>NW_026947513.1:39250000-48925000 GCF_034190915.1 Cavia porcellus | reverse complement strand
ACTCATGACACCTGAGGCGAGAATATCCCCATGAGTTCAAGGCCATTGAGTTCAAGATATTTAGAGTCCAGTGTCAGACTTAACTACATAGTGATACTCTGTCCCAAAGACAAAGCAGACAAACAATCAAACAAACTAAGAAAGAAAACAAATAAGTACCAATCTTAAAAATTATGACTCATCATTGTGAATAAGATTGATAAAAAGAAATATTTTATATTAAGACAGATAATGCAGCCTCAAAGGGAGCTAATATGTATGTAGGATATGAATCAGGTGCCCTCAGGAAGGCAGAATGTTGGTCACTGGTGGCAAGGGACTTGAGTGTGCTACACAATAAACATCATCTCCTTGTAGGTAACCATAATTGCTAGGAACATATTTTAAATCATGGCAATAATAATCACTAACAATACTGCATTCTTTAAAATGACTAAGATTGTAATTAACTGTTCTCACACACAAATGTATGTAGTGTATGCATATAATTATGTCCATTTACTAATATATAATTCCTATATATGTTGTAAATCAATATCTTTATGAAATCATACTTTATGAAACCATATTTACTTTTATTTATGTACCTACCGTATTTGGAAAAAATACTCAGGCTTCCCTGGATTTTCTTCATTTTTCATCCACCAAAGTTTTCTTCTTTCATCCTATGGGACTGCACTCTAGTAGCTGCAACACAAGGGCTCTCTGAGCACTTAAACTTTCCCAGAGTGGAGATGCCCAGAGAAACTTGTAATTGTTTGGGAATTGGGGCCTGAAAAGAACTTATTTGTTTTCTTACTTGTCTCTTGCAGTCGTCTCTAGTGGCTGAACATGCACTGTCATGAAAACTACAGGTGAAATGGTAATTGCATTTAATGGGGAGCTGAGACCACACAATCATGACCCATATCTTGGAGTCTTGTCACCTCCCTCTCACAGAAGCAGGAGGCTTCGTGACTGTCAACTCGACCTGCTGACCCTGAAACAGATAAGGACCAGGTGAGTGTTTTATGCTCTGTTCTGTTCTTTAAAGTAGAGGCTGGGAGAGGATAAGATGTTTCAGAGTCTGCATTTGGGTGAGTCTCGATATTTGGAAATGAAATTCATCTGGCATGACAGACACACACAGGGAGGAAGGATGATTCCTGAATGCCAGGCTCAGCTGCCACCACAGACTGGAGGTTGAGACTGCACCAGCCTCTAACTTCTCTCCACGTAAGAGATTGCTGAGAATACTGCTCGAAGCATTAATATCTCCTCATTTAGATGATGTGTAACATTCCAAACAGGAAATCAATGTGTTGTTCTGATTGCTATGCAGAAATCACAGAGAAAGTGGTATGTTTGCTTCAGTAAAATTTCTTGCTTTTGCTGAGTGTGCTGGAACATATTAAACCAGCATATTTCTGTACAAGCAATGTGCTCTGATGGCAATTTCTGTTTTAGAATGATTTTTCTCTCATTCAGTTTGAGGTAAAGAATGATGATATTTTCTAGGTCTCTCTAAAATATTTCTAGTCTGTTGGCCACATTGGTAAAATTTCTTTTGTTATATACAGAGTTGGTTTCCATAAAAAAGTAAATTAATAGTTGAATGATTTCAGTTATATAAAAATTAAGAATGTCAAATTGTTTTTTATTTAAACCTGTCCTGTTATATATGTAAAGTCAAAAATCTTTTATGTTGTGATTCCATGTCATCATGGGATATCACCACTTGTGTGATAAAGACTCAGAATTTCATCTGTCATACATGATGTACTTTACCATCATTTCCATTGATATTCTATTATTTTATTTTTAAAAAGCAAGAAAAATTAGGAATCTATCTAATGACAGTTAATTGATTTTCTGTAATTTAAATCTCATCCATACAAAATTACCTTAGAACATCAAATAGATATTATATATAATTTCTATGTTAAATGATATTAGCAAAATTTATTGTCATCATAACATTGACCCACTTTCATTAAACTTCAACTGGAAATACGAGATGACTTAGGCCATCATTGATCTTAAAAATTTTTTAATATTCCCTCTGAGAAGTTCTTTGGTATAAAATAAAGCATTCACACTGAATGGAGATTATCATAGCCAGGTATGTCTATAGGAAACTTTCAAATATTACAAATATTTCTATACGAATATATCAAATTTGTCAGGATGACAAATATACAACATCACCATCAGTGTGTCTTTTTGATAACAAAGCACAGCAATAAGCACAATGTCACTTAATCCTGGCTCACAGGTCAGAGTGACTACTTGCCACTTAGATGAGTCATATACCTTACCTTTAATAAAGAAGCATTTCCTTCTAAAACAAAATTGTTAACCCAACATATTGTGATGCCTAAGTATTTTAGAATTGTTAAACTATTAATTGTACAGAACCACACATTTAAAAGTCTATTTAATGAAAAGGATCATTCAAGATTTAAAAACTAAAATGGCAAGATATATAGTGGAACCCAAATTTTAAGCAATATAAGTGTTAAATTTTTGAATTCATTTTATATGAAATACTTTCACCATAACTTATCTCTCTGCGCAGAATCCTGTATTTTGGAATGTGATTATGAATCCTGCATAGTAGAAGAATGTCATCCATGGATCTGAAATTAGTAATCCTGTTCCTTTTCCCTGTTGTCATTGGAAGCCTGGGGAATCTCATTCTTTTATATCACTTTCTCTGCCTTTACTGCAGGGGAGGCAGGTCCAGGTCCATGGATGTGATTCTCATGCAACTAACTGTGGCCAACTCCTTGTTCATTCTTTCCAGAGGAATCCCACAGATCCTGGAAGCTTTTGAGATAGAAGTCTTCATTACTACCCTTGGATGCAAACTCCTTTTCTATGTTTACAGAGTGGCTAGAGGTGCATCTTTCAGCATCACCTGCCTGCTGAGTGTCTTTCAGGAAATCATCATCAGCCCCAAAAGCTCCAAGTTTGCAAAACTGAAAGCTAAAACCCTAAAATACATTGGACCCTGTGCCATAATTTGCTGGGTCTTGCAAATGCTGCTAAACATCAGAGTTCCTATGCTTGTAAGAGAGAAAAGGAACAGTGAAAACATCTCAAACACTATAGATTTTCATTATTGCTCAGTGATGAGTTCTGACAAAGAAAAATCCTCCATCTTTGTGGTACTGGAATTATCTCATGATGTTTTGTGCTTGAGACTTATGATCTGGAGCACTGGCTCCATGGTTTTGATTCTGAACAGGCACAAGCAGCGAACACAGCACATTCACAGACAAAACAGCTCCTCAAGATCTTCCCCTGAGACCAGAGCTTCTCAAAGCATCCTCCTCCTAGTCTGTGCCTTTGTGTCCTTTCATGCCCTATCTTTTATCACAAATCTTTGGTTTTCTCTTTATTACAGATATTCTTGGTGGCTGGTTAAAACTTCTGACTTAACCTATTGGTGTTTCCCTACTGTTAGTCCCTTCATTTTCATGACACGTGAGCAGTGTGTGTGCAGGTCCATGTGGAAAAAGTGAGCACACATCTCACCTCATGAGAATAGTGAACTTTTTACGTGTTCAATACTATATGCATTTGTCAATGCCGAAGCCCAAGGCACAATTTTGAGCCAGTATTACTGCAGAAGCATATAAAAATATAATGGCTAGAGGTTTCTATAATCATCTATAATTTACTGCAATTCTAAAGGAAGTAAATTGTAATATCTATGATTAGTATAATTTTATTTTACACTTGCAGGATTCTGACCTTTGTTTTCACTGCCTTTCTTTCTTTCTATCATCTTTTTTTCTGTGATTTCTGTATGAAATATTTCTCTTTATCATTCTCAATTAAATTTTATAATTTAGTTTTGTCAATGTAATATGTATATCAAATATGTAATTTATAATGACTACATATTTAAATAATTTTGATTCTTTTAATAGTATTTTATTACTCCCTCCTCATTAAACTTTTGGATTTCTATTTGATCATATATGTCAGATCCAGGTTTATATTTTGTCGCTTAAGTACAATCTCTTGACTCAATTATTTAAATTATTCTTTTAAATTCGTTATTCTTTAAGAAAGCTATCTTCAACTGCTTTTTTAGTAAGACCTTGTTTCATTGTAATCGTTTTGGCCACATTTTGGAAATGTAGCTTAGTGGTAGCCCCTTAGTCGGCCCATGTAACGTGGAATCAATCACCGGCACCGCAAAAACAAAGTGTAGTTTGGAGACAAAGACAAAAGTTCAGGAACACAATAATCACCTGTTAAGCTACTTTACTGTGCATGGTTAACATTCAAGCCTGAATCCCATGTTGTACAGAACTGGAGGTAGTTGGAAACAAAGAACACACAAGATATATCTTGAAAAACAGTACCATTCAAATTGGAATCATTTTATAATCTTGCCAATGTGAGTAGAAGAGTTCATCTGAGTCCTGTGTACAGAGACAAAAGCAAAATATCTTTATTTTGGTAAGAAATGATTCCCATAGTGTGTGTGTGTGTGTGTGTGTGTGTGTGTGTGTGTGTGTGTGTATTTTCTTTGATTTCACTTTTCCATTCAATGAAATTATCACGGTATTGTCATGTGTCTTATGCAAGATCATTTATTTATTCAGACACTCCAGACCTTGGAAATCCTTTGCTTCTTCCATGTCCAGTCCTCTCTCCCCAACTTACTATCTAGATCACATCAAAATGTGTAATCTTCATATGTTTGATACGAAAGAGCCTTTTAAACATGAAAACCTTATGCCAAAAATTGCACACCATCTCCACTAGATTCTTCTTAACCTGTGTGAATCATTGTTCATGGCTTTTCTTTCACTTGTTGTGATAGTGCATGAGATGTTCCCTCAGGAAAAACTTTTACACAATGTGGTGTTTCTAATAATCCACAATTCAAAATTCTTCAGAAGTTGTATTGGATATGTTTCTGATCCTTAGCCAAGACCTCTGAGTTTCTTGAAACCTCCATTTCTGGGAGATTAGAATTCTCTCCTCTTTTTTAGGTTTGGTCTTTGAATATTGTTCCTCTACCTAATGTCATACAGCATTTTAAAAAATTACTGTGCCATATTTGTTTTGTTCAGTGTAATGTCTTTGTATCATGCTGTTTGTCTGTTGCAAGGTTTTCTTATATTCTGAGGCTGTATACTAATCAGTTATAAAAGTGAAACACGTATTTCTTATTATCATTACATCAATGATCACTTAGATATCTTCTCTATGTTGGTTATGGTGAATTGCATTTTAATTAAATTATAATAGAAATGTGACTTTGAAATCCAAATTTTCACTCCAGTCAATGTATATCCAGAGCCTGGAATGCCAAATCAAATGGTAGGAATATTTTTTTTTAATTTTGGAGAAAACATTTCTACAGTATTCCATAGCAGAAAAAATAATTTCCTGCCAAACAAGTACTATCTGTTTCACTGTACTGGCTCCTATGTGTTTTTGTGCTGATTCTCTTCTTTTGGGAAATGTCATTTACATTCTGGGTATGACTAACTAAGAGAAGAACAAAAAATTCACAGAGACTGTAGATTCTGTTCTGCAGTTCATTCTGTAATATCCCCATGTGTTCTGGGCCAACCCTGATGAGGTGGTTACTGTCTTTTCTTAGTGTTCTGTGTTCTCTTCATGGCCTATACCAGTGATTTCAAAGTCTTTACATTCTGTACTAACACAGAGTGGGTCACATATCCATGGGAACAAACTGTCACCCAAATCTTCCCCTGGGACCTGAATCAGTAAATCCCTCCTTCCCTCCCACATGGAGCTATACGCACAGCCTCTCTATTTTTACTAATATGGAAGAACCAAATATTGCATAAACCTGTTTAAATCTGAAGTCATACATGAATTCTCTTTTCAGGCTCTAAACCTTCCTGCTCAAAAGTAAAACATTGGATCTGAGGCACTGACATCACCAGAGAGATATTCAAAAATGATACAACCACAGAGACCACTGAATCATTTCCTATACCTTAGATTTACTGTTCATTATTGTACACATTAAGTGAGATGAATAGACTTTTATTCACCATTTCATTTTTACCTGTAATGTGTATAAAATTGATTTTGTGTGATACAAAACAATCACTCACAGTTCACATATCTGTATTACAGAAACATTTTACATATTATTATTTTGATGATCCTATACCATTCTATTTTCACTCTCAGAGAATACATCAGAAACATTAACACCAAGACAAAATTCTGTTTTGCATAGTTCAGTTGACACATCTAATCAAAACATTTTCCATGTCTTGGCAAATGGACTTGTTTTGTGGTTAAAGTGTTAATTTTCCTCATTTTTCTGATGTTCACAGAGGTTGCTGTGGAATCTCCTAGGAGGAGATGAAAGATCATGCCCCTATTTACAGTGCTTTTTTCAGGGAGACGATGTTAGAAAACTTGAGGAAACTACGCTCAGAGCGGGGGAATATCTGTCTATATAATTAGAATGGGAAATTCAAGATTTAATTGACTTGCTTCACAAAACATTTGATAGGAGCTTATATTTTGCATAAAAAAGTGACATAGCACTGAGTTTAAAGAATAAAACTGGATGTTCCTTCCTGTACAAAAAGAGCAACTTAATGATTTTATGTTTTCTTAACTCTTCCTTTCCAAACAGATAAGAAACCAACAATCTCTATTAGTGCTTGTTTCAGATATTCAGTAGAATATAGATTGTGTTCCAAAATTTAAAATGTAATTTCTATCTTTTATGGAGGGTGTTCAGTAATAAGTAAAAGTGAGGCTTATTGAAAATACTTCTTAAATATTGTAAAGATTTTGGCCAGGGAATACTACTTGGGAAATAATTTTCTGGGTCTTCTATTATATTTTCTCTTTCTATGGAGAACAGTGCTGGGTCCGAAATTCCATGTACTTCCTACAAACACCCCAGCAATCCTTCGGTTTTCATAACATGATATCTATGCTGCTGTCCACCAAACAAGAACTGTTACACAATTTCAAAAATCAACACACAAAGGCACAATACAGCCGGTGTTTGAATGTCATTGAAGAGATAAGCTTGACTCTGAAAGAGTTCTGGAAAAAATATCTCAAGTATCAACCTCATTGACAAGCCTGAGTCTTTAACTCAGGCTGTTGGAAACTATGACCAATATATGTAGTTGCAGGTAACTGTAAAAGGTGTGATGCACAGGTAATACAGTGGATGTGAGTCTATGCAGCAGTAGGACCTGCTGATTTTAAAGGCTCAAATAATTGATTTCTGCATTGGGTGAGGGAGAATACCGAAGGTGAAGGAATAAGGAATTATTTGTAGTGAAATAAAAATTTGACATTAATATATTATATTTGTTAACTGATTACTGAAGAAAACACTGTGAGTTACAAATACTCAGCAAAGCATAAGTGTGGACTGCTATAATAAGTGGCATGCGGGACCCCTGAATTGAGCAAGAACTACAGCCTCAGCTCTGAATGACTGACCCTGAAGCTGTTGGGTCCCATTGCTTTCATTTTTGGATCTCTCTTACCACCCAACCAAAGGTCACTTTTTCTATTTATATATCTTGTCTCTACCGGTGTACAGAATGAAAAAAGTACACAGTCCTTTAACATGATTTTATTTTCTAGATTACCACAGGAGTTACCAACAGAACACTGGGGTAGCATACTTGCTCTTACTGTATTAGTTTGAAAGCTTTTTCTTTGTTATTTCTCTGAACCTGCTTGTGAATTTTCTTTCAGTGGTGCAACTTAGAACTATAGAGACTAGAAGAGCATTCTATTATGCAGCAAGAAAACTCCCCAGGGAGGAGCACAGGCAATGTACACAGCAGTCTCAGAATTTTCAGACATCAGTTTTCTGCTGGCCTCCATCTGACCCTGGCTGCTCCAGAGTCAGAATGTGTAGGAAAGTTTGTCAGACTCTTCAGTGATCTCTTTTGAGATGCTAAATGACAAAGTCAATTGGTTTTTAGTAATTAGCAACTGGAAAAATTTTCAGCAGTATTCTTAATACTACAAGCATCAGTTGTCACTGGTACTAAGGATAAAATAATAATCATACATTTGTGTGGGTTGAGGTCACAGAA
Source organism: Cavia porcellus (assembly GCF_034190915.1). Lineage (NCBI taxonomy): Eukaryota > Metazoa > Chordata > Mammalia > Rodentia > Caviidae > Cavia > Cavia porcellus. The sequence goes on along the minus strand of NW_026947513.1, from coordinate 48,916,931 downwards.
TGACAGATATTTTTATTGTGCAGGGTAAATTCGCATTCATACCTTGGCTGGACACGGTTGTAACCTTGGGTTGTGGCTAGGTGAGTGCTTCCTTTAGGTTGAAGCAAATGGTGTGAGAAACACAGGTATTTCAGAAAAGCTTGATTTAGGATGGTAAAGTAAAATGTAGTTACTTGAGATAAGGATTGATTCATAGTAAAACCACACATGAATATTCAACAGCTTCTCTAGCATTAGTGGATCCAGTAAGGACAAATATATGTCTTAGATATTCTAACCAGCTCACAAATGACTCCTAATGAAACCATTAATGCCAGTGGAATTGGTGGATTGGTCTAGCAATCAACTATGCACAAGCCTAACATCCATAATCCCAGCATTACACTCCAAGTCATTCACACACTCTAGATTCAGCTGCTTATAAGAAAAAACCCTCTAAACTTGCACAAGTTTTTGTATGGCATCTAGATACAAATCATGCTATTAGTTAAAAAGTCAAATATAAGTGTAGTTTGTTAGTACTAAATGATTCATCTTTTACTTTTATTAGATGTTTTCCATTGTTATAGTGTAACAGAATTTGAACATTACATTTTGAACAACACCGAATGACGATCTGTCTTGTGGCTTGTGTCTATCTTCAATGGTCACAGGGCTTTTTCAGTGGTGGCTGAATCTAGAGTGTGTGATTTACTTGCTGCTATTTTAACGGCACAATCATGTCTCTTAAGGACAATTATATAAAGATTGAAGCCACATTTATGCTTTTTTGGTAGTGGGAATTAAATGTATAACCTCATGCTTGATAAGCACTTATTCCACTTAACTAAACCACCAGCCCTAAAGGCTCTTTTATAAAACAGCAACCTCATAGAAATATTATAGCAAGTTAAAGGTCAACTATCAGCTTCTGGCTCTGTTCCTGCTGCCTGTCACATAAAAGCCTTGCTAAATTCAGTCAGCCTTGACCATCTGGAACAATCTGCTTTTCTTCTCATAATACAAAGAGTGCCAATTTGAGTATTCACACACTTTGTCAATACACTTTGTGAATACACACTTTGGGAATACACTTTCACTTTGTGAAAACACACTTTGTGTTTTCATTAGTGAAAATTGTATTTTGCCTTCACCTAGGTTCAAAGTAGGCACCTACGATGTGCCTACTTAAGCCAGTCAAGGACACTTTTATCCTTGTTTGCTCTACTTGAGACCCCTCGCCCATCCTCAGGATCTCCTACATAATGATGAACTATTTATTTTAAGTTGATCTATTTAAATTTAACTTGCCTCACAATATGTGACTTAATTCAAGTCATGTAACCAATCATGCAAACTCTGCCCTCTGTCTCATACTTTCTGCCTGAAAACTATATTTAAACTATGCTTCAAGTTGACTGCTTGCTGGTGACTAGGACACTATTAATTGTATCACAACCTGCTGGTGTTAAGAACTATGAAGTTGTCTTCTTGGGGTGAAACATCTTCCATGCAGTTTCATTTTTTTGTCACAAAAGAGTGACTATACCTGGTTTAGGAGACTTATGAATGGTCACTGGAAGGATTTTGAAAAAATTTAGTTTCCTAATGAAAAAATATTGCTTAAAAACATAAGACTGCATTTATGGGAGATTCTGGTGAGGACTCCTACGATCACAAAGCCAGTAAAGACCAGGCTCAGGAAGTTTTTGCAGGAAAGCAGGACTGTATGGCTGCGAGGATCCAGACAATGTTTGTTATAGCTTAGCAAATAGTTTGTCAGCATTTTCTTGTGTCTAGGGATTTTCTATGAGACTGAGATTAAGGAGAAAAAGTAGACTAATTAATCTTGTAGAATAAATGTCACAGAAATCAAATATTGTGGTTTTGTATGCCTCATGTTGGAGTATTTTAGTCAGATTCATGTTGAAAATCAAAATAAAAAAGTCTGGGAGAATGATGTAAAATGTTGGTACTTTAACCCTAAAGGAAATTTTAGTAAACCTGTGGACTGCAAAGGTAGAGAGGAAGTGACCTTGGTTTCCCCAAATTACCAGAAAACAAATCTGATTGCCTTAGCGTATCAAAAGCAGCAGGTCTCTACTCTTTGTAGCCTCAAAATTGCAAAATTGACTTTGAGGAAAAGCTTTATAGCATTATGTTCCAGAATGGTCACAATTGACAAAATATGTTTCTCAGAACTGGATTCAGAATTCCCCAAATTCTGTCACTCAACCTCAGCAGCCAAGACAGAGGGAAACCTGGTTCCTGATCCAGCTGGTAGGAGACCTTGTTATCATTCATTTGTTGCTGGCTTTAGGGAAATGCAGAGTGAAATTGTTGGTAGGTCAGGACAGCCTCCACCTAGATTTTAGAAGAAGGCCTGAGAGGACATATAGTGTGTTCCTCAAAAGGCAGTGAGTGAAGCTGTGAGTGTAATTGTGAAGGTGTAACCAATGCCCAAAATTTGGAGAAGCCAGGAACTTGGATAGTTTGAGGAAAAACTACAATCAAGGAGTGGAACTAGGCCAAGAGATGAGACATGGGAGTTACAAACAAACACAAGTTGCACCAAAGGGGTAGATCCATGAAAGTTCTTTGGAGGTCAGATCTTCCTTCTTTTTTCAGATGCTGAAGATAAAATACAAGACTCAGTATTTCTCTGGATGGATTCTAGATTTGTTTAGTCCCCTTCCTTTGTGATGCTCTCTTATTAACTTCTACAATGAAAATTTCTCTCTTGTGCCACTGAATGTTGAATGCATTTGCGTTGTTGAATGTGTTTCTTTTCTTTGGTATATAGTCCCAAGGCAAAGACTATGCCTTACATTAAGAGATCTTGAGCTCTTGAATACACTTGAGACTTGGATCTTTCAGCAATGCTGAAAACACAATTACTTGGGAATTTCTTAGAGATAAACTAAATTCCTGTTGCATAAAGAGATGTGCATGAGTCTTTAGGAACTGTGTTGGAATATTTTTTGTGTATAGAAATCATCTTACTAACACACTTTCAATAAATCTTCAGCGTAAGATTCTATGTCAATCCTACTTTAAATTTTGAGGCATCTCATACTGTTTCCCATAATGGCTATACTGATTTTCCTTCTCATTAATAGTGAAAGGAACCATAAAAAATGTGGGTTCCAAGTACACAACACTTATTTTTTTCTTCTTTTGAATCTGTTGCTCTTTAAGCATCTTTCATTTTTTTATTCTTGTAACATTGTTGATTTTAATATGAATAAGTGTAGAAATATAAATTTTGAAGTCTTTTTAGGAGGAAATACTGGACTTGGAAACTGGAAGTAAATACCCACTGAGCTACATTCCAGTTCTTTTGAGACAAGGCTTTGCAAAATTGTCCATGCAGGTCTGAAATTATGCCACAGCCTCGGCTTCCACAGTATCAGGGATTACAGTTAATTTGTAAGCATTTTTCCTGAGTATCAGAATGATCTGCTTAGTTCAATGATCCACAAAACTTGCACTCCTTTGTCTTCCACCAACTGTGCTCAATGGAGGGCTCTATGAATGAGAGTTAGCCCCTGTAGAACAGCACTATCCCTTATAATGTGCTTGTCTTATCCCTCAGTGATGTGCAATGTGCCACTTCTCATTTGATGTTTCAGTGAATGCAGGTCAGCACCTCATCAGGTATATGCAGGCAGAGTCCCTGGCCTCCTTTATACTTCCACTCCTTCCATCTAGATATATAGGTACCAACCAGTAGTGTATCATTATATTAGCATCATACTAGGTCAAAAAGGTATCAGTGAAATAGTCCTATTTTAAATAACTACAAATGAGGATATATGATATAAAATTACCCTAACAGCAGAATTATCTTCACACAGAAAACTGTAAATATAAAGGAAAAAATAGAGTAGACACAAACAAATGAAATATATCACATGTTGCTTGGAAGAATTGATATTGTTAAACAACAGTCTGCCCAAAGCAGATTAATTCAGTTGATTTGTGTATTTATTTATTCATGTTTTAAAACAGGTTTATTTTATTTTATTTTTAAAGAGAATAAAATAAAGCAAAATAGTTCAAAGCAGGTCAGAACAATGCAAGCAACACAGAACTTCAAAAAGGATTACAGGAAATCTATAGTGGATACCATATTGTCTCTTGTTTTTTTCAAAATAGATTTTCGTACCATTCACACACAATAAATTCAAAGAAAACAACACAGTATAGATTCAATTAAAATTTTTTGAAAGTATCATGGGCCTTCAAAACCAGACAATAAGAAAATCAACAATGGCTACATAATAACTCTTATTTTCTTCAAAATAATTGTCCATATCTTCACACATATTGAAATCAAATAATAGACAACAAACTAAAGCCAAAAAAAAAAAAGAATGAAAGAATTACTGGACTTTAAAACAAGATGATAAGAAATCAGCAATGGCTACCATCATGATTTGTTTCATTCTAATCAGCAATTCATAACATCTCACAAAATAATATTAATTTTTGTATGGATAAGCCTATACATGTACATCTATTCTCACTGTATTAGAAGAAAGAAACAACAAAACAAGATACAAGAAAACAAGAAATAATAGATGTAAATAAATAATAATAACAAGGAGCCCAAAACAATAACATCATGGGTATTCAAACAAGGTGGTAGGAACATAACAAAGGTTATTATTTTGCATAATTATCTTCAATAGAATTATTCAGAATACCAGATATAGACATGCAAAAGTGCTCTAATCCTATGAAAGTTAACTGTTTTTGCCAAAAGCTTATAGAATAGTGCAAAATTGTTAATTATCTTAAGTGTGTATATACAAATTTATATATTTTCCTTTCCTTCTTTTATACTTTTCCCTGAGTTATTTATCCCCTTTGAGCAGTTTCTTACCCTTCTACAGTATTTATTGAAGATTTCGTGTCTTATTTATTCTTTCTCTTTCTTACACTAGAGAGACAATTCAGTATTTATATATGTGAGTGATTTATTTCAATTATGAACATGCCCTTATCCATTTAACTGTAAAATCCTCAATGAGATCTCTCTATATATCTCAGTAGTACCTCAGTGTATAAAAATAGCACATCTTTTTTATCTTTTCATGTTGAAGTGAGGTTCATCCCAAGAATGTAAAGATTGTTCAACTTCACTATACAATAAATGTAATACCCTATATTAACAGAGCCGAAGCTAAGAATCACATATCGTTACAATAGATGTAGAAAAACATTTGATAAATCCCAACACTAATATATGTTAAGAACCCTACATATAATCTAAGTAGATGGACCTTATTTCAATCTGATAAAAGCCATCTATGACAAACCAACAATGAGCATCATATTAAATGCTCAAAACTTAAAGTTCATTCTAAAATCAAGAACAAGATAAGACTGTTCACTATCAATACTCCTACTGAATATGGTGGTGAAAAAATTAGCCAAATCAACTAGACAAGACAGATATATAAAAAGAATAAAGATAGGAAAGGAAGAATTGAAATTATTATTATTCACAGATGACATGATACTCTACATAGAAGACCCACAAAACTGCATTGAAAGACTTCTAGACATAATAACCAAACTGCATAATATAGCTCGATACAATGTCAACATTCAAAAATCAAAAGAACTCCTATATACAAAAGAAAACTCACTGAAAGAGAAATAAAACGATTACACCCTTAACAACAGCATCCAAATAAATAAAATACTTAGGAATCAGTCTAACAGAAGAAGTAAAATATCTTTTTAGTGAAAATTACACCAGCGAAAGAAATTGAAGAGAATATCACCTAATGAAGTTTAAAAGTTCAATGCAATATCTTTTTTCAAACCTGGGGTAGTCTTCAAGGAAATATGAATAATAATATTAACATTTGAATCAAATTACACATGACCCAAATACTTAAAATTTATTTAAGAACAACAATAACTACAACTACAATAATGTCCACTACAACAACAACACCAGAGGTACTATATAAGCTTACTTCAAAATATATTATCAAACTGTAATAACCAGAATAGATTTTGAATGGAACAAAAGAAAATAGACTAGCAGATCAAAACAGAGAATTCAGAAATCAAAGCATGGCTCCAGATACTGTTGGTTTTCTACAAAGATAACAAGAACACAAAATGAGAAAGACATTTTTTCGTGTCTTTGTAGGAAGAATTACATAGTCACAGGTACAGAAAAAATACAAGATAATTACCACTCATTAGAAACAAAAATTAATTTACAATAGGTTAAGAACTAAATTTTGGGCACTGAAATTGGAAAAGATGCCATCAGATTTTCCTACTTCCTCATCTGTAGAGTAGTGCTATTGCCAGGACTGAAGAAATGTTACCAACAGAAAAGGCTGCTACAGCTTATCCATATGGCTATTCTTAGCAATTCATTCAGAAAATGTATTTTCATCTTTGTGGATTCATTTCTGGAAGCTTACATTTCATTTTTTTATTAAGGAGAAAAAAATAGAAATAGGGTACAAATTATATAGAATTTCAGAAAAAATAAACAATAGGAAATCACTCCTTATAGATTACATATTGTTATCTTAGAAATAGTTTTTCAAATTACAAAATTAAAGCATATAAAGTGGACTTTCAAACAGTGAGACTGGAAACAATTTTGTTCAATGATCCAACAAAACTCAGTAATATGGTTATCTATCTTATACACTTAAATATATATGTGGTTACATTCTTTAGAGCACTTTCTTTTCCTTTCTTTTGTACAATGACAATTACACATTTTGGGTTTTATTCCTCCCACAGTTCTTATTACTTTTTTTTGAATAGAGTAAAACCAAATGTGACATAACAGAACAGTGTCAGTCAAATCAAAAGAATGAACATAAAGAGCTCAACAGAAATGAGGCAGAGAAGATTGGATGGTAGAAACAGATATTTTACATTTCAAGATTTATAGATATTTAACATTATAGAAACTAGGAGCATTTCTATTTACTCTTGTATCACAAAAGCCGTTTACATTCACGATGTTGATTTTGCCTGCTTTACTTACCATTAAAACTCATAATGCATTTTTATGCATAAAGTCAGCAATTTATACATTCTTTTAGTTTTCTTTAATATTTTAAAATATATTTTAAATTAGTTAAGTTGTCGTTTATCTATGTCCATGAGATGAAAATAGATTCTATCAATGTGGCATCTGCACATGATTTTGTGTTATGAAGGATTAATGAGATAATCTAAAATTCAAAAATTTTTTGGTTATGAATATTTATATAATAAAGAAGCTTCTATTCAACGTTTAAGTGTTTCTCAAAAAAGCAATGTGTATTCCAAACTTCTTTTTCATACATCCTAAAAATTTGAACTTTAGAATATTATTATCATATATATATATATATATATATATATACACATACATACATACATTTTGTTACTGAGACTCAAGTTCATGATGTAACACATATCAGGAAGGCACTGATGCCACTGAGCTAAATCCTCAGCCAGATATTTTCACTTTTGTATCACTAGATATTTCTTCTTATTTAGTATACATATCAAAGCTAGTTTTCTCTTCTCTTCCATAACCATATACTAGCCCTGCTTCTGCATTAGTATTTGTGATTTCATTTCTTGTTATTTACAATTCAAATTGCTATTTTATATTAACTCCAATAGTTCATACTTGCATATTTTAAAATCCATCAAAAATATCGAAAATTTTATGAAATGTCCGATAATTTAAAACTCGAAAAATTCATAACTTCAGTTGACAACCAGTTGTATTAGTCAAATATTTACTATGCTCAAATTCTCCTCTATGTTACATGTAATAACATTGTTCTCAGGTTTTAGTGTTGTTTTACTTGACATGAAAGGAAGTATAACCTATGAGGCTAGCTTTTCTTCTGAAAAAGAAATCACTATTTTAACATTGAGTATAAACACACTGAACTGATGTCTTCCGTACTGAGCTTCATCCACCTCCTCTATATTTTTATTTTGGGCAGCTTCTCACCAAGTCACTAAGTTATCCATGCTAGTCTTCAACTCTGGTCATCCTGGCTCCATCCAGGGGTTTTAGACAAGCTCAGTGGCACACATATCTTCTGAAAGGTTGTACAAATTAAATAATACATCATGAAAAACTTAAAGCTGAATTTCCAAAACAGAATAATGTTGATTTTACACATATTTTCATAAATATAACAGAATGTTGGTGTATATAACAAAGTATGTCTTTTCAAAATGCACTTATGTATAATTTTTCCTTTTTATTTTAAATGTTCACATTCATATCCTTTCTGAGAACAAATATGAGATTTAGCCTATCAATTATATCTCATGGTTTTTATACTTAAATGATTTATTAAGTGAAAGATACATGTGTAAGAAACAAAATGTTTTCATTCAGTTCTTTTTTCTGAACATTCTCAGTCCCAAAGAGCCATCTCAGGACAGGAAATCTGATGATATGGTACAATCTCTTTATTTGCTTATCTTCTCAAATTTTGGGGATTTTTGTTCTGAACTCTAATTGGTTTTTAGTTTATCAGTATATTTATAGAAAAATGAGTAGCCTCATATTTAAAAGAGGTGAATTAGTGGATAAAATTTTTATTTTTGTAAAATGTGTTAGAAAACCATAGTTCTTTTAAAATATTTCCTGATGGTAATGATTAATATTTTCATTCTAGTTATTAAGATTCAAATTTTATTTCTAGTTTATGGAAATATTCTAAGATTGTTTCACTAGTTAATAGATTACATATTGTCATCTTAGAAATAGTTGTTCAAGTTACAAAATTAAAGCATCCAAAGTGGACATTCAAACAGTGAGGCTGCAAAAGTTCTGTTCAATGATCCAACAAAAACTCAGTAATATGGTTATCTATCTTATACATTAATTAAATTAAAATCTTTTCATCTAGCATTTTTTTACAGAATCGTATATCTTAGTCTGTTCATATGAATCCTGCCCAGTAAAGCAAGAATTTACAGTATTTCTCTTCGTCTGCATCTCTAAATTGAGCTCCTCTACTTATGTTGACAAAATAAAGACAGTTTCTAGTTAAAATGGCACTGATTTTCAAGATGATGTCATATGTGTACTTCTTTCAAACCATATCCAGTTAGGCAAATTAAGAGTCATATCTGTAATGTAAAGAGAAAGCTATGAAGTCCATGTCTTGATAAATGTACAACATATGAGCAACACTGGAAAAGGGAACAGATGGGCCACAAATGCTGGCAAAGCTGTGCAATCACCACTCTGTGATGGAGGAGGCCCATGTTTGATCTCATTCTGAATAACGTAAAATATAATGAAAACCTACATCAAAATGAAAATTAAAGAGTTCTTGACATGTATATCAGCATGAAAGCTCATGTCTTTATCCACATCCCACCAGCAATGAAAATCGACCAATGATCAAAGATCTGTTATTGTTAGAAAACGTTTAAAATCTGCATCTTTTGGGTGCCTGTTTTGTAGGGAATCTAATGTTGTTACTGCATGAGAGTGCTTTAAATTTCATGCCTGAATAAAATTGAGATGAGGAAACTTCCTCAAGTAGTTTTTTTTTTATGAATTTGATCAAGTACTTATATATTTCAGCTCTATACCCTGTGCATAAATCCAGTATCAAAAAAGGCAATAATGAAATTCATTGTAGAATCTCATTTAATATTGAATTTTACTGAGACAAATGTATCATAATTTAGCCTTGTATTGTAACATTTGTATTGCCAAGATTGGTGTTACTGCATGGGTTAAATGAATTATGTATCATTATCCAACATGAATGCTACATCAAAGAACAGGTATGTCCTCACTATTATCATACCACAAGCAAACAATAAGTATATAAAATTTAATTAAAATAATAAAGAGTTAGCAATTCATTTTTATCATTGTGAGTTACTGTAGGATAACATTGTGTTAATTTCTCTCAGTATAAATAATAATTTCTGCACTTTGCCGTGCTTTATAGGTAACTTTATTTACAGACCAATTTTTCTCTATTTATACAATTACAAGTGATTCTCACTTTATTCTTGTCATTTCAAGGCAGGGTAATATACACCTGCTTTTAGTGCAACTCATGATTTCTTTTGCAAGGTCTCATAATCATGTGTATTTCAATGTTTTAACAAGTGTAAATGACGTTTCATGGTATCTACAGGAATTGTGGTAGAAAGTACCTAGCAGCAGCAGAAGTTATGGACAATTGCTTTAAGTACATTGGGGACAATGCAACCAAGGGGAGTATCTTGTTGTTCTATTCCCCTGGTTTCTTCTTCTTTTTTTTCATTTCATGAGGTTCTTTGTCTCATGGGTTGAGCTTAGCACTATCCTTATGTTCCTACTATTTATTTACAGTTATCACAGATTCTTATCAGTGTCCTGGTGGAGAGAATAGTTGACATCATGATATGGTGAACAAGAGCTTTCAAATTATATTTGGATAGAATCTGAGCTTATGTAGTGTCATTTCTTCAATTTGCATCCCATTTTCTCCATGGTACCTTATTGCTACCTTGAAATACAATTCGTTAATCCACCACTTTAGACAAGTGGGTTCTGGCTGTCCACAGAAGCTCCTTTGGGGCTCTCTGTGAATGATGATTCCTCTGAAAACTTTGAGCTATTTTTTGACTTTTGACTGTAGCACAGTTTCTTGTTTCTTTTATTAGCATAATGTGCCAATTTGAGACATTTAGAGGGTCAAGTAAATATCTCAACACTTCTACATCTTGACTGTAGAGGATGTGCCCTACAATGGTAGTTTATAGTCCAGGATTTTAATGGTTAATTAATTGTATCAAGTTGAGAATTTTAGAATCGTAACTAAGTGAGACAACAGGGGCAAGGTCCTCAATTTGTAAACATTCTCATGCTTTGTATGAGAAGGTAAGGGGTAAAGTTTGAGTTCTATACTTACACAAGAGTGGGCAGCCTGCTTAAAAAGTAAAGGAGGAAAAGAGGTTCCCCTGACACCAGTGCTCTAGTTGGTTCTGCTATCTCCCACCACCTTGAACTGTTGCACCTCACCATGCCACCTTACCTTGGATCTAGCTGATTACAGACTGAAATGTCCACAAACTTAAGCTAAATAAAAACTTTTCCCCTTTAATTTTGGTGTCAGGTATGTTGTCTCAATAATGATATCTAAGTAACCAAGACAATGATTTTGAGTTTTCTTTCCTTCTTTTTCCTTTAATTCTTTCATCTCCTTTAATTGTTTTAGAAACTGGACTTACAAAAACTATAGTAAAGTTACAATTGTGGAAATCACATTTTTCTGTTTCTACACCAATTGCCTGTTTTTCACTTACTTGATTGCCATTTGGATTTTGTACTGTATGTTCTTTAACCCAAGATGATGCAATGGCAAACAGAAACACCAAAATGTCACCCATACTTGAGAGGTAAATTAATTTAACACTTATGGGCACTGACTTCTAAAAAAGTGCCAGGGCTTGAAAGCTCAAGGAGATAACTTTCTATGGGATTTACAAACAAGAAGCAGAATATTTGGTGGCTCTTGATTTTTTCTTACAATATGCATCATACTGGCCAACTATGCATCATGATGACAAGCCATTTCTAAGAAATAGAGGTAACAGAAACTGATGTAAACTGGAGGTTACCTGGGCAAGCAACAGAAACTGAAATACACTGTCTGGGGGGGTGCATTGTTCTGTTACAGTGACCAACTTGAGGGGCAAACCTAAAGTCTTTGGAGATCTTTGTAATATTATATTATTGACTTTTTCATAATAACCATGTTCTACATTTCATTAAATGTGCATTTGCTTTCAAATATCATAGATACTAAATGACTCACTGCCTAAAGTGATAAAGGATGGAAGTAGGAGTTAGTAATAAAAAAGGAAAAGACAGACACTGGGCTTTTAAATCCCAGAGAACTGGCGTGTAAAGTATAAGGAGGTGTGTATCTGTCTCCCAGCCACTGTGTCAATACCTCCAGGTCTAGAAGGTGAAGTGAGCAGACAGAATACAGTTTCCTAAGAATCAAACCCAGAGATCTTGAGCCTTCATGATTTCTACGTGATGTGGGTGGGCTGCTGTCAAGCACATGCATGTAGCCATGTATCAGTGAAGATGGGGATGGGCAGTTGGTATAGTGCTTAAAACTGAAACAGTCACCACATATATACCATCTCATATGTGTCTTGGAATTCACAGGCCTTCAGTGTGCTCCACAGTTTCACAGTGCTCACTGTAGAAAGGTCGTGACAGTGCAGCTCCTATCTTTTGTTTGGCAGATTCTTCATGCTTTCTGCTCCATAACCTTCCCTGCCTCCTCTTTTTACTGTAGAATTTTTCCATCATGACTGCTCCTGATTGTATGGATCAATGTGCTCAATAAAAAAAAGAAAGAAAGGAGATTTAGAATGAGCAGATTTGACAAAACCTCAAATTTGAGACAAATCCGTGTTAAGCTGGCTGAAGCATTAAACAGAGAGAAAAAATATTATATATGGTATTTTAAAAATAAATTAAAACATTCCTAGCTTAAAAAAGAGAATCAAATCACCACCAATTCTTAAATATTGGACTGAATGGCTTGTGGATGAAAATTTTAAAGGTATAATGTGATGCTGTCAAAGAAAATGAAGGACACTATATTAGAAGTCTTATAATAAAAGCAGTTTCTTAACAAAATAAAACTATTAGTGATACGGAAAATTCAAATGATACTTTGGGGAAAATTAGAATATCTTTTCTGTTGCAGTTCACCCAAGCATTTTAGAAATCTAACATCGTACTTAAATCTAGAGTAAATTGAGGACTCTAATTCCAGGCAGTGTTTATCATCACATGTGAAATAAAAATCTCTCACATGTTGTATTCATCCATTGTTGCTATAACAAGTCTCCCTAAGGGCTTCATGAGTTGCAAAGAAAAAATTATTCAGGGTTTTCCTGGAGAGCTTCAGTACACCATGCAAGGCCTGCTGAATGTCTTTGCAGTGACTCCTAATAGCTGGGGAGCCTTGATGCATAACCCAGGGCCTACTGAATATCTCCCCAGTGACTCCAGTCAGCGTTGGAGCATCAGTGCACATTGAGGGCCTGCTAAAGATCTTTCCAGTGACTCTGACCAGCCAATGAGCTTTAGTGTGCCACATGGGACACTTTAGAGCACTATCCAGTTACCCCAACCAGCTGGGGAGCATCAGTGTGCCATGGAGGGCCTGATGAATATCTGCCCAGAGAAATGCACCCAGTCAGGAAGTCTTGGTGTGCTGTGTGGGATTTTGTAAAACTCACTCAATGACTTCAACCAGTTGGGGAGTGTTGGTTAGCCATACACGACCTGCTGAATGTCTTTCAATGAAATCCCCAAAGCCAGGGAGGCGCAGTGTACCACATGAGATCTGGGAAAGCCCTGCCCAGTAACTGCAATGAGTTATGGAGCACTCGTGTGCTATATGGGGCCTACTGAAGGTCCACCCAGAAGACTACCCCCAACCGGAGAGCTTTGCTGTCTTCTTTAGAGTCTGGGAAAGGCATGCCTAACTAACTCAGCTAGCTATAGAGCCTTAGTAAACCACATACAGTAAGGAAAGACCTGCCTGGTGACCCCAACACAGCCACAGAGACCACCTCCTCTAAGGATAGTCATTGCCAACACAAAAAGCAACTGAGACTTTGCATTTGGCTGCTCTGGGAGTGGGCACACAAAAATGACAAAATGGAAGAGAAAAATACAATCTCAAATCTCCAGCACGTCCCAAACAAGTCTAAGAGACATGAATACAGAATAAATTGTAAGTCATACACTTGTAACTTCTGAAAAAATAGTGACTGAGTTAATGAAACAATTTCATTAAACTATAAAAGAAATCAGATCAGAAAGACAAAACAAGAGATGATAAACCTAATGAAGGCAATGCTGAGCACATATAAATAAAACTTACTTAAATAGATCTAGGAATTTGGAAAATTTTGGAATCTTTGACGAATGTTGGAACGATTTAGAATGCATTCAAAGTATTAAAAAAGATATCCTGGAAACCAAAACTTGCATTGAATATGGTCAAAACTGCTTGAATGAATATAGGCTTTCACACCCTGAAGACAAAATTGCAGGTAGAGACCAAGAAAAGAAAGATATTTTAAAAATAAAAAGGACCTTGGAAATAACAATCCAAAATTTTCAACTCAATGCAAAGAAAAAGAATATAAGTTTGATAGTTGTAAACAAAAAAGTGTTAGCAGCAATCATATTTACAGAGGTAATCACAAAAAATTTCCCTATCTTAGGAAAGAAAACTGACATACTGATAAGTGAAGCATACAGACTCCATTTAGCTCTAAACAAAATAAATCTACACCCAGATATATAATAATGAATATCCACAAATTCAGCATAAGAACAGAGTATTAAAAATTGTTAGTTGAAAGAAACAATTCACCTATAAAGCAAAACCCATGTGAATCACAGCAGAATTATTATCACAAAAAATCAAGTCAAAAAACAAGTGAAGTATATCAAATCCTTAAAAAATAACTTCTCACTCAGATTGGTGTGTCCTACAAAATTATCTTTCAAAATTTATGAAGAAATAAGATATGTTCATGACAAAGAACAACTGAGGAACTTCATGACCACAAAGACGAAGCTACAGAGTACTGAAAGATATTCTAGAGAGACATAAGAATGCTTGTGATTTCAAGCACAAAAACAAAGGGTTCAGGGAGAGATGAGTCAACATCTCCCAAGAATCAGCCTTGCTAGGACTGTGAGGACTTACCAAGAAATAATTAGCCAGCATTTTTGGGAAGCCACACAATTTGCACAGTTTCTAGGGAGTGAAAAGTCAGATAGCACCTCCTGTGTGCCTACCGGCATGAGGGCAAAGAATCAAACACAGTCCTGCCTCAATCTCAGTAAGCAACCAGCTGGTTCAGAGGGCAGGTTGAGTTGAGAGCAACAAGGGTACATAAAGCAACTAAATGCTTGTATTTTTTGGTTGATTTTTCAGGCCTAGGGCCAGTAGTCTGAGCATCTCTTGGGAGGATCACAGTATGCAATACAGTAAATCTGGAGGATTTCCTTCTATCTTGTCGTTGAAGTCTAGTATTGTTTTCACTGTTTTGCTTTGTTCTGATTGTCTTGCTTTATTTACTATTCTGTTTTGACTAGTCTTTTTCTTGTTTTGATTGGCTTTATTTGGTTTTGTTTTGTTGGGTTTTGCTATCTTAAAAATTAAAAATGGAGAATTAATCCAAATATTGATGTTGAAAAAATATGAAAGAAATGGTGTTGAAGATTTTGATTTCAGGCAAGTCTATCAAAATGCACATGAGTTTGAGAGCCAGTGGGGACATCATAAAAAAACACTCTAAAATAGACTCCCCAGGTACAAAATCTCAGCCACACCACATGTTCTGGAATACTGTCACTTCTAAGCAGAAAACTTGTCTAAGTGTTGCTGCAAGGACCTGGGCCCATGGGAAGTGCCGCAGAGTCATAACCAGAGACCTGGCTGATGACAGTGATCCATAATTTAATGTGTCCCCTGCCCTCTTTTATAGGCAGGGCAAGCACTCAGATAGGAGAAGAGCTAGCTTGTGTCCCTGGAAGGAAGGAGGGTGGGTTCTGGGGGTGGGGCCAGATCGGGGCAGCCTCTGGCATGGCAACTCACCCAGTCTGCCAAGAACATTCCAGGTCCAAGTTTACTCAGACCCTGTCCTCTGCCAGGGCCGTCAACCAGACCTCGGAACCTTTACTCCCCATAGATTCCCCCTCTTTTTTTTTTTTTTTTTTTTTTGTTAAGGCCAATTGAAAGGACGCCATCATAGATTGTTATGAGCATAATGTTTGAAACTATGAATGAATCATACAAAGAATTGTTATCTCTTAAAATCTCAAAATGTCCAAGAGCAGAGAACTAGGTTACAACAGTGGCCTCTCCTCTGAATATAAATTAAATTTTCCATCAAAATCACCACTTACATGTTCCCCTCCCTCAGCCTTCTGCCCTTCTGAACTATCTAGCATTTTGGCCTTTGTTAGGATAATGAGCAGCAGTTTTCTGAGATCTGGAGGTTAAAAGATTGGCTGGAGACAATAAACAGATTGTGTAGAATATCAGTGAGAAGAGTGTATAGGCAGAGAATACGCAGTTTTATAGGCAGTGAAGAGAAAAGGCAGTTTTATAGAGTTGATAGTTTGTATCTAACCAGTGAGCTGGAGCAATAAATTTCAATAGGTGGTTGTTATAGGGGCCAAGCAACCAATCGCAGATGGTGAGGAGAACAGAAGAGTGGTTAGCAGGCTTGGGTGTAGTGTACAGCAACGTCATAGAGAATCAGCTATCACAAGTGGTCGTAGTGACACACCAAAGGTCTTGCAGCTTGGAACCCAACAGATCTACCTGTTGTTGTAAGTTTCAGATGACTGTGTGGGTATAGGCATTTAGTTGCTGTTGTCCTCAAAAGGTTTCTGCTACAGTATGGGAAAGGTTGTTGAGTCCTTGGGCTATCAGGTTTGATTGGGTGAGCAAGATAGCAGAGGCAGCTCCTGCAGCGGCAGCAGTAAGAAAAGCTATGAGTAAAGCAACAATGGAGGGTATTGGGGGAAAGTTGAAAGGGTAGAAAAGGTGTGATGGAGAGGGTTACAAGGGATAAATAAAGGTCTAGCAGCAAACTGGTGAGTGATCTGGGAGCAAGTAGTATTGGTGTTGCTCTGAGTTCACAGGAGCTAAAGGGGAGAAAGATATTTGTCCTGAGGAATGCAGAGGAAGCCATGGAGAAGTCTCCTGATTGAGAAGGAAAAAAAGTTAGATGTATAGGGGTAGACATGTTCCAGACAGCTGGCATAGTCTCCTTATTTGGAAGCAACTGGAAGGTCAAAGTTTTAGAGAGAGTCACAGGAAGCATCCAATTGGATACAGAGACCTGACCAAAAGAAGAATGGGTGTCACATGGTAGGCCAAATGTGAAGTTAGTAAGGAAGAAGCAGGGTAGGACTAGGGAATCAGCAGTGACAATTTAAAGACCAGCTGGATTCTGTAGCGCAGACCATACTGGAATAGAGACCTCAGCCTGGGCAGAATTGATGGAGATGATAGCACACATCATCAGGAATAGCTTGGCAGGTGATTGTTCTTCTGTGGGAGGGGGATAAAAGTAGGTGGGGCTAATAAGAACCCCAGTGTTTATGTGCTGGGGACAGGCCTTTGTCATCAAATGTTAACAGATTTATGCTTATAAGAGCTTTTGTAAGTAGCTCATTTGGAGTGCAGCAGCGGTATAATTCCTCCTCTTTTATAAACATTGTCTTAAGTGTTTGGTGGGCTATTTCTATGATGTCTGGACCCTGTGTATTGTAAGGAATACCATGGTATAAGGATGTGTTTTATTTAGAGCATGCATTTCACTGGTGTAACATGATCCATTGTCTGTTTCTATATCCCAAAGTATCCCCAGCATGAGAATGGCTTTTCCTAGTGTGTGCATAGTGTGTTATGCTGTCTCTCTAATCATGGCAATGGCCATTGTGGTGCCGGAGTAAGTATCTTTAACCACATGAACATATTTTAATTTTCCAAAAGGGGAGTAGTGAATGATATCCATTTGCCATCTGGCATTAGGGTAGAGTCCCTCGTGGGTTAACTCCTTGAGTTTGGAGTGGTCCTAGAGGCAGGAAAGGCATGCAAGTTACATGACTGTGAACTGTTTGCATGTAGCTTTGGGGACATCAGGGAGTAATTGATGTATGGATTTTACTGAGAGGTGGAACCTAGAATAAAGTATTTACTCTTGTCAGGGGATCAGAGTGGGAAATTTGGATGGCCTGATTAGTCACTAGATGGTCTGCATGTTGTTTACCTTGGGAAAGTGGGCCAGGAAGTCTACTGTGTGAGTGTATATGTTTAACATACCAGGGATGAAGGCACTGTTGAAGAGTATTTTGTAATGTCTTGAGAGCCTTGTCTAATGGTGTATCTTTTTGTTTTAAGATAGAATGGGGTATGACATAACCTATCTGAACAACACATTGGCTACCAGAAAAAATATTGACATGGCAGTCAGGACAGTGTTGTAGGACTTCTATGACATCAAGAAACTCTGATACCTGAATGGAGAATGCATGTTTGGTCGCCTGTATTTTAGGGTGATTATATTCATGTGGGTGATAAATAATCATAGTGTATAGCCCTTTAGATGCATCAGTGAATGTCATCCACACATATAGAATGGGTGTGGAGGAGGGAAAATGAGTGGACCTCATAATGAGTAGATGCTGTAGACCTTAAGGAAGGGTATTGAATGGATAATGATTGGAAAGTTGTCCTGGAAAGTTTAATAACATCATTTGTAAGTCTAGATTACATAGAAGCTGACCTTCTATTTGACATTGGGTTAATGGTAATGTAATACTATCTGGCTCACAGCCATAATGTAAGGTGGTTAATTTTCTTAATTGTATTCCTATGTGAAAAAGGGCCGTCAGTAAAGGAGTTACTTTTGATAGATGAGAGTAAACAACATGTGCCCACAAAAGAAGGCCTTGTTGCCACAAACCCCCATGGGCATATTAGGGGTGACCAATACAATGGCTAACAAAGGCTCTTTTGTATTAAATCTTGTGAAATGGGCTCATTGAATGGCCTGTTCCATGTGGTCTAGCACTAAATTATCCCCAGGGGAGAGAACCCTAGGAGATGCAGGGTCAGACTTGCCATGTAATAAATCATAGAGTGGGTGAAGTTTTTCAGAGGATAGGGGCATTGTTGTCCACATCCAATTAATAATTCCACATAGTGTAATTCTGCCAGTGAGTATGAAGTCTGTCTAGACAACTTAGGTGCTTTCAGGGTGATTTTGTCTGAAATATGGTGGCCCAAAAAGGCATAGAGAGACTTTATTTGGATCTTGTCTGGTGCAATGTTGAGCCTCAATATACAAATTTGGAGATCAGTTGTTAAAGTCCCTGCTGTAGCAATTGGGGGATCTGAATGAGAGAGCAGGATTTCATCCATGTAATGGATGCAGTGGTGCGATCCTCTAAGGGGTCATATGCATGATCTACATACATCTGGCAGATGGTTGGGCTGTTAATCATTCCTTGAGAGAGTGCTTTCCATTGATATCGTTGGTTAGGGCCCTGGTGATTAATTGTGGAGACCAAAAAGGCAATTGTGGCCAAATCTCATTCATGGAGAGGGTTGGAAAAGAAACAGTCTTTAATATATATGATGGCTATACGATGATAATTGGGGATAGAAGGAGGGCATGATAGTCCAGTTGCGATGCTCTCATCTTTATAATGTGTTTATTTACCTTTCTAATGTGGTGAAGCACCCTATATTTATTTCTGTCCTTTTTGTGAATGACAAACACTGGTGTGTTACAAGGGCTAACAGAAGGTTCTATGTGGTTTTGTTCTAATTGATCTTTTACCAACAGCTGGAGGGCTATAAGTTTTTGGGACAGTAAGGACCACTGGTCCACCCACACAGGAATATCAGTGGCCCAGGTTAGCTGTATGGGTTGTGGTCTGACCAGAGGAGGAATGACCCCTATTGTGGGTCAGTAGTTAGTTTAAACTTTAATTGATATAATATTCTCTTCCCCATAGAACCTGTGGGAGGCTTTTGAGAAATAAGGGTTGAAAGTACCCTGAATGTCCTTTAGAGTCTCTCCATGAGAGGAGGCTACCTATTTGTATGGCAGGCTGTTGGCCTGTGGCTCCCTGTACTAACAGTCCTGGTACTGTGGATAAAGCATGCTGTATGGATCAATCAGCAAGCAAGACCATTCTGCTCCTGAATCAATAAGTCCAGATATTGACATTTGTTCCACTTCGAGAGTCAATAGTGCCTTGTTTTGAGTAACAGGCACTGTCCACAGAATCTGTGATGCATTTTTTATTTTCCTCTTTGGTTGTTGGGCTGAAGGTTGCCCCCCTTGGAGTTTAAAAAATTGTCCTCTTTATATGTCTTGGATCAGTAATCTTTCGCCCAATGGTATCCTCTCTTACATTTAGGAAATGGCATGGAAAATTTACGTTCATTATTTGTTTGTCCCTTTTTTGGGCACTGTTTGGCAAAGTGGCCTGGAGCTTTGCAATTGAAGCAGAGAGGCATGGAGCCAGAGCTAATTTGTAGATGTGTGGCAAGGGCTGCTGCCCGGGATTTTCCCTTTGTGCATTGACCTCTTGGCAAATCATTATCCATCAGTCAAGATCTTCATTTTTGATAGGAGGTATGAGAGTTCTGCATGTAGGGGTAGCTCCCTTAAATATTAATTCCTTGGGTAATGCATTGGCTACTCCTTTATGTTGTACTTTACATTTACCAGACTCTAGGTCTTTGGAAACAAAGGAAGCAAAGTCTTTGTTTGTTCCTTGTATGAGTTAACCCATAGGTGTAACAGGCCCAGTGTGGCAGTGATTGAACGCCCGCAAGGCTGCCAGCCTAACCTGATTGAAATATTGAGGAGGGCCTAAGGCCTGCACTGCTGGAGAGGCATATATGCCCTCTCCCACTAGACATCCATAGTTTAGAGTAACATCGGCTTGGGCATTTCTATCAGCTTTGTAAATAGCCAACCTTTCTAAATATTGTCCAGCGCTGAAGATGGCACATGCCAATTGTTTCCAATCAGTAGGGAAATTAAGTTCCATACTGATGGTCTCTAGATGCTGTTGAGTGAAAGGCCCCTGAATGCCATCCACTTACTGCTTCCCTAAGACATCTGAGAGTAGCATGCTCATGTGGATACCAATGTAGGGGGAGAGCAGGTTTTGATGTAGATTAACAGGAAACATCTCATCGATACCTTCTTCTCATTCCCAATATTTAGCCTGATTATCCCTAGTTTGACATAGTCTCTCATAGTAATCTTGCCATTCAGTGATGGTCTGTGTGTTTTTCTTTATGTTTGTCTGCTGATAGGGCTCCCATGGATCCTTGGAGTGTAATGATATACAGTCGCCAGCAGATGGCGGCGAAGAATGAGCTGGGGCACACCCCAGGTTGGATCTGCCCTCATTGTAAAACAAGACCTTTTGTTGTCTGAAAGCACAGGACTATCTTGGGGGGGGGGGGCTTCCAATTGGTGCCATCTTTGGCTCCAGTTTTAAAAGCTCAAGAGAAGGGTATAACCTTTTGGAATAGGGTGGCAGGGTGCGGGTCCTCTTGTTTTTAATTACTGTCTGATTTTCCTTGTGTAAGGAGACACCTTGTTCTAATTCTTGAGTGAGAGATGGACAGATGGCTGGCGCAGCAAGCTGTGCAAGTGGTGAAGTCTGCTAATAGGGGAAAGGCTTCAGAGTCAGAACACTGTCAGATCCTGTTAGGCAGGCTTTTATAGTGCATAGAGCCAGTGGTAGTCCTAATGGAAGATTCTTCCTTCACATTGTTCTGGTGCTTGGACCCACCTGATAAGGGGGATCCAAGTTTGTGGGTCCCAAAGACAGGCAGTCTGAAGTCAGGGGTTAAAGGAGATAAGACGTTCCCAGTACTGGGAGAAGGTCTTATATGAAATTTTGCAGTGTCTAACCTGAAATAGGGCAGCAAGAGCCCGTGCTTCTGTGTGCTGCTTTTTGCAAAGCATAGAGTCCATTGTGTGGGCGAGGGCCACTTACCCAATCCCGGGGGCACTCTAGTCCCTGTTCAGGTGCCAACTGTTGCTGTGAGGATCTGGGTCCAAAGGAAGTGACACAGAGTAAAGGCAGGAATAAATCACACCAGAGACCAGGCTGATGGCACCAACCCAACATTTAATGTATTGTCTGCCCTCTTATATAGGCAGGGCAAGCACCAGGATGGGTCAGAGCCTAGATGGCATACTTGGATACTCCAGGCCGGGCTGGAGTGGGGCAGCATATGGCATGGCAACTCACTAGGTCTGCGAAGGACATTCCAGTTCCAAGTCTGCTCAGACCCTCTCTTTTGCCAGAGCTGTCAACCAGACCGCCGGACCCTTACTTCTCATGTCTAAGGAAATATTTTTATTAGTATTATAAAAATAAGTTATATATGAAACATTTATTTAAAAAATAGCCTATGCAGTAAACAACTATATGAATTCTTTTGAAAATAAGATTACAGTAAGCTTTCAGTCATCTAAAATGAATACTCAGAAACTTGAAACTGAAGGAAAACTTATGAACATAAGTGGTGCATGAACTAATGGTCAACTTGTAATACACTGGTAAACTGAATCAGCATGGTGTTGGGTGTGGAAAACCCACCTGAGGATGTTTGCCAACAACATTAAAAGAGAAACCATGTGGAAGATGGTGCTGCTGGTTTTCTTGCAGAAGCATGCCACAGTGGCTTGCCTGATAGAAATTCTATGTTGTTCTCATCGTAGAAGCAAGCTTGAGTCCTTGCTGTCACCAAGACAGGCTTTGGTTCTCTTTGGGAGAACTCTGGCCTTTACCTTGAATATTACTTCCTGGATTTAGTGAAGATCCCTCAGTCTGCTGGCACATATCCTTCTTCCCACTGGCACAGACTTTCTAGCTACCAATACTGGCCTTTGGGCTTCCCAGTGAAGAGCCTTGATATAGACTTTCAAAAGATATCGTTGTGGGCTCCAGTTGGACTTGTAGAGGACACTGCCATAGGATCAGGTCTTCAGCTGGACACCGTGAGGTACATTGTTGTGGGATTGAGGCACTCAGCTGGAGTCTTAGGGGATGTATGTGTGCATAGATAGATTTCCTGCACTCTTTTGCCTTTGACTTTTTGGGTGAATATTACAAAAAAATTTATAAATCATGTTTGATTTCTTCAACATTTCTATGCCTAGATCTTGTAACCTGAACAACTACTTCCAAGATAACAATATGCAATATATTAACAAGTGTTGATTTCTTACTGTTTTGTGAAATTCTGTATTATTTCTATCCTTTTTTCTTTTTGAAATAAAAAATAAAAATATCATGCATCCTTTATTAAAACTTTTCCCTTTCAAACCCTGACTACAACAGTAATCAACTTGAGAAATTTATCAGTAATCATTGTTTCTTGGCTTAACCACTTTATCAATTTCTTCCTTGTGTCAACAATAAGGTTAGTAACAAAAATTGTACATTTTTAATGCATCCTTCATTGATTATACATCAGGAAACACACATTATAGAAAAGCCTCACAATGCCTGAGGGAAGGATTTTAAAAGAATCTCCAACCTTATTTTTCATCAGAGAAGTTATTCTGGCTAGAAACTTTACAAATAAAATATGTGTAGTGAAGACTTTATCCATTTTTCAAATATTAGTAGACATTGGAGAATCCATACCAGAGAGAAACAATATAAATGTACTGTTTGTAGCATGGGTTCCAGTGCAAACTCAAATCTTATAAGTCATCAGAAAATTCATACTGGGCAGAAATCTGACAGGTATAATTAATGTGGCAGTCTTTCCTGAGTATTCAAGTGTTGAATACAACATAAGAGATTGTACACCAGAAATAAGCATTACAAGTTCAATGTGTAAGAAATCTTTTAGATGAAGATCACCTAACATTAATCATTATGAATGAGAATTCATTCATAATGGACAAATTACAGATATAATCAATGTGACAGTTACTTTAACTACCTCTCACAACTCTGTATGTACCATACAATTCATACTGGGGAGAAACCATATAAATGTAAAATGTATGGCATGGTGTGCAATCAGAATTCAACCCTGACCATTCATAAAATTGTAGAAATATTTTTAGAGTACAAAGTACATATATTTTTAATCCTCACCTTCAATCTTTGGGTATAATTAGCAAAAGATTAGTGTCTTATTTTCTCAATTACCCATTGCAAATGAAAAGACACATTTAAGGTGTGTGTTTAATTATATAGCCACTATTTGAAACCTTTTTTTTTAAATTTCCACTACTGGCTTCATGCATAAGTGAAATGGACTTGTACCCCAAATTCAGTACTTATATTGCATGTGATGGAGTTACGTACACTACAGGAGTGCATGGAAATATTTAGTTTCTACTAAGATATTTGTACAGAGCAGGGAAATCTCAGTCATTACAAAAAATGTGTCAAAATAAGAAAATGTTATAGGTTTTTCATTTTCAGCTCATGATAGTGAATGGATGGGTTTTAACTGAGGTCAGCTACTGTGGTTTAAACTTCCCACTGCTGCCAAAAGAGGCAAGAGTCAGGGTTTCTTACCACTTTTCCCAGATGTAGAGCAGAAGAGAATTAGTAATAAATGAATCTCCAAACCAGTTAATTGACATATCTAGTATTAATAAATGAAACCAATGAATTCCACATTGAATAGTTATTACTGTTTGTACTTGATGGACAGATATTTTATCATGTTAATAACTGTATACATTATTTTCTTGGGCAAATATTAACCTTTTAATGAAATATGATTATAACAATGTGATATCATTCAGATGCCTAGATAACTTTGAGTAATTTTTCAACAGAGTAAATGCTCATCTTACAAAAACATTCAAGCTGAGAAATTTCTAAGAGGTGAATCGACCTCACACTAAGAATATTTGTAGATAGCAACAAATCATGTAAGTAGCTCAAGGGTTTACTGGACATTGTAACAGTTGTGTTGCTGTGTAACTAATGTACATAAAATAGTGCACAGCTGTACAGTTCTGTTTTTTGTGGAAAGACTCCCATTTTTGGACTTAACAAATCTGATGGACATTCCATGCTTGTCTTCTTTCTCACATTTAAATTTAATTGTAAGACTTCATTTGACATTCCTTTTGCATCCTTTTTCAATTTTATCTATTACACAGATGAATTCAGTTTGTAGTGTAAAGTATTTGATGGCATATTCAAACTTCAAATAATTAACTGGGACAAAGTCATTTTATCTGTAAATGATGTGGTAAATGCCACTTGCAAAATGAATTATATGAAGTTTTATTTTTTAAGGTCTGATAGTCCCTCATTCTGCAGATGAATTACTTGATGTCTGTCTAACCTGGGATAATCTGTTTGCCTGGAGATACCACAAGTGCCAAACCAGACGACCCTGGATAGCAGTTAGTCAAGTGGACCAGCACATTGTGGGAAGAAGTGCAGGCCCTGGTTCAGAGGCCTGGGACAGGCACAGCTCACAGTATGCCTAGGACTCCACATTGCCAAATGTTACATTTTATCCGAAATTGATTTAGGTCAAAATATATGATCTTTTGTATGTTGACATGTACTCATGTTAGTAATTATTTTCTGTGAATCAAATAGAGGCCATAGATTATCAATGTTGACTTTTTCTATTCACATATTGAGATGTCATAGTCATTGTATACAAACAGTAGAAATATAAAGTAGAATGATGATTGCAGAAATCAGAGTAGAAATTTCACAAATCAAAAATAGAATTACTATATTACCTGGCATGTGAGATTGTGGGGAAATATGTAAAGAAGTTTATTTCATTTTGCTCATTTGGCTGAAATATTACTCATAATATTCAATACTATATAGAAAAACCTGCATCTATCAGTGCAAGATTTGAAAACATTAGGGATATATATATATATATATATATATATATATATATATATATACATACTCCTTACACTTAGTAAAGTATCTTAGTACTTAGTAAAGTATCTTTCCAACTGTGATAACATAAATGAATCTTGCGTTCGAAACATGGATGTAGGCCAAAACAAAAAAGACAAACACTGATCTCATATATATATATATATGATATATATATGATATATGATATATGATATATATATATATATGATATATATGATATATATATCTTCAAACATTCAAAATATAAATTTAGAGAGTACAACCATATTTAATGGCTATGGTATGATCAGAATGACGTCAGTTGCAGTATATAAACTTGAAGTTCTGAAGGATATATAGGGGTATGTATGTAATGTGAGCATGAAGACTACAGATAACAATAATGTAATTTACAATGAAGAGTGATTAACTAAGTTTCATGTGAGGTGATGGATGTCTGATTGATTTAGTAATTTTCATTTTATATATATATATATATATATATATATATATATATATATATACTTTACCATAGCATGTTTTATAAGTACACACATCCACAATTTTAAAAATAAGTCAAAACTGTCTAAACACCATATTGTCTCACTAATGTGAGAAACAGAGAGCCAAATTCCAAAACACACAATAAATATTGTGAATAGGGAAGACACTATTGCAATAAACAAAACTTTTTGTGGGAGAAAGAGGAAAGGAAGGAAGCAAATAGAAAAAATATACATACACATAAAATGGTTTAGATAATTATACAGCTAATTTCTCTTAGTTCACTAAGGGGAAAGTTTTGTGCTAGTAATTATCTGGACAATGTTTCATGTCTATATCTTCTACTTTGAACAACTCTTGTGAATATAATGATGAGTGATGCGCTGATTATTGTCACTTAGCCTGTTTTTAAAACTGTTTCATTTTTATTTTGTATGTCTTTCTGTTTAAAATAAAGACAAAATATTGGAGAAATCTCTCAAAATGAATAAATGAAAAAATGCATGAAAAATTATTATAATTAATTATAAAATACAGGTGATTAAATATAATTTAAAATAAAATTTTTGTTATATATTTTTTTCAGTTTAATACATTATTGAACTATTTTTCATGACTTTAAGTTTATGATTTCCTTTACCCTCAGTACTAGGAGTTTCATTTCTCCTTTACTAAAATGCCCCAGAAGTAAACACCACTGTTCCTAGGTATAAAATGAGTGAATAATTAAGTGATTTTTATTTATTACATTATTCCTTTTGCTTGCTTTGGTATCATTTTGTTCTTTTCTTGATTCTTCAGAAAATTTGCTTAAAATTCTTCCTGTGTTCTATTATAAGGTTACACTGGTAATATTTTTTGTGTTACTTCTTTAAAGTATTTTATCATTATTTCTAAAATCCTTTGTTAGAGTATTACCTGTAATTCTTTTTCATTTTATACATCAGTATGTGGTTAATATTATCTATTTCATTTGTATAATACATGTATATCTATTATATATAAATTGCACATTTAGATAACCTCCTGCTTTACAATGTACTTATTTTATACATTAAGTATATTAAGTAATATATTTTCATCCCTGATATTTATGTCATTATTATGATTGATTTCTTATAATTTTGAATTTATATTTGAGCAGGTTCTCAATATATGCATAGAATACCACACAAGCATTCTCACAGATTTTTCTTTTTTTCTTTTAAAGAGAATAAAACAAAACAAAATAAACCAAATCAGAACAAAACAATGCAAGTGATACATGACTTCAAAATAAGACAACACAAATGAACAATTGATACCATATCTCTTATTTACATCAAAATAAATGACCATATTATCACACATCATAAAACTCAACAAAACAAAACATAATAAAACCAATCAGAACAAAAGTATAAAAACATTATAGGACTTCAAAACACGACAATAGTAAATTGACTATGGTTACCATAATGTATTCTGTTATTTTCACAATAGCTGCCCATACCATCAGACACAGTAAAGTCAAGCCAAATAAGACAATAAAACCAAACCCAACAGGACAGAATAAAACTTAACTTAACAAAACTGTGAACATTGATACAAGAAAAAGAGGATACAAAAAAAGAGGAAATTAACAGTGTTTATCACTTTCTCTTTTTAGACATTTCCTCCCCTATCACTTTCATAATATCTGTCATTCTTTTTGAATCTCACTAACTCTTACAGTTTTCCATACTCGGCAGATAATTTGGTATTCACTTATATGAGTGCAAACAATTTTACACATGAGCATGATCTTCAGTTGCATCCATTTACCTACAGGAGACTTGAGATTATCTTACTTTAGAGGTAGGTAACTTTTCATTGCCTGAAATTGCCATGTCTTTCTTATTCATTCTGCAGTTGATGGGTAAGTTACCTTTGCTCTTTTCTTGTCTCCTATCATGTAGAACAATTATATTTTTTCTCCTTTGATTTTTAGCCCATTAAATTCCTTTGGAGTTAAATATGCTTCTTGTATATAGTATATTGATAGATCATATATATATATATATATATATATATATATATATATATAATATTAATCATCATTTATTTTTAACTGGACTTGCAAAGAATTATGAAGACAACTTTATGTAGAACTGCTAGAATAGTTTGTCATTGAGGTTTATGACATGCATTGTACGATTTCACAAAGATAAACTGGTAAGGATATATCACTCTTGCTGCAGTTTAGGAATAGATTTTAGAAACTTAAAGACAGAAAAAAATACTATGGGGGTTGGGTCAGAGAAAGTGGTATCTTCTACCACTTTGGATGTGGTAGAAGATGGGAGACAACTCAGAGATACAGAAGCTGTGGATACAGAGATGGGAGACAACTCAGAGACTTGAAAACAATTTAGGAAGAAGAATGGAAGTAATATATCAGTAAATTTTAAGAAATGATGGCAGCAAAGAGTAATACGGTACATCTATGAGTGACTTAGCCAACTGTGCTAATACCTACAGAATTCATTGGTATATGGAAAACTTTAGCAATAAAAGATACATTTCTTCATTTTGGATGTTCTGTTACTTATTCATGCATGGCGATACAAATAATAGTATCAAGTAAATAATTTGGTATTGTATTTTGGTATTCTCAATACTTGTTAGACAAGGAGAAATGAACATAGATATAAATAGTATGAGTCAGGAAAAGATAATACTTCAGGAAGATATATAAAATTAGAATTGAGTTTAAGGAAAACTCCTGAGGATTTATCAATATTTAAAGAGAAGTGAATATTAAATACAAATAAAAAAGTTTTTACAGAAAAATATGTGCAAAGTTAGCATTTCATCATTAAATAAATATATAAAGTCAAAATATTAATATGTAGAAAATAATTTTTTATTCTTTTGTAATTTGGAAAAATAATAGTCACTTGTAGGGTTTTAATTTTTTTACTTTTTAAATTAAAAACTCAGTCTGGAATGACATTGTACCCCTGTAACACCAGCAACCTGTGAGGGTGAGGAAAGAGGATCACAAGCTAAAGTTGATAAAACCCTGTCTCAAAAAAATGGTGAGATGGAATAAAATGCAGTTCAGTGATAGATGCCTCTGAATTTCATCCCCATTGCTTCCAGATAGTTTATATCTAGAAATTTTCCACTTAATGCTTGTTATTCATATAACAATATGGCAGTTGTTCAGCCTTTCTTATAAACATAATGTGTATTTTTCAAATTTTATAATTCAAAAAATCTGTATTTTAAAGTTATAGACAATGAGATGACTAAATATTTCTACTTCTCTAAATTTTTAAAATATGTTTATTTTGTAGTTGTCTTAAAGGGTATATCTTTGAATTTGTATATTAAGCAGAGTAAGTCTAAAGATTGGATGATGATAGTAGATTTCTGAGTTTCATAATGAAGTAAATCAAATAAATCATAGATCAGATCTTGAATATGTAGAATATAGAGACAGCTTAAATGTATTTTTCATTAATAAATTTATGAACAAATGTTTCACACATATTTATGTATGTAGACAAACTTTCTCATATTTACTTTATGAAGCCAATATGAAACATAGCCCCAAAATGTAGAAGTAGCCTTTTATTTGGTAATGTACAATAAAATTACTATCTTGTTTTTAAATACTATTTTATCATTTACTGAATGTTTTTATCCTTACATTCATTTTAAAATTTTATTTACAAGGAAAAAGAGAAAAAAACAAAACAAAACAAAGTGGTGTAAGGGAACAAGTAATGCAGAACAACAACAACAACAAAACCCCAAACAAACAGTAAGAAATCACCAGTTAAAAGATTACATATTATCATCTTAGAGATAGTTGCTCCAATCACAGTACCAAAGCATACAAAGTGGACATTCAAACAGTGAGCCAGCAAACAGTTGTGTTCAATGATCCAACCAAAAACATTAATATGGTCAGCTATTTAGCACCCCTAAACACACTTGCTGTTGTATCCTTTAGAGCTCTTTTTTCCCTCTCTTTTTTACAACAAAATTTACACATTTTGAGTTTTATTACTCCTTAGTTCTTATTACTTTTTTGGGGGAGAGAATAAAGTCAAATATGGCAAAACAAAGCTGTCAGTCAAAACCAAGGATAGACATAGCACATGATGTAAAACAGAGTACAAGGTTATCAACAATGTCTCTTGTTTCCTTAAAAAGAATTATCTATCTTATTAGATATTATAAAGTTGAACAAAACAGTAGAGAACAAGACCAATAAAACTTAAGCATTTTAAACAGTACAGGACTTCCAGAGGAGACAATAGTCAAAACAGAATGGGCATCTTAGTGAATCTTACTGCCTTCAAAGTAGTTGCCTGTACCCTCAAACTTGATACTATCATACAGAATGGAACAGAGTCTAATCAGTCAAAACAAGATAGGGGGAGTATTACAGGACTTCAAAACAAGTTAATAGGAAATAAAAAAAAAGTCGCTATTATATATTCTGCTATTTTTATAACTTTTCCCCTTAATAAAAAAAAACTTAAAAAATAACTAAATATTTTTTTAATGAATAAGGGAGAGATTGAGATAAAAGAGGACATAGCAATATAACAATACAGGTCAAAGCATGAGCTGTTTCAGCAACCTAGTGCTGAATAAAGCAACTTAATAGTAGTTACCATAGTGTCTCTCTTTTTCCTTGAAATATTTGAATAAAACTTCATATACTATAGCTTCCAATATTTCCATACCAAGAAGACCAGAATAAAGCCTTTCCAATTAATAAGTGAAAACTTTATAAGGCTTCAAGGCCACATAATGGGGAACCATTATTACCACATATTTTTATATATTTGAATCATTACTTACTAGGGAAACTATTCGGTATTCACACATGCGAGATTGATTTATTTCACTTATGAGTATGGTCTCAAGCTGCACCCATTTATTGATAAATATCTCAATGTGATCCTTCTTTATAGCTGAATAATACTCCATTGTATAGAAACACCACAACTTGTTTATCCATTCCTCAGTTGATGGACACTTGGGTTGTTTCCAAGATCTGGCGATAACAAATTGTGCTGCTACAAACATAGGTGCACATATATCAGTGTGGTATGATGCTTTTAATTCTTCTGGGAATATGCCTAGAAGTGGAATAGCTGGAATAAATGGGACTTCCAATCCCAGCTTTTTGAGAAATCTCCAGACTGACCTCCACAAAGGCTGCACCAGTCTACACTCCCACCAAAAGTGAGAGTTCCTTTTTTCCCCCGAGCCTCTCCAGCATTTGTTGTTGGTTTTCTTGATCCTGGCCATTCTTTCAGGAGTGAGATGATATCTCAGTGTGGTTTTAATTTGCATTTCTCTAGTGACCAATGATGATGAACATTTTTTCATGTATTTATTTGCCATTTGTATTTCTTCATCTGAGAGGTACGTATTCATCTCAGATGCCAATTTTTGGATCAGATCTTTGAATTTTGGGGGTATGAGTATTTTTTAAATCTTTATATGTTTTAGACAAGAGTCCCTTGTCTGAGAGAGAGTTCACTAAAATCTTTTCCCAGTTTGTGGGTTTTCTTTTCACTATGCTGGAGATTTCTTTTGACATGCAGAAACTTTTTAATAAGAAGTGGTCCCAGTTATTGATTATGGGAAGTATTTCCCGTGTGGTTTGAGTCCTGTTCATGAATTCTCTACCTACTCCTATGCCTTCAAGGTTTCTACCCAATTTGTCTTCCAATAGATTTACTGTTTCTGTTTAAATATTCAGATCTTTGACCCATTTAGACTTTAATAGTACATGGTGACAGACATGGGTCTAGCTTTAGTTTTCGGCAAATGGAGGGCCAGATTTTCCAGCACCATTTATTAAAGAGACTGTCATTCTTCCAGTGAACCTGCTTGGCTCCTTTATCAAAGATAAGGTGGTTGAGTGTGTTTGTAGTTGTGGTTGTATATTCTAATCTATTCCATTGACTGCGGCTCTGTTTTGATTCCAATACCATGTTGATTTTACTGTTGCTTTGTAGTATAACTTCAAGTCAGGGATTGTGATGCTTCCTGTTTTGTCTTTGCTACTTAGAATTGCCTTTGCTATTCTAGGTCTCTTCTGGTTCCAGATGAAATTTAGGAGTGATTTCTCTAGATATATAAGGTATGTTGATGGTATTTTTATTGGGATTGCATTGAATCTGTATAACAGTTTTGGGAGAATGGCCATTTTACAATGTTCTTCCTATCCATGAGCAAGGGATGTCTTTCCATTTTCTGAGATCATCTTAAGTTTATTTTTACAGTGTAGTATAATTTTCACTGTATAAGGCTTTCACTCCTTTTGTAAGAGTAATTCTTAAATATTTCAGGTTTTGGCTTGCTAATGTGAAGAGTGTAGTTTCTCTTGTTTCCCTCTCTGTGATTTTATTGTTCGTGTATAGGAATGCTATTGATTTCTGAGTATTGATTTTATATCCAGCCACATTATTGAATTCATTTATTGTATCTAAGAGGCTTTCAGTGGAGTTTAGGGGGTCTTCTGTGTACAGTATCATGTCATCTGCAAACAATGATCATTTAACTTCTTCTTTTCCTATCTTTACCCCTTTTATTTCTCTCTCTTGCCTAAGTGCTCTGGCTAGTACTTCCAGTGCTATATTAAATAGGAGTTGTGATAAAGGACATCCTTGTCTTCTGCCTGATATTAAAGTAAAGGCTTTCAAATTTTGGCCATTTAGTATGATGCTGGCTGTTGGTTTGTCAAAAATGGCCTTTATTATATTGAGGTAAAGACCATCTATTCCAATTTTCTGTAAAGTTCTTATCATGAATAAATGTTGGACCATATCGAAGGCTTTTTCTGCATCTATAGCAATGATCATGTGATTCTTACTTTTGGCTTTATTGATATGGTGGATTACATTTATTGATTTATGTATGTTGAACCATCCTTGCATTCCTGAGATGAATCCCACTTGGTCATGGCGTATAATCTTCTTGATGATTTGCTGCATCCTATTTGTCAATATTTTATTGAGGATTTTTGCATCCAAGTTCATTAGGGAGATCGTTCTATAGTTCTCTTTTTTAGTTGGGTCTTTCTCAATGTTTGGTACTAGAGTAATATTTGCTTCTAGGAATGACTTAGGAATGATTGCTTCCCTTTCAATTTCATTGAATAGTTTGAGGAGTGTCGGCATTAGGTTTTCTTTGTATTTCTTGTAGAATTCTGCAGTGAATCCATCTGGGCTTGGGCTTTTCTTTGTAGGTAAGGACTTAATTACATTTTCAATTTCATTAACAGAGATTGGATTATTCAACAGTTTTACATCCCCTTGATCTAGCTTTGATACTTCATATGTTTCTAAGAATCTGTCTATTTCTTCTGTGTTATCAAACTTTTGAGAGTAGAGGTTTTCAAAATAGGTGTTGATGATCTTCTGTATTTCTATTGGGTCTGTAGTGATTTCACCTTTTTCATTTCTTATTGCATGAATTTGAGCTTTTTCTTCCCTTTTTAAAATAAGGTTGGCTAGGAGCTTATCGATTTTATTTATTCTTTCAAAGAACCAACTCTTTGACTTGTTGATTCTTTGGATTGTTTTCTCAGTCTCTATTGCATTGATTTCTGCTCTGATTTTTACAATTTCCTCTCTTCTTTTGGCTTTGTGCTTGACTTGCTCTTCTTTTTCTAGCTGTTTGAGGTGTAGCATGAAGCTATTTATTTGTATTCGTTCTGTTTTCCTGATGTGGGAACTCAGTGCAATCATTTTTCCTCTGAGGTTGGATTTCATTGCATCCCACAAATTCCGGTATGTTGTATCTGCATTTTCATTTTCTTTTAGGTATTGTTTAATTTCTTCTTTAATTTCTTCTGTGACCCACTGATTACTCAAGAATGTGTTATTCAGTTTCCATGTGTTTGTGCGATTTTTGCAGTATCTTTTATCATTAATTTCTAATTTCAGAGCGCGATGATTCGATAACATGCAAGGGATGATTTAAACTGTTTTGCATTTGTTTAAATATGTTCTGTGAGCTAATATATGTTCTATTTTAGAGAATGATCCATGTACTGCTGAGAAGAATGTGTATTCTGATGTTGTTGGTGGAACATTCTGTATATGTCTAGCAAATCCTTTTGTTCATAGGTGTGATTCAGTTCTGTTATTTCTTTGCTCATTTTCTGTCTGGTTGATCTGTCCCTTGGTGTCAATGGCATATTAATGTCTCCTGTTACAATTGTGTTACTGATAATTTGAGTTTTCATTTCTGTTAATAGTTGTTTTATATAACCTGCTGCTCTGGAGTTTGGTGCATATATATTTAAGATAGTTATCTCTTCCTCTTTGTGTTATCCCATTATGAGTATGTAGTGACCTTCGTTGTCCTTTATGGTCATTGTTGGTTTAAAGTTCATGTTGTCTGCAAACAGAATGGCTACTCCTGCATTTTTTTTTTTTTTTGATTCCTGCTGCATGAAGTATTGTTTTCCATCCTTTGACTTTCAGTCTGTGAGTATCCTTCTGGGTTAGATGGGTTTCCTATAAACAGCATATGGTTGGATTTTGTTTCTTGATCCATTCTGCTAGTCTGTTTCTTTTGATTGGTGCACTGAGACCATTTACATTAATGGTTATTACTGTGAAATTCTGGTTTATTGTTGGAACTTTCTCTCTCTGCTGTTGCATCTTTATCTTTCTGTTCTGTTTAATTATTTGCTTTGCTTAGTGATTTTTTCCTTTGTGTATCTAAACTGTCTTTCAATATTTTTTTCAGGGTTGGTTTGGTGTTCTTGAAGTTCTTCAGCTGTTCTTTGTCATGGAAGTATCGTATTTCAACATCAATTTTGAATGATAGTTTTGCAGGATATATCACTCTAGGTTGGAAATCATTTTGCTTTAGGATCTGGAATACTTCACTCCATGCTCTTCTTGACTTTATTGTTTGTGCTGAGAAGTCTGCTGTGATTCTGATAGGTTTTCCTTTATAAGTGACCTGTCTTTTCTCTCTGGTAGCTTTACATCTCATGCTTGGGAAATTTTCAGCTATTACTTCTCTAAATATCCTCTTGACATCCTTTATGTTATCTCCTTCCTTTTCATTAATGCCTATCATTCTTATGTTATTTTCTTTGCATCTTCTTGCAGTTGTTGAATTGTTGTTTCCTGATTCCTTTTTATTTTTAAAAGATATTTCCTTTCCGGTTCACTATCTGCAGTCCTGTCTTCAAGGTCTGAAATTCTATCTTCACTTTCATTAAGGTGGTTTTTACAACTTTTAGTGGAGGTTTTTATTTCCTGTATATCTCTGTGCATCTGCATTATGTATTCTGTTTGTTTCTTATATTGTTCGTCTAAGGATTCTATTGTTTTGTTTAGTTCCTCCAATTTTTTATCTGTGTTTTCTTTAGATGTATTCAGATTCTCTTTCATTTATTTTATCATTTCTTGTTTTACCAGGGAGATTCTTTCGAGTTTGAATTTCTTTACAGCTTCCTGGAGTTGCTTGTTAATTTCAGTAGCTATTGTGTCTGATATTTGAGGTGAATGGCATATATTTTCTTCTATATACATTGCTCCTAGGGTTTCTTGAGATGGGCTGGAGGGTTTAGGTTGTAATCTGGTCTTTCGTTTGGTCATTTTCCTATATTTCTGTGTTTCAAGTGTTATTTGAAAGCTTCCTCACAATCTGTTGGAAATCCCCTTCTATGTTTTCAGCTCCTGAGACTCTGGCACCACGTTACCCCAAGCCACTGGGCCTGCAGAACCAATGGCCCTCCTCTGCCTGTTCAGAACTCTGCAGTTCCAGATAACCTGGCCCTCAGGTACACTGTGTGCCCACCTGCCCGTTGGAAGCTCCACAGCTCTCCAAGCGAAGCCGGGATGTGGAGGCGGAGGTAGAAGCCTCAAACGCACCTCTCCACTTCACTGCACCCAGAAGCCTGGAGGGACTCAAACAGTCTGGGTTTGGGGCAGAGTGCACTGAGCCCTCACCACAGGCTGCAGGGCCTCCGGAACCTGTGATGCTCCACTGCCGACCGAGATATCCACAGTCCTCCAGACACAAGGGGAGGCTGATGCAGGCGCGCCAGATCTGCCTAGTCCATCCTCTGCACACAGATGGCTAGGTGTGGGAGTCCCAAACAGGCCTGCCCACCCGTTGGAAAGTCCACAGTTCTCCAAGTGCAGCCAGGATGGGGAGGGGGATGTAGAGGCCTCAAACCCACTTCTCCACGTCACTGCACCCAGAAGCCTGGAGGGTCCTGAACAGTCTGGGATTTGGGCAGAGTATGCTGAGCACTCACCACAGGCCATGGTGCCTCTGGAACCTGCAATCCTTCCCTGCTTTCTGAGATATCCACAGTCCTCCAGACACATGGGAGGCTGATGCAGGCCCGCCAGATCCACCCAGCCCCTCCTCTGCACACAGATGGCTAGGTGTCGGAGTCCCAAACAGCAGCATGAGGATTTTTACCTGGTGAGTTACTTCATTAAATTTCTAAACTGCTCAAGTTGATAATGGGTATCAATCATTAAAATCCATCCCTTGTCAACTTTACAAATAGACACTTTTCTGCAAACAGGTTTGCAGATAAAAGGATGTGCTTATTATTGTTGTTTAACTGTTTAACAGCTTGAACATTTTAAGTCAGGTTTAAAATACTTAAGAACCAGTATAAAGTCTATCATCACTATCTTACTTATGACTAAAACATTCCATACCATTTGATCCCTGGTAAAGCAGTTAGCCTATCTTCAAGAGTTACCAAAGTCCTAAAAGTTTCAGTATTGCTGAAAAGTACAAGTTCAAAACCTCCTCTGAAATGCAAGGCAAACTCTTAACTGAATACATCTAAAGAAAACACAGATAAAAAATTGGAGGAACTAAACAAAACAATAGAATCCTTAGACGAACAATATAAGAAACAAACAGAATACATAATGCAGATGCACAGAGATATACAGGAAATAAAAACCTCCACTGAAAGTTGTAAAAACCACCTTAATGAAAGTGAAGATAGAATTTCAGACCTTGAAGACAGGATTGCAGATAGTGAACAGGAAAGGAAAGATCTTTTAAAAATAACAAGGAATCAGGAAACAAGAATTCAAAAACTGCAAGACGATGCAAAGAAAAATAACATAAGATTGATAGGCATTAATGAAAAGGAAGGAGACAACATAAAGGATGTCAAGAGGATATTTAGCGAAGTAATAGCTGAAAATTTCCCAAGCATGAGATCAGAAACCGACAACAGGATCAGTGAAGCATGTAGAACTCCAAATAGTCATAAGCAAAATAAAACTACACCCAGACATATAATAATCACCATGCCAGAAATCCAACACAAGAATAGATTATTAAAAGCTGTCAGAGAGAAAAGACAGATCACTTATAAAGGAAAACCTATCAGAATCACAGCAGACTTCTCAGCACAAACAATAAAGTCAAGAAGAGCATGGAGTGAAGTATTCCAGATCCTAAAGCAAAATGATTTCCAACCTAGAGTGATATACCTGCAAAACTATCATTCAAAATTGATGGTGAAATAGGATACTTCCATGACAAAGAACAGCTGAAGAACTTCATGAACACCAAAACAACCCTGCAAAAAATATTGAAAGACAGTTTAGATACACAAAGGAAAAAACCACTAAGCAAAGCAGATAATTAAACATAACAGAAAGATTAAAGATGCAACAGCAAAGAGATAACATGTCAACAATAAACCAGCATTTAACAGTAATAACCGTTAATGTAAATGGTCTCAATGCACCAATCAAAAGAAACAAACTAGCAGAATGGATCAAGAAACAAAATCCAACCATATGCTGTTTACAGGAAACCCATCTAACCCAGAAGGATACTCACAGACTGAAAGTCAAAGGATGGAAAACAATATTTCATGCAGCAGGAATCAAAAAAAATGCAGAAGTAGCCATTCAGTTTGCAGACAATGTGAACTTTAAACCAGCAATGACCATAAAGTACAACGAAGGTCACTACATACCCATAATGGAAAACTCCAAGAGGAAGAGATAACTATCTTAAATATATATGCACCAAACTCCAGAGCACTGGGTTATATAAAACAACTATTAACAGAAATGAAAACTCAAATTATCAGTAACACAATTGTAACAGGAGACATTAATATGCCATTGACACCAAGGGACAGATCAACCAGACAGAAAATGAGCAAAGAAATAATAGAACTGAATCACACCTACGAACAAATGGATTTGATAGACATATACAGAATGTTCCACCCAACAACATCAGAATACACATTCTTCTCAGCAGTACATGGATCATTCTCTAAAATAGAACATATATTAGCTCACAGAACATATTTAAACAACTGCAAAAGAGTTTAAATCATCTCTTGCATGTTATCGGATCATAGTGCTCTGAAGTTAGAAATTAATGATAAAAGATACTGCAAAAATCCCACAAACACATGGAAACTGAATAACACACTCTTGAGTAATCAGTGGGTCACAGAAGAAATTAAAGAAGAAATTAAACAATACCTAAAAGAAAATGAAAATGCAGATACAACATACCGGAATTTGTGGGATGCAATGAAATCCGACCTCAGAGCAAAAATGATTGCACTGAGTTCCCACATCAGGAAAACAGAACGAATACAAATAAATAGCTTCATGCTACACCTCAAACAGCTAGAAAAAGAAGAGCAAGTCAAGCACAAAGCCAAAAGAAGAGAGGAAATTGTAAAAATCAGAGCAGAAATCAATGCAATAGAGACTAAGAAAACAATCCAAAGAATCAACAAGTCAAAGAGTTGGTTCTTTGAAAGAATAAATAAAATCGATAAACCCCTAGCCAACTTTATTTTAAAAAGGGAAGAAAAAGCTCAAATTCATGCAATAAGAAATGAAAAAGGTGAAATCACTACAGACCCAATAGAAATACAGAAGATCATCAACACCTATTTTGAAAAACTCTACTCTCAAAAGTTTGATAACACAGAAGAAATAGACAGATTCTTAGAAACATATGAAGTATCAAAGCTAGATCAAGGGGATGTAAAACTGTTGAATAATCCAATCTCTGTTAATGAAATTGAAAATGTAATTAAGTCCTTACCTACAAAGAAAAGCCCAAGCCCAGATGGATTCACTGCAGAATTCTACAAGAAATACAAAGAAGACCTAATGCCGACACTCCTCAAACTATTCAATGAAATTGAAAGGGAAGCAATCGTTCCTAAGTCATTCCTAGAAGCAAATATTACTCTAGTACCAAACACTGAGAAAGACCCAACTAAAAAAGAGAACTATAGAACGATCTCCCTAATGAACTTGGATGCAAAAATCCTCAATAAAATATTGGCAAATAGGATGCAGCAAATCATCAAGAAGATTATACGCCATGACCAAGTGGGATTCATCTCAGGAATGCAAGGATGGTTCAACATACGTAAATCAATAAATGTAATCCACCATATCAATAAAGCCAAAAGTAAGAATCACATGATCATTGCTATAGATGCAGAAAAAGCCTTCGATATGGTCCAACATTTATTCATGATAAGAACTTTACAGAAAATTGGAATAGATGGTCTTTACCTCAATATAATAAAGGCCATTTTTGACAAACCAACAGCCAGCATCATACTAAATGGCCAAAATTTGAAAGCCTTTACTTTAAAATCAGGCACAAAACAAGGACGTCCTTTATCACCACTCCTATTTAATATAGTACTGGAAGTACTAGCGAGAGCACTTAGGCAAGAGAGAGAAATAAAAGGGGTAAAGATAGGAAAAGAAGAAGTTAAATGATCATTGTTTGCAGATAACATGATACTGTACACAGAAGACCCTCTAAACTCCATTGAAAGACTCTTAGATACAATAAATAAATTCAGTAATGTGGCTGGATACAAAATCAATACTCATAAATCAATAGCATTCCTATACAAGAACAACCAAATCACAGAGAGAGAAATAAGAGAAACTACACTCTTCAAATTATCAAGCAAAAATCTGAAATATTCAGGAATTAGTCTTACGAAAGACGTGAAGGACTTATACAGTGAAAATTATAATACACTGAAAAAAGAAATGGAAGATGATCTCAGAATATGGAAAGACATCCCTTGCTCATGGATAGTAAGAACAAACATTGTGAAAATGGCCATTCTCCCAAAACTGTTATACAGATTCAATGCGATCCCAGTAAAAATTCCGTCAACATACCTTATAAATCTAAAGAAATCACTCCTAAATTTCATCTGGAACCAGAAGAGACCTTGAATAGCAAAGGCAATTCTAAGTAGCAAAGACAAAGCAGGAGGCATCACAATCCCTGACTTGAAGTTATATTACAAAGCAACAGTAGTAAAATCAACATGGTATTGGAATCAAAACAGAGCCGCAATCAATGGGATAGATTGGAAGATACAACCACAACTACAAACACACTCAACCACCTTATCTTTGATAAAGGAGCCAAGCAGGTTCACTGAAAGAACGACAGTCTCATTAATAAATGGTGCTGGAAAAACTGGCTCTCCATTTGCTGAAAACTACAGCTAGACCCATGTCTATCACCGTGTACTACATTAAAGTCTAAATGGGTCAAAGATCTGAATATTTAAACAGAAACACTAAATCTATTGGAAGACAAATTGGGTAGAAACCTTGAAGACATAGGAGTAGGAAGAATTCATGAATAGGACTCAAACCACACAGGAAATACTTCCCAGAATCAATTACTGGGACCACTTGTTATTAAAAACTTTCTTCATGTCAAAAGAAATCTCCAGCATAGTGAAAAGAAATCCCACAAACTGAGAAAAGATTTTAGTGAACTCTCTCTCAGACAAGGGACTCTTGTCTAAAACATATAAAGAATTAAAAAACTCAGATTCCCAAAATTCAAAGATCCAATCCAAAAATTGGCATCTGAGATGAATACCCACTTTTCAGATGAAGAAATGCAAATGACAAATAAATACATGAAAAAATGTTCATCCATCATTGGTCATTAGAGAAATGCAAATTAAAACCACACTGAGATACCATCTCACTACGGAAAGAATGGCCAGGATCAAGAAAACCAACAACAACAAATGCTGGAGAGGCTGTGGGGAAAAAAGGAACTCTCCTACACTGTTGGTGGGAGTGTAGACTGGTGCAGCCTTTGTGGAGGCCAGTCTGGAGATTTCTCAAAAAGCTGGGATTGGAAGTCCCATTTATTCCAGCTATTCCACTTCTAGGCATATTCCCAGAAGTACTGAAAGCATCATACCACAGTGATATACATGCACCTATGTTTATAGCAGCACAATTTGTAATCGCCAGATCTTGGAAACAACCCAAGTGTCCATCAACTGAGGAATGGATAAACAAGTTGTGGTGTTTCTATACAATGGAGTATTATTCAGCTATAAAGAAGGATCACATTGAGATATTTATCAATAAATGGGCGCAGCTTGAGACCACACTCATAAGTGAAATAAATCAATTTCGCATGTGTGAATACCGAATAGTTTCCCTAATGTAAGTAATGATTCAAATATATAAAAATATGTGGTAATAATGGTTCCCCATTAAGTGGCCTTGAAGTCTTATAAATTTTTCACTTATTAATTGGAAAGGCTTTATTCTGGGCTTCTTGATATGGAAATATTTGAAGCTATAGTATATGAAGTTTTATTCAAATATTTCAAGGAAAAAGAGAGACACTATGGTAACTACTATTAAGTTGGGTTATTTGGTGGTGAAGCACTAGGTTGCTGAAACAGTCATGCTTTGACCTGTATTGTTATATTGTTATGTCCTGTTTTATGCCAATCTCTCCCTTAATCATTAAAAAATACTTAGTTTTTTCTTATGTTTTTTTAATTAAGGGGGAAAATTTTAAAAAATTAGCGGGATATATAATAGTAACTTTTTTTTTGATTTCCTATTAACTTGTTTTGAAGTCCTGTAATACTCCCACTATCTTGTTTTGACTGATTAGACTCTGTTCCATTCTGTATGATAGTATCAAGTTTGAGGGTATAGGCAACTAGTTTGAAGGCAATAAGATTCACTAAGATGCCCATTCTGCTTTGACTATTGTCTCCTCTGGAAGTCTGTAATGTTTACAATGCTTAAGTTTTGTTGGTCTTGTTCTCTACTGTTTTGTTCAACTTTATAATATCTAATGAGATAGACTTTCTTTTTAAGGAAACAAGAAACATTGTTGATAACCATTGTTGATAACCTTGTACTCTGTTTTACATCATGTGCTATGTCTATCCTTGGGTTTTGACTGACAGCTTTGTTTTGCCATATTTGACTTTATTCTCTCCCCCCCCCAAAAGTAATAAGAACTAAGGAGTAATAAAACCCAAAATGTGTAAATTTTGTTGTAAAAAAGAGAGAGAAAAAAGAGCTCTAAAGTATACAACAGCAAGTGTGTTTAGGGGTTTTAAATAGCTGACCATATTAATGTTTTAGTTTGGATCATTGAACACAACTGTTTGCAGTCTCGCTGTTTGAATGTCCACTTTGTATGCTTTGGTACTGTGATTTGAGCAACTATCTCTAAGATGATAATATGCAATCTATTAACTGGTGATTTCTTACTGTTTGCTTTTTTTGTTTTGTTTTGTTTGTAGTTCTGTATTACTTGTACCCTTCCACTGCTTTGTTTTGTTTTGTTTTGTTTCCTCTTTTTCTTTTTAAATAAAATTAAAAAAATCCTCATGCTGTGCAAGAGGAAGGCACAGAGGTAGTGGCAGTGCTATAACTGCCCTGGGTGTGGAAGACTGCATACAGAATAAGAGAGGAAAACAGGCTTATTTTCTCTCATTTTGCTCTTGGTGCTTTTTCGGTTTTCTGCTGCCTTGAAGTCTTGTGACATGCTTCCCTTCTATAGAGCCAACAGATTGTGGACTGAAACCTCAACAACCTGTGAGTTAAAACCATTTCCATCCTTGATTTTGAGTGTTGGGTATTTTGTTCCAGCAATGAGAAAAAAGATAGAAAGACAAATCATTTTTTCAATAAATTATATTACAAAACTTTCATACTTCTATACAAAAGAGGACAACGAACCCTTATTTAATGCCACAGATAAAAATAAGCTGCAAGGCTAACTTTTAATAATCTTCTGGTAATTTTCTTTCTCTATATAGCCCTATGGTGAAATTATTGCAGGCACTGAAGAAATTTTTTATAACAACTATCACTGCATATCTTTCTTTCTTGCTTAGTTTCATAAATTAAATCTTCATTTGTCCATATTCTTAAAGTTAATCAATTAGTAAATGTTTCTATAACTGAGATAATATATCTGAAACCCTCAAGTCCAAAGAGGAGGGATTTAACATACTTCCTTGTTCTGGAGGACTCATTGTTGTTAACTGGCTCCAAGATAGAAATGGCATGGTGCAAAAGTGTGGCAGAAGAAATGAAATCAACCTATTGGAGACAGAAACAAAGTTGATGGAGGAGCCAGGGACATGATTAAAATATTCCTGCTCATGCTGCTAATGACTTAGAATTTTTGAAGGTGCCACATTTTTCAACAGATGAGTCTTTTGTGGGATTTTGAAGATCT
Organism: Cavia porcellus; assembly: GCF_034190915.1. Classification (NCBI taxonomy): domain Eukaryota; kingdom Metazoa; phylum Chordata; class Mammalia; order Rodentia; family Caviidae; genus Cavia; species Cavia porcellus. Next base: position 48,873,388 of record NW_026947513.1, on the reverse strand, counting down.
GAAGTATAACATGGCACCTGTAAACTCCTAAAATCTCTTATTCATCTCATTATACAGAAATTCATTTACTCCATCTCTAATAGTAACCAAATTCTTAACAGTTTAATCACTGATAAAAATCTAAATTTATAGTCTCTACTTAGACTCAAGGCAAACTCTTAGCTGACAAATCCTATAAAAATAAAATACAAAATTCAATACTTCCCACATACTCTGGCACAGGGTAACTTTCCAAATTTTAAAAGGGAAGACTTTCAACATTGATAGAGAATTGAAGCAAGGAATGTTTGAAAACCAGAAAGGAAAATATTAAACCCTGTACTTCATGTCCAGCAGCTGGGTCAGGCTGTGATAAATTGTGATCTCCAAAAGGTTCAGTCAGGCCAGTTCAAGCCCAAATGACCTCTCTCTGGGACTGGTTCTGCTTTTGCCTGCCATAATTCTAAGCAAATTTTCCAAATTCCTAGCATCTCGAACTTCCTATGGTCCCTAGTGCTAGGGACAGAGGTTAGTACATGACTTATGATTTACATAATGAGCCACGTTTGTTGTGTCACTTTGTAGGGTTTTAAAAACACACATCTTTATTTTTCCATTAATAATGGTAGTTATATCTCTAATTTCTGTTGAAATCATATGACATTGTCTCTTTCATCCTAATTTATCTGTATATATGTATAATTTTCCTCATTTTAGCATTTATTATTTTTGTTATCTTATGTTTTATAATCTATTATGCATAACCTTTCCATTGTAGGATTATACTTGATCAGAGTCATTATGTTTGTAAGGTATGATCCATAGATTCATATAGTGAGCATTTCTCTGTCCTAGTTTTGGTCTGAGAAGTTTGTATTTGTAATTTCATTGAAAAGTTATTTGAATTCAAATAAATTAATTTGAATCTATCTCTTGAAGTGCAACCCATAATGAGAATGAAGACACTAAGTCATATTATAATTTTTGGGAGCTCAGGGAATCCTAAATCCAGCTAAGTTGATGATTAAGCAGAACCAAGGCCAAACCCATGGTTTATTAAATCCCAAGTAGGGGAGCATTTTTGGGATCAGGTACTATGAAAATGGTGAGAAACCCATAAGTTCTATGAGCTGGGTGAGGTAGGTGTCCCAATATGCTGACAAGGATATGCAGAAAGAGATCTTCATAACACAATTGAATGTAGTATCTAATGCTTTGGGGTTGGTGTTTCAGCTCATATGTGTAATCTTTTATTCCCTGGGAAATCATAGCCTCTTATCCTGAGGCTTAAAACCAGCTGACAGTGTGGAGGAGAGCTTTCCCTCTTCCCTAGCTCATATATGTATTTTGGGAGCGATGGGGCAGGGTAACACTGATCTGACACCTTGCTTCAAAGACTGCAATCAACTCCATGATAGACTGACTTAGTTTTCTTAAAGCCAGTAAAAAGGATACGCCAAAATCCTATCCAGATTTTTTCATGTTAATACACAGAAATAAGGCCAGGTCTACACAAAATAGGGATCAGTGCTCTTCTATCAAGGAATATCATCTAGGTGGTCTTCCACAGTTTCATATTATAGACCCTTGGGTTTTAAAAAATGTATTGTAATAAAATTAAATTATTTCATGTTGAGATATATATATATATATATATATATATATATATATATATATATGCATGTGAGCAAATGCCTATCAACTTGAGGTTATCATGCTGGGAACAGGAACTTTTCATCTTTTAATCAGAGAAACAGACTCTGCAAAGGAAGCAAGAGCAATAGGTGCTGCCTGAAGATAGCATTTTGCTCTTGTATAGCCTTATCTACAACAAAGGCACACAGACATGAACTCTAAGTAACTGCTATGAGGATGACAGTGCACAATGTATTACTGTTACTTGCCTATTATCCTATTTTAAACTCTTTCATTATAATTATTTTTATTTAAATTACTAAAAGAAAAATAAAGGTAACCTAGAGAAGTCAGATTTTTTTTTTAAATTTTCATGTGATTTTTCCACATAACTCTATTAATGAATAAAATGAAGTTTCTTGAATCATCCAATTAGTTACATAAACTTGAAAGAGGATTCAAAAATTATGAAATGATGTTCCTCTAACATGGTTGTGATGTGCTTTCTTGAATTAGTACTTATGTATCTACTGAAAATATATAGCATATATGCAAAAGTCTGATATTTGTGTGCAATTATTTTTGATTACACCAAAAACAATAACTCTTCCAGTAATTGTTACAGATACATATGATGTTTTTGTTTTAAAATTTCACTTTTGTCATTGTCATTGTCTTGCAAGTCAAATGTTTCACACATGAGCATTTGACACCTATGTCCACTTCACATCCTTTTGTTGTAGTTTAATCTTTAAATAACCTAAGAATTAGCATTTTATCTGTTTTTCTCAAAAACTGAATATAGTATATATTTTTCTTAAGAGGATTATTTAAGTTTGATCTTCAAATATCTCATTTTGCTATTTAGATATCATCCCTAATGCTTAGGAAACTTTCTAATAATTTTTCTATATCCGTGATCCTCATGATTTTGGAAAGACTTCATGAGTGTTTCTCTCCCTAACATATGTCTCCATTTTCAATAAACACAAGTTGCATACTGTATTCATGTTATTTTACTCACAGGAATAACAATCAAATAAAAATGGAAATTTATAATAAAAATGAAAGACTAACAAATTTTAGTATTCAGCAGCACTTTCAATAATTGTATAAGGCAACATGTATGTTGTTACAAACAGGGTTGCTCTAGTTCAAATAGAGGCTTTATCATTACTTAAGTGAGTTACATATCATATCTTTGTGGCTCAGTCATCCTAGAAAGTAATAAAAGAAAAATAGTGACTAAATCATATTGTTGTGAGGATTAGATTAATTATTCTGTTGTAACACATTGCTGACACTAGCTCATAAAATGTGTGGAATTATTTTTATCTTTTTGAGACAAGGTCTCTCTGTGAAGTTCAGGATTGCCTTCAGCTCACTTTGTAGCCCAGGTTGGTCTTGAACTTGCAATGATCCTCTTGCTCCTGCCTCCCAAGATCTTGAATTACAGACATGCAATCACCATGCCTAGCTTTTGTATTGAATTTTGAAAGCAAGTCCAAACTTGCAAAATAACAAAAATAGAAAATGCAATTAAGAAATAATAATAGAAGTAGAATTTTTAATTTATCAAATAAAAATAATATAAAAATCATGTAACCACTACTTAAGAATGCAAATAATATCACAGAAAATAATAGATGGCCTCCACGAATGTAAATGTTGGATTAGACTTTTCCTGATTGTGATTATAATTTCTTTTTTGACTCAGTGTGCATAGTTTTACCTCAGTGGATACAGGTCAAGGTTCACAGCTTTGACTTTCCAGCTCGTAATCATGGCCAACTTCTTGGTCATTCTTTACTGAGCATCCCAGAAACCATGGTGGCTTCTGGGATGGAAGAGTCCTCAGAGATATTGAATGCCAACTTCTTTTCTATTTTCACAGAGTGGGAAGCAGTGTGTGCCTCGACAGAACCTGTCTCGAGTGTCTTCCTGGTCATGACACAAAGACCCCAAAACTTAAGTGTGAAAAGTTGAAAACAAAATCTCCCAGAAAGATGAGCATCTCCACTGTCTTTTGGGTCCTGTACATCTTGCTCAACCACACCTTATCTGTGTTTGTGACCTCACTTGTAGAAATATAGACATTGCATGCTGTTCTGTTGCAGATTATTAGAAAGATTTATATTCAGAAATGACAGCATTATACACTATTAGTGATGCTCTGTACATAGGGTTCACGCTGTTTTCCAGCAGCTCAATGATGTCTATCCTTTATAGGCATAAGAAGTGAGTCAAACATACTCAGATGATCAGTGTCACCTCCAAACTCAGTATTGCCACATTCACCTACATTATCCTTGTCCTGTTGTGCATGTGTGTGAATTTGTGCACCATCACCTGCCCCACGTGTGTTTGGCTGCTTTTCGTAAGTCCAGCTCCTTACTACTCACTGTTGCTATCTTAATGAGTTTTTTCTCTCCACTATCTCCTTTGTGCTAATGAGCTGTGATCCTGATGCATCCATATTCTGCTGCACATATTTTAGGAGGAGCATGGACTCGCCTAAATTCTTGTATTGTCTATTTTCTATTTTCTTTTGAACCGTTTATTCATTCATGCTCCACAAAAAATTTCTAAAATGCAGAAGACAGGGTTTTTCTGTCCATTCTGCTTTCTAAATCTCCCCTTCCTGTTTTGACAAAATCAATTCACTAGCCGAGTCATCTGGCTCCTGTAGCATCAGAGATGTTTCTGTCACTAACATGCTTTATCCTCTTCTGGTTTATGCCCAGTCCATTTTTAATACTCATCAAGATGAGATTCTCATCCTCCATTAGTTGGGGCTATTTATACTTATATATGCCCCCCAAGTACTGAAACTCAAAAAATTCTCCTAAATGCGTATCATCTCTTAACTACTTATAAGAATGTTTTAGAATACTTACTGAGCAAAATTTCTTATAACAAACTCAAAAGGAAATCTGAAATATTAGCTAAGCAAAGACGTAGAATAAGAGCTTTCAAGCTTCATATGATCAACACTAGGAGAGATCATTTGGAGGAATCAGTGTTGTCTTCCCTGCACATGTCCCTCATATGTGGTGGACATGAAGTGAGTCTCACAGATATCCTTGTGTACTCTTGTGGTCTGTCTTCTCTTCATTTCCAAAGTTCAGTCTTCTGACCACTGTCTGTGAGAGGATGGTTTAGCTGCCTTGAATTGCATGATAACTCTGGCTTTCCTCTGTGTGTCTGGAGCAGCCTTTAATCTTTATGCTTTAAAAGAACATACTGAAACTTAAAAAAAATATTTTATGCAACTATAATTAATAGAGACTTATGCATTATCATTATTGAATTTTGTTTAAATATATGATTATTGTTATTTGTGTCATTTTATTATATCTCATAGCTTCAGTATACTTATTATAAAAATGCATGATGCTCTGTTTGTTTAGAGTTATATTTTAAACTTTGTGTTTTGTACCATTTGTACAGAATTCTTCTAATGTGTTGGTTGAATGTGCATTAAGTCTGCATTTATAGACATATCTGTGGATTTGCATTAGCATGTGTACATCTGTGAATGCATATGTAAGTGGGTACCACTGTCCTAGTTTTCTGCACTTGAGTTTTGCAAACAAGGATATTATCCTTGGAATCACATAGAAAAATTTCTCTTGGAGCTGATATCCTATGTTGACAAAACATATGTCAGAGTCTCAGAGACTATCTATGAAATTTTTATATATTTGATCTTTGATTGACTACTTTATGGATTAAAGGGATGTCTGATAATAAACCTAACAATACCTGCATCTTTGAAAGCTCTTTCCAGGGGAAAATGAGAAAATAAATGTATGAAGCTGGAGAACACAAATATATGACAAATAAAAAAAAGAAACAGTGTTTAAGGTGGGAGGAACATTCAGTAAAGGGAGAAAATCAGACAGATGGATAGAGAGAAGGGAGAGAGGAATGGAGGAATCAAGGGAAAGGAGAAAGAGATGAAGGGAAGAGAGAGGTAGTGGGGAGAGAAGAAGAGAGGCAAAAAGAGCAGAAGAGATGAGAGGAATCAATGTAGAGATACCAGACCAGCAGGAAACAGGAAGAAAGCAGGAGTTGGGAAACTAGAGGGAACTTGGGAGAAATAAAGGTGAGTTAATGACATTTGAAAGAGAAAATAATGAGGAGAGTAATGGAGAAGATGAAGGCAGAATAAAGAGTGAAGAAAAGGACTCAAGGAAAGGTGCAGAGCAAAGTGGAAAAATATTGGGTGGAAGAGATGAATAGACACAAATGCAGTAGCAGAGAATGGAGTTGGTGAGGGTGGATGTGTATGTAAAAAACACTAGGGCATAAAAAAAGGAAAATTCTGTAAACCAGTGAAAAGTAAGGAGTAAAAGCTTGCTTTGTTTCAAGATGAAAGAGGAAGTAGCCTAAGACTCAGTGCCTGAGGGATCAGAAAAAGAGGTTGGAGGAGGGAGATGAAAAGAATATGGGAATAAAAAAAGTGCAGGGAAGCAAAAAATAGGGTCAATAGCAAGATAGAAGGAGACAGAGTAACTGGAGGAGACAAGAGTTGGCAAATAGATGAGAGAAGGGGAGTACAGGCAATAGACACATGGGAGGGGATGTGTCCAGAAGCAGGGAAGTCAGAGAGGCAAAGAAAGAGAAGAAATCAAGAAAAGTACAAAAATAGATAGGAGAAAATGTAATTTTTTTGTCTTTTTTTCATTTTTATCGGTATCAGGGATCAAACTCACGACTGCCTGCTTGCAAGGCAGGTGCTTATGCTGCTGAGCTAAATCCCCAGCCCCGAGAAAATTTAATTTAAAAAGCATGAGAGTTGGAAAATATGGGTAGAGGAGACAGAAGAGAAGCTCTGAAGAAATTAGTTAAAATAAGGAAACATAAACCATAAGGGGAGAATAACAAAAATATTATTATCAGACAAAAGGGGAATTTAGGAGATGTCTAAAGAAGGTTGTAAAAATGCATTGAATGACATGAGACAACATGGAAATAAATAGTACAACCGGTGAAAAATAGTAACAAGGAAAAAAGCAAAGCATCTGAAGGGGAAGATTGTTCCTTACACTGTGATAACTATATTTGAGACACAAAATACCCTCTTATTATGTGTGTCTCTTGCATTTATAAGTTTTGATTCATTAGACATGGAAGGTATCACACTGATAGAAATTAAGGATTTGTGAATTACTTTTTTCCTCTAGTTGTTTAAATATGGAGTTTTTTGTTTTAGCTGTCTCAGTAGTTGGAAATTTTTATTTTACTTTAGAGAATACTCCACCCACCTTCTACTGATATGCATTCTATCAACTGTACACAGACAATTCTCCAGGAGAACTGATAGGATCAGTCACAGAACCAATCAATAACTTTGAGAAATTAAAAATCATGCAAGCATGTTCTTTGAACAAAATGACATAGAAGTAGAAATCAACAGCAAGGGGAATTTTAGGAATCATACAAATCCAAGGAAATTAAACAAGATGCCACAGAATGACTGATTGGTCATTGAAAAAATTAAAATGAAATTTCAAAAAGTCTCAAAATATGGAAATATGGATTATGAAAATACTTATACCAATGCTTTTGTGATGCAGAAAAAAAGTTATTTTCTTGAAATAAACACATACTATATAATTAAAAAAGTCCATTACTAAAGAATCTAACATTGAAGCTCAATAACCTAGATAAAGTAACAACAGTCTATAAGACACATTCTAACATTAAACTTAATATATTTATTTGAAGCTATTATTAACATAAAATGAAATATATGAACAAGATCTGGAGCACATTATATACATACACACACACACACACACACACACACACACACACACACACACACATATATATATATATATATATATGTATAAATGTATTTTCAATTCATTTGTGTATATATATATTACTAAACTTTACTCACATTCATAAAGCTTTTCATCAAAAATCTATAATATCAAAAAAGCTGTGCATTTCATTAATGTATGCATCAGTTGTCTTCTCTTTTCATTTTGGCTGCAGTGGATTGAAACCAGTTAAATCCAACCTTCACCCCTCCCACTAATATTTTTTACATTGAGACAAATTTTTACTAAGTCATTCAGTTGCCCAGACTGGGTTCAAACTCGTGATTACCCTGCCCCTGCCTTCAAAGGTTCTGGGATCATAGGTGTACATCATAGCATCATTGCACTTTCATTCTGCTACACTAACATAACTCAAATTGAACTAAATATTACCTTAAAACCTATTAAAATTAGGGCTGGACACATAGTTCAGTGGCACAGGGCCTGCCTTAAAAATGCAACATCATGAGTTTGAATACCAGTATGCAAAACAAATTATTGAAATTAAAACAAGCTGAATTAGCAAATTAAAAAACTGAAATATAAGTAACATGAAGCACAGAAAACATGCTACGTGTAAAACTGAGTTTCAGAAAAAATAAAATGTGTTAGGTTCATTGCACACAGTTTTTCTGAAAATTTATATAATTAAACAATATAATTACATATACTAATTAAATATTTATTAGTAAATACTAATTAATCAAATATACTAATTAAATATTAGTATATTTAAAAATATACTAATTTTGGTTCTATTCCTATTTTCATAAATATACCAACCTTTTTGTATATCTTGCAAAGTATAATTTTATAAAATGCACTCATGCATTATTTTTCCTTTTGCACCCACATATTCACATCTACATCATTTATGAGAATAGATATGAGCTTTGTTCATTTAATTATATCTCATGGTTTTTGTATTTACCCAATATATTTGAATTATTACGCAAAAGATATATGTGAAGAAAACAAGATGGTTTCATTCTGGCCTTTATTCTGAACATTTTCAATCTCAAGAGCCATTTCCAGACAAAAACTCATTATGCAATCTCTAAATTTTCTGTTCTTCTCAAATCTAGGATAATTTTCTTCTTTCCTCAGGTTTGGTTGGTTTCAAATTCATCAGTATATGTGTACATAAATGAGTGACTCAAATTTAAAAGATATGAAGTGAGTGGACAAAATTGTTACTTTTACAAAATTTGTTACAATACCATAAGTCTTCTGAAATATTTATCCAGGGTAATTATTTATACTTTTATTCTACTTCATTAAGATGCACACCATAAGGCTGTGGATTTAACACTGTGTCACAAGCACCTTCCTGGCATGTTCAAGGTCATCAGTATCATCCCCTGTAAGAAAAAAAATAACAATAAAAAAGATGCATCATAGTTTGTGGTTGTATTTAAAATTGTCTCTTGTTTTCAAAATTAGGGCATAAAAATCTCATTATAAATTCATCATTTTATTAACCGGAAATTTTTTAAATTAGTGAATAACAGTTTTCCTGCATAATATTTTTTATTTGGGAATGTTTTCATTCAACTTTTTCACGAGACATTTTTACTTTTATGCTGAAACCCATACTGATAAATGATTAGGTTCACTTCCTTTGGCTTTTATTTGGTTATTTTTGTCAATTGCAGAATTCTTCTGTGACAATTCATCTACTTGAATTAAGCTGATCATTGTAAGGAATGTACATGTACCAACTACTCCGAAGGAGAATGTAATCACTGTGTCCTGCAAACATATACAATTAAACAAACTCAAAAGTATAAATTAGTCAATAATATCCTATTAGTTAACAGCCCAAAAAACAAATTGGCAAATTACCAAATAGACATTTCTCAAAGAAAAATATTGTTAATTTGTGTATGAAAAAAATGTTCAAAGTCATAAATCTTTAGGAAATAGAAATTTAAAACTCAGTGAGATATCACATTATACTTCATAGAATGAATCAAGGTGATTGGGATATGACCAAACAAGAATCTTCAGACACTATTGGGAGAAATGTAAGTTGTTTTTGTCACTCTGAAAAATAGAAGAGAGATTTCTAAAGGAACTAAAAATAGAACTACCATATAAACTGTAAAGCCTAGTGAATATATATCTAGAAGAAACTAAATCAGTATGTTAAAGCAATAGCTAAACTTCTCTAATTCATGGAGTACTGTTCACAGTGCTTAGGGTATATAATCTAAGTTGCTATCATTGGGTGAGTGAGTATGGAATATGCAAGATGAATGTGCAATGAAAAAGTACTCCGTGTGGGTGCAGTGGAGCATGACTGTAGTTCCAGCACTCAGAAGGTTAAGGTATAAGGATCGCCATGAGTTTAAGGACAGACTGAGCTGTGCAGACAGTTCAGTGAGAACTTTAAAAACATAGTGAAATCCTGCTTCAAAAACAAACAGACTAAAATATAAAAACAAAAACAAAACAAAGAAACCTGATTTCTCTTAAGAAGTGAAAGCCTTAAAAAGTATCTATCATTGTGAATAAACAGCAACAATTTTTTTATTACAAGAAATTATCCATGTGCAAGGGAAGAAATACTACAGAATCTCTTATACACATGGGATTTAAAAGTGGTACCCTCAGAAAAGTGGAATGTTGGCACTGGTGACTAGGGTCTGGGTTGCACTGGGTTGATCTCTTGTAAGGTAGTAGTGAATTCCATGGTCATACTTTAAATTGTTGTAATTAAGGTCTATAAAAGTGTTGTTTTTGTTGCATTTCTGAAAATTGTTAAATCATATTTAATATATATATATATATATATCCTAATTGTATAATTCTGTGTCCATGTTTGTGTATTTTAAACCAATAAGCTTATAGTAACACACACATATGTACGTATATTTATTCATCAGGTACAATTAGGGAAAATACACAAGCTTCACTGAATTTGCTTCATCTTTCAGATACCAAAGTTCTCTCCTTGCATGCCATGGGATTGTGCTCCATTAGCTGCTGGGGAAGTGCTCTTGAAAGCACTCAAACTCTCTCTGTGTAGAGATGCCAACAGAAACTTCTAATTGTGTCTGAGAATTGGGACCTGGAAGAACTTGTTTCTTTAGTTGTCTCTTGAAGTCGTCTCTAGTGTCTGAACATGCACTGTCATGGAAACTACAGGTGAAGTGGTAATTGTGTTTCAGGGGGAGTTGAGATCACAAAACCATGACCCAGAACTTGGGTTTTGCAACCTTCCTCCCACAGAAGGAGGAGGGCTAATGACTGTCACCTCAGTCTGCTGCTCAGGAATTTGGTAGGTGTTGTATGAGTATTTTCTCTTCTAGTCTGTGAAATAAATGTTTTAAGAGAATGAAGTTATTCAGGATCTGTGATTGGGTGAGTCTCCATATTTGGAAAAGAAATTTATCTCGGGTGACAGAGACACATAGTGAGGAAGGATGATTCCTGAGGACCAGGGATCCTGTGGGCAGGATTAGAGGTCTGTGACTTCAGCAGGCTCTAACTGATGATGGGAAAAACGGCTATGACTACAGCTCTAAGCAGTAATGTCACATCCTTTGGAAGATCCATAAGATTGTAATCATGAAATCAGTGTCCTGCTCAGTGTGCTGTGTAGGAATTCCAAAGAGACTTATATCACTTTCACTCTTGCTTCAGTGAATGTTCTTGTTTGTTATAATGAGTGTGCTAGAGTAATTCGAACCAGCATTTTTCTGTATAAGCAATGTGTTCAAATGGAAATTTTTCTTGGATAATGAGTTTTCTCTCAGTGCATTTGAGGTAATGAAAAACAATGATTTCTAGTTCTCTTTGAAATTATTTGTAGACAATTATATGAAAATATAGGGGATTTTTTCTTGTCATTTGGAAAGGTGGCTTTCATAAAATTTTTATTTAATTGAATAAAATTCAAATATTCAATTGAATAATTAAACAGTAGAGAAATTAAGGAGGCCAAATTATTTCTGATTTAAATGTGCCTTCTTATATTTGTCATCTTTAAAATGTTTAGGGTCCATTTGTGATTACCTGACCTACAGGCCATTGCCATTCATGTGGTATGAAGACTTGAAATTCTATTTGTCACACATGATGTGCTTTAACATTATTATCAAATGGCATGATACTAACTTATTTTTTCTAAATTAATAAAGGGTTGTAAGGTGCCTAATGAAGGTTAAGTTTCTATGACTTAATTTTCGTACATACTGTCTTATCTTACAGAATAAAATTGGTATTATATGTAATTTCTATGTTAAATGATATTAGGAAAAATTGTATTGTTATTATAAGATTGATCCATGTTTAACAAATTCAAACTGATTTTCAGAGATTGCATAGTCCGTTATTCAAGACAAAAAAGTTTTCCTTTAGAAATGATTGTGTAGCATAAATAAAACATTGACACAGAATGGGGATTAGCACAGTCAAACATTTGTATAAGAAAGTTTAAACTATGCAAAATTATATACATGACTTCTGAAGTCACTATTACTCTGACACTGTGACAAAATGGCTCAAAATTAAGCATAAGGTTACTGAAGGCTGGCTCACAGGTCCAAGTATATTAATGAAACTGAGATGATTCACATAACTTCTCGTTAGTCAACATGCTTTTTCTTGATAGCGCATATTGTTAGGTCCTAAGCATTATGTTCTGAGGCATAAGTATGTTGGTATTGGTAATCCATGAACCACATGCTCCATACATTTCAAATACTATTTAATGAAGAAGATTTAAGATTTAAAAGTTCAAAATATACAATTGAATTTAAATTTTAAAGAATAAAAATGTGCATAATTTTGATCTCATTTTGTCTGAAATCTTTTCCCCACAGTATATGTCTCTATACAGAATGCTACATTTTAGAATGTTACTATGAATCCTGCACAGGAGAAGAATATTTATGTATCTAAAATTTTTCACATTTCTCCTCTTCCCCATTGTCTTTGGAACCCTGGGGAATCTCTAGTTTTATAACATTCTGTCTTCATTTACTTCAGTGGACGCAAGTCCAGGCCAACAGAATTTATTCTCAGGCACCTGACAGTGGCCAACCTCTTGGTCCTTTTCTCCTGAGGAATCCCAGGCATCATGTCAGCTCTTGGGATGAAATATTTTCTTAATAATTTTGAGTGAAAACTTATATATATATATATATATATATATATATATATATATATATTTTTTTTATGGTGGGCAAGGGTATGTCTTTCAGCACCATCTGCCTACTGAGTGTCCTCCAGGCCATTATCATCAGCCCAAGGATCTCGGGGTGGGCAGAACTGAAAGTGAAAGCCCTAAAGTGCATTGGGCACTGTATCATGATTTGCTGGGTGCTGCACTTGATGGCAAACATCAGAGTTTCTATGCTTGTGAGTGACAAGCAATAAAAATAACACAAACACTATAGATTTTCAGTACTGTTCAGCTCCAGTTGGTAGCAAAGATGAAAACTCCATTTTTGCATCATTCTCATCATCACATGATATTTTGTATTTGAAACTTATGATCTGGAGCAGTGGCTCCATGGTTTTCATTCTGTACAGTCACAAGCAAAAAACACAGCACATTCACAGACACAACATCTCATCAAGGTCTTCCCCTGAAACCAGAGCTTCTCAAAGCATCCTCATCTTGGTCTGTGCCTTTGTGTCCTTCTATACCCTGACTTGTATCATGTATATTTGGTTTTCTCTTTATAACAGATCTGCTTGGTGGCTGGTTAAAACTTATGCCTTAACCAATGCTTGCTTATTTCCCTGCTGCTGGTCCATTCATTCTCATGAATCGTGAGCAGTGTGTGTGCAGGTCCATGTGTAAGAAGTGAGCACACATCTCACCTCTTCAGACATGGAAATCAGTTTGCTTTTTATGTCTTTGACATTGCACGCACCCATCCATTGCAAAGACCAAAGCACAAATATGAGTTCATTATACTGTCAAAGTAAGTATACATTGGTAGCTAGACATGTTTTTAGCTATTCAAAGGAAATGCTTTTCAATGTACATGGCTCATATAATTTTATTTTACTCTTGAAGGTATTTTATTTCCTTATTCCGTTCTATTCTTTCTGCCTGTTTTTATCAGTGTTTTCTCTTTGTGTTTTTTGATTCCTTGTTTCCCGTGTGAGATATTTTTCTTTGCAGTCTCAATTAATTACAAATTTTAATTTATTTTGTCAGTGAAATGTATGTATATATGTAATTACTACATATTTAAGTGAGTTTTAAGCCTTTTAATACTCTTTTATTATTCCCTCATTTTACAGTCTTGGGTTTCTATTAAATATAGTTGTATGTACAGCAAAGTTTTTAATTTATACTACAAGTACAATTTCATGACTATTTTATTTCAATTACTGTTTTAAAAATCAAAATAAGGTAATACTCTTGTGCCACATTCAATAAATATTCCTTTTTACTCATAACCCCTCCAGCATTTGTCATATGTTTATTTCTTTAGGGTAGCCATTCTTTCTGGAATGACATAACTCAGTATTGTTTTAATTTGAATTTCTTAAATAATTGATGCCCTTGGAGAGTTTTTCATATATTTATTTACCATTTAAAACCATTATGCAAATAAGTGTGCAGATTCCTCAAAATAATTGTCTTAGATGTTCCATTCAATCTAGCTATTTACCCCTTGCATATTTCCCAGAAGAACTGAAAGCATCATAGTACAGTGATATATGTGTGCCCACGTTTACAGATGCACAATTTCTAATAGCCAGATCTTGGAAACAACCCCAACTCCCATCAGCTGGGTAATAGATTCAAAAGTGTAGTATTTTTATATAATGAAGTACCACTCAGCTATAAAGAAGGAAAACTTAGAGGCTTTTTTAGTTAAATTGATACAATTACAAACCATACTCCTAAGTGAAATAAATGAGACGTACATGTGTAAATATCCTACTATCTCACTGGTATAAGAAAATGGAAGTACATGAGGTTCAAAAGCTTCAATAAATATGGTGAAAGACAAAGAAATTGTTCAAAGGGAAATCATTTTCTTTGATGAATTTTATATGTCTGTATCGGGTAGTGATCTGTTTTGTAGCTTCCAATATACAGTATAACACACCTTGTTAAATTACCATTGTCTTGTTTAGAAATCCTGTATCACTCTTGTTTCAGTTGTGATTGATATTGCTGGCAATTGTGTTTTTATTTGTTTGTTTAATTGCTTTTAATTTTTGTGTTTTTTCATTATAAAATAAAAAAGTTAAAAATTCATTATTGTTCATCACATTTATCTATGTCTGTTATTTTTTAAAATGATCTTTGTTAAGAAAATTTGTGTCTAAATTGATCACTATTTCTGCCTATGTCTTGCAAAATGAGCAACTATTTTGAAGACAGCCATAAGCAGTATACTAACCCTGTAATTCTTTTATTATCTTGTTTTGATATTTTAGTACTTTTTAAAAAAAATAAAAGAGGTCTTGTTTTAATGTAGATGTTTTTGTGCACAGTTTTAAGATGTAGCTTGGTCGTATCTCCCTTTGCTTGCCACATGTAAGGCCTCAGATTCAATCACTAGTAATGCAAAATAAAATGCAGCAAGAATAAAGATAAAAGAGCTCATAATCACAATCATTATCCTTTGAGCTACTTTGCTGCAGCCTACATAACAATCAAAATCTGACTTTTTAAGATATGCCTAACTGGATGTACTTTGAAGTACGTTCACACATGACACCATCTTGAAAATCAGTGCCATTTGAACTGCAAACTGTCAGTAATCTTGTCAGTGTAAGTAGAGGAGCTCCATTTAGATGTGTAGGGAAAAAAGGAATGCAATAGGGTAAAATTGTTTCCCATAATGTGCATGAATTATCTTTGAGTTCATATTTCCATTCAAAGAAAACCTAACATTTTTGGTGAAGGGTTTTTTATTGCAGGTGATTGCTGTATTCAGACACTTCAGACCTTGAAAATCCTCTCCTCCTTCCATGTGTGCTCCCTTCTCCAACCTTGATATGAATAGCTCCTTGTAGTATGTATTTTCACATGTTCGGTATCAAAGAGAATTAGAAACAGCAAAATCTGTGTCTAAAATTACACATCACTGTAATACATTCTTCTTGACCTGTATTCACCTATGTATTTTGCTTTTCTTCCTCTTCTCATAGTAGTATATAAGATCTTCCATCATGGCAAAGTTTTACTTACACAATGTGGTGCTTCTAATCATCTACCTTTCAATATTCTTTAGGAACTTTATTGGATATCTTTCTCGTCATCAATCAGGATGTCTTGTTTACTCTCACCCTCCATCTTCTGGAAGCCAGTATTTTCTTCACTTCTCTATGTTTGACCATTTTGTTTTCTATATACATATGAGGTCACTCAGGATTTTTCAAATTCTGTGTCTGTTTTATTTTGCTTAAAGTAATGGTTTTGAGTTACATTATATCTTTGTCTGTTACAGGGTCTGCTTGCCCTCTAAGTCTGGATCTTAGTTGTTTACACATTACAACACATTTTTCTCCTTATTAACTTTCTTTCACTGAACACTTAAATGGCTGCTTTGTGATTGTTTTTGTGAAATATCTTGTAATGACTTTACAATAAAAATATGTTGAGATCCAAATTTTCATTCCTTGAGATGTATACCAGGAGCCTTGATTGGTAGATTAGATTCAATCAATTTTTTTAATTAGATAGAAATTTCTCTGGAGTTTTCCCAAGCAGCAAGGTTAATTGAAATATCCCCAATCACCACACAAGTGTCATCTCTTGCATTCTATTCACTCCTCTGTGTTCCTGGCTGACCCTCTCTATTCTCAGAATTGTCATTTTCCCTCTGTGTGTGACCAGCTAAGAGAAAAAGAAAATCTTTACAAGGACTATGGATTCTGATATGATGTTGAGCATGTAAAGACTGGAGTGACCCCTCCTAAGTGAATCTTCTCACTTTGCGATGTTCTATTTGGTGTTCATGACCTGGATTACTGATTATGTTTTTTTAGTTTATTTTTCTGGACCAGTGATATTAAAGTGTTTACTTTACACTTATACAAGAGCAGGTCGTGCATTCAATGGAATGATCTGGCCCTCAAAACCTCTGCTGAGTCGAAAGCTAACAGATACATCTTTCTCTGCACAACTTGAAGTCATTTTACATTTACAAATTCATCCTTAATTTCTATTGGGCCTCTTAGTGACCTACATCTGGATATCAAGGACTTGTCTGGAAGAAATCTGCAGGTTTCTCAGCTTTTTTTTGTCCTCAAGAGAGAAGACAATTTACACTGCCTTGGTAAGGAATAGAACATCCCATGCTCTTCAGTAGATATCTGCATTGTTAAGGCTTATGTCCAGATGTCCCTCCAAAACCCTATGTGGTCACAGATTTGGCTTCTCAGAAGTGGTGGGTCTTGAGCATGTGATGCTTGGATTAAATGTATGACCATGGGCTCAAGGTTTTGTGGTTACTAGTGTTGTCCACTGATTGGTTTGGTGTAATTCTGGACATGAATAATGGGAAATTCAGCAAGGGTTTGAGTTTTACCTACTTTAATGGAGTGTAGCCCAATTTAAAGTCTATATATTTTAGTCCACTATAGATAATATATAATTGTACTAATATTTGTAAAATATTTCATTAAAGCTTCATAATATCAAAAAGCTGTATATTTTATGAAATTTATACCACTCTTTTCTTTTTTTGATGCAGGTGATTGAATCTCATATTTTTAATTTTTTAAAAAAAATGCTTCAGTTTCTCTCAGTTGTTACATTTTCCAGGCTGGATTCAAGTTTCTGATTCTCTCCCTTCTGTGTGCTGGTGTACAGGGTTTATAAACCTGTACCACCATTTCAGTGTCACTATTACACATTTTTCTTTACTGAGAATCAAGCACATGACCTCATGATTACTATGAAAGCACCTGAGCATCTGAGCTAAATCATCTGCCCAAGACTTACATTTTAATTTTGCTAAAATAACACTAATACAGTCTTCTAAATTTGAGCTGAACACATTGAAAAGTTTAACATTAAGATAAGTCAGCAATGTAATTTGACAAGTGCAATTAACATAAAAAGTGAAATTATAAATGGGGATGTTAGTTGAGAAAAATTAAGAAATGTTTGTGTCTTCACAGGTCTAAGTTTGTTAATCCTTGGTGGGGTGCTCCTTGTCAACCTCTATGCAAATTTGCCATTCCATTTATCGGATTTATGGACATCAAGAGGTCTTTGCTGCTGGGATTCCCATAAAATGTACAGTCCTTACCCCCCAACCACGCCCCAGAATAAAAGTTACAAACATCAACAGAGGTCAACATTAGAAAAATTAGAGGATACACAGGTGAACAGAAAATGGAATGAGCTTTCATGGAATTCAGGTTATTTTAGGCGAAATCTCCACCACATTTCAATGCACAAACATGATTTAAGAATGGTGAAAACTTGGATAGTAAGAGGTAGCCATACATGAACTGCACCAGGATCCTCAGACAGAGTATGTGAGTTGCATATTGTGTTATGCAGACCATCTCCTAAGTGGCCAAATAGTGTTAACTTTTTTTTGTCTTTTTCCTTTTTATCAGTACCAGGGATTGAATTCACGACTGCCTGCTTGCAAGGCAGGCACTTATGCTGCTGAGCTAAATCCCCAGCCCCGGTGTTCACTTTTCAAAAACTTAGTTTATATTCAGGATTTGATTGAATTTTGCTTCAAGTTTCCCTGTGATATGTTTACTAGAAAATAATATGAGTAATATACCTTTCTCAGAGATGACCCATATAGAGGGTAATTTTACTGAGATTTTGAAGTAGAGTTATGATTCAAAGATGAAATCTATAAGATACACTCAGATATTGAAGTATGAAACTTCCATCAGGCTAAGTATGTCTAAAGGGCTGGATGTACACCACAGGAGGGATTTGGAAATTATTTATGAAAAATCCTGAGCTGTTGCAGGGGTGTGAAGCTGAATGGGAAGTTTCAGTTCTTGATATGAGAAAAGACTTGAAGAATTGGGTGTACAACTGAGTTTGAATCCTCTAGATTTTATGGGAATTTAGTTGTGGATCACATCCATAAAAGATTCAACACAGTATAATTGATGATGAAATTTTTTGTATTTTGTTATTGAGATTGGCCTGTTCCTCTTGCAGCTCAAGTAGCAGATTGTGAGCACAGTGTGATTAAGGTTCATAAGTACAAAATGGCATAGTCTAGAAATATGCATTTATTAATGTAGCAAAATGGAACAGTAGCTGTGGTTTTGAGACAAAGGAAAACAAAAGCTGATGATGTTATTAGATAGGAAACAGAAACATAGAAATTATCAACTAGGAGGAGGATAATGTAGATATCTCTGGTTTCTATAAAATTCTCTGGGAGGTGTTGGCAGTATGGATTCATTGGCCCTGCTAATGGCTGAAGAACAGGAAAGCAAAGAAGAAACTGGTCAAGATCATGATTTCCATCTATTCAAATAAGTGAGAGAGATAAATGATAAGATTAGTGAATTTAAATTATAGTTCTATAATGGAGAAGAGCATTACACTAACCATTCTTTCATTTTGGTACTTATAATTTTCCATTTGCTTGTTCAACTCACTGGAACACCAAGACTCAGTACCAGGTATAGGACCCAGCAAAGGTCCAAGGAGAAGGTCATGTAGCTGGGAACTTTCCCTTTAAACTAAGCCCAGCTGGAGGTCCTCATTGTAATTGTGAAGGCATGGAAGAACCTCAAGAGACATGTGCTCCAAATTGCACTGTATTTCTCACCCTATAAATAGAGAAAATAATTTGATACAAAGATGAGGGCATGTGCCTTCCAAACCAATAGTTGCCATGGTATTTGGAATTTCTCTAGGGAAAATGACCAAAGCCTTGAAAGTATTATGGTATTGAAATTTTAAATCTTTGGATTTTGACCTGCATCCACTGAAATAAATCAAAAGAGCTGATTTGAGACTGAACCAGTCTGTAATATCACAGTGACAATCTGGACAAGGACTGCCCATGCACATTTTGAAGGTCCTTATGTCATTTTCTCTGCTTAATATTTACATTCCTATGTAGCATTTCAGAATGAAGTAAAGTTGTGTCTGTGTCTTTCGTTGAGAATCAAATTTAAAAGTCTCCTCTTACAATTATCATTGCCTAAAGTGTATTTTCTTTTTTTACCTAATTTCCAACTTGTCAAGTTATTTTGTGGAACACATACAACTTACAGATCAGTATCAATAATATGTTATGCATTAATGATAAAATGAAGTCATGCATCAACATTGGTCAATCACTGTTATCCTTTTCAACTCCAGGAGAATTGAAAAATAACAATGCTAGTGAAGAATTTATATATTAGTAGACTCTAAATTTGAACCAGAATAACCTCTGAATAATTATATCAATTCTACTATTGTTAAGGTTGAAACATTGTGTCAACTTGAGAATTTGGATGTTTAACTAAGAAATTCAGCAAGGACTCAGAATCCTTGCTTTGTAAATATAATTATCTTGTTCAACGCAGGGCACAGAGCTACCCCCACACTGGAGAGTTGTGAATTGGCTATGTACAATATAGGAAAGGAGAAGAGATTGGTTCTCACTTTTTCTCTGGCACCTACCTTGAAGAGTTTCCCTAGTGCCATGCCATCATGCCTTTGAGCCAGTTGATTATGAATTGAAAGCTCCACAAACAGTGAGCTAAGCAAGTGGTTTTTTCCTTCATTTTGGGTATCTGGTGCTTTTGTACAAGAAACAAGAGAAAATAACCAAGACAACTATTGTGCTATATTAATTTGATCTATTTGCTGTGTCCTTGTCTTAGTTGTTGTTCTCATTGCTCACACAAAATACATGGCACCCAAAGTTATGGAAGGAATGCTTTTTTATCTCATACGCTGTAGAGGTTTCAATCCATAAACAGGTTGCAGTAAAGCAAGGCAGCACATGGCAAAGTGGCAATGGTTCATGGCAGCAGATGACAGCAAAAGCAATGAGAGCATGAAAAGTGAGAAGCAAGGAATTTTTTAATGCTTTCATCTTATCTAGACTGCTGGTATTAGGCTGATGTTCATCCAACTGATTGATCTATCAGTTACCGACCCTTAATACTAACAACCCTAATCTCAGCATTACACTATAAACCAATCACTCTCTAGATTCAGCTGCTTCTATAAAACTTCATCTAAAAGTGCATGTCTTCGTGGGGCATCTAGACACAAATCATGCTAATACTTAAAAATTCAAATATATATATAGTTTGTCCACTACTAAATGCTTCATCTTTAATTTGATTCAGCATTTTCCATTTTTTTCAAAATAACAGTATAATTTGAACATTATAATTTAAACAACCCTGAAGTAAAATCTATGTTATGTTTTGTGTCTGGCCTTAGTTGGTCACACGGTGTTTTTCAGAGTTGGCTGAATCTAAATAGTGTGATTCACTTGCTAGTATTTTAAGGGCACATGCACATCAATAAGTATAATTATATAATGATTTCAACCATAGTTACACTTTTTGTACTGAGAATTAAACTCAGGACATTGTTCTTACCAAGTATACACTTATTCCACTGAGATAAATCTCTGGACTTGAAGGCACAGTTATAAAACATCAAACTTGTAGAAATATTGTAGGAAGTTAAAAGTGAAGTGGAAGTCTCTGCCTGTGTTCCTGCTGCCTGTCACATAGGCACATTGTTAAATTCAGTCAGCCTTAACCATCTGTGAGCAGCTGCTTTTCTTCTGATAGTGCTCTGGGCCAATTTGCTTGTTCACAGCTTGTGTTTTCCTTAGTTAAAACTGTATATTGTTTCCACCTAGCTTCAAGAGCATTGAATGGGCCTCAGTAAACGAGTTCAGGATAATTTTAGTCTTGCTAACTCTGCTCAAACCCCTTCCCCTCATCCTCAGGGTGTTCTTACATTATGGTGAACTATTCATTTTAATTTATTCTATTTAGAGTTAACTTTTCTGGAAATATGTGACTTAATTCAATTCCTGTATCCAATCATGCAAAATCTTCCATCTGCCTTGGACATCCTGCCTTGAAACTGTATTTAAACTAGACTCAATTTGACTGCCTGCTGGTTATGAGGGCACTGTTAATTGTTCCCCAACCTGCTGGTGTTAAGACCTATAAAATTGACTTGTTGATTCCTTGGTGAGAAGAATTTTCCCTAAAGTTTAATTTTTTTTTAACAACAGACTGACTATACCTGACCTTGTGTCTAGGAGCCTTTGGGAATAGAAAGAGTTTGGAAAAGTTTGGAGTTTATCAGGGAAAAAGTAGTGCTTAATCAGATATATCTGCACTGATGGGGGATTCTGGTCAGAACTCAAGAGACCACCAAGAGAGTGAAGACCAGTTTCATTACGTTTCTACAGGAAAAAAAAGAATTTCATTAGCTTCTAGGATCCACACAATGCATGTTATGGTGTGGTAGAAAGTTAATCTGCTTTTTCTTGTGTCCAGGGTCTTTACATGAGACTGACATTTAGGGGCAAGTGCTGACTAATTACTCTTGTAGAAGAAAGGTTAAGAAATTTTAATATTGAGGTTGTAAATTTTTTCTTTTTTTTTTAACCAGTATCAGGGATCAAACTCACGATCACCTGCTTGCAAGGCAGATGCTTATGCCGCTGAGCTAAATCCCCAGCCCAGAGGTTGTAACTTTGTATTAGAGTCTTTTAGTAACATTCATGTTGAAACTCAAGAGAAAAGAGTCTAGAAAAATGATACAAAATGTTGGAAGTTTTGCCAGAACAGAAATTTTACTAAAGCTGTGGTAGAGAGGAGGTGACCTTGATTGCTGAGACGGAACAGGAAAAGAAAAAAGATGCCCACAGGGCATCAAAAAAAGAAGTTCTCTACTCTTTTGCATTCTCAAAATTTCAAAAGTGCGTTTTTGAGAAGTCCCTAGAGCGTTATGTTCAAGAATGGTCACAATTCAGAAAATGTGTTCCTCAGACCAGGATTCAGAACTCTCCAAATCTCTGTTGCTCAATCTCTGTTGCCAAGAGAGAGGGAAACCTGGTTCCTGTTCCAGCTAATTAAAGGCATTGCCATCATTTATATGCTGCTGCTTTTAGGTACATTCAGAATGAAAGTGTTGGGAGGTCAGGGGATTTTCCACCCAGATTTTAGAGGAATGCCTGAGAGGACATACAGTGTGCTTGTGAGAGGGCAGTGTGTGAAGCTGTGAGTGTGATTGAAAAAGTGCATTGTATAACCACAAATTTTGGAGAAGCCAAGACTTAGATGGTCTGAGGAAAATCTATATGCAAGGTCTAGAACTGGGCAAAGAGATAAGGCATGTGAGTTACAAATACAAGTTTCACCACAGGGGTATCACCATGGAAGATCTTTGTAAGTCACATATTCTTTCTTCTTTTCTCAGATGCTGCACATAAAACTACAAAACTTGGTGTTTGCCCTGCAGGATTTTAGACTTGCTTTGTTGCCAATCCTTTTTATTGCCCTCTAATAATTCTACAATGTAAATGTCAAACGTGTGCCATTGAATGCTGAATATGTTTGAATTTCTTTTCATTCATATAGAGGCTCACAGCAAAGACTTTGCTCACATCTCCAAAGAGAATTGAGCCTTGGACCTTTCAGCAATGCTGAAACTGTAAGGACATTGGCAACTCTTAGAGGTAAACTAAACTTCTTTTGCATAAAGGGATGTACATGATACTTTAGGGGTTGTGTGGGTATATTTTTGTGTTTGTGTCTAGGTGTTCCGCAAAGACTCAGTTAGGTATAGGACTTTGACAGAGGCATAAGGTATATTTTTGTGTTTGTGTCTAGGTGTTCCGCAAAGACTCAGTTAGGTATAGGACTTTGACAGATGCTGGAATGAAGGGTGTGATTGGTAACCAGTCTACTTCTTGACTTGGCATAGTTCTGGCTGGGTTCCAGTGTGGGACTGCTGCACCTATCCTCTGGTGAGTAGCTTTCACACTGCATAGGGGAGAGAAAATATCTCATCTTCCCCTCTGGATGAGTTTTTTGTCTCTGCCTCTTTGAAGAGTTGTCCCTCCTGCTTGTGTCACCTTGCTTTGGAAACAGCTAACTATAAGTTGAAACTTCTACAAACTGTAAGCTAAAAATATATTTCCTCCTTTAATGTAAGGTATCAGATATTTTCCCTCAACAATGCAAAATAATAACCAATAATATTGAGTAGAACAAATGAATGATCATTGAATCATTTCCCTCATCCTAGTTTAGTTGTTAGTAAATAGTATGAGAAGACTAGAGGAAAACGTAGACTTTGGCTTGGAATTTATACATGGCATAAATAATAGAAGATATTAAGATCTGTACTCTCATTCGAATATGATGGAGTGGTGCCTCAGCTGAAAAAATAACTTGTTTCACTACTTTGGTCAAAATTAATTAGAAGATGACAAAATATATTCAAATTCAGTGGTTGGATTGAATGTTGAACTTGTGGGGAAATATGATTCCATTATTATTTGGCTGAGCTTGTAAGTAATTTTACAAATTAAACTAAATTAATTGTCATGATGAAGTATATACTAATGTGTTCCATATTTTTGATGCTAAACTACTCAATGTATGATTTGTTTGTGATTCAAATTCAACACAAGGAGGTAAAATGGATACAGTCACTAATGATCCTATGCTGGGGAAATTTGAACTGGACATAGTTCTGTTGTCCTTTAATAGATGCACTGTGAGGAAGACAGCATTGCAAACTAAGAGCCTTTGAATATTAGCAAGATAATTTAAAAAAAAAAAAACAAAACTGACAATGTACCTCAATGTGGAGGCTCTGGATTCATTCCCTAGTACTGCAAAACAAAACAAAACACAAAAAATTCCACACTATTATCACCAATCCCATAAACATTTTTTTATGTTTCATGTATATCAATTAAAAATTTAGTGATTCACTTAATATTTTCCCTTTCAAGATAGTGAGAATATCAGTTCACCAATTACTACTCCTTGAGATTTTATGCAAAATATTGTGTAACTAAATTACTTTGTATTCCATGAAGGTATGCATGTTATATTATTTTGTATTAGTTCCTATTTATGAGAAAAAAATCCTGTTGATTAAGGTTTCTATGATACTGTATGAGATAAATTAATTTGTGTGTTAGAGTATAAAAATCACAGTAAACACACTTAAATCTTGATGACCTAGTTTCAACCAACTTAACCAGCAAGATTGCTCTAAAACATGTTAGCCCTGTCCAGGTCTAAGGGGTTCCTCATGCTTGTGTGCTGTTTTGGAGGAGAAAAAAATCAATCCTTCAAGCAGGTATGCTCTAGACATGAGCTCTTTCCCTAAACCTCGGTGCTCCTGCTTTCCTTACAGACTCTGCTTGTCAGAGGAGAACCCACAAGTGTTACTTCTCCAACACCTGGGTGGGTAACCTCAGGGTGACAGTCACATAGGCCATGATATTTACAGGAGGAAGAAGCCAGACAGAGATAAACACAGATGATACTGTCTCTTCTCCCCACAAGACAAAAAGGATCATATCTCCTGCAATGTCAGCAAGATTCTCAGTTTCAGAGTTGTTCATTTGAAAACTTTATCCTAATTCCAATTCTCAGAGACAATTAAAAATTTCTGGTTTGTGGGTGTGTCTCCAAAGAGCAGAAGAGCATGTGGTAGACTTGCTCATTCTTCATCCTCCATGAGTCAAGGCTGCACGGGAGCTGGAGGCTGACCTTGAGGCAATCATAGGCCCACTGGGTTCTGGACCCTATGACATGTTGTTTGTTCCATAAAACTTTTTCCTTGATTCTCACAGACTCCTGACATGCACCATCAGTGATAATCTGATTCTAGGAGTGGAAAGACAAGAGGATGCATCCAGAGAGGATGGAGATGAGAGTCATCGTGTCAGAATCCTACATGCAAATCACTGGAGACCATTTGTGCATCTGTAAGCTCACAGAATTTTTGCTAAATTCAGAAATAACACTGTGAATCATGTTCACCCAAGGGTGTAGGCTTTCACTGGAGCAATCAATAAGGTTTGTCTATGCTGAAGAGCACAGAGGGTGAATCAACACAGATGATATGTGAAGTTGTGACATGCGTGGTAGGAAATAGCAGCCATGGTTTGTGAAACTAATAATCCAAAAGGATGCAACTTGAATCTACAGAACATGACTTGTATATACACATGTTCGAATCATTTACAAATTGCAATGGAAGGAAGTCTATGGCTTATTATTTATGAAACATAAATAGAAATAAATATGGCAAAATGTGAAAATTAATCCAATAATATATACCACATCACATAGATTCTACTGGGGCATGACAGACACATATGTCCATTTAGTTACCAAGTTTAGCATAAAATACAATGCTATAATGCTTCATATTATTAGATATTTACAAATATTTCTCCTACACAATTGTAAGTGTGAACTTACAGAGACTTATTTGCTATAACACAGGAATTGGTATCTAATGTTCTAATTTCTGCTTTTATATGTTTAGCTTTATAAAACTCTACATATGTTGGGTGTTTCACAGTACATATGTCATTTCTTTTCCTCTGTGTCCAAGGTCGATCAATGTAAACATGAATGGAAGCATCTTTTTTTCTAAAGGTAAATAATGTTCACAGTTCATATCTGTATATACATCCCCTTTTTTATCATGCAGGTACATGTTGATGGATGAAGGTTTTTTTCTGAATCTTGCTAATATAAATAATGGATAATATTACAATAGATTTAGGTATAAAAATTAATAAATACAGAAATAATCCTACTGCCATATTTTTCCTTGAATCTTCAGTATTAGATTCTATGTTAATCCTACTTTAAACTTTGAGGAGTCTCGCATTCTTTCCCACAATGGCTATACTAAATTCCTTTCAAAGTAGTACTGCAGAAATTATAAAAGGTGGCCAAAAAAGTACAACACTTATTTTTTTCTTTTGAATCTGTTGCTCTATAAGCAACTTTTTTTTTTACTGGTAGCAGTGTTGTTTTTAATGAGTAAGAGTAGAAATATAAATTTGGAAATCTTTTTAGGAGGAAGTAAGGGACTTTCAAACCAAAAGTAAATTCCAATTGAGCTACATCCCCACTCCTTTTAATTCATTTGACACAAATCCTTGCTAAATTTCTTATACAGGCCTCAAATTGTGCTCCACTCTCAGCTTGCACAGCATCATGGATTGCAGGGATCAACTTGCAAGCATTTTACCTGAGTATCAGAATTATCTGCCCAATTTAATCATCCATAAAACTTCCAATTCTCTGTCTTTCACCAGCTTTGCTCAGTTGAGGTCTCTATAAATCAGAGTCAACTCCCATACGCTGGCATTTTCTCTTACTATTTGCTTTTCCCCTGACATCATGTTCCTCACTCATGTATGTTGTGCCGCTTCTCATTTGTTCTTTCAGTGAAAGCAACTTGGCTGTTTCAATCTCACAGGACAACAAGGCAAAGGGAACGGCTGTTTTCTGCATATTTTCATGTTATTTTTTATTCAGATATACACTTATCTTGTGGATGTCCAAAGTGAGACAGACACATATGACGTTTCATATTCTATGCAACTGATGACTCTCTCCTCTTTTCCAGAACTCGAGTGATCTGGAACTCAGATGTTCAGAACACAAATTGACACTCTTCATGGCAGCTTTCATTGGCTGTAGAACTTGCACGCCATCATGTCTATGCAGATAGAACCCCTGGCCTACTTCATATCTCTACTCTCTCCAACTAGATATACAGGTACAAATCAATAGTGTATCAATACATTACCTTGGTTCTATGTCAGAAAGAAATCTGTAAAAAACTACTATTTTTAATAACTAGAAATGAAAGATATATTGATATAAAATTACCCTAGTAGCAGAACTACCTACACAGAGAAAAGTGTATATATTAAGAAAAAAATTCGAGAGAACCAAAACAAATGATATATTATCCGATGTTAATTGGATGAATTAGTATTGTTAAACAACATCTAACACAATTCAGCTTACTTTGTTTGCTTATTTATTTATTTATTTTTAGAATAGATATCATTATTTTACATTGTTTTGTTTTTAATTTTAAAGAGGATAAAACTAAACAGTAAAAAGCAGGTCAGTACATTGCAAGCAACATTGGACTTCACAACAAGACAACAGGATATCAACAGTGGGTATCATAATGTTTCTTGTTTTATTCTAAATAGTTTTCCATACTTTTCACACAATAAATTCAAACAAAACGAAATAGTATAAAACCAATCAAACAGAAGATTGAAAGTATCACTAGCCTTTAAAAACCAGACAATAGGAAAAACAACAACAGCTACAATAATGACTCGATTTGTTCCAAATAGCTGTTAATATCTTCACAATATTGAAATACAATAATTGAAGACAGACTAATACAAATCAAAAAAGAATAAAAGTTATTAGATTTCAAAGCTAGAAGATAGGAAATAAACCTATTATAATATCTCATTTCCTTCAAAATAGCTGTCCATATCACCACACAGAATAAAATCAATTCTTGTAAATTTTTTGGAGAAGTTCTTGGCATGTATAAGCCTACACATGTACATCTACCCTTTCTGTATTAGAGGAAAAATCAAAACAAGAAAGTACAAGTAAAACAGGGAACAAAAGAAACAAATAAATAGCAATAACAAAGTGCCAAAAATGTTGAAAATACAGGCATTGAAAACAACGTGTTAACAACATAACAAATATGGTTACTTTGCATAGTTATCTTCAAGAGTTACTCAGGTTACCAAATATCAACATGCAAAGTTCTTCTAATCCTATGAATGTTAACCATTGTATTCCAAGAATAGATAGAATTAGTAGTACAATCATCTTAGATATCTTAAGTGTGTATACAAAAATTCAGAATATTTTTCATTTCCCTTCTTTTATCATTTCCCTATCTGAATTATTTTTTTCCTCTTTCACCAGTTTCTTACCCTTTTACAGATTTATTCAAGATTTTGTATCGTATTTTCACTTATGATTTGTTCCACTAGGGATATACAACACAGTGTTTAGACATGTTAGTCTGATTTTTTTCACTTATGAGTGTGGTCCCAAGTCACATATATTTACATATAAAAGTATCAGTGTGATCTTTCTTCATATTTGGATAGTACATCATTTACATAATGCTTTTTATCTTTTCACAATCAAGTGGGATTCATCCTAGAAATCCAGGGGAGGTTCAACATATGCCAATCAGTAAATGTAATATATCATGTCAATAGAGCCAAAGATAGGAAGCACATGAACATTTCCATAGATTCAGGAAAATAAAGTTCCACACTCACTCATGAAAAGAGCCCAATGAAAACCCAGAATAGATATTCTTTACCTCAATCTGATAAAAGCCATGTATGATAATCCAACCATGAACATCACATTAAATGATCAAAACAGAAAGCTGTCACTCCAAAATCAGGTAAAATAGAAGGATGTCCACTGTCACCACTCCTATGGTGCTGGAAAAATTAGCCAGAGCACCTAGACAAGAGGGAGAAATAAAAGGAATAAGTATAGGGAAGGAATAAACGAAAATATCATTAGTAGTAGATGACATGGTACTCTAAATAGAGGACTCTCAAAACTCCACTGTAAGACTTCTAGATGTAATAAGCAAATTCAGTTATGTGGCTGGATACAAAGTCAACATACAAAAATCAATATGAATCCTATATTCAAACAACAAACTCACTGAGAGAGAAATACGAGAAACCACACCCTTCATGATAGCATACAAAAGTGAAATACTTAGGAATGAATCTTTAAAAAAAGATGTAAAACATCTATACAGTAAAATTACAGTTCTCTGGAAAAAGATACAAGAGGATCTCACCTAAAGCAATTTAAAAGCTCAATGCAATGTCTGTTTTCAAACCTGGTGGTCTTCAAGGAAATAAGAATAATAATCTTAACATTTGAATTGAACTGCACATGCACCCAATACCCAAAGACTTTTTTAACAGCATCAATAACAACACCCATAGTAATGGCATCTATAACAACAACAACACCGGTATCATACTAGCTTAATTCAAAATACATTATCAGGTTATTATAACCAGAAAAGATTGGTAATGGAACAAAAATATTGATCAGTGGATCAAAACAGAGAATCAAGAAATCAAAGCATGCATCCAGATACCACTGAATTTCTACAAGTTCGACAAGAATGCAAAGTGGGAAAAGACAGTGCTTAATATGTGACTCAGAAAGAGTTACGTAGTAACAGGTAAAAGAAAACAGCTAGACAATCACCGTTCACTAGAAATAGTAATCACTTTAAAATGTATTAGGAACCAGAATGTGGGTGTTGAAATTGGAAAACAGGTCATCAGATTTATCGATTTCCTCATCTGTAGTGTAACGCTACTGACAATACTGAAGAAATGTTAACGTAGGGAAAGGCTTATATAAGAGATCCATGTAGCCTTTCTTACCAATTCATTCAGAAAATAGATTTTTGCCTTTGAGGCTTCATTTATGGAAGCTTAAATTTGAATTTTCATTAATACTTTATAATGTAGAAACTGGAAGCACTTCTATACACTGTTGTACCACAAGTGCCATTTACCTTGTCAATGTTTATTTTGTCTGGTTAATTTCCTCTTAACTCTCGTGTTGCATTATTATTGACAAAAACACAGAATTTTATACTTAAAATTATTTAAGGCTTTCCTTAATATTTTAGAATATATTTTAAATTAGTCAAGATGTCTTTTCTCTATATCCGTGAGATGAAAATAGACCTCTGCTGATTTGGCATCTGCACATGATTTTATGTTCTGAAGGACTAATGAGATTATCCAGATTTTCTTTGAATATTAATGTTTACCTACTGTGAGAAGCTTCTATCCAAATTTTAAGTGTATAGTAACCATTTTGATTTCCTATTAACTTGATTAGAAGCCCTGTATTGCTGTCACCATCTTGTTTTGACTTATTTTATTCTATTCTGTTTTGTTTGATAGTATCAGGTTGGAGGGTATAGGCAACTACTTTAAGAAAATAAGGTTCACTATGATGCCCATTCTGGTTTGCCTATTATCTTCTTTTGAAGTCCAGTAATGTCTCCAATGTTTCGGATTTATTGGTTTTGTTCTGTACTGTTATGTTCAATTTTATCATAACTAATGATATAGGAAA
Source organism: Cavia porcellus (assembly GCF_034190915.1). NCBI lineage: Eukaryota > Metazoa > Chordata > Mammalia > Rodentia > Caviidae > Cavia > Cavia porcellus. The sequence continues at coordinate 48,842,798 of NW_026947513.1, read as the reverse complement.
TTCTTTTTAAAATAGCAAGAGGCATTATGGTAACTATTATTGATCACCTTGTATTCTGTTTTTACATCATGTACTATGTCCATCTTTTTTATTTTACTGACTCTAGTTTTATGTCACATTTGGTTTATTCTCTTCAGAAAACAGTAATGAGAACTATGGGAGTAATAAAACCCAAAATGTATAATTGTTATTGTAAAAAAGAGAGGAAAAGAAAGTGCTCTAAAGGATATAACTGCATGCATATTTTAGTGAGTAAGATAGATAATCATATTACTAAGGTTTTGCTGGATCACTGAACAGAACTTTTTGCAGTCTCACTGTTTGAATGTCCACTTTGTATGCTTTAATTTTGTAACTTGAACAACTATTTCTAAGATGACAATATCTGATCTGTTAACTAGTGATTTCTTACTGTTTATTTTTTGAAATTCTGTATTACTTGTACCATTTTTCTGCTTTGTCTTGTTTTTCCTCTTTAAATAAAATTCTTTAAAAAATAAATTTTAAGTGTTTCTCAAAGAGACAACAGTATTTGAAGCTTATTTTTCAAACATCCTTAAATTTTTGGATCTTAAAATAGTGGTTTCATTTTATTTTCTTCTTTTTTCTAATTGGAACTAGAATTCATCAACTCATGCTTGTCAGGCAGGCACCACCCCCACTGAACAAAATTCCCACACTAACATTTTCATTTTTGCATTATTAGATATTGCTTTTTATTTTATGTACTATCACACGTATTTTCCTTCTCTCTTGCATAATTGTATAGTAGTTCTGCTCTGCATTAGTGTTTGTGATTTGATTTCTTAAAAACTGTTTTTAATTCAAACTGGAGTTTTATGTTAATCCCAATAGTACATACCTCCATATTTTAAAATCTACTGTAATACGTATAATTGTATGATATAAGTCAGATAATTTTTAAAATTGGAACATTTCATATTTTTTGTTAGCAGCCAGTTGTACTATCAAATATTTGCTAGCCTCAAAATCTCATGTACTTCCCATGCAATAACATCATACTGCCAAAATAAGCACTGCTCTCTAGTTTTTAGTGATTTTTGGCATTTCTTGACATGAAAGGAAGAGTAATCTGTGTGGCTATCTTTTCTTCTAAGAAAATTGCCGTTTTAATAGTGGATATGAACACATCAAACTCACATCCTTCATACTGAGGTTCATCCACTCCTCTATTTTTATTTCAGGCATCTCTCAACAAGTCACTAAGTTATCCAGGCTGGTCTTGAGCTCTGGTCCTCCTGGCTCCATTCATAAGAGGGGTTTCAGGCAAGCTCATTGCACAGAGGTCTTTTGAAGTTTTGTACAAGTGAAATAATATATCGTAAATTGCATATAGCTGCATTTTCAAAAGAGAACAATTTTGATTCTACCCTTTTTCATAAATATACCAAAATTTTTGTGTGTATTACAAGGTATGATTTATTATAAAAGAAATTATGCATTGTTTTCTTTTTGATTCCAAATATTCACACCTATATCAATTCTGAGAACAGGTTATAACTCTAGTAAATCAATTATATGTGTTGCTTTTTTTGCTTACATCATTTATTCAAATAATTATTGAAAGACACATGTGTAGAAAACAAGATGGCTTCATTTTGTTCTTTATTCTGAATATTATCAGCCCCAAGGAGCCATCTCAGCACAGAAAAACAAATTATACAGTCACTTCATTTTATTTTCATCTCAAATCATAGATAATTTTCCTCTGTCTTCAAATCTGGTTGGTTTCTAATTCATCAGTATATGTGTAAGTAAATGAGTAGGCTCAAATTACAAAAAAATTGTTAGTGGATATAATTTTTAATTTATAAAATTTGTTACAAAACCATGTTTTCTAAAATATTTCTCCAGTATCATAATTTATATTTTTATTCTAGTTCAGTAAGATGCACATCAAAAACCATTTATGGAAATATTAAAAAATTGTCTTCATTTTGATAACTTGGGTATGAAAATCTCAATATACATCATTTATTAGCACAGAATTTCACTTTCTTTGATTAATAATAATTTTCCAGAATAAAGCTTTTCTTGACTGGGAGTTTACTCATTTATCTCTTTCAGTGTATCACCCTATCTTCCCTGCAAGTTAGTTTTGTCTTTTTTTGTTGAAACCCATATTGACAATTGTTCAGTACACTTCTTATGGCTTTTTGGTTGTTCTTTGAATCAGTTGTAAAACTTTTCCATGATAGTTCACCTGCTTTCATTAAGCTGATCATTGTAAGAAATGCACATGAACCAACTGCTCCTCAGGAAGAATATAATCATCATTAGGGTCATGCAAAAACTGATAAATAAAAACCAAAACTCAGAAGCATAAAACAAAGAGTAAATGATACTCAATTAACTGTCTGACTCAAATATACAGAGAAATGAATAGACATTTCTCAGAGGAAAAAATATTTAACTGGTATATGAAAAATAATATTCACAGTCACAAATCACTAAGAAATGCAAATTCAAACCTCAGTGAGATATCACATCACACTATTAGAATGACTCTTGAGGTGAATGGGATATAGCAAAATGTGACTCATCAGACACTATTGGTGGAAATGTAAATTGGTATTGCCATTGTGAAAAAAGGAGGGAGATTCCTGAGAAATTAAAAATAAATCTACCATATAGACTGTCAAGCATACTTGACAGTATGTATCTAGAGGAAACTAAATGGGTATGTTCAAGTGATAGCTAGTGATTGTTCACAAATGCTTAGGATACATAATTTAATTAAGTGGCCATCAATATGTGAATGAATACAAAAAATGTAATATGACTGTATGTTCAGAACTATTCCATCTCTCTGGGTGAGGTGAAGCATGTCTGCCATTCTAGAACTTCAAAGGTGAAGGAAGGAGGATCACTATGAGTTCAAGGCCAGCCTGGGCTACATGGAGAGTTCAATGTGTGCCTTAACTATATATTGAAATCCAGACTCAAAAATAGAAGAAAAAGAAAAAAACAAAAATGTCTATTTAGTCTTGAAAAATGAGAATCTATCATTGTGAATAAGATACATAAAAAGTGATTATTTTATATTGCAAGAAAGCATCCATATGCAAAGGATTAACTACTATAGGGTCTCATGTGTGCGTGGGTCTCAGAAAAGCAGAAAGTTGATACTGGTGACTAGAGCCTGGGGTGCACTGGGTAGATCTCCTGTCGGGTAGTAGTAAGTTCTAGGAAAGTACTTTAAATCACAGTAATTAGGGTTTATTGTGGTGTTGCCTTTGTTGCAGTTTTCAAACTATCTAAGATCATATTTAAATGTTTAAAATATCTATCTATCAATCTATCTCTATATATATCAATATCATCTGTGTCTATTTCTGTGTACATATTTCCCAATTGTATAATTATATGTCTATAATTATATGTAATTTCTGTGTTTATCTATTTTAAACAATATTTTTATGGAAACACACACAAAGTACATATATTTGTGCATCTGTTACAACTGGGGAAAATAGGCTTCACTGAGTTTTCATGTTTTAGACATCCAAGTTTCTCCTTGCACCCTACGGGACTGTGTTTCAGTAGCTGCTGGGGAAGGATTCTGCAAAGCACTGAAACTCTGTGTGGAGATGCCCACAGAAACTTCTAATTGTGCCTGAGAATTGAGATCTGGCAAGAGCTTCTTTGTTTTCTTAGTTATTTCTTGCAGTCGTTTCTAGTGCCTGAACATCCGCTGTCATGAAAACTACAGGTGAAGTGATAATTGTGTTGAGATCACAAAACCCTGACTCTTAGCTTGGGGTCTGGCCACCTCCTTCTACACAACCAGGACGGTTCATGACTGTCACTCTGCTGTATGAAAAGCTGGTAGGTGGTGGATGTGTATTTTTTGTACTAGTCTGTGAAATAAAGGTTTTAAGAGAATGATGTGATTCCTGAGCTGTGTTTGCATGAGTCTCCATGTCTGGAAAAGCAATTCATCGGGGGTGATAGAGGCACACAGGGAAGAATCCTGTGATTCCTCAGGCTCAGGCTGAGCTGCAGACAGAGACTGGAGGTCTCAAACTCTTACCAGCCTCTAACAGTTCCCTTTGTGAAAGGTGGATGTGATTACTGCTGCAAGCAATGATGCCCCTCATTTGGAAGATCCCTATGTTGTGATCATGAAATCTGTGCTGTTCAGTGTGCTGTGTGGAAAGCACAGAGAGACCCATATCACTTGTATTTTTGCTTCAGTGGATGCTATTGATTGTTATGATTAGTGTGCTAGAGGAAGTTGGGTCAGCATTTTTCTGTATAATCAATGTGTTCAAATAGCAATTTCTGGTTAATAATGACTTTTCTTTCACTCTGGTGAGGTCATGAAAACAGACAATTTCTAGAGCTCTATGAAAATATTTGTAGTCTATTGGCCATGTTGAGGCAATTTTTCTTTTGTCATATGGAAAAGTGATTTTCACAAAACATTGAATTAATAGTTGAATTATTAAACTGCAGAGAAAGTAAGGAGGCTAATCTATCCTGATTCAAATGTGTATTCTTAAATTGGTAATTTTTAAAACTTTAAGATCATTTTGTGATTGCATGTCTTGTGTGCCATTACAATGCATGTAGCATAAAGACATGAAATTCTATTTCCATTATGTGCTTCAGCATCATTCTCAAATAGAATGGTACTACTATATTTTTAAATTAATAAAAGGAAATAAGTTGTCTAATGAATGTTAATTTAGATGAGAGAATTTTTATAATCTGTATTATATGAAATTTCTATTTTAAATGACAATAGAAAAACTTTTATTGTCGTTATAACATTGGTCCTTGTTTAATAATTCCAAACAGGATTTGAGAGATTACATAGACCATCATTAAATTTAAAGACATGTGTCTACTCACATCAGGGTGATTATGTATTATAAAATAAAATCTTGACACAGAGTGAGGATTAGCACTGTCAGACATTTGTATTTGAAGTTTTCAAATGTGAAAAATTATATACATATAAATATATATCATGTATGTTATATATACATATGAATATATCTATATATCTCTATCTATCTATCTATCTATCTATCTATCTATCTATCATCTATCTATCTATATTTCTGAAATCACCAGCACTGTGACAATGTGATAAAACAGTGCACAAAAAATCACAGTGTCACTGAAATCTGGCTCAGAGTTCCAAGTGTATTCTTGATATTTTGTTGAGTCACATGCATTCTTTTTACCAAACTTGCTTCTTTTGGTAGCACATATTATTAAGTCCTAACCATTGTGTTTTGAGACCTACATACGTTGGTATTGGTGAGCCATATCCAACAGTTATCCATACATTTAAAATGTTATATAATGAAAAGGAGCATTTAAGATTTAAAAACATAAAACATACAGTGGAAATTAAATTTTAAGAAATAAAAATGTGCATCATGTTGTGTTCATTTTGTGTAAAATCATTTCATCACAGTACATTTCTTTACAAAATCCTATATCTTAGTCTGTTCATATGAATCCTTCCCAGTAGAAGAAGAATATCATCCACAGATCTGAAATTTGTAATCCTCTTCCTTTTCCCAGTTGTCATTGGAACCCTGGGGAATCTCTCACTTTTACACCATTATAATTTCATTTACTTCAGTGGACACAGGACCAGGCCAACAGACTTTATTCTCAGTCACCTGACAGTGGTCAATCTCTTGATCATTCTCTGCCGAGGAATCCCAGAGACTGGCAGCACTTGGGATGAAATACGTCCTTAGTAATTTTGGGTGCAAACTCATTTTCTATGTTTTAACGGTAGGCAAGGGTGTGTCTTTCAACACCACCTTCCTGCTAAGTGTCTTCCAGGCCATCACCAGCAGCCACAGGAGCTCCAGGTGGGCAGAACTGAAAGTGAGAGTCCTAAAGTGCATTAGGCACTGTCCCAGCATTTGCTGGGTCCTGCACCTGCTGGCAAACATCAGAGTGCCTCTTCTTTTCAGTGAAAAATGAACAATGAGAACATCACAAACTCTATAGATTATCATTACTGTTCAACTGTGATTTTTAGCAAAGAAAAAACTCCATCTTGGTGGCATTGTCATTATCACATGACATTTTCTGTTTGGAACTTATGATCTGGAGCAGTGGCTCCATGGTTTACATTTTGTAACAGCACAGACAGCAAACTCAGTACATTCATAGATACAATAGCTCATCAAGATCTTCCCCTGAGACCAGAGCTTCTCAAAGCATCCTCATGCTTGTCTGTTTCTTTGTATCGTTCCATGCCCTGACTTCCATAATGACTGTTTGGTTTTCTCTTTATGTCAAAGCTGCTTGGTGGCTGGTTAAAACTTCTGCCTTAACCCATATTTGTTTTCCAATTGTTACTCCTTTTATTTTCATGACTCATGAACAGTTTTTATGCAGGCCCACACGGGTGAAGTGAAAATATCTCACCTCTTCAGACATGTGAATCAAACTTTTTATATATTAAGTACAGCTTGTACCCATCCATCACAAAATCAACAAGCAATTCTAAGACAATGTTGCTGCAGAGGTGGATCTGAAATGATAACTAGATATATTTTTATAATTAACAGCAATTCATAGGAAATACTTGTTAATGTTTATGGATAAATGATTTAATTTTACATGTGAAAGTGTTTATTCCCTTATTCAGTCCCTCTTTTTCTATCTCTGTGTCATTTGTTTGTGTTTGTTGATTGCTTTCTTTTCTGTGTGCAATATGTATCTTTATCTGGCAGAATTAGTTATAAATTTTAATTGTTTTGTAAATGTAATATATGTACATTATATAAGTACTATATATCTACATGAGCTTTGTGCCTTTTAATATCCTTTTATGACTTCCTCATTTTTTAGTTTTAGATTTCTGTCATTCTTGTATGTTAGGTTCGAGTTTTTAACTTATACTATAAGCACAATCCTATGATTATTTCATTTAAATAACTGGTTTAAAAATTCATCATTACCAGTCTGCTCTCCTATGAATTGTATAGAATCATTCCTGTTATCCTACATTCCCCCAGCATTTGTTATACATTGATTTCATAATGTTAGAGATTCTGTCTGGAGTAAGTTGATATCTCAGTGTTGTTTTAATTTGCATTTCTCAAATGATTACTGATGTTGAACCTTTACTCATATTCATTTACCATTTAAGACTGCTATGGAAATCAGTGTGGAGATTCCCCAAGAAGGATTAGCGGTTCCATTCAATCCATCTCTTGCTATTTTGAGTATTTACCAGAAAAATTGGAAACATCATACTGAAGGGATATATGTGCATCCATGGTTGTAGCTGAACAAATTCTGATAGCCAGATCTTAGAAACAAACACAATGCCCATCAGTGGAGGAATGAATAAAGTATATGTGGGTTTTTTATACAATTTTTCTGCTCAACCATTAGGAAGACTAAACTAGAAGCTTTTGTATGTCAGTGGATAAAACTGGAAACCATAATTATAAATGAAATAGATCAGACTCAATGTGTAAACATCCAGTTATCTTGTTGCTGTAAGAAATTGAAAGTAACTAAGATACAAATGTTACAATAGATAGATGAAAAGGAAAGAAATTCTTCAAAAGGAAAACATATTCTTTGTTCAACTTTGCATGCCTGCGTATGGTAACCTGAGCAACAATGTTGAAGCTAATAATATGCACCATAATACCCATTGTTAAATTCCTGTCATATTTGAAATCCTGTACTACTTATTTATTTTCCTGTTGTTGATACTATGGTCAGCTTTTATTTGTTTGATTTTCCTGTGCTTTTATCACATTAACATAGACATAAAAATTCATTATTTTATGACATTTATGCATGTTTATTATTTTTTTAAAAATGATTTTTTGAAGTGAAAAATTTGTGCCTAAATTTATGAAATTTCATGCCTATCTCTTGTGATATGAGGAACTACTTCAAAGATAACAGTATGCAATGTACTAATCATTGTTAGTCACCTACAATATTGTTTTGAAATTTTCTATCATTTTTATTATTTTTTTCATCTTTAAAAACTCTTGTTTTAATGAAAGATTTTATCCATAGCTTAGTGATAAACCTTTTGCTTGGAACTTCTAAGCTTTTGCTTCAATGATTAGTGATACAAAATAATTGTAACCATGAGGACAATACAAGCGTTCAGGAACACAATTATTAACCTTTGAGTTACTTTACTGCAGCATGACTAACATTTACAATCTGACAATTTTAATTTGCAAACTAGATGTAGTTTGAAAGAAGTACACATGTGACATCATTTTAAACTTTAGTGCCATTCTAATAGGAAACTGTCCTTAATTTTGTCGACATAAGTAGAGGAGCTCCATTTAGAGATGCAGACAAAATATAAATTCTACAAATCCTTTTTTTTGACAACAAATATTTCCTACAGAGTTCATGTGTTATCTTTGAGTTCATACTTCCATTCAGTCAAAACTGATAATTCTTTGTAAGACTTTGGCATGATAAAAGGACAATGAAAGGAGAAAAAGGGCCTTCATTTTGGGCACAGGAGTCTGCAGAAGAAGCACAGGCACACTCTGAGAAAACAAAGGAGTGCAGGTGCCTGTATCACATCTGGTCAGAGGACAAATTTGGGTTGGGCAGGGACTAGTGTTAACGGCAGATTGGGCATTACTTTGATCTGCACAAGAACAGAGACTGGAAGTCTTTTTCAGTTTGACGGGAGAACAAAAAGAAGTCACATCACCTGCTTTTTTTCTGTATCATCATTTTGGTTCGATGGTTGATCGTCTGGTGAAATACACATAGGGAGGAACCTGACATTCCTTTCTTTAGGTTGATAGGGGATGATGAGTCTCAATATGACTATTTCCTGCTGAACAGGAATGTTGCAATAAGGACTGAAATGAGCTTCCAGATAATGATGACTCCCATCTTGAAGCTGGTGACATTGTCAGTGAACACTTATATTCTAGATTGGAGAAATCTAGAAAAAAGTTAAAAAATAAAAGGTCCTATGAGAAGGGAGGTAATTATCATGATTAGAGTGCTTAACAGAGGAAAAGGGGAGCCATGATGCAAACACATCATTCCACCAAGTCCATGATGAAAAGTATCCATAAATTATCTGTTGACACTTTTTGCCTATGTAAACATGTAGATGTTTGCCCAAGACAATCACTGACTCACTCACAAAGTAACAATATTTTTCCCCCAGCATGGCACATGTACCACCCTTCTCACAGTCAGAACATCAAGAGCATGATGATTTGGAAGAGTAACAGCTGAGAGGCTATTTATCTGATATTGATATGAGTGAATAGACGCAGTTATATCTTCTATTTCACTGTGGTGTTCTAGAGAGAGTTCTAGAGAGAATAGACTCCCCATTCTAAGGCCTGCAGAAAGAAGGGAGAGAATGCCCATATCAACCAGGGCTGAGACACCAACAGCACTTGTCTCTCTAGTGAGGTGACTGTCATACAGTTGGGATGTGAAGGCAGTTTCTATAGCCCCTGAGTATTTACCACTAGAGCTAGAATTAAAAGGAATAAAGTACAAGATCCCATCACAGTGGTGAGACAGAGCTAGATATCTTTTGTATGTGATGCTGTGGATGCAGTTAGGAGGAGTTCCCATGTGGTGAGGAGATGTTTCTAATAAGCCAAACAGGTGAGGGTAGTTGGACAGTCAGGTTCCCCAAAGATAGGGAGAGGTCGTATTATGGCTGAATTTTGAGGGTAAACTAGGTAAGATGAGTTCCAATAGATGGAGATGGGCTTATTTCTGATATGGCACACAGAGTCCACATTCAGTGAGATTTTTAGAACATGATATGGTATGATATATCCATGAGAGGAGTTCTGAAATGGGTTAAGGTTGATGTAAGACTTGGTAATGAAGCAAACAGCACCAGAATGGAGATGATGGGAGATGGGGTTAGCAGTTTTACCTGGAAAGTCAGGAAGTTACCTTTTTGAATTGAATTCAATGGATAATGTTGTAGGGCATAAAAGTAAGGCCTGCACATCCTGCCTATAAGATATTGAGGGTGTGATGCATTTTTAACTATGAATGGTATTTCTTTTGCCATTTGATCTCTGACATACTGTGACCAAGATGCATGGGTCTTACTGTTTCCATATATCTCCTCCCATATCTGTGCCAATGGTGTCACATCTCCACTTATCAACATAAAACTAGTAGAGATTGATACATTGTTGTTGGTGCATCATGAGGGTCCAAGGAGTTATGAATAGATCCTGTCCATAACAGCAGAAGTTGTTAGGTCAGAATTTTATTGCATTTTTGTACGATTCTTCCTTGTTCACCTTTTGGGCATAAGGTCTAATGTGGTAGTAGGGAAAGTGAGTGTGGAGTTGAGTGGAGTAAAATTATAGGCAGCGATTATTTCCCCATCTGAAAGTATAAAAGTTAGAGTGTAGATAGGTTTTGTCTTTTGTTTAAGAGACAATCTAAAGTAAGTGGGAAAGGTGAGATATATGAGCTTCAACAGTTGTAGACTGACAAAATTATGGAGTGAGGGAACAAATGGTTGTGATAATGTTATTGTAGATGGGATGAGAACCCAAATTAGGGAGATAAGCATGGCCAAAACAATTGACCATGGAAAATATTGAGATAATTGTCAGATAAAAACAATAAAATTTAATTTGTGATTGATATGAAAATCACTTGGGAGGATATCCCAGAATCCTAGGGCAAACAAGATAATTAATAAGGCATATGAAATTAAGAAGTGGGTAGAACAAGGAAGGTGATGGCCCTGAGTCCCAGGTAAGGCAGAAATGTGTGGGAGACAGGAGTTGTGATGACTACCATGAGGCAATGGTGTCAGAGGATTCTGTTATGGGAGTGCACTCCTTTGCTTGGATGACATGAATCCAGAATGGTAGCCCAGAAACTTTGTGTGCAATTGGAGTTGTGATGTAGACCAGATTGAAACCATTCTACTTTGGTGGCCATCCTGTAGGATTGGAAGATTTGAAGTAAATTAAGTCTTTCGGAGAGATGAAAGGGCCCTGTTTGCCCTGTCCAGAAGGTTGTCAAAGAAAGTGGTCTGCATTTTTGCATAGCACATGTAGGAGAAAAGTACTAATTTGGATATAATCCACCAAAGGAGGAAGTTCTTGGAATGAGGGTAATTTATGGAGAAAGAATGGTCTGCCATTCAAGCATTTAAGGGGCTCAGTGAGGTAGAGCCCCAAAGAAGTGTTCTAAGTTTAGTTATAGCAGAAGGAAAAGCAGAGGGCAAGGCTGGTGTAATTCCAGTATGTGTTTTGTGAGATGCATCCTAACAAGCCCATTTGCATTTTCTATCTTTGATGAAGACTGCAGGTGATATGTGATGTGTGAATGTCAAGTAATGTGTAAGCTGGTGGACACCTGTTGAGTGATTTGGGAGATAAAGACTGGAACATTGTCAGATGGAATATCCTGTTGCAGCCCAAACCTGAATATGGTGTCTTTTACTATGTTTTTCTTGGCAACTCAGCCATCATACTGGATGTGGGGAAGGCCTCTATCCATCTAGAGAAGTTAGAAACAAAGCTAAGGAGATATTTAAAAGTTTTGTGATGAGGCATAGGGTTAAAGTGTATTTGCCACTACCGGGCAGTAGCTTGACCAAAAAATTGGTGAGTGGAGAAAGAGGAAGGTGAACAATGTCCTTAGAGTGGGGTTTTTCCACAAAGCTGGCAGTTGTGTGTCATCTGGTATATATTGGTTTTCAGGGAGGGATTTGTGACCACCGGGGTGAAGAGTCTATATAAGGCTCGAGATCCTCCATGGAAACGGTCATGTTATTTTATGATAATATCAGAACCCTACCCATCTGTCAAAAATAGGTAGGGCCTTTGGAAAGTACACCCCTGAGAATTTTGTGTGGAACCTGCCTTGAGAGAGAGAATTGATTGTTTTGATGAATACTGGGGAAGTAGTAAGGTTCTTGGGACCAGTGAGATTAAATGGAAAAGTTTTGGCTGTAGAGCAGCTGTTTAAGCTTGTGAGTCTGCAAAGGCATTGCCTTGAGCAATGGTATCTTTTGCAATGAATGCTGCTTGTTTTGGGAGTTGTGCTGCTTTCAAAGATTGAAAGATTGAGGGATACATCAATGATAGGAATTACCTGAGAATGAATGAAACACCTTTCCTATCAGATTGCAACATGAGCATGTAAAATAGTAATTGTGTACTTGGAATCAGTGTATATGTTCATGATCTTATTTTGTGCAACTGTGAAGGCTTCTGTGAGTGCAGTGAGTTCTGCTTTCTTTGATGAGTTCCCTGATGGTTTTATGCTTGCCTCTGTAATCCATGATCAACTAATGATGATATACCTCACTAATTATTGGTGTTTTGTGTATGTGGAACTCCCAATTATGAACCAGGTGTCATCAATCCTGGGAAAGTGATCTATATGGACATGAAGAAAAGGGTTACAGGCCATCTGTAGAACCCTAACAGAGTTTGATCCTGAGCCCCACTTGCCCAGGGGTAGACAAGAGTGTGGCTGAGTTAAGTGTGTTACTGGTAGAGATGGTGATGGTAGGGTCCTGTATGAGTGTCAAATGAGCCTCCTGTAAATAAGTTAGTGTCATGAGGTCTTGAAGAGTTCTATGTGAGATTAAGTCTGTCAGTTTACGTGATGAATAAAGGCTAGCAGCTTGGTCTTTTTTGTACTGATGCTGAAGCTAGTGACCACAGGCAAGGAGGCCAGCCATATGGAGTGTTGTCTAGTTGTTTACAGAGATATGCCATTGCCTGAAAAATGCACCCTTTTTGATGTCCTGGACATCCACAACATTGTGATCCTGGGAGGTGGTATCTAGAATAAAAAGTAGAGTTGGGTTGGGAATTATGAGAGCTGGGCCCCATAAGATAACCACTTTTACCTTGTGGAAATGAGTGTGTAGAGGCATCGTGGAGTATAGGTTCTCTGGTGATGTGCCCATAGAGTCTCAATACAAATTTTGAGCTAAGATAAGGAATCAGGAATTCAAAGGCAGAAGAAATTGGCTAAGTCCAGAAAAGATGGAACTCATTGTTTTGTGATGGGTACCTGAGGTGGCTTGAGACTGGCAGTTACTGAGTGGGTAGCCGTTCTGAGAGATACATCCAGATATCTGACTTTTTGAAAGGTTATATGGGCCTTAGTTGCAGAGACCACATAGCCCCAGCTGGAGGAAAAGTTGAGAAGAATAGCTGTATATTGTATGGCCATGGCATGAGATTGAAAGCATAAGAGGAGATCATCAACATACTGGAGGAAAGCACTGCGTTTCAGGCTATAGGCCATTGAGTGGATGGCTAGTGACTGGCTTAAAAAGTGGAGACTGACCCAGAACTTTGATGCAGGGCTGTCCAAGTGTGCCATAGAGACTGAAGCATGTCTGACTCTGTCCATGTGAATGCAATAAGTCCTGATAATCTGGATGTAGAGGAATGTGAACAAAGAATCCTTGAGGTCTAGAACTGTGAAATGTGTAGTTGTAGGATGATTGTGAGAGACCATAGCATAAGGATCACTACTGAGTGTATGGGCATAATTCTATTTTTTATGGCTTTAAGGGCTTGAACTAAATGGCAGGTTCTATGTTTTTTTTTTTTTTAAGAAGAGGAATGATTGGTGTGTTGTATTGAGAACGCATGTCCTTGAGAAACACATTTGTGAGTAAGTGGTGAACTCTGGGTTTAAATTCCCATTGGTGCTTTTGAGCTATGGGATATTGTAGGGTGCAGGGAAAGACATAAGTTGAATAAGTATCAGTGAAAAATGAGTGGCATGTGTGAGACTGAAAGTGTCCAAAGTGATGGGATCCAAAATGAAGAAAAGAGGTGAGAGAAAGTTCCAATGTGGTGGTGTATGGGCACTGAGTTTGGAGAACAAGGACTATAGGTGAGGAGAATGTGGAGGGAAAGCTGAGTTTTAGGAGGTCTCTCCTTAACAGAGGAATAGGGAAGGTAGGTATAACAATGAAAGTATGTAAAAAAGAGAGTCTGAAAGCTGCAAAATAAAAGATCCATATGAAGGGGTCATGGTAATTGGCCATCAATCCCTGCTATGAGGTTGTGGAACATGGACATCAGTGTGAAAATTCAGGTAAATCAGTATATATAGCCCCTGTGTTGATGAGGAAACCAAAGGTTTTACCTGAAACTTCCAGTGAGACTTGGAATCTGAGAGACTAACTTTGGCCTCATCAGTCATTGTTGGTGAATTAAAGCAGGTCAGTCAGTGATGGGTCTGGAGGAAACTGTGGTGTAGAATCTGTGAGAGTGGGAATTTGAGGACTTACCCACTCCCTGGCAGAGAGGACAATCAATCATCCAGTGATCCTCTAGCTTGCAGAAGGAACAGAACTGGTAGTCCCTTCAGGTTTCAGCAGACTCGTGTCTAAAATTCTTTTTCACATATGAAGCATGGTCTGATAGGGGGTTGTGTCTTAATCTTACCTTCAGTTTGTGACTTGTTTTGGGCCCCAAGTTCCATGGCCAAATATTGACCCTGGAATTTAGTTTGCAGTTTACATTTTTAAGATCCACTTGTTGTTATTGTGCCTTTCTACTGTCAAAGACATGGAAAGACACATCTAATAGTTCACTACAAAAGGCCAAGACCTGACCAATGGAACTAGGTTTCAGTATCTTAGGCTCCCATAAAGACAAAATGTGAATTAAGGAGAGTGCCACGCTCAGGTGAGTCTGGTTTACCATCTGTAAATATATTGAAAGCCTCTACTAGGTGAGACATTAATTCTGCAGGGATTTCATCCTCTCTTTGAATCAATTCATTAACCTTCTGGTAGTTTAGGTGATTTTGAGAAATCTTGCAAAGGCCTATTTAGATGGACTCTCATGTAAGCTATATGCTTGAAACCATCTGCATTATGTTGATGATCCCACTGGGGGTCTGTGTTAGGAACACCATTGTCTCAATAGGATGATAATGATCAGATTTCTTTCTTTTATCAGCTGCTGCCTATGCATCTTGCCAGATTTCTACATTTTGTGCTGGAGCAAAGGTAGAAGTGAGAAAAATATGGATATCTTTTTAGGTTAAATCATAACATTGAAAAACAAAATTTAGTTTTTTGATAACAATAAAGGGATTAGTATCAAAGGAGCCTATGCAGGTGTAAATATGAGAGAAATCCAAAACAGGAAAAGGGACATGTACATGGAGTATCCCTTCAATACCTGCTACCTCCTAGAGAGGGAGGATAGATTCAGGCAAACAGAGTCACTGGAGGAAATGGGAGGGAGGATAGATGGAGAGAGGGTGGGAGAGTCTTGGGGTGATGAATGGCTAGGGCGAGATCAAGTATGATGAGCATGGGTATACAAGGATGTGCGCTGGAGATGGCTCCAAAAGTGATGGAAAAGTGGCAGGAAGAGATAAGTATGGTGAAGATGGAGATGAGATGGGAGAAGACAGTAGCAGTGAAAGAGGTGGTCAAGAGGATGTTGGCAAAAGAGGGGCAGGAGAGGATGGCTCCTGGGGCAGGAGGGGGTCAAGTGGTGATCGGACATTGTCAAGTGGATCATAGGGTCATTAGGAGGGGTGGTTAGCAGGAGATTATCTAGGCACTGTAGAGTGAGCCAGTAGTATCTGGACGGCTGTACAGTCCTAGATCATATGGAATCTTGGGCAACTTATCGTGATGAGTGATAGCAAAAGTTATGTAAGTCTCAAATAATATCAAAGCAAGAGTCCATTCTGGTGGCCATAAATGATTATTGTCTAAGGAGTAAGCAAGCCTGGTAGTTTGGCAGTAAAAAAAAATGAGCCAGTAGGGCTTTATGTTGCTCTGTTGGCCAAGCACATCTAAATGTCTTAGCAAGCAGCTGAGAGAAGTATCTGCTGCAGGATGAGAAGGAATATTGCCTGTTGATGACCAAATTTGAGGTGAGCCAACTGATAGGTGAAAGGCCAATTCACACTGAAGCAGTTGTCTTCCCAACAAGCAGTGCAAGCGAGTGTGAGTGAGACAGGATAAGCCCCCATATCCAGTTCCAGCAGTTATCACTGTGGTGATATTGAAGGTAAAATTGGTGGAGTCCTGATGTAAGCCTGAAGTTTTGGGTCAGGCACCCCAAAGCAAGCATTGGCCCACTTGCAATTTTTGGAGTGCATGGTGTTGGAGCGAGGCTAGTAACAGCAGAGGCATAGATGGAGAGAAGAGAAAGTAAGTGAAGAAATTCTTGTAGGGGAGGGAAACTCAAAGTGGAACTGATGCCTAGAAATTACACATTCCTCCCCATCCCAGTCATGACACCAAACTGGTAAAGTTTTGATAAGATTCTGGAGCAATAAGAGACAAAGAAATGATAAAAAACAGCCTTCATTGCAGACACAGGAGGGATGCGAAAGAAGCACAGGCACTCTCTGGGAGAATAAAGGAATTAAAATGCCATTATCATATTTGGCCATGGGAGAAGTTCAAGATTGAGCAGGGGCTAGTGTGACTGACAGATTGAAGTTTACTTTGGTGTGCACAGGAAGAGGGATAGGAAATCTGTTTCATGTTGAGGGGAAAAGAAAAAGGAAATCAGATGAGTTGTTTTGGCTCCTTCTGTATTTGGAATCAGTTTCATGATGATCTTATGAAGTACCCTAGGGAGCAACCCATCAAAAACCTGTGAGGTTATCAAAGATCATCGCTGTATTGGTGTAGTTCAGAGATCACAAACCTCTTCTCCTTCCATCCTACATGCATGATATGAAGAGCTCATCTAAGTATTTAATCATTACAAGGTTAGTATTAAAGAGACTTTCAAACACCAAAATGCATGTCAAAAATTACACAGAACATTTGATAGATCCTTCTTGATCTACGTTCACCTTTGTTTTTTGCTTTTCTTCCTCTTGTCATAATCACACATAACTTTCATCCTGGGAATTTTTCAGTTACACAATGTAATTGTTCTAATCATATACATACATTCCTCAAAAATAGTTTTGTGTATATTTCTCACTTAGAGTCAGTACTTACAGTTTTCTTTGACGTTTCAAGTCCTAGAAATCAATAGTTTCTCCATTTCCATAGGTTTGATCAGTGTGTATTCTGCATGCAAGTAATACCACACATTTTTAATATTGTTCCTGTTTTGATTTTCTTAGTGTAATGGCTATTAATTATATTATGTCTTTGTCACAGTGTCTGCTTGCCAACAAATGTTGGATATTATTTATTCACACATTACAAAACATTTTCCTTAACACCTTTCCTTTAGTGAATGCTTAAATAGTTGTTTATGTTTGTTTTTGTGAACCATCCTTTAATTTTATTACAAATAAAATATCTTTTGGGGATCCAAATTGTCATTTCTTTAGATGTATACCAAGAGCCTTGATTCCAGCTCTAGCAACATTTTTTAATTTGGGAGAGAAATCTCTGTAGTTTTCAATAAGAGCAATGGTGATTTAAATACCCCTGAAGACCACACAAGTATCATTTGTTCCATTCTGCTGGGTTTTCTGTGTTTCTGGCTCACCATTTATGTTCTCAGAATTCTCTTTTTCCCTCGGTGTATGACTGGCTAAGAGAAGAATAAACTTTCACCAAGACTGGATCTGTTGTGCTTTTCACCAGGGAAAGACTATGGTGACCAGGCTGAATTGCCTGCTCTGGGTCCTCAATGTTCTGTGTTGTTTTCATGACCCAGACCACTGATTTTAAACTGTTCACTATTTACTGATAGGAAAGGAGATCATGGAACAATCTGACCCCAAATCCTCTCCTGAGCCAAAAGAGAGATTCCTCCTTCTCTACACACCTTGATGTCTGTTTCCACTCACAAACTCATCCTTCATGTCTATTGGATCTCTTAGGGACCCATGTCTGGAGAATAGGCTCATCTCTGGAAGAAAGCTGAAGGTTCCTCAGCCATTTTGTCCTCATGGGAGGATATTTAAGCATGTAAAATCTACACTGCCTAAATAATGAATAACATATCCTGCTTGCTTTAGTAGATATCACCATTGTTACCGATTGTGTCTGGATATTCCCCAAAACCCCATGTGATCATAGGTGGGGCTTTTCATAAGTGGGTGTATCATGAGTGTATGATGCTCAGATTAAATGTGTGGTTATGGGATCAAGGGTGTGTGATTCTTAGTTTTGTCCACTGATTAATCTGGCATAATTCTGGCCATTGATAATGTAAAGATTCTTAAAAGATGTCAGTTTTACCAGCTTTAAGGATATGTAGACTAATTTAGAGTCTATACACTTTCAATCCATTAAAGGTAATGTTTAATTATACTAATATTAGTGAAACATTTCATTAAAGATTCATAATATCTAAAGAGCTGTATATTTCCTGAAATTGATACCACATTTAAATTTTCTTTTTTTTAATACAGTAGATTGAAATCCACATTTTCAATTTAAAATATAACAATTCAGTTTCACTGATTTCTTTAGTTTCTCAGGTTGGATTTAAGTTTCTGATTCTCTCAAATTTGCCTCCCAGTACACTGGGTATTTAAGCCTGTACCACCATTCTCAACTTAAATTTTTATTATGTTAAAAATAACACTAACTCAGAATCATTTAAAGTTCAGCTTGTGCCTTTGTCTGAAGGACTGAATACTTCTACAAGCAGGGAGGCATCGCAGCTTCCTGAGGCACCTCAGCCTGTGGTGAGTGCCCAGCACAGTCTGCACAAATCTCAGACTGTTCCGGACCCCCCAGGCTTCTGGGTGCAGTGAAGTGGAGCAGTGGGTTAGAGGCCACTACAGCTGCCTCCCCATCCCCCCCGGCTACACTTGGAAGTCTGCTGAGCTCCTGACGGATGGGTGGGCCTACACTAACCCCCGAGCCCAGCCGCACCTAGCCATCTCCTGCAGAGGAGGAGCTGGGCGGATCCGGAGTCCCTGCAGAAGCCCGTTCCTTTGTCTGAAGGACTGAATACTTCTGCAAGCAGAGAGGCATCGCAGCTTCCTGAGGCACCTCAGCCTGTGGTGAGTGCCCAGCACAGTCTGCCCAAATCTCAGACTGCTCCGGACCCCCCAGGCTTCTGGGTGCAGAGAAGTGGAACAGTGGGTTAGAGGCCACTACAGCTGCCTCCCCATCCCCCCGGCTACACTTGGAAGTCTGCTGAGCTCCTGGCGGATGGGCGGGCCTACACTAACCCCGGAGCCCAGCCGCACCTAGCCATCCCCTGCAGAGGAGGAGCTGGGCGGATCCGGAGTCCCTGCAGAAGCCCGTTCCTTTGTCTGAAGGACTGAATACTTCTGCAAGCAGGGAGGCATCGCAGCTTCCTGAGGCACCTCAGCCTGTGGTGAGTGCCCAGCACAGTCTGCCCAAATCTCAGACTGTTCTGGACCCCCCAGGCTTCTAGGTGCAGTGAAGTGGAGCAGTGGGTTAGAGGCCACTACAGCTGCCCCCCCCCCCCGGCTACACTTGGAAGTCTGCTGAGCTCCTGACGGATGGGCGGGCCTACACTAACCCCCGAGCCCAGCCGCGCCTAGCCATCTGCCTGCAGAGGAGGAGCTGGGCGGATCTGGAGTGCCTGCAGAAGTCCCTTCCTTTGCCTAGAGGACTGTGGATATCTCTGCAAGCAGGGAGGGATCACAGGCTCCTGAGGCACTGTGGCCTGTGGAGAGCACCCTAACCCGGCTGCAATTGAAGAGCTGTGGATCTTCCAAGGGGCAGGTGGGCGCACAGTGTCCCTGAGGCCCAGCTTGTCTGGAACTGCGGAGTTCTGAGCAGGCAGAGGAGGGACACTGGTTCTGCAGGCCCAATGGCTTGGGGTAGTGCGGTGTCAGAGGCTCAGTAGCTCCAAGCATAGAAGGGGATTTTCAACAGATCGTGAGGAAGCTTTCAAATAACACTTGAAACACAGAAATATACAAAATGACAAAACGAAAGACCAAATTACAACCTCAAACCTCCAGCCCATCTCAGGAAACCCTAGGAGCAATGTATATAGAAGAAAATATATCCCATCCACCTCATATATCGGACATAATAGCTACTGAAGTTGACAAACAACTCCAGGAAGCTTTAAAGAAATTCAAACTCGAAATAATCTCCCAGATAAAAGAAGAAATGATAAAAGAAATGAAAGAGATTCTAAATATATCTAAAGAAAACACAGATAAAAAATTGGAGGAACTAAACAAAAAGATAGAATCCCTAGACGAGCAATATAAGAAACAAACAGAATACATAATGCAGATGCACACAGATATACAGGAAATAAAAAACTCCACTGAAAGTTGTAAAAACCGCCTTAATGAAAGTGAAGATAGAATTTCAGACCTTGAACACAGGATTGCAGGTAGTGAACAGGAAAGGAAAGATCTTTTGAAAATAACAAGGAATCAGGAAACAACAATTCAACAACTGCAAGACGATGCAAAGAAGAATAACATAAGAATGATAGGGATTAATGAAAGAGAGGGAGACAACATAAAGGATGTCAAGCGGATATTTAGAGAAGTAATAGCTGAAAATTTCCCAAGCATGAGATCAGAAACTGACATCAAGATCAGTGAAGCATATAGAACTCCAAACACTCATAACCAAAATAAAACTACACCCAGACATATAATAATCACCATCCCAGAAATCCAACACAAGAATAGATTACTAAAAGCTGTCAGAGAGAAGAGACAGATCACTTATAAAGGAAAACCTATCAGAATCACAGCAGACTTCTCAGCACAAACGATAAAGTCAAGAAGAGCATGGAGTGAAATATTCCAGATCCTAAAGCAAAATGATTTCCAACCTAGAGTGATATATCCTGCAAAACTATCATTCAAAATAGATGGTGCAATACGATACTTCCATGACAAAGAACAGCTGAAGAACTTCATGAACACCAAACCGACCCTGCAAAAAATATTGAAAGACAGTTTAGATACACAAAGGAAAAAACCACTAAGCAAAGCAAATAATTAAACAGAACAGAAAGATAAAGATGCAACAGCAGAGAGATAACATTCCTACAATTAACCAGCATTTAACAGTAATAACCATTAATGTAAATGGTCTCAATGCACCAATCAAAAGAAACAGACTAGCAGAATGGATCAAGAAACAAAATCCAACCATATGCTGTTTACAGGAAACCCATCTAACCCAGAAGGATACTCACAGACTGAAAGTCAAAGGATGGAAAACAATTCTTCATGCAGCAGGAATCCAGAAAAAGGCAGGAGTAGCCATTCTGTTTGCAGACAACGTGAACTTTAAACCAACAATGACCATAAAGGACAAAGAAGGTCACTACATACTTGTAAGGGGAAAACTCCAAGAGGAAGAGATAACTATCTTAAATATATACGCACCAAACTCCAGAGCACCAAGTTATATAAAACAATTATTAACAGAAATGAAAACTCAAATTATCAGTAACACAATTGTAACAGGAGACCTTAATACGCCATTGACACCAAGGGACAGATCAACCAGACAGAAAATGAGCAAAGAAATAACAGAACTGAATCATACCTGTGAACAAATGGGTTTGATAGACATATACAGGATGTTCCACCCAACAACATCAGAATACACATTCTTCTCAGCAGAACATGGATCATTTTCTAAAATAGACCATATATTAGCTCACAGAACATATTTAAACAAGTGCAAAAGAGCTGAAATCATCCCTTGCATGTTATCGGATCATAGCGCTCTGAAATTAGAAATTAATGATAAAAGATACTGCAAAAATCCCACAAACACATGGAAACTGAATAACACACTCTTGAGTAATCAGTGGGTCACAGAGGAAATTAAAGAAGAAATCAAACAATACCTAAAAGAAAATGAAAATACAGATACAACTTACCGGAACCTGTGGGATGCAATGAAAGCCGTCCTGAGAGGAAAATTTATTGCACTGAGTTCCCACATCAGGAAAACAGAACGAATACAAATAAATAACTTGATGCTACACCTCAAACAGCTAGAAAAAGAAGAGCAAGTCAAGCCCAAAGCCAAAAGAAGAGAGGAAATTATAAAAATCAGAGCAGAAATCAATGCAATAGAGACTAAGAAAACAATCCAAAGAATCAACAAATCAAAGAGTTGGTTCTTTGAAAGAATAAATAAAATCGATAAGCCCCTAGCCAACCTTATTAAAAAAAGGGAAGAAAAAGCTCAAATTCATGCAATAAGAAATGAAAAAGGAGAAATCACTACAGACCCAATAGAAATACAGAAGATCATCAACACCTACTTCAAAAACCTCTACTCTCAAAAGTTTGATAACACAGAAGAAATAGACAGATTCTTAGAAGCATATGAAGTGCCAAAGCTAGATCAAGAGGATGTAAAACTGTTGAATAACCCAATCTCTGTTACTGAAATTGAAAATGTAATTAAGTCCTTACCCACCAAGAAGAGCCCAGGCCCAGATGGATTCACTGCAGAATTCTACAAGAAATACAAAGAAGACCTAATGTCGACACTCCTCAAACTGTTCAATGAAATTGAAAGGGAAGCAATCCTTCCTAAGTCGTTCCTGGAAGCAAATATTACTCTAGAACCAAAACCTGAGAAAGACCCAACTAAAAAAGAGAACTATAGACCGATCTCCCTAATGAACACAGATGCAAAAATCCTCAATAAAATATTGGCAAATAGGATCCAGCAAATCATCAAGAAGATTATACACCATGACCAAGTGGGATTCATCCCAGGAATGCAAGGATGGTTCAACATACGCAAATCAATAAATGTAATCCACCATATCAATAAAGCCAAAAATAAGAATCACATGATCATTGCTATAGATGCAGAAAAAGCCTTCAATAAGGTCCAACATTTATTCATGATAAAAACTCTACAGAAAATTGGAATAGATGGTCTTTACCTCAATATAATAAAGGCCATTTATGACAAACCAACAGCCAGCATCATTCTAAATGGCCAAAAATTGAAAGCCTTTACTTTAAAATCAGGCACAAGACAAGGATGTCCTTTATCACCACTCCTATTTAATATAGTACTGGAAGTACTAGCCAGAGCAATTAGGCAAGAAAGAGAAATAAAAGGGTTAAAGATAGGAAAAGAAGAAGTTAAGTTATCATTGTTTGCAGATGACATGATACTCTACATAGAAGACCCCCTAAACTCCATTGAAATACTCTTAGATACAATAAATAAATTCAGTAATGTGGCTGGATACAAAATCAATACTCAGAAATTAATAGCATTCCTATACACGAACAACAAAATTACAGAGAGGGAAATAAGAGAAACTGGACTATTCACATTAGCAAGCAAAAAAATGAAATATTTAGGAATTACTCTTACGAAAGAAGTGAAAGACTTATACAGTGAAAACTATAATACACTGAAAAAGGAAATTGAAGATGATCTCAGAAAATGGAAAGACATCCTTGCTCATGGATAGGAAGAACAAACATTGTGAAGATGGCCATTCTCCCAAAACTCTTATACAGATTCAATGCAATCCCAATAGAAATACCATCAACATACCTTATAGATCTAGAGAAATCACTCCTAAATTTCATCTGGAACCAGAAGAGACCTAGAATCGCAAAGGCAATTCTAAGCAGCAAAGGCAAAGTAGGAGGCATCACAATCCCTGACTTGAAATTATACTACAAAGCAACAGTAGTAAAATCAACATGGTATTGGAATCAAAACAGAGGCGAAGATCAATGGAATAGATTAGAAGATACAACCACAACTATAAACACACTCAACCACCTTATCTTTGATAAAGGAGCCAAGCAGGTTCACTGGAAGAACGACAGTCTCTTTAATAAATGGTGCTGGAAAAACTGGCTCTCCATTTGCCGAAAACTAAAGCTAGACCCATGTCTATCACCATGTACTAAATTAAAATCTAAATGGGTCAAAGATCTGAATATTAAAACAGAAACACTAAATCTATTGGAAGACAAAGTGGGTAGAAACCTTGGAGACATAGGAGTAGGTAGAGAATTCATGAACAGGACTCAAACCACACGGGAAACACTTCCCAGAATCAATAACTGGGACCACATCTTATTAAAAAGTTTCTGCATGTCAAAAGAAATCTCCAGCATAATGAAAAGAAAACCCACAAACTGGGAAAAGATTTTAGTGAACTCTCTCTCAGACAAGGGACTCTTGTCTAAAACATATAAAGAATTAAAAAAACTCAGACCTCCAAAATTCAAAGATCCAATCCAAAAATGGGCATCTGAGATGAATACACACTTCTCAGATGAAGAAATGCAAATGGCAAATAAATATATGAAAACATGCTCATCATCATTGGTCATCAGAGAAATGCAAATTAAAACCACACTGAGATTCCATCTCACTCCTGAAAGAATGGCCAGGATCAAGAAAACCAACAACAACAAATGCTGGAGAGGATGTGGGGAAAAAGGAACTCTCCTACACTGTTGGTGGGAGTGTAGACTGGTACAGCCTTTGTGGAGGTCTGTCTGGAGGTTTCTCAAAAAGTTGGGATTGGAAATCCCATTTATTCCAGCTATTCCACTTCTAGGCATATTCCCAGAAGAACTGAAAGCATCATACCACAGTGATTTATGTGCACCTATGTTTATAGCAGCACAATTTGTAATCGCCAGATCTTGGAAACAACCCAAGTGTCCATCAACTGAGGAATGGATAAAAAAGTTGTGGTATTTCTATACAATGGAATATTATTCAGCTATAAAGAAGGATCACATTGAGATATTTATCAATAAATGGGCGCAGCTTGAGACCATACTCATAAGTGAAATAAATCAATCTCGCATGTATGAATACCGAATAGTTTCCCTAATGTAAGTAATGATTCAAATATATGAAAATATGTGGCAATCATGATTCCCCATTATGTGGCCTTGAAGCCTTATAAAATTTTCACTTATTAATTAGAAAGGCTTTATTCCGGGCTTCTTGATATGGAAATATTTGAAGCTATAGTATATGAAGTTTTATCCAAATATCTCAAGGAAAAAGAAAGACACTATGGTAACTATTATTCTTTTAAAAAAATTATTTAGTTATTTCTTATGTTTATTTTAATTAAGGGAAAAATTTTTAAAATTAGGATATATAATAGTAACTCTTTTCGATTTCCTATTAACTTGTTTTGAAGTCCTGTAATGCTCCCACGATCTTGTTTTGACTGATTAGACTCTGTTCCATTCTGTGGGATAGTATCAGGTCCGAGGGTATAGGCAACTACTTTGAAGGCAGTAAGATTCACTAAGATGCCCATTCTGGTTTGACTATTGTCTCCTTTGGAAGTCCTGTAATGTTTACAATGTCTAAGTTTTATTGGTCTTGTTCTCTACTGTTTTGTCCAACTTTATAATATCTAATGAGATAGACAAATCTTTTTAAGGAAACAAGAGACAACGTTGATAACTATTGTTAATAACCGTATACTCTGTTCTACATCATGTGCTAAGTCTATCCTTGGTTTTCACTGACAGCTTTGTTCTGCCATATTTGACTTTATTCTCCCTCCCCAAAAAAGTAATAAGAACTAAGGAGTAATAAAATCTAAAATGTGTAAATTTTGTTGTAAAAAGAGAGGAAGGGGAAAAAAGAGCTCTAACGGATATAACAGCAAGTGTGTATAGGGATGTTGAATAGCTGACTATATTAATGTTTTTGGATCATTGAACACAGCTGTTTGTAGTCTCTCTGTTTGAATGTCTACTTTGTATTTTTGATACTGTGATTTGAGCAACTATTTCCAAGATGATAATATATAATCTATTAACAGGTGATTTCTTACTGTTATGCTTTTTTTTGTAGTTCTGTATTATATGTAACCTTACACTGCTTTGTTTTGTTTTGTGTTTTTCTCTTTTTCCTCTTAAATAAAAAAAAAAAAAAGAAAAGTGAGGTTCCAAAACACACACACAAAAAAAAATAAATAAAAAAAAATAAAGTTCAGCTTGTACACTGAAAAATTTAACATTAGGATGATTCAGCAATGTAAAGTTAGGAGTGCAATTAACATAAAACCAGAAATCATTGTGAATGGATAGATTACCTTAGAAAGATTAAGAAATAGGCCTATGTTGACAGGTCTGGGTTTGCTGATCTTTGGTGTGGTGCTCCTTATCACCCCCTATACACCTGCCCCAATCTATTTATCTTTTTATGGACACCCAAAGGACATTGATGCTGTGATCATAGTAAAAATTACATGCCTTAACCATTAGAATACCCCATAATAAAAGTGATAAACTTCAACTAAAGTCCACACAAAAAAAGATTAAACAATTTCAGGTCGACATAAAATGGCAAGAGCTTTCATGGAATTCTGGTTATCTTAAACAAAATCTCCAAAACACTGTGGTTAAGATACATGAATTGAAAATAGATAAAACACTAAAAATAAAATCATACATGAACTATGCAATGTTTCTTAGATTGAGCTTGTGAGGTGCAGATTGCATTATGGAGACAGTCTCCCAAGTGGCACATGGTGTTTAATTTCCAAAACCTAAGAGCTCATATTCATGATTGGTTTGAGTCTTGTATCAGGTATCCTTGTGACATGATTATTAGAAAATAGTCTCAGTAATCTCCCTGGTTGATAGATGACACACAAACAGGGTAATTATGCTGATATTTCTAAGTACAGTTATGAATCCAAAATGAAATATACAAGATTCACACACCCAGATATTGCAGTATGCAACTTCTATGAGGCTGAATGATTCTAAAGGGCTGGGTGTGGACCATAGGAGGGATTTCTGAATTATGGAGGAAAAATACTGAGCTGTAGCAGTAAAGAGATAGGCTGACCAGGAAGTTTCATTTCTTGAATTCAGAAAAGACTTAAAAACATGGTGAAAAGCTGAGTTTGAATCCTCTGGATTTTATGGGAATTTAATTGTAGATTAAATACACCAATGGTTCAACACAGGGAAAGTAATGGTGAAATTAATTTGTATTTTTGTATTGAGATCGGCAATTCTGCTTCTCTTAGAGCTCAAATAACAGATTCTCAGTACACTGATTTATGGTCTTGAGAAAAGGGGACACAGAGCCTAGAAATACACATTCATTAAGGAAGTGAACAGTAGCTGTGATTTTGATACAAGGGCAAACAATTGTTGATGATGGCAGAGAGTAAATAGAAGCACGGAAAAATATCAGCTAGGATTAGGATGCTATAGGTGTCTCTTGTGTCTATGAAAAACTATATGTTGGCAGTATAGATGCATTAGTCCTGCTTATGGCTGTAAAAGGTTAAAGTCAACTTTAAACTGGCCATGACTATGAACTCCATGCATACAAAATGTGTGAGAAAGCTAAATGTTATGATTACTGAATATAAGCCATTCTCATAAGATGGGGAAGCACAGTATAGTAATTATTGCTTCAGAAATGTATAGACAATTGAAAGCCTTATACCTATGTCTTGAAGGGGTCTCTTCTCTGTTCTAGTCTTGTGGTCAAATAGCTTAACACAAATCAAATCCATCATCATGTTATTGTTAGATTAGAGTACTAATTAACTCCTCAACTTCAAAGGGTTTATATTTACTCTTGAGTGAGTCTCTGGTCAGAAAAAATAGGGTCTGGTAAATCAAGAAGAATGAGTTACAACGGACTCTGATAAGACTGGAGATGTTCAGCTACAATATTCTCATGTGTTCACACAGCACATTTTTCCTTGCTTATTTCTCTACCATTGAGTGAGATAACCAATCCTGCATTGTCTATGGAAACAGTAATGACATTTCTAGATTCAATTACCAAGAAAAACAATGAAAATACTTCTCTGAACTTATTTTCAAAACCTACTTTTGCCTCTAAGGCTATGAAAGCTTCTCAAAACTCAAAATTCTTTTAGGAGATGGGTACATCTTGTGACCCATGAAGTGGCACACAATATGCATTGAGTTTTCTAACTGAGGTCAGAGAAGAGGCATGAGAATTGCACGGGTGTGAGGCAATGTTTGAAGGGATAGAAAACCCAATGAGACTGAAGTTCTTGATATTATACCATTAAGTCCTTGTTTTAACATACAGCCAACAATCTTGGAACTGAAAAACTTGCAAACGGTTTATTTGATTTGTTGTCAAATATCTGGATCAGAATATATTCCATTCTGAGTACACTGGTGATGTCCATTATTACTTTGGTTACTACTGATGAGGGTATTTGTAGGATGAGGTAGATATGAATGCATGAGAGGATTTGCCAGTTAAAAACCTTCTTTTATATTGTGACGGTTCAGAAGATGTCCCATACACTGTACTTCAAGAAGTACTTTTGTGAGGGGAACCCCAGCACCACTGAAGGTCTCCATCATTGTCTACAGACTTTACATTGGGGCTGTAGTCACTCAGTGGAGAAATTTAACTATAATGGGTTCAAATAGATTGAGTATCAATCGCAAGTTGAATGATGGACCTACTAACTGTAATGAAAAGCAACAGCAAAACAATGATTGGAATGTTCTGCCCCATATAGATCTTTGTTACTGACAAATAAATAATGGTGCCATGAGAATTGAAATAGAGCATAGGTCTACTAAGGTTTACTAGACTTATAAAAGTGAGAAAATTGTGGGGCAAATGAACAAAATCTATACCAAACTGTAAAATAGTAAATCATTGCTCCTCAACCAGTTCCCAAACATCCATCATTTTATAGACCCAGCACTGTTTGAATAAATGTGTAGGCCTTTCCCCTGGAGGAAGACATTAGGGACATCAAAGTGTCTTCCTGTTAATCCTTCTTACATCCTTCCAAAGAGATACATGAATTTTTTTCCAAAACAATTATACAAAATAATCAGGTTAGGCAGAATAAGGAACCCTCATTATAAACTAACACTGATTTCAGTTGATTTAAAGCACTCTTGGACCCTGTAATAAGAGAAAGATTCTACAGAAGTTTGCTGAAAAATGGAGTTTCCCAACAAGTCTAAATTACAGTGGGAATAATATGTCCCAATTGGATCCTATGTTCACTTCGCCAGATACTGAATGCATAAGTGGAATTCATATGCTTAGCAAATTGCCTGCACTGGATCACTAACTTTTGAAGTGAGAATAGTAACGGAGGAATAGCCAAATGGGATTGCCCTCTCCTGGAGAAAATGGCCCTCTCTTGTGTCATCGCACCCTTGGAAGGGCGGCAGAAATAGATGCAACATTTATTTCAGTGTGGGGCATCTCCACACTCTTATTAATGTTGGTTCTACCTTTATTGCTGTTCTTAATATTGAGATCAAGTAGTAGAACATGTAATAAAAAGATACATGGCAAAAACATTCTTATTCCATCTTATTTTATTCTTCCATGGATGACCACCCAATTAAATTATTTATCCTAGGCACTATGAACAATGCTACAAGAATCATGAGGATGTATTTATTATTTATTTAGTTTCACCTAGGTCTTTACTCAGAAGGACTGAGAGCCTAAATGGTAGCTCAATATTTAATTTCTTTGGGTGGATGATGCAGGAGGAAAGGATATTCTTGAAGAAATTCTACACAATTATATAAAATTCCTATATTTATGTTTTTAACCAGTCTGTTTAACACACGGACACATTTATTTATGTATCAATTACCAATTGGTGAAAATGTACAGGCTTTAATGTGTTTCTTAATTTTTCAAACAAAAAAATTTTCTCCTTGATGCTTATGGCATTGTGCTCCTGTGTCTTTGCACGGAGATGCCTACAGAAACTTATGTGTTTTGGAATTGGGATCTGGAAAGAATTCATTTGTATCTTTAGTTATTTCTTACAGTTTTCACTAGTGCCTTGAACATGCACTGGCATGAAAACTACAGATGAAGTGGTACCTGCATTGCAGCAGGAGTTATGATCATATTCATTACCCATATCTTGCAATCTGTCCACCTTCTTCCTACACAAGCAAGAGGGTTCCTGACTACCACCTCGACCTTCTGCTTCAGAATCTGGTAGTTGCTGGGTGAGTATATTCTCTATTTTGTGTTCTAGTCTGTGAAATAGAGGCTATGAGGTAAAGAAGTAATTCAGTGTCTGCTTTTTTGTGAATGGTCTGGAAAACTGATTCATCTGGAATGGCAGAGATACACAGTGAGAAAACATGATTCCTGCCTGGAGATCTGAGATTCTCAGAAGTCTCTAATTGCTCCGCACGTGCTTTTACACAACCAGTATGAAAAATGATTGTGACAATTTCTCCAAGCAGTAATGTCATTCCATGGAGAAGTTCCATGAGGTTTCAATTAGGAAATCAGTCAGTTGTTCAGTGTGTTGCATAGAAATCCCATAGAATCTTGTATCACTTGCATTCTTGCTCCAGTAAAAGTTCTTTTTTGTAATAATGACTATGCTGGATAAATTTGAGCCAAAATTTTTCCCGTATGAGCAATGCATTCAAGTGGTAAATTTTATTCTATAGTGATTTTTCACTATAGGGTGGAAGTAATGAATGGAGGCATTCTCTAGATCTCTTTGAATATGTTGTTAGTGTATTGACCATGTTTGAAATTTTTTTCTTTTGTCCTATGATAAAGTGGTTTTCATAAAAATTAGTAGAAGTGTGGAGTGATTTAAAATATATAGACATTAGGATATCAAGTTGTTTCTCACTGAAAAATGTTATTATATTTCTCAGTTTTAAAAATTTTAATATCATTTTGTGACACTATTATCATTATGTGCCTTCACTATGCATTTGATATGAAGACACCAAATTCCATTTTCATCCATGATGTGCTTTATCTTTATTCTATAGACATTTTATGACTTTATTTTCTAAATTAAGAAAAATATTAAGGTATTTACTTAAGCTTAATTCAGTTTCTATGTCTTAAATTTCATATGTAGACTTATATTAGAGAATGCAATGAATAATTTCTAGATTAGTTGATATGACCTAAAATTCTGTTGCTATCACAACACTGATCCATGTTTATTGAACTCAAATAGGTTATAAGAGTTTATTTAGTCCATCATGAGTTTTAAAATCTTATGAATATTTACTTAAGAGTGATTCTTTGATAATAATAAAATATTCACACAGAACAGGGATAATCTCAATCAACTATTTCCAAAAGAATATTTAATAGGAAAAATTATATGTAGATTCCAAAATCACCAGCACTCTGACTCTGTGGTAATAATGCATAGAGTCACTGAAGCCTCGTTCACAGGTCCAAATGTTTTGCCATTTGGATTACTCATATACATTAACTTTACTGAAGTTCCTTTCCTTTTTAATGGTAGGTATTATTAGGTCCTAAACCATTGTGTTGTTCCCTAAGTAATTGGCATTGCTAAGACGAAATTCACAATGACACATACATTTAAAATGCTATATAATGAATCATGAAAAATTGTGAGACACTTCAAAATACAAAATATACAGTGGAGATTTGATTTCAAATATATTCTTGTGAAAATTTTGAACACATATGAAATTTTCTCTGCAAAAATTATGTTTCTGTACAGAATCCTATACTTAGGCATGTTGTTATGAATCCTGCACAGTTGAATAGTGACATCAATGGATATAAAATTTTTAATCCTCTTTGTATTCCCGTTTGTCTTTGGAAACCTAGGGAATTGCTCACTTCTTTGTCATTCTGTCTTCCTTTATTCCAGCAGCTGCAGGTCCAGGTCCACAGAGGTAATTGTCAGGCATCTGGCTGTGGACAACACCTTATGCATTTTCTTCAGAGGAATCCCAGAGACCATGGCAGTGCTTGGGATGGAAGACTTCCTTAATAACATTGAAAGAAAACCAGTTTTCTATCTACAAGTGGTAGGAAAGGGTTTGTTTTTCAGCACTAACTGCCTGCTGAATGTTTTCCAGGTCATTACCATCAGCCCCAGCAGCTCCAGTTGGGCAGAGTTGAAAGTAATAACTCAGAGGTAAGTTAGGCCCTGTCCCAGTGTTTGTTGGGTCCTCAACATGTCGGAAAACATCAAAGTTCCTATGCTTGTGAGTGGCAAAAGGAACAATGAAAACATCACAAACACTATGGATTTTCAGTACTGTTCAACTGTGATTTCATGCAAAGATAAAAACTCCATCTTTGTGGCATTGTCATTATTACATGACATTTTCTGTTCATGATTTATGATCTGGAGCAGTGGCTCAATGGTTTACTTTCTGTACAGGCACAATCAGTGAACACAGCACATTGACAGGCACCACACCTCATCAGATCTTCTCCTGAGACCCGAGTTTCTCAAAGCACCCTCTTCTTGGTCTGTGCCTTTGTATCTTCTCTGCCGTCTTCCCTCATGTATGTTTTTTTTTTTTTTTTTTTTTTTTTTTTTACTCTTAATGACAGATCTGCTGTGTGCCTGGTTAACAGTTCTGCCTTAACCTAGTCTTGTTTCCTATTGCTAGTGCATTTATCCTCATGACATGTGAGCAGTGCGTGTACAGGTGTGTGTGGAAGAAGTGAACACACTGCCATCATGGGAATCATATTGCTTTTCATGTCTTTTCTATTGTATGCACTCATCTACCACAAAGCCCAAAACACAAGTATGAGTCCAATTTACAGTTCAGGTAGGTGTAAAATTATTAGCTAAAATGATTTTATAAACAATAGAAACAACAGAAATTCATAAGTTATACTTTTTATATTTACATTAGTACAATTTTATTTTGTATTTGAAGGTTTTTCACCTCCTTGCTCAGTGCTCTTCTATTTGCCTGTCTTTCTTTTTTATTTCATTTTGTCCACTCTTTTTACACTATATGGAATATTTTTCTTTACCTGTCTCAATTAATTATAATGGTCAATATATATGTCAATATAATATATATTATTTATAGTTAGTATATATTTAAGTGCATTTTAACACTTTTCCTATATTTATTTTTCCCTAAATTTAATGTTTTATATTTCTATCATTTATTCTCATACATTAAGTCCAGATTTTTATTTTATACTGCAATTACAGTATGATGACTATTTTTATTTACAAAATTGTTTTTAAAATATATTATTATTTATAGCAGTAGTCTACATTTATTATTTTTAAAGAGATCCTGTTTTAATATAGAAATTTTGTCTGTAGTATTCAATTGTTGCTAAGTGGCAACCCCTTGCTCTCAACTGTAATTCTTGGCTACAATCATCAGCTTTGCAAAACAAAAAGTTTTCAGAAGACCAGTGAAAGAGCTCAGGAAGACAATTGTTAAATTTTAAGCTACTTTATTGGTGGCATGATTAGCATTCAAAAATATGAATGTTTTAATGTTCCTAGCTGGATGTACTTGGAAATAAATACACATATGATACCATCTTTTAAATGAGTGCCAATCAAACTAAAAATCAATTCATAATCTTTCCAGTTTAAATAGAGAAACACAATTTATACATGTGGATTGAAAAGAAATGCAGTAAACCTTAATTCTGGTAATAAAATTTTCCTGTAGATTGTGAGTATTTACTTAGTTTCACATTTCTATTTAGTGAAAATCTCAGTTTTGTTCAGCACATTATCAGAGACTGCTGCCATATTCAGATACTTCAAATCGTCTGCTCCTTCCTTAACTTCTTACTCCTCCCTCCCTCGAAATGAAGATCTCATCTAAGTATGTAATGGTCATATGCCTGGTATTGAAGAGATTTTCAAATAAAATCTATGCCAAAAATTATGCATCACCTGTAATAGAACCTTCTTTACCTGTGCTCAACAATTTGCTTTGCTTAGCTTCCTCTTGTGGTAATAACAGATAAGATCTAGAATCATGGAAACTTTATTTGCACAAAGTTGTGGTTTTAATCACAAACTGTACCATATTCTTCAGGAATTGTGTGCTTATGTTTCTCACATTCAGTCAATAACTTCCGTTTTCTCTGACCTCCCATCCCCTGGAAAACAGTGTTCTCTCTCTTTCTGTAGATTTAATTATTGTATATTCTGTATCCATATGGGATCACACAGATTTTATTAAAAATTTATTTGCCTATTTTATTTATCAAAGGAGACCTTGCTTGTATTACATTATGTCTTAGTGTGTTACATGTTTTTTTTTAAAGCTTTTAAGGCTCAGTATTATTCAGGTATATATGCAAAACAATAACCCCAAACCAATACTAACTGAGTGCTAAATAAAGCTTTCCTCCTTTAGCTTTCTGCATCAAAAGCCTGGCTCAGAAATGAAAAAAAATTAACTAAGGCAACCAAGAAAGCAATACCAAAAATTCTGCATGCTATTTCCATGAATTTCTATGCTGACAAGACCAGGTCATTTTCAGTCCATGGATATCTCCTCATGCCCATTACGGTGCCTCCCTTCATGGGCAACCACTTTTTGGGCGTCAGAGAACAAAGAGAATTTGTTTTTTCTTAGTGCTTTAATCAGGTATTAGACACCAGGAAGATTTTGTATGTCACTTTCAATTTCCATATGTTATTTTAAATTTATCTGTATTTGTGCACATTCTTTCAGATCTTCTTTACCATTGAATTCTGTTTTTTTTTAAATTTCTCTATTATTTATTTCTTAACTTGTTTTCTGGATTTAATAGTACTATGTGAATACCAGGAATATAGTCATTCTCATGTTCCTGCAGTACAATTTTCCCTATGTTCTGTGAGTTGAGAAACCTAGAAAATGTGTTCATGACACACGCATAATTTGTACTGCACATGTGAACAGTGGTGTGTTGGCTCCATTAGTCTTTATATGTCAAATTTATGTCATACTTACCAATAATTTCCCAAAATGCTTGTAATAGTTTTTACATTTTCTTTTTTTTTTAGGTTTTGATTTTTTAAAATTTTATTTAAAAGGAAAAAAAGAAAAACACAGAACAAAACAAAGCGGTGTAAGGGTACACGTAATACAGAACTACAAAAAAAAAGACAGTAAGAAATCACCAGTTAATAGATTACATATTATCATCTTAGAAATAGTTGCTCAAATCACAGTATCAAAGAATACAAAGTGGACATTCAAATAGTGAGACTGCAAACAGTTGTGTTCTTCTTGTAACATGTGAGTTTCCTACTGAATACACATCTTCCCAAAAGTGTATTTACATTTATCTTTCTTTTGGCTCTAGGAACATATAAGGGCATGATTTTATTTCCTCAATTACTAAGGAAATTGAACACATTTTTAGATATATTTATTCTCTTGATAGTGTCTTCTAGTAAAACAGATTTTTACCTTCCCATTCCAATCATGGTTGCATGTAATTATTGTTAATAGTTTTAAGAATTTTTGTATACAAGAAAATATTTATTTTCTGGTTTATTATTTGTCTTTTTCCATTTTCTCTCTGTCTTTTAAAAAACAAAATTTATTTTAATGTAACATGATTTACCATTTTATGGTGTATTTTGAATGCTTCTTCTTCCCTTTCAAGAATCTTTTACTAAGTGAAAAATCAAAGGGGTGTCTTTCTATGTATTTTTATAAAATTGTTATGATTATATTTAAAATTTGGATGATCATCTTATTCAAAATCAGCATGATTTATTGCTACTATTTAATATTTTACAATAATATAACAAAATTGAGTCTTTTCAGAAAATACATCACTACTTCTTCACTTTTGCTTTCAAGTTTTACCTTTCTACATGAATTAAACTCACACAAACTTCAATGCTGTCTTTGTAAAAACTGTGAAATTTCTTATCATTGTTTCTACGTCAATCAGTTTATCCCTGTGTCATATCAAAAATTATTCAGATTTTTCACTTGGAATTTAAATACTTAAGTTTTTTACAAGAGAGCCTACTTTCACAACACACTAACTCTTCTTTCGTTAAATGTTTATAGTTCTATGTTTTCTAGTCAAACTCATATGGAAACCAAGACACAGCATCAGATATAGGATCCAGAAAAGTTCAGGGCAGATACTCATGGAAGAGAATTAAGCTTAGCCACCCTGGAGGTCCTAGATCTGGTCATGAAGGTCTAGAAGATCCTCAAGAGGTGCATGGTGAATATGAAAAATAACTTTCTGCCCAAAATGAGCTCAGTTTATCTTCTTTTTTTCTATCCTTACTTCTTTTACTTCTCTCTCTTGTCTAATTGCTCAGGCTAGTATTTCCAGTGCTATGTAGAACAGAAGTTATGACAACGGAAATCCTTCTCTTGTTGTTGATTTTAGAGCAAAGGCTTTCAGTTTTTGGTTGTTTTATATGATTCTGGCAGTTTGTCATGGATGGCTTTTACTACATTGAGGGAAAAACCATCTATTCTAATTTTCTGTTAGTTTCTTATATTGAATGAGTGTGGACTTATCAAAATATTTTTGTGTGTCTGTAGAAATGATCATGTGATTCTTATTTTTGGCTCTTTTGAAATACTCATCAAAAGTGGAGTGGATATAAAAGATATGGTAATTTTTAAAATTTTATTTAAAAGGAAAAAGAGAAAAACACAAAACAAAACAAAGCGGTGTAAGGGTATAAGTAATACAGAACTACAAAAAAAAAAACAGTAAGAAATCACCAGTTAATAGATTACATATTATCATCTTAGAGATAGTTGCTCAAATCACAGCATCAAAACATACAAAGTGGACATTCAAACAGTGAGACTGCAAACAGTTGTGTTCAGTGATCCAACCAAAAACATTAATATGGTCAGCTATTTAACACTCCTAAACACACTTGCTGTTGTATCCTTTAGAGCTCTTTTTTCCCCTCTCTTTTTTAGAGCAAAACTCACACATTTTGGGTTTTATTACTCCTTAGTTCTTAATACTTTTTTTGGGGGGGGGAGAGAATAAAGTCAAATATGGCAAAACAGAGCTGTCAGTCAAAACCAAGGATAGACATAGCACCTGATGTAAAACAGAGTACAAGGTTATCAACAATGGTTATCAACAATGTCTCTTGTTTCCTTAAAAAGAATTGTCTATCTCATTAGATATTATAAAGTTGAACAGAACAGTAGAGAACAAGACCAATAAAACTTAAGCATTGTAAACATTACAGGAATTCCAAAGGAGATAATAGTCAAACCAGAACGGGCATCTTAGTGAATCTTACTGCCTTCAAACTAGTTGCCTATACCCTCAAACTTGAGACTATCGTACAGAATGGAACAGAGTCTAATCAGTCAAAACAAGATCGTAGGAGTATTACAGGACTTCAAAACAAGTTAATAGGAAATCAAAAAAAATTACTATTATATATCCTGCTAATTTTTAAAAATGTTCCCCTTAATTAAGACAAACATAAGAAATAACTAAATAATTTTTTTAAGAATAAGGGGGAGATTGAGATAAAACAGGACATAACAATATAACAATACAGGTCAAAGCTTGACTGTTTCAGCAACCTAGTACTTCACCACCATATAACCTGACTTAATAGTAGTTACCATAGTGTCTCTCTTTTTCCTTGAAATATTTGAATAAAACTTCATATACTATAGCTTCAAATATTTCCATATCAAGAAGCCCAGAATATATCCTTTCCAATTAATAAGTGAAAACTTTATAAGGCTTCAAGGCCACATAATGGGGAATCATGATTACCACTTATTTTTATATATTTTTATATATTTGAATCATTACTCATATTAGGGAAACTATCCGGTACTCACACATGCGAGATTGGTTTATTTCACTTATGAGTATGGTCTCAAGCTGCACCCATTTATTGATAAATATCTCAATGTGATCCTTCTTTATAACTGAATAATACTCCATTGTATAGAAATACCACTACTTTTTATCCATTCCTCAGTTGATGGACACTTGGGTTGTTTCCCAGATCTGGCGATTACAAATTGTGCTGCTATAAACATAGGTGCACATATATCAGTGTGGTATGATACTTTCAATTCTTCTGGGAATATGCCTAGACGTGGAATACCTGGAATAAATGGGACTTCCAATCCCAGGTTTTTGAGAAATCTCCAGACTGACCTCCACAAAGGCTGTACCAGTCTACACTCCCACCAACAGTGTAAGAGAGTTCCTTTTTCCCCACAGCCTCTCTAGCATTTGTTGTTGTTGGTTTTCTTGATCCTGGTCATTCTTTCAGGAGTGAGATGGTATCTCAGTGTGGTTTTAATTTGCATTTCTCTAATGACCAATGATGATGAACATTTTTTCATGTATTTATTTGCCATTTGCATTTCTTCATCTGAGAAGTGTGTATTCATCTCAGATGCCCATTTTTGGATTGGATCTTTGAATTTTGGGGGTCAGAGATTTTTTTTAATTCTTTATATGATTTAGACAAGAGAGAGTTCACTAAAATCTTTTCTCAGTTTGTGGGTTTTCTTTTCACTCTGCTGGAGATTTCTTTTGACATGCAGAAACTTTTTAATAAGAAGTAGTAACAGTTATTGATTCTGGGAAGTATTTCCTGTGCAGTTTGAGTCCTGTTCATGGATGCTCTAACTACTCCTATGTCTTCAAGGTTTCTACTCAATTTGTCTTCCAGTAGATTTAGTGTTGCTGTTTTAATATTCAGATCTTTGACCCATTTAGATTTTAATTTAGTACATGGTGATAGACATGGGTCTAGCTTTAGTTTTCAGCAAATGGAGAGCCAATTTTTCCAGCACCATTTATTAAAGAGACTGTCGTTCTTCCAGTGAACCTGCTTGGCTCCTTTATCAAAGATAAGATGGTTGAGTGTGTTTGTAGTTGTGATTGTATCTTCTAATCTATTCCATTGATCTTCGGCTCTGTTTTGATTCCAATACCATGATGATTTTACTACTGTTGGTTTGTAGTATAACTTCAAGTCAGGGATTGTGATGCCTCCCGCTTTGTCTTTGCTGCTTAGAATTGCCTTTGCGATTCTAGGTCTCTTCTGGTTCCAGATGAAATTTAGGAGTGATTTCTCTAGATCTATAAGGTATGTTGATGGTATTTTTATTGGGATTGCATTGAATCTGTATAACAGTTTTGGGAGAATGGCCATTTTTACAATGTTTGTTCTTCCTATCCATGAGCAAGGGATGTCTTTCCATCTTCTGAGATCATCTTCAATTTCCTTTTTCAGTGTATTATAATTTTCACTGTATAAGCCTTTCACTTCTTTCATAAGAGTAATTCCTAAATATTTCATTTTTTGGTTGCTAGTGTGAAGGGTGTGGCTTCTCTTATTTCCCTCTCTGTGAATTTGTTGTTAGTATATAAGAATGCTACTGATTTCTGAGTATTGATTTTGTATCCAGCTACATTACTGAATTTATTTATTGTATCTAAGAGTCTTTCAATGGAGTTTAGGGGGTCTTCTATGTAGAGTATTATGTCATCTGCAAACAATGATAATTAACTTCTTTTCCTATCTTTACCCCTTTTATTTCTCTTTCTTGCCTAATTGCTCTGGCTAGTACTTCCAGTAATATATTAAATAGGAGTTGTGATAAAGGACATCCTTGTCTTGTGCTTGATTTTAAAGTAAAGGCTTTCAATTTTTGGCCATTTAGAATGATGCTGGCTGTTGGTTTGTCAAAAATGGCCTTTATTATATTGAGGTAAAGACCATCTATTCCAATTTTCTGTAAAGTTCTTATCATGAATAAATGTTGGACCATATTGAAGGCTTTTTCTGCATCTATAGAAATGATCATGTGATTCTTACTTTTGGCTTTATTGATATTGTGGGTTACATTTATTGATTTACATATGTTGAACCATCCTTGCATTCCTGGGATGAATCCCACTTGGTCATGGTGTATAATCTTCTTGATGATTTGCTTCATCCTATTTGCCAATATTTTGTTGAGGATTTTTGCATCCAAGTTCATTAGGGAGATCGTTCTATAGTTCTCTTTTTTAGCTGGGTCTTTCTCAGGTTTTGGTACTAGAGTAATATTTGCTTCCAGGAATGACTTAGGAACGATTGCTTCCCTTTCAATTTCATTGAATAGTTTGAGGAGTGTCGGCATTAAGTCTTCTTTGTATTTCTTGTAGAATTCTGCAGTGAATCCATCTGGGCCTGGGCTCTTCTTGATGGGTAAGGACTTAATTACATTTTCAATTTCATTAACAGAGATTGGGTTATTCAACAGTTTTACATCCCCTTGGTCTAGATTTGGTACTTCATATGTTTCTAAGAATTTGTCTATGTCTTCTGTGTTATCAAACTTCTGAGAGTAGAGGTTTTCAAAATAGGTGTTGATGATCTTCTGTATTTCTATTGGGTCTGTAGTGATTTCACCTTTTCCATTTCTTATTGCATGAATTTGAGCTTTTTCTTCCCTTTTTAAAATAAGCTTAGCTAGGGGCTTATCGATTTTATTTATTCTTTCAAAGAACCAAGTCTTTGATTCGTTGATTCTTTGGATTGATTTCTTACTCTCTATTGCATTGATTTCTGCTCTGATTTTCATAATTTCCTCTCTTCTTTTGGCTTTGGGCTTGACTTGCTCTTCTTTTTCTAGCTGTTTGAGGTGTAGCATGAAGTTATTTATTTGTATTCGTTCGGTTTTCCTGATGTGGGAACTCAGTGCAATAAATTTTCCTCTCAGGACGGCTTTCATTGCATCCCACAAATTCAGGTATGGTGTATCTGCATTTTCATTTTCTTTTAGGTATTGTTTAATTTCTTCTTTAATTTCTTCTGTGACCCACTGATTACTCAAGAGTGTGTCATTCAGTTTCCATGTGTTTGTGGGATTTTTGCAGTATCTTTTATCATTAATTTCTAATTTCAGAGCGCGATGATTCGATAACATGCAAGGGATGATTTAAACTCTTTTGCATTTGTTTAAATATGTTCTGTGAGCTAATATATGTTCTATTTTAGAGAATGATCCATGTACTGCTGAGAAGAATGTGTATTCTGATGTTGTTGGTTGGAATATTCTGTATATGTCTATCAAATCCATTTGTTCACAGGTGTGATTCAGTTCTGTTATTTCTTTGCTCATTTTCTGTCTGGTTGATCTGTCCCTTGGTGTCAATGGCATATTAAAGTCTCCTGTTACAATTGTGTTACTGATAATTTAATATTTAGTTTCTGTTAATAGTTGTTTTATATAACTGGCTGCTCTGGAGTTTGGTGCATATATATTT
This sequence comes from Cavia porcellus, assembly GCF_034190915.1. Lineage (NCBI taxonomy): Eukaryota > Metazoa > Chordata > Mammalia > Rodentia > Caviidae > Cavia > Cavia porcellus. The sequence continues at coordinate 48,801,874 of NW_026947513.1, read as the reverse complement.
AAGATAGTTATCTCTTCCTCTTGGAGTTTTCCCATTATGCGTATGTAGTGACCTTCGTTGTCCTTTATGGTCATTGTTGGTTTAAAGTTCACGTTGTCTGCAAACAAAATGGCTTCTCCTGCATTTTTTTTGGATTCCTGCTGCATGAACTATTGTTTTCCATCCTTTGACTTTCAGTCTGTGAGTATACTTCTTGGTTAGATGGGTTTCCTGTAAACAGCATATGGTTGGATTTTGTTTCTTGATCCATTCTGCTAGTCTGTTTCTTTTGATTGGTGCATTGAGACCATTTACATTAATGGTTAGTTCTGTTAAATGCTGGTTTATTGTTGACCTGTTATCTCTCTGCTGCTGCATCTTTATCTTTTTGTTCTATTTAATTATCTGCTTTGTTTAGTGGTTTTTTCCTTTGTGTATCCAAAATGTCTTTCAATATTTTTTGCAGGGTTGGTTTGTTGTTCATGAAGTTCTTCAGCTGTTCTTTATCTTGGAAGTATCATATTTCACCATCAATTTTGAATGATAGTTTTGCAGGATACATCAGTCTAGGTTGGAAATCATTTTGCTTTAGGATCTGGAATACTTCACTCCATGCTCTTCTTGACTTTATTGTTTGTGCTGAGAAGTCTGCTGTGATTCTGATAGGTTTTCCTTTATAAGTGATCTGTCTTTTCTTTCTGACAGCTTTTAATAATCTATTCTTGTGTTGGATTTCTGGCATGGTGATTATTATATGTCTGGGTGTAGTTTTATTTTGGTTATGACTATTTGGAATTCTATATGCTTCACTGATCCTGATGTCAGTTTCTGATCTCATGCTTGGGAAATTTTCAGCTATTACTTCTCTAAATATCCTCTTGACATCCTTTATGTTGTCTCCTTCTTTTTCATTAATCCCTATCATTCTTATGTTATTCTTCTTTGCATCATCTTGCAGTTGTTGAATTGTTGTTTCCTGATTCCTTGTTATTTTTAAAAGATCTTTCCTTTCCTGTTCACTACCTGCAATCCTGTGTTCAAGGTCTGAAATTCTATCTTCACTTTCATTAAGGTGGTTTTTACAACTTTCAGTGGAGGTTTTTATTTCCTGTATATCTCTGTGCATCTGCATTATGTATTCTGTTTGTTTCTTATATTGCTCATCTAGGGATTCTATTTTTTTGTTTAGTTCCTCCATTTTTTTATCTGTGTATTCTTTAGATATATTCAGAATCTCTTTCATTTCTTTTATCATTTCTTCTTTTACCTGGGAGATTATTTTGAGTTTGAATTTCTTTAAAGCTTCCTGGAGTTGCTTGTTACTTTCAGTAGCTTTTGTGTCCGATATTTGAGGTGAATTGCATATATTTTCTTCTATATACATTGCTCCTAGTGTTTCTTGAAATGGGCTGGAGGTTTGAGGTTGTAATTTGGTCTTTCGTTTTGTCATTTTCCTATATTTCTGTGTTTCAAGTGTTACTTGAAAGCTTCCTCACAATCTGTTGGAAATCCCCTTCTATGTTTGCAGCTACTGAGACTCTGTCACCATGCTACCCCCAAGCCACTGGGCCTGCAGAACCAATGGCCTTCCTCTGCCTGCTCAGAACTCCACAGTTCCAGACAAGCTGGGCCTCAGGGACACTGTGCACCCACCTGCCCGTTGGAAGCTCCACAGCTCTCCAAGCCAGGATGTGGAGGCAGATGTAGACGCCTCAAACTCACCTCTCCACTTCACTGCACCTGGAAGCCTGTAGGGACCCAAACAGTCTGGGCTCTGGGCAGAGTGTGTTGAGCACTCATCACAGGCTGCAGGGCCTCCGGAACCTGTGATGCTCCACCACCCGCAGAGACATCCACAGTCCTCCAGATACATGGGGAGCAAGATATGGTATTTTTATACAATGGAATATTACTCAGTTATAAAAAGAATATTCTTGATGCTTTTACAGGTAAATGGAGGCTACTTGAAACCATATTCATAAATGAAATAACCCCAGCTGACATTGGTAAATATGGAATTGTTTCCCTAGTATATAAACCAACTGAAACAGTAATAATATTGAAATTTTATAATAGATATTGTGATAATAAAATTAAAGAAATTACTCAAAAGGGACGAAAAACTGGGATAGAGGAAAGGAGGAAAGAAAGAAAGGAAACAATTATATGTCCTTAGGTAAAAAAGAAATGATTATATGTCCATAGGTACACCATAGGTATAAGTTGATAATTATATTACCAATAAATATTGCACCCTAAGCAACTAATTTAAGATAATGACATTCAATGTTTTAACTATTATTATTCTCTGGTTATTTTGTTATGATACTTTGTTTTACACTTTTATCATCCAAAGTGGCCCTTTTATACAATGGAATGCTGCTAAGCTATAAAGAAGGATAAACTTGAAAATGCACTCCCATGTGTGGTGGAGAATCATATCTTTTATCTCATTGGTGCTCCAGCAGTTGTTATTGGTTAATTTCATGACAATAGCCACATTTGAGTGGTAAATGGAATTTCAGTGTTGTTTTAATTTGCGTCTGTTGAATGGCCAATGATGTTGAATATGTTTATGTATTTATACACCATTTGAGAAGTGTGTATTCATCTCAGAGTACCATTTTTTAAATGGGTTTGATTTCATTAAAATCTTTGGTACAGCAAAAGATATCATCTATAGTATGAAAATACAACACAGAGTAGAAAAGCATTTTACCAATGGTCCTTCAGAGAAAAAAAACTTTTATCTATAGCATATTCAGTACTAAAAAATTAATAATAATAATGAAAATGCTCAATTCCCTAAAGTGCACATCAATAAGATTAATCAAAAATTACACACTAATATAAACAAACTACAAAGATTTCATGGATTTTACACATTTTTACTAAGAATATAGAGTGACTCACTTAAATGTCACATCCAAGTTGTAGAAAATTTAATCAGTTGCTATTCCTTGATCATTTAGACATAACATGGAGTAACTAAACTAGATCCATTGAATGCTATGTAGGTATACATTTTATATTACTTTGAATTAGAGGTTATATATAATAATTTTCTGTGATTTTTGTATGGTAAATTAAGAGATAAATTAATTTCCATATGTCCTAAACCACATAGCAAATGCATTTACATCCTTCATGAGTCCAGTTTCAGCAATATTGACCAGTAAGTCTATACTGAAACATTTCAGCTTTGTCCATGCCTTAGAGGTCTTTTGTTCTTTCTGTGTGGCTTTGCTGCAGATCATATCAATCCTACCAGCAGGTCTTTTCCACACAAGACCTCTTCCCCAGAGCCCTGGAATTCCCGATTTCCTTGTAGACTCTGCATCTTAGATTAAAACACACATTTGTCGTTTTCCCATTACTAGGATGGTTTCTCCAGGGTGACAAACACATGCACCATTGTCTGTGTGGGAAGAGGAAGCAAGAAACAGAGAAAAGAGCAAATGATGCTCTCTCATCTTCCCACAGGACAGAAAGGATTCACTCTCCTGCAATATCAACAATATTTCAAGCTCCAGAATTGTGCATTTGAGAACTTTTCCTTAATTCCAATTCCCAGAAACACTGAAAAGTTTCTTGTTTGTAATGAGCATCTCCAAAGAGCAGAGGAACATGTGGTAGAGGCACACACCCTCCATCCTACCTATACAGAAGCCAGAGGATTGTTGGAGCCCGAGCTCAAAGGAGGCACAGGCAATCACATAGGCCAACTGGATTCTGGATGCTGTGAGAAGTTGTTTGCTTCACAAAACTTGTTCCCTAACTTCTTACATACTCTTGAGCTGCACTTTCCATGATAGTCTGATTCAAGGAGTGTAAAGACAGCAGGATGCACCTAGGGAGGATGGAAATGAGTGTCATCATGTCAGGATCCCGTACACAAAGCACTGAGGTCATTTGTGGAACTGTGAAAACTCATGGGATACTGAAGTTGAAATGAGCACTAAATTAAGCAAGAACACTGGGGATGCACCTACTCTGAAACATGTTGGCTTTCTCTGGAGGCCTTAATAAGGGCCTTCCACTCTGGAAAGCAAAGCAGAAGAATCAACACAGATTAGATGTGGCGATTTGACATGTACATCCTAAAGAATCAGTGGAATTACATCATAGAGTACAGGAATTAAATACCTCAAAGGGATGTAAAATGAGCCTACAGGCCTAACCTATGTAGATAAATTTGAAATTAATTGCAAGTTCCAGTGGAAAGAAGGTTGCTATTAAAATTTTTGAAATATACACAGAGATAAATATGATGAAATTGGAAAAGTTTTTATTAAAAAAGAATAAGGACATATAAGCAAGTAAATAATGTTTGATTAAAACACAAAATAATATTAGATAAAGAGGGTATTTTTGTTCTTGGATTTTTAAAGGGAAAATTATATAAATTTAATAACATGTTATATACACAGGCTAAAATTTTTATTTAATCTAGTAAACCCACACATTTATGACCTCATGTGAATGCTATTGAGGGTTGACAGGTCCTGTTCTAGTTATAGATATAGATATATTTTGTTATATGTATTATATATAAAATATAATGTAATATAACAATATTATGCAATAAACATGACAAGAGCAAGAAATAAGAAAAGTCTCCAGCCACTGACCCAGAAAAATGCCCATGAGAACTGAATACAGAAGAGATCAATAGCAGCAATCATGCAAAATCGGCCATAGCATCAGTAGACATAAAAAAATACCTTTGTGACCTCATAGATGAACTTTACACTGAAATTCTAATTCAAGTGAGGCAAGATATAAAAAGATTAATAAAAGAAATGCTAAGCATCTCTCAAGAAGAAACAGAAGGAAAAATGGAGGAAGCCAAAAAAAGAAGAGAAACCTTTGATGAAGAATATAAATAAAATCTAGAAGACATGAAACAGATCCAGAGAATTTACGAGGAAATTAAAAACTCCATTGAAAGCTAGCAAAATTCCATGACAGAAACTAAGGTTAGCCTTTCAAAACTTGAAGATAGATTTGCAATGTGTGATCATCAAAAAGATCTCTTAAAAACAACAAGGAATCAGGAAGTAACAATGCAAAGCCCAAAAAATGATAAGAGGATACATAACTTAAGAATAAAAAATGTGAGTAAAGGAGCAGGAGTAAACATAAATGAATTACAAAGGTTATTCACGGGAATAATTAAGGAACACTTCCCAAGCATAGGAAAAGGAAATGATATCCAGATAAATGAGACCTACAGAACTCTAAGAAATACAACCAAAACAGATCTACACCCAGAAATATAATAATCAAGATTCCAGAAATTCATCACAAGAACAGAATATTAAAAGTGGTCAGACAAAAGAAACAGATCACCTATAAAGGAAGACCCATCACAATCACAACAGACTCCTCAACAGAAAGTATCAAATCAAGGTGAACTTGGAGCAAAGTATTCCAACCCCTGAAAGAAAATAACCTCCAACCCATATTGATGTACCCTGAAAAACTGTCTCTCAAAATTAATGGAGAAACAAGATGTTTCCATGACAAAAAGGAATTGTGGGAGTTTGTGGCCACAAATCCAACCCTACAAAAATACTGAAGGACATTCTAGAGAAAAAAATAATCACCAATATTCCAGCAACAGTGACAGAGAGGCCTCAGTGAATGAGCCTGACAGTAGAATGAAGGAGAAAAGTACACAATCAACAGCAGAAAAATAGCATAGCAGAGCTGAGACAGAGAAGGTTGACTATAATCTTTAATATAGATGGCCTTGATATACTATCAAAAAGAAACACAGGCCACATAGATCAGGAAATAGGGTTCATTGAGATGCTCTGAATAGGAAATATACTCTACCTGAAAGAGGGTTAATAACCTGAAAGTCAAAGATGAGAAAATGATACTCTATGTGACAGGGAACCAGAAAGAAACAGGGATAGCTCATTGAACAGCTGTAGACAGGATGGAAAGTCGTGACACTTTTATTCATACTAAAAACAATAATTTAGTGCAGTGGAGAACTACTCAGCTATAAGGAAAGAAAATCTTAAGGCTTTAGTAGGTAAAGGAATACAGCTCAAGATCAAGCTCAGGGGTAAAAAGATTCAGCACCGCTTAGGTAGATAATGGGTTGCCCCCTAATCTAAAAACTAAAGGAGTTAGTGGGACCCACAATATACAAAGCACCCTGAGAAAGAGAAAGAGGAGAAATTATTTTAAAAAGGAAGGCAGAGGTCATTTTTAATAGTGTATCAGGATTTAAAAGCCATACTAGTCTTATCACTCTGTTTAATTTGATTTTATTCTGTTCCAGTCTATCTACTTGTACAAGATTTGAGGGCACAGACAGCTATCCCCAAAATAGGAGGTTATAGGTTATACTATTTTCAGCGTCCCTAATTTCCTATTAACTTAAACTGAAGCCCTGTATTACTTACACTGTCTTAATATGACTGATCTTATTTGAATCTGGTTAGTTAGGTTGCTGTTTTGTCTTGACTGATTTTATTCAGATTTGGTATGCTTGATAGTATCAAGTCTAAGAGTAGAGTCAACTATAAGATGCAATAAGATACCCATTCCATTTTGATTATCAACTGCTTTTGAAATCCTACAATGTCTCCAATGTTGTGTTTTTATTAATATTGCTATGTAGAGCTATGTTCAATTATATTATGCCTGATGATACAGACAATTCTATTTAAATAAGAAGACAGCATAGTAACTACTGTGGATCACTTAGTATTGTGCTTTTATATGTCTTTTTTGTTTCATGTTTTTCTAGGAAAATGTTCTGTTGTCTTGTTTTGATCTGTTTTTCCCTATAATACAAAAAGGATAGGTACACATGTAGAGATTCACCCATGTGTAGTACTTCTAAACAGCTTATAATACTAGATTATATAATACATGATGTAATGAACAGATACCCTGAAGAAGAAGAGACAGTAAGATACTCAGTGTTAATTCTGTAGTACTACAATGTGAAGTCTAGCAATAATATTATTCTCTGTTCAGAGTGATGTTAGTGTATTTTCTTTTGTTTAATTTCAATAAAGATAAAGATATGGACAGCTATTTCAAAGAGAACCATAGACATTATGGCAGCCATTGTTGACTCTCCTATTTTCTGGTCTTGAAGACTTAAAATGCCTTCATTATCCTGTTCTGATCTGTTTAGTATTATATTGTTTAGTATGTATTCACTGTATGTGAAGACATGGACAATTATTTGGAAGAAAAGAAGAGTCAATATGATAGATAGTGAAGATCTCCGGTAGTCTTGCTTTGAAATCTTTATTTCTTAGATTGTTTTCTTTTGATATGTTTTATTCTATTTTGTTATGTTGAACTTCACCCTCTTTAATATATATATATATATATATATATATATATTAAACATATATATATAATATATATTTATATATATAATATATATAAATATATATAAAAATATATGTGTGTTTGTGTGTGTATATATGTATATACACATATCACCCTTTTATCATGCAGGGACATGCTGATGGATTAACGTTTTTCTGAATCTTTTCTAATATGAACAATCAATAATATGAAAATGAACATGGGCATAAAAATCTCATAAATATAGAAATCAACTTCTTGAAATACTTTTCCAGTGTCTACAATGTTAGATTCTACATTCTACTTTAATTTTTCAGTCAGCTCACATTGTTTCCCACAATCACTGCACCACTTTATCTTCCCATTAATAGTGCAGCAACTAGACCTGTGTGGAAAAATTTGAAAGTGGGCCATAAGTTTACCACATTTACTGTTTTTGAATCCATTGTTCTTTATTTAATGGTCTTTCTTTTGTTTTTTATTCACAAAATTATTGTTTTTAATATGAATAAAATAGAATTAGAAGAAATAGAAAATTATTGTTTTTAGTATGAATAAAACAGAAATTTAGAAGCCAGTACCAGAGTTGGAAAATAGAAGTAGTTTCTCACTGAACAACATCCTCAAGCCTTTCCAATTTTTTTGAGACAATTCCTTCCTAATTTTCTAGGAAGGCCACAGATCATGCCCCAACCTCATCTTTCACATTATCAGTGATTGCAAGTCTAAGTTTGTAAGTATTTTATCTGAATATCAGAATGACTTATTTATTTTAATGATCTATAAAACTTCCATTCTTCTGTCTTCCACCAGCTATGCATAGTGGAGCATACTGTGCATCAGCATCAGCTCCTGTAGGCCAGAATTTTTCTCTTATAGTGTTCTGTCTGGCTATCCCTCAGGGATGGGCAATGTGTATCTTCTCATTTAGCATTTCAGTGAACACAGTTCTGCCTTTTTAACATGAAGGACGCCAAGGTAAAAGACAGGGCTCTATTCTCTACATCAGCAAGGTATTTTTTATTCAAATATTCTCTATCCTATCTAAAAGATGTCCAAAGTGAGACAGACACATGTGATGTTTCATATTCCACACTACTGACAGCTCTCTCCTGTTAACCAGAAGTTGAGTGACTTAGTATTCAAATGTTCAGAACACAAACTCAAGCTCTTCATGGCAGATTTGGGTGGCTTTAGAACTTTCACTCCATCAAGTATATGCAGACAAAACCCCTGGCCTCCTTCATATTTCTACTTTCTTAAATCTAAACAAGCAGATATAAATAGGTAATCTATCAATACATTAGCATTTTACAAGTGAAAAAGATATCAGGAAAATATCAGGAAAAAATTTTTATGGTTACAAATATAAGATATATAAAAATTACCTTTATAGGGGAATGATCTACACACAAAAATCCATAAATATAAAGGAATAAGTTTTGAAACCCCAAACAAATGGAATATTGTGCCATGTTGAGTGGAAGAATTGATAATTTTAAACAAAAATCTACCTAAAGCAGTTTAAAAGTTCAGTGGAATGTCTGTCTTAAATCCTGGGGTAGTCTTCAAGGAAATTTGAATAATAATCTTAAAAGTTGAACCACACAGGACCCCAATATTAAAAGAAATCTTCAACAACAACTACAACTACAACATCAGGGGGTGTCACATTAGTTTACTTTGAATTACATTATCAAACTTTAATAAAAATAAGTTGATAATGAAACAAAACAAATGTATCTGAACAGAGAATCCAGAAATTGATCCATACACCCAAAGCCTGTTTCCACAATGTTAACAAGAATACAGTGTGAGGAGACACAGTATTTAATATGCATCTCAGAGGGAGTAGCAAAATTATAGGTAGAAGAATGATACTAGATAACTCACACCAGAAATATAAACCAATTTACAGTGGATTAAAAACTACAATGTGAACATTGAATTTGGAAAAGAGGCCATTCAATTGTTTCTATGTTCTCATGTGTAATGTGGCACTATTGACAACACTGAAGAAGTGTTAACAATTGATCTATTATTTGCTATATGGATAGAGAAAAATCATATATATATATTTGTACAGTAACGAATACTATCACAAGCTGCAGTGAAACCCCATCATTCACAATCTATTGATAGAACTGGAGATCATTCTGCCAAAGGATATAAACAAGGACCAGAAAGACAAGAAACAGATATATTCCTTCTTATGTGCAATCTTAAAAAGCTTAATGACATAGAAGGTGAGAGTAGAGAGCTGTAACCAGAGAATCAGAAGTGTAGAGGAGAGGCAGGGACAGGGAGAGTTTCACTGGAGATGATGGCTACTAACTTTTGAACACTCAAATTAGCAACTGGGAGAAAGTTTCAGAATTTCCCTGGGGTCGCCAGGCTTGCAGTGCTCTCCTTTCTAAAGCTGAGGTGATGCTTGCAGTCCTTGGGGAGGTCACTAGATCACAAAGCGAGATCTCAGGGCCCAGCTGCCTCCCTCCCACATCCATGCTGGCTTCCCAGGTCTGCACACTGATTTCTCCACTTTGGAACCAGGAGTCAGTGAGGTGAGTATGTTCAGTTTCCTTAGAGAAGCAGGGTGTGAAAGAGAATGCCTCTATTGGGGCTGCAGTGAGTGCTCCTGTCAGGAGAAGGAATTGTGCTAGGGTGAAACAAATCCAGGTAGACAGTCCTGTAGGAAGGAGAAACAAGTCTAGGGCAGCAGTGAGCTGAGCCTGTAAGGAGAGGGACAGTTGTTAGGCATTTCATCAATCTGCATGGCTCCTACTCTACTCATATGACACATCATGTCTCATTAATTTGCCATTTATTTCAAGGCATACAAATTAGGTTTTCAAGTGCTTTAGGCTGACAAAGTCATTCTAAAGCTCTTCTGCTATGTGTTTTCTGTTATAGAAATCACAGAGAAAATATTCAGGGTTACCAGAAATGTGTCTCTAAAATTGCCAAGTTCATAGTAAGAACCAGAACAGATTTAGAGCCATCTTATCCTATGTAACAATGGAGTCTGACGAGCACAGCAGTGACAGCAGTGGAGGTGCTGCCTCTTACTTCTGGGCCTGATCCTGTGATAGAGATGTGAGTGCAATTCCCAGAAACACTGCAGCCGTCAGAACTTTTACAGACTCCTCAGCTCCTAGAAGAGCAACTGCGTTTCACAGAAGGAGTGCATATGACAAGGTACAGCTGATCTTGTGATATGTTCTCTGCTTTATAGATATTCCATTTTCAATCCCAATACTAAATCTACAAAATCAAATTTTTATACAGTATCTTCCACAATATTCTTTAGCATATATTTTAATATTTTAACCAATTAAACTTTACTGATAGATAATAAAAAGAGGTATATTCATATTCCACACTACTGACAGCTCTCTCCTGTTAACCAGAACTTAAGTGACTTGAAAGAAATAAGTATATGATTCTAAAATTTAAAAATTTAGTTTCGCTTTATATTATCTTCTCACATATTAGGTTTCTGAATCTTAGCTTTATGGCATGATGGAATATTATTTGATAATTTCTGTAACAAGTGTCTTCTGACATACAAGAAAAAAAATTCAACTTCAAGGCATTCTAGTATTAAGCCAATTTTTCCATAACTAAACCATACCAACACAGAGTGTACCTTTATGATATTAAAGTGCATTCCGGGCATCCTCATATTATTTGTATATCCAAGATGTATTAATATTTGACATGTACTGTAGAATAAATATCTGTAACGAGTAACATAATTATGAAATAGATTTCCCTAAGAATAAAACAAAATGAGCAGAAGGTGGTGCAAACATAGGTCTCTATTGGAAGAAGCACAGCTGACCTGTCCTGTCCATTTATCCCAAGGTGAGGGCATTGTCTCTGTGATCAGCTGGTGAAACAGTTTAAATTCCCTCTCTGCCCCTATCTCTGGTGCTGATTTAACCAAATCTGTACTTAAAGCTGCCTCATCTTTCACATTAAATGAACAGTTGCTCCTGCTCCAGAGATTAGTGAAAATTAAAGTACAAATTTTGTGTTTCATTGCACATGTGATATGAGTGAATCTTTTAGTACATTCAAGAATCCTAATGAAAGGAAACTTTCAGTCACTGAACCTCCTGAGCTGTGGCAGTGAAGTGGAGCCTGTAAGGTCTCAGCCCGGGCTCTCACTCTCACACAGATTCCTCAGGATCTCACACAGATTCCGGTGTCCTCAGTGAGAACTGACATTTGCCATGACCTGCTGAGCACATGCTGTATTTGCAGTCCTGCAGCCACAGTTTACACATGGCTAGTGTCCTCCAAGTGTCTGCTGTGTCTAAAGTCCAGTTATCAGTGTGGTGGGGAGAGGAGAGATGGACACAAAGGAAGGACTTGCATCATCATGAGACAGTGCATGGTAGCTGCTCTGCAAACATCTATGTCTGTGCTGATGTATGAAGGGAAATCTTAGTGCCCGCACCCAGGCATGAGTAGCTTCCTCTTGCCATCATCTCCAGAGTCCAAGCCAGTGGGGAACACACGTCATAGAGTCTGAGCTTTGGGAGCTGCTATCCAGGGAAGCCACTTCCTCACACACAGAGTCTGCATCATGCTTAAGCTCTCAAAGAGACCTGACACAAACACTCCTTACCCAGGCACAGCGGTGTGAGTTTGTAATCCCAGCTCTCAAAAAGCTGAAGTAGGGGGACAGGGACTTCCAAGCAAGTCTGGGCAACCGAATGAGGCCCTATTAGAAAATAATTAAAATGTTAGGGAATGTAGTTTATCGACAATACTGGCTCTGATTTTCCTATTCAGAACCACAAACAAACAAATCTAAGTAAACTGCATATCTACCCTGGGAGCAATAATATTGAAAATGTGTACATTTCAGAATTTTAAAAGTAAACAGTAAAAGTACGGAAAAACTTTTTTTGTTAATATCATCTGTATGTTTATTATCAATCTATTCATGTTACTATACTTGAATCATTAGTATTTTTTAATCTTGACATTTAAATTATAGCTCCAAATTATTTTCAACTGAATACAGTTGATATTCCTATTAAGGACACAGTTGGCTTTTTTGGTAGGAAGAATTATTCTACGATAAAAATACCCAAAACAGAGTTTAAATTTACCAATTTGTTTTGTGTTTTTCATCTAATTTTATTTTTAATCCATTGTATTTAAATTTTCCTGTGGTATATTTTATCATCACACATTGACCTTTTACTTTGTACAGGGTATACTCATGATCTTATGGTTTCTAATGTGGAAATTACATCACATAATCGAAAAGAAACATAAACGATGATAGTACTTTAAACTTTTGCGAAGAAATATAGATTCCATTATTTACTTGTCCCTTCTTGCAGTAGTTTCTGATGATGAGTTGTTTTTTCACTTTAAAGTTATATACACAGGTTACAAGTAAGTGCCTCAATGAGGTTATTTGATCTGAATGCTGTTTTGTAGCTTCAAGCTCTTAGAAAGATTATTGTTCACCATTCGTGGGTTCTTCTGTGACCATTCCAGCCCCTGCTCTCTCAGCTCAGCTCAGCATAGCACTATCCTGACTGCAGGAGAGCGGATCAATTCCATAGTACTGTGATTTATGTAAATGCAATTAAGAAGCATCGGTTATTTAGTATTTGAATTTTTGTCAAATATGTCATTAAACAAGTGATATGTTTTACCACACATTAGCATGAATCAGTGAGTAGATTTTTTTGTGTCATTAAATTCTGTCACTAGCTGACAAGTGATTTTGAATTTGGCTAAAAATACCCATATATTTATTTTAGAGTAAGATTATTCCACAAAGTGCTGATTTGTAAAATCTAGAACTTGTGTCTTTTAATCACATTCACAAAATTTTCATGGTCCAATTTGTAGAAGAAGACTTGTTGGTAGGTATAATAAGACCCTTCCAGCTTTTGTAAACAGTAACATTTTCCTAGAATCCTTGTGCAAATGTATGCGTTTACTAACAGGGTATGGGAGATCCGGAATATCTATATCATATTGTAAATTTGATATTTCCTGCTACTTCCATTTTTAGCTTTCCAGTTCTTATGTAGTGCTAAGAGGAAGTGTTATTGATTTCTCTTTCCTACTATTTACTGCTAATACGCAACTTACCATATACCACTGGGTAGCCACTTTTTTTATATTTCATAATTTTAAAGAAACAAAACAAAGCAAAGCAAAACAAAACAGAACAAAGCAGAGAAGAGAATAACAATGCAAATAACACAGGATTTCCGAGAACCACAGCAGAAAATCTACTGTGTCTAACGTCTTTTGTTTGCTTTGAAATTGTTGTCCAAACCTTCACACACAATGTTAATAAAACAGTATAAAAGCCATAAAAACACAATAATGAGAGCTGTAAGGGCTTTCAAAACCAGACGGGAAATTAACCAGTTGGGTAGCCTATTTTTTTAAGAGACTGCTTTGTTTCATTTACATATATTTTTCCATTTCAGTATCTGTATAATTGTTCACCATTTGTAGTTATTTATAGATACCAGAATTGAATTTTTTTCTCTTCTGATAAATTGAACCACTTATCTTAAAATTAGCTATTTTTCTCATGTCACAACTTGTGTTTTATTGATTTTCATAGTGCTTAAATAATCTTTTCATGACTAAGATCCTATGCTTTAATATTTTATTCGGCGGTATATTTTAAATCCCCTTGAAATGTGGTGTGGACTATGACTTGGAATATTTTTTTTTCCAGTTCACAAACTCAAATTTATTTTGAAAATGCTTTATGGTCTGTTTTCAGTACTTATGTATTTCACATATGTGGATCTAGCAAACATAGCCCAAATATAGTTTTTAAACATTATGGGAACTCGTTATATGCATGTGTTTTCTTATCTTTATTTCCCAGTCAACATATATACCTACTGTTTGCATAGCACTTACAATGTCTCAGGCAACATAAGCAATCTTTGGGGTGTTTACAGTATAGGGGGAAATTGAATAGGTTATATGTATGTATTATGCCATTTATATGTGAAAAAGCATTGATCCCCTGAAATCAAGCAACTGCTCTATTATGTTTTCATTTCATTTCTTGTCATTGCTTCACTCAGGTTAACACCACCTCAAAGATGGCATGAAGCCATATTTCTCTATCCTTAGTCCAAACTCTGTTTTCTCCAGTTATCACAAAACAACACACAGCTAACAGGAAGTTTTAAAATATGACCAAGGAATTCATAATTCTTACATCCTCGTAAGAGAATGACATCTCGGGACATGGTAATAGGAATTGCCTTTCTGATTCAGACAGTCACTGGAATCCTAGCTAATATTGTGCTTTTGTTCCATTATCTCTTTCTCTACTTCACTGGTTACAAGTTCAGGCCTTCGGATCTAATAGCTGAGCACTTGAATGTCGCAAACACACTGATCATGCTCTCTAAGGGAATCTCACAGACAGTACAAGCTTTTGGAATACAGTATTTCTCTCCAGGTAATAGATGTTCATTTGTTTTGTACATCTACAGAGTGGCCCGGGGTGTGTCAGTTAGTGCCACTTGTCTGCTGAGTGTCTTCCAGACCATTAAGATAAGCCCCATAAACTCCATTTGGCAGGATCTTAAAGTTAAACTTTCCAAACGTATTGGCTTCTTCACTTTCCTTAGCTGGATTCTCCATATATTGGTTAATTGTATTTTTCCATTTTATAGTGTCATGAAATATAGCAGTAAAAATATCACAAAGAGAAAATATTTTGCGCACTGCTTTTCTGGATCTCAAGACAAAACCGCAGAGTTATTGTATGCAGCCTTTGTGTTATTCCCTGAAGTTTCATTTTCTGGGCTCATGATCTGGTCCAGTGGCTCCATGATTTTCATTTTGCACAGGCACAAGCAGCAGGTCCAGCACATCCGCAGGACAAATGAATCCCACAAGTCATCCCCTGTGTCCAGGGCCACACAAAATGTCCTTGTCCTTGTGTGCACCTTTGTGTCTTTCTACACCCTCTCCTCATTCTTCTATGTTTGTTCCATCAATTTGAATGTACCTAGTTGGTGGCTCATAAACACCTCTGATCTAATTTCCACCTTGTTCCCCACTGTCAGCCCTTTCGTTCTAATGAGTTGTAACTCCACTGCGGCCAGACTCTGGTTCAGATTATTAAATGTTTTCAGAAGCAGGTAGAGTGCCCAGTGCTGCACAAAGGTGAGTAGCTGAGACACAGAGTGTAACATAGGGAGACAAAAAACAAAGGCTATGGGTGAAATCAGTAGTAGAGCTCTTGTCTGAGTTGTAAAAGGAATTGGGCTTGATTTGCAGGACAGAAACAAAGTAGATAAAGTAAATATCATGTAAACTTTAAAGGGACAGGAATTTAGCTTAGAAATTTAATTCAGTGGTATAATACTTGTCTGGTAAGCATGAAGTCCTGAGTTCAACTCAAGCTCAAAAAAATTAAATTTTAAAGACGTACAAATTTAAGGACAAATTTATCAACCTCTTAAATGGACCCCAGTGATTTCAGGAATTTCTCAAGCTGAGTCATTTTGAAAATCATAGGTCATGTGGCAGACTGGGCTAATCCTTCTGCACAACATCTTGCAGAAAACTGCCCTAAAATGTTTCAGGAAGGAAAGAAAATCAGCCCCTGCACAAACACTGTGTCATATTGATGAGTGACTGATGGAAGTGATGCATTTATATAAACATGTATGGAAAACAAACAGTGCTCAGATGAGTGATGAACATTCTTAGGAGGCCCTCTCTGTAAGTGCTCAGGTATCTGTCTGCCTTTTGGGTAGTGGTCCGGAGATTTAGCATAGTGGAGCAGCTTCTTTTTCTGCTTGTTTCTATAGGATGAGTCTTGGAAGTTACACTCAGTTTAGCTTACAAACTCTTTCATAAATTTGTTTATTGTACAGGAAAACAAAGATGTCTCAGTCTATGGCAGTTTTTGGACAAGTTTAGCAGAAATTTACTTAAAAGACTGGATAGTCTTTGTTTGGGTCCTTTACAGGTGATACCAATTGTTTGCAGGAGTAACCTCCACATAGAGAGGCATTAAAGAAAGACTATCCTACCCTCCAAAGAAAGACAGACAAGGGTGCTTGGAGAAAGAAGCACCCTTCTCAGCTTGAGAAATTCCTACAGTAAGGAAGGAAACTTAGCTGTAACACAGTGGAGGGAAGTGGATAGTGGGGAACAGAGAACAGACAAGCAGTTTGAAGAGCCTTACAGAGAGGAAGAAAGGCTAGGGTCTTGTACTATTTTAGTATCAGAAGGAGCCTCTGTGTCTCACCCTTAAACTATTCTTTAGAAAGTTCATTGGTCCCACTGAACCATTTTTTAAAAATAAACTCTTTTTTAGACACAATGTACTGTGGTACTTTTTTATGTCTGTGCTTGTGTAACAGAGCTGTATTTTATGAACAAGGCTCAGTTATGGGTGGACTCCTCTTGGCCATGTGTGTGTGCACATTGCCTTCATAAGCTCATGGCTCAATACATTTCAAGACAAACTGACAAATGCTATAAGCATAAAGTCTGTTGTTGCAGACTTTATTATTCTTTCATTGTCTCATCTTTCTCATGGAATATCTGATTTCACACTTTCATTTACAGTCTCAGTAGGTATTTTAGGATACAATCTCATAGGAAACATAAAGTGGGTGTTGTGTTTTTTACTCTTGTGTGTTTACTTGATATTTTTGTTGGAATGATTAGGTCATTTATATTTAATAATGATAGCATTGCTGTTTTGTTTATTGCTATTATTTTTGTTTATTGTTTATTGCTATTATTAACTTTGTGTTTCTTTTTCCTCTATTTCTGTTTTCCTTTGTGATGTTTCATTTTCAGTTTGCTTCCCCTTTATTATCCGATTTTTATCTGTGATAATTTTTTACAGAAAACAATTTCTAGCAATAGCAGTCTGATTTGAACTTATAGAAGCTTAACTTCTAAGCACACCAAAGCTTTGTAATTTCAGACTCTTTCTTCTGATTTGGTTAATAATAAATATCAACTGTAAATATACATTGCATTCTTTAGTGTCTGCACACATGGTGTGGCATAAATTGATAAAACTGTACCATATTTTTAAACCTTATAGTCCCATCTTGACACCCTTTAGAATAACTGTAATCACTAGACTAACTTCTGTTTGCTTGCACATATAAGAGAGATTACATGTTCTATGTCTTTTTTAACTAGCATTTTTCACTTCGCAGAATGTCTCCACCATTCTATTTATTTTGTGTCAAAGAACAGGATTTTATTCTCCTTTATTCCTAAATTATACTCCATTCTTTATACTGATCTCATTATATATATATCCATTCATCTGTGAAGGGCACCTTAGCCATTTTGAGTCCCTTTGGGATAAGTATTCATTTGTTGTGTATTTCATGTAATAATTTATATATTTTATGTTGCAAACACTATAAGGAAATATTCATATATTATTTTTGTATCTATGCCTTTCAAATGTAATACTAGAATCAAAAGTAATGTACAAAGAGCCATGACATTGTTAGAATATTATGCATTAGAATATGTATTATTACATTAGCATTAAAATGTACACTTTCATAGATTTTCATGTGATGTACAAAGAGCCAATACATTATTAGAATATTGTACATCTGGGTACATACCTACCTTCAGCATTGAAGTATACACTTTCATAGTTTTCCTGTCAGTAATTATTGTCTTTTTACTGTAGCTCAAATCTTTCTCTTGAGCATGTTTTAATTCCGATCTGTTTGTAGACTGACTCATCTTTTGTTTCCTGTTGATAGGAAACATTTCCTGTTGATTTTATTTTTTCCTATGTACCCTTTCCATATTGTCCTTGACACATGTCTTAGTTTCCTTGGCATTTTCCTTTCAACATTTTCATTTCTTCAGTGTCCCATGCATTCTCAGTTCTCCTGTCTCCTTGGGGGATTTTTACCTCCCTCACCAACTTCTCCTTGCAGAGAACTCTGTTTCTCCACCTGCTTTTCCTTCATCTCAATTTTATTCCTCATTCTCCACACTGCCTTTGACACTGTTCTGTGTGGTTTGAATTAACATTTATGTCTCACAATTTTATATGATGTGCATTTATACTAGCACATATACACAGAAACATGAACACCATGATCATATATTCACTTATTCATTCTCAAAGTCATAATTGATTTAATTATGCACACATGAGTTGTTCACAGAAACAGATGGATAGACAAACACACATACAGTGATAAGTGAAGTAATACATACAGATGACTTCCTTAGAAATGTTCCTTCACATATTGAATAAAAATAAAATAAAAAAGCTGTATACAAGAAGCAAGAGCATTATACGACCATCTCCCTAATGAACATAGATGCAAAAATCCTCAATAAAATTCTGACAAACAGAATGCAGGAAATCATCAAGAAGATTATATACCATGACTAAGTGGAATTCATCCCAGGAATGCAGGTATGGTTCAGTATACACAAAACAATAAATGTAATAAGTCATGTCAATTGTGTCAAAGATAAGAATCACACAATCATTTCAATAGATGCAGAAAAAGATTTTTATAAAATCTAATATTCATGACAAGAACACTATGGAAAATCAGAATAGATGGTCTAAAACTCAATCCAATAAAATTCATCTATGGCAAGCCAGTAGCCAGCATTGTATTAAATGGCCCAAAACTGAAAGCTTTAACTCTAAAATCAGAAACAAACAAGGCCCCTCACTACCACCACTCCTATTTAATATAATTCTGGAAATATTAGAAAGAACAATTAGACAAGAGAGAGAAATAAAAGAAATATTGATAGGAAAACCAGAAGTTTAAATATCATTATTTTCAGATGACACATACTCTACATAGAAGACACTCAAAACTTCATTGAAAGATTCCTAGACATAATGATCAAATTTAGTAATGTAGATGGATACAAAGTCAACACACTAAAATCAATAGCATTCCTGTACACAAACAAAAAACTCACTGAGAGAGAAATAAAAGAAGGCATATCTTTCACAATAGCATCCATAAAAATGAAATACTTAGGAATCAGTCTAGTAAATGATGCAAAATATCTATTCAATGAAAATTAAAATATGCTGAAAAAAGAAATCAAAGTGGGTTTCCCAAACTCTTTTACAGGTTTAATGCAATTCCAATCAAAAGACCATTAGCATGTCTCACAGATCTAAAGAAATCATTCTTAAAATTCATCTGAAACCAGAAGACACCTTGAATAGCTAAGGCAAGGCAGGAGGCATCACAATACCTGACTTGAAGTAATACTATAAAGCTACTGTAATAAAATCAGCATGATACTGGAATAAAAACAGACCTAAAATCAATGGAATGGATTACAGGACACAATTACAATGAAAACCACACTTAGCAACCTCATCTTTGATAAGACATCTAAGCATGTTCATTGGAAGATGGCTACCCCATTTAGTAACTAGTGCTGGATAAAGTGGCTTTTCCATATGTTGAAAACTAAAGCAAGAACCATACCTGTCACTATGCACAAAATTGAAAATGGATCAAAGATCCAAATATTAAAATAGAAACACTTAATCTATTGGAAGATAAAATATGCAGAAATCTTGAAGATATAAGGTAGGTAGAAAAAATAAATGGAAAAAAATCAAACTACATGGAAAAACCTTGCCAGAACAAATAGCTGAGATCTCATCTTATTAAAAATGTTTTGCATGGAACATTATTTAAATCTGGGAAACCCAGCTGCCAGCTGGAGTGAGTGCTGTACACTATCCTGAGCCCCAGGAGACTTAAGATCATCATTCCCAGTGGTCAAGTACCCCCCCAGCTCCCAGACACACTGGACTAGCCTTGGGTAATTTTTTGGCCTGAGTAGAACATTCCCAGAGGCCTTCTTCAATCAGGGGAGTTGAGAGCAGGTGGTGAGATCCAGGGCATTGGTCCTTGCCCAGGGGGAAGTTTAGACCATCACCCACAGTGGTTAGGGGCCCACCCAGCTACCTGGAACATTGAAGATGGCATGAGAGGGCCTTAGTGCCTGACTGGACCATTCTCAGCAACCTCCATTCAGTACCAAGAGCTGACTACATAGGAGACGATTTCCAACATGCTCAGGGGAAGTCTTGGAACAACACTTCAAACATGGAAATATAGGACAATCACAAAATTAAAGAACAAAATGCAAACTCAAACATCCAGCCCATCCCAAGAAAGCCTAGAAGCCATATACAAAGACCAAAATATATGCCAAACACCTGAAATATCTGAAATAATAGTAATTGAAATAAAGAAGCTACTCTAGGAGGCTTTAAAGGAATTTAAACTAGAAATAACCACCCAGGTAAAAGAAGAAATGATAAAAGTAATGAAAGAGATTCTGAACACATCAAAAGAAGAGAGTTTAAAAATTAGAGGAACAAAGCAAAAAGATAGAATCCTTGAAAGAATAATAAAAAACCCAAATAGAACACATGAAGCAGATTCAAAGAGATATACAGAAAATAAAAAATTCCATCAAAAGTTGTCAAAACTGACTCAATGAAAGTGAAGATAGAATTTCAGACCTCAGAGACAAGATTGCAGCTAGTGAACAGGAAAGAAAAGAACTTTTTCCTTCTTTGTCATTTTCTTTTTTATTGGTACCACTGATCAAACTCAAGACCACACACTTGTTAGAAAGGCACTTATGTTGCTGAGCTAAATACCCAGCCCTAAAGGAAAGATATTTTATAAATAAAAAGGAATCAGGAAATCATAATTCAACACCTGCAAGATGATGAAAGAAAAACAACATAAGATTGCAAAGGATAAATGAAAAAGAAGGGGGACAATACAAATGATAGCAAGGATATTTACAGAAGTAATAACTGAAAATTTCCAAAACATGAGAATAGAAACTAACAATAGGATTAGAGAAGTATAAAGAAGTCCAAATAGCCATAACCCAAATAAAACTACACCCAGATATATAATAATCCCCATCCCAGAAACCCAGCATAAGAAAGGAATGCTAAAAGTTATCAGAGAGAAAAGATAGATCACCTATGAAGGAAAGCCTATCAGAATCACATCAGACTAGTCAACACAAACAACGAAGTCCAGAAGAGCATGGAGTGAAGTATTTCTGAACCTGAAGAAAACACCTTTCAACCCAGACTGATATACCCTGAAAAACTATCCTTCAAATTGGATGGAGAAATGAGATACATTCATGACAAACAACAGTTGAAGAACTTCATGATCACCAAGCCAACCTTGCAAAAATACTGAAAGACAGTCTAGATAAACATAGGAATAACCCACTAAGCAAAACAGACAATTAAACAGAATGGAAAGATATAGATGCAAGAGCCAAAAGATAACATATCAACAGTAAAACCAATATATTATATTTATAACCATTAAGGTAAAGGGTCTCAATTCACCAATTAAACCAAACAGACTGGCAGAATGGATCAAGAAACAATATCCAAATATATGCTGTCTGCAAGAACCCATCTACCTAAAAGGAAACTCATAGACTGAAAACCAAAGAATGTAAAACAATACTTCATTCAACAGGAACTGAAAAAAATGAAGGGTAGCTATTCTGCTTGCAGATAATGTGAGCTTCAAACCAAGAATGATCCTAAGAGATAAAGATATGTACATACTGTTTAGGGGAAAACTTAAAGAGGAAGCGATAACTATCTTGAATACATATGCACCAAATTCCAGAGAACACAGTTATACAAAGCATGTATTAATACAAATGAAAAACCAAATTAGCAATAACACAATTATAACAAGAGAGCTTAACACACACTTGATACCAAGAGACAGATTAACCAGACAGAAAATCAGTAAAGAAATAACAAAACTCAAACACACCTGTGAACTACAAGGATTTGAAAGACAAATGCAGTGTTCCCTCTAACAACATCAGACTATACATTCTTCTCTGTAGCACAGGGGACATTCCGTAAAATACACCATATACTAGTTCACAGAACATATTTAAATAAATGCAAAAGAACTGAAATTATCCCATGCAAGTTATCAGTTCATATTACCATGAAACTAGAAATGAATGATAAAAGAAATTGCAAAAATGCCACAAACACATGGAAATTGAATACATTCTTGAGCAATCAGTGAGTCACAGGGTAAATTAAAGAAAAATTTGAACAATACCTACAAACAAAAAAAAAATACAAATATAACTTACCAGAATCTGTGGGATGCAATGAAAGCAGCCCTCAGAGGAAAATTATTGCACTGAGTTCTCACATCAGGAAAACTGAATGAATAAAAATAAACAATCTGATGCTACACCTCAAACATCTAGAAAAAGAAGAGCAAGTCAAGCCCAAAACCAAAAGAAGGGAGGTAATTATGAAAAGCATAACAGAAATTAATATAATAGACACTAGGAAAACAATCAAAAGAATCAATGAATCAAAGAGTTGGATCTTTGAAGGAATAAATGAAATTGATAAGCCCCTAGACAACCTTATTTTTAAAAAGGGAAGAAAAATTTCAAATTCATGCAATAAGGAATGGAAAAGGTGAAATCACTACAGATTCTGTAGAAATACAGATGATCATCTACACCTATTTCAAAAACTTCCACTGTCATAGGTTTGATAACACAGAAGAAATCGACAGATTCCTAGAAACATATGAAGATACAAAGCTAGGTCAAGAATCTGTAAAACTGCTGAATAATCCAATCTCCATTAATGAAATTGAAAATGTAATTAAGTCCTTACCTACAAAGAAGAGCCCAGGCCCAGATGAGTTCAATGTGGAATTCTACAAGAAATACAAAGGAAACTTAATGCTGACACTCAAAAAATCTTCCATGAAAATGAAAAGGAAGAAGTTCTTCCTAAGTCATCCGTGGAAGCAAATATTACTCTAGTACCAAAACCTGAGAAAGATCCAACTAAAAAAAAAGAAATACAGGCCAATCTCCTTAATGAACACAGAGGAAAAATTTCTCAATAAAATATTGGCAAACAGGATGCAGCAAGTCATCAAGAAGATTATACACCATGAACAGGTGGGATTCATCTCAGGCATTCAGGGATGGTTCAACATACATAAATCAATGAATGTAATCCACCATGTCAATAAAGCCAAAAGTAAGAATCACATGATCATTTCTATAGAGGCATAAAAAGCTTTTGATAAGGTCCAACACTCGTTTATGATAAGAAACTTACAGAAAATTGGGATAGTCTTTACCTCAATATAATAAAGGCCATCTATGACAAACCAACAGCCAGTATCATACTAAATGGCCAAAAATTGAAGGCCTTTACCTTAAAATCAGGCACAATACAAGGATTTTCCTTATCACTGTTCCTATTCAACATAGTACTGGAAATACTAGCCAGAGAAATAAGACAAGACAGAGAAATAAATGGGGTAAAGATAGGAAAAGAGGAAGTTAAATTATCTTTATTGTGGATGACATGATATTCTATATAGAAGACTCCCAAAACTCCATTGAAATGCTCCTAATAAATAAATTCACCAATGTAGATGGATACAAAATTAGTACTCAAAAATCAATAGCATTTCTATACACTAACAACAAAATCAGTGAGACAGAAATAAGAGAAGCCGTACCCTTCAAACTAGCATCCAAAAAAATGAAACACTTAGGAATTAATCTCACAAAATAAGTAACAGATCTACACAGGGAAAATTATAATACCCTGAAAGAAGAAATTGAAATGGATCTCAGAAAATGGAAAGACATCCTTTGTTCAGGTTAAGGAAGAATAAATACTGTAAAAGTGGCCATTCTCTCAAAACTGTTATACAGATTCAATGCAATCCCAATGAAAATACCTTCTACATACCATCCCTGCATACATGGGATGAATCCCACTTGATGGTGGTGTATAACTTTCTAGATTTGCTGCATCCTGTTTGCCAATATTTTATTGAGAGTTTTTGCATCTACGTTTATTAGGGAGATTTCCTGTAGTTATCTCTTTTAGTTAGATCTTTCTGAGGTTTTATTACTAGAGTAATATTTGCTTAAGAGATTGACTTAGGAAGAATTCCTTCCCTTTCGATTTCATTGAAGAATTTTAGTAGTTTCAGCATTAAACATTCTTTGTATTTCTTGTAGAATTTCACAGTGAATCTGTCTGAGCCTGTACTCATCTTGTAGGACTTAATTACATTTTCAATTTCATTAATAGAAATTGAATTATTCAGCAGCTTTACATCTTCTTGAACCAGCTTTGGTTCTTCATATGTTTCTAAGAATCTGTCCATTTCTTCTAAGTTATCAAACCTATGAGAGTAGAGATTTTTGAAATAGTTATTGATGATTGTCTGTATCTCCACCGAGTCTGTAGTGATTTCATCTTTTCATTCCTTATTGCATAAGCTTGAACTATTTCTTTCTTTCTTTTTAATAAGGTTTGTCTAGGGGCTTATCAATTTTATTTATTCTTTCAAAGAACCAACTCTTTGATCCATTGATTCTTGGGATTGTGTTCTTAATCTCTATTGCATTAATTTCTCCTCTGAATTTTACAACTTCCTCCCTTCTTTTGCCTTTGAGCTTGATTTGTTCTTGTTTTTCTACATGTTTGAGGTGTGGCATTAGCTTTTTTTTATTTGTATTCACTGTGTTTCCCTCATATGGGAACTCAGGGAAATAATTTTCCTGTGAGGACAGCTTTCATTTCATCCCACAGATTCCTGTTGTATTTTTTTTTCATTTGCTTTTAGTATTGTTTAATTTCTTCTTTAATATCCTCTGTGACCCACTGATTGTGCAGGATTGTATTATTCAATTTCCAAGTGTTTGTCGGGGTTTTGAAATTTGTTTTATAATTAATTTCTAGTTTTGTGGCTCTATGATCTGATAACATGCATGGAATAATTCCAATTCTTTTGCATTTACTTAAATATGTTCTGTTGGTTGGTATATGGTCTATTTTAGAGAATTTCCCATGTCCTGCTGAGAAGTATGTATATTGTGATCTTGTTGGATTCTGTATATTTGTAGCAAGTCCATTTTTTCACAGGTGTGATTGAGTTCTGTTATTTCTTTGCTGATTTTCTGTTTAGTTGATCTGATATTTTGTACCAATTATGTGTTATTGTCTCCTATTATAATTGTGTTATTGCTTATTTGATTTTTCATTTCTGTTATTACTTGCTTTGTATAGCTGGGTGCTCTGAAATTTTATTATATATATATATATATATATGTATATATATATATATATATATATGATTGTTATCTCTTCTTGCAGTTTTCCCCTAACTTACATGTAGTGAACTGTTTTATCTCTGGGGACCTTCTTGGCTTGAAGTTCACATTGTATGCAAACAGAATATCTACCCCCTCTTTTCTTGGGTGGGGTTTCTGTGGCATGAAGTATTGTTTACCATCCTTTGACTTTCAGCCTATGAGTTTCCTTTTTGGGTAGATATGTTTCTTGTAGAAAACATATGATTAGATGTTGTTACTTGATCCATTCTGCCAGTCTTTTTCTTTTAATTGGTGAATTGAGATCACTTACATTAATGGTTATAACTGTTATATATTGGTTTCTTGTTGATGTTTTCTTGCTGCTGATGGATTTTTATCTTTCCATTCTGTTTGTCTGTGTAGCTTTTTACTATGTGCATGTAGAATGTCTTTCAGTATTCTCTGCATGATTGGTTTGGCGATCATGAAATGCTTCAGCTGCTCTTTGTCATGGGAGTATCTTATTTCTCCATCCAGTTTGAAGGCCAGTTTTGCAGTGTACATCAGTCTACGTAGGAAGTAATTTTGCTTTAGGATCTGAAGTAATTTTCTCTATGTTCTTTTTGACTTCATTTTTCATGTTGAGAAGTCTGTTGTGATTTTGATAGGTTTTCTTTCATAGGTGATCTGTCTTTTCTCTCTAACAGGTTTTACTATTCTATTCCTATGTTGGATTTCTGGGATGGTGATTTTTATATGTCTGGGTGTAGTTTTTTATGGTTATGGCTGGAGTTCTATATGCTTCACTAATCCGTTTATCAGTTTCCATTTTTACATTTGGGAAAATTTCAGCTTTTAGTTCTGTAAATAGCCTCTTGATATCATTTGTGTTGTCCTCTTCCTTTTAATTTATCCCTAACAATCTTGTGCTATTTTCTTTCATCACCATGCAGCTGTTGAATTGCTATTTCCTGATCCCTTGTTATTTTTAAAAGATCATTCCTTTCCTATTCACTAGCTGAAATGGAGGTCTGAAAGTCTATCTTCACTTTTGTTGAGGTGATTTTGACAACTTTCAATGAAAATTTTTATTTCCTGTATGTCTCTTTGAATCTACTTCATATACTCTATTTGATTCTTATATTGTTCATCCAGGGATTCTATCTTTTTGCATTGGTCTCTAATTTTTTAACTGAATTCTTTAGATGTGTTCAGCATTGCTTTCATTACTTTTATGAATTCTACTTCTACTTAGGAGATTATTTCTACTATGAATTCATTTACAGCTTCCTGGAGTTGCTTCTTTATTTCAGTTGCTATTATTTGTTATTTCAGGTGTATGGCTTATATTTTCTCCTATATAAATGGTTCATAGGCTTTCTTGGGATGGGCTGCAGGGTTTAGATTGCATTTTTTTTGCCTTTTCATTTTCATATATTTCCATGTTTTAAGTGATGTTTCAAAGCTTCCCTTGGGTGTGTTGGAAATCACCTCCTATGCCTTCAGTTCCTGGGACTGAATGTAGGTTCCTGAGTGTGTTCCATTGAGGCCCACAGAATGTCCTGTGCCACCTCTGGTGTTCCAGGAGGCTGAGCAGGCTTCTAAACCCTGTGGGTGATGGTCCAAAGCTGAGCTAGTGCTGATGCACTGCAATTCACTTTAGGTTCCCTCAGCTCCCGTGATTCA
This sequence comes from Cavia porcellus, assembly GCF_034190915.1. NCBI lineage: Eukaryota > Metazoa > Chordata > Mammalia > Rodentia > Caviidae > Cavia > Cavia porcellus. Next base: position 48,774,664 of record NW_026947513.1, on the reverse strand, counting down.
ATGAAGATCTCTGGTATAGTCTGGGCAGGCCTGTGAAACTTACTGAGCCTAGTCCAATGTTTCTGGAAGCTAGGTGGGCACTTACCTGCTGTAGCAATTCTTTTAAAGTCTTTCTGAACTCCCACTGGCTTGCTGGAACTTACCTCATATAGCCTCAGCTCCCTGGTTTGAAAGAAGGTCACTGGGCATGGCCCAATTAGGCCCATGAAACCTGCAGAACTTAGTCCAGTGTAGCTGGAAGCTAGGAGGGCACTTACTCGCTGGGAGTGATGGTTTTAGACTCTCCTCTAGCATGCACTGGTGTTTTGGAACTCACCTCATGTGTCCTCAGCTCCCTGTGTTGAAAGAAGTTTGCTGGGGATGGTCCAGTTAGGCCTGTAAAACCTGTGGAGCCTAGTTTAGTGTAGCTGGAAGCTGGGCAGGCACTTAACTGCTGGGAGCAATAACCTTAAACACTCCCTGGGCCCATACCAATGTGCTGGCAACTCCCAATGCTTCCAATTTTAATGGCACAGATTTTTTAACATGGTATCATGTATATGCATATTTCCAAGCACATTTAGGTATGGCATGTTATAATGTTCACATTTTTGAATGTTAGTCATGCCATAGTAAAGCAGCTTAATAACTGTCACTAGTGTTGTTGAGCTTTTGTATTTGCCTCATGGCTGTTTTATTTTGCAGTAGTGAGTGTTGAAGCTAAGACCTTACATGCGCCAAGCAATGGGGCCATTACTAAGCTCTGCCTCAAAATGTTAGACAGAACATTTGCATTAAAACAAGACATTTTTGAAAAAAATAATAATAATTGAAGATAATTGCCATAAAAATTAATAAATTTAAAACAAATTATTTAAATAAACTATACATGAGATTGTACTTAAAGTATAAAACAATAACCCGGGTCTAATGTATGTCAAAAATGGGAGAAATCTAAGAAAGAATACAAAGGCTTCCATAGGATGAGGATGCTCTATGAAGCTCTGGTCTCACAGAAGGTACTAATGGGATGGTCTGTGTTTACATGTAGTGGGCCAGTTGCCTGTGACTGAAAAGGATGCAAGCCCCAGACCTGATCATTTCCCCCAAAGCCAAAAGACCACAAAAAATATCACTGCTGCAGAATCTGTAACCATGTTTTCCACAGGAACATATACAAACAGTAATCAAAAACTGTAGGTTCTGTAGTTTTTGTGGTTGTTTTTGTCAATCAAAAGGATACACTCTGTGCAGTGTTCAGCAGAGAATGATAGACAAGCCAAAGTACTTTAGGACTCTTGTTTTCCTGGATGGAATCCCTGGGCCTGATGATGGTGTCCCAGAAAACACTAGACGACAGTGTTGTACAGGGACATATTATTATACACACACACACACACACACACACACACACACACACACACACACATATATATATATATATATATATATATATATATATATATATATATATATATTCTTTAGGGGCCTCAGGACTAATTATTCGGTTTTCCATTTATTTATGGGAATAATATGTTTAATTTTCAAAATATTCTGTGATTAGACATAACTCTGGAATGAAGGAACTTTGATAACTGAGATATCACTTCAATTATAATTGCAATAATATTCACAATATTACAAAAATATTTGTAGATACATGTCTCCCACATAAGAAGACTACTAGTCAGTGAATATTTAATAGCATATTAAAATACCAATTCACTAAATATTTGCTTATGTCTAAATTGATTTTTAGTAAATATAAACCACTAATATGGTAGAAACAAAAAATCCTATTTAATGGAAAACATATAATAGAGCATTCCCCTAAAGTTAGTTTTATGATTTTAAATATAAACTATCTGCGTCTATGTTCATATACACAGGTAATACATTTACATATAAATAGACATACATATATCCATACACATACATATACATGGGTTTTGAAAGTGTTGATTTTACTTATTAATTTTCCATGGCCATTTGCTTATTCTGATTCCTCAGGAAAATGCTCAGTACTTCAGGGCATGTGAGTCTCCAGGCTTCTCTATAAATTTAACACACATGTCATCTGCATTTTACAGTTTTCTAAGAGTTGAAAAATTGTTCTGCAATGCTTTTCATCTCAATTCTTTCCTCATATTCAGATGATATATCTTTTTTCACCCTTCCTTTGCACTCCCTGTGGTGCCTCCCTATGTCTATTCTTATCTCAATTCATAGAGAAGTTTAAACAATGGCCTAAAGTATATAATTATGTTCTGCCAGTACTGTGGGACCCAGTGGGAGTGCATATTTTCCTACCTGTCCCAAAAGTCACAGTGTTCCATTACCGCTAGCTCATTTTGGGACACCATCTGTATAGAAAAGATGAAAAGGAAGCAACTCCACTAAAGACTCCTTTGTTAAAGGCTCACTGCAGACAAGAACTTCTAATTGCACCTGAGAATTTGGAATTATGGAAACATTTTTAGATGAACAACTTTTTTTCACACCTGATTATTTCTACCCCACAGGGAGGTGAAGTTACTGCTTAATCAACATTGCTGCCTTGTCTGGTTCTCTCCCTTCCCTAGGCAGCAACCCTTATGGCTGTCACCCTGATATCCTCATTCTGGTGGCATGAAGAAGATGGAGCACTGCTTCCTTTATTAGTCTGTAAGGGGGAGTATGCAGGAAATGTAGAAGAAATGGTGCCTGGGACTATGATCCTGTGTGGAATCTGTGCTCTTTGAGCAGAGATCGTATGCACTGAGGCCCATGCACAAGACAGAGGTGGAGACTATGGAAGAGCCTGGGGACAGAGACCATGGGACCACAGCCCCATGTTGTGCCTTGTTGATTGTTGACTTGTTCCTGTGTGGCCCTTGCTAGTCCTAATTGCTGGATCTGAGTGCTAACAGAGAGGAGTGTGAGTTCCATAATGCACAGGACAAAAACTTGCGCAACACTCTGTCCTTCACGATGCCATAGAGAAATCAAAGAGATACTTTTGTTTTCATTGCACTGTATATTTATGTTTCTTGTATTTTAATGATGCCACTAATACAAATACATATTTTGTTGATTATTTTTATTCTTTTCCTATCATCTCTTCTCTCTCCATCCCATAACTTTTCCACCAATATAGTGTTTATCTTCTTCTTTCTTGAAAATATTTCTTTTATTGTGCTTCTTAAGCTATTTAGTTTCATTCTTTTACATCTGCAAAGCTAAGTGACATTTAAACTTTTGTGTCTGCTTTAATGCACTTAGTATTATCACAATGTTACCTTCAGAATCAAGCATGATATGTCTAATGAATGACTAATTTTATCTCTGTAAATAGCTAAAGTTGATTGTTGTTGGGGGGCACTTTTCATTTAGAATTATAGAAAGAGCATTAAGAATCATAATCTCGTACTTGAGGATGAAGGGTGGTAGAAAATTACATGTACATTGTCTGGTGCTGTATCCATCCTATAATACTTATAACTTAAAATTTACTATAAAATGTCACTCTTGCCTCTCCTTCATTTCAACTTACTTCATACATTTGCTGCAATGGATACAATTTCCATTTGGCATAGTTTTTCAATATTAATAATTTTTAAAGTCATATGATATGTAAATTGTTCATTATTAGATAATAATCAACAAAGAAACACACTGCCTTTACTGAATATTAACTTAGTCTATTCTCCAACTATCTTAGCACTTGAGCTTCACCCACACTTGTGCCATTTTTTATTCAGGGTGGGGTATTACAAAAATCTAGGTGCATGTTATTCTACTTCCTTAAGTTTCTTCATTCACAATTACTTCTGGTTAGTTAGAGGAAATAAGAAGGAATTTGATCAAAAGGTTCATTCATTCACTATTTTCTGTAGAATAAAATATTGCTAACTGAAAATTAATATATTAGAAAGTATGAAATACAATGAGTGAATATAAAAAGAGAGACAAATGCACATATTATTTGAAGAACACACACAGGGAAGTCTGAGAAATAAGCATAAAAATAATACCACTAATTCAGAAGTATGAGCACTTGGAATGAAACCAAATTCTAGGAGTTGGTGTGTAAATCATGAACCCATATATGACTAAAATTTCTACGAGTATAAAAAACTAAAATAGTGACTAAATCATAAAATTGAGTGTTGAATAGACACCATATGAAACATGATCAGTACAGTCATCCATATAATGTAAAAGCTACTTGACAAACAGCTGAAATTTTGTAACTAAGTCAAAAAAAAAAAAAAAAAGAAAATCTATATTAAAAATAAGCTTCTGGAAATAGCCCTGTTAAAGGGGAGTCTCATATGTGATTTTACATGCAATAAAACAATCCAGGATTTTGGTTGAAAGACTACACTTGCCAGAATGAATATTGAATATGGAAATAAATGTCTTGCTGCCATGGATATTAACGTCAGCACAGTCTTCATTATCCACGTAGTCACTGAAACTGTGGGCACTTTCTCTTTCTTAAGTCAGGACATATTTCTACACTTCAGAGGATGTGAGCCAAAGTCCACAGACTTGATTCTCAGACACCAAACTGTGGCCAACTTCTGGGTCATTCTCTCTAAAGGAATCCTAGAGACCATGGCAAGGTTTGTGCTGGAGCACTTGCTCAGTGAGTTTGGATGCAAATTTGTTTTCTGTGTCCATGTCCTGAGCAGGTGTATCTTTCAGCTGCGCAAGTGGGCACAGTTTAAAAGGAAAGCTCCCAAGTACATGATCACTTTTACAGCCCTGTGCTGGAGTCCTGCAGGCACTGATGAGCTTTAGATTTGCTGTGAGTATGACTAGCGAATTGAACAGAATAAACGTCACAAATAAATCAGACATTGCATACTGTTCCAATGTAAGTTCTAATAGAGGGCTATATTCTTTAAGAATCACACTGGTCTCCATCAGTGATATTCTGCATATGGGGCTCATGCTCTTTGCCAGTGGATCCATAGTTTGTATCCTGTATAGGCACAAGTAATGGGTCCAACGCATCCCCAGTGCTCACAACTCCTCCAGGTCCTCTCCTGAGACCAGAGCCACACACAGTGTTCTTGTCCTTGTGAGTGTCTTTTTGTGTTTCTACACCCCTTCTGCCCTCATGCATATGTACCTGACATTTTCTGGACATCACATCTCCTTGCTGCACACAGAAGGGGCCTTCATAAATGGAGTTTCCAAACTATCTGCCCCTTCCTTCTCCTGTGTCGTGGTCACAGCATTCCCTGAATCAGCTGCATCTGCCTTGCAAGGAACACAGAGACAGAGTGGGAAAATCACAGCAGAAAAGACATGTCTGCTGCCTGATTTTCAGTTCGATGCTGTGGATGGATTACATGAAAAGGATTCTGAAAATGCAGATGGTGTAAGTTTACATGTGAATTTTTAAATTTAATGTCTTCTCATTCAGATTTAAATAATAAGATGCTCTGCACCTTTCTCTGCTCCTCAAAAATTGTCCTCTAGAAGCCTACTGCATTCTTCTCCTCAAGACTGTTCACAGAACTCCACAGGGCATCTCCATTTCCTTAGAAGCTTGGCCAGGTCTTGGCCACAAAATACTACTGAGTGTGCACCATGTTGCCTTTTAATGAACAAGAAATCCCTTTTGCAATTATTTAAACTTAGTAAACCAAGTTTGTGTGAGTTAAAATCACTGCTAAATTTTCTTTTGTGACCTGGAAGAATCTGAGATATTTTCCACAGGAGTCTCTAGGTTCTCCTGATATCTGTATTTTCAATGTGGCCCAAGTATCTAGGAGAGGATTCCCAAGCTGATCTTATTCTAGCTCAGCTCTCTCCATTCTCTCAGTGTCAGAGAAGCCTATTTTTCTGCAATGGTTGTTCTTTGAGGTTGGCTAAAATCTCTTGAAATGTGCTGAGAACGAAAAGGTGAGAAGATCTCAGGAACCTAACTGTAAATATCTGTAAAATCTAAGAATGAGAGCAGTCTGTGGCAGGCTCAAGGAAGATGCCAAACAACTTGTGGAGGAACTCAGAAACATCAGAGGTCAGCACTGACATCTTTATGGACTCACTTAAATAAGATTAACTAAAAACATATATTCCCTGACTATCTTTCAATATTTTGCTTTGTCAAATCAAAATTTTTGTAAATAGTTATAAAATTTCCAAAGTTTTTTTGAAGTTTTTAGAGATCTAGCTCTTTACCATAAGAGTAAATATATCACAATGTTTATACTATGAGAATTATTATGTATATTGATATAAAATGTTTGATTGTGAACTAAATTATGTTTTGTAAATATTCATAAATATATATCTCTGTCAGTATATCTATCCATATGCTTTTTTGCCAGTTTTTTAAAAATTTTATTTAAGGAGAAAAAAGCATAAAAAAAACAGAAAAAGGGTACAAGTTATACAGAATTTCAGAGAAAATAAACGGTAGGAAATCACTAGTTAATTACATGTTGTCATCTTAGAAATAGTTGTTCAAGTTACAAAATTAAAGCATATAGAGGGGTCTTTCAGACAGTGAGACTGCAAACAGTTTTGTTCAATGATCCAACAAGACTCAGTAATATGGTTATCTATCTTATACACTTAAACATATATGCAGTTATAACCTTTGGAGAACTTTCTTTTCTTTTGTACAATGACAATTACACATTTTGGGTTTTATTACCCCCACAGTTCTTATTACTTTTTTGGAAGAGAGTAAAGCCAAATGCGGCATATCAGAACAGAGTCAGTCAAAAGGATGGACATAATAGATAACGTAAAAACAAAATATAAGGTGATCAACAATGGTTACCACACTGCCTCTTGCAGAATTGGAAGTTATAATAAAACTGAACTAAATAGTAAAGAATAAATCCAAAGCATTGGAGACATTACAGGATTTTAAAAGAAAATAATAGTCAACCGGAATGGGTGTCATAATGATTCTTACTGTCTTCACAGTTATGCCTATACTTTCGAACTTGGTACTATTTGATGTTGTTTGATTTTACTCTTTTTTTTTTTTTTGGTCTTTTTTCCTTTTTATCATACCAGGGATCAAACTAACGACTGCCTGCTTAAAAGTCAGACACTTATACCACTGAGCTAAATTCTCAGTCCCTGATTTTAGTATCTATAAAATAAAAAAATTAGAGAGACAAAAATCAACCACAGATTCACTGAATCAATGTCGACTATTTGGTAAGATCTGAAATTTATCAGAGTCAATGTAAAAATTTGAGACATACACATATAACTCACAGTGACATCTCATCTCAGGAAAACAGCAGATATTGACCAGAGAATAAAAATTATTGTTCCTGATGTTTGTGAGCAGGGAAATAGTGTTTGACAACTCACATCAAAGTCTGTAATGTATTCTAGCACTAGAGAAGCTGAGGCAAGAGGATTTCAGGGAGTTTAGGGCCTGCCTGGGCTACAAAATGAGTTCAAGGAAAGTCTGAACTACCCTGTTAAAAAAGCATGAAAAAGAGATTTGTAATGTAGAAGAAATTTCTTTGTAAGTAAATAGGAAGGCAAATATAACAGATAACTCCTTTAAAACTAATTGTTAGCTCCCCACCACAAGAGATTTTCCTTTTTTTAAATGGTAAGTTTGCTCTCATCAAGAACTTAATACAAAGCCACAGAAAATTTCAGAGTTTTATATGGTACTGATCTTAAAGATGGTACTATTGTAATTTACGTATGACAAAACCCATCAAGTTGACATAGAAATTTGCACATCTTTATACTTTACTCATACCAGAATAAAATAGTTCAGAATTAATACATATAAATGTGTCAAAACTGAAAGAAATTCAAAAATCTTAATTAGAAATCATGATGTAGAAGTAAAAATAGGATATAGGCTTTAGGTTCTTATAGCTTTTTTGGCAATGAGGTTGACTTGTAATATTTCTCTGACTCCAGTGATATTTGCATGCCCCGATGACTGAACAGATGAAAAGCAGTTACATTCACATGTCTGATAAGTGGAGGTATTGGTTCACTTCTTTGAGGGGAGCCACGATGTGGAACATTCACAATTCATGAGAATAATGGGCTCATATTTGGTACAACAATGTTGATTAAGGCAGAAGGTTTTACCAGCTGCCGAGTCATATTACCATGAAGAGAAAAAAATTGTGCAAGACAAGACAGAAAGCCACAAAGGCACTCATCAGGGCCATAATACTCTGAGAGACTCTGGTCTCAGGGAAAGACCTGGATGAGATATTGTGCCTGTAGATATGGTGGATCTGGTGCTTGAGCCTGTGCACACAAAAAAAACTATGGAGCCACTGGCCCAGACCATGAGAGCTCCAGACACAAAATGTCATTGGAGAATACGAATACTGCAAACCCTTAGCCCAATATTCTTGAAGCCGAGTTGAGCAGTACTGGAAATCTAAAGCTTTTGTGATATTGTCCTTGTTCCATTTGGTGGTCATAAGCATGGGGATTCTGATATTTAGAAACATGTGTAAGACCCAGCAGAAGATGTCAAAGGGCCCAGTGCACTTCAAGTCCTCCCCTTTCAACTCTGCCCACTCTGAGCTCCTGGGGATTATAGCAATGGCCTGGATGACATCCAGCATCCAGGTGGTGCCAATAGACACACCTCTAGCCACCTGTAGTAAACATGGAAAACCAGTTTTCATCCAGTGTCATTGAGGTCATCCTGCAACCCAAACTCTGCCATGGTCTCTGGATAGAATGCCCAACAGGTTGGTCATCATTGGGGTGACTGAGAATCCCATCTGTGGACTGAGACCTGCACGGCCTGACATGAAGAAAGGCATAATGGTGTAACAGTGTGCATTTCCCCCAGTGTTCTAATGACAAGAAGGAAAAGGAAAATTATTCCAAATATCACATTCATTGAGGTTATTCTAGTACTATCCATGACTAAATAAAAACATGAAAATATGGTATTCTGCATGGAAAGATAAGTTGGGGAGTATTTCATAGAAAAAATAAGTTAAACTTTTCACTTTATATTAAGATTCTCATGAATTTATTCCTGAGACATAGTTTTTTCTTATGAGTTTTCCAAAAGCTTAAGTGTTTCTTAATATAACATTTGCAGTTAGTGGCCCATGGTGATTAAATGCTTATCTGTTTTTGCTTACTACTCACATCATGATGTATTCACATCTGAGAATATTTTACTTTTGAACAGAAGACACTAAGTATGAAGAATTTATATGGTTCCTCCAAGTGTCAACAATAAGAATGACTTAAGCTCACTTTCAAAACTTGCTTTCCTCATATTTTGTAGCTGTACTGGGACACACAGTGATGTTCATTCATATACACACATATGTATGTCACATTTAAAATCTGCTGAATGTTTGATTATGATAAATTCTGATTCATGTGAAAATATTTTATATGTACCCATATTATTTTTGAAACAGGGTTCATATTTTAACAAAATAGTGATTCAATGAGTAATTTTTTTTTCTCACCAAGTTGATTTTACTGAAATGAAACAACACTAAAATTGACTCTGACATAATCACATACAATGTTTGCAATTTTTGGTAGCTAACATTACATCATAAGTAATACTGGGCTTTGCTTTCCCATATTCTTAAATAATAGATTAAATCATTGATATGCTGCTTTGTAGCACTGTATAAAATAGTCTTGTTTAGGTACCATATAATATTTCTTATTTTGGACAAGTCAAAGAACTTATTAAGTACATAGGAATGATCATCAAATAAAAAAGAAAGACAGAAATTGGAATTATAGGAAATTAACCTGATACATTCATATGGAAAATACACAAATAGGTTGAAAGCAAAATTAGAAGCTTTGCAGCATGATAAAATGTCACAAGTCACAGATTAATCTGAAGAGAGCAGGATTCTGAATCTCTCCAGTTTAGAATTAACTTTCCTTGAAAATCAGGAAGGATGACTGCTCTACATAGATCAGAAGACCTTATGTATATGTTTTTTTCAGAGTCCTAATCAATTCCAGTAAACTTTTGAAACCCAAGCAAGAGAAAAATCAATACACTACATCTGGATATGATTTCACTTTGTTTTATAGAAGTAGGCCTGATTCAGAGGACTCTGTCATACTCATCATCACATTTAGAGAAATTTTATTGAAGCAATAATGCCGCTGTATAACTTTTCCTGTGATCTGTACAACACATGGTGAATAGGATTACTGCATCAAAAGCGTAAATCTATTAGATACCAAACTATATTACTACTTGAAACAAACACTCACAGCCATTATCCCTCATTCCTGTGTGCCTGTCAGCCCAAAAGAATTGCTTTTCCACACCTGAGGACTCACCCAGATTCAGACTGGGTGCCAGGCATTCTTCTGCCTACCCTGCTTCCCAGGCTGAGACAGCAAGGATCACCTAGCACCGTCTTGCATCCAGGGTGCAGCGAACAGTGGAAGCAATAACACTTAGATTGTGTGGCCAGGGGCCTGCAGAATGAGAGAAACGATGCCCTCAGTCCTTAAAGACATGCAATTACCAGCTCACCTGTAATTTCACTGACAGCAATATATCATAAAATTGAATTTAAAGAACATAAAAACTGATTTTTTTCCAAAAATCTTGCATGCAGTTCTCCTTTCCCAGAAATAATTAAAAGTCTCTGTGAGCATCCCTGAAAAAGAGAGTTTCAATGTTTTGGAGAAACTTCCTTTGTGATAATACCTCTAGGCAGGCAGAGACTAAATTCTGCAGGAGAATACTAATAACTCACAAATAAAGGAATCCCAGTGAAGTGTTATAATTTTGCAATTTTAACTGATAAAGTTATATAAATAATTTAATTGATAAAATTATATATACATATATATTTTTGTTAGTTGTGCATGCATATATGATGTGGAAAGTTTTTGAAATATTTTAATGATATAATTAATGTATACACCATTGCAAAATGTTTGGGCGCAAACACTCAACATGCAGTATCATAAATCTTTCCAAGAATCCAAAATATTGGCAGTGACAGCAATAATTAATTATTTTCAGTACAGCACTTAAATTTATCTCTACAAATTAACAGCTATTATCTTCCCCTTTTCTCCACATACCCCAAACACTGATCACTAACATTTTGGTTTTCTGAGTTGATTTTTTGAGACAGATTCTCAGTATAAGTTTCCAGCTTGTCCCGAACTCATTATGTATCGTAGATTGGCATTGAATTCCATAAAAACCAACTACCTCATCTTCTCAAGAGTTGAGATTATGGTTCTACACCACCACATCTTGCCTTACTAGTTTTATATTACAAATATACATGGCACCATGTAGCATTTGTCTTTATGTTCCTGGCTTCTTTTACTTTACAGAATGTGTCCTGGTTTCATCCATGTCTTGCAAAGAGGTCTGCATTGTACCACTGAACAGTACAGCAAAGGACACACACACATTTTCTCCATCTGCTCAGGAACATGGCATTAAAATATGCACATGTATTAATAGATTTGAATAGAAGACTCAGGAATAAACTTCCTTATAACCATGGTTTTAGACACATTTACCTAGGATATGAATTTAAGATTGGACAGTCATAAATAAATGCTTTGGGAAAGTAGGATTTCTACTTGTAGAAGAAAGAGATTAGACCACTATCTCATGGATTAAAAACTTGCATTTAAAGCCCAAAATTATGTAATTACTAGAAAAAAACATATTTCATGTGATTTATCTAGGAAAAATATTTGGAGAGAATGTAGTGGCACCCACAATAAAAGCAATGGTAAACACCAGGACTCTATCAACCTGGAAATTATAGACATAGTAATGCAGAAGACACAATAAATAGAGCAAAGAAGGAATCTACATAGGAGGAGAAAATGCTTGCAAGATAGTCACTTAAGGGATCATTGTCTAGACTTTATAACAAACCACATCATCTGGGAAGCAAGAGAATAATAAAAATAATAATGGAATTCTAAAAATAACAAAGCTCCAACCAAATTTTTTTCCAAGTTATGAGAGCTTCCAATAGTTATGTAAACTACACTGTGCATCACAAATCATGGAGCCACCTGTTAAAAACTGCAAGGGTGTGTGTTCATTCCAATTAGAATGGCTAGTGTGAGAAAGATAACAAATGCTGGTGAGGACGTGAAGAGGAAATTCATACAGGGTTGACAGGAATGTAAATTAGAATAGTCTCTAGGTAAAAGAATGCAGAAGTTCTTCAAAAAATTAAAAGTGGAACAACCATTTTATATAGCCTTGCCACTGTGTGTGCCATGTATCCAAAGGATATGAAGTCAGTACTTTGGAATATCATCATCCCTCAGGGTCATTGCATCATCACTACCAAAACCCAAAATAGGCAAACAATTTATGTGTCTAGCAAAAGAAGAACAGGTAAAGAAAATGTGCCCACATGAATGAAAGAATATTACAAGCTTTTAAAAATGAAATTCCACAACCTGTAGCAATATAAATAAGACTTGAATTGAAAAGTCAAGTGAGCCAGGGGTTTAGCTTAGTGGCATAAGCACCTTCCTGGCAAGTGTGAGGTTATGAGATTTTTTGCTGGTACCAGAAAAAAAAAGGTGTCCAGTGAAATGAATTGGAGTCAAAAAGACATGGTGTGTGGAATTTTTAAATCCTGATTGCAGACAAGTAGAAATAAAAAGTGTTTAACAGAGAGCAGGGAGAGATTATTAATACAAAAAGAGGGAATAATTAGGGCAGGCAGAATCATTTTCAATGACAAATCACATGAAAATGAGTCCACAATATTGGGTCCTATAATTCACTCTTTCTAGAAGAATAAATAATTGGGTGTTGAATTCACGAGGCAGTGATAAAAGTCCGAGCATTTTGAGATGGTTAATGTCTCAAGTTTGTCTTTACACTGTGTGTGAAAATAAGATAACCTTGTATCCCAATGAGATGTGCTATTATTATCTATCAATTAAATAAAAAGGAAAAATAGAAAAATATAGAAATATAGGTAACAAAACTAAACAAATAGCTTAAAAATACATGTGCATATGGAGAATTATCTTATACTCCAGGTGGGTCCCAAACCCTCATACTAGTGTCATGCATACTGTTTTTATCAAATTGACTCAGAATATTATAGGAAAAAATAAATCTAGACCTCACCTTGCTTTGTTGGCCAATGCTACCCCAAAATGAACTAAGAATTGAACTCTTTCTGCTGTATTTTAATTAGAGATGGATGTATTGTAAGTCCCTGGCCTAATGTTAGTTTAGTACCATGAAATAACATGTCTCACCTACATTTCACTACATACACAGCTACGTTCGAAAATATAGGTTTTTTTAATGAAATACTTTATGATTATTTGTAAAATTGCACACTATCTACATTTGAATTGTGCATATTTTATATCTGTTATTCATTGGTTGTTTCTATTAAACAATGTGAACTTTCATAATCATATAACTCAAATATATTAATTGAAATTAAAAAGTATTTGAGAACAACTTTGTCCAGAACCAGGAAACTCAGCTGGTGGCTGGGGTGATTCTGTGTGCCATCCTTAGCCCAGGAGACTGTGTAAAGATCATGGCTCCTTGAAATCAAGGATCTGTCCACAGCCCAGCCACACTAGTCTGTGCTTGCCTGGCAAGTTTCAGGCCTGCCCAAGACTCATCAAGTGACCTTCTCAGGAACCAGGAAACTCAGTAGGCAGCTGGGGTTCTGATAGCTCGGACCCCAGAATAAAATCCAAGGAAGCAAGAAATTAAAATGTAGGGAGCAAAAGCTTTATTTTAGGCCAGGCCTAGTGACTCCAGGAGCCAATATAGAAGAATGTGCACCTAACAGCTAAAGGGAAGCGTTTTTTTTTTGTTGTTTTGTTTTGTTTTTGTCTTTTTCATTTTTATCAGTACCAGAGATCAAACTCACAACTGCCTGCTTGCAAGGCAGGTGCTTATGCCACTGAGCTAAATCCCCAGCCCCCAAGGGCAGCATTTTATCTTGTCAAACCACAAGCAGCTGCTTGTCTCACAATGCAAGAAGGGGGGTGGTTTTGTGGTACACCACAGAACAGGAACATGGCAATTACATTTCTTGAGAAGAGCAAGGTTCAAGTAAGGGTTGGGCTAACAAGCAAGTTTACATTAGGCAAACATCCTCTGAAGGAAGTCACATCCTGCAAATAAGCAAGTTACCCTGAAAAAAAAAAAAACAAGTTTCCCTGCAAACAAGCAAGTTTAGATTAGGAAGACATCATGCAATTTCCTTGTAGTTAAATGTTTCTTAAGAAACAGCCCATTTTATTACAGATTGGCAGAAGGGTGTAGAGGGATTTACAAGGAGCTGGAACTTAAGTCTTTACAGGAAATGGAATTTTAATCTCTATTGAAACAGTGCATACAGAACAGGAAGGAGGTGCACTGGTTAGAGCTCATTCCCCTCTGATATTGTGACTGAGGCCAAATCTTTGGCCAATTACTTAGGAATTTTGGGGAATGAGCTCATAGGCATGCTGGTGCAACATCATTAGCTTTATGCCTTGAAATTGTTGTCTGACATATGAGGTTATTCTATTGAGTATACAAGGTCCTACTGTGACCAAAAGCAGTACTCCTAACAATGGTCCAAACAAAGGCAGGAGATAGGGCAGGATTTTATTCTAGACACTCCATAAAGTGTTTTAAAATAGTTCTCTCCTCCTTTTAACTAGGTCTTCCTGTAGTCTCTTCATTTTATCTCAGACAATGCCAGACTTACTTACATAAAAGCAGCATTGTTCCTGCAATGGTGCATAGATCCCTTCTTGTTCCACTGTTAGGAGATCTAATCCCCCTCTGTTTTGGAGAACTACTTCAGCCAATGAGTCTATTTCATCTTGAATGACCTGAATGGTGCCACATAATTCCTACACATCACTAACGATCTGGTTGGAAAGTTGGACAGACACCCCTACTCCTGCTGCCCCCATACCTAAGGCTCTTGATATTCCTAAGCCTACCAACAAAGGAATAAATTGAACTGCCCTCTTTGAGCGGCCTGTAATGTAATATAAGCTAGGAATGGGGACAGGCTCATCCCCATGTAGGATCTCTATATCAGGCAATAGGACAGCTGTTACACATATCCCCATCCAGTTAGTTGGGAGGAAAGTGTAGGCCATATTTCCTCTACAAATAAATACTTGTCTTTAGGTGGGATAAAGGGAGGTAGGCCGGTTAACTATGGAACTACAATTAGTAAACGCAATGAATCCCACGTCAAAGTAGGAGGTATTGTTATGAAAACCTCCTTGGAGACAGAGAGAGTCCTTTGAGCCTACTGGTTGTACTCTAAAAGGAGGACCAGCACTACAGTTTAAGTAATCTTGTTCCTCTAGCATGGTCAGAGAAACTGGTGGGGATCATAAGAGGCATGGGGGAGCCCTGTGCCATGCATAACCAGCAATCTTCAGCCAAAGTTGGGTTGGCTGAAGGCTTTATGAGTGGCTTCTAGAATATCAGAAGTTTGAGCATCCAGATCATCTCCCCACGATTTAGGCAGCATTAAGGCATGGTAATGTATCTGGGGAAACTATTTTTATTAGCTGCTTGACTCGTTCCTCAACCATGAGTTCTCTGATCTTATCTTGCAGGCTGCCCCCATCAGATACATGTATTGGGGGCCACCCTGCTCCAGCACACTGATTCACCAACCGACATGAGGCTTGGGAATACTTTGAGTTTCCTATTACTGTCAGATCGGTGGACCAATCACCTCCAGCACTTCCATCCCATGTTCTCATAAGCTCAGCAATGAAGTAAGTTTTGCTATCTATGCCTGTATATTCTTGCACAGAGTCATAGCAGGAGAAATGAATTTCTGAATAATAAGAACAATTCTGAGGGCATGGCCCTGTCTGGCTGCCTTTGTTAGGCATCACACAGGGTTTTAACTTACACATCCACATTTGAGTCACACCCCCTGTAACTGAGGGTATAGCAACAAGGAATGCTAAATTGTCCCTGCAATCTGTCCAAAGACTATATGTATATAATTTATCATTTATATGGGAAGGATCATGATCCTTTTTTTCTATTGTATGTATAATCCCCCCCCCCTCAGCCGGTGTCTTCACCTTTAGTATAGCCTTCTCCGCAATCACAGGGTCTCTTGTACAAATATTTTAACAGTTGTTTTTACTTACAAGGGGACCAACCCCGCTGTGCAAGGTTGGCATCAATGTTGTTATAATCCCCAGCAGTGGGACAGAAGGAGCAAAAGCAAGCAAGTTAATGCAGTTCATGACTGGTATAATCTAACTATGTTTAGTCAATTTTAACTTCAAGGGGTTACCAGTCTGTTGTATAGTCCACTGAATATGTCCCTTGTTGTCTGCTGTTTCCAGTGGCTTTACGTGAGTATGGTGAATCTGTGCAGTTTTTTCCTGCTACCTTGACAGCAGTGGGAGTACTGAGCACCACGGTGAAGGGTCCTTTCCAGCGGGGTTTGAAGGAGTCTCAATGCTGAGGTTGCACCAGGATTGAAGTCCCCAGTTCAATGGACATTCCCAGTGGTGTCTCTGGAGGCAGATCTGGGTGTTTTTGTCTAAATAGCTGGTGAATTGAGGTCAACACAGGCTGAAGTGTCTGCAGGGACTTAATGAGATCTTGATTAGTTATCTCAGTTAATTTGTCTTCTGACAACATTGCAACCAATATTGGGGGCCTCTCAAACATAGCTTCAAAGGGAGAAATTCCAGAAACATATGGGGTACATCTAGCTCTTAACAGTGCAAAGGGAAGAAGGATCACCCAATTATCACCAGTTTCTAAAGAAAGCTTAGCTAAAGTGTCCTTGAGAGTTCATTTCATACATTCTACTTGCCCTGAGCTTTGTGGCCGATAGGCACAGTGGAGTTTCCAATCAATTTTTAATGCCTGAGCTAATTTTGGGTAACTTGGGCTATGAAAACCGGGCCATTATTGGACCCCATTGATAGTGGGAGGCAAAATCAAGGTATGGTCTCATGCAATAGCTTTTTAACTACCACTAAGGCTGACTCAGACTTAGTAGGGAAAGCCTCTACCCAGCCAGTGAAGGTGTCTATTAATACCAAGAGATAGTGGTGCCCCTGTAAGCCAGGCTTTACCATGTCTGTGAAGTCTACTTCCCAATGTTCTCCTGGAACAATTCCTTGATGTCGGGTGGTCTCCCCCCTTAGAGCTCTTGACTGAGTTGACTAACAAGCACTGCGGGCATCTGGAGCTCAAAGAGGTGGTCAGTTTGGAGAGTTTTGGAATAAAATACCGAGCTCTGAACAATTCAGCAAGTTTAGTTCCCCCTAAATGGGTAGTTTGGTGAGCCTGGTGTAACAGCTCCCACCCTAGTGCCTCTGGTAAGAGTACTCATTTATCAGGTAACTGGTACCAACCACCTAGGGTGGGGGACTTCACTCCAAGTTGAGATGCTAACTGTAGGTCTTTTTTGAGTAGACTGGTTCTGACAAGGTTGGAGGGACTAGCATCAGAGCAGTTACTTCCTCGGTTGGCTCCTCTGCTATTTTTCCAGCAGCTTGATCTGACAAATTGTTTCTTAATGTGACAGGGTCATCTCCTGTCTGGTGAGCCTTGCAATGAATAATAGCAAATCAATGAGGTAGCCAGAAAGCTGCCAGCAAGACTAGAATCTGTGGAACATTTTTAATCTTAGTCCTGGCTGAGGTTAAGAGATCTTGCTCTTGATAGAAGGCTCCATATACATGTACAGTAGCAAAAGAATATCTACTGTCAGTATAGATACCTACCCTCTTTCCCATAGCTAACTTTAGCACCTCAGTCAAAGCAATGAGCTCTGCCCTTTGGCCAGAATTTCCAGGCTCTAACTGCTTAACCCAGAGTACTTTTTTTTTTTTTGCAGTCACTGCTGCTCCAGCCACTCATTTGCCATCCTGGATGAAACTGCTCCCATTAGTGAAATAGTTCTCAGCATTTCATAAAGGCTAGTCATTGAGATCAGCCCATAGGTTCTGCTGCAGTTTGAGGATGTCAGCACACGCATGGAATGGTGCACTCTGAACCTCCATGTTATTGTCAGGCATTAGGGTGGCCAGGTTTAAGGCTGAAGAGGTCTTGAATACCACTGACTCTAGGTCTAGAAGCAGGGCCTGATAGTGTAGAATTCTAGCATTCAAGAGCCACTTTTTGGGAAGGGTTTTGATAAAAGTCTCTAAACTGTGGGAAGTGACCACAGAAATCTTCTGTCCATAAGTGAGGTTTTTTTAGCCCCTTTAAGTAACATTTCCAGAGCAGCTAGCATTCTCGGGCAGGGGGGCCATCCTCCTGTCACCAGATCAAGTCCTTTGGAGAGGTAGGTTATAAGCCTCTTCCAAGGGCCAATGTCCTGGTTTAGGACTCCTTTGGCAATGCCCCTGAGCTTATCTATGAACAAGGTGAATGGCTTGGTAATGTCAGGGAGTCCCAGGGCTGGGGCATCTGTCAAGGCCCACTTGAGCTGCTGGAAGGCCCGTTCACATTCATTGGTCCAGTTCAGTGAATTTTGAGTTTCTCCTTTAAGAGAGTCATATAGGGAGTGAGCTGTTTCAGTAAAATTTAAAATGCATAGCCTGCAGTATCCAAACACACCCAGAAACTCCTGTAATTTTTTTCTTTTAGTTTCTCTCTCATAGAGCAATTCTAACACCTTGGTTATCTTCTTGTTGGTAGCTTCTTGTAAATTCTCTCTTTTCTCAAAGATCATTTGTGCTATCTCTATTAACTGGCTGAGGGAAATTTTCTTAAATCTCTCAAACCTTTGCAATTTTTGTCTAACATGTGGGGCCAACTAAGTTGCAAAGAAAACAACTGGCGATACTGGGGAAACCTTGTTACCTTTGGTTGTCCAATTGGGGTGCAACAATGGTTTTGGCATTCCGGATCAGAGAGCAGGCTTCATCTGGATGGCACATCGCATTTTGTCCCAGGGTGCCACGTGGCAGGCCATCATTTTACTGAAATTATATAACTAGCTAAAAGGGCTTCAGTCTGCCCTCCCCCTTTTGGAGTATAATCTCATTTTAATGGAAACATTTTGCAGTAAAGGTTCACCAATCTCATGAATAAATCTAAGAAAACTGGTCTAGTACTGTCAAATTCTAAACACATTTACTTCTTTTCAAACCTGTTATTTGCAAGTACTATAAATCAAGACAAATAAAATTCACATCCCCTTAAGCTTTCTACAACTTACTATACAGCCTCAAGTTGAGCTTTTCCTATCTTTTTAAATATTCTGGCACAGGTAGAAACTTTTGCTTGAAGACAAAACCACTTTCTTTGTCCCTATTTTTTTTTAATTTATTACCGGTCAATTACCTTCCCTCTTGCTTTTCAGACAACATTAAAACTTTCAACAAAACCCTTGAAGTGACCTTTTTAGTAGTCTAAAACATATTTAATTATGTTATGTCTTTTTAGCACATTAAAATGTTGTATTTTAAAAAACCATAATCCTTTGAACTGGTTCAATTACAGTATGACCTGGTTTTTACTTGGTAAATTTGAAATGATTTTTAAAAACCATAAATATACATAGATATGTGCAGATATGTTTACATTTTAACCAGAAAGAAAAATACCTTTTTAAAATGCATGCCGAAGTTGCAAGTAGTCAATTGAGCACTAAAACATTAAACAAGGCACCACAACACTAAAGACACAAACAAAGGTTTTTTTGTGCAGTATGGTAAGCTAAAGGAAATTAATTTTTTATTATGAACCTTGAGTCTAATAAGCCATATAGATCCTGCAACAGAAATGGGCAATGAGCCCCTAAGTTAGTAACAAATTCAAACAGCCAGAGAATTCTAAAGCACAAAAACACTGAATATAAATATACAAGGGCAAAAAGCCCCAAAGTTATGAATGGGCCCCAAAAGCCCTAAAATACAAAAAGGGGCAAAAGGCCCCAAAAGCTGTCTCATTTTATCTGCAGCTACAAATGTGCACTCAGATTATAAACAGGCAAAAAAAAAACCCCAAATACTTACAGTTGTTAGACAAAAATCAAGTCCCCTGGTTCTCAGGAATCGGCAATCTGCTGAAGGGGGCAGAGTGCTAACACCTCTTTGGTGGAGTCAGGTGAATTTGGTTGTGGTCTGCTTTGGGTCGAGATTGGACTGTGAGGGTGAGAACACGACCCAAATACATACCAATGGACAGCCTGGGCAGTTCCCATGTCAAAGGATCCAGTTGGGGGGCCAGACGCCATTTGTCCTTATCGGCCAATCCAGAGAAGCAAAAGTCATTAGTTTTCCCTTGAAAACAGGCTCCCCACAACCCTCAACCCACCTCTCAAATTCTTTAAAGTGATCAAGCACAAGGCTAAGGTGCGTACTTGGTTTGGATTCAGTTTGCCCCATGATCAGTAGAGATATCAGTTTTTCTCTCCTGTGGGAGAAACTAAGAAACAGAGATAATATTAGGAGGAAGAAACAGAATAACAATGAGACAAAAAATAATGGTCTAAATCCCTTTGTCCATTTTGGGCTCCTAGAAGGGGTTCCTAGGAGAGAATGTTCTGTTAGATTTGGGGTCATCAAAAGGAGAACAGTTAGACCAAATGGACACACAGACAGACATACAAGACAAGACAGGCTGCAGCAAAAAATGGCCTTTGCTCAAACACTGGTCAAATTTTGGGATCTGGAGGAATTAACAAGTTAACCAACAGAGTGGTTCCCCACCTGGGACAGTCACAAATGCATGAGATTGGTCCTAAAAAACTGAGTGGCTATGTCCTTGGAAGGTCTTCACTTCCCAAATTGAGGGAGTACCCTCCCGAAGTATAAATTGACCATGGCCCAAACAAACCCTCCAGAGTACTTACATTTAGGTGTTCAGAATTGAGTCTGAGGTCTTGCTTCCATCCTGGACAAGCCCCCAAATGTGATAGCTCAGACCACAGAATAAAATCCAAGGAAGCAAGAAATTAAAATTTGGGGGGGGCAAAGGCTTTATTTTAGGCCAGGCCTGGTGATGCAGCCTCCAGGAGCTAATATGGAATACTGTGAACCTAACAGCTAACGGGCAGCGTTTTTATCTTGTCAAACCATAAGCAGCTGCTGATTTCACAGTGCAAGGAGGGGGATGGTTTTGTGGCACATTACAGAACAGGAACATGGTAATTACATTTCTTGGGAAGATCAAGGTTCAGGTAAGGGTTGGGTTAACAAACAAGTTTAGATTAGGCAAACATCCTCTGCAGGAAGGCACATCCTGCAAACAAGCAAGTTTCCCTGCAAACAAACAAGTTTAGATTAGGAAGACATCTGTAATTTCCTTGTAGTTAAATGTTTCTTAAGGAACAGCACATTTTATTACAGATAGGTTGAAGGAGGTGGGGGATTTACAAGGAGCTGAAACTTAAGTCTTTTCTGGAAAGGAAATTTTAATCTTTATTGAAACAGCACATACAGGAAGGAACAGGAAGGAGGTGCACTGGTTAGATCTAGGCCATAACAGGTTGAATCTGCTCCCTATCCTGATCCTGGGAGACTGTGTTAAGATCATCACTCCCAGACCTCAAAGGCCCACCCAGAGCCTGGCTCCACTAGGTTGTGTTCACTCCACAGGTTTAAGGCCTGTTCAGGACATGCCCAGTGACATTCTCCAGAAGTGGAAAACTCAGATGGCAGCTGGGATGAGAGTTTCCACCATCTTGAGCCCCTGGAGACTTATTAAGATCATCACTCCCAGAGCTCAAGGACCTACTCAGGTCCCAGGCACACTAGACTAGCCTCAGGAGGTTTTGCAGCCTAAGTAGATTATACCCAGTGATCTTCAATTCAGGGAGCTGAGAGCAGGTGAAATGAGTTCCAGGGCATTGATCTTTGCCCAGGGAGAGCTATAGCCCATCATCCACAGTGGGTAGGTTCATGCCCAGCTAACTGGAACACTGAAGGTAGCATGGGATGGCCTGAGGGCCTGACTTGACCACATTCAGCAACCTCCATTCAGACCCAGGAACCCAGGGCATAGGAGATAATTTCCAACACATCTAGGGGAAGCCTTAGAAAAACACTGGGAATAAAGAAATATAGGAAAATTACAAAATGAAAGACCAAAATGCAATCTCAAACCTCCTGTCCACCACAAGAAAGCCCAGAATACTTATATGAAAATATATGACATACACCTAAAATACCTATAATAATAGCAACTGAAATAAAGAAGCAATTCCAAGAATGTTTAAAGGAACTCAAATTAGAAATAATGTCCCAGGTAAAAAAAGAAATGATAAAAGTAATGAAAGAGTGTCTGCACACATCTAAAGAAGACACAGTTAAAAAAATTACAGGAATGAAACAAAAAGATAGAATCCCTGGGTGAACAATTTAAGAAATAAACAGAATACATGAAGCATATTCAAAGAGATATACAGGAAATCAAAATTCCATTGAAAGTTATCCAAACCAACTCAACAAAAATGAAGATAGAATTTCAGACCTTGAGGACAATTGTAGCTAGTGAACAGAAAAGATAAGATCTTTTAAAAATAACAAAGAATCAAGAAATAAATATTCAACAACTGCAAGATAATGCAAAGAAAAACAACATAAGATTAATAGGGATAAATGAAAAGGAAAGGAACAAAACAAATGGTATCAAAACGCTATTCACAGAAATCATAGCTGATAATTTCCTAAAAACAAGAATGGAAACTGACATTAGAATTACTGAAGCATATAGAAATCCAAATAGCCATAACAAAAATAAAATTACACCCAGACATATAATAATCACCATCCCAGAAATCCAACATAAGAATAGAATACTAAAAGCTATCAGAGAAAAAAGACAGATTACCTATAAAGGAAAGCCTATCAGAATCACAGCAGACTTCTCAACACAAACAATGAAGTCAAGAAGAATATGGAGTGAAGTTGTTCAGATCCTAAAGAACTAGACTGACATATCATGAAAACTGTCCTTCAAAAAGTATGGAGATCAATGATCCAACAAAAGTTCAGTAATATGGATTTTCATCCTACACACTCAATCATACATGCAGTTATATCCCTTAGACCATCTTCCTTTCCTCTCTTTTTAATAACAATTACACATTTTGGATTCTTTTACTCCCACAATTCTTATCATTTTTTGAAGAGAATAAAACCTATTGTGGCTAAACAAAACAGAGTTCATTAGAACAAAAGGATGGGCATACTACATGACATAAAAATAGAATATCAGATGACCTAAAATGGTTACCATTGTGCCTCTTGCTATTTTTTTGAAAAGTTGCCTATATTGTCAGGTATAATAGAATTGATCAAAACAGTACAGAACAAGACCAATAAAATCTACAATGGAGACCTTACAGGACTTCAAAAAAAGATGACAATCATACCATAATGGGCATCACATTATATCTTATTGCCTTCAAAGTGGTTGCCAATACCCTCAAACTTGATACTATCAAACAAAACAAAATATAGAATAATCAGACAGAACAAGATGGGGAGAACAATACTGGGATTCAAATCAGGTTAATAGGAAAACAAAAAAGTTACTGTAATATATCCTGCTATTTTTAAATTTAGTTTTCCCTTAATTGAAAAAATGTAAGAAAAAAAAAGATTAATGTTAAATAAAGGATAGGATTGAGGTAAAAGAGGACATTGTATTAGAACAACACAGGTCAGAACCGAACTATTTAAGCATCATTGTGTTTCTTCCCCAGATAATCTAACATAATAGTAGTCACCATAGTGCCTCCTTCCTTGAATTATTTGAGTTTAACTTCATATACTCTAGCATCAAGCATATCAAGTCATTCTGAATCTATTCAGAGAATGAAGAAATTACAGGGTATTTAGAACCAGTTAATAGAAAATGAACAATGGTTTCTATATTATCTCTTTGCCTATAAAAATTTTTGTTTATACTATTGCATATAGTAAAATATAGTAAGATACCACATGTTAAAAACCAGTGGAAACAGATGCACAACAGCTTGATTGGACTTCAAAAGAAGATGATATTAAAACAGCACTAGCTTTTATGATGTGTTGTTTTCTTCAGAATAGCTATTTTTACTATTGCCGATACTAAAAATCAAACAACCCAGGTTAAAACTATTGTAATTAATGAGTGATAACATTATATGGATTAAAACCAATGTGACGGGGAATCATGTTTACAATATAATTTTATGTATTATCATTTCTTACACTAGGGAGACTATTCGGTATTTATACATGTGAGTTTGACTTATTTCACTTATGAGTATGGTCTCAAGCTGCATCCATTTATTTATAAATATCTCAATGTGATCATTCTTTATAGTTGAGTCGTACTCCATTGTATAAAAATACCACAATTTTTTTATCCATTCCTAAGTTGATAGACACTTAGTTTATTTCCAAGATATGGCTATTACAAATTGTGCTGCTATAAACATGGATGCACATATATCACTGTGGTATGATGCTTTTAGTTCTCCTGGGAATATGCCTAGAAGTGGAATAGCTGGATCAAATGGGGCTTCCAGTCCCATGTTTTTGAGAAATCTCCAGACTGACTTCCACAGTGGTTGTACTAGTCTACACTCCCACCAACAGTGTAGGAGAGTTCCTTTTCCCCCACAGCCTCCCCAGCATTTGTTGTGGGTGGTTTTCTTGAACTTGGCCCTTCTTTCAGGAGTGAGATGAAATCTCAGTGTGGTTTTAATTTGCATTTCTCTAATGACCAGTGATGGTGAACATTTTTTCATTTATTTATTTGCTGTTTGAATTTCTTCATCTACATTGTGTGCAATCTCATTGTATGAATGCTCAATTTACATGCTTTAATTTTATGATTTGGACAACTATTTCAAAGATGACAATATGTGACCTAATAACTAGTGAAATCTTACTGTATTTTTTCCTTGAAATTCTGTATTATTTGTACCCTTTTACTGCTTTGTTTTTTAATTTTATTTCCTTTCTTTTTTTTCTCTTTAAGTAATTAAAAAAAAAGAATGGAGAAGTAAGATACTTCCATGACAAACAACAGCTGAAGAATTTCAGGATCACCAAGACAAGACTGCAAAGAATACTGAAAGAAAGTCTAGATACACATAGGAAAAAACCATTAAGCAAGGTAGACAACTAAGCAGAATGGAAATATAGAGATGCAACAGCACAAAGATGATGTGTCAACCATAAATCAATATATAACAGTTATAACCATTAATGTAAATGGTCTCAATTTACAAATTACACAAAACAGACTGGCAAAAAGGATCAAGAAACAACACCTAACCACAACCTGTCTGTGAGAAACCCATCTAATCCAAAAGGAAACTCACAGACAGAAAGTCAAAGGATGGAAAACAATAATTAATGCAACAGGAACCAAAAAAAAGTGGGGATAGCTATTCTGTTTGCAGATAATGTGAACTTCAAACCAAGAATGATCCTAAGAAGGTCACTACGTACTGGTTAGAGGAAAACTTAAAGAGAAAGAGATAACTATCTTAAATATATATGCACCAAACTCCAGAGCACCGACTTATACATAGCAAGTATTTTTTTTTAGAAATGAAAAATCAAATTAGCAGTAACACAATTATAACAGGAGACGTTAACACACCATTGACAACAAGGGACCACTCTACCAGACCAAAAATCAGCAAAGAAATAACAGAAAGGAATCACACCTGTGAAGAAATGGACTTGGTAAACATATACAGAGTGTTCCATCCAACATCATCAGAATATACATTCTTCTCAGCAGCACATGAGACATTATCTAAAATGGACCATATGCTAGCTCACAGAACATATTTAAATAAATGTAAAAGAATTGAAATTATCCCATGCATGTTATCAGGTCATAATGCCATAAAACTAGAAATTAATGATAGAAATGGCAAAAACCCCACAAGCACGTGCAATTTGAATAATAAACTCAAGCAATCAGTGGGTCACAGAGGAAATTCAACAAGAAGTTAAACAATACCTACAAGCAAATGAAAATATAAATACAACTTACCGGAATCTGTGGGATGCGATGAAAGCAGTCCTCAGAGGAAATTTTATTGCACTGAGTTCCCACATCAGGAAAACAGAATGAATACTACTAATAAACAACCTGATGCTACACCTCAAACATCTAGAAATAGAAGAGCAAGTCAATCCCAAAGCCAAATGAAGCCAAATCAAACTATAAATTAATGCAATAGAGACTAGAAAAACAGTACAAAAAATCAATGAATCAAGGAGTTGGTTCTTTGAAAGAATAAATACAATTAATAAGCCCTTATCCAAACTTATTTTAAAAAGGAAAGAAACAGCTCAAATTCATGCAATAAGGAATTAAAAAGGTGCAATCACTACAGACTGTGGAAATTCAGATCATCAACACCTACTTCAAAAACCTCTACTCTCATAGGTTCGATAACACAGAAGAAATAGACAGAATCCTAGAAACATATGAAGTATCAAAGCTGGGTCAAAATGATGTTAAACTGCTGAGTTACCCAATTTCTATTAATGAAGTTGAGAATTTAATTAAGTCCCTGCCTACTAAGAGCCGAGGCCCAGACAGATTCACTGCAGAATTCTACAAGTACAAAGAAGACCTTATTACACTGGGTAGCCTCTTATTGATTGATTGATTGATTTAATTTTAAAGAGAATAAAAAACAAACAAAGCAGATCAATGAAGAACAGAGTAATACAATGCAAATAACATAGGATTTCAGATCAAGACAAGAGGAAATCAACAGTGGCTACCATAGTGTCTCTTGTTTGTTTAAAATAGTTGTCTAAATCTTCACACACAATATGTTAATAAAAATCAAAAGAGTATAAAAGCAATCAAAACACAAGAATGAGTGTCTTAAGGACTTTCAAGACTGGACACTAGGAAATCAATAAGATTGTTAGGTTCTTTTTAAAGAGACTGTTGGGTTCCATTTGCATATATTTTCCTGTTGTGTTGCCTGAAAATCTGTTAATCATTTGTAGTTATTTACAGATACTGTAAATAAATTTTCTTTCTCCTCTGATAAGGTAAATCACTTATATTTAAAATTAGCTATTTTCTCATGTCACACGTTGTAATTAATTGATTTTTGTCCTGCCTAAATAATCTTTTCATACACTTAGATACCAGACTTTAGTATTTTGATCAGCAGTTTTTTAAAATCCCCCTGCAATGTGGTGTGGACTATGGTTGTGAATATTTGTTCACAAACTCAAATTTATTTTGAAAATGTTTTACGGTCTGCTTTCTGTACTTATGTGTTGCAAATTTTTGGAGGTAGAAATCATGACCAAAAATATTTTTAAAAATTATAGGAACTCACTATATGCAGATGTTTTTCTTGTCATTATTTCCCAATCAACATATATACCTGCTATTCACAGAGCATTTACATTGTCTCTGGCAATATAAGCAATCTTGAGTGTGTTTAAAACATGGGAGAGCATTGCATAAGTTATATGTATGTATTATGCCTCTTATATATGAAAATGATTGGTCCACTGAGATTCAGGCCTTTCTGAAATCAAGTGATTGCTCTCCTCTGTTTTCATTTCATTTTTTATCATGGCTTCACCCAGGTTAACACCAGCTCACCCTCAGCATGAAGCCCTACTTCTCTCTCTTTGTTCCCTGCTCATTGTCTCCAGTAATCACAAAGCAACACACAGCTTACTGGAAGTTTTAAAAAATCATCAACAAACTCATAATTCTCACATTCTCATAACAAAATGCCATCTAGAAACTTGGCAATAGGAATGACTTTTCTGACTCAGTCACTGGCACCTTAGCTAACATTGTCCTTCTGGTCCATTATCTCTCTCTGTGCTTCACTGGGATACAAGTTCAGGCCCACTGATCTAATAGCCGAGCACTTGACTGTAGCAAACACACTGATCATGCTCTCTAAGGGAGTCTCACAGACATTACAAGCTTTGAGAATAAAGTATTTTTCTCCAGGTAATAGATGCATATTTCTTTTGTATGTCTACGGAGTGGCAACGGGTGTATCATTTAGTACTACCTGCCTGCTGAGTGTCTTCCAGACCATTAAGATCAGCCCCATGAACTCATTTTGGAAAGAACTTAAAGCTAAACTTGCCAAACATATTGGATTCTCAATTTTCCTCAGTTGGATTTTCTATATGTTGATAAATTGTAATTTTCCATTTTATAACATCATGAAATACAGCAATAAAGATATCAAAAAGACAAACAGTTTTGGGTACTGCTCTGCTGGATTTCGAGACAAAATCAAAGATGCATTGTATGCAGCATTTGCGTTGTTCCCTGAAGTTTCATTGTCTGGGCTCATGATCTGGTCCGGTGGCTCCATGATTTTCACTTTGCAGAGGCACATGCAGCAGGTCCAACACATCCATAGGACAAATGATTCTCACAAAACTTCCCCTAGGACCAGGGCCACCTACAGCATCTGCATTCTTATATGCACCCTTGTTTCATTTTACAACCTCTCCTCATTCTTCTATGCTTGTATTGTGAATTTCAGTATTCCTAGTTGGTGGCTCATAAACACCTCTGCCTTGATTTCCACCTGCTTCCCCACTATCAGACCTTTTGTTCTAATGAGCCGTAACTCCACTACATCCAGACTCTGGTTCAAACTCTCAGTTTTTTCCAGAAGCAGATAAAGTGCTCAGTATTGCACAAAAGTGAGTGTTTGAGATAACAGGGTATCACTTAAGGAGACAAAAAATAAAGAAGGCTTTGGGTGTAGCCAGTAGGAGAGCTTTTGTATAGGGTGCAAAAGACACTGAGTCTGATTTGCAGGAAAGAAACAAAGTTGACAAATTAAATATGTAAAATTTATAGAGTTGGGGATTTAGCTCAGTGGAATGGCAGGGATTTAGCTCAGTGATGCAGTATTTGTCTAGCAAGCATGAGGACCTGAGTTCGATTTCTATTTCAAAAATTAAAATTCTAAAAAAGTAGAAATTTAAGGACAAAGGCATCAACCTCAAAGGTGAACCCTTTTGATTTCAGGAATTTCTCAAGCTATGTCATTGCAGAACTCAGAGGTCATATGGTAGACTGGGATGATCTGCACAGCATCCTGCAGAAAACTGCTCTAAAGAGTTTCAAGAAGGAAATAAAATCAGCTTGTTAACAAATACTGGGTCATACTGAAGAGTGACTAATGGGAGTGATGCATTTATAGAAACATTTATGGAAGACAAATCAGTGCTCAAATGAGTGGTGAATGTTCCCTCCTTCCTTGTAAGAGTCCCCTTCTGTAGGTTCTCAGGTATCTGTCAACTTTTGCATAATGGTCCTGAGATTTAACATAGTAGTGCAACTATTTTTTCTGGTTGTCTGTGTAGGATGAATTTTGGAAGATAGAAACAGTTAGGCTTACAACACTTTCAGTAAATTTGTTTACTGTACAGGAAAAGAAATCTGCTTCAGTCCATGTCAGTTTTAGATAAGTTCAGTAGAAATTTCTTTAAAAAACTGGAAAGTCTTTTGTTTGTGTTCATAACAGGTGAAATAAGTTAGTTTTATGAGTAACATCCAGATTGAGAGATGTTAAAGGAAGGCTAACCTACTCTCCAAAGAAAGACAGACAAGGGTTCTTGGAGAAAAATCTACGTTGAGGTGCCAAATTTAGCTGTAACACAATGGAAGGAAATGTACAATGGGGAGAAGAGAACAGAGAAACATCTGAAGAACCATACAGAGAAAGAAAAGTAAATTCCAGTACCACTTTAGTGTCTGAAGAAGACTCTATGTCTCACTCTTAAACTAATTTTTACAAAGTTCATAGGCCCACTGAATATTTTCTGTAAAAACAAACTCTTTTAGACATAGTGAATTGTAGTATTTTTTTTAATGTCTGTGCTTGTTTAACACAGAGCTGGTTTTTATGAAGAAGGCCCAGTCAAGAATGGACTCCTTTTGGCTATGCATGTGGACAGGACCTGCATATGCTCATGGCTCTGTGCATTTACAAGAGAAACTGACAGATGTTATAAGCTTAAAGTCTATTGTTAAAGGCATAAAAATCCTTATTTATGGTTTCATTATATCATCATTTGCATGGAATATCTTGCTTCACCCTTTCACTTTCTGTCTCAGTGGATCGTTTAAGATAAAATCTTGTAGAAAGCACAAAGCTGTGTCTTGTGTTTTATTTTTATGGATTTATTTGATATGTTTTGTTGGAAACATCAAGTCATTTACATTTAAAAGAGGATCAAGCATTGCTTTTTTATTATTTTCTGGTTGTTTTTATTAACTTTGTGTTTCTTTATTCCTCTATTGTTGTCTTCCTTGTGTTTTGATAATTTTTGATTTACTTCCTTTTTCACTATCCGATTTTATCTGTCACTAAGTTTGTACAGAAAACAATTTCTAGCTACATCAGTCTGATTTGAACTTATAGCAGCTTAACTTCAATAGTACACCAAAGCTTTATAATTTCAGTCTCTTCCCTTAATTTTATGTTATTAATAATACACACTAACTGTAAATATGGGTTGGGTTCTTTAGTATTTGCACACAGTATATGAAATACATAGATGAAATTGAACCACATTTTCAAACCCCATAGCCCTGCCTTGACATCCTTCAGAATAATTAGTAATTTCTAATTTATCTTAGCCTGACATCTGTTTGTTTGCAAATATGACAGAGAATATATGCTATGCATCTTTTTAAACTAGCTTATTTCTCCTCACACAATGTCTCCACCGTTCTATTTATTTTACTGCAAACAACATGACTTTATTCTTCTTTATGCCTAAGTAATAATCTATTGTGTATACAGATCTCATTATATTTATCCATTCATCTTGAAGGGCACCTTAATTATTTTGAGTCCTATTAGAATAAACATTCATTTCCTCTGTATTTCATATAACAATTTACACATTCATGTTGTACACACAAGGAAATATATACATAAACTAGTTTTATACATTTGTCTTTGAACTGTTACAGTTCAAAGAGAGTTAAAAATAATTAATGAAGAACCATGACATTATTAGAATACTATATATTAGAATACATACTTACCTTCAGTAGTAAAATGTACACTTTCACAGATTTTCATGTGATATACAAAGAGCCATTATAATATTAAAATATGAATTTGAGTGTATATCTATCCTCAGCATTGAAGTACACACTTTCAGTTTCCTTTTAGCAATTATTGCCTTTGTATTTTAGCTCAAATAGCTCTCTTCAGTATTTTTAAAGTAAGATTTATTTGGAGATTTACTCTTTTACCTTTTGTTTTTGTGAGAGCATTTTCTTTTGTTTCAATTTTTTCCTAGGTAGCCTTTCCAAATTTCTCTCTCTATACATCTTAGCTTCCTTTGCATTTTCAACACTTTCCTTTCTTCTTTGTTCCATAGATTATCGGTTCTTCTGTCTCCTTGGGTAGCTGTTTATCTTCCTACTAAATTCTCCCTTCTGAGAACTGTTTTTCCACCTGCTTTTCCCTTTCTGCATTTTATTATTCCTTCCCCACAGTGTCTTTGACATTGTTCTGTGTTGTCTGAATTAACATTCACGTTTCACACGTTGGGATGCACATACATATTTATACTGACACATATACACAGAAACATGAGCACCATGTTTATACATTCCTTTATCCATTTGCAAAGACTGAGGTGAATTAAATATACACACCCAGAGTCGTTTACAAACATAGATGGGCAGATAGCCACACACAGTGATAAGTGAAATAATACACACAAATGACTTCCTTAGAAAGGTTCCTTCACACGTATGAATAAAAATAAAATATAAAAAGCAGTATATAAGAAAAAAGCAATACAGGCCAATCTACCAAATATACATAGATGCAAAAATCCATAATAAAATACTGGCAAACAGAATCTTCATCAAGATTATATACCACAACCAAATGGGATTCATCCCAGGCATACAGGGATGGTTCAACACACATAAATCAATAAATGTAATCTACCATATGAATAGAGCCAAAAATATGAATCACATGATCATTTTTATAGATGCAAAAAGAGCTTTTGATAAATTCCAAAACACATTCATGCTAAGAACTCTGAAATATCAAAATAGTTTCTCTACTTCAACCTAATAAAGCTGTCTATGACAAAACAACATCCAGCATCAAGTTAAATGGTTAAAAACAGAAAGCTTTACTTTCTAAAATCATGAACATGATAATGCTGTCCACTCTGAGCACATCTGTTCAATATAGTACTGGAAATATTAGCCAGAGCATTCAGATAAGAGGGAGAAATAAAGGGAATAAGGATAACAAAGGAAGAAGTTAACTTAACATTATTTGAAAATGACACGATACTCTACATAGAAGACCATCAAAACTTTATTGAAAAGACTCCTAGATATAATCACTAAATTCAGTAGTGTAGCTGGATACAAAGTCAACACTCAAAATCAATAGCATTCCTGGGGCTGGGGATTTAGCTCAGTGGCATAAATGCCTGCCTTTTAAGTGTGCAGCCATGAGTTAGATCCCTGGTACAAAAAAATAGCATTCCTGTACTCAAACAACAAACTCACTGAGAGAAAAATAAAAGAAATTCCACCCCTTACAATAGCATTCAAAAAATGAAATTCTTGGAAATCAATCTAACAAAAGATGTAAAAGACATATTCAGGGAAAATTATAATACTCTGAAAAAGAAATGGAAGAGTATGTCAGAAAATCAAAAGACATTATTTGTTCATGGATAGGAAAAACAAATATCATAAAAATGGCCATTCTCCCAACACTGTTGTTCAGGGTTAATACAATTCCAATTAAAATACCATTAGCATACCTCACAGATCTAGATAAATCATTCCTACAATTCATCTGGAACGAGAAATAGCAAAGGCAATTCTGAGCAACAAAGGTAAGGCCGGAGGCATCACAATCCTTGACTTGAAGGTATACCCACAAAGTTACTGTGATGAAGTCACCATGTCACTAAAATAAAAAGACCTGAATTTCAATGGAATAGATTAGAAGATACAATCACAGCTACAAGCACAGTCAGCCAGCCCATCTTGACAAAGGGGCTAACCATATTCACTGGAAGAATAGTCCCTTTAATAAGTATTTCTGAAAAAACTGGATTTCCGTATGCTGAAAACTAAAACTAGACCCATGCCTATCACCATGTACTAAAGTCATAATGGACCAAAGGTCTAAATATTGAAACAGAAACACTAAATCTGCTGGAAGACAAATTAAGTACAAATCTTGAAGACATAAGGGTAGATAGAAATTTCATGAACAAAAATAAACCACACAGGAAGTACTTCCGAGAATCAGTAACTGGGATCTCATCTTATTAAAAGTTTTGCATATTGAAAGAAATCTCCAATAGAGTAGAAAGGACACCCATGAATTTTGAAAAATTTTTAATCAACTGTCCTGCAGACAAATGACTTCTGTCTAGAACATATATTTTTTTTAAAAAATCTGACCCTTGAAATTCAAAGAAGTATCCAAAAATGGGTATCTGAGATGATTACATAGTTCTCAGATAAAGAAATAAAACAGAGAATAAATACCTGCAAAATTATTCAGTATCTTTTGTCATTAAAGAAATGCAAATTAAAACCATACTGAGATCTTATCTCATCCCAGAAAGAATGGCCAAGATAAAGAAAACTACCAATAACCAATTGTGTAGAAGTTGTGGGAATAAAGGAACTCTCCTGCACTCTTTGTGGGAATGTAAGCTGGTACAACCACTGTGGAGGTCATTCTTGAGTTTCCTCAAAATCTTGAGCCTGGAAGTCCCATTTTACCTAACTATTCCCCTTCTGAATATATTCCCAGAAGTAATGAAAACATCATATCATAGTGATATATGTACAGCCATGTTTATAGTAGTACAGTTTGTAATATCGAGATCATGGAAACATCCTAAATGCCAATCAACTGAGTAATGGATAAAAAATTGTAGGACATTTATAAAATGAAGTACTACTCAGTTATTAAAAATAATCACATTGATATATTTGAAAGTAAATGGATATAACTTGAGATGATACTCAGTGAAATAAATCAAACTCACCTGTAAATACCATATTATCTCCTAGTGTAAAAAAGTCTTTGTATTTCTTTTTTTTTAAATTTTATTTAAGAGGAAAAAGAGAAAAACAAAACAAAACAAAGCGGTGTAAGGGTACACGTAATACAGAACTACAAAAAAACAAAAAACAAAAAAACCCCATAACAGTAGGAAATCACCTGTTAATAGATTATATATTATCATCTTGAGAATAGTTGCTCAAATCACAGTATCAAAGAATTCAAAGTGGACATTCAAACAGGGAGACTGCAGACAGCTGTATTCGATGATCCAAACACATTGATATAGTCAGCTATTTAACACCCCTAAACACACTTGCTGTTATATCTGTTAGAGCTCTTTTTTTCCCTCTCTTTTTTACAACAAAATTTACACATTTTGGATTTTATTACTCCTTAGTTCTTATTACTTTTTCGGGGGGAGAGAATACAGTCAAATATGGCAAAACAAAGCTGTCAGTCAAAACCAAGGATAGACATAGCACATGGTGTAGAACAGAGTACAAAGTTATCAACAATGGTTATCAACGTTGTCTCTTGTTTCCTTAAAAAGAATTGTCTATCTCATTAGATATTATAAAGTTGGACAAAACAGTAGAGAACAAGACCAATAAAACTTAGGCATTGTAAACATTACAGGACTTCCAAAGGAGACAATAGTCAAACCAGAATGGGAATCTTAGTGAATCTTATTGCCTTCAAAGTAGTTGCCTATACCCTCAAACTTGATACTATCATACAGAATGGAACAGAGTCTAATCAGTCAAAACAAGATCGTGGGAGTATTACAGGACTTCAAAACAAGTTAATGGGAAATCAAAAAGAGTTACTATTATATATCCTAATTTTTAAAATTTTTCCCCTTAATTAAGACAAACATAAGAAATAACTAAATAATTTTTTAAAGAATAAGGGGGAGATTGAGATAAAACAGGACATAACAATATAACAATAGAGGTCAAAGCTTGACTGTTTCAGCAACCTAGTACTTCACCACCATATAACCTGACTTAATAGTAGTTACCATAGTGTCTGTCTTTTTCCTTGAAATATTTGGATAAAACTTCGTATACTATAGCTTCAAATATTTCCATATCAAGAAGCCCAGAATAAAGCCTTTCTAATTAATGAGTGAAAACTTTATAAGGCTTCAAGGCCACATAATGGGGAATCATGATTACCACATATTTTTATATATTTGAATCATTACTTACATTAGGGAAACTATTCGGTATTCACACATGCGAGATTGATTTATTTCACTTATGAGTATGGTCTCAAGCTGCGCCCATTTATTGATAAATATCTCAATGTGATCCTTCTTTATAGCTGAATAATACTCCATTGTATAGAAATACCTCGACTTTTTATCCATTCCTCAGTTGATGGACACTTGGGTTGTTTCCAAAATTTGGCGATTACAAATTGTGCTGCTATAAACATAGGTGCACATATATCACTGTGGTATGATGCTTTCAGTTCTTCTGGGAATATGCCTAGAATTGAAATAGCTGGAATAAATGGGATTTCCAAACCCAACATTTTGAGAAATCTCCAGACAGATCTCCACAAAGGCTGTACCAGTCTACACTTCCAACAAGAGTGCAGGAGAGTTCCTTTTTCCCCACAGTCTCTCCAGCATTTGTTGTTGGTTTTCTTGATCCTGGCCATTCTTTCAGGAGTGAGATGGTATCTCAGTGTGGTTTTAATTTGTATTTCTCTAATGACCAATGATGATGAGCATTTTTTCATGTATTTATTTGCCATTTGCATTTCTTCATCTGAGAATTGCGTATTCATCTCAGATGCCCATTTATGGATTGGATCTTTGAATTTTGGAGGTCTGAGTTTTTTTAATTCTTTATATGTTTTAGACAAGAGTCCCTTGTCTGAGAAAAGAGTTCACTAAAATCTTTTCCCAGTTTGTGGGTTTTCTTTTCACTATGCTGGAGATTTCTTTTGACATGCAGAAACTTTTTAATAAGAAGTGGTCCCAGTTATTGATTCTGGGAAGTATTTCCCGTGCAGTTTGAGTCCTGTTCATGGATGCTCTAACTACTCCTATGTCTTCAAGGTTTCTACCCAATATGTCTTCCAGTAGATTTAGTGTTTCTGTTTTAATATTCAGATCTTTGACCCATTTAGATTTTAATTTAGTACATGGTGATAGACATGGGTCTAGCTTTAGTTTTCGGCAAATGGAGAGCCAGTTTTTCCAGCACCATTTATTACAGAGACTGTCGTTCTTCCAGTGAACCTGCTTGGCTCCTTTATCAAAGATAAGGTGGTTGAGTGTGTTTGTAGTTGTGGTTGTATCTTCTAATCTATTCCATTGATCTTCAGCTCTGTTTTGATTCCAATACCATGTTGATTTTACTACTGTTGCTTTGTAGTACAATTTCAAGTCAGGAATTGTGATGCCTCCTGCTTTGTTTTTGCTGCTTAGAATTGCCTTTGTGATTCCAGGTCTCTTCTGGTTCCAGATGAAATTTAGGAGTGATTTCTCTAGATCTATACGGTACGTTGATGGTATTTCTATTGGGATTGCATTGAATCTGTATAACAGTTTTGGGCGAATGGCCATCTTCACAATGTTTGTTCTTCCTATCCATGAGCAAGGGATGTCTTTTCATTTTCTGAGAATATCTTCAATTTCCTTTTTCATTGTATTATAATTTTCACTGTATAAGTCTTTCACTTCTTTCGTAAGAGTAATTCCTAAATATTTCATTTTTTTGCTTGCTAATGTGAATAGTCCAGTTTCTCTTATTTCCCTCTCTGTGATTTTGTTGTTCGTGTATAGGAATGCTATTGATTTCTGAGTATTGATTTTGTATCCAGCCACATTACTGAATTTATTTATTGTATCTAAGAGTCTTTCAATGGAGTTTAGGGGGTCTTCTATGTAGAGTATCATGTCATCTGCAAACAATGATTGTTTAACTTCTTCTTTTCCTATCTTTACCCCTTTTATTTGTCTTTCTTGCCTAATTGCTCTGGCTAGTACTTCCAGTACAATATTAAATAGGAGTGGTGATAAAGGACATCCTTGTCTTGTTCCCGATTTTAAAGTAAAGGCTTTCAATTTTAGGCCATTTAGTATGATGCTGGCTGTTGGTTTGTCATGAATGGCCTTTATTATATTGAGGTAAAGACCATCTATTCAAATTTTCTGTAAAGTTCTTATCATGAATAAATTTTATGACCTTATCGAAGGCTTTTTCTGCATCTATAGAAATGATCATGTGATTCTTAATTTTGGCTTTATTGATATGGTGGATTACATTTATTGATTTGCATATGTTGAACCATCCTTACATTCCTGGGATGAATCCCACTTGGTCATGGTGTATAATCTTCTTGATGATTTGCTGCATCCTAGGCTTTTTCTGCATCTATAGAAATGATCATGTGATTCTTAATTTTGGCTTTATTGATATGGTGGATTACATTTATTGATTTGCATATGTTGAACCATCCTTGCATTCCTGGGATGAATCCCACTTGGTCATGGTGTATAATCTTCTTGATGATTTGCTGCATCCTATTTGCCAATATTTTATTGAGGATTTTTGCATCCAAGTTCATTAGGGAGATCGGTCTATAGTTCTCTTTTTTAGCTGGGTCTTTCTCAGGTTTTGGAACTAGAGTAATATTTGCTTCCAGGAATGACTTAGGAAGGATTGCTTCCCTTTCAATTTCATTGAATAGCTTGAGGAGTGTTGACATTAGGTCTTCTTTGTATTTCTTGTAGAATTCTGCAGTGAATCTATCTGGGCCTGGGCTCTTCTTGGTGGGTAAGGACTTAATTACATTTTCAATTTCATTAGCAGAGATTGGGTTATTCAACAGTTTTACATCCTCTTGATCTAGCTTTGGTACTTCATATGTTTCTAAGAATCTGTCTATTTCTTCTGTGTTATCAAACTTTTGAGAGTATAGGTTTTTAAAATAGGTGTTGGTTATCTGTATTTCTATTGGGTCTGTAGTGATTTCTCCTTTTTCATTTCTTATTGCATGAATTTGAGCTTTTTCTTCCCTTTTTAAAATAAGCTTAGCTAGGGGCTTATCGATTTTATTTATTCTTTCGAAGAACCAACTCTTTGACTTGTTGATTCTTTGGATTGTTTTCTTAGTCTCTATTGCATTGATTTCTGCTCTGATTTTTATAATTTCCTCTCTTCTTTTGGCTTTGGGCTTGACTTGCTCTTCTTTTTCTAGCTGTTTGAGGTGTAGCATGAAGTTATTTATTTGTATTCGTTCGGTTTTCCTGATGTGGGAACTCAGTGCAATAAATTTTCCCCTCAGGATGGCTTTCATTGCATCCCACAGATTCTGGTAAGTAGTATCTGCATTTTCATTTTCTTTTAGGTACTGTTTAATTTCTTCTTTAATTTCTTCTGTGACCCACTGATTACTCAAGAGTGTGTTATTCAGTTTCCATGTGTTTGTGGGATTTTTTCAGTATCTTTTATCATTATTTTCTAATTTCAGAGCGCTATGATCCGATAACATGCAAGGGATCATTTCAACTCTTTTGCATTTGTTTAAATATGTTCTGTGAGCTAATATATGGTCTATTTTAGAGAATGGTCCTTGTACTGCTGAGAAGAATGTGTATTCTGATGTTGTTGGGTGTAACATTCTGTATATGTCTATCAAGCCCATTTGTTCACAGGTGTGATTCAGTTCTGTTATTTCTTTGCTCATTTTCTGTCTGGTTGATCTGTCCCTTGGTGTCAATGGCGTATTAAGTTCTCCTGTTACAATTGTGTTACTGATAATTTGAGTTTTCATTTCTGTTAATAATTGTTTTATATAACTGGGTGCTCTGGAGTTTGGTGCGTATATATTTAAGATAGTTATCTCTTCCTCTTGGAGTTTTCCCCTTATGAGTATGTAATGACCTTCTTTGTCTTTTATGGTAATTGTTGGTTTAAAGTTCACGTTGTCTGCAAACAGAATGGCTACTCCTGCCTTTTTTTTTTTGGATTCCTGCTGCATGAAGAATTGTTTTCCATCCTTTGACTTTCAGTCTGTGAGTATCCTTCTGGGTGAGATGGGTTTCCTGTAAACAGCATATGGTTGGATTTTGTTTCTTGATCCATTCTGCTATTCTGTTTCTTTTGATTAGTGCATTGAGACCATTTACAGTAATGGTTATTACTGTTAAATGCTGGTTAATTGTAGGAATGTTATCTCTCTGCTGTTGCATCTTTATCTTTTTGTTCTGTTTAATTATTTGCTTTGCTTAGTAGTTTTTTCCTTTGTGTATCTAAACTGTCTTTCAATATTTTTTGCAGGGTTGGTTTGGTGTTCATGAAGTTCTTCAGCTGTTCTTTGTCATGGAAGTATCGTATTTCACCATCTATTTTGAATGATAGTGTTGCAGGATATATCAGTCTAGGTTGGAAATCATTTTGCTTTAGGATCTGGAATACTTCACTCCATGCTCTTCTTGACTTTATTGTTTGTGATGAGAAGTCTGCTGTGATTCTGATAGGTTTTCCCTTATAAGTGATCTGTCTTTTTTCTCTGACAGCTTTTAATAATCTATTCTTGTGTTGGATTTCTGGGATGGTTATTATTATATGTCTGGGTGTACTTTTATTTTGGTTATGAGTATTTGGAGTTCTATATGCTTCACTGATCCTGATGTCAGTTTCTGATCTCATGCTTGGGAAATTTTCAGCTATTACTTCTCTAAATATCCTCCTGACATCCTTCATGTTGTCTCCCTCTCTTTCATTAATCCCTATCATTCTTATGTTATTCTTCTTTGCATCGTCTTGCAGTTGTTGAATTATTTTCTGATTCCTTGTTATTTTCAAAAGATCTTTCCTTTCCTGTTCACTATCTGCAATCCTGTGTTCAAGGTCTGAAATTCTATCTTCACTTTCATTAAGGTGGTTTTTACAACTTTCAGTGGAGTTTTTTATTTCCTGTATATCTGTGTGCATCTGCATTATGTATTCTGTTTGTTTCTTATATTGCTCGTCTAGGGATTCTATCTTTTTGTTTAGTTCCTCCAATTTTTATCTGTGTTTTCTTTAGATATATTTAGAATCTCTTTCATTTCTTTTATCATTTCTTCTTTTATCTGGGTGATTATTTCGAGTTTGAATTTCTTTAAAGCTTCCTGGAGTTGCTTGTCAATTTCAGTAGCTATTGTGTCCAATATATGAGGTAGATGGGATATATTTTCTTCTATATACATCGCTCCTAGGGTTTCTTGAGATGGGCT
Organism: Cavia porcellus; assembly: GCF_034190915.1. NCBI lineage: Eukaryota > Metazoa > Chordata > Mammalia > Rodentia > Caviidae > Cavia > Cavia porcellus. Next base: position 48,734,434 of record NW_026947513.1, on the reverse strand, counting down.
GGAGGTTTGAAGTTGTAATTTGGTCTTTTGTTTTGTCATTTTCCTATATTTCTGTGTTTCAAGTGTTATTTGAAAGCTTCCTCAGGATCTGTTGAAAATCCCCTTCTATGTTTGCAGCTACTGAGACTCTGGCACCACGCTACCCCAGGCCATTGGGCCTGCAGAACCAGTGGCCCTCCTCTGCCTGCTCAGAACTCCGTAGTTCCAGACAAGCTGGGCCTCAGGGACACTGTGCGCCCATCTGCCCCTTGGAAGCTCCACAGTTCTTCCATTGCAGCCGGGTTAGGGTACTCACCACAGGCCGTGGTTCTTGAAGAGATATCCACAGTCCTCCAGACACACGGAGAGGCCGATGCAGGCACCCCAGATCTGCCCAGCTCCTCCTCTACACACTGATGGCTAGGCTTGGCAGCAAAACAGGCTGGGCTCGGCTGATAGTGTGGGCCCGCCCACCCATCGGGAGCTCAGCAGTTCTCCAAGTGCAACCGGGATGGGGAGGCGGATGTAGAAGCCTCAAACCCACCTCTCCCCTTCACTGCACCTGGAAGCCTGGAGGGACTCCACATGTCTGGGCGGAGATATCCACAGTGCTCCAGACACACAGAGAGGCTGATGAAGGCACCCCAGATCTGCCCAGCTCCTCCTCTTCACACTGATGGCCAGGCGCGGCAACAAAACAGGCTGGGCTCGGGTGATAGTGTGGGCCCGCCCCAAGTCTTTGTATTTCAAAAGAAATCTCCTACAGAGTGAAAAGGATACCCATGAATTGGGAAAAAATCTTAGTGAACTTTTCCTCAGACAAAGGACTTGTATTTAGAACATATAAAGAACTTTTTAGAAAATCAAGTTCCTGAGTTTCGAAGACTCAATCCACAAATGAGCATCTGAGATGAATAGACACTTCTCATCTGAAGAAATTCAAATGGCAAATAATTTCATAAAAATGGCCAGGATCAAGAAAATTACCAACAAAAAGTGCTGGAGAGGCTATGGGGCAAAAAACACTTCTGCATTGTGGGTGAGACTCTATATTGTTACCATCACTGTGGAAATCAGTCTGGAAATTCCTCAAAAAGCTGAAAGGGAAGGTCATATTTGACCCCCCTATTCCACTTACAGACATATTCCCAGAAATACTGAAAACAAGATATCACAGTGATATACATGCACCAGTGTTTAGAGCAGCACAATTTTAATAGGCAAACTTTGAAAACAACCTAAATGCCCATCAACTGAGGAATGGATAAAAAATAAGTATTTTATGCAGTGGAATACTACTCAGCTATAAAGAAAGACCACATTGAAGCTTTTACAGGTAAATAGATGTGACTTGAGATCACACTCGTAAGTAAAATAAATCAATCTTACATGTGTACATACAGTATTGTCTCCCTTGTGTAAGAAACTTAGCAAATAAGACACAAAATCTCCACTAAATATTGTTAAGGGGTAAGCAACTGCTCAAAGAGAAATGAATAAGTCAAATAGGGAAAAGGAGAAAACAAGGAAAAGAGATAAAAATTATAAATGTGTATATACACTTAAGATTCCTAAGATGATTGTACTACTATTCTATTCTATTCATTATTGGAACAAAACAGCTATTATCTGTATAAGTAGATCAATTTTTGCATGACTGTGTCTGGTAATTCAAGTAAGACTTTTAAAGTTAACTATGCAAAACAAATTTGTTATGTTCATACCACCTTGTTTTGAAAGACTACATTGTTATATTGTTATAATGTTGAGGGCTCTTATAGTTATTTATTTGTTGCTTTGTTTTTCCTTCTAATATAGAAAGGATAGATATAAACATATATGCCTAGAACTTCACCTGAAGAGGTTATAAGAATTAATTCTGTTATGTGTGATAGTATGAACAACTATACTGAAAAAAAGTAGACATATGGTAGCTATTGATGTTGTCCTATCATTTTTTTGAAGTCCAATAATTATTTTATTCTTGGTTTTGGTTGGTTTTAGGCAGTTTGAAATTATTTTATTTCAATATGTATAAATATATGGACAGCTATTTTGAAGAAAACAAGACATTATGTTAGCCAATATTGATTCATCATATTTTTTCTTGAAGGCCCTTAAGGCTCTCATTCTTTTGTTCTGATTCTTTTACAGTATTTTGAATTATATTAGCTTATTGTTTGTGAAGGTACAGACAACCATTTTGGTTTTTTATTTGTTTTTTTTTAATTTTAATAAGAAAAAAGTCAAAAAAGAAATACAAATACCAAAAAAGGTAAACAAGGACAAACCCAAAACAATAATAATCTAGGTTTGCAAACCAGAATGAAAGAATTTAATATTTTTTTCAAACAAAGAAATAAAAGAAACTTTAAAAAAAACAGAAAAATTGTAAAACAATACAGAATTTTTAAAAAATTGGGGCTGGGGATTTAGCTCAGTGGCATAAGTGACTGCCTTGCAAGCAGGTAGTCGTGAGTTCGATCCCTGGTACCGATAAAAAAGAAAAAGACAAAAAAAAATTAACAACATAAAATTGCTAGATTATACATTACACATTGTAATTTTAAAAATAGTTGTCAAAGTCACAAAATAAAACTATAAAAAGTGGCTGGATACTCACATATTGACAGTGCAAACTATTCTGTTCGATGATACAGCAGAAATTTTGTAATACGATCATCTATCTTACACACTATATATACCATTTTACCTTGTAGAGCACTTTCTATCACTTTTAATTTTAAAATATCATTAGACTTTTTGGATCCATTATTTCATCCATTTTCATTATTTTTTACACTAGACAGACTATGTGATATTTACTAATGTTAGTCTCATTTATTTCACTAATGAGGATATTGTCAAGTTGTTTTCATTCACCTATAATGGCCTCAAAATCATCCATTTTATAGCTGAGTAGTATTCCATTTGTATTAAAATAACACATTTTTTCATACAATCTGTGGTTGATGGGAAATTTGATTGTTCCCAAGATTCAGCTATTACAAATTCTGTTGATATTAACATGGGTGCACATATGTCTCTGTGACATGATTTTTTAAAATTTTTCTGGGAAAATACCCAGAAGAGGAATAGCAGGATTGAAGGCAACTTCTAATCCTAATTTTTTTGAAGCAAGTCCATACCCATTTCCATAGCAGTTGCACCAGTGTGCATCCCCACCAACCATGGAGAAGTATTCTGTAACCCCGCATACTCATCAACATTTGTTATTAGTTGTTTTCCTGATGGCAGCCATACTGTCTGGAGTGAGATCAAATCCCAATGCTGTTTTGATTTGCATTTCTCAAATGACAAGTGATGGTGAACATTTATTCATATATTTATTTGCCATTTCTATATCTTCATCTGAGAACTATATTTTCATCTCAGATACTCATTTTTGGAGATGGTCTTTGAATTTGGGGTTTTTGAAGTTTTCAGTTCTTTATATGTTCTGAATATAAGTCTTTTGTCTGAAAGATTGTTGACTAAAATTCTTTCCCATTCTGTGGTTTTTCTTTTCACTTTGTTAATGATTTCTTTTGAAGTGCAGAAACTTTTTAGTAAAATGAGATTGCAGTTGTTGATGTTTTGAAGTATTTCCCATGTGGTTTGCATTTTATTGATAAATTCTCTGCCTACCCCTCTGTCTCCAAGACTTCTACACACATTGTCTTCCAGTAGATTTAGTGTTTTTAATACTTAGACGCTCAATCCATTTTGACTTTATTTTAGTGTATGGTGATAGGCATGGGTCTATATTCTGTACTTCAGTATGTGGAAAGACAATTTTTCCAACACCATTTATTAAAGAGGCTATTTTTCCCAGTGAACCTGTTTAGCTCCCTTCTCAAATATAAGGTGGCTGACTATCTTTTTAGTAGTGTTTGATCCTCATGCCTATTTCTTTGCCAGTACCATATTGATTTTGTTACTGTGCTAGTTTTAAGTATAGTTTTAGTATAGTTTTAAGTTAGGAATTGATATGCCTTCTGTCTTGCATTTGTTGCCCAGAATCACCTTTGCCACTCTATGTTTCTTCTGTTACCAAATACATTTTGGGAATATTTTCTCTAGATCTGTAAGCTATGTTAGTGGTGTTTTGATAGGGATTGCCTTGAACCTGCATAACAGTCTTGGGAGTATGGCCATTTTCACAATGCTGGTTCTTCCTAGCCAAGAGTAAGTAATATCCTTCCATTTTCTAATATCATCTTCAATCTCCATAATTAAGGGGATGGGGATTTAGCTCAGTGGCACAAACGCCTGCCTTGCAAGCAGGCAGTCATGAGTTTGATCCCTGGTACCAATAAAAAAAAAGAGTAGTATAATTTTCAGCATATAAATTTTTACAGTCTCATTTAGGTTGATTCCTAGGTATATAATTTTTTAGATGCTATTGTAAAAAGCAGTATTTCCACAAATTCTATCTCAGGGAGTTTTTCGTATACAGGAATGCTGTTGATTTTTGAGTGGTGACTTTGCATCCAACTATGCTGCTGAATTTGTTTATCACCTAAAGGATACTTCAATAGATATTTTTGTGGTCTACTATGTAGAGTATCCTGTCATCTGCAAATAATGATGTTTTACCTTTTTTCCTATTTGTACTTATTTTATTTCTCCCTCTTGTCTGATTGATTGGGCTAATATTTCTAGAATAATATTGAATAGAAGTCATGATAGTGGACATCCTTGTCTTGTTCCTGATTTTAGAGTGAAGGTTTTCCTTTTCTTGTCCATTTAGTATAATATAATATTGCCAGTTTGCTTGCCATACATGGCTTGTATGATTGAGGTATATACCATATATTACCAGTTTCTGTAGTGATTTTTTTTATCATGAATGGGTTTTGGAATTTACCAAAGCTTTTTCTGTGTCTACTGAGATGATCATGTGATATTTAGTTTTGAATCTGTTGATGTGGTGTATTTCATTTATTTATTTATGTTGAACCATCCCTGCATTCCTGGAAAAAATGCCATTTGGTTGTGGTGTATAACCTTCTTGATGGTATGCTGCATTCTATTTTCCAATATTTTATTCAGAATTTTTGCAACAAGATTGGTCTATAGTTAGGTCTTTCACTGGTTTTGGTACCAGTGTGATACTTGCTTCCAAGAATGATTTATGTAGGACTAGTTCTCTTTCAATTTCATTGAGGAGTTTAAGGAATATTGGTATTAAGTCTTCTCTAAATTTCTTGCAGAATTAAGCCATTAATCTGCCAGGACTGGGATTTTCTTTGTTTCAAGTTTTTAACTATGTTTGTGATTTCAGTAGCTGATAATGGATGATTCAAAATTGTTATATCTTCCAGACTAAGCTTTGGTAGTTCATAGGTTTCTAGAAATCTTTCCATTTCCTCTGTGTTTTACAGCCTATGTGAGTAGAGTTTTTGAGGTAGGTGTTCACAATCTTCTAAATTTCAATGGGATCTGTAGCAATCTCTGTCTTTTAAGTTCTTATTGCATGAATTTGAGTTTTTCTTTTTTTCTTGATAAAGTTTTTTAGAGGTTTATCAATTTTGTTTATTCTGTTGAAATACCAGCTCTGATTCATTAATTCTTTCTGTTTTTTTTAAGTTTAAATTGCATTAATTTTTGTTCCAGTTCTTACAATTTTCTCTCTCTATGAGCTTTGAGTTTGACTTGCTCTTCCTTTTTTAGAAGCTTGCAATGTAGCATTAGGTTATTTATTTATGCTCATTCTATTTTCTTGATATGACTATTTATTGTTATATATTTTCCTCTTAGGACTGTTTTTTTTTTTTTTTGCATCCCCTAGGTTACAGTGTGTTGTGTCTGCATTTTCATTGTATTATCAGCATTTGTTTTCTTTTAAAAGTTGTTTTGTAACCCACTGTTTCTTTCAGAAGGTTGTTATTTAATTTCCATGTGTTTATGCATGTTTTGCATTTTTGCCATGCATTTCCATTTTAGTGCACTATGTTCAAATATTATATATGGGATAATTTCACTCATTTTGCATTTACTTAAGAATGTTTTATGAGTTAATATATGGTCTATTTTGAGGAAGGACTCATGTGCAGCTGAGAAAAATATATATTCTGATGTGATTGGATGTAACACTCTGTAAACATCAACTAAATCTATTAGTTCACACGTATGATTCAGTTTTGTTATTTCTTTGCTGACTTTTTGACTAGTTCATTTATCTCTTTGTGATGGTGTGGTGTGAAGGTTTCCTATTACAATTGTGTTCTTAAGTATTTGATTTTTCATATCAATTAGTATTTGTCTTGTATAGTTGGGTGCCCTGTATTTGGTGCATATATATTTATAATTGTTAGTTCTGCCTCTTGTAGTTTTCCACATACAAGTATGTAGTGGCCTTCTTTATATCTTTTAATCATTTTAGATTTGAAGTTCACTTTGTCTGCAATCAGAATACCTACCTGTGCATTTTTCTGGGTTCCTGTTACATGGAATATTGTTTTCCATCCATTGACTTTAGTCAGTGAGTTTCTTTTTAAGTCATATATGTTTCTTGTATCAGCATATTGTGAGGTCCTGTTTCTTGATCCATTCTTTTAACCTGTTTCTTTTGACAGGTGAATTATGTCCATTTGCTTTTATGAATATCACTTATATGTACTGGCTTGACTTTGCCATGTTGTTTTCTGTTGTGGGTTTCCTGCTTTTCTCCCTTGTTTAATTTCTTGTTCAGTCTGGTGGTTTATTCTGTTACTGTTCCAGATATTGTGATCTTTTTTATCTCTTTCTAGCATGTCTTTCAATACTCTTTCTAGTGTTGGCTTGGTAGATATGAATTTCTTCAGTTGTTCTTTTCCATGGAAGTATCTTGCTTCTCCATTAAATATGAAAGACAATTTTGCTGGATACATCAGTCTGGGTTGAAAGCTGATTTCTCTTACTGCTTGAAATACTTCACTCAAAGCTTATCTTAATGTGAAGGTTTGTATTGAGAAGTCTGCCATAACTCCAATAGGTTTTCCTTGATAGGTGAGTTGTGTCTTTTCTCTAACAGCTTTTAGTATTCTGTATTTATGTTGTATGTCAGCGATCTTAATTATTATATGTCTGGGTATAGATGTATGTTGGTAGTGACTGTTTTATGTTAGGTTACATGCCTCATATATTTGTATATCAGATTTTTCCCCGTGTTTGGGAAGTTTTCTGTCATTTCCTCTGTGAATGCTTAGTTATGTCCTTTGCATTGCCTACTGCACCCTCACTGATGCCTATTAGTCTTACACTGTTTCTCTCAGAATCATCTCGAAGCTGCTGGATTGTTATGTCATGCTGCTTTGTTATTTTTATAAGTTCTACCATTCATGGTCACTATTTGTGATCCTGTCCTCAATTTCTGAAATTCTACCCTCAGTGTCATTTAAACAGTTTTCCAACTCTCAATAGAATATTTTGTTTCTTGTATATCTCTTTGAATTTGTTTCATGGATTCTGCTTGTTTTCTACATTTCTCATTCAAAGTTTCAATGAATTTCTCATGCTCCAGAATTTTTTATGTATTCCCTCTGTAGCTATGTTGAGTAAATCCTTTATTAAGGTTGTTATTTCTCTCTTTATGTAAGACATTACTTCTAATTTGATGTCCTCTATAGCCCCATGAATTTGTTTCTTTATTTCATTTGCTGTCATTTCAGAGATTTTCCGATGTATGAATTTTAAAGTTCTCTATTTTTCTGTTACCTTTTCTTGCAGCTGATGGACTAGATGTTTGAGATTGCATTTGGTTTTCCATTTTGTCATCATCACCTTCTGAGCCAATATCTTGTTATTCAACCCCAATAGTCACAACTGTTGTCAGTGTGTCCCCTAGGGTCCTACTGTGGGGTTAATGTCCACCTGATTCTTGGTTACATAGTGACTGGAATCTTCCAGAGTCACCTGTATGGACAAGGGGCCAACAAGTCTCCTATCATCCAGCACTGCCAGTCCACTGCAGTTCAAGTTTCTGCTAGGGAGAGTAGGAGCCAAACTTCCACAGCAGTAATGGGTCTAAAAGATGAGGAGGGAAGACAATGGCAGCATACTGAGCCAGGATGGGTTGGCAGTCCTCTGTGTTAGCTCATGGGAGGAGATTTCATGGGTCATGGGTGTGCTGGTGGTCAGAGCCAGGGTAGAGCTCAGCGATTATGTTCATGGCCTGTGTGCATTGGTGGTATTCCAGTGCACAGGTGTGGCTCAGCAGTTTGAGCTGCATTGCAGCATGGAAATCACCCTCTGGGCTGGTGATGGTGGGAGGGTGCAGAGGGGTGCAGGTGCAGCACAGTGGCTGAAGCCAGGTGGAGTACAGTGGTTGTCCTCTGAGTCTGCATGCATGAGGGGCATGCAGGGGCACAGGTATGGCTCAGTGGACCAAGCTGGGATGGAACACAGTGCTTGTCCACCAGGCCAGAGATGGTGGGAGGGTGCTGAGGAGCACAGGCCTGAACAGTAATTTTGAATAAAACAAGAGACTTTATGGTAGCCACTGTTGATTTCTCTTGTCCTTTTCTGAAATCCTGTGTTGTTTGCATTACTGGCTCTGATTTGATTGTTCTGTTTGGTTTTGTTTTACTCTGATTTGATCTCTTTAAAATAATAATAAGAAAGAAAGAAAGGAAGAAAGGAAGGAAGGAAGGAAGAGACTGGAAACAAATCCAACAATATGCTTTATACATATTTATTTCAAAATGAAATTCATACACTAAACGTCCAAGGATGGAAAACAATACTTCATGCAACATGAACACAGAAAAAGCAGGAGTAGCTATTCTGTTTGGAGACAAAGTGAAGGTCAAATAAATAGTGATTAAAAGAGATATAGAAGTTCACTATATATTTGTTAGAGGAAAACTTCAAGAGACAGAGACAACAGTCATAAAAAAGTCACCAATATGGGAGCACCCAAATATGTAAGACAAATATTAATAGATATGAATAATCAAATAAACATTAATACAATTATAATGGGGAACTTTAGTACCCCACTGACACAAAGAGACAGATTACCTAGACAAAATTTCATCAAAGAAATAATAGAAATGAATCACACTTAGAACAAGTGGACATTGTTCCACTCAACAACAGCAGAATAAGGGGCTGGGGATTTAGCTCAGCGGCATAAGCACCTGCCTTGCAAGCAGGCGGTCGTGGGTTCGATCCCCGGTACCGATAAAAATGAAAAAGACCAAAAAAAAAAAAAAAAAAAAAAAAAAACAACAGCAGAATACACATTCTTCTCAGCTACACATGTGATATTCTTTAAAACAAACTGTAGGGAGCAGCTCAGAATGGCTGCTGCTGCCCTGTCCCTCCCACCTGAGGGCATTTTGTGTGTCAGTCTACATTTCCCATGATCCTCCCCTTGCCTACAGTGTGCATGATGTGAGCAACTTCCCCCTTCAGCCTACGTCTCCCATAATCCTCTCCTGCTTACGTCATATATCCGGATGTGATGATGACCTATCAGATAACACTCCATGCTCACATTAAAAGTGTGACTATGGGATAAAGGGTGTGTGATTCTTAGTTTTTTCCACTGATTGTTTTGGCATAATTCTGGGCAAGGATAATGGGAAGGTTCAACAAGGGTATCAGGGTTATCTGCCTTAAGAGTATGTAACCTAGTCTATAAAATTTTCATCCATTACAACTAACATTTAATTTTATTAATATTACTGACACATTTCTTTAAAAATTCATAATATCTACAGAAATGTATATTTCATGAAATTGAGATCATAGTTATCTTTTCATTTTTGACGCACGAGATTGAAACACACATTTTAAATTACAAAAAAACCTTGATTTAGGTTCACTGATTTATTTAGTTGTTGAGGCTGGACTCCAGTTTCTGATTCTCTTAGTATTTCTTTTCAGTATACTGGAAATACAAACCTGTACCAGAATTTTCAACTTAAATTTTTATTATGTTAAAATAACACTAACACAGAAACATCTAAAACTAAGGCGAACACATTGTAAATTTTAACATTAAGATGAGTGAGCAATGAAAAGTTAGGAGTACAATTAACATAAAAACAGAAATCTCTGTGAATGTGTGGCTTAGCTTAGAAAGATTAAGAAATGTGTCTCTGTTGACAGGCCTTTGTTTACTGATCCTAGGAGGGGTGATCCTCATCACCTTATATGCACCTGCACCATTCTATTTATCTATTTTATGTACTCCTATGGCCACAGCTCCTGCAATCCTAGTAAAAAGTACAACCCATAATCCTTAGAAAAAACTCATAATAAAAGTGACAAAGTGCAACTAAGGTTCACACTAAAAAGATTCATGGGTACTCAGGTGCATGGAAAATGACCCAATCTTTAATGGAATTCTGGTTATCTTATACAAACCTCCTTAATACTTTGGTCCAGACACATGAATTGGAAATGAATAAAGCACACATAGTAAAGCCATACATGAACTGTGCCATGATCCATAGATTGAGCTTGTGAGTTGTATATTGCGCTGTGCAGACAGTCTCCCATGTGGACAATTTCCAAAACATAAAAGTTCATATTCATACTGGGTATTGAGCTCACTGGTATAAGTGACTGCTTGGAAAGTGTAAGGTCATAAGTTCAAGTACCTGGTACTATAAAAAAATTCTAAAAGTTCATATTCATGATTTTTTTGAGTCTTGTTTAAGGTATACCTGTGACATGATTACTAGAGAATCATGAATCATCTCAGAAATCTTGGATATTGATATATGACAGACAAACAGGGTAATTATACTGAAATTTTTAAGTACAATTATGATTCCAAGATGAAATCCATACGATACACACACCCGGGTATTGCAGTGTAAAACTTCTGTAAGGCTGAGTGTTTCTAAAAAGGCTGTGTGTAGAAAAAGGAGGGATTTGGGAATTATGGATGAAAAATCTTGAGCTACAACACTAACGATACAGTCTGGGAAGTTTCAATTCTTTAATTCAGAAAAGACTTACAACACATGGTGCATAACTGTGCTTACATCCTATGGATTTTATGGGAATTTGACTGTGGACTGAATACACTAGTGAATCAACACATTAAAAATAATGATTAAAATTATTTGTATTTTTGTATTGAGATTGGTAAATATGCTTATCTTGCAGTTTAAATACCTGATTCTTGGCACAGCATGATTAAAGTTCTTGAGTACAAAAGGAAACACAATAAAGAAATATACATTCACTAAGGCAGTGAACAGTAGCTGTGATTTTGAGATAAAGGCAAACAATTGTTGATGATGGCAGAGAGTAGATAGAAACATAAAAGATATCAACTACGAGGTGTCTCTTATTTCTATGAAAACCTATGGTAGGTCTTATCAGTATGGATGCATTGGATCTGCATAGGCTGCAAAAGATGAAAGTCAAGGAGAAACTGGCCAAGTCCATGAGCTTCATGGATGCAAAATGTGTAAGGAAGATAAATGTTATGATTACTGAAAACAAACCCTTTTTAAGATGGAGAAGCACTGCACACTATTGCTTCAGAAATGCATATACAATTTAAAGCCTTCTACCTACGTTTTGAAAGGGTATAGCGTCTCCTCTATTCTTGGAGCTGAATCACTTAACAAAAAATAAAAAAAAAAATCATGTCATAGCAGGATTACAGCACTACCTAACCCCTCAACTTCAAAGGCTCTACATTCAAAGTTGGATCTCTAGTCAGAAAAGAATAGCATCTGTTAAATCAAGAAGAATAGGTTACAAAGGACTCTGAAAAGACTGGAGACATTCAGCTAAAATAGACTCATGTGTTCCCATATCATACTTTGCCATGTTGACTTCTCCAGCATTGAGTGGGAAAAATAATCCTCCATAATCTATGTAAACAGTAGAGAATTTTCTAGAGGCAGTTACCAAGGAAAACAATAACAATTCTTCTTAGAACTTATTCTCAAAACCTACTTTTGCCTCTAGGCCTGTAAAAACATCTCAAATTTTAGAATACTCTTAGGAGATAGGTACACTATGTGACTCGTGAGGTGGCACACAATATGTACTGTGTTTTCTAACTGAGGTTAAGGGAAGTGGCATGAGAATTGTAAATTTATGAAGCAATAGATTAAGGAATACAAAACCCAATCAATTTTAAATTCTTGATATTGGACCATGAAGTCCCTCTTTTGACATATCATCAGACATCTTGGATCTGAAATAGTGGCAAATGGTTTATTTGGTTTGTTGGCCAATATCTGGATCAAAATATACTCCATGTGACTATATTGGTGATGTCTGTCATTACTTTGGTTACTGCTGATCAGGGTATTTTAAGAATGAGGTAAATATGAAAGCTTGAGATTTGCCAGTTAAACTTCTTCCTCTAAGTTGTGTGGGTTCAGAACATGTCCCCACTACTATTCTTCAGGGAGAACTTTTGTGAGGGGAACAGCAGCATCACTGAAGAGCTCTGCCATTGTTCTCTGCACGTCAGATTTTACACTGGGGCTGTTGTCACTCATTGGAGAGATTTAACTTTGGTGGTTGAAAATAGGTTTTGAAGTGGCAGGTGCCAAGATGCAACACTCAGTCACCAAGGGAATGTTGCACATGCTAACTGTAATGAAAAGCAACAGCAAAGCAATCATCTGATGTTTTGAAACATATAGACATTTGTCACTGACTAATTAATAATGGTATCTTCAGAATTAAAATAGATCTGATGTCTAATAATGTTTATTAGATTTATAAATGTGAAAGAATTCTGGTACATTTAACAAAATACTTTCAGAATTGTAAAATAATAATTTCTCCTCAAACACTTTCCATACTTCCATCATTTTATAGGCCTAGCACTGCTTGAATAAAAATGTACATCTGTCCCCTTAGGAAGAAGGAAGAAGACATAGGAGACACCAAAGTGTCTTACTGTTAATCCTTCTTACATCCTTCCAAAGAGACACATGATTTTTTTTCAAAGCAATTATGCAAAATAATCAGGTTAGGCAGAACAGTGAACACTGGTTATAAACTAAAACTGATTTCAGTAGATTTAAAACATACTTGGGATCCATAATAAGATAAATAGTCTACAGAATTTTGCTGAAAAATGGAGTTTCACATCAATCTGACTCGTACTGAGAATAGTATGTTCTCAAAAGACATATTATTCACTATTCCAGATACTGGGTTCACTTCTCCAGATACTGAATGCATAACTGGTGTCTATATGCTTAACAATTAGCAGAATCCCTTTACTGGTTCACTAACTTTTGGAGTGAGGATAATTATGAAGGAATTGCCAAATGGGAGCATCCTATACTGGAAAAAATGACATAAAGGAATCACTTCAGCCGTGAAATGGTGGCATAAATAGATGCAACAGTATTTATTTGAGTGTTGAGAATCTCCAAACTCTTCCTAAGGTTGGTTTTATCTTTATTGCTATTCATAATATTAAGATCAGTAGTAGTAAATATAATAAGAAGGTATATGGCCTTTAGAATTGAATAAGTAAATATGATAAGAAAGTGCATGGCATATACCTTCTTATTACGTTTGGTTATTTTATTTATCAGTGGATGTCCACCAAAGTAAATTATTTACCTTTGGCAATGTGAACAGTGATACAAGAATCTTGATAGTGTATTTATTACATTAGCATACTTATTTAGTTTCCTATAGATATATACTCAAAAGGCTTGAGCATGTAACTGGTAGTTCAATTTTTAATTTCTGCATGTGGATGAGGCAGGAGGGAAGGATATTTTTGAAGATATCCTACATACTTATATAAAACTCCTATATTTATGTGTTTTAAACCAATATGTTTATGAACGTATGCTCCCAAGTACATTTATTTATGTATTAACTATCATTAGGGGAAACAATCAGGATTTGATGAGTTTCTTCATTTTTAGACACAAAATTTATCTATTTGCAGCCTGTAGGACTGTGCTCCAGTAGCTGTTGAAAGGATCCTGCAAATCACTCAAACTTTCTTTGCATGGAGATGCCCATAGAAACCTCTCTTTTTGGTAATTGGTATCTGGAAAGAATTCATATGTTTGTTTAGTTATTTCTTGCTGTTGTTGCTAGTGCCTGAACATACACTGTCATGAAAACTACAAATTAAGTGGTAATTGCATTCCAGTGGGAGTTGAGATCACACAGGCATTACCCATACCCTGGGATATTGACAACTCCTTTCATACAAGCAGGAGGGTTGATGACTAGCACTTCAGCCTGCTGCTCGAGAACCTCGTAGTTGCTGGGTGAGTATTTTTTATATTTTGTGATCTAGTCTGTGAAATAGAGTCTGTGAGGTAAAGAACTAATTCTGTGTCTGCACTTTTGTGAATGGCCATGTCTGGAAAATAATTCATCTGGGGTGACAGAGATACACAATGAGAAAATATGATTCCTGACTCTTAACTGTGGACAGAGACAGGAGGTCTGAGACTCTCACAAGTGTCTGACTGTTCCCCATATGCTTTCACATAACCAATATGAGAAAATGATTGTGACAATTTCTCCAAGCAGTAATGTCATCCAAAGGAAAGATCCATGAGGTTCTAATCAGAAAATTTTTCAGCTGTTCAGTGTGCTACATATAAATCACACAGAAACGTGTATCACTTGCATCCTTGCTTCAGTAAAAGTTTTTGTTTGTAACGACGAGTGTGCTGGAGAAAGCTGAACCAAAATTTTCCTTTATAAGCAATGTATACAAATGGGAAATTTTGTTCTGTAATATTTTTCTCTCAGAATGGTGGGAGTGATAAATGAAGACATTGTCTAGATCTTGTTGAGAATATTGTTAGTGTATTTGCCATGTTGGACAATCTTCTTGTTTGGGAAAGTAGTTTACATAAAAAGTTAACAAAAGTGTTGAGTAATTTAAATTTCAGAGAAACTAATGGATCAAGTTGTTTCTCATTGCAACATGTTACTATATTTCTCAGATTTAAAATCTTTAATATCATTTTGTGACTCTAAATCATTATGTGCCTCAACATGCATTTAACTTGAAGGCTCAAAATTCCATTTTCATCCATGATGTATTTAACATCCTTCTTAAGACAATTGCTTTGATTTCTAAATTAATTGAAATATTAAGATATCTAATAAAGGTTAACTCAGTTTCTATGTCTTAAATTACTTAAGTAGACTTATCTTAGAGAACAAAATCAATAGTTTCTTGATTAGGGGATATAGCCTATAATTTTGTTGGTATCATGACATATTTAATAAACACAAATAAGTTATAAGAGATTATGTAGTTCATCATTAGTTTCTAAACCTTGTGAATATTTACTTAAGAGTGATTATTTGATAATAGTAAGACATTCAAACAGAATAGGGATAATTTCAATGAAATATTTCTAAAGGAATATTTAATAAGATAAACTAAATATATACATTATGTATATATATATATATATACAATACATGTATATATATGTATATATATACAATATTTAATAGGATAAACTCTATATACATTAATAGGATAAACTATATATAAAGTCACCAGCACTCTGACTTTGTGGTAATAAAGCCTAGTGTCACTGAAGCCTTGTTCACAAGTCTAAATATCTTCTTCTAATTTACATGAGTCATGTACATTAACTTTACTAAAGTTGCTTTCCTTTTCAATGATAGATATGATTAAGTCTAACACATTGTGTTGTGGCCTTACGTACTTGGGCACTGCTAAGGCAAAATTCACAATGATGCATATATTTAATATGCTATATAATGAATAATGAAAAATTTTCAAAGTCTTCAGAAACTAAATATGCAGCATAAATAAAAATTTAATAATACTTGGGTAAATTTAAACACATTTAATGAAATTTTCTCTGCACAACTCATGTTTCTGTACAGAATCTTACACTTTATCATGTTGCTATGAATCCTGCACAGTTGAAGATTGACATCTGTGAATCTGAAATTTATAATTGTCTTCATATTCCCTGCTGTCTTTGGAAGGCTGGGGAATCTCTCACTTCTTTGTCATTCTGTCTTCTTTTATTGCAGTGGCTGCAGGTCTAGGTACACAGATGTGATTGTCCGCCAACTGATTGTAGACAAAACCTTATCATTCCCTTCACAGGCATCTGAGAGACCATAGCAGTGCTTCGGATGGAAGACTTTCTTAATAATGTTGGATGCAAACTAGTTTTCTACCAACAAGTGGTAGGAAAGGGTTAGTCTTTCAGCATTAACTGCATGCTCAGTGTCTTACAGGCCATCACCATCAGCGCCAGGAGTTCCAACTGGGCAGACTTGAAATTGAGAACTCAAACATAAATTAGGCTTTGTCCTAGTATTTGTTGGGTCCTGTACATGGTGGCAAACTTCAGAGTTCCTATGCTTGTGAGTGACAAAGGGAAAAATAAAAACATCACAAATACTACACATTTTCAGTACTCTTCAGCTTTGTTTTGTTTGCAAAGATGAGAACTTCATCTTTGTGACATTCGATACCACATATTTTCCCTTTGAAATCTATGATCTGGAGCAGGATCTCCACGGTTTTCATTCTGTACATGCAAAAGCAGCGAACACAGCGCATTCACAGACAAAACAGTTCATCAGTATCTTCCCCAAACATCAGAGCTTCTCAAAGCATCCTCATCCTGGTCTGTGCATTTAGACCCTACTATGCCATGTCTTCAACGTGTATGTTTGATTTTTTCTTTATGACAAATCTTCTTGGTGACTGGTTAACACTTCTGCTTTAATCTATTTTGTTTCCCTATTGCTAGTGCATTCATTCTCATGGCACGTCAG
This sequence comes from Cavia porcellus, assembly GCF_034190915.1. Lineage (NCBI taxonomy): Eukaryota > Metazoa > Chordata > Mammalia > Rodentia > Caviidae > Cavia > Cavia porcellus. The sequence continues at coordinate 48,717,712 of NW_026947513.1, read as the reverse complement.
CTGCATGCATTCATTCATCACAAAGACCAAAACACAAATATGAGTCCATTTTAAAGTTCAGGTAGGTGTAAAATGATAGATAAAAGTTTTTATAAACAGTAGAAAAAACAGAAATTCAAAAGTTATACTTTTTAATATTTATAGTTAATACTGTTTTATTTTATAGTTGAAGGTTTACTCCTCCTTATTCAGTGCTCGTGTTTTTGCTTGTCATCCATTTTTCCTTCATTTTGTCCACGCTTTTTACATGATGGGAATACTTTTCTTTACCTATCTCAATTATTTATTATTGTTATTAATATATATTTGTCAATAAAATATTTATTATTTATAATTAGTATGTATTTAAGTGAATTTTAAATCTTTTTGTATTTTTATTTTTCTCTAATTTTAAAGTTTTATATTTCATTTATTCTCATATGCAAAGTACAGATTTTTATTTTACACTGCAATTAAAATATGATAAATATTTTATGTACATAATTGTTTTAAAATATATTATTATTTATAGCAATAATATATGATCATTATTTTAAAAGAGATTCTGTTTTAGTATAGAAATTTTGTCTGTAGTTTGTAGATAAATGTTAACCCCTTGCTCTCATGCATAAGTCTTGGCTGCAATCATCTGTTTTGCAAAACAAAATGTATTTGGAAGACAAATAGAAGAGCTCAGGAACACAACTATTAAATTTTAAGCTACTTTACTGTGATTTGATTAGCTTTAAAATATCTGAACATTTTAATGTACCTAACTGGATGTATTTGGAAATAAGTACACGTATGATTCCATCTAGAAAATGAGTGTCATTCAAATTAGAATCTATCCATAATCTTTCCAATTTGAATGGAGAAACTCAGTTTAGACACATGGACTGAAAAGAAATGCAATAAATCTTCAGTTTGGTAACATTTTTTTTCTGTAGTGTGTGAGTATATTACTTATTTCTAGTTAATGAAAATCTCACAGTCTTGTTAAGCATGTTATCAGGGACTGTTGCAAGACTCAGACACATTAGACACTACAAATCCTCTGCTCTTCCTTTTTTTCTCTCTCCTCTCTCCCTGGAAATTAAGAGCTCATCTAAATGTATAATTGTCACATAACTGGTATTGAAGAGATCTTCAAACAAAATCTATGCTGAAATTATGCATCAACTGTAATACAACCTTCTGGACCTGTGTTCACAACTTTGTTTTGCTTTTCTTCCTCTTGTGGTAATAGCAGATAAGGTCTAGAATTATGCCAAATTTTACTTGCACAAAGTGGTGGTTTAATTGCACACAATACCATATTCTTCAGGAATTGCATTAGGAATGTGTCTCACCTTCATACAGTAACTCTTACTTTCTCTGACCTCCCATTTACTGGAAATCAATGCTATATTTCTGTACATTTAATAATTTTATATTCTAAATCCATATGGGGTCACACAGATTTTATTAAAAATTTCTTTGCGTTCTTTATTCATCTGAGTATAACCTCCATGCATTACATTATTTAGTAGTGTGTTACAGGGTTTGTTTGCCTTTATTTTATTTTTTAAAAAGATTAAGATAAAAGAGGACATAACAACACAGGTCAGAACAGAACAATTTAAGCAACATAGTGTTTCACTACAAGACAACCTGATATAACAGTAGCTACCATAATGTCTCTTTCCCTGAAATATTTGAGTATGCATTCATACACTAAAATATCAAATGTAACAGGACAGTATAAAGCCACTCAAGAGAATGACAGTCTTACAGCGTCTTCAGAACCAACTAACCAAAGACAAACAATGGTTACTATATTATCTCCTTGTCCATAGAAATTTTTGTTTATACTATCACATATAATAAAATCCAATAAGATACAACATGATAAACAGATGGAGACAGAAGAACAAAAGCTTGATGAAAATTCAAAACAAGATATTAAATCCACACTGGCTATTATGATGTCTTGTTTTCTCCAAAATGGCTATTCATACTATCACACACAATACAATAAAAAACTCAAAATAAAACTATTCCAATTAATGAGTGAAAATATTGTAAGGCTTCAAAGCAATATAATGGGGAATCATGATTACCACATAATTTTATGTATTCTTACCATGTCTTACACTAGGGAAACTATTCGGTATTTATGCAATTGAGTTTGATTTATTTCACTTATGAGTATGGTCTCTAGCTGTGCTCACTTATTTATAAATATCTCAATGTGATCATTCTTTTTTTTAAATTTTATTTAAGGAGAAAAAGAAATAAAAACCAGAAAAAAGGTATAAGTTATACAGAACTTCAGAAAAAAAATAAACAGTAGGAAATCACTAGTTAATGGATTAATATTGTCATCTTAGAAATATTTGTTCAAGTTACAAAATTAGAGCTTATATAGTGGACATTCAAACAGTGAGACCAAACAGTTCTGTTCAATGATCCAACAAAATCAGTAATATCATTGTCTATCTTATACACTTAAATATACATGCAGTAATATCATTCAGAACACTTTCTTTTCCTCTCTTTCATACAATGACTATTACACATTTTGGGTTTTATTGCTCCCACAGTTCTTATTACTTTTTTTGGAAGAGAGTAAAACCAAATGTGACTGAACATAACAGAGTCAGTCAAATTGAAAGGGTGGACATAATAGATAAGGTAAAAACATAATACAAGGTGATCAACAATGTTACCATAATGCCTCCCGCTATCTCAAATAGAATTGCCTATATCATCAGTAATAATAAAATTGAACAAAACCAACAAAACCAAAACACTGGAGACATTACAGGTCTTCAAAAGTAGATAATAGTCAAACAGAATGGGGGTCACCGCTGTTGCCTAAACTTTCGAACCTGGTACTATCAAGCAAAACAGAATAGAGGAACATCAGTCAAAACAAGATGGTGAGAGCAATACATGGCTTCAAATCAAGTTACTAGTAAATCAAAGGGGGTTACTATAATATATCCTACTATTTTTAATTATTTTTCCCTTAATTAAGAGGATAAAAATAAAAAAGTAAATAATAAAATGGAGATTGAGATAAAAGATGGCATAACAACAAAACAGCGCAGATCAAAACATAACCATTTAAGCAAAATAGTGTTTGACCACAAGATAATCCTAACATAAAAGTAGTTACCATATTGTCTCTTTCCTTGAAATCATTGAGTATAACTTCGTATACTGTAGCATCAAATGTATCAAAACAATGTAAAACCATTCAAGAGAATGACAGTATTACAGGGTATTTAGAATCAACTAACAGAAAATGAACATTGGTTTCTGTATAATCTCCTTGTCTATAAAAGTTTTTGTTTATACTATCACATATAATAAAATCCAATAAGATATAACATGTTAAGACCAATGGAGACAGAAGAACAAAAGCTTGACGAGACTTCAAAACAAGATGATACTAAATCAGCATTACCTATTAGGAGGTAGTTTTCTCCAAAATAGCTGTTCCTATCATCTAATCTTCTCTGCCTCATCTCTGTTGAGCTCTTTTTCTGTCATTAGTTGTCAGTTTGTCTTCTTCATTTTGTTTTCTGCTCCATTCATTATGGCCTCTCTGCTACTACTTCTGGATTCTTGGTATTTTTCTTTTTTAGAATATCCTGCAGTATTCTCTGTAGAGTTGAATTGGTGGCTGCATATTCCCCTTGTTCCCCTTTATCCTGGAAGCACCTTGTTTTTCCATCAATTTCCAGGGATAGTTGTGCAGGATATATCAATCTTGGCTGGAGGTTATTATCTTTCAAAGCTTGAATTATTTCTCCCCAAGGTCTTTGTGATTTGATGGTTTGTGCCAAGAAGTATTCTGTAATTCTGATGGGTGTTCCCTTATAAGTTATTTTTTTCTTGTCTCTGATGGCTTTTAATATTCTGTTCTTATATTGGATTTCTGGAATTTTGATTATTACATGCCTGGGTGTACTCTATTTGGGTTGTAGGTAGCTAGAGTCCTGTATGCCTCATATATCTGAGTATCTTTACCATTTGCTAAATTAGGGAAATTCTCTTGGATTATTTCTGTGAATAGCTTTTGTAGTCCATTTGTTTGTGTCCCCACTTCTTCTCTTATGGTCTTAATTCTTAAGTTATAGATCCTCTTATCATCTTCTAGTTTTTATATTGCTGCTGTTTGTTTTTTTTTTGTTGTTGTTGTTATTTTTAAGAAGTTTTTCATTTCATGCTCCCATATTACAAATCTGCCCTCCAGTTCAGATAATCTGTCCTTAGTTTCTTTCAAGCTGTTATGCCAGTTTTTGATAGAGGTTTTAGTTTCCTGGAAATCTCTTTGAACCTGCTTCATGTATTTTATGCTTTATTTTCTCCAACAAACAATTCTCCCCTCTTTTTCTGTTCTTCCATTCCACCATCTGTTTTTTCTTGGGTGGTGCTTAGCATTTCTCTAAGTATTCTGCTTCTGTCTAGCTTCAGGTCATTAATAACTTCATTCCTGAACTCATCTATGAGGCTCTGGAGATAGCGCTTTATGTCTATTGGTGACATGTCTGCTATTGCCTGTTTCTCAGGATTGGGGGCTGAGAAACTCCCTCTTCCCATATTCTTTATTCCTTATATATATGCAAGCATATATAGGAGGCCCAGATTCCTTCCCTTTTGGCCACAGTCTGATTGAATTGCGCCGGCTAGATGTTCCACCCACTGCAGTGCACCAGGGAGTTATGGACCAGGCAGCCTATGTGGGGATTGCCCCTCCAGGTCACCTTCAGGTGCTGAGACCTGGGTTGTGCTAGCCTAGTGGATCTCAGGCAGTAGTGTCACATAAGCTAGGCACTGTTCATCAATCCCGCTTGAGAGGAGGATATGTGACTAAAGTCACTACAGTGCCCTGTTCCGCTAAGTCTGCCCAGTCCCAAAATGTCCTCTGTTGGAGCCACCTAGACCGTGGAAGAGTCCCAGTTTCTCTCACTCACCCCAGGTCAATGCACGGCTCCCCACCCGTCCTGCTCTCAACTCCATTCACCGATTCCTGTTCTCAGAGCTTTTGCGTGTCTCTCTCCCTGCCAAGCAGATTCAGACGCAGCTGCAGTGGCAGGAAACCCAAATCGTGGCTTCCAATGGTGCGGGCTCCAGCTTCCACACTGAGGCTTTATCCGTTCCTGTTGTAGCACCAGGATTGCATTCCCAGTTGGTTTCTCTCAGCCCAGTTCATTCTTGGGTCAGCAGGGCATATCTCCTCTTGCTTAGGATTCCTTACTCCGCACCATTCCTGGATTCTAAGCTGGGTCTTTCAGAGAGCCTCTGTAGCTGCTGCTATCTGTCTGCCATGTTCTCCTGGATGTCTACTGGACATACACTTACTAGATGTCTGGATTCCAAGAACTGTGACTGGTTTTATTTTCATTAACACAATGTCTCTATATGTAGTTCAGGCTGGCCTTGAGTTCACTTTGTAGCCCAGGCTGGTCTCAAACTCACAATGATCCTCTTGCCTCAGTCTCCTTAGTGCTGGAATTACAGGTGTGAGCCACCATGCCCGGCTGAGAACTGCGACCTTTGCAAGGATTTTAGAACAGCAAAATCATGGTCTGAGGTGGAGAGAGGATGGGATCTCGCAATGCAGAGAGGCCTCTGTGATCATTCTTTATATCTGAGAAGTACTCCATTGTATAAAAATACCACATCTTTTTTGTCCATTCCTCAGTTGATGGACACTTAGGTTGTTTCAAAGTTCTGGCTATTACATATTGTGCTGCTATAAACATGGGTGCACATATATAACTGTGGTATGATGTTTTCAGTACTTCTGGGAATATGCCTAGAATTGGAATAGGTGGAACAAATGACATTTCCAATCCCAGCTTTCTAAGAAATTTCCAGACTGACCTCCACAATGGTTGCACCAGTCTGCACTCCCACCAAAAGTTTAAGAGAGTACCTATTCCCCCACAGCCTCTCCAGCATTTGTTGTTGGTAGTTTTCTTGATCCTGGCCATTATTTCCAAAATGAGCTCTAATCTCAGTGTGGTTTTAATTTGCATTTCTCTAATGAGTATTTTTGATAAACATTTTTTCATATATTTAATTGCTACTTGTATTTCTTCCTCTGAGAACTGTATATTCATCTCAGATGCCCATTTTTGGATTGAATCATTGAATTTTGGGCATCTGATTTTTTAAAATTCTTTATATGTTTTACACAGAAGTCGTTTGTCTGAGGGACAGTTCATTAAAATTTTTTCCCTGTTAGTGGGTTGTCTTTTCACTATCCTAAAGATTTCTTTTGATGTGCAGAAAATGTTTAATAAGACATGATCCTTGTTATTGATTCTGGGACTCACTGATTCTTATTCATGAAATCTCTACCTACTCCTATGTCTTCAATGTTTTTACCCACTTTTCTTCCAGTAGATTTAATATTTCTGTTTTAATATTCAGATCTTTGATCCATTAATATTTTAATTTAGTTCTTGGTGATATCCATGGGTCTAATTTTAGTTTTTGGCATAATGAGAGTCACTTTATCCAACACCATTTATTAAAGAGACTGTCATTGTTCCAGTGAACATGTTTGGCCTCTTTATCAAAGATAAGTTGGTAGAGTGTTTTTGCAGTTGTGGTTGTTTCTTCTAATCTATTCCATTGGTCTTCGGCTCTGTTTTGATTCCAGTACCATGTTAATATTACTACAGTTGCTTTGTAGTGTAACTTCAAGTCAGGGATTGTGATGCCTCCAGCCTTGCCTTTGCTGCTTAGAATTATCTTTGCTATTCTAGGTCTCTTCTGGTTCCAGATGAATTTTAGGAGTGATTTCTCTAGATCTATGCATTATGTTGATGGTATTTTTTATTGGGATTGCATTGAATCTATATAAGAGTTTTGGGAGAATGGCCATTTATTTTTCCTATTCATGAGCAAGGGATGTCTTTCCACTTTCTGAGATCCTTTTCAATTTCTTTTTTCAGTCTATTATAATTTTCCCTATAAATATCTTCAACTTTTTTCATGAGAATAATTCCTAAATATTTCATTTTTTTGGAGGCTAGTGTGAAGGATGTGGCTTTTCTTACTTCAGTCTCATTGGTTTTGTTGTTAGTGCATAGGAATGCAATTGATTTTTGAGTATTGACTTTTTAAAATTTTAAGGAGAAAAAAACAGAAAAAGGGTACAATTAATACAAAATTTAAAAAATAAACAGTAAGAAATCACTAGTTAATAGATTACATATTCTCATCTTACAAATAGTTGTTCAAGTTACAAAATTAAAGCATACAAAGTGAACTTTCAAACAGTGAGACTGCAAAGTTTTGTTCAATGATCTAATGAAACTCAGTAATATGCTTATCTTACATACTTAAACATATATGCAGTGATAGCCATTAGAGCACTTTATTTTCTTTTCTTTTGTACAATGAAAATTACACATTTTGGGTTTTATTACTCCCACAGTTCTTATTACTTTTCTTGAAGAGACTAAACCAAGTGCAACATATCAGAACAGAGTCAGTCAAATCAAAAGGATGGACATAATAGATAATGTAAAAACAAAATACAAGTTGATCAACAATGGTTACCACACTGCCTCTTGAGTATTGAATTTTTATCCAGCTACATTTTTGAATTTATTTATTATATGTAGGAGTCTTTCTAAGGAGTTTTATGGGTCTTCTATGTATAGAACTATATCATCTACAAGAATGATAATTTAACTTCCTGTTTTTGTATCTTACACTTTTATTTCTCTTTCTTGTGTAACTTCTCTGGCTAATATTTCCAGTACTATATAAAAAGGAGCTGTGTTAGGGGGCATCCTTGTCTTGTGCCTGATTTTAAGGTAAAGGTCTTCGGTTTTTGGCCATTTAGTATGAATACTGGCTGTTGGTTTGTCATAGATGACCTTTATCATATTGAAGTAAAGACCATCTATTCCAATTTTCTCTAAGGTTCTTATTATGAATATGTGTTAGACCATATCAAAAGCTTTTTCTGCATCTATAGAAATGATCATGTGATTCTTAAATTTGGTTTTATTGATATGGTGGATTACGTTTATTGATTTGCATACGTTGAGCCATCCCTGCATGCGTGGGATGAATCCCACCTTGGCATGGCATATAATATTCTTGATGATTTGCTACATCCTAATTGCCAATATTTTATTGAGGATTTTTGCATCTGTGATCATTAGGAGGATTGGCCTGTAGTTCTCTTAATTAGTTGGGTCATTCTCAGGTTTTGGTAGTAGAGTAATATTAGTTCCCAGGAATGACTTAGGAAGGATTGCTTCCATTTCAATTTCATTGAGGATTTTGACCATCTGCATTAAATCTTATTTGCATTTCTTTTAGAATTTCTTAGCGAATCCTTCTGGGCCTTGGTTCTTCTTTATAGGCAAGAATTTAATTACATTTTCAATTTCATTAATAGAAATTGGTTATTCAGCAGTTTTACATCTTCTTGACTTAGCTTTTGTAGTTCATATGTTTGTAGGAATATGTCTATTTTTTTCTGTGTTATCAAACCTATTAGAGTAGAGGTTTTTGAAATAGATGTTGATCTTCTGTATTTCCACAGTGTATAGTGATTTCACCTTTTTGATTCCTTATTGCATGAATTTGAGATTTTTCTTCCATTTTATTAAATCTTGAAGGCTAGGAGCTTATCAATTTTGTTTAATGTTTCAGAGAACCAAGTCCTTGATTCATTAATTCTTTGGATTGTTTTCTAGTCTCTATTGCATTAATTTATGCTCTGAATTTCATAATTTCCTCCTATCTTTAAGCTTTGAGCTTGACTTGCTCTTCTTTTTCTAGATGTTTGAGGTGTAGCATCACGTTATTTATATTTATCCATTCTGTTTTCCTGATGTGGGAACTCAGTACAAAAAATTTTCCTCTGAGGACTGCTTTCATTAGTGATCAGAAGAGATAAAGAATTTCATTATAAACTGGTTAGGGGAAAACTTCAAGAGGAAGGCATAATGATCTTAAATGTATATGCACCAAATTCCAGAACACACAGCTATATAAAGAAAGTATTAATAGAAATGAAAAACCAAATTAGCAATAACACAATTATAACAGGAGACTTTAAAAACACCATTGACAAAAAGGGACAGATCAATCAGACAGAATTTCAGCAAAGAAATAACAGAACTGAATCACACATGTGAACAAATGAACTTTATAGACAAATACAGAGTGTTCCATCCAGCAATATCAGAATACACATTCTTCTCAGCAGTACATGGGGCATTCTCCAAAATGGACTATATACTAGCCCACATAACATATTTAATAAATGAAAAAGATTTGAGATTATCCCATGCATTATATTGGATCATAGCACCATGCAACTAGACATTAATGATAAAAGAAACTGCAAAAATCTCACAAACACATGGACATTGAATAACACTCTCTTGAGCATTCATTGGGTCACAGAGGAAATTAACGAAGAAATTAAACAATACCTACAAGAAAATGGAAATACAAATACAACTTACTGGAATCAATGGGTTTGCTTCCCTTTTGAAGCTCGATATTATTCAGATATACATACAAAGCAATGACCCCAAATCAATACAAACTATGTGCTAAATACAGCTTTCCTCCTTTAGCTTTTTGCATCAAATATCTTGGCTCAGAAATGAGAAAATTAACTTAGGCAACCAAGGAAGCAATATCAAAATATCTGCTTACTATTTCCATGATTTTCAGTCCACAGATGTTGACTCATGCCCCTTATTGGTGCCTCCCTTCATGGGCAGTCACTTTTTTGTCCTTGAAAAACACAGAGAATTTATTTTCTTTAGTGCTTTACTCAGACATTAGACACCAGGCAGACTTTGTATGTCACTTTCAATTTCCATATGTTATTTTAAATTTATCAGTGTTTGTGCATATTCTTTCAGATCTTCTTTACCACTGAATTCTGTTTTTTCCATTTCTCTGTTATTTATTTTTAATTTGTTTTCAGGATTAAATAATACTATGAGAATACGTGGGAACGTATTCTCAGGTTGATGAACATACAATTTTCCCTATGTGCTGTGACTTGTAAAGTCTAGAAAATATGTTTACGATGCATGCATAATTTATACTCCATATATAAACAGTGTTGTGTTGGCTTCATTCGTCTTTATATGTCAAATTTATGTGGCACTGACAAATAATTTCCCAAAATACTTTTAATAATTTTTACAGTGTCTTGCAACATATGAGCTTCCTACTGAATACACATCTTCCCAAGAGTGTATTTATGTGTATCTTTCTTTTTGCTCTGGGAATATATAAGGGCATGATTTTATTTCCTTTGTTTCTAAGGAAACTGAATACATTTTAAATATATTTTTGCTCGTCATTGTTTCTTCTAGGAAGACAGTGTTTTACTTTCCCATTCCAATCATGGTTACATATAATTATTGTTACTGGTTTTATAAGTTTTGTATATCAAAAAAAGTTGTTTCCTGGATTGTTATTTATGTTTCTCAATTTTCTTTCTCTCTTACCCAAAAAAGAAATTTATTAATTTTAATGTGATATGATTTACCATTTCATGGTGTATTTTGAATGCTTCTTGTTCCCTTTCAAAATCTTTTACTAAATAATAACCAAAGGCCTGTAGTTGTATGTATGTCTGTAAGATTTTTATAATTATATTTAAAGTTTGGTTGATCATATTATTCAAACTCATTGTGATCAATGGCTACCTATTTAATATTTTTAGAACAAGGTAATAAAATTTAATGTTTCCAGAAAATTTGTCATTACATCTTCACTTTTCCAGCTGTGTTTTACCTCTCTACATAAATTAAATTCATGCAACCTTCAATGCTGCTTTTGTAAAAACAGTGTGAAATTTCTTATCACTGTTTCTATGTCAATCAGTTTATCCATGTGACATATCGAAAATTATTCACATTTTCATTTGGAATGGAAAATCTTAAATTGTTGACAAGGTAGCCTATTTTCATAATACAATAAATCTTCTTTCATTAAAATGTTTATAGCTCTCCCTTTGCAGTTTAAACTCATAGGGAAACCAAGACGCAGCATCAGATGTAGGACCTAGGAAAAGTCAGGGCAGATGCTCATGCAGGAGAATTTTCACATTAACCTCAGCCCCCCTAGAAGTCCTAGCTCTGATCATGAAGGCCTGGAAACTCCTCAGGAGGCACGTGGTGAACAGGAAAATTAACGTTCTGATGAAAATAAGTTTAAATTATCTTGTTTTTCTTCCTATCCTTATTCCTTTTATTTTTCTCTCGTCTAATTGCTCTGGCTAGTATTTCCAAACTATGTTAAATAAGAATGGTGGTAATTGATACTCTTCTGCTGTTTTTGATATTAGAGTAAAGGCTTTCAGTTTTTGGCTTCTTAATATGATGTTGGCATTTTGTTTGTCATGGATGGCTTTTAGTACATTGAGGGAAGACCAACTATTCCAGTTTTCTGTAAGGTTCTTGTAATGAATGAATATTGGACATTAGCAAAAGCTTTTTGTGCAAAAATGAATTTGTGATTCTTACTTTTGGTCCTATTGATAAACCCATCAAAAGTGGAGTGGATAAAAAAGATATTGTACAATGGAGTATCACTCAGGAATAAAAAGGTTGATTATGAGGCTTTTTGGGTAAATAGAGGCAACTCAAAATCACATTAATAATTGAAATAAATCCAACTGACATTGGTAAATATGTTATTTTCACCATAGTATAACAACTTAAAGTTATAATATCTAAAAGTTAAAATAAATAGATATTGTGATAATGAAAAGAAAGAAACTACTCAAAATGAAAGAAAAACTGGGATAGAGGAAAGAACAGGAATAAAGGAAAAGATTATATGTTCATTTGTGTGTGTGTATATATATATATATGTATATATATATATAAAAATGATAAGTATACTACTAATATCTGTTAGCTCATCAAAAAGAACAATTTGTGCTGTCATTGTTTCATTGATCATTTATTTCTGCCTAAACTTATAATCTGAAAGATTAATTTTCAGACAATAATATGAATTTTAGAAATAGTAATATAGTAAATTTCTTACTACTTTTCAAAATTCTGTGTCATTTCTTTCCATTGTTTTGCTTTTTAAAATAAAAAAATTTAAATACTAGGCATAAACAAGAAAATACAGGAGTGCAGGAAAACGAGACCTTAAATGAACAATTTAGGAAGGAAATAGAATTCTCAAAGCATATTTGAAGAGATGTCTAAGAAATAAAAATTCCATTGATATCTGACAAATGAACCAAAAATGCACTTTGTGACCTTGAAGCCAGGTTTGTATTTTTTGCTCACTAAACGAAAGATCTCTTTAAACCAATATGGGACCCGAAAATAGCAATTCAACATCTGCAAGATGATGCATAGCAAAACAGTGTAAGACTTATAGTTGTCAGTAAATAGGTATCAACAGGAGCAATACAAGTGGCAAAAAAGACAAATTACAGTAGAAAAGACCACAAAAATGCTGAATTCCTTAAAGTTTACATCAATTAACTTAACAAAAAAATTACATATTCATATGAAGAAACTACAAAGATTTCATGGATTTTACATATTTTGCTAAGAATATAGAGTGACTCACTTAAACATCGCATCCAAATTGGAGAAAACTTAATCAGTTACTATTCCTTGAGCATTTATGTATAAAAAGGAATAACTAAACCAGATACATTGTATGCTATATAGGTGTACATTTTATGTTACTTTGCATTAGAGGCTATGCAATAATTTTCTGTGATTTTTCTATGGAAATTAAGAGATAAATTAAATTCCATATGTCCTAAACCACATACAAACTGCATTTAAATCCTTCACAAGCCCATTTTCAGCAAACTTGACAAGTGAGTTTACACTGAAACATGTCAGCTGTGTCCATGCCTTAGGAGTCTCTTGTCCCTTCTGTGTGGCTTTGGTGCAGAGCAGATCACCCTCCCAGCTTGCCTTCTCCAGACAAGAGCTCTTCTGCAGAACCCTTGTGTTCCTGCTTTCCTTGCAGACTCTGCCTCTTAGACTAAAACACACATCTGTCAGCTTTGCATTACTAGGATGGTGGCTTCAGGGAGACAGACACATGTACCAGTGTCTGTGTGTGAGGAGGAAGCCAGACATAGAGATAAACTCAGGTAAAGATTTGTCTCAGTTCTCCACAGGACAGAAAGGATCTGCTCTCCTGCATTGTCAGTATGATTTTAAGCTCCTGAATAGTTACTCAAAAACGTTTCCTTAAATCCAAATCCCAGAAACAATTAAAAGTTTCTTGTTTGTGATGAGCATCTCCAAAGAGCAGAGCAACAAGTGGTGGAGGCACTCAGCCTACATCCTTTCTTGAGAGAGGCCAGAGGGAACCAGAGGCTGAGGCTGAGGGAGGCCCAGGCAATCACATAGGCCCAGTGGCCCTGGACCCTGTGAGAATTTCTTTGTCTCACAAAACTGCTTCCCTAACTTCTCACAGGCTCTGAACTGCACCGTCCACAATTCAAGGAGTGGAAAGACAGCAGGATGCACATAGGGAGGATGGAGATGAGTGCCCTCCTGTCAGCATCCCATAGGGTAAACAATGGACACCCATTTGTACAATTCTGTAAACTCACGATGGTGAGGTTGAAATGAGCACTAAACTAAGCAAGAACACTGGGGATGCAGCCACTCTGAAAAATGTTGGCTTTTTCTGGCGTCATTAATAAAGACCTTCCACCCTGGAGATCAAAGTGAATGAATCAAAGAGAGAGATATGATATATGCATCCTAAATAATCAATGGAATTACTTCCTAGAGCAGAGGAACCAAATACATCAAAAGGATGTACAATGAACCTATGGAGCAGAGCATAACCTATGTAGACAAATGTCCAAATAATTGCAAGATTCATTACAAAGGAAGTTGTGATTAAAAATTATGAAATATACACAGAAATAAATATGATGAAATGGGAAACGTTTATATAAAAAAGAATAAGGACTGTATAAACAAAAGTTAGGTTTGATCAGAACAAAAATTAGAGAAAGAGGACATTTTGGATTTTTAATAGGAAAATAATCATATAAATTTAGGAACATGTTATATATAGGCTAAAATTATCATTTAATACAGTAAACTCACACATTTATGATCTCTTGCAGATACTATTGAGGGTTGTGTTAGTTGTTAATATTTAGCATTATATATGCATATATGCATACACACATACATACATACACATACACAAACACACACACACATATATATATGGTGTGCTTTATTTTAATTTTTTTACTATTCATCCCATATAATTGTAAGTACTAAATTTAACACATACCTGATTTACCATAACGCAGACTTGGCTATCTACTTACTGTTTTCTATCTTCTTTGACATATTAAGCTTTTAACTTTTTGTAAATGTTCTGGAGGTTAGTCAGTATTTTTTATTGATTTCAGCTATATGTCCAAGGTTCATTAATGATAAGGATCCTTTTTCAAATGGCAAATAACATACACATTTCATATACATATCCTTCTCCCACATTCATCCTGCATGTACTTGTTGAACTGAGATTTTTCTTGAAATTTACCTACTATGTATAATGAATAATGTGTCAAAAGACATGTGCATGAAAAAGTCTCTTGAATACAGAAATATTCTTAATTGCATACACCCACAGAATCTTAAATGTTTGATTCTATGTTAGATCAACTTTAATTTTTGAGAAGTCTCACATTGTTTGCCACAATGACTGTAGAAATGTGTCTTCTCAGTGATAGCATGGAAACAATACTTGTGCAGCAAAGGTTGAAAGTTAGCAATAAATATGCATTGCTTATTTTTTCTGTTTTTACATTTCTATTGACTTAGCATCTTTTTTCTTTTTTTTACCCATGACTTTATGTTTTAATATTTGTTTTTAAGATTTTTTTGGTACCTGTGGTCAAATTAATGACCTCATGCTTACCACGCAAACACCTGAGCCACTGAAATAAATCCTTGGCCTTATTATGAATAAGTATCAAAAGATAAATTTGGAAGTGCCTTGGTGAGCTGTACTTGACTTGGAAACCAGAAGTGTTCTCCCACTGTGCTACATTGACAACTCTTCCAAATCATTTTATACAAGACCTTGGTTAAGTTGCTCACATAGGCTCCAAATTGTGGTACGCAGCATCAGCATCTTGAGTCAATGTGAGTCTAGGTTTGTGTTAGTACAAGGGGCTAAATCTTGAAGTGTTCAACTGAGTATCAAATGATCCATTTATTTAATGAGCTATACAATTTCCATTCTATGTGTACCTTTAACTGTGCTCAGTGAAGACCTCTATCAGCCAGGGTCAGATGCTCCAGACCAGGAGTTTGCAGACAATGCTTTATACATCTGAGGGATTGTACCTCCCGTCCATTCAGTCTGGCATCTTGGATCTGGTGTTCCAAAGAATGTAGCACTTTTTTTTTCAACTTCAAAAACAATAAGAGAAAGATGGCTCCATTTTACATGTCTACAAATAATTTTTCATCCAAATATTCTTTCCCCTTAACTTGAACATGTTTTTTGTGACATGGACATATTACCTTCCATACCTCATACTATCATAAATTACTACTTCTTTCCAGAACTCCAGTGAACCAGCATGTAGACATACAGAACAAACACTTACATTCTTCTGGTTTCCTTTCATTGGTCTAAAACTATCACCCTGTGAAGAATTCCTAGGCTCCTTTATATTTCCCCCTCCTTTCATCTAGATGTGCAGGAATAAATCAGTAGTGTTTCTGAATCTTAGTAATGGACTACAGGAGAAAAACACCCATAAAATCATTGGCATTTTACTTGTTTCAATGATAACTATAAAAAATCACTCTAATATAAGAATAGGCTTTACATGGAAAACTGTACGCATTAAAAGAAAAAAAAATAACAATTTATATCCCATGCTGAATGGAGGTGCTGATACTAATATGACAATCTACATAAAGCATTTTAGAAGTTCAATGTAATAATCTTTCATAATTTGTGGTTGCTTCCAAGGCATATAAGTAATAGTCTTAATATTTTAATTCAACCACAAATGACTGCAATACAAAAAGTAGTCTTCAAAAACAATAAGGTCTGCATTGTTACATTACCTTACTTCAAATCTGTATTACTAAGCTATAATAAAATAACAGCATGGAGCTGAAACAAAAGCCAACACTTAGACAAGTTGAACAGATCAGAGGTTCATCCATCCAGAGTCTGCTGATTTTCTACTAAACTAAAAGGCAGTTTGTAACTCTCAGGGAGAGTTCCATTAGTACAGATAAAAAATGATTCTAGACACATACTTCTCACTAAGTATCCAAATCACTATACAATGGATTAAGAACTAAAATGTTGGCATTGAAATGAGCAAAGAGGTCTTAGATAGCTTCTGTTTACCCATCTTTGGTGTAGCACTATTCACAATACTGAAGAAACTTTAACAATCATATGTGTACACCTAGAAAATACATGGTAGATATGCATTTTATGTACCAGAGTTTATTGTTCACCATAAAAGAGTAAAAATTGTCAGTCACAATCATGTGGAAGATTTTCCCAATTGACATAAGAGAGGCATATAAACACAGGAACCATATATCTTTTGCCATGAAATGTGGAATCTGAAAAAGTTAATGTCATAGATGGTGAGAGTAGAGTGCAGCCACCAGAGAATGAGAAGTGGAGAGGAGTGGCAGGCACAGGGAGAGTTCAAATGGAGATGATTGCTACTAACTTCTGAACATTCAAATTAAGAACTGGGAGAAAGTTTCAGAGTTCCCAGGGGGACACCAGGCTTGCATTGCTGTCCTCTGTGAATCTTAGATGATAATCATAATCTGTGGGGATTGAGATCACCAAAGCAAAAAGCTTGATATCAGGGACTCACTGCCTCCCATCCCACATCCCTGCTGGCTCCCCAGATTTTCACACCATCACAGAATGAGGAATGAGTGAGGTAAGGATTTTCTGCTTCCTTTGAGAGGCAGGATGTGTGAGAGAATGGACACTATTAGAGCAGCAATGTATTTTCATGTTGGCAAAAATAATTTTTTAACTTGGAAAACGTCCAGGAATGAAACCTTTCAGGAAGGCATAATAATGCCTGAGATATGAGTGAGCTGGCTTGTAAAAAGAGCAAATGTTGTCATTCTTTATGTCTATCTCTGTGGCTCCTATTTTAATTAAACCAATGCATCACTAATATATTGTTAATTTAATACAATTAATATAATCATTTATACATAATACAATATAAGCAAATTAGTTTTCAAAGTGCTTTATTGTGGCAAAGTCAATCTAAAGTCTTTCTCCTATGAATTTCCTATTATAGAAATCACAGAGAATGTATACAGTTTTATCATGAGGGTGTCTCTAAAACTGCCATGCTCATGGAAAGGAGTAGAGTGGACCTAGCACCATCTAATCCCATATAGGAATTGAGTCTGACTAGCACAGAGGTGGCATTAGTCGAGGTCCTGCACTGAATCTGGGCCTGAACTCCAAGAGGGAGACGTGAGTGAGTCTCCCATAAACAATGAAGCCCTGAGAACCGATACAGACTCCTCTGCTCCTAGAAGCAGAGCAGCTGCATTTGAGGAAATAAGTGCATATGACAGGTTACAGAGGATCATGTAATGTGGTGTCTGCTTTATAGACATTCCATTTTCATTCCCAATACTAAATATATAATTTCAATTGTATGTGAAGTGCCTTCCATGTTAGTTATTACATGGCAGGTATTCAATGTCTTTAACCAATGAAACTTCATTGATAGCAAAAAAATAGATGATAATAATAATAATAATAATAATATGATGCCATGTTATATAATAGGTAGGTAAGGATCCGATTCCAGAATTTAACCTTTAGTTTTTCTTTTACTTCATTGTCATATAAGGTTTTCATTTCTTAGTTTTCAGAAAAGCATAGAATTACTTAAGAACCTATTTGATTAGTAGTTTTCTTATTTTTCTCCAACATACATGCAAATAATTTTAACCCCAAGTCCTTCTACTGGTATGCCAATATTTCTATACTAAATTAAACCAAAACAGGGTAAATACTTATGGCATTTGAGTGCATTCTATGCATGCACATATTATTTGGTTCTCCAAATGTTACCTGTTTTGGAACTGACATTAGATCCCATCCAAATGACAGAATTTTAATAAAGATTTTTATGACACTAAAACAAAATAAGGAGCCCTAATAAATATTGTGAACACAGACCTGTGTCAGGAGAATCCCAGTGTTAGGACACTCTCTCTGTGTCTAGCTAGAAATAGTTCACTCCCTACCCTGTCTCTGTCACTGAGCCAATGTTTTCAAATCTCTTAGCTTGTCTATGTTTAAGCTGCCTCATTTTTCTCATGAAATAAACAGTAGTAGTTCCTGCTACAGAGATTTGTGAAGGTTAAAGTTTAGCATTCACACTCCATTGCACATGTGATTTAAGTTAGACATTCAAAGCACTGAAGAATCCTATAGCAGGGAAACCTTTAGCCACTGTCCTTGGTGAGCAGCAGCAGTAAAGTGTAACATACAGGGCCTCACCCTGGTAGGCTCTTATGCAGAATCCTCTAGCTCTGAAGACCCACATCTTCAGTGGGAGCTAAGATTGGCCTCCAGGAACCTGGGATTGCCATTGCCTGCTGACCACATGATGTATTTACATTCTTGGATGTGAGGCTTGCATGTGACTGGTGTCCTCCAAGTGTCTTCCGAGGCACACTCAGTTCATGGTGTGGTGGGGAGGTTTCTATTGACACACCAGTAGGACTAGATTCATTGTAGAGCAGCATGGAGGGGAGCTGTCCTATATCATGTGTGTCTGCAGTACTGT
The DNA here is from genome assembly GCF_034190915.1 of Cavia porcellus. Lineage (NCBI taxonomy): Eukaryota > Metazoa > Chordata > Mammalia > Rodentia > Caviidae > Cavia > Cavia porcellus. The sequence continues at coordinate 48,698,889 of NW_026947513.1, read as the reverse complement.
TTGAAGTGAGGCTTTGCCCTGCACTCCAGGAATGCTGCGTTTCCCCTTGCTGTCATCACAAGAGGCCAAGCCAGTGAAGCCTGCTGATGTTGGACTCTTAGCCTGCAAGCCCAGTGTGCCTCTCCTTCACACAAAGAGTCTGCAACACTTTCCATGACATCGAGAAAGACCTGAGACACACAGTGATTACCCAGGCACAGTGGTGCATGCTTGCAATATAAACTACTCAGGAACATGAGGCAAGAAGATAGAGACTTGCAGGAGAGCTTGGGGAACTTTGTATGACTCTGTCAATAATAGTTAATGTAACTCAGTGACAGAAATTGTCCTGTGTTTCATCCTCAGAGCAACAGACAAACAACACAGCAAACTACTGGTCATGTTTGTCATCTATGAAAGGATAATACTGAAAATTTGTAAAATAAAATTTTATAATTAGTTGGGATAAGTCCTGAAAGCCTCCTTTTATTCTAACACAGTTTTATGTATTTTTGATACTATTCATTTGATTTTAATTACATAATTAGTATGTTTACTTTTCTAAACATGACATTTAAGTTCTAGCTCCAAAAATGTTTTCATTGGAATGTGATCCAGATTTCCTATTAAAGAAACCCATGGATTTTCTTTTTGTAAGAATTAATTTATCCTAACAATTTGATACTAAGCATAAATGTGCTGAATTTTTTCATGCTTTTTGTCACACTCTTTTTAATTTTTAATGTCTGTTTTTAAATTTCACTTGGTATTTTTTATTTAAAGTGAAAAAACAGAAGAGTAGAATTAATACAGAATTTCAGAAAAATAAACAGTGAGAAATCACTAGTTGATAAGTTACATATTGTCACCTTGAAATAGTTGTTCAAGTTGCAAGATTAAAGCATGCAAAGTGACATTCACATAATGATATGGCAAACAGTTCTACTCAGTGATCCAACAAAAACTTAGTAATGTGGTTATCAGTCCTACATACTTGTTTCACTTGGTATTTTTGTAGCTGCACAGATGAATCTTTTTTTTTTTTTGGTGTATATTTGGGGTATTGTTTTATTTAATGTAGAAATTGCAACACACAGTGTAAACAAAACATAATGTAATGTTACTTTATTATTTTAAAACCAGCTTAGAAAACAGAGGTAAAGCATAACTGTTTTAACTGTCTTGCAGTAGTATTTCATGAGGATTTTTTTTCACTATAAAGGTGTATACAGAGGTTCCCAGCAAAAGCCTCAGTAAGGTTTCATGATCTCAACATTGCTTTGAAGCTTCAAGATCTTAGACAGATTATTGTTCACCCACCATGAGTTCTACTGTGAACATTCCTGCCCCTGCTTTCCCAGCTCAGCTCAGCACAGCCTATCCTGACCTCAAGGAGAGCAGATCACTTGCACTATCTTGTGGTTTATATAAATACAATTATGCAACATCAAGTTTTTGAGTAAACTTTTCATCCCATATGGTATTAACATCATCTGTTTTGATGCACATTATCATGAATCATTGATTAGAATTTCTTTACATAATTAAATTGAGTGAATACCTGTCAAGCGACTTTGAACTTGGCTAAAAATGTCCATTTGTGTCTATTTTAGAGTAGGGTAATTACAAATAACTCTGCTATGTAAAATCGAGAATTTTTGTTTTGAAACACATTAAATAATTTGTATTGGTCCTATATGTAGGAATATAACAATATTTTAACTATATTCTGATCTTTCTAGCTTTATTAGACACTAACAAATTCCTAGCATGTTTGCTCTAATCGACAAGCCTACCAAAGGAATATGAGGGTCCTGGCATAGCAACTACATTTTGTAAATATAATATTTTCTGCTATTTTCATTTTAGCCTACATGATTCTAAAAGCTGAAAACTAGTAGCATTATTTACCTTTTCCTGTTACTCTTCAAATGACCAAACGACCTTCTGTAGCCTCTTCCTTAAGGGCCTGTTTGATTCATTCTGCACACATTTTTCTGTTGTGTTTGTGTATCTGTTCATTATTTGTATTAATTTTCAGACACTGGAAGTGAGCTCTCTTTCTCTCATGAGGAAGTGAAACTCTTGTTTTAAAAGGAGCTGTTTGTCGTGTCACACCTTGATATTAATGAATATTTGTTGTGTTTAAATTACATTTTCACATGTTAAGACCATAGACTTTAATATTTTGATTAGCATTCTACTTACAATCAACTTACTTTTTGTGAACTTTGATTGTTTTCCTATTTACTAATTCAAATATCTTCTGAAAATGCTTTATGATTTGCTTTCTGTACTTATGTTTTTCATGTATATGGATCCAGTAAACATGGAACTAAAATTTTTCTAAAATGTATAGGAACTAAATATGCACAGATGTTTCCTTTCCAGTATTTCCTAAAATATACGCTATAAGTCCAAGTTATGTAATATTAACATTATATTAAACATAATAAGCAAACCTGATATTTCAATTTTATAGGTGGATTCCTGTATGTTATATGCAAGTAAATTGCCATTTGATTATAAAAATTTTTGATCCACTGATATTAATATCCTTCTGATACCAAGAAGCTGTTCACTTCTACATTCTTTTCATTTCATACCATTGCTTCACAGAAGTTAACACCAGCTCAACCATGGTGTGGATCCCTCTCCTACTTCCTTTCCCTTGTTGCTAAGTTGTACCTTGTGAACTCAAACCATTCCAGAGCCACATGTAAATTTTACCACCTCTAATCCTCCATGCACTGAGCATCCCTACATTCTCACAGCAGGATGAAACCCTTGGGCTTGCTCATTGGAATGGTTTTTCTGATTCAGACAGTCACTGGATTCTTAGCTAACATTGTCCTTTTGTTCCACTATCTCTCTCTGTACTTCACTGCGTATAAGTTAAGGCCTACAGATCTAATAGCAGAACACTTAACTATTGCCAACACACTGATCATGCTGTCAAGGGGAACCCCGCAGACAATGCAAATCTTTGGGCTAAAGTATTTCTGTCAAGTTAGTAGATGCACACTTCTTTTATATGTCTACAGAGTGGCTAGGAGTGTATCAGTTAGCACAACCTGCATGCTGAGTGTCTTCCAGACTATTAAGATTAGCCCCATGAATTCCAGCTGGAAGGAGCTTAAAGCTAAACTTCCCAAGAACATTGGCTTGCTGACTTGTTTCAGTTGGATTCTCCATATATTGATAAATTGTATTTTTCTATTTTATGACATCATCAAGTATACCAGCAAAAATATCACAGAGTTAAAAGATTTTGGATACTGTTCTTGTATTCTTAGAGATGAAATCATAGAAATATTATACACAGCATTTGTCTTGTTGCCTGAAGGTTTATGTTCTGGCCTCATGATCTGGTCCAGTGGTTCAATGATTTTCTTTTTGCATAGGCACAAGCACTGTATGCAATATATTCATAAGACAAAGGATTTCCACAAAACTTGCCCTGAGACCAGGGCCACCCACAGCATCTTCATCCTTGTATGCACATTTATTTCTTTTTACACCCTATCCTCATTCTTTTATGCTTGCATTGCAAATTTCAGAAATCCTAGTTGGTGGCTCATGAAAACCTCTGCATTCTTTGCCACCTGCTTCCCCACTGTCAGCCCATTAGTACTAATGAGCTGCAACTCTACTGCAGCCAGACTCTGGATCAAACTATCAGGTTTTTTCAGAAGCATGTAAGTGCACAATTCTGCACAAAAAAGTGAATAAAAACAGAGTGCTCTGTAGCAACACAGAGAACCTATGGGTGCTACCAATTATAGAGTTCTAGCCAAGAGTGCAAGAGGCGCTAGGGATTCTCAGGATAGAAACACAATGGATGAAATAAATATCATTTAAAGTTTAACAAGAGGAAATTTAACAATACCTCAACCTCTAGCATGGCCCCTGGCACCTTTGTGGACACCTCAAGCTGCATCAATACAGAACTCTATTCAATTTGGTAGAGTTGAGTGACACCTTCTACAAAGCATCCTGTGGAAAACTGCTCTAAAATTTCACGAAGCAATGAAAGTAGATGTAGCAACACATACTGGGACAAGGCAGTCTGATGGGAGTGATGCACTTATAGAAAATGATAGAAGAGAACCTGGATATGTGCGAGGGGAATATACCAAGGCGGACCTCTGCATAGGTTGTCATGTATCAGCAAGTATTATAGGCACTGGTCCTGAGATTTACAATTGTGGAGCAATTGTTATTCAAATGTAGCTGTGTATAATGAGACTGAGCCACTTACTGGTCCAAAGTTCATATTTGTTTATTGTACAGAAAGACAAATATGTTTGAGTCGATGGCAGAGGCAGACAAAACTAGTAGAAATTTTCTGAAAGACTGGAGATTTTTGTGCTGGGTTCTTTAGAGGTGCCAAAAAATTGACTTCATGAGCACCATATATAGAAAGATGGAAATACATATTGTGATACTTAAATGTATCCAATCTCTTGATCTGATGCTAGATGAAGGATAACAAATGCTCTCACATAAGACAGACAGGTGCTTACTCATTATATACTGATGAAACAAATTTCCCTGAAACACAGTGGCAGGAAGTGTAGTTTGGGGGGAAGGGAAAGGACAAGCAAGGGAAGAACCTTACAGAGGCAGCAAGAATGGTCAAGGACCTGCACCAAATGAGTGATATTAGCTTTAAAATATTTTAAAGAATGTTCACATATCCTGATAAAAGACTTGTTCTGAATGGGAATTCTTTTGTAGACAATGAACTGTAGCTTGATTTTATGCCTGGGCTTTGATCAACAGATTTTGACTTTATGAAGATGGCTGAGTCATGGCAGACTCTGTATGGTGGTACACATGTCCAGGGTTCTGCATAACCTCATGGCTGTATGTGTGCATCTGGAAGAAAAAAACAAATGTCTGAGATTAAAGTATACTATTGCATACATAAAACTTGTTGTTTCTGATTTCATTTTAATGAATATTTTCGTTCATGTTTTCACTTTCTGCTTATGTCATTCTTTTAAGCCAAAGTTTTGTAGGAAGCATAAAGTTGTCTTGTTTTGCTTCTAGGGACTTCGCTGATAATTTCTGATGGGATGGTTAGGCCATTTATATTTCAAGGAATTACTGAAAGAGAAAGAGTCAAACTTCCCTACATCTCTTCATAAAAGCAGAATCATTTCACTTTTTCCAACATAGTACCTTATGTGTATCTTTTTTTTTATTTAAGAGGAAAAAGAGAAAAACACAAAACAAAACAAAGCAGTGTAAGGTTACACATAATACAGGACTACAAAAAAAACATAACAGTAAGAAATCACCTGTTAATAGATTACATATTATCATCTTGGAAATAGTTGCTCAAATCACAGTATCAAAGAATACAAAGTAGACATTCAAACAGAGAGATTGCAAACAGCTGTGTTCAATGATCCAAAAACATTAATATAGTCAGCTATTTAACACCCCTAAACACACTTGCTGTTATATCCGTTAGAGCTCTTTTTTTCCCTCCCTCTCTTTTTTAAAACAAAATTTACACATTTTGGATTTTATTACTCCTTAGTTCTTATTACTTTTGGGGGGGGGAGAGAATAAAGTCAAATATGGCAAAACAAATCTGTCAGTCAAAACCAAGGATAGACATAGCACATGATGTAGAACAGAGTACAAGGTTATTAACAATGGTTATCAACGTTGTCTCTTGTTTCCTTAAAAAGAATTGTCTATCTCATTAGATATTATAAAGTTGGACAAAACAGTAGAGAACAAGACCAATAAAACTTAGGCATTGTAAACATTACAGGACTTCCAAAGGAGACAATAGTCAAACCAGAATGGGCATCTTAGTGAATCTTATTGCCTTCAAAGTAGCTGCCCATACCCTCAGACGTGATACTATCGCACAGAATGGAACAGAGTCTAATCAGTCAAAACAAGATCGTGGGAGTATCACAGGACTTCAAAACAAGTCAACAGGAAATCGAAAAGAGTTACTATTATATATCCTAATTTTTTAAATTTTTCCCTTAATTAAAATAAACATAAGAAATAACTAAATAATTTTTTAAAGAATATTAGTTACCATAGTGTCTGTCTTTCTCCTTGAAATATTTGGATAAAACTTCGTATACTATAGCTTCAAATATTTCCATATCAAGAAGCCCAGAATAAAGCCTTTCTAATTAATGAGTGAAAACTTTATAAGGCTTCAAGGCCACATAATGGGGAATCATGATTACCACATATTTTTATATATTTGAATCATTACTTATATTAGGGAAACTATTCGGTATTCATACATGTGAGATTGATTTATTTCACTTATGAGTATGGTCTCAAGCTGCACCCATTTATTGATAAAATCTCAATGTGATCCTTCTTTATAGCTGAATAATACTCCATTGTATAGAAATACCACACTTTTTTATCCATTCCTCAGTTGATGGACACTTGGGTTGCTTCCAAGATCTGGCGATTACAAATTGTGCTGCTATAAACATAGGTGCACATATATCACTGTGGTATGATGCTTTCAGTTCTTCTGGGAATATGCCTAGAAGTGGGATAGCTGGAATAAATGGTATTTCCAATCCCAACTTTTTGAGAAACCTCCAGACAGACCTCCACAAAGGCTGTACCAGTCTACACTTCCAACAACAGTGCAGGAGAGTTCCTTTTTCCCCACAGTCTCTCCAGCATTTGTTGTTGTTGGTTTTCTTGATCCTGGCCATTCTTTCAGGAGTGAGATGGTATCTCAGTGTGGTTTTAATTTGCATTTCTCTAATGACCAATGATGATGAGCATTTTTCATGTATTTATTTGCCATTTGCATTTCTTCATCTGAGAATTGCGTATTCATCTCAGATGCCCATTTTTGGATTGGATCTTTGAATTTTGGAGGTCTGAGTTTTTTTAATTCTTTATATGTTTTAGACAAGAGTCCCTTGTCTGAGAGAGAGTTCACTAAAATCTTTTCTCAGTTTGTGGGTTTTCTTTTCACTATGCTGGAGATTTCTTTTGACATGCAGAAACTTTTTAATAAGAAGTGGTCCCAGTTATTGATTCTGGGAAGTATTTCCCGTGCGGTTTGAGTCCTGTTCATGAATTCTCTACCTACTCCTATGTCTCCAAGGTTTCTACCCAGTTTGTCTTCCAATAGATTTAGTGTTTCTGTTTTAATATTCAGATCTTTGACCCATTTAGATTTTAATTTAGTACATGGTGATAGACATGGGTCTAGCTTTAGTTTTCGGCAAATGGAGAGCCAGTTTTTCCAGCACCATTTATTAACGAGACTGTCGTTCTTTCAGTGAACCTGCTTGGCTCCTTTATCAAAGATAAGGTGGTTGAGTATGTTTGTAGCTGTGGTTGTATCTTCTAATCTATTCCATTGATCTTCAGCTCTGTTTTGATTCCAATACCATGTTGATTTTACTACTGTTGCTTTGTAGTATAACTTCAAGTCAGGGATTGTGATGCCTCCTGCTTTGTCTTTGCTGCTTAGAATTGCCTTTGTGATTCTAGGTCTCTTCTGCTTCCAGATGAAATTTAGGAGTGATTTCTCTAGATCTATAAGGTATGTTGATGGTATTTCTATTGGGATTGCATTGAATCTGTATAACAGTTTTGGGAAAATGGCCATCTTCACAATGTCTGTTCTTCCTATCCATGAGAAAGGGTTGTCTTTCCATTTTCTGAGATCATCTTCAATTTCCTTTTTCAGTGTATTATAATTTTCACTGTATAAGTCTTTCACTTCTTTCGTAAGAGTAATTCCTAAATAATTCGTTTTTTTGCTTGCTAATGTGAATAGTCCAGTTTCTCTTATTTCCTTTTCTGTGATTTTGTTGTTCGTGTATAGGAATGCTATTGATTTCTGAGTATTGATTTTGTATCCGGCCACATTACTGAATTTATTTATTGTACCTAAGAGTCTTTCAATGGAGTTCAGGGGGTCTTCTATGTAGAGTATCATGTCATCTGCAAACAATGATAGTTTAACTTCTTCTTTTCCTATCTTTACCCCTTTTATTTCTCTTTCTTGCCTAATTGCTCTGGCTAGTACTTCCAGTACTATATTAAATAGGAGTGGTGATAAAGGACATCCTTGTCTTGTGCCTGATTTTAAAGTAAAGGCTTTCAATTTTTGGCCATTTAGTATGATGCTGGCTGTTGGTTTGTCGTAAATGGCCTTTAGTGTATTGAGGTAAAGACCATCTATTCCAATTTTCTGTAAAGTTCTTATCATGAATAAATGTTGGGCCTTATCAAAAGCTTTTTCTGCATCTATAGAAATGATCATGTGATTCTTATTTTTGGCTTTATTGATATGGTGGATTACATTTATTGATTTGCATATGTTGAACCATCCTTGCATTCCTGGGATGAATTCCACTTGGTCATGGTGTATAATCTTCTTGATGATTTGCTGGATCCTATTTGCCAACATTTCATTGAGAATTTTTGCATCTGTGTTCATTAGGGAGATCGGTCTATAGTTCTCTTTTTTAGTTGGGTCTTTCTCAGGTTTTGGTACTAGAGTAATATTTGCTTCCAGGAATGACTTAGGAAGGATTGCTTCCCTTTCAATTTCATTGAATAGTTTGAGGAGTGTCGGCATTAGGTCTTCTTTGTATTTCTTGTAGAATTCTGCAGTGAATCCATCTGGGCCTGGGGTTTCTTGGTGGGTAAGGACTTAATTACATTTTCAATTTCATTAACAGAGATTGGGTTATTCAACAGTTTTACATCCTCTTGATCTAGCTTTGGTACTTCATATGCTTCTAAGAATCTGTCTATTTCTTCTGTGTTATCAAACTTTTGAGAGTAGAGGTTTTCGAAATAGGCATTGATGATCTTCTGTATTTCTATTGGGTCTGTAGTGATTTCTCCTTTTTCGTTTCATATTGCATGAATTTGAGCTTTTTCTTCCCCTTATTTAATAAGGTTGGCTACGGCTCATTGATTTTATTTATTCTTTCAAAGAACCAACTCTTTGACTTGTTGATTCTTTGGATTGATTTCTTAGTCTCTATTGCATTGATTTCTGCTCTGATTTTTATAATTTCCTCTCTTCCTTTGGCTTTGGGCTTGACTTGCTCTTCTTTTTCTAGCTTTTTGAGGTGTAGCATCAAGTTATTTATTTGTATTCGTTCGGTTTTCCTGATGTGGGAACTCAGTGCAATAAATTTTCCTCTCAGGACGGCTTTCATTGAATCCCACAGATTCCGGTAACTTGTATCTGCATTTTCATTTTCTTTTAGGTATTGTTTAATTTCTTCTTTAATTTCTTCTGTGACCCACTGATTACGCAAGAGTGTGTTATTCAGTTTCCATGTGTTTGCGGGATTTTTGCAGTATCTTTTATCATTAATTTCTAATATCAGAGCGCTATGATCCGATAACATGCAAGGGATGATTTAAACTCTTTTGCATTTGTTTAAATATGTTCTGTGAGCTAATATATGGTCTATTTTAGAGAATGATCCATGTACTGCTGAGAAGAATGTGTATTCTGATGTTGTTGGGTGGAACATTCTGTATATGTCTATCAAACCCATTTGTTCACAGGTGTGATTCAGTTCTGTTATTTCTTTGCTTATTTTCTGTCTGGTTGATCTGTCCCTTGGTGTCAATGGCGTATTAAGTTCTCCTGTTACAATTGTGTTACTGATAATTTGAGTTTTCATTTCTGTTAATAATTGTTTTATATAACTGGGTGCTCTGGAGTTTGGTGTGTATATATTTAAGATAGTTATCTCTTCCTCTTGGAGTTTTCCCCTTACGAGTATGTAGTGACCTTCTTTGTCCTTTGTGGTCATTGTTGGTTTAAAGTTCACGTTGTCTTCAAACAGAATGGCTACTCCTGCCTTTTTTTTGGATTCCTGCTGCATGAAGAATTGTTTTCCATCCTTTGACTTTCAGTCTGTGAGTATCCTTCTGGGTTAGACGGGTTTCCTGTAAACAGCATATGGTTGCATTTTGTTTCTTGATCCATTCTGCTAGTCTGTTTCTTTTGATTGGTGCATTGAGACCTTTTACATTAATGGTTATTACTGTTAAATGCTGGTTTATTGTAGGAATGTTGTCTCTCTGCTGTTGCATCTTTATATTTTTGTTCTGTTTAATTATTTGCTTTGCTTAGTGGGTTTTTCCTTTGTGTATCTAAACTGTCTTTCAATATTTTTTGCAGGGTTGGTTTGGTGTTCATGAAGTTCTTCAGCTGTTCTTTGTATTGAAATATCATATTTCACCATCTATTTTGAATGATAGTTTTGCAGGATATATCAGTCTAGGTTGGAAATCCTTTTGCTTTAGTATCTGGAATACTTCACTCCATGCTCTTCTTGACTTTATTGTTTGTGCTGAGAAGTCTGCTGTGATTCTGATAGGTTTTTCTTTATAAGTGATCTGTCTTTTCTCTCTGACAGCTTTTAATAATCTATTCTTGTGTTGGATTTCTGGGATGGTGATTATTATATGTCTGGGTGTAGTTTTATTTTGTTTTTGAGTATTTGGAGTTCTATATGCTTCACTGATCCTGATGTCAGTTTCTGATCTCATGTTGGGAAATTTTCAGCTATTACTTCTCTAAATATCCTCTTGACATCCTTTATGTTGTCTCCTTCTTTTTCATTAATCCCTATCATTCTTATGTTATTCTTCTTTGTATCATCTTTTTGAATTGTTGTTTCCTGACTCCTTGTTATTTTTAAAAGATCTTTCCTTTCCTGTTCACTAGCTGCAATCCTGTCTTCAAGGTCTGAAATTCTTTTTTTTTTTTTATTTAAGAGGAAAAAGAGAAAAACACAAAACAAACCAAAGCGGCATAAGGGTACACGCAATACAGAACTACAAAACAAAACAAAACAAAACAAAACAAAAAACCATAACAGTAAGAAATTACCTGCTAGTAGATTACACACTATTTTCTTGAAAATAGTTCCTCAAATCACAGTATCAAAGAACACAAGGTGGACATTCAAACAGGGAGACTGCAAACAGCTGTGTTCAATGTTCCAAAAACATTGATAAAGTCAGCTATTTAACACCCCCAAACACACTTGCTGTTATATCCGTTAGAGCTCCTTTTCTTTTTTTTTTCCCTCTCTTTTTTACAACAAAATTTACACATCTTGGATTTTATTACTCCTTAGTGCTTATTACTTTCTTTGGGGGGGGGGAAGAATACAGTCAAATATGGCAAAACAAAGCTGTCAGTCAATACCAAGGATAGACGTAGCACATGGTGTAGAACAGAGTACAAGTTTATCAACAATGGTTATCAACGTTGTCCCTTCTTTCCTTAAAAAGAATTGTCTATCTTATTAGATATTATAAAGTTGGACAAAACAGTAGAGAACAAGACCAATAAAACTTAGGCATTGTAAACATTACAGGACTTCCAAAGAAGACAATAGTCAAACCAGAATGGGTATCTTAGTGAATCTTATTGTCTTCAAAGTAGTTGCCTATGTCTTCAAACTTGATACTATCATATAGAATGGAACAGAGTCTAATCAGTCAAAACAAGATCGTGGGAGTACTACAGGACTTCAAAACAAGTTAATAGGAAATCGAAAAGAGTTACTATTTATACATCCTAATTTTTTTTGAATTTTTTCTTTAATTAAGACAAACATAAGAAATGACTAAATAATTTTTTTTTGAAACAATAAGGGGGAGATTGAGATAAAACAGGACATAACAATATAACAATAGAGGTCACAGCATGACTGTTTCAATAACCTGGTACTTCACCACCTTATAACCTGACTTAATAGTAGTTACCATAGTGTCTTTTTCCTTGAAATATTTGGGTAAAACTTCATATACTCTAGCTTCAAATATTTTCATATCAAGAAGCCCAGAATAAAGCCTTTCTAATTAATGAGTGAAAACTTTATAAGGCTTCAAGGCCACCTAATGGGGAATCATGATTACCACATATTTTTATATATTTGAATCTTTACTTACATTAGGGAAACTATTCGGTATTCACACATGCGAGATTGATTTATTTCACTTATGAGTATGGTCTCAAGCTGTGCCCATTTATTGATAAATATCTCAATGTGATCCTTCTTTATAGCTGAATAATACTCCATTGTATAGAAATACCACAACTTTTTTATCCATTCCTCAGTTGATGGGCACTTGGGTTGTTTCCAAGATCTGGCGATTACAAATTGTGCTGCTATAAACATAGGTGCACATATATCACTGTGGTATGATGCTTTCAGTTCTTCTGGGAATATGCCTAGAAGTGGAATAGCTGGAATAAATGGGATTTCCAGTCCCAACTTTTTGAGAAATCTCCAGACAGATCTCCACAAAGGCTGTACCAGTCTGCACTCCCACCAGCAGTGCAGGAGAGTTCCTTTTTCCCCACAGCCTCTCCAGCATTTGTTGTTGGTTTTCTTGATCCTGGCCATTCTTTCAGGAGTGAGATGGTATCTCAGTGTGGTTTTAATTTGCATTTCTCTAATGACCAATGATGATGAGCATTTTTTCATGTATTTATTTGCCATTTGCATTTCTTCATCTGAGAATTGCATATTCATCTCAGATGCCCATTTTTGGATTGGATCTTTGAATTTCGGAGGTCTGAGTTTCTTTAATTCTTTGTATGTTTTAGACAAGAGGCCCTTGTCTGAGAGAGAGTTCACTAAAATCTTTTCCCAGTTTGTGGGTTTTCTTTTCACTATGCTGGAGATTTCTTTTGACATGCAGAAACTTTTTAATAAGAAGTGGTCCCAGTTATTGATTCTGGGAAGTATTTCCCGTGCGGTTTGAGTCCTGTTCATGAATTCTTTACCTACTCCTATGTCTCCAAGGTTTCTACCTATTTTGTCTTCCAATAGATTTAGTGTTTCTGTTTTAATATTCAGATCTTTGACCCATTTAGATTTTAATTTAGTACATGGTGATAGACATGGGTCTAGCTTTAGTTTTTGGCAAATGGAGAGCCAGTTTTTCCAGCACCATTTATTAAAGAGACTGTCGTTCTTCCAGTGAACCTGCTTGGCTCCTTTATCAAAAATAAGGTGGTTGAGTGTGTTTGTAGTTGTGGTTGTATCTTCTAATCTATTCCACTGATCTTCAGCTCTGTTTTGATTCCAATACCATGTTGATTTTACTACTGTTGCTTTGTAGTATAACTTCAAGTCAGGGATTGTGATGCCTCCTGCTTTGTCTTTGCTGCTTAGAATTGCCTTTGCGATTCTAGGTCTCTTCTGGTTCCAGATGAAATTTAGGAGTGATTTCTCTAGATCTATAAGGTATGTTGATGGTATTTCTATTGGGATTGCATTGAATCTGTATAACAGTTTTGGGAGAATGGCCATTTTCACAATGTTTGTTCTTCCTATCCATGAGCAAGGGATGTCTTTCCATTTTCTGAGATCATCTTCAATTTCCTTTTTCAGTGTATTATAATTTTCACTGTATAAGTCTTTCACTTCTTTCGTAAGAGTAATTCCTAAATATTTTATTTTTTTGCTTGCTAATGTGAATAGTCCAGTTTCTCTTATTTCCCTCTCTGTAATTTTGTTGTTCGTGTATAGGAATGCTATTGATTTCCGAGTATTGATTTTATATCCAGCCACATTACTGAATTTATTTATTGTATCTAAGAGTATTTCAATGGAGTTTAGGGGGTCTTCTATGTAGAGTATCATGTCATCTGCAAACAATGATTGTTTAACTTCTTCTTTTCCTATCTTTACCCCTTTTATTTCTCTTTCTTGCCTAATTGCTCTGGCTAGTACTTCCAGTACTATATTAAATAGGAGTGGTGATAAAGGACATCCTTGTCTTGTACCCGACTTTAAAATAAAGGCTTTCAATTTTTGGCCATTTAGTATGATGCTGGCTGTTGGTTTGTCATAAATGGCCTTTATTATATTGAGGTAAAGACCATTTATTCCAATTTTCTGTAAAGTTCTTATCATGAATAAGTGTTGGACCTTATCGAAGGCTTTTTCTGCATCTATAGAGATGACCATGTGATTCTTATTTTTGGCTTTATTGATATGGTGGATTACATGTATTGATTTGCGTATGTTGAACCATCCTTGCATTCCTGGGATGAATCACACCTGGTCATGGTGTATAATCTTCTTGATGATTTGCTGGATCCTATTTGCCAATATTTTATTGAGGATTTTTGCATCTGTGTTCATTAGGGAGATCGGTCTATAGTTCTCTTTTATAGTTGGGTCTTTCTCAGGTTTTGGTACTAGAGTAATATTTGCTTCCAGGAATGACTTAGGAAGGATTGCTTCCCTTTCAATTTCATTGAATAGTTTGAGGAGTGTCGGCATTAGGTCTTCTTTATATTTCTTGTAGAATTCTGCAGTGAATCCATCTGGGCCTGGGGTTTCTTGGTGGGCAAGGACCCAATTACATTCTCAATTTCATTAGCAGAGATTGGGTTATTCAACAGTTTTATATCCTCTTGATCTAGCTTTGGTACTTCATATGCTTCTAAGAATCTGTCTATTTCTTCTGTGTTATCAAACTTTTGAGAGTGGAGGTTTTCGAAATAGGTGTTGATGATCCTCTGTATTTCTATTGGGTCTGTAGTGATTTCTCCTTTTTCATTTCTTATTGCATGAATTTGAGCTTTTTCTTCCCTTTTTTTAATAAGGTTGGCTAGGGGCTTATCGATTTTATTTATTCTTTCAAAGAACCAACTCTTTGATTCGTTGATTCTTTGGATTGTTTTCTTAGTCTCTATTGCATTGATTTCTGCTCTGATTCTTATAATTTCCTCTCTTCTTTTGGCTTTGGGCTTGACTTGCTCTTCTTTTTCTAGCTGTTTGAGGTGTAGCATCAAGTTATTTACTTGTATTCGTTCTGTTTTCCTGATGTGGGAACTCAGTGCAATAAATTTTCCTCTCAGAACGGCTTTCATTGCATCCCACAGATTCCGGTAAGTTGTATCTGCATTTTCATTTTCTTTTAGGTATTGTTTAATTTCTTCTTTAATTTCTTCTGTGACCCACTGATTACTCAAGAGTGTGTTATTTAGTTTCCATGTGTTTGCGGAATTTTTGCAGTATCCTTTGTCATTAATTTCTAATTTCAGAGCGCTATGATCCGATAATATGCAAGGGATGATTTCAACTCTTTTGCATTTGCTTAAATATGTTCTGTGAGCTAATATATGGTCTATTTTAGAAAATGATCCATGTACTGCTGAGAAGAATGTGTATTCTGATGTTGTTGGGTGGAACATTCTGTATATGTCTATCAAACCCATTTGTTCACAGGTGTGATTCAGTTCTGTTATTTCTTTGCTCATTTTCTGTCTGGTTGATCTGTCCCTTGGTGTCAGTGGTGTATTAAGGTCTCCTGTTACAATTGTGTTACTGATAATTTGAGTTTTCATTTCTGTTAATAATTGTTTTATATAACTGGGTGCTCTGGAGTTTGGTGCGTATATATTTAAGATAGTTATCTCTTCCTCTTGGAGTTTTCCCCTTACGAGTATGTAGTGACCTTCTTTGTCCTTTATGGTCATTGTTGGTTGAAAGTTCACGTTGTCTGCAAACAGAATGGCTACTCCTGCCTTTTTTTGGATTCCTGCTGCATGAAGGATTGTTTTCCATCCTTTGACTTTCAGTCTGTGAGTATCTTTCTGGGTTAGATGGGTTTCCTGTAAACAGCATATGGTTGGATTTTGTTTCTTGATCCATTCTGCTAGTCTGTTTCTTTTGATTGGTGCATTGAGACCATTTACATTAATGGTTATTACTGTTAAATGCTGGTTAATTGTAGGAATGTTATCTCTCTGCTGTTGCATCTTTATCTTTCGGTTCTGTTTAATTATTTGCTTTGCTTAGTGTTTTTTTCCTTTGTGTATCTAAACTGTCTTTCAATATTTTTTGCAGGGTTGGTTTGGTGTTCATGAAGTTCTTCAGCTGTTCTTTGTCATGGAAGTATCGTATTGCACCATCTATTTTGAATGATAGTTTTGCAGGATATATCAGTCTTGGTTGGAAATCATTTTGCTTTAGGATCTGGAATACTTCACTCCATGCTCTTCTTGACTTTATCGTTTGTGCTGAGAAGTCTGCTGTGATTCTGATAGGTTTTCCTTTATAAGTGATTTGTCTTTTCTCTCTGACAGCTTTTAATAATCTATTCTTGTGTTGGATTTCTGGGATGGTGACTATTATATGTCTGGGTGTAGTTTTATTTTGGTTATGACTGTTTGGAGTTCTATATGCTTCACTGATCCTGATGTCAGTTTCTGATCTCATGCTTGGGAAATTTTCAGCTATTACTTCTCTAAATATCCTCCTGACATCCTTCATGTTGTCTCCCTCTCTTTCATTAATCCCTATCATTCTTATGTTATTCTTCTTTGCATCGTCTTGCAGTTGTTGAATTGTTGTTTCCTGGTTCCTTGTTATTTTCAAAAGATCTTTCCTTTCCTGTTCACTAGCTGCAATCCTGTCTTCAAGGTCTGAAATTCTATCTTCACTTTCATTAAGGCGGTTTTTACAACTTTCAGTGGAGTTTTTTATTTCCTGTATATCTGTGTGCATCTGCATTATGTATTCTGTTTGTTTCTTATATTGCTCGTCTAGGGATTCTATCTTTTTGTTTAGTTCCTCCAATTTTTTATCTGTGTTTTCTTTAGATATATTTAGAATCTCTTTCATTTCTTTTATCATTTCTTCTTTTATCTGGGAGATTATTTCAAGTTTGAATTTCTTTAAAGCTTCCTGGAGTTGCTTGTCAATTTCAGTGGCTATTGTGTCCGATATATGAGGTGGATGGGATATATTTTCTTCTATATACATCGCTCCTAGGGTTTCTTGAGATGGGCTGGAGGTTTGAGGTTGTAATTTGTCATTTTCCTATATTTCTGTGTTTCAAGTGTTACTTGAAAGCTTCCTCAGGATCTGTTGAAAATCCCCTTCTATGTTTGGAGCTACTGGGACTCTGGCGCCGCGCTACTCCAAGCCATTAGGCCTACAGAACCAGTGGCCCTCCTCTGCCTGCTCAGAACTCCGCAGTTCCAGACAAGCTGGGCCTCAGGAACACCGTGCGCCCACCTGCCCCTTGGAAGCTCCACAGTTCTTCAATCGCAGCCGGGTTAGGGTACTCACCACAGACCGCAGTGCTTCAGGAACCTGTGGACCCTCCCTGGTTGCAGAGATATCCACAGTCCTCCAGACACGCAGAGAGGCCAGTGAGGGCACCCCAGATCTGCCCAGCTCCTCCTCTGCAGACCTGTGGCCAGGCGCGGCAGCTAAACAGGCTGGGCTAGGCTGGTAGTGTGGGCCAGCCCAACTATCGGGAGCTCAGCAGGTCTCCAAATGAAGCCGGGAATGGGGAGGCTGATGTGGAAGCCTTAAACCCACCTCTCTCCTTCACTGCACCTGGAAGCCTGAGGGAACTCCAGCAGTCTGGGCGCAGAAATCCAGAGTCCTCCAGACACGCAGAGAGGCCAGTGAGTGCACCCCAGATCTGCCCAGCTCCTCCTCTGCAGACCTGTGGCCAGGCGCGGCAGCTAAATAGGCTGGGCTAGGCTGGTAGTGTGGGCCAGCCCACCTATTGGGAGCTCAGCAGGTCTCCAAATGAAGCCGGGAATGGGGAGGCTGATGTGGAAGCCTTAAACCCACCTCTCTCCTTCACTGTACCTGGAAGCCTGAGGGAACTCCAGCAGTCTGGGCGCAGAAATCCAGAGTCCTCCAGACACGCAGAGAGGCCAGTGAGGGCACCCCAGATCTGCCCAGCTCCTCCTCTGCAGACCTGTGGCCAGGCGCGGCAGCTAAACAGGGTGGGCTAGGCTGGTAGTGTGGGCCAGCCCACCTATCGGGAGCTCAGCAGGTCTCCAAATGAAGCCGGGAATGGGGAGGCTGATGTGGAAGCCTTAAACCCACCTCTCTCCTTCACTGCACCTGGAAGCCTGAGGGAACTCCAGCAGTCTGGGTGCAGAAATCCAGAGTCCTCCAGACACGCAGAGAGGCCAGTGAGGGCACCCCAGATCTGCCCAGCTCCTCCTCTAAGGTCTGAAATTCTATCTTCACTTTCATTAAGGCGGTTTTTACAACTTTCAGTGGAGGTTTTTATTTCCTGTATATCTCTGTGCATCTGCATTATGTATTCTGTTTGTTTCTTATATTGCTCGTCTAGGGATTCTATCTTTTTGTTTAGTTCCTCCAATTTTTTATCTGTGTTTTCTTTAGATATATTTAGAATCTCTTTCATTTCTTTTATCATTTCTTCTTTTATCTGGGAGATTATTTCGAGTTTGAATTTCTTTAAAGCTTCCTGGAGTTTCTTGTCAATTTCAGTAGCTATTGTGTCCGATATATGAGGTGGGTGGGATATATTTTCTTCTATATACATTGCTCCTAGGGTTTCTTGAGATGGGCTGGAGGTTTGAGGTTGTAATTTGGTCTTTCGTTTTGTCATTTTCCTATATTTCTGTGTTTCACGTGTTATTTGAAAGCTTCCTCAGGATCTGTTGAAAATCCCCTTCTATGTTTGCAGCTACTGAGACTCTGGCACCATGCTACCCCAAGCCATTGGGCCTGCAGAACCAATGGCTCTCCTCTGCCTGCTCAGAACTCTGTAGTTCCAGACAAGCTGGGCCTCAGGGACACTGTGCGCCCACCTGCCCCTTGGAAGCTCCACAGCTCTCCAATTGCAGCTGGGTTAGGGTACTCACCACAGGCTGCGGTGCCTCAGGAATCTGTGATCCCTCCCTGCTTACAGAGATATCCACAGTCCTCCAGACACACGGAGAGGCAGATGCAGGCACCCCAGATCCGCCCAGCTCCTCCTCTGCACACTGATGGCTAACCGTGGTGGCAAAACAGGCTGGGCTCCAGGGACAGTGTAGGCCCACCCACCCGGCGGGAGCTCAGCAGTTCTCCAAGTGCAACTGGGATGGGGAGGCGGATGTAGGTTTTGCTTTATAAGTGATCTGTCTTTTCTCTCTGACAGCTTTTAATAATCCCCTTCACAGGCAAGTCTTTTTAAGATAGCATGAGGCATTATGGTAACCATTGTTGATCAACTTGTATTATGTTTTTACATTATCTATTATGTCCACCCTTTTGATTTGATTGACTCTGTTCTATTATGTCACATTTGATTTTACTCTCTTCCAAAAAAAGTAATAAGAACTGTGAGAGTAATAAAACCCAAAATGTGTAATAATCATTGTACAAAAGAGAGGAAAAGAAAGTGCTCTAAACGATACAACTGCATGTGTATTTAACTGTATAGGATAGACAATGGTATTACTGAGTTTTTTTGGGTCATTGAACAGAACTGTTTGCAGTCTCACTGTTTGAATGTCCAACTTATATGCTTTAATTTTGTAACTTAAACAAATATTTCTAAGATGACAATATGTAATCCATCAACTAGTGATTTCCTACTGTTTATTTTTTCTGAAATTCTGTATAACTTGTACCCTTTCTCTGCTTTTTTTTTCTTTTTCTCCTTACATAAAATTTTTTTAAAAAGTACATCCAGTTAGGCAAATTGAAAAAGTGAAATACTGAATGTTAGTCATGCGATGGTTTATAAAAAGCATGCTCAAAGGTTTATAATTGTGTTCCTGAGTGCTTGTGTTTTCCTCATGGCTACATTTGATTTTGTACACTGATGATTGAAGCAACGACCATACAAGTTCAAGCAAAAGTGTTACTATTAAGCCTTGGGCAAAACATTTACATTAAAGATATTTAAAAGAAAAAAAAACAATAAAAATGGTACAAAGTTTCAAAACAAGATTGTAGGGAACTAAAAATGATTAGTATGTTGCATAATGTTATTTTTCAAGTACTTCATATCACATGATATAGTCATGAAATCTGATAAATTTATTCACAAATCTTTCTTTGCAAAAATAATTTTTAAAAATAATAAACATGCATAACTTAATCAATAATGAAGTTTTATGTTTTATATTAATAAGAAAATAGCAGAAAAATCAAACAAATAAATAAAAATGACAGTATCAATGGCAAAAAAATAAGTGATACAGTATTTCAAAACAACATGGTAGGAATTTAACAGTGGGTGTTACAGTGATACTGTTAGTTTCAAAATAGTTGTTCAGGTTACCATACACAGGCATGATATGTTGATCAAAAATATGATTACATTTTGAACCGTTTCTTTTCCTTTCTCCATATCTATTGTAACCTTTGTATCTTATTTACTTTCAACTTCTTATAGCAACAAGGTAGTAGGGTAATTACCCATAAGTGTTTGATTTATTTCATTTATGAGTATGACTTCCAGTTGCATCCAATGAAATATAAAAGACTCTAGTTTATTCTTCCTTTTAGCTGAGCACAAAAATTGTATAAAGAATATCACAACGTTTTTATCCATTCCTCCACTGATGTGCACTGGAGTTGTTTCCAAGATCTGGCTATTACAAATTGTGCAACTACAAACATTCATGCACTTATATCACTGTACTATGATGTTTGCAAATTTTCTGGTAAATACCTAAGAGAGAAATAGCTAGATCGAATTGAATCATTAATCCTACTCTTTGGGTGAATCTCCCCACTGACTTCCACAGCGTTTTAAATGGTTAATAAATACATGAAATCAATACATCAGGGATCATTTGAGAAATGCAAATTAAAACAAAACTGAGACATCATCTTACTCCAGAGAGAATCTCTAACATTAAGAAATCAATGCATAAAAAGTGCTAGAGGAACTGTGGGATAAAAAGAATACTTCTATATTGTTGGTAGGACTGCAGACTGGAAATGTGAATTTTTTAAACCAATTATTTAAATAAAGTATTCATAGGATTGTAGTTATAGTATAAGCTAAAAACATGGATCTAACATATAAGAATAAATGACAGAAATCTAAAACTGTAAAATCAGGGAGTAATATAACACTATTAAAGACATAATGCTTACTTAAATATATAGTAATTGTATAACCTACACATATTACATTTACAAAACAATTAAAATTTATAATTAATTCATACTGGTAAAGAAAAATATTGCACACAGAAAAAAAGGAATCAACAAACACAAAGAAATAAAACAGACAGATAGGCAGAAAAAAAGGAACTGAGCCTTCCAGGGGGAGAACTAGTAGTGTCTCCTGAGATTCACAACATGTTGGAAATTAGGACTCTGGGAAGCCAAGCTAGCACCTCACCTCCCTGGTAAGTGGTGGTAGTGTGGCCCACTGCAACCCTTCCAGGGGGAGAACTAGCAGTGTCTCCTGAGATCCATGCCATGTTGGAACTTAGGACTCTGGGAAGCCAAGCCAGCACCTCCCCTCCCTGGTAAGCAGTGGTAGTGTGGCCCACTGCAGCCCTTCCAGGGGGAGAACTAGCAGTGTCTCCTGAGATCCATGCCATGTTGGAACTTAGGACTCTGGGAAGCCAAACCAGCACCTCCCCTCCCTGGTAAGCGGAAGCAGGGTGGCAGACTGCAGCCCTTCCAGGGGGAGAACTAGCAGTTTCTCCTGAGATCCACGCCATGTTGGAACTTAGGACTCTGGGAAGCCAAGCCAGCACCTCCCCTCCCTGGTAAGCGGAGGCAGGGCTGCAGCCCTTCCATGGGGAAAACTAGCAGTGTCTCCTGAAATCCATGCCATGCTGGAACTGAGGATGCTGTGAAAACAAATGACCATTCTTCCTCCCTGATTAGCAATAGTGAACCTACTGCTACATGGCCTAGAGTCAAATATCCCACTTCCCCTATCCTCCTTCTCCTCCTCCTCCTCTCCGCCCACTAGCAAGTGGGAACCAGAAACCTGAGCATCTCCTGGGAGGTTGACCATAGCAAATAAGGGGGACTTCCTTCTACCATTTCTTTGAAGGCAAATATTTTTATTACTCTTTTGCTCTTTTCTGATTAATGGTACTGCTCTATTCAACATTCTGTTTTGATAAGTTCTGTAGTGTTCTATATTTCATCTCATTTTGATATACAGGATTGAAAGAACAACTATTATAAAGATAACAAAATATACTGTGATACCTATTACTGTTATCCCGGTAATCTGCTGTAAAGTTTTGTACCAATTTCACTGTACAATCGTAGTTGACTTTATTCTGACTTGTTCTGTTGTATAACTTTCAAAATAAAAATTTAAAAAAAGAAAAGAAAAAAGGAACTGAATAAAGGAATCAAAAACTTTTCACATTTAAAATAAAATCATGTTAATCATAAACATTAAAAAGTATTTCCTTTGAATTCCTGAGAATTGTTGTCCATTATAAAAATATATCCAGCTATCATGTGAAATGATAGCTGGATATATTTTTATAATGTACATCTCTGCAGGAACACTAGCTCAGAATTGAGTATATCTCTGCAGGAACACTGGCTCAGAATTGTGTGTTGGTTTTGTGATGCATAGATACATGCTGTACTTAAGATATGAAAAGACTTATTCACGTGTCTGAAGACATGAGATGTGTGTTCACTTCTTCCACATTGGCCTGCATACACACTGGTCATGAGTCATGAAGATAAAAGAACTAATAGTAGGAAAACAAACATGAGTCAAAGCAGAAGTTTTAATCAGCCACCAAGCAGATCTGTTATAAAGAGAAAACCAAACATTCATAATGGAAGACAGGATATAGAAGGAAACAAAAGCACAGATCTGGAGGAGGATGATTTGAATGGCTCTGGTCTCAGGGGAAAATACTAATCACCTTTTGTATCTGTGAATGTACTGAGTTTGCTTCTTGTGCTTGTATAGAATGAAAACCATGGAGCCACTGCACCACATCATAAGTTCCAAACAGAAAATATCATGTGCTAATGACAATGCCATAAAGATAGGGTTTTTTTCTTTGCTAATGATTGGAGCTGAACAGTATTGATAATTTATAGTGTTTGTAATGTTTTCATTGTGCCTTTTGTCACTCACAAGCATAGGAACCCTGATGTTTGCCAGCATGTGCAGGACCCAGCAAATGCTGGGACAGGACCTAATGCACTTTAGTGCTCTCACTTTCAGCTCTACCTACCTGGTGCTCCTGGGGCTGGTGGTGATGGCCTGGAAGACACTCAGCAGGCAGGTGGTGCTGAAAGATACACCCTCACCCACCATTAAAACATAGAAAATGAGTTTGCACCCAACATTATTGAGGAAGTCTTCTATCCCAAGTGCTTCTATGGTCTCTGGGATTCCTCAGGAGAGAATTCCAAGAGACTAGCCACTGTCAGGTGCCTGAGAATAAAGGCTGTTGGCATGGTTCTTTGTCCACTGAAAGAAATGAACATATAATGGCATAAAAGTGAGAAATTCCCCAGGCTTCCAATCACAACTGGGAAAAGGAAGAGGATTACACAATTCATATCCATACATGTCATTCTTCTTCTTCTGGGCAGGATTCACATCAAAAGACTAAGATATAGAATCCTGTAAAGAAAGATGCTATGATGAAACAATTTATACAAAGTTAATATGAAATTATGCATATTTTTATTACTTACAATTTAATTTCAACTATATACTTTGTGTTTTGAAATCTGAAATGCTCCTTTTCATTATATAGTATTTTAAATGTATGCATCACTTGAGGAATATGGCTTACCAATCCCAACATTCTTTTTTTTTTCTTTTTTTAAAATTTTATTTAAGGAGAAAAAAAAAAGCAGAGAAAGGGTACAAGTTATACAGATTTACAGAAAAAAATAAACAGTAAGAAATCACTAGTTAATGGATTACATTTTGTCATCTCAGAAACAATTATTCAAGTTACAAAATTAAAGCTTATAAAGTGGACATTCCAACAGTGAGGCTGCAAACAGTTCTGTTCAATGATCCAACGAAACTCAGTAATATTATCTATCTTATACACTTAAATATACATGCAGTTATATCATTTAGAGCACTTTCTTTTCCTCTCTTTTGTACAATGACAATTACACATTTTGGGTTTTGTTGCTCCCACAGTTCTTATTACTTTTCTGGAAGAGAGTAGAACCAAATATGACATAACAGAACAGTCAGTCAAATCAAAAGGGTGGACGTAATAGATAATGTAAAAGCATAATACTAGGTGATCAACAATGGTTACCATAATGCCTCCACTATCTCTAATAGAATTGCCTATATCATTAGTTACAATAAAATTGAACAAAACAGTAAAGAACAAAACCAACAAAACCAAAACATTGGAGACATTATAGGTCTTCAAAAGTAGATAATAGTCAACCAGAATGGGCATCATAATGAATCCCACCATCTTCACAGCTGTTGCCTAAACTTTGGAACCTGGTACTATCAATCAAAACAGAATAGAGGAACATCAGTCAAAACAACATGGTGAAAGCAATACAGGGTTTTAAATCAAGATAATGGAAAGTCAAAGTGGGTTACTATAATATATCCTGCTATTTTTTAATTTATTTTCCCTTAATTAAAAGGATTAAAAAGTAAATAATAAAATGGAGATTGAGATAAAAGAGGGCACAACAACAAATCAGTGCAGATCAAAACATAACCATTCAAGCAAAATAGTGTTTCACCACAAGATTATCCCGACATAAAAGTAGTTACCATATTGTCTCCTTCCTTGAAATCTTTGAGTATAACTTCATATTCTGTAGCATCAAATATATCAAAACAATGTAAAATCATTTAAGAGAATGACAGTATTACAGGGTAGTTAGAATCAACTAACAGAAAATAAACAATAGTTTCTGTATAATCTCCTTGTCTATAAAAGGTTTTGCTTATACTATTGTACATAATAAAATCCAATAAGATACCACCTGTTTAGACCAATGGAGACAGAAGAACAAAAGCTTGATGAGACTTCAAAACAAGATGAAACTAAATCAGTATTACCTTGTAAGACGTCATTTTCTCCAAAATAGCTGTTCCTATCATCCAATCTTCTCTGCCTCATTTCTGTTGAGCTCTTTTTCTGTCATTAGTTGTCAGTTTGTCTTCTTCATTTTGTTTTCTGCTCCATTCATTGTGGCCTCTCTGCCGCTACTTCTGGATTCTTTGTATTTTTCTTTTTTAGAATATCTTGCAGTATTCTCTGTAGAGTTGAATTGGTGGTTGCATATTCCCCTAGTTCCTCTTTATCCTGGAAGCACCTTGTTTTTCCATCAATTTCCAGGGACAGTTGTGCAGGATATATCAATCTTGGCTGGATATTATTATCTTTAAAAGCTTGAATTATTTCCCCCCATGCTCTTCATGATTTGATGGTTTGTGCAGAGAAATGTGTTGTAATTCTGATGGGTGTTCCCTGGTAAGTGATCTGTTTCTTGTCTCTGACGGCTTTTAGTATTCTGTTCTTGTATTGGACTTGTGGGATTTTAATTATTATATGCCTGGGTGTTGCTCTGTTTGGTTTGTAGGTGGCTGGGGTCCGGTATGCTTCATACAACTGAGTATCTTTACCTTTTGCTAAATTAGGAAACTTCTCCTGGATTATTTCTGTGAGTAGCTTTTGTAGTTCATTTGTTTGTGTACCTACTTCTTCTTTTATGTTCTTAATTCTTAAGTTATAGACCCTCTTATCATCTTCTAGTCTTTGTATCATTGATGTTTGTTTCTTTGTTATTTTTAAGAAGTTTTTCATTTCATTCTCCCATATTACAAATCTGCCCTCCAGTTCAGATAATCTGTCCTTAGTTTCTTTCAAGCTGTTATGCCAGTTTTCGATAGACTTTTTAGTTTCTTGGTAATCTCTTTGAACCTGCTTCATGAAATCTATGCTTTCTCTGTTTTCTCCATCAAACAATTCTCCCCTCTTTTTCTGTTCTTCCATTCCACCATCTGTTTTTTCTTGGGTGGTGCTTAGCATTTCTCTAACTATTCTGCTTATGTCTAGCTTCAGGTAATTAATAACTTCATTCCTGAACTTGTCTATGAGGCTCTCGAGATAGCGCTTTATATCTATTGGTGCTGGGTCTGCTGTTGCCTCTTTCTCAGGATTGGGGGCCCAGGAACCTTTCTTGTTGCTGCCTCTTCCCATATCCTTTGTTCCTTATATATGCAAGCATATATAGGAGGCCCAGCTTCCTTCCCTGTCAGCCACAGTCTGATTGAATTGCGCCGGCTAGGTGTTCTCACCCACCAAAGTGCACCAGGAAGTTGCAGACCAGGCAGCCTATGCGGGGCTTGCCCCTCCAGGTCAATCTACCTTCAGGAGCTGGGACCTGGGCTGTGCTAGCCTACTGGGTCTCAGCCAGCAGCGTCACATGGGTTAGGCACTGCTCACCAATCCTGCTTGAGAGGGGGACTGGTGACTGAAGTCACTGCAGCGCCCCGTTCCCGCAAGTCTGCCCGGTCCCAGAATGTCCTCTGTTAGAGTCTCCTAGGCCATGGAAGAGTCCCAGTTTTCCCTCACTCACCAGAGGTGGATGCACGGCTCCCTGCCCGTCTTGCTCTCAATGCGGTTCACCAATTCCCATTCTCAGAGCTTCCGCGCATCTTTCTCCCTGCCAAGCCAATGCAGACGCAGTGGTGGTGGCGGGAAACCCAAATCATGGCATCCAATGGTGCGGGCTCCAGCTTCCACACTGAGGCTTTATCTGTTCCTGTTATAGCACAGGATTGCATTCCCAGTTGGTTTCTCTCAGCCCAGTTCGTTCTTGGGTCACCGGGGCATATATCCTCTTGCTTATGATTCCTTACTCAGCACCATTCCTGAATTCTAACCTGGGTGTTTCAGAGAGCCTCTGTAGCTGCTGCTATCTGTCTGCAATGTTCTCCCAGAAGTCTACCAATACCAACATTCGTAGGCTTCACAACATGATGGATAGGATCTAACAATATGTGCTACTATAAAAATCATGCTTAGTAAAAAGAATGTATGTGACTCAACCAAATGTGAAAAAGACACTTGGACCTGTGAGAATTTGTCATATTTGAAATCTTCCTATGGAAATCCTTGACTGTGATAATCCTCATTCTGTGTCAATATTTTCTTTATAATACATAATCACTCCTGAAGAAATAGACACAAGTCTTTAAAATTAATGATGGATTATATAATCTCTCAAATTCTGTTTGGATTTATTAAATAGGGATCAATGTTATTATAACAATAACATTTTTTCTAATATCATTTGACATAGAAATTACATATAAGATTTATTATATAAATCCTCTCAGCTAATACAATAGATAAGATATTTAAGTCATAGAAACTGAATTAACCTTCATTAGATAGCTTTTTTCCATTTATTAGTTTATAAAAATAAAGTAGTGTTGCAGGCAGCTGAGTTAGTTAAAAATATTATAGGCAGTGAGATAGGACTAGGTACTCAACGGAGCTGTTGCAAACACCTGGTGGCTTTTGGGAAAGCTGATGCCTGCTGCTGTGGGCCAGGCCTCAGGACAAAAGATCACACAAATGCATTCATATCTCAAGATTGATACCCTAAATAGTTCCAGTTCCCCTAGGAAAGAGTTACAGCTCTGTAAGAATGCCCACTTGCTAAGTGACTGGCTTTTCCATTTGTCCCTAATATAATCAATTTTACCTGAACTATTATCTTATTGGCTGACTAGAGTTAGGTCCCACCTTATGCCCATCTGCCTTGTGAATTCCTAGCCTTGCCCCACCTTGAACCCATGGTTTTACTCTACAAAATCCATGGAAAAGGCAGAGTCTTTGGAAACATGCTTGGGACCCCTTCTGTCTTTCTTCAGGCAGAAGTTTTCTTTCTCTCAATAAATATATTCTACTATTTTCCTCCATGGTTCCTAAAATTGATTTTTCATTTTTAGAGATCATGAACTCACAAGACATAGTAAGTAGGGTGTTTCATTTCCTGTATCAGTAGTACCATTCTAGTTGAGAGTGATGCTGACGCACATCATGTGTGACAAATATAATTTCAAGTCTTCATACCACAGCATGGTAATGGGACATAGGACATGTAATCACAAAATGTCCTATGGACATTAATCATTAAATGTCCATAGGACATGTAATCACAAAAAGTTTTAAACATGACAAATTTAAGAAGACACATTTGAATAAGAAATAAGTTGGCCTCCTTAATTTCTCTTCATGTTAATTAGTCAACTATTAATTTAAAGTTTGATAAAAATCACTTTACCACATAATAAAAGAAAAATTGCCTCAATATGCCAATAGACTACAAATATTTACACAGAGCTCTAATATCATTTGTATTTGTTACTGCAACCCACTGAGAGAAACCTCATTATTAATCATAAATTGCCATTTGAACACATGGATTATACAGAAAAAAGCTGGATGAATTTTCTCTAGCACCCTGATAAAAAACAAGAGCATTCACTGAAGCAAAAAAGCAAATGCTATAAGTTTCTCTGTAATTTTTCAGAGCACACTGAACAGCAGAGCGTTTTGTGAGTGATTGCATACACATGTATCTTCGAAATGAGGTGACAGTACTGCTTGGAGCAGTAATCACAATTGCCTTTCTCATGGTAATCAGCTAGAGGATGGAGAGGTCTCAGATCTCCAGTCTCTGTCCACAGCTCAGCCTGGGCCTCAGGAATCATCCTTCCTCCCTGTGCACCTCTGTCACCCCAGATGAATCACTTTGCCAGACATGGAGACATCCAAACACAGACCCTAAATCACTTCATTCTTTTACAGCCTTTATTTCACAGGGTAGAAGACAAAATACTTACCCAGCATCTACCAGCTTCTCTAGCAGCAGGCTGAGGCGATAGTGAAGAACCCTTCTGACTGTGTAGGAGGAAGGTTGTCACAACTCAAAATATATGTCACTGTTTTGTGATCGGAACTCCCTCTGAAACCCAATTATTTTTCACCTGTAGTTTCCGTGTCAGTACATGTTCAGGCACCAGAGACGACTGCAAAATTAAGTTTTAAAAAGTTCATTCCAGATCCCAATTCCCAGACACAATTAGAAGTTTCTGTGGGCTTCTCCACACAGAGAGCTTGAGTGCTTTGGAGAATCCTTCCCTAGCAGCTACAGGAGTGCAGTCCCATTGGGTGCAAGGAGAAAGTTTTGTTGTCTGAAAACTGAAGAAAATTCAGTAAAGCTTGTGTATTTTTGCCAATGGTAACTGATGCATAAATATATGTAGATGTGTGTGTTTCCATAAACATTTTGGTTTAAAATACATAAACATAGAAATTGCATATAATTATAGGCAAGGGATTACAATATATGTGTGTGTGTGTGTGTGTGTGTGTGTGTGTGTGTTAAACACTTAAATATGATCTTAGCCATATTCAAAAGTGCAACAAGCACAACACCATGATGGACCCCAATTATGGTGAGTTAAATTATGTCCCTAGAACTTACTAGTACCTTACAGTACATCTATCCAGTGCATCCCAGGCCCTGGTCACAGGTACCAACATTCTACTTACTGATGTCACTTGATTTATATCCCTCTTATACATGAGATCCTGTAGTATTCATCCTTTGCACTTGCATAATTTCTTGTAATATAAAATCATCTCTGTTTGTGTAAATTATTCACACTGATTGATTCTCATTTTTCAAGCTGGAGTAGGTATTTTGTTTGTTTCTTTATTTGTTTTTGAGGCAAGATTTCACTTTGTATTCAAGGCTCACATCAAGCTATCTAAGTAGGCCAGGCTGACCTTGAACTCCTGGGAATTCCTCTGCCTTAGCTTTCTGAGTACTGGAATTGCAGGCATTATAGTTTTTCAAAGTACTGTCATATTAACTTTTCTATATTCATTCATCAATTGATGCCCACCTAATGAGATTATGTATCTTAAGTATTGTGAACAATGCTTCATCAATCAGAAAAGTGTAGCTATCACTTGAAAATACTAATTTGGTTTCCTCTAAATATGTACTAACCAGGCTTGACAGTCTATATGATACTTTCATTTTAATTTCTTCTAGAATCTTCCCCATATATTTCACAATGGCAATACCAATTTACATTCCCACCAATAGAATCTGAGGAGGGACATTTTGTCATTTCCCAATCACCTCAAGAGCCATTCTAACAGGTGTGATGTGAGAACTCACTGAGGTATGAATATACATTTCCTAATGATTTATGACTTTGGACACTCATTCCTATACGACTTGACCGTTTTTCTTCCTCTGAGAAATGTCTATTTATTACTTTGCCAATTTGGGGGGATATTTAACAGAATATAATTTGATCTTTATTTTATCCTTCTGAGTTTGCTTTTTATTTATATGTGTTCTCAAGTTATAATGATTGCACTCTTCTTGGGAAGCAGTTGGTACATGTGCATTACTTACAATGATCAGCTTAATAAAAGCAGATGACCTGTCACAGAAGAATTCTACAACTGATACAAACAACAACCAAAAAAGCCATAAGATGTGCACTAAACACTTATCATCATGGGTTTTAGCAAAAATGAAAAACTGCCTTGCAGGCCAGATTGAGTGAAATAATGAAAGAGTTGTATGACAAAACTCCCAATCAAAAACACTTTATTCTGGAAAATTGTTACTAATTTAATGAAATAGAAATTTCCAGACAAAATATGATAAATATATACTGAGATTTTTATACACTAAATGTGAAAACAGAAACAATTTTTGAATATGTCCATAAACTGGATCTATGATGTATATCTTAATGAACTAAAATAAAAATATAAATCATTACCTTGGAGAAATATTTTAGAAGACTTATGGTTTTGTAACAAATTTTATAAATGTAACAATTATATCCACTAACTTCATTTCTTTTACTTGTTTATTTATACATATACTGACAAAATAAAAATCAATTAGAGAATAAAAGAGAATTATCCAAGATTTAAGAAGATAAGAAGCTTGTACAATGAGTTTTCCTGACCTGAGATAGCTATCAAGGATTGAGAATGTTCAGAAAAAAGGAACTGGATGAAACCATCATGTTTTCTACACATGAATATTTCAATTAATAACTCAAATAAATCAAGTAAACATAAAAACCATGAGGTGTAATGGGTAGTCCAAAACTCATATCTGTTCTCAGAAATGATATAGTTGTGAATATTTTGAATCAAAAAGAAAAATAATGCATAAGTGCACTTTTAGAAATCATGCTTTGTAATGTACAAAATACTTTGTTTTAATTATGAAAATATGTGTAAAATCAAAACTATTCTGTTTTGAAATTGAAGTTGTATGTAACTTAAAGATGCTTTAAAAACAACAGATTCAAAATAAAAATTAAGAGTTGTGCACTTGGGGTCATTTTTTATGGTTTCTGCACCATTAATAGGAAGGTCATTAGTACAGCCATTGTGTGAAACAATGAGACTCCTTAAAATTTAAAGAATGAATAACATAAAATCTAATGCTGTAGATTCTGGCACAGTGCATCAGTAAGATGATTTCCACATTTATGAATTTTTATGCCCATGTCCATTGTCACATTATCCATTATTCATATTAGGCAAGATTCAGAAAATATCTTCATCTATCCATATGTGTCTGCATGATAAAAGGGTATGCATATACATAAATGAGCTGTGAATATTATCTACCTTTAGAAGAAAGATGCTCCCATTTATATTTACATGGATCACACTTGGACACAGAGGAAAAAGGAATAAAACACAAAGTGAAACAGCAAACACATGTAGAATTGTGTAAAGTTAAATATATAAAAGCAGAAAATGGAACATTTGATAACATTACCTGTGTTATAGCAAATGAGGTCTGTATAAGTTCACACATACAGTTGTGTAGGATGAATATTTGTAAAGATCTAATAATATACAACATGATAATTTGTATTTTATGATGAAAACTGGTAAATAGATATCAGGGAATGTCATGCCCCAGTAGCATCTCTGTGATGTGAGATATATATATATATATATATATATATATATATATATATATACACAAGAATAAACAATAATAAATTCTGCATATAAAAATCAAAACAGCATGTTCTCAAATTTATATGACTTTATTTTTAAAAATATACCCAAGAACAAAATGCTTATTTTAAAATGTCATTTTGTCTTTTGAGCAAACCTAATTGATTTGCACATCTATTTCTCATTAGTTATTTTAATATAAAATTTTCACATTTTTCCAAATTTATTTCTATGTTTATTTCATAAATAATTAGCCACAACCTTCCTTCCATTGGAATTTCTAGTGGAACATGTATGCACACAGTTATGCTCAGTAGGTTCAGGTTGCATCCCTTTGGATTATTAGTTTTGTACACCATGGTAGGTATTTCCTACCTCATAGGTCACAACTTCACATATCATTTGTGTTGCTTAATCATCTTTGCTCTCCAGCATAGATGGTCCTTATTAATTCCTCCAGAGAAAGTTTACATCCTTAAGTGAACATTGGTCCCTTTGTTTTTGCTGAATGTATCACTCATTTCAACCTCACCATCTCATGGGCTTACAGTGTAGCACAAATGCTGTCTGAGATTTTGCATATAGGAACTTGACATGATGGCCCTCATCACCATCCTCCCTGGGTACATCCTCTGTGTTTCCACTCCTCTAATCAGATTATCCCTGATGGTGCAGCTGAGGAATCTGTGAAAAGTATGGAAGCAGTTTTGTGGAAGGAACGATGTCTCACAGGGTTCAGAACCCTGTGGGCCTAAATATTTTCCTGTCCATCCCTCAGGATAAGGAATGAGTAAGTCAACCACATGCTCCTCCGTTGTTTAGAGACACGTCACACAAATAATAAACTTTTAATAGTTTCTGGGAATTGGAATTGTTAGTTTTCAAATGAACAATTCTGGAGCCTGGAATCTTGCTGATAGTGCAGGAGAGATGATCCTTTCTGTCTTGTGGGGAGATGAGACAAAGGATCATTTGTGTTTATCTTTGGGAATGGCTTCTTACTCCTATTCATACTGTGGTCTATGTGTCTGTCACTCTGAGATTACCATCTTGGTAGTGGGATATTGACAGGTGTGGGCTTTCCTCTGAGAGGGAGAGTCAATAAGGAAAGCAGGATCAACAGAGTTCTGAGAAAGTGCTCTTGTCTGGAGCAGACCTGCTTGAAGGATTGATGTTCTCTGCACCAAAGCAGCACACAAAGCATGAGAAACCCCTTTGGCCTAGACAGGGCTGACATATTTCAGAGTAACCTTGCTGGTTAAAATTGCTGAAGCTAGGTTAAACAAGATGATTACTATGAGTTTTACACACTAATATGCAAATTGATTTATCTTCTAAGGTATCATAGAAAAACAAAAGGATTTTTTCATAAGTAGGAGCTCATACAAAATAATATAAAATGTACACTGTCATGAAATACAATGTTTCTAATTTAGTTACAAATTTTTTTGCATAAATGCTCAAAGACTAATAATTGGTAAACTGATATTTTCACTTACTTGAATGGGACAATATTAAGTAATCACTATATATTTAATAAATATATGTGAAACATGTAAAAGTCTTTGTGGTTTCTTAGTAATATTTGGAATTTTTGTGTTCTGTTTTGTTTCACAACACTGGGCAACAAATTCAGAGACTCCACAATGAGCAACATGGTCAAGTTATTTTGAATTTTTT
The DNA here is from genome assembly GCF_034190915.1 of Cavia porcellus. Classification (NCBI taxonomy): domain Eukaryota; kingdom Metazoa; phylum Chordata; class Mammalia; order Rodentia; family Caviidae; genus Cavia; species Cavia porcellus. The sequence goes on along the minus strand of NW_026947513.1, from coordinate 48,665,429 downwards.
GATTTTTGAAATGGTCTTCTTGATATTCAAAGGCTGTTACTTTACATTACTCCCTCCCTCAGAATGCAGCTGTTAAAGTATGGCACAACTATATCCAGCTCAAATTTTCCCAGCATATGATCGTATAATGCCTCTAACCATCTTACCTACTTGTGTTGAATTGGAATCACAAAGCATTCACTAAGTAGTTTAGCATCCAAAATATAGAACACATTAGTATATGCTTCATAAAGATAATTCATTTAGTTTCATTTTTGAAATTTTTATTTATCTGTATGTACAATATGCTTATAAGCTAAATCAAATAAGAACAGAATTATATTTCCCCACAAGGTCAACATTCAGTCTAACCGCTAAGTTTGAATTTGTTTTGTTGTCATCTGATTAATTTTTTGATCAAAATTATGGAACAAGTTAATTTTCTGAGCTGAAGTACTACTCTATCATCTTCCAACATGAGGACAGATCTCTATGTTTTTTATTATTTATTCCCTGCATAGATTCCAAAACAAAATCTCTGTTTTTCTGTTCTTCTGCTATTTCCCAACAATCATGAAACCCAACTAGGATTGAGAAATAACTCAATGATCATTTGTTTATTCTACTTCTCAATGTTGTAGGTTACATTTCTCATTGTTGAAAGAAAGTATCTGATATCAGCATTAAAGGAAGAAACATTTTTGTCTCACAGTTTGTAGAAGTTTCAACTTATAAATAGCTGTTTCCAAAACAGGGTGACACATGAAGAAGGGGCAATCATTCACACAGATAGAGACCACAAATGTAACAAGAGGGGAAAATAAAATATTTTCTGTCTCTTACACTGTGTAAAAGTCACCCACCATACGATAGATGTAGCAGTCACACACTTGAACATAGCCAGAACTATACCAAACCAAACAGTAGACTGATAACTAATCACATCCTTCATTCCAGGATCATACACTCTAGATTTATCTACATCTGAAAACATCCTATGATTATTGAGGCTGTTAGGGACACCTAGAAATGAAACAAAATATACTCACACACACCCTAAAGAATCATGTACATACCTTTATGCAAAAAGGCATTTAGTTTATCTCTAAGAGTTGTCAAATCCTTACAGTTGCAGCATTGCTGAAAGGTCTAAGTCATAAGTCTCCTCTGAGATGTGAGGAAAAGTCTTTGCTGTGAGCCTCTATACAAATGAAAATTAATTCAAACTTATTCAACATTCAATGGCACAAAATAGACATTTCCATTGTAAAAGTTAGTGGGAGGGCAAAACAAAGGAAGGAGAGCAAAGCAACTCTAAAATCCATCAGGGCAAACACTAAGTCTTGCAGTTTTATGTGCATCATCTGAGAAATGAAAAAAAAGAGTATGTAACTTCCAAAAAGATCCTATGGTGCTGCCCCTATGGTGCAACTTGCATTTGTAACTCACATGCCTTATCTCTTCACCTAGTTACACTCCTTGCTTTTATATTTCTTTCAGGTGATCCAAATTCTTGGCTTCTCAAAAATTTGGGGGTGTACAATGCACTTTCACAATCACACTTACAGTTTTATGCGCTGCCCTCTCAGGAGCACACTGGATGTCCTCTCAGGCCTTCTTCTAAAACCTGGGTGGGATGACTCCTGACCTCCCAACACTTTCATTCTGAATGTACCTAAAACCAGCACCATATAGATGATGGCAGTGTCTGCCACCAGCTGGAACAGGAGCAAATTTTCACTCTCTCTTGGCTAATGATATTAAGTGACAGAGATTTGGAGCATTCTGAATCCAACATTGAGGAACACATTTTCTCAACTGTGATCATTATGGGACATAATTCACTCAGACTTTCTTCTCAAAAAGTCACATTTGCAATTTTAAGACTGCAAAGAGTAGAGACATGCTTTCTTGATGACCTCTGGCCATCTATTTTTTCCCTGTTCCTTCTCAGTAATCAAGGTCACCTCTCTACTTTTGCAGTCCACAGCTTTACTAAAATTTCCATTCTGGTCAAACTCCTAACATTTTTTATCATTCTGCTAGACTTTTTTCTCTTTATTTTCAACATGAACCTGACCAAAAGTTGCCCACATGAGGTTTCACACTCAAAATTAGAATGTCTTGACCTTTCTTCTAAAAGAGTAATTAGTCCACCCTTTCCTCTAAATCTCAGTCTCATGGAAAGTCCATGGACACAATAAAAAGGCAGACAAACTTTCTACCAAGACATAAAACGCATTGTGTGTATCCTAGAAGCCAATACAGTCCTTCATTCCTGCATAAATTCCCTGAACCTGCTCTTTGCTGTCTTTGTATCCATATGAGTTCTGACCAGAATGTCCCATAATGTAGAATTATGTCTTTCAGTTCAGTACTACATTTTCATTGAGTAACAAAAAACTTTTCCTAAATCCTTCCAGCAGCCCTTCCCAAAGCCTCCTGGAGTGCAAAGATCAGGTATAGACACTCTATTGTGGGAAAAAAAAACAATAACAAACTTTATAGAAAATTCTTCACTCCCAGGTATCAAGAAACCAACATTATAGTTCTTAATTGCAGCAGGTTCGGGTACAATTAATAGTGCACAAATCACCAGCGAGGAGTCAGCACTGAGTCCAATTAAAAGACAGTTTTCAGGCAGGAAGTTCCAAGCAAGTGGCAGGTTTTTCATGATTAGTTAAGTGAATTAAATGAAGTCATTTATTTATATGCAGGTTAATTCTAAATAGGGCGAATAGTTCACCATAATGTAGGAACATCCTGAGGGTGAGGGGAGGGATTTGAGCAGAGCAAGCAAGGCTCAAAGTGTCCTTGACAGGGTTACTGAGGCAGAGCCACTGTCCATAACAAAAGGTGGATGCAATATATACTTTTACCTAAGGAAATACATGCTGTGAATAGTCAAATTGACCCAGGCCATTTTCAGAAGAAAAGAAGCTGATCCCAGATGGTTAAAGCTGACTGAATTTAACAAGGTGCTGATGAGACAAACAGCAGAAACATGGGCAGATGCTGCTACATCACTTTTAAGTTGCTATGATATTTCTTTAAGTTTGCTGTTTTATAACTGTGCCATGGGATTTTGCTCAGTGGCATAAGTGCATACTTGGTAAACATAAGGTCATAATTTCAATTCCCAGTACCAAAAAGTATAACTCTGTTCTTCTGCCTTTCTTACTTCAGATACAAGATCAGTAGGTTTATTCTCAGGCACTGAGCTGGCGATCTCCTTGTTCTGTCATTCACAAGGAATCTGGGATTATGACAGGTTTTGGAATAAAATATCCTCCCATGATTTTGGATGCAGTTTTTCTCCTGTCCTCAAAAAAGGGCAGTACATTGTCCATGGACAACATTGTGATCTAGAGTGTTTTCTAGGACACCATCATCAGGCCTAAGAATTCCACCCGCGAGTATCTGAAAATGAGAGTTCTATAGCACTTTGGCCTGTATCATTTTCTGCTGTGCTCTGCACTGTCTATCCTTTTGATTGACAATAAACAACCACAAATACACCACAGAACCTACAGACTTTGGATACTGTTTATCTATGTGCCTGAGAAACACAGGTTTACAGATTCTGCAGCACTGATATTTTCCATGGCATTTTGGCTTTGTGGAAAATGATCAGGTCTGAGTCTCTAGGGATTACATTCTTTGCAGTCACAGGAAACTGGTCCACCACATCTAAACACATCTCATTAGGACCTTCTGTGAGACCAGAGCTTCCCAGTGCATCCTCATCCTATGAGAGCCTACTCTTTCTTAGCTTTCTCCTATGTTTCAAGTATGGTAGTCCCAGGTTTTTATTTTATACATTAAGTATAATCTCATAAATATTTTATTGAAATAATTGCTTTTAAATTTATTAGTTTTATTTCATGTATCTACAAATATTATTATTTTTTTTTCAAAAATATCTTGTTTTAATGCAAATGTTTGTCTCAAATTTTTAGACAGAGCTCAGTACTCAGTAGTGGCACCCTTGCTTGGCACATGTAAAATCTTGGCTTCAACACTCAGCACAGCAAAATAAAACATAGCCATGAGACAAACACAAGACCTCAAGAAAACTAGTGCTAACTATAAACTGCTTTACTATGGCATGACTAACATTCTAAAATCTGGACATTATAACCTTCCATACCTTCCATACAAAGTGCTGGGAAATATGCATATAAATGATATTGTGTTAAAAATCTGTGCTATTAAAATTAGAAACTTTGGGAATTTCCAGCACACTGGCCTGGACCTGATGAGAGTTTAAGATCATTGCTTCCAGCAGTTCAGTACCTGCCCCATCTTCTGGACACATTGGACTAAGCTTGGGAGGTTCCACTGGCCCAACTAGACCATGAAAAGAGATGTTCATTCAATCCAGGAAGCTCAGGGCATGTGAGGTGAGTTCCAGCATGTGAGTGTTAGCCCAGAGGAAGCTTTGCACCATCACCCACAGTGGATAGGAACCCACCCAGCTTCCTGAAACACCAGAGATAGTAGATGAGATCCTGAGGGCAGACTGGATCAAGCCCAGCAACCTCCATACAGTCCTGGGAGCTGAGGGAACAGGAGATGATTTCCAATATGCCCAGGGGAAACTTTGGGACACCACTTGAAACATGGAAATATAGGAAAATGACAAGACAGGAGAACAAAATGAAATCTCAAACATTCAGCCAATCCAAAGAAAGCTTAGGAGCCAGAACAAACAAGAAAATATAAGCTATACACCAAAATACTGGAAATAATAGCAACTGAAATAAAGAAGCAACTCTGGGAAGATTCCTTAATTCAGATTAGAAATACTATCCCAGATAAAAGAAGAAATGAAAAAAGGGATGAAAGAAATACTAAACACATATAAAGGAGACATAATTTAAAAATTAGATGAAGAATTAAAAAGATACAATCCCTAGATGAACAATATAAGAAACAAACAAAACACATGAAGAAGATTCAAAGAGATTACAGGAAATTCAAAATTTTCATTGCAAGTTGGCAAAACTGCTGAAACAAAAGTGAAATTGAATTTCAGACCTTGAAGACAAGATTGCAGCTAGTGAACAGGAAATAAAAGATCTTTTAAAAATCACAAGGAATCAGGAAGTAACAATTCAACATTCAAGATGATGAAAAGAAAAACAACATAAGATTGATAGGGATAAATCTAAAAGAAGGAGACAACACAAAGGATAACAAGAGGTTATTTACAGAAGTAGCAGCTGAAAATTTCCCAAACATGAGCATAGAACCAGACATATGGATTAGAGAAGCATATAGAGCTTCAAATAGCCATAACCAAAATAAAACTATACCCCAACATATAATAATCACCATTCCAGAAATCCAAGATAAGAATAGGATATTAAAAGCTGTTAGAGAGAAAAGACAGATTACCTCTAAAGGAAAACCTACCAGAATCACAGTAGACTTCTCAACATAAACAAGGAAATCAAGAAGAGCATGGAGCAAAGTATTTCAGATCCAAAAGTAAAACGACATCCAACCTAGACTGATGTACCCTGAAAAACTCCTTCAAAATGGATGGAGAAACAAGATATTTCCATGATTAAGGACAGCTGAAGAACTTCATGATCACCAAACAAACCCTACAAAGAATACTGAAAGACATTCTAAATACATATAGAAAAAAAACATTAAGCAATGCATACAATTAAAAAGAGTGGAAAGGTAAAGATGCCACAGCAGAAACATAATGAGGCAAAAATAAACCACTATATAACAATTATAAACATTAATGTAAGTGGTTTAAATTCACCAATGAACAGAAACAACTGGCTGAATGAATCAAGAAAACATCCAATCATATGTTTTCTTCAAGTAATCCATCTAAGCCAAGAGAAACTCATAGATTTAAAGTAAAAGAATGGAAAATAATACTTCATGTAATAAGAACCCCCCCAAAAAAATCAGGGATAGCTCTTCTGTTTACAGACAATGTGAACTTCAAACCAAAAATGATCCAAAGAGATAAAGAAGGTCACTAAATACTAGTTAGTGGAAAACTTGTTCAAGAGGAAGAGATAACAATCTTATATATGCAACAAATTCCAGAGCAACTAGTTGTACAAAACAAGTATCAATAGAAATGAAAAATCCAATAAGAAATAATACAATTAGGAGACCTTAACACATCATTGACACAAAGAGACAGATGAATTAGACAGAAAATGGGCAAAGAAATAACAGAACTGAGTCACAATTGTGAATAAATGGATTTCATAGATGTATACAGAGTGTTCCAAAAACAATATCACAATACACATTCTTCTCAACAATACATGGGAAACTCTCTAAAATAGATCACATACTGGCCCACAGAACATATTTAAGTAAATGCAAAATAGTTGAAATTATTCCATGCATATTATCATATCATAGCAAAATGAAACTAAAAATTAATGATAAAAGAAACTGCAAAACCACCACAAAAACATGGAAATTTAATAAGACATTCTTAAGCAATCAGTGAGTGACAGAGGATACTAAGAAGACATTCAACAATATATACAATCAAACAAAAATACAAATACAACTTACTGGAATCTATAGGATGAAATCAAAACAGTCTTCTGAAGAAAATTTCTTGCACTAAGTTCCCACATCAGGAAAAAACAATGCACACAAATAAACAACCTGACACTACACCTAAAACATCTAGAAAAAGAAAAGCAAATCAAGCTCTAAGCCAAAAGAAGAAAGGTAATTATAAATATCAGAGAACAAATTAATGCCATAGAGATTAAGAAAACAATTCAAAGAATTAATGAATCAAAGAGTTGGTTCTTTGAAGGAATAAATAAAATTGATAAGCCATAGCTAAACTTATTTTTTAAAAAGGGAGGAAAAAGATTAAATTCATGCAATAAGAAATGAAAAAGGTGAAATCACTGCAGACTTTGTGGAAACACAGAAGATCATCAACACCTGTTTCAGAAACCTCTGCTCTCATATGTTTAATAACACAGAAGAAATACAGAGATTCTTAGAAACTTATGAAGTAACAAAGCTGGTTTAAGAAGATGCAAAACTGAGGAATAACCCAATTTCTACTAATGAAATTGAAAATGTAATTAAGTCCTTACCTGCAAAGAAGAACCCAGGCCCAGAGGAATTCACTGAAGAATTCTACAAGAATTAAGTCTTCTATAGGAGACTTAATGCTGACACTCCTCAAACTCTTCAATTAAATTGAAAGGGAAGCAATCCCTCCTAAGTCATTCCTGGAAGCAGATATTAATCTAGTATCAAAACCTGAGAAAAACCAATTTAAAAACAGAACTACACACCAATCTCCATAATGAATACAGACGCAAAAACAGGCAATAATGTAGAGGCAAACAGTATGCAGCAAATCATCAAGAAGATTATATGCCTTGAACAAGTAGATTCATCCCAAGCATGCAAGGATGATTCAACATATGTAAATCAATAAATGTAATCCACCATATCAATAAAGCCAAAAGTAAGAATCCCATGATCATTTTTTTTTTTTGAGATGGGGTTTCACAATGCAGTTCAGGCTACACTCCACCTCACTTTGTAGCCCAGGCTTGAACTCACAACGATTCTCCCAAATCAGCCTCAGCAGTGCTGGGATTACAGGCATGAGCCACCTTTCAGGGCTACACATGATCATTTCTATAGATGCAGAAAAAGCTTTTATTTGATGTATTTTATTTAAAGAAAATAAACAAAACAGTAAAAGGGTACAAGTAATACAGAATTTCAAAAAATACACAGTAAGAAATCACTAGTTAATAGATTACATATTGTCATCTTATAAATAGTTGATCAAGTTAGAAAATTAAAGCATACAAAGTGTACATTCAAACAGTGAGACTGCAAACAGTTGTGTTCATTGATCCAACAAAACCTTAGTAATGGTCATCTATTTAACACACCTAAACACCTTTGCAATTGTATCCTTAGAGCACTTTCCTTTACTCTCTTTTTTACAATAACATTTACACATTTGGGGTTTTATTACTCCCACAATTATTACTTTTTTGAAGAGCATAAAACCAAATGTGACAAAACAAAGTAGAGTCAGTGAAAACAAAGGGTGGACATACTACATAATGTGAAAACAGAATACAGGATAATCAACAATGGTTACCACAATGCCTGTTGCTACCTTAAAAAGAATTGCCTATATCATAAGGAATAATAAAATTGAACAAAACTGTACAGAACAAAACCAATAAAATTGAAACTTCAGAGACATTACAGGACTTCAAAAGAAGATAATAGTCAAACCAGAATGGACATCATAATGAATGTTATTGCCTTCAAAGCAGTTGCCTATACCCTCAAACTTGATACTATCAAAGAGAACAGAATAGAGTAAAAACAGTCAAAACAAGATGGTGAGAGCAATACAGGGCTTCACTTCAAGTTAATTGGAAATGAAAAAAGATACTACAATATACTTTGCTAATTTAATTTTCTTTAATTTTCACTTAATTAAAAATAATTTAAAAATGGGGAGATTGAGATAAAAGAGGACATAATAACATAATAATACAGGTCAGAACAGAACAATTTAGCAACATAGTGGTTCACCACAAGATAACCCGACTTAATAGTAGTTACCATAGTGTCTCTTTCCTTGAAGTATATGAATATAACTTCGTATACTATAGCACCAAACATATCAAGACAGTGTGAAACCATTCAAGAGGATGAAAGTATTACAGGGTATGAAGAATCAGCTAACAGAAAACAAACAATGGTTTCTTTATTATATATTTGCCTATAAAAATTTTGTTTATACTATCACATACAGTAAAATGCAATAAGATAAATCATTATAAAACCAATGGAGACAAAAGAACAAATGTTTGATGGGACTTCAAAACAAGATGATATTAAGTCAGCACAAGCTATTATGATGTCTTGTTCTCTTCAAAATATCTGTTCATATTATCACAGACAATAAAATCAAACAGCCCAGAATAAAACCATTCCAATTAATGAGTGAAAACTTTATAAGACTTCAAAGCCCTATAATGGGGAATCATGTTTACCACATACTTTTATGTATTTATATGATTTCTGATGGAAACTATTAGTTATTCATACATGTGAGTTTGATTTATTTCACTTACAAGTATGGTCTCAAGCTGTGCCCATTTCTTCATAAATAACTCAATGTGATCCTTTTTATAGCTGATTAGTACTCCATTGAATAAAAATACCATGAGCTTATACATTCATCAGTAGAAAGACAAGGTTGTTTCAAAGTTCTGGCTATTGCAAATTGTGTTGCTATAAACATGGGTGCACATATGTCACTGTGATATGATGCTTTCAGTTCTTCTGGGAATATGCCTGGAAGTGGAATACCTGGAACAAATGGAACCTCCAATGCCAGCTTTTTGAGAAATCTCCAGACTGGTTGCACACAATGGTTGGACCAGTCTACACTCCAACCAACAGTGCAGGAGAGTTCTTCTTCCCCCACATCCTCTCCAGCACTTGTTGTTGTTGGTTTTCTTGATCCTGGCCATTCTTTCAGGAGTGAGATGGAATCTCAGTGTGATTTTAATTTGCATTTCTCTAATGAGTAATGATGATGAGCATTTTTTCATGTATTTATTAGCCATTTGTATTTCTTAATCTAAGAAGTGTGTATTGGTCTCAGATGTCCATTTTTGGATTGGATCTTTGAATTTTAGGGGGTCTGATATTTTTTAATTCTTTATATTCTTTACACAGAAGTCCTTTGAGGGACAGTTCACTAAGATTTTTTTCATGTATTGTGGGTTTTCTTTTCACTATGCTGAAAATATCTTTTGATATGCAGAAACTTTTTAATAAGAGGTGATCTGAGTTATTGATCCTGGGAAATATTTCCCGTGTGGTTTGATTACTGTTCAGGAATTCTCTACCTACCACTATGTCTTCAAGGTTTTTACCCAGTTTGTCTACCAGTAGATTTAGTGTTTCTGTTTTAATATGCAGATCTTTGATCCATTTAGATTTTAACTTAGTACATGGTGATAGGTATGGGTCTAGTCTTAGTTTTCGGCATATGGAGAGCCAGTTTTTCCAAAACCATTTATTATAGAGGCTGTGGTTCTTCCAGTGAACCTGTTTGGCTCCTTTATCAAAGATAAGGTGGTTGAGTGTGTTTGTACATCTTTCTGGTTGTATCTTCTAATCTATTCCATTGATCTTCGACTCTGTTTTGATTCCAGTACTGTATTTATTTTCCAACAGTTGCTTTGTAGTATAATTTCAAGTCAGGGACTGTGATGCCTCCTGCCTTGCCTTTGTTGCTTAGAATTTTCTTTGGTACTCTAGGTCTATTTTTGACCCAGATGAATTTTAGGAGTGATTTCTCTAGATCTATAAGGTATGTTGATGTTATTTTTATAGGGATTGCATTGAATCCGTATAAGAGTTTTGGGAGAATGACCGTTTCACAATATTTATTCTTCCTATCCATGAGTACGGGACATCTTTTCAGTTTTTTGAGATCATCTTCAATTTCTTTTTTCAGTGTATTATAATTTTCACTGTATAGGTCTTTCACTACTTTCATGAGAGTAATTCCTAAATATTTCATTTTTTTGTTTGTGAGTATGAAAGTGTGGATTCTTTTACTTCTCTCTCTGTGATTTTGTTGTTAGTGTATAGGAATTCTATTGATTTTTGAGTATTGATTTTGTATCCAGCTACATTACTTAATTTATTATATCTAAGATTTTTTCAATGGAGTTTAGGTGGTCTTCTATGTAGAATATCATGTAATCTGAAAATTAATGATAATTTAACTTCTTCTTTTCATATCTTTACACCTTTTATTTCTCTCTCTTATCTAATTGCTCTGGCTAGTATTTACAGTACTGTATTAAATAGGAGTGGTGATAAAGAACATCCTTGTCTTGTGCCTGATTTTAAAGGAAAGGCCTTCAATTTTTGGTCATTTAGTATGATACTGGCTGTTGATTTGCCATAGATGGCCTTTATTATATTGAGGTAAAGATAATCTATTCCAATTTTCTATAAGGTTCTTATCATGAATGAATGTTGGACTTATCAAAAATTTTTCTGCATCTATAGACATGAACATGTGATACTTAATTTTGGCTTTATTGATATGGTGGATTATATTTATTGATTTATGTATGTTGAACCATCCCGGCATGCCTGGCATGAATCCAACTTGGTGATGGTGCATAATCTTCTTGATGACTTGCTGCATCCTATTTGCCAATATTTTACTGAGTATTTTTGCATTTGTGTTCATAGGGAGATTAGTCTAAAGTTCTCTTTTTCAGGTGGGTCTTTCTCAGGTTATGGTACTAGAGTAATATTTGCTTCCAGGAATGACTTCAGAAGAATTGCTTCCCTTTCAATTTTATTGAAGAGTTTGAGGAGTGTCAGCATTAAGTCTTCTTTGTATTTGCTGTAGAATTCTGCAGTGAATCCATCTGCGCCTGGGCTCATCTTTATATGTAAGGACTTAATTAGATTTTCAATTTTATTAATTGCAATTGAGTTATTCAGCAGATTTACATCTTCTTGACCAGCTTTGGTACTTCATATATTTCTAGGAATCTGTCTATTTCTTCTGTGTTGTCAAACCTTTGAGAGTAGAGGTTTTCAAAACAGGTGTTAATGATCTTCTGTATTTCTATAGAGTCTGTAGTGATTTCTACTGTAGTGAATTTGAGCTTTTTGTTTCCTTTTTTAATAAGGTTGGCTAGGGGATTATCAATTACATTTATTCTTTCAAAGAACCAACTCCTTGATTAATTGATTCTTTAGCTTGTTTTCTTAGTCTCTATTGCATTGATTTCTGCTCTGATTTTTATAGTTTCCTCTCTTCTTTTGGCTTTGGCTCTGACATGTGCTTCTTTTTCTAGATGTTTGAGTTGTAATATCAGGTGATTTGTTTGTATTCATTCTGTTTTCCTGATGTGGAAACTAAATGCAATATATTTTTCTCTGAGGAAGGTTTTCATTGCATCCCACAGATTCTGGTAAGTTGTATTTGTATTTGTATTTTCATTTGCTTATAGGTAGTGTTTAATTTCTTCTTTAATTTCCCCTGTGACCCACTGATTACTCAAGAGTGTATTATTCAGTTTCCATGTGTTTGGGAAATTTTCAGTATCTCTTATCATTAATTTCTAATTTCATAGCATTATGATCCAGTAACAGGAAAGACATAATTTCAACTCTTTTAAATTTCCTTAAATACGTTAGCTAATATATGGTCTATTTTAGAGTATAACCTGTGTACTGCTGATAAGAATGTGTATTCTTAAGTTGTTGGTTGAAACACTGTACATGTCTATCAAATCCATTTGTTCACATATGTGATTTAGTTCTGTTATTTCTTTGCTGACTTTCTGTCTGGTTGATCTGTCCCTTGGTGTCAATGGTGTGTTAAGGCCTCCTGTTATAATTCCGTTACTGAAAATTTGCCTTTTAATTTCTATTAAAACTTGTTTTATATAACTGAGTGCTTTGGAATTTGGTTCATATGTATTTAAGATAGTTATCTCTTCCTCTTGAAGTTTTCCCCTATCCAGTATGTAATGACCTTCTTTATCTCTTCTGATCATTATTGGCTTAAAGTTCACATTGTCTACAAACATCATGGCTATTCCCATTATTGGGGGGGGGGGCTTCCTGTTGCATGAAGTATTATTTTCCATCCTTTGACTTTCAATCTGTGAGTATTCTTTTGGATTAGATGGTTTTCTGGTACACAGCCTATCGTTGGATTTTGTTTCTTGATCCATTCTGCTAGTGTGTTTATTTCAATTGGTGCACTAAGATCATTTACATTAATGGTTATAACTGTTATATGTTGGTTTATTTTTGACATGTTATCTTTCTCCCATTGCATCTTTATCTCTCTGTTCTGTTTAACTGTCTGTTTTGCTTAGTGGTTTTTTTCCTAAATGTGTCTAAACTGTCATTCAATATTCTTTGCAGGGTTGGCTTGGTGATCATGAAGTTCTTTGGGTTTTCTTTGTCATGGAAGTATCTTAATTCTCCATTGAATTTGAAGGACAATTTTGCAGGATACAACAGTCTAAGTTCAAAATAATTTTCCTTTAGGGTCTGAAATACTTCACTCCATGCTCTTCTTGTTTTTATTGTTTGTGCTGAGAAGTCTGCCGTGATTCTGATAGGTTTTTCTTTATAAGTGATCTGTCTTTTCTCTCTGAAAGCTTTTAATATTCTATTCTTACATTGGATTTCTGGGATACTGATAATTATATGTCGGGGAGTAGTTTCAATTTTGTTATGGCTATGTAGAGTTCTATAAGGTTCAGTTATCCTTATGTAAATTTTCAATCTCAATTTTGGGAAATTTTCACTTATTACTTCTCTAAATATCCTCTTGACATCCTTTATGTTGTCCCCTTCAATTTAATTAATCCCTATCAATCTTATGTTGTTTTTCTTTGCATCATCTTCAGTTGTTGAATTTTTATTTCCTGATTACTTGTTATTTTTAAAAGATCCTTCCTTTCCTGTTCACATGGTGCAATCTTGTCTTTGAGGTCTGCAGTGTGTCTTCACTTTGATTTAGGTAGTCTTTACAGCTTTCAATGAAATTTTTGATTTCCTGTATATCTCTTTGCATCTGCTTTATGTATTCTGATTGTTTCTTATATTGCTCATTCAGGGATTCTATCTTTTCATTTAGTTCCTCCAATTTTTTAACTGTGTCTTCTTTAGATGTATTCAGCATCTCCTTCATTTCTTTTTTCATTTCTTCTTTTACCTAGAATATTTCTAGTTTGAATTCCTTTAAAGTTCCTGGATTTGCTTCTTTATTTCAGTTGCTATTATGTTCGATATTTCAGGTGTATGGCATATATTTTCTTCTATGTACATAGCTCCTATAGTTTTTTGGGATGGGCTGGAGGTTTGAGATTGTAATTTGATTTTTGTTTTGTCATTTTCCTATATTTCTGTGTTTTCAGGGTTTCAAGTGTTATTCCAAGGCTTCCCCAGGGTCTGTTCAAAATCCTCTTCTATGACCTCAGCTCCTGGGACTCTGGCCACCAAGTTGCCCGGATCGAGAGAGGGTCACTGGGGTTGGAGCAGGCTGGCTCAAGCCCAGCCTCTGGAACTGATGGTGCCCACTTGTTTAGAACTTTGGAGTCCACCAAGCATGTACAGGAGTGGGGAGGCCATTGCAGACCCTCTCAAGACCTGCCACACTGATCTAGTGTGCCCAGAAGCTGTACAGTTTCCTGTCCATTGCTGAGCAAGGGTCCCAAACCATCTCGCCTCCAAGGAATGAGTGGGTGGCACTTACTCCAGGCTGCACTGCCTCTGGAACCAATGGTGCCCACTTGCTTCCTTAGAACTCCAGAGTCCACCAAGCATGGCTGGGAACAGAGATGCAGTTGCAGACCCACTCAGAACCCACTGCACTGGTCAGAAAAAGCTTTTGTTAAATTCCAATGCTCATTCATGATAAGCACCTTACAGAAAATTGGAATACAAGGACTTTATCTCAATATGATAAAAGCCATCTATTACAAAACAAGAGCCAGCCTCATATTAAATGGTCAAAAACTGAAGGCCTTTACCTTAAAATCAGGCACAAGAAAAGGATATCCCTTAAAACCACTGCTATACAAAATAATACAGGAAATAGTAGCCAGAGCAATTAGACAAGAAAGAGAAATAATACTGGTAATGATAGAATAAAGAAGTTAAATTATTATTATTTGCAGACGAGATGCTACTCTACATAGAAGACCCCTAAAACTCCATTGAAAGACTCCTAGTTAAATAAATTCAGCAATGTAGGTGGATACAAAATCAATGTTCAAAAATCAATAGCATCCCTATACACTAACAACAAAATCACTGAGAGATAAATAATAGAAGCCACAACCTTCATACTAGCATTAAAAAGGAAATATTTAAGAATTAGTATCACAAAAGAAGTAAAAGTTTTATACATGAAAAATTATAATACCATAAAAAAATCAAAGATCTAAGATAATAGGAAGACTTTCCTTCTTCCTAGATAGGAAGAATAAATATTGTGAAAATAGCCATTTACCAAAACTGTTATACAGATTTAATACAGTCCCAATAAAAATACCATCAACATACCTCATAAATGTAGATAAACCACTCCTAAAATTCATGTGGAACCAGAAGACACCTAGAATAGCAAAGACAACTCTAAGCAGCAAAGGTCTGTAAGGAGGGAAGCATCACAATTCCTGACTTGAAATTATACTTCAAAGCTACTGTAATAAAATCAATATGGTACAGAAATAAAAACTGATCTGTACATCAATGGAATAGATTAGAAGATACAACCACAAATGCAAGCACACAAAAAAAGTATCTTTTTTTGGTAATGGGGATCAAACTTACAACCTCATGCTTGCCAGGAAGATGCTTATGATGCTGAGCTAAATCCACATCCTTCCTTATCTTTTATAAAGGGGCCAAACATGTTTACTGGAAGAACGACAGTCTCTTTAATAAATAGTGCTAGAAAGACTGGCTTTCCATATGCCAAAAATAAAACTAGACCCATGCATATCACCATCTAATATACTAAAATCTAAATGGATCAAAGATCTGGATATTACAACAATAACACTAAGCCTGTTGGAAGACAAATTTGGTAAAATCTTGAAGACATAGAGGTAGGTGGATAATTCATGATCTGGAACCAAATTGCATGGGAAATTCTTCCCAGAATCAATTACTGGGATCGCATATTATTAAGAACTTTCTGCATGTCAAAAGGATATATACCCTAGTGTAAAGAAAATCCACAAACTAAGAACAAATCTTAGTTGAGCTGTCCATCAGACAAAGGACTTCTGTCTAAAGCATATAAAGAATTTTTAAAAATTCAGACCCCAAAATTCAAAGACCCAATCAAAAATGGGCATCTGAGATGAATACACAGTCCTCAGATGAAGAAATATAGATGGCAAATAATACATGAAAAAAAATTCATCATCATTAGTCAGTACAGTAATGCAAATTAAAACAACCCTGAGATTGCATCTCATTCCAGAAAGAATACCAGGATCAAGAAATCCACCAACAACAAATACTGGAGAGGCTGTGAGGAAATGGTCATCCCTTACACTATTGGTGGGAGTGTAGACTGGTGCCACTACTGTGGAAGTCAATCTGGAGATTTCTCAAAAAGCTAGTATTGGAAGTCCCATTTGTTCCAGGTATTCCACTTCTAGGCATATTCCCAGAAGAACTGAAAACATCATACCGCAGTGATATATGTGCACCCATGTTTATAGCAGCACAATTTGTAATAGCCAGAACTTTGAAAAAATGTAAGTGTTCATAAACCCAGGAGAGGATAAAAAGTTGTGGTATTTTTATACAATGGAGTACTACTCAGCTATAAATAATGATCACATTGAGCTATTTGTAAATAAATAGACACCAATTGAGACCACACTCTTAAATGAAATAAATCAAACTCACATATATAAATACCATATAATCTTTCTTGTTTAAGAAATGGTAAGTGTACATAATGGTTTATGGTAATCATGATTCCCCCATTACATCGCTTTGAAGTCTTATAATGTTTTGATTCATTAGGTGGAATGATTTTATCCTTGTTTGTTTGATTTTATTTTTTGTGATGGTATAAACAACTATTTTGAAGAAAACAAGACATTATAATATCCAGTGCTGATTTAATATCATCTTGCTCTGAAGTCCTACCATGATTTTGTTCTTCTGTTTCCATTGGTTCTATCATGTTGTACTTTATTGGGTTTTATTATGAGTTATATTATAAACAAAATTTGTAGGGAAAATGAGATAATATAGTAGCCATTGTTTACTTTCTGTTATTTTGGTCTGAATGCCCTGTAATATATTTCCATTCTCTTGAATAGCTTTATATTATTTTGTTATGTTTGTAATATTATATTTGAAGTTATGCTCAACTGTTCCAAAGAAAGACATTATGTTAGTGGCTGCTAATTATGGATTGTCTTTTAGTGAAATACTGTGTTGCTTATATTGTTCTGATCTACTTTGTTATGTCCTCTTTTGTCTTAATCTGTTTAAAATAAAAAATTAATACATAGAATTTATTCTCTGTCATATGTGCAAGATAACAGAAGTCAATCTAAATTTAAATAAGTGACCACTAATACTTTCATGTCATAGTGTGGGGTTTGAAAATATAGATCACCTTTATCAGTGTATGATATTTGCATGTGTGGACACACTATTGAACCCAATACATATGTAAAGATAGTATGTTTTATTAACAACTTAAAATTAAGGAGGACAATGCAAGTGAAGTGCTTTAGTATGTTACTAAAGATCAGTTGCAGTAAGTTTAAATCAGGCAGGTGCAAATAGATATTATTTTCTATAAAAACCCTATTAGAGATATAAATCATACAAGGAAAAGGAAATCACATAAAAATCATAAAATTGCAAAAAAGACAGCAAGATAGAAAAAATAACACAGTGTGGATTGAAACAACCTGAAAACCATTAACATAATAGCAGTGCTGACTCCTTCTCCAGCAAGAATTACTTGAACCATAAATGACCTAACCATCTCATCAAAAGATATCAGCTAAGTCCAAAGAGGTAAAACAAGACACCACTTTATACTTCCTACAAAGCTGTATCTTAAGAGACTTACATAGGATGAAATGGAAAGTGTGAAAAAAGATATTCTTGAAAAAGAAATGAGAAATGACAATTTGTACTTCTGCAGTGATATACTTTAATCTGAAGGCATTTGGCTCTTTCTGCTGAAGGTACACACAGAGTCATGAATTGATGCAGGTCCATGCACAGCTATTCAGAGTCTGCCCATGACTAGGCCAAGTTCTGCACGGCCAACTCTCCATAATGTAAACATAGACATAAGAGAAAACCAAAGTTCATTGGCCTACAAATGGATTTAGTCTCAAAAATCTTCATTGGGACATATGAATTTTCGTAAACATATTTTGAAGTTAAGGCACAGAAAATCTTTGAAACCTCTCAAATGGCGCAGGACTTTGGTCCTTCTTGCTCCCTCTGTAAGGTTTTTTACCTTCTTTTCTCCCTAGTATGCACTTTCACCCTCTGTATTACAGGTAAATTTGTTACCTTATTCTATACTTTTTTCCGAGCACCTTTGACTGTCTTACATTAGTGAGCAGGTTAGCCTTCATTAAGCATCAAATTAAGGAAATAGATGCACTTAAATGTCACAACATCTATTTCCATTTCTATCTGGAGGTTACTCAGGCAGCAATTTGTTTCACCTAGATAAAATTCAAGCACAGTAATCTCCATTATTTCAGGGAAATTTAAAATACTCCTATGCTCCACTGTCATGGACTGAGAAATCTTTGCTTTCCTGTACAATAAACAAATCTAATCTTTGGACCAGTCAGTAAAGCTGTATTCATCTTCCAAGACTTACTCTACAGAAGCAGACATGAAGAAAATTTACTCCAGAATTCTAATTGCCAGGATGCTCACAAGAGCTAGTGTCTGAAGGTATCCCTGCTTTTGGGGTCTTCCACGGGCTGCATGTTTAACTCTTTAATCACACGTGCAAATGAGAAGGAAAGTTTGAACATAAACTTCCACAAGCCTCTAGCACAGGAGTTGCTGTCATATCATTTGAATGATGGGGCCCATTTAGTATAATGTAAATTTGAATATTTCCTTATATGACTGGAAATAAACTGAATGAAACAAAAAATGATATGAGATTATGTACTTTATTCGAAGAAAAATCAGCTTCAAAGTTTAGGTCACATTAATTCAGATAAGAAAGTAATGGATGGGGGCTGGGGATTTAGCTCAGCGGCATAAGCGCCTGCCTTGCAAGCAGGCATTCATGAGTTTGATCCCTGGTACCGATAAAAAGGAAAAAGACAAAAAAAAAAAAAAAGTAATGGATGGCAGGAAATGTGAATAAGCAGTAAGTTATTTTCTGAAAGAACTGAATTGATCTTCCTCATTTTAAAACCTCTAAATCACTAGCCATATCACAAATTGTTTCTGAATGAGATGAGCAGCTAGAATTTAAATGAACATTATAAAATTATGGAGAAATACATAGAAAAAACATTTCTGTTGTCTTGAAATCAGAAAATAATTTGTTCCTTGGGGTCAATGGTGTGTTAAGGTCTCCTGTTATAATTGTGTTATTGCTAATTTGATTTTCATTTCTCTTAATACTTGCTTTGTGTAGCCTGGTTCTCTGGAATTTGGTGCATATATATTTAAGATTGTTATCTCTTCCTTTTTCAGTTTTCCCCTAACCAGTATGTAGTGATCATCTTTATCTCTTAGGATCATTCTTGGTTTGAAGTTCACATTATCTGCAAACAAAGTAGCTATACCTGCTTTCTTTTTGGTTCCTGTTACATAAAGTATTGTTTTCCATCCTTTGACTTTCAGTCTGTGAGTTTTCTTTTGGGTTATATTGGTTTCTTGCAGACAGCATATGGTTGGATGTTGTTTCTTGATCCATTCTGCCAATCTGTTTCTTTTAATTGGTGAACTGAGACCATTTACATTGATGGTTTTAATTGTTATATATTGGCTTATTGTTGACATATTATCTTTCTGCTGTTATATCTTTATCTTTCCATTCTGTTTAGTTGTCTGCTGTGCTTAGTTGTTTTTTCATATGTGTTTCTAGATTGTCTTTCAATATTCTTTGCAGGGTTGGCTTGGTGTTCATGAAATTCTACAGCTGTTGTTTGTCATGAAAGTATCTTATTTCTCCATCCATTTTGAAGGACAGTTTTTCAGGGTATATCAGTCTAGTTGAAAATCATTTTCCTTTAGGATCTGAAATATTTCATTCCATGCTTTTCTTGACTTCATTATTTGTGTTGAGAAGTCTGCTGTAATTCTGATAGGCATCCATTTATAGGTGATCTAGTGAATTGTCTTTTCTCTCTGACAGCTTTTAGTATTCTATTCGTATGTTGGATTTCTGGGATGGTGATTATTATATGCCTGGGTGTATTTTTATTTTGGCTATGAACATTTGGAATTCTGTATGTTTCACTAATCATAATGTTAGTCTCCATTCTCATGTTTGGGAAAGTTTCAGCTATGACTTGTGAATAGCCTTTTAATATCATTTGTGTTGTTCCCTTCTTCTTCATTTATCACTATTAGTCTTACGTTGTTTTTCTTTGTGTCATTTTGAAGTTATTGAATTGTTATTTCCTGATTCTCTTTTTTTTTAAGGTCTTTCCTTTCCTGTTCATTAGCTGCAATCTTGTCTTTGGGGTCTGAAATTCTATCTTCACTTTCATTGAGGTGGTTTTGACAACTTTCAATGGAATTTTCAATTTCCTATATGTTTCTTTGCATCTGCTTCATGTATTGTTTGTTTCTTAAATTGTTCATCCAAGGATTCTCTCTTTTTGTTTTGTTTCTCTAAGTTTTTAACTATGTCTTCTTTAGATGTATTCAGCCTCTCTTTCATTACTTTTATCATTTCTTCTTTTACCTGGGAAATTATTTCTAGTTCAAATTCTTTTAAAGCTTCCAGGAGTTGCTTCTTTATTTCAGTTGCTATTATTTTAAGTATTTTAGGTGTATGGCATATATTTTCTTCTGTGTACCTGGCTCCTAGGCTTTCTTGGGATGGGCTGGAGGTTTGAGATTGCATTTTGGTCTGTCTTTGTCATTTTCCTATATTTCTGTGTTTCAAGTGTTTTTCTAAGGCTTCCCCTGGATGTGTTGGAAATCATCTCCTATGTCCTACGCTCCTGGGACTGATTGGAGGTTGCTGAGCATCATCCAGTCAGGCCCTGAGGCCCTCCTGTGCCACCTTCAGTGTTCCAGGTAGCTGAGCAGGCACCTATCTACTATGGATAATGGGCTAAAGCTCTCCCCACGCAAAGACCAATGCCCTGGAACTCACTTCACCTGCTCTCAACCACTCTAAGATTCCCTCTCACTCCTGAAAGAATGGCCAGTAAGTATCCAGAAAACTACCAACAACAAATGATAGAGAGACAGTGGGAAAAAAGTAACTCTCCTGCACTGTTGGTGGGAGGGTAGACTGGTGCAGCCATTGTGGATGTCAGTCTGGAGATCTCTCAAAAAGCTGGGATTGGAAGCGCCATTTGTTTCAGCTATTCCAATTCTAGGCATATTTCTAGAAGAATTGAAAATATCATACCACAGTGATATATGTGCACCCATGTTTATAGCAGCATAATTTGTAATAGCCAGAACTTGGAAAAAATGTAAGTGTTCATAAACCCAGGAATGGATTAAAAAAAGTTGTGATATTTTTATACAATGTGGAGTACTACTCAGCTATAAAGAATGATTACATTGAGATATGTATAAATAAATGGACACAACTTAAGACCACACTCATTAGCGAAATAAATCAAACTCACATGCTTAAATACTACTCTCGCTAGTGTAAGAAATGATAAGAGTACATAAGAGTTTATAATACTCATGATTCCCTGTTACATTTCTCTGAATCCTTATAATGTCTGCATTCATTAGTGGGAATAGTTTAATCCTAGTTTGCTTGATTTTACTCTCTGTGATAGTATAAACAGCTATTTTAAAGAAAAGTAGACATTAGAGTAGCGAGAGCTGATTTAGTATCATCTTATTCTGAAGTCCTACTATGCTTTTGTTTTTCTGTTGCCTTTAGCTCTATCCTGTTATATCTTATTGGATATTATTATGTGTGATAATATAAACAAATTTTCTATGGAAAATGAGATATTATAGTAGTCATTGTTCATTCTCTGCTATTTGGTTCTGAAAGCTCTGTAATGCTTTCATTCTCTGCAATGGTTTTTTACTGTTTTGTTTTGCTTGATACTATCATATATGAAGCTATGCTCAACTATTTCAAAGAAGGCAACACTATGGTATTTACTGTTAATCATGGGTTTTCTTGTGGTAAAATGCTGTGTTACTTGTATTGTTCTGATCTGATCTGCTTTGTTATGTCCTCTTTTGTCTTAATCTCTTTAAAATAAAAAAAATTAAAGAAAATATTCTTTAAATGGAAAAGATGCATTCAAAATACAAAGTAAAATGTTGTCATGGTGATTAAAAGACAGAGAAGGAAAAAAGACAAAGGCAATAAATCAGGAAGGAATTTTTCTGGTATATTAAAAAACTCCTTAAGTAATAATTACTCCTCCAGTAATCATTCCAGTAAGAAAAATGAGATAACCATGGCTGGATTGGGAAAATAAGACATTCTTCCTAGAATACAGTAGATACACACATGACAGACACATGTAAATATGTGCTCCACTTCCTTATTAACCAGAGAAATGAAACCATGTAGTCATGTACAACAACAACAGAATAAACAAAAATACATCCTTGAGAGGGATGTACCTACACTATGAAACTTGTAATCTACTAGAAAGTGTAAAATTGTTACAAATATTTTATAAAATTATTTGGCAGTATAACCTGAAGTTGAAGAGATACAATGCACTAATGGAGCAAACACATCACTATGTGTACGTGCATGCCAAATTGAACATGGGTCACTAACATATTTTTGAAATTTTACAACCCGCATAGCCAACAGAAAAACATGTGTGCATCAACATGAGAATGACCAACTCTCTGGTGCATTAATAGTGCAATTCACCCCTAAAACTGCTTTAATAAATGAATAACAGAAACAAGAGAAAAGTGGAATACAGTGCTATATAGGATCTAAAACAATATGCACAAATACAGACAAATTTAAAACAACATACAGAAATAGAAATTAACATAAAATCTGCCTAGTGGCTCATAGTTGAGTAAAGTACACAAGAGGAAACAATTCTGTCTGTTCACAGAGATCAACAAAGCGATCCTCACTTAGGAGTGGGACTGGGAAGAGGCATGACGAGATTCTATTGAGATAAAAATGACCTGGTTTTGTCAGCATAGAAATTCATGTAAATAATATGTATATTTTTGTTTTGCTTTCATGGCTGTCTTAGTTGCTTTTTTCTTCCTGAGGCAAGATGCTTGACTCTGAGTTTTAAAGGAGGGAAGCTTTACATAGTTAAACATTTGCAGTGGTTTGAAGTCACTGTGATTAGTTCCAAGACAGGTTGTTATGGAAGAGAGTCATTGCAGAGAATAAATTGTTCATGGTGGGCAGAGAGCATAAGGGCAGCAAAGCAGGAAGAATGCAGCAGCAAGCAATTCAATGACTCTCTACAGAGATTTCATGGAAATGTGTTCAACATTTCTCAAAATTATGTTCATTCAAATATTATTTGAACTATATATTTTGTGTTATGAAGGGTTTTTTTAATGTTAAGTGCTCCTATTCATTATGTAGCACTTTGAATATATGGATCTCGGTGGTTTTTGGCTCAGCAATTTCAATTTATGTAGGGTTACAACATGATGGTTAGAATCTAATAATATCTGCCATTAAGAAAAACATACTTAATACAGGAAAGGTATGTGACTCATTTAAATGGCAATAGATATTTGGAACTGTGAATCAGGCTTGAATAACATTATATTTATCTCTATATTTATTTATATTTAATATTATTCAATAACATTATATTTATCTACATTGTCAGAAAGTCAGAATACTCATGATTTTAGCCTCTTTATATAAAATTTAGCATATTTGATTTATCCTTGTAGAAATATTTCACAATGATAATTCCCATTAGGGTGAATTTTTTTTTTACAACAAAAAAATCACTTCTCACAGAATATGCATAAATTTTTTAAATTAATAATTAACTAAAAATCTCATAATCTATGTGGGTTCAATAAATATGTTGGATGTTTTGATAGCAACAAAGTTTTTTCATATAATTTAAAATACAAATCACATATTATATTGATTTTATTCTCTAATGTAATGTAGTAGATATGAAATTTCAATCTTAGAAACTGAATTAACCCTCACTATAAAGCTTGTTATTTTTTCTGAATTGAGAAAGACAAAGCAGCAAAACTTCATTAGAAAATGATGCTAAAGTATATCATAATTGAAAAATGGAATTTTAAGTCATCAGATCCCACACATCACAATGGCTCATGATTACATGGAATCACAAAATGACATTTAAGTTTTTAAACCTGACAAATATAACAAGACATATTTGACATCCTTAATTTCCCTCTAGATTAAATCAACAAAGAATTGTTAACTTTGTCATGAAAATATCTCAAATAAAGAAAATGAAAAACTGTTCACTATAGTCCATACTACAAGTGTTTGCAGCGATTCAGAAACTGTCTCCAATCATTACCTGAACCCCAGTGGGAGAAAAAACACTATAAAGTGAAAAATTGGCATTTGAACATATTGCTTATACAGAAAGAATCTCCTGCAACTCTCTCCTGCACACACATTATAACAAACAAGAACATTTACTGAGTGAAGAAGGCAAGTGATATAAGTTTCTCTGTGATTTCTAGACAGCACTCTTAACAGCTGATGGATTTGCAGATGGGAGTCTTATGGATCTGAGATATCAGGTAAAATATCTCTTGGAGAATTTGTCACAATCATTTTTCTTCTAGTTATGCATAAGCATGTGGGGAGCACTAAGATGGTGGTGAGGTGTGTCACACACCCAGCTTCTGTCCAAAGCTCATCTTGTGCCTTGTGAATCGTTCTCCTGCCCTATGAGACTCTGTCACCCCAGATGAACTGCTTTTCCAGACATGACAACTCACAATCATACAAACACTGAACCAGCTCTTTTACATCATAGCCTCTATTTCACAGATCAGAACAGAAACTACTCACCCAATACCTACCTGTTTTTTGAGCAGTAGGCTGAGGTGAAATCTCCTGCTTGTATGGGAGAGAGGTTGTCAGGACCCAAGATATGGGTCATGGTTGTGTGATCTCAACTCCCTTTGAATGCAATTAACTCTTTACGTGTACATTTCATGACAGTGTGTGTTCAGGCAGTAGAATTGACTTTAAGATACAAGTAAAGATACAAATAAGTTCTTTCCACATCACAATTCCCAGAAACAATTAGAAATTTCTGTGGGCATCTCCACAAAGAGACAGTGTTAGTGCTCTGGAGAGCCCTTTCCCAGAAGCCATAGTAGGGTAGTCTCATAGGGTGAGAAGAGAAAACTTCAGTGTCTGAAAGATGAAAAATAATTAGTGAAGTCTGTGCACTTTTCCCAATTTATACTGATACACAAATATACATAAATATGTGTGTACTTTCATAAACATATTGCTTCAACATATATACAGAAGGAATTATATAATTACAAATCTTTCTTAAGGAATTTCCTTCCCTCCTGATTCATCCTTCTGCCTCGTTGTACTGAGGAACTTAAAGACAGGACTACCTCACCGACTCTAAGGTCTTCTGAGCATATATCTAGAGGAAACAAACTCAGTATGGAAATGTGGAACACACACTCCCATGATTCTTGTCACATTGTTCCCATTGCCTACAATAAAATCTAATTCAGTGGCTGTCACTGGAGGAAAGGAAAAAGAAAATGTAAAATGAATGTAGATAGCACAATGACTACATCTTAATATTAAAAGCAGCCATAAAGGTAGAACCACGTTTAAGGAGAATGTGGAAATGCTCAGAATTGAAATAAATACTGATGCTGCCTTGTATGCTGCCCTTCCATGATGTAATAAAGCTTTATGACATTTCTTCCTGTACATGGAGATCCCATTTAGCTTTTCCTTCATAATCAAACTAAATCCAAAGGTTATTGAATGAATGTAAGGATTTTGAAAACTATTAATCATATACATTCAGCTCTGCATTCAGTATCTGAGGAAGAGCCACATGAAACAGTGGGGGCATATCCTTCCCACTGTGAATCAGGCATGGTCTGAAACGCAATCTTTACTGAAACTCTATAAAAAGTGTCTCTTATAAAGTGCCCCAAAATGCTTTAAATCTCCTGAAGACACTGTTAGTTTATTATCAATATTGATTACTCTACAGATTCTGATCATTTTCACTCCCAGTATATCCTTACTTTGGGAAAAGTTCTCATTGGAATTGTGGAAGAGCGATTACCATTAAAATAGTTTCCCTAGTGTAAAAATGATAAGAATACATAAAATTATATGGTAAACATGATTCCCAATCATATTGGTTTTAATCCATATAATGTTATCACTCATTAATTGCAGTGGTTTTAACCTGGGTTGTTCGATTTTAGTATCGGTAATAGTACAAATAGCTATTCTGAAGAAAACAACATCATAAAAGCTAGTGCTGATTTAATATCATCTTGTTTTGAAGTTCCCATCAAGCTGTAGTACATCTGTTTCCACTGGTTTTAACATGTGGTATCTTACTATATTTTACTATATGTGATAGTATAAACAAAATTTTTTATAGGCAAAGAGATAATATAGAAACCATTGTTCATTTTCTGTTAACTGGTTCTAAATACCCTGTAATTTCTTCATTCTCCTGAATAGCTTCAGACTGACTTGATATGCTTGCTGCTATAGTATATGAAGTTATACTCAAATAATACAAGGAAGGAGGCACTATGGTGACTATTATTGTGTTAGATTATCTGGGGATGAAACACAATGATGCTTAAATACTTCGGTTCTGACTTGTGTTGTTCTAATACAATGTCCTCTTTTACCTCAATCCCATCCTTTTTTTAAAAATTAATCTATTTTTTTCTTACTTTTTTTTCAGTTAAGGGAAAACTAAATTAAAAAATAGTGGGACATATTATAGTAACTTTTTTGTTTTCCTATTAACCTGATTTGAACCCCAGTATTGCTCTCCCCATCTTGTTCTGTCTGATTATTCTATATTCTGTTTTGTTTGATAGTATCAAGTTTGAGGGTATAGGCAACCACTTTGAAGGCAATAAGATATACTATGACGCCCATTATGGTTTGACTATTATCTTTTTTTTGAAGTCCTGTAAGGTCTCCAGTATAGGTTTTATTGGTCTTGTTCTGTTCTGTTTTGATCAATTCTATTATACCTGACGATATAGTCAACATTTTTAAAAAATAGCAAGAGGTACAATGGTAACCATTTTAGATCACCTGATATTCTATTTTTACATCATGTACTATGCCCATCCTTTTGTTCTAACCGACTCTGTGTTGTTTAGCCATGTTAGGTTTTATTCTCTCCAAAAATGATAAGAATTGTGGGAGTAAAAAAACCCAAAAAGTGTAATTGTTATTAAAAAAGAGGAAAGGAAGATGGTCTAAAGTATGCATGTATGTTTGAGTGTGTAGGATGGAAATCCATATTACTGAACTTTTGTTGGATCATTGATCGGCATTGTGTGAAATCTCATTGTATGAATGTTCACTTTACATGCTTTAATTTTATAATTTGGACAACTATTTCAAAGACAACAATATGTAACCTATTAACTAGTGATATCTTACTGTATTTTTTCCTTGAAATTCTGTATTATTTGTATCCTTTTACTGCTTTGTTTTTTATTTTATTTCCTTTCTTTTTTATCTTTAAATAATAATAAAAAAATTGAAAGACCTTCACATTATTCCAAAAAAAGATATTTTGTTATCCCCTGTGTCTTCCTTCAAGGGGGTATGGCTACATTTTTATTCAAGCATGACTTGTTCTATTGCCTGTTGCAATTCTGGGAATTGGATGAGGAGTTATGATTGTCTGTTTTACACATTTAGGTAGATTCTTGTTCATTTGTCCTGAATATTTCTATGTTTTTACAAATCAAGTAAAACTTAATCAGCATCCAATCTATTTCAATTCTATGTGCACCGTGATTAATGAGCATGGCTACATGCGTCAGAAGACTGCAATCATTGCTTTGCTTTTAGCTTCCATTACAGTCACAGTTTCCATCATTCCACCAGTAATTAATTATTCTTAAATGAAACCTGCTATCCTAAATTCAATCTAAACCCATCACATTCAATTTTCTCCATTGAGTAACTACAGCCTTCCTGCAAAATCTGTCATGCAGGGAACCACGGAGAAGAAATTTATGATTCTGGTGTTTCCCTGATAAAACTGTTCCATAAAATACAGTGGAGGAATTACACTGTGAACCTTCACAGTATAGAGAATAAGTTCCCCCTGGAAAATCTTCTCCTGCCTTGGCGTCTCATTCAACATTCAAATATCCTTATGAACAATAATCAAAGCAATAACAAGCACCCCCAACTTACAGTGAACTGTCTTTTGTTCCAACGTTTTGGAAATAAAACACATAAACTCTTTACAGCTTTTTCAGTTTTATGATGGTAAGAATATGTCTACAATATGGGCTTAATTGTCCAATGTCTACAACTTCAGCCTGATTCACTTTATGTCCTTCTACCATTGCCTCACACCCTTAACATGCCTGCATTTCTCAACCACTTTGCTACTTATAATTAGAAAAATATGGACATTCACAAGGAGACAAATTCGTCCCCTTGTGAATCACATAAAGTAATCACTTCCCAAGAGGATTCTGAGACTTGAACAATTCATAGGCCTGGTGGCAAAAGCAGGAATTGAGGCTACACAATGACAACATCATAACTGTGTTTCTTTTTAACCTGGTAAAGGAGCTTATTCTTGTTTCCATAAACAACACAGAATTTATTTTCTCATGCAGAGTTGGAGAAATCAGCAAAAATAATTGTGTTCTGTGGAGCATAAGAAAATATTTTGTGAAACTATAGACACTACAAAATTTTTTTAGGCTGTGAGCAGCTTTATGTACTTTGGTGGATGCTGGTCACTCAGAAAAGAAGTCAGGTCCTTAAGGCTGAAGGAGGGAGGTTTTTATGGGGTTGCAAGCAGAAGTATAGAACCACGGTGGCTTCTCAACTGGAGTGTGGTTCCTATAATGTGCACCACAGTGAGGAATCCTGCAGCAGGACAACCAGAATTCTCTGGGAAACAGATAATAACAGATACTAGTAAGAGTGATTAATGTACCTGGAGGTTCCCTGAGCAACAGTAAGTACAAATCTATAGTACACAGCAGTACATACTCAGCTAGCTCCAAGACACGGTGGCTTGGCAGGGCTACCATTCATGGACAGTTGCAAACAGTGTGTCATGAAATACCAAGGGAGCTACACATTCTTCCTGACCTTACATCATATGTTGGCTCTACCACTAGGTGGATGTAGCACTCCAGTCCAAGCACTAGACAATGAAACAATCACAAATGCTAGATTTGGTTGAGTTCACACCTCATGAGGTTTGAGGCCTCTGACATAAACCATGACAATGAATAACTGACTTGTCTTACTCCAACTCTTTGTCTCAAGACCTATTTTCAAAACCTTAAAGAGATAGTCAAGATAACTGTCACATTACAATCCCAAGTTGACTCTCTAGCACAATAATTCTCCAAAAGCAATAGCAAAGAAGCTTAAACCTCTTAAAGTTTGAAAAAGGTGACCTCTGTACCTTCCTAGAAGAAAGCTGATGTTTCCTCAGAAACCAGTCAGGCATAGTATAAGATGCAGCTAAAAGGCTCATTGCAGGGCCTTCAGAAATTAGCCTATATCTGAACCCTGGACTAATGTCTGGGACACGGTTTATGGGCCCTTCCCTTAGCAAGACCATTGGTCTGTGTAACCCTCCTACTCTTCTTCAAGCCTTGTTTTTTTCAGACTGCTGACACAATTCTTACAAAACCACTTCCAAGCCATCACTAATAGACAACTGCTGCCCTTCTCCTCACCCCAATTTGGAGCAGCTCTCCAATGGCTGTCTTCTCATTAAGTGGTACACTAAGCCCATTAGCCTGTGTAATGTACTAACCTATTTGTAATCATCTGTGCACAAGATCTGGAATAAACTGAGAAGGAACATCTGTTTCTTTTCATGTGTAGAACAGGTTTTCCATTGAACAAGGTCAGGGACACCTGTGATTCATGAAAGTTTGTCCTCTCAAGTCCCAAATAGCTCTTACCTGGAAAAAGTATGTGTTCCATCATGCCTGTAGAAATAGGTACAGTATAGTCTTTGGGTTCCAGATAACAGGAGTTCATTTTGGAATTGTGGTGAAACAAGCCACAGGGAATATGGGTTGGCCTGTACCTGTGGGCATGGCATAGAATTCATGATCAAAGCAAGCAATTAAAAATAACCTCTGAGCTCTTGTTCTCTGGGGCCAGGATGATGAGGAATGAAATTTCTGGGCTCACTCCTATACAGTGCCTTCAACAGCATTGTTGTCTGTAGTCCACAGAGAAAACACAGCTTCTTCTATACTGTGCACTGCTCTTTTCCTAGTAGAATTTGTAATAAAGATGTCTACTGCAAACTCTGAAAGCATTTCACTATGTATACCTGCATTTAAATTCTTTGCATTCGTGCGTGTGTGTTTGTGTGTATGTAATTATCTGGTATGTAAGTATTCTCAACATGAAGTTACTCATCCATTAATTCAAAAATAAAGATGAATGATTTTGTGTTATCTTGTTTAGAAGTCCTGTATTAACTTCACTGTTAATTTTTGGTTGATTTTGTTCTGTTTCATTTTGACAGGTTTTATTCCCTTAAAAATAAACAAAAAAGCAGAGATATTTGTGGTGGGGTTAAAAAAGAGAATTGAGTTACATCCCAAAATGAAATTATAGAATAATTTATTGGAACATTCAGAGGGTTCCTTGGGTGTCTGAAGCTTATGATGATCCATTGATTAAGGAAGTACAGAGAGTGGTACTACACAATTCATGAGCTGGAAAGGAGCACAATCTTATGTATGATTTTCAAGAGAGGAACTCTAGGATCTTCCAGTTCAATACCTGGTTTTCTTTTTTATTCAGATGGACCTGTATATATACCATTTGTTTGATAGTCATAGTTCTCTTTAATTTTTCACCATTAAAGCTATGAACACTGGTAAAATATAGGTTCCTGCAAAATATATATATATATATATATATATATATATATCTTCTAATTTGCTAATTTGATAAATTGATTTTCTTTAAATTGTTCCAATGATTCCAGTGATTTCTCATGGAAATTACAAGCAACATTTCTTCCCTCTAATTACATATTGAAAAATATCTTTTGTGGTTTGGTTATGAATATATTTCTGATCATTTGGTAAGGATGGTAAAGTCTTATAGTGTGAAGTCTTGGAAAGAGCTAGATGTGAATTCTGAACATGTCACAGAGTATCACAGAAGTCAATGAATCATCGGTATTTTGCTTTCAGGACCCAACATTTCAGACCTCAGTGTGTATTGCTCCCTTTCATTTGAGTTTTCATTTGTCACAGTCCTCATTTAGTCATTAGATTAAAGAACCTTTCCTAGATTTGCAAATGTCTCTACAGAGAGAGTTACTGGAAAGTTGTGATTGGCCTTCGTAATGAGCAACTGTAAAAAAGTTTTGAAGTTGCACTTGACTTCCCAAAATACTGCACTCAAATGACAGATTGGTGGTATAATTATGATCTGTAGGGAGCTAAGGTCACAGACTCAAAAACACCTGCCTCAGATCTGATTGGTTCTGCCACAAATATACTAGGTGTCAGAGAAATCACAGATCAACAAGAGTGCTGGTATCTGCATGGATCCAGGTGAGTATGTCTTATATCAGTATAAGAGGCAGCGTATGATGGAAGAGGATGTCAATGAGCAGTCCGACTTTTAACCAAAAATGGAAAAGCTATTGTGGGTTTAATATGGGACCTGTGCCAGAGACATGTGGGACAGAAGCAGAAGTTCTAAAGTATGAGATGACCTAAGAAACAGAGGTGAGTTTCATATTCTTTCACAATCCAATAACTCAGTTTCCTAATGGAGTGCTGGGGAATTTACAGAACACCAACTGATGATGTGTAACACAAGTGATAATGGAAGTTGGATTTAGGAATGGTATCTTGAAAAACCAATGATCTGGACTCAGAGACTCAACTGTCAAAGCTATTATACATCTGCACACAAAGTTTCTGATCTTACAATCAGCACTTCTGTAGTCAGCATGGAAGTGTTACATCTGAATCTCTACAGCAGAAGTAGACATGATTCCTCTCACTTGATTCCTCTAGTCCACATGGAGGAGGCTGCAGGTGTAGAGTGGAGACAGTGAGTATGTCTCTGCTACAAATATC
Organism: Cavia porcellus; assembly: GCF_034190915.1. Taxonomy (NCBI): domain Eukaryota; kingdom Metazoa; phylum Chordata; class Mammalia; order Rodentia; family Caviidae; genus Cavia; species Cavia porcellus. The sequence continues at coordinate 48,633,371 of NW_026947513.1, read as the reverse complement.
TGGCTGAAGATGCATGAATGTTCTCTTGTCATTCCACAGCTCTCAGGGAACACACACAAATTTCAGACATCTGTCATACTGAAATTAATTTGTTAATATAAGTATAGTATGCTCTGTCATTTCTAAATATACAATGCACATTTATCACTTTAGAGCTTCCATTGTGTAAATATTTTGTATCTTGGTATTTCTCTCAAATACTTTTTTCACTTTATTAATTCAGATACTTAATTATAGCAAGTGCATACATGAAATTTCATGTTAAATTGTTTCCTTCTTGGAATGTATTATCATCCGTTTGTATTTAAGAGTCCTAGACATATGAAACAACATACTATGATTAGATAATTGTTATACAATATTTTTCTCTGACTTAAGACCAAATATACACTTTGTTATCAGGTAAGGAAAGGAATATAAACAGCAGGTAAGTTTAGCATCAAATTAGAATCTGTGCCCACAATTTTACAGTAAGGTGTGAAATTTCTCATAGTTAATATTTATTCATACAATAAACATTTGCAGTGACATGAAAAATTTTGCAAACAAAAATAATAAAAATTAACCCACAGATGCACAAAATACAAGATTTGAAAAACTGAGCTTTTGGAATTATTTTGCTTAAATGGCTATGTTTTCATCCATGCTGTTTTGTTGTTATGCCCTCTTTTTTATCTTGATCTCCTTTTTATTATCTACTTTTTCATTTTTATCCTTTTAATGAAGGGAAAAATAAAAAATAGCAGAATATATTATAGTAACCCACTTTGATTTCCTATTAACTTGATTTGAAACTCTGTATTGTGACTTCCGGGAGAACATGGCAGACAGATAGCAGCAGCTACGGAGGCTCTCTGAAAGACTCTGCTTAGAATTCAGGAATGGTGTGGAATAAGGAGTCATAAGCAGGTGGAGATATGCTCTGCTGACCCAGGAACGAACTGGGCTGAGAGAAACCAACTTGGAATGCAGTCCTGGTGCTAGAACAGGAACAGAGGGGCCTCAGTGTGGAGGCTGGAGCCCACACCATTGGAAGCCATGATTTGGGTTTCCCGCAGCATGGCGGCTGCATCTACATTGGCTTGGCAGGGAGAGAGACCTGTGAAAGGAAATCTGCGAACCAAGTTGAAAACAGGACGGGCGGGGAGCTGTGCATTGACTTGCAGGGAGGTGAGTGAGAGAAACTGACACTCTTCCACAGTTTAATGAGACCCCAGCAGAAGACATTCTGGGATTGGGCAGACTCGCGGGAGTGGGGCGCTGCAGCAACTTCAGCCACGTATTCGCCTCTCAAGCGGGATTGGTGAGAAGTGCCTAGCCTACGTGATACTGCTGGTGGACACCCAGTGGGCTAGCACAACCCAGATCCCAGAGCCTGAGGGTGGGCTGGAGGGGCGGGTCCCACATAGGCTGCCTGCTCTACAATTTCCTGGTGTGCTGTGGTGGGCAGGAACACCTAGCCGGCGCAATTCGATCAGGCTGTAGCTGACAGGAAAGGAAGCTGGGCCTCCTATATACGCTTGCATATATAAGGAACAAAGAATATGGAAAGAGGCATCAACAAGAAAGGCTCCTCGGCCCCCAATCCTGAGAAACAGGCAATAGCGGACACCGCACCAATAGACATAAAGCGCCATCTAGAGAGCCTCATAGATCAGTTCAGGAATGAAGTTATTAATGACCAGAGGATAGAAATAGGCAGAATAGTTAGAGAAATGCTAAGCAAAACCCAAGAAAAAACAGATGGTCGAATGGAAGAACAAAAAAAGAGTGGAGAATTGTTTGATGGAGAAAATAGAGACAGCCAAATTCATGCAATAAGAAATGAAAAAGGAGAAATCACTACAGACCCAATAGAAATACAGAAGATCATCAACACCTATTTCAAAAACCTCTACTCTCAAAAGTTTGATAACACAGAAGAAATAGACAGATTCCTAGAAGCATATGAAGTACCAAAGCTAGATCAAGAGGATGTAAAACTGTTGAATAACCCAATCTCTGTTAATGAAATTGAAAATGTAATTAAGTCCTTACCCACCAAGAAGAGCCCGGGCCCAGATGGACTCACTGCAGAATTCTACAAGAAATACAAAGAAGACCTAATGCCGACACTCCTCAAACTATTCAATGAAATTCAAAGGGAAGCAATCCTTCCTAAGTCATTCCTGGAAGCAAATATTACTCTAGTACCAAAACCTGAGAAAGACCCAACTAAAAAAGAGAACTATAGACCAATCCCCTAATGAACACAGATGCAAAATTCCTCAATAAAATATTGGCAAATAGGATCCAGCAAATCATCAAGAAGATTATACACCATGACCAAGTGGGATTCATCCCAGGAATGCAAGGATGGTTCAACATACGCAAATCAATAAATGTAATCCACCATATCAATAAAGCCAAAAATAAGAATCACATGATCATTTCTATAGATGCAGAAAAAGCCTTTGATAAGGCCCAATATTTATTCATGATAAGAACTTTACAGAAAATTGGAATAGATGGTCTTTACCTCAATACACTAAAGGCCATTTATGACAAACCAACAGCCAGCATCATACTAAATGGCCAAAAATTGAAAGCCTTTACTTTAAAATCAGGCACAAGACAAGGATGTCCTTTATCACCACTCCTATTTAATATAGTACTGGAAGTACTAGCCAGAGCAATTAGGCAAGAAAGAGAAATAAAAGGGGTAAAGATAGGAAAAGAAGAAGTTAAATTATCATTGTTTGCAGATGACATGGTAGTCTACATAGAAGACCCCCTAAACTCCATTGAAAGACTCTTAGATACAATAAATAAATTCAGTAATGTGGCTGGATACAAAATCAATACTCAGAAATCAATAGCATTCCTATACATGAACAACAAAATCACAGAGAGGGAAATAAGAGAAACTGGACTATTCACATTAGCAAGCAAAAAAATGAAATATGTAGGAATTACTCTTACAAAAGAAGTGAAAGACTTATACAGTGAAAATTATAATACACTGAAAAAGGAAATTGAAGATGATCTCAGAAAATGGAAAGACATCCCTTGCTCATGGATAGGAAGAACAAACATTGTGAAGATGGCCATTCGCCCAAAACTGTTATACAGATTCAATGCAATCCCAATAGAAATACCATCAACATACCTTATAGATCTAGAGAAATCACTCCTAAATTTCATCTGGAACCAGAAGAGACCTAGAATCGCAAAGGCAATTCTAAGCAGCAAAGACAAAGCAGGAGGCATCTCAACCCCTGACTTGAAGTTATACTACAAAGCAACAGTAGTAAAATCAACATGGTATTGGAATCAGAACAGAGCTGAAGATCAATGGAATAGATTATAAGATACAACCACAACTACAAACACACTCAACCACCTTATCTTTGATAAAGGAGCCAAGGAAGAACGACAGTCTCTTTAATAAATGGTGCTGGAAAAACTGGTTCTCCACTTGCTGAAAACTAAAGCTAGACCCATGTCTATCACCATGTACTAAATTAAAATCTAAATGGGTCAAAGATCTGAATATTAAAACAGAAACACTAAATCTATTGGAAGACAAATTGGGTAGAAACCTTGGAGACATAGGAGTAGGTAGAGAATTCATGAACAGGACTCAAACCGCACAGGAAATACTTCCCAGAATCAATAACTGGGACCACTTCTTATTAAAAAGTGTCTGCATGTCAAAAGAAATCTCCAGCATAGTGAAAAGAAAACCCACAAACTGGGAAAAGATTTTAGTGAACTCTCTCTCAGACAAGGGACTCTTGTCTAAAACATATAAAGAATTAAAAAAACTCAGACCTCCAAAATTCAAAGATCCAATCCAAAAATGGGCATCTGAGATGAATACGCAATTCTCAGATGAAGAAATGCAAATGGCAAATAAATACATGAAAAATGCTCATCATCATTGGTCATTAGAGAAATGCAAATTAAAACCACACTGAGATACCATCTCACTCCTGAAAGAATGGCCAGGATCAAGAAAACCAACAACAACAAATGCTGGAGAGGTTGTGGGGAAAAAGGAACTCTCCTGCACTGTTGGTGGGAGTGTAGACTGGTACAGCCTTTGTGGAGGTCTGTCTGGAGATTTCTCAAAAAGTTGGGATTGGAAATACCATTTATTCCAGCTATTCCATTTCTAGGCATATTCCCAGAAGAACTGAAAGCATCATACCACAGTAATATATGTGCACCTATGTTTATAGCAGCACAATTTGTAATCACCAGATCTTGGAAACAACCCAAGTGTCCATCAACTGAGGAATGGATAAAAAAGTTGTGGTATTTCTATACAATGGAGTATTATTCAGCTATAAAGAAGGATCACATTGAGATATTTATCAATAAATGGGCGCAGCTTGAGACCATACTCATAAGTGAAATAAATCAATCTCACATGTGTGAATACCAAATAGTTTCCCTAATGTAAGTAATGATTCAAATATATAAAAATATGTGGTAATCATGATTCCCCATTATGTGGCCTTGAAGCCTTATAAAGTTTTCACTTATTAATTGGAAAGGCTTTGTTCTGGGCTTCTTGATATGGAAATATTTGAAGCTATAGTATATGAAGATTTATCCAAATATTTCAAGGAAAAAGACGGACACTATGGTAACTACTATTAAGTCGGGTTATTTGGTGGTGAAGCACTAGGTTGCTGAAACAGTCATGCTTTGACCTGTATTTTTATATTGTTATGTCCTGTTTTATCTCATTCTCTCCCTTATTCTTTAAAAAAATTATTTAGTTATTTCTTATGTTTGTTTTAATTAAGGGGAAAAATTTAAAAAATTAACAGGATATATAATAGTAACTCTTTTTGATTTCCCATTAACTTGTTTTGAAGTCTGTAATACTCCCACAATCTTGTTTTGACTGATTAGCCTCTGTTCCATTCTGTATGGTAGTATCAAGTTTGAGGGTATAGGCAACTACTTTGAAGGCAATAAGATTCACTAAGATGCCCATTCTGGTTTGACTATTGTCTCCTTTGGAAGTCCTGTAATGTTTACAATGCCTAAGTTTTATTGGTCTTGTTCTCTACTGTTTTGTCCAACTTTATAATATCTAATGAGATAGACAATTCTTTTTAAGGAAACAAGAGACATCGTTCATAAACATTGTTGGTAACCTTGTACTCTGTTCTACATCATGTGCTATGTCTATCCTTGGTTTTGACTGACAGCTTTGTTTTGCCATATTTGACTTTATTCTCTCCCCCCAAAAAAGTAATAAGAACTAAGGAGTAATAAAATCCAAAATGTGTAAATTTTGTTGCAAAAAAGAGAGGGGAAAAAAAGAGCTCTAACGGATATAACAGCAAGTGTGTTTAGGGGTGTTAAATAGCTGACTATATTAATGTTTTTGGATCATTGAACACAGCTGTTTGCAATCTCTCTGTTTAAATGTCCACTTTGTATTCTTTGATACTGTGATTTGAGCAACTATTTCTAAGATGATAATATGTAATCTATTAACAGGTGATTTCTTACTGTTTTTTATTTCTTTTTTTTTTTTTGTAGTTCTGTATTACGTGTACCCTTACACCGCTTTGTTTTGTTTTGTGTTTTTCTCTTTTTCCTTTTAAATAAAAATTTAAAAAAAAGAATTGGCATACTTTTCTTCAATAGAATGTTTCCTTCTTAAAATAACTGAATCTCACATTCTCAGTTGCTTTCACCTGCACCAGGTAAGCCTCTGCCTGTCTCTTGCTCTACTGACCTACCCCATCCCTTCAGCACCAAGCACCAGAGATGCTATTCCTGTCCAAATCTTCAATAGGAATTCTGGTTTAAAAATAATTAATGGTTTTTCTAGTATAAATGGAAAAGGTAACTCTGCTTCAATTAAAACAGTTGGGATTCACTTTTATTGATAAACTCCACTACTGTCAAGAGCTCTCTCTCTCTCTCCATCTCTCTGGATTTCTCTGTCTCTGTCTCTATGTTTCTCTCTCTCTCTTTCCCTGTATAAAAAGACAGCTGAATTTCCTTATTAGTGATATGAATTTTCTGAAGCACAAATCACAAATGAGTCATTGCACATGAAGTACATGTTGGAAAATCCATACATCTACATTTGAATCAATTTAGATGGACACAGACATGTGCATGCTGCAAATTCCAGCGTTCCTTGTATTTTGGGGGTAGATCATGGCAAGGGGACAAGGCAGGACAGTCACATGTTAGTTTTGAACTCTTGTCTCCAAGAGTGAAAGAAAGAGTAAGGCCCGTTGTGTCAAATACTGATCTTGTGTCTTCTGAGGGCATAACTGTAAATGATATGCTACATTTTGAGGTAGAGAAAAAGGTAGTAAATAACCAGACTCGACCAAATACTCTTGAGAAAAAAGAATAATTATTGTTGCAATTTTTACATGAGAGTCAGAGTGGAGACTTCACTACCTTGTTAATAAAGTTGCTGTTTGATCAAGAATTAATATACCTGTGTGTTTATCTTTGTGGTTTATCTTCTTACTGACTGGAGAACAAATGGTCAAGGAATGCCAAACTGACATCAGCATTTCCATGAAGAAATGACTATCTTTCTTATTTAAATAAAAATAATACAAAAGGTATAAGTAGTACAAAATTTCAAAGAAAAATATTAACACTAATAAACTAGGGGTTGATAAGTTAGATATTATCCTCTTAGAAATACTTGTTCAAGTTACAAAATCAAAGCATAAAAAGTGGACAGACACTCAAACATTGTGCAAAACATTCTGTTAAATGATCTAAAGGAAATTCAGTAAGATTTCCATCTGTCTTACATACTTAAACATCCATACAGTTATGTCCTTTCATTTTTACAATACCTATTATGTATTTTGGGTCTTATTACAATAGAGAGACAGTATGATATTTACAAATGTACTTAATATTTATTTCATTATGAGAATAGTCTCAAGATCATCATTTTTTAGATGTGAGTAATATTCCGTTGTACAGACACACTACATATTTTTCATCCACTCTCCAATTGATGGGCATTTTGGTAGTATCCAAAATTTAGCTATTGCAAATTGTGTTACAATAAACGTGGACTACATATGTCACTGTGGCATGATCTGTTCATTTTTGTGGGGGGAATACCCAGGATGAAAATAGCTGGGGTGAAAGAAACTTCTAAGCCTACTTTGTTGTGTAATCTCCATATTGATTCCATAGTGGTTTCAACAGGCTACCCTCCCACCAACAGGTTAGAAGTTTTCTTTTTTCCCCACAGCCTTACCAAATTTATTATCAGATGATTTCTTGATGGCAGCCATTCTTCCTGGAGTGAGATGAAATCCCAGTGCTGTTTTAATTTACATTTCTTGAATGGCCAATGATGGTGAACATTTCTTCATGTATTTATTTTGCATCTTCGTATCTTCATCTGTGAAATGTGTGCTCATCTCAGATGCCCATTTTTGTGACTGGTCTTTGATTTTGGAGGTTTGATGATTCTCAATTCTTTATATACTCTGGATATAAGTCCTGTGTCTGAGGGGTTGTTGCTAAAATTCCTTCCCATTTTGTGGGTTTCCTTTTCATTTTGCTGGTGATTTTTTTGAAGTTCAAGAAATTGTTAATAATATGTGATCCAACTTAATGATTTTTTGAAATATTTACCATGTAGTTTGCATTTTATTCATGAATTTTCTGCCTATGACTACGTCTCCAAGTTATCTAACTATCTTGGCTTCCAATAGATTTAGTGTTTATATTTTAATACTTAGATTTTTTATTAACTTTGACTTTACCCTAGTGCATGGTAATAGGCATTGGTCCAGTTTCAGTCTTTGGCATGTGGAAAGCCAATTTTTCCAAAGAAGCTATCCTTTTTCCAGTGAACATGTTTAGCCCTTTTGTCAAATATTAAGTGACTGAGTGTCTTTGTAGGTGTTTATATCTTCTAATCTGTTCCATTGATCCTCGGGGCTGTTTCTTTCACAGTATAATATTGATTTTATAATTGTGATTTTGTATTATACTTTCAAGTCAGGAATTGAGATGCTTCCTGTTTTGTTTTGTTGCCCATAACTTCACTTGCTATTCTAGGTTTCTTCTGTTAACAAATGAATTTTAGGAGTGTTTTCTCTCAATATATAATGTATATTAACAGTATTTTGATTGGGATAGCATTAAATCTGTGTAACAGTTTGGGGGTATGACCATTTTTACAATGTTGGTTCATCTTAAGCAAGAGCAAGGAATATCCAATATGTATCACAATGTGTCTTGATTAGAATACTTCATTGTACATGAATGATTTTTCATTGTTGAGAAACATTTTCCTAGGTTACAGCAAAACTTTTCAGTGTTTACTCTAAATCATGTCATCTGTTACATTTAATACTTTGATCATCCATTCATTAACAGTCTGTGTTTTCATGCAGAAGTGAATGTGGTGGATTGAGACCAGAAATCATATGTGACAAACCTTAGGACTTGTTCAATCCTGATAATTGAACCATGGTATTCATCATATTTATTAGCAACTTTGTGAGAGTAAGAGCTAGTTTATTAAAACCCTAAAATAAAATAAAAATTAAAACATGAGAGCAGAAGGAACAAAAATGTGCGTTACAATTTTATAAAAGAATAATTTTAATGTGCTGCTCTATCCAAGTTTTGTAGAGATGGATTTTTTGACCACAGAGTTAAAAATAAATTATGTAGAGAATGTTTAGATGTTGTTTTTTAGCACTTGTCCCTTGTTTTGCTGACTCAAATGAATTAGAGCCGTGTAGCTTTTCTTCTCATCCACCTGTCTTTTGGTCCAAAATACTCTGGTCCACTTTTGAATATAAATATTTAGGAAGTATTTTTTTGATCACAGGATCAAAGATTTTCAAAATACAGTTGAAAAGTCACCTAAGCTGGTACAAAAATACCAGAATGTTTCTCCGATATCTTTATCAAACATGTCAGTTGTGATCCACAATATCATTTTAATTATAGTTGGAAAATAAAAAGCCTTGAACTTTGATTATCATCTCTCTGTGTGTCTTTGTCTGTCTTTCCCTTTTTGTCTTCCTCTGTATCTTTCTGGCAATGAACAGCTAATATCTCTAGTAGTATAATGATGAAAATCCTCCCAAGGCAGATTTGGGGTAGATTTGTTTACACTGTATGTGAAAGATTGTATCCTCCTCACTTGTGTTTCCTAGCTTTTGCAAAAATCAGTGGATGAATCTCACTCTTTCCTCTTTCATTGTCCCTGAGTGTTTGGTCAGAGGAAAGGCCTGAAGAAACGCATGAAACTTATATGCTTTAGTTATCAGGAATGGAATACACTATCTGAACAAATACATGCATCCAGTGTCTTGGTTAAATGTCTTTGAAAATTACTATTTTGCTTGCAGATAGTGTGCCTTCTGAGACTCTTCACATTTTCAACTTCCTGGGTTCCTGCCATGCTTGGTGGACTCTGGGGATTTGAGCCTGCCTGCACCTTAAATTCTGGAAACTGGGTGGCCTCAGCGGAATCACCCTGCACCATACAGAACAAGGTAGTTGGGGATCATTGCTCCCACCAGCCAAGGAACTTCATAGCTTCCTGCCACACTCAGTCTGTCCCGTAGGGTTTGGGCCTGCCTACCCCACACCAAGTGACTCTCTTTCATTCCAGGGAACTGGGTGACCAGAGTCCCATGAGCTAAGGACATAGAAGAGGATTTCCAACAGACCCTGAGTAAGCCTTGGAATAACACTTAAAACACAGAAATATAGGAAAATGACAAAATGAAAGAACAAAACAATCTCCAGCCCATCCCAAGAAAACTTAGGAGCTATGTACATAGAAAAAAATATGTGTCATACACATAAAATAACTGAAATAAGATCAACTGAAATTAACAAGAAACTCCAGGAAGCATTAAAGGAATTCAAACTATAAATAATCTCACAAGTAAAAGAAGAAATGATAAAAGAAATATAAGATATGCTGAACATATTTAAAGAAGACACAGTTAAAAATATTGGAGTAACTAAACAAAAAGAATCCCTGGATGAACAATATAAGAAAATAAAAAACAAAATACATGAAGCAGATGCAAAGAGATATACAGGAAATCAAAACTTCCATTGAAAGTTGTAAAAATTGCCTCAATGAAAGTGAAGATAGAATTTCAGACCTCAAAGACACGATTTGCAGGTAGTGCACAGGAAAGGAAAGAACTTTTAAAAATAAGAAGGAATCAGGAAATAACAATTCAACAACTGAAGATGATGCAAAGAAAAACAACATAAGATTGATAGGGATAAATGAAAAAGAAGGGGGTAACATAAAGATTGTCAAGAAGATATTTAGAGAAGTAATAGGTGAAAATTACCCAAACATGAGAATGGAAACTAACATCAGGATCAGAGAAGCATACAGAACTCTAAACAGTCATAACCAAAATAAAACTACACCCAGACATATGATAATCACCATCCCAGAAAGTCAACATAAGAATAGAATACTAAAAGCTGTCAGAGAGAAAAGACAGACCACCTAAAAAGGAAACCCTATCAGAATCACAACAGATTTCTCAGAACAAACAATAAAGTTAAGGAGAGCATGGAATGAAGTATTTCAGATCCTAAAGGAAAATGATTTCCAACCTAGACTGATGAATCCTGCAGAACTGTCCTTCAAAATCAGTGGAGAATTAAGATACTTTCATGACAAAGAACAGCTGAAGAACTTCATGATCACCAAGCCAACCCTGCAAAGAATACTGAAAGACATTATGGATACACTTCAGAAAAAAACACTAAGCAAAGCAGACAATTAAACACAAGAAAAAAATAAAATGCAACAGCACAAAAACAACATGTCATCAATAAACCAACATATAACAGTTTCAACTATTAATGTAAATGGTCTTAATTTATCAATTAAGAAGCAGACTGGCAGAATGGATCAAGAAACAACATCCAATGATATGCTGTCTACAAGAAATCCATTTGACCCAAAAGGATACTGACAGACTTAAAGTCAAAGGATGGAAAACAATACTTCATGCAATAGGAACCCCTAAAAAAGCAAGGGTAGCTATTCTGTTTGCAGATAATGTGAACTTTAAACCAAGAATGATCAGAGGAGATAAAGAAGGTCCTTACACACTGGTTAGGGGAAAACATAAAGAGGAAGAGATAACAATCTAAAATACATATGCACCAAATTCCAGAGCGTCCAGTTACATAAAACAAGTATTAACAAAAATGAAAAGCAAAATTAGTAGTAACACAATTATAACAGGAGACATTAACACACCATTGACGTCAAGGGACAGATCAACTGAACAGAAAGTCATCAAAGAAATAACAGAACTGCATCAAACCTGTGAACGAATAGACTTGATAGATGTATACAGAGTGTTCCATCAAACAAGATGAGCATACACATTCTTCTTAGTCTTACATGGGATATTATCCAAAATAGACCATACAATAGTCCACAGAACATATTTAAATAAATGCCAAGAGTTGAAATTATCCCATGCATGTTATCAAATCATAGTGCCATGAAATAAGAAATTAAAGATAAAAACTACTGCAAAAATCTCACAAACACATGCAAAATGAATAACACACTACTGAGTAATCAGTGGGTCACAGGGGAAATTAAATAAGAAATTAAACAATATCTACAAGCAAATGAAAACACAAATACACCTTACCTGAATCCATGCAATGCAATGAAATCAGTCCTCAGAGGAAAATTTACTGCACGGAGATCACAAATCAGGAAAACAGAATGAATACAAATAAATAACCTGGTGCTGCTCCTCCAACATCTATTTAAAAAGACCAAGTCAAGCCCAAAGCCAAAAGAAGGGAGGAAATTATAAAAATCAGAGCAGAAATTAATGCAATAGAGACTAAAAATCAATCCAAAGAATCAATGAAACAAAGAGTTGGTTCTTTGAAAGAATAAATGAAATTGATAATCCACTGGCCAACTTTATCTAAAAAGGGAAGAAAAACCTAAAATTCATGCAATGAGGAATGCAAAAGGCAAAATCACTACACACTCCTTAGAAACAGAGAAGATCATCAACACCTATTTTGAAAGCTTCTACTCTCATAGGTTTGATAATACAGAAGAAATAGACAGATTCCTACAAACATATGAAGTACCAAAGCTAGTACAAGAAGATATAAACCTGCTGAATGACCCAATTTCTATTAATGAAATTGAAAATATAATTAAGTGCTTACCTACAAAGAAGATCCCAGGCCCAGACACATTCACTTCAGAATTCTATAAGAAATGCAAAGAATAATTAATGCCAACATACTCAAATTCTTCAATGAAATTGAAAAGGAAGCAGTCCTTCTTAATTCATTACTGGAAGCAAATATTACTCTAATAAAAACCTGAGAAAGAACCAACTAAAAAAGAGAACTACAAGCCAATCTCCCTAATGAGCACAGATGCAAAATCCTCAATAAAATATTGGCAAACAGGATGCATCAAATCATCAAGAAGATTATACACCACAGACCAAGTGACATTCATCCCAGACATGCAGGGACGGTTCAACATACATAAATCAATAAATGTAATCAATCATATCAAGAAAGCCAAAAGTAAGAATCACATGATCATTTCTATAGATGCAGAAAAGCTTTTGATAAGATCCAAGATTCATTTATGATAAGAACCTTACAGAAAATTGGAATAGATGGTATTCACCTTAATATAATAAAGTCCATCTGTGACAAATCAATAGTCAGTATCATACTAAATGCCCAAAAGTTGAAATCTTTTACCTTAAAATCAGGCATAAGACAAGGATGTCCCTTATCACTGCTCCTATTTAATTAAGTACTGGAAATACTAGCCAGAGCAATTAGACAAGAAAGAGAAATAAAAGGGCTTAAGATAGGAAAAGAAGTTAGACTATCTTTATTTATGGAAGACATGTTACTCTACGTAGAAGAACCACAAAACTACATTGAAAGACTTCTAGATACAGTAAATAAATTAAGCAATGTACCTGGATACAAAATCAATACTCAAAAATCAATAGCATTCCTATAGACTAACTACAAAATCACAGAGAGAGAGAAATAAAAGAGGCCACATCCTTCACAGTAGCAATCAAAAAATGAAATATTTAGGAATTATGCTCACAAAAGAAGTGAAAGATCTATATAAGAAAATTATAAAACACTAAAAAAGAAATTGAAAAGTATCTCAGAAAATGGAAAGACATCCCTTGCTCATGGATCAGAAGAATAAATATTGTGAAAATCACCATTCTCTCAAAACTGCTATACAAATTCAATGCAATCTCAATAAAAATACCATCAACATACCTCATAGATTTAGAGAAATCACTCATAAAATTCATGTGAAACCTGAGAAACCCAGAATATCAAGGACAGTTTTAAGCAGCAAAGGCAAGGCAGGAAGCATCACAATCACTGACTTGAAGATATACTACTAAGCACCTGTAGTAAAATCAACATGGTACTGGAAGAAAAACAGAGAACAAGATCAACGGAATAGATTACAAGATACATCCACAACTACAAACACAATCAGCCACCTTATCATTGATAAAGGGCCAAACATGTTCACTGAAAGAACAACAGTCTCTTTAATAAATGGTGTTGGAAAAACTGGCTCTCAATATGTTGAAAACTAAAACTAGACCCATGCTTATCACCATGTACAAAATTAAAATCTAAATGGATCAAAGATCTGAATATTAAAACAGAAACAATAAATCGATTGGAAGACAAATTGGATAAAACCTTGAAGACATAGGGGTAGGTAGAGAATTCATGAACAAGACTAAAACCACACGGGAAATACTTCCCAGAATCAATAACTGGGATCACCTCATATTAAAAAGTTTTTGCACATCAAAACAAAACTCCAGGATAGTGAAAAGAAAACCCACAAACTGGGAAAGATCTTAGTGAACTGTCCCTTAGACAAAGGACTTCCGTCTAAAACATATAAAGAGTTAAAAAAAAATCAGACCCCTAAAATTCAAAGATCCAATCCAAAAATAGGCATCTGAGATGAATACACAATTCTCAGATGAAGAAATACAAATGAAAAATAAATACATGAAAAATATTCATCATGATTACTCATTAGAGAAAGGCAAATTAAAACCACACTGAGATTCCATCTCACTCATGAAGAATGGCCAGGATCAGAAAACTACCAACAACAAATGCTGGAGAGTCTATGGGGAATAGAGAACTCTCCTGCACTGTTGGTGGGAGGGTACACTGGTGCAACCATTGTGAAAGCCATTCTGGAGATTTCTCAAAAAGCTAGAATTGGAAGTCCCATTTTTTCCAGCTATTCTACTTCTAGAATAGTCCTAGAAAACCTGAACACATCATACCACTGTCATATATGTGCACCCATGTTTATAGCAGCACAATTTGTAATAGCCAGATCTAAGAAACAATCTAAGTGTCCATCAACTGAGGAATGGATAAAAAAGATGTGGTATTTTTATACAGTGAAGTACTATTCAGCTATAAAAATGATCACATTGAGATATTTATAAATAAATGGGCACAACTTGAGACCATATTCATAAGTGAAATAAATGAAACTCACATGGACAAATACCGAATAGTTTCCCTAGTATAAGAAATGGTAATAATACATAAAAGTATGTGGTAATCATGATTCTCCATTATATTGCTTTGAAGCTTTATAATAATGTTTTCATTCATTAATTATAATGACTTTATTCTTGGTTGTTTGATTTTATTGTCTGTGATTGTATGAGCAGCTATTCTGAAGAAAACAAGACATTATATTAGGTAGTGCTGATTTAATATAATCTTGTTTTGAAGTCCCATCAAGCTTTTGTTCTTCTGTCTCCATTGGTTTTATCATGTTGTGTCTTATTGGATTTTATTATATATGACAGTATAAACAAAATTTTTTATATAGGCAAAGAGATAATATAGAAACCATTGTTTGTTTTCTGTTAGTTCTAAATTCCTTGTAATACTTTCATCCTCTTGAATAATTTCACACTGTCTTGATATGTTTGATGCTGTAGTATACAAAGTTATACTCAAATATTTCAAAAAAAGAGACACTGTGGTAACTATTGTTATGTCAGGTTACCTTGTGTTGAAACACTACGTTGCTTAAATTGTTCTGTTCTGACCTGTATTGTTATTTCTTCTTTATTTTAATCTCGTTTTTTAAAATAAAAAATAAGTAAATAAATAAAACAGTAAAATTCCATTCAGTCCAGAAAAATTGGCTATCATCAAGAAATCAACAAATACCAAGTGCTACAGGGCATTTAAGATAAAATAATTGCTTTTTCACTACTGGTGTGAGTGCAGACTGCTACTGTGTATATCAGTATAAAGTTTTGAATTCATTCTTCTTTACAGCTCAGTAGTACTCCATTGTGTAAAAAGATCACTTGTGGAAAAAGGCAAAATAAATTAAAATGACAATATAACAGGAGAAAAATATTAGTTAATACATTAAATGCTATAATCTTAAATGAGTTGCTCAGGGTAAAACATAAGAGCATAAGGATTTCTTCAATTAATATTAGCAAAAACCTTCCTTTTTAATGAACCAAAACACACTGATATAATGAACTTGTTATTTTTCCCTTTTCCTTACTGTCCTTTCCTTTTTCACTGACCTCTGTCCTTTTTCCCCTATTGAAAAATTTCTTCTCATTTCACAATACCAATTGTACACTTTAGCCTTATTTACACTTTCAGATTCTCCTACATGGGAGACAATATGGTATTTATATATTTGAGTCTTATTTATTTTGCTTATGATTATCATGTTGAGGTCATTTTCCCTTCCTGGTTGCCTTGCTGGTGGTTTCTTTACTTTCTTTTATTTTTTTTTTTGGACTGTGGTCATTTTTATGTCTATCTGGAATATCTTTCAGTACTCTTTGTAGATTTGGTTTGGCAGTTGTGAAAATTTTCAGATGTTTTTGTCATGTAGTATTTTACATCTCCATTAACTTTGAAACATAGTTTTATAGAATACATCAATTTGGTTAGGAATTTGGATTCTTTCAGGGTTTGAATTAGTTTATTTTAAACTCTTTTCACTTGAGAGTTTGTATTAAGAAGCATTCTGTGATTCTAATAGGCTTTAACTGATAGGAGATCAGTTTTTCTTTAACAGCTTTTAATATTCTGTTTTGTGCTGAGTTTCTGGGACCATGATTATAAAATGTCTGGGTATAGATTTACTTTGGTTGTGGCTGTTTGAAATTTTATATGCCTCACTTTTCTGATTGCCATATTCTGTTTCCATGCTTGGGGAATAATTTCATCTTTTCTTCTGCAAATTGTCTTATTTTGTCATTTTTTTTACTGCTGTTGATGTTTATTTACTGGTAACTATGAATCTTATATTTGTTGTATCCCCAAAATGAGACCCTGATATGTTGTCCAAAAATGGGGCAAGACGTCTTTTAAAAGAAAAAGAAGCACTTTATTTAAGCTGGTATCCAGTGACAGAGTGCAAGTGGAGATTGTAAAGTTGTGTAAACAGGTTAAAATTTTGTCAGGCTTTTAAAGGGAAAAACTGTGAAGTAAGGGGTGAGAGGAGAGTAATGTTGAGGAGACCTTTGTTCCCTTTTTGCTTGAGGACCAAGTTTTTATGGGACTTTTTCAGTTGGTGGTCAACAAGTTCCTCCTTTACAGGAATTTGCAGCTTGTGATTGGCTAACTCCAGGAACAACTGTCTTTCACAAAAGAGGGACAAATTTGAGGCAGAATATAGGTAATTTGAGGTCAGCTGATTGTAGGAACAATTGTCTTTCACAAAGGGAGACAAAGGTTGAGACAGAGTACAGGGTTACCAGGGTAATGACACAAACAGAATACAATGGTGGCACTTTTGTTAGTGCACAACATTTCGCACTGATTTTTGTTTGTGAGTCAAATCATTGACTCATGGAAAAGGCTTCAGTCAGGAGTATCTGTTTAGAGCCTTGTGTCCTTAAGACCATTAATTTAACAGTTTGAACTCAGTCTTTAACATAGCTTATCAATTTGTTTATAGTACAGGGCCCAATAGTTACACAAATGATGAGGATTAACAAAGGTCCTGTGAAATCCATTATTAAAGTTGTTAACCAAGAGGAGAAAGAAAACCAATGATCAAACCAGCTTTGTTTTGTCTGCCTTGCTCTCTCTCATTTTTGCAGTCACTTCTTGAGGTTAGCCATGTTCTGCCTGATGACTCCAGAATGACTGGCATACAGACCACAGTTTCCCCCTAAAGCCAAACAGAGACCTCCTTCTTTTAGGAATAGGAGATCTAGTCCCTGTCTATTTTGTAAAACCATCTCAGCAATTCTGGTCTCTAATTACTAGGCTGGACACTCCTACACCTATTGATCCCACCAACCCAGTATCTATACAATTGGCAATCTTAAGCTTTAAGGGGTCCTTGGAGGGGATAACAGTCCACTTATCTGTAGGTCAATCACCATCAGAGGCAAGGACTGACTTGAAGTGAGAATGATGGTTCCAGGCAGGTTTCCCAGTGACTTTGACAGCAGTTGGGGTGCTGAGGACCACAATGTAGGGGTTTTGAGAGATTCTCAGTGTTGTCTTCTGATAAGGACTAGTGTCCCAGATTTTACTGCAAGGCATTCATCCTCAGAATGGAATGCAGGCAGAGGATGTTGTTGTCTGAATAACCAGTGGATGGAAGTCAGAACTGGCTGAAGGGCCTGGAGGGACTTAATAACATCTTGGTTAGCTAGATCAGCTAGTTTTTCTTCAGAAATCTTAGGGATGAGGGGAGGGGATCTCTCCATATAAAGCCTCAAAAGGGGCAACATAAGGGGCACATCATGCACACAAGAGGGAAAAAGGAGAGACACCCAGTTCTTGCCAGTTTTCAAGGCCATCTTAGCTATTACCATTTTTAAAGTCTGGTTTATCTTTTCTACTTGTCCTGAACTTTGAGTCTGGTAAGTACAATGGAGTTTCCAATCAATCTGCAAGGCTTGGGTCAAAATTTTTGTTATGTGGGCTATAAAAGCAGGGCCATTGCTGGATCCCATGGATAAGGGGAGGCCAAATTGGGTACACTATTATCAGGGCTGACTCAGACTTAGTAGGAAAAGCATCAATCCATCTAGTGAAAATATTAACCATTACTAGTAATACTTACACCCTAGAAGTCCAGGCTTTCCCTATCTCTGTAAAATATACTTTTAGATGTTCTCCATGCATGGTGCCATGGTAGCGAGTGGTTTCTATTTGTTATAGTTGCTTTGGATTCACTAATTGACATTGAGGACATCTGAGGATCACAGACTAAGTAAGCTTAGGCTTTGCTTGAAGTTGAGCCTCCAGATGCAAGATTTTCTGATGTTGAGTCTAATGTTGCATTAATGCACTAATGTTGAGTCTGTCTCAATCTCCACTGATTTTATGGCCACCTTTTGGATGATGCCATCTCTCAGGTTGTTTCCTTATATAACAGGATCATCTGTCACTTGATGGGCTTCACAGTGGATGACAGCCACTTTCGTCAGCATTCAAATGGTGGCCAAGAAATCTAAATTTGGGGGATCATTTTTAATCTTTTGGCCCCCAGAAGTCAATAACCCCATTCTTGATAAAAGACCCCATGAACATGGGCAGTAGAAAATGCTTATCTGCTATCTGTATAAATATTTATCTCTTTATTCTCTGACAAGTTGACGGTCCCAGTGAGGGCAATAAGTTCAGCCCATTGGGCCAAGGTTCCTGACTCCAAGGTTTCTTCCCATAGAATCTGAGAGTCTGTGGTAATGGCAGCTCCCAAGACATGCTTACCTTGATAAATGTGACTGGTATCATTGGAGAAGTATGATGGAACTCTGAATAGAGGCTTATCCATCAAGTCCAGTTGGAGCCCTGTGAGATGATCAATAACCTCAATACAGCCATGGAGGGGCTCTCATTAGGCAGCTGAGTAGAAGTATATTATAAAGCTACTGTCTCCTTGACACTGATAGTAGTCAGATCCAGAAGTAGTGCCTGATAGTGCATGACTCAGGAGTTGGACAGCCACCAGTTTGGTGGAGCCTTTAGGAGGGTCTCCAGTGAATGAGAGGAGGCCACTAAGAGTTTCTGTCTAAAAGTTAATTTTTGAGCCTCCTTTACCTGGAGGGCCACTGAGGCAATCACCCATAGACAAGGTGGCTATCTGGATGCCACATTATCAAGCCTCTTGGAAAGATAGGCAACAGGCCTCTGCCAAGGTCCCAAACTCTGGGTCTGTACTCCTTTTGCTATTCCTCACTTCTCATTGACATAGAGGAAAAGGTTTTAGCAGATCTGGCAGTGCCAGAGAAGGAGCCTCAGTTAAGGCCAGTTTCAGCTGTTCAAAAATCTGGTCTTGAGAGTCTGTCCACTCAAGAGGGTCCTGAGTGGTTCCTCTTAATGAGTCATAAAGAGGCTGAGCTATCTCAGCAAAATTAATAATCCAAAGCCTACAATATCCAACGCCTCCTAGAAATTCTCACACTTGCTTTTACTCACAGGGACTAGAATCTCTTGGATGGCTTGCACCCACTTGGAGGAAAGATCCCCTTTTCCTTCAGGGATTTTGGTAAGCTAAGTAGGTCACATGGCTTTTGGCATAGTTGGGCCTTTTTAGCAGATAGAAACCCATCCTCTGATCCTGAACACCAAAACTGTATTTTCCCTTTGTCCCACACTGATTGGAACCCTAACATGACTGGAGATAAGGAGGCTCTCAATTGGTATTGCCAGTTGTTCTTGAAAGCCCTTAAGGGCACCACCAGAAAACCCACCAATTTGTACAAGATAGCAGAGGTGAGACAATTGGCTAATGAGTCTCCCTCAGGGGTTTCTGGAAAGATTGCAAAAGGCCTATCACATTTATACACACATAGATTTGGTAGCACCTAAAATGCAAGGGCCATTATTATTGCCTTTGTAACCAAGTCAGCCCCTGATAATAATCAAAAATTTCAAAAGCTTGAGGTTTTGAGGAAATGCCCCTCAGTTAGTTATTAGAGATTGCTTAAAAGATATTTGACAACCAGGAGGAACTTAAAGACCAGAAGTGGACAAAAGGGCTGGGAATGCTAGCTGAAAAAGTCACCCAGCCCAATGTGAAGTCCTGTCTGCCCCTAGATAAAAATCAATGTGCTTATTACAGAGAGAAGAGGCATTGGCGAAAGGACTGTCCCAAGCTCTTCCATGGGCCTTAGAGGAGCTGGGCCAGAAGGTCTCTGAGTATTTAAATAAACATGCTGCATTGGTTGAGCAGTATCTTTCCTCCCATCCGGAGGATAAGGACTCTACCCAATCCCAGCCTTGTCCCTTCTTTTTCTTATCACCTCATTGCCCTTAACCCCAAGAACCTCAGGTGCCACACTGGGTCACTTCATATGGTGCCAAACATGGACATGATCAAAGACAGAGGGCAAGGGGTAACTTTTTATGTGCACATGATTAGGGGAAAGAGTGCATTGGTATATATCAGTAGTCATCAGTTTAGTGTATTGATACTGGATTCATCAGGTGTAGAGATTGTGGCTTTGCATCTCTCTTATTCTCTAGTGCCAGGTATAAGTGGTCCTGAGAGAATCCCCTTCCCCTGAAAAGAAAACAACAAAGAAAGGTATCTTGATTATATCAGCTGTCTAACTATGGGACAAACTTATTCAAAATAATCACAAATATATAAGAAACTATTTGTTGTATGCTTGATTCCATTCTTTCTGTTGGTCTGAATTAGATAGTATCTTAATAATCTTAAACTTCTTGAGACAATTACAATGGAGTTGGCTCCAACCACTGTTTCAGAATCAGATCCCAAGAAGGGAAAATATAGCAGCATGACCTCCACCTTGATAACTTTAACTGAGCCACTAACAGTCCATCGAGCAAATCTTTCAACTTATATGCACAAATTTTAGACAATGATATCATTGGGCCACCCAATGTAAATTCAAGCTATTACAAAAGAAAAACTTCCATCAGGGCCTGTGGTAGCCCTGTCAAAGTGTAGGGGTGCAACAGATCAGACAGCTTTTCTGAGATGGCATGGCCTTGCTTGGCCAGGCAGGCTCCTAGTTGTTGGGTGGTAATATGACCCTCATTTGTGGTCTGCAGATTTCTCTTTACAAAATGCTCTTACAAAAGACAATTTCAAATAAGCAATATGACAACTAAACTTTAAAACTTTCAAAAATTCAACATTTGGCTTTCATTAGCTGATAATAGCCAAGTTCCAGCTTATCACTGTCTCACTATGGCTTTGTAGTGGGGTTTGATATCTGATAATACAAATTCTCAAACTCCAATGCTTTTGAAAATTGTTTACTACAGGGATACTTGTTTCAAATTCATGATTAATGTAACTATGTTTATTTAGGGTTTGTCTGTGTTCTTAAATCAATTTAAATTTTTGATAAACTGACAATACACAGCTTGCTAAATTTCTTGAATTTGTATCCAGAGAAAAAAAATGTAAATTTACATACTTGGGAGGAATTTTAAAAAACACCTCAGAGCAAGACTAAGGAAGAAACAAACCAACACATATCTAGCTGGGCCTTTAAAGGGTTGCTTGATTAAAAACTTAATGCTTTCTGCCCATCTCACTACTTCTCACAGGCCCCCAGGCTGAGCAGGGCAAAGCACTCCACTGAACCTGGAGTTTGGTCCAGTCAAGGAAGGTAAAGAAACAATATTACTTGTTTCAGCTGCAAGGGCAATTCAAAGTTATGATTCAATCTATTCAAAATACAGTTCATATCTCCCTAGCATATTGTGTTGCTAAGTTTTTTCCCTTGACAAAAATTGGAAAATCTGTAAATATGGAAAGGGTATCTAAGGATTTTGGGTCTTCTGATATTTATTAGAGAGATGGGACACAGATCTGTCCTGCCTGAGTCACCCTAGTTTTTCCTATCATCTGTGCACATGCTTTATGAATCAAAAGTTTACTCTGCATGAATCCTGGGATCTTCAACAACAGCAGAGCCTCCAGCCCAGAGCAAGAGCACAGACTGTGAGTCATGAGAGCCCAAGGTGCCCTAATACAAAATGCAGTTTTCTTTCTTCTCTACACTTTACCACAAAATATTCTTGATAATCTTCAGGTATTAAAAGTAGTTACATGTGCTCACAATTTAAATTTCAAAAAAGGGGGGAGGGTTTCACCTCATAATAGATTTCACTTGGCAGTATATACATTTAAAATATTTACATTCTAATAAAGATATAACTACCACAGTAGAAAAATAATGCACTCAAATAAAGGCTAAAGAGCCCATTGGAAATATCTTCATACTGGACAATAAAAACACCCAGTCCAGTGCTAATGTGGGGTCAAGAACACACATGATTTTCCAGGAAAAGCTAACTGTCCTATCTCAGTACCAGTGCAGGAGCTGGCAAATGCTGGGACAGAGCCTAAAGCACTTTAGGGCTCCCACTTTCAACTCTGCACAACTGGAGCTACTTGGGCTGATGAAAATGGCATGGAAGACACTCAGCAGGCAGGTGGTGTTGAAGGACACACACTTTCCTATCACTTGTAGACATAAAACTAGATTGCATCCAATGTTAATAAGGAAGTCTTTCATCCCAGGTGTTTCCATGGTCTCTATGATTCCTCTGAAGAGGTGAACAAGGAGTTGGTCACAGTCAGATGCCTGACAATCACATCTTTGGACCTTGATCTGTGTCTACTGCAGTAAATGAAGACTGAATGACATAGAAGTGAGATTCCATAGGCTTCCAATGACAACTGAGGAAAGAACAAGGATTACAAATTTCAGTTTCTTAGATGTCACTCTTCAATGTGCAGGATTCATAACAGCATGCCAAAGCATAGGATTCTGTAGAGAAACATAAGTTCTGCAGAGAAGATTTCATATATATGTATTAAAAAGTTTCACATTTATATTCCTCTAAATTTTATTTCCATTGTATATTTTGTGTTTTGAAGAGTTTTAAATTTTTCATTATTCAATATATAGCATTTTAAATGTATGGATCATTGTGAATTTTGGCTTAGCAATTTCAGAATACTTAGGGCCACAACACAATGGCTTATGACTTAATAATATCTACCATTAACATTCAAAGCATATTTAGTAAAGATAAAGTAGGTGACAAATTTAAATGCCAAGAAGATATTTGAACCTGTCAACTAGGCTTCATTGACACTGTGCTTACTTTTGTGTTGTATTATCAGAGTCTGATTGCTGGTGAATTTGATATAATTATGTACAATTTCTTCAAGACTCTGTTTCTCTCCTGCTGGATCCACCTGAAGAAATTTAAAATTTAACTATCAAATAGACTCTGAAGCCTGCTACCTAGAGAAAAATTAATATTTTAAAGTAATAAGTACACTCTCATGATTCTTGTATCATTGTCCAAAATGCCTAAGATAAATAATTTACTTCAGTGGCCATCAGGGAAGAATAGAATAAAAAAATGTGACAAAAAGGTATATGGCAGAACTTCTCAATATTCAGAACAGCAATAAAGATAGAAGCAACACTAAAAAGAATGTGGAGATGCGCAACATTGAAATAAATACTTCTGTATGTATTTATGCCACACTTCCAAGGATGTGGTGATGTGTTTATATCATTTTCTCTGGTAGAAGGTGCTCCCATTTCCCCATTCCTGCATAATTACCCTCATCTCAAAAGTTAGTGAACCATTTCAGGAACTCTGCTAAATATTAAATATATGGACTCCAGTAATGAATTCATTGTTATAGAAATGAGCACAGCATCCACTGGGGACATATTATTTCCTCTGTGAGTCAGACTTGGTGTGAAGCTCCATGCTTCAGCTACTGTAGACTCTTTCTCTGACTAGGAGGGCATGAGAATATTTTAAATATAATGAAATCAATGTTGGTTTATAACCAGAGTTCATTATTCTGCATAACCTGATTATTATGTATACTTGCTTTGGAAAAAGATCATGCATGTCTTTGGAAGATTGCAAAAAGGATTAACACTAAGACATATTAGTGTCTCCTCTGTCTTCCTCCAAGGGGAGAGGGTTACACATTTATTCAAGATCTGCAAACTGGTTGATGAAAAATGATTCTCTGTTTTACCGTTTGGAGTGGAATTTTTCTCTTTTCCTAGAATTTTTCTGCTTTTACAAATCTAGTAAACCTTATTAGATATCTTATCTATTTCAATTCTGAGGGCACAATTATTACTAATTAGTCAGTCATAAAGGTCTCTATGGGTCAGAACATCCCAATTATTGCTTTGCCATTGCTTCCACTACAGTCAGTAGGTCCACTATTCCTTTGGTGATGGAGTATTGCACTGGGTGTGGGGCTCACTCTGTCTCATTCACTCTCTCACGCTCCTCACATTCCTCGCTAGGGTGACAACTGCTTCAGGGAGTGTGACTTGGCATTTTGTCCTCCAGTCAGTTCACCTCCAGTTTGGTCACCTCCGATGTGGACAACTTTCCTTCTCATCCTGCAAAAGATACTCTTCTCAGGGCTTGCTGAGATATTTAGATGTGCCTGGCCCAAAGGGGACATAAAGCCTTGATGGTTTATTTTTTACTGCCAAACTGCCTGGCCTCCTTACTCCTTAGACAATACTCATTTACGGACATCAGGAGGGACTCAATATTGATAGCCTTTGAGACTTACACAACTTTTGCTGTCATAACAGTAAGTTACCTGAGATGACCTGTGTCATTTTTACTCTCCTGGCTAACCTGATCTAGGAATATACATTGACCCAGATTCTCCTGGCTCACTCTGTAGTGCCTAGATCCCCTCCTCCTAAACCCCCTTCTCCTAACAAACCCATGATCCCCTTGAAAGTGTCCCATCTGTACTTTTTCTTCTATCACCAGGAGCCATCCTCTCCTGCCCCTATTTTGCCACCATCGTCTCCTGCCCCTCTTTCACTACTACTGTCTTCTCCTCCTTCCCAGTCTCCATCTTCACCTTATCTCCTCCTGCCACTTCCCACCCCCTACTACAGCCCGCTGCCTCCTACTCCCTCGCTCATCACACCTGATCTCACTCCACCCAGGTGCCACCACAAACTTCTTTCACTGTCTCTCCACCCACATGTCCTCCCCTGTCCTCTTCTGGCTACACTCTGCCTGCACCTATCCTCACTCTCCACAAGGTGGCAGGTACTAAGGGGTAGCCCTTGCATGTGTCCCTTTCTCTATTTTGGATCTCCCTCATATTTCCACCTGCATAGGCTCCTGTGACACTGATTCTTTAACCTTTATCAAATAACTAATATTTGTCTTTCATCTGATGATTTTACCTATAAAGGTATCCATATGATTCTCAATTCTACATTTTCTCCAGCACAAAACACAGAAGTCTGGCAAGATGCACGGGAAGCAGCTGATGCAAGACACAAATTTGACCATGATCGTCCCATTGGGGTAATGGCTGTCCCTGGATCATCAACATAATGCAGATGGTCCCAAACATATTGCTCATGTGCTAGAGAGCATCCTAATAGGCCTTTCCAAGATTTCCCCAAATCAACTTAACAATCAAAAGATTAATGAATTGATTCAAAGAGAGGATGAAAACCCTGAAGAATTTGTCTTGCCTAACAGAAGCTTTCATTAAATTCAGAGATGTCAGACCAGTCTCGCTGAGGGTGTCACTATCCTTAACTCACATTTTGTCTCTCAAGCAACCTGCGATATTCAAACCAAGTTCCAGTGGTGTGGTCTTGACCCTTGTAAGCTTTGTAGTGAACTATTAGATGTGGCATTCCATGTCTTTATCAATATAAAAGAACAAGAACAACAAGAAGACCTTAAGAACCTTAAACGCCGAGCTAAACTCCAGGGTCAATATTTGGCCATGGCACTCAGGGCCCAAAACAAGTCACAAACTGAAGGGAGCCTAAGACCCAAGCCCCTCTGGGACCATATTTGAGTGTGACCAGGAAAGAAGTTGGGCACATGGCTATCCAAACATGAAGGCACTACCGGGGTCCTGCCCCTTCTGCAACCTAGAAGGCCATTGGAAGATTGATTGTCCTCTCTACCAAAAATTCTACACCCTCAAATTCCACATCCTCATAGGATTCTATACCACACTACTCTCTAGATTCATCACTCACTGACCTGCTTGAATTCACTGACAATGACTGATGGGCTAAAGGGACTCTCTCAGAGACCCATGTCTCATTGGAAGTTTTAGGTAAAAACTTTTCTTTCTTTATAAACATGGGAGCTATTTATAGTGTTTTGCCTGAATTTTCAGTCTGCTGTCCATAGTGCACAGTCAGCATAGTGTGGATTGACCACCAACCATTATGACTCCTTCAGATGGAACTATTTACCTTGCAGGTTTCAGACTCCCACTTTACACATAATTTTCTTGTTATGTGTACCTTCCCAACTGCCTTATTAGGGAGAGATTTTCTTCTAAGATGCAATGTTTCCTCCTAAAGGTAATCTTCTCTTTACCCATAATCCTCATTCTCCAAAATCAGTCCCTAACCATCACCACACAAGATTCTTCTCTCCCCTCTTCCCTTCTTTATTCCATCATTGTGGACCCTTTCAACCCTGCTCATGCCACTCATGCTTCACTCTTACTTATTTACCTCAAAAAACCTTCTGTCTTTATGTGCATCCCACAATATCAAATAGCTCTAAATTACCAAGAAAACCTTAAATCCATAATTCATTTCTTACTGACAAATGGATTTCTCAGGGGCACACATTTTCCATACAACATTCCAATCTTTTCTGTCCTAAAAATAAATGGAAACTACCATTTATTTCAAGACCTTAGAGCCATAAACCATAGAATTACACCCATACACCCAATAGTGACAAATCCCTATGCCATGCTGTCCCTCCACTGCCCATTTCACATTTCTAGACATTAAGGATGCTTTGTTCACTAGTCCTCCACATCCAGAATGTCAGAACTTTTTGGCACTGATCTAGACACCCTTCAGTCTCAACAGCTCACTTGACATTCCTCCCTTGTATGCTTTGATTCCAAGTATGCATTTAGTTTTTACATGGTCATGCTTCAATCTCATAGGAAAGGGGTTGCATTCATTTTAAGGGAAATCCTACCAAAAATGTGTTCTCATTCTCAAGCTTTTGGAAGCAGCACAACTTCCAAAACAAGCAGCATTCACTGCAAAGGACCCAAAACTCCATTGACCCCCATTTCTCAAGGCAATGACTTTTGAGCATTCAGGAAAACCTCCACATTTTAAGGTAAGGATTAGTCACAAACCTAACGGCCTAATACCTCCCTCAAACAAAGTGCTCCCCTCCAGTTTGTTGATGATCTCTTCTTATTCTTTTCCTCTCATGCTATGGCGACACACCATACAGCTATTCTTCTAAAGGTTGTTTCCCGCTGTGGATTTTGTGTCTCTTCCATTAAGTTCCAGATAGGCTTTCCAAGGGTCAAATATCTGGGTCTAACTCTTACACCCACCATCTATTCAGTAACTGCCAATCAGAAGGTGATCCTCAGAGATCTCCAGGTATCCATCACAAAATAATTAGTTCTGTCTTTTCTGGGCTTAGCCAATTTCTTCTGCCTTTGGATTACTGACTTTGGTACCATAACTCAACCTTTGTATAGAGACTCTAAAGATACATCATCAGAGACCATAACAACACAATGCCTCTACACATTCCTTTCCTCAAGGGAGGCTCTGTTAAGGCCCCAAGCTATCACACTTCCCAACCCAACTCTAAAATTTATAACATATACCACCTCCCAAGATCATTATACTGAGGGTGTCCAGGGCATCAAAATGGTCCTGTTTTCAGGCAGTGGCATATCACTTCACACAGCTAGACAGCAATTACACATGGCTGGCCTCTTTGCTTTTGGGAACTGGCTTCAGCAACAGTCCTAACACAGGAAGCAAAAAAGTCCACATTAGACCAAGTTATTACATTTACTCACTGCATAGACTGACATACTTATTCTCACATAGAACACTTCCAGACCTGATTAGCCTGTCTCATTTAAAACCAGCTCAAGTGATATTCATACAAGACCCTACCATCACTCTCTCACCCATAACACCCTTAACCTAGCCACACTCCCATCTAACCCAGGGTTGCGGGGCTGGGGGGGGCGGGGCTAGGACACAACTGCATCAAGGTTCTACAAATGTCTCCTATTCCTTTTCCTCATTTCCATAGTGATCCCCTTCCCAGATGACACCTAGTTCATAAATGGGAGCTCCACAAACACACACACAAAAAAAAAAACAAAAAGTAGTGAGTATGTCACCATTAATTGATCATAGATCACAGAAGCAAACCCACTAGCACCTAGGACCCTGTCACATAAGGCAGGACTCATTGCACTCACACAAGCCCTCCCACTAGCACAAAATAGGTCATGAAAATATATTCTGATTCCAAGTATGCATTTAGTTTTTTACATGGTCATGCTTCAATCTCACAGGAAAGGGGTTGCATTCATTTTAAGGGAAATCCTACCAAAAATGTGTTCTCATTCTCAAGCTTTTGGAAGCAGCACAACTTTCAAAACAAGCAGCATTCACTGCAAAGGACCCAAAACTCCACTGACCCCATTGCTTAAGGCAATGACTTTTCAGACACATAGGCTAAACTAGCTGCACAACAACCATACCTTGGCCATTTACTCCTACTGATCCCAGGCACCTTACCACTGCTCCAGCGTTCATCAAAACAACTACTTCTCCATCACAAGCCAGGTTTCACGCAAAATTCTCAGCAGTAGGTTTTTCAAGGGCCCATCCTGTTGCTATCAGACAAACAAGTTTCTGACATCATCACAAAATTACATGACAGCTTCCATGTAAATAATGGGTCTTAGATTTTGACTGTATCCTGGTGGTCACAAATCCCTCCCTATAAAAAACATTATTAACCAAATCATACACAACTGCCAGCTCTGTACTAAAACTGATACTCACTCCAAGAACATTTTTCAGCTCCTTGACTCTGGTGTTCACAAATCCTTCTCTAAAAACCATTATTCACTAAATTAAACACAACCACTAGCTCTGTAGTAAAAACTAAAATTCACTCCAAGAACATTTTCTACCATCCTTTTTCCCTACTCACCAATTTAGGGGACACACTGCTGGTGAGGGCTGGCAAATAGGCTTTGCACACATGCCTCATCACAAAAATATTAAATATCTTCTTACCTCTGTTCATGCCTTCTATAAATGGTTAGAGGCCTTCCCAATGGCCAGTAAAATGGCAAAGTTTTTGCTAAAATCATACTGCAGGATAGCCTACCCCAATTTGGACTGCAACGGAGTATTCAGTCTGAAAATTGTCTGGGCTTCATCTCCCAAATCACTCAACAGGTGTTCAGCTGCTTACACATTACTTGGAGTCTATGCATCTCATATGACACTCGGTCTTCAGGAAAGTTAGGAAAGGTAAATGGGCTTACTAAGACACACCTCACAACACTCATTCTGGAGTTATACCAGCCGTTGCCTCAGCTTCTCCCTCTGGCTCTCACTAAGCTTAGGACACTTCCTTGGGCCCCTAAGAATCTGACATTCTTTGAACTCATGTATGGCAGACCATTCCTTATTCCATAAATTAACCACATCCCAAGAATTTCCTCCTTTGGTGGACTGCATCCCAATCCTTGCTTTCCTTTGACATCTGCTATGTCAACATGCAGATCACTCTCTTTGCAACCACCTGGATGAGCCAAACCAGACACTTTCATGTCTCCTGGAGACTTAATTTACCTTAAATCTTCCAAGCCTACAGGACTGTAACCAAAATAGTGTGGCCCTCATCTGGTCTAACTTGTTACTTTGACTGCAATCAAGGGTGCTGGTCTGCCATCCTGGTTTCATATCACCCAGGTGCAGTGTTCACATTACAGAGTCCTGTGGCTCCATCTCCTCTGAGTGGTCTTCACAACTCCTATCTCCCATGTATCTGCCTTACCTGGGACTCACAACCATTACATTCTGATTAACTCACACTTCCCTACTCTATCTGATTCTTACTATCATGTGCCTTTGAGGTTATTCTTTATGACATAGGATTCTGGACTGTCTTCCCAAGTGATTTTCATATCCTACACAAAGTCTCTTTTACTGTTTTCATTTGAGAATTGTCTCAGTCATGTCCATACTCAATTGCTTCAGACATGCACATCTCCCTAATCTAGGGTCCTATCTGACACAGAATAACATGATCACAATGATTTCCTCCCTCACTCAATAATTTTGTCACACTCCAACTACTAGGACATATATTCCTCTCCTTTTCCACTTTCTCTAGACCAACCTTTATACAAAATACAAGACCAACCTACACCCTTGCTTTTACCCTTTAAGATGGGGAAGTAGTCAAATCCTGTGATTTTACACTCATCAACTACAAACTCAGTTTTTAGACCCAAAACTGTCACATTAAACCTTATGCCTGAACTGGGGAAAAGGAGAATTCTACAAAAATGTATTAAAATGCTGACCTAACAACCTCTGCTGCTATAGATAGGGTCTAGTCATGACTCTGTGGCCCTCTATGAGGCACCAACAACAATTTGTCAGTCCCTACTGGTGCTGTGTCGGTAGGTGAGGATATGATACCATTGGCATAGTTGTGGCAGGAGGTATTTGGAAACAATCACATCCATGCATCTTGGTCACACACATTAGAAGTGAAATGGCGAAAAAATCCACATAGCATTCACAGTTAAGACCTGGAATCTTTACCTTTGTCCCCTAAATCATGGTCCATTTAATCCAATCGCACAAAGCAACTTCATCACTCTACGGGTAAAACACATAACCCCACCTCCCATCATCACCATTCCTGTGCTGTCTACTTCATTACCACACACAAATTTACATCAACCTCAACTCACTCCCCATCTCCTCTCACACATATGAGATACTATATGGTAGTCTACAAATTGCTCTGAATGTTGACTCTGTGTGCTGCATCAGCAAGAAGTGTATGTGGCCACCCCCATCTATTGGAACTCATCTTTCCTAGTTTGCCTTCACAATTCAACTACAGTGGGACCTCTCCCTATCTATGGTGGTTCCAACTGACTAACTAACCTCACCTGTCTTGTATTTGTCACACCAATCTTCTTCCCACATTGGGACTCCACCTAACTGCATCCACATCATTTCCAAGGGAATTCTAGCTCTCTATTCACCTTGGGGATGGTTTATATCTTGTGAGACAGAGGCCTATACTTTCCCACTCCCCAGTGGATTGGGTCTTATATGTTATTTCCTTTAGTTCTGGCCCTAATGGTAAATTCTCAGGAGGCAATATAAATGCCTTCACATTCCAAATGTATGACAGTCAACTCACTAGGGAGACAAGGGCTGTCCATGCCCCAGCCCTAGTTGATATGGGCATTCTCCCTTGGAATGAGGGAGTTCATCTGTATTACCAATACTCTCTAGAACTCCATAACCAAATAGAAGATATATCCATTTCTATTCACTCACTCCAAAATTAGATAAATAGCCCCTAGCAGTTATTCTTCAAAGTCATCATGATCTTGATGCTCTGACTACTGAGAAAGCTGGCATATGTGCCATGCTGGGGGAAGAAATCTGTTTATTTGTGAATGAACCAGAAATTGTTGTGGCAAGGTAAAACATCCTCATGCTTATTTAGGGAGCAAGCATCAACATCTGGGCCATGGATACTTGTCATCATGGATGGGGAAGAATGATGTGTTTGTATCATTGTTCCCCTTACTTTTAAATCTATTAGGCCCTCTAATTAAGATAATTACTTCCCTTCTCATAGAACCTTGTATCTTGAAATTTTTTCAAGATTTCTCCAATCCAGGTTATAAATCTTCACTGACAATACCAGCAGCTTCTTCTTGAGAGTCATTGTCATCCTGAAGCTCACTACAGCCCCTATGGCCACATCCCTGTTCAGCAGGAAGTAGTCACATAGAGATGTATTATGCCCTATCAACCAAAAGACAGGTATGACAGGTTCCTTCCTCTGTGTATTTCACCAGGTCATCAAGCATCAGCCTAAAATGGTGATGCAGAAAAAAAAAAAAGATTATCTGGTTTTCTTTGTTTTCTTCCCCTAAAATTGGGAAAGATTTCTAGTCACTATTCTTGCACACACCAAAGTAAACCAAATATGTCCTTTTCCAGATGTGTCAGGGTCTATCCTAGATCCCCAATCTCCTAAATGAGTATACGGGTTAAATAAAAAGAGACAAATTATATAATTTTTAGGGTTCCAGAAAGGTCAAAACCCTTTAATTAAGCTTGAGTCTTCGAGGGTAAAGACAAAGGATTATCTGGATCAGTCTACTTATATCAGGACCAAGGACAAAGGGCAGAGAGACTAAGGAAAATTCAGGCAGTTAGCAGGACCTTGGGAGTCATTTCAAGGACGTCTCCAAGTCATGAATCAAGTCAATTCAATAGCACTGTCTATCATGAAGACATGGTAGAAGTGAGACAATAGGAGTAATCTTTGCAGCTGCAGCCTCTACCTTGTTAATTGGGTTGGAGCCAACTGTCCAAAGCTGTGGCCTTATCTTGCCCTTTGAGGTATCTCTGGCCTCACAGGCCACTACAGGCCTCATCCAGGACCAGTGATTCATAGTATCAGCTTCTGTCACCAGGCAAGGGGCCTAGGCCTAGGACAGATACACAGATAAACATAGAAAGCCAATTAGTAAAATTTTAATCCTGCTCAGAGCTGCTTTGTAGTGGTCTCCAATAGTCATGCACTTGTACTCTCTGTGGACTTCACAAATGAGCACCACTTTTCATTGCCTCAGCAATTAGATTCCCTAGGTATGTCTCAGTTCCTTTCTCTGGACCCATGTTTTGTACCTTGTCACTACTAGTAATAATCTGAGTAATTGTGATGGCACACATGTCTGAAAATGAGATCATTTACCATCTCATTAAATGGATGAGCAACTTTACTGTTTTGAGGGTCTGTCTTCTGGGTACCACTTATCCAGTAGGAACAGCCCAGCAGAAAGAGGACATGTGCTGTTCCCATTGTGGTTTAAAGAAACAGAGGCAGAAGATGGTTAATGGGCTCTGAGAAGGACCACAGTTGTAGGAGAGGAATTGCTAGACTGGAGCCATGGTCACATTAAATACTGGCCTGGCAGGATGTGAGGCACGGCACTAAATATCTTGGTCACCTACCTTCTGATCACTTACCTGAGTCTCCGGTGACTGAATGCTCCTCTAGACCAGAGAAATCAGGGTCTTTGAAGCCCCCAGAATTCAAGCTTCCAGAGCCAAGGTCAGAGGAAGAGTGGAGAGTGGGCCTCCAGTCTGCCTTGTGACTGTTTTCAAATGTGTTCCCTCAATGAGGCCCTAAACTCAATTTGACCAGCCAGAGAAGTGAGGCCTTTATGGCTTAGTAATGCCTTAGGAAAGGGTCGTGGAGTCTTTATGAGAAGAGGAGGGAAGAGCTACAGCAGTTTCTTTGAGCCATGAGAAGACTCAACCTACAAGTCAGAAACCACCCTTATTGGCCCCACCTTGATCTTGAACTTCCAGTCTCTAGAACAAGAGAATAAGTTTCCATTTTGAAGGCATCTGTTCGGTAGTACTTTATTATAGCAGCCTCAGTAGGGTGATGCATTGTGTTTTAGCAAAGCTTGTCACGGGTGTCTTGGGGGTTCCTGTAAATGTTCAATGAAGTAACATTCATGTAGTTTCTGAAAACAGTAGATCCATGATAATCTTCGTAGTACATTATTATTGATAACAACAATACATTTTTTTACAAACTTCAATTATCATTCTCTAAGGTTTTTTTTTTTTTTGCTTTGATTATCTTTCTTGAGGTGAGCCAAGAAAGATATATGCCCCATGGCTTAGTATACCTTTTGCATTCTATTTGTAATATGCTCTTGTTAATATCTTACTTCTCTCCCTTCTCTGTATTTTATTGCATGAGTGTCTCATTTTATCAGTTTATAACATCTTTACTGGCTTATGGCAAATGGGTCTGAGCTCATTACTCCATAAACATAGATTATATTATTTTTTCCTAGTGAATTACTCTCTATCACTCCCTGGTGAAATTCACCTGCCATGTTTCAAAATGTTCTTGTAAAACAGCAGGACCAACACTATCTTCATTTTTTCTTCTGTATTTTATATCTTGCTTTTCTTTTCTCTGTAGTACCTAACTGCTTATAGGCAGAAAGCTCTCATTTTATACCACTTAATATGTCACTTAACAACATTTTATATGTTATTTTCAAGCATCAAACACACTGATAGTTTAAAAATAATGAAAATTATTTTAGGTAAAAATTCATATTTTAGCATTTGATTAATTTAGGTTTACTGGAATGATAGATGTGCTTAGTTAATTTCATTTATTTTTGAGACAGGGTTTCATTATGTAATTCAGGCTTATCTTGAATCCACTATGTAGTCTAGACTGGCTTCAAACTTGTGAAAATCCTCCTGCCTCTGGCTCCCAAGTGCTGTGATTACCGATGTGCACCACCATACCTGACTGTTCTATAAAGCACTATTATCCAATTTTTTGGTTCTGGGCCACACAATCAGGGCATGAATGTGTGGAGATGATATTGATCCTTTAAAAAGAGGTAATAGTGGTGTTGTGGTTTGTTAACTGTTAGTACAATATGATTTTAAGTCCTGGGATGGTGGCCTTCATCTCTAGCTTCAGACAGTAATGGGACTAAGTTAAGAGGATCACTTGAGTCCAATTGGCCTGCCCAACATAGTGAAATCTGACCTTAAAAAAAAGAAAAATAAGTAAAGAAAAAGCCAGGCATTGTGGCTCATGCCTGTAATCCCAGAACTTGGGAGGCTGAGGCAGGAGGACCATTGTGAGTTCAAGTCCAGCCTAGGCTACAAAACTCAAGGCCAGCTTAAACTGCCTAAAGAGACCCTGTCTCAAAAAAAAAAAGTAAAGAAAAAAAGATTATATTGTTTGAACAATAACAGACAAAGTAGTCAGAAAAGAATAGTTTAACAATAGCATTAGGTTACTGAGCTCTGGTATGGGTGAATATCACGTGGTTAGTATGTTGTATTTGTCTGAAGTGCCCCTTAAGGATTGACCTTTTGCAGAGCCACCTCTTCAGTAATTCAGTCTTACATTGGATATAATCAAGGACAAGGTTTTTCCAGGTGAATGTGAATGTGTGTGTGGGGGGGGGGGGTTCCTGGAAGTATAAGAGTGGACTGCGAGGTCTAAGCTGGGTCAGGATAGAGGAGACAAGTAAAAACAAAACTTGAAAAAAACAAAACAACAACACTGCTGTGGTGAATAGACTGAAAGTTTTTTGAATTTATATAATTGTGGATGGTTTTAATGAAATAAGATCATAGTAAAAGAAATAGATGTTCACAATTCAGATTTTGGAAGAAGTGCAGTTATCAGTAATGCCAAGGTTATGAACAGGACCATGAGAGAGATGACAGAGGTGTGGTTGAAGAAAATATGATTATAGATGACAAGAGGTTGAGAGGTCCAGGTGTTGGAACCTTCCAATGGATGCTGGGGCCACAGGTAGATTTGATGAGCACAATAGTGACACCTATGGGTGAATTTATGAATGTTATCTGATATCACAAAGGGAAATTTGCATATATGATCATGTTAAGAATCTTCAGAAGGGAGTGTCCACCTCGAATTATGTGAAAAGAGGAAGATAGTTTAATCACTTTATCAAGATGAAGCAATAGGGTTAGGGTCAGAGAAGATGTCACAGTGGAGGCAGAGATTGGAATGATGTGGGCCAGAAGATGAGGAATAAATACAACAAAAATTCAAAGTCTTTTTACCTCAGTGAAGTTTACAGGAGTCTAGTGGTGCAGAGCATGTAGAGATATTCCTTCTAAGGTAAAAGATAAGTTGTTACATCTGTCTTCCCCACAACCAAAAAGGCACAATGCCAAATGGGGCTATTTGGATTTCAGAGGCAACACATTCCTCACTTAGGTTTCTTGCTCCAGGTCATTTACTGAGTGATCTATAAATAGTTCTGCTAGTTTTGAGTGGTGTCCAAAAGAAAAGGCTTTTCAATAGATCCAGGCCACTGTGCAGGCTGCTCTGTTCTTGGGGCAATATGATTCAGCAGACTCAATAGTACTTGAAGTCTCAGAAGCAGTTAGAGATGCTGTTTGGAGTCTCTGGCAGGCCCCCAGAGTGAATTGCAGTGGAGACCTTCAGGCTTTTGGAGCAAGGCTCTGCCATCATCTGCAGACAACTACTCTCCCATTGAAAAACAGTGCTTGGCCTGCCATTGGGCCTTAGTGGAAACTGAATGCTTGACCATGGGTCACGAAGTAACCATGAGTCCTGAATTGCCTGTCATAGTGTGGGTATTATCTGATCCACCAAGTCATGAGTTTGGATGTACACAGCCACAGTCCATCATTAAATGGAAATGGTATATTTGTGATCAATCCAGAGCAGGCTTACAAAGCACAAGTAAATTATATGAGGAAGTTGCTCAGATACCTATGGCTCCTACACTTACTATACTGCCTTTTCTCAGCATGAACCTATGGCCTTGTGGGGTGTACCATATGATCAGCTGTCAGAGGGCGAGAAGACTAGGGCCTCGTTTATGGATGGCTTTGCATGTTATGGAGATGCTGCATGCCAGTGGACAGCTGCAGCACTGCAGCCTTTTCTGGGATGTCCCTGAAGAATAGTAGTGAAAGAAATCATCCCAGTGGGTGGTACTTCAGGCAGTGCTCTTAGTAGTGCATTTTGCCTGGCTGGAGAAATGGCCAGATGTGTAACTGTATGCTGATTCATGAACTGTAGCCAATGGTCTGGCTAGATGGTCAGGAACTTGGAAAAAACACAACTGGAAAGTTGGTGATACAGATATTTGGGACAGAGGCATGTGGGTAGACTTCTCTATGTGGGCAGAGGATGTAAAAATATTTGTTTCCCATGTAAATGCTCATGAGAAGATGACATTAGCAGAAGAGGACTTTAATAGTCAAGTAGATAAGATGACCCATTCTGTGAATAGTAGCCAACTTTCCTCTTCAGCCATCACAATCATTGTCCAATGGGCCCATGAACAGAGTTGCCATGGTGGCAAGATGGAGATTATGCATGGGCTCAGTAACATGGACTTTCACTCACCAAGGCTGGTCTGGCTACAGTGACTGCTGAATGCCCAATATACCGGAAGCCAACACTGAGTCCTTGATATTCCACCATTCCCAGGGTGATCAACCTGCAACCTGATGGCAGGTTGATTATATTGGACCAGATATAGTGGGCTGTGCTTTGTCCTTACTGGCATAGACACCTATTCTACATAAGGATTTGCCTTTGCTGCATATAAGACTTCTGCCAAAACTACCATCTGTGGACTCACAGAATGTCTTATCCACCATCATGGAACTTCACATAGCATTGCCTCTGGCCAAGGAACACATTATACAGCCAAAGAAGTGAGGCAATGGGCTCATGTGCATGGCAATTCACTGATCTTACCATGTTTTTCACCATCCAGAAGTAACTGGATTAATAGAAAGATGTAAGGAGCTTTTGAAGATGCAATTAAGGCACCAGATAGGTGCAGGGCTTGAATAAGGTACTTCAAAAGGCTGTACATTCTTTGAATCAGTGTCCACTATATGGTACTGTATCTCCCCTAGCCAGGATTCAGGAATCAAGGGGTGGAAGTTGGAATTGTACCACTCATCAGTACCTCAAGTGATCCACTAGCAAAATTTTTGTTTCCTGTCCCCTGACCTTATGTTCTGCTGGCTTAGAACTTTTGCTTCCAGAGGGGAGAAGACTTATACCAGGAAGCACAACAATGGTATTATTGAACTGGAAGCTAAGACTTCCCCCTGGTCATTTAAGCTCCTCATGTCTCTGAGGAAACAAGATAAACAGGGAGTCACAGTGTTGTGAGGGGTGACTGACACAGACTGTCAAGGGGAAATTGGACTACTACTACACAATGGAGGAAAGGAACAATATACGCGATGTGCAGGAAATCCCTTAGGGCACCTTTTATTATTACCATACCCTGTTATTAAAGCCTAATACAGGAAGAATGACAAATGGCCCAGAGCCCTCAGAAATAAAGCTATGGATCTCTCCACCAGTGAAAGAGCCAAGGCCTGATAAGGTGCTTGCTGAAGGCCAAGGGAATATAGAATTAGTGGAAGAAGGTAGTCCTAAATACCATCTATTGCCCTGTGATCAGATACAGAAAAGGGGATTGTAATTGTACTATGTTTCCCCTAATATGATTCTAATGTAATACAAAGTTGATAGACTTATGTTATGGTTTGTGTTTAGATGGCACCCATGCAATCAGGGAGGCAGCTGAGTCTAGCTTTGTGATTGGGTTCATTGTCTAGCACTAGTATTGGTGGTGTGAGCACTGTACTCACTGATTCGTGGATATCTGGCATACTACATAAGGGAGGGAAGGAGGCATGCTTTTCTTCTTTTGTCCTTTTGCTCTTGTCATTTGTAGCTGCCATGAACTGTTGCCCCTCAGCAATGCCACTGTGCCTTGGAGACAGCTGAGTATTGACTGAAACCTCCAAAAACTGTAAGCTAAATAAACCTAACTTTGTTTCACTTTGGGGGTCAGGTATTTTGTCTCAACAACAAGAGAAAAGTAACCAAGACAATTTAACACTGTCCTTTTGGGTTTTTAAGCTGTTACACTGTTCAGTTTGTGAAATGATAAGAATAAGCATCACCCAAGAAAAATTCACCTTCTCTTCTTGTGAGGGGAATTAGTATATTTCTGCTTATACACAGGACAGGTATAATATGTTAGGCCTACTTCTAAGAATGTGTTCATATTTGCAGATTGATTGAAAGAAACGTATCTGGTTGACAAGGGGTTTATACACTGTGTCAACTTGAGAAGTCTAGAAGCTTAACTAAGTGGTTCATCAGCTTTACAACTCAGGATGTAGAGGACAAATTGTTACAGTTATAGGATATTGTTCCTTGTGTCAATTTGAGGTCAGAAGTTTAACTAACTGATTCAGCAGGGGTTCAGGTCTCTAGTTGTTGGAGACCTTATGAAGTGGCTCTGACAATTAATTAAAATTAACTAATTGGCTTTCTGTGTTCATCTGTGAGTCTGTCCTAGGTTTCAGCCCTTTACCTGGTGACAGGGAGCTGATTCATAGTAAGAGAACCAAAAGGTTGTACCTAGTCATAAAAGTGGGTGGTCCAGAGAAGTCTTTGTCTTTGCCCTCAGAGTCTTGAACTCAGCTAAAAAGTTTTGACCCTCCTGGAGCCCTAAAATGATAACACTTGTCTCATTTTATTTAAGCTTCACTGTACACTCATTTAGGAGATTGGGGATCTAGATCAGGACCCAATATCTAGTTTGTACCATCCTTAGCTCTGCAAGTGGAAGGCATGCAGATAGTGTGAGTGCTACAGCCACCCCAGGAGAGTAGCGTGGATACAATAAAAGCCAAATGAGGAGGAACTGATTGCTGGTTTTTCAGAGGAGCACCAATCTTTACCTTCAGCTTGCACATCATCTGGCTTCTGGCACTATTTGGCTTTTGCCTGGGACTTTTCAGCCTTTATTTTAAACTCTTTAGCATTCTGTTGTAGATTCTTCAGTGTTTCATTGTAGACCCATTGGCCTCCTGATATGGACTTCCATGGGACATTGCAGTAACCTCCAGCATGCAGGCACCCTCTGTATGCTACCTCATCCACCTTGGTGGCTGACCATTGTAAGCCAATCTTGTAACTTATTATCCATTTGTATATCTTATGTTATATCTCTTTCTCTAGTAATCCCTGACATGTGGAGGACATCAATCTGGATTTAAAATTGTTTTCATTTAAAACTTCAAATTCTGTACTCCAAACTCACCTTGATTTGAGAGTTTGTGCTAATGAGTCAGTTGTAATTCTGATGGACTTTCCTTTATATGTGATTTGTTTCTTTTCTCTAACATGTTTTAGGGTTCTATTCTTGTGTTGAATTTCTGGAATCTTCACTATGGAATGCCTGGATATAGATTGTTTTTGATCATTGATAATTGGAGTCTTATATGCCTCATCTATCTGAACCTCAAATTCTTTTTCTCTAACAGGAAGTTTTTCTGTTATGATGAGTGTGAACATTTTTTAAATGTCATTTGTGGTATCTCCAGCATTTTTATTGACTCTAGTGAATTTTAAATTCTCCTTCTTTTGGGGTGCCATCCAAACACAAACCATAACATAAGTCTATCAACTTTGTATTATATCATCTAGCAGCTACTGGACTGATTTCTCTGATCCCTTACTAGTTTGAGAGCACCTTCTTTTCCTGGTCGCTAGCTGCAAGCCTATCTTTAATATCTGAAGAGCCTGTCCTCATGTTGGCCTAATCTGTTGCAAATAATTTCAGTGAAATTTTTATTCTCCTGGATAGCTGTTTGAATTTGCTTTATGGGTTCTATTTCTTTCCTGTACTGAGCTTCCATTATTTTCTTTTTTTAAATTTTTTATTTAAAGAGAAAAAAACAAAGCAAAACAGTAAAAGGGCACAAGTAATACAGAATTTCAAAAAAAACAGTAAGAAATCACTAGTTAATAGATTACATATTGTCATCTTAGAAATAGTTGTTCAAATTACAAAATTAAAGCATATAAAGTGGACATTCAAACAGTGAGATTGCAAACAGTTGTGTTCAATCTTAAATTCATCTTTTTTTGTCCATGTTTGTTCTAACATTGCTAAGCATGGTACATATTTTGGTAATCTCTGCAGTTATCTGAGAGGTTATTTCTGATTCCACTTTTTCCAGAGCCTCATTCAATTGCTTTGTTGTTACCACTTCCAAGAGACCTGGTGAAGGGCTTTCAGATTGTCCCATCTCATTGCCACCTGGATTTGCCTTTGGCAAACTGGATGTCTGGGATTGTGTTTTGCTTAAGTGTCTTCTCATTTTATTTTCTGGCCTTTTTTAAAAGTTTAATTCCTGGGGTGATGCTTGTAAGTTGCATATGGTGGGTTGCTTTTAGTGGAAGTAATCCTTGAGTGATTCTTACTT
The DNA here is from genome assembly GCF_034190915.1 of Cavia porcellus. NCBI lineage: Eukaryota > Metazoa > Chordata > Mammalia > Rodentia > Caviidae > Cavia > Cavia porcellus. The sequence continues at coordinate 48,592,326 of NW_026947513.1, read as the reverse complement.
CTCTGAGGTACCTTCCAGGTGGAACTGGTTTTGGGATTTTGAGTCTGTTAGAAGTTCTTACCTCTTCAGTTTCCTCTACAGTTTACTGGAGATGAGAAGCTGTTGCTTGTTTGGCCTAGTCCCTGGTTCTTTGGAAATGTGCTACCATATTTTCTCTGGCCATTAGTTAATCTCAGTCATGGAATGTCAAGACCAACAGCTTATGCAATATATAAGTCTTTAATGTGTCAACTTTGCCCTCAACAATTAAACTTTATAATGGATTAAGGAAAAAATAGAGAAGTGGAATATTAGAAGTAAGGTTGGAGGAAAATAAGGGATCATGCCAGCTTGGGGCAACTGGTGCAGAAAACTAAAGGAAATGAGAGATGGAAGGGATAAAAGGAAACATAGAAGAAAACCACATCCACAAAGAGTTATAAACCCACTTTCACACTCATAAAAACAATGGAGAAAGAGAAAAGAAGTAAAAACAGTTCACTTCCAGGATTCTCTCTGGTTTTTCTAGTAGATAACCAGAGGTGACACAGTCCTGAATTGTGCCAATTGATAGCAGCAAGACAATTGCATTTTGGTGGGGTAGTGGATAATCTCTGCAGGCCTGCTCTGAGACGAGACTCATTAGAAAAAGCCAGCATCAGTTCTGGGTTCTGAGCTCAGCTGGCTGTCTCCAAAATAACTACCAGCTAATTGCTGTCTCCCTGCAACATAATTAAGTCTTCTGCATTCATCACAAATCAGTGAAGTCCTCCATGTCTGCTGCTTTCCTCCATTGCCATATCTCTCTGCAGAGGCCTCTGGAGTAGGCAGCTATAACTCTCACTGTGACCCTCAGGTTTGAACTGCCCCTCTCATGCAGTAAGTCCCATCTCAGGGAAAATGTATCACTGGCTATAGCCTTCTTCTTCCTTGAAGTTTTTCTCTTCACTGTCTCTGAGAACTTCAATTCAGATTTCAGATTATTCCTGCATCCAGGAGACCCACTTCCTCCCTTCTTGTCTTCCTCATGATGCTATATTCCAGCATCTGGAAGGTAACTCTCAGAGAGGCTGTTTTCTCTTCTGCTTACCACTCTGCATCTGCCTGAAAGTCTCCATCTGTACTTTTAAACAGGTAACCTTACTAAGGTGACTTTAAGCTGATGCACTTCCTCAGAATGCCACTTCTCCAGCTGTAGCTACTGGTCAGTACAGCTGCTTCCTTTCATTTTTTATTCAATAGAAAATAAGATTTCTGAAAAAAATGCTGATATACAGATTAAAAATAAATCATTGAAGTAATCAATCAAAAGGTGAATATTCTCAGAGACTCTATTTAATAAAATCTAGTAAGATTCAAATATCAAATATGCTTTCCTATGAAAAACATGCTCACCATGAATAGTCTTACACCTTGGTCACCTCATGCTTGTTTGCAGTGTTCAAAATGCATTCCCTTTCCTACAGTCAGTGTTAACAAAGAGAATTAGTTGTCCCACTCTGATTTAAGAAGATGGTTAGGTCTCATTCGTAGATTAAACCACAGTGAATATCAAGGCTATTATAATTCAATAGATGAGGAAGAAGACAATGTAATGCTTGTTCAGTAGTATAGAGTTTTAAAATTACTCTTTGATCCAGGACACAATTTAAATTTCACCATTGTATCTTCAGTCTGGTTTGGATCTCAGAAGATACAACAGCCATGCTTTCTGGTTTCCTGCCATGCTTGGACAGCTCCAGGGAACTGGGCCTGCCTGAATGCTCCCTGAACTAAGGAGACTGGGCAGCCTGGGATGAGTGTCCCCACACCATCCCGAGCTCCAGGAGGGAGTTTAAGATCGTTGCTCCCACCAGCCAAGAAACTTTGCAGCTTCTCACCACAACTGGACAGGCTCAGAAGGGCTTGGTCCTGCCTGACCACCCCGGTGACCCTCTCTCCATCCAGGGAACTGGGCAGCCAGAATCCCAGAAGCTCAGAGCATACAAGAGGATTTGCAACAAGCCCAGGGGAAGCCTTGGATTAAAACTTGAAACATAGGAAAATGACAAAAGAAAAGACCAAAATAAAATCTCAAGCCTCCAGGCCATCCCAAGAAACCTTAGGAGTTGTATACATAAAAGAAAACATATGCCATACACATGAAATACCTGAAACAATAGAAATGAAATATAGAAGCATTACAGGATGCCTTAAAGGATTTCAAACTAGAAATAATCTCCTAGGTAAAAGAAACGATAAAAGAAATTAAAGAGATGCTGAATATATCTAAAGAAGACATAGTTTAAAAATTGGAGGAACTAAACAAAAAGATAGAATCCCTGGAAGAACAATATAAGAAGCAAACAGAATACATGAAATAGATTCAAAAAGGTTTATAGGAAATCAAAAATTCCTTTGAAAGTTGTAAAAACCAGTTCAATAAAAGTGAAGATAGAATTTCAGACCTCAAAGACAAGATTGCAGCTAGTGAACAGGAAAAGAAAGATCTTTTAAAAATAACAAGGAATCAGGAAATAACAATTTAACAGTTGCAAGATGATGCAAAGAAAAATAACATAAGATTGATAGGGATTAATGAAAAAGAAGGAGACAACAAAAAGGATGTCAAGAGAATATTTAGAGAATTAAAGGTGAAAATTTCCCAAACATGAGAATGGAAACAGACATCAGGATCAACGAAACATATACAACTCCAAATAGTCATAACCAAAAAAACTACACCCAGACATATAATAATCACCTTTCCAGAAATCCAACATAAGAATAGAATATTAAAAGCTGTCAGAGAGAAAAGACTGATGACCTATAAAGTAAAACCTATCAGAATCACAGCAGACTTCTCAGCACAAACAATAAAGACAAGAAGAGCATGGAGTGAAGTATTTCAGATCCTAAAGGAAAATGATTTCCAACCTAGACTTATGTGTCCTGCAAAACTGTCCTTCATAATGGATAGAGAAATAAGATACTTCCATGACAAAGAACAACTAAAGAACTTCATGATCACCAAGCCAACCCTGTAAAAATACTGAAAGACAGTTTAGATACACTTAGGAAAATACCACTAAGCAAAGCAGACAATTAAACAGAACAGAAAGATAAAGATGCAACAGCAGAAAGATAACATGTCAACAATAAACCACTATATAACAGTTATAACCATTAATTTATATGGTCTCAATGCACCAATTAAAAGAAACAGACTGGCAGAATGGATCAAGAAACAACATCCAACCATATGCTACATACAAGAAAGCCATCTAACACAAAAGGATACTCACAGACTGAAAGTCAAAGGATGGAAAACAATACTTCATGCAACAGGAACCCCCCCCCAAAAAGTGGGGGTAGGTATTCTGTTTGCAGACAATGTGAACTTCAAACCAACAATGATCCTAAGAGATAAGGAAGGTCATTACATACTGGTTAGGGGAAAAATTTAAGAGGAAGCGATAACAATCTTAAATATATATGCACCAAATTCCACAAACCCAGTTATATAAAGAAAGTATTAATAGACATGAAAAACCAAATTATCAATAACACAATTATACCAGGAGACCTTAACACCATTGACAGCAAGGGACAGATCAATCAGACAGAACATCAGCAAAGAAATAACAGGACTGAATCACACCTGGGAACAACTGGACTTGATAGACATATACAAAGTGTTCCATCCAACAACATCAGAATACACATTCTTCTCAGCAGGACATGGGACAGTCTCTAAAATAGACCATATAATATTCCACAGAACATATTTAAATAAATGCAAAAGAGTTGAAATTATCTCATGCATGTTATCAGATCATAACATCATGAAACTAGAAATTAATGATAAAAGATTCTACAAAATTCCCACAAACACATAGAAACTGAATAATACATTTTTGAATAATCAGTGGGTAACAGGGGAAATTAAAGAAGAAGTTAAACAATACCTACAAGCAAATGAAAATGCAAATACAATTTTGTGGAATCTGCAGAATGCTATCAAAGCTATCCTCAGAGGAAAATTTATTGCACTGAGTTCCCATATCAGGTAAATAGAACAAAAACAAATAAATGACCTGATGCTACACCTCAAGAATGTAGAAAAAGAAAAGCAAGTCAAGCCCAAAGCCAAAAGAAGGGAGGAGATTGTAAAAATCAGAGCAGAAATTAATGCAATAGAGACTAAGAAAACAATTCAAAGAATCAGTGAATCAAAGAGTTGGTTTTGAGCAGATCAAGAAAAGATGGCAGATAGATAACAGCTGCTGCAGAGACTCTCTGAGATAGCCAGCTTAAATTCCAGAAATGTTGTGTTGTGGGGAGTCCTAAGCAGAAGGAGATATACCCTGCTGACCTAGGAACAAAATAAGCAGAGAGAAACCAATTGGATATGCAGTCCCAGTGTACAAATGGAACAGCTAAAATGTCAGTGCCACTGCTTGAACTCATGGCTTGAACTCGCTGCTGCTGCCATGCCTTAATTAGCGCAACTGGGATAGCCCACTAGTTTCAACTCACTGGAGACGCATACGCTCTGAGAGTGGGAATCGCTGAACTGAATTGAGAGCAGAGCTGGTGGGAACCCTGCATCGATTTGCGGTCAGTGAAAGGAATAAAGACCCTTCCATAGACAAAGAGGCTCCAACAGAGGACATTCTGGGACCAGGCAGACTGGCTGGAACAGGTCACTGCAGTGACTTCAGTCAAATATTCCCTTCTCAAGCAGGATTGGTGGGGAGCACTTGACCTGGATGATACCACAGACTGAAGTCCAATAGGCTAGCCCAAACCAAGTCCCTATGCCTGGCAATACACCCTAACACAGTGAAGCCTTCAGTAAGTTGACCTGGAGGGGCGGGCCCAACATAGGCTTCCCGGATATGTACCACCTAATACACTACAGTGGGTGGGACCACCTGGTCAGCACACATCAGACAAATTGAAACCGACAAAGAAAGAAACTGGGCCTCTTATATACTCCTGTATGGAAGGAACAAAAAATATGAGAAGAGGAGGCAACAAGAAAGTGTCCTCAGTCCCCAATCCTGAGAACACTGATCCAGGAAAGGTATATGCAAAGGAGAATGAGGACAGAAAACATGCAATACCAGGCATGGCACCAATAGACATAAAGTGATATCTCTGGGACCTCATAGATGAGTTCAAAAGTGAAGTATTTAACCAAGTAAAGCAAGATATAAATAGAATAATTAAAGAAATGCTAAACACCTCCCAAGAAAAAACAGATGGTAGAATGAAAGAACAAAAGAAAAGAGAGAATTGTTTGATGGAAGAAAATAGAGAAAATGTAGAATACATGAAGCAGGTTCAAAGACATTACGAGGAAACTAAAAACTCTATTGAAAGCTGGCATAACAGCTTGAAAGAGACTAAGGATAAATATGTAAACTGGAGGACAGGTTTGTAATGTGCGAACATGAAAGGAAAAACTAATGCTATCCAAGATTTCCCCTGCCACTATTTCTATCAGAAACTGATCCACTATAGAGTAGAAACCCTGCTAGTCATGCTCCTGGTGTCATGGGTTGTTTGGTCCTCATTGTCTTCATTTTATATGTATTTTCAGGGTCTCCTGTGCTAAAAGTTGTGTTATATCTCTATGGATATAATTTACCTCATTTTTGCTTGGCAAGCCCTCTGAGCTTTCCTTTGCCAGTTCTTTCTGGCCCACATTCTAAAATATGTCAAAAGGAACTCTGCAAAATTTGATATAGAATGTCGATAATCCTGTTACTTTTCTCCTAAGGTGAAAAGATTAGCAAAACAATAGAAAGGAGGCATTTCCCATCAAACTCTCCCCTAGAAGTTCTGAGGCTAGGGATATGGTAAGTGAGAGCACACTGGAATCTGTTTCTTCATTTTTTTTCCATCCATCAGTTATCTCTTTACTATTCTACCTACCATATTCTGATTTTCTTTTTATTTCTTTTTCTCATTCTTTCTTTGCTTATTTTCTCTGTCCCTTTTCTTTTTTATTGTCCCTTCACTACTTATGTTCCTTCTTTCATTAAAGGTTCTTATACCCCTCAAATCTTTTCCTCTTTCCTGCTTTTCTCTTCATTATTATCAGTTCCACTGAAAATAGTCCTCCAAGTTCTTTGCCCATTTATCTTTAATTAGAGATATCCAGCTTTATTGAAATATAACTTACTGTTTGATTTATTCACTTAAAAATAGTCAACAGACTTGTCCATTTAGAACTTTTTATTTTCTCCTAAAGAAACCCAGTCTCTTTATTCTATTTTCCCAAGACATGAATTGCTAATCTACTGCATACTCTATACAGTTTCATATTCTGGCCATTTTGTATATGTGAATAACTCAACATTGTCTCTGTCTGTCTTTTCTGCATGAAATTTACCAGATATTGTAGAATTTTTCCATAACTTTTGTCTGTTTATGAATGTGTATTATTAAAAAACACTAGATAAATCTTGGAAGCAGGCTATATGTTCATCAACTGATAAATAGATAAAGAAAATGTGATATTTATAATGGTGGAGTACAACTCTGCCTTAAAGAGGCAATAAATACAATCATTTGTAGGAATGAATGTACCTTTAAACCATAATGTTAAATGAAATAGATCCAGCATATAATTTTAAATATCACGTGGCTTCTTTTATATGAGATACCCAAACTATAAATATTTAGACCAAAATACAAGATAATAAGAAAGAAACAAGGAGACCTATCTTTTGTAAATGTGAAATGGACCTAGAGAAAGAAGGAAAGGAGATGAAGGAAAGGGTAAGGGAAGAAAAAAGACTTAAGATATGTTATAGAGGGCCAGGGATTTAGCTCAGTGGCATAAGTGCCTGCCTGGCAAGCACAAGAACATGAATTTAATCCCTGGCACCTCAAAAAAAGATACTGCCAGCCACCATTGGGGACGAGTAGTTAGCACAGACCAGAAGGACCAGCCAGCTGTGCCCCTGTGAGCCCAGCAGCTGCCACTGGGGACTGGTAGTCAGCACAGACTGGGAGAATCAACCAACCACACCCTCACAAACCTGCCAGCCACCATTGGAATCAGTAGCCAGTGTCAGCTGGGAGGACTAGCCATCCATGCTCCCCACAACCCTGCCAGCCATGATCAAGACTGATATGCAGAGCAGGCTTGGAGAACTACCTCCCAACACTAGGAGAGTCTTGGTGTAGCTGTGCAAGGCTATAGAAGCCCATCTCATGCCCCACCATCTCTCCAGGAACCTAGGTTAAGAGAAACTCAGGTGTCTGACCCATTCACCTACACTATACACAGGAAGCCAACATGAAAAGTGCCTAGGACCCCACAACTGGCTTGTCTGGAGGAACCAGGAAAATGTCAAGACAAAGGAGCAAAAGGCAATCTCAGACCTCCAGGCTACACAAAATAAGTCTGAAAGGCATTGACATGAAATAAATTGGAAATAACACACGTGAAATTTCTGAAAGGATAGCAACTGCAGTAAAGAAATAACTCCATGAGGCTATGAAAAATAATATCATGGGTAAAAGAAGAAATGACAAGCACAATGAAAGAACTGCTGAGTATATCTAAAGAAGACATATATTTAAAAAAACAGGAGCATGGGAAAATGATGAAAACCTCAAATGAGCAAATAGGAATGAATTACAATGCATGAAACAGATTCAAAGAGATATTGAGGAAATCAAACACTCCATTGAAAGCTGGCAAAACCATTCAAAAGAAGTTTAAGTTAGACTTTCAGACCTTGAAGACAGGATTGCAGCTAGTAATGATGAAAGGAAAGACTTCTCAAAACTAACAAGAAACTAGGAGATAGCAATTCAGTGGTTCCAAGATAACACAAATAACAATAACTTAAGATTGGTGTCAGCAAAAAAAAAGTGGAGATCAACACAAATCACATAAAAAACTATTTATAGAAGTAATAGAAAACTTCCAAAGGATGGGAAAAAGACCTGGCATACAGATAAGTGAGGCACATGACACTCCAGCCATAACTAAAATAAATATAAACCCAGACATATAATAATCAAGATACCAGTAATTCAGCACAAGAACAGAATATTAATATTTCTTTCATAGAAAAGAAACAGATCACTTATCAAGGAAAACTCATCAGAATCACAACAAACTTCTCAACACAAACCATCAGTTCAAGAAGAATTTAAAGTGAAGTTTCAAGTCCTGAAAAGAAACAAATTCCAACCCAGATTAATGTACCCTGAAAAACTATCTTTCAAAATTCATGGAGAAATAAGATACTTCCATGATAAAGAACAATTGAAGGAATTCATGATCCCCAAACCAACCATACAAAGACTTTGAGGAATATTCTAGAGTGAGATAAATATGACCATGATTTCAGGAACAACAGCAGAGGGAGATTGCTGAGCAGGGGAGGCAATTGAATGGAGGGGCAAAGTTAGAGGGGGCAATGACAGGAGGATAGCATGGCAGACATGAGACAATGCATGTCAGTAATAACCATTAATGGCCTCAATTGACCAATTAAATGAAACATGGGCAGGATCCATCAATATGCTGTACACAAGAAGCATATTTGACTCAAAGGAAAATTCTTGAAGGTCAGCAAAATAAGATAATGCTCCATGTGACAGGGACCCAGAAAAATGCAAGGGTAGCTTGCTTATCAACTGCAGAATGGATATGGTATTTTGGGGGGGGTTTTGTTGGGGTTTTTTTGTTGTTGTTGTTTAAAAGGAAAAAGAGAAAAAAGAATAACAAAACAAAACAGTGTAAGGATACAAGTAATTCAGAACTACAAAAAAAAAAAAAAAACAGTAAGCTATCACCAGTTAATAGATTACTCGCTGTCATCTTACAGTGTTTCAGGTCACAGGATCAAAGCATACAAAGCAAATATTCAAACAGTGAGACTGCAAACAGTTGTGTTCAGTAATCCAATCAAAAATATTAATATGGTCTTCTATTTAACACACCTAAACACCCTTGCTGTTGTATCCTTCAGGGCACTTTTCTTTCTCTCTCTTTATTACAACAAAATTCACACATTTTGGGTTTTATTGCTCCCTTAGATCTTATTACTTTTTTTGTAAGAGAATAAAATCAAGCATGATAAAGCTGTCAGTCAAAACCAAGGACAGACATAGCACATGATGTAAAAACAGAGTACAAGGTTATCAACAATGGTTACCATAATGCCTCTTGCTTCCTTAAGAAGAATTGTCTATCTCATTAGGTATTATAAAGTTAAACAAAACAGTAGAGAACAAGACCAATAAAACCTAAACATTGTAAATCTTACAGAACCTCAAAAGAGGATAATAGTCAAACCAGAATGGGCATCATAGTGAATCTTATTGCCTGCAAAGTAATTGCCTATACTCTGATACTTGATACTTTCATACAGAGCAGAATAGAGTCTAATTAGTCAAAACAAGAAAATAGGGCTATTACAGGACTTCAAGTTAATAGGAAATCAAAAAAGTCACTATAATATATCCTGCTAGATTTTTTATTTTTCCCCTTAGTTTAAAAAAGAAATTTAAAAAATTAATTATTTAATGAATAAGGGAGAGATTGAGATAAAAGGGGGCATAACAACATAACAATACAGGTTAAAGCGTGACCCTTTCAGCAACCTAGTGCTTCCACCAAATAACCCGACTTAATAGTAGTTACCATAGTGTCTTTTTCCTTGAAATATTTGAATATAATGTCATATGCTATAGCATCAAACATATCAAGACTGTAAAACCATTCAAGTGGATGAAAGCACTGTATTTAGAACCAGCTAACAGAAAAATGATCAATGGTTTCTATATTGTCTCTTTGCCTATTACAATTTTTGTTTATACAACCACATACGATAAAATCCAGCAAGCTACAACATGATAAAATTAATGGAGACAGAAAAGACATAGTTTGGTGTGGCTTCAAAACAAGATGGTATTAAATCAGCACTAGTTATTATGATGTCTTGTTTTCTTCAAAATAGCTGTTCATTGCATCACAGGCCATAATGTCAAATAGCCCAAAATAAAGCCATTCCAATTAATGAGTGAAAACTTTATAAGGCTTCAAGGCCACATAATGGGGAATCACAGTTACTACATACATTTATATATTTGAATCCTTTCCTACACTAGGGAAACTATTTGATGTTCACAGATGCGAGTTTGATTTAATTCACTTATGAGTATGGTTTCAAGCTGCGCCCATTTATTGATAAATACCTCAATGTGATCCTTCTTTATAGCTGAGTAGTACTCCATTGTATAGAAATACCACAACTTTTTTATCCATTCTTCAGTTGATGGACACTTGGGTTGTTTCCAAGATCTGGTGATTACAAATTGTGCTGCTATAAACATAGGTGTGCATATATCACTGTAGTATGATGCTCTCAGTTCCTCTGGGAATATGCCTAGAAGTGGAATAGCTGGAACAAATGGGACTTCCAATCCCAGATTTTGAGAAATCTCCAGACTGACCTCCACAACGGTTGCACCAGTTTACACTCCCACCAACAGTGCAGGAGAGTTCCTTTTTCCCCACAGCCTCTCCAGCACTTGTTGTTGTTGGTTTTCTTGATCCTAGCCATTTTTTCAGGAGTGAGATGGAATCTCAGTGTGGTTTTAATTTGCATTTCCCTAACAACCAATGATGATGAACATTTTTTCATGTATTTATTTGCCATTTGTATTTCTTCCTCTGAGAAGTGTGTATTCATCTCAGATGCCCATTTTTGGATTGGGTCTTTGAATTTGGGGGGTCCAAGTTTTTTTAATTCTTTATATGTTTTAGACAAAAGTCCCTTGTCTGAGGGGGAGTTCAATTAGATCTTTTCCCAATTTGTGGGTTTTCTTTTCACTATGCTGGAGATTTTTTTTACTTACAGAAACTTTTTAATAAGAGGTGGTCCCAGTTATTGATTCTGAGAAGTATTTCCTGTGCGGTTTGAGTCCTGTTCATGAATTCTCTACCTACTCCCAGGTCTGCAAGGTTTCTACTTAATTTGTCTTCCAGTAGATTTAGTGTTTCTGTTTTAATAATCAGATCTTTGATCCATTTAGATTTTAATTTAGTACATGGTGATAGGTTTGGGTCGAGTTTTAGTTTTCGGCAAATGGAGAGCCAGTTTTTCCAACACCATTTATGAAAAAGACTCGTTTTTCCAGTGAGCCTGCTTAGCCCCTTTATCAAAGATAAGGTGGTTGAGTGTGTTTGTAGTTGTGGTTGTATCTTCTAATCTATTCCATTGATCCTCTGCTCTGTTTTGATTCCAGTACCATGTTGATTTTACTACTGTTGCTTTGTAGTATAACTTCAAGTCAGGTGTGATGCCTCCTGCCTTGTCTTTGCTGTTTAGAATTGCCTTTGATATTCTAGGTCTCTTCTGGTTCCAGATGAACCTTAGGAGTGACTTCTCCAGATCTATAAAGTATGTTGATGGTATTTTTATTGAGATTGCATTGAATCTGTATAATAGTTTTGGGAGAATGGCCATTTTCACAATGTTTATTCTTCCTATCCATGAACATGGGATATCTTTCCATTTTCTGAGACTGTCTTCAATTTCTTCTTTCAGTGTATTATAATTTTCCCTGTATAGGCCTTTCACTTCTTTCATAAGAGTAATTCCTAAATATTTCATTTTTTGCTTGTTAGTATGAAGCGTGTGTCTTCTCTTATTTCTCTTTCTGTGATTTTGTTGTTAGTGTATAAGAATGCTATTGATTTCTGAGTATTGATTTTGTATCCAGCTATATTACTGAATTTATTTATTGTATCTAAGAGTCTTTCAATGGAATTTTGGGGGTCTTCTATGTAGAGTATCATGTCATCTACAAACAATGACAATTTAACTTCTTCTTTTCCTATCTTTACCTCTTTTATTTTTCTCTCTTGTCTAATTGCTCTGGCTAGTACTTCCAGTACTATATTAAATAGGAGAGGTGATAAAGGACATCCTTGTCTTGTGCCTGATTTTAAAGTAAAGGCTTTCAAGTTTTGGCCATTTAGTATGATACTGGCTGTTGGTTTGTAATAGACGGCCTTTATTATATTGAGGTAAAGACCATCTATTCCACTTTTCTGTAAAGTTCTTATCATGAATGAATGTTGGACCTTATCGAAGGCTTTTTCTGCATCTATGGAAATGATCATGTGATTCTTACTTTTGGCTTTATTGATATGGTGGATTACATTTATTGATTTACGTATGTTGAACCATCCCTGCATGCCTGGGATGAATCCCACTTGGTCACGGTGTATAATCTTCTTGATGATTTGCTGGATCCTATTTGCCAATATTTTATTGAGGATTTTTGCATCTGTGCTCATTAGGGAGATTGGTCTGTAGTTCTCTTTTTCAGTTTGGTCTTTCTCAGGTTTTGGTACTAGAGTAATATTTGCTTCCAGGAATGACTTAGGAAGGATTGCTTCCCTTTTAATTTCATTGAAGGGTTTGAGGAATGTTGGTATTAAGTCTTCTTTGTATTTCTTGTAGAATTCTGCAGTGAATCCGTCTGGGCCTGGGCTCTTCTTTGCAGGTAAGGAATTAATTACATGTTCAATTTCATTGATAGAGACTGGGTTATTTAGCAGTTTTACATCCTCTTGATCTAGCTTTGGTACTTCATCTGTTTCTAAGAATCTGTCTCTTTCTTCTGTGTTGTCAAACCTTTGAAGTAGAGTTTTCGAAATAGGTGTTGATGATCTTCTGTATTTCTATTGAGTCTGTAGTGACTTCACCTTTTTTGTTTCTTATTACATGGATTTGAGCTCTTTCTTGCCTTCGTTTAATAAGGTTGTCTAGGGTCTTATCAATTTTATTTATTCTTCCAAAGAACCAACTTTTTGATTCGTTGATTCTTTGGATTGTTTTCTTAGTCTCTATTGCATTGATTTCTGCTCTGATTTTTATAATTTCCTCTCTTCTTTTGGTTTGGGCTTGACTTGCTCTTCTTTTTCTAGCTGTTTGGTGTGTAGCATCATGTTGTTTATTTGTATTCATTCTGTTTTCCTGATGTGGGAACTCAGTGCAATAAATTTTCCTCTGAGGACGGCTTTCATTGCATCCCATAGATTCCGGTAAGTTGTATCTGTATTTTCATTTGTTTGTAGGTATTGCTTAATTTCTTTTTTAATTTCCTCTGTTACCCACTGATTATTGAAGAGTGTGTTATTCAGTTTTCATGTGTTTGTGGGATTTTTGCAGTATCTTTTATCGTTAATTACTAATTTCATAGTGCTATGGTCCAATAGCATGCAAGGGATAATTTCAACTCTTTTGCATTTATTTAAAAATGTTCTGTGAGTTAATATATGGTCTATTTTAGAGAATGACCCATGTACTGCTGAGAAGAATGTGTATTCTGTTGTTGTTGGGTGGAATGCTCTGTATATGTCTATTAAGTCCATTTGTTCACAGGTGCAATTTAGTTCTTTTATTTCTTTGTTGATTTTCTGTTTGGTTGATCTGTCCATTGGTGTCAAGGGTGTGTTAAGATCTCCTGTCAGAATTGTGTTACTGCTGATTTGGTTTTTCATTTCTGTTAGTACTTGTTTTATGTAACTGGGTGCTCTGGAGTTTGGTGCATATATATTTAAGATAGTTATTTCTTCCTCTTGCAGTTTTCCCCTAACCAGTATGTAGTGACCTTCTCTATCCTTTCTGATCATTATTGGCTTGAAGTTGACTTTGTCTGCAAACAGAATAGCTACTCCCGCTCTTTGGGGGGGTTCCTGTTGCATGAAGTATTGTTTTCCATCCTTTGACTTTCAGTCTGTGAGTATCCTTTTGAGTTAGGTGGATTTCTTGTAGACAGCATATGGTTGGATTTTGTTTCTTGATCCATTCTGCCAGTCTGTTTCTTTTTATTGGTCTATTGAGACCATTTACATTAATAGTTAGAACTGTTATATGTTGGTTTATCATTGACATATTATCTTTCTGCTGTTGCATGTTTATCTTTCTGCTCTGTTTAATTGTCTGCTTTGTTTAGTGGTTTTTCCCTAAATGTATCTAGGCTGTCTTTCAGTATTCTTTGCAGGATTGACTTGGTGATCATGGAGTTTTTCATCTGATCTTTGTCATGGAAGTATCTTATTTCTCCGTCAAATTTGAAGGACAGTTTTGCAAGGTACATCAGCCTAGGTTGGAAATCATTTTCCTTTAGGATCTGAAATACATCACTCCATGCTCTTCTTGACTTTATTGTTTGTGCTGAGAAGTCTGCTGTAATTCTGATAGGTTTTCCTTTATAGCTAATCTGTCTTTTCTCTCTGACAGCGTTTAATATTCTATTCTTTTGTTCAATTTCTGGGATGGTCATTATTATATGTCTGGGTGTTGATTTATTTTGGTTGTGATTATTTGGAGTTATATATGCTACATTGATCTTGATATCAGTTTCCAATCTCGTGTTTGGGAAATTTTCAGCTATTACTTCTCTAAATATCCTCTTGACATCCTTTATGTTGTCCCCATCTTTTTCATTTATTCCTATCAACCTTATGTTGTTTCTCTTTGCATCATCCTGTAGGTGTTGAATTGTTATTTCCTGATTTCTTGTTATTTGTAAAAGATCTTTTCTTTTCTATTCACTGGCTGTAATCTTGTCTTTGAGGTCTGAGATTCTATCTTCACATTCATTGAGGCAGTTTTTACACCTTTCAATGGAGTTTTTTATTTCCTGTATATCTCTTTGCATCTGTTTTATGTATTCTGTTTGTTTCTTATATTGTTCATCCAGGGATTCTATCCTTTTGTTTAGTTCCTCCAATTTTTTAACTGCATCTTCTTTAGCTATGTTTTGCATCTGCTTCATTATCTCTTATCAATTCTTCTTTCATCTGAGAGATTGTTTCTAGTTTTAATTCCTTTAAGGCTTCCCATACTTGTTTCTTTATTTCAGTTACCATTATTTCAGGTATTTCAGTTATGTGGCATGTGTTTTCTTCTCTGCACATGGCTCCTTGGCTTTCTTGGGATGGGGCTGGATGTTTGAGATTGCATTTTGGTCTTTCATTTTGTCATCTTCCTGTATTTTGGAGCTTCAAGTGTTGTTCCAGGTTTGGGAGAGAGGTCCGCCAGCCTGGGATGGGGTTCCCTGTGATGGCCCCACTCACTGGACCTGGCAGGGAACCACAGCCTGGTCCTCAGGCCAGGAAGAGTGTCTCCTCAGGCTGGGCAGGATTCCCAGCCACCACTGCTACAGTCACTGATCTGGCCTGGTCCCCAGTCTGGTGGGGAACTGGCCTGGTCCCCAGGTCAGGGAGAATGTTCCCGCAGGCTGGGCAGAACTCCCAGCCGCTGCTGCTACAGTCTCTGATCTGGCCTGGTCCCTGGTCCAGTGGGGAGATATGGTATTTTTGTACACTGCAAGCTATTCAGCTATAAAGAATGATAATTCCAAAGTTTTGGTAAGTAAATGGATGCAAATGAGTGAAATGCACATGGGTGAAACAGTTTGAACTCACATGAATGAACATTGTGTTATCTTGCTAGTATAAAAACTGAAGGTGTTAGTGGAATCCAAAATCCAATATTGTGAAAGTGAAAGGGAAGCAAATGTCTAAAAATGGAGGGTAGTAGCCATTGTTAATTTCCTATTTTCTTGTTTTGAAATCCTGTACCATTTTTATTGTTTTGTGTGGTTTGGTTTTATTCTGTTTTGCCTTGTTAGATTCTATTTTGCCTGACAATATGGGAAGCTATTTTGAAGATAACAAGAGAGCACTATGGTGGCAATCATTTATTTCTTATTATCTTGTTTTGAAGTCCTGTATTATTCTCAGTGTTTTGTTTTGATTGTCTTTATTCTATTTCATTTTGTTTGGCTCTATTCTCTTCAAAATAAAAAAAGAGATGTACTGTATACATGCCCCAATACTCCAAGCTGCATGTAACCATTATGTACTGCAAGCATGTACTGATAACTGTTTTTTTTTTTTTTAAGTCTACAATTCGTTCAATTCTACTCCTTTAGCTGGAAGAGTTTTTTCTATCATAGCTTCCTTGTTGAGACTTTTGCTTACAGGAACATATTCAGAAATTGGGACCTCATTCTGCAGGATAGAAAAATGAAAGTTAGAGGAATGGAATGTGGCATTTCAAGATTCATCTAGGGGGGAAGATGTAGAATACTATGTTTCTTTAAATCCTTCTCTCCTTTTCAATTGTGCCTTTTGATTATGCCTTTTTTCTTTTCCCCAGGCTTCTGTGGAATCCAAGAACAGATAAAGTGTAAAATAAAAAACAAATTAAAAAACCGTTTCCCACTATACAGGTCTATAAGGAGTTGCAAGGACTAAGATGTCTTTTTCTGTCTTACAGGATGAGAGCACATAAAACATTGAGCATAAGGGAGAACTAACATTATGCACTTCAAGGAACTGTCTTTACCTCTTCGACAATGACATAATGAAAATATGTAGTGACCATGTAATATATAGTGTAGTCACCACAGTTAGGAAACATCATGTACTGTTGTTAATACATAATATAATTCTGTGCACTACTGTCCCATTTACACCCTGGAAAACTGAGGTTTCAGCATTTTCCTATCTCTCTTCATTCAAGCTTCACATAATTTGAGTCTTTCAATTTCCCCTATTCCTCCCTACCTCAAATCTTTTGCACATGATCTTTCTTCTGACTATAGAACTTCTTCCTTTATTTTCATTAATTTATAATTCAATTGGTGAGTTCCAGCATACCAGCGTAGGCCCAGGGACAGTTTAAGATCATTGCTCCCAGTGGTTAAGTGCTCACCCAGCTTCCAGCCACACTAGACTAGGCTCAGCAGATCTCCTGGGGCTAACTGGGCCCTGCACAGTGAGCTCTTCTCCATCCAGGGAGCTGAGGCCACACGAGGTGAGTTTCAGCACACCAGCATGAGCTCAGGGAGAGTTTAAGATCATTGCTTCAGTGATAAAGTGCCTGCCTAGCTTCCAGCCACACTGGACTAGGCTAGGCAGGTTTTGTGGGCCTAACTGAGCCACACCCAGCAACCTTGTTCCAATCCTGGGAGTTGAGGCTGCACAAGTCGAGTTCAAGCACACAGGTTTGGGACTGGTAAGAGTTTAAGACCATCACTCCCAGTGGTTAACTGCCTGCTCTGTTTCTAGCCACATTAGACTAAGCTCAGCAGGTCTTGTGGGGCTAAGTGGACCACCGCCAATGATCTCCATTCAGTCAGGGAGCTGAGGAACATGAAGAGAGTTCCAGTGTATCAGTGCTAGCCCGGGGAGAGATTTGGACCATCATCCACAGTGGTTAGAAGCTCACTAACATTCCTAGAACACCAGAGGTGGCATGGAAGGTCCTGTGGGTCAGACTGAACCACGCATTTAGTCCCAGGAGCCGACAGTAAACAAGGCCATTTCCAACATGCAGAGGGGAAGCTTTGGAACATCTCTGGAAACACAGAAATATAGGAAAATGACAACACAAAAAACCAAACTGCAATCTCAAACCTCCAGCACATTCCAAGAAAGTCGAGGAGCCAGGTACATAGAAGAAAATATAAGCCATAAACCTAAAATAGTAGCAACTGTATTAAGGAAGCAACTCTGGGAAGCTGTAAAGGAATGCAAATGAGAAATAATCTTCCAGGTAAAAGAAAAAATGATAAAAGTAATGAAAGAAATGCTGAACACATCTAAAGAAGACACAAGTAAAAAAATTAGAGGAACAATGCAAAGAGATAGAATCCCTGGGTGAACAACATAAGAAACAAACAGAATACATGAAGTAGATTCAAAGAGATATAAAGGAAATCAAAAATTCCATTGAAAGTTGTCAAAACTGCCTCAATGAAAGTGAAGATAGAATTTCAGACCTCCAAGACAAGATTGTAGTTAGTGAACAGGAAAGGAAATATCTTTTAAAAATGACAAGGAGTCAGGAAATAACAATTCAACAACTGCAAGATGATATAAAGAAAAACAAGATAAGATTGATAGGGATAAATGAAAAAGAATGGGGGAACACAAAGGATATCAAGAGGATATTTACACAAGTAATAGCTGAAAATTTCACAAACATGAGAATGGAAACTGACATTAGGATTAGTGAAGCATATAGAACTCCAAATAGCCATAACCAAAATAAAACTACATCCAGACTTAGGGCTCCAGGAGGGTCAAAACCCTTTAATTAAGCTCAAGACTTTGAGGGTAAAGATGAAGGATTCTCTGGGTCAGTGCACTTATATTAGGACCAAGAACCAAGGGTAGAGAAACTGAGGAAAGAGCAGGAAATGAGCAGGACCTTGGGAGTCACTTCAAAGATGTCTCCAAGTAATGAATCAAGCCAATTAGTAGAATTGTCTTATCAAGAAGACATGGTAGAAGTAAAACTGTAGGAGTAATCTTTGCAGCTGCAGTCTCTACCTTGTTAATTGGGGTTGGAGCCAAGTGTCTGCAGCTGTGGCCTTATCTTGCCCTTTGAGGTATCTCTGGTCTCACAGACCACTACAGGCCTCAGCCAGGACCAGTGATTCATAGAGCTTCACTTACTATGAATCAGCTCCCATCGCCAGGCAAGGGGCCTAAGCCTAGGACAGACTCACAGATAAACATAGAAAGACAGTTATTAAAATTTAAATCCCACTCAGAGCCACTTCATAGTGGTCTGCAACAAAGGCCCACTTGAAGATTGTTGCCAACAGCATAAAAGGAGAACTAGAGGGGAAGATGATATGCTTTTGATTGTCTTGGATAAACTTGTCATGCTGGTTTTCCTGATATGAACCCAAATGTTCCCATTATCAGAGAAGCTGAGATCTGCACTGTCACTGCAGAGGGCTTTGGTTGTCTTTGAGGGAGCGCTGATCCTTGCCTTGAGCATTGCTTCCTTTCTCCAATGCAGATTCCCTAGGACTCCTGGCACAGAGAAGCAGACTTTGTGGCTTCCACCACTGATCTTTGGACCTTCCCAGTGCAGATCCTAATACAGACATGCATGAAACATGATTGTGGGCTCTAGGCCTCCAGTTGGACTCATGGAGGACATTGCCATGGGCTCTAGATCTTCACCTGGACTTGGGCAGCACATTATGATGATATCCAGGCCCTTACCTGGTTTAGTGGGTCCCTATTGCATGGACAGGTCTCACACTCCTCTACATTTGACTCTTTGGGTGAACATTATAAAATAATCCTATAAATTATGGGTCCTGTATTAAATCTGTTCCTTGTAAACTCTGACTACAACACATGATGCTTTAATTTGTCAAAATTGTCAAAGCTTGGGCTAAAATCAGTTCTTTCTAGTTCTAAAATTCATTCTCTTTATGGTGTGCCATGGTGCTTCCAACATATTCATGGTATTTTAGGACAAACTTAACTTTAAATCAAAAAGCTGTAAAGCAATGACAGGAGAATGGAGCCTGGCAGATGACAGTACCACCATAACTACAAAACACAGGCAGTAAGCTGAGTGACACTGCAGAGTCTTTCAATTTTTGAACTTCTGGAATATTTAGCCCCATTTGTCTGCCTTCTGTTATAGCTATCTTCCCATGTGTATCTGTAAAATTTTGTTACTGGCTTTCATCACTATTCCTATTTATTTCTCCTCCCACACTTAATTTTTATGCTCTCCACCACTTCACAGTTAGAAAAAGAGAATTGTATGTGCCTTTGGAAAGGAATGGAAGAGCAAAAACTGCAAACTATTTTTTTCTAAACTAGTTTTCTTTTCATTGTTCATAGTCTACTTTCATTTCTCTTTCTCACACCTCAGTTAACTCTTAGCTTCAGTTCTGAAAGCATGCATCATGGATCAATGAGTTTCATACATTTACCTTTGTCTACTTTCTCTCAGACCTCAGTAAATAGTAACAGTTGCTATTTACTGAGCACCTCTTATGTGAAAGGCACATAGTGCTTCATTTATATCTCCTTGTGTTTCTCTCATTATCTTCATTTTACAGGCGAGGAAACTAGGCTTACAAGACGTTAAGTAACTATAATTGCATGTGTCATATGGGCCATAACCAGAATTTACGTCATGTCTAAAATCATCTTTTTGGTGTTCTTTCTACCATACCATAAAAATAGCTAGAATATCTAAACTTAATATAAAAGCCCCATATTAATGTATTTGGAAATATAATAAAATCTTCACACATTAATGCCAAAAACTATATTTTCTAAAATAAAAAAGCACTTGAGTCTACTGTTTTAGTCTACAAATCTCCTTAATAACTAGTTTAATAAAAATCATCAGAATATTTATGTTTCAGCAATATAATTTGTTATTATAGAGAGAACAGGTCTCATGTATAAATATCCTCTTTTCAAAAAAGGGATAAAGGAAATTCTGTTGAGAAAGATAGATTTTGCTGAACAAATGGACCAGCTGTATAGTCACATACAAAAACAAACTATACATATCTCCCATTATGGATAATGATTACTTTACAATTGAATACAATTCTAGATATAATTTCTAAAACTATAAAACTTCTAGAAGAAAATATTTTTTCTTTGGATTAGGCAAAAATTTCTTAGATACAAAATAGTAAGAAAAACCATTATGTATATGTTATGGATTAAAAACTAGTGGTCAAATTAACACCAGCAAATTAAATCAGCATGGTGCTGATTGCAGATATTCCATATGAGGAAAGTTGCCAGCATAAATAGAGACGTGAAGAAGGAGAAGCTGAGGTGTTGTGGGTTTTTCTAAGTATTGCTGTTTTGAGCCATTGGTTCTCCTGGGGGAGCTCCTCATGACTAGCTTCCCCAGTGTGAGTTTTACCATTGTCATTGGAGGTTGGGACCTTGTTGGTGAGACTGGCTGCGGTTCCCTTTGCGGGAGCTCTGGTCCTTACATCAAGCATCGCTGCCTGGCTCTTGGAGGGAGAGACATGTGCCACTTAATCTCCAGGACAAACTCATCATGTTGGCATTCTGGCATGTACTCAACTGTTCTTACCATTGGAGGAGCTTGGGACCTCCGTTTTCAGGGCAGCCCTGGTTCTTATTTTAAGTGTGACTTCTTGGCTCCTACCAGCACAGCTCCTTCACCCTGCTGGTATACACTTTCTAGCTTCTACCACTGACCTTTGGACCTTCCCAGCACAGATCCATAAAGCAGACTGGTATGAGTCCTTCTCGTGGGCTCTGGACCTCCAGTTGGACTCATAGGAGGTGTTGTCATGGGCTCTAGGTTTTCATCTGGACTCATGTGAAGCATTGCTGTGGGATCCAGGCCCTTGGCTGAATATTCTGGGTTTATAGTGTTGTGAACAGATTTCCTGCACTTTCTTGTGTTAAACTCTGGGTGAAACTCTGGGGGACCATCATTAAACAATATTACATATTCTATGTTCTGATTCTAATTATTCTCCTCACAACCCTTGACTGCAACACCTTTTAAATACAAAATCCTAAAAGAAATGAGACAGTCTGTGGTATCTGGCAGGAAGAGAGTCTGAGATCAGCTTCCCCTCCCTCCATCGACAGGATTCAGAGCCTGAGACTGGCAGGAATGCCAGTGAGGAGTAGGATCCCAGGAAGAATTCACATCATGAATAAGAAGGACTAGTATCATGAAGCAATAGTAACAATACAAGTAAGCAGGTGGTAAATTAGATGAACCAGCTTTGTTCTTGGGGACAAAGACATGCCATGTGGAATATAAATTGGTGGCTAAAACTGTTCCCTTCTTTTTTCTTTTCTTCTCTTTCCTCTCTCCTTTCTCCCCTCTTCTCTTTTTTCTCTCACCACCCCCATTAAATGGTTGAAGAGGTCACCAGCTTCAGACAATTAATCCTATCCCCCAACCCAGTGTTACAGTTGATACACTGTGTCAACTTGAGAGGTTTCTGACTCAGCAGGGAACCAAGATTTGCATATATTCTCATCCTGTGCAAGAGGAGGGGACAAAGATTTTATGAGTGCTACACGAACCTGGGAGAGGGGGGCTGGCCTGTATACAACGTAAGGAAGGAAAGAGGCTTGCTTTTTTTTTTTAATTTAAGAGGAAAAAGAAAAAACACAAAACAAAACAAAGCAGTGTAAGGTTACACATAATACAGAACTCCAAAAAAAAAAAAACATAACAGTAAGAAATCACCTGTTAATAGATTACATATTATCATCTTGGAAATAGTTGCTCAAATCACAGTATCAAAGAATACAAAGTAGACATTCAAACAGAGAGACTGCAAACAGCTGTGTTCAATGATCCAAAAACATTAATATAGTCAGCTATTTAACAGCCCTATACACACTTGCTGTTATATCCGTTAGAGCTCTTTTTTTTCCCTTCCTCTCTTTTTTACAACAAAATTTACACATTTTGGATTTTATTACTCCTTGGTTCTTATTACTTTTGGGGGGGGAGAATAAAGTGAAATATGGCAAAACAAAGCTGTCAGTCAAAACCAAGGATAGACATAGCACATGATGTAGAACAGAGTACAAGGTTATCAACAATGGTTATCAACGTTGTCTCTTGTTTCCTTAAAAAGATTTGTCTATCTCATTAGATATTATAAAGTTGGACAAAACAGTAGAGAACAAGACCAATAAAACTTAGGCATTGTAAACATTACAGGACTTCCAAAGGAGACAATAGTCAAACCAGAATGGGCATCTTTGTGAATCTTATTGCCTTCGAAGTAGTTGCCTATACCCTCAGACTTGATACTATCGCACAGAATGGAACAGAGTCTAATCAGTCAAAACAAGATCGTGGGAGTATTACAGGACTTCAAAACAAGTTAATAGGAAATCGAAAAGAGTTACTATTATATATCCTAATTTTTAAAATTTTTCCCTTAATTAAAATAAACATAAGAAATAACTAAATAATTTTTTTAAAGAATAGTAGTTACCATAGTGTCTGTCTTTTTCCTTGAAATATTTGGATAAAACTTCATATACTATAGCTTCAAATATTTCCATATCAAGAAGCCCAGAATAAAGCCTTTCTAAATAATAAGTGAAAATTTTATAAGGCTTCAAGGCCACATAATGGGGAATCATGATTACCACATATTTTTATATATTTGAATCATTACTTACATTAGGGAAACTATTCGGTATTCATACATGCGAGATTGATTTATTTCACTAATGAGTATGGTCTCAAGCTGCGCCCATTTATTGATAATTATCTCAATGTGATCCTTCTTTATAGCTGAATAATACTCCATTGTATAGAAATACCACAACTTTTTTATCCATTCCTCAGTTGATGGACACTTGGGTTGTTTCCAAGATCTGGCGATTACAAATTGTGCTGCTATAAACATAGGTGCACATATATCACTGTGGTATGATGCTTTCAGTTCTTCTGGGAATATGCCTAGAAGTGGGATAGCTGGAACAAATGGGATTTCCAATCCCAACTTTTTGAGAAACCTCCAGACAGACCTCCACAAAGGCTGTACCAGTCTACACTCCCACCAACAGTGCAGGAGAGTTCCTTTTTCCCCACAGCCTCTCCAGCATTTGTTGTTGTTGGTTTTCTTGATCCTGGCCATTCTTTCAGGAGTGAGATGGTATCTCAGTGTGGTTTTAATTTGCATTTCTCTAATGACCAATGATGATGAGCATTTTTTCATGTATTTATTTGCCATTTGCATTTCTTCATCTGAGAATTGTGTATTCATCTCAGATGCCCATTTTTGGATTGGATCTTTGAATTTTGGAGGTCTGAGTTTTTTTAATTCTTTATATGTTTTAGACAAGAGTCCCTTGTCTGAGAGAGAGTTCACTAAAATCTTTTCCCAGTTTGTGGGTTTTCTTTTCACTATGCTGGAGATTTCTTTTGACGTGCAGAAACTTTTTAATAAGAAGTGGTCCCAGTTATTGATTCTGGGAAGTATTTCCCGTGCGGTTTGAGTCCTGTTCATGAATTCTCTACCTACTCCTATGTCTCCAAGGTTTCTACCCAATTTGTCTTCCAATAGATTTAGTGTTTCTGTTTTAATATTCAGATCTTTGACCCATTTAGATTTTAATTTAGTACATGGTGATAGATATGGGTCTAGCTTTAGTTTTCGGCAAATGGAGAGCCAGTTTTTCCAGCACCATTTATTAAAGAGACTGTCGTTCTTCCAGTGAACCTGCTTGGCTCCTTTATCAAAGATAAGGTGGTTGAGTGTGTTTGTATTTGTGGTTGTATCTTCTAATCTATTCCATTGATCTTCGCCTCTGTTTTGATTCCAATACCATGTTGATTTTACTACTGTTGCTTTGTAGTATAATTTCAAGTCAGGGATTGTGATGCCTCCTGCTTTGCCTTTGCTGCTTAGAATTGCCTTTGCGATTCTAGATCTCTTCTGGTTCCAGATGAAATTTAGGAGTGATTTCTCTAGATCTATAAGGTATGTTGATGGTATTTCTATTGGGATTGCATTGAATCTGTATACGAGTTTTGGGAGAATGGCCATCTTCACAATGTTTGTTCTTCCTATCCATGAGCAAGGGATGTCTTTCCATTTTCTGAGATCATCTTCAATTTCCTTTTTCAGTGTATTATAGTTTTCACTGTATAAGTCTTTCACTTCTTTCATAAGAGTAATTCCTACATATTTCATTTTTTTGCTTGCTAATGTGAATAGTCCAGTTTCTCTTATTTCCCTCTCTGTGATTTTGTTGTTCATGTATAGGAATGCTATTGATTTCTGAGTATTGATTTTGTATCCAGCCACATTACTGAATTTATTTATTGTATCTAAGAGTCTTTCAATGGAGTTTAGGGGGTCTTCTATGTAGACTACCATGTCATCTGCAAACAATGATAATTTAACTTCTTCTTTTCCTATCTTTACCCCTTTTATTTCTCTTTCTTGCCTAATTGCTCTGGCTAGTACTTCCAGTACTATATTAAATAGGAGTGGTGATAAAGGACATCCTTGTCTTGTGCCTGATTTTAAAGTAAAGGCTTTCAATTTTTGGCCATTTAGTATGATGCTGGCTGTTGCTTTGTCATAAATGGCCTTTATTATATTGAGGAAAGGACCATCTATTCCAATTTTCTGTAGAGTTTTTATCATGAATAAATGTTGGACTTTATCAAAGGCTTTTTCTGCATCTATAGAAATGATCATGTGATTCTTATTTTTGGCTTTATTGATATGGTGGATTATATTTATTGATTTGCGTATGTTGTAGCCATTCTGTTTGCAGACAACGTGAACTTTAAACCAACAATGACCACAAAGGACAAAGAAGGTCACTACATACTCGTAAGGGGAAAACTCCAAGAGGAAGAGATAACTATCTTAAATATATACGCACCAAACTCCAGAGCACCCAGTTATATAAAACAATTATTAACAGAAATGAAAACTCAAATTATCAGTAACACAATTGTAACAGGAGACCTTAATACACCACTGACACCAAGGGACAGATCAACCAGACAGAAAATGAGCAAAGAAATAACAGAACTGAATCACACCTGTGAACAAATGGGTTTGATAGACATATACAGAATGTTCCACCTAACAACATCAGAATACACATTCTTCTCAGCAGTACATGGATCATTTTCTAAAATAGACCATATATTAGCTCACAGAACATATTTAAACAAGTGCAAAAGAGCTGAAATCATCCCTTGCATGTTATCGGATCATAGCGCTCTGAAATTAGAAATTAATGATAAAAGATACAGCAAAAATCCCACAAACACATGGAAACTGAATAACACACTCTTGAGTAATCAGTGGGTCACAGAAGAAATTAAAGAAGAAATCAAACAATACCTAAAAGAAAATGAAAATACAGATATAACTTACCGGAATCTGTGGGATGCAATGAAAGCCGTCCTCAGAGGAAAATTTATTGCACTGAGTTCCCACATCAGGAAAACAGAACGAATACAAATAAATAACTTGATGCTACACCTCAAACAGCTAGAAAAAGAAGAGCAAGTCAAGCCCAAAGCCAAAAGAAGAGAGGAAATTATAAAAATCAGAGCAGAAATCAATGCAATAGAGACTAAGAAAACAATCAAAAGAATCAACAAATCAAAGAGTTGGTTCTTTGAAAGAATAAATAAAATCGATAAGCCCCTAGCCAACCTTATTTTAAAAAGGGAAGAAAAAGCTCAAATTCATGCAATAAGAAATGAAAAAGGAGAAATCACTACAGACCCAATAGAAATACAGAAGATCATCAACACCTATTTCGAAAACCTCTACTCTCAAAAGTTTGATAACACAGAAGAAATAGACAGATTCTTAGAAGCATATGAAGTGCCAAAGCTAGATCAAGAGGATGTAAAACTGTTGAATAACCCAATCTCTGTTACTGAAATTGAAAATGTAATTAAGTCCTTACCCACCAAGAAGAGCCCAGGCCCAGATGGATTCACTGCAGAATTCTACAAGAAATACAAAGAAGACCTAATGCCAACACTCCTCAAACTATTCAATGAAATTCAAAGGGAAGCAATCCTTCCTAAGTCATTCCTGGAAGCAAATATTACTCTAGTACCAAAACCTGAGAAAGACCCAACTAAAAAAGAGAACTATAGACCGATCTCCCTAATGAACACAGATGCAAAAATCCTCAATAAAACATTGGCAAATAGGATCCAGCAAATCATCAAGAAGATTATACACCATGACCAAGTGGGATTCATCCCAGGAATGCAAGGACGGTTCAACATATGAAAGAAGAGGCTTGCTTTTCCCCCACCCTTTTCCTCTGATTGCTGCCCTGAAGTATTGCCCTGGTGCAATGCCACCCTGCCTTGCAGCCAGCTCATTATGGACTGAAACATCCAAAAACTGTAAGCTAAGTATACCTTTCCTTCCTTCATTTTGGGTGTTGGGTATTTTATCCTAGCAATGAGAGAAAAATAAACATAACCAAGACATCCAGAGACAAAGATCAGACTCAGACCCAGGGTAGACAGACAAATTTCACTGTGTTTACTTTTCTCCATCTGATGAGTTTTCCACTTAGTAATTGACTGGGTGAGGGGGCTTTTTTTCTTTTCTCTTTTTCTCTCTGTTCTGTTTTGTCCTCTTTGTTTTTCTTTCTGTATGCTTGTTGTTGGGGTTTTTTTCCCTAGAGTGTGTGGTTACTTTTCTTTATTGTTTTTTTTTCTTTTTTCCTCGTTGCTTTTATTCTCTTTTTCTTTTCTTCCTTTCTCTCTCATTCATCATTTAGATATCTAAATTTTCTTTTTGTTTTATTCTATTCATCATCTTCTTCTCTTTCAACAACTGTCTCACTTGACTTTATGATACTTCTGTGTGAGTAAACAGTTCTCTCTTTGGTTCATTTCAAAACTCCTAGGCTTTATCTTCCAATCCTTCCCTCTTGCGTCCAACAATTACCCAAAACATGCGTGATCATTCTATTCCCTCCAACCTTGCTCCTATATACCTTCATTCATATGTTCATTCTACTTCTGTTCCTCTTAAATCCCCACACAACCTGAAAAATCACTCTACTAAGTGAGAAAACATTGCATACAAGTTCCTGGTATAAATTGGGATATATTATATAACTGTAGAACTTGCTCTTATGGTCAAAGATATCAGGTTGAGGGTTACCACAGTTTGTCAGTAGCCATGCTGTAATTGAGTCTATTGTTATTGCTAACTGCAGTGCATTAACAAAGATGTTATACCTGTAATAATCAGTTTTTATTCCCTGTATGACAATACTATGATTGCAAGGGATCATAAACATCAACATAGTTCAGGGCCAAAGGAATAGGCCTTGAGTCAATAGCAACTTCACATTCTTACTCACATTCTTAATATATTGGGAAGGTGAGTTCTTTGGGTATATGACCATAAAGACCAGCAAACCCCTACATCTAGAAGGAGCAGATATCCTGAGGAACAGACATCCACTAGGAAAGCCTCAACACCAGAAATAAAGATATCTAACATAAGAAATCTACAAGCATCAATATAGAAAATAAAATAAATAGAAAGTAGGAAATGATGAGAAGAAATAAATACAGTCCCAAATACTCAGCCCACCCAGGACAAGTATAGAGTACAAAAAGTTTTTAAAAGGCAGAGGAAATCATAAGCTAGCCATTGGAAAGCTCTAAAATGATAGCAGCAGAAGTGAAAAAAAAGTCAAAATGGCCATACAAAATAATCTATAAGTTGCAAAAAGAAATGACTATCACAATAAAAGACACTAAAAACAGAAACAGAAAAACAAATAGAGGAGCTCAGGGAAATGATGGAAACTATGAATGCCCAACATAAGGAAGAAATAGAATCAAGGAAACAGATCCAAACAAATCCAGGAGGTGAAAAACTCCATTGAAATGGTATGCAACAGATTGAATGAAGGTGAGGTAGAATATCAGATATAGAAAACAGGAATATAACTGGCAACCAGGAAAAGAAAGATATCCTTAAAATAGCAAGTGGTCATGAAAAATCAATTCAACAGCTATAGGATGAAGCAATGAAGAACCACAGAAGGTTGATTGGAATCAGTGGGAATGCCAGAGACAACACAAAAACCATTTAAAAAAAAAAAAAAAAAAAAAAACCTCTTCACAGAAATAATGGCAGAAAACTTCCCAAACATGGATGAAGGATTTAACATGTAAATAAATACAGTATATAGAACTCCAGATACCCATGACCAAAATAAATCTACATGAAGGCATATAATAATCAAGAATCCAGAAATTCAGCACAAGAACAAAATTTTAAAAGCAACTAGAGAAAAGAAACTCATCACCTACAAAGGAAAGCCCATCAGAATCACAGCAGACATCTCAAAACAAACCCTGAAATCAAAAAGAACCTGGAGTAAAGTATTTCAAAACCCAAAGGAAAACAGTCTTCAACCCAGATTGATGTACCCCACAGAACTATTTTTCAAAATTGGAGAAATAAGATAATTCCATGACAAAGAACAACTGAAGAAATTTATGACCACAAAATCAGCTCTACAGAATGCTCTAAAGGATGTATTAAAGATAATGAAAACCACAAACACATGGATGCCAATAGAAGCTGCCAGGCAGGGCAAGCAATCAAATAGAACAGAAAGACAGGGGAAAAACAGTAGGAAAATAATTTGAAAAATATAAGGCAATACATCAGTTATAACCATAAATATAAATGGCCTAAACTCACCAATCAAAAGAAACAGATTGACAGAATGGATCAAGAAGCAAGATCTAACAATATGCTGTATTCTAGAAACATATTTAATGCAAAAAGAAATTTATAGACTAAAAGTCAAAGGATAAAAAATAATTCTCCATGTCACAGTAATCCAGAAAAAATCAGGAGTGGCTATTCTCTTTGCAGACAATGTAAACTTTAAACCAAAACTGATCAAAAGAGACAAAGAAGGTCACTACATACACTGAGGGAAAACTTCAAGAAGAGATAACATCATGAATATGTATGCACCAAACACTGATGCACACAAATACATAAAACAATGTTAAAAGACATGAAAAAAACAGTAACACAATTTCAGTGGAAGACCTTAATACCCCACTCACTTAAATAGGAGATCAAATACAAAAAATCCAACAAAGAAATATCAGAATTAAGCCAAGCCTGTGAACAAATGGACTTCATAGATGTCTACAGTATCAAATCCCAAAACACAAAAATACACTTTATTCTCTGCTGCACATGGGATGTTCTCCAAAATAAACCACATTTTAGCCCATAAAATATTTTTAAGTAACTGTAGAGGAATTGAAATCATTCCATGCACACTGTCAGACCCTAGAGCATGAAAGTGGAAATCAATGACAAAAGAAATCACAAAAACCACATAACTAGTGGAAATTAAGCAGCACCCTTTGAATACCCAATGGGTCATAAACAAAATTAAATGGTAGATACAATTAAAAAATAATGCCAATAAAGCATACCTAAACTTATGGGGTACAATGAAAGCAATACTAAGAGGGAAATTTATAGCCTTTCACATCTGAAAAACAGAACAAGCTCAAATAAACAACCTAATGTTGAAATTCAAAGTTCTAGAAAATGAAGCAAAAAATCAAACCAAAAGCTCATATTAAGGAGGAAATTTGTAAAGGTAAGAGAAAAAATTAATACAATTAAGGCTAAGAAAATAATATGAAGAATTAATGAATCAAAAGTTTGGTTACTTGAATGAAATAATGAAACTGATAAATCATTAGTAAACTTCATCAAAGAGATAAAAGAAAAAATACAAAATAAAGCAATTAGAAATGAAAAGAAGGAAATCACAACACTATACAGAAACCCAGAAGATTATAATACCTATTATGACTACCTATATTCTAACAAGCAGGAAAACACAGAAGAAATAGCCAGATCCCTAGATACAGTTGAGCTACCAAAGCTAAATCAAGAAGATATAAAAATTCTGAGAATTTGATATCAGGCAATGAAATTGAAATTGTAATTAAAGATTTATCAACAAAGAAAACCCAAGCCCTGACAGAAATTTAGAGAAAGCTAATGCCACTAATGCTGAAACTCTTTAAGAAAATTGAAAGGGAAGCAATATTTTCAAAATCATTTCTGGGAGCAAGTATTACCCTGAGTCAAAAACCAGAGAACCTACCCAAAAAATAAAACCATAAACCAGTCTTCCTAAGGAATGTAGATGCAAAAGTCCTCAATAAGACACTGGAAAACAGAATGTAGTAAATCATCAAGATTATACAGCATGACAAAGTAGGATTCATACCCGGGATGCAGGGATTATTCAACATATGCAAATCAATAAATGTAATACATCATATTAAAAGAAACTGAGAGAAATCTCATGATCATCTTAATGAATGCAGAAAATGCATTTGACAAAGTCAAGTACCCATTCACGATAAAACCCTACATAAAATTGGAATAAACAGTCTTTAGTTCAGTCTTATAAAAGCCATAAATGATAAACCAGTGGCTAATGTTATATCAAATGGTTAAAAACTGAAAGCTTTCACTCTAAAATCAGGAACAAGACAAGGTTGTCCAATATCACCACTCCTATTCAATGTAGTTCTGGAAACAGTATCCAGAGAAATGACAAGAAAAAAGAGATAAAAGGAATAAAGTTAGGAAGGGAAAAAGTTAAATTATTATTATTTGCAGATGACATGATACTCTACGTAGAAGACCCCAAAATATCCACCAAGAAAGACTTACAGATTTAATTACTAAATTCAGTAGTGGAGCTAGATACAAATTCAGCACTCCAAAAATCAATAGCATTCCTTTACATGAGCAACAAACTCACAGAGAAAGAAATTAGAGAAAGCACACCCTTCACAAAAAAATTCAAAAAAACCCGAAATACTTAGGAATCAAGGTAACAAAGGAAGTAAAAGATCTGAACAAGAAAAATTACAACACTCTGAAAATGAGATTGAATAGGATATCAAAAAATGGAAAGATATCACTTGCTCATGAATAGAACCAACATACTGAAAGTGACCATACTCCCAAAATTGTCATACAGATTTAATGCAACCCTTATCAAAATACAATTAGCATATTTCACAGATCTAGAGAAAACATTCCTAAAATTCATTTGGAAACAGAAGAGACCTAGAATAGCAAAAGAAATTCTGGACAACAAAGGCAAGTCAAAGGGCATAACAATCCCAGGTGTGAAATTATAATACAAAACTATTGTGATAAAAATCAACACAGAATTGACAAAAGCACAGACCTGAGGATTAGTGGAACACAATAGACGATGCAGGTGCAACTCAACACACACTCACTCAACCACCTTATTTTTGGCAAAGTGACCAAACATGTTCCCTGATATAAGACAACCTCTTTAATAAGGGGTGCTGGAAAAACTAGCTTTCCACATGCCAAAGAGTCTATCATCAGGCACTAAACTAAAGTCAAAATGGATCAAAAGTCTAAATATTAAAACAGAAACACTAAATTTACTTCAAGAGAAAATAGACAGAAATCTTGAAGACATAGGTGTGGACAGAGACTTCATGAAGAAAATCCATATTACATGGGAAATACAAAGAATCACCAAGAGAGATCTACCTTATTAAAAATCTTATACAGAGCAAAAAAAAAATCACCATCAGAGTGAAAAGACAACCTACAGAGTGGAAAAAATTATAGCCAATAGTCCCTCAGAAAAAAAGGACTTCCATGTAGAACATACAAAGAATTGAGAAAAAGCAAACTCCCCAAATTCAAAGACCCAATCCAAAAATGAGCATCTCAGATGAAGAACTACAAATGGTAAAAACAACTAGATGAAAAAATGTTCAGCTTCATTAGTCATTCAATTGACTAACACTGAGAGTTCATCTCTCTCCACAAAAGAATGGCTATCATCATGAAATCAGCCAATAACAAATGCTGCTGGGGCTGTGGGGAAAAAGGAACCCCTTCTCCACTGTTGGTGGGAGTGTAGAATGTTGCAACCACTGTGGAAATCAGTGTCAAGATTCCTCAAAAATCTAGAATTAGAGGTCCTATGCAATCCAGCTATTCCCTTTCTGGGTATCTTCCCAGAAGAACTAAGAACATCATGCCACAGTGATATATGTGCACCCAAATTCATAGTAGCACAGTTTGTAAACACTAAATCTTGAAAACAACCCAAATGTTCAACAGAGGAATGGGTAAAACATGTATGCTTTTTTACATATTGGAGTATACTCAGCCATAAAAAGGATAAACTTTAGATTTTATAGGTAAATGGATGCAACTCATGCCATACTCATAAGTGAAATAAATCAGACTCACATGTGTAAACCTCATATTGCCTTACTAGTGTAAGAAACTGAATAAGCAAAAAAGATCCAAAATGGAAAATAGGTATTGTAATGCAGAATAAACAGTTCAAAAGAAATTACAAACTGCAATGTAGTAAAGCGGAAAGTAAGAGAAAAAGAAAATATATACATCTATCATAGACACATGTATATACAACTATTATATATAGATATATGATAGTTTCTCTTAGTTCGTTGAAAAGGTTTATGTTATATTATAGTATGAATAGCTAGTATGAAGATATTGATATATAATGTAATGTATTGATTATTTGTACTTTCCTACTAGCCTGTTCTGAAACTGTTTTGTTGATATTTTTATTTTTTCTCTTTAAAATAAAAAAAGAAAATTTGTACTTTGCCAAAATTAATTTCTTTCACTTACCAAAAGATTCTTTTGCAAAAATGAAAATTGAAGTCTCAAGTCTTATGGTTGTGTCTAAATGTTCCCCCAAAGCCTCAGTGGCCACAGAGATTTTGGGAAGGTGGCTGAATCTAGACTGTGTGATTGATTCACAATGCAACGCTGGGATTCAGGGTGAGGTACTGCTGGATCACTCCACTGGTTGGACTGGCACCACCCTAATGCCGGCAGGCTGGATACAAGATAAGGGACAAAAAGAGGCTTATCTTTCTGTCTTGCCACTTTTGCCACCATGAATGCCACCCTGCCTTGGAGTCAGTTATGGACTGAAACCTCTGCAGACCATGAGCTAAGTAAACCTTTTCCCCTCCAACTTTGGGTGTCAGGTATTTTGTCTCCATAATGAGAAAAGTAACTAACCCAACAAGTGAGAAAATATTCAAAATCATCAGAACTCCTACTTGATACAATGCTTGTCTCCAGAATATATAAGAAGTCTCAAGTGTAGGGCTGGTGATATACCTCAGTGGCAGAGTACCTGCCTGTCAAGAGTGAGGTCGTGAGTTTGATCCTCGGTACCAAAAGAAAAAAAAAATCTTGAGCATGTACAATGGTGGGTGTCCTCTAGCAGTTGGGAGGTTGCAAGGCCCGTCTAGCAATGTAAAAAAATCTTGTTTCAAAAACAAACAAAAAGAGTTCTCAGGACTTACTAATATAAAAAATGAATAGCACAACATTTAAAGTGTATTTCAATAGATGCATCACAAAGTAAAGATACATATGATAGCAAATAATCACATAAGACATATTCAACTTCAAACAAAAATCACAGATAGCACTATATATCTGGAAGAATGATAAACATTAAGAAAATTTTCCATACCAAGTGTTAGTGAAGTTGTGAAGCAAGTAGGATTCTAAGATACTGGCTGGAGAGCATTGGGGAAGGGTAGGATTACAAAGCAATATGAGGGTACCTCTGCATATGATGAATGCATTCATTATCTCTATTGAAATAATGATTTTATAAAATCTTATTAAATCATAATGTTATGTACATGAAGTTTACTGTATGTCAATTATACTCAATAAAACTCAGTACTAAATCTTTTTAAATTTTTATTTAAAGAAAAAAATCAAAACAAAATAGTAAAAGGGTGCAAGTAATACAAAATTTCAAAAACAAATAAACAGTAAGAAATCACTAGTTAATACATTACATATTGTCATCTTAGAAATAGTTGTTCAAGTTACAAAATTAAAGCACACAAAGTGGACATTCAAACAGTAAAACTGCAAACAGCTGTGTTCAATAATCCAACAAAAATTTGGTGATATGGTTATCTATCTTACACACAGAAACACACTTGCAGTTGTGTCCTTTAGACCACTTTCTTTTCCCCTCTTTTTTACAATAACATTTGCACATTTTGGGTTTTATTACTCCCACAGTTTTTAGTACTTTTTTTGGAAGAGAATAAAACCAAATGTGACAAAACAAAGCAGTCAGTCAAAACAAAGGATGGAGGTAATCAACAATGGTTACCATATGCCTCTTGCTACCTTAAAAAGATTTGCCTATATCATCAGGTATAATAAAATTGAACAAAACAGTACAGAACAAAACCAATAAAACCTAAACTTTCGAGACATTATAGGACTTCAAAAGAAGATAATAGTCAAACCAGAATGGTCATCATAGTGAATCTTATTGCCTTCAAAGTGGTTGCCTATACCCCCAAACTTGATACTATCAAACAGAACAGAATAGAGTAAAATCAGTCAAAACAAGATGGTGAGAGCAATACAGGGCTTCAAATTGAGTTAATAAGAAATCAAAAAAGTTACTATAATATATCCTGCTAACTTTTTTATTTTACTCTTAATTAAAAAATAATTATAAAAAATAAATTTTTAAAAAGGAGATAGAGATAAAAGAGGACATAACAACATAACAATACAGGTCAGAACAAAACAATTTAAGCAGCATACTGTTTCAACAAAAGATAATCCAACTTAATAGTAGTTAACATAGTGTTTTTTTCCTTAAAATATTTGGGTATAACTTCATATATACTATAGCATCAAACATATCAAGAGAGTGTAAAATCATTAAAGAGGATGAAAGTATTACAGGATATTTAGAACCAGCTGACAGAAAATGAAAAAGGGTCTCTTTGCCTATAAAAAATTTTGTTTATACTATCACATATAATAAAATCCAATAATATAAAACATGATAAAAGCAATGGAGAAAGAACAATAGTTTGATGGGACTTCAAAACAAGATGATATTAAATCAGCACTAGCTATTATGATGCCATGTTTTCTTCAAAATAGGTGTTCATATCATCAAAGAAAATAATGTCAAACAGCCCAGAATAAAAAAAAATTCCAATAAATGAGTGAAAACTTTATAAGGCTTCAAAACCATATAATGAGGAACGATGATTGCCACATACTTTTATGTATTTGTATCATTTCTTACACTAGGGAAACTATTCGATATTCATGCATGTGAATTTGATTTATTTCACGTATGAGTATGGTCTCAAGCTGTGCCCATTTATTTATAAATATCTCAATGTGATCATTCGTTATAGCGATTGATACTCCATTGTATAAAAATGCCACAATTTTTTATCCATTCCTCAGTTGATGGACACTTAGGTTGTTCACAAGATCTGGCTATTATAAATTTTGCTACTTATGACATGGGTGCACATATATCACTGTGGTATGATGCTTTCAGTTCTTCTGGGAATATGCCTAGAAGTGGAATAGCTGGAACAAATGGGACTTCTAATCCCAGCTTTTTCAGAAATCTCCAGACTGACCTCCACAAAGGTTGTAGAAGTATACACTCCCACTAACAGTGCAGGATAGTTCCTTTTCCCCCACAGCCTCTCCAGCATTCATTATTCATGGTTTTCTTGATCCTGGTCATTCTTTCAGTAGTGAGATGGAATCTCAGTGCAGTTTTAATTTGCATTTCTCTAATGAGTAATGATGATGAACTTTTTTTTCATGTATTTATTTGCCATTTGTATTTCTTCATCTGAGAAGTGTGTATTCATCTCAGATACCCATTTTTGGGTTGGATCTTTGAATTTTGGGGGTCTGATTTCTTTTAATTCTTTATATGTTTAAGACAGAAGTCCTTTGTCTGAGGGACAGTTCACTAAGATTTTTTCCCAGTTTTTTGGTTTTCTTTTCACTATGCTGGAGATTTATTTCGACATGCAGAAACATTTTAATAAGAGGTGATCCCAGTTATTGATTCTGGGAAGTATTTCCCGTGTGGTTTGATTCCTGTTCATGAATTCTTCAAGGTTTTTACCCAATTTATCTTCCAATAGATTTAGTGTTTCCATTTTAATATTCAGATCTTTGATCGATTTATATTTTAATTCAGTACATGGTGACAGGCATGGGTCTAGTTTTATTTTTTGGCAGATGGAGAGCCAGGTTTTCCAACACCATTAATAAAGAGACTGTCGTTCTTCCAGTGGACATGTTTGGCCCTTTATCAAAGATAAGATTGTTGAGTGTGTTTGTAGTTGTGGTTGTATCTTGTAATCTATTCCATTGATCCTCAGCTCTAGTTTTATTCCAGTACCGTGTTGATTTTACTATGGGTGCTTTGTAGTATAATTTCCACTCAGGGATTGTGATGCCTCCTGCCTTGCCTTTGGTGCTTAGAACCATTTTGCTGTTCTATGTCTCTTCTTGCTCCACATGAATTTTAGGAGTGATTTCTCTAGATCTATAAGGTATGTTGATGGTATTTTTTATTGAGATTGCATTGAAGCTGTATAACAGTTTTGGGAGAATGGCCATTTTTACAATATTTAATCTTCCTATACATGAGCAAGGGATGTCTTTCCATTCTCTGAGATTGTCTTCAGTTTCTTTTTTCAGTGTATTATAATTTTCCCTGTATAGGTCTTTCACTTCTTTTGTGAGAGTAATTCCTAAATATTTCTTTTTTAGTTGCTAGTTTGAAGGGTGTGGCTTCTCTTATTTCTCTGTCAGTGATTTTGTTGTTAGTGTATAGGAATGCTATTGATTTTTGATTATTGATTTTGTATCCATCTACATTACTGAATTTATTTATTATATCTAAGAGTCTTTCAATTGAATTTTGGGTACCTTCTGTTTAGAGTATCATGTCATCCACAAACAATGATAATTTAACTTCTTCTTTTCCTATCTTTACCCCTTTTATTTCTCTCTCTTGTCTAATTACTCTGGCTTGTATTTCCAGTACTACCTTAAATAGGAGCAGTGATAAGGGACACCCTTGTCTTTTGCCTGATTTTAAAGTAAAGGCCTTCAATTTTTGACCATTTAATATGATACTGGCTGTTGCTTTGTTGTAGGTGGCCTTTATTATATTGAGGTAAAGACCATCTATTCCAAAAGTTCTTATCTTAAATAAATGTTGGACCTTATCAAAGGCTTTTTCTGCATCTATTGAAATGATCATGAGATTCTTACTTTTGGCTTTACTGATGTGGTGGATTCTATTTATTGATTTACATATGTACAACCATTCCTGCATGCCTGATATTAATCCCACTTGGTCATGGTGTATAATCTTCTTGATTTGCTGCATCCTATTTGCCAATATTTTATTGAGGATTTTTGCATCTGTATCCATTAGCGAGTTTGGTCTATAGTTCTCTGTTTTAGTTGGCTCTTTGTCAGGTTTTGGTACTAGAGTAATATTTGCTTCCAAGAATGACTTAGCAAAGACTGCTTCACTTTCAATTTCATTAAAGAGTTTGAGCAATGTCGACATTAAGTCTTCTTTGTATTTCTTATAGAATTCTGCAGTGAATCCATCTGGGCCTGTGCTCTTCTTTGCAGGTAAGGACTTAATTATATTTTCAATTTCATTAGTAGAAATTGGGCTATTCAGCAGTTTTACAACTTCTTGACCTAGCTTTGGTACTTCATATGTTTCTAGGAATCTGTCTACTTCGTCTGTGTTATCAAACCTTTGAGAGTATAGGTTTTCAAAATAGGTGTTGATGATCTTCTGTATTTCTATAACATCTATAATGATTTTACCTTTTTCATTTTTGATTGCATGAATTTGAGTTTTTCTTTCCTTTTTTAAATAAGGTTGGCTCAGGGCTTATCAATTTTATTTAAACTTTTAAAGAACCAACTCTTTGATTCATTGATTCTTTGGATTGTTTTCTTAGTCTCTATTGCATTGATTTCTGCTCTGATTTTTATAATGTCCTTCCGTATTTTGGCTTTGGGCTTGACTTGCTCTTCTTTTTCTCGATGTTTAAAGTATAACATCAGGTTATTTATTTGTATTCGTTCTGTTTTCCTGATGTGGGAACTCAGTGCAATAAATTTTCCTCTCAGGACGGCTTTCATTGCATCCCACAGATTCCGGTAAGTTTTATTTGTGTTTTAATTTGTTTGTAGGTATTGCTTAATTTCTTCTTTCATTTCCCTTGTAACCCAGTGATACCTCAAGAGTGTGTCATTCAGTTTCAATGTGTTTGTGGGATTTTTGCAGTATCTTTTATCATTAATTTTTAATTTCATAGTGCTACTATCCAATTACATGCATGGGATAATTTTAAATCTTTTGCATTTATTTAAATATTTTCTTTGAGCTAATATATGGTCTATTTTAGAGAATGACCCATGTACTGCTGAGAAGAATGTGTATTCTGGTGTTGTTGGGTAGAACACTCTGTATATGTCTATCAACTCCATTTGTTCACAGATGTGATTCAGTTATTTTATTTCTTTGCTGATTTTCTGTCTGGTTGATCTGTCCCTTGGTGTTAATGTGTGTTAAGGTCTCCTGGTATAAATGTGTTACTGATAATTTGGTTTTTCATTTCTGTTAATACTTGTTTTATGTAACTGAGTGCTCTGGAATTTGGTGCATATATATTTAAGATAATTATCTCCTCCTCTTGAAGTTTTCCCCTAACCAGTATGTAGTGACCTTGTTTATCTCTTCTGGTCATTATTGGTTTGAAGTTCACATTGTCTGAAATCAGAATGGCTACTCCTGCTTTTTTGTGGGGTAAGGAGGTTCCTGTTGCATGAAGTATTGTTTCCCATCCTTTGACTTTCACTCTGAGAGTATCCTTTTGGGTTACATGGGTTTCTTGTAGACAGCATATGGTTGGATTTTGTTTCTTGATCCATTGTGCCAGTCTGTTTCTTTTTATTGGTCCATTGAGACCATTTACATTAATGGTTATGACTATTATATGTTGGTTTATTTCTGACATGTTATCTTTCTGCTGTTGCATCTTTATCTTTCTGTTCTGTTTAATTGTCTGCTTTGTTTAATGGTTTTTCCTAGTGTATAAAAAATGTCTTTCAACATTCTTTGCAGGGTTGGCTTGATGATCATGAAGTGCTTCAACTGTTCTTTGTCATGGAAGTATCTTATTTCTCCATTGATTTTTTTTATTTAAGGAGAAAAAGAAAAAACAGAGAAAGGGTACAAGTAATACAAAATTTAAAAAATAAACAGTAAGAAACCACTAGTTAATAGATTACATATTCTCATCTTAGAAATAGTTGTTCAAGTTACAAAATTAAAACAAATAAAGTGGACTTTCAAACAGTGAGAGTGCAAACAGTAAAAAAAAACTCAGTAATATGGTTATCCATCTTATACACTCAAACATATATGCAGTTATAACCTTTAGAGCAGCTTCTTTTCTTTTCTTTTGTACAATGACAATTACACATTTTGAGTTTTATTACTCCCACAGTTCTTATCACTTTTTTTGAAGAGTAAAACCAAATGCAACATACCAGAACAGAGTAAGTCAAATCAAAAGAATGGACATAATAGATAATGTAAAAACAAAATACAAGGTGATCAACAATGGTTACCATACTGCCTCTTGCTATCTTAAGAAGAATTGCCTATATCATCAGTTATAATAAAATTGAACAAAACAGTAGAAAATACAACCAAAACATTGGAGACTTTACAGGACATTAAAAGAAGATAATGGGCTGGGGATTTAGCTCAGCAGCATAAGCGCCTACCTTGCAAGCAGGCAGTTGTGAGTTCGATCCCTGGTACCAATAAAAATGAAAAAGACAAAAAAAAAAAGAAGATAATAGTCAACCAGAATGGGCATCATAATGAATCTTATTATCTTCACAGTTGTTGCCTATACTTTCGAACTTCGTACTATCTAGCAAAGCAGAATAGGGGAAAATCAGTCAAAGTAAGATGGTGAGGGCAATACAGGGTTTCAAATCAAGTTAATAGGAAATCAAAGTAGGTTACTATAATGTATCCTGCTATTTTTATTTATTTTTCCCTTAATTAAAAATATAAAAATAAAGAAGTAAATAATTAAAAAGAAAGAAAGAAAGAAAGAAAGGGGATTGAGATAAAAGAGGGCATAACAAAAGAACAGCATAAGTCAAAACATAACCATTTAAGCAAAATAGTGTTTCATCTCAAGGTATCCTGACATAAAAGTAGCTACCATAGTGACTCTTTCCTTGAAATCTTTGAATATAACTTCATATATTGTAGCACCAAACATATCAAGACACTGTAAAATCATTCAAGAGAATGACATTATTACAGGGTATTTAGAACCAGCTAACAGAAAATCAACCATGGTTTCTGTATCATCTCCTTGTCTATAGAAGTTTTTGCTTATATTATCACATATAATAAAATCCAATATGATACAACCTGTTAAGACTGATGGAGACAGAAGAATACAAGCTTGATGGGACTTCAAAACAAGATGATACTAAATCAGCACTAGCTATTATGATGTCTTGTTTTCTCCAAAATAGCAATTCCTACCATTTGATCTTTCTGCCTCATTTCTGTTGAGATTTTTTTCTGTCATTTGTTGTCAGTTTGTCTTCTTTATTTTGCTTTCTGCTTCATTCATTGTGGCCTCTCTGCCATTATTTCTGGTATCTTGGTATTTTCCTTTTTTAGAATATCCTGCAGTATTCTCTGTAGAGTTGAATTGGTGGTTGCAAATTCCCCTAGTTCCTCTTTATCCTGGAAGCACCTTGTTTTTCCATCAATTTCGAGGGACAGTTGTGCAGGACATATCAATCTTGGCTGGATATATCAATTTTGGCTTATCTTTCAAAGATTGAATTATTTTCCCCCACATTCTTCGTGATTTGATGGTTTGTGCCAAGAAGTCTGCTGTAATTCTGATGGTGTTCCCTTGTAAGTGATCTGTTTCTTGTCTCTGATGGCTTTTAATATTCTGTTCTTATATTGGATTTCTGGAATTTTGATTATTATATGCCTGGGTGTAGCTCTGTTTGGGTTATAGGTGGCTGGGGTCCTGTATGCCTCATACGTCAGAGTATCTTTACCTTTTGCTAAATTAGGGAAATTCTCTTGGATTATTTCTGTGAATAGCTTTTGTAGTCCATTCTTTTGTGCCCCTACTTCTTCTTTTATGTTCTTAATTTTTAAGTTATAGATCCTCTTATCATCTTCTAGCCTTTGTATTATTTCTGGATTTTTTGTCATTTTTAAGAAGTTTTTCATTTCATGCTCCCATATTATGAATCTGCCCTCCAGTACAGATAATCTATCCTTAGTTTCTTTCAAGCTGTTATGCCAGCTTTTGATAGAGTTTTTAGTTTCCTGGTAATCTCTCTGAACCTGCTTCACGTATTCTATGTTTTGTCTATTTTCTCCATCAAACAATTCTCCTCTTATTTTCTGTTCTTCCATTCCACCATCTGTTTTTTCTTGGGCGGTGCTTAGCATTTCTCTAACTATCCTACTTATATCTTGCTTGAGGTCATTAATAACTTCATTCCTAAACTCATCTATGAGGCTCTGGAGATATCGCTTTATTTCTATTGGTGCTGTGTCTGCTATTGCATGTTTCTCAGGATTGGGGGCCGAGGACCCTTTCTTGTTGCTCCCTCTTCCCATATTTTTTGTTACTGCTATACAAGCGTATATAGGAGGCCCAGTTTCTTTCTTTGTCAGTTACAGTTTATTTGAATTGCACCAGTGAGGTGTTCCTGCCCACTGCAGTGTACCAGGGAGACACAGACCTGGGCAGCCTCTGTTGGTCCCCGCCCCTCCAGGTCAACCTACCAAAGGCTTCACTGCTAAGGTGCACCTCCAGGTGCTGGGACCTGGTTTGGACCTACTGGGTCTTAGTCTGTGGCGTCACCCAGGCCAGGCACTCCCCACCAATCCTGCTTTAGAGGGGAATATATGTCTAAGGACACTGCAGCCTCTTGTTCCAGCTAATCTGCCTGGTCCCAGTATGTTCTTAGCTGAAGCCTCCTACTCTGTGGAAGGGTTTCCAATCCACTCACTCACCACAGGTCAATGAAGGGCTCCTGGCCAGTCCTGCTCTCAACTCCATTCACCGCTTCCCACACTCAGAGCTTTCGTGCCTCTCTCCTTGCCATGCCAATTGGGACGCAGCAGCGGCTGCAGGAAATTCAAATCATGGCTGCCAGTGGCACGGGCTCCAGCTTCCTTGCTAAGACTTTATTGATTCCTGTTATATCATCAGGATTGCATTTCCAGTTGGCTTCTCTTAGTTTAGTCTGTTCCTGGGTCAGCAGGGTGTTTCTCCCCTTGCTTAGGACTTCTCGCCCAGCACCATTCCTGGATTTTAAGTGTGGTTTCTCAGAGAGTCTCCGAAGCTGCTGCTATCTATCCGCCATGTTCTCCTGGAAGTCCACAAAGAGCCTTTTATAAGCAGTAATTACAGAGATGAGGATGTCACTAATAAAAGTACTATTAAATGTACTGGGGTCAGCGAGCGTGGTGGTGCACTCCTATAATCCCAGCACTTTGGAAGATGAGGCAAGCAGATTGTGGCAAGTTTGAGAGCAGCCTGGGCTACAAAGTGAGCCCATGGTCAGCCTGAACTGCATAGCAAGGCCCTGTGCATTCTTCCCTCAACTGCTTGGCAATGTTTTTTTCCTGAAGCTTCATCACCCAGGTGATGGAGGTAGTGGTTTGTGCAGAAAATCAAAAGATGCCACTTCCTACTTCTTCTTCAGCCCTAATTGCAACTCCTCTCCATTGATTTTGAAGGACAGTTTTTCGGGGTACATCAGTCTAGGTTGGAAATCATTTTCCTTTAGGATCTGGAATACTTCACTCCATGCTCTTCTTGACTTTATTGTTTGTGCTGCGATGTCTGCTGTGATTCTGATAGGTTTTCCTGTATAAGTGATCTGTCTTTTCTTTCTGACAACTTTTAATATTCTATTCTTATGTTGGATTTCTGGGATGGTGATTATTATATGTCTGGGTGTAGTTTTATTTTGCTTATGATTATTTGGAGTTCTATATGCTTCCCTGATCCTGATGTTGGTTTCCAATCTCATGTTTGGGAAATTTTCAGCTATTACTTCTCTAAATATCCTCTTGATATCCTTTATGTTGTCCCCTTCTTTTTCATTCATCCCTGTCAGTCTTACATTGTTTTTCTTTGCATCACCTTGCAGTTGTTGAATTAGTTCTTGATTCCTTGTTATGTTTAAAATATCTTTCCTTTCCTATTCAGTAGCTGCAATCTTGTCTTTGAGGTCTAAAATTCTATCTT
Source organism: Cavia porcellus (assembly GCF_034190915.1). Taxonomy (NCBI): domain Eukaryota; kingdom Metazoa; phylum Chordata; class Mammalia; order Rodentia; family Caviidae; genus Cavia; species Cavia porcellus. The sequence continues at coordinate 48,548,680 of NW_026947513.1, read as the reverse complement.
CACTTTCATTGAAGCGGTTTTTACAGATTTCAATGGAATTTTTGATTTCCTATATATCTCTGTGCATCTGCTTTATGTACTCTGTTTCTTATACTGCTCAACCAGGGATTCTATCTTTTTGTTTAGTTCCTCCAATTTTTAAACTGTGTCTTCTTTAGATATGTTCTGCATCTCCTTCATGTCTTTTATCAATTCTTCTTTTACCTGGGATATTATTTCTCTTTTGAATTCTTTTAAAGCTTCCTGGAGTTGCTTCTTTATTTCAGTTGTTATTATGTCTGATATTTCAGGTTTATGGCACATATTTTCTTCTATGTACATCACTCTAAAGATTTCTTTGCATTTGCTGGATGTTTGAGATTGTTATTTCTTCTTTCGTTTTGTCATTTTCCTATATTTCTGTTTAAAGTGTTTCATATGTTATTCCAAGGCTTCCCCAGTGTCTGTTGGAGATCCTTTTCTATGGCCTCAGCTTCTGGGACTTTGACCACCCAGCTCCCTGGATTGAGAGAGGGTCACTTGGGGTGGGGTAGGCCAGCCCAAGCCCAGCCTTCAGAACTGATGGCACACACTCATCCAGAACTCCAAAGTCCTCCAAGCACACCTGGGAGCCTGGAGACCACTGCAGGCCTGACCAGGACCCGCCATACTGGTCCAGGCACCAGGAAGCCACAAAGTTCCCTCTCCAGAGCTGAGCAAGGGTCCCAAACTAGTTGGACTTGGGGGGGAAGTGTGCAGGGCACTTACACCAAGTGCCCAGCCTCTAGAACCAATGGTGCCCATTTGCTTGCTTAGAACTCCAGAGTCTGCCAAGCATGGCTGGGAGCAGGGAGCCCACCACAAGCCTGCCCAGGACCTGCCGCGCTGGTCCAGTGCACCGGGAAGCCCAGTACTACATTTTAAACATACATTTGTTCAAAGAAGAAATTCTTAAAATATTCAAAATATTCCTTTCCCTTAACTTCTTTATTCCATATTTACAGGTTTTATACCTGCAATATAGCTATGAAATTCTCTCCATTTTCAATGAAATTGCTTGCAAAGAACAAGAGATCAACTAGAGGATTGGTTGGAAATGTCAGGTACAATTGTAGATGTTTAGTAAGCATTTGTTAAAAAAGGAGAAACTGTCATCCTTTCCAAGTTAATGGGCAAGCTAAGTAAGAACACCACTAACTATAAAAATGCAATTCAACACAAGCAAAATTGTCTGTAACAGAAAGAAACAAGCTGTGTGACTCCAATCCCAGCACTCAGAGGCAGAGACAAAAGGATTGCAAATTCTAACCCAGGCTGAGCAATTTAGCAAGACATAGTCTCAAAACTTAAAAAAAAAGGCCTAGGGATGTAACTCAGTACAAAGATCCTGGACTTAGTCCTCAGTACTATACACACACACACACACACACACACACACACACACACATAGACACAAAGAATAGATTACCAGTTGCCTGTGGCTTGGGGTGAAAGAGACATAAAGAAAAATTGAGGTAAAACAATCTATCTAGATTTCAGTGCTGTGTACATTCATCAAAATAAAAACTGTACACTTAAAGTGCATTTTACTTTATATATAATTTTTACTTCAATAAAATTTGAACAGAAAACTGGATTGCAATGTATAGGAATTTTTGAGACTATTCTACCAGTTTCCTGAGATTGTTGGAATAACAAGAAACAAAAACAGCAAAACTAGAATATTAGATACCAAAATCAGAGGCTAACTATGACAATTATTTTTTAAAAATACATACCCTAAGTGAAAGTATTCAGATAGACTAACATTTAAAAATCCTAATAAATAGACTCTACCAAAAAATACGTAAATACTTTGCTTCTTTGTTTGACCTAGTTCTGCAAATGTGCTGTGATCTACATGAGATCTCAAGAAATTAGTGGAAATATATGCATGTGTGGCTGTACCAATAGGAGCTTGGTTATATTTAGTTTTCCATAACTATGCAAATATATAGATTTAGAATACGACCCATATACAACTAGAGTTATTGAGGGTAGGACAAACAGCAACTGTGGATCCTCACAAGAAAAGCAATAGACATAGTTTATAACACTGTAAATCTTCCATTATGCATGAGTACTTTTAAGTGAAAAGCCACAAAAAATTATTTTCACACACTTTGTTAACATTGAAGAATGACTACTGAAACAAGTGTTTAAACTAATTGTGTAAACAAGATGGTTTAAATAAATGTAGCATGATGGCAGCTATTAATACTGTGCCTCTTATGACCAGCGTAAGAATAAAAGAACAAGCACAGAATACATCTTACCCAATATTCACTAAGGAGAATATGTCACTGATTAACATTAATCTATGGATTATTTCCAAAGAAAATTCTACTATCATGTATTTTTGTTTGGAAATATGTCAGTATAACAATTGTGTCTAAATCAATGTTCAGGTAACAATTTAACTTTGAGTATTATTCAACTGCTGACCTTGAGGTAGCATATATTAACCTTAATTGCTTATAAGCTATTGGCATTTGAAATTAAAGTTTTCCTACAAATATATTGTTATGGCTAATTACTTCATTCTTTCCCAAAATTTTAATGAGATATCTTGTATGACATTAAGGTGTGTGTGTGTGTGTGTGTGTGTGTGTGTGTGTGTGCTCATGCATGAGTGCACATGCACGCATGTACTTATGAGAAGGAATGGAGAAACAGAATAGAATACAAATCAAAGTTGGCTGGAGAAAGATGCTACTTAGAAGCTCCATGTGCCTATTGCCAAAGACAACAAAACCCATGCCTGTATTTTGAGGCAAATGTAAGTGCCAGAGTACATTAACAGCCACAAACAATGAGAAGGAAATGCCTTCCTTCCACCGTTGTCTAATGGGAAATAGCTCATAATCAGGAATAACTTCCTCTGTAAGCCTAAGGTAAACAAGACATACCCACCAATGTCATTGGCAGTTCTCACCACTGACAGCCACTGCAGTCTTCATGGGTACTAAGCCTGTAGAGGGAGCTGCCTAGGGTCAGCATAGCCATGCTCTCCAACCCTGTAGCCCATGATACTACTGCACTGTGTCATCTTGGAACCAGAATGCCCTGGGATGTGTCTCATTCTGGGAGTGAGGGGACACTGTGCCCTTTCATGTCTGAAGCTTTGTCTGTTTCTACTTGGTAAACTAACGATTCATAGCCAGATTGTGGCTACACCTTAACCTATGGAAGCAAACTGGTATACCCTACCCCTCCCAGTCATGGCTGCATGCTATCCTTAAAATCCTTGGCATTTGAAATTAAAGTTTTCCTACAAATATATTATTATGGCTAATTACTTCATTCATTCTTTCCCAAAATTTTAATGAGATATCTTGTATGACATTAAGGTGTGTGTGTGTGTGTGTGTGTGTGTGTGTGTGTGAGTGTGTGTGTGTGCTTATGCATGAGTGCACATGCACGCATGTACTTATGAGAAGGAATGGAGAAACAGATCCTGAACTGATTTAGTATCTCCTTTCTGAGCATTGATGACTTGGCTACCCAGAGCAGCCACACCAGGTCCACAGCCAGTGTCTCAGCCCTTTTCACAGCATAGTCAATACAGCACTTCGCATGTCAAAGAAAGAGCATTTGACTGAACTTGTGCATCCCGTTCACTGGGCTGGAAGACTTCAGCCAGATACGATGAGGTACCACATCTCCTTAGGAAATAAAGTTAGTGCTGCACTGTTGACTTTTCTCAAGGACTCTAGCCAGCCACATTTTTGCTTCATCACTCAGGGATCTTCACTGTCACTACGTCTCATCTCACAAAGCCAGTGTCCCACTGTCCCAGAATCCGAGTCATCACTACATGATACTTCACCTCTCAGAGCCTAATCTGCTACTGTGTTTCATTAGCTATGCGAGGCTATGTCCAAAATGAAGGTGAAGACTGGTGCTCCTCCAAAGGAACAGAAGTGAGTCTCCCTTCTTCATTCGCCGTTTATTCCATCCAGATGGCAAGTGGCAAGCTTGTATTTTTTTAAATCACACTTCATGCATACACTCACAAAAAACTTCCAGAACAGCTTAAGAAAGTGCTAAGAATGATGGGGATAAGTGTGTATGAAGTGAGGGAGGAAAAATGATGCCTCGTTTCATGAATACTTTTGTTTGCAGGCAATTTGATTCACAAATAGATGCATTTGGCAATTTTTTTTTTGTTTGTAAACCCCGCATCAGGTGACAAACATGAACGACTGAGACCATCTTTTCCACGCAAATTTGACCATCTTTTCCAGAATTATAGAAAAAATTAAGCTCATGAAATGAGGTACCACTGTATTTTGAGAGGGATGAAGGATGAAATATCTTTTAATAAAATAAACTTTAGAAAACTTAAATGTTTACACTTTTGATCACCTCTTTTAAACTAATCTCTCCAATCAAAAAATATATTCTATGCAATAAGTAACCAAAAAAGAACAGGGATAGCAATACTTACTTCAGATAAAATAGAGCTGTAAACTGTTATAAAAACTGCTAAAAATAACTCATGAAAGAAAACAAAGATGATAATGGGGTCATATCTAGCAGGTTCAACAGAACAGAATAACTCAAAATACATGTGCATCTAACACCTAACTACATAAAGCAATTGTTTATGGAGAAGTAAAAAGAAATAAATGGCAATACAATAACTAGTGATTTTAGTACTCCCACTTTCCAATAGATGGATCAGATAGATAAGATAGAAAATACTATAACTGAAATGCACTTAAATCAAATGAATCTAACAGACATATATAGAACTTTCCATCCAACAGTAGTACAGTATGCATTCTTCATTTCGGTATATACACCATTCTCCAGAATGAACCATATGTTAAAGTACAAAACAAGGGCCAGTGTTACAGCTCAGTGACACAGAACTTGCTTGGCAGGTGCAAAATCCTGATTCCTGTAACCAAAAAAAAAAAAAAAAAAAAAAAAAAAAAAAGAAGAAGAAGAAGAAGAAGAAGAATAAATACAAATTGAATATCATGTTTAGTATTATTTCTGACCTCAGCTACATGAAATTAGAAATCAGTAGCAAACAATCCTGGAAAATATCAAATATGTTGAAATTAAACATGCTCCTGAAAAAGCCAATGAGCCACAGAAGAATTTGAAAGAGGTGTTTACAAATGCCTTGAGACAAATGACAAACCAGTGGTATGCAGTAAAACCAGTCCTAAGAGTCAAACATTCAAATAAGTAGCATTATGCTTCTTTGATTTATAAAAAGAATAAAATAAATCCAAAAATAACAGACAAATGAAACAGTAAAATCCAGAGCAGAAATTATTTGCATAGGAAAAAAATCAATAAAATCCAAATTAGTTCTTTGAAAATATGAACAAAATTAATAAATCCTAACCTAGACTACCTGAAGGAGAAAAAGAGTGACAAAGATGAATCAGAAATGAAAGTACAGATAGATGCCTCAAAAAATATGATCGTGAGACTATTATGAACAATTATATAATCAATAAATTTAAAAACTTGCACAAAATGGATAGGTTTCTAGAAAACCATAACCTACCAATATATAAATGAATAGAAATCCTGGATGGACCAATAAGAAAGAGATGGTAGAAATCATTAAAACCCTTCCAACTGGGCTGGGGATTTAGCTCAGCGGCATAAGCGCCTGCCTTGCAAGCGTAAGGCCATGAGTTCAATCCCCGGTACTGCCAAAAAAAAAAAAAAAAAAAAAAAGAATTCCTAGAACCAAATTGCTTTACTGCTGTGTCCCAGCCTGCAGGTAAGTCCACAGAGACGCTAGAGGGGGAGTGGGGATGATAGGGGACAAGAGACACAAGGAATGGAGACAAGACAGAAATCTGATCAAGTCTCATTTATTAAAGGAAAAAGTAACAAATATATAGGGTATTGGGGAAGGGGCTGGGCTTTGACACGTCAGCAGGTAACTTAGCAACAGTGGGAAATTCTAATGAGGCCTGGGGCTGTAGGGTAATTTGAAGCTCCTACTCCAGGGCCCATAAATCAGGCTAATTAGCATGTTTGCTGTATGGGCTGAACCACAGGGAGATGTGACAGGCTAGGTGAGGAAAGGCAGAAACTTAACTACTGAATAGAAACTTAACATTAAGATGCCTGTTGTCTTTTTAACATAAGATGATGGCCAATTGCAGGTTTTCCTACACTGCTGAATTACAGCAAGCGTTCAAAGAATAATTATTATTATCAGTACTTCTTAAACTCCTTAAGAAAACAGAAGGAACTGCACCTATCATATTTTGCAAGGCTAGCATTAACTAATATAATATCTAAGCCAGATGAAAATACCACAAAAAGTTACAAGTTGGTATTTCAAACTCCTCAATAAGATATTAACAAATCAAATTTTACAACACATCAAAATATACATTATGACACAGAAAGATTTTTCCCTGGTAAGGCTAGTTTAACATAAATCAATCAATGTGCTATATCTTTAATAGACTGAGAGAAAAGAAACCACTTGCTCACTTCCATTGATATAGAATAAGCATATGGTAAAAATTCAATGCTTTTTTATTTTTAAAGAGAATAAAGCCAAGCAAAATAAAACAGAATAAAGCAAATCAATATAAAATAGTGCAAATGATACAGAATGTCATGGTTTATGTCTGTGGCCCCTAGGCCTCTGAGTTTGGATTGTACATTTGTGATGGTTCATTGTCTAGTGCTTGGATTGATGGTGTTAGTGCTACACCCACCTAGGGGTGGAGCCAGGATGTGACGTAATGGCAGGAAAAAGGTGTGTCTTGCTCTTTGCTGGTTCCAGCTTGCTGTTTGCAGCCACCATGAACTGTGGCCCAGCCATGCCTGCCTGCCTTGGAGCCAACTGAGTGTGGACTGAAACCTCCAAGAACTGTAAGAAATAAACTTTTCCTTTCCCAACTTTGGGCTTCAGGTATTTTGTCTCAGCAATAAGTAAAAAGTAACTAAGACACAGAACTTCAAAACAAGATAATAGGAAATCAACAATGGCTACCATGATGCCTCTTGTCATCTTCAAAGTAGCCACTGCTACCATCGGACATGATAAAATCCACCAAGACAGGTACTCATGTCTGAAGTAGCTTCACTTTCTGGAACTTCCCTACACTTTGCTCATATTTTCTTGCTTTTGTTTGTTGCCTGCTTGTGTGGGTAGCATTGCGAGACTCTAGATCCAAGAAAACTGCTAGTCCACAAACCATTACTGATGCACAGTCATGCACAAGGGTGAAATCTACGTGGCTAGGGGAGTAGTTCAGTGGTTAAAAACATGTGGTTGGCCCAGGTTCAATCCCCAGCAGGTCTCTCCCCCTTTCTTTTTAATGAAATAAAGGAATTTAAATCTAGAGGCACTTTTTAAGCCAATGCCAGGGTTTATTATTGTAGTGAACTTTTCCTAATAGTGAAAACAGTGTACATTTGGATGCAGGAACCTGTTCTCTTCGGGGCCAGGTAGTTAACAGTTTCTGACCATACCAGTCCGTGGACCACACTCTGAGGAGCACTGCTCTGGGGGACAGACTCTCGGTGCATGCTCACTCGCTGTTGTTCTGTTGTTAGGTGAGCTAGACTTTGGTGGGGCTTCCTGTTTCTTTTGCTTTCAAGCTATGTTATATTTCATGGGGATTTAGACCACCAATCTAGATGCTAAGAGCAAATTTTAATTATTTTTGTTTTTAAAGCCTTAAGAAATCATGCCATATTTGTCTGTGTTTGTATAAATCCTGTTTTCATTTCTATGATTGTAAGGTAAGAGAGTCTGTAGTAGAAACATTGTGACAAGTAGTCCTAAGCATAAGAAAATGTGGTCTCTTGGATACTTCTCTATCCATTGCCATTGACTACGCTTTCATCTTGGCAGCTTTCTGGAAATAATTTTATTTGTTATTTGTCTTCTGCAACGTACATTGTGTATATGTACCTACTAAGTGCTATGTAATTTTTTTAAAAAATGGATTTCTGTAGAATGCTTCTAAAAATTCAGTAAAGGTGTTAAATTTGAAAAAAAAATCAACCAAAACAGAATAGAATAAAACTGATCAAAGCAAAACAATGAAATACAGGTCTTCAAAACAAAATAATAGGAAATCAATAGTGGCTACTATAATATATCCTGTTATCTTTGAAATAGCTGCCTGTGCCATCAGATATAATAAAATCAAACAAAACAAAGCAGAATAAAACCAATAAAAACAAAACAATGAAAATGATACAGGAGGTTAAAACAAGAAAATAGGGAATTAGCAATGGCTACCACCTTCAGAGGGAAATCCCCAATAGTTGCTGTACTACATATTGTTATCCTTTAAATAGATGCTCAAACTACTGGCTTTAGGCCTTCAAAGTCAGTCGCACACTAATCAGTGCAAGCATTCAGCTGTTTTTATTTCTTTCTTTCTTTTTTTTTTTTTTTTTTACTTCAGTAGCTACCATCTCAGCCTATATGTCTCCCGATCAGTCAGTTGCTTGGAGAGGCGGGGCCTTGGCTCTTCTTGCCTCCCAGACTCTTGATAAAAACTCAGGAGGGTTTAGGTACAGAAGGAAAGTTCTTCAACATGATAAGGCCATTTATGAAAAACTTGCATCATAACTAACAGAGAAAATTTGTGAACTTTTTCAACAATATTGATTTACTACTATTATAGACAGCTAAGCTAGGCAAAAATATTGTAGGCAGTCAAACAGGGATAGATCCTCAAAAGAACCAGTGTAAAGGTGAAACACAACTCAACTGTGGCCAGAGATACATCTGTTAGAGACTAGGCCTACAGATAAAGATGAAATGACCAGGCATGTATACTTCCTCAAAGAATAAACACCAGGCCTAATGAAGCCTACAGAGATATCAGTCATCCTGGTGGATGACCAAGATCTTCCATCATTTTCTAGCAAAGGCCTTTGTTCTTTCCATACACCCTTCTTACATGACTTGTTTCCCCAATGAATCACTATTACCTGAGCAGTTCTACTTTTATTTTTATTCATTAATCATAGCTGTAACTCAAGTTGTACCCACATGGGTACTGCCCTATAAAATTTCCCTGTAAACTGGGGTCCCAGGTAACCCATTCAGGCCTCATCCTGTTCATCTGACAGGAGCTTTCTACCTCTCAATAAATATTGCATACTCTTAAATTCACTTGTTCCTAGAATTCATTCTTCAATTGTTAGAGACCATGAGCTCAGTATATCAGATATCTAACAGGTTGGAATATTTCCGTTACCTCTTTGGAGGTGCTGATATCATCCATGTAACAAATACTAGACAGGAATACTCACTCTCATCACTCTGTTCAACATATTACTAGAAGTTCTTGCAAGAGTAGTCAAATAATAAAAATAAACAAAAAGAATTCAAATCAGAAAGGAAGAGGTAAAAATATTTCTATTTGTAGGTATCATAAGCCTATATGTAGAAAACTCAAAGATTTTAAACACACATACACACACAGAGTGATAATTAATAAATGAATTCACTAAAGTTTCAAGTTATGAAATCAACATACAAAAATTTATTTATACAATCTACAGTCAAAAGAAATCAAAACTGGCTCTCCATATGCTGAATACTAAAACTAGACCCATGTCTATCACCATGTACTAAATTAAAATCTAAATGGATCAAAGATCTGAATATTAAAACATAAACACTATATCTATTGGAAGACAAATTGGATAGAAACCTTGAAGACATGGGGTAGGTAGAGAATTCATGAACAGGACTCAAACCACATGGGAAATACTTCCCAGAATCAATAATTGGGATCATGTCTTATTAAAAAGTTTTTGCAGGTGAAAACAAATCTCCAGAATAGTGAAAAGAAAACCCACAAACTGGAAAAAAATGTTAGGGGACTGTCCATCAGTCCATAAGACAAAGGACTTCTGTCTAAAATGTATAAAGAACTAAAAAAAAAATCAGACCCCAAAATTCAAAGATCCAATCCAAAAATGGGAATCTGAGATGACTACACACTTCTCAGATGAAAAAATACAAATGGCAAATAAATACATGAACAAAAGTCCAGTATCATTAGTCCTTAGAAAAATGCAAATTAAAACCACACTGAGATTCCATCTCACTCCTGAAAGAATGGCCAGGGTCAAGAAAACCACCAACAACAAATGTTGGAGAGGCTGTGGGGAAAAAGAAACTCTCTTGCACTGTTGGTGTGAGTGTAGACTGGTGCAACCATTGTGGAGGTCAGTCTGGAGATTTCTCAAAAAGCTGGGATTGGAAGTCCCATTTGTTCCAGCTATTCCACTTCTAGGCATATTCCCAGAAGAACTGAAAACATCATACCACAGTGATATATGTGCATCCATGTTTAAAGAAGCAAAATTTGTAATAGCCAAATCTTGGAAACAACCTAAGTGTCCATCAACTGAGGAATGGATAAAAAATTTTGTGGTTTATACAATGGAGTACTACTTAGCTATAAAGAAGGATCACATTGAGATATTTATAAATAAATGGTCACAGCTTGAGACCATACGCATAAGTAAAATAAATGAAACTCACATGTATGAATACCGAGTAGTTTCCCTTGTGTAAGAAATTATACAAATACATAAAAGTATGTGGTAATCGTAATTCCCCATTATACGGCTTTGAATCCTTATAAAGTTTCACTCATTAATTGGAATGTTTTTATTCTGGGCTGTTTGATATTATTGTCTGTGATGATATTAACAGCTATTTTGAAGAAAACAAGACATCATAACAGCTAGTGCTGATTTAATATCATCTTGTTTTGAAGTCCCATCAAACTGTTGTTCTTCTGTCTCCATTGGTTTCATCATGTTGTACCTTACTGGTTTTTATTATATGTAATAGTATAGACAAATTTTTATAGGCAAAAAGATAATATAGAAACCATTGTTCATTTTCTGTTAGCTGGTTGTAAATACCCTTAATACTTTCATTCTCTTTAATGATTTCACACTGTCTTGATATGTTTGATGCTATAGTATACGAAGTTATATTCAAATATTTCAAGAAAAGAGACACTATGGTAACTACTATTAAGTTAGGTTATCTTGTGGTGAAACACTATGTTGCTTAAATTGTTCTGTTCTGACCTGTATTGTTATGTTGTTATGCCCTCTTTTATCTCAATCTCCCCCTTTTTAAAATTTATTTTTTTAATTAAGGGAAAAAATTTTTAAAAATTAGCAGGATATATTATAGTAATTTTGATTTCCTATTAACTTGATTTGAAGCCCTGTATTGCTCTCACCATCTTGTTTTGACTGGTTTTACTCTATTCTGTTCTGTTTGATAATATCAAGTTTGAGGGTATAGGCAATGACTTTGAAGGCAAGAAGATTCACTATGATGCCCATTATGGTTTGACTATCATCTTCTTTTGAAGTTCAGTAATGTCTCCAGTGTTTAGGTTTCATTGGTTTTCTTCTGTACTGTTTTGTTCAATTTTATTATACCTGATGATATAGGCAATACTTTTTAAGGTAGCGAGAGGCATAATGGTAACCATTGTTGATCACCTGGTATTCTGTTTTTACATCATGTACTATGTCCATCCCTTATTTTGACTGACTGCTTTGTTTTGTCACATTTAGTTTTATTCTCTTCCAATAAAAAAGTACTGAGAACTGTGGGAGTAATAAAACCCAAAATACGTTAATGCTATTGTAAAAAAGAGAGGAAAAGTAAGTGCTGTAAAGGATACAACTGCAAGTGTGTTTCGGTGTGTAAGATAGATGACCATATTATTAAGATTTTGTTGGATCATTGAACACAACTGTTTGCAGTCTCAATGTTTGAATGTCCACTTTGTATGCTCTAATTTTGTAACTTGAACAACTATTTCTAAGATGACAATATGTAATCTATTAACTAGTGATTTCTTACCTTTTTTTTGAAATTCTGTTTACTTGTACCCTTTTACTGTTTTTTCTCTTTAAATAAAATTTTAAAAATTACCACAAATAGTAATTATTAAGGATAGAAAATTTTTATAAAGCTGAAATATAAATGATAAAGAAAATAGTTTACCTTATTTCAGTGTTGCAACTTTTATTGTCAAAAACACCATAAATAAGACTAAAAGGTAAATTAATAACCTGGAAAATAAAATTACAGCATATATAAGAAAAACTGATATGATTAATACATAAGTTTATATATCAAAAAGAAAAAGATAAGTAAAAAGTATAAGAAACAAAAATGCAAAACTACAAAGTTATATTACTCAATAATGTATTTATTTAAAAGAGATTTGGGGCTGGGTATTTAGCTCAGTGGCATAAGCGCTTGGCAGGAGCAAGTTCATGTATTTGATCCCGGTACAAAAAAAAAAAAAGAGGATTTGAATTTTTAAAACTTTCAAATTGGTAAATGTTTAAAAGAAGTATAGGGCCCAGGGATTTAGCTCAGTGGCACAAGCCCTTGCCTGCCAATGAGAAGCTCATGATTTTGATCCCCAGTACCAAAAAAAAAGTATGACTCAGGTTTGTTGACTAAGAGTATAAAAGTAACCAGACATTTTTTAGGAAAGAAATTGTTAAAACTTTGTATTCTCTTTCATATGGTAACTTTACTTTTTAAATATTTAAAAGTCATAATCTTGGTTTTGGGCACTTATATACATAAACATTACTGCAGTGTTATTTAGCAACATAACTTTTCCATAATGAGGAAGTGATGAAATAACAGTATACACATACTGTGAAATGCCCTGCAGTTGTTAAACTCCTACTGATGAGAAAAGCAAAACTAACTTCACACCTGCTAAATTGTTCACAATATTTTTTATGTGATAAAAAGCAAGTTGTAAAGCTACAAACAATGTAATAGCATTTTGGTTTAACTATAGAGAAGCTAAGTAAATAAAGTCAGCAATGTTTTCATAATTTTGTTTGACGGATGAAATTGTAGGTAAATTTTGCCTCAGCATTTTTGCATCTTTTAAATTTGCCATGTCGCACATGCACAATTACATGCTTTTTATCTTACAGAGTAAAAGTACAAGTTTACAAATTTTATTCACGGGTAAAGTACTCAGGGTCTGTCTTAGACAAAATACCTGAAGCCCAAATTTGGGAAAGGAAAGGTTTATTTCCTACAGTTTTTGTGGGGCTTTCAGTCCATACTCAGTTGGCTCCAAGGCAGGGTGGCATGGCGGGATAGCAGTTCAAGGGGGCTGCAAATAGCAAAACAAAAACTGGCACAAGAGCAAGACACACCTTCCTGCCATGACATCACATCCTGGCTCCACCCCAAGGCCAGTGTGGCACTCACACCCCCAATCCAAGCTCTAGACAATGAACCAATCACAAATGCACAATGCAAATGCTTGCGGCCTGGGGGCCACCAACATAAACCTTGACAGGAGCCAAGAAGTCCAGGAGCAGCCTGAAGTGAACTGGAGGGCCCTAAAGACTGAGTATCCAGGGAAGCCTGCAGATTCAGCACACCTGTAGGAGACAGTGTCAGTGGAAATAAACCAGACACTGAGATATCCTGGGGTTTCTCTCATGCAAGAATCCCAAAGTACAAATGAAGCGTGAAATAAATGATAGTAGGTAGGAACTGGGAAGAGAGATGGGAGGGGGTATCAGAAAGGAGGCGTGTTAGGCCCCAACTACCACAAACGCTGAGAAAGAAAAGTTGTTACTTCTGATATGTGAAGAAAAATGTTCCAAACAGTGCTGCTCTGAATCCGATGACAAAGTGCAGTCAGTGGGAGTGGGAGGCAGGTTCTGTAAACCTGGGAAGCCAGGTGAGGTGGACATTGTGGGTTCTACTGCTCACGGGGCAAAGGTCAACCCGCCAGCTTGGAGGCCTCAGCAGGACACTGAGGGCTCCCCCTAGGAGCCAGGGAAGGGCCCACAGCATGCGTGTGCGCACTCGTGTGTGTATGTGTGTGTGTGTGTGTGTGTGTGTGTGTGTGTGTGTGTGTGTGTGCGCGCGCGCGCGCGCGTGTGTGTGTGTGTGTGTGTGTAAATAAAAGCACTCTGTAATTCGATAGCATTTATCATCTGACAATCTGAATGTTTCCGGCGTCTTTGGAGACTGGAGGCACGGAGGCAAAGCTGCACTGCCCCTGGTCCCCTCGCGGTCCTCGGCCCCACCGCAGCTCAAGCGGTCGTGCCGGCGACGGCGCGCGTGCGCAGAAAGGAGGCGCGGGTTCCGCGGGACGGGGAGACTGAGAAGGCTCCGAGCTCAGCCGTAGTGGGGTTCCCTCCTTGTACCCCACTGACCTATAGTCCAGATCCACACGGGCCGGAAATGAGATTAGAACCCGGCGCTGCCTCCAGGGCCTTCCGGCCCGCGGTTCGGAGGTCACGGCGCAGCCCGCCACGCCCTGCAGGTGAGCGGGAGCGCCTCCTCCCGGGCAGTCGGGGTGAAGGCCGGGCTTGCGGCCGCCGAGGTCTAGCGGCAGCCGCGGTAAGCGAGCGCGAGCGGACCCTACGCGCTCCAGTCCTAGCGATTTTCTCGGAACTCCCTTTCCGACGCAGGTAAGCCTGCCGGGGGCGGGAGACACGGAGGCCGCGGTGTGAGGGCTGCTGAGGGATCCGCCCCGGAGCCCTGCAGAAGGGCTGAGCTCCAGAGACTCCGTCTTTGAGTATTTTGTGCTTGCAGTATTGTGTCAGAAGAGTCTTTTGGAAGGCTCAGCTAGATTCCACAGAGCAGCAAAGAGATTACTCCCAAGTGGTTGGAAAGAATTTTGGATATAATTTGAGACCTTACCAAACAGTGAAATAATCATAAATAAATAATGTCCATGTGTTAAGAAAAACTAATTTCAAAGCAGAAGACTCGTGGGGTTCAACTCTTGTCCCCGTCACTTACTGTACTCTTGCCACTTTGGAAGTTGACTTATGTAAGACTCAAAGTCTGTGATCTATAAACCACACATTCTAATATGATTTGCCAAGCGGGCTTTGGTGGGGCTACACATAAACGCTGCATCTTACACATTAGCATTAAGAAGTGAGCCTCTGCCAGGACTGAATAAACCGAGTGAGCAGAACCGGGGAGACAGACAGCACAGAATTAACGCTGAAATCCAACTGCTTTACAGAAATAGAGTCCAGAACACACAACAGGTGGCAGGTGAGAAGCCATAAAAATCACCAGGCTTTTTGCCACTTTTCAAATATTAGAGTATCTATGTAGAATTGTTTGTTTTCGAATGGTATTAACTTTTGTGTTTATGTACAACAATAGTAAAAGAATGGTACCCCGTAGTCCAGTGGTCTTTGCCTTTAAACTTAAATTATGGGAAAGGGGCGTTATTTTGTGATTTTTTTAAAAACGGCAACTTTGTGAATGTTACTTAGTCGTACTAATGTTGCTAGCTCTGAATAGAGGACAACTTAGAATTTATGACTAGTAACTTCCATTGATAGCATTTCATGTTTTCATTGTATTAATGTATTTAAATGTTTCATAATTTATCTCAATTTGACCTCGCTATTTGAATTGATTCTTTTTTATAAATTAGAGTTAAGGTTCTGAAATATACTTCTTAGTAGATATTGCCTTGGAAATTATGGACTAAAGTCCTGACGCCAAATAAGTGTGTACAGTGTTATTGTAACCTGAGGTGGAACTAATTAATTAGATAAAACTTATACAATAGTCCCAAATGAAATGTATCTACTTAACCATATTTAATATTGAGATTAAATCTAGTGAACCACAAAGCTGTATGTCTTCCTAATTACGGAATATACGCTTTACAACAAACCTCTAAACCTTTGGATCAAAGAGAAATAACTGTGTCTTGGTTACTTTTCTTTTGTTGTTGGGACAAAACACCGGACACTCAAAATGAAGGAAGGAAAAGTTTATTTCTTATGGTTTTTGGAAATTTCAATCCATGATCAGCTGGCTCACAGGCAGGGTGGCATGGCACTGGGGCAACACTTCAAGGCAGCAGCCAGAGCAAAAGGAGAAAACAAAACACTTCTGGCCAATATTGTACGTGGGCCACCACCACTCCTCTAGTGTGGGTGTAGCACTCATAAACCTCTTTAGGCTCCTTTGCACAGGTGAGGAGGATATTTACAAAGTAAGAACGCTGGCTCCCTGCTGAGTCTCTGTAATGGTGATGCATTGTGTCAACTTGAGAAGTCTACAAGTTTAAACAACTCAGCGGGGGGCCAGAGTCCTCACTTGGTAAACATCCTCATCCTATGAGAGAGGAGGGCACCCAGATAGTGTGAGTGCTATACTCAGCATAGAGAGGGGTAGACTGCATACAATATAAAAGAGGAAAAGAGGCTTGCTCTCCTCCACCTTTTGCTCTGCTTTTGCTGTCTTCTGCTGCCTTAAACTGTTTCCCCTGTGCCAGGCCACCCTGCTTTTGAGCCAGCTGATTATGGATTGAAGCCTACACAAACTGTAAGCTAAATAAACCTTTCCTTTCTTAATTTTTGGTGTCAGATATTTTGCCCTACCAACAAGAGAAAAGTAACCAAGAAAATAATCAGCAATGACTAAGAAAAAATGGAACTTTTCCAATTATATTCGGAATGTACATGTGTTACATGTCTTTTTAACATGAAATTACAAGTTTTATGCCTGACCTTGGTTTTAAATTCCTAAAATAAGAATCATCTTTTAATTGAAAAAGAAACAGTGTTAACATTCATTTATTTTATACAGATTCATTGATTACATTGTAGGTCCAGAATTTAGGGTTGCTATAGAAGAGTTCATATAAAAATTGAGATTTTAAGAAAATATTGAAGTATAGATAATCAAAACACAGCCTCTGAGAAAGTACTTCTCAACATTCTCTCTTTGCACTAAAGTCTAGGTTTAGAGAACTATGCTGTTTGCAAAAGTTAACATACAATTATCAATCATAGTAATTCCATCATTCCCTAATATAATTCTAAATAGCAGACTAGCTAATACTGATTGTAGAATACAAAGATGACTCCTCTTTAAATTGTGAGGCTATTATCTTAGAAGTTTAGAGGCTTAAAGGAAAACTTCCTGCACCCTCTCTCAGAGCATACTAAATACAACACAAAAGAAAAAATGTAATTCTTTTAAAACCAATGTAGGCACAGGAAGGATAAATTATGTGAAGTCTCAGAATGTCTTCTTGAAAACGGCTGAAATGGAGAATCCTTGATTTCCACCACAGTAACAATTGGAGATGTCCTTGACAGTTTAGCAGCTCCCTCCCAGACTAAAGGGTTGAGAAATACTTTAAACCCTCAAGTAGCTTGATCCCAAATTACTCCTCCATTTGGTTCTGCTTTCCTCATCTCTCTTGGGGCACTCGAGGTCAAATAAAGTATATTGCATTAGTGCCTGTAAAGGTGCAGTCAAGTGATAAAGACTTGACATTTCAAATGAAATTCTGCTCATGTGTTCAGGTACATTGTGTTCAGGTACAAGTTTAGTTGTTTGACCCATATTTGATTTAATTCTGTCTTAAATTCAAGAATTAAAATACATTTTTATTTGTAACAAAAATTCATAATGCAACCAATGTAACTTAATAAAAGGGTAATTTTTATACCTCAACACTCAACTTACACCATCTCAGAAAATATGGTATGTTGTTTGGGGAAAAAAAGGTAGGGCCCAAGGTTTCCCATAAGAAATTCTTCCATTAACTCTTTTTTCCTTTCTTTTAAAAATCTAAGTAGTGGGTGACATTTTTGACTGTGTATAACTTTGTCTCATTCCCCCAAGTGTTGTAAGTGAATACAGGTCTACTCCCCACACTCTCAGATTCCAACTCATAGCTTTGAAAAAACAGCTTTGTTTTAGGAATGAATGCATATCTGTAACTTTCCATTGTTTCTTCAGACTGTAGCAATATTTTCTTAAAAAGAAACTCCATGCCTACAACCCTTGATATAATCTTACCTTGTAATACTGACCTGCATTTTTAATGTGATATTTCTGTTTTAATTTCATTCACTGAGGGTACATGTCTCAGGTATTTGTTCCTCCCGTGTGATTTACAGTAATGCCTTTGAAATCAATCAAAATCACTCATGCTTTTAGCACAATTTATAATAGCTGAATCTTGGAAAAACCCAAATGCCCATCAACCGAGGAATGGATAAAAAAGATGTGGTGTTTTTAATATAATGGAATACTACTCAGCTACAAAGAAAGATAAACTCAAAGCTTTTATAGGTAATTGGGTACAGCTGGAGTCTATACTCATAATGAAATAAATCAAATGTGCATTTGTAAGCACTGCCTTGTCTTCATAGTGTAAGAGACTAAAACAGAACGTAAGATAGAAAATCTGCAATAGATACTGAGAAAGGGAAAGAAACTGCTCACAAGGGAAGAAGAACTGGGATGAAAGAAAGAAATGAAGGAAGGGAAAAGAAAATATATATACAAGATAGTTAACATCATTATACTATTAATTTCTTTTAGTTCATTAAAGGAATCTGTTGGTCATTATGTTGACTGATTAATTTCACATCCCGTATCTTGTAATCTGAGCAACTACTTTGAAGACAATATGCAATATGTTAACCATTATTAATTTATTTTGTTTTGAAACTGTATTGTTTTTCTTTTGTTTACTTTTCACTCTTTAAAATAAAATCACTTATGCTTTTATAGCTCTTAATTTTGTTTGTTTGAATCCCACTTTGTTTCACTTTTGTATCTTGAACAACTATTTGTAAGAGGACAATATGTAATCATCAACTAGTGATTTCTTACTGTTTATTTTTTCTTTGAAAGTATGTATTATTTCTACCCATTTTCTGTTTTGTGTAGTCTTTCTTGGAATAAAATTTTTTAAAAAGACAGAAAAAAAGTATTGTTAATATTTTAATGTTTCCTTTACAACAAATATTAAATATTTTATAAATGCTTAATATATTTGCATATATTCACTTACTCTAAAAGACACAAAAATGATATGCCACTAATCTTTTTCTAAAAGATCTAGTAGTCAATTCAAGTGAAGTAAAATATGGTTAGAGAAAGAAAGCAGTAATACCTTCATTCACAAGTCAAACAATTAGATTTATAAATAAAAGCGTTTAACAAAATTTTGCTTCCGTTCCTGAAATCTGATGAGGTGACGAACTTAGACTGTGGCATCTTCCCCACTCCGACACACAGTGTGGCTTCCTCTAGTTTACATCATGATCACAGATCTCTGATCACTTTCTGTGAAGCTTCATTATGTACTTTTTTTGTCTTTTTCCTTTTTATAGGTACTGGGGATCGAACTCAGGACTACCAGCTTGCAAGGCAGGCGCTTATGCCTGCTGAGCTAAATCCCCAGCCCCCATTGTGTACTTTTTAACACAGAGAGTACTCTACAGCATTATTTAATCCACATGGCGCTAAAGAAAGTGCAGAGCAGTGAGGAAGGTGACCAGAATGTGTGGAGGAGTAACAAGGTAACAGAAAAAGTGCAGAGCAAGAATGCTAAGAATGTTTTGAAGAAAATAACCACCGAATCCAAGAAACAAAATTGTAGAAAAGCATGAGTGTAGCAGCTGTATGGCTGGTCGACAGGGTAGTAACGATGTTAACCAAGCAGAGGACACAAGAGCTGGGACAGCTGGGAAACTCTTGTCAGTGCAGCTGGATGAAAAACAGCTGGCAGGGATGACATTAGTAAAGCTACCATCTGTGTAAAAGCCAGGAAACTACAGAGTGATTCAGTGCAAGAAAACTCCTCTACACATGCAGCAATTAGTGAATTTAAAGCCAGTGAAGGGTGGTTTGATGAATTCTACAAGAGAAGTGGCAACCACAGTATGATAGGACATGGTGTGAAACACTGAAAGGGTAAATAAGGCTCAAAAGGTGTAATAAATACTAGGAAACAGGAAAAAAAGGTACAAATTGGAAGGGGAACAAGGGGGTGGAAGAAAGGAAGGAAGAGAAAAAATTAAAAATGGGAACAAAGGCTGTGTAAATAAAGGTGGGGTTGGAGGAAAATCAAGATATATATGTACAGATACAAATTCCCTATGATGACTATGACCATTATGAATGTCTAAAGTGTACCAATAAAATTACTTTTTAAAGAAGACGTGGCGAGGCTTCCGGTTCTGACAAAGCTGCCACAGATGCCTATAAGAAAGAATTCACAGATTTCATGAAGGTAGAAGGTACATCACTCAACACATGGTTTAACTGTTATGAAACGGCTTTTCTGGGAGAAGATAACTGAAGAGAAACTATGCTGCAGGAGGAGAAGGTGCTGTTACGCCCAAGCCAGTGAAGGATGGGTTGGACATTCTGCTGTACCAATGCAAGTGCTAGTCTGAAGATTGAGCCACTCCCCATGCACCATTCCCAGACTCCTCAGCATTCAAGACATGGAATGTGAACAAGGCCAGGCCACGTGGCATGTGGAGGGCCAGTGCAGAAGCTTGGGTCACAAGGCAGTTCATGGAATGGCTATGTGAGGTGTTTGTACATACAATGAAGAAGTACTTTCTACCAACTGCCTGAAGGTGCCTTCTGATGGACAGTGCCCCAGCACACATTCCAGCCTTTGTGGAATGATGGGGATGCTGAGTGTGACATCACAAAGGTCAAATTCCTCCCTGAAACACAGACGTCATTTGCAGTATATGGGCCAGCATTGCAGTATATGGACCATTTGATCTGCAACTTCCAGAAGCGCTACCCAGAAGTGCTCTTCATCAGGTATTTTAATGTCACTGAAAAGATGCCCTTGACCCTGAGAAAGTTCTGAAGAAACATTCAGTATCCTCCACTGTATCAGCCTCATTATCAAAGCCTAGGAAGATGTTACATACCAGACCTTCAACTCAGCCTGGAGGAGACTGTAGCCAGAATGTCTCTGAACTTGGGTCTGAAGGACAAGTAATGGAAGAGACTGTGTCCATAAACAGGACAGTGGGTTGGATGGTGCAAACTTAGAGGAGCAGGCGCAGGACCATGAGGAGGAGCTGACTGTGGAAGAACTTGCCGAACTCCAGTGTGAGCAACAAGGTGCTTGTTGAGGAACATTCACTGAGGAAGAGGAAGATGAGGAGGAGGCTACCAGTGATGTGATAAAGTCCATTTAGAAAAATGAGTCCTCAAAGCACCACCCCAGTGTAATTGTAGTGAACAAAGTGTCGAGTCTGATGAACAACAACTGTCTCTCATTTCTGGGAGTTGTGAAGCACAGGAAAAAACAAATGACATTGCACAGATTTTCATCAAAAGTGACCCAGCTCCTAAAAGACAAGAGAAAAAACCCCTGAAGGAGATGTCCTTATAAAGTGGACTCTCCCTCCAAACAGTAAGCTCCTCCCCACCCACCTTCCTGTCCTCCTCACAGCCAGTGCAAGCAGTGTTCTGTCTTCATACTGTATTGTTCTTAGTTTCGTATTTTTGTGGTTAAAAAAGTACATACGATTCAGGACAGAGAAACCTTATTTATATTTAACCTTATGGGGAAATTTGATTTTGTTGTCAACCAAAATCAATTTACAACCACGTTCATAGTGATCAAAATGAATTAATCTTATTTACATTGAATTTTACGGAATTTGACGAAACTCACGAAATACTTTTTGGATACTCAAAGGGGTGATCCAGATTTTCCACTTTTAAATAACGTCTAGTTGGGCACCAGATGGTATTTTAAGTCACTGGCCCACGAGAGTTGATTTGGGTTTCAGTTCACCTCCTCCCATCATCCGGCCTCATTCTCATCACAATAGCTAACAAATGTGGGCAAGCCCGTGTGCAGGTGGGAACACAGCACTAGGGAAGATGAACTAGTGCTGCTTCCTTCTTGCCTGAGTTGCCTGTGCCCTGGCAGTGTCTGTTCTGCTTCCTCAGGCACCAGATCTCATCTGCCTGCTCAAAACCATTTTGCCTTCTGTCTGAGACCTACATAGGATATCCAGCGCTGTTTATTTCTCCAGGACTTCATTGTCAACCTGAGAAATTCTTTGACTCTGGAGTTACATTCAAGGAAAAATGAAAAAGTAAATAACCAAACTTATTAAATGGTCTTTATACACAACCTATGGTAATAAACTCTGGCCCCAAGGCGTAGCCAGGACTGTGAGTCACCGTCTAAGCAAAGTACACATGTTTATAGCAACCATCTTTATTCTTCAATCCTGGCTGCTTACGTTCTTTCCAAAGAACCAAACATCCAAAGAAAAATCATGAAGCTTCTATAATTGTGATTTCTCCTCTTCATAAGTCTGCTTCATCTCCGCTATTCAAGACCTTTCTATTACCTTTCTCTAGTCTTTGAGAAAACTAAATGACACTGTTAAGTCTATCAAGTCTCAATAACTTAGATTTTCAAAATAATCCTAGTAGGTTTTAGTTTTCTATAAATTATGGTAATAGGGCTGGAGAAATAGGGAGAGCAATCTATTTGAATTCATAGATGTATGCCTCACTCAGTAATTCATAACACCAATCAGAATACACCAAATCCTTTACTTAGATTTTAGGTATTTGAAAACAGTCTGAATGATTTTAAGCCAATTTTTAGATCAGACATGGTCAATATTATTTCTTAGTTAAATGTTATATTTTACCTAAGGACAAAATTGTTAGCTGTTTTCATTTTCTCCCATTAAATTTCATTCAAGTGTCTTTCTTCCTAAGGTCAGAGAAGAATATAAAGACTTTTGGAAGCCTTTTCTTCTGCAGTCTTTTGAAGCTGGCTGTGATTTCTTTAGCATAGATTATTACTTTGAAAAATAACTACACATCAGTTTTTTTATCCTTTCAAGATTTGTGCCTTTTTTTAAATCAAAGAAAAAGGAGAGGGAACTTACTGAAAAGAAGCTGCAGTGATTTTTCAGTCGTCACTGCTAGTTTGCACTTCATAGTGATAACAAGCTTCATTGAGGTTGAGGGCCTGCTGTCTGGTTCAAAAGTGGTGTCTCCTAGCTGTGGCCTCACGTGGTGAAAGGGGCAAGGCAAGGCGACACTCTAAGGTCTCCATTACAGTGGACATAACCCTATTCATTATGGCTCTACCCTCATCACTTAATCACTTCCTAAAGTTCCTATCTATTAATATCTTGGGATTTAGGTTTTAGTGTATGAATTTTTGAACATGCAGACGCTTAAACTGTAGTACATGGAAATCAGTTTAATCAATTTAAAGTATAGTACAGGGAAGCTGACAACAGTAACCCAAAGAGTATGATGGTGGCTTGGCATAGGGCAGTACCAGTGGGAACGCTGATGAATTCAGGTTATATATTAAGATACTCTCATAGGGCATGTATTTGGAATAGAATTACTTACGATGAAGGATGAAACTGAGTCTTAATTTTGGAGCATGATTAGACAAAAAAAAGCATGATTATGTAGATGGGGAAAATTTTAGAAGACTGAATTCTGGAGCAGAAGAGAAAGTGGTTCTATTCCAGCGGTATTGATTTTAATATACCTGTTAGAAATCTAAAAAGAGGTAAGTAGCGGGTGATGCGAGTCTGGAATTCACAGAAGGCAATCTACAGATCCAGTAGCTCACCTGGGAGAAAGTAGGACAGAATGAACTCTTAAACCAACCAGCATTTAGTGTTTATAGAGAGGAAAAGAGAAGACTAAAATACTGCGACTTGTGAAATGGTAAGAAAATACAGCAGGGTTTTTGTGACTATTTTGCCTCAAAACCTCAAGAAGAAAATTTTTGAAAGAAAAGAAAAATCAGTCTTATCAAAGTCACTACAAAACTGAGAAAGTGAACTATTTGGCAAGATAGAAGTCATTGACATATGGGAGGAATTGAGCAAGGAAGGGTAAATTAAAGGAATAAAAGGGAATCTAGGTCTGGGAAGAAGAATACAGTGGCTGGGACCTGGGGTCACCAATGGAGACCTTGCTGTTGACATAACTCTTTTCTTCGGGTTATTTAGAATGACAAAACTTAGGGACAAAATTCATGTTTTAAGAAGCTAGCACAAGTATTGTGTAATCAGACATCCCAAACCAAATCTTGTGAAGTGGGATTTGCTGGGCTAATGCAACGTGCCAAGTTTCTGTCCCAGGACAGCCTAAAACTCCCATGTGCCTTCTGACTTGGAGAGTTACTCGGGCTGAGTTACTTGAGCTACCCTAGCAGATCTCTCACCAATAGTGTGTTATGAAGGAGGAGAACTGTGATTTAGGCGAGTGAATAGCAAATAAGGCATAAATCAGGAATGATAGTAGTGGGAATCAGAAAGTCAAAGCACAGCATTGCAGATAAAAAGGCTGCAGGAAGACAAAGAGGTTTCACTAACTGGAATCTGGAAGGAAGCAGAGAGCTGGACTTGCAGTAAAAATAACCATCTTGTCAAATGGAATTGACAAAACTCAATGATACGACATTTCATTAGACTACGGGCCTGAAGTTAAGTAATGCTTCAATATGAGTTTGGATAGGTAGGTTTGGTGGAATTGCTTGAAGCCTAAATATAAGTTTAAGGGATGTCAATAAAGTATAAAGCTTAGAGACTAATACAGGGTATCTGGTGTGATTAACAAAGTATTATAAGCAAAACTAGGCATTAGGGGTTTTGTGGAAATGACAGAATGATTATTCTTTTTTCATCTTTCCCCCCAGAAATCCTAGATAATTAGAAGGTAAAGTGTCTTCAATGTAAAGTGTCATATTTCCCAAAAAGGACACAAATTTCTTTTCCTTTTCTTTCTTTCTTTTCTTCTTTCTTTTCTCTCTCTCTCTCTCTCTCTCTCTCTCTCTCTCTCTCTCTCTCTCTCTCTCTCTGTCTCTCTCTCTCTCTTTCTCTCTCTTTCCTGAAAACTGCCTTTATTCTTTGTATTTTGTGTACATACCTTATGATTGTATGGCTTGGAACAATAGTAAATATTTAATCTCTGTGATATACAATAACAAGAAAGTATTATGCTTAAAAATTTTATTGCACTCTAATGCCATTTATATTTCCAGAGTCTGCAAGAGACTTAAATGGTATTACATCAACCTTAATTAATGTTCAGTTGTGTGAAAACTTGTTCATGCTCGGAGGACTAGGCCAGGGTGCCACAGCTTTGAGTTAAGTTGCTGCAATAGCAGGAATACAATCCCTTGCAAAGATTCATAGGGGAGAGAACTCTTCCTAGAAATGCATCAGAAGCAGACTTAGCAAATGGTTCAATCCTTTTCTTACTGTGATCCATTATATCTGTAGCTTTTCAGTTTACACAATATATTTTTCTTTTCTGCTCATACATGAAGTATCATTTGGTATTCACCCCAAGACATTCTTATACACTAGAGAAATAATCAGATATTCAATTTAAATAAGAATGTAGTTTGTGAATGCATCCCAGAAAAAAATCACTAATGTTACTCTAATGTTTAGGGTATCTTCACATCATCTCGAAAAGAGAATTATGATGATGACTCAGCAGTGCTCTTCTTGGATCTTCATTGATGACAGGACATACATAACCAGGTAATGGCTGTTATCCTACTCCCCAGTCATTTGTAGAATATACTATGCAGATTTTTCTAAGCATGATACATGATCAAGATCAGTAATATGAATCACCACTTGAGACATTGGATAATAGGTTTATGAGTTCCTAAATAGTACTAACTCATATTCATTGAACTGTCACTCATATTTTGTTAATGGTGGTTTGATTTCCTTAAGAGCTACATTTCCATTTTAACTGTTGCAACAGTTCTAAAAAGCAGGACTAAGTGAGGGATCTATGACTCCTCAGATGCAATACAGCCAGAGAATTAGTTCAGAGGCCAATGACTGTGTTGTGTTCTGACTGCTCCTTTCCTTGTTCTTCATGACCTACTCTATTTCAGTTTCCCTTTTGACATTAAGTTATGCGATCTATGGCCAAGATTCACCACTCTTTTCTTTATACATGATAAATGGCATCTTATGTTTCTTTAGAAATAACACAACTATGAAAATGAAAACTGAATGTGGCCAGACGCTGGGAAAAGGAAAGATAAACTAGTAAAACATCCAGTGATCTAAAATAGGGCCTAAGTCACACACGTGTTGGGGAAAAAATAAAGCTGAATGACAGAGAAGAAGGTATGAATGGGGTTAGGCAGTAGAAGAGCAGAGAGGATAAGTATCAAAGATCATCAGGCACAGCTGGAGGTTGAGGATAAAATATAAGGACGAGAAAATGTTAAGTGAAAGATAGAAGATTCTTTTATTCAGTCTTCAAATATAAATACTTAATGACTGCTGACAGTGGACTGGTACTATTTTGAACCCCAGGCACTCAATAATGAACCAAACAAAATCCTTCCTTTCATCAGTGTTGTAGTTTAGATCTAAAATATCCCTCAAAATCTCACATTTTTAGGGTTATTGGATCAGGGATTCATCCATTGATGAGTTCAGGAATTGGATGTGCTGTTACAAAGTAGATCTTGACTCAGGTGGGTGATTGCAGGATGTAATCTAGAAAAGTGTGTTCCTACCTCTGGCTTCTCTCATCTCTCCCTGCTTCCTGACTGTTAAATACGTTTCCTCCCACTATGCCTTTTTACCATCCTCTTGCTGTTTTGGAGCCACCTGAGCATGGACTGAAACCATGAGCCAAGATGAACTTCCTCCTTTATCCTGTGTCAAGCAGCAGAGGTATTATCTTATCCCAGATGCTAAGATGGGATTAAAACCAATGGGGAGAGCACTGTCAGTAAGAAAGATAAATGATCAATGATGTGAAAAATAAAAATAAAGGAGGAATTAGAGTAAAAAGTTCTACAGGTAGAGAATCAGATAATTCCAGTTTAATATGGGTTTCCTGTAAAGTGTCCAGGGAAGTTTTGGTTAGCAGATAGCCCTGGAGGAAAAACCTGCAGGTGCATGCCTGTGGGCATTCTAGCAAAGGGGACAGTAAATCCGCAGGTATATCTGTGAGTGTTAAGGAGTCTACTGTAGAGAAATTGAAATATCAACACAAGAGGACAAGGTGAGATCAGAGACAGATACAGCCAGAAAATGTAGAGAAGAAATTAATTACATGGGTGAAAACATCAGATCAGATGCTTTTTTAGAAACATATTTAAGAGAGGAGAAGATAACCACAATGGAGCTGGTAGTTTAGAGCAGTGATGATAGTGGCTTGGCCAAGGCAGCAGTAGCAGAGATAGGAAAAAATGTATGTTCGGATTTTAGCTAGCCCTTAGTATTTGTGAGTTCCTTATAACCAGCCTTGGCTTTGAAATATTATGAGAAACTTTGTGTTTTTGCTGACTGTGTATAGATGTTTTCTTGTCTAATTCCCTAAACAACATACTGTTAACTATGCATATGGCCTGCATACTGTGGTAGACATTGTAAGTAATCTAGAGATGGTTTAAGTCAACAAGAGGATATGGTAGGTTATGTGCAAGTCTTCTACCACTTCAGGTGAGGGACCTGGACAGCTGCAGATTTTGCTAACTTTAGGCAGGAGGAACAAGTTCCCTGTAGATATACAGACTATCATTTAAAGGAAGGAATGTAGGGTTTCTTGAAGGATTCAATGTGAGGTATAGGAGAGAGTAACTAAGGTTAATTCTTATACTTTTGTTCTAAAATAGCAGGGTTAGTGTTCTCTTTTTAAAAATATTATCAGTATATTTGTGATACATAATAGTTACATTAGTTAGGGAATTAATACATATGTACATATCATATCTTGATCATTTTCCATCCATATTCCCCCTTTTCTTCTCCTCATCTTCTTCCCTATTGTTTTTTAAAATTTTTATTTAAAGAAAGACTAAGCAAAACAGAAAATGGGTAAAAGTAATACATACTTTCAAAGAAAAAAGTAAATAGTAAGAAATCACTAGTTGATGATTAAATATTGTCCTCTTACAAATAGTTGTTCAAGATACAAAAGTGAAATACACAAAGTGGGGATTCAAACAACAAGACTGCATACAGTTCTGTTCAACTATCCAATAAAAGCTTAATGATATGGTTATCAATTCTATACACTTAAACATACATGCAGTATCCATATCTTCATTTATGTTTAGATTAAACAAACCATAACAGGCTAAAATCACTCTGAACAAAGAATAATAGTATTGCTGGATTTCACATCCTGACGCTCCAGGATCAGCACTGGGTACTTTAGTGTCTCTTTTTCTTCAAAGTATTTGTTTGTTTCATGTGTTATAAGATCAGTTCTCATAAACTATAAAGGTTTTATGCAAGCATGAGTCTTAGCATGTATTTCTATCCTTTCTATATTAGAGGGAGAAACAAAACAAAGCAAGACAAAATAAAACATATTCCTGTAAACACATGAAACAAAAAAGACATAAAATCACTGTACAAGAAGTTTTACCATGGTTACTGTGTGATTTCTTGTTATTTTCAATAGAATTGTCTGTATCATCAGACATAGTATAATTGAATATAGCAGTACATAACAATATTAATAAAAACAAAACTTTGTAGATAGTGTAAAACTTCAAAAACAGGTAATAAACCAGAATGGATATTGTAATGAATCTTGTCATCTTCAGTGTAGTTGCCTAAACCCTCAGACTTGATACTATCACTTATAACAGTTTTGAATAAAATCTGTCAACATCAAACAGCAATCAAACAAATCAGATTTAACTAATATCAGTCATGATAAAACAGTATAAATTATACAGGGCTCGAGATTAAATTAATAGGAAATTAAAGATGATTACTGTACTATATCCTATTATTTTTTGGATAGCTGTCTGTGCCCTCAAATCTAGTGCAAATAGACAGACTGGGACAGAATAAAATCTAAGCAGAGCAATGCAAGTAATGTGGTTTTAAATCCTGTTACACTATTAACAATATCCTCTGCTATCTTTTTTTAAGACTATTCCTCTCCTTCCCCCCCGCCCAGGGTACACTGTGCATTATTGGGTCTCACCAACACCCTCAGTTTTTAGATTAGGGGCGCAACCTGCTATTTACCCAAGTGGTTCTGAACCTTCTCTCTCTTGGACTTGATCTCTAATTGTATTCCTTTACCTATTAAAGCCTGTCTTTCCAACCTATCCACAAATACTGGTCAAGTTGCCCGTATTTATTCTCTGGTTCCCTGTCACATAGAGCATTGTTTTCTCATATTTGATTTTCGGTCCATAAACTCTTTTTCAGGTTAGTTATATTTCCTATAAAGAACATCTCAGTGGACCCTACCTCCTGATCTACTTTGTCTGTGTTTGTCTTTTTTTTTCTTTCTCTTTTTTTTCTTTTTTTCTTTTTAGTATATCAAGGCCATCTATATTAGAGATTATAGTCAACCACCTCTGCCTCGTTTCTGTTGTGCTCTTTTTCTGCCATTAGTTGTCTACTTTTCTTCTTCATTCCACTTTCTGCTCCATTCATTGAGGCCTCCCTGCCACTGTTCCTGGAATGCTGGTACTTCTCTCTCTCTAGAACGACCTTCAGTATTGTCTGTAGAGTTGGAATGGTGGTCTTGAATTTCCCCAGTTCCTCTTTGTCTTGGAAGCGTCTTGTTTCTCCATTAATTTCTAGAGACAGTTTTGCAGGGTATATCAATCTGGGTTGGAGGTTATTTTCTTTCAGGGTTTGGAATATTTCGCTCCAAGCTCTTCTTGATTTGATGGTCTGTGTCGAGAAGTCTGCTGTGATTTTGATTGGTTTTCCTTTATAGGTGGTCTGCTTCTTTTCTCTGATGGCATTTAATATTCTGTTCTTATATTGAAATTCTGGGATCTTGATTATTATATGCCTGGTTGTGGCTCTGTTTTGGTTGTAGATGGCTGGAGTTCTGTATGCCTCATACATCTGAATATCATTTCCTTTTCCTATGTTTGGGAAGTTTTCCTTAATTATTTCTGTGAATAGCCTTTGTAGTTCCTTTGTTTGTGCCCCTGCTTCTTCATTCACATTCTTTATTCTTAAGTTACAGATCCTCATGGTGTCTTCTATCCTTTGTATTGTTAGTACCTGTTTCTTTGTTATTTTTAAAAAATTTTTCCTTTCATGATTACACATTGCAAACCTGTCTTCCAATTTGGATAATCTGTTCTCAGGGTTGAGGGCTGGGGACTTTTTCTTGTTGCTTCTTCTCATGTTTTTGGTTTATTCCATACAGGCGTATAGAGGCGGTCCCAGTTCCTTTCCTTGTTGGTTATGGTTCTTCTAAAGCATGCTGACTAGGTAGTCCTGCCCACTCCAGTGTGTTACTGAGGTGCAAACAGGGGTGGCGTATGCTGACTCCTCCCCTCCAGGTCAGTCAACCTGCTGAGGCCTTCACTCCCTTAGTGCCTGCTGCCCATAGGGAACTGGTTTGGGACAGCTTCCTGGGTCTTAGCCAGGGGTGTGACCCAGTCCAAGCATACCCCACCAATCTCATGTGGAAAGGGAACAACTGACTGAAGTCATTGTTCTTGTTCAGTCCTGCCCGATTCCAAAATGTCATCCCGTTGGTGCCCCTTTCCCATGGAAAGGTTTTATTCCTGGCACTCACTGCAGGTCAATGCAGGTCCCTTGCCGGCTCCGTTCTCCGTTGGGCTCGCCGACCTCCGACTTCAGTGTGACTGCGGTTCCAGCGAGTCAATGAGGCGGGAATTTGGGCGCGTGAGAGCACAAAATCTTAGCTGCCTCAGTAGTAGCCCTAGGACTGCATGTTTGACTGGTTCTTTTCACTTTAGTTTCTTCCTGGGTCGAAAGGATCCATCTCCTTCTGTCCGGAACTCTCCACGATGTGTTATTTTAGCATCTGAGTTGTCTGTCTCAGGGAGCCTCTGTACTCTGTTCTTGTCTATCCACTATCTTTACTGGGAGCCTCATCTTCTTCCCTATTGTTAAGAACTGCTACAAATCTCTCTTATTTTACTGTTTATTTATTTGGGGGGGTTCATATGAGAAAAACTATGAAATATTTGATTTTCTGTGTCTGACTTATTTTGCTTAAATTTATAGGCTCAGTATCCATCCATTTTCCTGCAAATGAAATGAATTCATTCTTCTTTATGGCTGAATAAAACTTCATTGTGTGTATAAATTACATTTCCTTTATCCATGGTCTGTTGATGGGTACCTAGGCTGTTTCCAGAGCTTAGCTATCCTGAGTTGTGCTGCTTTAAACATGCCTCTATCACTCCATCCCAATTCCCACAGTGTTTGTACAAGTATAGATTCTTTTGGTTATGGGATAACAACTGTCTATCATATGGGTTCTCTAGTCAGCAAGGCTTTTTCTTACCTACTTCTTTTTTTTTTTTTTTTTTTTTTTCTTCTTGTCTTTTTCGTTTTTATCGGTACCGGGGACCGAACTCACGACTGCCTGCTTGCAAGGCAGGTGCTTATGCCGCTGAGCTAAATCCCCAGCCCCCCTTACCTACTTCTTTATACCTTTGCATAATCAGACTGAAATCCCCTCTGAACAGACACGGGTATGCCTCTGGCAATCTGTAATGTTCTGGCTACACTCATTGGCTCTGCATAAACCAGACTTCTCTCCCCTGACAAAACCCCCAGGACAAATGTAGTGGAGAAGCACCTATAGCCTTCTTAATTTGTCAGCACTTGAGCATCTTGTTTCTCTTGCTAATCCAGCCACTGTACTGTGTATTTTTATTTGTTCTTTAGGTCTTTCCTTGTCTTTGAATCTATTTTTTGAAGAACAAGTTCATCTTTGACTTGGATAGAGCCACTGGTCCTGTTCTGTATGGATTTGGATCAGTCTCATTTGTAGCCATGACTAGCCTGTGGTAACTTCTTTACTCAAAGTGAGTGATACACTTTGAACTGGGTCTTTCTTTTCAGCAAAGTAAGCGACTGTCCATACACTGGTAGTCACCAAGTCATTTTACTGTTTCCCAGTTTTGGTCCTCATTTTTCCTATGAAATCCTCCCTGAACCTCAATAAGATTTCAGTTAGCCTTTTTAGTTACTTGTTATTTGAAAACACTTATTTCTTAAATATAAAAGTGAAATTACTTTATAACATTTTATACATTTTTATAATTTAAAAAGCTGAAAAATTTTAACATGCAGATCGAGAGAATGAAAATATCTATGTCAAGTACTCAGGAAGAAACGTGCTGCTTAGTTTTTGCATATTCCTCACTTTGCAAAGATTCTGTTTTACAAAACTGAGACCACACTGTATGTTTTTTTGCACGCTGGGCCTTATGTTCCCAACATTTTCCCAGACCACTAAAAATCTACCTAATATGGTTTTAATGAAACTGCAGCATTCACTGATTTAGAAAATGCCATAATGTAAATCAGTCCCTCATTTTTGGTGTACCTTTTGTTTTGTTTTGCTTTATTTTAACACAGAGAGCTAATTCACAGATCTGCCCCAGAACCCAATTATACAAATAAGTGTAATACAATGTTATTGCAACAAATTGGCTTTACAAAAACTTTGATGAGTTTATTCTCCCAGCAGCATCTGAAGGCCTCCAGCCCTTTTGCTTTAATTTCTCAGTACATGGATGTTTGGTTTTTCCCAGTGGTTCATAAACTCTTACAGGCTAAATCCTGAGCACCTTACAGTCCTGTTTCCCAAAGTGGGTCAACAAGGTGACTAAACGATGAGAGGACTTCAAATGAGGCAACTTTAAGACACAGATGATTATTTTCATTTGAACATTTATGGGCAGTATTCAGAAAATGTAACTAATTTTGATTTCAAAAATATTATTGCTCAGGACAAATAAAAACATAAGTAGTTAGAAAATTAATAGATAAAATTTTCAATTGACTTAAATTTAAAAAACAGTAAATAAATTAGTTGAACAGTATTGCCATAGCTCTCAACCAGAATGTATTCACTATCTATAGAAATTAGCCTTATAACCTAATATAAAACTAATTTTATAACCCTGAAAATACTTTTATATGTATTTTCAAAGAAAACTAACAAATTTTGAGAATGTATATATATATCCCCATTTTATTTTTGATCTGTAGGAAAAATATGTCACAATAAAATAGCATTTTTGGAGATTATTTCTAAAGAAGGCTCTGAAATTCCAGTGATGTCTACTTTATGTCATATTTTGAACTGGCAGAATAAACGGCTTCATTTGTCCTCTATAATGGAGAACCTCTTTTTAGGCCCCAAGGATCCACATGGTGAAGTAGAATATTGCAGCAGCATAATTCTGTGAACATTAGATGCGAGGACAGCAATTCCTGAAATGTGGCCCATGAATGCCTGCTTCGGAATTAGATGCAGTTTATGGTACAGAGCCTGGGTTCCTGCCCAGGCCAGTTGGGCAATTTGATGTTTAATGAAATCTAAGAGCTTCATAGAGAAGAAGGGATTGAAGTTCTGAAAACTACTGATGTCCTGGCTTAAACAGTAAACAAACTTCCTGGAGCCCAGAGAACTGTCTACAAACTGTCACTAGAACTTCTACCAATATCACTGGCCAGCTGGGATAGACAAACCACTCCACACACTCGGTTATTTTCTTTTATTTTTATTTATTTATTTAAAGAGAAAAAAAAGCAGTAAAAGGGTACAAGTAATACAGAATTTCAAGAAAAAAATACATAGTAAGAAATCACTAGTTAATAGATAACATATTGTCGTCTTAGAAACAGTTGTCCAAATTACAAAATTAAAGCATGCAAAGTGGACATTTGTACAGTGAGACTACAAACAGTTCTGTTCAGTGATCCAACAAAAACTCAGTAATATGATTTTCTATCCTACACACTTAAATATACATGCAGTTATATCCTTTAGATCACTTTCTTTTCCTCTCTTTTTTACCATAACAATTATACTTTTTGGGTTTTATTACTCCCACAGTTCTTATAACTATTTTTTTTGAAGAGGAAAAAAAAAACAAATGTGACAAAGCAAAACAGAGTCAGAACAGAAAGATGGACTTAGTACATGAAGCAAAAACAGAATACCAGGTGATCAACAATGGTTACCATTATGCCTCTTGCTATCTTAAAAAGATTTGCCTATATCATCAGGTATAATAAAATTGAACAAAACAGTACAGAGCAAGACCAATAAAACCTACATTGGAGACCTTACAGGACTTCAAAAGAAGATAATAGTCAAACCATAATGGGCATCATAGTAAATCTTACTGTCTTCAAAGTGGTTGCCTATACCCTCAAATTTGATACTATCAAACAAAACAGAATAGAGTAAAATCAGTCAGAACAAGATGGGGAGAGCAATACAGGAGTTCAAGTCAGGTTAATAGGAAAACAAAAAAGTTACTATAATATATCCCGCTATTTTTTAATTTAGTTTTCCCTTAATTAAACAAAAATAAGAAAAAGTAAATTAATTTAAAAAAAAAAAATGAAAAAAAGGGGGAGATTGAGATAAAAGAGGACTTGTAACCGAACAACGCAGGTCAGAACCGAACAATTTTAACCATCATTGTGTTTCACCCCCAGATAACCAGACATAACAGTAGTTACCATAGTGTCTCTTTCCTTGAAATATTTGTCACTCAGTTATTTTCTTTTCACTCCCTGTCTGCGCTAGGCATTTTGGTAAACTAAATGGAAATCATTAACTTATTAAGACAGGTTTATGATTCCAGCACAGAAACACATGAAAATAGCAGACATAGTGGTAAATAGTAGTAGTAAAATAGAATTTACAGAATTAAAATTTTGATCCTAGAAAGTTTCTTGAGAATTACACAAGAACTACAATTTTAACAGTGCCATATGAGACAAAAGATTTATATCTCACTGCTGAGTGAGTGTTCCTTAAGCTTGGAAACTTCCTGGATAGGCTGGCTTCCTGCTCAAGGTTCCAGTTGCTGTTTTTACAGTTTCCCTGCCCACAAGGTAAATATTCTAAACTTTTTTTTTTTTTTTAACCAAGGATCTGATTATTCTAAACTTAAAAATGGTTTCTTGTGGTTGGTTTCAAAGTACTTTTACTTCAGGATGTAGGCTGAAATTTAGGCACTTAAAAGGTGAGAAAATACCAGCCTAGAATTGAAAAAACAAAACAAAAAGAAGAAAGGAGTTTGAATCTAGTTCCTCAGGCAGATCGAATTTCTCTCTCAGAATTTGCTAGACTTTTTCTGATACTTATCTGGCCTAGGAGGCTGTGACTCTTACAACAGCAGTCCAAAAGTCATGTGTGCACTCCTGTCCTTGGTAAATGAGTTTCATTAGCATGATATAATAAATTTTAGCAAAAGCACTTTATTCCAAAGTTTCTTTTTCCAAGCGTGTGAGCAGAACTCTGTTGAACAAGGGCACCAGCCACCTGCATCTTTGAACATACATTAAACACAAAGAACAGCGTTCAGGGGGCTGCTCCTGCCTGTTATACGGTAGTTCCTTTAGAAATAGCTGACCAAAAGTATTTCAGGTTTTTCTGGCCTCAAACAAAGAATTGTATGAGACAAACCAGTCATTCATTTGATTGCATATGAGAAAAACCAGCTCTACAGAGCAAACTTGGATGAAACAAAGAGAAAAAGGGTAAAAGCAAAAATGAAAGTATATACCACATTCAGACATAGCACAGGCTACTGTGCAAACTCATGCACTATAGTGGCTTCCTGTGATAATGGGTGGTCCTTGTTATGCTGTCCACATCTCTTGGAAGCTCCTGAGAAGCGCTATACATGGGGCTCCTCACGTGGCCCTGGGATCTTGTAATTGACAGGTCCTGCTCATTTTCCTAGCCAACTTTGCTATGACCTATCTCCTTTAACAAACCTGCCCCATAGAGCCAGAGGGCACTTTTTGCTTTAGATTCCGTGTGCAGGGTCTTCTGCTGATCAAAGGAGCAAAAGCAAATGCCTTATGCCTCAGCAAGCCATGAAGGTAGGGTTGTAGAGACAGGGCATTGTTCTCCTGAAGGCCATTGAGTTTCTGTCTTTATCAAAGGATAGAGAAGACCTCTCTGAAAAAAAAAAAAAAAATATATATATATATATATGCTACTTCCAATATTTAGCCATTATAAACTGTGCTGCTATAAACATGGGTATGCGTTCATCACTGTGTTATGATGTTTTTAACTCCTGAAAAGCTACCTGAAAGGGAGAACTAGGTCAAGTGGGATTCTTAGTTTCATTTGTTAGAGGGCTTTCCATAGTGGATATACTAGTTTACATTCATATCGACAATGTGGAAGGGTTTCTTTTACCACTGGCAGCTCTTGTCAGTATTTGTTATTAGAGGGTTTTTTTTTATTCTTTTTTTAAATTTGTATTTTAAAGAGAATAAAAGCAAGCAAAATAAAACATTAAAGCCAATCAAAACAAACCATCGTAAATGATATAGGACTTCAAAACAATAGGAGATACACGATCTACGTTGATTACCATAATGCCTCATGTTGTCTTCAAAATAGCTACCCATACCTTCAGTCGTAGTAAAAATCAAACAAAACAAACAGAACAGAGCCAATAAAAACAAAACAATGAATGTAATAAAGAACTTCAAAATGAGATCATAGTAAATCCAAATAGCTGCCTATGCTATTAGATACAATAAATCAAAGAGAACAGAATAAAACCAACCCAACAAAACAATGAAAATGATACAGGACTTCAAAACAAGATAATAGAGAATTAACAATGGCCACCATCTTCAGATGCTACATTGCATGTTATTATCCTTTGAATAGATGATCAGACTCCCGGCTTTAGACCTGCAAAGTCAGTGAAACACTAAACACTATAAGCATTAAATTGTATTTTACCTCATTCGCTATCACAGCCTGTTTTTCGGTGGGTGGATCAGCCAGTCACTTATGGCGAGCAGGGGTGGAAGGGGGTTGGCTCCTCTTGTTCCCCAGCCTGCACACCAGAAGGAACTGGCATCTCCCCTCAGCAGGCTGCGCATGGTGCCAATTCTCAGGGAGGCCTTACTTCTTGTTGACTTTTTGTTCTCTTCCTCTGCAGTCCCAGAGTGGTACTGACCCATGGGAGAAGGCTGGAGTCTAGCTGTCCACTCAGCAACCTACACTCGGCACTAATCCACAAGGAAGGCTTACTTCTTTGTTGACTTCTTGTTCTCTTCCCCTACACTCTGCAAATGGTGCTGACTCACAGGAAAAAGCTGGTGTCTGGCTGTTTCCTCAGCAACTGGAGCATGGCACTGATTTGCATGCAGGGTTTGCTTCTTATTCTTTTCCCTTACAGTCTGAGAAGTGTACTGACTCGTGGGCTGGAGTTCTTGATGATAACCCCTCTGGAATAAGATGAAATTTCACATTATGGTCTGCCTTGAGATCAGAATGTTAACTGAAATAAGCGTTTAGAACTACAATCTTAAATATTATATAGTTTCACATATGAAAAACTCAAAATACAATATAAATAAAATACAAATTAAAAGATAAAAAAATAGGGAGATAAATCTCAAATAGGAAGGGGATTAAGATGTGGAGGGTGGATAGAGGCAAAGGAGAGGAAAGGGATGAAAACAAATGAAGATATGCTGTTTACACGTACTGGCTACCTGGGAGATATGGAAACATCATGCACTGTAAACGTGTGCTAATAAATAAACAAATGTACTCAAACATATAAATAAGTAGTCAAGAGTTGAAAGCCAGAGGCAAAGAATATTAAAATGTGTTTGGAATCATCTTCTTTAAAAATCAGAATTTTACTTTTCTATTTTGGGATTATTTTTTAAAAATTGCCATTATATCTGATAATGTGGTTATAATAAAAGAAATAATTATAAGAAACTAGATAATACACTTGCTATTATGTTACAAAAAGGCCTGTAGTATTACCTATGGATACATATAAAGGGTTTTTATTACACTTCTCTTGTACAACATCTGACATGTTTCAATAATCGTATATTGTTAGGAATAATTAATATCAATTATTGAATAATCTGTTACTCCCAGTAAAACTTACCTACTGAATAATTTATCTATTTTATTGCTTTATCACCTGAATGACAGGTCCTGGGAAATTCTAAGTTCTTGCTGTCAGAATAAAGAACTGAACAAGACAAAAAGAAAAGGTAGCAGGATGAAATCTACTGAAGTACACCTTGTAAAGTAGGCACAGGCTAGTAAGTAGACTCACTCATAAGGCCCTAAAGATTAGGTAAGAAGGTATCAGAATTCGGGGATTAGCTTTCTCCCTAAGCAAATAATGCACTGGGGTCATTGTCCTATCAAAAACTCCTTTGGCCTGCTGCTAAATTTAAACTGACCTATCGAAGATTCAAAGACTCACTAGGTTTCATGTGAGATGTAAATGTAGAGCTAAAAAGAGCACTCTTCTGGTTTGACTCATGTACAGTGCTCAGGAGCTTCAGTGTCATCCTGTATCCATCTTCTATGCACGTGCCCTGGGTCTCCATGACTTCATCTAGTTTTTGTACTGGTTTTGACTCATCCCTAATTTCCTACCTCAGCTTCATTTTTAAAGGAGTAAGATCAATAAGGCATGAATATAAAAATGTTTTCACAACAAGTCTCTCATGAAGTCCAAATTGAAAGACTCTAGAAATATATTATATGAAGGAAATTTACTTTAATATCTAGATATGTTAATTTTACTGACGAAAGGTTTCTATTTCTAAGAGTAGCTTTTTAGAGTACATGTTTGCAGTATATAATGATCACCTGCATCATGGGCAGTAGATAATACATTTAATTCTTTCAATAGCCACCTTCCCTCCCTCTTCCCCCACTTCTCTTGCTCTCTTTGCAATTCAGCTTTATATGTTTTATTTCTAAATCAAATGATGCTTTGAGAGTAGACCATGAGGCAGAAAGTTTCCCAGAGTAAAGCTGGGGCATCTAACTCTGATAAAAAAGAAAGAGTTCGATTCTGAAGTCCTGGCAAGACCACCTGGGGGCTTGTTACCACCTGGGGGCTTGTTAAAGTGGGCTAAGCAGGATCCCAGCTCAAGCTCTGAGGCAGCAGGTCAGAGGCCACGAGTCTTTGCACATCTAAATCCCTGTTTGGTGCCAGTGCTGTTTCTCTGGGGACCATGCTCTGAGGATAATTGTTGTAAAGCCTTAAAATAAGTAAAGTAATATTCTGAAGGAACAGAACCTGGTTCTGTCACCAGACAGGGTCTGACGAGTGGAGATGGGAACCTTGATAAACCCCACCAATTGGGGCAGTTGCCAGTTCACTATCTTCCATTACATAAAAATGTACTTTTCATTAAGAAGCATAAAAGGATGTATTAATTAGAATTTCTTTTTTAATTTTAAAAAGAATAAAACAGAACAAAGCAAAACAACAAAACAGGTCAAAGTAAACAATGCAAATAACACAACTTCAAGACAAGGCAACAGGAAATCAACAGTGACTACCATAGTGACTCTTGTTTTCTTCGAAGTAGTTGTCCATACCTTCACACACAATAAGTTAATACAAAACAAAATAGTATGAAAGCAATCAAAACACAAGAATGACAGCCTTACAGGTCTTCAAAAAATCAGTAATGGCTACCATATGTTCTCTTGTTTTCTTCAAAATAGCTGTCCATACCTTCATACAAATTGAAATCAAATAATTTCAAAACCAATAATAAAGCCAATCAAAACCAATAATAAAAACAATATTAGACTTCAAAACAAAATGATACGAAATCAGTAATGGTAACCAGGATATTTTCTTCAATGTAGCTATTCATACTATCACACATACTAAAATCAATTCTTGTGAACTCTTTAGGTGAAGTTCTTGGCATATATAAACCTTTACATGTACATCTGTCCTCTCTGTATTAGAAGAAAAAACAACAAAGCACAATAAAATATAAGCAAAATAAGAAGCAAGAGTTAAAGGAATAACTATAACAAAAAGCCCAAAGCAGAAACAATGTAAGCTTTCAAAACAAGGTGATAGGAACATAACTAATTTTGTTGTTTTGCTTATTTTCAAAAGTCTTACTCCATTTACCAGATACAGTCATGCAATACTGATCTAGTCCTGTGGATGTTAACTGTTTTGTTCCAAGAACTAATAGATTTCGTATAATCATCTTAGTAATCTTAAGTGTATAATACAAATTTATAACTTTGTTCTTTTCCTTCTTTTCTCCTTTTCCCTCTTTTAGCAGTTTCTTGCCCTTTCACACTATTTATTGAAGATTTTGTATATTTACTCTTTCAGTTTCTTACACTAGGGAGATGATACAGCATTTATACATGTGAGTTTGATTTACTGATGAGTATGGTCTCAAGTTGCATCCATTCACCTATAAAAGCCTCAGTGTGGTCCTTCTTTAGAATTGAGTAGTATTCCATTGTCTAAAAATACTACGTATTTTTTATCTTCTCCTCAGTTGATGGGCAGTTAGGCTGTTTCCAAGATCTGGCTCTTTCAAACTGTGCTGCTATAAACATGGGTGCACATATTTCACCGTGGTATGATGTTTTCAGTTCTGGGAATATGCCCGAAGTGAAATAGCTGAGTCAAATGGGACCTTCAATCCCAGCTTTTTGAGAAACCTCCATACTGATTTCCACCAATCTACACTCTCACCAACAGTGGAGAAGAGTTCCTTTTCCCCCATAGCCTCTCCAGCATTTGTTATTGGTTTTCTTGATTGTGGCTATTCTTTTTAGAGTGAGTTGGAATCTCAGTGTTCTTTTAATTTGCATTTCTTGAATGACCAATGATGTTTAACATTTTTTCATGTATTTGCTATTTGTATTTCTTCATCTGAGAAGTATGTATTCATCTGAGATGCCCATTTTTGGATTGGGTTTTTGAATTTCAGGGCCTGATTTTTTTTAATTCTTTGTATGTTTTAGATATAAGTTCATGGTCTGAGGGACAGTTGACTAAGATTTTTTCCCCAATTTGTCTGTTTTGTTTGCAGTATGTTGGAGATTTCTTTTGACATGCAAAAACATTTTAATAAGATGAGATCCCAGTTGTTGATTCTGGGACGTATTTCACATGCAGTTTGATTTTTGTTCATGAATTCCATGCCAACTCCTGTCTTCAAGATTGCTACCTACTTTATCTTCCAGCAGATTTAGTGTTTCTGTTTTAATATTTAGATCTCTGATCCATTCTGAATTTTATTGCATATTGATAGGAATGGGTCTAGTGTTACTTTTTGGCATACGGAAAGCCAGTTTTTCCAGCATCACTCATTAAAGAGACTATCTTTCTTCCAGTGAACATGTTTGGCCCCTTTTCAAAGATAAAGAGGCTGAGTGTGTTTGTAGTTGTGGTTGTATCTTCTAATCTATTCCATTGATCTTCAGGTCTGTTTTTATTCCAGTACCATGCTGATTTTATCACAGTAGCTTTGTAGTATAACTTCATGTCAGGGATTGTGATGTCTCCTGCCTTGCCTTTGCTACTTAGAATTGCCTTTGCTATTCTAGGTCTCTTCTGGTTCCATATGAATTTTAGGAATGATTTCTCTAGATCTGTGAGGTATGCTAGTAGTATTTTTATTGGAATTGCATTAAATCTATATAATAATTTTTGGAGAATGGCCATTTTCACAATGTTTATTCTTCTTATCCACGAACAAAGAATGTCTTTCCATTTTCTGAGATTTTCAATTTCTTTTTTCAGAATACTGTGATTTTCACTGAATAGATCTTTTACTTCCTTTGTTATATTG
Source organism: Cavia porcellus (assembly GCF_034190915.1). Taxonomy (NCBI): domain Eukaryota; kingdom Metazoa; phylum Chordata; class Mammalia; order Rodentia; family Caviidae; genus Cavia; species Cavia porcellus. The sequence goes on along the minus strand of NW_026947513.1, from coordinate 48,507,202 downwards.
ATTCCTAAGTATTTCATTTTTTTTTTGGATACTACTGTGAAGGGTGTGGCCTCTCATTTTTCTTTCAGTGAGTTGTTTGTGTAGGGGAATGCTGTTGATTTTTGAGTGTTGACTTTGTATCCAACTACATTACTGAATTTGGTGATTACATTTAGAAGTTTTTAAGTGGAATTTTGAGGGTCTTCTATGTAGAATATCATGTCGTCTGCAAATAATGACGTTAGCCTCTTCCATTCCTAGCTTTATTCCTTTTATTTCTCTCTCGTCTAATTGCTATGGGTAATATTTCCAGCACTATATTGAATAGGAGTGGTGAGAGTGGACAGTCTTGTCACGTTCCTGATTTTAGAGTGGTCAAAAAGACCACTTAATATAAAGCTGGCTATTGGCTTGTCATAGATGGCTTTTGTCAGATTGAGGTAGAGACCATCTATTCTAATTTTCATAGGATTCTTATCATGAATGAGTGTTGGACCTTATCAAAAGCTTTTTCTGCATCTATTGAGATGATCATGTGATTCTTATCTTTAACACTAAGGGTATGATGTATTGAGCTTATTGATTTGCTTATGTGAAATCATCCCTGCATTCCTGGGATGAATTCCGCTTGGTTGTAAGGTGTAATCTTTTTGATGATTTGCTACATTCTGTTTGCCAGTATTTTACTGAGGACTTTTGCATCTATGTTCATTAGAGAGATTGGCTGTAGTTTTTTTGTTTGTTTGTTTTTTGTTTTGGTTGGGTGTTTCTCTGATTTTAGTATTAGGGTAACACTTGCTTCTAAGAATGAGTTAGGAACAATTGAATTTCCCTTTCAATTTCACTAAAAAGTTTGAAGAGTGTTGGAATTAAGTTTTCCTTGAATTTCTTGTAGAGTTTAGCTGTGAATCCCTCAGGACCTGGGCTTTTCTTTGTTTGTAAGGTTCTCATTACATTTTCAATCAAAGTAACTGAAATTGGATTATTCAGCAGTTTTACATCTTGCTTATTCAGCCTTGGTAATTCATATGTTTCTAGGAATCTGTCCATTTCTTCTGTGCTATCAAACCTAAGAGACTAAATGTTTTCGAGTAGGTAATGATGATCTTCTGTATTTCTACAGGGTCTGTAGTCATTTCACCCTTTTCATTCCTTATGCAGGAATTTGAGTTTTTTCTCTCCTTTTTAAAAATAAGATTGGCTAGGGCCTTATCAGTTCTTTTTATTCTTTCAAAGAACCAACTCTTTGTTAATTCTTTGTAGAGTCTTCTTAGTTTCTATTGCATTGATTTCTGCTCTCATCTTTATAATTTCTTCCCTTCTTTTGGCTTTGGGCATGACTTGTTCTTCTTTTTCTAGATGTTGAGGTGTAGCATCAGGGTGTTTGTGTTCATTCTGCTTTCTTGATGTGGAATTCTCCACAATAAATTTCCCTCTGAGGACTGCTTTCATTGCATCCCTCAGGTTCTGGTAAGTTGTATTTGCATTTTTATTTGCTTGTAGATACTGTATAATTTCTTCTTTAACTTCTTCTGTGACCTATTGATTGTTCAGGAGTGTATTGTTTAGTTTACATGTATTTATGGAGTTTTGAAGTTTCTTGTTATTAATTTCTAGTTTTATAGCACTATGATCTGATAACATGCATGGGATAATTTCAGTTCCTTTGGATTTTCTTAAGTATGTTCTGTGGGCTAGTAGATGGTGTATTTTAGAGAATGTCCTGTGTGAAGCTGAAAAGAATGTATATTCTGTTGTTGGTTGGGACACTCTGTACACATCTATTCAGTCCATTTGTTCACAAGTTTGATTCAGTTCCTTTATTTCTTTGCTGGTTTTCTGCCTCTTTGATCTGTCATTTGTGTCAGTGGATGTTAAGGTCTCTCATTATAATTGTGTTATTGCTTATTTGATTTTTCATTTCTATTAATATTTGTTTTACATAGCTGGATGTTCCCATATTTGATGCATATGTATTTGAGATTGTTATCTCTTCCCCTTAAAGTTTTCCCCTTCCCAGTATGTAGTGATTTTCTTTATTTCTTTTGATCGTACGTGGTTTGAAGTTCACAGTATCTGCAAACAGAATACCTATCCTTGCTTTATTTTGGGTTCCTATTGCATGAAGTATTGTTTTCCATCCTTTGACTTTCAGTCTGTGAATTTTCTTTTGGAGTAGATGGATTTCTTGTTTACAGTATATGGTTGGATGTTGTTTCTTGATCCATGATGCCAATCTATTTCTTTTAATTGGTTAGTTGAGTCCACTTACATTAATAGTTATAACTGATACATATCGGCTTATTTTTGTCATGTTATCTTTCTGCTGTTGGTTCCTTACTTTTCCCCACTGTTTAATTTTTTGTGCTGCTTGTAGGTTTCTTTCTGTTGGCATTCTTAAAGTCATAGTTACTTTTATGTCTATCTATAATATCTTTCAGTATTCTTTGCAGGATTGCTTTAGTGATCATGAAGTTCTTCAACTGTTCTTTATCATGGAAGTATCTTATTTCTCCATCAATTTTGAAGAATACTTTTGCAGAATACATCAGTCTGGGTTGGAAGTTGTTTTCCGTTAGGATTTGAAGTACTTCACTCCATGATTTTCTTCATTTCATTGTTTGTATTGAGAAGTCTATTATGATTCTGATGGGCTTTGATTTATTGTTTCTTTTCTGTAATAGCTTTTAATGTTCTGTTCTTATGTTGCATTTCTGGGATGTTGAGTATTATATGTGTGGACGTAGATTTATTTTGATTATGGCTAATTGGAGTTTGATATGCTTCACTTATCTGTATGTCAGTTTCCTTTCTCACGTTAAGAAAATTTTCAGCTATTAGTTCTATAAATAGTCTTTTGATGTCATTTGCTTTGTCCCCTTTTCATTTACACATATTAACCTTATTTTGTTTTTCTTTGTGTCATCTTGCAACACTGAATTGTTATTTCTTGATTCCTTATTGTTTTTAAAGATCTCTCCTTTCCTGTTCACTAGCTGCAGTCTTGTCTTCTAGGTCTGAAAGTCCATCTTCACATTCATTGATGCAGTTTTGCCAGCTTTTGATGGAATTTTTGATTTCCTGGATATCTCTTTGAGTCTGTTTCATGCATTGTAGTTCTCTCTTATGTTGTTCATTCAAGTTTTCAATCACTTTGCCTTGTTCTGTTTTTAACTATGTCTTCTTTAGATGTGTTCAGCATTTCTTTCATTACATTTATCATTTCTTTTTTTACCTGGGAGATTATTTCTTATCTAAGTTGCTTTACAGCTTCATGGAGTTGTTTCTTTGCTTCAGTTGCCATCATTTTAGAAGCTTCAGGTGTATGACTTACATTTTCTTCTTTGTGCATGTCTCTTAGGCTTGTTTGGGATGGGCTAGAAATTTGTGATTCCATTTTGCTCTTTGACTTTGTCATTTCCTGTATTCCCCTGGGGCAGTTGAATGCAAAGTCTCAGTTCTTATTTGGATTGAGACTGGCTGTCTATACTGCAATGAGTTTCCTTAGTTGAGTGGAGGGATATTAGGCAGTCCTTACCAGGTCCCTAATGGTACTCAAAATCTTCCCAAATGGGGGTTGGTAAACTGGGTAGACCTTGAGCACATCCCACATGGTTCCCTGAAGCTCCCCAGCTGCTTGATGTCACTGGGCTGGCCCTACCAGGTTCTGAGTGGCATCCTGAGGTTGAATGGTATGTGGAGTACAGTGGACCGGCCATCAGCTCATGCCCCGCAGCGCATCAAAGCTCCCCACCTTCTTGTGGTCACTGGGCAGGGCCCAAGTAGATTCAGAGCAAGGTGCCTGGGCTGTACAGCTGGGTAGACTTTGCTGTGGAAGGGTTTCAGGTCATGCTGCTGTGGAAGGTTTTCAGGTCATGCTGCTTAACACGTGGCAGCTCCCAACTATTTGGAGGTCAGTGAGCAGGGCCCAACCAGGACCTAAGTGATGACCCAAAGGTTCTGGATTGTTTAGGGATGCTGGGCGGGGCCCTCCAGATTACAAGCAAAGTTCTGCAGCTGTACAGCCAGGTAGGGATTGCTGTGGAGGCCCTCAGGTCACACAGTGCAACATGCAGAAGCTCTAGGCTACCTGAGGTTCACTTGGCAGGCTTAGTTAGAATCTTAAAAATATATACTAAGATACAGCATGTGGGCCTTCAAGAAGGAGAGATCACTGTGTACCCCAGAGTTGGAATGTTTATGGGGATTTGAGGGTGTCCCTAGAATGGCTTACTAAGATGTGTACACCAAAGTCTTCTAGTTTTGCCAACATTGTAGGCTGTGTTTAAATGCAGACCACTGTTTGCAGCTGAGGTCTGCTGTCCCCATAATAGTGTGCTTCCTGAGGATATGGTTGGTGGGAAGGAGCACAATTTACCTGTAGAAGGCAGTGACCCAGAAACCCCTTCTCAGGCCTATTGTCTTTAGACCCTTAGGAATTTTTCCTGAAGGGGAAAAACTTGAAAAACTTTTTTTGTCCTGAAGCTTCAGTTTTGCTTAAAAAGTACAATAAAATGTGATATTTACACAGAAAGGAATACTACTCTTCTATAAAGAAAGGTAAGTCATTTGTAGGAAAATGGATGCACCTTGAAAGTATAGTGTAAAGTGAAATAAATCAGACACCCAAGCTCAAATATCACATTGTTTTTCTGATATGAGAAATGCAAAATAATAGATAGATAGTAGAAAGTAGGGAGTTGTAGCTTTTACAAATAGCAAGGGGTTTAAGAGATAGAGGAGGCAGAGAGGAGAAAAAGGAGTGGAAGAGATGAGAAGAGGAATTGAAATGTGCTCTGCACATTACCAACTCCATGTAAATATTTTATACTAAAAACATGTACTAATAAAGGTAGATTTTTTAAAGTTCAATTTTAGTATTACAGTTTTCCTGGCCTCCTGTTAGCCTATCTTTTCTTACATCCTGTGTCAGTTCTTGGTAAGAATAAGGACCTAGCACAGTGTTAGCGAATCTATGGCATGAGTGCCCCAGTGGACATGCAGAGTCCTTCCTTCAGCACAAGAGCCCAGTCATGGCCTCACAGCTGAGCATTGGGTAACAGTGCACATAAGGGCAGTATTGGCACTTGGCAACAAATAAGTGAGTTTTGGGTTGCAATTTGGACACTGTCTATAGGGTTCACCACTGCTGACCTAGCATTAACAGGTGATTCTGGGAAGGTGTCTCTCTAGGTTCTGGGCATGTACCTGGATCTGAAGGGAGAAGGAATTACCTAGGTCTGGCGGAGCTGGTGGGAGAGCACTCCTGACACAGTAAGTCTGCCAAGAGCCCTTATGGCCGGGTAGCTCAGAGTTTCAGCAGAAGGTACCTAGCGCAACTGAGGGACAAGATACAGGGAAAGTCTTCTGAAAAAATGATAAAGAGGAAGGCAGGAGAGGGACCACACACCATGGTAAGATTTGGTGGGTTTATCCCAAGAACAATGAAAAATATTTAAGAACGTTAAACAATCAATGCAGATGATATGACTAGGTATGTTTCATATTCTCTGAATGTAATGTGGACAGAGGATGGTGGGCTCCATATATATTTTTTTCCATAAAGCAGCAGTTGCTGAACATAAGGCTGTGTATCAGGAAGCTCCTATCTCCAGCTGTACCCACATAATGACCTTAAGAATAATCATCCACTTGTATTTCATATGCTCTACTGACAATCCCAAAGGTACTGAATATAGAATTATATCAGTAAAGTAAGTGAAAGACTTTAGTAAGTAGGACAGATAGATCACATCCCCATCCTTGGGAACAAGGGGCACCAGACTGAAGCCAAAGCAATCATCTTCAACAAGCACAAAAGCCTCCAGCAATCCATACAAACAAAGGTGTTGTTTTACAGTTAACTTGCAATGACTGGTGATATGTGTCATGCTTATGTTTATTTTTCAGCTGGCTTTTAATAAAAAAAATCTTTTTTGTATTTAAAAACAAACATGAAATGTAAGAGTAAGCCTTGAATATGAGGCAAGTTGTAAATAGGAACCAGGCCCCAGCCTGATGGCTCCAGTCACTCCTCATCTCTGTACCCAGGCTCACAGCAAGTTCAATCAATCCCACTCTGAGATCCAAGTCAGCACCCAGTCAGTTGTCCTTATCACTTGCCTGGACAGGTGCCACGGCCTCTGGTTGGCCTAGCTGCTTCCATTTCCTGGCCGTGAGTCCATTTCCCTCCAGCACCACAATGCCTCTCTAGGATGGAAACCTTTGAAAGATTTTCTGTTGCACTTCAGATAAGATGCAGCCTTCTTAACAAAGCCATTAAGGTCTAGAAGACTTTTAGAACCTCATTTTTGGGTCACTGTTTTCCTCTGTCCTTAAGCTTATTGCATGGCCTGCCTGGAGACTCAGCTGGTCTCTTATGAAGGCAGATTTCCCCTTCTTTGTGAGGTTTGACAATTTCAGACCAACCTCTGTCAGGCCTAAAATATCTTTATCTTCAGCACTACATCTATAATTATGTTATTATTGTAATAAAATTTGTATCTACATTAAAATAGAATGACTGTATAGCCACTGGGCAGCCAGTATGTATAATAGTGCTTGTTTCTATTATAATGTAAATGCAAATTTCTAGATGAATTTTTAAAGTAATCATTTTAGTTATGATTAAAACAACCACATATTTCAAATTGCAATTTGCCAGTAGAAAGGCTTTCCCTCTTTTAAAAGAATAATCATACTGCACTCTAAAAGAATGAATATCAATATGTGGCCCCCAGACTAGTACCTGTGACCTGTGTCCTCATTGAAGCACAGATTCTCAAGACCCATCTCAAAGCTACTTTGCACCTTGAGATGTACTTTAGTAATCAGTGCTTCAGGAAGTTGTTTTTTTTAATTCAGTTTTGATGACCCCTTATCTCACATAAGCATATGGACTGCTGGGTTTCATGTCCACACAATGTTTTTTTGAAACAGAGTTTTTTTTTTAAGCCACTGAAGGTTTCTTAGTCTGTGTGATCGATTAAAAATGGGTGGTCAATTTAAACACCAGCTGAACTGAATCAGTATGGTGCTGAGTGTAGACCACCTGAAGTGGCCACCTAAAGACTGTTGCCAGAATAAAAAGGAGATCTGGAGAGGAAGAGTAGCATTGTGGGTTCTCCTAAGTGGTGTTGTTTGAAGCTTCTGGTTCTTTTGGAGCTGTTGGTTCTCCTGGAGGAGCTTATCTTGCTGACTCCCATGATATGAACTTGGCTATTGTCATCACAGGAGCCCAGGACCTTGTCGCTGAAAATAGCTGCGGTTTACTTTGGGGGAACTCTGGTCCTGAATTTGAGCATTGCTTTCTGGCTCCAGAGGGGAAAATGTGTGCTGTTTAATGTCTAAGAGAAGCTTGTCACACAGGCTTCCTGATATGGACTCAGAAGTTCTCGTCGGAGGAGCCCAGGACGTCATCACTGAGAATAGCTATGGTTTACCTTGGAGAGCTCTGGTCCTTACTATGAGCACTGCTTCCTAGCTCCAGTGCAGAACCCTCAACCTACTGGCACAGATCCTTTATCCTGCTGACACAGACTTTCTTGCTGCCACCACTAACTTTTGGGCCTTCCCAGCACAGATCCATGAAATCTACTTGCATGAGTCATTGTTGGTGGGCTCCAGGCCTCCAGTTGGACTGGTGGGAGGCACTGTCATGGGCTCTAGATTTTCAGCAGAACTTATTCGGTTTATTGTCATGGGATCCAGAACCTTAGCTGGATTCTCTAAGTCTTTAGTGTGTGGACAGATTTCCTGCACTTTTGGTATTTGACTCTCGGTGACTAGCATAAAATACTACTATAAATTAGGTGTCCAGTATTGTTCTTCTTGCAACTCCTGACTACAACAGTCTGTTTCCTCAAATAATCTGCTACAAGATACAGGCTCATGTGTATCTAAAGTGTTAAGTTCCTGCTTTGGGTGCTGATATGCAAACAGGTGAACCAGACTCTACTTCTGTGTGTCTTGGTCCAGGGAAAGAGATAGTTTACATTACGCTTTGATGGATGTTAAATTATAGGAAAATTGGGCCTGAGATTTAGCTCAGTGGCATAAGCACTTACCTGGCAAGCACTAAGTCGTGAGTTTGATCCCTGGTACCAAAAAAAAAACTATAGAAAAATATCATGATATATTATATACTTATTATATATAACTATCAGGCATACAATAAAAATCACAAACTTAATCCCAGCAAATAACTTGTTACCTTCACATATTTAACTCAGCTATTTTATAAAAGTGTACAGAATGTTTCAAATCCAACGTTTTGGATTTAACATGTGATCTGGTTAAATAATCTTATTACTAAAATTTAGCATTAGGAACAAACCAGTAGTAGAAGACTAAACATGCAAATAAATAACTATTGTGATTGGGATCCAGAGTGTTCTCACAAGACTTGCTGTGCTGAAAGGCTGGTTGCTGATGGGCTTTTGAGAAGGGATTGAAAGAAGTCTAATTTCCAATCCCTTGGTGAATTCATGATGAATCTTTATTTGGTGGCCTTTTTGGGAGGTGATAGAGGAAATGGGAACCTAGCTGAAATAAGTACATCTATTTTTTTTTTTTGTCTTTTTCCTTTTTATCAGTACCAGGGATCGAACTCACGACTGCCTGCTTACAAGGCAGACGCTTATGCTGCTGAGCTTAATCTCCAGCCCCTAAGACATCATTGGGAAGTGGTCTTGGGGAATACATTTTAGTCCCACCCCCTTCCTCTCTGGCTCTTTCCTATTCCTGCTTCCCCACCTGTCTCCTCTGCTCCCCAGTCGTCCTCCCCATCCGGTCCAGTTTCAGCTGAGCTGCTTTGCTTTACTACATTGTTTGCCATAATACCTGGCCTTGTCACAAGACCAGACGCAAAAGAGGCAAATGTCCTAGAATTTGTGAGCTAAAATAAATCTTTCCTCCTTTGATCTCAGGTATTTCACAACAGAAACTGACTAGCATAATGAATGAGGAGTTTTAAATCCTGCCTTGGAGATTGTCAGAAGTTTTAGGGTTCAGCTCTTAAGCGTAGCAACACGCAAACTCAGGAAGTACAGCCGGGCACTGTGGAGGGCTGGTTATACCCTCTGCAGCTATGACTGAGCTGTATTTGCCCTGAGGTTGGTTTATGTCACACGCTGTCTCTGAGGTTAGTGTAAGGTAGAGAGTGTGATACTACATGTGCTTTGCACATGTTCATATTGTAAAAGTAAAGAACAGGACAGCGTCCTTTGGTTTCCAGGGAAAGAATAGGGTTTCCACTGGTGGCTGATCATTACAAAAACAAGAGGAAAGGGCTGGGGATTTAGCTCAGCGGCATAAGCAACTGCCTTGCAAATATGCGGTTGTGAGTTCAATCCCTGGTACTGATAAAAATGCAAAAGACACACACACACACACACACACACACACACACACACAAAGAGGAAATCTCTTTTTGAAGCTAATATTGAGATGAATTAATTTCCACTCATCATGTCATCCCATGTCTGTACGTATTATGGTTTAAAAAAATAAAAATAATTTCTTTACTCAGCTAAATAGCTGGTAAGATTAAGGAACTCACTTTTTGCTAAATTCATTATTCATGGAAAATGCCAGAGTGTGAGAAACTCCCATTGCTGAACAGCTACAGTTCAGGACACAAAGTAAAAGCACTTGACAGTTAATGCTAGGGTCACTATTACTCATTAAAATCAATGGAGTCTTGAACATGAGATTGTGGGATCTCCATATCACTATCCTATACTCACACACACAGGAACCTCTCCAGATTGGCTTTCTGCACACCAGAGGTTCTGAGCAGGAATTCTGGGAATCCCACAGAGTCTACCAGGATCCTTTCCTTGTTCTGCATATTCATTTACCTAGCAAGTTCAGTTTATATGGAAGTTTAGCATCCCTCAGTTTAATAAAAATAGCATCCCCATAATCTGATATATCACTTTTTCAATTTTTTTTAAATCAGGACATGTTTACAGTACATAATTGATTACATTCTACATGAGAAGCTGGAATGCATGCATAACACATTTTAATCCCTTTTCATCACCTTTCCCTCCACATCCTCTGCTCTCCATTTTTGCAAAAGATCCGTCTCCTTATTTTCTATTACTTGCCTTTTGTTTTCCTCTTTATTTATATTTTTGGTTTCTGATATAAACCATGAAATGTTAAGCTTCTTTGTATGCTTTGTTTTGGTAAGATTATGGCCTTAAGATGCACCCATTCATATACCCTTCTTTATGACAGAATTGTATTGCATTGTTTATATACATACCACATTTTCTGTATTCACTCATCTTTTTATAGATGCAGGCCACTTTCAAGATTTCATTATTATGAACTGTGCTGCTATAAATATGAGTATGCATGTATCACTGTAATATGATGTCTTTAACTCTTTTGGGGAGATACCTAGAAGGGAACTAGCTTGAAGAAATGGAATTTTTATATTTATTTTTCCAAGGAATCTCCCTAATGTTCTCCATAAGGATTGTACTAGCTTACATTTCCACCGACAGTGTAGAAGGCTTCCTTTTTCCTCTTAATCTCACCAACAATTGCTACTATTTGATTTCTTGATGATGATAACAGACTATTTTTCTGGAGTAGGATAGAATCTCACTGTTGTTTTAATTTGCACTTCTCTAATAGCCACTGCATATTTTTGCATGTGTTTATTGGCCATTTGTACTTCTTCTAAGAAGTGCTTATTGATTTCAGTTGCCCATTTTTAACTGGGTCTTTTATTTTTGAGAAGTCCAATTTTTTGAGCTCTCTAGACTAGTCCTTTGTTCAGTGAATAACTGAAAATGTTTTCTCATGTAGGTTGTATCTTCGCTCAATTGGTTGTTGCTGTCCAGAAACTTTTTATTTGGGTATGATCCCATTTGTTGCTATTTCTTGTGCAGTTGGATTCTATTCAGAAAGTCCTTACCAACACCTATATTTTCAAAAGTTCTACCAATTTTATTTTACAGAATATTATTTTTATTTTAACATTTGGATCTCTGATCCATTCTGATTTTAGTACAAAATGAGATATACGTGTGTAGATTCAATCTTCTACGTGTGGATAGGCAGTTTTTGAAGAACAATTTATTAAATAAACCACCTTTTATCCAGTGTGTGTTTTGGGCTCCTTTGTCAAAGATCAGATAGTTGAATATTACTGGGTTGTTTCTGCTTTCTTGATTCTATTCCATTGATCCATGAGTCTGTTTGTGTCTGTACCATGCTGTTTTTGTTCCTATAGCTTTTGTAATGTAACTTCAAGTCAGGTATGTTTATGCCTTCTGCTTTATTCTTGTTGCCCAGGATTACATTTGCTGTTCTGGTCTTTTCTGATTCCATATAAATTTTTATATTTTTATTGGGGTTGCATTAAGTCTGCATATTAATTTTGTAAGTATGGCTATTTTGACTATTAGTTCAGCCTATCCAATGGGGTATCTTTCCATTTTATGATACTCTCTCCTTTTTCAAAATACTATGGTTTTCATTATAGAAATCGTGTATTTTCTTGTTTAGGTTAATTCTCAAGTATTTAATTCTAGTTTCTATTGTAAATGGCGTTTTTTTTCCTAATTTCTTTCTCAGTTCATTATTGGTATATAGGAACCCTGTTGGTTTTTACATGTTGATTGTGTATCCTGATATACTACTGAATTTGGTTATTAATTTTCTGAGTCTTTTGATAGAATTCTTGGATCTTCTATGTAAACGAACATAGCAACTGGAAATAATAATTTAACTTTTTGCCTTTCCTACACATAAATTTTATTCTTTTTTCTTACCTGATCATTTAGCTAACATTTCCTCTACTGTGTTGAACAAAAGTAGTGACAGCAGACATTCTGATCTTGTTTCTGATTTTGGAGTGTAAGCTTTTAGCCTTTCCCCATTTAATATATTGACAGTAGGATTGTCATAAATGACTTTTAACATTGAGATAAGGTCCTTGTGTACCTATCTAAGGTATTTATGAATGAATGTTGGATTTTTTCAAATATTTTTGTGTATCTGTTGAGATGATCACGTGATTTTTGGCCTTGCTTCTGCTTATTTGATGTATTACATTTATTGATTTACATATGTTGAACCATCTTGGCATCCTGGGATGAATCCTACTTGGTCATAATGTGCAGTATTTTTTATATTTGTTGCATTCTGTTTGCCAGTATCTTACTGAGGATTTTTGTGTCTATGTTCATTAAAGAGATTGGGCTATAGTTCCTTTTTTGAATTGGCTTCATGTCTGGATTTGGAGCCAGGGTAATGCAAACTTCCAGGTATGACTTTGGAAGTACTCTGTCCCCTTCAATTTTCTTAGAGTTTGAGTCAGATTCACAACAGACCTTCCCTGAAGTTCTTATGGAATCGAGTTCTGGACTTTACTTATTTGGTAGTTTCTTTTGTTTAACATAGTATACTTAAAGCTTGTATTTGTTTTGGGGCCTCTCTGTGGCTTTGAGGCATCTCAAGTTTATAAACTGAGGACACAGAATATAGAACCTATTTCTTAGCAACAAATTTAAAGTCTTACTAGGGCAGTTGAACAGCATATGCCAAGCAGTTAGTCTGTAGTGGGTGGGAAACTCTTGGCGCTAAGGGAAGATGCACAGATTTTTTTTTTTTCCTTTTTAGAAAAGCATTCATTCAAATGGACTCTGAAAATTCTGTTAAAATTGCTACTGATAGGTTATGCTATCCCTTTTTCTGACATGGAAATACCTTCATAAGACTTTGAGTCTCTTAAGCCAGAAATCCCCATACTGTAGCTATTTGAGGTACTTTCTAGGTCTTTCCATATATGTGGGGCATTCTGTTGCCTTTCTATGGAACATGAGCCTCATTCTTGTACCTCTAGCCTAGAGAGTTCAATAGTCTCACCTTCCTGCCTCTCTCGTCTCATGCTAAAATCTACCTGGTAGGCCTTAGTGCTTGCTTAGAACCTTCACGAGCTGCCCACTGTCCAAAAAGTGAATTCTAAGTTTCCTAAGATGGTATATGTGGTGTTCACCATTCTCTGTTTCACACGCTATACCCTTAGAAACTCAACTTGGCATTTTCTCCACAAACCTGACATCCTTGTGAATACTGTTTCCCTTACTTAGCAAGCTCTTCACATCCTGATTGCTTAGTTTTTGCCCACGAAGTTCTCTCCAGGTAGCACTGATTTCTTAAAGACCTTTCCCACCTTCTTTATATTACTGAGACTTATTGGCTTGCTTGCATCGTAACGTTGGCCACTACCATGTATTATTGCTAGTTCAGGCTTTGTCATCAGATACAGATGACCAATGTGACAGTAACTGCAGTTTTCTAGGCCCCTATTTACCAGCAAGTAAAGTTAGATCATGCACCATCATTAGGTACATAAAATAAATGTCTTCAAAAGTTTCTCTGTATCATGACACACACAATTAAAAGGCCTTTTTTGAAAACTAAAAATGGGAATCCCATTTGTCCCAGTTATTCCACTACTAGGTATCCTCTCAAAAGAGAGTTAAAGTCATCATAATACAATGATACATGCATACGTGCTATAAAGCAGCACAATTTATTGTAACTAAATCTTGGAAATGACCTATGTGTCTGCCAACAAATGAATAAAGAAAATGTGGTGCTAATACACAGTGAAGTATCACTCTGCCATAAGGAAGGATAAACTTGAGGCATTTACACAAAATGAATGCACCTTAAGATTGTAATGTCAAGAGAAATAAATCAGACACGTGAGCTTAAATATCATGGTTTGTCTTATATGAGAAACTCAAAATATAAATAAAGAGCAAAATAAAAGACAGATAGTAGGAAGTAGGGAGATCTTTCTCAAATAAGGGGATTAAGAGATGGAGGGAAGGAGAAGAAAAGACGATGGAAAAAAGAACTGAAAAAGATGGAAATAATGCTTTTGTAAATGGATATAGAACCAAGAGTCGGGAGGAGCAGGGAAGAGTGGGAGGAGTAGGGGACCAAAAGGGAGGATTAAGACGTGTTAGGTACACGTACCAACTTCACATGATAACTGTAATCGTTAAGTACCACAAACATGTACTAATAAAAATAAATAAAGGTATAAATCTAATTGATATAAGGGGAAGAAACTCCCAATCTGATATCCAATATGAATTCTTGTTCTCTAAAATCAAGGAACGAATTCTAGGAACAGCAGAGGTTAAAAACAGAATATATTTACTAGTGAAACAAAACTATCTTGAGAGAGAGACAGAAGGGGTCCCAAGTGAGTTGCCCAGGCCTTTGCCTTTTTTAGGGAATTTTATAAGGTAAAACTACAAGGTGAAGCAGGTCCAAGGTAAAGAAAAATTGGAAATCACAAGGTAGGCATGAGGTGGGACAAAGCTATGGCCCAACAGTAACATTATAATTGTCCAGGTAATACTGATTAAATCAGGGTCAAATAAGGAAACAAGTTACATTGACAAGTGGGCATGAATACAGAGCAGGCTTTTCCTGGAGGGGGTGAGGTAGTGGCTCTTCCTGGCTTTCCCAAGATAATGGAGACCTATTTAGAATATCAGTCACTGTTGTCTATCCTTAGAAGTATGTTGGCTGCGTTCCTTTAATCATTTGTCTTGAGGTCTAGCCCTCAGCAGACATATCTGTGTCTGCCCCACAGTTGCAATGCATTACATCTTCTGCATTGACATATAATATTTCTACCTAACTTAGCTGTCTATAATGTAATTAGGAACTTTTTTAAAAAGGCATTTTTGGAATGCATTCACCATTTCTATAATTGTTCACACAGCTCTGAATTTTCTTTTTTAATTTCTCACTTTATATTATATCATTAATTTACCTAATTTTATTTTAATATTTTGAGTTACTGAGCTCCAGTTTTCCAAACTCCCAAATCCTTGAAAAGTGATATTAATACTCAGCTAGAAAGATCCTGCTCATGATGAAAAAGATATGGGACTTAGATATCTATGTTACACAATGCATTGACAGTTTTCTCTGTATAGAGCCATATTATATTTTAGGCTTTGTGAACCATATGGCTGGTGTCAAAGCCACTCAACTCTGCAGTTACAGCATTTAAAATAGCCATAATTAATAAGCAAACACTTGAGAATTGACAAGATCTCAATAAAACATCCCCTGCACAAATGACCAGTTCAGGGCCACAGTTTGCCTGGAGACTTATTTCAGTGGTAGGAGACTTTTAGATTCTGTTTCAGGTACAGAAACATTTTTCAGCTAGGGAAATGGTTCTCTGGTACATAGTTTGAAGACCACTTAACCACACTATGCGATGCAATTTGTCATACACTGAAAGAATGGGATTATATAAAGCTCCATTTGCTTTCTTTACAATACTCAAAGCCCAGCATATTACAAGTTACCTCCCAAGTAAACCTGAAATTTCTGTATGGTGCTCTGACACTAAATGAGAGCTATAAAAGTATTTTCAGGCTCTATATCAGTGACACAACTCTTAGGAAATATCCCACAGTAAGACCCCCAGAAAATGAAATCAGCATGTTTAGTGCTATTTAGGATAGCAACATTCATTAACATTAAAAATTTACAGCAATTCAGTTGAGAAATAGAACAGTAACATGAAGGATTTCATTTTAGGTGGTAATTGTGTAAAGTATATTGATTCACGGAAATGTGCACATTGAAAATTCCAAGTGAAAAAAGTCCTGTACAAAAGTTACATCTACTTGATCTTAAATGTGGAAAAATCAGCATATATGAATCCCAGAGTGGCCAGGCACACCAACGAGCCACTGACTGAGTGTAGTGAGTGCAGGAAAGAGTACCAAGAACTTAACAGAAGACTGACCACATTTGAACTTTCAGGTCATTGTAAGGAATTGTATTTCATTGTGAATAATGGGAATGTATTGGATAATTCTGAGCCTTGGAAAGATGGTCAGGTTTGCATTAAAATAATTCCTGCTGTTATGAATACACAGCAGATGCAGGGAGGATTTTAGGAGGCAATGACAATAAGCCAGGTAAGAGACAAGGAGCATCTTACTCCCGCTGAGAGGACAATGGGAAGGCCAGACGTGGGAGGAGCCAGGGTCCCTATGTCAGAAGCTACCCACCTCCAAGGAGGGGGAACTCGCTCCCGGGCCATTGCTTCATCCCTGGGAGATGGTGTCAAGAGCCCAATAGGTGCCTGATTTAGGTTAGTTAAATGTTAGAAAACATGACAATGAATGTGAAACCAAATCTGTCTCCTGGCCCCCCCTGCTACAATACGCTCTCACCACTACTCTTGCTGTCATTTTCCATTCTCTGATTTTTATTTAAGAATTAGCATTCCATCATCTGTTAACATATTAAGAGTTCTTCGGTTTTCACTGACCTACAATAAGTTTAGAGTGATAGAAATGAGTCTGTTCACCATTTTTTATCTCAACCTTTATGTACTAAAAGTACTATCATTGCCTTTTACTATTAAAAAACTTAAGATTGTAACCAAATGTAATTTTCTTTTAGGGAACAACTTAATTCTTTATTGAATACCTATAACATTTTTTATGAGAACCAGAAAAATCTGCATATTTTATGTGAACAGGTAAGCTCACCAAAGAAATTCAAGATGCTCTGAGTCACAGGGGAGAAAAATTCAATATTTCTCCTCTACGGAAGAGTCAGGATGAGTTAGAATCCATATAGCACAAGGATCAGGGATAAGTAGGTGAAGATTCAGCTGGATTCTGGGTTTCATTTTTAGATGGTATCACAAAATATCAGTCTTGGAACATCTGTGGCTTTCTAAACATTGTTGAGATCAGAAGGCCTTTTAAAATAATTTTACTGACATATTTTCTTTCCACTTTAAAAGGAAAATTTAAACATGTTTTGAAGAGCAATTTCAGCAGAAACCTGTCCAAATAAATTCCTACAAAGGAAACAGGATGTGTAGGGAAGGATGTTCATTGTGGTATCATTTGTAATGGAGAAAATGTGAAGATATTTTAAGCCTCTATTTATTAATAGGGATTTTTAAATAAATCATGATGTGTCTGTAGCATAAATGAGTTATATTGCAATTAATATTTTTGTATCATAATAAGAACAAATTTTAAATTGTTTAAAAATAGTTCTGGAAGTTTCTGAAGCTAGAAAGTGTTTTTATGGGATCAGCTGCCGTTACCCTTGGTTTTCCTGCCTTCCATTCTCTTTTCCTTCATTTTTTATTTTAATTTTAAAGCTTTGTTCTCCACAGATACCTTCACTCAGTCTTGTATGACAAGTGTGACTCACTTCATATATTTACAGTATCTTTCTGGTTCCAGTAAGCATTAGAATTTTATACTCCTGATTTAAATCTTCAAGTTTGATGGCACAGTATGGAATTTAGACTACCATGAATTGGCTTCAGGCTGCGAATTGGAAGTGAGGATATTTACAAAGCACTGTAGCTTTTACTACTGAATTTGAATCATTTAGTATACTAAATAAAATAGTCTCTTTATAAAGAAATGTACCTAATTTTATATCATCCTAGACTTGCCAGCCAAAGAAATAACAACAGTATTTATTGAATGCTTACTGAATGCCAGGTGCTACAAATCAGGGGTTATTATGATGTCCATTTTGTAAATTAGGAAGCCCAGGTTAGGTGGTCACAGCTAGGAAGTAACACAGCCAGAGTTCAAATAAAGGTCTGACTCGAGTCTGGATTTTCACTATGCTTTCTAATGAGAATAGAGTCATTTATGTTACCTGAAAATTGACTTTTCATAGGAAGAATGGGTACCAGATGATTGACATATGACTTTTCTTAGTTTCTAAAATGTGTATAAGAATAAACATTAATAACATTTTATGTATAAAAGAGATAACTGGATTAAACTATATGTTCTCTATCTATATAGAACTAAATATATCTCCAGTAAAAATATATATTCCTGTTTGACTTTTTTCCCTGTATTTTTCCTTCTGTTGTTATACTATTTCTAATTTAGAAATAATTATTCAGATGCTTTTGATTTTTCATAAGTATCATCATTTCTATAATATTTTGCATTTTAGTGTTTGTTCACATAATTTTCCTTGTTCCACATTAACTTTGAGCTAAACTCTTCCTACTTGCTCATTTAAAAATGAGTAAATAGCTGCCAAGTTTCTCAATAGCTGTTTATTCTGATTTTAATTAGGTACAGTTTTAAGCCTGCTGTAATTTTCAATGAAACAGAATTAAAGCATCAAAATTTCACTTAATTGAGAATCACGGAGGTCAGAAAGCATTTTTATATAGTATGCCCTTTTTTGGAAATGACATTACAATATGACTTGCTCTTTTTGCCAAGTGTAGGTATTTCTGACAATAAAAGAATGTTTCAAAAATATATCTATTTTACAGGTAAATTAAGAAGCCAGACAATTTCCCCTGAAAATTTTCTAACATACTATCATTTCTTATGGACCTACTTTCTACATCTTCAGCTAAAACATGTATCTCCTCTAAGGATTGATTACAAGAACATCATGAAGACTGTTGGTTTCTTCCTTAGACTAAAGATGGGAAACTAATCCTTGAAGGAATGCTGGACATTTTTTGGGGAGTAAAACGTCCTATACAGCTGAAGATACAAGATGAAAAGCAGACCTCTTCTTCTACCACACTGAAGTTACCAGATGCTTTTTCCACCAAAGGGTGAGTTATTTTCATGCTTTTATTCTTCCGATGGTCTTCCTATTTCCTCTAATTGCATGTGCTCTTACAGAAGGGGAGCAGTGTTTGCATATAAATGCTTACACATACACACAGGCTCATATAGTCTTCCAGCAACCCCATGAATTAGGTGTCTGAAACCCCTGGCTCTTTGAGGCCAGGTAGTTTGTGCCAGGTACCATGCAGCAGAATCACATTGAACCTCCATTTTCTAGGATCCACAGCCAGTGCTCTCCCCTCTTCTGCTGCACAACTTCTCTCCTGAAAGTCTGCACTGTTTCCCTGATAGACAAACTGTAAAGGTAAAACTGGATTAGCTGTGACCTGTCCTCCCAAAAAATGGGTGAATTTAAATTTCCACCTCTCCTTGGAACCAAGGACTATCCCTGCTTCTGGAAGAGAGACATTATGCTCCACCTATTCAAGAGGGCAAAGCAAAGTACATATGAATTGAAGTGTGCAGGATAGCTTTCTTATAGATTGTGCAGCTAGCTGTTCATGATATCCAGGTTGAGCTTCTAAATTACCCCTTGCCAATTTTCTGAAAAATCAGTAAAAATTCCTAGCAAGAGTCATATTTATAAAACTTCTGTTTCTCTTTTTCTTTTCTCACTTTTGAACCCTAGCTTTTCAGTTCACCTCCCTGTGTCCGTGCTTTGAGGTGCTCAGCCTCCTCTTCTTACCTTCTGCCTTCCATCTGTAACTGCATGAGTGCAGGTTGTCGGAGCGTGGATGGACACAGAGCAGTCCAGTCAGATCTTGCGCCACAACTAAAGAAACCCAGGTATTACTTTGATGGAAGTCCATTTTCCTTTGGAGAAGGAAACCCCACTGTGGTTTTGACCTTGCTAGTATTGCTTAAACATTATGTTCCAGCAACACTGAATGTTTTGAAATTCTCTAGCACATCCTACAGTTTCTTACTTATGTGACTGCTTGGAAATCTGTCTGCTTCTCCATAACCATTACCTGACTTAACTAATCCTTTAAGACTCAGGTCAGGTAACAAATTCTTCCAAATGCTTTTTATGGACCCGCAGTCCGTACTAACTACACTGACAACCCGGAGTATGCAGTGCATCCTACTTTCACCCACCTTTCCACCCCTTTGCAGAGTGGCCCTCTAGATGGCAAGAAACACAACTTGAATAATCGTTGCATCCCAGTGCAAGAGGGGCTAAAAGTATAGTATCAAGTGAGGTCCCAGACACCTGAGATGAAGGTACTTCTGCTTTTGGGAGCAGTTGTCTTTCTATCTGTCACTCTGACTAGGCTTCTCTCCAGTGTAAGGATGTTTGATGGACATAGGCTCCAATACTTAAAATAGTACAGAAGGGAGCAGTAGTCCTGGGCAGCCTGATAAAGCCCTGCCTGCACCTCTTTCAGATGCTAGGTGACTAATACAGATAATGCCTTGAATTGTGAGGACTGTAATGTCAAGGGAGCAATTGCATGCACCTTGCTTTTTAAAAACTGTATAGGACATGAATTCACAAATTTAGTTATCATACTTCAAATTATCCAAGAACTCATGGCAAAATTCTACGAACAGCCAGCTCCTTTTGATTTATCTTAACTTACTGATATATAAAAATTTAATAAATATTCAGAATTAAAGGGAGATGTCAAAGAGATGGAAAGAAGAAACTTACAATATCATATTAAACCATAATTATTCTCTATGGATTTCCTCACTTTTTAAATTTCTCAGTCAGTTTGTTCCCACTAATCCTGAATTTTGGGGTGAATTTCAAGAGACCAGGTACGAGGGCTGGGGATTTATCTCAGTGGCATAAGCGCCTGCCTTGTAAGCACGCAGTCGTGAGTTTGATCCCCGGTACAAAAAAAAAAAAAGAGAGAGAGAGAAAGAGACTAGGTGGGCAAAGTAATATTAATGCCTCTCCATATACTGTCACAGATAATAAAATATTATCCTCATAATGTACCTTCTATATAGCCTATTTATGTGTTTCATTGTTTATCAGAAATTTCTGGAAAATAAACAGGGGTTATCTCTTGTTTAAAGTTATGAAAGTATTACCCAGAAAACTGTCAGCCTGCCCTTTATCATAGTAACAAGACATATTAAGAAAATATTTGAGCTGTACTTGTGCAGCATATCAGATCTTTCTACAGGGCAAGAATTTGAAGAAAAACTCTTCTTATACATACACACATGCACACAAAGAGACAGATATGCAACACACACACACACACACACACACACACACACACATACACACAAGCATGATTCAATTTAGTTGTAAAAATTACTCAACAATACTTGGTGAAAGCCAGCTGAACATTCAAGCTGGAAGGCATGACATAATTTGGGATGGCTTTTCCCTGACCTCTGATTCTCTAATGGAATGCACAGCCATCTAAGTTACTATTTCTATCAATCCAATCTTAGACATCCTTATTCTAGTTACTACCTTAAAGTAACTTTTCACTTAAATTCTGGGTCTCTACTAAATTGTATAAAGAAATTGACTCTATCTTTATGCTAACTCTCTCTCATGCTCCTTTCTCCATACTTTTGCTACCTGTGGGAAGAACTGAACACCTGTGTTGTTGCTCCAGAGGAAACTACGTTGTCAGAGATGGAGGCATTGTGTACTCCATGGCAGGAGGGCTGAGCCACGTATCTTTCAGACCACCCTTTGAGAGACTCATCAGTCTTGTGTTAGTTTATTTAAGTATGTTAGAAATGAGTCACACTGAAGAGGTATCAGCTGAATGTGAGTTATAGAGGCTTAAAAATATATCAGTTCACTTGAGCTAAAACCACTTGCAATTCTTTGTTCAGATGACTATATGGATACTATTTTGACCTCTGATATTGGGACCTTTTTTCATTAAAAAAGAGGAAAATCCTAGCTACAATGGGACTGTTTTTGCTTGCACTATTTTTCATTTCTATGTCTAATATATTCTCAAAGTTAGCATTGTCATTCTTTGGACAAATGTTGTTTTAGATCTAAGTTGTCCCGCACAGTCTCATGTGGAAGGAAACTGGGTCATGAAGGCATCATAGGTGATTGCTGTAAAGGGGTGGGGTCTGGTCAGAAGCAGCAGGGCACTGTGGGCCCAACACAGAAGGATGTTTCTCTCTTCCTGGCTCCTCCCTTGTTTGTCTGCTTCACTGCTGCCATCAGGTGAGCAGCTAACCCTCTGCCATGCTGCCCTGCCTCGGAGCCAGCTGACTGTGACTGAAACCTCGGCAAACTGTGAGCCAAAATAAGCCTTTCCTCTTGTAAGTTATTGGTGCTGGGTGTTTTATTCCAGTGGACAAAGTGATTAAAACAAGTCATGGTGGAATGAGATAGAGAGCAGTAACAGCTGAGAATTTCAGAACTATCTTTTCTTATGGTATGGGTGAGGGAAGTGGCTGTGTTCTATTTGTCTGTCAAATTTCTACCTGTATTTTGTTTTGCAAATCATCAGACTCCTTCATAGGGTTTAAATATGCAAATGGTATACATGCTGAACAATACTGTATTCAATTTTAAAGTTCCAACCAGTTCTGTCTTGAAAACTCGGACAACTGCCAAAGAGCCGAGTAATGTTCAGAGCAGTATGGAACAGCACTCACATCACACCATCCAGAGCTCAAAAGTAGTCTTTTCAGCTACAGATAGTATAAGGGACCAAATCCTGAATGATCTGGCCTTGTTAGATCACTTATGTTTGTACAGTGCCATTAAACTATCAGATAGCGAGGAAGACATCTGTCTAGTTTCCCAGAGTCACTAAGAATTTGTCCCATGCATCAGTGCTCCCACACTCATGGCAGCCCTCACATTGCTGATATAAAATAGCATTAGGGGGCTCTTTGATTTCTGTTATTGGTGTTATGTCTTTTCTGTCATTGCTAACACCTTATCATCATTACATCTGACCCTTTTTGATTGTTAGTCAGCTATGGATTATGGTAATATTCATATATACCATAAGAATAATTTGGGTCTGAGGAGTTCTTTGAGTTAAGCCATTACATATAGTTATATTTATTTTAGTTGGATAGTAAAGCTTGCTGGAAAATTTCTTAACAAATATATTAGGATCCATTTCCTATGGCTATTGTGAGGAGCAAATGATATAACAGCTATAAAAGAGTTGAAAAGAATTCAAAGGTCAAGGGGAAAGTATACTTTTTTTTCAAATTCACCACTTACTAGTATTAATAAACATTTTTTAATACTAATGACATTCAAGTAGAGTTAACACCAAAAATTCCTATGGATGACTTTTTTGGTCATTAAGCAGTTCTAAGGAAGAGACCTAGTGGGACTGACTGCTCCAGTAAATACTAGCACCCATTTGTTGAGAGAGATCCAGTAATGAGTGGGATCCCACTTGGGAGTGAGCCCTTCATGAAACGTATACAGATAATGGTGATTATTGTCAAGAAAATGAAGACAAGAATATCATAATAATTTTTAAAATACATACTTGTTCAGATCTCTGTTTGAAGATTTTTACACAAACTAACTCATTTAATCTTTACAACCACCTTACCCTATCTCATCATCATTCCTGTCTTACATATGCGGACATTGAAGCCAAGAGAGGATTCGTAACTCATTTCAGGCTAGATAAACAAAAGAAATATGAGTATTATCCTGCTGTAAAAATAAGCAGTTGTCTGGTTTCATTTATTCTTCACACTAGAATGTGTTGAAAATTGCTAGACTTCTTTATGAAATCACAAGTTTCTAGTGTAGACATTTCTCTTATTTTTTCCTATTTTATAAATTGCATTCATTGAGGGCTTTTAAATAGCCACAACAGGCCTGGGGATTTAGCTCAGGGGCTGGGGATTTTGCTCAGTGGCGTAAGTGTCTGTTCAGCAAGTGTAAAGTCATGAGTTTGATCCCTGGTACCAAAAAAAAAAAAAAAGCTGCAGCATCTATTTTAGAGCTTCAAATTTAATAACACTTCCTATAATATATTAGTGGACACTTATGACTAAATTGTCCTCAGGGTCTTGTGCAACGTTTTTAAAACAATGGATCATATTGGCTCCTACCAATTGATTCACATATACGTTTTATAGAACCTATATAACTTTGTTTCAAGTTGGACATGAATTATTATACTGTCAAGATATATTCCCCAAAAGCATGGAAGTATCTAAATCACATTACTGATTCTTGCAGTATAAATATAATTTTAATAATATCACAAAATTTTTAAAAAGACAAATAATATCACAAAATTGTGTAACTTTGGATAATATGTCTACCAAAATTTACATCTACTATACTAATACTGTAAATCTGGAAATTGAAATTGGAATATATGGTCTTTACCTCAATATGATAAAGGCCATCTATGACAAACCAACAGCCAGTATCATACTAAAGGCCAAAAACTGAAGGCCTTTTACCTTAAAATCAGGCACAAGACAAGGATGTCTCTTATCACCGCTCCTATTTAATATAGTACTGGAAATACTAGCCAGAGAAATTAGACAAGAGAGAGAAATAAAAGGGGTGGAGATAGGAAAAGAAGAAGTTAAATTATCATTATTTGCAGATGAAATGATACTCTCCATAGAAGAACCCCAAAACTCCATTGAAAGATTCCTACATAAAATAAATAAATTCAGCAATGTAGCTGGATACAAAAATCAATAAAATATTCAAAAATCAATAGCGTTCCTATACACTAACAACAAAATCACTGGCAGAGAAATAAGAGGAGCCATACCCTTCACACTAGCAACCAAAAAAATGAAATATTTAGAAATTATTCTCACGAAAGAAGTGAAAGATCTATACAGGGAAAATTATAATACACTGAAAAAAGAAATTAAAGAGGCTCTCAGAAAATGGAAAGACATCCCTTGCTCATGAATAGGAAGAATAAATATTGTGATGGCCATTCTCCCAAACTGCAGTACAGATTCAGAAATAACATCAATATACCTCATTTATCCCAAGAAATCACTCCTAAAGTTCACCTGGAACCAAAAGAGACCTAGAATAGCAAAGGCAGTTCTAAGCAGCAAAGGCAAGGCAGGAGGCATCACAATCCCTGACTAGAAGTTATACTACAAAGCAACTGTAGTAAAATCAACATGGTACTGGAATCAAAACAGAGCCAAAGATCAATGGAATAGATTAGAAGGTACAACCACAACTACAAACACACTCAACGACCTTATCTTTGATAAAGGGGCCAAACATGTTCATTGGAAGAACGACAGTCTCTTTTAATAAATGGTATTGGAAAAACTGGCTGTCCATCTGCCGAAAACTAAAAATAGACCCATGCCTGTCACCATGTACTAAATTAAAATCTAAATGGATCAAAGATCTGAATATTAAAATGGAAACAGTCTATTGGAAGACAAATTGGGTAAAAACCTTGAAGACATAGGGGTAGGTAAAAAATTCATGAACAGAAATCAAACTGCATGGGAAATACTTCCCAGAATGAATAATTGGGATCACATCTTATTAAAAAGTTTCTGCATGTCAAAAGAAATCTCCAACATAATGAAAAGAAAACCCACAAACTGGGAAAAAAAACCTTAGTGAACTGTCCCTCAGACAGAGGACTTCTGTCTAAAATGTATAAAGAACTAAAAAAAAATCAGACCCCCAAAATGCAAAGATCCACCCAAAAATGGGCATCTGAGATGAATACACATTTCTCAGATGAAGAAATACAAATGGCAAATAAAGTACATGAAAAAATGTTCATCATCATTACTCATTAGAGAAATGTGAATTAAAACAACACTGAGATTCCATCTCACTCCTGAAATAAAGACCAGGATCAAGAAAAATACCAACAAATGCTGGAGAGGCTGTGGGGAAAAAGGAACTCTCCTGCACTGTTGGTGGGAGTGTAGACTGGTGCAGCCATTGTGGAGGTCAGTCTGCAGATTTCTCAAAAAGCTGGGATTGGAAGTCCCATTTGTTCCTGCTATTCCACTTCTAGGCATATTCCTAGAAGAACTGAAAACTTCATACCACAGTGATATATGTGTACCCATGTTTATAGCAGCACGAATTGTAATAGCCAGATCTTGGAAACAACCTAACTGTCCATCAACTGAGAAATGGATAAAAAAAAAGTTGGGATATTTTTATATAATGGAGTAGTACTCAGCTATAAAGAATGATCACGTTGAGATATTTATAAATAAGTGGACGCAGTTTGAGACCATACTCATAAGCGAAATAAATCAAACTCATGTGTATAAATACCAAATCTTTCCCTAGTGTAAGAAATGGTAAGAATACATAAAAGTATGTGGTAATCATGATTCCCCATTATATTCCTTTGAAGCCTTATAATGTTTTCATTCATTAGTTGGAATGGTTTTATTCTGGGTTGTTTAATTTTATTGTCTGTGACAGTATGAACAGCTATTTTGAAGAAAAGAAGACATTATAATAGCGAGTGCTGGATTTAATATCTTGTTTTGAGGTCCCACCAAGCTTTCTGTCTCCATCAGTTTTATCATGTTGTATCTTATTGGATTTATTATATGTGATAGTATAAACAAAATTTTTATAGACAAGGAGATAATATAGTAACCATTGTTTGTTTTCTGTTAGTTGGTTCTGAATACCCTGTAACACTTTCACTTTTTAATGGTTTTACACTGTCTTGTTATGTTTGATACTATAGTATATGAAAGTATACTCTAATATTTCAAGGAAAGAGACACTATGGTAACTACTGTTATATCAGATTGTCTTGTGGTGAAACCCTATGTTACTTAAATTGTTCTGTTCTGACCTGTGTTGTTATGTCCTCTTTTATCTGAGTCTTTTTTTAAAATAAAACAATCTGAAATTTGCCATATGCTTTAATACAAATGGAATTGATGTTACTACCAAGATGTGTTACTTTTCAGAATGACACGCTGGGGAGAATTTGATGATCTTTATCATATAACTGACCTGGACAAAACCCTGATTGCAATGTCTGATACAAGGAATTCTCAGCATGGTTAGTATCAAAATCTTGTTAATGGGAAGACTTATTTTTTTAACCAGTATAAATCATAATTCCTAAATATCTGCCTTTTACACAGTACTACTTAATAAACTTTTGTTTTATATGCATACATCTTTTAAATCTCTTAGGAATACAGTCACTTAACTCATTATAGTGTCCATATGATGTTTAAGAACCTTATTTGGCTATATACAAATATATTAATTTTTTAAAAATTACATCATCACTTAGCTTTATTAGATTAGCTAGAATTAATGGTTTGAATATACTTTATATCCATAAAATTATTCAATATCTTTACAAGAATTGGTATACTTTATTATGCTCTTTAGTTTCATATGTTGGACCTACCTCTCTGACCTAATCCTGCCTCTTTTACAGAAGCTGAACGTTTTATGTAATATTTAAATATCACTGCTGCTCAGAAAGAAGCAGATACACTGATACCACTTTTATATTTGATAATTATTTCAATTTTCTTTAAAAGAGAAGTCTACTTAAATATAAAATTGTCTTAAGCTCTGCAGCATGTTACAATAGTTGTACTAGCAATGATGATGATAATAAGACTAATATGATTGGTAGCTGTAATTGACTAAAACACCACTCAGTGTTAAGAATGGTACTTTGTATTCTACATGAGTTTTTCCTATAATTCTTCTACATATCTATCAAAGGAGAAGCTGGTAGCTAAACTGTGGGTGGCACAGCGGGGTTCATGTACTAAACTGGGACTGTGATATTATCAAGAGAGATTCAGGCTTAATCAGGTATATTCTGCTGGCATTAGCTCATAAGTTCTTCTAATGTTTAATTCTGTTTTTGTTTCAAACAGTTCTCAATTATGCCTCTGTGCTGTCTCCATGAGCACTCAGACCCCACAACAAACATGATATTCCTCCAGAGTTCCTTCATCTTTGTCTTATGGGATCTTGACATCTTGTTATATACTGTGTAGGCTTTTTCATTTATCCCTGAAGATACCCATTATACCCAGAGGAATAACAAATCTTGGCACCAAAGATAAAAACTGATTTGTATTTAATTACCAGTGCTAGAGAAAGATGAAATATGATACTATTCTAGTTACAACAGAATAATATTTAAAATCCCAAAGTAAAATAGAACACAGATGCCACAAGATGGCCCTATTCTTACAGAAGAAAATACTTAATTGAAGAAATCAGAAAACGTACAGAAGGCAATTTTGAAACACATGGTAGCTCACCCATTTTCATTAAACACTCTGTGCCCACCTGAAGATAGCAGGTCAGGTCAATGCTGTACTATGATTGTAATATTCTAAAACCTGTTACAGAAATTGGGATGACACGGTAATCGAGTTTTGACTAGGAGTTTATGGATCATTGTTGAACACATATGCCCCAGTGGAAAAAATAGGATAGTGGTCAAGTAATGGGGAAAAATCATCACATCCCTGGAGTGTGTGAGAGAGAACAGTATGTATACTAGCAGACACTCGTACAAAGCATACTGCCACTCACAAAGTTGGGAACAAAATCACTTAAGGCTCTGCATACCACATAAATGATTTTGGCCCAATATTCAATTCTCAGAAAAGGTCCAATAACCTTGAAGCCAAAGTAAAACGAAGATCCTGATCTGATCCTATTACTTATAAACACTGTGTTTGTAAACAAGCTACATCAAATACTGTACTTAGCCTTGCCTGTGTGAGATCAGACTGATAGAATATCAGGTTTTTGCTAGCTGTAAGATTCTAAAAGTCTATACAACTTATCTCTCACCCCCAAGAAACTCAGATTGAAAGAATACTCAAACCCTAAACATAAGCTCATTGTGATCATTTCCTGAGACATAGTTCATTGGCAGAATTTGCTTTCCAGTAAATCTCAGACAAAGTTATATATAATATATATGAATATGGATATGTATTATCAAGTAGTAGACTGTAATGTTCTTAAACATCGTGACAATGGCAATAGTTCCAAAATTAATGAAAGTATACCTACCCAGGATGCAAGGAGATAAGCAGCCAAGTGATACTGGCTTTTAACTTTTATTCTTCCTAGACTATTTATCTTATCACAGCAGTACTCTAAAGCCATATGCAGATGAAGAGCCAGAATCCCCACTGCTCTATAGAACTATGAGTGAAGCTGCCCTGGTGAGAAAAAGAACAAAGCCTCCAGTGATGGACAGGAAAGATGAACAGATCCACAGAGCCTCCATTAATGGACACTTCTATAACCGTAAAGTGAGTCCCAATTCCACGAATGTGATCTAAATCATGTTTTTTGTACTAATGATACTGTATCACTCAGTTTAGTTTATAATTTAAAAGAGTAGTAACAGTGGTAGAATTTGTAGCACAAGCATTTTAGCTATCCTGTGTGTTTATATAATTTTAGATATTTTTTTCTTTCCCCTTCATTTTCCTTTTCCTCATTTTCCCTGAGATACTGTTTTTCCCCTTTGAGCAGATTCTTCTCTTTTCACTGTATTTATTGAGTTTTTTGTATCTTATGTAATCTTACTATTTCTTACACTAGGGAGACTATTTGGTATTTGCACATTGAGTTTATTTTTATTTATTTATTTTATTGAGTATGATCTTGCACCCATTTACTTCAATGTGATCATTCTTTATAGCAGAGTAATACTCCATTATATGAAAATACCGCATCCTTTTTATCCATTCCTCAGTTGATGGACACTTAGGTTGTTTCCAAGATCTGGCTATTACAAATTGTGCTGCTATAAACATGGGTGCACATATATCGCTGTGGTATAATATTTTTAGTTCTTCTGGGAATATTCCAAGAAATGGAATAGCTGGGTCAAATGGGACTTCCAATCCCAGCTTTTTGAGAAATCTGCAGACTGATGTCCACAATGGTTGCACCACTCTACACTCCCACCTACAGTGCAGAAGAGTTCCTTCTTCCCCACAGCCTCTCCAGCATTTGTTGTTGTTGGTTTTCTTGATCCTGGCCATTCTTTCAGGAGTGAGATGGAATCTCAATGTTGTTTTAAGTTGCATTTCTCTAATGACCAATGATGTTGAACCTGTTTTCCTGTATTTATTTACCATTCGTATTTCTTCATCTGAGAACTGTGTATTCATCTCAGATGCCCATTTTTGGAATGAGTCTTTGAATTTTGGGGATCTGATTTTTTTTAATTCTTTATATGTTTTGGACAGAAGTTCTTTGTCTGTAGGACAGTTCACCAAGATTTCTTCCCAATTTGTGGGTTTTCTTTTCACTGTGCTGGAAATTTCTTTCAACATGCAAAAACTCCTTAATAGGACATGATACCAATTGTTGATTCTGTGAAGTATTTCACATGGTCATGAATTCTCTACCTACTTCAAGATTTATATCTAGTTTGTCTTCCAACAAATTTAGTGTTTGTGTTTTAATATTTAGATCTTTGATCCATTTAGACTTTAGTTTAGTACATGGTGTTAGGCATGGATGTAATTTTAGTTTTCAGCATATGGAGAGTCAGTTTTTCCAGCACCGTTTATTGAAGAGACTTATCTTTCTTCCAGTGGACGTGTTTGGCCCCTTTTTCAAAGATAACATGGCTGAGTGTGTTTGCAGTTGTTGTATCTTCTATTCCATTGATCTTCAGGTTTGTTTGTATTCCAGTACCATGCTGATTTTATTACAGTAGCTTTGTAGTATAACTTCATGTCAGGGATTGTGATGCCTCCTGCCTTGCCTTTGTTGCTTAGAATTGCCTTTGCTATTCTAGGTCTCTTCTCATTCCAGAAGAATTTTAGGAGTGATTTCTCTAGATCTGTGAGGTTATGCTAGTGGCATTTTGATTGGGAGTGCATTAAATCTCTATAACAATTTTGGGAGAATGGCCATTTTCACAATATTTGTTCTTCCTATCCGTGAACAAGGGATGTTTTTTCATTTCCTGAGGTGCTCTTTTATTTTGTTTTTAGGGTATTATGATTTTCCGTGAGTAGATCTTTCACTTCTTTTGTGAGATTAATTCCCAGATATTTCATTTTGTTGGAGGCTATTGTGAAGGGTGTGGCTTCTCTTAGTTCTCTCTCAGTGGTTTTGTTGTTAGTGTATAGGAATGCTATTGATTTTTGAGTGTTGACTTTAGACGCAAAAATTCTCAATAAATTTTTGGCAAACAGGATGCAGCAAATCATGAAGAAGATTATACACCATGACCAAGTGGGATTCATCCCAGGAATGCAGGAATGGTTCAACATATGCACATCAATAAATGTAATCCACCACATCAGTAGAGCCAAAAATAACCCACATTTTCATTTCTATAGATGCAGAAAAAGCTTTTAATAAAGTCCAACACTTATTCATAATAAAAACCTTACAGAAAATTGGTATATATGTTCTTACCTCAATATGATAAAAGTCATCTATGACAAACCAACAACCAGCATCATATTAAATGGCCAAAAACTAAAAGCCTTTACTCTAAAATCAGGAACAAGACAAGGATGTCCATTATCACCATAGCTATTCAGTATAGTGCTGGAAATACCAGGCAGAGCAATTAGATAAGAGAGAGAAATAAAAGGAGTAAGAATAGGAAAAGAAGTTAAATTATCATTATTTGCAGATGATATGATACTCTACATAGAAGACCCCCAAAACCCCATTGAAAGACTCCTAGGTATAATAAACTCAGTAATGTAGCTGGATACAAAGTCAACACTTAAATGTGTTTCTTGTATACAGTATATCGATCCACTCTCCTTGTGTTTCTTTTTTTATTGATGAGTTGAGGCCACCTACATTAATGGTTACAACCAGCTTGCATTGGTTTGGCTCTGCCATGCTATCTTTCTGCTGTTGGCCCTCCACTTTTCCCTTTCATTCAGTTGCCTGTCCTGTTTGGTGATCCTCCTCTGCTGCTGTTCCTGGAACCGTGGTCATCTTTATGTCTTCCTAGAATATCCTTTAGCACTCTATGTAGGATTAGTTTGGTAGTCATGAATTCTTTCAGTTGTTCTTTGTCATGGAAGTATGTCGATGTCGCTTCTGGCCGGCAGGAAGGACACACGACAAAGTCTGGTAGTGGACAACCTTTTCTTTTTATTTTCCTTCTCCGTACAGCCTGCCCTGGGACCGCTCCCAACTGAAGCCTCCTTTGGTCCGCTCCCCGCGGCTCCTTTTGGGCTTCACTCCGAAGCCTCTATCGGTCCGCTCTCCGCGGCTCCTTTTGGGCTTCCACTTCCGGGCTTCTACCTGGCTTCTACTTCCGCCCAGGGGTGGCACCGGTATATATACGGGTACAGTGTCCAATCATGTTAAAGTAAGCAAGGCAAGCTGATTGGCTAACATCATCAGTTGCCAGGCAGACTGTATTGTTGAGCGGGTTGTTTACGTGGTAAGCAGGAAACTAACATATTCGATGGGAGGGGTAATCTACCTCAGGCTTTGCTCTTTACCACAGGCCGCACGTCCGCCAAGTAAGGCGAACTATCACAGACGCGGCTCCCAACAGAAGTATCTTATTTTGCCATCAATTTTGAAAGATAGTTTTTTAGTGTACATCACTCTGGGTTGGAATTTTTCTTTCAGAATTTGAAACACTTGACTCCAAAGTCATCTTGATTGGATGGTTTGTGTTGACAAGTCTACCATGATTCTGATTGATGTTCATTGTTAGGTGATCTGTCTCTTTTCTCTAACAGCTTTTAATATTCTATTCTTGTGCTCAATTTCTGGGGTCTTGATTATTACATGTCTGGGTGTAGATTTACTTTGGTTTTGGCTAGTTGGAGTTGTATATGCCTCACTTCTATGTATGCCAGATCCTTTTCCCATGTTTGGGAAATTTTCTGCTATTCCTTTTGTATATAGCCTTTTAATTTCACTTGTGTTGACCCCTGCCTCTTCGCTGATACCTATCAGTGTTATATTATGCTGCTTTGCATCATCTTGCAGGTGTTGAATTGTTATTTCCAGCTACCTTGTTATTTTTAAGAGATCTTTCCTTTTGGGATAGCTAGATGCAATACTATATTCAAGCTTTAAAAGTTGGTCTTCAGTCTCTTTCAAGTGGTTTTGCAGCTCTCAATGACTTTTAATTTCCTGGATCTCTCTTTGAATCTGTTTCATGCATTGTAATTCCTTTCTATATTGTTCATTCAATATTGCCATAATTTTCCTGTGCTGGCCCACGGGGATATGTTTGTCTGATCCTCCCAGTAGGTGGTGGGAGGCCTTCAGTGGTAGCCCTACATGGGGCTTACCTGGCTGCATGTCCCTGCTCCTGCTGGCTGCCCACAGGAAGGAGCCTTCTGCTGGTGGCATGCAGCAGCTGCTGGCTCTCTCTGCCTGTGCTGGCTGCCCTCAGGAAGGACCATTCTAGTGGCAGTTCCAGATTGTTTTCTTACACCAATGGCATATACATACCGTAAATCTGTATCTGTATCTACATCTATCTTTATTTATAGTGATCTCCAGCTCAAGGCTCATTAATCTAACACTGCAATGAACCACCCCAAAACTCAACATCTGTACATCTGTATCTACCCCCTTTATGCTGAGTTTTGAAACACTTGGAGATTTCTCATATAAGTGAAACATGGAAAAAAAATCTTTATTTCATATAATTTCTTCTTTGTAAATGCACATCTCATTACATTCTTTTTTAGTTCTATTTAATGAGTAAAAGTTTTCCTTTTTTATGCTGTGCCACACATAGTTGTGTTTCTCCCCAGATGAGTGTCATGAGGTATACACATACTATCAGCTACTTACCTGTGTTATTCACATTGTTTTTGTTACTTTGAACATATGATGGTTGTATCATAGAACTTAAAATTAATTCTATTTATCACTGTTATGAGAATTAATAGTTTAGAATATCTTTGGTATATAGTTAGGTTTATATTAAATCAATAATTGCTTGAGAGTTGTATGAAATCCTTTGCAACATTTCTATAATTCTATATTTTGCTTACTTTACATTCACGATACTATATTAGTTTGATAGAACTTTAAGAACTTACAAGAATTTTTTCCCTAGACATCAATTTTCACCCCAGCCTTTGGATCAGAAACTAAAGTCAGGATAAACAGTAACATGAGAACTGAAGAAGTAATCAAGCAACTTCTCAAAAAATTTAAGGTAATTGGACATAATTTAACTACAGGCAAATAATTTCACTCTTCTGAAAAGACCAGTAAACATGTGAATATAAATTGGGTGTCTGTTCTGAAACATTCTTCCCTGTATATTGCATGTTACTAAATATGCCTTGAGAAATCACATTATTGCCAGCAGGGCAGAGAAAGTCTCACATCTGCAGGTGAAAAATGAAGTGAGCAAACATAGATGCATAATATCAGTATCCTGTCTTTGAAAACATCAGATGAAAACAAAAACAAGAAAAACATGTTTGTTCATTTTTTTCCCATTGACAGATTGAGAACAGCCCTCAGGATTTTGCTCTTTACATTATTTTTGCGACAGGAGGTAAGGAAGTTTTATCACTCTTTGTGCCTGGCTCTTTGTGTGGTGGCCTGTGGGGTTGAAAGAAGAGCAAATCACCTCATTTTGTAGGAGGAAAGGAATGAAGGATCAGAGAAAGGGGAAAGAGTTTTTCACTGTTTAGGGCTGCTGAGGTAGAACCTAGGAACTCACATATCACACACATACTCTACCAATGAAATGGTTTTACAATGCTAATCATATTCCTCAATTTCAGAGAGATAGCCTAAAAATAAGGTACCCTCGAAGACAATTTGTATTTTTGTAATGCACTCTACCACTAAGCTATATCTATTGCTTGGAATACGTGTTTTTAATCATCGTGCCAGATGATGGTGCAGCGGGTTTATAAAGTGAGAGATTGTGCTTTGTAATATCAAGGCTGAAACAAACTAAGGCTACTAAACCAAGTTAACATTAGACCTAGAGGACAAAAGAGGAATCTAGGGCATAATAAGAGGAGTAAACTGTCAGGGTTCTTTATTGCTTTGTAAATGGTAGGAGAATTAAAGCAATGAACTCTGACTTCATAGAAACAACAGTTTGTAATATCAGTCTAACTGCAACGCTGTTGAGTTCCAGACCCTCACTTCGCTTTTTTCCTTGGATAAGTCCATCCAGGGTCTGAGAACAGTATTGATGAGGGAAGAAGTAAGGAGTGGAGAAGAGAGCATGAGGGAAGAAGATAAATAACAGGGCACTGTTTTGTAATACTTCATTTTGGTATAATGCAGTCCTAGATGTGAGACCACTTTGACAGAATACCAGTACTTCTGTAATGGGAGTATTTATATGAAAACTTTAGGGAATTTGAGTTCTGGGAATATGCTAAATTTTCTTTTTCTATCTCATTTTTATAGCTGAATGGATAAGGTGCACAGATGAATGAAATATGAGATATTAAAAATACTGAAAACAGTGTTATGTAATTTCAGGCATCTGACATCCATTCGGTCTTGGAACATTACCCTAGATAAAGGAGGAAAGATGAATGACCATCTTTTCTTTGAGAAGTAGTTTTAATTGTTTTTGTTTTATATCTTGTGTTTCAAATAAGCTAAAAATAATATAAATCATAAAACATTTTTTTCTTTTCTTTTCTACAATGATCTCTTGACTGTGGTTTATTCTTTTTATCTGCAGAGCAGAGACAGCTAAAGAAAACAGACGTTCCACTATTGCAGAGGCTCCTACAAGGACCATCCAGAAGCAATGCTCGCATTTTCCTTATGGATAAAGACACAGAAGAAATTAGTAGTGATGTATGGACCTCGTTGCCCCAAATCTTTCTTTTCCTCTGCTTCCTCACTCAGCACCTTTCATAAATGTTCTGCTTGATTTTTTTTTTTTACTTTTGTTTTTGTCTTTTTCAGGTGGCTCAGTACATTAACTTCCATTTTTCTTTCTTGGAATCCATTCTTGAAAGACTAAATGAGGAAGAGAAAAGAGAGATTCAAAGAACAATAACAAAGTAAGTCAAGACTGTACATCTGGGCATAGGTTCAATGCACAAAATTTGTTCAATTTTTAATACTCTTCCTCTCCTCATTTTCAGATTCAATACAGAAAAAGTCATTCTACTAAAGTGTCTTCAAAATAAACATCCAGTAAAAACAGAGACGACAGTTTAGCAGTACAAGCCTCTATTGCTAAATCACTTTAAAAATATTAGAAAGATTTTACCCTTTGGTGAATTCATAAAGCCTACAGTTGCATTCACATATATATGAACTTAAATCTATAGAAAACAGAATGCCAAAAGAGCTGATTTCTCTTTTAAGGGATAGGTTAAGTAGAGTTCATAACTGAACTAAAATGAGATTAATTTAGTTTCAGTAACTGAAAATATCTTTGTTATTGTGTATACCAAGTATCTTCTTAAAAATTTTTTATTTAAAGAGAAAAAAAGCAAAACAGAAAAGAGGGTAAAAATAATAACAGAATTTTAAAAAAATAAACAGTAAGAAATCATTAGATGATAAATTACATATCATCCTCTTAGAAATTGTTGTCCAGGTTACAAAATTAAAGCATATAAAGTGGACATTGAAACAGTGAGACTGCAAACAGTTCTGTTCAATGATCCAACAAAAACTTAGTAATATGATTATCAATCCTATACAGTCATATCCTTTACAGCACTTTCTTTTCCTCTCTCTTTTATAATAGCAATTATACATTTTGGGTTTTATTACTTCTACATTTCTTATTTTCACCAAGTAT
This sequence comes from Cavia porcellus, assembly GCF_034190915.1. NCBI lineage: Eukaryota > Metazoa > Chordata > Mammalia > Rodentia > Caviidae > Cavia > Cavia porcellus. The sequence goes on along the minus strand of NW_026947513.1, from coordinate 48,470,874 downwards.
CTTTTATAATAAAAAACGTGCAATTAATCTGAATTCAGGTGGCATCTTCAGATATCATACAGTTTCAACCTCTTTTAGCTTGAACTTAAAAAGAACTGAAACATCATCGGCCAACTTGGAAGTGACCAGAAGCTAATGCTTCCAGATCTTCAAATAAACAAGAAGTACATTTCTTATACCATCAACTCTCTACTGGCAACATGTCACAGCTCTAGCATTTTCATAAAATCTGTGATTATGTATGGGTCGATGGCTTTGAATGTAATACTAGAGATATCTTTACCTTGGAAAAGAAAAGATGATGGGTTCAGTTAAGAAATGCAAATTGTAATTTTCTCAACCTTGATCCTTTTCTTTCATTTTTCTCTGTTCTGATGATCACTTTCAACATTATGATTAAGCCCTTTAAAATCAGTTTAATTCCTTTTATTTATCCAAATGAATATACCAGAGAGACTTAATACATTGCATCTGCTACAATAATGTGGCCACAGATAACTTTTCTTTTAATTTAAAGAAAAAAATTATTGAAGACCTGAAAAAAAATTCCTGAAAGATTGACTTTGCAGAAAACTGTGTCACGCAATGCATTGCATTAATCATGTTAAAATGTACATTAGAAACACATACAAAACCATGAAACGATTCACCATTCTTCAGCAACCTGAAGTGACCCCTCCTGAGTACCATCAGGAAGCAGTGGGAAGCATTCTCGCCAGATCAACAAGAGTCAACAAGGGTTTGTTCCTCGTCTTTCTCTTGTACAAATGATGTATTTTGGAGCAATTAGCGTGTGAGTTGATGTTTGTTTTGTTTGATTTTAAACAGATACCTTTTTGTTGATGTGTGAACACAGGGGATAAAGCAGAATTGTGCAGCTGTGCCTGGCAGGGCATTTGGAGTTCTGTCCTTCCAGCACCTTGATTTTCTACAGACATTTCTCAAGCACTTGAGTTCTGTTAAATTCACTTTTATTGTTGTTTTTGGGTTTTTTTTTTTTTTTTTTTTTTTTTTTTAGTCTTTTTCCTTTTTATCGGTACCAGGGGTCGAACTTATGACTGCCGGCTTGCAAGGCAGGCAAGTGCCGCTGAGCTAAATCCCTAGCCCCATTTCTTTTCTTGTTTGTTTGTTTGTTTGTTTTAAATTCACTTTTAAAAAGCACTGAAAGAACAAAGTTATGCTACACCTGTCATCTATGATTCTACTTATAAATCTATATGAAAATAAAATTTTATGCAATGTTCTTCTATTCTCTAAGCTATTTCCATTAGCATTTCTTCTAGGCATAGTATTACTTTGCTTGATCAAATTACAAGTACTGAAAAATAAGGTTGTATATACTAAATCCAGTTGAAAGATTAACTTATTGTTATTTCTGAGAAGGCATAATTTTTTATTTTAATTTTAAAGAGGATAAAACTAAAAGCAAAATAATAAGAACAATGTTGGACCTCAAACACAAGACAGTAGGAAATTAACAATAGTCACTATATTTGACATCGTTATCCTCCAAATAGTTGTTCAGATTACCAGACACAGGCATGCAAAGTTAATCAAACAATATAAGCATTAAGTTGTTCTTTACCTCAGTTGGTATCATTCCAAAAACTTCAGGTGTGTGGCTTCTAATCTATTCTATGTCTGTATTTTCCTGGACTTGTTCAGGATGAGATATAGCATTAAAAAAATCAAATATAAGCTCTAAATTGTCTGTTTCCTTCATTGCTATCATTGAGAAAGTTCAAGTGTGTGACCTCCAACTTCCCATGTTGACGTCTCCTGGATTCCTTCCGGGAGAGCTGCGGCTTTGTCACCACACCTCCTGTGTTCCTCCCCACCAGCTGGTTGTTGAGTCCTGGGTACTGGCTTTATGCACTGGCTACCCTCCCTGTGGCACGGGGGACTGGGCAAAGCTGAGGTTCCCAGGGTGGCTGAGAGGGGCAGGGAAGCAGCCCACTCATGTTCCTCAATGAGATAAGGCCTTGCCAGGGTTGTGACTTCTTCCCTGGCCCAACGCCTACACAATTATTATTAATATGTGAAATATTCTTAAGACAACACCATTACTTTTCAATGTTATCAAAATCTAAACTAGATAAAAGTAATATATAAAATGGCTTTTCCTATCCTAGAAAAATTTAGTAAAAGATGCTTGTCTTTTTTATCTTTCATCAATTGATTAATAAGGAAATCATTTCACATCACTAAAATAAGCAGATGGAATAGTTAAAATTCAGTTCATTTATAAAGAGTTTAAGATAGTGCCAGTTACCATCCATAAACGTGACAGAAGATTATTCTTTAATATACTGAAAGTCTACAAAATACATAATAAAAAGCCTTGCATGGGAATGGAGGAACATAAATAGTATGAAAAGAACAATTGTGGAAGAAGTGCAAATGGCTATGAAGTATATAAATAGTTGTATCTTCACATGATCAAATGTATTAGTCTGTGTCCAACCAATAGACACAAACTATGCACTAATTTTAACACATAACACATTATTCTAGTTGTCTTAGTTACTTTTTACTCATCGCTGACACAAAATACCTGGAGCCCAAAGTTAGGAAAGGAAAGGTTTATTTCTTACAGTTTTTTGGAGGTTTCAGTCCATACTCGGCTCCAAGACAGGGAGGCATGGCGGGGCCGCAGTTCATGGTGGCTGCAAACAGCAAAGCAGAAACCAGCAAAAGAGAGAGACATGCCTCCTTCCAGCCATTACACTGTATGCTGGCTCCACCCCTTTGTGGGTGTAGCCCTGACACCATCAATCCAAGCACTAGACAATGGACCAATCACAAATGCACAATGCAAACTCATGAGACCTGGAGGCCACAGACATAAACCATGACACTGGTATAAAATATAATTATGAAACTCAGGCATGGTGGCACACATCTATAGTCTTAGCTACTTGGAAAGCTATGGCAGGAGAACTGGAAATTGGAAGCTAGCCTGGGCAATATGGTGGGACCTTGGCTCAAAATAAAATTTTACAAGGGCTGGGGATATTGGTTCAGTGGTTACTCTTGTTTTGTATGTGCAAGATCCTGGGTTCAACCCTCAGTACTGCAAACGGAAAAAAAATTATTAGTTTATAGGGTTGAACTCATCTTTAAGGAGGCAAACCTGAAAAAGGATGAAACATTTTCAAATTCACTAGAGAGGGTGAGGTTGCAGCCCACTGGATAGAAATTTGCTCATTGTTCAGGTCAGAACTGCAACTTGCCAGTGTGCAGGAACAACCCTCAGGGGTATGGACTGCTGAGCGTGCAGGGGGACTTGGAACTTTGTTAACAATGGGCACAAAGGTCAGGGGCACTTCTCTGGGTGCTGCTGGACTAGGAGCCAGAAGGGCCTCTTGCAGGAATCTCGTGTAACCGTGCATGAGTTGAGCTCAGGCATCTTCGATGCTGCACTGGACAAATGTCAGGAAGATACAAGATGGCCCGGCACAAAGGCCCCTCTGTGAGCCTGCACCTTGCTGAGATGTTTGCAGACTGAAGCCACTGAAGCTAAGCAACAGTCCTGCACTGAGACTCCAGGTTGTACCAAAAAGTTGAAGAAGCAGACTGGGGAACAATTGCTAAAGAAAGATGCAGGCTACTGACACCTAGTACTGGAGAAACCACTCTGGGCAGAGTAATGGAGGAGACCATCCTGTCTGCAGGAGCTTGGCCCAGCTTCTCTGAGAATCCACTTTGCCTTTCCACAGTGTGATTCCTGTGCCCTCTGCTGACATTGTATCTGCATGACATTGTATCAGCTGCAAAGGAAACACTTAAAGGGCTATGTTCATTCTCAGACCCAGCGACAAACTGAATTTGGGGCTGAGAGACAACATAATTAGCATGTCAACAAACATGCTAGTCTTTTATTACCTACTCAACAAATAACAAGATAGATAGTCCAATAACTGGAAGAAGTATAAATACAAGTTGATACTTTTTTCTTATAGACTATAGTAAGTTTATAATTCCATTTGTAGATTCTTATCATAAGGAGATAATCATAGATGTAAAGGCATTTGGCAATTATATGTACCATACTGTTATTTATTGTGATAAAATGAAGTAAAATACCTTCATATTCAAAAAATAGGAAAAGGGGGTAAAGGAGGAAACTCAGAACATTATTAGAATTTTATCTCCTGAAGTTTTACGGTACTAAATTCTTATATATCTAAATAATATGTACATACATATCACAAAGTATATACTATCCTTAAAGATTTATATGTGTGTTTATATGTATGTACACATGAATTTTTAATGCGTGCACACATAAAACATGTTAAAAGTTGTTAGGTCTAGCTTGTAGAATTACGGTTGATTCATTTGTTTCCAATTTTACTATATCAACTGTTCTTTAATGAATGTGTTAGTTTTTTAAACTGGGAAGTAGACTGTGATTTAAAAGTTGTGAACAAAAGGAAAGGATAAGGAATCAAAAAATAATGGAATTTGGATGTGCTTTATACATGTACCCGCTCCACAGGAGGAATGTAAACATTATGTGCTACAGACATCTACAGAAAAAGTAAGGAGACCCAAGAGAGGGAGGAGGAGGGAGTGAAGGGAAAGGGTGAAAAACAGGATTGGGCCAAGTTATATACATGAACCAGCTTCCTACAGGGAAGATAAATACATACACCACACTCATGTATTAATGAACTTTTGTATGCAAGTACAGAATTCTACTATAGGTTAAAGAAAGTTCAAATGAATTACTCAAATGACACATTAATGTCACTTGTGGTAATTAAAAATATACCCATAAAATCTTTGATAGTCACCCTTTCAAATGATAGAGCCCACTCTTCATTGCCAGTTATATTCATGAGGTTCAATGTGATGTTATATGGATATAGTGTGAGATATGGAAAGGTACTTAATATATCATCACTTCATGTCCTCTTTTAATAGCTAGGGACTACTAACATACAGAGGAAAAGAAAGAGACTGAAGTTTTGCAGACTGGATCTCAAAGTCACTGGTTTCTTCCTTACTGCTTGTTCTTGGATCACTTGCTTTGGGGAAAACCAACTGCCAGGGGCTGAGCAGCCCTGAGAAATGTCCCATTGATGAGGCCTGAGATGCTCTACCAAAAGAACATGGATCTGGGACCATCCATCAGCAGCTCAAGGAGAGGCTGCCTTGGTAGTGCATCTTCTACCCTCTGTCAAGCTTTCAGGTGACTGCACTCCTGGCTAATCAACTTGATGCAACTTCATGAGAGACTCTGAGCCAGAAACCACAGGGCAACCACTCCTGGATCCCTCATCTTCGCAAACTATGTAAGAGAAATGTTTTTTGTAATGTGCTGCTAAATTTTAAGATAACTGCTTACACAGAGCTGATAACTAATACAATTTTTGAGGTAAAAATCTATTTCAGAGTAATCTTTATATAATACAAGCCAAGTTTTGTCATAAAACATTTTCCTTATTTTAGTTGGTACAAATATCAACAGTTAGATATGCAAATTAATATATTATGCTTATTAATGATAGAAAACCTATAATATTCATTGCACACTGGCTGTACTTTGTATTGTCTTATGTATAGTATGTGCTCAATAAAAATCAAATAAATTAATTAGTAAATGAATGATCTGAAATATTTTTTTACAAAATTCCCTTTACAAATACACCTTTTCACAAATGTGATCCAGTAGGCAAATATATTTTTTTAAAAATATGCTACATAGTTTTCCCTTAATATGGGAATGTATTTTATTATTCATGGCTCTATGAAAAATATTCACTTGGACAGTGTTGTAAATGCAGTCTGATTTCAGTGTACTCACATTGGTTTTATAACTGAAGGAAAAGGAATTCATTTGCAAGGCAGTTGATAAAATGGAAAAGTAGCAGGTGTAACTATTAGATTGAGATATATACATGAGAAAGAAAGGTGAGATAGAATCCAATTAGGGGAGGTTGGAACCCTTCAATGACATCCACTTGACCTCTAAGTAAATAATAACTCTTACTTGATTAAGCTTCTTGAAATTGTCAATATTTGACCATAAAGGCAGAAATTTTACTTCTAATACCACTTGGCATTTGCTAGACACTATTTTAAGTTCTTGTATGTAATGACTTAATACTCAATATAATCTCATAAAAGTTTCTTTTAAATCCATTTTATAGGAAAATGAGCCAAGAAACATTAAGAGATTTGTTTGAACTTCATAAAAGAAATGGAAATTGAGCCTATGGAACCAGAATCCAAACTCTTAATATCCATGATCTATACCCTTTCCCCATACTAGTTTCTTTCTATCTGGCATTATTTTACATGTTGTCTTAGTTACTTTTTGCTCGTCACTGAGACAAAATACCTGATGCCCAAAGTTAAGAAAGAAAAGGTTTATTTCTTACATTTTTTGGAAGTTTCAGTCCGTACTCAGTTGGCTCCAAGGCAGGGTGGTGTGGTGGAGCCACAGTTCAGGTGGCTGCAAACAGCAAGGCAGAAACCAGCAAGAGAGAGACACACACCTTCTTCTTGCCATTACAATACATCCTGGCTCCACCCCTGGGCCAGTGCAGCACTCACACCCAATCCAAGTGCTAGACAATGGACCAATCACAAATGCATAATGCAAAGGCCTGAGGCTTGAGGGCCACTGACATAAACTATGACACATGTCCTAACATGTGAAATGGAAATGATAGTATAATCATCACTTAGCATCTAACAGGTTGAGTTTTAGGTCCCTCCTCAGGTACTGAGATAGAAGGATGCTCAAATCACTCAAGTAAAAAGGCATAGTATTTAAACATAGTCTACCACATCCTCCTGTATACTTTATCTCCAAATTATTTATAATATCTAAGTAATACAATGAAAATACCATGAAAAGAGTAGTTACATTGTATTGTTGAGAGAATAAAGACAAAAAGTCTGTATACATTCAGTACAATGTTTTCTAATGTTTTCCTTCCACAGTTCATTGAATCCACAGGAGCAGAGCATATATTTCCTTGGTTATTTGAATACTATATGTAGAAGCAAGTTCTCTGCATGTAAAAGGTATGATAAGTAGTCGCTATGTCATAAACCAGGTAGCACATGACCCACTGCTCCTTGTCATGTTTGTCTTCCACAAAGTCTTAGGACACACAGCTACTTCATTCTCGTCTTAAAATCAACCAGAGGGGTCACTCACATTCCTGGAAGCATGTTGACACATCTCTGTCTGTTGAAGCCATTCTCACTCTTTAGCCCTGGGCCGTGGTCCCCTCTTGCATGACATTTCCTGGTTTCTATGGCAATGTATTACCTCAAAGCCCTGTGTAGAGCCATCCCAGTCATGCTCTTGTGGGACCAGTAATTTGATATTTCCTTCTTATTATAAATTTTCATATGATCAAATCGTAGACTGATCAGTGATTTTGGTCTTAGTGTATTCATATTTGTGTTATTCCCTACAATAGCTAACACAATATATTAGATGCATTAGGTAGACAACAAATGAGTCTTCAATTTGATTTGTTAATCTATATGAAAATGTTGAAATTACTGGAACGAGGAAAACAATTATTCCATATTGAGTAAACAGAATTATAATGAGAATTAAAATTTCTTTTTCTCCAATCAAAATAATTCATTGATTTAGCAAACATTAAAATAGTACTGTTGATTTTGTTACACAAAAGAATCTGGCACAGCAGCTGGTTTCAACCTGGTGTGAGTCTGCTCCTTGCCTGCTCCTGGACTTAGGGGTCACCAAGGGTTGCCAAGTCTTCTTCATCAATCAGGAGGCCACGAGGACCACCTGTCATTGGTGGCAGAGCACCAATTTGCCTACTAGCTGGCAAGAAGTGTATACCTTTGAAGATGCAAGATACTATATGGAGTGCTACTGCTTTAACCTTCTGGGTGATGTCATGAGACAGTTTCTTGAGTGGCAGTAACAAATCAGCCTATCCATGATTTGAAATACAGCCCTAGCAAATAACAACTTGGGGTAAAAACAGGACAGATGTGGATACCTAGGACTCAGGAAGGATCTGATAGGAAAATTGGAGCCTACAGAGAAGTTGAAAAGACAGAGCTCAATGCAGAAAAAGAAAGGGCAGTCCGCACTTTCTCCCTGGCTCATAGCTTGTGGTGTGAGAAACGAATCTGCAGAGACACAGTGAAAGTGATTGACTTCAGAGGCCTCCAGGGAGAAACACACCCATGGGGCAAGGCAGTGGATGACCCATAGAAGGCGTGAATGACGCCAGCCCAGGTGACTACCATGTCCCTAGAGAGAGTCCCTGATCAGACCCCACTTTTGGGAGTGGCCCATAGCCCGGAACTCTGAATAGCCTCAGGTTGGCTTCATTTCAGGACTCTCAATGTTAAACTCTCATTGATACTGGGTGAAGCTTGCTGGAATTATCAAGCATGGATCTGGCCTCCTGACTGCCTCCTTTTCTACCAGCAAGAGCAGAGTCATGCCTTGAACTGGACACTGCCACGAAACGGTAGACCCCACAAGGTAACCACTGGTTTGAAATCACAGATAATGTTTTTCTTTGCTTTCAGTTACTTTTAAAATTTTTATCTGTTTTTTATGAGTATTTTTGTTTCATAAGAGTACATGTTATAATTTTTTGTTTTGTTTTATCCTATATATTTTCATTCTTTCCTTCTGTCTTCTTCACCAGAATACTGAAGCAATGTTTATCCTTCAGCTTTTAATTTCTTTTTCTTCTTTTGTCTATTTTTCCCTCTTCTCTGGGGTAAAATCTCTCTATTTAGTGGATATTTACTGCATATAATTTCTGATTACTTAGATTTTATTATATAAGTCTTGTGGTTAAAGGTAGCAAATTATTAGTTATCAAAGTTTGTCATTTTTCAGTCTGTTTGATGCTATTATTATTGCTGATTGTATACTTTAGCAAAGGTAATATAGCTGCTATGATCAACTGATATGATCTAGATTGTTGGGGGACATAAACAATACTATAGTCCAGTGCCAAAGAACTAGGTGCTAAGCCAAACAGGCTGCAACTTTTCATTCTTAATAAACAGAAGAGGCAGGATCTTGGGATAGAGTCAAAAGCCAAAAGCCAGGAGCAGAACAAATACCAGAGAGCAGAAAGTTATGAAAAGTTCTTAGGAGGGATGAAGAAATATATGAGTTCAAAGAGGACATGAACCAAATATTTTCAGCAATAACACTCAATATACCCATGGTGAATTTTAGGGAAACAGGTAAAAAATTAGATGAGCTAACATAGCTAGTTCAATATATATATATATATATATATATATATATATATACACACACACACAACTTTTAAAAGGACCTAGAGAAAACAAAAAATTACATATAGAGATAAACCAACAAGAATCACAGTAGGCTTCTCAGCACGAACCCAGAAGGCCAGAAGACCTAGGAGTGAAGTATTTCAAACACTAAGGCAAATAATTCTCAACCCAGATTAATTTACCAGCAAAGCTATCCTTCAAAATAGATGGAGAAATAAGGTATTTCCATGAAAAAGACCAACTCAGAGGATATATGAGTACTAAACCATATATAGAGAAAATAATCAAGAATATTCTCAATAGAAACATAGAGTTGGACACACACAAAAAGAGGAAACTAATGAGGTCAGTGGGTAAACAACAACAAAAAAGGCACATAAAACAAATGCTATGTCAACAGGTAAGACAATGATAGTAAATAACCAACACATCTCAGTGATGATCAATGTAAACCGCATCAACTCTCCAAAAGAAATATAATCTAACAATCTGTTGCATCCAAGAAATCCAATGAATTCAAAAAGATACAGACTAAAAACTAAAGGATGGAAAACATTTCATGCACCAGGACCTCAAAAACAAGCAAGGGTGGCAATTCTGTCAGGGATGATAAATGTTAAGTTAAAACTGATTAGAAGACACAAAGAAGGTCACTACACACTAGTTGGGAGAACAATTTAAGAAGAGATAACATTGATAAACATGCATTAAATATTGGAGAACATATCTTCATTAAAAAACAGGTGAAATTAAATGATCAAATAAACACTAATGCAGTCATAGTAGAAGACTTAAAACCCTACTCTCCCAAAAAGACACATCAATTCAACCAAAAGCTAATGAAGAAATTTCAGAGCTGAGCCACATCCTTGAACATATGGACTTAATGGATATATACAGAATATTCCACCCTTCTACAACACAGTACACATTCTTTTCAGCAGTACATGTAACTCTTTCCAAAACAGATCACACATTAGGCCACAAATCTTGTTTAAGCAAATATAAAAAAATTAAAATTACCCCATGCATACTATCTAACCACTGAGCAATAAAAATAGAAATCAACAACATACAAAAATTTGGAAAAGGCAAAACCTCCTGGAAAATTAACAGCATGCTCCTGAACAAACAATTGGTCACAAAACAAATCAGAAAAGAAATTAAAAACTTTCTGGAAGTTAATGACAATGACTATACAATTCAACAAAATCTCTGGAACATTTTTAAAGCAATTCTAAAAGAAAAATTCACTGCAGTTCATGCTTACATTGGAAAAACATAGCAATCTCCAATAAATAACCTTATGAAAAATCTTAAGATACTTGCGAAACAACAGCAGCCCAAGACCAAAACTAAGGAGAGAAATTGTAAAGATGAGAATGGAAATTAATGAAACCAAGACTAAAATAAAACCATAAAACAAATCAATGAAGCAAATAGCGGGTTCTTTGAAAGAATGAATAAAACACACAACCCTTAACGAGACAATAAATTAGCAAATTTCGAAGAAATGGACAAATGCCTAGATACATATCAACTACTAAAACTAAGCCAAGAAGACATAACTATGACAACCTAACCACAAGCAATGAAATTGACTCAGTAATTAAGAATCTACCAACTAAAATAAAAGCCCAGGTTCACTAGTAGGTTCACTGCTGAATTCTACAAAACCTTTAAGGACACTATGTTGTAAATATTCCTCAAGCAGTTCAAAAAACTGAATTGCATAGAGCACATCCAAATTCATTTATATAATCCAGTATCACTCTGATCCCAAAGCTAGCTAAAGAGAATTACAGGCCAATCTCCTTAATGAACATAGATGCAAAAATTCTCAGTAAAATATTAACAAATAAAATGTAGCATATTTTCAAAAGGCTGACACATCATGATCAAGTAGAGTTCATTCAAAGATGCAAGATGGTTCAACATACTTTAGTCTATAAATATAATACCTCACACAAACAGGAGCAAGGTTAAAGAACACATGTTTACACCAATAGTTGCAGAAAAGTCTTTTGACAAATTCTAGCACCCCTTCATGATAAAACACTGAAGAAAACAGGTATAGAAGGACTATACCTGAATATGATAGAAGCCATCTACAAAAAACCAATAGCCGGTATATGCAAATAGGAAAAAAATGAAAGCATTTCCCCCAAAATCAGCAACAAGATAAGGATATCCAGTATCACCTCTGCTATTCAACATACTACTTGAAATATTAGAGAAAAGGCTGAGGATTTAGCTCCGTGGCATAAGCACCTACCTGGCAAGCGTGAGGTTGTGAATTCGATCCCCAGTTCCAAAAACTAAATAAATAAATAAATCACTAGAGACAGTGAGGGAAAAAGAGTAAAAAATTAAAATTGAAAAAAAAAAAAACATTGTAAAACCAAGCAACCAGCCCCCCTCCCTGGTAAGCAGCCATGAGCCTACTGGCACGTGGGCTGAGAACCAAGCATTCTATCCTCCATCCTCCCTACCCTTAGCAAATGGGAGCCAGAGGTCTGAACATCTTTGGGGAGGTTGACCATGTGCAATATAGCAAATAGGGAGTGTTTCCTTCTACCAACTCTTTGAAGGCAAATATGGTTATTACTGTTTTGCTTTGCTCTGATTAATTATATTGCTCTATTCAATATTCTATTTTGTTAAGTTCTAAAATGTTCTGTATTTGGTTTGATTTGGCTATAGCTGTTTGAAAGAACAACTATTGTGAGGATGACAAGGTATACTATGGCACCTGTTACTGTTATCCTGGTAACCTGTTGTGACATTATGTACCAATTTCACTGTACTGTCTCAATTGGCTCTGTTCTGTCATCTGTTGTATTTCACTACCTTCAAAATAAAAATAAAATTAGATCCGGGAGAACGTGGCAGACAGATAGCAGATACTATGGAGGCTCTCTGAAAGGCTTGGTTCAGAAGTCAGGAATGGTGCGGACTAAGGAGACATAAGCCAGTAGAGATATGCTCTGCTGACTCAGGAACGAACTGGGCTGAGAGAAACCAACTTGGAATGCAGTCCTGGTGCTAAAACAGGAACAGAAAAGCCTCAGTGTGGAGGCTAGCCCCCGCGCCATTGGAAGCCGCGATTTGGGTTTCCTGCCGCATCGCGGCTGGCTGCCTCTACATCGGCTCAGCAAGGAGAGAGACGCGCAGAAGCTCTGAGAACGGGAGTCTGCGAACGGAGTCGAAAACAGGACGGACAGGGAGGCGTACACTGACTTGTGGTGAGGTGAGTGAGAGAAACTGACACTCTACCACAGTTTGACTCCAGCGGAGGACTTTCTGGGCTCCGGCAGTCCTGCGGGAGCAGGGTGCGGTGGCGACTCCAGCCACACATTCCCCTCTCGGACGGGATTGGTGAAAAGTGCATGGCCTGCGTGACACTGCTGGCAGACTCGGTAGGCTAACCCAACCCAGATCCCAGAGCCTGACAGTGGCCCGGCGGGATGACTCCCGCGTAGGCTGCCTAGTCCGTAACTCCCTGGTGCGCTGCGGTGGGCGGGACACCTAGCCAGTGCAATTCGATCAGGCTGTGGCTGACAGGGAGGGAAGCTGGGCCTCCTATGTAAGCTTGCATTATAAGGAACAGAGAATATGGGAAAAGGCAGCAACAAGAAAGGCTCCTCGGCCCCCAATTCTGAGAAACAGGCAATAGCGGACACCGCACCAATAGACATAAAGCGCCATATAGAGAGCCTCATAGACCAATTCAGGAATGAAGTTATCAACGACCTGAAGCTAGAAGTATGCAGAATAGTTAGAGAAATGTTAAGCACCACCCAGGAAAAAACAGATGGTGGAATGGAAGAACAGAAAAAGAGGGGAGAATTGTTTGATGGAGAAAACAGAGGAGTACGTGAAGCAGGTTCAAAGGGACTATCAAGAAACTAAGAAGTCTATCCAAGACTGGCATAACAGCTTGAAAGAAACTAAGGACAGACTATCTGAACTGGAGGGCAGACTTGTAATATGGGAGAATGAAATGAAAAACTTCTTAAAAACAACAAAGAAACAAACAGCAATAATACAAAGACAAGAAGATGATAAGAGGAGCCATAACTTAAGGATTAAGAACATAAAAGAAGAAGTAGGGACACAAACAAGTGAACTACAAAAGCTACTCACAGAAATAATCCAGGAGAATTTTCCTAATTTAGCAAAAGGTAAAGATACTCAGATGTATGAGGCATACAGGACCCCAGCTACCTACAACCCAAACAGGGCAACACCCAGGCATATAATAATAAAAATTCCAGAAATTCAATACAAGAACAGAATATTAAAAGCTGTCAGACACAAGAAACAGACCACTTACAAGGGAACACCCATCAGAATTACAGCAGATTTCTCTACACAAACCATCAAATCACGAAGAGCACAGGGGGAAATAATTCAAGCTTTGAAAGATAATAATCTCCAGCCAAGATTGAGATATCCTGCACAACTGTCCCTGGAAATTGATGGAAAAACAAGGTGCTTCCAGGATAAAGAGGAACTGGGGGAATTTGCAACCACCAATTTAACTCTACAGAAAGTATTGCAGGATATTCTAAAAAAAGAAAAATACAAAGAACCCAGAAATAGTGGCGGGGAGGCCACAACGAATGGAGCAGAGAACAAAATGAAGAAGACAAACTGACAGCTACTGACAGAAAAAGAGCTCAACAGAAATGAGACAGAGAAGATTGGATGATAGGAACAGCTATTTTGGAGAAAATGATGTCTTAATAGGTAATACTGATTAGTATCATCTTGTTTTGAAGTCTCATCTAGCTTTTGTTCTTCTGTCTCCAATGGTCTAAATAGGTTGTATCTTATTGGATTTTATTATGTACGATAGTATAAGCAAAAACCTTTTAAAGACAAGGAGATTATACAGAAACCATTGTTCATTTTCTGTTAGTCGATTCTAAATACTCTGCAATGCTGTCATTCTCTTAAATGGTTTTACATTGTTTTGATATACTTAATGCTACAGTATATGAAGTTGTACTCAAGGACTTCAAGGAAAGAGTCAATATGGTAACTACTTTTGGGTCGGAATTATCTGGTGGTGAGACAATATTCTGCTTAAATGGTTATGTTTTGATCTGCGCTGTTTCGCTGTTATGCCCTCTTTTATCCCAATCTCCACTCCATTATTTACTTTTTTATTTTTATCCGTTTAATTAAAGGGAAAAAAATAGCAGGATATATTATAGTAACAAACTTTGACTTTCTATTATCTCGATTTGAAGCCCTGTATTACTCTCACCATCTTGTTTTTGACTGATGTTCCCCTTTTCTGTTTTGCTGGATAGTATCAGGTTTGAAAGTTTAGGCATCAGCTGTGAAGATAATGAGATTCATTATAATGCCCATTCTCGTTGACTTTTATCTACTTTTGAAGACCTACAATGTCTCCAATGGTTTGGTTTTGTCGGTTTTGTTCTCTACTGTTTTGCTCAATTGTATTACAACTAACGATATAGGCAATTCTATTAGAGATAGCAGGAGGCATTATGGTAACCACTGTTGATCACCTTGTATTTTGTTTTTACATTATCTATTATGTCCACCCTTTGACTTGACTGATTCTGTTCTGTTATGTCACATTTGGTTTTACTCTCTTCCAAAAAAGCAATAAGAACCGTGGGAGCAATGAAACCCAAAATGTGTAATAGTCATTGTACTAAAGAGAAGAAAAGAAAGTACTCTAAACTATATAACTGCATGTATATTTAAGTGTATAAGATAGAAAATGACATCACAGAGTTTTATTGGATCATTGAACAGAACTGTTTGCAGTATCATTGTTGGAATGTCCACTCTACAAGCTTTAATTTTGTGACTTGAACAATTATTTCTAAGATGGCAATATGTAATCCATTAACTAGTGATTTCCTACTGTTCATTTTTTTTCTGTAAATCTGTATAACTTGTACCCTTTCACTGTTTTTTTTTCTTTTCTCCTTAAATAAAATTTTAAAAAATAAATAAATAAATAATAAAATAAAATTAGAGAGTGCAACAAGTAATTAGGAAAGAGAAAGATTTAACAGGGATACACACAGAATAAAAGAACTAAAATTATCATTATTTGCAGATGACATGGTACTCTACGTAAAAGACCCAAAAAACTCTACCATGAACCTCTTAAGATTAACAACCAATTTCAGTGAAGTAACAGAATACAAGACCAACACATGGAAATCACTAGCACTTGTGTATCCCAACAATGAATGGGATGAGAAGGAAATTATGAAAACAAGATCATGCACAGTCACTTCAAGAAAAATAAAATACTTAGCAATTAACCTAACCCTAAAAAGAAAACTTCAATACTCTGAAGAAGGAAATTGAAAGGATGTCAGAAAATTGAAAGACGTTCCCTGTTCCTACACAGGCGGAAATAATATTGTCAGAATGGTCATACTTTCAAAACTGTTATGCAGATTGAATGCAGTCCCAATCAAAATACCAACAGCATTATTCACAGACCTAGAGAAAACAATCCAAAAATTCCTATGGAACCAGAAGAGACCCCAAATAGCAAATGCAAGTTTGTGCAATAAGAGTGCAGCAAGGGGCTTAGCAATACCAGACTCCAAGCCACACGACAAGGCAATAGTGAAAAGACTGTGTAGTACTGACACAAAAGACACAGGGATCAGTGGGACCGAACTGACGATACAGCAGCCTCCCCAGACGTAGTCAAGTATCCAACCTTTGACAAAGGAGGAAAGAGAGCCTACTCAACAAGCAATACTGAGCAAAATGCTGATCTCTTTGCAGAAGAGTGAAACTGGATCCTTATGTCTCACCATATACTAAATTAAAATGAATCAAAGATCTATACATTAACAGAGAAACATTAAACCTTTTAGAAGACAAAGTAGGTAAAATACTTGAAGATATTAGGAGTAGGAAAGGGTTTTCTAAATAGCAAATAGAAGCAAGAATCAACAAATGGGATAATATCAGACTAAAAAAGTTCTGTACAGCAAAAGGTTCATCAGTAGAGTGAAAAGATTATCTAGAGAATGGCAAAAATTTTGCCAGCTACTCCTCAAACAGAGCACTAATATCTAGAATATACAAAGAACTCAAAAAATTAAACAATTGTATTGATCTTCTACTTTCCTTGTTAGATTGATTCCTAAGTATGTCATATTTTTGGATGCCATTGTAAAGGATGCAAACATCATACTGTTTCCTTGGCGTGTGAAACTGAAGGAGTAAGTAAGTTTCAAACTGTACAATGAATGCTGTGCAATGGAAACTATTCATAAGGGAAGGAGAACTAGGGTGAGGGAAATGGATAAAAACAGAAAAGGGAGAAGTTAAGTCATCATTTTTGCTAATAACATGATACTCTGCATAGAATTACCAAAACTCTTGGGATTAATAACCAAATTTGGTAATGTAGCAGCATACAAAGTCAAACTCAAAAATCCACAGCAGCTCTATACATGAATAGTAAACTCATGGAGACAGAATTTAGAAAAAGTATGTCTTTCAAAATAGCATTAAGAAACATGAAATACTGAAGAATAAATCTAATGCGTTAGAAACCTTTACATTCAAAACTACAGTAGTCTGAAAAAGAAGACTGAATAGGATATCAGAAAATGACACCCTAAAGAAAGGTATTCCCTGTTCTTAGACAGGCAAAATCAAAATAGTCAAAATGTCCATACTTCTAAAACTGTCATACAGATGTAATGCAATCCCAATCAAAATACCAACAGCAAAACTAACGGAACTAGAGAAAACAATTCTAAAATATATAAGGAACCAGAAGAGATCAAGGAGAATATCAGAAGTATTCTGGGCAACAAGAGCAAGGCAGGGGGGCATAACAACTCCTGGTATGAAATTATACTAGAAAGTTTCAGTGATAAAAACAGCATGTTACTGGCAAAAACACGCCCAATGATTAATGAAAGATGCAAAAAGAACTGCAAACTCACTCTTCTACCTTGTATTTGAGAAAGGAGTCAAATACCTTCACTTGGAAGAATGGTGGCCTCTTTAATAAATGATGCTGGGAAAACTGGTTTTCCACATGCTGAAGACTGAATCTAGATTCATATCTCTCACCAGGCTCTAAACTAAAATTGAAGTGATTCAATGATGTAATATAATAACAGATACACAATCTGCTGGAAGATAGAACAAGTAAAACCCTTAAAGACACGATGTTGACACAGATTTTATTTTTTTTTTGTCTTTTTCATTTTTATCGGTACCGGGAATCAAACTCACGATCACCTGTTTGCAAGGCAGGTGCTTATGCCGCTGAGCTAAATCCCCAGCCCTGACACAGACTTTAAAAAGATGTGGTTTTTTAATGTAATGGAGTACCACTCTGCCAAAAACAAGTTTAACTTGCTTTTATTGATGATACCTGGGTGTACTTGTGACCAGAATTTTAAGTGAAATAAATAAGACATGCAAATATTGCATTGCTTCTCTTCCCTAAGGGTAAGAAGCAAAATAGAGGCTAGATATTGAGAAATAGGAAGAAAATGCTCAAATGAGAAGGGGAACAAAGAAGAGGGGGAGGAAGGAAAGAAAAAGTGATTTTTAAAAGAGTAAAAATGGAAGGGGGAAAAGGAAACAAAGCTTCTGTAAATGAGGAGGAGAAGAAGGGCTAAAGGGAGTGAAGGGGAGTGAGGAAAAAAGAAAAATTAAGATACATCATGTACAGGTACAAATTCCCTATAATGAATGTGATACATGCCATAAAAAATGGCAAAAAAATTAAAAATATATCCAAGTTGTAAGTTCTTTATGTAACTCATTGTAGGAAAAGAGTAATCAACATATAAATCTCAATTAGGATAGACTGAGAGGCCTACCTGTCAATGTCAGCACTGGGTACGTGGGAAAAAGAGCAAAGGGCAGTTACAAAGGTAACTTTATTATGAAGCATATTCCACTGGGTTCATCTTTAGTCCTCCTCAGCAGTGATAGAGATCGGATTCCATGTGAACTTGGAGTCTTTTTCCCCACGGAAACCTAGCAGCGGGTTCCCAGCCACAGGGGGCAGACTATCTAGCTGACACTTTTGGAATCTCTTTACTTTCGCATTTCTGCTGAACCTTTTAGGGGGCAGGAGTGGTGTGAAACTGGGACATCTAAAGGTTTCTGTAAACCGCTTTCTTTGCTGCTTAGGTGACACTGAACAGCTGAAAAATTATTTCACTGGTTGTTATTTTTGGTGTTAGACATGTGCTTCATTATCCATATTAAATAAAACGCCGATCTCCTCAAAGATGACCATTTTCTGTACACTTTCTAGGATCCTTTAGTTTTCCAAAAGAGACTGGCATTTTCTCGGTCAACTTGGACCCCTGGGGCGGGGGGAGGGGGGCAAATAAGTGTAACTGTGAGAAACTTGAGGAAAAAAGCGAAAAGGAAAATTCCAAACAATTATAATCCTCAAATAAAAGCATTTTCACAATTTAGGTGTTGTATGCCTGAGATAGTCTCTACTGTTCCCCATTTTTTAAGGTTTAGACTTTCTTACAGGCCTAAGCCTAACGATTCAGTTCATTGCAATTTAACTTCCATGTTAAGGTCCCCAGATTTAGAATAAACAAAAATGTGCTTCCTGCTCAAAAACTGTTAGATTTTTTTCTGCAGGGTAAAAACAACATTAGTTTCATTTTCCTATAGAATGCCAACACTAGTCTCACCTGCCTGAGGTACAGTGAGTCCAGGGATTCAGAAGAGAACAGTCACTATGATGGAATCATGTACCCCTTTCCCGTACCTGGATACCGCCATAAAGCTCTATTCTAAGTCTAAGACCATAATGGTCTAAGACCATTTTCTCCAGTTTTTACTTGTATCATTTTATTCCAGTAAAAATCATTAATGGAAATTCAGACAAAGATAAAAATGAGGCATTTAGCTAAAATGTGAATGGGCTTTTAGAATGGCACTAAACAGACACACACACACACACACACACACACACACACACACACACACATCCCCAAGACCAGCATTGCTAAGAACCCCTGGAATTCTGTGGAAAGTGTTTAGGGGTCTTTTAATTTAGTTCTGCCTGCCACCCTCAAACAGTACCAAACTATATCATTCAAACACATTAAAATCTTTTTAGGCTTGTTTTAAAAAATGCCTCTGGGGCTGGAGACTTAGGTCAGTGGCGTAAGTGCCTCCCTGGCAAGTGCAAGGTTGCAAGTTTGAACCCTAGCACCAAAAAAATAAAAAATAAAAATAAATAATGTTTCTAGAGTTGAAGATATTCTTGATTTTTTAGTAATATTAATGAGTTTTCATGGGAAACTTTTCCCTAAACTTTACTAAGACCTTTTTGTAATCTTGTCTGTTTTCTCTAAATCTAACAATAGTGATAGAAGTCATCATTTCCCACATCAGTCTTTCCTGGACTTTCCATAATTGCTTGATAAATTTCTAATTTTTGTAATAACAAATATTGTTTTAAAAATGTTTCTGTAAGGCAGAACGAAGGCTTCTAAAAACAAAACATAACAGAAACAAAACAAAACAAAAAAAAACCCACTTTAATGAAGAAGGCCCTAAATGATTTCATTTAGAACAATGATGACAAATCCAAGCTAAGGCCCACGTGAGACTTTGTTATATGAAACCTGGACTCTAATGATGGAATCTGAAGGGTAGAAGAGTAAGAGTAAAGATCCTCCTTACACTGGGAGTTCCCACTCAATCTCCTGTGATGCTGGGTTTGTGGGGTAACTACTGAATGTCACCCACCTTAGGACTGGGGGTGCATATTACCAGTCTATCCTTCCAGAAACCTATGATGAGGGTTTCAGTACTCTTTCCATTCTGTGTATTCGCTGGAAATAATTGGTCAATATTCTTTTAAAATGTGTTTCTTGTGTCTTCTGAAACCACAACGTAGTACTAGTTAAAAATATACAAAAAGAAAATCAAACTATCAAAGAGAACCCCATCAGTTTAACATATATTGAATTTCTAGTGGAAAAAAAGAGAAAATAATGAGGAATGATTTTGGCCAGTATATCAAACTGGAGAAACAGAAAGCCACTGGTTTTTGACCTACTGTTTTATTCTGTTGTTTGGTTCATTTTTTCCAACTTCTCATAGATTCTTGAAACCACAAATATCCTTTCAATACATTCATTTTTACTTAAGATTATCCCAAATTTCATTCTAGTGCGTATAGTTAAAGAATTCCACCTCCACCGTAGGCTGACCAGAGACTACTCTGAACCTCTCCCCCAGTCCTCTATGCTATGCACACTCTCTGCTATACAACCACGAGGGTTCATAAGGCCCAGGACACATGGTTGCTCCCTGTAACTCCCCTCATTGTTCATCCCCGCTAATGATAGCAACCACTACACCTGTGCTTTCCCAAGCCCTGTCCTTGGCTAACCACTATTTCTTATGCTTTCTCACATCTTGCCCTTGGCAGGGAGGCATGACTCCCTTTCACTGAACTCTCCCTCTTCGTGACCCTGTAAAAGACTTCACAGCCTGTAAGACATTAACTGTACTGGCTTAAGTACAAGAGCAGCAGTCCCTCTCTGGTTTACTCTGAAATAAACCTACCTTGCTAAGCTCATACCTCTTTTTTCCCCTCCTTTTTCTCAACATTTTATTGATCTATATGGGGAGGAGACTGAGGAAACTACTCCAATATTGCTAACATTTCCTTTTTTGACTTTGCCTCTTGTCTGTCTGTCCATCTGTCTTTCCTGCATGAGCTCCAGGATGTCATTTGCTGTTTCCACCCAAGACCGGACATTTCATTATCTAAGATCAATCTCTGCTTTTCCCAGGTGCCAGTGACATGTGGGTCCTTCCCAGAGCGCTGTGGGCCCAAGTGCCAGTCTCTGCAGTGGACTCTGACAGCACTTGGAGCTGGGCTGCCTGCCCACTTTTCCAGATAAACCTCTGAAGCAGCCAGGGCATGTCCACAGGGAAGCTTCCTGAGTCCCTACTTCTATTTGAGAGGTGCCAAGGCCATGGACTTCTGGCCACATTTTTATCAGTTACTATGGAACCCCAAATTTCTCAAATTCCAAAAGACACCCCTTTGAGTTCCTTCTAAAAAAAACCTTTCACCCCTTGATTTAAAAAATAATATTTGGCCTAAATGTCTCATTTTAGTCTCTTGCGGCTTAGCCTAGATACAAGGTGGACAATAGCAGCCTGGCCTGAATTTGGCAGGTTAAATTTCCAAATTCTATGTGACCTTGATAAACAGGCAGGGTGGTTGAAATCAATGAATGAAAGTATCCTGGATTCTTTAAGTGATAATATTTTAAGTATTAAATAATAATCACAGAAGAACTAATGCATTAATTACATGGTTTTCAAAATTATATAATGTATCAAAAGAAACTGAACATAGTATCCCATAATGACTTCAATATAAATTTATATTATTACTTTGCTTAATCTGATCATTTTTTTTCCTTTAGAAATAAATTGTCAGATTATAATAGTTTTGATAAACACACATAAAATAAAGCTTGGGACCGGGTTCATTGTAAGTATACACTACTAACACAAACAGGTCTTTTTATATTACCTTAGTTCAGCCATACCCAGCAGCAAATCTACTCCTTTTCTTCTTGTTAAATTCTATGTGTTATTTTCAAGCTATCATTTCAACCTGCTAATTCATGTTAATTTTGTTCTATTTTCACATTCAATTAATTGATAGATACGAATCTAAGACTGGAATGACTGTTTTGTTTTGTTGCAATACTGGAGATTTAGGCCAGACATTCCTTTATTTGAGCTACATCGGCAGCCCTTTTAAAAATGTTCTATTTTGAAAGAAGTTCTCACTAAGCCATTAAGTTGCCCAGACTGGACTCAAACTTGAAATTTTTTGCCTTAGCCGCCAAAAAAGATTGGTGCCGTCACACCCAGCTAATTATCATCCTTCACAAAGATTTTCTGCAAACAGACTGGAAATTCTGTGACTTACATTTTCTCTCTCAGCCTGCTAATCATTGCAATCCACATTATTTCATGAAATGCACAGCACCTCTCCTTTGGGTGGTGCAAATTCGTCTGGTGAACTTACGGAGGATTGAACAGGTTCTGTGGTCCAGGCTACTGTATCCTGTGCAGGCAAAATATTCTGTTTCTTATTTTGGTCTTTATATGTCTGGTGTTGTTTTGCCAACGTTGTAACATTGTTCTTCTCAGAACTCTTCTTCATTGTGACCTTACTTCTTAAAATACATGTATCTTTTCTGAAAATGCTTTTTCCTCTCAACAGTCATGGTTAGAAAAGCAGATTTTAAGCCTACTCACTTTCTGTTTTAACCGATCACATGGGTTCACATAGTTGATTATTATCTCAGAAAAGAAAACAAAGGAAATGTTGTGTAGGCACCCAGACAGTCAATCTTCCAAATCCTGTTGTTCATAGACTACAGCTGGCTGAGATTCTTTATTTCTGGGACCATCATGGGGGCTCCCAGGAAACTCTTGGGAATTATTCCTTTTTACTATGGTTAATCCTAGACTCAATTTACAAACATGAAAACCAAAGGCCCAACTTTTAATAAGATTCTAAAATATTTTTTCATCGAATCCTACTTTTTGCAAAGCCTTTTTATGTAACATATGAATATTTTTTCAATATTCATCTTTTTATCCTTATTTTTAATATCTCTAGAGTTTTTGTTTTCCTTCATAACTGTTATTTTACAATTGTTTCACTAGTTCTGTTACCATAGTTTAAAATGTGGAAATATTGGCAGGGCAAGAATTTATGATTTTTTACCTTCACCTTAGAAAAGTGGTTCCTAAATTAGGGCCCTACAATCATTATCATCACCTGGGAAAATACTAAAAATGTAAATTTTGGGGTCCTCTTTCACCTGCTGGAACAGAAATTTTGTGAGTAGAACACACTTCTTTTAACAAGCCTTCCAGGTAATTCTGATACACCTCAAAATTTGAGAATTAGTGCCTTAGAATGATCACACAAAAGGTAACTTCACCAAACCTTAGAGATCATCCATAATTATATATAATAAGCATTTTATCTGAAAATTCTATCAAAAATTCATTAACATGCTATAGTCTACCTTGTATTTTTATCCTTTGATTTTGGGAAAAATCCTAAAAAAAATGAGCCAAGTGGAAGGAAGGGAACTGTATTTGCTTTTGTTAACCAGTATTTAAAAAATTGCTGCTATGAAAAAAAGTGTAAGAAAAAGCACATGAGAATAATTCCACAATACTATTAATGAAATAGTTTAAGCAAATAGTATTCAAACTCAAGAGCAAGGGTCTATAGAAACAATCCTCGTGGAAATCTGTAGGCACAGCCCACTTCCGCAGACATATGTGTCTGAGTGAGTTCGTATTATTACCCAGACAAGGACATGTTTCCTGAATGCTTTAAAAAAAATTTAAAAAGGCCTTAAAATAAATATGTGAATGCCGGCTGGTATAGGTGACAGACAATATTCTTTTTATACTATTCTGGAAATCAGATCATTTTCTGTGCGGAGCCAGACAGTGGCTGTTGGGTGGCTGCAGCTCCTTTATTCTCTGTCCCCACTATATGGTTCTGCTGTTGTTGCCAAAAAGCATCCACAAAAAGCAACCTGTCAAGAAAGGTTTAGTCAATTTTCTGTTAATATAACAAAATACCTGAGGCTAGGTAACATATAAAGAAAATAGACACATTTTGCTCACACTTTTGGTGGTTAAAAGTCCAAGATCAGACTGCCATCTTTTATGACCTAGTAGGGCCGCGTGACGCCAGGCGTCATAGGCTGGGTGTCCATGCAAAATGCTCCTGCGACACAGGAGGAAGCTAGAGGGCTCGGCCCTGGCCTGCTCCATTCACCAGACTTCCCCAAGCTCACCACGCACCGTGAGGACCTGCTTCTGAAAGGTTCCACCACATCAACACCACCACGTGAACCCGACTGGATAAACCAAACCCAATCATAACACTCTATTGCCAATTAAAACCTTATTTATATGAGCACAAAACAGAGCCAAGTTGGCCTACAGACTGTGGTTTACCTAGTCTTTTCTAGACTATGTTAATGGTCCCAGACTTAGGAAGATTTCACTTAGGATTTTTTTCATTGTTGTTGTTTTGTTTCTACTTTAAGATACTATGCAAGCCCATATGAGTTTAGCAGAAACCACTTTGAATTCTGAGTGCTGATTTACAGTACAATATCTGGAAACCCTGGGCAGTGGCAGTGAGCTGCACCTCCTGGTAAATGACTGTGCTACAGTGTTTAGCTTAATAACATTTTCAGTCTATGATGAGTTTCTCAAGACATAACCAACCTTTAAGTTCAGAGCATCTATAGGTCTATGACCTTTAATGTAAGCTCATGTAAAGGGGTCACTGCAGGAAACAATGGCAGAAACAGAGTATTGGCCTTCAAAAGTGCTGTTCATGGCCACTGGTAAATTTAACCACATCCTAAGCAACCCAAGCCTGTCTTACCAACACAATAAAGATGTTTCATTTCTCCTTTTAATTACAGGATCACATTTCTCCATTCAGACACAATCACCTGGGTACCTGACTTTCTGTTCGTGAAGTCTTGTGCCACATCCCAGCATGATTTTCTCAACAGTTTAAATCCTCCAACATTACTACCCTATGAAAAACCATGTGCTTGTTAATTATCAATTAGATTAATTACAGAATATAGTCTCCTGGTAATTAGTTAGCTCTGTGCACACAGATAGCTACTCTATTGTCGTCTTACCCTTTATTCTCTGATCTTCAAGCCCCTCTGCTCCTGAACCTCTCACTGAGAATATAAAACACTTTTTACCTGCTTCCCTCATAAAGCCCCAAACCACAGATGCTGATTATGCCCCAGAAATTTCTAGGACAAAACATTTTTCTGTTTTCCCACACATGACTTTTATACTGTTAATTATTTGAATTTTTCTTTTTACTTTTTAAGGGCGCTATTTTCTACAATTACCAAGTTACTACTTTTTATCCTTTTTCCCATCCTTACTCTTAAACCACGATGTTACATTCATCACTATTCATGACTAATTCTCCCAGGTTCCTCAAATACACATGAATACACATATACTAATCCCAGACATAGTTAGTCACTTTAATCCAGCTAGACTGATTTTCTTCTAATCTACTCATGAGTGAACTGGGGAAAGGGATTTTCTTGTGGCAGTGTTCCTTTTTTTTAAGTTTAATAAACTCTCACAGTGCTAAGAGATGACCAAGGAGACAGGCTGTGTTTTCTGAAAACACATTTCACTTTGCTCTTCACAGCAGTGCATCATCGCCAGGTACACAGAACCGCAGTAGCTGTCTAGAAGGCATCTCTGTTGCCTTAGTTTCTGCTTTAAAGGGTTGCAGAAGACATTAACTCAGAAGTGAGGGGAACAAATGCAAGCATTCCTGGGCTCTGCAAGGCAGCGTGGGGACCTGCCGTGGTCTGCCTAAGCTCCTCAGCTGTGCTCTACCTGTGCTCGCCTCAGCCCCACTCCAGGGGACCTGCACCAGTGCCCTCATGAGAGTCACAGTGTCTAAATCCACTTTCAATCACCTCCTGCAAACACATCTCTAAGATCAGAGTAAACATTTTTTTCTATTTTATTGCATATGAATGATATACAACAATGTAAAATTTTCCTGTTTCATTATGTAATCTAAATAATCAACTTTCAAGTCAAAATCACACATATGACATATCTGGTAAGCTACCTTGAAACTACAATGACTTAACCATCATCTTGGATTTCTCTTATAGAACAAGTTTGTCCCACAACTACAAACAACAGCATCTCAACCACACTGAACACTGCAACCTGGTTTCTGTCTTCCTACTTAATAGACACTCATATCATCCAATATGAATGTTATTTATGAATAAAGAACAAATTTTTTACTGCTTTTGGCCAAGAGAATTTTAGGTATAAGGAAAATGAGGCCTGAATTACAGGAAAGATGTGCATTAATCAATATTAACATTGCTTACTCTCAAACCTTAGCTTAGCCTTTACTTTCAAATTCACATTGATAATAACAAATGGTCTTAACTGTGCTTGATATATATAGTTCTATTTATAGTGTTTATACCAGTATATATAGTAATATGTACATCTGGTTATATATATAGTGTTTTATAGTGATATATATATAGCTATGATAGTCTAAACCAGGAGTCAACGAAGTTTTTCAGATAGTAAATATTTTAAATTTACTTTGCCAGACAATAGGCAAAATTAAAGCTACTATACAGTACTTATAAGACACAAATTGTCTATACCTCACCCTTTTTGCCTAGAATGGGCCCCATGTGGTGAACATGACTTATGGGAGTTGTCAAAAGCAGTGGCCTGGGGGACACACTGGGCTCAGTTTTTCTCTGTCCTGGAGATACTCACAGCCCAGTGCAGCTTCTCCTCTCCAAGCCATCTCAACATGGTCAGTCCCTGAGTCACCACTACCCTCTGCTGCCCAAGAAAAATCAAACACAGAGTCCCCAGTGTATACATGGCACAAGGGCAGTAAAGTGGTCACTTTCAGCAGAAGTAGGTGCTGGCAGTGAGGGGACAAAGGGACAAAGCAGATGCAGCTCTCTTGGGCTCCCAAGACCGGCCTGCTCAGTACCATCCTGAGGTCCCACAAACAGAGCTGCTCAGGATGACAGCTTGCAGATTTGGATTAAAACAGCAAAAGCTGACTTCCCACTGCTTTTAGGGGCTCAGTGGGCAGCCTCTTTGAACCTCCTGATTTAGCCCCTCTTACTACCCTCTTCTGACTCACCTCATCTCACTGGAGAACAACCCTAGTTGTAAGGAAATAAGAAAGGACAGACAAGGTCTCCTTTCCAGGAACTGCCATGAGGAGAACGCTGCCTGGAGCAGATGCCTGGAGCAGAATGGAACTGCTGCACACTCTGAGAACCAGCAAGACGGAGCCAAAAGGAGAGAAGTCATTTTAACTACATCTGTGTGCACCGAGTTCTAACTACTAAAACCAGGAAAAATCAGAAGAAATACAAACTCTTTAGGGTTAAACATTCTTTAATAATAGAAATTGAAGACAGTCTTCATGTTCAAGAATAGGAAATGCTTAAATTCATATGGTACAAAATTACAGAATGAAATATTTTCAACAACAGTGACCAAAATGCATGCATTGTAAAAGCTGTATTTAAAATAGTAGTAAAAGCTGACATCTTTTGAGCATATTAATATTTACTGTTTCAGGCAATGTGCTAACATTTTATATGTGTTATTTCACGTCACGCTGTCTGTCATCTTGTAAGAAGGGTCTATGTCATCTTCATTTGCTGTTATGATAGGGGTTTCAGACTCTTTGTGTTACTAACCACTTAAGACATACACTCAGTTTTGTCTTTCCCCACTGATCAAATCAAAGGAGGCCATGTATTTGTATAAAAAGGTAAAAGGACTTATTCTAAGCCAGCTCTGAGGAAATGGAGTCTATCTTCCTCAAACACCATCTAACTGTGAGGAGCACAGAGACACTGTAGATCTCTCTTACGAGTTTTCTAGTGCATAAAGGAGCAGAATATAAGAAAAAATAAAAACGGCCTTTTTATTTAAAGGATGCAGAGAGGAACCCACAACTAGCAAGGGTTTGGCTTTCTCCTCTGATCAGATATAAGGATGTGGGGTATATGTGACTTTGACCTGATATGCGGCAGAAACTGATGATGCATGAGAAGTTGATTATAACTTTCTCTGCAAGCATGGGAAAAGGTAAAAGAAAGTTATAATCAGGAAAAAGGAAGCAGTGGCCATCAGGGTAAGCACCCCCAATTTGGCCTTCTACCATGTCAAACTAAGGCCATAATATCCTGTAATTTATTCTAGGGCAAAATTCTTTCAGTCTCCACACTTGCTTTACCATTTCCTGCCTCCTTGGCTCACTCTCCCCTTCCTTTCTCATAGAAAAGAAACTGTGATCCAGGCCTGCTAGTGTCAGTATCTGCATATTCTGTTCATTCATCTGGGCTCAAGAGAGGTGGGGGAAACTGTTTATGCCCTAGACCTCAGGAAGTCACCTGTGTCTAAAGGAAAATAAAACAAAACAAAAAACTAAGTTTTAAAGATCCATTTTGCAGAGCTGTTTATGCTTGGGCACATAAAACCTGAAGGGTGAGCCTCTGTCCCAAGAGAAAGCCCAGGAATGTCTGTGAGAGCTCTCCTTGAGGTAGGAAGCCCAGCTCAAAGACTTCCATCCCACAAGTCAGGATAGGTCAGTGGCTTGTTGTGATTCATCACCTTCCCTCACCCTATTAGACTGATTTCTGAGTCAGGCAAGGATTAGGGCACGTAATACTTGAGGGAAGACACAAGAAATCACTTTCATTCCATTCCTGCAAGCCATTAAGGCAGCAGAAGATGCACAGGATGCCCTCACTTGGTGGCTTTGTGAATTCCTCAGCTGAACACAGAGCAGCCTGGCTATCTCAAGGGAGAAAATCTGCAGCTGTTCTGGGAGAAGAGGGCTTCCAGTGGCAGAGATCTCACACCCAGGCAACCTCTAAGGGAAGGAGACCCAGGGCCAAGTTTCTTAAGCTTCCTTAGGATCCTGGGAATAATTGCTGCATCTGAAATTCTAAACAGAAGCAAGAGCCTGCAAAACCTGAATTATTCATCATTTATAAACAAAGGCTAATAGAAAGTGCCAGCACAGATGTTGTCCTATTCCTGTATCATGCATCTGTTTATAGTGCAGATGGGCACTGTGGGAGGTAAGTAACTATGAGTGTCTTCTCTTTTCATTTCTGTATTTTATAATTTTTCTCAGCTATTATGTATTACTTCATTCATAAAGTAAATCAATATCTAAAAAGAACTAGATCTCTTCCAGGCGCAGCCTTACAGTGGCCTGCCTTCCTCCAGGGTGGAGGAGCTGAGAGGACCGACAACTGAAACACTGCCGGACTCCTGGTATTTGGCACCCAATGTGACCACAGTGCACAACATTCAAACCACAACAACCACTATCAAGGTGCTGACAATCCACTGGACCTTGCATGACCAAATTAAAGCTGCCATGAACTGTGGCCCTGCCATGCCACCCTGCCTTGAAGCCAACTGAGTATGGACTGAAACCTCCAAAACCTGTCTCTTCTGGTTCTGGATGAATTTTTGGAGTGATTTCTCTAGATCTATGAGACAAGAAAACCAAGATATTGAGAATTTAATCACCTATGATCCAAGAGAGATTAAACTTCATTATTAAAATCTAAATACAGTTATAAAAACTAAGGACAGTTGATTGAACCAGCTCAGCAGGGCTTGGGCCTGCACGCACCAACTTTGTGGTTTCCTGCCGTGCTCGATCAGCTGCGGGGGGGGGGGGGGGGATTGGGGCTGCCTGCTTGCTCCCTGAACTCTAGAGACTGGGTGGCCTGGGGTGAGTGTCACTGAACCATCTCGAGCTCCCAGAGGGAGTTTAAGATCATTGCACCCGCTGGCCAGGGAACTTTATGGCTTCCTGCCACATTGGACCAGCTCGGCAGGGCTTGGCCCTGCCTGCTTCACCCACAGTGACTCTCTCTCAATCCAGGGAACTGGGCGGCCAGAGTCCCAGAAGCTGAGAGCATAGAAGAGAATTTCCAACAGGGCCAGGGGAAGCCTTGGAATAACACTTGAAATACGGAAATATATGAAAATCACAAAATGAAAGACCAAAATACAATCTCAACCCTCCCAAGAAACTTTAGGAGCTATGAACATAGAAGAAAACATATGCCATACACCTGAAATACCTGAAATAAGAGCAACTGAAATAAGCAACTATGGGATGCTTTAAAGGAATTCAAAGTAGAAATAATCTCCCAGGTAAAAGAAGAAATGATAAAAGAAATGAAAGAGATGCTGAACATATCTAACAAAGAAACAGTTAAAAAACTGGAGAAACTAAAAAAAAAAAGATATAATCCCTGGATGAACAATATAAGAAACAAACAGACTACATGAAGCAGATTCAAAGAGACATACAGGAAATCAAAAATTCCATTGAAAGTTGTAAAAACCACCTCAATGAAAGTAAAGATAGAATTTCAGACCTCAAAGACAAGATTGCAGCCAGTGAACAGGAAAAGAAAGATCTTTTAAAAATAACAAGAAATCAGGAAATAACAACTCAACAACTGCAAGATGATACAAAGAAAAACAATATAAGATTGATATTGATAAATGAAAAAGAAGGGGACAACATAATGGATGTCAAGTGATATTTAGAGAAGTAATAGCAGAAAATTTCCCAAACATCACAATGGAAATT
Organism: Cavia porcellus; assembly: GCF_034190915.1. NCBI lineage: Eukaryota > Metazoa > Chordata > Mammalia > Rodentia > Caviidae > Cavia > Cavia porcellus. Next base: position 48,440,300 of record NW_026947513.1, on the reverse strand, counting down.
GACATTAGGATCAATGAAGCATACAGAGCTCCAAAAAGCCATAACCAAAATAAAACTACACCAGACATATAAAAATCATCAAATCATCATCACAGAAATTCAATATAAGGATAGAATATTAAAAGCTGTCAGAGAGAAAAGACAGATCACCTATCAGAATCACAACAGACTTCTCAGCACAAACAATAAAGGCAAGAAGAGCATGGAGTGAAGTATTTCAGACGCTAAAGGAAAATGATTTCCAATCTAGACTGATGTATCCTGCAAAACTGTCCTTCAAAATTGATAAAGAAATAAAATACTTCCATGACAAAGAACAGCTGAAGAACTTCATGATCACCAAGCCAACACTGCAAAGAATACTGAAAGACAGTTTAGATACACTTAGGAAAAACCACTAAGAAAAGCAAACAAACAGAATGAAAAGATAAAGATGCAATAGCAGAAAGATAACATTTCAATAATAAACCAATATATAACAGTTATAACCATTAATGTAAATGGTCTGAATGTACCAATTAAAAGAAACAGACTGGCAGAATGGATCAAGAAACAACATCCAACTATGTGCTATTTACAAGAAACCCATATAACCCAAAAGAATACTCACAGACTGAAAATCAAAGAATGGAAAACAATACTTCATAAAATAGGTACCCGAAAAAAGCAGGGGTAACTATTCTGTTTGCAGACAATGTGAACTTCAAACCAAGAATGATGAGAAGAGATAAAGAAGGTAACTAAATACCAATTAGGGGGAAACTTCAAGAGGAAGAGATAACAATCTTAAGTATATATGCACCAAATCCAGAGCACCCAGTTATACAAAGCAAGTATTAACAGAAATGAAAAACCAAATTAGCAATAACACAATTATAACAAGAGACCTTAACACACCATTGACACCAAGGGACAGATCAACTAGACAGAAAATCAGCAAAGAAATAAGAGAACTGAATCCATCTGTGAAAAAAATGGACTTAATAGACATATACGGAGTGTTCCATCCAACAAGATCAGAATACACATTCTTCTAAGTAGTACATGGGACTTCTCTAAATAGACCATATATAATACCCCACAGAACATATTTAAATAAATGCAAAAGAGTTGAAATTATCCCATGCATGTTATCAGATCACAGTGCCATGAAACTTTAATGATAAAAGATACTGCAAAATTCCCACAAACATATGGAAACTGAATAACACACTCTTGAATAATCAGTGGGTCACAGGGTAAATTAAAGAAGAAATTAAAAAATATCTACAAGCAAATGAAAATACAAGTACAACTTACCGGAATCTGTGGGACGCAATGAAAACTTCTCAGAGGAAAAAATTATTGCACTGAGTTCCCACATCAAGAAAACAGAATGAATACAAATAAATAACCTGATGCTACATTTCAAACATCTAGAAAAACAAGAACAAGTCAAGCACAAAGCCAAAAGCAGGGAGAAAATTATAAAAATAAGAGCAGAAATTAAGGCAATAGAGACTAATAAAACAATCCAAAGAATCAATGAATCAAAGTGTTGGTTCTTTGAAAGAATAAATAAAATTGGTAAGCCCTTAGCCAACCTTATTATAATAGGAAAGAAAAAGCTCAAATTCATGCAATAAGGAATCAAAAAGGTGCAATCACTACAGACTCTGTAGAAATACAGAAGATCATCAACACCTATTTTGAAAACCTCTACTCTCATAGGTTTGATAATACAGAAGAAAAGGACAGATTCCTAGAAACATGTGAAGTACCAAAGCTAGGTCAAGAAGATGTAAAACTGCTGAATCACCCAATTTCTATTAATGAAATTGAAAAGGTAATTAAGTCCTTACCTACAAAAAACAGCCCAGGCCCAGACCGATTCACTACGGAATTCTACAAGAAATGCAAAGAAGAACTAATGCCGACACTCCTCAAACTCTTCAATGAAATTGAAAGGGAAGCAATCCTTCCTAAGTCATTCCTGGAAGCAAATATTACTCTAGTACCAAAACCTGAGAAAGACCCAACTAAAAAAGATAACTATAGGCCAATTTCCCTAGAGAACACAGATGCAAAAATCCTCAATAAAATATTGGCAAATACGATGCAGCAAATCATCAAGAAGATTATACACCCTGACCAAGTGGGATTCATCCCAGGCATGCAGGGATGGTTCAACATACATAAATCAATAAATGTAATCCACCATATCAATAAAGCCAAAACTAAGAATCGCATTATCATTTTTATAGATGCCGAAAAGTTTTTTCATAAGGTCCAACATTCATTCATGATAAGAACCTTACAGAAAATTGAAATAGATTGTCTTTACCTCAATATGATAAAAGCCATCTATGACAAACCAACAGCCAGTATGATGCTAAATGGCCAAAAACTTAAACCTTAAACGTTAAAATCAGGCACAAGACAAGGATGTCCCTTGTCACTGCTCCTATTTAATATAGTACTGGAAATACTAGCCAGAAAAATTGGACAAGATAGAAAAATAAAAGGGGTAAAGATAGGAAAAGAAGTTAAATTATCATTATTTGCAGATGACATGACACTCTACATAGAAGACCCCCAAAACTCCATTAAATGTCTCCTAGATATAATAAATAAATTCAGCAATGTAGCTGGATACAAAATCAATACTCATAAATCAATAGCATTCTTATACACTAACAAGATCACAGGGAGAGAAATAGGGGCCACACCCTTCACAGTAGCAACCAAAAAAAAAAAAAAGAAATATTTAGGAGTTATTCTCATGAAAGAAGTGAAACATCTATACAAGGAAAATTATAATACACTGAAAAAAGAAATTGAACAGTATCTCAGAAAATGGAGACATCCCTTGCTCATGGATAGGAAGAATAAATATTGTGAAAATGGCCATTCTCTCAAAACTGTTATACAGATTCAATGCAATCCCAATAAAAATACCATCAACATAGCTCATGTATCTAGAGAAATCACTCCTACAATTCATCTGGAACCAGAAGAGACCTAGAATAGCAAAGACAATTCTAAGCAGCAAAGGCAAGGCAGGAGGCATCACAATCCCTAACTAGAAGTTATACTACAAAGCAACTGTAGTAAAATCAACATGGTACTGGAATCAAAACAGCCGAAGATCAGTGGAATAGATTAGAATATACAACCACTACTACAAACACACTCAACCACCTTATCTTTGATAAAGGGGCCAAACATGCTCACTGGAAGAACGACAGTCTCTTTAATAAATGGTTGGAAAAACAGGCTCTCCATATGCCGAAAACTAAAACTGGACCCATGCCTATCACCATATACTAACTTAAAATCTAAATGGATCAAAGATCTGAATACTAAAACAGAAACACTAAATATATTGCAAGACAAATTGGTTAAAAACCTTGAAGGCATAGGGGTAGGTAGCCTAGTATTCATGAACAGGAATCAAAACACAGGAGAAATACTTTACAGAATCAACACATGGGATCACCTCTTATTAAAAACTTTCTGCATGCCAAAAGAAATCTCCAGCATAGTGAAAAGAAAACTGACAAACTGGGAAACAATCTTAGTGAACTGTCCCTCAGACAAAGAATTTCTGTCTAGTACATATAAAGAATTTTTAAAAATCAGATTCCTGAAATTCAAAGACCCAATCCAATAATGGGCATCTAAGATCAATACACAGTTTTCAGATAAAGAAACAAATATGGCAAATAAATATATGAATGAATGTTCAGTCTCATTAGTCCTTAGAAAAATGCAAATTAAAAACAACACTGAAATTCCATCTCACTCCAGAAAGACTGGCCAGGATCAAGAAAACTAGCAACAACAAATGCTGGAGAGGCTATGGGAAAAAGGAACTCTCCTGCACTGTTGGTGGGAGTGTAGACTGGTACACCCATTGTGGAGGTCTGTCTGGAGATTTCTCAAAAAGTTGGGATTGGAAATCCCATTTGTTCCAGCTATCCCACTTCTAGGCATATTCCCAGAAGAACTGAAAGCATCATACCACAGTGATATATGTGCACCTATGTTTATAGCAGCACAATTTGTAATCGCCTGATCTTGGAAACAACCTAAGTGTCCATCAACTGAGGAATGGATAAAAAAGTTGTGGTATTTTTATACAATGGAGTGCTACTCAGCTATAAAGAATGATCACATTGAGATATTGGTAAATAATTGGACTTGATACCATAGCTCCTAAGTGAAATAAATCAAACTCATATATGAATACTGGTTTCCCTAGTGTAAGAAATGGTAAGAGTACATAAAATTATGTGGCAATCATGATTCCCCATTATATTGCTTTGAAGCCTTATCGTGTTTTCATTCAGTAAGTGGTATGGTTTTATTCTGGGTCATTTGATTTTATTGTCTGTGATGGTATGAACAGCTATAAAACAAGACATTATAATAACTAGTGATGATTTAATATCATCTTGAAGTCCCACCCGGCTTTTCTTTATGTCTCTATCGGTTTATCATGTTTTATCTTATTGGATTTTATTATATGTGGTAGTATAAACAAAATATTTTATACACAAGGAGATAATATAGTAACCTTTGTTCGTTTTCTGTTAGTTGGTTCTGAATACCCTGTAATCCTTTCATTCTCTTGAATGGTTTTACACTTTTTATGGTTGACACTATAGTATGTGAAGGTATACTCAAATATTTCAAGGAAAGAGATAGTATGGTAGCTACTGTTACGGTGGATTGTCTTGTGGTGAAACACTATGTTGCTTAAATTGTTCTGACCTATTTTATGTCTTTTTTCTTAATCCTTTTTAAATAAAAATTTTTTAAAAAACTCGAATACACTCATTACTTTTCCTATTCAACAGTCCAATTCTAAATTAGGACTAAATTTGATCCCACTTGAAAGAAAATAATGCGATTGTGTCTCTATGCCACTCAAGTCTGCATAGTTTGGACAGTCAAATCAATGTGCACAGCCTTTACATAACCATCATCCCTTTTTTCGCAAATCAGGTAAAGTGACAAATACAGACTTCTTGTCATTGGAATTTGGTGGATATGGTCTGTAAATACATTTTCCAACGATAGTGCTTGCAACATTAAAATTCGTTTAAAAAAAAAAAAAAGGTGGTTTAAATTTTAGGGTTCAGAAGCCACCCAGCACGGTGCCCTGGAAAAACCTGAGACACAGACCTCGCCGCCTGCAGGTCAGGGCCGCCCAAGGCCCCAGCTCCCCGCGCAGGAGGCTCAGCACTGAGCCTAGGGCAGCAGTGACACAGGCAGGAGCAGAGCTCAGCCAGGTCGCACAGAAGCTGGAAGGAGGGGTCCTGGTGTGAGACAGGTCCTCACTCACCTTCCTGACTCTCCTCTAAAGAGAGAGCTTGCACCCCGGCTGCCCCACGGTTTTGGGAAACCAGCAGGAACGGCCCTGAGTCCTCCGCTACGGAGGCAGAGGCGGCCCCACGGGAGCGGGGCGGCCTCTCTGGAGCGTCTCTTATTCATTCAGCGAAGAAGCAGGGGCATCTTTACACCCGGATTGCGGACCCCCAGGGGAAGGAAGGCGGGTTCCCTGCTCTTAGCCCGTCATGACCTTGGCTTCCTCCGGCGCGAAGTCCCAGAAGCCTTTGCGGCTCAAACTCGCCCCAGGGGAATTCCCCGCTGCTCGCCCTCGGGCGGTCCGGCCCGGCCTGCACGTCTCCAGAGCGACCAGCAGAGGGCGCGCGAGCACACGACCGAGGGGCTGGAGGCGGTTGGACAGCGGGGGAAGGATGGTCCAGGAGGAGCTGGGCACCCCGGGAGCGGTCTCTGCTCCCGCTAGCTCCCGCATCTGTCCTGGTCTGCACTGCCATCACAACTGCCTGTACTTAAAATACTGCCCCCTATCATTCTACACGTTAGCTTTTCATTTTTTTATTTACCCTTTTAAGTCTCAAATCCTATTTTTTACCTTTGATGCTGTCAACTTGATTTCAGTTTTTCATTTCTGTGGTATTGTTTTTTAGTTTTAATTCAATTTTCCATCATTACAAGCTGTATTCTATTATTTATATGTCATTTAAAATTCAGTCTTCAACTCAATATTTTCCTTAGATTTTAAATTCTTTTACTCTGAACTTCTATTTCTCTGTAAGCTGGTTTATTCACCAGTGTTTTCCATGACCTCCACTTTTATTATCTCACCACATTCTCTTTCCCATACAGGAGTCTCTTTGCTTGTTTATTACCTGGATATTTGTGCTATGACAGTGTAGCCGGGATGACATACGGCCAAGAGCCCCAGGGAGAGGCCATTCCACTCTCTAGGAAAGCTGGAGGGGTTTGTGATTTCCTGGACTTTTGAGTCCCAATACTCGCCCTCCCAGAATATTCCAGAAACCTTATATTAACGGTATCTGTGCTTTTTTCCTCCATGATGAGATTGCAGTGAATTTACTGAAACAGGGAGCTTTCTGAAATTTTATGCTTTCTGGCATCTTTTTTTTTTTTTTTCTTTCTGGTATCTTAGCCCTACTGGAAGAGGTAGATGTTTAAAGACTGATGTAACTCAGTACTTTGACCCCTTGATTTGAGGCACACCAGCAGCTAGATGAGGGTAACTCAGCACATGTGCTTTGAGCCCCATGGCTCAGGGCTGTACCCCAACTCTATTATCTCTTACCTACTGCAGGATCTCAGAGCAGGTAACTTTGCCTTTTCAGGCCCGGTTCCCTCATAATTACAATAGAGCTGTAAAATTACTTCTTTCATAATTTTGTGATAGAGATTCAGTGAGGTGACACCATAAAGTGGTACCTAGCTATGCACATTGAACTTCTGCAGGAGGACGCAAGTCCTGCTCCTTGAAAGTGAAACAGGCTTCTTTTTCCTTATGTTCTCACATCAAGCCTGTTCTACAGAACGCACAAACTAAATTTTACAAGAATCAGAGAGAATTTGCCACTTCTGATGATCTTGGAGCAGTAACAAGGAAGACTAGAGCCTGACTTTTCCAGAAGATGGAGGAAGGGTGTGCCAGGAAGGCAGTGCCACGGGCACCACAATGGGATGCCCTGTTTTGGGCCTGAAGTGTTTTCTGTACATCTTGCTGGATCAGGAAAGCCAGGTCATCTAGCTTTTCCTGTGATAGTCTCTTTTGGTAGGTTCCAACAAGGTTCGCTAACACACCTCCACCACCAATGGAATCCATCCCAAAGGAGAACACCTATCCCATGGGACTGTCTTGGCTCTAGGTCTGAGAAGGTGGTGATGTGGTCAAATTGGCAACTGATACCACTAAGACATTTGTACGTTGGCAAGAAAAAAATACTGTTTCTTCTCTAAGAGTTGATATTCAGTCTACCTATGTGAGCAGGACAGATGTGAGATGTCAGTCACCTCTGCTCCCAGGGATGAAAGATGAGACTAGCTGCCCTATGGCTGGTTGAGCTACATACACTGTGGAGAAGGCTCCGTCCCAGTTATCCTCACACATCTCATCACTTGCATTCAGACTGTTGCTTCATGCATCCCTAATCTGACCCATCTTTTGGCTCCTGCTCTGGCTCACTCTTCCTCTATCCCATGTGTAACTTGGAACATCTCAGAAAACTCCCCCCACATCCACAGCCCTTAGACTCCTAATTGATAGAAATTGGTGCTATTTTAAACCACTGCATTTTGGTGTAATTTGTTATACAGAAAAAAAAATATGATACAACATAAGAGAAAATGGTAATATTGGGCCATAATACCAATAGCAAAAGAGAAACAATATAGTGAAATAAATATTTTTTTTAAATGCTATGAAAGTGGGAATAGAAAAGAATACTGCATTGAGTTCTTTTGGAGACTTCATACTGAAGCTTTTTTTATTATTATTTTTTTTCTTTTTTCCACATGAAACACACTTGGGAAGTCCTTCTCAAATGTAAAGAGATTCTATTCTGATGGCAACATTTTGGTTAGTCAGCTTCAGCACTGGTAACAGCAATAGCACTATGTAAATTAACAACATAAAACGTGTAATATACAAATATTTTCATCATAAACACATTTGTATTTCCAGAATCATATGTAAGTTTGTGAAACATTATCGATCGTTCCCCTTCATACAGGAAACTGAAACTCCTGACCTACAATATGTCCAGTACAAGTTCATGTTCTCTAAAATTGAAGAATGAATTTTAGGAACAACAGAGGTTAAGAGTGCTAGAGTTATTTCCAAAAGATGAAAAATATTAACAAAAGATGAGAAATATAAAATAAAAAGCGGCCTTTATTCTGAGAACACGAAGAGAGATGACCGGCACCCCCACCGCTGGCATCCGGCGATCTCTCCGGCGGACATGTGGCGTGGGCCTGTAAATAGCCTCGGTTTGGGGTGGAACCTAAGGCGGGCATTAGGGATACACAGGTAGCCCATTGGTCCTAGGTTTGGCGCCATATGTAAATTTCCAGGGGTGGGAAGATGGTGTCACAGGTAACTTCCTAGGGGCAGGGGAGATGGGGCTTCCTGCTTCCGGTTGTGGCTTTCCTGGCTACAGTGTCCTATCTGGGCCAAAACCCTTTCATATCCTGTCTTATGATTATTATTATGAAAAGGGGTGAATATTTCTCTCTTTAACTACTTCCTGCTGGCAAAGGGCACTGTACTGGAGCCTAGGGGAGTTGACGGGATGAAGGTTGATGCCCAGGTAGACGCTGGTGCCAGGTGTTTTAGCGAGAACAGCTTCACTGGTGAATGCACGTATGTTAGACTGGAAAAACAAAGAGACAAGATGTTATGAGGAGACATGGCACTGTCATATTAAGGACCCAGGTGAGGTAGAAGGAAAGGTGCCTTTGATTTAGACTTATCATTCTATCAGGACCATGTTGAGGTAGAAACATTTCCACGGTGAGGCAGAATTCTGAAAATTAAACGTGGGGTTAGGAGGAGTGGAGTTATGAGAGGTGATTACTCCCCCATCTGAAAGCATAAAAGTTAAGAGAGCAGGTGTATAAAACTTGTCTCCGGTCCAGGAGTTGAACTAGAAAGAATAGGGGGAGCAAGGAAGGCGGTGGCTGTACCCATATAGGGAAGGTAAGGGCTTAGGCTTTCAGGGATGTCACGTTTAACCAGACAGCTGAGGGTAGAAAGAACTGCAACTGTTATCATATAGAACATTATGAAGATTATCTTATGCATGATGTGGGAGTCTTTAGGAAAGACTGTCAAGAGTCCTGCTGTAAAAATGATCATTAATAGAATGTCAGAAATTAGGAACCAAAGTGGATAACAAAACATGACTTAGCCTGTTAATTGTGGCTGCGAGGCCTTTGTGAGACGGAGACGGGTAGGCGACAGAAGATGAGATGACCACTCAGAATGATCAGATTTAGGGCTGGGAGGGCACCTCTTAGCCTGAGTGATGTGAAACCAGGATGGAAGTCCAGCAACTTTGATTTGGGCATGGGTCGCTGTAACCTGGCTGTAGTCCTTGGAATGACTTGCTGTAACAGAACTTTAGCAAGTATGAGAAAGGCTTTTATGTATCCTGAAAAAGTATAAACCAAGTGAGAAGACAAAATGTATCTGTAGGCCCAGAGTCATTATCAGCGGTGTTTACCTCATGTCTGTGATCAGCTTTTTCTCAAACTGCTTGCCACAGCTGATTCTGTTCTTCTGAGCTGAGAGTGGTATTTAGAATCACATAAACGTCCTTAAAATGTAAATCATAACAATTAGTAATGAATTCAAATTGCCTGATATAATTCTGTGGGTCAACAGAAAAGCTACCTAATTTATGGACAGTCTGGGATCAATCAGAAAGGGAAAAAGGCACATGGATGTTAACAAGTTCCTTGCGGCCAGCTTGCTACCAAAGCGGTAGCAGAGCCTGAGGAGATTCCGGAGCAGAGGGCCATTGAGCAGCCATCCTTCCGGTAGGCGCATGTGAGCAATCATCTGTAGAGCGGCTACAGAGCTGCTGCCAGTCACCCTGGGAAACACGAGCAGATGGCATCTCACTGTGTGCCTTGCAGCTAGAGGACTGCTGTTGGCAGCACAATGAAGCGTCATGTGCACTGCAACAGGGCGGCTGTTGCAGTTCACAAGAGGAGCCACAAGGGGATGCCTGTTGACAGTGAGGGTCCTGGAAACATGGTGGTGCCCTGTCATGTGACCCAAAACATGGTGGCGCCCTGTTGCCATGTGGCCCTCCTGAACATGGCGGCACCATGCCACGTGGCAGAGGGTTGCAACATGGCGACTGTTCCTGACGCAAGCTGGAACAATCACGCGGCCTGCTGGAAGGACATAGCGACCGAGACTTAGTATGGTGGGCAGGTGGTGAGAATGCTGTAGGGGATACAGAATTCTCAGGAGAAGTTGGAGACTGAGAGGAAGCACTAACAGAGGGATCAGAGCCTCTGGGAGAGATATGGGTCCCTGGAGACAGAGGGAGAGAGGATCGAACATCGGGAGATAACTTCGACACAGAGGGATTAGAGCTACTGGGAGAGTTATGGGTCCTGGAAGGTGGAGAGGGAGATGATTGCACAGTGGGAGGTATCTGCAACGGAGAGAGATTAGAGCTGCTGAGAGAATCAGGCATAGGAGAAGGGGAGAGTGGTCCGGCGGGAGGTAAAGGCAGGGAACGAGTTTGGTGGTAGGCAGGCGGCGGCCGGGAAAACACTGGAGGAACATTCTCAATCGAATCCTGAGGGCAGGCGGAAAAGTTTGCAGCACAGTAGAGTTAGCTAAAAGTATCTCAGCTGGAGCACAAGACTTAATGAGAGACTGGCGTGTTCTCAGAACAAGAAAGGCCTGGACATAAGGGAGTTCTAATAACTTGTTGCCAGCTTGACAAAAATCATACAAGTTCCTGAGAATGCAGGGGTCAAATGTTCCTTGCTGAGGCCAAGGCTTGCCGATAAGCGGGTAGGTTGGCCAGACCTCCTGGCAGTAAAAAGTTAGTTGTTTAGTTTTTATGGTACCTTTAATTTTTAGAGTACATAAATTGGAAATTAGGCATTGTAAAGGCATCTTTTGGGAGTTAGAAAATACGTTCCCCATGACTGATTCAGGCAAGAAAAAAACTGGAGGTCCAGAACAAGTTGTCACTTATTTGTGGCACCACGAGGCGGCTAAGGTTCCAAAAACTCGTGAATTCCAGTCGTCACTGAGAGATTTAGGAGTGGAGCCTACGTGGGGTCAGTAACAGTTTTGCCCCATGAAAGCGCAAGGCTTTAAGGGAAGTGAGGTGTTCTTTCAGTGTGGGCGGTCCCAAAGATCTCTGCTTTGGGCTATCCAAACCCAAAGAATGTGAGAGATTTTGTGGACGCAGGTTTGCCCAGAAAGTACCCTGTGCTGGGCGGTCCTAAGGATGTGAAAATGCACAGACCCATGCAGATGGGGAGAACATTCCACTGGGGCTGCCCAGTGCCAAAAGTTCCCCAGGGAGTGCTCACCTGAAATCAGTCTGGCCGATGCGGAGTGCAGGCGGCTGGCGACAGGAACATCTTGGGAGAGGAAAAAGCTCAGGATTAATCCAGGATGTTATCTGGTTATCGGCTAGGAGACTCAACTGAGTGTGTGGCCCAGGAGTCAGTTGCCTGCCGATCCGAGTCACGGCACCAAATGCTAGAGTTATTTCCAAAAGATGAAAAATATTAACAAAAGATGAGAAATTTAAAATAACAAGTGGCCTTTATTCTGAGAACACGGAGAGAGATGACCAGCACCCCCACCACTGGCGTCTGGCGATCTCTCCGGTGGACACGTGGTGTGGGGGCCTGTAAATAGCCTCGGTTTGGGGTGGAACCTAAGGCGGGCATTAGGGATACCCAGGTAGCTCATTGGTCCTAGCTTTGGCGCCATATGTAAATTTCCAGGGGCGGGAAGATGGTGTCACAGGTAACTTCCTAGGGGCAGGGGAGATGGGGCTTCCTGCTTCCGGTTGTGGCTTTCCTGGCTACAGTGTCCTATCTGGGCCAAAATCCTTTCAAAGAGTGGACTATATTTATTGAGAAAAAGAAAGCTTCTGTCTGAGAGAGGAAGAAGGCTTCCTGAGTGGGTTGCCAGTGACTCTCTTTTGTAGAAACTTTTATAGAGTAAAATCATGAGGTTAGATGGGTTCAGGTAGAGAAAAATGGAACTCGCCAGATAATCATAAGGTGGGAAAGATCTGTGGTCAACCCATAAGATTAATTGCTCAGGTAAAATTGATTCAATTAGGAACAAATGGGGGAAAGAATCACTTAGCAAGTGAGCATGCTTAAAGAGCATTGACTCTTCCTACAGGGAGTTGGAATAGTGACTCCTGGCTTCCTCAAGGTGATGCATACCTAGTTAGAATATCAATACCTGATGTTTATACTTAGGGTGTGGTTGCATTTGTTTTGCCTTTTGTCTTGAGATCTGGCCCACAGAAGGAAGTTTCTGTCTCATCCAAGGTTGCAAAGTATCTGAACTTCTACACTGGCTCCTTTGAGGACTCAGCCCCTGTCTGACTGCCTATAATATTTCTTTTGCAGCTGCCTGTAACACTCTTACCTTGTCTAGGAGATATGCTATCAGATTAAAAAAACCCTCCTCAGCCCTCATTGATTGCTAAATAATAAATATATATTCTTAATCTACAGCGCAGTATCTGTAAAGTTGTTCTCACTACAGCTTCAGAAACAGAAATCTGTTTGGAAGTGACAAAAAAAGCAGATTTATGCTTAACAACAAAAAGATGATCAGTAGTTAAACATCTCTATAGATAAAATGGGCTACTTCAAGCAAATCATTTTCCCACTACTAGAAATACTTATAGGGGCTGGGGATTTAGCTCAGCAGCATAAGCGCCTGCCTTGTGCTAGGATTATTTCCAAAAGATGAAAAATATTTCCAAAAGATGAGAAGTATAAAATAAAAAGTGGCCTTTACTCTGAGAACACAGAGAGAGATGAAGGGCACCCCCCCACTGCTGGCATCCGGCGATCTCTCTGGTGGACACGTGGTGTGGGGGCATGTACATAGCCTCGGTTTGGGGTGGAACCTAAGGCGGCATTAGGGATGCACAGGTAGCCCATTGGTCCTAGGTTTGGTGCCATATGTAAATTTCCAGGGGCGGGAAGATGGCATCACAGGTAACTTCCTAGGGGCAGAGGAGATAGAGGCTTCCTGCTTCTGATTGAGGCTTTCCTGGCTACAGTGTCCTGTCTGGGCCAAAACCCATTCACCTTGCAAGTGTGTGGTCATGAGTTCGATCCCTGGTACCAATAAAAAGAAAAAAGAAGTTTAAAAAAAAGAAGTATTTATAAAGGAATTTCACAGTATGCTTTAAAAGGATTCCCTAAACTTGGGGACAGGGTTAACATCTAGAATTCCTTCAATTTTCAAAATGCTTTTGTTTTATATTTTCATAGAAAATAGTACTTAAACATTTATTTCCTGTAAGATTCTAGTGCTATCTTGTTGTATCATAATAAATTGCCACAGCCCCATCCAGTGACCTCAAGCAACCAGAGAACATCAGTGTGCCATGTGGCTGGAGCTAAAGGACTGTAGAGCATACTTCACCCAGCTGTGCAGTTTGGTGTGCCACTCAGAACCTGGTAGGGCTCTACCCAGCAACCCCAAGCAAACATTTCATCCTGGTAGGGCTCAGCTTAGTGACACAAAGCACCTGGGGAGTATCGGCATGGTGCATGGCACAGAGCTGAAGGCCTGCACAATGTGCTCCACCTAGCCGTGTAACCTTGGTGGCCACTTGGGACCTGGTAGGGCTCTGTCCAATGATCCCAAGCAGGTGGGGAGCCTTGGCATGCCATGTGGGGTATGCTACAGGTCTACACAGAAAATTCTTATCTATTTGAGGAGTACCATTAAGGACCTGATATGGCTTGCCTAATGACCCTCACACACTCGGCTGGGAATACCCCCTTCAGTATGAACAGCCATCTTCTACACGGGAAACAACTGGGACTTTACATTTGTCTGCCCCAGAGGAATATAGGAAAATGACCATATCAATGAGCAAAAGGCAATCTCAAACCTCCAGCTCATTCCAAACAAGCATAGGAGACATGGACATAGGAGAAAGTGTAAGTCACACACCTGAAACTTCTGAAATGATAACAACTGAAGAAACAACTCCATGTAGCTGTAAAGGAAATCAGATCAGAAATAATCTCCCAAGTAAAACAAGAAATGATAAATGTAATTGAAAGAATTTTGCCCTGGACGGGAAGCTGCACCAGTGGGAGGCTGGGAGGTGGAACCAAGAGGCTCTATTTTGAAGTCATCTTCCCACCCCTAGGCAATTTACCTGTGGCATGAAATGAATTCCAATGGGCTACCTGTGCATCAGTAATGCCCCTTAGGCACCACCCCAAACCTAAGCTATGTGTATGCCCCACACCACGTGTCAGGCACAGAGAATACCAGACCCCAGGGGTCATAGAATCTCTCTCCACATTCTTAAAATAAAGGCCACTTTTATTTCATATTTCTTATCTTTTTAGCCATGCCAAAAATTCTATCAGTAATAAAAGAAATGACTGACACATCTAAAGAAAACAATGTTAAAAAAATAGAGGAGCACTACACAATTATGGAAACCTTGGATGAACAATATAAGAATTAAAATGAGTGAAACAGATTCAAAGACACATCCAAGATATCAAAAATACTATCAAAAACTGGCAAAGCTGCCTGAATGACTATGAAGATAGACTTTCAGCCTCAAAGACAAGATTGCAGTTAATGAACAGGAAAGGAAACATCTTTAAAAAAAAAAAACAAGGAATCAGGAAATATAAAAAATAAAATATTATTTAAAATAAAATAAAATATAAAAATATAAAATATTATTAAATATAAAATATTATATATATTATATAATAATATAAAATATTATTAAAAATAAAATAAAATATAAAAAAACAAGGAATCAGGAAATAACAATTCAACGGTTGCATGATGATAAAAAGAAAAAACATATAATGTTGGTTGGTGTAAATGAAAAAAGTGACAACACAAATGATATAAAAAGACAATTTACATAAGTAATAGCAGAAAATATCCCAAACAGAAACTGACATATAGATAAGTGAAGCATATAGAACCCCAATGAACCATAACCAAAATAAATCTACATCCAGACATATAATAATCAACATCCCAGAAATAATCATAGTAGACTTCTGAATACAAACAATCAAGTAAAGAAGAGTATCCAGGGACATGTTTCAAGTCCTAAAGGAAAATGACTTCCAACCTAGACTGATATACCCTGCAAAAGTATCCTTCAAAATCAATGGAGAAATAAGATATTTATATGACAAAGAACAGTTGAAGAACTTCATGACTACCATACAGCCTTACAAAGAATACTAAAAGATATTCTAGATAGGCATAAAAATAACTAAGACTTAAAGAATACCAACATAACAAAACCACCAAGCAGGGCAAACAATGAAACAGAGGAAAAAGTAAAGAACCAACAGCAGAAATATAATGTGACAAAAATAAGCTAATATATATAATTTATAACCATTAACATAAATGGTCTCAATTAACCAATTTTAAAAAATAAGCTGGCATCATGGATCAAGAAATAACATCCAACCATTTTCTGAATATAAGAAACCAATCTAATCCAAAAGGAAATTCATATAGACTGAAAGTCAAAGGATGGAAAACAATACTTCATGCAACAGGACTGCCACCCAAAAAAAGTAGGGGTAGCTATTCTGTTTGTAGACAATGTGAACTTCCAGAATGATCAAAACAGATAAAGAAAATCACTATGTACTACAAGGGGAAAACTTCAAGAGAAAGAGATAACAACCTTAAATGTACATGCATCAAATATGGGAATACTCAGCTATATAAAACAAATATTAATAGAAATAAAAAATCAAATAAGCAATAACACTATTATAATGGAGACCTTAAAACCCATTGACACAAAGAGACAGATCAAAGAGGCAGAAAATCAGCAAAAAGGAACTGAATCAAACTTGTAAACAAATGGACTTAATAGATGTGTACAGAGTGTTCCAACCAACTGAACGAGTTTTGGCCCAGATAGGACACTGCAGCCAGTGAAGCCTTAGAGGTGGAACCAAGGAGCTCCTGTCTCCCCCACCCCTAGGAATTTACCTGTGACTCCATCTTCCCCACCCCCTAGGAATTTACCTATGGCACCAAACCAAGACCAATGGGCTGCCCGTGCATCCCTGATGCCCCTTTAGGTTCCACCCCAACCGCAGCTACTTACATACCCCCACACCACATGTCTGCCAAACTTTCTCTCTCTGTGTTCTCAGAATAAAGGCCTCTTTTGTTTTATACTTCTCATCTTTTGGATATAATCTTATCACCACCAACAACAGGATATACTTTTTCTTAACTTCACACAGGACATTCTCTAAAATAGACCATCTACTAGCCCATAGAACATACTTAAGAAAATCCAAAAGAATTGAAATTATCCCATGCATGTTATCAGATCATAGTGCTATAAAACTGGAAAATAATGACAAAAGAAACTTCAGAAACTCCATAAACACATGGAAACTAAATCATACACTCCTGAACTATCAATAGGTCACAGAGGAAATTAAAGAAGAAATTAAACAATATCTGCAAGCAAATAAAAAATGTAAATACAATTTACAGAACCCGAGGGATGCAATGAAAGCAGTCCCCAGAGAGTAATTTATAATGATGAAGTTTCACATCAGGAAAACAGAATGAACACAAATAAATAACCTGATACTATGATGCAAACATCTAGAAAGAATAGTGCAAGTCAAGCCCAGAGCCAAAACAAGGGAAGAAATTTTAAAGATCAGTGCAGAAATTAACACAATAAAGACTAGGAACAATACAAAGAATTAACAAATTAATGAGCTGATTTTTTTTTTTTTTTTGTACCAGAGAACAAACTGATGACTTCACACTTGCAGGGAGGTACATATGCCACTGAGCTCAATCCTCGGCAAAGGGTTGATTCTATGAAAGAATAAGTAAGATTGATAAGCCCCTAGTCAATCTTGTTAAAAGAAAGACAGGAAAAATTCAAATCACTTCAGACCCTGTGGAAATACAGAAGATCATCAGTACCTACTTCAAAAACATTTACTTTCATAGTTCGTATAACAGAAGAAATAGACAGATTCCTAGAAACATGAATTACCAAAGCTGGATCAAGAAGATATGAAACTGGTGAATAACCCAATTTCAGTTAATGAAATTGAAAATGTGACTAGAACCTTACCAACAAAAGCCTAGGTCTGATGGATTCAAAGTTGAAATCTAAAGAAATTCAAGGAAGATTTAATGCCAACACTCCTCAAACTCTTCAGTGAAGTTGAAAGGGAAGCAATTCTTAAAAACTCATTCCTGGAAGCAAGTATTACCTTAATACCAAAACCAGAGAAAGACCCAACCAAAAAAAAGAACTACAGGACAGCCTCCTTAATGAACATAGAGCAAAAATCCTCAGTAAAATACTGGTAAACAGAATGCAGCAAGTCATCAAAAAGGTTATGCACCATAAGCAAGTGGGATTCATTCAAGTAATGCAGAGATGGTTCAACATACCTAAATCAATAAATATAATACAGCATATAATAAATCCAAGGATAAGAACCCATAATCATCTCAATATATACACAAAAAGCTTTTGGTTAAGTCTAACACTAATTCATGATAAGAACTGTCTGGAAAATTGGAATAGATGGTCTTTGCCTCAATCTATGACAAACCAATAGGCAGCATCATATTAAATGGCCCAAAACTGAAAGCTTTTGTTCTAAAATCAGAAACAAAACAAGGATGTCCACTATCCCCACTGTTATTCAATATAGTGCTGGAAATGTTAGCCAGAACAATTAGCTAAGAGGGACAAATAAAAAGAATATGGATAGGAAAAGAAGTTAAATTATCATTATTTGAATATGACATGATACTCTACATAGAAGACCCCCAAAACTTAATTGAAAGACTTCTAGATGGCATAACCAAATTCAGTAATGTAGCTGGATAAAAAGCCAGCACTCAAAAATCAATAACATTCCTATACACAAACAACAAACTCACTGAGAGGAAAATAAGAGAAACTACATCATTCACAACAGCATCCAAAAAATGAAATACTTAGGAATCAATCTAACAAAAGAAGCAAAAGATCTATTTGGTGAAAATTACAGTACTCTGAAAAAAAAATTGAAGATGATTTCAGAAAATGGAAAGATATTCCTTGTTAATGGATAGGAAGAATAAACATTGTAAAAATGGCCATTGTCTCAAAGTTGTTATACAGATTTAAAGCAATTCCAATCAAAATACCATTAGCATACCTCACAGGTCTAGAGAAATCATTTCTAAAATTCATCTGGAACCAAAAGAGACCTAGAATAGCAAAGGCAGCTCTGGGTAGCAAAGGCAAGGTAAGAAGCATCACAATCCCTGAGCTGAAGTAATACTACAAAGCATAGTACTGGAATAAAAAAAGACCTGAAGATTAGTGTAATAGGTTAGAAAATACAACCTCAACCACAAACACTTGGCCACCTTATCTTTGACAAAGGGGCCACATATGGTCACTGGAATAAAGCCTCTTTAATAAATGGTGCTGGAAAATCTGAATTTCCATATACCAAAAACTAAAACTAGATCTATGCCTATCACCATGTACTAAACTTAAGTCACGATGGATCACAGATCTCAAAATTAAAACAGAAATACTAAATCTGCTGGAAGACAAAGTAGGTAGTGATTATTATGGAAAATCTATGTGGCACAGAAATAAAGTGAGAGAAGACAAAGAACAGGAAAACCTTTAATACAGGCATGAGAGAATCACTCACAAAGGATGTGACGGCTTTCTATATGACACAAGGAAGAGGGTTGCTTTATGGACTTTTACTGGGGAGGGGTGTGGGTAGGTTATCGGAAACCTAGCCCAATCTCTGATCTCCTAAATGAGTGTACAGTGTAGGCTTAAAAAATGAGATAAGTGGTATGATTTCAAGGCTCCAGGAGGATCAAAACCTTCTACAGAGCTTGGGGGCTCTGGTAGTGAAGACAGGGAATGCTTCTGGGCAGCCTATATTTATTATTTTTTTCAAACAACACAAGAAACTGGACAGACCTTGAGAGTGGTTCAAGGACTTTGCAAGTAACAAATTATGTTAACAAGGAGAAGTATCTTAGAAGATCTCCATGTTGCATTTCACTACAGGAGTGAAACGTCTGTGGCTACAGTCTTTATTTAGTTAATTAGAGTTGAAGCCAGGTGTCCTCAGCCCTTATCTTATCTTGCCCTGGCCATGCAGCAGCCCTGGATGTGAGTTCAATTTCCAGTTTCAATGGCTCCCAACGTATTTCTCCTTTTTGTTTAGTTGTCACATGGGATGGGTGGTCAGTTGAAGCTTGGAGAAGCTGTGCTATGTGAATTCTCAAATTTAAATCCTGTACAGTCCATCAGTCCATAATAATAATCAGTTACCAGTGTAGCCAGCAATTGCCAGAAGGTGTTAGTGATTTGAGCCTTTTTTATAGCTAACACTTTACTATGATATTATATTAAACCTTTTGAAGTTATACTTTCCTACTGGAGGTTCAAGAGCAACTTAAGATGAGACCTGTATTAAATACAATCAGTTTTTTTTAATCTATGGAGGTCAGGTAGGTCTTCTCAAGAATTGCCCTGGAACCATGCATAGCACCTCTTGGCTCTACAGTTAGTGTCAACCATCAGGATGAGTCACAGCTATTGCTTGACCAACTTGCTTTCCATGAAAGCTTGGGAGATTTTTTTCTCCTGGTGACTCTCCTCAGGTATACCATACATCAAAGATTGTTTTACTCTGTGGATTCATAAATCTTGCTCAGAAGACCAGGGACTCTCTTAGTATCTATGGGTGATGCAAGCATAGATTCTTTTTTGTTCTGGGTCCTCATTGACTTTGAAAAGCTGGGGCTAAAATATTGTCTACCTCTTAGCTCATCTGTCTCTCTAATTTTTTGGTCTCTACACCTCAGTTTTTGAACATCCAGAAGAAGAGATTCATAACAATACATTGTATTAAAGTAGTAAGCTTAACATTGCTATCTTAGCTAAATATAAAGCACCTTAGAACATTAAATGAAACTTATTTTCTGTTATCCATGGATATTTCAACATCTGAATACCTATAGAGTGTTAAAAGTTACATATTTTACACAGAAAATCAGAAATCAAAACCATATATAACATTATAGCTTAACAATTATGACATTTTATAATAATCTGAATTTCTATCTTGATATAAAATACCCCTTTTAGTCAATCATCCCTATCTAACACATAAAAACTTTTATCTAACTTATTGTCCCTTAGTGGAATGTTTATCTCATAAGTTTTTGGTACCAGCAGAGTTCTTAATATAAAACAAAAGTCTATTACCTTAGAGGATCTCCATTTTACAATTCGGAAAATCAGCATATCTGGAAGCATGAATACATAACATAACATGAAGCCAATAGCAGTCACTTGTCATAACCACATGAAACCTTTGCATAGACATCTTTAAATCACTAAACTTACCATTATATTATTTCTTTTGATGATGACCAATATGAACATAATATAATAATATATTTCGTATAACTAGTTTATAAGGTGATGGAGACCTTTCGAGCTTCCAATCAATAAACAAGAGCTGGTTAAAAATGTTACCAGGTAGCTGCTTTCTTATCTATCAGTCAGAGTCCTGTCAAATAATCCCAACCCCAAGAGATACTGTTTACTCATTTTAATAAAATATAATTTTTTTAATTTTAAATTTTTTGAGGACTGATGAAAAACCCAATCATACCACTTAACCCAGTAATTTTATAAATAATGAGACTCTCAAGTCCACAATAAACAAAAATATATATTACATTTATATATCCATTCCTTGTGTCATTTGGACCAGCTGGCAACCCTGGTGGAAGCATGCTTCGTAAATCTATAACTCAAACAAACCTTTGATCAAACAATCCAAAAAAAAGGAAAAAAGAAAAACTTTTTGAGCTCAAAATAAAAGGAACAGCTGTTTACAGAATGGACAAATGGACAAACATGGACAGACAATCTGCACAGATTATGACAGACATAGAAACAAGCACAGTTTTCTGGGGTCTACGAGAACTCTCCAAGCTCCAGGGGCTATCTGTATATTTGAATCAAGCCCCTATGCTGAACTAGTTTGATTCTTATTCCCCTATGTCCTTGAGTGACACACCTGTTCAACTTCTGTATCCTATGCCTTCAGGGAATTTCCCAGGCACTATATGCCACTTGGGTACCCCTGTACGGGCACTTGTGTTTTCAGTTCCATTTGCATGCATGATTACTAGCTCATTTGACTTCCAACAACTGCTTACAAACAGACTGAGCAAATAGACAACCAGTACACAGACTGACAAATATCTTACAAACCAGAATATATTCAAATATATTTTTAGCCAAATTGAATTATAATAACTTTTTACAGATTTAGAATTTATAACTATAAATTGACTAGTCAGATTTTTTATAGGTCAATTAACAGAGATCTTGTATGAAAAGATTTAGTAAAGACAAAATCTTATCTGATTAACATATATTTTTTGTATTTTATCTTAAGAATATTAGTAACATGTATATCCCTTTCTTTCATTAAAGTTTCAGCTTGGATCTTTATATACCCATCACCTATTTAGACCTTTGGTTTTGTTTTTGGTTACCATCTCCTGGGCATCCTGGGTCAATTAAGGTTGGTTTTAGTTTCATCATTTTCTGTCAGTTGTGTAGTTTGTGAAGCATCACTGTCATAAGACTGTGAGGTTCTTGAGAGGGCTTTGGATGTGTGATACAGCTGGACAGCATGTTTTGCCCCCAGATAGGCCAGTTAGCTTTTCTTGGAAAAACACAAGCATACTCTCAATCCCACATTAGTGCTGGACTGTGTGCTTTTGTTATCCAATATGAAGATCTTTCTGATGGATTCTTTTTGGCTTTTATTTGATTGCATTATCTTTCTGCTATGGTTGTTACATATTCATTAGAATTTAAAAATTTTTAATGGTATATAATGCCAAATGAAGTCTATTATGAAGGGACAGGAGCAAAGATGGCGGATAGATAACAACTGGCTACAGAAGCTCCCTGAGATAGTCAACTTAGAATTTAATGTACTATAGCATGGGGGGCCCTGAATAGAGGGAGATTAATTCTCTCATCCCAAGAAGAAACTAAGGTTAGAAGAACCAAACAAACATACATTCCCGGTGCTATTACTGGAACAGCTAAAGGTGCAGTGCTCCCACTGCAGCAGGTGGCTTGCCAAGCCATCTGAGGTCCCACAGCTTCAACTCACTGGAGGCGCAGTCACACTGAGGTCGGGGGTCAGCCAGCCGAACAGAAAGCTGAGCTGGCAGGGAGCCTGCATCAACCTGTGGTGAGTGATGGCAGTGGAGCCATTCCACAGTAAGGGAGGCTCTGGCAGATGACATTCTGGGACCAGGCAGGACTGGCAAGTACAAGGAACAGCAGTGACTTCAGTCAGTTGTTCCATTCCCGAACAGGATTGGTGGAGTGAGCTAGGCCTGGGTCACATGATCTGGCTGAGACCCAATAGGTTATCAGAAATCAATTCCCTATAGTGGCTGCACACACTAATGCAGTGAAGGCCTCCGAAGTTTGACTGACCTGGAAGGGAGGTGGCACACAGTAATACAGTGCAGGCCTCTGCAGCTTGACTGATCTGAAAGGGAGGGGCCAGCATATGCTGCACCTGTCTGCAACTCACTAGTATACTGCAGTGTGAACGGTCACCTAGCCAGCATGCTTCAGAAGAACTTTAAACAACAAAGAAAGAAACTGGCACCTCCTGGAAGAAACAAAAAAGATGGGAAGAGGACACAAACAGAAGTAGTCCCCAGGTCCCAACCCTGAGAACATTGACCCAGGACAAGTAAATACAAAGGAGAATGAGGACAGCAAATATGCAATATCAGACACAGCACCAGTGGACATAAAGAGATATCTTCGGGACCTCATAGGCGAGTTCAAAAGTGAAATATTTAACCACGCAAAGCAAGATATAAGATATTAATAATAGAAATTCAAGGCACCAGTCAAGCAGACACAGAGAGAAGAAGGGAGGAACTCAAACAAAGGAGAGAACCATTTGATGAAGAATATAAAGATAATATAGAATACATGAAGCAGAATCAAAGAGATTACCAGGAAATGAAAAACTCTATGAAAGATGGCAAAAATGCTTGAAAGGAACTAAGGATAGATTATCCAAACTGAAGGCCAACTTTGCAATGTGGGATTATTGAAAGGAAAAACTTTTTCAAAATAATAAGGCAACAAGCAGTAACAATACAAGGCTAGAAGATGACAAGGAGATCTATAACTTGAGAATAAAGAATATGAATGAAGAAGCAGGGGTACAAACAAAGGAACTACAAAGGCTATTCACAGAAATAATTAAGGAAAACTTCCCAAACATAGGAAAAGAAAATGATATTCAGATGTATGAGGCATACAGAACTCCAGCCACCTACAACCAAAACAGAGCTACACCCCCGCATATAATAATCAAGATCCCAGAAATTAAATATAAGAACAGAATATTAAAAGCTGTTAGAGACAAGAAACAGATAACCTATAAAGGAAGGCTCATCAGAATAACAGCAGACTTCTTGACACAAACCATAAAGTCAAAAAAAAGCCTGGAGCAAAATATTCCAAGCCCTGAAAGAAAATAACATTCAACCCAGTCTCTAAACAGTCTCTAGAAATTAATGGAGAAACAAGATGCTTCCAAGACAAAGAGGAACTTGGGAAATTCACAGTCACCAATCCAACTCTACAAGAATACTGCAGGGCATTCTAGAGAGCGAGAGAAAAGTACTCGGATTCCAGGAACAGTGGCAGAGAGGCCTCAATGAATGGAGCAGAAAACAGAAAGAAGAAGATAAGCAGACAACTGATGGCCAAAAATAAAGAGCATAATTGAAATGAGGCAGAGAAGGTTGGTTATAATCTCTAATATAGATGGCCTTGATACACTAAATTTAAAAAAAGAACCACATATGGAGTAAATCAGGAGTTAGGGTCTACTGAGATGCTGTTTATAGGATGAAAACATGAAAAAGAGTACATGGACTGAAAATCAAATATGAGAAAACAATGCTCTAAGTGACAGAGAACTAGAGAGTAATAGGGGCAACTAGACCAGTATTTGTGGATAGGTTAAAAAGACAGGTTTTAATAGGTAAAGGAATACAATTAGAGATCAACTCCAGGAGGGAGAAGGTTCAGAACCACTTAGGTAAATAGCAGATTACCCGCCCCCCACCCCCAATTTAAAACCAAGGGTCTTGGTGAGACCCAAAAATGCACAGTGTACCCTGGGGAAGTGAAAGAGGAGGGAGAGTCTTAAAAAAGATGCCAAAAGATATTGTTAATCATGTATCAGGATTTAAAACTCACATTACTCACACCACTCTGCTTAGATAGATTTTATTTTGTTCCAGTTTCTCCTCTTGCATTAGATTTGAGGGCACAGACAGGTATCCCCAAAACATCAGGATATAGCACAGTAATCATCTTTAATTTCCTATTATCTTAATCTGGAGCCCTGTATGACTTATAGTGTTTCATCATGACTGATCTTAGTTAAATCTGATTTTTTGATTGCTGTTTGGTATGGACAGATTTTATTCAAAATTGATATGATTGATAGTATCAAATCTGAGTGTATAGGCAACTATACTGAAGATGACAAGACTACGTTACACATTCTAGTTTGATAACTGCCTGCTTTTGAAGTTTTATACTATATACAAAGTTGTGGTTTTTTAATGCTGTTATTTACTGATATATTCAATTATACTGGTCTGATGATATAGCCAATTCTATTGAAGATAAGAAACAACACAGGAACAATGGTAGAACTCCTTGTACAATGGTCTTATATGTCTTTTCTACTTCATGTGTTTATAGGAATCTGTTTTGTTTGTTTCTCCCTCAAATATAGAAAGGATAGAAATACATGTTAAGACTCATGCATGTGTAGAATCTATAAATACTTTATGAGAACTGATTCTATGACACATGATGAAATAAACAGATACTTTGAAGAAAAAGAGACACTAAAGTACCCAGTGCTGGTCCTGGAGTGTCATAATGTGAAACCCAGCAATAGTATTATTCTTTGCTCAGAGTGATATTAGCCCACTTGGGTTTGTTTGATCTCAACATAATTGAAGATATGGATAACTGCATGTATGTTTAAGTGTATAGGCTTGATAACCATATTGCTAAGTTTTTCTTGGATAGTTGAACAGAACTGGTTGCAGTCTCACTGTTTGAATCCCCACTTTAGATGCTCCACTTTAGTATCTTGAATAACTATTTGTAAGAGGACAATCTGTGATCATCAACTAGTGATTTCTTACTGTTTATTTTTTTCTTTGAAAATACGTATTATTCCTACTCATTTTCTGTTTTGTTTAGTCTTTCTTGAAATAAAATTAAAGAAAAAAGACACTACAGTACCCAGTGCTAATCCCTGAGTGTCATGATGTGAAATCCAGCAAAACTATTATTCTTTGTACAGAATGATTTTAGCCTGCTGTAGTCAGTTTAATCTCAGCATAAATGACAATATGGATAACTGCATGTATGTTTAACTGTATAGTATGTTTTTATTTAAGGAGAATAAGGAAAAAAACAGAAAAAGGGTACAAGTAATACAAAATTTAAAAAATAAACAGTAAGAAATCACTAGTTAATAGATTACATATTCTCATCTTAGAAATAGTTGTTCAAGTTACAAATTTGAAGCATGAAAAGTGGACTTTCAAGCAGTGAGAGTGCAAACAGTTTTGTTCATTGATCCAAAAAACACTCAGTAATATGGTTATCTATCTTACACACTTAAACATATATGCAGTTATAACCTTTAGAGCACTTTCTTTTCTTTTCTTTTGTACAATGGCAATTACACATTTTGGGTTTTATTACTCCCACTGTTCTTATTACTTTTTCTGAAGAGAGTAAAACCAAATGCAACATATCAGAACAGAGTCAGTCAAATCAAAAGGATGGACATAATAGATAATGTAAAAACAAAATATAAGGTGATCAACAACGGTTACCATACTGCCTCTTGCTATTTTAAGAAGAATTGACAGTTATAATAAAATTGAACTAAACAGTAAAGAATAAAACCAAAGCACTGGAGACATTACAGGATTTTAAAAGAAAATAATAGTCAACCGGAATGAGCATCATAATGAATCTTATTGTCTTCACAGTTATGCCTATACTTTCAAACTTGATACTATCAAGCAAAGCAGAATAGTGGAAAATCAGTCAAAACAAGATGGTGAGGGCAATACAGGGTTTCAAATCAAGTTAATAGGAAATCAAAGTAGTTTACTATAATGTATCCTACTATTTTTTATTTATTTTTCCCTTAATTAAAAAAAGAAAAATAAAAAAGTAAATAATTTTAAAAAGGGGGAGATTGAGATGAAAGAGGGCATAACAACAGAACAGCACAGGTCAAATCATAACCATTTAAGCAAAAATAGTGTTTCACCACAAGATATCCTGACATAGAAATAATTACCATAGTGTCTCTTTCCTTGAAATCTTTGAGTATAACTTCATATACTGTAGCACCAAACATATCAAGACTCTATAAAACCATTCAAGAGGATGACATTATTACAGGGTATTTAGAACTAATTGACAGAAAATGAACAATGGCTTCTATATGAACTCCTTGTCTATAAAAGTTTTTGCTTATATTATCATATATAATAAAATCCAATAAGATACAACCTTTTAAGACCAATAGAGACAGAAAAATACATGTTTGATGGGACTTCTAAACAAGATGATAATAAATTAGCACTAGCTATTATGATGTCTTGTTTTCTCCAAAATAGCTGTCCTACCATCCAATCTTCTCTGCCTCATTTCTAAATGTTAAGCTCTTTTTCTGTCATTTGTTGTCAGTTTGTCTTCTCCATTTCGTTTTCTGCTCCATTCACTGTGGTCTCTCTGCCACTATTTCTGGAATCTTGGTATTTTCCTTTTTTAGACTATCCTGCAGTATTCTCTGTAGAGTTGAATTAGTGGTTGCAAATACCCCTAGTTCCTCTTTATCTTGGAAGCACCTTGTTTTTCCATCAATTTCTAGGGAAAGTTGTGCAGGATATATCAATCTTGGCTAGAGGTTATTATCTTTCAAAGCTTGAATTATTTCCCCCCACGCTCTTCGTGATTTGATGGTTTGTGCCGAGAAGTCTGCTGTAATTCTGATGGGTGTTCCCTTGTAAGTGATCTGTTTCTTGTCTCTGATGGCTTTTAACATTCTGTTCTTACATTGGATTTCTGGAATTTTGATTATTATATGCCTGGGTGTAGCTCTGTTTGGGTTGTAGGTAGCTGGAGTCCTGTATGCCTCATATATCTGAGTATCTTTACCATTTGCCAAATTAGGGAAATTCTCTTGGATTATTTCTGTGAATAGCTTTTGTAGTCCATTTGTTTGTGTCCCCATTTCTTCTCTTATGTTCTTAATTCTTAAGTTATAAATCCTCTTATCATCTTCTAGTTTTTGATTGTTGCTGTTTGTTTTTTTGTTATTTTTAAGAAGTTTTTTATTTCATGCTCCCATATTACAATTCTGCCCTCCAGTGCAGATAATCTGTCCTTAGTTTCTTTCAAGCTGTTATGCCAGCTTTTGATAGAGTTTTTAGTTTCCTGGTAATCTCTCTGAACCTGCTTTATGTATTCTATGTTTTCTCTATCTTCTCCATGAAACAATTCTCCCCCCTTTTTTTTATTCTTCCATTCTACCATCTGTTTTTTCTTGGGCAGTGCTTAGCATTTCTCTAACTATTCTGCTTATGTCTTGCTTCAGGTCATTAATAACTTCATTCCTGAACTCGTCTATGAGGCTCTGGAGATAGCGCTTTATGTTTATTGGTGCCGTGTCTGCTATTGTGTTTTTCTCAGGATTGGGGGCTGAAGGACCCTTTCTTGTTGCTCCCTCTTCCCATATTCTTTGTTCCTTATATTTAAGCGTATATAGTAGGCCCAGCTTCCCTCCCTGTCAGCCACAGTCTGTTTGAATTGCACCAGCTAGGTATTCCACCCACCGCAGTGGCACCAGGGAGACACAGACCTGGGCAGCCTCTGCTGGGCCTGCCCCTCCAGGTCAAACTACCGCAGGCTTCGCTGCTAGGGTGCACCTCTAGGCACTGGGACCTGGTTTGAGCTAGCCTATTGGGTCTCAGCCAGCAGCGTCTCACAGGCCAGGCACTCCCCACCAATCCCGCTTGAGAGGAGGATATGTGACTGAAGTCATTGCAGCATCTCATTCCGGGTAGTGTGCCCAGTCTGAGTATGTCCTCCGCTGAAGCCTCCTTCTCTATGGAAGGGTCGCGGTTGGCTCACTCACCGCGGGTTGATTCAGTGCACCTGGCCAGCCCTGCTCCCAACTCCTTTCAACGCTTTCCACTCTCTGAGTTTTCACGCTCTCTCCCCGATGTGCCAACCGGAATGCAACAGCAGCTGCAGGTAATTCAAATTGCAGTTTCCAGTGGCGCGGGTCCAGCTTCCATGCTGAGACCTTATCTGTGCCTGCTATATCACCAGGATTGCGTTTCCAGATGGTTTCTCTTAATTTAGTTCGTTCCTGAGTCAGCAAAGAATATCCCACCTTGCCTGGGACTTCCTGCCTGGCACCATTCCTAGATTTCAAGTGTGGTTTCTCAGAGAGCCTCCGAGGCTGCTGCTATCTATCCACCATATTCTTCCGGTTCCTCCTTAACTGTATAGTATTGACAACCATGTTACTAAGTTTTTGTTGGATAATTGAACAGGACTGTTTTCAGTCTCCCTATTTGAATTCCCAAATTATGTTCCACTTTTGTATCTTGAACAACTATTTGTAAAAGGACAGCACGTAAACAATAACTAGTGATTTTTACTGTTTATTTTTTCTCTGAACATATGTATTATTTCTACCCATTTTGTTTTGTTTAATCTTTCTTTAAATAAAAATTTTTAAAAAAGAAATCTATTATGAGGTGAACTCTCCCTTTTGTTTCCTGAAATTTAAATTGTGAGCACATTTAACTATTTTTAGACCTGAAGATTATAAGGAATTTTGTGGTAAAGTATATGGGCACCTTGGGTTTTCTCTTGTTATTGCTACATCCAGGTTATGCTCCTACTCTGGCATGGAGGCCCCACTGTTGTTGGTGATCTGAGCACCAGATCAACTTTTGATGTATAAAGGGTCAACTTTTGATGTATAAAGCTTGTGCACAGGCTGGCTTGGGCAGAGCCGTGTACCACCTCTCCAAAACCACATCCTGCCTTCTTGGACCTGGACTCAGTGTTTCATTGCTGTCAGGGATAGGTCAGCCATTGAAAGTCTTGACAGTCCCTGGAGGAGTTTGCTCTTCAGCATATGGGAGGCATATAGAGTTAAAATAAACCTTAACTCCACAGCACAGGTCCTACCTCATAAGCCAGGCCAGGCCCAGGGAAAGTTCTCTGTGTCTTACATCATTTATATGTATTTTTAAAGGCAAAAGTCTGGAGTTGGTTTTAGATGCTGATGCCTTGGAATCAAATCCAAGGATGTCTGTCTGATCCATTGATGGAAGGTTCCTCCACATCCTTATGGCTACCCTTCTAAGTTGACCATAAATTTATAACTCAAAAGCAAGTTAATTGCATGTGGCAGTAAAGACACTTTTTGTATCCCTCCAGATGAAATCGATTTAGCAGTTTTACTAGGATGAGAAACATTACTCATATCTGTAGAGCGGCAGTTTTCACATGCAGATGCCAGGTCATAGGCCCATGGCATTAGGTAATAACTGAAGCATTTATCCCTGTCTAAAAGCCTTTTTCTTTAATTATCAATTTTAGTTTGGTGTGGTCTTGCTTAATCTGTTGAACCCAATAAGTATTAGAAGATCCAAAATCCTTAGGTACCCTTTCTTTATTTATAGATTTTTCCAACTTTTGTCAAGGGAAAAATAACCAATTAAGCACTGCAAGACTCTAGGAGATTGGAACAGGGTTTTGAGTAGATTGAACTATAACCTTGATTTCCCCTTTCAGCTAAAACAAGCAACATTGTTTCTTTACCTCCCTTGTTTGAACATGGAAGATTCTGAAATAAGAAAGGTCTCCCACACATCAGCTTGAAGGGGCTAAGAAGAGGAGGCTCTCCTGGAAGAGTTCTGAGTTTAGCTAAGCCTAGAGGAGGAAGTTCAGGCCATGGTGGATGTAATTCTAGCATGAGTTTAGTAAGACGTAATTTTAGGAGTCCATTTGCTTTCTGTACTTTGCTGATGGTTGAGGGTGATATGGAATGTGTAAACACATGTAATGATGAGGGTGGCAGAAACTTGTGTAAGCTGGACAATTATCAGATTGTTTACTCCAAGTCAGAGGCTAGAGCTTGGCTAAAGCAGTGTGGGCTATCTCTGAAATATTGGGGCAGGACTGTCTACGTGAGTTGTGTAGACTGGAAAGTGTCCAGACCTGTCCATGTGAAAGAAAAAGATCCTGGAAATCAGGGTGTAAGGGTACAGTGAAGAAGGCATCCTTGAAATCTAAGCCTGAAAAATGAGAGATAAATAGGGGAATATGGGATAATATCATATAGGAATATGGAATGACTGGATGGATTGATTTGACAGCATTGCTGATAGCCCTGAGATCTTGTACTAGTTTATATGCTTTGAGCATAGGGAGCTTGGGGTGTTGTAGGGAGAATGTGTAACCTTTAGAAACCCATTTGATAATAGGTGATGGGTGAGAAACTTGAGTCCCAATAGGTGTTTTGTAGCTATGCGATATTGGGGAACACAAGGAAAGACAGAGGGAACTGTAAACTGAACTGAGATTGGTGAAGTATGGGTGGCATATGTAGGGTTAGAGATGTCCCAGACAATGGGGTTTACAATGGAAGGGAAAAGAGGGACAGCAGAGTTTAGGGCACAAAAATGTTGTTGAGGTTGAAGTATACAAGCCATACGGAGGTCAAAAGTGTAGGTGAATTTTAGTTTTTGTAGTAAGTCTCTGCCTAAAAAGGGTACTGGACAGGTTGGAATAACTAAAAAGCTGTGTGTAAAAGTATAAACTTTGAAATTGACAGGGAATTTGGCCCCATCTGTACAGGCTGTGTTGGCTTACCATCAACCCACAACAGAGACTAGTGACAGAGAACAGTGGCCTGAGAATTCAAATGTAACACTATATGTGATCCCCATGTCAATAAGAAAATGCTTATTTTACCTGAGATGTCCAGTGAGACTTGGGGTTCCAAGAGTCACCTTAATGGGGGCTGTGAACCCTAAGCCCTGTCAATCTTCTCCATCAGTGAATTCAAGTAGGTCAGTCAAACCCAGAAGTGGAGGCATTGACATCATTGGCTCCTGTGAGGGCTGAAAAGCAGATGACTTACACTCTGGCAGAAGCAAAGTTGACCTTCCAGTGACCCTCTTGGTTGCAGAGGGGACATAGCCGCAGAGGTGGCCCTGGGTTTGGGCAGGATTGTGCTCAGTGTGCTTCTTTGTTGCACTTGAAGCGGGGTCCCATATGGGCTTGGGGTTGGTGGCTGTCTTCTCAAGTGGTGTGTTGCTTTTGAACCCGAGTGCTGCAGTAAAGAACTGACTAAAGTTTGGCCTGAAGTTTGATTTTCTTCTAGATCATTTTTGGCCTGTAATTTAAGTTCTTCCAATTTATCTTGTTTAAGTTGTTGGCCTCTATTATTAAAAACAAGAAAGGCTGCATCTAAAAGATATTTTAGTGGGGACAGAGGGCCCAAGTTATACTTTTTCAATTTGACCTGAATATCTGGAGCTGCCCAGAAAATGAAGTGATAATTAAGCAGAACAGCCCCTGCAGGGAGTCAGGGTCTATATCAGTAAACTTAGAAAATGCTTCCATGAGCTGAGTTAGAAATGCTGCAGGAGTGTTAGGGATTTAACTGAGTGCCATAAGCACCTATCAAGTGTAAGGTCATGAGTTCAATCCCTAGCACAAAAAAGAATGCTGCAGGATTTTCATTGGCTCACTGAGTTTGTTCTCACAATTTTTGCTAATTAACCTGTTTTCAGGAAATCTTGTGGAGGACTTACATAAGACAGTCAGTCATTTGAGCTATATGCTTGGAGCTATCTGCTCCAGGTTCGTAATTCCATGAGAGGTCCTGATTTGGGATTGTTGTCACCCCAGCAGGAAGTCATGGTCAGTATGGTGTCATTCATCTGTTACCATCTGAGCCACATGCCACAGTTGGGATCACTGCACAGGTGAAAGAGTAGCAGAGAGAATAATTTGGTTGTCTTCATATGTTAACTTACACACTTAGAAGATAAATTTAAGTTGTTTAGTAAATTCAAAGGGACCTGCATCAAAAGAGCCAACAGTGTCAGAAATATGTGAAAGATCACAACAGAAAGTAGAATGTGAACATGAGCAAGACCCTCCATGCCAGCAATCTCACAGAGAGGAAGGAGGGCTTGGGGAGTGGCAGAAGGTGGAGGGGCCATCAAAGATGGTGTAGGGTCAGTGATGACAGAGGAGGAGACAGAGGTCTGGGCACTGGCAGGGAGAGAGGAAGGTGTGGCTGGTGAAGTAGGAGGGGCTGGAAAGGGAGGGGGTGGAAGTGAAGGAGAGAAGGCAAGCAGTCATTCAGGGGAGGTAGGCAAAGGAACAGGGGGAGATGGAGAGTCAAGGGAGAAAGCAGGGGGCAACTGGGAGTCAGTTACAGAGCAATAGGGTGATTAGTAATCAGCTGGGGATGGGGCTGAAGGTTCACATGAGTGTGGGGAAAGGAGTGCTGAGGTAACATTCTTCATAAGATCCAAAAAAGCAGAAGGTGGGTCCTGGTAATGATGCTAAGTCAAAAGGGGAGGGGGACCTGTGGAGCAAACCAAAAGGATTTGGGTCCGTTTACAAGCCTTGAGGAAATCAGGACCTGCCTGGAGTTCAAAACAGGCTTGAACATAAGGTACTTCTCCCCCATTTATCATTATGGTAGCAGTAGTTTTATAAATCTCTGGTACTATCATTATCAAGCGCTAGTCTCTGGACAACACTCAGAGTTATCAAAAGGATAAGCAGGCCAAGCAACTTGGCAAAAAAGATAAGTCTTTTAGGTCCAAGAATCTGTTTGAGTCCTAATGCCTCTAAGTGTTGCAAGAGACACATGAGAGGAGTCATTAGCTCCCATGTGATCTAATTAAGAGTGAGCCAGAGGGGTAAGGAAATAATGGTTTGCAAACCTGGGCAAGGCTGTCACCAACCACAGGAGCTCAGGTGAATGAAAGTCCCAACAATTGAATACTCAAGTCATCACTAGAGAAGACAAAAGGGGAGGCCCCAAAGGTCGAGTGAGGTGAGCGAGGAGTGTTTCGGTGTGGGCTCACAACTTAAGAGACAGGCCCCTGGAGTGAGAGAGTGGCTCATTTGGAGGCTGGCCAGTGGCCAGAGGTAGCTAATAATGGTAATGGCAGGGAACTCCTGAGAGAGAGAGGTCAGGGAAGGCTCCCCAGAAGCAACATGGCCCTGAACACCAGAGTCTAAAATGGCACCAATTGATTGAGAATTACTGATACTCAGTCTATGCATTGCAGAAATAAAATGAGAGGAGACAAGGAGCAGCAAAAGCCTTTAAGGCAGACATGGGAGAGTCATCCACAAAGAACATGAGGACTCTGCAGGACAAGGGGAAGGGAGTTGCTTATATGGACTTTTACTGGGGTGGGGCTTGGTTAGGTGACATTGATGGAGTGGTGTTCTATGAAAGCATGGGGTTGGGGAACCTTTGGTGCACACTGGAAGGGAAGGCAGGGAATCTGCCTTGGATCAAGGAAAATGAAAGCTGATAATATGTTCTTCTGTGACTCCTTTGCCATGTTGGACCTCCCCTATGATGACTATGCAGGCTCATGTGAGTAAAACCCTATCAGGTAGAACTCTTAAAGACAAAGGGATAGGCAGAGAATTCATAAACAAAAAACAAGCTGCAAGAAAAATACTTTGCAGAATCAACAACTGGGATCTCATTTTACTAAAAAGCTTTTACACATCAAAAGACATCTCAAACAAAGTGAAAATAAAACCCATGAACTGGAAAAAAATCAACTGCTCCTCAGACAAAGGACTTTTATCTAGAACATGTAAAAAATTTTAAAAATCAGACCCCCAAAATTCAAAGACCCAATCCAAAAATGTACATTTGAGATGAATATACACTTCTCAGATAAAGAAATACAAATGGCAAATAAATACATTTAAAAATGTTCAGCATCATTGGTCATTAGAGAAATGCAAATTAAAACTACACTGAGACTCCATCTCATTCAAGAAAGAATAGCCACATTCAAGAAAACCACAAGTAACAAATTTTGGAGGGGCTATGGAGAAAAAGGAACACTTCTACATTGTTGGTGGGAGTGTAGACTGGTGTAACCACTGTGGAAATCAGTATGGAGGTTTCTCAAAAAGCTGCGATTGGATGTCCCATTTGACCCAGGTATTCCACTTCTGGGCACATTCACAGAAGCAGTGAACACATCATACCACAATTATATATGTGCACCCAGGTTTATAGCAGCACATTTTGTGATAGCCAAATCTCAGAACAACCCAAATGCCCAGCAGCTGAGGAATGGATTAAAAAGATGTGGTGGTTTTTATATCATGGAGTACTACTCAGCTATAAAGATGGACTACATTGAGGCTTTTATAGGTAAATGGATGTGAGTTGAGACCATATTCACAAGTAAAATAAATCAAACTCACATGTATAAATACTGTAATATCTCCTCAGTGTAACAAACTGCAAGAATAAATAAAATACAAAATTTCAATTAATATGGTGAAAGGGTAAGAAACTGCTGAAATGGGAAAATAAATAGGGAAATGAAGAAAAGAAGGAAGGGAAAAGAGAAAAGATATAAATTTGAATATATACACTTAAACAGCTAAAACAACTGTACTACCAATTCTACTAGTTCTTGGAACAAAATAGTTAACAATAATAATATTAGATCAAATTTGTATGTCTATATCTGGTAATCTGAGTAACTCTTTTGAAAATAACTATGCAAAATAACAACTTTTGTTATGTTCCTACTACTTTGTTTTGAAAGACTATATTGTTATTGTTTGGGGTTCTTTGTTATTGTTATTTATTTGTCTCTTTTGTTTCTTGTTTTTTCATATTTTGCTTTGTTTTGTTTTTCTCTCTAATAGAAAAAGGATAGATGTACATGTATAGGCTTATACATGCCTAGAGTTTCTCCTAAAGAGTTTATAAGAATTGATTTTATTTTTTTTATTTAGGGGGAAAAAAGCAAAACAAAAAAGTGTGGAAATAATACAGAATTTCAAAAAAATAATGGTCAGAAATCACTACTTGATAAATTAATATTGCTATTTTAGAAGTAGTTGTTAAAGGTACAAAATCAAAGCATAAGAAGGGAACAATTAAACAATGACAGGACAAATAATTCTGCTTGATGAATTAACAAAAACATAATAGTATGATTATCTATCTTGCACACTTAAACATGCATAAAGTTATATCCTTTAGGGCACTTTTTTCCCTTTCATTATTACAATATTTACTATACATTTTATTGTATTACTTTTTCAGTTTTTTATTACTATTTTTGTACTAGGGAGATGATATGATATTTACAAATGTGAGTCTGATTGAGATAGTCTAAAGTTGCCTCCTTTATCTATAGAAGTCTCAAGATCATCCTTTATATAGCTGAGTAATATCCCATTGTATAAAAATAACACATCTTTTTCATCCATTCTGTGGTTGATGGGCATTTTGGTTGTTTCCAAGATTTAGCTATTACAAATTGTGCTGCTTCAAATATGAGTGCATGTATATTGCTTGACCTGACCTTTTCAATTTTTCTGGAAAAATACCCAGGAGGGGAATATCTGGGTTGAATGGAACTTCCAATCCTAGTTTTTTGAGGAATCTCCACACTGATTTCCACAGTGGCCGCACCAGTCTACACTCCCACCACAGTGGAACAGTGTTCCTTTTCCCCACAGCCCTGCCAACATTTGTTGTCAGTTGATTTCTTGATGGCAGTAATTCTTTCTGGAGTGAGATAATATCTCAATGCTGTTTTAATTTACATTTCTCGAATGACCAATGATGGTGAACATGTCTTCATGTATTTATTTGCCATATGAGAAATGTGTGTCCATCTAGATGTCCATTTTTGGAGAGGATCTTTGAATTTGGGGGGCTTGATGCTTTTCAATTCCTTGTATGTTCTGGATATAAGTCCTTTGTCTGAGGGGTTGCTGGCTAAAATTCTTTGCCATTCTGTGGGCTTTCTTTTCTCTTTGTTGGTGATTTCTTCTGAAGTGCAAAAACTTTTCAATAAAATGAGATCCCAGTTTTTGATTCTTTGAAGTACTTCCCATGCATTACGTTCATGAATTCTTTGCCTACCCTTATGTCTCCAAGATTTCTACCTATCTAATCTTCCAGTAAATGTAGTGCTTCTGTTTTAATATTTATATCTTTGATCTAGTTTGACTATAGTTTTGTGCATGGTGATAGGCATGGGTCTAGTTTCAGTCTTTGGCATGTGGAAAGCCAGTTTTTCCAACACCATTTATTAAAGAGGCTATTCTTCCAGTGAACAATATCTACTATACATTTTATTGTTTAGCACCTTTGTCAAA
Source organism: Cavia porcellus (assembly GCF_034190915.1). NCBI lineage: Eukaryota > Metazoa > Chordata > Mammalia > Rodentia > Caviidae > Cavia > Cavia porcellus. Next base: position 48,403,563 of record NW_026947513.1, on the reverse strand, counting down.
TATAAGGTGGTTGGGTGTCTTTGTAGTTGTGTTTGCATCTTTTAATCTGTTCCATTAGTCCTCGGCTCTATTTCTTTGCCAGTACCATGCCGATTTTATCACTGTAGCTTTGTAGTGTAATTTCAAGTCAGAAATTGAGATGCCTCCTGTCTTGCCTTTGTTGGCCAAAATTGTCTTTGCTATTCTAGCTTTCTTCTGTTTCCAAATGAATTTTAAGAATGTTTTCTCTAGATCTGTAAGATATGTCAATGGTATTTTGATTGGGATTGCATTAAATCTGTATAAAAGTTTTGGGAATATGGCCATTTTCACAATGTTGGTTCTTCCGAGCCAAGAGCAAGGAATATCTTTCCATTTTCTAATATCCTCTTCAATCTCCTTTTTAAGAGTAGTATAATTTTCAGCATATAGGTCTTTTACATTCTTGGTTACGTCGATTCCTAAGTATTTCATTTGTAGATGCTATTGTGAAAGGTGATATTTCCACAACTTCTCTCTCAGTCAGTTTTTTGTTTGTGTACAGGAATGCTATCGATTTTTGAGGGTTGGCTTTATATCTAGCTACATTGCTGAATTGTTCATTACCTCTAGTAGTCTTTTAATGTGGTTTTGGGGTCTTCTATGTAGAGTATTATGTCATCTGCAAATAGTGATACTTTAAATTCTTCCTTTCCTATCTTTATTCCTTTCATTTTTCCCTCATCTAATTGCACTGGCTAATATTTCCACAACTATATTGAATAGGAATGGTGATAGTGAACATCCCTGCCTTGTTCCTGATTTTAGAGTGAAAGCTTTCAGTTTTTGTCTATTTAGTAGAATGCTGGCTGTTGGTTTGACATATATGGCCTTTATCAAAATAAGGTAGATACCATCTATTCTGAGTTTCTGTAGGGTTTTTAACATGAACGAGTGTTAGACTTTATCAAAAACATTTTCTGCATCTATTGAGATGATCATGTGATTTTTGTTTTGGGCTCTGTTGATGTGGCGTATTACATTTATTGATTTGTGTATGTTAAACCACCCCTGCATTCCTGAAATAAATCCCACTTGATCATGCTATACAATCTTCTTGCTGATTTGCTGTATTCTAATTTGCCAGTATTTTATTGAGAATCTTCGCATCAGTGTTCATTAGTGAGATTGACCTATAGTTCTCCTTTTGGATTAGGTCTTTCTCTGTTTTTGGTATACTTGCTTCCAGGAATGACTTAGGGAGGATTGCTTCCTTTTTAATTTCATTGAAGAATTTGAGGAGTATTGGCATTAAATCTTCTCTAAATTTCTTGTAGAATTCAACTATGAATCCATCAGGACCTGGGCTTTTTGTTGATAAGCTTTTAATCATATTTTCAATTTCAGTTTCTAATATTGGATTATTCAAAATTGTCATATTGTCTTGATTAAACTTTGGTAATTGAAACACTGCTAGAAATCTATCCTTTTTCTCTGTGTTTTCCACCTTATATGAGTAAAGAGTTTCAAAGTAGATATTCATGATCTTTTGAATGTCCATGGGATCTGCAGTAATTTCTCTCTTTTCAGTTTTTATTGTGTGCATTTGAGTTTTTTCTTTCTTTTTCTTGATAAGGTTGGCTAGAAGTTTATCAATTTTGTTTATTCTCTCAGAAAACCATCTTTCATTCACTAATTCTTTGCATTGTTTGTTAGACTCAATTGAGTTAATTTCTGTTCTGAACTTTATAATTTCCTCTCTTCTATGAGCTTTGAGTTTTACTTACACTTTTATTTCTAGAAGCTTGAGAAGTAGCATTAATTTGTTCATTTGTGCTCATTCTGTTTTCTTGATGTCACAATTTGTTGCTATATATTTCTCTCTCAGGACCACTTTCATTGCATCCTACAGGTTTCAGTATGTTGTTTCTGCATTTTCATTGAATTGTAGATATTGCTTAATTTCTACTATAATTTCACCTGTAACCCATTGATTGCTCAGTAGGTTGTTATTTAATTTGCATGTATTTATGCAGGTTTTCCAATTTTTTGCCATTAATTTCCAATTCCAGTGCACTATGGTCAGATATTATGCATGGTATATTTTCTATCCCTTACATTTACTTAAAAATGTTTTATGGCCTAATATATGGTCTATTTTGGAGAATGTCCTATGCATAGCTGAGAAAAATGTGCATTCTGATGTGGTTAGGTGGAACACTCTATAAACAAATACTAAGTCCATTTACTCACAGATGTAATTTAGTTCTGTTATTTCTTTAATGACTTTTTGTGTAGTTGATTTATCTCTTTTTGACAATGGTGTATTAAGGTCCCCTATTACAATTGTGTTCTTGTATATTTGGTTTTTCATGTCCATTAGTATTTGTCTTATATAGTTGGGTGCTCCTATATTTGGTGCATGTACATTTATAACTGTTAGTTCCTCCTCTTGAACTTTTACATTAACAAGTATATAGTGACCTTCTTTATCTCCTTTGATCATTCTTGGTTTGAAGTTCACATTGTCTGCAAAAAGAATAGCTACCTGCCCTTTGCTTTTTTCTGACTCCTGTCACGTGGAATATTGTTCTCCATCCTTTGATTTTTAGTCTGTGAGTTTTCTTTTGAGTCAGATTTGTTTTTCTGTATACAGCATATTGTGAAATCTTGTCTCTTGATCCACTCTGTCAATCTATTTCTTTTAGTAGGTGAATTGGGGCCATTTACATTGATAGATATAACTGATATACACTGGCACAACTTTATTATTTTCCTGTTGTTTGCTTTCTGCTTTTCCTCCCTGTTTAATTACTTTCCGTGTGTGGTGGTTTCTTTCTGTTGCTGTTCTGGAAATTGTAGTCACTTTTATCACTATCTAGCATATCTTTCAGTACTCTTTCTAGGGTTTGTATGGTGGACATGAATTTCTTCAGTTGTTCTTTGTCATGGAAGTATTTTATTTCTCCATTAAATTTCAAAGAAAGTTTTTCAGGGTACATCAATCTGGGTTGAAAGTTTTTTTTTTTCTTTCAGGGATTGAAATACTTCACTCCAAGCTCAAATTAACTTGAGGGTTTGTGTGGAAAAGTCTGCCAATCATCTAATGGGCTTTCTTTGAGAGGTCAGTTGTGTCTTTTCTCTAGCAACTTTTAGTATTCTGTTTTTATGCTGTATGTCTAGGATCTTAATTACTGTACATCTGGGTGTAGAGCTATGTTGGTTGTGCCTATCTGGCATTCTATATGCCTCACTTGTCTGTATATCTGATTCTTTCCCCATGTTTTGGAAATTTTCAGCTATTCTATGAATAGTTTGCAAATGTTATTTTCATTGACTCCTGCATCTTCACTAATGCCTATTAATCTTATATTGTTTCTCTTGACATCATCTTGAAGCTCCTGAATTGTCATCTCATGCTGTCTTGTTATTTTTAAAAGTTGTGTCTTTTCATGATCACTAGCTGCAGTCCTGTCTGTCCTCAAGGTCTGAAATTCTGTCCTTGGTTTCATTTAAATGGTTTCACCACTTTTCAATAGAATTTGTTATTTCTTAGATATCTCTTTGAATTCATTTCATGCATTCTACTTGTTTTCTATTGTTCATTCAAGGTTTCTATCAGTTTCTCATGCTCTTGTACTTTTTTTTATCTATGTCTTCTCTAGCTGTGCTGATCAACTCTTTTATTAAAGTTGTCATTTTCTGTCTTTACATGAGAAATTGCTTCTAATTTAATATCCTCTATAACCTCATGGATTTGATTCTTTATTTCACTTTCTATCTTTTCAGAAATTTCATGTGTATGACTTTTAAAGTCCTCTACTTCAGTGTCTCCTATACTTACTTCTGATGCACTAGATGTTTGAGATTGCATTTTGTCTTTTCATTTTGTCATTTTCACCTTTTGGGTAAATATTTGGTCTTTCAATCCCAACAGTCTCAACTGTCCATAGTGTGAATTTTAGGGTCCTACTGTGTGGTTGATATTTGTTCTATTGTTGGGTATCACAATGAAGAGGAGAACCAATCTCCTGAATTCCTCCTACAGGCCTGTTGGGTGAGTCCTATTTTCTTTCTGGGCTAGCTAGCCTAAAAATATTTTTTAAATTTTTTTCAAGAGATTAAGACAAAAGAGGACAGAACAAAGCAGATCAGAACAGAACAATGTAAGCAACACAGTATTTCACCACAAGACAACCCAGGATTAATAGAACTACTATAATGTCTCTTTCTTTGAAATAGTTGAGCATAACTTCATATACAATAGTATCTAATGTAACAAAATAGTACACAACCATTCAAGAGAATGAAAGTATTACAAGGCATTCAGAACCAAATAACAGAGAATGAGCAATGGCTACTACATTATCTCATTTTCCATAGAAAATTTGTTTATACTATCACACATAATAAAATACAATATGATAAAACCAATGGAAACAGAAGAACAAAAGCATGGTAGGACTTCAGAGTAAGATGATATTAGAGCCTAGAAGTATTGATATAGGTCAACTCTGTTCCTGCTGTTACTAGGCCTTCAGGTTGTTGTGGCCACCAGATCTCCCTGTCTGTAGTGTTTGTGTCAGCTGAGGCCCTACTGGATCACTGGGGGTCTCATAAGCTCTTTTAATTTTCTCTAAATTGGGGGAGGCCTTATTGGCACACTCTTTTACCTGTCTGATGTTCTCTGGGAAGGGATTACCCATTCTCTTGCCAGGTTTGCCAATGTTTTACAGTTGGAAGGAGTTTCACTTCCACTCCTATTTATCTACTGCAGACCTCTATTTTGAGAGCAAACTCACCACACTGACTGGAGCTTGCTGAGGTCTTCTGTTTGGGTGAGGGGTTCCTGAGTCTCCCATGCAGCCAGCATGGTAATCCACTGTAGTCCAAGGTTCTGGGAGAAGGGGTTGGATCCAAAGATCAGCTGCAGTACTAGGTCCATGAGCTAGAGGGTTACCAAAGGGGTGGGCCTGCAGCAGCAGTCCTAGGTGGCTCAGTCATGCCATGGGCTTCCTAGGTGTTCCTGGCCAAGGAGCAGGCCCACAGTGGCAGTCTCCATTATTTAATTCTTTAACCAGAAGTTGCCAGCAAAGCCAAAATTGAAGATTAGCATTGGAAACAAAATTCTAAACATTAACACCTTGCAGGCTTGGTTTGGCAAAGAATGGGCCTGCCACACTGTGGGCCCCATCACTTCTGTGTCATTGCCCAGTGGAAGACAAGGTGTTTCTGTTTGCACTAACTGAGTCTAAAGAATTTAAAAGAAAGAAGCTATTCTGACTTCAACATCTATTTATAGAAAGTTAAGCCCTTGAGTTTCTGCTTCTGTATCTATAAAATGCAAACAAGTTCTACTACACTGGCTGGTTACCAAGTTCAGTGGAAGATTTTGTGTGCAGTACTCTGCAAACACCTGGCACACAGTAAGTGCCCCACGGTGTTGATGCTGACGCCATTTATTTTGTTGTTCTGTCTAAACTCACTTTTCTGATTTTAAATATTGTTTTGAAGTGAAAAATTGTCTCCTAAGTTCAAATGTGTCGAAGTGATTATGCCTGTCTGTTACTTTGTTCACTCTCTTTCTGTATTCATCCTACACATTAGTGTTTAGTGATTTTCAGTGACTCCTTGAGGGTAAAGACCCCTGGGAAAGACCTGCCTCCTGACGCTCACTGTTGTGGCCACCATGCCACTTACTTTCCCTGTACACAGTGGATACTTAGGTTGTAAATAGAATTTCTCTGTGTAATAAATTTGTCTGAAAGGTTTGACATGTAATGTAGCTGAAGAAAAAAGAAATGATACAGGTTTAACAGTTTTCATTATTTCACATGAACTTTTAGGGAAGATGTTCGATCTTTGAGAGAAATGAATTTGTTTATGTCCTTTGAATAAACACTATAAATAATTAACTTTTCTGGTGACTATATTTTTCTAAGGCCACTATGACTTTGATAAAATCAAGGAGTTTATGACAATGAAAAAAATATTGTTTACAAATTACATTCACTAATGAATACTAGAATCTAAAGCAAGTCATGTCAATTGGCTGTATTTTCAACATTAAGACATGAAGACCTTATAATAAACTAATAAATAAAGACCTTTGGTGAGTACTGGTCTGCAATGTTGCATTTCTTGTAAATGTTCAATGGATATGTACAAAGTTCTAAAGTGACAAGGAGAAGCTAAATATATATTGCTGCACATCAAACAAGTGATCAGGGTTAAGAGGTCAATGTTGGGCACATTTTAAAGCCCCTGAGGAGAGGAGTTAAAAGTTAGAAACAAGCTCAAGAGAATGGGTCCAAACTTACTCAGTGCTTATTGTATGTCTTGCTTTGTGACTTTCAAGTGTACTTTAGTGTTACTATTTCTTGAATGAAAAACTAAAACTCAAGTCTTACAATTTGCTCATGGAACACCGGAGGAAAGTCAGGTCTTTCTCACCCCAAAGTCCTTCCACTTAAGAGCTAGTGTTAATAGAGTTGCAATAATCCTCAGGGATTATTTACTCTTCCTGCCATGTATTTCTTGAGTCGATGGTAGAAAACAGGTAGTTAATAAGCAGAAAATTAAGATACATGTAAAGTCTAAAATTTTGGAAAGAGAAGATGACTGATTACTACTTTATTTGTGTACTGAGTTTCCTCATTTATAAATGGGGATCTTGGACTAGAAATTCTCAAAGATTGACAGTTCATTGCTCAATTCTGCTACCCATATATTCTCATTTCTGATTCTTTAAGCAAATAATTTTTATACCTGTGTATGTATAGATGACATATCATAGGTGAGAGAGATTTGCTTCAAAAACAACCAGTAGCTCTGTGGGACTGGGAAGACAAAACGACCAAAGGAAAAATCATCTTCAGCCTATTTCCATCATTCTTTCTGGCATCCTCTAAACAGCCCTGATGCTGAGTGCATCTTTTTTCATGTATTCTTCAAGTTGTTACCTTGGAATCTTAACCTAAGCCCCCTGGAAGCATCAGAAGTGGATCTGATAAGTTAGGTCCAGCTTTTGAGTGAATGCTGTCAGCCTGCATCATTGCAGACTAAGCAGCAATCGCTTCCTTGTTTCTGAGCAAGCTCAGCTCAGATTCATTCACAGCAATACCACAGAACAGCCCCTGTCAATGGACTGGAGTTGACACTAAAGGGAAAACAAAAATTCATGGATGCTAAGCAAAATCTTCCTTTAAAAGAAAGCAAAAACTCCTCCAAATTAACTATCCATAGGAAACTTCCTCTCAGAGATGTTTATGATTACTGGTATGAAATTCTCGAAAACATAAAAAGATGTTGAGTTCTCTACTAATGCTAATGGTGGAACATTATAGCATAATACAGACAAATAGGGGGATTATTCAAAGCCACAGGGATGGGTTTTTTGAAACCACTCAACAGAGTCCATGGAATTTTTTCTTTAAGACAAATGTTGGCCTTTAAAAACAGAAAAGTACAAGCCATATGATGATTTTTAAGTAAATACTATTTGCACAGAATTCTCCCTGGGTCATTGAAAAAATATTTGACAAGACCTTGGGAAGATCCCATGATCCTAGTGGTGACTGTTCACAAGCATGCAACCAGCAATCACTCTTGAGCCATGAGGGGTATCACAATTACCACCCTCTCTAGCATTAGAGAATTCCTCCTGCGTTGGGTCTGGGTAAGTTATATTCATTAGTATGAGTTTTATGTGATAGTACAGAGAAAGATTCACTTGCCCTCCACATGCTCACCTCTCCAGGCACAATATGTCATCTAAATAATCCATTCCTCTCCCTCCTTTCCTCATGCTACACTGCTTGTTGTCTGAAATAGCAGTGGAGAGATTGTCATATGGCAGTTTCTTGTTGTAACTGAATCCATAAGTTGGCAACTTCCTGGATCTCAGGTTTCATATCTGTTGCTCTCAACAGAGGACACCAAGTATAATACAAGCATTAAGTGTGTGTTGTATGTCTTAGTTACTTTTCTATCATTTTGGGACAAAATACTCAGCACCAAAATTAAGGAAGTAAAGGTTTATTTAGCTCACAGTTTGTGGAGGTTTTAGTCCATAATCAGCTGGCTCCAAGGCAGGGTAGCCTGGCACAGGGACAACACTTCAAACTGGCAGAAGACATCAAAAGCAACAAGAGCAAAAAGGGGTGAATAAGCCTCTTTTCCTCCCTTAATGTGTAAGGAGGCTACCACTCCCTCTGGTGTGTGTAGCACTCACACCACCTCCATGCCCTCCTCTTGCACAGGATGAGGACGTTTATAAAGTGAGGACTCTAGACCCATACTGAGTCCTTTAAACTTCTAGACTGACAAAATGTGTCAAGCATAACAGTAAAAAACTGAATTGTTCATTGTACCGTTTCATTTCTGTTTATTAAGTCTATCATTCATTATTTAAACAAAACTTTCTCTCTTGCTATTCTCATTACTAAATGAGGGTTTTTGTAAAACATAGTTAAAGGGAAAAATATCTTAAATGCCTATTATCTTCCGTTATGTATGGAGTAAATTGTGTGACGCTTTCATTCATTTCTCTAAAGCCTTAGTGATGTGATGATCACTACTACAGCTGCATGAAGAAATAGAGTAAATAAAATGCAACAACTGTGAAGACAATAAGATTCATTAAGATGCCCATTCTGGTTGACTATTATCTTCTTTTAAAGTTCTGTAATGTCTCCAGTGTTTTGGTTGTATTCTTTACTGTTTTGTTCAATTTTATTATAACTGATGATTTAGGAAATTCTTCTTAAGATAGCAAGAGGCAGTATGGTAACCATACTAGTATTTTGATCACCTAGTATTTTGTTTTTACATTATGTATTATGTCCAGCTTTTTAATTTGACTGTCTCTGTTCTGATATGTCGCATATGGTTTTATTCTCTTCAAAAAAAGTAATAAGAACTGTGGGAGTAATAAAAGCCAAAATGTGCAATTGTCATTGTACAAAAGAAAAGAAAAGAAGGTGCTCTAAAGGTTATAACTGCATATATGTTTGAGTGTGTAGGATGGATAACCATATTATTGAGTTTTCTTTTTTTTTTTTTAGATCATTGAACAAAACTGTTTGCACTCTCACTGTTTGAAAGTCCTGTTTGAAAGTCCACTTTATATGCTTTAATTTTGTAACTTGAACAACTATTTCTAAGATGAGAATATGTAATCTATTAACTAGTGATTTCTTACTGTTTATTTTTAAAATTTTGTATTACTTGTACCCTTTTTGTTTTTTTCTTTTTCTCCTTAAATAAAAAAAATGCAAGGAACTTATCCAAGGCCCTACAGGTTGCCAAGAACACTTTGAAGTCACACTTTGATGCATGTGCACAAACACACACACACACACACACACACACACACACACACACACATCTACCTTCAGATTAGAAGGAGTGCTTGAGCCCCTTGAACTACAGCATGGAGTGCCTGTCATCCTGGTACTTGTGACAGCATAAGCTACTGCTTTCTTGCTGTCTTCTTCACTCAGCAAGAAGATGAGCCACACTATCTGGCTCATACCTGTGTTCACAATGTCTGATACATGATAGGATTTAATAAACATTTGTTGCTTAAATGAGTAAGCATACAAAGCCCCGCTGCGTTCTAAACACTACATCAGAAGAACTCCATGAATATCCTTATGTATAAAACCTTACAGCTTTAGAGCATGATCAGAATAATCAGGCCATGAGCTCACTTCTTGGGTTCACCTCTCTGTTGAAATCACCACTAATTAGTGACCTGGGGTTTTAGTGTAGGACTGAGGAGGAAAACCACAGTGCTGCTGACACCGTGGCTGCTCCTGCATACTCTAAACACCAGACTTGGCAAGAACTACCATGTGGTCCTATCAAGGAGGTCATGTAGGCAGTGGCTAAAGAATATTGCTGTGGAATTAAAGAACATGAACTCAAACTTTAGTTTTGCCAGTTACCAGTCTTTATTGCGTGGAACAGATTAGTTTATCTCCCCAAATCTCAGGGAGATTGTAAATGGTACCTTGTATAAACTCGTTATGACTAAATGAGATAATGCATGTAAAGTACCTGGAACAATACCGAGTACATTGAAAACGTTGCCAGCAGTGAGTAGGATAAGATGTGCTAGCAGAGGTGCATGCTTTCAACATTCCATCTCCTCCGTGGTGGCATGAACAGGGTCTGGTAGCATTCTGTCGTCACAGGGCTAAAACAATTATAACTTCCATGGAGTAGGGCAGGTACCACCAGTGTGCAAAAGACATTGACAGAATGAATGAATGATACTGCTTAATTTGGTGATCAGGTTGATAGATGACATCAGTGTGAGAAATAACTTTATACGTTTGTTTCATTGCTTCAATAACACAATTTCAAGTAAAGATTTCAGAAGAATCCTTTTGCTTCCTTCTTCTCATGAAATGAAATTCACTACCAGAAACATAGGAAGCATCTACATTTGTCTTTGCTGAAAAGAAAAAAATTAATTTTATGAATCTAAGGAATACAAAATGTTACAACTTGGGCAAGAGAAAGTCATATATTTACTAAAACAGCTAGAGGTACTGATGTGTTGTCTCTTATATTTGAAAACCTGCCTTCTGTTGTGATGCTTGTGTCTTCTTCCTGCACAATACTGCAGCAAGACTGTTGGATTTTGTGTCAATTCTATCTCAGTAGACAGTTTGTATCGACATTTTCAGAAAAGTTTTATAGAAGGGCTACTGGGGCCTGTCTGCCTCCCATTGCTGAGCATTTCCCTCTCCGCTGTGCATCAGCACTGGAAATGCAGTGGTCACCCTTCTGGTCCATACCACTGAAAGCAATGGCAGAAAGGCAGAGAACTGGGAGACTTTTTCAGAAAACTACTTGGTAAGTACAGGCAAAAATGCACAAGTGCTAATCCATAAACAGTGCAGGTCTATCGGGAGAAATGTGAACTCCAAGGTAGTACAGGGGCTGGAAGCAAACAGTGAAGCAGGAGATGAAAAGCCAGCGAAGACCAAATCAGCAGCAAATTCCCTCGGCCCAAGATTGAGGTGAAAGGAATTACCTCTGGTGCTTTCCATTTCATGTTTCTAAGTAGCCTGGCTTAGGAGCCAATGTCTGGTCTCTGAGAGGAGAAAGAAGAAAATCACAAAGGAAGAAAATTTTAAGACACTCAGATTTTATTTTTGAAGGGTGAGTTACCCTGAACTTTGGGTTGAAAGTAAATTGCTTCTGTATCACATAAAAAGGAACATATTTTCTTCTTACTTGAAGACCAACACTCAAGTCCTTTTCTGAACTCTCAAAAAGTCCATCTCTCTCTTCACCTGGTACTAATACCTAAATGCTAGATATTGGTTAATATCCCCTAACTAAAATTGAGCATATTTTTTAGAAAAACTAATACTTTGCACCCCTCCCTATGATATTCCCATAGAGAGTAGAATATTCTCAACCAGATCAAAGAACTGAGTGCTGGGTACAGTCATGAGTGTGCCTGAACCATAAGTGTTGCAATAAAATGGGTTCTCCTGAGAAACGAGAAAGGAAGTTGGAGACAATGAATGGGCACGTCCACAAAGCTGTCCAGTGGGCCGAAAGCAGCTCCACAGTCACTGGAGCAGCATCTTCCTGCTTCCCTCCCTTATTCCTTATCCTTCCTATCCCTCATGGAATCTCATTTGAGGATGCTGGAGAAGCTGCCTCCGACAGTCTTCAGGCTTCACTTTCTGACCATCTTCCTGCTCTTCTCCCTTGAACTTGATTATGATTTCTGTGACAAGTCACTTTGACTCTCTATTGAAACTTAACACAGAAAGGTAAGAATCAAGAGAATATTAAAAATAGATACTACCATTGTCATTTACAGATGGTAAACTGTGATTCAGTTTAAATTACATACAAAGGAGGTTGGGGATTCAACTCAGCAGCGTAAGCGCTTAACTGGCAAGTGCAAGGTCATGAGTTCAATTCCCAGCAAAATCAATAAATAAACAAATAAATCATGTGCATGGCCAAGAATACAAGGATTAGAATGTAGGTTCTTTTGACAGCATTTTCTGACTGTGGAGGAGACAGTGCCCAGTCAAAATGCTGTCTGTATTTTGGCTGTGGAGCATCCCTGTTCCCACTCATAGACATGCGGGTACTGCAGAAGGGAGGCAGGGCCTTGTAGGGAGTTCTATTTTATTTTATTTGACCAGGAACACTGTTGAATTTCAGTTGAAATTAAATATAACTACCTTTTCATGAAAACAAGCTTCTGGTTCTGGAGCTGTGCAGCATTTCTTCACCCCAGTGATGAATTGTGTCAACAGAGATAGCAGCTCCTTGTCAGCAAGTTGAAGCTTCAGTCTCACTAACTGGATAAGAAACCTATAGCTCAAAGATACCAAATGGAGTTACTAAACGATTTCCTCCTGAAGCTTCTCTTCTCCACAATGCTTGTTAAAGAATCACATGTTGTGGAGTGTCAGCTTTTATGAATAAAAACAGTAAAAATATTGAAAGTGTCTTCTAAAACTTTAATGTTATACTTACAAAAAGGACTCTTTGGAGGCTTAGGTAATTGCAGACAAAATTATATAAAAACAAGACCATATATTAAGTCTTTGTTATGCACTGTATTACAGAATATATAACTATATTTGATCCATCTAGAAAACCCACATCCAAAACAACCCTAACCCCCTTCCCCAAAGGTTGAATGCTGTTTCCACTACACTTGATACAGACATTATCTAAATAGAATAAAAAAGGTCTTACTTCTCTGGCTTAGAGAATGAAAGTAAAATTACTGTCCCTTTGGACATCTCTTTTTTTCCAAACAGTAAAAAAAAAAAAAAAAAATTCCCCAAACAAATACTCGCATTCTCATACGAAAATCCAATTCGTTTTGAACCTGTCCATTAGCTTTGTTCCTAGCTGCCATAATGCATGTTACCAGCTCACAGGCTACAGGGCATTCCAAGTCCAGTAAAGGAAAAGACAACCCAGGTTTGTACTTATAAACAACAGCAATAAATATGCACCACTGTTTTTCTGAATAGGAGCAAGTAGACAGTTGGGTGAATGGACAGGACTGTGATGCCAAAAAGCACACACTCTTTATAATAAAAGTTCTCACTAAATAAAAAGAGGAGGAGGGGAGGAGACCAATTGTACCTGTATTTTTTTCCCTGAAGCTCCTCATTCTGAGACTGACACCAGTCGACAGGAAAAACAGATAGATCTTGAGAAAGCGGGGGAGGTATGTATGTTTTATCAGGTTTCAAACTCTCAAAGCAGGGCCTTCTGAAGGCAAAATTGGCTGTACAGCAGTGGTCCACAGCAGGATTGATGGTTCGATTTTCATTTATTCCACATAATTCTCCAAGAACTAAATCTGCCTATTACCAAGGAGATTTGGGATTGGGTATTATTTTAAAACTTGTACAACATATAAAAAATTATGATTAAGTAGTTCTAAGATTACTGTTTTAAACTTACTCAGAAAAACACACGCCTTTGTGACACTACACTATGTACAAAGAAAGCTATAAGTTGGAGTTTTAATCAGCAGCATGACAAAAGTTTAAGCAAGAGCATTTTGAATGCCTATGACTTTTTTCATAACATACACATTTTTGGTTTGTTTTTTGTTTTTTTGTCTTTTTCCTTTTTATCAGTACCGGGGATTGAACTCACGACCGCCTGCTTGCAAGGCAGGTGCTTATGCCGCTGAGCTAAATCCCCAGCCCCAACATACACATTTTTAATTGTGAGCAGAGAGCTGTGAACAGCCAACTCAAAGTGGCAAGTAACCCTGTGTATTGTCCTGAAGATGCAGGGCAGAAAAGAACAGATTTCTTAATGAATTCAACCCTCTTGTGGCAAGAGGGAGAATTTGTAACGTTACTTAAATCCATACAGCATCCAGATTGAGTTATAGCTCAATGTAGGGAGCTTGTGTCACATGCATAGGACCTGATAACTATCATCACAACAAACAGAGTAATACTAAGGTTCTCTGCATCATTTTGAAACAACATTGAGATTCCTAAATCTTTTTTTCTAACCAACCACTTATTCCATAAACAAAAAGTTAAAGCTCCATAAATAAAAAGTAGAAGGATAATTTAGAGAATCTTTGAAGACTCTTTAAGACATTCTTTAGCTTTTTTAAGATTTTCGCAAGGAGCCAAAAGGAAAATGTGACCTCCATTATTTGACAAAGATGAAAACAAGGAGGAAATGAAGGCAGATAAATCAACAAGTAAACATACTCTTTTTTCTTTACTTTTTTTTTTTTTCAATACTATTCTCACTGTAATGGTTGATTCATTGTGTCAACTTGAGAAGTTTAGAAGTTTAACTCAGCAGGGAGGCAGGATCTTGTGCTTTGTAAACATTTGTGAGTGCTACACTTGCTGGGGGAGGGGAGTGGCCTGACCTGCTCCCAAAGCAAGGGAGGAAAGAGGTTTGCTTCCGCCTCCTTCGCTTGTGCTGTTTTTGCTGTCTTCTGCTGCCTTGAACTGTTGCCCCTGTGCCATATCATCCTGCTTTGGAGCCAGCTGATTGTGGAGTGAAACTTTGACAAACTGTGAGCTAAATAAACCTTTCCCAATTTAACTTTGGGTCTTTGTATTTTGTCCCCGTAATGAGAGAAAAGTAACTAAGATACTCACCAAATCATCAACACAGGCAAACTCATCACTTAGTGTGCAGCAGGTAGTCAGAGCTGTCACCATCTCCTTGCCAAGAGAGATCAGTTCTTCAGTGGAAAGCTGGGGGGCTATTTTTGTGAGCTTAATAAGATAGCTAAAAGAACATATGTCTGTTTTTTTCTGAAGAAAATCAAATGCCCATTTGCCATTGAATAGCTACGCAAACTCAAAACCTTCATTGGTATGTGCAAGGTGAACCTCTGTTCTCACAGATCGCAGCAAAATGTCTCTTTACTCTGTTTCCTCCAGCACCCATCCTCTGCATCTCTACAGTTTTGCTTTCTTTCTAATGTCATGGTTATGTAGATTTTCTTATCTTGGATAGTAAGAAAAGTCCAGCTTCAAATTTTTTATATGGTTAGTAAATATTTTAAAGAGAGAACTTGGAAAATGCATATTGAGAATGAGATAAAGGAAACTAATGAATTGACTGAATTCTCTGCTAACAATCATAGTTACGGAAATACTGAAATCACTTTTTAAATTGTGCTTTGTTTTAAATTGAAGACTTTTAGTTTCAACAGATGCCAACTAGTGTGATAATTCATTAAGAAAACCTGAGATAACTGCATATAATTCATGAACACTTGCAAGAACACTGAAAGAATAAAAATTGCAGTGGTAAGCAAATCTAGAGCTATTTCTACAAACTCAGTTAAAATGGCTCAAAATCCTGGGCAAAGCATCTCCTGCCTGAGAAACTGTTGCCACCTGAATTTTGCTCTGCCCTACCTGCAAACCAGGATGAAATGCAGGATCTTCATCTAGAAATGAGAAAGCCAAGGTCAAACAGAAACTAGAGCAGCAGTTTAGCCTCTAGCGTTGCCTTCATTTCTATCCTCATGTCCAGGAAAAGCTCATGTGACAGCTCAGTGTGCTTTCCTGACAATTGCATTTTAATTCCTTCCCAGAGTTTATAAATTGGCCATAACTGAAAGGCTAACCTAGTTTATTTTACACTTTGGGGAATTTTACACTTAGTCCACTTGTGGAATCAACTTACTGATATTTCAAGCCATCTTCCCCCAAGTTTTGGAAATGTTTACATTCTTGTTGTACAATCTGAAGGCTTTTCCCAGTTGTTTCATTAAATTTGCCTTCCTGAAAATTAAAAATAATCATAGTTACATTTCAAAGTCCAATTGCTCATCATTTTATACCTTCTTAGATCTTTTAGAGTTGCAAATATAATTCAAAATTTATACTGACAATGACTATATTTGATTCTTACCTCACAATGATCAGAGAGGTTATGCCATTGCTGTTAAGAAAAGTTTCCTTGTGAAATTAGATGACTTTTCTATGACTCAACTAGTAATTATTGCTACAAAATATTTTTCAGACTTTATACCTTTTTCTAGCAATTTAGATTTGGAACTTCAAGCTTTCAATAGTTTTCTTCAAATACTTGACAGCTCCTCTTTCACATGACATAAAGTCTAACATTTACTGTGTGGTCACTGGAAAG
Organism: Cavia porcellus; assembly: GCF_034190915.1. NCBI lineage: Eukaryota > Metazoa > Chordata > Mammalia > Rodentia > Caviidae > Cavia > Cavia porcellus. Next base: position 48,387,450 of record NW_026947513.1, on the reverse strand, counting down.
AACTACACCATAAGAATGGATGCAGTGGGACAGATTGTATCTCCATGAGAAAACAGTATTTCCTAAAATCATGGTCCATTTCAGGACCAGAACAGACTACATCAGCTGATGATGTTGCTCTGCCTAATGATGATCTTACACTGAATCCAAACTAGACTCAGATTGATTAATCACATTTTATATAAAATGTGATTTATTAATCACATTTATTTATTTATTGACTCCAAAGAGGGGAGTAAAAATCTTCAATATAAATTTTGAGTGTTTTATTTGTTACTTTTCAAAGTTTTGAATCTACAAACCTACCACATGACGGTAACAATCTGTGGGTGTCTCTCTGCTGCAGCAATCCCCCAGAAAATCCTCATACACTCCAGTAATTCTCAGAAGCTCTGATGTAGACAGGTCTGGATGTCTTCTTGAGTATTCATAAAGAAACCTGTAATATGTGAGATATTACATATATTAAAACAGAGAAAGATACCCAGCTCCATTTTCTAGTCAAATGCAATACTACCACTGCTGTTAAATATCAACTTCTTCCTCTGGTCTGGTCAGGAGGTCTTTGAGGAAGATAATTTCAACACAGAAGACCATTTTATAAAAGTTCTTTTGTTTTCTTTTAGACATTTTTTAGTTGAGACAACAACATTAATAAAATAATGTAACACATGAGAAACATTGCCACCAGTACTTTAAAAACACACATTGAATATAATTCTGTTGGAGAATGCATCCAGAATTCCACCTTGAAACTGTGGGTATGTGATTTTCTCCTTATTCTCAATCTAACATGGCAGATATAAGGCATGGGTCTCTGTCCATCCTGGCACCTGGGCATGAGGCAATGCACCTTTCAGCTTTAAACCTTTGGCAGTGGTTTCCATGGTCAGGCCACAGTTTCATCACCATCTCTCACTTTGACCTTCTTGACTAATCTGGCTTCCTAACATGATCTCTCCAGAATCCCTTTGTTGCCTCAACTCATGTACAAGGTTATTTTCCAGTGCCAAGGCAGCGGTGCTTCACCTCCAGAGTCAGAGCCTCTCTTAGCATCTACTGTGAGCCATGGGCTTCATCCCAGGGCAGTAATGGGAAGGACACAACTAAAAACACATTCCAAAAGTGTTGCAAACACAAAATGCTCGAAGCCTACTGAGGGGTGGGGTATCCATTGCATTTTAGCTCAGATATGAGCACCTGAGAGACTGCAACTTAGGACAGATTCTGACTGGAAGAAGATGGCGGCTTGCTAGGTAACTGGGTAGAGAGCCTCTCTGGGAAAAACAACTCAGACGCTGAAATTTGACAACATGGAAAGGGCCCGATGAGTGGAGAGGGATCCTCATGACCCCAGGAGGAAACTGAAGGAAAAAGAAAAATAGGAAGAGGAAGGAAAAATGTGGGTGAAGGGCTGGAGCCGGATGTGCTCACTGAGACCCATCCTGCACTGTGCTGGGAGCACTATGGAGTTGCACAATCCAGTCGGGCTGAAGCTGCAGCTGCCGATAATGGGAGGACCTTGGCAGGAGGACGCAGCACAGCACGGAGTGGAGCCAAGGTGGAGAGCTGCATTAATTCTTGGTGAGTGCTGCAAACTAAGTCCTGCAGTGGGTGTGGCTGGCTGAAAGACATCTTGGAGTGGGGCAGAGTCCAGCGCTGCGGTGGCATCAGTCAGCCACCCCTGGCCCAGAGAGGACTGGTGGGATCAGCTTGGACTGAGTCATGCCCCTGGTGAGGACCCAGGAGCCAGGGACAAAACTGTCTCAACCCTGTGACGTCCACCACAGCACAGCCTAAGATGCTGAAGGCACTTGCCAGTTGACTATCTTAGAGGACAGGGACCAGCCTGCATCGTTCCCGTGTGAACCTCAGATAACAGTAAACTGGAGAAGGCAGCAAGCCCCCAGCCAGCACACTTCAGAAAAACTGTAGGCCATCCGGAAAGGGCCTGAGACCTCCATGAAGAAAGATATAAAAAGATTAATTAAAGAAATGCTAAGCCCCTCTCAAGAAAACACAGATGGAAGAATGGAGGAACCCAGAAAAGGAAGAGAAACCTTTGGTGAAGAATATAAACAAAATCTAGAATACATGAAACAGATCCAAAGAGATTATCAGGAAACTAAAAACTCCATTGAAAGCTGGCAAAATGCCTTGACAGAAACTAAAGTTAGCCTTTTGAAACTTGAAGAGAGACTTACAATGTGTGATCATAAAAGAAAAAAACCTATTAAAAATAATGAGGAACTAGGAAGTAACAATTCAAAGGCTAGAAGATGACAAGAGGATCTATAACTTAAGAATAAAAAATGTGAGTGAAGAAGCAGGAGTACCACAAATTAATTACAAAGACTATTCATAGAAATAATTAAGGAAAACTTCCCGAGCATAGGAAAAAGAAATGATATCCAGATAAATGAGGTGTACAGAACTCCAACCAACTACAACTAAAACAGATCTACACCCAGAAATATAATAATCAAGATCCCAGAAATCTACCACAAGAACAGAATATTAGAAGTGGCCAAAGAAGCAGATCATCAATAAAAATCAATAAAATAACAACAGACTTATCAACACAAACTCTCAAATCGAGAAGTGCCTGGGGGGAAATAGTCCAACCCCTGAAAGAAAATCACCTCCAACCCAGATTGATATACCCTGAAAAACACTTTCTCAAAATTAATGAAGAAATAAGATGTTTCCAAGACAAGGAGGTACTGAGGGAGTTCATGGCCACTAATCCAACCCTACAAAAAATACTGAAGGACATTCTAGTGAGGGAGAGGAAAAAATACCAGGATTCCAGCAATAGTGAGAGGCCTCAATGAATGGGGCAGACAGTGGAATGAAGGAGTAAAGTGGACAAATAATAGCAGAATAGAATAGCAGAGATGCGGCAGAGAAGGTAGGCTATAACCTTTAATATAGATAGCCTTGATACACTAACAAAAAGAAACAAAGAGTAGATTAGGAAGCAGGCAGGATCCATCGAGATGCTCTGAATAGGAAATATACTCAACCTGAAAAAAGGTTAATAAGCTGAAAGTCAAAGATGAGAAAACGATGCTCAGTGTGACGGGGAACCAGAGAGAAATAGGGACAACTCGTCCAGCAGCCGCAGATAGGTTGGAAAGTTATGACACTTTTGTGCAGTGTAGAACTACACAGCTAGAAGGAAGGAAAATCTTGTGGCTTTAGTAAGTAAAGGAGTTCAGCTCAAGATCAAGCTCAGGGGTAAAAAGGTTCAGCACCACTCAGATAAATAATGAGTTGACCCCATAATCTAAAAACTAAAGAGCTAGTGGACCCAAAATATACAAAGGATCCTGAGAAAGTTCAGAAAGGTGAGGAACTGCCTAAAAAAGGAAGGCAGAGGACACTGTTAATAGTGTATCAGAATTTAAAAGCCACAGTAGTCTTATCACTCTGTTTAGTTTGATTTTATTTTGTCCCAAACTGTCTACTCATACTAGATTTGAGAGCACAGACAGCTATTCCAAAAATAGCAGGCTATACCACAGTAACTATCCTTAATTTCCTATTCACTTAAACTGAAGCCCTGTATTACTTACATTGTCTTACTATGACTGATCTGATTTGAAGCTGGTTTATTAGAGTGCTGTTTGCCTTGACTGATTTTATTTGAATTTGGTATGCTTGATAATATCAAGTTAAGAGTAGAGGCAATTACTCTGAAGATGACAAGATATAATAAGATAACCATTCTGGTTTGATTATTAACTGCTTTTGAAGTCCTACAATGTCTCCAAAGTTGTATTTTTATTAAAATAACCATGCAATGCTATGTTCAATTACATTATGTCTGATGATGTGGGCAATTCTATTGAAAATAACAAGAGAAAGCATAATAACTACTGTAGATCACCTAATATTGTGGTTTTATATGTCTTTTTCATTTCATGTTTCTCTAGGAATTTGTTTTGTTGTCTTGTTATGATGTTTTTCCCTATAATACAGAAAGGATATACACATAGAGATTCACACATGGTGAGAATTTCTAAACAGCTTACAGGAACAGGTTATATAATGCACAATGTAATGAACAGATACTCTAAAGAAGAAGAGACACTAAGAATCCCAGTGCTAATTCTGTAGTGTGATATAAAATCTAGCAATACACTGTTCAGAGTGATATTAGTCTAGTCTCTTATGTTCAATTTCAGCATACGTAAAGATAAGGACAGCTACTACGAAGAGAATGTGAGACACTATGGCAGTCATTATTGACTTCCTCAATGTCAGGTCTTGAAGACCTAAAAAGCCTTCATCATCCTGTTATGGTTACATTAGTTCTGTAATGTTCAGTATCTATTCAATGTGTGTGAAGATGGGACAACTACTTGGAAGAAAACTACAGCCAAAAGGTAGACAGTGAAGATCTCCAGTGGACTTGCTTTGAAATCTGTGTTTCCTAAAATTGTTTCCTTATGATCTGTTTTGTTCCTTTTTGTTATGTTTAATCTTACCCTCTTTTAAAAAATGTTTTAAAGAAAGGACTGGTTCTGACCCAGCCTTCTCATTCCCTTCCCTTCCTCCCTGTGCATCCCTAAACACTGTACTGTCACAGTAACAGTCACACCTATGAGAATGAAGATGATGATGATGACGGCAGTGATGAGGATTGCTTCCACTTATGGCACACATGTGTCAGACAAAATTTCTAGTTTGGTTGAGTTTAATTTATCACTCTCCATGGCTCATTAGAGGTGACATAATTCAGAAGTAAGAGCAGGAGTCTGGAGCCAGATTGGCTGTGCCAGGTATTAGCTGTGTAACTTAGTGCAAATTTCTTAACCTCTCCATGCCCACTTCATCACCTGTAAAGTGAGAATGATAAATGCATACTAAGTTCAGAGGGTACTTTTTAAAAACCTAGTTGTCTAGTAGATGAAAACATAAAGCTCAATAAATTTTTGATAAAAAGTAGCTGCTTAGGGGCTGGGGACATACCTCATAACACAGCACCTGCCTGGCAACTGTGAGATTGTGAGTTCATTTCCTGATACGCAAAAGTAAAAAGTAGATGTTTATTTAACCCAGACCTATGTCTTCAGTCTAGATCTCTTGCAGGACTCAGGTTTATGACATAATTGCCTCATGCAAGCCTCAGCTACTCTACAAGTACTTCTAAGTCAGTGTGCACTCAGTTCCTAAACATGTGATTTTTCCCACAAAGCCTGCTTCTTCCCCAATGTGATCCATCTCATTGGATGAGAAAGCCACACACGAAGTTATGTAAGGGCCAAACAGAAGTATCCCAGGTGAAGGTCCTAAAACATAATTAAGATGTTTCCTCTCTTTCCTTCAATGGAAATACTTCAAGATTGTTCAATTATTTAGGATGCCTGTGATCTGGCTCCGTATCTCTCTCAGTCCCCTGATCTCTCAGTACAGACCCTCTGATCACTGCCACGTATACCAAGAACTTCACACGCCAAACCACACTCTCCCTACCTTGTCTGTCTAGATTACCAAAATTTCTTCAAGTAGCACTTCCTATTGAGCCTTTCCAAGATCTCCAGATTTAATTGACTGCCTCTTCAATTACTTAGCGCATAGTCCTAGTGCTATGTGTTGGAACTAAAAGAACATTTTTATACTTATTCAAAATAAATCTGTCTCTTAATGGTTTCAGGAAGTAGAAAACCACTAAAGTGCTTGGAATATATTTCATTTCCAATAAATGTTGAATGAATGAATATTCATATATGATACAATACAGCACAGAACAGTTGACTTGTCCCAGTGATGCAACCAGATTCAGATTTAGTTCTCACAGTGTAACATAAAATGCCATCCCACCAGCCAGTATATTTCAGTTAGCCTGCTAGTAGCGGTTCCTGTCACCGTTCTTGTTAATTTTATTTCTTAGAAATGGTTGGTCACTGTGATGCATATATGGTCACTAAATGCATGATACACTGTGTCAACTTGAAAAGTTTAGAAGTTCAACTAAGGGACTAAGCAGTGAGCCAAGTTCCTCACCTTGCAGACATGCTCATCCTGTGTAAGAGGAGGATGAGGAGATTGTGAGTGTTGCCCCTCCCTGGAAGGGAGTAACCTGCCTACAATATGAAGGAGGAAAAATTGCCTGCTCCCCACCATTTGCTTGTGTTGCTTTTGCTGTCTTCTGCTACCCCTCTGCCGTGACACCCTGCCTTGAAGTCAGCTGATTGTAGACTGAAACCTCTACAGTGAATTAAATAAGCCTTTCCTTCCTTAATTTTAGGTGTTGGGTATTTTGTCTCAGCAATGAGAGAAAATAATGCATATTGTAAGAATCAATTAAAAAATAGCAAGTACACTACCTATGCACATCCCCTGTATAGATCCCACAAACACTTTTCTCCCTAAGCCTTTGGGGCCTGACAATTTTATAACTCCCATTCCTTGAGAATTCTACCCTGGTAAATGACACTGCAGCTTTCTAACCAGAAAAAGGAAAGAAAGATTTATTTTGTTCTGTTAGAGGACCCCACATCTGACCTGCCTCCTCCTCACTTCCAACAGCCCCACGCTGCCCAGGCAGCCCCCAGCCCTCCACTGCCAGCCCAGGCTCTTGCACCACAGCCTTCTGCTCTCCCAGATTCCACAGCTTCACTACCAATAACACCTGAGCATCTCCTGAGCCACAAACTCACTTCCCGTCATGTGTCATCAACATTGATAAAAGTATTGGCAGTCCCATTGGCCTCTAGGACGTGGACTGCAGCCTAGTCAGCCACTACCTCTCAGCTGAGGCTCCAACTCACCTCCAGCTGCCATTCTGCATCTGCTCTGAAGCTCAGGGAGGCACACCCAGTCAAGTATTCCTGATGTATTATCAACCTTCCACTCCACTGATCTCCTAAATTGGAAACATCACAACCTGTCCTATTCAGAGAAGGCCCAGGTATGTACTTGCATCCATTTTCCAGACCCTCCTGACAATTGTCAGCAACTCATTCTGACTCTGTTTAACACCAAGGAATGCCACTATATTTTAGATGGAGGTCAAGTCTGGGTAAAATGAAAATTCCCCACCACTGTGGTTGATTCTGATGCTTGGATGAGCTCTTCCCTAAATGTGTCCAGATTGGGACTAGAATATGGAAAAAGGCCATGAAGCCTTAGATCAATCAGTACCACACTGCTCTACTAACAAGCCTCAGAGAGGGAGGCAAAAAACCAATAAACATGTCTAAAATTACTGAAGTTACTCTGGAAATTTTATTATGATTCTGTGAAGCCTACTGGGTCTAAATATCCTTTGACCCTAAAGCCCCTGAGACTCAACAAATGGTTAGTGCTGTCTTTGTTGTATAATCAGCCTCTGCCATCAGGAGAAAAATTCCAAAGCCAGCCTTACTTGCATTCAGGACCATGATCCTAGACCTGATCTTGACTCTGTATTCTAGGAAGAAGGATGACATTTACATGAGCCTGAAATGCCTGATAGTCATAACCCTGAAGTTTTAAGAGACTTGTGTCCAGGAGCAAAGGACTCACTCTCCTGCTATTAACCATGTCTCCTTTGGTGATCTAACTCTGTCCTACTACAACCCATGTTGCTGTTAAGAGATACTCCGTGTCACAAAAGGCTCAATTTAGCATCCAACCTCACATCTCTTGCTTGAAACAGTGTTGACTCCTGATAGACTATCAACCTCTCTCCCTTCCAGCTCCATCACAGTCACCCACACAAACAGTTAAAATATATTTATTATGCCTGTAGAGCCAGTTCAGGATCTCCAGGCTGTCAGTTCCACTGCAATTGCCCTCGATATACATTGCCTCAGTCTGCTAACCACAGTCTGCTACCCACAGCCTGCTGTGTACCTGTCTGGCAGTCGTCTGCCACCCAAAGCCTATTGGTATACCTGCATGAACCTGAAGAATGAGTTGTTATGCCTTCATTTGGGCTCCTGTCAGCCAGCCCCTCTTTGCCTTCAAATGAAAAGACCCCAGTTCTGAACTCGAAGGTTAATCAACCTGGACTCAACCTCTCAGAGATTCAAAAACCTGTTCACCTTGCTAGTTTCCCAGATGACTGCACTTCTGATTAACGACACCCAAGCTGCCTGATGGAAAGACACAAAGACTCTGCTACAATATCTGAAGAAACTGGCTAAAAGATATCTTGGGGAAAGGTTCAGAAATTCCATATATAACTGAAACTAAACTTTTTTATTGGTAAGTGATGATATGTGACTTCAAAGACTCTTAGTCAGACTGTCAGCTCCTGGAAGCACCCAGGAGCCTATTTGTGTAAACACCTGACCCAGTCCCTAAAGGTTTTGTCCCTGATTTGCCTCTATTCTCTAAGAGCCAATGTCCTTCTGATCAAGAAAATAGACAGGCTCACCTTAGTCTGAGACCTAAGGTTCAGGTGTCACATACTCTACTAGACCTCCGAAATGACTGTGGACCACTCAATGCTGCCACATACCTGTCCACCAATCTGGGCCCACCAGATCATGATTGCCTGGCACTGACTGATGAAATGTTCTCAAGATTTCCAGACTTAAAAATGACCCCCTGACAGATGCTGAGTGCATCCTGTTTACAAATGGAAGTACATCTGTTAAGAATAGAGTCTGATAAGATATACATGATGTAGTCACCTTGGACAAAGCTATTTCGACCAAAGCTCTCCAGCAGGAATGTTCTGCACATCAGAGTGCTTCCTGAAATTGTTTGGAAAATGTCAAAAGTGATTCCAAACCTGCACTCAAAATAATCCAGTCCAGAGGCCTAAGCCATCTCTGAGTATCAGATTGATTAAAACATCAACCTGAGCCAGAAAAGTACTTCCCGGTACTTCTAGGTCCATCTTAACCAAAGCCAGACCTTCCCTCACCAAATGTTCTGCAAGTTCAAGCCACAGTGCTAGCGTCAGTACCCCTGCAGCCAACCCAGGCTTCAGAGTCTGTTATTGGCCCCGACCTCCACCCAGCAAACAGATCGATTTCACTAAAGTGAAGCCTCATAAGGGCTAACATATCTGTTGGTACTTATATACACCTACTCAGGCTGGTCCAAGGCACTCCCTATCTGCACTGAGAAGACTACAAAACTCTGTAGGATCTTGCTGTGAAAAATAATTCCCAGATATGGTCTACCTTTCACCACTGGTAGTGACAACAGACCTGAATTAGTAGCAGAGATAACTAAATAAAAACTACGTCCAGCATATAGGCCACAAGCTATAAAAAGTTTAAAAAAATATTCCTGCAGAAACAGCTTGTAACTAGCTCCATAAAAGTTTATTGAAAGGACAGTTATACCTGTAGTCATGCCTACACACACACACACATAACTCAGTCTCATGTTAACTACCTCTACAAGTTTCAAAAATCCAGCTTTAGATTCACCATTCCAGAGTTAAAAGAGCCCATCCAGATGTCTATTGGAGAGTTTACCTGACCAGAAAGTTCCTCTAAAGTTTACTCTAAAGAGACCACACACTCGAAGCCCTGATCTGGTCACTGGACATTGTCCATGCCTGGGATGAGGACACTGTTCACAGAATTGTTCCATACGTATCTTCCTTTATTTTGTGCCTTTTCAGGCTGTTTTCCCCTGTCCTTGCTTTCATTTCATCCCTGCTCTGTTGCTAGCTGTGGCTTAGAATAAAAAATAACCAGTAAGGCCCTTTCCCTTATTCTACAGTTGACCAAAATATGAAAAGTGTCCTAGGCACATTGGACATGCTCCAGGGTCAAACTGAATCCCTTCCTAGAGAAGTGTTAAAACATGTCTCTTCCTAAAAACAACTTAAGGAGGGATTCTATAATAAGGAAAAACTTTCCAATTTGGGGGACCTTGACTAAGAACCCATCCTAGGACCACTGACAGCCCTAATGTTACTGCTTCTAGTTGGGCCTTTAGCTCAAAAAGATGACATGTAATATGCTCAAAAAAGATTTGCCAGGGAAACTAAAAGAATAGGGGAAATGTAACACACAGTGTCCCCTTAGCCAGTATACTTCAGTTAGTTACCCAGGTAGCCTTTCCAGTTCCAGGTCCCATTACTTCTACTTCTTAGAAATGGATAGTCATTGTGATGCATAGTTGGTCACTATGATGCATACTGTGAGAACCAACCAAAGACACCTCTGTACCTCCTACTTTACAGACCCCGTAAAAACCTCCATCTTCGACCCTTCAGAGTCTGACATTTTTATAAGGATAGATTCCTTACCAGTGCCTGTCTAACAATAATTAAATCTGCCTCCAAATCCTGAATGCCATCTCAGTGTTTCTGTTATTATAACAATGGGTTGTCAACCATATGCCTTTCCCTCTCCAATGAAGAGTAGCTCAGACCAGCAGCTAAACCAATGACTTCCTAGCCAGACCTTCTGGGCTCAATCCTTGCTCTGCAATTTTCTACTGTGAATCTCCAACAAGTCACTCAACTTCTTTATATCTCAGTTTACTCATCTTAGAAATAAGAAGAAACACTTCTTATTTTAGATGAAAGGAGAATTGAAGTATAAAATATTTAACCTATTGAGCAAATATCAAGTTCTCAATAAATGTTAGCTATCGCTATAGAACAGCTTCTTTTTCTTAATATTATGTGAAAACATTATAGCCTATAACTATGATTGTCAAAAATTATATGATACCCAGTGAACTAAGCGGTTGCTTATCACACAAAATTAGCCAACAGGAGCAAACTTTGCAAGTTTCTATTTGTCTTATCAGTGTTAACAGACAGTTACATTACTTGGCAAAGAAGTTGTCTGGGTCTGTATCTCTCTCTTGACACAAATGTTCACTGCCAGTAAGTTTTGCTTCTGTTAGAGACACATTCTTTGGTCTGTCATCTTTATTCGAGTTAATTATGCAGTCTTCACGTTCTGGTATTTTCTTCTCACAGCACTCTTTGATTTTGCTGGAGATGGAATCTTGTTTTGAACAAATATGGCTCATAACCTTGCTCTGTACCAAATAAGAACAAAAAATGGCTTTATTTTCAAAGTTTCCTCAGGGCTGCACCCTTCATAATGGAATGGTTGTATGCAAAACCAGTCATGAGCACAACATCTGGAAAAGCCTCATCAGTCAATTTAATAAATAATATTTATTTAAATTTTGTATTCATGAAATACACATGAAATTTCATATTAACACAAACTTTTTCTCGTCATATAATTATAAAAATAAGCTATATCACAATTCACATTTATTCTTAAGTATAAAACTGTTAAATACTCTTATTCTTCTGAGTTCTTGGCATCTTATATTCTAAATAGTATTGCTTTCCCATAAGAATTCACCTGTGTTGTCAATGGTGATCTTTAGAGACATGCCAGTGTAGTATTCTACACTTGGTCTTCATTGGGCTGAAACTCCATTGCCAAATACATGGCAAAAACTCAATAAATATTTGATAAATGAATGGAAGAATGGGAAGCAAATAAGCTATGATAGCAGCTACCAGATAGGTCTCAAATATAGGAAGCTCTTCTACTCATGATATTATCTTCCTATGGACATGATGAATTTGAATTTCTTCAAAAATGTGAAATAGAAAGCTTTATACTCTCCTCTGTCTCTATCCTTCCTCCTGATTCAGACTCCTCCATAAAGTTAAAAATTAAGGAGAGTTTAAGGGCTACCTAATTTATACACTAGCTGGATAATTTTTAAAAGCTGATCAAATCCCTGGTCCCCCTTCCAAACTGTCCAGAATGAGTCTGCATGTTCTTCTCACTCTGATATAGCCTTCGTCGTTGTTTCTGACCTCCCTGAGTATATACAACCTGATCCCACTGGAATCTTCTGGTAATCTAAGGTGAAGCATGGGATGAATCTGAGGGCTGAGCTGAACAACAGAATGGGGCTCAATACCATGTTTCCAACCAGCCACACAGAGCCAGTCTGCAAACATTCAGTTTGCTGAGCGTATTGCTGTTCCTGGCCCAACCTATCATGTAGTCTCTGAGAACTCACTTCTATTTTTAGTTAGACAGAATGAAATTTGAAATGTAATATGACCCCTTAGTCTCAGTCCCAAATTTCACAGAAAATCTCAATTGTATCCTAATTTTACAATTAAATTTAACATTATAAAATGCACATTTCTATAAATAAATAAATCATGAGTAAATTCCTTTAACGAAGGTACAGTTAGGAATAAAATAATCCTTTGACACCTAATGTCCACTGCTTGAAATAAAATGAGCATATCTCAGTACTCAAAAATTCAAATTATTTAATTAGTATGCTATCTTCATCTTAAGTCAAAATCACTATGATAAAACCTAATTTCAATGAATAAAAACTCAGAATTTTCTAAGTGAAATTGTATTATCATTGATTGCAAGACCAGTTTAAATTATGCAGCAATATATTTACTAGTATATTACTGTAGAAGATTGTTTTAGTTACCAGAGGCCAGGGATGAGGACACTGGGTAGATGCTGCTGTAAGGACACGAAATTTTCATTTGACAAGAGCAGTAAGCTCAAGAGATCAGCTATACATCATGATGACTATAGCTAATAAAAACACTATGTACTTCAGAAGTTCTGAGAAAGTAAAGTGTTTTTGTACCGGGGATCAAACTCACAGGTTTGCACAAGCCAGGCAGGTGCTTGCACTGCTGAGCTAAATCCCTGGCCCGAAGAAAGTAAATTTAAGCAAAGGTTTCCCTCACAAAAATTGTAAGTGTATGAAGAAATGCATATGTTAAGCAGCTTGATTTGCCACCCCATAGAATATACAGATACCAACATAATCATGTTGTATGCTATAAATAAGCAAAATCTGAAAAAAGGAAAAGAAACAAAGATCCCAACAGTATTTCATTTTAAAATTTGAAAAAAAAGAGACAAAGACACCAATATTATTTGAAAATATTTAGAAAACTGTACCTAAAAATCCTGATGAAATTTTCAAGAAAACAGCATTTTAAAGACATAATGATAAGTCATTCTTGGGCTTTACTACCTCTTTCTAACATCTCCAAGAGGGTTTGTGTTATAAAGGAAACTTCAATCTGGAATAAATATATTTTCAAAATTATAAATTCATAAATTTTATGTTAAGATGTTTAGTCATATAAAATACAGTCATGATAATAATCCCATGTATTTTTTTTAAAATATAGGGGAATTCATTAAAAATGTTACTTTTGTTGTGTGTTATTTTTAATAATATATTAACATTCTGTTTTCATTATAACGAAGTAACCACAAATTAGGGGCAACTGTAGAGTAAAAAATAGTCGTTTTCTTCAAAAAGCAAAACAAACAAACCAAAAAAACCCTCTAGTTTGTATTGATGCTCAAGGCCCAGGAATAGCCAAATCATGAGCAAAACAGCAAAGCTGTACCTAAGCACATTACAAAGCCGTGGCATCCAAACACCCAGCACTGGCGTAAAAAACCAGAAAGGGCAAACAGAGCAGTGCGTTTATGACAAACTCTTTTGGAGATGTTAGAAAGTAGTAGTTAAGCTCAGGAACGCCTTCTTATCATTATGTTTTTAAAGAACTGCTTTCTCTACTTTCATAGGGATTTTTAGGTACAGTTTCCCAGAAGCAAACTCACACATCCACAGCTAATCAATTTTCCACAAAGGTGCCAAAACTTACACTGCAAACAGAATAGCCTTCTTAGTAAAATATTCTGGGAAACTGGATGCTTTATGCAGATGAATGAAGCTGGACCCCTGCCTCTGACTAAACACAAAATTCAACTCAGAATGGAGCAACAAAGAGCTACCCCCACCCTGAAGTTGTGAAACCACTAGAAGAAAACAGAAAACTTAATACTTTGGTATAGGAAATGATTTTTTGAATAAGACCTCCAAAAGCACAAACTACAAAAGTAGAAATACACAAATAGAATTGTATCAAGCTAAGAAGTTTTAGAAAAAAAGAACAGAACAAGAGATCTACAGAGTAAAGAGGCACCTGACAGAACAAGGGAAAACATTTGCCAACCATTCATCAGACAAATGATTACTATCTAGACCATCTAAGGAAAAATATTGAACTACAAAACTCAGCCCTGGGTTTAGCTCAGCGGCATAAGCACCTGCCTTGCAAGCAGGCAGTCGTGAGTTCGATCCCCAGTACCGATAAAAAGGAAAAAGACAAAAAAAAAAAAAAAAAAAAAACTCAGCTCTACTTAAAAATAGACAAATAATCTACATACACATTCCTAAAATACAAGTGGCCAATTTCACTAGACACAGAGAAAATGCAAATCAAAATCACAAACAGATATATTGGTTATATTCAGAAAAGCAAAAAATTCCAAATGCTGGTAAAATATAAAGAAAGGAAACTCTAGTGCGCTGCAGGTAGGAATGTGAATTGGTACAGCCATTATGGAGCCCAATATGAAGACCCCTCAAAAAATTAAAAATCAGCCTACGTGATCTAGTTACACCTTTTTGGGTATATATTTGAAATAAATGGCATTAGTTTATTGAGGAATTATCTGCACTGCATTTTTATTTATAGTAGCTAAGATGTGGAATCAACCCAGGTAATCATCAATAGATACAGAAAATGTTGTATATTTACAAAATAAATGGAAAGAGATAGAAGGAGGTTGGGTAATAGTTACCAAAATACAGTTAAGAAGAATAACTTCTAGTGTTCTAAGTACTATGCTTTGTTAGTACCATAAATAGATACATAAATAGATAAATATGTGCATTTGTGTTACAATATGTATGATAGCATGCTGTGTATCCCATAGATATGTACAATTATTATATGTTAATAAGAAAGAAAAAATAATTGCTAAAACTCAGTTTATCAATATGTTGCTTGATTTTAGAGAATATTTACCTGGTCATGGATGCACTGCAAAACATCCCCTTCGCAGCACCCATAATACATAGAAGAAACATCTTTCAGAAGAGAGGTAAGTTCCCTAAATTCAATCTTGGGGAATTTTTTACTGAACACAGCAATGTTTCTGAAACAAGAATTGAGAGCCACTGAAATGGTGTGAACAGCAGGTACAAGGGGGCGCTCTGAACTGAAACAAGCTGACCAGTTCCTACAGCGTGAGACTATTAGTGTTGCACAGACAACTCTATCAAATAGCTGGAGGGGGCTTCACAGCCCATGGGCTCACTCTGAAAATCCTAGGCGGCTACTTAGGACCTTAGCATCCCGTATTTGAACAAAAAAGACTTTCTGCTCTTTTCTGTAATTGTTACAGAAAGACACTGTGTGAAGGTCATCATTCCTGATTTGAGCTTGTGACAGGCATAGATAATCCGTCACAGACTGACCAAAATATCTCAGAAGTACCCCCTTGTTTTTGAGGCTTTCCCTCCCCAGTCTTCTTTCACACTGTCCTAATAAGCTGGTTCTGAGCTATCCTCATAGACACATCCACCTCAAACCCCCTAAACACTCAGAAAAATAGAAACAAAAGTTCAACAAGTATTTAACAATAATGGAACACAGACAAAGAAATAGAAGTAGAGATAAGATATATATTACAAAACTCACATAGAGTTTAAGACTTTCGGTCCAAATTTCATAAGGGCCCCACAGACATTTTTTTGATAAGAAGAAAATGCTTTTAAATACTGTGTAATTGGTGTGGCCTGAAGGAGAAAAAGAAAATTCTATTGAAACAAAAGCAAAATCTTACTATTTGCTTCTTTTAAACTACCTATCAACCAAACTTTTCCAGGATTTTTTCAGAGACAGAAAATCTATTTTTATTTTATTTATTTTATTTTACTATAGTTAGAGATTGAAAAATGTGCTGTAACACGTGTGAATGGTGAGGCCAGGGCCCGGATGCTGGCTTGCCTGCGGGGTACAGGTACGGTGCTGGCCTGGCCAGGCAGGTTATGGTGAGCTGCCTGTCTGTGCAGATGGCTCCATCACCATCAACAATGTCATTAAGGCCTTGTTAAGATTTAGTGCCATCTTCCACTTCAGATTTTCATTCAAGAAAGATCTCTTCCAATTACAAGGAAAACAAAGCCAAAAGAGAGGCCCTAAAAATGAGTAACTGTCTTATACCAGTCTTGAGTAAACAGAATACTCAGAAGAGCAGCTGGTGGCCAATGGATTGGGAATCAGTGACCATGGCAGGATGGTGTCAAACCTGTAAATGACTCTTGACCTGATTTTGTGCTGAGTGAGGATGTAGAGGCCTCATCTTGGATGGCTCATTTTCTCTTTAATGGAGCAAATCCAGTACTCACCTTTTCCTGAAAACAGTTGGCTTTCTGTTGTTCTTCACAACAGGTTTTTGCAACTTCTTCAAAGCGAGCAGCAACAGTAAGAAGTGTAGGGGCGAAGACAAAGGGGTTCCTTCTGGCAACTTCATATATATATCTGTAAAAAATTTAAAAATTTTTAAAAAGGAGACAAGAAGAGAAAGGGAACAAACAAGAAAAAAAAAGAAACAAGGAAAAGAAGGAGGTGGAAAAGGAAAGGGAAATTGTAAAAATGAAAGCAAAAGGAAGAAGGTTTGTCATAATAGAAAAGTTCTACGCAGGTCAGCATGATCCAGTCCCCAGTGAAAACTGCACTGAGGACTTCATCTCCAAGTCCCTGCCTCCAAGTTCGGGGCAGTGATCACAGTTCTGACCCTGAGCACTGATCTGTGAATACTCTCCTTGTCCCTTGCTGGCAAGTGGACAGCAGCTCTCCCTTCTGTGTTCAAACAGTGGTCACACACAGCCCATTCCAGATTCAAGGATCCTATTTACAGTACTTGTGTTTAAATAAACCCGTGACAGTTTTCAAAGCACCTCAACTTTCCAGAAAAAAACTCTGCTTCTGCAATTAGTGAATAAAAGACAGATCTTTGATCATCCATTTAGTAATTTACCATTTACCTGAAGTTTAAGAACAAAGTTGCAATTTCCCCTTGGGAAGAAGAAATTATTTCTTCTTGTGCTTCATAGCAATTTAACACTAAACATACTTCTCTGTATCCTGGGGCTTATTACATTAGAAGATGCACATCACTAATGTGAAGGTTTTCAAAGAAGAGCGTTTGCATCAAAAGCCCCCCTCCCATCATGTGTTCAAGGAAGGTGATTACACTGCAGAGTGGGATCAGTCCACCAGTAACTTTGTAGCTGGATGGGCTGTTAAAAGGTGCCACTGGAGTTCCAGGTGGGGTCTAGCTGGGGAAGCAAGACAGAGTATGGTTTTGAAGGGTCTACCTTGTCCCCCCCCACCTTGCTCTCCCTCGAGCTCTCTCCCTAGCTCTCCATTTCTTGGCTGCCATGAAATAAGCAGCTGTCCTCCACTTCTTCCACTATCATGTTTCACTTGGAACCAGTTGATCTCTGAAACTGAGCCAAAATAAACCATTTCTCCTTGAAGTTTAATCAGGTGTTTTTTCCAGTGAGGAGAAACTGACTGATACAATTTCTCTCATTTGTATCTGTCTCCTCAACTCTGAGCACAGAAAGCATTATGTATATTGGATAAATTAATGAATAAATAAACCATGTTCCTGTGAAAGAATAATGTTTCAGTTAAATCATTTTGCTATTAAAATTGAACTTACTGATTTAGAAAAGAGTCTCTGGTATTTTTATAAGCCTCACATTTCTCTTCAGGATCCAGAGTAGGGAAAGGAGGCAGAAATCCTACATTGGCTTTCTTGTTATAAAAGAAACAGAGTCTTCTTTTAAAGTCAACTTTCCTACAGCAATGTGAAAAGTTATATTTCTGAGGCAGCCCCTCCATGGAACACATCATTTCCTGTAAAACATTATTCTGAACAGCAAAGAGGAAAAGAATGATTTTTAGTCATGATAAAGCTATTCTGCCTTCTGAAAATGACACAATAAACCAATGCTATCTTTTGAGAAAGAGATGGCAATTTCCCAATCCTTACCAAAACCATTTTCACTCATTCCCTTGTCAGCCATCTCGCATTTTGGGAAATCTATCTTGCCCAGGACCCCTTAACCCATTACTCTTTCGTGGCTGCTCGCATTGTCCTTGCAGTTTGGCTTTTCTCATTTCCCAAAGTAGCAAGTGCAGTGTGTTAATGTATTGGAGAAGGATTTACTAGTATTGTTTAGTAGTACTAGTATTGTCTAGACATAGAGAAGTTGCTCCCCCAAAAAGGGGAGCAATCATAGGGCATATGTTGAGAGGAGACACCTAAGAATGGTGCCTCCTTCCTTCCATATTCTTTTTCAGGCTATTAAGCCTCCGATGCCTGGTGATCCACTTTTGGAACACCCAGAACAATGGAACAAAATAAAAGATTTTTTTTCTCTTCAATTCCTGTTCCTTGGATTTTTCTAGGTACCATGTATGAATTTCATGCAAGAATTCAAAAACTTGCCATCCTTGGCATAAATGAGTTAATTGCCTTCCTGCCTGTCTTCATGGGATACTGTGTGAAAAGCATATTTATATGTATTACAAGCACACACCCAAGTCTTCCAAAACATCCTAATGCAGAATTGCACTTCTTCTGAAGAAAGTGACCTGTCATAAATTCTGGAATTGTTAAAATAAAAATTACGTGCATAGGCATCTTTCTTTTCATAATTCTAAGCCAGAAATTCTCTAAACTTTGACAAATCACCTCATGTATGCAAGAATTGCGAATGATTTACTCACAGCCAGTTTTGAACACTCTGGAAGTGTCTTGTCACCCAAGCACTTATCTTTGTATTTCATCATATCTTTGATCAGCATTTCCATGTCATCAAATGTTGCTTCCTGGACATACTGAGCAAATGCAATGATGGTCCTACAACAGTCCACATGGGGCACATGGTGACTCCTGGCAGAATTTCCACAGATGTCTAATAAAAATCCACAGCAACAACCACTTGCTGAATTAAATTATTTAAGAATTAGTGCTATGAATTTGGCATATTCTTGACAACTTAATCACCTCATCAAGATTTTATAATTAATGTTATATTTACTTTTTTCATATGATATTTATATAATTATCTCTGAGAAGCATTAACATTTCTGGAACCTGTCAGATAAGATTACAATAAACATCATCAAAAGGAATCTAGCAAAGAAGCCAAAAATATACACTAGATAAAGGACTTTTTAAATAAATTGTGCTGGGTAAGTTAGATATTCACAGAAAAATTGAAATTAGATCCCATCTCTCACTATGTATAAAGGTCAGTTCAAAATAGATCAAAACCTAGGCATGAGACATGAAATTTTGAAACTACTAGAAAAAAACAGAGGAAACCCTTGTTGCCCTAAGCACAGGCAAAGAGTTCCTTTGTAGGGCTCTAGCTGCACAGAAAATAATAACAAGAATCAATAAATGGGATTGTATCAAATTTCTAATTTTCTGTACAGTGACGGAAACAACTAACAGAGTAAAGAAACAGTCCACAAAATTGGAGAAAATCTTTGCCGACTACATTTTCAACGGAGGATTAATATATAGAATATATAAATAACACAAAAATCTAAATACCAAATAGTCAAATATGTCAATCAATAAATTGGTTAATTAATTGCATAGATGTTTTGCAAAAGTACAAATGACCTATAAGTACATGAAAGACAATTCAGTATCTTTATTCATTAGGGAAATGCAAATCAAAACTACACTAGATATCATCTTGCTAAAATCAAGAATATAAAAAACAGTACATGCTGGTAAGGATATTGGGAGGAAAAAAGACTTGTCCACTGCTAGTGAGAATGTAACTAGTATAGCAACTGTGAAAATCAGTGCACAGGTTCCTCAAAATACAAAAAATAGACCCATTTATACCACTTCTTCCTATATATTCAAATAGCTTTTTCTAGGGACACATGCGTAACTATCTTTATTTTGACACAATTAAAAATAACCAAGATATGGAACCAGTCTAAAGGCCTGGATATGGTTTATATCTAGATGTTCCCCTCAAAATCTTATGCACTCATAGGTGGGTCTTTTCAGAGGTGTTTCCATCTAGGGTGTGTGAATATGGGTTAAATTAGTCCTCTGATTAGTTTAGCACTGAACTGGGTATAGATAATTTTTGTAAAATAAATAGGCATATTAAAAATACATAAGCATTTTTAAAGAATAGAAATTTTTAAAAGACTAAAAGAAGGAAAAAATTGTGTACTTGTTGATATTACAGAAATTTATGGTGCTTGTTATATAAAAACATTAAAACTGTATTTGCAAAACAAGGAGTCCAGCGAAACTCACATGGATGCAGTGTTCTCATTTATAAATTTCTGGGTAACATTGAAGTTATCTGAAAAACAAGCATATTTATTTATATATCCTGGCATTTTAACATTTTCACTATAAATAGCTATATAAGGCATTTAAGAATGTGAAGTGTAAAACACAGCAGTATAAAGTAATTTAGTGCATCTAATAAGGAAGATAGAAGTCATATGAACCAAATATGATGCTAATCAACTAACTATACATTTAAGAAACACTAAATTGAATTGATGCGAATTAATCTCAATCCGACCATATTTTAGATTTGCTATTGATACAAATGCCAAATACAACACCATCTCCTTACCTAATGGCTTGTCATTTACAACCAAAACTCTAGTAATATGAAGATTATGGGTAGCTGATGTAATTCCAGAACAGGGCCTAAAGGGACATGCTATGGCTGGCTGCAGGTCAATGCAGTTTATGGTATTAGTCAGATGCAGAATCCCTAAACTCACAGATTTTTTCCCAATGAGTACATAGTGACCAGAAGACACTTATGTATGTCCAGACTACAGTTCTGGAGTCTTTATGTCTTGCAAAGTATGCTGAACACCATGAGGCAATGAACAATGACCAAGAAAGATTTCTCCTCTAGATCTCTGGGTCCTAACCACACACAGCAGATGCCTAGAGTTGTACATGTGACTAAACTCCAATTTGAAAAGTGCTTAAGTACTTTTCAGGAATGCTTTAAGATCCCTGAATAAAGAAAAGGTTTATGTGGGATAGTAATATGCTCATTTCCACACAATCGGGTGTGCTATGTCTTATATGTCAGAATCTCCCCCAGTGACTCTCAAATAGGACAAGATAAGAACTATTTGTCAAATGGATGGAGGAATAATGTTCAGAAAAAGTAAACATTAGGAGACTTCTTGCAATATTTTTATTGAGAAGTCAATATGAAATTAATTTTGATAGAAATAGAAATGAAAAGGAAAGTATAGGTGCAAAAGATATTATACAAACAATAATTGACAAGATTTTTAAAACAAGGAGAGGAAGAACTCAGGAATGATCATTCTCACCAAGCGCTATGACATCTCACTAGCAGGCACTTGGGACTGTGAATAAAACAGATCCACACTGTCAGGGTCAGTATCACATAGGACCTTTTGTGAAAACTACAGAAAACTCCAACTCCCAGGTCAGAGGGAGTATTTAAAAAAACTTTCTTTGAACAAATGAAGTTAAATGTTTTCCCATTTGAGTATGAGAAATATAAAGGTCACCTCCTCCTCCAGGTTTACACTGCCTTGAATAGTATCAAGGGGGTTGCAGAAAATGTACAGTTGGACAGTGATTAAGGTCTTGTGTGCTCTCAAAATATTTACCATCTAGTTAAGAGGTTCACACTGGGCAACCACATTCCTCCCCAAAAATCTCAACTCATGTATGTTGTTCCATTGTTACCATAAATAATACACATTTCCAATAAGCACCAGTGTTGTGATATTCACAGCATATCTCACAGCAGCACTTTCTATCTTGCTATCTATCAGTTGCTGACCACTTCCTGAGTGTGAAAACTGGCTGCCTACAGACTAGGTAATGTGATTAGCAAACTCAAATTCCAGAAAAGATTGATGAGATAACTGAGCTCAATAAATAAACATAAGGAGAGGGAGAAAAGGGTAAGAATTAAACTGAAAAAAAGTTTTAAAAAAGGAGAAAATATCCTAATTCAGTCATTCCTTACTGATACGCAGATAAATTTCTTACCGACTTCTTGAAGCTGTGTGGGCAGGGTTAGGGACTCAATCAAAATGAACAAGAAGAAAATAAAACCTGTAAATTTTAACTGCTGCATTTTTTAAAAAAGAAATAATATTCACAAAAGAAACCACTGTGGCTGAGGTCTCAGGTTTTTATGTCTCTGGAATGTCATTAGTTAACTAGTAACCTGTGTAATCTGGTTTTGAAACACTACATATTTGATTTCCATTTGATCACATCACAGAATTTCCTGAGAATTATTAACCAGAAAAAAACAATCCTCTTTATTTCACTGGAAATAATCTATTGGGTTGGAAAAAAGGTCCACAAAATCTTCAAACACTATAAATATTAAAGAAAAAAGACTAGAAAAGATAATAAATCAAGTAAGTACAACTAGAAAGATATTAAATTTCATTCTTATTCAAGAGAATTTAAAAATAATAAAATTCATGTCTGATAGGATTAGAGCAAAAAAATAATAAAAATATCTGAAATTGAAATTCATATCAAATCAAGTGCTGGCATAATGAAAGTTTTTGGAAAACAAATCTATAGTAAGGATTGATAGTCTTTAAAATAGTCACATCATGTGAACCAAACATTCAAATTCTGTGACCCTATACTACAAACATGATTTTACATTTGGAAATATTTTCACTGCATAATGTTAGTGTGAGCTTATCATATGTGGCTTTTATTATGTTATATACATGATTTGCTGAAAGTTATTGTCATGAATGAATATTGAATTTTGTCAAATATTTTTCTGTCTTTATTGAGATGATCACTAGGGTTTTGTCCTTTATATTGGCATGTAGTTATGTCATACATCTCGATTTATTAATGTTGAACCATTCTTTCATTCCAAGGGTAAATCCCATTTGCTCATGGTGAACAATCCTTTCAATGTGCTATTGAATTCAATTTGTTGAGAAATTTTTATAAGAAGTTTTTTCATCACTGGTCAATGGAGATATTGGACTATAATTTTCTTGGTTTATTTGTTTGTTTGTTTGTTTTTATCAGTACCAGGGATTGAACACGCGACAGCCTGCTTGCGAGGCAGGTGCTTATGCTGCTGAGCTAAATCCCCAGCCCCAGTTTTCTTTTCTTGTAATGTGCGTATCTGGTTTTGATATTAGGATAGTTTTGGTCTCATAAAATGGATTTCGAAGAATTCCCTCTACTTTTTGTTTTGAGGAGTTTGAGAATGATTGCCATTAGTTCCTGAGATGTTTGATAAATTTCAGCAATGAAACTAACCTACAGAAAGTGTGTTCTCCTGCATGGATAGAATGTTTTGTATGTCTATTGCACATTTTGTCCCAAACCAGGCAGGACTTGCCTCTCTATTTCTGGTAGCGACTGGCTCTGCATCATGCATGTGCTATGCTATTGGCTGCTTTGATCATCACTGCTAGACAAAAACTAAGACACTATTCAGCTCTGCATGCTGGTTGTTGCCATATCTCCATTATTTGTTTCTTCAGGCTCCAGGTAGCTTAACCATGTCTTTACCCTCAGCGTTCTACACAAGGCAAGATAGCAATGGGCCTCCTG
Source organism: Cavia porcellus (assembly GCF_034190915.1). Lineage (NCBI taxonomy): Eukaryota > Metazoa > Chordata > Mammalia > Rodentia > Caviidae > Cavia > Cavia porcellus. The sequence continues at coordinate 48,363,970 of NW_026947513.1, read as the reverse complement.
AGTCCTGTCCTAGAGTGCTGGGCTAGCTAGATTTTCACCTCTAGTGCTCCTTCTCACTGCTGTTACCATAAACCCAAGAAAATCCTTCAATGTGACTCTGCATCTGATGGGAGAAACAGTGCTGTCAAAGTAATACCTTCCTCCTTAGAACGTGTTGGTTTGGGTTTGAGTTCTGTGATCTATGCATTTGTCTTTGTCCCATTTGCAGCTGCTAGAATTTTCATGAAAATGTTCTGCCATCTTGATGGTACGTTTCTTCTAAATTTTTCAGTCTATTGCTGTGACTCATTGCATAAGCTCTTCCAAATATAAATTTTTCATAGATGCCAAATCTTTGGTCTTTATGAAGCTGATGGCATTCCTCTCCAAGTAAATCTTAAGCTTCAAATAGTCTTATTTAGTACAAATTCTCATATTATCTTGAAACTGTTTTATATACCATGCATAGTGATTCAGGTGAGTAACTAGATTACTGTTTTCAGGAATCATAATGTTCAGTGTGTAAGAAAAGAGATAATAGCAGTTCAATCTAAAACCCTGCACCATTTTTAATGAACTTTATAAAGCACCTTTTTGGAGATGTAGTTGATATACATGAGTTGTATGTAAAATATACTGCTTGTGGCATGAAAGCGGAGACTCAAGCATACCGAGCTGCAGTGATGACAGGAAACCCTGGAGCCCTCTATGGAGAGGGCACCAGTGGAATGGAGCAGGGATGCACCGGGCTGCAACAGCAGCTGAGTGACTCCCATCCAAATGTCCCCATGAGAGGATGACTGAAGGGATGCCATTTTGGAGTGGTACCAGCTCAGCCTAGGATTTGGAGCAGTGTTATGGTTTGATAACTAGTGGTCAACTTAACGACAGCTGGATTACATCAGCATGCATTGAGAGAAGATGCTCCACCTGAGAAGGGTTGCCAGGATAAATAGGTGGAGAAGAAGAGAGGTGTGAAGAGGGATTGAGGCATTATGGAGGCATTGTTAGTTCTCCTACAAGTTGCTGTCTGAGCTGTTGGATCTCCTGGAGAAGCTTTGGTCTTCACATCGAGCATTGCTTCCTGGCTCCGGAGGGGAAGACATGTGCTGCCTGGTCTCCAGGGTGAACTCGTCACGCTGCTTCCTGGCACGTTCTCGACTGTGCTTGTCGTCAGAGGAGCTCGGGGCCTCCGTGTCGCTGAGGACAGCTGTGGTGCCTTTCAGGACAGCCCCGCTCTTTGTTGTGAGTATGACTTCTCAGCTCCAGTGTAGAACCCTCATCCCACTAGCACAGCTCCTTCATCCTGCTGGCATGGACTTTCTGGCTTCCACCGCTGACCCTTGGGTCTTCCCGGCACGAATCCGTAAAAGAGACTGGTGTGAGTCCTTCTTGTGGGCTCTGGACTTCCAGTTGGACTCGCGGAGGCGTTGTTCTGAGCTCTGGGTTTTTATCTGGACTCATGTGGGACATTGCCATGGGGTTTAGGCTCTTGACTTAAATAATATATGTCGTTGGTGTTGTGGATAGATTTCCTGCATTCTCCTGTGTTAACTTTCAGTGACCATTATAAACATATCATAAACTCCATGTCCTGACCTGAATTGTTCTCTGTGTACAACCCCTGACTAAAACAAGCAGCTTTTTGGGGTTGGCTTCATCTCAGGACTCCCAGTGTCTAGGTAAGGTGCAGTCTTGGGAGGAGCTCAGGGTTGAGAAGCAGAGGTCAAGAAAAACCCGGAGAGTTATGGGATGAACAATTCAGGTCACAGACCCACAACTAAAGACGAGGATAACCTGAACTTCTGCAGAGATGAATTGCCACCCCCACTATTTCTATTGAGGCTGGCTGAAATTACACAGCACCATACTCTAATCCTACTGTAGGCTTTCTGGGGTCCTACAATATGGATCTGGGCTCAATCTGCTTCCTTTATCTACCACAAACATCAAAGACAGACTCTGAGGTAGACACTACCACAAAAGTGTAGACCACAGAAGATTATCACGGGTTTGAAATCACCAAGAAATATCTCTTCTTGAAATTTTTGCCTTTAGTTTTTGTTTTTGCTCTCTCTTTTTTGCTTTCCTCCTCTTCTTCACTAGTCTGCAAAACTTAAGTCATTTTCCTTTGTCTTCAACCTTGCTTCTAATCTCTTTCTCTTCTTCTGTTTCTCTATTTTTCCCTCCTATCCCTTTTTAAATTTTCTCCCCAGAGGGTAAAATTGCTCAGTTGAGAGGATATTGACTGCATATGGTTTTCTGTATTGTTTTACATTCTGTTATATAACTATAAAACTTGTACCTATGATGAAAGATGAGAAATTAATAGTTACCACAGTTTGCATTTTCTAGACTATGCTAGATTCTTTTGTTATCATTGACTGTATTACTTTGCCCATGGTGGCATAACTGTTCTAATCAGTTCTTCTTCCTTGTATGCCAAGCGTTAAATCCGTATCACAGTTTTGGGAATATGACCATTTTCACAACGTTGGTTCTTCCTATCCATAAGCAAGGAGTATTTTTCTATTTTCTGATATCTTCTTCAATCTCCTTTTTTAGAGTGCTATAAATTTCATTGTATAGATCTTTTATTTCCTTTCACTGATTCCTAAGTTTTTCTTTTCTTTTCCTTTCTTTTCTTTTTTGGATGCTATTGTGAAGGATATGGTTTCTCTAATTTCTCTCTCAGTCAATGTGTTGTTTGTGTGTAGGAATGCTATTGACTTTTGAGTGTTGACTTTCTATCCAGTTATGCCATTGAATTTGCTTACTAATTCTAGAAGTTTTTTGGTGGGAATAGTGGACATTCTTTCTCATTCCTGATCTTAGAGTAAAAGATTTCAATTTTTTTTCCATTTAGTATGATGTTGGCTGTTGGTTTGTCATAGATGGCTTTTATAAGATGGAGGAAAAGACTATTTATTATGATTTTCTATGGATTTTTTTATCATGAATGAGTGTTGAACTTTATCAAAAGCTTTTTCTCATCTAAGAAGATGATCACATGATTTTTGTCTTTAGCTCTGTTGATGTGGTGTTTTACATTTATTGATCTGTGTATGTTGAATCATTCTTTCATTCCTGGGATGAATCCCACTTGGTCATGATGTATAATCTTGATTTGCTGCATTCTGTTTGCTAGTATTTTATTGAGGTGGTTTTTAAAAAAAAAAAAACTATGTTCATTAGGGTTATGGGTCTGTAGTTTGCTTTTTTTGGTTGGGATTTTCTCTAGTTTTGGTAATCAAGTAATACTTGCCTCTAGGAATAAATTAAAGAGAATGCTTCCCTTTTAATTTCAGTAAATAGTTTTAGGGGTATTAGCATTAAATCTTCTCTAAATTTCTTATAGAATTCAACTGTGAATTCATCAGAACCCAGACTTTTCTTTGTTGGTAAGTTTTTAAATATGTTTTCAATTTTATTAACTGATATTGGATTCTTCAATATTTTTATACCTTTTGATTCAACTTTGGTAATTCATACTTCTAGAAGTCGCTCCTTTTTTTCCTGTATTTTCTGTCTTATGTGAGTAAAGATTTTCAAAGTAGGTAATGATCATCTGAATTTCCACAGGTTCTGTAGCAATTTTACCCTTTTCATTCTTATTGCATGAATTTGAGCTTTTCTTTCCTTTTGTTTTATAAGATTGGCAAGTGGTTTATCAGTATTATTTATTCTTTCTAAAAACAAACTCTTTGATTCATTTATTCTTCATACTATTTTGTTAGTTTCCATTGTGTTCATTTCTTCTATGATCTTTATAATTGCCTCATTTGTATGGCCTTTCATCTTAACTTGTTCTTCTCTTTCTAGAAGCTGTGGGTGTAGCATTAGGTTGTGTATTTGTGTGCATTCTGTTTTCCTGATGTGAGAATTCTCTGCTATAAATTCCCCTCTTGGGGTTGCTTTCATTGTGCCCCATAGGTTTCCATAAGTTGTATTTGCATTTTTGTTTGATCATAAACATTATTTAATATCGTCTTTAATTTCATCTGTGATCCATTGGTTTTTTTAGAAGAGTGTTAGTTAATTCTTTGCAGTTTCTTTTGTCATTAATTTCCAATTTTATTACATGATGGTCAGATAATATGCATGGGATAGTTTCAATTCCTTTGTATTTACTTAAGCGTATTTTATGGGCTAGTGGTCTATTTTAAAGAATGTCCATTGTGCAGTTGAGAAGGATGCATATTCTGATGCTGTTGGGTAGAACATTTTATAAGTCTATTCATTCATAGTTTTGATTCAGTTCTGTTATTCCTTCGCTGTTTTTTTGTTTTGTTGTCCTGTGTCTTTGTGACAAAAGGTGATTTTTTGTTTTGTTGCCCTGTCTCTTTGCGACAAATGTGATTTTTTGTTTTGTTGCCTGTCTCGTTGTAACAAAAGATCCATTACAATCGTGTTACTGCTTATGTTTTTTCATATCTATTGATATTCATCTTATATAGTTGGGGGCACCCATATTTGGTGCATATATATTAATGATTGTTATTTCTTCCTCTTGAGTTTTTCTCCTAACAAGTACATAATGACCTTTTTTTTCTCTTTTAATCATTATTTGTTTGAAGTTCACATTGTCTGCAAGCAGAATAGATACCCGGCTTTTTTCTGGGTTCCTGTTGCAGGAAATATTGTTTCTCATTCTTTGACTTTTAGTCTGTGAATTTCTTTATTTATTTTTTTAATTTTTTTATTTCAAAGAGATTAAGACAAAAGAGGACATCACAAAGCAGATCAGAACAGAACAATGTAAGCAACACAGTATTTTTACCACAAGACCCACCGGTAATTAACAGTGGCTACCATAATGACTCTTTCTTTGAAATAGTTGAGCATAACTTTGTATATAATAATATCAAACATAATAAAATAGTCTAAAACCATTCAAGAGAATGGAAGTATTACAGGACATTCAGAACCAAATAACAAAAAACGAACAATGCCTACTATATTATCTCATTTTCAATAGAAAATTTGTTTATACTATCACACATAATACAATCAAAAAAGATACAACATGGTAGAACCAAAGGAATCAGAAGAGCAAAACCATGGTAAGACTTGAGAGTACGATGATATTAAATCAGCACTGGCTATTATAATGTCTTGTTTTCTTCAAAATAGCTGTTTATACTATCACAGATAATAAAGTCAAATAAACCAAGACAAACCCATTCCAACTAATGAATAAAAATATTATAAGGCTTCAAAACAATGTAATGGGGAATCATGATTACCATAAACTCTTATGTACTCTTACCATTTCTTACACTAGGGAGAATATACAGTATTTATATATGTGAGTTTGATTTATTTCACTTATGAGTACAGTCTCAAGCTGAATCCATTTATTTATAAATATCTCAATGTGATCATTCTTTATAGCTGAGTAGTACTCCATTGTATAAAAATACCACAACATTTTTATCCATTCCTTAGTTGATGGACACTTACATTGTTTCCAAGATCCATCTATTACAAATTGTGCTGTTGGGGCTGGGGATTTAGCTCAACAGCATAAGCGCCTGCCTTGCAAGCAGGCAGTCGTGAGTTCAATCCCTGGTACCGATAAAAACGAAAAAGACAAAAAAACAAATTGTGCTGCTATAAACAAGGGTGCACATATATCACTGTGGTATGATGTCTTTAGTTCTTCGGGGAATATACCTAGAAGTGGAATAGCTGGAACAAATGGGAGTTCCAATCCCAGCTTTTTGAGGAATCTCCAGACTGACATCCATACTGGTTGCACCAGTCTACACTCCCACCAACAGTGCAGGAGAGTTCCTTTTTCCCCACAGCCTCGCCAGCATTTGTTGTTGGTAGTTTTCTTGATCCTGGCTAATCTATCAGGAGTGAGATGAAATCTCAGTCTTGTTTTAATGTGCATTTCTGATGATGAACATTTTTTCATGGATATATTTGTCATTTGTGTTCTTCATCTGAGTACTGTGTATTCATCACAGATGCCCATTTTTTGGATTGGGTGCTTGAATTTCAGCGGTCTGATTTCATTTAATTCTTTATATGTGCTAGACAGAAGTACTTTATCTGAGGGACAGTTCAGTAAGACTTTTTTCCCAGTTTGTGGGTTTTTTTCACTATGCTGGAGATTTCTTTTGATATGCAGAAACTTTATAATAAGACATGATCCCAGCTATTGATTGTGGGAGGTATTTCTCAAGTGGTTTGATTACTTTTCATGAATTCTCTACCTACCTCTATGGCTTCAAAATTTTTACCAAATTTGTCTTCCAACAGATTTAATGTTTCTGTTTTAACATTCAGATCTTTGATTTTAGTATATGGTGATAGGCAAGGGGTCTACTTTTAGTTTTCAGCATAGGGATAGCCAGTTTTTCCAGCACCATTTATTAAAGAGACTGTCCTTCTTCCAGGGAGCATGTTTGGCTCCTTTATCAAAGATAAGGTGGTTGAGTATGTTTGTAGTTGTGGTTGTATCTTCTAATCTATTCCATTGATTTTCAAATGTTTTTATTCCAGTACCATGTTGGGTTTATTACAGTAGCTTTGTAGTATAACTTCAAGTCAAGGATTGTGATGCCTCCTGTCTTGCCTTTGCTGCTTAGAATTGCCTTGGCTATTCTAGGTCTCTCATTCCAGATGAATTTTAGGAGTGATTTCTCTGTATTAAAGAGGTATGTTGATGGTATTTTCATTGGGATTGCATTGAATCTGTATAAAAGTTTTGAGAGAATGGCCTTTTCACAATATTTATTCTTCCTATCCATGAGCAAGGAAGGGATGTCTTTCCATTTTCTGAGATCGTCTTCAATTTCTTTTTCAGGGCATTATAATTTTCCCTCCGTAGATCTTTTACTTCTTTCATGAGAATAATTCCTAAGTATTTCATTTTTTTGGGGATGCTAGTGTGAAGGGTGTGGCTTCTCTTATTTCTCTCTCAGTGGTTTTGTTGTTAGTGTATAGAAATGCTTTTGATTTATGAGTATTGATTTTGTATCCAGCTACATTGCTGAATTTATTTATTATATCTAGGAGTCTTTCAATGGAGTTTTGGGGGTCTTCTATGTAGAGTATCATTCATCTGCAAATAATGATAATTTAACTTCCTCTTTTCCTATCTTTACTCCTTTTATTTCTCTCCCTTGTCTAATTGCTCTGGCTGTATTTCCAGTACTATTTTGAATAGGAGCAGTGATAAGGGACATCCTTGTGCCTGATTTTAAGGTAAAGGCCTTCAGTTTTTTGGCCATTTAATATTATGCTGGCTGTTGGTTTGTCATGGATGGCCTTTATCACATTGAGGTACAGAACATCTATTCTAATTTTCTGTAAGGTTGTTTTCATGAATGAGTGTTGGACTTATCAAAAACTTTTTCTGCATCTATAGAAATGACCATGTTATTCTTACTTTTGGCTCTATTGATATTACATTTATTGATTTATGTATGTTGAAACATTCCTGCATGCCTGGGATGAATCCCACTTGGTAGTGGTATATAATCTTCTTGAAAATTTTCTGCATCCTATTTGCCAATATTTTATTGAGGAGTTTTGCATCTGTATTCATTAGGGAGATTGGCCTGTAGTTCTCTGTTTTAGTTGGGTCTTTCTCAGATTTTGTTACTACAGTAATATTTGCTTCCAGGAATGACTTGGAAGGATTTCTTCCCTTTCAATTTCATTGAAGAGTTTGAGGAGTGTCGGCATTAGATCTTCTTTGTATTTCTTGTAGAATTGTGCAGTGAATCCACCTGGGCCTGGCTCTTCTTTTCAGGTAAGGACTTAATTACATTTTCGATTTCATTAATAGAAATTGGGTAATTCAGCAGTTTTACATCTTCTTGACCTAGCTTTTGTACTTCGTATGTTTCTAGGAATCTGTCCACTTCTTCTGTGTTATCGAACCTATGAGAGTAGAGGTTTTTGAAGTAGGTGTTGATGATCTTCTGTATTTCCACAGAGTCTGTAGTGATTTTGCCTTTTTCATTCCTTATTGCATGAATTTGAGCTTTTTATTTCCTCTTTTTAATTAGGTTGTCTACAGGCTTATCAATTTTATTTATTCTTTCAAAGAACCAACTGATTGATTCATTGATTCTTTGGATTGTTTTCTTAGTCTCCATTGCATTAGTTTCTGCTCTGATCTTTATAATTTTCCCCTGATTATGGCTGTGGGCTTGACTGGCTCTTCTTTTTCTAGATGTTTGAGGTGTAGCATCAGGTTGTTTATTAATATTCATTCCTTTTTTTTTTTTGTCATTTTCCTTTTTATGGGTACCAGGGATCGAACTCATGACTGCCCGCTTGCAAGGCAGGCCCTTATGTCACTGAGCTAAATCCCCAGCCCTATATAAATCTCAGCTGGTAATGATGTATTATGTCTCTCTCTGTCTCTGTCTTGTCTCGGTCTGTCTGTTTCTCTCTCTCTTAAAATTTTGGTGAATTCAATTTGCTAAATGTTGTCTAGAATTTTTGCATTGTTCTTCACATACAAGGTCAACATACTATGGCCCACTGGCCAAACTGAGTCTGAATCTATTTTTGTATAGTGTATGAGCTAAGAAAGCTTTTTGCATTTTAAAATATTAAAGAAAAAAGACAAGAGAGAAGGATAAAAAGAGGGAGAAGACTATAGATGTTCCGAAAAGCCTAAAATATTCACATGTTCATTTACAGAAAATAATCCATGACTTCTTTAAAGATTTGTTGGTTTTCTGGTTGGTTGTTTGTTTAGCAGTATTGGGTATTAAAACCGAAACACAATGTATATTAAGCAGGTGTTCTGCCACTGAGCTATGTTACATTTTTAAAACAGAGTCTCACTAAGTTGTCCTTGTTGACTTTGAACTTGAAATCTTCCTAACGTGGGATCCAGACTGTCTGGGATTATTTATGCTCCAGCATGGCCCACAGTTTTCTTACATGCACCATCCATCTGGTTTTGAAATAATGCTGGCCTCATAGAATGAAATGAAAAAGATTCCTTTCTCTTCATTTTTTTGGAAATGCTTGTGCATATTTGGTATTATTTCTTTCTTGAAGATACATAATTCACCAGTAAAACAGAACTTTTCCTTGTGGGAATAACTTTAACTAATATTTCCATTTCCTTAATAGATACAGGCATAATTACCTTCCATATTTTGTATTGGATGAGCTTCGGATAGCCTGTCTCTTAGGGAGGGAATTTATTCATGTCAAATTTACTAGTATAATAATTTTTCTTTATTATCAGTTTTGTATTTGTGGTTGTGTTACCTATCTGATTCTTGATGTTGACAATTTATATTTTTTTCCTTATGGTAAATCTTGGTAGGGTTTTCTCAATATTATTGACCTCAGAAAACCAGCATTGTATCTCATTGATTTTATTGATTATTTTTTCCTGTTTTTTATTTTAATGATTTTCTTTATTTTTATTTTCTCTTTTTTCTATCTCCTTCAGGTGAATAGTCAAATTAATTGATTTTTAGATCCTTCTTCTTTTGTAGTAGGCCCTTAGTGATATAAATTCCCTTTAAGTACTGCTTTAGTGGTGTTTTACAAACTCTGATATGTTACTATTTATTCTCCTTCAAATCAAAATATATAAGTACCCTTTTGATTTCCTCGCTGGTTGGTGAGTTGTTAGATGTGTAGTTTCATTCATGTGTACTTGAGGACAGATGAGTACTTAAGGATTCAGAGGTCTTACTGCTAAAGGTTAACTCTATATTATCAAGCAATTCTCTGATTTTTTTGAAAGCAGCATCATTTAGGGAGACAAATTCTCATATGATAGTCCACCAGTCCGAGGGGAGAAAGCAGGCAAGCAGGCAAGAAGTCAAAAGAACTGATTTTTTTGAATGAGTAGTCTTCACCCACCTATTTTCACCATTTGCTGACTTACCAGAAGTTTATTTTAGACTTATCCTAATATTTCCTATGCATACTGGGAATTTGAGCACTTCTGATTTATACACAGTAGTAGCAATAAGAAAAGTAATAGTCTTTTTTGTAACTTAGTATTTAGGCAAAAATCAACCTTCTTTGACCAATGTACCCTGTTTAAGGCAGCTCCCCCTGGTTATCAACATTTCTTAATCCCCACCCCTACACACAGCAATTTTTGAATCTTCCTCAGTTATTTCTTATCATAGTTTTATTTTAATTTCTCATATTAATGCTTTTGTCCCTCTTTCTAGGGTAATTTTTATCAGATGGGATGGCAGCCCTGTTACTTCACTATGTTATAGTCCATAGCATGTGGCATTCATCAACGCAACCAAACAAACGTTTCCATCCTTACTGTATTCCAAGCATGGTTCCAAGTGTTAAAGATAGCAGAAATGAATTAACAAATAAAAACCCATGTGTTTGTTAAGCTTATACTTTATGGAAGGTAAGTAGAAAACAAAGTCTAGCATTTATCTAGATAGCAAGAAGTAAGGAAATCTGGATGTGATTGCACAAGCATCCAGCAGATGACAAGGAAGAGAAGCTTGAAGTTGGAGACAGAGTGAGCCTCACACGTATCTGAAGATTTTCCAAGCAAGAAAAATCACAAGAGCAAAACCCTGTGCAGGAATTCATATTGTAACTTCAAATAACAGTCAGGAGGTCAGTGTGCCTGTGCAGCAGATTAAGAGAAAAGGTCAGAAACACATACTCATACAGGATCATCGTAGAGCATCCACACTTACTGTGAGGAACATTGGAAGTACACTAGAGGGTTCGGAGTGAAAATGTGACATTGACATTTGAGAAGGCATGTCTGACTCTATGGCCGTTGGTGGACACACCTGGATTGGTGATCTCATCCAGACAAAGTTCATTTAATACAATCTCCGTGTTGACAACACATGTGCATGTCTTAAGGCCAGATTTCTCCCTTCATTTCCAGACTCATACGTCAGCTTCTTTCTTCATATTTCTGTGCTTGTAACCCACAGACCGCTCACACTTAGCACATTGCAAACTGAACTCCTAATACTTTCCTTATGTCAAAAAGTGTTTCCTTGTCTTGTCCATTTTTCTGTTTGTTCAATCCAGGAACCAGCAGTAATCAGTAATTTCTATATTCATGTTCTTCCCCATTTAATCCAAGAGTAAAACCTGCCAGCCCCACATTTAAAATACATCCAGAATAAACTATTTCTCAATAGTCATTCCACACCCAGTCATGACCCACTTGGATTATTACAACAGCTTCCTGACTCATCAAAAAATGTCTTTGCCCTCTTCCAGCTCCGTGTACATCATAATTATCAAGATGGTTCTTTACTCTAGCTTATTCAGCTTACATGCTGCAGCTCATGGATGCCTGGATGAATTTAGATTCAGGAAGAGTCATCTGAGACACCTCATGTAGAGGTCAGATAGTTGAGGAGCACACAGCAAAGAAGGTTAGAAGTCATCAGTGATGGTGCAGGGAGATCCAGAAGTTGCAAGAGGAAAGAGTTTCTAGGGACAGAATCAATTGTTATGTTAATTTCCTATTTTTAAAAATTCTGTATCATTTTTATCCTTTTTTCTGTTTTGTTTTAAAATTATAAAAAAATAAATTGTGTGAAATTCTACTGAAGGAAATCAGGTAAGAGAAAATAAAGAATTGATTATTGGATTTTACAGACTAGAAGTCACTGGTAATCTTGACTGGAGCTGTCTTTATTTGCCTAATTTATTCTGTGAAGAAGTAGGCATGTTCTTAAATCTCCAATTTACTGATATTTCTCATAATGTATTTTCATGTTTTAATTATTTTTATTTATTTCTTTTTTTAAATAAAACAGCAGTTTTTTTAATTTTTCTAACATGTGGGAATATATAAGCTAAGAAAGACAATGCTACCAGTTCACAAGATTATTTCAAATCAAAACCAAGAAGTTTCCATGAAAGGTTTATATCTATATTATTTGATCAAATTGTCATGCCTATATCTTGTAATATGAGCAACTATTTAGAAGATAAAAAGAGGCAATGCATTGCACTCACCTTTGTTGTTTTAAAATTTTGTATTGCTTTTATTGTATTGTCTTTAAAATAAAAAGAAATTAACAAGGACATTTAAAATTTTACAAATTGTGCTGCTATGAACATGGGTGCAAATATATCACTGTGGTATGATGTTTTCAGTTCTTCTGGGAATGTGCCAAAAAGTGGAATAGCTGGATCAAATGAGACTTGTAATCCCAGCTTTTTTTTTAAATTTTATTTAAGAGGAAAAAGAGAAAAACACAAAACAAAACAAAGCAGTGTAAGGGTACACATAATACAGAACTACAAAAAAAAAACATAACAGTAAGAAATCACCTGTTAATAGATTACATATTATCATCTTGGAAATAGTTGCTCAAATCACAGTATCAAAGAATACAAAGTGGACATTCAAACAGAGAGACTGCAAACAGCTGTGTTCAATGATCCAAAAACATTAATATAGTCAGCTATTTAACACCCCTAAACACATTTGCTGTTATATCCGTTAGAGCTCTTTTTTTTTCCCCTCTCTTTTTTGCAAAAAATTTACACATTTTGGATTTTATTACTCCTTAGTTCTTATTACTTTTTTGGGGGGGGGGGAGAATAAAGTCAAATATGGCAAAACAAAGCTGTCAGTCAAAACCAAGGATAGACATAGCACTAGATGTAGAATAGAGTACAAGGTTATCAACAATGGTTATCAACGTTGTCTCTTATTTCCTTAAAAAGAATTGTCTATCTCATTAGATATTATAAAGTTGGACAAAACAGTAGAGAACAAGACCAATAAAACTTAGGCATTGTAAACATTACAGGACTTCCAAAGGAGACAATAGTCAAACCAGAATGGGCATCTTAGTGAATCTTATTGCCCTCAAAGTAGTTGCCTATACCCTCAAACTTGATACTATCGTACAGAATGGAACAGAGTCTAATCAGTCAAAACAAGATCGTGGGAGTATTACAGGACTTCAAAACAAGTTAATAGGAAATCAAAAAGAGTTACTATTATATATCCTAATTTTTTTTAATTTTTCCCCTTAATTAAAACAAACATAAGAAATAACTAAATAATTTTTTTAAAGAATAAGGGAGAGATTGAGTTAAAACAGGACATAACAATATAACAATAGAGGTCAAAGCATGACTGTTTCAGCAACCTCGTGCTTCACCACTAAATAACCCGATTTAATAGTAGTTACCATAGTGTCTCTCTTTTTCTTTGAAATATTTGGATAAAACTTCATATACTATAGCTTCAAATATTTCCATATCAAGAAGCCCAGAATAAAGACTTTCTAATTAATAAGTGAAAATTTTATAAGGCTTCAAGGCCACATAATGGGGAATCATGATTACCACATATTTTTATATATTTGAATCATTACTTACATTAGGGAAACTATTCGGTATTCATACATGCGAGATTGATTTATTTCACTTATGAGTATGGTCTCAAGCTGCACCCATTTATTGATAAATATCTCAATGTGATCCTTCTTTATAGCTGAATAATACTCCATTGTATAGAAATACCACAACTTTTTTATCCATTCCTCAGTTGATGGACACTTGGGTTGTTTCCAAGATCTGGCGATTACAAATTGTGCTGCTATAAACATAGGTGCACATATATCCCTGTGGTATGATGCTTTCAGTTCTTCTGGGAATATGCCTAGAAGTGGAATAGCTGGAATAAATGGGATTTCCAGTCCCAACTTTTTGAGAAATCTCCAGACAGACCTCCACAAAGGCTGTACCAGTCTACACTCCCACCAACAGTGCAGGAGAGTTCCTTTTTCCCCACAGCCTCTCCAGCATTTGTTGTTGGTTTTCTTGATCCTGGCCATTCTTTCAGGAGTGACATGGTATCTCAGTATGGTTTTAATTTGCATTTCTCTAATGACCAATGATGATGAGCATTTTTTCATGTATTTATTTGCCATTGCATTTCTTCATCTGAGAATTGCGTATTCATCTCAGATGCCCATTTTTGGATTGGATCTTTGAATTTTGGAGGTCTGAGTTTTTTTAATTCTTTATATGTTTTAGACAAGAGTCCCTTGTCTGAGAGAGAGTTCACTAAAATCTTTTCCCAGTTTGTGGGTTTTCTTTTCACTATGCTGGAGATTTCTTTTGACATGCAGAAACTTTTTAATAAGAAGTGGTCCCAGTTATTGAATTCTGGGAAGTATTTCCCGTGTGGTTTGAGTCCTGTTCATGAATTCTCTACCTACTCCTATGTCTCCAAGGTTTCTACCCAATTTGTCTTCCAATAGATTTAGTGTTTCTGTTTTAATATTCAGATCTTTGACCCATTTAGATTTTAATTTAGTACGTGGTGATAGACATGGGTCTAGCTTTAGTTTTCAGCAAAAGGAGAGCCAGTTTTTCCAGCACCATTTATTAAAGAGACTGTTGTTCTTCCAGTGAACCTGCTTGGCTCCTTTATCAAAGATAAGGTGGTTGAGTGTGTTTGTAGTTGTGGTTGTATCTTCTAATCTATTCCATTGATCTTCAGCTCTGTTTTGATTCCAATACCATGTTGATTTTACTACTGTTGCTTTGTAGTATAACTTCAAGTCAGGGATTGTGATGCCTCCTGCTTTGTCTTTGCTGCTTAGAATTGCCTTTGCAATTCTAGGTCTCTTCTGCTTCCAGATGAAATTTAGGAATGATTTCTCTAGATCTATCAGGTATGTTAATGGTATTTCTATTGGGATTGCATTGAATCTGTATAAGAGTTTTGGGAGAATGGCCATCTTCATAATGTTTGTTCTTCCTATCCATGAGCAAGGGATGTCTTTCCATTTTCTGAGATCATCTTCAATTTCCTTTTTCAGTGTAATATAGTTTTCACTGTACAAGTCTTTCACTTATTTCGTAAGAGTAATTCCTAAATATTTCATTTTTTTGCTTGCTAATGTGAATAGTCCAGTTTCTCTTATTTCCCTCTCTGTGATTTTGTTGTTTGTGTATAGTAACGCTATTGATTTCTGAGTACTGATTTTGTATCCAGCCACATTACTGAATTTATTTATTGTATCTAAGAGTGTTTCAATGAAGTTTAGGGGGTCTTCTATGTAGAGTATCATGTCATCTGCAAACAATGACAACTTAACTTCTTCTTTTCCTATCTTTACCCCTTTTATTTCTCTTTCTTGCCTAATTGCTCTGGCTAGTACTTCCAGTACTATATTAAATAGGAGTGGTGATAAAGGACATCCTTGTCTTGTGCCTGATTTTAAAGTAAAGGCTTTCAATTTTTGGCCATTTAGTATGATGCTGGCTGTTGGTTTGTCATAGATGGCCTTTATTATATTGAGGTAAAGACCATCTATTCCAATTTTCTGTAAAGTTTTTATCATGAATAAATGTTGGACCTTATCGAAGGCTTTTTCTGCATCTATAGAAATGATCATGTGATTCTTATTTTTGGCTTTATTGATATGGTGGATTACATTTATTGATTTGCGTATGTTGAACCATCCTTGCATTCCTGGGATGAATCCCACTTGGTCATGGTGTATAATCTTCTTGATGATTTGCTGGATCCTATTTGCCAATATTTTATTGAGGATTTTTGCACCTGTGTTCATTAGGGAGATCGGTCTATAGTTCTCTTTTTTAGTTGGGTCTTTCTCAGGTTTTGGTACTAGAGTAATATTTGCTTCCAGGAATGACTTAGGAAGGATTGCTTCCCTTTCAATTTCATTGAATAGTTTGAGTAGTGTCGGCATTAGGTCTTCTTTGTATTTCTTGTAGAATTCTGCAGTGAATCCATCTGGGCCTGGGCTCTTCTTGGTGGGTAAGAACTTAACTACATTTTCTATTTCATTAAAAGAGATTGAGTTATTCAACAGTTTTACATCCTCTTGATCTAGCTTTGGCACTTCATATGCTTCTAAGAATCTGTCTATTTCTTCTGTGTTATCAAACTTTTGAGAGTAGAGGTTTTCGAAATAGGTGTTGATGATCTTCTGTATTTCTATTGGGTCTGTAGTGATTTCTCCTTTTTCATTTCTTATTGCATGAATTTGAGCTTTTTCTTCCCTTTTTTTAATAAGGTTGGCTAGGGGCTTATCAATTTTATTTATTCTTTCAAAGAACCAACTCTTTGATTCGTTGATTCTTTGGATTGTTTTCTTAGTCTCTATTGCATTGATTTCTGCTCTGATTTTTATAATTTCCTCTCTTCTTTTGGCTTTGGACTTGACTTGCTCTTCTTTTTCTAGCTGTTTGACGTGTAGCATCAAGTTATTTATTTGTATTCATTCTGTTGTCCTGATGTGGGAACTCAATGCAATAAATTTTCCTCTCAGGACGGCTTTCATTGCATCCCACAGATTCTGGTAAGTTGTATCTGCATTTTCATTTTCTTTTAGGTATTGTTTAATTTCTTCTTTAATTTCTTCTGTGACCCACTGATTACTCAAGAGTGTGTTATTCAGTTTCCATGTGTTTGCGGGATTTTTGCAATATCTTTTATCATTAATTTCTAATTTCAGAGCGCTATGATCCGATAACATGCAAGGGACGATTTCAGCTCTTTTGCACTTGTTTAAGTATGTTCTGTGAGCTAATATATGGTCTATTTTAGAAAATGATCCATGTACTGCTGAGAAGAATGTGTATTCTGATGTTGTTGGGTGGAACATTCTGTATATGTCTATCAAACCCATTTGTTCACAGGTATGATTCAGTTCTGTTATTTCTTTGCTCATTTTCTGTCTGTTTGATCTGTCCCTTGGTGTCAATGGCATATTAAGGTCTCCTGTTACAATTGTGTTACTGATAATTTGAGTTTTCATTTCTGTTAATAATTGTTTTATATAACTGGGTGCTCCGGAGTGTGGTGCGTATATATTTAAGATAGTTATCTCTTCCTCTTGGAGTTTTCCCCTTACGAGTATGTAGTGACCTTCTTTGTCCTTTATTGTCATTGTTGGTTTAAAGTTCACGTTTTCTGCAAACAAAATGGCTACTCCTGCCTTTTTTTGGATTCCTGCTGTATGAAGAATTGTTTTCCATCCTTTGACTTTCAGTCTGTGAGTATCCTTCTGGGTTAGATGGGTTTCCTGTAAACAGCATATGGTTGGATTTTGTTTCTTGATCCATTCTGCTAGTCTGTTTCTTTTGATTGGTGCATTGAGACCATTTACATTAATGGTTATTACTGTTAAATGTTGGTTAATTGTAGGAATCTTATCTCTCTGCTGTTGCATCTTTATCTTTCTGTTCTGTTTAATTATTTGCTTTGCTTTGTGGTTTTTTCCTTTGTGTATCTAAACTATCTTTCAATATTTTTTGCAGGGTTGGTTTGGTGTTCATGAAGTTCTTCAGCTGTTCTTTGTCATGGAAGTATCATATTTCATCATCTATTTTGAATGATAGTTTTGCAGGATATATCAGTCTAGGTTGGAAATCATTTTGCTTTAGGATCTGGAATACTTCACTCCATGCTCTTCTTGACTTTATTGTTTGTGCTGAGAAGTCTGCTGTGATTCTGATAGGTTTTCCTTTATAAGTGATCTGTCTTTTCTCTCTGGCAGCTTTTAATAATCTATTCTTGTGTTGGATTTCTGGGATGGTGATTATTATATGTCTGGGTGTACTTTTATTTTGGTTATGACTATTTGGAGTTCTATATGCTTCACTGATCCTGATGTCAGTTTCTGATCTCATGCTTGGGAAATTTTCAGCTATTACTTCTCTAAATATCCTCTTGATATCCTTTATGTTGTCTCCTTCTTTTTCATTAATCCCTATCATTCTTATGTTATTCTTCTTTGCATCATCTTGCAGTTGTTGAATTGTTGTTTCCTGATTCCTTGTTATTTTTAAAAGATTTTTCCTTTCCTGCTCACTAGCTGCAATCCTGTCTTCAAGGTCTGAAATTCTATCTTCACTTTCATTAAGGCGGTTTTTACAACTTTCAGTGGAGTTTTTTATTTCCTGTATATCTCTGTGCATCTGCATTATGTATTCTGTTTGTTTCTTATATTGCTCGTCTAGGGATTCTATCTTTTTGTTTAGTTCCTCCAATTTTTTATCTGTGTTTTCTTTAGATATATTTAGAATCTCTTTCATTTCTTTTATCATTTCTTCTTTTATCTGGGAGATTATTTCGAGTCTGAATTTCTTTAAAGATTCCTGGAGTTGCTTGTCAATTTCAGTAGCTATTATGTCTGATATATGAGATGGATGGGATATATTTTCTTCTAAATACATTCCTCCTAGGGTTTCTTGAGATGGGCTGGGGGTTTGAGGTTGTAATTTGGTATTTTGTTTTGTCATTTTCCTATATTTCTGTGTTTCAAGTGTTATTTGAAAGCTTCCTCAGGATCTGTTGAAAATCCCCTTCTATGTTTGCAGCTACTGAGACTCTGGCACCATGCTACCCCAAGCCATTGGGCCTGAAGAACCAATGGCCCTCCTCTGCCTGCTCAGAACTCCACAGTTCCAGACAAGCTGGGCCTCAGAGACACTGTGCGCCCACCTGCCCCTTGGAAGCTCCACAGGTCTTCAATCGCAGCCAGGTTAGGGTACTCACCACAGCCCGCGGTGCCTCAGGAGCCTGTGATCCCTCCCTGCTTGCAGAGATATCCACAGTCCTCCAGACACACAGAGAGGCCGATACAGGCACTCCAGGTCTGCCCAGCTCCTCCTCTGCACACCGATGGCTAGGCGTGGCAGCAAAACAGGCTGGGCTGGGGGGGGGAGGATAGTTTGGGCCCGCCCACCCATCGGGAGCTCAGCAGTTCTCCAAGTGCAACCAGGATGTGGAGGCGGATGTAG
Organism: Cavia porcellus; assembly: GCF_034190915.1. Taxonomy (NCBI): domain Eukaryota; kingdom Metazoa; phylum Chordata; class Mammalia; order Rodentia; family Caviidae; genus Cavia; species Cavia porcellus. The sequence continues at coordinate 48,345,238 of NW_026947513.1, read as the reverse complement.
AGGCCTCAAACCCACCTCTCCCCTTCACTGCACCTGGAAGCCTGGAGGGACCCAAACAGTCTGGGCCGAGATATCCACAGTCCTCTAGACAAAGGAAGGGGCTGATGCAGGCACCCCAGATCCACCCAGCTCCTCCTCTGCACACCAATGGCTAGGCACGGCAGCAAAACAGGCTGGGCTAGGGGGATAGTGTGGGCCCACCCACTCGTTGGAAGCTCAGCAGACCTCCAAGTGCAGCTGGGATGGGGAGGCGGATGTAGTGGCCTCTAACCCACTGCTCCACTTCACTGCACCCGGAAGCCTGGGGGTCCGGAACAGTCTGAGATTTGGGCAGAGTGTGCTGAGCACTCACCACAGGCCAAGGTGCCTCAGGAACCTGCGATCCCTCCCTGCTTGCAGAGATATTTACAGTCCTCCAGACAAAGGAAGGCTTGATGCAGGCACCCCAGATCCACCCAGCTCCTCCTCTGCACACCGATGGCTAGGCGCGGCAGCAAAACAGGCTGGGCTCGGGGGATAGTTGGGCCCGCCCACCCGTCGGAAGCTCAGCAGACCTCCAAGTGCAGCCGGTATGGGGAGGAAGATCTAATCCCAGCTTTTTGAGGAATCTCCAGACTGACCTCCACAGTGGTTGCACCAGTCTACACTCCCACCAACAGTGCAGAAGAGTTCCTTTTTCCCCACAGCCTCCCCAGCATTTGTTGTTGATGGTTTTCTTGATCCTGGCCATTTTTTCAGTAGTGAGATGGAATCTCAGTGTGGTTTTAATTTGCATTTCTCTAATGACTAATGATGCTGAGCATTTCTTCATGTATTTATTTGCCATATTTATTTTTTTCATCTGAGAACTGTGTATTAATCTTGGATGCCCATTGTTGGATTGAGTATTTGAATTTTGGGGGTATGATTTTTTTTAATTCTTTATATGTACTAGACAGAAGTCCTTTGTCTGAGGGACAGTAAACTAATATTTTTTCCCAGTCTATTGGTTTTCTTTTCACTATGCTGGGGATTTCTTTTGACATGCAGAAACTTTTTAATAAGAGGTTATCCAAGTTATTGATTCTGGGAAGTATTTCCCATGTGGTTTGATTCCTGTTCATGAATTCTCTATCTATCCCTAAGTCTTCAAGATTTTTACCAAATTTGTCTTCCAACAGATTTAGTGTTTGAGTTTTAATATTCAAATATTTGATTCATTTAGATTTTAGTTTAGTACATAGTGATAGGCATGGGTCTAGTTTTAGTTTTCAGCCTATGGAGAGCCAGTTTTTCTAACACCATTTATTAAAGAGACTGTCATTCTTCCAATGAAACTGGCCCCTTTATCAAAGATAAGGTGGTTGAGTGTGTTGGTAGTTGTGGCTGTATCTTCTAATCTCTTCCACTGATATTCAGATCTGTTTTTATTCCAATACCATGTTGACCTTATTACAGTAGCTTTGTAGTATAACTTCAAGTCAAGGATTATGATGCCTCCTGCCTTACCTTTGCTGCTTAGAATTTTCTTTGCTATTCTAGGTCTCTTCTGGTTCCAGATGAATTTTAGAAGTGATTTCTCCACGTCTATGTGGTATATTGATGGTATTTTCATTGGGATTGCATTGAATCTATATAATGGTTTTGGGAGAATGGCCATTTTCACAATATTTATTCTTCCTATCCATGAGCAAGGGATGTCCTTCCATTCTCTGAGATCATCATCAATTTCCTTTTCAGTGTGTTATAATTTTCCCTGTATAGATGTTTTACTTCTTTCATGAGATTAATTCCTATGTGTTTCATTTTTTTGGATGCTAGTGTGAAGGGTGTGGCTTCTCTTATTTCTCTTTCTGTGATTTTCTTGTAAGTCTATAGGAATGCTACTGACTTTCGAGTTTTGATTTTGTATCCAGCTACACTGCTGAATTTATTTATTATATCTAGGAGTCTTTCAATGGAGTTTTGGGGGTCTTCTATATGGAGTATCATGTCATCTGCAAATAATGATAATTTAACTTCTTCTTTTCCTATCTTTACTCTTTTTATTTCTCTCTCTTGTCTCATTGCTCTGGCTAGTATTTCCAATACTATGTTGAATAGGAGCAGTGATAAGGGACATCCTTGTCTTGTGCCTGATTTTAAGGTAAAAGCATTCAGGTCTTGGCCATTTAATATGATGCTGGCTGTTGATTTGTCATAGATGGCCTTTATCATATTGCGGTAAAGTCTATCTATTCCAATTTTCTGTAAGGGTCTTTCCATGAATGAGTGATGGACCTTATCAAAAACTTTTTTTGCATCTATAGAAATGATCATGTGATTCTTACTTTTGGTTTTATTGATATGGTGTATTACATTTATTGATTTATGTATGTTGAACCATCCCTGCATGCCTGGGATGAATCCCACATGGTCATGGTATATGATCTTCTTGATGATTTGCTGCATCCTGTTTGCCAATATTTTATTGAGCAGTTTTGCCTCTGTGTTCATTAAGGAGCTTGGCCTGTTATTCTCTTTTTAGTTGGGTTTTTCTCTGGTTTTTGTATTAGAGTAATATTTACTTCCAGGAATGACTTAGGAAGAATTGCCTCTCTTTCAATTTCACTGAAAAGTTTGAGGAGTGTCAGCATTAAGTTTTCTGTGTATTTCTTGTAGAATTCTGCAATGGACCCATCTGGCCATGGGCTCTTCTTTGCAGGTAAGGACTAACTACATTTTCAATTTCATTAATAGAAATTGGCAATTCAGCAGTTTTACATCTTCTTGACTCAGCTTTGGTATTTCATATGTTTCTAGGAATCTGTCCATTTCTTCTCGGCTATTGAACCTATGAGAGTAGAGGTTTTTGAAATACATGTTGATGAGTACAAAAAGATGTTGGATAGATAACAGTTGCCTACAGAATCTCCCTGGGATAGTCAACTTAGCATTCAACATAATAGAGTGTGGAGAGCCCCAAAAAGTAGGAGATGAATTCTCTCATCCCAAGAAGAAACTAAGGTGAGAAGAACCAATCAAACATACATTCCAGGTGTTATTACTGGAACATCTAAAGGTTCAGTACTACTGCTGCATGGGGAGCCGAGCCATCTGAGGACCCGCCACTTCAACTCACTGGAGGCACAGTCACACTGAGGTCGGAGCTCAGCCAGCCAAATTGAGAGTTGAGTGATGAGTGATGGGAGTGGAGCCATTCCACAGAAATGGGGGCTCTGATGGATGACATTCTGGATCTGGGAAGGACTGGAAAATACAAGGGGTAGCAGTGATTTCGTCAGTTGTTCTCTTTCCGAAAAGGATTGGTGGAGTGAGCTAGGCCTGGGTCATGTGACATGGCTGAGATCCAATAGGTTGTTTGAAATCCTCTAAGGCGGCAGCACACACTAATGCAGTGAAGCCCCAGAAATTTGACTGACTCGGAGGGGAGGCAGCGCATAGTAATACAGTGCAGGCCTCAGCATCTTGACTGATCTGAAGGGAAGGGGCCAGCATAAGCTGTCCCTGTCTGCAACTCACTACACACTACAGTGGGAAAGGTCACCTAGCCAGTGTGCTTCAGAAAAATTGTAACCAACAAAGAAAGAAACTGGGACCTCCTGAAAGAAACAAAAAAGATGGGAAGAGGAAGCAACTAGAAAAAGTCCCCGGGTCCCAACCCTGAGAACGTTGACTCAGAACACGTAAATACAAAGGAGAATGAGAACAGCAAATATGCAATATCAAACATGGCACCAGAGCACATAAAGAAATATCTTTGGGACCTCACAGACGAGTTCAAAAGTGAAATATTTAGCCAAGTAAAGCAAGATATAAGAAGATTAATAAAAGAGATGCTAAGCACCCCTCAAGCAGACACAGATGGAAGAAGGGAGGAACTCACACAAAGGAGAGAACCATTTGATGAAGAATATAAAGAAAATACAGAATACATGAAGCAGATTTAAAGAGATTACCAGGAAATTAAAAATTCTATGAAAGGTAGCAAAACTGCTTGAAAGAAACTAAGGATAGATTATCCAAACTAGAGGCCAAGTTTGCAGAATATATTTATTAAGAGAAAGAAAGCTTCTGTCTGGAAGTCAGACAGAAGGGATCCAAAGTAGGTTGCCAAGTATCCTGCCTTTTCCAGGAATTTTTACAGAGTAAAGCCAAGATAGGACAGGTCCAAGATGGCAAAAACATGGGAACTGGCAAGGTAGGTGGACATGAGGTAGGACAGAACAATAGCCAACCAATAAGATTAATTGTTCAAGTAAAATTGACCAAATTAGGGGGAGAGTCATATAGCAAGCAGGCATGATTAAAAAGCAGTGACTGTTTCTGTAGGGGGTTGGGACGATGACTCCTGGCTTCCTCAAAGTGATCCATGCCTATTTAGAATGTCAATCCTTGATGTTTATACTTAGGGTGTGGTTGTATTTGTTTTGCCTTTGTCTTGAGGTCTGGCCCACAGCAGAGGTGTCTGTCTCCTCCAAGGTTGCAAGGTATCTGATATTTGCACTGGCTGCTTTGAGGGTCCAGCCCTTTCTGATTGTCTATAATATTTCTAACTAACTCAGCTGCCTGTAACAATAGTAGCTTGTAGGTTTTGCTTAAATAAATTCAAAAGAGTCGAGATTATCCATCCCATGCATGCTATCATAATGCAAAGAAAGTAAAAGTCAATAGCAAAAGAAACCATAGAAATCATACAAACACATGAAAATTCAGCAATACAAATGAGTGGTCAGTGAGCCATACAAGATCTCAAGGCAGAAACTAAACAGTTCCTATATTCAACAATGCCAATGCAACATGCCAGAACATTCCCCCCTCTGAAGCAAAAATCTCAACTGCCATGAGGGAGTAACAGGCAATGACCAATCTTCAGACTGAAGGGAGTCGTAGTTAATTAGCAGTCAGGGATACTCTCTAGAGGTTCTGGCTAAAGGCCCTTGATAGACAACAGGCATTTTTATCTTGAGTAGGTGTGCAGCTTTATGTCAAGAGGAGACAAAGACAAAGAAATAATTAAGTATGTATGTGCCATATAGAATTATTAGGATAATTATGAGTACAGTTAACAAGAATTCCTACCAAGAGAAGCTAGTAATGGCTTTCCATAAGGAGGATAAGGATAAGGTCTAGGGAATCTTAGAGTCTGACATGTCATTGATTGTCATCTAAAATCTTGAATAGCTATTGAGATATTAACAGAAAAATCAGGAAGATACACCTACCACTCAGGTTTTACAATTTACAAGTACCTCATGCATTGCTGATTTTGGAGAAGACTGTCCCATTAACTTTACTTCTTCATTTAGGAGACAGAGACCAAATGCTGTGTCATTTAAGGCCTGTTGAGTATAATTAAGGACTGAGTATGTATCATATAATTCTCTGGACAAGCGAGGGGATTCCAGTAGAAGGAATCTAGCATATTTGTTATTTGCTTCATCTGTATGATGCCTTGGAGTTTGTCACCTTTTAGACAACATTAAATTTTACTTAAAGCATACATAATCAAAGTATGTATACAAAGGCATGTGTAATCAAATCATGAGCATTAGAACAGGTAAGTTTAGAAACTATTTCTAAGGAATAGCAATTGTAACCCATTGAAATTTATGTCCCTTTACTGATGGAGTTTGAATTTTGTCATAAATCCCTCTAAGTTTAGTTATAATTACCTATACATTTTTTATAACATATGAGAACTAGATTAATATACTATTTTGACCAATGAAACACTCTCTTCAGTTTTTAATATATGAACAAATGTATGTACTGTATCCATAAAAAACAGTCTCAGTATCATTAATTGGCAAGTAGATTGACAGGATTTAGACAGGATGAGAGCTGGGCTTTTAGGCACAACTTAAAAAAATGGGTGAAGAGAAAGTTATTAAGCAATTAATTACAATTAAGCAACATATATTTTGGTGACTGTTCATTGAAGTACAGTGCCTGGGAGGAAGGCCAGAATTAAGAAGGACAAAAAGACATGTGCCAATGTCCAACAATAGCCTCTCATCATGATTACTTAGGGCTTCTCCACAGAGATGACAGATCGATATGACAATCTGGCCAGAGGAAAGAGGTAGGAGTCCTAAGGCCCTTTAGTCTGATTGGACTAACTGATCAGATGGTTCTGAACTCTAAGGCCTTGGCCTCAGAGGGCAGTCTGACCTCCAGTCCTCACCGTCTACAGTCAGGGCATGGCTCAGGGGGCCTCTTACACTAGTCCCTCTTAAGGTGGCCTGACTTTCCACAGCAGTATCACTTGCGTCTAGTCATTGTGCTCTTCTTGAAGCCCCAAGAATAAGACTTAAAGTCTATTTCTTTAAGGTTACAACAAAGGCAGCCACTTTTGTCTCTTTTTTCTCTCTTTGGCTTTCTCCCAGGCCAGATTATAGAACATTAAGTATGGCCTGCGGAAGCCCCTTCCTTTGTCTGGAGGAGGAGGGATCCCGGGTTCCTGAGGCACCTCGGCCTGTACCCAGCCGCGCCTAGCCATCGGTGTGCAGAGGAGGAGCTGAGCGGATCCGGAGCGACTGCGGAAGCCCCTTCCTTTGTCTGGAGGAGGAGGGATCCCGGGTTCCTGAGGCACCTCCGCCTGTGCCCAGCCGCGCCTAGCCATCGGTGTGCAGAGGAGGAGCTGCGCGGATCCGGAGCGCCTGCGGAAGCCCCTTCCTTTGTCTGGAGGAGGAGGGATCCCGGGTTCCTGAGGCAACTCGGCCTGTGCCCAGCCGCGCCTAGCCATCGGTGTGCAGACGAGGAGCTGCACGGATCCGGAGCGCCTGCAGGGGCCCCTTCCTTTGTCTGGAGGAGGAGGGATCCCAGGTTCCTGAGGCACCTCGGCCTGTGCCCAGCCGCGCATAGCCATCTGCGTGCAGAGGAGGAGCTGGGTGGATCCGGAGTGCCCGCAGGAGGCCCTTCCTTTGTCTGGAGGACTGTGGATATCTCTGCAAGCAGGGAGGGATCACAGGCTCCTGAGGCACTGCGGACTGTGGTGAGTACCCTAAACCGGCTGCGATCCAAGAGCTGTGGATCTACCAAGGGGCAGGTGGGCGCACAGTGTCCCTGAGGCCCAGCTTGTCTGGAACCGCGGAGTTCTGAACAAGCAGAGGAGGGCCATTGGTTCTGCAGGCCCAATGGCCTGGGATAGAGTGGTGCCAGAGTCTCAGTAGCTGCAAACATAGAAGGGGATTTTCAACAGATCCTGAGGAGGCATTCAAATAACACTTGAAACACAGAAATATAGGAAAATGACAAAATGAAAGACCAAATTACAACCTCAAACCTCCAGCCCATCTCAGGAAACCCTAGGAGAAATGCATTTAGAAGAAAATATATCCCATCCTCCTCATATATCAGAAAAAATAGCTACTGAAGTTGACAAGCAAATCCAGGAAGCTTTAAAGAAATTCAAACTCGAAATAATATCCCAGATAAAAGAAGAAATGATAAAAGAAATGAAAGAGATTCTAAATATATCTAAAGAAAACACAGATAAAAAATTGGAGGAACTAAACAAAAAGATAGAATCCCTAGATGAGCAATATAAGAAACAAACAGAATACATAATGCAGATGCACAGAGATATACAGGAAATAAAAAACTCCACTGAAAGTTGTAAAAACCACCTTAATGAAAGTGAAGATAGAATCTCAGACCTTGAAGACAGGATTGCAGCTAGTGAGCAGGAAAGGAAAAATCTTTTAAACATAACAAGGAATCAGGAAACAACAATTCAACAACTGCAAGATGATGCAAAGAAGAATAACATAAGAATGATAGGGATTAATGAAAAAGAAGGAGACAACATAAAGGATATCAAGAGGATATTTAGAGAAGTAATAGCTGAAAATTTCCCAAGCATGAGATCAGAAACTGACATCAGGATCAGTGAAGCATATAGAACTCCAAATAGTCATAACCAAAATAAAAGTACACCCAGACATATAATAATCACCATCCCAGAAATCCAACACAAGAATAGATTATTAAAAGCTGTCAGGGAGAAAAGACAGATCACTTATAAAGGAAAACCTATCAGAATCACAGCAGACTTCTCATCACAAACAATAAAGTCAAGAAGAGCATGGAGTGAAGTATTCCAGATCCTAAAGCAAAATGATTTCCAACCTAGACTGATATATCCTGCAAAACTATCATTTAAAATAGATGGTGAAATATGATACTTCCATGACAAAGAACAGCTGAAGAACTTCATGAACACCAAACCAACCCTGCAAAAAATATTGAAAGACAGTTTAGATACACAAAGGAAAAACCACTAAGCAAAGCAAATAATTAAACAGAACAGAAAGATAAAGATGCAACAGCAGAGAGATAAGAATCCTACAATTAACCAACATTTAACAGTAATAACCATTAATGTAAATGGTCTCAATGCACCAATCAAAAGAAACAGACTAGCAGAATGGATCAAGAAACAAAATCCAACCATATGCTGTTTACAGGAAACCCATCTAACCCAGAAGGATACTCACAGACTGAAAGTCAAAGGATGGAAAACAATTCTTCATGCAGCAGGAATCCAAAAAAAGGCAGGAGTAGCCATTCTGTTTGCAGACAACGTGAACTTTAAACCAACAATGACCATAAAGGATAAAGAAGGTCACTACATACTCGTAAGGGGAAAACTCCAAGAGGAAGAGATAACTATCTTAAATATATACGCACCACACTCCAGAGCGCCCAGTTATATAAAACAATTATTAACAGAAATGAAAACTCAAATTATCAGTAACACAATTGTAACAGGAGACCTTAATACGCCATTGACACCAAGGGACAGAACGACCAGACAGAAAATGAATAAAGAAATAACAGAACTGAATCATACCTGTGAACAAATGGGTTTGATAGACATATACAGAATGTTCCACCCAACAACATCAGAATACACATTCTTCTCAGCAGTACATGGATCATTTTCTAAAATAGACCATATATTAGCTCATAGAACATATTTAAACAAGTGCAAAAGAGCTGAAATCATCCCTTGCATGTTATCGGATCACAGCGCTCTGAAATTAGAAATTAACGATAAAAGATACTGCAAAAATCCCACAAACACATGGAAACTGAATAACACACTCTTGAGTAATCAGTGGGTCACAGAAGAAATTAAAGAAGAAATCAAACAATACCTAAAAGAAAATGAAAATGCAGATACAACTTACCGGAATCTGTGGGACGCAATGAAAGCCGTCCTGAGAGGAAAATTTATTGCACTGAGTTCCCACATCAGGAAAACAGAACGAATACAAATAAATAACTTGATGCTACACCTCAAACAGCTAGAAAAAGAAGAGCAAGTCAAGCCCAAAGCCAAAAGAAGAGAGGAAATTATAAAAATCAGAGCAGAAATCAATGCAATAGAGACTAAGAAAACAATCCAAAGGATCAACAAATCAAAGAGTTGGTTCTTTGAAAGAATAAATAAAATCGATAAGCCCCTAGCCAACCTTATTTAAAAAAGGGAAGAAAAAGCTCAAATTCATGCAATAAGAAATGAAAAAGGAGAAGTCACTACAGACCCAATAGAAATACAGAAGATCATCAACACCTATTTCGAAAACCTCTACTCTCAAAAGTTTGATAACACAGAAGAAATAGACAGTTTCTTAGAAGCATACGAAGTGCCAAAGCTAGATCAAGAGGATGTAAAATTGTTGAATAAGCCAATCTCGGTTACTGAAATTGAAAATGTAATTAAGTCCTTACCCAGCAAGACGAGCCCAGGCCCAGATGGGTTCACTGCAGAATTCTACAAGAAATACAAAGAAGACCTAATGCCGACACTACTCAAACTATTCAATGAAATTGAAAGGGAAGCAATCCTTCCTAAGTCATTCCTGGAAGCAACTATCACTCTAGTACCAAAACCTGAGAAAGACCCAACTAAAAAAGAGAACTATAGACCGATCTCCCTAATGAACACAGATGCAAAAATCCTCAATAAAATATTGGCAAATAGGATCAAGCAAATCATCAAGAAGATTATACACCATGACCAAGTGGGATTCATCCCAGAAATGCAAGGATGGTTTAACATACGCAAATCAATAAATGTAATCCACCATATCAATAAAGCCAAAAATAAGAATCACATGATCATTTCTATAGATGCAGAAAAAGCCTTCTATAAGGTCCAACATTTATTCATGATAAAAACTCTACAGAAAATTGGAATAGATGGTCTTTACCTCAATATAATAAAGGCCATTTATGACAAACCAACAGCCAGCATCATACTAAATGGCCAAAAATTGAAAGCCTTTACTTTAAAATCAGGCACAAGACAAGGATGTCCTTTATCACCACTCCTATTTAATATAGTACTGGAAGTACTAGCCAGAGCAATTAGGCAAGAAAGAGAAATAAAAGGGGTAAAGATAGGAAAAGAAGAAGTTAAGTTGTCATTGTTTGCAGATGACATGATACTCTACATAGAAGACCCCCTAAACTTCATTGAAACACTCTTAGATACAATAAATAAATTCAGTAATGTGGCTGGATACAAAATCAGTACTCAGAAATCAATAGCGTTACTATACACAAACAACAAAATCACAGAGAGGGAAATAAGAGAAACTGGACTATTCACATTAGCAAGCAAAAAAATGAAATACTTAGGAATTACTCTTACGAAATAAGTGAAAGACTTATACAGTGAAAACTATATTACACTGAAAAAGGAAATTGAAGATGATCTCAGAAAATGGAAAGACATCCCTTGCTCATGAATAGGAAGAACAAACATTGTGAAGATGGCCATTCTCCCAAAACTCTTATACAGATTCAATGCAATCCCAATAGAAATACCATCAACATACCTTATAGATCTAGAGAAATCACTCCTAAATTTCATCTGGAACCAGAAGAGACCTAGAATCGCAAAAGCAATTCTAAGCAACAAAGACAAAGCAGGAGGCATCACAATCCCTGACTTGAAATTATACTACAAAGCAACAGTAGTAAAATCAACATGGTATTGGAATCAAAACAGAGCTGAAGATCAATGGAATAGATTAGAAGATACAACCACAACTACAAACACACTCAACCACCTTATCTTTGATAAAGGAGCCAAGCAGGTTCACTGGAAGAACAACAGTCTCTTTAATAAATGGTGCTGGAAAAACTGGCTCTCCATTTGCCGAAAACTAAAGCTAGACCCATGTCTATCACCATGTACTAAATTAAAATCTAAATGGGTCAAAGATCTGAATATTAAAACAGAAACGCTAAATCTATTGGAAGACAAATTGGGTAGAAACCTTGGAGACATAGGAGTAGGTAGAGAATTCATGAATAGGACTCAAACTGCACGGGAAATACTTCCCAGAATCAATAACTGGGACCACTTCTTATTAAAAAGTTTTTGCACGTCAAAAGAAATCTCCAGCATAGTGAAAAGAAAACCCACAAACTGGGAAAAGATTTTAGTGAACTCTCTCTCAGACAAGGGACTCTTGTCTAAAACATATAAAGAATTAAAAAAACTCAGACCTCCAAAATTCAAAGATCCAATCCAAAAATGGGCATCTGAGATGAATACGCAATTCTCAGATGAAGAAATGCAAATGGCAAATAAATACATCAAAAAATTCTCATCATCATTGGTCATTAGAGAAATGCAAATTAAAACCACACTGAGATACCATCTCACTCTTGAAAGAATGGCCAGGATCAAGAAAACCAACAACAACAAATGCTGGAGAGGCTGTGGGGAAAAAGGAACTCTCCTGCACTGTTGGTGGGAGTGTAGACTGGTACAGCCTTCGTGGAGGTCTGTCTGGAGGTTTCTCAAAAAGTTGGGATTGGAAATCCCATTTATTCCAGCTATCCCACTTCTAGGCATATTCCCAGAAGAACTGAAAGCATCATACCACAGTGATATATGTGCACCTATGTTTATAGCAGCACAATTTGTAATCGCCAGATCTTGGAAACAACCCAAGTGTCCATCAACTGAGGAATGGATAAAAAAGTTGTGGTATTTCTATACAATGGAGTATTACTCAGCTATAAAGAAGGATCACATTGAGATATTTATCAATGAATGGGTGCAGCTTGAGACCATACTCATAAGTGAAATAAATCAATCTCGCATGTATGAATACCGAATAGTTTCCCTAATGTAAGTAATGATTCAAATATATAAAAATATGTGGTAATCATGATTCCCCATTATGTGGCCTTGAAGCCTTATAAAATTTTCACTTATTAATTAGAAAGGCTTTATTCTGGGCTTTTTGATATGGAAATATTTGAAGCTATAGTATATGAAGTTTTATCCAAATATTTTAAGGAAAAAGACAGACACTATGGTAACTACTATTCTTTAAAAAAATTATTTAGCTATTTCTTATGTTTATTTTAATTAAGGGAAAAATTTAAAAAATTAGGATATATAGTAGTAACTCTTTTTGATCTCCTATTAACTTGTTTTGAAGTCCTGTAATACTCCCAAGATCTTGTTTTGACTGATCAGACTCTGTTCCATTCTGTGCGATAGTAGCAAGTCTGAGGGTATAGGCAACTAATTTGAAGGCAATAAGATTCACAAAGATGCCCATTCTGGTTTGACTATTGTCTCCTTTGGAAGTCCTGTAATGCTCACAATGCCTAAGTTTTATTGGTCTTGTTCTCCACTGTTTTGTCCAACTTTATAATATCTAATGAGATAGACAATTCCTTTTAAGGAAACAAGAGACAATGTTGATAACCATTGTTAATAACCTTGTACTCTGTTCTACATCATGTGCTATATCTATCCTTGGTTTTGACTTACAGCTTTGTTTTGCCATATTTGACTTTATTCTCTCCCCCACCCAAAAAAGTAATAAGAACTAAGGAGTAATAAAATCCAAAATGTGTAAATTTTGTTTTAAAAAAGAGAGGGAGGGAAAAAAAAAGAGCTCTAACGGATTTAACAGCAAGTGTGTTTAGGGATGTTAAATAGCTGACTATATTAATGTTTTTGGGTCATTGAACACAGCTGTTTGCAGTCTCTCTGTTTGAATGTCTACTTTGTATTCTTTGATACTGTGATTTGAGCAACTATTTCCAAGATGATAATATGCAATCTATTAACAGGTGATTTCTTACTGTTATGTTTTTTTTTGTAGTTCTGTATTATGTGTAACCTTACACTGCTTTGTTTTGTTTTGTGTTTTTCTTTTTCCTCTTAAATTAAAAAAAAAAAAGAACATTAAGTATGCAGATTTTGCCAAAGTATCAAGTGAACTATCTGAAACAAAAACTATCTTTTGTAACTTACATTTTACATCTGAGATTGATTGGGTAATAAATATGTCTTTAAGGTTAATTTGTTCTTCTATTGAATCACGATCTAGGGGAATATGTTTTATTAGGGCCTCTAGTAAGTGATCTAAGAAATTAGAAAGGTTTTCATTATTCTCCTGAAAAATAGTTGACAATCTTAAATAACTAGAGGGCTTGCTTTTTGTCCTTCTTAGACCTTTAAGAGTACACACCTGTAAAGGTCTCCTGTTTTAATTTCATGCCAGGTTTCTAGGCCAGTAGCGGTCTTGGATGGGAACTGTTTGTGCCCCAGTGGGAACTGGTGGTTCTCCTGGATGTCTATCTTCTGGCTTTATGAGATTAACAGTATGGTATTTATTTCCAAATGCAATAGCTAGAAGTCAGTGTCTGACTTAAGATTAACATTACATCTTTTCAAACTAGCCTATAAGTGTGAGTAAATCCTCTAAAACATTGATGTACTTCTCAGGGGTCATCTGAAAATTTTCCTAGTTCTAGCTTAATTTGTTTTAAGTCATTGACAGAATGGTGACAGTCTTATAAGGATTATAATTATACCTGGAGCATAAATAAGAATTATTTCTCAATGCTAAAAATGTTTGAACATACAACAATGCTAACCATTTTTTCTCTTTTATACAGTACCCCTCTAGTTGTAAAAGAACATAATTAATACTTCCCTCTGCATTCCCTTTTGGCTCTAGGGGGTAGGTAGGCACTGTAAATGTGCAGAGAAGTATCAAATGGCTTTGTATCAACATGGAACACTGAACATCTTCCAGTGCTTGAGAATGCATCCCAAAGGAGTAAGAGGCTTTGGCATTGAGTTGTCCATGTCTTTAATGTAAAAAACAACATGTAAGGATATGAGACCTTTTTTTTCAGTACCAGGAATCAAACTTAAGACATTTCCCTGAGCTATGTCTCTAGCTCTGTAGTGCAAGAAACTTTGAGCTACCTATCTATGCAAAAAGGAGTTGTTTATGTGTTCCTTCCTTATTCCTATTTGATAATGTCATCAAGGCATCCCTAAGGTTGATTTCACTCCAGAGCAGGTAGATGCCATCTGGAGAGTGTAGATGTAGAAGACAAAATTTGACCAGCCTATCCACTCTCAAACTGGCACAGACCATTGTATCTTTCTTGGTAGCTTGTGAACTTTGTTCCATAATTTATGAGTTATTGTGACAGGAATGTTTAAAGAAGGAAGCATAACTTTGTAATGACTATTGCTTTTATTCATTGGAAGAGGGAATATATAAAAAGGTGAGCTGGTAGTTAGAGGATTTCTTTGACAGTACTGTCAAGGAGATTGCCTCTGGAGATACTTAAGGCAACAAATGGCTTGGGAAATTCCAGCCCAGCATGCTAGGGCAAAGAGGCCTCCAAGTCAGTTGTGCTACCCATCTAATCACCTGAACAGTCTTTCCCAGCAGCAGGACATGGCTATCCTTTACATAAATTTCTGTATCTTTGAAGCTCAGAGATTAAACTTATTATCATTTGATAATCATATTTTATATGTTAGTAATGGCACACCACTCTTCTATGCACACACACACAAGAAAAGGCTAACTTTATTAACACAGTAAGGCACAAATGGAAATCTTTGTCTTACTAGCTGTTATAAAATGCAAACACTTGTTGCAAGCTGCCTCAGTTTAATCTCAGAAGGGAGAGGTAGTCTGATCTTAAAATCCATTGAAAAGCTTAGGGAGAGTTTCTAGGCTAGCAGAGAAATAAATATGGTAGATAAGTGGATATTTTCTGTGGTCATGTGTCAGTTTCCATTGAGGAGTCTTTGAGTGTCCACCAGAGAGTCACTCTGGCCAAGAATCCTCAGTTTAGTTTTTTTCAGTTTCTATTGGTCTACATAACTAGAGGTCAATGTCCAGAAAGGAATTCAGATGTCTGTCTCGTCAACATTCTGTTGATTCCATTGGTCACTGGCTTCAATGGAGACTCACCAACCTGTGCTCTGCTTTTAAGAGTGGCAACTGCTATTGGAGTGGTTAATTAGTTGTCAGAGTAACCAATGTCTTTCAAAGTTCTATGAGGGATAGTTAAAAGCCTGAACAAGAGCATTATCTAGCATTTTATAAGTTTACATTCAAGGTTTTAAAGTCCGTAGCTGGAAAGATTGGAGAGCTTCTTTAGTCTAAATGGGTTTGGTCCCATAAGTGTTATGCTTTTGGAAATAGCTCCTTCTGGCTTCATCCAAAAGTTCGTTTTTTCCATTGTGTCTCAGGTTCTGATCTAGAGGAGACTTGTCTAGAGCATAAAGCCCAGATATGGCTGTTACATATGTTCTCCTTGATGAACAAAATTCTGATGTCTCATCTGACCCAGAGACAGGTATGTGTCCCTCACGTAAGATGACTTCCCTGTGTTCAGCATTGCAAATGCTCATTTTCTATGGGCTTAATGTAGGAGGAAAAGCCTGGAATAGTCTGGAGTTCTTTTCTAATTTTATATGCCTCTAAAAGGAAAAAGTACAAAGTTGGGGGAAAGATTAGAAGTAAAGCCAGAGAAAGAAAACTGAAGCAGAACAGGCTTGACATTTCCTCTAGAGTAAAGAGGAGGATCAGAGCCAGTCTGTCTCAGTGAAACCCCAAGTCTTGAGGCCAGTCATCAGCCTAGTGCTTTTAAATGGTGGAAAGAATCTCAGTTTTATTATAGGCATGTGTATTTTCTAGATTTTATTTAAAACCCATTTTACAGAAGTTTATATTAAAACTCTACCACAGGTGTTCTAACGTTATTCCCTTGAGCACTATTGCTTAAATAAAGTCAAGAAAGGAATATCAGTAAGTTTAGTAATTAGTCTCAATGCAATATGTACAAGAATAAAAGCTTATAAATATCCGATGTTTTAACTTAGATTTATCACCATTTTAACAGATACTTATGGGACAAACAATTAAAAGCAATGGGTAAAGACAAGACACAAATAAATATAAGCAATGAGTGAAAAAAAAAGAAATTTGAAGCCTAAAAATTTGTTACCTAAATGAATGCCAGTTCAGAGTCTGTGATCAAAAGCAAACCCGTACCTCTGTTCAGTGATCTCAATGGAAGGCCTCCAAATGATACAGGGGAATGAAATTCCCAACCTACTGTATGTTCAGTACAAGTTCATGTTCTCTAAAATCGAAGAATGAATTTCAGGAGCAACAGAGGTTAAGAGCTGTATATATTTATTGAGAGTAAGAAGGGAAACAGACAGAAGGGCCCTCAAGTAGGTTTACAAGGAGCTTATTTTTAGTACTAAGTGGAAATTGAAACTGAAAAATTTAAACTGAATCTGCAGGAAAGGCTTTCCACTGACTCATGAGTATGATATTTTAGGGGCTCTATCTGTAGTGTAAGACACAGATCAGCAGCTATTTCTGTACATGGTGCTTCCTTTGCTATTACAGTACCTGGTCCTTGCAATAAGAGCAGGAAGAATTGCATACACTGTTTGCAAGAAAGAGTAAAGGGCATGTCTCCACCTTAAATGGGTAAAGAGTCAGGAATTAGGGTAAATATTTCTCCCATCTTCTGCTCCATGAGAGTACCTGACCTGTTTCAGAGGTAAACCTGAAAGCTCATTTTATTATCCTGGAGCAATTGTTTCTCCTAGAGGTTGTGACAAAGCATGAACATAAGTTTTAGACATATATTCAAAGTTGATACCATAACGAGCTTCCCTACTGGTGGTCTGGTCTTTTTGTCAACATTTACTGACACTTTTTCTTTATCTAGCCTGGTGCTCCAGGTCTATATTCTTTTCCTGCCCACCCTGTGCCCTCCTAAAGCTATCCATCATGCCTTGCAAACCTTGCCCTTTGGGCCATGGTTTCTGCTTTCCTGAAATTGACTTCTTTATTCCAATCAATTCATGTCTCACCCTTCTAGGACTCTCCTTCAGTAACTGGTACTTTCCCAACCAGAATGGTCTTACAACCCTTTGATTCTCCCATGCATTCTCTGTACATCTCTTATGGTCACAATCTTGTGACATTGTTATTTAGCTTCCTTCTCTACTGAAGCAACTGGGGACAATGACAACCCCCAGAAAATCAGACTTGCTACCCAGTGAGTGTCAGAAGATGCTTGTCCAACAAAAAGAAAAATTGATAAAAATATTAATGCATCTAATAAAAACTTCAGTGCAGTTGACACATGTACATCTGTAAATACAGAATTGATTAACATTGAGGGAAAAATTGATGTTAAAATTTCATAGATTCTATATAAGTATAGATTCATCTTATTTCCAGGTCATCTGTTAGAATATGTAAATAATCTCTTGAGGGACAATGTGCCCTGGACATGCACAACAGTGTTTAACCCGAAGACATGTTCTCAGGTCACCAAGCAGCCTAGCCTTCAATGCTTTAAACCCAGCCTGACATGACTTTCTCCTGTTATCAGACAGTACTCAAACAGTAGCACATATGGTACTCAGACAGTACTCAGTATTCAGACAGCACTCAGTACTCAGACAGCACTCAATACCACAGACAGTACTCAGCACTCAGACAGTACTCGGCACTCAGATAGCACTCAGCACTCAATTTTTTTGAACAGAATCTGCTTCAGATAATGATAAATAAAACTAGAGAAATTTTCTATATGGTTTCATAAATAGCAGACAAGAAACATTTTGGAGATATTTTATTTTGTTGTAGGGGAAATTTCACATTAAAATCTTCATCATTTCATTAAAGGATTATTTGGAATTAGAGTTTACGCCAAACTGCAAAGACTCTCTCCTCTTCCTCCTGCCATACAGACAAAAATTAATATCAATTTAATGCATAGACACAGAAGGTAAAAGCACATATTATTTTATATCAGGAAAATAGGAGATACATGGTAACAATTTCCAATAGTATTCTCTGAAGACTTTGAAGTAAACTAAAATAATTTTACATTTATTGAGTCATTAACATTTTAGGCATAATTTTCTCCCGGTTTATTTTAATGGAATTTCATTGTATTTTTAAGAAAATTTAAGTTATTTCTTAGAGGTTCAACCTCAGTACAGAGTGACATTTGAAGAGAATCAGCATATTATTTAGACTGATGTGAATTTTTTTGTTACCTGAAGTAATTTAAACTCCCAAAGAAGTACGAGTTTTTGAAATCAGCTTTGGGCCCTAAAACATGAAGAACAAATAATAATTAGTAAAGGGATGGATGGTCACATCAGTCATACAGGTAATTCTCCATGACCTAGAGTGAATGCACAGGTTTGTACATTAACTAAGTTTTAAAAAATTAAGAAACTGAAGACCTATGTCTCTGATACAAAAAACTGGGACAGCAAAAGCCAAGAAGGTAAAAGAAAATGTAGCCAATTATTAATCCACCTCAAGTCACTAAATAACTGTAATAAGATTGCCCCTAATTACTACTTTGTTGATATACAAAGGAGTGCTCCTAAGGGAGCTCAAAAGCATTTTCCATACATAGTCTCCCTATTACATAATTAATTTACCTTTAAATTATTTTAATATTTTTAACAAAACTTAATTTTAGGCCAAAATTGTCTAAATTGTAATTGCTTATTATGTATTTGCTTAATAGTTTTTCTAACTTGGAAATAAATCAAAATTACTAATCTTAATATATTTTAAAATAGAATTCTTAATATCTAGCAAGAAAACGTGATTATTTTTAAAATCTCTTAAATCCTTCCATCTATCCTTAAAAGCAATTTAAATCTTTCTGAGACTGTATTTAAAGTCACAGACTTGTGGGGCATGTTTTCCACCTCACTACAGATTTCCCACTAGCGTTCTGAGAGAGAACACAGACCTCCTCAGCGAAGCAGGCTTCCTGCTCCTGATGCTGGCAGCACTTCTCCACAAAGCCAGAGAAATCTGGGATGATGGCCTCCAGCTGTTCCTCTGTTATCTGCACTTTCTGCTTCACAAGGTTAATGAGAAGCCTGTGATTTAAAACAAAACAAAATGCAGGGAAATGCTTTATGCAAAGGTATTTTCCTAGAGCTATCGGAGTACCGGTTTTCAGAGCCCAGAAGCCATGGCATCGCTGACCCATGAGCAGAGGCAGCACACACACCTCTCAGCTCCAGCGCTCCCACCGGGAGGAGCGGGCTGGAAACCATCCAGGTCCTGACTTGTGCACACCACGATGGAACGTTATGTCACAGTGCTGCCACTCCTCTGCATAATGAAATGTCTTTTTCTTGCTTTCCTAGTATATTCTTTCCTGTTCTCTCTTCTAAAGTGTGTGGTTTATATTCAGGCCATATTTTCGGACCCTCCCCCACCACTGTCACACGTTTCCTGGGCACTGACAGCCCTGGTTGCTGGTGTGACTCATTTAGTGTATTCCTGTTGAAAATATTGTAGCCAGAGGCAATAGGGAAAGCTTGTTAGAGGAGGCAGCATTTCCCTTGTTCCTAGAAGCACACATCAGATTGTTGTGGAGAAGAAGGGATAGCAGGCTTCCCAACAAAGGATGTCCACTTTCAAAGCCAAGTGAGTATTAAAATGCATGAGTATTTGGAGACCATAATTGACTTGCATGACAGAATGGCTCATGCCATGAAGCAAAATACATACTTCATTTAATACTCACACTATATTACACTTACATTCTAATCCTTAAAGCATAAAAAGACTTAATTACATGATTCTTACACTCAGAACAAACTTACCCAGACTCACTACAAAGATATACCCTTACACTCCAAAAGAGATTGTCCATTTTCCTCACCCTTATTGTAAGGAGAAGTTATAATTGAGACAATTTTGAAAGAGAGGACACTGGGACAGAGCCATTTAAAAAAAAATCTTAGGTTTTTTTAAGGATAGTATATTCTAGTGAGCCCAAGAATGTAAGGAGTCTCTTTATATCAGTTGCCCCTTGGCACGGCCAGGCTTCTTTTAGAAAATAACAATTTCTTACTCTTGCTTCATTTCTTGTAGTGCTGCACCCTGAGCCTGGCACAGATCTTTATGGAAGATGAATTTGTCAGCAGAGAATGGTGGGGAGACATAGGTTTCGTCCACCAGCAGACGGCTGAAGCACGGCCTTCGGTCAGCATAAGACGAGCTGCAGCAGCGGCCCACGCCAGGATTCACGGGGCGTGCTTCATGTCTGATACACAACTGTCCAATAATGAGGTCAGCCTGGTCAAAACAGAGAGACAGAACTCAAGAGATGCACGTTTGCCACAAGTTAATTTAGAATTCCAGAAAGCTTTTGTGATAACTTAATGCCCAGCAAATTATAATTAATATTATAGGAAAATTTGCTTTCTGCACAGGAACACTCATGTGTTGCCATATTATAGATTTCTGGTCCAATTTGTTTGGAAAAACCCTGGCATCCAGCAGCTGATGTTACAGATGTGCTGCTGAGGACAGCCCTGCCACCTTCCGTGTTAGTTATTTGAAACATACTTCCAGCTGCATATTTATTTCCAAATGGAGGAAGTTTTTGCCCTTATTCATGAAAATCAACAGAGGGCTTCTTTTCTGCATATATGAACTTGAACTTTACTTTCAAGACTCAGAGTCACTGTCTAAAGCTAAAAGTAGTCTTTAACATCTACCTATCTACACATATGTATCTACATGCATTTATACATGCACGCATACAACCAGCAGAAAAGAAATAGGGCCAATGTGTGAGTGTCTTTAAGAATTTCATAATATGTTTCTTTAACTTGCAATTCTTACAGGCATTTTTTAAACACCTCACAGCAACTTTGAATAAATATTAACACATTTTGTGTGCATACTATATATCAGGCCAATGCTGTATGAGTTACTCAGACTATATAAAGACAGTTGAAAATGGTACAAATTTACTCTTAGATGTCAGATAAAGCAGCTCAAGCTTGATAACAGCCAGTGTCTGTCCAACGTGATGTGACCAGAAAGCGGAGGAAGTGGCTTGCAGGCACAGGAGCGCGGCATCCAGGACCTGTACTCCTGCACTGCCACGTTCACAATGAGAAGACTCAGCCTCTAACTGAGGGGACCCCTAACTGCAGGAAACTCTCATTTTATTCCTAACATTTTGAGAAAAGTTCCAAGACATGAAGACTAACTTGTAAATAATTCTCAATCATCAAAATCAGGACAAGGGTGGCTCTAAAGGAAAGAGTAATTTAAATTTTCAATCTGTACTCACAAGCATGGCATGAGTGACAAGGAAGTACAGATTATTAGAATTATGAAGTGGAAAGTCATCTTATTATCCAGAACTCGGGGCTTACTCTGTCATGATCCCCACACTGTCAAAAGGAACTGTTCCCAGCAGTAAGATCATATAAAAATGGCAATAGCTGGTGGCTAATTTTAATCTGTCAAAAGCAAAACTCTTTCTTTTTTTTAAACATTAAAATATGTAGTAAAGGAGATTCTAGAGTTAGTAACACACTGGTCATTCCATCTCTGCTGTCATGCCAAAGTCACACAGTCACACAGTCGCCAGTGCGCCATTTGGAGCCCAGTTCTCTGGTCCACTCTCACTGTGACTCATGGAACAAGCCAGAAAACCACCACCACTTCGACACAAAGGAGGTAAGACTAAAGGGCACAGTTACTCACCGCTCCTTCCCCACAGGCCAACTGCTTGTCCCCACTGAGTTTACAACATGTGGCCGCTGTGGTCACCATTTTCCTGGTGAAGGCCATCAGCTCAGATGTGGTCAGCTGAGGGGCTTTCTTCGTGTAAGTAATGAGAAACCTGAAAGAAGCATTCACCCAGTCCTGTTGAATCACTGGTGAGTTTTTTGACCCCTTGCTCCTTCTCACAGAATCTGTCTGGTGTCAGGAGGCACCAGGTTTTGAGACGTGCTCACTGGAATCCCTCTTCCTACGCCCATCGCCCAGTCGGTCTCACTGAGGAGGCACAGCCTGAGCAGGAGACTGATCCTTACTTTGAGCTTGCCACACTGATTCTGTGATTACTTGGTGTTTAGACTGTGACAAGCTATGGCAGAGCGGATGCCTTTACTGCAAAAATCTGCAGCCAGTTCCACAGACCAGACTGCGTACTCCCTGAAAGGGAGAAGGGGACCTCCTCTGGGGACAATCAAGTCATCAGACTCCTGGCTTCCTTCCAAGAGGTTCTGTGACAAAAGGAACCATTGCTCTGTCTTTTAGATTTATCTTTCCTTTGCCTGCTAACAGTTATAAGTCACTGAAAACACTGTTTAAAGGACATACGAGTTTTGCAGGTGATACTCTCCAAGTTTCTGGTAGAGGCCGCAGCTTCGTGTCGCCATCGCCTGGCTCTCCTGGATGAATTTCTGCAGCTCTTGCTCCTGAAAGAACAGCATTATCGCAAACATTTTTCTCTGTGTTCATACACAATGTAAAATAACAATTTTATATATAAATACATATATGTTTTGAATATAAAATCAATCTTTTTTTTCTACTACAAAACCACTCTAGAGTTTTTTCAATATTGAAGATGGTAGAGTAAAATTTTGAAAATTACAGGAAATAGACATTAAATTTAAAACTTTGTGAATCATCCAAATTATTTAGTGGCAGAACTCAATTTATGGATAAAAGGCAACATATCTGTACAAAATTCTTGTCTTTCTGAAACTGTCCAAAAATGATTATTTATTTTGTGCATCAAAAAACTTTTGGTCAACATTTTTATTTCTTAAGTCATTAGCTGCCACTTACTAATTAACAACTATTTAATATCTGGATTGCCAATTCCAAGTGTAACTAGCTATTTGACTGTAACTGTATGCTTTCAAACCATCTATGTGTGTTTGTTGATTGACTGTTGCTAGGGATGGAACCCAGGCCCTCACACACAGAAAACCAGTGCTCTACCACTGAGCTATACCTCCAGTCCAAGCAGGGTTTTTAGTGGATGATAATCTATCTAGTTTTTCAGATTCTTCTTAAAATTCTAGAACAACTTACCCCTTTATTCTGGCATTCAAGGGGGTTTTTAGACTGGAAACATTTCTCTAGTAACTCCTGGTATCCGTTAGCAATTCGTAGTATTATTGAGACAGCAAGTGCAGTGTGTCTTCGTGAATATTCATGAATAAAACTGAAATTTGTGGGTAAAAGTATCATAAATTATTTGGAACTCAGAGAAAATAAAGGTATGTATAGAAAGAGCAAGCGAGAAAGGGGAGAAATTAAAAATCAAACTAATAATGCTGGACATCAAATACAACTTGAATTCTAAGTGCAAAACTATTAATACAAACCAGTTTCTCAAACTATTCTGCACAATGGCATTTTTATTTCTTTTGCAACATATTTTGGTTTTTCAATTGTGTAGTTTGTTTATTCCTTCAACAAATATATCTTCCAGTGCTTTCTTGCTTTAAGCAACTTATTCTGTGTAAGATAAAATGTTTACCCTCTTAAAGTACATGTTAGGGGTACAAAAATAAGTAAACAAGACATAGTTCATGTTTCCTCAGTGGAAATAAATCAATGGGTAAAAATAAAGAAAGAGGAAAAGAGGCGGCCCAAAGTGAGGGGCCACTAATTTAACACATGTTCAAGGGAAGCTGCCCTGGACAGCTCATCTGGCACAGAAGCCTGATGCCAGAGTCTTGGGGGAAGATTTCTATTGCAGAGATGCTGTGATTGAAAGAACTGTATTCATTAAACAAACAGCTTTACGTATGTATGGATGTGTAACCTTGAAGTTAACTTTTGAATTTACTAATTGTATTTCCAAGTTACAGAAATTGGTTGTATTTAGATCTACCACCAATGAAATGTCAAAATTTGGTCTTTGTTTCAGTTTCTGTAATTTTATTTAGTAATGCAAACAATGTGTAGTGAATGGCTTACTTTAAAGCAACAAAAGTAGTGTCTTCAGAGACATTTAAAAAACATAGACCAACGGTTTCATTACAGTGTTAGGATCAGACCCTTAAATTGAGAAAGATCCTTGGAGATGATTAAGTATACTGGCTTAAGAGCTTCCTATATCCTTCCTCTACAGTGTACACAGGCACATATAATAAAGGAAAATGTATTAACTTGACTGCTTGCTTCCCTTAAAGCCATAGAGAATAAGAATATAGCCTACCAATTACATTACAGAACACCACTGGTTTTGTTTGATGGTTTGTTTCTTTGTTTGTTTGTAACTGAGGCAGAGTCTCTCTACATAGTTCACACTGGTGTTGAACTCACTACACAGCCCAAACTGCTGGGCTCAAATTCAGGGCGATTCTCCGGCCACTTCCTCCCGAGAGCTAGTATTACATGCATGCACTGCAATGTCTAGTTTAAACTAGTGTTCTGCTAATGTCTCTAAACATGGTTCTATTTTCTTTAGAAAAACGTGTATTCAATAAATACCAAGTAAATTGTTTCAAGAAAAGATCTACCTATCATTATCTACCGAGATATATTCTTAATCGTGAGCACTTCGAAGTGTAAAATACCTATAATGTATTTGAAAGTGTAAGGATGAGTTTCATAGGATAACCAATACAAGGTGACCATGCTTTTCATGCCAGAAACACTGACATAGACAATGTGTGCCTTCATAAGTGCGCCCAGGGAAAGCCTACCCACCATGAAATGGACAGCATCCCTGCCCCTAACTGTGCCTGCGTTGGTTTGCTCAGGCCATCCCAGCCAAACACCTTCGCACAGTCGGCTGAGATCCTGGGCCCTCAGCTCCTCTTTCAAGGGCACAGAGACACAGGTCACCAGGAGAGCCAGGGCTGGACATAGTGACAGCCTCACCTGGCCAAGAACATCGTTTTTTCTCCCGGGGTGAAGCGACTGAAATCTCTGTCCCCTAGGAACCCGCCCAGCTCCAGCTCCGGGGAGAGGCCGGCAGGCGTCTCGCCGTTTTCCGCGTGGATTATGCAGTGGCCGAGCTCAAGGACGGGAAGTTTACAGCATTCTGCTATTTTGCTCGACAGAACGTCTTGCTTCGAGCAGATGTAAGACATTATTTTCTCCTGCCGTGGGAAAACACAGAATGAATATTAAGCTTTATTCTCCAAGATAGAAGTTAGCATGCTGGGAGGCGAAGCTGTGCCAAACCACGCTCTGCTCGCTGAGGCCTGTCCTCTGCATTCTGAGCGACGCCGCGCAAAGCCCCTTCTGCAGGCTTCAGCTCAGCTGCAGCCTTCCAGCAACCGCGACCCCGCAGTCACCTCCCGTCCGCCCCGCAGCGCAGTGCGCACGCGCCGAGCCGCCCGCAGCGCCCGGCCGCTCCACAGTGCCCCGCGCGTCCTGCAGGGGGCGCCGCCCTCCCGCGCACCCTGGCGCCCCCACTCGGGCCGAAGCCCTGCTAAGGCGGGGCCGGAATCCCGCGTCCAGCCGGGCGCGGCTCTGAGCTCCGGAAGCGGAAAGCCTAGTTATCAAGATGAGCACAAAAGTTAGTCAGACTCGTCTGACGCCGAGAAAACGGCCAAGAAAGAAAACTGAAACGGCGGTGCGGCGGCCTCCTCCCTCCCCCGCGGCCAGGCGGGGCGCTGCTCGGGGGCGGGGCGGGGCGGGGCGGGTCAGGTCAGGGGGCGGGAGCAGCTCACCCCGTCCTGCAGGCACTCCAGCGCGTTTCCCTGGCAGCACTCCTCATGCACGTGGGCCACGTCCAGGACCAGTTTCTGCATTTCAGAAAAATTCGCTTTCGGAAATTTCTGGCTCAGCTTCGTGATGGTTCTGAAGGAGAAAGTTCAGGGTCACCGCCAGAGCGCAGGGACAGCACCGCGGTGAGCCGGGGCTTAGCAGCCCGAGGGGATGTGAACCAGTCTCCTCACTTGAGCGCGCTGTTAAGCTCAAGAGCTCCGTGCACTATCACCCGGGCCCAAGCATGATTTGCAAGTAACTTATTTCTTAAACTATCTTGGGAACTGAGATGAATCCTATTTTTGCGTTGTTCATCCTTGCTGCTTACTGAGCATTTGGGTCACTGTGACTACAAGATACTAAAAAGAGTAAACCGTTAAGAAACAGAGAATTTCGTGAGAATGATGATCGTTTTTCACTTAGGAGCAAAACTTCTGGGAACCCAGGGCCGGTGGGTGTGCATGTGCAAGTCCATGAACTGTAGAATAGAAAGGAGGGGACTTCGCCCTTCTGACATGTCATCATGCCGAGATACGCGTGTGCCAGAAGCAAAGTGAAAAATAAAAATTCTGGCTCCTTCATTAAATTTTATGAGATGTCTGTGTGAAGCTGCTGTTCACTTGAGCAACTAACTCATGGTGTTTCTGCTACAGATGAATATGGATTCTGCTTATAAACTTAGAACATTCAACTTTACTTACAGGTAAATATTAAAGTTGCTCGAGTCAAATGTTAATTTCTACTTTGTTACTAAGATAAACTTAAATAGTTCATAAATCAGTCTTTAAATTTCTAGTAGCTCTGGAAGGTTGCAAAAGGATACATCTGACCTCTTCCAAAAAGAAAGTTTACTCAGTATTTGGAACTAACTCTGGGACTCAAAACTTTCTTCCCCGTGTCCACGGTGTACAATATTTTAATACCGTTATTTAACTAGCAAACTAATGCAGTCTAATTGCAGCAGCCTGCAAGTCCATTCTTTGTTAACTGGGAGCCTGGATGTTTTTCTACATTGAAACATTTTATCACAAAAGAGTTAAATAGTACTTTAAACCAGTTATGTACTTTAAATTTTACTCCTCACCAGACAGTAAATGCCATTAGTACCGTCTCAAAGGAATGTTTTAAAACAGAATCTAACAGTTGACACAGTGAACCTTACAGCAGGGGAGGGAGCACAATTAAGGCAAAGAATTGCTTGTTAAATCACATTTTAAGTGATTCTCAACAAAGGTTGATCTACTTTGCAGAGGAGCTACCAAAACCTGCTCTTATAAGGCAGTATATAATTTGATTGTGGGAGAAATTCATGAGTTTTCCAAATAATAGGCAACTACTATAAACCTTTAAATTCTCTGCCATGTGCTAGCTGAGTGAGGCTTTAGGAAGGTTTTCTAGCAGAATGGTCAGTAAGCTGTTTTCTAGTCCCTCATAGGTAATCACAATAGCCTTCACCAAAGGCTTCGGTCTCCATGACAGCGGTCACAGTGAGAGAACCTGAGTCACCAGAGCATTTTACAGCTCTCAGACTTACATGGCTTGAAAGGTGCGGGGCCCAAAATTCCTCATCACTGCACATGCATGTTGGTTTAATAAACTGCTTTCTTGTAGATCTTTTGTAATTGGTGCTACCTAGACGTAGAGCAAATAAGGTGTTTAAAAAAGCTTGTATTTTATGAACTGTAATGAGGAAAAACAGTAATCATAAGTAAAACAAAGCTCTATAAAATGTTTTTAGTTAAAAATCATGTCACACATTTGCAGAACATTGTTTTCTCATTCATCCTTTTAGTTCAGTTTAAATGTATCCATGCAAGACAGATTTATTAAAAATACTCAAAGCGTAACATTTTGATGTTGGTATCATGAATAAGCAGCTGCACTTTTACATACTTTTAAGATACATGAAAGCCTGCTGATTTCTTCTCAGCTACAAAAAACAAGATTGCATCACAACCTGACCTTGAGAAAAGACACAATGCTTAGGAAATTTTTGTGAAAACTTCGGTGGCAAATAGTTCATTGTGGTTGTTATACTAGTTATCCGAATCTAAGAAAACTATTTTCTTCTCTAAACCTAAGTTTCTTTATTTGTTCAAATACACTAAACTTTATTCTAAGGGCTAAAATGTTAATGAATATAAAGCATTCAGCACGGTTCTCATGAGCACAGTGTAAAGAGTTTGTCTGCTTCTGTCTCCTCTTCGCCCCTTTCTGTTCACTTCCATTCACAGGCTGCTTTCCTCTTTACCCCACCCAACTTAATAGTAATTGTTGGCTGAATGAATGAATAAAAAACAGCAAATTCAGATTTTTACACAAAGAATATCAGATCTCTAAAGTATATTCTGTTCTGAAAATGACATCCTTCACATAAAGTGTATTTCTACTTTTAAATTTGGTTTTACTGAGTCACAGTCAGAGGGCACATTGGTTGAGACATTCATGCAAATGTCATACCTCCGTTTGGAAGCATTCAGCTGCGTTTTCAGCTTTGCAACACGATGGAAATATTTTGTCATAGCGGGCAGCCAAAGAGAGAGCAGTGGGTGTGTAGAGGAAGGGGTGTCTCCTGGACACCTCGTAGATGTATCTGTGAAGTGAAGAAGCCACAGAGTTTACAAGGTGAGCATGTTCTATACTGTATTCTTTAGGGGAACACTGTCCTATTTTTCCAGATGCTATCAAGAAAAAAAATACTGACTAAAGCTCCTCAAAGGACAAAACAACTAACACATGATCCCAGATTTTATTATGAGAAAATAGTCGGGAATGCTGTGATTTTTCTTAAAGTGATTATTCCACTAAGTCTCCTCAGATTTGTTGAGGGCTCAAGGCCAGACTTCTGCTAAACAAAGCAAAATCTTGGACTCTTTTTTTTTTTTTTCTATTCAAATGCAGAATGGAATTATCTATCCTGACTTTGTCTCCTGGTGCAGATTCCCCAACAGAAAACATGGATTCAAACGTATAGGCCGTGTGTGCTCATCAGGTTGACTTCTCCTTACAGATTGCAGATTCGTCATTAAAATAAGAAAAGGATAAACAATGACAAGAAAGAAGAAGCGGTATCAAAAGTTGTTGGTGATCAATAGTCCAACTCATGGTGCTATCCACAGTTGTTCATGTAACACCGTAGATGCTCAATACCTTACCCTTGTTTATCCATCTAAATTATAACTCTCTTTCAATTTTTTTATTTACAGGCAGTTTGGTGAACAAGATCCATCAATATTTGGCTCTGAATAGAGTTGATTTGTGGAAAATTAATATGTTCTTGGACAAGGTACAAATTGAGAGGTTAAAGCTGTGTCTCCTGAGACTACTGGCAGAGATTCAGGGTCAGTTGCGAGTCCTGGCTACATCTAGCACGTGTGCGTAGGCATTGCATTCAGACTTGCTCTCCTGAATGCCTTGAGCAGGCCTTTATAGCTATTACCCCAAGTTCCTACCTCACATCTCATAGTGCACTGTGAACTGCTTGTGTTGTTCCCATCCCACGGTTGTCCTTACTTGTTTAGGACCGTCTCCCTGTTTTCTTCATATGCTTTGCAACTCGTGACCATGTCTGGAACTTGCAAGGGTGGAATGGATGCTGGAGCAGCCCTTTTGCGTGTAAGTAGACACTTGTGCCTTTCCTCTCCGCTGCGGCTGCAGCAGTCTGCAAGTCCATACTTCTCATGGGTTGCCCTCTCATGACAGATTTCTTCCAGAAAGGTGGATAGCTGTAAGAAAGCTCGTACTTTTAGTGAAGGACCATCAACTGATCTTTAAATTTCTGTAAAACATGTAAAGAGTTTTCTACTACCCAAAATCAGAGAGAAAAAAAAAGATTTCCATGTAATTCCAGTACATTCAGTGTTAATCTGGTAACACAGCTTTCTTGCTTCCCTTTTGGAAACTAGAATTTTAACTTCTAAACTTGAGTAGTAAGCATGAGTATTAGACAAATGTGTTTTATTTTAAATAGAAAAGGTCATGAAATACTTTGTTTCTCTCCCTCAATTTTATTTTATTTTTTCCTTTTATGTTTCCAGCACTTTAGCCCCAGGATATATAAGTTTTCTCTTTTTATATAAACCATGTTTGAGAAATAGATATTCATCCCAGGTGGCTTTCTTATGACAAAACATTGACCCAGACTTGAACATTATTTTTGATTAAAAATAAAAACAATTTCAAGATGGGATAAAATGGAAAAACGTTTCATTGATCACAGTTACACATTTAGTTAAAATGATTTAAAATGTACGTTTCCTTCTTTGATGCCTAATTTTATCAGTATCAGAGAAGGATACCACTATTTGAAAGAAAGCCCCTGATACATGTGTTCCATTGATGTCAGAAAACTAAAACCTTAATTAAGAATTCTAACTCGCAATCATTTAAAAAAAAACCTGTAACTTTACAATGAAAAATCACCAATTTGTAGCCTTACTTTGCCCCTCTAATTGGACATAAAGCTGCAATTGCGAAAATATTCTGCATAGTTTATGTATACAGTTTTAAAAGATTATCAGAAAAAGTCATAAACATAGATTGTTAATTTAGAAATTTCAGAGTTGGAAAGCACTTTATATCTTAAAAGGTGTGTCTTATAGAATGTCCCAGACACATTTCAACCATGTGGATTCTCTAAACATTCTGTTCCATAAGTGGGTATCTTCAGTCAATATAAGGTTCATTTCTATATTGAGATAAAATAAACAGCAACTACTATTTATTGAGCATCTATACTGGGACAGCTTCATACAAACAAAAAGTATTCATTGTTTATCTGAAATTCAGATTTGTTAGGTATAGTGATCCATGCCTGTAATTAAAGCTACTTGGGTGGCAGAGGCAGGAGGATGATACATTTGAAGCTCTGTCTCAAAAATAGAAGATTTTAAAAAGGGCTGTGGCCTGGGTGACAGAATGTTTGCCTAGCATGTATGAAGACCTTTCAATTCACAGCACTGCTAAAAGAAAAGAAAAGAAATTTTAGATTTAGCGGAGCATTAGTTTTGATGTTAATTCCACTTTGCTTAATCTGGCAAGCTTAATTGTCACTGTGTGCCTCGTTTGCTGTAGTAGAGTGAAGCTACTGGGGACATTAGCCCTGGGACCAGGTGGCCTGGTTTACACCCCAGTTGTGTCATTTTGTTATTCTCTTAAAGAAGGTTACCACTCTGTCAGTTTCCTCAACTGGAATATTAGCATCAAACTCCTAAGATTATTATAAAGATTTAATAAGTTAATATTTGTAAACAAAGCTGAATTTTGCTAGTGAAAACTAGCCAAAGTCTCTTGACACACTGGACAACCATTCCGAATCCATAGTGCTATCTCCCTACCATAAAATAACTTGATTATCAATGCATTTGTCACAGTCCCTAGCAGAATGCCAACCATACTGTGCTCCTATAATTATACCAGTGTCCACTGCGAGTCTGAATTGGATTTAAGATTAGCCATGATGTCACAGAAAAAGAACACTGAAACTTAAAGTAGTAACACGCCCATCACAGTCAGATAATCTCATTCCAAAAACTTGGGTCTTAGTCACTGTCTGATGATAATAGCCACTCATTGTTTTCATCTGCATTGTCTAGTAATTCCAAATTATTTAGATGCTGCTATCCTACAACAGCTTTTTAAATACTCAAATACCTGCCTTTTCTGGGTCTTGTCTTCCATGCACTAAATTTTGGTCAAGTATCATTTTACCTTTTATTCGCTCACCTGATTTTCTAAACATTCTGCAAGTTGTTCACTGCCAGTGGGTTTCTTGATTACAGTCAATACATCTGTCACCATTTTTCTCACTTCCTCATAAGTGGCGTCTTGGACAAATTGGGAGAACAATATGGTAGCTCTAAAATAAAAACATGAATTCTTAAGGGACAGATTCATATCAAGCTTATCTTTCTGAAGTATAGTTCTGCCTGTTTCATTTTCTGTTTATGTTCTGACCTGTGCTAAAAGTTAGATTCTAGCCATCCAGAAAAAAATGTTAGTCCTTTTTGTGGTCATCTTCCCCTATAAATATACATGTAGCTATTAAAAGTAAAAATAAGTTAATTTTCCAAAAGAATTATTTCTCTTTTTCAATTACCCATTCTTACAATGTGCTTATAATTATACTTATCACAGTTTTATTTTTTAAATTTAATCAAAGTCTTGGTCATTAAACCTCTGCCTCTGTCTAATTCCCAGTAGTATGCAGTTCTGCTCTGGGACTATGGTATTCATGCATGACTTAAAGCAGTGTTTGCACGGGTTTCTCTATGCAATCAGGAGCAGTAATACATGCCTTTAGGTTTCCTGTTAGAAACCTCAGAAATGTGGAATGGAACAACAGCACTCAAGAGCACAATTTGCTTTCCAATAAAAAACAAAACAATATTTTACCTTCTGTAGTTTGCTATTAAGATTTAAATAGTATGTAGAATAAAAAGGACTGTATTATAATTCTATTGGTATTGATGATAAAACTCCTAAATTTATAAATAGTTGTCGCTGATAAAATCTTAGTTTACTACGTGGAATGCCAAGTAATCTAGAGGTTAATATCAAGGAGCCAAAGAAACTTCAGCTTCTTCATTAACAATTTGATATTAGATATTTTTAAATTGTCTTATTTGCCTTTGTCATTTAGAAACTCAGAACTAGCCAATCTCATTTAATTACTTAACTAAAATTATCTTGCTTTGCATACAAAAAGTGCATTGATCCCTGAAAAACTTACACATTAGCCAGATTCATCTCCGAAGAGCACTGGGAGGAATCCAACATGGAGGCTGGAAACAAAACAAACTTATGAAAGCCCTGTTCGCAACTGCAAGGATGTTTCTACTCAAGTTAGAACTGTAGACTGCAGAACTGGGAAGACAGTAGGGATAACCCACCCGAACATCTTAATTGTATACTTGAGAAAATTAAATAATAAAATTATAAGCATTATTTACAGTAGAACTAATGCTGAATTCTATACTTTATGGTTTTCAGTTGTTTTGTTTCCTGCTGTATTTTAATGTTCTGATAGGCTTGGAAATAAAGTGGTTAAAAATGTTTCAGGCACCTTTTTAAACACAGTTACATTACAGCTGGCTCTTAAAGATACCAGTCACAATATTACTGTTTCAGTCAATTTTCCTGAATTAATAAAGATATATCCAACAGAGTGGTACAGCACATTTAATGCCTGTCCTCTGGGAGACTGAGACAGGAGTATCATAAGTTGAAGGCCAGCCTGGGAAACTTAGGAATCCTGTCTCAAAAACTGTCGAGAAGTCACTTAGTGTAAGGCACTGAGTTAAGTCCCCAGTACTGGCAAATTTTCCCAAGGGAAAATAAAGGTGCCATTAATTTTAGGAGTCTAATGAGTGTGTGTGTGTGTGTGTGTGTGTGTGTGTGTGTGTGTGTGTGTGTGTGTGATGTTGGTATACTTACCAATTAAATACAAAAATTAATTCAACATGGAATATACAAGTCATTTAAGTACAACCACCAACTGAATATTTTTCTTCTGTGGAGCAATAAATGTGATATATAAATTAAGACAAACGATAAGTACAAACAAGAATTTTTATATAGAGAAAAGGAGAAAAACACGAAGTATCTCACCTATTCCATATGCATTTTTATGCAGTGTTTTGGAGTCCGTGAAACATAGTAGGAAAACTAAAATAACTGATGCCACCAGCTTCATGGTTGCCAGGTATCTCACTGTTGGCTGCAGTGGAAGCAAGATAGTAACCATCAGGCTGAGAGTCTCTTATACTCTTCATAACCAATGCCTGTTAACTAGTAACCCTTTGTTGGTATATCCATTGCATTATTTCCTGAGGGTGAGAATGGCATGATTTGCCAATAATTAACAGCACAAGGGTTATTTGTGTTTTATGTTCAAGGACAGAGACCTCTGCTTAGTGGAAAAAGAGAGAAATCCTACAAATTCATTTTATTTTACAAATGTAACAGATATTCACTCAAATTACAAACTATTCAAATAGATGATTTTCCCTTAATTGCAGAATAATTAATTTCTTTCAAGTTAAAGTTAATGTAATTTTAAAAGACTCCAGATTTAATATTCAAATCAATTAAAAATAGCAATTCTTTTAAAATATCGAGTGCTTATCATATGCCAAGCACTAAATACATTATTTGACCAAGTCAGACTCCTCATTAAGCAATGCACTTTTGTTTTTGCTCATTTTCTGCTCTATGTGATCACTCTGTACCCTAACAGAAATAGGCCTTGCTCATGCACTCACCGGTCAGACTTGTCTTCCTACACACTTGATTTCCAGAGCAGTACGCCTGTTCCTGAATGGGGACTGTACTCAGTACATGAAAACAACACCATTAGTTACAAAGAAATGACTGATAAGTCACTGCAATATAGTTCTATGCAGGAAACTATGTATAGTGTGGCTAAGTACAGGCAAACATAATCCAAAGTCTTTCCTCAAACTGGTCCATAGTGAACACTCAGCAATATCTGCTGAGTGAATAATGAGTACATTTGTTCAAAGACAAAAATTTAAGGCAGAGGCAGAGGTTTCGTTTGGCAAATCCCAGGCTCCATGAGTGCTAAGGTCCCTTCATAGCCTTCCTGGGTCCTAGGAACCCACCTCTTACCTCCTTTTCTTCCTCAGCTTGTTATATCCCAGTGTCTGGATGCTGAATCCTAAAGAGCTTGATTTGTTCCTGTTTATGGCTCTGCTGTGTTTCCGGAAGTCTTCTTTGAGATCTTTGTAATTTTATGAGTCGCATTTCAGGTTTTATGCTAATACATGCATAATCGGCAAGTCCAGATAATTCAGTGTCCTCACCTGCCAAAAGCTTAGAAGTGGGAGTGAGGGTTTAGTTTTGTGGTAGATCATTTGTCTGACAATCTTAAAGCCCCAAGTGTGGTCCCCAACAGCAGAATACATGAATAATAATACTAACTGCCTATTACAAAGAACATGTAAAAGTGCAAGCTTGGTAAGTACCAGGCCCATACGAAATCTTTCAGTATTATAAATACACATATAAACAGATGTACTACTTCAAGTAATACACATACATCAGGCTAGAGGTGTGTGATGTCAGCCACCAATTCTGACGCGGAGCTTGTCAGCCCAGGTCTTACTTGGATCTTTTCTCTGATATTCCACTGACTTTGTGTCAGCCTTTAATTCCCTACATTTAGCCAAGCAGAGTTCTGCTATCCCAGACCATGGTAAGAGCAGCTATTCCATGTCATGGCTACACTTAGGGATTTGGGAGCTAGTTTAGAATTTTTACCATGTCACTTATCCGCTACCTGACTTTGAGCGAGTTATTTAATTTTTCCTGGGCTTTATTTTATCATCCACAAAATGATGCTAACAATATCTCCTTATGATTAAGTGCATATAGAATAAATTAATATGCATAAATAGCCCATAACAGGGCCTGATTCAAAGTACAACTCCAGATAAGGGCTTATTTATTCATTCAATAAAAATGTTAAGTCTGTAAACCAAAAACTGTTCTTTGCCAGAAATAATCCAAAAGCAGCACTACCTGTCCTGCTGAGCCTACCATCGGACAGGAGAGGTGAACAGCTCCACCAGTGATACATGGAATGAGGCAGCTGTGACACAAGAGTTGAGATGAGCCCCTGGCATCTTGGGAGGAGTCAGGTAAGGCTTGCAAGAGGAGCTCACACCATAGGAGATCAGAAAAAGACTGGGTATAGAGCAGATAAAAGAGAGAGAAGGTCTCTATATAGATGGCAATGAAAGGGCCCCCAGTTAGGGAGAAAACAATACATTCAAGGAAAGTGGAGAAAGCGTTTCCATCAAACACAAGGTTTAAAGACAAGAAAACTCACTCTACAGAGGAAATTTCTGGCCAATTGGTAGGACCCACATCTCAAAGACTGTCAAGTGTACACCTCACCTGAAGTAATAGGACACCACAAAAGAAGCTAATAATAATTGTGCATTTTGAAACTGCCTCTAATGTAACAAAAAGAACAGGGCTTCATTTGAAGAGAGCAAAAGGAAGCTGCTAAAAGAATATGTTCCAGTAAGTGACCTGGTGGACAGAAGTGCTGACAGGAAGTAAGACACATGAATAAAGTTAAGTAGTATGAATGACACAAGGTTAAAAGGATTTGGTAACTGAAAAATACCCAATCTGGGGTGTAGCAGCTTAAGACAGAGTGATCAGTTTATCCAAACAGTCTGGATCTGTGCCTGTTGACTCAGTGTAATTAATAACCAAGCTCCCCTCTCAAAGCATTCTAGGCACACCAACATATGTACGTGTAAAAGCATTTTTAAACTACAAATGCAGAGGCTTATTAGCATTGGAATAGTATTTCTCATCTCTGGAGAAAAATTGAGGAGAAAGAGATTAGAGATCAGAGCTTCTAGAAGGTTGTTGTAGACATGTGAGCAGGTGAAAGAGAGATTACAGGTTAAAAAAAAAAAGGACTCCAAGAAAGACCAGGCCTATAAAGGTGAGAGGAGATAGAGAGGAGCTTTGTGGTATGGTATGTATGCTGTCTGCAAACAGTCTTCCACCTGTGTGCTGTTGCTCAAAGTTTAGTCCGAAGTACAGAGTTCCCATCAGATATGGTTCCATTTTTCTGATTCTGAGTCTGTTTGCTTTGTCATAAATCATTGAAGCTACCCAGAGGCAGCATGGCACAGTAAGCTGGACTTCGGAGTCAGAAAAAAGATTCTAGCCTTGGCTGTGACAATAATTAGCTGTATGACATCAGACAAAGAATTTAATCTGCCTTGCTCTTAATTTCCTCATAAATATAAAAATAATATTTCCTCTAAAGATTATTTTCATGCATAGATGAAATAATATTTTACATTTTAAAAAAGATAACACTGATTATTATCATTATTAGCACTGGTTTAGTGTAAAATGTTAGATATATTCTTTCTCAAAGCTGTACATGCTGGTTGTTAGAAAGCTGCCATCTCTCCCTCGCTGTTTGAGAACACCATCCCATTTCTTTCTATGTTAGCGTGGGTGGGGGAACTGATTTGAAAATGTGTATTTTAAATGTCTATGCCATTTTCCATCAATGTTTGTAAAAACAGTACCACACTTTAGTACTTAGCTTAAATGTTTTTCCATATGTGTATTCTGATTGCTCTCTAACCAGAGAAAGTCTTGTTACTTTTGAAAATTTATAACACTGTTTTCTTATTTGACTTTATATCAGTCATTTTGAACTATGCAATCCTTCTTAGATAGTTAACTTCTTGGATTCAGGGACTCATCTTTGTGATTCCTGTGGTGCTTAGCACAATGTGTGCCACTTAGAACAATCTTGGTAACTGGAAATTGAACGGCACCAAATCAAAATGTGTACTTATGCACCAACTGTCTTCACTTATTGACAAAATAAATGGCACAGCTCTTATATTGTTCCTGCTTCAAACATTACTGGCATGTTTGTATTTATAGTTTCTCTAATATTCATTCATGTCCGGAAGTCTCGGGATAGATCTGTGAGGGAAGCAGTAGCTAAGGTCTTGAGAGGAAACCAGTAATTTTTGTTTCTAGATTCAGAGTTTAAAATGAATCCCCTAGAGTTGATGCCATCCAGATGTCAGCAGGATGGATGTCCCCAAAGTCCTCCACTCCAGTAAGGTCATTATGTTCCTTCAGATTTGCTAATACTGTTTATGAGGAGAAAGCAGAATTGCCACCCATGCAGTCTCCATAGGACTAAGCGGTCCCAGACCCAAAGACTTCTGCCCTGTGCTTACCTCTTTAGTTCCTATTCTCTGCTGCTGTTAGACTCTGTTTTACCTTTATATGTTACCTCTTCCCCATTCAAACTCCATATTTCCTTTCCACAATCATCTTTTCAAAGAAGCCCAAGCAATTTTATAGCATATAACTAGTAATAAATATAAAAAGTCCTTTTTAACTAATACAAACACAAGGAGGCTCTTCCTTTTCAGGCCTAACCAGTCTCCTTTCTGCTTGGTCCCTTCTGACATGATCACTTCTCATCTAGCCCTGGCTTTCAATGCCCTCTTGCTAATTTTAAATAGAGCACATAATCCTCCCTTTATATAATTAGGCTTCATTTAGATCATGTGCTGCACTGGAAGATTTCACCTTTCACATTTGCTCAAAAAAAAAAAAAAAAAAGACCATTTCCTCAATCAAAAGGACTTTACTTTGGTTTTCAGGAGAAAAAAAGAAAAGCAAACATATTTTCTACCTCCACAGCAGGAGCAAACGGAGAGGGGTCAGAGTCAAATTAGGCAACTGATCTGCCCATCAAACTTAAAAGACAGAAGGACCTCAGGGTCAATAGGTGAGTGAAGACATCAGTGTGGATCAAGCAAAGACAGAGAGAGCAGCAAAGAGTCAACTCAAAATAAATTTCACACACAGTGTTGCTCCATCAACAGCCCTTGTCTTTATCTGACTTGGCTGCTTGTTATAGGCTGGTCCTGGGTCCTTAAGACACAGAACTAGGCCACATACTCAAATAAAGTATGAACTACTCAAAGGAGACACTGCATGTTGCAAGCATTTCCTAAAAGCTGTGGAATATAACTTGCATAGATAACAGCCCTTCCTACACACCTGTCTTGTGATGACTTAATTTGGAGTCCCTCTTCTTGTCCCAGCTTATATAACAGTGATGGGGTGTGTGTGTGTGTGTGTGTGTGTGTGTGTGTGTGTGTGTGTGTGTGTAAGAAATAATGAAAGAAGTCAGAAGGCCTTATGCTATCATCAACATAGTTGCTGGATACTCCCTTTTCTTAGTATGTGTGTGTTGCTAACAAAATATCTGCAAATAGGTAATTTATAAACAATAAAAATGTATATCTCCATCCTGTAGTCTGGGAAGTCCAAGATCAAAGCATGTGCAGATTATGTGCCTGTTCTATGTTACATTCTTCATAGATAGTGCCATTTACGTGTCCCCGTAGGGAAGAAAGGATGGAAAGGCCAAGGGTCTGGAACAATTTTTTAGTCTCTTTTACAAGAGCAAAAATCCATTTATGAAGGCAAAAATCCATTATGAAGTCCTCGTGACTTATTCCACAAGTGCCCTGTTTCTTACCATCACATTGGTCATTAGAGCCCAGCATTTGAATTCTGGAAATCCACATACACAGCACCAAGCAACATTGAAAAAAAGCCATCACTTCAAAAATCTAAGTTTCTAGTGTCTAAATACCAATTGACTAGGTAAGTGAAGAAAGAAATTAGGACAATCACAACTACATAACTTGGGTGGAGATAAAGTAAATATGGAAAGATAATATTTCATTTGTATGCAATATTTTTAGGTGATTGGCTAAGCAATAGTTCCTCATCATCCAGAGTTGAAGAAATTGCAACGTTTACACGAATTCAAAAATAGATGAACCAGGCCACACTCAGCCAACTCCAGGCATCAAGCAGAGCCTAGAATCCAGTCCCAGGCCCTGACTGCACAAGAATTAAATTGCAGTGTACAGGGAAGCCTTAGAACTTCATTCCCAGCCATGCTCTGCATCAGAAATCACCGGAGGACACACAGAGTCCCTGAGGGCCCAACTGGCCCAAACCCAGCGAGCTACAAGTGGCAAGCAGTTGCCAGCAGTCTACCCAAGGAGCCAAAAGTGGGCCAGGTGATCCCCAGTGCACTGAGGAAGCTTTGAAACATTGCACAAAGCCTGGAAAAAGGCACAACTCCAATCAGCAGTGAGGATCACCATGCAGCCCTGGGACCTTGGCCTGCACAGCCACCCACCTCCTGTGCAACTCCAGTCAGCACTGAGGAATGCCGTGATGCCCTGGGACCTTGGCCCACGCCTGGTGGCCACCTGGACCCAGGACATCTGCTGGCCCCTTGGGGACACTCCCTACCTCCTGGATCTAATACCACTGTTGATCTTCAGCTCCCACCCTTTCTTCCAGAACCTTGGACTATGGAGGATTAACTGTGCTAGTTTGAAAGGAGATTCAGTAACTGCCTCACCCAAACAGAAAATCTCAGCAGGTTCTAATCAGTGTGGTGACTATGCCACTAAAATAGAGGTATACAGTGGGTAAATAGGACCAGTAGTAAAGCTCCCTTCAGCTAACAGTAAGACCTTGGTGAGTCTGGCAATAGTGTGGGTGACTCTTTCCTGCACACAGAAAACATCAGGCACTGTGAGGAGTGTGCCAATAAGGACTCCCCCAACTTGGAGAAAATCAAAAGGGCTTATGAGACACCCAGGCACACAATAGGGACACAATAGGGCCTCAGCCACCACAAATAATATAGGCAGGGAGATTTAGTGACTTGAAATAACCTAAAGATAAAGTAATAACAGGACCTAAAAGTTGACCTACATCAATACTACTAGACTTGTCAGCCCAGGAAGAATATAGGACTCACCCAACAGGCCCTGCAGTGGGAAGTCAGGTGATTGGCCCACTTCTTCACTGAGGGACCCAGAAAATGGACAAACATCAACCTTACAGTAGGGCCAAGATACTACCAACAGTTGACACTAGTGGGATTGAAGGACCAAATATTAACTCGAAAGGGGAAAATGGCAAAACAAAAAAAGCAAAATGCAATCTCAAACATCTACTCCACCAGGAGCAAGGACAGGAGACATTGAAATAGAGGATTTCAAAAGTAATACACCAGAAATCTCTGAAAAGAGAGCAAGTGAAATTAAAAGGACAACTCCATGAGGCTATAGAGGAAATCAAATTAGATGTACTCTCCCATGTAAAGATAGAAATAACAACCTTAGTAAAGGAATTGCTGAGCACAGCTAAAGAAGGAATAGAGAAAAAAGTACAGGAACATGGGAAATTAATTGAAACTTTGAATGAACAATATAGAAAACAAGCAGAATTCATGAAACAAACTCAAAGAGATATCCAAGAAACAAAAAATTCTATTGAAAGCTGCCAAAACTGTTTAAATGAAGCTGAGGATAGGATCTTGGACCTTGAGGACAGGATCGCAGTTGGCAATCATGAAAGGAAAGAACTTTAAAAAATAACAAAGCAGCATGAAATAACAATCCATCAGCTTCAAGATGATGCCAAGAGCAACAATATAAGATTAATAGGTATTAGTGAAGATGCAGGAATCAATGCAAATGACATTAACTAAAATATTAAGTAATAGCAGAAAATTTCCCAAACATGGGGAAAAAAATCTAATATGCAGATAAGAGGCATATAGAATGCCAAACAGTCACAACCAACATAAATCTACACCCAGACATATAATAATTAAGATCTCAGACATACAGCATAAAAACAGAATACTAAAAGCTGTTGGAGAAAAGACACAACTCACCTATCAAGAAAAGCCCATTGGAATCACACTAGACTTTTCAGCACAAATCCTCAAATCAAGACAAGCTTGGAGTGAGGTATTTTAAGCCCTAAAAGAAAACAACTTTCAACCCAGACTGATGTACCCAGAAAAACTTTTATTCAAATTTAATGGAGAAACAAAATGCCTCCATGACAAAAAACTGAAGAAATTCATGTTCACCAAACCAACCCTAGAAAGAGAATTGAAAGACATACTAGATAGAGATAAAAATGACCACAATCCCCAGAAGAACAACAGAAAGAAACCACCAGATAGTACAAGCAATTAAACAATGGGGAAAACCAGAAAGCAAGCAACTAGAACGTAACATGGCAAAGTTGAGCCAGTACATATCAATGATATCCAC
Source organism: Cavia porcellus (assembly GCF_034190915.1). NCBI lineage: Eukaryota > Metazoa > Chordata > Mammalia > Rodentia > Caviidae > Cavia > Cavia porcellus. Next base: position 48,303,696 of record NW_026947513.1, on the reverse strand, counting down.
AAATGTAAATGGTCTCAATTCAACTAGCAAAAGATATAGGTTGACAGAATGGATCAAGAAAAATGATCCCACAATATGCTGTATACAAGAAACACATCTGACCCAAAAGGAAGCTCACAGATTAAAAGTCAAAGGATGGAAAACAATATTCCATGCAACAGAAACCCAGAAAAAAGCAGGGAATTTCAAACCTAAAATGATTAAAAGAGATAAAGAAAGTCATACATAAATCATTAGTGGAAAAATTCAAGAACAACTAACAATCATAAATATATATGCACCAAATACAGGAATACAAAACTATATAAAGTAGATACTAATGGACATGAAAAACAAAGTAGACAAGGACACAATTTTAACAGGGGACCTTAACACCCCATTGTCACAAAGAGATAGATCAACTAGACAAAAAGTCAGCAAAAAAATATTAGAACTGAATCGTATCTATGAGCAATTTGACCTAGTATATATTTACAGAGTATTTCACCCAACCACATCAGAATACACATTCTTCTCAGCTGTGTAGGGAACTTTCTCTAAAATAGATCATATATTATCCCATAAAACATTCTTAAGTAACTGCAAAGGTATTGAAATTACCCCATGCATAATATCTGAACATAGTACACAGAAATTGGAAATTAATGGTGTCACAGTTTATCTGGGTGGACCCCAGGCCTCAAGTGTTTGCATTATGCATTTGTGATTGGTTCATTGTATAGTGCTCGGATTGATGGTGTCATTGCTACACCCACATAGGGGTGGAGCCAGGATGTGATATAATGGCAGGAAGAAGGCATGTCTTGCTCTTTTGATGGTTTCTGCCTTGCTGTTTGCAACTGCCATGAACTGTGGCCCCACCATGCCACCCTGCCTTGGAGCCAACTGAGTATGGACTGAAACCTCCAAAAACTGTAAGAAATAAACCTTTCCTTTCCCAACTTGGTGCATCAGGTATTTTGTCTCAGTGATGAGTAAAAAGTAACTAAGACAAATGACAAAAGAAATTGCAAAACCTGCATAAATACATGGTAATTAAATAATAACCTTTTGAGCAACCAGTGGGCTACAGATGAAATTAAAGAAGAAATAAAGCAATACCTACAATTCAGTGAAAATGCAGAAACAACATACTGCAATCTGTGGGATGCAATGAAAGCGGTCTTAAGAGAGAAATATATAACAATAAATTGTCATATCAAGAAAACAGAATGAGCACAAATGAACAATCTAATGCTTCATCTCAAGCTTCTAGAAAAAAAAGAGCAAGTTAAACCCAAAGCTCATAGAAGAGAGGAATTGTAAAGCAAAAATCAATGCAACTGAAACTAAAAAATAAAGAAAGAATGAATCAAAAAGCTGGTTTTTTGAGAGAATAAACAAAATTGACAAACTTCTAGCTAACCTTATAAAGAAAAAGAAATAAAAAACCGAATTCACACAATAAGAACTGAAAAGGGGGAGATTACTACAGATCTCATAGAAATTCAGAAAATCATAAGTACCTACTCACATAGAGTAGAAAACAGAGGAAATCAACAGATTTCAAGAATCAAATGAACTAAGCTCAACCAAGAAGATATAGCAATTTTTAATAATATAAGCTATTGAAATTGAAAACATAATTAAAAACATACCAACAAATAAAAGCCCAATTCCTGATGGATTCACAGCTGAATTGTACAAGAAATTTAGAGAAGATTTGATGCCAATATTCCTTAAACTCTTCAATGAAATTGAAAAGGAAACAATCCTCTGTAAATCATTCCTGGAGGTAATATTACACTGATACCAAAACCAGAGAAACACCCAACCAAAAAGAACTATAGAAAAATCTCACTAATGAACATTAATGTAAAGACTCTCAACAAAATAGTGGCAAATAGAATGCAGCAAATCATCAAGAAGATTATACATCATGACCAAGTAGGATTCATCCCAGGAATGCAGGGATGGTTTAACATATGTAAATCAATAAATGTAATACACCACATCAACGGAGCAAAAAACAAAAACCACATGGTCATCTCAATAGATGCAGAAAAGCTTTCAATAAAGTCCAACACATGTTCATGATAAAAACCCTTCAGAAACTCAGAATACCTGGTGTCTACCTCAATCTTATAAAGGCCATCTATGACAAACCAACAGCCAACTAATACTAAATGGACTAAAACTGAAAACTTTCACTTTAAAATCAGGAAGAAGACAAGAATGTCCGCTATCACCACTCCTATTCAATATAGTTCTGGAAACACTAGTTAGAGCAATCAGAGAGAGAAATAAAAGGAATAAAGATAGGAAAGGAAGAAGTTAAACTAACTCTATTTGCAAATGACATGATACTCTATATAGAAGATCCAAAAAATTCCATTAAAAGACTACTAGAAGCAATAAATTCAGCAGTGTAGCTGAATACAAAGTCAGCACTCAAAAATCAATATCATTTCTGTACACAAACAAAAAATTCAATGAGAGAAAAATTATGGAAATATCACCCTTAACAAAATGAAATACTTAGGAATCAACCTAAGAATGTGAAAGACCTGTATGCTGAAAATTATACTACACTAAAAAATGAGATGGAAGAGGATATTAGAACATGAAAGGTTATTCCTTGCTCTTGGCTAGGAAGAACCAATATTGTGAAAATGGCCGTGCTCCCAAAACTGTTATACAGATTTAACACAATCCAAATTCCATTAACATACCTCACAGATCTAGAGAAAATATTCCTAAAATTCATTTGGAAACAGAAGGAAACTAGAATAGCAAAAGCAATTATGGACAACAAAGGCAAGGCAGAAGGCATCTCAATTCCTGACTTGAAACTATACTACAAAGCCACAAGGATAAGATCAGCATGGTACTGGCAAAGAAATAGACCTGAGGATCAATGGAACAGATTAGAAGATTCAAGCACAACTACAAAGACACTCAACAACCTGATATTTGACAAAGGGGCTAAACATGTTCCTGGAAGGATAGTCTCTTTAATAAATGGTGTTGGAAGAATTGGTGTGCCACATGCCAAAGACTGAAACTAGATGCATGCCTATCAACATACACAAAACTAAAGTCTTAATGAATCAGACTAAATATTAAAACAGAAGCACTAAATCTACTGAAAGACATAGTAGGTAGAATTCCTGGAGAAATAGGGGTAGGCAGAGAATTCATGAACAAAATGCAAACTGCACGGGAAACACTTTGAAGAATCAACTGGAATCTCATACATTGAAAAGTATCTGCACTTCAAAAGAAATCACCAACAGAGTGAAAAGAAAACCCACAGAATGGGAAAGAATTATAGCCAGAAACCCCTCAGGTAAAGGACTTATATCCAGAACATATAAAGAATTGAAAAACATCAAGCCCCAAAATTCAAAGACCCTCTCCAAAAATGGGCATCTGAGATGAACTCACAGTTCTCAGATGAAGATATACAAATGGCAAGTAAATACATGAAGAAATGTTCACCATCACTGGTCATTTGAGAAATGCAAATTAAAACAGCATTGAGATTTCATCTTGCACCGGAAAGAATAGCTGCCATCAAGAAATCAACTGATAATAAATGTTGGCGAGGCTGCGGGGCCTCCACTGTTCCACTGTTCCACTGTTGGTGGGAGTGTAGAATGGTGCAACCAATATGGAAATCAATATGGAGAATTCTCAGAAGACTGGGATTGGAAGTTCCATTCAACCCAAAGATTCCCCTCCTTGGTATTTTCCCAGAAAACCTAAAAAGGTCATATCACAGTGATATATGTGCACCCATGTTCATAGCAACAAAATTTGTAATAGTTAAATCTTGGAAACAAGATGCCAATCAACTGCAGAGTGGATGAAGAAGATGTGGTATTTTTATACCATGAAATATTGCTCCGCTATAATAAGGATGATCTTGAGACCTTCATAGGCAAATGGAGACAACTTGAGGCTATCTTCATTAGTGAAATAAATAAGAATCATATTTATAAATATCACATTGTGTCACTAGTGTAAAAAGTAATAAGAAATGTAGGAGCAACAAAACCCAAAATGTATAATTGCTATTGTAAGAAAGAGAAGAAAAGAAAGTACTGTAAAGGATATAAGTGCATGTATGTTTAAGTGTATAGGATTGATAACCATATTACTAAGTTTTTGTTGGATAGTTGAACAGAACTGTTTTGCAGTCTCACTGTTTGAAAGTCCTTTGTATGCTTTACTTTTGTAACTTGAACAACTATTTCTAAGAGGACAATATGTAATTTATCAACTAGTGATTTCTCACTGGTTATTTTTTTGAAATTATTTATTGTTTCTACCCTTTTTCTGTTTTGTTTTTTCTTTAAATAAAAAATAAAATAGATAAACTAGCTATTACTCTATCTATCCATCAACCATTATGTCTAACATTTTACTAAATGTTGCAGATCTCTCATAGTTCAGAAAATTCTTCCTTTCCAAGGGATACCATAAAATGCTTAAAGCACTTTTCTTTGGTGTTATGCAAGTATTGATTTATTAATCATCAGTTAAGAGAGAGAGATACAATTTGAATGGCCTTAGATTAATTACGGTGATGCAAAAGTAATACCACCAGACTTAATTTTTAAACATGTAGCTCTTGATGTGTTTTAATTTGAAGGAAATTTTCATTATTTCACATTGTTAATTAAAATGAATAATTATGACTACCTTATAGCACAGCGTTCCATGATTCCAATTTGTATAAAATTCACTTTACTATATTTGCTATTTTGCAATTAAATTAAGTCAGGACTCTGTGACTTTCAGTTTTGTGATTGTACTATGATGCTATTTCATCTACAACTTCACTAGATGGGAGGAATTTTTCAGTGCTCTGATAATCTCATGGGATCATCACTGTAGGCTCAATTTGTTTTTGACTTGAGGTACCACTGTGCAACATATTGTTGTAATACTTTTTTCAATATCAAAAGTATCTTGCTCTTAGTTAGTTTTGTGTTTCTCATCCAAGAAAAAGGTAGCAAGTGTGTTATTATTCATGATTTTGTGGCTCTTTGGAGTCTATTCATATTGATACAAATAAATTTTCTTGTTTCTTACCATTTATTTAATTTAATTCTGGTTACATCACTATTTATAACACTGTATCACTGATTATGGCACCATTAGTTCTAGCTTCCAATGACTCTTATATGTTGCATTCTTTGATGACAACTACAAATGATGCCAAATATCTGGTTTTGTTAAATTTATCTCTCAGATTTGCTTAGCATAAACATAGAATGATACATCTTCCAAACTTATTTTCTTCAAAAGTCTTTGTCCATTATCACTGCAGCTCTATAATGTGATCTCTATTTGGGTTTGTTGTACCTTTGTCTTACATTGCTACCCAAGGAAAAGGTGATGGGTCTCTGGCAAAGCAAGAAAAGTGATCACATTCCTGAAGGGGTAGATGACGGGGCTTAAGAGCAAGCCAGAGAAACACAATATAACCACATCAGTGAAAGCAAGAGAGGACCTAAACTAGCAGTGTCCACTGGCATGAAGATGAATGGTCTCTGCAGCCTATGGAAGATGAACAAGGCCACCCCCTGAAAATGGGAGCATATTTGATAGAGAGTTTGTGGAGACTGGTGTGACCACAGACAGTGGGCAGCACACAGTGCACTGTCAAAGACTATCTACCACCGCCTGACATCTTTATGTCCTACGTTGGTACAGGACACTGTATTCAAACATAGGATGGAGGAGCTGAATGCACCACATATCAGTTTAAACCCACGAGTCTGTCAAAAGATAGGGTTCTAAATTCATCTTGTGTACAACATGAGTCTCCCCAAATACATCAAAATCTCACTGAAGAGAGCAGGGGAAATGGACTTGATCTAAGAAACTTTGTAAAATTATATTTTCCCTCCCTCCCATGAGTCAGTGGCAGTCATGGGCCAGAAAGAGAACCAAGAATCCAGCCACACCCTCCCATGAGCCAACTGGAACATGGGTTGGGAGATAAAAAGAACAAGAACCCTATTCCCCAAAAACCAGCTGATGGAAAGGAACACAGGCTGCCATGACAGCAACTGAATTTTTTTTTAAAAAAAAACAGTTTAATGCTTGTATTTCTTGACTGACTCCACAGGCCTAAAGCTGGTAGTCTGAGCATCTAATTAGACAATAACAATATGCAACATAGCAACTCTGGGGGATTTCCTTCTGTCTTGTTTTTGAAATCCAATCTTGTCTTACTTTTTCATTTTTTCCATTTATTTGCTTTTTTCTATTCCCTTTAAGACAAAAAATATTTTTTCCTAAAAATTGTAATACTAAAGAGACATGAACTGTAAATAAGTACTATAATACAGATGATAAATTTGGTTTTCATGGAAGCATGGGTCAATAATTTTGAAACTTCACATTTATCATGTGTTGGAGACCACTATGAAGCAGCTCTGAGCAGGATTTAAATTTTACTAATTGGGCTTCTATGTTTGTCTATGAGTCTGTCCTAGGCCTAGGCCCCTTGCCTGGCGATGGGAGCTGATTCATAGTAAGTGAACCTCTCTGAATCACAACACAAACAATAAAGGCAAGAAGAGCATGGAATCAAGTATTTCAGATCCTAAAGGGAAATGATTTCCAACCTAGACTGATGTGCCCTGAAAAACTGTCCTTCAAAATTGATGGAGAAAAAAGATACTTCCACGACAAAGAACAGCTGAAGAACTTCATGATCACCAAGCCAATCCTGCAAAGAATACTGAAAGACAGCTTAGATACTCTTAGGAAAAAACGACTAAACAAAGCAGACAATTAAGCAGAACAGAAAGATAAAGATGCAACGGCAGAAAGATAACATGTCAGCAATAAACCAATATATAACAGTTATAACCATTAACATAAATGGTCTCAATGCACCAATTAAAAGAAATAGACTGGCAGAATGGATCAAGAAACTAAATCCAACCAAATACTATCCACAAGAAACCTATCTAACCCAAAAGGATACTCACAGACTGAAAGTCAAAGGATAGAAAACAATGCTCCATGCAACAAGAATCCAAAAAAAACCAGTGGTAGCTATTCTGTTTGCAGACAATGTGAACTTCAAACCAATAATGATCAGAAGAGATAAAGAAGGTCACTACATACTGGATAAGGGAAAACTTCAAGAGGAAGAGATAACTATCTTAAATATATATGCATCAAATTCCAGAGGACCCAGTTATATAAAATAAGCAATATCAGAAATGAAAAACCAAATTAGCAGTAATACAATTATAACAGGTGATTTCTTTTTTTTAATTTTATTTAAGGAGAAAAAAGAACAAAAAATAGAAAAAGGGTACAAGTTATACAGAATTTCAGAAAAAATAAACAGTAGTAAATCACTAGTTAATTATATATTGTCATCTTAGAAATAGTTGTTCAAGTTACAAAATTAAAGCATATAGAGGGGACGCTCAAACAGTGAGACTGCAAACAGTTCTGTTCAATGATTCAACAAAACTCAGTAATATCATTATCCATCTTATACACGTAAATATACATGCAGTTATATCATTTAGAGCACTTTCTTTTCCTCTCTTTTGTACAATGACTATTACACATTTTGGGTTTTATTACTCCCACAGTTCTTATTACTTTTTTGGAAGAGAGTAAAACCAAATGTGACACAACAGAACAGAGTCAGTCAAATCAAAAGGGTGGACATAATAGATAATGTAAAAACATAATACAAGGTGATCAACAATGGTTACCATAATGCCTCCCACTATCTCTAAAAGAATTGCCTATATCATCAGTTATAATAAAATTGAACAAAACAGTAAAGAATGAAATCAACAAAACCAAAACATTGGAGACATTATAGGTCTTCAAAAGTAGATAATAGTCAACCAGAATGGGCGTCATAATGAATCTCACTATCTTCACAGCTGTTGCCTAAACTTTCGGACATGGTACTATCAAGCAAAACAGAATAGAGGAACATCAGTCAAAACAAGATGGTGACAGCAATACAGGGTTTCAAATCAAGTTAATAGGAAACCAAAGTGGGTTACTATAATATATCCTGCTTTTTTATTTTTCCCTTAATTAAAAAGATAAAAATAAAAAAGTAAATAATAGAAAAAAGAGATTGAGATAAAAGAGGATATAACTACAAAACAACACAGGTCAAAACATAACCATTTAAGCAAAATAGTGTTTCACCACAAGATATCTTGACATAAAAGTAGTTACCATAGTGTCTTTTTCCTTGAAATCTTTGAGTATAACTTCGTATACTGTAGAAGCAAACATATCAAGACAATGTAAAACCATTCAAGAGAATGACAGTATTACAGGGTATTTAGAATCAACTAACAGAAAGTGAACAATGGTTTCTGTATAATCTCCTTGTCTATAAAAGTTTTTGTTTATATTATCACATATAATAAAATCCAATAAGATATAACAGGTTAAAACCAATGGAGACAGAAGAACAAAAGCTTGATGGGACTTCAATACTAGAGAATATTAAATTAGCACTACCTATTATGATATCTTGTTTTCTCCAAAATAGCTGTTCCCATCATCTAACTTTCTCTGCCTCATTTCTATTGAGCTCTTTTTCTGTCATTAGTTGTCAGTTTGTCTTCTTCATTTCGCTTTCTGCTCCATTCATTGTGGCCTCTCTGCCACTGTTTCTGGAATCTTGGTATTTATCATTTTTAGAATATCCTACAGTAATCTCCATAAATTTGAACTGGTGGTTGCAAATTCCCCTAGTTCCTCTTTATCCTGGAAGCACCTTGTTTTTCTAAGGACAGTTGTGCGGGATATCTCAATCTTGGCTGGAGGTTATTATCTTTCAAAAGCTTGAATTATTTCCCCCCACACTCTTTGTGATTTGATGGTTTGTGCTGAGAAGTCTGCTGTAATTTTGATGGGTGTTCCCTTGAAAGTGATCTGTTTCTTGTCTCTGACAGCTTTTAATATTCTGTTCTTACACTGGATTTCTGGAATTTTGATTATTATATGCCTGGGTGTAGCTCTGTTTGGGTTTTAGGTGGCTGGGGTTCTGTATGCCTCACACATCTGAGTAACTTTACCTTTTGATAAATTAGGGAAATTCTCCTGGATTATTTCTGTGAATAGCTTTTGTAGTTCATTTGTTTGTGTCCCTACTTCTTTTATGTTCTTAATTCTTAAGTTATAGATCCTCTTATCATCTTCTAGCTTTGTATTATTGCTGTTTATTTTCTTGTTATTTTAAGAAGTTTTTCATTTCATGCTCCCACGTTACAAATCTGTCCTCCAGTTCTGATAATCTATCCTTAGTTTCTTTCAAGATGTTATGCCAGCTTTCAATAGAGTTTTTAGTTTCCTGGTAATCTCTTTGAAACTGCTTCACATATTCTATGTTTTCTCTATTTTCTCCATCAAACAATTCTCCATTTTTTTTTCTGTTCTTCCATTCCACCATCTGTATTTTCTTGGATGGTGCTTAGCATTTCTCTAACTATTCTACTTATTTCTTGCTTTATTTCATTAAATAGTTCATTTTTGAACTCGTCTATGAGGCTCCGGAGATACTGCTTTATGTCTATTGGTGCTGTGTTTGATATTGCATGTTTTCTGTCTTCCTTTGCATTTCCCTTTCCTGGATCAGTGTTCTCAGGATTGGGGACTGAGGACACTTTCTTGTTGCTCCCTCTTCCCATATTTTTTGTTCCTTCCCTACAAGCATATATAGGAGGCCCATTTTTTTTTCTCTTTGTCTGTTACAGTTTGTTTGAATCTGCCAGCTAGGTGTTCCCGCCTACTGCAGTGTACTAGGGAGACACAGACCTGGGTGGCCTCTGCTGGGCCTGTCTCTCCAGATCAACAGGCTTCCTAGTGCACCTAGTGCACCCTGCTAGGGTGCACCACCAGGCCCAGGGAACTGATTTGGGCTAGCAAGAAAACCAACAACAAATGCTGGAGAGGCTGTGGGGAAAAAGGAACTCTCCTCCACTGTTGGTGGGAGTGCAGACTAGTGCAACCATTGTGGAGCTCAGTCTGGAGATTTCTCAGAAAACTGGGACTGGAAGCCCCATTTGACCCAGCTATTCCACTTTTAGGCATATTCCCAGAAGAGCTGAAAGCATCATACCACAGTGATATATGTGCACCCATGTCTATAGCAGCACAATTTGTAATAGCCAGATCTTGGAAACAACCCAAGTGTCCATCAACTGAGGAATGGATAAAAGTTGTGGTGTTTTTATACAATGGAGTGCTACTCAGCTATAAAGAATGATCACATTGAGACATACTCATAAGTGAAATAAATCAAACTCACATGTATAAATACCGAATTGTTTCTCTAGTGTAAGTAATGATAACAATACATAAAAGTATGTGGTAATCAGGGTCCCCAGACACACTGGTTTGAAGCCATATAATGTTTTCACTCAATAATTGGAATGGCTTTAATCTGGGTTGTTTTATATTATTGTCTGCAATACTACGAATAGCTATTTTGAAGAAAATAAGACAGTGTAATAGCTAGTGCTGATTTAATATCATCCTGTTTTGCAGCCCCATGAAGTTGTTGTTTGTCTGTTTCCATTAGTTTTAAGATGTTGTATCTTATTATATTTTAATGTATGCAATAGTATAAGCAAAATTTGTTATAGGCAAAGAGATCACATAGAAACCAAAGTTCAGGTTCTAAATACCCTGCAATACTTTCATTCTCTTGAATGGTTTCACACTGTCTTGATAAGTCTGATGCTATATTATACGAAGTTAGACTCAAATATTTCAAGGAAAGAGACACTATGGTAACTACTAGTAATGTCAGAGTATCTGGTGGTAAAACACAATGATACTTAAATTGTTCAGTTCTGACCTGTGTTGTGCTATTGATATGCTCTTTTTTTTTATCTCAATCTCCCCCCCCCACTCTTTTTTTAAAAATCAATTTATTCCTTAGTATCTTTTAATTAAGGGAAAACTGAATTAAAAATAGCGGGATATATTATAGTAACTTTTTTGTTTTCCTATTAACATGATTTGAACCCTTGTATTGTTCTCCACATCTTGTTCTGACTGATTTTATTATATTCTGTTTTATTTAATAGTATCAAATTTGAGGGTATAGGCAACCACTTTGAAGGCAACCAGATACTCTATGATGCCCATTATGGTTTGACTATTATCTTGTTTGGAAGTCCTGCAAGGTCTGCATGTGGGTTTTACTGGTCTTATTCTGTATTGTTTTGTTCAATTCTTTTATACAGCTGATATAAGCACCTTTTTGTAGGATAACAAGAGGCATAATGGTAACCATTGTTGATCACCTAGTAATCTCTTTTAGCATTATATACTGTGTCCATCCTCCTGATTCTGTTTTGCTTTGTCACATTATGGTGTTTTTTTTTTGTTGTTGTTGTTATGTTTTGTTTTGTCTTGTTTCTTGTTTTATATTTTTTTTTTCTTTTCCTCTTTAAATAAAAAGTTTTAAGAACTGTGGGAGTAGTGGAACCCAAAATGTGTGATTGTTAGCATAAAATAGGGAGGAAAGAAAGTGATCTAAAAGGTACAACTGCAAGAGTATTTAAGAGTATAGGATAGAAAACCATATTACTGAGTTTTTGTTGGATCATTAAACAGAACTGACTGCAATCTCACTGTATTCATGTCCACTTTGTATGCTTTCATTTTGTAACCTGGACAGCTGTTTCTGAGATGACAATATGTAATGTATTTACTAGTGAATTCTTACTGTATATTTTTTCTCTTGAAATTCTGTATTACTTGTAGCCTTTTACTGTCTTGCTTTGTCTTGTTTTGTTTTTCTCTTTAACTAAATAAAAAAATAAGTGGACTGACCCAGAGAATCCTTTGTCTTTACCCTCGAAGTCTCAAGCTTAATTAAAGGGTTTTGACCTTATGGAGCCCTACAAATCATACAATTTGTCTCTTTTTATTTAACCTCTGCCATACACTTGTTTGGGAGATCAGAGATCTAGAAAAGATCCTGATCATCATGGGGTTGAACAAATAAGTAAATGGAGGTTATAGATAGTTGGAAATAAGTTCTTACTGTCAAAGAGGGAAGTTACAAAGTACTGAGTGGGGAGGCTAGAATGAACCTTGTGTTTGTGGAGTAGAATCAGAGACCTCAGTCTGAACTCATATTTGCCTATAGAAACGGATAGATACAAGCACACAGAAGTCATTAGATATGCACATGGGGTGATGTTAGTGTTCATATCTACATTTCTCAACTATTTTCCTGAAAAGACCCAAAAGCAGTGATAAGCCACTAGCAATGAGCACCCTGGTACTCAGATCTTTGTTAATACCGTTCTCTGATGAAAACAGCCAGGGCTCCTTGAATAAGTGACTATTTGAAGGGCTAGGCAATGAAAATTACAACATGAACATGCAATTTCTTATAATGCCAAGAAGCAAAGAGTAGTCAAAACTCCAAGTCCAGGCAGATAACCAATCATCATAATTGTCAATCTGGCTGGATTAAGACATACCTAGCAGGTTAGAAAAAAATTTTTGGCTGTGTCTGGAGGGTCCGAGGAGGCATCACGTGGGTCTGTGTCTGTACTGGCTCCTTCCTCTTAGCTGACGCTCCCCATTCTGCGTCCTGCTTTCATAAGGCAGATGGCTCTGCCATGTCCTCCTGCCGTGTCCCTGCCTTGGAGTTTACCACGGGTTGCAGCCCTAAGCCAAATAAAACCTATCCTCTTTTAAGCCCTGGGGGTCAAGCACTTGGTCCCCCAAAAAAGCCAACTAGTACAGGGTCATATCCAGCAATACGGGAGCCATTAGTCAGAGCTGGAATAATTCAGCTGGAATATGTAGTGTAGCCTTGAATTATAGCTTAAAGTATACAATACATATGTATCTGTCCATAATGATATGAATAATTGCATAAGTAGCAAATCTTTCTTACAGAACTCTAAATAGAAATATTAAGCTCCCTTCTATGAGCTTAATCCTCCTCCATCTCTCATTTCACATGTGAGCTGTATTTTGTTACTTGTCACCAAGCTATGGATTATAGAGGAGAGAAATAAGAGCTTCGCAGTGTAGAAACCTGGCAAATACTACTACCTTAACCACATGATCAGTGTACTATTCCCAGTGAAAAGTCGTATTGGTGTTACAAGAGTTACTTAGAGCTTATCTGAGGACTTGGTCGGCTCCATAGGAATCAGGGAAAGCTAGGCTCAGAGAACATGACACCTTGGAGCATCTTTTTCCAAAAGCTCATAGTCCCTCTCACTGCCTGGACTGACTGTGATGGCAGTGCCATCCAGAAAAGACACATAGATTTGGTCCCATATCAATCCAGTCCCGTGGCAGTGCCTTAGTCAGAATTGCCTGTATCTGCCTCTTCAACCAGCCAGGGACCCCAATATTCCCTCTTCCCCTGTGATCTCACTTCTGCTTTTGGAAAGATTGCAACAAACATGATCAAATATTTGATCTGTCTGAAGCAAGGCCAAAGCAAGGATTGAGAGGACCTGAGGAGTTGATGGTCTGAGTGTGGAATACAAAAGGAATGGGAAGGAGCTTTTTTAAGCTGGGTACCATAGTTTTTGCAAGTATCATGCTAAAAACAAAAATTATAAAGCATTATTACTACTGACAAATTATGGAGTAGTACATACAGTACAAATCCAAGTCAAAACAAATAAAAAATAAACTAGCGACTAAATAATTTCATAGACAAAGCTCTGGGAAGTCTATAAATTTGTAGCCTTGAATTATAGCTTAAAGTATACAATACATATGTATCTGTCCATGACATGAAGAGTTACCTCTGGGAACAGGGTAAATGGGCACACATTGGGTGCATTCTTTTACAAGAAACATTTACCTCTGACTGTCACTCTTCAACTCAGTATGCCTTGGTCTTTCCTGATTCATTCATGCAGACCCCTTTGACTCCTCCTCTAAGAATGCCTTCCCCAATCTCTTGCACTTTTCATGTGTAGTCAACCTAAGGCACCTTACATTTCTCCTAGAATCACTATCATTTCCAATTCAGTTAACCACCTATAAAGTCATCTCTATTTATTTTGCCCTTATTTATTATAGAGTCCCACCAGTACAGAAGATCCATGCCTCATATGCATTATCTTTATGTAGATTCTCATTCTTTCATTCAGAATTATTATAATGCTAAAATGTTGTATTAAATGTTTATAATGCATAACTCAGAAAACTTATGTTTATTTGCATTAACCCATAAGTAACTAAAAGTACTTTACTGAAATGAAACAAAAGTGAAAATTGAAATTTTCATAGAATCTACAAAATTTTCAGGGTGGCAACACACCTTTGGCAAATAATAGTCCTGGACCACCACACTAAATTCTTTTAATTTTTATTAATTGCAATACAGAGAAAAGAGATCAAGTGGTAAAGAAATTTGTGTTCCTTGGACAGAGGGTTGGTTTTATACCAACAGAAAAGAAAAACAGATGAGTAAGTTTCAACTCTTCATCGCTCTTTTTCTCAGGGTAGGCTGCAAAACAAAAGGAGAAATATAAATGCTGTTTGGAAAGTGTCATGTATTTTTAAATCTATTAACATGTATGCTAATTGCTTATATTGTCTTTTGGCAATTTTTACCACTGAAAACAATTTATCTGGATTCCCCCTTTCAGACAAGTACAGGGAACATACTTTCTGCCTCACAGGTCCCATCAATACTCAATTCAGCCACTAATTTGAAAATTAAGTAGGTTAATATATATGTGTCAAAGCAAGAATGGTGGCTGGTGCTGGATAGTTTGGCTTTTGGCAAATGATCACTATTTGCTATTATAATAATAACAATTATAAGTACTATCTAAAATCTAAAGTATAGTTACCTGAGATATTTGTGTTTATGACGGTTTCAGGCTAAGGTAGCTTGACACTTAGCAACAAGTTTTGGACCCTGAATGCAAAGAAATGACAGATGTTAGAAAAATATTAGCATTATTATTGGAATAAAGATAGCATTTAAATAGTTACTGGCGCTTACAAAGTAATCTCACATCTATCCTACCCTTTATTTTCAATTTACTTCCAGAATCTCTAGAAGGAAGCTCAACGGCATCGGCTGACCCCAAAAGAATTTTTAAAAATTATTTCAGGTCACAGGAGGAAAATCAAATGATTTGAATATCTAAATGTAAATATCCCCCCACTAAACCTGTAAATATCAACTGAAGTACAACTAATACTTTTCAGGAAAATATTTTTAAAATTGCTCTACTGCTCAAAAGACTTCGAGCTTTACAAATATTTTTATCTATATCCATAAACATCATAAATTTGAAAATGGAAAGGCATAATAAATATTTAATACTTTTTCACAGTGATGCAGGATACAAAAACTAAGAACTACTTAAGTCCTTCTAAAAGAAAACTGTATGTAAAATAAGATTACTGGTCCAGAGGTCCTTTAATATACAAGTCTCTAGCCCAACTCTGACCAAAAGTACTAATGCAGAAATTTAGACACATAGAAATGAACAAAATTCAGTACATCTTCTGTAAAGCAGGCCTCCTTGTTGTCAGCGTCGCAGCACTTTTTTAAGAAAGCTGCGAAATCTCCCATAACCGTTTTCATTTGCTCCTCTGATGCCTTGGGCTTGTGTTTCACCAGCTCAACAAGTGCCCTGTATTTGAACGAAAAGAAAGAAACAACAAGTAAAGTTTATTTCGATAAAGAAAAAAGGAGGCAGCAAATACTGTATGATATCATTTAGGGTTAAGTCCTTGGAGCCAAGCAACTCTGACTACGCCCTAGTACCACACACCTTAATATTCCTATGTGTGGGTGAGAATAATGAAATGCATTTACTTCAGCCAATGTGCGGATCGAATACGGTAATCAGTTGCAGTCACTCAGTGTTTTATGTAGTCGTAATCGATGGAAAAGATTGTGGCTGCATTTAGACATTATTTTAGAAGTGAATTCTTATAGATTTTAGAAGTGAAGTCTTATTAAATTGTATACTTAAGAATTTTAAATGATTTTTTTAAAAGTTTGATTATCTTGGCTTTATTTATAGAGCTTTTTAATCAAGAATCTTCCCTTTCGCTCTTTGAAATTTGCCTCATTCAAAGTTAATAGTGAACTGCAGCAAGAAACATGACCAGATAGACAAGTGGGAGTGGGCACGTCTCATTCATCGCATCTATAAACCGGACGTGCCAAGGGGGAGACGGCAAGAGCTGTAGAGACATGACAGGCTTTGCAGTGCTGTCACGTTAGAGTCTGGACCATGACTGCAAGCCACCAGAAATAATGGCAATCTTCCGTTGCTAAAGTTCACGCTATTATAACCCCCTGTGACAGCAGAAGAGAAGCAAGTCTCAAACTTTGCATTTCTAAATGGTTTTATCCAAGTTTCACTCTCAAAAGTCACATTTCAGAGGTTGGTCTCACTTATGCGGTCACCACAGAGTGAACTTAAAGTAGCTATTCTTGCCTAGAATTTCTACAATTAATTTGCTATCCTTCATAAATTGATAGTTAATTTTTTATTTTTTCTATTGGATGTGGCCCAGGATCTCATTCTACTGTGGATTTTGGAACAATGCTATTCTGATAATTTGTGGATAAGATTGTGACCTTTTTTTTTTTGCTAAGAAAAAAACTAATTTAATCTTAAAACTTTTATAAGTTTTATAAACTCAATAGTTAAATAATTTAATGTAGTCAATACTTCCTAAAAGTTTCCTATTTCAGTTGATGTAGCTCACTATGGAGACTACAGCCACAGGGAGTGACATAACATTCCTCACATTTGCTTCTTGACTTGTTTCTCCTTCTCTGGAAGCGTGCATATGTCTGCGTGGAAGGTGAAGGAGTCAGCATGAAATGGTTTGGGCACGTATGTTTCATCGACGTGCAGTGCAGAGAAGCATGGTCTTCGGTTCACCAAGGACTCAGTGCAGCACTTGGTGACTCTTTCACTCACTGGCGTCTTTTCGTGCAGTATGCACAGCCGATTCAGGATCAGGGCCAGCTGAGGACCAGGGAAGAGAGCAGAAATTGGATATCAGCAAAGGCAGAGATCCATGGATCCCTCCTTTAGTGCACCAAAAGAAGTGCCACATGCAACGAGCAACACTGACCACAAAGTTGGTGGAGACAGTGATTTAGCTTTGGCACTAAATGTAAAGACACTTTATACAAATTCCTCTTCTTTTAATTAAGTATATCTCTGTCTAAGAATAACCTACTTGGCAGGGGATTTAGCTCAGCAGCAGTATCAGCATCTGCCTGGAAGGCACAAGGTCATGAGTCAATCCCCATGGTACTGGGTCAATCCCCAGTACCCAAAAAAAACTGATTGATGAAAATAATTCAAGATGATACATCCTTGAAATGTTTTGCAATGGTGAAAAAATGGTCAAAATAACACATTAAACAGAAACTCTAAGGAAAGTGAAAATGGAGAAAATGCCAGGATAGAACACTAAAAATTCATGGATTTTTAGAAACAAAATATCATCTTTGAGATCTTACGTAAGGCCTAATTTTAATAGAATAATACAAGAAACAATTTCTGGTTAGCACTGCTATACATACACACACACACCCTAGCTCTGAAAGTTAGCTTTGTCACTGCATTTTAAAACTCATCATTGTTAATTTTTAAAAGACTCACATAATTTTCCGTACAGGACAGCCTCTCTGTCTCAGGGAGGCTGCAGCACTTTGTTCCCACGCTGCCTAATTTTCTTGCGTACTCCACAAGAGTTGGAGTTGACACCTGAGGTGCTTTCTGGGTGTAACGGACCGCGAGGCTTTAAAAGAAAAGAGTGCTTCTGTTTACAGCTAGGAACTAAACTGTTCTTTTCCAGTAGATCAAGCAGAGAAAATTTGACCATAGTCAATTCCAGTGTTTTTTTCCATTCACCATGTTGTCTTCATCCCCAGAACAGTAGTGTAACATTGGAGGTGGGTCCTGTTCTAAGCAACTAGTTAAAGATGGTTTTGAATACAAAGTTACTTTATATCAATTCAGTGGCATTAATATACTTATTATGCTTCTTTCTCACAATAAATTCTATAGAGAATTCTATAGAGAATTTCTCACAATAAATTCTATAGAGATCTGTATCAGTATTGTGATAAATTTGAAAGATATGGGAAAAAACAAAAGGGAATATACCTGCCTCAATAAAGATAAGATAAAGACTAAACTACAAGAAGTAGTATGTGCAGTATAATTAGCATATTATATAGCATGTAATAATAATCAATAAAGAATGCCAATCATTACTTGAAACCAACATATGACTGTAATCTACTCAAGGGGAGAAATTATGTCTTGTTCACTGTTATTACTAACATACATGAAGAATGCTAAATATCTGTTGTTTTCCAAAATAGAGCATTATAAATGGAGAATTATAACTATCTGGTGTTTTCCAAAATGGAGCATCATAAAGGTAATATTCACATATATATCTAAATATGTTTTATTATATTTTTGTGTTCAGCTGTTATATTACTTCTTGATCTACAGTTATCTAAGGCCTACTGCTTTCTGCTCTGTAAAATACAACTATGATTTATTTGCTCAGAAGCTATCCCTTAGCAGGCCACAGTGGTTCACACCTGTAATGCCAGCACTCAGGAGGCTGAGGCAAGAAGACTGCCACAAGTTCAAGGCCAGCCCGGGCTACAGAGTGAGTTCAAAGCCAGCCTATACTACAGAGAAAGATCTTGTCTAAAAATAAATAAATAAGTAACATTTAAAACATCATAAACCATTCCTTACCCTTCCAGGGAGGCCCCCTGTTGTACTACATGAAGACTTGGTATTACCCTTCCAGCCTTTACACTCCCAATCTGAAGACCAGTTTTTTAGACTGTAAACAGATACAGGCCTCTCATCTCACCAAATGTTTTATGTTGCCTCTCCATACTTTCTTGATAAGGAGGGATTAAACATACATAATGCATTTTCATTATTAAAAGTCATATGCCAGATGACCTACACATTGTCTGAAATAATTGCCAATAAATCTAGAGAATTTCTACTAAAGAAAAAAAAAACCACTTACGCATTTTGGAATCCATACTCTCCCAGCTTATCAAAAAGTTCACAGTTCTGTTGGACTAATTTCTTAGGCTCATCTATAAGAGGCTGAAGCTCATCAAACTGGAAGATAAAAGAACTGTGTTTCAAAAAACAGCGCTGGCAAAGATGTAGGGTAAAGGGAATTCTCCTATGGCATGAAAACTAATACAACCACTGTGGAAATCCTATGGAGAGTCTTCAATAAACCAAAACTATAGGGTCTGTCAAAAAATGTATACACACATCAGGAATTCACTGTACTAATAGATGTTAGGAAGCTAATGACCACCACTGTGAGCTCCTCTTATCATTGTAGAGACCTATGTTAACTTGCATTAATCTCATTATATCTCAATAAATTTAGCAGTATATATTGAAATGAGTTTTTCTTTTCTGATGCATACCTTTTTTGGTGGACTTTGTACAAATACAATTTGATTCAGATATATCTCTCTTGGGTATAGTCCCAAAAGAAAAGGCACCATTTTACAGTGATATATGCATACCCATGTTTATATATAGCAATGCAATTCATGACATTTAAGCTCTGGACACAGACAAGAGGATTTTCCAGAGACGAACGGACAAAGAAAATGTGGTGTATATATACAATGTCATAGTATTCAGCCATAAAGCCATCCTGTCATATTCAGGATAATGAATAGAACTTGAGACCATCATACCAACTGAAATAAGCTAGACTCAGAACATTAAATAAGGTGTGTTTTCTTATTAAGGAGAAACCTAAATATAAATAAGTAAATGAAGTAAAAGAAAGATAATGCAAACTAGATAACAGATTCTTGAAAATGGAAAAGATTGAGAAGAGAGAAAAAAGGAATTGAAAATGATCAAGATATGTTAAATGCATGTATCAGTTCTCCAGATAACCATCACTATTGTGTACTTCAATTATATATACAGATTTCAAAATTTTCTTTAAGATATTTCTAGTATTGAGTAAATTTTGGGATCAGGTTAATTTTCTTGATATCCAAGTTAAACCTCTCTTAATTGTCATTTAAATTTATTTTATTTTGTTCACAGGAGTATCAAAAGAAAAAACTATGGTCAAGATTTTGTTAAAGATTGTCTTTTCCATTGGATTCTTTTTCTAGATCGACTATTCTAGGATTTATTAACCATTCTACGTAAGGTTATTTTTCGTATGAAGTTTAAGAATGCAGAATCCAATCCATCTCAAGAAAATATTCAAATTTAACTATGTATTATTTCACACAGTTACATTAATTTTTTTCTTTCTGAGTATTAGAGTTATCAGTTGAAAAACTGCATTTTCTTTTCCTGCAGAGACCTACCACTTTTGCATAGCACGCATGAGGATCAGCTTCAGCACAGCACTTCTCCAACTTGGCTTCGTAGCCCTTGGCGATTCTCAGCAGCATGCCAATAGAGTATTCAGGGTGCCTTCTTGAATATTCATATAAAAACCTAATTAAAATGAACACAGATTTAGTCAGACAAAGAACCTGAAAAGTCACATAATTAACTCAAAGAGTAACTCCTGTTCCAAAGGTCTGGATGGAACTAAACCCTACGTGGTAACACTTGGTGATGAAGGATGTGGGTCTAGAGTAAAAGCTTCCTCCACTTAATTTCTGGACCTGCCATTTATCTTACATATTATTTTAGGCAGCTGACTAGAACTATCATGACCTAAGTTTCCTCTTCTGTAGAATGAGGATAATAACAGTATCTGTCTCACAATGTGGGCTGTGAGAAATACATAGCATATTTTATGCAAAACACACACAGCTTGGTGCACATTAAATTGTACCTGCCACTTATACATATAGTTAGTTTGATTTGGACTACATCTCAAAAAGTTTCCAATAGATGTAGAGATATCTGTTAACTTTTTCTTTTTCCTCTCCATATAGTGAAATCATTTAGGATACTTAATTTTACTAAATAATATTTAGTGAATGGGATAATATCATGATCCAACAATGAAATGTAAAGTTAATCATTACAGTTACTGGAAACATATAATAATTTGCCATTTAATTACAAGCCAAACTTCTTGTCTTTGCAATCAAATGTAAAGACTCCATACTTTTTATATGTATTTGCAGCCATCATATAGATGCATTGATATTGATAGGTAGATGATAAATAGATGATATATGGATGTATATAAATAGTTGCTAGGCAATATATATTCACACCTAGTTTAGATGTTTAAGAAATATCTTTAGATGAAGGAATTATTACATAAAAGATTACATATATACAAAATTTTTTAGTTACACAATTTATATACACAGAGACCATTTCCTAGAGACATTTCCAAAAGTATCCCCAGGAGTAGGGAATATTGAGCTTTGTCCATACGGATGGAAGTGCTAAATCATGACAGTGTTTCCACTTATTTTTTTCAAACTAACTTTAAAGATTGGAAGAGGGAAGGATGAAGAAGGATGTGCAACTTGAAAACTGTATTAACTCCAGAGGAAAGTCCGCCATACATTCTAGATCGTGAAGCCATTTGGAGGCGATGAAAAGGTAATTTATCTACTCACGTGCCCAGGAAGACATCTTTTGCTTCAGCAAAGTTTTTGCAAACCTCTTTATCTTCAACGAAGTCGACAGCTAAGTCAGGCAACTCAGTAGGCAGCTCGTCTCTTTGGATCTCCAGGATGCAGTGGGCTTTCTGCAGCGTGGGCTTTACACAGCACTCCTTCAGTTTACTGGAGATGCTGTCTTGATGTTCACACATGTATTTGGCCAGTTCTTGCTGAAAGCAAGTTGAAAATTGTTCAACATAAATTGATATTGCTGCACTTTCTTTTCTAACTAAACTAAATTGCTGTTTAGTTAGAAAAACAGTCACTGTATTCAAAGACAGATGCAACCGTGATGCATCCATGAACAAATTCTCAGTCGGAGCTCCTAAGTGTGAGGATTCAGAAACAGTGACTGACTAAAACTTTCCATTTAATAAAAAGACTAACCAGAAACAACTTATTATGCTAACTTATTTATTTTAATGAATTTATTAATTTTATGCTTCTACTGTTGAGGCATTTACCCTTTTTAAATTTAAACTCAGTGCCACTTTTCCAATGGTTCCCCTCTAAATTAAGTTCAGGCATTTTGAAATGAAGTAACTAAATAAAATATAAAAGATTTTTGAAAAATGAGTCAACATCACAGTCAGAAGCCTTGTTTAAAATATCTAAAATATCTGCCTTCAATTTTCCAGGAAGTGTCATATTAAACTAGGATTCTATTATTTGGTCATACATTTTATTTATGTCTGCATGTTTGCATTACTAATGTTTACATCTCTCATATGGCATTAGTACGTGTACATTAAATGCCTTAATTTCTCTTGGAGGCTCTTTTCCTTTTCACTCTATTCCATCTCTTTTTAATTTTTTTTTTAATCGGTACTGGGGATCAAACTCACGACCGCCTGCTTGCAAGGCAGGTGCTTATACCGCTGAGCTAAATCCCCAGCCCCCTCTTTTTAATTTTGCAGAAAGGGAGGCTATTACAAGTTTTGGGAAAGGGAGATCATGTTAAACATTTAACACACAGAAAGAAAACAGAAGGCGGAAAATACGTCTTTCTAAAGTCTTCTTCAGGTAATGACTGACCCCTCTCCAACCCTACCTATATCCCCAAAATACCTTTAAAAATCTATATGTGTAGCTGTCCTGCTTCAGATTAGGCTTTTATTCCTAAAGTTACAAGAAGTGATTACAAATTAGTGAATGAATTTTTCAGGTCATTCAGTGATTAGGTTTTTGAAAGGATTTTTTAAAAATTAAAAAAAAAACAAGAAATAAAGAAACAAAGACCCCCAAGAAGAGAAAACTTGGATACAGAACAAATGAGAACATAGATGACCATAGCAGTCACTGTCCCTGACCACCAAACATTTGCTTCAACCCACTCAAGCATGCAAGCTACCAAAAATAAATGAATCTTTACCCTGTCATCTGCACATTCCAGCAGGTCTCCATGGCAGCACTCCTTCGTGACTTTGGTGAGAGATGTTACTATGGTGGAAATTTCTGCAAACTCAGCTTTGGGAAATTTCTGACTCAGACGAGCTACTGACCTAAAAAATAAAATAATTTCCCCCAGTCAAAACTTTTTTTGCATACCTTATGTCAAAGTACTAGGAGAATACTATTTATAACAAGGAAATTAAATACAGATTTAGATACAGAAAGAAATTTTAAAATTCATTAGTTGTTTTAAAGCTAGATCTGAGTTATCTTTTTCCATAGGCAGAATTATCCCTTGTATATGTGGTAGATAGGAACCTGGTGATTCATAAAATCAGAAATCAAAGAGGAACTCTGAAAAAGACAACACAATCAGGTTTGCAGCCCACATCTGACTTCTGGTCTGGCTTCCTCACTTCTTGGTAGTGTGACCCTGCAAATGTTACTTAGCCTCTCTGGGCTTTAACCTTTGCAGTGTGCTAAAGAACTATCATTTTAAAGATGCAAAAATCATGCTGCCAGAAAAGGTAATTTAATTGCACTATCTTCAAATATTTTTTTTTGGCTTGCCCATTGTGATTTATCTTGGGGAGGAAAAAATTTCATTAGATTTCAAGAGCTGAAGAATGACTTTGAGGATTCCTAGATAATTCCGATGAAAGTATTTTATAACTAGAAAGTATCGCATAGACTCATTAATTTTTTTCTTAACTCAAACATATTCTTTCTAACTTTTAAAGATCTCTGCAAAAAGAAACTTCATAGCTTCTATAGAATTAGAGTCTACTTAATAAGCACATGTTCACCAAGAAATTGGTCCAGCACAGCCTCTCACTATTATAAAATGTAAAGGTCTAATATCCTTGTTTTCTCCAAAATCATTTTAGAAATTAGAATAAGGAGACTTCTTTCCCCAAACTGGCCATAACTGTGTAACTGTAATGTTTCATGTGGAGGTTTTTTATTTTATCAATTTAGTTGTTTAGAGTGGTTTGATGGGAAAAGATAGTTCAGCGGGAAATTCCTTGAAAGCATGCATAATATCTATTATTTTCTTTCTCCTGCTATAAAAATTGATTGTTGGCTAATGGAAGAGGAGTTGGAAGGACTGGTTGTATTCTTCTTGGCTCAGATACTGAAGAATGGTCAACTAAACAGTGTGGAAACAGCATCCCCAACAAAAACATCAGACTAAGGGCAGATTTGGAGTGAAGAGAAAATAAAGAGGAGTAACTTTGACTTCGTTTATGGCTAAATTTAATTGTTAGAGCATAACATGGCAAGCATACTTCCAGGTTGCTGTGTGTAAAAATAAAAATTATGATTACAGCTCTACAAGAATGATGACCTATTAAATTAGATTCTCAACTTTATAAACAGTGTAGAATTTAAATATCTTTCTGTTTGGGGGTAATCACTATAAACTTCTAAATTCTTCAACTGTTAAACAAAAATGAGGTGAAAACTAATGTCAAATTGTTATTGATGTTCTGCTTTTTAATTCTATCACCTTTCTATGTTTTAGGAAAAAATATTTGTTTGAACACACTGTGTAAATGCTGAACCATTATCATCTACATCATTACAGAGATGCAAACTGTATTCAAAAATATTTACCATGCTTTGAAAGCTCTTTCCCCAAATTTTTGGAGACTGGCACACTTGAGTCTCTGTTGAGCAGAGGAAACCAGTGCTTTTTCTTTGATGGCATCCAACTGCAGAAACAAATCAGTATGAAAAAATTAAAACAGATAAAAACTGCACTAAAGATTCCGTCACAAACTCAGACAAGACACTGTCAAGTTGCATTTGTAAGTCTAGATTAAATTTATACCTAAATTTCCAAGTATTCCCTTTATCAAATTATTTTGCTAAATAACAAAAGGAAAAAGTCTGGTCATAGTGGAGGCACCAGGCAGTTAAAAAGTAGGAAGGACACTGCCAAGGAAAAGGATCTGAAATCAGTGCGTGATTATATCTCTGGAGATGTATTTGCTAACTTAGTTATTTTGCCCATAGTTTATTTTCAGCCCTCATTTAATTCTATAGCATCAGTAAAACTCCTTAGAAAAGAGGATGAAGCACATAATAAAATATGTATGAAAGAAAGACATTGAACTCTGGTTTTTAACTACAGTGAAATTATCAGTTTGGAATTTTCTCCGCAATATAAAAACCTTATAAAGCCAGGTGTGATGGCCCACACCTGTAATCTCCCTACTTGGAAGGCTGAGGCAGGAGGATTACTGTGCATCCAAGACCAGCCTGGGCTACAGAGTGAGCTCAAGGCCAAGGATGTGTGTGTGTGTGTATCTTATGAAAAGATAAGCAAATTCTGTGACTCATGCTGTCTAATTAGACAAACATATGTCACTACAGCAGTTACCACAAAGAGAGAAGTGGCCGTCAGACACAGTGATTCCTGTCAGGCCAATACAAGGAGCAAGGAGACAAGCTTTCAGAAAGAATTATAAGTCTTTTGAGGACATGCATATGGAAGGCGTTTTTGGTCATGTAAGGAATTATATCAAAATTTTAGGGTTCCTAAATGTAACCCTAAGATAGTCAAAGTCTAAATCTGCTTAATGAGTGGGTTTTTCCATTCTGTTTTGGAGATACCTTTGGGGTCAGGCAGGCAGCTTTATCAGCAGCTTCGCAGCATTCTGTCAAAGCATTCTTGTATTTTTCAGCATAATACAGGAGTTCTGGGGCATAAAAGTAAGGATGTCTTCTGGAAACTTCATATAAATAACTAAATTAAAAAAAAAAAAAAACAAGCAGTCATTTTCCCACAGCACACAGTAAGAGAGGAATAATGGTAATCAGCATTCACACGCAAACTCAAATACGTAATTTACTGTTAGACTCTGTTAGCACCTAGTGGCCTTGTCTTTGTCATTCCTTAAGACAATGAAGAAGAAAACGGTGTGGTGTGTATGTATGCATGTGTGTGTGTGTGTATGTGTGTGTACATGTGCTCATATAGCATAATTGATAAATACTGGTGATCTAATGCCTCCATCAAAAATGAAATCAGTCCTGTGAACATCCACACACTGCATATTTTTTAGACTATTTTAAAACATATTAATATCAAACTTTTCATATAGATCATGTTCCGCTCATACTTTTTGTTGCACACAATTTTGTGGTATCCAATATTGCCTCTTCAAAACCCAGTAGAAAAACAAAGCTCCCAACTCAGTGTTTAATATGCAATTGTGATAATGAGTATTTACCTATTTATTACTCCTTAATTTTTAATTTTGACATACAGATATTGGATCACTTACTGTCCAATGAAACGGTCATTGTTTTCCTTGAAGGCAGTGCACAAAGCCTCGGGCTCTGGCCTCTCAAATGGAGGCAGGTTGGGGTTGTCATCTTTGTGCTGCAGGAAGCACTCAACCCTGTCGGGATCCTCTTTGGCGCAGCAGTCAGCTAGCTCTCCATAGGTCTCACGCAAAGATGGAATGGCACACACTTTATCTCCAAATAGAGTAGCCTGGAGGGGAGAGAGAAGCCTGCAAATTAGTGGGTGGTGCTTTGTTTTCCTATAGTTAAAGAACAATATAAAATATTTAACATTCAGATGGAGTGTGCTAGGACATCAAGCACATTGAAGCATATAATGTACACAGGTATGGAAAAATCACATGGCACTCAATAATTATAATTCTTGTATGCACCAGTTAAAAAATAATGTTAATGCACAAAAATTAATGAAATGAAAAATATTAAAATACAGAAAAAGGAACTCTTACAAAAATCTCTCTCCCTACTGTAGGTTTAGCTTCCTTCGATTTGACTATCTCTGTGTAATTTCCTAACAATTAACTGCCACAGTATCGCTTACAAAAAATCAAAAAGAAGGGCAAATGATAGTTAATGACTTTAAGGATCATGGCACTAGAGTCTGGGAGACCGATATTTAGCCTTAGGTGTAACTGAGGTGCTGGGGGGGGCAGTATTCAGAGACCATCTCCTTTGTTCTCTTCCTTTCTGAGAGGTCCAACATTTTTATAGATATCATTAAAAGTGAAGAGTAATACAATCCACCATATATTGTTACTGAAATAGAGATTTTTTTTATTCTAGAAATATTTATTTTAAAATACTCATTAAACAAACCCTACTTTATTAATTTTTAAAATGAGGTTTTTTTTAAAAAAATTACCAATAGAACCATAATATTGTAGAGTTAAAATGCTTGATTCTACAATGAGAAACAAAAACATCAAAAGAAAATGAGAAGAGCAAGATTCCAGGGCTAAGTAACACAGCACCCTGGCTCCAAGACATTTATAAACCAAGCAGTGGGAGGAATGCAGGCCTTTTGTCTTGAAAACTTATCTGAAAATAAAAAACTTTTAAATTCTTCAAAAATGATAGAGTACCCTGCTTTTTAGTGTATGCAAAATATTAATACTCCTACAGTGAGACAAAATAGCTGCGTAACTATTTCACCCAGCTAATAAAATTAGCAGAGATAGTACTTCGTGCTTTCTAAACTGAAAATCATGCTACTGTCTCAGAGATATTAGCACTCCTGTGTTCACTGCAGCACAATTCGCAATTGTCAAAACATGGCAACAACCTAAATGCCCATTGGCAGATGAATTAACAAAGAATACACATAGTGTACATACAAGGGATACCACTTGGCCTCTCAGGGAAGTCTGCAACTGGTGGCAGTGTGGAACGTCTGTGAGAACAGTGCCCAGAGCATGATTCCATGCATAATCAAATTCTGACAATCAAAGAATAAAATGATAGAGATAGGAGCATAGGAAGAGTGACATACGGAAGTTAATCACCAACTGCTATAAAATTTCAATTAAGCCAGATAAAGGTTAAAGAGCTGATGTATCAACACATTGAAGATGGTAGATTTCATGTCATTTTCTTACCACAATAAAACAAAGTTAATAAGTACATTAAAATGCTTTCACTGTTAACCTATATGAAAGAAAGTCAACTTCAGATTTTGAAACAAGGTTATAACAATGACATATGGTCATTTAAATAAACTGCAACTATGGTGTGTAACCACAATGAATTGTTTCTAAAATTGGGGGCAAAACTAGGACATCTCTGTCCCAATAGAAATAATAGCTTTTCAGTTCATAAACAATTTTTGAGTGTAGCTTACAAATTAATAATACTTTTAAAAAATTTCCTTTGAAACATTCAAGAGTTACTTAGAGGAGAATAAAGAATACGTGAAATTATAATGTACATACAATTGCTTTGCCACAATTTTGAGCTGACTCATCAGCAACGCATGCTTTCGCAAAATCAGTCACTTCGTTGACTAACTTTACATGTTCTTCAAAGGGGCTCTTCTGGAGATGCTGAGATAAGGTAATCAATACCCTGAAAGAAGACATAGCAACACGTAACCCAACAAAACTTTAGCACAAAACAGCTCCTGTGCTAGACAGCAAACAGTGTATATGGTCTATATTTTAACTTGTCTCTTTTACAGTTTTCTAGAAAACTTCTTCACATCAGGTATTAGGTGAGGCCTAACCAAGTCTATGTAACTTCTTCAGCAAAGAGCATCTGTATTTCCACCATATCTACCTGAAGTGTGCATATCAGTAGATACACATGTTTAGGGGAGACAGTAGATATATACTACATAGTTAAGATAAGCCATTACGTAAGTTCTTTGAGTTATTTTTTAAAAACACACAAAGCACACACATCTCATTTAATTGGGCTGTACGATGATACTGATCTTTTAAAAATAAGCATTTTTACTAGATTAAAAAATATTAGAATCTCTAAATTTAAAAAAATCATTAAAATGTTTCCAAGAAACCACAGGAATACTTGCTAGGAAAAGGGATTCCCTTGTAAGTAAGAGGCTGAAAGGAATATGTATCACAGTACTTCCCACAGCTCTGTAAGAGTCTCATGGTTTCAATGTCCCGTAATAGTAACCACATGTGACTTTATAAATTTAAATTAATTAAAATTAAACACAATTTGAAGTTTTGTTCCTCAGTAGCCATAAAGTAATAGCCACATATGGCCCATAACTACCATACTGAGCAGACTGATATAGAATATTTCCATCAATGAAGAAAATTCTGTTGGACCGCACTGTGCTAGAATCTAGAATATAGGGCTGGGAATTTAGCTCAGTGGTACAAGCACCTGCCTGCCAAGTGCAAACTCATGAGTTCTAGCCCCAGTATCAAAAAAAAGAATCTAGAGTATGAGGACTTCAGAGTAGTAACCAATGCTGTCAGGACCATTAACGTTGGTTCATTAACTTACAGGCCTTTGAAATGTCCCTCTCCCAAATCGTTAAATCGATGAGCAATCTCACTCTTGTCTGAGGGAAGGAAGAAAAAAAACATGTGTTTAATTACTGAGAAAAACATTTATGATGCTAATTTTTACACTTCTTTCCTTTGAACTTATTTCTTTGCTTCAAAGTATTACACTATGATCCCTACACAGAATCTTAGGATGATGATTAACTGTATATTTTACACCTAAAGAACTATTCAGATGCCAAGAACGCTGTTTTAACAATCATCAAATATTTATAAGTATTATAGCTTTATCATAATAAATATCTTATAAAACTTGGATAAGACAATGTTTTTTTGGTATCAGTGTACAGGTACAGAGAAGACATTCCAAAATAAAAGTGTACACAAGAGTAAGTTCTAAATATAATATTAATGGCACACATTTTTTTCTCATAAAACAGGGTGCAGCAGATAAGCCTCTGAGACAGACATTAATTCTGTCTTCAGTTCTATTTTAAAATTTAAGTCATGTTCCTTTTTGTGCTGAAGAAAATTACAGTCACCAAACAATTGTCACCACTGCTTCACCAAAAACTTCTAAAGTAAGTTCACACAATAACCATATACTTTATTTTGTTCACTATACAAAATATCATCATATTCTAGAAATACATGCTAAAAAAAATTTTAAAGACATAAGATTCACTGAAACTTTCTTTCCTAGGAAAATAAACTTAAACAATGGAAAAGTTAAATTCTTACGTGCTTCTCGACGAAACACACCCCTGGAATAAACAGAGCTGAAGAGGAAGAGGAGGGAGATAAAGGTGACCCACTTCATTGTGCCCAATGCTTGTGGGGTTGATAGGAAAGTAGAGGGATGGCAGCGAATCGGGCCTAATATACATCTTTAACCGATAATTGTAGATTATTAACTAGACTCCTCTGGTATTTCATTGGTTCCCAAGTTATTACAAAATCACAATATTTTGGCCCCAAAAATTGTTTGACTAAATCCCTTGCGTATGTTTACCATTTGGAACTGCTTTCTCTGCAAGATTTTGTCCACTCATTAAACTTATGTAAAATGTCCTATCAAATTTTACATAAGAGTTTAAATGATTTGTACTTACTAGTTTTGTCGTGTTGTTTATCTGCTTCTTTCCATTTGAACATTTAAATTTTTGGTATTTGTAAGACTTCAACCAAACCACTGACTTTGCTTGAAAACAAGACATACTAAAAGAGCTGAGATCCAAATTACATTACTAATTGAAAGTATACTTTTATCCAGCTAATTAAAAATTTAGACACACATACATGCCTTTCATTCTTCTGAATGAAACAAATAGATATTGTTCTATTCTAGACCTGCACCAAAATCTGATTCTTTTCATTCTCATATTATACTTTTTCCATTCTCCTTTAATTAAAAAAATCACAGGTTCTTCATCAACTCTACTTTAAGTTGCAAAATAGACTTAGCATTATGCATAAAAACAAAGCAAAGCAAAGCAAATTATCTTAAATGTTTAAAAAACTATCCCTCCCTCAACAGAACCTTCCCAAGATACTCATCTGTGCCTCAGAAGAGCCCTGCCTCTGCTCTGCAAGCAAAGAATCACTGCTATCAACCAGGGAGAAACTGACTTTCTTTGACACTATAATTAATTATTATAATTATAATCAATTAACAATCATCAGTGGCAAGCCAGTCAATTTCACTTCCCTACGTAACTCAGTCAGAACTGAGTCGCATTTCCCCATGGCCTCTCCAGCCACAGAGAGCGCTGGGAGCTTAAGAGAAGCGTTGCTGTTGCTGGCCATCTCATATTTTTTTTTTTTCAGTCTCATATTGAAAGAAAGTAAACACACATCCTATTCTCATTCTTGTTCATCTTTGGGAAGGGATGCTAATGGAATATCCAAGCACAGAAGAGGGGAAAATAGATGAGCAACGAAGATGGAGTATTAATGCCTCAGAGGAGTCCTGGGAGGGAACACGGGCTTCTCTTTCAAGCCAAAGGTGAACAGAAGTAAAAGAACTTCTTGGAGAATTATTTCCACTGGAGAAAACCATTTTTTAAAAAGCCAAAAAACTTACAGTGGAAAAAAGACAGAGAAACTGTTCTAATTTTTAAATACAGAAGATAATTCTTTCTCGGATAAATTATAAATTTTTCTTTTCATTTCTTAAAAAAGGGTGGGCGCTATTTATTTAAACTCCGGGGCTAACCCTAAAGCTTTCCCTGATGTTCTTCCGAGGCATAAGCAAGCCTGCCATTCTTATCTTTTACTGTGTTTCCATTATTAAATCACAAATTCAGACCTTGATCACTCAAACATAAACTTTTACACATATATTGCATTTAACAAATGAAAATACTCTACAATATTATATTGTCTTACCATGGTAAAAGCCAAACAACCTACCAATCAAATTCATCATGACAGGATAGAAACTTTGGACTAATTTTCCTATTGGTAATGAGGATCACACTGCTTCAAAATATGAAACTGATAACACCTGAAGTACCTTTCCTTAATAGTATGATTATCGTGTTTTTGCATGTATGTACCCTTATTAATGAAAAGCAGATTAATGGAATAACCAAGCACTCCATCTTCGTTGCTCATCTATTTTCCCCTCTTCTGTGCTTGGTTATTCCATTTTACAAAATTAAAATTGTTAATTACTAGCACTAGTTTAAAATTCATCTTAATTAATAAGAAGTCCTTGTACTAAAAAAAAGACAGATATGAAAGTTTTTGTTGGATAGTTGAACAGAACTGTTTGCAGTCTCGCTTTTTAAATGTCCACCTTGTATGCTTTTGTAACTTGAACAACTATTTCTAAGCGGACAATATGTAGTTTATCAACTAGTGATTTCTTACTGTTTATTTTTTTGAAATTATGTATTATTTTTACCTTTTTGGTTTTTTCTTTAAAATAAAAAGAAGTCCTTGTATTTATGTATACTTAAATAAGAATTCCTATATTTTTTTCTAAAAACCCTATCATTAATTCTGTATGTACTTTCTTGTTTGTTTTTTTTTTAATCCAAAGTTTTCTTTTTTGACAAAAATATAAACTGATATGCCACGAATGGAGAGAAAACTCCAGTTAGTGAAGTCTAGAGCTTGTTCCCTTTTAAATCAAATTCTCCAAATAATTCAGCATACATATTCTATACTGAGAGGAATAAAGTTCACAATTCCAGGTATTTCTAAATATCCTGTTGTCCAAATGTTTAAACTCTACATATAATCAGTCATCAAAGAACTCTGGCATGAGGGTAAATCAAATATTTATCCTCCAAGTCCTGCCTCCTGCTGTTACAAGAAAGCTGGCCCTGCTGACCTTCCACAGGTTGCCTTTTCCTCCTGTTTCTCAGGGAGTTGCAACACAGCCAGTTACCCAATTTCTGCCCACCAGAATCAGGATCCAATTGGACTGCTTTCTCAAAATTTGAAAAAAAAAAGTTCTAAATATAGTTCTAAAATCCAGGTTCTAAGTAAGTAGAAAAATAGCTCCAGTGATTTTTGAATCATTGTCTAATGTTTATGTAAAATTTTCATAATAGAGAGTAGTTAATACAATTACTTTATTTGGAAAGAATAATAGTATATTAATTTAGAAAAAAATATTCCCATGAAAACGAAGATATAACTAGCACTTAAACCAGGGCTTAATCATTCTTGTCCTTTGTTTTTCATTTTGACAAGATGGAAAAGGCAAAGCTTTGAACTGTGGAAATTATCATTGATTTGCCATCCTGATTACAACCTGACACCAACGCACCCCACCCCCATCCCTTACCTGCAGTTTCTCACAGACTGCTCACACCAGGGGTGCCCTGTCACAGGCCATGTTGCAGCCCGGGCTTTATGTCATTGCCTCTGGTCCAGAGCACCACTTCTGAGTCTATTCTTGGCAATAAGGTAAAACGTATCATAAAAATGCAACAATGTCTAAAATGTGTATTTATATACATAAGATAGTTAAGATGACTATACCACTAACACTATTAGTCCTTGGAAACGAACAGTTAATACTCATGTGATTAGAACAATTTTGCATGTCTGTATCTGGTAACCTAAGCAACCTTTCTGAAGGAAACAATATTACAGCCATTGTTAAATTCCTATCATCAGGTTTTGAAAATCTATACTGTTATTATTTTAAGTTTGTTGGTGTTTGCTTGTCTCTTTTGCTTTTTGTTTTTCCTGTCTTTTTTTTTCTTAAATAAATAAATAACAAAATACGACATTGTCTAATAATATCTTCAGTATTTTTAAAAGTTGCCACTTCATCACAGCCATTCCAAAACACAAGAAATGTGGATTTATTTGGAGAGATTGTGGGGACAGAAGAATCTTCTCTTAGCATTCCTGTATGACACAAGGCTGTATGCAGACCTTCCCTGTCATGAAGCACCTAGACCACCTTCTACAAAACAGAAAAAAAAAACATTTGAAAGAACATTAAGCATCAAATTAATGAATTGGGACATAACATGCAATTTCATTTTTTATTGACTTAGGAAAATATATTTCCAATAAAAATAAGAAAATTATCCAAAATGTATGAGTTTAGATAGGGTTTCCAATGTAAGTAAAATTATGCAATCCAAATATCTATTGTCCCCTCCTTACATCATAAACTATCCCTCCAAAATATTCCCTTGAATAGAAGTTTACTGAAGATTTCACTGGAGACAAAGAAGAGAAAGTTTACATCAGAAAAACCACCCTGGAGAGGCAGATCTGGGGTTCATTTGTTGGGTGCCTGTTGTCTGGCTGGTGGTTAGTGGGTAGAGGGAATCATGCAACAGGTCTAGGATGATGCCTAAGACGTGGCAGACATGAATAACATCTAAGCCACAATCAATTCTGCTTAAAAATCCAGAAAGTTCCAGCTATGTTGAATTTGCAGATCTTCCCAATCCAACTTAAAGAAAATTGTGAAAAGGGGTTTTGAGTTCTCAATGATAGTGGTCAGGTTTAGGAAAATTAACCCAAATAAATAGCCTATTCCTAACTGATTTTCCCCAGAAAAAAATGTAGTGCCTGGAGCTGCAGAGAAAACTGAAAGAAATGTCCAGTTGGGCTGCACTTTACCCCATACGACACACCTGCACACTGCTATTGTGACATCACCAATTATGGAAATTGCTTTAAAGCTGCTGTTTCCTACCTTGAGAAGTAGTATGAATGGAACCCACATGTAAAAGGTAGCTTGGACAGACAGCACTTCATTGAAAACTGGATGCATGGTGGCTTTTTATTTCACTCTACCTTTTGGATATGGATGTAAATAAGCCCTTAGATGTGGGATGCTGATGTGACACACAATAAGGTGAATATGTACGTGTCACTGCGAAAACCAGCACTTTTACTGTGAAGGGACAGAAACAGTTGAAGAAAAGGATTCTGAGTAAAAAGGGGAAAAAAGCATCCAAATCCACCACTTACCTGATGCAGAATCAGGATCAAGTGAGAACTGCAGAGAGAAGTTTAGATTTCTCAAGGCCAGAGCCTGCTGTCTGAGATGGGATCTTATCAGCTGATCGAACCCGAAGGAAAGAAGGGCAGGGGCTGCCTCTACTTGTGGGGTGCTGTGCACATGAACACAACTTTCTGGGTCTGAGAACGATGCACATCACCTACACACAGGATTCCCAGGATTTGAGCCAGACCTCCACTATGAGAGCTAGTCTAGGAAGTTCAGAAAAGCAGGGAACTGAGTGCAGAATGACCGACCGCATGAGAAAGGACCAGATAGAAACTCCAGATAGTGAAGTTCAGCTTCTTTTCTAGTAAAAAAGAAGCTGAACTCCACTGCCTCAAGAGAAGGATGAGAAGGATGTAGGTGCAGGTACAGAAGATACAGGCTCAGACAGTTCTCCGCACCTTGATCTGGGAATCAAAGCATCACGAGTACCATAGTACCACAGCTGTATGTTTTTGTGAGATCACCAACTATGCCTGAGAATTTATTTTTCTTAACTTTTGATGTGTTGGAGTTCTTTGTATAAAGTATATTTGCATTTCATTTCAATTTTATACTTTATATTTTGTATGATAAACTTTCATTTTCTTTTTCCTTAGAAAACCATTAGATTAAAAGTGATTTCCAAGAATCAACCAGCATGAATAGTTATTGAATTTCTTTGAATTAATTGGTTTAACTTACTAATCATTACATTGTTCAACACTCTTGATTTACATCTAGAGCGTTCAGACTTATTCAACATGTTTCTGTATGGTAGAGTTTTAAGGATAAATTTCTAAACTATTGTATACCTAGTAATATATAAATCTCTGCTAATTTTATGTGAAGATATTTACTTATCAAGTAGCAGTAAAGACTCTTAACGTCCTCGATTTCATGTTTGTATACAACACATAAGACCGGTTTTGTTATTATAGTTCAGTATCATGAACTATAATAACAACATGTACACATTTGTTAGCAAATGATGATCATCTAAGCTGATTCTTAGAATGGTCCTCCCATAAACAAAGTATGCAGGTCTCTCTGCCGTATACTGATGGCCACTGCTCTGGAAACATAGCCTGGAATGGTACAGCTGCACCACATGGTAGTTCTTCTCTTAGGTTCCATTCTTCTTATTGATCTCTATAATGGCCATACTAATTTACATTCCCACCAACAGTATATAAGACTTTTTTTACCCCAAATTTTTATTTTTTGTTTTGTGATAAGAGGCATTTTGACTAGGGTGAGAAGGAATTTCAATGTAGTTCTAAAAATAGCAAATTTTAGGAAATCTTTGGATTCTAATTGTAGGTCACTTTTATTTTATTTTATAGAAAATAAAACCAAACAAAATGAAACAGAATAAAGCCAATCAAAACAAGGCAGTGTAACACGGGATTTCAAAACAAGGTAATAGGAAATCAACAATGATTACCATAATGCCTCTCGTCTTCAAAATACTTGCCCATACCTTCAGACATAGTAAAATCAAATGAAACAGAACAGAATAGAACCAATAAAAACAAAACAATGAATGCAGTACAAGATTTCAAAGCAAGATAATAGTAAATCCAAAATAGCTACCATAATATGTTTTCTTGTCACTGAATAACTTCCTGTGCCATCAGATACAACAAAATCAAACAAAATTAAAGCCAACCAAGCAAAACAGTGAGAATGATGCAGGATTTTAAAACAAGATAATAGGGTTTAACAATGGCCACCACCTTCAGGAGATCCCCATGTGCTACACTGTGTCTTGTTATCCTCTGAATAGATGATCAGACTACCCTGCTTTAAGCTTGTAAAGTCAGTGAAACACTAAACACTGCAAGCATTAAGCTGTATTTGCCCTCAGCAGCTATCATTACAGACTGTGTTTCTCCAGATCAGCTGGTCAGGGAGGTGGGGGGCAGGGAGGTTCCTGGTTCTTACGTCTCCCTGGCTGCACTTCAGAAGGGGCTGGCTGGCGTCTGGCTCTTCCCTAGGCAACCCACGCATGGCTGTTGGTCATTTTTAAATTACCATGCAAAGAACTCACCATAAGGCCCTTTTTGTACTATTCTCCACTCATACTGCTCATGTGGTACTACAGAGAATGTTGAAGTACCTACAAGCTCCAGTTTGTATATCACAACTAAGATTCTTCACTACACAATGAGAACCCAGAATGTAAACTATTTTTACTCAGCTGAATTAGAAAATAAATTTTTAGGAAAATTGACAGTTGGTGTGTTTAAAAGACAATCTGTTTCTGTTTTATATTGCACTTTAATGTATATTCTATAATTATAGAAATTCTGTAATTTCTGTATTTCTGTAAGATCAGCATAAGTCATGGAAACTAGGGTAATGTTTTTTCTCATTAATATCTTTGAAAACTTCACTAACCTGCCATCCAGATAAAACTTGGAATTTACATTCTGGAATTCTCATGAATTTTTTTTCTTTTTTTTAAATTTTATTTAAGGAGAAAAAGAAAAAAGCAGAGAAAGGGTACAAGTTATACAGATTTACAGAAAAAAATAAACAGTAGGAAATCACTAGTTAGTGGATTACATATTGTTATCTTAGAAATAATTGCTCAAGTTACAAAATTAAAGCTTATAAAGTGGACATTCCAACAGTGAGACTGCAAACAGTTCTGTTCAATGATCCAACAAAACTCAGTAATATCATTATCTATCTTATACACTTAAATATACATGCAGTTATATCATTTAGAGCACTTTCTTTTCCTCTCTTTTGTACAATGACTATTACACATTTTGGGTTTTGTTGCTCCCTCAGTTCTTGTTCCTTTTTTGGAAGACAGTAGAACCAAATGTGACATAATAGAACAGAGTCAGTCAAATCAAAAGGGTGGACATAATAGATAATGTAGAAGAATAATACAAGGTAATCAACAATGGTTACAATAATGCCTCCTGCTATCTCTAATAGAGTTGCCTATATCATCAGTTATAATAAAATTGGACAAAACAGTAAAGAACAAAACCGACAAAACCAAAACATTGGAGACATTATAGGTCTTCAAAAGTAGATAATAGTCAACCAGAATAGGCGTCATAATGAATCCCACTATCTTCACAGCTGTTGCCTAAACTTTCAAACCTGGTACTATCAAGCAAAACAGAATAGAGGAACATCAGTCAAAACACGATGGTGAGAGCAATACAGGGCTTTAAATCAAGATAATGGAAAGTCAAAGTGGGTTACTATAATATATCCTGCTATTTTTAAATTTATTTTCCCTTAATTAAAAGGATAAAAAAAATAAAATAAAAAAGTAAATAATAAAATGGAGATTGAGATAAATGAGAGCATAA
The DNA here is from genome assembly GCF_034190915.1 of Cavia porcellus. NCBI lineage: Eukaryota > Metazoa > Chordata > Mammalia > Rodentia > Caviidae > Cavia > Cavia porcellus. The sequence continues at coordinate 48,265,545 of NW_026947513.1, read as the reverse complement.
CAGCAAAACAGCGCTGATCAAAACATAACCATTTAAGCAAAATAGTGTTTCACCACAAGATAATCCCGACATAACAGTAGTTACCATATTGTCTCTTTCCTTGAAATCTTCGAGTATAACTTCGTACACTGTAGCATCAAATATATCAAAACAATGTAAAACCATTTAAGAGTGGAATTCTCATGAATTTTATAACCACTTTAGATGGGCCCACCTTGAGAAACTGATGACTTGATCTGAAAAGTCTTGTATTTTTAAAGAAATATATCAAATAATAATTGGCCTATCTGCCTCTTTTATCTCTAGTTTAAACAATATAGTGTGCATGATAGCAAAACATTTGTGTATGTAAACATGGAATTGTTTAAAATTAGTTTTTCATTATATAGACTTCAAAGAAGTAAAATCTTCTTATTAGAATAATTTATATGAATTTAAGGGTTTTGTTTGAAAAGATAGTTAACTTAATAATAATTTGTTGTGATAAAAGTATGAATTCAAATAGAGTGAAGAATTATCTTAAGATGTTGACTTATGTTGACTCTACTTCCAAACTGCCTCGGATTCATAGTTGGGTAATATTCAGTATATTTAATGCCAACAGCTTAAGCAAGCAACCAAAATCCATATCACTACTATCTCAATACAATTTTAATTTTACATTTACAATATTTATTCTTTCATGTATTAAAATGACATTAATTAACTTTTCCACATTTAATGTCTTAAAGTGAGAGGCAAATATCTATATTGATCATTCTAAATTTTTTTAAGTTATTGGAAAAATTAACCAAAAAATGTGCATCAGGAATGGTGGTATCTAAAAACAAACATTGCTCTGGCAGCAACAAGTGCAATATTTATTCAAGAACAATGTTCCTGCTGACAGGGCACAAGGTACAAATGGTGATTTATACTGATTTTAACAAGTCCAAGCCAGGCATGGTGGTGCATGCCTGTGATCCCAGCACTTGGAAAAGCTGAGGCACGAGGATCACTGGGCTCGTGAGTTCGAGGCTAGCCTAAACTACATGGTGAGCCCTTGCCTCAAAAAAAGAAAAACAAAAAAAGAATTGAAAAGCCATCTGTTGCATGAGTGTTACTGATATTCTTAATAAAACTGCTTTTGGTAAAATGATGAGACCAAAAACCAGACTATACCAAATGCAGAAGTGACTAATGAAACTGCCATAGACAACTCTCCCCATAAGTGTGACTGTGAAGGGGTTGGAGGCCAATGAGACATTTTGCTCGTGAGCAGCTACAAGTCAGTGAGCAGGACTGCACTGGAGGCAGGTATTAAACATACAGAAGGGGAAGTTGAATTCTCAAGAAAGCTGAGGGGGTGAAGTCAAAAGCACAGAGGCAGAAAACAAAAGGAGCCCAAATAGCAAAGCTGACAGGAAAGATAATCAGGTGGGTGGAGGTACAGTTATGGTGGTTCAATTAAAGTCAGGAAGACAGAGGTGTCCACCAGAAGTCTCTACAGTGTTTCCTTGTAAATTAGGAGCGGATAAGAGAAGAGTTTGGAGTTGAAGATCTGAAGGAAATAGAGAAGGTTAAAGTGGTAAAAAGTGAAGATCAATCTCCTTGGACTCAATTGAACTGCAAGATGCCTCTACCTATGGCATTTGTATTACCCTCCCAGCCCTCAGGAGACCTTATGATTAACCCTGCTCTCTTTTTTCCTACCCTCCTCATCAGCCGTCCTCCCCAAACTACCCTTGACCTTCCTAGAAACAGAGGCCGTTCAGAGGGCTGTGTCAGGGTTCCTTATGGATAGAACCACAGTCAGGTGAAAAACTGGGGAGAATAACCTGACTCTCCAGTCTCACCCCACAGGTCCCACCCCTGGAGAAGAAGGTTAACTGTGCCTTGTAAACAGCTGCTGGGCCTGAACTTTGGCATTTGAACTTTGGAAGGTATATCTAGCTGTTCAAAAACTTCTTTTTCTTTTTTGGCTGCTAGATTAATATTTTCTTACTTTTGAAATGCCATAGTTTGTGTACTACATCCCAACATAGTAAGTTCTTGAAAGCATGCACCTTGTCACACACTTATTACATGTAACTGATCTAGCACACATCTTCAATCGAGGTGCCACTCAGAACTTTCATTGATCATCAGTTTAATTTGATTGATGAAGAGAGAACTGCACCCATGTGGTTACTGGGCCTGAGCAACTTGGAACATTGAGACCGTGTCTCCTCACATTTTGGATTTCTCATCATGATGTGATAATGTGTTAGTGTAGTTAATACTGGCAGTGAGCAGGTCAGCAGAAGCTATCTCACTCCTAGCACAACTGTGGAAGAGACTAAGGGCACTCTGGAGATTAGGCATAGTTGGCAGTCTCCCTCCTGTGACGTGTCCCCCTGGCCCAGCAGCCACAGCCATTGGCCCACACATTGGCCAATACTTCAGCAGTGTGCCCAGGGCAGGCTTTTCTTTGCCTTCCCACCCAAATTCTCAACCTAATATTAATTCTCACTTATTGTTTTTTGTCCCATTTAATTTAGTAAGCAGAAGGGATTCTGGAGAACTTTAAATATGAAACTCTTTCCCTGACTCAGCCTCCCTATGAAGCAACTCATTTATTGTACAGTAAATCCCTCACAGCCACTCCCCAGACACATACAGTTGCTTCTTAATGAGCCAAATTAGACAATGAGCTGAAGTATCCTCTATGCACTCTCCAGAGGCAATTCTTTGACTTGTTCTCATTATGTTTTAAATTTGTGAATAAGTCTAGGAAACAGCAAGTATGAAATGTGTCTGTAAGAACAGAAAGGAGAAGATATCGGCAAAATTCCTTTACTTGGTAGGAAAGTTCAGGTCTAGTAAGACATTAGCACAGACACCCTTCATTTTATTCATTTATTTATTTTTTAAGGAGAATTTTTTAAAAACAGAGCAGAACAAAGCGGACAAGAGCAAAACAATGACACCCTTCATTATAAATTTTAAAAATGCAGTAATAGGGTAAGTGATTGGATTTCATTCCATTTTTAATGTTCTTTGTTACTATACACTTGGGTAGCTCTAACTGATTCATATGTTGGAAGCTGCTCTTCTCTTCCCTGTGAATTGAAACTTATTTTCTGATGCCATGTGGCACAACTCCAAAATCTCTATTAACCTTGCCTTTTCTTCTATAACAAGATCCTGAATGCCAAAATCTCTCAAACACTATTACAATAAGATCCTGATTTCTGACTATCTTAAGAACAGTTTTCAAACAGAGTAATTCAGTAAATTTAATATGCCGTAAGCAGCAGTTGTTAGTAAAATAAAATTGATGAAAATATGTATAGAATGATAAATGCCATTCTGTGAAATCCATGCTCTAAGTGTCTCTATTTACAACATGTAAAATCTGTTTCTTACTAAAATCACTGTTAAAAATTTTTGGAGCTCCCTTCCTTCTTGAGAGGCTCATTTGACATCAGCTCAGTGTATCGTATGTGCAAACCTCCCCAGGGCCATCCTCCCCATGCCTGTCACCTCATCGTCTTCAGATTTACTCATTTGACTTGTGATGCTATGATTCTCTATGTCACCCATTTTGATAACTTTGGAGTAACTTTTTTCTCTCCTTCTCTTAGCCTCCAGTATCCAATCTGTCCCTAAAGAGTTTTGACCAGGCATCTAGTTTAGTTCAGTTGAGAAGTTTTAATCCATCATAAAGTTTATCCATACTTTCCAGTACACTGACACCACTTGGACTCAAGTTCTCAAAAAATTATACCTGAATAATTACAGTGAACTTCTAATTAATGTTCATACTTCTAGTGTCTGTACTCTGATTAATCCTAAAACTTTGCTATCCTTTACTTTAATGTTCCCCATTACATTTTAAATAAATGCCAGGTTTCTTGCACTGGCATTCAAGTGGTCTGCGCTCTGTCTGTTTCCATCATTGCAATATTCCTACTGCCTGACACAAGACTGGCACAGAATGTGTTCAATAATACTTATTGTATAGATAAGCAGATGAGTGAAAAAATGAAAGAATCATTTGTGTTATCTGTTGTTTCTCTTTCACACATAAATTCCTCCCATTCGTCTCAGCTAAAGTAGTTGTAACATTCTCTGCAAATCAACAAAGTATAAAATAAATCATGTGACGAGATGTATGGGGCACTATGTGTTCGTTCCCTTCTTCCCAGCGTGGCAAGCTCATTTCTGACCCAAGGTGTCTGCTCTTTGGGCCATGCTCCCCTGCTCTTTGTCACTCCCAATCCTCTCCGCTTCTCAGCGCATCTTGGTTTTCCTCTCCTTCATCTTTGCAGTGTTCTTTATTCTGATGATCTCTCTTTGTTTTCATTCTTAGCCCCATATATCTTGAATTTATATGGTTTTACTACACTGTCAATATTTGATAAGACTATTTGTCTTATTCATTGTATTTTTCACTCGGTATCAGTTCAATGTTATATGCATAGTAAATAGACATTTAACCTGTGAATTAAATGAAATAAGTAAAATTTTCCAAACTGATTGTATCTTGAAGGAAGAAAGATGGCTACAACTTCAGATTTTACATTCACACGAGCATATGAATTCTTTACATGTAGAGATTCTCAATAAATGTGTTTGAATGAATGACTGCATAAACAATTTCCATCCAGCAAAGTGCCCATCAATATTTGTTTTGTTTTGTTTTGTTTTGTTTTTTGAGACAGGATCTCACTATATGATTCAGGCTGGGCTTGAGTTCACTATGTAGCCCAGGCTGGCTTTGACCTCACACTGATCCTCCTGCCTCAGCTTGCTAAGTGATGGAATTACAAGCATGTGCCACCATGCGTGGCTATTAACTTCTTGATATCCATGAAAGTCTAGAAAAAGTCCATGAGCTTGTTATCCATGATAATTGCAAATAATAATAATAGAAATATAATATTTATTTAGGATAAGGTTGCAAACAATAAAACCTCAAATACATTTACATTTGGTTAGAAATACACTAACTGCTCTGAGACACTGAGTGAGTATGGAGGAGAAGGACAAGAGAAGATACCTGTTCACTTAGTGAACATTTCTAAAACACCTGCAACACGTCAGCCCCTGACTCTTGCATTAGCATCTTTATTGCTCTGAAAACCTTATTTCAGAGCAACTCATTGTATCTCATTTCACTATTTAAAATAAGGTTAAATTAAAATGACTGAGATTAAGAAGCTTGCCAAAGGTTAAACATTAAGACCACAAAGGAGAAATTATAAACTCAGGTGGTCTTGAGTCAGAGGATTGGCCTGGATTAAGTTCCCTTGCACAACAAAGTAAAAAAAAAAAAAAATAGTTCTCTCTCTCTCTCTCTCTCTCTCTCTCTCTCTCTCTCTGATAGTCCTTTAAAATTACACCACCAGCAAAGCCCCTACCCTGTGATTTGGTCACAGAAAATCACACAACGCACACAAACGCACAACAGAGTGTGTCTGTTCTTCAGAAGCTGGCGTGAAGGCGCATCCTTTCTGTCTTGTCCTTTATTCTGTGTTCTCAAATAGGTTCTCTGAGGGCCGGGGCGGGGGGCTTGGTTACTCTTTCTGTAAAAATCCCAGACAGTGTGTAGAGGGGTAACATAGCCAAAGAACAGGAGACACAGGTGACCATGTGGAAAGAAGCTGTAAAGTGTCTGTGACTCAGGGGAATATCGCTCAGCCACTAAGGAAAGAACAAAATCTATCTTTTGAGACAACTTGGGTAGAACTGGAGACCACTTTGTTAAGTGAAATAAAGCAGGCACAGGTAAGTACCTCAAGGTTTCACTCCTGTGTGGACCCCAAACAGTCAATCACAAAAACTGAGAGTTAAGTGGTTGTTACCAGAAGACAAGGAGGGTAGGTAGAAAGGAAGTGTGGGCAAATGGTGACCAGAGAGCACTGAGTTAGACTGTGGTGTGCTATTGCCCAACAAAGAGACTGCAGATAACAAAAACACATTCACATCTTTTAAGGCGGGAACAAAGATTATATAAGTTTTTGCCACACAGAAATGTAAATGTTTGAGGAGATAATGTTTAACCTGACTTAAACATTACACAATGTATACATGTGTATTAAAGAGCACAAGGTACTCGATTAATGTATGTAATTTTTATGCTTTAGTATATCAGTTAAAAACAAATTTAAATTTATAAAAGTATCCATAACTGTTTAAAGTTTCAGACAATTTCACTCTAGACCCCAGTTGGAAAATACTATTTCACATTTCTCAGCTATTTTAAGAATTATCATGCAAAGGTTTATTTTATATTTTTTTTAGTTAATACTTTGTCAATGCTAAAAGACATATCAAAAGAATACTAAAAACAAATCTTTCTAACCTACACTATCTTGCTTTCGCCCCCAGAAGATTACATTTTAATTTATTTTCGCTTTAGTTTTACTGATGATTACTTTTCAAGCTAAGTAGTTTAGGTGAGACATCTGTGGGATTTGTTTGAAGACAGATGGCTATTCAGATACAAAACTGCTGGATTAAGCAGAAGCACAGCGGACTGAATGATAAATATTTTTTGACGACCTATTCTGTGCCAGAAAAACACAAGTACTCATGGGACTGAGTATTCTTTTAGTAAAAATTATTTATTTAGACATTTTCTTAGTAAGATATACAGCCACTGTACAGAGCTACTGCTGCACACTTTTATATTTTACATTTATTCTCTGAGTTCAGTTAATGGCTATCTAGTGTCTTGTATTTCAAGAGTCTGCTCCCGATACTCTGTGATATTGTCCTGTACTAGTTGACAGCGCAAATGTGAGGATAGATTTCCCAAGTCAAATGCCAGCTCCCCTTCCTGCCAGCTTGGGGACAATGAACAAAGCTCTCCAGCACTCTGCGCCTTTATTTCCTTTCCTGATACAGTGATGTTAAGTCACACAGTGATTGTAGGGATTAAATTAGTTCACGCAGGTCAGTTATAGCTTCTAGCACGTATTGATGAATTTTACCAATCATCATTACTGGGAACAAAAGCAGGCTGTGGCCAGCATAGAGTATCACTTCAGAAGAATTCTAACAGAACTTCAGTTGCAGATGTTCATGCCCAGAGCACCTAGGCAGCGGAGCAAAGCAGCATGTGCCTGGCCACATACTGCCCTATTGCGCCCTGCGTTGTCCCCTCAGGTGACAAAAGTCTCTGTGGGATACGTGACTTAATCTAGGTCTTATAAAATGAATACCACCTGGACATTTTACTATTCTCATTATTCAGATCAATTCAGTTTTAAGAGAATGGAGCCTGTGTTCTGGAAAAGTCCTTAAAGACAGTTGGTCCCGTGCCCTTTGTTTTACAGATAAGAATATTAAGACTAATTAGATAAACCGCCAAAAATCAATTTTTTGGTGACCTTTTATGTGTCAGCCTCCATTCCAGGTAAAAACTTGTGCATTCCTTGACCTGAAGGAACTTACAATCCATTGGGAAAATAGAAAATAAAAAGTTCATTGTAGTTAGATTAGATTAATAAAATCAAGTGCTACAAGTGTAGTCCCTGAAAGACTGTGGCAGAGAAGGGCTGCCTCAGGAGGTGACACTTCGAGCCCAGTGATGCCCAGGAGAGGGCCATGATGAAACTGGGACTGGGCCGGTGGAAGGGGAAGGACTCCACTAGCCCATGAGAAGACCAGAGTGGCTCACATGAGTGAATGTGGGAGCATTAGGGTTTGCGATCCAGAGCCAGGCAGAAGTTGGGTTCTTCAGGCTCCATAAGGAGGCAAAGTTCTGCAACATTACAGCCTCTTTCTGAAGAAACAGCATGGCAGGTCTATTTAGGTTAGAAAGACTGTCAGGATGCGATGGGCCATGTGGGCAGGGGAGAGGTCAGGAAGTTAGCAGGCTCTGGTTATAGCCCAGGCGAGAGATGCTGAAGTCCAGCTCAGGACTGTAACAAGGGAAGTGGTGAGCAGTGTCAGATTCTGACTGTGTTTGGAGACTAGAACTGTCAGCGGTCACTGACAACTGAAGCACGAGGTGAAAAATACACTCAGTGATGACTGTTAGGTTTTGAATGAAATTACTGAGCAAATGCAGATGGTTGTGGCAGATGGGAAGAGGACAGTCAGCGATATAGAATTCAGAAATATTTCTGTCTGTGAGTAAAAATTTGAAAAATTTTTACTTACATAGGTATGTTAAAGCCATAAATTTATTTCATAAAATCATTGGATCTTACACCAGAAAGAGTATAGATGGAAAAAACTGGATAGTAACAGTAGAATTCTTGACCCTATAATATTTAGAAATCTGAAGGTAGGGGAGGAGCCAGAGAATGCCAATGATAGGAACCTCTGTGAAGTAAGCAGCTAGCCAGCAGCATGCAGGATGTAAAAGTTTGGGGAAGAAAACTCACACACATGCATTGTGATTCTGCTGGCTAGTAGTAGAGTTAGAAAGTATATTGTAAACTTATACGTAATTTATGTGCACCTTGAGACAGCAGAAGCCTTAAATTCTTAGTTATATTATCTCTGCATCACCATCACTATTTAACAGAATACAGTGAAATGTATAGTAGGAATGTTATTGATTGATTTATATATATATATATATATATATATGCAGCACAATGACATATAAATTTGTGTTGTTAAGAAAGTCAATAAGCTTTTGGTTTTGCTTATTTGTAGTCCTCTTGAGTTCTGTATAATATCACTTGATTAGCCTCATGATTTATCATGATTTATCATGTCACACTAACCAATGACATAATTACATAATTAATGACATAATATCTATCATGGTGAGCATGCCTATACATTTAGACCCAAAGTTTAAATAATAGTGAGTAAAGAATGAGATATATTTATAGCCGATATGGACAAAGAGAAAGTTCAATAATCTTTCCAGGGAGCTGGCCTGGTATTAGAAACCATTTACTATTTTTATAAAACACACTAAAAACAATGTGTACATATTAATTCCTTGGAGAGATTTTATAAATTAAAAGCAAAGATAGTCCCCAAAAATCTGTAATACAAAAAAGGGGTCATGAGTGCCAGAGTCATATGCAGTATGCACTTTCATTCATCTCTAGTTCTTTAAAATTTTTGTACATTAAAAATAATGAACACCTTAAATTTCAAAATAGTCCATGACCATACTTAATACTTTTGTACACAAAATATTTCTAAAGAAATATTTCAACACAATAAAGATTAGATTCATTTAAACGTTTTAAAACTATAATATTGGTTCATCTTCCCATGAAGGCCACTAGCCCAGTATTTACCCTATAATCCTTTTCCTCAGATAATTTGCAAAGTCTAGGTAGATAGCAAACAATCTATAAACCTAATCAACAAAGAGTGAACTATGTCCAGTGAAAAGTATACTCTGGGCAAATGAATTACAGAAAGTCCACACACTGAAAAGTGCCTCCCAGGAACTAGCTTAGCTCTGGGAGAAAGAGAATTGCTGAGTCTGGCATTTGTCTGTCAATTGAGAGATGTCACAGGTACAGGGTCAACAAACAAGTCCCATCACTATACAGTGTGGGTGATAGCCGGCAGCTCTGGAAAGCTCCGGTGACAAACATGATAAAACAATTGGCCACTCAAGTACGACAATGATACAACTGGGGAAAACACCAAAAATACATATTTTATGGTTTTATCCTATGTGTTTTACTAAGTTCATTTTTAACACATCAGTGGAGAGATATTTGTAAAGGACGACATGGGAAAGTAAACCCAGAGCGTACACTGTCAGTTTTCAGTAACACTTCTTGCAATAGAACAAACCCTAAAACTTTGCAGTAAGTAGTATATTACTCATAAAATTTAAAAAGACTTCAGATACATTTGGTTTAGTTCAGAGAATTGGTTTCCTGGCCAGTCTCCTGTTAGACTACCACGATGTGCAATGCCCTTCCTTAGCCACTTCTGTATTCAGATAGAGAGGTGGTCAAGCGTGCAGTCTGCCTGGGGGTGATCATCCCCCCACCACTTACTAGTTTTAGCCATTGGACAAGTTAACTTTTTTGCTTCAATTTCCTCAACTATAAATTGAGAGCCATGAGTTCATTTTGAGGGTGGAGAGATTTAATATAACTAAAGTCCCTAAAAAATACCAGGAACATAAAAAAATGAAAATCTCTCCTCTTTAGCAGGTTCAACACAGAAATGAATTTGGTTTATATTTTTTTTTACTCGAAATTATCATTCCCCTATTTCACAGGCAAAGGCATCAGTGTGTATGAAAAAGTCATGTTTCTACAGGTTGCTTTATGTACCCGTGGAGCAGAGCTCTTCCTGTACAGGGGCCATAGCTGTAATTCAGTTGGTTCTTTTAATTAAACATCTTTCATGAAATTGAAAATGGACCATCTCATAGTACACTAGGCTTACATTATTCTTCAATCTTAATATACCATCAGTTGTACATATAGCATCAATTTAATAAATATAAGGAGGACAAAAAGGGTAACATCAAAAACATCTATTGCAAAAGATTCCTGATTGTTACAATGATAAACTATATATGAGTATTAGATTAGGGAACTATAGTCCCTAGGGAACATTTTAAGCATCACATTTTAAAATCAGTTTTTACTTCCATCCTAATGGATTATTTCTGCTATAACTTGAGTGAAAGCAATGTAAATCTAAATGGTTGTCATCATTAGTAGTAGTTAAAAGATTAGAAATGGTGGGGTAAAGGCTACCAGCAAAATACATGTGCTCCAGGACCTGGAATGAAGGCACCTTAACAAACAGCAACTCAGGAGACAGAAAAAGAAGTATATGTCCAAGAACCAAGAAATAAATGACAGGGGCCAGGGATTTAGCTCAGTGGCATAAACACCTGCCTGGCAAACACTAGGTTATGATTTTGATCCCCGGCACTAAAAAAAATAAAGGAAAAGAAATAAATGACAGAAAAACTAGAAACAATCAAGAAATTAAAGAAAATGCAGAGGAAAAAATGAAGAATTTGAAAGGCTAATCATGGCTCCTGGGAAGGAGGTCCTGTCTCATAAACACAAGATAAGCCCAGAGGAAGGAGAAACAACAGACCAGCTGCACTAGCCTCCAAAATGCCCATAGTTCTTGCAAGCTGCAAATATAACATGAGGTATACTCTGGAAAGAAATCCTTCTGTATGAGAGGCTACAGTTTAGAGAAAAGATTCATGCATGTGCCATAGTTGGCAGTAATGTAAGAAATCATCTGGGGAAAGGGTTTATTGTTTAAGACTGAATTACTCCAGAGATCAGAAGTCATAGAACAACTACATTTCAGGGTCTCTGAGATCACCCCATCACAGTGACTGAGTGGGTTATGCCCACAGGGACAGTCACAGAGAAGAGTCAGGATAGTCTCAGATCCACTGAGAAACTTAAGCAACAGTGTGCTCAAATTATAAAGTGTATGGTGGTTTCACCTCGTGGTAAGAATATAAGCTGGTCATATGGTTTTCTGAGGTGGTTGATTTTGAAAGTGCAGACATTAAATCCAGCAGATTGTTTGGCCCCCTCATTGTTTACTCATAACAAAGAGCTCAGTGATTTGTTCGTTTCTTCCAGCTGCCCATAAATCAGAGATATACCTCAGTTTGGAAAGTTGCCACACCCTGGAGTTTTTGGACAGAGAGCAATCTGGAGCAAAGCAGGCATATTACAAGCCAAAAGCTATAAAGCTAGTCAGAGCTAGCAGTGACTTGGGGTGCACAGAAGGTCACAGATATTAAGAACTATGGGAATGAATACAATCCTAAAACAAGCACTCTACCACAGACTGATCAAGCCAAGTGAGAAAAACAGAGCAGAACTCATCCCAAACAACAAAATGTGGCCATTGAAACCAAACAGCTCCCCCGCAAAGAAAGAAACCAAAACAGGCCCTAGTTATGGCTCTCTATCCCCAATGTATAGCTAGTGATTCCAACATAAAAGGCCCTGAAAAGAAACACTTTAAGGAATTTGTTTTGATACTCATTTCTCTTTTCCTTTGTCTTTGGGAGAGAAGTTGTTTTGTTTCCTTTTTCTTATCTTTTGCATTTGTTTTTCTTGCTCTGCAATGCAGATCAGTTAGGGTAGAGAAACTCACTACTATGAAGCTCTCTTTAGTTAGATTCTGTCTCCCTTTGATGTGTCCTTAGGTTTATTTATGTTTGGTGTTTACACACCTCTTTAGCTTATACAGTGTAGTATTTGAGGATCTTTTCAGAGCCCCACCTTCTACTGGATGCAATTTCCAGTACTACTCAGAGAGGAAAAAACAAACTGCAATACAAACCAGATATTCATACACAGTAAAGAACAAAAGCAAGGCAAAAAAAATACCATCTGAATCTTCAACTCCCCCAAAGCTATTTTCATAGACACTGAAATACAAGTTTTAGACAATGAACTTAAAAACTAAAAGGCAAAATGTTTAAAGAAATACTTTTAAAAATATAAACAAATGCATATGCTATTTAATAGACTCAAAGAGAATTTAATTAAAGAGAAAAAATTTTTACCAGTAAATCTACCACAAACTTAAAGTAACAAACAACAAACTAACTGAGTTATGCAAGAAAATACAAGACATTAATAACTACTTTGGAAAAGAATTAAAAACTACAAAAAGAAAGCAGAGATACACTGTATGAAAAATTCAGTGGAAACCATGTGTAGCTGACATGACCAATGTGAAGATGGAATGTCAGAAATAAAAGACAAAGTGGGCCAAGCACTCTGGAAGCTGTGACAGAATTGCTGGGATATAAGACCAGCCAGGGCTACAAAATGAGCTCAGAGTCAGCCTGAAATGCACAGTGAAATTTCGTCTCAAAAAGACCAAAATAAAAAAGGCAAAGTGGATATAGCAGATCAAAACCTCACCAGCTAGGGGAGAACCAAGAAGAAAGCCCCGGTGCCTTGGCCCCCATGAGCCAGCTGGAGCTTGGTGAGGAAGAGAGTTTCCCTTCTCTTTGGTAAACAACCTGCTGATTTAGAGGAAAACAGGCTGAGATGGTAACAACTAAAGTAAAGAAACAACCTAATGCTTGCATTGTTTGATTTTGCAAGTCTCAATCTGGTAGTATGAGCAACTATTTAGAGGATAATGACAGGCAATATAGTAAATGTAGTGGATTCCATACTGTTTTATTTTTGAAATCCAAAATCTGTGTTCTGTTTTATTTTCTTTCATTTTATTGTTCCGTTCTATTGTCTTTAAAAGAAAAAAAAAAACCTTGATAATAATATAACAATGACAAGACACATCACAAGCTCAATCAAACATCCTGCCTGATGGCTCAAAAAACTAATTTCAGAACTATAGGAATGAAAGAAAAATTACAACACAATTCAAATAGTACAAAAAATTATTCACTAAAATAATTATAACAAAGATTTAATAAGCAAATTTAGTAGTGTAGCTGGAAACAAAGTCAGCTCTCAAAAATCAATAGCATTCCTGTACCAGAATAACAAACTCCCTGAGAGAGAAATTAGAGAAACAACACCTGTCAAAACAGCACCCAAAAAAATAAAATACCTTGGAGTGAATCTAATGAAGGATGTAAAAGACCTTTACATTGAAAATGATGGTACTCTGAAAAAGGAAATTGAAGAAGATATCAGAAAATGGAAAGATACTCCTTATTCCTGGGTAGGAAGAACCAGGATAGTGGAAATGGCCATACTTTCAAAACTGTTATGCAGATCTAATGCAATTTCAATCAAAATCCCAATGGTATATCTCACAGAATTGAACAAAATAATCCCAAAATTCATCTGGAACCAGAAGAAATCTAGAATAGCAAAGTCAGTTCTGGTCAATAAAGGCAAGGCACGGGCATTATAATTCCTGAACTGAAATTGTGCTATACAGCTACTGTGATAAAAACAGCATGGTATGGGGTGGGGGGGACAGACCTGTAGATCAATGGAACTCACTAGAAGATGCAGAAACAACTCCAGACATATTAAGTTATCTTTGACAATGGAGCCAAACACATTAACTGGAATAAAAATAGCTTCTTTAATAAATTGTGCTGGAAAAACTAGCTCTGCATACGCCAAAGATTAAAATTGGATCCATATCTTTCATCATGTAGTGAACTAAATTCAAAATGGATCAAAGTTCTAAATATTAAAACATATTTAGATGGAATAGGTAAAACTCTTAAGACATTGGTGTAGGCAAAGGCTTTATAAATAAAACCTCACTCTTACAATGACACAGATCAACCAGACAAAAAATCTATACAGAAACATCAGAACTAAACCAAACCATTGAACACATCAGCTGAGAAGATATCTACATAGTGTTTCATCCAACAATAACATACATATTTTCTCAGCAGCAGGCATAACTTTTCCAAAGTGGACCACAAAGCATACTTAAATCAAATTGAAATAACCCTCTGCATGTTATCAGATCCTAGCAGAATTAAACTAGAAAACAACTGAAATTATGCAGACTCAAAGAGATTAAATAACATTTTATTGAATAATCAGTTGATTAAGGAAGAACTCAGGGAAAAATTTTTAAAGCTCCTAGAATCAAATGACAACAGAAACACAGCATACAAAAACTATGGAACACAATGAAAGCAGGTCTAAGTAGGAGGTTTATACTGTAAATGCACACATAAAAAGAATAGTGATCCCAGAGAAGTAATCTACATCTCAAGGTCTTAGAAGGACAAGACTAATCCAAAATTGGACCTAGTAGACAATAAGACATTATAAAACTCAGAGCAGAAATTAATGATTGCAAATATACATTAATAATTTTTTGTTTTGCAGAAAAAAACAATAAAAGCAATAGTACAAAATTTCAAAACCAGATTGTAAGAGAATAAAAATGGTTAGTACAGTGCATTGTTATCCTCAAAATGGTCACTCATGTTACAAGATATAGGAATGAAAAATTGATCAAACAGTATAAATATAAACCTTTCTTTTCAATGAACTAATAGTAATTAGTACTATATCAGCATATATATTATGCATGTATATTTATCTATTTCCTTCTTTTCTCCTTTCCCCATCCTACTTTATCTTTCCTTCTGAATGGTTTCTTCCCATTTCACAGTATCTATTGCACATTTTCAATCTTATTTACTCTTTCAGCTTCTTACACTAAGGAAACAATATGATGTATACACATATGAGTCTGATTTAGTTCACTTATTAGTAAAGACTAAAAAAATTGAGGAAAAAAATTAATGTGCTGTTTTACGGAAAAGTCTAGAAAAAGTAGAAGTTTTGCTTCTTTAAATAACAAATTATTGCAATTTAACAATTGCTATTAGAATTAGTCAACTGATTTCAACACCTCACAGATTATATGTCTTCTCACATATTCTATCAGTTCTGAATATAT
Source organism: Cavia porcellus (assembly GCF_034190915.1). Taxonomy (NCBI): domain Eukaryota; kingdom Metazoa; phylum Chordata; class Mammalia; order Rodentia; family Caviidae; genus Cavia; species Cavia porcellus. Next base: position 48,250,215 of record NW_026947513.1, on the reverse strand, counting down.
ACGAAATACATAGATCTTTGGGCTGAAAATATAGCTTTCCTACAATGCACAAAGTCCTGGGTTTAATCTCTAGCACAAAAAAAAAAATAGACAGACAGATAGATGCTAGATAGATGATAGATAGATAGATAATAGATAGGTAGATAATTAAGACAGATGTGGTGACATAAACCTATAATCCCAGAACTCTGGGAGACTAAAGCAGGATGATTACAACTTTGAGTCTAGCCTGAGAGACTTAGTGGTATAGTGATAATTTGTTTCAAAATCAAAAATAAAAGGCTATGAAAGCCCTGTACTTAACAAAAAAGATGTATAGGACATTGCATTCTGACAGTCAGGTCTTAATTTAGGTAATTTTAACATAAATTGTACCAAATTATATGTTTATGCCACAATAAGCTTGCTACTATAATAGAAAAACTATAGAGCTAACAAATTTTGGACATGTTTTAACAGAATGTAATTCAATTTGCCTCAAATTAAAACATAAGGTGGTAGTTAGAGAGCTTGGAAAAATATAGGTAAGAGACTGTATACCAGTCAAATAACTATAGAATTGGGCAGAATAGAAATAGTAGAGGAGACTTGATTCATTAGGCCTAATCACAATAATCCTTTCATACTAAATATCCTTTTAAAGTTTAAAATACATGAGATAATACAGAGTAGACTCTTAAAATGGTCTTCCTAGCTCTCATAATTTAACTTTCTGCAATATCACAGTAATTAGATTCTGAGACTGTGAAAAAGGAAAACCCTGGTGGCAGCAAACGCAGGCAGAGAGCCAGACAGATCTGCCTCCACCTGTTGACTGCAGCCACCAAAAGACTCCTTCCAGTGGGCAGCCAGTGTGGGCAGAGACAGTCAGCATATCTACATCCACCTGCCAGCCATCACTACCAAAAGGCTCCTTCCTGCGGGCAGCCAGCAGGAGCAGAGACACACAGCCAGGTAAGCCCCAAGCACCTGTAGGGAAGCTCTTGGTTCCTTTGGGCAGCCATCACCCACTGGGAGAATCAGGCAAACACATCCCTATGTGCTTGCCACCATTATGGGAGTCCTGGTGTAAACACTCATACTGAGAGAAGCAGCCACACTTTCATGCACCCCTAGTGATCAGCAATGCCCCAGTGTAGCTGCACAGGTATGAAAAAGCCTTCTCCATGCCCTTCCACCTCCCTGTAGATCTGGGGTCAGAGGAACCCAGGTGCCTGTCTCATTCTCCTACACTGCTGAGAGGATGCCAAAGTCAGAAGTTCCTGGGGAGCCCACAACCAGCTTGTTGGGAGAAATCCAAGGAGAATGTCAAGGTCAAGGAGCAAAAGACAATCTCAGACCTCCAACCCATACAGAACAAGTCCGGAAGAAAACAGACGTCACACACCTAAAAATCTCTGAGAGGATAGCAACTGAAGTAAGGAAACAACTTCATGAGATTGTAAAAGCAGTCAAACTAGAAATAATGTCTCAGGTAAAAGAAGAAATCACAAACATAATGAAAGAATTGCTCAGGATATCTAAAGAAGACATAGATAAAAAAAAAAAAGAGGAGCATAGGAAAATGATTGAAATCTTGAATGAACAATATCCAAAGAAATTACAGTGCATGAAACACATTAAAGAGATGTCCAGGAAATTATGAGGTCAAGTGAAAGCTGACAAAACTGCCCCAAAGAGACTGAAGATAGACTTTTAAACCTTCGAGACAGACTTGCAGCTAGCCATCGTGAGAGGAAATTTCTCTCAAATTAAACAAGGGCTCAAGAAATAACAATTCAAAGACTGCAAGATGATGCAAAAAAGCAATTTAAGATTGATAGGTGTCAGTGAAAAAGCAGGGGTCAACACAAATGAAATTAAAAGGCTGTTTGCAGCAGGAATAGCAGAAAAGTTCCAAACATTCAAAATAAATGTAGCATACAGATAAATGAAGTATGTAAAACTCCAACTAGCTATAGCAAAAGTAAATCTACATATAATAATCAAGATCCCAGAAATTCAGCACAAGAACAAAACATTAAAAGCTGTTAGAGAAAAGAAACAGATCACTTATAAAGGAAAACCAATCAGAATCACAGCAGACTTATCAGCACAAACCACAAAGTCAAGAAGAGTTTGAAGTGTTTCAAATCCTGAAAGAAAACAACTTCCAACCCAGACTGATGTATCCTGAAGAACTATCTTTCAAAATTGACGGAAAAATACAATACTTCCATGATAAAAAACAACTGAAGGAATTCATGACTACCAAACCAACCCTACAGAGAGTGCTAAAATATATTCTAGAGAGAGATAAAAGTGACCATGGTTCCAGGGACAGCAGCAGAGGAGGCTCACCAAGCAGTACAGGCAACTGAATGAAGGGGGAAGGTGGAGGGTCAACAGCGGGAGGGCAGCATGGCAGAGACAAATCAGTGTATGTTGGTTGTAACTATTAATGTAGATGGCCTCAATTAAGCAGTAAAAAGATGCACAAGGAGAGTGGATCAAGAAACAAGATCCACTGATACACTGTATATAAGAAACACGTTTAACTGGAAAGGAATTTCATAGACTGACAATCAAAAGAGAGAAAACAATTGTTCTATGAGACAGGCGACCAGAAAAAAAAAAAAGGAATGGTTACTTGCCCATCAACTACAGAATGAATAAGAGAGACATGGTATTTTCTTACAATGGAAAGCTACCCACCTATAAGAATAATCTCAAGGCTGTGGTAGGTAAATGGATGTAACTGGAGATCATGTTCATGAGTGAAACAGTTTGTACTCATACTGGTGAACTCTAGCATAAAAAACAGAAGGAGTTTATGGGAACTCCTTGTAAAAGTGATAGGGAGGAAACTTCTGAGAGGCAAAGATGTTAACTACTGTTAATTTCTTGTGGTCTTGTCTTGAACTCTTGTATTGTTTTCACAATTTTGTTAGGTTTGGCTTTGTTCTGTCTTGTTTTGTTAGATTTTACTATGATGGAATGGGCAGCTATTTTGAACATAATGGGATGTACTATGGTAATCATGGTTGGTTTCCTATTATCTTGTTTTGAAGTCTCATAATGGTTTCATTCGTTTGTTTAATTGGTTTTATTCTGCTTTGTTCTGTTTGATTTTATTATGTGTGATGGTATGAAAAGCTATTTTGAAGAAAATGAGACATTATGGTAGCCATTGCTGATTTTCTATCATCTTGTTTTGAAGTCCTATCATGCTTCTATTGTTTTGATTGGTTTTATTCTGTTGTGTTTTATTTAATATTATTATGTATGATAGTATGCACAATTGTTTTGAAGAAAAAGAGATAATATAGTAACCAATGTTCATTTCCTGTTGCCTGGTTTTGAAGTCCTGTAATGATTTCATACTTTTGATTGGTTTTATAGTATTTTATTATGTTTGATATTACTGGGTGTAAAGGAATGGACAACTATTTCAAAGAAAATAAGAGGCATTATGGTAGCCCCTGTTGATGTCCCGTTGTCTTGTTGTGAAGTACTGTGTTGCTTGCATTGTTCTGCTCTGATTTGATTTGATTTGTTCTGTTCTGTTCTATCTTACTCTCTTTAAAATAAAAAAAAAAATTTAAAAAGAGGGAACCACTAAAGCTGTGGCAAAATGAATCTGAGGCCAGCTTGGCCTCTCAGGTCCTGGTGCTGCTTATAGTAGGAACATGTTCAATGTGTGAGAAAATAAATGAGAGACTCAATTCACATCCCAGCATCTCAAATGAAAATGCATGCCTCCACATAAATACAAGACTGAACATGCATAAGGTCTTTAGATATACTAATAAACCCATAAGAATATTGAATATTTTATCTTCAACTGGTTTTTTACCCATTTTTATATTTAAAGATAGATCTTTGTCAGTCATTGAGGATATGTCCCTATACCTGAGAATGACATAAAAAATAAATTCATAAAGTGTCAACAAGAGACTTAATTGTCCACAACAAAGAACCAACAGATAACAAAGTCTTCATAGAGAAATCAAAAATGTTTTATACATATGGTCCCTATGAACCATAGCTCCCTTACCCCCGGCACGTGCGTCACCACCATATATGTGTGATGGGCACGTATCGTGGCAACTTCACATAATGATGCTCAGACTTTACTTAAGGTTTTGTTTTGTTTTGTTTTGTTTTGTTTTTTTCCTGTGTCACTCTGAGGAAGTCAAATATCTTAGATATCAGTTCATCTTGGCAGAACTTTGTAATTCAACATGGTTCAATAATTTTATTATCCTGCTGAATTTGTGTAATCAGTAAGATCAAAATGCTAGTAGAAGACAATTAAGTGGGGCCCAGGGACACAGGAAGCCACTATACTTGCTGCTCAATTTTTTGCCAGCTTATGATTGCTCTAAAGATAAGGTATATTTTCAAAAATTAAGAAAAGTTATTTTCTTGCAGAGTTGTTTTTATAAAAACAACTTGAGCCACACACAACACATCTACAGGTATAAACTAGATTACATGGACCTGCATATATAGTGAGTGAAACTAAGGACTCAGCATGTTCATGTCTCCATTTCTTCCTCCATAAAAGCATTATTTTGATTCTTCTGAAACTGTTATACATATATATCCCATCCTCCAAGTCTAAAACCTAAGTCATTCTGTGGAGGTGAGGTCCGAAAGTGTAAAGATAGGAGAAATGAATCTTTACTCTCCCCTTTAAAGCACAATAGCACGTGTCCTGATCTATGCAGTAACCTGCTCTAAGCACTTCACACATATGCACTTATCTAATTCTTACCATCAAAGAGTAGTGCTACTACTATACCTGTTTAACAGATGAGAGTCCTGAAGCACCAGGGTAAGAATCTTATTCTGACCAAAGATAGCTGTGTACCTTACTAGCTAGTGAGTAGTGTGGTAAAGATCCAAACTTGAGCAGTTTGCCTACAAAATCAGTGCCTGTAACAAATCTACAGCTTGCCCAAAAGTCTCAGAGCCCACACACACTTCCCACATAAAGACCATAGAGTATTTCAAACTCATGCGATCTCCCCACCTCCCCACACATTAACTAAGGGCACAGAGCAAGGCTGAACAAATATGTGTAGGCTTTATGTGGAAACCAGACTCAGACTCCTGACACTGCAAATTTGACTGACACTGCAGTTAAAAGTAACCTATGTTTGGAGAAAAAAAGTGTAACCCTGACATTTCATTCACCATTATATTGATATTTGCTAATATACTTTGAAAATGAAAATCCAATGAAACTTTCAAATATTTTGTCCAGTCTTCTTAGTATAGTCTGACTGATCTGCATGTTCCTCCTGCATGTCCAAGGCTTTTAATTAACCTAGCTATTTGCCCTCAATTGATAAAACAGCTTTCACTCTACACTGGAAGATATTTAGGAATTAAGCCTTTATTCAATCTATCTCTAATGGGTAAGATACTAGATATTTTATGAGTACAAAGTCAACAAGTGTTTGCAGAATTGCTAATAAACATTTTAGAAAAGCAGCCAGTTTTCTTGTTTCATTTTATCACAACAAGATTAATGAATTTAATGGAGAACAATATTACCTGTAGCTTTTATAGATCAGTTTGTTTCATTCCTATATATAACAAATCACCACCTGAATTTCCTGACACAGGCTGATTTTTATTTGATTTTAAATATTATCCTTGGGCCTGGCATATTGACACTGCCCATAATCCCAGCAGTCTGGGAAGCTGAGGCAGGAGGATCACAAGTTGGAGTCCAGCCTGTACAATTTAGTAATTAAGCAAGATCTTGCCTCAAAATAAAAATTAAAAAGAGCTTATGATATAGCTGAGTATGAAAGTTCTGGATTCAATCCCCACTACCATGAAAAAAATATCATTAGACAATGTATACATTTTATAGCTTTCAATTTAAACTTGTAAAGAAAACAGAAACTGTTTGACCTTGAACATTTATCTTTTCTTGGAAATATGATCTTCAAAATTTAATAAAAGAAGCACTAGGCTTTTATTACAGAATCCTACAGGAAATGTAATAATGCTATCTATAATTTTAAATAATTCTAACAGCACTTGTAGGCAATAAAGAAAGTCCAAACAGAACAACCTTGTCTGAGATTAAGACACCAGTAAGCAGTAGTCCCAGAGGGAAGCCAGTTCTAACTTAGAGAGAAACACCTTCCATGTCTTAGCATCCATTTAAAATATGTCTGTGGCCCACAGAAAAGCAGGAAGGTTTCCCAAATGCTGCACAAACATCCATGACACACATTTGTTATGTGTAGCCATCAAAACTCTGCTGCCAAAATATTTTATTTTTATGACAAGTAAAAGGATGAAATTAGGAAATAAGAATTGTGGTTCAGTTATGTTTTATAAAGTTGAAATGTAAGTCTGTCTCTTAGAAACCATCAAAGAAAATTGAGAATTTACACATGAAAAGTGAAAAAGAGCAAACAGTGAAAACTCCAAAGATGCTCATTAACTGTGTATTTCTGTACATAAATACCTATTAACTGAGTCTTGATGAGGTTTAAAAAATTATATTTGATACATTTTGTTTGAAAGATCAGTCTTTGTTAACTGATGTACGAGAGGCCTCTTCAACTAAAAGTGAAAATTAATTCATATTGTGTTTCAACATGTGGGAAATTAAATTTTAAAAAGTCTCAATGTAAGTTTACTCGTCAAGCCACACATCTGATCTAGTTTTTTTAGATGACTAAAGGCCACTTCAGTTAAGTGCATTAGGTCATCTGACATTCACTAGAATCCACTGCATTAACTCACACTCTGAAAGACTAGTATAAAACAGTGACATACAGAGAGAAATGAACAGGGGGTATAGTCACCCATGGTGAGAACCATGTAAGCTGAAGTGGAATTACGTGACTACTCAAATCTCAAGGTAAACATTAATGATTAAAATGTGGGTGGTGGGTCTCAGCTTTTAAAACTTGTACTTGAGAGAGTCAAGGTTATCATTGCTTCTCTAAACAAAGTCTGAAGCCCACGCATGGTAACCTTTGAAATCTTAACTAAGAATCACCGGGGCTTCCTGATTGCTTCAGTTTACATGCCACTGGTCACAGAACTTTGAACTGGCCAGTTTTGTTTGGAAAACTTGTAGATTTTGTATCTATTTAAGTTAAACAAACCCTTGGACATACACACATGCTTTGTGGTCAGTATTTTTCCTAAAATGGAAAATTTCATTGGTAAGGAGTTAAATGAACACTACAGACCAAATCTATTAGTTCCTAGGGTGAAAAATACTTGTATTTCCTATCTTTTCTATCATCTACATCCTGTATGAAAAGAATCCTCTACCTTTCTGTTTTATTTTTCAAGAAAATGATCCCACATGATCTTGTGTTGCAACCATTTAGAAATTTATATTAAAATGTTTGTTATAGATATCATAAACCTTATTCTCTTTGCTTTATAGTATCCTTTATCAAAATACAGAGATGTTCCTGCATTTCTGCTTACCAGTATAGTTCTGTTTTTCCATTGAATTTTGATAATATATCAAGGCATATTTTTATGGGAGAAAATGTAAACTTTTGATAAATTAAAGCCACATAAGTCTATATCATGGATAATTTAAATTATGGGGTCAGGGGTTTAGCTCAGCGGCACAAGTGAGGTCCTGAGTTCAAACCCTAGTACCAAAAAAAAAAAAAGAAGAAGAAAGAAAATTTAAATTACTTAAGTAAATGAATCCAATTACTCATAAATATTGACAATGCTGTTCAGAATATTAATGCTGTTTCTGGGCTGTGATTACTACTATTTATTTGAGTAAAAATATTAAAAAGAAAGTAAACACCTGTGTTAAACCTCAATGGTATTCTGCTATTTCTGCCTGTACTGAAGAGTGTAAAACATTCAGGTCTTCTGTTTGCTGTTGTTCTAGATTGTTCTTGTGCTTCAGAAGAAGCTACATGTAATTCTTACCAATGAAAAAAGTGCCTTGCTGCAAGCATTTGGACAACACCGAAGCCACCCATGCTAACCATTCAAGTGAACTGCTGCCCTTACTTTTTCATTTCCTAGGCTTCTAACTTAATCATGAGCAAATATAAAAGCTGAGGTTTAACTTACATATTTATTTGATATGGGCCAACTTGTACGACCAATTTGTATGACCAGTTCACAATGCAAAAGAAGCTAAAATTCAGTAGGTATTCCTTCTCTCTACACCTCAGTCTAACATAAATAGTATTAAATACCTACTTAGTAGCATAGATATTCTTGTTCACTCTGAAGTAAAAAAGGTTTAATCCCCAATACGCTTTCCATAACAGGCATTGTATGTCGTTAGATGGAGCATGCCTCCCCAGTTCACTACCAAAACTCAGTCCAAACAATCTAACACTCGGCCTAATTCAGACATTTGTGTCCTACCTGTTTGGTCTTGGTAGATTGTTGAGTTTCTAATTGTTGTGTTAAACTGACTTATGCACATCAGAGCAAAGGTAACTTTAGAAAGATACTTCGTTGAAAACTAAGGCGAAGTTAGTTAGTTTTTAAGTCTAGGAATATTTACAATTTTATAAGTCCCACCCCTCAAAAAAGAAAAGAATAATCACAAACATCCAAGGAGTGTTAGACTTCGCGGAGTTCTGCAGACCTCCTCGTTGCTCTAGCAAAGGAGTCTGAGTGCAGACTGCCAGTGAGGTGGCTTCTAAGGTGAGACCTGAGGCTTGCCTCACACGTCTCCTGTAAGACACAGGAATCAACACACAAGTTGGTTCTTAATAAAAATTCTCAATGTATCCTGCGAAATCTTTCCAAAGTGAAAAGTCATATTCATGAGCCCAGCAGGCACGATGGCTTGATGATCACATTTGTTTAACTATTCACTTCTGCAGTTCCTCCAGGTGACTACTATCCCCACCACTGCTTTGAAACTGCATTTCAGGTCACCGTGTTCACAGGAAAGAAATTGCTACCTGTCCCTGTGTGTAGAAGGATGGTAGTCAGTGACATTTAGTTCATCTCTTCTATGTTATTTCAATGAAATTACATTAGTCTTGATCCAGTCTTCTTTATGAACCATTTGTGGCAAAAAGACTTCTTTGCATCTTGTTGGCCAGTCAAGACATGGTTTTATTTTTAATTCTTTCAATCTATTTGTCCTTTCTATTTCTCTTTTCCTCTCTTATTTCTCTTTTATTGTAGTAATGTATTAAGAAGTATACCTACTTCAAAACACATACATTCTCAAATGCACATTCTCCTGTACATCAACAAATATATTTTGTAGAACATCATATACGTTTGTTACTTTATTTTATTCCAAAGCTTATAATGGATTTTTACTTCTATGAAATGAAATCCAAATTCTAATGATGTTCAGGTCTGTTTAGTAGAGAAAGGGAAGCCGATGAGAAATGAAAACTTTTCAGAATCTGAATCACTTGATGAACCTAAGATGACAAATGAAAGTTCTTTTAAAGCAGTGAGAATTCAACAATTTGGTGAAGTACAAGGCGTCAAAAGGAGAAACTTGTTCGTAATTAGTTCTGATATATGCTCATCAGTGAGAAGGGCAACCAGCTTTCAACTGGAGGAGGAAGTATATTGAAGAGATAAGAACTAAACACTGTATAAAGGTCGGGAATCCAACCACGCTATTGGGCAAAGCAGGAAAATAAGAAACAGCGGTGAACTTAGAGACAACATGAGCCAGATGGAGAGAAACCAGGGCGAAGGTGGCAGTAGTTCTCTTCAAGGCTCTAGAGAAAAGAATAGGAGAAGCTTGGAAAGAGCTCAGCAAATTCAGGGAATATGGCCACGTTAGCAAATTAGAGAGTATAGCCCTTGACTGAAGGCAGGAAAGAGGTGTATACATAGAAATAAAAGTATTATAGATATTTAACAAGAATAATTTTTGAGAAATATGTTCTTTTTAGTATCCTTATATATCATTTTCTCCCTGTTCAGTTCTTTGGTGAAAATCAAAACTGCTGCAACAGAATGCAAAGAGAAAGAAATGTGAATATCCTCTATCACTCTGGACTTTCCAAAGGATACAGCGTTCAAAAGTAAGGGAAGAAGATGTTAGTCTTTCATCTTGTTCTTCCACAACTCAAAAATTAAATCTGAATGGTGTCAATCTACAATGTCTGTTTTCTTCTTTTACAGGACTTGGATAGTGAGAAACCTGAATGTAAATAAGGAACATTCCATTCTACCTAAGAGTAAAATAAACTTTTCAGAAACTTGAAGTTCAAAAAGAATGAGAAAATAGGATAAATATGTCACTAATGTCACTTGGAGATTCATCATCCCCTAAAAAGGAACAAAATGGAAATTCAGATAGATTGAAATGAAAGTCAAAAATAGTTCTGCAGTGAGAAAAAGGCAGCGTCTTCTGAGAATCAGCCATACTGGAACTCTGGAACCGATCAAGAAAGTAACCAGCCATCCTTCCTGGTCGGCAGCGTGAGCTGCAGGCCCGCCAGGGAGAGAGTAACTGTCTCCTGTGAACTCACCTACAGGTGGGCTGAGAATCAAAGTCTCTTCCCCCCTCTCCCTGATAGCAACAGGATGGTTTTAAGTCAGCCATTGATAGCAACTAAGGTACATAAAGCAACTAAATGCTTGGTTGGTTGATTATGCTGACCTGGGACCAGGATCTAAGCATCTCATGGGAGGATGACTGTATGTAATATAGCAAATATAGGGGATTTCCTTCTAACATATCTTTGATGGCCGAATTGTTTTCATTGTTTTGCTTTGTTCTGATTGTTTTGCCCTATTCAGTATTCTGCTTTGATTGGTTTTATAGTGTTCTTGGTTTGATTTGGCTATATCTGCTTGAATGGACCACTATTGTGACAATAAGAAGATATACTATGGTACCTGTTACTGTTATCCTGATATCCTGCTTGAAGTTCTGCCCAATTTCACTGCATTGTCTTGATTGGCTTTGTTCTATACTGTTTTGTTGTATTTTATGATCTTTAAAGTTAAAAAAAAAATAGTTCTGCAGTGTTTCTCATTTGGAAGCCTTAAAAATACTCCCTAAGAAAGTACACACCTGAGCAGCATGGAGAGGCTCTTGTAGAGAAGAAGCAATTGCAATTATGTCATAACAGCACAGTTCTAAATGGCTGGGGGATTGTGTCAGGAAAATTTACAATCACATTCTACATGAGAGAACGGCAGTCATGTGCACTAGGCCCCTACACCTGTGCACAGGCCTGACGTTGGGGTAGAGCAACCCTACTTTGTGAATCCATCTGGTAAGGTATGCGAGAACAACAAAACCTCTTTCTTCAGAGCTTCCACATGGATGCAGAAGGTTAAACTGTGGGGTTTTCAGATACACAGGCTTTGAAATATCCACACAGGATAGTACACTGTGTGGATAGCAAGTGTAGGGGTTTGTGCAGTAAAATAATTAAAACCAAGGACACTGAGCAAAAGACTGAAAAGTGCTCTAGAACAATAAAGCTTAGAACCTTGCATACTTGGTAAATTCTGGAGTTTTCCTTTAGATTATCTCCACATCAAAAAGAAATGAAGTCCTGAAGAGCGATCATCATTCTAGTCATACTCTGTGCTTAGTACAACATCACGCTGGGGTAAGAACATGGTGTTCTGGTCAGGTTTAGGGCAAAGCCATGCCAACCGTGAAGAGGCAACAGTCCCTCTGGCAGCAGTTTATCAGAAAGTCCAATGTCACATAGAAAATCATCTAGATCATTCACAACGTGTCTTGCCCAGGGACCCCACCCCCGCATGTCTGTCACGTGTTCTTCCATGAAACCTCACCAGTGCCGACTGAGAAGTTGTTGTCTAAGGCCATGTTAATATATTATCATTTCCAATATTGAACAGATATCAAGAAGTCATTTATTTATCTAATCATTGATAAATTTTATCCCACTATCATGGTAACCATAGGAAAGTATCACTAATCCCATGAGAGATGAAGTTTAAAGTCATGCATTTCAGATACTATATCATATCGCTGATGGGGAGAAAATTCTGATCCATTTCAAAAACAGCTGCTGCTAAACTTGGTCCATGTTCAGACCAATCTTGAATGACACTGGTTTTGGTTACTGCGGACAATGAACAAGTCCAGCCAGTGCCATTAGAAATTACTGCTTTCTCTTTCTCTCTTCCTCTTTCTTTCTTTCTTTCTTTCTTTCTTTTTCTTCTTCCTTTTGGTTTTTCTGAAGCAAGGTCTCACTATGTAGCCCAAATGATCCTCTTGCCTGCTTTGGACATCCGAGATTCAATGCCACTGAAGACTCCCTGAGAGACTATGTGGGACATACTTGAAAACTGTTGAAACTCCATTACTTGTTGATTGAAAGTTACTTCTGGGAACATGAGTGCCCACCCTTCCTCCATGCACCTGCTTTTGGAGCAAGACTTCAAGGGCTCAAGACATAATAAGCTATCAATAAATACTTACTAAGTGAATAAATAGCATATGGAGAATTTTATGAAGATATCAAATAAAATAGGAATAAGAAAGAAATTTGAAAAATTTTGAATTTATTAATGTTTCTAAAATTAGGACTTCTGGGAAAATGGTAGAGTGATAAGCAACAACATCTCAGCCTCACTGAGACTCAGAATCCAGATGGTGTATAAATAACAAGTTGAGGAAAAGAAAAAAAGATAAAAGTTAATCTCAGGGATCAGAAATGTCCTGACAGGAAAATTATATTACAGAGAAATTGAAGATATAGAAAAGAAAAAGGACAGTCTGCTATTTCTGCCCAGCTTCTAGCTTGCAGAGAGAAATTAAGGTCAAATCACAGAGACACAGAGAGTGGGGCACCGCAGAAGCGTCAAGGAGAAACACGTGGAAGGACAGACTGCTGGAAACTGGATGCTGGGCCCCAGCACCTGCCAGACCTTCTAAAGAGAGCACTTAGGCAGACGCAGTCCCAGAGGACTGACTGCTTGACTCTGGGACACAGAGGAGCCGCAGTTGATTTCAATTCAAGCTTCCAGTGTTGTTTGCACTCACATAATGACTATGAGAGAGACATCCCTGGGAGACAGCTGTGGCCAGGGAACCATGGAAAGGGTATCACTGTGCCCTCACCCTAATCCTAGTGCCTGCTGGTGCCTGCACCCAGCATGGAAGTAGGTTCTGACTGCTTTTTAATTTACGAACATGAATAGGGGCATGTCTTGACATGGACACTACTCCAAAATTGTAGACCCTGGAATATGTAGACATGTTCAGAATCATAAATTTCTTCTTTTCCATTGTTATTTTATTGGAGAGGAAGAGATTTGGTGTTTTTGTCTTGTTTGTTTAGTTGGTTGGTTTTTATCTGCTGTGTGCAACATCTTTTGTTTTGGTTTGTTTTGGTTTTGGATTTTTTTAGTATTTTTCTCATTTAACTCCTTTCTTCTTCACCAGTTTATTGAGGCTTGGAGAATTTTCCTTTGTCCTCCTTTACATCTTTTTTTGTTTTGTTTTGTTTTTGTTTTTTAGGACAGAAATGCGCCACATCAGGAGGGAAAGGCCAGCAAACAGGGCCATGCTAGCTCCTCCCACCTCCATTCTGAGGCCTCCTGCCAGTATCCAATAATCCTTATTAAAACGTGCTTTGCAGCCTGGCATGGTGGCACATGCCTGTAATCTCTAAATTTGGGACACTGAGACAAGCGTACCTCCATGAATTCCAGTCAAGCCTGGACCACATAGTGAGCTCAATACCTTGTCTCCAAAAAGAAAAAAAAATCCAACACTGATCAGTAATTCAATCAATGTGTTTTGCTACATCTACAGGCCAATGCTTCTTGTTTTTCTTAAATTTTTTATTTTTATTTTAAAGGGGGTAAAATTGAACACAACAAAGCAGAACAAAATAGGACATAAAGAAGCAGTGTAAGAGGTATAAATTTCAAAGCTAGACAACCTGAGATGTTCACTATCTATCATATTGTCTCGTTTTCTTCCAAATAATTGTGCATATCTTCACCTACAGATATTTCATACAAAACAACATAGTATTAAACTGATCCAAACAGAATAAAGAAGACGATTTAGGTCTTCAAAACCAGACAATAGAGAAGTCACTAATGGTGGTCGTAGAATCTCTCGTTCTCTTCAAAATAGCTGTCCATACTTTTATGTACATTGAAGTTCAACAAAACAAAACAGGAAGACGGGGAGAAGTTGCTTGGTTTCCTGGTGCTCCAGGTCCCAGCATGGCATGGTTCCCAGTAAAGCCTGGAGGCTCCTGTCCTGGGCCACCAGAGCACACCACACTCACAGCGGCTCACCAGGGGAGGGAGGGGTTGCTTAGTTTTCCAGTGCACCAGGTCCCAGCATGGCGCGGGTCCTAGTAAACACCAGTGGCTCCTGTCCTGGGTCGCCACAGCCTACCACACTCATAGCCTCTCATGGCGGGGAGGAGGTGTTGCTTCAAGCTGTTTCTTTCTAATGAATTGACCACTTCACTGCTCAAGTTCTGAAATGCTCAATAGGTCATAGAAAGATATCTCTTTAGGTTCCTGCTTAAAATCAACAACATCAGGAAGCTGCCGGCCTTGATTCAGGGCCAGTACATCTTTTTTTTTAAATTAATTTTATTGGTACAGTTTAGATACACATAATGATCACATTCATCACAGAAAATGATGATGTTATTCACCTGTGAATAACATACCTGAATTCCTTTTTCCCCAACCCCCTCCTCTGCTTTCAACCCCTCTTCCTCTCCATATTTAAAAGATTTGTTTCTATTTTTCTTTATTCTCTTTTTTCATTTACCTTCTTTGCTCTCCCCTAACCCTCTTGTTCCCCTTTCCATTTGAATATTTTCTTCCTATTTCAAATTATTTATTTTGAATCTTATTTACCCTTTCAATTTCTCACACAAGAAAGAATGCAGTATTTAAACATGTGTGTACATTTTGTTTGACTTGATCAGTGTGGTCTCAAAATCCACCCATTTACGTAGAAATGTCTCAAATTTATCCAAATTTATCTTTACGGCAGAACAGTATCTATTTTATACAATAAAAACCACACTTTATTTATCCATAATCTGTTGATGAACATTTAGGCTGTTTCCAGGATGTAGCTACTAGAAACTGTGCTGCTATAAACATGGGTTTACATACATTACTGTGCTGTGGTGCTTTTAACTCTTTCAGGAAGATGCTGAGAAGGTGAATAGCTGGATCCAGTGGGACCTCTAGTGCTAGTTTTGTTAAGGAATCTCCACACTGAATGCACAGTTCCACAATGGCTCCACTTCCTCCAGCAGTGGAGAAGGGTACCTTTTTTGGCAGCTCCATATGCATTTCTATTGGTTGATTTCTTGATAAGAGCCATTCTTTCCGGAGTGAGATGGCTCAAATGTGAAGTGGCACTGAGCATTTTTTCATATACTTATTTGTCCTTTGTACTTCTTCATCTGAAAAGTTAATTTCAGATGTTCATTTTTGGGTTGGATCTCTACATTTTGTGGCAGTCTGACTTTTTTGAGGTGTTCACATATTCTATATATTATCGCTTGGTGTGAAGTATTTTCCCACTTGGCAGAAGTATTTTCCCACTCTGGGGGTTGTCTCTTCATTCTGTTGCTGTCTTCATCACTTCTGCACCTTTTGGATAAGGTCAAATGTTGGTGGTTTCTTTTGCCATGTAAAAGCTTTTTAATAAGATGAGAACCTTGTTGTTTTTCATAATGCATCCCATAAGATTAGAGGTTTTTCCCACAAAGTCTTTGTCTACACCTATGTCTTCAAGAGTTCTACCTGTTCTATTGTCCACCAGATTTAGTAATTATTTTAATACATATTTGATCCATTTTAGTTAAGTGCATAGTGAAAAACATGGGTTGTAATCTTTGGCATATGGAAAGCCAATTTTTCAGGCATGACTTATTAAAGAAGCTATCTTTCTTCCAGTAAATATGTTTGGCCCCTTAGATGAAAGATCAAGTAGTAGGGTGTGTTTGCAGTTGTTTTTGCATCTTCTAATCTGTTCCACTGATCCTTGAGTATTTTTTTAAATCACAATAGCTTTATAGGATAATTTGATGCAGGGATTGTGATATTCCCTATCTTTTCTTTCTTCCATGGAATCACTTTTACTACTCTGGGTCTCTTCTGGTTCCAAATGAATATTTGGGCTATTTTCTCTAATGTTGTGTGGTACACTATTTTTGCATTTTGGTTGGGATTATGTTAAATCTATATAACAATTTTAGAAGTATGGTCATTTTCACTATATAGTTCTTCCTATCCAAGAATTAGGAAATCTTTCCATTTTTTGATATTGTATTTGATTCCCCTCTGAGTACTGTAGTTTTCAACATACAGGTCTTTTACTTCCTTTATTAGAGTGATTCCCAAGTATTTCATTTTATTTTGATGTATTATAAAAGGTTATTGTTTCACTGATTTCTCTTTCACTCAGTTTATTATTTGTGTACAAGAATACTTTTGATTTTTCAGTGTTAACTTTGTATCCAACTACATGACTACATTTGTTAGTAAATCTAGAAGTCTTGGTGGAGTTTTTAGGCTCTTGTATCATTTGCAAATAATAATAATTTAACTTCTTCCTTTCCTAACCATATTCCCTTTCATTCTTTCTCTTGTCTTATTGGCCTGTATTATGTTTTCAGAACAATATTGGATAGGAGTGGTGTTGGGAGCCGCCGACACCAGTTGCCTTACTTGGCGGACGTAGGGCCTGTGGGTGGGAGCGGAGCCTGAGCTAGATTGCCCCTCCCATCGAGTGAGTCAAGTTGGCGCCTGCTTCCTGCCCCCTGATTGCGCTGGCGACTTAAACAACCCGCTCTGTAAGATAGTCTGCCTAGCAACAACTGATGTTAGCCAATCAGCCCGCATCGCGCGCTTTGAACTGATTGGCCACTGTCACCCTATAAAAGTGAATGCCTCTCCCGCCACGAGACAGGAAGCACAGAGAAAGCACAGAGAGAGATAGAAAAAGTCCACCGGCGAGAAAGGGCTGGTGGCAGAGTGGAGGCCTCGCGGGGCCCACGCGGAGATAAATAAAGGCAAGGTTGCACACCGCCAGACTTTGTCGTGTGTCTTTCCTGCCGGCCGGGAGCGACCTCAACATTTGGTGACCCGCACGGGGACTGATCAACCCCGAGACACGGCGGTGGTGTGCAATGCTCCAGTGTGGTGCTGCCGGACAGGTGAGTTGGGGATAAGCCTGGGCTCTGGGTGGCGCGCACCTACAGGGCTTTTAGACTCCCCTCAGGCTCACGCGTAGGTGACGGGTTCTTTAAGTCACACGCGGTGAGTAACAGCCCTTAGAGGTTGAGGATGGGTAATTTACCGAGCGCGGAGGCGCGGCCCTTGGTAAAGGCCCTTAGAAAGCTTTTAAAAGCTAGAGACCTCAGGGTAGGTCAAAAAACACTGGAACTATTCATAGCAGAGGTAGATAGGGTGGCTCCCTGGTTTTTACCCACGGGGCATTTAAACCTGCCGTCATGGGAGAAGTTAGGCGGGGACCTCGCTTCGGCGGAATTGGAAGGGGATATTTTGCCGGCTATTCGCCCCCTGTGGGAAATGATACATGCGTGCCTTGACTCCTATGCCGAGTTGCGCCGCGAATTGTGTGCGTGCGCCGCTCGAAAAAAGCAAAGAGAGGAAAAAGGGCCCCCGAGCGCTCTCTGGCGGGGAGGAGATAGAGAGCCATCCGCTCCGCCCTGGAGCTCTTCTCCAGAAGCGGCTCCCCGCCGAGAGGACGCTACAGGGAACCCTCCCTTCTCTCAGCCGGCACAGGAAGTGACGCCCCGTTCCACTCTGTCGCGACCGCCGTCCTATGACGTTGCGCTGCGGGGCGGACGGTATTTTCATGGGCGGCTACTCTGCCGAGCAGGCTGAGAAAAACGCCGGTTGAGGAAACGGGGGCTGGGGATTTAGCTTAGCGGCATAAGCGCCTGCCTTGTAAGCAGGCAATCGCGAGTTCGATCCCTGGCACCGATAAAAAAAAAAAAAAAAAAAAAAAAAAAAAAAAAAAAAAAAAAAAAAACGAAAAAGACCAAAAATAAAAAAAAATAAATAAATAAAAAATAAAAAACAAAAAGGGGGAGTAAGCCAAGGCCTGCCTCCAAAGGCGCGGTTATCTATGGCATGACAATGGATGGGCCCGGATCCGGTGGTTAGCTGGAACCGAGGCGCGGTTTGTGTTTTTCCGCAGGAACCGAGACGAAAACCACTGTGGGTCCCAGAGAGGTTGACGCAACAAGTCCCTCGACTAAAGATCAGGCCTGTTCCACCAGAGGCCAACCGCAGACCCAACAACAAGATGAGCCCTAAAAGAACTGCAGGACAATCCCTTTTTGGGGAGCCTGGAATGGCTTGCTCCCCTATGTTTTACCATTGTTAGGTCCCCTGTGCTCCTTGCTTCTGCTCTTACTTGTAGGACCATTCTTGCTCCGATGGGTTACATCATTTATTAATGGGCGCCTTGCGGCGGCCCGGCGTCAAGTACGCCTGGTTGCCCATGCGGCCCTGGCAGCAGCCTGTGATGGGCACAATGACCCCCAGGCTTACGCATGGCTCGCTCGACTGGCCTACGACCGGGTCTAGGTGTGGCGGGTCTTCCGCATTCCTTCCCTAATGACACCACACAGCAGGGTAGGTGAGTCAATGACGGGTAAGAGCGTGCCTCCCCAGCACGACTCGACCTAAGCCAGGCCCTACCCCATGGCGCACGAAAGCCGCTGGATTACTAGAATCTGCCCAGATCTAGATACCTCTCCGAGGGGATCACACGGAGGGGCATGAGTGCATGCCTATGTGCATCCAGGTTCCGTCCAGTTCACTCCTGGCCCTGGAAAAAGGACGAGGGTCTCAAGGCCTTGGCGGACCCAGGGGCGGCCGACCAGGGTCCAAGCCAAGGGCCTACGGTGGGCCTCAACACAGGGCATAAGCCTCTGCACTCGATCCAGGGCGGGCTGTGATGCATACATTCATTCAAAGTAAATAAAATAGGGGGAGATGTTGGGAGCCGCCGACACCGGTCGCCTTACTTGGCGGACGTAGGGCCTGTGGGTGGGAGCGGAGCCTGAGCTAGATTGCCCCTCCCATCGAGTGAGTCAAGTTGGCGCCTGCTTCCTGCCCCCTGATTGCGCTGGCGACTTAAACAACCCGCTCTGTAAGATAGTCTGCCTAGCAACAACTGATGTTAGCCAATCAGCCCGCATCGCGCGCTTTGAACTGATTGGCCACTGTCACCCTATAAAAGTGAATGCCTCTCCCGCCACGAGACAGGAAGCACAGAGAAAGCACAGAGAGAGATAGAAAAAGTCCACCGGTGAAAAAGGGCTGGTGGCAGAGTGGAGGCCTCGCGGGGCCCACGCGGAGATAAATAAAGGCAAGGTTGCACACCACCAGACTTTGTCGTGTGTCTTTCCTGCCGGCCGGGAGCGACCTCGACAGAGTGGTGATGTGGACATCCTTCTCTGTTTCCTGAATTTAAAGCAAAAGCTTTCAGGTTTTGCCCATTTCTTATGCTGTTAGCCATTGGCTGGTCATAGATGGACTTTACGAGGTTGAGATTATGAATTCTGATTTTGTGTAGGGTTTTTATCATGAATGGTTGTTGGACTCCCAAGAGCTTTTTCTGCATCTATTGAAATGATCACATAGTTTTAATCCTTGATTCTATTAGTGTGATGTATTGCATTTATTGAATAGCATATGTTGAACCAACTAGGATGGTTCCTAGATGTTCATAGTGTATAATGTTTTGATGATTGCTGCGTTCTGTTTGCCAGTATCATATTGAGGATTTGAGCATCTATGCTCATTAGGGAGGCTGGCCTGTAGTTCTCGTTCTTGGTTGGGTCTTTGTCTGATTTTGGTATCAGAGTAACACTTTCTTCCCAGGATGAACTTGAGAGTACTGCTCCTCTTTCAATTTCATTAAAGAGTTTGGGGAGTACTGGCAATATATCTCTAAATTTCTTACAGAATTCAGCAATAAATCCATCAGGACCTAGACTTTTCTTTACATTTTCAATTTCATTGACTGATAGTGGGTTGTTTAGAATTTTTATATCTCCTTGATTCTCTTTGGCAACTCACATGTATCTAAGAATCTGTGATTTCTTCTGTATTTTCCAATGTATTAGAATATAAATTTTTGAAGTACATATTGATGATCTTCTGGATTTTGCCAGGATGTGTTGTGAATTTACCCTTTTCATTCTTAACTTATAGATTTGAGTCTTTTTTTCCCCCTTATTTGATAAGGTTGGCTAAGAGTTTGTTAGTTTTATTTCATCTTTCAAGAAACCACCTCTTCAAATCACAGATTTTTTTGTGCTTTTTCTTAGCCTCAATTGCATTAATTTCTGCTCTTATATTTATAATTTTCCTCTTCTACGAGCTTTGGGCTTGACTACCTATTCTTTTTGTAGAAACTTGAATTTCAATATTAAATTGTTTATGTGAGCATGTTCTGTTTTAGTAATATAAGAATTCACTTCTGTAAGTTTTCCTGAACCCACAAGCTCCAGCATATTTTATTGGCATTACCATTTTATTGTAGAAGCTGACTAATTGCTTCTTTAATTTCATCTGAGGACAATTAGTTGCTCAAGAAGGTACTATATAACTCCTATACGTTTATATAGTTCTTGTGGTTTCTTTTGTCATTGATTTCCAATTTCATTGCATTATGGCCTGATAATATGCATTGGATAATTTCAGTTCCTTTGCATTCTTTAAGCATGCTCTGTGAGCTAGTATGTGGTCTATTTTAAAGAACATACCATGCACAATAGAGAAGAATGTGTATTCTGATACTGTGGGGTGGAATACTCTGTAGATAATCTACTAAATCCACTTGTTCAAAGGTTTGCTTAAGTTGTGGTATTTTGTGGTGAATTTTTGGTCTAGTTGATCTGTCTATTTGTGACAGTGGGGCATTAAAATCTCTCTGCCATTACAATTGCATTAGTGCTTACTTGATTTTTTTATATCCATTAATATTCTATACAGTTGGGTCTACTGGCATCTGGTATTTGTGAATGTTATCTCTTCCTCTTGGAGTGTTCCCTTAACAAATATGTATTGACCTTCTTAGTCTCTCTTGATTAGTCTTGGTTTGAAATACACTTTGTGTACAAATAGAGTAGCTACCCCTGCTTATTTTTGAGTTTCTGTCACATGAACTATTGTTTCCCATCCTTTGACTTTCAGTCTATGATTTTCTTTTTGAGCTAATTGTGTTTATGTAGCATATTGTTGGATTTTGTTTCTTTATTCATTCTGCTGATGTTTCTTTTGTTTGGTGAATTGAGACCATTTATAGTGATGGTTATAACATATTTATTGAATTATATTTGCCATCTAATTTTTCTGTTGTTGATTCCCTTTATTTCCTCTCTGTTAAATTGCTTCTTTTGCCTGGAGAATTAATTCTATTAGGTCCATGGAATTTCTAGAATATTCTTCAGAACATTTTGGACTGCTGGTTTGGTGCTCTCATGAATTTCTTCAGGTGATTTTTCATGGAAGTCAACCTTAAAGCAAGGATAAAAACACTAAGACATATATAGTTATGGATAACCAGGAGGGTTGTAAGTCCAGACAAAATGGTGGTTCACCAGAACCAAGCCCATGACCCAGGGCCCATCACAGATTTTATTATTTCTCCATGAGGATAGTGGCTCAGGGATGAGTGACAGTGAGAGTGGGGGAAAACACATGAGTGCTATGAACTGGGCTAGGCCTGAGATCACCTCTGCAAAATGCAGGGGGACAGAAATGCAAAGAGAATAATCTGCATAACACAACTGAGACAGTGTCTAATAGTTTGGGGTTGGTGCTTCAGCTTTGATGTACAATCTTTTCTGCCCTGGGAAGTCATAGCCTCTTGTCTCATGGCTCAGTCCCAGGTAGCAGTGTGGAGTCCGGATGTTCATCCCACTGTGTAAAATTTCAGTAGAATTTTTTAATTTCCTGGATAGCTGTTTGAAATTGTTTCATGGATTACATTTCTTTCCAATGTTGGGCATTCATGGTATCCTTCATTTTCCTAAGCACTTCTATTTTTTAATCTGTATCTATTCTGCATTCACTAACTATGTCTTTATTATAATCATCATCCTTTAGTTATTCAAAAAATTATTTCTAATTTGGTTTTTTTCCACAACCTCATTTATCTGCTTTGTTAATTTCACTGTTATTTCAAGAGTTTCAGAGTGTTTTCAGCTGCGCCTCTTGGATCCACTAGATGGAGCCAACCCGAGGCTACTCTGAGTCTGGGATTTAGCTGACCACTTTCCAAATGGTGACTGAACAATCTCCCTCTGCTGAGGACGTTTGAATTGGATTGGAATCATTCACCAGACACTGAGGTGCACAGCATCCACTGTTCTGTTCTATCGGTGTGTTTCTCCATGGAGGTTTTGGGGATCACTGGTCACCAACATGCTTCTTTAAGTTCAAGTCACCCCTTAATGCAGAGCTCATTAAGGAGAAAGTCCCACTTGCCACTTCTCTCTTCTGCATTGCAGTCCCCTCTGAATCTCCTGTGTACCTCAAGTCTTGGTTCATACCCTTACTGGGCCCAGAGAGCTGTCTTTCTTCTCTTCCTCACATTGCTGTATTCCAGTGTCTGGGCTTGCAGTCTGAAAGAGGCTGATTTTCTGTTGCTCAACACTCTGCCATTTTCCTGGAAGCCCTTCTTTGCTTCTTATCTTTCTTTTCTTACTTTTTTCCTTGATTTTATCATCTTCTCACTGTAAACATTTATTCTTTTAATATTTGTCACTTATTTTTACTTTCCATAATATTTATTTTTTCTACCTTTTTAATCTTCTGTCATTGATTTCTATCTCATATCTTTACCTAACTCTGTAACATCCTTCTACCATGCCGATAAGGTCCTTTGTTCTGCTTCTTTCTCCTCTTTCTCATATCACACACTTTAAGGTTTCAAAATTTCCCTCTCGTATTCCTCCATTTCCAAAGCTTATATCTTTAATAATATAGCCATAAGTTTTGTTCTTCTTCAGATAGTTCACTTTGTTAAATTACTGTCATTTTCCATCAGAGGCGCTTTAGCCATCACATTTAGTGCATATTAGCTGTAAGTCAATACCTGCATTGTCTTAATATTTATATCATAA
Organism: Cavia porcellus; assembly: GCF_034190915.1. Lineage (NCBI taxonomy): Eukaryota > Metazoa > Chordata > Mammalia > Rodentia > Caviidae > Cavia > Cavia porcellus. The sequence continues at coordinate 48,227,122 of NW_026947513.1, read as the reverse complement.
TTGTAAATTTCTTCTCTAGCCCTAAGGTTACTACATAATTGGTTTGTATTCAGTTTGTTTACTACTGTAGCTGATTGACTTGATAATAGTATTATAAGAGTTATATTGTTGTCACTATTTCTTTGTAACCCCACACTCAGATTAAATTCCGGATATTAAGAATACAGGTATACTTTCCCAGAGAACTTGGTTATTGCACTAACCACACTGCTTCCTCTCCTCCCATATTAACCAAGGTGATTTAATCGTGAGGTTGAGGCAAAGGACTACAGATAGCCATGCCAAACAACAACACAGAAAGATAGCTGAAGAGATCTCTTATAGCAACAAAGTCTTTATAACATAAGCATCCACAAACCTTAGCACAAAGCAAAGAAAACAAAAGACAAGGCAGTCAATGTCTCTCAAAACTCGCAACTACACAAAACTAATTCAGGAGCACTGGATACACACAGCAGTATAAGCTACAGACCAGAATTATTCAAAAGGAAAACACACAAGGTGAGAAAACAGGCAAATAGGAAACAAATGGCAACAGAAACGATGTAACTAATCAGATAATGAAAGCAACAATCAAAAAGATTCATGAGCTTTCAGAAGTTGGTAATAAAAACAGAGATGAACTCTAAACAAAATGCTACAAAACCACTGATCAGCCAGCAAAGTTTCAATCAAAAATTCAGGAGATTAAAAATCATATCAAAACAGCAATAGAAACAACAATGTGAGGATCAAATTTCAGAACTAAAAGATGATGCATTCAAAAAGCAACTACTAAAATACACTTTTTAAAAAGAGAGCATAAAAAATAAATCCATCAACTGTTAGATGTTGCAAAGAACATTAAACTAAGAACTGTAATAAGCAAAAAACAGAAGATGGCACAGAGGACATAAAACACCAGTTCACAGAAATATAGGAAGAAGAAGATAGAGCCAAGCCTCTCCCCAAAAGTTAGCAGCATTTACAGACGGGGGAGAGAGAACAAAGGCACACTAGCAAACAAGCCTGGTCTAGGAGCCAGCACCATGCATGGGCTGCCACTCAACTGGAAACAGCTAGATCCATGCCTCTCTCCATGAGTCAGTGCCATTCATGGACTGGGGGAGAGAGAACAAAGGCCACACCAGCAGACTAAGAAAACCCAAACCCCATCGCCCCCACCCTCTGTGAGCAACCGGTTTATCCAGAGAAACACAGGCTATGATGGGATAGCTACTGAGGTGAAATGCAACTGGACTGTGGTGCTTTGGTGGTGCACTAACATTGCAGGTCTAGGGCCAATGGTCTGATCATAGGTTCAGAGGATAGTATACAGTGTGGCATCTAGAGGGGCTCTCCTGAGGGTTACAGCCATTGTTGACTCCCTATGGTCATTTGGAGGGAACTGGACTGAGCCAGGGGAACCTACTCCGGCCTTGCTGACCACCTACTCTCTGGCTGGAGAGCACACCGCAGCTGCCCAGCCTGGAGGAGGAAGCTGGGCTGAGGCACAGGAACCTGCTCCGGCCTTGCCTGTGACTTTCTTTCAGCCTGGAGAGCACCAGCACTATTGCCACTGCCAGGAGGAGGGAGCAGCCCTGCTGAGGAGGTTTGAGGCCTACCTAGGCCATAGGGGTGACATTCTATCAGCCCAGGGAGCTTTGCCATCCAAGGAGGTGGATGGTAACACAATATCCAATCCCTGGGAGAATGAGATCCATGCTGTAGGAGGTTGGGGGCCCGCTGGGCTTGGGCCCACACTAGATTGGGCTTAGCGGGATTTGGGCCTGCCAGGACCATTCTGGGTGACCTTCTTTCTGTCAGGGGAACTTTGCTGCCAGAGAGGGGAGTTGGGCAGCTTGAAGAGGCTTTAGCCCTACCTGAGTGGAGCCTGGCAACCTTCTTTAATCCAGAGGATGCGCTGTGCAAAGGGGAGCGATGCTACCAGAGGAGTCCCAGGAACCCAGGACATAGGAGACAATACCTAACGGGCCCAAGGAGAATCTTTGGAACAACACTTGAAACACGAAAATACAGGAAAATGACAAAACAAAAGACCAAAATGCAATCTCAAACATCCAGGTCATCCCAAGAAAACCTAGGAGCCATGTACAGAGAATATATATGCCACATACCAGAAATACCTGAAATAATACTAACTGAAATAAGAAAGAAAATCTGGGAAGCTTTAAAGGAATTCAAACAAGAAATAATCTCCAGGTAAAAGAAGAAATGATAAAAGAAATGAAGGAGATGCTAAACATATCAAAAGAAGACACAGTTAAAAAATGGAGGAACTAAACAAAAAGAAAGAACCCCTAGATGAACAATATAAGGAACAAACACAATGCATGAAGCAGATGCAAAGAGATATACAGGAAATCAAAAACTCCATTAAAGTTGTAAAAACTGCCTCAATGAAAGTGAAGATAGAATTTCAGACCTCAGAGACAAGATTGCACCTAGTGAACAGGAGAGGAAAGATCTTTTAAAAAGAATAAAAAATCAGGAAAATAACGATTCAACAACAGCAAGATGACGCAAAGAAAAACAACATAACATTGATAGGCATAAATGAAAAAAGGGGGATGACCTAAAGGATGTCAAGAGGATATTTAGAGAAGTAATAGCTGAAAATTTCACAAACATGAGATCGGAAAAAGATGTCAGGATCAAGAAGCATATAGAACTCAAAATAGACACAATCAAAATAAAACTACAACCAGACATATAATAACCACCATCCCAGAAATCCAACAAAAGAATACAATATTAAAAGCTGTCAGAGAGAAAAGACAGAATACCTATAAAAGAAAACCTATCAGAAACATAACAGACTTCTCAGCACAAACAATAAAGTCAAGAAAAGCATAGAGTAAAGTATTTCAAGTCCTAAAGGAAGATGATTTCCAACCTAGGCTGATGTACCCTGCAAAACTGTCCTTCAAAATAGATGGAGAAATAAGATACTTCCATGACAAAGAACAGCTGAAGAACTTCATGATCACCAAGCCAACCCTGCAAAGAATACTAAAAGACTAAAGTTTAGATACACTTAGGAAACAATCACTAAACAAAGCAGACAAACAGAACAGAAAGATAAAGATGCAACAGCAGAAAGATAACATGTCAAAAATAAATCAACATATAACAGTTATAACCATTAATGTAAATGGTCTCAATGCATCAATTAAAAGAAATAGACTGTGTGAATGGATTAAGAAACAAAATCCAATCATATGCTGTCTACAAGAAACCTCTAACCCAAAAGGACACTCACAGACTGAAAGTCAAAGGATGGAAAAAATACTTCATACAACAAACATCCAAAAGGAAAACAGGGGTATCTACACTTTTTGCAATCAATGTGAACTTCAAACCAATAATGATCAGAAGAGATAAAGAAGGTCACTACATACTGGTTAGGGGAAAACTTCAAGAGGAAGAGATAACTATCTTAAATATATATGCACCAAATTCCAGAGTACCCAGTTATATAATACAAGTATTAACAGAAATGAAAAACCAAATTTGCAGTAACACAGTTCTAACATGAGATCTTAACACACCGTTGACACCAATGGACAGATCAAACAAACAGAAAATCAGCAAAGAAATAATAGAACTGAATCACACCTGTGAACAAATGGACTTGATAGACATATACAGAGTGTTCCATCCAACAACATCAGAATACACGTTCTTCTCAGCAGTACATAGGTCATTCTCTAAAAATAGACCATATATTAACTCACAAAACGTATTTAAATACATGCAAAAGAGTTGAAATTATCCCTTGCATGTTATAGGATCATAGGGCTATGAAATTAGAAATAATGATAAAAGACACTGCAAAAATCTGACAAATATATGGAAACTGAATAACACACTCAAGTAATCAGTGGGTCACAGGGAAAATTAAAGAAATTAAACAATACCTACAACCAAATGAAAATACAAATACAATTTACTGGAATCTGTGGGATGCAATAAAAGCTGTCCTCAGAGGAAAATTTATTGCACTGAGTTCCCACATCAGGAAAACAGAATGAATACAAATAAATCACCTGATATTACACCTGAAACATCTAGAAAAAGAGCAAGTCAAGCCCAAAGACAAAAGAAGAGAGTAAATTATAAAAATCAGAGCAGAAATCAATGAAATAGAGACTAAGAAAACAATCCAAAGAATAAATGAATCAAAGAGTTGGTTCTTTGAAAGAATACATAAAATCAAAAAGCACCTAGAGAACTTTATTTTAAAAAGAAACAAAAGCTCAAATTCATGAAATAAATGAAAAAGGCAGAATCACTACAGACTCTATAGAAATACAGAAGATCATCAACACCTATTTCAAAAATGTGTACTATCAAAGGTATGATAACACAGAAGACATAGACAGATTCTTAGAAACATATGAAGTACCAAAGCTGGGTCAAGAAGATGTAAAACTCCTGAATAACCCAGTTTCTATTAATGAAATTGAAAATCTAATTAAGTCCTTACCTACAAAGAAGAGCCCAGGCCCAGATGGATTCACTGCACAATTCTACAAGAAATATAAAGAAGATCTAATGCTGACACTCCTCCAACTCTTCAGTGAAGTTGAAAGGGAAGCAATCCCTCCTAAGTCATTCCTGGAAGCAAATATTACTCTAGCACCAAAACCTGAGAAAGACCCAACTAAAAAAGGCAACTCCAGATCAATCTCCCTGATGCACAAAGATGAAAAAAAATCCTCAATAAAATATTGGCAAATAGGATGCAGCAAATCATCCAGAAGATCATAAACCATGACCAAGTGATATTCATCCCAGGCATGCAGGGGTAAATCAATAAATGTTATCCACCACATCAATAAAGCCAAAAGTAAGAATCACATGATCATTTTCAGAAAAAGCTTTTGATACGGGCCAACACACATTTATGATAAGAACCTTACAGAAAATTGGGATACATGGACTTTACCATCTATTATATCTACAATATACCATATATTAAATCTACAATATAATAAAGGTCGTCTATGACAAACCAACAGCCAGTATCGGACTAAATAACCAAAAATTGAAGGTCTTTACTTTAAAATCAGGCATAAGAAAAGGATGTCCCTTATCACTGCTCCTTTTTAATATAGTACTGGAAATACTAGCCAGAACAATTAGACAAGAGAGAGAAATAAAAGGAGTAAAGATAGGAAAAGAAGAAGTTAAAATATCACTATTTACTGATGACATGATACTGTACATAGAAGACCCCCAAATGCTACTGAAAGACTTTTAGATATAATAAATAAATTCAGTAATGTAGCTGGATACAAAATCAGTACTTAAAAATCAATAGCATTCCTATACACTAACAGGAAAATCACAGAGAGAGAAATAAAGAAGCCACACCCTTCACACTAGCAACAAAAAAAAAAAATTTAGGAATTACTCTTACAAAAGAAGTGAAAGACCTATACAGGGAAAATTATAATACACTGAAAAAAGAAACTGAAGAGGATCTCAGAAAATGGAAAGACATCCCTTGCTCATGGATAGGAGGAATAAATATTGTGAAAATGGCCATTCTCCCAAAACTAGTATACAGATTCAATGCAATCCTAATAAAAATACCATCAACATACCTCATAGATCTTGAGAAATCACTCTTAAAATTCATCCGGAGTGAGAAGTGACCCAGAATATCAAAGACTGTTCTAAACAGCAAAGGCAAGGCAGGAGGCATCACAATCCCTGACTTGAAGTTATACTACAAAGCACCTGTAGTAAAATCAACATGGTACTTGAACCAAAACAAAACTGAAGATCAATGGAATAGATTAGAAGATACAACCACAACTACAAAGACACTGAACCACCTTATCTTTGACAAAGGGGCCAAACATGTTCACTGGAAGAATGACAGTCTCTTTAATAAATGGTGTTGGAAAAACTGGCTCTCCATATGCCAAAAACTAAAACTAGATCCATGCCTATCACCATGTACTAAACTAAAATCTAAATGGATCAAAGATCTGAATATTAAAACAGAAACACTAAATCTATTCGAAGACAAATTGAGTAAAAACCTTGAAGACATAGGAGTAGGTAGAGAATTCATGAACAGGACTCAAACCGCATGAGAATTACTTCCCAGAATCAATAACTGGGATCACATCTTATTAAAAACCTTCTGCACATCAAAAGAAATCTCCAGCATAGTGAAAAGAAAACCCACAAACTGGGAAAAAATCTTAATGAACCGTCCATCACACAAAGGACTTCTGTCTAAAGCATATAAAGAATCAAAAAAATCAGACCCCCAAAATTCAAAGATCCAATCCAAAAATGGGCATCTGAGATGAATACACAATTCTCAGATGAAGAAATATAAATGGCAAATAAATACATGAAAAAATGTTCATCATCATTAGTCATTAGAGAATCACAAAATAAAACTGCATTCAGATTTCATCTCACTCCTGAAATAATGGCCAGGATCAAGAAAACCACCAACAACAAATGCTGGAGAGGCTGTGGGGAAAAAGGAACTCTCCTGCACTGTTGGTGGGAGTGTTGACTGGTGCAACGATCGTGGAGGTCAGTTTGGAGATTTTTCAAAAACCTAGAATTGGAAGTCCCATTTGTTCCAGCTATTCCACTTCTAGGCATATTCTGAGAAGAACTGTTGGAAGTGCTCAGGTCATGCTTATATAGAACTGAATTTTACTAACCATATAGACTTTGTTTTGTTTTATAGCATTATTGGGAATTGAACTCATGCACTTCACACTGAGCCACATCCCTGGCCCTTTTTAAAGTTTAATTTTATTTTGAGATAAAAGCACGCTAAGTCTCTAAGTGGCCCCAGCTGGGCCAAAACCTGCACTCCTCCTACTTCAGCCTCCCAGAGTGCTGGGAATGCAGGCTTATATCACCACATCAGCTTAATCATATAGATCATTAACTATAACCTAGCATAATTTATGCAAAGAAAGCAATGCAGTTGTGATAAGGTTACACTTCAGGAGAATTGCTGCTGCTTCTATTTTTTTCAGGTTTTTTTTTCTTTTTCTTTTTTAGTCAGTCCATGTTTACAGTACATGACAATTGCCTTCATTGTGGAGAGTTGATGTACGTACATAACACATCTGAATTCTTTTATCCCCTTCACCACCTCTCCCTCTCCATGCAGCTATTTCTTATGGACAATTACTTAAATGACTAAGGCTCTTCTACTGGTCCCTAAATTATAAGACAAGAAATTTATCAACATGGTGGTTAACAAACTCAGTTCTCTTTACTGAGCTGGATGAGAAAGAAATCAATTTCTACTAAGTTTGATTTGGCTACCATCCAACTCAGTTTACAACTCTGGAGAAGATGCTGTGGTTGTGTTCATCATCCTATGCAAAGTTCAAGAACAGAAGCAAAATTTTACAAATGTTTCCAGTTGTGACGTGGTACTATAATTCAATTCTTATGAAAGAAAAGGAAATAGCACCATAAAAATTTTTTTGACATCTAGAAATCAAATATCTCTCAAAGTGAGTCTAATTCATATACTTATGATAGAAAGCTATTTTATTTATCTAATATTTAAGTATCTTAGGGGAAGCTAAAGGTGAAAATATTCCCAATCTAAAGAGTGTTTTATATTACCTTTGCTTGCCATTAAGCAACCAAAATCATTTTTGTCAGTTTATCAATATTTTAAACACCTCTAGTGTTCTTGGTCTTTATCCAAATGTTTGTTTTTCTTGTTGTGTTCACTCCATGAGCATGGTAATCCTGAAACATTAAGTTCATCTACTTTTGGACTTCAGGACATTAATTAATGATAGATGTATCAACTGTGTTTTCTACAAGAAAGAAAATAGTTCATGCTGGTTGGATTTAGGCAATTACAACAAAAAAGACAGCATTTACCAAGCATTTGTCATGTATCAAGCACTGACTTCCACAGGTATTATGTCATTTTAAACTTCATAGAAAAGAATAAAATTGAGTATTTGAAAGGTTATTGATCTAGTTAGAAAATAAGCCAGGATTCAAACCCAGATCTGACTGAAATACTGACTCCTTAGTAGTTATGATTACAAGAGCAAATGATTAAATTTTAAAGCATATACAGCATATAAGCAACATTTCTTCCATGTCCAAAGCTATAAATGAAGATGAAAGAGAAGGAAAAGAAAAAGATCTTTTAAAAACACTAATAAAGTTTTAAACTTCTGGCACAGCTAATCAAGAAGAGAGAAAGCATGAAAAATTGAACTTTAGAAAAAGATTATATAACTGGAGCTACAGCAGAGATGATAGGGACAAAATGAGGGCTTCTGCATGTGGGAGTAACAAGATATGTGCTTTAGCTCTTAAAAAGCAACAAATAGCAGAAGGATAGCATGCCAGATATAAACCAGTGTATGCTGGTTGTAACCATTAATGCAGATGGCTTCAATTCAGCAATAAAAAGAAACACAGGGAGAGTGGATCAAGAAACAAGATCCATCCATACACTGTATACAAGAAACATTTAACTGGAAAGGAAATTCATAGATTAAAAATCAAAGGGGAGAAAGTAATTGTTCCATGAGACAGGAGACCAGAAAAAAGGCAAGGGTAACTTGCCTATCAACCACAGGGTGAATAAGAAAGACATGGCTTTGTATAATGCCATAAAAATGGGAATTAGTGGGATCTATAAACAGAATAGATATTATAAAAGTGATAGGGGAGGAAACACCTAGGAGGAGAAGGCGGTAACCAATGTTATTGGTTTTATTCTGTTTCATTATGATTTTATTATGGGTGATGGTATGAACAGCTACTTTGAATAAAATAAGCCATAACAGTAACCATTATTCATTTCCTGTTATCTGAATTTGAAGTCCTGTAATGCTTTCATTATTTTGTTTTCACTGATGTTAGTCAGTTTTTTACTATTTGATTTCATTGTGTATGAGGGTATGGACAGCTTGAAGAAAACAAGAGACATTATGGTAGCCATTGCTGATTTTCCATTGTCTTGCTTAGAAGTCCCATAATGCTTTCATTCTTTTGTTTTGATTGGTTTTATACTATTCTGTTTTGTTTGATTGTATCATGTGTGAAGGTATGGACAACAATTTCAAAGAAAACACAGTAGCCACTTTCGATTTCCAGTAGTCAAATTTTTATGGTACACACAGCTGATTTCCAGTTGTCTTGTTGTCAGGTTCTGTGTTGATTACATTGTTCTGTTCTCATTTGCTTTGTTCTGTTTTATTCTCTTTAAAATAAAAAAAGAAGAGCCACAGAGGAACTTAGGTGGCTGAGGAAGAAAGCAATTCACCGCACTTCTTGGTAAGTGATCCTGGCATGAGGGAAAGAACCAGTCAGTGAACCATGAGCCTCCTGGTACATAGGCTAAGAATCAAACATCCAAAAACCACACCCCCCATAGCAAATGAGCATCACATGCTCAGAGATCTGAGCATCTCTGGGAGGATGACTACATGCAATATAGCAAATATGAGGGATTTCCTTCTATCTCCTGTTTGAAGGCAAATGTTGTTTTTACTGTTTTGCTTTGCTCTGATTAATTGTTTTTGCTTTATTCAATATTCTATTTTTATTGGTTTTATAACGTTGTGTTTGGTTTGATTACACTATACCTGATGGAATGGACAACTACCGTAAACATAAAAAGATATACTATGGTACCTATTAAAACAGCAGAAAAATAAAATGTCAACAATGAACCAATATATGACAGCTATGACCATTCATGTAAATGGTCTCAATTCACCAATTAAAAGAAACAGGCTGGTAGAATGGATCAAGAAACAACATCCAACCATATACTGTCTACAAGAAACCCATTTAACATAAAAGGAAACTCACAGACTGAAAGTCAAAGGGTGGAAAACAATACTTCATGCAACAGGAACTGAAAAAAAAAAGTAGGGGTAGCTATTCTGTTTGCAGATAATGTGAACTTCAAACCAAGAATGATCCTAAGAGATAAAGAAGGTCACTACATACTGGTTAGGGGAAAATGTAAAGAGGAAGAGATAACTATCTTAAATATATACACACCAAATTCCAGAGCACCACGTTATACAAAGCAAGTAATAATGGAAATGAAAAATCAAATTAGCAATAACACAATTATAACAGGAGACCTTAACACACCACTGACATCAAGGGACAGATCGACCAGAATGAAAATCAGCAAAGAAATAACAGAACTATATTACAATTGTGAACAAATGGACTTGATAGACATATACAGAGTGCTCCATCCAGCAACATCAGAATATACATTCTTCTCAGCGGTACATAGGACATTCTCTAAAATAGACCATATACTAGCTCACAGAACATATTTAAATCAATGCAAAAGAATTGAAATTATCCCCTGCATGTTATCAGATCATAGTGCCATGAAATTAGAAATTAATGATAAAAGAAACTGCAAAAACCCCATTAACACATGGAAATTGAATAATATACAATTAAGCAATCAGTGGGTCACGGAGGAAATTAAAAAAGAAATTAAACAATACGTACAAACAAACAAAAATACCAATGCAATTTATCAGAATCTGTGGGATGCAATGAAAGCAGTCCTCAGAGGAAAGTTTATTGCAATGAGTTCCCACATCAAGAAAACAGAATGAATACAAGTAAACAACCTGATGCTACACCTCAAACATCTAGAAAAACAAAAGCAAGTCAAGCCCAAAATCAGGGAGAAAATTATAAAAATCAGAGCAGAAATTAATACAATGGAGATTAAGAAAACAATCCAAAGAATCAATGAATCAAACAGTTGGTTCTTTGAAAAAATAAATAAAATTGATAAGCCACTAGGCAACCTTATTAAAAAAAGGAAAGAAACAGCTCAAATTCAAGCAATAAGGAATGAAAAAGTGGAATCACTACAGACTCTGTGGAATTTGAGGATGATCATCAACACCTATTTCAAAAACCTCTACTCTCACAGGTTTGATAACACAGGAGAAACAGACAGATTCTTAGAAACATTTGAAGTACCAAACCTAGAACAAGAAGATGTAAACCTGCTGAATAACCCAGTTTCTATTAATGAAATTGAAAATGTAATTAAGTTCATACCTACAAAGAGCCCAGGCCAAGACGGATTCACAGCAGAATTCTACAAGAAATACAAAGAAGACTTAATGCCGACACTCCTCAAACTGTTCAATGAAATCGAAAGGGAGACAATTCTTCCTAAGTCATTCCTGGAAGCAAATATTACTCTAGTACCAAAACCTGAGAAAGACCCAACTGAAAAAGAGAACTCCAGGCCAATCTCCCTAATGAACACAGAAGCAAAAATCCTCAATAAAATATTGGCAAACACAATGCAGCAAATCATTCAAGAAGATTATACACCATGACCAAGTGAAATTCATCCCAGGCATGCAGGGATGGTTCAACATACATAAATGCATAAATGTAATCCACCATATCAATAAAACGGAAAGTAAGAATACAAGATCATTTCTATAGATGCAAAGAAAGCATTTGATAAGATCCAACACTCATTCATGCTAAGAACCTTACAGAAAATTGGAATAGATGGTCATTACCTCAATATGGTAAAGGCCATCTATGATAAACCAACAGCCAGTGTCATATTAAATGGCCAAAAACTGAAGGCCTTTACCTTAAAATCAGGCACAAGACAAGGATGTCCTTTATCACTGCTCCTATTTAACATAGTACTGGAAATACTAGCCAGAGTAATAAAACAAGAGAGAGAAATAAAAGGGTAAAGATAGGAAAAGAGGAAGTTAAATTATCATTATTTGCAGGTGACATAATATTCTACATGGAAGACCCCCAAAATCCCATTGAAAGACTCCTAGATATAATAAACAAATTCAGCAATGTAGCTGGATAAAAAATCAATACTCAAAAATCAATACCATTTCTATACACTAACAACAAAATCACTGAGAGAGAAATTAAATAAGCCACACCCTTCACACTAACATCCAAAAAATGAAATACTTAGGAATTAATCTCACAAAAGAAGTGAAAGATCTATACAGGGAAAATTATAATACCCTGAAAAAGTAATTGAAGAGGATCTCAGAAAATGAAAAGGCATCCCTTGCTCATGGATAGAAAGAATAAATATTGGGAAAATGGCCATTCTCCCAAAACTTTTATACAGATTCAATGCAATCCCAATAGAAATACCATCAACATACCTCATAGATCTAGAGAAACCAATCTTAAAATTCATCTGGAACCAGAAGAGACCCAGAATAGCAAAGGTAATTCTAGGCAGCAAAGGCAAGGCAGGAGGCATCACAATCCCTGACTTGAAGTTATATAACAAAGCAACTGTAGTAAAATCAACATGGTACTGGAATAAAAGCAGATCTGAAGATCAATGGAATAGATTAAAAGATACAACCAAAACTACAAACACACTCAACCACCTTATCTTTGATAAAGGGGCCAAACATGTTCACTGAAAGAATGACAGTCTCTTTAATAAAAGGTGCTAGAAAAACTGGCTCTCCACATGCCAAAAACTAAAACTAGATCCATGCCTATCACCATGTACTAAAATAAAATCTAAATGGATCAATGATCTGGATGTTAAAGCAGAAACACTAAATCTGTTGTAAGACAAAGGTAAAAATCTTGACATAGTGGTAGGTAGAGAATTCCTGAACAGGACTCAAACTGCATGGGAAATTCTTCCCAGAATCAATAACTGGGACCACCTCTTATTAAAAAATTTCTGCATCTCCAAAGAAATCACCAGCATAGTGAAAAGAAAACTCACAAACTGGCAAAAAATCTTAGTGAACCGTCCCTCAGACAAAGGACTTCAGTCTAGTACATATAAAGAATTTTTTTAAAAAATCAGATCCCCAAAATTCAAAGACCCAACCCAAAAATGGGCATCTGAGATGAAAACAGATGAATCGGATGAAGAAATACAAATGGCAAATAAATACATGAAAAAATGTTCATCATCAATTCTCATTAGAGAAATGCAAATTAAAACAACACTGAGATTCCATCTCACACCTGAAAGAATGGCCAGGATTAAGAAAACTACAAACAACAAATGCTGGAGAGGCTGTGGGGAAAAAGGAACTCTCCTGCACTGTTGGTGGGAGTGTAGACTGGTGCAGCCATTGTAGAGGTCAGTCTGGAGATTTCTCAAAAAGCTGGGATTGGAAGTCCCATTTGTTCCAACTATTCCACTTCTAGGCATATTCCCAGAAGAACAGAAAGCATCATACCACAGAGATATATGTGCACCTATGTTTATAGCAGCACAATTTGTAATAGCCAGATCTTGGAAACAATGTAAATGTCTATCAACTGAGGAATGGATAAAAAAAGTTATGGTATTTTTAAACAATGGAGTACTACTCCTCTATAAAGAAGGATCACATTGATATATTTATAAATAAATGTACACAACTTGAGACCATACTCATATGTGAAATAAATCAAACCCACATGTATAAATACCATATAGTCTCACTAGTGTAATAAATGGTAAGAGTATATAAAGAGTTTATAGTAATCATGATTCCCCATTACATTGCTCTGAAGTCTTATAATGTTTGCATTCCTTCGTTGGAATGGTTTTATCCTAGTTTGTTTCATTTTGTTATCTGTAATAGTATAAACAGCTATTTTAAAGAAAAGAAGACATTTAGAATAGCCAGAATTGATTTAATATCATCTTACTCTGAATTCCTACTATGCTTTTATTTTTCTATTACCTTTGGTTCTATCCTGTTATACCTTATTTGATTTTATTATGTGTGATAGTATAAACAAATTTTCTATGGAAAATGAGATAATACAGTAGCCATTGATTGTTCTCTGTTATTTGGTTCTGAATGCCCTGTAATGATCTCATTCTCTTGAATGGTCTTACACTGTTTTGTTATGTTTGATACTACATATATATGAAGCTATGCTCATTTCAAAGAAAGAGACATTATGGTAGCTACTGTTTATTATGGGTTGTCTTGTGGTAAAATTCTGTGTTACTTGCATTGTTCTGATCTGCTTTGTTATGTCCTCTTTTGTCTTAATCTCTTTTAAAAATTTTTTAAAAATAAAAAATAAGAATATAAAGTCAGCTTAGTACTAAGAAAATAGCACTTACACAGAACTAAGAGCTAGTTTAAACCATGCAGCTACTTTTAAGCTTAGAAGTGTATCAGTGAACATGAGAAAAAGCATAAAAAGTTAGGATAAGAATCCTTCTTCCAAGAAAAGAAACTTCTAGGCACAATTTGTTAGTTTAATTGACTGCTATTTCCTAGCACCTGGCTGGACTTGGAAGAACTTAGAAATTCAAAGTAACCAATTTCCTTTTAACTTGGCTTCCTATAGCTTGGACAGTAACTGACTTTTTGCAAACCACATTACAAAGCCTCTGAAAGCACTAATTATCAACATAAGACCAAACAAAGAAAGTGTCAGGGAACTCCACTTTGGAGTCCCCTTTTGGAAACCAGGAACTATTTTCCTTTTTATTATCTCCAATAAACACTTCTAAATTTTTCTTAGTTTTTAAAAATCTTTCTTAAGAGAAGAATACATTTATTAGAGAAAGCTTCTATCTGAGAGACAGAGGCAAGACTCCATCTTTTCTAGGAACTTTATAAAGCAAAACCATGAAGTGAGGCTGGTCCAAAATGGCAGCTCACAAGGTGGGCGTAAAGTGGGACAGAACTATGGTCAACCTGTAAGATTAATTGCACAGGCAAAATTTATTAAATCAAAGACCATGGGGAAATGAGTCACATAGCAAGCAGGCATGAATACAGAACACTGACTCTTCCTGTCTGGAAGAGTCAATGGCAAGTAATTAAGTATGTTTGGACTAAAAAATAGAATTAATAGGATAATCATGAGTACAGTTCACAAAAATTTGCACCTTGAGGAGCTATTAATGGCTTCCCATAGGGAAGATAAGGATAAGGTCCAGGGAATTTTAGAGTCTGACATGTCACTGACTTGTGTCATCTAATATCTTGAACAGCTATTGAGATGTTAGTAGAAGAATCAGGAATGTATATACATTTGGTTTTTACAGTTGCACAAGTATGTCCTGTGTCTAATTCCATCTGCTTCTGGAGGATTGTCTGTTCTATGAATTTTACTTTTTTATCTAGGAGAGAGAGATCAACTGCTATTTCATTTAAGGCTTGTTGGGTATAGTTAGTTAAGGCCTCAATATATGTTACATAAATAACCCTTTCTGGACAAGATCTGGTAGGTCCCAGTAAAAGGAATCTAATGTATTAGTTATTGGTTTTATCTGTATGATACCTTGTGTTTGGCACCTTTTACAAAACAACAAATTTTAATCAAATCGTATATAATTAAAATTTGAATACAAAGGCATATATTATCAAAGCATGGGCCTTAGAACTGACAGGTAAGTTTAGAAACTGTTTCTAAGGAATAGCAGTTGTAGCCCATTGACACCTAGGTCACTTTATTGATAGAGTCTGACATTTTGTCATAAGTCTGTCTAGCTTTAGTTATAATTATCTCTAAATTTGATAACTTAAAACCAGGTTAATATATTATTTTGATAAA
This sequence comes from Cavia porcellus, assembly GCF_034190915.1. NCBI lineage: Eukaryota > Metazoa > Chordata > Mammalia > Rodentia > Caviidae > Cavia > Cavia porcellus. Next base: position 48,211,546 of record NW_026947513.1, on the reverse strand, counting down.
TGAAAAACTCTCTTCTTAAGTTTTATCCATAAACAACAATATGTACCGTGTTTGTAAAAGCCAGTCTCAGCAGCATCTTGACTAGTTGGTAGCCTCGATGTAGATTAAAGCATTTGGGCAGGATAAATCTCTCCAAGATTGGAATCAGACTTTTAGACATAACTAAAAGGAATGACTGAAGAAAAAGTTATCTCAGTTATGTTTAAAGAGCATATATTTTGGTGACTTTGTTAGGCACAATGTCTGGAAGAAAGGCTAGAGCTGAAAAGGAAAAGAAATAAATGTCAATGTCTAACAACAGCCTGGTTTTTACATCTTATCTGATTACTCTAAACTCCTCCACAGAGATGACAGGTAGAGAAAACAGCCCAGCAAGAGGGAGGAGATGAGTGCCCTGAGGCCCTTTAGTCCTCCTGGACCACCTGGGGAGATAATGTGAGCTCTGGGGCCCTGCCTCGCAGTGTAGTTTTGTTTCCTGTAGCAGCCTTTAGAGTCAGGACATGGCTTGGGAGGCCTCCTCAGGCAGTCTGTCTTAAGGTGGCCTGGCTTTCCACAGCAGTGCAGCTCGGTCTAGTCCTTGAGTTCTTCTTAGAACCCCCAGAATCAAACTTAAGGTCTGTTTCTTTTAAAGCCACAACAAAGGCAGTCACTTTTTTTTCTGTTTTCTCTCTTTGACTTTCTCCTAGTCCTGATTATAGAATACTAAGGGGCAGTTTTTTACTAAAGTATCAGGTGAACTATCTGGAGCAAAAGCCATCTTTTGTAGTTTTTCCCAATATCTGAGGCTGACTGGGTAATAAAATTATCTTTAAGAATAATTTGTCCCTCTATTGAATCAGGATCTAAAGAACTATATTTTATGACTGCTTCTAATAAACTACCTAAGAAGTCAGAGGGTTTTCATCTTTCTCCTGAAATATAGTTGACAATTTAAAATAACTAGAAGGCTGGATTTTTTACCTTCTTAGGCCTTTAAGAATATACCCTTGAAACTATCTCTTGCTCCATCTCTGGTCCTGCTGGGGTCTTGGGTAGGAGCTGCTTGTACACCAATGGGAATTGGTAGTTCCCTTTGTTAGGTCTGAGAGAAGGGGGAGGCGGAGAGAGAAGTCCGTGGGAGGTATGGAGCAGACGGCCGTGAAAGTAGTGGTCAGCGGTGGCTTTATTCTGGGAACGCGGGGAGGGGGCCCCCCCGCCGCCGCCGCCGGCCCCGGGGCGCAGCATCTCTGCGCCCGGGGCCGGGCTGTGGTCTTTCCGGGAACACGGGGAGTGGACACTGGCGCGCTGGCCGGCGCTGGCCGCTGGAATCTGGCGGTCTCTCTCTCTCTCTGGCGAACTCTCTCTGGCAAACTCTCTCGGACACGTGGCATGGGGGAATCTAAATAGCCTAAGCTTAGGGCAGCATCCTAATGCCATTAGAGATGCACAGGTGTCTCATTGGTGCACAGATTCTTAAGGATGGGGATATAGGGTTACAATCAAGTGCATAGGGGGCAGGGGGGGGAGGAGTTTAGCTGCAGCCTTTTCTGGTTACAGTGTTTCATCTGGGCCAGCAACTCTTTCATATCCCGTCTTCTGGTTATTAGGAAAAGGGGCGAAGATCTCTTTCTGTAACTACTTCCTGCTGGCTGAGGGCGCTGTATTGGGGGTCTAGGGGAGTTTGACGGGATGAAGGTTGATGCCCAGGTAGACACTGATGCCAGGTGTTTTAGCCAGGACAACTTCACTGGTGAGTGTACGTGTGTCAGACTGGAAAAACAAAGAGACATAATGTTATTAGGAGACATGGCACTATTATATTTAAGGACCCAGGTGAGGTAGATAGGAAGGTGACTTTGGCTTTGAGATGGTATTTTATCAGGGTGACATTGAGGTGGCAAGGCAGAATTTTGAAAAATAAATGTGGGATTAGGAGGAGTGAAGTTATGAGAGGTGTTTATTCCCCCCTATGAAAGCATGAAAGTTAAAAGGTAGGTAGGTAAGGCTTGTCTCTGGTATATATGATGTTGGAGTCTGTAGGCAATCGTGTTAGGGACTCCTGCTATAGAAATGATCATTAATAGAATGTGAGAAATTAAGAATCAAACTCGACAACAAAACATGACAACCTGTGAGTCATAAGGCAGAGATGAGCATCAAAAGGATGGTTAGATCTAGGGCCTGAGTGATGTGAAAGAGGAATGGCAGTTTAAAAGGGAATAAAAGCATTTTATGATTTAGGACTGGGACCTGTATAAAAATGGGCCTGTTTGTAATGTAAATGGCATAGGTTGACCATCAATACCCTGTCATAGAGATTGATGACTTAATATAGCAGCCTGAATACTCAGGAAGAACTCTGTATATATGGCCTCTATGTCCACAAATATAGAGAATGTCTTACCTGAGACTTTAGTGTGACTTGGAATCTGAGACGGACACCTTAAAGGGGGCTGTTGTTGCCCTGAACTTCCTCAGTCTTCAGCAGTGGATTTTCTGTCAGTAACGAATCTGGCAGTGTCGACATTTCTTATGAGGGCTAGAACTTAGGATGGCTTACCCACTCTCTGGTGGCTAGGACAGTCCAGTAGCCCTGGAGTAAGGTCTCAAAGAATGCCAGGATGGGGCATTTTTTGTCCAGTATCTTTTGCTGCATTTGAGCGTGGTCCATGGAGGGGGCAGGCAGCTCCACCTTGTGTAGGTTTACCTGTCTCAGAACTCCAAGTGTCACAAGTGTTAAAAATATAAAAAACCATATTAAGATTTTTCTAAGGTTTGAAGGTCAAGTTTTGCCTTTTTGTTTGGGATTTGGACTATAGTAGAATTAAGTAAGTATGCAGGAATTTAATATTGGCATTTTGGATTAGAGAGCAGGCTTTATCTGGATGGCATATTGCTTTTTTTTTTTTAGGGTGACACGTAGAATTACTGTCAGATTTTGAACACATTTACTTTTAAAGTTGTTATTTGCAGTACTATGAACCAAGACAAATAAAATAAAACTTTGAAGAAAACCCTTGTCTTGAAATAGAGCTAGTGGTTCCCAGCAAAAAGGAATTTATAACCTTAGTTTTTAAACAGGAGATTGGTGAAGGCTTTGATTGATAAACAAGGCTGGTAAAATTATCAGGTGGCCAGTAACTTTGATTAAATGGTTTGAGAATTGTAATAAAAAAGCATCTCTTGAGCGGAGCCAAATTGTAAAAAAAAAGCATGCCTGAGCAGAGCCGCTGAGCTGCTGTGTGTGCGGTGCCGCGGAGAGGTAGGCAAGGAACCGTAGAGTGGGCGGGGCGAACGCGGGACACCATAAGCAGAGAACGGAGGCTTACTGTGACGCGCTAAGCGGCGCAGGGAAATGAACTCTCTCGGACACGTGGCGTGGGGGAATCTAAATAGCCTAAGCTTAGGGCAGCATCCTAATGCCATTAGAGATGCACAGGTATCTCATTGGCGCACAGATTCTTAAGGATGGGGATATAGGGTTACAATCAAGTGCATAGGGGGCGGGGGGGGGAGGAGTTTAGCTGCAGCCTTTTCTGGTTACAGTGTTTCATCTGGGCCAGCAACTCTTTCACCCTTGACTGTCTTTCTTCTGGTCTTTTAAAATTAACAATATGATACTCATCTGCAAATGCAATAGCAGCTTGTAATGCTGCTTGTCTCTTACTAAAAGTTAATGTTGAATTAAAGATTAGCTTTACAACTTTCCAGCCTAGAGTATAGGTCTGAGTAAGTTCTCTAAAAACACTGATGTGAAAGAGTTTTGGCCCAGACAGGACTCTGTAGCCAGAAAAGCCTCAACCGAACTAGGGAGCTCCTATCTCCCCACCCCTAGAGATTTACCTGTGACTCTATCTCCCCCCACCCTTAGGAATCTACCCTCTGGCGCCAAACATGTGCGGATGAGATACCTGTGCATCTCTAATGGCCCTAGGGCACTGCCCTAAGCTTAGGCTACTTACATACCCCCCCACACACACACCATGTGTCCGACAGAGAGAAAGCCAGACTCCAGCGGTTGGGGGGGTTTGGTTCTCTCTCTCCATGTTCTCAGAATAAAGGCCTCCTTTGTTTTATATGTCTCATCTTTTGGATATAATCCTATCATGATGTACTTAACAGAGTCATCTGAAAATTTGCCTAAGTCACTGAGAGACAGACCTGTGAATGGGGGTAGTATCATAAATCTCATAAATCTCATACCTTGAGCATAAATAAGAATAATTTTGAAATGTTAAAAAAAGCTTGAACATGAAGCAATTCTGACCATTTCCTCTTTCTTACATGATTTTAGTTACAACAGAACATCAAAATTCATACTTCCCTCTGTATTCAATTTTAGTTCTAGGGGTAGGTAAGCCATATGCACATGTGCAGAGAAATATCTGAAAGGGTTTTGGCCCAGGACCGGCACAGTAGCTGGTAAAGCCTCAGCGGGAACCAAGGAGCTCCTATCTCCCCCATCCCTAGGAATTTACCTGTGATTCATTTTCCCCACCCCTAGGAATTTATCTCTGGCACCAAACAAAGACCAATGGGCTACCTGTGCATCCCTAATGCCCCCTTAGGTTCCACCCCAAACTGAGGCTACTTATGTGCCTCACTCCACATGTTCCATGGAGAGATCATCGACCCTGGGGTGGAGATGCTGCGCCCCAGGGGATCGGGGGTGTCTCTCCCCACATTCTCAAAATAAAGGTCATTTATATTTCTTTTTTTTTTTCTTTTTTGTCTTTTTTCTTTTTATCGGTACGGGGGATCGAACTCATGACTGCCTGCTTGCAAGGCAGGTGCTTACGTCGCTGAGCTAAATCCCCAGCCCCCCATTTATATTTCATACTTCTTATCTTTTCAGCCGCCGCCAGTCCCCCACAGTTCTATCAATATCAAAGGCTATTTTTTTTATCGGTACCAGGGATTGAACTCACTGACTGCATGCTTGCAAGGCAGGTGCTTATACCACTGAGCTAAATCTCCAGCCCCTCAAAGGCTGTTTTTGACACAGAAGTGAAACATCTTCCAGTGCTTAAGAATGCATTTCAAAGGAGTAAAGGCTTTGGCATTAAGTTGTCAATGTCTGTAATGTAAAAGGCCCAAGGGACTTTGTCCTTGAGCTAGCTTTCTATACAACAAAAAAAATAATTAGATATCCTTTTCTTATTCCTATTTGATAAAAGTCCTCAAAGCGTCCCTCAGGTTAATTCTAGTCCAGGGCAGGTGGATGCCCTCTGGAGAGGGCATAAATTCATAAATTCAGCCAATCTATCCATCCTCAAACTGGTACATAATCTCATCTTCCCAGGTAGCTTGTGAACTTTGTTTCCATAAGTCTCATTGTTGACAGGAGTGCTTATAGAAGGAAGCATAACTTTATAATAAATTATTGCTTTTTGTTTATTGTAAAAAGGTGAGCACTTCTTTGGCTTTTCTTGTGAAGATTTCCTCAGAAATAGATCAGGATAACAAATAAACTTGAGGAACTCCATTCCGTGCCCTTTGGCAAAGTCTCCGAAGCATTTGTGTTCTCCAACCAATTACCTAGGCAATCCTACCTAGCAGAAGGACATGGTTATGCTTTATTTGAGTCTCACAGGTTATATATATTTATCACCTACCAATTACATTTTACAAGTTAGTAGAGGCACATTGGTTTTTTATGCACACACAAAAAAGGTAACTAAAATCTCTCTTTTTCTTCTTAGTTAACATATGTAAGGCACAAATGCAAATCATTCCCTACTTATTTATTTGATATGTGAACAGTTGCTGCAGGCTGCCTCAGCCTAATTGCCTGGAAAGTTTGGGAAACATCTTTAGTTTACTAGCAGATACATACAAATATATAGGTAAGTGGAGATTTTCTGTGATCTCGAGCCAGTGTGCACTGAGGAGTCTTTGGGTGTCCACCAGAAAGTCACCTTGGTCAGGAGTCTTGTTTTTCTCAGTTTCTATTGGCCCAGATAACCAAAGGTCAGTCTTCAGGAAGGAATCTAGCTGTCTGTCTGGTCAACATTCCATTGGCCATTGGCATCACCAAAGAGATGCTGGGGAAAACTGTGCTCTGCTTTTAAGAGTGAGCTGCTATAGCAGTAGCTAATTAGCTGGCAGAATATAAGGGATAGGTAAAAGCCTGGGCAAGATCATTACCTAGCGCTTTATAAGCTTACATTAAATGTTTTATAGTCCATAACTTGAAAGTTTGGAGATCCTCTTTAGTCTAAATGTGTTTGGGTTCCATAAGTGTGCTGCTTTTGGAAATAGCTCCTCCTGGTCTCACCCAGCAGTCAGTTCTTTTCACTGCCTCTGGCTGAGTCTCTGGAGGAGACTTGCCCATAACACTAAGGTGGAACATGGCTTCTATGTGTGTTCCCTGGATGGGCAAAATTCCCATGTCTCATCTGACCCAGAGATAGGGTTTGCATCTTCCATCTAATAATATGCCTTCTCCATCTTCAGCACTGGCAAGTGCGCATTTTCTATGGATTTAGTAGGAGAAGAAGGTTGGAACAGGATAGGGTTCTTTTCTGATTTTATGTGCCTCTAAAAAGAAAGGTACAAAGTAGAAGGAAAAGAGCAGAAGTAAAGCCAAAAAAAGGAAACTTAATGGAAGCAGAACAGGCCTGACATTTCCTCTAGAGTATAGAGGAGAATCAGAACCAGGCTGTCTCACTGCAGCCTGACTTCCAAGTCTTAAAAACCAGCCACTAGGCTAGTTCTGTTTAAATGGTGGGAGAAGGCCCATATTTTGTTATAGGCATGTGTATTTTCTAATCTGAGCTAGATGTTATTTAAGGTCCATTTTACAGAAGTTTATATTAAAGTCTACTGGAGGTATTCTAACATTACTTCATCTAGCACTATTGTCTAAATAAAATCAAGCAAGGGGTATCAGTAAATTCAGTAACTAGCTTAAACGCAACATGTACAACCTTATAAGCATCCCTTGTTCTAACTTAGATTTAGGATTATTTGAACAAAACTGTGTGAGATAAAGCAATTATGAACAAAGGGCAAAGACAAATGACAAGGAATTGTAAGCAATGGACAAAGAAAAAGCTACATTTAAAGCATAAAAATGTGTTACCTAAATGAGTCCAAGTCCAGAGTCTATGAAACAAAAGCAAATTCTTCTTACTCTGTCCAGTGATCTTGGTGAAAGACCTCCAAACGATATAAGGGAACAAAACTCCCAAGCTACTATTTGCCCACTATGAATCTGTGTTCTCTAAAATTGAAGAATGAATTTAGGAACATTGGAGGTCAGGGGCAAAATATATTTATTGAGAGCAAAAAGCTTATTTTCAAGAGACAGAAGTGGTTCTGAGTGCATTGCCCTCTCTTAACATTTTGTTTCTCTCTGCAATTTCATTCTTCAACTTTATAAGACCGCAAGCTGAGGTTTATGTGGTTTGTACAGCTGGTCTGAATGGACTGCATCATCAGCTGAACTCCTTGCCCTGCAGATCCCATGGGTCTCCAGATTCACAGGTGCTGTAAATGGAAAGCCTCATGATAGGTGGGTGGGTTTAAGAGAATGAAGCACTGAAATTTGGCTGCATCTTTCTGTGGGGACCAGAACTGTGCTGGGCACTCACCTGGAGCGAGATGCCCTCTTGCTACTGTTCTGTTCTCTGCCCATTCCCTTGTTTCTTCAAGCCCAAGAATAGCATAGTTTGCCCACTCGGGGCCCTGAAATAGTTTTGTTTTTAACTTAGCCTGCACACTTGTAAAAAGTCCTGTGAAATTACCCAGTCTGAATGTAATTTCTGATTCCTAGCAGTTCATACTTTTTTAAAGTGATACATTTTTTATGGTTGATATTAAAGACCTCTAGTGGTGGGGATTTTTTAAAACTGTAACAAAGTTTTACTAAAGGTAGAAAAAGAAATAGGCTGTGTAGAGTAAGTTTGGACCAAATAAAGTAGGAAATGAAGTACAGCCTACAGCAAGAGTATGGACCACCATGCAAGAGAGAACATAGTAGCCATGATGGTGATGTTTTGTTTTGTTTTTTTAATTTTATTTAAGGGAGAAAAAAAACCAAAACAGAATAAGGGTACAAGTAACACAGAATTTTAAAAAAAAAAAAACAGTAAGAAATCACAAGTTAATAGATTACATAATGTCGTTCTGGGAGAACATGGCGGACAGATAGCAGCAGCTATGGAGGCTCTCTGAGAGACCCAACTTAGAATCCAGGAATGGTGCAGAGTGATGAGTACTAAGCAAGGGGAGATATACCCTGCTGACCCAAGAACGAACTGGGCTGAGAGAAACCAACTGGGAATGCAATCCCAGTGCTATAACAGGAACAGATAAAGCCTCAGCATGGAAGCTGGAGCCCATGCCATTGGAAGCCATGATTTGGGTTTCCTGCTGCCACTGCTACATCTGAATAAGAATGGCAGGGAGAGAGACGCACGAAAGCTCTGAGAACAGGAATTGGTGAATGGAGTTGAGAGCTGGACAGGTGGGAAGCCGTGCATCAACCTGCAGTGAGTGAGAGAAACGGGGACTCTTCCATGGTCTAGGAGGCTCCAACAGAGGACATTCTGGGACTGGGCAGACTAGCCAGAACAGGATGCTGCAGTGATTTAGTCGCATAGTCCCCTCTCAAGCAGGATTGGTGGGGTGTGCCTAGCCTGGGTGATGTTGTGGACTAAGACCCAGTAGGCTAGCCCAAACCAGGTCCCTGTGCCTGGCCAGGTACCCTAGCAGTGAATCCTTCAGTAGGTTGGCTGACCTGGAGGGGTGGGCCCAGCAGAGACTGCCCAGGTCTGTGTCTCCCTAGTACACTGCAGTGGGCAGGAACACCTAACCAGCACAATTCAAACAAACTGTAACTGACAAAGAAAAAAAATTGGGCCTCCTATTCACACTTATATGGAAGAAACAAAAAATATGGGAAGAGGGAGCAAAAAGAAAGGGTCCTCAGCCCCCAATCCTGAGAACACTGATCCAGGAAACGTAAATACAAAGTTAAAATGAGGACAGAAAACATGCAATATCAGGCACAGCTCCAAGAGATATAAAGCGATATCTCCAGAGCCTCATAGATGAATTTAAAAGTGAAGTATTTAATGAAATAAAGCAAGATATAAGTAGAATAGTTAGAGAAATGCTAAGCACTGCTCAAGAAAAAACAGATGGTGAAATGGAAGAACAGGGAAAAAAAGGGAGGATTGTTTGATTGAGAAAATAGAGAAAACATAGAATACGTAAAGCAGATTCAAAGAGATTACCAGGAAACTTAAAAACTCTATTGAAAGCTGGCATAACAGCTTGAAAGAAACTAAGGATAGATTATCTGAACTGGAGGACAGATTTGTAAAGTGGGAGCATGAAATGAAAAACTTCTTAAAAATAACAAAGAAACAAACAGCAATAATACAAAGGCTAGAAGATGATAAGAGGGTTTATAACTTAAGAATTAAGAAGAGGGGCACTGGGGATTTAGCTCAGTGGCATAAGCGCCTGCCTTGCAAGCAGGCAGTCATGAGTTTGATCCCTGGTACTGATAAAAATGAAAAAAAAAGAAAAGAATTAAGAACATAAAAGAAAAGGTAAGGACACAAACAAATGAACTACAAAAGCTACTTGCAGAAATAATCCAGGAGAATTTCCCTAATTTAGGAAAGGTAAGGATACTCAGATGCATGAGACTTACAGGACCCCGGCCAACTACAACCCAAACAGAGCTACACCCAGGCATATAATAATCAAAATTCCAGAAATCCAATATAAGAACAGAATATTAAAAGCTGTCAGAGACAAGAAACAGATCACTTACAAGGGAATACCCATCAGAATTACAGCAGACTTTTCGGCACAAACCATCAAATCACAAAGAACGTGGAGGAAAATAATTCAAGCTTTGAAAGATAATAACCTCCAGCCAAGATTGATATATCCTGCACAACTGTCCCTGGAAATCGATGGAAAAACAAGGTGCTTCCAGGATAAAGAGGAACTAGGGGAATTTGCAACCACCAATTCCACTCTACAGAGAATACTGCAGGATATTCTAAAAAAGAAAAATACCAAGATTCCAGAAATAGTGGCAGAGAGGCCACAAGGAATGGAGCAGAAAATAAAATGAAGAAGACAAATTGACAACTAATGACAGAAAAAGAGCTCAACAGAAATGAGGCAGAGAAGATTGGATGGTAGGAACAGCTATTTTGGAAAAAACAACATCATAATAGGTAATGCTGATTTAATATCATCTTGTTTTGAAGTCCCATCAAGCTTTTGTTCTTCTCTCTCCATAAGTCTTAACATGTTGTATCTTATTGGATTTTATTATATGTGATAGTATAAACAAAACCTTTTATAGACAAGGAGATTATACAGAAACCATTGTTCATTTTCTGTTAGTTGATTCTAAATACCCTGTAATACTGTCATTCTCTTGAATGGTTTTACATTGTTTTGATATGTTTGATGCTACAGTATATGAAGTCATACTCAAAGATTTCAAGGAAAGAGACAATATGGTAACTACTTTTATGTTGGGATTATCTTGTGGTGAAACACTATTTTGTTTAAATGGTTATGTTTTGACCTGCGCTATTTTGTTGTTATGCCCTATTTTATCTCAATCTCCATTTTATTATTTACTTTTTATTTTTATCCTTTTAATTAAGGGAAAAATAAATAAAAAATAGCAGGACATGTTATAGTAACCCACTTTGATTTTCTATTAACTTGATTTGAAGGCCTGTATTGCTCTCACCATCTTGTTTTGACTGATGTTCCTCTATTCTACTTTGCTTGATAGTACCAGGTTCAAAAGTTTAGGCAACAGCTGTGAAGATAGTGGGATTCATTCATGACGCCCATTCTGGTTGACTATTATCTTCTTTTGAAGACCTGTAATGTCTCCAATGTTTTGGTTTTTTTGGTTTCATTCTTTACTGTTTTGTTCAATCTTATTATAACTGATGATATAGGCAATTCTTTTTAAGATAGCAAGAGGCATTATGGTAAGCATTGCTGATCACCTTGTATTATGTTTTTACATTATCTGTTATGTCCACCATTTTGATTTGACTGACTCTGTTCTGTTATGTCACATTTGGTTTTACTTTCTTCCAAAAAAAGTAATAATAACTGTGGGAGTAATAAAACCCAAAATGTGTAATACTCATTGTACAAAAGAGAGGAAAGGAAAGTGCTCTAAATGATATAACTGCATGTATATTTAAGTGTATAAGATAGACAATGATATTACTGAGTTTTGTTGGATCATTGAACAGAACTGTTTGCAGTCTCACTGTTTGAATGTCCACTTTATATGCTTTAATTTTGTAACTTGAACAAATATTTCTAAGATGACAATATGTAATCCATTAACTAGTGATTTCCTACTGTTTATTTTTTTCTGAAATTCTGTATAACTTGTACCCTTTTTCTGTTTTTTTTTTCTTTTTCTCCTTAAAGAAAATTTTTAAAAAATGAAAAAAAGAATACATAATGTCATCTTAGAAATAGTTGTTCAAGTTACAGGATTAAAGCATACAAAGTGGACATTCAAACAGTGAGACTGCAAAGAGTTGTGTTCAATGACCCAACAAAAACTTAGTAATATGGTCATCTATCTTAATCTAGTATAACATCATCTAGTATAACTTCAAGTCAGGATTGACTTCAAGTCAAGTCCGGCCTTACCTTTGCTGCTTAGAATTGTCTTTGTCTAAGAGACCTAGACTGGTCTCTTCTCGCTCCACATGAGTTTAGGAGTGATTTCTCTAGATCTATGAAATATGTTGATGGTATTTTTATCAGGATTGCACTGAATCAGTAAAACAGTTTTGGGAGAATGGCCATTTTCACAATATTTATTCTTCTTCGATGAGCAAAGGATGTCTTTCCATTTTCTGAGATCATCTTCAATTTCATTTTTCAGTGTATTATGATTTTCCCTGTATAGGTCTTTTACTTCTTTCATGAGAGTAATTCCTAAATATTTCAATTTTCTGGTTGCTAATGTGAAGGGTGTGGCTCCTCTTATTTCTCTGCCAGTAATTTTGTTGTTAGTGTATAGGAATGCTATTGATTTTTGAGTATAGATTTTGTACCCAGCTACATTGCTGAATTTATTTATTATATCTAAGAGTCTTTGAATGGAGTTTTGGGGGTCTTCTATATAGAGTATCATGACATCTGCAAATAGTGATACTTTAACATCTTCTTTTCCTATCTTTACCCCTTTTATTTCTCTCTCTTGTCTAATTCCTCTGGCTAGTATTTCCAGTACTATATTAAATAGGACCGGTTATAAGGGACATCCTTGTATTTCTTTTTTTTTTTTTTTTACGTCCTTGTCTTGTGCCTGGTTTTAAAGAAAAGGGCTTCAATTTTTGGCTATTTAGTATGATACTGGCTTTTGGTTTGTCATAGATGGCCTTTATTATATTGAGGTAAAGACCATCTATTCTAATTTTCTGCAAGGTTCTTATCATAAATGAATGTTTGACCTTCTCAAAAGCTTTTTCTGCATTTATAGAAATGATCATGTGATTCTTACCTTTGGTTTGATTGATATGGTGGATGAAATTTATTGATTTACATATGCTGAACCATCCCTGCATACCTGGGATGAATCCCACTTGGTCATGGTGCATAATCTTGATGATTTGCTGCATCCCATTTGACAATATTTTATTGAGGGTTTTTGCATCTGTGTTCATTAGAAAGCTTGGCCTGTAGTTTGCTTTTTTAGTTGGGTCTGTCTCAGGTTTTGGTACTAGAGTAATTGCTTCCAGGAATGACTTAGGAAGAATTGTTTCACTTTCGATTTCATTGAACAGTTTGAGGAGTGTCGGCATTAGGTCTTCTTTGTATTTCTTATAGAATTCTGTAGTGACTCAGTCTGGGCCTGAGCTCTTCTTCGTAAGTAGGGACTTAATTACATTTTCAATTTCATTAATAGAAATTGGGTAATTCAGCAGTTTTACATCTTCTTGTCCTAGGTTTGGTACTTCATATGTTTCGAGGAATCCGTCCACTTCTTCTGTGTTATGGAACCTGTGAGAATAGAGGTTTTTGAAATAGTTGTGGATGATCTGTATTTCTATAGGGTCTGTAGTGATTCCATGTTTTCCTTCCTTACTGCATGAATTTGAGCTGTTTCTTCCCTTTTTTAATAAGGTTGGCTAGGGGCTTATTGATTTTATTTATTCTTTCAAAGAACCAACTCTTTGATTCATTGGTTCATTGGATTGTTTTCTTAGTGTCTATTGCATTGATTTCTGTTCTGATGTTTATAATTTCCTCTCTGCTTTTGGCTTTGGGCTTGACTTGCTCTTTTTCTAGATGTTTGAGGTGTAACATCAGGTTATTTATTTGTATTCATTCTGTTTTCTTGATGTGGGAACTCCATGCAATAAATTTTCCTCTGAGGACAGATTTCATTGCATCCCACAGATTCTGGTAAGGTGTATTTGTGTTTTTCATTTGTTTGTAGGTATTGTTTAATTTCTTTTTTAATTTCCTCTGTGACCCACTGATTACTCAACAGTGTATTATTCAGTTTCCATGTGTTTGTGGGATTTTTGCAGTATCTTTTATCAATTTCTAATTTCATAGCGCTATGATCTGATAACATTCAAGGGATAATTTTAAGTCTTTTGCATTTATTTATGTTCTGTCAGCTAAGATATGGTCTGTTTTAGAGAATGACCCACGTGATGCTGAGAAGAATGTATATTCTGCTGTTGGGTGAAATACTCTGAATATGTCTATCAAGTCCATTTGTTCACAGGTGTGATTCAGTTCTGTTATTTCTTTGCTCATTTTCTGTCTGGTTGATCTGTCTCTTGGTGTCAATGGTGAGTTAAGCTATGCTGTTATAATTGTATTACTGCTAATTTGATTTTTCATTTCTGTTAATACTTGTTTTATATAAATGGGTGCTCTGGAATTTGATGCATATATATTTAAGATAGTTATCTCTTCCTCTTGAAGTTTTCCCCTAACCAGTATGCAATGATCTTCTTTATCTCTTCTGATCATTATTGGTTTAAAGTTCACATTGTCTGCAAACATAATAGCTACCCCTACTTTTTTTGGGTTCCTGTTGCATGAAGTATTGTGTTCCTTCCATTGACTTTTGGTCTATGAGTATCCTTTTGGGTTAGATGGGTTTCTTGTAGATAGCATATGGTTGGATTTGTTTCTTAATCCATTCTCCCAGTCTTTTTCTTTTCATTGGTGCATTGAGACCATTTACATTAATGTTTATAACTGTTGTATGTTGGTTTATTGTTGACAAGTTATCTTTCTGCTGTTGCATCTTTATCTTTCTGTTCTGTTTAATTGTCAGCTTTGCTTAGTGGTTTTTTCCTAAGTATATCTAAACTGTCTTTCAATATTTTTTGCAGGGTTCACTTGGTGATCATGAAGTTCTTAAGCTGTTCTTTGTCATGGAAGTATCTTATTTCACCATTGATTTTGAAGGACAGTTTTGTGAGGTACATCAGTCTAGGTTAGAAATCATTTTCCTTTAGATCTGGAATACTTATTTCATGCTCTTCTTGATTTTATTGTTTGTGCTGAGAAGTCTGCTGTAATTCTGATAGATTTTCCTTTATTAGTGATCTGTCTTTCCTCTCTTACAGCTTTTAATATTCTATTCTTGTGTTGGATTTCTTGGATGGTGACTATTAAATGTCTGGGTGTAGTTTTACTTTGGTTAAGACTACTTGGAGTTCTAAATGCTTTACTGATCCTGATTCATGTTTCCAAACTCATGTTTGGGAAATTTTCAGCTATTACTTCTCTAAATATTCTCTTGATGTCCTTTATTTCATCCCCTTCTTTTTCATTAATCCCTATCAATCTTATGTTGTTTTTCTTTGCATCATCTTGCAGTTGTTGAATCGTTATTTTCTGATTCCTTGTTATTTTTAAAAGATCTTTCCTTTCCTGTTCACTAGCTGCAATCTTGTCTTTAAGGTCTGAAATTCTATCTTCACTTTCAGTGAGGTGGTTTTTACAGCTTTCAGTGGAATTTTTGATTTCCTATATATCTCTATGCATCTGCTTTATGTATTCTGTTTGTTTCTTATATTGCTCATCTAGGGATTCTATCATTGTTTAGTTCCTCCAGTTTTTTAACTGTGTCTTCTTTAGATATATTCAGCATCTCTTTCATTTCTTTTATCATTTCTTCTTTTACTTGGGAGATTATTTCTCATTTGAATTCCTTTAAGACTTCCCAGAGTTGCTTGTTTATTTCAGTTGCTATTATGTCTGATATATGAGATGTATGGCATATATTTTCTTCTATGTACATCACTCCTCAGGTTTCTTTGGATGGGCTGGAGATTGTAATTTGGTCTTTCATTTTGTTTTGTTTCGTTTCATTTTGTTTTCTTTGGATCAGCTGGAGATTGTAATTTGGTCTTTCGTTTTGTCATTTTTCTATATGTCTGTGTTTCAAGTGTTATTCTAAGGCTTCCTTGGATCTGTTCTAAATCCTCTTCTATGCCTCAGCTCCTGAGACTCTGGCACCCCATTTCCTGGAATGACAGAGGGTCACTGGGGGTTGAGCAAGCTGGCTCAAACCCAGCCTCTGAAACCGATGTCACCTGCCTGCTTGCTTAGCACTCCAAAGTCCACCAAGCACAGATTGGAGAGGTGAGGCTGATACTGGCTCCCCAGACCTGCCAAGCTGTTCCAGTGCACCCATAAGCTGTGAGGTTCTCTGACCAAGCCAAGCGAGAGTCCCAAACAAGCTGGGCTCCAGGGAAAGTGTGCAGGGCACTTACACCAGGCTGCTGGGCCTCTGGAACAAGTGGCATCCACCTGCTAGCCTAGAAAGACACAGTCCATGAAGCACAGCTGGGAACAGGGTGCCTGATGCTGGTTCCCCAGACCTGCCGAGCTGCTTCAGTGCACCTGGAAGACGTGAGGTTCCCTTACCAGGCCAAGCAAGGGTCATAAACAAGCTGGGCTTGGGGAAAATTGCACGGGGCACTTATGCCAGGCCGCCGGACCTCTGGAACCAGTGGCACCCACCTGCTTGCTTAGAACTCCACAGTCCACCAAGCACAGCCACAGGGAGGCTGATGCCAGCATCCCGGACCAGCTGAGCTGCTCCAGTGCACCTGGAAGCCACTGATGGTGATGTTTTTAACCTAAAGATAAAATAATAAATGTCAAAAGAATTTCCTATGGCAATTTAACTAGCAGAGAGGTGCTAAGTGTTTTTTTACAAACCAGGATTCATTCAGAAATTAATAGGATAGATTATACCTAAAAATTAGAAAGTTCATTTAGAGCAAAAAATAATGTATGAAAACCATTATTATCACCCTCTCCATGGGCATAAATTTATATTGTCATTTTATCTTTTTTGTGTTGTTTTGCCTTTTGGGAGAAAGCCTCCCTCTGTAGTTGAAGCTGGCCTTGAATTTACTGTGTAACCTAGGCTAGCCCTGAATTCACTGTAATCCTCCTGCCTCATCCCCTGAATGCCAAATCACAGGCATGCACCATCAAGCCCAAACTAATACTGTCATTTCAAAGAACAATAAATTAAGAATTGTTAGATAATGTCTCCATTGTGGATTGCACTTATTATCCTATAATTCCAATGCTTAGAACAGTACTTGCATAGATGCAAACACCACTGAATTGTTGTACCCCAAAAATGAGACCCCAAGATGTTGTTCAAAAAATGGGGCAAGACATCTTTAAAAAGAAGCATTTTATTTTAGCTCATACCCAGTGACACAGCCTACATTGGAATCTGCAGAACTATGTAACTAGGTTAGGTTACAGGGGTTTTTTTAAAGGTAAAGACAGTAAAGAAGAGGAAAAGGAGAGGGAGCTTACACAAAAAGGGAGTTAATCTCTGCAAAAATGTTTTACAACCAGAGCCAGTGGTCCTGGGACAGAGTGTTTTACAATCAGTGGTCAGCAAATGTTTTACAATCAAGGGTCAGTTGGTTCAGGGGCCAAATTGCTGTTCTGGAAGGGGATAATTCACAAGAAATGAGAGTTGAAACACAGATCAGGGTAACGACACTTACAGTACAGGATAGTGGCACCTTAGCCAGGTTAAACATGAATTATTATTGAATGAATTAATTAGGAAAAGCACTGTAAGCAAAAGATAAAATACAGTCTTATGCTTATATAAAGGGGAATATTAAATGGTATCCCAGTTGCTATGTGATAATAAAAATAGATCTAATTTAAATATGGGCCTAAAAAATGTTAAATTTTGATGAATAATAAACAAAAGGATAGATAAACAAATATATCAAAATTACTGGTCCTGCATGGGAACAACAAGTTCCAATGGTTAGGTCCTTTTCATATATTAACTCCAATCAGCAGGGCTTGAGCTGGCCAGCCCACCCTCAGGGACCCTCTCTCAATCCTGTGAACTGGGCAGCCAGAGTCCCAGGAGCTGAGGGCATAGAAGAGGATTTCCAACAGGCCCTGGGGAAGACTTGGAATAAAACTTGAAACACAGAAATAGAGGAAAATGATAAAATGAGAGACCAAATTACAATCTCAAACCTCCAACCCATCCTAAGAAACCTTAGGAGAAAGGTACATAGAAGAATATATATGCTACACTTCAAAATATTGGACATATTAACAACTGAAATAAAGAAGGAATTCTGGGAGGTCTTAAAGGAATTCAAACTAGAAATAATTACACAGGTAAAAGAAGAAATGATACAAGAAAAGAAAGAGATGCTGAACATATCTAAAGAAGACACAGTTAAAAAATTGGAGGGACTAAACAAAAATGTAAAATCCCTGGAAAACAATATAAGAAACAAAGAAAATACATAAAGCAGATGCAAAGAGATATACAGGAAATCAAAAATTCCATTGAAAGCTATAAAAAACCACCTCAATGAAAGTGAAGATAGAATTTCAGACCTTAAAGACAAGATTGCAGCTGGAAAGATTGCAACAGGAAAGGAAAGATCTTTTAAAAATAACAAAAAGTCAAGAAACAAAACTTCAAAGCTACAAGATGATACAAAAAAAAAAACAACATAAGATTGATAGGGATAAATGAAAAAAAAGAGGACAACATAAGGGATGGCAAGAGGATATTTAGAAAAGTAATAGCTGAATATTTCCCAAACATGAGATTGGAAACTTGAATCAGGATCAGTGAAACATATAGAACTCCAAATAGCCATAACCAAAATAAAACTACACCCAGACATATAATAATCACCATCCCAGAAAACCAACAAAAGAATATAGTATTATAAAAGCTGTCAGAGACAAAAGACAGATCACCTACAAAAGAAAACCTATCAGAATTACAGCAGATTTCTCAGCACAAGCAATAAAGTCAGGATGCGCATGGAGTAAAGTATTTCAGATCCTAAAGGAAAATGATTTCCAAACTTGACTGATGTACCCTGAAAAACTGTCCTTCAAAATGGATGGAGAAATAAGATACTTCCATGACAAAGAACAGCTGAAGAACTTCATGATCACCAAGTCAACCCTGCAAAGAATACTGAAAAACAGATTAGATACACTTAGGAAAAAACTATTAGGAAAACAGACAATTAAATGAACAGAAAGATAACAATGCAACAGCAGAAAGATAATATGTCAACAATAAACCAACATATAACAGTTATAACTATTAATGTAAATGGTCTCAAAGCCCCAGTCAAAAGAAACAGATGGGCAGAATGGATCAAGAAACAAAATCCAACCATCTGCTGTCTACAAGAAACCCATCTAACCCAAAAGGATACTCACAGACTGAAAATCAAATGATAGAAAACAATATTTCAAGTAACATGAACCCCCAAAAAAGCAGTGGTAGCTATTCTGTTTGCAGACAATGTGAAATTCAAACCAAGAATGATCAGAAGAGATAACTAAGATTATTAGATACTGATTATGGGAAAACTTCAAGATGCTACACAGATTCAATGCAATCCCAATAAAAATACCATCAACATATCTCATAGATCTAAAGAAATCACTCATAAAATTCATCTGGAGTGAAGAGACACCTAGAATAGCAAAGACAGTTCTAATCAGCAAAGGCAAGGCAGGAGGCATCACAATCCCTGACTTG
Organism: Cavia porcellus; assembly: GCF_034190915.1. Classification (NCBI taxonomy): domain Eukaryota; kingdom Metazoa; phylum Chordata; class Mammalia; order Rodentia; family Caviidae; genus Cavia; species Cavia porcellus. The sequence goes on along the minus strand of NW_026947513.1, from coordinate 48,192,486 downwards.
AAGTTATACTACAAAGCAACAGTAGTAAAATCAACATGGTACTGGAATCAAAACAGAGCCAAAGATCAATGGAATAGATTAGAAGATACAACCACAACTACAAACACACTCAACCATCTTATCTTTGATAAAGGAGCCAAGCAGGTTCACTGGAAGAACGACAGTCTCTTTAATAAATGGTGCTGGAAAAACTGGCTCTCCATTTGCCAAAAACTAAAGCTAGACCCATGTCTATCACCATGTACTAAATTAAAATCTAAATGGATCAAAGATCTGAATATTAAAACAAAAACACTAAATGTATTGGAAGACAAATTGGGTAAAACCTTGAGGACATAGGGGTAGGTAGAGAATTCATAAACAGGACTCAAACCACATGGGAAATACTTCCCAGAATCAATAACTAGGATCACCTCTTGTCAAAAAGTTTCTGCATATCAAAAGAAATCTCCAGCATAGTGAAAAGAAAACCCACAGACTGGGAAAAAAATCTTAGTGAACTGTCCCTCAGACAAAGGACTTCTGTCCAAACATATAAAGAATTTTTAAAAATCAGACCCCCAAAATTTAAAGATCCAATAAAAAAAATGGGCATCTGAGATGCATACACAATTCTCAAATGAAGAAATACAAATGGAAAATAATTACATGAAAAAGTGTTCATTATCATTAGTCATTAGAGAAATGCAAATTAAAACCACACTGAGATTCCATCTCACTCCTGAAAGAATGGCCAGGATCAAGAAAACCAACAACAACAAATGCTGGAGAGGCTGTGGGGAAAAAGGAACTCTCCTGCACTGTTGGTGGGAGTGTAGACTGGTACAACCATTGTGGAAGTCAGTCTGGAGATTTCTCAAAAAGCTGGGATTGGAAGTTCCATTTGTTCTAGCTATTCCACTTCTAGGCATATTCCCAGAAGAACTGAAAGCATCATACCACAGTGATATATGTGCACCAATGTTTATAGCAGCACAATTTGTAATAGCCAGATCTTGGAAACAACCTAAGTGTCCATCAAATGAGGAATGGATAAAAAGTTGTGGTATTTTTATACAAAGGAGTACTACTCGGGTATAAAGAATGATCACATTGAGATATTTATAAATAAATGGGTGCAGCTTGCTGATTTTCTGTCTGGTTGATTTGTCCCTTTTTGTCAATGGTGTGTTAAGGTCTCCTGTTATAATTGTGTTATTCTTTATTTGATTTTTCATTTCTGTTGATACTTGGTTTCTTTACTGGATGCTCTGGAATTTAGTGCATATATATTTAAGATTGTTATCTTGTCCTCTTGAAGTTTTCCCCTAACTAGTATGTAGTAACTCTCTTTGTCTCTTTGGATCATTCTTGGTTTGAATTTCACATTATCTGCAAACAGAATAGCGTCCTCACTTTCTTTAAAAAATTCCTTTTGCTTGAAGTATTATTTTCTATCCTTTGACTTTCAGTCTATGAATTTCCTTTTGGGTTAGGTTGGTTTCCTGCATTCAGCATATGGTTGGATATTGTTTTGCATCCATTCTGCTGATCTGTTTCTCTTAACTGGTGAGTTGAGACATTTACATGAATGGTTATAAACTGTTAGATATTGGTTTGTTGTTGACATGTTATCTTTCTGCTGTTGTATCTTTACCTTTCCATTCTATTTAATTGTCTGCCTTGCTTAGTGGTTTTTTTCCTATGTGTATCTAGACTGTCTTTCAGTATTCTTTGCAGGGTTGGTTTGGTGATCATGAAGTTCTTCAGCTGTTCTTTATTATGGAAGTATCTTATTTCTCCAACTAATTGAAGGACAGTTTGTAGGGTACATGAGTCTGCCTTGGAAGTCATTTTCCTTTAGAATCTGAAATACTTCTCTCCATGCTCTGCTTTACTTCATTGTTTGTGCTGAGAAGTGTGCTGTGATTCTGATAGGTTTTCCTTATAAGTTATCTGTGTTTTCTCTCTAACAACTCTTCGGTTGTTTTTTTGTTTGTTTGTTTGTTTGTTTGTTTAATTTTATTTAAAAGGAAAAAGAGAAAAACACAAAACAAAACAAAGCGGTGTAAGGGTACAAGTAATACAGAACTACAAAAAATAAAAACAGTAAGAAATCACAAGTTAATAGATTACATATTATAATCTTAGAGATAGTTGCTCAAATCACAGTATCAAAGCATACAAAGTGGATATTCAAACAGTGAGACTGCAAACAGTTGTGTTCAATGATCCAACCAAAAACATTAATATGGTCAGCTATTTAACACCCCTAAACACACTTGCTGTTGTATCCTTTAGAGCTCTTTTTTCCCCCCTCTCTTTTTTACAACAAAATTTACACATTTTGGGTTTTATTACTCCTTAGGTCTTATTACTTTTTGGGGGGGGAGAATAAAGTCAAATATGGCAAAACAAAGCTGTCAGCCAAAACCAAGGATAGACATAGCACATGATGTAAAACAGAGTACAAGGTTATCAACAATGGTTATCAACAATGTCTCTTGTTTCCTTAAAAAGAAATGTCCATCTCATCAGACATTATAAAGTTGAACAAAACAGTAGAGAACAAAACCAATAAAACTTAAACATTGTAAACATTACAGGATTTCCAAAGGAGACAACAGTCAAACCAGAATGGGCATCTTAGTGAATCTTATTGCCTTCAAAGTAGTTGCCTATACCCTCGAACTTGATACTATCATATAGAATGTAACAGAGTCTAATCAGTCAAAACAAGATCATGGGAGTATTACAGGACTTCAAAACAAGTTAATAGGAAATCAGAAAAAGTTACTATTATATATCCTGCTAACTTTTTTAATTTTCCCCCTTAATTAAAACAAACATAAGAAATAACTAAATAATTTTTTAAAGAATAAGGGAGAGATTGAGATAAAACAGGACATAACAATATAATAATACAGGTCAAAGCATGACTGTTTCAGCAACCTAGTGCTTCACCACCAAATAACCCAACTTAATAGTAGTTACCATAGTGTCTGTCTTTTTCCTTGAAATATTTGAATAAAACTTCATATACTATAGCTTCAAATATTTCCATATCAAGAAGCCCAGAATAAAGCCTTTCCAATTAATAAGTGAAAACCATATAAGGCTTCAAGGCCTCATAATGGGGAATCATGATTACCACATGTTTTTATATATTTGAATCATTACTTACATTAGGGAAACTATTCGGTATTCACACATGTGAGATTGGTTTATTTCACTTATGAGTATGGTCTCAAGCTGCGCCCATTTATTGATAGATATCTCAATGTGATCCCTCTTTATAGCTGAATAATACTCCATTGTATAGAAATACCACAACTTTTTTATCCATTCCTCAGTTGATGGACACTTGGGTTGTTTCCAAGATCTGGCGATTACAAATTGTGCTGCTATAAACATAGGTGCGCATATATCACTGTGGTATGATGCTTTCAGTTCTTCTGGGAATATGCCTAGAAGTGGAATAGCTGGAATAAATGGGACTTCCAATCCCAACTTTTTGAGAAATCTCCAGACTGACCTCCACAGAGGCTGCACCAGTCTACACTCCCACCAACAGTGTAGGAGAGTTCCTTTTTCCCCACAGCCTCTCCAGCACTTGTTGTTGTGGTTTTCTTGATCCTGGCCACTCTTTCAGGAGTGAGATGGTATCTCAGTGTGGTTTTAATTTGCATTTCTCTAATGACCAATGATGATGAACATTTTTTGATGTATTTATTTGCCATTTGCATTTCTTCATCTGAGAAGTGTGTATTCATCTCAGATGCCCATTTTTGGATTGGATCTTTGAATTTTGAGGGTCTGATTTTTTTGATTCTTTATATGCTTTAGACATAAGTCCTTTGTCTGATGGATGGTTCATTAAGATTTTTTCCCAGTTTGTGGGTTTTCTTTTCACTATGCTGGAGATTTCTTTTGACATGCAGAAACATTTTAATAAGAAGTGGTCCCAGTTATTGATTCTGGGAAGTATTTCCTGTGCAGTTTGAGTCCTGTTCATGAATTCTCTACCTACTCCTATGTCTTCAAGGTTTCTACCCAATTTGTCTTCCAATAGATTTAGTGTTTCTGTTTTAATATTCAGATCTTTGACCCATTTAGATTTTAATTTAGTACATGGTGATAGACATGGGTCTAGCTTTAGTTTTTGGCAAATGGAGAGCCAGTTTTTCCAGCACCATTTATTAAAGAGACTGTCGTTCTTCCAGTGAACCTGCTTGGCTCCTTTATCAAAGATAAGATGGTTGAGTGTGTTTGTAGTTGTGGTTGTATCTTCTAATCTATTCCATTGATCTTCGGCTCTGTTTTGATTCCAATACCATGTTGATTTTACTACTGTTGCTTTGTAGTATAACTTCAAGTCAGGGATTGTGATGCCTCCTGCTTTCTCTTTGCTGCTTAGAATTGCCTTTGCTATTCTAGGTCTCTTCTGGTTCCAGATGAAATTTAGGAGTTATTTCTCTAGATCTATAAGGTATGTTGATGGTATTTGTATTAGGATTGCATTGAATCTGTATAACAGTTTTGGGAGAATAGCCATTTTCACAATGTTTGTTCTTCCTATCCATGAGCAAGTGATGTCTTTCCATTTTCTGAGATCATCTTCAATTTCTTTTTTCAGTGTATTATAATTTTCACTGTATAAGTCTTTCACTTCTCTCATAAGAGTAATTCCTAAATATTTCATTTTTTTGCTTGCTAATTTGCAGAGTGTAGTTTCTCTTATTTCCCTCTCTGTGATTTTGTTGTTCGTGTATAGGAATGCTATTGATCTCTGAGTATTGATTTTGTATCCAGCCACATTACTGAATTTATTTATTGTATCTAAGAGTCTTTCCATGGAGTTTAGGGGGTCTTCTATGTAGAGTATCATGTCATCTGCAAACCATGATAATTTAACTTCTTCTTTTCCTATCTTTACCCCTTTTATTTCTCTCTCTTGCCTAATTGCTCTGGTTAGTACTTCCAGTACTATATTAAATAGGAGTGGTGAAAAGGACATCCTTGTCTTCTGCCTGATTTTAAAGTAAAAGGTTTCAATTTTTGGCCATTTAGTATGATGCAGGCTGTTGGTTTGTCATAAATGGCCTTTATTATATTGAGATAAAGACCATCTATTCCAATTTTCTGTAAAGTTCTTATCATGAATAAATGTTGGACCTTATCGAAGGCTTTTTCTGCATCTATAGAAATGATCATGTGATTCTTATTTTTGGCTTTATTGATATGGTGGATTACATTTATTGATTTACATATGTTAAACCATCCTTGCATTCCTGGGATGAATCCCACTTGGTCATGGTGTATAATCTTCTTGATGATTTGCTGCATCCTATTTGCCAATATTTTATTGAGGATTTTTGCATCTGTGTTCATTAGGGAGATCGGTCTATAGTTCTCTTTTTTAGTTGGGTCTTTCTCAGGTTTTGGTACTAGAGTAATATTTCCTTCCAGGAATGACTTAGGAAGGATTGCTTCCCTTTCAGTTTCATTGAATAGTTTGAGGAGTGTCGGCATTAGGTCTTCTTTGTATTTCTTGTAGAATTCTGCAGTGAATCCATCTGGGCCTGGGCTCTTCTTGGTGGTAAGGACTTAATTACATTTTCAAATTCATTAACAGAGATTGGGTTATTCAACAGTTTTACATCCTCTTGATCTAGCTTTGGTACTTCATATGTTTCTAAGAATCTGGCTATTTCTTCTGTGTTATCAAACTTTTGACTGTAGAGCTTTTCAAAATACGTGTTGATGATCTTCTGTATTTCTATTGGGTCTGTAGTGTTTTCTCCTTTTTCATTTCTTATTGCATGAATTTGAGCTTTTTCTTCCCTTTTTTAAATAAGGTTGGCTGGGGCTTATCAATTTTATTTATTCTTTCAAAGAACCAACTCTTTGATTCGTTGATTCTTTGGATTGTTTTCTTAGTCTCTATTGCATTGATTTCTGCTCTGACTTTTATAATTTCCTCTCTTCTTTTGGCTTTGGGCTTGACTTGCTCTTCTTTTTCTAGCTGTTTGAGGTGTAGCATCATGTTATTTATTTGTATTCGTTCTGTTTTCCTGATGTGGGAACTCGGTGCAATAAATTTTCCTCTGAGGACAGCTTTCATTGCATGCCACAAATGCCGGTAAGTTGTATCTGCATTTTCATTTTCTTTTAGGTATTGTTTAATTTCTTCTGTGACCCACTGATTACTCAAGAGTGTGTTATTCAGTTTTCATGTGTTTGCGGGATTTTTGCAGTATCTTTTATCATTAATTTCTAATTTCAGAGCGCTATGATCCGATAACATGCAAGGGATGATTTCAACTGTTTTGCATTTGTTTAAATATGTTCTGTGAGCTAATATATGGTCTATTTTAGACAATGATCCATGTACTGCTGAAAAGAATGTGTATTCTGATGTTGTTGGGTGGAACATTCTGTATATGTCTATCAAATCCATTTGTTCACAGGTGTGATTCCGTTCTGTTATTTCTTTGCTCATTTTCTGTCTGGTTGATCTGTCCCTTGGTGTCAATGGCATATTAAGGTCTTCTGTTACAATTGTGTTACTGATAATTTGAGTTTTCATTTCTGTTAATAGTTGTTTTATATAACTGGGTGCTCTGGAGTTTGGTGCATATATATTTAAGATAGTTATCTCTTCCTCTTGGAGGTTTCCCCTTACGAGTATGTAGTGACCTTCTTTGTCCTTTATGGTCCTTGTTGGTTTAAAGTTCACATTGTCTGCAAACAGAATGGCTACTCCTGCCTTTTTTTGGATTCCTGCTACATGAAGTATTGTTTTCCATCCTTTGACTTTCAGGCTGTGAGTATCCTTCTGGGTTAGATGGGTTTCCTGTAAACAGCATATGGTTGGATTTTGTTTCTTGATCCATTCTGCTAGTCTGTTTCTTTTGATTGATGCATTGAGACCATTTATATTAATAGTTATTACTGTTAAATGCTGGTTTATTGTTAACATGTTATCTCTCTGCTGTTGCATCTTTATCTTTCTGTTCTGTTTAATTATCTGCTTTGCTTAGTGGCTTTTTTCCTTTGTGTATCTAAACTATCTTTCAATATTTTTTGCAGGGTTGGTTTGGTGTTCATGAAGTTCTTCGGCTGTTCTTTGTCATGGAAGTATCATATTTCACCATCAATTATGAATGATAGTTTTGCAGGATACATCAGTCTGGGTTGGAAATCATTTTGCTTTAGGATCTGGAATACTTCACTCCATGCTCTTCTTGACTTTATTGTTTGTGCTGAGAAGTCTGCTGTGATTCTGATAGGTTTTCCTTTATAAGTGATCTGTCTTTTTCTCTCTGGCAGCTTTTAATAATCTATTCTTGTGTTGGATTTCTGGGATGGTGATTATTATATGTCTGGGTGTAGTTTTATTTTGGTTATGACTATTTGGAGTTCTATATGCTTCACTGATCCTGATGTCGGTTTCTGATCTCATGCTTGGGAAATTTTCAGCTATTACTTCTCTAAATATCCTCTTGACATCCTTTATGTTGTCTCCTTCTTTTTCATTAATCCCTATCATTCTTATGTTATTCTTCTTTGCATCATCTTGCAGTTGTTGAATTGTTGTTTCCTGATTCCTTGTTATTTTTAAAAGATCTTTCCTTTCCTGTTAACTAGCTGCAAACCTGTCTTCAAGGTCTGAAATTCTATCTTCACTTTCATTAAGGCAGTTTTTACAACTTTCAGTGGAGGTTTTTATTTCCTGTATATCTCTGTGCATCTGCATTATGTATTCTGTTTGTTTCTTATATTGCTCATCTAGGGATTCTATCTTTTTGTTTAGTTCCTCCAATTTTTTATCTGTGTTTTCTTTAGATATATTCAGAATCTCTTTCATTTCTTTTATCATTTCTTCTTTTACCTGGGAGATTATTTCGAGTTTGAATTTCTTTAAAGCTTCCTGGAGTTGCTTGTCAATTTCAGTAGCTATTGTGTCTGATATATGAGGTGGATGGGATATATTTTCTTCTAAATACATTCCTCCTAGTGTTTCTTGAGATGGGCTGGAGGTTTGAAGTTGTAATTTGGCCTTTCTTTTTGTCATTTTCCTATATTTCTGTGTTTCAAGTGTTATTTGAAAGCTTCCTCAGGATCTGTTGGGAATCCCCTTCTATGTTTGCAGCTACTGAGACTCTGGCACCATGCTACCCCAAGCCACTGGGCCTGCAGAACCAATGGCCCTCCTCTGCCTGCTCAGAACTCCGCAGTTCCAGACAAGCTGGGCCTCAGGGACACTGTGCGCCCACCTGCCCGTTTGAAGCTCCACAGCTTTCCAATCACAGCCGGGATGTGGCGGAAGATGTAGAGGCCTCAAACCCGCCTCTCCACTTCCCTGCACCTGGAAGCCTGGAGGGACCCAAACAGTCTGGGCTCTGGGCAGAGTGCGCTGAGCACTCACCACAGGCTGCAGAACCCGCAATGCTCCACTGCCCACGGAGACATCCACAGTCCTCCAGACACACAGGGAGGCCGATGCAGGCACCCCAGATCCACCCAGCCCCTCCTCTGCACACTGATGGCTAGGTGTGGGAGGCCCAAACAGGCTGGGCTCCAGGAGATAGCGTGGGGCCGCCCAACCATTGGAAGCTCAGAAGTTCTCCAAGTGCAGCAGGGATGGGGAGGCAGATGTAGAGGCCTCAAACCCACTTCTCCACTTCACTGCACCTGGAAGCCTGGAGGGTCCCCAACAGTCTGGGATTTGGTCAGAGTATGCTGAGCACTCACCATAGGCCGTGGTGCCTCCGGAACCTGCGATCCCTCCTTGCTTGCTGAGATATCCACAGTCCTCCAGACACATGGGGAGGCTGATGCAGGCACCCCAGATCCACCCAGCCCCTCCTCTGCACACCGATGGCTAGGCGCAGCAGTCCCAAACAGGTTGAGCTCTGGGGATAGCGTGGGCCTGCCTACCCATTGGAAGCTCAGCAGTTCTCCAAGTGCAGCTGGAATGAGGAAAAATATGGAACGCTTCGCGAATTTGTGTGTCATTCTTGTGCAGGGGCCATGCTAATCTTCTCTGTATCATTCCAATTTTAGTATATGTGCTGCCAAAGCGAGCACTCTCTAACAACTCTTAATATTCTGTTGTTTTGTTGGTTTTCTGGGATGGTGATTATTATATGTCTGGGTGTAACTTTATTTTGGCTATGGCTATTTGAAGTTATATATATATATGTTTCACTAATCCTAATTTCAGTTTCCTTTTTCATGTTTGAGAAAAATTCTGTTCTTCTGTAAATAGCCTCTTGATACCATTTGTGTTGTCACACTTTTTCATTTATCCCTATCAATATTATGTTGTTTTTCTTTGCATCATCTTGCAGCTGTTGAATTGTTATTTCTTGATTCCTTGTTATTTTTAAAGGATCATTCCTTTCCTGTTCACTAGCTGCAATCTTGTCTTTAAGGTCTGAAATTCTATCTTCACTTTCACTGAGGCAGTTTTGACAACTTTCAATGGGATTTCTGATTTCCTGTATATCTCTTTGAATCTGCTTCATGTATTCTGTTTGTTTCTCATATTGTTCATCCAGCAATTCTATCTTTTTGCATTGTTCCTCTAATTTTTTAACTGTGTCTTCTTTAGATGTGTTCAGCATTTCTTTCATTACTTTTATCATTTCTTCTTTTACCTGGTAGATTATTTCTAATTTGAATTCCTTTATAGCTTCCCATAGTTGCTTCTTTATTTCAGTTGCTATTATTTAAGGCATTTCAAGTGTATGACTTTTATTTTCTTCTATATACATGGCTCCTAGGCTTTCTTGGGATAAGCTGGAGGTTTAAGATTCCATTTTGCTCTTTTATCTTGTCATTTTCCTATATTTCCATGTTTCAAGTGATGTTCCAAAGCTTTTCCTTCACCTCCTATACCCTCAGACCCTGAGACTGAGTGGAGGTTGCTAAGCATGGTCCAGTCAGGCTTGCAGGACCTCCTGTGCCACCTCTGGTGTTCCAGGAAGCTGGGCAGTCTCCTAACCACTGTGGGTGGTAGACCCAAGTTCTCCCCAGGCTAGCACCGAGGATGCACTGGAACTCACCTCGCATGCCCTCAGTTCCCCTAATTGAATTAAGGTAGCTGCACATGGTCTAGTCAAGCCAGTGAAACATCTGGAGCCTAGTTCAGTGTGGCTGGAAGCAGGGCGGCTGCTTAACCACTGGGAGCAATGATCTTACACTCTCCTGGGCCCACACCAGGGCACTGGAACTCTGAGGTCTTGTTTTTTAGTTCTTCATGTAGTCTAAATCCTCTGTCCAAGGAATAATTGGAAAATTTTTTCCAATTCTGTAAGTTGTCTCTATACTCTGTCAGTTGTTTTTTTGCTGTGCAGAGGCTTTTTATTTGATATGATCCAATCTGTTCATTTTTAGTGGTCTGTCTTGGGGTTCTGTTCAGAACATCCTTGCTTCTGCCTATGTCTTCAAGAATTATACTTATTTTAAGCCAGGTCCAGTGCCTCATACTTATAATCCCAGCATTCAGAAGACTGAGGTAGGAGGATCATTGCAAATTTCAAAACAGCCTGAGCTATACAGTGAGGCCCTATCTCAAAAAGACAAAAAAATTAAAAACATTTTTCAAAAAGATGGGCCACCAGCAGAAGAAACAAGAAGCCAGCTCTTTCCTGTGAGCCAGCTAGCATGCAGACAAGAAAAGTTGAACACCACTCTTCCTACCCTAGCTTCTCTCCCAGTAAGCAACTAGCTGATCCAGAGAAACACAGGCTGAGATGATAGTTACTGAAGTTAAAAAAAAAATCTAGGGGACAATTTGGCTCTCCTTGAACACAGAACACTTGCTTCAACTAAACTAAACCCTGTCTCTATGTACTGATAAGTACAGAGCTGGCTATAGTATTTCCTTCTCCCTTCAATTGGCTCTAAGCAATACAAATAAGGCTAGCTAAGGTACTGATATATAATCTTTAAAGCCAGCTGAGAGTTTGCTATTTCTGTGCATTATATTCCCCATAAATAGCTGAGCACAGCTATCTGGATCTGCCAGATAGCTCCAAAAATGTCAACTGGCTTCAAACCACAAGATAAGAGGTGTGACTTCCCAGGGCACAAAAATTTACATATCAAAAACTGAAGCAACAGCCTCCTAAATCATCCAAATCCTCCTCAATCAAGTAATGCAGATTGGTCTTTCTGTACAACCTTCTCCCTGCAAATTGCAGAAATGGTTGCACTCTACCTGGCTAGTTCAACTCATGTAATTCCCACCATCCTCACTGTCACTCCTCCTTGGGTAACTCCCCTCATCATGATATAACAAATGCCGGGCGATGCCTGAGATCAATGGCCTTTTTCTGTGAATCCTCACCTGGACCAGCCTCAGGCCTCTTGACTGCTCATAACTATTTATACATATTTATACCTCTTAGTGTCTTTATTCTCACCATGAGTTGCACTGGAGCTATAAATTAAAATTAACTCACTGGTATTTTGATAACATTATCGTGAAATTACAAATACAACTTTCCAGACTGCAAGGAGCACAAAAAAAGAGATTACAATATTGTAAGGAATTATAGCATTCAATATTAATATTACACCAAAAATAGCTTAATACTTGGAGTATTTAGGGTTTGACCAAAGTCAGTAGTCTGAGCATCTATTTAGAAGATAACAATATGCAATATAGCAACTATAGGAGATCTCCATTGGAAGGTGACAGCCATTGTTAATTGCCTATTATTTTGTTTTAAAGTCCTGTATCATTTCATCATTTTGTCTTGCTTGGCAGTTAATTAGTCACAGAGGAAATTAAAGAAGAAATTAAAAAATATCTACAAGCAAATGGAAACACAAATACAACTTACCAGAACATGTGGGAAGCAATGAAAGCAGTCCTCAGAGGGCAGTGAATTCCCACATCAGGAAAACAGAATGAACACAAATCAATAACCTGATGTTACACCTCAAGCATCTAGAAAAAAAAGAGAAAATCAGGTCCACAGCCAGAAGAGGGGAGGAAATTATAAAGATCAGAGCAGAAATTAATGCAACACAGACTAAGAAAGCAATACAAAGAATTAACAAATCAAAGAGTTGGTTCTTTGAAAGAATTAATAAAACTGACAAACACTAACCAATTTTGTTTTTAAAAAGGAAAGCAAAAACTCAAATTCAAGCAATAAGGGGTGAAAAATAGAAAATCAATACAGACCCTGTGGAAATACAGAAGATCATCAGTTCCTGCTTCAAAAAGCTTTGCTCTCATAGGTTTGATAACACAGAAGAAATGGACAGATCTTTAGAAACAATGAATTACTAAAGCTGGATCAAGAAGATTTGAAATGGCTGAATAACTCAATTTCAATCAATAAAATTTTAAATGTAATTAAAACCTTACCAACAAAGAAAAGCCCAGGTCCTGATGGATTCACAGCTGAATTCTATAAGAAATTCAAGGAATAGTTAATTCCAATACTCCTCAAAATCTTAAAAAGCAACTAAAAGGGAAGCAATTATTCCAAAATCATTCCTGGAGCAAGTATTAGCCTAATATCAAAACCAGAGAAAGACTCAACCAAAAAGGGAACTACAGGTCAATCGCCCTAATGAGCATAGATGAAAAAATTCTCAATAAAACACTGGCAAACAGAATGCAGCAAATCATCAAGAAGATCATACAATACAACCAAGTGGGATTCATAATCAGGAATGCAAGGATGGTTCAACCTATGCAAATCAATAAATGTAATACACCATACCAATAGAGACAAAGATAAGAATCACCTGATCATTTCTATAATTGCAGAAAAAGCTTTTGATAAGGTCTAACACTCATACATTATAAGAACCTACAGAAAATAGGAATATATAATCATTAACCTCAATCTAATAAAAGCAGTCTCACTCCAGAAAGAATGTCCAGGATCAAGAAAACCACCAATAATAAATTCTTGAGAGGCTGTGGGGGAAAAGGAATTCTTCTACCCTGGTGGTAGAGTGTAGAGTGGTGACCACAGTGGAGGTCAGTCTGGAGGTTCCTCAGAAAGGTGGGATTGGAAGTCCCATTTGACCCAAATATTCCACCTCTGAACATATTCCCAGAAGAAATGAAAACATCACACCACAGTGTATATTCACCCATATTTATAGCAGCACAGTTTACAATACCCAGATGTTGGAAATAACCTAAATATTCATCAACTGAGGAACGGATAAAAAAGATGCGGTATTTTTATACAACAGAGTATTATTCATCTATAAAGAAGGATCACATTGAGGCTTTTATAAATAAAAGGATACAACTTGAGACCATACTCTTAAGTGAAATAAATCAAACTCACATGTGGAAATACTGTATTGACTCTCTAGTGTAACAAACTGAAAAGTAAATAAGATAGAAAATCTTCAATAAATATTGCAAAAAAGTGAGAAACTGCTCAAAGGGGAAAAGGTAACTCAGGGAATAGGAGAAAAGAAAGAAGGGGAAAAGGAAATAAATTTGGATATACACTTAAGATAGCTAAGATGATTGTGCTACTAATTCTACTAGTTCTTGAATCAAAACAGTTAACAGTTAACATTCATAAAATTAGATAAATTTTGCATGTTTATATCTGGCAATCTGAATAACTCTTTTGAAGATAACTATGCAAAATAACAACCTTAGGTATGTTCCTACCATCTTGTTTTGAAAGCCTAAATTGTCATTGTTTTGGGCTCTTTGTTATCATTATTTATTTGTCTCTTTTGTTTCTTGTTTTTCTCATAATTCATTTTGTTTTGTTTTATTTTTCTGTCTAACACAGAAAGGATAGATGTACATGTATAGGCTTATACATGCCTAGAACTTGTCATAAAGAGTTGATAAGAATCAATTTTATTACATGTGATGGTATGAACAGTTACTTTGAAGAAAACAAGACATTATAGTAGTCATTGCTGATTTCCTATCATCTTGCTGTGAAGTCCAGTAATGCTTTTATTCTTTGTTTTGATTGGTTTTAGTGTGTTTTGTATTATTTAATTTTAATATATATGAAGGTATGGACAGCTATTTTGAAGAGAACAAGAGACATTATGATAGCCATTGTTGATTTTCCTATTGTCTGGTTTTGAAGGCCTGTAATGCTTTCATTCTTTTGCCTTGAATGGGTTTATACTATTTTTGTCTTGCTTTGAAATCCTGTGTTGATTGCATTGTTCTGTTCTGTTTTGTTTCTATTAATCTCTTTAACATAAAATAAAATAATCATAGACATGGGAGAGTAGATAAGCTCTTAAAATTAAGAAAGTATCAAATATTAGAAGAAACAAAATTAAAGAACTAGAACATACATTTCTATAATAACTCTGAATGTAATAGTCTTAATTTTCCAATTAAAGGACAGACAGGCAGACTAGATTTTTAAAAACCCATCTCTTTGCCACATGCAAGAAATCCACCTCATTAGCAAACACAAACTGAAAGTCAAAGGATGGAAAAAAGTATTCTATGAAAAGAAAATCCAATAGTAAGGAGTAACTATACTCATCTTTGACAAAGCAGACTTCAAGACAAAATGTGACAGATGAGACACGGGAATAATCTGTGAAGAAGACATAACACCAGTTTGTTTTATTTATTTCATAAAGTAAATGCTATTCAACATAAAGGAACACATAGCTCCCAATAAAATAATTGTGGGTGACTTCAATACTTCACTGATACGTTGGTCATTCAGATTCCCCCCAAAAAATCAACAAAGAAATATCAAAATCCACATCATAGATCAAAGAAGCTTAAAAAGTATCTATAAAATATTCCATTAAACAACTGGCAAATACATTCTTCTCAGCAGTTCAAAAAAATCACGTTGTAGCCAACAAAACAAATTTAACAAATTTAAAAATGTGCTATAATTTCTTGCATTTTGTCCATAATGAAGTGAAACTAGAAATCACAATAAGAGAAACTATTGAAGCTAGAATGTAAATTGAAACATTTAATTCTGAACAGTCAGTGGATCATTAAAAAATCAGGAGAGAAATTTAAACATTCTTAAATCAAATTAAATTGGACACACAACGTAACAGCCTTTCAGGGGTACAAAAAGGGCAATTTCGAAGAAGTTTGTTGCTATGAGTGTATACCTCAAACATCAGAGAGACCTCAAATAAATAACATCATGATACATATCAAAGTACAAGAAAAACAAGGAACAGCCTTAAAAAAAACTCAACAGAAGAAAATAAGTTCTGATGATGATGATGTCTGAAATTAATGAAAGGCTAAAAGAATAATACAAAGGATCAATGAAACAAAATTGGTTTTCACAAAATATGAACAAGAATGGCATATCTCTAGCCAAACAAACCAAAGCAAGAAGACTCAAATCAATACAACTAGAGGTGAAGGGGAGACATTACAACAGGCACTGCTGAAATCCAGCGGCTCTCTAGAAACTGTATTGAAAACCTGTATTCTAATAAATTGGAGAACCTAGAAAGACATAAATTTCTAGAGACATATTAGTACCAAAATGCAAATGAATATATAAAATGCTTAAGCAAATCATTAACAAGCAATGACATTGAAGTAGGAATAAGAAGAGCTCCCAATAAACAAAAGCCTAGGAATTAGTAGTTTCACTGATAAATTTTACCAAACCTTTAACAAAGTAACACCAATATTCCTAAGACTATCCTTGAAACAGTAAAGAAAGAAATATTTCTGACTTCATCCTAGGAGAGGGACATCATCTTAACACTGACAGCAAAAAAAAGCACGCACAAAGAGAAAGGATATACAATATCCTTGATGAATGTAAATGCAAAAAAAAACCTTTAATACAAACCAAATTCAACAACACATTAAAAAGATAATACACTGTGGTCAAGTTTGTTTTATTTTTAAGGATGTTTCACAATATGTAAATCAATAAACATAATATACCAATAAAACAGAATCAAGGAGAAAATTACATTGTTAAAGATGTCCTCCACAAGCTTTATGATAGGTGGGGCTTTTCAGAGTAACTGGATCTAGAATGTGTGATGCTGGGATCAAGGGTGTGATTTCCACATTAGACCACTGATTGGTTTGCATGGTTCTCAGTGTGGATAATGCGAAGGTCCATTTTGGGTGCAATTTGCTACGTACTCTAAGGACATGTAGCCTGGATGGAATATAAAGGACAAAGAGGAGACTGCTTTCTGCTTCTTACTTTGCTGATTTTCTGCCTTTCTGCCTTCTGCTTACCAAGAACAGTTTCTCTTCTGTGAGGCCCCTCTGCCATGTCACCCTGCCTTGAGGCCAGCTGACTATGGACTGAAACCTCTACAAGCTGCAAACCAAATAAACCTTTAGCCTTTTAACTTTGGACGCCGGGTACCTTATCTCAAGAATGAGAAAGATGGGGACTTCCGGGAGAACATGGCGGACAGATAACAGCAACTACCGGAGGCTCTCTGAAAGACTCGGCTCAGAAGCCAGGAATGGTGCGGACTAAGGAGGCATAAGCAGGTGGAGATATGCTCTGCTGACTCAGGAATGAACTGGGCTGAGAGAAACCAACTTGGAATGCAGTCCTGGTGCTAAAACAGGAACAGAAAAGCCTCGGTGTGGAGGCTGGACCCCGAGCCATTGTAAGCCGCGATTTGAGTTTCCCGCCGTGTGGCGGCTGGCTGCTTCTACAGTGGCTCGCTGCCTCTACAGTGGCTCGGCAAGGAGAGAGACGCGCACTCTGAGAACGGCAATCTGCGAATGGCAGGGAGGCGTACACTAACTGGTGGTGAGGTGAGTGAGAGAAACTGACACTCTACCACAGTTTGACTCCAGCAGAGGACTTTCTAGGCCCGAGCAGTCCTGCAGGAGCAGGGCGTGGTGGCGATTCCAGCCACACATCCCCCTCTCGGGGGGATTGGTGAAAAGTGCCTGGCCTGCGTGACGCTGCTGGCGGACCTGGTAGGCTGTCCCAACCCAGATCCCAGAGCCTGACGGTGGCCGGGAGGGGAGATGCATAGGCTGCCTGGTCCGTAACTCCCTGGTGCGCAGCGGTGAGCGGGAACACCTAACTGGTGCAATTTGATCAGGCTGTGGCTGACTGGGAGAGAAGCTGGGCCTCTTATATAAGCTTGCCTATATAAGGAACAGAGAAGAAGAGGCAGCATGGGAAGAGGCAGCAACAAGAAAGGCTCCTCGGCCCCCAATTCTGAGAAACAGGCAATAGCAGACACCACACCAATACACATAAGGCGCCATATAGAGAGCCTCATAGACCAATTCAGGAATGAAGTTATCAACGACCTGAAGCTAGAAGTATGCAGAATAGTTAGAGAAATGCTAAGTACCACCCAAGAAAAAACAGGTGGTGGAATGGAAGAACAGAAAAAAAGGGGAGAATTGTTTGATGGAGAAAACAGAGAAAGCATAGAATACGTGAAGCAGGTTCAAAGGGACTACCAAGATACTAAGAAGTCTATCGAAGACTGGCATAACAGCTTGAAAGAAACTAAGGACAGACTATCTGAACTGGAGGGCAGACTTGTAATATGGGAGAATGAAATGAAAAACTTCTTAAAAATAACAAAGAAACAAACAGCAATAATACAAAGACAAGAAGATGATAAGAGGAGCCATAACTTAAGGATTAAGAACATAAAAGAAGAAGTAGGGACACAAACAAGTGAACTACAAAAGCTACTCACAGAAATAATCCAGGAGAATTTTCCTAATTTAGCAAAAGGTAAAGATACTCAGATGTACGAGGCATACAGGACCCCAGCTACCTACAACCCTAACAGAGAAACACCCAGGCATATAATAATAAAAATTCCAGAAATTCAATACAAGAACAGAATATTAAAAGCTGTAAGAGACAAGAAACAGACCACTTACAAGGGAAGACCCATCAGAATTACAGCAGATTTCTCTGCACAAACCATCAAATCACGAAGAGCACGGGGGGAAATAATTCAAGCTTTGAAAGATAATAATCTCCAGCCAAGATTGAGATATCCTGCACAACTGTCCCTGGAAATTGATGGAAAAACAAGGTGCTTCCAGGATAAAGAGGAACTGCGGGAATTTGCAACCACCAATTCAACTCTACAGAGAGTATTGCAGGATATTCTAAAAAAAGAAAAATACAAAGAATCCAGAAATAATGGCAGAGAGGCCACAACGAATGGAGCAGAGAACAAAATGAAGAAGACAAACTGACAGCTACTGACAGAAAAAGAGCTCAACAGAAATGAGGCAGAGAAGATTGGATGATAGGAACAGCTATTTTGGAGAAAACAACGTCATAATATATAATGCTGATTTAATATCATCTTGCTTAGAAGTCCCATCAAGCTTTTGTCCTTCTGTCTCCATAGGTCTTAACATGTTGTATCTTATTGGATTTTATTATGTACGATAGTATAAGCAAAAACCTTTTAAAGACAAGGAGATTATACAGAAACCATTGTTCATTTTCTGTTAGTCGATTCTAAATACTCTGTAATGCTGTCATTCTCTTGAATGGTTTTACATTGTTTTGATATACTTAATGCTACAGTATACGAAGTTGTACTCAAGGATTTCAAAGAAAG
Organism: Cavia porcellus; assembly: GCF_034190915.1. Taxonomy (NCBI): domain Eukaryota; kingdom Metazoa; phylum Chordata; class Mammalia; order Rodentia; family Caviidae; genus Cavia; species Cavia porcellus. Next base: position 48,173,940 of record NW_026947513.1, on the reverse strand, counting down.
AGACAATATGGTAACTACTTTTAGGTTAGGATTATCTGGTGGTGAAACATTATTCTGCTTAAATGGTTATGTTTTGATCTGCGCTGTTTCGTTGTTATGCCCTCTTTTATCTCAATCTCCACTCCATTATTTACTTTTGTATCTTTATCCTTTTAATTAAAGGAAAAAAATAGCAGGATATATTATAGTAACCCACTTTGACTTTTCATTACCTTGATTTAAAGCCCTGTATTACTCTCACCATCTTGTTTTTAACTGATGTTCCCCTATTCTGTTTTGCTGGATAGTATCAGGTTCGAAAGTTTAGGCATCAGCTGTGAAGACAATGAGATTCATTATGACACCCATTCTTGTTGACTTTTATCTACTTTTGAAGACCTACAATGTCTCCAATGTTTTGGTTTTGTCGGTTTTATTCTTTACTGTTTTGTTCAATTGTATTATAACTAACGATATAGGCAATTCTATTAGAGATAGCGGGAGGCATTATGGTAACCATTGTTGATCACCTTGTATTATGTTTTTACATTATCTATTATGTCCACCCTTTTGACTTGACCGATTCTGTTCTGTTATGTCACATTTGGTTTTACTCTCTTCCAAAAAAGTAATAAGAACCGTGGGAGCAATGAAACCCAAAATGTGTAATAGTCATGGTACAAAAGAGAGGAAAAGAAAGTGCTCCAAACTATATAACTGCATGTATATTTAAGTGTATAAGATAGAAAATGATATCACAGAGTTTTATTGGATCAATGAACAGAACTGTTTGCAGTATCATTGATGGAATGTCCACTTTACAAGCTTTAATTTTGTGACTTGAACAATTATTTCTAAGATGACAATATGTAATCCATTAACTAGTGATTTCCTACTGTTCATTTTTTTCTGTAAATCTGTATAACTTGTACCCTTTCCCTGCTTTTTTTTATTCTTTTCTCCTTAAATAAAATTTAAAAAAATAACTTAAAAAAAAAAAAGAATGAGAAAGATGACTAAGACACACATGATCATCTCAATTGATGAAGAAAAATCTCTCAACAAAATTCAGCATCTCTTCATGATAAGAAACCCTACAGAAATCAGATATCCAAGGATCACACCTCAATGTAATAAATACTATGTGTGACAAACTCATAACTAACATCATTCTCAATGGAGAAAATCTAAAAACATTTTTTTAAGTCAGAAATGGTATAAGAATATCCTTTTATCATTTCTGTTCAATATAGTACTAATTGCTAGAGCAATTGGGCAAGAGAAAGAAATAAAAAGAATTGAAACAGGAATAGAGGAAGTCAAATTAACCTTATTTGCAAAGAATATGATCCTATGCTTAGCAAACCTTAAAAGCTCTACCCCCAAAATCGGAGTGGACAAATTCAGCAGACTTGCAGCATACAAAATCAGTAGCTTTTCTACACAGCAATAATGAACTTGCCAAGAAAGAAATTAGATAAACAACTCCAACCACAATAGCTTTTAAAAATAAAATGCATACAAACTACCTAACCAAGGAGGTGAAAATTCCTTACGATGAAAATTAAACAGCTCTGAAGAGATTTAAGAAGACACTGGAGGACAGAAAGACCACCTCATGTTCATGGATTGGCTGAATTAATAATGTCAAAATATTCGTATTGCCAAAAGTGATCTACAGATGCACTACAATTCCCATCAAAATTTCAATGACATTCCTCACAGAACTAGAAAAACTAATGCTAAAATTAATATGGAAACACAATTGTGCCAAAAATAAAACTAAAGCAATTCTAAGCAAAAGGAAAAGGCTGGAGGAATCACAATGCCCAATTTCAAATTATACTACAAAACCATAGCAATAAGATGAATGTGGTGGCACCCATCTGAATCCCAGCACTTGGGAGGCTGAGTCAGGAGGATTGTTGTGAGTTCAAGGGCATTCTGGGTTACATAGTGAGTTCAAAGCCATCTTGAACTACAAACTGAGACCCTGTCTCAAGAAACAAGAGGTAATAACAAAAGAAACAAGCAAAAAGTCATAATGACAACCAGAATTGTACTGGCACAAAATTAGCAAATAGTTCATTCAACAAATCCACACAAACCCAGCCATCGCATTCTTTTCAAAGGAGCCAAAAATAAGAGTAAGACAGCCTCATGAACAAATGGTGCTAGAAAAACTGAGTATCAACCTACAGAAGACGGAAACTAGATTCCTAGTTCTCACCCTTAACACAAATCACTTAAAAATAGATCAAAAACCTACACATACAATCTGAAACTTTTGAAAGAAAAATATGGCTCACTTAAAGTCATAGGTGCAAAGAGTTCCTGAATAGGGCTCCAGTGGCACAGGAGATAGATCAAGAATCAGTGAACAGGACTGCATCACATTAGAGTTTTTTGCACAGCAAAGGAAACAATCAACACAGAGAAAAGCCAGCCTACTGTGTGGGGGGAGTCCTCATCAACTAACCTTCCAATAGAAGGTTAACATCTAGAATATATAAAGAATTTTTTAAAAACTTAACACTCAAAAATCAGATAGCTCAATCAATAAATTAGCATATGAATTGAACAGACATTTTTCAAAGGTAGAAATTGTCAATAAACATGAAAAAAGTTTAATACTTTTAACCATTAGGAAAATGCATATCAAAACTACATTGAAGTTCAGCGTCACAGCAATCAGAATGGCCATCATCAAGAATATATAAAAATAAATGTTTTCAAGGATGTAAGCAGTTGAGGGGCTTTCTGCACTGCTGGTGTGAGTGTAAACCATTATAGCCACTGGAAATGAGTCCACATGGAAGCTCCTCAAAATGCTAAGAATAGATCCCAGAGACACAAAAATAACAACGTGGGGAAGAGAAGACAGGAGATGGACCCCTGGAACTTAGGGAGGATCTGAGGGAAGACTGGAGCCCGCAGAAACGTTGAAAGCCGAGCTCCACGCAGAACGAGGAGGGCAGCCTGCAGTTTCTGCCTGGCTCCTCCAGGCTGCAGGCTCCTGCACAAGGAAGATGGAATCCACACGGGCACTTTAGTGAAAGCAGGTGATCCCGGTGCAGTTAGCCCGGCAACCGGGTTCTCTGGGAAAGCGTTCTAGTGTTGCTGGTACCACAAAGGCAACCTGAGTGTTGTCTTCCAGAGAAACAGTGACGCTAACGTGCTCTAGCTGCCTTTGTGCGCAGCGCCCACGGCCCTGTTCCACCAGCGGGCATCTCCCTGAAAGCTCTAGAGTCGCCTGCCTAAAATAACCAGGAGGCACAAGCTGAAATGCCACGTGGTCTCTCCCATATAAAATATATTTCATATAAACAATATGAGACAAAAGATGGATAAAGGAAAAAAAGAGGTAGAAAACAAGTATTGTAACTCAGTGAGACAGTGTTTAAACAGGCATGCTCTCACTTAGTGCAATTGTTTTATATGTTCTTTGGCCTTTCTTGCAGTTTTTAATCGGTACATATGATAATTAACTTTATAAAGCCTTCAAAGATAAATAAATTTCATGTTTGAAAACTAAAAAGTGTTGGAAGGGGGGGTGAAGAAGGGAATTAAAATGTGTTATGTACATGTACCAGTTCCCAACAGTGAATGTTATAGTTCTGTACAGCAAAATGTCCTAATAAAAGTAAAAAAAAAATTCCTACTTCCCACTCTTTGATAGATACCCAAGGAAATTAAAGTCAATCTACTATAGGGTTACCTGCACACTCATGTTTTAGGTACCCATCAGCAGATGAGTGTCTGAAGAAGATGTGGTATGTATCACAATGGAGCCTTATTCAACCATAAAGAAAATGAAATTATGTCATTTTCAGGCACCTGGATGGAACCGGAGACCATCTTGTTCAGTAAAATAAACCAGACCCAGAAGGACCAGTACTGAAGGCTTTCTCTAATGTGAGGAATCTAAAAAGCTGATGTGAATGTAGCCAGAAAGCTATTATGAGTCAGTAATAGTCCAAGGGGGACTGGGTGTAAGGAAGGGTGACAGGGGGCTAGACATGGCAAAAACTATGCGTGTATGAAAATGCCATACTGAAACCCAATATTTTCTAAAATTAAGCACTAATAAAATGTATTTAAAATAAAAAGACTAAAGTTAATAAGGGTGACTACGAAGTATACTGCAGCACACTACTCAGTCACCAGCACTGTCTTTTCTCCAGCTGTTGCTGTGCTGTTTTTGTCTCCCTGCTGCGTGGTACTGGTGTGCTTTCTAGGGCCAGGCGGTTGGGTCCCGCGGAGCAGAGCCCCAGAGCCTTCATGGTGAGCGCGATCTGAAGTTGTGCGAGGTCTGCTTCGGGCCTCCGCGCCGCTCTGTAGCACCCTCCCGGGCAAGGGCGCCCTCTCCTGGCTTTGCAGCGCTCCACGGCTTCCTCCCTTGAACCACTTCCAGAGGGGACACCAAGGGAATTTTTTCCCCTCTATGAAACAAGAAGGGAGCCCAGCACCTTTTTGTTCATTGTTACCAAAACCGCAATACTTGCTACTATTGTTTTTAATAGATTTGTGGATTTTTTTTAGTTATGTGGAAAATACAACTAAAATTATACTGTAGGAGATAAACTAAGTTAAATAGAAACCTATCATTTTCTTTCTCATAGTGGTCTACATTTAACTGTAGATTCCTAGCAAGAATTTCAGGAGCTTATCTGAAAGCACATTCTTTGATGTGTGCAGAAGAGGTGGCAATCCTGTGCAAGCAGACCAGCCAGGTAAACTAGATTTTAAAGTACAGTTGTAGAAAGATATCTCCTTGTGTTCCTCGAGAAGGACTCGGCGAATTCTGCTGCTGCCTCCTCCCTGGTGCTCGTGGCCATCTTCCTGTGCTGTCTTCCACTTCACGTCACGTTTTCTCCCACGAGCATCAGGAAATGAGCTCCAGATACACAGCTGACCTGTAGTCAAAACACAGGCCCGTCTTCCATCACTGCACATCTGCAAGAGTCACTGAATACTCGCCATGACTGTGCCTGAAAATTGCTACGCCATTCCCTAAATAAGCCGATCTTTATTGAGCTCTTTCAAATTTGAAATAAAGATGATACTTTTCTAGATTTGGAAAAAGATAATCATTTTAAAATTACTGCAAAGTCACAATCATCAAGACTCTGCAGTACCGGAATAAGAATACACATATAATACTTATGAGTATAATAGAATTGAGAGTCCAGAAATAAATCCATATATATGTGGCTAACTGGTTTTCAGCAAGGGTGGCAAAATCATTCTTCACAGATACCCTCATAAATAAATAATGTTAGGAAAACTATGCATCCTCATGCGGAACACTGGTTCTAGACCCATATCTCTTACTATGTACTAGACTAAAATCAAAATGAGTCAAAGAACTAAATGTTAGAACATAAACACCCTGAACAGAACACTAGTTGCATAGGAAAGAGTAACAAGAGTCACCAAATGGGACTATATCTAATTTAAAAAGCTTCTCTACAGCAAAATAATCAACCAACAGAGTAAAAATGCAACATGCAGAATGGGAAAAATTTGCCAGTTTCAGCTGTACATGGTGGTGCACACCTATAATCCTAGTACACTGCAAGACAGGAGGATCACTGCTAACTCAAGGCCAGCCTGGACCACATAATGGGAACTTCATAGTGAAAAATTGTCTCAAAAAGACAAAAGCAAAAATGAAAACAAAATATTTGCCGGCTTTCCCTCAGAGGACTAATATCTAAAAACATAAAAAATCTAAAAATCAAACACCAAAAATAAAAAAGCAAACCAAAAATGAACAAGTGCAATGAATAGACCCTTCACAGAAGACGTACAGATGGTCAATAAAACATGAGGAAATGGTCAACATCACTGGCAATTAAAGAGAAATTCAAATTACAGCAGTGAGATTCCATCTTTCACCAGAAAGAATGACCACTACCAGAAAATCAAATAAGAACAAATGTCAGCAGTGTGTTGGGGCAGAGGCCAGGCAAGGGAAGGAGCTCCTCTACACTGTGGATGGAGTATTTACCAGTGTAGCCCCTATGGAAATCAGTATGGAGATTCCTCAAAAAAATTCAATTAGAAATTCCAGTTGACAATGCTATTCTTCTTGTAGGTACTGTTTCAAAAGAGTTAAAGACGCTATATTACAGTGATACATGAATAGCAATGCTTATGGCATCACAACTCATAGTAGTTAAATCTTGGAAGTGGCCTACTACACATCCATTAATAAAGGAATGGAGTACACTCTCTCATAAAGAAAAATAAACTTGAGTCATTTATGGGAAAATGGATGCACCTTGAGACCATAATGTTAAGTGAAATAAACTGAAAACACAAGCTTAAATGTCACATTACTCATTTTACTTGAGAAATGCCCATTATAAATAAAGTGCAAAAGAAAAGAGAGATAATAGGAAATAGGGAGACAGATGTTTCTTAAAGTGAGAGGGGATCAAGAAGGGGGAGAATGGTTTGGGAGTAAAGGGAAGGGAACAAAAGAAGACTTAAGATGTGTTACATACATGTACCAACTCCCACAAGGAGTATAATTACTATATACTGCAACCATGTTCTAATAAAAGATAAAATTGTGTGTGCTGAACGTACCCTGTGATTCACAAACTCTGTCTCTAGAATTTGTAAAGAAATTGTCGTGCGTGCACAAGGCAGAAGCAATGGTGTTTTTAGCAAAGCACAAGATAATAAACATATGAAAAGAACTCAAATGGTAAAATGTCTTTATTTGAGCAGCTGTGGCTGCCTCAATGTGCTGAATTAGTTCAAAGCTTTGGCCTTTCACGATCATTTTGACTTTGGAAAAGAGCCAGAAGTCACACAGTGCCAGGTCTGGTGAAAAGGTAGATGAGGCCAGGCATGGAAGCACAGGCCTGGACACTCGGCACTCACACTGCTTTGGAGGTGCTCCTGTTGGAATAAGAAGGTGGACACAAATGTGAATCATCAGGATACATGCAACGTAGCAGTGACTCAACTGGCTCACATATATGATGCAGAAATGGTTGTTAAAAGAATCTAAATTCCTGTGTTAATGAGAGAGACAGAGACATCACACGGGAAAAAAGATACAAGTATAGGTTAGAACTTGGAAGACACACAAGAACACGTGATGTAAAAGGGAGGACGAGCACTCCAGGAAGTACACATTTTTTTGGAAAAGGTCACCAAAATTTGTGATAACATATTGTTCTGAAAAGTGCTATTAAAGTGTTTTCCATGATTAATATTAAACAAACAAATAAAAACCCCCAGTACTTTGTGGCAGAACTGTTGCATGACAAAAACCTCCAGGAATCAATTTGAAGTTTCATTGAAACTTATCTTCAGCCTCAAACTAAAGTAAAACAAAACAGAAACATCGCTTAACAATCCAGTATTTGTACCGTCACAATTATATCACATCACTGAAAATGTTGCTCACAAATAAAATAATTATACTTTGGGTAATTGAAGATTAATAAATCACTCATAGAAAACCAATCAACAATACAGTTGTTAGTTTTCCACCTTAAACAATAAAGGACTTGAAAATGTTGCCATCTAGTGGCTGTACATTTGAAACTAATTACTGTGGTGAATCCTTCAAATATGTTTCCTAGGGAACATTCCCTGCCAGTTCTCAGTGTATACATTTTACATTCGTGCCTCCACTTGCATCCTACATGTGGGCTACGGGGCTCTGAAGTTTTGCTTTGTCATTTATTCTCAGAATGACCACAGAACAGGTGTTGAATCTCTCTGTAAAATACACATAATAAAAGTACTCTACTTCTCAGAGTCATTAGCAAGATTTATATAAAGTTCTTTAGCACAACACATAACTCACAGTATTAACCAAATAGTTATATTTCTTAATTAAGAAGGAATTATAAAATATTTGCTCAGTGCAACTGGAGTTTGAGAGACATCAGTCCTAAAGGGATGGCACATTTACTGGCAGCTTGGTTGAGCACATATTTCTTGAATTAGAGACTTGTGTTAGCTATTAAGACAGAAACCATTAATGACTGGTATTCTCTAATTTTGGTTTTTTTAATTTTATTTAAAGAAAGACTAAACAAAACAGAAAATGAGTAGAAATAGTACATACTTTCAAAGAAAAAATAAACAGAAATCATTAGTTGATGATTACAGATTGTCCTCTTACAAATAATTATCTAAGACGCTAAAGTGGAGCATATAAAGTGGGGATTCAAGCAGTGAGACAGCAACCAGATCATCTATCAACTATGGATAGATAGTTGATAGTTGATAGATCAACTATCCATCAAAACTTAGAAATATGGTTATCAGTCCTTTACACTTAAACGTACATGCAGTTATCCATACCTTCAATTGCTGAGATTGAACAAACACAAGCAGCTAATATCACTCTAAAGAAAGAATAATACTATCACTGGGTTTCACCTTATGACACTCCAGGATCAGCACTGGGTACTTTAGTGTCTCTTTTTCTTCAAAGTATTTGTTCATTTCATCCTGTGCCATAAGATCAGTTCTCATAAACTGTTCATAGGTTCTACACATGCATGAGTCTTAACATGTATTTCTATCCTTACTATATTAGAGGGAAAAACAAACCAAGACAAAACAAAACATATTCCTATAAACACAGGAAATGAAAAAGACATATAAGACCCTTGTACAAGAAGTTCTACCATAATTCCTGTGTTGTCTGTTGTTATCTTCAATAGAATTACTTACATCATCAGGTCTATACTCTCAGACTTGATACTATCAATCATATCAGTTTTGAATAAAATCTGTCGATACCAAACAGCAACCAAACAAACCAGATTTAACTAAGATCAGTCATGATAAAATAGTATAAGCACACAGGTCTCCAGATTAAGTTAATAGGAAATTAAAGATGATTACTGTGCTGTATCCTGATGTTTTGGGGATAGCTGTCTGTGCCCTCAAATCTAATGCAAGTAGACAAACTGGAACAGAATAAAATCTATCTAAGCAGAGTGGTGCAACTAATGTGGGTTTTAAATCCTAATACACTATTAACAATATCTTCTGCCATCTTTTTAAGACTCTCCCTCCCCTTTCACTTCCCCAGGGTACACTGTACATTTTTGGGTCTCACCAAGACCCTTGGTTTTAAACTGGGGGGGGGGGACAACCTGCTATTTACCTAAGTGGTTCTGAACCTTCTCTCTCCTGAGCTTGATCTCTAATTGTATTCCTTTACCTATTAAGGCCTGTCTTTCCAACCTATCCACAAATACTGGTCTAGTTGCCCCTATTACTCTCTAGTTCTCTGTCATATAGAGCATTGATTTCTCATATTTGATTTTCAGTCCATGTACTCTTTTTCATGTTAATTATATTTCCTATAAATATCACCTCAGTGGACCTTGCCTCCTGATCTACTCCACATGTGGTTCTTTTTTTAATTTAGTGTATCAAAGCCATCTATTATAAACAACCTTCTCTGCCTCATTTCTGTTATGCTCTTTTTTTGCCATCAGTTGTCTGCTTATCTTCTTCTTTTTGTTTTCTGCTCCATTTATTGATACCTCTCTGCCACTGTTCTTGGAATCCTAGTACTTTCCTCTCTCTCTAGAATGCCATGCAGTATTCTCTGTACAGTTGGCTGTGAATTTCCCAAGTTCCTCTTTGTCTTGGAAGCATCTTTTTTCTCCATTAATTTATAGATATAGTTTTGCAGGGTAGATCAATCTGGGCTGGAGGTTATTTTCTTTCAGGGCTTGGAATATTGTGCTCCAGGCTCTTCCTGACTTGATGGTTTGTGTCCAGAAGTCTGCTGTTACTCTGATGGGCCTTCCTTTATATGTGATCAGTTTCTTATCTCTAACAGCTTTTAATATTCTGTTCTTGTATTGAATTTCTGGGATCTTGATTTTTTTTTATATTTTATTTTGAAAGTAGTAAAATACAACTGTCCCCAGAGCCCAGCCTATTTGAGACCCTCGCATCGTATGGGTGCAGTGGAACAGCTGGGTGGGTCTGGGGCACCTGCATCCACCTCCCCGTGTGTCTGGAGGACTTTGGATTTCTAAGCAAGCATGTGAACATCACCAGTTCCAGAGACCCCGCAGCCTGGGATAAGTGCCCCGCGCACTCTCCCCCAAGCCCAGCCTGTTCAGGACCCTCAAGCCTTCTGGGAGCAGTGAAGTAAATAGGCAGATCAGAGGTGCCTACATCGACATCCCCATTGCGGCTGCGCTCTGAGAACTGTGGAGTTCCCAGCAAGCAGGCAGGTGTACACTGTCCCCGGAGCCCAGCCTATCTGGGACTGCCGAGTTCTATGCAGGCAGGCGAGCACCACGGGTTCCAGAGGCCCAGTGGCCTAAGATAACTGGGTGCCAGGGTCCCAGGAGCTGCAAACATAGAAGTAGATTTCCAACAGACCCTGACGAAGCTTTCAAATAACACTTGAAACACGGAAATATAGGAAAATGACAAAACGAAAGACCAAATTACAATCTCAAACCGCCAACCCATCTCGAAACCCTAGTAACGATGTACATAGAAGAAAATATATGCCATTCACCTCAAATATCGGACATAATAGCTCCCGAAAATAAACAAGCAGCTCCAGGAAGCTTTAAAGGAATTCAAACTCGAAATAACCTCCCAGGTAAATGAAGAAATGATAAAAGAAATGAAAGAGATGCTGAACATATCTAAAGAAGACACAGTTACAAAATTGGAGGAACTAGGCTCCTGTCACAGAGAGGTCTGGAAGAGAACAGCTGGGATTTGGGCAGAACCCTGTGCCACGGTGACATTAGTCAGCTGCTTCTGGCACAGAGAGAACTGGCAGGATCTGCTGGGGCTGAACCAAGCCTCTGATTGGGGCCCAATAAGCAGATACAAAATAGTCACAACTCTGTGACATCCAGAAAGTACAGCCTAATTTATGGATTGACTGGCACAGAGGATAGAGGCTAGTCTATACTGCCCCTGCTTCCCAGCCTACCCCAGATAACAGAAAATTGGGGAGGACAGCAACAACTCAAGTCAGCACGCTCCTGAAAGGCCCTATGCAATACGGAGAGGGCCAGAGACACCCAGGACACTCCAGTCTGAAAGAATCCAGAAACATGACAAGAGATAAAAAAAAAAAATCTGCAGCTGCCCAACATGAGAAAATAAGCCCAGGAGAAGTAAACACTGAAGAGAACAAGCACAGTAACCATCCAATACTGGACACAGCATCAGCCGAAATTAAAAAATACCTCCATGACCTCATAGATGAATTTAAAGCTGCACTCCTGATCCAAGTGAGGCAAAATATAAAGAGATTAATTAAAGAAATGACAAGCCCCACCCAAAAGAACACAGATGGAAGAACTGAGGGAATCAGAAAAGAAAGAGAAACTTCTGAAGAAGAATTTAAACATAACTTAGAATACATGAAACAGCTCTAAAGAGATTACCAGGAAACTAAAAACTCCATTGAACACTGGCAAAATATCCTGACAGAAACTAAAGACAGCCTTCTGAAACTTGAAGAGAGATTTATGGAATATGATTGTGAAAGAAAAAGCCTCTTAAAAATAACAAGGAACCAGATAAAAACAATTTGAAGGCTAGAAGATGACAAAAAGATACATAACTTAAGAATAAAGAATGTGAGTGAGAAAGCAGGAGCAACCAAAAATGAATACAAAGAATATTCACAGATATATTAAAATTTCCCGTATATAGCAAAAAGAAATGATATCCAGATAAAAGAGGCGTACAGAACACCAGCTACCTACAACCAAAACAGATCTACGCCTAGACATATAATAATCAAGATTCCAGAAATCCACCAAAAGAACAGAATATTAAAAGCAGCCAGAGAAAAGAAGCAGATTATCTACAACAGGAAAATTATCAAAATAACAACAGACTTATCAACACAAACTCTTAAGTCAAGAAGGGAATGGGGAGAATTATTCCAAGTCCTGAAAGAAAATAATATGTAACCAAGGCTTTTTTTTTGAATGTCATTCTAAATACTTTAATTTTGTAACCAGAAGAACAATTTCTAAGATGACAATATGTAACTTATCAACAAGAGATTTCTTGCCATTTGTTTTTCTGTAATTTTGTATTATTTCTACCCTTTTTTATCTCCATGTATTTTTTGTTTCCTTTTCTTTAAGTAAAAAAAAAATTGGAGGAACTAAACAAAATGATAGAATCCCTAGATGAGCAATATAAGAAACAAACAGAATACATAAAGCAGATGCAAAGAGATATACAGGAAATCAAAACCTCCACTGAAAGCTGTAAAAGCCACCTCAAAGAAAGTGAAGATAGAATTTCAGACCTTGAAGACAGGATTGCAGCTAGTGAACAGGAAAGGAAAGATCTTTTAAAAATAACAAGGAATCAGGAAATAACAATTCAACAACTGAAAGATGACACAAAAAAACAACATAACATTGATAAGGATTAATAAAAAAGAAGAGAAAAACATAAAGGATGTCAAGAGGATATTTAGAGAAGTAATAGCTGAAAGTTTCCCAAACATGAGATCAGAAACCAACATCAGGATCAATGAAGCATATAGAACTCCAAATAGTCATAACCAAAATAAAACTACACCCAGACATATAATAATCACCATCCCAGAAATCCAACACAAGAATAGATTATTAAAAGCTGTCAGAGAGAAAACACAGATCACATATAAAGGAAAACCTATCAAAATGACAGCAGAATTCTCAGCACAAACAATAAAGTCAAGAAGAGCATGGAGTGAAGTATTCCAGATCCTAAAGCAAAATGATTTCCAACATAGACTGATGTACCCTGCAAAACCATCATTCAAACTCGATGGTGAAATACGATACTTCCAGGACAAAGAACAACTGAAGAACTTCATGATCACCAAGCCAACCCTGCAAAGAATACTAAAAGACAGATTAGATACACTTAGGAATAAACCACTAAGCAAAGCAGACAAACAGAATGGAAAGATAAAGATGTAACAGCAACAAGATAACACGTCAACAATAAACCAACATGTAACAGTTATAACCATTAATGTAAATGGTCTCAATGCACCACATAAAAGAAACAGACTGGCAGAATGGATAAAGAAACAAAATCCAACCATATGCTTTTTACAGGAAACCCATCTAACCCAGACAGTACTCACAGACTGAAAGTCAAAGGATGGAAAACAATACTTCATGCAGCAGGAATTAAAAAAAAAAATAGGAGTAGCCATTCTGTTTGCAGACAATGTGAATTTTAAACCAACAATAATGAGAAGAGACAAAAAATGTCACTACATACTCATTAGGGGAAAACTCCAACAGGAAGAGATAACTATCTTAAATATATATGCACCAAATTCCAGAGCATCCACTTATATAAAACAAGTATTAACAGAAATGAAAAATCAAATTATCAGTAACACAATTATAACAGGAGACATTAACACACCATTGACAACAAGGGACAGATCAACCAGAGAGAAAATGAGCAAAGAAATAACACAACTGAATCACACCTGTGAACAAATGGACTTGATAGACATATACAGAATATTCCACCCAACAACATCAGAATACACCTTCTTCTCAGCAGTACATGGGTCATTCTCTAAAACAGACCATATATTAGCTCACAAAGCATATTTAAATAAATGCAAAAGAGTTGAAATCATCCCTTGCATGTTATTGGATCATAGAGCTTTGAAATTAGAAATTAATGATAAAAGATACTGCAAAAATCCCACAAACACATGGAAACTGAATAACACACTCTTGAGTAGTCAGTGGGTCACAGAGGATATTAAAGAAGAAATTAAACAATACCTACAAAAAAATGAAAATACAGATACAACTTACCAGAATCTGTGGGATGCAATGAATGCCGTCCTCAAAGGAAAATTTATTGCACTGAGTTCCTACATCAGGGAAACAGAACAAATACAAATCAATAACCTGATGTTTCACCTCAAACAGCTAGAAAAAGAAGAGCAAGTCAAGCCCAAGAAAGGAAATTAAAAAATCAGAGCAGAAATCAATGCAATAGAGACTAAGAAAACAATCCAAAGAATCAACGAATCAAAGAGTTGGTTCTTTGAAAGAATAAATAAAATTGATAAGCCTCTAGGCAACCTTATTTTTTAAAAAGGGGAAGAAAAAGCTCAAGTTCATGCAATAAGAAATGAAAAAGGTGAAATCATTACAGACTCTATAGAAAATCATCAACACCTATTTCGAAAACCTCTACTCTCAAAGATTTGATAACACAGAAGAAATAGACAGATTCTTAGAAACATATGAAGTACCAAAGCTAGATCAAGAGGATATAAAACTGCTGAATAATCCAATCTCTATTAATGAAATTGACAATATAATTATGTCCTTATCTACAAAGAAGAGCCCAGGCACAGATGGATTCACTGAAGAATTCTACAAGAAATACAAAGAAGACCTAATGCTGACACTCCTCAAACTATTCAATGAAATTGAAAGGGAAGCAATTCTTCCCAAGTCATTCCTGGAAGGAAATATTACTCTAGTACCAAAACCTGAGACAGACCCAACTAAAAAAGAGAACTATAAACCAATCTCCCTAATGAACACAGATGCAAAAATCCTTAATAAAATATTGGCAAATAGGATGCAGCAAATCATCAAGAAGATTATACACCATGACTAAGTGAGATTCATCCCAGGCATGCAGGGATGGTTCAACACACTTAAATCAATAAATGTAATCCACCATATCAATAAAGCCAAAAGTAGAGACTTCCGGGAGAACATGGCAGACAGATAGCAGCAGCTACGGAGGCTCTCTGAAACACCCAGCTTAGAATTCAGGAATGGAGCTGAGTAAGGAATCATAAGCAAGCGAAGATATGCCCCGGTGACACAAGAATGAACTGGGCTGAGAGAAACCAACTGGGAATGCAATCCTGGTGCGATAACAGGAACAGATAAAGCCTCAGCGTGGAAGCTGGAGCCCGCGCCATTGGAAGCCGCGATTAGGGTTTCCTGCCACCGCCGCTGCGTCTGCATCTGCTCGGCAGGGAGAGAGACGCATGGAAGCTCTGAGAATGGGAATCGGTGAACGGAGTTGAAAGCAGGACTGGTGGGGAGCCGTGCGTCCACCTCTGGTGAGTGAGGGAAAACTGGGACTCTTCCACAGTCCAGGAGACTCCAACAGAGGACATTCTGGGACCAGGCAGACTTGCGAGAACAGGGCACTGCAGTGACTTCAGGCATGTATCCCCCTCTCAAGCGGGATTGGTGAGCAGTGCCTAGCCCACGTGATGCTGCTGGCTGAGACCCAGTAGGCTAGCACAGCCCAGGTCCCAGCTCCTGAAGGTAGATTGACCTGGAGTGGCGGGCCCCGCATAGGCTGCCTGGTCTGCAACTTCCTGGTGTGCTGCAGTGGGTGGGAACACCTATCTGGCGCAATTCAATCAGACTGTGGCTGACAGGGAAGGAAGCTGGGCCGCCTATATATGCTTGCATATATAAGGAACAAAGAATATGAGAAGAGGCAAAAACAAGAAAGGGTCCTCGGCCCCCAATCCTGAGAAAGAGACAACAGCAGACACAGCACCAATAGACATAAAGCGCTATCTCGAGAGCCTCATAGACAAGTTCAGGAATGAAGTTATTAATGACCTGAAGCTAGACATAGGCAGAATAGTTAGAGAAATGCTAAGCACCACCCAAGAAAAAACAGATGGTGGAATGAAAGAACAGAAAATGAGGGGAGAATTGTTTAATGGAGAAAATAGAGAAAGCATAGAATACATGAAGCAGGTTCAAAGAAACTACCAGGAAACTAAAAAGTCTATCAAAAACTGGCATAACAGCTTGAAAGAAACTAAGGACAGATTATCTGAACTGGAGGGCAGACTTGTAATATGGGAGAATGAAATGAAAAACTTCATAAAAATAACAAAGAAACAAACAGCAATAATACAAAGACTAGAAGATGATAAGAGGGTCTATAACTTAAGATTAAGAACATAAAAGAAGAAGTAGAGACACAAACAAATGAACTATAAAGCTACTCACAGAAATAATCCAGGAGAATTTTCCTAATTTAGCAAAAGGTAAAGATACTCAGTTGTATGAAGCATACAGGACCCCAGCTACCTACAATCCAAACAGAGCAACACCCAGGCATATAATTGTTGGGAGCCGCAGCCCCGAGCCCGGTCGCCTCACTTGGCGGACGTGAGGCCTGTAGTAAAGAGTAAAGCCTGAGGTAGATTACCCCTCCCATCGAGCACGTTAGTTTCCTGCTTACCGCGTAAGCAACCCGCTCAACAATATAGTCTGCCTGGCAACTGATGATGTTAGCCAATCAGCTTGCCTTGCTCACTTTAACATGATTGGACACTGTATCCGTATATATACTGGTGCCACCCCTGGGGGGGAAGAAGAAGCCCGGAAGTAGAAGCCCAAAAGGAGCCGCGGGGAGCGGACCAAAGGAGGCTTCGGCTGGGAGCGATCCCAGGGCAGGCTGTACGGAGAAGAAAAATAAAAGAAAAGGTTGTCCACTGCCAGACTTTGTCGTGTGTCCTTCCTGCCGGCCGGGAGCGACATCGACATATAATAATCAAACTTCCAGAAATCCAATACAAGAACAGAATACTAAAAGCCATCAGAGACAAGAAACAGATCACTTACAAGGGAAAACCCATCAGAATTACAGCAGAATTCTCGGCACAAACCATCAAATCATGAAGAGCATGAGGGGAAATAATTCAAGCTTTGAAAGATAATAATCTCCAGCCAAGATTGATATATCCTGCACAAGGTGCTTCCAGGTAAAGAGGAACTAGGGGAATATGCAACCACCAATTCAACTCTACAGAGAATACTGCAAGATAATCTAAAAAAGAAAAATACGAAAAATCCAGAAGTAGCGGCAGAGAAGCCACAATGAATGGAGCAGAAAACAAAATGAAGGTTCCAGGAGAACATGGTGCACAGATAACAGCAAATACTGGAGGCTCTCTGAAAGGCTTGGCTCAGAAGTCAGGAATGATGCAGACTAAGGAGACATGAGCCGGTAGAGATATGCTCTGCTGACTCAGGAACGAACTGGGCTGAGAGAAGCCAACTTGGAATGCAGTCCTGGCACTAAAATAGGAACAGAAAAGACTCGGTGTGGAGGCTGGACCCCGCGCCACTGGAAACCGCGATTTGGGTTTCCCGCCGCTCTGCGACTGGCTGCCTCCACAGCGGCTCGGCAAGGACAGAGGTGCAGAAGCTCTGGGAACGGGAGTCTGCGAACAGAGTCGAAAACAGGACGGACAAGGAGGCGTACAGTGACTTGTAGCGAGGTGAGTGAGAGAAACTGACACTCTACCACAGTTTGACTCCAGCGGAGGACTTTCTGGGCTCGCGCAGTCCTGTAAGAACAGGGCGCAGTGGCGACTCCAGCCACACATTCCCCTCTCGGACGGGATTGGTGAAAAGTGCCTGGCCTGCGTGACACTGCGGGCTGGCCTAACCCAGATCCCAGAGCCTGACCTTGGCCCAGAGGGGCGACTGACTCCTGCGTAGGCTGCCTAGTCCGTAACTCCCTGGTGCTCAGTGGCGGGCAGGAACACCTAGCCAGCACAATTTGATCAGGCTGTGGCTGACAGGCAGGGAAGCTCGGCCTCCTATGTAAGCTTGCATATATATAAGGAACAGAAAATATGGGGAAGGGAAGCAACAAGAAAGGCTCCTCGGCCCCCAACTCTGAGAAACAGGCAATAGTGGACACCGCAGCAATGGACATTAAGCGCCATATAGAGAGCCTCATAGACCAATTCAGGAATGAAGTTATCAACGACCTGAAGCTAGAAGTATGCAGAATAGTTAGAGAAATGCTAAGCACCACCCAGGAAAAAACAGATGGTGGAATGGAAGAACAGAAAAAGAGGGGAGAATTGTTTGATGGAGAAAACGGAGAAAGCATAGAGTACGTGAAGCAGGTTCAAAGGGACTATCAAGAAATTAAGAAGTCTATCCAAGACTGGCATAACAGCTTGAAAGAAACTAAGGACAGACTATCTGAACTGGAGGGCAGACTTGTAATATGGGAGAATGAAATGAAAAACTTCTTAAAAATAACAAAGAAACAAACAGCAATAATACAAAGACAAGAAGATGATAAGAGGAGCCATAACTTAAGGATTAAGAACATAAAAGAAGAAGTAGGGACACAAACAAGTGAACTACAAAAGCTACTCACAGAAATAATCCAGGAGAATTTTCCTAATTTAGCAAAAGGTAAAGATACTCAGATGTACGAGGCATACAGGACCCCAGCTACCTACAACTCTAACAGAGAAACACCCAGGCATATAATAATAAAAATTCCAGAAATTCAATACAAGAACAGAATATTAAAAGCTGTAAGAGACAAGAAACAGACCACTTACAAGGGAAGACCCATCAGAATTACAGCAGATTTCTCTGCACAAACCATCAAATCACGAAGAGCGTGGGGGGAAATAATTCAAGCTTTGAAAGATAATAATCTCCAGCCAAGATTGAGATATCCTGCACAACTGTCCCTGGAAATTGATGGAAAAACAAGGTGCTTTCAGGATAAAGAGGAACTGGGGAAATTTGCAACCACCAATTCAACCCTACAGAAAGTATTGCAGGATATTCTAAAAAAAGAAAAATACAAAGAACCCAGAAATTGTGGTGGGGAGGCCACAACGAATGGAGCAGAGAACAAAATGAAGAAGACAAACTGACAGCTACTGACAGAAAAAGAGCTCAACAGAAATGAGACAGAGAAGATTGGATGATAAGAACAGCTACTTTAGAGAAAATAACATCTTAATAGGTAATACTGATTTAGTATCATCTTGTTTTGAAGTCTCATCTAGCTTTTGTTCTTCTGTCTCCAATGGTCTAAACAGGTTGTATCTTATTGGATTTTATTATGTACGATAGTATAAGCAAAAACTTTTAAAGGCAAGGAGATTATACAGAAACCATTGTTCATTTTCTGTTTGTCGATTCTAAATACTCTGTAATGCTGTCATTCTCTTAAATGGTTTTACATTGTTTTGATATACTTAATGCTACAGTATACGAAGTTGTACTCAAGGACTTCAAGGAAAGAGTCAATATGGTAACTACTTTTGGGTCGGAATTATCTGGTGGTGAAACACTATTCTGCTTAAATGGTTATGTTTTGATCTGCACTGTTTTGCTGTTATGCCCTCTTTTTTCTCAATCTCCACTCCATTATTTACTTTTTTATTTTTATCCATTTAATTAAAGGGAAAAAATGGCAGGATATAATATAGTAACCCACTTTGACTTTCTATTATCTCGATTTGAAGCCCTGTATTACTCTCACCATCTTGTTTTTGACTGATGTTCCCCTTTTCTGTTTTGCTGGATAGTATCAGGTTTGAAAGTTTAGGCATCAGCTGTGAAGATAATGAGATTCATTATAACGCCCATTCTCGTTGTCTTTTATCTACTTTTGAAGACCTACAATGTCTCCAATGTTTTGGTTTTGTCGGTTTTGTTCTTTACTGTTTTGTTCAATTGTATTATAACTAATGATATAGGCAATTCTATTAGAGATAGCGGGAGGCATTATGGTAACCATTGTTGATCACCTTGTATTATGTTTTTATATTATCGATTATGTCCACCCTTTTGACTTGACCGATTCTGTCCTGTTATGTCTCATTTGGTTTTACTCTCTTCCAAAAAAGCAATAAGAACCGTGGGAGCAATGAAACCCAAAATGTGTAATAGTCATTGTACAAAAGAGAGGAAAAGAAAGTGCTCTAAATTATATAACTGCATGTATATTTAAGTGTATAAGATAGAAAATGATATCACAGAGTTTTATTGGATCATTGAACAGAACTGTTTGCAGTATCATTGTTGGAATGTCCACTCTACAAGCTTTAATTTTGTGACTTGAACAATTATTTTTAAGATGGCAATATGTAATCCATTAACTAGTGATTTCCTACTGTTCATTTTTTCTTCTGTAAATCTGTATAACTTGTACCCTTTCACTGTTTTTTTTTCTTTTCCACTTAAATAAAAAAAAATAAATAAAACAAACAACAACAACAAAAAAAAACAAAATGAAGAAGACAAACTGACAACTAATGACAGAAAATGATCTCAACAGAAATGAGGCAGAGAAGATTGGATGATAGGAACAGCTATTTTGGACAAAATGATGTCTTAAGAGGTAATACTAATTTAATATCATCTTGTTTTGAAGTCTCACCAAGCTTTTGTTCTTCTGTCTCCATTGGTCTAAACAGGTGGTATCTTATTGGATTTTATTATATATGATAGTACAAGAAAACCTTTTATAGACAAGGAGATTATACAGAAACCGTTGTTCATTTTCTGTTAGTTGATTCTAAATACCCTGAAATACTGTCATTTTCTTAAATTGTTTTACATTGTTTTGATATATTTGATGCTACAGTGTACGAAGTTATACTCGAAGATTTCAAGGAAAGAGACAATATGGTAACTACTGTTATGTCAGGATAATCTTGTGGTGAAACACTATTTTGCTTAAATGGTTATGTTTTGATCTGTGCTGATTTGCTGTTATGCCCTCTTTTATCTCAATCTCCGCTTTTTTATTTACTTTTTTATCCTTTTAATTAAGGGAAAAGTAAATTAAAAATAGCAGGATACATTATAGTAACCCACTTTGACTTTCCATTCTCTTGATTTAAAGCCCTGTATCACTCTCACCATCTTGTTTTGACTGATGTTCCTCTATTCTGTTTTGCTTGATAGTATCAGGTTCGAAAGTTTAGGAACAGCTGTGAAGATAGTGGGATTCATTATGACACCCATTCTGGTTGACTATTATCTACTTTTGAAGACCTATAATGTCTCCAATGTTTTCGTTTTGTTGTTTACTATTTTGTTCAAATTTTATTATAACTAATGATATAGGCAATTCTATTAGAGATAGCGGGAGGCATTATGGTAACCATTGTTGATCACCTTGTATTATGCTTTCACATTATTAATTACATCCACCCTTTTGATTTGACTGACTGTTCTGTTATGTCACTTTTGGTTCTACTCTCTTCCAAAAAAGTAGTAAGAACTGTGGGAGCAACAAAACCCAAAATGTGTAATTGTCATTGTACAAAAGAGAGAAAAAGAAAGTGTTCTAAATGATATAACTGCATGTATATTTAAGTGTATAAGATAGATAATGATATTACTGAGTTTCGTTGGATCATTGAACAGAACTGTTTGTAGTCTCACTGTTGGAATGTCCACTTTATAAGCTTTAATTTTGTAACTTGAACAATTATTTCTAAGATGACAAAATGTAATCCATTAACTAGTGATTTCCTACTGTTTATTTTTTTCTGTAAATCTGTATAACTTGTACCCTTTCTCTGCTTTTTTTCTTTTTCTCCTTAAATAAAATTTTAAAAAAATAAAGCCAAAGGTAAGAATCACATGATCATTTATATATATGCAGAAAAAGCTTTCAATAAGGTCCAACATTCATTCATGATAAGAAAATCCAAAAAATTGGAATAGATGGTCTTTACCTCAATATATTAAAGGCCATCTATGACAAACCAACAGCCAATATCACACTAAATGGCCAAAAATTGAAAGCCTTTACTTTAAAATCAGGCACAAGACAAGGATGTCCTTTATTAACACTCCTATTTAGTACAGTACTGGAAGTACTAGCCAGAACAATTAGATAAGAGAGAAATATAAGGGGTGAAGATAGGAAAAGAAGAAGTTAAATTATCATTGCTTGCAGATGACATGTTACTCTACATAGAAGACCACTGAACTCCATTGAAAGACTCTCAGATATAATTAATAAATTCAGTAATGTAGCTGGATACAAAATCAATACTCAGAAATCAATAGCATTCCTATACACTAGCAACAAAATCACAGAGAGAGAAATAAGAGAAGCCACACTCTTCACACTAGCAAGCAAAAAAATGAAATATTTAGGAATTACTCTTACAAAAGAAGTGCAAGACCTATACAGGGAAAATTATAATATGCTGAAAAAAGAAATTGAAGATGATCTCAGAAAATGGAAAGATATCCCTTGCTCATGGATAGGAAGAACAAACACTGTGAAAATGGCCATTCTCCCAAAACTGTTATACAGATTCAATGCAATCCTAATACAAATACCATCAACATACCTTATAGATCTAGAGAAATAACTCCTAAATTTCATCTGGAACCAGAAGAGACCTAGAATAGCAAAGGCAATTCTAAGCAGCAAAGGCAAGGCAGGAGGCATCACAGTCCCTGACTTGAAGTTATACTACAAAGCAACAGTAGTAAAATCAACATGGTATTGGAATCAAAACAGAGCCAAAGATCAATGGAATAGATTAGAAGATGCAACCACAACTACAAACACACTCAACTAC
This sequence comes from Cavia porcellus, assembly GCF_034190915.1. Classification (NCBI taxonomy): domain Eukaryota; kingdom Metazoa; phylum Chordata; class Mammalia; order Rodentia; family Caviidae; genus Cavia; species Cavia porcellus. The sequence continues at coordinate 48,151,559 of NW_026947513.1, read as the reverse complement.
CTTATCTTTGATAAAGGAGCCAAGCAGGTTTACTGGAAGAATGACAGTCTCTTTAATAAGTGTTATTGGAAAAACTGGCTCTCCATTTGCCGAAAACTAAAACTAGACTCATGCCTATCACCACGTACTAAATTAAAATCTAAATGGATCAAAGACCTGAATATTAAAACAGAAACACTAAATCTATTGGAAGACAAATTGGATAGAAACCTTGAAGACATAGGGATAGGTAGAGAATTCATGAACAGGACTCAAACCGCACGGGAAATACTTCCCAGAATCAATAACTGGGACCACCTCTTATTAAAAAGTTTCTGCATGTCAAAAAAAATCTCTAGCATAGTGAAAAGAAAAACCACAACCTGGGAAAAGATCTTAGTGAACTCCCCCTCAGACAAGTGAATTTTGTCTAAAACATATAAAGAACTAAAAAAAACTCAGACCCCCAAAATTCAAAGATCCATTCCAAAAATGGGCATCTGAGATGAATACAAAATTCTCAGATAAAGTAATACAAATGGCAAATAAATACATGAAAAAATGTTCATCATCATTAGTCATTAGAGAAATGCAAATTAAAACCACACTGAGATTCCACCTCACTCCTGAAAGAATGGCCAGCATCAAGAAAACCACCAACAACAAATGCTGGAGAGGCTGTGGGGGAAAAGGCTGCACTGTTGGTGGGAGTGTAGACTACAACCTTTGTGGAGGTCAGTCTGGAGATTTTTCAACAAGCTGGGATTGAAAGTCCCATTTGTTCTAGCTATTTCACTTCTAGGCATATTCCCAGAAGAACTGAAAGCATCATACCACAGTGATATATGCGCACCTATGTTTATAGCAGCACAATTTGTAATCGCCAGATCTTGGAAACAACCCAAGTGTCCATCAACTGAGGAATGGATAAAAAAGTTGTGGTATTTTTATACAATGGAGTACTACTCAGCTGTAAAGAAGGATCACATCGAGGTATTTATAAATAAATGGGCGCAGCTTGAGACCATACTGATAAGTGAAATAAATCAAACTCACATGTGTGAATACCGAATAGTTTCCCTAGTGTAAGAAATGATTCAAATATATAAAAGTATGTGGTCATCATGATTCCCCATTATGTGGCCTTGAAGCCTTATAAAGTTTTCACTTATTAATTGGAATGACTTTATTCTGGGCTGATTGATATTATTGCCTGTGATGAAATGAACAGCTATTTTGAAGAAAACAAGACATCATAATAGCTAGTGCTGATTTAACATCTTCTTGTTTTGAAGCCCCACCAAACTATGGCTCTTTTGTCTCCATTGGTTTTATCATGTTGTATCTTACTGGATTTTAGTATATGTGATGTATAAACAAAAATTTTTATAGGCAAAGAGATAATATAGAATCCATTGTTCGCTTTCTGTTAGCTGGTTCTAAATACCCTACAATACTTTCATCCACTTGAATGATTTTACACTGTCTTGATATGTTTGATGCTATAGTATACGAAGTTATATTCAAATATTTCAAGCAAAAAGACACTATGGTAACTACTATTAAGTCGGGTTATTTGGTGGTGAAGCACTAGGTTGCTGAAATTGTCATTCTTTGACCTGTATTGTTATGTTGTTATATTCTCTTTTATCTCAATCTCTCCCTTTTTAAAAAAAAATATTTAGTTATTTTTTATTATTTTTTAATTAAGGGGAAAAATTAAAAAAAAACAGGATATATTATAGTAACTTTTTTGATTTCCTATTAACTTGATTTGAAGTCCTGTAATACTCCCACTACCTTGTTTTGACTGATTAGACTCTCTTCCGTTCTGTTTGATAATATCAAGTTTGAGGGTATAGGCAACTTCTTTGAAGGCAATAAGATTCACTATGATGCCCATTCTGGTTTGATTATTATCTTCTTTTGAAGTCCTGTAATGTTTACAATGTTTAGGTTTTATTGGTCTTGTTCTGTACTGTTTTGTTCAACTTTATAATACTTAATGATATAGACAATTTTTTAAGGAAACAAGAGGCATTATGGTAACCATTGTTGATAACCTTGTCCTCTGTTTTTACATCATGTGCTATGTCTATCCTTGGTTTTGACTTGTTTTGTCATATTTGGTTTTATTCTCTTCCAAAAAAAGTAATAAAAACTATGGGAGTAATAAAACCCAAAATGTGTAAATTATGTTGTAAAAAAGAGAGGAAATAAGTGCTCTAAAGGATACAACTGCAAGTGTGTTTAGGTGTGTTAAGATAGATGACCATATTAATGTTTTTGGTTGGATCATTGAACACAACTGTTTGCAGTCTCACCGTTTGAATGTCCACTTTGTATGCTTTGATCCTGTGACTTGAGCAACTATCTCTAAGATGACAATATGTAATCTATTAACTGGTGATTTCTTACTGTTTTTTTTTTGTAATTCTGTATTACTTGTACCCTTATACTGTTTTTGTTTTGTTTTGTTTTGTTTTTTCTCTTTTTCCTTTTAAATAAAATTTTAAAAAGGAAAGTAGTAAAATATAACAGAACAAGACAGAATAAAGCCAACTGAGACCGTGTAGAGAAACTGGTACAAAACTTCACAGTAGGTTACCAGGATAACAGTGATAGGTATCACAGTATATTTCATTATCTTTACAATAGGTGTTCTTTCAATCATGTATATCAAAATGAAATTAAATACAGAACATTATAGAACTTATCAAAACAGAATATTGAATAGAGCAGTATCATTAATCAGAATAAAGCAAAACAGTAATAAAAACATTTGCCTTCAAAGAGATCCCCCTTATTTGCTATGGTCAACCTCCCAAGAGATGCTCAGATTTCTGGTTCCCATTTGCAAACAGGGGGACAGGGGAAGAGGGTAAGGGGAAGTGGGATGTTTGATGACTCTAGGCTGTGCACTAGTAGGTTCACAATTGCTTAGGAGAGAGGCAAGCTGGTTGCTTGGTCTCCCAGCGTCCTAAGTTCCAATGTGGTGCAGATCTCAGGAGACACTGTGGCTCTCCCCCTGGAAGGACCGCAGTGCAGGATCTTGATTATTATATGCCTGGGTGTGGCTCTGTTTTGGTTGTAGGTGGCTGGAGTTCTGTATGCCTCATACATCTGAATATCACTTCCTTTTCCTGTGTTTGGGAAGTTTTCCTTAATTATTTCTGTGAATAGCCTTTGTAGTTCCTTTGTTTGTGCCCCTGCTTCTTCATTCACATTCTTTATTCTCAAGTTATAGATCCTCTTGTCATCTTCTAGCCTTTGTATTGCTTTGTACTGCTTGTTTCCTTGTTAGTTTTAAAAAGTTTTTCCTTTCATAATCCCACATTGCAAAACTGTCCTTCAGTTTGGGCAATCTATCCTTAGTTTCTTTCAAGCAGTTTTGCCATCTTTCCATAGAGTTTTCAATTTCCTTGTAATCTCTTTGAATCTGCTTCCTGCGTTCTATATTTTCTTTATATTCTTCATCAAATGGTTCTCTCCTTTGTTTGAGTTTCTCCATTCTTCCATCTGTGTCTTCTTGATGGGTGCTTAGCATCTCTTTTATTAATAAATCCTCTTATATCTTGCTGTAATTGGCTAAATATTTCCCTTTTGAACTTTTCTATGAGGTCCTGAAGCTATCTCTTTATGTCCATTGGTTCTGTGTCTGATATTGCATATTTGCTGTCCTCATTCTCCTTTGTATTTACCTGTCCTGGGTCAGTGTTCTCAGGGTTGGGATGTGGGGACTTTTTGTTGTTGCTTCCTCTTCCCATCTTTCTTGTTTCTTCCAGGAGGCCCCAGTTTCTTTCTTTGTTGGTTACAATTTTTCTGAAGCATGCAGCCTAGGTGACCTTCCCACTGCAGTGTGATAGTAAGTTGCAAACAGGGGCAGCATTTGCTGGCCTCTCCCCTCGAGACCAGTCAATCTGCTGAGGCATTCACTGTATTAGTGTGCACCGCCACCCCTAGGGAATTGATTTCGGATAACCTATTGGGTCTCAGCCAGGTCATGGGCCCCAGGTCAAGCTCACTCCACCAATCTCATTCAGGAAGGAAACAACTGATTGAAGTCACTGCTGCCCCTTGCTCTTGCCAGTCCTGTGCAGTCCCAGAATGCCATCTGTTGGAGCCCCTTTTTCTGTGGAATGGTTTTATTCCTATCACTCACCACAGGTCGAGGCAGGTTTCCCACTATCTCAGCTCTCCATGCGGCTCACTGACCCCCAACCTCAGTGTGACTGTGTTTCCAGTGAGTCGAAGCGGTGGGATTTCAGACTGCTAAGTAAGTTGCTGCTGCACAAGTGTGGACACTGCAGCGGAAGCACCGAACCTTTAGCTGTTCCAGCAGTAGCACCGGGACTGTATGTTTGATTGGTTCTTCTCACCTTAGTTTCATCTTGGGATGAGAGAATACATCTCCCTCTGTTTGGGGTTCCCCACGCTGTATTATGTTGAATTCTAAGTTGACTATCTCAGGGAGTCTCTGTAGCCTGCTGTTATCTATCCTCCATCTTTGCTCAAATCTCTATTCTGTAATTTTGGAAGATTCTAAACCTCCTGTGATTTGGTGCCATGCACAGACTGACTGGGGGAGAGTCAGATGCCAGTGTTGCTCCACCACTAGCAGCCCCCTCTAAGTGACCAGATGATCCAGAGAAACGATGGGCTATGGTGACAACTAGAGATAAAATAAAACTTTATGCTTGTAGTGTGTAGTGTTTCACTGACTTTGCAGGCCTAATGCTGGTAGTGTGATCATGTATTCAGAGGATAGCAATACTCAATGCATCTGTGGGGCTCTCTTTCTGAAGGCAGTGACCATTGTTAATTCCCTATTATCTTGTTTTAAAATTGTATATCATTCTCATTGCTTTGTTTGACTGGGTTTTATTCTGTTTTATCTTGTTTGTTTTGTTTTATCTGATGTCAAGGGCAGCTATTTTGAAGAGAACAGAATATATTATGGTAGCCATTTTGGATTTACTATTATCTTGTTTTGAAATCCTGTATTGCATTCATTATTTTGTTTCTATTGGTTCTATTCTGTTTCTGTTTTGTTTGATTTTACTATGTCTGAAATATGAGGAGCTATTTTGAGGACAAAAAAAGGCATTATGGTAACCATTGTTGATTTCCTATTATCTTGTTTTGAAATTCTGTGTCACACTGTTTTGTTTTGATTGGTTTTATTCTGTTTTATTTTGTTGGGTTTTATTCTCTCTAGAACAAAATTTTTAAATATTCAATCTGCTCTAAATTGTCATGATGACAAGACAGATGAAACTTGTCTTCAAAATTTATGACATTCTTTGAACTATATTATTGCTGTGACTTACTTTATTACTCACAAGTGGTCCTGAGGCTTAGCTTAACTTGGTTTCAATGAAATCAACTTTCCAATGAAACACAAATAGCATGATTTTTAAAGTGTTTGACAAACTGTTTCCTAAAACATATAATGATAAAATGTTAGATAGTATCATGACTGAAGATTTATATTTAGGCAAGCAGCAATATTTGGATTGTTAGTGGAACAAAAATCAATCCTGGAGGAGGCATGCCACAAGGCTGTCATAAATACCTTTCTTAAAGATTTTTTATCAAAAACTTGAATGAGTGAAATATGCTTCTCCTAAACTGCAGAAAATTGTGGGTGGATAAATGTTTCAGGTAGCCTTTAAAATGGCTCTGGTTATTTCTGTCTCCTGGTATTCATACCTTAATATAATTCCTTGGTCTTGTGTGAGAACTGGACCTGGGAATTTGCTTCTAATCAATATCATACAACAAAAGTGATGTGACTTTCATTTTTCACACTCTTTTTTTCTTCTTTCTTCTTGCATTGCAATATGCAGTCCAGCTGTCTTGTGACTTCACGGTGAGGAGGTGAGAGAGTTGTTGTCAGCAGCCAGTGAGGAACACATGTCTTTTGTCCCAGGCCTTGAGGAGTCGGATCCTGCCAATAACCACACAGGAAGTTCCGTAGCAGGTGCTCTCTTAGTTAAGGCTTTAGAGTGGATCCCAGCACTAGCCAATTCCTCTGCTGCAGTATGGTGAGGACCTCCAGGCAGCCAGAAAACCCAGACCCTAGACTCCTGAGCCACAGAAACTGTGAGATAATAATGTTAGCCATGTTAAGCCACCAAGTGGTTGGGTAACTTGTTAAATACACAGCAGTGGATAATTCATATTGGTTGGATAGATGTTGGCCAGGTATCAGTTATCTAGCTGTGAGCCATATTGGGTTTGAGGCTTGTCACTGTGTGCTTTGGAGAATGCTTTTTACACTTAAAAGGTGTTTTTTAATGAAATAAAAGACTACATTATAAGGACTTCTGGCATACAAAACCTAAAATATTCACTCTTGAAGCTTTTCACAGAAGTTTGCTAACCACTGTAGCAATGACAGAATCTCAAAGATAAAATCAAAATTGAAACAACTCCTTTAACTAGAATAAAAGCATAATGTTAATGAGATAAAATTTGGTGGTTATTCATTAAAGTTCAAAGTCTAAAAATTCAGCCTCAGAAATATAAGATAACAATTGTGCAAAAAGGATTGGCAAATTTTAATGGATATCAGGCTCACAAAGAACTAAAGTGTAATGTGAATATCTATAATAAAAGTTAATATTGTCCAAGTTTGTACTAATACAAACATCCAGTTCATTCAAGATTCTCACCTGAAGACTACTGTGCATTATTCAGACCATGGGCTAGAGGGAGTACTTTAACAGGAATCATTTTAAAAAGTTTAAAAACAGTTCAAAACTCTTACATATGGCTTCTTGAATCTACTTCCTTAAATAATTACAAATACTTTTAAAATACCAGTACATTTTTCATTTGTAGTAATCTCTATAATCTTAATACAACTTTTCATTTGATTTCTATTTATAATTTCTAAAATGTCTAGATTTTTCTATTTCTGTTTTCCTTACATGTATTCATGAGAGTAGGAGAAAAGGAAAGGCGATGAAGAATGTGTGTGGTGTTTGAGTATGAAATTGGGAGAAAGTTGATATACTTAATGCTTATGTTCTGAATATCTTCTCTAATTCCCTAAAATTTATAACTATCTATGACTATCTATGTTGGCCTATTCTATGCACATCTGTGCCCAAAAATATGTTCTAAAGCTTTAGGTAAAAGTCACTGAAGAATAAAATGCATCTCGAAACAAACAAAAAGCAGATAATTTTTACTAACTTGGAACCCACAAGGGAACATGTTATGAATGAGGAGCACAGAGAATAATCAAATGTATTACAATATGGCTGAGTTCAAGGTGTTTTAAAACTGACAAGAGATGCCATGTAGCAACAGGCCTAATTATTTCCATGAGTTCCTTAATTAGAGTAAAATCTGCTCTCTTCTCACTCTAAGGAGATACTTCAGCCTGTCTGAATTTTATGGGTCACAATTCCCCACCAGTTTCCACACTCTCTGAGAAATTTCTCTGCACAGTAGGAGTAACTGATAGATACAGGGACTTCTCCTGCTTCTAAACCATCCAGAGTGACACCAGAGAGAAGGAGGCTGGCATAAAACACTCTGATGCTAAAATTTGAAAGGAAGAATTATAGAAGAACTAACAAATTTCTGCTTCAAAATGACTAAAGAGTGATTATTTTCATACTCTAGAGGGAGATGCAGACTTTCACTGAGCTGACTCAGTATGGCAAAAAGACAAAAGACACTGAAGTCAGAACTGGCATGGCAACACTTCTGCTTATATTAGATCATCACTGAATACAATCAGACACTTAAGGTCAAAATTTAAATCTCAAACTTATACAGACATCTCTTGGTATCTCAGGTGGATTGGCTCTAGGATATCCCGTAGGATAACATGGGGAATCACGTCTCATTTGTAAAATGATGTAGTATTTGCATATAGTCTAAGCATACCTTCCTGTATACTTTAAATCATCTCTTGGTTACTTTTAATATGAAATACAATATGAATGTTACATAAAATAGCTGTTAGACTGCATCGTTCAGGGAATTACAACAAAGAAAATGTCTGTACATGTTCAGAACAGATGCAATGTTTTCAAACATTTTGGATCTAAGGTTGATAGAACCTGAAGGTGCAAAACCCAAATTATGGAGAACTGGCTATATTTGGGTAATGCATTTAAATTTATTTCATTTTACAAATCCAACACTGGTAGCCCTCAATAGTAAAACTGCATTTTATATTTCAGTCACCGAACATGATAAAAATTTAATTATAAGGCATATAGGTAGAAATCACCTGAGAGCTAGGCATGGTGCCACATGCCTATAATCCAAGCACTCGGGAGGCTGACGCAGGAGGACTGATGTGAGTTCAAGGCCGGTGTGGACTACATCGTGAGATCCTGTATAAAAAATAAAAACATAAAAGGAATCACCAGCATCTTAGTTAAGGATGTCATAATTATGAAAATCTCTGTAAGATATTTATCTCTAATAAATTTGAATTTGGACACCAGAAGATGCAGAAAAAAGATCAAAACCAGTAAACTAGTGCATTGCTCTATTATTAGAAAGGAAATTTAAAACATACATGGCTACCTTGTCTACTTACATATTTATTACTGAGTAATTTTTCAAAGATTAAAGTCTTCACTGTATCTAGAAGATGGTTTTTAATTCTCAGTATGTTACCACCTGTCCAAAAATTGGAAAGACATATGTCCAGAAAAATACTTTTTGGTGTAAGGTATAGAATATGCTGCTCTTCCATCATTTTGAACATGATTTTTCTCATTTGTCATGTATTAGTCATACATAGGTTCCTGAGTCAATTATAGATTAAAATCCTAACAAAATTAATATTGCTTCATATGTATTTTAAAATTTAGGTGATATTATTATTTAATATGCCCTAAAATTAATTTATATTATTACTTATTATAAACATACCAGCAGAATTGCCTTTGTTCCTCACTTAATTTTGACTAAGTAATCAAAATGGCAGTAAAGAAGAATATGATTGCACATCCATCCCTCTAACATAGGCCCTGTCTCTTTCCCTTTGTTGCCTAACTATTGTGCCCATATTCATGCATGTTTTGAAATGTTAGTTCCATAATAAAAAAAACATTAAAGTTCAACATTCTTACTTAAAATTACATGAAAGTGTTTTTATGCTTGTTGTGTGGAACTCAATATGATCATAGAAAATGTAGAAATTCAAAGATTATGTACGTGAGAGAAATTTTCCCCTGTGGGAAACATCATGACCAGGTTGTTATATCTACACGCTGCCATTAACCTCAGTAAATATTTTGCTGCTCTTCCTCACAGATTGACACACAATTTGCTTCCTGTCTCAGAATTTATTGACTTCAGGGATGTCAGTTCATTTTTGCTAGCAACCTTCAAAGAGACTGGTACATGGAGAAACTAAAACAACCATTAATTAATTAGCACTGAAAAGAAGTCTGACTGTCGAGTTTACCTCCTTGTGTGCTTTCATCTATCACATCCTCTCCTTTGAGGAAGCTACAGGAGACCCTAAAGACAAGGATCCCCTAATATAACTGTCCCTTCAAGAATTTCTAAGCAAAATATGGCCCAAATTAACACTGAATGTGCATACCTGTTTTGTCTTCAAGATTCATTTTGCAACAGAGAAGTTAATCTGTACCAACTTTTTAATATACCCCTTTGAGAAAAATATAGATTTCATTTCCACTATTCGCCATCATGCCTACAACACTGAAACCTTTGCTCACAAGTCAGTTCCTGAAAGAGATTCTGCTGTAATCAGGGTTTTCAAGGAAAACAATTTAATACAGGACACATAATTTCTAGTACTATTTTATAATAGTTACCCAAAGAGTCAAACACAAAAAGTGCAGGAAATCTGTCCATACACTAAAGACCCCAAAGAATCCAATTGAGGGCTTGGATCCCATGGCAGTGTCTTGCATGATTCCAGCTAAAGACCTTGAGCCCATGACAGTGACTCATGCAAGTCTGTTTTATGGATCTGCACTGGGAAGGACCCAAGCTCAGTGGTAAAGCTAGAAAGTCGGGGCTGGGGATTTAGCTCAGTGGCATAAGCACCTGCCTTGCAAGCAGGCGGTCATGAGTTTGATCCCCGGTACCGATAAAAAAAAAAGAAAAGAAAGCTAGAAAGTCTGTGTCAGTGGGATAAAGATCAGTGCCGTAGGCTGTGCCATTCTGCACTGGAGCTAGGAAATGATGCTTCAAATAAGAACCAGAGCTCCTCAAAAAGTACCACAGCCATCCTCAGTGACAACAAAGTCCCAAGCTCCTCTGATGATGAGAACAAACAAGTTCAGATCAGGAAATCAGCATGGCAAGCTTCTCCAGGAGATTGAACAGTCCACATTTTCCCCTCTAGAGCCAGGAAGTGGTGCAAAGGACTAGAGCTCCCCCAAAGTGAACTGCAGCCATTCTCAGTGACAAGGTCCTGAGTTCCTCCCATGATGAGCTGAGTTCATATCAGGAAAGAAGCTCAGCAAGCTCTTGCAGGAGAACTGACAACAGGAGAACCAACAACATACTCCTTCCTCTCCAGTTCCTCTGTTTTGTGTTGGCAACAACCCTTAGGTGGACCTTCCACCACCACCAGCATGCTGATTCCATTCAGCTAGTATTATAAGCTGACCACCAATTGTCAACCCACCACAGACTCAAAACACCCTGAAGGAGCTAAGGGCATTGTCTGAAACAAAGCTTTTGTGGCTGTTATATCCACTGTGACATAGATCCTGCAGCACACAGTTTCTCTATCCAGCATCGTTCACACCTTCCCACATGCGAGGTACCAAGCTTCGTGTCTAAGCACCCTGTCTGATCTTATTAACACCCACTGTCTGCCTCCTGAGAGAAGCTCACGGCCCTCCATCTCTGCTTCCGTGGTATGACAAACTGTGACCATTCGTCTACCTCTCTGTCATCATTGCTGCACTTTGATTTCTTTCCTTCAGGGTAGCACCCCCTTCCCTCCTGTCTTTCAAACATTAGTCAAGAGCTTAATACAGTAGCCAAGATTGACCCCAAAATCATTCCTTTATCTTTAGAAACTTTTTTGAGCTCTCTTTACTCTCTTGCTTTACCTGAAAGCTGGCTGGCTGTCTCTTGAGCCCTTCTTAACTGTGAGTTTACTGGGAGGTAAATGAGGAAGTTCCCCACCTGCTGTGTGCGTGTGTGTGTGTGTGTGTGTCTGTGTGTGTTTGTGACAAGATTTCAGACAGTTCAGGCTGGCCTTGAACTCACTTTGTAGCGTGGCTAGCCTCAAATTTCTAGCAATCCTCTTGCAACAGCCTCTGAGTGCTGGAATTACAGGTACCATACCTTGTAAGGAAGTTCTCTTCTGATGGATTCTGTTTTCTTAATACAATAAAGAGCAAAGGAGATAATCATCTAAAAGTGATCATGGTTTTCAAAAATTTGAGTAAAATGTTATCCTGTGTTTCTAATTTATCAGCAAGCCCTACTGACTCACATTTCAAAATTTATCTTGAATTCAACTACTTTCAGCCACTTTCCCTACTAACACAGTAATCTAAGCCAGAAATGTATCTTTCTTGGATCTACCAAGGCAGCTTCCAACTGAGCTGCTTGTATCATTGGGCCTCTTTTACATAAGCAACTAAATGATTTTTTCAAAACACAAAGCATGAACTCACTGGCTTAATACATTTCATGACATTCTGTTATCCTTGGATAAATAGAAATCCTTGCAGTGATCCTTTATGATTTGCCTTTTATTTGCTTTTAGATTCAGCTGAAAACACACTTGGTTCTGTGTCTCACTGGTGACAATTATTTTTTTAATTCCATGAAGCTATCATAATTCCTTTAAGCACAGGGACTTTGAAAAACTGTACCCTTTCTTTACCTAATTATCCTTTACATTCTAAAGAGCTCTGCCTAACCACAATTTCTCACTAATGCAATTACATTCTTTTATAGTATCAACATTATATTGTTTTGGACTTCTTTGAGACAGGGTTTCACTATGCAGTTCAGGCTGGCCTTGAACTCATTTTGTAGTCCAGGCTGGCATTGAACTCACAGCAATCCTCTGACCTCAGTGCTGGGATTGTAATTGTGTACCACCACATCTGGCTACGTTGTCTTATACTGTCATGTACTTCTTCCTTATGGCACTCAACATAGTTAAAATTTTCCGTTATATTTATAACATTACATTTATACTTGGTTAATAAGGTTATATTATTAAATTATATGTAGAAATAAGGTCCATGATGTTGTAGTCCAATATCTAATAATACATGACAGGCATTCATTAAGTATCTGCTAAATGCTTGAAAATGTAAACTAAAATACCAAAGCACACAATATAAAGTGTGAACTTTGTCAAATGCTTTTTTTTTTGCATCCATTGAGATTATCATGTGTTTTTTTTCCTTGCTTCTGTTAATACAGTATGTTATTTATTTACTTGTGTATGTTGAGCCATAGGAACTGTAGAGCCCTACAGATTTGGTCCCCTGACCCGGGGTAAATGAGGATGAAAGACAGGCACAGAATCAGTTTGGCATGCAGCAGCTAGGGGACTCTTGCCTCTAGTGGACAGAGGAACACTGAACATCTGGCTCATCCTGCTTTTCTTCACTCAAACATGAACACAAGGAATTACAGTAACACAAGCCTTATCTACCTGGTAATTTATATGTATCTGCCTTCTACTATCCAATAGTACATGCCCAGGTGAACAACCTGATCATATGTGTGTCCACTTTACTTTGTGCTCACAGAGGAGGGCAATTAGGCCTCACTTGTCCTCTAGTCTCCCATACTGAACCATCCCTGAATTCCTGAAATGAATCCTATTTGGTCAAGTGTATAATCTTCTTGATGATTTGTTGCATTCTGTTTCCCAGTATCATATTGAAGATTTTCACATCTTTGTTTGTTAAACAGATTGGCCTGTAGCTCTCTTGTTTAGTTCAGTCCTCTTTGTAAGGGTAATGCATGTTTCCAGAAATAACTTTGAAAGTACTGTTTCTATTTTTCATTAAAGAGTTTCAAGAGTATTGGCATCTGATCTTCTCTAAAGGTCTTGTAGAATTTGGCCATGACACCCAGGAAAAAACAGATGGTGGAATGGAAGAACAGAAAAAGAGGGGAGAATTGTTTGATGGAGAAAACAGAGAAAGCATAGAGTACGTGAGGCAGGTTCAAAGGGACTATCAAGAAATTAAGAAGTCTATCCAAGACTGGCATAACAGCTTGAAAGAAACTAAGGACAGACTATCTGAGCTGGAGGGCAGACTTGTAATATGGGAGAATGAAATGAAAAACTTCTTAAAAATAACAAAGAAACAAACAGCAATAATATAAAGACAAGAAGATGATAAGAGGAGCCATAACTTAAGGATTAAGAACATAAAAGAAGAAGTAGGGACACAAACAAGTGAACTACAAAAGCTACTCACAGAAATAATCCAGGAGAATTTTCCTAATTTAGCAAAAGGTAAAGATACTCAGATGTACGAGGCATACAGGACCCCAGCTACCTACAACCCTAACAGAGAAACACCCAGGCATATAATAATAAAAATTCCAGAAATTCAATACAAGAACAGAATATTAAAAGCTGTAAGAGACAAGAAACAGACCACTTACAAGGGAAGACCCATCAGAATTACAGCAGATTTCTCTGCACAAACCATCAAATCACGAAGAGCACGGGGGGAAATAATTCAAGCTTTGAAAGATAATAATCTCCAGCCAAGATTGAGATATACTGCACAACTGTCCCTGGAAATTGATGGAAAAACAAGGTGCTTTCAGGATAAAGAGGAACTGAGGGAATTTGCAACCACCAATTCAACCCTACAGAAAGTATTGCAGGATATTCTAAAAAAAGAAAAATACAAAGAACCCAGAAATAGGGGCGGGGAGGCCACAACGAATGGAGCAGAGAACAAAATGAAGAAGACAAACTGATAGCTACTGACAGAAAAAGAGCTCAACAGAAATGAGACAGAAGATTGGATGATAGGAACAGCTTTTTTTGGAGAAAATGACATCTTAATAGGTAATGCTGATTTAGTACCATCTTGTTTTGAAGTCTCATCTAGCTTTTGTTCTTCTGTCTCCAATGGTCTAAACAGGTTGTATCTTATTGGATTTTGTTATGTATGATAGTATAAGAAAAAACCTTTTAAAGACAAGGAGATTATACAGAGACCATTGTTCATTTTCTGTTAGTCGATTCTAAATACTCTATAATGCTGTCATTCTCTTAAATGGATTTACATTGTTTTGATATACTTAATGCTACAGTATATGAAGTTGTACTCAAGGACTTCAGGGAGGGAGTCAATATGGTAACTATTTTTGGGTCAGGATTAGCTGGTGGTGAAACACTATTCTGCTTAAATGGTTATGTTTTGATCTGCCCTGTTTCGCTGTTATGCCCTCCTTTTTCTCAATCTTCACTCCATTATTTACTTTTTTATTTTTATCCATTTAATTAAAGGGAAAAATATAGCAGGATATAATATAGTAACCCACTTTGACTTTCTATTATCTCGATTTGAAGCCCTGTATTACTCTCACCATCTTGTTTTTGACTGAGGTTCCCCTATTCTGTTTTGATGGATAGTATCAGGTTCGAAAGTTTAGGCATCAGCTGAGAAGATAATGAGATTCATTATAACGCCCATTCTCGTTGACTTTTATCTACTTTTGAAGACCTACAATATCTCCAATGTTTTGGTTTTGTCGGTTTTATTCTTTACTGTTTTGTTCAATTGTATTACAACTAATGATATAGGCAATTCTATTAGAAATAGCGGGAGGCATTATGGTAACCATTGTTGATCACCTTGTATTATGTTTTTATATTATCTATTATGTCCACCCTTTTGACTTGACCGATTCTGTTCTGTTATGTCACATTTGGTTTTACTCTCTTCCAAAAAAGCAACAAGAACCGTGGGAGCAATGAAACCCAAAATGTGTAATAGTCACTGTACAAAAGAGAGGAAAAGAAAGTGCTCTAAACTATATAACGGCATGTATATTTAAATGTATAAGATAGAAAATGATATCACAGAGTTTTATTGGATCATTGAACAGAACTGTTTGCAGTATCATTGTTGGAATGTCCACTCTACAAGCTTTAATTTTGTGACTTGAACAATTATTTCTAAGATGGCAATATGTAATCCATTAACTAGTGATTTCCTACTGCGCATTTTTTTATTCTGTAAATCTGTATAACTTGTACCCCTTCACTGTTTTTTTTTCTTTCTTTTCTTTTCTCCTTAAATAAAAATTAAAAAAAAATATTCTGTTGAAAATTGCTTCTGGTAAAAATCACAGATAAATAAGAGCAGATTACAGAGGCTCCCCAAGACACTCAACTTAGATGCCAAAATAGCACAGGGTGGGTAGTCATGCACAGAGGGAGATGGAGCCTCTCAACCCAGGAAGAAACTAAAGAGAAAAGAACCAGTCAAACATGCAGTCCTGGGGCTACTATCAGAACAGCTAAGATTCGGTGCTCCTGCTGAAGCGCCTGAACTCGCAAAGCAGTGACTCATCAAGCCGCCTGAATTCCCACCACTTCGACTCACTGGAACAGCAGTAACACTGAAGTGCAGTCGCACTGCAGTTGGAGGTTGGCGAGCCCAATGGAGAATGGAGCTGGCAAGGGAGCTGCATCAACTTGTGGTGAATGCCAGGAATAAAACCTTTCCATGGAAAAGGGGCACCAATGGGATGACATTTTGGAATCAGGCAGGACTGGAAACAGCAAGGAACAGCAGTGACTTCACTCAGTTGTTCCCTTCCCAGATGAGATTGGTGGGGTATGCTTAGCCTGGGTCACACCCCTGGATGGGACCCCATAAGTTGTCCCATACCAATTCCCTATGCATGGCTCACATGAAGGCAGTGAAGGCCTCAGCAGGTTGACTGACTCGGAAGGGAGGGGCCAGCATAACCCCTGTTTGCACCACCATAGCATGTTGGGGTGGGCAGGATCACCTAGCCAGCAACT
Source organism: Cavia porcellus (assembly GCF_034190915.1). NCBI lineage: Eukaryota > Metazoa > Chordata > Mammalia > Rodentia > Caviidae > Cavia > Cavia porcellus. The sequence continues at coordinate 48,135,580 of NW_026947513.1, read as the reverse complement.
TCAGAAGAATGGTAACCAACAAAAAAAGGGACTGGGACCTCCTCTATATGTGTGTGTGGAAGAAACCAAAAAAAAAAAAAAAAATGAGAGAATAGTAGAGAAGAGAAGAGAAAAGAAGAGGAGAGAAGAGAAGAAAAAGTCCCCGGCCCCCAACCCTGAGAACATTGATCCAGGAAAGGCAAATACAAAAGAGACTGCGGACAGCAAACATGCAATATTAGACATGGCATCAGTGGACATAAAGAGGTATCTTCAGGACCTCATAAATGAGTTCAAAAGTGAAATATTTAGCCAAGTAAAGCAAGATATAAGAAATAAAATAATAAAAGAAATGCTATACACATCTCAAGAAGACACAGACAAAAGAATGGAGGAGCACAAAAAAGGAAAGAAATGTTTGATGAAGAATATAAAGAAAACATACAACACATGAAGCAGGTTCACCAGGAAATTTAAAAACTCCACTGAAAGCTGACAAAACTGCTTGAAAGAAACTAAGGATAGATTATCCAAACTGGAGGAAAGGTTTGCAATGTGGGATCATGAAAGGAAAAATTTCTTCAAAATAACAAGGAAACAGGCAGTAACAATACAAAGGCTAGAAGACAACAAGAGGATCTACAAGAATAAAGAATGTGAATGAAGAAGCAGGGGTACAAAGGACCTACAAAAGCTATTCACAGAAATAATTAAGGAAAACTTCCCAAACATAGGAAAAGGAAATGATATTCAGATGTATGAGGCATACAGAACTCTAGCCACCTGCAACGAAAACAGAGCTACACCCAGGCATATAATAATCAAGATCCCAGAAATTCAATATAAGAACAGAATATTAAAAGCTGTTAGAGACAAGAAACAGATAACCTATAAAGAAAGGCCCATCAGAGTAACAGCAGATTTATCAACACAAACCATCAATTAAAGAAAAGCCTGGAGCAAAATATTCCAAGCTCTGAAAGAAAATAACCTCCAGCCCAGATTGATTTACCCTGCTAAACTGTCTCTAGAAATTAATGGAGAAACAAGATGCTTCCAAGACAAAGAGGAACTGGGGGAATTAGTGACCACCAATCCAACTCTACAGAGAATACTGCAGGGCATTCTAGAGAGATAGAAAAGCACCAGGATTCCAGGAACAGCAGCAGAGAGGCCTCAATGAATGAAGCAGAAAGTGGAATGAAGAAGAAAAGCAGACAACTGATGGCAGAAAAAGAGCACAACAGAAATGAGGCAGAGAAGGTTGGCTATAATCTCTAATATAGATGGCCTTGATACACTAAAAAAAGAAAAAGAGAGAGAGAAACTCAGGCAGAGTAGATCAGGAGGTAGGGTCCACTGAGATGCTCTTTATAGGAAATATAATTCACCTGAAAAAGGGTATATGGACCGAAAATCAAATATGAGAAAACAATGCTCTATGTGACAGGGAACAAGAGAAATAGGGGCAACTAGACCAGTATTTGTGGATAAACTGGAAAGACAGGCTTCAATAGGTAAAGGAATACAACTAGAGATCAAGTCCAGGAGGGAGAAAGTTTGGAACCATTTAGGTAAATAGCAGGCTGCTCCCCCCCAATCTAAAAACCAAGGGTATTGGTGAGACCCAAAACTGCACAGTGCACCCTGGGGGAGTGAAAAGGGAGGGAGAGTCTTAAAAAAGATGGCAGAAGATATTGTTAATAGTGTATCAGGATTTGAAACCCACATTACTCGCACTGCTCTGCTTAGATAGATTTTATTCTGTCCCAATTTGTCTACTTGCACTAGATCTGAGAGCACAGACAGCTATCCCAAAAATATCAGGATATAGTACAGTGCTCATCTTTAATTTCTTATTAACTTAATCTGAGCCCTGTATAACTTATACTGTTTTATCATGACTGATCTTAGTTAAATCTGGTTTATTTGATTGCTGTTTGATATCAACATATTTTATTCCAAACTGTTATAATTGATAGTATCAATTCTGAGAGTATAGGCAACTATACTGAAGATGACAAGATTCACTACAATACCAATTCTGGTTTGATTACTACTTGTTTTTGAAGTTTTACACTACTTACAAAGTTGTGTTTTTATTAGTATTTTTATGTACTGCTATATTTAATTATACTATGTCTGATGGACATAGACAGTTGTACTGAAGATAACAAGAGACAACACAATAACCATGGTAGAACTCCTTGTACAGCAGTTTTATGTCTTTTCCATTTCCTGTGTTTATAGGAATATGTTTTGTTTTGTCTTACTTTGTTTTGTTTCTCCCTCTAATATAGAAAGGATAGAAATACATGTTAAGACTCATGCATGCATAGAACCTATAAACAGTTTACAAGAACTGATCTTATAATGCATGATGAAATGAACAAATATGGATAACTACATGTATGTTTAAGTGTATAGGATCAATAACCATATTATTAAGTTTTTGATGGATAGTTGAACAGAACTGTTTGCAGTCTCGTTGTTTGACTCCCACTTTATATGTTTCATTTTTGTATCTTGAACATTTATTTGTAAGAGGACAATATGTAATCATCAACTAGTGATTTCTTACTATTTATTTTTTCTTTGAAAGTATGTATTATTTCTACCCATTTTCTGTTTTGTGTAGTCATTCTTTAAAAAAGAAAGTCTACCCAGCAGGATGAACCAATGCAAGAATAGAATCTCAGATACAGAAAAGAGGATTGCAGTTAGTGAACAGGAAAAGAACAATTTCTTAAAAATAGCAAGGGCCATAAGAAATCAATCCAGCAGCTAGCTGCTAGATGACACAAAGAAGAACAACATAATATTTACTGGAGTCAATGAAAAAGCAAGAGATGGCACCAGTCACATGAAAACCTGTTCATAGATGTCGTGACAGAGAAAAAGAATTTTACTACAAATAAGTAAGGCAAATAGAACTCCAGTTATCCGTGATTTAAAAAATATCTACAGCAAGACATATAATAGTCAAATCAATGAACGGAAAATCAGTGAAAAAACACAAGAGTAATAACTGTTAGGGAGAGGAAAAAAATCATCTATAAAAGAAAACCCATCAGAACCATCACAGATTTCTCAACACAAATCCTCAAGTCAAAGATAGCTTGGAATAAAGTATTTCAAGCCCTAAAAGAAAAAACCACTCCAACCCGGAAACTACCTTTCGAAATGTATGGAGAAATAAGATTCTTCCATGACAAAGAACAAATACTTAGCAAATCGTACTTACCAAATCATAACTCAAAAAAATTCTGAAGGACATTTTAGAAAGAGATAACAAGGATTACAATTCCATGAACCCAAACAGAATAAATCCACCAAGGAAAGCCGACAGGGGAAAGGAGCCATGTTCAGGAAAATAACATAATAAGGATAAATCAATACATATCAGCACATCAATATTAATGGTCTCACATCTCCAGTTGAAAGAAATATACTGGAGAATGGATCAGGAAGCAAGATCCAACAATATGCAACATACAAGAAGCACATTTAATTTAAAAAGAAATTCATAGATGGAAAGTCAGAGGATGGAAAACAATACTCCATGCAACAAGAAACTGGCAAAAAGTAAGAATAGCTATTCTATTTGCAAAGTGGATTTCAAGAAAAGACTGGTTAAGGTAGAAAGAGAATATCACTATATCCTTGCCAAAGGCAAATACAAAAGAAAGAGATAATAATCATAAATATATATGCACCAAATACCACTGCATCCAACTATATAAACCAAATATTAACAGACATGAAAAATCAAATAAGCACTAATACAATTGTAATGGGAGACCTCAATACCATACTGCCACAAATAAACAGACCAATTAGACAAAAAAATCAACAATGAAATATTAGAACTGAATCAAACTTTTGAACAAATAGGCTTAGTAAATGTCTACAGAGTGTTCCACACCACAACATGAGAATACACATTCTTTTCAGCTGAGCACAGGACATTCTCTAAAATAGACCACATACTACCTCATAGAATATGCTTAAGTAAATGCAAAGGAAATGAAATCAGGCCATACATGTTATCAGTCTACAGTCAATGAAATTGGAAATCAATGACAAAAGGAACCAAAAGGATTTCAGGAACATATGAAAACTAAATAACTCCCTCCTGAACAACAATGGGTCACAGATGAAAATAAACAAGAAATTAGACAATTTCTACAATTAAATCACAACACCAACACAACACACTGGAACTTAAGGGATGCAATGAAAGCAGTCCTATGAGAGAAATTTCTAGCAGTTAGTACCATATCAGGAAAACAGAGCAAGCTCAAACACATAACTTAATGTTGAACCAGAAGCTTATAGGAAAAAAAAAAAAAAGCAGAATCAAACATTCTGTGCCCTGCCCCTTTGGCAACTGGATGGCTTCGAGGTCAGCTGGAGTTAATAGCAACTAAGGTACATACAGAACTAAATGCTTGCATTATTTGGTTGAATCTGCTGACCTGGGGCCAGAGGTCTGAGCTTCTCTTGGGAGGATGACAGTATGCAATATTGCAAATATGGAGTGTTTTCTTCTGTCTTGTCTTTAAAGGCCAATGTTGTTTTCACTGTTTTTGCTTTGTTCTGATTAATTGTTTTGCTATATTCAATATCATTTTGACTGGTTTTATAGTGTTCTATTCTTGGTTTGATTTTGCTATACCTGATTGAATGGACAACTATTGTGAAGATAACAAGACATACTATGGTACCTATTACTGTTATCCTGGTATACTGCTCTGCAGTTCTATACCAATTTCACTGCATTGTCTTGACTGACTTTGTTCTGTCTTGTTTTGTTGTATTTTACTATGTTTAAAATTTAAAAAATTTAAAAACAGAGCTACTGTGATTTAAAAAAAGAGAATGATACTGGCATAAATAAATAAATAAATAGACCTGCACATCAGTGGAACAGATTAGAAGCTGCAGACACATCTACAAACACATTCAGCCACCTTATCTTTAGTGAAGGTGCCAATCACCCTCACTGGAAAAAAGATAGACCTCTTTAATAAATGATGCAGCAAAAAGTAGCTTTCCACATGCTGAAGATTAAAAGTAGACCCATATTTTCATTATGCGCTAAGCTAAAGTCAATATGATCTAAATATTAAACAGAAACACTAAATCTGCTGGGGTGTAGAATAGGCAGAACTTTTGAAGACATCAATGTAGGCAAAGGCTTTATGAATAAAATGCAGACTGCAAGGGAAATATTATAAAGAATAGACAGCTAGGATCTCATCTTATTAAAAAGGCTTTGCAAAAAAATTTAGAAATTAAAAAAAAAATTTTAAAAAGATTTTGCTCAGCAAGAGAAACCACCAACAGAAGAGACAATCCACAGTATGGGAAAAAGATTTGGCAGCCATTTCTCAAACAAAGGACTACTATCTAGAATATTTTAAGAACTAAAAAAACACTCCCCAAGTTTGAAGACTCAATCCAAACACGGGCATCCAAAATGAATAAACAAGGGTCTCTGTGGGAGTTGAAATGGCAAGTAAGTATGTGAAAAAACGTTCAACATCTGGTCATCCGTGAGATGCAAATGAAAACAACACTGTGATTCCATCTCACCCGAGAAAGATCGGCTAGTTTCAAAACATCAACCAGTAACAAGTGCTGGAGGGGCTGCGGTGGAAAAGGAGCTCTTCTCTACTGCTGGTGGAAGTGTATATTGGTGCAATCACTGTGAAAATCAGTGTGGAGGTTCCTCAAAAACCTAAGACTGGAAGTTCCATTCAACCTAGCTATTCCTCTTCTTGGTATCATTACCAAAAAATTAAAGGCATCATACTGCCGTGGTATATACACACTCATGTGTGTAGAGGCACAGTTTATAATAGCTAAATCTTGTAAATAGCCAAAATGCCCATCCTCTGACGAATGAATACAGAAGATGTGTTTATTATACAATGGAGTACTACCCTTCCCTAAAAAAGGATAAGATTGAGACATTTCTAGTCAAACGACTCCTTGAGGTGGCACCTTGAGGCCATATTCTTAAGTGAAATAAATTTGACACACATGTGTAAATACCACATTGTTTCTCTGGTGTAAGAAACTGAAAGTGTAAAAAAAGGACCAAAATATATAGTAGATATTTTGAAATAGGAAGAAAATTTACAAATGAGAAGGGAACTAGGGAAGGGGGAAGGGAGGAAGCAAGAAAAAGAACAAATGATGAGAAAAGAAGGAAAAAATGGAAACAAAGCTTTTGTACACAGGAAAGGGAAGAGGGGTTGAAGAGAGGGTATGGGAATGGGAAAAAGAAGAACCAAGTTATATCATGTACAAATGCAAATTTCCCGTGATGAAGATGATCACTATGTGTGCCTAAAATGTAGTAACAAACTTAATTTTAAAATGTGGTTAATAACAAACTGCAATAATTAACACTGAACTGCTTTTAAACATAGGAATGAGATCCATAGTTATCATACAAACTAAGACAAACTACATTTTGATATACAGTAAATATTTACTCCATAGGGATTTTACCTCATTCACAATAGAATGGTATTCAATAATGATAAGTAACTGTCTACACATTCATAAGACTAAATGGTTATGCTAGTGAAAACAAGGTGTGTACATGGGAGCATAAAGAAAAATTGATTTTGCAAAATTAAGTAATGTAAGACGAGAAGAAGATAAGACTGAAATAAGAGGTTCTACTAATTAGTGAAAAAATAGTCATATTAGATAACAGGAAAACAAAAAAACAAGTAGCAAAAGGATAAGGAATAGAGAATAGAGGAAAACATGTTGAAAAAGAGAGAAGGGAGAAAAGGGGGAACAAGAAAGTGGGTAATAAAACTCCAGACTCCACCAAAAGAAGAGAAATATAATAAAAACCAGAAAATGCCAACAAAAAAGGATAAATTGGGCCAAAGAAGGGATGGAGGAAGGAACCAAGGGGAAAGGAAAAGATACATGTAAACATGTCGGGGTCGCTCCCGGCCGGCAGGAAAGACACACGACAAAGTCTGGCGGTGTGCAACCTTGCCTTTATTTGTCTCCGCGTGGGCCCCCGCGAGGCCTCCTCTCTGCCACCAGCCCTTTCTCGCCGGTGGACTTTCTCTATCTCTCTCTGTGCTTCCTCCTCGTGGCGGGAGAGGCATTTACTTTTATAGGGCAACAGTAGCCAATCAGTTCAAAGCGCGCGATGCGGGCTGACTGGCTAACATCAGCTGTTGCTAGGCAGACTATCTTACAGAGCGGGTTGTTTAAGTCGCCAGCGCAATCAGGGGGCAGGAAGCAGGCGCCAACTTGGCTCACTCGATGGGAGGGGCAATCTAGCTCAGGCTCCGCTCCCACCCACAGGCCCTACGTCCGCCAAGTAAGGCGACCGGTGTCGGCCGCGGCTCCCAACATAAACACAAGACAGTTAAGACAGCGACTCAGCTGGCTTCTCTTGGTTCTTTGAGGGGACAGGTTTTTGCTAGTAATGTTCTGGACAATGTTTCATGCCTATATCTTGCACTCTGAACACCTACTTTGAATATAACAATGTAACTGATTATTGTTACTCTCCTATTAACTTGTTTTGGAAGTTTTTCTCTATTATTTATTTTTTTCTGCTTAAAAGTTTTTTTTTTTAAAGTGTAAGAAGAAAAATCAGTTTTAAAAAATTTTAAAGGGTTAGGGGAAAGATATTCTGTGCATTTCCAGAAGAGTGTTATTTCCAGAGCCTGCAAAGAGTGTTTAATTCAACAAGCCACATCCTTCTTTGCCCCTCTTAATAGCCTGTGGGTTCCTTAGGGGCTTTTGTGTTTGAGGGGTCATGGGTTGCAAACCTTTGCTTTGTGGTAACTGCCCAATCTGAGACACAGGCCCAGGAGAGGTGTGGGACACTGAATTCTGAGGCACCTGGAGTGGATTCCGGCTGGTTGACGATCAGCACTGGGTGTTCACTTCCTTCCTGATCTTCCTCGCAAGGCTATATTCCAGCATCTGTATGGTGACTCTCACTCACAGAGGCTGTTTTCTTGGCTGCTTACTACTCTGTTGTCTTCCCAGAAATCCTTGAAAAATGTCAATTTCAGCCTAAAAGTAACAATTTATAAGGTGGGTGCCAATAGAGGTGAGGTTTTGAAGAGATTAGCACCATTCAAAAGTGCTTTGTACCAGGACAAGAAGGAATGCGCCTCAAGCTCACCTCAGAAATCAGCAAGGCCCTAGCCATCAGGCGTGCTTGAGAGAGAGTGTGTGTGTGTGTGTGTGTGTGTGTGCGCGTGTGTGTGTGTGTGTGTGTGTGTGTGTGTGTGTGTGTGTCTGTGTCTGTGTCTGTGTCTGTGTCTGTGTAGAGCTGGAAGCAGGCATCTCAGCAATCCCAGAAATCTAGTCTTGCTTATTCTTACTGTTTGCCTTACTGGACTTTCATTCAGCAGGCACTTCATTGTAGGCCATCATGGTGATTACTTAGATAATGTATGTTTCTCACATATTACACCCTGATGCTGGAAGGAATTTTGCTTCTATAAAGCCACTCAGTCTAATAACCAACTAAGGGTTTTATTTTCTCGAGAGAAAACATCTCTAGCCATTTTGGGAAGGGGAGGTCATATTCTCTTTGAGAAGAAAGATACATATCACAAGACTTTGGATGCTTTACAAAACTATTTTGGTAGACAGATGAAATAGATTTTAGGTGAGCTTCCATAAATAATACTCTCAGCCATCCCTCAGGACAGGATCAGCAAGGGCGCGCTAAATGCAGACCGTAGGTAAAGCATCTGGCTTCAAAGCCACTTTACCAGGGGCTGGAGGTTTTCAGTGAAAATTCGTACTGTTTCAACCACCGTCGGAAAACTTTGTCAAGTCTCATTCTCAGTGAAACACTATACCTCTTAATATGCCTGGTAGCCTTACATTGAAAGGTGGACAGGAAGCACTGAGTAGCAGGAACGGCAGTAACGCAGGGTTTGGGTTGGGAAGGGCAGGATTCTCCAGGCCTGTGATCAGTCAGGGATGCCTTCTTTGACAGACCCGCAACCCTGCCAAGATTTGCTGTGACCCTTCCCTAGTTCCTTAGCTGTTCAGTGGCTTCTCCTGCCCTGGGACCGGATGAGTCGGGTATTTCCTTAACCACCTGGAAGGCTAGAGCCCGTGAAGTTCCCCCAAGACAAAACCTCGCATGTTAGACCGAGGTCAGACGTACAGAGGGCAGGCCTTGTTCCCCACAGAATGCTCTGCGTGTTTTTCAAGGCTCCAGCTCCCGGGGAGAAGAGAGAATTTATTTCTGATTCTCATTCTGAGAACCTGGTAGTGCCTGGGGAGATAAAACTCACAGGAAGTGTAGGGGCCAATGACAAAGTCCAGGGAGATTTTTAACTTGCTGTCTGTCTTCTCCACACAGAACCTCAGGGAATTCACCACAGGTTTCTGCTTACAGGTATTCCTGCTTCAGGTAAATTGTGGTTCTTTGTGCCTGTCTGTCTCTTCAATTTTGAGGGCAACACTTTTGCTACAAACTTACTCCTCTGGCCAACCAAAGCACAGTTGTTTGTTTGACCTTTTACTTGTAATTAGAATGGAGTGACAATTTCCAAATTCTTATGTTGCCAAGCTAGAAACTCTGCCTGCTTTTTAAAACTTATCATTGCAGGGCATGGAGGCACACACCAGTATCCCAGACCTCGGGAGAATTGCCATGAGTTCGAGGCCAGCTTGCACTACACAGTGAGTTCAAGGCCAGCCTGAATTACATATTGAGACCCTGCCTCAAATAATAAAATAAAGTAAAATAATTGCTATGTGTGAAAATATCGAAGTTTATTTGTACTTTATTTTCTAAATTGTATGATATAAAATGTTTATATAGTTGAGGTTCCAGGAGGAGATTCTGGGTAAATTTACCTCTGAGTAAATTCCCGTATGTATTTCAATGGTCTGATATACTGTTATGTGTGCATAAGGCATTCATAACCTCCACTTTTTTTACAAGCTGTTCCCTAATAGTGTAGGGTATAAACTGGTATAGGTGTTTGTGGAACACACAATAAACGGATGAATGGAATCTTCCCTTGTGACTCCCTGAATTCTTTCTGCTATCACCAGATCACTCCTCATCTTTCTAACGACCTCAATTCGTTTTGAAGAATTGTTCTAACTTTAATATTACAATCAGTTTTGGTAACTTGCTTTGAATTTGACCCGTGAAAGCTGTTCTCTTGATGGTCAATTTAGAAGTTACAAAATTCAGTAACAAATCTCATAGGAGTTTTTTTGCAATAAACCCGTTAAAGCTTTCAAACAAACAAAGACAAAACCCTTGAACTAACAAACATAAAAATGGAACACAAAACTTAACTGTGGATTGCTTATTTATTTAGTAGCCAGGACTTAATGCACATTATGTTGTAGATTATCCCGGGCAAGATTTTTATTCTGACAGCTTTCTCTGCCCATCAGAAATCTCTTAAGTTTTATCATTCCTTTATTCCCTTCTCTAATCAGCCTAGGAGTACATGCAGACAATACTGATTTTAATTTTAACCTATATAAAACATTAAGCAAAAGATAACATGAAAGTTATATTTATTATCCAAACAATACAAAATTGATTTCAAATTATTTACATACCAACTCAGTTCTGCTAAAGTGCCCAGTAATTAATTACTGCTTGTGCTAGAAGTCATCTCTGGTGCTCTCAGCCTAACTATATTTGCGTGCCTTTAACTCCAGAATAATGAAATAAGAAATAATTAATTTTACAAAACAATGAGCAAAAGTGAAGAGATTACAAAATCATGTTGTATGCGTGTCAATCATGAGTGACTCAAAAGAGAAGGGTGCTTATTTAAGGCAAACAAGTCTGGGTCACCGGAGAGGTAAAATTTAGAGGGAGACAGATGTCCTATCAACATCTATATTCAAAACCTTAGCTTAAGCCTTGAATGATCTGTTTTCTGCTTAATTTTTCCAGGCTTGTCTTGCAAACATTTTTCCCCTCACTGTCTGTCTCAGCTCTCATAGAGTAGTTTTATATCTCTTTTTAAAGAGCTTTTGTACTTGTATTCATTTTGCTAGGAATATTCCCCACTTTTTTCCCCTAACTGCTTCCTACTGTAACTCTTTGTTCAGAGAAATTGAGGTGTGATTGTTTTCCTCTGACTTTAACTCAGGAAAGGCCCACTCCCCAAAACAAAATTTCCTAGTTCAGATTTCATGGGGAGCAACCACTTCACGTACTATTCTCAAGGTAAAAGGTGCAAAGAAATACATCTTGCTAACCAATTCCTCATCTAACAGTGCCTGGTATATAGCCTGTATGCAATAAATACTAAGTAAATTAAAGAAAATTCAACCTTAGCTTGTATAAATTGATGCTATTCAACTCAGATGCCCAAATTAATACACACACACGAATAATAATTTAAAAAACAGATAAGTGAGATATAATACAGTAAGTGAATAAGGCTGGCTACAAGATAAAATTGGAATTGGCAGAAACTCATTACAAATCATACTATAGATGACACTTATGTCATGAGAAAATGCTCCAACACATTGTTTTTTAAAAAGTATTATTAACTACAGTAGTGGCATTATCATTTTAGGAAACCTGTATTTGTACTAAAATATGAACAGTGACTACATTTAGCTGATAGAATTATATGTTCTTGTGTGTGTGCTTTTCATGTTTTCTTAATGTTCTGCAATGAATATGTATCGGTTTTATATTCAGAAATAAGAATTTTTAAGAGCGAAATAATTTAGTTAGCAATGTGGAAGATAAAAATACAGGAAGGAAGTAGAACAGTAATATGGTAGAAAGAGGGCAAAAGTCAAACTAAGACAGATGATGGATATGAAAAAAGAAATTATAGAAGAAACAAGATTAGGTAAATCTACCTGTCTATCTACCTGTCTGTCTGTCAACGGTATTGGAGACTAAATCCGGGTCTTCATAATAAGCTGCATCCCCAGCCTTCTTTTTTTTTTTTTTTTTTTAGCCCTCTTTATTTTCTTTATTTTGTGAGAGAGAGTCATGCAAAACTGCCAAGCTGCCCAGGATTTGAACTTCAAGTCTCCAAGAGTTCTGGAATTATAGGTGTACACCATCATTTTTTCAGAAATTTGATAATGGTGAGTCTGTTTAGGTCAGAGATAAAGGTTAAGCTTCATCTGGTAAGTTCCGTTGACAGTTTTGAACCCTATGGACTGGAAATAAATATTATGGAATCAGCATTAAATATGGTTTATTGAAACTGACCCTAAACCAAGATTTGTTAGGGAGAATGTGCAAGATAAAAATGGGGCAAAAACCTGAATTATGATGAACTCTGAAGTTTAAGTGCCAGCTAGAAGAATGGAATGATTAGAAAGAGAAAACAATAACTGGAAATTTATCATGTAAACTAAAAGAAGTGGGTTTCAATAGGAATTGAGGACTGATGCTGGACGGAAAAGCATGTTGATTGCTTCTGATGCCTCAGTGAGTTACAGTATTTCTCTGCACTTGTGCAGGCTATATGACTTATGTGGTCAGTAAATTTGTGAAGTATGTCTGATTTAGCTTTGTTCTTCAGCCTTTTAAGGTTGTCCACAGACACCAAATTGTCATTTGATTCTCCATACTGTCTTTTTGTAGCATTTCTAGGCACTGGAGGTATAAATCTGCTTGATTTTGGAAACAGCAGACCTGCGTGGCTTGCTGCAAGTAGGTGAGGGGCAGCTACTGCAGTTTCCAGAACTTAGTTTCCCCTGTATTATACCTGTTTGAATCTCTCTTGTCACTTGCTTTCACCAGTGAAACTTTAACTGATATGGGTAAGCAACATCAGCCAGCTTGCTCTTATCACTAATAAATGAGGAATTTATTTTGGCCTCCATATCCTTTATCTTCTAAATTGTTAGGTAACACGGAAGGCAATTATGTTAGGAGAATTTCTAGTTAACTGGAAATTTCAATAACTGATGTCAAGTAACAGAAGAATAAGTAAAGGCTGAAAAATTAACATAGCAGTCAAGAACATAAACTATTATCTTCTTTAATAAGGTCTGTGTTTCTCCAAGGAAAATGTCTAAGTAGCTCCATGATGGGATGCTATAGTTTGGACATAGTTTGATTATGTCCTCCTGAAGTTTTATGTGTTAGAGACTTAACCCTTAATGTGATGGTGGGACCCTAGAGGTAGGCTAGTGGGAGGCCCTCAGATCCTTGAGAGTATTGTCCTTGGAAAAGGTTAAGCATGTATTCACAAGGTCAAGTTGTTAAAAGCACAAACCAAATGGACACCCCCGTCGTTCTTTGGCTCCCTTTAGAGAAGTTAGTCTACTTTCACATGCCCTCCTACCTTGAGCCTGTTAAACTCTCACAAGAGGCTGAAACCATCTTAGACTTTCAGTCTCCAAACCTGTGAGCTGAATAACCCTCATGTGAGACTGTTTTTATTTTTTTGTTTTTCGTAGCACGGGGTTTCAATAGGGCTTTCATATTGTGCCACATACTTAGTCCATTTTTTAGTTTTTATTTTGAGACAGGGTTTCATTAAGCTGCTCAAACTGGTGCTTGTGCTGGAATGACAGGTCTGTACCACCACACCTGGCTAAGTCTTTTGTTATAGTAATAAAAAATTTATGAATGGGGAAGAGGCAACAATACTACTGCTTCCAGCCTTATACTGTGAGATTCCCTAAGAATAGGCCTATGTCATCTCAAGCACTTTATTATCCAAGGGTCTTTTAGTTCCAAGGGAAAGAATTTTATTTTAAAATAGCTTAGATGAGGATTTGGGGAGAGACAAAGAATTAATAATCACTTAATAAATGACAGTGAATGAATCTATGATCCTGGATTTCATATATCATTTATTATGACTCTATTACTCATATCTGTCTTCTAATGTTTTTGTTAAAAGGTAAGATGGGCTTTCTCTGTGTTGTGTCAAAGATAGTTAACAGAGGCTCTAACTCCAGCAAAATTTTCATAACTAGAAAGATTGACTTGGCACATGTGTCTTTGTGGCAGGGAGAAAAAATTGCATTATTGATAGCCTTAGCAGGTAGAGGGAAGCCATTTGCTGCACAGAAAAGATGAACAAAAAGTGTCATTCACCACATTCCACTTCTTGGCCATCTAGTAACCGTAACTATTCTTTTTTCTGTATACAGGCCAAATGGGATCTTTACCCAGAGAAGGGCCTCATGGGCCTTTCTGGCTAATCCTGACTAGAAAAAGTTAGTATCACTGGTGAAAGCAAGTGACAAGAGTCAGTCAGACAGGTACAATACAGGGGAAACTAAGTTCACCTACTTGCGATAAAATGCAAAGGAGACAGGGGGTGCTTATATAAAAGAAAGCTCTTATTCTGTTCAGTGAGTCCCTGACTTATGAATGAGCTGTTCTGGTAGAACAAAGGTCAGATTTACTCATAATGTGTCAAAGTGAATCTTGTACAGTACATCTGTGAAAGTAGCAACTCAAATGTTTGTAAGTCAGGAACTTAATTATATAAAAACACACACATATCTACAAACATACACATATACACACACATATGTATTCCCATTCTAGGGGCACTATGTGAGTATACTAGTCCTCTTACTTAACAAACCCATAATTCTAAAGAAAAGATTGTGACAGACTCACATAAAAACGTGAGCACAGACAGTGGTACAGGACAATAGGGGTCCTAGGGGCTGGGATCCAGCTGTGAAGCCCAGGGCACCAGTAAGATTATGACAAATTCCGGGGGAAAGGGGAGGGCCTTTGTTCTCCTGTAAAAGCAGCTGGAGAAAAAAAAAGAAGAGAAAGGAAAAGCACCTGGGAATGAAGGGCGCATGGGTCCTCCACCTATTCTGATTTACCAGGTAGCTATCTCCTCTTCTGTCTCCCTTTCCTAACCAATAAAATGTCTTTCTTTCCTTAAACTTTCTATATTTAATGTTTTTCTGATACGGAGTTTACCAATCCCACTGAGCTGCCTACTTGCAGCGAAACAAGTGCTGGGATGTGACATGTACATAAAATTTTAATGAAAGCCCAAAACAATATGATTATCCCATGCAAAACTGAAATATTCTCTTCCCCAAGGAAATATGTGCCAAAGTATCATCTGATCTTGCACCATTTGTAAACCTAAAGTTCTGATTGGTGAGCATTTCTTTTAGCTAGGACTGAACATAGCTTTTCACAGTACAATATGATAAAGGTAATTTTATTAAAAAGTGCTATGTACTTAACAAGGAGAGTTAAGGGCACCCTAACTCACTAGTATGCAGAATCCTTGATCATTGAGTTTAATGCTCTTGAGGTTGCTCATTGGGAGCACCCCTTAAACTCGTCCTCGTGAGAAGCTTTTAAGCCATCATAAGCTTCTGTAAGATGTGGTGTTTCTGTCAAAACAATGCTCTTGAAATCACAGCTGGCTGCTAGTCACTTTTCTGTTTAATAAATGCAGTTTCTAAACCAAAAGCAGAGACATTGTGTAAATCTTGTTTTCTATCTTTTTGCAATAAGTTGGAATTCAATTTCTATCCCCAGCAAGCTAAATTTATCAACTAAGATATAAATTTAGGAACAACATAGCCATGTTATCTTTGTCTTCTTGCCTCAAGTTGCATCTTAGTGGATGGATCCTCTCAATAGGGCTAACTGGTCAAACTTTGTCATGTGGAAGAAAAGATACATGAGGTGATCAAGGAACGGGCTTTTCCCAGGATTCTAAAGGTATTTGTTCCTGTGTTTGCAACTTTCGGCATCTGTTTGTGCTAACCTTGCTCAGATAAAAAAAAATACGGGTTTCAAAGCTTATGACACACAAATTTAACTCAGCAGCGAGAACTATTGGCTGCATGCAGAAAGGGGATGCCTTAGAAATACAAATCTTTGTTTGCATTCAGATAAACCTTGAACTGAAGCTCATCCCTTTCTTGTAGGACTTCACTAATGGATACAATAAAAAATTCTAACATTTTTCTATGAAATATTTTTCTATCAATTCATCTTAAAGGTTCAATCTTAATACTGACATTGCTTAAAATCCAAAATTCAATAGTTGTTTTTGTTTGCAAGCACATAATGTTATATATGCTGAGAGTCCTAGTTAAGGCTAAAGAATCTTTATCACTGTGCATATCATCAAGATTCATCAGTTTTACATTTCAGGGTGTGAATTTGTACTGTTTTATATAGTACCAATCAGGAATAAAACCTCAAACTATCAAATTTTGAAGTTTCATGTTCTTTTAATGTGAGCCTTTTTAAGGTTTGTATTATTTTAAATTCAAGATTAGGAAATTCAAAATTTGAAGAATTACTAGACTGTTCTCTAAGAGCAGCTTTCTGATTGTAGGAGTTAAGTTTTTCAGCTTCATGGCTTTGCTGGAAGGGAATCTCATCTACCTGTCATCTAAACTTGTTGCTTACATCCTGTAAAGTATTCTTTCAAAGTGATTATTTTTCCCTCTAGTCATACCTCTGAAATTGGGATACTGATGCCCTCTCAATAGCATTTTTCATTTTGGTGGATTCATATCACTGCTTTTGTTGTGGTTTGGGGCACCCTCTACTGTGGCATGCCTCTGGAAAGCAACTGGGTTCTGTAAACCAAATTTACATGATCTCTTTAGGAGTTTTGCATCTTCTTTTAATTCCACTATAACCCAAGAAGATGCAGAGGTGCAAACAGTTATCAACACTACCTGGTCTTCTCTGCCTATAAAGATTATCTTTTCACTTCTACCTGACTGCCGTTTTTCATTTTTTTGTAAACTTGTAGGACAAAAGTAGGGTACAGGGCACAAACTACGAGTTCCTTGTTTTTGAACCTCCAAGTCTTCCTGGCAGTGCATATCCTCAACCACCTGGGTTTCCAGCTCCCAGGAAAGAGCTAGATGTTTTAATTCATGGATTTTTCTACTTTGTATTATCACTGAGACTGCTTGTTTTCATGTGATGATTAAATGCTTAAGTATATTCTACATCATGACCAAAAGCTAAAGGTAGCCTGAGTGCCTAATTTCAAAGTCAGGTGCTTCTTTCTCAATATGGTTAGCTAAAATGGTGAGACCTTTTATTAGCTTTGTTTTGTTAACCTTCCCATTCTTCAGCTAATTACTATGGTGTAATGATAAGGCATTTCCCAATTATTTTCCATTATAAACATGGATATCCCTTTCCTGCCTCCAAATTAGGCACTCTGCCACCCACTGAATCATCTCTAAGTTGACATAACACATTGTTATTGTTTTAGTAGTACTCAACTTCTGGTACCAATTTTTGTACTAGTTACGTTATTCTAGTTCCTGTATATATAACTTCTCAAATCTTAAACTTGTTTCATGAAGTGTCAAAGAATCTTTCTAATTAGAGTGGCTCTTTTCCAAGTAGTATTTGAACCACCCGTTCTTATTTCCTTTCTTGACTCTAGCATCCCTAATATTTTGAAGATAGAGGATTTCATTAAGCCTGAAGATAACATGTCACTTCTATTCATATTTTATTGGCTAGAACTCAAACACATGGAAAGTTTGGCTGTGCTCAGGATGAAGAAAGAAGTTTTACAATTGACTTGTCTCTGCTACAAGATTCTAAAAGGGGAGGGAGCTAGATAAAATATAACAGTTACTCACCAAACTATTAATAGAATTGGCATGTGCAGGCCACTGGGGGAACGGGATGCCTGACTTTTCCCATGAGTTGGCACCATTTGCAGACTATGGGGGAGAACAAGAAGCCAAGCCCTCCCTGTGAGCTGGTGCCATGTGCAGCACACTGGGAAGAGAACCAGATGCCAGCCTCTTCTGGCCTACAAGCTGGGAGTCAAGAGCCAAAGGCCTCCCCCCGTACCTCATAAGTAACCTGCTGATCCGGAAAAACACAGGTTGTGATGATAGCTAATGCTTGTAGTGTTTAGTGTTTCACTGACTTTGCAGGCCTAAAGCAGATAGTCTGACCACCTATTCAGAGGATAACAATACTCAATGTAGCATCCATGGGGATCTCCTTCTGAAGGTGCTGGCCACTGGTAATTACCTGTTATCTTGTTTTGAAGTCCTGTGTCCTTTTCACTGCTTTGCTGGGTTGGGTTTTATTCTGTATTGTCGTGTTTGATTTTGTTGTATCTAATGCATGAGCAGCTATTTCAAAGATAACAAGACATATGATGGTAGCCATTTTGGATTTACTATTATATCTTGTTTTGGAGTCCTTTATTGCATTGTTTTTTTTATTAGTTCTGTTCTGTTCTATTTTGTTTGTTTTTTACTATGTCTGAAGTTATGGGCAGCTATTTTGAAGACAAGAGGCATTATGGTAACCACTGTTGATTTTCTATTATCTTGTTTTGAAGCCCTGTATCACTTACACTCTTTTGTTTTGATTGGCTTTATTGTTTTATTTTGCTTGGTTTTATTCTCTTTAAAATAAAAACTACCAAAAAAAAAGATAAAAGAATTGGAACTCTCTCCATTTTAATACTAGTTTTGAGCTTATTCTGCCAGTCTCAACAGGATCATTATCTCACTATTTAGTGAAAGAATAAAAACTCATTTTCTTCTAAATAATAGAATTATTTTAAGGGAGCATTTTTATAATGGGATTGATACAAAACCCAGATTGCAGAGAACTGATGAATCAATGCCATTTAAACAAAAAAGATAATGAAGAATATGACTACTTTATAAAGGAGGCTTGTCTGTGAAGCAAACAGAGTAAAAGATACAGAAGGATAAGCTAAGAAACCAGGATTTGTGGAAGACTAAAGACTGAACAAATAAAGAGAAAGGAGGGACTGGAACTAGAATGTGGTTGGAGAGTTAATCTTGTACAGAACCTGGAGTTTCTCATTTTCCTGATACTGTCAAAAAGGAAAGATCAGAGGTTTCTATCATTTGGAAAATAGAAGGAATCTGTGCTATTTAGTCTGATTTCTTGAGAAGTTTGAAGTCAAATCATAATGAAATGACTCTGGAATTTAAAGATTGCAAAAATGTTTAAGTGACAATAAAGAAAAGATGCTAAAAGACATAAAAAATGGGAAGGAGTGTTAAGTTAAAATTACAGAGCCTGTATCTGTAGTGGTTAAGATTCATAATGCAGAGTTCGGTTTCACACTGAAGTCAGGAAATATTGCAGGACAGAAACAGGCAGATTGTTAGCACTCTATATGAATATTTGCCATAGCACTTATTACACCCCAAGGTCCCTGGAAACAGACCGATTTCAATGTTACGCACATGGCAGATACATGATGAATTTTGGCTCGAATGAAGTTAATGATTTAGTCATCGACAATTTTGCTGAGGTACTCCATAAAGTCCTGGCAACTGCCCACATTTCACATGGTTTGCCAATGCTATAAGAAAAATATCCGGGGACACCCAGCTAAAATTAGCAGTCTTAAAATGGCAAGTATGTCAGTTGAGACATACTTTTTATCTTGTGCTAGTATATACATCTGTCTTGAATGTTTGCTTTATACCACTACCTTCATACTAGTCTAGAAATGGATACTTCGGAGTTCAATAAGCTACACCACAGTTTCAAAACCTCTGCAAGTTCTTCAGGGATTTAAAAACGAGCTCAGCATCCCATCATGGAATTCACTCCAAGAGCATCGTGCAGAGACGAAGGTGAGCACTTACGACGCTCAATTCACAGATACTGCAGTGCTCTAAGCGTGGGACAGCTCCACAAGGGCCAACTGACTTCGAAGTGAGGCATGGATGCCGTTTTCTCTTCTGGGACTGAAGGGATCTGTTATCACCTGGATTCACCTACTTCTTCCATATGCACACGTGTAAGTCACGCTCAGCAAGTCTATGATCCAAGATTCGACCCGGGGGAAGTCTCTTTTTCTTTACACGAAGCCAGCTCTCCAGTTCCAGAGCCCAAGCTCTCGGCGTACACGGAGCGTGGGCGGAACTCGCCATGGCCGCGGACACCGCGCGGCTCACTGGCACGCCCGGTCTCCGCCCGCCGGCCCGCTCCCCTCGCGCCGCCGCTCCGGCGCCTGCTGATGGCGTCACCGCGCTTCCGCCTGCGGCTGCGTTCTAGTCACAAGCCAGGAAGGAAGCAGGGCGGACTGCGGAGCCGTGTGGGGAAGCAGCGAGGACGGAGAAGCCATCGGACGCCCCCGGCGCCCGGACTGTAGCCGCAAGTCCGTGCTCTGCCGCTGCCTGTGTCAGAAGTTGCCCGCTTGGCGCGCTGCCGCGGAGTCTCCAGCGCCCCGCCGTGCCGGCGCTCTCGCCCTCCCGCGCCGGGCTCCCCGCCCGCAGTATCGCGAGACGCCGTGAGAGCTGGCGGAGCGGCGGCCGCGGCTGTAGAGGTGACCGAGGCGGTGGCGGCGCGGGCGGTTCGGAGCGCCGAGTCGGCCCCCGAGCGGCCGGAGTCGCGGTAGAGAGCCCCGCACGCCCCCGCCCGCCCGCGCGCGCTGGATGGAGCAGGCCCCGGCTCTCGCGCCCGCGCCCGCGCCCGTGCCCGCGCCCGCGCCCGCGGCGGAAGAGAGCCCCCCGGCGGCGGTGAACGCGGGCCCCTCCGCGGGGACGGTGGAGGTCGGCGGCGGGGCTCGCGCGGCCTCGTCCCCGCGTGGGATGGTGCGCGTCTGCGATCTACTCCTCAAGAAGAAGCCGCCGCGGCAGCCGCACCACAAGGCCAAGCGCCACCGGACCTGCCGCCCCCCCAGCAGCAGCGAGAGCAGCAGCGACAGCGACCACAGCGGCGGCGGCGGCGGCGGCGGCACTAGCAGCAACAACAGCGAGGAGGAGGACGAGGAGGACGAGGAGGAGGAAGAGGAGGAGGAGGTGTCCGAGGCAAGAGCCGGCTTCCCAGGGTTGCCGAGGGTGGGCTTGCACGGGGGGACGCGGCGGGAGGACAGCAGCGCCCGGGCCCGGCCCGGCGTCCCGCACCTCTTTCTCCCCGCGCCTCGGAACGCGGGCGCGAAGTGGGAGCGACACGTGGGGCGCGGGCATCCGCGAACCCCTGTCATCCGCGGGGAGCCTCGCGCGTTAAGTCGCGGCCGGGGGCGGCGTAGCGGGCGCCTGGGGACTCTCCCGGGGTGAGTGCGGGGCCGAGCGGGAGAATTCAGTAAGTTAATTGTGTATGGGAGAGACCTGTGAGAGGCTGTACTTTTCCATACGGTTTTGTTGCAGGTTTTTTCCGTAACTATGTGGCCGCTGAGTAATCTTCACTTCCTCGATCTTTCAAGGATTTTGGATGAGCTGATCTTTACCCATGTACCTTTGTAACTAACTCTGGATGAAAAATGTATTTGACCCTTATGGGTACATGTACACATATACAGCTCCCAGTACTTCCTTAGTGAGGAGCAGTTATGCTGGGGCCTGTCGTTTTCTCAGTAAATGTGGGGCAGCAGCAGCGTCTGCTTTGGAGCAAGCCTTGGTTGTGGTGAGTTGGAATAGGAAGGCCTCTTGATTTGTCCTAGTGATCTGGTTTCATAATAATTTTATGGTTTTTCCTGGGTCTGCAGACAGGCGGCGTTGCAGTACCATATTCCTCAAAGAAGGCCTTAGAACCCCGAAGCTCTTAGAATATCCCCTACTGATTACTAGCTGAGAGTCACCTTACTCTAGGTTATCAGCTCTTTTATAACTCTCCTGTCTCCTTCCTGAAATGGAAGCATCTTAATCTGGAGGGAGAATTGTAATTTAAGACAGCAGAGGAAAACAGCTTTAAAAGTTGATTAAAACTGAGTTCTACGGAGCACAACTAAATTACGATATGTAGAAGTACTACTAACTTATTACAGCTTTCCACAAACGTAGAACTTGGTGAAAGACTAGTTTTCTGAAAATTGCATTTATTGCATCTGGGTTCTCTCCAAATAGAAATGTATCTTAAAACATTTGAAATTTTTCTATAAGAGCAGATTAATGTTTAAGATCAGTTGTAAATAGAGATGTAAGAGTTGGATGAAGTATGTGCACCAAAAAGATGCATACTGCTGCTGTTGTTTCTATTTGGTCCTTTAGAGTGTAAAGATAGTTTTATATTGGTTAATTGTTGCATTATTCTAACTGGATGTTTTAAGATAGTGTATTGCACAAGTTGCATTTTAAGCGATGAAGAGAACAATGTGATGAAATCCTTACCTGCAATTTGTGGTAGTATTTAGAATCATTCAGTTTTGTGATTTTTTTTTTCACAGAAATGAACATTTTAGAAATAATATAGCCAAACCTCATTATTTTAAAAGTGAGGACACAGCTTAGAGGAAACTGTGGCAGATAATAAGAGAAGTAGAAATCAAAATTTTCTGAAAACTAAGGTCAGTACACGTTGTTTTATTTAAAGGTGGAATCTTGTTATGTATTCCATGCTGACCTTGAACCCACTGTGGAGCCCAGACTGGTCTCAAACTGGCAGCGGTCCTCCTGCCTCAGCCTCTCAGGTGTTGAAATTTTACGTGTGTGCAACCATGCCTGATCAGATTAGTTTTTTTTTCTCCACTTTTTAGTGATAATTTGTTTTTTCATATCTTTCTTTTGATTTTTTTCAAAAACATTGGCACATAATTCCACATTAAGCCAGTCATGCAGCTGTGATGAAAAACATCAGTATTTCATTAAGATTTTATATTTTCAAACAAAATATCAAGCTGTGGTTTGAAACAAGGTCAAAATACTTGAATGCAATACTTGCTGAAGTATTTTGTGTTCGAAAGTATTTGCAAAACTAGGATAATCTATTTACAAATGAAAGATTAAGAATGAGAGTAAAGAAAAAATTATTTTAGAATTAGGTTGTTTCTTTTATTCATTTCATTTATTTTCAGCTTCTTTTTTGTTTTATAATGAATGCAAAAATGTTATGATTGTAAATGCAGATTAGTTCACAGGAGTGTACTTGTTCCCTAGATCCATCATTTTAATTGATATAGAAGTATTGGTAAACTAGATATTAAAATCTTTGAAGCAGTAGTTCTGTCCTGATTACTTTGTCTTCTGTTATAACTTGAACACAATACTTGATAAAAAAAAATCATCTCGAGTGAATAATAGGACCTAGGTAGGACCTAGAATTCATTTAGAGAACCTAAAGGACTAGGATTTCTTCTTCCTTTCCTTGACTCTCTGAATATCTGATGATTAGTTTTAAGCATCTTTAAATTTCATGCTTACAGTGTTTTTCCCTTAGTATTAGTGGGAAAGAGGGTTGAAGTTATTGGTGTTAGCTGGTAAATTCTTGTTAAGTGTTCTAAGTCTCCTCCTAGAAAAAACCAGTACTCAGTGTACTCAGTACCTATTGTGTGTGAAGCCTAAGTGATAGGAGTGTGGCTCTGGAGCATAGGTTCAGATCTTTGATCACCTTTGTAACTATTGTAAGTTAGCCTCTTTCCACTGCAGTTTCCTTATGTGTAAATGGTAATAGTAATATATCTTACTTTTTTAGCGTTGCTCTGAGTTAAGTTAAAACAGTTTTTGTGTATTTTCATTTTCATCATCATACTATGATGTAGGTGCCACCATAGTTATTTATTTTTCAGTAAATATGTGGAATTTCTAGTATGTGCTCCATATTGTGCTTATTGGGTAAGCAATGGTGAAGAAAACTTTCAAGACAGAAGTCAGGCATGTCTGTAATCTCAGCACTCAGAAGGCTGAGGTAAGAAGATTGTTGCAAGTTAGAGACCAACCTGGGCTACAAGGTGAGCTCAAGATCAGCCTAAACTGCATAGGGAGACCCAGTCTCAAAAAGGACTCCCCCCCCACAAAAAAAAAAGGCACCAGTGAGTAAACACAGGTTGGGAAAGCATGAAAGTGAGGTTAGGTGGTTAATTGTATAATCCTGTTTAAGGCTAGTCCTGCTTCAAGGGTATAGAAGTGTTGGAAGAGGGCATTCATTTTACAAGGGAGAGTTTTAAGTAACTTTTCAGGGTCAAATAGCTAATAAGTGTCAGAGTAGGATTTAACCTGTATCTATCTGTTTGATTCATAAACAGTGCTACTCACTCACTCTTGATTCATGTGCTCCATTATGCTGGGTAATACTGGGTACAGCACTACTGGTGACCTTTCAGATCTTACTCAAACAACTTCATGTAGTGTAAGAGAAGGAACTCTGAGACCAGGAAAAACCAACAAACATAAACTGGCTAGCCAAAGTTTTTCTTTCCTTTGTTTAGAAAATTTATTTAAAAAATGAAAGTCCAGTTAACTGTGTCTTTATTACCACCATCATAGTGAATAATTAACAAACTGAAAACTTTATAGTGAAATATTCCATCTGTAGGAACAATGTATTGATTGTGCTTTGCCCTTCAAGATTTTTGCTTTTCAAAATAATCCTTTATTAACCTAAGGCAGAAATTTTTTTCCTTTAACATAGGGTTTGTTAACTTGGGTTATGGATAGAATGCATTCCCTGAAATTAATACATAAGATTTTGGTGAAGGTATTTTTTTCTTCATCCAACCCTCGCGACACATGGTATATGTGCAGAAGCTTACTAAATACCCAGAGAGATCTATGAGCTCAGTTTCCTCTACCAACTTGTTATTTTGAAACATTCTTAAAAGAAAAATGGGAAATCTGGTAGCCATGTTTTTAGATCTTTGAAAGTTTGTAAACTGCTTCTAAAAAGGTAATGTAACAGAGATGATGTGTCTAAAATAGTAGGTCTAAGATTAATCAGTTCTTCCTGGTAAACCACTCCTGTGCCTGCTCTCTGTCTCCTGTGGTGTAATGCTCTTATATTATTTGTCTTAGGACTTATCTCTTCTAGTTACTTGTGAAATCGGATCTCTGAAATAACGATATTTTGTAAGTATTCCTTTGTTAGCCACTTGAAGGAAATTTTTGGAGCTTCAACCCCCACCTTACCCTTTCAGGGGATTGAATCCAGGACCTTCATATTGAGCTACATACTCAGTCTCTTTTTAGTTCAGGACCAAGTCAATAAGTTGCCCAGGCTAGACTTGAATTTGAAATCCTCCTCCCTCTGCCTCTCAGATCACAGGCATTTACTACCATACCTGGTTTAGTATCATTTTAAACCTTGGGAACCTAATTGGAGTTATGATTGTAACAGTTTTCTGTATTCCATAGCCATCAAATAGTAATCTTACTTTTTAGAATGCCTCTACCTACCTTCTGATTAGAAAAATGATTTTTAGTTATTGCGACCTTGTGTTTAATTTATAAGGTAGTTTATTTTTTTATAAATAGATTAGAAAATGTGGATATAAGAAGGATCCTTATAATTTTTCCATACTTGATCAAAGATGAGAAAGAATTTTAACTTTAAAATGTGAGATGTAGTCCCTGTGATACTGTTATGTTTTTATTAGGACCAATATCCATAATAACCTGTACTTAATTTTGTTCTTTTTTTGCGGGGAAAAATCCTCAGTGAATTGAAGATGATAGGTAGATATAAATACCCTTCTAATTCCTTAAACTTTGCCTATGAAATAGATATATGAATATACAGTTGCTATCTGGAGGGAAATAGCCTTCCTGATTTACGGTGCTTAACTTTTGTTTTCAGAAAGTATTCTTAGTCATGAAGGGAAACGTAATTGTGGAGCAGTGTAAGTATTTGATCATGATTTATAATTTGGGATTTTAATTATTGGAAAAGGAATTGTTTATTTTCTGTAAGAGTGCTCAAAATTCTGAATTAACGTGGACATAATTATTGAAAACATAACTTACGTTGCCTCTTTCGGTTGGCCACAAAACTTACAAATATTGTGTGATTCTTGTGGGCTTTGTTTTTTGTTTTTGTTTTTTGGAGACAGAGCCCCACTAGATAGTCCAGGCTGGCCTTGAACTCCCCATGTAGCGGAGGCTGGGCTTGAACTTGCAGGATTCTCCAACCTCAGCTCCTTGAAAGCAGGGATTACAGGCGTGTACTACCATCCCTGGAGATGATCTTTATCAGGGTTGATTTTAAGTTTACTTCTGAAGGAACTTGAAGATGAATTAAAGTTGGGAAGGAAAAAATGGGAAAATAAGAGTACATTAGCAATTCCTATTGTAGCCAGTATTGTTTAGTGTCTCTATAAACAATTGTGCTACATAGTAACAATTCTCTTGAGCCTTGTAAGTAGATCATAGTGAATTGTGCTGATGGAGTGGACAACATGATTAAAAATATTAGATAGATTTTTCTGAGTCAGAGGTTAAAAAAAAACGCTTTTTTCAGTAAATGCGGAAAAAAGCATGCTTTTGGGTAAAAGTTTAGTGTTGGGCAAGTTTCAGTAGGTATTAGAGATAACCAGGATCACTCTTAAGTCATGATATCCTCACAAAGCAGATCATGTGTATTTCTGATTGCTATATCACAAATATGATGACTAAAACAAGGGAAGATAAAGAGAAGAATAGTTTTAAAAATGATTTTAGAGTTAAGGATGAAATCTATCATTAAGAAGAACTGAAGATTGTAGCAGTTATATTCCTATTGCTTATTAGTGTTCAAATTGGCCAGCTTCTCAACCTGAGTTATGCCATAGAGAAAATCTGGAATAGTATTAGTGTTACTTCAGTTTGAAGATAAGTAAACTCATTTTATATTTCTTGAGATTTTGTGACTGTACAGACTAGCTATGGCATATTTATTGTCTAATCTATAGCTGTGCATCTCTAGCAGGGAACTTTGCCTTTTCCCTGAAAGAATGTTAACTTTTACCTCTGCCCTCTTGAGACTGAAATAGAAATGAAAAAAAAGAAAAAAGAATTCTCTCTTAAATTTTTATTGTGCTAAGAATTGAACTCAAGAGTTTGTACATGCTAAATCAAGAAGAAAAAGTCTTTGTGTTGTACCAATCTGTTTCCAGTTGAGTCTCTTGACGTGTCATTGTCTGTTTCTGTATTTTTTATTTGGGATTAATACTGAAAATAGCCAGATTGGAAATTGCTGTAGCTCTTAATTGAGGTAAAGTAAAGGAGTTAATTTCTTTATTTGACATTTAGTGTCTCCTATGTGTGGCTATTCTCAGTATTTCATAATCTCAACTCTCCCCCGTGAATGTGATAAAATTAGCCATAATTAAAGATCATTGTACGTGTTAAACATGTTCATATTAAGCAAATTTATACATGTCATAAATAGGAAAACATCGATGAGAACTTCACACAGTTATGGGTTTTAGTTCTGTGTGATGTTTAGAAAGTAATTATCAATATTAGTGTGTTCTTCTAACTAAGCATTTATGAAAGATTTTTGAGACCTAACAAAATCACCTAGTTGGGGTTTGAAGAAAAAGGTATTTTTTTCCTACATTCATAAAAATTACTTTTTTTTTT
This sequence comes from Cavia porcellus, assembly GCF_034190915.1. Classification (NCBI taxonomy): domain Eukaryota; kingdom Metazoa; phylum Chordata; class Mammalia; order Rodentia; family Caviidae; genus Cavia; species Cavia porcellus. The sequence continues at coordinate 48,108,358 of NW_026947513.1, read as the reverse complement.
TTTTTTTTTTTTTGGTCTTTTTCGTTTTTGTCGGTACCAGGGATCGAACTCATGACTGCCTGCTTGCAAGGCAGGCGCTTATGCCGCTGAGCTAAATCCCCAGCATTTTGTTGAAATGCAACTAATAAAACTGACAATGATTTTAAGCATGTAAAAATGTTTTATTTGGAAATCTGTGTTTTCTGTGTAACTCAGCAATCTGTTTTCTAGAGTGTCCTTGACAACTGAATTTTACTTAGATCTCGTCCATTCTGCTTTTACCCTAAAAGATTTTGTAGTAACCAAGGAGTATCTATATAATTATACTTGGTGATGGTTGTATGTAAAGCTCTGTTGAATAGGAGAAGTAGAATTACAGATTGGTGTAGGGTGGGAAACACCTTTTATTTTTATTTTTATTTTTTGAGATACAGTCTCACTATGCAGTTTGGGCTGGCCTTGAGCTCATTTGCAGCCCAGATTGGTCTTTGAGTTCTCAGTAATCCTCCTGCCTCAGCCTCCCAAGTTCTGGGAAAACAGGTGCACACCACCATGCCCAGATCATTTTCTTTTAAGTTACAATGCAAATATATTTCATACTGTTAAACATTATTATTAGTTAGCATTATGACCATTTGTAGAAATCTATTTACTTGTGGGAAATTTGACAAAAACAAAGGAATATAAGAAATATAAAAATCACCAGTAATCTTGCTTTTCAGGATTATTATTATATTGTCTTCATTTCTTTCTTGTACGTCAAATTGTCAGGAAGAGCTCTATCACTCAGAAATTTTCCCTACTGAAAGGTTCATTGAGCATTTTTTAAATATATCAATTTAAAGTCTTTGTGTGGTAATTATTTTGCTATGAAAATGAGTAAATGCATTTATACTTATAAAAAAGAGTCTTACAATATGTACTGGGTTTGATCCAACTCCTCAGAGTTAATCCTATTAACAGCTGGATGAGTATCAGATCTTCTGTTTCTTTCCTGAGAGAAAATGAATGTGTCTGTGTGTGAGAGTACGTTAGGATTTGTCATGGTCTACTCATTATGAGTAGGACTTTTCATAGTTTCTGTCTGGTGTTAGTGGACATTTAGATTGTTTTCACTATATTGCATTACAAATATAATGGTGAATTAAACATCCTTTTACAGTTACTTTTTAGTAGAAAATATTTGTTTGGATTAAATCTTTGGAAATTAAATTTTGGGGTAAACCAGAGAGCATATATACATTAAATGCTTTTTAAGTTTTACCACGATATCAAAAGTATATAAGAATTTCGGAGGCTGGGGCGAGAGGATTGCAAGTTAAAGGTCAGCTTGGCTAATTTAATGAGACTTTGTCTCAGAGTGGAAAAAAAAAATTAAAAAGATCTGGGGATGTAACTGGCCCTGAGTTCAATCTCTGGTATTGAAGAAAAAAAAATATACAAGATATTCCTAGATAAGCTAAATTTCCTTGGTTTTAAAGTCTGTTAATAATAGTACCATGATATCATTTTTGTTTTCCTGATTATATCATACCAACATTGAGTAAATTTTTATGATTATTTTTCACTTGTGTTTTTGAGAATTTCCTTTGTTGTCTTTAACCTATCATTCTTTAGGATTCCCCCCTCCTCTTTTTTTTTTTTTTAGTTATTTGTTGGGAGTGCTTGTATTTATGGGAATTAATCCTTAATGTTTTTATTTATGGAAATTCTTTTTGAATATAAAAATATTTCTTTGGTGTTACTGCATATGCAGTCTGCCAAACAAGTAATATCAGAAAAACTTGTATGCATTTTTAATACTAAATTTATTGAGACATCATGAGGTTAATACAAGTTACCTTTGGCCTTTACAATTATGAGAGGTGCCCACAGTGGTAGCTTGTAGCTTCCAGACATTTATTAGTACCGCGAATTGCTGTTGATGGACTTTCTAGCCTCTGCTTACATTGTCTTCACAACGTGGAAAAATTACTTTAGTTGATTGTATTGTTCTTTTATGACTTGTAGAGACCTTCCTCACTCCTTTATTGAAAACATCTTAAAACACTTCCTCGGACACTTCTATACTTTGTTTTCCAAAGATGCGTGGATCTCTTTTTGTAGGTAACATTTAAGTACTATGTTCATTTCCTGCCTACTCCTTTTAATTGCAATTGACCAATCCTTGTTTCTTAAAAAATGCTCTTCTTTTATGTAATGCTATCCTGTGCTTTGTCTACCTTAGTCGCTGCCTTTTGTTGAACTTCCCACTTCTTTCTACTAGTGTTAATGTTTATCCTTCATTTAAAACATAAGTGCTTTTTTTTTTTTTTGGTTTTGTATCACATCTCATTTCTTTGGTGATTGTGTTTCGTCTTCTGTTGTTACATTATTTACATGCCAGTGACTTGAATTTGCATCTCCATTTATGATTTTGTCCTGGCAGTTATATAACTTCCTTGGTTAATTACGAGTGTGGGGGGTACTTTTGACTGTTGTCTTATATCTGTAACTTTGTTCTCTAGGTGATTCTTCCTTTTTTGTTATCATCTTCGGTTGTACCCTAAAGTACAGTAGGTTGTTGGAGTGTATGATATCCCTAAACTGTACCACTTTTGTATGGTTTACAACCTACCAGTTGGTTCAGAGGCAGGCTCCAGGCTTTCTTAAACTTTAAAATGTAAGTTTTTGTAGGTCTTTAGTTTGGTAGTAAAAGTTTTCAGAAACTGTGATTTCTATTTTATTTTTAATCAGGACTATCTGACACTTAAGTATATAGCAAACGATCTCTTTTAGTTATAAATTTCTGAAGCCTGCTGATTCTGTATTCATTTTTGTGCTAGGTGTGTTCTTTCCCTGATTTCCTGATTGTTTAAGACTTTTTGAAATACAGAGATAGTTCTGGGATATTCTATCTGTCAGGGTTTCACCAGAGAAGCAGAGCAAGTAGGTTTATACATGATGAGGAGAGAGAGATTATGAGGGCTGGCTAAACAAGTCCAAAATCTGTGAGGCAGGAGTTAGGAAGGGAAAATTGTGGGCAGAGGCCAAAGCGCTCTTAAGCTGTTGGAGCCCAGTTTTGCTAGGAAGAGCTAGATCTCTCAAGCGACCAGGTCTCTCTAGGTTAGGCTCACTGAAGATTGCCTTAGCTTGCGGTAACTGTAGGGAGGGGCTTTAATTCCATCTACAAACCCCCCTTTCAGTTATTTTGATAGCTTAACTGTGGAAGGTATTTGTATGCTACAAAATGAGTGTTTCCCTCCCTTTTTTTTTTTTTTCTTAGTTTAGCCTAACAAAGTTGACACATTAGACATCATCATGGGTGAGAAAGCAACACTCTTTAATCTGCTCTGCTATGATCTAGCAGAGAATACTTGACATCACAGAGTTATCTATGTCCTTGTGTTTAGAGCACAGACACAAATGCCTTTTCTAGCCAGAGAGGGCCGAGTCACTGTACTCTTCCAAGTTGGAATTTGCTGTTGAGAGAGCTTCTGTTAAGAGTGCTTTTGTGTCTGTCTCAGCTTGCAAACTGCCTAATTTGTAGCTTGTTTTATTTTCCTGGTTGATTTTTATAAATTGCCAGTAGAGGTGACAGAAGTGTAACTTACTGACAGAGCACTTTCCTGACACATAAAAGCTCCTGTGTTCAATTTCCGGCCATGCAAAAAGTAAATAATACATCACCAGTATTCTGAGTTTCTTCAGTTACTTTTCTCAGATTTGTAAACTTGGTGCACATGTGATGTGCTATCCTTATTTTTGTAGGAATGAACTTTATTATAAAATTCTAGAGAAGTGGTCTTTTAGAAGAGGAAAGAGTAGATATTAGGGCATAATTAATGTCTTACATTATTCTGGGACATTACACTGTCCTTATGGCTAGCAAAGAAAAGTCCACTTTCTGTTTTGAAATAATCTTATTGGCCTCACTTGGGTCATATGTCTACTGAACTTCATCCCTGGTCTTTTTTATTTTTTGAGACATTACCTCACTAAATTGCCCAGGCTGGGTTTGAATTTGCCTTTTGGCTTGCTGGAATTATAGGACTGTGCCACAACCTGAAACTATGTATTGATTCTTAAATCAGCCACTGCTAAGGAGAAGAGTGTTTTGTTCAGGACTGTATCTTTGTCTTCTACCCTGTGTAGAAGACATTTCTACCTGAGCTTTGTGGGATGGTTTCCCTTAAGAAGCATTCCTGTTGCTAAAAGGTATGTTGGAAGTGTGAGGAAGGAAAGAATATTTGACATCAGACCTCCAAAGTATACCTTGAGTTTCCCACTTCTGTGTCTCAAGCACTGACTGTTACTTTACCTTGGCTTTCATAGTGAGTATCCTTTTCCTCTCACATACCTCATTTCTTCATGTAATTAAGCTTATCTTTCTGAAATGTGGGTAATTACTTAACTTCCTACTTACCTTAGAGCAAAATCCAAGTTTCTAATTTGGTCTGAAAATATGGCTACTTGTGTCACTGTAGTTGATTCTGTATCCTTCTCAGCTTTCTCTTACATTGTCTTCTTTCTTGTCTGACTGGCCTTTCTGTTCTTAGAACATGCAGACGTTTTGGCATGGGGTCTTTTTACTTCCCTAGGACGTTTTTCCCTTGGCTCATGGCTTGTTAGATTTCAGTTAGATATCCTTTCCCCTTAAGGGTTGTTGAAGGAAACTTGGCTCTTTGCTTGTCTTCTTTCTCTCTTAAGTTTTTTTGCCTGTAGGCTTAGTAAATGGAGCTGAAGAGAGAAATTGAATCCGTGTTGATCAAGCTTTATTGTCACATACATTAATATAATCCAGTGTCTGTTCCTTAGCACTAAGAAGATGGTTTCTGTGTGTCAGATAGGGAATTTGAGTATTTAACACTGCAGATTCCTGATGGTCATTTGCTTATTCCTGTGGCCACACCTATTTTAATTATTACTAGTTGTGTTTAGTAAGTCAAGTTATCAAATACATGATTCAGCATAATGTGTTAATATGCTTTATGTCTTAGAAGGCAACTCATTAATTTTTGTTTGTCAGGAATTTTGGGTATTACGCATCTAACTTGTTAGATACACTTCATAATCTTTTTTAAATTTATGTAAAGGGGCTGGGGATTTAGCTCAGCGGCATAAGCACCTGCTTTGCAAGCAGGCAGTCGTGAGTTCGATCCCCGGTACCGATAAAAAGGAAAAAGACAAAAAAAAAAAAAAAAAAAATTTATGTAGAATAGTCTCATGTATGTTTTGATAGCTACAACTTGAAATTTGGATTAATTAGGGTAGGTAGATGTGTAATAGTGTGTATCCTCTTCCTGAAACAGGCTCTTCTGTCTAGGTTTTGTATATTTATTGTGGGGTTTATTAGAGATTATTTCATAGTTTTTATTGCTTTCATGATTATATATTTTCTACATGTTCTAATTAACTGTTGGAATATGAGACTTTGATATTGTGATCAAATTTATGGCCATTAAACTGAATTCTTGTAAGTCATTTATTCTGTTGAATTTTATGACTATACTATCATATTTACTCCACTAAGTTATTATGTAGTTTTTAATAGTTATGCTGTTTACTTTCTCTTTATTGTACAAGTTTTGAATGCTACCAAAATACTCAGTAGTAAAAGATCCCACCCTTTGCTTTTCTTATTTTTAATGGTAATGTTGTGTCACTTTTGAGCATAATATAGTTATTCTTTGCCAATTTATTATATTAGCTCACAAAGTTTTGTCAGAAATAATGTACTAAATTTTACCAAGCATATTTTTGGTGTCTGTTGAAATGATCATTTTTTTCCCTACCCCATCTGTTTATTTTACAGTCACACATTACCTAATAGCAAGCTTTGTTTGGAATATTGATATTATATAGTATGGTATAATTTAACTAGTGTTGGATTTTATTTCATTAATATTTTAATGTATATTTTTGAAGGTTATCCATTTCGTGTTTGAGATTTTCAAATTTGCTGAAACTAAACATTTCCTTCCTTGTATCAGTCTTGTAAAGATTTGTTTTATACATATCCCTTTTCCTTTTAATCTTACATGTTAGAGTTTTAACTACAAATGCCGCTGAAGTGCTAGGAAGCAGTTTGATCAAGTACTTTATTTGATATTTTAATTTAATAATTTTTAGAACTCAATAATATAATGTATACTTTTTTATAATAGCTAACATTAAAAAAAATTGGTAAGCAACAAAACAAAGTTTCCCATCTTAACCAGTTCTAGGTGAACAGTTCAGGAGTGTGAGGTGTACTCACATTGTTGTGCAGCACTGCAGAGCTTTTTCCTCTTGTGAATCAAAGCTACTATGTATCTAGTGAGCACACTCCCCATTTCCCCTTCCTCCTAACCTTTGACACTCACTGTTGTATTTTCCGTTTGTATGAATTTTCTACCTTGAATAACTCATATAAGTAGAATCATAGTGTTTATATTTTTGAGATTGTCTTATTTCAGTTTTTAAAAATGTCCTCAGGATTTATCTGTGTAGTGAGTTGACAGGATTTCCCTCTTTGTAAGGCTGATACACCATTGTAGGAATTTCTCACATTTTGTTTATGTGCTCATCAGTTAACGGTCATTTGGGTTGCTTTCCCCTCTTGACTAGTCTGTGCCTTATTTTTAACGTTTAATTGATTTATTTCAAATTAATGTGGGATTACGGTGATGGAACCTTAATTTGTATTTTCTTATTGAGTGACAGCAATTTCACAGTCTGTTTGAAGTACAATTTATTATCTCAAGACTTACTTGATGACTTGACTTTTACCAGTTTTCTGTTATAATAGAACTTTACTCCTTTTTAAAAATTTTTATTTTATTTTTTTGATTGATACCAGGAATCAAGCTCAGGACCTTGCACTTGCCAGGCAGGTACTATGCCACTGAGCTATATCCCCAGCTCCTTTACCCCCTTTTTAAAAAAACATATTTTAAAAGTAGTTAGGAAGCATTACCTTTATTTCATGTGTTTGTACTAAAGAATAATAAGTTAGATTTTATCTGTTCCATGTATTCATCTTTATATATATGGTGTGCTGCATTTGTATGACCCTAATGCCTGTATGCTAAAAGTAGCTGAACTGAGCAGTTCCTCTGTTGTGTGATAAGCAGGTAACATCTGTGTGGGATTTCGTGATTTAGAAACTAACTTTATATGTTTTTCATTTAATTGAAGTGGTGATCTGTTGAAACAATTTTTTCTTCTTGTTTCTAGGACTGAAAATAGGTATGATTTCTTTACTTTCCTCTTTTTCTCTATAAATTTTTAGTATAGAAATAAAAGTACTTTAATGAAGAGAAAAAGAGCAGCACTGACATCTGTATAGTGTTCTTACTGGTTTGTTACTGGTCTTGCCTAGGCTGTCTTTGAACATCTTCATACAGGATGATAAACCCACACAACTGGAATATTTGTAGTTCTCTTGCACTGTTATTCCAGTGCTCTTTTAGTTTGTTTTTGTGTGTTTTTTACTGTTTATATATTTCAGGTAAACTGAGAATGATTTAAAACTTACATAGTTTCTTCAGGAAATGCCAAAGTAGAAGAATTTACATTGGGGAAATAGGATAATATCCCCTAAACCAAGCCTGTCGTAAAGTTTGCACCAGTTATATTAAACTGTGAGTAGTATTTTGTATTTTTATTATGCTGGAAGAATCTCAAAGGCATGGTCCATTATCTTTTTCTGTTTTATTAGATCATGTAGTAAACATAAAGACTAAGAAATATAAACTGTAGTGGAAGATACGGAATAAGAGCTTAAAAAGTCTTCCTTTTATATTGCAAATGTAAAGTTTAAATGTATGTACTACAATTCTATTCCTTTTTTGTACACTTTCACACACTTGTACCTATAGTATACATTAGTGCAAACACATTTTTGTCTTTCTGAAGTTAGAGCATTATGAAAGTACAGAAGTGTCTGAAACTTTGTTTTTAATTAATAGGTTGTCGTACATTCTTTACATGTGAATACATAAAATTATCTGACTGCCTTCAGTAGCTATGGAATGTTTGGAATACTCCTTTATCAGGTATCATGACCTGTTTTCTGATTTACGGAAATTTTGGTTGTGCCTGATAGTTCTTCCATTATAGTGTTGCAGTTGACATTGTTTGATTTTGTGTATATTCATATATACATTGTTGTGTGTATATACATATGTATGAATATGAGGTATGATGGAAAAATGGTATTTTAATTTTAAAATGTGTTATAGTAAAAGACACATTATCATTAATCCTTTCCAGAACACTCTCTTCCCTTGAATACTGTGGTCCCATCGTTCTTGCCACTTTCTGAAGCAGCTCTGGAAGTGCCCTCTCTGTATTTGACCTGGCATGGCTTCCTTGATATCCTCAATCAATTCAAAACACTTAGTTTTCACTGTCATTTTGACTTCGAGGATTAGCCAGAAGTTACACGGTGCCAAATTCAGTGAATAAGGTATAGAAAGACGTGTTGTACTGTTTTTACAAACCTCCTCCTTTGGATGTCACTTGATAGCACCGATTACTCCAGTTTTGATCACACCTTATGAAGACCCTAATCAAAAAGGGCTTCCGGAACAACTTCAGAAAGAGACAGCAATGATAGGATAAGTGAGTTCAAAAGCAGGGAAATATTTTGAGTGGGATTAATGGCAGGCAGTGTGACTTTCACTATGATAAATGTTTAACATTTAGGGCCTGGGGATTTAGCTCAGCGGCATAAGCGCCTGCCTTGCAAGCAGGCAGTTGTAAGTTCGATCCCTGGTACCGATAAAAAGGAAAAAGACAAAAAAAAAAAAGTTTAACATTTAAATATTCATATTGTGATCATACGTATTTCTGAATTATGGGTAATACCTATTTCTAGTGGTAGAAAGTACTGAACTAAAGGTACATGGTTCTGTTCTTATAATTGCTATTTTATGATATATTTGTCAACATCAAATTTTTAAAACTGTACTGGTTTTGTAGTAATAAAGATCTTGTGGGTCAGGTTTCAGCTTTCAAGCCCTATGTCTATTCTTTCTGGATAGCCCTTGATTGTTTCATCTGTAAAAGCCAGATCAAATGACATTTTTCCAGATGTTTATAATACTTAACGTACTAAGTAATTACAGATAACCTTAGTTATAGTTTGGTGAGTGGTTATTTGTGTTCTGGGGACAGCTCTAATTGCTTTGTGTGTATTACCTCATTTAACTTCACAACCCTAGCAAGTAGATAATATCCATATATTTGGTAGTTGAAAAATATTAAAGCAAACAATAAGTCACTTGTTTATGGTCAGAGTAAATGATGGAAGTCGAATATGGGTAAATTCACCTTAAAATTTGTTCTCTTAGTGTTCATGCTCCATTGTTCCCTCATACCCTTTTCTGACCTCTGGGATAACAAGTGTGCACCTTGTGTACCCAAGCCCTGTGATCATGTTAATTTCCTAATCCCAGAACCAAAAAAGATTCCTGACTTGCTTTGTGGAATATAGTTTCACTTGTATCCTTAGTCTGCCTTAAAACCAGTTCACAGTCAAATGTCTCCCTTACCGGCTTATTGGCTGAAACAAAAAATATAGTACGTGAATTCTGTTGGCCAGATTCAGCTACTCAAATTGCTTTAAATTGCATATCTGCCTTAGCATGTGTGAGGTCTTTTCATATGAGGAGAAGGTTCTTACTCTAGTCTTACCACCAGATTGTCCTGCGTTTATGCTAGTGCCTGAAGAGCAAGTCTTAGTATTGCAGCTTTTTGTCTTCCATGTGTGAGCAGCTTTTCTTGTATTACATAGAGCCTAGAAAACAGCTTGTTTAACAAGAGAAACCCTTCATTTGCTTAGAGAGCCTGGATTGTTAAGATTCATACCCTTTTAAAATACTAAAGATCTACTGACCTCACTAACATAACAGGTTTTTTTTTTTCTGAAAATCTTAACCATGTAATTAAGGAAAATCAAAAGAATGGAAGTAGATTAAGGTGAATAAAAGAATACATTGCAGTGAATAATCATAATTCCACTAAAAGGGAGGGGATCAGAAAAGGTTTTGAAAATAGCAAAAAAAATTTTTAAATACTAAATAGCTACTTAGCATAAATCAAAACTGATTTGATTTGGAATTAAGAGGAGAAATTATCTACATATATGAAGCAAAAAAAAACTGAAGCAGATTTCCTGAACTGGATAAAAATTAATCAATTTCAGATAGAAAGTACCTATCCATGATGAATAGGAAAAGATCCACATCTGGTAAAATTTCAGAGCTCAAAGAATGAAAAAGAAAAAAAAATTCTGGCAAGCAGAAGGAACAAAAGATGAAAAATTAAATAATGAGTTCTTAGCAGTCACACTGAATGCTTAACAATAGCAAAGCAGTGACTTTACCTTTCCAAAAAAAAAAAGCCCCCAAGAATTAGACCCAAATTTTCTTTATTTAACCCCACTGCTTTGTGAGGACAATGTTTTTTACACTTGTGCAGACCATTCACCCTGTGAAAAGGTATTTGAGATAATGTATAGTTCCTTGTAAAAGATAATTTAAGATCTTTTTTGTATGGGGGGATGTGCGAGGAAACAGTGAAAACTGCACAGGCCAACTTGGATCTTCAAGAACAACGAAGAGTTAAAAGAACTTTAGTTTTATTAGTGTGCAATACATGAATCACTCTTCTACTAGTAATGAGTAAATGGTAGAAATTATATCTGACTACAGAGACTAGCTTTTTCTCAATTACATTATAAGCGCACTTAATTGGTTTTAAGTTTTTAGAATCATCATAGCTTGTCTGAGCCTATAAGATGGGCTCAGTTGTATTGTGGAGTAGAATGTGTTATAAACCTTTAAAATGTAAAATAATTATAGTATGGATATAGAGGAAACAAAGGAGCAGGGCTCATGTCTTCGTGGATAGTCTGTACATACTGGTGTAAGAGCCATTTCGATGCAGGAACATACAAAAAGACCTGTTGTTCATCTTGTCCTTTTGTAACCTTTAAATTTTTAAAAAGCTCCAAGTATATTCATCACATAATAGGAAAAAGATGTGTTTTGAGATCTATTTGTCTTAACTACTGCTACCACTGTTGGGGAAATTAGCACATGCCAATACCACAGAGTGTTTAGAGACTGAGGTGAAAGAACTATGGGGATTGATTCCTCGAAATTAGAAGGTTGCATGGATTTTCACATACAACTTTTTGTGTCAGATGCATTATTATTTCTTGATTGGCCCACACTCTGGATTTTGTGTGTTAGTTCTAGACTCCATAAAAGCTGACTTGTGCTCAGAGGCACAAGTGCCTGCCTGGCAAGCACAAAAAAAAAAAAAAAAAAGCTGACAGGAAACTTTAAAAAAATCATTGTGAGAAACTTGGAAATATGCCGTAACTTTTGAGTTCTTCCCTCCAGGTCTCAATAAGTTGGCCTTTTTTTTTTTTTTTTTTTTGATATACTAAGAGTACCTGTTCTTAAGGTAGGTGTCATGTGATCAAGTAGAGGCATATCTACTGGAGGCAGGGAGTGCCTTCTGGACGATTGCAAGAAACAGGAAAGGAAATAGAAATTACCATCATCCCTTCTTTTTTCCTATAATAACAGCTCTTCCCTTTTCACAGAGGACCCATTGGGTCTCCTTCAGACAGTACTTGTTGAGGGAAGGAATATTATTTTGATGCTGTGTTAATATCAGATTGGTATTGTTTTATGTTCTTTGAAAGCTTACATTTAGCTTAAAAAATCTTTTGAGAAACATCTCTAAAAGTGTATTTTTCTAATCTAAATTTTAAATCTAAATAGTATCAGAAAATCTGATAGTATTATGAGTATGCAAGGATTGACAACAGACTGCAAAAGACCCCAAGACTGGGTACTGTAAGTGGTTCTAATTGAATTGTACATAGCTTTCTAAGCATGCTGAAATGTTGAAAAAATAAACTGCAAGTATCTTAACTTCACTATGACCATTTTACTGAAAATTATAAAATTTGTATGTAGTGGTAGTGGGAGTACCTCAAGTACATAAAAGCACAATTATGTTTGGCACTGAAGTTACACTTTGAAAGTTTGCAAACTAGTAGGTACTGTATCTAGCCTTCCAGTAATAGGATTGATTTAGGAAAAATTGGCATATGTATTCTTGAAAAGGAAGGTGGTAGATAGGTTTTTCAAAATACCTTAATAGGAAATTAATATGAGTATGGGTCAAATTTGATTCCATAATGTGTACAGTGAGATACCTATTATGCACATAAAGTCTGTGTAAGTAGTCCCTTCGTTTTCTTATAACATATTACTCTTGTTGGGGATTTGGTAGTAACTATGTATCTGAAATGTTTGTGAAAGTTCTAAATGACCGTAACATTTCTAGTGTCGAGATAGCCTTTTGATGACCTCTTCCACCCCTTCAAACACTGGAGATTAGGTCCAGGCAGGGAATACTGAGTACATCCTCAACTCTGTTTAAACTTTTTGGAGTTTTTGTTATTGTTTTTGTTTTTTGAAACAGAGTCTCACACTGGCCTTGAACTCACTCTGTAGCCCACACTGGTCTAAACTGCAGTGCCTTCACTGTGTGTGCCACTATGTTCAGCATTAAAACATTTCTTACTTTGAGGCAAAGTCTTGCTAAGTTGCTCCTGTTGGCTTTGAACTTAACACAGTACTCCTGTAGCTGGAATTACAGGTGTGCACCACCATGCCCGGTTTGAGATCAGTGTTTCTTTGTTTTGAGATGGCATTTCACTGTAATGGGCATAATGGTTGTTGAGCTGTTGGACTGAGGTACTCTTGTTGCCTCTACATCCAAAGTAGGTGGGACTGCAGTCATAGGCCACCACATCTACCTGAGATTATTGTATGTGAGGGTAGTGAAGAAATCCTGTCTATATCCACTTTGAGAGTTTTGGAATGCCACAGACATACTCTTTGAAATGCTCTGTATTTGACAACCCCTGTCTTGACTGTGGTATGGACAAGGTCAGGGCAGTAGGAAGGCCTGCTCCACTTGGCATTTTCTAACCTAACCCTTGGTGATTAAGACAGTTGAAGGCAATAAATTTCTTAATTATGAGTCTGAAAGAGTACTTTTTTGGTAATTGAAATAATTGCCTTTAGGCAAGTCATTCAAGGTTAGTTAGGAGTACATTAAGCTGGAAATAGCAGATTAATAACTGGTATTCTGATACTGTACTAATTGGGGCTTGATATCAGGGACCCCATCAAGGAACCAGAGAAGTAGAGCCAGTGAGTATGATGGCTCCCATGGATACTTGAGTAGTTTTTACTTCCTCACTATTCTCCGTGCTTTTAGATTTAAGATTTTATTCAAAATTTCAACCTTTATTCCTGGTTCTTTTCTCTTGTCTGTATGTGCAGTGTATTGCTAACCAGATTGAAAACATTGTGTTACCATCAGCAGTAGTAGAGTTAGCTTGTTTTAAAACAAAAGCATTAATTTGTATTATGTATGTATTTGTTTTTATTTTTACTTGAAAATTCTAACACAGACAAATTTGGTAGATAAACATTTTATCTGTCTTATGTGTGCAGAGCCTATTGTGAAATAGTGGAAAAACAATAAACTTAAGACCTGTCATGGAGAGAGATAACAAATGCAAGAGTCCAGCAGACACTGGAGATGTAAAAAGAGGAGCTAGCTGCTTTGTTTCTTTCTTTGCTTAGTGTATTATTTATACATTGACAAGACTGGGCTGTATTTTATTCTGTACTTATGACACATCTGGGTGAGGTATTTTGTATTTAAATACTGTATATGGTGAATCTCTTCTGTACTGTCCTAAGTTGAATTTTAAGTTTTGTTTATTAGATTAGGAAAGAAGAGAAAAGGGGGGATGGTAATTAAACAGAGAAGAGGAAAAAAGGATTGAAGATTTTATTTTACTTTATTTTATTTTAATTTTTACTTTATATTTTTGATACTGGAGATCAAATTCACGACCTTGTACTTAACCAGACAAGCACTTAAGCCACTGAGCTAAATCCCCGGCCCAACATTAAAGATTTTAATATTAACCTTGGTCAGAAGTCATGATTGAGTTCATCTGGATTATAGACTTTTGGAGGTATTTGTTTATTTTTGTTTTAGTTATACATAATGATCATATTCATCATAGGAAATTTGTTACTGTACATGATGTATCTTAGTTCCTCTTTCTTTCCCCCACTCCCCTTCCTTCCCTTCAACCCCCTTCTCCTTTTTATTTGTAAAGTTTGTTCCCATTTTATCCTTTTATCTTAGATTTTTCTTTTCCCTTCTTTCATCCCCTTCTTCCCCTTTCCTTTTGAACAGTTTCTTCCTATTTCACAATATCTATTACATATTTCCATTATTTGTACTTTCAGTTTCTCACATCAGAGAGACAATACAATATTTACATGTGTGTCCTATTTATTTCACTTAAAGGAGTATGGTGTTATGGTCCATGCATTTTGCTATAAATGGCTTGAGTGTATCCCTTTTTATGCCTGAGTAATACTCCATTGTTAAAAATAACACCAACCATTTTTTGTCCATTTTTGGCAGCAGGGTATTTAGGTTGTTTCCAAGATTTAGCTATTACAAAGTGTGCCACTATAAACATGGATACACATACATCGCTGAGGTATATGCAGCAAATCATCAAGAAGATAATTATGTACCGTGACCAAATAGAATTCATCACAGGGATGCAGGGATGGTTCACTGTATGCAAATCAATAAATATACCGTATTAACAGAGCCAAGGACAAAAACCATAGTATCATTTCATTAAATGCAGAAAAAGCATTTGACAAAGTCCAACAATCATTCATGATGAAAACCCTATGGGAAATTACAACAGTCTTTATCTCAATCTGATAAAAGCTACCTATAATGATCCAAAACCAACAGCATACTGAATGAAAGTAGACTAATTTTATTTGCTGTTTGATAATCTAGTTTGTAAAGTTTGCTGTCTGATAAGTATTCACTAAATATTTGTATAAATGCTCAATGTTAATGGAAAAAAGAGTTAATGGCAATTTTAAAGAAAAGCTTATAAGGGCTTTTTAAATTCCTAACCTTGGAAAAAATTTATTTAAGCAATAAAATAAACATTTTAGAATATTTAAAAACAGTACATACCCTCCCTCATATTTGGAGGTAGAGGATGGCCTTTGTGTTTTTTTAATTTATGAAGTTACAGTTTTATATATCTTAAACTTTGTTACATAAGTCATTCAAGTATTCCTCTGCTTTATTTAGAGGCGTGTCTGTCTTTATTCTGAAGATCCTAGTCAAAATCAATTCATAGTTTTGAGTGTTACCCTCTGCACACTATCCCAGATGTGTGTCAAGAATTGAAGTTTGGGTTTGGTGGTCTATGCCTGAAATCTCAGCTGTTAAGGAGGCCAAGGCAGGAGAATCACAAGTTCCAGTCTATCCTGGTCGTGTGGTGAGACCCTGTCTCAAAAAAAAAAGAAAAGAAAAATCAAAAACTGAGATTGTACTGTAAATGCTGGTGTGGCACTGTTTTCCTTTTTGTGTGCATTAAAAGTTTTTATATGATGGAACAATTACTTTTAAATTTTACGCTTTAAAAATTAGTTAATTTGAAAGTAAGAAAGTGGGATAACAGAAAAATGTATCTAGCAAGACTTTATTTATGAGAACACACTTACCCAGAAATTTACTGAAGAAATCTGGATATTTAGAATACAAAGTTTTGGCAGAAATAGTTTTTTGCAATTTAAAGTTAACCCATTACAGCTGGGTATGGTCTTGTATGCCTAGAATGCTAGAACCTTGGAAGGCTGAAGCAGGAGTCTAGCCAAGTTAAGGAGCTCCTGTATTAAAATTTAAAAAAAAAAAAAAAAAAAAAGGACCAGGAAGGTGGCCCAGTCGAAAGACCTTGGGCTCAGTCTCCAGTGTTAAAAACAGTTAAACAAAGCCTGCTAGACATTCTTTTCTCCAGCTACCTATGTATTAATAGACTCTGCACTGTAGCTTGCTTTTCTTTCTCTCCCTTCTCTATTTTCTTCCTTGCTTTCTTCCTGTCATTTGAAATTCTTAATCTAGGAGAAATAAATTTATGCAATTTTTGATAAGGGGCAGAAGTTAGATGAGAAGAGGCATAACTTTTGATTTTGGCTTTCCTTGAAAAGTAAAGACATGGTAGAACTAAGTAAAGTGTAGATATATATTTTATAGCAAATGCAGATTTCAAGTCTGGGTTTTAAAAATACTGTAGACTTGTATTGGTGGCACTTAGGATTAGGGTTAGAGAGTAGGGAAGCAGGCAGATTCATTTGCTATTTGTATAAATTAGTTGGATAATCTGGTAACATTAAAATTTGCAGTACATGTACACTTCCAAGAAATTTATTGTATGGCTGTATATATTCACGCATACACAGAGCATGTCTATCCAATGTTCATTGTAGCATTATGAAATGTTAGAAACACTAAATGCCTGTCAATAATGGAATGAATAAATGCATCATAGTGTTTGATTCTTTAGTGAAATTTTGAGGAGCTGTCAAAATAAAAAAAGATCTGTGTATGCTGCTCTGAAACAATCATGGAGTACTGCCTTTAAAATATGGGGCTGCATTAAGGTATCCTTATCCTTCAGTCATACCCTGTGTCTTTGGAGGATTGAGTGCAAGACCTCAAAATCGATGAATGTGTAAGTCCCTTATTTGAATGTTCACGTAACCTTTAAGTCATTATGCTCTATTTAATACAATGTAAGTATTTGTACTATATTGTTTAAGGAGTAAATGTTCAGTACCGGTGAATTTTTTTCCTTGAATATTTTTGATCTATGATGGAGGACACAGAACCATGTAAATGGAGAGCCAGATGTATAATATTCTTCCTTTTATATAAAACAAACTTACACCAAGATAGGATTGAAGTATGTTAACACTGATTGATGGTGTGCCTCTTAGGGACTGTGAGAGATTTACTTTCCCAGTATATGTATTCTTGATATTTTCCATTTCCATGTACATGTATTCCTTATAGATAAGAATCATAGTTAATGAAAAAGAAAATAAACTATATTGGTAATGAAAAGAATGTTACTAGGCTACATTAGATCCACCTCTGACATTTCATTGGAGGACTGGTTTCTAAGAGATAAAATACAGAATCATGGGAATGTACATATTGTTGTTTTAATAATGTGTGGATTTTCAGGAATTTTACCAAGTTGTATTAGTCTTTTAATTTGGAGTTTTTAATATCTACCTTCATTTTTTCTTGGTCTAGACTGTTGCATATAGTTTCAAGTTCTGTTAATCTGTATCTTGACTTACACCAGAGAAAAAGAAATTTTCAGGGCTCCAGGTTTAGCTCATTAGCTCAAGCACTTAACTCGTAAGTGTGAGGTTGTAAGTTCATAACAAAATTTTTTTCCCCCATACATTTTGAGAAGTGAAATTGTTTCCATTTTTTTCTACTCAACTGTTTTTTTGTGGGTGTGTGAAATATTTATATTTGTCCTACTACCAATTATCTGTATTTGTTTTGTTTGAAAATCTGTTTAAAGGCCTAACCATTTATTAAGTAGAAAAAAAATGTATTGAGAAAAAACTTTACACAGAATTGTAAAGATTAAAGATTTAAAAAGTTTCATTGGAAGGACAAATGGCAGCAAGTCATACAAAACAGAGTTCCTTGTTTTCCAGAACATTTCTGCATGTTTTTCCTTTCAGTTTCTTTTTCCTTGTTGAAGGAAAGTAGCACTGGATCAGGATATGAAGCTACTTCTATCCTTTTCCCACTTTTTAATGTGAAGCTTCACTCTGCATGTTTTAATCTTGTTTTAGCCAGTGTTTTTATTCATGTTTTTGAACTTTTTTGTGTATTGGTTTACATTTGTTTGCATAGATTAGTATGTTAACTATTATTTATGCTTTAATATCTTTGTCACTAGCAAAAATAGATGAAATCCATTTTAGACAAATGGAAAGACAGTTTGTTTACGTATAGAGTGAGGCAAAGGCGGTTTTAGGGTGGTAGGTCTGATATGTGTATGAATCTCTTTTTGTTTGTACATTTTTGCCTTTTTTTTTGCTGTAACATAGTTCATCAGATTAACAAAACCTCAAGAAAGCAAGATTAATGGGAAAAATAATTATTTTGCTATACTGTGTAAACAAAGATTATAGAAATTTTGAAATTTGCACTTTGTTCATATTGAATGCCTTCAGTATCTTATTTCAGTGACTAAAATTCCAGTCAAAAACCAAGTATCTTCATCAAAAATTGTTATGTACGAGTGGGGCTAAGGTTGTAAATCAGTGGTAGAGCATATGCATGTGAAAGGTCCTGTGCTTGATTCCCCAGTGCTGGCCCCTACTCCCAGAAAGTTACTACTAGTGTTAAAATTGATATAAGAGGAGTCAGAATGTGTTACTGGATGACAAATGATTCTTTTATTCATGCATTTGTTTAATAAAAAAATACTTTGTGGCCTGTTCATATGTGCATTGGCAAGAAATATTTCTGCTTTCATCAAGGTTTGGTCTTTAAGGTGCAGATAATAATACATATAACATTCACGATACTGTAGGAAAGCCATAGTCACATACTTGTTATTAAAAACTGTGACTGGAATTGTAACCCAGTGGAAGAGTGAATTCCAGGACTTTGGGTCTGCTCCACCATAAAAATGAAAACTTTACAGTAAATGTCAAAAAATGTAGAAGAACCTCATATTCTATAATCATAGAACAAAATGGAAGGAGAACGTGAATGGTGATTTACTTAAGGTTTAGGGTAGCCTAATTTTTTAATCAAATAGGATTTGGAAAGCTTATTCTTAGGAGAAAAATGAATGCTCTAATGTATAGGTTCCTTTAACTCAAACTTGTCTTTGCTTACTTACACTAGAAATTTTGAGGATGAGAAAGTGTTGATGATTTAATTCTAAAGATGAAAAATGTATGTAATTGACCTGGAAAGTAGGAAATACTTGAGAGCCAGTTTGCTGGTTCTGATTTAGGACCTCCATGTAATACAGGGAAATAGGTCCCAACCTGCTAGATGTCTGTATGCTGAACTAGTATTCCCTAAAATTGAAGAGAGAATTCTTAGGTACAGGGGAAGTTAAGAGTAGGAAGTTTTCTTGAGAAAGAGACAGGAGGGGACCTGGAAAGTAGGTTGCTAATTAGCCTACTTCTCAAAGGGAATTTTGTAGAGCAATATCATGAGGTGGGTACAACATGGAATAAAACTATGATCAACCAGTAAGATTACATGAATAGCTGCTTCAGTAATGTAGATCCAGTGGGAAGCAAGTCATATAGAAAGAAGTGTACAAGGAAAAAAACAAGGCTTGTTTTGAAGAGATGGGTCAGGAGGTCTTGATCATTCACTTGGGTGACTGATTGCTATTTAGAATATTGATTATAGTATATTATTTGTCTTTCAAGGAGATAGGTAGGTGTTGTCATTCCATCTTTATCTTGAAGGCTGACCCTTCAGCAAATGTGCTGCTAGCTACAGTTGTAATGTGTTCTCATCTTCTGCACTGACTTCCTTTAGGGTCTAACCCTGTCTGACTGCCTATAATATTTTTATCTAACTTAACTGTCTATGATAGTTCCGCCTTAAAACAGATCTTAAGGATGGGTATTACTTTAAGAAGTCACCAAATGCCAAGTGTAATGTTTCCATAGATAAATTAATGTCCATACCTAATGTTCTCATAGATAATAAGAACATTAGGTATGCACTGAGGAAAAACAGTTTAGTATCATTTCTTTGCCATTCATTCTACCTAGCTTTTTGAGTCACATATTGCTGGGTTTGAATTTAGATTTGATGACGCCTGTATAACTGCTGTCTGAAGGTTGGTATCCTTATCTACCAAATGAGAGTATTATCACTTGGAGAAAGTGTTCTGCTTGATTCTGAGGATGGAACATGCAGCCAGCTGCCTAGATTGAAATCTTAGCTCCTCAGCTGAATTAGTTTCGCTGCGAATAATTGGGCAAGTTGGTTAGCCTCTCTATATCCTCCTTGCCTCCTGTGTAAAATGGGGATGATAATACCACTTTTCAGGATTATTGTGAGAATTGAGTGAATATACACAAAGCATTTTAAGTGGCATATTGTTATTCTCTGGTACAATAATAATGCCTCCTAAATACCAGAAATTATGTGGTAGGACTTACCTCATTTCATTTCATTTGGCCTGTTAAGCATTGTCTTGTTGATTGTACCTGGAACACTTTCTGGTATACAATACATGTGCCAAGTTTCTTGTAGTTGCATAGTTTATGATCAGAAATAAGACCATTTTTTGGTTAGTAAAAGAAGTTAAACGTGCTACCAGAAAATGACTACATAATGAAATATAATGATTTCAGAAATCATAATCAGTTGAATATTAATATTATTTTCATAGGTATTTATAGGTTAACTTATAGAAAACTAGTTTACCATTAAAAACTACATTAAGATGATTATTTCTAATATTCTCAAAGCAATAGCTATACTATGTCTGTTAAGCAGCCCAATTGCCTGATATTGCAGATTCCTACCTTGGTGTAGCTTGCCTTCTTTGCATCTTTACTTATAGCCATGAAGCTCACTACAGTGCTTTACTAAGAATAGTTTGCTGCATAACCTACTTCAGCCTCTTTTGTTCAACCAAGAAGCCAGACATACTAAATAGCTTTTAAAATTATATACGTCTTGATTTTTTTCATTTTTGAAAATTTAGGATTTTAAAATTTGAAATGATAAGAAAGTTTTTATCTATTTTGTCTTTGAAATTACTTGACAGAAGTTTGCTTTGGAATAAAGCTTCTGTATCTTTAAAAAACACACTGAGTCACCCCCTGCTCCTTTGGTAGATGCCTGGCTAGTCAACAGCTAAGCTGCTTTAGGCATGTAATAGAACATTCCATTTCCTGTTCCCTTGCTGACACAGAGGAGTGTTCCTGCTGGCAATGATCTAATCACAGTGCAGTAAGAAACATGGCAGTTTGATGAAACATGATGGAGACAGCGGCTGAAATGGAAGCATATGTTCTAGAAGACATTCTAGAGGTAGGGCTAGATTTGTAAACGAAATGAAAGTTGAAATCTGAACAAAGAAATCTTATCTGCTGGAATTATTTTACAGATGAATAGATTAGAGGAGAGAGCAAAAAGAGGCAGAGCATAAAAGCAGAACACGGTCAGACCTTATTCCTTGTGAGAATGTGTC
The DNA here is from genome assembly GCF_034190915.1 of Cavia porcellus. Taxonomy (NCBI): domain Eukaryota; kingdom Metazoa; phylum Chordata; class Mammalia; order Rodentia; family Caviidae; genus Cavia; species Cavia porcellus. Next base: position 48,087,207 of record NW_026947513.1, on the reverse strand, counting down.
AGATTTACATGATTACTAAAGAAGTCTAGGTTTATTTTGTTTAAACTTCATGTTTCATAAATTGTGGGTAGATATTGATGGAAAGAAGGGAGAGGGGGTTTGGACTTTAATAAAAAGCCTTATGCTGGTGTTGACCTTTAGATTAACTCATTAGAAGGTGGGGTCTGCAAAGCAGCTTTGAGTCGGTTTAGTATCTTATGCCTTAGAATTCATTTACATATCTAAGCCTAATGCTGTGCTAACAATTAACTATTAAATACAGCTGTTCATTTCAGTTTAAAACTAAGCATCTGAGCCTAGTTGCTTGGTTTAGATGGTACACTCTGGTCCTGAATTTTTCATGTGACTTTGCTCATTATCAAATAAATTATGAAATTTAAAAAAGCCTTACAATTTAGAGTACAAATGCTAGAGTGTTGTCAGTCACATTTGCCTATAATTTAAGACACATGAATATCAAAATTTTTTTTGTTTGTATCAGTTTTAAAAGAAACTGAGTATAAATCAGTTCAAATAATTCATGTCAAAGTGAAACTAATTGATTGTGATCTTTGTCGTAGTATACTACCAAAAATTTGTGTTTATAGGCATAGATATAAAGATTCTGTTTTTTATCTACAGCATTATAGGTGTGTGTGTGTGTGTGTGTGTGTGTGTGTATGTTTGTTTGTTTGTTTTCCTTCATTAAGAAAAAAATAAATTCAGAGACGAAGCTTCCTGGTAGTGAATGGTATTCCTAATACTTAAGACTGTAATATTTTTATTAACTATTTCATTGTCTTCTGGAAGAGATTTTGATTGTGGGGAGAGGCTGCAAAGGGAAGACAGGCTGGGTTAGCAGAAGAAAAAAGCCTATGCGCATTATAAAGTGCTGCATGATCAATGAGCATTTTCTGGAGTCCCTCAGTGTGTGCCTGAGCTGACATTGCAGCAAGTCCCGTGGTGGTTCTGCAGAGTGAAAACTGAGTCTATTTTATTATCTCCCTCCTGGGAAACACCTCCAGCACACTTTCCCCCTCTCCTAAAAGCTATTGTGTGAGGTGAATTGTGTTGTTTAATTTCTATTACTTTCCTCTTTAAAAAAATGTTTTGATATAATTAGTGAGTTTCCTTTCAAATGGTTTACTTAAAAATAATAGTATAAACTTTGATTAACAAATTAGTAATTACAAGTGTTCACATGGCACTTAGTGGTTCACTTTTTGAAAGATTATAAAGTTACAGAAGAACACTTTAATTTGCATTTAAAAATTTTTGCTTTGTGTTTTGTAGAAGTATACTTTACAGATTATGAAAAATTCTGTCAGCTTTTCTTATTTAAAATTTCAGCGTATAACATGTATTAGAAGTCTTTCATTTTCTAGTGAAAACCCCACTTTAACATGGTTTTGTGCCTTTACTGTTTCTTAAAATGCTATTTTAACAGTTGCTTTTCATTACTTCTGTTAAAACTGTCAAGTTAAAATTTTGCATTTTCTGATTTATTCATTGTTAGTGTTTACTAAGATACCTGCACTTTTGATTATTCTCATTTTGAAGCTGTCTTAATTTGGCTTTTTAATACCTGTTGCATTAAACCATATTAAGTGAGTAGTTTTCTCTATTTAAAATACTATGGTTTAATTTAGTATTTGTCAATAATTGACAGACCAGTTGTGAAAGTATTCAAATAATAGTAAAAGAATTATTTTTCAAAATTATGAATACTTACAGTCACCTAGTGCCAAAGTAAAAGTACAGAGAATACATTTGCTAACTCTGTGAAGTGACATGTATCATTTTCTGAAGCAACTCACATAGCAGATAGATACATTATATAATGAGCTTTCCAGAAATAAATCCTTTTTTAAAGGGGAAATTTCATACATGAATGTCCAATAAAAGCAGTTCATCTACATATCACGATGCCAATTGTGTTACTGTATCTACTTTTAAGCTAATTGAAATTTGTTACCATAGTTTTCATCTTTGTAATTTTATTTATTGAAGCTAGAGAATTTTATATAGATTTTTCTGAAATTAACATTGAACTCCTGTTTTCTCCTGTCTTTCTAACTGGGTCCTTTGAATCATAAATTTTTAAAGAGATGTTCATATTAAATCTGGGTAAAAGAGGGGGCTCAGTTAGTGTCATAAGTGAATTTACAGATAAATTCTTATAGTCTAAAAGCAACTAAACAGTTTAGCTAACTAAATTGAGTTGGTAAAAAGAATACTTCTCATTCAGGAAGCAATTTTGGAATTAAGATAAGACACATAGGGCAGTTGTATCTCCTAATGCCATTCTTAACTGTTTGTTGAATACCTTAGAGTTGGTAGGCACTTGAAATTCAGCACACTTAGTGTAGCTCATTTGTTTTGGGAAGGTGAAGAAACAGAAGAAATGCATCTACACCATTGGTATTTTAAACAGTCTTGAATTTAAGATGCATACAAATGCATATTTGTATTCCAGTATGTTACTTCATTGGTTCCACCTGAATGCTTTAAAACTTAACTTTTAGCAGTGTCCTTAGAGAACTGATGTTCTTCAGCATATATCCCTTGACTTAGGCGCCTTAAGTTGTCTTTCTTTATATGTGTCTGTTATATTTCTTTATCAATAGAGCGCTCAGGAACATCCATTTTCATATTTATCATTTAGGATTTTTTATCCTTACTATTTAAAACAGGTATATATACATATATACAACTTACACTCTTAACAAAAACCCTTACAGATACTATATATTCTCATATCTCTGACTAGTATACAGTGTGGAAGCTCTAATCTGAAAGTCTAGTTTATCCTGGATAGATGATGTGGAAATTGCACCATTGAGTTCATACACCAATTTTGAAAAATGCATTGGAGATTAGGTGTGTAAAGACACACTTACATTTTTTATGTTAGTTGATCCCTGTAAAGACCAAATATTTTAGTGGGTTGTGGAGGCTACAAGAAGCTTCCAAAAAGTCAGAGTAACTAGAAGTATGTGAATTGATCTGTTGTGTGTGAGTGTAAAGGCAAACTGACCAGTAGTCCACTAGTCCGATGTTCATCCGTTGTAAGTCTAATTCAGTGTCTGCTGTGGAGCATTGATTAGAAAACGTCTGTGTCTTGTGCCATCTACATATATATGCAACAACATTAACACTTGTTCTGAATTTTTTAGAACATTTGTTTTTTGACACTTGACTGTAGAGCTCATTCAGGTGAGAGATAACTTAATCACTACAAAGTTGATCAGCATCAGTTTTACATAGCTATTTGTTTGGGATTTAGTATGTGACTTCCAAATTTACCAACCCAAAGAACTTTTGTAAGGCGCTTTATGTTAACATGTGTGAGGTGGTGATAACTTTTGGTTGTATGAGTTGGACTAATACTTGCTGTTAATACTTTGGCTTGGATGGAGTCAGACTTCCAACTGTCTGGATATGTTTATAGTATGTATTGAATGTGGGTATAAACTGCTTGGTGGCTAGTACACTAGCTATTCCTAGGACCCAATTACAAAGATAGAAAAAAACAGGAATATTATATAAGTTATACAGATGAGAGTCTGTGCTAGGTGTTTTACACTTTATTTCAGCCTCAAAAGTAATAAATAGGGTAATCTATGGAAACACGTAGCACAGTTAGTGTAAACTTTTACAAATTTTTGAGGATCCAGAAGACTAAGCAAGTTATGTCTGTCAACATTTGTCATGTTAGAAGTTAAAAATCAGAAAACATAAAATCGTTTACATATTCATATAAAAATGATTGATACTAAACCTATTGTGAAAAGACTTTTATTAAAAAATTATTTTCCAAGAGAAACTAGGCGGAAGAGTGACAGATTTACTTTTTCACAAATACTTTTGAAGTCTACCTTAATAAGAGTCATTTGCTCTTATATTCACTGTTGTAATGACATTATTTTTGTTGAAGTTCCTGAAAAAAGAAATCTAATGTCACATTGAGATGAGGATAAAAAAAGGAAAATGTAGAAATAATCCTTTCAAATAATCCTAGTTATCCTTTAACCATTCTTCACATGTACAAGTGGTAGTTTCTTAAAAGTTACTTACGGTGTAGAACCTGATGAAGTACCAGTGTACTGTGATGGATTAAAATCCACTGCTATTCTATATTTTTAAAGATGCATATTTCCTTCCAGAATTTTTCCAAAAGTTCTAGTTTTACTTGAAAGCTTGAATTTTGTCATTAACAACAAAGAACATAAAGTTTTTCTTGAAATGACAGGTTCATTTTATTCATTTTGAGAAAATGCTTATCAGATTAAGTTTGAATAACTATAGTCATCGTGGTAAAAATGTTCCACAAGAAAAGGGATAATTTCAACCACATTTTGTATTTTTCTTGTTTCCCAGTTTGTCACATAGAATGTTAAAGTCATATGCTTAAGGTTGAAAATTGTAAAGACTGATATTTGTAAATTGCTTCATAAGGAAAACTGGCTTTATGAAAGGCTTTTTAAAAGGTTGTGAGTGGCTGCGTATGGTGGTGCACACCTGTAATTTCCACCATTTGGGAGGCTAAGGCACGAAAATTCCTGGAAGTTTGAGGCCGCCTGGGCTACATGAACCTAAGGTCAGCCTGAATTAAGAGGAGAACGTGTCTCAAAAAGGAAAAAAAGAAAAAGATTGTGAGAGTGTGGCAGAGAATATACCGCTTACTAACTAGTATACTTTGGTCTTGATTTGTATTAAAAACCCAGCAGATTTACCCACCAATTTGTATCAGTGAGAGTGTCAGTGTAGTGAAATAGATATCTGTCTTAGTATTGTAAAAATGATTTTGACCTCATAGTTGCTCTAAACGTTTAGAGAACCTTAATGCATCCCATAGATCACACTTGAGTGTCAGTTACCAGTATATTGCCCAGTTAGTAGTAACAGGTCAAATACTTAGATATAAGTCTGCTGATGCAAATGTATTCTTTCACCATTGTATTGAATTTATTAATTCATTGCATATCCCCAGCTTATCTAATCACCTTGACACTTTCTGTGCCATCACTGTACCTCCAATGATAGTACGGCAAATTAAAGACATGGGGGGAAACGGTGTGGCAATTTGCATGATACTTTGTATATATTACTTTAAAATTGTAAGTCATACCTGAAAATTTCTGAAAGTAAAGGGTTTGTAGGCTCCAGAATGAAGAAGCAAGCAGAAAATTGTGTTGCTTGAAGGATAACATTAAGTAGTAATAGTATTTTGATATTGATAAAAATCACATATTTACAACATGAATTTGTAAATTCTGGAAAATAATATGTATTACATTTTTTTTTTTTATCATCGGTACCAGGGATCGAACTCACGACCGCCTGCTTGCAAGGCAGGTGCTTATGCCTCTGAGCTAAATCCCCGGCCCCTGTATTGCAATTTTTCTGAGTAATTATCAGGAGTTCACAAATTATAGTTGGTCACTCATTTTGGCAAGTGAAACAGATAACGAAATATTTTTAAAGTTTTGAGTATTTTTTGCTTCAAAGGTTGTAAGTTTTGCCTTTATCTTTCTTGTTTTCTTATCACAGGGACCACTCTGGTTTTCCAGATTAGTTCAGTTTTATATATATATGTCTATAAAAATGAAAAACAAGATTTAGATAATATGTATATTCATTTACCTAAAAAGAAAGATATTGATCTGCAGTTTCCTCATATTTGCTGTGACCTAAGCATACGGTATATGTTTACATTTTTAAAAAATCCACTGCAGTAAATGACACATTGGCATTAATTCTTCCCAAAATATTGCTTCATTTATCCATCCTTGTTGCCCTTTGTGAAGCCCTTCTGCAAGTCTTTTCTTGTGAGTCTCTTTACTTTCCCTGTTGTGGCTACCTTAATGTCCTAAATCCTTTCATGTTTGTCTTTCGTGGTCATTTTGATTTCCGAATGAAGCTATAAGTTGCATAGTGCCAAATCTGGTGAATGTAGCGAATAAAGACACAGTATATTTTTATAAACCTGCCTTTCCATTGGATGACCCTTGGCAATAGCATTTAGCACAATTTTTGATCACAGCTTGTAAACACATTGATGAAACTGGACTTCACACAACTGCTTTAGAAGGTGGCAAGAATGATGGATTTAGAGTACTTGTAGTAAGAACGAATATTGGGGGGGCAGATCAATGGTAATGTGTCTTTTAATGTGAATACATTCTAAACAATTCAATTATTCACCATATTTTTGATGAGTCCCTGTATAGTAGCAAAAATGAGTCATGTAAAATTTACTTGGTAATTTCTTGTTACGTTTGTATTTATGCAAGTATATATGTTCATGTTAGCCTAATTTTTTATAGTTTTCTTTAGACATTGGCATTGGAATCAGCAAAGTGTTTCTTATAGGAAAAAAGAAATGACAGTTACATACACGGTCTTTGTACTTCATCTTGAATATTGCCTAACTCAGTTTCACACGGACTTTTTCATTTCATTTTTGTCAAAACTTTTTTTTTTAGCTGTTACTAACCTTGAATTTGTAGTTTAGCAGTTCCTTTGTTCCTGTCATATGTTGTGTTTGTAATTTACTTCCTGCCATCCTCTTAAGCTAGTTTGAAAAATAAAGCTTCTTTTTTTGAGACAGGGTTTTACTATGCAGTCCAGACTGTTCTTGAATGTACAAGCATTCTCTTGTCTCAGCCTTCTAAATGCTGAGATTACAGCCATGCACCACCTCAACTAGCCTCTAAATTCTTATATTTTATTTAAAAATGCAGTTAAGGGGTGGAACTGCAGCTCAGTGCTAAGCCACCTGTATAGCATATAAAAGACCTTAGGTTTGCACTCTTGTGCTGCAGATAAAAAACAAAAAAGGGAGGAAAGGAGAGAGAAAATTAGGGATTTTCCAAATGTGTATTTATATGTTCACGCACTGAAAAGTACTTCCTCTTAAAATTTTGTGTTACAGTTGTTTAATATTTTTATTATTTTTTTTAAGTTATCTTCCTCAGTTTCTCAATTTTTTGTTTTGTCTTTGTCATGAAATAAAGTGAAATAAAAAATAACATAAGAGTAGTAGAAAGGTCATTTCTTCTGTGAAAATTCACTCCACTAAATGTCCAAAGGATTAGATTAGATGCTAAAACTTAGCAGCTCAGTCATCATTCTGTAGTTTATGAATTACCAAAGAAAATGTATCTTATAAAGTTAGATAAATGAGAATGCTGAATTTGACAGTGATGTTAAGTTTTCTACACTACTTGAACTTTCTTTTCATTATATTGTTTATAATGTTATAATCTGATTTTCTTTGAATAGTTCTATCCTTGGTCTTTAATGAATTACTGTTGAAATATTTTTCATTTTAAATTACTGTACAGTGAAGAATTCAACCTATTTTGTTTCAGTAAATATATGAAATGAGGAAGTAGAATTTAAAGTCTTTAAATCACCCAGGTAATCAGTTAGTTGGGTTTTTAAAGATTATAGGCTTTGTATAACTTTTCAGGTAAATTTTTTTAATTGCTGTTTTTTCAATCTCTAAAACTAGACTGTTTCATACAGTATCTCAGCCCAGTGTAGTGACACACGCCTGTGAGCCTGGCACTTGGAAGGCTGAGGTGGGGCATACACCATGAGTTCAAGGCCACCTGAACTATGGAGTGATAAGATATACTGTCTCAAAACAAAAGTCACTTTAATAACTTCTGAGTAGAAAGTTGGAGTTGATGGCTGGCATGTGTCACCTACATTTCCTTTTGCTTTCTTTCTTCTGAAGAATTAACTTTGAGCTCCATTTGTCAAGTTTAGCTTTATTAAAATCTAGCCTCAACTGCTTGCTTTTACCTTGTCTCATACTAGTCTCTTTCCCCTCCAGTTGTCTGCTTGCTGCTCCCCACTGTCTTTGTTGTTTCAAGTCCTACTTGCATCCCACCCATTTCTTAGTGGTTTTTTTCTTTCCCACTGTTTCATGCTCTGAAAAAGTACTGTGGGCACATTTAAAAATCTTTATAGTCTGTATTATATCTTTGCTTGAATGGTCAACTTTTTAATACAGGGATTTTGGACTCTAAATTTATATACATACTTTATCCTCTAAAATAATTTAAAGCAATTTATATTTAAAGCAATTTAGAGCAGTTTACTCTATAAAAAAACTACATGGGCAAATGTAGTTAATACCAAAGGTAACAATATAGTATAGAAAAGTGTATGTGGTATGTATAGATCGAGTTAAATGGCAGTAAGATCCAAATTTGGAAACTTTGTGAATTTTGAGATTTTTGTAGTCTGTAGTTTCTATCATTGGCATGCTAGATGATCTGGGGTACTCTTTATTTCCTGAAACTTAGGCCTGACAAAAACATTTCTCCTAATCCCTTATCATGGATATTTTTGTGAAGTACATTTATTTTTAAAAAGTATATATATGTATATATATATATATATATATATAATGTATTTTAAAAAAGTGTATGTGTATGTATATGTGTATGTACCAAGCAACATCTTAAAGGCAGGCTTTGTAACATTATGGTGTGTCCTCATCTACCTTATTGACTGAATCTGGCACCTCGTGTCTTCTGGCTCTTTCCCAGAGTCAATATGATCATAAAAGGTAAATGTTCTGAATCAGTTCAGGACATTAAGGGAGCCATGCCAGCATAATTAAAGACACTCATGAAAGTGGACTTCTAGAACTCTTTCAGAAAATGTCAAGAATGATGGGTATTGGAAGTAAGAAGGAGTATTTTGAGAGAAATAAACAACAAAGTGGCTTTTACTGTAAGACATTTTAAAAATTTAAGCACTGTTTTTCAGTTACATTGCATACAGTAAAGTCAATTTTTACCTCTTTTTATACCATCTGATTCTTTATGACTTACTGCCCTAGGTAAAATACTGAACTGGATTATTGGTTGTACATATCCTTACCTTCTTAAGTGTAAGAAAGAAGTATTGTGTTTTACCATAAGTATGATGTTATCCGTACCTTTTTTTTCTTCCTTAATTCCTCTTCCTTGGTGAGAATGCTCCTTTTTTTTCTATTTTGTTAAGAATTTTTATCCTTCAAAGATGTTAAATTTTGTCAGGTTCTTTTGAGATGATCCTGAACTTTTCTTTCTTTGTTTCATTATTGTATGGAATATATATATTAATTGATGTTTAGTTGTAAGCAACATTTTGTATTCTTGAAATAAACTCCACTTGTTTGAGGTATGTGACTCTTTGTATATGGATAGACCTGATAAATTAATACCATGTAAAGGATTATTGTTCTTTACAGGTCTATAGATCTTTGTTTTCTTACCTCATAGAACATTTTTGTATCAGGGAAATGCTAACCTGATAAATTGATGGGGAACACCTTTTCTTTCTGCTTTCTGGAAGTTTATGTAAAATTGAGTCTTTGAATTGCCTAGTACAGCCATTTGTTCTCAGAGTTTTTTATTGGATATAGGGCTACTTGATGCTTTTCTCTTTAGATTACATTTGTTACTGTTTTTCTGGCTTTTTAAAAATGTACTTTTGTTTTTTATTTTTTTGAGACGGGCTCTTTACAGTTCAAGTGGCTTTGAACTTACTGTATAGACCAGAGAAGCCTCAAACTCACAGTGGGTCACAGGCATATACCACCATGCTTGGCAGACTGCTTTACCTTAGATTACCATTTTTAATAATTCCTTTCACTAATAACATTATAAGCTGTAAACCATTTCCGTGGTTTATATGTAAACCACAATATGCTCTATTTTTATTAGTATTCACTTCCAAATGTTTTCAAATTTTCCTTTTATAATTTTTCTCCTCAATTTATTCTGCAGTTTTTTAACTGCAGCTTCAGTGGAAAAGCTCTCATACCTAAGACTTTTGGGCATGCTTTCCTTTGCTTTTATGATGGTAATATTTTTATACCATCTTGGAGAGAATTAAGAAATTCAGATCATTTGTTATCCATGACTCTGTCATTTTTGGAGAGGGAAGTATTATGGTTTACATGTAAAATGTCTCTCAAATTCTCTTGTTCGTGGAAAGTGGGATTTCCATTGGTGATACTAATTATAGTTGAAAGAGCTTTTAGTGATACAAATATAGCTGAATGAGCCTGAGGGCCAGGTTGAAGGTGAACGTTTGAGGGCCTGAGCTGGGAGGGTTATATTCTTGTCCCTGGGTCTTTTCTCTCTGCTTCTTGGCTACCATAGTTCAAGTGTCTCTTCCTCCACCATCCCCGTTTTTCATTCTGTTCCTGCCTTAGAGCAGCTGACCATGGAGTATAAGTGAGCCCAAGTAACCCTTTTTTACTTTTAAGTTGTAGGCATCAGTTGTATCCAGGAATGAGGAAATAAGACAGAATTTGGTATAAAGAGTTGGGTCATTGACTGTGGCTACCTGTTACTGCACTTAGCGGTGTTAAAATTTGCTTCCAGTGGTCGTTTCCAGTTTTTTTCTGTCCTGAGCAAAGAACTGGTCAAGAGAAGCACAAATGGTAGTGAGATTTTGCATTTATTAAGAAAAGAAACATGCTCTGCAGTGTGAGTTTGGGTAAAGCAAAAATAGGGAAAAGTGTGCTCTACTGTAGGAGAGAGAACACAGTGGTGGAGAACATAGTGGAAACTGGCCTTTTCGTATCTGCCACACAGGCTAATGTCAGGTCTGGGCTGTTACATCCAAAATTGCTCAAGTTCTTGCAAGAAGTTCATATGCAGGCCTTGGGAACTGTTTGTGGGTGTGTGTGTGTGTGTGTGTGTGTGTGTGTGTTATACTACTTCCCCAGACAGTCTCCTGATTCTGAGCTATTTGGTTTAGAAACCTTAGGAAGATGGTTTTGGAAGGAATTTGGAGAAATGGGCTAAAGAAATCCTAGATTGCTATAAGCAGAGTTTGATAAAAGTGTGGAGAGGGCTTAGAAAACCAAAGTACTAGTAAATATATAGTAAAGGCCAGGCTCAGGAAGTTACAGTTGGAGGAAAAAAAAGACTCCCGTTAGCAGTGGATGAGAGACCATGTGTGTTACAGTGTGGCAGAAAATTTGTCTTCATTTTGCCCATGTCCTGAGACTTTGCAGGACATTGAGATTAAAGGCAGTGGACTAATAATATGTTGGAGAAGATTTTTCAGGGCAGCGCAGCAACATTTAAGCTATGGCATGATTACTGCTAGTTCTCTTTATCCTGGGCTGCAGTGAAAATAAAAAGCAATATTTAGGCAAATGATGTAAGATGTTTGCAGTTTTAACAGAAAAGAAGTACCTGCAAAGTTGGGGCAGTGGGGAAGCATGATTGCTGAAAAACGTAACATTAAAAAGAAGCTGGGTACTTTGTATCAGGACAGTGAAAAAGATAGCTTAAACCTTCAGGAATTTTGTAGCCCTCCTTTCTCAGGCTCAGTGGTACAAAAGTGTAAAGCAGTCATTTGAGCCCCAGTACAGCCTGCTTATTCAGGGCCACAGAAGGGAATGTTTCCCCTGTTTCAGTCATTTAGGCATTCAAAGGCTACACCCATAGCCGTGACACAAGGTGGCCTACTGCTGCTCAAACTAGTAGCAGACCTTGGCATCATCTCGGTTGTGCTGATTTTATAGACATACAAAAAAAATGCAAGTCAATGCTGTCATAGAGGCTTCCACCCAGATTTCAGAAGGAGACCTGGAAGATCAAGCAGTGTGCCAGTATAATGGCTGTACATGAAGCTAAAAGTTCAGTGGAAGCTCCAGAAAGTTGAAGATGCAAGGAATGTGGAATGTCTGCTGAGGAAAGTCCATTACTGAACAGAGCCACCCTTGGAGATAGAAAGATCATAAGGGCTACAACTTGTAAGACTGGGGCAGCTGGGCTGCGGAGACTTTTTGGAGAGTTCACATCTTGCCACAAGTTGCCTCAGATGCTAGACATGGAGCTGTGGGATTTAATGTTTGCCTTGCTAAGTTTCAACCTTCCTTTTCCTCATTTCTTCTTTATGTCTCCTTTTTAGAATGGAGAACCCTTGTTCCATTGTATTTTGAAAAGCTTAACTTTCTTTTTAATTTTTACATCAGTTCACACCTAAGAATTTGCTTTATGAGTCTCAGAAGAGACTTTGGTCTTGGACTTTTTAGTGGTGCTAAAATGCTTAAGATTTTATTTTACTTTATTTATTGATTGATTTTTTTTATTGGCATAATGTGATAAATTTGATTCAGAGGGAGGGTGTCAAATGAAATGTTAGGTTTTAGATCTAAAATGTACCCAAAAGTCCTGTTAAGAGTTGAGAATTGGTGGGAAAGGACTGGGTCCTGAACTATAACTTGGAATGGTATCCTCTTGTTCCTGGCTTCTTTCCCCTCTTTCTGTTTCCTGGCTGCCATGGGTTGAGCCGTGTTTTCTCCACTATACCCCTCGCCCACCTTCTTCTGGCCTTGGAACCAAAATGGTGAACCAAATTGTCCCCAGGATGAGAAAGTAACTAAGCTCATATAGGTTATTTAAATGTTTCATTTCTAAGTATAGTATATCAGTATACTATGGGCTTCCAATTTACTAAGCTATGGTCACACAAATATACTATATTCTGATTTCATGTAACTGTGTGGAAACTTGCTTTTTCCTCTAGCTATGGAACATATTGATGAGTGAATGTTCCACAGGCACTTGAAAAAGAGTATGTTCTCTATAACAGCTAAATGTTCCATAAACATCAGTTAGATTAGGTTAGTTAATGATGTTCAAGTCATTTATATTTTTCCTGGTTTTTTTTTCCTACTTATTCTCTCAATACTTACTGAGAGACAAGTTTTGAAATGTCCAAGGATAACTGTAGAACGGCCCATTGTTTTTGATTTGTCATTTTTTTCCTTCATGTATTTTGGCACTCTTACCAGGTGTGTACACATTTACAATTATTGTATCTTCTTGTAGACAAGATCCTTTTATTATTAGAAACCTAGGTTCACAAACTTAATTTGTTCTCTGATTTTGGAAAAGGTGCTCCAAGTTTGTGTTCATGCAGGAAAGATGGCCATGGTCTTGTTTGTTACTTGATGGAGTGTTTGCAAACAAAAACAAAATTTTGCCATATATTTTTGTGAATCAAATTGTTTGCAAATAAAGTGGTTCATGAACCAAGATACCATTGTATTCCTGTGTTTTTCTTCATTTCTATTACCCCACCACCACTAACTAGAGATTGAAACCAGGGCCTTTATACTGGGCTGCATTCCAGCTTTTGTTTTGTTTTGTTTACAATTTTAAGATAGAATCTTACTAGGTTGTCAAGCTAGACTTGAACTTGTGGTTCTCCTGCCTCAGCCTCCTGGAATGCTGGGATCACAGGTGTGTGTGCCATGATGTCCATCATATTCCTTGATTTGACTTAGATGTGCTTACTAAATAAATAGTAATAACAATTAAATAATACTTTGAGAATATAATTGTTTTACCACCATTCATAAGGCTGTTTTTATGTCTTTTTCAATTCTATTAATGTCTTTGTCTTTAAAGTGTGTTTCATGTAGGTAGCTATTTTTTCTTAATGTCTTTTAGTTACTGAAGTTTTCATTGATGTAACTATTGATATTTTTGTGTTTCACTACCAATTTGCTAACTGTCTTCTATTTGACCCATCTGTTAGTGCCCTGAGTTACTTGTATTAGTCTTGAAAATTTTATGTACTGATTCTTCCAGTTTTCCTATTGGAATTTTTTTTTAAAAAAAACTTTGACCATTCTGTTAATGGAGGTGTAACATTTTTTGAGGTGATCTTTGTGATTTAGGTGAATCTTTGCAAATGCAATAAAACATATTTCTGAGTTGGCTTCCTTTTTTTTTTTTTAACAAAGTTAAGAAACTTTTTCTTTGTGATTTACTCCTCTTGGAGCTCAGATAAAATTCTTCTATGTGGCTTTTAATTTTATCTTCCTAGAATTCATTTTATATTGTGATACATGTAATATGATGAGAATCTCAACCCTATTTAAATAGATGAATGAGTAATTTGGATATTTATCTTTTGGGATTATCTAGAATAATTCTTGAGTAGTTTAAAACAGAACTTGACACCTTATAGTTAAGCAATTTTTTTTTTTTTTAGGTTTCATGTCTCTTTTTTTGTCTTGTTCTCTTTTAGTTTGAATAATTTCTATTCCTGTCTTACAATTCAGTAGTCTTTTCTCCTGCAACATATATAATCACCTGTTATAGGCTATCCTGTGACTTATTTTATTTAGTGAAAGTTTTATTTTTCAGTAATTAGCACAGTGCTGAGAACAGTGTTTTGAAAACAAGTATTGATCTATTAACTGAAAGCATGAGACAAAGATTCTGATTTGATTATCTTTTGTGTGGCATACAAAAAATGCTATTTTTGAATGCGAACAAGGTGCTAGGCAGAGGAAACTGATTTTTAAAGTTCTTAGGATGTGCTTCTGTTGGTGATGGTTTAAATGAGATTGAAAGAAGACAGAATTAGCTGCTTAATAGTTTACATGTCACTTGGGCAGTGCGTTTGTACTGAAATACCCCAAATGTCACTCAAGGAGGAGTCATTTCAGCCAGTGGATTCTTGTACTGAATAAATTCAATAAAATTTTTAAATATGTGTTATCTTAAAAACCTAACAAAAAATAGTAATTTTGGTCATCCTGCATTTAAATAGTTGGACTAGTAAGACATTAATAGGGGTGCTTTATAGAAAGCTGGGGAGCTGAGACAGTGTTTTCTTCAACTAAATGGAAGATTTGCTGAGAGGTTGATGAGGAGAAAAATGCCTTGTAGTTTGACTTTGTTTTTGTCTTTCTAGTCAGTCTTTTATTTTCTTCAGTTTATTTTCTTCAGTTTATTTGGGAGACTACATTTTAGCAGCTTGTAGGGTCCTTTGGTCTCCCTATCCCAGAAGAGTGCCCAGAGCAAGCTTGGAGATGACTTCTGTGGCTGAGACATGATTGCTGAGATCTTGTCTTAATCTTAAGGCATACAATTTGAGATGGTGACTGTATGAACTGTGTTAGAAAGTGAATAGGAAAGTTTTAAATTTTCAACTACTACAGCTACCTTTCCTCTCATATTTGCTTTCAAAGAAGTGATTCTATTGAGGTGTTTTTGTTGTTGTTTTGGAAGGTTTTTGATGCTAAACTTTTCAAATGCTTGAGGCTTTTTCTTCCTTTGTTTGTAGGGTTCGAGTATCAGGATCTGTGCAGCGTCCCATTCCTTTTTATTTTTGAAAGAAGATTGTACTAATTGTCCATATGGACTAGAACTCGGTATCTTCTTGCCTAAGTCTCCCAGAGTGCTAGGGTTATAAGTTTGTGCCACAGTCTAGGTGGCTATCCTTTTTTGGCGGCTGAGGTCTTCTTGAGACAGTTCCTGCTGCTCTTGAATTCACTCTGTAGCCCAGGCTGGTCTTGAATTTGCAACAATCCTCCTGCATCAGCCTCTTGAGTGCTGGGATTACAGGCATGCGCCACCATGCCAAGCTTGAGTGTCTTTTTAAATGTTTTAAATTTTAGATCATATGTCTTACCTAGAATGTTCACATTTCTTTATCTGTATAATTTGTTTTATTTATACTCATCTAATTTATTGTATAATTCATGGAGAATGTATTAGCATATTGTTGGGAGAAAGGATGGCTTTGATTTTGTTGGATGCTGAGTCATATAGGCTAGCTGTCCAATGAAAGAAAAGTGCATTTGTCTTTTACTTTTTAAATTTTCTCTCTGATACTAGTTTATTTATAGTAAGATTTATTTCTTAGCTTGGCATGGTGATGCATGCCTGTAATTCCAGCATATGTGAGACTGAGGCGGGAAGATTACTGGGAATTCAAGGCCAGCTTGTACTACATAGTGAGGTCAAAGTTAGCCTGAACTACATAGTGAGACCTGTTTCAAACAAAAAAAGTTTACTTCTTAAAGTACTAATATGGGGCCATTTGACTGTCAATATTGTTGTGTTTTTTCTGGATTTTGGCCAGGAATTTAGCTCAGCAGCATAAGTGCCTACCTGGCAAGCATGAGGTTGTGAGTTCGTTCCCCAGTATAAAAAAAAATTTTTAAAAAATGGATTTTGGTTGAAATTCTTTGTATACATCTCAAAGACATTTTGCCTGCATACTATTAGACCACAGAGGCAAATTTCTTAGAAATTTGTAAGATTTTTGTCAAGTAAAAAAGCCTTAAATAATCTTACTGTGTGTCTATGGCTGTTCATTGAATTTCTTTGGTATACATTTGCAAAGCACCAGATATAATTTTCATTTTAGAAAGTAAATAACTTGAGTTAAGGGTTTGGTATATAGATTTCAGTATTTTTATTGCTATTTTTTTTTTTTTAACCAGTATCAGGGATCGAACTCAGGACCACGTGCTTGCAAGGCAGGTCCTTATGCCCCTGAGCTAACTCCCCAGCCCCAGTATTTTTATTGCTAACTAAATGGTAATTCATAAGTTTTCATTATTCTAGGTAATGGGTCAAAATCAGTGTTACTTTAATAAAACTGTTCTCCTACACTAAATGTTTCTGTAATGTTAGTAAAACTGATCCCTTGCACTGAGTGTTTCTATAAGGTGTCATATACAACTAGGTAGGTGGGTGACCACACATTTCAGTCTTGGTTCATTTATCATATATACCTATTTCCTTGGCACAGTTTTGATTTAGTATATATATATATAAAATTTTTTTTTTAGCTACCAATATTTTTAGCTACCATATATTGGTATAATATAGTTACATACACGAAGCCATTGACTACTTAATACATTTATTTATGTGAACTTTTTGCCTTTGTGCATTTTGGCAATTGAACATGCTTTTACAAAGTTCATTTATGGGACAAGTGGTGGAGATTTTAGTTATAATTGTTGTTTGTTTTTCTTAATGTTTTGATTACAGTTATATTAGTTTTGAGTGGAATCTCCTCATATTTCTCTCAAATCATAGTTTTTAGCTATTCAGCAGAATTTGTAACTTAAATCACTATGTGTTTATTGTGTTACTTCACAGTGGTCTGTATTAGTATGTAAAAATCGTATAAACCTTGATTTCCGTAATGCAAACATTATTCATTACATGACTATAGGAATAAATGACCGTCAGTGGTGTTTACATAATAACTTGCTATTCATCTTCTGCTGTAGAATGCTTCTGGAGACTGAGCAGTATGCTAGCCTACAAGATTTAACAGTTGTAAGGTTTTCACATTTAGAGTGGTTGATAGGGAGTTGGTACTTATAAGAGTCCTATTCGAATACATCCTTATTTCTGAAAATCCAGCAGACAAACAGAATCTTAGAATTCCTTAGTGTGAAAATTGAATATGTTAATTTTTCATATATCTTAAGTGATAGAAATAAAATGTGACATTTAGTACTAATCAACATTTTAGGTATTATATTTAGTATGTGAAGTGCTGTGGTGAAAATATGAATTAAAGCCACAGACAGATCTTATCACCCAGAAGTTAGTTACCTCATTTTTTATATATATGGTCAAATTAATTAGCTAAAAATGATATATTGGATCATTCAGATTCTTTTAATAATGTAATTGATAATTTTTAATCACTGCAATTTAAGATATTTCAGTGTTACATTTGCTTAGGCTATTTTATATGTTCTTTTGAGTCAGAGTCTCACTTTGTAACTCAGCTCACAGCAATCTTCGTGCCTCAGCCTTTAGGATTCCAGATATGTGTCACCACCCCTGGCTTTTTAGACTATTTATAAAATAGTTTTATTGTGAAGATGAGGGCAAAATTTTGTATAAATACTCCTGTGAATCAAATTTGGTATGTTTGTTGCTATGAACATACAGCAAAATTAGTTTTTAGTAACATTTTAGTGGAGAAACTGAAATGGCGATTAAGTTTTTTCACGAGAATGGATTTTCATAATTGTCATTTCATATATGTCTAGTAAAATTACTGCAAAATAACAGTTATTTAACGATATCTTTCAAAGTGCAGTACAATCTTCTCACTCCTTATAAGGTTTGGGCTGTTAAAAGCACTTTTGCAGTCTGTATGATTCGTGTGTACTAATCCATAAATACTTAGCTTTTATAACTTCAAGATTCTTTGGGTTTCCAGTTTGTTTTCATGCAAGTATCCTTGATCTCCATAATGAAGTAATTTACTAGGTAATGTTTAAAGTAACCTTTAGAAAGCTTACTGTCAGTGACAGCCAGCACTTAAAATTTATGACTATAACTCCAGGAATAAGTTTTTAACCTTAATTACATTTCTTTAAAAATTTTTGATGATGAGTAACTTTGCATCTATATATAAACTAACTTTTTATGAACCAATTTTTATTCCTCATTGTTTAATATGCCAACAATCTTGTTCTCTTGTTGGATTTCAACCACCCATTGGAAGTCATTCTTTCAACAACCATTTTACTGTATAGCTGACATGAGCTTGTGTTGCACAAGTGATCAAAACATAATGATCCATCTACAGCCATACCACCCTAAACGCGCCGATCTCATCTGATCTCGGAAGCTAAGCAGGGTCAGGCCTGGTTAATACTTGGATGGGAGACCGCCTGGGAATACCGGGTGCTGTAGGCTTTAAAAAAATAATAAATAAATAAAATAATGATCCTTGCCTTTCTTGGGCGTTGTAAAGGCTTTGCTTTGACTTTTTATTGTGAAATGAGAGCCATCAGACAGTGATTAAGATCCGATTTACATGGCAGGGAATTGGAATGTCCAACATATATGACTTATTTGAGTTAGAGTTTTAAGCATATATATGAATATACTGTGTCTGTTAGCCTGTGTGTGCACACAACCAGTTGATTAATAGCAGTCTGTTGGAAATCCTGTACTCTTGCTGCTCTTCTTACAGTGTTCCCTGTATATTGTGGTCAGTGGGGAAAATGAAGATAGCAAAGACAAAACTATTGTACTGTGAGAAAAATAAGGAAGGAGCATTTTGCTTTGTTGGAGATGGGAGAAGGACTGGAGAATAATACCAGTTTATGTTAATAGGGGTGCTTATTCACAAGCAGGAGGAGGTTCCAGCAGTTTAGATAATATAGGACTGAAATTCAGCTGAGAAGTTATTGGTGAAGTGGGTGATGGTTAAAACTTGTGTTTATGGGCAAGACTACCTGGGTATGTAACTTAACAACTAAGCAGAAAGACTTGAGATGATACAAAGGGCATGCATATGTATATTTAAGCATGCTGACTGTGAAATAGAGAGGTTCGTGCGTGTGTATACAAGGGCTGGCCAGAGAGAACTCTTGAGTAATGGATTCAGTGAACTCTGATCAGGGTGGGAAAGAACGGATCCAGAAGAGGGTACAGGTGAATGAAAAAGTTAAGGTTCTTGGAAAGAAGTTCAAAGTTCAAATTTAATACAGAATAACAAAAGTGATAGAATTAAAGAGACAAGGTCATTGAGACGTAAAACTACATAGCAAAGATAGAAAAATCTTCACAGGAAATTCTGAGAATGAGCGTATTTAACTGTGTGATGTTTAAGATCCTTTCCATCTTTAAAACTTTAGGATTCTTAGAATGGACATTTATGTTTTTCTCTTTGTTGAGTTTAAAAGAATTAATGGTGGGGGCTGGGGATTTAGCCCAGCGGCATAAACGCCTGCCTTGGAAGCAGGCAGTCGCTGGTACCAATAAAAACGAAAAAGACAAAAAAAAAAAAAAAAAAAAAAAAAAAAGAATTAATGGTAACTAATACTTTTTAATTCTTCAATGTTAAAACCTCTTCAAATTTGAATTATTATATAATGCAAATAGTGATAATTATTTCCCCTTTTGTTTTTTATTGTGATAAGATACATAGAATATAAAACTTAATATTTTATCATTTTTAATGGTATAATGTACGTACAGTTCCTTCCTCTTCTCTCTTCCTGTCTCTCCCTTTGCTGCTCCCTTCCTCTCCTCCTTTTCTCCCCCTCCCCTCCTCACTTCTTTTCCATCTCTCTTTCTCCCTTTTTCCCCTCCCTTTTCCTCCCTCCCTCTCTCCTTACACCCTTCTCTCCTAATCTGTAAAAAGTAGTGTAAAAAGGAGATAAAAACCTCAGAGTTGTATTTGGTACATTGCTCAAGGTCCATCCATTTTCCTAAAAATGACTTGTCTTTATGTCAGAGTAGTACTTCATTGTGTATAAATACCACATTTTCTTTATTCTTTCATCTGCTAAAAACATTCAAACCATTTCCAAGATTTAGGTATTATGCGTTTTCCTGCTATAAACATGGATGTGCATGTGTCACTGCCTTGTTTAGGTTAATTACTAAGTATATAATTTCTTTGATACCATTGTGACTGGTATTGTTTTCCTGATTTCTTTCTTGGGGTTCAGTATTGTTGTACAGGAAGGTTATTAATTTTTGTGTGTTGACTTTCTAAATTGCTGCATTACTGCATTTGGTTATTCATTCTAGGCATCTTTTGGTAGAATTTTTTGAGTCTTCTGTGTAGAGGATTGTGTCATCTGCAAATCATGGTAATTTGACTTCCCTTACTGTTAAATATTCCTTTTATTTCTTTGCATTATTGCTCTGGCTGGTGTTTTGAGTACTATATTTTATTTTATCTTTGAGTGCTATATTTTAAAAAAGTTATTTTAGTGACGTCTTTGTCTTGTTCCTGATTTTAGAAGAAAAGTTTTCAGCTCCATTTAATGTGTTGTTGGCATTAGGATTATCATAAATGGCTTTTACAGGTTGAGGCAAGGTTCTTCTGTATTAGTTTCTTTAGGGTATTATGAATGGATATGGATTTTGGGGAGGGGGTCCTGGGGATCAAACTTGTGACCTTGGGCTTGCAAGGCAGGCGATTAGGCTGCTGAGCTAAATCCCCAGCCCTAGATACTGAATTTTGTCAAAGACTTTGGTTTTTTGTTGTTGTTTGTTTGTTTGTTTGCATCTTTTGAGATGATCATGACTTTTGTCATTGTTTCTGTTAATGTGATACATCATTAATTAATATTTGTTGAAGTATTCTTGCATCCCTGGGACAAAGCCTGCTAGGTCATGATGTATAGTCTTTTTGATGACTTGTTGCATTCTGTTTTTGAGTTCTTGTTGAGGATTTTTACATCTGTGCTCCTTACAGAGACTGGTCTGTGCTTCTCTTTTTATGTTATTAGCCTCCATGTTTGTTTCTAGGATAGTTTTGAAAATTTTGGGTGATGTTGGTTTTGTGATCATGAATTTCTTAAGTTAAACTGTGTCAACATTAGAGTTTTATTTATTCATTGAGTTTGAAGGATACTTATGCAAGATACATCAATCAAGGTGGAAGTTCTTTTAAGGCTTAAAATACTTCAGATTTGCCTGGTCTTTAAGGTTTATGTTGAGAGTCTGTTGTAACTTTTAAGTTTTCCTTTATAAGTGCTTCATTGCTTTCTCTTATAGCTTTTGTTACACTTCTAGGATTTTGATATATTATGAGAGGTTCTTTTTCTGATATTGGCTATTTAGGGTTCTATATTGCTCACTTATGTCTGTTAAATTTATTACTGAGATTTGGAAAGTTTTCTGTTATTTCTGCAAACAAGTCTTTTTTTAAATGCCAAATGTGCTGTATTTTGATTTTTCACTAATTCTGATTAATGTTAAATTTGTCTATTTTGTGTCATTGAGCAGCTGTTGGATCACTTTTATTTAATGTCATTTTTGCTGTCCATATTCTCAACAGAATTGTGAATCTCCTGGATTTCTATTGGGTACTCCCTTCATTGACTTATTATTGCTTAAATTGGTCATTCATGTACCAGTGGTACCTCATTTCACAAACAATTCTTTCCACATTTCTTATTACAAAGCAAATTGATCAAGAATCAAATCAGATCTCCCCAGAAGGTTAACACTGAACCTGACTATTGAATTTGATTTGATTCTCTAATGGTTTGCAACCAGAATCATGGAAGGAATTACATTCATAAACCAACATACCAAATATACTATAGTGTATTTTGTAGTTTTAGCTCAGCTAGCTTTTCCTAGTGTAATCCTGTAAACTTGCTGGTTATTTTAAGTTTGTTATCTCTTATATCTTGTTTGAGCTCATCAAGCACCTTAGTAATTTTTTTTTATCTTATATTGTATTATTTTGAATAATTCGGCTCTGTTGTGTGTCTTGATTTCTTCCTTGTCAATCCGTCATGGGTCAAATTTGGAGGAAGTGAGAGTTTTTGGATGCATTTGGTTGCTTTATCTTCTCTGTGTGTGTGTATTGAACTAATAGGTTAATCAGGTTAATAGATTGAAAGGTTAATGTATTGTTTTCAGTGGTACACTCTGGACATAGCTAAGTGGTTCTCTTCTGTTCCAAAATCCAGCCACTTTTGTTAATTTGGGAGGGGAGACTAGTATAATTGGCTCTGTACTGGTTTTATGGGAGTTGACTCTAGTATTGTTGATGACACAAAGCCAATTCAGATACTGGCCTCCAGAGAGATTCAGTCTAGTTTACTTGCTTGTTTGCTCACTCTCTTTGTCTTTCTCCCTCTCTCCTTCCCTGCACTGTGATTTGTTTTTCTGTTCTTTTTGTTTTGTTTTTGTTTTTGTTTTTTTTGAAACAGGTTCTCATGTATACAATTTAGACTGGCTTTGAAATCACTATGTAACTTAGGCTGGTGTTGAACTTATAGTGAGCCTCTTCCCTCAGCCTCCCAAGGGAAGGATTACATAGTGTGCCACTATGCCCAGCTCTAGAGAGAATTAATTAATAGCAATAGCTATGCCACACTGCCAGTCGGAACAATACTGGGCAACAGTTACAGCATTAAAGCTAAATTGGTATTGATACACCATAAGAACCAATAATGTGACCCCCTTAACCATAGAAAAGAAATCTATAATTATAGTATAAATAATAAGACAAACCCAATGTTGACATATTGCAAATGTCTGCTAAATGTAACAGTGACACCTCTACTAATAATAGAAAATAATTCAAAAGTAATAGCATAGAGTTACCTGTCAGAAGATTAATAATCTTTTGATTATTGATTGCACTAGTAAAGATAAGGGAGTAGGGATTGGGAGAATGAAAACAATGTAATTTGAAAAATTAATGGAAGATGAGGAGAAAAAAGCGAGATAAAGAATCTTACACAGTTAGATGAAGTAACAGAAAAGAAACAAAAGAAAGATAAAACTGAAAGCGAATTGAAAAGGGAAAAAAGTTAAAAGAAAAAAAGGAAGAAGAAAAACCCCAAGTTGCAAAATAACAAAATAAATGAGTCTAGAAAAGTTTCTCTTTGTATTTTTGAATGAGTAGTTTCTTTTTAGGGATCTGCGTGCAGTCTTAGAAACCACTAAGTCCTGATTTTCTCTCCCCAGCTTTGAGGGCTGTAGGTTTGTGAGATACACTCCTTCCAGAGGCCTCTGTCTTTTGTTACCCAGGCTTTAGTGGTCTTCCAGGTGGAGGTCTGTCTTTGATTGATTCATAGATGAGGAAAGTAATCACACCCCTGGTCTCTGTGCTGGGTGTAGACAGCACAGTGAAGATTCAAGCAGATGACTCTTTTTAATGCTTATACTTCTAGGTTAGGTCTGGCTTTTTATTGCAGAAAGCAGGACCTGTATCCTTCCAGGGCTGAGGTTAAAACTCTCAGGGTGTCTATACCTACTCTGCACCCTCTCCGGCTGTATCTCACACACACAGTCACTGCAAGGGTAACAGTGGAAACCCTGAAGTGCAGCTGTTCTGTAGTTCTGCGACTGGATTTAAAAAAAATTAATGCCTTCCCCAGGTGGCTTCTGATTACACCCTCTCAAATGTGGCAGGTATTGCACTGGATTCTAGCTTCCATTTGTAGGGAGTAACTTTCAGAGTAAAACTATACTGTTTTTGCAGTTTGCAATATCTTTAGTCTTTTCTTGGGATTGTCAACCCTTCTCTCTGGGTACTGGCCTTGTCCACAAGCAGGTAAGTTAATGTCTGTGCTGCTCTGATTTGAGGGGAAACAAAACACAGGGGAGGCTCAGAGTTGCTGGAAGACGTGGCCAGGATGTGGAATTCATGGGTGCTGAGTTGGCCAGGGCAGATGCAATGCTAATGAGGTATGGAGTTCTGGATTTTATTTTTATACCCTCAAAATCCATCAGTATTTTCTTTACAATTTTCTAGGCTTTATGACTTTCCAGAAAAGCTTTCTTAACTACAGTATAGGAGCGTCATCTCTTCTATTTTCTCCTACTTTGTTTTTTGTGTGTGTTGAAATTTTAATTTGTCTGGATTTTTTAATACTTTGCAGTAAGGCCCTAATACCTAATTAATTTTTTCTGCCTTCATAGCCATTATCACAGAATAACTCGTTGAGTGCACATCTTCACTCCCATTATTTTGAAATAACACCTTTGCTGTACTTTTAAAATCCCAAATATGTTCTGGATTCAGTATGCTGTTTTGATTGTTGTCATTTTTTTATCTGACATCTGATAGACAACCTTCCCCCTTATCTGTTTAAAAATTTGGCATTTCTAGTGTTTTTTTTCTTCAAGACGAACTTTCAAGTCAACATGTCAACTTTCACTCAAAGTGCTTTTGGAAGTTTGATTGGAAATACATTGAATTTAAGATTAATTTTAGTCTTTGAATCCAAAATGCTTTTGGAAGTTTGATTGGAAATTTTAATTTTAGTGTTTGAATCCAAAATGCTTTTGGAAGTTTTATTGGAAATACATGGAATTTAAGATTAATTTTAGAATTTGAATCCAGGAACACAATATGCCTGCCTCTCAAGTGTTCAGATCTTCAGGTGTTCTTTTATGACCTTGAGTATTTGTTTTGTTTTTCAGGCTTTATTATGTTAGTTTGTTTTTCTTACTTTGAATATTTTTATGGTTGTAGATATTTTATTTAATCCTGTACTTTTGTTGAGACAACCTGTGTTCTTTTTCACCTGTAACATTTTAATGGGATGAATTAATACTTACCAATCATAGTCATGATTTACTTTATCTTAAAATTTACATAGTGGGATTTAGATAATACCTTCTGCCAGGAACTGTGCCTCTCAGTAGCAGTAGCATAGTTACTCTGTGGTGGCAGTTTGTAACAATAGGTTTGTGTGTGTGCGTGCATGTGTGTGTTTTACAACTACCCCATAGAAATCATATCCTGTGGTTTTTATAATAATTGATAAACAATGATAATACCAGAAACAGGCTAATAATTAAATTGCAGTCTACTGCTGAATATTTTTTTAATGGTAGCAGAATTTTATTAAAGATAGGAAAAGAAACAGGGTCTGTAGAGTAACTCTGGACCAGGTAGACAAAGTACTCCCTACAGTGCGAGGGTGGTGTCCTGTGCAAGAAAGAACCCGGTGACAGAATTCTACTTTTGAAACTTTTTGGAGAATTTTTGAAGTATTTTAATTCTGTTACCAAAAAAATCTACTTGTAAAAACTCTGTGGAACAGATATGTTAATTGTATTGTTGATTCTTAGTACATCTTAGACCAGAGTAGGCATTTAACTAACATTTATTAGATGGATAGACAGGTATAAATGAAAAAGACAAAAATGAATCATTACTTTTGTGGGGGTAAGTATAGGTTTTGGTTTTTTATTTTTGAGATGCGATTTTGTTATGTAGTTGCCTAGAACTTGCAGGGATTCTCTCACCATAGCCTCCTGAGTCCTGGGATTGTATATGTGTACTACCACTCCTAGCTTTGTAAATATACTTTTGAAAGCCATATTTTATTTAACACTGTATACAGGAACATTTCATTTCTTTATCTTACTCTTAACGTAGAGCAATTTTTGGTGACTACTGCACATTTTGTTTTTATTGAATAAAAAATTCCAATTATATTAATTTTACGATAACTATTAACAGTAACAACATCTTACTGACATTTAACTCCCTTTTTTTTTTTTTTTGTTTTTTTGTTTTTTTTTGTTGTTGTTTTTTTTATTTAAGAGGAAAAAGAGAAAAACACAAAACAAACCAAAGCGGCGTAAGGGTACACGCAATACAGAACTACAAAACAAAACAAAACAAAAAACCATAACAGTAAGAAATTACCTGCTAGTAGATTACACACTATTTTCTTGAAAATAGTTCCTCAAATCACAGTATCAAAGAACACAAGGTGGACATTCAAACAGGGAGACTGCAAACAGCTGTGTTCAATGTTCCAAAAACATTGATAAAGTCAGCTATTTAACACCCCCAAACACACTTGCTGTTATATCCGTTAGAGCTCTTTTTCTTTTTTTTTTTTCCCTCTCTTTTTTACAACAAAATTTACACATCTTGGATTTTATTACTCCTTAGTGCTTATTACTTTCTTTGGGGGGGGGGAGAATACAGTCAAATATGGCAAAACAAAGCTGTCAGTCAATACCAAGGATAGACATAGCACATGGTGTAGAACAGAGTACAAGTTTATCAACAATGGTTATCAACGTTGTCCCTTGTTTGCTTAAAAAGAATTGTCTATCTTATTAGATATTATAAAGTTGGACAAAACAGTAGAGAACAAGACCAATAAAACTTAGGCATTGTAAACATTACAGGACTTCCAAAGAAGACAATAGTCAAACCAGAATGGGTATCTTAGTGAATCTTATTGTCTTCAAAGTAGTTGCCTATGTCTTCAAACTTGATACTATCATATAGAATGGAACAGAGTCTAATCAGTCAAAACAAGATCGTGGGAGTACTACAGGACTTCAAAACAAGTTAATAGGAAATCGAAAAGAGTTACTATTTATATATCCTAATTTTTTTGAATTTTTTCTTTAATTAAGACAAACATAAGAAATGACTAAATAATTTTTTTTGAAACAATAAGGGGGAGATTGAGATAAAACAGGACATAACAGTATAACAATAGAGGTCACAGCATGACTGTTTCAATAACCTAGTACTTCACCACCTTATAACCTGACTTAATAGTAGTTACCATAGTGTCTTTTTCCTTGAAATATTTGGGTAAAACTTCATATACTCTAGCTTCAAATATTTTCATATCAAGAAGCCCAGAATAAAGCCTTTCTAATTAATGAGTGAAAACTTTATAAGGCTTCAAGGCCACCTAATGGGGAATCATGATTACCACATATTTTTATATATTTGAATCATTACTTACATTAGGGAAACTATTCGGTATTCACACATGCGAGATTGATTTATTTCACTTATGAGTATGGTCTCAAGCTGCGCCCATTTATTGATAAATATCTCAATGTGATCCTTCTTTATAGCTGAATAATACTCCATTGTATAGAAATACCACAACTTTTTTATCCATTCCTCAGTTGATGGGCACTTGGGTTGTTTCCAAGATCTGGCGATTACAAATTGTGCTGCTATAAACATAGGTGCACATATATCACTGTGGTATGATGCTTTCAGTTCTTCTGGGAATATGCCTAGAAGTGGAATAGCTGGAATAAATGGGATTTCCAGTCCCAACTTTTTGAGAAATCTCCAGGCAGATCTCCACAAAGGCTGTACCAGTCTACACTCCCACCAGCAGTGCAGGAGAGTTCCTTTTTCCCCACAGCCTCTCCAGCATTTGTTGTCGGTTTTCTTGATCCTGGCCATTCTTTCAGGAGTGAGATGGTATCTCAGTGTGGTTTTAATTTGCATTTCTCTAATGACCAATGATGATGAGCATTTTTTCATGTATTTATTTGCCATTTGCATTTCATCTGAGAATTGCGTATTCATCTCAGATGCCCATTTTTGGATTGGATCTTTGAATTTCGGAGGTCTGAGTTTCTTTAATTCTTTGTATGTTTTAGACAAGAGGCCCTTGTCTGAGAGAGAGTTCACTAAAATCTTTTCCCAGTTTGTGGGTTTTCTTTTCACTATGCTGGAGATTTCTTTTGACATACAGAAACTTTTTAATAAGAAGTGGTCCCAGTTATTGATTCTGGGAAGTATTTCCCGTGCGGTTTGAGTCCTGTTCATGAATTCTTTACCTACTCCTATGTCTCCAAGGTTTCTACCTATTTTGTCTTCCAATAGATTTAGTGTTTCTGTTTTAATATTCAGATCTTTGACCCATTTAGATTTTAATTTAGTACATGGTGATAGACATGGGTCTAGCTTTAGTTTTTGGCAAATGGAGAGCCAGTTTTTCCAGCACCATTTATTAAAGAGACTGTCGTTCTTCCAGTGAACCTGCTTGGCTCCTTTATCAAAAATAAGGTGGTTGAGTGTGTTCGTAGTTGTGGTTGTATCTTCTAATCTATTCCACTGATCTTCAGCTCTGTTTTGATTCCAATACCATGTTGATTTTACTACTGTTGCTTTGTAGTATAACTTCAAGTCAGGGATTGTGATGCCTCCTGTTTTGTCTTTGCTGCTTAGAATTGCCTTTGCGATTCTAGGTCTCTTCTGGTTCCAGATGAAATTTAAGAGTGATTTCTCTAGATCTATAAGGTATGTTGATGGTATTTCTATTGGGATTGCATTGAATCTGTATAACAGTTTTGGGAGAATGGCCATTTTCACAATGTTTGTTCTTCCTATCCATGAGCAAGGGATGTCTTTCCATTTTCTGAGATCATCTTCAATTTCCTTTTTCAGTGTATTATAATTTTCACTGTATAAGTCTTTCACTTCTTTCGTAAGAGTAATTCCTAAATATTTCATTTTTTTGCTTGCTAATGTGAATAGTCCAGTTTCTCTTATTTCCCTCTCTGTAATTTTGTTGTTCGTGTATAGGAATGCTATTGATTTCTGAGTATTGATTTTGTATCCAGCCACATTACTGAATTTATTTATTGTATCTAAGAGTATTTCAATGGAGTTTAGGGGGTCTTCTATGTAGAGTATCATGTCATCTGCAAACAATGATAATTTAACTTCTTCTTTTCCTATCTTTACCCCTTTTATTTCTCTTTCTTGCCTAATTGCTCTGGCTAGTACTTCCAGTACTATATTAAATAGGAGTGGTGATAAAGGACATCCTTGTCTTGTACCCGATTTTAAAGTAAAGGCTTTCAATTTTTGGCCATTTAGTATGATGCTGGCTGTTGGTTTGTCATAAATGGCCTTTATTATATTGAGGTAAAGACCATTTATTCCAATTTTCTGTAAAGTTCTTATCATGAATAAGTGTTGGACCTTATCGAAGGCTTTTTCTGCATCTATAGAGATGATCATGTGATTCTTATTTTTGGCTTTATTGATATGGTGGATTACATTTATTGATTTGCGTATGTTGAACCATCCTTGCATTCCTGGGATGAATCACACCTGGTCATGGTGTATAATCTTCTTGATGATTTGCTGGATCCTATTTGCCAATATTTTATTGAGGATTTTTGCATCTGTGTTCATTAGGGAGATCGGTCTATAGTTCTCTTTTATAGTTGGGTCTTTCTCAGGTTTTGGTACTAGAGTAATATTTGCTTCCAGGAATGACTTAGGAAGGATTGCTTCCCTTTCAATTTCATTGAATAGTTTGAGGAGTGTCGGCATTAGGTCTTCTTTATATTTCTTATAGAATTCTGCAGTGAATCCATCTGGGCCTGGGCTCTTCTTGGTGGGCAAGGACCCAATTACATTCTCAATTTCATTAGCAGAGATTGGGTTATTCAACAGTTTTATATCCTCTTGATCTAGCTTTGGTACTTCATATGCTTCTAAGAATCTGTCTATTTCTTCTGTGTTATCAAACTTTTGAGAGTAGAGGTTTTCGAAATAGGTGTTGATGATCCTCTGTATTTCTATTGGGTCTGTAGTGATTTCTCCTTTTTCATTTCTTATTGCATGAATTTGAGCTTTTTCTTTCCTTTTTTTAATAAGGTTGGCTAGGGGCTTATCGATTTTATTTATTCTTTCAAAGAACCAACTCTTTGATTCGTTGATTCTTTGGATTGTTTTCTTAGTCTCTATTGCATTGATTTCTGCTCTGATTTTTATAATTTCCTCTCTTCTTTTGGCTTTGGGCTTGACTTGCTCTTCTTTTTCTAGCTGTTTGAGGTGTAGCATCAAGTTATTTATTTGTATTCGTTCTGTTTTCCTGATGTGGGAACTCAGTGCAATAAATTTTCCTCTCAGAACGGCTTTCATTGCATCCCACAGATTCCGGTAAGTTGTATCTGCATTTTCATTTTCTTTTAGGTATTGTTTAATTTCTTCTTTAATTTCTTCTGTGACCCACTGATTACTCAAGAGTGTGTTATTTAGTTTCCATGTGTTTGCGGAATTTTTGCAGTATCCTTTGTCATTAATTTCTAATTTCAGAGCGCTATGATCCGATAATATGCAAGGGATGATTTCAACTCTTTTGCATTTGCTTAAATATGTTCTGTGAGCTAATATATGGTCTATTTTAGAAAATGATCCATGTACTGCTGAGAAGAATGTGTATTCTGATGTTGTTGGGTGGAACATTCTGTATATGTCTTATCAAACCCATTTGTTCACAGGTGTGATTCAGTTCTGTTATTTCTTTGCTCATTTTCTGTCTGGTTGATCTGTCCCTTGGTGTCAGTGGTGTATTAAGGTCTCCTGTTACAATTGTGTTACTGGTAATTTGAGTTTTCATTTCTGTTAATAATTGTTTTATATAACTGGGTGCTCTGGAGTTTGGTGCGTATATATTTAAGATAGTTATCTCTTCCTCTTGGAGTTTTCTCCTTACGAGTATGTAGTGACCTTCTTTGTCCTTTATGGTCATTGTTGGTTTAAAGTTCACGTTGTCTGCAAACAGAATGGCTACTCCTGCCTTTTTTTGGATTCCTGCTGCATGAAGAATTGTTTTCCATCCTTTGATTTTCAGTCTGTGAGTATCTTTCTGGGTTAGATGGGTTTCCTGTAAACAGCATATGGTTGGATTTTGTTTCTTGATCCATTCTGCTAGTCTGTTTCTTTTGATTGGTGCATTGAGACATTTACATTAATGGTTATTACTGTTAAATGCTGGTTAATTGTAGGAATGTTATCTCTCTGCTGTTGCATCTTTATCTTTCGGTTCTGTTTAATTATTTGCTTTGCTTAGTGGTTTTTTCCTTTGTGTATCTAAAATGTCTTTCAATATTTTTTGCAGGGTTGGTTTGGTGTTCATGAAGTTCTTCAGCTGTTTTTTGTCATGGAAGTATCGTATTGCACCATCTATTTTGAATGATAGTTTTGCAGGATATATCAGTCTTGGTTGGAAATCATTTTGCCTTAGGATCTGGAATACTTCACTCTATGCTCTTCTTGACTTTATCATTTGTGCTGAGAAGTCTGCTGTGATTCTGATAGGTTTTCCTTTATAAGTGATTTGTCTTTTCTCTCTGACAGCTTTTAATAATCTATTCTTGTGTTGGATTTCTGGGATGGTGACTATTATATGTCTGGGTGTAGTTTTATTTTGGTTATGACTGTTTGGAGTTCTATATGCTTCACTGATCCTGATGTCAGTTTCTGATCTCGTGCTTGGGAAATTTTCAGCTATTACTTCTCTAAATATCCTCCTGACATCCTTCATGTTGTCTCCCTCTCTTTCATTAATCCCTATCATTCTTATGTTATTCTTCTTTGCATCGTCTTGCAGTTGTTGAATTGTTGTTTCCTGGTTCCTTGTTATTTTCAAAAGATCTTTGCTTTCCTGTTCACTAGCTGCAATCCTGTCTTCAAGGTCTGAAATTCTATCTTCACTTTCATTAAGGCGGTTTTTACAACTTTCAGTGGAGTTTTTTATTTCCTGTATATCTCTGTGCATCTGCATTATGTATTCTGTTTGTTTCTTATATTGCTCGTCTAGGGATTCTATCTTTTTGTTTAGTTCCTCCAATTTTTTATCTGTGTTTTCTTTAGATATATTTAGAATCTCTTTCATTTCTTTTATCATTTCTTCTTTTATCTGGGAGATTATTTTGAGTTTGAATTTCTTTAAAGCTTCCTGGAGTTGCTTGTCAATTTCAGTGGCTATTGTGTCCGATATATGAGGTGGATGGGATATATTTTCTTCTATATACATCGCTCCTAGGGTTTCTTGAGATGGGCTGGAGGTTTGAGGTTGTAATTTGGTCTTTCGTTTTGTCATTTTCCTATATTTCTGTGTTTCAAGTGTTATTTGAAAGCTTCCTCGGGATCTGTTGAAAATCCCCTTCTATGTTTGGAGCTACTGGGACTCTGGCGCCGCGCTACTCCAAGCCATTAGGCCTACAGAACCAGTGGCCCTCCTCTGCCTGTTCAGAACTCCGCAGTTCCAGACAAGCTGGGCCTCAGGGACACTGTGCGCCCACCTGCCCCTTGGAAGCTCCACAGTTCTTTAATCGCAGCCGGGTTAGGGTACTCACCACAGGCCGCAGTGCTTCAGGAACCTGTGGACCTTCCCTGGTTGCAGAGATATCCACAGTCCTCCAGACACGCAGAGAGGCCAGTGAGGGCACCCCAGATCTGCCCAGCTCCTCCTCTGCAGACCTATGGCCAGGCGCGGCAGCTAAACAGGCTGGGCTAGGCTGGTAGTGTGGGCCAGCCCACCTATCGGGAGCTCAGCAGGTCTCCAAATGAAGCCGGGAATGGGGAGGCTGATGTGGAAGCCTCAAACCCACCTCTCTCCTTCACTGCACCTGGAAGCCTGAGGGAACTCCAGCAGTCTGGGCGCAGAAATCCAGAGTCCTCCAGACACGCAGAGAGGCCAGTGAGGGCACCCCAGATCTGCCCAGCTCCTCCTCTGCAGACCTATGGCCAGGCGCGCTTACTCCCTTTTTTGTGTTTCATTTTATTTTGTAAACACGGTTTCATTGTGTAGTGTAGAGTGACCTGGAACTCTTGCTGATCCTCCTGCCTTAGCCTCCTATTACTGGAATTAAAGGAGGGCACCACTATCCCCTGACCAGTAAAATGTAGCCCAAAGGAATATTTCTTAGGTTTGAGAGCAGACACAAAAAAGAATAACTTATAATGACTATAATATTGTTTTAATTTTATGTACAATAATTATGCATTCAAAGAACTTAGAAGAGCAAAGAGTCAGTTTTCTGAGCTTTAGAGCATGTCAGTGATTAGGAATTTATTCAGAGGGACAAGGGTGGTGGTAGAGTGGGTGTTAGCATAAGTTTGATTTCCTCCTTCCTAGCCCTGCAAAAGCAGAAAAACAAAAAACCCAACAATTTATGACTGTCATAAAATTGTTAGTTTCTCAACTGTTTCACCTACCTTTTTATATGGAGGTTTGTAGTATCTTTTTATATGATTTTCATAATAATAAATTATAGTTAGATTCAGAAGCCCTTATTGCTTTCAGTTATTTCGCCTGTGATTGAACTGTCACTGAATAAGTGTTATCCGAGTTAGATAATAGTTCAGGGTGGCATTCTCAGGAAACAAATTGATTCTAATGAATATTTACTTTGTAGGTAAAATGGTATGAGAGTGTTGTCTGTGGCTTAAATAAACTGAGACCTCTGTATGCTCTTTTTTTTTTAACCTTGCTTCATCAAACTTATCTACGTGGCTTGGTTTTGTGGCATACACCTATGATCCTAGCAGTTGGGGAAACTGAGGGAGGAGGATCTCCTAAGTATTGGAAGCCAGCCTGAATGACATAGCAAAACCCTGTCTCAGAAAGCAAACAATAACACACACACACACACGCACACCTGCACCCACGCGCGCACACACGGAGGAACAAAGGGAGGTAAGGAGAGATACAGAAAAGTTATTTCTGTACTTCATTAAAGAAAATAGTAAAGGGCTCAGAATTTGAGAGCTTGTGTACCATGGACAAAGCTCTTGGTTGTGTCTCTTGCACTGCTAAAAAGAAAGAAAAACACTATTTATATTTTTATTTAGATCATTTTCAACATTAATGATTTAGAATTTTTGATTCAAATTGAGTTTTTTTAAAAAACATAAAAATTGTATAATACAAATGGATTAAGTATCAGTGGGAAAATGTGTTTTAGTTTTAGTTTGAACCCCAACCAGAAGGTGACAGGATAGAGGTTCTGTTCTCATAATTTGGTTTGGAATTGATAGGAGATTATTTTTTTTTTTTAGTAAGTTTATATCTTGTTAGTCTCTCGACTTACTCCAGTTTATTTTAAGTTGGAATAAAAGTATTGAATGAGGTTTGTCTTTTTGGTGCTGGGTATTAAACCTGGGCCTTGTACATGCTAGATGTGCACCTTGCCATTGTGTTACATCCCTGCCGCTCTAGTTGGAAGAGAAATTGCTGCTAAGATAGAAAATTGTCTTCTGCTTCCTCTCTTGAGGCCATAAAACTTTTTATCCTCTCATTGTCTTTGTTACTTTTTACCCTATGCTATTGCTCACTTGTACA
This sequence comes from Cavia porcellus, assembly GCF_034190915.1. NCBI lineage: Eukaryota > Metazoa > Chordata > Mammalia > Rodentia > Caviidae > Cavia > Cavia porcellus. Next base: position 48,053,048 of record NW_026947513.1, on the reverse strand, counting down.
CTCTCTCATTAAAGAAACAAGTTCTAGATAGTAGGGTTGATTTTCATAAGATTGTATCTCCTGTAGTGTACTACTATGAATCTTTCGGTCATGAATGTTTGCAATAAATGTGTCTAATAAAGATAGCATTTTTTTCCACCTGCTAATGTAAGACTTTTCTGTATTCTCATTAGCTCTTTAAAAGTATGCTATTAGTTTTATTTATTACAATTATTCCTGTTTCCAGATACACTAGTCTTTTAGAATCTTAAAAGGGAAGAATCATAGAATCATCTGGTAAATTTGAACTCCTTTACAGATTTTATTAAGTGGTTACTTTAGTCATGAAAATTATATATCAGTAAACCATACCGAGTCTCTCCTTTCATGGAACACAGAAGAATATTTATGGTAAATCTATGAGGGGGAAAACGCAGAATAAGTGTCTAGAGATGGGTAGGACTTGCTTAGGTCACACAGGAAGCAGCTGCAGCATTGATATCGCCTAGGCCTTTGGATCCTAACTATGTCTTTAAAATTAGCTCATTCTTCATTAATGTTAAACCAGCAGTAAGGAAGAAATAACATTTATTCCTCTTTGCTTTTATTCTGATTCTCCTACCCTCTCCATTTAAATCTTTTTATTGTCATATAAATTTTAGTTTTCTTAAGTTACCAAGTTTTACATGTAAAGATAATGAACTTAAGACAGTTTTTCAGTTTTTAATTGAAAATGTACTCATATATGAGGTACAGTATGATATTTTAGTACATGAACAATGTATAGTGATCTAACCAGAAAAAATGGTACATTCACCTCCAACATCTATCATTTTGTTGTGTTAGAGTATTTGAACTTCTCTAGGTATTTAGAAGTATGCAGTTAAGTGTCAGTCATGTTGTCCTACTATTCTGTAGAACATTTAGATATTACTCATCCTAACCAGCCACACTGCTGTGCCTATCAAACATCCTTTTTGGAGAGAAATTTAGTTTAAGAAAGCAAATATTTCTGCACTCTGTATCCCTTCTAGTATATGTGCTGCCTTGAAATGTAGTTTTCTTGGTAAATTTTCACAATGTAACATAGGGAGCTTTATGTTAGAAAATTGCTTTTAATTTTAATGGAGGTTAATATCATCTTATGATGTGGCTTGTAACTTTCAGTCGCTTTCTGCAGTAAATCCTCTGTTTTATCACAAAGAAATTTGATCTTGTGCCAGTACCATATTCTGTGTTCTTCTGCTCATATAAATCAGTTATTTTGGTCAGCATTATTCTTTCCGCTTACATGGTCTCCTTTAGTCAGATTTAGTCCTTTAATTTGGCAACTAACCTTACACAGTGCTTTGAGGCTTTTTGCCAACAAGTTTGAGGCCAGCTTAGGCTAAATGAATGCAGGGACACCTGTATAGCAAGACTAGCTTTCAAAAAAGCAGCAAAACAAAACAAAAGGTAGTATGCGCCTGTGTTCATATTTCCTTTGTTTGTCTTCTCTCACTAGATTGAAATGATTATAGGTATTTTAACAAATGAAATTTCATTTGACACAACTTGTGTTTTTTTAATATTTTTTTATTTTTGTTTTTTGATACTGGGGATTGAACTCATTTCCTTGTGCTTGGCAGGCAGACACTTTTGCCACTAAGCTAAAATCCCCAGCCCTGAAACAACTTTTTGTTCAAAAAGACTCATACTTTGGACTTTATTTCAGAATGGGAAGATTTTTTAACAGATGTTTTTGACTTACCCTAATTTAAAATTCTCTGAAGTTTTTCAGTATATTTATAGACACAATTTTTTAAATGTTTTATGTCTGTTTGCATTTTGAAATACTAGAAATCTCATTTAGTATTAAATACGTGTTTTTGACAGCATGGTTGCCAGGCATGGTAGTGCACACCTGTGATCCCAGCACTCGAGAGGCAAAGGCAGGAGGATTGCTGGGAGTTCCAGGCGTGCCTGGACTATATAGTGCATTCAAACTGCACAGAGACATTGTCTCCAGAAAAAACAAAACAAAATCAAACAAAACAAAACCAAAAAACAGCATGTTTACTAGATACAACTTTCAGAGATGAAATAATACAGGGTTCTGATGTTCTGATAGTGAAAAACATTTCTTAAAGTGCTTTTCTTATTACTAAAGTTCTGGATACTAGACAGGTGCATGATTTTTTGTTTTATCTGTTTTATTTATTATGATGTTAGAAGTACTTTAGATTTGTAAAATATATTTCAGATCATGTTAATGGTGTTTTATGTAATAACTTTCAACTTTTTATCAGAAAATAGGAAAGAATATTTCTATCTCTTTGTATGTAGCACTGTGATAGGGAATGTCAGCTTTCTGTCACGTTTCAGGAGTATATATTGCCTCTTCAAATGTCTTGATTTGAATTTGCTGTTGTGTATGGTCAGTGTTTCTCAACATAAGCTCTTAGTCCCCAAGAGTATCTCAGGTATCTGGGAGGCAAAAACTTACTTCCAAGTGTGTATCCTTTCAGCGTTGCTGAGAATGATCAAAGAACTATACATAAGTACTTATGCTGTGTCTAGAAATACATAATATCTGGAGAATTACTAATACTTTTTTTGAGATACAAGATAAATTAGCCCTGTTTTTCTCCCCAGGGGAAATGCCATTTTTTTACTGCAAAGTACAGCTAGCAAACTATAGTTATCAAACTGAAGTATTTGGCAAACATTCACAAAATGATTTATGTGAGCCTGTCTACTTATTTAAGCTTTTTGAGTCAGTCACTATGTAGCTCAGGCCGGCTCTGAACTTGCAAGGCTCTTCCTGCCTCGCTGACTCCACACTTTAATTGGAAGTATTTGTTGCTGGTGATAAAGTTAAACTTAAAGTTGGACATGGTAGTGATTACCTGCAATCCCACCACTTGGGAGGCTGAGACAGGTGGAGTTTAAGGCTAGCCTCAAATACATAGTGAAACCCTGTCTACAAAACCACAAATTTCAGGTTTTAGTTAATCAAAAATTAGAGCCAGATGGGGTCGGATTACATGCCTGTAATCTCAGCTACTCAACGCTGATGAGGGAGGAAAACAGGTTTGAAACTAGCCTGATAATGTAGTGAGACCCTCTCTCACAGTATCCCAGCACTCTGGAAGGCTGAGGTAGAAGGGTCAAAAGTTTGCTCAGTCCGTCCAACTTGGTCATTTAGCAAGATCCTGTCTGAAATTTTTAAACAAAGGTCTGGGAATATACTCAGTTCAAAAACTCTGGATCCAATTCCCAGTATCTTAAAAATATAAAAAGGCCAAGGATTTAGTCCATGCATTACTTGTACAAGGCTTGGGTTCAGTCCTTAGTACCACAATTTTTGTTGGTTTTGGTTTTGGCCTTGAACACACTGTGTAGTTCAGGCTGGCCTCAAACTCCTGGTGATCTTGCTGCTTCAGCCTCCCAATTCAGCCTTGCTGGAATTGGGGCCCCATGCCTGGCACACACAAAAATTTCTAAAAAGCACAAATTAGAAGTGTGAAACTCTTACTTTCCTAACATGATAGCTTTGCAGTAAAGACATTTTCTGGGCTGAAATTGTATCTTGGTAGTACTATACTTGCATAGTATATGCAAGGCCCTAGATTCAGTCTCTGGCACCACAAAAAAAAAAAAAAAAAAAAAAAAAAAAAATCAACAAAGCAGTTTCTGATGAAATCAGTGATGATGATCAGTGATGATATTAGTGACAGTGGCTTTTAAATATTATTTCTAATAGCATAAGTTAGATATTATTTCCTATGGCCCTATATGGAGTCCTTAGTGCTATATTTCCTAAGTATATCAAAGTATCCTGACAGTACGTGGTTTAAGATATTGATGTAAAGACTGAAGAAGGGAGAGGCTGCTTATGCCAGGGCCAGGTTTCATAGTCTAACCATTATCTTCATAAACTCCTAGAAGGTTCATAGCTACAATAAAATGAAAAGAATATATATGGTTTTAATATAAAAATTAGACTGCAGTTAATTAATAAATTCTTAAGTTCTTCACAGATTCAATCTTCTTTTAGTTAAGAGATAATTAGACATCCCATAGAATATATTTAGTATTACTATTGTATTTATTCATGGATAATTATGTTTTGTTTTATTTTGTTTTGTTTGGTACTGGGGATTGAACTCAAAATTACACTTATCAGGCAGGTGCTTTGCTGCTGAATTATATCCCCAGCCCCTATTCACAGATAATTATGTTAAAACATTTTTCTCTCCCTGTTCTCTCTTTTCCTTCTGTCTCTCTCTTTTTTTTTTTTTTTTTTTCTTTTTTTTTTTCTATTCGTGTTCTAGGTGGAATCTTTCATTTTGGATCAAGATGATTTGGAAAATCCAATGCTAGAGACAGCTTCCAAGTTGCTCTTGTCAGGTACTGCTGATGGTGCAGACCTCAGGACGGTAGATCCAGAGACACAGGCCAGACTAGAGGCTTTGCTGGAAGCGGCAGGTATGTTTAACCTCTGTCTTAATACTCACTACTGATGTAGATCTTAAGAGGGTAGATCCAGAGATACAGGCCCGACTAAAAACCTTGCTAGAAGTGGCAGGTATGTCTAAGCTCTACAGAGTAAGAATCTGTCTTATTCATAAAAACCATAAGCTTCAAGATCACACAATTGGCTGGGCATGGTAGCACGTGCCTATTAATCTGAGCACTCTGGAGGCTGAGGTAGGAGGATTGCTGTGAGTGTGAGGTCAACCTGGGCTACAGAGTGAGCTCAAAGCCACCCTGAACTGCATAATGAAACCCTGTCTCAAAAAGACCAAATTATATGAGGAATCAGAGTCTCTGATGAACCCAGAATGTAAAGAGAAGAATAAAAGATAGTAATAGGAAGTAGGTAGGTAAGTCTTTTTCAAATAGAAAAGGGGCAAGAGATAGAGGAATGGGGGAGAGAGAGGGTATTAAAAAAGAATGAATAAAGAATGGAAGATGTGTCATGTAATTGTGCCAGCTCCTCCAAGGAGTATAGTCACTATGTATTGCAAACATTTACTAATAAAAACAAAAACTAAAAAAAAAAAAGGAAAAACACTTGTTATAAATGTATGATCTTATGCAGTGTAATACAGTTCATAAAGTTTAATCAGTTTATCAAGAATTACTGGATGCATTTTGTTAAAACATTTTAATTTTTGAGAGTAAAATCTAAATGCTGAAATTTACTTTATTTAAAAAGACAATAGAGCCGGGGATATAGCTCGGTGGCACAGCACCTGCTTGGCAAGTGTGAGGTCATAAGTTTGATCCCCGGTACTAAAAAAAAGAGAGAGAGAGAGAGAGAGATGATTTTTATTGTTATGTGCTACAATGCACTTGTAAGATGGGTGTAGTGGCACTTCCTTGTAATCCCAGCACTTGGGAAGCTGAGGCAGGAGGGTTGCTGGGAGTTCCAGCCCACCCTGAGCTACAAGGTGAGTTTAAGGCCAGCGTGAACTGCATAGAGAAACCGTGTTTCAAAAAAAAAATAAGGTACTCGTAACTTCCAAATCAGTACTTATAGTCTGTCATGAACTAACAGAAGGCAGCAAAAATTTTTGAGTGCCCTGTGTGTAAGGTTTGCTGTTTTCTTGTTTTAATTCTCATAAACACATGTCCTTTAAAAGTTTGTTCAGTGCCACATTTTGTTTTTTATTTATGATTTTATTCTTAAAAATGGCACGAACATAATGCTGTTGTGCTGTCCAATTCTTTAGTAAGAGAACACTATGATTTTCTTGCATAGAAAATGAGTGTTAGGTAAGACTTGATCATAATGCTATTGGCTCATGAGTTCCATGTTATTGAGTCAGTTTATAATTATTTATTAAGATAAGTTGCAGTGCAGCCACTTTGACCAGAAGCTTGCAGTGGCCTAAACCTATTCTTCTCTTAGGAACAGTGATTGAGTGTTTTCTAAGTCAGAGTTTGCAGCAGCTTCACAGAACATAACCTATTATGAGTAACAGTAATTTCCTAGGTACATTTCCTCCCAGTTTTTGGTGTAGCTTCTGTCTTGAAACTTTGTGGAGTACATTGTCCATCCTGTTTTGTAAAGTTGATTGTATTGTCCCCATAGCAACAGTATTTTAATTAAGGATTCTGTATGCAATCAGAGAGTTAGTGCCTTACATGTAATGTGCTTTAAACATGAGATGATGATAACTCTGAATCTCTACAATTGTTTTTAAAAGGCCACAGATTTTCTGAAATAAAAAAATAAACATAAGTGTACCGTGAACATTAATTGCTCATGGTTTAAGAACCATTATGTAAAAAAAAAATCAAAACCTTGATGTGCTATGTTGTACATGGAGTGCATGTAAATAAATGTATTTTATTGTACCATAAAAAGTACCCACTGGTGTACTTGTAACACAGCATAAAAATATTTTAGGTATTTGTGGATGAACTTGGTTTCTGTTCTGAGTTAAATTCTGGAATATATCATTAAAAGAATCTTGACCAAATACAAAGAAAACTATAAGAAGAGCAAAGGAAGTCTTCTTGACTTACAGCAAACTGTTTATATTGAGTACTAGAGAAATTTGATATTGCAAGGGAAGTTTGTGAGAGAAATGGAAATTATGAAATTACTTGAAAATATATTAAAAGAGTAATAGGAAATAGCACTTCTGAAAAGGAAAAACTCAGGTTGAATATACTGTTCTGTAAATGCTTTAAAAAGACCATTGAGGAGTATTTAACTTTTGAAGAGGGGGGTATTTTCTATGACCAGAAGAAGTAGAATTGTGTTCGGAAATGCTATATGAAAATAACTTTCAGTTAAACACTTCTGCAGGTAGAGTACCTTTTTATATATAGGATGCTAATAGTTGCTTCATATTTCTTGTTTCTCTTATCTAGTCCCCTTTTGTTTTTCTCTCCCTCTTTTATTTCCTCCTACTTTCTATTGAACATTTTATACAGAAATACAAAGAGCATAATATAACGAACTCACTGTATGTCTGTTACCTAGCATGACCTTCTGTCAGGTTTGGGCAGACCTGCTTCATCTTTATTCATTACTTCCCTGCTGACATCTCCACAGGTGTGAATTTCAGTCTGATTAGGTATCATGTCATTACCTATATAAGTACTTCTTTGTCCCCCAGGAATTGTAAGCCATATGTACTATTGCAGAGCCAAACTAAAAAACGAAATTCTCCAACATTGCCAGAACCTGTTAGTATTCAGATGTTACTAATTGTTTCATGTTTCTTTTCAGTGGATTTGTTTGAATCAACATTCAAACAAGGTTCTTGTGTTTAAAAATGTTACTCTTTAACCATAATAGTTTCTCCTTTATAAAAATGTATTTATAGATTTTGCCATTGTATCTCTGTTGTATTTTCTTTTGCCATTTTTATTAGTATATATTTACAATACATAATAAATTCGTTGTGAGAAATTGTACTTTTTGATCTCATCTTTAATACATTTGGTTGTTTTTTCACACTTAAGATTTCTGTCAGAGGCTAGTGATCATTAGGTTCTGTTGGTAGTTAAGAACAGTAACATAAAGTGTAAAATTCGGAAGTTCACATAAGTGTTCTGTTGAGTTTGCATTTCATTATAAAGCATGTCTTGGTTTCCATTACAGCAGAACACTTTATTTAAAGCATAGCTATGTGACATGATACTCATTTATTATCTCTTAGTTTTTGCATATTAGACATCAGGGCATGGTATGGATACTTGTATTTTTTTGCTCAAACTTTCGCAGGGCTAAAACTCCCTGTCTGCTCATCTTTCTAAGTTCATGCTGTGGCCAGATTCACTTAGCAGTTGAGATCTCAGGCTCTTACTTCTTTGCAGTTGCCCACATTCCTTAATACATGACTCATTTCATCTCTAAAAGGCAATAGTTGTACATACAATCCTTGTTCTTTGAATCTCTGACTTTCTTATCTCCAAGCAACTTGAGAAGTCTCCTCTGCCTTTCATGAGTTCATGTTTTGGGCCCATAAGGATAATCTTGTCTTTAGGTCAACCATGCCTTAATCATGGGAACAAAATCTATGAAATTCATAGTCCTAAGAGTTGCATAAGGCATTTAATGCTGGCAACATTTTGGATTTCTAGCATTGAATGGATAAGAGACTCTTCCATTTTTTTTTTTTTTTTTTTGGCTATACTCAACATGTCAATATGTTTATTTCTTTTCTCTGTTTGTGTTCAGTTTCTTGAAAGACACATCTAGTATTTTTTGTCTCATGAATAATAAACCTAGTTGCCATACTTGTGGAGCTGGAAGAAGAGGATTTTATTGCTTATTATGTAGATGTTTATGTTCACTTAGCCCTGTTTTCTATTTAATCCTTTTTCTCTTCTCTATATCTGGTTTGGTGTGTTTAGAGAATAATCACCAGATAGTCAGTCCATTTCCCTGTTAACACAAGCAAAGCCTCATCCTTGAATCAGTTACTTCTAATTCTTTAGTCCTTTTAGGCCTACTACCTGGTTTCTCTTTGATAATGTAGTCATGTTTCAGTTTATTGAGTTAAGTCCATTGCATCACCCATTTATTCTGTCTTCATAAATACTTAAGATTTTTAATGCATTTTTAGTTCTATCAAAGATGGCAATTCTGTTACATTATAGTCATTTTTTATTCTAAGAAAAAAAGGAAAATAATTATTTACTCCTTTGTTTTAAAATGAGAAATCTAGATATTTAATGTGCTTTTTCTCTTCTGTAGTTCTATTGTTTAATTCCTTGAATGTCAGAAGTGGTAAAGAATAATCTAGTCTTGTCTGCTTTGTGATCTATGCTGATTACTAACTGGATAAGACCAGAAGGTTCACAGTAATCCAGGGTGGCTAACATAATTAATTTTTGATCACTGCTTATAAATTTGAAACCTTGCAATCCATATCATTGATTACTTCCTGGTTTTCTTTAATCTGAATATGTGAGAAATTCAGAAAAATTTAGCATGGAGTATTTGTTTTTGAACTTTCTTTTTAAGCCTTGAATGCTTTCAGTTGGTTTTTCTTCCTCTTCTCCTGGTTCCTTTTACTATCACTGACAAGTATTTGTTATATAGCTGATTTAGATTGCCTGAAGAATTGGAAATAATTCTCTCAAATGGCAATCTGTGACCTTGATCCCAGTAGTGCCATAATAGCCTTTAGTAAAGGTGATCCATGAAATTTATATTACTGTAGCGATTTAGAATGTACTGTGACTTTCAGTATTTGTGACACCAATTATCCAGAAGTTACTGACCTTACCAGACCAACAATGTTTTTATCCTTTGCCCAACTTGATAAGCAGATAGGAAATTTAACTGGTCTGAATATTTTGTTATAGTAAAATCAGAAACACTTCTTGTCAGATTTACTTTTGCCTTTATAAAATACGTTTATATCAAATTTTTTTGAAAAACAAGTATATGCTCTTATAAAGTTTATAAAACTTTAAATACAAACTTACATGGTAGTGTGCTCCTTCTACTGTTACAAAATACATTTATTTGTGTATGTTTATTATTACCAAGTGAGTGATCTTTTCTGTTTCTAACTTAAATAATTTGTTTAAAAAGCTAGTGTCCTTTAAGGAATGTGCATTGAAATCACTTGGGTATCACTTGAAAAATGGAGGCTTTAGATTATCATATCTTGGGACCTAAGATTCTGTGGCAGGCAGTTTCTGGTTTTGGGACTGAACCCAGGGCCTTCTCATTCTGTTACACCACCACATACACACACATCACCACCACCCGCTTTTTTTGTTTTTTTTTTTTTTAGAGACAGAGTGTCCCTAAGGTGCTGAAATTGGAGCCTTAAGCTCCCAGAGAACTGGGATGACAGGAATGTGCCATCAAGATTTTGCATTTAAATAAGCTCCTAAGTGATTGCAGTGCTTCTACCTAGGGTATCATATATTGAGTAGCGAGATAGTAGTGTCCATCATGGCGTTAGATGTAAAGCTTCTTAAATTCTGGCTGTACATCAGAGTCATTTTTAAAATATGTGACTGCCTTGACCCTACTTTCTGAATTAGATCTACAGATGTGGGAGAGCTTAACATTTGTGTTCTTGAAAAGCACCTCTAGTAAAACCGTTGGACAGCGTGGATTAAGTACCACCAGGTTACACAATGCAGGTTAGAGATGAGCTTGTTTAAATAGGGTTCAAAAGTAATAGGGATCTGAAAAGTAACAAGTTGCTTCATTCAAATGGTTTCTCATGATTTATTTATACTTTTAATTTTTTCCCCTTTTGCTGTTGATTGATTTTTAGATACGATTTTGAGTATACAGAGATACATCTATATAGTTTTTGGTTTTGTTTTGGTCACATGTTGGTAGCCCAGCTAAACATTCTTTTTTTTTTTTTTTTTGTCTTTTTCGTTTTTATCGGTACCAGGGATCAAACTCACGACTGCCTGCTTGCAAAGCAGGCGCTTATGCTGCTGAGCTAAATCCCCAGCCCCCAGCTAAACATTCTTAAGTAAATGTGGACATTTACCAGAGGTACAGGAGCAGCACTGACACTATTGGCGTCAATGAGTCAAAAATAACTTTTAGGACTCTTTGTTTTTCTGCTTTCGTCTGTGTTGTCCTTAATTTGAGCACCCTTTTTCTGAATGTGGTGATAAAAGGAGCTAAACAGCTGATGACTCATATCTTACCAGTTTAGCAGCCTTAGAACATAAATTCTTTCAAAGGCATGACAGATATCTAAGTAAGGCTCCAGGTTGGCCCAAGCAGAAGACCCATTTCTGGCACTGGGGGTATTAAGATCATATACTTAAGAAACTGCATAAAAGGATTAGGAATTTTAGAAAATTGAAGAGTCTTGTTTCCCAGAAAGATGACAGAAAATGCGTGTGATGACTGTACCATTTGGAGGTTATTTGTTAACATACTTAAGTAACTTGAGTTTTGCTTTGCTTCTTCTTTTGGGCATGTCTGTATTGTTGTGGAAATTATGGTATAGGGATAGGCAAGTTATCCACGGCTGACGGGAAAGCCTTTGCGGACCCTGAGGTGCTTCGGAGGTTAACATCGTCTGTTAGCTGTGCGTTGGATGAAGCTGCTGCTGCGCTTACTCGAATGAGAGCTGAGAGCACAGCAAATGCAGGGCAGTCGGACAAGTAAGTATTGTTTTGCCATGGTCAGTGTGAAAACTGTTTCCTTAAAAAAGAAAAATAGCTGATTATTACTCGGCATTTATTTTGTGCCTAACAGCATGTAACTACTTAGCTTGTGATATCTTACTTACATTCATAATGACACAAGTCATAGGTTTTATTTCTTTTCCCATTTTATAGTTGAAAGCTAAGAGCTAGATAACTTAAGATCAACTAGCTGCCAATGGCAGGCAGAGCACCAGTAGATGTCTTACTGCACAGCTGACTTCCTAGCCAGTATGTGTTGTAAAGGAGATCTTTTGCTTAAAGTTTATTTTTATGTATTGGTGATAAAGAAGTAAATACTTTTCAGTCATAACTGTTTTCTAATTCTTGTGCATAGTTCTGTGACCGTTTTAGATGGTAAGGTTTTTATTTATCTTTTTAAAATGGTAGCTATAGTTCCTAAGGAACTTTACTTTTATATCTTCTGTAATTCCTTGGTACATTAGAGTTAGTAAGGGCTAATGAAATATTTCGTGACTCCTTTAAGGTTCTCTGATGGTATAACAATAAAATCACACCATCTTGTATATAGAAATAGTTACACACACGTACACACATAAACACAAAACTAGATATGAACGCCAGAGAAGAAACTGGAAAGGAATCACTATGTTACTTTTTCTTCTATACGGCTTTTTTCTTCTAACTAAAGTGAAGCTATTTTACTTATTTTAGCATTAGAAAATTGGACTATTCTGTTATGGTCCTGCCTTGTTTAACAATGAGATAATTTTTTCCCCTTCTGTTTGTGGTGCTAGAAATCAAGATTCCATCTATATTTTCAGCCCTTTTTTATTTTGAGACAGGGTCTCAATGAATTGCCCAGGCTGGCCTGGGGTAGTTGAGTTTATGGGCATGTTGAGGCACCTGCTTTGACTATTTTGTGTGAACCTCAGAGTGTGCTTGCCAAACTAAGCTACAGAGCCATTGAGTAATAGATGATCTTATAGGTCCAACTGTCATTAATGCAGAGAATCGTTGGCTGAAATGTCATTGTGGGGGGAGGGTGGAGAAAGAAATGTCGGGAGGAGTAGAGAGAAAATTATAACATTTAAGAACTGACTAAAAATAAAAGGATTTTCTTTATGAAAATATCCAGGTATGTTTTAATGCTGATTGTTGCCTGAGAAAGTAAGTTAAAAACACTTTGAAGAATATATTAAAGCTAGTTCAAGCAGGAAATAGAATACGTAAATAAAAATCATCTTTTATTTTATTTTATTTTAGTACCCGGGATCGAACTCAGGAGCTTGTGCTTTCCAGGCAGGCACTTATGCTGCTGAGCTAAATTCCTGACCCACATCTGTTATTTTACATTGAAACAATAAAGCATGTTTGTGACAATCACTTGTTCAACAAAGCTTGAGCAGTATGGTGTAGTGAAGTGCAGTGAGTGCTGTGTACCAGCTTGTATACTAGCTAATACAGCACCATGTGGCCAGTTTGAGTAAAAAGCCCTTTGCTCAAAGTTGTTAAGTTCAGCTGCTGTTAGTATAGAGAGAGAATGCTGTAAGCTACCATACAGCTTTGGTAATTGAGTGAGAAGTCCAAATACCAGAAGAGAGTATATGCATGAAGAAGTGAGAAGTGATGAAAGGTATATTCTTATGTAAGAGCTGTATTATAGAAGGATTTGTCCTAAAGTTGCTTAAAATGTGAAGCATAGGAGGTAGAGTCTGTCCGTGTTGTGTGAGGTGGAAATTCAGAGGCCTGCTAACTGGCAAGCTTATTAAGTATAATTTGAGACTCACTTTGTTAAAGGTTGGTAAGGGGACACAATACAGTTAACACATTAATGAAATATATAGTGTTGCACATTGATGAAGATTATGAGTTGCAAAGAATGTAGGAACTGCTAGTACAGGATTTGGATTGGAGGTCATGTTGCATTTTTGGCAGATGAGTCAGGGAAGTCTTTACTTAAAGATAGAGGTAAGTGGGAGAGGACCTGTGCACAAAGACAGCAAAGTCAGCTAACTTGGTTTGGAACTAGCTCACAAGGGGAGAACAAAAGATATGGTGAGTGTTTAAATTTTAAAATCTTAATACAGGGGCTGGCGATTTAGCTCCGGCATAAGCGCCTGCCTTGCAAGCAGGCAGTCATGAGTTCGATCCCTGGTACCGATAAAAATGAAAAAGACCAAAAAAAAAAAAAAATTCTTAATACAATATAAAACAATGCCATGAATTGTGGGATGAGGATTGGAGCCTGGGGAGTACTTCAGGGGATTAATGACAGTGTGTCTTTCATTGTAACAAATTTATAAACTTAAATGCTCACTGGATGTTATGATAAAACCCTACCTGATCAAATTTTGTAACAGTTGCTGTTAGAAAGACACAGAGCCCATTGGATAAATGTGTTTGAAGTGAAGGAGAATATTCTTGGGATGTTAATGGCAAGATGTTTTTTGCTGTAATAATTTTTAAAATTTAAACATTCTGTGTGGAATGTATTTCTTGGTTTCACCAACTGTCATAGTGAAAGGAAAAAAGGCTCTACAACCAAAGTGGAAAGAAGAAGGGAAAGAGGAGATGTGGCCAAAAGGGTAAAGGAATGAGAGATGTAGTACCCTGCCCCTGGGCAGATCTCATGAGACTTTCACTGCAATTAGAGGATTCTTAGCTAGAGTAGTGAATTTCGACAGGGCATCGCATCTCAGTATCACAGCATTCCGGAGTCGATGAAGGAGGATCAGTCAGAGTTCAAGGTCAGCTTTAATTACCTAGGGAGTTCAAGACCAGCCTGAATACATAGCAAGACAGTGTCTCAAAAGAACAAAGAGGTTAGAACTTGCTTTGTAAAGGCATCAGAAGGAGAGCAAAAGTGAAATTAGAAGAGGCTGGTTAGGAAGTACTGCAATGATCTAGGCTAAAAAATATCTTGAATCTGATAATGATAGCAGAGGTAGAGAAAAAGATGATTCATAAGTGTCTCTTTAAAGTGACAAGGCCATGTTTTCAGTTAATGAAAGAGTAAGAATTGAATTATATTTGAAATAAAGAGATCAGTAATAGCTCTGTATTTAATTTTTGTGTGAATTTTCCTTCAAAATTGAAAAGGATGTATATAGTAATTGTTTTGGGAGGTTTAAAGGACAAAAGTTTCCTCTCAGTCTAGTTTTCTGTTATTTTCCTTTCTTTTTCCAGTCTGCTTTTACTTGAATCCCACCTTTTCCTAGCTTGGATTTCCTTTCAGCCATCATGGTGTCAGGGCTACTGCTCAGTGGTACAGCACTTGCCGTGCCTGCAAAAGTCTTGGGGATCAATCCCTGGTACCATGTACTGCAAAAAAAGTATAAGTACATACTTGGTTCAGATAAGATATCAGTTACTTAGTATTCCATGCCCTCATCTTACTTGACGGAAGGACTCAAAAGGCCTTTGACTTAAATAGTACATGCTATATTTCATTTACTCTATATTTTTTTTAAAATGTCACATAAAATTTTGTAATTTCTCCACTTAAATTATATTTCATCTTTCAGTTGCATAGCTAAGAACCTTTGTAGAATATTGATCATTTAATCAGTAACTTTAATAGTAGATATCAGATCATGTGAACTCATTTTTGGTTTTTTGTTAAGAAATGTTATAATTATTCAAATAATCATTTGTATTTACCAGTGCTTACACAGTGCAGTTTTTTATGTTTTTCTGTCTTGCATTACAATATTCTTCCCTAAACAGCCGCAGTTTGGCAGAAGCCTGTTCAGAAGGAGATGTAAATGCTGTGCGCAAGTTACTCATTGAAGGGCGCAGTGTTAACGAGCACACCGAGGAGGGGGAGAGCCTACTTTGTTTAGCTTGTTCTGCTGGATACTATGAACTTGCACAGGTTTGTGTTACCAAAGTAAACCTTTACCTTTTCTTTAGATTTGGCCTTGAGGAAAATATAAATCCTTTGAACTATTAAGTTTAACAGATTAAGCTTTGGTAGATAATTTTTGTGTGCTTATATTGAATCTGTAACTATAAATACATATACAAGATATTTTTTACTCAAAAGTTGTAGGTTCAGTCCCTAGCACTGCCGTGTCCCCCTACCCCATGATGAAATTATCTTCTGATACCCTCTTACTCTTTCACCAGGTCTTGTTGGCAATGCATGCAAATGTGGAGGATAGGGGAATTAAAGGTGACATTACACCTTTAATGGCTGCTGCTAATGGAGGACACGTTAAAATTGTGAAGTTGCTGCTAGCTCATAAAGCCGATGTCAATGCACAGTCTTCAACAGGTCAATTGTGTTTCTTTTTCATTTCTGCTAAGTAATAGTATCCTTTGGTAATAATTGTTCCATGTGGAAGTGATCGTTAGTGATACATTTACAATTACCTTATGTGTTAGAAGCACTACATATTTGCATTTAAAGGCTATAGAATATATTTCAAATAAGCTTTCTCTTACTTTGTATGGGCAATTATTGCTCTTTGAAGAGCAATGTAGAGTACAGTAGATGAAGAGCTGACAGTAGGCCCACTGTCTGGAAATAGAACAGGAAGGGTTACACCTCTGACACCCAGGTTCTCTATTCTTCTAGGAAGAGTGAGAAGGGAGATAAAGGACATCAAAGGGTATGATACAAAAGACTGAGCTCATGACTTTATTAATTTCAAACTTGAGCCTAGAAAGATTTGTTATATGTTTATTTCATGTAAGAATACCAAATTTATTAGATGTTTTGAATAATATTTAAAGTCTACAAGAACACTTTTACTCAAAGAGTTCATTTTCATGCTATCAAAACACAAGAAAATTATAATCTGGTTTTTAAATTAAAGTGATACTAGCCAGGCATGGTGGTACATGCCTGTAATCCTAGCACTTGAGAGGATGAGGCAGGAGAATTTCTGTGAGTTTGAGACCAGCCTGTGCTACATAGTGCGTTCCAGGCCAGCCTGAACTACATAGCAAGACCCTGTTTCAAATAAAACAAAAAACAAAAGCTAAAGCATGATAACCATATGTATTATATCTTTTAAGTATTTAAAGTATTTTAAAGTTTGTGTTTAATATGTAAGCTTGAAATCATTTTCATTAGTTAATTTGTATTGAAACTTACACTGAAAATACATAATTAGAAGGAAAGGTGTTGAGGTGATTAATTTTTGCTATATAGTATCTAATGCTTATTAAACTTTTGATTAAATATCTTTTTCTCATTTGAAAGAGAAAAGTTTGTTTCAGCTCTACAAGTACAGTCTTGATAAGTATATCAGATTTTCCATGTATTTGAGTCTGGTTTAAAATGCAGAGAAAATAAGATGATTTGAGAAAGATAAAGTATAATAAGGAAAATTATGTATTTGTTTATTATTTAATATTATTGTTGTAGTCTTCCAGTGTTTTTCTCCTTGCTATAAATTAGGTGCCAAGTTCTGTTGTAGAGTCTTTTGTTAATGTCTTTGTGTTTCCTCATAATAATAGGCAACACGGCACTTACCTATGCTTGTGCTGGAGGCTATGTAGATGTGGTAAAGGTGCTCTTGGAATCCGGTGCTAGTATTGAGGACCATAATGAAAATGGTCACACACCTCTCATGGAAGCTGGAAGTGCTGGACATGTGGAAGTAGCCAGATTGCTGCTAGAGAACGGGGCTGGCATTAATACGCATTCCAATGAATTTAAAGAGAGTGCCCTGACATTAGCTTGTTACAAAGGTATGGTATATGCTTTATTTGAAACAAAGTTTTTAGGTAGGTTTTTTTGTTTTTGTTTTGTTTAGGTAGGTTTTTTTCCCCTTCTTGGTCCTGGAAATCAAACTCAGGGCCTCAAACTTGCTAGGCAGGTGCTGTGCCACTGAGCTATATCTCTAGCCTGAAAAAAAGTTTTTAAACCAATAAGATTATAATTATTTTATATATTCTGTTGTTACATTAGAATGATACTAAAGCATGATAATCATGTATTATGTAATTAGATGCAAGTGTTTTAAAGTTTGTTTCATATGTATACTTAACGTATATATAAATATTATCAATACAAAGTAACTATTAATTGACCTAGTTTTATTTGAAACCATTTAATTTTAATATTCATTGTGCTTTATTTTTTTTATTTCAAAGAGAATAAAACCAAACACAACAAAACAAAGCAAAGCAGAATGAAACAGTGCAAATAACACGGGTTTCAGAAAAAGCAAGAAATCAACAATAGCTGCTGTAATGTCTCTTGTTTTCTTCAAGTTAGTTGTCTGTACCTTCACACACAATACATTAATATAAATCAAAATACTATAAAAGCAATCAAAACACAAGAATGAGAGCCTTAAGGGCTTTCAAGACCAGATACTAGGAAGTCAATAAAGGCTACCATAATGTCTCTTGTTTTCTTCAAAATGGCTGTCCATATCTTCATACATATTGAAATCAAATAATTGAAAACAGACTAAAACCAAGAATAAAAGCATTACTGGATTTCAAATCAAAATGATAGGAAATCATCAATGACTACCATGTTGTCTCATTTTCTTCAGTGTTGGCAATGTGCTTTGTGATACTTTTGTAGGTTGGGAACATTTTGCCTAGTGCAAAATGAGGTATATTTTGAATATCAGCCAACCTGCATACTGATACTACCGAAAATATCCTACTTTGTGCAGACGAGACTCTTGCCTGGGCTGCAAATAAATAATGATATAGGGTTAGGGAGCATTTGCATCCAGTGGTGCTCTACCATTGAATTACATCGCAGCCCTGTTTATCTTGAGACCTGGTCTCACTCAGTTACCCAGGCTGGTCACAAAGTTGTGATCTTACTGCCAACTTCTTGAGTATTACTGATTACCCAGCTAATATTATATGTAGATTATTAAAGACAGTCACACAAACATTTCTATCTCCACATGCATGACAAATAAATGTTAACAAAATAAAGAATAAAAAATAACCCAGATGCCATGCATCTTTGTCTGTATAGAAAAATCATTCAGGTGTTTCTTATATTTATTGGCCCATTCTTGACCCAGTTATCAAAAAAAAAACTGTTACAAGTAGGAAATCTAAGACGCACTCACACTCAGGTGCTAGCACATTGTTCTTAATATTCTGCACCTTGGCCTTTTCTTTCCCCACTAGTCTTGACCTTGTTTGTGTGATGTCTTTTCAAATAATTTCCATTAAAAACATGATAAGGTAAAAAAAGGGAAGAAGTTCATATATATACACGAATAACACTGAAGTTAATTTTGAAAAACTGTACTTTATTTAAAGTGCTTTTAAACTGGGTGTATTGATGCATACTTATAATCCAGGAATGTGAGTCCAGCCTGGGCTACATAGTGATCTCAATGCTAGGCTGAACTGCATGGTGAGACCCTGTCTTAAAAAACAAAAAACAACAAAATATGCTTTTGACTGATAGTAGCAGATTGTCAGGTGGGGAGTGCAGCTGACATCTCTTCTCTGGCCATGTTTGTAATTAAGCAGAGGTTGATTTTAATTAGGGAAGCAAAGAAAGGAGTTAGGCCTTGAAGCAGACTGATTGAGTGGCTCTTCTCTTTTCTTAAGTGCTTTTGAACCCAGAGCTGGCTGGTTTTTTTTACTGTGTTCCAGTTGGTCAGAGATAGTTGAGACGAAGCCACATGTGACTACTCCTGCCTCTCCTCTTGATTTGTAGCCCCTTCCTACTTTCCCAAAGCAGCTTCAGACTTGGGCTTCCAGGCTGTAATTAGAAACTCCATAGAGAACTGAGCTGGTGGAGAACCTCTCTGCTACTTTCTGGGATCTGTGAACCTTTGTCTCTCCTGTTTCTGGATGAATATGGAAACAGGGAAGGCTTAAAACTCAGGCTGAAATTCAACATTGATATGGCTATTCCAAAGGGAAGAGAGGAAAGGTAGCAAAAGCAAGATGAGACAAAAGCTCCCTTGTCTGCTTTACCTGGCTCCACTATCTCCTGTAATTCTGGTTGGTCACAAAAGTGAATATAGCTCATTCCAGATAAAGTGGGAGTGTCCTTTTGGTTTTCTGTTTTTTAACCACTCATAAGGTGTCTGTTTCTGAACTGAAACTGGTACATTTGAAATTGTATATATGTATGTGTTTCATTTAAGTAAATGTTGTTTTCAAGAATAATTGTAAGTTTATACATGAAGTTCTCATTAAGTAGATTGTTCCTAAAAAAATTGCTACTGAAATTTAAAACATTTTCTCATCAGAGTAGCTTGAATGATTATCATATAGCCTACTAGTTCATGAAAGCTTATTTATTTCATAGGATAAATAGAAGTACAGCATGGCTAGGCTGATAAAAGTGTTTCAGAAGGGAGATTCTGAACATTAGGCATAATGGTATCTTTGCTTGCAGCAGGGATTCTTGTAGCAGCATTTTGAGTGCACTAGGAGAAAGAATTATCTAATTACTATTTGAAAGTTAAGGGTGAATTTTAGTTGTCTTTACTAGTATTCCTATAAATTTAATGTTGTAAGTTAAATTACCATTATAATTTTAAAGTATTTTTTGATATCAAGTTCATCTAAGTAATCTTACACGCTTTTGATTTAGGACACCTAGAAATGGTGCGGTTTCTTTTGGAAGCAGGGGCGGATCAAGAGCATAAAACAGATGAAATGCACACTGCTCTAATGGAAGCTTGCATGGTAAGACTGGTGAAGTGAATATGTGACGTTGTGTGTGTGTGGGGGGGGCAATAGCTAGTGTCTTTGGGTTCATAGATTGTATTTATCATTACTGTATTGGGCAGCTGCACCATGGATATCTGAATTATCAGTAGTTTCAAAGCTGTTAATTTCTGTTTCTTGCTTTCTGAAATTTTGTAGTATTATTTGCATTTTCTTAGTCTCACATTAATTCTGTACTGGCTTTATACTTGGCGCAAAAGTGGTTTTTTAAACATTAGTCGGTGGTACTAAAAAGGAAGACAATCCAGAGTATGTATACAGTACTACCTCAAACCAAAATTAAAGGAAAATTTGAAAGCAAGGTATTATGTGTATTACTTTGCCTTCCTCTGTTATGGTTTTCTCTGACCAGTGGATTCCTTTTTTAGGAATTTGTTTGAAATTGTTCATAATAGTAATCTTAAACCTTTGTGCTTTAGCTTATTATGTGTGACAGAGGGATGGATTAGACTAAAACTAGACAGATTTCTAGTATAACTTGCCAAAGACATAAAAAGATGTCACATAAATTTAGTTTCTTGTGCCAGCTTTCCATTCAAGAATAAGTGTTGATATTAGGTTTTATTTATTAATTTTAAAGTACTGGGTAGCCATGATTTAAGACTTAATTTATCCATTATTTTTCTAAATTACTCTTTTGGACCAGGATAAATTTTTTAGGAAGGTTTTGAGTTTTGTGTCTGTATAATATCTTTTTGGAGTTATTAGGATTAAATGATGTATATAAAACACATCAATAATATTAACAACTTTAACAGTCCCTTGTGATAAAGAAATTTAATCATTACTTATTCTTTATCAGGGGAAAATCTGTGTATGGATTGAGAAATTAAAATAGAATATTGTAGCAGGCATGGGGCATAAGCCTGTAATGCTGTCACTTGGGAGGCAGAAGAATGAGGATTGTTGCAAGTTTGAGGCCTGTCTGGGCTTCATGAGTTCAAGGCTAGCTTGAACTGCATAGCAGAACCTTGTCTCCAAAAAGGAAAAAAAAGGAAATAATGTATAGTCCTAATCAGTATGCACTACAAGTAAATAAGTAAAGGAAAGATATATTAATAGGAGATAGATTTAGAAGGCTTTTGAAAAAATTGAGTTTTGTTTTTTGAAATAGAGTCTTGCTTTGTAGTGCAGGCTGGTAAATTCACTGTGCAGTCCAGGCCAGTCTCAACTTGTAACATCAGCTTCTCAAGTTCTGGGGAAAATTGAGATTTTAAAAATCATGAAAATGAAAGAGTTGATTTTTGCAGGGAGTAGACTCGGAACTAAAGAATTAGTAAAGAAACCATAATAATACACTGGAGCTATATAATGTCACAGATACAGAGGCAAAAATAGGCATGATAATCTTCAAAAGAAAATGAGCTACCTATAGAAGGGGGAAAAATTCATTCAAGGAAAAAAAGGAAAGGAAAAGAAACTTTTGATGTTGCCAGTGAGATGTAAGAAAGAGATTCATAAGGCAGACAAAACAGAGTAACAGTCTTTGTTAACCTTTTACTTTACTTTTCACTGGCTTTTAAATGATGGGAACAAATAAAATAAAATACCTTGTACACATTGTCTTCATTTCACGTATGGTAAGTCCTTCCCCCACTCCAAAAAAGTGTCCTCCAATCATAAGTTTTCTTACTCTTAAGATTTTTATCAGCCAGAAGATTACGGCAAATTTGAGGCCAGCCTACACTAAATAGTGAGTGCAGGGCCGGTCTGAACTACTTGGTAAGACCCTGTCTCAAGAAAAAAGAAACTTTTTATCAAATTCCTATTTTCCCTTTCTATACATTATATTTTAACATTTAAAAGTGTACCATCTAATGTTGATTTTTATGTGTGGTCTCACAGCAGTCTCATGTTTTAGTATTTACTGATTTCTTTCTTCACAGTTAATAGACTTCTTGCTTAAAGGTTTTTTTTATGCTTGTTTTATACCCTCAACATCTATTTTATATTTCTATTATGAAGGAATATAAGGAGTAGTATGGCTTACTGTTAAATGTAGATTTATTTGAGTGGAGATTGGTAAATTTCATTGTATGATTAAGAAGTCTTCAAAATTTTAAGATGTTTTTATGGTGCTGATTTAATTTTTTAATTGCATTGTGATTAGGATGGCCATGTTGAAGTAGCTAGGTTACTTCTTGACAGTGGTGCCCAAGTGAACATGCCTGCAGATTCATTTGAGTCACCGCTGACTTTGGCTGCATGTGGTGGACATGTGGAACTTGCAGCTTTGCTTATTGAAAGAGGAGCTAGCCTGGAAGAGGTCAATGATGAAGGTTATACACCTTTGATGGAAGCAGCTCGTGAAGGACATGAAGAAATGGTCGCATTGCTTCTAGGGCAAGGTAACTCATCAGCTGAGACACTCACCTATGAATGTGTAAAATAACAGTATAGTTATCACTATGTCACCCCTCTATCAGACCTCCAGTAAGATGATGTTACCCAAATTTACAAAAAAGCATTTGCTGTAAAAATAGTTTCTGTATGGTGTTAAATAAAATCAGGTAGACTGCTTTTATGTAGAACTTTCTGAGTCATGTGCTATGTGAATTCAAACAGAATTTGAGTTGAGTTAGACTTGTGGTTTCGGGAATGGCAACGGTTTTCAAGTTAATGTAGTGAGAGAATTCTCTGAGGGAAGAACACTTACTAACCCATGGTAGAACTTAACATTTAAGAGCATTGCCAACTTTTAAAAAACTTGTTTTTATTTAGGTGTAATATTGACTAGAATTTGGAAGTATAGGTTTTTTGAAACAGACATCACAGATTTGAATGACAACTCTATTACTTGCCAATTATTTAAGTTAGACAAATTTCTAATTTTCTGTGTCTCAGTTTTCTCCCATGTAAAATTGTGTATAGTATGAGAAGACCGCAGAGACAGATCTGTAGATACCATAGGTGTTTGCCATACAGTGACTGTTCAAGTGTTAGCTATGGTGATGGTGATGGCAGTAGCAACGGTGTTGTGACCATGGGCAAATTAATTAACCTCCATATCTTTAGCTACAAAATGGAACTGGTAATAATAACTTAAATGGTTTGTAAAGTTTATTGAATATTGCCTGGTAAGAGCTTTTGAAATGTTAGTTACTGTTATCATCAATGTCTATCGTTTGCATCTTTATTATAAAGAAAGGGATATAGCTTAATGTATAATATGACACTTAGCTTCTGGATAAATAAATTCTTTTTCAGCTGTGTGCATCAAATATGAGCTCCTGGATATAGTCTTAGTAGTTTTTTTTTTTTTTTTTTAAACTGCTTTAGCAGTAGGGGAGATATATTTCCTTATTTAGTATGAGAATAAATGTGTGCAGTTAGGGGATACAAATTCTTAGGAAACATTCATGTTTTTGCTTGTCGTGGAAGAAGTTAATGAAAATTTAAAATTTGAATCTTTATTTTAGGAGCAAATATTAATGCACAGACAGAAGAAACTCAAGAAACTGCCTTGACTCTAGCTTGCTGTGGAGGCTTCTTAGAAGTGGCAGACTTTCTCATCAAGGCAGGAGCTGATATAGAACTAGGATGCTCAACCCCTTTAATGGAGGCTGCTCAAGAGGGTCATTTGGAATTAGTTAAATACCTATTAGCTGCAGGTAGGTGTTTCTCACATTTGGGAAGTTTTTATAATTTATTTAAGTAAAAATGCTATGTATATGTACTGAATGTGTTAAAGGAAATGAATAAAATACTTTTGTGTATATTCTGTATAACTTAACTCACTGTGCTCTTAACTACAACTAGTTGTATATGTTACTTTTTCTTTTTTGCTTTTAAAGATATTGGCAAGATTTTCTGGTTGTAGAAATGGATACAGTTGTTTTGTCTGACTTGAGTTCATGTGGCTTATGTAAATAGAATAAGTTTCTATATCCATGTATGTCCTGTGCGTCTTATATTAAATACCTGTTTTCACTGCTTCAGGAGCTAATGTTCATGCAACAACAGCAACAGGAGATACAGCATTAACATATGCCTGTGAAAATGGTCATACTGATGTAGCAGATGTCTTACTTCAGGCAGGAGCAGATCTGGTGAGCTTGTTACTTTTAAAATCTTATATTTAACAGAAAGGGAATTAATTAAAAATGGTTTACTTCTAATTTAATGTGTTAGAGAGGGGATTGCATAGCTCCTGTAGTCATTTTGTTTCCTATACTGTTCAGTCTTTTGTATTACTGTTTCTAACACTCTGTACTTCATCCTCCACAGGAAATTTTATGTTGGAGATGTTAATAAAGTTAATATTCAATTAGGTATTTAATTAGCTATTTTTAAAGCTTTTCTCATTTGGTAAAAAAAGTGAATATGGCCTAAAGATTTTTCTACATAGTTTAGAAAATTGTGCCTTTTAACCTAAGCAGCAGGGATAAAATGGATACTAAGATCTGTAATCAGTACTGGGAATTCCAACAAGGTGTCAGGGAGAAAGGACAGATAGGAAAGAGACTCAGATAGGTAAAGGAGGTGTCTAAGATCCAGCAGTGTCTTTTGGGCTAAGTTTAAAATGGCAGTGTTGTGGCAAAACAGATATTCCACTTGGAAAATGTATGAGTACAGCTGAGAGATAGGAAAGCATAATGCACGTGTATATGTGGAAAATAGCTAGTCTTTCTGTTTCACCTATTGTGGAGTAGGAATGAGACAGCAAATAAAGCGTGTAGTTAAAATGTAAGCCTTGGGGCCAAGTTTCCGAGTCTAATATTACAAATGTGCCTTCCCAAAGAAATTGGAAGTTTACAATAGAAATGCACATGCAGGCCAGAAGTAACTTTCTCCAATTTCAAATCTATAAGATCTCTTTTCAAAGGATTGAATTAGATTATCATTATACCTCTTGTAAAACTCACGTGTGTTAGTACAGTTCTTAAAGCACTATTAGATCTGTACGTGAGTCTCCCTTATTAGACTTTGGCCTTTTGTGTAGGAAGTATATTTTTACTGTTTACTGCAAGGAGTATGAAATACACAGGAATATAATAGTACTTGCTTAGTTAATAGCAGTAAGAACAACCCAAGAGAATGCTTTCACAGAGAAATTAATTTTTCATTAGACATGAATGCTGTAAAAAATGTATTTTTCTCAAATACTTTTAAAGATCTGAAAATTTTTGCAATAGAGTTCTCAGTTACCAATAATCACAGAAATACCAGAATAGGACTGAAAATCCAGAAAGCTTTAGTAACTTCTAAAAACCAGTGATTTTAGAAATACCTAATCATTAGCTTTGTTATTATATTTAAGCTAAAATAAAAGAAAACAGAAAGTGTGTAGAGAAGAAAATGACATATTTATAGAGATAGGCTACAAACTTATGAAAGGAATATCACATCGCATGGATAAGGATTTTTTGAGAGAGTTCTCTATTAGAGTGATGTACACTGTTCAAGTTCCAGAATCGTTTTTACAGAGACAAGAAGAAAAATTACCAGGTGGATTTTTATGATGTCACTATCATATGATTATATTTGTAGTTCTTTTTAATTTTTTTGGAAATGGGATCTGGCAGTCTTGAACACTGCCTCAAAAAGTTGTCTCAAAAAGTGTCTCAAAAAGTTGACTTACGCACATGTGCCACCACGCCTAGCTACTCTAGTTATTGACACAAAATAGATTTTGTTGAGTCTCACTATGTTTTGGCTTGTTGAGAATGTCTCATTCTGTATCCCAAACTGCCCTGAAATTTAAAGTGCTCCTGCGTCAGCCTCACAAATTCTGGGATTACAGGTGTGTGCCACCATACCCAGCTCTCCATAAAACATGTTGCTGATTTTTTAAAATTTAAGAGTGTTTTGCTAGGCACAGTGGTGCATGCCTATAATCCTAGAACTGAAGTGGCTGAAACAGGAGGATTGCCCTCTGGGCTACATAGCAAGACCCTGTCTCCAAAAAGAAGAGAGAATATTTTAAAATTTAATTCAAAGCATATTTAATTGTTTATATTTAGAATTCTTTTGTCATTGATTTTCATGAGAAAGAATAATTGCTTCCTGGAAATTAAGTGTCAAATCTGTATTTTTTGTAACAGGAGCATGAATCCGAAGGTGGAAGAACTCCTTTAATGAAAGCTGCAAGAGCTGGTCATGTTTGTACTGTTCAGTTCTTAATTAGTAAAGGTAAGTTCATTAAGCTCATGTTTGTTCCCAAAAATGTCCACCTGTACCCTAAGACATTTGGAGACTGAATGGTAAAGAACATTTGGAGTTACTACATGATATGGAGGAGTAATGGAATTAGCATTCTGTTAGTGGTGTTGATCAAAACATTAGAATGCACAGAACAGTTAACTCGACAAATCATTGTCATACAAAGTAATGCCCATATTCAGAGATCCTTCAGTGAACAAAAGAGTATCTCTGTGAACTATTTGAAGGCTTCAGATTTTAAGCTGAATCCCAACACTCTGAAAGGCTAAGGCAGGAAGATCAAAACTTTGAGGTCTCTAGGTCTACACAGCAGTGTGTCACAAATCTGTGTCAAAGAATGGAACATGGGGCTGGGGTTTTAGCTCAGCGGCATAAGTGCCTGCCTTGCAAGCAGGCAGTCGTGAGTTCGATCCCCGGTACTGATAAAAAGGAAAAAGACAAAAAAAAAAAAAAAAAAAAAAAAGAATGGAAGAGAGCCAGGGATGGTACATAGCTCAATGCTAAAGTCTTGAGTTCAACCTCCAGTTAACCACAGGTACATGCACAGTTGAAATACAGATTTTTATGTTTCTGCCAATAAGAAAAATTGTGCAAATCATTTTCTTCAAATTTCCTTGGTGCAGCGTTTTATTCTTTACAGAATGTAAGGAGATGGTTATATGTACAGCACAAAAAATGTTCAGAATTGGCAGATATGGTAAAAAGCATGCATGTTTTTATTGATATTCAGTGATTCCAGTTTGAATACCAGGTATATTAAAGGTGAAATTCCACATTACACCCCTTAAATTATGTCTTAGTGTTCTTTGTTTTTGTTTTCTGAGGCAGGGTCTTGCTTTGTAGCACAGACTATCCATGAAATTCATGGCACTCCTCTTGCCTCAGCCTTCCAATTGCTGGGGTTACAGGCATGAACTACCGTGCCCAGCTGTCATCATGCTCTTAATATAGGAAATTAAAGATTTTGCTTACATTGTAAAAGAGAGACTATATGGCAATGTATAGTTTTAAGAGGCAGCATATTTGCTTACCAAAAATACTACAGAAATCATGTTTTTGTATTTGTAGATTAAAAAGGATAAATCAGAAAAATTACTACCCAAATTATTTAAGGGATATATCCTGAGCATACATTTTTGCTATATAACTGTAACAGTATTTTTAAGAATAGAATTGTGAGATGATCTGGGTGGAATGGCACATACAATAATCCCTGTAGTCTTGGGTGATTATGGCAGGAAGCTTGCAAGTTTGAACATAGCCTAAGCAATATAGTGAAACCTTGTATCAAAATTTTAAAAGGGCTAAAATGTAGCTTTGTCTAAGCTCCTGTATTCACTCCCCATAAGTGTAAAAAAAAAGAGGGGTGTGTGTGGTAGGAGCACTTATTATCCTATCACTCAGGGGGCTAAGGCAGGAGTGTTCAGAATTTAAGACCAGGATGGGATGGGACAAAAAGCAAAAAAATGCCTGGTGTGGTGGCACACACCTGTAATCCCAGCACTTGGAAGGCTAAAGCAGAAAGATTGCCATTAGTTTGAGGCCAGCATGAGCTACATAGTGAATTCAAAGCCAGCCTGAACTACGTAAGGCAACCCTGTCTCAAAAAAATAGTTGTCGAATCATAGTGCCCTGTCTGGTGGTGTTTAATTAATTTGATTCTACTTTTTCTATTTTATCTCCATTTTACCATATTACCGCTCACAATAATCCAAATGTGTTACAGCTTTGTATTTGAGGGCAAAGTGTATCTATTTTCATTCACAAATAGTTTCTATTGAAATGGTAAAGGTAATGTTTCTCTATGGGTTGTTGTTTTTTTTTTTTTTTTTTTTTTTTTTGGTTCATTTTTTGTACTGTACATGTTTTCAGTACATGCATTTTGCAGGCATCTTGAGAAACAGGCACATGTACATAATACAATTTATTAAATCTTTACAAATTTAGCCCATAGAGGGCAGTGTGATTTATTTATCTGCTTCCTTGCCCTCACTCCCTCTCCATCTATTGATCTCCTTCCCATTTGCAGATGATCTACTTTCCTGTTTCCTAGAATGTTTTGTTTTGTGTGTGTGTGTGTGTGTGTGTGTGTGTGTGTGTGTGTGTAAATATTTTGAGTTTCTCATACATGAGAAATCATCTATTAAGCATGTGTGTCTGATTTATTTCATTAACATTATGGTCTCAAGATGCATCTATTTTCCTGCAAATGACTTAAGTTTATTCTTTTTAGCATAGTAATAATACTTCATTGTATATAAATATACTTTTTAAATTTACTTAGCTAATCATGGACAAGATTTAGGTATTGTTATTATGAAATATTTATAGATGAACTCAGATCATGTTTGTCTGGAGTTCCTTTAGATTAATTAACTTAGGATGAGAGAGAATTGATGTGGGTTTATGTGAAGCGTGTTTAGCTACGTGTTAATAATCATGAAACTGGGTACTGGGTACTGGGTAGGTGAGGCTTTATTATACTCTTGTCCCTGCTCTGTATGGTTTTTAAATTGACCACAGTATTAAGTAAAAATACACTTTACAAATGTGATTTTTTCATCTTTGATCTGTTCTAGGAGCAAATGTGAATAGAACCACAGCTAATAATGACCATACTGTGTTGTCCCTGGCTTGTGCAGGGGGCCATCTGGCAGTGGTGGAACTACTTTTGGCCCATGGGGCAGACCCTACCCACCGTTTAAAAGTATGTAACTCATGTTTTGGGAATCAGTATAAATTAGATACTCTTAAATATCGCAGAATAAAGTGTGTGTGTGTGTGTGTGTGTGTGTGTGTGTGTGTGTGTGTGTGTATGTGTTTTATTGGTGGCATTCTAGGTACTAGTTTTCTTCTGTTTCAATACAGGAAAGAGGTCTGTGCTAATAAGCCCATGACTTGAATGTGTTTTTGGGATCTGTTAACTTTCTAACTGATTCTCTAAACTATACCAGACGTGGTGGCACATGCCTATAATCCCAATGCCTGGGAGACAGAAGTAGAATGATCAAGTTTGAGGCGAGCCTGAGCTACATAGTGAGTTTGAAGCCAACCTGAGCTTCATGGCAAGACCCTGTCTCAAAAAGCAAAACAAGATTCTATAAAGTAACGCACTCCTCTGCTCCCACATAATTTTTTTCTTTTAGGATGGCTCAACTATGTTGATAGAAGCTGCAAAAGGTGGCCATACAAGTGTTGTTTGCTATCTTTTGGACTATCCTAATAACTTGCTTTCAGCCCCTCCACCAGATGTCACTCAGCTGACACCCCCCTCCCATGATTTAAATAGGGTAAGTTCAAACTAAACCAGTTTATATATCTCTTTCTCTCCTTTTGCTTATTGTTTTGATTTAACTTAGCATGTTTTGTGTGATATGTAATTCTTTTTATAGCTGTATACTTGATACAGTAATAATACAGTATTCAGATTCTAAACCAATATGATTTTGCTTTAAGTGAGAAAATAACTTGAATACAAAGATCACTTTTAAAAAGTATACTAAGGGGAATGTAGCTCAGTTGTAAAGTACATTATTAGCATGCATGAAGCTCTAGGTTCAATCCACTGCACATGCAACCCCTGCCCCCAGAATGTCATGGGAAATAATTGGATTCCAGCACATTGTAAGTAAATATATCATTGTTTGAGATGGCATGCTTAAAATACTTAAGTCTCTGCACCTTATTCTGATTAGCGTATTGTTTAATGGATTATGTAGGAAAAAAAGAAACAGTCTGTCCTTTGTCTTAGGCTCCTCGTGTACCGGTTCAAGCACTGCCCATGGTTGTCCCACCTCAGGAGCCTGACAAACCACCTGCCAACATTGCTACTACTCTTCCCATCAGGAATAAAGGTCAGTTACACTGCTGAAGACTGTTTCTTACATGTTGTCCAGAGAAAACAAGTTTACCAAAAATCTAGCCATTTAAAAGTTTTTCTAAAAAAGTGAATTTTATTGTAAGTTGACACAGTTAAAGACTTTTTTACCAATTAATAAAGCATGTAATTGGGAGAGAAGATAGTTAACAGCACTGATCTGTGCTAGAATTAAAAGTATTAGCAGGAGAAATTTAGACATCTTGGGTAGCATTCTGGTTTTCCATTATTTCCTCTAACTTTTATTAATGTAAAATATAAAGCTGAGTATAATTGGATGATTTTTTTGGTAAATTCTTTACTTAAATCTGTAGTGAAATAAGATACACAGATTAATAAGTTGAATCAAATATTAAAAATTAAAGTAACTGATTTAATATAGATTTTATATCTAGGATACTTTTTTCAACTAATAATTCAAGGTTACTTCAGATATACTTGTTTATTTCTTTAGAAGTCTGAGGTCCATATTTGACTTGTGGATGTTACATCATGCATGTTCTTAAGTTATGTCCCTAACATTACCCCTACTAGTTTGAGTCATTTTTTCCTTATAAAAGTTTTACCTGAAGAAGCAATGTAGTTGCAGGTTTTGGTTTTGGCTACTTGTATGATTTTATCAACAAGAATGATATTTCCATCAGCTCTTTTCAATTATTACCACCAACCTAGAGCCTTGGCACCTTTTTCAATTGGTTGCTAAACCTGTAGCCAGAACAGTGTGTTCACCTGGCTGTCAGAGGATAACAGTGGATGGTGTAGTCTAGCATCTTTTCTTCCAGGGAAACTAAATCCCAATTCTTTCCTGGCCAGGTAGTTGTGTGAATATGTGAATTTATATATTTTAGTTGGATTTTAATTTCTTGGTACTTCTCAGTGGTTTGGGCGCTGTGTGTGTGTGTGTGTGTGTGTGTGTGTGTGTGTGTGTATGTGTGTGTGTGTATTTAAAAAGCACAGGCTATTAAATGTCAAAAATCCTTGACTTAGAGGTCTTTTTCTGCACCTTAATAATTTAGCATTATTTTTTTGTGCTTGTGAGTTTTGGCATCTTTATGACCATGTGAAATATATACACTTAGCCTAGATTTTACTTGGATTGTAATCCTTATATATCACAAACCAGCATCCCTCTAATTTTCTGATTCTTAGCCATGTGATTATTTTAAAATTCTGAGATTAATTTTCAAGATTATTATGCACATAAATCCCTACATTTATATGTATGATGAGAAGGTGGATATGTGTTTAACTTCTTAAAAAGGTGCATTTTCACCTTCTATGGATGTGATAACGTGGTGCATAACTGTTGGCATTAACCCTCCCAACAGTAACTCTGTAATGAGGATGCCATTCATGTGCACTTCTGAGGGGGTTTCTTTTTCACACAGCTGCTTCTAAACAAAAGTCCAGCAGCCATTTGCCTGCAAACAGCCAGGATGTACAGGGTTACATCACCAATCAGTCTCCAGAGAGCATTGTAGAAGAGGCTCAGGGAAAGTTAACAGAACTGGAACAGAGGATAAAAGAAGCCATAGAGAAGAATGCACAGCTGCAGTCCTTGGAACTGGCTCACGCTGACCAACTTACCAAGGAGAAGATTGAGGAGCTGAACAAAACAAGGGAGGAACAAATTCAGAAGAAACAAAAGATTCTGGAGGAACTACAGAAAGTAGAACGAGAGCTACAACTGAAAACTCAGCAGCAGCTTAAAAAGCAGTATCTAGAGGTTAAAGCTCAAAGAATTCAACTGCAGCAGCAGCAGCAGCAGCAATCTTGCCAACACCTGGGACTGCTAACTCCTGTTGGGGTTGAAGAGCATCTTTCCGAGGGAGACTATGCACGGTTACAGCAAGTGGATCCTGTTTTGCTCAAAGATGAACCCCAGCAGACTGCTGCTCAGATTGGTTTTGCACCAATCCAGCCTCTGGCCATGCCTCAAGCTTTGCCTCTGGCGGCAGGTCCCTTGCCTCCAGGGTCCATCGCAAATCTTACAGAACTGCAAGGAGTGATAGTTGGACAGCCAGTACTGGGCCAAGCACAGTTGGCAGGGCTGGGGCAAGGAATTCTGACAGAAACACAACAAGGGTTAATGGTAGCCAGCCCTGCTCAGACCCTCAATGACACGCTGGATGACATCATGGCAGGTGGGTTTATATTGTTATGAGCAGGTATCAAATATAATTTGCTTAAGGCTAGTAAGAGTGTGCCAGAAGTTTTGCCATTACCCAACTTGAGAACTATTTTTGGACTCTTGACCCATGTGTATCTTTAGAAATACTAGTTCCATCTCAGAAATTCTCAGGCGGATACAGGTCAAATTAAAAATTCATTCATTCAATACAAATGGTGGAAGCTTTCTGGCTTAGTTAAATAGGCTGCAAATCTAGAGGAGCTGATGTTTGATTTTTTACTTTTATTGTCCCTCCTTCCCCCAATAAGTTCAAAATACTGAGATTGAGTTTTGGCCTTTTGCTTCTGTATTCACACCAGTAAACTGGCAAATTAGTAAAAGTAAAGGTACAAAACTTAATAGGAACTTAATCAGGAAGCTTATTTGTATACAAAAGCACTTTATATCCTTATGTACTATACTTCAAACCTGATGAATATTTAAACAAACCTTAAATGCCATTAATAAAGTACCAAACCAATTAGGCTTTGCTTATAGTATATGTCAGTGATTTTATACCCTGCGAATGTTAATGTTTAGTCTCTCTTTATAACTGAAGCTGTCATTCCCTGGCAGTATCATGAGATATTTTAAATGTATAGCCAAAGAAACTTTATTTCATTATAATTAGATTCATTGGCAAGAAGTACTTTAGAAGATTGTTTTAATGCTTTTCATTTTTGCTTTTTGTGAGTTCTGTAACAAAATAATGGGATGAAATTTGAGAGCTTTAATCCATAAGAATGCATACTGAGAAAGATGAAAATTTCCATAGGACATTGAAAAAAAAAGGAAATTCAGAAAGGAGGGAAAAAGAAGAATAAAGGGCATAAAAAGTTGAAATTTGCTTTCTTCTCTTCTCCTTTTTCACTCATTGGCTATACTAGAAAGGTCAACTCTAATTTTGTAACTGTTTTAGTAGTACGTATTATGGTGAGATTACATAGTGCTTCATTTTATAGAAGTGTTTTATTTAGTTAAGATTCAGAAACAAAGCTAAAGAAACAGGTTTTTATTTTAAAATTGGAATTTTCCAGTCCTTTTATAAATATTAACAGCAGTAATATACCAGATGAAAACCTTTTATAATCTTGAGTAAAATAACTACGTTCAGGAAAAATTGCTAGTGATAATTAATAGTAAGGACTATAAAAGGTCTTAATGTTGATGAGTATAATTTTTCTACAGATTTGAAAAATTGACTACTAATGATCCCTAGCAGGTTATAATAATAGGCAATAAAAACAGATTATTTTAAAATACTTTAACAATTGGAGTCCAATTGCTATAAATCTAAGTTTAATACTATATCCGTAGCCTATACTTTTGATCATAATAGTATTTTGTTTTATGTCAACCAAACTACCAAAGAATGTGTAGGGTTAAATGTTGCCCATTCAAATGAAGAATGAATAGTCTTTACCAGTGGATGTTTAAAAATTGTTTTGATGTGCTGTCAGAGTTTATGTGATGTACTTGGGCATAGTAGCCAACATTGATTTGCTGGTGGTGCAACTTTTTATGTTCATGAGAACTAACAGAAGTTTGCAGAATACATTTTTTCTTGATTTGCTACATCCCTAGAACATAATGTCTGTGTTCTAAGTGTGTCCACGTAAACATTTTTAAATGAACATGACGTTTTACAGAATGGCAAGTAATTGTCATACTATAAAACTATTTATTTCTTTATTATGCTCATTTATGTGACGAGAGGAAAAATTGCCAGAAATATTCAGCTATCTTGCTGCACACCATCCATAGACATCTCATATTCACACATACTCACACATAGACTATCATGTACTCCTTTTTGCAGCCTGCTTTTTAAAGCTTCTTTGAGACATAGATTCCAAGCATCTCAATAAGGATCATTTCCACTCCTTTGGGTTTCTACTGTATTACAACTTGTTAAATCATAGTCTTCTTTCCCTTCCTCCAACACAGCCTCTGCTCTTTCCTTAGTCCTCATTTGTAGACTGCTGTCATTACGTTTGGTCTCCTTTTCTCTATTGCTTAACTGGCCAAAATCTTGACTCTTCTGTTCTCCTTGCTTGCCAAAGCATAATAGTTTCATATTGCCTGTCTTAACACTTTGTCTTTGCTTATGGTATTAAGTTCCCTACTTCTCCTACTGTTAAAACTTTTCTGAGCATATTGTTTTCCCTCGAAAAACAATTCTAAAATGAAGTCCCACGTGTAAAAGTCTGTACCAGAGTTTCTTTAGGTGCTTACATGTTTACATGTGTTACTTTTATCTATAGAAGTGAAAGGTAGTTACTTAGTTTTAATAAACGGTTGCATAGATACCGTATCCAAGGAAAGTAGTGAAAGGAGAGAATTGAATTTTTCTATCTCCTTTTTGATGAGGTGATTAAAAGCAACCAATTTGACTTAAAAAATAAAGGAAGTTAATTTTAGTAGAAATTATTATAGTTTAAGTAAATTATCATTTAATCAATTAACAATACATCCTATATTTTTAAATCCATTTAATACGAAATAAAAAATAGTAATTTGTGCATACTGGCGTTTATCCTCTTTAAGGTACTTTTCATGTTTATCATTTCCATTTGTGAAAATCCACCCACAGGAAATATGGAGTAACAATATCAAGGTCACTTGATACTTAATACATTAGTACATTCCCTTTTCTCTTGATCTAAGGATCAAAATTCCTAAGGATTCAAATGATATTTTGTTTGGATTGACTTCTTTTTTTGTTTGGCTTTTAAAGTGATTGAAAAATGTATAATTATAGAATGTGTATTGCTATAATGTATAGTATATATTGGTGCCTGAACTAAGGATTTCATGTAAAGTAGATTTCTTAATTGATAATTCTGTTTATAATTGTTGTAAGATCAATTTCAGTTTTACTCTTGGCAGGATAATAACTTCTTTTGCCCAATTTCAAATCCAATTGTGAATCATGATTGTTTTTTGTCTGATGTAGTAAATAACTACTTTGGTAACACACATCCACACTCCTGTTGATTATTCAGTGATAAATGCCCATGCTTTAATAATATCATAGCATCTTTAATAAGGGGATGAAAAAGAATTGATGTTCATGTATTAATTAACTCTAGAAGTGATTCAACTAGGGAATAATGTACCCTCAAGGAATCTTCATTATGTCCTTTGCCACCATCTTAGTAGCATTCTCCTACTTCAAGTATTGACCTAACTAAGCCATTACTTCAGTTACATATTTGGGTATGAAAATAATATCACAGCAAAATCCTACTTAGAAGAATGGACAGTGTTCCATATTTGAATGGATGATTGTTTGCATGCATCTAATTCTAATCTTTTAAATTTTTTCTTTATAAATTGTGATTTGCCATCTTGGTTGTTGGTATTTTACCACCCTCAGAGTAATTCTTTATCAGAGAAAATACATTCCTATGTGAGGATTGGATTTTTCTATTTGAAAAACTGTCATGCTGAGGACTACAATTCAGAATATCCTGTGTTTAGTTAGTAAAACAATAGAGTGGTGTTTTAAATAATTAGATAGGAAGGTTCTTACTTTCCAACCATTGATAATTACTGTCATTGGTTCTAGAATATAAGGTGTGAAATCAGCAAGTTCAAAAACAATTTTCCCCTATTTGATCATTTAGTGCATTAAAATATTTTTATTTTCAGGATTGTTTTGTATTTAGGTTTTATGATTACTTTCATAAGAGGGAACTTGTCTTTCAGATGGGTTATTTAGAAAATAGGTGACTTTCAATGCACACTATAAATTCGGAATATCATCTAATCAAAAATAACCAGGAAATAAGTTATTACTGCTATAGTAGTCTCTCTGTAGACATTTTGTTTTCAAAATCTTAAATATTTTCTGATAAATATTTTTTACTGTTACTGTGACCTAACTGTGTTTCGTCCTCATTAAGTACAGTTATTTTGTTCGACAGCAGTCAGTGGAAGAGCATCTGCAATGTCCAACACTCCTCCCCACAGTGCTGCCGCCTCCATGTCCCAACCTCAGACTCCAGCTCCGAGTCCTGTCATCTCTCCTTCAGCCATGCTTCCCATCTACCCTGCCATTGATATCGATGCCCAGGTAAGCTCTGGATTTAGGAGCCGTGGCCATTCATGGGAGTTAATACCATCATGGAAAACATTAACACTGAGCTTTGTGAAAGACATTTATAAACGAAACTACATGTTTAAAAAATATGTGATAGATTGTTACGGCTAATCATGTGGTGGTATAGTTTCCCAAGTTATCAAATAATTTTTTTCTTTTTAACCTTTTCTTCTACTTTAGAAAAGTAATGCCAGGGGTATAGCTCAGCAGCACAGCACCTGCCTAGCAAGTGCAAGGTCCTGAGTTTGATTCCTGGTACCAAAAATATAATTTCATGCAAAGAAAAATATTCTAACATCTATAGGCTTATTTTTATATATCATCTATACTTTGTTTTTAAATTATTTTTGAAAATTCTGATTAAGTAGCTATTAAAAGATTGCAAGGATAAATTAGAAATTTTTCCCCTGCCTATTCAGATTAGTGGAAAGAATATGAGGCAAAAAAGATACTGTTTAAGCTTTAAAATGTTTGAGAGCTATTAAGCAAAAATTCTTTTAAAAAAACACAATCTCCAGGCAAGGTGAGTTGGAGAGAACAGTGCATGTTCCATTCTGAAAACAGGCCCAGAAGTCTGGCTGTCAGCACTGAAGAGTGTGTGGACGTAGTTCTCGTATTTTGACTGATAAAGTTTTATATTGATTTATAGTTGGGATAAAGGAGTATGTCTTAAAACTTAATTTTGTGTATAATCGTATAAGCCTGACTTTAGGAAGTATATTTATTGATATGTATAGGCTGTGTGTGTTTATGGACTACTAGGGCCATGTACCCCTAACCTGTTAAAAGTAAGTCTCCTTTTTACTAAAATGTTTCTTGATAGTACTATGAAAAGGAATTTCTTTTGTGTTTTGTTTGCCAAATATCTACTATTTTATATGTGTTGTCTCCTTTTTCCATCCATTGTTTTTGTTTTGTTTCTTTTTCTTTTTCGCTTAAAACTGCTAAGAACACATTCTAAGGAATTAATTCATTTAATTATTATTTCATGTAATTTGTATAAGACAGCTACTCTTATTATCCTGGAAAAAAAATTAAACATTTTCCTTATAATCACATCATTTAGCTAAGAAATGGGGATGGGAACCACATCCAGTTCATTTGACTCTGAAGACACCAATTTTAACTACCATGCTGTGTAGCTTTTTAAAGAACATTTCAGCGTTGAATTTCACTTGCTTACTTCACTTCATATTGACAGCCTTATGGAGTTGGCTCAAATGTGCTAGTGAATCTGTATTTTACATATGCATAGTCTTTTTCTTTGAAGCTATTAAAGTTAGCTAGAAATAGTTTTCCATTTTTTCTAGGACCAAGAATTAATGCAGAAGCAGCAAAATGAATACTTCTTTCTATGTTTTCAAATGAAATCGACACAGGAAAAGTATATTTAAGTGTGATCATGATTTTACCAAATTTGAAATTGTACTGGTAGTGAAATAATTTTACATAACCATACCATTCAACCAGGTTTTTCAGTTCAGATTTTTCACAAGATGAAGAAAAGTTACATTTTAAACATAGTAGGCATGCTGAAGATTTGACTCTGGCTTTTTAAAAATATCTGTCTATCTAGTCTTAACCATATAAAAGATTTTTTTAATCTGTTGGATTAGCCTAAAAAGAAACTATTTTCTATGAAGTTTACTGTATTGACTTGCTTAGTTATTAGAAGGTCCCTGCATTGGGAAAAATGTACAAAATGATAAAGTAATTTTTCATTCTTTTTCTCCTTTAATTTTTGATGTTTTAAAGATGTTACTGGTTTTTACATCAATCAGGTACTTCAAATGATTAAAGATTCTTTTGTATGCAGTCCATCTGTTTCAGTGTATTGTGTGTGTGTGTGTGTGTGTGTGTGTGTGTGTGTGTGTGGTTTTTGTTTTGTTTTGTTTCGTTTTCTTTGCACTACTAGAATTGAACCCAGGATCTTCATACTGATCCACATCCCCAGCCCTTTTTTTATTTTTTATTTTGAGACAGGGTCTCACTAAAGTACCCAGACTTGCCTCGAACTTGAGATCCTCCTGCCTCAGCATCCCA
Organism: Cavia porcellus; assembly: GCF_034190915.1. NCBI lineage: Eukaryota > Metazoa > Chordata > Mammalia > Rodentia > Caviidae > Cavia > Cavia porcellus. The sequence continues at coordinate 48,014,918 of NW_026947513.1, read as the reverse complement.
GAGTACTGGGAGTACAGGTGTGTGCCCCCGTGCCCAGCTGAATGTTTTTTGATCTAAAACAAAATTTATGTGAGCTTATAAAATGAATATATTTTGATTTACCCATGATAATGCTGTGTTGTAGCAAACAGATGATATGAGAAACTGAGTCTTATTGTTCTTAAAAGTTTAAACGTTTTGTAATTTTTTAAAAATTTAGCAATCCTTAAAATGTACAAACAGTGTTTTGCAGATGCAATTTGAGTATCCTTTATCCAAAATGCTTGTTGCTTGTAGTGTTTCACCTTTCAGCATTTTGGCATATTTGAGCATATTTGCAAAGGCCTTATGTATTCAGCATCTCTAACCCACAATCCAAAATGTTGCAAAATCTGTAACTTTTTGAAGATCATCATGATAGCATGCAAAAGTTCCACTTTTCGTGTTAGGGTTGCTCAACCTGTGTGAACTTACCTAATTTAGTCTTTGTGAAATCCCCTGAAGTGTAGGTCTTACTGTTCCCATCACAGATAAGAGGAATGGGGTGTACAGAAAGAATATCACAGTCACTTCTGACATGCCCAGACTATAGAGGAAAGGGTTTATTTTGGCTCACAGTTTGTAGAGGTTCAATTCATACTCAGTTGTCTCCTTGACAGGCCAATATGGCAGGGGAGAAACAGCTTATTGGATGGCAGCAGAAATCAGAGACAGATGGGAACAAACCCTCATGACCACCTTCTCTGACCAGGCTTCACTTGCCATGTTATGTTTAGCTATAAACACATCAGCAAACTAATCCACTGATGAGTTTCAGACCCCTATGATCCCTCAATCTAGATGTAAACCATAACCTAGAGATAATTACCTTACCTACAGACTAATTAACAGTAAATCCAGCTTTCAAGTTCAGGCACTGTGGTTTTAGAATCTGTGCTCTTACTGCTCCATTATGCTATATGTTTTTCACTTTCAAACTTATGTGGAAACATTAAATTTTTAATTATGTTGACTTGCTAAGTGGACTGCAGAAGTATAGCTACTACCTATGTATTGTATGACTCCTTTTATAAAATATTAATGGTCCCACAGTATGTCATAACTTCTTTAATTGAACATTTTATACAGGCACTAATAGTCTTTATGAGGATTAACAGGAACCTTGAGTTTAATTCTGGAGTTTGAAGAATGCAAAAGCGTTTGTTTCCTTTCTGAAGTTCTACAAACCTGTATTTTTCAACTAGAAACCACCTTTTGTGTGCATGGCTGTACACAGGCTCATTGATTCTCCTAATGGTTTTATTAAAGCAAGTCTCTGAATATTTTCAAAACTGTTAATTTTTTGGTGGTTTTGGGGTCCATCCCCCCTTTACAGGGTCGTGCCACGTAGTTCAGGTTGCCTTGAACTCATTGTGTATTCCAGGCTGGCCTTGTACTCATGGTGATCCTCCTATGTTAGCCTCCTGAATGCTGGCATTATAGGCTTATACCACCATACCCAGCCAGAATTTATAAGATTAATACCACATAATATGCTGTAACCAAAATATATTTTAAGAAAAATTTGTAAATAAGAAATTATTTGGGATACCCTTTTTACCATAACTTTAGATAGGATAGCTCTGATTTTATTTTATTTGAATAGTAAAACTAATCTTATCTCCGAACACTTTACACTTTGTTTATGGGAGGCAAAAAGCTTACTTATCATCTTTGTTGTTCTGTCCTTTGTATATTTCTGAACTACCTGTTGTCTTTTTGCGGTGAGGATTAAGCCCAGGACTTCACTGAGGCCAGGCAAATGCTCTACCACTGAACTGTAGTTCATTTTTTATTTTGAGAGTTGCACAAGCTAACCTCAGCCTTCTGAGTAGCAAGGATTATAAGCAAGTGCTCCTGCATCCAATTTCTTGAATTTGAATAAATACAAGAAATATAAATATAAGAAAAACAGTTGGTCCCTTGCACAATGTTGCGTTTCCTCAGTTTTTAATAATTAAAATAATGTCTTTTCTTTTCTTTCCATTATTATCTTTTAAAGGGGATGGATGATTATAACTTCATCTATGGAGACTTCCAGAATTAGTCATGTGGATAACTTACAGAATATTTTTATATGGAATATAATTTAATCAATTTCATAAGCCAGAATTCATTTTAACAGTATCTGTCACAGTGCGGTTTGGTATAATTTATGGTATTGGAGGCTAAATAGAACCTTTTTAGGATGCATACTCGATAAACTTAGTAAAGCTGTGAATATGTCTCCTTTTACAGCTGTGAGACTTTCTCTGAGATGTGTGATAATGAACATACAGTGACATCTTGACCAGTATACTATAACTTTGTGCCATAATGGTTTATAGGACTGGTGTAGCTCAACTGTTTCATTTTTGCATATTTATATCAGCATTATGTAAAACACCTAATTTTTTGTTTGCCTTATAATTATGTATGTCAACTCAAATTTTTATTTCAATTAGTGTGATGCTGATGTATTACAAAGCAGGGAAGTAATCATTTTGGGGTTGTGTAGGTGCATATTTGGGGAGTGGAACTCTTCAGAAGTTAATTGCCAAGCATTTTGGTGCATGCTTTTATAATCCCAGACTTGGGAGACTGAGGCAGGAGGATCATTGAGTTTAAGGCCAGCCTGCATTATATGGCAAGACCCTGTCTCAACAACAACAAAAAGAACAAAGAGAGAAATGAATTAGTTAATTAGAGACTAGGTCTTGTATAACTCAATCTGTCAAGTGCTGGGACTGCAGGTATATACCCTCATATTTGACTCACTTCAGAATTTTAAATTCTTTGTTATTACCTTAAAAGATTACCTTAAAACATTATCATAAAATATTAATTGCTTTAATTTTTCATTACTCTAGAAATACAGTGGAGCTACTCATTCTTAATTTAAATTCCTCAGTGAATTTGTTCATCTTAACTTTCTCAGCTTTAAGTAATTTTTCTTAAACTCATAATTTACTGTTTATTTTCTCATAGGATGAATCTAAATCATTATTTTTTTTTTTTTTTTTGAGTACTGGGGATCGAACTCATGACTGCATGCTTGCAAGGCGTTTATGCCACTGAGCTGAATCCCCAGCCCTAAATCTAAATTCTTTTATGTACAGTAATTCCTACATTAGCAAGCAAGGCCTGTGATAACTTTGTTGACCTTAGAGTATATATCAGAGTACTTACAAATCACTTACAAAGTACTTAATTAATGGCAATTGAATTTATGTTTCATAATGTGGGCAAAATATATTTGACTGATAAAATGTTCATGCTTGTCTTTTGTATGTGTATTTTCTTTCACTAAGATTGACACAGGTTTCGTAAACCATCTTTTCACCCTGGAGAAACAATTTTAAATCTCATAAGCTTCATTAGAAAGTTGGCTTGTGTGTGGACTGTACATTCACTGACCAAGAGGACAGGAGACACACTTAGCACCACGCTCATGCACCACCACTGTGCTTCAGGTCCTTTTCATGATGCAGCAGGGGCGCCAGAGCAAAAAAATCTCCCTGGTTTTAAACGCCATATGTGCCTGTTACTAGCTGGTGTAGCCATCTGAAGGTTATTTCTCTGAGATTTGTCCCTGTTTTGTGAAGTCAGACGTAATAATTTCTCATTGTGCAGTTCGGGCTGGCCTTGAGCTTACTTTGTAGCTCAGGCTGGTCCTGAACTCAGGACAATCTTCCTGCCTCGGACTCCTGAGTGCTGGGATTACAGGCGTGAGCCACCACGTCTGACTAATAATGTCTCTTTTTGACTCTGAAGTGAAAGATAGTATCGGGTTCTATAGAGCACCAGAGCTGTCCCTCGTGTCATCTCGGTGGCCCTCCATTGTTGTGGTAGCAGTCCCTCCTTTGCGTGCTGCCAGGCTGTGTCCAACAGCTCTCTGCTCTCTACCAGCCCCTTGACAGAGCAGCTCTTCTTCATCACTGACCAGAGGCTTTTTCTTACTTGTTGGCTACCATTTTGCTTTGTCTCATTTTTTTTTCTTTCTTTCTTTTTTTTTTTTTTAAATGATGGTTTGGTTTTTTAACCTAATTTAGGTTGTGGGATGGTGTGACTTTTCTTTTTATGGTTATTATATATAATATACAGTGTATTTATATAATAAACATTATATAAATATAATAAAAATACTTCATATATATGACCTCTTGCTTGTTAGTAACAGTCTGAGTGTGTGACCTTCCAGAGATATTGTCATTGATTCTACATGACTGTCATTTACTGTTTTCTGGGGAAAAATGCAATCACCAATAAGACATATTCATTATATTCCAAGAAGTTTTATTCCTCTAAGAGTGACAGATAACAAAACAGTTTGATAAAGAAAGTGATGGAAGATATTTGAGTTACCCTGTCTGATAGCAAACTAAAGTGACACACATGTTTAGCTCAAAATTTTTTAGTACCCACATTTAAAAGAAATGAAGCAGCACAGCAGTTAGAATGATGGCAGCACACCTATAATCATAGCATTCTGGGAGGCTGAGGCAAGATGATCCTAAGTTCCAGCCTAGTGTGGGAAACTTAGTGACTTAATGAAACTTTCTCTCAAAACAAAAAGGAGGCCGTGAGTTGAATCCCCAGTATTGTCCAAAAAGTAGGTACAGAATTAAGTATCAGTTTATATATGCATATTTTGCAAGGTGCATTGTGGTATGTGCATATGGTCTCAGTACTTTGGAAGCTGAGGCTGGAAGATGACTTAGATGCAAGAGTTCAGGATCAGCCTGGGCAGCCGAAGCTTCTCTCAAAAAAAAAGTGTCCTTAACCTAATGTATCTGTAATACTGTTTGAGTATTTGACGAATATCAAAAAATTGAGCTGCTGTACATTTTTATTTCATACTAAAAGCCTTCATAATTTGGTGTGCATATTGCCATTGTAGTTAGGAAGATCAGATCACCCTGGTGCCAAAAGTGATCTCCTATTCCACAGACTCCCTCCATCTCAGGTTTGTCACGTTCTTAATGTCTATCTCAATTTGGGTTTACACTAGAATTACTAGATTTGGATTTGAGAAGTGGAATCGTTTACTTTAGTTCTTCCAGACACCCCCAGATTTTCCCAATGTTCAGATTGACTATCAGTTATTTAGGTAGAACTAAACTGAAAAAACAGTGTCGGAGGCCAGGGATGTAGCTTGGTGGCACAGTGCCTGCCTGGCAAGCACAAGGCCCTGAGTTTGATTCCTAGAACCAAAAATAAATAAAATGTCTTTAAGTAATAGCAGCCATAGTTTAAATCCTGTTAGTCATATATTGCTAGAAGTTACTGTTTTGGATACCACAGGTGGACAGTATTAAAAATATAGAGAATTAGATATTTAACTACATTAGCATTTAAACAAATAAATCCAGTATTGGTCACTGTTATTATCATAAGTGAAATTGCATATAGACATTGCTTTACTAAGTGGAATAGTCTTTGTCTTTCAAAATGTCAAGTGTGTTTTATACTTTTGGGTCTTTTGGGGGCTTTGTTTCAGATATAGCTAAGTTTCTTGGAAAGAGTTTTTCAAGTCTTGTCTTTAGATTTTGTTAGGTAGATTCAGGACTAATTTGGCCTCACTACTGGAGATTCTGTTTGATAACCTATGTATTTTAAGGTGTTTCTAATTTGGCTGTTTGTAGCTGTATATTCTAGCTCTTGGTGTTAAAGTCTTTCCCTGGCCACCAATAATACCTTTGTGCACACATGCAGATCAAAGTTCAACTCAAGCCTTGAGGGGCCTTCCCAGGGTCTCCAGTGTACAATGCGGTTAGTGTTTTGTTAGTAATCTGCAACATTAACTCTAGTACCTTAATTCTCTGCACTCTATCTTCCCAACTGGGGGAGGGGGGGCTGCCAGGCTCTGGGTACCTGTTCAGGCATTGCAGCCTGGAAGCTCTCCAGGCAGGAAGCTGGGTTAATCATTTGTGCTCAGGGATCTCAATCTGCATTGCCTATATAAACACCATCACTTCAAACAGTATGTTTTTTTGTTGTTGTTGTTTGTTTATTTACTTATTTGAGATAGAAAAATAAATCTAGTGTATATTTCAGAAACTAAAATGAGCCCATGGTTTCTTTGAATCATATAGTCTAGTTGACTATATATGCTGGTATGAAGGAAAATTACACTTTTTCTTGGTGTTCAAGAATTGCCCATATCATGCAACTATTATTTATTGCCTTTAAAAAACAAATCAATGGTTGGCCACTGGTGGAGAAAAAAGCCAGACAAGCCTTTCTATTCATATGTCTGATATTGTATAAATGTGTATGTGTATATTTACTACTAAATTTTAAAACTGTCTAATAAGCTAATCAGAAGATGACTTTCCTACAGACTGAGAGCAATCATGATACAGCATTAACACTTGCCTGTGCTGGGGGCCATGAGGAGCTGGTGCAAACACTGCTGGAGAGAGGAGCTAGCATCGAGCACCGAGATAAGAAAGGTAAGGCTTATCCATGTGTCTTATTTTCTGTATTATGTGGGAAAACTTTTAGAAAATTTAATATTACTTCTGAGCCCCAATTTGATACTTAGTTGTATTCGAAAAAGGTGTTGGTCTTTTGCTTAGCACTTAGTGAAAAGATCATTATTTTTTTTCCAGGTTTTACTCCACTCATCTTGGCTGCTACAGCTGGTCATGTTGGAGTTGTAGAAATACTGCTGGACAATGGTGCAGACATTGAAGCTCAGTCAGAAAGAACCAAGGACACACCACTCTCCTTGGCTTGTTCTGGGGGCAGACAAGAGGTAACAGTTCCTCTTAACGTAATTTTTCCCCCTCTTTGTGTATAGCAGATACATACTATGTGATTCCCCCCCCCACAGTAATACTGATTTGATGTTTCAGTTTGTCAAAGTAATTCAGGCTATAATTTACTAGCAGAAAGACAGTATTAGCATAAACTATATTGCCAGGAAAATATGCATTATTTATAACAGTGTTCTTCTGAAATTACCACCTACATACATGTCCCTGTGTATTAAAATTTAAGCTAAGAGAAACACTAAGATGCTCCAAATCAAGGCCTGTCCTCCTTTATTGCTCTCTGTTTTGGAACTCAGATTAATTGACCTTGATTAAGTAGGCTAAAGAAACTGTAGCATTACATTCCCTTTCATGTTTTCTGGCAAGTAGTAATTGGCTAAATAACTTTTTTATTTTTTCCCAAATCCATTATGACATACAGGGCATATAAAACTTGCTGAACCAAGTGTGCTATCTAGTGTCACAACTTCTCAATCAGGGATTTATTGACTCTTAGAGGTAGGGTGAAGTCATCCAGATTAGGGTTTTTTTGTTGTTGTTGTTAAAACACAGTATTTCAGGCCAGCCTTGAACTCACTGTGTAGCCTGGATAACCTTGAACTTGGAGTGCGCCTCTGGCCTCAGTCTTCCTAGCCCTGGGATTACTGTTAGGGACCACCACACCCATCTTCAGATTACTTTCTTCCTCACTTTAAAAGTCCCTTCTCTTCTTTCCAACCCTCCCTCCCTGCCCTTTTCCTTTCAGGGCTTCCCTATTTAGAAGTTGGTAAATTTTCTATTTCTGGTCCTATTCTTTGAACAAATAGTTTATTTATAACCATCTTTTTCTCTTTAGGTGTTCTACTATGTTGCTTAAAGTCATCCATTGTCTGTTTGAAAGAAGACCTGTGTTTTTAGTTGCTAGCCAGAGAATACTATTTCAAATCTTTCACTCTTCTGGGCTGTTTCGCCCTTTAATGTGAATGAATTCTGACTGGCTAACTGTTGACCATTGCCTCCTCCTAGGTGAGCACAATTATAGCTCACCAGGTTACATTTAATTCTGATCAGTTAAACGCAGTAGAATTTAGCAGCTGGTCATGGTGATTCATGTCTCTGATCCCAGCACTTGGGAAAGAAGCAGAGCTAGAATAATCCCTATACAAAAGACTGGAAACTCTAGTAAAATGGTAAAAGTATGAGAAGATAGAGGTTAGTGATTCTGTGTTTTGTAGAATAGAAGGAAATGAAATCTAATAACAACATGAACATAGATAAATGTTTTATTAGATTTCTTTTGATTATTTTCATAGCTTTTTGCCCTTACCTAGTGCATACATGTGTGAATTGTTAGATGTACTTTTTACTAGAGATGTTCAATACAAGAATTAAAAAAGGACCTGTGTTTTACTATGCTGTTTCTTCTTGCTGTGTCTTTGTTTCTCCCATAATATCCACAGTGAAGCTGAGTGTGGTAGGACATGCCTATAATGCCAGCACTGGGGAGGCTGAGGCAGGTAAATTGCCATGAACTTGAAGCCAGCTTGGGAAACAGAGTTGAGTTCAAGGCCAACCTATACTACATAGCGAGAAATACGCCCCTCCCCCCCAATCCTGATGAATCAGTGAGAAGATCTTACACCAAAAATTAAGTAAAACAGTCAAAAGTAAATTTAGCTAGGAGTGGTAGTGAATGGAAGTTATCCCAGCATTCTGGAGGTTGAAGCAGGAAGATTACCCTTGTGTTCAAAGCCACCCCTAGCTACATAGTAAAACCCTATGTCAAAATGAATGAGTAAATAAATAAATAAATAGTAAACTTAGTTTGAGATACAGTATTTTCTTTCTACTTTGTCAGAAAAATTCCTGATTTGGAGTATCTTAAAAATTTGGGAGTAGCTTAAAAATTTCTGTCAGTTTCATACAAATTTTATGACATATTTTTGTGATTAAATAACATTGAACTGAGAAGCTCATAATAAAATATTGTTCAGAAATGTAATTTTTCTCTTTCAATATGTAATGAAAATAAAATTTTGCCTTAACTTACATTTTTAGTCATTATGTAGCTTGAAATAATACTTGCTTTCTGTAGTACTAATTTTTTAATGTTTAATCAAAGAAATAAGTTGATTTATTTCATTTAAAAATAATAAAGCCGATAGAATGCTGTAATTTTTATGAATTATATGTTCTTACTCAAATGCAGCAGATAAGATTATAACCATTGTAGGAGTTTCAGTTGAAGCAGTTAAACTAAATTTGAAATGCTAGTTTATTACAAAATCGCAGACATTTTTATATTGAATGTTTGTTCTTCTTTGAGAAGAGACCAATCTCTCTGAGGATAACGTACATAATGAAATTGAGAATATTTCAGAAATGTGGAAATTCATTCTTACTTTATTACTTTAAGGGACTTTTCTAAAATGAAATTGACTAATGCCACTTTTTATCTTGTTTTTATCAAAGAAGCCACCTTGGCTCTGAAAATTGGACCTAGCTTTATTCAAAGAAGTAAACAGGTTTTGTTTGATAGATAAGAGATGTCACTGTTCATTCAAAATGCTACCTAGAAAATACTATAGTTATTAATAAGAGTAAGGTTAAGTGCTGTGATTTTGAGATGATCATAACTTTCTTGTGCTTCATTTCTAAAATGGAGATCAAAGATATGGTACCTGTGTCAGAGGATAGTACTTTGCATTTAAATGGTATAGTGAGTAAAAAGCTATGAATGTTTAATAAGCCCATAAGTGCTAAACATTTATAATTGTGAGAGAAAGAGAATTCAGGCTCAGTAGGATACACAACACATTAGTCTGCGGTGAGGATTAAAGATTGGTAACAATAAATGTTGCCAAGATATAGAGCAACTGAAACTCATGCATCTGATGGTAGTACAAGTAGTCCTAACATTTTAGAGAATGATCTGGGAATATTTTCTAAAACTACATACCCAGAAAACTCAACTGCTAGTTGGAAATTATGCATCTATAGCATAATATAGTATTAATGGTAAAATGTAAGTAACTAATACATGGATAGTCTTTTCAACTTTTTTTGAAGAAAGATAGGTATTAGCTATTTTTAAATACATATAAAGGTTGCTGATTGAGTAGTCTAAAATTATTTTAAATGTATTTGCATGTATAAATTTAAAGATTGCCAAACATGATGGTATGTGATCTGTCATCCCAACACTTGGGAAACTGAGGCAGAAAGCTCACCATAACTTTTTGAGACCCACATTGGATTATAGTAAGTTCAAGGCCAGCCTAAACTACATAGTAGGATGCTGTGTCCAAAACAAAAAAATCTGTCTAGGCATAGTGGCATACACCTTAATCCTAGCACTCTGGAAGGGTAAGGCAGGAGGACTGCAGGTTGTGTCTCAGTTTGGACAACTTTGTAATTCAGAGAGACCCTGTCTTAAAACAAAGTTTAAACTTTAAATGTTTGGGAATTCAGCTTAGTGGAAATGTCTTGGGTGTAATCCCCACTACTATAGAAATAAAATTAAAATTCTGTCCCATATTACTTGTATTTTACCACTGTGTAATAGAACAAAAATACTGATTTCCAAAATAGCATGTCATATTTTACAGCCAGATCTTCCATGAATATATTACACTTTGTCAAAAGATTTCTAGATGGGTCTTATTTGAGAAGTTTTTCTCTTTCTTGTCCTCTGAGATCCTTTGCCAGTTTTGTGTAAAGGGTGAAAGAACTTTTTTGATTTACCATAGATCAGAAAAAAGAGAAATCAAAAATGCGTTGCCTGAAAATTGTGTCACCATAAAACACATTTCTTTCCCTTTTCCTTTCCAGGTAGTGGAACTGTTGTTAGCACGAGGGGCAAATAAAGAGCACAGGAATGTTTCTGATTATACCCCTCTGAGTCTGGCTGCTTCGGGTGGCTATGTGAACATCATCAAAATACTACTAAATGCAGGAGCTGAGATTAATTCTAGGCAAGTTTATTCTTGTGCACAGACCTTGTGTTTATAAAGAGTATTATGTTAAAGATATTTGTAGATCACCTGTTTTTGAATACTATATTTTGGCCCTTCCTATAAATTGGACAATCCAATTTGTTAGAGGTTTTTAAAAAACTAGTTTTTTACTTAAGTAATGAAATCTGGTGAGATAGAAATTGAAAAAACTATCGATTGCATTAAAATTCTCCAATATAAATCACTTTTCTGGTGTAAAATGTGTTTTTTTGTTTTGTTTTGTTTTTTTATTTTTTGTTCTTCCCGTGTCTTAATCCCCAGAACTGGTAGCAAATTGGGCATTTCTCCCCTCATGTTAGCCGCAATGAATGGGCACACGGCTGCTGTCAAGCTCCTGCTGGACATGGGCTCCGACATAAACGCTCAAATAGAAACCAATCGGAACACTGCCCTTACCTTAGCCTGCTTCCAAGGAAGAACTGAAGTGGTTAGTCTTCTGCTTGATAGAAAAGCAAATGTTGAACACAGAGCTAAGGTAAGAAAAGGTCTGAATTTACTCATGAATTTAATGCTTTGATGTTTTTAGTATACAGTAGTATTTTATTACTTTTTTAAAGATAGTCTTATTATGTAATGCAGCCTGGCCTTGAACTCAAAATCCTAACCTGTCTTATTTAATATTTATTTCCATGGATATATTAAATTAGAAATCATTCTAAGTCACTCAAGTATTAACTTTTGAAAACACCTCAAGTATACATTTTTTATAGGTGTTAATATTAGGATTTTCATATGAAAAAGATACGCTATTTTGAAAGAAGTGAGAGAAAGTTTATTGCCAGTTACATGCTAAATGCTTGCATCTTATTCAAATTTCTTTTCTTAACACTTGATTTTAGGTAGTTACCTTCTTATGACAGATTATTAGGTTATAATTCTGAGAATAAGTATCAGTGCTGAGACTGTTATACCTCTTTCTAAAAACTATACCACATTGTTCCCTCACTCTTTTTACATTTTGGCTATTTCCAGTCTCCAATATGGTTTTTCTGTTCATTTGTTTGTTTATTTCCCACTAAACTTAGACTGGCCTCACACCGCTAATGGAAGCTGCCTCTGGTGGATATGCAGAGGTGGGCCGCGTTCTTTTGGATAAAGGTGCTGATGTTAATGCCCCTCCAGTTCCCTCCTCAAGAGATACAGCTTTAACCATAGCAGCAGATAAAGGGCATTATAAATTCTGTGAGCTTCTCATTGGCAGGTAAGATAATTTCATATTCTTCATGTGTGAACATAGTGTTACTGGTCATTCATATTCTCCTTGAGCAGTCATATCATTGAAGAAATTAAGTGTACTTCTATAAACTGCAAGTGGGAGTTTTTTCCTCTCAAACTTAACCTGTCTATTTTTCATCCATTCAGACTTAGGTGTTACATTGTCTGCTTTGTTTCAGTGTGTATGTACTTTTTCAGTGCTGTAATAAGGTATCTGATGGTGCAGCCATTGTCATCCATACTCATGTCTCCCACACAATTGAGTTTTACCAAGTATTACCACACTTCAAGTCTTCAAAGTCTGGCAGTGATTTAGGGTTCCTGGTTGATTTTCCTATTCTTTAGCAGTTAGGGATTTTTGGTGAGTTTTGGAAATAGTCAGTATGATTAGAATTAAGATTAGTCATTTAGAATTTCTGCCAGTTTCCAGTGGTGTTTGTCTCCTGGTCTGTATTTTTCACTTGACAGTCTTAAGACATTTGTGTGGTATTGTACTAAGAGTATTCAGTATTCTTTATTACTGCTAACTACTGTTCCTACCATGAGTTATCTCATCTACTTAACGTACCCATCTAACATGTACTAGACCATGTTACTCTGAAACTAATACTATAAGTACATGAATATAAATAATATTAAGATATATATTTGTGTCGGGGATTTAGCTCAGTGTTACAAATGCCTGCCTGGCAAGAGTGAAGTTGTGAGTTCGATCCCTGGTACAAAAAAAAAATCAGGGAAAATATACATTTGTGTCGTAGATACTTTTTGTATCTCTAGATTATATTTAAATATATTATGATATTATGGGTTTTACATTTACTTTTTACTTAAAAATTTCCATTTTCTCAGGATTTGAAACAAAGAATTATGGTCATTTAAATTAGGATATCAGATATTGAATATATGACTTCCATTTGGTGGCTGAAAATGCTTTGTAATATAATTCTAAGAGAAAATATATTTTAGTGCTTGAATATTAAAAATAATTTCATCTTTATAGAGTATTTCATATGTTACTAGTTGTGGGGTTTTTGTTACCTATATCATTCCATTTCATTTAAGACAGTGCTATCTATGTCATTCATTTTTAGGGGAGCTCATATTGATGTACGTAACAAGAAGGGGAACACTCCATTGTGGCTAGCAGCAAATGGTGGACACCTTGATGTGGTTCAGTTACTGGTACAAGCAGGTGCTGATGTAGACGCAGCAGATAACCGCAAAATAACTCCTCTTATGGCAGCATTTAGAAAGGTAGTGGTCTTTGATCCTCATTTACATGATGTTTTCCACTTTAGTAAAGGAAGTGCATGTCTCATTATCACTGAAGACTCATTTTATGATTCAGTAACTTTGGTGAGAGCCAGTTATACACAAATTATTATTCTGTTAACACTGAAGGATAGATGACAGGTATGGCAGAAAAGCTATACTGTTATACTGGACTTCGACCTAATGAAGTTTTGAAAAAGCCTTTTCAGTAGTATTATCAAATCCAGTTGTAATCTTAATAAGTATTTCACAAAATGTAACTCCAGTGAAGCGTAATATAGACAGATGTTTCCTTCTGTTACCACTGCAGAGAGAAGTATAACTTAGATTTATTTTATTATCATGATCATTAAATACTGGGAAGAAAAACTATAGTCTCATTACCAGTATTTTAAATTTCTGAAAATCCTTTGGAATCCCCACTTAGCAGTTAAAAAAAAAATTCTGAAAATCCTGTGTACTATAAAGAAAATATGCACTTCAGAAATACTTGCTTTCTGAATTTTTCATTTGAAAAATCTCAGTAAAATCTCATAGATTCCAAAATGTGGAAAAATTGTAATATATACACGATGTCTTCTATTCTTTTTTCTCTTATTGTTCTCTCATCCCCCATGTCTGTCTGTCCTTCTCTTGGAGGCTTTCCCCCAACCCCAACCCCTTGTAACGCAGGGCTTTCATACTGAGATACATTTCTGGTTCTATTTATTTAACTTTGAGAGACAGGACCTCCCAATGTGTTTCCCAGGCTGGGCTCCAAGTTGCAATTTTTCAACCCTTCCTCAGTATTGGAGAGCACAGGCGCATACCACCACAGCTAGCTTGATTTTTTAAAAATTAAATTTATTTGAGACAAGGTCTCGCTATTGCAGTTGAGGCTGGCCTTGAACTCAACTGTGTAACCCAGGCTGGCCTCAAACTTGTGGCACACTTCTACCTCAGGTTCCCAAATGCTGGCATTATAAGCACGTGCTACCACAACTGGCTTGACTTGTTTTTTATCTTTCATTCATCAAACTTACTTTCTTAGAGGCAACCTACCTCTAATTGAAGCAAGCGTATCATTATCAAGTTTATCTTTCTAACCATTCCATCATTTCCCGTTTTGAGTAGTTTTGTGCCTCTAGTGTCTAACCTCCTTTGAAATCCAACCTGATTTGGTGTTCAAAGCCATCACAGTTCAGTGCCTGTAGGTGTTCTCTTACTATTATTCTCGTTTGGAGTTCTTTTCCTTAGTTGATCTTTTTCTTGTGTCTCATATCATCTCTGTTCTCATTTAGAATGACCTTTTTCTGTCACCCGTCCTTTTTTCCAGTTAGTTATTCTTTAGGTAATTTAAAACTTTCTTTCTGCACAAACTGTTTCTATCCTATTTGAGCTTACATTGAGTTCTCCAGTTTCCTGCGTTATTGAAGTTCTGCAGGACTTTATTATCTTTTTATCATTCATCTTGCCAAATATCTTAGTGTTTTTTATCATTCATCTTGCCAAATATCTTAGTGTTATCACTGTTGACTATTTTTAGGTGTTTCTCTAGTATCTGGCATGCATGTATCTTTCAAATAGTTTTATTATGTGAACAGTGTTTATCTTTTATACTGTTCATTCTGTTTATCTTTTGAATATTCTTCAAGTGCATTTTAATGACTTGGCTATTTAATATTACAGTTATAATTTTTTAATGTAGCCTAATGAGGGAAGTAAGGCCCATGTTGAAGTTCTAACAAACTGTGTAAGTTGTCCTGTATAAATAGTGTAAGGACTAAAGAAGTGTTGGAAAGATCATTGGGGAATGATGCAAGTGGCATTTTAGCTCTTCATTTAAAGCAAAATTATTATAACATCAGGACAAAAAAGGAAGAGAGAATTACTTTTAGCTGCTACTTTTTATGCAAACTGGCTAAATTATGGATGTTGTATCTAGATGGGTAAAAAGTTCAGTGAATCTAAAGAGTTTGAAATTTATGTAGATACTAAGCTGTGTTATAGTGAATGATTTATCCACAGCTGATGCTGGTGCAAAGGATATTTTCTTTGACACAGCTTAGAATAGTGCTATTTGGTTTTTATCTGGAACAATAAAATAATAAAATTGTTATTTTTACTTGTTTTATTGAGACAGGATCAGACCAACCTTGAACTCACTATATAGTACCTTTATTCTTTTAGTGCTTAGTAGAACTGAAACTGGATGCTCATTTGTAGTTAGTTGCCAAAGTAAGATGAATATTTATCTTTTTTCTTTTTTTCATTAGACATACCTCCAACTTATTTTTTTATGTTTTTGGATTTTTTTTTCTTTTACTCCAAGTTGGATAGAATTTTATGTTACATAATTCTGTACTTATCGGGAAGATTGGGTGAAAATGAGCAGTATAGATTTAACCCATTACAATCAAAGTCTTTTATTTACAGTGCAAATAGACAACTCAGTGTTTGTTCTTACATTCATATGGTCAGAGTTTATTTCCTGAATCCAAATAAGAGTCTGTTTTCCATCTGACATTACTGTTACTTTTTTAGGGTCATGTGAAGGTGGTACGCTACTTGGTAAAAGAAGTTAATCAGTTTCCCTCAGATTCTGAGTGTATGCGATACATAGCGACCATCACTGATAAGGTAATGTGTCCTCATAGTTATCTCACTGAATGAACTAGAGATTTCATTTGTTAGACTGTCTCTTGTGCTAAGAAAAGTCTTAGTTTGACCAATAATGTGTAAAACATAATAATGTTTTAATCAGTTGTTTGTGAATGAAGTATGCAATTTAAAAGATTTGCAGATTTGCTTACCTTATGAATTAGTAAAAGTTTCTGTAATCCCAGCCTGTAATCCCAGCCCTCAGGAAGGTGAGGCAGGAAGAACATTGCAAGTTTGACACCAGCTGGGCTAAAAAGTGAGCCCAAGCCAGCCCTCAGGAAGGTGAGGCAGGAGGAACATTGCAAGTTTGACACCAGCTGGGCTAAAAAGTGAGCCCAAGCCAGCCTGGACTGCATAATGAGACTCTGTCTCAAAAGAGACACACACACACACAAAAACTGTTTCTGTGATAGAAGTAATGTTTTAATACTATTTTTAAAACATTTGCTGTTCTAAAATGTGTTTTGAAAATACAGTTGAAGAGCAAGTGTGTCTCCGTGCTCAGTGTTTTATGATGCCTTCTGTGAGTGACTAATACTTAAAGACAGTTCTTCTCAGTTACTTAAGGAATTTTTTGTTCACTTTGGTCATTTCCTTTGAGCCCATTAACCAGCTCACATACATTATCACAATTCTGTTTGGAGGAAATAATTTTAGTTTCCAGAGTACCACTTGGTCAATAGCACAGGATTTTGTTTTCGAATATTTATTTTTACATATGCCACTTAAATTTTGTATTTATTTGTACCTTTTTATCTTTCTTTTTTTCTGCCACTGATTTTTATCCTGTGTTTAAATGCTTTAATGAAAATCTTCATGTTTTTAGGAACCTCACTAAATGGGAATTGTTCTTTGAGGCTAGAAATATCTTTAATTTTTTTTAATTATAGGAGATGCTGAAGAAGTGTCACCTTTGTATGGAGTCAATAGTACAAGCCAAAGACAGACAGGCTGCTGAAGCCAACAAGAATGCCAGCATTTTGTTAGAGGAGTTAGACCTGGAAAAGGTAATATGACAGCCTTTACGTACGAAAATTGTATACTTTTTCCCCATTCTGCGCTTTCCCCCACTAATCTGTTTTGTGGTTTTGTTTTTATCTAAATTATGTACATGATCTTCTAAGCTTGGCTCAAATATGTAGTGAAAATTATGAGTGCTTTATATATCATTAAAAGCACTTTTTGTAATCAAATTAATAATTTGATTGTTAGCGAAATCACATTGATATGAGAGTCAGGAAGGCCAGCTTGTGGTGGTGTAGGCCTGTAATCCTAGCACTTGGAAGGCTAAGGTAGAAGGATCACCTCATTTTGGGAGCTACCCTGGGCTACATAGTTCAGTGTCAGCCTGAGCTGCATAAGGAGATCCTATCTCAGAACTAACCCACCCCCAAAAAAAGACAGATTAGATTCAGATTTTGAATTTGGTCTTACTTCAACTACACATCTCTTAAATCTTCAAATTACACCTACATTGTTTGATTCCCGACCTTCTTTAATTTATTGCCAACATATTTATCTGAAGTATCACGTGTACTAATAAAGGCATAACCAACTAGTGGAATATACCATTTAGAATGTTTAATGAATACTTTATTATTTGGTGTTTTGTCTGTCTGCCTGCCTTTCTTCCATCCATCCACCCTTCCTTCTTTTAAAGACAACTGGCCTCAAATTCACTATGTAACTCAGACTGGTCTTAGTTTAATTCATGGCAGTCTTCCTATCTCAGCCTCTCAAGTGCTGGGATTACAGACATGGGCCACCATGGCCAGAAATAACTTTTTGTTTAAATGCATGACTTCTCATTTGGGCCCATGGGGGTATAGTCTTGTAACTAGCACTTTGAGAGGCTGAGGTAGGATTGCAAGTGTGAACCCAATCGGTCAATTTAGTGAAACCATGTAATTCAGTGTAATTAGACCCTAGATTCTCCCCAGTACCTTGCACAAAAATAAATAGGTAACTTTTTTTTTTTAATCGGTACCGGGAATCAAACTCATGACCGCCTGCTTGCAAGGCAGGTGCTTATGTGGGTGAGCTAAATCCCCAACCCCAATAAATAGGTAACTTCTACTTGTACTGTTATTTCTAGGGCAGAGTACATCATCCCTTTCTGTTCTCATGGAAAGTAAAATACTTCAAAACTGCATACAGTTTGAACACTCTCATAGTTCTTCATTAACTCCTGCCCTACAAACATTTTCCACTAATTTGCTATGAAATTTAACAAGTACTATTTAAATAAGGATATGCAGCCATAATTATACGTGTACTTCCTTGTTTGTTCCTTTGTTTTTTCCCTGCTCTTGCAAATGGAGAACAAACTTGGGGTTGATCTCACGCTGAGCTATGTCCCAGGCTTTTATTTAATTTCAAATAGGATCTCACTAATTTCCCAGATTGGCTTCTAACCTGAGGTCTTTTTTGCCTTAGCCTCTAGGAGTATAGGCATGAAGCTCACTATATATTAGTTCATATACCCTTTATGATTTGGGTTGGATCCATTCTTTTCTGCTATACCTGCTTGCTTGGTTAAATTGTTTTATTTTACATAAGTGAGTTATTCTAAACATTTCATTCTAATTGAAATTTGAAAATACATTTTGCCAGATACTATGGCCCACACCTATCATTTGAGTACTCTGGGAAGTGATCCAGGAAGTTTGCAAATCTACCCCTGGGCAGCCTGGGCAGTTTGGCAATACTCTCAATTTTGCCTCCAGTACAGGAAAAAAAGAAAATATGTTAGAGGTTCTTCATTTTTTAAAAAAAAAATTCTGGTTTAGAGTCTGATCAAAGCAAAATTTGCTTTTTGGGTCATTTTAAAGTGTCATGTAGGTGTGTATTAAGGATGGACCCGGATTACAGTCAGTCATGTCCCATTACATACATAACGTTTTTGAAGAGAATTGAATGTATTATGAAATTTTGTGATGAACCTTATAACTATTGCTTTATCTACTTTTTGTTTGTTTTATACTTTTATGATGCAGAAGATCAAACCCAGGCTCTTAAGAATGTTAGGCAAGTGATCTGCTGCTGAACTATGTCCACACGTATCTGTACCTCTTTGACTTATTTTTGTATTTGCTTTCTTTGAATGTTTTATTTTTGCCTCTCTATTCTGTTTTTTTGAGAAGAGATCTCACTGTATGGTTCAAGGTGGCCTTGAACTCACTCTATAGCCTAGGCTGACCTCAATCTCATGGTAATCCTCCTGGCTCAGCCTTCTGGGAGTATAGGCTTTTACCACCACACTTGACTTCATATACATTTTAATGTATACCAAATATGTAAGTGCTGGGATAACTACATGCTGGCCCAAGTGAGGTAAAATAATTTTTGTTATTTTACTTTTATTCATCTTGGTAAAAAAGTATTATCCTCTTAATGTACTTGGGAAAAGTGAATTTGTGAGAAGTAACTTGCCTGAAGTAGACAAAACTTACCAAAATCGTTTTAAGTTCTGTGGTTGTCTGTTCTCAGCCAGGCCTGGTTATGCATGCATGTAATCCAAGCAGTTAGGTGGCTGACACATAGTCTACCTATACTACATAAGAGACTGTCTCAAGAAACAAAAACAAGAGTATGTATTCCTGTTCCTCTGGTCACATTGTTCAGCCATAGCAACTGTTGTCCTTTGTCCTCTTACTGTATTTTTGGCATTGAGTGTTCCTCACATGTCTTCATGTTTTAGTTTCTTCTTCATCTCCATCAAAGGAAACTTTGTGTGTATGAGAGAGACAGACAGATATTGGGGATCCATCCCATGCCTGTGCACTAAGCTATCACTCCCAGAAATTTTAAAATTTTTCCAGAGGATCATGCTGTCACTGAGTTGTCCAGGCTGAGCTAGCATTTCTGTGGAATATGCCACCATGCCTGCCTTTTTCCTATTTTTTCTTGTTCGTTTATTTTCTAACATTCTAAACACTATATTTTGCTTGTCACTTCACAAATTGTATGTACCAAAAAATGACAAATGGCATAGTAGGCACTCAATAAATACTTGATGAATGAATAAATATTCACGTACATTGTGTTGGTGTGGTTTTTTGAAAACTGTAATCATACAAACACATTATCATCACCTGCATTTCCCTTTTTGATAATTGGATATTGTCAGTTGATAGTGATTTTAAATAACTGCAGAATATTGCATAGGAGCATTGTATTCAGGATTTTTTTTGAGGTTTTTAAATACTTTGGTGCTAGTTTTTATAGTGTAAATTAACAAAGAATTCTTACATACAAATTAATTAGCTCTAATTTGACTGTTCTACCTAAATTGTATACTTTTAATGACAATTTTTGAGTGGACAGAGCTTTATTTCTAAACTCCAGCCTGTATTTCTCTTTGAAGTATTAGTAGGTTGGGACATAAAGATTTGGCTATTTTTAAATTACCATTTATATCAATCAGTATGTACTTAGGGGACACTTTATGGGTCCAGAATTTATCATTTAGGAACTTTGGGGTTAATTGTGGTTGGTTTGAATTGAGGTGCTTGGTTAACTTACTCCATGTACCAAAATATTTCTGCTGAGTATCCTGGAGTGCATCTGTAATCCCAGCACTTGGGAGACTGGGGCAGGAGGATTGCTGTGAGTTTGAAGCCACTGTGAACTCTAAGTAGTGAAAAAGGAAAAATTTTGTGAGCATTTGGCATGTGGTAGGATTCCCTACTCTAGGGTAATTGTATTCATGTAAAGTATAGAGTCTTCTTACAATTATTTGCTTTCCTTTAGAACATTAACTGGGTTATATTATTGCCTATTAATCTTCCTCTTTTCAGTGTATTACCAAATGTCTTTCTCCTTAGTTTTCACAACCTTTTAGGGAGCTGTCTCTGACATTTTTAACACACCGTGGTAAAACCTCAGGTTCACACACTCCATTCTCTGCTCATCCCCTCGTCTTTCCTGCTTTCCTCCCTCTACAGTCCACCTCCATTAGTACTGCTGACACATCCAGCCTGTAGTGGGATCCCTTTGTATCATGTCCTTTCACTTCTGTGTCCATCCTTAGCTCCTATTGTCCTTCCCTCCCTTATTGATTGGGGACTTAACTCCTCAGCCCTGTCTATTTTTTATTTTCTCACTGAGTTGTCAGAGCTGCGCCTGAACTTGTGATCCTCCTGCCTCGGCCTCCAAGAATGCTAGAGTTACAAGCATATCACCCTGCCTGGCTTCCTTTTCTTTATTGTTAGCCTCTATCCTAATAACAGTCGGCATTGACAACTTGCATTGACTGTGACCATGAATCTTGTGGATGGAATGGTGGTCTTACAATTAGTTGGTGTTCTGTGTCTCTGCATTCTACATACAAGGAGTTACCTAGCCATGGATTGTTAATTCTTTTTTTTTTTTTTTTTTTTTTTTTTTTTGTCTTTTTCGTTTTTATCGGTACCAGGGATTGAACTCACGACTGCCTGCTTGCAAAGCAGGCGCTTATGCCGCTGAGCTAAATCCCCAGCCCCGGATTGTTAATTCTTGAGGGGTTGGAGGAAAGCACATGAATAAACTTGTACAGACTCCTTACTCTTTATTATTAGTTCCTAAGTGATGCTATAATACTTACAACTCTTTATGTAGCACATACCATGCTATTTTATAGGATACGAATATGCAAGAATTGCAGTATTCAACGATGTCCTGGATCCAGGATCCCACAGATACCCAAGAGATAACTATTACATTTTCTTAGCCCTGCATTGCTGACCAGTAGTTGCAACACTGGATCCTCCTAGTAAGCTTTCAGAGTGTTTTTCTACTCCATGTATCAACTCATTAATACCTACACCTATATATTTCCTGCCAGCAACTAGGTAACTGTTTGGTAACTAGTCCTTCCACTTGTCTTCTTTGGCTGCTCTGACTCACCAACACTGCTCATCACCTCTAGTCAATTCTCTTTTTCTCTCTATGACATTGCCCATCTCCTGGATCATACTCATCAACATAGTCTGCAATCTTAAGAAGCCATTCATTCATTCATTAAACATTCTTTTGGCCCCTCCAAACTTCTTGTCTCAAACTTTTAAGCTACTGACCCATTTCTGTACTCCCCTTTTTAGCAACATTCTTTGGGAGACTTACCTATTTTTACCACTTTCAACACTTAATCTCTCATCCTAGGTTCTCTGCTTCACAACTACACCCAAATTATTCCTATATTGATGATGTACAATGACTTTCAAGTAGGCAAATTTTAATGGTTACTTCTCCAACCCGACCTTACACCTTACTACTGTTAACATTTGATACACTCTTCATTTGGCTTCCCTGCCCCTTCCATGTTTTGGCTTTTCACCTAACTGCCTGGATGTTCCTTCTCTGACCCTGGATCCTCTCTTTTCCCCTATCTCTTAGTTGAAGAGACTTTTGTCCTATTTGAGAATTACCTTTTGGGGCTGGGGATTTAGCTCAGCAGCAGAAGCGCCTTCCTTGCAAGCAGGCAGTCGTGAGTTTGATCCCTGGTACCGATAAAAACGAAAAAGACCAAAAAAAAAAAGAGAGAGAGAGAATTACCTTTTTTATCCACTGGGCTCATTCAGACTTAACTTTATACGTCAGCTCATGTTATATTTATGTCTAGATATCTTGTCTAAACTCTACCCTTATATGTCCAGCTAGCTATTCAGTATATGCATTCACTCACCTTAAGTGACATAATTTATATAAGAAATATGGACTCTTGTCTTTGTCCGTCTAAGCTTATAACTGTTTGCCTTCTAATTGTTCAGGCTGAAAACCTTGGAATCACCCGTGGCTCTTATCTATCCACTATTATGTTAGAATATCTTATATGTGCCTAAAATTGTATATAAGATCTTGACTAATTTTTTTTTTACTTCTCACCTTGGTTCAAACCATTAATATGATATGATCTCTTACTGAATGACTGCATGGGTCATTCAAAGACTCCCTTAGTCTCACTATTCACAATCTGTCTACTTTGTAAATGGATAATCAGTTTCCTCCCAGTAGAAGGTAGGCCTTAGGAAGGGCCCTTCCACACCTTAAAAGGTGATTGAGTCTCCTGTTACTTTCCCTGAAATTGATTTTCTAAGCTTTTCAACTACACTAGTTTGTACCACAGTACTCTCTCACAGCCTTTGTCCTGTTGTCTTTTCCTGAAATACTTAGAACCTTTATGTTTTCTTAGCTGCATCTTACACTGACCACCCTATTTAAAATCAAGATCACCCAGCTGTCCACATATACACACTTATCCTATTATTGTCTTCCTTTTCTAATTTGTATGTCTTAACAAATGACTTAGTGTATAAAATCCTGCATCTGTGAATTCAACCAGCTGCAGATCAAAAAATGTCTATAGTCCTATTATGTTTGTCCCCTGAACATCCCCCTTTCCCTAAGTACAAACTTCCTCATGGCAGTGGTATTTTATCCATGCCTGTCATGTAGCAAGTTACAAATAAATTTTTATTGGAACCTCCTCCCATCCTTTGATCACAATTCTTTATTCATTGTCTCTTTACCTTTTGATTTTGTCTTTGGCTTCCCTTCCCTACGTCCCTTAATCGGTTAGTATAGTCAAGTAACTTAGAACAAAGTACCTCTGTTCTCACCATGTTATGCTTTGTACTATCTAACAGGAAAAAGATGGTGCCCTAGCTCAGAAAAGGTCAGAGATGTAGCCATTTTTGATTTATGGTCTGGAACTCTAGGGCTGGGAATATAGCTCAGTGGCGCAAGCCGCCGGCCTTGCAAATGCGAAGTAATGAGTTCAGTTACTGTTACCTAAACAAATAAATAAAAGCAACTCTTGGGAATGAAAAGAGTTCATTGATGGATCACATGATAGAGCACTTGAACTTGGGTTCAATCCCCAGCACTACAAAATATAAAACTCCCATTAATTTGGGGCTGGGGATTTAGCTGAGCGGCATAACCACCTGCCTTGTAAGCAGGCGGTCGTGAGTTCGATCCCTGGTACTGGTAAAAATGAAAAAGACAAAAAAAAAAAAAAAACCTCCCATTAATTTTAAAAAGTAATTAACTTTGAAAAGTGTGTGGAATATTAAATCCTTTACATATTTAGGTCCCATTTGCCCCTGATTCTTCTTGGCTCTCATTCACAACCTGAGTTTACTTTTGTATATCAAATATACTAGTTATTTCTTTAGACTGCTTCTTCCTAAATCCTTAAATTTTTTTCTTAAAAATTTAAAGGTGAGGCTGGGGATTTAGCTCAGCGGCATAAGCGCCTGCCTTGCAAGTGCATGGTCGTAAATTCAGTCCCTAGTACTGATAAAAAAAAAAAATTAAAGGTGAAGTCCCAAATGTCACCATATTTCCTGAACCCTCACCTGGGAATGACTGGTTAGGGGGGTGCCTTTCCTTGCTCCACAGTGGTCATTCTCCAGGTGATCTTCTCAGAGCCTCCCGTCCCAGCAGTGCTCCATGTGGTGCTTTCAGGGCGTGAGATGTGGTTATGCCTGAGACCTAGGAAAAGGTACAGATGTGAGACCGCACGTGCAGAGCTTAAAGGGATTCTGCTCCCCTCTGCTTGCTTTAGGATCTTCCCTCAGTGGTCGCGAGCTCTTTTCCTTGGTTATTGGGGTCTCCTTTACTGCTGGGTCTGCTGCTGCTGCTTCCTCCTCCTCTTAGTGCTCCAGATGAAAGCCAGGGTTCAGTGGTACCTCTAAGCTGCTCCGGCTCCTCCCACAGTCCATATACACACACCCCAAACCACCTTTTTGAGGAGACAAGGTCTTCCATGTTGTACAGATTGGCCTGGAACTCCTAGGGCTAGAGATTCTCTAGCCTCAGCCTCCAGCATAGTTGGTACAGGTGTGGCCCAGCTTTTATCTTAATCCTTTATCAAGCTAGCAGGAGGGAGGGGACTAGATGCTGAAGGTGCCCCAAGGTCAAACCTCCTGGCACCACCCGGACACACTCACAAGTGTACTTTAGTAATTTCACCCCTTTAGAAAAGGGGTGCTACTGGGTTTTACCCATTTTTGTTTTGTTTTTTGTTTTTGAGACTGGGTCTCACCATGTAGCACAGGCTGGCTTAGAACTCACAGCCACCCTCCCAAGAGCTGGGATTACAGGCACGTGCCATCATGTGCTGCTGTTTTACTTTTTTAATGTTTGCTTGTTTATGTATTTATTATCCTAGTGGGGAGTGGGAACCCAGAGTCTTCACACTGAGTTCCATTCCCAGCTCACTGTAAATTCTCTCAGTTTGAAACTAACTTGCTAAATTGCCCAGGCAGAGCTCAAATTTGTGATCCTCCTGCCTCAGCCTGTCATAGTGCTGGATTATGGATATGTACCACCATGTCAGGCTTCTGGTTAGTTTTAGAGAGCTCCATGCCTTATAAACTTGGATTCTTTTGTAGTCATAACCTGAGATCTCCCCCAAGAAAGTTTTTCTTAAACCTCTTAATTTCTGCCACACTTGTTACCAATTCCAAAGATTAGTAAAATAAACCAGACTGTCAAACCATCAGTCTTAAATTTTAAAACTCTCTTTATTTTGTTTTTTTCAAAACAGGATCTCACTATGTAATTCAGGCTGGTCTTGAACTCACTGGGTCAAACTAAGTGGTCCTTCCGCCTCAACCTCTGGAGTACTGGGATTTCGAGGATGCACTGCATGATGGTGCACACCCGTAATCTCAGCACATTGGGAGACCAGAGACAAGAGGAAAATAAATTCCCAAAGTGGGCAGTTTAGGCGTTTAGTGGGACACTGTCTCAAAGGGAAAAGAGAGGAGCTAGTATGGAGGCCCTGGGTTCAATCCACTGTTTAAATACAGAACTGGGGTTATTCCTCATGGAGGAAGAGACTGGTAAAAACCAGATTATCAAAATGTCAGCTTTAGAGCTGGGCGTGGTGGCTCAAGCCTGTAATCCCAGCACTTGGGAGGCTGAGGTGGGAGGGTCTTTGCAAGTTTGAGACCAGCCTGGGCTACACAGTGAGCTCAAGGCCAGCCTGAACTGCATAGTGAAACGCCGTCTCAAAAGACAAAAAAAAAAGCTTTAAAATTTTTAATCTTAAACATTAAATTAAAAGTTTAAACTTTAAGATGGGTAGGGTAGCACACAGCTCCAATCCCAGCTCTGTGCAAGCTGAGGCATTGGCAGTTAAAAATGAGGCCAGGCTAGCATGGGAAGTTTAAAATGGCCGGGCATGGTGACACATGCCTGTTGTCCCTGGGCTATGTAGCAAGACCTAGTCTCACCAAAAAACAGACAAAAAACAAAACCTGAGTTGTAACTCACTGATAAGAGAATAACAGAGCGCTTGCCTAGTGTGTGCATCACCCACTTAAGATCCTAGTGTCATACACATGCACTAAAGTTCAAGACACTGATATATATCTTTCTCAGAGTCCCTGGTTTCCCTTCATTTCTAAACCAGTTGAGTTTAGATGAAATGCTACTTTGTGATTTAAATTCCTGCCATTGTGATGCTTCTCCTAGTCCCAGCTGCTGGGGAGACTGAGGCAAAAGGATCTTTTTAGTCCAGAAACCAAAATTGAGGTTGGGCAACAAAGTGAGACTTCATCTCAAAACAAAGAAAGAAGATAAATGTATTTTTTTTCTTTCACACTTTTCTGGTGGTGGGACTTAAATAGGTCCTCAGGCATTCTCTATCAATGAGCTACACCATCCCCAGTGAATTCTTCTATTATTTAAAAAGCTCTTTCACCTTGAGGCACTACACAGAATTAGCTCCTGCCATTGGCCAAATAGGGGAGATCCTCAAAGGATCCATTCTGGAAGTACCAAAAGTCTCACACTTCAACTGCAATATTCGATTTCCCCTAATCATTTCTAGTTCCTTTATCAAGACATCTATTTCCATACAGATAATGCCAGTTGAATTCTGCATTGGGAAGCTTACTGTGTACTACAGTCATAGCGACTTGGCCTTAAATGGTGGTTGTTTGAGCACAGCCTTTATACTCCACCCCTCCGTCACACTTACCGATTCCATACGGTGGGACGTACGCTGGGAAAGAACAGGGCATCTTGCTGGAGCTGAGGCCAAGGAAAACATTTTCGGAGGACAGGCACTTTGATTCTAGAGGGAGAGTGAGCTGAGCACACTTGGCGCAGTTCCTTCTTTCAGATTCACCAATGGGCAAGTACGGCTCCACTCCTTCTGGGAGGTACTAGGTAAAGGTCACCTCCTTGCCCCACCCTTCCTCCCAAATGTTTCTACCAGAACTTGTATTGTTCTGGAGGACTGGCAGAGATTTCTAAGGGATGCTGTGAAAGCACATTCTGTATCCTTAGCATCAAATATATTTCCTGATAGTCTGCATGCTCTAGACAGTGCCAGCCTTCCATGGTCTCCTCACCAGGCTGTCCTTTCCAGGAACCTTGCTCCAGGGTTCAGAAACCTCCAATGGGAGCCAGACCTTTCAGAGTTCTAATAACAAAAGGATAATTTTAAAAGACCAGAGAGAGTGTCTAGGGAATGGCTTAAAAAAGGAAGTCAGACTTTTTTCTTATGTCTGAGTGGTGGTGTGTGCCTGTAATCCCAGCACATAGAAAGTGAGGCTCTAGTTCAAGGCCAGCCTGAACTACACCCTCAGTGAGACCCTTTCTCACAAACATACATGCATGCATAGCTTCTTTTGAGAAAATTTTTTTTATTCTGAAACTAATTGTTCGCTTCCACAAATAGAAACAATATGTAGTTAATGAATGAAGTAAAATTGAAGGTCACCATCTACCTGCCATCTTGCCATCCTCTCTACCCCACTGAGAGGCAATAATTAAAAGTCTGTCATTTGTAGCGGGGTTTGGTAATCTCAGCCTCTCAAGATTTCAGGTTTTAGGCCAGCATGACCAATTTAATGTGACTGTCTCAAAATACAATTTTAAAAGGTATGGGAGTATTGTTCAGTGGTAAAACGCTTGCCTAGCGTGCATGAGTTAATCCTCACTACAAAAAAAAAAAAAAAAAATGTCTTTCTAAGCTTTTCCCTTCTACAGATTGACACCTGTTAAAAATTCCCTTCCTCTGTAAATTAAGCTACTGGTATACTGCATGCTTTATCAACCACCAAACAAATGTTAAATTGTGAACATTTTCTTATGCACATGTTTATAATCCTTTAAAATATTTTCCAAGTAGTCTGTAAACATACATTTATCCATTCCTTCCCTTTAATGACTACTTTTGTTTCCCTTTACCACTACTGTGATCAGTTTTACAACTCCCCACCATTTTATAGAATAACTTCTTTCTCTATCTCTCTCTCTTTTTTTTTGTTTTTTTTTTTTGTTTGTTTGTTTTGTTTGTTTGTTTGTTTGGAGACAGGTTCTTGCTATGCAGTTTATCTGGCCTTGGGCTTACTTTGAAGTCCCGGCTGGGCTTGATCTTGCAATGATCCTCCTGCCTCAGCTCCTGAATACTAGGTTTATAGGAGTGCGCCACCAAGCTGAGCCTAGAATAACTTCTTAGCATAAGTAGTTTATTGTTTTAATTGGAGGCTTTAAATTTTCCTAAAATACCAGTGTAGAACTGATTTTTTACAACTTTTGCTAATATGTGATGTCTGTTCTTTCTGTGATATTTTTTAATTTTGCCAAATTACTGAACAAAACTGGTACCACATTACTCAATTATAGAGCTACAATACAATAGAATGTAATGATTATAGAGTTGCAGTATGTTTGTTTGTTTTTTTTTTTTTTTTTTTTGTCGTTTGCCCATATTAAAATGCCTTTTGTCTTTAGAGTCTGGCGTGATGGTGCATGCCTGTAATCCCAGCACTTGGGAGGCTGAAGCAGGAGGATTACCATGAGTTCAAGGCCAGTTTGGACTGTATAGCAAAACCATGTTCAAAAAAAAGTCTTATATCTTTGATCTAATCTTCCTATTTAAAAAATATTATTGTCTCTTTAGGAAGATTTGAATAACCTAAAACAATGAATTGAGTTAGATAACAGTGTTTTATGATGTTCTGGTCCAAATAATAAAAAAAAAAATTATGTGACAACTTTTTCTCTACAGTAAATTCCATTATTACATTTGTGTTCTTGTTTTTTTTTCCCCACTACTAGGAGTTAAGGTCAGGGCTCTCCCACTGAGCTACAACCTAAGTCCTCTTTTATTTTGGGACAGAGGTCCTTGCTGAATTTCCCATGCTTTGGTGGAACTTGGGATGCTCCTGCTTCAGCCTCAGCTTACATGTTTGTTTTCTATTACATTTGTTTTAACAGTTAAGGGAAGAAAGCCGGAGACTGGCATTGGCTGCCAAAAGAGAAAAGAGAAAAGAGAAGAGAAGAAAGAAAAAGGAAGAACAAAGAAGAAAATTGGAAGAAATTGAAGCTAAAAATAAAGAGAACTTTGAACTCCAGGCTGCTCAAGAAAAAGAAAAGCTTAAAGCTGAAGGTATTTTCTGTAAACAGGCATCTAATTTGTTCCATACAATACTTTCTAGTAGAAACTATATTTAGTTCAGTATCAGTCACTAACAGTTTTAAATTACTGAACCCTTAAAATAGTATGTGCTGACCAGGTGAGGTGGTGTACACCTGTAATCCCAACACTCAGGACAGTGAGGCAGGAGGATCCTTGAGCATTCCAGAACAGCCTGGGCTACACAGTGAGCTCATGATCAGCCGGAACTGCGTAAGTCGACCCTGTCTCAAAAGACAAAGAAAAAGATAATGTGTGCTTTTTTTTCCCTTCCTCCAACTTTTTGTTTGGCTTATTTGCTCACTTCCTTATTTACATATAGAGATGTCCTATCTTCATGCTGCACAGACTCATCCTTAATTGTGTTCAAGTGACCATCCTCATTCTTCATGGAGAGGTATACCACCATGTCCTGTTTCTTTTTTTTTTAAAAGACAGGATTTCGCAATATAGTTCAGGCTGGACTTGAACTTGCTGTGGTGTTCAGGATGGCCTCAAACTTGTGGTGAATGGGGGCTGGGGATTTAGCTCAGCTGCATAAGCGCTTGCCTTGTAAGCAGGCAGTCATGAGTTCAGTCCCCGGTACCGATAAAAAGGAAAAAGGCAAAAAAAAAAAAAAACTTGTCTTGATTCTCCTACTTCACCTTCCCAAGTGCTGGGATTACCACACCTGGCTGTCAAATTGATTCTTAAAACATTTTGTTCTTTGTGTTTTATCTATCTTCCCTTTTATTGAGCAGTGTGCATATAAACTGTATACATTATTTGAATTTACCTATACATAGTTGAAAAATATGGTCTCAGAAAAAAGACCATATTGTTTTACATATGAAATTTAATAATACATAATATTTGGTACATGTTGATATTTCCCAAATTGTTCTCATATTAGTCTTTATATATTATATATACTTGTTATACTTTGAATAGTTCCTGGTGATACAGATCAGTCATATCTACCTCATTGTCCATGAATTCTGGAAGGACTGATAACTTCAGCTGTTGTAGTAAAATAACTCCTGGGTTGTCTTTTTGTTTGTTTCTCGTCAAGTGCTTAAAGCTAAATAGACTTGCTAATTGAGGTTGCTACTTTTACAGAAGAGCCCGAAGTCTTGACAGAGCCTCCAAGTGCTACAACCACTACAACCATAGGTATATCTGCAACCTGGACGACTCTGGCAGGCGCCCATGGTAAAAGAAATAATACCATAACTACTACCACTTCAAAGAGGAAAAACAGGAAAAATAAGATTACAACAGAAAACGTTCAAATTATATTTGATGATCCACTACCGATTTCATATAGTCAGCCAGAGAAGGTGAATGGAGAGTCCAAGAGCAGCAGCACTAGTGAGAGCGGAGACAGTGACAACATGAGGATCTCCAGCTGCAGCGACGAGAGCAGCAACAGCAATAGCAGTCTGAAGAGCGACAATCACTCAGCAGCCGTGGCTGCCACCACGGTCACCAGCAAGAAGCAGCCTTCTGTCCTGGTCACATTTCCTAAGGAGGAGAGGAAGTCTATTTCTGGGAAGGCTTCAGTAAAGTTAGTTTCACTTTTTGTCTTGACTCTTTCAAATAGTGTCGTCATAAACAATGTCTACTTAACTTTCGGTAAAACAAGTGAAATAACTTGCAAAACAGTGTGGATTTTTGGGGTTTATTTTGGGTACAGGGATTGAATTTACCTGCCAGGCAAATGCTTATGCTGCTGAGTTAAATCCCTGGCCCAACAGTGTGGTTTTTATGCTAAAGAAGGTTCACTTTCAAGTGAAAATTAAGGTTTTTTTTTAAGATGTTATACTTATGAGAAATCAAATTAATTTTACTATACAATTAATTTCTTTTTCATTGTTAAGCTTAGTTTACTAAAAGTATTGATTGTAATTTCACAAGTTTTTTGAGATATGCTCTCATGCAGTTTAGGCTGGCCTTGCAATTGGAGCAGTCCTTATGTCTCAGCCTCCCCAGTACTGAGATTCTAGGCTTGTGCCACCACACATGGCCACAAGGGTCATTATTTGTGATTCATCTGAACTAAATTTGTCCTCAGTGGAATATCTTCTTAAAATTGGCTATTTATATCATATGCTACTGAGGAAAAGGCAGCCATGGGGGTACATACCCATGATCCCAGCACTGTTGGGAACACTAAGGTACAAGGATCACCAGAAGTTTAAGGCTAGCCCAAAGATATAATGAGACCCTGTCTCTCAGAGAGGAAAAGTGAAAGACAAGGTGCTCATTTGTTCACATTATTAAAGATGAAATTTAGGATTTAACACTTGCTATATAGACACTTAACGACTGTCAAGAAATGTTTTCCTCTAGTGTATTAGATCATATTTCCATTTCAGCTTATATTCTTCCACTGTTATGATTAAATAAATATAGTTAACCAAAGGAAAAAATAAAGTTATGTAATACATTACCATTTAAAAATTCTACATCTGTTTTGCATTTAATGTAAATATACTTCTTTTCCTTCTGTTAGGTTGTCAGAGACTTTCAATGAAGGGACCAGCAGTTCTCTGTCTACTTGCACAAAATCTGGCCCATCTCCCCTTTCCTCTCCAAATGGGAAGTTAACAGTAGCAAGTCCCAAGCGTGGGCAAAAGAGAGAAGAAGGGTGGAAAGAAGTTGTAAGAAGGTGAGTGGTGCCCTTTCTTCCTTTTCTCCCCTCTCTGTTAACTTGTGCCCAGGCTGTCCTCAGTCGTGTGCTCTTCCTGCTTCAGTTTCCCAAATTCTGGGATTGTAGGTGTGCATCACCACGCCCAACATGTTTTTCTCATTCTTATGTGTTCTGTGTCCCAGTGAACTCTTTTTACCTCACAGTTAAATTCTTCCTTCTGTTTACAAGATTGCTAACACATGATGCAAGGTGCGAACTTTTTAGAAAACAATTTTTTTTGGTATTGGAGTTTGAACTCACAACCTTGTGCTTGCTAAGCAGGTGCCTACACCACTGAGCTAAATCCCTAGCCCTAAAAAAATCTCTTTAAAAACTTATTTGAGGCTGGGCATGATGGCATATGCTTGTAATCCCTGCACCTGGGAGGCTGAGGGATGAGGTCCTTGTGAGTTTGAGACCAGCCTGGGCTACAAAGTGAGCTCAAGGCCAGCCTGAACTGCACAAAGAGACCCTGTCTCTAAATAAATAATAAATGGTTAATTGAAAAAAGAGTGCCATCAAATCAAACTTGTTTCTGTAACCCCCCAGTGCACTATACAGTTTTCTTTTGGGTGTTGGGCTATACTTCCCTTACCATCTTTATCTGCCACTTTCCTACTTGTACATACGTGCACACATTCCCATATACCTTCTTCTAAACTACTTGGAGGTTATCATAAGCATTGTTTATATAGAAGTAAGGTGATTCTCTTCTATATCCTTTGTATATTTAATATCTGTGAATAATGATCACTAGCTGATATTATGCCCTTTGAGGGGAAGAGAATTGTCAATTTTATATATAAAGAAATATACCTTTATTAAAATATGACCATTTACTTATACATTTATTTATTTATTTTGTCTTTTTGAGACAGAGTCTCACTATTCAGTTCAAACTGTCCTTGAGTTCACTTTATAGCCCAGGCTGGTCTTGAGTTTGCAATGATCCTCCTGCTTCAGCCTCCCAAGTACTGGGATTATAGATGTATGCCACCACACCCGGTTCAACAGGCCATTTTAAATACATAAATACAAAGTGGGTGTGGTGGTACCACCCTTTAATTCCAGCACTAGGGAAGCTGAGGCAGGAGGATTGGCATGAGTTCAAGGCCAGCCTAGGCTACATAAACAAGTTCAAGGCCAGCCCAAACTATATAGCAAGACCCTGAGTCAAAAAAGAAAAATAAACTGTGTACTAGATACCTACATACATACATAATTTCCTTGATCCATATAGTGTAATTGACAGCTTATCTTTACTGAGAACCTTCCTTTTTTTTTTTTAAAGCTGTACTGGGATTGACTCCAGGGCCTGTGCATGTTAGAGGAGGCACTGACCCTGAATCATGCCCCAGCCATCATGTTGTATGTCTTGTTAGAGTATTAACTGACAGGTCAGGAATTTATATCTACCTTTGCAAAACTTCTGTATTAAAACTTCTGTATTTAAAATTAAAATGTAGCTTTGTAAATGTTAGGTGGATTTTATCATACTGAGCCTCATGCTCAGTATGTGTGGGCAGACCCTATCTGACCTGTCTGCCCTCACCATCCACGTGTCCACGTGCTGTGTGCTTTACAGGGAGAGGTGAAGGGTGGTTATCAGGAATGGGATCTTAGATAGCTTGTTTGTGTGTCTGTCTGTCCATCTGTAGTGAGAGTAGACAGAAGAAACTTACTTAACAGTAATTTATTCTGTTCATAGAAATTTTAATAGTGCCCTTTACCCTCATTTTAACATCTGATATTCATGATTTGTCTTATTTTACTAATTTATGTTTGAAACTTTTAAACAGATCAAAGAAAGTATCTGTTCCATCAACTGTGATATCCAGAGTGATTGGAAGAGGAGGCTGTAATATCAATGCTATTCGGGAGTTCACTGGTGCACACATAGATATCGATAAG
Organism: Cavia porcellus; assembly: GCF_034190915.1. Lineage (NCBI taxonomy): Eukaryota > Metazoa > Chordata > Mammalia > Rodentia > Caviidae > Cavia > Cavia porcellus. The sequence continues at coordinate 47,981,015 of NW_026947513.1, read as the reverse complement.
CAGAAAGACAAGACGGGAGACCGGATAATAACAATAAGGCAAAACTTTATTTCTTATGTTTTCTTTAAATGTAGCTTAGTGAAATACAGCTGTTTGAGCTTTTAGTGAAACTTGGTAGTAATGATGTACTTGTTTTAATTAGAAACGTTATGCATGTTCAAGAAGATACCATCAACCGTGTGTGGTACCACATGCATGTAATCCCAGCACTTGGGAGGCTGAGGCAGGAGGATTGCTGAGTTTGAGGCCAGCTTGGACTATAAAGTTAGCTCAAGGCCAGATAAGCTGCATAGCAAGACCCTGTCTCAGAAAAACAAAACAAAACAAAAAAGATGCTGTCATAGTTTTGTCTTAGCTGATAGTCCTATGGAGTGTTTAAAAGAGAGAGACATAAGTTGTTCATAATGACTGTATGTGTACTCTTTTGGAGAGGGGGTACCGGGCTTCATGGCAGGCAATTAGGCCACTGAGCTATTTCCCTGGCCCTATATGTGTGTACTCTTTATGTATGTGTGGCTCAGTATTCAGCCATACATGATAGGCAAGCACTACATTATTGAGCTACATATCAAGTCATTTTATTTTTTTGTGACAGGATCTTACTAAGGTACCCACACTAGGATTGAATGTACTATCCTCGATTGAGGTCATGCATGGGGTTGTGCTACTTAAACTGGCTTATATGACATCCTTAAAATTGTGAGACTTCAGGAGTATGTTTTCAACATATTTGAAGCAGTGAGTTCCTTTATTTTTTGAGATGGAATCTTGCATTGTAACCCAGGCTATCCTCAACCTTGAAGTGATCCTCTTACCTCAGCCTCTCAATGCTGGGATTATAGGCATGTGCCATCTTACCAGGCTTCATTTTTGGTTTTGGGGTGTGTGTGTGGAGAGAGAGAGAGAGAGAGAGAGAAAGAGAGAGAGTGTGTGTGTGTGTGTGTGTGTGTGTGTGTGTGTGTGTTTTAAGTTTTTATTTTTTTGGAATCTCACTTTTTGTTTCAGGCTGGCCTTGAACTTTGTAATCTATGCTGGTCTCTTTCTTGCAGAGATCCTCCTGTTTCAGCCTCCCAAGTGCTGGGATTATAGGCACGTGTCACCACATTGTTTTGTTTTTTAAAGATGGGATCTCACCATGTAGCCCAGGATGACCTTGAATTTGAGGCAATCTGACAGCCTCCGCTTTGAGTGCTGAGTAGTTCAGGCTGGCCTTGAACTCATTATGTATTCCCCAGCTGGCCTCAAACTGGCAGTGATTCTCTTGTCTCAGCCTCCTGTGTGCCGGATTACAGACATGCTACCTTGATTGCCACTAACTTTTCTTAAAATTAAATATTTTCCTGATAATCCAACATTAGGGTTTAGTATTATGCCTGTTTGTTGGCATTATCAGTATTCTTTACCTATTTTGAGATATCTTCCTAGGAAAATTGTAATAATCATCCTAACAGAGTACGGCTAGTGAATGTGGTCACCTCAGATACCAAGATTTAAGACAAAATAATATTTTCTTAATCATCTTTAAGGTCTTCTTTGTTTACTTGTATTACTTAAATTTCTTATTTTTTGCTGTGCTAGGTATTAAACCCACCCAAGGCTCTGCACATGCAAATTGGAACTACTCTGTCACTGACCTAGCTACACCTCCATTCTCTCTTGTATTGTTGTTAGTATTGATTAACAATTTTAAGTTAATTATTGATTACATAGGCTGTATTTTCTTATTTTATTTTTTGGAGTACCAGAGATTGAACTCAGGGTCTTTACACTAAACTGCATCGCCATTACCCCCTCCCTTTTTTGTTTAAGACAGGGTCTTACTAAATTTTGAAGTCACCAGGCTGGGCTTGAACTCATAGTCTTCCTGACTCAACCTCCCAGGGTGCTAGGATCACAGGTGTGCAGTGCCATATTCAGCTACTACATGATTTTATATGTAGTGGATTTTCTGACAATAGGATTTCTTAGTCTAAGAAAACAACAGTAAAATGAATTTTATAAAATGGATCACTTCCGGGGCTGGGGATTTAGCTCAGCGGTATAAGCGCCTGCCTTGCAAGCAGGCAGTCGTGAGTTCGATCCCCGGTACCGATAAAAACGAAAAAGACCAAAAAAAAAAAAACGGATCACTTCCTTCCCTTGTGCATACATTGTTAATCCAGAACAGTTTATAGCTTTGCGGGGTATCTAAAATATGGTTAGGAGATTGCTGCTTAAGTTTTGTCTGTTTCCTATATATATCTATACACATATGCATGAATGAAGGTTGACTTTATATTACTAGAAAGTAACAGATATTAGGCCTAATTTTTTTTTTTTTTTGTCAACATATAGGGGTGGTACTGAATCAACAAGACAAGCAACTCAGTTGATCAATGCCCTGATCAAGGATCCAGACAAAGAAATTGATGAACTTATTCCAAAGAGTCGTTTGAAAAGCTCCTCAGCAAATTCCAAAATAGGGTCATCAGCACCTGTCACCACTGCTGCTAACAGTTCCTTAATGGGAATTAAAATGACAACGGTAGCTCTGTCATCTACATCTCAAACTGCCACAGCACTCACTGTGCCTGCAATTTCTTCTGCATCCACTCACAAAACCATTAAGAACCCAGTGAATAATGTGAGGCCTGGTTTTCCAGTTTCTCTCCCCTTAGCATATCCTCCTCCCCAGTTTGCACACGCTTTGCTTGCTGCTCAGACTTTCCAGCAGATCCGTCCACCAAGGTTGCCCATGACCCACTTTGGAGGTACTTTTCCACCAGCTCAATCCACTTGGGGTCCTTTTCCTGTCAGGCCTTTGAGCCCGGCCAGAGCTACAAACTCGCCTAAGCCTCACATGGTGCCTCGCCATAGCAATCAGAACAGCAGTGGTTCTCAGGTGAATTCAGCAGGTTCTTTAACTTCAAGTCCAACAACTACAACCAGTTCATCAGCTTCAACGGTGCCTGGTACATCTACAAATGGCAGTCCAAGTTCACCTTCTGTCAGAAGGCAGCTTTTTGTCACAGTTGTGAAGACATCTAATGCCACCACGACAACAGTCACAACCACAGCAAGCAACAATAGCACCGCACCCACAAATGCCACATACCCTATGCCTACTGCCAAAGAACACTACCCAGTATCATCCCCATCTTCCCCATCACCACCAGCCCAGCCAGGAGGGATTTCTAGAAACAGCCCTTTGGAGTGTGGATCGGTGTCTCCCAACAAAGGGGCATCTTCCTCTGAACAGGAAGCAGGTAGTCCACCAGTAGTGGAAACAGCAAACAGTCGACCTCCAAACAGTAGCAGTTCTGGGAGTTCCTCAGTTCATTCTGCTCAGCAGCAGCCTCCAGGATCTGTTTCTCAGGAGCCAAGACCACCTCTTCCACAGTCTCAGGTTCCTCCCCTGGAAGTTAGAATGACTGTACCGCCTTTAGCAACAACAAGTTCTGCTCCAGTGGTGGTGCCTTCTACTGCCCCAGTGACTTACCCTGTGCCTCAGACACAGATGGGATGCCCCCAGCCTCCTAAAGTGGAAACCCCTGCTGCTAGACCACCCTCTCATGGCACAGCCGCCCCTCTCAAGAACCCAGCTCCAGTGCAGAATTCATCTGTTGCAGTCCTCAATGTCAATCACATTAAAAGACCTCACAGTGTCCCCTCTTCTGTCCAGCTACCTTCGACCTTAAGTACACAAAGTGCTTGTCAGAATTCAGTACATCCAGCAAATAAGCCTCTTGCTCCCAATTTCAGTGCCCCTTTACCTTTCGGGCCCTTTACCACATTGTTTGAAAACAACCCTACTTCTGCTCATGCCTTTTGGGGAGGATCTGTTGTTTCATCTCAGTCAACTCCAGAATCTATGCTATCAGGAAAATCCTCATATTTGCCAAATGCAGATCCTTTACATCAGTCTGATACTTCCAAAGCTCCAGGTTTTAGACCACCATTACAAAGACCCATTCCAAGTCCCTCAGGTGAGTTTCTGTTTTCTGGCTAGTACTCCTTTATACAGGTAAGATGAAAGCTATTGGTCACTTTGTCATATTTTGCTCTGCAATTGAGCAGTAAGGACAGGTGTCCTTGTGTGTGTCATTATCTATCCCTTACCTCTGTGCTAAGGATCGTACTCAGTGTCTCATGCATGTTAGGCAAACACTCTTCCACTAAGTTACATCCCCAACCCAAGTACTGGAGTTAAATCATGAACATTGTATTAAGTGTGTAGTATAGTAATTTTTTGTTTTGTTTCTTTGAGACAGGGTCTTGCTTTATAGTTTAGGTTGGCCTTCAACTATGCTGGCCTGTCACTTCCAGCAATCCTACCTCAGGGGTGTGATTATAGGCATGAGCCACTGTGCCTGGCAAGTATGGTGATTTTATTTTTTTTAAACATTTATGTTCACTGGACGTGGTGTCACATGCCTATAATCCCAGCTTTGGGCAGGCTGAAGCAAGAGGATTGCTGTGAGTTCAGGACTAGTCTAAACTGGATAGTGAGACCCTGTCTCAGAAACAAACAAGAACAACAAAAAAAATCAGGCATTTTTGTTAAACATTTAAAAGTTACAATAAACTGGGCATGGTGGTTTATGACTTCAGTCCCAATACTCAGGATACTGAGGCAGGAGGATTGCTGCAAATTCAAGTCCAGTTTGGGCTAGATAGTGAATGCAAAGCTAACCCAAACTACAAAACAAGACCTTGTCTCAGGGATACCGTAAATAAATTTTAAAAAGACATCTCAGTGGCCAGGCTCTGGTTGCAATCCTTAGTATCACTAGATAGATTCTAGTACTACTAAATAAATAAATGTTAATGAACTAGCTACATTTCAAATATCCAAAAAGTACTTGTGACTGCTGCTACCCTATCATAGAAAGTTCTGTTGGACAAGACTTAATATGTAAGATCCTAAAGTCTTTTTTTTTTTTTTTTTTTAGTACTAGGAATCGAACTCAGGACCTTGCGCTTGCCAGGCAGAGGTTGTGCCACTGAGCTATATCCCCAGCAGATACTAAAGTCTTTTATCGTACTTTTTCTTAAAACATTTTGCTTTGAATTATTTTTAGATCTGGAGATTAGGTCTGTAATTTCTCCATCTTTGCTGTAAATAAACATCTTAAATAACCATGATGCAAAAGCTAAGAAATTCATATTGATACAGTTTTGGTAATTAGACTACAGATGTTGCTTGTTTTTTCAATAACATCGCAAAAGTCAATCTAGAGTGCTGAGTTGCATGTAGAGCTTATGTATGAGCATTTCAGTGAGTTAAAAGCCAGTCCATGTGAGAGACTTGACACACAGTGGCCTATGAGTCATATAATACCCACTGGGTGTTTTTACCGTATAAAATATTACTTGTTTAGGATTAGATCTTGCTATGTAGGCCAAATGGGTCTCAAACTCTTGGCTCAAGTGATCCTAGACACACAGCATGCCTGACTAAAAATAATATTTATAAAGCAATAATAACATAGCTGGGCATGGTGGCACACACTGTAATCCTAGCACTCTAAGAGGCCGAGCCTGAAGAAATGCAAGTTCAAGCCCAGCATGGAAAATTTATAGAGATTTACTGAGAACTGGTCTCAGTAAAACATAAAAAAGGGCTGTGAATATAGCTCGGTGCAAAGACCCCGAGTTCAATCCCCTTTGTGGCCCACCCCCCCAAAAATTATTAATACTGTATCATAGTGTGTCCCAACACTCAGGAAGCTGAGGCAGGAGGATCATCAGGAGTTTGAGACCAACCTGAACTACACAACAAAACACTATCTCCAAAAACAAAGTAATAGTAGTAATAATCATAATAATACAGTGTGACACAGAAAAATGTGAAATTCAAATTTCAGTGTTTATAAGTAAAGTTCTGTTGAACTCTCGTCTGTGTTAATGGAGATGAAACATTCTGGAACAGAAATTTCCAAGTTCAGCCGGGTGTGGTGGCTCATGTCTGTAATCCCAGCACTCAGGAGGCTGAGGCAGGAGGATCTTGCGAGTTCGAGACCAGCCTGGGCTACAAAGTGAGCCCAAGACCAGCCTGAACTGCACCCTGTCTCAAAAAAACAAACAAACAAAAAAAAGAAATTTCCAAGTTTAATAGGAAATCACTATTATTTTTACCTTATGTAATGTGTAAATGTAATAAACACAAATATTGAATATTTATTTACTGGGTATTTGTCAAATATTTCTGTACTGTGAAAAATTTCTCATGCTAAAACAATACAGTGGTATAATTTTTTGGTTTTTAAAGGTGGTCATATCCCAGTGCATGGGAAGTGCTTTTAAATTTCGTTTTTGTGATAGTGAGAATTCAGTAAAGATACTGCTTCCAAAAATGCGGTATTTTAGTTGATGATTTTAGAAACATTAAAATGAAGATTCAGAGAAAATAAAGGGAAGTTTTTATTTTGTGAAAAAGATATAAAATCCGGAGGTCAGCTTTTTAAGAGTCAGGGGTATGGTAGAAGGAATTGGCTGGATAGAGTTAGAATCAGCATTTAAGTTTAACATTTAGTTTATTGAAAGAAAATATTGTGAAATGCAAGTCGTTTAGAATTCATCTCCTTCCTTCCATTGCTCAAGAAGTGTCTTTTTCCTAAACCTCTTTCAGACTCTTAATTTTGATTCTACTTTTTTCTTGATCCATTTTGTGTTCCATACGTATGTTTTATTTCTCTGTTATTTGTTTATTAACTTCTGTTAAGTAGATTACTATTTATGTTTTAGACTCAAGTATTTTTAGAGTTTTTTTTTAAAAAAATGGTTGTGTTGCGTAAAAATTTAAGTAACAAAATAAACAGAATAGTGTATTTCTTTCCTTTATGTTATCTCTCATCTTTTCAAGCCATGTAAAGAGTGAGGTGTACCACAGTACAAAGGCCTGGGTTTAATCCTCAGTACTGGGGGTAAAAAAACAAAAACAAACTTCTCCAGCCCCTCCTTCTCTCTTCTGCTGCTTTCTTTCCGTGTTGCCGTCTCATCTTGCCGTTCATATCCACCTTGCAGCCCCTAACCTCTGTTTTCTTTTATTCTCTATCTTTGTCAAATTATGACAAGGTGAGTTTTAAACATTGATAATTTTACTCCTGAATACTTTGTCATGAATATTCCCAAAATAGAAATATTTGTCTTCACAATTATACCACTGCTACTATACTCAAGAAAAACAGATTTAATCTTCTTGGTGCATTCCATTTCTGCAAAGAGCATAATATAGGTGATATTTGACATTTCATACTGCATTATATTAATACATACTCAGTGACAGATTGCTTCTTTGGTAGCTATAGAAAGGCTGCTTAGTTAAGTTGGGAATACAAGTTTTGTTTTGTTTTTTTTTTTTTTTTAACCACAGAAGCTTTTATAGAGACTGTTTCTTCTTTCCTAGAGAAACGGGGAAGTTTTTTTTTCAGTACTGAGAGTTGGACCCAGGGTTTTTTCACTTTGCTATAATGTCAATCCTTTATTCATTCATTCATTAATTTAATTTATCTATTTTTTGTCTTTTTCATTTTTATCGGTACCAGGGATCGAACTCACGACTGCCTGCTTGCAAGGCAGGAGCTTATGCCGCTGAGCTAAATCCCCAGCCCCTAATTCATTTATTTTTTTAAAAGAGAGTCTCTTGCTAAATTGCACGATCTGTGCTCAAACTTGTTATCCTCTGCCTCATCTTGAATTGTAGGCATATGTCACCATGCCTGGCTCCTATAAATTTTTAAGGATAGAATTTTTATACAACTTGTTGGCCTTAGACCTATATGAATTCTAAATATAGTTATTATAGCTATATGTAGTTTATAATAGCTAATGAGAGACTTAATGGAATCTTAAAATTATATAAAAATACTTTCCTTAAGTTTTCCTTTTTACAGTTGTCCTTACTTTACTTTTTGCTCATCCCCAGGTAGTTTTTTTTATTTGGTACGTTTTAGATACACATAACAATCACGTTCATCATTGGGAATTTGTGCCTGTACATGATGCATTGTACTGCTGCTTTTTTTCCCATTTCCATCCCAATCAATCTCTCTTCTTCTTGTTTACAAAAGCTTTTTTTCTATTTTTCCCCTTGTATTCCTTTTTTTCCTTTTCCCTTCTTTATGGTTGTCTTTATAAAATGAAAAAATGACAAACGAATGGACTGAAAGAAATAACCAAGACTAAATAACCAAGACTTTTTTCAGTTCATTTCTATTTTGAGACAGGATCTCTCTATGTAGTTCAGGCTGGCTTGGACTCATTATGCCGTCATGGTGCTCCTCCTGCTCTGCCTCCTGAGTGCTGAGATAACAAGCATGCATTGTCACACCAAACAAGATTTTTTTAAATACTTAAAACAACTTGGGACCTCTTAGTATATTAGCTTTGTTTCTAATTATGTTTATAGGTAACTCTTACAAGGTATGATGGTCTTCTGCATTGTAGGTATTGTCAATATGGACTCGCCATATGGTTCTGTAACACCCTCTACACATTTGGGAAATTTTGCCTCAAACCTTTCAGGAGGTCAGATGTATGGACCTGTAGCACCCCTTGGAGGAGCACCCACGGCTGCTAACTTTAACAGACAACATTTTTCTCCTCTCAGTTTGTTGACTCCATGTTCGTCAGCATCCAGTGGTAAGTGCTGTATGTGTAATTCCAAAAGAAGACAGAGTGCTTTTTGGTGCTGAAGATCAAATCTAGAGCCTGGTGCCTACTCTTTCACCACTGAGCTATGTCCCAGCCCTGTGTTCCTTTGAGAAGAAAAGGTTTTAGCCTGCTGTGTTGGCAAAATTGGTCTGTAATTCCAAGTACTTGAGAGGCTAAAGGCAGGAGGATCAAGAGTTCAAGGCCACCCTGGAGAGTACAGAGGGGTCGACTCCTTTTTAAAAAAGGTTTTAGGTTTTAAAATTACTGGAATCCGTGGGGGGTTTTGTTGTTAGATTTTTTATTTTGGGGTTGTAATGCTAGGGATTGAACCTAGAGTCTCATGCCCTCTGGACAAGAGCTGTACTGCTGAGCCACACCCCATTCCACACCTGTTAGTTCACTTTGTACATGTTATGTGAAGTACTGGGAATTGAAGTTGGGACCTTTTCCAGAACTTCTTATTTTATTTTGAGACAGGGTCTGGTTAAATTGCCCTAGAGTGCTGGAATCACAGACATGCGCTGCTGTGCCTGACCTTTTAGTTTGGGAATACAACTACAGAAAAGAAAGAATTCCAGCTTTAAAAGGACAAATATTGTTATTGTTATTTTCTTTCTTTCTTTCTTTCTTTCTTTCTTTCTTTCATTTTTTCTTTCTTTCTTTCCTCTTTTTGAGACAGAGTCTCGCTATGCGGTTCAGCCTGGCCTTGGGCTCTTTATAGCCCGAACTGGTCTCAAACTTGCAAAGATCTGCCTGCCTTAGCCCTCTGAGTGGTAGGATTACAGGACTGTGCCCAACTCTTGTTGTCTTTTTTATACAGCTTTAAATTCATCTACTACACAAATAGTACAGTTGATTTCTCATTATCAAATGTGGGTTCCTAAGTCAGACTTCTGAAGCACTGATTAAGGTTTTCAAACTAAGGAATGTCAGTTACCAATACAGGCAGTTCAGCTTCAGTTAGAGAACTCCATAGTAAGGTTAGGTGTGTTTTTTGTTAGTTTGGTTTTTTTTTTTTTTTTGGAAGGGAGAGGCTTAGTAAAGATCTCAATTTCCTTTCTTCTGCATTTTTTAAATTACCAGATTTCTTCTAGTTAATAATGACAAAATAAGTAATAGTGAACTTGATTAACTGAAAGAGCAAAAGCATTTAAATATTTGAAAGACACTCAAAGTACATCATTTTTAGTTACTTTCATATTACTGAGACCCAATTCCCAACACCTAAAAGTTAAAGGAGGAAATGTTTGTTTTGGCTCTCAATTTGTAGAGATTTGAGTTCATAATCAGCTGGCTCCATTCAGCTGGTGCAGCATGGCAGTGAAGAAACAGTTTGTGGCATGGCAGGCAGGAAGCAAAGAGGGATCAGGAGAACAAAGGATTTATGATGATATGCCCACAGTGACCCACCTCTTCTTACAACATTACTGCCAGCTGTGAACGCATCAGCTGACTAATGCAGTGATCACACATCTATGATTCAGTCATCACTCCAAAGCCCCAACTATGGGCATATGAAGCTTTGTGGGGAACATCTAGATAATAAACTGTAACATTCTGACCTAGCCCCTAAAAGATGCACATACTTCCCTTTATGCAAAATTTGTATTTTTGTCCATTCCTGAGAGTTGCCAGAGTTCGTACTATTTTAGCATGCTGAAAAGTCCATGTCTTCACTGAGACTCAAAGCAATCTATTAGCTGTAGGCTTCTGTAAAAATGAAAATAGAGCCAGGTATGGTGGCCTTTGATCTCTGCACTTGGGAGGCTTATACAGGAGGATTGGTGCATTCAGGCTCAGCCTGGGCTATATAATGAAACTGTCTTTAAAAAATACAAAAGGTTAAATGTTTCCAACATAAAATGGTGTAGAATAAAGATTCCCAAAAGAGAGAAATGGAGGATAGAAAGGAATGGGATAAAAGCAAGACCAAAATTGAGCAGGGCAAACAGTAAATCCCCCTTGCAAGTGAGGCAGTCTGGCATCTGTGCTCTCCAAAGGGCTTAGCACTGCCAGTGGCTGGTGTTCTCAAGGATTTGGTGTTCTCACAGCTTTCCTCAGTTAATCTGCATTCCTGGCTTTTCCAACTTCTAGGGTCTCCACTGTACCTCTGGCTTCACTTTTACAGCTTCCTGATTCTCCTTTCAGAGGCATTCTTGCCTGGCCTTCCAGGCCTTCTGAAATCTGGATGGAGACCTTCCTGACCCGACAGTTCTTACATTCTGCATGCACCTAAAGCCACCGCCCATCTGGATGACATTAAGGTCTGCTGTTGGCCAGAGCAGTAGCTGAGCCCTTTTGCATCTTGCTGATCATTGCAGAATTTCTAAAAACCTGGATGACTGAGCACAGTGAATTGGATTCCAGAATCAGTTCCCACGTCTAGGCTGCCACTGTTGTGGAACACATGCCCTGTATGCTCTTCTCAGAGTAGTCTTTCCACCTTTGCAAGTCTGAGACTATAAAGAGTGAGGCCTTGCTTGTGCCTCCATGCCATCTTTGCTGTAGCCTGTCCCAAAATGCTTGACGTTTTAATTCTAGTTTGTGTAGCAAACAGCTTCCCTTCTGTTCCATCTTTGCAGGTCACAGCTTAACTGGAGCTTCCTGTTTGGTCAGACTCAAAAGTTGGCAGGTTATTCTTCTGGGCAGTTTGCTTTTGATTCTCAAGTTAGAGCTGTCTACAAGTCCCAGCTAGGCCACTGCCTCAACATAGACTGCCTTGAATTCCTTCTTCCAGATTAATTAGTGCACTCCCTTTAGCCTCCTCCAATGTGTTGGGACACAAACAAAATGCAGACAGGTTTTCTGCCAGAGCAAAGCACACATGATCTGGAGTCCAATTGCCATCGTCCTTATTCCCAACTTAAACCTCCTGATCCTGGTCTTTATGGCAGCATTTCTGTCAGTGTTCTGGTCTTCTGATCTCTGACCAGACTCTACCATCAAGCTTGGCTTATAGCATTCTAAGTTGGCCTGGCAGAGGAGAAAGAGATCATAGTGTGAGAGGCAGAAAGCCCAGTGAGATTAAGGCAAGAGGAGGGAGATACACATCCAGGCCTTGCCCTCAGCCACCTATCTTTTCCCACTAGGCTTCACTTCCCAATGTGACACCAAGCTATAAAGCCATCAGTGGACCAATCCAGTATCACACACCCATGATCCATCACCACCCGAAAGCCCCACCTATGAGCATATGAGGCTTTGCGGAGACATCTAGCTAATCATGACCATTGTCATACAGCCTAACACAAAGCAAAAATGGTGTCTCATGTTTATAATCTCAGCACTCAGTAGGCTGTGGCTCAGGATCACCCAGATTTTGAGACTAGCCTGAGCTACACAACAAAGAATCAAAAATCAAATAAAGATGAAATTAAAAGATCAAGGCACAAGTCCCTGGTATGGTGGCACATACCTGTAGTCCTAGCACTCTTGAAGGTGAAGGCAAGAAGACTGGACAACTTAGTGAATGAACCACTTGCTGTCTAAAAAAAAAAGTGAAGTAGGGTAGAGGGCGGATATAGCTTAGTGTGAAGACCCTATATTCAATTTGCAGTACCACTAAATGAATAAAGTTCAATCTTCATTAACAAGAAGAGTAAGAAAAAAAAGAAAGCAGGTATGCTAGTTGTGTCCTGCTGTGAATTAGCCTCAGTTATTAAAGCTGTATTCAGTATAATATAAATTTCTATAATAAAGAAATACAGATACTGAATTTTAGGAATGATTAATAGTTGTATATTGAAGAGTGAAAAATAATATTCTCAAGATATTTTATCATCTTCAATAACTTTTTTCTCTTTTTTGGAGTATATTTTGGGTTTTTTTGAGATTGGATCTCACTCTGCTGTTCAGGCTGGCCTTAAATTCATAGAGGTTTCCTGCCTCAGCCTCCTCAGTACTGGGATTACAGGTAGTATGCTACAATACCTGGCACTCCCTCTATTTAGGGACAAAAATTTTAAGAGATTTTATAATAAATCTGGTAATATAAAAATAAGCCCAAGAGAAAAGTAAAAAAAATATATACATTACCAGGATGCCTATAATTCCAGTACTCGAGAGGCAGAGGCAGGAGAATTACTGCAAGTTCCAGGCCAGTCTGAGCGACAGTAGTCAGTTGAGTGGCAGGCTGACCTATATAGCAAGACCCTGTCTTAAAAAAAAGAAAAATTACCAAAGAACTCCTAGTAGAATTAGCTACTAGCCACAAGTTTAAAAATCTTAGTAATTTACTGTCTTCAGCACTGTTGAATTAGATTGCCACCTCTATAGCTCTGTAAGCAGAGCCCCAACACAAGCATGTGTGTGACCCATGTTTCCTTGTTCTCACATGTGATACCCACTGCCGAGGACTCGTGGGAGAAGGGAGCGGGAATAGTGTGTGCATTATTTGCGGCCATTGCTGTGGGTTTAAACCTTCGGGGATGGGAGTGATGATGATGCTGGCAGCAGTGAGTTCAATGTCTGGTAGTTTTAGAAGTGTGACAGTATAGTGAAACCTGAGAAAAGCATGCTGTGAAAGGCATACTCACGGGGCTGGGGATTTAGCTCAGTGGCATAAGCACCTGCCTTGAAAGCAGGCAATCGTGAGTTCGATCCCCGGTACCGATAAAAAGGAAAAAGACAAAAAAAAAAAAAAAAAAAAAAAAGAAAGGCATGCTCACATCCTGGATTCTGTAGTCAAGAACAGAGGAATCAAAGCAGGGGGGCCAACAGTTTTTAAATAGCCAATGGTTAAAAAGTCTGAAATACATTGTCTTTTTCTTTTTTTTTATGTATGTATGTGTGTTTATATTATATTTTATAGAATGATTTTATTCTGTGACTATCTGATTTTCAGTTTTTTCTGATATTCTTCAGAAAATCAGTTTTATCTCTAAACAGAATAAATGTAGAAGAGTGTCTTCCTTGTGAAGCTAAAGCTAAACAGTTGATTAAAGTGTCTGTAGACGGGCAATTCCCGTTCACCTATTTATATATAAAATGGGCTGGATTTTCACATTCATTAAGAAATAGAAGGGAAAAGGTTAAAATTACGATATGTCTACCCTGTGACATGAAATATTTTTGCTAGTTCATCTTAACAATGGGATGTATTCTCAGGGCAGAGTGTTTTTACATGTATTTTTAAAAGTGCCTACTTATTTTTAACTAAAGTACTATTTTTTAAAATAAATTTTAAAACACATCAATCAGGGGGTAACTGTGGTACATATATTGCATGTTGTCATCCCCAAATCATTCGCCCAGAGCACAAGACCTCTGCCTTCAGTTGTCCAAACGTTGCCAGTACAAGTCTTTCTCTTCCATGAACTCAGAGATTTCAATAGTAGAACTATCTTAACTTTTTTTATATACAGATACATACACATATATATGTTTTTTCTTTCAGCTTGTCACACAATGAAACAATGTCATGTTTATATAGGTGTGTCTTATTTATTTCACTAATGAGTATATTTTTAAGGTGTGTCCATTTACCTATGAAAGTGTCCAGTTTATCATTCTTTATGGCTGAGTGGTACTCCATTGTATAAAAACATCACATCTTTTTTATCGATTTCTCAGCAGTGGGCACCTAGGTTGTTTCCAAGATCTGGCTATTATAAACTGTGCTGCTATAAACATGGGTACACATATAATCTCTGTGGTTTGATGTTTTAAACTCTTTTGGAAAGATACCCAGAAGGGGAATAGCTGAATTGAGTGGGACATCCAATTCTAATTTTTTTGAGAAATCTCCAAACTGATTTCCACAGTGGTTGTACCAGGCTACATTCTCACCAACAGTGGAGAAGGGTTCTTCCTTTTTCTCCACAGGCCCTCCAGCATTTGTTATTGATTGATTTCTTGATACTAACCATTCTTTCTGTGGTGAGATGGAATTTCAGTGTTGTTACAACTTGCATCTCTTGATTGAATAGTGATGTTGAACAGTTTTTCACGTATCTATTTGCTGTTTGTATTTCTTCATCTGAGATGTGTGTATGCCTTTCAGATGCTTATTTTTGGATGGCATCTTTAAACCCGGGAGGACTGACTTGTTTGAGTTCTTTATATGTTGTTCATGGTAATTCTTTGTCTGAGATACTTCTGGCAAACATTTTTTCCCATTTGGTGGGTTGTCTCTTCACTCTTTTGGGTTTCCTTGCTGTGCAAAAGCTTTTCATTAGAATGAGATTCTAGTTGTTGATTTATCATGATAGTTCCCATTCGATCAGGATTTTGTTCATAAAGTCTTTGCTTACACCTACCTCTTTAAGAGTTTTACCTATTCTGTCTTCCAGCAGATTTAATGATTCTGTTTTAATATTAAGATCTTTGATCCACTCTGACTTCAGCTTAGTGCATGGGGAAAGAAATAGGTCCAGTTTTAATCGTAGGCATGTGTAGAGCCAATTTTCCCAGCACTACTTATTAAAGAGGCTACCTTTCTTCCAGTGAATGTGTTTGGCACCTTTGTCAAAGATAAGGTAGTTTAGTGTGTCTGTAGTTGTTTTCTTCTAATCTGTTCCATTGATCTTCAAGTCTTTTTTTTTTTTTTTTTTTTTTTTTTTTTGCCAGTACCACACTGTAATTATCATTATAGTAGCATTACAGTATAATTTCAAGTCAGGCCTTGTGATGCCCCATCTTCTTGTCTTTGTTGCTCAGGATGGCGTTTGCTATTCTAGGTTTCTTCTGGTTCCAAATGAATTTTAGGATTGCTTCCTGTAATTCAGTGAGATATGCTATTGGAATTGCATTGAATCTGTATAACAGTTTTGGGTATGGACATTTTCACTATATTGGTTCTTCCTACCCAAGAACATGGGCTAGCATTCCATTTCCTAATATCCTCTTCAGTCTCCTTTTTCATATTACTGTGCTTTTCAATATAGAGATCTTTTACATTTTTTGTTAGATTTGAGTCCTAGGTATTTCATTTTTGGATGCTATTGTAAAAGGTATTGTTTCCCTGATTTCTCTGTCAGTAAGTTTGTTATTCATGTACAAGAAGGCTGTTGATTTTTGAGTGTTGACTTTGTAACCAGCTATATTACTAAATTTGCTTACTAAATGTAGAAATCTTTTGGTAGAGTTTTTGGGGTCTTCTAAGTGGAGTACCATGTCATCTGAAAACAATGGTAGTTTAACTTGTTCTTTTCCTATCTTTATTCTTCTTACTTTTTTTTCTTGTCTAATTGCTTCAGCTAAAGTTTCCAGGACTATGTTGAATAAGAATGGAGACAGTGGATATCCTTGTCTTGTTCCTGTATCTAGAGAGAAAGCTTTCAGTTTTTGTCCATTTAGTATGATGTTGGCTGTTGGTTTGTCATAGATGGCTTTTACCAGATTGAGATAAAGACTATTTATTCCAATTTTCCTTAAGGGGTTTTTTTTTTTAATCATGAATGGGTGTTGAACTTTGTTAAAAGCTTTTTTTGCATCTATTGAGATGATCATATGATTTTTGCCCTTGGCTTTGTTAATATGGTGTACTGCATTTATGGATTTACAAATGCTGAACTATTCCTTCATCTGTGGGATGAATCCCACTTGGTCATGATGTACAATGTTTTGATGATTAGCTGCAGTCTGTTTGCCAGTATCTTATTGAGGATTTTTGCATCTGCGTTCGTTAGGGAGATGGGCCTGTAATTCTCTTTCTCAATTGAGCCCTTCTCTGGTTTTGGAATCAAGTAATACTTGCTTCCAGGAAGGAATTATGTGTATTGCTTCCCATTCAATTTCATTAAAGAGTTTGAGAAGTAGTGGTATTAGGTCTTAATTAAATTTCTTTTTTTTTTTCTTTTTTTGTACCAGGGGTTGAACTCACGACCTCACGCTTGCCAGGCAGGCAGGTGCTTATGCCAATGAGCTAAATAAATCCCTGGCCCTTCACTAAATTTCTTGTAGAATTCAGCAGTGAATCCATCACAGCCTGAGCTTTTCTTTGTTGGTCAATAATAATTATATCTTTGATTTCATTTATTGATATTGGGTTATTTAGGATTTTAGCATCTTCTTGATTCAGCATTGGTAATTGATATGTATCTAGGAATCTATATTTTCGGTTTATTAGAACACAAGTTTTTGAAGAAGGTATAGATGATTTTCTGGTTTCTGCAGGGTCTGTTGTGATTTGGTCCTTTTCATTCCTAATTGTGTGAATTTGAGCCTTTTTTCCTTTTTTTAAATAAAGTTGGCTAAGGTTTTGTCAGTGTTAATATTTCAAAGAATAAACTTTGATTCATTGTTTCTTTGTATTGTATTTTTAGTCTCCAGTGTGTTAATTTCTGCTCTGATTTTTATGATTTCCTCCCTTGTACAAGCTTTTGGCTTAGCCTGCTCTTCTTTTTCTAGTAGTTTGAAGTTCAGTATTAAGTTGTTTATGTGCATTTTCTCTGTTTGCCTAATATGGGTATTTACTGCTATAAATTTCCCTGTGAAGACAGCTTTCATTGTGTTCCATAAGTCCCAGTTCATTGTATTGTCATTTTCACTCAACTGTAAAAACTGTGTAATTTCTTCTTTAATTTCATCTGTAACCAAATGGTTGGGTGCTATTTAATTTCCATGTGTTTATGAAGTTCTTGTGGTTTCTTTTGGCATGGATTTCCAATGTCATTGCATTGTGGTCTGATAGTATGCATGTATGATAGTATTACATTTACTTAAGCATGTTCTATGAGCCAGTATATGCTCTATTTTAGAGAATGTCCCATGTGCAGCTGAGAAGAATGTATCTTCTGATGTTGTGGCGTATAATACAAGTCTATTTGCTCAAAAGTTTGATTTAGTTCTAATATTTCATTATTGATTTTTTCTTTTTTTTTTTTTTTTTTTTTTATTGGTACCGGGGGTCGAACTCACGACCATGCGCTTGCAATGCAGGCACTTACGCCACTGAGCTAAATCCCCAGCCCCATTGATTTTTTTGTCTAGTTGATCTTTTTGTGACAGTGGGATATTGAGGTCTCCCAATATAGTTGTATTAGAGCTTATTTGATTTTTCATGTCCATTAGTAATAGTTGGTTCACTGGTATTTGTTGAGTATATATTTATGATTGTTAACGTTGTGTTCTTGGATTGTTCCCTTTATAAGACCTTCTTTATCTCTCTTAATCACTCTTAACTTCAAATTCACTTTGTCTGCAAATAGAATATGCATCCTTACTTTTTTCTGATTTCCTGTTGCGTGGAGTATTGTTTTCTATCTTTTGACTTTCAGTCTTTGAATTTCTGTTTGAATTAAATGTGTTTCTTGTATGCACCGTACTACTGGATCTTGTTTCTTGATCCATTCTGCCATTCTGTGTCTTTTGATTGATGAATTGAGAACATTAACATTGATGGTTATAACTAATATGTATTGACATCCTTGTCATGTTATTTTTCCTGTTGTTGACTCCCCCTTTTTTTCCTTCCCTCTAGTTGTTTGCCTTTCCTGATAGATTCCTTCAGTTGAGGTTTGTAGATCTGTAGTCCTTATTATCTCTTTCTAGGATGTCCTTCAGAACATTTTGGAGTGCTGGTTTGTCAAAATTTCATTAGATGTTCTTTGTCTTGTGTCTCCATCAATTTTGAAAGATAGTATTTTGGTGTATGTCAATCTATACTCTAAGCTCTTCTTGATTTGAGAGTTTGTGCTGAGAAGTCAGCTGTGATTCTGGTGGGCTTTCCTTTATGGATGATATGTTTCTTTTCCCTAACAGCATTTAAGATTCTGTGCTCGTGTTGAATTTCTGAAATCTTGAGTATTATATGCCTGGCTATAGATTTTTTTTGATCATAACTAATTTGAGTTTTATATGCGTCACTTATTTGTATGTCAAATCCTTTTTCTCTACCAGAAAACTTTTGTGTCACAATGTCTGTGAATGTGTTTTTAATGTTATTTGTGGTATCTCCTGCTTGTTCAGTGACTCCAATTAATCTTAGGTTATTCTTCTTTGTCTCATCTAGCAGCTGCTGGATTGATTTCTCATGGTTCTTTATTAGTTTTGAGAAATCTTTCTTTTCCTGGTCACTAACTGCAGGCCTGTGTTCAATATCTGAGATCCTGTCCTCACTATATTTTCTTGGATATCTACTTGAATCTACTTTATGGATTCCATTTGTTTCCTATGCTTCACTTCAATAATTTGTTTAAGATTGTCTATTGTTTTGTCTATATCTGTTCTAATGTTGCTAAGCATGGTGTGTATTTTGGTAATCACTGTAGTTATTTGAGAGATTATTTCTTTTTTTTTTTTTTTTTTTTTTTTTTTTTTGTACTGGGGATCGAACCCATGACCTCGCACTTGCCAGGCAGATGCTTATGCCAGTGAGCTAAATCCCCAGTGAGAGATTATTTCTGATTTCATTTTTTCCAGAGACTCATTCAACTGCTCTGTGGTAACCACTTGGGAGAGACCTGGTGGGGGCTTTTGGATTGTCCCACCTCATTGTCCCCTGGATTTGCCTTTGGTGAACTGGTTGTTTAGGGTTGCATCTTAAGTGTCTTCTCATTTGTTTTCTTTTTTTAATTTAATTCCTAGTGTAATGCTTATAAGTTACTTATGGTGGGTTGCTTTATTAGTGATATTTAGGACACTTAGGTTATGAATTCTTTTCTGAGGTATCTTCCAGGTGTAGCTGGTTTTGGGGTTTTGAGTCTGTTGGAAGATCTTACCTCTTCAGTTTGTTGGCGATTGGAAGTTGTTGCTTGCGTGGCCTAGTCACTAGTCTTTTGGCACTGTGCCACAATATTTTCTGTGACCCTTGGTTATCTCAGTCATGCATTATCAGAGCCAGCAGCTGTTTAGATCAGTAAAGTCAGTTTTCATGTAGTGGTACCTCTAACATCAAACACAGCCTATAAAACAACAAACTGAATCCTCAATTTGTAACTTTTAACTCTATAAACTAGATTTGTGATTAAATAACAAAATGTAAAACAAATCAGATAATTATATACAGTATGTCAATCTGTAATACATCAATTTTGCCCTCAGGATTAAAATTTAAAATGGAGGCTGGGGATTTAGCTCAGTGGTATAAGTGCCTGCCTGGCAAGCACGAGGTCATGAGTTCAATCCCCGGTACCCCACCCAAAAAATAAATTGAAATGGATTAAGGGGAAAATAGAGACTTGGAAAAAAGAGAAAGAGTTTACAAGTAAGTTTGCAGGACAAAGATGGATCCCACCAATTTGGGGAAACTGGTGCAGAAGACTGAAGGAAAGGATAGGTGGAAGGATAGGTAGAACAGAACAGAACCGAACCACACCCACAGAAAGATTAGGAACCACTCTCACAATGAGAAAGACAGACAGACAGACAGAAAGAAAGAAAAAAAGAAAGAAAGAAAACAAACTGAATAAAACAAAACAAGCAAACAAGAAAAGAAAAATAGTCTGCTTCCAGGATTCTGTCTGGGTTCACTAGTAGACAGCCTGTGGAGACAAGAGTCCCAAATCATACCACTGTATCCCTGCGAGCCAGGCATTGCTTTTATGCTGGAGTACTACATAGCCTTAGCATGCCTACCCCAGGACCAGACTCACTGGGCTTCCCACAGTGCATGCATTTTCCTGGGTCTGCCCCCATCTGAGAGCTGCTGGAGGAAGCCGGCAGCAGTTCTAGTTCTGGCTTATCTGGCTGGACTCCAAAATGGCTTCTGGCCAATTGCTCTTGCCTATGGGAGAACTGAACCTTCTGCATTCACTAGCCACCAGTGCAGTCCTCCAGGTCCAGCGCTGCCCTCCAGTGCCACATCTCTCTGTGAGGGCCCCTGGGGTTGCCAGCTGCCATGGTCACATGACCATGTGTCTCTAGGTTCCAACAACTCCTCTTTAGCAGTGAGTCTGGCTCTAGACGAAGTCCCCACCAGCTACCGCCTTCTGCTTCATGGAAGTTTTTCCTTTTTCTTTTTACTCTCTCTGTGGACTTCAATTCACACTTCACATTCTTCTTGGGTCCAAGGGACCCACTGTCATCTTGTTTGTCTTCCTCAAGATGCTGTATTTCAGTGTCTGGACGATGACTCTCAGACTGTTTTCTCTGTTGCTTACTCTATTTTTTTTTTTTTTTTAATCGATACTAGGGATCGAACTCACAACTGCCTGCTTGCAAGGGAGGCGCTTATGCCGCTGAACTAAATCCCCAGCCCCGTTGCTTACTCTATAAAATGCCTATTTTATATGCTTACTGTTTATTAAGTCAATTTGTATTATTTCAGGAACTCTTAACCAAAATTCACCAAGTGGTATTACAATGTGTGCCACCATGCCCAGCACATTGTTCTTTTTGTAACATAATAGGTTGCAGTCTTTTTGCAAACATAATAGGTTTTTAATACTTGATGATTGATTAATTGATTGGTGGATGGATTGATTGATTCACTCATTCATCCTGGTGGTGGTTTTGAGAGAGTGATGTTTAATTTGGAGTTTTTGAGACATACTTACCCTGTGTAGTTCAGGCTGGCCTTGAACTTGCAATGATCTTCCTGCCTGAGGATACCGTGCCCAGCTGCGTGTGATTTTTCTAGACAGAGTTTTTCCTTATATTTCAGGACAATGTTAAATTTACTGTTTATCCCAGATTGGTCTCGAGCATTGCCAGTACTGGAATTGCAGATGTGTACCACCATGCTCAGTTATAGTTCCACTTGCTTTTTAAAATACATTGTTGTAGGATGTCATTGAGGCCATTAAAATTGCTTGTATTGTTATATTCCAAGAAATTTTTAGTACAAGAAAATTCAACCTACAAAAAGTTCTGAAAGAATAGTTAAGAAATGCCCATATTTCTTTCACTTAAATTTACCAATTATTGAGAAAAATGTGTTAAATTTATTTTCCCACCACACCTGGCACTCCCTCTCCTCAGGGACAAATGGTTTGGAACATCTGAACAGTGTAAGAATCGGGGCATGGCTGGGGATTTAACTCAGCAGTGCAGTGCCTGCCTGTTAAATGTGAGGTCCTGAGCTTGATTCCTGGTACCAAAAAAAAGGAAAAAAAGCTGGGCATGATAGCTCATGCTAGAATAGCTGAGGCAGGAGGATTGCAAGTTCAAGTCTAGCCTGGCCTGGTTAGCAGAGGGCCCTGTTTCAAAATAAATTTTTTAAAAAGATGGAGGAAAAAGACTAAGAAAGACGTATATATGGTACTTGGTCCTTAACATGTATCATCATTTAATAACGTTCTCTTTTACAATGACAATAAATACCCTTACCAAATACAGAGAACATGAATTTAGTAATAATAATATGCTATATGGTCCATATTCAAGCACTGTCAAGTATCAGCACTTTTTTAATAGATCTTTTTTTCTTCTTACAGAAGGAGCTGCTTGTATCAACACTGCATCTGATATGTCTCTCAGATCTAAGCCCTGTCCCCCCTTTTTGAGACAAGATGTTGCTATGTAGTTCAGTATGTTCTTGAATTTACTGTCCAGTCCAGTCTGACCTTGAATACAAAGTGGTCTCCTGTTCAGCCTTCCAAGTGCTGGGATTTTAGTTGTGTGCTACCATGCCTGGCTAACTTACTTTATTTTTTGGTTTTTTGGTATTGGGGATCGAACCTCATGCCTCATGCTTGCCAGGCAGGAGCTTATGCCGCTGAGCTAAATCTCTGGCTCAAAAATAATTTTAAACTTGCAGCAATAGCACAAACAACCCTTGGCATTTTCCCAGACCTGCCAGTTGATAACATGTAATGTTTCTCTCTGTCTGCACTATATGTTCCTTTATACATTCTTTTCTTGAGCCATTAAAAAAATATATTTCTCTGTTTTTTCCTGTCATTTTAGAGTTAGCTGCAGATGGTCAAACTCTCTTACTCTTTCTTACTGTTCTAAGAACATTCTTTTCCATGACTGTTCTGCAGTGTTCAAATTCAGCACATTTTACCTTAATATATTATCTATTAGATATTCCATATTTTTGTATTTTAGTTAGCCCAGTAGTACTTTTATTTGATCCTAATAAACTTCTATGATTTCTCCAAGATTCAAGTTAGAATTGCAAATTATGTTTAATTCCCATGCTTTTTAGTCTCAAATAACCTAGAACTTACTCTCTTTTATCTTAAAGATCATATAAATTGCTTGATGCTTTCTTTTGACATTCTTTCTTTTTTTTTGATATTTCTTTATGATTAAATTTAGAATGTGTTTAATAATTGCTGAGCAAAATCTTCTGACAAGTGCCATGTAGCCAGGAATAGTGGCACACACATGTATTTCTAGCACTATGGCACTGCCTAGGAATTTGCAAGACCCTGCCTCAAAATTTAAGAACAGACTGTGGATATAGCTCAATGGAAAGGCCCTGGGTTCATCCCCAGTATTGCAACAAAAGGAAGGAAGTACAGTGTAACTTTCCCACGGGGCACTTTTTAAAGTTTGTAGTCATGTTTGTATGCTAACTCAGGACCAATTTTCTTTCTCTAAATTCAGATGGATTTCCATGTCAGTGTCAAGGGTGCCACATTTGCATGTGTCCCTTTTAAGGCTGTAAGCATGATTTTGTGTTTGTAATTTTACAATCTTTTCTACAAATAGTTGCCCCAAACTGTATAAACTTAAGGTCCCACAAAACCTAGATCGGCTCTATCCTCTGAAACCTGTTTTTTCCTGTATCAATGTAAAATACTCTGTTTTACAATAACATGACCCTGAATTACAAGTTTTGTTTTTGTTTTCTTTCTCTACTGAGGATTAGACCCAGGACTTCACATGTTCTAGGCAAACACTGTACCACTAAGCTGCATACCCAGCTTTATTTTTCCTTAATTGAAGAAGTTGTATAGAAATGAAATTTTATTTTGATTAGGTTCTTTTTCCTGGCAAGGAATGCAGTACCATCTAAGGACTCATAAGGAAAATATTTGGTAGCTGGAGGCAGAGGCAGGAGGATCATAAGTTCGAGCCCAGCTTAGTTAATGTAGTCATTTGGCAAGACAGCCTCTGAATTTTTTAAATTTTATTTTATTTTTATTTTTTTATTTAGTTTTTGGTACTGAGGATTGAACTCATGACCTCGTGCTCGCCAGACAGGTGCTTATGTTGCTGAGCTAAATCCCCAGCCCCAATCTCTGAATTTTTAAGTGGTGAGAGGGGTATGGCTCGGTTCAAAAGCCCTGGGTTCAGTTCCCAGAACTGCAAGCATGTGCATGCATGTGTGTATAAGAACATTTTTAGAATCATCCAGGACTTTGTGGCAGCTATTGCTCCTCTGTGTCTGTCTGACTCTCGGGATATATGACCTCTCATTCATGATCTGTTTCTTGTGAGTTGGCAGTTTATACCTAAGCTGCTTCATCATCTCATTTTGTGCATTGTCACTAGCTCTTCTGTGTTCATCAGCTGCTCCTTCTTGTATGAGTGTGATTGACCCAGCTCCTGTGTAGCCTGCAGTGGGCCATGCTTGGATCTGATGCTTGTGCTTGTGCTTGTGCTTGTGCTTAGGCCAGCAGGCCTGCAGGAAGGAAGACAAAACTGACTCTGACCGGGAATCTGGAGACTTAGGCTGCTTAGGTGGGAGTCTCAAGAGGGCAATCTCTTCACTTAGGCATCAGGAAGGCTTCATCTGTTTATTTACACTGCATACAAAGCATTATTTTTCTTTGCATTTGACCTTAGAAGAAAACAGGAAAGGACAGGGAAGGCAGCTCACCACTGTACCACCAACCGTAGGAAAGGTGAGGGAAACAGAATCTGGAGCAGAGGTTAGGGCCGACTCCTGGGGCAGAGCTAGGGGCAGGGTGTGTTTCATTCAAATTATTCTAGTTGTTTTTCAGAGACGTAAGTATATAGTTAAAAGAATGTATATATTTACTTTTTCTCTTATATAGTGTATCCATCTATTTTTATTTAGCCCTTTCTGAAATAATCCTTCATACCTAATACAAGTTGTTTCATCGCTTCCTATTTCATTAATTCTAAATTATGCTGTTCTTTGCTGTGTTTCTTATCTTTCAGTTTGTTTGATATTTTAGGTTATAACTTTCTTGAATACTTTTATTGTCTTCAATAGGGATGCTTCTGGTCCATTTCTCTTATACATAATTAAGCTGCAGTTCTGTTTTGTGTTTGGGAAAATGAGTTCTGATTTTTTTTTTAATAAATGTTTTTGTCTGTTTGGGGGTTTTGTTTGTTTTTGAGACAGGGTCTCCCCATGTAGTCTAGGCTGACATTGTACTCACTAAGTAGCCGGGCTGGCCTCAGACTTAACAGTGATCCTCCTGCCTCAACCTCCCAAGTGCTGGGATATTTAGAAGGAATTTTCTGAGTTTTTAGAAGGAATAAGTAGATCCAGATATCTTTCCTAGCCAAAGGCTCTAGAATTCTCCCTTGTTGTTTTTAGAAGTATGCAAAAATGTACCTTTCCATTTATTAAATTTGTTGCTTTGTTATCCTATTTACCTACCTGTCTTCCTTCCTCTCTTTCTCTCCTCCTGGTTCTCTCCTTCTCTCCCCCTCCTCTTTACCTCTCCTATCTCACTCCTTGTCTTTTTGTTGTGTTTTGTGTTTACACCGGGGATTGAACCCTGGATGTTAGCTCTCTGTGCTAGTGTGGTCCCACTTACCCACTTTAAAACATCTGCTTTGACTTCTCTTTCACTTATTTTTTGCTCTTCTCCTCTCTCTTTATCTCTTTGGCAAGACTGGACATTGAACCAGTGGCCACTCTTACCAGTGAGCTATATTTTCAGCCATGTTTTTGTCTATTTTTGGACAGGGTCTCCTTAGGTTGCCCAGGTAGAATTTGAACTTTTAATCCCCCCCACCTCTGTCCTCACTGTACTTGGCATTAGATGTTTCGTTTTTCTTTGCTTCTGTTGTCTTGCCTCCTGTTCTGTTCTCAGATGTGTTTTGTTTTTTTGACACACAGTCTTGTTTGTATAGTTCAGGCTGGCTTCAAAGTCACTCTTCTTTTGCCCAGGCTGGTCTGAAATGCTGAAATGCATGGCACTTCTTCCTCAGGGCTGGGATTATGGATTTATGCCATCGTGCCTAACTCCACAAGTGTTTCTGTGTGTGTGTGTGTGTGTGTGTGTGTGTGTGTGTGTGTGTGTAAGAGAGAGAGAGAGAGACTTTGCCCTGGAAGGAGGCTTCAACAGGTAGCTCCAGTTTCTTCAGACTTTTGCAAACATCAGAGCATAAGCAGGACCTTTCCAGCTTCACCTGCTGTGCTCAGATTTGCAAGCCCTTCTAATCATTGAGTACCTTGAAGTATTTTGAGGTTCTCCTTTTCTTCTGTACCTCGATCTGAGAATTCTGTGTTTTTCCTTCTATATAGAATATAAGACTGAGTTTTTTTGAGACAGGGTCTCAATGTATAGTCTACCTTACCCAACTATTTTCTGTTAGTTTAGTTAATGATTTTATCCATGGATTTTTATTGCCAATTTAGTAGCTTTGTTTTTATGGAGAGGGAGGAATGGGAATATAGGAAGAAAAATGGTGCTGCTGCCACCTGTGTCTTCCCAAAAAGCCTCTCAGCAGTATAGTTTTAAGGTGAAAAGTCGTGAAGTTTTAAAGTATTTATAATGCTTTAACAACGTGGTTAAGAGTAAATATATCAGAGCTGGGGATTTAGCTCAGTGGCCTAAGTGCCTGCCTGGCAAGCACGAGGTCATGAGTTCAAGCCTCAGTACCACAAAAAAAAAGGAGTAAATATATCGAGTAATATTAGTGGTTCTAGAACTATAGGAGTTGGATTTTAATTTTCACTAGAGTTGCATGGTCCCTTGTTTTGTTTTATTTTTATAGCTAACACATCTATATGTTTCATGGGTTTTTAATGTTTGTTTTTGTTTTACAATGGCTAAGGGTTGAACCCCAGACCTCCTGCATAATAAACAGATATTCTACCACTGAGCTACATCCCCAGCCCTTTTTAAAATTTTGTTTTGAGATAGGCTGACCTTGAACTTGTAATCCTAGTACCTCAGCCTCATAGTATTTGAAATTACAGGTCTTATGCCATCAGTGCCGGTTTATGTTCCTTATTTTTGTTCATCAATAATACTAATATCCTAATAAATTATAATTTATAAAATACTTCCATATTCATTCTTTTACGTTCCTAGTCACTACAGCTCATCAAAAGGTGGGGGTCACTGTAATGGAACAGGCCTGCAAGCACTAGTAAATGGAGTTTCTCCTCAGCAGTTAACAGTTGCATGATTTTTTTTTCTTTAATGATTTTAAAATAGTTATAAAAAGTCACATAAAATTCATAGTCTGAAGACTAAAAGTGTATCGCATCAGTAGAGCTCCAACCTCTCTGCTGGAAACCATGGTTCAGTTTCCATTTCTGGTAAAGGAAAGGAAGCATCCAGCGAGTGGGATGGAGTAGGGTGGCACATGTTGTACTTAGCCCATGTGAAGCTGTGGATTTGCCCTCTAGTACCATCCCGAAGCAAAGCAGCATATATGTTGTAGCTAATAGCATAACTAAACATTTCTTATCTTCCAGATGCCCTAAAAAGTACCTTGGGAAAACACTATTATATTTGGGAAAGCATAGAAACACTGTGCTTTCATGTTACAGGTGTGTGTGTGTGTGTGTGTGCGTGTGTGTGTGTGTGTAGAATTGTGGAATCTATATCAGTTTACATACACACACACACAGAGAAAGAGAGAGAGAGAGCCTCAGTGTATGAACAGTTACATAGAAAATCTGGGCATAATGGCACACACCTATGACTCTAGCACTCAGGAGACCAAGGCAGAAAGATGACAGCAAATTCAAGAGCAGCTTGGGCTGCATAGCAAGTTCCAGGACAGCCTGACCTACATAGTGAGGCCCTGTATGAAAAAATAATAAGTAAATGAGAAAATATTAATGCTTGCCTCTGGGCCAGGAGTCAAGTAGTTATGAATGAATCGTGAATGGGAAGGTAACGGTTTGACTTTGACTTTTAGTTCCTCCACCATTAATACCTTATTTAATGTTAAATGTACTTAATAGTTGAGTGTTTCACATGAAACAAAATTTTGATTGGTTCTTTTTTTCTTCTCAATAATGTGTAAAGAGGTTGAAACTGTAGTTAACAATCTCAAAAAAAAAAATTTTTTTTTTAATTTTGGGGCGGGGTCTCACTATGTAACCCAGGCTGGCCTTAGACTCACAGTTATCCTCCTGCCTCGACCTCCAGAGCCAGCAATATTCTGAAATTAATTGTATTAAAATCTGTACTTTGTTTTGATACAGTTTAGATTGTTATCATCACGTTGAGGCATGGCTTTCTATTAGTATTTTTCAGCATATCTAAGTTCTTATACAGCATCATTTTAATAAACTTATTTTTCCCTTAACCTAGACCTTCCAAATCTGGTATCTTAACTCCTTTTTTCATCTAATATATACAAAAATAAATATTGACAAAGAATATAGTTTAGAAGTGGCCATACAATGATTTTCTTTTCCTACCTCAATTTTGTTGTACTTTTTCAGCTTAAATATTGTCTTATCATTACTCTGGTGTTATGTTTTAGTGTCGAGGAATAATTTAAACATTAATTAGTTTAAGAGTTTCTTATATGAATCATTCACAGCTTTGCAACACTGACTTCTTCATATTCTACTATGAAGTCATAGACTACAACCAAATTTTAATATGCAAAGTGTACTGAAACATTATTTTCCTCAGAGAATGTGTATGTAAGATGTCTTCATAATTTAAAATTTGGTTTTATAGAATTACATCTATCGGTAACCTGTATTCTGTGTGCAAATGTCTCTTCTTCAGATTCTGCTGCACAGTCTGTGTCCTCTGGGGTCCGTGCTCCATCTCCTGCCCCTCCATCAGTACCTTTAGGGTCAGAGAAGCCCAGCAGCATCTCTCAGGACAGGAAAGTTCCAGTTCCGATTGGGACTGAGCGTTCTGCACGGATCCGGCAAACAGGAACTTCAGCCCCGTCTGTGATTGGGAGCAATTTGTCCACGTCCGTGGGGCACAGTGGCATCTGGTCTTTTGAAGGGATCGGTGGCAGTCAAGGTATGATTTGCTGCTTGCTCTGCAGGTGTTGTTTGCATTCCCCTGTGTTGCTCTGACACCATTGCCTTCACAGTCACGGCAGAAGGCCTGTGTCCTTGTCCCTTGTGCTATTTAATCACTGTTTGTGGAGTTCTGTTCCCATGTGATCTCTTGTGTTGGCATTTATCATTGCTTGCTGAAAACAGGCTAGGGCAGATATGTTAATTTCCCATTTTATTATATTAACTATTAATATATTTTTGAGTTTCTTAGGTTTTAACTTTGTTTTGTAACACTAAGTGGTTAGGGTATTTTATTAGGCTGTGTTATGTTGCTACTTGCAAACAAGGAAATACTACTGTATAAATATATGCATGGTATTTTAAAAGTATTCACAGCTTAATACAGAAATTCTTAGGTATAAAATTTTTTCTTTATGAAAGTATTACCAATTCTTTGCTTTAAAAATAAGAGTGTTACAGATTTTTGTCTCTGCCTTTTTTTTCCCCTTAGACAAAGTAGACTGGTGTAACCCTGGGATGGGAAATCCTATGATTCACAGGCCAATGTCTGATCCAGGAGTGTTTTCACAGCATCAAGCCATGGAGAGAGATAGTACAGGAATTGTAACTCCTTCTGGTACATTCCATCAGCATGTTCCTGCAGGATATATGGACTTTCCTAAAGTTGGGGTAATGGTGATTTGAATAAGCATCTTCATTATTTCAAAATGTTTTTCTTCCTATGAACTTTCACTTCCCCATGGATGAGCATGTGTAAAATGATGCAGGGGCTAGGGCTGCAAATACAAGTCAAACTCTGGCTTCTGGCTGAAGTATATATAATTTATAAGTCTTGATTTTATCTCAGAGAACTGTTTTTGACATATTTTGAAGCTAGTAGGCTTAATAATCTCATGTTAAAATAAGCCATATAATAAAAAATAATTTTTGAATTTCCTAGATAATTTATACATTCTCAGAAAACATTTTAAGTTTGTCAGATTTGTTATTTCTGGGTTTTGCATGGTTTTTATTTATTTAGCTTTTTGAGACAGAGTCTCACTAGTTAGTCCAGGTTGACCTCCTGTCTCAGAATTCAGAGTGCTAGGAATATAGTCACCTGCCACCTTGCCTGGCTAAATATCAATTTGTTTTGTTTTGTGATTTTGGTTACTTTTTTATTTTTCTTTAAATACTTATTTTAAGGATGTTGATTCTGTTGACAAAAGTGAATAGTAACTCAAATGTTACTTCTCCTCCTATTAGGGTATGCCGTTCTCTGTGTATGGGAATGCAATGATCCCTCCAGTGGCGCCCATCCCTGATGGGCCTGGAGGACCCATATTCAATGGCCCTCATGCTGCAGACCCCTCTTGGAACTCACTGATAAAGATGGTTTCAAGTTCCACAGAAAATAATGGTCCTCAAACGGTAAGACTAATAATCCAGCAAATAAACACTCAGTTTTATGAAATAAGATACAGATGAATAGATAAGAAGAGAGTATAGAGAGTATGGCCAATTGAGGAAAATGAGGAAGATTTAATATAACAGAAATGTAATAGAAGTGTATGGGAAACGGTACAAAAGATAGTGGTTTGAGGCTAAAACTACGGAAGGATATTATATATACCCTTGGGTAGAAGATGGTAGATAAAAGATTTTAACGTGCAAAATGATTTTCAGATAATGTTATTTTGCACTGACAATGGGGTTGAATTGTTTTGTTTTGTTGAGACAGGATCTTGCTGTGTAGTTCAGGCTAGCCTTGTACTCAGAGCAATCCTTTTGCCTCAGCCTCCTGAATGCTGGGATTACAAGTGTGTACCACCATGCCCAGCTGACATCAAAATTTAGTGGTGCTGCAAAAGAGGCTCTTCAAAGGTTACTTGTTAACAGTACTGTAAATGTGAAAACTATATATAATTAACTGAAAATTTAAAGAAATGGTTATGTAGTTTTATATTTCAGCTTATATTGATGCATGTTTAGTATCTGACTCATTCTCCTTCCACAACCATTAATCTGTATATGCACAAGTAATGATTTTTTTAAAAAGATGATGATAAAATAGATCCTGCCCCAAGGAGTCAGAAGAGCCCTACAAAAATGACAAATAAATTGTGAGGGTGTACACCACCTAGTGGAAATCACTTGTCTACCATGTAGAAAGCCCTGGGTTTCAGCACTGCAAAGAAAATTTAAAAAAGGAAAAAGTGGTTTAACATTATTTTATTCGCTAGTATGTTACAAATTGAGTTATTTTGAGCTATTTTACGATTAGTCTAGATACTAACAGCAGTTCATTAGTTGAGTTTTAATCAAATATATATTTAATAAGATAACATGTTCTATATATTCCTAGGTGTGGACTGGACCCTGGGCACCTCACATGAACAGTGTGCATATGAACCAGCTGGGCTGATGAGGATGAGCTTGTTAGCCTCCAGATTCCTTTTCATTCAGAGGAGATCACAAGTGGCCAGAAAAACAATTATGCTCCCAAATCATTCTACTGATGTGCTTGACTGAAGTGTGTAGGCTTTTTGCAGAAGAACTTACTAACTGACCTATTTTCTGTGAACATTTGTGACTGCCCATTCCCCATCATCGGTCATTTTACCTTAGTTAGCATTTTTTCTTATCATTTTTCTTTTTTTCTTTCCTTCTCCCCTTTGGACATAACTTTCTGTTGAAGCTGTTCTTTGGCTGGTTGGTTTTAGTACTGTAAACTGCTTCTGAGCAAACACGGAAATTTAGCGAAATTATGTAAACTTGATCCTGAGGTTTTAGAATGGCAAATAAATGTACAATTGTTTACATAACAGAAAAGGCTAAGCAGAAAGTAAATTTCAATATGTCAGTATAGAGGCTCTACTTTATGTAGACTTAAATTAATGTGAGATATGTACCTTCATATTCAGAAATCTGGATGTTTCCTTCATACATTAAACTATTAATAAGCATCACTTTTCTACTTGTGTAATTTAAGTATCAAGTATGATGGGCTAATTATTATCAGTGCTTGTTCCTTACACTGACTTAGAACACCAGCTCACTCTCACTCTGGTCTAGCAAGCCACACAGAGAAGAAACTTCTTACTTCTCCCTGTCCTTTTATTATCTTTTCACCCTTGGAATACACACTTCTTTCTCTCTTTGCTTTCTTCACTCCTTATTTTGTACTGCAATACCAGTATAAAATTCTTTAGCTGAGAAAACTATAAAGATGTTCACTGTAATGTTTGCTGCAAGGATTTGGAATGTCTTCATCACCAGTAGCTTCTTCAAACCATAAAATATTTAGACTTTTTGAGACTGTAAAAAGACACCACTATTCCCAGTCAGCATATACACGCTCTTAATATATTGTTTATTATTAAACAACTGAGTGTAGTATTTTATATTGGATAATACTGATTCTTAACATTGGCTTTATAGTTAAGAGTCAACATAATATTTCAGTTTTCAGTAATTCAGTGAGAGTACTTTCATTTTCTTTTCTTTTTTTCAATTCAGAAAGCTTCATGCTCTCCATACTTGTATATTATCAGTGGAAGGGATCAACAGCTACCTTAAGCCAAGTAATAAAGTTTGCATTTGTCATTACAGCAATTATGGTAGATACATGAATACACAACTACAATATAAATCTCCATTTTATTCATTGGGATTTATAGAGTCCGTTCACTTGAAATAATAAAACAGTAATGTATCTAAGAATATGTGCCCTGCCCTGGCTCCTGTGGAAAAATAAATTATCTGGTTGAAATGTAAAGAAAGTAAACATAACAGTGAAGTTGTGTATATATCAATTAGTCTTTTTTCTTTTCTTTTTTTAAAGTTAGGCTTAAATTCCACACTGGTAAAAAATAAGCATTAACTAAAACTTAGATAATTCATTTAGAATTGACAATTTTAATATGGTTCCTTAGCTATTCAAGTAGATGAACTGTTTTCTGGCCTCTGGCAGCTTGTGTAAAGCATCCATATATGGTTTCATAAATACCAAAAGTTGGTAAACAATGCACATTCATGACTTTTAATTTAGAAGGTAATCTTAATACATAAATTTATCTTTCCACCTATGATTAATATTTCCAAAAGTAAAATATTTCCTACGACTGAATATAATTACAGCACTTTAGTAAGAAAGGGGTGTAATGTTATTTAACAGAATAATTTATAGAGAACTCATGCCACTATTGGATATTTTTTGCTTATTTGTTTTATGTTAATTAGGTTCATTTCTACTTGATAATCCTTCTGGAAAACAAATATTACTTAACATTTACTGCAGCACGAGTTGTGATGTTTCACTAAACAAGAGTTTCTTAAAGTGAGCTGAGAAAGAAGGGGGAGAGCACCTCTGGGTAGGGAATGTAGGTTGGAATGCTCTGTGTTTACATTTTGGTTTCAGGCTTGGCTTTAGAAGTGTGTCCTAGGGACATTTTTCAAATACACTTTTTATATTTCAGATGTAATTCAGTGCATTTTTTTATTTAAACAATAAAATATATAATTTTTGAGACCATGCAGGTCTTTCCCCCTCTTTTGAAAGAATGTGATACATGTATATGCAGATGATATGATGTATTTATTTACTCTCATTCTTTTAAGTCATTTAATTTTGAGAAATAACACTTGGATTAGTTCATGCGTTAAATCCCAAAATAGTACCCCAGTGATTATCCAATGCCAATGATTATACCAACATTTGAGAGGATTTGTTTACCATTTCCAACAAATCCGCATTTCATGTCTTCCTAACATACATTTAAACATAACTGAGACAGGTATGGTGGCACCAGTTTGGCATCCCAGGCTGAGGCTGGAAGATCTGCACGCTTAAGGCCAGCCTGAACACAGAGTGTGCCCTGTTCTCAAAAAAACAGTGACACAGCTAAGTTTGAAAGTTCTCCTATTTTCCATTACTGTAAAGTAATGTTTTTATTTTATTCGTAAAGGAAATTTTTTTTTATAATACTTATTTTTGTTCTCTGGGGAAACAAAAGATATATAGAATGTTAATGCTGTAAAATAGTATTTTGTCTTTTGACTCAGGATACTTATAAAAATTATTTTCCAACACTATATTTTCTTTTAGAGTTACGTTTCTTTGTGTTTTGTTGTTTTTGAAAGAGGGTCTCACTACATAGTGCAGCCTGGCCTTGAACTTGCTCTTATTTAGCCCAGGCTGGCCTTGAACTCACAGTGATTTTCCTGCCTCTGCCTCCCAAGTGCTGGAATTATAGGCATGTGCCATATATTCTCTAGACAAAACTGAGAAACTCAAGATTGTAACACTAATTGATTCAAAGTCCTCTAATTGATTCAATCTATATTCACTTTGATGTTCCAGATAAACACTCTTTCACACACATCTAGTATTACCATCAAAGTATGCTAGAACTTTTTCTTTCTTTTTTTTTTTTTTTGGTCTTTTTCGTTTTTATCGGTACCAGGGATTACAAGGCAGGCACTTATGCCGCTGAGCTAAATCTCCAGCCCCTAGAACTTTTTCTTATGTAAGAAATTTCAGAATCAGAATTTATGTTTGATGTAGTTAGGTTACACTAGTAAATTCTGTATGCTCCTGAAATACATATCTCAGTGATGAATGCTAACACAAGTTATAGCTGTTGATTAACTCAGGTGTGGAATTAAAGACAAGCACATTATTAGTGATTTAATGCCACTACTTAGATTACACATCTGGATTGCAAAAGTGCTATCACTTGAATTTGGGTGAAGGAATACAAAGTTCCATTGTAGTACTGATGCAATTCCTTTATAACATGATGAGTACAAGACTAATAGCTGTGTTGTCAGAGGTTTCATGTTAGACTTCTACCTTGAAATGAATTCATGCTTTAAAAAAAAAGCAAACTTCGCATGTTCAGTACTTGAAAACCAGTAAGAAAGATGACATAGGAGGATACTTCTCAATATAAAGGGTGAAGAGTTAATTCTGTACTCGTCAGTTTTGAAAAGTAGGCCTTAAAAAAACAGAAAAAGATGGCTGGGTTGGTGGCACATGCCTGTATTCCCAGGACTTGGGAAGTTGATGGAGGATTACCATGAGCTCGAGGCCAGCATGGGGTACATACTGAGTTCAAGCTCACCCTTAGCTGCACGTCAAGATCCTGTCTCCAAAAATCATAAATTTTAAAAATCTGATTCGAGAGGCCCCCTTTAACAATTTAAGGTTTTATTGTTTTGAGATAAGGTCTGTGCAGTCTAGGCTGGCCTTGAAATTATAGTGATTCTCCTGCCTTAGCATTCCAAGTGCTGGGATTACAGGTGTGTGTCACCACACTTGGGTAGTTTTTTTTTTTTTTTAACTTTTACAGATATTCTAGAAGGCATATTTGAGAAATGTGAAATCTAAAGTTACATAGTACATATTGAAATTTTGAGCACCTTAGTTCAGTCTGATGTAACAAAAATATGACTTGACTAGATGATTTCAACAAGTTGATTTCTCATAGTTCTGAAAGCTATCATGTCTAGCATTAGCATTCTTCCCTTTTCAATTCCCAATGAGAGCCACTGTCCTGGTTCCCAGGTGGTTTTCTATTTCTTCACGTAGGGCAGAATCATCTCTTTTGTCTTCTGTTATAAGGACACTAGTCCAATTCTTGGGTCTCCACCCTTATAACCTGAATACCTCCTAAAGATTCATCTAAATACTATCACTCTGGGGATTACGGTTTCAGCATACAATTTTTGTTGTTTTTTGAGACAGGGTCTTGCTATGTAGTTCAGGCTGACCTTGAACTCACTGTGTAACCCAGGCTGGCCTCAAATTCATAGTGATCCTCTTGCCTTAGTATCCTGAGTGCTGGGATTATAGGTGTGCACCACGCTTGGCTTAACATACAAATCTGAGAGCACATTCAGTTCATTGCAAACTTCATTCCTGTGTTCAACGTAGAGTGCAGAGAGGAAATGCAATCCAAATTCTCACTGTATAACACTATATCCAAATATCCTAAATTGAAAAATGCCTCTTAAGAGCCAAGCATGGTGATATATGTCTGTAACACCAGCACTTCTGGATGCCTGCATAATTTTGTCACTTGAGAGACTGTCAAAAAACAAAACAAAATAGAACAACAATTTTAAAAAGACTGAGGCTGTAGTTTAGTGCCAGGGCTGAGAATTCAATCTAAGTACCACACACACACAAGAAAAAAAAACAGCGTTTAATATATCTACCAAATGTCATAGCTAAGCAACAACACTGTACAGCCTTATTGTGAGACAGGATTTGTTTTATGCTGAATTTGGGGCCTAGGACTCAACGTGTGCTTTACTACTGAGCCAGGGTACTTGCAGCCAGCTGGGAGATGTGGTTGTTACTAGCCACAGAATACTTCAGGTGAGAATTTCACACCATTGTTAATGAATCATCGAGAACTGTTTATATGTTTCTGTTTATAAGGAACTCAGTTTGTGATGTAACTAAAAGAAAAATAAGCTAATTACAAATGCTGATCATTTAAAACAAGACATGGTGGCATACATATTACCCCAGCACTGGAGAGGCTGAGGCTGAAGGATCACTGAATTCAAGCCTAGACTGGGCTGCAGCACAATGAGAAACTGTCAAAAAAAAAAAAAGTTTGATGTTGCACTAGTTCATCTGGAAACTATTAGGGTTGAAAGTGATTTCTATTTGCTTGCTCAAATATTTATATGAGCGTTTTATATTGTACTGTACAACTCAAAAAATACAAGATTTCAGTGTTGGATGACCAGTGCATAGACATTCACAGTAGAACTTTTGTACTGGGCTTTAAATTACAAATACTTTAAACATTATCTAACAAGTAAGTAGGTAATAAGTGAGAAATGTATGTGTCACCATAAGTGTGAAACACATTATAGGTCATTGCATCTTAGGTCACACGCGTTGATACCTTTCTGAGTGGCAGGCAGTGTAACATGAATGCAGTCAGTGACAAAGGTGAACAGTGGCTGGACGCACCCTAGTTGGGGAGGCTCAGGCTTGGTTGATGACAGCTCCACAGAATGAAATGTTTGGGATTTCAAGAAGAGCTCGAAAACTTCGTTTTATGAACGAGTGTATAAATGTGGACTTCAAAAATACATAGCAAAAAATTTATTTTGGTTTAACCCTAAGTATGAATTAATATTTTATTTCTGCAGTACCAGGGGTTGAACTCAGGGTCTTGTGTATGCTGAGCAAGCAAGCGCTCTACCAATGACCTACAACCTGAAAATACGAACTGTCTCAAAACTGTACAGATTACAACTGTAAATATGAATACTTACTTTGGGGGCTTATTTTTTGGTTGTAGGTTGGTCTTGAACTAAGTAGTCTTCTCTGGTCTCACATTTACTGTGATCTTTTTGCCTCAGCTTCCTAAGTATTGGAATTAGAGGCAGATGCCACTATTCCGTGTTTCGGTTTTTAAACAACTTTCTCTCTACAGGATCTAAAAGTTTAGAGGCTAGGCTAGTAGTGGCTAATCTATGCACAAATGCTGCGCAAAGCTGTTATTGAAAGTTTTGAAAGGCTAAACATCAGTGGACTAAGCTAAACGTTTCTTTAAAAGGGCCAAATCTATAGAGAATGCAGACGCATAGAATTCATTGTATGACAAGTTCATTTGTTTTCCTTTGGTACCAGGGATTGGAACTCATGCCCTTGCACTTGCCAGGCAGGCGATTGTGCCAAACCCCTGGCCCCTCACTTCCTCTACAGTTGGGCAAAGAAATTTCCATTTAAAATTGAATTCGTTTCCGCTTTAAATCAGTAGACGATAGCAATTGTTTTTTGAGACAGGGTTTCACTGTACAATTCAGACTGGTCTTGAACTCACTTTGTAGCCCAGGCTATCCTCAACTCACGGAAATCTTCCTGTCTCAGCCTCCCGCTGGGATCACAGGTGAGCGCCCACCGCTGCTTTTTTTTTTTTTTTTTAACTCAATACATAGTAGATCGATAGGTTGTTTCAGATAAAATCTTTTCTATAGCATACATATGGTGTTTATATAATTTTAAAAGGAAGGTGCAAATCTGGGTGTTTGCGTTTGACGCCTGGGTACTGAACTGTTACCGGCTGGTTCCTTTAGAAACAGCTCCACAATGGAAAGTGTTCCACATTCTTCGAGCACCAACAAAGAGCTGGATAAGACAAATGCAGCGTTCACCTTTACCAGGGAAGCCCCATGGGGCATGCGCAGGGGCGTCGAAGGGGCAGGGCTCCGCCCCTCCCTGCCACGGGAGCGGGTCTACGCGTCCTCTGTCTGTGTGCCCCAGTCCGCACCGGATCGAGCGGTAGTCGCTGTGCCCGGCCAGCGCTCCGAGCGAAGCCACCACCAGGCCTAGCCTTTCTCGTTTCTTGAGCCAGCTGAACGACTCTCCTGCCTCAGCTTCCCAGGCGTGCTTTACCGCACTGGCCCATCCTGTAGGCCCCTGCTCCATTTACAATGAAGTACACAAATTCAAGGACTCCGAGCTGCGGGACAGGCTGCAGCTGGCCGAACGCACAGCAGGCGGCGGCTCGTACCCGCCAGCCGGGAGGCCTTCTTTGCCCAGCTGCAGGGCACTTCCGGCGAGGCCCCGAGCCGCGTGCGGAAGGCGGGACTTCGCTGCCTCTGTCGTCATCGCCAGCGCGCCGCGGGCGTCTGGGACTCTTCCGGGCACTGGCGCGCGCGCGCTCTACAAAAGAGGCTCCGGGCGCACGGGCGCGCTAGCTGGCGCGGGAGCTTCGTGGACATGCTGCTCGCCTTGCGCGGTCTGTGGTGGCGGCCGCTGCCCGGCCTTCAGCCCCGGGCCCGGGTTCCCGCGCTTCCGTTGTGGGCTGCGGCCGCAGGCCCCGTGGTGGACCCAGGAGGCTGGTACGAGGCGTTAGCCTCATCGGCGCCCGTGCATGCGGCGGAGGAGGCGCTGCTGGGCATGCACGCCGCTGGCCTGCCCTGGTGGGGCAGCATTGCCCTCGCCGCCGCCGGCCTGCGCGGCCTGCTCACGCTGCCCCTGGCCGCCCAGCAGCGCCGCATCCTAGCCAAGGTTAGCGCGGACTCTGGCAGGCGCCATTACGAGGCCAGCACCGTGAGAATTGAGAGAGAACCTGTCTTGCCAAGCAAAATGTAGCAAGCAGTTTGCAAATCAGGTTTTTTTTTTTTTTTTTTTTTTTTTCCTTTTTTGAGATCGAGTCATGTAGCCCATGCTGGCTTCGAACATGGGGCGATCCTCCTGCTTCAGGCTCCCGAGTAGTGAGATGACAGGCGTGCATTACATGCCTATTTAATGGGGTGGGGGCGCTTTTTTCTGTGGATTGAGTGTGACAATACTTTCCTTGTCTACTTTATCATATTCGAGTATACAGTGGATAGCAATGGTTAAAGTGATTTGAAAACAATAAGAACAATAAAGATGTTTTTCAGTTGGGGGATTTCAAAAAGTGGATTTCATGTTTTTAAGGCCGTGTCATTTTAAAAGAATAAAAAAGAGGAAGAAACTATAGCAGCATGAAGGCAGAGAATTATCACAGGAGAGGAAAAAATGAAGTTCATTTTTGGCTTGGTGCCCATCAAAGAATACTAAAGCATATTAATAGTGCTATTTTCTCCATTTACTGTACTGGGAAATTAGAGAGAGCAGTAAACCCTCGAGCGCAGCTTGCATTCGACCCTATGTAACTCCAGGGAATGGGTTGCGTTATATATATGAATCCTGTGTCAGCCTAGTGCTGGAATCACAGGCATGTGTCATCACACCCAGTTTATAGAGTTTCTTGACATGGTAAGCTACATTTTTAAGTGATTGAGAGAATAGAGTGTAAAATTATGTGTGGTTGTGAATAAAGATCCTTTATGTTCTCATAACAACTTCTTTTTCTTTAGCTAGGTGGAAAATTTGCAACCAGAGATAAAAAACATTGCCAAGCGTCTTAATCAAGAAGTTGCAGTTTGTGCTCATCAGTTGGGCTGGTCCAAAAGAATTGCCAGGTAAATAGTTTTATGCATAAATGGAGATATTGGACCAGGGATATAGCTCACTGACACAAATGCCTGCCTGGCAAGCATGAGGTCCTAAGTTCAATCCTTGGTACCTAAAAATAGAAAAATAAT
Organism: Cavia porcellus; assembly: GCF_034190915.1. Classification (NCBI taxonomy): domain Eukaryota; kingdom Metazoa; phylum Chordata; class Mammalia; order Rodentia; family Caviidae; genus Cavia; species Cavia porcellus. The sequence continues at coordinate 47,941,306 of NW_026947513.1, read as the reverse complement.
AAATAAGTGGAGGTGCTCTGTATATTAGATTTAGCAAGAAATTAGTTTCTTTATCCTTTCATTTCATATGATGCCACTGAAGCATGATAGTTTCACATATTGGACTAAAAGAAAAGAAATAGAGAAGCAAAAGTAAGAACTTGTTCCTGTTTTTGTCATACTGGGCTTTGAATCCAGTGCCTTTTGCATACTAGGCAAGTGTTCTGTTGAAGGATATCCCCAACCCTAGAGAACTTTAATTTTGAGACAGGTCTCACTGTGTTGCTTAGTTTGGCTTCAAATTTGTAATTATCTTGCCTCAGCCTCTCTGGAGTAGCTGAGATTATGGGCATGTGCCCATGCCCTTTTTTGAGATTGCATCTAGCTCAGTTGCCTAGGCTAGTCTCAAACTTTTTTTTTTGAGACAGAGTCTAGCCTTGTAGTACAGGCTGGCCTCAAACTCTTGGCAATTCTCCTGCCTAGGCCTCCCAAGTGCTAGGATTAGTCCAACTCTAGTGAGCATTTAGCCTCAGCTCCCTAACTGCTTGAGAATATCAGACCACTGTTCCTGTACTTGAGGGATTTCAGCCCGCTGAAGGAAAGACTTGTAATCCAGTGATAATGACAGTGAATTAAGTGCCCAGTGAAGCTACAAAGGTGTCTATATCCATCCTTGCCCAGGCAGCAACTCTTGAGGTACATCTGAGGACTTCTTACCTGTTTGGCAGTCATGTTAAAGATCAGTTTGTTAGGGTGGTTACTTCCAGAGGTGTGCTGATGTGGAGAGCTGATCCATTGATCTAAATTCCATCAAGGGACCAGAATATGTAGGTGTCTAGAGATATAACAGATTGTAAACTGGGAAGAAGAGAGAGGCTGTTACTGTGTCTTAATTCATTACACTTGAATTTGATTAAATTCAGCAAAACTATGGGTGATTGCCTGCTTGCTTTGTACAGAATGGTGATATAAGACTGAACATTTGACACTTGAGACTAAAGACAAGAGTAGAAGTAACTGATATGGAATGCAGATTGAAAGGATCTAGGGGCTAGGGATATAGCTCAGTGGAGTAAGTCCCTGCCTGGCAAGCTTGAGGTCATGAGTTCGATCCTTGGTACCAAAAAAAAAAAGGATCATTGTGAGAGAATGGACTGGAAAGGGTAGGCCCTTTTGATGGTCTGGGAGCATCCACACTGGTGTGTGGTCCAGGACAGAAACACATTACCACAAATGATATGTGAAGACATCTGTTGCTGGAGTTTGGCTGATGTGCAGATATCAGAGTGCAGTATGCTTGTAGCTAATGTCTTTGACTGTGGTTGTAGTCATAGTGTGCCTGTGGTGATATTTCCTGGCTGAAACCTAACTGGCCAGTATGGTATGTTTGTGCTGTGGGGATGAAACATTACCAATAGTTAAATGAAATTTTTATTTCCCTTTTTTCCTCTTCCCTCACTTTAGGCTTATTTATCTAAAGAATATGAGGAGATTTGTTTCAGAGCTGTATGTTCGGGATAACTGTCACCCTTTCAAAGCCACTGTGTTAGTCTGGATTCAACTTCCAATGTGGATCTTCATGTCTGTTGCCCTCCGGAATTTGAGTACAGGGGTAGCACATTCAGAAGGTAACTTATAGAAGTCCTCTTCTCCAAAAGGTCTCCAACGCTGTTGCACTTTAGGGAAGAAAAAAAATCAGTTTGTATTTTTTTTTTGAGACAGGTTCTCACTGTGTATCCCAGTCTGGTCTGGAACTCATAACAATCCTCCTGCCTCAGCCTCCCAATTGCTGGGATGACAGATGTGCCACCATGGCTGGCTTCATGGTTTCTATAATTGCTGTCTTCCTTTCAAAGTGTAGGGCTGGGGATATAGCTCAGTGGCACAGTTTCTGCCTGGCAAGTGCGGGGTCGTAAGTTTGATCCTCGGTTACCAGAACAAAAGCAAAGTGTAGAATTTTTTGTTTGTTGGGCAGCATATATACTAAAAAAGGGAATAGAATTTAAAATCTTTAAGTGTAAACAGATTGACTATGTTGGTAAAAGCACCTCACAGTTTTTTTAGGGGTGGTGGGTTAGGTATTTATATGAAAGAAAATAACCTGAATAAACTCAATACATATCATCATTGTGAGGGGTGCCATGCAGGAATTGCTTATGTTTTTTTTATACTTGTGCTGTTTTTAGGAATTCTGTTGTTTTATTAATAAAACTGTTTCACCAGGTTTTTCTGTTCAGGAGCAATTAGCTGTGGGTGGAGTTCTGTGGTTTCCTGATCTCACCACGTCAGACTCTACTTGGATTCTGCCCATCTCTGTGGGTGTCGTCAACTTACTGATAGTGGAGGTCAGTGGTTTGAAATGGAATTTGTTGTGGGGTTATGTTTTGTTTGTGTGTGCTTTGGTGTTCAGGATTGAACCCAAGGTGTCATATTTGCCAGGCAAACACTGTCCCACTGAGCTGTGGCCTCAACCCTGGTGTTTGTTTTTTTGTTTTTGTTACTGTTGTTCTAGCCTCAGATACACATATTTCAGTTGGACATAGCTCTGAGGCACTATTGAGACTCCTTGGATTCTGATCCCAGATCAGCCCTGACCTACGCCAATCCCGTGTTTGGTACTACAATTTTTTTTTTGGTACCAGGGATCAAACTCACAACCTCACGCTTGCCAGGCTGGTGCTTATGCCACTGAGCTAAATCCCTGGCCCCTAGTACTCTTATGTTTGGAATTCTCATAATTAAAAACAAACTCTGACTTTCAAAGAGACTTTCAGAATCTCTTTCAACTCTAAAATTCCATTTTAATATCTTTCTGTTCTTTTTCCTCCTTGGTCCTGGAGATTGAACCGAGTGCCTTTGCACTGAGCTGAATTCCAAGTTCTTTTCTAGCATATTATGTTGAGAAAAGGTCTGACTTCCGAAATTATGAGGACTGGGCTGGAATTTGCATTCCTTCTGCCTCAGCCTCCCGGAGTATGCCACTGCCCCTGGGTAATGCACTTAGTCTTACAGTTTCCTTTGAAGATAGTAATTCAGATGCCTAATCCATCTAGCTTTATTCTCACAATAGCATTGTATTTTATGAATGTGTTTATTAGTCTAAATTTGTGGATAGGGAACAGCCATACCTGATTGCGATTTTGTTGCTAAGTAACCTTACAAAACTTACTGACCTTCTTTCTAAATAAAGTAGACAAGTCTATGGGTAGAGAGTGTCTTCTGGATCACCGCCTGCTTGTTCGTTATCCTTGGTACCTTGAGCAACAGGTCAGAAAGAGCAAACTTTTACTTCCGTAGAGCACTGTTCTCAGACTGCCCGTACCACGTAGTGACCTAGAAGAAATTTTAGAAATTATTTACCTCAGCTGAAATTGCACAGACCTCAAGTCCCTTGATCCTGTTTGGGAACAGTATTATATTCCATAGTTTTGTTCATGTGGACCATATTTTTTCAGATGTGGAAAATGAAAATGATAGAGTTGAAGATCTCTGGTGAAGATGTCCCGGGGAACTGAGCGTGGTCTCAGCACCAGGCACAGCCTGGATGTGGCCGGCCCTCTGGGTGAGGGCAGAGCACAAGTGAGGCTCAGGTCTGGGCGATGGAGTCCACACTCTTGTGTTCTTTTCTGCCGCTCACGGCGATGACTGGCAGAGTGTGCCAGGCATTTCTCAAAGCAAGTCAGATGTGTTAACTCATCTCAATTCTTAGAACAACCCTGTGAGTTACAGGGATATAGGAGCATTTTTACCCTGTTTTAAGGAGAGGAAAGTAGCACAGAAAGGTAAAATTGCTTGAGATCCTGTGGCCACTAACAGTGAAGGACGCCTTCTCCCCCAGCCAGCGAGGCTCTGGAGTCATGACCTAAACAACTGATTCACGAATCACAGCTGCTGTCCTTTACTCTGTGCAGCCAGATTACAAACCTTTTGGGTCTTTTGCTGGGCATGGTGGAATCCCAAGACTCTGGAGGCTGAGGCAGAAGGATCACTGAGTTTGAGATTAGCCTGGGATACATAGTGAGACCATGTATCTAAAAATAAAACAAAAAAATTTTGGGCTGTGAAATTCCATCTACCTTGAGCTCACTGAGCAGCCCAGGCTGGCCTCAAGTTCACAGCAATCTTTCTGCCTCAGCCTCCAAGTGCTGGGATTACAGACACGTGCTATAATGTCTGGTTTAAGTTTTTTTTGAATGATGAATAGTCAGTCAGTCATACAAATTCATTGGTTTTTACTTATTATTTGTCTGTGTTTCTGCCCTGCTGGGGATTGCATTTAGGGCCTTGGGCATGCTATGCTCTACCACTGAATGATAGCTCAGCTGTTTTTGCTTTTTCCTTGTATTAAAATGTAGGGACTGGTCAGAAAATTCACTTGTATTATAAAGTTTGACTGATTTAGTATGCATTTAATAATCATTGTGTGTGTGTATTCTACTGCTTTAGCTTTTTGCTCTACAAAGACTTGGGATGACCCGTTTCCAGGTGTGCGTCACGTACTTTGTGCGCGCCATGTCGGTGCTGATGGTTCCTGTGGCTGCAACTGTACCTTCAGTAAGAGCTTCCTCTGAATATTGGATCCTTTACTCCTTTTCAAAATTCTGAGAGAACTAATCTGTCTCTGACCCCAAGTGATACTTAATCTTTCAAAACACCTTATTACAACTGTAGTACTTGACCCATTTGAATAATTGATGCATTGAGCTTTTTCTTCCTGTGTAGCCTGAACCAAGGAATTTAGCACTAAAAAAAGAAAAGGGGCTGGGGATTTAGCTCAGCGGCAGAAGCACCTGCCTGGCAAGTGTGCGGTCGTGAGTTCGATCCCTGGTACCAATTAAAAAAAAAAGACAAAAAAAAAAAATTTTTAAAAAAACCCTTTGCATTGGCCCATAAGAGTTTATATAATTTAATCTTATAACAGTATTATGAGATGGTATAGTTGTCCTTGTTTATGCCTAAATCAGTTTTGGACAGAAATAGAAAAGGGAATGATGGCATTTGTAGTTTCTGCAGTTTGTCCCATATTTCCTGAAGATTCATTAGAATCTTACCATGAAGGGAGGAGCTGTCTGAGGCATCTCCATTTTTACCCAAAACCAGCAACACATAGACCATTAAGTAGAATTTAGTTGTCTCTGGGTGTTCTGGCCGTTGGGAGGCTGAGGTGGGAGAATTGCCAAGGGTCAGGCCAACTTGGGCTACACAGTGAGTTCAAGGTTACTCTGAACTACTAGAGACACCCTGTTACAACCAAAGTAAAAGTGATTGCTAGTATGTAGGGTTATCCCAGCAAATATGGAAGTACTTAACAGTGCTTATGTTAGGAATCTGAAGCAGTATGTTTTGGGCATCGGGCTGTCATTTGGACATGATACTGTTTGTAATGCTGTTTTAAAATAAGTAACTGTCCTCATCTCTGACATAGATACCATAATGTCTGTGAGAATTAATGAAATAACATCCAGTGTCTGTTAAAGCACTTTCCACATAATGGTAGTATTGTGAAATATCCTGTGTTATGGTTTGTGTCTCTGTCTCCCCAAAGCCTCATGCAGATTTAGGTGGGACTTTTTGGGAGATAGCTGAATCTGGTGGTGTGTGGTTGAGTCACGGTTCATTGCTCAGATTAAGGGTGCTGGAATTAAGACTGGGTGATTGCTGCTCAGTCCACTGACTGGGTTGGTACCACCCTAGTCCCAGCAGTCTGGAGAAGAGAACTGGGCAGAAGGAGGCTCCTCCCCCTTGTTTTGTTCTTGTTGCCTTTCCTGCCTCACACTGCTGTGAACTGCTCTCTGCCTGCCACCTGCCTTGGACCCAGCTGATTTGGACTGAAACCTCCACAAACTGATCACTTTAGATGTGAGGTGTTTTGTCTCAGCAACAAGAAAAGAGTAAGACAGCATGTAAAGGTGCAGCAGTGCAGATTCACTGTATTTTTGGGGAGAAACAAGTCCAATTACAACTGAAGATATGCAGATGAAATAAAATAGGGCTAGTTGTGTTTCAGTGAAGGATTAGATTCAGAATAACTGATCTAAAAAGCGTGTCTTCATAAACCAGGCTTGTCTCAGAATGCCACCCTGGGACTGGCTGTCCCTGGATTTTGATGTCCTTGAAGCAGGAACGGGCACTAACATTCACACCTTTTCTTCTCAGTCAATCGCCTTCTACTGGCTGTGCTCCAGCCTCATGGGCCTTGCACAGAACCTGCTGCTGTGTTCTCCACGGTTTCGCCGACTTTGCCGAATACCACCGACCAGGTCACATTCAGACACTCCTTATAAAGACCTCTTTGCTGCCTTTTGTGCCAAGTTTAAATCAAGAAAATGATGTGTTTTCCAGTAATTTTGAAACAGTTGCTGGTGTCACTATCACCTTGATGTATGTAGATTTATAAATCGTTTAATTTGCTTTTATTTTAAAATGATAAACTGTGAAGACTGTGGGTTAAAATATAAGCCTAGGGCCAGGGATATAGCTCAGCTGCACAAGTGCCTGCCTGGCAAATGCAAGGTCGTGAGTTCGATTCCTGGTACCAAAAAAAAAAAAAAAAAAAAAAAAAATGCAAGCCTGATCTATTTGACAGTAATGAACATCTTTTAAGTGTTAGAAATGCAATATGTCTAATAAAAAAGTATAAAAATGGAACCATGTGTTGTCTGTTTAGAAAATTATAACTTCTTCAAGTTTTCAGAACTCTGAAGAATGAGATCAGAAACTAATGTCAAATTGTACTAAAACGTCTCATTAAAGTTTGATAAAGAAAGAGGATCCATCAAGTGACTTTTAATATTCAGATGGGGTAGGGAAGGACGTTCTTGTGAGAGTATCAGATAAACAGTTGGGTGTGATTTCTCTTCAGAAAACTTGTGGACTTACATGCTCAGGTCCTTTATTGACTTCTCTGAAGGTCCTCTGGTGACAGAGGCAGGGAAACCTTGTGGAACCCACATGAGGTTGACCCACGTGTGGATGGGGAAAAAGCCCAGGCTATGCAGTAGAGTGGTATATGCACAGCTCCCTCATGTAAGCATCATCTCCAGCACAGCTGTGAAGACTAGAAGAACTATCTATTTCTGTTTCTGAGTTTTAACAACTGAGTGCAGAGTGTAGTGATACATACTACTAGAGCCTGAAGTAGATTTTTAAGCATTGTTTATTTAAAGCAAGAAAATGAACATTAGCTACCTGTTGTGGAGGTCACTGTAACATGTTCAGGACAGGGTTGTAATTTGTATAGCATGTCTTGCTGCCTGGCAGCTCTCATTTGAATTAAGTGGTTTCTGCTAGCTTGAACCGTGGGGGTATGTGATGACCTCTCCCCTGGGTAGGTCATACCACATCTCAAGGGCTCTTTGATTATAGAAAGGCATTAATTTAGCAGACCAGATGTCATCTTATTAATTTCTCAAGGAAATCATTACAACAGTGTAAAACACTTATAATTCAGCCAATTCGTGGTATAGCAATTGTAAGTGCATGTTATACACACCAGTGGGGTACTCCATGTTAAAATTGGGTGACTGAGTTATTTACAAACATATGATTACTGATGAACATGTGAATACAAATTTCTTTTAATGAAATGAATTTGTTAATTGTAGTTTTTTTTTTTTTTTTTTTTTTTTTTTTTTTGTTAATTGTAGTTTTTAAGTTGTTATGAATAGTATCTATATGTGGGCAGTAATTACTCAAATTCAAGCTGCTAGCTAGCTAGATTTTGGTCCATTTATGGACTTTACTAATTTTAATAGTAAAAAGACTAAATTTAGCTTTAGTCATTCTTCACTGACTGAGGTGTTAAGACTCATTTGGACCACCAGTGATACAAGCTGCCTGATGAGACTGACATGTGTGTACCAACAGTAGGCCAAGCCCACTGAGAACTGTTAGTTTTTTGGAAGAATTAAGTACTCCAGTAGGTACATGGTAAAGACTTAATATAGGAAAAATTGACAGGTAGTATAAATTGTTACTTGCTTACTTAATTTGAAAATAATAAAATTCTTCCTAAAATATTGAGGAACAAATTTGACAGACATTTGAGGAAATTGCTAATTTTCATTGAATTAGAATATGGACAAGTCTGAGGCATGCTGTCATCCCATCTCAGTGTTACACAATAAAGTAAAAATTGGGGTACACTTTTTCATTTCTTTGGTATCTGTGGACTCTTAGTTGATCTGGATTAACTAATCGTCAACTTGTGACACCCATCTGAACTCAGTGTGGTGCTGGGTGTGAAAGGCCCACCTCAGAATTGTTGCCAACAGCAACAGCTGGATCAGGGGTTTGTATTTTTTTGGAGGGGGTGGTTTCTGTTCCCCCAAAAACAAAAAATGGAAAGGAAGATGCTATGCTATGCTATTGATCATTCTCCAGAATCTTATCATGCTGGGTTTTTCCATATGATCTCAGCTATTATCTTCAAAAGATCTTGGGGGCCTCACTGTCAGTGAGAATGGCTGTGGTTTTCTGGGGGGAGCTCTGGTCCTCACCTTGATCATCACTGGCTCCAGTGTAGAACCTCAGCCTGCTTGCACAGATCCTTCATCCTGCTAGAGCAGACTTGTAGCTTCCACTGCTCACTTTGGGCCCTTCCTAACACAGATCCTTGATACAGACTTGCATGAGTCATTGTCACGGGCTCTGGGCCTTCTGTAGTACTTGTACAGGACATTGCATGTGGAATCCAAGCCTTCAACTGGATTCTTTGGGTCTCTAGTGCATGGACAGATCTCTCGCACTTGTGTATTTGAATTTTGGGGTGAGTATTGTAAAATAATCCCATAAATTATGTGTCCTATATTAAGTCTGTTGTCTAGCAGACCTTGACTACAACAGTCAGCCTAGTTATGATCTGTGTTCTATGATACTAGATATTGAACCCCGGGCGTTACTTTTGGGCATTTATATCTCTAGCCCCCTTGCTTTTTTTTTTTTTTTTTAAAGGCAGTGTCTCCTTAGTCTTGAGGTTGCTCAGATTGTGACCGAGTTTGTAATGCTCCTACCTCAACTTCATGAGAGTACTGAGATTATGGACATGTACCACTGCACTCATCCATGCACAACATTTTTAATAAAAAGAATAAACATTCAATGGTAAGAGTTTGGGTTGCCGTATTTCTGTAGTTTGCTGAGAATTTAGAGGGGAAATGCAGCAGGTGAGACTGGGTTCTTTTGCTGATTTCTCAGTCCTGGTTTGAGTACCTCATTGAGGCATCTGCTTCTAATCATAATGAAGGAACTGAAATTTCGGTTTAGTCAGTCTTCATTATGTATGGTTTCTTATTTGCAAACATGCCTATTTGCTGAAATTTATGTCCCTGATACCAGTAGTTCACAGTGCTTTCAGGGTTGTTCATGGTAAAAAATGTGACTCACATGAATCATGACCTTGGTAGGTTTAAATAATGTTTTTCAAACTGACCATTAAATGTGTGTTCTTTTCACAATTGGTTTAGTACCATGATTTTCTCATTTCTTTGCTTTTTGCCAGTGATTTTGCTATTTAAGGTGATCTCCACAAACTTCCAGAGTATCTTAATGTTTCTGAGCATAAGAAGACAGAAGTGGGTAAAGATGAAGTAAGGATGCTGTTAGAGTTTAGTATTAATGAACCAGTAACACTGATCCATTGAGAAAAATATGACAGTTTGCCTCAGAGCAGTGATACTGTTGATCTTTGCAGGCGTTTGTACCATGTAACTATAGCAAAAGAAGGACCCCTCCTTCCCAGCCACTATACTTCATTTCTTAGTTGCCCAGGTAATAGTTCCAGTTCCAGTTCCTGTTACTTTTGTTTCTTAGAAACGTGGTCACTGTGATGCATAGCTGGTCGTGGTGATGCACACTGTATAAACCAACCCCAGCTGACAAGCCATTCTGCCTCTGTACTTCCTGCTTGCTTATCCCATGTAAACTTATCCCTAGGCCAACAGAGATTAGGGCCTGATATTCTGGGAATGATCCTGATCAGTACCTGCTGACATAAATAAATCTGCCTCCAATCCTGGGTGGTGGTTTGGTGTTTCTGCTTGCTAATGCATCACTGCAGTAAGTTCCAGACGTTTGAGTTGCAAACTTTCACAGATACAACATTCATAGATGGGAACAAATTGCAGAAATAGTTCACACGTGTGCTGCTGTGTACCTGCTGTGCAGTGCAATAGTGTACAATGGTAACAGTGCTCAGTTGGAGCCCAGGGTGTCAAAGCAGGGCAAAAAGTGGTGATGTGGAGGGCACTGATAGGAAGTGCAAAGCAGTAACCACAGAAACAAAAGTGAAGAGAGATTTGACCAAGGTGAAATGATGGCAGGTGTTGCTCATTCTCATGACTCACTTGACCACTGGCAAATGGTCAAATGCCAAATTAAAGAACAAAGACAGGATCGTGGAATATGTGAAATGTGCTGTGCTAATGAAGTCAACAATAATACCCAGAAAGCATTGCTGTGGTGATACAGGACATGGAGAGACTTCTTTATGTGAATCCAGACTCAGCATCAGCTTAATGCTTATCAAGGAAAACCTGTTCAGAGAGTTCAAGAAAACATGGGGTGGATAGGGTACATCTTTCACTGCCAGCTGTAGATGGTTTTAGAGTCAAGTTGAGAATCAACCTGTACAGTGTAAAACTGGGCATCGAGGCTGTGAAAGCTGACACAAGAGCTGCCTGAGAACTTTCAGCTCTGGAAATTACTGATGAAAGTGATTGTTTATCCTAACAGGTTTTGAGTATCAATGAGCAGGGCTGTTCTGGAAAAGGGTGTCAAAACAGTTACGCCAGTGTAAGGGGAAAAACAACTCCAGTCTTCAGAGCAGCAAAGGACACCCTCACTCAGGGCAGTGCTTGGTGATGTGAAACCAAAGCCCTGTTGGTTCACCATTCAGAGAACTAAGCACACTCAAGAACAGCTAGAGGCTTGCTCATTTTGTTGGGGAGTAGCTCCAAGACCTGGGATACACAGACCACTTTCTAGGACTGTTTTTTCATCCCTTTATCCCAGAGAAAACTGCTTGTTTTTTGAGGTAGGATCTTGCTATGTAGTTCAGGCTAACCATGAACTCACAATGTGGCACAGCCTGTCCTGGAACTCGAAGTAATCCTCCTGCTTCATCCTTCTAAGTGCTGGGATCACAGATGTGCACCAGCGCACCAAGCTCGAGAAATCTTATAAAAAAGTTATCACAGTCAACATTCTTTTGCTTTTTAGCAACACACCAGGTCACCCCCAACTGAAGGATGACTATTTTTTCTTTTTCTTTTCTTTTTTTTTTGAGCTAGAGTCTTACTCTGCAGCTCAGGCTGCTTTGAATTCACTATGTAACACAACCCAGCTCAGGCTGCCTTGAACTCACTATGTAACACAACCTGACCTGGAACTCACAATGATCCTCTCTTGCCTCAGCCGTCTGAGTGCTGGGATCATAGATGTGCACAAAGCACATTCAGCTTCATAGTTAACTTTCTCTCCAGCATCACAGCAGTGAGTGTATCTGCCACTGAATACTGTGACACTCATCCCACTTGTGAGCCAGGGAACCATTTCAACTTTCAGGAAATACTTAAATCACACCCTTTTGCAGGCAGTGAAAGCAACCAATGAAATAGAAACGACCTGGTAACAATTTTGCTAGAACTGGACTATAAGATCTACAAGACCATAAAACACATCAGCTTACTTTTCGTGAGTCTTCAGCTGTCAGCATGAATGGGGTTTGGAAGAACCTTTGCAGCAGTTTGCACATGAAGTTCATGAGCTTGAGAAGATAGCTGAGGACTCCAAAGAGGCCTTCAATAGCTTGGCGACCTCTAGCGAAAAGCCAAGAATCCGGAGCCACATCTGCAAGGGAAACAACTTCACAGAATGCCTTGCTTCGGAGCGCAAGGAACTGACTGATAAGGATCTGAGGGAAGTGGAGCCCAGCAAAAAGACAGCTGAGAGAAAGATGAAGCTGAAGAGCCAAAGCCAAAGAGATCCCCAGCACAGGACATTGCAAGGGGGTCTTGTTTACTTGAAGAAGCACTGTTTTTGAGGCACAGGACCCCAGTGTAGAGTGATACACCAGTAGCAGGAACCACTCAGAACACTTGTCAGGTGCTACGAGTCATCTAGGATGAGAAAATAAAGAGCTACTCCTCAGACATCACTGGGTCTTAAGAGGGTAGGCAGAACTGAGTCCATCAGAAAACCCGTGCCATTGGCACCAGGTGTGGCCACTTTATTTATTTATTTATTTAAAGAAAACAAAACAGTGAAAGGGTACAAGTAATACAAAATTTAAAAAAAGAACTTAAGAAATCACTAGTTAATAGATTACATATTGTCATCTTAAAAATAGTTGATCAAGTTACAAAATTAAGCATACAAAGTGGACTTTCAAACAGTGAAACTGCAAACAGTTGTGTTCAATGATCCAACAAAAACTTTGTAATATAGTCATTTGTCTTACACACCTAAACATACTTGCAGTTGTGTCCTTCAGAGCACTTTCTTTTCCTCTCTTTTTTACAATAACATTTACACATTTTGGGTTTTATACTCCCATAGATCTTATTACTTTTTCTTTTTTTGGAAGAGAATAAAACCAAATGTGACAAAGGATAGACATAGTACATGACATAAAAACAGAATTCAAGGTAATCAACAATGGCTACCATAATACCTCTTGCTACCTTAATAAAAAGAATTGCCTATATCATCAGGTATAATGAAATTGAACAAAACAGTACAGAACAAAACCGATAAAGCCTGAACATTTGAGACATTACTGAACTTCAAAAGAAGATAATAGTCAAACCACAATGGGTATCATAGTGAATCTTATTGCCTTCAAAGTAGTTGCCTATACCTTCAAAATTGATCATATCAAACAGAACAGAATAAAGTCAGTCAAAACGAGATGGTGAGAGCAATACAGGGCTTCAAATTGAGTTAATAGGAAATCAAAAAGTTACTATAATATATCCTGCTAATATTTTAAAATTTTTTCCCTGAATTTTAAAAAATAATAAAAAAATAAATTTTAAAAAAAGGGGTGAGATTGAGATAAAAGAGGACATAACATAACAATACAGGTCAGAACAGAACAATTTAAGCAACATAGTGTTTCACCTCAAGATAACCTGACTTAATAGTACATAGTGTCTCTTTCCTTGAAATATTTGAGTATAACTTCATATACTATAGCATCTAACATAACAAGAGAGTATGAAACCATTCAAGAGGATGGAAGTATTACAAGGTATTTAGAACTAGCTAACAGAAAATGAACAATGGTTTCTATATTATCTCTGCCTATAAAAAATTGTTTGTACTATCACATATAATAAAATCCAATACTATACAACATGATAAAAACAATGGAGACAGAAGAACAATAGTTTGATGGGACTTCAAGCTGATATTAAATTAGCACTAGCTATTATGATGTCTTGTTTTCTTCAAAATAGCTGTTCATATCATCACAGGCAATAATATCAAACAGCCCAGAATAAAACCATTCCAATTAGAGAGGGGAAACTTTATAAGGCTTAAAAGCCATATAATGAGGAATCATGATTACCACATACTTTTATGTATTCTTATCATTTCTTACAGTAGGGAAACCGATATTCATACATGTGAGTTTGATTTATTTCACTTATGAGTATGGTCTCAAGCTGCATCCATTTATTTATAAATATCTCAATGTGATCCCTCTTTATAGCTGAGTATTATTCCATTGGATAAAAATACCACAACTTTTTTATCCATTCTTCACTTGATGGATACTTAGGTTGTTTTTAAGACCTGGCTATTACAAATTGTGCTGCTATAAACATAGGTGCACATATATCACTGTGGTATGATGCTTTCAGTTCTTCTGGGATTAGAAGTGGAATAGCTGCGTCAAATGGGACTTCCAATCCCAGCTATATGAGAAATCTCCAGACTGACCTCCAAAATGGTTGCACCAGTCTACACTCCCACCAACAGTGCAGGAGAGTTCCTTTTTCCCCACAGCCTCTCCAGCGTTTGTCGTTGGTGGTTTTCTTGATCCTGGCCATTCTTTCAGGAATGAGATGGATTCTCAGTGTGGTTTTAATTTGCATTTTTCTAAGGACTAATGATGCTGGACATTTCTTCATATATTTATTTGCCATTTGTATTTCTTCATCTGAGAACTGTGTATTCATCTCAGATGCCCATTTTTGGACTGGATATTTTTATTTTGGGGGGCTGATTTTTTAAAATTATTTATATGTTTTAGACAGAAGTCCTTTGTCTGAGGAAGAGTTCACTAAGATTTTTTTCCCAGTTTGTGGGTTTTCTTTTCACTGTGCTGGAGATTTCTTTTGACATGCAGAAACTTTTTAATAACAGATGACTCTAGTTATTGATTCTGGGAAGTATTTCCCATGCGGTTTGAGTCCTGTTCATGAATTCTCTACCTACTCCTATGTCTTCAAGGTTTTTACCCAATTTGTCTTCCAATAGATTTAGTGTTTCTGTTTTAATATTCAGATCTTTCACCCATTTAGATTTTAATTTATTACATGGTGATAAGCATGGGACTAGTTTTAGTTTACGGCATATGGAGAGCCAGTTGTTCCAACACCATTTATTAGTGTCGTTCTTCCAGTGAACATGTTTGGCCCCTTTATCAAAGATAAGGTGGTTGAGTGTGTTTGTAGTTTTGGTTGTATCTTCTAATCTATTCTGTTGATCTTCAGCTCTGTTTTGATTCCAGTATCATGTTGATTTTACTACGGTTGCTTTGTAGTATAACTTCAAGTCAGGGATTGTGATGCCTCCTGCCTTGCCTTTGCTGCTTAGAACTGTCTTTGCTATTCTAGGTCTCTTCTGGCTCCAGATGAATTTTACAGTTGATTTCTCGAGATCTATGAGGTATGTTGATGGTATTTTTATTGGGATTGCATTGAATCTGTATAACAGTTTTGGGAGAATGGCCATTTTCACAATATTTATTCTTCCTATCCATGAGCAAGGGATGTCTTTCCATTTTCTGATATTGTCTTCAGTTTCTTTTTTCAGTGTTTTATAATTTTCACCATATAGGTCTTTCACTTCTTTTGTGAGAATAATTCCTAAATATTTCATTGTTTTGCTTGCCAGTGTGAAGGGTTGGCTTCTCTTATTTGTCAGTGATTTTGTTGTTAGTGTGTAGGAATGCTATCGATTTTTGAGTATTGATTTTGTATTCAGCTACATTACTGAATTTATTTATTATATCTAAGAGTCTTTCAATGGAGTTTTGGGGGTCTTCTATGTAGAGTATCATGTTATCTGCAAACAATGATAATTTAACTTCTTTTTTCCCTATCTTTTCCCCTTTTATTTCTCCCTCTTGACTAATTGCTCTGGCTAGTATTTCCAGTACTATATTAAATAGAAGCGGTGTTAAGGGACATCCTTGTCTTGTGCCTGATTTTAAAGTAAAGGCCTTCAATTTTTGGGCATTTAGTATGATACTGGCTGTTGGTTTGTCATAGATGGCCTTTATTATATTGAGGTAAAGACCATCTATTCCAATTTTCTGTAAAGTTCTTATCATAAATGAATGTTGGACCTTATCTAAGGCTTTTTCTGCACCTATAGAAATCATCATGTAATTCTTACTTTTGGCTTTATTGACATGGTGGATTACATTTATTGATTTAAGTATGTTGAAGCATCCCTGCATGCCTGGGATGAATCCTGCTTGGTCATGGTGTATAATCTTAATGATTATTTGCTACATGCTTTTTGCCAATATTTTATTGAGGATTTTTGCATATGTGTTCATTAGGGTGATTGGTCTGTAATTCTCTTTTTTAGTTGGGTCTTTATCCAGTTTGGTACTAGAGTAATATTTGCTTCCAGGAATGACTTAGGAAGGATTGCTTCCCTTTCAATTTCATTAAAGAGTTTGAGAGGTGTTGGCATTAAGTCTTCTTTGTATTTCTTGTAGAATTCTGCAATAAATCCCTCTGGACCTGGGCTTTTCTTTGTAGGTAAGGACTTAATTACATTTTCAGTTTCATTAATAGAAACTGGGTTATTCAACAGTTTTACATCTTCTTGACTTAGCTTTGGTACTTCATATGTTTCTAGGAATCTGTCTGTTTCTTCTGTGTTATCAAATCTTTTGAGAGGAGAGGTTTTCAAAATAGGTGTTGATGAACTTCTGTATGTCTGTAGAATCTGTAGTGATTTCATCTTTTTCATTTCTTATTGCATGAATTTAAGCTTTTACTTCCCTTTTTAAAATAAGGTTGGCTAGGGGCTTATCAATTTTACTTATTCTTTCAAAGAATCAACTCTTTGATTCATTGATTCTTTGGATTGTTTTCTTAGTCTCTATTGCATTAATTTCTGCTCTGATTTTTATAATTTCCTCTCTTCTTTTGGCTTTGAGCTTGACTTGCTTTTCGTTTTCTAGATGTTTGAGGTGTAACATCAGGTTATTTATTTGTATTCATTCTGTTTTCCTGATGTGGGAACTCAGTGCAATAAATTTTCCTCTGAGGACAGCTTTCATTGCATCCCACTGATTCTGTTAAGTTGTATCTGTATTTTCCTTTGCTCGTAGGTATTGCTTAATTTCCCCTGTGACCCACTGATTACTCAAGAGTGCGTTATTCAGTTTCCATGTGTTTCTGGGATTTTTGCAGTATCTTTTATCATTAGTTTCTAATTTCGGAGCACTATGATCTAATAACATGCAAGGGATAAATTCAACTCTTTTGCATTTATTTAAGTATGTTCTATGAGCTAATATATGGTCTATTTTAGAGAATGACCCATGTACTGATGAGAAGAATGTGTATTCTGACGTTGATGGATGGAACACTCTGAATATGTCTATCAAGTCCATTTGTTCACAGGTGTGATTCAGTTCTGTTATTTTTGCTGATTTTCTGTCTGGTTGATCTGTCCCTTGGTGTCAATGCTGTGCTAAGGTCTCCTGTTGTAATTGTGCTATTGCTAATTTGGTTTTTCATTTTTGTTAATACTTGTTTTATGTAACTGGGTGCTCTGGAATTTGGTGCATATATATTTAAGATAGTTATCTCTTCCTCTTAAAGTTTTCCCCTAACCAGTATGTAGTGACCTTCTTTATCTTTTCTGATCATTATTAGTTTAAAGTTCACACTGTCTGCAAACAGAATGGCTACTCCCACTTCTTGGGGGGTTCCTGTTGCATAAAATATTGTTTTCCATCCTTTGACTTTTAGTCTGTGAGTTTCCTTTTGGGTTAGATGGGTTTCTTGTAGACAGTATATGGTTGGATTTTGTTTCTTGATCCATTCTGCCAGTCTGTTTCTTTTAATTGGTTCATTGAGACCATTCACTTTAATGGTTATAAGTGTTATATGTTGGTTTATTGTTGACATGTCATCTTTCTGCTGTTGCATCTTTATCTTTCCTTTCCGTTTAATTGTCTGCTTTCCTTCATGGTTTTTCCTAAATGTATCTAAACTGTCTTTCAATATTCTTTGCAGGATTCACTTGGGATCATGAAGTTCTTCAGCTGTTCTTTGTCATGAAAGTGTCTTATTTCTCCATCAATTTTGAAGGACAGTTTTTCTGGATACATCAGTCTTGGTTGGAAATCATTTTCCTTTAGGATCTGGAATACTTCACTCCATGCTCTTCTTGACTTTATTGTTTGTCCTGAGAAGTCTGCAGTGATTCTGATAGGTTTTCCTTTGTAAGTCATCTGTCTTTTCTCTCTGATAGCTTTTAATATTCTATTCTTATGATGGATTTCTGGGATGGTGATTGTTATATGTCTGGGTAATAGTTTTCTTTTTGTTATTATTTGGAGTTCTATATGTTTCACTGATCCTGATGTCGGTTTCTGATCTCATGTTTGGGAAATTTTCAGCCATTACTTCTCTAAACATACTCTTGACATCCTTTATGTTGTCCCCTTATTTTTCATTTATCCCTATCAATATATTGTTGTTTTTCTTTGCATCATCTTGCATGTGTTGAATTGTTATTTCCTGATTCCTTGTTATTTTTAAAAGATCTTTCCTTTCCTGTTCACTAGCTTCGAGGTCTAAAATTCTATCTTAACTTTCATTGAGGCGGTTTTTACAGCTTTCAATGGCATTTTTTATTTCCTGTATATCTCTATGCATGTGCTTTATGTATTCTGTTTCTTTTTTTTTCTCCAAATTCTTGATCTTAAAATGACATAGGAGACTTTTTGTTTGTTTGTTCTGTTTGTTTCTTATATTGCTCATCCAAGGATTCTTTTTGTTTAGTTTCTCCAATTTTTTAACTGTGTCTTCTTTAGATATATTCAGCATCTCTTTCATTTTGTTTATCGTTTCTTCTTTTACCTGGGAGATTATTTCTAGTTTGAATTCCTTTAAAGCTTCGCAGATTTGCTTCTTTATTTCAGTTGCTATTATGTCCAATATTTCAGGTGTATGGCATATATTTTCTTCTATGTGCGTTGCTCATATGGTATCTTTGGATGGGCTGGAGGTTTGAGTTTGTAATTTGATCTTTTGTTTTCTTCTTTCGTATCTTCCTGTATTTCAGTGTTTCAAGTTTTTCAGGTGTTATTCCAAGGCTTCCCCAGGTTCTGTTGGAGATCCTCTTCTATGCCCTCAGCTCCTGGGACTCTGGCTATCCAGTTCCCCCAATTGTCAGATGGTCACTGGGGGTGGGGCAAGGCGGCCCCAGCCCAGCCCCTAGAACTGAGGGCGCTGGCTCAGCCAGAACTCCAGAGTCCTCCAAGCACAGCCGAAGTGAGGAGGCTGCTGCTGGCCCACCCAGGACCCGCCACGCTGGTGCAGTGCACCGGGAAGCCACTAAGTTTCCTCTCTGGGCTGAGCCAGGGCCCCAAACCAGCTATACCCAGGGCAAAGTGCACAGGGAACCTACACCAGGCTGCCCAGTCTCGGAACCCATCCACCCACCTGCCCGCTCAGAACTCCAGAGTCTGCCAAGCACCGCTGGGAGCTGGGAGGTCGCTGCCGGCCCGCCCAGGGTGCCCAGAACTTGCCATGCCAGCTTGGTACACCAGGAAGCCTCCATGTTCCCTCTCTGTGAACGAGGGAGGGTCCCAATCTAGCTGACCCAGGGGAAGGCACGCAGGGCACCCATGCCAGGCCACCCAGCCTCAGGAACCGATGGCACCCACTTGCCTGTTCAGAACTCCAGAGTCTGCCAAGCACTGCCGGGAGCAGGGAGGCCACTGCGGGCCTGCTCAAGGTGTGCAGGACGCGCCATACTGGTCTGGCGCACCGGGAAGCCACAAAGTTCCACCGGTTCCATCTCACTCTTTCATCTCTTGTGGCCAAGACCCTTCAGCCCCACCTCTCCAGCTAGGAACTCTTCTTGCCAGGTTATCCCTGCAATGCCTGATGCCAGCCGTTGCTCTGCACCACACCACCATGTTAAGTTACCTGCAAAAGTAAAAACAGTTTATTTACACCATTTATGTGTGCATTGGTGGTTTTTTTTCTTTACACTGTGTACTTATGTCAAAGATATGTAAAACTCACTTTTTCAGACGAATCTTACATTCTCCCGGAGTAGAACTCATTTGGAAGTTGGGACTCACTATACCATGAATAAAGAGAATTAACTATACAGGTGCTTGAATTACAGTGAAGTTAAATCCTGATGACTCCGTTGTAAGTTGAAAATAGCATAAATCAAAAAGGCTTTTAACACCTGGGCAAGGAGGTAATCACCTGGAGTCCCAGCGCTCTGGGGGCTCAGCCTGGCATTTTGACCATTTAGTGAGACCCTGTATCAAAATATGAAGGGCTGGAGAGGAGGCTCAGTGCAGAGGCCCTGAGTTCCATCCCTAGTGCAGCAGAAAAAAAACTCAAAACACACTGCAACTGCATTTAATATACTTACCAAACATAGCTGAGCATGATAAGTATTGCTTGTTTATTTGCTGAACGTCTAGGTGTGACTAGTAGGTGTGATTCCTTGGGCTGAGAAAAGAAATTGAAAGTTCAAATTGCAGTCTCTATTGAGTGATTATCTGCAGGATGGTTCCAGAACCACTGTGGAGGCAGCATAGGGGCTGAGCCATCATGAGTCAGCGTTCATCTGTGCAGCATCTGGAGTTGGAGCAGAAGAAGAAATGTGTGTGGATTTTATTACAGTAGAAAGAAGAAAAGAATTTCAGAAAAAATCTGAACAATTTGGCCCTAGCTGTGTGTTCGCATAATGGGATAAGGGAAGTCCTTCCCCACTCTGCACCATTTGTCACCTCCCAGAAGGTGAAAAACAAAGGATCCTGGAATATTTGGGCTCTCTAGGGTGATGAGTGTCCAGGACTGGCCGCCAGGGCCCTCTAAACAGTGCCACACTAGTGATTGGGCTCTGGAAAGACCAGGCACAATCCCAGTGCTGAAACAACCCAGCCCCCGCCTCTGGGGAGCAAAGCACTGGAGGCTGAGTGAGTCAAGCAGGTCTGCATCCTGCAGCTCCTGTGGGGCATGCATGGCTGAGTATGGGCAGGCTGCAACGGCCACTGAGCCGCAGTGGGTATGGGCACCTGTGCTCGGCCCCATGCTGCTTGATCTTTTCCACCTGGCTCTTCCTCTGGGTCCTTCATTGTATCCGTTACAGTAAACTGTTAGACACAGTGTCTCTGAGCTCTGTAAGCCTCCCTAAAAGGGACTGAGCCCAAGGAACCCTGGTGTGTAACCCCTCAGAAGCTCAGGCCATGGTTAGGTTTCCAAAGGGCAGCTGAGGTGAGCAGGCTGAGCTCTCCACAGGGCTCAAGAGCCTCAGGCTGCATCACCAGGGCTGGACTGCAGGATGGGAAGCTGGACAGTCTGTTTTGGAGCTAACTGCAGAAAAGGAAAATTCCCCAGCACTTCTGTGGCCAAACAGATAAAAAAGAAAAAAGTAAACAAATAAAAAAAAAATAAAGCAATAATACTAAGTCAAGGTATGCTTTTAGATACACAGGTCATAATGGATTAAAGTAACTTTTTCTCTTCTTTTCCCTCTAATATTTGCCTTTTATTTTGCACTTTATTTATATACTGTGTTTCTCCTATAAGAGACCATGCCATACTTAAGCCTGTGTGTCTGATTTATTTCACTTAAAAATATGGTCTCAAGGTGCATCCCTTTTCCTACAGATGGCTCAAGTTTTATGGCAGAGTAGAACTCCATTGTATATAAATATCACATTTTCTTTATCCATTCATCTGTTGACAGGCATATGTAGGCTTCTTCTAAGATTTAGCTTTTATGAATTGTGCTGCTACATGGGTGACATGTAATATGATGTCAATATAATGTGATGTCTTTAACCCTTTTAGGAAGATACCTACAGGGGAATAGCTAAGCCGGGAGGACTTTCCAGTGTTAGTTTTTGAGAAATCTTAAAGCAATTTCCATAGTGCCTGAAACTGTTTACATGCCCAGCAACAATGAAAAAGGGTCTGTCATGCCCGGCAGTCTCTCTGGCATTGGTTTTTGTTTGATCCATTCTTTCTGGAGTGAGATGGAATCTCAATATTTTAATTTACATTTCTTAAGCAATGTTGAACATTTTTTGTGTGTATTTATTGGCCATTTATATTTCCTCATTTGAGAAGTGTCTATTCATTTCATATGCCCATTTTTGGACTGGATCTTTAAATTTGGGAGGTAGAATATTTTTAAGTTCTTTATGTAGCCTAGGTATTAGTCCTTTGTCTGAGGAGTAACTGAAGAAAAAAAATTCCCATTCTGTGGGCTGTCTCTTCACTGTGTTTCCTCTGCTGTGCAGAACCTTTACTTTGGTGTGATCCCATTCACTAATTCTTGGTATTATTTCTTGTGCAACAGGGTTCTGTTTAGAATGTCTTTGCTTATACCTAACAATCATATGACCATCTCAGTAGATGCACAGAAAGCTTTTGACAAAGTCCAATACCCATTCATGAAAAAAAAAAAACCTACAGAAAATTGGAATAGATGGTCTTTATCTCAATCTGATAAAATCCATCTATGACAAACCAACAACAAACATCATACTAAGTGGAAAAAACTGAAAGCTTTCTCTGTAAAATCAGGAACAAGACAAGGATATCCACTGTTTCCACATATTCAACATAGTCCCGGGAACTTTAGCTGAAGCAATTAGACAAAAGAAAGAGGTAAAGTTTCCAGGACTATGTTGAATAAGTGGAGACAGTGGACATCTCTGTCTTGTTCTTTTTTATTTAGATGAGATAGATGATCATATGATTTTTTGTCCTTGGCTCAGTTAATACAGTGTATTGCATCTATGAATTTATATATGTTGAACTCTCCCTGCATTCCTGGGATGAATTCTACTTGATCATGGTGTATAACCTTCTTGATTTTCTGAATTCTGTTTGCCAGTATGTTACTGAGGTTTTTTGCATCAATATTCATTAGGGAAATTGGCCTGTAATTCTCTTCTTAGTTGAATCCTTCTTTAGTTTTGGTATTAGGGTAATACTTCCAGGAAGGAATTTGGGAGTATTGCTTTCTTTTAAAATTTGTTGATGAGCTTGAGAAGTAGTAGTATTAGGATTCTCTACTGAATTGTTTCTTGTAGTATTCAGTAGTGAATCCATCCAGGCCTGGGTTTTTCTTTGTTGGTAGGTTTTTTTTTTTTTTTTTGGTAGGTTTTTAGTTACATCTTTGATTTCATTGTTTGATATTGGTTTATTTAGGATTTTTATACCAACTTGCTTCAGCTTTGGTACTTCATGTGTATCTAGCAATCTGTCCATTTCTTCTGCATGTTCCATCTTACTAGAATACAAGTTTTCAAAGTAGGTATAGATGATTTTCTGGATTTCTGTAGAGTCTGTTATGATTTTACCCTTTTCATTCCTAAATATGAGGATTTGAGTCTTTTCTTACCTTTTTTTGATAAGGTTGTCCAAGTGTTTGTCAATTTTATCTAATCTTTCAATGAACCAACTCTTTAATTCAATGATTCTTGGGGTTTTCTTGTTTTTTGTTTTGTTTTTGTTTTTGTCTCCAGTGTGTTAATTTCTGCTCTGATCTTTATAATTTCCTCCCTCATAAGCTTTTGGTTTAGCCTGGTCTTCTTTTTCTAAAAGTTTGAGGTTCAACATAAGTTGCTTATATGCACTTGCTCTGTTTTCCTGCTATAGATATTTATTGCTATAAATTTCCCTAAGACTGCTTTCATTGTGTCCCACAAGTTCCACTATGTTGTGTTGTCATTGTCGTTGAACTGTAAAAAGTAATTCCTTCTTTAATTTTATCTGTAACCATTGGTTGTTCAGTAGGGTGCTATTCAATTTCCATGTGTTAATGAAGTTCTTGTGGTTTCCTTTGGCATGGATTTCCAGTGCCATTGCACTGTGGCCTGATACTATGGATGGGATAATTTTAGTTCCTTTGAATTTACTTAAGCATGTTCTGTGAGCCAGTATATGGTCTGTTTTGGAGAATGTCCCATGTACAGCTGAGAAGAATATGTATTCTGATATTATGGGGTACAACACTCTGTAGACATCTATCAAGTCTGTTCAAAAGTTTGATTTAGTTAAATATTTCATTACTGATTTTACTCCATCTTTTTGTGACAGTGGGGCATTGAGGTCTCCCAGTACAATTGTATTAGGGTTTATTTGATTTTTCATGTCCATTAGTAATTTTATATAGTTGGGTGCACTGGTATTTGTTGCATATATGTTTATGATTATTATCTTTGATTCTTGAGTTGCTCCTTTTATGTGGATGTGGTGACCTCCATCTCTCAGAATCATTCTTGGCTTTGAATTCACTCTATCTACAAATAGAAGAGCTGCCTCTTCTTTTTTTCTGGATTCCTGTTACATGAACTATTGTTTTCTGTCCTTTGACTTTCGGTTTATGAATTTGTTTTTGAGTTAAATGTGTTTCTTGTGTGTAGCATACTTTTGGATCTTGCTTTTTTTTTATCCATTCTTCCAGTGCTTGTCTTTTGATTGGTGAATTGAGACCATTAACATTGATGGTTAAGGGGCTGGGGATTTAGCTCAGTGGCATAAGCACCTGCCTTGCAAGCAGGCGGTCGTGAGTTCGATCCTTAGTACCGAAAAAATGAAAAAGACAAAAAAAAATTGATGGTTATATTTTATATAAACTACTTACCCTTGTCATGTTATTTTCCTGTTGTTGGCTCCCCCACCCCTTTTCCCTCTTCTTCGAATTGTTTTCATTTCATGGTGGGTTCCTTCTGTTGGGGTTCATGAATCTGTAGTCCTTATTGTCTCTTCCCAGAGTGTCTTTCAGAACATTTTAGAGGGCTGGTTTGGTGATCATAAATTTCCCCAGATGTTCTTTTTCATGGAAGTGTCTTAGCTCTCCATCAATTTTGAAAGATAGTTTTTCAGGATACATCATTCTGGGTTGAAAGTTGTTTTCCTTTAGAACTTGAAGTATTTCACTCCAAGCTTTCCATGACTTGAAAGTTTGTATTCATAAGTCAGCTATGATTCTAATGGGCTTTCCTTTATAAAAGGTGATTTGTTTCTTTTCCCTAATAGCTTTTAAGATTCTATTCTTGCAACTTTTCTCAGGTGGAATCTCTATGCTCAGCACCATGCTGATGTAATCCAGCTGTTGTTAAGCTGACCACCAGTTCTTAATCCATAACAGTGGTCCTAGTAGCATCAAGCACAGCCTAGAAAATGACAAACTGAGCTAACCCTTAATTTGGAACTTTTAACCATATGAACTAGATTTATGATTATATAATAAAATGTAAAACAGAGCAGATAATTATATGAAATATATAAGTGAATAATGTGTCAATTTTGCCTTCAGGGATTAAACTTTAAAATGAATTAAGGATAAAATAGAGAAGTAGAGAAAGAGAAAGAGAAAGAGATTAGAAGTAAGATTGGAGAAGAAAGGGGTTTCCCAGCTTGGGGAAATTGGTGTAAAAGACTGAAGAAAAACTGAGGTGGAAGAGATGAAAGGAAGAACAGAACCATACCCTCAAAGAGGCTAGAAACCAAGTTCATACTCATGAAATAATGAAGTAGAAAGAGAAAAAAGAAAGAAAGAAAGAAAGAAAGAAAGAAAGAAAGAAAGAAAGAAAGAAAGAAAGAGAGAGAGAAAAGAAAAGAAAAGAAAAGAAATCCAAATAGTCCACTTCCAGGATTCTCTCCTGTTTCACTAGCAGACAACCTGTGGATATGTAAGAGTCCTGAATCATGCCAGTGTACCCCAGTAAGCCAGCAATAACGTTTTGGCACGGTAGTGAATAATCTCAGCAGGCCTTCCCCAAGACCAGACACACTGGCCTGGCTACAACCTAAGAAATTTCTGTGGTTCTGAGCCCAGCTGGGAGCTGATAGGTGGGGTCGGCAGCAGTTCTGGGTTCTGAGCTCAAGCAGTCCATCTCCAGGTTGCTCACAGCCAGTCTCTCTCTCCCTGCAGGAGGACTAAGTCCTCTGCTATCACTGCCACCCAGTTCAGTCCCTCACATCTGCTCCCCTCCATGGCTGCATCTGTCTGTAGAGGCCTTTGAGGTCACCAGCCCTCACCGTCACATTGACCATGCATCCACGGTTTTGAAGTGCTCTCTTGCATGGTGAGGCTTGTCTCAGGGAGAAGGTGCCGATGTCTGCCACCATCGTATTCAATGACGTTGTTCTCTTCACTCTCTCTGTGGGCTTCAGTTCACACTTCAGATTCTTCCTGGGTCAGGAGACCTGCTTTCCTGCTTGTGTTCCTCACAATGCCATATTCCAGCATCTGGATGGTGACTCTTGGTTGTTTTCTCTGCTACTTACTACTCTGGCATCTTATTCTCCCCAGTTGATTTTAGTTTTGTAAATGGTGAGCAATATGGATCTTCAGCAGATAGAAAGTCAAGTGTCCCAGCACCATTTTTTAAAGAGTCTATCTTCCAATGAAAATATCTGGCCCCTTTATCAAAGGTAAGTGGCTGAGTATGCCTAGAGTTGTTTCTGTATGCTCTGTTCTGTTCTATTCACCCACAAGTCTGTATTTTTGCCAATACTGTATTGTCTTTATCACTGTAGCTTTGCAGTATAATTTGAAATCTCGATTGTGATGCTTTGTACCTTGCCCTTGTTATCCAGAATTACTTTTGCTATTCTAGGTGTCTTCTGGTTCAGTATGAATTTTAGGATTCCTCTCTCCAGTTGTTTACAGAATTTTGATGGGAATTTCACTATATTTGTGTAACAGTTTTGGTAGTATAACCATTTTTTTGTCTTTTTCATTTTTATCAGTACCAGGGATCGAACTCAGGACTGCCTGCTTGCAAGGCAGGCACTTATGCCGCTGAGCTAAATCCCCAGCCCCCAGTATAATCATTTTGACAATATTGGTTCTTCCTATCCAAGAAAAGGGATATCTCCATTTCCTTACATATTTTTTTCAATGTACTGTAATTTTCATTGTGGACATCTTTCACTTTCTTGGTTAATTTCTAACACTTCATTTTCTTGATGCTAATGTGAAAGATGTTGTTTCCCAATTTTTCTTCTAATGAGTTTTTAGTAGTGTAGAGGACTGCCACTAACTTTTCAGTTTTGATTTTGTATCCTGCTTTGCTACTAAATTTGACTGTTAATTTTAGGAATCTTACAGTGGATTTTTTGGAGTCTTCCATGTAATGGATCATGTCATCTGCAAATAATAATAATAATAATTTAACTTTTTCCTTTCCTATCCATATTTCTTTCTCTGGCTAATTGATCTGGCTAATGGTTTGAGAACTATAGTGAGTAGTAAAGAGGGTAACAAACATCCTTGTTATGTTTCTGAGTTTAGAGGGACAGCTTTCAGCTTCTCTCCATTTTTTATGATGTTGATTTTTGCTTTGTCAAGGTGTTTTTTTCAGATTGAGATAAAAGGCTTTGCATTCCTGTTTTCTTTCAGTTTTTTAAGATGAATGGATGTTGGACTTTGTCAAATGCTTTTCTTGATTTTTGTCTTTGGCTCTTGTTAATAGGGTGTGTTGCATTTATTGGTTTGTATATGTTGAACTACCTCTGCATTTTTGGGATGCAGCTTTGTTGGTCATGTTGTATGATGTTTTTCATGATTAGGTGCATTCTCTTTGCCAGGATCCTATTTAGGATTTTTGCCTCTATGTTCATTAAAGAGATTGACTGGTAGTTTTCTTTTTTGTTTGAGACATTTTCTGGTTTTGGAATCAGCATAATCCTTGGTTCCAGGAGTGGATTTGAGAGTACTACTTTCTTTTTTATAATATTAAAAAGTTTTAGGAAAATTGGCATTAGATCTTCTCTACAGTTCTTGTGAAATTGGACAATGAATCAACTGGGACCAGGACTTTTCTTCTTTGGCAGTTTTAGTGTTTTGTTTTGTTTTTTACTTTTTCAGTTTCCTGTTGGATTTTTCAGGATTTTTCAATCTTCTTGGTTCAACTTCGGTAGTTCATATGTATCCAGGAACCTACCCATTTCTTCTGGATTTTCCATTTTATTAGAGAGTATAAGCTCTAAAGGAGGTACCATGATTTCTTGGATTTCTGCAGAATCCATAGTAACTTCACCTTTTTATTTTTTATTGATGTTTGTTTTGTTTTTGAGACAGGGTCTTGCTATGTAGTTCAAGCTCACTTCAAACTTACTTAAGTCACTGAGGCTGGCCTCAAACTCACTGTAATTGTCCTGGATCTTCCCTGGTGTTAGAATTAAAGATGTGTGCCCTGTGCCTGACTTTCATCTTTTTCATTTTTTAATTGCATGGATTTGGATAATTTCTTTCCTTACTTTTGTAAGATTGGATACAGATTTACCTATTTTGTAAATCACCTCTTTTATTCTTTGTATTTTTTGTCTCTGATTTCTTTTTTAAAATTTTATTTAGAATGTAATAAAAATACAACAGAACAAGTAAAACAAAGCCAATCGAGACAATGCAGTGACATTGGTACAGAACTTCAAAGCAGAATACTGGGACAGTAGTAACAGGTACTATAATATATCTCATTATCTTCACAATAGTAGTCCTTTCAATTAGGTATAGAGAAATCAAGCCAATAACAGACCATTATAAAACCAGTTAAAGGAGAATATTGAATAGAGCATATCATTACAAAACATAATAGTGAGAATAACCTTTGCCTTGAAACACAACATAGAAGGAAATCTCCCTTATTTGCTATATTGCATATGGTCATCCTCCCAAGAGATACTCAGAATCTGTCCCCAATTGCTGACGGGGTGGGGGAGATGTTTGATTTTCAGCCCACGTGCTGGTAGGCTCATGGGAACAGCTGAATGGTTCTCCTCCTAGCCAGAAACAGGGGCACTTACCAAGAGGGCGGGCAAATTGCTTTCTTGTGCAGCCGCCTAAGTCCCAACATGGCTGGGTCTTGGGGAGCCACCGGTTCTCCTCCCGGCTGGCGCCCGGGCACTTACCAAGAGGGTGGGCCTAGTCTCTAATTTCTGCTTTGATCTTTATAATTTCTTTCCATGCACTAACTTTGGATTTGAATTGTTCTTGTTTTTGAAGTGTATCATGAGGTTATTTATTTGAGCTTGCTCTGTTTTTCTAATGTGAAGTTCACTGCTATAAAATTCTTTCTTAGGATTCCTTTATTTCCTATCAGTTTTCTGGTATTGCACTGTCATTTGGTAATAGAAATCAATTGATTTCTTAATTCTACTATTCATTACGCAAGAGAAATGTTTAATCTCATGTGTTTCTTTTGCTACTGATTTTCATGGCACTATGATTCAGTAATATACAGGGTATAGTTGCTATTCTTTTGCATTTATGTAAGCATGCTTTTTAGGGCTAATAGGTGGTCTATTTTAGAGAAAATTTCATATGCTTCTGAGAAGAATGTATATTTTATTGTTTTGGTATGGAACCCTAAAGATATCTATGAAAACCAGTTTTTAAAGGATTGGTTCAGCTCTGATATTTATTTGCTGACTTTTTTGTCCAGTTGGTTTGTCTATTTGTTGTCATAGTCCCCTATTATAATTGTTTTAGTTTTTATTTGATTTTTATGTACATTAGTGTTTGTTTTATAAAGTTAGATTGCTCCTGTTCACAGTTATTACCTCTCCCTGTTGAACTGTTCCATTCATCAGTGTGTAGTCAGCTTCTTTGTCCCTTCTGATCAGCTTTGGCTTGAAGTCCACTTTGTTTGAAAGTAAGACAGCTACTCTTGTTTTTTTTTTTTTTTTCTGGGTTTCTGTCACATTGAATATTATTTTCCATGCTTTTATTTTTAATCTTTAAATTTCTTTTTGAATTAAATGTGTTTCTTGTATATTGCATATTGATAGGTTTTGTTTCTAATCCATTGATTAAGCATACATAGCAGTCTATGTATTTTGATTGGGGAATTGATACTCTTAATATCAAGAGTTAGTAGTGAAGAGTATTGACTTATTCCTGTCATTGAATTATTTCCAGTTGTGGACTAAGACCTCTGAAACTGTGTGCTAAATACAACTTTTATAATTGTTGATTGATTGTGTCAATTTGAAAACTTAAGAAGCTTAACTAAGTTGGCTCAGAAATTCTGTGCCCTAGAGTATAGCGACCCACCCTATCACCACCATTCATCACTTGGAGGGTATAAGGGGTTTTGCACAACAAATCACCAATAGAGAGAAAAGACAACTCACAGAGTGGGAAAAATTATAGCCAGTTGTCTTAGTCACTTTATGCTCGTCGCTGAGACAAAATACCTGAAGCCCAAAGTTGGGAAAGGAAAGGTTTATTTCTTACAGTTTTTGGAGGTTTCAGTCCACACTCAGTTGTCTCCAAGACAGGCAGGCATGGCTGGGCTGCAGTTCATGGTGGCCGCCAGCAGCAAACTCACACCAGCAAAGAGAGAAAGACACACCTTCTTCCTGCCATTACATCACATCCTGGCTCCACCCCTATGTGGGTGGAGCACTGACACAATCAATCCAAGCACTATACAATGAACCATCACAAATGAACAATGCAAACTCATAAGGCCTGGGGGACACAAACATAAACCATGACACCAGTTGTCCTTCTGAAAAGGGACCTCTATCTAGAACATACAAAGAATTGAAAAAAATGAGGCCCCCAAAATTCAAAGACCCTGAGGTAAATATACATGGCAAACAAATAACATGAAAAAATGGTCAGCATTACTGGCTATTTGAGAAATGCAAATGAAAACAACACTGAGATCCCATCTCACTCCAGAAAGGATGACTCTCATCAGGAAATTAACCAATAACAAATGTTGGCCGAGCTGTGGGGGGAAAAGGGGCCCTTCTCCACTGTTGTGGAAATCAGTGTGGAGATTCCTCAAAAAGATAAGAATTAAAGGCCTCATTCAACCCAGTTATTCACCTTCTGGGTATCTTCCCAGAAGAATTGAAAACATCATATCACAGTGATATATGTGCATCTATGTATATAGCAGCACAATTTGTAATAGCTAACTCTTGGAAGCAACCCAAATGCACATCAACCAAGGAATGGACACAAAAGATGTGATTTTTAAAAAATATAATGGAATACTAAGCCATAAAGAATGATAAACTGGAGAGTTTTGTAGGTAAATGGATGCAACTCAAGACCATACTCATAAATGAAATAAATCAGACCCACATGTGTAAACATTGTATTATCTCACTAGTGTGAGAAACTGAACAAGTAAATAAGATCCAAAAATGTACAGTAGATTTTGGGAATAGGAAAGAAACTGTCCAAAAGAAAAGAAAAACTCATGGGAGAGTGGGGAAAGGAGGGGGAAAAAATACACACACACACACACACACACACACACACACAATAGCTGTAATAGTTATACAGCTAGTGTCTCTTAATTCATTGAAAAGGAAGGTTTTGCTGATATTGTTTGAACATGTTTCATGCCTGTATCATATACTCTGAAGAACTGTTATGAATGTAACAATACACAATGTATTAATTATTGTTAGTCTCCTACTAGTCTGTTTTGAAATTGTTTTATTGTTATTTTTAATTTTTTAAATAAAAAATACAAAAATAAAGAGCTTTTAGTAGTCTCAAGACTGTGGGCCTCAGAGTAAGCTAGGGCCCTGACAAAATTTTGGATTTAAAAGTAGATCAGTAGGTTTGTAATCAAATCATGGATTCTACCCTCTAGTGTACCACTCACACCCTGAATCCCAGCACTTGACTGAATCAATCAAAACTCTGGATTCAGCTGCTTCTGAAAAGCCAATCCTCATGACCATATGAGGCTTTGGGGGGATGTCCAGACATAAGCCATGAAACTGGGGCTGCAACTGTGTAAATGGCCTGGGTTTTAATTCTAGTGGGGGCTCCCTCTCTTGCTGTTTTCACTCTGTCTCCACCCTGAAAGGTCAATTGTAGAGGAAGAGAAAGGGAAGGAGAGGTGGAGGGAGGGAGGGGAGAGAGAGAGAGAGAGAGAGAGAGAGAGAGAGAGAGAGAGAGATCTCTCTGTCTTCTTAAAAGCCAACTTAATCTTAATTATCTCCTGAAGACTCTAACCTGTAGATATAGGAATAGTGGGGATTAGGGCTTCAACATATGAATTTGGGGGGAACATGTGCAGTCCATAGCAGGTATCATAGTAAATCAAGGTAAAATGGAGTTTTTCATAAATGACATTGTATAAATGGAAAGTCATTTGGAAAATGACACAGTAGAAACCATATATCACAACATATATCAAAATAAACTACAACCGGGTTAAAAATCACGATGTAAGAATTATAACCATAAAAGTACTAGGAAAATTCTCTTAGAGGCTTGAAATGAGAAAACCTATGTAAGTATGACTTAAAATCCAGTGATTTCCAACCTAGATTGTTAATGTGAAAAAAGAAAGTTGACAAAAAGCCATATATATGGCTTCTTTATGAGAAAGAGAAAGGGGAATGTGCTTATATGTAATACAGGTGTGTAATATGAAATTATATTCACATATACATTTTCATTTTTGTAAAAAAGAAACCTGATTATTGACAGTGAACCTAATGCATATTCTGTAAGGTTTCCCAGCAGACTCCAGCATCCAGGTTTGTCTGAAACAAAAGCTAATCTCAGCAAGACACCTACTCAGGTGTGTCAGGATCCCAGTATGGACTGCTTATACTCAGCAAAATTGGTCCCATGCCCTGAAATATACGTGGTACATTGACTTGAAAGAAACTCTTTGTATGTTCCGGTCAATGGTTAGTCTTTATTTACTAAGTAACCTCCCAGGTCAGTGGAAAGAGTTATAAAAGATACTGTTTCATCTGAACTTTACTGAAATTTGTAGGGAGGAAAACAAAATTTCAAAGAGAAGTGACTTTGACTACAATAACTGCAATGTTTATGTTATAAAGCTACATGTTCTATTTTCACTGAATTCTCTTCTTTGCAACAAGGCTCTTGGTGCTGGGCAACAGCAGAACTATTGGTACCCTTCCACAGCTGCACCTTTGCCTAACTGGAGATTAGGCACAACTCCCACCCACTAATTAAATTAGTCTAAAAAGCTCATGTTAGAGGGTGTCCTAGGGAAGCCGTGAGAGAGTCTTGCCAGAACTAAAATGAATCCCGGCAGTCCTTCCAAAACATCAGCAGATAAATCTCCTCCTCCTCAGCACCTCTTCTAAGTTCTAATCCTCCTTCCTCTACTGTTGGGTGAAGTTTCAGTAGTCCACCAAAGCAGGTTGGAACACTGTGTTAGCTCACTGTCTTTAGCTGGAAATACAGGAACAGGGAAGGGAGGTAAGCTGTCCAAGCCTGACAGAGTGAGTGAGAGTCATGCATGTGTACGTACATGTGGAGCTCCTCAGGGAGTGCCTGATGGGTTGGAAGAGTCACTGAATCATGTTGACAGTCTATTAGCTTCACAAAGCTTGAAATCACAGGTGACAGGAGCACAGTCAGTTGGAGCCACTCGTCGCACCTAGGGTGAGTGCTATTCTGTTGCTTACTGGCCGGTGGCCTGTATACAATGTAAGGGACAGAAGTGTTTCCTTTTTCTCCCTTGCTGCTTTTGCTGTCTTCTGCCCACCACAAATTGCTCTCTTCTCCCATACCTGCCGTGGAGCCACCGATTATGGGCTGAAACCTCTACAGTGAACTAAGTGATAAACTTTTCTTCCTTTAATTGGGTGTCTACTCTTTTGTCTCAGCAACGAGAAATGTAAATAACACATCACCTTATTCCCTTAGGGAGAGAATTTAGTGAATATAAAATGTGTTAACAGGAAAAAAATACATATTTTCACATGTACATAGGAGTCCCCTAGGAAACTGAAGACCCAAAGAAATAACAAAATTCAGGTGCTTACATCCTGCATTGAACAAAGGCAAGCAATTGTGGAAAAATAACTAAATAGAGATACCAAGGAAGACATTAGTGAGTTTTAACCAGGTCTCTTTGTACAGTATTCTCTTGGTCTTAAGTCTCTGTGTCTGGTGATAAGAATGTTTTCTCTCTTTTGGGAGAGGGAGAGCATCTTTCAGTGGGAGTTTATATCCTGCTTTCAGGAAGAAAAGGTAAGTCTAAGTTTCCTTTCCTATACCTGTTGTCTTCCAGGTGCTCTGAGCTCCAAGCAATCCTCTGCATAGGTGTTAAGTCTGGGGTAGCATCATGTCATCCTCACCAGGCAGGAAGGGAACTGCAGGAAGTGCATATGTGGTATCCACAGGTCGCAGTGTGCCACACTCTTATATAGTCACAAGAAAGTGATAGCCACTGTCCAACTTTAGCCAGGAAACTTACCTTTATTCCTATTGTGGCTTAATCCAAACTGTCTCCAAGTGTCTCATGTTGAGAGGTGGCTTTTCGAAAGGTGGCTGAACCAGGGGTCAACATATGCATTGATGAGCTCACAGCCAATTATTCTGTGGAGGGGAACCCCCGCCACTTCCTTGCTGCCATGGGGCCAGCCTTCCCCATTGCAACCCTTCTGCCTGGGAGCCAGCCAGCCAGGGACTGAGTGCTCTGCAACCATGAGCCAAATGAAGAGCTCCTCCTCGTGTGAGTGTCAGGTGTTTTGTCTCAGGGGTCAGCCTGGGTTCACTGACGTAAGAGTTTGTGGGAGTAACGATCTGGGCATAGTTATGATCTGCTTTGCAACCTGGCTGAGACCTTCTTTTTCAGTACTCAAACCTATCTGAGTGTTGCTCACTCAGGAATTTGCTATCACTTACTCTCCATACACGTTGGAAGCAGGAAAATGGGGCTCTATACAGAAAGGGTGCCTGGTCTCTGTCAGAACCACCCTTGAAGGCTGGGCTGGCAGCTGCAGCTCCGCAGTCCCAGGTGTCTCGGGTACAGGAACCCAGTTCCTGGTGGGGAGGAGGTCTGGTGCTCTATTCTCATAGCTAACAATTTTTTTGAAATTTAAATTCAAATTTTTATTAGTACATTTCCAGTACATAATGTTTACATTCTTATTTACTTATTTATTTTTATTTCCAAGAGAAGAAAACAATAAAACCAATCAAAACAAACCATTATGAGATATAGGGACTTTAAAACCTTATGAAACCAACAATAGTTACCATAATGCCTTTTCATGGCTTCAAAATAGCTGTGGATAACTTCAGACATAGTAAAAATCTAACAGAATAGAATAGAATAGAAACAATAAAGACAAGACAATGAATGCAGTAAAGGACTTCAAAAACAAGCCAATAGTAAATTCAAAATTGCTACCATAATATATCTTGTTGTCTTTGAAAATAGTTGCTCCTGCCATTGGGTTTGCCATAATCAAACAAAACAAGAGAGAGTAAAACTCAACCCAACGAAACAGTGAAAATGATATAGGACTTCCAAAACAAGACCATAGAGGATCAACAACAGCTGCAGCCCTCAGAAGGAAATTCCCTCCTAGATGCCACACTGTACACTGTCCTTCGAACCCATGATCAGACCATTGGCCTAGACCTGCAATGTTAGTGAAACACTACCCAGTTACATTTCATCTCCATAACTATTATCACAGCCTGTGTTTCTCCTGATAAGCCAGTCGCTCATGAGGGTCGGTAGGAGGGGCTGTGGGATGGTACTTCTTGTTTGCCAGCCCATGCTCTGGAAGGGGTTGGAGTCTGGCCATTGCAGTCTGGTGGGGCTCCACACATGGCTCTGGTTCCCATACTGGGTTTGCTAGCTGATGTGTCCTTTGTTCTCTCCCCGTCCAGGAATGGTGCTAACTCATGGGGAGAGGCTAGGGTCTGGCCATTCCAGTCTGGCAGGCCATAATGTTTACATTCTTTACATAGAATTGATACATGTATATAACACATCATTTTCAAAAGAATCCATATTAATGTTTATTCCTTGTTTACTTTCTTTGTTTTAGCCATAACATATCTCGTTATCTTTGAAATAACTGTCCATGGCATCAGATATAATAAAATCAAACAAAACGAAACAGAATAAAACCAAACAAAACAATTAAAATGATACAGGACTTTAAAACAAGATAGTAGGGAATTAACATTGGCTACTACCTTCAGAAGTAAATTTCCCACAGTTACTATATTATATTGTTATCTGCTAAATAGATGCTCATACTACCAGCTTTAGGCCTACAAAGTCAATCAAACAATACAGGCATTAGGTTGTGTTTAATTTCAGTGGCTCTGCTCTCATTCTGTGTTTCTCTGGATCAGTGGAGTGCTTACTGAGGGGGTGGGTTCAGCTCTTCCTGTCTCCCATTCCATGCACCAGCTGGCTCATGGCGGAGAGCTGGCTTCTTGTTCCTCCCCCGGCCTGCATGGCTCCTCTGGCTCACAGGCAGAGGTCAGCTTCTCTTCTGTCCTTCTGACCTGCACAGTCACTGTTGACCCACAGCAAAGGGCTGGCCTCCTGTCTTTCCTCTTGGTCCTTGACTGCTACTGGCTCACAGGAAGGGGTCAGCCCCACAGTTTTCCTCCTGGTCTTCATGGCTGCCTCTGGCTCACAGCAAGGGGTGGACTTCCTGTTTCCTGTTCCAAAGTACATGGCTGCTGCTGGATTACAGAAAGGGGTTGGCTTCTTGGTTGTCCTGTGGACCTGCATGGCTACCCTGGCCTAACAATTATTTTTTAATGAAAAAATTTTAAAACAAAAATTGATAGCAGAATAAGAGAATAACAGTATTAATACACTGTATATCACCTTCAAAGTACTCAGATTACACTACATAACCTAAAAAGATTTTTGTAAAATTTTGAAAAAGAGAATAAAACTAAAAAGAATCTTTTAAACTTTTTTATTTTAAAGAAAGTAAAACCAAGCCAAACAAAACAGAATAAAGTCAATCAGAACAGAATAATGAAAGTGATACAGAGCTTCAAAACAAGATAATAGGAAATCAGCCATGTTACCATAATGTCTGTTTTCTTCAAAATAGCTGTCTATTATACATAATAAAGTCAAACAAAACAAAACAAAACAGAATAAAGCCAATTGAAACAGAAGATTGAAAGCACATTTTATTTTAATTTTTGAAAGCATATTTTTAAGAGAATAAAACCAAACAAAATAAAATGGAGTAAAGCCAATCAAAACAAAACAGTGAAATTGATACAGGATTTCAAAACAGGAGAGTAGTAAATCAACAGTGGTCACCATAATGCCTCTTGTTACCTTAAAAATTGCTGCCCATACCATCAGACATAATAAAACAAAACAACAGAAGAAAACCAATCAAGACAGAGCACTAAAGAAAACAAAACAATGAAATGGGACAAAACACAACAGTGAGGACAATATTGGGTTTCAAAAACCAAGACAGAAGGAACCTCCCATATTTGCAATGGTGCATATTGTTTGCCTCCTAATAGATGCTCAGACTGCCAGCATTAGTCCTGCAAAGTCAGTCAAACACTGCAAGCATTAAGTTGTTTTTATACCTCACTTGATATCAGCTCAGCTCATCCTCAGGGTCAGTCAGTTGCCTGGGGTTGGGGAAGCACGCAGTGTTCTTGACGTTCAGCCCAAGTGCGGCTGGCTCACAGGAAGGGCAAATTGGCTTCTTGTCACTCTGCCAAGGCCCAGCATGGCTTCTGGGGGCTCAAGAGAGGGGTCAAAAGATTATTACAAGAAAGAACAGAAAGTAACAGAAAACTTTCTTGTAACATGCTGGATTAAACTAGTGACAGATGAAACAAATCAGTATACATTAAAATGTTTTTAGGGCTGGGGATTTAGCGCAGTGACAGAAGTGCCTGCCTGGCAAGCATGCAGTCATGAGTTCAATCCCTGGTACCAAAAAAAAAAATTTTTTTTTAACCAATGAAATATGTAACTGGGGAATTATTTGAACTTTTCCCTACTTTTTATCTCTTCTATTTTAGTCATTTATTGTATGTTATTTTGTGTTTGTCGTAAGAGAAATCCTGTGATGGTTGAGCTTGTGTGTCTTTTTTTCACCTAACATTATGTCCTAAGCTTGCATCCATTTGCTCCGCAGATGCCTCATGTTCACCTTTCTAAGGGCAGCGAAGTACTCCATTGTGTGTAAACACCACAATTCCCATGTCCTTCCATCCATAGATCTGTAGATTGTTAGCTGTTATTGTGCACAGCTTACAGGCACTAAAAGCCTCAGCTGCTCTTTTCTGCTGGGTTGCCTTTCAGCTAGCTGCAGTCTCCCATCTTAAGGCTACAGCCCACAGAGCATTGAGAAACTTCCATTTGTAGTATTTCGCTCACATGGTACCTTGAAGGCGGAGGCCGTGACGTCCCACAGCCCCCTTCTCTTTATGGTTTATGATTCATTTCTTTCCTGCATCATTTCATTGCCCTCCACAGCAGCTGGTACCTGCAGAGCTTCCATTTCCTCTCCTTCAGTGCCGCCATACTGGGTCTGATGGAGCTGCTGAGTCCATGCCAGTGATGTCCTCCCACATCAGCTGTAGACTGGTCTCCCCTTTATAGAATGGAGCCAGATTTTTTTTTTAAAACAACTGTTTTGTTTGAAAAGTTAGCCTGCATGCCACTGCACATGTCTTGGGATACTGCACTGACAGGATGGACCCCCTGGGTTGTGGAAGGCATGGCTCACCTCCTCCGTGCTCTCACCAGAGTCCCAAGATCACAAAACATCGGGACTGTTTTTCCCTGTGCTGTGGGGTACTTGGGGTCTCCAGATCACTTTCTCCCAGAGCCACTTTTTTGACACCCTGTTGCTGATAGTCTGGCGGCCTCAACACAGTGGCCTGTCCCTGGCTTGTAAAGACCATGTCTCCCCGACACATGACCGCGTTCAGGAGTGGAGCCCCTCTGGCCATCTCTTGGTTCCCTTCCATTCCCTGCTTCCTGTTGCTGTTTGGTTTGCTCTTTGATTTGCTTATTTTTCTTAACATGGTCTCAAGATGTATCCATTTTCCCACAAATGACTCAGATTTTCTTTCTTTATATCAGAGAAGTACTCTTCAGTGCATAAACAATTATTTTTCTTTATCTATACTCCTTTATTAGGATTCCATTTAGTTACAAATGGACCCTGACACCCCAAAAGGAAGGCTGTGAATAAAACTTGGTAGCTCTGCCTCTTATCTTAGAAGTGGAAGTTTTAACAATGATTAAGAAAAGCCAGTAGAAGAAAATTAGGCATTTGCTTCAACTTTTAGGGTTTTTTTTCCACCTAAAGAAATTTAGAGTTTAATATTAATTGTTGGTGGAAACATCTGAACTTTGAAACATCTAGATAGTCTTAAACATCCCTTCAAATGACTAGGGATAAGGGCTAGTTGTTATAATTCAGGTTTCACCTGTTTGAAAAAGCCTGGCTATAGGCAAATCCAAATTAAAAAAATAGAATTTGGGCAGGAATGTGGATTTTTACAATAAAAATTGTCTAGATTTTTAAACCTCAAGTTAAACATTGGTAGCAAAGAATATATGTGCAGAAATTTAGAAGAATATTCATTTCAATGCTGTGAAATTAGAAACAACCTAAAGTTTCCGAACAGCAACTTCCTGGTCTCTTTCCTATGGTTGTAATGTGGTACTATGCAGGTAATGAGGATGGTGCAGAAAATAATTATGACGGGAGTATTCAGGACACAATAAATAAGGAAAACAGATTACAGAGAAATATGTGTAGTGGTTCTTTAAAAGCAAAGCTTACTTTTTCTTTGGTAACCGGGATTGAACTCTCAACCTCATGCTTGCCAGGCAGGTGTTTACACTGCTGAGCTAAATCCCCAGCCCCAAAACTTACTCTTTTACAGAAAGCTTAAACCATCAAATATTAACATTAGAAATTCTTAAAGTTTTGGGAATATCTATATTCTGGTGACCTCTGTATTTAAAAATTTAGTGAAATACGTTGCCTTTGTCATCGTAAGGAATGTTGTAATGCACATCCCTTTGGAAGCTCTTCTGTGCAGGCAGACCAGGTGCCCATGCCATAGCTTCATTCGGGAGGCCTTCGGGTGGGATGCGGTTTGGCTGGCACCCAAGGGCCCTGAGTTTGATCACCTGTCACCTCACTGTCACCTGTCACGATTGAAGTTTTTTTTCAGTAATTGTAATTTTGAAAAATTTTGTTAATTAAATGATTAAAAATTGAACTAAAAATGATATCACCGAGAATGGGCCTAGGGCCCCGTATAGTGAAAACGAAATTTAACGCTGAGCCTTTTACTGCACCCCTTCCAGGTCTCCGCGCTGCCAAAGCGGCCAGGCAGCGGGGGATTTCAGCCTCTTCCCGCGGCGGCTCAGCCTCGCTGTCCTCCGGCAGCCTGCTGGCCGGCAAGCAGCCCAACACTGCCCCCTTGTGGATTGTAGAATATTGTGTCGATGCTAATAAAGCACAGCCATTTCCTCTCCTTTTTTTAAAAATTAGTCTTTTCTACTTGAGCGCATACTCATGAGTAAAATAAATCAAACTCATGTGTGTAAATACCATATTGTCTCCCTAGTGTAAGAAACTGTAAGAGTAAGATACAAAATCCTCAATAAATATCCTGAAAGGATAGGTGTTCTTCTAGTTTACAAGAATTGATTTTATTACATGTGATAGTATCAACAGCTACTTTGCAGACATTGTGGTGGCCAATGCTGATTTCCTATCGTCATGCTTTGAATTCCAGTAATGCTTTTATTATGTTTAGATTGGTTTTAGTGTTTTGTATTATTTAATTTCAATATGTGTGAAGTTATGGACAGCTATTTTGAAGAGAACAAGGGACATTATGGTAGCCATTTTTGATTTTCCTATCGTCTGGTTTTGAAGGCCTGTAATGCTTTCATTCTATTTTAATCAGTTTTATACTATTTTTTGTATGAATTTGTTGTGTGTGAAGATATAGACAACTATTTATAAGGAAACAAGAGACATGGTAGCCACTGTTGATCTGTTGTCTTGCTTTGAAATCCTGTCACTTGCATTGTCTTTTTCTGAATTGTTTTATTCTCTTTTATCCTCTTTAAAATAAATTTAAAAATAGTTTTGCATTGCTTGGGACTCTTAGAGGTTTCCTTGCACCTTGTTCTTTCACTCTGCAGTAAGTTTCCGTGCTACAGTAGAGGGATTTATAATTGGCAACAAGCACCTTCTGAGTTCCGTAGCTGAGAGATCCGGGCGGTACAGGGAGCGGCTCCAGGTGAGCTGTGCGCCCAGGTCCGGTGGGCCGAGCCCGCGCGCAGTCCTGAGGCCGACCCACTTCCGCAGAGGAGCCACGGCCTCGGCTCTCCCTTCCTCCTGCCTCTCCTGGGCTCGCTGGGAGGCTTCCGATTCCGCAGGTGGGCCCGGAACCTGGTTCCGTCACTAAGGCTCTGAGGCTGGAAACACCGCCCGGGCCCGCCGCCGCGGTCGCTGCTGCGCACACGCTGGGCCCCGCGCGAGGTGGCCGCGCCCCGCCCTCGGCACGCTCCGTCCCGAGCCCCGCGGCCGGCTCCCCGGCCTCGGCGGAGCGCTCTGCTCTCTCGCGGCCTGGCGGGAGGACGCTGAGTCCTCAGGCCGCCCCGCCTTCCCGCGCGGTCTCGGGGGAGGGGCCGCAGGGCGGACGTCGGGCGGGGCCAACGACGTTCGGACGCTGCGCGGCTCGCGCCGGCGGCGGGGGGCGGGGGCGGCCACGCGCGTGCACGAGGGCCCCGGGAGGGTGCGGCGCCCCGCAGGCGACCCCGCTTCCCCGCTGCAGGCCCGGGCCGGGGGAG
Organism: Cavia porcellus; assembly: GCF_034190915.1. Taxonomy (NCBI): domain Eukaryota; kingdom Metazoa; phylum Chordata; class Mammalia; order Rodentia; family Caviidae; genus Cavia; species Cavia porcellus. Next base: position 47,900,247 of record NW_026947513.1, on the reverse strand, counting down.
CAGCGGCCTCCGTCCGGCGCTCTGCGAGGTCCCGCGCGGGCACGGGCAGCAGGCCGCGAGGCCGGGGTCGCCTGTACCGGTCACGCTGAGAAGAGCCGAGTCGCTGCCTGCGTCGGACGCCCGCTCCAGGGCGGTTTTGGGGTTGTTGTGATTTATTTTAAAGTAAGACATGGGGGCGCCCTGAAATGCAAACCACCTCCCCTCACCAGCTGCACGCGCCAAGCGTCCTAACACCGCCGGTAGGAGGCGCTGAGTTTTAGGGTGGATGGCCTGTCTGAAGGTACTGATGGAATTTTGCTGCTGAGGAGTGAAATCGCGGTGTCCGAGCTTTGCCAGCGCGGGCCCAGGTCGCCAGCCGAGGTGGGGAGAAGTGAGGGCGCCATGATGAGGTTCCCCTTCGCGTTCCCAGGTCCTCGGATTAGGCAGGAGATTTCTTTGGCCTTTTTTTTTTTTTTTTTTTTTTCACTGCTAGGGATCAGACTGCCTAAGTTACAATCTTAGCCCTTTTTAAACGTTTGTTTGTTGTTTTATTTTAAAGAGAATAAAAAAGACAAAAGAATACAGGACTTCAAAACAAGCTGGTAGGAAATTAATCATTATATTGCACACTGTTATCTTTGAAACAGTTGCTCAGATTTTCAGATAGTCTGTTCTTTTCCATGCCCTAGTAGAAGAAGCACAATTATCTTAGTTATCATATGCATATATCCCTTTTTCTCTTTTTCCTCATTGCAATTGTGCTTTCCCTTTGAGTTTCTTTCCCTTTCACAACATCTATTTTAACCTTAAATTTTTTTTTATTTTAAGGAGAATAAAAACAAAATGAAACAAAACAATAAAGCTATACAGAACTGCAATACAAGAGATAATAGGAATTCAACCATGGCTGCCATAATACCTCTGTTTATCTTCAAAACAGCTGGCCATACCATCAGACACAATAAAATCAAACAAAACAGAGCAGAATAGAATCAAACCAAACAATGAAAACCATACAGCACTTCATTAACGGTGACTGCCACTTTCCCTTTTTATACTTTTCCTTCCCTTTCATTTTCACAATATCTGTTGTACATTTTGGATCCCACTAACGCTGTTTTTTTATGCTAGGGAGACAACTCAATGTGCACTCATGTGAGTCTGAACCATTTTACCCATAGCATGATCTCAAGTTGCATCCAGCTACCCATAAGAGCCTCCTGATTATCCTTTATAGCTGAGTAGCTTTCCATTGTATAAAAATACCATATCTTGTCCATCCTGCAGTTGATGGGAAAGCTATTCCTGCGTTTTTCTGAGTCCTTGCCACATGGAGCTTTGTCTTCTCTTCTCTGACCTGCAGTCAAAGAATTTTCTTTCAAGTCAAATATTTTTCTTGTGTATAGCATATTGATGGATCCGGACCATGTTTCTTTTTTTTGGTGAACTGAGGCTATCTAATTAATGGTTCTAACTGACATGCATTGGCTCATCTCCACCATGCTGTCCTGTCATTGGCCCCTCCACTCTTCCTTCCACTCAGTTGCCTACCTTGCTCTGTGATCCCCCTCTGCTACTGTTCCTGGAACCATCCTCATCTTTATTTTTGTCTAGAATATCCTGTAGCCCTCTTTGTAGAGTTGGTTTGGTGGTCATGAATTCCTTCAGTTGTTCTTTAGCATGGAAGTATCTTGTTTCTCCATTAATTTTAAAAGATAGTTTTTCAGGGTACATCAATCTGGGTTAAAAGTTGTTTTCTTTCAGGACTTGAAATACTTCAAGCTATTCTTGACTTGATGGTTTGTGTTGAGAAGTCTGCCATGATTCTGATGGATTTTCCTTTATAGGTGATCTATTTCTTTTCTCTAACAGCCTTTAATATTCTGTGCTTTTTTTTTTTTTTTTGGTGCCAGGGATCAAACTCATAACTATGCAATTTGCAAGGCAGTCATTTATGCCCCTGAGCTAAATCCCCAACCCTAATATTCTGTTCTTTTGCTGAATTTCTGGGATGTTGCTATGATATGTTTGGGTATAGATTTATTTTTGTTATGGTTAGTTGGAATTCCATATGCTTCACTTATCTGTCAGGTCCTTTTCCAATGCTTGAAAAGTTTTCTGCTATTACTTCTGTAAGTAGTCTTTTTATTTTATTTATGTTGACCCTTGCTTTTTCACTGATACTTATCAAGCTTAAATTATTTTTCTTTGTGTCATCTTGCAGACATTGAATTTCCTGGTTCTTTATTATTTTTAAGAGATCTTTCCTTTTGGGATCACTAGGTACAATCCTATCGTCAAGGTCTGAAAGTCCATCTTTAGTTTTTTTCGAGTGGTTTTACTCTATTGTATCCTTTGGATAGTATTTTTCTCTTTCAGTTTCTTATGCTGGGGGAGTAATATGCAGGTGTGACTAATTTATTTTACTTATGAGTGTGGTCTCTAGATACATCCCATTTACCTTAGAGGCCCCAAGTTTATTTCTCTATAGCTGAGGAATATGCCATTGTACAAAGATACCACACTTTTTTATCCATTCCTCAGTTGATGGGCATTTGGGTTGTTTCTAAGGTTTAGCTGTTAAATTGTACTGCTATAAAGGTAAGTGCATGTAAATCTCTATGGGATGATGTTTTTAATTCTTCTGGGAAAATACCCCTAAGGGAAATAGTTGGGTTGAATGGGATTTCTAATTCTAGTTTTTTGAGGAATTTCCAAACTGCTTTCCACAGTAGTTGTAGCAATCTACATTCCTACCCACAGTGGAGAAGGGTTCCTCTTCTCCACAGTCCTGGCAGCATTTGTTACTGGTTGATTTCTTGATACTAGCCATTCTTTGTGGGGTGAGATGGAATCTTAGTGTTGTTTTAATTTGCATCTCTCAAATGACTAGAGATGTTGAACATTTTTCATGTATATTTATTTTGCATTTGTATTTCTTGATCTGATAAATGTGTATTTATTTCAGATGCCCATTTTTAGATAGGATCTTGAATTTTGGGGACCCTTTATTTTTTAATTCTTTGTATGCTCTAAAAAGAAGTCCTTTGTCTGACTAAAATTTTTTTCCCATTCTGTGGGTTGTCTTTTCACTACATTAGTGATTTCTTATGCTGTGAAAAAGCTTTTTAAAAATTTTTAAAATTTTTTATTAAAATTTTTACTTTAAAGAGGGTGTCATGGTTTATGTGGGTGGCCCGCAGGCCTCCTGCATTTGCATTATGCATTTGTGATTGGTTCATTGTTTAGTGCTTGGATTGATGGTGTCAGTGTTACACCCCCTGGGGTGGAGCCAGCATACGGTGTAATAGCTGGAAGAAGGCATGTCTCTTTCTTGCTGGTTTCCACCTTGCTGTTTGCAGCTTCCATGAACTGCGTCCCTGTCATGCCTCCCTGCCTTGGAGCCAACTGAGTATGAACCAAAACCTCCAAGAACTGTAAGAAATAAACTTTTGCTTTCCTAACTTTGAGCATCAGGTATTTTGTCTCAGCAATGAGTAAAAAGTAACTAAGACAGAATTTGGTACCAGGAGTGGGGTCATTGCTGGGACTATACCTGATCATGTTTTTCAAGAGGGTTTGGAAATGGCTTGTGGGCAGAATTTGGAAAGGTTTGGACATGTCACCTAGATGCATCGAGCTGGAGCAACTTAGGCTGTTCTGTAGAGGAGATTCTGATCAGAGCTTAGGAGACCAGAAGGCTGATAGAAAGCTTCATGGTAAACACCAGGCTTGGGAGATTTCTGCTGGAAAAAAGAACTGCATTGGTTGCTGGACTCCCCATGATGTGTGTTATGGCTTGGCAGAAAGTTTGTCTGCATTTTGCTCCTGCCCAGAGACTTTGCCTGAGACTGAGGTTAATGGAAATGACTGAGACTGAGAATGAGACTGAGACTGGGGTTAATCTGGCAAAGGAAATTTCAAGGCAGTTGAATGTTGAAGCTGTGGCATGGCTATTATTTGGGGCTTTTAGCCAGATATATGTTGCAAATCAAGAGCAAAGAGCCCAGCAAGATAATTTAAAATGCTGTGAATTTGGCCAGAAGGAAAACTCCAGTAAAGCTATGGATTGTAAAGATAGAGCTGAGACTTCTTATTTAAGAAAGATGGCCAGGGGGAATCACAGGAAGCAGTGGGTCTCCATCATTTGCAGCCTCGAAACTACAAAAGTGAAATAATTTGCTCAGAGGAAAAAGATTCAGAGCACCATGTTCCAAAATGATAACAGAGGCCACATGAGGTTCCAGAATGACAGCAGCCACATGAGGGTCCAGAATGGTAGCAACATAGAGAAGCTTTTCCTCACAATCAAGTAAACAGAGCCCAGCGATCCAGGCACTGGGCCCCTGCAGTCAAGAGAGAGAAAAGCCTGGCTACTTCTCCAGCTGGCAGCAAACCATGTGGCATCTACATGGTGCTGATTTAAGGTGCAACAAAAATGCACAAATTCTGAGGGTAAGACAGATTCCACCTCAATTGCAAAGGTCCTGGGAGGCTAAGCAGTGTGCCCCTGAGAGAGCAATTTGTAAAGATGCAAGAGTGAAGCCAAAGGTGCAGTGGAGATCTGAGAAGTCTGGAAAAGCCAGGAATGTGGATGATCCAAGGAAGACTGCAAAAAACAAGCATAGAGGGTTTAAGAGAGAATCTGTGGGAGCTGAAATCCCTGAAAGTGCTTTGGGGGTGGAATCATCCAAGCCTTTTGGAGCTTGCAACCAGATTGCTTCAGATGCTGAGCAGGGAACTCTAGGACTTACTGTTCACCCTGCTGGATGTTGGAGTTGCTTTATTTCCAATGCTTTATATTCCCCTGTTTGTACCTTTTGGAATGGTAATGTTTATCTTATGACTTTGCATTTCAGAAATGTTTAACTTGTTTCATTTGTACAGGGGGTTACAGTTAAGAGTTTGCTATAGATATCAGAGGGGACTTGGGACTTGGACTTCTCAGTAATACTGAAAATGTTAGGACTTTGGCAACTCTTGGAGATGGACAAAATGTCTTTTGTATAAAGAATGTGCATGAGTCTTTGGGGGCCAGGGGTGGAATGTCATGGTTTACGTGGGTGGCCCCCAGGCTTCATGCATTTGCATTGTGCATTTGTGATTGGTTCACTGTTTAGTGCTTGGGTTGATGATGTCAGTGCTACAGCCACTAGAGATGGAGCCAGCATACAATGTAATGGCTAGAAGAAGGTGTTTCTCTCTCTTGTTGGTTTCTGCCTTGCTGTTTGCAGCCATCATGAACTGTGGCCCTGCCATGCCACTTTGCCTTGGAGCCAACTGAGTATGAACAGAAACCTCCAAAAACTGTAAGAAATATACCTTTCCTTTCTTAACTTTGGGCATCAGGTATTTTGTCTCAGCAATGAGTAAAAAGTAACTAGGACAGAGGGTAAAACAAAATAGAACAAAGCAGATCAGAAGAAAACAATGTAAGTGACACAGCTTTTAAAGCAAAACTACAGGGGCTGGGGATTTAGCTCAGCGGCATAAGCGCCTGCCTTGCAAGCGGGAAGTCATGAGTTCGATCCCTGGTACCGATAAAAAGGAAAAAGACAAAAAAAAAAAAAAAAAAAGCAAAACTACAGGAGATCAACAGTGGCTACCATAGTGTCTCTTGTTTTCATCTAAATAGTTGTCCATATTTTCACACACAATGAATTCATACAAAGTAAAATAGTATAAAACTATCTTTTTTATTTTAAAGAGAACAAAGCTAAACAAAATAAAACAGAATAAATCCAGTTGAAACAAAACAGTGAAAGTGATACAGAACCTCAAAACAGGATAATAGAAATCAACCATTGCTACCATAATGCCTCTTGTTGTCTTCAAAATAGCTGCCCATCCCATCAGACACAATAAAACTAAACAAAACAGAGCAGGATGAAACCAATTAAAACAAAACATTGCGTAAAACTAAACAGTAAAATGGAGCAAAATGAAACAGTGAGAATATTATTAGATTTCAAAAACAAGACAATAAATTCCCCCTAGTTGCTATATTGTATATTGCTGTCCTCTAAACAGATGTTCAGAATACTGGCTTTAGGCTTGCAGGGTTGATCCAATAACATAAACATTAAGTTGTTTTTGTACCTCAGCTGTTATCAACTTGGTCTGTGTTCTTCTGAGTTAACTGGTTGCTTGGGGGATGGGGCTCAGTTCTTTTTGTCTCCCAGCCCATAGGCTGGCTGGCTCATGGGAAGGGCACATCTTCTTTCTCCTCCCAGCCACAGTCACCACTGACACATGGGAAGGGCATTTCCTTTTTCTCCTCCTGGCCCACAGTTACTGCTGGCACATAGAAAGAGCCACCAAAGTTTTTTAATAAGATGAGATCCCAGTTGTTGATTGAAGTACTGCCCATGCAGTTTAGGTTTTGTTCATGAATTCTCTGCCTAACTCTGTGTCTTTAAGCCTTCTACTTACCTTTCCTTCCAGTAGATTTAGTGTTTCTCTTTTAATTTTTAGATCTTTGATCCATTTTGACTTAGTTTGACTTAGTGCATGATAATAGACATGGATCTAGTTTTAGCCTTCACCATGTGGAAAGCTAGTTTTTCTAGTACCATCTATTAAAAAGACTGTCTTTTTTCCACTGAACATTGTTTTTTTTTGAGACAGGGTCTCACTATGTAGGCTAGGTTGGGCTCCAGCATATGGTGATGCACCTACCTCAACCTCCTGAGAGGTGGGATAACAGGCATGTGCTTCCAGGGCTCTTACGTTTTAAACTTTGAGGTGGTCTAACTAATTGCTCACCCTGATCTTGAACTTGGGATCCTTCTGCCTCATTCTTCTGCATATCTGTGATTATGACCTGCACCCCTGCACTGCCTAGGTATTTTGTTCTTTTATGTGTCTTGACTTCCAACACGTCAGTAAGATTCTATGGAAAACAAACATTTGCATTAGTAGATGACGTATACATTATATGTGAAGTACTAAATTTGCTAGTTGTCTTGCCTATTTTATTTTATTTTTGCAGCACTGGGGACTGAATGTAGGACACTCACATTGAGTAACCTCTAGTCTTTTTTCTTTTTTTAAATTTTGAGACAGGGTCACACTTAAGTTGCTCAGGCAGGCTTTAAACTTGAGATCCTCCTGCTTCAGTCTCCTGAGTAAGCCAGACATATAGCTCAGTGGTGCAGCACTTTCCTGGCAAGTGTGAGGTCCTGAGTTTGAGTCCCAGTACCAAAAAACAAAAACAAAAACACCAAAACCCAGAGGATTCACCTCATCAGCTTTCCGAGTGCTGATTTATTTGTCATGCAGGGATGAAGGCTCTGGAAATAAGTGCTGAGGCTTTGTCTGCCCCGGTGCTGTGTGGCTGAGTCACAAGGCCGCAGAGGCTCTGTGTTTCCGCTCAGTGTGCAGTCTGCCTGCCTTGGCTGCAGCCCCTCACTGTGGCTGGTACTCCTGCTGCCAGCCTGGCAAGCTTAGGGTTCTGGGTTGGGAGCCAGGGGCCATCCTCAGCACACATCCCCGCTCTGCACTGGGTAGTCACATGATCCCACAGAAGGATTATGCAAAACTATTTGGACCACGTGATCTATCGCTGTGTAATTCAGGTCAGTGTGGCTGCCTGGCTATGGGACAGACAGCACAGCCTCCCAGCCCTTTTTTTGAAGGCCTCACAGTTTGGAAGTCATGGTGCTGACCATGCTGCCCTGTGCCTGTGCTTGGCCCCCACCTGTGTCTGCTGAGCCCTAGAGTGTCCTGCCTCACGCTCATGTTTCCCTCATGGCCAGCGCATCTCCATGCCCAGCTTGTCCTAGGCCTGCTTGCTTTTGTCCCTGCTGTAGCTGCACTTTGACACTGAAAGGACATGCTCCTCAGCACCAGGCTTACCTACAGTTTCCCTACAAAACTGGCCCTAGCTGAAGACTCTGATTTGCTGACCATTTAGTTCTTTGTGTCATACAAGTGCTAAAAATTGGAAGGCTGTTTCCCTCATGGAGTCCTCACAGGGCCTGCAGGATGGGCAGCTGGGACAGGATTCCAGGGCACTAAGTGCACATTCCTTCAATGGCTTAGTGACCAGCTTCTGAAATTTTCTCATACGGGGCTGCTTGTGAGACATTTGGTTTGTGGACATTCACTGGCCTTGAACTTATGATCCTGCTGTCCCAACTTCCGTAGTAGTAGCAGGGGTTAGAGGTGTACTCTAATTCTTTCATATGTTCCATATTTCTCGTCTCTTTTTTGGGGACTCCCATTGGTCATACACTATCTTAGTTATTTTTTCATTGCTGGGACAAAAATACTCTTTGCCCACAAGTTAGAGGAAAAGTTAATTTTAGTTTCAGTCCATAGTCAGATAACACCAAGGCAGGGCAGCATGGAAGAGAGGAATCACAGAGGAGAAACAGCCCATGCAGGGTAAGCAGGCGGCAGCAAGTGGCCTTCTTTCTGTCCCTTTTATTCCATCCAGGGTACCAGCCTATTGATTGTGCCACCCACACCCGTGGTGGGGCTTCCATTATCCACACCCAGAACTATGCTACACCAACTTGGTCATCACACACCCTTAACCCCAGTATCATACACTACCCTAATCCAGCATCTCATACCCATGATCCACCTGCCCCCTGAAAGACTCACCTTTGAGCAATGAAGCTTTGGGGGGACTTCTATACACAAGCCATAATGTTCACTGATAGCTTGAAGGTTTTCTATAGATTTATGACATTCTATTCATTTCTTTTACTAACTTTTCTCTCTGTTTCTTGGTCTATATTGTCTCAGTTGGTCTAACTTCAGGTTTTTTGTTTTTTTCTTGTGCTAGTTCTGTGGGAACTGGAAGCGAGGTGTGTTGAGATGGGCACTACTTTTGCAGAACTTCATGTGGAAGGCTTCTCTCAGACATGATATTTGAGTGGAGACCTGAATGAGACCGCTGATATACATCTAAGGAAAAGAACCGCTGTGAAAGATGGTTGGTTGTTCTTATGGAACACAATGGCTGGTGTTGAGGGGTGTGAAGGTTGTGAGGAACTGGAGCACACGGAGCCCTGAGAACATGGTAAGTAGTTTTTTTTGTTTTGTTTTCAGTTGCAAAGGAAAGAACAAACAGTTTTGAGTGAGATATGTTAGGATATGACTTAGGCTTGAGAAAGTTCCTGTAATGCTGGAAGAACAGAATTCATCAGTGGGACGACTGCTCAGGAGGACGCAGTGCAGGATGGCAGGTGTGCTGGTAGCTGGGTGGAGGCATGTCGTGGGACAGTTGACTGAATTCATGATAGGTTGGATGGGTAAAGAAGGGAATCAAGTGGTTCTTAGGACTTCTGTGTAAGCACTGAAATGGATGCCAGGGTCGAGACAGAACATACTTTGGGTAGAGCAGTACAAAAAATTTAAGATCAAAGTGAGAATAGTACTGCTTATATACACAGGAGGAAGCGTGAAGGGCATGTTTCCTTCTGTGGTACTTGATGCTTAGTTAAACTTTATTGAATTGAGTGGTCAGTGACTTTCCTGCTTTATGTGGGAGCACTTACATGTATTACTCTCTGAACAATGGGAAATGGACTTACGTTTCTTTCTTTTTTTTTTTTTTTTGTCTTTTCCCTTTTTATCGGTACCGGGGATTGAACTCACGACTGCCTGCTTGCAAGGCAGGCGCTTATGCCACTGAGCTAAATCCCCAGCCCCCTGGACTTACGTTTCTAATGCACACTTTTTCTGTGCTTGGTTACAAATTTGCAACTGAAGAACACTTTTGAAGCTTTTTTGTTATGAAAGAATGAGGTTCTCTTGTTTGATTGAGTTACATATTTTATATTTTTAAGTTGACATGTAAGATTCCATTTTTACAGGGGACCATGCAATGCTTACATATTTATCAACTACATATGGACAAAAATTTCCTAATGTTCAAATCAGGCTAATCATATCTTTCTGTTAGAGATTTGTTATTTTTTTTGAAGAGAACATTGAGAATTTTTTCTTACTTTTTTGATACATACAGTATGCTGTCACTATCTGTAGTCACCCTGCAGTGCAATAAACCACCAGAATTTATTTTCCCCAGAAAGTTAGCTTCCTAATAGTTTTCTTCATTGTTGTAAAATGCCTGTGAAGATGTCATAAAATGCCTTTCCCAGAATAGATTATAGAGTCTTCCTGAAATCTCAGGCTACAGAAGGCATTGGTCTCTCTGTCTGGAAGTCTCCATAAATCAGGGCATTTGCTAACAATTTCTGTGTTTCTATCTATCTCAAGCTCTCCAGATATGCAAGACAAATAAATGTTCTCATCCTGAGGGTTGCTTTTGCTTATTTTTAAAACTTGTTGCCAGTGGTCCTAAAATTCTCTGTTTATGCAAAAAGAATCTTTATTATTTAGGCTAGGATTTTTTCATGGTGAAGTAGGAGGAGGATTTAATTATACTTCCAACACACATTAGTGTGCTTAGAGTAATTCAAAAAGAAGTTAGAGAATTTTGAGCATTTAAGCCAAACTACTTACTCCATCACAACAGGTTGTGATTTCTGTTTGTTTTATCTAAAAATATTCCCGTAAGGACTGAGTAATTGGGTTTTACTCTATAGCCTGAAGGCCAATATCCTGCACTTAGTATAACCCACAGGAAGAGTGAATTCCAAAGATGGAATTGCTCCATGGAAAGTGTGCTACCCACAGCCCTTGGGATTCACACCTGAGGCCTATTGGCCGTTGCTCTTTGGCTGGCTCACATAGACAGAGTGGTACATACAGGCAGTTTCTATGGAAACCTGACCCAAATGCTTGTGGGACTTGGAAATCACAGGTAACATTCGAAGTTGTTTGGAGAGCCCCATGAGCATTTCAGAATTATTGTTCTGCATAGAAAACATTATGGTCAGGGCTTTGGAATGCTGTCTGTTCCAGGTGCAGTAGAATTACGGGCACAAAGTAGAAGTTTGCAGCTTTTTGTGAATTTATCTGCTCTAGTTATTTTTTTCTATTATTTTTATTATTCCCCCTTTATATCTTTCTTCCATTTTCCCCCTTTATATCTTTCTATTAATAAAAGATGAAGAAACAAGGCACATAGGCTACACTGAGCATGTTAATTTGGTTGCTCCTTCTTTTCACTGGACCTGAGTGCCCTTTTAGAGTGCCATTGTCACATAATTTGATTAATGTATGCACATTATTGTGTTGCCAGATGTAATGCAGTGAATTTCAGTTCCAGTCTGTCAAGGACTGACTATAAGTTGTGTGTGGTGGTACACTTCTGTAATTCCAGCACTCAGGAAGCTAAAGCAGGAGGAGTGCCTCAAGTTCAAAGCCAGCCTGGGTACATAGTGAGTTCAAGGACAGCCTGAACTACAGAGCAAGACCCTGTTTCACAAAAAACAAGAACAAAAACAAAACAGAAAAGAGAACTGCCTATTGCATTCTTTGATATGTCTTTAAGTGGATTCCTTGTTCATATTATGACACAAACCTCATTATTGCAATGTTAGTATCAATGTTTCCAAGTTAAAGTGGTAGAAAATATTTTCTCTAGCTGTCTTCCCCAACAATATACTTTTTCTAATGGATCTTGATCTGTAGTGTTGGGCATTGAACCGAGGGTCTACCACTGAGCTACGTCCCAGACCTTGTACACTTTGAGACAGGGTCCAGCTAAGGTGCTCAGGCTGGTGTGGAAATGAAGATCCTCTTGCCTCAGTTTACAACTTGCTGGGGTTACAGGCTTAGATCTTGATTTAACATGTTTCTTCTGACAGGATCCATCCAACTTTATAAAAGTCAGGACGTCCTGACCAATGGGACAGATTCTTCTCGGCTGGGGGACTCCACAGGGCTGAAGACATGAATATACTATATTTGTCTGTGGGGATTTACATCTTTGGTTTTGTGCGGCAGTTTGACGTATTATGGTGAGTCATAAGATTAAAAAATTATTGTATTCCCCACAAAGAGGTGGACTGAACACTTGGAATGTTGCACCAGGACTTATCGCTTTTTATTTGTGCCTATGAAGTATGGGCTGAGAGGTTAGATTTGGAGGCGGCCTCTGTGAGCGTCTGTTGAACCCATCGCAGACTTCAACTGCTCAGAGCAGCCGGATGGAAAGTAACCTGTCTCTGCAGCCTGTGGTTCCCCTGTGTTCCCTGCAGGGGCGCTCTTCCCGACTCCGAGCCGGCTCAGCGCTGGTCCCTCATTTCCAGGCAGCAGCTGCCGCCTTGCAGCCCTGGCTTCCAGCTCTAAGTCAGTGCAGGCTGGTGAATCTGCTCTCTTAAACCTCTGGTCGCTCCCTGGCCAACAAAAAATGACCTTTGATTTTAGACTCTCCTATGCATTAATCTGGAATTTCAATTTATCTCTATAGCAACATGTGATGTTTAAATAGTAAGCTGGCTCTAGGGCTCAAATGAAATTGTCAAATGGTTGTTTGCCATTTACTGCCCAGAATTATGGGGTGACAGAGGCAGGAGGGACTTGTGGAGCGTTCATCAACGTTTTGCCATGATTTTCACTGAAGAGCTGATAGCAGAGGTAAAGCGTCTACTCCCCGGCTGTTCCATCCAGATGGGCAGGATGTGTCTTTTTGGCTGTTCCCCATTGTGTATTTACTTATTTTTAAACCAGAGTAATATTTTAAAATGAGGACACTGAGGACAGTGGTCCCTGTGTATGGTGCACCTTCTTGGGGCACCTAGTACGTATCCATGCCGCTGGAGAGGTTGTTCTTCCCAGACATAGAACGATGCTCTGCCAAGCAGCTGTGTGCTGTGGTGCACCAGGGCTCAAAACTAGGAACGGAGAGATTTCTTCCTAGGAGCCTGGTGGAAGCAGCGGGGTCCAGGGCCAGTGAGGTCCAGCACGGCGATTCCTCTTCCAGCTGTGACAAGCGCTTCCTCCCGTCTTTTCCTCACAGGTTTCTGGAATCTGGGGCTTCTATAAAGAAAATATTTGTACCCCAGTTTACCCAGTAGAACCCCGACAGCTACTGGAGGTTAAGTCGTTTCCACACCTATGATGGCAACCTAGCGGGGAGGTCATGAGTGTGCCTGTGTTGTATGTATGTGTGCATGATTTGCACATGTGTGCACTGTGCATCTGTGTGTGTGCATGTGTAACAGACACGGGGGTGGAGGTGCAAAGGGCAGCAGTGTGGGGGTGCAGTCGACAAGATCACCCCCTGTGTCCTGTTTCCTGGAGCTGTGCTCTCTGCAGGCCCTGCGTGCTCTCTGGGGGCTCCGGGAAGGAGCTCCTCGTGCATGCGGCTGGGTATGATTCCTGTGCAATGCACAGGAATGAAACTTGGCTGATGTCAATACACTTACAAGATTTGGATTTTCAGAGGCATTTTGTGCTCGTGAATTTGGCCTAAATAGTGCTGTTCTGTATCTCTCATAGAAAATCTATGGATATCAGGAACTCCATTTGTTCCACGTGTAAGACAAAATTGCTTGCAAAGCTTTGGGAACAGCTGCTACTCAGTTCCTGTGGCCTGCTTCAGATCATGCCAGTGTCCAGCCTTCAGACCTTTACAGAGGAGGGAATTTTTGCTGTTCTACAGTAAATTCATGAGGAGAACAAAGTAGAATTATATCCCTGGAAGATGCTCTGGTGCACATCTATAATCGAAACACTCTGGGGGGCTAAGGCAAGAGGATCACAAGTTTGAGCCCAGCCTGGGTAATTTAGTGACTTAGTGAGAACTCGTCTCAGAAATGAAAAATAAAAAAAGAGAATGAGGTTCAAGTGAAATCTATACAGTCGAACCAACCAGACAGAAATAAAAATTCCTCCTGGCTTCCCCTCAAGTGTCAGGTTAGAGTCATGGCTCTTCTCTTTTCAGATGAACTACTCAGGGCGTTGATTACATGAATGCACTCATCAGACCACCCTGGCCTTCTTCCCGGTGCCAGTCACCCCAGTGGAAGTTTGACCATGAAGACAACCAAGGTCGCTTGTGTCCTCGAGTTTTCCACAGTCCATGAGAAGACAGCTTCATGAATAACAGATCACAGTGTGCAATATTTGTCAGCTTCTCAGGCTGCAAACCACGACTCGGTGGAGGAGGGGCTCGAAGAGCTTCCTGGGAGGAGAAGTGGGAGTGCACCGTGTGCCAGCATCTTCTAAGGGGAAAGGGGACGGCGCCGAGGAAGGAAAGCAGGGAAGGAAGGAGACCGGGGAGCACTGTGGCTGAGCCCATGCGGTCAGGCGCTGATCACTGTCCTGCTGTACAGGTCACCAGCACAGTGCCCAGCCCACATGGCTTTAGTTTTTTCAAATCCATTTTATATCAAGGAAAGAAGAAGAGAAGGAGGAGAAAGAGGAGAAGGAAGAAAGAAGAAGGAAAAGAAGAAGGAGAAGAGGAAGCAGAAGAAGAAAAAGAAGGAGAAGGAGAAGAAGAAAGTAAAACAAAAGGTCAGAGTACATCAACTGGGGGCAACAATGGTTCACACATTGCTCATTGTCTTCCGCAAATCACTCACCCGGAGCACAAGACCTCTGCTTACAATTGTCTGAACAATGCCAGCACACGTCTGCCATATATATATATATATATATATATATATATATATATATATATACACACACACACACACACATACATATATGTATGCTGTTATTTTCACCATCTCACACTAGTGAGACAATACAATGTTTACATGTGTGTGTCTTATTTATATCACAAATAAGTATGCTCTTTTTAACAATTTTTTTTGTCTTTTTTTGTTTTTATCGGTACCAGGGATCGAACTCACGACTGCACACTTGCAAGGAAGGCGCTTATGCCACTGAGCTAAATCCCCAGCCCCAATAAGTATGCTCTTAATTTGCATCTATTTATCTATAAGTCTTCAGTTTATCCTTCTTTATGATTGAGTACTATTCCATTGTTTAGAAATACCTCATCTTGCAGTCTGGGAAGCAGCACATTGTGTGCACCACTGCTGGACTAGAACAGCCAGATCCCAGCCTCTTGCCATGAGTCAGCAGCATTCATAGATGGGGGAGAGAAAACAAACCAGTCTGGGCAGCAATGCCATCCAGCCCTTAACGTTGCACCAGCAGAAGAAACACAGGCTAGGAAGATAGCTGTGGAGGTGAAGTGCAATTGGATGCCTGTGGTGCTCTGGTGTTTCACTAACATTGCAGGTCTATGGCAAGTGGTCAGAATTTAGGTTCAGAGGGTAGCTGGATGCAATGTGACATCTACAGGGGATCTTCTGAGGATTGCAGCCATTGATGATGCCCTATGGTCTTGTTTTGAATTCCTGTATCATTTCTATTGTTTTGTTGGTTGGGTTTTACTCTCTTTTTTTGTTTGATTATGTTAAATCTGATGGCAGAAGCAGCTATTTTCAAAGACAGAAAGCTATATTATGGTAGCAATTTTAGATTTACTATTGGCTTGTTCCAAAGTCCTTTATTGCATTCATTGTTTCATTTTTATTGTTTCTATTCCATTCTGTTCTGTTTGATTTTTATTATGTCCAGAGTTATGTGCAGCTATTTTGAAGACATCAAAAGGCATTATAGAAACTATTGTTGATTTTGTAATTTTTTAGGCCTGTGTGTTTTATACTGGTTTGTTTTGATTAGTTTCATTCTGTTTTATCATCTTTAAAATAAAAATAAAAAAAAAAGAAAACCACATTTTTAAAATCCATTCCTCAGTTGATGAGCATTTAGGTTGTTTCCAAGATCCGGCTATTACAAATTGTGCTGTTATAAACATGGGTGTGCATATATTGCTTTGGTATGATGTTTTAATTCTTTTGGGAAGATACCCAGGAAGGGAATAGCTGGGTCAAATGGGAACTCTAGTCCTAGTTTTTTGAGGAATCTCCACACTGATTACCACAGTGGTTGCACAAGTCTGTATTCCTACCAACAATGGAGAAGGGTTCTTTTTTCCTCACAGCCCATGTAGCATTTCTTATTGCTTGATTTCTTGATAATAGCAATTCTTTCCAGGGTGAGGGGGAATCTCAGAGTTGTTTTAATTTGCATCTCTTAAATGACCAAAGATGTTGACCATTTTTTCATATATTTATTTGCAATTTGTATTTCTTTATCTGAGAAATGTGTGCATCTTAGATGCCCATTTTTGGATTGGGTCTTTAAATCTGAGAGGATTGATTTTTTAAAATTCTGTACATGTTCTCAATAGTAATCCCTTGTCTAAGGTACAGTTGACAAACATTTTCTCTCACTTGTTGGGTTGTCTCTTCACTCTGTTGGGCTTTCTCTTGCTATGCAGAAGCTTTTCAATAGTATGAGATCCAGTTGTTGATTCTCTGCAACAGTTCCTGTGTGATCAGGGTTTTGTTCATAAAGTCTTTGCCTACACCTAACTCTTCAAGAGTTTGACCTACTCTATCTTCCAGCATATTTAATGATTCTGTTTTAATATTAAGATGTTTGATCCACTCTGACTTTAGCTTAGTGCATGAGGAAAGATATGGGTCCAGTTTTAATCTTAGGCATGTGTACAGCCAGTTTTCCCAGCACCATTTATTAAAGAGGCTACCTTTCTTCCAGTGAATGTGTTTGGCACCTTTGTCAAAGACAAGATGGCTTTGTGTGTCTGCAGTTGCTTCTGCATCTTCTAATCTATTCCATTGATCTTCAGGCCTGTTTTTCTGCAAGTACTGATATAGGGGAATGAAACGCCCAACCTACTATGTCCATGAGTTTGTGTTCTCTAAAACCGAAGAATGAATTTTAGGAACAGTGGAAGTAAAGAGCAGAAATATTTATTGAAAGAAAGAAAGCTCTGTCAGAGAGAGACAGAAGGGGTCCCAAGTGGGTTGTCAAGGACTCTGTCTTTTTTAGGGACTTTTATAGAGTAAAGCCATGGGTTAAAGGTGGGGAAAAGACTGGAAATTCACAAGGCACATGGGCATAAGGTGGGACATAACTATAGTTAGCTAATAAGATCAACAGTTCAAGTAAAATTGATTATATTAGGGACAAATGGGGAAGTGAGTCATATAGAAAGCTGGCATTCTTACAGAGCTGTGACTTTTCTAGGGGATGGTAACTATTTAGGGTATCAAGTTTCAGGATATGGGTGCATTTGTATGGTCTTTTGTCTTGAGGCCTGGCCCACAGCAGGCAGCATCAGCTTCCCTGGAAGCTTCCAGGTGTCTATACTGGCTCCATTGAGGACCTAGTCCTATCTCACTGCCTATAATATTTTTAACTAATTCAGCTACCTGCAACAGTACTATACTGTTTTTTGTCATTATAGTAGCTTCATGGTATAATTTCAAGTCAGGGTTTGTGATGCCCCATCTTGTCTTTGTTGCTCAGGATGGCCTTTGCTACTCTAGGTCTTTTGTTGATACAGGTGAATTTTAGGATTGTTTTCTCTCATTCTGTGAGATATGCTATTGAAATTTTGATTGGGATTGCACTGAATCTGTATAACAGTTTTGGAAGCGTGTTCATTTTCACTGTATTGGTTCTTCCTGCCCAAGAGCATGGGATATCTCTCCAT
Organism: Cavia porcellus; assembly: GCF_034190915.1. NCBI lineage: Eukaryota > Metazoa > Chordata > Mammalia > Rodentia > Caviidae > Cavia > Cavia porcellus. The sequence continues at coordinate 47,882,801 of NW_026947513.1, read as the reverse complement.
TTTCTAATATACTCTTCAATTTCCTTTTTCAGAATACTGTAGTTTTCAATATAGAGATCTTTTATATCCTTTGTTAGATTGATTCCTAGGTATTTTATTTTTTTGAATGCTATGGTGAAAGTTATTGTTCCCCTGATTTCTCTGTCAGTGAATTTGTTAATTGTGTACACCCAGGCTATGGATTTTTGAGTGTTGACTTTGTATCAAGCTACATTACTGAATTTCCTTATTAAGTCCAGTTATTTGGGATATTCTATGTAGAGCTTAATGGTTAACTTTTTCCTTTCCTATCTTTATTCCTTTTACCTCTTTCTCTTGTCTAATTGCTTCAGCTAAAGTTTCCAGGACTATGTTGAATAAGAGCAGAGACAGTGGATATCCTTGTCTTGTTCCTGATTTTAGAGTGAAAGTTTTCAGTTTTTGTCCATTTAGTGTGACATTTGTTGTTAGTTTGTCACAGGTGGCTTTTATTGAGTGAGATAAAGACCATCTATCCCAATTTCCTGTAAGGTTTTTTTTTTTTTTTTTTTTATCATGAATGGGTTTTGGACTTTGTCAAAAGCCTTTTCTGCATCTATTGAGATGATCATATGATTTTTGTCCTTGCCTCTGTTAATATGGTGTATTGTATCTATGAATTTATGCATTCCTGGGATGAATCCTACTTGATAATGGTGTATAATCTTGATTTTCTGAATTCTGTTGGTCAGTATCTTACTGAGGATTTTTGCATCAATATTCATTAGGGAAATTGGCCTGTAATTCTCTTCTTAGTTGAATCCTTCTCTGGTTTTGGTATTAGGGTAATGCTTGTTTTGCAGAAAGGAATTTTTTCTGATTTCTTGTCACATGGAGTATTGTTTTCCATCCTTTGACTTTTGGTCTATGAATTTCTTTGTAAATTAAATTTGTTTCTTGTATGTAGCATATTGTTGGATCTTACTTTTTGATCCATTCTTCCAGTGTGTGTCTTTTGATTGGTGAATTGAGACCATTAAAATCTATTTTGGAATTTTAAAATTCATTGATGAATTGAGAAGTAGTGGTGTTAGGATTCTCTAATGAAGTGTTTCTTATAGTATTGAGTAGTGAATCCATCAGGGCCTGGGATTTTCTTTGTTGGTAGGTTTTTAGTTACATCTTTGATTTCATTGATTGACATTGGTTCATTTAGGATTTCTATATCATCTTGCTTCAGCTGTGGTACTTGATATGTATTTAGCAATCTGTCTACTTCTTTTGTATTTTCTATATTATTAGAATACAAGTTTTCAAAGTAGGTCTAGATGATCTTCTGGATTTCTGAAGAATCTGGTATGATTTTACCCTTTTCATTCCTGTGTGGATTTGAGTCTTTTCTTTCCTTTTTTGATAAGGTTGGCTAAGGGTTTGTCAATTTTATTTAATCTTTCAAAGAACCAACTCTTTGATTCACTGATTCTTTGAGGTTTTTTTTTTTGTCTCAAATATGTTAATTTCTGCTGTGTTCTTTATAATTTCCTCCATCATATAAGCTTTTGGCTTAGCCTGCTCTTCTTTTCCTAAAAGTTTGAAATTTGACCTTAAGCTGTTTATATGTATTTGCTCAGTTTTCCTGATATGGATATTTATTGCTATAAAATTTCCTCTTACAATTGCTTTCATTGTGTCCCACAAGTTCTAGTATATTGTATTGTTGTTTTCACTCAACTGTAAAAACTGTCTAATTTCTTCTTTAGTGTCATCTGTAACCCACTGGTTGTTCAGTGTGGTGCTGTTCAATTTCTACCTGTTCATGAGGTTCTTGTGGATTTCTTTGTCATGGATTTCCAATTTCATTGCACTATGACAGAATGCATGGGACAATTTCAGTTCCTTTGCATGGTCTATAAGCATGGCCTATGAGCCAGTGTATGGACTATTTTTAGAAAATGTCCCATATGCAGCTGAGAAGAATGTGTATCCTCATGTTGTGGGGTGAAACACTTCATAATTAGACATCTACTAGTTCCGTTTGTTCAAAAGTTTGATTTAGTTCTAATATTTCATTACTGAGTTTTTTTGACTAGTTGGTCTTTTTGTGATGGCACATTGAGGTATCTCAATACAATTGTATTAAGGCTTATTTGTCCCCTAGTAATTGTTTTACATAGTTGTGTGCACTGGTATTTATTGCATATATATTTATGATTGTTATCTGTTCTTGGATTGTTCCCTTTACAAGGATGTAGTGGCTGACTTTATTTCTCTTAATCAATCTTGGCTTGAAATTCTCTGTCTGCAAATAGAATTGCTACCACTACATTTTTCTGGTTTCCTGTCACATGGAGTATTATTTTCCATTCTTTGACTTTTGGACTAAATGACTCTTTGAATTAAATGTGTTTCTTGTATGCAGCACGTTGTTGGATCTTGCTTTTTGATCCATTCTTCCAATCTGTGTCTTCTGATTGGTGAATTGAGACCATTGACATTGATGGCTATAACTCGTATATATTGACTTATCCTTGCCATGTTATTTTCCTGTTTTTGGCTCCCCTCACCCTTTTATTTTGATCTTTTTTTTTTTTTTTTTTTTCCTTTTTCCTTTTTATCGTTACCGGGGATCGAACTCCCGACTGCCTGCTTGCAAGGCAGGCGCTTATGCTGCTGAGCTAAATCCCCAGCCCCTACCCTTTTATCATCCTTTCTCTAACTGCCTTCCATGGTTGATTCCTTCTGTTGAGATTCATGGATCCATAGTCTTTTTTATCTCTTCCTTGAATTTCCTTCTGAACATTTTGGAGTGCTGGCTAGGTGATCATAAATTTCCCTAGATGTTGTCATAGAAATATTTTATTTCTCCATCAATTTTGAAAGATAGTTTTGTGGGGCACATCAACCTGGATTGTTTTCCTTTAGAACTTACATTACTTCACTCCAAGCTCTGCTTGTCTTGAGAGTTTGTTCTAAGAAGTTAGCTGTGATTCTGATGGGCTTTTCTTTATAGGTGATTTGTTTCTTTTCTCTAACAGTTTTTAAGATTCTATTCTTGTGTGGAGTTTCTGTAATCTTGACTGATATACCTGGCTGTAGATTTTCTTCCTGATCATGGCTAATTGGAGTTCTATATACCTCCCTTATTTGTATGTCAAATTCTTTTTCTTTGCCAGGAAAGTTTTCTACCATGATGTCTGCCAATGGTTTTTTAATGTTATTTGTGGTAAATCCTGCTTGTTCACTGACTCCAATTAACCCTAAGATATTCTGCTTTGTTTCATCTAGCAGCCACTGGATTGATTTCTCATGGTCTCTTTAAAGCTTTGAGAAATCTTTCTTTTCCTGGTTGCTAATGGTGAGCCTGTCTTCTGTATCTGAGATCTTGTCTTCACATTGGCCTAATCTGGTTCAAATACTTTCAATGGAGTTTTTAATTCTCCTGAGTATCTTCTTGAATGTGCTTTATGGCTTCCATTGCTTTCCTATGCTGAGCTGCCATAGTTTTCTTAAGCCATCTGTTTTTGTTGTTGTTGTTATTGTTGTTGTTTTTGTCTCTATCTGCTCTAAGATTATTAAGCATGGTGTGTATTTTGGTAATCTTTGTAATTATCTGAGATTATTTCTGATTTCATTTTTTCCAGAGCCTCATTCAATTGCTGTCACCACTTCAGAGAGACCCGGTGGGGGGCTTTTACATTGTCCCACTCCCTGGATTTGCCTTTGGTAAACTTGATGCCTAGGGTTGAATTTTGCTTAAGCATCTTTCATTTTCTTTTCTCTCTCCTTTTAGTTTAATTTCTGGGGTGATGCTTGTATGTTACCTATGGTGGGTTGCTTTATTGGCAGTTTAGGACTCTCAGGTGATGACTACTTCTCTGAGGTATCTTCCAGGTATAGCTGGTTTTTGAATTTTGAATCTGTTGGAAGATCTTACCGAGTTCATTGGAGATAAGAAGTTGCCACTTGTTTGGCCCAGTCCCTGGTTCTTTGACACTGTGCCACAGTATTTTCTGTGATCCTCAATCATTCTCAGTCATGGAATACCAGGACAACAGCTGTTTAGAACAATTATGTCAATTTTGGCTATAGTGGTACAAATAGCATCAAACACAGCTTAGAAAATGACAAACTGAGCTAACCCTTACTTAGAAACTTTTAATCATATGAAATAGATTTGTGATTATATAACAAAATGTAAAACAGAGCAGATAATTATATTAAATACATCATGTGTCAATTTTGCCATTAGGGGTTAAACATTAAAAAGAAATAAGGAGAAAATGCAGAAGAAGAACAGAAGAGATTAGAAGTAAAGTTGGACAACAAAGAGGGAATCCTGCCAACTTTGGGAAACTGGTGCAGAAGACAAGGAAAGGCAAAATCAAGAGATAAAAGGAAGAACAGAACAGAACCACTCCCACAAAGAGTCTGTGAACTGCTTTCACACACACATAAAATTAACGAGGGAGAAAGACAGAAAAAAAGAAAAACAAATCATCCAGGAAACTTTAAGAATTTTCTCTGAGTTTACTAATAGACAACCTGTGGAGATGGAATCCCTAATTGTACCAGTGTATCCCAGCAAGGCTTTTTAGTGAGGTTTTGGATAGTCTCTGCAGGCCTGGCTTGATAGCAGACACATTGGGCTTGCCACTGCCTGACAAGTTTCTTTGGGTCTGAGCCCTGCTGGGAACTGCTAGATTTTGCAGCAGTTATGGGTTCTGAGCCCAGCCGGCCCATCTCTGAGATGGCTCCTGGCCAATCACTGTCTCTCATGGGAGGACTAAGTCCTATGTACTCACTGCCAGGCAGTAGAGTACCCATGACCTCTGCTCCTCTCCACTGCCATATCTTTCTGCAGAGGTCTGTGGGGTCACCAGCTATCACCATCACATGACTGTGTGTCTGCAGGTTTGAACTGCTTCTTTCATGTAGTGAGTCCCATCTCAAAGAGAAGGTGACACCGCCTACTGCCTTCTTCATTGAAGTTTTTCTCTTCATTCTCCCTGTGGGCTTTAATTCACACTTCAGATTCTTCCCGAGTCCAGTGGACTCACTTTCCTCCTCCTAGTCTTCCTCAAAATGCTATATTTTCTGAATCTGGATGGTGACTCTCAGCAAGGCTGTTTTTTCTGCTGCTTACCACCCCACCATCTTGGTCTTCCACCTGCATTTCTGTTTTAATGGTTAGATTTTTTTTGTCTGTTTTGGTTTTAGTTTAGTGAGAGATATTGGTTTATATTTAATCTTTGACATGTGGAAAGCCAGTTTTCCTAGCATCATTTATTAAAGAGGCTATTTTTTTTCCAGTGAAAATGTTTTGCATCTTTATTGAAAATAAAGTAACTGAGTGGGCTTGGAGTTCTTTCTGTGTTTTCTACCTTGTTTCATTGATATGTAAGTATGTTTTTACTGTTTTGCAAGTCCCTTGCTGTTTTTGTCACTAGCTTTGTAGTATAACTTCAAGTCAGGGATTGTGATGCCTCCTGTTTTGCTCTGTTGTCCAGAATTACTTTTGCTCTTCTAGGTCTTTTCTGGTTGCAAATGGATTTTAAGATAGTTTTTTCTAATACTATATAATATTTGTATTTTGATTGGGATTGCACTGAATTTGTATGATAATTTTGGAAACACATCCATTGTCACCATACTGATTCTCCCTATCAAAGGAGAGGGAATATCTTTCCACTATCTGATAGCCCCTTCAATCTCCTTTTTCAGAGTAGTTTTCAATGTAAATGTCTTTCACTTCTTTCATTAGACTGATTCCTAAGTATTTTATTTTTCTTGATGCTATTGTGAAGGGCATTGTTTTCTTATTTTGTCTTTTAGTGAGTTTCTTATTTGTGTTGATTTAGAAGTATTGACTTTGTATCCTGCAATGCTGCTGAATTTCATTAGTAAATCTAGAAAGATTTTGGTTGGGCTTTTGGAGTCGTCAATATAGAGTATCATGCCACCTGCAAATATCAATAATTTAACTTCTTTTCCTATCTTTATTCATTTTATTTTTTTCTCTTGTCTAATTGCTTTGGCTAATATTTAAGAACTATATTTAACAGGAGTGCTGAGAGTGGGCATCATTGTCTTTTCCTTGATGGGGATTAAATGCAGAGCCCTAACACTGAGCTACATCTCCCTTTATATTTTTTGTTTTGAGATATGTCTCACAAAGTCACTAAATTGCCCAGACTGGGCTTGAAATTTTGATTCTCCAACCTCAGCCTCCCAGAGTGCTAGGATTATAGTTGTGTGCCACCTCACCTAGATCACTTTAAAATTTATTTTACTTTGTTTTATTTTATTTATTTTAATTCAGTTTTTTGAGACAAGGTCTCATTATGTAGTTTAGGTTGGCCTTGTATGGGTGTTGGACTTTGTCAAATTCTTTTGAAAGGATTATGTGTTTTTGTTCTTGGTCTGTTAATATGGTATATTACATTTATTGATTTGCATATGTTGAACTATCCCTATGTCCCTGGAATGAATCTTATTTGGTATATGATTTTTTTGATGATTTCCTGTATTGTATCTAAGTTCACTGAAGAGATTGGCTTATTTTTCTTTCATTTTATTAATTAATTAACTTTTGATTGTAGTTTTTTTTTTGGTTTTGGTATCAGGGTTATGCTTGTTTACAGGAATGACTTTGGGAGTAATGTTTTCCTCTCAGTTTCACTAAGAGTTTGAGAGAGCAGTGGCATCAGACCTTCTCTAAAGTCCTTGTAGCATCAGCAGTGAACCTGTCACCACATGTGGCCATTTATTATTGCCTTAATCTTAATTGCACTGCTTTATAGTTTCTTTCCTCATACGGGCTTTGGGTTTACCTTTTCTTTTGTAGAACCTTGATATTCACCATTATGTTACTTTTTGAGCTTGTTCTGTTTTTGTTTTTTGTTCTTTGTTTTTTTTTGTACCAGGGATGAAACTCATGATCTTGCACTTGCCAAGCAGACACTTACACTGCTGAGCTCAACCCCTAGCCCCTGCTGTTTTTGTGATAAAGAAATTCACCACTATAAACTCGGAGAACTCCTTTTATTGCATCGTAAAAGTTCTGATCTTACTTTATTGTTCAATTGTAGAAACTAATTTTTTCCTTAATTTTATCTCTGACTCATTGGTTGTTCAAGAAGGTATTATTTAATTTCTATGTCTTTTGTTGTTTTTGTGATTTCTTCTGTCATTTATTTCCAGTTTCATTGCATTATTATGTGATAGTATGCATAGGATAATTTCAGTTTCTTATTTGCTTAAGAATGTTCTATGACATATATTGTCTATTTTGTAGAATGTATCAGGTACTGTTGAAAAGAATTTGTATTCAGTTTTTGTTGGGTGAAATACTCTAGATATCCAAGCTCGTTTTTTCCCTAAGGTGTGAGCCAGTTCTGAGTTTTTGTTGACATTTTTGTCTAGTTGGTCTATTTGTGACAGTGCAATATTGAGGTCATCAATTACAATGGCATTTGTGCTTCTATGATTTTTCTTGTCTACTGGTGGTTCTTTTATAAAATTGCATGTGCCAGCATTTGCCACATATATTTTTATGATTGTTATCTCTTGTTGAATTGTTCCCTTCACTAGTATGTGATGATGTTGTCTCTTTCTCTTTTTTTAATCAGTTTTGGCTTGAAATCCTCTTGGTCTGCAATTAGAATAGCCAATTCTGGTTTTTTTCTGGGTTCTTAGTGCATATAGTATGTTTTCAGGCTATGTGATGACAAATGTTAATTTTATGCAACATATCGTTGGACTTTTTTCTTGATCTATTCTGTTAATCTGTGTTTTCATTGATGAATTGAAATCATTTAGTTTGATGGTTATAACTGACAGATATTGACTTATTCTTGTCAGTATATTATTTTCCTTGCATGGGTTCCTTGTCCTTTCATTCTGTTTAGCAACCTGTCTTGCTTGTTGTATTCATTATTTTGGGGTGGTTGGCATTGTTATCTTCATTGTTTCCGTCCGGATTCTTAGGATACTTGAGAACTTTGTGGAGTGCTGGTTTGGTGGTTATGAATTCCATCAAGTCTTTATTATGAAAGTATCTCATTTCTTCATCAATTTTAAAGGTTAATTTTACAAGATATGTCAATCTAGATTTGAGGATGTTTTCTTTTAGGGCTTCAAATGCTTCACTCCAAGCTCTACTTGACTTAAGGGTTTGTGCTGAGAAGTCAACTGTCTCATAGGTTTTCTTTCATATGTAATTTGTTTCCTTTCTCTAATACCTTTTAAGATTCTGTTCTTGTGTTGAATTTCTGAAATCTTGAGTATTCTGCTTGGTGTAAAGTTTTCTGATTAATCATATTTGGATTCTATGTACCTCACTTATCTATATGTTACATTCTTTTTTCATGCTTGGACAAGTATTCTGCTCTTACCTCTCTGAACAAATTTATTATGTATTGTCTTCTGGTTTTACATTGATTCCAGTTGGTGTTATGTAATTCTTTGCATTAGCTAGCAGCTCCTGGTTCAATTTTTCTTGGTCCCTTGGTATTTAACATTTTTTTTGTTAGTTGATCACCAATCACAGCCTGTCTTCTGGGTCTGAAATTCTGCCCTCCCATTGGTTAAATCTGTTGTGTATACTTTCAATAGACTGTTTTTAATTATTCTTCTAATTATTTATTCAATAGAGTTTTCATTTTCCTTCATTTCTATTTGAGACTGTTTTATGGTCTCTATCTTTTCTATGTTGATCAATATTTCTATGTGGATCAATAACTTGCCTCTCTTTCTTTCTTTTGCTCCTCTAGTTTTTAAATTAGTAGCTATTTTAGTCTCACTAATCACTTATTTTATTGGGATTACTTTTTTAGACAGAGTCTCACTATGTAGTTCAAGTTGGTCTTGAAATTGCCATGTAGCCCAGGCTGACCTCAAAGTCATGGTAATCCTCCTAGCTCAGCCTCTTGAATTCTAGGATTCCAGGTGTGTCCTACCATGCCTGACCTAGAGTTGTTAACTATTTGATTATTTCTTCATTTATCTTATTTTGATTACATGAGTATCTTATTGATTTATTTTGTTACTTTCATTGCTACAATTTTAGATATTTCCACTGTGTGAGTTTTGATTTCTTCCTCTTGATGTTCCTAGATTTTCTTTTGTGGAGTTGGGAGCTTTTTGGGGCACTTTACTCCTATGTTTTCTCACTTGTGTGTGTTTGTGTGCACCAAGGCTTGTAAATTGCTTGTGGTGGGTAGATTATTGCTAGTCTTGAGACCTCTTTAGGTAGTATCTATTTTCAGGGATGTCCTCCAGGGATACCTAGCTATTGGCCTTTGGGTTTGTTCCAGGATCCAATAGTTTCTTTGTCCTAGTAATGAGCTACAGTGTTGGGGAATTCTAGGTATTCACATACAGAGGAAATAAATTGATAGCAATAAATGTATCATCTTGGCTAAAGTAGTAGATTCAGTAACAGCAATAACATCTGGATAATGACATATTATGATAACACTACTGCCATTAATCATAGAAACAAGATCTATAGTTACAGTAGAAACTCTAAGACTGTGATAGATTGTTGTGTCAACTTAAGTAGGAAATATCCAACCAAATTGGCTCAACATAGTTTGGGTGTTGAAGATCCAATCCTAGGGAGAATTGTCACTATAGTGGTATATAAGGAAATGAGGAAGGAAGGCTTGCCTCTGTTTCTTTGGAGAAGCTCCAGTCTTCACCTTCACTTTACACTTCATCCCTTTTTCCAGTGCAGACTCTTCAGTGTTCCATTGTAAACCCGTTGGTCTCCTGATGCAGCCTTGCATAGGAAACTACACTGAGCTGCAGGTATTTGGCTGGATCCACTGATGGAATTCACTGGTCCTACTCAAGAAGTGGTTGGGTTGATAGAAAGGTGCAATGATCTCTTGAAGACATAGTTGGAATGCTAGCTAGATTTCAATGGCTTGCAAGGTTGGGATAAGCTGTGTGTACATGCTTTGATTCAGCACTGATTATATGGTTGCATATTTCCCATAGCTAGGATCACAGGTCTAGGAATCAAGGGTTGGAAGTGGGCATGGTGACAATCACCACTACCCTTAATATCCACTGGGAAAATTTTTGTTTCCTATTCCTGTGTCTTCATGCTCTGCTGCCTTAGAAGTCTTAGTTACAGAGGGAAAGTTTTGTACCAGGAAAGACAATGATGATTCCATTGAACTGAGAAATAAATCTTCTCCCTGATCATTTTGGTCTCTTCATGTTTCCAAGGAAACAAGTTAAAGAGGGACTTACAGTGTTGACAATTTCCCCCAGATTATTGAGGGGAAATGGGATCATTACTCCACATTGGAGGATAGGAAGAATATACTTGGAGTGTGTTCAATCCCTGAGGGAGCTTTCTAGTATTACCATGCCCCATTATTACAATCAGTGGAAAATTACAACAACCCAACCCAGACAGAATGAGAAATGATCCAGAACCTTCATTAATGAAGGTACGGGTCAACTCACCAGAGAAAGATCCAATACCTGCTGAGGTGCTTGCTGAGGATCAAAGGAATACAGAATGGGTAGTAGAAGAAGGTAGTTCTAAAAATCAGTTATGACACATGATCATCTACAGAAACAAGGATTGTAATTATGATAGTTTTGTCTTAATATGCTTCTAATGTAATATAAAATTGATACATTTAATATTGGTTCTTCAGTATCATTAAGCATGTTGTAATGTTCAAGTTATGTGAAATGTTAGGAGTAACCCAAAGAAAACTTGCCTTCTATTCTGGGAGGCGATTAGTGCATTTCATTTGTATGCAGGATAGTTATAACATGCTAGGAATAATTATGAATTTGTCTTTTTATCTGAAAAGTATGACTTTAAGAAATATGTCTGATTGTCAAGTGGACAAGGAGTGGATTGTGATAGTTAACTGTGTCAACTTCAGTAATGCCTAACTAAACTGGCTCAGCTTAGCTCTGGGTGTTGAAGACCAACCTTAAGGAGGATTGTCATCAGAATGGTAAAAAGAAGGAAATGAAGTAAGAAGGCTTGCTTCTGTTTCCTTGGAGGAGTTCCAGTCTTTGCCTGCACCTTGGGTAGACTCCTCAGCCTCCAGCACAGACCTTTCAGCCTTCCAGTGCAGATTCTTGAGTTTTCCATCACAGACTATTTGGGCTACGATACAGAATCACTTGGGACACTACACTGAGTTGCAGCCATTTGACTGACTCCTTCATATCTCTGGTGCACAAATAGCCCTTTTGTACTCTTTCATGCCTGATTCTATGGGCAGCCATTGTATGCCAATTTTGCAAATTCTTACATGTTTATATATGCTGCATCAAATCTGTTTCTCTAATAAACATGGATACAAGACAAACCAGATATTGATATGCAGTAAATATCCATTCAACTGAGCAATTTTATCTCCATGAATAGTAGAAAAGTATTCAACTGTCTTAAGATATATTAAGATATATTTAACTAGCTACAGATTTATACAGACTAATTTTATATTACTATGGTAAGGTTAAGACTATAGGGAACAGGAACATTAAAAGAACAAGATTTGAAAAAATTAAGCAATGAAATTGGGAAGAAGGTGATAAAATTGATATGAAAGATCCTATTAAGTGGTAAAAGAAAATTGATAGTAGTAAATAATAGGAATAGAGAAGACCAACAATGAAAAGGATAAGTAACAAGGAATAGTGGTAAAACTAGGGAGAAAATAAAATGATAAAGAAAAAATTAAAATTGAGAAAGAAAAAGAAAAAAGATGACCAAACCAAATAAATGAAACTAATATTAAAAAGTTGGAGGTGGGACAAGAAATTGGTGCTAGAATTTCAATGCCACCAAAAAGAATTTTAAAAATACCAATAAAGTAGAAAATTTGGGTAGAAGAGAGGCTTAGGGATGATACAGGAGAGTCAAAAGTATATGGTGAGAATAGCAGGCTGATACAGGAGACACTGAGAGAAATGTGGCAAATTAGAAACTCAAGAGAAGAGTTTATAGCCTGTTAATATTCTTTCTAAAAAGTAAGCAATGGAATTGTGCGATCTTGAGGTGAAGAAACCAGATAAGGGAGATTAGAAAAGGGAGAGAATCTAGTCACCTTCTAGGTCAAAACAGAAGAAATATATAAGCAAGTCTGTTTGATGAACCAAATAACTTAACTACTATGCTGGCGATATAGCACCCAAATATGACAAGCAGATCAGATTTCCATGCTTCTCATGGATGACAAGTATGGCAAAGTGGAATTTGAGATAAATTATCAAGAGCCTGAGAGCCATAGTATTAGCAAAATTACCCACATTGTGTATCTAATTAAAAATAGGAGCCCCCAAAAAGTGCCCACTTAAACTGTAGTGAATTAGGGTTTCTAGTGACTCTATTTATCTGCTCCTAGAGTAATTCTGGATTCTTGATTTCTGAAAAGGAGTTTAAAGTCCTTCAGAGATTCCCAGGAATGGCTTTCTTCTTAGTCCTGTTAAATTTTTTGTGACCATTTACCATGTGTGTTTTTATAGGGTGTCACTGCATTCCTTAAGGAACAACCAGAATGATTCAGGAACTGGGAAGAGGCTACACTCTTGAGGGACTGTGGGGCTTCCTTTCTTGCTCCCTTGTCAGCCTTTTGATTACCCAAGGGGACTTTAGACTGGTTATCTATGTGCAGAAGATTGAAACTGGACTCATGTCTCTCACTATATACTAAACTAAAAATGGATCAAAGACCTAAACATTAAAACAGAAACATTAAACCTACTGGAAGATAAAACTAGCAAAGTCCTTGAAGATGTAAAAAAAACCCCAGGCTTATATTAGACTAAAATCTTTCTATACAGCAAAAGAATCAAGCAGTAAAGAGAAGAGACAACCTACAGAATGGGAAAAATCCACCAGCCACTCCTCAGACAGAGGACGAAAATCTAGAGTATATAGAGACCTCAAAAAAATAAAACTGCCCAGGATTAAAGGCCCAGTGAAGAAATGGGCAAGAGAAATGAACAGATACTTCATGAATGGAAGAAGAAATATAAATGTTCAACAAATATATGAAAAAATGTTCATCTTTGGTCATCAGAAAAATGCAAATTGGGCCGGGTATTAAGCTCCGTGGCATAAATGCCTGCCCTGCAAGAGTGAGGTTGGGAATTCAATCCCTGGTACAAAAAAAAAAAAAAAAAAAAAAAAAAAGTAAATTAAAACAATGCTAACATTCCATCTCCAGAAAGAATGGCAACCATTAGGAAATCAAACAGTAATACATACTGATATGGCTGTGATGACAAAGGAACTGTATTGTTGGTAGAAATGTGTACTAGTACCATCATTATGAAAATCATTATGGGATTTCTCAAAGAACTGAAATTAGAAACTCCGTATGATCCAGCTACCTGCTGCTAGGTGTTTTCCCCAAAGAGCTTAAGACATTTTGCTGCAGTGATGCACATATATGAATGTTTACGGTGGTACTACTCATAATAACTAAATCCTGGAAACAGTCTGTATATTCAACAGATGACTGAATCAAGAAAATGTGGTATCTGTATATAATGGAATGCTACTATGCTGTGAAAAGCCACAGATTTGAGACATTTGTAGGGAAATGAGTGCATCTAGAAACTATAATATTGGTTGAAGTAAACCAGACACATAAGCTTAAATACCATGTGGTATCTCTTAGTTTAGTGTACAAGGAGAATTAGCAAGGATGGATAGAATGGGACAAGGATATTGATCTCTTGCAGTAGGAAATAGACCAATGGAATAAGGGCAGAGGCTGAAGAGAAAAAAATAATGATAAAGATATATTATGTACAAGAACTAATAACTCCAATTAATGTAAACATTATATGCCATAACATAAGCTAAGATTAAATGGTGGAATAGAGGAGAAGCAAGGAAGGAGGAGGGAAAGGAAAGGAATTAAAAAAAAGAAACAAGATGCGGTTTGTACATGTCATCACATCCCAAGATGACTGCAAACTTCATGAACTACAAATATGTACTATAAAATTAAAAATTAAAAACTTAGATTTTCTTTATTAAAAATGAACATGCTGTTATTCTTGCAATTATTAAAATAACACAATATATATTAAAGAATAAAAAGACTGCATAAAAATTGAAGGAAGCAAAATACATATTTTATAGATCTACCATAATTGTTTTATTACATATGACCTTCTAGCTTTTGTTTATTTAATATTTCCTTTATTCTGAAGTTGCATATACTTAGTAAATCATAAGCATTTTCTCATGTTAAATAGTTTAAAAAAAGAACTTTTTTTAGACAGCATCTCATTCTACAGTTCAGATTGGCCTCGAGTTCAAGGTGATCCTACTGCCTCTGCCTCCTGAGTGCAGGATCATAGATGAGCTGCCGTGGCTGGCAGTCTTTATCATTTTAACTTAACATGGCAACATAATATTTCATCACTTTTTCTATAACAAGTCATTTCTCTGTGGTTCAACATTAGGAGACATGCACTTTTCTGAGTAATTTGGACTAGGTTCTTTGTAGCTCGTACTTTGATGGTCTAAATTGTGTGGGGTTACTGTTTCTAGGAACTATGGTCTTGGGCTCCATTCTTGCTGATCAACTCAAGAGTATTTCAACTTTTAGTTGTTTTTAAGAGAGAGTTACCTAATATCTCTTCCATCAGCCACTTGTAAAAGATGACTACTAGAAAGTTGCTAACGTGAAATTAGGTTTCTTAAGGAAATGGAATAAAAAATAAAGGCATGAAAAGAACTTTTTGAATGTTAAAGAAAAATGTAAAGAATGAGTAGCAAGAAGAGCAGCTGGAGCCCTGCGGGGGCTGTGTACTCCTGAGCAGGCAGCCAGCACAGTCCGCGCAGGTCGGAGCCAGCACTTCAAGCAGAAATGCAACTACAGTAAGAAAACTTTTCTTGGCACTATAAGGTTACACATGTATTTTCATATGAAGTTGGAAAAAAGTTAAAATTGTGAAGTATTGAGGCCACAGCTATAAAAAATGAAGGTTTCAAGCCAGTTTGTGAGAATAAGAATGTGCGTGTTATGGAGTGCTAGATGCTGTTCCGTACAGTTCTTTTCATGTTGGCAAATGTTCGAACTCTGCCAATAACAGTTGTTTTTGCTGGCAAAAAACATTTCAAGTAAAAATGAAGCAAGTTCTCATTTCTTACACACAGTAAAGATGAAAAATCCAAACATTTAATGTACATTTTTATTTCATTACAATTTAGAGAAAGTAGTAGAAATTCTATGAAAATTTGTGTTTATGAAAACAGCAAACTGCTAAGTAAATGTAAAGGTGGTTTTAGGTTAAAAGTAAGATAAATAAGAGGTAAGCTGGATCTATTTAAAAACATCAGCTTTGCTACTTTGGCCTCCTCTAACCCCGACAGCCTGGGTAAGAGTCAGGAAAGACCAGCTGTGTTCTCTACCAAATATTCATCTGCTTATTCTAGGTTAAGAAACTGAGTTTTGCCCAACGCAGCTAAAATACTCAATGCAGCTGAAATGTTCTCTCAGACTTGCTTACAGTCAGGAATAATTTCAGCTTATGAAATAACTGAAGAAACCGGCGGATTCTTCCCTTCTACTCTTCGTCTTCTTACCTGGAAAGCACCAGGGTTGTAGGTAACAGCCACCCCCCACCCTTCTGCAAAGATGAGAGACTGTCAAGGTTGCGAGTGGCAGAATGAAAAGAAAGCTGATCTTACCCATTCAGCGGGTGGAATCGCAGTTTTTCCCTTGACTGAAACACAGACCCACCGAATCTCTTCTGGTGCCAGCAGTGTGATGGAAGCCTCGCCTGCCTCACCGGCGAGGTGAGGTGAAGTCTGGCAGCAGGCTGTCCTGCCCTAGGCCTCGGTACCTTCGCTGTTCCTCCCTCCTGGTCTCAGGGTCTGCCCTTGCTCAGCGGTCACTCCTCCAGGCCTCTCTCCAGCCCCTGCCGCTGCAGACACTGCTACCTCCTTGAAAGAAGGGTGTGGAGGCCTGTCTAAGATCAGGGAGAGGGGGCAGCGCCTGCTGTAAATCTCACCAACTTGCTGGAACCCCAGCGAGGTAGGGCGGACACAGCCAGCCCCCCAGCCAGTTCCTGGTCGCAGCCCTGCCATTTTCCCAGAGAACACATGGCAGTCAAACAACTCGGGTCACACAGACACACTCCATTTTGCAGCTGGCCGTGACTATCCTTGAGGCCGCCTCCAGCACGCACTTGGACCAATCATAGACCTACACTTCCTCCCCACCCTAGGTGGGAATTTGAACCAATTATGGGCCTGCGTCTACTGCACAAGCAGCCCTCTGCACAGTTCTCTGCTAGTCTAGGAGACCTCCCGCTTGGTTATTGACTCCCTGTGCTGCAGCACCGACCAAGTGAAAACAAAGATTTGCTTTGATGGTCCATAAACCAGCTCACGGTTGGCTTCTCAGGTCGCATGGGCTCTGAAGGCCCTGTAATTCTGGTCAGGAATCCCAAGTGGTGTTGACAGAGCAACTGTCTCTGGATAAAGAGCAATAAGCCACAAGGGGGCTGTTAGCTGGAGGAGCTCGCAGGATGAGCGGTAGAGAGCAGCACCTGGCTCAGACCAGCACAGGACAGCAGCGATCCGCTGCAGCAGAGGCCGCAGTGGACTGTGCCAGGCGCTGGCATCCGGTACTATGGAATGGCATCATGATTTCCATAGAAATCCGGCGAAAGGGCCTTACCTGACGGGCAACACACGGCCGGCGGCCTAGAGCTTACCCTCTCCCTGCCTTCTCCCTGTCCCTTAATTTACAGGGGAGGAAGCAAGCTGTGGTGTGAGGGACGCCGGTGTGGCCTGCTAGCGCCAGGCGACATGGCTTTTAGGCCCCAGTTACAGCTTTAGATGAGGCCGCAGCCTCTGTGTAGGATTGAACTGCCACCTCGAAAGAGAGCCTGCGATAGTGTCAGGACGATTCCTCGCTCTGGGAAACTCAGCAGTGCTGAACTCCCAGCACACAAGGCAGAAGCACAGCTCATGTGCAGCCCCTTTACCGCTCATCAACTGCCCCTCCTTCCAATTTGATCACTTTGGTATGGCTGAGTCATTACTTACGTTTATTCATCAATATCAGTTATTCTTTTTATAAAGCAAGGTAAGAAACTACTTTTTATAAAAGGCCGATTAGTAAATTGATTAGGTTTTAGGACTATATAATCTCTGTCCCAACTAGCTCTATCACTATAGCATAAAAGCAACTATATGTAAGTAATAAGCAGAGTTGTGTTCTAATACAAGTAACTTGTGAACAATAAATTTTGAATTTCATATAATTTTTACATCACTAAATATTCTTTTTATTTTTACTTAAAAGTGTAAAAATAAGTCAATTTGCAAGTCACTTAAAACCAGGTAGATGGGAGTAGATTTGGCCCATAGGTGTAATTAACTAGTTCCCTAGTTCCTGAACTAAATTCAAAGAGCAGCAGATATTTAGCTGGCATCTGGGTGCCTCAAATAAAGACAACGTCTTCTCAGACTGTGGCCACTTTACCACAAAGTAGGCAGACATGATATGTGTGGACTGCCTTAAAGGAAAGTTGTGAGCTTTCTCTTCTTTCTTCCATCGGGTAGTCTGAAAATTGTCTCAGCTGGACATGGTGGCACACACCTGGAATTCCAATCCTTGGGATGCTGAGGCAGGAGGATTGCATCCAGTTTGCAGTAAACTGCCTAGGGAAACCCAGAAAGACACACACACAGAAGTTGTCTCAGACTCTGTGGGTGACACGAGTGTCCTTGGCATAGTGGAATAGAAAGAGAAGGAATTCTGTGGCTTTGGGCTGGCTGCAGCTATGCTGTTAGTAGAATGAGAAACTGCAGCCTTTTCCAGCCTTTACTTTTAGACTCCCTTTCGCACATCACCAAATGCAACCAATTCAGCTGGGTAGGTTTGCCTCTGCTTTCTTCCCAATGCAGCAACAACATAAGATGTTTCAGTTTTAACAAGCACTAAGACTGTGGGCTGTGGTTCACAGCTGTGTGTGGCGTTAGAAAAGCTCTTTTGTGGCTAGTCACCAAGTCAGGATAAGTTGGACATTGGGTCACTTTAACTTTTTTTAAACTAGAATTTCTAAAACTTTACAATTATGAGTGTTGATTTCCTTGGTGTTGGAAGTGGAAAAATGTGCCTTTGTATGCTTTTCTTTATTATCATACCTAGTGCAAGAGAGGAATAATACTGACTTGGAGAACATAGATCAGGTTTTATCATTTCTGAAGGTGAAATTACTTATATTGTCCTTTGTTACACTTATTTTTATAGATGATCAGTTTTAAAATTTTGCCCTAAAACTATCTCATGGACGTGTGGGTCTTCGCATTAGTGCTATAATGAGAAGAAAATGCCATAAATGGTATACTTATCCTGAGTTTTTCATATTTCCTCCAGCAAAATTTGGGGGGCCCAGGCTATGAAAAACAGTGGAAAAGTCTGAAAAACACAGAAATATTAACAACCACTTGGAAGTAATAGTGCTTTAGGCATTGTCAAAACAATGGTTTGCATTTTTGTGTTGACACAGAATATTTCCCATTCTTCTCCCTCCCCTTTCCTCGCCCTCTTCCTCTGCTGCCAGAAGCCCAGCTCAGTCTGAGTAGGCTCAGGGTTCCAGGTTCCAGCTGTCGATATCCTCCAGACGTTTCAGGGAGAAGCGGTTCTGGAGAGAGTTAGAGCCGGAGGTGGGGGTGCAGGGAACAACGTCTGGTTTTTGAGAACAGCTGGGGCTGTGAAGGGAGAAAAACTGCTCTGTGAATGAGGGAAGAATGCGCTGGCTGCTTCAGAGGCCAGACCGAGTTTTTCTCCTGAAGCCAGCAAGTGCTTATTGGAAAGGACAGAGAGGTGGTGATGGCAGGTGACTTTGGTTTGGACTTTATGGAATTTTTCAAGTTTATTTTACCTTTCAAATAACACATCAATGTACAAATCCCACACTGTAACTATTCTAAATTCTGCTCTGTTTTCATTGGATGTGAATGTTGTTCCTCAGAGTTATTGTAAGAATGCTTCCCCTGGCTCATTTTGACACAGCTTGCTTTCCTTGTGTGTAAACTAACATTTGTGACAGGGATTTTAGAGGAAAGCAGCAGAGAGTGTCAAATGGAAAATGGAGCCCTGTGGGGAAGGATCCTGTCTTGAGACCATGAGTCAAATTTACAGTTGGAGAACAGAATGTGTTTACTGAGACAAAATGGGGAAGCATCAATTGAAACCTTAGGTGAATCCTAAAAAGTTTTTAAAATCATGTATTTTGGGGGCTGGAGATTTAGCTCAGCGGCATAAGCGTCTGCCCTGCAAGCAGGCAGTCGTGAGTTCGATCCCTGGTACCGATAAAAAGGAAAAAGACAAAAAAAAAAAAAAAAAAAAAAAAGATAAAAAAAAATCATGTATTTTGATTTCTGTCTGATTTTCCTGAATTCTTATGGAAATGGATAAAGCAACAATGACTGTTTTCCTATTCTGAATTTCCATTTGTGAGACTTGGAAAGTGAGACTTAAGTATCATTTGTGAAATAAAAAATGACATTGCAATATTAATATTCAAATAATAATAATTGTTATCATTTGAGATCTCCTAGCTGCCTTCCTCACCTCTCAACATTTTTGCATACCTCAGTATTGCCAGAAACATTCTTGAGTTCCAGAAATGCAGCAGACCCTGTACTAGGTGCTTTCATGATAAGAACCTGTAGAGTATGGCCCTGAATCAAGGCAGCAGTTTTCTGAAGCAGGAGCCTGAAATATCTTTCTATGGTCTTTTGGCCATTTCAGAACTTTAGAAATATAATGGCCAATTCATTAGAAAGAAGCAACGGCTCCCTCCTCTGTGAGCCCACTGGCTATGGGCAAGGAGGAGAAGCCACGGCCCTGGGGAGCCTGCCCCTGCAGGCCCCTAAAGAAGCCTCCCCCTCCCCCAGCATCACCATGAGCCCAGCACCTTGGGCCTGGAGGAAACCATGCCCCTGAGGTTCTGCCTCTGTCAGGAGCACATGAGCAGCAGCCCCGCAGCTCTCTGCCACTCTAGGAACCTCGAATCAGAGGTGCTAGTGCATCCCCTGCCCTGTGGGAAGGGCAACAGATGGCAGGAGAAGGGGCCATGGAGATAATGGTTGCCAAAAAGACAAACATTAGGAAAAGCCAAGTATATTTCAAAAACAATAAAAATGGCTTAAAAGTATCTCAAAAGTCAACAAGACCCCATTTTTCCCAGGCTCATCCCTGAGCTAGGAGTTTGCCTGGAGTCTCAGAGGGGACTGGAACTTGGACTTACGCAGCATACTGAAATTTAAAACTTTGACAATTTAAAAAAAATTTACCAAATTAATCTTATATAATGAGATGGCACGAGCATTTTGGAGCCAGAGGCAGAAGTTATGGTTTAGATGCTCAGCTCTTTTCCACCTTCTGTCTCCACTACTCATTTCTCCTCTGTTCCCCGCCAGCAGGAGAAGAAACTGGGAGCCGGCACAGGCCTCTTCTTTAATTGGTGGAGGCCAGGCATTTTGTTCTAGTGATGGAAAAGTGACTAATGCAACAGGTGTGTTTAGATTTTCTTTTTTTTTTGATTCAGTTCTGGCAGGTTGCATGTGTTAGGAATTTAGCCATTCCTTCTAGGTTTCCCAACTTTATTTTTGGCTTGTAATCCATCACAGTAGTTTAAGTATTTTTTATATTTTTATGATATTAATCTATCATTTTTCATGTCTAATTTTATTTATTTTGGTATTATATTTTTATTTCTTCATTGTTCGAGTTAATGGTTGAACAATTTTCTTTATCCTTTCAAGCAACTAATTCCTTTATTGACCTTTTGTATTGATTTTTTTAATTTTTGATTTTATTTATTTGTGCCTTGAACTTTATTATTTCCTTCTATTTATTAATCTGGAGTCTGATTTCTTGCTTTTCCAAGTCCTTGAGGTGCTTTTTTAGGTTATTCATTTGAAGTGCTTTTCTTAGTTTATTCATTTGAATAACTATATATATATATTCATTTGAATATATATATATCACTATGAACTTCTCAGTACTGCTTTTGCTTCATCCCACAGGTTTTGATATGTTATATTTTTATTTCTAGAATTTTAAAAATTCCCTTTTAATTGCATCAATTATCCATTGGTCATTTAGAAACATGTTACTTAATTTTAATGTATGTGTATACTTTCCATTCTTCCTATCATTGATTTTTAGTTTTATTTCATTGTGACAAAAGAAGACATACAATATAATTTCAGTTTTTAAAAACAATTTATTGTTATCTTAAAAAGAATTGCCTATATCATCAGTTATAATAAAATTGAACAAAACAGTAAAGAACAAGACCAATAAAACAAAACATTGGAGACATTAGAGGACTTCAAAAGAAGATAATAGTCAACCAGAATGGGTGTCATAATGAATCTTATTGTCTTCATAGTTGTTGCCTATACTTTCAAACTTGGTACTATCAAGCAAAGCAGAATAGAGGAAAATCAGTCAAAGCAAGATGGTGAGGGCTATACAGGGTTTCAAATCATGTTAATAGGAAATCAAAGTGGGTTACTATAATATATCCTGCTTTTTTATTTTTCCTTTAATTAAAAAGATAAAAATAAAAAAGTAAATAATTTTTTAAAAAGGAGATTGAGATAAAAGAGGGCATAACAACAAACCAGCGCAGGTCAAAGCATAACCATTTAAGCAAAATAGTGTTTTGCCACAAGATATCTTGACATAAAAGTAGTTGCCATAGTGTCTCTTTCCTTGAAATCTTTGAGTATAACTTCGTATACTATAGCACCAAACATATCAAGACAATGTAAAACCATTCAAGAGAATGACAGTATTACAGGGTATTTAGAACCAACTATCAGAAAATGAACAATGGTTTCTGTATAATCTCCTTGTCTATAAAAGTTTTTGCTTATATTATCACATATAATAAAATCCAATAAGATACAACATGTTAAGACCGATGGAGACAGAAAAATGAAAACTTGATAGGACTTCAAAGCAAGATATACTAAATCTGCACTAGTTATTATGATGTCTTGTCTTCTCCAAAATAGCTGTTCCTACCATCCAATCTTCTCTGCCTCATTTTTGTTGAGCTCTTTTTCTGTCATTTGTTGTCAGTTTGTCTTCTTCATTTTGCTTTCTGCTCCATTCATTGTGGCCTCTCTGCCACTGTTTCTGAAGTCTTGGTATTTTCCTTTTTTAGAATATCCTGCACTATTCTCTGTAGAGTTGAATTGGTGGTTGCAAATTCCCTTAGTTCCTCTTTATCCTGGAAGCACCTTGTTTTTCCATCAATTTCTAGTTGTACAGGATATATCAATCTTGGCTGGAGGTTGTTATCTTTCAAAGCTTGAATTATTTCCCCCTATGCTCTTCATGATTTGATGGTTTGTGCCAAGAAGTCTGCTGTAATTCTGATGGGTGTTCCCTTGTAAGTGATCTGTTTCTTGTCTCTGACGGCTTTTAGTATTCTGTTCTTATATTGGATTTCTGGAATTTTGATTATTATATGCCTGGGTGTAGCTCTGTTTGGTCCTGTATGAGGTCCTGTATGCCTCATATATCTGAGTATCTTTACCTTTTGCTAAATTAGGGAAATTCTCTTGGATTATTTCTGTGAGTAGCTTTTGTAGTTCATTTGTTTATGTCCCTACTTCTCCTTTTATGTTCTTAATTCTTAAGTTATAGATCCTCTTATCATTTTCTAGCCTTTGTATTATTGCTTTGTATTATTGTTTTCTTGTTATTTTTAAGAAGTTTTTCATTTCATGCTCCCTTATTACAAATCTGCCCTCCAGTTGAGATAATCTATCCTTAGTTTCTTTCAAGCTGTTATGCCAGCTTTCAATAGAGTTTTTAGTTTCCTGTTAATCTCTTTGGACCTGCTTCACGTATTCTATGTTTTCTCTATTTTCTCCATCAAACAATTCTCCCCATTTTTTCTGTTCTTCCATTCCACCATCTGTTTTTTCTTGGGTAGTGTTTAGCATTTCCCTAACTATTCCTCTTATATCTTGCTTTATTTCTTTAAATACTTCATTTTTAAACTCGTCTATGAGGCTCTGGAGATATCACTTTATGTCTATTGGTGCCGTGTCTGATATTGCATGTTTTCTGTCTTCATTCTCTTTTGCATTTCCCTTTCCTGGATCAGTGTTCTCAGGATTGGGGACTGAAGACCCTTTCTTGTTGCTCCCTCTTCCGATACTTTTTGTTCCTTCCATGCAAGCGAATGTAGGAGGCCCAATTTTTTTCTGTTTTTTGGTTACAGTTTGTTTGAATTGCACCGTCTAGGTGTTCCCGCCCACTGCAGTGTACTAAGGAGACACAAACCTCAGCAGCCTCTGCTGGGCCCACCCCTCCAGGTCAACTTACCAAAGGCTTCACCACTAGGGTGCACCTCCAAGCACTGGGACCTGGTTTGGGCTAGCCTACTGGATCTTAGTCAGCGGCATCACGCAGGCCAGGCAATCCCCACCAATCCCACTTGAGAGGGGAATATGCAGTTAATGTCACAGCAGTGTCCTGTTCTGGCAAGTCTGCCTGGTCCCAGTATGTGCTTTGCTGGAGCCTCCTATTTTTTGAAAGGGTCCCTGTTCTGCACACTCACTGCAAGTTGATGTAGGGCTCCCTGCTAGTCCTGCTCTCAACTCCGTTCGCAGATTCCCACTCTCAGAGCTTTCGCGCATCTCTCTCCCTGCCCTGCAGATTTGGATGCAGCAGCGGCAGCAGGAAATTCAAATTGCGGCTTCCAGTGGGTTGGGTTCTAGCTTCCCACGCTGAGATTTTATCTGTTCCTGTTATAGCACCAGGATTGGATTTCCAGTTGGTTTCTCTTAGCTTAGTTTATTCCTGGGTCGTCAGAGTGTATCTCCCCTTGCTTAGGACTTCTCATACTGCACCATTCCTAGATTTTAAGTGGGGTATCTCAGAGAGCCTCTGTAGCTGCTGCTATCTATCTGCCATGTTCTCCTGGAAGTCTGGCAATTCTTCTGAAGATAATAAGAAGCATTATGGTAGCCATTGTTGATCTCCTTGTATTTTGTTTTTAAGTCTTGTACCATATTCATCCTTTTGTTTTGATTGACTCTGTTCTGTTTTGTCTCATTTGGTTTTATTTTCTTTCAAATAAAAAATAAAAAATTAAAAAATAAGAAAACAACTCTTGCACTTATCTAACCATCATGGATGGCCACTAAAACAGCATGTGTCCTGTTGTAGATGCTTAGTAGACATTTATTCATTAACTAATGAATGAACCATTGTGATGTGATGTTAAAAGTTTGCTTACTGAGAGACTGAGTGCAAATCCAGCTGAAAGGGATTTGGCAAGGAGAGTATTTGTTGAGTTCACGTAGGCCAGTGCGGAAGGGCCCAGAGCAAGATGGAGTGGCTCTGAAGGAGTGAACTGAGAAAGCCAGCACTTAGCTTAAGAATCACTGACTTCACAGGGCAGCAAATAGCTGCCACTCTTATCTTAGGGTCACATGAGCAGGATGTATGCCCTGTATTTATACTCTTGCTTATCAAATCTCTTATATTCTGGTAATAATTCAGGGGTCAGAGAAATAGAGTATCAAGAGTCATGAATATGAAAGCTGCTGAAATTAAGAGACTGCTGCTTAACTTTTGGAGAAATCAAACCTTGCTCTGCAGCATCTGTCACCAGCTATATGTCTAACAGCAAGGAGAAAATAAGCTCACTGAAAACAGTGTTAACTTGAGGAACCCATAAAAGGAAGAACTCACCGTGCATCTCTAAGCATGAACCAAGTGTCCTGCATGCGGTGGTTGAAGAATTTGCTAGTTCTATTTTGTGAGCATAATCAGAATACTTTCATTGTTTAAGCACCATTTGGTTATCCTGGGGTTGTAATGGTTTTATTCTGCTTCAGAATTACCTAGTGTTGCTGTAATTTTTCAAGCTGAGAAAAATTTCACAGTATATGATCATTTTAACTCAAGATTCAAAAATAAATGTTGGTGCTTATAAATAATTTTTCAACAAACTGGGTGTAGTGGCACATGCCTATAATCTCAGCACTTGAGAGGCTGAAGCAGGAGGATTGCTGTAGCTTGAGGCCAGCCTGCACTGTACAGTGAGACTTTGTATCAAACAAACAAACATTTAAAAAGAATAATTTGTGACTTATAGCTTTTCTAGGAACTAAGTATAGTCTTCATTTATTGCACTTTGATATATGTTATTGAGGAATACACAAAATTGAGGTTGTGAGAGACAAATACATACAAGAGAACAACACAATATGGCATATGAAGAAAGATTGTGGAAATTGGTGTAATTTACCTTTAGAAAGATAAGATTTGAAGCATTATATGCTGACCAAAACCCTATCTTCCCTTTTATTAGACATAATGATGAACTTTATAAATATAAGAAAATAATATGTATATTGAATTCAAAACATTGTCCATAGATATCCTGGGCCAACTCTATAACCCATTTGACCTTTCGTTTCATAGGGAAAATTACCATATGAGGAATTTGGGAAGATTAAATGTGCTCAGCTTTGCACCCTGATAGACAGTAAAAGTTCAATAAGTATAAACTATTTTTATTGTTCAGAATCAAGGACATTTGAATAGCAGTATGGATCATCGAAGAAATAGATCCTTCCCCTGTGACCACTGAGACAGTGACAGTGTTACATCTGTCAACCACATTCTTTTGCATATGATCCATTTATAAATTTACTAGCCCACAATTGTAGATGTAAACTATAAATAAGGAGCAACTGTTGTAAAAATTATTTATACCCTGTCAGTGATGGCTGTCTATGAATCTATCTATCTATCTATCTATCTATCTATCTATCTATCTATCATCCATTGTTGGGCATTTTAATTCCGTGTTTGTCACCTGCAGGGCACTGCAATCAGAGCCTTGTTTCTGAGGAGCTACACCAAATCTTCCAGTCTAAATTGCTGTGGCTGCCACCCTCTTTCTCTTGGAATTAAACAAACCACTCCTTTTAGAGAGCCCAAATCTGATCTCTTTGCCTGATATTTTCTCTGAAGCTAAGGGTGGCTCCTGTTCCTGGGCAGGTGTAAGGGCCAGGAGATAGTGTCTAAGAATAAGATTGACTAAGACTAGTGTCTTTTTTTTTTTTTTAACACATTTAACTGCTCTGGTGATAAAATTTTCTTTTATACTGTTTTCCCACAAGAATAAATTCCATGACAATGGAATAAATAACATGACAATGCTAGCTTTATTGGATATCTGTCTCATTTCCCTCCTACCCCTTCCAATATCCAAGAACATTCTTCCCTCTGTGTCTCTAGAAGAAGAAAAGGAGGAGGCAGGAGATGTATGCTGGAAGCTGTGTGTTCTCAGCTACCGTGCATGGGGCAGAGTATGCCAGGGATGGAGTTAGGCGCTCTCCATGCATGGCACTGTCCCATTTAATCTTCACAGGAAGTCTCTGAGTGAGAACTCTTCTTACATCTTTACACTTGAGTACAATAAGGCTAGAAATAGAGTGAGTGGATTTTGGCCAGTCAGTTTCCCTGTAATTCTGTAGCACCTCAAAGTCTCTCTTTTATCAAAACATAAGTAGACAAAATCATAGCCATTCTGCTATGTAGTTTTGAAATATTTAAATTTTTTGAAGTTTAAAAATTTCAGAGCCTAATGAAGCTTTGTCTTAAGAGCGTAATTGAATTAAATTGTCAGTTAGCACTTAAGAGAGTTGGCCAACTTGGTGTAACTCTAAAATTCTTTTCTGTGAGTACTATTTTTAAATCGAGGTAAATGAAAAGTAAAATTTTGATATTATCCTCTTACAAAAAGCAGTGAAATGGCAGACACACCTCAAGCAGTTTGCATTCATATGCTACACTAGGGGGAAAGAGTGGGGCAGAGACCGTCTGGGGCCCGAGATGTGCACTGCCTTCTTCTTTTGTGCCATAGCAGAAGAGTTGAGACTGGGTCATTTGAGGCAAACAGAAACTGACTGGCTCGCAGTTCTGGAGTTCGGGAAGCCCAGCGTCCAGGAGCTGACTTCTGATGAAGGACTTGTACGGCAGCACCAGATGACTCAGTGGACAGCGACAGGTAGTGGAAGGGCAGCCACAGGCACCCTTCTGAGATGCCGCCAGCCACAGGCAAAGGGGGAGCCCTCTGACCCAGGCTCACCTCCCAAGACTGTTGCAAAGGCAGCTAAATTTCAACGTAACTCTGGAGGGAACAAACATTTAGAGCACTCCAGTACTTTTTACACATGATAAAGGCCTTAAGTGAAAATTCACAGGACGGCCAACTATTAATCTGTCAGAAATCTAAACACAGGATAAAAATTCTTAAAATTTCCAGATAAAACATTATTTGAAATATTCTATTTCTGTAAAAGTCTTTTTGTTTTGTTTTATTTTTGTGGGCTAAGGATTGAACTCAGATCTCACACATGCTAGGCAAGTACTTTAATAGATTTTTAAATACCCACATCTTCTGAAGTCTTAAAAGCTACAGAATATGTAGACTAGATTTTAAGCAGAGCTGTTTCAGGAAAAAATCCCATAACAAGCATTTAGGGCATTTTTCCAGCAGCTTCTTGACTCTAGGCTCCTCCTATGACTCGAGTAATGGTCTTGGTCTCTCATTAATTTTAAGCAGTTAGTGAAATACACCTTCAAACTGTTAGCGTGCTGATCCTATGGTAATTCCTCTTTAGGTTGAAGGGGGAAAAATCTGATGTATTTATCTAAAATCTTTATTTGCTAAGAGAATTTGCTTTGCTAATGCAACTTTTAAGACCTGTTGGTTCACTCCAAGGTCAAGGAACATTTATGTAAGGACTCTTCAGTAACATTCTTTCAGCTTGGCAAGCAGAGAATACCCTGATGCCAGTTTTCCCTCTTTTGAGTATTAAATTTGTGTATGTCTTCACTTGACTTCCCCAACATTTTGAATGTTTTAGAAAATGCAGATAAGATCATGGAACTGTAAAGGCATTTATTTTACTTTTATTTCCTTTTCACTTTCTTTCTTGAGTTTTCCAAAGCCCTGTTTGGAAATGATCATAAGCAAAGCCTCACTGAGACAATTTTTAAAAAAATTAGGCCAGTCATTTTGCATTAAATGTGCTTCTGAGGAATTTTATTTGCATTTCCCAAAGTATGTTCTGCCAACCTTTAATTCTGAACCGTAGTCCTTAGGATATAATAGGTGTCATTCCATGAATGTGCTAAGTAAATGTAAATCAGGACACAGCTCTTTCTTCCACCCCATTTTAAAACTACTAAATTTTCTTGAGCCAGATAGCTGCTATTCCTGGGAGAATGCGTTACACACTGGGGATCTTCTTGGTTAGAACTAGTACAGGGTTTCCCTGGATCATAGCATGAAAATCAGGGGCAATGAATCCTGAATTAAGTCTGCGAAACTTAATTTCAGGTGAGTGGTCCAAGTTTTACCTTGCTAAGTATCAAGAGAAGGAGGGATAAAAAAGGCTAATTTGGGGCTGGGGATTTAGCTCAGCGGCATAAGCGCATGCCTTGCAAGCAGGCAGTCGTGAGTTCGATCCCTGGTACCGATAAAAACGAAAAAGACAGAAAAAAAAAAGGCTAATTTGTCTTGGCCTTGCCATGAGATGGCTGGAAAGTTCTGCAATACTTGACATCTGCCTTTCACTCTTGGCCCCAGTTTCTGACCACCCTTTTTGTTGTCTCAACATGAAGAAAGATGACAGTCCACTTAGGAGTCGCCCAACAGAGGAGAGAAAAAGTAAACTGTACTAGTATGTGCCATTGGAAAATAGAGACGGAAGCACTGAGAAAGAGGCAGAATGAACTGTTGGGTTAAATTATGAGAGCACTTGAGGGGATCCCAACTGTTAGTCCCAAAATACTTCTAGCTTAAAAATATGGCTCAAAGGCTACTATGCCCAAGACATGAAGTAGTGATCTTGTTGAAACACAAATTGGTGGTCAAAAAGACCAAATGCAAGAAACAATGTCAAATATGGAGTAAAAACCTGGATGGAAATTAGAAGAAAAACAGAAAAAAAGTAGAGGATAAATCTAGAGATACAATATTAGGCAGTAGGTATTCAGAGAGGAAAAGAGCAGACACTGGAGAAGCACTAGAGAGAGGTGCAGGCCCATTACAGGCACTGAGCCACATGCAGCTGGAAGTCCTACTTTTCTCAAGGAGTCAGTTTTATATTGTTAGCTCTTTCAATTGTTTGGATGAAGCCGAGTCATATTCTGGAGAGTGTCTGTTTTACTGAAAGCTCTATGATTTAAATGCTAATGTTATCTAAAAATATCTTCACAGGGGCATCAATAATGTTTGACACAGACACTGTGTTCCAGCATGTTGACATACAAATTAACACTCACAATTAAAAGAAACTAGGACATTGTAACTATATATTCATCTTTCATGAACAATGAATATACTCTATGAGATAAAGTATGAAGTGGACTTTATTCTTTAGATCACAGAATTAGGAAATCAAAGTTCCATTTGGATAAGAAGTAAAGCCTATTGTTTTTAGAAGCTAAAATATCTTCTAAATTTTAAATTAATTTGCTATCTTAGTTACTTCTTCATTGCCAGGACAAATACCAGTCATGCACAAGTTCAAGAAGGAGAAGTTTATTTTAGCTTGCAGTCCGTAGAGGTTTCAGTCCATAGTTGGCTGGCTCCAAGACAGAGTGTTGTGGCAGAGAGGCCTGGCAGATGAGAAACAGCCCATGGCAGGATAGGCAGGAAGTACCAAGCAACAACTTGCCTTCTGTCTTTCCTTTTTATTTAATCCAGGCAACAAAGCTATCAAATGGTGCCACCCATATCTATGGTAGGGCTTCCATTATCCACACCCAGAATTATGCAAATTGATTTAGTTATCATGCACCCATGACATAGTCACCTCCCAAAAGCCCCACCTATGAGTGCATGAGTCTTTTGAGAGCATCTAGATATAAACTATAGCAATCACTTTTAAAAAACCTCTCCCCTTTGAGTAAATGTTGGACAGTGTTACAGGAAACAACTTCCTCTCCAGATACCTTCCAGTAAAAGTGCTATTTCCATGGTCTCAGAGGTACCTGGGTTGACCCACATCATCATCTCTATACCTTTCTGCCTCCCTGCTTCCTTTCTTTATTTACTGTTTCCTTCTGACATTCCTCCCATGTTTGTTCATTTGTTGCTATTGTCTTTAGGAACTTAGTAGCATATCATGACATCTTACAAGAAGTAAATTGACATTCTTTTAATAGAGAGTCCAATATGAAAATCATATGTCTCTCCCATCTGTTTATTTGGTATTTATCTTTGATGCAAAATGAAGGAACAAAGTAAACTCATTTACAGAACAATAAAGAAATGAGAAAGCTATTAAAATTTATTGGTAAACATAATGAGTGATAAAATTTGCCTTTTCTCTGAGATCCAAATGAAGTTCATATAATTTAATAATGTATGTAACTGATAAAATGGTTTTATTTTTTAAGAATAGATTCCTTTGAAATGGGTTCCTTCCCCCACACATTGACATCTTATTGCATATTTAATTACTATATTTTCTGTCCCTTAAGAGTTCCAGATGTTAATATGTCTTTATAAAAGAAGAGTTTCATTGTGGAATGACATGTACAGTATATTTGATTATAATGACATCAGGCTGCCAAATTCCCTAAGCAGGAACAACAAAGCTTCTCCAGCTCTTTTAACAGCTCATCTGTATTCCTGCAGCTAGACTCTTTGCCTAGTAACTTCTTTGGGATGGACCAAGGTCATTAACTGATGTGTCTACCCTGCAACCTTTGGAGAATGTTGACAATTTTATCCCTTGGAAGAGACGATAAATGAGGCTTTCAGGGAATCTCTTTAAGACTGAAAAGAATTATATAAAACTCTGAAAACACAGTAAAACTTTTTGAGGCTTCCAAAATAATTAATGCCAGGAAAAATGCACTGCTTTGGGTGAACACTGAAAACAGTCTGGTACACAGTAGTGACCCTCAAATCTGCCAGGAAGCTACAAAGTCAAGTTGAACCATCACCAGTTTTTGAGAGAGGCTTGAATATAACCAACCTGACTGAGGCTTCTTTAGAAATCAGAATCATAGAGTTGTTTTTGAGATTGTTCTAGTTGCTTTTGAGATGGGTGGAAAGAAGTTTATCCATTTCCAGAGATTAAAGGAGAAAAAGGCATATTTTAAAACATCTGAATGCAGAATCCAGCAGGTGAATTAGCACTTCTGTCACCATAGGGAATTTTCTTCCCCCTTACTTCTTTTAGCTGCAGGAAGACAAGGACTGTGTCTGACTCACTGTGGTGTGTCTGACTCACTGTGGTGTCTCTGAAACCGCACATTGGTGGGCCATAGTGTCACCTTTTCATAATATCCCCACTTGAGGAGCTGAGCAGGAGAATCCCAAGTTCAAGGGAAACTTAGAAAGATCTTGTCTCAAAACAGAAAGTATAGCCTGGGGATGTTGCTCAGTGTGAAGGTTCTGAGTTTAATCCTCAGTACAAAAAAAAATGTTCAAGATATATTGGTTAAATGGTTAAATTAATTGCTATAATTTCTACTTTGTGCCTGTGATCTATGATGCTGCCATTATAGGATCTTAGAGAATAACTAGGACTGAAATAGTAACATCCTCTGTGTTCTTGAACTAACATATAAGAGAAGACTTAATGACATGATTGAAAATAAAACTTCCATCTCTGAATTAAGCTCTAAACTATGGAAACCCTAACATACTTTCAAGGTTTACTCAAAGAAGATAGATGTTAACTTCTAGCAAGTTCAATCCAATTAGAATTTCTCAGAACTTTCCTTACATGTTCTCCTAAAATCAATCAATAGTTATACTTACCTCATGAGAAATGAGTGCTTCATAACATGTGTTTTGTTCTTTCTAATACTGACCTTGTGAGAAGCTAAAATTAGACATTTAGAAGTTTCAAACTGGTGCTTTGTACCAAAATCTGACCCACCACATTGTTTTTATTTGGTATCTTTAGTGTTTGTATTTGGCATGGAGGGGTCTTCATGACTATCCTTAGGTTCAATAATTAGCTAGATGGACTCACAGAACAGAGAAATGCTGCTATTTTCATGACTATGTTACAAATTACTCTCAAAATACATATTACAATTAGCAATAGAAAAATGTATATAGGACAAATTCCAGGAGACACCAGACACACACTTCCTGTTGTCTCTCCCAGTAGAGTCATCAGCACAGCACTAGATTCTCCAAGAGCTGTGTGACAGCTGGTGTTGAGTGTCACTGAGCAGGAAAGCTCAGCTAAGCCTTGATGTTAGCATTTTGTTGGTTGTCACAGAGTTGTGGCTGACTTAACTCTCAGCTCTTCCAGAAGGTGAGTGACAAACACTGAGTCTCTCAAAGCCTCTGCTGCAAGTCACACTATTGTGTGACCTGCTGTGCTTTTTGAAGACAAAAAGGGCTAAGTAGATACAATACATCAAGGGTTGGAGATTACCTTCTAGGAAGCAGTTGAAGGCCAGGCCTGTCTTTGGAATTAGCTGGGCGTGGAAAACTCAGACCTATTTGTTTTCACTGCAGTGAACCTGAGAAAGGTTTAGAAGATAATATGTGTCTTAAGTATGATTCTGGGATTCTTTTGAAAAGCAGCTAAGATTTGACATATGCTTCTACCTGACCACTATGGACAGGTGAGCTACTCATCTTGCTTTGGATAAGGTGTGTACCAGCCTTCAGGATTATTTTGGCTGAGATAAGAATAAGTATAAAGGAGACAAGAGCAATCATAATTTTAAAATTGTACTTGTAAGAAAAACTGCAGCTTCAGAGCATAAAGTTACCCGAGCCAGAATACCGTTTTCCTTTCTAGGAGCCCACTTTAAGAAAGAGGAGAAGGAGGAGGAGAAAGCAGAAAAGGAGGAGGAAAAAGAGGAAGAAGAAATAAACCCCTAAGGCTTTTAAAGGTACAAGAAACACATACCCTGGGCCTGTGCTTTTTTATCTACAAATTGGGCCTGTGCATTTTCTCTGCAGACATCTATCCTAACTCCAAACACGTGCAAGTCATATGCACCCCAACCTAGCCTGGCATGTGGCAACTTGACAGTAGGAGCACACATTTTAGACCATCCATCTTGAGGTTGCCCCAAGGCTAATATGGAAAGTACATTTTGGGTTATGGGGCCACTCTCCTCCACTCAACCCAAGCTGGGAACCCTCTAGGGCTGACCACTGCCCCAGCCCTGTCCTGAGACTTAGTACAGATTAGTATAGAGAGAAGAAAAGCAGAGATTTCTCAGTCCACTCTAGAAAATTACAAATTCCAAACCAGGACACATAGGTACCAATGAACAGCGCTAAATTTTCTTCTCAATAGCTCTTTGAAGGCTCGTGTGTAGGGACTGCTTCACACATCCAATTACAACAGAGTGAGCTATGGGAAAGGACATGCACAATAGACACAGCTTACATGACTTAGCCCTCTGTCAATCATGTTGTCAGTCTGCTTGGAAGACCTTGGGGAAGTGCCCCCAAGCTGACACAGCATTGTAAACCTCATCTTTTTTTTTTTTTTTTTTTTTTTTTTTTTGCGGTACCAGGGATTGAACTCATGACCTCACACTTGCCAGGCAGGCACTTATGCCACTGAGCTAAATCTCCAGCCCTGTAAGCCTCATCTTGAGGGACATGTTGGCCCAACCCTGTAATCCTGTACTCATGGGCAGAAATAGAGGAGGCAAGAGGCCAGCCTAATCTACACGGTGAGTTCAGGCCAGCCTCAAATATATAGGGAGATCCTATCACAAATAATCAGCCAACCAACCAACCAACAAGCTGACCTCAGCCTTTGTGCCATTCTTTTATACGTTCAAGTTGTTTATGGTGAGCATAGTATCACCTCAGTAGTCTTGGTTATTTTTCCTACTACATGCCACATTCAATTCTCTGTTCATAGCACAAGAACCTAGGGACCTGTCCTAAACCCCATCCCCATGGGTAACAAGACCATGTATAATCTATAACTTCAGACCAACAGGCACTTGTCTGTCAAGGACCACACTCCCAACTGAGTGTGACTTCTGTCATTCTGTCGGGTATTGTAATTCTAAATATTGAGTAGTTATCCAAGTATCATAATCCCTTTTGTAGTCTTCCTCATAATCCAAAAAGTTATATTTATAATCCCATGGAGGTGCTACTGGAATCCCAGCAAATTAATTCCAATCCACCACCTCCAGTGCAATCCATGGTGAAAATAAAGACACAAAGATATATCCCAGTTAAGAGCTGCTAAGGGGTTCTAAGTCCAATCCCTGTGAGGATGTGTGGACAAAGGCCCTGATTGTAGGGTTCTCCCAGAATTTATTATCTTGTGAAAAAGGGGGTGGTTCAAGGATGAGTGACAGTGGGGAGATGGGAACTATGTGAGTAACTTAAGCTGTCTAGTTAGGTAGGGAGAGAAGCATCTCTGCAAAATGCAGAGATAAAGATATGCAGAAGGATCAATTTGCATAATTCAATTAAGGTAGCAACTGAATTGTTTTTGGTGGCTGTTGCTTCCCTTTTCTGATATGTAAACTTTTGTGCCTTGTGGAATCATAGCCTCTTTACCTTGAGGCTCATGCCTAGTTAACATTCCTGGAGATGACTGGCTTTGCCATCCTGCTGTGCCCATATCTTTTATAGAGAACTCTAGGTGAGGAAACAGGAGACTGTGTGATGGCTTTAGAGATTATATACCAGTACCTGGCTAGCCTTTTTTACAGTGCTTAGAGCCAATTGAAGAGAGAAGGAAATACCATAATCAGTTTTGCACATGTCACGTAAGGAAATGTCTCCATATAATCAAAGTTGCAGCAATTATTCTGCATTTAAGGGGAGTCACTCAAATTGTCTCCTACAATCTGGGAAGTCCTTCCAGAGTCTTGTTCTGATACTTCTTAGGATTCTTCTCTGTGACAAGTCAGTGAAAGGCAACTTCTTCAAGGGGTTAGAGGACTTGAGACCAGAGACATAGCTGTGCAGAGGTAGGTTCTCCCCCACACATGTTTTGGCTGACATTATTGGCCCAAAGAAAAATTAAACAATAAAAATTTACTCATGGGTGAGATTTGAGTACATCAAAATAAAAATGTTATATCTGCAGTTTATTATACCCTTAAAATGTTACTGTATTTTGGCCTGTCCTCCTTCCTTGTATGTAGGGGTCAGCAGAAACTTTGGCCTCACCTCTCCTTCTCCTTCCATGGACCTAGGGGTTGGCAAACATCAGCCTAACCTCCCTTCCTTGCTTCATGGACCTAGGTGCCAGCAGATTGTCAGCCTCACTCCCTCCTTGCTCTATGGACCTAGGGTAGGCAGAAATGTTGGTCTCACCTCTCCTCTTCCCTCCATGGACCTAGGGGCTGGCATCATCATCAGTCACCCTCCCCCACACCCAAAAGACCACAGCAGCCCATTGACAACTAGAGACCCTTCCACCACCTGCAGAACCTTGGTGGGCTGGTGGGAGTGTCAGTAACCCCTCAACCACACAGAGGACCTCAGCAGGCTTATGACAGTGTGGTAAGTTTCCCCCTCAAAGAGAGGACCTCAGTGGGCAAACAGGAGCAGCAGTGAACTCCTCCCCAGCTGAAGGATATTGGCAAATCTGGGATGAGTGTGGGTGAGTCTTTCCTCCATACAGAGACACCAGTTGGGTTGAGGAAACTGCCAAGTTTTTCTCCAACTTGGAGGTAATTAAAAGGGCCTATGAGACATCCAGTGAGGCAGTAAGGTCCAGCTGAGGTGCACACTATAGCCAGGTAGATCTGGCAGCCTGTAACAATCTGAAGCTGTAGTAACAATAGGAACTAAGGGCTGATTTACATCAATACTCCTAGGCTAGTCATCCTAGGAAGAATATAGGACTCACAAAACAGGCCCTGCAGGGGGAATTCAGGTGACTGGCCCCTCCCCTTCATTGTGGGACCCAGCAAGTGGGCAAACATCAACCACACAGTAGGAACCTAAGGCACACATGACAGACTGTTGAGGCCAGTCAGATTGAAAAGCCAAAATATTAACCTGAGGTGAAAATGACCGAACAAAAAAGCAAGATGCAATCTCAAACATCCAGTCCTTCAGGAATAAATACAGGAGATATTGAAATAAAGGACTTTGGAAATCATATGCCTGAAATTTCTGAAAAGATACAAAGTGAAGTAAAGAAATCTATGTAGTTATAGAGGAAATCAGATTAGAAATAATCTCTCACATAAAGAAAGAAATGACAACCTTAATAAAGAAGTTGTTCAGCATAGCTAGAGAAGACATAGATTAAAAAGTACAGGAGCATGAGAAGATGATGGAAAACTTGAATCAATAATGCCAAAAAGAAGTGGAATGCATGAAACAAATTCAAAGAGATATCCAGGAGATAAAAAATTCAGTTGAAAGCTGGAAAAACCATTTGAATGAAGCTGAGAATAAAATTTTGGGCCTTGAGGGCAGGATCACAGCTAGTGATCATGCAAGGAAAGAACTTTTAAAAATTAACAAGATAGCATGAAAGGAAAATTCAGTAGCTTCAAGATGATGCAGAGACAAATAATATAAGTCTGAAGGCATCAGTAAAGATGCAGGAGTCAGTACAAATGACATTGGTAAACTATGCACAGGAGTAATAGTGGAAAATTTCCTAAACATGGTAAAAGAATCAGATATACAGCTATGTGAGGCATATAGAATGCCAAATAGTCATAAGCACCTGCCTTGCAAGCAGGCAGTCATGAGTTCGATCCCTGGTACAGATAAAAAGGAAAAAGACCAAAAAAAAAAAAAAAAAAAAAAAAGAATTCTGGCAGACTTCTTAGTACAAACCCTCAAGTGAAGACAAGCTTGGAGTGAAGTGCTACATATACTTAAACAAAACAGCTTTCAACCCAGATTGATATACCCTGCAAAACTTTATTTGAAAGTTAATGGAGAAATAAGATGTTCCCATGACAAAGAACAACTGAAGAAATTCATGTCCACCAAACCAACCCTACAAAGAATACTGAAAGACCTTCTATAGAGAGATAAAAAATGACTACAATTTCTAGAACAATAGTAGAAAGAAACTACTAAAGAAACCAAGCAGTTAAACAAAGGGGGAAAACAGGAAAACAACAGCAGGAAAATAATGTGACAAAGATGAGCCTGTACATATCAGTTATATATGAAAGAGTTGCCGGCCCAGATAAAACACTGTAACCAGAAAAGGCTGCAGCTAAACTCCTCCCCCACCCTGCCCCCTATGGACTTGATTGTAAATTTATATCCCCATCCTTAAGGACCTGTGCGCCAATGAGATACCTGTGCATCCCTAATGGCCTTTGGGGCACTGCCCTAAGCTTAAGCTATTTAGATCCCCCACGCCACGTGTCCGGGGAGTTCGCCAGAGAGTTTGCCAGAGAGAGAGAGCTCGCCAGACTCCAGCGCGCCAGTCTCCACTCCCCGTGTTCCCGGAGACACCACCGGCCCCGGGTACATAGATGCCCGGGGCTGGCGACGGGGGCCCCCTCCCCGCAGTCCCGGAATAAAGCCACCGCTGACCACTACTTTTACGGCCGTCCACTCCGCTCCATTCCTCCCACGGACTTCTCTCTCCGCCTCCCCCTTCTCCCAGACCTAACAGATGGTGCCGTGACTCGGCGGCAGGTGAGAGACTATACTTTTCTCAGTTTTGTTTTATAGTCCCCCTGCTGTTAAAATTTCCTTACTTCTGCAGTCAAAAATCCACTACCACTCGGGTAATTAACTCCCCTGATACCTTTTAAAACGGGCTGTTTCTTTCCCAGCGTGTGCTCTTTCATCCCTGTGTCCCCGACCCGCGCGCCCTTCTTCCGGCTCCTGCTCACAGCCTCGGCGCCGCCGGTCCCACAGTCATCAGACGCTCCCGCGTGGCCCGCGAGGCCTAGTCACCCCAGGGGGGGGGCCACGCCCGGCGCCTCTCCCTCCCCCCCCCAACCACGTTATAGCACCCTTTCTTTTGCCGGCGCAGCGGCTCTGGGCGCGAGGGCCCTTTACAAAACTTTTAAACCAGCTTTCTTTCCCAGCGCGGCTCCTCTCCCTCCCTGCCGCGCGCCGCCTCCGCGCGCCGCCTCGGCGCCGCTGGTCCCACGGTCATGAGACGGTCTCCCGCGTGGCCCGCGGGGCCTGGTCACCCCAGGGGGGGCCCGCGCCTGGCTCCTCTGCGCCAGGCGCCTTTCCCGCCCCCCTCCCACCACGTTTTAGCTCTGTTTATTTCTCCGGCTCAGCGGCTCGAGCCCCGGCCCTTCCCATTCATTGGCTCCGCCCGCGCCTGGCTCCTCTCCCTTTTGTTTCCCACTTTACGCCGTTCTCCCGAGGTTAAATAAGACCAGACAAACCTAAAATTCACATCAAACTGCTTTTAATTTTAAAAACAGCCTTTTTTTCTTTCTTTCCCTCTCACATTGCGTTCCAATTCTGTGGGCCTCTCTGGCTTTGGTCTCCAGCCCAGCCCATTCATTTCCTGTTTCACCACCCACACGGCGGCAGCGTCCCTGCGCCATACCCCGCCCGCCGTAGCCGCACAAAAGCCATGGCTTTCACAGCGCGCCCAGCTCTGGCGCGGCCGTGAGCCTTTCAAAACAAAGCCCACCTAACTTCACGCTGTGCCTCTCCCGCGGCCACACCCTGCCCCACACACCGGGCTCCTTACAGCAATCAAGCCGTGCCTCTGACTGCCTCTGCCGCTGCGCCGCCCCTCCGGGGCGCGGCCACCATCTCTGCTGCCCGCCTCGGCCGTCGCCCCGCTCCTCCGGGGCACAGCCACTGCCTTGGCCGCCACCCCGCCCCTCCGGGACGCGGCCACCCCCTCTGTCGCCCCGCCCCACGTGCGCGGGGCTCCGCACAGCCAGCAAGCCGTGCCTCTGACTGCCTCTGCCGCCGCCCCGCCCCTCCGGGACGCGGCCACTCCCTCTGTCGCCCGCCTCGGCCATCGCCCCGTCCCTCTGGGGGACCGAACGCGAGCTGCAGCTCCCATTGACGCCAGGCGTTAACTGGGATCACCATTCGGGGCCTCCAAGCCCCACCCCCTTACGCGATCGCAGCGAAACAACGTCATTTCCCTGCGCCGCTTAGCGCGTCACAGTAAGCCTCCGTTCTTTGCTTACGGTGTCCCGCGTTCGCCCCGCCCACTCTGCGGTTCCTTGCCTGCCCCTCTGCGGCACCACACACACAGGCTGCCACTGGTGCCGCATGACAATTAGCGCGTCACAGTAAGCCTCCGTTGTCTGCTTACAGTGTCCCGCGCTCGCCCCGCCCACTCTACGGTTCCTTGCCTACCTCTCCGCGGCACCGCACACACAGCAGCTCAGCGGCTCTGCTCAGGCATGCTTTTTTTTTTACAATTTGGCTCCGCTCAAGAGATGCTTTTATTACAATTCTCAAACCATTTAATCAAAGTTACTGGCCACCTGATAATTTTACCAGCCTTGTTTATCGATCAAAGCCTTCACCAATCTCCTGTTTAACAACTAAGGTTATAAATTCCTTTTTGCTGGAAACCACTAGCTCTATTTCAAGACAAGGGTTTTCTTCAAAGTTTTATTTTATTTGTCTTGGTTCATATTACTAAACTAACTGTGTTCACAATCTGACAGTATTAGATCAGTTTTGATTTATTCATAAGATTGCTAAACCTATACTTACTTAATTCTACTATAGTCCAAATCCCAAACAAAAAGACAAAACTTGACCTTCAAACCTTAGAGAGATCTTAATATGGTTTTTTATATTTTTAACACTTGTGACACTTGGAGTTCTGAGACAGGTAAACCTACACAAGGTGGAGCTGCCTGCCCCCTCCATGGACCACGCTCAAATGCAGCAGAAGATACTGGACAAAAAATGCCCCATCCTGGCATTCTTTGAGACCTTACTCCAGGGCTACTGGACTGTCCTAGCCACCAGAGAGTGGGTAAGCCATCCTAAGTTCTAGCCCTCATAAGAAATGTCGACACTGCCAGATTCGTCACCGACAGAAAATCCGCTGCTGAAGACTGAGGAAGTTCAGGGCAACAGCAGCCCCCTTTGTGGGTGTCCGTCTCAGATTCCAAGTCGCACTACAGTCTCAGGTAAGATATTCTCTATATTTGTGGACATAGAGGCCATATATACAGGATTCTTCCTGAGTATTCAGGTTGCTATATTAAATCAATCTCTATGACATGGTATTGATGGTCAACCTATGCCATTTACAAACAGGCCCATTTTTATACAGGTCCCAGTCCTAAATCATAAAATGCTTTTATTCCCTTTTAAACTGCCATTCTGGTTTCACATCACTCAGGCCCTAGATCTAACCATCCTTTTGATGCTCATCTCCGCCTTATGACACACAGGTTGTCATGTTTTGTTGTCCAGTTTGATTCTTAATTTCTTACATTCTATTAATAATCATTTCTATAGCAGGAGTCCTTAACACGGTTGCCTACAGACTCCAACATCATATATACCAGAGTCAAGCCTTACCTACCTACCTTTTAACTTTTATGCTTTCATAGGGGGGAGTAAACACCTCTCATAACTTCACTCCTCCTAATCCCACGTTTATTTTTCAGAATTCTGCCTTGCCACCTCAACGTTACCCTGATAAAATACCATCTCAAAACCAAAGTCACCTTCCTATCTACCTCACCTGGGTCCTTAAATATAATAGTGCCATGTCTCCTAATAACATTATGTCTCTTTGTTTTTCCAGTCTGACATACATACATTCACCAGTGAAGTTGTCCTGGCTAAAACACCTGGCATCAGTGTCTACCTGGGCATCAACCTTCATCCCGTCAAACTCCCCTAGACCCCAATACAGCGCCCTCAGCCAGCAGGAAGTAGTTACAGAGAGAGATCTTCGCCCCTTTTCCTAATAACCAGAAGACGGGATATGAAAGAGTTGCCCGCCCAGATAAAACACTGTAACCAGAAAAGGCTGCAGCTAAACTCCTCCCCCACCCTGCCCCCTATGGACTTGATTGTAATTTTATATCCCCATCCTTAAGGACCTGTGCGCCAATGAGATACCTGTGCATCCCTAATGGCCTTTGGGGCACTGCCCTAAGCTTAAGCTATTTAGATCCCTCACGCCACGTGTCCGGGGAGTTCGCCAGAGAGTTTGCCAGAGAGAGAGAGCTCGCCAGACTCCAGCGCGCCAGTCTCCACTCCCCGTGTTCCCGGAGACACCACCGGCCCCGGGTACAGAGATGCCTGGGGCCAGCGACGGGGGCCCCCTCCCCGCAGTCCCGGAATAAAGCCACCGCTGACCACTACTTTTACGGCCGTCCACTCCGCTCCATTCCTCCCACGGACTTCTCTCTCCGCCTCCCCCTTCTCCCAGACCTAACAATATCCATCAATATAAATGGCCTCAATTCACCAATTAAAAGAAATAGGTTGACAGAATGTTTCTTGAAACAGGGTCCAACAAGACATCTGATGCAAAAGGAAACTCATAGACTAAAAGTCAAAGAATGGAAGACAGTAGTCTGTGCAACAGGAACCCAGAAAAAAGCAGGTTACATTGTCTGTTTGCAGACAATGTAAACTTCAAACAAAAAATGGTCAAAAGAGATAAAGAAGATCACTTTATACAGAAACCATTGTTCATTTTCTGTTAGTTGATTCTAAATACCCTGTAATACTGTCATTCTCTTGAATGGTTTTACATTGTTTTGATATATTTGATGCTACAGTATACAAAGTTATGCTCAAAGATTTCAAGGAAAGATACAATATGGTAACTACTTTTATGTCGGGATTATCTTGTGGTGAAGCACTATTTTGCTTAAATGGTTTTGTTTTGATCTGCGCTGTTTTGTTGTTATGCCCTCTTTTATCTCAATCTCCATTTTATTATTTACTTTTTTATTTTTATCTTTTTAATTAAAGGAAAAATAGATTTAAAAAAACAGGATATATTATAGTAACCCACTTTGGTTTTCTATTAACTTGATTTGAAGCCCTGTATTGCTCTCACCATCTTGTTTTGACTTATGTTCCCCTATTCTGTTTTGCTTGATAGTACCAGGTTCCAAAGTTTAGGCAACAGCTGTGAAGATAGTGGGATTCATTATGACGCCCATTCTGGTTGACTATTATCTACTTTTGAAGACCTGTAATGTCTCCAATGTTTTGGTTTTGTCGGTTTTGTTCTTTACTGTTATGTTCAATTTTATTATAACTGATGATACAGGCAATTCTATTAGAGATAGCGGGAGGCATTATGGTAACCATTGTTGATCACCTTGTATTATGTTTTTACATTATCTATTGTGTCCACCCTTTTGATTTGACTGACTCTGTTCTGTTGTGTCACATTTGGTTTTACTCTCTTCCAAAAAAAGTAATAAGAACTGTGCGAGTAATAAAACCCAAAATGTGTAATCGTCATTGTACAAAAGAGAGGAAAAGAAAGTGCTCTAAATGATATAACTGCATGTATATTTACGTGTATAAGATGGATAATGATATTACTGAGTTTTTTTGGCTCATTGAACAGAACTGTTTGCAGTCTCACAGTTTGAATGTCCACTTTATATGCTTTAATTTTGTAACTTGAATGAATATTTCTAAGATGATTAATATGTAATCCATTAACTAGTGATTTCCTACTGTTTATTTTTTTCTGACATTCTGTATAACTTGTACCATTTTTTTCTTTTTCTCCTTAAAAAAAATAAAAAATAAAAGAATACCAAAGACAGTTCTAAGCAGCGAAGGCAAGGCAGGAGGCATCACAATTCCTGACTTGAAGTTATACTACAAAGCAACAGTAGTAAAATCAACATGGTACTGGAATCAAAACAGAGCCAAAGATCAATGGAATAGATTAGAAGATACAACCACACTACAAACACACTCAACCACCTTATCTTTGATATTGGGGCCAAACATGTTCACTGGAAGAATAACAGTCTCTTTAATAAATGGTGCTGGAAAAACTGGCTCTGCCTATGCTGAAAATTAAACTAGTCCCAAGCCTATCACCATGTACTAAATCTAAGTGGATCAAAGATCTGAATATTAAAACAGAAACACTAAATCTATTGGAGGACAAATTGGCTAAAAACCTTGAAGATGTAGGAGTAGGTAGAGAATTCATGAACAGGACTCAAACCACACAGGAAATATTTCCCAGAATCAATAACTGGTATCATCTCTTATTAAAAAGTTTCTGCATGTCAAAAGTAATCTCTAGCATAGTGAAAAGAAAACCCACAAACTGGGAACAAATCTTAGTGAACTCTCCCTCAGACAAAGGACTTCTGTTTAAAACATATAAAGAATTTTAAAAAATCAGACCCTAGTGTTCAAATATCCAATCCAAAAATGGGCATTTGAGATGAATACACAATTCTATGTGAAGAAATACAAATGGCAAATAAATACATGAAAAAATGGTCATCATCATTACTCAGAGAAATGCAAATTAAAACCACACTGAGATTCCATCTCACTCCTGAAAGAATGGCCAGGATCAAGAAAACTACCAACAACAAATGCTCGAGAGTCTGTGGGTAGAAAGGAACTCTCCTGCACTGTTGGTGGGAGTGTAGACTGGTGCAACAATTGTGGAAGTCAGTCTGGAGATTTCTCAAAAAGCTGGGATTGGAACTCCCATTTGTCCCAGCTATTCCATTCTAGACATGTTCTCAGAAGAACTGAAAGCATCATGCCACAGTGATATATAAGTACCCATGTTTTATAACAGCACAATTAGTAATAGCTAGATCTTCGAAACAACCTAAGGGTCCATCACCTGAGGAATGGATAAAAAAGCTGTGGTATTTTTATGCAATGGAGTACTACTCAGATATAGAGAATGATCACATTGAGATATTTATAAATAAATGGGTGCACCTTGAGACCATATTCATAAGTGAAATAAGTCATTTAAAAAGGACTATTTTAGTTTTGTGTAACAGTTGACTGTACATAAACCGCAGTAAAGGAAGGAGAACAGGTAGGAGGATTGTTACATATTTATACAATATGTATAAATACCAAAGTTTCCCTCGTGTAAGAAATGATAAGAATACACAAAAGTATGTGGTAATCATGATTACCCATTATATTGCTTTGAAGCCTTATAATGTTTTCATTCATTAATTGGAATCGTTTTATTCTGGGTTGTTTGATTTTATTGTCTGTGATGGTATGAACAGCTATATTGAAGAAAACAATACATCATAATAGCTAGTGCTGATTTAATATCATCTTGTTTTGAAGTCCCACCAAGCTTTTGTTCTTCTGTCTCCATCAGTCTTATCATGTTGTATCTTATTGGATTTTATTATATATGATAGTACAAACAAAAACTTTTATAGATAAGGAGATAATATAGAAACCAT
This sequence comes from Cavia porcellus, assembly GCF_034190915.1. Lineage (NCBI taxonomy): Eukaryota > Metazoa > Chordata > Mammalia > Rodentia > Caviidae > Cavia > Cavia porcellus. The sequence goes on along the minus strand of NW_026947513.1, from coordinate 47,838,453 downwards.
TGTTCTTTTTCTGTTAGTTGGTTTTAAATACCTTGTAATACTTTCATTCACTTCAATGGTTTTACAATTTCTTGATATATTTGATGCTATAGTATATGAAATTATACTCAAATATTTTAAGGATAGAGACACTATGGTAAGTACTGGTCTGTGAGATTATCTTTTAGTGAAACACTGTGTTGCTAAAGTTGTTCTGTTCTGACCTGTGGTGTTGTGTTTTTATGTCCTCTTTTATCTCAATCTCCTTTTATTTATTTATTTAATTTTTTTTAAATTAAGGGAAAAAATTAAAAAGCAGGATGTGTTATAGTAACCATTTTGATTTCCTACTAACTTGATTTGAAGCCCTGTATTGCTCTCACCATCTTGTTTTGACTGATTTTACTCTATTTTGTTTTGCTTGATAGTATCAAGTTTGAGAGTATAGGCAACTACTGTGAAGACAGTAAGATTCACTATGATGCCAATTCTGGTTTGACTGTTATCTTCTTTTGAAGTCCTGTAATGCCTCCAATGTTTTGGTTTTATTGATTTTGTTCTCTACTGTTTTGTTCAATTTTATTATAACTGATGATATAACCTATTCTTTTTAAGATAGCAAGAGGCATATGGTAACCATTGTTGATCGCCTTGTATTCTGCTTTTATATTATATACTATGTCCATCCTTTGGACATAGATTTGACTGACTCTGTTTGGTTATGTCACATTTTGTTTTATTCTCTTTAAAAAAAGTAATAAGAATTGTGGGAGTAATAAAACCAAAAGTGTGTAATTGTTATTGTAAAAAAGAGAGGAAAAGAAAGTGCTCTAAAAGATATAACTGCATGTATATTGAAGTGTATAAGATAGATAACCATATTACTGAGTTTTTGTTGGATCATTGAACAGAACATTTGCAGTCTCACTGTTTGAATGTCTACTTTGTATGCTTTAATTTTGGGACCTTTAACAACTATTTATAAGATGACAATATGTAATCTATTAACTAGTGGTTTCTTACTGTTCATTTTTAAAAAAATTCTGTATTACTTGTACCCTTTTTCTGTTTTTTTCTTTTTCTCTTTAAATAAAGTTTTTTTTTTAAATGCAAGGATAGAAATATGCTGAAAGACCAATCTGCAAAACTTGATTGGGGTAGCATATGAATGAATTTAGGAGGCTTTTGCTTCAGTTTCTGATATGTAAACTTTTTATCCTGGGGAGTCATAGCCTCTTTATTTTGAGACTCTTACCCAGTTGAAATTCTGGCGGGCTCTGCCATCCTGCCTCATTCAACTAATTGACATGGAACACAATGTGAGGAAACAGGAAACTGTCAGGTTGGCCTTAAAGATTACATATCAGTACTTCAGTTGGCCTTATTTACATTACTTAGAATAAATTAAAAAGAGAAGGAAGTACCACAGCCAACTCTGTATATATGAGTGCATAGAGATAAGTCTAGATTTAACCAATGCTGAAGAAATTGTTCTGTATTTAAGGGGAGCAGCTCAAACTGTCTCCTATGGAGCAGGGTTAGAAGGATAAAGGCAGGAAGATGACATTCTTTGACATTTAAAAAGGACTATTTTAGTTTAGTTTATGTACAGTTGACTGTACATAAACTGCAGTAAAGGAAGGAGAACAGGTAGGAGGATTGTTAAATTATAAGATGGTGTCATAAAAGTAGAAGCCATGGGATTCTGAAGATAGTTTTAATATAAATATTTATGGGAATTGCTGAGCAATTGCATGTGGGTTTAGGATGCCAAGAGTGCAGGTGGCATATTGCCAGTAGAAAGCAGGCAGATATTCCTGGCAGGGGGCAATGGGCCACTAGTTTTACATAAAAAAGCTGGCTCTGGGCTCTTTCCCCTCACCTGAAGACCTCAGTAGATAAGGAAATCTTCTGCCATCCCTCCCACACACCCATATTTTCTGAGTAGCTGAGGGGAGCCTTGGCAAACTCCTCCCACACCCAAAAGGCCTTGGCAGTGGAGGGGAGTCTCAGCCACTCTTCCCCTGCACCTGAATGACCTCGGCAGCTGAGGGAAGCCTTCGCCGCTGCTCCCCTTCACCCAGATGAACTCAAGGGGAGGTTTGGCCACCCCACCTTGGCACCCAGAGGAGCTCAGCAGCTGAGAAGAACCTTGGTTGCCCTTCACCTGCACCTGAAAGATCTCAGCAGTCAAAAAACTTCAGCAGCCAAGAGGAGCCTTACCACCCCTACTCTGCACTCAAAAGACCTCAGGAGCAGAAAGCAGCCTCAGCCAGCTGTCTCCTGAACTCAGCAACCTCAGCAGCCAATAGAAGTGACAGTGACCTCTTCCTCCACCTCTAGTACCATTGGAGAATAGAGGGGACTGTTCCCTCTCCTGCACTGTAGGACCCAGCAACTGGATGAATGTTAGCTGCAGAGTAGGACTCTAAGACACACTTTAAGACAGTTGAGACTAGCAGGATTTAAAAGGCCTAAATATTAATTAAGAGATGAAAATAACAATGTAAAATCAAAATGCAATCTCAAATCCCCAGCTCATCTGAAATAAGTACAGGAGACATTGAGATAGAGGTAATTAGAAGTCACCCACTGGAAATTTCTGCAAAGATAACAAGTGAAGTAAAGAAACAAATCCATGAGGCTATAGAGGAAATCAGATCAGAAATAATCTGTCAAGTAAAGAAAGAAATGACAACCTGAATGAAAGAGTTACTCAGCATATCTAAAGAAGACATAGACAAAGTATAGGAGCATGGAAAAATGATGGAAACTTTGAATGAACAATATAGGAAAGAAATAGCATGCATGAAACAGATACAAAGAGCTATCCAGGAAATTAAAATTTCCATTGAAAACTGACAAAATTACTTGAAAGAAACTGTAGATAGACTTTCTGGCTTTGAAGACATGATCACAGCTAGAAATCATGAAAGAAAAGAACTCTTAAAAATAATAAGGAACCAGAGTTCCAGGAAGATAGCGGAACACTAAGCAGCAGAGAAAACAGCCTCTCTGAGCAAAACACTCCAGATGCTGGAATATAGCATCTTGGAGCAGACAAGAAGTAAGGAAGTAGGTGCCCTCAACACAGAAAGAACCTAAAGTGAAAATTGAAGCCCACAGAGAGAGTAAAGAAAGAAAAACTTAAACAAAGAAAAAGGTTGTAGCTGGTGGTGCTTTCACCCAGAGCCAGACCCACCATATGAGAAAAGCTGTTGAAGTCTGGACACACATGGTCACTGTAAGTGGTGGCTGGCAAGCCCAAAGGTCACTGCAAGGAGACATGGTGGCAGAGAGGAACAGCAGACTGGAGAACTGCACTGGCTGGCAGTGAGTGTAGAGGACTCAGTCCTCCCATAGGAGAGGGTGATTGGCCAGGAGCCATTTTGGAGTTGGGCAGGATAATCTCATAATCAAAACTGCAACCAGCTTTCTTCAGTCACTACTAGCTCAGAGCAGACTGGTAGAAATTGCTTGGACTGAGTTCTGCCCCTGAGCTCATTTCAACAACCATCCCTAAGACTTCCCTAAAGCTCTCCTGAATTAGCTCTCCCCCCTGCATATACTCTACATGATGGGGCTCCCTGCTCTTAAACAGCTCAGGAGGGAGATGGCCACCTGCCATGCCCCTGCTTGCACTCCACCAGCCACCAGTGAGCCAAAGCAGGCTGGGAAAAGCAGCTGACAGCCTTAAACCAGCACACCCAGTGGTCACCATCAGATATCCATAGCTAGCACTAGTTAGAAAAATCAAACAGTCTCACTTCAGAGAAATTGTAGCCAACACAGGAAGTGCCAGGGACTGCACTACCCACTTGTCTGGGAGAAACCAGGAACATGACAAGAGGAAGAAGCAAAAGACAGTCTCTGGCCTCCAACCCAAGCAGACCTGGCCCAGGAGATGTAAACACAGAGAGATCAGGAGTCACACTCCTGAAGTTTTTGAAGTAATGGCAACTGAAGCAAAGAAACAACTTTGTGAGGCTATAAAAGAAATTAGAATAATATATCAGATAAAAGAAGAAATGAGAAACATAATAAAAGAATTGGTAAACACCTCTAAAGAAGTCATAGATGGAAGGATAGAGGAGCATAGGAAAATGAGGGAAACCTTGAATGAAAAATATAAAAAAGACTTAGAATACATGAAATGGAGTCAAAGAGATTATCAGGAAATTAAAAACTCCATTGAAAGCTGGCAAAACTGCTTGAAAGGAACTACAGATAGACTTTCAAGCCTTGAAGACAGTTTTGCAGCTTGTGATCATGAAAGGAAAGATCTCTTAAAAAAAACAAAAACAAAAAACAAGGAACTAGGAAGTAACAATTCAAATGATACAAGATGATATGGAGAAGCATAATTTATGAATATAAAATGTGAGTGAAAAGGCAGGGGTCAACAGAAATGAAACACAAAGTCTATTTACAGAAATAATTACAGAAAACTTCCTAAGCATAAGAAAAGGAAATGATATTCAGATAAGTGAGGCATACAGAATTCCAGCCAGCTATAACCACAATAAATCTAGACCCAGACATATAATAATCAAGATCCCAGAAATTCAACACAGCAATAGAATATTAAAAGCTGTTAGAGAAAACAAACAGATCACCTAAAAAGAAATGCTCATCAGAATCATGACAGACTTCTTAACACAAACCATCAAATCAAGAAGAGCTTGAAGTATTCCAAGTCCTGAAAGAAAAAAACTTCCAACCTAGATTGATGTATCCTGAAAAACATAATTCAAAATTAATGGAGAAACAAGATACTTTTATCACCAAGCACAACTAAAGGAATTTACAACCACCAATCCAACCCTACAAAAAAGACTGAAGGATATTGTAGAGAGGGCAAAAAAGACCATGGCGTCAGGAACAGTGGCAGAGGGTGCTCACTGCTCAGGGCAAACAATGGAATGAAGGGGAAAAGTGGGCAATCAATAGCAGATAATAGCATAGCAGAAATGAGAATGTTGGCCATAATCTTTAATACAGATGGCCTCAGTTCACCAGTAAAAAGAAACACAGGCAGACTGGATCAGGAGACAGGTCCATCAATGTACTTTATACAAGAAACACATTTAACACAAAAGGGGGTCTCTAGACTGAAAGTCAAAGATGAGATAACAATCCTCTATGTGACAGGGAACCAGAACAAAGTGGGGGTACCTTGCTCACCAGCTGCACACTGGTTAGAACATTTTTATACAATGGAAAACTACTCAGCTATAAAGAAAAATAACCTTAAGGCCTTTGTAGGTAAATGAATATATCATAAGATCATGCTCAGTGATAAAAAGTTTCAGAGTCACATAGATGAATAGCATGTTGCCTTCTTAGTATAAAAACTAAAGGAGTTAATGGAATCCAAAATGTACAATACATCCCATGAAAGTGAAAGGGGAGGAACTGTTTAAAAAGAGAAGGCAGTGGCCATTGTTAATCTATTATCATGATTTGAAACCCTTATGGTTTTCATTGTTCTGTTTAGTTTGGTTTTATTCTGTTTCAGTTTTCTAATTGTACTATATTTGATGGTATGGACAGCTATTTCAAAGATAAAAATATATTATGGTAACCATTTTTGATTTCCCATTAGCTTGATTTAAGCCAAATATTGCTTTCATTGTTTTGTTTTGACTGATTTTATTCTATTTTGTATTGTTTGATAGGACCATGTCTGATGGTATAGGCAACTACTTTGAAGACAATAAGATGCATTATGATACCCATTGTGGTTTTACTATTACCTTCTTTTGAAGTTCTATAATGTTTCCATTATTTTGTTTTTTTGTTTTTATTCTGTACTATTTTGTTTGATTTTATTATGCCTGATGATACGGGCAATTCTTTTGAAGATAACAAGAGGCATTATGGTAGCCATGGTTGATCTTGTATTTTGTTTTTAAGACACATACCATGTTCATCCTTATATTTTGATTGACTGTATTCTGTTTTGTCTCATTTGGTTTTATTCTCTTCAAAATAAAATAAAAATTTAAAAAATCACAAGAATTTGAAAAAAGGAACAATGAAATAACAATTCAACAGTTTTAAGATTATGCAAAGAAAAACAATGTAAGTGTGACAGATGTCAACAAAAATGCAGGAGTCAATGCAAATGACATTTAATAAAAACTATTTTCATTAGTAATAGTAGAAAATTTCCCAAGTCATGTGAAAAGAATCTGATATACAGATAAGTGAGGCATGTAGGACTCCAAACAACCATAACCAAAATAAATCTATACCCAGATATATAATAATCAAGTTTCCAGAAATTCAGCATAAAAGCAGAATACTAAAAGCTGTTACAGAAAACAAACAGACCATCTATTAAGGAAACTGCATTAGAATCATGGCTGACTTTATAACACAAACTCTCAAATCAAGAAGAACTTGGAGTGAAATATATCAAGCCTTGATAGAAAACAACTTTCAACTCAGATTGATGTACCCTGCAAAACTATCTCTCAAAATTAATAAAGAAATAAGATACTTCCATGACAAAGAACAATGCAAAACATTCATGTCCATCAAACCAATCTTGGAAAGAATACTGAAAGATATTCTAGATAGAGATAAAAATGACTACAATTCCCAAACACCAACAGAAACAAAACATCAGGCAGGATAAGCAATGACTGTAGAAAACCAGGGAAACAATAGGAAAACATGATAAACATAAACCAATACATATCAGTTATAAACATCAACCATGTAACCATAAATGGCCTCAATTCACCAATTAAAAGAAACAGATTGACAGAATGGATCAAGAAACAAGATCTAGAGCTCACCCCACCCCCAGCGAGTGGCTGTGGCCTGGCAAGTTGTAGCTGCCCCAGGGCAAGAGTCACCAACATCTCCTGAGAGCCATGCCATGTTGGAACTTAGGGCCCTGGGAAAACAAGCAACCAGCTCACTCCCCTCATAAGTAGCCATGAGCTTACTGATGGGAGGGCTGAGAATCAAACATCCCATCCCCGCTGTTAGCAAATGGGAGCCAGAAATCTGAACATCTCTTGGGAGGTTGACCATATTTAATACAGCAAATAAGGGGGATTTCCTTCTACCATCTCTTTGTTTTATAATCTTTTTTATCGGTATTGGAGATCAAACTCACAACCATGTGCTCACAAGGCAGGTGCTTATGCCACTGAGCTAAGTCTTCAGCCCCTCTACCATCTCTTTGAAGGAAAATATTTTTATCACTGTTTTGCTTTGTTCTGATTAAGGGTATTGCTCTTTTCAATATTCTGTTTTGATAAGTTCTATGATGTTCTGTATTTCATTTGATCTTGCTATACCTGATTGAAAGAACAACTATTGTAAAGATAATGAGATATAGTATGATATTATTACTGTTATCCTGGTAACCTGCTGTGCAGTTCTGTACTGATTTCACTACACTGTCTCAATTAGCTTTGTTCCATCTTCTTCTGTGGTATTTTACTACCTTCAAAATAACAAAAATTTTAAAAAAGAAACAAGATCCAACAATACGCTGTATACAAGAAAATATTTAACTAAAAAAAGTAGGTCGTGGACTGAAAGTCAAAGGATGGGAAACAATATTTCATGTGAGAAGAACCCAGAAAAAATCAGGGGTAGCTATTCTGTTTACAGACAACATGAATTTCAAACCAAAAATGATCAAAAGAGATAAATTTACTATGTATTGATAATACTAAAACTTCAAGAAGAAGAGATAACAATCACACATACATATGTACAAATATGGGGGCATCCAACTATGTAAGACAAATACTAATAGAGATGAAAAATTGAATATGGAATAAAACAGTTGCACTGGGGAAACTTAATACCCTACTGTCACAAAGAGATAGATCAACTAGATAAAAAGTTAGCAAAGAAGTAATAGAACTAAATCACACTTGTGAACAAGTAAATTTACTAGATGTTCACAGAATGTTTCACCCAATAACATCAGAATACACATTTTTCTCAGCTGCACATGGGATGTTCTCTAAACTAGACCATATAGTAGTCCATAAAACATGCTTAAGTAAATACAAAGGAATTGAAAGCATCCCATATGTAGTATCTGGCCATAGTGCACTGGAATTGGAAATTAATGGCAGAAGAAATTGCAAAAACTACATAAACACATGAAAATTAAATAGCACCCTCATGAACAACCAATAGGTCATAGATGAAATTAAAGAAGAAACTAAACAGTATATACAATGAAATGAAAATGAAGACACAGTATACCAGTATACCATTGTGGGACATAATGAGGGCAGTCAGTCCTATGAGGGAAATATATAAGCAATGAATTCTCATGTCAAGAAAACAGAATGAACCTAAGTAACAATGCTGCACCTCAAGCTTCTAGAAAACAAAGAGCAAGTCAAGAAAGAAGCTAATAAGAGGAAATAACTAAGACCAGAGCAGAAATTAACACAAGTGAGACTGAGGAAACAATACAAACAATTAATGAATTGAAGAGTCACTTCTTTGAAAGAATAAACAAAATTGATAAACCCCTAGCCAACATTATCAAGAAAACTAAAGTAAAACACAAATTCATAAAATTTGAAGGCTGAAATGCTGTGGAAATTCAGATCATCAATACCTTCTTGAAAAATCTTTGCTCACATAGGCTGGAAAACACAGAAGAAATGGACAGATTCCTAGAAACATATGAATCATCAAAATGGAATCTAGAAGATATCAAATTGAATAACCTCAAGCATCCATAGCTTAAGTGAGCAGTGGGCAAGCCAGGGAGAGAACCAGCAGACTCTCCTGAGACCTGGCCATGTTGGAACTTAGGGTGCTGGGCAAGAAAGCAACCTGCTTGCTTTCCTGATAAGCTGCTGTGGCTTGAGTGAGTGGCAAGTGAGTCAGAGAAAGAACAGCCAGCATCTTCCAAGATCCGACCACATTGGAACTTAGGGTGCTGGGCAAGAAAGCAACCTGCTTGCCTCCCTGGTAAGCAGCCATGGCTAGAACAAGTGGCAGGTGAGCCAGGGAGAGAACCAACTAGCATCTCCTGAGATCAAGCCATGTTGGAATTTAGGGCAAGAAAGCAACTTGCTTGCTTTCCTAGTAAGTATCTGTGGCCTGAGAGAGCAGTGGATGAGTCAGAGAGAGAACCAGCCAGCATCTTGCAAGATCTAACCATGTTGAAACTTAGCGTTCTGGGCAAGAAAGCAACCTGCCCACCTCTTTGGTAAGCAGCTGTGGCTTGAGTAAGTGGTGAGTGAGCCGTGGAGAGAACCAGTCAGCATCTCCTGAGAGCTGGCCATGCTGTAACTTAGGTGCTGAGCAAAAAAGCAACCTGCTTGCCTCCCTGGTAAACAGCCATGGCTCAAGGGAGCAGCAGGCGAGCCAGGGAAACAACCAGCTGGCATCTCCTGAGATCTGACCGTGTTGCAACTTAGGGCACTGAGCAAAAAAAAAAAAAACAAAAAAAAAAAAAAAAAACAAAAAAAAAAAACAAACAACCTGCCTGCCTCCCCGGTAAGCAGCTGTGAGCCTACTGGTGCATGGGCTGAGAACCAGACATCCCATCTTCCTCTCTTTTCCCCTGCATTAGCAACTGGGAGGCAGAGATCTGAGCATTTCTTGGGAGGATGACCATATGCAATATAGCAAATATGGGGGAATTCCTTCTATCTTCTGTTTGAAGGCAAATACTGTTTTCACTGTATTTGCTTTGTTGTGACTAATTGCCCTGCTCTATTCAATGTTCTGTTTTGAGAGGTTTTAAAATATTCTGGTTTTGGTTTGATTTTGCTATCACTGATTGAATGGACAACAATTGTGAAGATAATGAGATACTGTGGTATCTACTACTGTTATCTGGGTATCTTGCTGTGAGTTCTGTACCAGTTTCACTGCATTGTCTTGATTGGCTTGTTTCTGTCTTGTTCTGTTGTATTTTACTACTTTCAAAAAAATTGAATAACCCATTATCAGTAACTGAAATTGAAAATGTAATTGAAAATTTGTTAACAAAGAAAAGCCTAGAAATCAACAAACTGACCCGTGGACCCAACAGGAAAAGCTGTGTTGGCTTTTGGTGACTGCTGGAAAGTGAGACCTGGGACCCTGAGAAGCAGCCAGGACTGCCCCGCTGCACCAGAGGAGATTGTGAAAGGCTCTGGAGCTCCAAAGCCGAATGCTGTGCAGTTTTCTGACCTTTCCGAGCTGTGCCAGGAGCGTGGGGAGGACGGGTGGCATGGTGTGCAGTGGACCCGGGAGGAGGACCTGCACCAAACCCTGGTGAGTACTGGGGACCCTGAGGGAGCTGGGGTTGGCCAGAGAACATCTTGGAACTGGGCAGTGCCTGCCACCACAGGGACATCAATAACACGGAGAGTCTGGCAGCAGACATCTTAGAGTTGGGCAGAACCTACAGCTCAGTGACATCACCGAGTCCCCCTGTAGGGAGGTCTGGTGGAAGACATCTTGAAATTGGGCAGAGTCTGATGCCATGCTAGCTTCAGCGTCATACAGAAAACTAGTGGAAGACATCTTGGATTTGGGCAGATCTGCTGTTCTGGTGCTCCTGTCACAGAGAGGTCTGGAAGAGAACATCTGGGATTTGGGCAGAACCCTGTGCCATAGTGACATTAGTCAGCTGCTTCTGGTACAGAGAGAACTGGCAGGAGCTACTGGGGCTAAACCAAGCCTCTGCTTGGGGCCCAATAAGCAGATACAAAATAGTCACAACTCAGTGACATCCAGAAAGTACAGCCTAATTTATGGATTGACTGGCACAGAGGCTGGAGGCTAGCCTGTACCGCCCCTGCATCCCAGCCTATCCCAGAAAACAGCAAATTGGGGAGGACAGCAACAACTCAAGTCAGCATGCTTCTGAAAGGCTCTAAGCAATTTGGAGAGGGCCAGAGACCCCCAGGACACTCCAGTCTGAAAGAAACCAGAAACATGACAAGAGATAAAAAAAAAAAAATCTCCAGCTGCCCAATATGAGAAAATAAGCCCAGGAGAAGTAAACACTGAAGAGAACAAGCACAGTAACCATCCATTACTCGACACAGCATCAGCCAAAATTTAAAAATACCTTCATGATCTCATAGATGAATTTAAAGCTGTACTCCTGATCCAAGTGAGGCAAGATATAAAGAGATTAATTAAAGAAATGACAAGCCCCACCCAAGAGAACACAGATGGAAGAACCGAGGAAATCAGAAAAGAAAGAAACTTCTGAAGAAGAATTTAAACATAACTTAGAATACATGAAACAAATCCAAAGAGAATACCAGGAAACTAAAAACTCCATTGAACTCGGGCAAAATGCCTTGACAGAAACTAAAGACAGCCTTCTGAAACTTGAAGAGAGATTTATGGAATATGATTGTGAAAGAAAAAGCCTCTTAAAAATAACAAGGAACCAAAAAGAAACAATTCAAAAACTAGAAGATGACAAAAACATACATAACTTAAGAATAAAGAATGTGAGTGAGGAAGCAGGAGCAACGAAAAATGAATACAAAGAATATTCACAGATATATTAAAGCAAAATTTCCCATGTATAGCAAAAAGAAATGATATCCAGATAAAAGAGGCATACAGAACACCAGCTACCTACAACCAAAACAGGTCTACGCCTAGACATATAATAATCAAGATTCCAGAAATCCACCAAAAGAACAGAATATTAAAAGCAGCCAGAGAAAGATGCAGATTACCTACAATGGGAAAATGATCAGAATAACAGCAGACTTATCAACACAAACTCTTAAGTCAAGAAGGGAGTGGGGAGAAGCATTTCAAGTCCTGAAAGAAAATAATATGCAATCAAAGCTCATATACCCATCAAAACTCTCTCTCAAAATTAATGGAGAAATAAGATGCTTCCAAGACAAGGAGGAACTGTGGGAGTTCGTGGCCACCAATCCAACCCTACAGAGAGTGCTGAAGGACATTACAGAGAAAGAGAGGAAGGGATACCAGGATTCCAGCAACAGTGGCCAAGAGGCCTCAATGAATGGGGCAGACAGTGGAATGAGGGAATAAGGTGGACAAATTATAACTGAAAAGTGGAGTAGCAGACATGAGGCAGAGACGGTAAGCTATAGTCTTTTGTATAGACAGCTCTGAAACACTATAAAAAAGGCAGAGGTCATTGTTAATGGGGTATAAGTATTTAAAAGACACAGTAGTCTTATCACCATATTTAGTTTGAATTTAATTTGTTCTGGTCTGTCCACTCATGTCAGATTTGAGGGCACAGACATCTTGACCCAAAAATAGCAGGTTATACCATGGTAACTATCCTTACTGTCCTTAACTTAAACTGAAATCCTGTATTACTTACATTGTCTTACTATGACTGATCTTAATTGAATCTGAATCATAAGACTATGGGTTGGCCTTGGCTGATTTTATTTGAATTTGGTATGCTTGTTAGTATCAACCCTAAAAGTAGAGGCAACTACTCTGAAGATGACAAGATGTAAAGGATATCCATACTGATATTAACTAGTAACAGCTCCCAAATCCTACAATGCTGTCAAAGTTAAGTTTTTATAAAAATAGGTGATACTATGTTTAACTATAATAAGCCGGTGTGACAAATCTATTGAAAATAACAAGAGAAAACATAGTAACTACGGAAGATCATCTATATTGTGGTCTTATATGTCTTATCCATTGCATGTTTTTCTAGGAAATTGTTTTGCTGCCTTGCTACAAGTTGGTTTTCCCTATAATACAGAGAGGATAGATATATATGTAGAAATTCACACATGGGTTTTTTTTAAAATTATTTACGGGAACAGATTATATAATGCAAGATGTAATGAACAGATACTCTGAGGAAGAGACGCTAAGAAACCCGAGGCTAATTTTGTAGCATTATGATATAAATTCTAGCAATACTATTCTTCGCTGATTAGAATGACATTGGACTGGTTTCTTGAGTTCAATTTCAGCATATGTAAAGATGGGGCAGCTATCACAAAGAGAATGAGAGATGCGATGGTAGTTATTATTGTCTTCCCTAATTTGGAACTTGAGGACCTAAAAAGCCTTCATCATCCTGTAATGACTTGATTAGTTCTATAATATGCAATAAGTATATAAAGTGGGTGAAGATGGGGACAACTATTTGTAAGAAACTAGAGACAGTTAGATAGACAGTGAAGATCTCCAGTGGACTTGCTTTTAAATCTGTGTTTCTTTAAATTGTTTTTTTCACTGTTTTGTTCTGTTTTGATATGTTTAATCTTACCCTCTTTGAGATGTAAAACAAATGTGTAGGACTGATAACCATATTACTGAGCTTTTGTTTGATCATAGAGCAGAACGGTTTTAGTGTCACTTTTTGAATGCCATTCTAAATACTTTAATTCTCTAACCTGAACAGCTATTTCTAAGATGGCAATGTGTAACTTATCAACCAGCAATTTCTTACCGTTTATTTTTCTGTAATTTTGTATTTTTTTTGTTTCCTTTTCTTTAAATAAAAAAAAAAAGAAAAGAAAAAAAAAAAAAAAAAAAAAAAAAAAGAAAAGCCTAGGTCCTGATGGATTCACAACTTAATTCTACAAGAAATTTAGAAAAGATTTAATGTCAATATTTCTCAAACTCTTTAATGAAATTGAAAGGGAACTAATGGTCCCCAGTGCATTCTTAGAGGCAACGATTACTCTGATATTTAAATCAAAGGAAGGTCCAACCAAAAAAGAGAACTATAAGACAGTCTCCCTAATAAACACAGATACAAAATTTCTCAGTAAAATATTGGCAAAGATTATTCAGAAAATCATCAGAAAAATTATATACCATGACCAAGGGGGATTCATCCAAAGAATGAAGGGATGCTCAATATATGCATATCAATAAACATAATATACTACAGCAACAAAGCCAAAGTCAAAAATCACATGGTCATCTCAATAGATGCAGAAAAACTTTTGATAAAGTTCAACACTTGTTCATGATAAAAACCCTACAGAAAATCAGAATAGATGTTCTCTAGCTCAATCTGATGAAAGTCATCTATGACAAACCAACAGCCAGCATCATATTAGATGAAGAAAAACTGAAAACTTTGACTCTAAAATCAGGCACAAGACAAAGATGTCCACTGTCACCACTCCTATTCAATATACTTCTGAGGACACTAACCAGAACAATTAGACAAGAGAGAGAAATAACAGCAATAAAGATAGGAAAGCAAGCAGTTAAATTATCATTTTTTTGCAGAAGACATGATACTTTTCATAGAAGACACCAAAAAATCCACCAAAAGATTGCTAGAGTTAATAAGCAAAGTCAGCAGCATAGCTGATACAAAGTCAGTACTCAAAAATCAATGGCATTCTTGTACACAACAACAAACTTACTGAAAAAGAAATTATGAAAATGACACAGTAGCATCCAAAAATTGAGATACTTATGAATCAATCTAACAAAGGTTGTAAAAGATCTATATATTGAAAACTCAGTACTTTGAATAAGGAGATTGAAGACCATATCAGAAAATTGAAAGACATCACTTGCTTATGGATAGTATGAACCAACATTGTGAAAATGACCATACTCTCAAAAACTGCTATACAGATTTAATGCAAGCCTGATCAAACTATCATTAGCATACTTCACAGATACAGAGAAAACTCTTCCAAAATTCATTTGGAAACAAAAGAGACTTAGAAGAGCAAAGGCAATCCCAAAAAAGAAAAGCAAGACAAGAAGCATTACAACCCTGACTTGAAATTATACTACAAAGTTACTACAGTGAAACCAGTATGGTACTGGCAAAAAGACAGACTTGAGAAGCAGTGGGACGTATGAAAGATGTAGGCACAACTACAAAGCTGTCCACTTATCTTTGACACACTCAGCCACCTTATCTTTGACAAAGAGGCAAGCATGCTCAGTGGAAAAATGATAGTCTTTTTATTAAACGGTGCTGGAAAAATTGGCTTTCCACATGCCAAAGACTAAAACTAGATCCATGTCTATCATCATGCACTATACTACAATAAAAATGTTTCCAATATTTAAATACTGAAACAGAAAAACGAAATATATTGGAAAACAATGTAGGTAGAAATCTTGAAGACATATAAATAGGCAAAGAGTTCATGTGCAAAATGCAAACTGCTTAGGAAGTATTTTAAAAAATCAACAATTGAGACCTCATCTTATTGAAAAGTTTTTTCACATCAAAATAAATCACCAATAGAGGAAAAAGAAAACCCATAGAATGGAAGAATTTTAGTTATCTGCCCCTCAGACAAAGGATTTGTATCTAGAACATATAAAGAATTGAACAAAATCAGGCACCCTAAATTCAAAGGCCTCATCCAAAAATGGGCAGTTGAGATGAACATGTACTTCTTAGAGAAAGAAATACAGATGGAAAATACATATATAAAGAAATGTTCAACATCACTGGTCATTCAAGAAATGCAAGTTAAAAAACAGTAGGATTTTATCTCACTCCAGAAAAATTATTGTTATCAAGAAATCAACAAATAATAAATGTTTCTAGGGCTGTGGGGAAAAAAGTACCTTTCTGTACAATTGGTGGCAGGGTAGACTGTACAATCACTGGAGGTCAGAGTGAAGCTTCCTCAAAAAAGCAGGATAGGAGGTCACATTCAATCTAGCTATTCCCTTTCTGGATATTTCCCCAGAAGAATTGAAAACATAATGCCATAGTGATGTATGTGCATCCATGTATATAGCAGCAGAATTTGTAGTAGCTAAGTCTTTGAAACAACCCAAATGCACATCAACTGTGGAATGGATAAAAAAAGATATGGTATTTTAAAAATTTTGTTTAAAGAGACAAAAAGCAAAACAGAAAAAAAGTGTAGATATAATACCTTATTTCAAAAAAAACCACTAAGAAATCATTAGTTGATAAATTACATACTGTCATCTTAGAAATGGTTGTTCAAGTTACAAAATTAAAGCATATAAAGTGGACATTCAAACAGTGAGACTGCACACAGTTTTGCTCAATGATCCAACAAAAACTTAGTAATATGGTCATCTACCTTACACATTTAAACATATATGCAGTTATATCCTTTAGAACACTTTTTTTCATGTCTTTTTTACAATAACATTTACACATTTTGGGTTTTGTTACTCCTACAGTTCTTATTAATTTTTAAACTAGAGACACAATGTGATATTTATAAATGTGATTCTTACTTATTTCACTTATATGGTTAGTCGTAAGTTGCCTCCATTTACCTGTGAAGGCCTCAAGATCATCCTTCTTTATACTTGAGTAATATTCCATTGAATGAAAATACCACATCTTTTTCATCCAGTCTGCAATTGATGAGCATTTTGGTTGTTTCTAAGATTTAGCTATTACAAATTGTGCTGCTATGAACATAGGTGCACATATATCACTGTGACATGACATTTTGGGGTTTTCTCAGAAAATACCCAGGAAGGGAATAGCTGGATTGAATGGAACTTCTAATTCTAGTTTTCTGAGAAAGCTCCATAGTGATTTCCATAGTGATTGCACGAGTCCCACCAACAATAGAGCAGTGTTCCTTTTTCCCCCGCAGCCTTGCTAACATTTGTTATCCATTGTTTTCTTGATGACAGCTATTCTTTCTGGGATGAGATGAAATCTCAATGTATTTTAATTTGCATTTTTTGAATGACTAGTGATGATGAACATTTCTTCATGTATTTATTTGCCATTTGTATATCTTCATCTGAGAGCTATGTGGTCATCTCAGATGCCCATTTTTGGAGAGAGTCTTTGAATTTGGGGTCTTGATGTTTTTCAATTCTTTATATGTTCTGGACATAAGTGCTTTGAGGAGTTGCTGGCTAAAATTCTTTCCCATTCTGTGGGTTTTCTTTTCACTTTGTTGTGATTTCTTTTGAAGTGCAGAAACTTTTCAATAATATGAGATCACAGTTGTTGATTTTCTGAAATGTTTCCCATGCAGTTTGCATTTTGTTCATGAATTCTTTGCCCACCCCTATGTCTCTAAGACTTCTACCTAACTTGTCTTCCAGTAGATTTAGTGTTTCTGTTTTAATATTTATGTCTTTGATCCATTCAGACTTTAGTTTTGTGCATGGGGATATGTATGGATCTAGTTTCAGTCTTTGGACGTGGAAAGCCAATTTTTCCAACACCATTTATTAAAGAGGGTATCCTTCTTCCAGTGAACATGTTTAGCACCTTTGTCAAATATCAGGTGGCTGAGTATCTTTGTAGGGCTGCTTCTTCTAATCTGTTTTGTTGATCCTTCAGTCTATTTTTTTTCCAGTTCCATGCTGATTTTATCACTGTGGCTTTGTAGGATAGTTCCAAGTCAGGAATTGAGATGCCTCCTGTCTTGTCTTTGTTGCTCAGAATTGCCTTTGCTATTCTAGATTTCTTCTGTTTCCAAATGAATTTTAGGAATATTTTCTCTAGATCTGCAAGGCATGTTAATGTAATTTGGGTTGTGTTAAATCTGTATAACAGTTTTGGGAGTACGACCATTTTCACAATATTGGTTCTTCCTAGCCAAAAGCAAGGAATATCCTTCCATTTTCTAATATCCTCTTCAATCTCCTTTTTTAGTGTAGCATAATTTTCAGCATATAGATCTTTTACATTAATAGGTTAATTCCTAAGTATTTCATTTTTGGATGCTATTGTGAAAAGTGATGTTTCCATAATTTCTCTCTTGGTGAGTTTTTTGTTTGTGTACAGCAATGCTATTGATTTTTGAGCATTGACTTTGTATTCAGCTACATTGTTGAATTGTTTATTACCTGTCTTTTAATGGAGTTTTTTTGGGTCTTCTATACAGAGTGTCATGTCATCTGCAAATAGTGATAGTTTAACTTCTTCCTTTCTTATCTTTATTCTGTTTATTTCTCTTCCTTGTCTGATTACCCTATCTAGTGTTTCCATATATTAAATAGGAGTACTGATAGTGGACATCCTTGTCTTGTTCATGATTTTAAAGTGAAAGCTCTCAGGCTTTGTTCATTTAGTATAATGTTGGCTATTGGTTTGTCATAGATGGCCTTTATAAGATTGAGGTAGACACCATATGTTACGCGTTTCTGAAGGTTTTTTTTTTTTAAATCATGAACATGTGTTGGACTTTATCAAAAGCTTTTTCTACATCTCTTGAGATGATCATGTGGTTTTTGTTTTTGGCTCTGCTGATGTGGTGTATTACATTTATTAATTTGTGTATGTTAAACCATCCCTGAATTCCTGGAATGAATCCCGCTTGGTCATGATGTATAATCTTCTTGATGATTTGCTGCATTCTATTTGCCAGTATTTTATTGAGAATCTTTGCATCAATGTTCATTTGTGAGATTGGCCTATAGTTCTCCTTTATGGCTGGGTCTTTCTCTGGTTTTGGTATCAGAGTAATACTTGCCTCTAGGAATGATTTAGGAAGGATTGGTTCCTTTTCAATTTCACTGAAGAGTTTAGGGAGTATTGGCATCAAATCTTCTCTAAATATCTTATAGAATTCAGCCATGAATCCATCAGGATCTGGGCTTTTCCTTGTTGGTAAGTGTTCAATTACATTTTTACTTTTAATATCTGATATTCGGTTATTTAAAATTGGTATATCTCCTTGGTTGAGCTTTGATAATTTGTGTGTTTCTAAAAATCTGTCCATTTCCTTTGTGTTTTCCATCCTATGTGAGTAGAGGTTTTCAAAGTAGGTATTCATGATCTTTTGAATTTCCATGGGATCTGTAGTAATTTCCCCCTTTTCAGTGCTTATTGTGTGAATGGGTTTTTTCTTTTTAAAATAAGGTTAACTAGAGATTTGTCAATTTTGTTTATTCTCTCAAAAATCCAGCTTTTTGATTCATTAATTCCTTGTATTTTTTAAAGTTTCAATTGCATTGATTTCTGCTCTAATCTTTTCAATTTCCTCTCTTCTATGACCTTTGGGTTTAACTTGCTCTTGTTTTTCTTTCTTTTTTTTTAAATTTTATTTTGAAAGTAGTAAAAATGCAACAGCACAAGACAGAACAAAGCCAATCGAGACAATGCAGTGAAGCTCTTGTTTTTCTATATGCTTGAGGTGAAGCATTAGTGTATTTGTGCTCATTCTGCTTTTTTGAGGATATAACAAAACAGGTCAGAACAGAACATAGTGTTTCACCACAAGGCAATCCAACATAACAGTAGCTACCACAGTGTCTCTTTCTTTGAAATAATTGAGTATACCTTCATATACTATAGTATCAAACATAAAAAGATAGTGTAAAACCATTCAAGAGAATGAAAGTATTACAGGGTATTCAGAACCAATTAACAGAAAATGAATAAAGCTTACTATATTATCTCCTTTACTATCACATAAAATAAAATCCAATAAGATACAATATGATAAAACCTATGGAGACAGAAGAACCAAAGCTTGGTGGGTCTTTAAAGCAAGATGATATTAAATGATCACTAGCTATTATAATGTCTTGTTTTCTTCAAAGTAGCTTCAAAGATACCATCACAGACAAGAAAATCAAGCCCAGAATAAAACCATTTCAATTAATGAATGAAAACATTGTAAGTCTTCAAAGCAATATAATGGGGAATCATGATTATCATATACTTTTATGTATTCTTACAATTTCTTACACTAGGGAAACTATTTGATATTTATACATGTGAGTTTGACTTATTTTGCTTATGCATATGGTCTCAAGCTGCATCCATTTATTTATAAATATCTCAATGTGATCTTTCTTTATAGCTGAGTAGTACTCCATTGTATAAAAATACCTCAGTTGATGGACACTTAGGTTGTTTCCAAGGCCTGGCTATTACAAATTGTGCTGCTATAAATATTGCTGCACATATATCACTGTGGCATGATGTTTTCAGTTCTTATGGGAATATGCCTAGAAGTGGAATAGCTAAATTAAATGGAACTTCCAATCCCACCTTTTTGAGGTATTTCCAGACTGACTTCCACAGTGGTTGCACCAACAGGGCAAGAGAGTGACTTTTTCCCCACAGCCTCTCCAGCATTTGTTGTTGGTAGTTTTCTTGATCCTGGCCATTCTTTCTGGAGTGAAATGGAATCTTAGTGTGATTTTAATTTGCATTTCTGTAATGAGTAATGATGATAAACATTTTTTCATGTACTTATTTGCCTTTGTATTTCATTTGAGAATTGTGTATTTATCTCAGATGCCCATTTTTGGATTAGATCCTTAAATAGATACTGTTTTCCTTTGACTTTTAATCTATGAATGTCCTTTTGGGTGAGATGTGTTTATTGTATACAGCATATTGTGGGATCATGTTTCTTGATCTGCCAAGGTTTCTGTCAACCTATTTCTTTTGATAGGTGACTTGAGGCCATTTACATTTATGGGTATAACTGATATGTACTGGCTCAACTTTGCCATGTTATGCTCCAGTCCTTTGCTTTTGCTTTTCCCCTTTATTTACTTGCTTGGCCTACCTGCTGACTTCTTTCTGTTGTTGTTTTGGGGGTTGTCATCATTTTTTATCTCTGTGTAGTATGTCTTTCAGTACTCTTTCTAGGTTGGCTTTGTAGATACGAATTTCTTCAGTTGTTCTTTGTCATGTAAGTATTTTGTTTCTCCATTAAATTTGAATGAAAGTTTTTCTGGGTACATCATTCTGGGTTAAAAGGGCTTGAAATACTTCATTCCAAGTTATTCTTGACTTGAGGGTTTGTACTGAAAAGTCTTCTGTGATTCTAATGGTCTTTCCTGATAGGTGAGTTGTGCTTTTTCTCTAACAGCTTTCAGTATTCTGTTTTTATCCTGGAATCTTTATTATATGTCTGGGTGTAGATTCATGTTGGTTGTGATTGTTTGCATATCAGATTTTTCCCCATGTTTGGGAAATTTTCTGCTGTTACTTCTATGAATATTTTAGTTATGTCATTTGCATTGACCCTTGCATCTTCACTGATGCCTATTAATCTTATATAGTTTTTCTTGGCATCATCTTGAAGCTGCTGGATTGTTATTTCATACTGCTTTGTTATTTTTTTAAAGTTCTATCCTTTCCTCATCATTAATTATGATCCTATCCTCATGTCTGAAATTCTGTGCTCAGCTTCATTTAAATGGTTTTGCCAGTTTTGAATAGAATTTTTTGTTTCTTGGATGTCTCTTTGAGTTTCTTTCATGAATTTTACTTGTTTTCTATATTGTTCATTCAAGGTTTCAATCAGTTTTCTCATGCTCCTGTACTTTTTTTTGTCTATTTCTTCTCTAGCTGTGCTTAGCAACTCCTTTACTAAGGTTGCTATTTCTGTTTTTATGTGAGAGATTACTTTTAATTTGATTTCCTCTATAGCCTCATGGAGTTGTTTTTTTACTTCACTTGTTATCTTTTCAGAGATTTCTGATGTGTTACTTTTGAAGTCCTCTGTTTCAGTGTCTCCTGTCCTTACTCCTGGTTGACTAGATGTTTGAGATTGCATTTTGCTTTTTCACTTTGCCATTTTCCCCTTTTGGGTTAATATGTGGCCCTCCAATCCCACTAGTGTTAACTTTTAGTAGTGTGTATCTTGGGTCCTACTGTAAGACTGATGCTTGTCCAATTGCAGTGTCCCACAATGAAGAGGTGGGTCAGTCACCTGAATTCCTCCTGCAGGGCCTGTTGGGTGAGTCCTATGTTCTTCCTAGGCTTACAGACCTAGGAGTATTGATGGAAACCAACCCCTTGTTCCTGCTGTTATTAAGTCCTCAAGTTGTTCCATCACAGATCTCTCTGTTTATAGTGTCTGTCTTGGCTGGGACTCTGCTGTGTATCTGGGTGTCCCACAGGCCCCCTTAATTTTCTCCAGGTTGAGGTGGGCCTTGTTGGAACCCTCCTTAACCTATCTGATATTCTCTGTGTGGAGTAAGGACTCACTCACCCACTTGCCAAGCTTGCCTATGGCCTACTTCTGGAGGGGGATTCTCTATCACTCCTGTTTGCCCACTGAGGGTGGCAAGCTCTATTCCTATTTTAGGGGCAAACTCACCTTACTGATGGAAGCCTGTTGAGTTCATCTTACTCATGAGTCTCCCCTTGGTACTGCATGGTTAATCCACTGTATTCCTGGGCTCTTGGGGGAGGTATGGGAGTCGAAGATCAACAGCAATGCTAGGTCCAGGAGGTGGGGGGTCTCCAATGGCAGCAGTCATACTGTGGGGGCACGTGTCATGGGATGGAGTTACTAGGTCCTGAGCTGGATGGCCTGGACTGTGGGACATGGGAGGGGCCCAGGTCTAGCCTGGCCCCATGCGTGCTTCTGGCTGGAGTTTCTGGGGCCTGCAAGGTCATCTGCAGAGATGACTGGGGTCATAGGAGGGGCCCAGGTCTAGTCTGGCCCTGTGCATGCCTCTGGCTGGAGTTCCTGGGTCCCATGAGGTTATCAGTGGAGATGGCTGGAGTTGCTGGAGGGGTCCCTATGAGCACTCCTTTTTTTTTAATTTTTAAATTTTATTTAAGGAGAAAAAAGAAAAAAAAACCAGAAAAAGGGTACAAATTATACAGAATTTCAGAAAAAAATAAACAGTAGGAAATCACTAGTTAATTACATATTGTCATCTTAGAAATAGTTGTTGAAGTTACAAAATTAAAGCATATAGAGGGGACTTTCAAACAGTAAGACTGCAAACAGTTCTGTTCAATGATCCAACAAAACTCAGTAATATGGTTACCTATCTTATACACTTAAATATATATCTTTTAGAGAACTTTCTTTTCCTTTCTTTTGTACAATGACAATTACACATTTTGGGTTTTATTACTCCCACAGTTCTTATTACTTTTTTTTTTGAAGAAAGTAAAACCAAATGTGACATACCAGGACAGAGTCAGTCAAATAAAAAAGATAGACATAATACATAATATAAAAACAAAATACAAGGTGATCAACAATGGTTACCATAATGCCTCTTGTTATCTTAAAAAGAATTGCCTATATCATCAGTTATAATAAAATTGAACAAAACAGTAAAGAATAAGACCAATAAAACCAAAACATTGGTGACATTAGAGGACTGCAAAAGAAGATAATAGTCAATCAGAATGAGCATCACAATGAATCTTATTGTCTTCATAGTTGTTGCCTATACTTTCAAACTTGGTACTATTAAGCATAACAGAATAGGGAAAATCAGTCAAAACAAGATGATGAGAGCAATACAGTTTCAAATCAAGTTAATAGGAAATCAAAGTGGGTTACTATAATATATCCTGATTTTTAAATTTATTTTTCCCTTAATTAAAAGGATAAAAATGAAAAAGTAGATAATAAAAAGGAGATTGAGATAAAAAAGAGGGCATAACAACAAAACAGCACGGGTCAAAACAGCCATTTAAGCAAAATAGTGTTTCACCACAAGATAATCTCGACATAATAGTAGTTACCATAGTGTCTCTTCCCTTAAAATCTTTGGGTATAACTTCGTATACTGTAGCATCGAATATATCAAGACAATGTAAAACCGTTCAAGAGAATGACAGTATTACAAGATATTTAGAATCAACTAACAGAAAATGAACAATGGTTTCTGTATAATCTCCTTGTCTATAAAAGTTTGTATTATCATATATAATAAAATCCAATAAAATACAACAGGTTAAAACCGATGGAGACAGAAGAACAAAAGCTTGATGGAACTTCAAACAAGAGGATATTAAATTAGCACTAGCTATTATGATGTCTTGTTTTCTCCAAAAAGGCTGTTCCTACCATCCAACCTTCTCTGCCTCAGTTCTGTTGAGCTCTTTTTCTGTCAGTAGCTGTCAGTTTGTCTTCTTCATTTGGCTTTCTGCTCCTTTCATTGTGGCCTCTTTGCCAC
Source organism: Cavia porcellus (assembly GCF_034190915.1). NCBI lineage: Eukaryota > Metazoa > Chordata > Mammalia > Rodentia > Caviidae > Cavia > Cavia porcellus. The sequence continues at coordinate 47,814,663 of NW_026947513.1, read as the reverse complement.
TGTTTCTGGAATCTTGGTAGTTTTCTCTTTTAGAATGTCCTGCAGTATTCTCTGTAGAGTTGAATTGGTGATTGCAAATTCCCCTAGTTCCTCTTTATCCTGGAAGCACCTTGTTTTTCCAACAATTTCTAGGGACAGTTGTGCAGGACATACCAATCTTGGCTGGAGGTTATCTTTCAAAGCTTGAATTATTTCCCCCCATACTCTTTGTGATTTGATGGTTTGTGCTGAGAAGTCTGCTGTAATTCTGATGGGTGTTCCCTTGTAAGTGATCTGTTTCTTGTCTCTGATGGCTTTTAATATTCTGTTCTTATATTGGATTTCTGGAATTTTGATTATTATATGCCTGGGTGTGGTCTGTTTGGGTTGTAGGTGGCTGGGGTCCTGTATGCCTCATACATCTGAGTATCTTTACCTTTTGCTAAATTAGGGAAATTCTCCTGGATTATTTCTGTGAATAGCTTTTGTAGTTCATTTGTTTGAGTCCCTACTTCTTCTTTTATGTTCTTAATTCTTGTTATAGATCCTCTTATCATCTTCTAGTCTTTGTATTATTGCTGTTTGTTTTCTTGTTATTTTTAAGAAGTGTTTCATTTCATACTCCCACCTTACAAATCTGTCCTCCAGTTCTGATAACCTATCCTTAGTTTCTTTCAAGCTGTTATGCCAGCTTTCAGTAGAGTTTTTAGTTTCCTGGTAATCTCTTTGAACCTGCTTCACGTATTCTATGTTTTCTCTATTTTCTCCATCAAACAATGCTCCCTTTTTTTCTGTTCTTCCACTCCATCTGTTTTTTCTTGGGTGGTGCTTAGCATTTCTCTAACTATTCTACTTATTTCTTGCTTTATTTCATTAAATACTTCATTTTTGAACTCATCTATGAGGCTCCGGAGATACCGCTTTATGTCTATAGGTGCCGTGTCTGATATTGCATGTTTTCTGTCTTCATTCTCTTTTGTATTTACCTTTCCTGCATCAGTGTTCTCAGGATTGGGGACTGAGGACCCTTTCTTGTTGCTCCCTTTTCCCATACTTTTTGTTCCTTCCATACAAGTGTATGTAGAAGGCCCAGTTTTTTTTTTTTCTCTTTGTCTGTTACAGTTTGTTTGAATCTGCTGGCTAGGTATTCCCGCCCACTGCAGTGTACTAGGGAGACACAGACCTGGGCAGCCTCTGGTAGGCCTGCCCCTCCAGGTCAATGTACTGAATGCTTCACTGCTAGGGAGCACCGCCAGGCGCAGGGACCTGATTTGGGCTAGCCTACTGGATCTTAGTCCGCGGTGTCACCAGGCCAAGTGCTCCCCACCACTCCCACTTGAGAGGGGAATATGCGACTAAAGTCACTGCAGGGCCCTGTTCTGGCTAGTCTGCTCGTTCCCAGAATGTCCTCTGATGGAGCCTCCTAGTCTATGAAAGGACCCCCATTTCTCTCACTCACCGCAGGTCGATCCAGGGCTCCCTGCCAGTCCTGCTCTCAATGCCATTTGGTTTGCTGATTCCAGCTCTCAGAGCTTTTGTGCATCTCTCTCCCTGCCGTGTGGACTGGGATGCAGTATCAGCAGCAGGAAATTCAAATCTCGGCTTCCAATGTCACGGAATCCAGCTTCCGCACTGAGATTTTATCTGTTCCTGTTATAGCATCAGGATTGCATTTCCAGTTGGTTTCTCTCAGCTTAATTCGTTCCTGGGTTGGCAGGGTACATCTCCCCTAACATAGGACTCCTCACATGGCACCACTCCTGGATTTTAAACTGGTAATCTCAGAGAGCCTCCATGGCTGCTGTTATTTTTCCGCCACGTTCTCCTGGAAGTCCTATGAGCACTCTTGAGAACTGAGATAGTCTAGATATGGTATTTTTTATATACCAGAATATTACTCAGCTATAAAGAAGGATAAGTGAAGGGCTGGGGATTTAGCTCAGTGGCATAAGCACCTGCCTTGCAAGCAGGCAGTCGTGAGTTCGATCCCTGGTACCGAGAAAAATGAAAAAGACAAAAAAAAAAAAAAAAAAAAAAAAAAAAGAAGGATAAGTGAGGTAAATGGATGTGACTAGAGACTATACTCATAAGTGAAATAAATCAGGCTTACATATGCAAATATCATGTGGTCTCCCCAGAGCAAATTTTAAAATTTTATTTTAAAGGGGATAAAGAGAATAAAACCAACCAAGACAAACCAGTGTAAAAGGCACAGGACTTCAAAGCATTACAAAATCAACAATGGTTACCATAATGGCTTTTGATGTCTACAAAATAGCTGTAGATAACTTTGCCCATAGTAAAAATCAAACAGAACAGAACAGAATAGAAACAATAAAGACAAGACAATGAATGCAATAGACTTCAAAACAAGCCAATAGTAAATCCACAATTGCTACCATAATATATCTTGCTATCTTTGAAATAGCTACTCCTGCCACCAGATTAGACATAAACAAAACAAAAGAGAATAAAACCCAACCCAACATAACAGTGGAAATGGTATAGAACTTCCAAAACAAGACCACAGGAAATCAACAATGGCTGCAACTCTCAGAAGGAGATCCCCCAAGATGTCACACTGCATATCACTATCCTCTGATCAAACCACTGGCCCCAGACATGCATTGTTAGTGATACAGCAAAGCACCAGAGGCATCCAATTGTACTTCATCTCCATAGCTATCATCACAGCCTGTGTTTCTCCATATAAGCTGGTTGCTTACAGCAGAGGGTCTGGGGATGTGGGATGGTATTTCTTGTTTGCCAGCCCATGTGTTGGAAGGGGCTAGGGTCTAGCTATTCCAGTCCAGCAGGGCTCCATGCATGGTGCTGCTTCCAGATTGGGTTTGCTCACTGATGTGTCCTTTGTTTTCTCTACTCTGGTCCATGAATGGTGCTGCCCCACAAGTAGAGGCTAAGGTGTGGCTGTTCCAGTCTATTGGGGCCAATTTTGGAATATTTTTATCTTTTCAGTTTTCTTTTCTATGCATCAGGCCTATGCAATATTAGGGTTTTGAATTAGGAATGGATTTTGAGGCAAAATTACAGGGTTTATTTTAATTGTATATATGCATGCATGCATGCATGCATGTGCATCTGGTTAGTAATAGTAGTTTCTGGTTCAAGTTCTCTTTTTTTTTTTTTTTTGGTCTTTTTCCTTTTTATCGGTACCAGGGATCGAACTCACGACTGCCTGCTTGCAAGGCAGGTGCTTATGCCGCTGAGCTAAATCCCCAGCCCCTCAAGTTCTCTTAAGAATAAGTTTTAGGGCTGGGGATTTAGCTCAGCAGCATAAGTGCCTGCCTTGCAAGCATGCAGTCATGAGTTCAACCCCCATATAAAAAATAAGTTTTATATTGCTTTTATTGTTATTGTTTCTTGTTTGGAACTTTATGTGGAAGATAGTCAATAGAATTATGCTATTCCTATGATCACACTGCCTCTGTAAAATTAAAATGCAATTGATGGAGACCACTATGAAGCAGCTCTGAGCAGGATTTAAAATTAACCAGTTGGCTTTCTATGTTTACTAATGAGTCTGTCCCAGACCAAAGTTCCTTGTCTGGAGATGGGCAGCAGATTCATAGTAAGTGAACCTCTATGAATCACTGGTCCTAACTGAGGCCTACAGTGGCCTGTGATGCCATCAATTCCTCAAAGGATAAGATAAGGCCACAGCTGAGGGCCCCTGACTCTAACTCCAATTAACTAGATGTAGATTGTAGCTGCAGTCATCTCACTCCTGCTGTCTCAGTCATGACATAAAATATCAACCTTGAGATAAGTTAGTTCTCCTAGATTAGCATGATTAACTACTTAGAGAAGTCCTTGAACTGAGTCCTAATGTACTACTCAGTTCCCATGCTTTCCCCAGTATTATCTCTCATTATTTGAAAATAAAATAAATATAGTTTTCCAGAGAAGTTTTTGTCTAAGCTCTCAGAATCTCAAATTCTGCTAGAGGGTTTTGATCTTCCTGAAGCCCTAAAATCATACCATTTGTCTCATTTATTTAATCCTTCCCTGTCCACTTGTTTGGGAGACTGCAGGCCTGATCAGTCTGTGACATGCAATGAAATCAATTAGAATTTTTTAGGCATTTATTTTGAGTTAATTTTTGCATATGATGATTTTGTGTGTGGTCATTTCATTCTTCTATGTGTGGATATTCAATTTTTCATTACCGTTTTTTAGAGAATAAAAAATTAAACCAATCAAAATGATACAGAATTTCAAACCAGATGATAGGGTATTTATAGCAGCATAATTTGTAACAGTTATCTGGAAACAATTCAAATGTCCATCAGCTGAAGAGTGGATTAGAAAATATGGTATTTTTATACAGTGGTGCACTACTCAGGTATAAAGAAAGATAAACTCAATGTAACTAGAGACCATACTCATAGGTGACATAAATCAGATTTGCATGTGTAAATGTTGTATTATCATCACTATTTCTTGAAAAGACTGTCCAGCTTCCTGTGGTAGACAGCCTTTGAAATGGTAGAGGTGATTTGTACCTCCTGAAAGTGTGCTCTTTCTTCTTGAGTGTGAGTGGGACCTGGGGACTTCCTGCTAATTAGAATATGACAAAATGATAGGAATCATTGCAAAAGTCAATGTCTCTCTCTTGGCATTCCACTCTATTTCTTACTCATTCTGACAGAGCCAACTGCCATCCTATGAGCTGATGGTACTAAAGGCACATTTCAGCCAGCATCCAGTGAGGAACAGAGGCTTTGGTTCCATGGCTTCAGGGGACTGAATCTTATCTACATAATTCTCCTAAACCAGGTGAGCTTTCAGATAACAATACTCTAACACCTTGATTTTTGCCTCTTGTGATTCCTTTAGCTGGGGGTCCTGGGTGAGTCAGGCTTGCTTCCCAAAGAAATGTTGAGCTTGTAAGTATGTGGTATTTTGCAGCTTGACAACTGTGCTGCTAAGCAGTAAATAACTGTCTTAATTACTTTTCTCTCATTGTTAGGACAGAATACCCAGCATCCAAAGTTAAAGAGGGAAAAATTTATTCAGCTTGTAGTTTGTGCAGGTTTTAGTCCTTAGTTAGCTGGTTCCAAGATAGGGTAGCATGGCACAGGGGCAACACTTCAAGCCTGCAGAAGACAGTAAAAAAAAAAAAAAAAAAACTGGGAGTAAGCCTTTTTTCCTCCTTTATATTATAAGCAGACTACTGTCACACAGGATGGGTGTACCCTTCACATCATCTCTTAGTTACTTTTTACTCGTCACTAAGACAAAATACTTGATGCCCAAAATTTGGAAAGAAAAGGTTTGTTTCTTACAATTTTTGGAGGCTTCTTACTCAGTTGGCTCCAAGGCAGAGTGGCATGGTGGGCCTGCAGTTCATGGTGGCTACAAACAGCAAGGTGGAAACCAGCAAGAGAGAGAGACACACACACCTTCTTCCTGCCATTACACTGTATGCTGGCCCCACCCCTAGGTGGGTGTAGCACTGACATTATCAATCCAAGCACTAGGCAATGAACCAATCACAAATGAATTATGCGAACACATGAGGCCTGGGGGCCACTGACATAACCATAACAATCTCCCTGCCTGCCTCTTACACAGGCTCAGGATATTTACAAACTGATGATCCTGGTCCCTTGCTGAGCCACTTAGCTAAACTTCTAAACTCAAATTGACACAATGAACAATGTCATAGAGTAGTTAAGATACGTCCTCTATACACTAGGCTGTAGAATTGCTGAGTTATGCAATTAAGCTTCTAGACTTCTCAAGTTGACATGATGTATCATCCATTACAATCAACCCCTTATCAATTTGGCAACCCAACCCTTTCTTTAAACTAGGTTCCAGATACAAAGATATGCTAATTTTTATCATTTCACAGCTTAAACATTATAACATGTTTAACAACCCTTAAGAACTAGTGTTAGGCCTATCAACTTTATATTACATTGGAATCAGCATTCTGTCCCTGCCCCACTAAAAACTCATGCACATCCTTTATGCAAAAGACATTTAGTTCATATGTAAGAGTTATCAAATTCCTAAAAGTTTCAGCATTCTCAAAAATTCCAAGTCCCAAGTCTCTGAGGAACTCTTAGCTATAAGCCTCTGTACAAAGGAAAAGAATGTTAAACATTTCCAGTATTCAATGGCACAAGATAAATATTTTCATTCCAAAAGTTATAAATAGGAGGATACAAAGGAATGGGATCAAAGCAAGTCCAAAATCCATGAAGTCCAGCAGTATGAACATTAAGTCCTATAATTCCATGCCATGCATCTAGAGCAATCTGTGGCAAATCACGAGCTCCAAAAGGCTTGAGTGACTCCACCCCTATGGCACTTTTGGCTATAGCTTCCAGGGATGCTTTCGTAGGCCCACTTTGCTTCCTCCTTGCAATCCATATTTCTGACTTTTCCAAACCTCTGGGGCCTCCACCTCACTCTCACAGCTTCACACATTGCCTTCTCAGGGGCACAATGCCTGGCCACTTGGACCTTCTGAAATCAGGGTGGAAATTTCTTAATTCAAAACCCTTGCATTCTGCATACAATTAAAAGCAGCACATGAATAATGCAAGGATCAGCTGCCAACTGGTGCAATATCAAGGCTTTCCTTTCTCTAGGCTGTAGAGATTGAGTGCCTGGATTTCTGGGCACTCTTTATCTAATTCTGAGGAAAAAAATTATCTATGCTTCCTCCATTCTGGAGCATGGTGCTTTGTTGCTTTCTCCTCAAAGCAAAGTCTTTCACTTTTACAATTTCAAGGCTGCAAAGGGTGGAGACTTGTTTTTTGTGATGCCTTCTGGTCATCTTTTTTATTCTATTCTTCCTCAGCAATAGAGATTTCTTCAGCTCTATCTTTTCAGTCCACAGCTTTATTGGAGGTCCTTTTCTGATCAGACTCACAGCATTGTAGGTCAGCTTGTTGGGCTCTTTGATATTGACTTGTAACATAAATCTGGCTAAAAACATCCAACAGTAACAATGCCACTGCCTCAACATTTGACTGCCTTGAAATTTCTTCTGCCATGTTAATATAGTTCACCACCCATCAAAGTCTCTAGATATAAGCAAAATGGAGACTTTCTGTCAATCCTTAACACACATCATCTGGACTCCAACAGCCAATGCAGTCCTTCCCAGTACAAACTTCCCAAGCCAGGTCTTTAAGGACAGGTTTCTATCAGCCTTCTGGTCTGAGCTCTGACAACAATCTCTCATTCCAGTGATACTTGTTCAGCCAACCTATCTGGACATTTCCAAATCCTTCCCACAAGTTATTCCCAATGGTTTTTGTATCACATATTGAGGTTCAGTCACAGAAATGACTTTTTGGTACTTTGATAACAAATTCTGTGTTGATTACATATCCAAAATCTGTCATGAAAAAGGATTTTTGTAATTTATCAATTTAGATCTTATTTGTGATCTGTTTTAGTTAAAGCAAAAGACTTAATCACTTAACCTACAAAATGATCTGTTAGTCATTAGAATCTTTTGCTTGCTTAGATTCTATAAATACCAAGGACTTTGCCAAGATATGATCAATAATTATTGGTAAACATGTTACATTTTCTTTTTTACTTAAAGAGAATAAAACAAAGCAGCACAAAACCAATCAAAATAGAACAATGCAAGTGACACAGGACTTCAAAACAAGACAAAAGGAAATCAACAATAATGTCTTTCATTTTCTTCAAAATCACACACCATAAAATTAAACAAAATAGGGGCTGGGGATTTAGCTCAGCGGCATAAGCGCTTGCCTTGCAAGTGCACTGTTGTGAGTTCAATCCCTGGTACCAATAAAAAAATTGGTCAAAATTAAACAAAATAAAATAGAACAAAACCAATCAAAACAAAAGCATGAAAGCATTACATACTATAGAAATGATCCCTAAAGGTATAGCCTTAATGAAAGCATTACAGAACTTCAAAGCAAGATGATAAGAAATAAAAAATGGCTACCATAGTGTCTTATTTTCTTCAAAATAGCTGTCAATACCATCAAACACAATAAAATCAAACAAAATAAAACAATAAAACCAATGAAAACAAAAGAATGAAATCATTATAGGATTTCAAAGCAAGATAATAGGAAATCAACAATGGTTACCATAACACATCCCTTCATCTTCAAAAGAGCTGCCCATATAATCAGACACAATAAAATCTAACAAAAAAGACAGAATAAAACAAATCTAACAAGATTATGAGAACAACACAAGAATTCAAAACAATATAATAGGAAATTAATAGTGGTTACCACTTTCCCTGTTTAAGTATTTCTCTATCATTTTCATAATAACTATTGTGCTTTTTGGGTTCCACTAACTCTCTATTTTTTCCATGTTCACCTGGATGAGTCCAAACAATTTTACTCATGGGCATAATCTCCAGTGGCATCCATTTATCTACAGGAGACTCAAGATTATCCTGGGTAACCTCCATTGTATGAAAATATCATGTATTTCTTATCCATTCTGTGGTTGCTTTTTTTCTGGACTCCTGTCCCATGGAACAATTGTTTTCTCTCCTTTGATTTTCAGTCTATGAATTTCATTTCTGGTTAAATGTATTTTTTGTATACAATATATTGATGGATCTTGTTTCTTGATCCACTCTCTATGTTTCTTTTTGTTGGTGAATTGAGGCCATCTACATTAATAATTATAATTGCCATGAATTGGTTATATCTGTCATGCTGTTGGCACTCTACTTTTTATCTTCATTTAATTACCTTTCCTGTTTGTCAGTCCTCCTCTGCTGCTGTTCCTGGGACCATGGCCAACCTTCTCTAGAATATCTTTCAGCACTCTCTGTAGGATTGTTTTGGTGGTCATGAATTCTTTCAGTTATTCTTTGTCATGAAAGCATCTTATTTTTCCATCAATTTTGAAAGATTTTTCCAGGGTACATCAATCTGGGTTGGAAGTTGTTTTCTTTCAGGATTTGAAACACTTCACTCCAAACTCTTCTTGACTTGATGGTTTGTGTTGACAAGTCTACCATGATTCTGATTGGTTTTTCTTTATAGGTGATCTGTTTATTTTCTCTAATAGCTTTTAATATTCTGTTCTTGTGCTGAATTTCTGGGATCTTTATCATATGTCTGGGTGTAGATTTACTTTGGTTATGGGTAGTTGGAGTTCTATATGCCTCATTTATCTGCATGCTAGATCCTTCTCCCATGCTTTGGAAATTTTCTGATATTACTTCTGTAAATAGCCTTTTTATTTCATTTGTGTTTATCCCTGCTTCTTCACTTATACTTATCACTCTTAAATTATTTTCCTTTGCACTGGCTTGAAGCTGTTGATTTGATTCCTGGTTCCTTGTTATTTTAAAAAGATCTTCTATGTAATTCTGTGTTCAAGGCCTGAAAGTCTATCTTTAGTCTCTTGCAAATGATTTTGCCAGTTTTCAATTGACTTTTTAATTTACAGGTTTTGTATTTGAATCTTCTTCATGTATTCCTCCCTTTATTGTTTATTCAAGGTTTCCAACATTTTCCTGTGCTCCTCTTTTTATCTAGGTCTTTTAGATATGCTGCTCAATTCTTTCATTCTGTTTGTGATTTCTTCTTTCACCTGAGACATTGTTTCTGATCTGATTACTTTTATAGTCTCATAAAGTTGTTTCTTAAGTTGCTATCCTCTTGCAGATTTCAGATGTGTGGCTTCCATTTCCTTTCTTGACTATATTTCCCAGATTTGTACTGTGTTGACTGGAGGTCTAAGATTGTCTTTTGCTCCTTTGTCTTGACATTCTCTTGGGTTCTTCCCAAAAAGCCAGTTGTGGGGTTCTGGCACTTCCCCTGTTGGCTGCCCTTCCATGATGTGGGGGAATGGGACAGGCACCTGAGTTTCATTGAACCCAGCTTCCCAGGGATCTAGCAGGTGTGGAGTGGGCTTCTCCAGACCCATACAGCTATGCTGAGGCTTCCCCAATGGCCAAGGATGTGTGATGGTGGGGCTGCTGCTTCTCTCAGCCTGCATGTTTACACTGGGACTTCTCAGATGGCAGAAGGCACACAGAGATGTGTTTGTTTGATTCTACCAGTGGGCACTGGCTGCCTGAAGGAAGCAAAGGCTTCCAATTGTGGCATGTGTGTGCCTGGGGCATATGTAGTTGTGTCTCCCTGCCTGAGCTGGCTGCCTACAGGAAGTAAACCTTCCAATGGCAGTGATGGGCATGCAAGGATGGGTCTGGCTGCATCTCCTGCTCATACTGACTGCCTGTAGAAAGCAAGCCTTGCTACATTTTAATGTAAAAGCACCTCATGTAATTCATATCTTAAAATAGGGGGAAATTACACTACTAACTTTATGTATTTTCACCAGGGTAACATTCTTGATATATTTTTGTGTTTTAACAGTTCATTGAGAATATTTTTCTTAAAATCTTTGATTATAAGACTTAGTCTATTCAATTTATAGAATATATTTGACCCAAACTTAATATTAAACATCATCTTTATTCTCAAAACAGTGAATTGAATATACTTTCTGTCAAAAAACTTATTTAAGAACCTAAATAGGTTAACATATGTTTTAAGATTATTATATAAGTGATTGAGCAACAAATTAGGGTATACACTTTGTAGCAGCATGTCCAGCCACAGTTTTTATTTTTGCTTCCAACAGTGAAAAGATAGGATTATTTTTTGAGACAAGGTCTTGCTATGTGGCTCTCAGATGGGCTTCAAAATCACTATGTGGCCCACGATGGTCTCAAATTGATGGTGATCCTCCTGCCTCAGACTCCATAGTGCTGGGTTTACAAATGTGCACCACCTCACCCAGCCTAAAAAGATAGATTGACTCTTGAAAGAGGAAGGAAAATAAAGTATGTTAACTTGCAAAAATGAGGTCCAGGGAGAATTTCCAAATTTGATAATTGATAATGTTAACTTTCCTTCTTTATCACCAGTGTCACAAGGCATAGTTTTTCAGAGTGAAACATTTGGCTTCTGCATTTCTGTCTTTGCAGAAAATAAAACTATTTAAAAGTACTACTCATTTTATTCATAAATTGGTATTTTATGAAGAATGATTTGCACAGAATTTGAACACATTGTCCAAAGATCATATACATTCATTTTGGATTATGGTAGGGATGAGGTGGGATGTATAATGTGAAATTGACTAGTGTAAGTCTTAATATTGAGGTCTCTTTTATTTATTTTTGAATGCATTGCCTGTAGGTATGGTGATGGCAGTGACAACTTAGGTTATATTGGTACAAAGGTTTGGAACAAAACTTTGAGGTTGCTAGGAAGTTTCAACTACCATAATTCAAAATTACATTATAGCCAAGAGCTTATATTTCTATTCTCCAGAAATAATGACATGCTGGTCTTTAGGATAGTGTGGGAGAGAAAGCTTGCTGACCCTGTAGACTGTTGAAGTTTTGGGATAGGCTCTATGATGAAATTGTGAAATCATATTCACTGGCTGCCTACAAAAGTAGAATGTTTTCTTATCTGTCTTCTGTGTTAGTATGGAGGTGGGATGAGGTGCAGGAGCATGAAGAGATCCTTCAAGCCCTGTCTAGTCTTAAAACTCAAGTTTTTGGAGTGAAATGCAGTGTTGGGTAATATGAAAGCAAAATATTTCTTATCAAAAAGATATTTTACAAATAAGAATTTGTAATTCTTGGAAATATTCTTAGGAATCAATTAAAATATCTGTAATATATTATTATCTATATTTAAAATGGAATTTGTAATTCTTGGAAATATGCTTAGGAATCAGTTAAAATATCTGTAATATATTATCCGTCTTTAAAATGATGTCTATATGTGGTGCACTTTTATTATTTGTATATGATTTATATAGTGCATTGAAATAATTGTCTATGCAGACTTCTTTTCTCTACTTAGCCTGTGTTCTTTTCTAGGCAGGCACTGTGTCTCTCCCTATTATATTTCTTGAACTGGGCATAGTTCTGGAATGCAGGAGGACCCAACTCATGGAAGCAGCTCTTGAACTTTTTCTAATGGACCAAAGTGATCTGGAGAGACCCGTGCTGGTCTTGCTCCTGTGATCTTTTCTTGTAGAACTTATTTTACCTAGTTAAGAGTCACTGTCATTTCTAATTTCTTTATCTTTGATACTGGTTTTATTTTATGCTTAACAGAAACAGTGTATTTTAGTGACAGGGCATGGGATTTGCCAGCCTAAAAATATGCTTATGAGTTCTGCTAGCAAGTTAGTAGGTATCTTGGATTATAGAATGATGCTGTCAACAGTACTCACCACATAGGTGTTTGCAAAGAACTAAGTGCAATAAAGTATCTAACGAGTTCAGCACCATATAATGAGAGAGTGTTATGGTTTGTGTCTAGGTGGCCCCTCAGGCCTCATGCAGTCATGGAGGTGGCTGGATCTAGCATTTGTGACTGGTTCATTGTCTAGCACTGGGTTTGGCAGTGTGAGTGCTACATCAACCCTGACATACAAAATAAGGGAGAGAAGGGGTGCTTTTTTTCTCTTTTGCCCTATTCCTTCTTACTGTTATTGGCTACCATGAACAGCTGCCCCTGTGCCACACCATCCTTCCTTGGAGCTAGCTGAGTATAGTCTGAAACATTGAAAACTGTAAGATAAATAAACCTCTCTTTCCTTAATTTTGAGTGACAGTTATATTTGTCTCAGCAATGAGAAAACAGTATCCAAGACAGGGAAGAAAGCAATAATACCTGTTATTGACTTGTCCCTGTAGCCCCACAACACCTAATACTATTCGTGTGAAAGCCATGCCTTTGGGTTGGATGGAAGTAGTAAATCTGGGATGAGAAATAAGCCAAGGGTGCAGTGGGGAGGGACTTACACTAGACCTTACTAAATTCTGTTTTGATTTAGTGTTGAGCATGCTTTAATTCAAAATATTTTAATTATTCCTTTCACACTTATTGCTTTTGTTAAAAAGAGGATGCCTCTGTAATACCATGTCTCTATGAGCTTGAGGCAGTTTGAGCTCAACCTGGGTAATTAGCAATACTCTATCTCAAAATTAAAATATAAAACATGAGAACAGATTAGTGTATAGATCAGTGAAAAGGTCCTGAGTTCAATGCTTAGTATTACTACTACTATATTACTACTGTATACTGTCACTATTACTGCCATACCTCTGCTACTGCTGCTGCTACACACACACCACACACACACTTACACTCACACTCACATGATGCTTTTACCTGAACCCTCATCAATCTGTATATTCAAGAGGATTTGCATACTTTCCATTATTTTATTTATTTTTATTTTAAAGGACAAAACCAAAACAGAATAAAACCAATCAAAATAAACCAGTGTAAGTTATATAGGACTTCAAAACCTTACAAAATCAACAATTGCTACCATACTGCCTTTTGTTGTCTTCAAAATAGCTGCAGATATCTTCAGATAGTAAAACTGAACAGAACAGAAACAATAAAAGCAAAACAATGTATGCAATAAAGAACTTCAAAGAAAGCCAATGGTAAGTTCAAAATGGCTACATAATATGTTTTGCTATTTTTAAAATAGCTGCTCATGCCATCAAATTTAGCATAATCAAACAAAAGAGAGTAAAATTCAACCCAGCAAAACAATGGAAATGATATGGTTTCCAGGCAGAGATCAGCTCTTGGTGAGTCCTGGTTCTCTCTACCCACACTCTGCAGTACTAACTCACATACTTTCCCTTAATACCTTGTTTTTCCATGTCAATTTTCCAAAAGTAGTACCTTGTGCTTTCATTAAAAAAATCCATTCTCAAAAGCTATCATGAATTTCAAGGCTTCCATTCAGAGAAACATAATTGCTATAACACTTAAGGTAGTTTTATGACACTACACAGTATAATTTTAAAGTTTTTATTTTTAAGACAAAATTGTGCATTTTTATAAATACTTTTATTAATCTTTGTGAATGAAACAATTACAACTTTGTGTATCCTATTATATTTTAATGTCTTGGAGAGTGTTGAAAGCAAAAATTAAGATGATAGGTAAGATGGCAGGTAAACTAGTCACTCGTCTATTTGATCTTTTCCTCAACTTCCTTCTATCTACTCCACTATTCTGTGTGCCTTCTTGATTTGTGTGTGTGTGTGTGTGTGTGTGTGTGAGTGTGTGCTAGATTTGAGCTAACAAAGTTACTAGGAGGAAATTGAATGGCAGGAAACCTGAGTATATCCTCCCTCTTTCCTTGGATTAAGAGTCCTTTCTGACAGTGTGTCTGCCTCATTATGGTTCTAAGTTCCCCGGGGCCCTCTATCATCATCCCATTTACCCCTGGACAGCCAAACCATGAGACAAGTTCTTGCTAATCTATGACCTGGCTTTGGGCTTCATACCCTCCTCTGTTTGTTCCATGGGACCTAGGGAAGGTTTCAGGTTCCTTCTTTGCAGATTTACAGCTTGCCTCACTAATCCATCTTTGAGTTTTCAGTTCTTTTAAACACCTCTCACTTTTCACTAAGCCAGCCTTTCCATGGGACTACCTACATAAACCCTGATGTGTGCAGTGGGCCACTTAGGAATTTAGTAACAGATTAATGAACACAAACCTTTGTACTTTTGTTTATGTGTATGCGTAGTAAGTTTCTGGAAATTTTTCCCTTTGAGTACAGAATTCAGGTGTTTCAGAAAAAGATTTCTGAAGCTGTAGTCTCATAAATTTCTGTGCTCTCTTTTTTAGATAAAAATTTGCATAAACATTATTTTTAGATAATGGAAAAAGGGACAGAGGAAGCAGAAGATAGTCTGTGTACATCTTTCTTGTCAGTTGAGACACTTTATTTTATCCTTAGGCAACTCTGAGTTGATCTTTAATATTTGTGGAAGGAAAATAGTTCTTGTTTAAAAATGTTAAGAGTTTGGTGATCTGGAGAGAAAGTGTTTTACAGGCCAAGCTGCATGCAGACCACAGCCATGAAAGGGCTTTCTTTTCCTGTCCTGATTTATCCACAAGAGGCATATTAATGGACTAATTTTTACTATGGGTGTTATCAGTTCTCAGAGTATTCTGGATACATGTGCTAATCTTAAAGAAGGTGCCAGAAGTGATGGCCAAGAACCTCAACTTCTTATTTACATGTACTTGATATATGTAGCACCATGGACTAAGCTGAGAGCATTTGCAGCTTCCAAGCCTACTTTAGACAACTTTTAATTCTTTAAGCTTCTTTAAAAAGACACAAAGTCAAATAAGTAGGCAAAGTGGTCTCAGCTTGAGGAAGATGAATTTCCTCCATTTACTGGCATCACTCTTGGTAGAATGGATGGTATTTTGGGGAGTTTAATTTTTTATTACTTTGAAGGTAGTGAAATACAACTGAACAAGATGGAACAAAGCCAATTGAGACAGTGTAGTGAAATTGTACAGAACTTCACAGCAGGTTACTGGGATAACAGCAATAGATATTACAGTATATCTCGTTATCTTCACAATAGTTGTTCTTTCAATCAGGTATCGCAAAATCAAATGAAATATGGAACATCATAGAACTTATCAAAACAGCCGGGAGAACATGGCGGACAGATAACAGCAACTACCGGAGGCTCTCTGAAAGACTCGGCTCAGAAGCCAGGAATGGTGCGGACTAAGGAGACATAAGCAGGTGGAGATATGCTCTGCTGACTCAGGAACGAACTGGGCTGAGAGAAACAAACTTGGAATGCATTCCTGGTGCTAAAACAGGAACAGAAAAGCCTCGGTGTGGAGGCTGGAACGGCGCCATTGTAAGCTGCGATTTGGGTTTCCCGCCGCACGGCGGCTGGCTGCCTCTACAGTAGCTCGGCAAGGAGAGAGACGCGCAGAAGCTCTGAGAACGGCAATCTGCGAACGGCAGGGAGGCGTGCACTGACTTGTGGTGAGGTGAGTGAGAGAAACTGACACTCTACCACAGTTTGACTCCAGCAGAGGACTTTCTGGGCCCGAGCAGTCCTGCGGGAGCAGGGTGTGGTGGCGACTCCAGCCACACATCCCCCTCTCGGGCGGGATTGGTGAAAAGTGCCTGGCCTGTGTGACGCTGCCGGCGGACCTGGTAGGCTGTCCCAACGCAGATCCCAGAGCCTGACGGTGGCCGGGAGGGGAGACGCGTAGGCTGCCTGGTCCGTAACTCCCTGGTGCGCAGCGGTGAGCGGGAACACCTAACTGGTGCAATTCGATCAGGCTGTGGCTGACTGGGAGAGAAGCTGGGCCTCTTATATAAGCTTGCATATATAAGGAACAGAGAAGAAGAGGCAGCATGGGAAGAGGCAGCAACAAGAAAGGCTCCTCGGCCCCCAATTCTGAGAAACAGGCAATAGCAGACACCGCACCAATACACATAAGGCACCATCTAGAGAACCTCATAGACCAATTCAGGAATGAAGTTATCAATGACCTGAAGCTAGAAGTATGCAGAATAGTTAGAGAAATGCTAAGTACCACCCAAGAAAAAACAGGTGGTGGAATGGGAGAACAGAAAAAAAGGGGAGAATTGTTTGATGGAGAAAATAGCGAAAGCATAGAATACGTGAAGCAGGTTCAAAGGGACTACCAAGATACTAAGAAGTCTATAGAAGACTGGCATAACAGCTTGAAAGAAACTAAGGACAGACTATCTGAACTGGAGGGCAGACTTGTAATATGGGAGAATGAAATGAAAAACTTCTTAAAAATAACAAAGAAACAAACAGCAATAATACAAAGACAAGAAGATGATAAGAGGATCCATAAATTAAGGATTAAGAACATAAAAGAAGAAGTAGGGACACAAACAAGTGAACTACAAAAGCTACTCACAGAAATAATCCAGGAGAATTTTCCTAATTTAGCAATAGGTAAAGATACTCAGATGTATGAGGCATACAGGACTCCAGCTACCTATAGCCCAAATAGAGATACACCTAGGCATATAATAATCAAAATTCCAGAAATCCAATATAAGAACAGAACATTAAAAGCTGTCAGAGACAAGAAACAGATCACTTACAAGGGAACACCCATCAGAATTACAGCAGATTTCTCTGCACAAACCATCAAATCACGAAAAGCGTGGGGGGAAATAATTCAAGCTTTGAAAGATAATAATCTCCAGCCAAGATTCAGATATCCTGCACAACTGTCCCTGGAAATTGATGGAAAAACAATGTGCTTCCAGGATAAAGAGGAACTGGGGGAATTTGCAACCACCAATTCAACTCTACAGAGAGTATTGCAGGATATTCTAAAAAAAGAAAAATACAAAGAATCCAGAAATAATGGCAGAGAGGCCACAATGAATGGAGCAGAGAACAAAATGAAGAAGACAAACTGACAGCTACTGACAGAAAAAGAGCTCAACAGAAATGAGGCAGAGAAGATTGGATGATAGGAACAGCTATTTTGGAGAAAATGACATCTTAATAGGTAATACTGATCAGTATCATCTTGTTTTGAAGTCTCATCTAGCTTTTGTCCTTCTGTCTCCAATGGTCTAAATAGGCTGTATCTTATTGGATTTTATTATGTATGATAGTATAAGCAAAAACCTTTTAAAGACAAGGAGACTACAGAAACCATTGTTCATTTTCTGTTAGTCGATTCTAAATACTCTGTAATGCTGTCATTCTCTTGAATGGTTTTACATTGTTTTGATATACTTAATGCTACAGTATAGGAAGTTGTACTCAAGGATTTCAAAGAAAGAGACAATATGGTAACTACTTTTAGGCCAGGATTATCTGGTGGTGAAACACTATTCTGCTTAAATGGTTATGTTTTGATCTGCGCTGTTTCATTGTTATGCCCTCTTTTATCTCAATCTCCACTCCATTATTAATTTTTTTATCTTTATCCTTTTATTTAAAGGAAAAAAAATAGCAGGATATATTATAGTAACCCACTTTGACTTTTCATTACCTTGATTTAAAGCCCTGTATTACTCTCACCATCTGGTTTTTAACTGATGTTCCCCTATTCTGTTTTGCTAGATAGTATCAGGTTCGAAAGTTTAGGCATCAGCTGTGAAGATAATGAGATTCATTATGGCGCCCATTCTTGTTGACTTTTATCTACTTTTGAAGACCTACAATGTCTCCAATGTTTTGGTTTTGTCGGTTTTATTCTTTACTGTTTTGTTCAATTGTATTATAACTAATGATATAGGCAATTCTATTAGAGATAGCGGGAGGCATTATGGTAACCATTGTTGATCACCTTGTATTATGTTTTTACATTATCTATTATGTCCACCCCCTTGACTTCACCGATTCTGTTCTGTTATGTCACATTTGGTATTACTCTATTCCAAAAAAGTAATAAGAACCGTGGGAGCAATGAAACCCAAAATGTGTAATAGTCATGGTACAAAAGAGAGGAAAAGAAAGTGCTCCAAACTATATAACTGCATGTATATTTAAGTGTATAAGATAGAAAATGATATCACAGAGTTTTATTGGATCAATGAACAGAACTGTTTGCAGTATCATTGATGGAATGTCCACTTTACAAGCTTTAATTTTGTGACTTGAACAATTATTTCTAAGATGACAATATGTAATCCATTAACTAGTGATTTCCTACTGTTCATTTTTTTTCTGTAAATCTGTATAACTTGTACCCTTTCCCTGCTTTTTTTCTTTTCTCCTTAAATAAAATTAAAAAAAAGAACTTATCAAAACAATGTTGAATAGAGCAATATCATTAATGAGAACAAAGCAAAAAGTTGTAAAAATATTTTCCTTCAAAAAGATAGTAGAAGGAAATTCCCCTTATTTGCTATATTGCATATGGTCAACCTCCCAAGAGATGCCGAGATCTCTGGCTCCATTTGCTAATGGGGTGGTGGTGGTGGGATGTTTCATTCTCAGCCAGCATGCTGGTATGCTCATGGCTGCTTATCAGGGAGGTGAGCTGGTTGCTTGGTTTCCGAGCACCCTAAGTTCCAACATGGTGTGGATCTCAGGAGACACTGGGTGGTTCTCACCCTGGGGTGGCCATAGCTTTGGATGGTATTTTGAGACAGAGTCAGGAGATCACAAGTGTTCTCTGAATGTTCAAGTTCTGTAGCTGAGGTACATATTTTTTTGTATGAAAGAGATACTCACGATAACTACTACAACAAAAGTCTTCCAATTTCAATGAGACAATATTTTCTGCTGATACATTTGTGATCTTCCCATAACTTAAGTTTAGGGTGTGAAATAAATTTTTCAAAAGAGAAAAACAAGTTGATAATGAATTTTGGCACAGATCCCTGTTTCTTGGATGTATTTTGTAAACATTCATATAAAATTATTTGAAAAAGTAGTCGACAATTTTCAGTGCCAAAAGAATTTAGCCCATTGTTAATAGCAGTGTTATTTCTTTATTTGTGCTTTTGTGACTGCCTCAGTGTCCTGAATCAATTCAACATGTTTACTTTTCATGTTATTTTAATTTGGAGAAAGAGCCACAAGTCACATGGTGCCAGTCAATGAATGAGGTGGGTGAGGATACAGTATAATATTTGTATGAGCCTGTCTTTCCATTGGATGGCACACAGATCAGGATTTGGTACATGTATTTTTAATCACACCTTCTGTTGTAATAAGTGATTGCAAGAAGAACAATTACATACAGGATACATAATTTATAGTATTATTTATAGTGGTCTCCCAAGAGGTTAAGTACAAAGAAAGTGCAAGAAATCTGTCCACAACACTAAAGACCTAGAAAATCCAGCTGAGGGCCTGGATCCAGTGGCAACAATCTGTATGAATTCAACTGAAAAGCCAGAGCCCACAACAATGACCCATGCAAGTCTATCCCACAGATTTGCTCTAAGAAGGCCCAAAGGTCAATGGTGGAAGCTAGAAAGTCTATGCCAGTGGGATGAAGAATCTGTGCCAGGAGGCCAAGTGTTCTGTACTGGAACCAAGAATTGATGCTCAAAATGAGGACAAGGGCTCCCCTGAAAAGTGCCATAGCCATCCGCAGTGACAATGAAGTCTTGAACTCCCACAATAATGAGAACAGCTGAGTAAATATCAGGAAGTCAGCATGACAACCTTCTGGAGATTAAACACACACACCTTCCCCTCTGGAGCCAGGAAGTGATGCTCAAAGTAAGGATGAAAGCTCCCCCAAAGTGAACCACAGCCATTCTGTGGAGAATGGAGTGGAGAGCAGACAAGCACAAGCCTGGGACAGTGAGGTGTGTCAGAAGGGCTACAGCAATCTGAGGAACAGAGGACTAAGCATTAAACAGAGTTCACTTCATTTGTGATGTTTAAATATGATAATTATTGCTTGCTTTGGTCTCACATAACTAAATATGATACTTAATCAATTCTTCTGCATTTCTCCTCCATAAATGCACACTTCCTATTTCCCCTGCCTATTAGAGAGATAATTGCTTGGAGGCTAATTGATCAGCTTTAGATCAAAGGGTACATGGTTTAAAAGGCTCAATTAATATGAAGGAAATTTTATTCTTATGTAATGCAGACCCCTTAGCAAGTAATAGAGAAATTTAGACAACAATAAAAAGAAAACTGACAGGTATATTTTTTGACAAGGTATTTTTTGAGTATTTTTAAAACATTTTTTCAATAAATTATTTCCTCTTCAGTTCTTGTTGCCAAGGTCTGCAATGGTTCTATAATAAATAAAAATCATCCCCAGAAACAATGAAAGAGTGTGCAGCATTAGTAAAGTGTTATGCAGAATTCAGAACACAGAGCACAGGACATGCTTTTCCTTCTGCTCACTCCATGAAATATGCTAACAAGATGACAAGCATCACACAGAATACCTTCTCATCCAGATTCCTTTTTTTTTAATTTAAGGAGAAAAAGGGAAAAAAAGCAGAAAAAGGGTACAAGTTATACAGAATTTCAGAAAAAAAAAATAAACAGTAGGAATTCACTAGTTAATGGATTACATATTGTCATCTTAGAAATATTTGTTCAAGTTACAAGATTAAAGCATATAAAGTGGACATTCAAAGAGCAAGACTACAAATAGTTCTGTTCAATGATCCAACAAAACTCAGTAATATCATTGTCTATCTTATATACTTAAATTTACATGCAGTTATACCATTTAGAGCACGTTCTTTTCCTCCCTTATGTACAATGACTATTACACATTTTGGGTTTTAATGCTCCCACAGTTCTTATTGCTTTTTTTTGGAACAGAGTAAAACCAAATGTGACTTAACAGAACAGAATTGGTTAAATCAAAAGGGTGGACATAATAGATAATGTAAAAAAATAATACAAAGTGATCAACAATGGTTACTATAATGCCTCCCGCTATCTCAAATAGAATTGCCTATATCATCAGTTATAATAAAATTGAACAAAACAGTAAAGAACAAAACCAACAAAACCAAAACATTGGAGACATTACAGGTCTTCAACAGTAGATGATAGTCAACCAGTATGGTCGTCATAATGAATCCCACTATCTTTACAGCTGTTGCCTGAACTTTCAAACCTGGTACTATCAAGCAAAGCAGAATAGAGGAACATCAGTCAAAACAAGATGGTGAGAGCAATACAGGGCTTCAAATCAAATTAATGGAATATCAAAGTGGGTTACTATAATATATCCTGCTTTTTAAAATTTATTTTTCCTTTAATTAAAAGGATAAAAATAAAAAAGTAAATAATAAAATGGAGATTGAGATAAAAGACGGCATAACAACTAAACAGTGCACATCAAAACATAACCATTTAAGCAAAATAGTGTTTCACCACAAGATAATCCTGACATAAAAGTAGTTACCATGTTGTCCCTTTCCTTGAGATCTTTGAGTATAACTTTGTATACTGTAGCATCAAATACATCAACACAATGTATAACCATTCAAGAGAATGATAGTATTACAGAGTATTTAGAATCAACTAACAGATAATAAACTATGGTTTCTGTATAATCTCCTTGTCTATAAAAGTTTTTGTTTATACTATTACATATAATAAAATCCAATAAGATACAACATGTTAAGACCTATGGAGACAGAAGAACAAAAGCTTGATGGGACTTCAAAATAAGATGATACCAAATCAGCACTACCTATTATGACATCATTTTCTCCAAGATAGCTGTTCCTATCATCCAATCTTCTCTGCCTCATTTCTGTTGAGCTCTTTTTCTGTCATTAGTTGTCAGCTTGTCTTCTTCATTTTGTTTTCTGCTCCATTCATTGTGGCCTCTCTGCCGCTATTTCTGGATTATTTGTATTTTTCTTTTTTAGAATATCCTGCAGTATTCTCTGTAGAGTTGAATTGGTGGTTGCATATTCCCCTACTTCCTCTTTATCCTGAAAGCACCTTGTTTTTCCAGCAATTTCCAGGGATAGTTGTGCAGGATATATCAATCTTGGCTGGAGGTTATTATCTTTCGAAGCTTGAATTATTTCACCCCACACTCTTCATGATTTGATGGTTTGTGCTGAGAAGTCTGCGGTAATTCTGATGGGTGTTCCCTTGTAAGTGATCTGTTTCTTGTCTCTGACAGCTTTTAATGTTCTGTTCTTATATTGGATTTCTGGAATTTTGATTATTATATGCCTAGGTGTATCTCTATTTGGGCTATAGGTAGCTGGAGTCTTGTATGCCTCATATATCTGAGTATCTTTACCATTTGCTAAATTAGGGAAATTCTCTTGGATTATTTCTGTGAATAGCTTTTGTAGTCCATTTGTTTGTGTCCCTACCTCTTCTCTTGTGTTCTTAATTCTTAAGTTATAGATCCTCTTATCATCTTCTAGTTTTTGTATTGTTCCTGTTTGTTTTTTTGTTATTTTTAAGAAGTTTTTCATTTTTATGGTCCCATATTACAAATCTGCCCTCCAGTTCAGATAATCTGTCCTTAGTTTCTTTCAAGCTGTTATGCCAGTTTTTGATAGAGTTTTTAGTTTCCTGGTAATCTCTTTGAACCTGCTTCACATATTCTATGGTTTTCTGTATTTTCTCCATCAAACAATTCTCCCCTTTTTTTCTATTCTTCCATTCCACCATCTGCTTTTTCTTGAGTGGTGCT
Source organism: Cavia porcellus (assembly GCF_034190915.1). Classification (NCBI taxonomy): domain Eukaryota; kingdom Metazoa; phylum Chordata; class Mammalia; order Rodentia; family Caviidae; genus Cavia; species Cavia porcellus. Next base: position 47,791,692 of record NW_026947513.1, on the reverse strand, counting down.
TAGCATTTCTCTGACTATTCTGCTTATGTCTTGCTTCAGGTCGTTAATAACTTCATTCCTGAACTGGTCTATGAGGCTCTGGAGATAGCGCTTTATGCCTATTGGTGCCGTGTCTGCTATTGCATGTTTCTCAGGATTGGGGGCCAAGGAGCCTTTCTTGTTGCCCCCTCTTCCCAGATTCTTTGTTCCTTATATATGCAAGTGTATATAGGAGGCCCAGCTTCCTTCCCTTTCAGCCACAGTCTGACTGAATTGCGCCCACTTTTATGATGGTAAGATTGATAGTTCAGATGGTGAGTTCCCAATACTTCAGTTATAAAACTCTCATGATCACTTTTATCTAATGGTCTCATCCACTGACCATCTTTTCTTGGCTAAAACATTTCATTAGGAGTTACAAAATGGAGGTTTTCTAAGACTGTCATTTCTTGCACATTACCTAGTTGGAGTTCTCTGAATGCAAGAAAACCAGGACAAAGTCAAACAAACACTCAATTTTTAAACTGTTGAAGGTTTTAAGAAATATTTCTGGGGACTGAGAGAACATGGCGGACAGACAACAGCAACTACTGAACGCTCTCTGAAGGCTCGGCTCAGAGGCCAGGAATGATGCGGACTAAGGAGATACGAACCAGTAGAGATATGCTCTGCTGACTCAGGAACGAACTGGGCTGAGAGAATCCAACTTGGAATACAGTCCTGGCGCTAAAATAGGAACAGAAAAATCTCGGTGTGGAGGCTCGACTCCGCGCCATTGGAAACCGCGGTTTGGATTTCCCGCCGCCCGGCGGCCGGCTACCTCCACAGCGGCTCGGCAAGGAGAGATGCGACTGCCGAGCTCTGGGAACGGGAGTCTCCGAACGGAGTCGGAAACGCGACGGACAGGGAGGAAGGCTGACTGGTGGCGAGGTGAGCGAGGAACTGACTCCCTACCGCAGTTTGACTCCAGCGGAGGTTTTTCTGGGCGCGGGCAGTCCTGTAAGAGCAGGGCGCGGTGGCAACTGCAGCCGCACATTTCCCTCTCGGACGGGATTGGTGAAAGGTGCCTGGCCGGAGGGACGCTGCTCGCGGACTCCCTAGGCTGGCCTAACCCAGATCCCAGAGCCTGACGGTGGCCCGGAGGAGCGACCAACTCCCGCATAGGCTGCCTCCTCCGCAACTCCCTGGGGCGCAGCGGTGAGCGGGAACAACTAGCCAGCGCAATTTGATCAAGCTGTGGCTGACAGGCAGGGAAGCCGGGCCTCCTGTGTAAGATTACATTTTATAAGGAACAGAAAATATGGGGAAGGGAAGCAACAAAAAAGGCTCCTCGACCCCCAATCCTGAGAATCAGGCAATAGTGGACACTGCACCAATATACATTAAGCGCCATTTAGAGAGCCTCATAGACCAATTCAGGAATGAAGTTATCAATGACCTGAAGCTAGAAGTATGCAGAATAGTTAGAGAAATGCTAAGCACCACCCAGGAAAAAGCAGATGGTGGAATGGAAGAACAGAAAAAGAGGGGAGAATTGCTTGATGGAGAAAACAGAGAAAGCATTGAGTATGTGAAGCAGGTGCAAAGGGACTATCAAGAAATTAAGAAGTCTACCCAAGACTGGCATAACAGCTTGAAAGAAACTAAGGACAGACTATCTGAATTGGAGGGCAGACTTGAAACATGGGAGAATGAAATGAAAAACTTCTTAAAAATAACAAAGAAACACACAGCAATAATACAAAGACAAGAAGATGATAAGAGGAGCCATAACTTAAGGATTAAGAACATAAAAGAAGAAGTAGGGACACAAACAAGTGAACTACAAAAGCTACTCACAGAAATAATCCAGGAGAATTTTCCTAATTTAGCAAAAGGTAAAGATACTCAAATGTATGAGGCATACAGGACCCCAGCTACCTACAACCCTAACAGAGAAACACCCAGGCATATAATAATAAAAATTCCAGAAATTCAATACAAGAACAGAATATTAAAAGCTGTAAGAGACAAGAAACAGATCACTTACAAGGGAAGACCCATCAGAATTACAGCAGATTTCTCTTCACAAACCATCAAATCACGAAGAGCATGGGGAGAAATAATTCAAGCTTTGAAAGATAATAATCTCCAGCCAAGATTGAGATATCCTGCACAACTGTCCCTGGAAATTGATGGAAAAACGAGGTGCTTCCAGGATAAAGAGGAATTGGGGGAATTTGCAACCACCAATTCAACCCTACAGAAAGTATTGCAGGATATTCTAAAAAAAGAAAAATACAAAGAACCCAGAAATAGGGGCAGGGAGGCCACAACGAATGGAGCAGAGAACAAAATGAAGAAGACAAACTGATAGCTACTGACAGAAAAAGAGCTCAACAGAAATGAGACAGAAGATTGGATGATAGGAACAGCTTTTTTTGGAGAAAATGACATCTTAATAGGTAATGCTGATTTAGTACCATCTTGTTTTGAAGTCTCATCTAGCTTTTGTTCTTCTGTCTCCAATGGTCTAAACAGGTTGTATCTTATTGGATTTTGTTATGTACGATAGTATAAGAAAAAACCTTTTAAAGACAAGGAGATTATACAGAGACCATTGTTCATTTTCTGTTAGTCGATTCTAAATACTCTATAATGCTGTCATTCTCTTAAATGGATTTACATTGTTTTGATATACTTAATGCTACAGTATATGAAGTTGTACTCAAGGACTTCAGGGAGGGAGTCAATATGGTAACTATTTTTGGGTCAGGATTAGCTGGTGGTGAAACACTATTCTGCTTAAATGGTTATGTTTTGATCTGCCCTGTTTCGCTGTTATGCCCTCCTTTTTCTCAATCTCCACTCCATTATTTACTTTTTTATTTTTATCCATTTAATTAAAGGGAAAAATATAGCAGGATATAATATAGTAACCCACTTTGACTTTCTATTATCTCGATTTGAAGCCCTGTATTACTCTCACCATCTTGTTTTTGACTGAGGTTCCTATATTCTGTTTTGCTGGATAGTATCAGGTTCGAAAGTTTAGGCATCAGCTGAGCAGATAATGAGATTCATTATAACGCCCATTCTCGTTGACTTTTATCTACTTTTGAAGACCTACAATATCTCCAATGTTTTGGTTTTGTCGGTTTTATTCTTTACGGTTTTGTTCAATTGTATTACAACTAATGATATAGGCAATTCTATTAGAAATAGCGGGAGGCATTATGGTAACCATTGTTGATCACCTTGTATTATGTTTTTATATTATCTATTATGTCCACCCTTTTGACTTGACCGATTCTGTTCTGTTATGTCACATTTGGTTTTACTCTCTTCCAAAAAAGCAACAAGAACCGTGGGAGCAATGAAACCCAAAATGTGTAATAGTCATTGTACAAAAGAGAGGAAAAGAAAGTGCTCTAAACTATATAACTGCATGTATATTTAAATGTATAAGATAGAAAATGATATCACAGAGTTTTATTGGATCATTGAACAGAACTGTTTGCAGTATCATTGTTGGAATGTCTACTCTACAAGCTTTAATTTTGTGACTTGAACAATTATTTCTAAGATGGCAATATGTAATCCATTAACTAGTGATTTCCTACTGCGCATTTTTTTCTTCTGTAAATCTGTATAACTTGTACCCCTTCACTGTTTTTTTTTCTTTCTTTTCTTTTCTCCTTAAATAAAAAAAAAAAAAAGAAATATTTCTATACAATCAAAGTCCTGATGAGATATTTTGATTAAAGTATCTGGGTATATTAAACTAGTAGATAAAAGTATTCTGTGTTGAGAATTTTAAAGCTTGGTTAGCTGCTAGAAGACTCTGAGACTGCAGTATGTCCTAAGCATCAGGACTCACATACTCAGCACACTTTGCAAGCATGTTCTTCCAGGAAAATCAACCTATCAGTTTTATTTCTATGAAATCTAAATCACTTAGATTCTTAATTTTCCATTATATTCTAGACACAGAGAATCTTAAAATGTAAAATTTTAAATAAATATTATTTTAGTATACATGTGGAAAGACAAGCTATTAATTAAATTGAATAATGTTGTGAGTACACATTTCATATGCATTGTTTTTGGAATGGGGAAGCATCATGCAAAAATTGGTAACTTCTGAATAGAAAAACATGGAAATAAATCTCAACTATACAAATAAAGTTAAAAAGCAATTCATTCTTTTCAGTAGTACAGTTTCAAAAATAGAGTGATATTGTTTGGTTTAGTGGTTTCAACTTTTATGTAGAAATGTAAAATCATATTTGATCTCAAAATCAAATGAATATTTGGTTTTGTTTAAAGACAAATTTTTGAAAGCTCTGATTTGCAGATGTGTATAAAAGCAAACCACTAAAACTCACTTTGCCTTGTTACAGTGAGTTGATGTTAGCAAGAGAGAACTGACTGAGGCTTCTCAGGGTTGAATTTGATTTAATTTGACTTAATTCCCTTCATCCTTAAAGCAAAGTATGCTTTGTTTTATATTTGATAAAATTTGTGGTACTAACAACATATCAATAAGGAATGAATTAACATGCTCATTTCTCTATTAAGGTCCAATAAGTGTAAGAGACCTTCAGAAAAGGCACGTAGGGCATCTGACTCTCTTTAAGTCCTGCCCGCTGAGGACTTGACAAAGACTTATCAGTCTCAACTTCATTCTATAAATAACTTTTTTGGGCATATTAGCTAAAAAATGCTTATAATTTTTCAGCTGTGGAACTTTGGATCACAAGATTTACCTTACACACGTGGCCAAAAACATTTTCCAAGTAAGTCAAACAGTGAATGAATATTTCCCTTTAAAACTGTCCTGGTGGGCCTTTTTTGTTCCCTCTGAACTTTAATCAAGTCATTGATTTATTCCCTGGAATGTTGATGAGTGTCCCCATACTAGGAAAAACATACACTTTTATTCTGGTTTTTTTTTTTTTTTTTTACAAATTCTTGAGGTGGAGAATCAAGGTTTTGGCTCTGAGGAAGTTGACAACTTTCACAGCACCAGCAAAGAATTATTTCAGTATTGTTAGCCAAGAAAGACACTGACACCAGAGCAAGCTTGCTGCACAGCAGTGCATTTTAGTGTCATGGGCATCTTCTCTCCTTGCCAAAGCTCCACCATGTGTACTGTCAAACATTACAAGTGCTCCATTTTGTGCAAAAAAACAGAATTTTATTCCAGTTAATGTTTTTCTTGGAAGAGAAACCATCTTGACAGCCCTTGGAGCTTCTCAAAAGTATATGGAGCTTTTGAAACTGGAAATTGAACACACATGCAGGGCTGCGGCAAGGCCGGAGCATGGCTGGCCCAAGAACAAAGAAACACCTCAAAGAGCAAGAAAGGTCACAGTTGAGGACACCTGGCCCCAACTCCAATTAACTAAATAAAGACTGTGGCTGCAGGGATTTCACTCCTGTAGCGAAGTGCAACATGGAGATCTCCTTCTAAGATATTCCTCCTAATTTAACATAAGATAGTTCTTCTAAATTAAATATAATCTGTTACTTGGAAAAGTCCTTGAACTATTCCCTTTTAACCCCTACCTTGTTTGAAAATGAAATAAATATTGGCCACCCAGAGACATTCCTGGTCTTAGCTCCCAGAGTCTCAAACTGCAGAGGGTTTTGATCCTCCTGGAGCCCTAAAATCATATCACTTGTCTCATTCATTTAATCCTTCCCTATATACTCATTTGGGAAATTGGGGATCTAGGCCAGGTCCCCAACACAACAACGCTCACAAAATAGGAATTCTTCTTCTTTTTTTTTAAAAATTTATTTTACAAAATAGGAATTCTTACAAGAACTCCTTTGCCCATGTAGATACAAGGTGTTTGGTCTGATTGAGTCTGATGATAATGATTTTTCCACCATGATTTGATGCATGACAAAAGAAACATCCTTGATTTTGTATCCGGCAACAGGACTTTATGACAACACACACTGGATTCTAATTCATTGGTTCACCAATCAGGTCAACAATTTGTACAGGTGCCAAAAGTTCTGAATGCTTCCGTGCTACTTTTGTCTGTCAGTGTGATTGCCAGCCTTGCAGGCTGCTCCATGGTAAGCTCTGGCAGTTGGGTCAAACTGATACTTTAGTGAAACAGTGGCCTTTAAAAGTTAAGCCTCCATTCAGTCATAATGAAAATTCATTCTGTTCTCTGTGTTTTCAGATGGAGGTAATAGAGAATTTTTAGCTTCTTTGGCTAAGTATCTTGATCGGCAAGAACCTTGGCTCACTAGAACGCTGAAATATTAGGTTGCAAGTTAGGTGTGGAAAGTAAAACAAAGGGGTGTCACAAATTCACCCTCTCCTCCTGTCTGCTTTCTCTGCCTGTCCTTTTCTTCCCTCCCTTCCTGTCTATTTTTTAACTAGGCCTAATCTTTATCATCATCACCACCAGCATAATTATAATAATAGTAACTAATATTTTGTAATTTAGGCTCAACCTTTGGATTAGGTGCTATCATTATTCCTACTTTATGGGAAAACTGAGGCATAGAAATAAGATAATTTGTCAAAATCACATCAGTAGTTAGCAGTGAAACCAGACTCCAATCCAAGTACTCTAGCAAATAAGTTGGGATCACAATATCTTTGCAAAATCATCTTTACCATGTTCTCTGTAGTAGCTCAATCTGTTTTTCTATGCATATTGGGAATAAACTTTAATTTAGTGGTATAGTTTTAAAAAGTTTAAAAGTTTTATAATTTTGAAAATTTTTTTCTCAACATACAAGACAATTTTCAACATATCAACAAAGTAAAAAATTTTTTTCTTTTTGTGAGGATTCTTCAGGGACTACAGATTAAAATTTTTTCCATATAACTTTTTTCAGAATAGTCTTGTTAATTGGCTGGTGCTGAGGCTGGAGTCAGGCCTATTTTAGGATAGAGCTTTGAATTTTCAGAACCATGATTAACTACAAATATTCTACTGGTCATTGATGTTTTGTGAATCTTTCTAATATTCTGTATTTCTCTTTCAAACAATTTCTTAAAGACAAGTAGTGTTATGGGTTGAGTCCACAAAGCCTTATGCCATCAGGGAGATGGGCTCCTGGAGTTGGTGAATGACTCATGGCCCAATACTGGGATTGTAGGTGTGACTGCTACACCCAAGAGGGTGTGGCCTACACACAATATATGGGACAGAAAGAGTGTTCTCTTTGGGCTCCTCCCCTTTTGCTCTCATTACTTGTGCTGTTTCCTATCACCATTATCTCTTGCCCCCTGCCATGTGCCATCCTGCCTTGGAGCCAGCTGAGTATGTACTGAAACTTACACAAACTCTGAGCTAATTAATTCCTTCCTCCCTTAATTTTGAGAGTCAGGTATTTTTGTCCCAGCAACAAGAGAAAAGTAATGAAGACAGAATTTAGTACCAGTGGAGTAGGATCTTTGCTGTAACTGCACCTGATCATGTGGTTCGAGAGCTTTTGGAATGGCTTATAAGAAGCGTTTAGAAAGCTTAAGAGATGTTATCTAAAAGCGTAGAGCTGGAATACCTTAGGTTGTTCTGTAGGGGAGATTCTGGTCACAGATCAGAAGACCAGAAAATGAGTACTGACTAGGCTCAGTGAGTTACTTCTGGGAAGAAAGACTGCATTGGTCATTGGACTCCAGTCTTATGACTTGGAAGAAAGTTTGTCTACATTTTGCTTGTGTCCAGCAGCTTTGCCTGAGCCTGATATTAAAGGCAATGAATTAAACTGACAAAAGAAATTTCATAGTAGTCAATTGTTGAGGTGGTGGCAAGGCTGTTGTTGAGGGCTCTTAGTCAGATTTATGTTGTGAATCAAGAACAAAGAATCAAGCAAAATGATTTAAAATGTTGAGAGGTTGGCCAGAAGGAAACTCCATTAAAGCTGTGGACTAAAGACAGAACTGAGATCTTGATTGCTGAGAAGGAACAGAAGAATAAAGAAGATGGCCTGGGGGCATCCTGGGAAGTGGTGGCTCTCCACCCGATGCAGCCTCAAAACTTCAAAAGTGAAAGACTTTGCCCTAAGGAGAAAGATGCAGTACATCATGCTCCAGAATGGTGCAGGTGACCACATGAGGTTCCACAATGGCAGCAGCTGCACTAGGCTCCAGAATGGCAATGACATAGAGAATTTGTTCTTCACAATCAGGTTCAGAGTGTCCATCAATCCAGACTTTCAATTCCTACAGCCAAGAAAGAGGAAAGCCTGGCTGCTGCTCCAACCAGCACAGACACTGGCATTATCCATGAGGTACCAGTTTTAGGCACATGAAGAATGCAAGAGTTCTGAGATGGAAAAGGCTTACACCTGGAATTTAGAGTGCCTGGGAAGCCAGGCAGTATGCTCACAAGAGGACAGTGTGTGAGGCTGTGAGTGTGAAACCAAAGGCCCAGTGGAGAACCAGGAAGTTGGAAAATCCAAGAGTGTGGATTATTTGAAGAAACATGCAAGGAAGGAGCAAAACCAGCCTAAGGGAGAAGCTATGGGAGCTAAAATCAGCATAAGTGCCATGGGAGTGGTGCCCCCACAAGACTCTTGGAGCTCACAATTTACCACAGATTGTTTCATATATTCCACGTGGAACTATAGGACTTAGTGTTTGCCTTGCTAGATTTTGGACTTGCTTTGGTCCCAATCCTTTGTAGCCCCCTGTTCATACCTTTTGGAATGGAAATTTTTATCCTGTACCATGAAATGTTGGAAGTGTTTAACTTTCTTTTCATTTGTACAGGGGTCACAGTTAAGAGTTTCACTTAAATCTCAGAGGAGACTTTGGATTTGGGCCTTTCTGCAATGCTGAAACTGTTAGGGCTTTGGAAACACTTGGAGATGAACTAAATGTCTTTTGCATAAAGAATGCTCATCAGTCTTTGAGGGGCCAGGGGTTGAATGTTATGGCTTGGGTCTAGATGTCCCCCCAAAGCCTTATGCAGTCAAGGAGGTGGGCTTCTAGAGGGAGGCTTTGTGGTCCAGTGCTAGGATTAAGGGTGTGACTACTACACCCAAGTGGGGGTGGCCTCCATACAATATAAGAGAAAGAGTCTTTTCTCAGTGTTCCCCTCTTTTACCCCTTTCATTCTTGTCACTTGTGGCTGCCATGAATAGCTGTCCGTTAGCCAAGCCACGCTGCCTTGGAGCCAGCTGAGTATGGACTGCAACTTATGCAAACTCTGAGCTAATTAATTCCTTCCTGCCTTAATTTTGAGTATCATGTATTTTTTCCCCAAAATGAGAGAAAAGCAATCAAGACAGGTAACCTAGAGTTTCTAGGGAAAAACCTAGAAGCATCTGACTCCTACAGGGAGGTAACAGAGCCCTTGTGGTAAGTGTGCATGTCAACATCAGCCTTTGTCTCTTGATGTCTAGGAGGAAATCCACATATATCTTCATGACCTTGAATTTTTATCATAAATTCCACAGATGAATTGAAAAAATCTGAAATGGAACTCAATGCATAAGTGATGTTCCCTGGAAATACAAAATTGTATATGATTGTTATATTGAAATAAAAATGTGTATTCATTTTAGGCTCATTTGATCGTATTAAATTAATACTATAAGTACCTTACTTTTCAGAGGGGGATGAGGACTTCCTGCCTCTTGTAACCTCTTAAATTAGTAAATACCAGAAGTTGATAATAATATTTTATGAGTTTTGAGTTGGCAGAGAGTTGTATTTTAAAGAAGTGTTTTCTCATTTGTTTTATTGAGATTGGCTGATGCTCATTTTGAAACTGAATTTTTTTAGTATTTGGTCTTTGGGCCAGAAGACATAAAATGCCCCAATTTATAAGTTTTGCTGCACCCTGCTCTTCTGTATCTGGGTCAGTGTGATGGGTGGCAGCAAGGCTTTCTCCCATAACCTCCACCTGACCTGCAGCACTCAGCTGCCCGTTCTCCATGCTACCCAGAACCTGGGCACAGCTGCTGTCTCCCCACTGCCCTGCTCTAAAGAGAACATCTCTAGTGATCCCACACTTTGTTTTCCACCCAAATAGTAACAACCTTCAGTGGCTTCAGAAGTGAATTAGAGTAAAACCCAACATTCTCTGCTACCCTTTATTATCTGTTCCTGATTCCTTTCTGTATTAGTCATGTTCCCACAGCACTGCTGCACAACAAATAAGCCCCACATCCCTGTAGCTCAATGACACATTTGTTCTTTTCATCCACAGGCTTGCAGTTGTATACTAGCAGTTCAGCTACAGGGTTTAGAGCGGGTTTGTCTCTAGCTTTAGTCTCTACTCTGGGACTCTCGTCTCTTCATTGGGGCATGATCCTTCTGTGGAGAATGGCAGGAACACGAGAGGAAAAACTCAACAACAGAAGCCTGTTACAACTTTTGCTGGAGGCCTGTTGGCTACATTCTATGACTGTGTCTCTGATATCTTTCTGGTCTTAGTTGTCCTAGCTAATTGTTTTAGTGTAGCTACATAGAAAATCTGGGTAATGCAATTCTCTCCACTTTATTCTCTATTTTCAAAATGTTTAGGCTATTCTAATTTCCTTATCTTCTCTTCTAAAGATCAAGGTACATTTTTGTTAGAAATCATGTTGAATCTAGGTAACAAGTAGGAAAATCTTAACATCTCTGTTATGTACTAACATATAATGTACTCAGATATCCAGTCCATGATCAAGATCTTCCTTTCATTAGTATTTTGTGATTTTTAGCATAAAAATTCTGTTATTTTATTAATGTCATTTTTAAGTACTTTTTGTTTTTTGGAGCCATTACAAATGATATTCTTCATTTCAAATTCTATTCAAAAAACTAATGCTACACACTTTTTATTTTTCTTATTTTAAATTTTATTTACTAATTTTTAAATTATTAAATAATGTGACCACAATAATTTTTACTCTTAAATTAAGTCAAGTGATTTTTCTGACAAACTACTTAATAGTTATAAATGTTCTATGGCTATTTGCAAAACTGCATACTATGCATAGTATATTTGATTATTTGAAACCACTTACAAAATATTATGAAAAATCCTTTATGTTCTTATATATGATTATACCTTGTTAAGTTTCATAGCTTCTCGACCTGCAGAACCCCAAGACCAAGTTATAGGACCTTTGTAATTTCCACTGTGTGGTTGTGTGGGTGTGTGAGTAGATGGAGTGCTGACACCACAGCCCATGGTAGGCACTGCCCTAGTGCTCTTTCCATCATTCCAGGACTACTGTCCTGTCCATGAGGGGTTATGGACTGCAGAATGGGAACTTTCATTCCCTTCACCTCTAGCCAATCACCAGAATATGTGTGGTCTCTGAACAAGCATAAAAGAAATTCTGGGGGCAAGGAAAGGATGAAGACTGTGACCCTGGGTTTTCTTTTGTGTGGCCTTGAGACAGTTGAGGCCAGCTCCAGAACTTGAGGAGGTGGTGATGGTGGGAAATGATGAAGGTTGGAAAGAAGAATGTGAACTGGGTGAAGTTTCCTTCAACCCAATTCTAGGACAGCTAGTCTCATGTCTTTGAGTCTGTGAAGCATTTGTGAATAATTTTTATATTTCTCAATCTTGACACATCACCTTTTAATTAGAAATTCATCCCAGCTTGTGCACAAGTGTCTTTCTACACATCTAACTGGTGCCATGAGTATTTTTTATTGTATGTTTTTAGATATTTCACTGAGAGTTTGGAGTAAGAACTACTTATGAAATGTCATTTTTGTTTGGATATCTTTAAAAGTTTAAAGCACTTTTTAAATTTGCAAACAAAAAGATTTTCCTAAAATGCATCTGGATGACAAAGATCCACTTCATTTCTCTCTAAAAGAATGCATTCCTTGATTCACATGCATTTGGACTGGAACCCACAGATCCTGGGCTTGCATAAAGGCCAGGCATCCACACAAGCACTCTGCTTGTCCTTTCTCAGGTTCCTCAATTGGGCCCCATAGTGACTTCAAGTTCACTCTCACTGTAACTGCCATGGCAGTTTGGCACTAGCTAACTCTACCATCCCTTCCTTCCTATTTTTTTTTGCTGATTTCCCAAAGTGTAATCCCCATCAGCTCTTTGTCCCTGTTTGCTCTTCTTCACGTGATCCTGTGTCTTCTTCCTGTGTGACTGCTCCCCTGTCTGCCACATAGGGCACTGTTGTAGTCAGGGGTTGTGCAGAGAACAATTAGAATCAGGACATGGAGTTTATAATATTATTTGTATAATGCTAACCGGGAGTTAACACAAGAAAATGCAGGAAACCTATCTGCAACACCAAAAACAGAATATTTAGTCAAGGGCCTAAATCCCACAGCAATGTCTGACATGAGTCCAGATGAAAACCCAGAGCTCATGACAATGCCTCCCATGAGTCCAACTAGAGGCCCAGAGCCCACAAGAAGGACTCACACCAGTCTCTTTACAGATCTGTGCTGGAAAGGCCCAAAGGTCAGTGGTGGAAGCCAGAAACTCTATACCAGCAGGGTGAAAGAGCTGTGCTGGTGGGATGAGGGTTCTATGCTGAAGCTGTGAAGTCACACTCACAAGAAAGACCAGGGCTGTCCTGAAAGACACCACAGCCAACCTCAGCAACATGGAGGCCCTGAGCTCCTCCTCCAATAAGCAAGGTCAGACACATGCCAGGAAGCCAGCATGACAAGTTCATCCTGGAGTCCATGTAGCACATGTCTTCCCCTCTGGATCTCGGAAGCAATGCTCTATGTGAAGATCAGAGCTTCTCCAGGAGAACCAACAGCTCCAGTAGCAACTCGTACGAGAACCCATAATGCCTCAATGCAACAACGCATTAATGTAATAATGCATTAATGCCTCCCTTCTCCTTCTCCACCTCTCTATTTATTTATTTTTTTTTTAAATTTTATTTAAGAGGAAAAAGAGAAAAACACAAAACAAAACAAAGCGGTGTAAGGGTACATGTAATACAGAACTACAAAAAAAAAAAAAAAACATAATAGTAAGAAATCACCTGCTAATAGATTACATATTATCATCTTGGAAATAGTTGCTCAAATCACAGTATCAAAGAATACAAAGTGGACATTCAAACAGAGAGACTGCAAACAGCTGTGTTCAATGGTCCAAAAACATTAATATAGTCAGCTATTTAACACCCCTAAACACACTTGCTGTTATATCCGTTAGAGCTCTTTTTTTTTTCTCCCTCTCTTTTTTACAACAAAATTTACACATTTTGGATTTTATTACTCCTTAGTTCTTATTACTTTTTGGGGGGGGGAGAGAATAAAGTCAAATATGGCAAAACAAAGCTGTCAGTCAAAACCAAGGATAAACATAGCACATGATGTAGAACAGAGTACAAGGTTATTAACAATGGTTATCAACGTTGTCTCTCGTTTCCTTAAAAAGAATTGTCTATCTCATTAGATATTATAAAGTTGGACAAAACAGTAGAGAACAAGACCAACAAAACTTAGGCATTGTAAACATTACAGGACTTCCAAAGGAGACAATAGTCAAACCCGAATGGGCATCTTAGTGAATCTTATTGCCTTCAAAGTAGTTGCCTATACCCTCAAACTTGACACTATCATATAGAATGGAACAGAGTCTAATCAGTCAAAACAAGATCGTGGTAGTATTACAGGATTTCAAAACAAGTTAATAGGAAATCAAAAAGAGTTACTATAATATATGCTAATTTTTTAAAATTTTTCCCCTTAATTAAAACAAACATAAGAAATAACTAAATAATTTTTTTAAAGAATAAGGGAGAGATTGAGATAAGCTCCAACATGGCGTGGATCTCAGGAGACACTGCTAGTTCTCCCCCTGGAAGGGCTGCAGTGGGCTAAACTACTGCCGCTTACCAGGGAGGGGAGGTGCTGGCTTGGCTTCCCAGAGTCATAAGTTCCAGCATGGCGTGGATCTCAGGAGACACTGCTAGTTCTCTCCCTGGAAGGGCTGCAGTGGGCTAAACTACCACCGCTTACCAGGGAGGGGAGGTGCTGGCTTGGCTTCCCAGAGTCATAAGTTCCAGCATGGTGTGGATCTCAGGAGACACTGCTAGTTCTCCCCCTGGAAGGGCTGCAGGCTGCCACCCTGCCTCCGCTTACAGGGAGGGGAGATGCTGGCTTGGCTTCCCAGAGTCCTAAGTTCCAGCATGGCGTGGATCTCAGGAGACACTGCTAGCTCTCCCCCTGGAAGGGCAGCAGTGGGCTAAACTACCGCCGCTTACCAGGGAGGGGAGGTGCTGGCTTGGCTTCCCAGAGTCATAAGTTCCAGCATGGTGTGGATCTCAGGAGACACTGCTAGTTCTCCCCCTGGAAGGGCTGCAGGCTGCCACCCTGCCTCCGCTTACAGGGAGGGGAGATGCTGGCTTGGCTTCCCAGAGTCATAAGTTCCAGCATGGCGTGGATCTCAGGAGACACTGCTAGCTCTCCCCCTGGAAGGGCTGCAGTGGGCTAAACTACCGCCGCTTACCAGGGAGGGGAGGTGCTGGCTTGGCTTCCCAGAGTCTTAAGTTCCAGCATGGCGTGGATCTCAGGAGACACTGTTAGTTCTCCCCATGGAAGGGCAGCAGGCTGCCACCCTGCCTCCACTCACAGGGAGGGGAGATGCTGGCTTGGCTTCCCAGAGTCATAAGTTCCAGCATGGCGTGGATCTCAGGAGACACTGTTAGTTCTCCCCCTGGAAGGGCAGCAGGCTGCCACCCTGCCTCCACTCACAGGGAGGGGAGATGCTGGCTTGGCTTCCCAGAGTCTTAAGTTCCAGCATGGCGTGGATCTCAGGAGACACTGCTAGTTCTCCCCCTGGAAGGGCTGCAGGCTGCCACCCTGCCTCCGCTTACAGGGAGGGGAGACGCAGGCTTGGCTTCCCAGAGTCCTAAGTTCCAACATGGCGTGGAACTCAGGAGACACTGCTAATTCTCCCCCTGGAAGGGCTGCAGGCTGCCACCCTGCCTCCGCTTACAGGGAGGGGAGATGCTGGCTTGGCTTCCCAGAGTCCTAAGTTCCAGCATGGCGTGGATCTCAGGAGACACTGCTAGTTCTCCCCCTGGAAGGGCTGCAGTCCACCTCTCTATTTATGCTGACAACTTTCCTCAGGTGGAGCATGCTCAGTGCCATGCTGATGTAATCCAGCTGGCTTTAAGTTGACCACCAGTTCTTAATCCATAACAGGCACTTTCTGGAAGTTCTGTTCCTTAGTTGCAAACTCTTCTCTATATGGTTTGCTTATTTATGCTTCAATTCTTTAGTAGTAAACAAAACTACTTCAAATGTACCTTCTATAAATGCACACACACACACACACACACACACATCACATCAGCTATGTGTAAACTCAAGGGAAGACCTATCCATCTTAGCCATTTCTGTAATAAAGAGCAAACTGTTACAGAAAGAGCCCTGTTTCTTAGCCTAGGGATATCAAAAGAATATTCAATAAAAGCTAAACAAGGCCATATGATTCTTTTTTTTTTTTTTTTTTTTTTTTTTGGTCTTTTTTGTTTTTATCGGTACCAGGGATCGAACTCACGACTGCCTGCTTGTAAGGCAGGCGCTTACGCCGCTGAGCTAAACCCCCAGCCCCGGCCATATGATTCTTGTACATGCTTCTGAATTGATGTTTTTTTTTGTCTGCTTTAATATTTCTTGTGACAATAGTTACCATAGAGGGTAATATTAGCAATACCCTTAACTTTTTCCATTGCTGTAAACACATCTAGAGGTCTGAGTTTACCATTATTTATGTGCTCCCCATTACGATAATACTTGCTTGGACTGGTTATGGAAAATGTGGTCATGACTCATTTGTGTGAACTAACTCTGCACACATCCTACACCCTTTTCATCACCTTTCTTGGCAGAATCCCTGCTAGATGTTGGGTATCTGATTACTCTAGAAGGACCTACTTCAGCCTGTGTACTTTGCACACACTCGTATGCACATTTGTCACGTTGCTGCCAGAAGTCTCTGTGGCACTTGGTCATCAGGTTAACTACTCCCTCCCCGAAACTCTTTTGTCTTGATTTTACACCACTAAGAGCATGGTCATTGTTTTCCACATCTCCTTACTTATACACTTGTGGTTTTGGGTGTAGGGCATGATAGTCATGTCTTTCTAAAGTGGGTTCTCAAACTGTGGAAAAGCAGTCACAGGGGAAGGAAGTGCAGCCCAGCAGTGTTAGTACCGTGAGTCTGGATTGGAGAACGAAGCCTGGAAATGAAAGCATCCTGCTGATAGAAGAGAATGGACTTTGCCACCTGGCTGTAGGTTGTCAACAGAGACAATTTTGTGCTTCCCCTTGTAGGATACAACCAGCTTCAGCAAGCTTTTTTCAGTAAAAGTGATATCATGTGCCCATGCGACAAGCCAGTTAGCCTGCAGGAGATCAGAGATTGGACTGTGGAACTCACAGCACACCCACTCTTCTGCTTTACAGCTCTGACAAATCACTACTTTGTCCTTGAAAAATTTTTTTAAAAATTTATTGAAAGGAAAACAAATAGAAAAAGAGTAGAAATAATGCATAATTTCAAAAAAATAAACAGGAAGAAATCAATAGTTGATAAATTACATATTTTTCTTTTAGAATTGGTTGTTCAACTTAGAAAAGTAAGGCATACAAAGTGGACATTCAAACAGCAAGACTTCAAACAGTTCTGTTCAATGATCCAACAAAAACTTAGTAATATAGTTATAAGTCATACACAAACATACATGCAGTTATATATACATTAGAGCACTTTTCTTCTCTTTTTTACAATAGCAATTACACATTTTGGGTTTTATTACTCCTACAGTTCTTAATACTTTTTACACTAGAGATACTTCTAAAGATGTGATATTTATAAATATGATTCTTATTTATTTCACTACTGAGTATAGTCTCAAGTTGTCTCCACTTGCTTATGAAGGATCAAGATCATCCTTTTTTATAGCTGAGTAATATTCCACTGTATAAAAATACATCTTTTTAAAAAATTTATTTAAAGAGAAAAAAGAAAGGAAATACAAAACAAAGCAGTAACAGGAAACAAATAATACATATTTCAAGAAAAAATATACAGTAAGAAATCACTAGTTAATAGGTTACACATTGTCATCTTAGAAACAGTTGTCCAAATTATAAAATTAAAGCATATAAAGTGGGCACTCATATAGTGAGATTGCTGACAGTTCTGTTCAATGATCCAACAAAAGCTCAGTAATATGGTTTTCCATCCTACACACTCAAACATACATGCAGTTATATCCCTTAGACCACCTTCCTTTCCTCTCTTTTTTACAATAACAATTACACTTTTTGGGTTTTTTTTTTACTCCCACAGTTCTTATTACTTTTTTTGAAGAGAATAAAACCTAACATGACTAAACAGAACACAGTCGGTTAGAACAGAAGGATGGGCATAGTACATGATGCAAAAATAGAATACCAGATGATCAAAAATGGTTACCATTGTGCCTCTTGCTATTTTTAAATAGAGTTGCCTATATCATAAGGTATAATAGAATTGATCAAAACAGTACAGTACAAGACCAATAAAACCGACACTGGAGACCTTATAGGACTTCAAAAGAAGGTAATAGTCAAACCATAATGGGCATCATAGTATATCTTATTGCCTTCAAAGTGGTTGCCTATACCCTCAAACCTGATACTATCAAACAACATAGAATATAGTAGAATCAGACAGAGCAAGATGGGAAGAGCAATACTGAGGTTCAAATTAGGTTAATAGGAAAACAAAAAAATTACTATAATATATCCTGCTATTTTAAAATTTAGTTTTCCCTTAATTGAAAAAAAAGTAAGAAAAAATAGATTAATTTTTAAAAAGGGTGGGATTGAGGTAAAAGAGGACATTATATTAGAACAACACAGGTCAGAACTGAACAATTTAAGCATCATTGTGTTTCAACCTCAGATAATCTAACATAATAGTAGTCACCATAATGCCCCTTTCCTTGAATTATTTGAGTATAACTTTGTATACTATAGCATCAAGGATATCAAGACAGTGTGAAGCCATTCAAGAGAATTAAAGAATTACAGGGTAAAAAAATACCACATCTTTTTCATCCACTCTGCAGTTGATGGGCATCTTGATTGTCCCCAAGATTTAGCTATTACAAATTGTGCTGCTGTGGACATAGGTGCATATATATCACAGTGATATGAGATTTTCAGTTTTTCTTGGAAAATACCCAGGAAGGGAACAGCTGGATTGAATGGGACTTGCAATCCTAGTCTTTTGAGAATTCTCCACACTGATTTCCTTAGTTGTTGCACCAGTCTATACCCCAAAAAACAGTGGGGCAGTATTCCTTTTTCCCTGCATCCTCGACAAAATGTGTTATCAGTTGATTTCTTGATGGCAGCCATTCTTTCCGGGATGAGATGAAATCTCAATGCTGTTTTAAATTGAATTTCTCAAATGACCAGTGATAGTGAACATTCTTCATGTATTTATTTGCCATTTGCATATCTTCATCTGAGAACTGTGTTCATCTCAGATGCCCATTTTTGGAGAGTATCTTTGAATATGGGGGCTTGATGTTTTTCAATTCTTTGTATGTTCTGGATATAAGTTTTTTGTCTGAGGGGTTGCTGGCTAAAATTCTTTCCCATTCTGTGGGTTTTCTTTTCATTTTGTTGGTAGTTTCTTTTGAAGTACAGAAACTTTTCAATAATATGAGACTCCAGTTGTTGATTCTTTGAAGTATTTCCCTTGAAGTTTGCGTTTTATTCATGAATTCTCTGTCTACCCTTATGTCTCCAAGAGTTCTACCTATCTTGTCTTCCAGTAGATTTAGTGTTTCTGCTTTTGTATTTAGGTCTTTGGTCCATTTAAACTTTAGTTTTGTGCATGGGGATATACATGGGTCTAGTTTCAGTCTTTGGAATGTGGAAAGCCAGTTTTTCCAACATCACTTATTAATTTATTATTTATTCCTTCTTTCAGTGAACATGTTTAGCCCCTTTGTCAAATATGAGGTGGCTGAGTGTCTCTGTAGTTGTGTTTGCATCTTCTAATCTGTTCCATTGATCGTCAGGTCTATTTTTTTTGCCAGTGCCATGCTGATTTTTATCTCTGTGGCTTTGTAGTATAGTTTCAAGTCAGGAATTGAGATGCTTCCTGCCTTGCCTTTGTTGCCCAGAATTGCTTTTGCTATTCTAGGTCTCTTTTGGTTCCAGATGAATTTTAGGACTCATTTCTCTAGATCTATGGGGTTTGTTGGTGATATTTTCACTGGGATTTTGTTTCAGTTTTGGGGTAATTGCCATTTTTACAATATTCATTCTTCCTATCCATGAACAAGGGACGTCTTTCCATTTTCTGAGATCCTCTTCAATTTCTTCTTTCAGGGTATTATAATTTTCCCTGTATAGATATTTTACTTCTTTTGTGAGATTAATTCCTAAGTATTTCACTTTTTTGGATGCTGGTATGAAGGGTGTGGCTTCTCTAATTTCTCTCTCCATGATTTTGTTGTTAGTGTCTACAAATGCTATTGATTTTTAAGTATTGCTTTTGTATCCAGCTACATTGCTGAATTTATTTATTATATCTAGGAGTCTTTCAATGCAGTTTTGGGAGTCTTCTATGTAGAGTATAATGTTATCTGCAAATAATGGTAATTTAGCTTCCTATTTGACTGTCTTTATTCCTTTTATTTCTCTCTCTTGTTTAATTGTTCTGGCTAGTATTTCCAGTGCCTTGTGGAATAGGAGCAGTGATAAGGGACATCCTTGTCTTGTGCCTGATTTTAAGGTAAAGGGCTTCAGTTTTTGGCCATTTAATATGATGCTGGCTGTTGGTTTGTCATAAATGGTCTTTATCATATTGAGGTAAAGATCATCTACTCCAATTTTCTGTAAGGTTCTTGTCATGAATGAATATTGGACCATATCAAAAGCTTTTTCTGCATCTATAGAAATGATCATGTGATTCCTAGTTTTGGCTTTATTGATATGATGGATTACATTTATTGATTTACGTATGTTGAATCACCCCTGCATGCCTGGGATGAATCCCACTTGGTCATGGTGTATAATCTTCTTGATGATTTGCTGCATCCTATTTGCCAATATTTTATTGAGGATTTTTTCATCTGTATTCATTATGGAGAAGGGCCTGTGGTTTTCTTTTTTAGTTGGGTCTCTCTCAGGTACTAGAGTAATATTTGCTTCCAGAAATGAAGTAGAAACAATTGCTTCCTTTTAAATTTCATTGAAGAGTTTGAGGAGTGTCAGCATTAAGTCTTCTGTGTATTTCTTGTAGAGTTCCTCAATGAATCCATCTGGGCCTGGGCTCTTCTTTGTAGGTAAGGACTTAATTACATTTTCAATTTCATTAATAGAAATTGGGTTATTCAACAGTTTTACATCTTCTTGACCTGGCTTTGGTACTTCATATGTTTCTAGGAATCTGTCCATTTCTTCTGTGTTATCAAACCTTTGAGAGTAGAGGTTTTTGAAATAGGTGTTGATGATCTTCTATATTTTCACAAAGTCTGTTGTGACTTTGCCAACTTCATTCCTTCTTCATGAATTTGAGCTTTTTCTTATCTTTTTAAAAATAAGGTTGGCTAGGGGCTAATCAATTTTATTCATTTTTTTATTTTGAAATTTTTTATTTTAAAGAAAGTAAAACAAACAAAACAGAATATAGTAGATCAGAACAAAGAATGCAAGCAACACAGAATTTTACAAGACAAAGGAAATCAACAATGGCTATCATAATATCTCTTGTTTTCTTCTAAATAGTTGTCTATACCTTCACATACAATCAATTCAAACAGGACAAAACAGTATAAACCTTGTCAAAACAAATGAATGAAAGCATTACAGGCCTTCAAAACCAGACAATAGGAAAATCAACTATGACTATCACAATGTCTCTTGTTTTCTTTAAAATAGCTGTACTTACCTTCACATATATTGAAATAAATAATACAAAACAGACTAAAACCAATCAAAACAAAAAATAAAAGCATTATCGGACTTCAAAACAAGAAGACAGAAAACCAGCAATGGCTATCATAGTGTCTTACTTTCTTCAAAGTGGTTGTTCATACCATCACACATAATAAAATCAATTCTTGTAAATGCTTTAGAAGTACTAGGCACATATGAGCCTATAAATGTACATCTATCCTTTATTTTTTAAACTTTAAAAAAATTTTATTTAAAGAAAGACTAAACAAAACAGAAAATTGGTAGAAATAATACATACATTCAGAGAAAAAAAATAAACAGTAAGAAATTGCTGATTGATGTTTATATATTGTCATTTTACAAATAGTTGTTCAAGATACAAAAATGGAACATGTAAAGTGGGAATTCAAACAGTGATACTGCAAACAGTTCTTTTCAACTGTCCAACAAAAACTTAGTGACATGGTTGTCAATCCTATACGCTTGAACTTATATGCAGTTATCCAAATCTTCATTTATGTTTAGATTAAACAAACTAAAGCAGGTTAAAATCATTCTGAACAAAGAATAATAGTATTGCTGGATTTTATATTATGACACTCTGTGATCAGCACTGGGTAGTGCAGTGTCTTTTTTAAAAATTTAATTTTAAGAAAGACTAAATAAAACAGAAAGTAAGTAGAAATAATACATAATTTCAAAGAAAAAATAAGTAGTAAAATCACTAGTTGATGATTACAGTTTGTGTTCTTACAAATAGTTATTCAAGACACTAAAGTGGAGCTAATAAAGTGGGGATTCAAACAATGAGATTGCAGCCAGTTCTGTTCAACTATCTAACAAAAACTTAGAAATATGGCTATCAGTCCTGTACACTTAAAGATACATGCAGTTATCCATATCTTCAATTATGTTGAGATTGAATAAACCCAAGCAGGCTAATATCACTCTGAAGAAAGAATAATACTATTGTGGGTTTCACATTATGACACTCCAGGATCAGCACTGGGTATTTTAGTGTCTCTTTTTCTTCAGAGTATCTGTTCATTTCATCATATGTCATATGATCAGCTCTCATAAAATGTTTGTATATTCTATGCATGCATGAGTCTTAATATGTATTTCTACCATTTCTGTATAAGAGGGACAAACAAAACAAAGCAAGACTAAACAAAACATATTCCTATAAACACATGAAATGAAATAAACATATACGACCATTGTACAAAGAGTTCTACCATGATTCCTGTGTTGTCTCTTGTTATCTCCAATAGAATTGGCTATATCATCAGACATGGTATAATTGAATATATTAGTGCATGACAGTATTAATAAAAATACAACTTTGTATATAGCATAGAATTTCAAAAACTGACAGTTATCAAACCAGAATGTGTATCAAAGAGTCTTGTCATCTTCGGGTAGTTGCCTATACTCTCAGACTTGATACTATCAGTCATATCAGTTTTGTATAAAATATTCTCTGCCTCACTTGTGTTACATTCTTTTTTTGCCATCAGTTGTCTGCATATCTTCTTCATTCTGTTTTGTGCTCCATGCATTGAGGCCTCTCTGCCACTGTTCCTGGAATCACACAGGGTGAGGAGTGTGTCAACAAGGACTCCCCCAACTTGGAGAAAATCAAAAGAACTTATGAGACACCCAGGCACACAATAGGGACACATTCGGGCCTCAGCTGATACCAACACTACAGAGAGGGAGATTTGGTGACCTGAAATAACCTGAAGATAAAGTAATAGCAGGAACTAAAAATTGACCTACATCAGTACTACTAGGGTTGTCAGCCCAGGAAGAATATAGAACTCACCAAACAGGCCCTACAGTGGGAAGTCAGGTGACTGGTCCACCTCTTCACTGTGGGATACAGCAATTGGACAAACATCAACCTTACATTAGGACCACAAAATATACACTACCAACAGTTGACACAAGTGGGACTGAAGGAACAAATATTAACTTAAAGGGGAAAATGGGAAAACAAAAAGCAAAATGCAGTCTCAAACATCTACTCCACCAGGAGCAAGGACAGGAGACATTGAAACAGAGGAATTCAAAAGTAACACACCAGAAATCTCTGAAAAGATAGCAAGTGAAATTTAAAAAAAAAACTACTCCATGAGATTATAGAGGAAATCAAATTAGATGTACTCAACCTTAGTAAAGGACTTGCTAGGTTCAGCTAAAGAAGAAATAGAGAAAAAAGTATAGGAGAAAAAAATATGGGAAACTGATTGAAACCTTGAATGAACAATATAGAAAACAAGCAGAATTTATGAAACAAACTCAAAGAGACATCCAAGAAACAAAGAATTGTATTCATAGCTGGAAAAACCATTTAAATGAAGCTGAGGATGGGATTTCAGACATGAGGACAGGATCATAATTAGTGATGATGAAAGGAAAGAACTTTAAAAAATAACAAAGCAGCATGAAATAACAATCCAGCAGCTTCAAGATGATGCCAAGAAAAACTATATAAGATTAATAGGCATAGGGGGTCTGGGAAAATGGCGGAACAGTAAGCAGCAAACTAAAAAGCCTCTCTGAGATAAACAGCCCACATTTTGGAGACGTAAAAGCAGGAAAGACATAGGTCCCCTTGACCGAGGAAGAAACTAAAGTAAGAATTGAAGCCCACAGAAATAATTAAAAAAAAAATTTGAACAGAAGAAGGTGGTAGCTGGCGACATTCTCACCAGAGCTGGTCCCCCCACTGAGCCAGAAGCACTGTTGGAACCCAGAGACGCACGGGCACAGTGAAGGTGGTGGCTGGTGGCCTGAAGGCCTTGGTGAGGAGATGTAAGGGCAGAAGGGAGCAGCGAACCAGAGAACTGCACTGGCTAGTATGTCCAAACTCACAAGGCTGTGACTCAGCAAACTGTCCAGGTTCCTGCCACTTCAACTCGCCAGAGCGGTGGTTGCGCTGGGGTACAGGAATACTGAGGTTGGGGATTGGCAAGACCAACAGAAAGCGGAGCTGGTAGGGGACCTATGTTAACCTGTGGTGAGTGGTGGGAATAAAACCTTTCCATGTGAAAGGGAACAACATCTTGGAAGCAGGCAGGGCTGGAAGAAACAAGGCACTGCAGAGACTTCAGTCAGTTGTTCCCTTCCCAGATGGGATTGGTCAGATGTGCTTGGCCTGGGTCATGTGGGGCTGGGAACCAGTAGAGTGTCCCAGACCAATCCCTACAGGCTTTGTACACCAAGGCAGAGTGAAGGCCTCTGTGGACTGGCTGACCCAGAGGGGAGGGACCAGCATACAACATCCCTATTTGCACCTAAGTAGTACACTGTAGTAGGCAGGGTCACCTAGCCAGTGAGATTCAGAAGAACCAGAATCAACAATAACAACAAAAAAACATGGGGGGGGTGTCTGGGGCTTTCTTCATATGCGTGTATGAAGAAACAAAAATATGAGAAGAAGAAACAATAAGAAAAAGCCCCAAGCCCCAAGCCCCCAGTCCCCAACCCTGACAACATTGATCCAAGAAAGGTTAAATACAAAAGAGACTGAGGACAGCAAACATGCAATATCAGACATGGCATCAGTGGACATAAAGAAATATCTTCAGGACCTCACACATGAGTTCAAAAGTGAAATATTTAACCAAGTAAAGCAAGATATAAATGGATTAGTAAAAGAAATGCTAAACCCCTCTCAAGAAGACAGAGACAGAAGAAGGGAGGAACTCAAACAAAGGAGAGAACCATTTGGTGAAGAATAAAAAAAAATATAGAATACATGAAGCAGATTCAAAGAGATTACCAGGAAATTAAAACTCTATGGAAAGATGGCAAATCAGCTTGAAAGAAACTAAGGATAGATTATCCAAAATGGAGGATAATTTTGCAATGTGGGAGTATAAAAGGGAAAACTTTTTAAAAATAACAAGGAAACAAGCAGTAACAATAAAAGGCTAGAAGATGACAAAAGGATCTATAACTTGAGAATAAAGAAAGTGAATGAAGAAGCAGGGGTACAAACGAAACTACAAAGTCTATTCACAGAAATAATTAAGAAAAACTTCCCAAACATAGGAAAAGGAAATGATATTTTGATATATGAGGCATACAGAACTCCAGCCACCTACAACCAAAACAGAGCTACACCCAGGCATATAATAATCAAGATCCCAGAAATTCAATATAAGAACACAATATTAAAAGCTGTTAGAGACAAGAAACAGATAACCTAAAGAGGAAGGCCCATCAGAATAACAGCAGACTTCTCGACACAAACCATCAAGTCAAGAAGATCCTGGAGTGAAATATGTCAAGCCCTGAAAGAAAATAACCTCCAACCCATATTGATATAACCTGATAAACTGTCTCTAGAAATTAATAGAGAAACAAGATGTTTCCAAGACAAAGAGGAACTTGGGAAATTTGCAACCACCAATCCAACTCTACAGAGAATACTGCAGGGCATTCTAGACTCACCAAGGTCTGACAATTAGTTGGAGGGAGCTTTACTGCTGGCCCTATCTACCCACTGTACATCTCTATTTTTAAGGGCATACTTACCAAACTGACTGGAGCCTGCTGAGATCTTCTGTTTGGGGAGGCACTCACTGAATCTTCCTTCAGGTTAGCACAGTTAATCCTCTGTAGTCCAAGGTTTCAGGAGAAAGGGTGGGAGCTGAAGATCAACAGCCGTATTAGGTCCAGTAGGTATGGAGTGTCCCTGAGGGGCCAGCAGATGTCCTGAGTCTGGGTGTTCACTTGGCATGGGCCAAAGTCCCAGGGCAGCGTGGTGTTCCTCAGTGCCACCTGGGGTCACACAGGAAGCAGCCGGCTGCATGAGCCAAGGTCCGAGGGCAGCATGCGTTCTCCAGGGCTGGTAGGTGTCACATAGGAAGCATACAGCTCCACAGGCCAAGGTCCCAGGGCAGCATGGTGTTCCTCAGTGTTAGCTGAAGTCACACAGGAAGTGGGTTGCTACACAGGCCAAGGTCTGAGGGCAGCATGCATTCCCCATGGCCGGCGGGAGTTGTGCAGGAAGCAGGCAGCTGCACAGGTCAGGTGCCTGCTGGAGTCGCACCTATTTCCAGGTTTTGAGCAATGTTTCAAAGCTCCCTTGGTGCACTGGGAATCATCTGGACCACTACTGGCTCCCAGGGCCGACTGCTGGCAACTTTTTGCCCCTTGGAGCTCATTGGGTGTGGGCCAGTTGGGCCCGCGGGGACTCTGTGTGTCCTCTGGTGATTTCAGTTGCAGGGCATGGTCTTACTGCCTGAAAGTGAAGTTCTAAGGCTTCCTCTTGCACTAGAATTCAACCCACCTGTGGTCAGGGCCTGGACTGGTTTCTGGACCCTGCTTGCTTCTTTAAGTCACTGGGCATGGCCCAGTTATACCTGTGGGTACCTCCCATGCCTCTTAGGGTGATTTCAGATGCAGGGCATAGTCTTACCACCTGGGAGCAAAGTTTCCCCATGGGCTGGGATTCAACCTGTGTATGTAATCAGGTCCTCGGCCCTTGAAGATCGTTTTACAAATGTATTGGAAATATAGTTTTAGCTCTGTAAGCTATCTAGTTTGGCATGCAGACATCTTTCTAGTTATAGATAATATACTCCTCTCCATGTTCCACAAAGGATAAGTCACCAGTTCTTCATATTCTCTAAGGACAGTGACCTCCCAAATATTAACCCTTATGTTTCCATACAGCTTTTCAGTGATTACTCCTTTAGGTATTTCACATGTAAGCAGCTCTCATTCCATATTAATATGTATATCATGCTGCCAAAAAAGATCAGAAAGGCTGATTATATAAGGTTTTGTTTTCATTTTTTAAATTGAAAATATTAATCAGATGTTTTTATCACCTGAAACATTCTGTTTTGAAATACGTACACATTATTGAATGGTTGAAGTAGGTGAATCCACATATTCATTATCTCCCACATCTATTTATGTGGTAAGAATACTTTAAGTCTTATCTCAGAAATTGTCAAGAATACAACACATTACTATTAACTTTAATCACAGTGTTATATAATAGGCCTCTTGAACTTTTTCCTAGAACTATTTTTTGGCTTGGAAAACAAATTATTAAAAAGTATATCTTAAAATAGGAGGCGTGCCTTTGCTACAGAGTCATATATATTAGAAGGGCAATAAATTTGTTGTTTTTTTCACAGTATCACTCATGGTAGTTTCAAGAAAAATTTAAAAAGCCAATATTGTCAAAATGGCCATATTTCCAAAGCTGATACACAGATTTAACATAATACAAATCAAAATTCAAGCAGCATTTCTCATAGAACTAGAGAATCCTAAAATTTATATGGAACCAGAGAAGATCTACAATAATAAAAGTAATCCTGGGTAACAATAGCAAAACATGGGGTTATCACATTCCTGGGCTTTAAGTTGTACTACAAAACTACAGTGATAAAAACAGTTTAGTATTGGCAAAAAAATTAGTCATAGGAGTAAATGAAATAGAAGATGCAGAAAACAACCTCAGGCATGATCTCTGACAAAAGGGCTGCAGGAAAGATAAGCTCTTCAGCAAATGGTGTTGGGAAAACTGGTTACATATGTGCTGAAGACTGAAATTAGACTCATTTCTCAAACTGGTCAAAGGCCTACATATAAAAATAGAAACACTTAGTATGCTAAAAAAATAAAATAGGTAAAACTCTTGAACATCTAGGAATAGGTTTAGACTTTCTGAATGAAACTCAAATTGAATAAGAAATAACATCAAGAATTAACAAACGAAACTATATCAAATAAAAGTCTTCTGCACAGCAGAAGAACCAACCAATAGAGTGAAGAGACAAATTATATAGGGTAGCAAAATTTTCCAGGTACTCCAGAAATGGAGGACTGCTAATCAAACATATAAAAAACTAACAAAATCAAAATTGCCAAATAAAAAGCTCAATTAAGAAAATGAGTAACTGAAATGAATAGACACTGCTTGAAACTACAAGTGACCCTCAAATACATGAAAAAATGTTCACTATCTCAGGAACTCAGAGAAATGCAAATTAAAGCAACACTGAAGTTCTACCTTTAATCTAGAAAGAATGGCTACCATCAATAAATCAAATATTAGCAAATGCTGATGAGGCTATAGGGGAAAAGGAACACTTGTACATTCTTGGTAGCAATGTAAACTATTACTACCACTAAGGAAATCAGGTTGGCAATTCCTCAAAAAACTAAAACTAGGGGCTGGGGATTTAGCTCAGTGGTATAAGCACTTACTACTGATTAAAAAAAAAAAAGAAGAAGAAAAAAAAAACTAAAACTAGAAATTGCATTCACCTCGGCCATTCCCCTTCTAGGTAACTTCTTGAAAGACATTAAGGCATCATGTTACAGTTATATATATATATATATGCCCTTGTTTATAGCAGCAAAACTTACAATATCTAAGTCTTGAAAGTGACTTGTATATCTGTCAATAGATCAATGACTAAGGAAAATTTAGTATTCATACACAAGTGAGTGCTATTTAATCATAACACTATACAATGTAGCAACCAAATGCTCTGCATACACAACCATATGGAGGAACAGTTTATTTCAGCTCATAGGTTCATAGGTTTCAGTCCATGCTTGGCTGATTCCAACACACAAACATCTTGGCAGAAGGAATTGCTGAAGCTGTTCAACACCTGGAATTCAGGAAGCAGCGGTACAGGGAAGAGCTAATGAGAGAAAGGGTCCTGAACCAGATGTAGTCCTCGATGTAAGGCATCCGTGACTTACTCAGACACAACCAGAAGTGGCTTTATTAATTTCATCAGCATCACTCCAACTGACAGCCAGGATTAGCCATCATACATGAAAACCCAGATTCTTAAGACCGTATAGCGTGAGAGTAAATAGAGGCATAAACAAGAGTGAAGAAATCAATCAGAGTTGTAAGATGAAAAGGGAGAAATGGAACATTACACCTTGTCTTCAAGAAAATGTAAAGAGTTTTCCAGATGGAAGGGAACCGACACGAAAGAACGTGTGTGCTGGGGTCATGCAATTATTTAGTCAGAAAGAGCACTGTTTGTTTGGGGTAGGCAAGCAGAAAGTGTTCAATTTAGAGATTCATAAGCATGGAATGGCAGGTTCTCTTCCCAGAGGAGTGAAAGCCCTTGAGCAAAGTAGGGGCAATGGTGTGTATCCAGGGAAGTATTGCAAAATCATGTGCCAAGCATAGTTTTTATATTTATTCATTTGGATACTTATTTTTCATACCGTTAGTTTATCAAGTTCTAATATAAAATTACATCAAAGTTAAAATGTTCCTTTAGAAGCATATATTGCTGAATTGGGACAGCGTGACTCACATTCCTCTGTTTGGCCATACCCTCATTTCCCCCTGCTTCTTACAGGGTTACGTACTGAGCATGAGCAGCCAGACCAAAAACTCTGAAGTGGCAATAACCAGAACTGGGGCACTCGACAAGGGAGAGCAAGAGATGTTAGAAGAGTCTTGTGGTCATGCAAACACATGGTCCCATGAATGCTCATGGAACTCTTTAGCACAGGGAAGCTGGGGAGAACCAATGGTCTTGTACTCAGAAGGCCATTCTGGAGTTCAGGGTGGCCTCTACCATCCACCTGCTTGGACATATGGAGCAACTTAGGGAGCAGAGGAAACTAGTAATTAGTGCTGACTTGGACTCCTGTGAACCTCGAGTTTGTTGCTGCTGTTGTTTAAAATTGTTTTAAAATCACACTCCCATTCCTGAGATTTCTCTTTGCTACTCTATTGTAATTAAAATTCTCCATGTAAATCACTGGTAGGTACGAGGAAAATAATGCAGAGCTTGCTACTTAATGTTTACTGTCATGAAATATTTATAGATAAATATTTTGGGTTGTAAATAAAATGGATAGCTTGCATGTGAACGCATGGTTCTCAGTGTACCCTTTGACAAGGGAACACAGCAAGTTGACATATTCATAATTTGACTTTCCTCTAGAAAGCCGGCTGATGCTCTGCACTTGCAATAGCAGAAGCAACAATTTGTATTTCCTTGTGGAGTGTTTTCTAGCAACTCATCATTTCTACATCTAAGCACACTTTTGTTTGCTCCACAAGCCTAGAAGGAAACTGCATTGATAAACAGGTCCCCTTAAGCTACCGGTGAAAACCACTCTCAATGACTTGTGGTGCCTCTCATTGAACGATGGTGTGTTCTGAACATTTCTGCTTTTCTCTCCATTAGGGTATGCACTGTATCTATCTCTTATGTGCGGAACTGAGAAGAGAAAAAATAAAAAGTAACACTTTATAAGACTAGCAGGGTGACCACGTGATTTTCAGGAAGCAGATAAGATGACATGTGGCTGGGAAAACCCTAGATTTATTAACTCACTTCTAATAACTGCAGCTCTGATTTCAAATGAAGAAAGGAAAGCCCAGAGATTTGAAGCTTCTTGTCCAAGACCCACTGGTCTCAGGGCTTGAGCTCAGTCATACCAGGATCCAAGTTGTCATGTTACAAAGAACTTTTTATTTGCATAGAAAAATTGTCAATTTAAATTTACTCAATTTAAAAGAAATAATTACCTGATAAAATCTATTTTTGTTTTAATTCTTCTGATTTTATAAAAAGGATCACTTATAGCTACTGTAGTTTCAAGATACAAAGTTAGATGTTGGTATTAAATTGTAAACTTAGCAACTGAACTAAAACTTTCAAATAACTGACGCTTGCCTGGACTTTGCATCTGGCACTGGACCATAATAAATAAATTCCCTGACTAATCTCACAGAATGAAACATTCAGTCTTGTATATCCTCATTGCAAATTCCTCTTATCAATTAGAAATTATACAAAAACAATACAATGAATGACTATCATAACTCTCATTAAAGAGTGTTGAATGGTAAAGAATAAAATGCTATGGGGTACTTAAGCCATCTGGCACTATGTGGTATTGAAGTCTTTACCCTCTTTGTGCTTTAGTTTTCTCACATAAAATGAGCCTAATAATAGAACCAATATCAGAGTTATTATGAAACATTAAATTAGATAACATGAAGTGCCTGGCACATCTTAACCCCTGAGTAAATATTAGTTATTATTATTACTGCATTCTTGATAGTGTGTGTTATAGATTGTTCTTTGTCTAAATTATATTATGAGTAAATTCAGCTAGGAGAATTTATTAAAGTATAGAACAGCTCTCAGCAGCATTTAGACAACAAAGCTGTGTGATAGTTAAAGATACTTGTGTGTGTTTACAAAGTAAATAACCATGCTGGTTGGCTTACAACACAATTCAAGAGATTTACTTTTTCATATATGTTGTATGGAGACGTTAGTGTGTAGTAAGACCTGCTGAACTCCAAATCAGTGTGCACATAATGAGAAAACAAGATCACTTTAAGAAAACAGTTTTCTCAAGTCATGTATATGCCCTGGTCCAGGTTAATTGTAGCCACCTCACAGTTTAATGATTTTAGTCTGTATTCCACTGATGGGCAAGTGTTTTTGAGTTCAAAAATATTTTGGCTTGGATGATGACAACAATTTTATAGGATTTAGGAATTTCTGAACTGTTCAGAAAAATAGTCTTCCAGATGTACTAGTAATATATGTGCAGTGTCTGAGAGATACAACAGATTTACCATTTAAAATCCCTTAACTACAAGTGAGTTAAAAGAAATGTGGTAGAAAGATTGCAGCATTTCATATTTTATACATTCAGTCCATTCTAAAATTTCAGAGTAGATTATTTTTAGACTTTATTTTTACTGGTAGGTTTTTCCAATGCATAATTATTGTATTCCTCATGGGGTGTTGGTACCTGTACATGACATACCAATTTTTTAAAAATCCTTGCACTCTCCCCTCCCCATTCTTTCCATCTCTTAATCTCTTCTCATATGTGAAAGATCTATCTCTCTACTTATGATCTATCTTTTATTTCACTCTATTTATATGTGGGTTTTGTCATGTAACAGAAAGCATGACATATTTAACTTATGTGTCTTTTGCATTTCATTTAATATTATGGTCTTAAGGTACAATCATTTTTCTAAAAATGACTTATGCATATCCTTCTTCATGACAAATTAGTACTCCATTGTGTGTAAATGCACATTTTATTTTTTTAAATTTTTATTTAAGGAGAAAAAGAAAAAAAAAGAAAAAGGGTACAAGTTATACAGAATTTCAAAAAAACAGTAGGAAATTGCTAGTTAATAGATTACATATTGTCATTTTAGAAATAGTTGTTCAAGTTACAAAATTAAAGCATACAAAGTGGACATTTAAACAGTGAGACTGCAAACAGTTCTGTTCAATGATCCAACAAAAACTCAGTAATATGGTTATCTATCTTATATGCTTAAATATACATGCAGTTATATCCTTTAGAGCACTTTCTTTTCCTCCCCTTTTGAGAATAACAATTACACATTTTGGGTTTTATTACCCTCACAGTTTTTATTAGCGTTTTTTTGAAGAGAATAAAACCAAATGTGACATAACAAACAGAGTCAGTCAAATCAAAAGGATGTACATAGTACATAATGTAAAAAAAGAATACAAGGTGATCAACAATGGTTACAATAATGCCTCTTGCTATCTTAAAAAGAATTGCCTATATCATCAGTTATAGTAAAAGTCAACAAAACAGTAAAGAGCAAAACCAATAAAATCAAAACATTGGAGACATTAAAGGACTACAAGAAGATAATAGTCAACCAGAATGGGCATCATAGTGAATGTTATTCTTCACAGCTGTTGCCTATACCCTCAAACTTGGTACTATCAGGCAAAACAGAATAGAGTAAAATTAGTCAAAACAAGATGGTGAGAGCAATACAGGGTTTCAAATCAAGTTAATTGGAAATCAAAATGGGTTACTATAATATATCCTGCTATTTTAAATTTATTTTCTTCTTAATTAAAAGATAAAAATAAAAGCATAAATAATAAAAAAGGAGATTGAGATAAAAGAGGACATAACAACAAAACAGTACAGTTCAGAACATAACCATTTAATCAAAACAGTGTTTCACCACAAGATATGCTGACATAAAAGTAGTTACCATAGTGTCTCTTTCCCTGAAATCTTTGCATGTAACTTCTATACTGTAGCACCAAACATATCAGGACAATGTAAAACCATTCAAGAGAATGATAGTGTTACAGGGTATTTAGAATCAACTAAGAAAATGAACAATGGTTTCTGTATAATCTCCTTGTCTACAAAAGTTTTTATTTATATTATCACATATAATAAAATCCAATAAGATACAACTTGTGAAGACTGATGGAGACAGAAGAACAAAAGCTTGATGGGACTTCAAAACAAGATGATATTAAATTAGCACTAGCTATTATGATGTCTTGTTTTCTCCAAAATAGCTGTTCCTATCATCTAACCTTCTCTGCCTCATTTCTGTTGAGTTCTTTTTCTGTCATTAGTTGTCAGTTTGTCTTCTTCATTTGGCTTTCTGCTCCTTTCATTGTGGCCTCTCTGCCACTGTTTCTGGAATCTTGGTAGTTTTCTCTTTTAGAATGTCCTGCAGTATTCTCTGTAGAGTTGAATTGGTGATTGCAAATTCCCCTAGTTCCTCTTTATCCTGGAAGCACCTTGTTTCTCCATTAATTTCTAGGGACAGTTGTGCAGGATATCTCAATCTTGGCTGAAGGTTATTATCTTTCAAAGCTTGAATTATTTCCCCCCATGCTCTTCGTGATTTGATGATTTGTGCCGAGAAGTCTGCTGTAATTCTGATGGGTGTTCCCTTGTAAGTGATCTGTTTCTTGTCTCTGATGGCTTTTAATATTCTGTTCTTATATTGGATTTCTGAAATTTTGATTATTATATGCCTGGGTGTTGCTCTGTTTGGGTTGTAGGTGGCTGGGTTCCTGTATGCTTCATAGATCTGAGTATCTTTACCTTTTTCCATATTAGGGAAGTTCTCCTTGATTATTTCTGTGAATAGCCTTTGCAGTTCTTTTGTTTGTATCCCTGCTTCTTCCTTTACATTCTTAATTTTTAAGTTATAGATCCTCTTATCATCTTCTAGCCTTTTATTGTTACTGCTTTTTCCTTGTTATTTTTAAGAAGTTTTTCCTTTCATGCTCCCACATTACAATCTGTCCTCCAGTTGAGATAATCTATCCTTAGTTTCTTTCAAGCTGTTATGCCAGTTTTTGATAGTTTTTAGTTTCCTGATAATCGCTTTGAACCTGCTTCATGTAGTCTATGTTTTCTGTATTTTTTCCATCAAACAGTTCTCCCTTTTTTTTCTGTTCTTACCATCCCACCATCTGTTTTTTCTTGGGAGGTGCTTAGCATTTCTTTAACTGTTCTGCTTATATCTTGATTTACTTGGTTAAATGCTTCACTTTTGAACTCGTCTATGAGGCTCCAGAGATATCGCCTTATATCTATTGGTGCCATGCCTGATATTGCATGTTTTCTGTCCTCATTCTCCTTTGCATTTCCCTTTCCTGGATCAGTGTTCTCAGAATTGGGGATTGAGGACCCTTTCTTGTTGCTCCCTCTTCCCATACTTTTTGTTCCTTCCATACAAGCATATATAGGAGGCCCAGTTTCTTTCTTTGTTGGTTACAGTTTGTTTGTATTGTGCTGGCTAGGTGTTCCCACCCACTGCAGTGTATAGGGAGACACAGACCAGGGCACCCTATGCTGGGCCCACCTCTCCAGGTTAGTCAACCTGCTGAAGGCTTCACTGCATTAGGGTACACTGCCAGGCACAGGTACCCAGTTTGGGCTAGCCTACTGGGGTTAGTCTGTGGCATCACCCTGGTCAAGTGCTCCTCACCAATCCCACTTGAGAGGGGAATATGTGACTGAAGTCACTGAAGCATCCTGTTCTGGCTAGTCTTCCCAGTCCCAGAATGTCCTCTATTGGAGCCTCCTAGTCTATGGAAAGGTCCCTGTTCATCTCACTCACCACAGGTCAATGCAGGGCTCCCCACCAGCTCTGCTCTCAGTTCAGTTCACCGATTCCTGCTCTCAGAGCTTTTGCATCTCTAACCCTGCTGTGCTGATTCAGATGCAGCAGGGGCAGCAGGAAATTCAGGCCGTGGTTTCCAGAGGCGCGGGTATCAGCTTCATCACTGAGACTTTAGCTGTTCCAGTCATAGCACCGGGATTGCATTTCCAGTTCCAGTTTAGTTCATTCCTTGGTCAGCAGGGTATATCTCTCCCTGCTTAGGACTCCCCACATCACACCATTCCTGGAATCTAAGCTGGCTATCTCAGAGAGCCTCCATAGCTGCTGTTATCTATCCATCATATTCTCCCAGAAGTCTCAATGTACATTTTCTTTATCCATTCATCTGTTGATGAGCATACAAGCTGATTCTTTTGGCTATTTCAAATACCACACTGAACAGAAGTGGGTGATAGTGGACATCTTTGTTTTCTTCCTGATTTTAAAGGAAAAGTTTTTATGTTTTTCCTGACTTATGTATCATTGGGCTTTGGTTTGTCATGAATGCTTTTAATTAGCTTGAGATGAGGTCATTCTGTATCTATTTTCTTTAGGTTTTTATTATAAATGATGTTGGATTTCATCAAATGCTTTACTGTATCAATTGATATGGTCCTGTGGTGTTTGTGCATGCTTCTGTTTGTGTCATGCATCGCACTTACTGATATAAGTGTTGCCAGGGTTTGCAAAGGAAACAATTTGATATAAGACATGGAATTTATAGTATTATTTTATAATGGTCACCCAAAGAGTCAAATGTAGAATAACGGGTGCAGGAATCTCCACACACTAAGACCCAAGGAATCCAGCTGAGGGCCTGGATCCCATGGCAATGTCCTACATGTGTCCAGCTGAAGACCCAGAGCCTGTGACAATATCTCATGCAACAGTATGGAGAACGACAGCACCACTTCTTCTCCAGTTCCCCTTATCATGTTGGTAACAGTTCTCACATGGTCAATTCACACTCAGCACTGTGCTGATTCAGTTGATACCAGCAAGTATTACAAGTTGACCACCAGTTATCAAGTCACCACACACATATTGAACTATCTGTGTAATCCTGGGTTGAAACCAGCTTAGTCATGATGTATGAATCTTCTGATGATTTTTTGCCTTTCATGTGCCAATATCTTTTAAACATATTTGTGTCTGTGCTCATTTATGAGATTGGTTTGTAGTTTTCCTTTTCAGTTGGGTGTTTGTTTGTCTTTGGAATCAGAATAGTGCTGGCTTCTAGGAATAAGCTTGGAAGCACTCTTTCCATTTTTTCAATTTCGTTGACAAATGTAAGGAATATTAATGTTATGAGTTGTGGACCCATTTGGTCCTGGGCTTTTCTCAGTTGGTAGGTTTTCTGTTACTATTGCCTCAGTTTCATTTCTTATTATTGGATTGTTCCAAATTTTTATGTCTTCTTGATTTAGTTTTGATAACTCATATGAATACAGAATTATATTCATTTCCTCAAGGTTTTCCAATTTGTTGAAAGGCTATTTTTCATAATAATTACTATCTTCTGAATCACCATACTGTCTGCTGCAACCTTGCCTTTTTCAATTTTAATTGCAATAATATGAATTCTTTTGTTCTTTCTTCTTGTAAGTTTGTTAAGGGTTCTTTCAAAGAACCAGCTCTGGTTCATTGATTATCTGAACTGATTTTTTAAAATCTCAGTTTTATCAATTTCTGCTCAAATCTTTGTGGTTTTTCTCTATAAATTTGGTTTAGGTTTGGGCTATTGTTACTTTATGAATATTTTAAGGTTCATTATTCAGTTATGTATTTGGGCTTGCTTTGTTTTTCTCATGAGAGCATTAATTGCAATGACCTTCCTTGTTAGGCTGCTTTCATTGTGCTTCATAAGTTCTGGGATGTTGTCCTGACATTGTGACTTGATTCTAGAAATTGTTTAAATTTCTTCTTTGAGCCATTGGATGTTCAGGAGTGTGATATTATGTTTCCAAGTGTTTATAAATTTTTTTGTGGTTTCTTTGGTGATTGATTTCTAGTTTCAATGCACAGTGGTCTGATAATAAATATATAGTGATTTTGATATTTTGTATTTATTTAAGGATGCTTCATAGAGTAGTATTTGGTTGATTTTGGGCAAAAAGAGAAGAAGGTATATTCTTTTGTAGTAGGGCCTTCTGCAGATACTAGTAAGTCCATTTATTTGGAGGTATACATTAACTCTTTGTGGATTTTTTGTTAGTTGATCTCTGCCTTTGTGGCAGTGGGGTATTATGTTCCTTCACTGTGATTGTGTTGGTATTTATATGATCTTTTACATCTTACAGTCTTTGCTTAATGAAAATATATGATCCAGCAGTCAGTGGATATATATTGTGTCCAGCTAAAGACCCAGAGCCTGTGACAATATCTCATGCTACAGTACAGAGAACGACAGCACCACTTCTTCTCCAGTTCCCCTTATCATGTTGGTAACAGTTCTCAGGTGGGCAATTCACACTCAGCACTGTGCTGATTCAGTCAATACCAGCAAATATTACAAGTTGACCACCAATTATCAATTCACCACACACATATTGAACTATCCTTGTAATCCTGGGATGATATATACAGATATATATGTTCCCTTAAATAAGATGGAGTACTTAGTGAAGTACTCTTTTGATCTGTTTTTAGTTGAAGTTGACATTCACATTTAGGGTGAAATTACTACCCCTGTTTGTTTTAAGGGTCCTGGTGGATGAAAAGTTGTTTTCTAGTCATTAATTTTCAGTCTATAATCAGTCTTTTCTAATTAGACAAATTTCTTGAGTGTGAGGAACTACTGAATTCTGTTTTTGATCCAGTGTTACAACTTGTCTTTTAATAGAAAAACTGACTTTATTAATACTGAGTTATTATTGAGATATGTTGACTTATTCTTGATATTGCATTCTTTTTCTGTTGATAGCTTGTTTGTTTATTATCTACTTGCCTTGCCTAATGTATTCCTTCCTTCTTAACTGTTGGCTTTGCTGTCTCTGACTAGGATGTATATTCTTGAGTGTTTTATGGAGTGCTATTTTATTTTTCATGTATCTCTTATGTTGCTCTTTATCATGAAATATTCTTATTTTTCCATCCAACATAAAATAAAGTTTTGCAGAATATGCTAAAGTGAGTTAGACATTGATTGTTTCTAGGGATTGAAATACTTCAGTACAGTCTCTCCTAGTATTTAAAGTGTGTTCTAATTGTAATGAGTTTGTCTTTATTTGTGATTTTTTTTTGCTTTTCTATGATATTTTAAGGTTTTATATTTTTGTTGGACATCTGGAATTCTGACTAATATGTGTTGTGGAAGCTTATTTTTTAAAAATCATACCTGGTTGGTGTCTGTAGGCCTTGCTTAACTGTATATTGAATTCATTTCTCATACCTGGAAAACCTTTTATTCTGATTTATGTGAACTGACGAGATTTCCTGTGTTGTGCTCTAGTTTCTCTCTAACTCTAATTAGCCTTAAATTGATCTGGTTAGACTTACCTCCTAGATGTTGACAATTTTTGTTCTTCTCCTATCATTTGTAGATTCTCTGAATTTCCTTATAACTTGCCATTTTTTCCTTGATTCCTGAAACTCTGTCTGTCACATTGCCCATTGCTGAAATTTTAAACTACGTATAAATTTTTATATTTGGTATTTCTACCTGACATTTTTTGGGGAGTTGATATATTTGGTAAATTTGTCATTTGTGTTTTGCACTCTTTTAACTTTTTTTTCTTAACTTTTTATCAGTACCGGGGATCGAACTCACCACTGCCTGCTTGCAAGGCAGGTGCTTATGCCGTTGAGCTAAATCCCCAGCCCCGTGTTTTGCACTCTTTTGGTCAGCCCTTCCAATTTTTTATTTGCCTCTCCCGAATCCACATCAATCATTCTGTGTGCTAATTCTGTTAACACTTGGCTCACATCCTCTTTGAAATCACTCAGATCCATTTCCCTTTCTTCAATTAGCTCACAAAACTCTACTCCCTTGTGATTGCTCTCTTCCCTGTCAGTATCCCCTGGGTCTGCCTTGGGAGAGGTGGGGTTCCTTAGGGACCTTTTGTTTCCTTCTCCCCATATTCCTTTGTCAGTGTGTGTGTGTGTGTGTGTGTGTGAGAGAGAGAGAGAGAGAGAGAGAGAGAGAGAGAGAGAGAGAGAGAGACTCTTTTGGTGCTGGAGGTCAGAATCCAGTAAAGTGAGGAGAGATTGTAGTTGATATGAAGATCTTTTTAGTTAAATACTACCTCCCAGTGATATGCTTTTTGCTTTATTTGGCTAGAAGTACTACTTACTCCATTAGCTATTTAACTTAAGAGGTTTGGACCCTGTCAATGTTTTTCTTGTTTGTTTGCTTTTTGTACTGGAGATTGAACTCACGACCTCATGCTTATGAGGCAAGTGCTTGAGCCACTAAGCTGAATTCCTGGACCCTGTCAATGTGTTTTGAGGAAAGAATTTCTACTGGTTACAACAGCATCAACAAAGATGATCATATATCACTCGTGCATGTTCAGACTCACATTTACCCTTTAACCATTTACCTTACACCCTATGACTTGCAGTTCGTCTGTGATGTGGAAGAAGGGAAGAAAAGAGATGGCAGGATGATGAAAGAAGAGTGTAAGTCAGTAAGAGGAGAGGTAGGTATGAAAACTACAGATAAAAACTTAGAGGATCAGATTCTGTTGGGTCTTTTATGGTTGGATGAAGGGTTAGTTTTGAGGATTTTAAGAAGGTATTTTCTGGGTGCTGATGGGATGTAGGATGGAGAGCTATAGTTTGGGATTGAAGAAAATGACAAGAAGCTGTCAGAACCTGTTGATGTGTTTGTGCACCAGTAAAGTGGACAAGAAAGAGGTAGGGGAAGGTGAGGGAAGGTGAAGAAGAGCAGCAAGAATTGAATAGGGGGGACAGAAAGCTCACATGAGAGAAGATAGGGAGGACCAAGAGCAGGATATAGGGTGGGAGTGGAAAGAGAAATTGAACATGGGAGAAAGAGGCAAAAGAAAAGAAAAGAATGTTGTTCCTATGCTAGGACTCAGGAAAGAGAACATGGAGGGGGAAAAGGGAGAGCAAATCTAAGTCAAGGAAAAAGAAGAAAGGAAGGAAGGAAAGGAGAGACAGAGAGAGAGAAAGAGGGAGAGAGAGATAGCAAGAAAATTCTGATGATGAATTCTGAAGATGAAACACTGCAACAAGAGTATGTACATGTGATTCCCATGCCACAAAGCCTAGCGGTGCACACGTTTTCCTGTCTGCCTTGGTTTGCTTCTGATTGCAGGCAGCCACACCAGCATCTCCTCTTTTCTCTTGCACTGAAATTCTAAATTAGCCCAGTCTCAAGATGTCCCCTCTCCAGCCAGCATGCAGAACTGGATGATATCTGGGCTTGGCCTAGAGATACCCCCACCATTCTACCCACTGAGTCCATGTGTCCTGGTGTGAACTGGCAGGGATCACCGGGAATCCCTGGACACAGGTGCACACTGGTGGGAGTTCATGGGCACCTTTTGCTTATCCTCTGTGCCTAGTGTTAGGGATTAGGATTCCCTTGCCCACAGTGGAGGCTGCTGAGGATTACACCAGGCTGCAGTGTCCCCCTTCCCCGTGTTTAGAGGAGGGTGATGGGGAGAGGGAGCTGGAATGCAAAGAGCCTGCTGTGGGAGTCCAGCTTCTGCAATTCTCTCAGACTGTTTTTTAATTTTCTCTGAATACCTCTGACATGACTGAGCCATGTTGCAATTGGCCTCCTTGCATGTGTTGATGGGCATGAGAGGCCACTTCTGAGGTTTAACTGTTACAAATGGTGCTGCTATAAACGTGGGTGTGCACATATCACGTCACATAATGTGACCGCTTTAACTCTTTCAGGAAGACACCTAGGACAGGAATTGTTTGATCACATGAATTTTCTATTTTTAGTTTTTGAAGAGTTTCCATACTGATTTCCCCAGAGTCTCTGTTAGTTCACATTCCACTGAATGCAGAAGTGTTCCTTTTCCCCTGCAACCTCTCCGCAATTTGTTGCTATTTTATTTCTTGATTACAGTCATTATTTCAGGAATAAGTTGTATTTTTCTAATTGCCAGAGATATTGAACCTTTTAAATGTATTTATTGGTTATTTGTACTTCCGAAAAGTGACTGTTCATTCACTTGCCCAGTTTTTAACTGGCTTTTTTATTTAGGAGATTTTTTTTTTTAGTTCTTTATATATTTTAAACAGTCCTTTGAGGATTAGCTGGCAGAATCTTTTTGTTTTTTCTTCTGTAGGTTGTCTCTTCACTCTGTTGGTTGTTTTCTTTTTTGTGCAGAGCTTTTTAATTTAGTACAAACTGATTTGTTGATTCTTGGTGCTATTTCTTATGTAATTTGAGTTCTGTTCAGAAAGTCTTTGATTATGCCTATGACGTCAAGAAATTTTACTCTATTTTATCTTTTGACAGTTTAAACATTGCTGTTTTTATTTTTAGATCTTGGATTCATTTTGATTTTAGTTTAGTATATGTTAACA
Organism: Cavia porcellus; assembly: GCF_034190915.1. Classification (NCBI taxonomy): domain Eukaryota; kingdom Metazoa; phylum Chordata; class Mammalia; order Rodentia; family Caviidae; genus Cavia; species Cavia porcellus. Next base: position 47,750,356 of record NW_026947513.1, on the reverse strand, counting down.
GATCTGGGTCTAGATTCAATCTTCTGTCGTTGGATGGCTAATTTTCTCAGACCAGAGTCAATTTTAAATATTGCGTATTTTATCTGCTACCCGTTACCATTCTTCTTTGGCATGATTAGTAAGTGAATAAATACACAAAAGAGAATACAGACAGGTTTCAAATGATACAAGTGCATTTAAAAAAACTGATCAGTCAATCTCTTGAAAATTCAGATTACTATCAGAAAGTTTAAAAATGATAAAGTTTTTTGAAGTTCTTACTTTATTATGTTTCTATGTTATGGCATAACTGAAATGTTTGCCACGTGTAACATATTAAGATCTTTGAGCCTTCTCTGGTTTTTGTCATTATGTAAGAAGGTACGTAAACATTCAGGCAGATTATACAACTTCTATTGGCCTGAATGGCCCAGAATTAACTTCATGAAAGTGGTGGAGGTATAACTGCTAGCCACATTGTACAACAGCACCTGAGATACAAGCTAAGTGAGCTGGGAATACAGCTCAGTGGGAGACTGCTTGCCTGCTATGCTCATTGCCCTGAGTTCCATCCCCAGCACTGCAAAAGTAAAGCAGTTCTGAACAAAATTAAACTATATATTGGAGGGCGAGAGTGGGTGCTTTATGTAAAGGACATTCCAGTCTTAGACTATGTGTCCCAAGCCTCCCAGGAGTACAGACTTCTTTACTAGGTGCCATTATTAGGCTCTTCATATGCTAACAGTTACCATCTTATGGTAGGGGTGCATGCACTATTTTAGAGAAGAGATAAACTAAGAAACCACTCATATTAAACTAAGCACATGGTCCATGTTGTAGGTTAGATCTAGACTGTCTCCACAAGTTTCTTGTATTCAGTGGTGCGTTATCTCATATGGACACTGCCAAAAAGGGTGACAAATAAGATCCTACAATGAAAAGCTAAGTACAAGTTTCTTGTGGTGCTTCTAGAAGATGGCTGGATCAGGGAGCGTTATACTCATGGGTGAGTTCATCTACTAACGCTGTCTAGTGGAATGACCGTTGGAGTGTGGGGCCTGGTCAGAGGAGGTGGGTCTCTGTGGGCATTGCCTTTCTGCCTCTCTAGTCCTTCCTTCTCTCTCCTCTCTGGTTACTTATTCAGTGTGGGCAGCTTTTCTCTACCCAGGCCCTTCCACCATGTTATTTCTGCCTTGCACTCACTGACCATGCAAGACCTGAGGCCTCTGAAACTGCGGGCCCAAATAAGCCTCTCTTCCTTGAAGTTGCAGATGTTGGGTATTTTTTCCCAGCAATGGAAATAGGATTAAGATAGTCCATAAGCTCTATTTTTGAAAAGAAGGATGATAGCTAGATTGTACCAAATGAGATTGAAGTGGAGGGAGCATTCTTCCCATCCAATTATTTTTCTGCATTCTTCAGTAGACAGAACAGAAAAATGATGTCTTCTTTCATTGCTAAACTATTTAGTGACATATGTGAAATTTATGTGAAACATTGATAACCTTAGTTCTAATAGACTCATTTGCAAAGAAGAGGGAGATCTAACAGTTGAGACTGAATGAATAAAGAAACATTCAGGACTAAGCCCATCCTTAGTCTTAGGGGCCCAGCAAAACATATTACCTGGATTTCTTTAGCCAATCTGTGTGTATTCAAATGGTAAAAGGGTCTCCGTGCAGTTACATGGGATTGTAACACTTCTGAACATGAGTCTTAGTTACTTTTCTCATTGTTGGGGCAAAATATCTGAGAGTCATATTTTAAAGGAGGATTTATTGTAGTTTAGTTTGTGGAGGTTTCAGGCCATAGTCTGCTGGCTCCAAGGCAGGGTGCTGGCAGAGGGGCTCTGCAAGGGAGAAACCGTTCATGGCGTGGCAGGCAGGAAACAGCAGCTGCCTTCCTTCTTTCATTCTATTTTTATTCCATCAAGGCCACAAGCCCATTAGTTGGTACCATTCACACATAGGTTAGATCTCTGTCTTCAGCAAATCTATCTAAGCACACTAAGAACTATGAGAATTCAGTGAGAGGGTTAATGCAGGCATCATCATCCTTAATCCATGTTCACACATTCACCTTCCAAGAGCCACACCTATGAGCAGATGAGGACTTGAGATGTCTAGATACAAGCCTAACACCACGTGCAATTGTGCATTATGTGTTGCTATGTACAGTGCTGAAAAAGGTGACAAATAGGATCCTACAATGAAAAGCTAAATAAAAGGAAAAATCTAAAAATTTTATGGTAAGAGCAATATTATCAGAACTTTGTTTTATAACCCACAAAATAACAAAAATCTGCAAGGGGTGTTTTTGTGTGTTACCTTCTTTCCATTTTATGGAAGTACAAAGTAAGATTTACAGAGATTGAATCAGGATTTGAATTTTGTTCATAGACTAAAATAAAGTCACACAAGTGTTGCCCTTAAGAATGAGTAGCTTGGGCCAACAGTGTAGCTCAGCAGTGCAGTGACTACCTGTGAAGCATGAGGCCATGGTTCCCAGTACGTTAAAAAAAAAAAAGAAGATTAGACTATGTAGATAAGCATAGAATCTGGTGATGAATGGAGAATCTGGTTTGAAAATATCATCAAACTTGGAAAAAATGACAAAAATATAGAATCCATTCAGGGAATAATGAATACAAACAATTGTAGAGAAATTCAGCAGCGTATGGATGACCATGGATAGAACTGTTATTTCTCTTCTCTATAGGGTGTTAAGGTCTACAACTCAGTGAGAAAAATTCTTTTCTGTCTGAATTGGGTAAAAGATTTCATTCTGGAATAATTTGGGATTAAGTATAGTATACATAATGAAATAAATCAAATGTCTATAACATTTATCATTTCATGTTAATTTCAAGATAATCTGTGTTTTTCTGTTTTTAAGTGACTCTGTTAGCTTTTTATGTGGAGCTTTAGTGAGAATAGGAGTCTGTTGAACTGTATTGAAATATAAAATAGGAAATACTATAACTGATGAATTTTAAAAGAATAATCTAAAACTTTAGAAGTTTTGATTTGTTAGTTGAAAGTCTGTTCTATCAGTTAGTACTCACTAGATAGCTTAATAATGCTGTGATTCAGTTCTGATCTGTGAAACTCATGCAGTCCAACATCCACAAACCTTTATTTATAAATCTATGTAGTATTTTCTTTTGCATAAAATTTTACAAATGAAGGCCCTGAAGCTAAGAAAGATTAACTTCCTGAACCTTCCACAGCTAGTTAGACTCTATATACTACAACTACAACTTTAACCTGCAAACTTCATAAACATAGAAGCAGAATTTTCATTTGTGTTGGGGCTCTTTCTACCATTTTCTTGTGTATTCCACTAGATTTTAATTTAGGTACTTCAGGGTGGGAACCTTTTTATTTGATGTTGATTCCCAAACACTTAAACTTCTTTTAACAGTAGCTGCTTGAAAGTGTTGAGTAGCATTGAAAAGTTCTGCATGCATTAAAGTGTACTATGTATGACATTCACCTCCATGTGTGGTGTGTGAACTGCTGCATAATTACATGATGCAGTTCTCCTTCCTCATGAAGATCCAGAAACTTAGATGACTGCTAAGTGGTCAACGGGCAGGTACACCAGGCAGAAGGAATGATTCATGCTCCAAACAGAACTGAAAGAGCCAGCACAAGGTTTCATTCCACTACTCAGAACAGCATGTGATTTTAAACTTACAATTTTTTTCCTTGAAATTTTTGTTTAATATTTTTGGCTCATGACTGGCCTTGGTCGGCAAACTAAAGAAGGCAAAATTGTGGATAAGGGGAGACTACTGAACTTTTTTTCAGCAGTGGTATCACAAAGAGAGATTGAGTTTTGCAATTAGACATGCGTTCAGTTCTCATCCTTTTACTAATTGGCTTTGCAACATGATTTTACTGGCCTAATGTTCATTTACAAAATATCTCGAAGGTTGTTGTGAGGGTTAGACATAATATATTTCAAGTGCTTAGCACATAGCAGGTACAACAAATGGGTTGCTCATTTTTTGGTATCGATTTTGATCACTGTATTGATTATCCCTGCCTGCTGAGGGGCAAACCATCCTTCTTGTGATAATACGACAACTGTTCTTAATTTCTGTAATCCATCACCCCCAAGATTCCCATTTTTCTCCTTTGGTAGAAGCAGGATGTTCTGCCAATGGTTCGATTTAAAATGCTCTCAGTAACACTGTTGACTTTGAGTGAGAGATTGAAAAGGCTGGTACACCTTTCTGGGATGAGGATCTGAGGGTGCTGGGATTATAGGCTTGCACAAACACACCTGACCTAAAAGCAACATTAGTCATGCAAATTTCACATTAACTGAAATAGGAGACATCTGCTTATCAAATGGAATGGGATCAAATTACTACAATTAAATGAAGAAATTGTGCCTAACAGTTTATGAAAATATGCCCAGTAAATAGTGTGAAATGAATTGTCCTAGGCCTAAGGTAAAATACATGTAAGTATAAAATTGATCTCACTGTCATTTGGTGGCTCAGTGAAGTCTGGATGGCATGTGCAACACTTCTCTGAAAATTTCTTTTTTTTTTTTGTCTTTTTCATTTTTATCGGTACCAAGGATCGAACTCACGACCGCCTGCTTGCAAGGCAGGTGCTTATGCCGCTGAGCTAAATCCCCAGCCCCAGCTAAATCCCCAGCCCCTTCTCTGAAAATTTCAATCCCTGCTCACAAAAACACTAATTATAATTCCAGTGAAATTGGCTGAGGAATCTAATGTTGAGACTGGCTTAGGTCGTGCTGACATGGGCGGTAGTCTGAGGTGTTCTGTTCAGCTCTGAGAGCAAAGTGGTATTGTGACTCACATGCTTCATCTATACAATTTGCTATTTCTTTTTTGATTAGAACCATGGCTGTGTCCTTCTGATTTTATCCAGTTGGGCTGAAAATATCTCAGACATGTGTGTAATCTTAAAGAAATTTCTTAGTCCTAGAGGAAATTAGGGAATTAGCTTCAGAGGGCCAAACCTTAACAGCTAGATGGTGCCCTCAGGGTCCCTGGCCCACTGCTTAGCCGTACAGCTGGATCCCAAGACCCCAGTGAGACTGAGGAGAAGCACTGCCCACTGCTTTTCCTGTGACAGCAAAAGAAATTTCTTACTGTTATGTTTTTTTTTTGTAGTTCTGTATTATGTGTAACCTTACACTGCTTTGTTTTGTTTTGTGTTTTTCTCTTTTTCCTCTTAAATAAAAAAAGAAAAAAAAAAAAAAAGAACCCTCGATTGATGGGCAGTGACAGGGTTATGCTATGGCCTCTTCAGACCTCAGTTTTATTCTCTGTAACATGAATACTAAAGTCCTTTTCAGCTTTAAAGTGTTTCAGCTCATATTTTAAAGTTCATTATATTCTTACTGTTTTAAAATTTAATTTTGTAGAGAAAGTTTTTGGGAAAACATTGCTTCCTTTTTGCAATAGCTAAGTAGGTAGAAAGCTGATCACTAATTTTGAGACAGAATATAAGACAAATTAGGTGCTTCTGGATTTTGAATATTGTAGCTAATCAAAAAATTCCAATAAACAAGGAAATTGCTTTGGTGGTGAAACTATGCTTTCTAGACTCAGGGAAACGAACTCATTTATAATGGAAGCAGATGGCTTAGGTTATCCACTCTGGTTCTGGAGACAAGAACTTTGAAGCTTTGGGAAATCACTCAAACTCCAAGAGGTTTAAATTTTTCATTCATGTGATTAGGCTCTTAAATTAATTGATTTCAATATTCTTTCTAGTTCTGTGATTTTGAACATTTGACATTTATGGTCTAATAATTCTTCTTAGTGATACTTTCTGTACAACTGTAGGACAGCAAATCTACTTAGAACTTATCAGTGAGATCTTTATTTTTTTTAATCATAGACTTTTAAAAAGGGGCTCTTCTACTCTTCTGAGTTCCCTTGCATGTGCAGGACAGGGAGCCACTCGAGCTGCCGGGAATCCCACCGTCTGTGGGGATTCAGAGAGACTTCCACACCACACGAGACTTCTGGGCTCCCAGTGCTGACTGGGAGTGCAGAGATCAGACATTTCTGCCTTCCTCTTGGTCCAGAGGAAAGTAATTCAGTTTTTCACGGATAAGGGTCAGGTTGGCTACAACTTTTTAAAACTGAATTTAGGAAATTAGCCCCATTCCTATTTTCTCAGATCTTTTCTTTTATTGCTGTTAAATTTTGTTAAATGCTTTTTTTATATTGATAAATGTGAACATCTGGAAAGTTGAGGCAGGTGGGTTGCTGTGAGATCCAGGCCAGCTTGGGCAAGATTATATCTCAAAAAAAAAAAAAAAAAAAACAATAACTTGTTTGACATGATTTTACCATTCCTTAGTCTGATAATATGGTGGATTACAGTGACTGACCCTTAACACCAGGGTAGTTTTGCACTGTGAGAGACACTATTTGAATACAATGTATAATCTTTCTGTATATTTCCTACTTGTATTTGCTAACATTTTATAAAGAATTTTTGTACTGTATTGATTAGTTATACTGGTCTGCAGTTTTTCTTTATTTTTTTAATTTAAAAAGATTTTGTTTTGTATTGATGTTGGGACAATGCTAGCTTCTTAGAAGAGACTGGAAAGTATTTCCTCTTTTCTATTTCTAGAAGAGTCTTTTGATTTGATATTGGTACTTTTTTCTAACAAGTGCTATTAATCTAAATGCTTGGTAGAATTCTATAGTTCTAGAATGAATTCTATTTCTGAATTTAGAAATGGATTTTAAGGGGGTGCTCTAAAATTATGAGCTCAATTTTCTTATCAGTAATAGGATACTAAAATTATCTATGCATATTGAATGAATTATAATAGTTTTTTTTTAATCCGGCTGACTTTTTTGTCAAAGTTAAATTTGTGTGTAGGGTTGTTTTTAGTATGTAATATTACCCTTCTCTGCTTTTCCTTCCGTTAAGATTTACCATTTTCCCTTCTTCCCTGTCCCCTCTCTAATTCTCCCCCCATTTGAACATGTTCTTCATACTTCCCAGGGTCTATCCCCCAGTGTGCTCCTTGTTTACACTTTGAAGTTCTCACACACACAAAAATAAAGTGATATTTAAATTTGTGTGTCCAATTTATTTCACTTAAGATTATGGTCTCAAAGTGCATCCATTTTCCTTTAAATGACTCATTTATCCTTTTTGATACAGTAGTACTGCATTGGAAATAAATACCAAATTTGCTTTGTTCATTCATCTGTTGATGGGCATATGGGCTCCTTCCAAGATTTAGCTATATAGATTGTGCTGCTATAAACATGGCTATGTTTATGTCACTGTGGTATGATTCTTTTAACTCTTCCATGAATGTATCTAGGAGGGGAACAGCATGGTCAAATGGAACCTCTAGTTTGGTACCTTGAGGATTCTCTATGCTGATTTCCATGCTGGTTGTATCAGTTTACACTTGCACAGTAATAGACAGAGGTTCTTTTTTGTTCACTGACTCACCAGCATTTGTTATTGGTTGATTTCTTAATGGTAGCTATTCTTTTGTGAGATGAAATTTCTGTATTTCTCTACTTTGCATTTCTTAAATAACCAGTGATATTGAGCAATTTTTCATATATTTATTTGCTATTTGTACTTCATCTAGCAAGTGTATTCATTTCAGATGCCCATTTTTGGACTGGGTCTTGAAATTTGGGAGATCAAAATTTTAGTTCTTCCTATATTCTATGTATTAGTCCTTTGTCTGAGGAGTAACTGATAATATTTTTGCCCATTCTGTGGGTTGTCACTTCACTCTTTTGGTGGTTTCTTTTGCTGTGCAAAAGCTTTTCAATTTGATGTGATCCCAGTTGTTGATTCTTTGTAATGTTTCCTGTGTGACTGGGGTTTTGTTCAGAAAGTCTTTGCCTACACAATAGAGTTATACCTATTTTATCTCACGGAAGATACAGTGTTTCTGTTTTAATATTTAGATCTTGGATCCATTTTGATTTCAGCTTAGTACATAGTGAGGAATACGGGTCTGCGTTCAAACTTAGCATGTGGAAACCAGTTTTCTTAACACCATTATTAAGAAGCTATCATTCTTCAAGTTAAAATGTTTGGCACCTTTGTTAAAGATGAAGTAGTAGAGATGATAGGAGTTGTTTCTGCATCGTGTACTCTGTTCCACCAATCCGCAGGCCTCCATTTTTTTCCTGTACATGATTTTTTTTTTTAACAACAGTAGCTTTGCAGAATTAACTTCAAATCAGGGATTTCAACGCCTCCTGCTTTACCCTTGTTGCACAGAATTGTTTCTGCTATTCTAGGCCTCTTCTGGTCTCATGAATTTTAGGAGTCTTTTCTCTAGTTTTGTGAGGTATGCGATTGATATTTTGGTGAGATTGCATTAAATCTGTGTAATGGTTCTCACTATACTGGTTCTGCATATCCAAGAACAGGGGATGCCTTACCACTTTCTGATATCCTCTTGGATCTCCTTTTTCAGAGTATTGTAGGTTTTAATGTACAAGTCTTTTGCTTCCTCCGTTACATTGGTTCCTAAGTATGTCATTTTTCTTGCTGCTCTTGTGAAAGGTGCCATTTCCCTAATTTCTCTCAGTGAGTCCATGTACAGGAATATGATTGTTTTTTTTTTCCAGTGTTGACTTTGTATCCTGCTATGCTGCTGAATTTGGTTATTAATTCCAGGAATCTTTCGGTGAGGTATTTGAGGTCTTTGACATTGAGTATTATGTTATCAGCAAATAAGGATAATTTAACTTTTTCCTTTCCTATCTATATCTTTTTATTTCTCTCTCTTGTCTAATTGCTCTGCTTAATATATACAGAACTATATTGAAAAGACATGATAATATTTTACCTTCTTGTCTTGTTTCTGATTTTAGAGTGAAAGCTTTCAGTTTCTGTTCATTTACTATACTCTTGGTTGTTGATTTGTCATAGATGACTTTTATCAGATTGAGACAAAGACTATCTGTTCCAATTTTTGTAGAGTTTTAAAATCTTTTACTTTAAAGAGAAGAGTAAACAAAAATAAAAACAATAATACAGAGTTTCATAACAGGCTAATAAGAAATTAATAACGATTAATGTATTGTATATTGTTTTCTTCAAAGTAGTTGCTCAGATAGCAAGATATACACATTTATAACTGATCAAAAATTATGAACACAAACCTCTGTCTTCAATGAACTAAGAGAAACAGTAGTATAATTATCTTAGCTATATTTTGTATACATTTATTTTTTTCTATTTCCCTTTTATCATTTCACTCATCCTAGTTCTTTACTTTTGAGCTGTTTCCCTTTCACGATATCTATTGTAGATTTTGGGTTTTATTTACTTTTTCAGTTTTTAACACTAGGGACACAAATCCAATGTTTATGCACATGTGTGTGATTTATTTCACTTATGAGCAGGGGGACTCTAGTTGCATCCACTTATCTATAAAAGCCTCAACTTTATCCTTCTTTATAGTGGAACAGTAAGTACTCCATTATAAACAAATACCACTTCTTTTTAATCCACTTCTAGTTTGAATGGCATTTGGGTTGTTTCCAAGGTTTAGTTATTATAAATTGTGCCACTATAAACATGGGTTCATATACATTGCTGTGGTATAATGTTTTATTTCATCTGGGAAAATACCCAGAAGGGGAATAGCTGGGTCGACTGGGACCTCTGATCCTAGTTTTCTGAGGAATCTCCATACTAATTTCCGCAGTGGTTACACCAGTCTACACTCCCACCAACAGAGGAGAAGGGTTCCTTTTTCCTCACAGCCCTTCCGGCATTTGTTATTGGTGGATTTCTGGGTGAAAGCCATTCTTACTGGGGTGACACAGAATCTCACTGCTGTTTTACTTAGCATCTGTCAAATGACCAGTGATGTTGACTATTTTATTTATATACTTATTAGCTATTTTTATTTCTTCATCTGAGAAGTATATGCTTGTCTCAGCTGCCCATTTTTGAATTGGGTCTTTGAATTGGGAGTGTGTTCTGATTTTTTCAGTTCTTTGTATGTTCTACAGAAAAATCCTTTGTTGGAGGGACAATAGGATAAAATTTTTTCCCATTCTGTGAGTTGCCTTTTCACTGTTGGTGATTTCTTTTGATGTGCAAATTTTTTTAATAAGATGAGATCCCAGTTGTTGATTCTTTGAATTGTTTCCCATGTTGTTTGGGTTTTGTTCATGAAATCTCTGCCTATTTCTATGTCTTCAAAGATTTTTTAGCTACTTTCTTTTCAAGAAGACTTAGTGTTTCTGTTTTAATATTTAGATCTTTGATCCATTTTGACTTTAGTTTGGTGCCTGGTGATAGACATGGGTCTAAGTTTAGTTTTTGACTTGTAGAAAGCCAGTTTTTCCAGCACCCCTTACTAAAGAGACTATCTTTCTTCCAGTGAATACGCTAACCCTTTTGGCAAAGATAAGCTGGCTGAGTGTGTTTGTATTTGTGTCTGCTTCTTCTAATCTATTCCACTGGTTCTCAGGTCTGGTTTTTTTTTTTTTTTTTTTAGTATCATGATGATTTTATCACAGTACCTTTGTAGTATAATTTCAAATCAGGAATTATGATGGCACCTACCTTGCCTGTGTTGCCCAGGATTGCTTTTGCTATTCTAGGTTTTTTCTGTTTCCAGATGAATTTTAGGAACATTTTCTCTATTTCAGCAAGGTGCGCTAATGGTATTTTGATTGGAATTGTATTAAATCTGTATGACAATTATGGGAGTAAGAGCATTTTCACAATGTTGGTTCTTCCTATTCATGAGCAAGGGATATCTATCCATTTTCTGATCTCTTTTTTCAGAGGACTGTAATTTTCAATGTATAGAGTTCATTTTTCTTTGTTAAATTGATTTGTATTTAGTTTTTTGGATGCTATTGGGAAGGGTGTGATTTCTGTAATTTGTCTCAGTGAGTTTGTTTTTTGTGTGCAGCAATATTATTGATTTTTTATTGCTGACTTTGTATTCAGCTATGGAATTGAATTTGATCATGAATTGTAAAGTCTTTTTTGGAGATTTTTGGGCTCTTTTATGTAAAGGATTATGTCATCCGCAGATTATGGTAATTTGATTTTTTTCTTATCCTTATTCCTTTTATTTCTCTTGCTTATCTAATGGCTCTGGCCAATATTTTGAGAGCTATATTGAATATAAGTGATGATAGTGGATATCCTTGTCTTGTTCCTGCTTTAGAGTGAAAGCTTTCAGTTTTTGTCTGTTTAGTATGATGGCTGTTGGTTTGTCATAGATGACTTTTTTCGGATTGAGGCAGAGACCATCTATTCTGATTTTCTGAAGATTTTTGTTTTTTTTATCATGAACGAGTGTTGGACTTTGTCAAGAGCTTTTTCTGCATCTATTGAGATGATCATGTGATTTTTGTCTTTGGCTCTTTGATATTGTATATTACATGTATTGATCAGCATATGTTGACAATCCCTGCATTCCTGGAATGAATACCATTTAGTCACAATGTATAACCTTCTTGATGACTTGCTGTGTTCTGTTTGCTAATATTGAGGATTTATGCATCTATATTCATTAGGGAGACTGGTCTGTAGTTCTCTTCATTTGGATTTTTCTGATTTTTGTATCAGAGTAATTTTTGCCTCTAGGAATGATTTAGGGACAATTGCATCCCTTTCAAATTTCCTTAAATACTTTGAGGGCTATTTGGTGTTAAATGTTCTCCAAAGGCCTTGTCAGATTCAGCTGTGAATCCATCAGCACCTGGTCTTTTCATTCTTGGTAAGTTTTTGATTATGTTTTTAATTTCATTAACTCATATTTGTTTCTTTGGAAATTGTATATCTTGTTGATTCAGCTTTGGTAGTTCATACACTTTAAGAAATCTGTCTATTTTCTGTTTTCCAACTTTTGCAAGTAAAGATTTTCAAAGTAGGTATTGATAATCTTCTGAATTTTCCTCTTTTCATTCCTTATTGCATAGATTTGAATTTTTTCTTTTCTTTTTTAAAAATTTTATTTAAGGAGAAAAAGAAAAAAAGCAGAGAAAGGGTACAAGTTATACAGATTTACAGAAAAAAATAAACAGTAGGAAATCACTAGTTAATGGATTACATATTGTCATCTTAGAAATAATTGTTCAAGTTACAAAATTAAAGCTTATAAAGTGGATATTCCAACAGTGAGACTGCAAACAGTTCTGTTCAATGATCCAACAAAACTCAGTAATATAATTATCTATCTTATACACTTAAGTATACATGCAGTTATATTGTTTAGAGCACTTTCTTTTCCTCTGTTTTGTACAATGACAATTACACATTTTGGGTTTTGTTGCTCCCACAGTTCTTATTACTTTTTTGGAAGAGAGTAGAACCAAATGTGACATAACAGAACAGAGTCAGTCAAATCAAAAGGGTGGACATAATAGCTAATGTAGAAGCATAATACAAGGTGATCAACAATGGTTACCATAATGCCTCCCGCTATCTCTAATAGAATTGCCTGTATCATCAGTTATAATAAAATTGAACATAACAGTAAAGAACAAAACCGACAAAACCAAAACATTGGAGACATTATAGGTCTTCAAAAGTAGATAATAGTCAACCAGAATGGGCATCATAATGAATCTTACTATCTTCACAGCTGTTGCCTAAACTTTCGAACCTGGTACTATCAAGCAAAACAGAATAGAGGGACATCAGTCAAAACAAGATGGTGAGAGCTATACAGGGCTTTAAATCAAGATAATGGAAAGTCAAAGTGGGTTACTATAATATATCCTGCTATTTTATTCATTTTTCCCTTAATTAAAAGGATAAAAATAAAAAAAGTAAATAATAAAATGGAGATTGAGGTAAAAGAGGGCATAACAGTAAAACAGCGCAGATCAAAACACGACCATTTAAGCAAAATAGTGTTTTACCACAAGATAATCCCGACATAAAAGTAGTTACCACATTGTCTCTTTCCTTGAAATTTTTGAGTATAACTTCATATACTGTAGCATCAAATATATCAAAACAATGTAAAACCATTTAAGAGAATGACAGTATTACAGGGTATTTAGAATCAACTAACAGAAAATGAACAATGGTTTCTGTATAAAGTCCTTGTCTATAAAAGTTTTTGCTTATACTATCATGTATAATAAAATCCAATAAGATACCACCTGTTTAGACCAATGAAGAAAGAAGAACAAAACTTGACGAGACTTCAAAACAAGATGATACTAAATCAGTATTACCTATTAAGACATCATTTTTTCCAAAATAGCTGTTCCTATCATCCAATCTTCTCTGCCTCATTTCTGTTGAGCTCTTTTTATGTCATTAGTTGTCAGTTTGTCTTCTTCATTTTGTTTTCTGCTCCATTCTTTGTGGCCTCTCTGCCACTATTTCTGGAATCTTCATATTTTTCTTTTTTAGAATATCCTGCAAGATTCTCTGTAGAGTTGAATTGGTGGTTGCATATTCCCCCAGTTCCTCTTTATCCTGGAAGCACCTTGTTTTTCCATCAATTTCCAGGGACAGTTGTGCAGGATATCTCAATCTTGGCTGGAGATTATTATCTTTCAAAGCTTGAATTATTTCCCCCCACGCTCTTCGTGATTTGATAGTTTGTGCTGAGAAATCTGCTGTAATTCTGATGGATGTTCCCTTGTAAGTGATCTGTTTCTTGTCTCTGATGGCTTTTAATATTCTGTTCTTGTATTGGATTTCTGGAATTTTAATTATTATATGCCTGGGTGTTGCTCTGTTTGGGTTGTAGGTGGCTGGGGTCCTGTATGCTTCATACAACTGAGTGTCTTTACCTTTTGCTAAGTTAGGAAAATTCTCCTGGATTATTTCTGTGAGTAGCTTTTGTAGTTCATTTGTTTGTGTCCCTATTTCTTCTTTTATGTTCTTAATTCTTAAGTTATAGATCCTCTTGTCATCTTCTAGTCTTTGTATTATTGCTGTTTGTTTCTTTGTTATTTTTAAGAAGTTTTTCATTTCATGCTCCCATATTCTTTTTCTTGGAAGATTATTTCTGGTTTGAATTCTTGTAAAGCTTTTTGCTTCTTTATTTCAGTTACTATTATTTTAAGTATTTCAGGTGTGTGGCATATATTTTCTTATATGTACCCAGCTCCTAAAATTTCTTGGGATGGGCTGGAGATTTGAGATTTTATTTTGGTCTTTTGTTTGTCATTTTCCTATATTTCTGTGTTTCAAATGTTATTCCAAGGCTTCCCGTTGGCCTGTTTGAAATCCGCTTCTATGCCTTCAGCTCCTGGGACTCTGGCTGCCTAGGTCCTTGCATTGAGAGAGTCACTCGGGGTGGAGCTGGCAGGCCCTAGACCTGAGCCAGTCAAGTGTGGCAGGAAGGTGTGAAGTTCCTTGGCTGGAGGGAGGAATGATCTTAAACTCCTTGGGCTTGGGATGGTGCGGGGACACTCATCTCTGGCTGCCCAGTCCCCAGAACTGAGGGCACTGGCAAGCCCAAGATCCCCAGAGATGGCCAAGCACAGCTGGAAGCTGGAAAGTTGGTGCAGGCAGGCCCAAGACCTGCGGAGCCAGTTGTGTGTGGCCTGAAGCTGTGCTGCTCATGTGATTTTGTCTTAGGTTGTTTTGACGTGGCATATTACATTTCTTTATTTATTTATTGTCTTTTTGGTACCAGAGATTGAACTTACAACCTCATGCTTGCCAGGCAGGCACTTGCAGCACTGAGCTAAATCCCAGCCCATGTATATTACATTTATTGATTTGCATTATGGAATCATCCCTGCATCCCAGGATGACTCCCCCTTGGTCATGCTATATAATCTTCCTGACGATTTGTTGCATTCTGTTTGCCAGTATCTTACTGAGGATCTTTGCATATGTTCATTAATGATGCTCATCTTTAGTTCTCTTTTTCGCTTGGACCCTTCTAAAGGTATTGCTTGCTTCCAGGAATGACTTTGGAGTGTTACCTCCTTTTCAACTTCCGTAAAGTGTTTGCAGAGTAAAATTTCTCTATAGTTCATATAGAATTCAATAATGAATGTGTCAAGACTTGGAATTTTCTTTGTTAATAGAGTTTTTTCTTGATTCTTCAATTTCATTGATAGATGGTGGGTAATTTAGAATTTTTATGTCTTCTTGATTCAGTTTAGGTAATTCATATGCACTTAGAAATCTATCATTTTTTCTGAGTTATCTCTCATTGGGATACAGGTTCACAAAGTCAATTTACATGATCTGTGTTTCTACACAGTCTGTTGTAATTTTACCCTTTTCATTCCTAATATCATGAATTTGGGTCTTTCCTTCTTCGGTAAGTTTAGCTGAGTCTTGTCTATTTTATATAATCTTTTGGAGAACCAGCTCTTCAATCCATCCATTCTTTGCTTTGTTTTCTTAGACTCAATTGCATTAATTTCTGCTATGATAATCATAATTTCATGTGTTGTATGATCTTTTGGTTTTTAACTTGCTCTTTTTTCCTAGAAAAAGGTTCAAAATTATGGTATTTATTGTAATTCAATTTGTTTATCTGTTGTGGGAGTTACTGTTATAGATTTCCTGCATAGGACTGCTTTCATCGTGTTCCATAAGTTCCTGTATGCCACCCTGATACTATTGTTTAATTGTAGAAACTGTCTAATTTCTTCTTTAATTTCATCTGTGTTCAGAAGAATGTTATTTAATTTCCATGTAGTTATTTTTTATGGTATTTTTTAACCATTGATTTCTCAATTTTTTGCACTCTAATCTGATACTATGCATGGGATAATTTTAATTCCTTTTCATGTTCTATGAGCTATTAATGTGGTCCATTTTGGAGAAAGTCATAAATGCTGCTGAAAAGAATATGTATTTGTTTTTGGAGTAACATTTTGTAGAAATACACTAGGTCCTCTTGTTTAAAGGTTTGGTTCACCATTGAGAGTTTTGTGTAGTTTATCTATTTGTGATAATAGGTATTGGGGTCCACCATTGCAACTGTATCAGTACAGTGATTATTTGATTTTTCATGTCTATTATAATATGTTTTATATAATTGGGTGTACTGGCTTTTGGTGCATATACATTTATGATTGCTTTTTCTTCCCCTTGGAATGTTCCCTTGCCAAGTGTGTAGTGATCTTCTTTGTCTCTTTTGATCAATCTTGGCTTGAAATTCACTTTTTATGCAAACAGAATAGCTACCTTTGCTTCTTTCTAGGTTCCTATGGCATGGAGTATTGTTTTACATATTTTGACTTTTAGTCTATGAATTTCTTTTCACATTAAATGTGTTTCTCGTAAGTAGCATATTGTTAGATCTTGTTTCTTGATCTATTCTGCCAATCCATTTCTTTTAATTGGTGAATTGAGACCATTCACACTGATGAAGTATTGACTTTTCCTTGTATTATTTCTTTTCTGTCTAATTGCTTGCTTTGTCTGGTAGATTCATTTTATTAGAATTCTTGGAATTGCTGTAACGTTGTATTTTACTAGAATATCCTTCAACAATTTTTGGAGGGTTGGTTTGGTGTTACAAAGTTTTTCAAGTGTTCTTTATCATGAAAGTGTCTTATTTCTCCATCAATTTTGAAAGATAACTTTGTGGGGTTCATCAATCTGGGTTTGAGACTGTTTTCTTTTAGGGTTTGAAATAGCCCAAAATTATTATCTACTTAAGGGTTTGGGTTGAAAAGTCTGCTGTGATTCTGGTGGATTTTCCTTTATAGCTGATTTGTTTCTTTTCTCTAATAGAATTTAGTTCTCTGTTCTTGTGCTGAATTTGTGGAATTTTGACTATTATATGCCTTGGTGTAGTTTTTTTTTCTTCTTGATCATGACTATTTGGTGTTCTATATGCCATATGCTATCTGTATCTCAAATCCTTTTTTCCATGCTTGGAAAGCTTTCTGCTATTACTTCTGTGATCAGAGTTTTTTTATGCCCTTCATTTTATTTTATGATTCTTCCTTGGTTCCAATTAACCTTAGGTTAATCTTTGTATCATGTAGCAGCTTTTGGATTGATTTTCCATGGATTCTTGCTACTTTTAAGAGATTTTCATTGGATGATCACAAACTGCAGCCTTATCTTCTATATCTGATATTCTATCTTCACACTGATTAACTTTGTTTGGTATATTTTTGTGGGGGATTGACAACTGGTGGTCAACTTGTTACAACCAGCTGAACCAAATCAGTGTGGTGCTGAGCATGCATGGCCCACTTGAGAACTGTTGCCAACATAAAAAGCCTACTGGCAGAGATCCTTCATTGAACTGAAATTAAAAAGTGGTATTTCTGGCTCTTCTGGGTGTTGTTGTTTCTCCTGGGTGTTGCTGGTTTTCCTGTTGCCATTGGCTCCCCTGAAGGAGCTTGTTGAGCATCTTTCCTGATATGAACTTGGATGTTTTCATCATCAGAGAAACTCAGGACCTTGTTGTCACTGAGAATTGCTGTGGTTCACTTTGGAGGAGCTGTGATCCAGGAAGCAGCACTTCCTGGCACCAGAGGGGAAGAGGTGTATTGATCAAACTCCTGATAAAGCTTGTGACACTAATTTTCTGATATGAACTCAGCTCTTCTCATCAAAGGAGCTTGGGATCTCATTGTCACTGAGGACAGATGTGATACTTTCCAGGGAGCTCTGGTCCTTAATTTGAGCATTGCTTCTTGGCTTTAATGCAGAACCCATAGCCTACTGGCACAGATCCTTCCTCTCGCTGGTACAGACTTTTTAGCTTCCACCACTGACTTGGGCTTTCCCAGTGCAGATTCTTGAAACAGACTTGCATGAGACATTGTCATGGGATGTATGCTTCCAGTTAGTTTTGTAGGGGGCATTATCATGGGCTCTAGGTCTTTAGTTGGACTCATGCAGGATACTGCCATGGAATCCAGCTCTCAGCTGGATTGTTTGGGGTCTTTAGAGTGTGGATAGACTTCTTGCATATTTTTGTGTTTGACTCTTTGGGTAACTATTATAAAATAATAAAATAATTATGTGTCCTGTATTAGATTGTTTTCATTTCAAACCCTGCCTACAACTTTCAGTAGAATTTTAATCTCCAGGATTTCCCTTTGAGTTTATTTTATGAATGCCAATTCTATTCTATATTGGGTATTCATGATTTTTGTGTATTTTCTGAACTCCTCTTTTTTTGTGTATGTATCCTTGATTCACTAATCATTTCCTTCATTATGTTCATTACTTTTTTATTATCTCTGTTTTGTTTTTGTTAACATGCTTATTTATCTGTTCTTATTTTTCCTGCTATCATTTCATGACATTTAGCTGGGGTGCTTTTGATTTTTTCCAACTCAATGCCCCCTTGATCTGCCTTGGGTGAGTTGGGAGTTGTGGATTGCATCTTGTGTCCATATTGTCCATATTTTTTGTTTTGTTTGTTTATTTTCTGCATTGAGCCTTGTGAATTACTTATGGTAGGTATCTTTCTTACTAGCATTGAGATCTCTTTAGGAAATCATTACATTTCAGAGATGTCTTCTAGATATAACTGCCTTTGGCTTCCCAAGATCCTCTTCAATTCATTAGGAATAAAACATTAGAGCTTGTTTAGCCTAGCATCCAATTTTTTATACTGAACCATAGAATATGATCTCCAGACTCTCCATGTATTAACATACAAGGAAGATCAATATCAGCTAGGTCACATTGTTTGAAGTAGTAGAATTACTATTAACAATGACATCAAACACCGACTGGAAAATGACAATTGGGTAACTACTGATGTGTCACCTTTAACCATAAAGCACAACATTTTATAGTTATATAAAAAATGCAGTTTAAAAATTGTATCCAGTAAATTTGTATTCACTGAAGTGATTTTACCCTCAGGGGAGAAAATTTTAAAATGATAAAAAAAAATAGAGAAATAATAGAAGAGAAAGAAATTGGAAACAAAGCTAAAAGACAAAAGACGATTATCCAAATTTTGGGAAACTGGTAAAGACAGAAGAGAAAGAAAAAAAGAAACAAAGACAAGAATAAAACAAAACTAAAAACACTGTACACACTCATGAAAAACCAAAACGAAACATACAAACAATATTCTCCCCAAGAGCCAACAAGGAATGAAACAAACACATTTCTCTGTGAATTCAGGCCTGTAGTTACCTTCTACAGTCCACAGTGTTGTAATAGTGTCCAATTCAGGTCATGACTCTGGTCTTCTGGTAAACTAAGGAGTCATCCAGGTCGCAGCTCCATGCTGGATAATCCCAGCAGATCTGCAGCTGGCTTAGAATGGTGTGCTCAATCTGGAACTTTCAAATCCACAGAAGTTCAGGCTGATCATGGCCTCTGATCATGAGGTTGTGGCCCAAATCATTTAGTGTATAACCCTTTGGGTATCTCTTGCTAGCCTGACCATGGCCCCCTGACTTTGCACATCTTGCATAGTTATCCCTCACCCAGTCACTGTGAGAGTTTAACACTGGGAGCACTGAGGTGAAGCCAACCCACAGCTCCTCTGAGTCCCAGTTTAAACTGACCCCTTCCTTAAAAAGTGTCTGACCAAGCATTGTCTCCAGGAGGCACTGCAGTCACTTGGGCTGGAATAACCATATATTGTGCACAGCATCCACTGTTCTAATTCACTGGTGTGTTTCTCCTTGGAGGCCTCTGAAGTCACCCACTTTCACTGTGTCTCTGTAGATTTGATTTCCTCTTCTCACATCAGGAGCCAGGAGCTGGAGAAGTGCAGATTGTCGCTGCCTTTTTCTGCATTGAGCTCTGTCTCTTCACCTCCTCTGTGGGCTCCATTATTTCCTTAGATACTTCTGGCTTTTAGGGATCCACCTTGCTCCTTTGTTTCTTACCCAAGTTGCTATTTTCCAGTGTCTGGATTCCAAATCTTGAAGAGGTCTCCTTGTCATTGTTTACCACTCCACCATCCCACACTGAATTTAATTTGCTCTATTTGTACTTTCTTGTGGTACAAGTAAACTGATAGGATTGCTTTCAAATGTATGTGTAGTACTATAAATTTGCTTCTCTGCATTGCTTTAGTTTCATTTCACATATTTCAACATATTAAATTTTTATCATCATTCAGTTCTAGAGTTTTAAAATTTCCCTTCAGACTTCTTTTGTGGCCATGATGAATTTAGATATTAACTATTTTGTTTTTTCTGTTATATTTCTGTCATTGATTTCCAGTTTGATTTCTTTACAGTCAGAGAAATAGTACATACTATATTATTTTAAATTCCCTGAATTTGGCCAGGGATTTAGTTCAGCAGCATAAGCACCTGTCTTGCAAGCACACAATCATGAGTTCAATCCCTGATACCAAATAGATAATTAAATAAATAAACTCTCTAAATTCAGAGATATAGTTGTCTTGGTGTATTTTTCATAGGTTAATAAAAAGAATATATTCTTTTTTCTGGTTTTCTAATTGTCAAATCATATCCTATTTGTTCATAATGTTGCTTGTCTCTACTATATGCATGCTAATACAATGTCTAGCTTTTTAGAAGAGTGAGATGTTGTGGTTCATCATTATAATCTTGGATTTATACATTTTTCCTTTTAGTTCTACCTGTTCTTTGTTTCATAGTTTTCAACTTTGTTATTAGATATATTGAAATTTAGTAATAATATGTCTTCTTGGTAGACTGCCTTTTTTATCATTATAAAATTTTCTTCTGTGGTTCTGGTTGTGAGGTTTCTTCTTCTATCATTTACTTTCTGTATATAGAGTTTTCTTTGTTCATTTTTGTAATGGGCAGGTCTTGTAGTGACATCTCCTATTTTCCTTTCATCTGAGAGTGTGGTGATTTCTCTTTATTGCTGAAGAATGATTTTGCTGGGTAGAGGACTCCATGCCAGTTCTTTCCTTTAGCATGTGAAACATACTTACTTCCTTTTGGTCTTCATGAGTTCTCATGAGAAATTTGCTTTGATGCTGTTTTTACCTAAAGGTCATAGTTTGTTTCTCATACATTGCTTTTAAGATGTTTCTCTTTTTAAGCAGTTTTCTGATGTGTCTTGGTATAGTTTTTTTTAGTTTGTTCTGTTGGGTTCATTCAGCTTTTAAGTCATGTTTCTGATTACAGTTGGGAATTTCAAGCCATTATTTCTTCAAGGATTTTTTTCCACATCTACCTTAGATATTGATATTGATATATATATATTTATACCCTTTTATTCAGTTTGAGACTCCTCTTTATACAGTGAGTGATTCTTTTTTATTAAAACTTGGACATTTTCTTATGTTGTGAAGCACTTTTTTCAAATCTATTTTTACTTTTTTCTTTGACATTGTTTCAGCAGAAAGACTCACCATCTCACTATGACTTCAAGCCTTATAGAAATGGAAATTTAGATTCTCCATTTGGCTTCTGTTTATGGCTAAGAGATGCTAATGTTCTCTGGACTGCTAGGTAAACTGCACCCCCTCCCCCACCATGGTCTTTGCTGATCTTTCAGTGGGAGTGGACTCTTTACTCCAGAATTAACAACTATGAAAGTCCTAATTCTCTTCTAGGTCTGCTCCAATGCTTCCTTAGAGAGATGAGGTCTTCCTCTCCCTACTATTAGCTGAGATGGAAGAACAGTCCCTGTGTGATATTTCCTGTTATTAAAATGCCTGGTCCTTGTTGCTAGCCAGCAAAGGAGAAAGTTCCTCTACCCTACGTCACACTTTGATACCTAATGCAACTTTGTAGTGAATGACTATAGCTTTCAAGACTAAAATTTAAGCTACCACACAATCTTTGCTGGTATGAGTAGGTGTGGAGCTAGGGCTTTTTTGTAGTTTTTAGCTAGGAGGGAAAATTTATTGTCTAAAAGATTTATTCTTGATAGGCTACACCTTTCTTCATTGTTCAGCAAGAGAAAAATTATTGTTTAATAGGGTTTCTCTTGTGGCCCTGACAATAACTAGGTTGTCTGAGATAAGGTAAAAACCAAATCCAAGGAATCTGTACCTGTGTCAGTCCTTGGGCCCTGATATTACTAATCTACCTTCTCACCTTTTACAATCTTCATATATTTGCTTTATTTTTAATGCAAAGCAGAACTCAGAGAGAGACTAGCCTTTCCCTCTGTAAAATCTTCCCAGTTCCAAGCAAGAAACTCCTTAAGCAATGCCTCCCTCAGGAATGTGGACTCCTGCTTTCTCAGTGCAGTCCTGTGCTTTTCTCACTGATAAGGGAGACAAATCCTGTAGCTCTGTCACAGGACTCTTCTCCCTTAGAGGGGCAATTCTGAGTAGCATCACCAATAAAACTAACAAACAGAGTTATAAACAAGCTTCCCAGCATTTTAACATCCTGAGATGCACAGGATGTATTTTCTTTACAAGGCTAAGATAGCCACTAGGATGGCTGGCTGCCTTTGTTTCACTGCTGTATCTCTACAAATTTGACACCACAAATTACAGAAAAGGGAATATCTTCTTGGTTCAGAGATGAGCCCAGTTTTAAGCATTTCTAGTGGCTGTACTAATGATAGTCTTCCTGTAATCCTTCCTGTTCTCTTCAGTTGCTTGGAAATTCCTCAACAATGTTTCACGTTCTTAGTAGGAGATATATAGAGAAGTGTATCTATGCTATCATTCTAAAAGTGATAATGTTCAATAATGTCATTGAGTAACCTATCTTTTCAATCAGTAATGGGTTATAATGATCTTTCTAGTTCAGTAAATATTGACTGATGTCATCCTTACAATGTCTGAATATTACTCTTTTTTTTTTTTTTTTTTTTTTTTGGTACTGGAATTAAACTCACAGACTCATGCTTGCCAGATAGGTGCTGTGTTACTGAGCTATATCCCCAGCCTACTCCATTCCCTGACTGATAACTTAAGTATAATCTAAAACAAATATACACTTAGTGACATGGTAAACAATGTTATGATGAAAATCTTTTAACATCAAGGTCTGTAATCTTGTGCCTATAATTCTATAATCCAGTGTTTTGGAAACCACATCTTTTACTGTTTGATGCAGTCATTTTGTGGTAAAATATTGAACTCATATAAAGATATTTATAGTCTGTTTTGCTTAGTTTGCCATTTCAGATGTTTGCTTATGTGTTACTGACCAAACTCTGATGGAATTATTATAAAATATGCAATCTATGCACCTTATTTTCTAAAGTCCAAATGTTCTAAATTCTTGCACATTTCTTTCATATCATTTAGTATGCTTACTAAATTTTGGATCGTAATGTAAATTCCATTACTAAAATGTTATGTGTTCTTAAGTATTCTATATTTTTATATATTGTTGACAGCTCTGGATATTATCATACAGTAGTTTCAACTTACATTTATTTTTCTGTAATATTATACATACAAGATAATACATTGATGAAAATTTAGAAAATACAAAGCAAAATAAAAAGAAAGGTAAAAATCTTTTCCCAGAGGTAATAACCCAAATAGTTCATCTTATTTTCTTCATATGTATTTTTAAAATCCAAAATTAGAATTATATGGTATACTGTATTTTCATACTCCATTTTTCATTAGTGCTGTGTTGTAAACATCTGTAAACATTCTTATAAACATAATTCAAATGACTATGTTTTTTATCGAAAAGATATGCTGTAATTGACAGCACTAATTCCTTGAGATAAATGAATTGTTTCCAGCATTTTCTCATTGTAATTATATTATAATAACCATGATTGCACACATTTTAAATATAATAATTTTTTTATTTTAAAAAGAATAAAATAAAACAAAGGAAACCAAGCCAAAACAAAACAAAGCAAATCAGATTAAAACAATGCTAGTAACACAGAACTTCAAGACAAGACAATAGGAAATCAACATGGCTACCATAATGTCTCTTGTTTTCTTTGAAATAGTTGTTTGTACCTTCACACACAGTAAGTTAATACAAAACAAAATAGTATTAAAGCAATCAAAACAAAAGAATGAGAACCTTACAAGTCTTCAAAACTTGACAATAGGAAATAAATAATGGCTACCATAATGTCTCTTGCTTTCTTCAAAATAGCTCTCCATACCTTCACACATATTGCAATCAAATAATTGAAAACAGACTAAAACTAATAAAAACCAAGAATAAAAGCATTTTTAGACTTCAAAACAAAATGATAGGAAATATGCAAAGACAACTATGATGTCTCATTTTCTCCAATATAGCTATTCATACTATATTACATATGCTAAAATCAACTCTTGTTAACTCTAGGTGAAATTCTAGGCATATATATGCCTATACATGTATACCTATATTTTCTGTATTAGAGGGAGAAACAAGACAAAACACAACAAAGTATAAGAAAAATAAGAAGCAAGGCTCAAGGGGCTGGGGGTTTAGCGCAGCAGCATAAGCACCTGCCTGGCAAGCAGGTGGTCATGAGTTTGATCCCTGGTACTGATAAAAATGAAAAAGACAAAAAAAAAAAAACAAAAAAAAAACAAAAAAAACCAAACAAACAAACAAACAAAAAAGAAGCAAGGCTCAAATAAAAACTATAACAAAAAGCCCAAAACAATAATAATGTAGGCTTTCAAAGCAAGATGGTAGGAACATAACTAATTCTGTTGTTTTGCATAGTTATCTTCAAAAGTCTTATTCAAATTACTAGATATAGTCATGCAATATTGGTCTGATTAGACCAATGTTAACTGTTTTGTTCCAAGAAAAAATTAGTAATACAATCATCTTTGTAATCTTAAGTATATAAATACACAATTTTTTTCTTCTCTCTTCCTTCTTTTCTCCTTTTCCGTGAGTGATTTTTTCCCTCTTTGAGCAGTTTCTTACCCTTTCACAATATTTATTGAAGATTTTGTATATTATTTGCTCTTTCAGTTTCTTAAAGTGTAGGAAACTTTTAAAAGGATGCTTGGCACTGATACCACATATATTGAGTTCATGGTTTTGCAAATGTTGAGGAATGAACTGTCAATCAACAGAGACTCGTGGAGTTTCTTTGGAAACAAAAATAAGAATCTTCGGTTTCCAGGAGGATCCCAAGTGGATGGCCACATGGCTTAAACTAATTATAGATAAGCAGAGCACAAGGACAGTTCAATTGTTTGATGGTCACTAATTATAGGTATCTCTGGATTTAAAATGACCAATAGGAACTTAGGATTCTAACCAGTTCTTCAACATGTAGCTAGCTGCCTCACTCATAAGCTACCTAAACTGTTTTCTATAGCACTAACTTGGGTTACTCATCTTAAAATTGTATCTTTTCTAAAGCTGTTCCTCTGCACTCTGATTATGGTAATTTATAAAGACTATCATCCTTGTTACAACTTAAGGAAAATTAGGTTTAGTTTTTCCTCTCTAGCTTTCTTCTTTTTTAGTTTTTCCCCTTTTGCCCTTCCCTCTACAAGTAGACAAATGTAAGTGGTTGATTTCTGTTGTCAAGAAACACAAATGAATACAAGCAGAGATTACAGGCTTTGGTTCCTCACAACAACTTACTTTGCAACTATGGAAAAGCGGGTTGAATTTTTTGTCTCTATTCTATTCGGTTACAAAGTGAAGATAATCAAGTTAGTTATCTAAGATTTCTCCCAGCTCCTAAATTATGTTTCTTTTGCTTCAGGCCATCGTATTGTTACTAGAGGTGATGTCTGCACCATTTTCCTGGAATGTTTTGTCCATTCACATCATATTGGGAGGGCTGTGGTGGTTTTACATTGTTTTATTTTTATCTACCCTAACTGAATTTAAGATTGCTTAGTATGTGAAGGATGCGAGGACTGCATTTTTGATTTTCCTTCTGCTTACTTCATGGTGCTTCGAAAATTCAATCATCTGCCTCATTTCTCAATGTAATATCTGTGTTCCACCCTAGGAAACAGGGACTATGTACTAGTTTGCTCCATTTGGAGCCATATGACTTAAGTGCCATCTTAAGTGCAAACCACTTAACATGTGTAGGTCTCAATTTCTTCATCTGTAAAGGAGAGAGACAGTTATCTACCCCATGGCTTCCCATTAGGGAGAGAATAGAATAATGAGTGGGAAAGCCCACTGGAAAATAAACAGTTGTGCGGAGCAGCTGAATGTGGAGCCAGAAGTCTATGAAACCACTAGATGGCAGGATGGAATCATTCAGTTGGCTCATCTCATATTGAACCAGGTTGACTTTACTTCATTGATATTTTATGCCAGCATCTATTTCTTTCCACATTTGCAGTTACCTGTCCCGTTACCAACTTTAACTGTTCTAGGAGAAAGCAAGAGTGTCATTCCAGAGGTCTTGGCTATCACTCTTGTGAAGCTGAGATCCAGTGCCATAAAACTTCCTTACGTATCAGTGTGGTGATCTGATGTCAAGGTTGAGTGGGTTGAGTTTCAAGGTGAATACTCCATTCCTAGCACCTGAAAAGTTCTTGCCTATTCAACTTCATCTCACTAGAATATGGATGCTTTGATTCTTCACAACACACTCCAAATCCTGTGTGGTTCTGAGTGATGGGAAGAGCTT
Organism: Cavia porcellus; assembly: GCF_034190915.1. Taxonomy (NCBI): domain Eukaryota; kingdom Metazoa; phylum Chordata; class Mammalia; order Rodentia; family Caviidae; genus Cavia; species Cavia porcellus. The sequence goes on along the minus strand of NW_026947513.1, from coordinate 47,723,975 downwards.
CAGGGTAAACACCCAATCAAAAGCAATACAACCAGAGCATGAAGGAAACCATTGCTTTCTGATCTACTACTGTTAGAAGATATGCAGACATGCAGTGGCACCTCCACATCCTGGAGCCAAGCTGGACACTGATGAAAGTGCTCCAAACCAAAGGCTGTCCTAATTAGGCAGAGTAGATTGTCTCCAATAGATGTGCTCTGTGAAGCAATAGAAATATTCTTCATAAAAATATCTTCCTCATACTGTATCTGGGATGCTCAGAATTCCTATCATTTGAGCTAAGGATGTCATTTCTCTTTATTTACCTCATCAAAATGTATATCCCAAGGGTTATGTTTTCCTATGATTTTAATTTATACTTGGTATATTAGTGTAGGGAATTGGATACTGGGGGGAAAAGTGTGTTATGATGGGATGGGGTCATAACATAGACTATCTCTGAGGAAAAAGAGAGACCAGAGCAAGAGACTAGACCAACAAATACATGTTCCCTACAATGAAATAGAGAGGCACAGGTTTAGGGTTATCAGTAGATTAAATGAGATAACATCTACTACATTTTTAGCTGGAGACTGTATCTTGGTTACTGTTTTCTCATTGCTGGGACAAAATATTCAATGCCCAAAAATAAGGAAATAAAGGTTTAATTTAGCTCACGGTATGTGGAGGCTTCAGTCCATAATCAGCTGGCTCCAAGGCAGATGCACAGGGGCAACACTTAAAGGTGGCAGAAGATAGAAAAGGCAACAAGAGCAAAGAGTGGGAGAAACAAGTCTCTGTCCTTCCCTTATACTGTAAGCAGACTGTCACCTGCTTAGGGTAAATTTAACATGCACACCATCTCCATGACCTCCTCTTAAACAGGATAAAGGTGTTTACAAGGTAAGGACTCTAGGTCTCTGCTAAGTCTTTAGTTAAACTTCTAAACTTTCCAAGTTGACACAATGTATCAACCATTACAATCAACCTCTTGTAAATTTTGCAACCAGACACAGTTCTTTAAATCAGTCTCCAAATATAAAGACATGTTTATTATTTTACAACTTGAACATTATAACACAAGTTTAACAATTCTTAAGAACCAGTATTAAGTCTATCAACATTATATTACATTAGAACCATAACAGCTCCCCACAGACTCACATACATTCCCTTATGCAAAAAGCATTTAGTCCATCTTCAAGAGTTGTCAAAGTCCTGACAGGTTCAGCATTGCTGAAAAGTCCAAGTTCCAAGTTTCTTCTGAGAGTTAAAGCAAACTCTCAGCTGCAAGTTCTGTACACATGCAAACAAAGTCAAAGACTTCCAATATACAATGGCACAAGATAAATATTTTCATTCAAAAATTATAAATGGGGATACAAAGGAATGGGTCCAAGTAAATCCAAAATCCAGCAGGATGAACATTAAGTCCTGTAATTCCATGTCCAGCCTCTGAAGTAATTTGTGGCAAATCATAAGCTCCAAAGGGCTTGCAAGATTCTATCCCTATGGCTCTTTTGGTGGTTATAGCTTCCACAGCTGCTCTCTTAGATCCACTTTGTTTCCACCTTGCAATCCATATTTCTGGCTTTTCCAAATCTTTGGGGTCTCCATCTCCGCCTTCAACTTCACCCTCACAGCTTCACACATTGCCTTCTCAGGGCACAATGCCTGGCCTCCTGGGCCTTTTGAAATCGGGATGGAGAATTTCTTAATTCAAAACTCTTGCGTTTTGCATACACTTAAAAGCAGCACATGAATGAAGCAAAGGTTGGCTGCCAACTGGTGCAATATCCAGGCTTTCCTCTCTCTAGGCTATAGGGATTGAGTGTCTGTATTGCTGGGCACTCTGAATCCAGTTCTGAGGAAAATGTTTTCTATGCTTCTTCCATTCTGGAGTATGGCTCTCTGTTGCTTTCTTCTCAAAGCAAAGTCTTTCACTTTTGCAGTTTTGAGGCTGCAAAATATGGAGGCTTGTTGCTTTTTGTGATGCCTTCTGGTCATATTTTCTATTCTCCTATTTCTTTTCAGCAATAGAAATTTCCTCAGCTCTACCTTTTCAGTCCACAGCTTCACTGATTTTTTTTTTTTTTGTGGCCAAACTCACAGTGTTTTAAGTCATCTTGTTGTGCTCTTTGATATTGATTCATAACATAATTCTGGCTAAAAGCCTCCAACAATAGCCATACCACTGCCTCAACATTTGACTTCCTTGAAATTTCTTCTGCCAGATTAATTGTGCTACCACCCTTAATCTTAGTGTTAAAGTCTCCTGACACAAGACAAAGACAGATAAACTTTTTGCCAAGCCATTACATACATCATCTGAAGTCTAGCACCCAATGTAGTACTTCCCAGCAGAAATCTCCTGAGTGTGATATTTACTAACAGGATTTCTATCAGCCTTCTGGTCTTCTGAGCCCTAACCAGAATCTCCTACACAGAACAGCCTTAGACATTCCAGCTCTACTCTTTTGGACAACCTCTCTGAACCTTTTCAAACTCTTCCCACAAGCCATTCCCAATGGCTCTTGAGTCACATTGTCATGTACAACCACAACAATGACCCCACTTCTCTGGAACCAAATTCAGTCTCCATTACTTTTTTCTCATTGCTGAGACAATTAAGGAGGGAAAGGTTTATTTACCTTACAGTTTTGCAGAAAAAGCATTATCAAACTGAATGGAATACTTTGCGCTGAGGAATCCAGAAGTCAACTTTATTGACCTGATGCTGGTGGGCTGGGGGACAGTAAAAGAGTCCAAATCATCAGTCATGAGTCAGTCTAGAGTGCAGTTTAAATACAGTTTTTTAAGTGGGAAGTACAAGGCAGATGGCAGGTTATCACATGAAGGGTTACATGAATTAAAATAATTCACATATTTGTCAAGCAAGATAATTATAAATGGATTTATTTAAAAGGAATTGTTTACAATCATATAGGTACATTCTTGAGACAAGAAGAGGGAATTCAAGTGGAGTAAGCAAAATTAAGGGTGTTATTGACTGGGCCATTTTGTATCTTGAAGCAAGCTGGAAACAATGCACACTCTTTTAACTAAGGAAAACACAGATTGGACATAGTCAAACTGACCTAGCACATTATCAGAAGCAAAGAAGTTGCACTCAGACAGTCAAGGTTGATTGAATTTAGCAGGGTGCTTATGTGGCAAGCAACAGGAGCATAGGCAGAGGCCACTATTTGATTTTTTAAACTTGCCATAGCATTTCTACAGGTTTTTGATTCTATAACTGTGCTTTGACTACTTTTATCACTGTGCCCTTCCAACAGTTTGGGAAGGTTTCAGTCCATAATCAGCAGGCTCCAAGTCAGGGTGGCATGGCACAGGGACAACACTTCAAGGTGGCAGGAGACAGCAAAAGCAGCAAGAGCAAAAATGGGGGAAAACAAACCTCTTTTCCTCCCCTACTGTTACTGTCCCCCTGCTCCCGGTCGGGTGGAGCACTCACAATCTCTGTGATTTGTTCTTGTACAGGATGAGAATGTTTACAAAATGAGTATCATGGTCCCCTGCAGAATCCCTTGGTTAAACTTTTAAACTTCTCAAGTTGACACACTGCATCAACCATTACAGACTGACACAAGCACTCAACATATATCATTACTACAGTACTTTTCACACTTTCTGGATCCTGGTGCTATAGTAGGAAACAGTGCAAGGTGTTCCTTGCTCCCTCAGTCTGGTCAAAACTGAGAATAAACTGTCTTGAAAATGCCTTGCCAGGAGGTCAGGGACAGGTGTGTTTGCACAGCAGGACAGAGGCACATACTTTAAGGTTCAGACTGTAAGGCTTTCAGAGAAGGTGATTTTCTGTTCTGAGACCTGATTGAGGCATGAGTGATGTGGGGAAGGCCGAGGGGAGTGTTCCAGATCTGGAGATGGGCCTGGTAAGGAAGGCCCCAGCTGCTTACCAGTGGTGTAGCCATGGAAAGACAGAGGAGCAGTGGTCAGTGGACTGAGATGAGCCCACAAAGGCTGGCAGCAAAACAAATAGTGCAAATGGCAGGCTGCAGACGTACCTCACAGTTGTTTGAGGCTAGAACTCAAGAGAGAAAAACCTGAGTCATCAGAATAAGTCTTCAGTTTTTGAAATCTTGAGGCTGCCATCAGCTTTTACTGGATTTGAGAGAAAACCAAAAGTTTTGATTACCACTTTCGAATTCCGAGTCACATGCCATGATCAGAATGCTGTTACTTCTCCTCTCATAACTTTCCCTTTGCTAGTCCTTCAGAAAACTCAGAGTGGTACAAAGTCTGCCTCACAAATGTTTCCTAATGTCTATTATCAGCAAAGATGCAGCAAGGATCCCTTAGGTTAAAAAAGGAGATATAACTGAACTACAACAAGCTCAAAATAATTACAAGTTTAAAAAATAAGTGTACAGGAAATTAAATAATACAATTCATCTCACTTTTGCTTTCATTCTTTGCTTGGATAAGCAATGTGGATAGATTGGTGTGAATTCTTTTACATATTTCTCCAAGGGTAAACAGAGATGAAGGCTATGTACTCTCAAGAGAAAAATTTCCTTTTTTAAAAAAAGAGGTAGTGCTTCACACATTACTTTGCAACTTTCACTTTCAGTAGGAGGGTGGGGAAAGGGAAATGAAACTCTTGGAAATGCAATGTGTAATTGTACCAATTCCCAAAGGTGAATGTAATTACTATATAATGCAAAGATAAATGAGCAATAGAAAGAAATTAACAGCAGTAATATTTTATAATAAAAGCACTTAATAATGCAAAATAGTGTTTAATACAAAACTAAATCAAGTTAACATTCACACATTCAACAAACATGTTAATACTAAATTATCATAGACATTTTGATTATGATAATTGAGCATTGTGCAAGGCAGAAATACTATAGAAGATTGAGGGAAAGACATAAAAATTCTGTAATGTATTTTTGCAACTAAACTATAAATCTAACAAGTAATTAAAAATAGGCAATTTATAAGATTAAAAGTGAAAAACTTAATTAACCTTTCTGATAGCTGCATACAATTCTATAGTATTGTGTCCTTTAATAAAACTTTCCACTCTTGATAGACCTGGATTGTTCTCATCTGTGTTTTTATTGACTGTAAAAAGTCTATAGGACATGCATATTTATAAATTCTTAGAGTTTTTCTATGGGATTTGTTATGGTGGGTATCAAGAAGTATCAAGTGACTCTAAGTGAATCAACATTAAATTTTTCCAGGTGTCTTTGCAAAAATGTTCTACATCTCAGTAGAATAGGTTATTGTTCTTTTTAATTCTTGCAAACTTACTAGGTGGAAAATTGTATCAAATTGTCATTTTATTTTTAATTCTTTTCTTCAGTAAGTCACAGCATAATTTTGTTAGCCTATTGGATATATAATATTTTCTATATGCATCACATATATGCTTATATACATATATTCCTTTGTACATATAAATATACATTCCTTTGTGTATTTTTAATTTGTGTACTTGGCTATGTTTTTCTATTCAGCTATTTGCCTTTTAAAAGCATTTTGTAGCACTTTTGCTGTTTGTAGTGCCCATGAATGACTTCCTCACCTGCCTTTGGAGCCAACTGACTATGGACTGAAACCTCCAAGAACTAAAAGATAGACTACCACTTCTGCATGATGGAAGATGTTGTGCTGAGGCCACCAAGCTCCACACTGGCTCATGCTACTGGGTGTACCTAAGCACCTCAGTGTTTAGGGTGCTTAGGTGACCCTGTGCCCCTGATCACCCCAGCGGCCCCACCATGTGGAGGAAAAACATGGAGCTTTGCTCTAGCTCAGGCAGCTGTGCCAGACTTGCCTGTGTCAGTGCCCTCCCACTGCCACTGCACAGAGGACAACCACCGTGCTTCTTCCTGGCTCAGGATGCTGAGCTGTGCCACACTCCACCTGTGTGCTGAGCCATAGAACCACTACACCCACCCTGGCTCGACCTACTGCCCTTGGCTACTCTCCCAACCTCTTAGAACAAGCACTGTTGTGAACATTTGACTCCTACTCTCCCTCCCAGCCTTGGACTGCAGTGGACTGGCAGTGCTGGTTTGATGGAAGACTCGATGACACCTCACCCAGAAAAAAGATCCTGGTAGGTACTGGTCAATATGAACCAAACAATCAGGCTGAGATCAGCCACACAGTAGAACCCTGGGACATACAGTGTTGACAATTGTGACTATTGGGATTAAGTAACCAGATATGGGCCCAAAAGGTGAAAATGACAAAACAAAAAAGCAAAATGAAATCTCAAACAACTAGTCCATCAGGTGCAAGAACAGATGACAGCAGATGACTTTAAAAGTCATACACCAGAAATCTCTGAAAAGAAAGCAAATGAAGTAAAGAAACAAATCCTTGAGTCTATAGAGGTAATCAAATTAGAAGTAATATCTTATGTAAAGACAGAAGTAGCAACATTAGTAAAAGATTTGCTCAACATAGCTAGGAAAGAAATAGATAAAAAAAATAAAGGAGCATGGGAAATTGATTGAAACTTTGAATGAACAATGTAGAAAACAAGCAGAATCCATGAAAAAAATTCAAAGAGATATCCAAGAAACAAAAAATTCTATTGAAAGCTGGCAAAACCATTTAAATGAAGCTCAGGATAGAATTTCAGACCTTGAGGACAGGATCACAAATAGTGACCAGGAAAAGATACAACTTATAAAAACAACAAAGCAGCATGAAATGACAATCCAGCAGCTTCAAGATGACACCAAGAGAAACAATGTAAGCCTGATAGGCACCAGTGCAGATGCAAGAGACAACACAAAGGAAATAACTAAGCTGTTCACAGAAGTAATAGAAGAAACTTTCCCAAACATGGGGAAAAAATCTGACATACAAATAAGTGAGGCATATAGAATGCCAAACAGTCATAGTCAACATAGATCTACATCCAGACATGAAATAATTGAGATCCCAGACACACAGCATAAAAAGTCAATACTAAAAGCGTTAGATAAAAGATTCAACTCATTTATCAAGGAAAGCATGACAGACTTCACAGCACAAACCTTGAGGTTAAGACAAGCTTGGAGTGAAGTATTTCAAGCCCTAAATGAAACAACTTTCAACCCAGACTGATGTACCCAGCAATGCTATCTTTCAAATTTAATGGAGAAACAAGATACTTTCATGACAAAGAACCACTGAAGAAATTCATATTTACAAAACCAGCCCTAGAAAGAGTATTGAAAGACATACTAGAAAGAGATGAAAATGACCACAATCTCCAGAACAATGACAGAAAGAAACTACCAGCCTGGATAAGAAATTAAACAAGGGAGGAAAGCACAAAATCAACTGGGGTATAACATGATAAAGTCAAGGCAGTAAAAATTAGTGATATTCATAAATGTAAATGACCTCAATTCACCTACCAAAAGAAATAGGTTGACAGAATGGACCAAGAAACACGACCCCACTGAAAGACAGTTTAGATACACTAAGGAAAAAAACACTAAGCAAAGCAGACAATTAAACAGAACAGAAAGATAAAGATGCAACAGCAGAGAGATAACATGTCAATAATAAGCCAACATATAACAGTTATAACCATTAATGTAAATGGACTCAATGCATCACCAAAAAGAAACAGACTGGCAGAATGGACCAAGAAACAACATCCAACCAGATGCAGTCTACAAGAAACTCATCTAACTCAAAAGGACACTCATAGACTGAAAGTCAAAGGATGGAAAACAATATATCACACAACAGGAACCCCCCACAAAAATGGAGGTAGCTATTCTGCTTGCAGACAATGTGAACTTCAAACCAATAATGATCAGAAGAGATAAAGAAGGTCATTACATACTGGTTAGGGGAAAACTGCAAGAGGAAGATATAACTAGCTTAAATATATATGCACCAAATTCCAGAGCACCCAGTTATATAAAACAAGTATTAACAGAAAAGAAAAACCAAATTAGCACTAACACAATTATAATAGGAGATCTTACCATACCATTGACACCAAGGGACAGATCAACCAAACAGAAAATCAGGAAAGAAATAACACAACTGAATCACACCTGTGAACAAATGGACTTGATAGACATATACAGAGTGTTCCACCCAACAACATCAGAATACACATTCTTCTCAGCAGTGCATGGGTCATTCTCTAAAATAGACCATATATTAGCTCACAGAGCATATTTAAATAAATGCAAAAGAGTTGAAATTATCCCTTGCATGCTATCAGATCATAGTGCCATAAAATTAAAAATTAATGACAAAAATACTGCAAAAATCCCACAAACACATGGAAACTGAATAACACACCCTTGAGTAATCAGCGGGTCACAGGGGAAATTAAAGAGGAAATTAATGCCTACAAGCAAAGGAAAATACAAATACAACTCATTGGAATCTGTGGGATGCAATGAAAGCTGTCCTCAGAGGAAACTATGTTGCACTGAGTTCCCATATCAGTAAAACAGAACGAATACAAACATACAACTTTATGTTACACCTCAAACATCTAGAAAAAGAAGAGCAAGTCAAGCCCAAAAGAAGCCCAAAGCCAAAAGAAGAGAGGAAATTATTAAAATCAGAGCAGAAATTAACACAACAGATAATAAGAAAACAACCCAAAGAATCAATGAAACAAAGAGTTGGTTCTCTGAAAGAACAAATAAAATTGATAAGCCGCTAGCCAACCTTATTAAAAAAGAGAAGAAAAAGCTCAAATTCATGCAATAAGGAACAAAAAAGATGAAATCACTACAGACTCTAGAAATACAGAAGAACATCAACACCTATTTCGAAAACCTCTACTCTCAAAGGTTTGATGACACAGAAGAAACAGACCGATTCCTAGAAACATATGAAGTGCCAAAGCTAGATCAAGAAGATGTAAAACTGCTGAATAACCCAAATTCTACTAATGAAACTGAAAACATAATTAAGTCCTTACCTACACAGAAGAGCCCAGGCCCAGATAGATTCACTGCAGAACTCTACAAGAAGTACAAAGGAGACTTAATGTTGACACTCCCCAAAATTTCAATGAAATTGAAAGGGAAGCAATCCTTCCTAAGTCATTCCTGGAAGCAAATATTACTCTTGTACCAAAACCTGAGAAAGACCCAACTAAAAAAGAGAACTACAGATGAATCTCCCTAGTGAACACAGACACAAAATTCTCAATAAAATATTGGCAAATAGAATGCAGCAAATCATCAAGAAGATTATATACCATGACCAAGTGGGATTCATCCCAGGTATGCAGAGAAGGTTCAACATACGTAAATCAATAAATGTAATTCACCATATTAATGAAACCAAAAGTAAGAATAACAATCATTTCTATAGATGCAGAAAAAGCTTTTGATAAGGTCCAACATTCATTTATAATAAGTACCTTACAGAAAATTGGAATAGATGGTCTTTACCTCAATATAATAAAGGCCATCTATGACAAACCAACAGCCAATATCATACTAAATGGCCAAAAATTGAAGGCCTTTATTTTAAAATCAGGCACAAGACAAGGATGTTCCTTATCACTGCTCCTATTTAATATAGTACTGAAAATGCTAGCCAGAGCAATTAGACAAGAGAGAGAAATAAAAGGAGTAAAGATAGGAAAAAGAGAAATTAAATTATCATTATTTGCAGGTGACATGATGCTCTACATAGAATACCCCCAAAAATCCATTGGAAGAATCTTAGATATAATAAATAAATGAAGCAATGTAGCTGGATGCAAAAACAACACTCAAAAATCAATAGTATTCCTATCAATTAACAACAAAATTGCAGAGAGAGAAATAAGAGAAACCACACCCTTCACACCAGCAACCAAAAAATGAAATATTTAGGAATTACTCTCATGAAAGAAGTGAAAGACCTATACAAGGAAAATTATAATACACTGAAAAACAAAATTGAAGAGAATCTGAGAAAATAGAAAGACATCCCTTGCTCATGGATAGGAAGAATAAATATTGTGAAAATGGACATCTCCCAAAACTGTTATACAGATTCAATGCAATCCCAATAAAAATACCATCTACATACTTCATAGATCTAGACAAACCACTCTGAAAATTCATCTGGAGTGAGAAGAGACCCAGAATAGCAAAGACAGTTCTAAGCAGCAAAGGTAAGGCAGGAGGCATCACAATCCCTGACTTGAAGATATACTACAAAGCAACTGTAGTAAAATCAACATGGTATTGGAATCAAAATAGAGCTGAAAAATCAATGGAATAGATTAGAAGATTCAACCACAACTACAAACACATTTAACCATCTTATCTTTGACAAGGAGGCCAAGCATGTTCACTTTGAAGAAGGACAGTCTCTTTAATAAATGGTGTTGGAAAACCTGGCTCTCCATATGCCAAAAACTAAACCTACACCCATGCCTCTCACCATGTACTAAATTAAAATCTAAATGGATCAAAGATCTGAATATTAAAACAGAAACACTAAATCTATTAGAGGACAAATTGGGTAAAAACCTTGAAGACATAGAGATAGGTAGAGAATACACGAACAGGACTCAAACTGCACAGGAAATACTTCCCAGAATCAATAAATGGGATCATGTCTTATTAAAGTTTCTGCATGTCAAAAGAAATCTCCAGCATGGTGAAAAGAAAACCCAAAACTTGGAAAAAAATCTTAGTGAACTGTCCCTCAAAGGACTTCTGTCTGAAACAAAGAATTAAAAAAAAATCAGACCGGGGCTGGGGATTTAGCTCAGCAGCATAAGTGCCTGCCTTGCAAGCAGGCAGTCGTGAGTTCGATCCCCAGTACCGAAAAAAATGAAAAAGACAAAAAAAAAAATCAGACCCCCAATATTCAATGATCCAATCCAAAAATGGGCATCTGAAATGAATACACAGTTCTCAGATGAAGAAATACAAATGGAAAGTAGATACATGAAAAAATGTTTATCATCATTACTCATTAGAGAAATTCAAATTAAGACAACACTGAGATTCCATGACACTCCTGAAAGAATGGCCAGGATCAAGAAAACTACCAACAACAAATGCTGGAGAGGCTGTGGGGAAAAAGGAGCTCTCCTGCACTGTTGGTGGGAATATAGACTGGTGCAACAATTGTGGAAGTCAGTCTGGAGATTTCTCAAAAAGTTGGGATTGGAAGTCCCATTTGACCCAGCTATTTCACTTCTAGGAATATTCCCAGAAGAACTGGAAACATCATACCACAGAGATATATGTGCACCTATGTTTAAATTAAAAAGTTGTGGTATTTTTATACAATGGAGTACTACTCAGCTATAAAGAATGATCACATTGAGATATTTATAAATAAATGGACACAGCTTGAGACCATACTCATGAGTGAAATAAATCAAACCCACATGTATAAATACTGAATAGTTACCATAGTGTAAGAAATGATAACAATACATAAAATTATGTGGTAATCATGATTCTCCATTATATTGCTTTGAAGCCTTATATAGTTTTCATTAATTGTTTTGGTTTTATTCTGGTTTAATTGTTTTCATTAATTGTAATGGTTTTATTTTGGGTTGTTTGCCTTATTGTCTGTGATGGTATGAACAGCTATTTTGGAGAAAATAAGACATCATTATAGCTAGTGCTGATTTAATATCATCTTGTTTTGGAGTCCCATCAAGCTTTTGTTCTTCTGTCTCCATTGGTCTTAACATGTTGTGTCTTATTGGATTTTATTATATGTGATAGTATAAATAAAAACTTTTATAGACAAGGAGATAATATAGAAACGATTGTTCATTTTCTGTTAGTTGGTTCTAAATACCCTGTAATACTGTCATTCTCTTGAATGGTTTTACATTGCCTTGATATGTTTGGTGCTACAGTATGCGGTTATACTCGAATATTTCAAGGAAAGAGATACTCTGATAACTACTTTTATATCGGGATATCTTGTGGTGAAACACTATGTTGCTTAAAGTGTTATGTTCTGACCTGTGCTGTTTTGTTGTTATGTCCTATTATATCTCAATCTCCTTTTTTATTATTTATTTTTTTATTTTTATCTTTTTAATTAAGGGAAAAATAAAAAATAGCAGGATATATTATAGTAACCCACTTTGATTTCCTATTAGCTTGATTTGAAACCCTATATTGCTCTCACCATCTTGTTTTGACTGATTTTACTACTATTCTGTTTTGATTGATAGCACCAAGTTTGAGAGTATAGGCAACAACTTTGAAGACAATAAGATTCACTATGATGCCCATTCTGGTTTGACTGTTATCTTCTTTTGAAGTCCTGTAATGTCTCCAATGTTTTGGTTTTATTGGTTTTGTTCTTTCCTGTTTTGTTCAATTTTATTATAACTAATGATATAAGCAATTCTTTTTAAGATAGCAAGAGGCATTATAGTAACCATTGTTGATCACTTTGTATTCTGTTTTTACATCATGTACTATCTCCATCTTTTTGATTTGACTGACTCTGTTTTGTTATGTCACATTTGGTTTTCTTCTCTTCAAAAAAGTAATAAGAACTGTGGGAGTAATAAAACCAAAAATTTGTAATTGTTATTGTAAAAAAGAGTGGAAAAGAAAATGTTCTAAAGGATATAACTGCATGTATATTTAAGCATATAAATGGATAACCATATTTCTGTGTTTTTGTTGGATCATTGAACAGAACTCTTTGCAGTCTCACTGTTTGAATGTCCACTTTATATGCTTTAATTTTGTAACTTGAACAACTATTTCTAAGATGACAATATGTAAACTATTAACTAGTGATTTCCTACTGTTTATTTTTTTGAAATCTGTATTAATTGTACCCTTTTTTTCTTTTTCTCCTTAAATAAAATTGAAAAAAGAAACATGATCCCACAATATGCTATATACAAGAAACACATCTTATCCAAAAAGAAACTCATGGATTAAAAGACAAAGGATGGAAAACAGTATTCCATGGAACAGGAAACCAAAAAGAGCAGGGATGGCTCTTCTGTTTGCAGAAAAAGTGAACTTCAAATCTAAAATGATTAAAAGAAGTAAAGAAGGGGCTGGGGATTTAGCTCAGCGACATAAGCGCCTGCCTTCCAAGCAGGCAGTCGTGAGTTCGATCCCTGTACCGATAAAAATGAAAAAGACAAAATAAATAAATAAATAAATAAATAAATAAATAAATAAAAAAGAAGTAAAGAAGGCCATTACATACTTGTAAATTGAAAACTACAAGAGGAAGAACTGTAATTATAAACATGTGCACTAAATACAGGAGCACCCAACTATGTAAGATGAACACTAAATGACATGAAAAGCCAAGTACACAATTGTAACAGAGACCTTAACACCCCACTGTCACAAAGAGATAGATCAACTAGACAAAAAGTCTCCAAAGAAATAACAGAACTGAATCACATCTGTGAATGAGAATTACTTAGTGGATGAGAATTACTTAGTGGATGTTTACAGAGTGTTCCACTCAACCACTTGAGAATATACATTCTTCTCAGCTGCACAATGGGACATTCCCTAAAATAGGCCATATATTAACTCATAAAACTTTCATAAGTAAATGCAAAAGGAGTGAAGTTATCTCATGCATATCTGATCATAGTGCACTAAAATTGGAAATCAGTGGCAAAAAACCTGCAAAACCTGAATAAGTACATAGAAATTAAATAACAACCTTCTAAACAACCAGTGAGTTACAGAAGAAATTAAAGAAGAAATAAAACAATACCTACAATATAATGAAAATGTGAAAACAGCATACGATAATCTGTGGGATGCAATGAAAGTGGTCTTGAGAGGTAAATATATAGCAATAAATTGTCATATCAAGATAATAGGACAAGCACAAATAAACAACCTAATGCATCATCTCAAGCATCTAGAAAAAGAAGAGCAAGTTAAACCCAAAGCTTATAGAAGAGAGGAAATTGTAAAGATTAGAGCAGAAATCAATGCAATTGAAACTAAAAAAACAATATAAAGAATTAGTAAATCAAAAGCTGTTTTTTGACAGAATAAACAAAATTGAAAACCTCTCACTAACCTTATAAAGAAAAAGAAAGAACCTGAATTCATGCAATAAGGACTGAAAAGGGAGAAGTTACAACAGATCCTATGGAAATTCAAAAGATAATGAATACCCACTTTGAAAATCTCTACTCACATAGTGTGGAAAACACAGAGGAAATAGGTAGATTTCTAGAAGCATATGAACTGTCAAAGCTCAACCAAGGAGATAGAGCAATTTTGAATAATCCAATATCAGCTACTGAAATTTAAATTGTGATTAAAAACTTACCAACAAAGAAAAGCCCAGGTCCTGTTGGATTCATGGCTGAATTCTAAAAGAAATTAAGAGAATATTTAATGCCAATACTCCTTAAACTCTTCAATGAAATTGAAAGAAAATTAGTCCTCCTTAAATCATTCTTGGAAGCAAGTATTACCCTCATACCAAAACCAGACAAAGACACAACTAAACAGGAGAGCTATAGACCAATCTCACTAAAGAACATTGATACAAGGGTTCTCAATAAAACTCTGGCAAATAGAATGCCACAAATCATCAAGAAGATAATACACCATGACCAAGTGGGATTTATTCCAGGAATGTAGGGATGGTTTAACATATGCAAATCAATAAATGGAATACATTACATCAACACAGCCAAAAATAAAAATCACATGATCATCTCATTGGACACAGAAAAAGTTTTTGATAAAGTCCAACACCTGTTCATGATAAAAACCCTGCAGAAACTAATAGATGGCATGTATCTCAGTCTCATAAAAGCCATTTATGACAATCCAACAGCCAACATTATACTAAAATGGACAAAATCGAAATCTAAAAAGACAAGGGTGTCCACTCTCACTACACCTATTCAATATAGTTATGGAAATATTAGCCAGAGCAATCAGACGAGAGGGAAAAATACAAGGAATAAGAATAAGAAAAGACAAAGTTCAATTATCACTATTTGCAGATGACATGATACTCTACATAGAAAACCACAAAAACTGCATTAAAAGACTACTAAAGGTAATAAATTCAGCAGTGTAGCTAGATACAAAGTCAACACTCAAAAATCAATAGCATTCCTTTTTACATGAGCAAAAAACTCACTGAGACAGACATTATGGAAATATCACCCTTCACAATAGCATCTAAAAAATCAGGTACTTAGGAATCAATCTAACCAAGAATATAAAAATCTATATGTAGAAAATTATACTGATCTAAAAAATGATATTGAAGAGGGTAGTAAAAAATGGAAGGATATTGCTTGCTCTTGGGTAGGAAAAACCAACATTGTGAAAATGGTCATACTCTCAAAACTGTTATACAGATTCAATGAAATCCCAATTAAAATACCATCAACATACCTTACAGATCTAGAAAAAATATTCCTAAAATTCATTTGGAAACAGAAGAAAACTATAATAGCAAAGGTGACTCTGGGCAACAAAGGCAAGATAAGAGACATCTCAATTTCTGACTTGAAACTATACTACAAAGCTACTGTGATAAAATCAGCATGGTACTAGCCAAGAAATACACCTCAGATCAATGGATTCGTTTAGAAGATGCAAACACTACTTCAAAGACATTCAGCCACCTTATATTGGACAAAGGGGCTAAACATGTTCACTGGAAGGAGGATAGTCTAATTTAAAATTTTTTTATTTTAAAGAGATTAATACAAAAGAGCAAAGCAGATCAGAACAGAACAATGTAAGCAACACAGTACCGCACCACAAGACAATGATATTAACATTAGCTACCATAATGCCTCTTTTTTGAAATAGTTAAGCACACCTTCACATACAATAGTATCACACATAACAAAAGAGCATAAAACCATACAATTGTTGAGCTTACTTTCACATACAATAGTATGTGAGAATGAAAAATATTCAAGAGAATGAAAGTATTATAGGGCATTTCGAACCAAATAACAGAAAATGAACAATAGTTACTATATTATCTAATTTTCTATAAAAATTTGGTTATACTACCACACATATTAAAATCCAATAAGATAAAATGATAGAACCAATGGAAACAGAAGAACAAAAGCATGGTAGGACTTCAAAGCAAGATAATATTAAATCATCAATGGCTGCCATAATGTCTTGTTTTCTTCAAAATGCCTGTTCACATGCCACACATAATAAAAATCAAACAAACCAGGATAAAACCATTCCAACTAATGAATGAAAACATTATAAGGCTTCAAAGCAATGTAATGGGGAATTATGTTTCCCATAAAACCTTATGTATTCTTATTATTTCTTAAACTAGGGAGATTATATGGTATTCATACATGTGAGTTTTATTTCACTTATGAGTATGTACTCAAGCTGTACCCATTTATTTATAAATATCTCAATGTGATCCTTCTTTATAGCTGAGTAGTACTCCAGTGTATAAAAATATCACAACTTTTTTATCCATTCCTAAGTTGATGGACACTTAGGTTGTTTCCAAGACCTGGCTATTACAAATTGTGCTGCTATAAACATGGGTGCACATATATTACTGTGGCATGATGTTTTCAGTTCTGAGAATATGACTAGAAGTGGAATAGCTGGGTCAAATGGGACTTCCAATTCCAGCTTTTTGAGGAATCTCCAGAATGACCTCTACAATGGATGTATCAGTCTACACTCCCACCAACAGTGCTGGAGAGTTCCTTTTTCCCCATAACCTCTAAAGCATTTGTTGTTGGTAGATTTCTTGATCCTGGCTATGCTTTCATGAGTGAGATGGAATCTCACTGTGGTTTTAATTTGTGTTTCTCTAATGACTAATGATGATGAACATTTTTTCATGTATTTATTTGCCATTTGTATTTCTTCATCTGAGAACTGTGTATTCATCTCAGATGCCCATTTTTGGATTGAATCTTTGAATTTTGTGTGTCTGATTTTTAAAAATTCTTTATATGTTTTAGACAGCAGCCCTTTGTCTGAGGGGAAGCTCACTAACATTTTTTCCCAGTTTGTGGATTATATTTTCACTATACTGGAGATTTCTTTCAACATGCAGAAACTTTTTAATAAGACATGATCCCAGTTATTGACTCAGGGAAGTATTTCACATGTGGTTTGATTCCTGTTCATGAATTCTCTACCTATCCCTATGTCTTCAAGATTTTACCTAATTTGTCTTCCAACAGATTTATTGTTTCTGTTTTAATATTCAGATCTTTGATACATTTAGATTCAGCTCAATACATGGGGATAGGCATGGGTCTAATTTTAGTTATCAGCATGTGGAGAGCCAGTTGTTCCTGCACCATTTATTAACCACGTTCTTCCAGTGAAAGTGTTTGGCCCCTTTATCAAAGATAAGGTGGTTGAGTGTGTTTGTAGTTGTGGTTGTTCTTCTAATCTATTCCACTGATCTTCAGATCTGTTTTTATTCCAGTACCATGTTGATTTTACTAGAGTAGCTTTGTAGTATAACTTCAAGCCAGGGATTGTGATTTCTTCTGCCTTGCCTTTGCTGCTGAGAATTACTTTTACTATTCTAGGTCTCTTTTAGTTCCCGATGAAATTTAGGAGTGATTTCATTCGACCTATGAAGTATGTAGATGGTATTTTCATTGAGATTGCATTGAATCTGTAAAACAGTTTTGGGAAAATGGCCATTTTCACAATATTTATACTTCCTGTCCATGAACAAGGGATGTCTTTCTGATTTTCTGAGATTCTCCTTGATTTCTTTTCTCAGGATATTATACTTTTCCCTGTATGGAACTTATTCTTCTTTCATGAGATTAATTCCTAAGTATGTCATTGTTTTGGATGCTACTGTGAAGGATGTGGCTTCTCTTACTTCTCTTTCATTGATTTTGCTGTTTTTGTATAAGGAATGCTATTGATTTTTGAGTATTGATTTTGTATCCAGCTATATTAATGAATTTATTTATTATATCTAGGAGTTTTTCAATGGAGATTTGGGGGTCTTCTATGTACAGTATCATGTTATCTGCAAATAATGATAATTTAACTTCTTTTCCTATCTTTACTCCTTTTATTCCTCTCCCTTGTCTAATTACCCTGGCTAGTATTTCCACTACTATGATGAATAGAGTGGCGATAAGGGATTATCCTTGTACCTGATTTTAAGGTAAAGGTGGTCAGTTTTTGGCCTTTCAATGTGCTATTGGTGTTTGTCATAGGGGGCCTTTACCATATTGAGGTAAAGACCATTTATTCCAATTTTCTGCAAGGTTCTTATCATGAATGACTACTGGACCTAATCAAAAGCTTTTTCTGCATCTATAGAAATGATCGTGTGATTCTTAGTTTTGGCTTTATTGATATGGTGGATTACATTTATTGATTTATGTATGTTGAACCATCCTTGCATGCCTAGGATGAATCCCACTTGGTCATGATGTAAAATCTTCTTAATGATTTGCTGCATCTTGTTTCCCAAAATTTATTGAGGATTTTTGCATCTGTGTTTATTAGGGATATTGGCCTCTAGTTCTCTTTTTCAATTGAATTTCTCAAGTTTTGGTGCTAGAGTAATATTTGTTTCCAGGAGTGACTTAGGGAGAATTACTTCCCTTTTGATTTCATTGAAGAGTTTGAGGAGTGTCGGCATTAAGTGTTTGTATTTCTTGTAGAATTCCTCAGTGAATCCGTCTTGGACTGGGCTCTTCTTTTTAGGTAAGGGCTTAATCACATTTTCAATTTTATTAATAGAAATTGGATTATTCAGCAGCTTTACATCTTCTTGATCTAGCTTTGTTAGTTCATATGTTTCTAGGAATCTGTCCATTTCTCCTGTTATGAACTTATTACAGCAGAGGTTTTCAAAATAGGTGTTGATGATCTTCTGTATTTCCACAGAATCTATAGTGATTTTGCCTTTGTCATTCCTTGTTTCATGAATTTGAGATTTTCTTTCCTCTTCTTAATAGGGTCAGCTAGGGGATTATCAATTTTATTTATTCTTTCAAAGAACCAACTCTTTCATTCATTGATTCTTTGGATTATTTTCTTAGTCACTCTAGGATTAATTTCTACTCTGATTTTTAAAATTTCCTCCCTGCTTTTGGCTTTGGGCTTGACTTGCTCTTCTTTTTCTAGATGTTTGAGGTGTAGCATCAGATTGTTTATTTGTATTCGTTCTGTTTTCCTGATGTGGGAACTCAGTGCAATAAATTTTCTGCTGAGGACTGCTTTCATTGAGTACCACAAATTCGGGTGAATTGAAATTTATTTTTATTTGCTTGTAGGTATTGTTTAATTTCTTCTTTAATTTCCCTTGTGACCCACTGAATACTCAAGTGTGTTATTCAATTTCTATGTGTTTGTGGGATTTTTGTAGTTTCTTTTATCATTAATTTCTAGTTTCATGGTGCTATCATCTGATAACATGCATGGGATAATTTCAACTCTTTTGCATGTACTTAAATATGTTCTGTGGGCTAGTATATGGTCTACTTTAGAGCATGTCCCATGAACTGCTGAGAAGAATGTATATTTTGATGTTATTGAGTGGAACACACTGTATATATCTGTCAAGTCCTTTTTTTCACAGGTATGATTCAGTTCTGCTCTTTCTTTGCTGATTTTCTGTCTGGTTGATCTCTCCCTTGTTGTCAGTGGTGTGTCAAGGTCTCCTGTTATAATTGTGTTATTGCTTATTTTACTTTTCATTTCTGTTAACTTGTTTTGTATAGCTGGGTGCTCTGGAATTTGGTGCACATGTATTTAAGATTGTTATCTCTTCCTCTTGGAGTTTTACCCTAACTAGTATGCAGTGACCTTCTTTATCTCTTCAGATCACTTTTGGTTTGAAGCTCACATTGTCTGTAAACAGAATAGCTATCCCCACTGCTTTTTGGGTTCCTGTTGCATGAAGTATTGTTTTCCGTTCTTTGACTTTCAGTCTATGAGTTTCCTTTTGTGTCAGATGGGTTTCTTGTAGACAGCATATGTTTGGATGTTGTTTTTTGATCCATTCTGCCAGTCTATTTCTTTTAATTGGTGTATTGGGGCCATTTACCCTAATGGTTATAACTGTTACATATTGGTTTATTGTTGACATGTTATCTTTCTGGTGTTGCATCTTTATCTTTCCATTCTGTTTAACTCTCTGCCTTGCTTGTCTTTCAGTATTCTTTGCAGGGTTGGTTTTGCTGATCATGAAGTTTTTCAGTTGTTCTTTGTAATGGAAGTATCTTATTTCTCCATCCATTTTGAAGGACAGTTTTGCAAGGTACATCAGCCTAGGTTGTAAATTGTTTTCCTTTAGGATCTGAAATACTTCACTCCATGCTTTTCTTGACTTTATTGTTTGTGCTGACAAGTTTGCTGTGGTTCTGATGGTTTTTCTTTATAGGTGATCTGTCTTTTCTCTCTGACAGCTTTTAATATTGTATCCTTATGTTTGATTTCTAGGATAGTGATTATTTTATGTCCAGGTGTAGTTTTATTTTGGTTATGGCTATTTGGAATTCTATATGCTTCACTAATCCAAATGTCAATTTCCATTCTCGTGTTTGGAAAATTTTCAGGTATTAGTTCTGTAAATAACCTCTTGATATCATTTGTGTTGTCCCCTTCTTTTTAACTTATCCCTATCAAGATTATGTTGTTTTTCCTTGCAGCATCTTGCAGCTGTTGAATTGTTATTTCCTGATTCCTGTTATTTTTAAAAGATCTTTCCTTTTCTGTTCCCTAGCTGCAATCTTGTCTTCAAGGTCTGAATTCTGTTTTCACTTTTGTTGAGATGGCTTTGCAAACTTTCAATGGAATTTTTTATTTCCAGTATATCTCTTTCAATCTGCTTCATGTATTCTGTTTGTTTCTTATATTATTCATTCAAGGATTCTATCTTTTTGTTTTGTTCCTCTAATTTTTTAACTGTGTCTTCTTTAGATGTGTTCAGCATCTCTTCCATTCCTTTTTTCATTTCTTCTTTTATCTGGGAGATTATTTCTAATTTGAATTCCTGTAAGGCTTCCTGGAGTTGCTTTTTTATTTCAGTTGCTATTACTTCAAGAATTTCAGGTTTATGGCATATATTTCCTTCTATGTACATGGTATCTAGGCTTTCTCAGGATGGTCTGGAGATTTGAGATTACATTTCTTTCTTTTGTTTTGTCATTTTCCTATATTTCTGTCTTTTAAATGATGTTCCAAAGCTTCTGCTGAGCATTTTGGAAATCACCTCCTATGCCCTCAGCTCTTGGGACTGAATGAAAGTTGCTGAGTATGGTCCAGTCTGTCCCTCATGAACCTCCCTTGCTACCTCCAGTGTTCCAGGCAGCTGCGTGGGCTCCTAACCACTGTGGGTGATGATCCAAAGCTCTCCCTGGGCAAGCACCATTGTGCTGGAACTCACTTCATGTGCCCTCAGCTCAGCTGATTGAAGAAGGTTGCTAGGTGTGGTCTAGTCAGGCTTCAAAACCTCCCAAGCATAGTGTAGTGTGGCTGGAAGCTGGGTGGGCACTTAACCTCTTGCAGTGATGATCTTAAACACTCCCCTAGCCCATGCTGGTGTGTTAGAATTCACCTAGGGCAGCCCCAGTTCCCTGGATTTGAAGGAAGGTCACTGGGCTGGCCCAGCAAGGCTGAGAAACCTGAAGAGCCCAGTCTAGTGTGGCTGGAAGCTGGGCAGATCTTTGACTACTCTGAGCAATGTTCCTTAAAGTCTCCTGAGGCCTAGGCTGGTGTGCTGAAACTCACCTCTGGCAGTCCCAGCTCCCCAAATTGAAAGAATATTGTTTGGCATGGCCTAAGCAGGTCACAGAACCTGCAGAGCCCAGTCTAGTGTGGCTGGAAGTTGGGCAGGTCCTTAGCCACTGGGAGGGATGATCTTAAACTCTCCTGGGGCCCCAAGCTGGTGTGCTAGAACTCACCTCTGACAGCCCAGTTCCCTGGATTGAAAGAAGGTCACTGGGAGTGGCCCAGCCAGGCCATGAAAGGTGTAGAACCCAGTCTAGTGTGGCTGGAAATTGGGCGGGTCCTTGACCACTGGGACAGATGATCTTAAACTCTCCTGGGGCCTGAGCTGGTGTGCTGGAACTCACCTCCAGCAATCCAGTTCCCCAAATTTTTTATGTAAAATATATATATTCACAATTGTCTGAAAATCCTGTAAAATGTTCTTTGAGCTTTGGAAGCCTATAGGTGCTTTATTTATTAATTTTTTATTTTTTATTTTAAAGAGGATAAAACCAAGCAAAATAAAACAGTAAAACCAATCAAATAAACCAGTATAAGTGATACAGGACTTCAACACCTTACAAAATCAACAATAGTTACCAAAGTACCTTTTGTTGTCTTCAAAATAACTACAGATACTTTGGACATAGTAAAAACCAAACAAAACAGTAAAATAGCAACAATAAAAGCAAAATAATAAATGCAATAAAGGATTTCAAAACAACCCAATAGTAAATCCAAAATAGCTACCATAATATGTCTTGCTATCTTTTAAATTACTGCTCCTGCCATCAGATTTAACATAAACAAAACAAAAGAGAATAAAACCCAACCCAAGAAAACAATGAAAATGATATGGTTTCCAGGCAAAGATCACTTCCTGGTAAGGCCCGGTTCTCTCCCTCCACAGTCCATGAATGGTGCTGACTCATGGAGAGAGGCTTGGGTCTGGCTGTCCCCATTCTGGCAGCAATCCATGCATAGTACTGGTTTCCAGTGGGGATCACCTGCTGGTGAGGTTTGGTTCTCTTCCTCCACAGTCTGCAAATCCATGTGCTTTATTTGTTCTACTCACTTGCCCCTCCCCTACTCAGTTTTGAAATTTTGTTGAAGACTAATCAGCATAAAATGCTGCTCACTGCAATGCTGAACTTTCCAGTAGTTATTTGTGCAGGTATGTGAGATGTTTTTTCTCAGTGATTTGATTATTCTCAGTTCATGTTTCAATTGTTTTCAAGCAGCTGTGTTCCCACTTTTTAAAAAATTTTATTTTGAAAGTGGTAAAAATGCAACAGCACAAGACAGAACAAAGCCAATCAAGAAAATACAGTGAAATTGGTACAGGATTTCACAGTAGGATACTGGGATAGTTTCACAGTAGGATACTGGAGTAGCATACTGGGATGGGGTACTATGGTATATATCTTTAACTTCACAATAGTTGTCCAGTCAATTAGGTATAGCAAAATCAAACCAAAAATAGAACATTATAAAACCAATTGAGAATACTGAATAGAGCAAAAGAAACATAACCAAACAGTGAAAACAACCTCTGCCTTCAAACAGAACATAGAAGGAAATCCCCCATATTTGCTATACTGCATATGGTCATCCTCTCAAGAGATGCTGAGACATCTATCCCCAGTAGCTATGAAGGGAGTGAATGGGTGCTTGATTTTCAGCCAGTGTGGTAGTAGGCTCACAGGTAGTGGTTTTCCTCTAGGCCATGTTTACCAAGAGGGCGGGTGAATAAGCTGCTTGAGTCCCACCATGTCCAGATCTCAGAAGCACTGGTTCTTCTCCTGGCTCTTGCCGCAGGTGCTTACCAAGAGGGCAAGTGCATAAGCTGCCTGAGTCCCACCATGACCGGATCTCGGGAATTCTCCATGATGAAGGTTTGAGGCAGTTTGATTTCTCCCCACTTGCATGTGTCACAAAAATCAAGTATTTTTTTCACTGCTCAAATACTGAATGTTTCTAATTAGTCCAAAGGAAAATATCTCCAATTTGAAGAAAATGATGTTTTTACATTTTATCCATCACTAAGGAGAGTGAGCATGTTGACATCCACACACTAGTTTATTTTAAAATATTTATTTGCACATGTGGTCCAAAATGAGAAGCATTAACAAACTGCTCTGAGATATTTGTCATAGCCAACAAAGCTTGTGAGCAGGTATTTTGTTTTACGTAGTAAGTTTTGGTCTCCTTATTCTGTGGATGTATCTGTGCATATCAATTTTACACCTTAGCTCCACTACATTCTGTGTAGCTTAGTCAAACCTCTTGTACAAAAGGTTGTTTCTTAGGGATATCTATTTCTTTTTGACCATTAGTTCAATAATTAAACACTTGTCCTTTAATTATCCTCTCACTTTATGACTTTATTTTTCTATTTTCTTTCTATATCCTTTCATTTAACCTCTTCTACTTCTCTGTTCTTCCTTTTGCTCTCTCTTTTTACTTCGTATCTTCTCCTCTCTTGTCTATATACATTATTAGTATTAATATGAATATCATCAATGTTTAATTCTCTCTAGTCTGCTTTATTTTACTTTCACCCTGTTTTCCTGGAATAGCAAAAAGAAAGATGTTTTTAAACAAGTTCTCAATTACCTGATAATACATGAAGCTTTGCAAGTGTTAATGTTACTGTTAGTCACTCTTTCCTAATGGACTGAGTGGGAACTTTCACACAGAAACACACTCACCACCCAGGACCCATGACATAAAGAGAGACACTTACTACAAAGATCACCACTTGGGCAGGCATTAGGACATAAGAAGAACTTGTTCAAAATAGGAGAATGAGAGATGGGGAAAGGGAGAAGAGGGAGGGAAAAGGTATTTAAAGGGAAATAAAGAAAGGAAAAATGGAAATAGAGCTTTTGTAACTATGGAGGTAAACAAATGTTGGAGAGACAGAAGGGGAAGGGAGCAAATAAAAAAGAATTAAAATATGTTACATATAAATCTATTGTTTTCTTTTCTTTTTTTTATTGGTACGGGGGATCGAACTCACGACTGCCTGCTTGCAAGGCAGGCGCTTATCCCCAGCCCCTAAATCTATTGTGATAAATGTGATCATTATCCACTGCACATGTGACTAATAAAAAAGTCTTTGAACAGTCAAAAAAATAAGATGAGGCAGAACATAAAAAGATTAAGATGTTTTATATAGCAAATTTCTAAAATGAGCATAATCATTATATACTGCAAACATGTACAGATAAATATATTTTTTAAAAACCACAATTTGACAGCAGAAAATGCATTCTTTCCAAGTAATCTGCAAATCTCAAAACAGAAACACAACAAAATGAGAAAGCAAAGCAATAAGATGCCTTAAAAACACAATAAGGTGCCCAAAAGCTGATCCTACAGATGGTGAAGTGAATGAAATTCCAGATGATATATTATTTAAAATAGATAATTGATTAATGAGATCTAAAGAACAGCAAGAAATAGCTGAATGAATCAATAACTAAAGTGATCAATGATCTCTAAGAAGATATGAAGAAACAATTGAGTAAGTTAAGGGAGACAAGGGAGGATATGAATGTCCACTTGTGTAAAGAGAGATGTTCTAAAAATGAACCAAGCAAAAGTCCAAGAAATGAAACCTTATGAAGTCAAATATGAAACTAAATTGCAAGTCCTACTAGTAGACAAGGACATTTGGTCCATAACCCTGAACAAAGAGCAAGGAAAAAAAGATTATTCAGGCACAACCAGATGAGTCTAAAGGGACAAACATGTAAATCACTTGGACTTGAGGGCAGTGTTAAAGTACAGCCCAATGGCATAACTCCTGAAATTATTGCAGAAAAATTTCCAAACATGGTGAATGAGACGGATACCCAGGTGAAGGAATCCAATTATAAATTTCCAGGAAAAAAATCCCTCCATGATATATTGCACCCAAATCACTTGTAAGGGCAAATTCATTGGAATAATAATAAGCTTATCACCAGGAATCTTGAAGACCAGAGCTTGGAAAAAGCTTTTCAATGCCTGAATAAAGATGATTGCCAATCTAGA
Source organism: Cavia porcellus (assembly GCF_034190915.1). NCBI lineage: Eukaryota > Metazoa > Chordata > Mammalia > Rodentia > Caviidae > Cavia > Cavia porcellus. The sequence continues at coordinate 47,698,269 of NW_026947513.1, read as the reverse complement.
TTACTATGCATTGTAGGACTACCCTTCAAAAGGAAGGAGAAAGAAAGACCTTCGGAAATAGGAACAAACTAAAGAAACTAACAGCCACCAAAACTACATTGCAGAAAATTCTTAAGGGAATCTGAAACAGAGACAATGAGGACAACTGCAACTGTGAGGCTTAAGGTAAGAATAAACCTCACTGGGAGACTATTGGACAAGAACTGGTACACATCTTGCAACAATGGCCTTAATGTAAATAGTATCAACTCTTCAAAAGACAAAGACTGGCTGATTTGATCAAAAGAAAACCAATTGTATTTTACCTACAATAGACATATCTAGTCTCCAGAGACAAAAATAGATGGCCACACATGTTAGTACAGGGGACAGTTCACCAGAAAAAGATAACAACTGTACGCATATATGCACCAAATGTCAGCACATTCAATTACATAAAACACTACTTAACATAAAAGGATAGAGACCAATAGGGAGGAATTCAGTATCCTGCTCTCACAGATAGGTAATCAGACAAAATATCAACAAAGAAGCATTAAAGGTAAACTGAATTATGAATCAAATGAATTTAACAGATATCTAGAGAGTTTCACCACCAACACCACAATAACACATTTGCAGTCCACAGAACTTTTCTCTCAGATACATTTAGATGAGAAAGCAAGTGTCAGTAAATACAAAAGAAACAAACTGAAACAAGCTCACATATCTTATCAGATAACAATGGAATGAAATTAGAAACAAACAGCAAAAGAAACCAATCTGAAACAGTATAAATACAGAAAGACTGGAAAAATACTCTTAAACAATAAATGGGTCAGTGAAGAAAGCAGGAAAGAAGTTTAAAAATTCCTAGAACTAAACAATGTGGAAATTACATCTGTGGGTCATAATGAAAGCAGTTCAAAGAGAGAAGTTTATAGCCATGAGTATGTACATTGCAAAAACAAAGTGATCCCAAACAATTTAATGATGCATATAAAGATCCTAGGAAAAGAAGAACAAGAAGGAAAGAAATAATAAAAATCAGAGTGAAATTAATGAAATTGAGACAAAAAACCAGTATAAAGTTTTAATGAATTGAAAATTTGATTCTTTGAAAAGATAAACAAGATTGATAAACTCCCAGCCAAACAACAAAAGAGAAAAATCCTGAATTAAAAAAATTGGAAATGAAAATGGCAAAACTACAGCAGTCATCAAAATTTAGATTATCAGAAAGTATTTTTGAAAGATTGTATTCCAGTAAATTGGAAAATTCAGAAGAAATGGTTAAATTCCTAAATATACAAAACAAATGTATTTCAACCAAAAAAGATAGAAAATTCCAAACAGATCAATAACAAGCAATGAAACTGATGGAGTAATTAAAATTCTCCCAACAAAGAAAAGCTCAGAATTCAATGGATTTACTATTGAATTTTACCAGGTCTTTAGAGGCCTAAATGATCTACAAACTTTCCCATGTAATACAATGTAAGAAATGAATCTAAATTTATTACATAATGAAACTTATTCCACAAAATCCAATATCATAACTGGATAAGGAGCCTTGCCTCCCAGAACATATCTTTGGTGAACATAGATGCAAAGGTCTTCAATAAAGATCCTTGCAAACAGAATTGAACAACATATTAAAAAGATCATATACCATGACAAAGTTGGCTCCATCCCAAGGATATAAAGATGATTCAACATACATAAATCAATAAATATTATATATCACATAAACAGAGTCGAAGATAGAATCATATGGTCTCAATAGATCAGAAAATTCTTTTGACAAAATCTGCCATCTTTTCATGATAAAAATCTAGTTAAAATAAGTATAAAAGGATCTTACCTCTAACTGATAAAAGCCATATGTGACAAACCCACAACCAAGAACATAGTAAACAAAGAAATGCAGGAACATCCTCTAATGTCAGAAACAAAACAAGGGTTTCCAATACAGTATTTAAATAGTTTCTCATACAGCATGTAAAGTTATACCCAGAGCACTAAAGGAAAGAGAAAAAAATTGAAGGATTATGAATAACAAAGGAAGAATGCTAGTCATTCCCATTTGCATACTTTATATACAAGATCCAAACATTACACAAGATTTTAGATCTAATAAAAATTTCTGCAACATGGCAGGATATAATATCAATACACACAAATCAACAGTGTCTCTGTGTTATAAGAGGATTCCTTTAGAAATGGCTTGCCAATAAAAAATATTCTATGTTTGGAACCAATCACGGAGGGAGCAAGGATGGCAGATAGATAACAGCTGGCTACAGAGGCTCCCTGAGATAGTTAACTTATAATTCAACATAATACAGCATGGGGAGCCCCAAACAGAGGGAGGTGAATTCTCTCATCCCAAGAAGAAATTAAGGTGAAAAGAACCAATCAAACATTCAGTCCTGGTGCTATTATTGGAACAGCTAAAGGTTTAGTGCTCCTGCCAGGGTGGGTGACTTGCCAAGCCATCCAAGGTCCCACCCCTGCTTTGACTCACTGGAGACACAGTCACACTGAGGTCAGGGGTCTGCCAGCCAGATTGAGAGCTGAGCTGGCGGGGAGCCTGCATTGACCTGTGGTGAGTGATGGGGGTGGAGCCATTCCACAGAAAGGGGGGCTCTGGCAGATGACATTCTTGGACTGGGCAAGACTGTCAAGTACAAGGGGCAGCAGTGACATCAGTCAGTTGTTCCCTTCCTGAACAGGATTGGTGGAGTGAGCTAGGCCTGGGTCACATGACCTGGCTGGGACCCAATAGCTTCTCTGAAATCAATTCCCTACAGTGGCGATGCACACTAACCTAGTGAAGCCTCAGAAGTTTGATCCAGAGGGGAGGCTGCACATAGTAATGCAGTGCAGGCCACAGCAGCTTGACTGATCTGGAAGTGAGGGGCAAACATATGCAGCCCCTGTCTGTAACTCACTAGCACACTGCAGTGGGAAGGGTCACCTAGCCAGCGTGCTTCAGAAGAATTGTAACCAACAGAGAAAGAAACTGAGGCCTCCTGGAAGAAACAAAAAAGATGGGAAGAGGAAGCAACAGCAAAATGTCTCCAGGTCTCAATCCTGAGAACATTGACCCAGGACAGGTAAATACAAAGGAGAATGAGAACAGTAAACATGCAATATCAGACACGGCACCAGTGGACATAAGGAGATATCTTCAGGAACTCATTGATGAGTTCAAAAGTGAAATATTTAGCCAAGTAAAGCAAGATATAAGAAGATTGATAGAAGAGATGCTAAGCACCTCTCAAGCAGACACAGATGGAAGAAGGGAAGAACTCAAACAAAGCAGAGAACATTTGATGAAGAATATAAAGAAAATATAGAATACATGAAGCAGATTCAAAGAGATTACCAGGAAATTAAAAACTCTATGGAAAGATGGCAAATCTGCTTGAAAGAATCTCAGGATAGATTATCCAAATTGGAGGATAGTTTTGCAATGTGGGATTATGAAAGGAAAAACTTTATAAAATAACAAGGAAACAAGCAATAACAATACAAAGGCTAGAAGACAACAAGAGGATCTATAACTTGAGAATAAAGAATGTAAATGAAGAAACTGGGGTATAAACAAAGGAACTACAAAGGCTATTCACCTAAATAATTAAGGAAAACTTCCCAAACATAGGAAAAGGAAATGATATTTTGATATATGAGGCATACAGAACCCCAGCCACCTACAACCAAAACAGAGCTACACCCAGGCATATAATAATCAAGATCCTGAAATTCAATATAAGAACAGAATATTCAAAGTTGTTAGAGACAAGAAACAGATAACCTTTAAAGGAAGGCCTATCAGAATAACAGCAGACTTCTTGACACAAACCATCAAGTCAAGAAGAGTTTGGAGTAAAATATTCCAAGCCCTGAAAGAAAATAACCTCCAGCCCAGATTGATATACCCTGAAAAACTCTCTGTAGAAATTAATGGAGAAACAAGATGCTTCCAAGACAAAGAGGAACTTGGGAAATTCACAGTCACCAATCCAACTCTACAGAGAATACTGCAGGGCATTCTAGAGAGCGAGAGAAAATTCTAAGATTCCAAGAACAGTGACAGAGAGGCCTCACTGAATGGAGCAGAAAGTAGAATGAAGAAGATAAGCAGACAAATGATGGAAAAAATGAGCATAACAGAAATGAAGCAGAGAAGGTTGGTTATAATCTCTAATATAGATGGCCTTAATACACTAAATTTTAAAAAAAGAACCACATGTGGAGTAGATCAGGAGGCAGGGTCGACCAAGATGCTATTTATAGGAAATATAATTAACATGAAAAAGAGTACATGGACTAAAAGTCAAATATGAGAAAATAATGCTCTATGTGACAGAGAACCAGAGAGTAATAGAGGCAACTAGACCAGTATTTGTGGATAGGTTGGAAAGACGGGCTTTAATAGGTAAAGGAATACAATTAGAGATCAAGTCCAGGAGAGAGAAGGTTCAGAACACTTAGGTAAATAGCAGGTTCCCCCTCCCCACAATTTAAAACCAAGGGTCTTGGTGAGACCCAAAAATGCACAGTGTACCCTGGGGAAGTGAAAGAAGAGGGAGAGTCTTAAAAAAGATGGCAGAATATATTGTTAATAGTGTATCAGGATTTAAAACCCACATTACTCGCACCACTCTGCTTAGATGGATTTTATTCTTTTTTTTGATAGATTTTATTCTGTACTAGTTTGTCTACTTATACTAGATTTGAGGGCACAGACAGCTATCCCAAAAACATCAAGATTTAGCACAGCAATCATCTTTAATTTCCTATTTTCTTAATCTGGAGCCCTGTGTGACTTATACTGTTTTATCATGACTGATCTTAGTTAAATCTGGTTTGTTTGATTGCTGTTTGGTATCGACAGGTTTTATTCAAAACTGATATGATTGATAGTATCAAGTCTGAGAGTATAGGCAACTACACTGCAGATGACAAGACTCTATGATACACATTCTGGTTTGATAACTGCCTGTTTTTGAAGTTTTATACTATACACAAAATTGTGTTTTTATTAATACTATTATGTACTGATATATTCAATTATACTATGTCTGATGACATAGCCAATTTTATTGAAGATAAGAGACAACACAGGAACTATGGTAGAACTCTTTGTACAACAGTCCTATATGTCTTTTTCATTTCAAGTGTTTGTAGGAATATGTTTTGTTTTGTCTTGCTTTGTTTTGTTTCTCCTTCTAACGTAGAAAGGATGGAAGTACATGTTAAGACTCATGCATGTGTAGAATGTATAAACAGTTTATGAGAACTGATCTTATGACACATGATGAAATGAACAGATACTTTGAAGAAAAAGAGACACTAAAGTATCCAGTGCTGATCCTGGAGTGTCATAATGTGAAACCCAGCAATAGTATTATTCTTTGTTCAGAATGATATTAGCCTGCTTGTGTTTGTTCAATCTCAACATAATTGAAGATATGGATAACTGCATGTATGTTTAAGTGTGTAGGATTGATAACCATATTGCTAAGTTTTTGTTGGATAGTTGAACAGAACTGGTTGCAGTCTCGCTGTTTGAATCCCCACTTTATATGTTTCACTTTAGTATCCTAAATAACTATTTTTAAGAAGACAGTCTGTAATCATCAACTAGTGATTTCTTACTGTTTATTTTTTTCTTTGAAAGTATGTATTACTTCTCCCATTTTCTGTTTTGTTTAGTCTTTCTTTAAATGAAAATTTTTTAAAAAGACACTACTGTACCCAGTGCTCATCCTGGGGTATCATGATGTGAAATTCAGTGATATTATTGTTCTCTGTTCAGAATTATTTTAGCCTGCTTTAGCTTGTTTAATCTCAACATAAATGAGGATATGTATAATTGTATGTATTTTTAAGTGTATAGGGTTGACAACCATATTACTAAGCTTTTGTTGGATAGTTGAACAGAACTGTTTGCATTCTCGGTGTTTGAATTCCCATTTATATGTTCCACTTTTGTATCTTGAACAACTATTTGTAAAAGGATAGTAGGTAAACATCAACTAGTGATTTCTTGCTGTTTGTTTTTTCTCTGAATCTATGTATTATCTCTACCCATTTTCTGTTTTGTTTAGTCTTTCTTTAAATAAAATTTAAAAAAATATTCTAGGTTCTTCTTGCCATGAACAAAGAACCCATGAGACAAGCCAAAAACAGTGTCAAAAAGTTCATTTGAAAATTGGATATGGGAAAAACAAGCTCTGCAGGCAAAAGAGAAAAAGAAGAAAAATGCAGGAATTAAAATATTTACATACTGAAGTCAGAAGAAATAAAAAATTAACTGTTAAAGAACAAATAATCCAATTAAAAAATTGGCAAGTAAACTGAACAGACACTTCTCGAAGAAGTATAAATGACCAGTAAGTCCTAAAATCAAATCAAAATGGATCAAAGTCCTGCATAAGAAATAGAAACTGTGATCTACTGGTAGAAGAAGTTGATGATACTCTTGAAGACACAGGGATAGGCAAAAACTTCCTTAGCAAAATATCAACTGAGCAAAATACAACACCAAGAATCAAGAAATGAGATTATATCAGGTGGAAAAGGCTCTGCACCACAAAAGATATGAAGAACACTGAAGAGGTAGCATACAGGCAGGAAAAACCTTACCAGCTAACACCATCCTTAGACAGAGAACTAAAATATATAAAGAAGTAAAAAAATATATAAAGAAGTAAAAAAAGTCAGTGGTCTGGGAGACTGAATCAGAGTCCAAATCACTGGCCATGAGTCAGTTTAGATTCAGTTTAAATACAGTTTGCAAGCAGGATACAAAATATATAAAAAAGTAAAAAAAATTAGACTGCCAAAAGTAAGACTCCATCAAAAACAAGGCCAAATGAAATGAGTAATCACTTCCAGAGCCTTAAAGAGACTATTGCTGCAGTTTCTTAATTTAGAGGTTTGGATTACCAAAAAACAAAGTCTTCTAACACCAAAGTAAAAGCAATAAAATGAAGTTCAATAAATGATAATCATTGCATACACAACTACACAGAAGCAAGCGAAAGAAGGTTACATCACCAGATGGGAAGAGCAGCGCACCTGAAATTCTAATTCCAGAATGCTTCCTTCTGGGTTCCGGCTGGGCAGGGTCTTGGCAGTGTCCTCTCTCTGGGTGAGACTCTGGTGTTCCCTATGGGTGAGGATCTTAAATAACTGTGGAGACAAAAGTGGCAGTCATCCAACTGTGTGTGTGACTGGAGACAGGGAGTGTGTGGCCCAGGGCTTGGAACCAAACATCTGTGCATCTTCTAGACAGGGAAGAAAGAGACTGTCTATGAGTGTGACCCAGGCTCATTGGAGCATCTACTCATGTCAGGGTGCTCTGCCATGTGCCCCAACATCAGATCACTAGAACGAGCCCAAGTCACTGTTATGAACAAGGAGGATCTTCCTACACTTCATTTTAACCTTTCAACTTCTCAGAAGAAGTACAGATATGCAGCATCTTTGATCATGAGAGAAACGCAGATAAAAATGAAGAGGTTCCAACTCACTCAAGAATGATGAAGGACTCAAAAAACAGGAAGTGCTGGTGAGGCTGTAGGGACAAGAAAAACTTCTGTGTTGTTGGTGAGAGTGTAAACTAGCATTGTAAGGGCAAAGTTATAGAACAGCAATTTTGTGTGTGTGTCAGGGATGAAACTCACAACCTCAAGCTTTCCAGGCAGGGGCAGGTGCTTATGCTGCTGAGCTAACTCTCCAGCCCTAGAAGAGCAAACCCATAGAGGTTTTATAGCAAGAGTCAAAAGTCAGTGAGTGGCTTGTGACTATGCTCCTGCTGCCTGGCGCACAGTCAGCCTGCTAAGCTTATTCAGCCTGGACAGTCTGCATCCAGCTGCTTCTCCCAGATAGGGTGCTAGGTCAACCTGATTGTGTCCTGCTGTGATGCTTGTGTTTTCCTGCTGTGAAACTTACAGTTTTCCAACTTACCTCAAGGACTTCTGGGACAGACTGGCCCAGTCAAGGACACATTTAACTTTACTTGCCCCACTCAAACCCCTCTCCTCCTTCCCAGTGTTCCTACCTTATGTTAAACAATCCATTTTAAGTAAATCTACTTAGAACTAGCTTGCTTGACAACATATGACTTTCTTCATTTAACCAGTCATGTAATAATCTGCCATCAGCCTTGTACTTCCTGCCTGCAAATTGTATTTAAACTGAATCTAACCTAACTCATGGCCAGCGATTTGGATTCTGATTCAGTCCCCCAGACCACTGACATTAAAATAAATTTGCCTTCCAGATTCCTTGGTGCAAAGCCTCGGTGTGATAATAATTTTTCTGTAACAACACAAGTACTTTGGAAATTAGGATGAAGATTTCTCAAAAAATATAAAAATATAAATTCCCTTTGACCCAGCTATCATGCTTTTGGGTCTTCCTAAAAGAGCTAAAATATCATGCTACAGTGATAAATGCATAGTCTTGTTTATAGCAGCACAACTCACAATACCTAAATCATGCAAGCAGTTTATATGCGCATCAGGAGATAAGTGGATAAAGAAAATGTGGTATGTATACACAAGGAAGTACTATTCAGCATTAAAAAGGATGTATTTGAGTCATTTTAGGAAAGCAGATGAATACCTTAAGTAAAATAAGTCAGTCATAAAAGATTAAATATCACGTGGTTCCTTTGATATGAAAGAGCTATAATATAAATACAGAGCAAAGTAAAAGAGCCATGTTAGGAAACACAGAGATAGACTCTGTAAAGATGGTAAGAGGATCTAAGGTAGGAAGGAGAGAAGGGGATGGAGGAGGGGAAACAAAAATGATCAAGATGCAATATATATATGTATCAAACTTCAAAGCTAAATATGACTGTTATGTATTAGAAACACATTCTATAGCAAACCAAAAGCCAAAAATGTTACACTGCAATTCCACCTCCCTCCTGCTATGAAGAATCCAATAAACAATGAATGCTGGTGAAGAAAATGGAACTCTCCTACACTGCCGATGGGGATGTAAGCTAGTAAGACCACTATGAAAATCAGCATGGAAGGGGCTAGGAGTTTATCTCAGTGGTGCAAGTGCCTGCCTAGCAAGCATGAGGTTGTGAGTTCAATTCCCAACACCAAAACATAAAAAAAGAATTAAAATAGAAAAAGAAAATCAGCATGGAGACTCCTCAAAAACTAAACATACAAATGTCATTCTAAGATAAATGATGGCTTGGCAAACTTGCACAAAAAATTAACTTCTACATGAGATAAAGATCTACAAAATGCTTTTAAAATTTTTTTATTTAAAAAAGAGAAAAGTCAGAAAATAAAAGCAAAAAGCAAAAGTCATAAGCAACAACAGCAGATTCAAAACAAGAACAATACAGGTCTTCAAAACAGAATGAAAGAAATTTAACAATGGTTGTTATATTGTATAATGTTTGTTTTTTTCAAATAAAGAGAAGAATATTAAAGAAAATGGAAAAACAGAAAAAAGGAAAGAACAATACCGAATTGAAAAAAATTATCATCGTAGAATTGCTAGTTCTTATATTTCTCATTGTCGTCTTTAAAAATAGTTGCCAGAGTCATAAAAACAAAGCATAAATAGTGGCTAGACACTCAAACATTGATAATACAAATCCTTCTGTTCAATGTTCCAACAGAAATTCAGTAATATAGCCATCTATCTTACACACTATACATACCTTACAGTCTTTAGAGCACTTCCCTTTCATTTTCACAGTATCTATTATACTTTTTGGACACCATTATTCTGTCAGTTTTTATTGTTTCTTACACAAGAGAGACTGTGATATTTACTCATGTGAGTTTTGTGTATTTCACTAATGAGGAGATTTTCAAGTTGCATCCATTTACCCATGAAGGCCTCAAGATTATCCTTTTTCATAGCTGAGTAGTATTTGATTATATAAAAATAACATATTTTTTCACACACTCTGCAGTTGATGGACATTTTGGTTGTTTCCAAGATTTAGCTGTCACAAATTGAGCTGCTATGAACATGGGTGCACATATATCTCTGTGACGTGACCTTCTCAATCTTTCTGGGAAAATACCCAGGAGGGGAATAGCTGCATTGAATGGAACTTCCAATCCTAGTTTTTTGAGGAATCTCCATACTGATTTCCACAGTGGATGTTCCAGTCTGCACTCCCACTAACAGTGGAGAACTGTTCCTTTTTCTCCATACCCTCGTCAAAGTTTGCTATCAGTTGATTTCTTTGTGGCAGCCATTCTGTCCGGGGTGAGATGAAATCTCAGTGCTGCTTTAATTTGTATGTCTCAAATGACTAGTAATGGTGGACATTTCTTCATTTATTTATTTGTCATTTGTATATCTTAATCTGAGAAATGTGTGTTCATCTCAGATGTCCATTTATGAAGAGGCTCTTTGAATTTGGGGGGCTTGATGTTTTTCAGTTCTTTGTATGTTCTGGATATAAGTCTTTTGTCTTAGGAATTGTTGGCTAAAATTCTTTCCCATTCTGTGAGTTTTCTTTTCACTCTGTTGGCCATTTATTTTGGAGTGCAAAAACATTTTAATAATATGAGATTCCAGTTGTTGATCCTTTGAAGTTTTTCCCATGCAGTTTGTCTTTTATATATGAATTTTCTCCCTACACCTATGTCTTCAAGGTTTTTACCTACTTTGCTTTCCAGTACGTTTAGTGTTTCTGTTTCAATATTTAGATCCTTGATCCATTTTCATGTCAGTTTAGTGTATGGTGATAGGTATGGGTCTATTTTCAGTCTTTGGCATGAGCAATGCCAATTTTTCCAACATCATTTATTAAAGAGGCTATTGACATCGGCTTGGGCCCAAGGAGAGTTTAACATCATCACTCTCAGTGGTCAAGGACCTGCCCAGCTTCCAGCCATGCTGGGCTGGGCTCTGCAGGTTTTTCAGCCTGGCTGGGCCAGCCCAGTGACTTTCCTTCAATCCAGGTAACTGGGGCTGAATTTGAAGTGAATTTAGCACATCAGCATGGGCCTGGGGAGAGTTTAAGATCATTGCTCCTAGAGGTTAAGTGCCCACGCAGCTTCCAGCCACACTAGACTATGCTTGGAAGATTTGGACGCCTGACTAGACCACAACCAACAACCTTCTTCAATCAAGGGAGCTGAGGGCATATGAAGCGAGTTCCAGTGCATTGTGCTTGCCCAGAGAGAGCTTTGGACCATCACTCACAGTATTTAGGAGCCCATCTAGCTTCCTGGAACACCAGAGGTGGCATGGAAGGTCATGTGGGCTGGTCTGGACCATGCTCAGCAACCTTCATTTAGTTCCAGGAGCTAAGGACATAGGAGGTGATTTCCAACATGCCCACAGGAAACTTTGGAACATCATCTGAAATGCAGGAATATAGCAAAATGACAAAATGAAAGACCAAAATGCAATCTCAAACCTCCAGCTCATCCCAAGAAAGCCTAGGATCCATGTACATAAAAGAAAATATATGCCATACACCTGAAATATATGAAGTAATAGCAACTGAAATAAAGAAGCAATTGCAGGAAACCTTAAAGGAATTCAAATTAAAAATAATTTCCCAGATAAGAGAAGAAATGATAAAAGTAATGAAAGAGATGCTAAACACATCCAAAGAAGAAACAGTGAAAAAATTAGAGGAACAAAACAAAAACATAGAATCCATGAATGAGCAATATAAAAAACAAACAGATTACATGAAGATGATTCAAAGAGATATACCTGAAATCAAAAATTCCATTGAAAGTGTAAAAACCACCTCAACAAAAGTAAAGATAGAATTTCAGACCTTGAAGACAAAATTGCAGCTAGTGAACAGGAAAGGAAAGATCTTTTAAAAATAACAAGGAATCAGAAAACAACAATTCAACAACTGCATGATGATGCAAAGAAAAACAATATAAAATTGACAGGAATAAATTAAAAAGAAGAGGGCAACAAAAATGATATCCAGAGGCTATTTACAAAAGTAATAGCTGAAAATTTCCCAAACATGAGAATGGAAATTGACATTTGGGTTAATTAAGCATATAGAACTCCAAATAGCCATAACCAAAATAAAAATACACCCAGACATATAATAATAACCATCCCAGAAATTCAACATAAGAATACAATATTAAAAGATGTCAGAGAGAAAAGACAGATCACCTATAAAGGAAAACCTATCAGAATCACAGCAGACTTCTCAGCACAAACAATAGTCAAGAAGAGCATGGAGTGAAATATTTCAACTCCTAAAGGAAAATGATTTACACCCTAGACTGATATACCCTGCAAAACTGTCCTTCAAAATGGATGGAGAAATAAGATAATTCTATGACAAAGAGCAGCTGAAGAACTTCATAGTCATCACACCAACCCTGCAAAGAGTACTGAAAGACATTTTAGATACACTTAGGAAAAAACCACTAAGCAAAGCAGACAATGAAACAGAATGGAAAGACAAAGATGGAACAGCAGAAAGATAACATGTCAACAATAAACCAATATGTAATGGTTATAACCACTAATGTAAATGGCCTCAATTCATCAATTAATAGAAACAGATTGGCAGAATGGATCAAGAAACAATATCCAACCATAATTGTCTGCAAGAAACCTGCCTAACACAAAGGAAACTCATAGACTGAAAGTCAAAGGATAGAAAACAATACTTCATGCAACAGGAGCCCCCCAAAAAGTGAGGGTAGCTATTCGGTTTGCATACAATGTGAACTTCAAACCAAGAATGATCCAAAGAGATAAAGAAGGTCATTACATATTAGTTAGGGGAAAACTCCAAGAGGAAGAGATAACAATCTTAAATATATATGCACCAAATTTCAGAGCACACAGCTATGCAAAGCAAGTATTTACAGAAATGAAAAATCAAATTAGCAATAACACAATTATGACAGGAGACCTTAATACAGCATTGACACCAAGGGATGGATCAACCCGACAGAAAATCAACAAAGAAGTACCAGAAGTGAATCACACCTGTGAACAAATGGACTTGATAGATATATACATAGTGTTCCATTCAATAACATTAGAATATACATTCTTCTCAACAGTACATGGGACATTCCCTAAATAAACCATATACTAGCCTGCAGAACATATTTAAGTGAATGCAACAGAGTTGAAATTATCCCATACATGTTATCAGATCATAGGTACCATGAAACTAGAAATTAATGATAAAAGAAACTGCAAAAAAACCACAAACACAAGGAAATTGAATAATACACTCTTGAGCAATCAGTAGGTCACAGTGGAAATTAAAGAAGAAATTAATATCTATAAGCAAATTAAAATACAAATGAAACTTACTGGATTCTGTGGGATAAAATTAAAGCAGTCCTCAGTAGAAAATTTATTGCACTGAGTTCACACATCAGGAAAACAGATGAATACAAATAAACAACCTTATGCTACACCTCAGACATCTCAAAAAAGAAGAACAAGTTAAGCCCAAAGCCAAAAGAAGAGACGAAATTATAAAAATCAGAGCAGAAATTAATGCAATAGAGACTAAGGAAACAATACAAAGAATCAATGAATCAAAGAGTTGGTTCTTTAAAAGAATAAATAAAATTGATAAGGACCTAACCAATCTTATTTTAAAAAGGGAAGAAAAAGCTCAAATTCATGCAATAAAGAATGAAAAAGGTGAAATCACTACAGACTCTAGAAATACAGAAGATCATCAGCACCTATTTCAAACAATCTCTACTCTCATAGGTTCAATAAAACAGAAGAAATAGATGGATTCCTAGAAATATATGAACTACCAAAGCTGGGTCAAGAAGATACAAAACTGCTGAATAACCCAATTTCTATTAATGAAATTGAAAATGTAATTAAGTCCTTACTACAAAGAAGAGCCCAGGCCCAGATGAATTGACTGTGGAATTCTACAGGAAATACAAAGAAGACTTAATGCCAACACTCCTCAAATTCTTCCATGAAATTGAAAGGGAAGCAATCCTTCCCAAGTCATTCCTGGAAGCAAATATTACTCTAGTACCAAAACCTGAGAAAGACCCAACTAAAAAAGAGAACTATAGACCAATCTCCCTGATAAACACAGATGCAAAAATCCTCAATAAAATATTGGAAAGCAGGATGCAGCAAATCATCAAGAAGATTATACACAATAACCAAGTGGGATTCATCCCAGGCATGCAGGGATGGTTCAGCATACATAAATAAATAAATGTAATCCACCATATCAATAAAGCCAAAAGTAAAAATCACAATATCATGTCTATAAGATGGAGAAAATGCTTTTCATAGGGTCCAACACTCATTCATGATAAGAACCTTAAAGAAAATTGGAATAGATGGTCTTTACCTCAATTTGATAAAGGCCATCTATGACAAAGCAACAGCCAGTGTCATAATAAATGGCCCGAAACTGAATGCCTGTACCTTAAAATTGGGCACAAGACAAGGATGCCCATCACTGCTTCTATTCCACAAAGTACTGGAAATACTAGTCAGAGCAATTAGACAGGAGAGAGAAATAAATACGGTAAAAATAGGAAAAGACGGAATTATTTGCAGATGACATGATACTCTACATAGAAGACCCTCAAATCTCCATTGAAAAACTCCTAGATATAATAAATAAATGCAGCAATATAGCTGGATACAAAATCAATACTCAAAAATCAATAGCATTCCTATACACTAACAACAAAATCACAGATACATCATTCACACTGGCATCCAAAAAAATAAAATGTTTAGGAATTAATCTCATGAAAGAAGTAAAAGATCTATACAGGGAAAATTATAATACCCTGAAAAAGAAATTTAAGAAGAGCTCAGAAAACAGAAAGACATCCCTTGTTCATGGATAGGAAGAACAGATATTGTGAAAGTGGCCATTTTCTGAAAACTGTTTTACAGATTCAATGCAATCCCAATGAAAATAGCATCTACATACCTCATAGGTCTAGAAAAATAACTCCTAAAATTCATCTGGAACGGGAAGAGACCTAGAATAGCAAAGGCAATTCTAAGCAGCAAAGGCAAGGAAGGAGGCATCACAATCCCTGAGTTGAAGTTATACTACAAAGCATCTGTAGGAAAATCAACATGGTACTGGAATAAAAACAGATCTAAAGGTCAGTTGAATAGATTAGAAGATCAGCCACAATTACAAACACACTCAACCACCTTTTCTTTGATAAAGGGGCCGAACATGTTCACTAGAATATGCATGTTTAATAAATGGTGCTGGAAAAACTGGCTCTCCATACGCCAAAAACTAAAACTAGAACCATGCCTATCACCATGTGCTAAACTGAAATCTAAATGGATCAAAGATCTAAATATTAAAAAAGAAACACTAAATCTGTTGGAAGACAAATTAGGTAAAATCTTGAAGACATAGGGATAGGTAGAGAATTCATGAACAGGAATCAAACCACATGCCAAATACTTCCCAGAATCAATAACTGGGATCATGTCTTATTAAAATGTTCCTGCATGTCAAAAGAAATCTCCAGCAGAGTAGAAAGAAATTCAACAAACTGAGAAAAAATCTTAGTGAACTGTCCCTCAGACAAAGGACTTCTGTCAAAAACATATAAAGAATTAAAAAAAATCAGACCCCCAAAATTCAAAGATCCAATCCAAAAATGGGTATCTGGGACGAATACACACTTCTCAGATGAAGAAATACAAATCACAAATAAATACATGAAAAAATATTCACCATCAATACTCATTAGAGAAATGCAAATTAAAACCACACTGAGCTCCTATCTCACTCATGAAAGAATGGCCAGGATCAAGAAAACTACTAACGAATGCTGCAGCGGTGTGGGGAAAATAGAACTCTCCTTCACTGTTGGTGGGAGTTTAGACTGGTGCAACCACTGTGGAGGTCCATCTGGAGATTCCTCAAAAAGCTATGATTGGAAGTCCCATTTGACCCAGCTATTCCACTTCTAGGCATATGCCCAGAAGAACTGAAAGCATCATACCACAGTGATATATGTGCACCCTTGTTTATAGCAGCACTATTTGTAATAGCCAGATCTTGGAAACAACCTAAGTGTCCATCAACTTAGGAATGGATAAAAAAGTTGTGGTATTTTTATACAGTGGAGTACTACTCAGCTGTAAAGATTGATGACATTGAGATATTCATAAATAAATAGACACAACTTGAAACTATTCTCATAAGTGAAATAAATCAAACTCACATATATAAATACCATGTAGTCTCCCTAGTGTAAAAATGGTAAGAGTGCATAAGACTTTATGGGAATCATGATTCCCCATTACATTGCTTTAAAGCCTTATAATGTTTTCATTCATTTTGGAATGGTTTTATCCTCGTTTGTTTGATTTTATTATGTATGATGGTATGAACAGCTATTTTGAATTAAACAAGACATTATAATAAGCAGTGCTGTTTTAATATCATCTTGCTTTGGAGTTCTACCATGCTTTTGTTCTTCTGTTTCCAATGGTTCTATGATGTTATGTCTTATTGGATTTTATTATGTGTAATAACAAAATTTTTATGGAAATTGAGAGAATATAGTAGCCATTGTTTATTTTTAGTTATTTGGTTCTGAATGCCCTGTAATACTTTCATTCTCTTGAATGGTTTTATACTATTTTGTTATGTTTGATACTATTGTATATGAAGGTATGCTCCACTATCTCAAAGAAAGAGACATTATGGTAGTTACTGTTAATATCGGGTTGTCTCATGGTGAAATACTGTGTTTCTTACATTGTTCTGTTCTCATCTGCTTTGTTATGTCCTCTTTTGTCTTAATCTTTTTGAAATAAAAAAAAATTTTTTAAAAAGATGCTATGTCAAAGCTTGACAAAGGACCATTTTTCAAAGGCTATGTGCAATATGTATATCCAAAATAAGTTAAGAAACATATTCTCTATTACATTAAAATTCACTATTCTATTTCACTTTATTAATGGGTCTTTTGCTCATACATTGGTCATTTAAGAATATTGGTTCCCTTATCGCATAAGGTTTTCAAATGCAATTATTTCCATCACTGTCTTTCCCATTGCAAACCTTCAATAGTCCAAGATCCTGGTGGCAGATACTAGTTTTGTAAACTCCTAAATGCCACTTGATAAATCAGATGTTATCATGGAAACACATATTATTAATTATTTTCCTTGAAATGGCAGTGTAATCAATTCATTTTACTAAGGTATCTGCCAAATACTCGGTTATAAATATGACAGCCACAGTCTGTGTGTCAGTGGTTCTTTTGCAAGCACAGGCTGGGAAGAAGTGGCTTATATTGGAACTCATTCTCACAGGAGCTTGTTCTTGAGTAAATGTCATATTTCCATTTGCAGGCATAATGCTTTGTATAATTTTCCTACCTACCCTTATAAAAGGGAAAACTCAATTATATTCATAAGCAGTCCTATTATCCAAGTTTAAGCAATACTGTAGAAACAGTCTTGTGATCAAGTTTTAATCTACAGTAGCTTGAAATGTGACTGTGTCTTTCCTTTTTTTCTTCCAAAGTTACATCCCTTGATACAATGCTTAGATAAATAAGGTATTTTTTTCCAACTAAAACTACTAACAGACAAGAACATCCTCTATATTTGTAATATGGCTTAATTTTCTCTACTAGAAACACATTACAAACTGCTTACTTTCAGAAAGAATAGTTCACCATCTGCAGTAGACAAACAAAGATGGAAGACATTTACAAATGTGCGCAGTGACTATTCTAACATTACCTACACTGAGAGGAATGCATTCAGCTACATTTTGCAACAAAGACCAAGTTTTATCTAAGTTTTGAAATTTTTTAGGAGTTCTACCAAGGTCGTCTAAATGATGTAATTGATTGTAGAATCTCTTAAAATAGTCTAAGAGAAAGTCATCCCATGTAGCAGATTTTAAGAATTGCCTTCCGTTTTCTTCACTCCAAGAGTTCATTTTTGTACTAGGCCTTTGTGGGAAGAGGTTGACTGATTCTATCAGGGCCCCAAAAAGGCACACTGGAAGATCTCACATGAGACTCTTGCCATGACTTCAAATAAGAGTTGCGTTTAAATGCATATCATGGAAAAATACAGAAAATTCATGTCAGGCAGTTTGTGCTTCTGTTTTTTTACTAGTCTTCATTGCCTATAGTGACATTAGCTTCCTCTCTTAAACTCTATGATTAGCTTGTGAATACCACAAGTATACTGCATTGTGTTTTTCTGTATTAAGCATGATACTGTGTCTCTCACTGATACTTAAAATATAAGGCAAGTTTTGAGATTTATTTCAAAATATGAACAGACTCAAGAAATAAAAGCATTCAGAACCTCACTAAATCTCCAAGGAGCCCTGTTTATAACATAAGCAAGTGAAGTTATTTTTAATCCACAGTTGAGAATATTAGTTTATGAGGCACAGTTCATAATTTTGCCACACATTAATTGCCATCTACTATTTCCAAAAGGGTTTTTAAGGCGCTTGCAGAAGCACATTAACTCTCCTGCCTGTTTTGAGCTTTGTCTCTGAGAAGAAGGAAGAACTGTGCTAGATCAGGTGACCTCAGCTGGGCTGTTACTTGATTTCACACCAAACTGCTGTCCCTGTGTTAAGATTGTCTTTTGGTTCTCAGCTTTTGTAGTTTGCTAGACACCTCAAATGCTAGACATTTTAGGCACTGTCTCTTTCAATTTTTAAATGTTGCAAATGAAAAATCTGAGAACCAGAGAAAATGGCAGAACCAGTGTTAGGAATTTTCCTTTCCCTTTGCAGCATTTAAACATATGCTAAAAAATATTTTGGGTATCTTTTACATATCCTCAGTGGAATCTCTAGATGACACTGGTCTAATTTCCATGGCCAATATTTTATGCTTTTCCTCCTTCAACTTTATTTCGTAATATACTATCAGTCACCAAATGAGCAAAGGACAATATTATTTCCACTTCCCAGAGTGACCCTTCCTATGTTAATATGCTAATCTTTCAACACTTTAGATGGTTTAAAGTGTGGAGAAGCTTACCCCTTGTATCTTTAGTAATTAAGTATTTCCCCATCTAGCACCAGTGAAATTATTCTGTGGTGATCAGTCAGAGGCTGTCATCAATTACTCTCTGTGTTCAGTAGTTAGAATTTTTTAATTGTTTAAATCTGAAGGCTACAATAGCTTTTTCAGTCTCTGGCTTTTTATACATATATAATGTTTTGTTAGTAGATGAAAATGCATCAAGAAATTGTCTTCTTTTCATATCTCTCAGTTTGTAAGTGGAGGGTTTTGCGTAGGATCCTAGTTACCATACAGAACCAGAGACATTCCATGGAGGTTTTGGAGGGCAATTGTTGGTAGGTATTCACAATTAATTAAAAAAATGGTGAGTCAGTTTTTTTGGAGAGGAACTGATAGAACTGGGGGGGGGGGAGAAAGGAGGAGGAGGAGGACCGGCAGCAGCTGAAAAGATAAGAAGTATGAAATATAAATAACCTTTATTTTGGGAATCCGGGGAGAGACACCCCCAACCCCCTGGGGCGTGGCATCTCCACCCCGGGGCCAGCGATCTCTCCGTGGAACACGTGGAGTGAGGCACATAAGTAGCCTCGGCTTGGAGTGGAACCCAAGGGGACATTAGGGATGCACAGGTAGCCCATTGGTCTTAGTTTGGTGCCAGAGGCAATTCCCAAGGGTGGGGGAGATAGGAGCTCTTTGGCTTTACTGGCTACAGTACCTGGCCTGGGCCAAAACCCTTTCATATCCCATCTTATGATTATTATGAAAAGGGGCAAAGATTTTTCTCTTTAACTACTTCCTGCTGGCTGAGGGCGCTGTACTGGGGTCTAGGGAAGTTGATGGGATGACAGTTGATGTCTAGGTAGAAGCTGGTGTCAGATGTTTTAGCCAGGATAGCTTCACTGGTGAATGCACATATGTTAGACTGAAAAAACAAAGAGACAAGATGTTATGAGGAGACATGGCACTGTCATATTTAAGGACCCAAGTGAGGTAGAGGGAAAAGTGTCTTTGATTTAGACATGTTATTCTATCAGGATGATGTTGAGGTAGGGTCATTTACACGGTAAGGCAGAATTCTGAAAGTTAAACGTGGGATTAGGAGGAGTGAAGTTATGAGAGGTGCTTATTCCCCCATATGAAAGCATGAAAGTTAAAAGGTAGGTCGGCAAGGCTTGTCTCTGGTATATACGACACTGGAGTCTGTAGGCAACACTGTTAAAGAGTCCTACTGTAAAATTGATCACTAATAGAATGTAAGAAATTAGGAACCAAAGTGGATAACAAAACATGACTTAGCCTGAGAGTCGTGGCTGTGAGGCCTTGGTAAGGCAGAGGTGAGTACGAAAAGGATGGTCAGATCTAGGGCCTGGTGATGTGAAACCAGGATGGCAATCTAGCAACTTTGATTGCTGTTGATTACCAAGAATATCAGGTATGGGTCGCTGTGACTTGGTTGTAGTCCTTGGAATATTTTGCTGCAACAGAACTTTAGCAAGTATATCAGCATTTTCCCTGGTTGTGAGAAAGGCTTTTATATATCCTGAAAAAGTATAAACAAAGTGAGAAGGTAAAATGTATCTGTCAGCCTGTATAAAAGGGAATAAAAGCATTTTAAGATTTAGGACTGGGACCTGCACAAAAATAGGTCCTGTTTGTAACTGGCATAGGTTGACCTTTAATACTCTGTCAGACATTGAGGATTTATTAGCCTGAAAACTCAGTAAGAACTCTGTATATATGGCCTCTATGTCCACAAATATAGAGAATGTCTTACCTTGAGAGTTGTAATGTGACTTGGACTCTGACACAGACACCCATAAAGGCAGCTGTTGTTGGCCCTTAGCCCCTCTCAGTCTTAGGTAGCAATTTTTGTCTGGCAGTGTCCTGTGAAGGCTAGAAGTTAGGATGGTCCACCCACTCTCTGGTGGCCAGGACAGCCCAGCAGCCCTGGAGTAAGGTCTCAAAGAACACCAGGATGGGGCATTTTTTGTCCAATGTCTTCTGCTGCATTTGAGTGTGGTCCATGGTGGGTGGGGGCAGGTAGCTCTACCTTGTGTAGATTTGTCTGTCTCAGAATTGCAAGTGTTATTTAAAATATGAAAAACCATATCAAGGTCTCTGTGGAGCTTGAAGGTCAAGTTTTGCCTTGTTGATTGAGATCTGGACTACAGTAAAAGGTATCTGCAGAATTAAGTATGTAGGAGCTTAATATTGGCATTTCAGATTAGAAAGCAGGCTTTATCTGGATGTTATAATGCTTTTTATAGGGTGCCACATGGAATTAATAAAAAAGGCTTTAATGGAAACATTTTGCAGTAAAGGTTTATCAATCTTATGAATAAATGTATTAACAGTATATACTCTCAAGTTATTATAACCCAGTTGTTAAACAGGAGATTGGCGACAACACAGTACAGTAGAAGCAATGAATTTAACAGAGAACATTACTGGTGGTGGACAACATTAGAATTTTTAACAAAACCCTTGTCTTGGAACAGAGCCAGTGGTTTCCAGCAAAAAGGAATTGAAAAATATCTCTTAATTTTAGTGGTTAAAACAGGAGATTAGTGTAGACTTTAATTGATAAGCAAGGCTGGTAAAATTACCAGGTGGCCACTAACCTTGAATAAATGGTAGAAAATTGTAAGAAAAATAGCCTCTCTTGAGTGGAACTGAATTGTAAAAAAATATGTTTGAGCGGAGCCGCAAGATATTGTAAACATGCAGTGTCTAAGGCAGTTTGGAACTCTGAGAGACAGATCGCTCCTATAGAGAGAGCATAGCTGCACTTGGGGCAGGGCCGAGATTATTTGGCATGCAGCATGTAGGTGGAACATGAAGAGTGGGCGGGGTGAGCACTGGGACACAGCACGCAGGGGTAGGCTGAGATCGCACCCAGAAACGTCAATGATGGCGCTGGGACAGCACAGGGAAATACATAATTTAGCTGCGACAGCACACAGGGGTGGGACTTGGAGGCCTGCAGTGGCGGCAATGGTGGTGGCTGCGGCCTGAAGGTGCTGAGGGAGCTGGCAGCGTGCGGCACAAAGGGCTGAGGTGAGGGGGCAGGGGCAGGAGCGACGGCGGTGGTGGTGGCGGTGGCAGACCCAGCCGGGGTGGGCGGCAGCAGCAGCAGGGGCCACAGCAGCGGTGGTGGCGGTGGGGCTGGGAGGCGTGACATAGCCTGTGGCCAAGTGTGGCTCTGCTCCCAGAGGCACGCAGCTGGCAGCCAGTGAATGGCCACTCCCGGGAGCCGCTCGCAGGAGTTGCCCATGGGAGCTGCCTGTGGGAGTCACTCACGGGATGCACGGCCCAGGACGCGGTGCCAAAAGCATGCGAGAGCCTAAAGCTCTTTGAAAAGCAGTCCTGCGAATATCTCTCAACTGCGGAATGGGGCGGCGCGGCGGGGAACGGGTTGGATGTAGAGCTGAGTCACCATGTGGAGCTGAAACTGTCTGTGGGGTGCACAGAAACGCCAACCCCGTGTGGACCTGGAGCGCCACAGGGAAGTGGAGATAGTGCACAGAATTGGAGTGCGGTGTGAGAGTCAAAAGCTGTTTAAAATCTAAAGCAGTTTTATGTGAATCTAACATTGTCTGGTCTCATTTTTTTTTAATCTTGGCAGCGGGGGATGGGTTGGCACGCACGGGAAAGAAAGGGATGCTGGCGGCACGGTTTGGGGGACGGTTAGCTGGGAGGAAAGAGGCACTGAGAAAACTCCGAAAGGCTGCAAGGGAAGACGCTGTTATCTCTGTAAGTGCAGGGAGGGCGAGGGATCCTGGAGGAGACAAAGGGACAGGGACGCTGGCGGGAAGGGAAAGGGCACATTCCCAAAACAGAGTTTTGTAACCTTGTCTGTAGTGTGATAAGCCATAGATAGGTATGGTTTCTGGAGGGGGGGACAGGAAGTGGTCCCCAAGATAAAATCTGGTGTGGGGTCTAGCCCATGGGGCTACAATCAGATGAGGCAACGGACCATGGTCTGTCAGCATTAGAGTCATCACACTGCACCCCAGACCGATGGGTTGACTATATGGCTTCAAACTCTTAATAATTGGCCGTCACCAATATTAAGAGTGGACTTTGCATGGGCTGAGTAACCGCTCTGCCTTGAGAACTTAAAAAGCTCTAAAGTGAGGGTCTCTCAGTGTGGGCTATCCAGAGTGGACATCGGCTTGCCCAGAAAGGCCTTGGTTTGGGCTGTCTAAAAGACGTGAAAGGGTCATGAACCCACACAAAGGGGGGAGAAAATCCACGTGAGCCTGGCCCAGTGGCTGTCTCCGGGGAGTTGCTCACCTGTGGGAAATTGGTGGGTGTTGTTTGCGAACCAGCAGCCAAGCTTACAGTTCCTGAGTGTAGAAGTGAGGAATTAATGCAGGATGCAGTCCAGTTGGTCCTGAACAGCAGGGGACTCAGAACTGGGAACCAGCCCCAGGAGTCTCTCAACTGCTGTTCCCAGTCAGGGAACCATCTGATAGAACTGGGGGGGGGGGGGGGGGAGGAAGGAGGAGGAGGAGGACCGGCAGCAGCTGAAAAGATAAGAAGTATGAAATATAAATAACCTTTATTTTGGGAATCCGGGGAGAGACACCCCCAACCCCCTGGGGCGTGGCATCTCCACCCCGGGGCCAGTGATCTCTCCATGGAACACGTGGAGTGAGGCACATAAGTAGCCTCGGCTTGGGGTGGAACCCAAGGGGACATTAGGGATGCACAGGTAGCCCATTGGTCTTAGTTTGGCTCCAGAGGCAATTCCTAAGAGTGGGGGGAGATAGGAGCTCCTTGGCTGTACTGGTTACAGTATCCGGCCTGGGCCAAAACCCTTTCAGGAACAATATAAGCATAGTTCTCACTTCAAGGCTAGGGGTGATGATTAATTTTATGTCAGGTTGCTTGGTACCAATTGCTTGGTCAAATACCACTTTAGGAATCTTAAAGGAAGATCATAAAGGAATCTTCTTGCGGTGCAGTGATTACCATTTAAATCAGTAGACTTTAGTGAAACAGATTATTCTCAATAGCATAGATAGGATTCCTTCCATTAGTGGAAGGCCTTAAGACAAAAAAGACAAAGCTCCCTGAGGAAGACAGACATCTACCTACAGGTGCTTTAGATTTGAATTTGCACTATCAACGTTTCTTTGTTCTCTAGCCATTGGGTCTGCCCTCCAGATTTCCAGCTGCCAGTACCACAGTTGTGTAAACCAATTCCTTAAAACAAATTTCTCATTTTTTCTGTCTCTTTTCTGTGGATATGCATCCTGTTGCTTCTATTTTTCTGAAGAACTCTGAGTAGAACAGCATATGGACATTAGCTATGACTTAGTCATAGCTACTGTGTGAGCACCCTCACACTTCCCTCAAGTACACAATAAAATTTTCTCTCTCAGTGACTATTTATATTCTCACCAAGTAAAAACTTCAGAACTGCAAGGTGAGCAAGTCACCTTTAAAATTATATATTTCTTATGGGTTTATATTTATTTGTAGGACAATTCATAAACACTTTTTCCTGGCCCCTGGCAATTACAATAGTTTTATATCATCTCTGTGTTTCTTTACTATTAAACCTATTCACATATATTAGGAGGACTTTAATTATATGTGAAACTACAATTATTCTTCCTGTCCTTCCTCCTTTGCTTCTTCTCTCTTTTTTTTTTTTGGTCAATTTTGAAGTCTATTTATAATCTTTTAATGTATGAACATTTTCTTTCTTTTCTGTGTGTGTGTGTGTGTGTGTGTGTGTGTGTGTGTGTGTGTGTGTGTGACTAGCTGTTCCTATGTGGTCTAGGCTGGCCTTGAACTCAGGATTACAGGCATGCACCACCATGCTCAGGTGTTCATTTTTCATTGACAGAAAACAGCATATTTTAATCACGTATTTAATTCTCTGGTTTTATGTTTTATTGGGAAATAATTTAGTAGAAAAATGTGAAATTATCAGTAATCAAATTTCAAAAATTTCATTTGACTGATAATATAAAAGTTCCCTGATTTGTTACTTCATCCTGCATTTTCAAATTTCTTACATTGATTCATATGAAATTGCTCATATTCAGCCATTTTTGACTTACACAATGTCAATTTGTCATACAGTTCTGAGGAAGCTCCACTGACATGGTGATATAGGGAAATGAAACTCCCAACCTACTAGATGTCCCACTATGACTTTGTGGTCTCTAAAGTCACAGAATGAATTTTAGGAAGAACGGAGGTTAAGAACAGGATATACTTATTGAGAGAAAGCAAGCTCTGTCTGAGAGAGAGAGACAGAAGGAGTCAGAAGTGAGTTGCCACAGACTGTCTTTTTAGGAACTTTTATAGTGCAAAATTACAAAGTGAGACAGAAAAAAATGGGAACTCACCAGGTGGGTATAAGGTGGGACAGAACTGTGGTTAACCAATAAGATTAATTGCCCAGGTAAGATTGATTAAATAGGAGACAAATGGGGAAGCAAGTCACAGCAACTGAGGATGCTTAAAGAGCAATGCCTTCTTGTAAGGGGTGAAATTGTGACTCCTGGCTTTCTCACGATGATAGAGACCTCTACAATATCAGTTCTTAGGATATGGCTGCATTTGTTTGATCTTTTGTCTCAGCAGGAGGTGTCTGTCTTCCCCACAGTTGCAAGGTATCTGGGCACTGGCTTCTTCAAAGGCCTAGCCTTGTCTAACTGCCTATAATGTTTTTATCTAACTTGGTTGTCTGTAACAAGGAGACTACCTACAGCTAGCGGTGAGTGGAGGTGAGATTAGTGACCTCCCTGGGCTCACTGAACCAACTGGAAAGTACCGTATCTTCCAGGGTCAGATAATGGACTGGTACAGCATGACTAGAAAGATGCTCTGAGCATTATGAAGTTTTATGAGTTATGAGTATTGTGAAGAAGACAGCTCAGTGAGAAAAGGAGATTTATTGATGAATGTTAATGCTGTGATGATGGTCTGTTTTTAAGGCCAATTCTTTGAGTGATAAGGTTTAAAACTGTCATAGATCTAATTAAAGCTGTGGAATATAATTTCCATTTTGAAAAAGGGAAGATATGAAAGTGATAAACAAAAAGAAAGTAGGCTCTTTTCTAAGATACAATAAATGGTCCAAGACTGGGTCACACTGTGGATACACAAGAAATATTATAGTCAAAATCATAAAAAAATCAAAAGTGTGTTTGATACAGGTACAAATAGAGACAAATCTGTATAATCCAACCATAAAGTGGTTGGCTTCCATTACTATAACATAAAAAATTTAAGAAGTAATAGCAAATAATGCTCTAGACAAAGTCATACATGTTCAGTTTGTTGTTAAAAAACATTTTGGAAGAGAAAAGTCAGTGCCTCCTGAGGATCGGCCATGCTGCGACCGGGAGGATCCAACAAGATGCCAACTAGCCAGCCTTGCTGGTGAGTCCTGCAAGCCACACGGCTTCCAGGAATAGAAGAGTCAGCACCTCCCTGAGCCTACCAGCGTGCAGGCTGAAAATCAACACTTCCACCACCCCAGCCGCACAAGCAACCCACTGGTTCAGAGGACGGGCTGTGCTGCTAGCTACTAAGGTACGTAAAGCAACTAAATGCTTGTTTTGTTTGGTTGATTTTACTGGCCTGGGACCAGCGATCTGAGCATCTCTTGGGAGGATGATAATGTACAATATAGCAAATATGGGAGACTTCTTTCTGTCTTGTCTTTGAAATTCAATATTGTTCTCATTGTTTTGATTTGTTCTGATTATTTTGCTTTAGTCAATATTCTGTTTTAATTGGTTTTATAGTGTCCAATTCTTGGTTTGATTTTGCTATACCTGGTGGAACAGACTATTGTGAAGATAACAAGATATACTATGGTAGCTGTTGTTGTTTTCCTAGTATCCCGCTTTGAAGTTCTGTACCAATTTTGCTGCTTCGTTTTGATTGGCTTTGTTCTGTTTTAATTTGTTGGATTTTACTATCTTTAAAATAAAAAAAGAAAAACATTTTTCTGTTTTAAAGTTTTAAAATTTCATATATTTTGTTTTATGGTAGTTATTTTCTACAAATTATTGCTTATTAGTTCATACACAAGGAATGTTCTAGAAAGTTTCATGAGGCAGGACTGAAAAATGATGAGGGAAGCATAATATTTCATTACTTTCTTTTTTTTATTTTTGTCTTTTTGAGACAAAGTCTTGCTGTGCAATTCATTTTGCTCTTGGGCTCACTGGTCTCAAACTAGCAACGATCCTCCCGCCTCGGCCTCCCGAGTGCTGGGATTACAGGAGTGAACCCCCATGCCCAGCTTTTCCATTACTTTCAGTAAGTGCAGGTCAGGCTTCCCGCTGGGGGTATATGGGGCTGCTGCTGAGTGTGCAGGTGGGAGCTGCAGGGTCCATGTCAACACAGTGCTCTGACTGAGAACAGCTCCTCGCGTGATGGGTCAGGAAGGTCATTTCCTGAAGTATATGATATGCTGTGTGAGCTTCAAAATTAGTAACTGTAACAGTACACAAAATGGTAGGATTGAAATGTGACCTGGACAAGATGCTACAAGATAAAATACCAGAAGAAAAGATGTGGCCGCTGTGCTGTTTGCCCTGTGATCACTCCTGTCTCAGCTGCCTTTAGGTTTGTGTTTGTTTTTAAACTTAGTTGAAACCTAAATATTTGAATTAAGCCAACTGGTAAAGTCATCTGATCATTTGATTTTTGTAATATAAATCATTACAACATAATAAAAATCATTCTAAAATTAATCAAGGGTGTATAAATTAAGAAAAATAATTGAGAAAGATGGATATCTTTAGATACTGTGCCCTCTCCTAAGGAAAATGGAAAAAGTTGCTTCTAAATTGCTTTAGACTAGAACTTAATTAACCAATGATCTTTAGGATTCCTGCTAACTCCTTACTGGGGATTTACATCTAGGGCTTTGCACTGAGCTACATCTGCAGCCCTTTTTATTTTTATTTTGGCACAGGTTTTTGAACTTGCAATCATTATGCCTTGACCTCTTGGAGGCTAGGATTACAAGTGTGTGTCTCCATGCCCACCTATCTTTGAGTTTTCATGAAGCTGTATAAAGTTTCTTAAAATCGAGACATTTCATGTTAAAAACAAAACAAAAAAGCAATAGCAACAACAAAAAAACTTCCTTTGAAATCTGAGGATGCTGCGGCCACATGGACAGGGCCTCACTCTGCAGGGCTCATGGCTGTGGAATGGCTGTTGTGCTTCTGGGTGAGTTAAAAGCTCTCTCATACACCTGTCTCCTCAGCACCTGGACAGCTCTGAGCAGAGCTGTGCGCTGCATGGTAATGTTTCAGTTGATGGTAGAGTGGGTAGAGCGTGCGTGTGGCAGGGCCCAGATGATTACAAGGGAGCCGGAGACTTTGTCACCACTAATACTGTCACCACGCCTGTTCTGTGTTTTGTTGTGCAGATACTTTCCGTTGCTCTGCAACACCTACATCAGTCAGTACAGCTGCAGACTATGGGTTTGTACTTGGGTAGTGGGCTGCTCCCAGCTAGCATGGATTTGTCGTGTATTATTGTATAATAGATTTGTGTAAGTACCCACTGGGACACTAACACACAGGGAAAATCACCTAATCACAGCACAGTGTGGCCACATTTTATTTCATCCTGACAACGCTAGCCTTTTCACAGTGGACAGGCTACATCGTGAGGAAGAGAGAACCCTTTCATTCCACTGGAAGTGGTCTGGATATGAAGGAACCCAAAGAATAAGTGTGTGATTTAGCTAGATGGATCTTAAAGTGCCTTTCATCCCTGAACTTCTTTGATTCACTTTATTAGCATAGAATCATTTTCTGAGAAGTTGGTCTTTACAAATTTCCTTGTGTTTATCTTAATACCATTTTAAAACAGATAATAATTTTATGTAATAACATACCAAGACATATAACTAGTGAAAGGAAATTTTAAGTTTTAAATAAAGGCCTGCTAAGAAAGCCCCGCCAAAACCCAGCAGACATGTCCTGGCAAGCCCGATAACAGAATATTCCTCCCTTTGTGTAGCCCCTGTTTTTTCATGCGGCTAACGGCATTGTGATGTAGCTTGAGATGATCCCAAGATGCCACCCAATCCTCCAATCAGATGTGCCAAATTTGCCTATGCCTGCTTTCTCTTTAAAGGTCCTGAAAGCTCCCAGGTAGAGATCTGGCTCTTTGGGAGATCCTAGTCAGAAGCCCACCCATGTAATAAACTGCCTTCTGAACCTCCTCAGTGCAGTTTCTTCCCGCCTCTGGTCTGTTTTCTGCATCACTGGCTTGTATCTTAGCTAAGGAGGGGAGAGCATCTACCCATAAAGCCAGGCTCTGATTACCCAACAAACTCACACTTTCATTTATCATTTATTTATGAAATACCTCCAAGTGTGTAAGATCCTGGAGGTATAGAAATCCTGGGGTAAGTAGGGCAGAGGATTCCACCAGAGCTTATGTTTTGGCAGGGAGGGGAGGACGGCTGTGCAGCCCTGTGCTGGGGTCACAGCATTTCAGGCCAGGAAGGAGGTGATCTGAGTGGCTCTGGCTGTTGGTGGAGAATGGACTGCTGCAGGGCAAAGGGGAGGACCTGACCAGCTGCTCCTCGGGCCCGTCCTGGATGGCCACGGTGCTGGCTGAAGGGAGACGGGTGGTTCTGCCTGATGGAGCAAGACTGGCCCTGGACTGGCCCAGGAGGCCCTGAGTGGAGGGGAGCTACTGCAGATAGAGGCCTGAGCAGTCCGGAAGGCTGCTGGGAGTAGGTCCTCTGGCACAAACCAGGTAATGTGCTGACTCCTTTCTGTAAAGGCCGGATGTTCACACATGAGGGAAACACAAACCACGGAGCTCAGGCGGTGTGGTGCGGGTCCCTGAGATCTGGCACCCTTCTCGCCAAGGGTCATCGGTCAGTGGGGGAGGAACGCCAGTCCAGACCAAGGAGGTGGCAAAGGAGGGGACATCAAGCTTCTGTTTTGTCACTAAGGAGTGAACAGTTTTAACTAAGAACTCAGATGCTGACACCAAGACACCACGGTCACCATTTACCTATTCTGTTTGAGGGGAGAGGTTGGGTTTTATTTAATCTTATCCTCAGAGCTCTTGTTTTACAGCATTTTAATCATCCCAGGAATTCATAGTGTATCACATGATGATAAGAAGACCAAGTGGAGCACTGTCTCAGTCTGTTTCTCTTCTACAAGTTAGTCTCAGCAGCAACCAAAAGCTGGCGAGTGCTTCCTGAGACCACTGTGAGCAGCGCGTGCTTGGTCCCACCTTAGACGCTGCTATTCTCTGGCACCTTAACCTGAATGTGCCCAAATCCCCAGCTGTCTTCCTTGCTCCACACTGTGTTTCCTGCACACCTTGTGTCTCTTTCATCATGTTCTCTGCTCCTCCATTTTTCTTAAGTCACCAATAATCAAGTATCTTGGCCTATTTTTTGCATCTGATGATTTAGATCAATGGTGGTGGACCTACGGCACACGTTTTTCTTTTAAGATAAAAGACGTTAATGCATGAGTCGTTTTTTTCTAAACTAAAACCTCCGTATTCAGGTTTAATCCCAGTGTTGGCGCTCTGTGATAAGTAAGTGGGTTCTGGGCTGTGGTTTGGGCACTTGTCTCTGAAAGGTTCGCCACCACAAATTAGATCACCCCTCTTTTTTTGTGTGCCTGTTTAGCTTTGTCATTTCTTATTCTTTACTTGAGCCTCTCTGTACTCTTTAGGGACCATTTGATTTATTTTCAGCAGATTTCTCTGTTCATATCACTAATTTCTATTCTCTGTTTCGTTCTTTTTCCCCTAACCCCTAACATTCTTTGTTGCCTGCCATTTTCACAGTAAATCTACACTAATCAAATTTATTACATGGTCATTTAAGGCATTTTGCAGTGCTTTGAGATGTTGGTCAGATGACCATTCTTCTGAATGTCACCATGAATGGCTAATTCTGCCGAACAGCAATACTTTGCATTTTTTTCTTGACCTCTAGGAGCTCCATTGATGGTTTTTGTAACAAAACAAGACAAAATGAAATGAAACAAAAAAACAAACTACAGAGAACAAACGGCTGCTCTCCTTGACTGGTTTTAATGGGGCAGAAACTGAGCAAAGATTGCAATTAAGTATGATCCAGTACCAAATAAAATTCACATTAAATGATTAGAAAATTTGATTTGGAGAATAGATTACAAAGAAAAATATGCATGAAGAAAAAAAAAAGCACGGAATGAAGTATGTTTGCAAGCTTCTTAATTTTCAGTATATATTTAAAAGCGCCTTATTTAAATATGTGTCCGTGTAGGTAGTAGGTTCGGGAGGAATTTAACTTCTTAGAAAGTGACCAGGTTTTTTTCTTTCCCCCCATATACTGCTGGAAAGACTGAAGTGAAATTAGTGCCTCAAATTAGATTTTAAAATCCCCACTGGTCTCTAGACAGTGTTGGGTTCCGAAGTATTTCATCCTTCATTGCTGCCGGACCTCACCGTTCTCTGGTTGTTCCCCAAGTGCCTGTGGTCCTTGCTGCCGCAGAAACACCTCTAACCATTCAGGGTGATCGTTGCCCTGTTTCTCCTCAGTTTGACCGGAATACCAACCATTTGACGAAAAAAGCTGTCACATTTGGAAAGAAGCAGCCAGTCAGAGGGAAATTAAATTGTTTTTCTCAGTCTGCCTGACAGTTCCAAGTCTCTGCGGACACTGCCAGGCCTGTGTCAGGAGCACCACAGGGAGCAGCTGTCAGCAAGTAGGAGGCAGAGGCAGGCTGGCCCCTGCATGGAGTCCACACCCAAGGCTATGGGTTGGGTGGACGTACTGGGCAGGATCCAGAGGAAGCAGGGGCACCTTCCTGAGGAGAGACAGCCCTTCAGCGTCGGGAAGTGCTGGTCTACCGGAGAAGCTCATGTTTCCCATTTTGTGTCATGGATAGCAAGAGTTTCTATGGACAGAGCAATCTTAAGGAACATTATTCCAGAAAGCTGAATTCACCGAGGTTCGTTTGGTCATCCAACCAGGGCAAAAGTCACAAATGGTAAGTGTCTCTTGTCTGAGTTGTTCTCTGAAGTCTGAGCTCAGAAGTGTTGGTTCTGGGTGAAGACAGTGACTTGTGACATATAAGTGTAGCTTATATCTCAAGTATGACCAAGCCAAGAAAGCCATGGATGGAATGAATCTACTCAGTTAAGAAAAGTTACTGAGGAAGAAAACTGAACCTGTGGAGAATGGGGAACTGTGAAGCTCCCTGTAACATTCAGGAAGTTTAAGGGGTTTAACATTTGCCACTCAGTGTTAATGTGTGTCTACTTCCAGACCTACTGAAAAATCAGTACTGCAACTATTAGGAAATTAGCCCAGGATTTTAGCACTGTCATCTTTCCTGTAGGAAAACAAATTAGAAACTATTACTGGAAAAACCTACCCTTTTTTTCTCTTCATATTTAGCAAGTGCACTACTAAGCTGGAGACTTTGAAAGCATTTTGCCATCTAGTACTTGTGACAGGTTTATGAGGCTCTAGTCTTATCATACCATTTTTGGAATGAAGAAGTTGAGGCTGAGAGGCTTGCTGAGATAACTTGCCACAAGTTGCACAGCTGGAACGTGGCAGCACCAGACACAAACCACTTTGTTAAACAATCCGGGTGCCATATGCATTTCATTTCTGATAGAGGTTCAAAAGAGGAGGGAGAAAGTTATCTTCCCTTGAATCTGTTAGTCATACAGGACCAACATTTGAAAGGGATTACGGGGCCGCTGACAGATTCCTAAGGAACCGGTGAAAAAAACACTACCAGCACAGAACTGTGCAAGGCATCATTGTCAAACATGACTATAATATAAAACAGTTTTTACGCAGATGGCGGGGCTTAGTGAGATCATATATAAAGCACTCACTGAAGCTCAAGCATGTGCTGAGGCCCAAATTCATGGCTTGTTATGGTTTTGAAAACAGGCTCTCCCACTTCCCAGCTATGTGAACTCATTTAAGCTATTTAATTTCTCTGGACTGTGTTTTTTTCTCATTTGTAAAAGGCAATAACTGTGTCTGTCTTGTAAGTGTGTTGGTATTATTAAATGAGTTCAAGTATGTGAAATGTGGACAGCACATAAGCAGTTTTGAACTTCAGCCTGCTGGCTACCATCATAGTTAACACCACCTCTATTGCATTGATGCCCTTTAATATCACAGCATTACTCATTGCCTGCCTGGCAAGACACAAAATGCTTTACCAAATCAGTTTATGCTTATAATTTGAGTGATGGGCATTGCTAACACTGTTGCTTCTCATGTAAGGATTCTGAGGGATGCTGCAGTTTAGCCTGACTGAGTCAGCCAACTTAACTGCCACCCTGAGGGCCATACATAAAATAAGCAGCTTCTCCAATTAGACAGCTAGAAAAGGCCATGTTTTCCAACTCTAAGTCCAGAGTGCATTGTTAGAGTAATTTGGAACTAATGAGAATTAAAGAATTGAAAGCAAGATCCCATCTAACAATCAAAGATGTACTGACACTGTGTGCCAACACTCTATTTTTAGCTTTGTTCAAATTTGTTTTTCTGAAACAAAATTAAAAATTGCAGAAAAAAATTTTTAAAAATACTAGCAATAAGCAAGAAGATAAATTATATTAGTAACATAATTTCATAAACTATAAATAAAACGTGAATGACAGAATGGATCAAAGGAAATCTAAGCAGAGGCAAATTATCAAGTTGTAACCATAGAATCTCATTTTAACATGGCAAAGCCCAGCCAGAGCACAATAAACAAGTTTGTTTGCTATTATTTATTTTTCCTGTAAAATTGAAGATTTATAAAATTGTAACAATCTTATAAAGAGACAAAATAATTTAATACTTTGCAGTGTTTGATATTAAAATTTCATTCATTTAAAATTAATTTTTAACTGGTACATAGAAACTGTACATACTATTGGGGTACCTTGTAATTTTTTGATGCATGTATACTTTGGATAATGTTTAAATAAGATTAAACATATATTTCCTCACGTTTATCATTTTTTTGTACTGAAAAATTTCCAAATTCTCTCTCACAGCTTTCAGAAGTATACAGTGCCTTCTTGTTCTCAGCCTCTGTAACCATCATTTTATTTCCAACTTCTAAGAGATCAACCTAAAATTCCACATGAGTGAAATCATGCAATACACTGAAAAGAAGCATGAGCACAATAATAATGAGTGCGATGATAATGATGAATGGTGGGTATCATGCGTTTATTCTAGCAAAGTACAACACTAAACATTTATACAATTCCATTTTTGAATTTGCAGACTTCACTTATTGAGCATCTCCATTAAGGGCCCACTGTGCGTCAGCCCCTCTTCCAGAAGTGAGCAAAACCAAGCTTGCATTTTGCTGAAGTTTAGTCTGACACTAACACAAAGAAAAAAACTTTAAAAGGTTCCCCCACTTTGGAGTTTGTCATGGTGAAATTGAGGATGGAAGTGGAGTACCAGGGAGAGAAAGTGTCTTGGTTACTTTCTCATTGCTGAGACAAAACACATAAACAAATAAAAGGAAGAAGAGTTTATTTCAGTTTATAGTCTGTAGAGGTTTCAGTCCATGGTTGGCTGGCTCCGAAGCAGGATGGCAGAGCAGAGGGGCTTGAAGAGAAGAAATAATTCATGACCAGCCAGGCAGGATGCAGAAAGCAACGGGCTTACCTCCCTTCCATCCCTTGTATTCCACCCAGGCTCCAACCCTATATTCTGGTACCACCTCCACTCAGGGTGGGGCTTCCATTATCCATGTCCAGAACTATGCTAAACCAAGTTAGTCATCACACACCCCCAATCCCAGTACCACACACCCAAAATCATGCCACTTTCCAAAGCTCCACCTCTGAGCACATGAGACTTTGGGGGGACCTCTAGATATAAGCCATGACACACACTAACCTGAAGAAGAGCTGAGGTCCAGCTCCAATAGGCTGAATGCTGAAAATGAGGTTATGGCAGGTCATCCAACCTGAAATGCTCAGTGGCTGTAAGGGGAGGAGGGGACATAGGAGGCCAGAGATGAAAATTAAGATTCAGGAATGATTTCTCAAGGGGGATAATGGATAGCTGAGTTTGCCAATCCAGTCACTGAAGGAGGACAAGAGAAAACTATGAGATGGGGAGAGCAGACCTGTCAGAAACCAGAAAAGGTTGGGATAGTGAGTAGACATTGTTTGAGAGATACAAGCAGAGACAGATAAAAAAATATAAAATGCCGGAATGAGGATTTATCTCAACGGCATAAGCACCTGCCTGGCAACATGAGGTTGTGAGTTCAGTCACTGGTACGGAAAGAAAGAAAGAAAGAAAGAAAGAAAGAAAGAAAGAAAGAAAGAAAGAAAGAAAGAAAGAGAAAGAGACAAAGAGAAAGAGAGAAAGAGAGAAAGAAAGAAAGAAAGAAAGAGACCCAGAGTGTTTCAAATGCAGCTGAGATCAAGAATGGTGAAAAAAGTGATCAGTTCTTTCCAAAAACACAGCTGCTGGTGATGTCAAAGGAGACCTTTAAGTGCAGGGAAAGCAGAACGGCTTCAAAGACCAAGAGAGAAGGAGGAGTGAGGAGGCAGGAAGCACCACTGTGGGATGAAGACAGCAACAAGGTGTCGGGGAGAACAGGTCAGAGTCCCCCAGGAATGACGTGGCGTTGCCCTGACCACACACAGCTTGAGCCCCAGGTGCTACTGAAACAGAACCTGATGGTGCCAGCTCGGTGAGGCCTTTCCCAATAGCATAATGAAAATCATTATTTTACTTGTGGTAGTTGGTTTTCAGAATACAACCAAACCCCTAGGACGACCTCGGTGTTGACTCTTGAATATGAAATGGAAAACTGCAGGTGTTCAATATGAAAGTTTTATTTTTTCATCTCTTTCAGAGATTTATTTTTGCTGTCAGAAGGGAACATTCTCTGATAGACAGAAGGCTTTGGAGCAAGGGAAAAAAATGAAATCTGTTCCATCAAAAAGTTGCACTTACATTAGGAAATTTTTAAATTAAAAATAAATAAGTAAATAAATAAATAAATAAAATAAGGAAAATATTATTTTGGCAAGAGAAGTACTATAATTTGTCAAGGTGATTAATCTAAACAGTGAAAAAAAACTTAATTAAATGGCAAATATTTAACATATTTCTTGCATAGATAACTTAGCTGTGGGCCTGGACTGGGGCTGAGGGAACCACAGACCCTGCAAAAATCTTACAGATGGAAACCATGAGAGATTTGGGGGATGTGTATAAGTAGATATTTGTTTAGTGTTGGCCAGTTGCCACATTAAACAGCATAACAGAACAAGGGAAAAAATAAAATACAAACCTCATTTAAAGAAAAACCCTTGTGTACTACAGAAAATAATATTCCTTTAATCTCTGTATAGGTTATGCATGACTACAAAAGTAGAGAAGCAGGATGATTTTTCTTTTTCTTTCACACTATATTTCTTAAAATTTCAGAATAAGCAGGGAGGAAATTCAAAAGAGTACACAACACCTCAACATCTCCTCAAAACTAAGTGACGTGCCCAGCGAAACTGCATCATCTCATTCCAATTACTCTGAAATATTTCTCTCATTGGGGAATTATTCAAGAAATATGTTTACAAGTAGATCTAGAAAGGCTATTACTTTAAATGCTAGAGTATTTTGCATTTATTTACCACAAATGATGGTAAAAGTAAATGACTCTGAAACATTGAGATATTTGATTTTGATAAGGCTTAACATCATTTCAAGGTTAGCATCCTCTTCTGTGACTCCCATGTTATTTACAGAATTCTTTATGAGAAGTAACGAACAAAACATTTTTGTTGTATTTTCAACTGCAGGAAAAACTATGTTTTAAAATCCTATCAATAAGCTAATGGATGAATGTAAGGTTATGATGCATATTATAAAATATAACAGTAATTACAAAACAACCATTGCTTCTGGTTATTGATGAGCCAAGCATTTTAAATTACAATTTTTGACACTGACAGATTGTATCAGTGTTTGCAGCTCACCATAAAAAGCTCACTGTAATTGAATAATGAAGTCTCTGGCACAGAGAGGAACCGTCTATGAAAATGTGACACACACTGGGTGCTGCCTAAATGCACAGACAGGCACTACTTGATGGAAATGTAGTAGCTCTCTTTCAGAATCTTAAATCAGCTTGAGCACACCATCTGCTCTCTGTCTGTGTTCCTTCTGTGCTTTTCTTAATCTAGAAGAATGGTTCTTGAAATTCTTGCAGGACTCTGTAGAGCTTGCCCTCTATTTTGAGATGCATCTGGTTGGAAGCAGATTCCATTTCTGCGTTCATGCCCAGTTGTCTGCTGTGTAGCCTGTTTCTTAGAAATCCAGTCTGGTTTGCTTTCAGTGTACACATTTTCACATTTGCCACAGAACACTTTTATGGCAAGGCTAGTAACCCACAGCAAGTTGCTGAAGGTTGCATACGGAAATGGTTAGTTTACCTGAATCTAATTTGCACAGTGTTACCTGTACACTGGTGTTTGTTTCTCTTGCTAGATGACTTCAAAATGGACCTTGTCTCTTTAAGGAATCCTGGATAGCGTGAATACTTGATCCAAATATCTGCATTGGTTCATGGTGAAGCCTTCAGGACAGCTTTAATTCACATATCTTTCTTTTAGAAACAAGGCACCTCCTTGTGAGTAAGACAAATTTTCCAAGGGGCTAAAAAATAAAGGAGCTGTAAAGGAGCTCTGAATTTTAACAGGGATGGAACTGTCAGATCAAGTGGGTTATCTGTTGCTGGCCATTTAAAAAATTATTTTCATAGGTTTTTATATAAAATGAGCACACGTGCTAAAATTTGGAAATTTTTAAAGAAGACAATTGAAAACTTGCATAATATTTAGAAATAATAGTGAACGTTTCTGTGGTGCTTATTATGTAGCAAGTACTGCTCTCTGGTTTATGGCAATTCCTTCAGCTCTCATGACTTCAGTGAGGTATATACTGTCACTGTCTTCAATAAAGAGATCAGGAAACTGAGGTGCATGGTGCCTTACTTGCTGAAAGTCTATTTGAGATTGGCTAGCACACCAGCATTCTAATTCCAGAGTGAGTCTCCTAATGGCTGTACCATGTTACCAATTACCACTGTAACACAGACACAAAATTCTTTCCACCCTGCTTTTGATCAAATTTTTAAAACAGGAATGAGATCAGAATATATTTAAATATCTGCCTTCATTTCATACCCTTAATCTATAACAAATTTCCACATATGCCACGTATAAACATTTGGTAAACATCTTTGTAAGAAAGATATTTTAATTCAGTAAAGGTTCTGTGTCCCCTTCCACTTCATGTATTACTGTTTATACAAATTTGCCTGGCAGCAGCCCAGTACAGGGAGTTAGAGGTCCCACTTAGTGGGGGTGAGTCTGAGAGAATGACTTTAGCTTAATCTTTTGGCCTCTTTGAGGGTTGGTTTTCCTGCCTATCAAAAGGGCTCTAAATTGATAAGCCCAGAGCAGGGTGGTTGTGACTACTGTGAAGTGTGTTGGAGATGGCATAGCCATTTACAGAAGCTGTTCCTCTCAGTAACAGCAACATCCGTGAGCTGCCCAACCCCAAGTGTCAGCCCTTGGAAAATTTTTCCCATGTGAAGGAGATAAGATATTTATCAAAGCAATGAACATAAAACATCCTCAGTGACTATTGAAGAAAACTTGGGCAATGGCGATAGAAACTGAAACCAAAGCAAACAAAACAACAGCATAAATAAGATTTCTTTGTGTTTCCTTTCAGACCGTCTCTCCCTTTTTTATAGCATGTCATTCAATTCCTTACCAGTAAGCAAACTTTGCAGGATCAGTTGTTTGCTTTACTCCCCAACTACTTCTTCTTCTTCTTTCTTCTTCTTCTTCTTCTTCTTCTTCTTCTTCTTCTTCTTCTTCTTCTTCTTCTTCTTCTTCTTCTTCTTCTTCTTCCTCTTCCTCTTCCTCTTCCTCTTCCTCTTCTTCTTCTTCTTCTTCTTCTTCTTCTTCTCCTTCTCCTCCTCCTCCTCCTCCTCCTCCTCCTCCTCCTCCTCCTCCTCCTCCTCCTCCTCCTTGTGCCACTAAGGTAGTTCTCTAGCCCATTTCCCTCCCTTTTAATTTGTTACTTGCCTTTCTTCTCCCTAATGTCTCCCTTTTACCTTGTTTCTTGAATACAGTTTCCCTGTTCTCTTCTGTTTTGGTGACTTTTCTCTTGATGCTGAGATAAAATATTTGACACCCAAAATTAAGGAGGGAAAAGTTTACTTAGCTTACAGTTTGTGAAGGTTTCAGTCCATAATCACCTGGATCCAAGGCAGAGTGGCACATGGCTGAGGGCAACAGTCTAGGTAGTGGAAAACAGCATAAACAACCAGAGCAAAAGGGGAGGAGCATGGAGAAAAGACTTTCTGTCCTTTATATTGTATATAGGCCACTTGCGTGTAGCACTCACACTCATAATCCCGGCACTGGATCATAAGTCATTCCCAAACTCCAGAAGCCTGTGTCCCTGATTGCATGAGACTTTGGGGAGGCATCCAGACTCAATCCATAACATCTTCCCTTCTTGACATCACTCCTTGCGAAGTGCTTCTGTTTGTAGAAAAAAGAGACTCTGGGTTAGAGGCTGGAGCCTGACATGGATCTTTGAGAATTTCCTGTCCATTCCTGCTCTCTACTTTCACACAGGCCCACACAGCGAAGTTTCCTTTGAAGAATGGGCTCTTGTGCTACGGAAGCCCGCAAGGAAAGAGGTTTTGATTTGTGTCCCCACAGAACTAACTAAGGTGAAACACTTGTCTTATAAACATGTTCTGGAGATACTTAATGTGTGGAAAGAAAACCTGCATTCTGAGAAGAAGACAGCCTCAGACTTTTCTCACTGCCTTGAATTCACATTACCCTGCCTTAACAAATGTACTAGAGAAAATTCTACAGGGCAAGTTTATATGGAATGTGTTTGAATGCTTTGAGCATAGCTTTGAGATTAAATACTTTTGCCAACGGGTTAATTGGACTCAAAGATTCCTTTCCATGAGAACTGAGACTCTATGATAGAAATTCCATCTGTTTCTTGAAACAGTTTTTGGGTTTGGCAATATCATGTGGCTTGACAATTGCTTAAAAATCCTTTTTACCCTGATACAGGTATAGTTTTTATGGTTTCCAGATTTATTTTTCACAGTCTAATTTTAAATTATAAACTACCCCAGACCTGTCTCTGGATTACTTAAATTGTTCTGAGTATGAGTAAGCCACTGCATGGACAACTCTTGACCAAAAATGTGTAACTTCCCTGCTGTATTGGAGGAGTAAAACATTCTGCCTCCAATTTTAGTGCTCTGAAAGTTGGAATGTTCAGTGGAAGCAGTCCTGCAACACGTCTGGACCCACTTTCCTGATTTCAGGGGATTATTTACAGACTGTCTTTGTTAGGTTCAGAATGTGATACAACCTTTAGCACAAATGAATTTTTCATAAATAACTTTCACATGGGTAAATCCAGGCTTAAAAAAACAAAAGGAGTAGACATGTGCTTAAGGGGATTAGGCCCTCCTGCTGGTGGACGGAAGCTTGAAAAGTTCTTCCGTCTATTTGCCTTCATCAGAAAGCGAGATCTGCTCCCCTGGCTTCCTCTCTTTGTGCACACTTCCACCTTTGAATTTTGCTGAAGAGATGCCTCGGCTAAATTCATCCTTAGGTAGATACCTTTTCCCTGAAATAGGACTTTCTACTTCATTCCCCTCATGTTCTATAAGCACTGACTTTTAAAAAAAATTTTATTTTGAAAGCATACAACAGAACAAGACAGAATAAAGCCAACTAAGATCATACAGTGAAATTGGTACAGAACTTCACAGCAGGTTACCGGGATAACAGTAATAGGTATTACAGTATATTTTATCTTTATAATAGTTGTTTTTTCAATCACATATATCAAAATGAGATGAAATATAGAACACTATAGAACTTGTTAAAACAGAATATTGAATAGAGCAGTACCATTAATCAGAAAAGAGCAAAACAGTAATAAAAATATTTGCCTTCAAAGAGATGGTAGAAGGAAGTCCCCATTATTTGCTATGTCAACCTCCCAGGAGACACTGAGACTTCTGGTTCCCATTTGCTAATGGGTCGGGGGGGGGAGAGAAGAGGGATAGGGGAATGGGATATTTGGCTCTAGGCCGTGCATCAGCATCAGCAGTTTCACTATTGCTTAGCAAGGAGGCAGGCTGGTCGTTTGGTTTCACAGCATCTTAAGTTCCAACATGGTGTAGATCTCAGGAACTGCTGCTGGTTCTCCCCCTGGAAGGGCTGCAGTTTGCCAGACCACCACCGCTCAGGGAGGGGAGGAAGCACTGACTTTTGATCATGCCTATTCCTCATATTATGTAGACCTATTTGGTTACGGTAGGTCCATACAAGATAAGATTTCAGATTATGAACCTTAATTCTGACTTGTCTTAAATTCTATGTCTACATTTTTTTCTGGTTCCACATACCACTACTGCTAATGAGGATCCTCTTCCTTTACTTAGAAAATATGTTCTTTGGACTCAAATGAACGCTCATACTTTCCATATATAAAGAGCGTGAACAGCACTTGCTAATTTGTTCCACTCTCAATTGTGCTCTAACAGAACCAGTAGGTGAGTGCACAGTGTTTGTGCTGGAGGAGGACAGAGTTTGCACAGCTGTTGAATCCATTTCTGCACCTGCCCATCAACCAACAAAACTCTAGCAGTCCCAGGCTATCTTTTGTCCCAGAGAAGTTGTTCTGTTCCTTTAATTAGAGCTAAGGGTTATAGGTTTCTCTCTCCAGAATAAGAAGATAATGAACTCAGGGTCACGAACTTAGCTAGCTTTGTGGGCCAGGTACATCACTCTGCAATCTTTATTTCTGGGAAAAATGCTTGACCCTAAGCTTTTAGAGACCATGAAGGAGGCCTCTGAAGATTAGTACCCTTGGAAGTCATGATCCTCATCTGCTCTTTTTCACCTACCTCTTCTTGGTTAGGCCATAATTTTATATTTAACTATTTGCCCATGATCTGTACAAAATCTAGGGCTCCAGATTAATGTGTCTGTATTAATCAAAAAGAAGCTCTGCCAAGAGTTTTGGAGCCATATCAGCTGGCATACAACTGGTTTGTGAATGCCTGTGGGCTTGAGCCAGTGCCTGCTGTACCAGCTGCCCCTTAGAATGTGCCCAACTTCCTGAGAGAGCAGACTAAAAGCTTCCTCCACCAGCTTTCCACTTAGCACATTCTTCTTGCTGTTCTCCCCGTCACCTACTCCAAAGCTCTGTTGTTGGTCACTGCTGGTCTCCATGTTCTTTGTCTTTCACTTCTGCTCCCCTCTAGCTCCCTTTAAAATGTGGCACTAGCTCTTCTCTAATGTTGCTTGCAGTGTATTTGGGTCAATGCCTCCATCAAGGCTGTGGTCTTGGTCAGAAAGGAGAAGCAGGTGTGAGTAGAGAGCCGAAGGCCTGAGCTTTAATTAGAGTTTATGTGGGAAAGGCAAGGTTATCAACTAATTTATGTCCCTGTGTGTGATTGGTAATTTCTGTGTAGCATCTTTAGATTCACCAAACCTACCACAAGGCTGAACATAGGATGGCTCCCTAGAGACAAAGACCTTTGGATTGCTCTATTCTGAGTAGTGAACTGTTGTGTGAAGCTTTGTTTTCCTGATTTTTGGATCTGTTGGTGAAGGTAAGTGTACCTGTGTGCCAAGAACAAGGATCCTTGTCCTGGATGTGACAGTGACAGATTTCTGGATGCCTAGTCAGCTGTGACAGCAAACAGGACAGAACTGCCGCTAGGCAGTGCTGACTGTGACAGGCCCAGGTAGTTCCATATGTGGTCTTGGAGTCCTACCTTTTTGTCTTCTCTTTTCAAAAGAATACAAATCTTAAAGCATGTGGTGCATCTAAATGATTATGGATAACTCAGTATCTGCCTCAAAAATATCACTTTTAGGTAATATTTCACAAACATGGGACTAACTTAAGATGGAGGATTTTAAAAGGTACTGTTTTGTAATGAGAGAAAATCAACAAGGTTTGATCTAGCAATCAAGATAATATCTTTGACCAACTTCCCAGCTTCCTACCATGCTTGGCCAGCTCCGGGGATTTGGGCCTGCCTGTGCCCTCAATTCTGGAGACTGGGCAGCCTGCAGTGAGTGTCCCCAACACTATCCCAAACCCAGGAGGGAGTTTAACATCATTAGTTGGATGGCCAGGGAATTTTTCGGCTTCCTATTGCACTGAACTAGGGCTTGGACCTGCCTGCCCTAACACTAGAGACCCTCTCTCAATCCAGGGAACTGGGTGGCCAGGATACTAGGAGCTGAGAGCATAGAAGAGGATTTCCAACAGGCCAAGGGGAAGCCTTGGAATAACACTTGAAACATGTACATATAGGAAAATGACAAAATGAAAGACCAAAATACAATTTCAAGCCTCCAGCCAACCCCAAAAAACTTAGGAGAAATATACATAGAAGAAAAACATATGCCATACACCTAAAATACCTTAAACAATGGCAACTGAAACTTTAAAAAAAATGAAATTCAGAAAGCTTTAAAGGAATTCAAACTAGAAATAATTTCCCAGGTAAAAGAAGAAATGATAAAAGAAATGAAAGAGATGCTGAACATATCTAAAGAAGACACAGTTAAAAAATTAGAGGAACTAAACAGAAAGATAGAATGCATGGATGAACAACATAAGAAACAAACAGAATACATGAAACAGATGCAAAGAGAAATTTAAAAAATCAAAAATTTGGAATGGAAATAAAAAATTCCATTGAAAGTTGTCAAAACCAACTCAATGAAAGTAAACATAGCATTTCAGACCTTGAAGACAAGACTGCAGCTAGTAAACAGGAAAAGAAAGATCTTTTAAAAATAACAATTCAACAGCTGCAAGATGATGCAAAGAAAAACAATATAAGATTGGTAGGGATAAATGGAAAAGAAAGAGACAACATAAAGGATGACAAGAGGATATTTAGGGAACTAATAGCTGAAAATTTCCCAAACATGAGAATGGAAACTGACATCAGGATGAGTGAAGCATATAGAACTCTAAATAGCCACAACCAAAATAAAACTACAACCAGACATATAATAATAACCATCCCAGAAATCAAACAAAAGAATAGAATATTAAAAGCTGTCAGAGAGAAAAGACAGATCACCTATAAAGGAAAACCTATCAGAATCACAGCAGACTTCTTAGCACAAACAATCAAGTCAAGAAGAGCATTGAGTGAAATATTTCAGGTCCTTAAGGAAAATGATTTTCAACCAAGATTGATGTATCCTGCAAAACTGTTCTTCAAAATGGATGGAGAAATAAGATATTTCTATGACAGAGAACAGCTGAAGAACTTCATGATCACCAAGCCAATCCTGCAAAGAATAGTGAAAGACATTTTGGATACACTTAGGAAAAAAACCACTAAACAAAGCAGACAATGAAACAGAATGGAAAGATAAAGATGCAACAGCAGAAAGATAACATGTCAACAATAAACCAATATGTAACAGTTA
Source organism: Cavia porcellus (assembly GCF_034190915.1). Classification (NCBI taxonomy): domain Eukaryota; kingdom Metazoa; phylum Chordata; class Mammalia; order Rodentia; family Caviidae; genus Cavia; species Cavia porcellus. The sequence goes on along the minus strand of NW_026947513.1, from coordinate 47,653,723 downwards.
TAAGCATTAGTGTAAATGGCCTCAATACACCAATTAAAAGAAACAGACTGGCAAAATGGATCAAGGAACAATTCCCAACCATATGCTGTTTACCAGAAATATTTCTAAACCAAAAGGATGCTCACGAACTGAAAGTCAAAGGATGGAAAACAATACTTCATGCAACAGAACCCCCCAAAAAGCGAGGTGGCTATTTTGATTTCAGACAATGTGAACTTCAAACCAAGAATGATCAGAAGAGATAAAGAAGGTCATTACATACTGGTTAGGGGAAAACTTCAAGAGGAAGAGGTAACAATCTTAAATATATATGCACCAAATTCCAAAGAGCCCAGTTATATAAAGCAAGTATTAATAGAAATGAAAAATCAAATTATAACAAGAGACCTTACACCATTGGCACCAAGGGACAGATCAACCAAACAGAAAATCAGCAAAGAAATAACAGAACTGAATCACACCTGGGAAAAAATAGACTAGATAGAGTGTCCCATTCAACAACATTAGGATACACATTCTTCCAAGAAGTACATGGAACATTCTCTAAAATAGACTATATACTAGTCCACAAACATATTTAAATAGATGCAAAAGAGTTGAAACTATCTCATGCATGGTATCAGATCATAGTGCCAAGAAATTAGAAATTAATGATAAAAGATACTGCAAAAATCCCACAAAAACATGGAAACTGAATAATACACTCTTGAGTAATCAGTGGGTTACAGGGAAAATTAAAGAAGAAATAAAAACAATATCTACAAGCAAATGAAAATACAAATACAAGTATCTGTGGGATGCAATGAAAGCAGTCCTCAGAGGAAAATTTATTGCAGTGAGTTCCCACATCAGGAAAACAGAACAAATACAAATAAATAACCTAATGCTACACCTCAAACATTTAGAAAAAGAAGAGCAAGTCAAGCCCAAAGCCAAAAGAAGAGAGGAAATTATAAAAATCAGAGCAGAAATTAATGCAATAGAGACTAAGAAAACAGTCCAAACGATCAATGTATCAAAGAGTTGGTTCTTTGAAAGAATAAATAAAATTGATAAGCCCTTAGCCAACCTTATTAAAAAAGGGAAGAAAAATCTCAAATTCATGCAATAAGGAATGAAAAAGGAAAAATCACTACAGATTGTAGAAATAAAGACGATCATCAACACCTATTTCGGAAACCTCTACTCTCATAGGTTTGATAACACAGAAAAAATAGACAGATTCTTAGAAACATATGAAGTATAAAAGCTAGGTCAAGAAGATGTAAAACTGCTGAATATCTCAATTTCTATTAATAAAATTGGGAATATAATTAAGTTCTTCCCTACAAAGCAGAGCCCAGGCCCAGACAGATTCACTGCAGAATTCTACAAGAAAGAAGACTTAATGCTGATAGTCCTCAAACTCTTCAATGAAATCAAAGATAAGAAATTCTTCCTAAGTCATTCCTGGAAGCAAGTATTACTCTAGTACCAAAACCTGAGAAAGATTCAACTGAAAAAGAGAACTATATACCAATCTCCCTAAATGAACACAGATGCAAAAAATACTCAATAAAATATTGGCAAATAGGATGCAGCAAATCACCAAGATTATACACCATGACCAAGTGGGATTCATCCCAGGCATGCAGGGATGGTTCAACATACATAAATAATAAATGAAATCCACCATATCAATAAAACCAAGAGTAAGAATCACATGATCATTTCTATAGCTGCAGAAGAAGCTTTGTTAAGGTCCAACATTCATTCATGATAAGAACTTTACAGAAAATTGGAATAGATGGCCTTTTCCTCAATATGATAAAGGCCATCTATGAAAAACCAAGAACCAGTATCATACTAAATGGCCAAAAACTGAAGGCCTTTACCTTAAAATTAGGCACAAGACAAGGATGTCCTTATCACCACTCTTATTTAATATACTATTGGTAATACTAGCCAGAGGAATTAGACAAGAGAGAGAAATAAAAGGGGTAAAGGTAGGAAAAGAAGTCAAATTAACATTATTTGCAGATGACATGATACTCTCCATAGAAGACCCACAAAACTCCATTGAAAGACTCCTAGATACAATAAATAAATTCAGCAATGTAGCTGGATACAAAATCAATACTCAAAAACAGTAACAATCCTATACTCTAACAACAAAGTCACACAGATAGAAACAAGATAAGCCACACCCTTCACATTAGCAACCCAAAAAATGAAATATTTAGGAATTATTCTCATGGAAGAAGTGAAAGACCTATACAGGGAAAATTATAGTACACTGAAAACTGAAATTGAAGAGGATCTCAGAAAATGGAAAGACATCATTTGCTCATGGATAGGAAGAATAACTATTGTGAAAATTGCCATTTTCCCAAAACTGTTACACAGATTAAGTGCAATCCCAATAAAAATACCATCAACATACCTCATAGATCTAGAGAAATCACTCTTACAATTCATCTGGAGTGAGAAGAGACCTAGAATAGCAAAGACAGTTCTACACATGAAAGGCAAGGCAGGAGGCATCACAATCCCTAACTTGAAATTATACTACAAAGCAACTGCAGTAAAATCAACATGGTACTGGAATAAAAACAAATCTGAAGATCAATGGAATAGATTAGAAGATACAACCACAACTACAAACACACTCAACCACCTTATCTTTGATAAAGGGGCCAAACAAGTTCACTGGAAGAACGACAGACTTCTTTTTATTTAAGGCTAAAAAGAAAAAAAAAAAAACAGGAAAAGGGTACAAGTAATACAGATTTTGAAAAAAAAAATAAACAGTAGGAAATCATTAGTTGATAGATTACATAATGTCATCTTAGAAATAGTTGTTCAAGTTACAAAATTAAAGCATATAAAGTGGACATTCAAACAGTGAGATTGCAAACAGTTCTGTTCAATGATCCAGTAAAAACTTAGCAATATGGTTATCTATCTTATATGCTTAAATATACATGCAGTTATATCCTTTAGAGCCAGTTATATCCTTTATCCTCCCTCTCTCTTTTACAATGACAATTACACATTTTGGGTTTTATTACTCCCATGGTTCTTATTACTTTTTTTTGAAGAAAATAAAACCAAATGTGACAAAACAAACCAGAGTCATTCAAATCAAAAGGATGGACGTGGCACATAATGTAAAAACAGAATACAAGTCGATCAACAATGGTTACTATAATGCCTCTTGTAATCTTAAAAAGAATTGCCTATATAATCAGTTATAATAAAATTAAACAAAACAGTAAACAATGAAACCAATAAAACCAAAACATTGGAGACATTACAGGACTTCAAAAGAAAATAATAGTCAAACCAGAATGGGCATCATAGTGAATCTTATTGTCTTCACAGTTATTCGCTATACTCTCAAACTTGGTACTATTAAGCAAAACAGAATAGAGTAAAATGAGTCAATACAAGATGGTGAGAGCAATACAGGGCTTCAAATCCAGTTAATAGGAAATCAAAGTGTGTTACTATAATATATCCTGCTATTTTTATTTATTTTTTCCCTTAGTTAAAAAGATAAAAAATAATAATAAAAAGGAGATTGAGATAAAAGAGGACATAACAACAAAACAGCACACTTCAGAACATAACCATTTAAGCAACATAGTGATTCACCACAAGATATCCCGACATAAAAGTAGTTACCATAGTGTCTCTTTCCTTGAAATCTTTGAGTATAACTTCATATACTGCAGCATCAAACATATCAAGACAATGTAAAACCATTCAAGAGAATGACAGTATTACAGTGTATTTAGGACCAACTAACAGAAAATAAATAATGGTTTCTGTATAACCTCCTTGTCTATAAAAGTTTCTGTATATATTATCACATATAATAAAATCCAATAAGATACAACATGTTAAGACCAAAGGAGACAGAAAAACAAAAGTGTGATGGGACTTCAAAACAAGATGATACTAAATCAGCACTAGCTATTATGATGTCTTGTTTTCTCCAAAATAGCTGTTCCTACCATCCAACCTTCTGTGCTTCCTTTCTGTTGAGCTCTTTTTCTGTCATTAGTTGGCATTTTGTCTTCATTTCACTTTCTGCTCCATTCATTGTGGCCTCTCTGTCACTGTTTCTGGAATCTTGGTTTTCTCTTTTAGAATGTCCTGAAGTATTCTCTGTAGAGTTGAATTGGTGGTTGTAAATTCCCCTACTTCCTTTTTATCCTGGAACCACCTTGTTTCTCCATTAATTTCTAGGGACAGTTGCACAGGAATATATCAATCTTCATTGGAGATTATTGTCTTTCAAAACTTGAATTATTTTGCCCCACACTCTTTGTGACTGATGGTTTGTGCCAAGAAGTCTGCTGTAATTGTGTTCCCTTGTAAGTGATCTGTTTCTTGTCTCTGACAGATTTTAATATTCTGTTCTTATATTGGATCTCTGGAATTTTGATTATTATACAACTGGGTGTAGTTCTGTTTGGGTTGTAGGTGGCTGGGGTCCTGTATGCTTCATACAACTGAGTCTCTTTACCTTTTCTCATATCAGGGAAGTTCTCCTTGATTATTTCTGTGAATATCCATTGTAGTTCATTTGTTTGTATCCCTGCTTTTCTTTTACATTCTTAATTCTTAAGTTATAGATCCTCTTGTTATCCTCTAGCCTTTGTATTGTTGCTGCTTGTTTCCTTGTTATTTTTAAGAGGTTTTTCCTTTCATGCTTCCACATTACAAATATTTTCTCCAGCTCAGATAACCTATCCTTATTTCCTTTCAAGCTGTTATTCCAGCTTCAATAGTTTTTAGTTTCCTGTAATTTCTTTGAACCTGCTTCATGTATTCTATGTTTTCTCTATTTTCTCCATCAAACAATTCCCCCCTTTTTTTCTATTCTTCCATTCCACCTCTTTTTTTTCTTGGGCAGTGCTTAGCATTTCTCTAACTATTCTACTTGTATCTTGCTTTACTTCATTAAATACTTCACTTTTGTAATTGTCTGTGAGACTCCAGAGATATTGCTTTATGTCTATTGGTGCTGTGGCTGATATTGTATGTTTTCTGTCCTCATTCTCCTTTGCATTTATCTTTCCTAGATCAGTGGTCTCAGGATTGGGGACTGAGGACCCTTTTTGGTTGCTCCCTCTTCCCATACTTTTTGTTCCTTCCATACAAGCATATATAGGAGGCCTAGTTTCTTTCTTTATCGGTTACAGTTTGTTTGAATCATGTCAGCTAGGTGTTCCCACCCACTGCAGTGTACAAGGGAAACACAGACCTGGGCAGCCTATGCCCCTCCAGATTAGTCAACCTGCTGAAGGCTTCACTGCATTAGGGTGCACTGCCAGGTGCAGGGACCTGGTTTGGGCTAGTGTACTGGGTCTTAGTAAGTGGCATCACCCAGGTCAAGTGCTCCCCACCAATCCTGCTAGAGAGGGGAATATGTGACTGAAGTCACTGCAGTGTCCTGTTCCAGCTAGGCTGCCTGGTCTATGGAAGGGTCCCTGTTCCTCTCACTCACCACAGGTCGATACAGGGCTCTCCACCAGGTCTGCTCTCAATTCGGTTCACCAATTCCCACTCTCAGAGCTTTCGCATCTCTGTCCCTGCTTTGCCAATTCAGATGCAGCAGCGGCAGTAGGAAATTCAAGCCGTGGTTTGTAGAGGCGCGGGTTCCAGCTTCGGCACTGAGACTTTAGCTGTTCCATTAGTAGCACCAGGGTTGCTTTCCCAGTTGGTTTCTCTCAGTTTAGTTCATTCCTGGGTCAGCAGGGTACATCTCCCCCTGCTTAGGACTCCCCACACCACACCATTCCTGGCATCTAAGCTGGTTATCTCAGAGAGCCTCTGTAACTGCTGTATGTATCCACCATGTTCTCCTGGAAGTCTCCTCTGATATTTATGATTTCCTCTCTTCTTTTGTCTTTGGGCTTTACTTGCTCTGATTTTTCTAGATATTTGAGGAGTAACATCAGGTTGTTTATTTGTATTCATTCAGTTTTCCTGACACAGGAACTCAGTGCAATAAATTTTCCTCTGAGCATAGCCTTCATTGCATCCCACAGATTCTGATAAGTTCTATTTGTGTTTTCGTTTGCTTGTAGGTATTGTTTAACTTCCTCTTTAATGTCTCCTGATACCCACTGATTACTCAATTGTGTATTATTCAGTTTCCATGTGTTTCTGGGATTTTTTCAGTATGTTTTATCATTAATTTCTAATTTCATGGCACTATGATCTGATAGCATGCAAGGGAAAATTTCAACTCTTTTGCATTTATTTAAATATGTTCTGTGAGCTAATATATGGTCTATTTTAGAGAATTACCCATGTACTGCTGAGAAGAATGTGTATTCTGATGTTGTTCAGTGGAACACTCTGTATATGTCTATCAATTCCATATGTTCACATATGTGATTCAGTTCTTTTATTTCTTTGCTGATTTTTTGTTTGGTTGATCAGTCCCTTGGTGTCAATGGTGCGTTAAGATTTCCGGTTATAATTGTGTTAGTGCTAATTTGGTTTTTCATTTCTGTTAATACTTGTTTGATATAACTGGGTGCTCTTGAATTTGGTGCATATATATTTAAGATTGTTATCTCTTCCTGTTGAGGTTTTCCCCTAACCAGTATGTAATGACCTTCTTTATCTCTTCTGATGATTATTGGTTTGAAGTTCACATTGTCTGCAAACAGAATGGCTAATACTGCTTTTTTGGGGGTTCCTGTTGCATGAAATATTGTTTTCCATCCTTTGACTTTCAGTTTGTGAGTATCCTTTTGGGTTAGATGAGTTCCTTGTAGATAGCATATAGTCAGATTTTGTTTCTCGATCCATTCTACTCGTCTGTTTCTTTTAATTGGTTCATTGAGACCATTTACATTAATGATTATAACTGTTATATGTTGGCTTATTGTTGACATTATCTTTCTGCTGTTGCATCTTTATCTTTCTGTTCTATTTAACTGTCTGCTTTGCTTAGTGGTTATTTCCTAAGTGTATCTAAACTGTCTTTCAGTATTCTTTGCAGGGTTGGCTTGGTGATCATGAAGTTCTTCAGCTCTTCTTTGTCATGGAAGTATCTTTTATCACCATCGATTTTGAAGGGCAGTTTTTCAGGGTACATCAATCTAGGTTGGAAATCGTTTTCCTTTAGGATCTGAAATACTTCACTCCATGGTCGTCTTGACTTCATTGTTTGTGTTGAGAAGTCTGCTGTAATTCTGATAGGCTTTCCTTTATAGGTGACCTGTCTTTTCTCTCTGATAGCTTTTAGTATTCTATTATTACATTGGATTTCTGGGATGGTGATTATTTTTTGTTTTCTTTTTTTCATAATTTTTTTATTTAATGTAAAACAAAACAAAACACAACAGTATAAGGGTAAATGTAATACAGAATTTCAAACAAAGCAGTAAGAAATCACTAGTTAATAGTTTACATTTTGTCATCTTAAAAATAGTTGTTCAAGTTACAAGATTAAAGCATACAAAGTAGATATTCAAACAGTGAGACTGCAAACAGTTGTGTTCAGTGATCCAACAAAAACTTAGTAATATGGTCATCTTTCTTAACACATCTAAACATACTTGCAGTCGTATCTTTAGAGCACTTTTTTTCCCTTTCTTTTTTACAACATTCACTAATTTTGGGTTTTATTACTCCCATAGTTCTTATTACTTTTTTGGAAGAGAATAAAACCAAACATGAAAAACAAAGCAGTCAGTCAAAACAAAGGATGAACATAGCACATGATGTAAAAACAGAATACAAGGTAATCAACAGTGGTTACCATAATACCTCTTGCTACCTTAAAAAGAATTTCCTATCTCTTTAGGTGTAATAAAATTGAACAAAACAGTAGAGAACAAGAACAATAAAACCTAAACATTGGAAACATTATGGGTCTTCAAAAGAAGATAATTGTCAAACCAGAATGGGTGTCATAGTGAATCTTATTGCCTTCAAAGTACTTGCCTATAACCTCAAACTTGATACTTTCAAACAGAGCAGAACAGAGTAAAATCAGTCAAAACAAGATCGTGGGAGCAATACACGGCTTCAAATAAAGTTAATAGGAAATCAAAAAATTACTATAATATATCCTGCTAATTTTTTATTTTTCCCTTAATTAAAAAAATAAATAAATAAATATTTTTTAAAATGGGGAGACTGAGATAAAAGAGGACATAACAACATAACAATACAGGTCAAAGCATAACAATTTCAGCAACCTAGTGCTTCACCACAAAATAACCTGACTTAATAGTAGTTACCAAAGTGTCTCTTTCCTTGAAATATTTGAGTATAACTTCATATACAATGGCTTCAAACATATGAAGGCAGTGTGAAGCCATCGAAGATGATCAAAGTATTATAGGGTATTTAGAACTAGCTAATGGAAAATGAACAATGGATTCTATACTATCTCTTTGCCTATAAAAATTTTTATTTATGCTATAACATATAATAAAAACCAGTAAGACAAACATGATAAAACCAATGGAGACAGAAGAAAAACAGTTTGGTGGGAATTCAAAACAAAATGATATTAAATCAGCACTAGCTATTATTATGTCTTGTTTTCTTCAAAATAGCTTTTCATTTCATCACAGGCAGTAATATCAAACAGCCCAGAATAAAGCCATTTCAATTAAAGAGAGAAAACTTTATAACTTCAAAGCCACATAATGAGGAATCATGATTACCACATAATTTATATATTTGAATCATTTCTTACAATAGGGAAACTATTCAGTATTCATACATGTGAATTTGATTTATTTCACTTATGAGTATAGTCTCAAGCTTCGTCTTTTTATTTATAAATATCTCAATGTGGTCATTCTTTATAGCTGAGTAGTACTCTGTTGTATAAAAATACTACAACTTTTTTTATCCATTCCTCAGTTGATGGACACTTAGGTTGTTTCTAAGACCTGGCTATTACAAATTGTGCTGCTATAAACATGGGTGCACATATATCAATGTGGTATGATGTTTTCAGTTTTTCTGGGAATAGAAGTAGGATAGCTGGAACAAATGGGACTTCCAATCCCAGATTTTTGACAAATCTCCAGATGGACCTCCACAATGGTTGCACCAGTCTACACTCCCACCAACAGTGCAAGAGAGTTCTTTTCCTCCATAGTCTCTTGAGTATTTGTTGTTGATTGTTTTCTTGATCCTGGCCATTCTTTCAGGAGTGAGATGGGATCTCAGTGTGGTGTCAATTTGCATTTCTCTATTGACTAATGATGATGAACATTTTTTCATGTATTTATTTGCCATTTGTATTTCTTCATCTGAGAAGTGTGTGTTCATCTTGGATGCCCATTTTTGGATTGGATCTTTGAATTTTGGGGGTCTGTTTTTTTTTAATTCTTTATATGTTTTAGGCAGAAGTTCTTTGTCTGAGGCAGAGTTCACTAAGATTTTTTCCCAGTTTGTGAGTTTTCTTTTCACTATGCTGGAGATTTCTCTTGACATGCAAAAACTTTTTAATAAGAGGTGGCCCGAGTTATTGATTCTGGAAAGTATTTCCTGTGCGGTTTGAGTCCTGTTCATGAATTCTCTACCTACCCCTAGGTCTTCAAGGTTTCTACCCAATTTGTCTTCCAATAGATTTAATGTGTCTGTTTTAATATTCAGATCTTTGATCCATTTAGATTTTAATTTAGTACATGGTGATAGTCATGGGTTTAGCTTTAGTTTTCTCCATATGGAGAGCCAGTTTTTCCAACACAATCTATTAAAGAGACTGTCGTTCTTCTGGTGAACCTGTTTGCCTCCTTTATCAAAGATAAGGTTCTTTTGGGTGTTTGTAGTTGTGGTTGTATCTTCTAATCTATTCCACTGATCTTTGTCTTTGTTTTGATTCCAGAACCATGTCGATTTTACTATGGTTTCTTTGTAGTATAACTTCAAGTCAGGGATTATGATGCCGCCTGCCTTTTCTTTGTTGCTTAGAACTCTCTTTGCTATTCTAGGTGTCTTCTTGCTCCAGATGACTTTTCAGAGTGATTTCTCTAGATCTATGAGGTATGTTAATGGTATTTTTATTGGGATTGCATTGAGTCTGTATAAGAGTTTTAGGAGAATGATCATTTTCTCAATTATCCATGCTCATTGTCCATGAGCACAGGATGTCTTTCCATTTTCTGAGATCATCTTCAATTTCTTCTTTCAGTGTATTATAATTTTCCCTGTATGGGTCTTTCACTTCTTTCATAAAAGTAATTCCTAAATATTTCTTTTTTTTTTTTTTTTGGTTGCTAGTGTTAAGGGTGTGGCTTCTCTTATTTCTCTGATTTTGTTGTTAGTGAATAGGAATGCTATTGATTTTTGAGTGTTGATTTTGTATCCAGCTATATTATTGAATTTATTTATTATATCTAAGAGACTTTCAATGGAATTTAGGGTTCTTCTATGTAGAGTATCATGTCATTTGCAAACAATGATAATTTAACTTCTTCATTTCCTATCTATATCCCTTTTATTTCTCTCTTGTCTAATTGCTCTGGCTAGTATTTCCAGTAATAAAGTAAATAGGAACGGAGATAAATTACATGCTTGTCTTTGCCTGATTTTAAAGTAATGGTCTTCAATTTTTGGTCATTTAGTATGCTATTGGCTCTTGGTTTGTCATAGATGGCCTTTGTTACATTGAAGTAAAGGTCATCTATTTAAATTTTTTGTAAAGTTCTTATGATGAATGAATGTTGGACTTTATAAAAAGCTTTTTCTGCATCTATAGAAATGATCATGTGATTCTTACTTTTGACTTTATTCATATAGTGGATTACATTTATTGATTTACATATGTTGAACCATCCCTGCATGCCTGGGATGAATCCCACTTGGTCATGGTGTTTAATCTTCTTGATGATTAGCTGCATTCTATTTGCCAATATTTTATTTAGGATTTTAGCATATATGTTCATTAGGGAAATTGGTCTATAGTTCTCTTTTTAGTTGAGTCTTTCTCAGGTTTTGTTACTAGAGTAATATTTGCTTCCAAGAATGACTTAGGAAGGATTCCTTCCCTTTCAATTTCATTGAACAGTTTGAGGAGTTATCGGCATTAGGTCTTCTTTGTATTTCTTACAGAATTCTTCAGTGAATCCGTCTGGGCCTGGGCTCTTCTTTGTGGGTAAGAGCTTAATTACATTTCTGATTTCATTAATAGAAATTGGGTTATGCAGCCGTTTTACATCCTCTTGACCTAGCTTTGGTACTTCATATGTTTCTAGGAATCCATTTCTTCTGTGTTATCAAACCTTTGAGAGTAGAGGTTTTCGAAATAGGTGTTGATGATCTTCTGTATTTCTATAGAGTCTGTATTGCTTTCACATTTTTCATTTCATATTGCATGAATTTGAGCTTTTTCTTACCTTTTTAAAATAAGGGTGACTAGGGGCTTATCAATTTTATTTATTCTTTCAAAGGACCAACTCTTTGATTCATTAATTCTTTGAATTCTTTTCTTAGTCTCTATAGGATTAATTTCTACTCTGATTTTTAAATTTCCTCTCTTCTTTTGGATTTGGGCTTGACTTTCTCTTCTTTTTCTAGATGTTTGAAGGGTAGCATCAGGTTATTTATTTATATTTGTTCTGTTTTTCTGATGTGGGAACTCAGTGCAGAATATTTTCCTCTGAGGACTGCTTTCATTGCATCCCACAGATTCTGATAAGTTGTATTTGTATTTTCATTTTCTTGTATTGTTTAATATCTTCTTTAATTTCCCCTGTGCCCCACTGATTGCTTAAGCATGTTTTATTCAGTTCCCATGTGTTTGTGGGATTTTTGCAGTATCTTTTATCACTAATTTCTAACTTCAAAGTGCTATGATCAATACCATGCAAGGGATAATTTCAACTCTTTTACATTTTTAAAAATATATTCTGCGAGCTAATATATGGGCTATTTTAGAGAATGACCCATGTACTGCTGAGAAGAATGTGCATTCTGATGTTGTTGGATGGAACACTCTGTATATGTCTATCAATTCCATTTGTTCACATGTGTGATTCGGTTCTTTTATTTCTTTGCTGAATTTCTGTCTGGTAGATCTGTCCCTTAGTGTCAATGGTGTGTTAAGTTGTTATAACGTTAAGCTGTTATAATTGTGTTAGTGATAATTTGGTTTTTCATTTCTGTTAATACTTGTTTTACATAACTGGGTGCTCTTGAATTTGGTGCATATATATTTAAGATTGTTATCTCTTCTTGTTGAGGTTTTCCCCTAACCAGTATGTAATGACCTTCTTTATCTCTTCTGATGATTATTGGTTTGAAGTTCACATTGTCTGCAAACAGAATGGCTAATACTGCTTTTTTGGGGGTTCCTGTTGCATGAAATATTGTTTTCCATCCTTTGACTTTCAGTCTGTGAGTATCCTTTTGGGTTAGATGAGTTCCTTGTAGATAGCATATAGTCAGATTTTGTTTCTCGATCCATTCTACCAGTCTGTTTCTTTTAATTGGTTCATTGAGACCATTTACATTAATGATTATAACTGTTATATGTTGGCTTATTGTTGACGTTATTTTTCCACTGTTGCATCTTTATCTTTCTGTTCTGTTTAACTGTCTGCTTTGCTTAGTGGTTATTTCCTAAGTGTATCTAAACTGTTTTTCAGTATTCTTTGCAGGGTTGGCTTGGTGATCATGAAGTTCTTCAGCTCTTCTTTGTCATGGAAGTATCTTTTATTACCATCAATTTTGCAGGACAGTTTTTCAGGGTACATCAGTCTAGGTTGGAAATCGTTTTCCTTTAGGATCTGAAATACTTCACTCCATGGTCTTCTTGACTTCATTGTTTGTACTGAGAATTCTGCTGCGATTCTAGTAGGTTTTCCTTTATAGTTGATCTGTCTTTTCTCTCTGACAGCTTTTAGTATTCTATTCTTACATTGGATTTCTGGGATGGTGATTATTATATGTCTGGGTGTAGTTTTATTTTGCTTATGACCATTTGGATTTCTATATGATTCACTGATCCTGCTGTCAGTTTTTGATCTCATGTTTGGGTAATTTTCTGCCATTACTTCCATAAATATCCTTTTTGCATCCTTTGTTTCATCCCCTTCTTTTTCATTAATCCCTATCATTCTTATGTTGGTTTTTTTTTTTTTGCATCATCTTGCCTTTGTTGAATTGTTATTTCCTGGTTCTTTGTTATTTTTAAAAAATCTTTCCTTTCCTGTTCACTAGCTGCAATCTTGTCTTCAAGGTCTGAAATTCTATGTCCACTGTCTTTTTTTTTTTATTTAAAGATAAAAAAATAAAGGACATAAAAAAACAAAGCAGTAGAAGGGTACAAGTAATACAGAATTTCAAGAAAAAAAATACACAGTAAGAAATCACCAGTTAATAGGTTACATATTATCTTCCCAGAAACAGTTGTCCAAATTACAAAATTAAAGCATATAAAGTGGACATTCATACAGTGATATTGGAGACAGTACCATTCAATGATCCAACAAAAGCTCAGTAATATGGTTTTCCATCCTACACATCGAACATACCTGTGGTTATATCCATTAGTTCACCTCCCTTTCCTCTCTTTTTACAATAACAATTAGATCTTTTGGGTTTTATTATTCCCACAGTTCTTATTACTTTTTTTGAAGAGAATGAAACCAAATGTGACTAAGCAAAACAGAGTCAGTTAGACCAGAAGGGTGGGCATAGTACATGATACAAAAATAGAATACCAGGTGATCAAAAGTGGTTACCATTGTGCCTCTTGCTATTTTTAAATTGAGTTGCCTATATCATCAGATGTAATAGAATTGATCAAAACAGTACAGAACAAGACCAATAAAACCTACACTGGAGACCTTACAGGACTTCCAAAAAAGGATAATAGTCAGACCATAATGGGCATCATAGTATATCTTATTGCCTTCAAAGTGGTTGCCTACACCCTCAAACTTGATACTATCAAACAAAATACAATATATAATAATTGGACAGAACAAGATGGGGAGAGCAATACTGGGGTTCAAATCTGGTTAATAGGAAAACAAAAAAGTTACTATAATATGTCCCACTATTTTTTTAATGTAGTTTTCCCTTAATTAAAAAAATGAGAGAAAATAAATTAATTTTAAAAAGTGGGGAGATTGAGATAAGACATTGTAACAGAACAACACAGGTCAGAACCAAACAATTTTAGCATCTTTGTGTTTCAACACCAGATAATCTAACATAATAGTAGTTGCCATGGTGCCTCTTTCCTTGAATTATTTGAGTGTAACTTTGTATGCTATAGCAGCAAGCATATCAAGACAGTGTGAAGTCATTCAAGAGAATGCAAGAATTACATGGTATTTAGAACCAGCTAATAGAAAACGAACAACATTTTCTATATTATCTCTTTGCCTATAAAGAATTTTGTTTATACTATCACATATATGAAATATAGTAAGATATAACATGTTAAAACCAGTGGAAACAGATATACCACAGCTTGATGGGACTTCAAAACAAGATGATATCAAATCAGCACTAGCTTTTATGATGTGTTGTTTTCTTCAGAATAGCTATTCGTACTATCACCGATACTAAAATCGAACAACCCAGGTTAAATCCATTGCAATTAATGAGTGATAACATTATATGGATTCAAACCAATATGATTGGGAATCATGATTATCACATACTTTTATGTATTCATATCATTTCTTACACTAGGGAAACTATTCGGTATTTATGCATGTGAGTTTGATTTATTTCACTTATGAGTATGGTCTCAAGCTGCATCCATTTATTTATAAATGTCTCAGTGTGATCATTCTTTATAGCTGAGTAGTACTCCATTGTATAAAAATATCACAACTTTTTTATCCATTCCTCAGTTGATGGACACTTAGGTTGTTTTCAAGATCTGGCTATTACAAATTGTGCTGCTATAAATATGGGTGCACATATATCACTGTGGTATGATGCTTTCAGTTCTTCCGGGAATGTGCCTAGAAGTGGTATAGCTGGGTCAAATGGGGCTTCCAGTCCCAGTTTTCTGAGAAATCTCCAGACTGACCTCCACAATGGTTGCACTAGTATACACTCCCACCAGTGCAGGAGAGTTCCTTTTTCTCCACAGCCTCTCTAGCACTAGTTGTTGGTGGTTTTCTTGATTTTGGCCATTCTTTCAGGAGTGAGATGAAATTTAGTGTGATTTTAATTTGCATTTCTCTAATGACTAGTGATGATGAACATTTTTTCATGTATTTATTTGCCATTTGTATTTCTTCATCTGAGAATTGTTTATTCATCTCAGATACCCACTTTTGGATAGGGTCTTTGAATTTTGGGGGTCTGATTTTTTAAAATTCTTTATGTTTTAGGCGGAAGTCCTTTGTCTAAGGGGCAGTTCACTAAGATTTTTTCCCAGTTTGTGGGTTTTCTTTCACTATGCTGGAGAGTTCTTTTGAAGTGCAGAAACTTTTTAATAAGAGATGATCCCAGTTATTGACTCTGGGAAGTATTTCCCATGCAGTTTGAGTCCTATTGATGAATTCTCTACCTAGTCCTATGTCTTCAAGGTTTTTGCCCAATTTGTCTTCCCATAGATTTAGTGTTTCTGTTTTCATATTCAGATCTTTGATCCATTTAGATTTTAATTTAGTACATGGTGATAGGCATGGGTCTAGCTTTAGTTTTCGGCAAATGAAGAGCTAGTTTTTCCAGCACCATTTATTAAAGAGACTGTTGTTCTTCCAGTGAACCTGCTTGGCTCCTTTATCAAAGATAAGGTTGTTGAGTGTGTTTGTAGTTGTGGTTGTATCTTCTAATCTATTCCACTGATCTTTGGCTCTGTTTTGGTTCCAGTACCATGTTGATTTTACTACGGTTGCTTTGTAGTATAACTTCAAGTCAGGGATTGTGATACCTCCTGCCTTGTCTTTGCTGCTTAAAGCTGTCCTTGCTATTCTAGGTCTCTTCTCACTCCAGATGAATTTTAGGAGTGATTTCTCGAGTTCTATGAGGTATGTTGATGGTATTTTTATTGGGATTGCATTGAATCTGTATAAAAGTTTTGGGAGAATGGCCATTTTCACAATATTTATTCTTCATATTGATGAGCATGGGATGTTTTTCCATTTTCTGAGATCATCTTCAGTTTCATTTTTCAGTGTATTATAATTTTCCCTGTACAAGTCTTTCACTTCTTTCATGAGAGTAATTTCTAGATTTTTTTTTTTTTGGTTGCTAGTGTCAAGGGTGTGGCTTCTCTTATTTCTCTCCCTGTGACTTTGTTGTTAACGTATAGGAATGCTATTGATTTTTGAGTATTGATTTTATATCCAGCTACATTACTGAATTTATTTAGCAGTCTTTTAATGGAGATTTGGGGATCTTCTATGTATAGTATCATGTCATCTGCAAATAATGATAGCTTAATTTCTTCTTTTCCTCTCTTTAGGCCTTTTATTTCTCTCTCTTGTCTAATTGCTCTGGCTAGTGTTTCCAGTACTATATTATATAGGAGTGGTGATAAGGGACGTCCTTTTCTTGTACCTGATTTTAAGGCAAAGGCCTTCAATTTTTGGCCATTTAGTATGATATTGGCTATTGATTTGTCATAGATGGCCTTTATTATATTGAGGTAAAGACCATCTATTCCAATTTTCTGCAAGGTTCTTTATCATAAATGAATGTTGGACCTTATCAAAAGCTTTTTCTGCATCTATAGAAATGATCATGTGGTTCTTACTTTTGGCTCTATTGACATGGTAGATTACATTTATTGATTTACGTAGATTGAACCATCCCTGCATGCCTGGGATGAATCCTACTTGGTCATGGTGTATGATCTTCTTGATGATTTGCTGCATCCTATTTGCCAATATTTTATTGAGGATTTTTGCATCTGTGTTCATTAGGGAGATTGGTCTATAGTTCTTTTTTTAGTTGGGTCTTTCTCAGGTTTTTGTACTAGAGTAATATTTGCTTCTAGGAATGATTTAGGAAGGACTGCTACCCTTTCAATTTCACTGAAGAGTTTGAGGAGTGTTGGCATTAGGTCTTCTTTGTATTTCTTGTAGAATTCTGCAGTGAATCTGTCTGGGCCTGGGCTCTTCTTTGTAGGTAAGGATTTAATTACATTTTTTATTTCATTAATAGAAATTGGGTTATTCAGTAGTTTTACATCTTCATGACTTAGCTTTGGTACTTCGTATGTTTCTAGGAATCTGTCCATTTCCTCTGTGTTATCAAACCTTTGAGAGTAGAGGTTTTTGAAATAGGTGTTGATGATTTTCTTTATTTCTATAGGGTTTGTAGTGATTGCTCCTCCTTCATTCCTTATTGCATGAAATGGAGCTTTTTCTTCCCTTTTTAAAATAAGGTTGGCTAGGGGCTTGTCAATTTTATTTATTCTTTCAAAGAACCAACTCTTTGATTCATTGATTTTTTTCAATTTTCTTTTAGTCTGTATTGCATTGATTTCTGCTCTGATTTTTATAATTTCTTCTCTTATTTTGGCTTTTGGCTTGACTTTCTCTTCTTTTTCTAGATGTTTGAGGTATAACATCAGGTTATTTGTATTTGTTCTATTTTCCTAATGTGTGAACTCAGTGCAATAAATTTTCCTCTGAGGACTGCTTTCATTGCATCCCACAGATTCTGCTAAGTTGTATTTGTGTTTTTATTTTCTTGTAGGTATTGTTTAATTTCTTCTTTAATTTCCTCTGTGATCCACTGATTACTCAAGAGTGTGTTATTTAGTTTCCATGTGATTGTGGGATTTTTGCAGTATCTTTTATCATTAATTTCTAATTTCCCAGCGCTATGGTCTGATAGCATGCAAGGGATAATTTCGACCCTTTTGCATTTATTTAAATATGTTCTGTGAATTAATATATGGTCTATTTTAGAGAATGAACCATGTACTACTGAGAAGAATGTGTACTGTGTTATTGTTGGGTGATATACTCTGTATATGTCCATTAAATCCGTTTGTTCACCGCTGCAATTCAGTTCTTTTATTTCTTTGTTGGTTTTCTGTCTGGTTGATGTGTCCATTGGTGTCAATTCTGTGTTTAGATCTCCTGTTAGAATTGTGTTACTGCTAATTTGTTTTTTCATTTCTCTTAGTACTTGTTGTATATAACTAGGTGCTCTGGTATTTGGTGCATACATATTTAAGATAGTTATCTCTTCTTCTTTGAGTTTTCCCTTAACCAGTATGTAGTGTCCTTCTTTATCCCTTCTGATCATTATTGGGTTGAAGTTCACACTGTCTGAAAACAGAATAGCTACCCCCACTTTTTGGGGGGGGGTTCCTGTTGCATGAAGTATTGTTTTCCATCCTTTGACTTTCAGTCTGTGGGTATCCTTTTGGGTTAGATGGTTTTCTTGTAGACAACATATGGTTGGATTTTGTTTCTTGATCCATTCTGCCAGTTTGTTTCTTTTAATTGGTGCATTAAGACCATTTACATTAATGGTTATAACTGCTATATATTGGTTTATTTTTGACATGTTATCTTTCTGCTGTTGCATCTTTATCTTTCTGTTCTGTTTAACTGTCTGATTTGCTTAGTGGTTATTTCCTAAGTGTATCTAAACTGTCTTTCAGTATTCTTTGCAGGGTTGGCTTGGTGATCATGTCATTTTTCAGCTGTTCTTTGTCATGGAAGTATCTTATTTCTCCATCCATTTTGAAGTTTTGCAGGGTACATCAGTCTAGGTTGGATATCATTTTCCTTTAGGATCTGAAATACTTCAGTCCATGCTCTTCTTGACTTTATTGTTTGTGCTGAGAAGTCTGCTGTGATTTTTATTGGTTTTCCTTTATAGGTGATCTGTCTTTTCTCTCTGACAGCTTTTAATATTCTATTCTTTTGTTCAATTTCTGGGATGATCATTATTATGTGTCTGGGTGTATTTTTATTTTGGTTATGGCTATTTTGAGTTCTATATGCTTCATTGATCTTGATATCAGCTTCCAATCTCATGTTTGGGAAATTTTCAACTATTAGTTCTCTAAATATCCTCTTGACATGCTTTATGTTGTCCCCTTCTTTTTCATTTATCCCTATCAATCTTATGTTGTTACTCTTTGCATCATCTTGCAGGTGTTGAATTGTTGTTTCCTGATTTCTTGTTATTTTTAAAAGATCTTTCCTTTCCTGTTCACTGACTGCAATCTTGTCTTCAAGGTCTGAAATTCTATCTTCACATTTTCTGAGGCAGTTTTTACAACTTTCGATGGAGTTTTTCATTTCCTATATATCTGTTTGCATCTGCGTTATATATTCTGCTTGTTTCCTATATTGTTCATCCAGGGATTCTATCTTTTTGTTTAGTTCCTCCAATTTTTTAACTGTGTCTTCTTTAGATATGTTCAGCATCTCTTTCATTTCTTTTATCATTTCTTCTTTTACTTGAGAGATTATTTGTAGTTTGAATTCCTGTAAGGCTTTCCAGATTTGGTTCTGTATTTCAGTTACTATTATTTCAGGTATTTCAGGTATGTGGAATAATTTTCTTCTATGCACATGGGTCCTAGGCTTTCTTGACATAGGCTGGATGTTTGAGATTGCATTTTTGTCTTTCATTTTGTCAATTTCCTATATTTTAGAGCTTCAAGTGTTGTTCCAACTGAGGGAGCGAGGTCAGCCAGGCTGCAACGTCATTCCCTGCCCCCTCCTGACTCATTGATCTTGACAGGAAGCCAGGACCTGGCCCCCAGGTAAGAAAGAGAGTTCTGCTGGGCTGGGATGTGGTTCCCTGCCTCCCCTGGACTTACAAGCTGGGACCAGGCCCCCAGGCAAAGAAGAGAGTTCCACTGGGCTGGGAGGGGGTTCCCTGCCTCCGCTGGACTTATTCATCCCGACAGGAAGCCTATGTTCACTTTCATTGAGGTGGTTTTTACAGCTTTCAGTGGATTTTTTGATATCCTGTATGTCTCTGTGCATCTGCTTTATGTATTCTGTTTGTTTCTTATATTGCTCATTTAGGGATTCTTTTTTTATTTCCTCCAATTTTTAACTGTGTTTTCTTCAGATATATTCATCATCTCTTTCATTTCTTTTATCATCTCTTCTTTTACCTGGGAGATTATTTCTAGTTTGAATTCCTCTAAAGCTTCCTGGAGTTGCTTGGGTATTTCAGTTGCTACTATGTACAGTATTTGAGGTGTATGGCATATATTTTCTTCTATATACATCATTCTTAAGGTTTCTTGGGATGGGCTGGAGGTTTGAGATTGTAATTTGGTCTTTTGTTTTATCATTTTCTTATATTTCTGTCTTTCAAGTGTTTCGAGTGTTATTCTAAGGCTTCCTTAGGGTCTGTTGGAAATCCTCTTCTGTGCCCTCAGCTCCTGGGACTCCAGCACTCAGTTCCCTGGACTGATAGAGAGTCACTGGGGGTGGAGCAGGGTGGCTCAAGTCCAGCCTCTGAAACTGACGGTGCCTCCCTGCTTGCTGAGCACTCCACAGTCTGCCAAGCACAGCCAGGAGGGAGGAGGCTTGTGCCTGCCCCTGAGACCTGCCATGCTGCTCTAGTGCACCTGGAAGCTGCAAGCTTCCCTGGCTCAGACCAAAAGAGGGTCCCCAACTAGCTGGGCTTGGGGGAAAGTGCATAGGGCACTTACCCCAGGCTGCCGGGCCTCTGGAACCAGTGGTGCCTGCCTGCTTGCTTAGAACTCCACAGTCCTCCAAGCACAGCCAGGAAGGGGGAGGTGGATGCAGGTACCCCAGACCTGCTGAACTGCTCCAGTGCACCCGGAAGCTGTGAGGGCCCCAAACAAGCTGGACTCGGGGGAAAGTGGGCACCCACCTGCTTGCTTAGAACTCCACAGTCCTCCAAGCACAGCTGGGAATGGGGAGGCAGATCTGGGATGGTGATTATTATAAGCCTGGGTGTAGCTTTATTTTGGTTATGGATATTTGGAGTTGCTTCCTGGAGTTGCTTGTGTATTTCAGTTGCTATTATGTCCACTATTTGAGGTGTGTGGCATATATTTTCTTCTATATACATCACTCCTAAGGTATTCTGCATGTCAAAAGAAATCTCTATATGCTTCACTAATCCTAATGTCAGTTTCCATTCTCATGTTTGGGAAATTTTCAGCTATGACTTCTGTGAACAGCCTTTTGATATCATTTGTGCTGTTCCCTTCTTTTTCATTTATCCCTATCAATCTTATGTTGTTTTTCTTTGCATCATCTTGCAGCTGTTGAATTTTATTTCCTGATTTCTTGTTTTTTTTTTTTTTAAGATCTTTCCTTTCCTGTTCACTAGCTGAAATCTTGTCTTCAAGGTCTTAAATTATATCTTCACCTTCATTGAGTTGTTGTTGACAACTTTTTTCAATGGAATTTTTGATTTCCTGTTTATCTCTTTAAATGTACTTCATGCATTCTGTTTGTTTCTTAAATTGTTCATCCAGGGATTCTTTCTTTTTGTTTTGTTCCTCTAATTTTTTTAACTGTCTTCTTTAGATGTGTTCAGCATCTCTTTCATTACTTTTATCATTTCTTCTTTTACCTGGGAGATTATTTCTACTTTGAATTCCTTTAAAGCTTCCTGGAGTTGCTTCTTTATTTCAGTTGCTATTATTACAGGTATTTCAGGCGTATATTTTCTTCTATGTAAATGGCTCCTAGGGTTTCTTGGGATGGGATTGAGGTCTGAGATTGCATTTTGTTCTTTCATTTTGTCATTTTCCTATATTTCTGTGTTTCAAGTGTTTTTCTAAAGCTTCCCCTTGATGTGTTGGAAATTATCTCCTATGTGCTAGGTTCCTGGGACTGAATGGAGGTTGCTAAGCATGGTCTAGTCAGGCCCTCAGGCCCCCCTGTGCTACCTTCAGTATTGCAGGTGGCTTGGCAGGTACCTATCCACTGTCGATGATGGGCTAAAGCTCTCCCCAGGTAAAGACCAATTCCCTGAAATTCACTTCACCTGCTCTCCACAACCATAATTGAAGAAGGTCATGGGGGTAATCTATTGAGGCTGCAAAACCTCCCTAGGTGAGTCTAGGGTGGCTGGGTTCTGGGCGGCTCCTTGAGCTCTGGGAGCAATGATCTTAACACAGTCTCCTGGGCTCTGGATAGGAAGCTGGCTCACTTCAGCCACCAGGTGAATTTCCTGGTTCCAGGTTTCAAATGACAGACTTTTTAATATATGGTGTTGGAAAAACTGGCTCTCCATATGCTGAAAACCAAAACTGGACCCATACCTATCACCATGTACTAAATTAAAATCTAAATGGATTAAGTATCTGAATATTAAAACAGAAACACTAAATCTATTGGAAGACAAATTGGGTAAAAACCTTGAAGACATAGGGGTAGGTAGAGAATTAATGAACAGGAATCAAACTGTATGGGAAATACTTCCCAGGATCAACAACTGGGATTACGTCTTATTAAAAAGTTTCTGCATGTCAAAAGAAATCTCTACAATAGTGAAAAGAAAGCCTACAAACTGGGAAACAATTTTAGTGAACTGTCCCTCAAAGGACTTCTATCTAAAACTTATAAATTATTAAAATAACCAGACCCCCAAAATTCAAAGATCCAATCCAAAACTGGGCATCTGAGATGAATACACACTTCTCAGATGAAGAAATACAAACAGCAAATAAGTACATGAAAAAAATGTTCATCATCATTACTCATTAGAGAAATGCAAAGTAAAACCACACTGAGATTTCACTCCTGAAAGAATGGCCAGGATCAAGAAAACACCAATAACAAATGCTGGAGAGGCTGTGGGCAAAAAGGAACTCTCCTACACTGTTGATAGGAGTGTAGACTGGTGCAACCATTGTGGAGGTCAGTCTGGAGATTTCTCAGAAAGCTAGGACTGGAAAAACCATTTGACTCAGCTATTCCACTTCCAGGCATATTCCCAGAAGAACTAAAAGCATCATACCACAGTGATATATGTGCACCCATGTTTATAGCAGCACAATTTGTAATAGCCAGATTTTAGAAACAACCTAAGTGTCCATCAACTGAGGAATGGATAAAAAAGTTGTGATATTTTTATACAATGGAGTACTACTCAGCTATAAAAAAGATCACATTGAGATATTTATAAATAAAAAGATGTAGCTTGAGACTATACTCATAAGTGAAATAAATCAAACTCACATGTATAAATACTGAATAGTTTCCCTAGTGTAAGAAATGGTAAAAATGCATAAAAGTATGTGGTGATCATGATTCCCCATTATATTGCTTTGAAGACTTATAATGTTTTCATTCATTAATTGGTATGGTTTTATTGTCTGTCATAGTATGATCAGCTATTTTGAAGAAAGCAAGACATTATAATAGCTAATGATGATTTAATATCATCTTGTTTTGAAGTCCCACCAAGGTTTTGTTCTTCTGTCTCCATCAGTTTTATCATATTGCATCTTATTGGATTTTATTATATGTAATAGTATAAACAAAATTTTTTATAGACAAGGAGATAATATAGAAACCATTGTTCATTTTTTGTTAGTTGGTTCTGAATACACTGTAATACTTTCATTCTCTTGAATGGTTTTACACTGTCTTTTTATGTTTGATACTTTAGTATATGAAGGTATATTCAAATATTTCAAGGAAAGAGACACTATGGTAGCCACTATAATGTCAGGTTGTCTTGTGGTGAAACAATACGTTGCTTAAATTGTTTTGTTCTGACCTGTGTTATGTCCTCTTTTATCTTAATATTTTCTTTAAAATTAAAAAGTAATTTTAAAAAAGATACTTTCTTGTATTTTCTACTATTAGGCTTTTGGTTACGAGGAAACTTTGTTTATTTCTTTATTTTTTATTTTTTGAAACTTTCACTGTGTAGTTCCGACTGTCCTTGAACTCACTATATATCCCAGACTGACTCTGAACACACAGCAGTCCACCTGCTTTAGCCTCCCAAGTGCTGGGATTACAGGCATGTGTCATCATGCCCAAAGAAACTGAATTTTAAGAGTTAAAGATTATTTAAATGTTGACTTGTTATAACGTTTTTAATAATCAGTTTATAATTGGTTAAGCAAACAGTGATTATTTTAGGTTATAGCATACCCACTATATTTATGGTACTAAAGATGTATATCCATGTGAAGACAAAATATGTTGTAGGTCTAAGCTTTAATGTTCAGTTTATTGAGTTAAGGCTACATACATACTATGTATGCACCGTAACTAATAGTTGCTCTTTTTCACACAGTATAGTTGTACCCTGAGCTTAGCCATATATAAGATGGTCAGAATTTTTGACCTCTTTTTAAATTTGGTCCTACCATTTAAAATTTTATCTACATCTATTGACTTTGACTACATAACCATTTTCTTATTATGTAAATGATATATGATTATACATTGGGTAATCTATTTGTGGTATGTAACACTATTTCCTAAACTCTAGGAGCTCTAAAGACAATTTAACTCTTGTCAGTACTATTATATACGTAAGCATGCTAAAAAAAAATCTAAATTTTGCCTTAAGAGTAAAAATTAAAGATGGGTATGAAGGCACATGTCTGTAATCCCAGCTCTGAGCAGGCTGTGGTAAGAGGGTCACTTGAGTTTGAGGGCAGCCTGGGCTTTGTAGTGAGTTCAAAGCCCACCTGAACTGCTTAGTAAGACCTTGTCTCAAAAAAAGGAGATAAAAAACCGTGATGCTAATCTTTTGGTTCATTGAATAGATTTATGCTCCCCAAGTATACAATCCCTCCTGAATACAAATACTAATGCTGATCACAACTGATAAAAGAGGTTGCTGTTCACAAGTCATACTTATTTTAAAGCACCTGATATCAAGACAGAATTCTAATAGTGACGATTAAAGCCTGCTGCTTCCTCCTCAAGACTAGGATGACTGACTTTCGGGTGTTCAACAGCCAAGCATTAGAGACCAACACAAGGAAGACACCTGGGCAGAGGACACGGGCACTGGGAGAGTCATATCCAAATTGAACCCATCAATTCCAGGTGTGAAAAGTTGCAGCCTACAGAAGGAGTTGCAAGGTAGCACCCAAATAGTTATCTGTATATTTACTGATGGACAAAAACCTAGCACCAAAGAAGTTCTCAAAACTTGAGATAGGAAAGCAAATGTTGCAATCTTGTTTTCAGGAGATACTGACTCCATAGTGATTGCAATCCTTGCTGATCATGAGATTCCTTTAGATGAACCAATTGATTTTCTCAATGTAGCTTTCATGACAAAAGATAAGGCTATGGAAACTCTTTCCTAAAAGCTGAGAACAGAAAGGTCACTGTGAAATGCCTTCTGAAGATTTCTCTGAGAATTCTGGTGCTACTGATGGTGATAGGATTGATAATAAGGTGCCAGATACAATTAGTGGAACAGCTGACTAAAGGAACTACAAATCAGTGACCCTTCTCAAATTTGAATTTTTGTTGAAATTAATGTTTCTCTGGAAGAACCTCAAAAACTAAGAACTCTGACCTGTCACTTCAACACAGTTTTAGATGACAGCATTGGCTGTGGGGCCTGGTTTCCTTCGAGAGGAACTGATTGGTTAGCAACGCAGGATAGAGTGCAATCATGTCACAGCAGTACAAAGACAATTCTCACAGAAGTTGGCACAGTGAGCACCTTGCTGGTTATTCTTGTCATCACATCCACTTCCAAACACTTGGACTGGAAGTGCTGAATGAAGAAATAGCAACAGAACTGGGTCAGATTTCTTCTAGAAACTGGTCATGATCACAGAGCTACTAGTGATCACAGAAAAGGAATAAGATTTCCATTCCTGAGTGAGAGTGTTGTCTCTTTTCTAAATTCCCTACCAGTCTGGGGAAAGGCAAACGTGACTTTACCCCATGGAGTTGGTGGAAAACTGTTTTTATGTCTTACAGCTGTGCAGCTTGGTCTCACAGCCTCTGCCCTTCTGCCAAAATGAGCCGTGTAGCTTGCATCAAGAACCACAAAAATGGAAGACAATAAGGAAAAGTCATCTGACAAACGTGGACGGCTCCAAGTCATTTCCTTAGAAAACTTTTGTTTCAAAAAGATTAAATCATAATATGATTTCACAGTGTTACAGTGTTTACTGAATGACAGATACATTAAAAAAAAAACATTTCAGATGATAATGCACAATGTATGTTCCCTGATTGATGTGCTTTGAAATTTTATTGTAGTTTTCTTCTTTTTTCTTTTCTTTTTGTGTTTGAATAAAATGGATTTGAAAAAAGAAAAAAATTTCACTGCTTTACTATTGTTAAAAAATACAAGGAAATACCTGCCTAAATATCCTTCAAACTTCTTTCCCTGTTTCATCCTGAAAGTTCCCCCAAAAGATTGACAAGCTACTCAGGGTGACGCTGCGTGCAGAAAAGCAGTGAAGAAGCCATTCGTTTCTTCTCATTTCTACTACGCATTTCCAGCCCTAAGCATCCAGGAAACCCTCTTCTAAGCGCTTTCCTGGGAGGATCTCTAGTTTCTTAGCTATGAATATTTTATAAAATTTAGTAACTGTAGCTGTCTTTTACTCAAAGTAAGCTAAGAAAAAGAAAAAAAAAAAAAAAAAAAAAAAAAAAAAAAAAACAAGAAAATGGCCCAAGTTTTCACACAGGGAGAAGAATGCGACGGAGGCACAGGAACTGTCTGCCACGTCAAACAGCACTGACAGCTTGAACTGAACACATCACCCTGCGGGCAAAGCTTGGCTCAGGAAAGACAAGAAACTATGGTCCTGCTTTCCTGGGAACAAATAATCTCTTCAAAAGCTGAAGATTTACTGAAACAACAGTAAGTTGGGATACAGGTTCAAAGAGATAAGAAATGAGTGACAGAATCAAAGGAATAAGCATAGAACCGAATACCAACAACATAAAAGGAACTGCAAACACGTGGCAGAAGAACAGAGCTGCTGGAGGTCAGGGATGCTGGAGAAAGAGAGCAGCAGCGGCTGGTACTCACACATCACTCTTGCTGACCAAGAGCACAGCGTAGATTAGAGCAGAGACTTGGCAGGCCGCCTGCTGTGCCCTGGTGAACAGAGCAGGTGAGTGGCAGGCTCACAGGAGGGTCTGTCAGCCTCCTCAGCTAAAATACCAGGGTGAGCCGATGGTAGAGCTGGAGGATGTTTGAAGAGCAGGCTCAGAGATCACAGGCATTGAAAAGAAAGTCAAGCATAAGCGAATGTAGAATGGAAAACTATCTTCTTTGAACTGGGAAAAAGAGCTGTGTCCTTAAAATGAAAGATCTTATCCAGAAGACTTGACAATTGACTCATTTTAGGACCCGGGGGCTGGGGATTTAGCTCAGCGGCAGAAGCCCCTGCCTGGCAAGTGCAAGGTCATGAGTTCAATCCCTGGTACCACAAAAAAAAAAAAAAAAAAGGACTCATACTTTCTGCAAAAGTGAAAATGTGGTACATGAAAATTAGTGTTAAACAATGATCGAAAATGAGTTTCTGCTACCCTTAAGGATGTATGGAGGATATGTAGTCACATTCACGGTAGTATCCAGTATCCCATGAAAAGTATGTATCCTAAGGAAGCAACCTGAGATGGAGAAGAGCAATCACGCAAAGGAGGTGGCCATTAATAAAAATCAGGAAAAATATTTTAAATAGATACAAAAAAATTTTTATTCAATTTTTAAAGAGTGTAAAACTAAACAGAACAAAACAGAACAAAGCGGATCAGAAGAAAACAATGTAAGTGACACAGATTTCAAAGCAAGACAACAGGAGATCTACAGGGGCTACAATAATGTCTCTGGTTTTCTTCTAAATAGTTGAGTATATCTTTACACACAATGAATTCATATGAAACAAAATAGTATAAAACTGATCAGAAGATACAAAATTTTAAATGTGTAGACTTAACTAAACGGTTTTAATGTTCAGTGTAGATTGTTAGCATAGGAAAACATTGCCATGTTCCTATTGACCGAGCCTGGTAACTGAGGCTTTTTATCAATGATGATACCTTTGCAAAATTTTTAGGATGTCGTTATGAATCCATTTGACACAACAGCACAGTAGGACGCTGTTGAAGGTGGTGAGCTTTGTACTCTTTGAGGCAACCCTACGTGGGAGCAGGGTAAGAGCGTAATGCTGGCTGGTCCTTTGTACAAGTCAGTTTCTCTAAGATTCTGCACCTAGCATACAAGACCGCGGTAAGTTTTTATTGCCAAGTTACTCATCCAAAGCCCCACAGGTAGTGTTAGAAAAAGAAAGGTGTGTTATAGTTAGGCTTTCTAGAAGATAAGATTTAGGAAAGAGAGAAATTTCAGTCAGAACAAAGAGTGGAAAGAGTAAGTACATTTTTCAGATCCCATGTAGAGCTGCTGTTGCTAGCCCACACAGATAGAATAGAGCTAGCACAACGTCTCATGTCACAGCATGATAATTACCAATTACATGTTTTCTTATTTGATGCTTCTGAAGAATTTTTGAAGTTTGGAACAACTAATATTGCATCATTCTTTATTCATACTCGAATTACAAATAAAAAGGTTGAGGGAAAAGCAATGTGCAATATTCTTTCTCAAGCAAATTGTTGGCTGAGATATTCAGTTAAACAACTCATAGTAACTGGATGGAAGACATTGAAAGCAATATAAACTCTTAAATTCAGCATTGAAAATGATGGAGATTCAGTGTCATAGCATGGAGAAATGATTGATAGAGAAGCAGTTCAGGTTTATATAAAGGTACATTTACAGAGAGGTCTGAGGTTAGAATCTGGTCAGTAGTAAATGAAAAGACAGTCTCAAGCAATATTCTAGAAACTGAGGATAAATTTTTCTCTCCACAGTCCAGAAAGCATGTGTAACAGTCAGGGTTTTCTAGAGAAACAGATATAGCATAAGAAATTATAAGACTGGCTCACAATGGTCAGCCTCAGAGTCAGATGAGGGAGTGTGCAGGGGGTGTCTGCACGCTGGAGGCTGAAGGGTCCAGCCCAAGGTCTGGAGCTCACTGCTGTGTCCCGGCAAGTCCGCATTAGGAGAACGATTGGTTTGTGACGACATGCTGAAGAATGTACGACAAAGGCTGAACAATCTACACTGGAGGCTGAAGAGTACCGGGTGGAGGCAGAGTAGTCTGTGCCAGAATCCAGGAGACAGTGTCCAAACTGAAGATGATGACTGAAGCTCCTTCAAAGAACCAGCAACCAGTTCCTCCTCATTTGCCTTTTATTGTATGCAGGTTGCTCTCCTTGGGGATGTAGCACTCACACCTTGTGGGTGCCCTCCTCTTGCACAGGCTGGGAATGTTACAGAGTAAGGACCCTGGCTCTGCTGAATCAGTTAAACTTTTGACCTGAAATTGACATGGTGAACATCCTAGAGCAGTAATAGCTTGTCCTCTACACCCAGGATGTAGAGCTGCAGTCAGTTAAACCTCTAGACTTCTCAAGTTGACACAATGTATCAACCATAAGAGCATGAATGAAATAAGCAGATCCATTCAGAGAGGAAACATTGCCAAGTTACAAATCTGAAACATTGGCTGATGGTTTGTGGCAGATCCACTTCCCTCATGAGGCACTACAGGAGGGTTATCTTATACAGATAAGATGTGCCTCAGTAAGATGTCAAGAGATTTTGATCTGGGATCTGCCTGAGCTCCATCCAGGTAGGCTTTCAAACCCAGCTCAAGTGTGGCTGTTGTGGGAGACCAGAGCCATGTCAAACCAAGATGAGGGGAGCTGAGAGCTCCACAAACCTGGCCTTATCTTTGTTTCCTGAAGGACAGCGACTCTGCTGTGTCCCTTAGAGACAGCTTCAGTATCTGAGACTCCCATTTTTCTAGCCAAGTCTCATCCATCCATTTGAAAATTATTTCAGATACTTAAGGCAAATGTGCTGTTGCTTAATTCTGCAACAAACAGAGAATGTCAGCCAGTAGTAGAAAGATATTTTGCAAATATATATTGTTTTAACTTTAGTTCATACATATTTGTACTTGTTGAAACAACAGAGACCAAATAAGTTTTTTAAAATAGTTATTAAAAATTTCAATATAATTTACTTACATATTAAAAATATGCATACAGAGCTTTTCTGGAAAGTAGCCAACTTTTTTTAAAATTGGTACTAGGGATCGAACTCAGGAATGCTTGCAAGGCAGGCACTTATGCAGCTGAGCTAAATCTCCAGCCTTAAGTAGCCAATTTTAATTGCTAATTAGGCACAAGCTCAGTGACCCCTGAAATCATTTTCCTTTTTCATGTTAATTTGAGGGCAAAGGGCGAGAGCCAGTAGGTTTATGTCACCCATGAAATTCTGGCTAAAGGTGTGAGAATTCCTGCAGCCTCTTTCTAAAGAGGCCTTTCCAGGCGGGTTGTATGCCAGCCAAGTTCCTTCTTTTCCCTTGCATTACCCATAAATTTCATTATGTAATCTCTGGAAATGTCCTTGTCGTCTCTAGAAATGGTACATCTCATTTGTTGGTTCCTAGGTGAAGCCAACAAATACTCTTCACTAAAGCAGGTTAGTTCCGTTTTTGTCCAGTACCAAAGCAAAAGCTATCCTCTTGTTCGATGTTTAAAATTAAATAGCCACGCAATAATTTTCCTCCTTACTGATCATCTGACAGGATCTTTTGAGGTAGCTCAAGTAATTATTGTTTCTAGTTCTGGAGAAGTACCAATTATACCACACTTGGTTAGAGTTCAAAAATAGAGAATCTCCTTGTACATTCTGTAGTTCCATGAGAACTTTGTTGTGTTATACCAATTATCTGAAGAGTTTTCAGGTAGCAATTTAATTTCTAATGATTGAATATTTTATCATGTGAGAGACAGCAGGCAGATGGATGTGAATGTGGAGTTTTTTTTAATTGTGTTTTTTTTTTTTTTTTGCTTGTTTCTGGATAATGTTAATTGACAGAGAACATCCACACAGACTTAAAATCCTTTAAGTGGTTGGAAATAGTTCTCATAGCTTGTACAAATTTTTCCCAAACCCTCATTTTCTACAAACACAAAGTTCAAACTGCTAACCAATTAAGTCTCTGCTATAAGGAATCAGATGTTGACTATTTCCCCACATAAGAGGCTCTTTCATTCTCTTTAGATCTTTTCAAAGGACTTATAAATATTTGTGCTGTGCCTGGCTATAAAGGTAACCCTCTGCCTAGCAGGATATTCAAGCAAGAAGGGCAAGGAGACAGTGAGATCGGTGTCTGATTGCTTGGAACATTTACCTTCAGCAAGGAGGACTGATCAGAGCTGCTTGGTCCTTATTTTTATTGTGACCTTTTTGTTTGTTCAGGTTTATCCTATTCCTTTTTAGAGAGCTAAGGCTAGCTGTGTCTTCAGGTCCCAGTGTACAGCTTCTTATTTTTTTTCCATTTCCTTCTGACTCTCTTTTCTTCTCTCCTCTCCTCTCCCCGCCTCTCTCCTGTTCTTCTTGAACACTGTCACTAATTTGTATAGGAAAATTAAACTCTCCTTTTAATTTACTATGCAGAATAATCCAGCTATTGTGCTGTTTTCTTTCAAATTCTTCCACTGGAAGAGTCACTTACTACACACAAGAAGTTCACAAATATAATTTTTCTAAGTGAAGAGTTATCTTTTATAGCATGAACTATACTACTCAGTAATTTTCCTTTCCTTTATATACAGAAATATTCTTTATTTTTTATCTTGTGTCTTCTCTTAGCTATTTATTTTGACATAATTTCAGAATGCAAAAATGTTGCAAAGAATAGTAGGAAAAAGGGCTGGAGATATAGCACAGTGGCTCAAGCACTTGTCTGTGAGTGCACAGACAACCTTGTGCTCAAGCACAAGGTTGTGAGTTCAATTTCCAGTACAAAAAAAAAAGTAGAAAAAATTCTCATCTATATTCTTCAAGTTCCTTCCACATTTTAACATTTTCTCACACTTGCTTTACACTTCTGTGTGTATGTGATTGTTTTGAACTATCTAAGAATCAGATGAAGACTCCTCATCCCTAAACATTTCATGTGTATATTCTAAAAACACAGACATTCCCTTACCAATGTAGAATTACTAAAATTACATAGAACATTAATATATTCTGCTGATCAAATCTATAATCTTTTTCATGTTTTCCAGTTAGCTCAAGAAATTCCTTCTCCGTGAAACAGAATGCGAGGCCAAGTGTTGCACTTTGCTGTCACGCTGCCTCACCCACTTTCATCTGGGTTAGTGCCTTAGTCTTTGAGTTTCATGATGCTGATGTCTTTGAAGTGACAGTGTTGACTATACCTTGATCTAGGTGGGTCTGTTTTTCCTCCTGATTAGATTCAGGCTGTGTGCTGCTGATGAGAATTGCAGTAGTGATATTGTGTTTTTCTTAGTGGACTATACCAGGAGAATACTTGATTGTATCAGTGGTTTTTGGATCTGAAAGAAAATGAAATAGTAATCTAATCTCATTTAAATCTATATATGAAGAAACTGAGCAGAGAAAGTCAGTATACCATAATGATGCTAGAAAGTTAAGCCTTATTGGCAACAGACGTAGTATTTGGTGTTTGTAGACTCTCAGAATTTAAAACCAACAAAGAACTTCCAATGGGAACAGGGAAAATAGGGAGGATTTGGCAGTTATGGTTCTGCTTCCTGTCATCCAGTTCGACAGAGCTTTTCTGATTTTAATTATTTATATGCTAAGTTTCCATGTAAGAAACTTACAGAAAAGATTCACCCGCTAAAAAACACTAACAACCATGAAAACAGTTGTTCTGTCTCTTGTCAATCCAAAGCACAAATGCCCTGTCAAGACATTTAACTTATAGTTCAGATATTCAGATGTAGAACTTACTGAATCCTCATTTAATAAAGATTTATGAAAACTTCCTATGTTCCAGCCGTTTTTTAGGCATTGGGTATACAAGGATGATATTTAGAAGGCTTTTCTTTGTATCAGTTTCAAGTCTGCTTATAATTCTGTCTTCAGAGTCTACAAAGAAAAAGCTATTTGCCTAATCTACATGAAATTCTTCATTTTACAAAGACAGATTGCTATGATCTTTCTATTGCAGGGTTAACCCTTTAGGTCCCATCCCTAGTTTTAGGACAAGGTGTCAATCTGTCTATACGTCATCTCTGCATGTTCCACTTGCTAAAATACCTGTGCTCTCTAGAACTGTACCACATACTCCAGATGTGGCCCAAACAGAGCCAAGGGAAATGCCAGCATTTCCTTATTTTGTATACTGTTATGTTATAATGCAGTTTAAAATGATATTTATTTGCTCATCCAATAACAACATACATGTTCACAGCCTTTACAATTTACACCTATTTTGTTCTCAGTTAGCACAGGTTGACCTTGCATTAGTGGTGATCTTCCTGCCTCAGCCTCCCAAGTGCTGGATTACAGGCTTACATGCCATGCCCAGTTTTGATTAGTTTCTTCTAAGGCTATAAATCTCTGTGATTTTGTTATTGTTGTTATTGCTGTCATATTTCATCCTGAACTTGTGAAGTTGATTTCTTGAACTAAATTGCGGACTCTACCACCTATTTTCATTAAATTATATTTGATTGTCTTTGTCCCATTCTTTTAGCATGACATATACAGTCTTGCATAGTATAAGGACATTTTGGCCAACAACAGACCACATACATGGTAAGATTGCAACACCTTGTGATATTGTAGTTGTCTGTCCGTGCATGTACACTCTAGGATGTTCACATGATACTGTAATCACCTAATGCATGTCTCGAAGTATAGCCCTATCATTAACTGACACATGACTGTGTTTGGGATAATTATTCTAGTTTACAGATTACTGACTATCTTTCTACATTATTTGCTGCTTTCCAGTTAAAGTTTCATCTTATCAATCACCTCAAAGACACTGATAAAAATAGTTTAGGAGGAAAAGAGAGGGGAGTCCAATAGATTATCATCAAAGATCCCATTTTAGTAAGTGTGTATTTTTGTCTCCACAGTTGTTTATTTAGTTCAATCAACTCTTATTACCCATTATGAAAGGCTGTTTTTCCACTTTCTCCATATTAAGACATATTCCCAATATACTTCTAAAACTGAGATATATTGAAAAGGTAAATAAAGTAAAATTGAGATATATTATTTTTTCATTCCCTAACTTAGTTATACCATATGACCAATATAAAAAATAAGAGTATTTTAGCATTGCTTATTCTGAGTCTCTAATTTCGTGGTATGTAATGAATTTTAATAAACCCTGAAAATCCTTGTAATTGAAATATTTTCATAATGATGGTGACTAAACATAAAGAAGGTCTCCTAGACCTTGGATGTAGAGATAAATAGGCTCAGGCAAGTAACCGTCTACCACTTCAGTCCCATGAGCCTCAAATCATTTGTTTCCCGTGCTTTCTTTTTCTTCAGAAAGAATGCCAATTACTGCACTATGTGAATTTGTTAAATAAATCATCAAGGCTGTCAAGCATTTAAGAAAAGAAAATTTTGTGTTATTTTTTATTACATGGGATCTTATGTTTTGAATAGGTGCTCAAAAAATAATTTAACAATAAATATTTATGAATTTATGTATTGATAATTAGGAAATGGCAAGGTGTTCCTAGTCCTCTAGCTAGAATCACTGTGAGGTTAGATGTTGAGGGAAATGCTGAATGGAGATCAGGATTCCTCCTTACTTGTCTCAACAGCTCTTAGTGTAAATACAAACTACCATGTATTTGTGTCAAGCTGTTGAGTGAAACTCAAGGAGAAAAATTATTTTGATTAAAAACTATTGGAGTGCCTAATTTGCTCATTAAGTGAAAATCAGAAAGTGAAAATCAGATGCTTGTTGTTTATCTCAGAAATTCTACCAAATTACAGGTATTTCTCCAAGTCTCAGAGCCGTGTCCCCCTCAGTATACATGAGTTATGGGTTCTGAGCTTGGTCCAAAAAAAGAATAGACAGAAAATAGCAGGGCTCTCATGCATGGTTTTCAATCTCTTCTGCCCATTTCTCTATAATCCCTGTGTCACTCAAGAGTTCTATTCACAAGGACAACTATAAAATCTTCATATGAACTGTATTTGTGTAAAATGATTCTTCAAATCATTTTCCAAAGTCTCTTGAAATGAACAGGAACAGTTTTTATCAAGGTTTAACAGAAGAGCATGGTATTATATCTGTCATTTTCAGAAACTGTTCTTCATGTCTCATACATCATATAGACAGATTAGCAATGGGTGCTTTTAATCAATGAAATGTAGCTTTTTAATGTATTAAATAGATATATTTTGCTTTTTATTGCTTATATGATTCAGTAATGAAAGGTTACCTAAAAGTCTATCTATCTCTTTTTTTTTAAATTTTATTTAAGGAGAAAAAGATAAAAGCAGAGAAAGGGTACAAGTTATACAGATTTACAGAAAAAAAATAAAAAAATAAGCAGTACCATTTGTAAATCACTAGTTAATGGATTACATATTGTCATTTTAAAAATAGTTGTTCAAGTTACAAAATTAAAGCTTATAAAGTGGACATTCCAACAGTGAGACTGCAAACAGTTCTGTTCAATGATCCAACAAAACTCAGTAATATCATTATCTTATACACTTAAATATACATGCAGTTATATCGTTTAGAGCACTTTCTTTTCCTCTCTTTTGTATGATGACAATTACACATTTTGGGTTTTGTTGCTCCCACAGTTCTTATTACTTTTTTGGAAGAGAGTAAAACCAAATGTGATGTAACAGAACAGAGTCAGTCAAATCAAAAGGGTGGACATAATAGATAATGTAAAAGCATAATACAAGGTGATCAACAATGGTTACCATAATGCCTCCCGCTATCTCAAATAGAATTGCCTATATCATCAGTTATAATAAAATTGAACAAAACAGTAAAGAATGAAACCAACAAAACCAAAACATTGGAGATATTACAGGTCTTCAAAAGTAGATAATAGTCAACCAGAATGGGCGTCATAATGAATCCCACTATCTTCACAGCTGTTGCCTAAACTTTCGAACCTGATTCTAATCAAGCAAAACAGAATAGAGGAACATCAGTCAAAACAAGATGGTGAGAGCTATACAGGGCTTTAAATCAAGATAATGGAAGGTCAAAGTGGGTTACTATAATATATCCTGCTATTTTTTAATTTATTTTTCCCTTAATTAAAAGGATAAAAATAAAAAAGTAAATAATAAAATGGAGATTGAGATAAAAGAGGGCATAACAGCAAAACAGCACAGATCAAAACATAACCATTTAAGCAAAATAGTGTTTCACCACAAGATAATCCCAACATAAAAGTAGTTACCATATTGTCTCTTTCCTTGAAATCTTTGAGTATAACTTCATATACTGTAGCATCAAATATATCAAAACAATGTAAAACCATTTAAGAGAATGACAGTATTACAGTGTATTTAGAATCAACTAAAGGAAATTATCAATGGTTTCTGTATAATCTCCTTGTCTATAAAAGTTTTTGCTTATACTATCATACATAATAAAATCCAATAAGATACAACCTGTTTAGACCAATGGAGACAGAAGAACAAAAGCTTGATGAGACTTCAAAACAAGATGATACTAAATCAGTATTACCTATTAACACATCATTTTCTCCAAAATAGCTGTTCCTATTATCCAATCTTCTCTGCCTCATTTCTCTTGAGCTCTTTTTCTGTCATTAGTTGTCAGTTTGT
The DNA here is from genome assembly GCF_034190915.1 of Cavia porcellus. Lineage (NCBI taxonomy): Eukaryota > Metazoa > Chordata > Mammalia > Rodentia > Caviidae > Cavia > Cavia porcellus. Next base: position 47,617,144 of record NW_026947513.1, on the reverse strand, counting down.
CTTCTTCATTTTGTTTTCTGCTCCATTCATTGTGGCCTCTCTGCCACTATTTCTGGATTCTTCGTATTTTTCTTTTTTAGAATATCCTGCAGTATTCTCTGTAGAGCTGAATTGGTGGTTGCATATTCTCCTAGTTCCTCTTTATCCTGGAAGCACCTTGTCTTCCCATCAATTTCCAGGGATAGTTGTGCAGGATATATCAATCTTGGCTGGAGATTATTATCTTTCAAAACTTGAATTATTTCCCCCCACGCTCTTCATGATTTGATGGTTTGTGCCGAGAAATCTGCTGTAATTCTGATGGGTGTTCCCTTGTAAGTGATCTGTTTCTTGTCTCTGACTGCTTTTAATATTCTGTTCTTGTATTGGATTTCTGGAATTTTAATTATTATATGCCTGGGTGTTACTCTGTTTGGATTGTAGGTGGCTGGGGCCCTGTATGCTTCATGCAACTGAGTCTCTTTACCTTTTGCTAAATTAGGGAAATTCTCCTGGATTATTTCTGTGAGTAGCTTTTGTAGTTCATTTGTTTGTGTCCCTACTTCTTCTTTTATGTTCTTAATTCTTAAGTTATAGATCTTCTTATCATCTTCTAGTCTTTGTATTATTGCTGTTTGTTTCTTTGTTATTTTTAAGAAGTTTTTCATTTCATGCTCCCATATTACAAATCTGCCCTCCAGTTCAGATAATCTGTCCTTAGTTTCTTTCAAGCTCTTATGCCAGTTTTCAATAGAGTTTTTAGTTTCCTGGTAATCTCTTTGAACCTGCTTCACGTATTCTGTGCTTTCTCTATTTTCTCCATCAAACAATTCTCCCCTCTTTTTCTGTTCTTCCATTCCACCATCTGTTTTTTCTTGGGTGGTGCTTAGCATTTCTCTAACTATTCTGCTTATGCCTAGCTTCAGGTCATTAATAATTTCATTCCTGAACTTGTCTATGAGGCTCTGGAGATAGCGCTTTATATCTATTGGTGCTGTGTCTGCTATTGCCTCTTTCTCATGATTGGGGGCCGAGGACCCTTTCTTGTTGCTGCCTCTTCCCATATTCTTTATTGCTTATATATGCAAGTGGATATAGGAGGCCCAGCTTCCTTCCCTGTTGGCCACAGTCTGATTGAATTGTGCCAGCTAGGTGTTCCCACCCACCACAGCGCACCAGGAAGTTGTAGACCAGGCAGCCTATGCGGGGCCGACCCCTCCAGGTCACCTTCAGGCACTGGGATCTGGGTTGTGCTAGCCTACTGGGTCTTAGCCAGCAGCGTCACATAGACTAGGCACTGCTCACCAATCCCACTTGAAAGGGGGATACGTGACTGGAGTCACTGCAGTGCCCTGTTCCCACAAATCTGCCCGGTCCCAGAATGTCCTCTGTTGGAGTCTCCTAGACCGTAGAAGAGTCCCAGTTTCTCTCACTCACTGCAGGTCAATGCACAGCTCCCCGCCCATCCTGCTTTCAACTCCATTCACCAATTCCCGTTCTCAGAGCTTTCGCTCGTCTGTCTCCCTGCCGAGCGGATGTAGACGCAGCAGCAGTGGCAGGAAACCCAAATCATGGCTTCCAATGGCACGAGCTCCAGCTTCCACACTGAGGCTTTTCTGTTCCTGTTATAGCACCAGGACTGCATTCCCAGTTGGATTCTCTCAGCCCAGTTCGTTCTTGGGTCAGCAGGGCATATCTCCACTTGCTTATGATTCCTTACTCCACACCATTCCTGAATTCTAAGCTGGGTCTTTCAGAGAGCCTCCGTAGCTGCTGCTATCTGTCTGCCATGTTCTCCCGGAAGTCTCTCTAAAAGTCTATCTCAAAACTAGTATTTCCTCATGGATGGTATCAATTTTTTTCCTTGAAGAAATGTGTAAGACAAAATAATTATAGAAGTCTTATCTTGTTGATATTCTTCTTAAAGAAAAAGAGGTTAATAACAAACTTATTCAGCTTTATTACTAACCCAGTTTCACCAAGTCCTTCATAAAATTATCTCATCTTTCTCCCACAAAAATATGCTATTTTTTTTTTGTCTTTTTCATTTTTATCGGTGCCAAGGATCGAACTCACGACTGCCTGCTTGCAAGGCAGGTGCTTATGCCACTGAGCTAAATCCCCAGCCCCAATATGCTATTTTTTTCAGCTCAAATTTCCTCATTTCTAAATACTATCCCATTCATTTCTGCTTGGTGAGTATATTAGGTAATGGAAGCAAAGCAAAGAAGATGAAATAAAAAACAAATTTGTTTTTAAGCCCCTCATTTTGTGGTGCTTTGTTGTAGAACCATAGAAAATTTGTGCAGGGTGTATGCAACTGTTTGTACACATAAAGATGCTCATTACAGACCACACTTACTCATGCTCTATGCCAGGTGACTGGGAATAGCTAAGCAACCTAGATGTATTAACTCATATTATCTTTTCAACAGTCCTTATTAGGTACATACTGGTATTATACCTCTTTTGAGGGGAATATTAGAAGATCTTACAAAAATTGTTTGATTTGAATTAAGGTCATTGGACCCCAATGTTCCCTAGAGACAAGTCACCAAATTACAGAGTTGCATTTTAGAATTAGAAGGAGAAATATATTCTCCTTCCTGTTCCCAGGTTGGAAGTCTAACCTTCAGGTCAGTGTTCTCCAGAGTAAGTGGGGAGTGCCTCCTTCCTCAGCTTGTGGTCGCCTTAGCATCCCTTGGTGTTTCTCAGCCGTCCTCCAGTTGCTGGTCCCGTGGCCACCCTGCTGCCTGCTCATTTAACTGTATGTATCCTCTGCATGTCTCATAAAAATGCTTTTCATTGAATTTAGGTTCTGTGTGGTTATCCTTGTCTCAACATCTTGTACTTAAGCACATCTGCAGACCCTTCCTCCAGATAAGTTAGCACGTCCAGGTTCAGGGCCTTGACATGGATGCATCTTCTTAGAGGACCGCTGTCAAATCACTACAATGCTGTGTTGTGTTGTGTTTTTAAGTCAATGTGCTTTTCTGTGACTGTAATGAAGCCACATAATTTATGTCAACTAGGGAAGAAATACAATGATGGAAAAATAGGAAAGGAGGGTGGAGAGGAACAATTAAGGGAAAGAAAAGATATTGCCTCTAGGGAGAATGAACATTACAAACCAATATCTGCATTAACACTTTCTACTGAAGATTTGCTATAAGAGTTTAAAACAAGAAACAACTGATATTTGTGGAAATATGGTTAGATATTTGAACATTTATTTTGACATATTTGTATGAGGAAAAGCTCTTCAAAAGAGTATTACAATAAAGAAATGGAAACTTAAGTCAGCATTATAATTGCCAGTAGACACATCCTCTTGCTCATGTTTCTATAGCAAGCAAAGTACAACTTTTGGCACCATTTTAAACTATCACAAGGATAAGAAACAGTTTGTCACAAGACTGAAAAACAGTTTTTCATTTGTCATTTGTCAGCAAGCCTCGTGAATGCAAAACAGTAGGGCCTTCCCTACACAAATGTTTATAACTTGCCAACAGCTAGTCCAAAATCCAAATTTGCAAGAAAATAAAATGTTATTATTATAATTTAGAACCTTCTTAAAAGTTTTTCACATTCTAATAATAGTATAGCAATAAATACAAGTAGTCACAAAAGAAATGCTATAAACTGCAAAAAAAAGTTTCAGAGTCAGTAATAAGCAAAACAATGCAAGTCAGATTTTTCATTGAGAAGACTGACAGTGATTGGAAAGAATAAGATTCAGTACTGTGAAATGTGTGAGTGAAAGAGTGTTTTCCTCATTACTGATGAGATATAAACTGGGACCAGCACTCCCAACAGCAGGTTGGACATTTGTGAATCAAAAGTTTTTGAACAGCAAAGGTTCTTTGACCCAATAATTTCATTTCTTGGAAAAGTACTCTAAAGAAGTGAAAGTATGTGTACTCAAATATGTACACCCAAGGAAGTTTATTATAAATATGTGTGTATTAGGTACAAATTGGAGATAACAGCATATGCATTCAACATAAAGACATGAGCTGAATAATGTGTCTGTACAGTCACCTACCTAGCACTGCCAGCTTGGTGGCGCTGATCCGTTTCCACCGACAGGAGCACCTGCTGTGCTAATGACACATTGGCACATGGGAAAAGGTCATAGAACATATGAAAAGAGTTTCTGTGAAAGCATATTTCATTTACATATTTTGTTCAGATCTATATAGTTTCACATTTTTTATCCAAAGGAAAATGTATAGTACCCAAATTAATAAATATCATTTGCAATAATAATATTATAAATAATTGTATTATAAACTGAATTAAATAGTTATAAAATAGTGAGATTATATGAACTTTTTGTATTTGTTGTTGTTTTCTAATTTTTAATAATTAGAAAACTGCATGATAGTGCTGTAGAGGTGTTTATGGTCTTTAGTGAGTTTTCCATTAAAAGGCAGCAATATCGTAATTGTAATCTCCATTGAGTAACTCCATACATTGTTTTGGTTTTCATTTCTGTCCACACACTGATAAATTCCAAATAACACACCCATCAAAGACCTGTCTCTTAAACTCTTCACTTAGAAAACAAGCTTCCTGCTAGAGACTTTCATATAAAACATCCCATTAGAGCTTCAACCTCAGTGCATTAGAAACATTCCTTTCCCAGAGATGCTTCTTCTGTCTTAATAAGCCACGATCTGATCCGATTCACTCGTCAGAAATTGCAGTCTGACAATATCTTTTCCCCAACTAAATACCCTTTGTTTCAAGGCAATGTTTCACAGGCATGTTTTTGAAATTTCACTCACATTTCATTAAATTTTGTATTGTGAACATACATAATTAATTAAAAGCACACATGGAAATATTTTGGATAAAAATTTTTAAGCTATTGTCATAGAAACAAATTTCTAAAACTAAAAATGTATTAATACTTTTCTTGTTGCTTTTAAAAGGTGGTCACTTGAAATTTATAATAGATATGAATGAGCAAATTAAGAATATGGCTCAAAGAAGACAAAAGGAAAGGAAAATTAAAGAGTATTAAAGGAGGCAGTTTCTAGCCCGGGCTGATGGTTGTGTTTCCATCCTCGAGGCAGGTGCCCCACAACCTGGACACACTCTTCCCCGCTGCCGACTGTGCTTAGCAGTAAGAAATGCTACAGCCTGGTGTTGGATTTAGCAATAGATCCCCAGATAATTTTTTCCAAAGTGTTTTGCCCAAAATATTCCTAAAACAAAATGTATTCAGAACATTTTCCCTCTTAACTTTTGAATTCTAGTGTATTTTATTTATTTTGCATGTTTCTGATCCATTTGCCTAGAGCTCTGTGCATTATTTTATGAGAGTAGTTTGATATTCAAGAATTTTCATGACTTTCTGCTAACCCCCACTGTCCATACCACTTCGCTACCCCATCCAAGCCTGAAAATCCTATCATATGTACACAGCAATATTCAAGTTCTCCCTGAAACTGAAATCAGGAACGTTTGGTGACTGTTGATGTGGACTGCCCGCTTGCTCGCCTGAGTACCGCCCAGAGATTAGTAAGCGCACTGCTAGGTGTGGTCCCTGGCTCCTTTCTCCAGCGCTGTTCCTTGCTCTGCTTGCCAGCTGCCATGAGCTGGGCAGCTTCATCCTGCCTTTTCTTCTCACCTGACCCTCCTGCCGGAAGCCAGCTCCAGGTGGCTGGACCACCTGAAACCATCACCAATTAAACCCATCACCCATTAAGTTCTGGGTGTTGAGTATTGCATCCCAGTGATGGGAAAACTAACAACAGCTGGAGGATGAGGCTGTCTATTTGTGACCACATTCCATATTTGTCTCTCCTATTAAAATGAAGTGAGTTTCACAAAAGTCACTGGGAGGAAAGGCAGGGTAAGGGTAGCTTCCTTCAACGGGGAATCCAGTACGTACATTTTCTGATGGGTACCCTTACCATACAAGTTCGTACAAGTGTGAACAGACAGACAAAGCCATGCCTTGCTTTTCTTTGAATAATGTGCCGGCTTGGGTATTTTTATTGGAATTTGGGTTTTTGTATAAATTGTGCTGAACCAGAAGAAAGGGGTGATGGAAGTCAGCATCCTCTTTCCATTCCTTTTCATCTCCAAGAAATTAAAAAAAAAACCAATTGAAAATATATACAGTGCATTCCAAGAGACTTGATCATTATTATAAAATTTATAAAGACATATGCACGCTAACCTGGTGGAGCCTGTGGTCTCGTAACCTCATACCTTTTGCTTCTCATTTCTCCGATGATTGCCATGGCTGTTCCTGTTGCTGATATTACTGCAGGCATCTCATTATGTTTTCAAACAGAAGTTTGGCTTCCATTTCTGAAAATGTCATAAGAACTAAGCTCTCTGTAAAACTCGCAGGAAACATTTTAAAACTAAAGCAGTGTGAGTTCAATCTGAACCTCGTTAATGGCTTTCTTGAAGCTAAACACAATCTTTTGAGGCCCATTAGTGTTATCTGGAGGCATCAAAGGTGCACAGTATCTTGGAGTCCAAAAATGCCTCCTTCGGGCTGGCATCACTGCCTGGACTCCGTCGGCCAGGGCCTTCACAGGTTTACCTCTTGTTTCTTTCTTGGTTCTGTTAATGAGTAAGAATTATAAGCCAGTGCTAGGCTGCCTGGAGAATTAACAACCAGATGAAACGTTGTTGGTATTGGCAGGACTGAGAGGGCTTTCGTGCATACAGCATCCATTTAACTGTTCTAGAGCGTTCATATTTGTGAATCCTTAATGAAGAAGGCAGTGGCATTTTGGGACCAAATAGGTAATGAGCCTTGGTGGGATGTAGGATTCCTTACAGGCCCTAGAACATATCTGTATCTTCCTGGAGAAAAAGTCTCATGAAGAACCTTTCGATCGCTAGGCTTGGTGATCAGACTCACTGATGAAGAAGCTCACGTTTAAACGGCCAGTTTCCAATTCTGTTAATAGTGGCTTTTATTTATTCATCCCACTAATACTTTGTACAGGCCTTGCCCTTGGGGCTATCAAATATGATGGTGAAGAAGAAAAAGAAAATATATCCCTCAGGGAACTTGCAGTAGAGTGATAGAGATGGGTAACAAAGAAATACACACCAATGTTTTGTAATCACTCCCCTACAAAAATTAAAACAAGGTAATATAGGCTAGAGAATGACGAGATATATACACACAGCAGTGGTGGCTGTGGCCTTAGGGAAAAACTTCCTGAGGAGTTGACATCCTGGATACAATGAGAGAATGAACCATGAGCTAGCTAGAGAATCCCATTCGGTAAAAGGGGCCAGTCAGGGCCCGGGCCCTGAAGTAATAGCAAACAGTATTAGAAGATGAAATCAGTTCCTCTCACTGCCCCATCGGGAGTGGAATGTGTCTCTGGCTTCTTGATGTTGGGATTGTCCATGTAATTACCTTTGGGCCACAGCGAGTGGGCAGCAATGACAGGTTGTTGATTCTGTCAGAAGCTTGTCCCTCACCTTGTATAAAAGGTGAGGTAGGCAGAGAGGGCCCCCCATCACTGCAGCTTTGGTCAGAGGAGATCCCCCTGCTGCGCGCTCACAGAGCTGTGAGTGTGTGCTTGGATTCCTCACGGTCACGGGTGTTTGAGTGCAGCACCACTGTGGTAAGGGTGGCAGGGTGCTGTGAGACCGACTGATTCTCTACCTGCAATGGAAAGTCACAGGGTGTCCCAGTGATGAGTCATGTTAGAGGAGTGACACAAATTAAGCTTTGAAAGATCATCAAGTGCTTAAAAATTCTCACTGACCTAAGAAAAGACTATACGAAAAGATAAAATCTGATAGTTCAGGAAAAATGGTTCAAAACAAAGATATTAACACCCCCCAAAGAACCATGCTTGCATGATTATTAAGAACACAAAAACAGTAAATTCACAATGCTGTCTTAAAAGCCTGGCAAGTCTGTGACAATCAGTGAAATCAAAGACATGAACTTCTGAATTCAGATTATGCTGTTTTTCACAACCAGAATGAATTTTGCTATAGTTTCATCAGCCAAAGGTCATGGAACTATTTGCTGTTGTTTTCACATGGGAAACAGAGAACACGGAGCTTGAAGTTAGGAAAAACCTTAAACCTTTCCTGATGAGATTTTAAGTATAAAAGTGAGAAGCTAGGCCACAGAGAGAAGAAACCAAATGTTTCCTGGTTCCATTTTTGAAGGTTTAGACAACTGTACACATGTAATATAGTAAAAGGAACAGAGACAGGAGTGGGGAAGGAAAGGAAGGCAAGAAGAGAAAAGGATGGAGGAGGGTGAGAGTGGAGAGGGGAGGGAAGGCTGCGTACCTGGACAGCAAGTCAAGAGAGTCAGTGTCTTGCTATTGTCTCTCCAAACAGTCCTGAGCATGTATAAACCTTGGATCTTCCTAGGACATAGAACCTTAACTGCCTTACCTGCTTGGATGCTTGTCCTGAGAATAGTAGATGGTAAAATACTTGAAAAATGTTATTCAATGCCATGCATATGGAAATATAATTATAAAACTAAAAAACTGACCAAGGTCTTTGCTAGTAAAGGATAATACGATGTACGCAAGAATTCTTAGTAATTTACCTGAAATAGAGCAATTACTAACAGGTCTAGGGAATTACTAACAGGTCTAGGGAATTTCCAGTTTTACTGAGTTTAGGTTAGAGAGTGAGTCTGAGTGAGGATGGCCTGCTGTGTGTGCTGCTGTATTTAAATTGGGATAATAAGGCTGGCACTCAGAAAACTCTCATAGTCTTCAAAAGGGGTTTGCTATTGTGGAAATGGGCACTTCTGGGTTTTATTTTTTCTGTATAAAATGAAGAATTAACTAGAAAGTGAAAATTAGATGCTTGTTGTTTATCTCAGAAATTCTACCAAATTACAGGTGTTTCTCCAAGTCTCAGAGCTGTGTCTCCCTCAGTATACATGAGTTACGGGTTCTGAGCTTAGTGCAAAAAAGAATAGACAGAAAATAGCAGGGCTCTCAGGGATGCTTTTCAATCTCTTCTGCCCATTTCTCTATAATCCCTGTATCACTCAAAAGTTCTATTCACAAGGACAACAATAAAATCTTCATATGAACTGACATTTTTAGACCAAATTGCCCACTTTTGTTTTATCAATTTCTCAAAACATTCTTGGTCTGCTGTTCATGGTTAACCCAAAATAATACTCCTGGTAGAAAGGCTGGGAGAGGCTGTCAGGGCACTACCCAGAGCAGACTGCCTGGCCTGCTGCTTTCACATCTCAGTGAGTGGACTTCAGACTTCCAGGCAGAGGGGGGCTTGTGTGGTAACCCATCCTGCAGCTGGGAACGCAGGCCTCTGACACAGTGCTTCACTTAGGACTCTGCAGCTTCTCAGCAGGGATGACACGGCCTGCCACAAACCCATAGTGGATTCCACAATGGTTCTGATTGTCAGACATCCAGGAGTCCTCCTCTCGTTAACGTTCTGGCCTGCATCTTGTCAGATGTTGTGGGAAAGGACAAGTGTACAGATCAAGTCTTTGCTCTGAGAGCCAAGAGAGGCGTGGGTGTGTTCGCCGTAAGGTCACTTCCTGTTACTTGATGGCATCTTCTTCACATTAATAGTTAAAAGCCTCTGCTTCAGTCGAGCTGCCGTTTACTCCTTGACTTTCTGTCTTCCTTCTCCTCTCACAAGACTCCATTCCTACTGTGCAAAGTCTAACAGGATAATGGACTACTTTCCCTTTTTTCGTGGTGTCCTGTCTGTATTGACCTAACTGGCCACTCTTTCAGGCTTGTCTGATTTGCTAAAAATCAGCCTTCCTTTACAGGGTTATCCAGACTCTTAAGGGGTCTGAGTCCAGCTCCTTTTAACTTTTGCTCCAGCCTTTAGAAATGCTTCTTCTGACTATATCTGCAGAGAGCCCTCTCTCCCTCCTTCTCTCTCTCTCTCTCTCTCTCTCTCTCTCTCTCTCTCTCTCTCTCCTCCTCTCTCTTTGTTTCTCTCTTTATCTCACACATACAAAAGGACTGAACCCAGGGTTTTCTGCTGAAATTCCCAGCCCTTCTTAAAATTTTATTTTTTTATTTTGAGACAAGATCTTGCTAAGTAACTAAATTGCCCGAAGTTCTGGGATTACAGGAATGTACCACTACACCCACCTAGGCAGCAAACATGTTTAGGCATTTCCTGTTTTAAACACTAAAGAAATAACCTGGTACTCATGAATGTACCACTTAACTTCATTCCAAAAAATCACAAACAACAAAATAGTAATAAAGACAATGGGAAAGCTAGGTGGAGAGTGAAAATTACTTCCTGGCATCTCACTAGAAAACAGAGTGCAAGAGTGACCATGCATGACATTCTCCAGAAGGCAGCAGTGTATTTCATGCAATGGCTTTGGGCTCAGAAGGCTCACTTCAGATCCTCGTTTTTACCTTGATGTGCTGATCAAGATGTGAGAAGTACGTGGTTGATTCCCATCTTTGGGTAGAGTTTCCCTGCTGAGCAGGTGTCCCTTCCAGGTGGCCCACTGACAACGATGTGCTCCGGGGCAGGAACACCCTGGTCATGCTGTGCTCCAGGATGGGGACACCCACAGGTGCCAGAGCTCAGGGCTCCACTCAGACAGAGCTTGGCCGGCTGCTTCTCAGCATGAGGCTGGTTCCACCTCCAAAGCCTGAGTTCACTACACGGTTTCACAGGGTCCAATTCTTGACCTTTTTTAGAAAAGTAGTCTTATGTCAGAACTCTTCTCTGTATCTAGAACTTTCGCTCTTTCTGTTTCTCTTCTCTATTTCTCTTTTAATCTGTTCTCCCCCTTCCCCTTCTTCCTTCCTTCCTTCTTTCCTTCCTCCCTCCTCATTTGCTCTTAAAATTTTTACTTTCCAAAGTTAATCTTATTTGATGCTCAGGGTAAAGCAGAAGGGCTGTATCATATTTGACTGGATGGCTCCAAGATACAGAAATAAGGCTGAGCAAGGCAAACAAAGGAAAAAGTTTTCAAGACATATTCATGCTTTTAATAATAAGACCCTTTACTCCTCCAAGTTATTCTTCCCCTATAATATGAAACAGTATTTCTCAAAACCCAACATCTGGTGGGTTTCTGTGTTTAATTAGCTATTTTTTTTCAGATGACCTTGAACATTTGCCATCATGTGAAATTTTTCTTTTTCTTTTCAGACATCCTTGCTGGTGTATTATATTTTCTAGAGCTTTTTCCCTCCTAAAAATTTAAAACCAGAAATTTCTTTCACTTGCTTTAGTAACTTTCAAAGGCTTTATTTTACTTGACATGTAACCTCGTCGCTGTTCTCGGAGTGGTGTGTCTAAAGTGTGTACCATGTACATGTCCAAGGTACGTACCATTTCCCTGCTCAGAGGTGGTCACAGTGTGTCACCGGCCACCCTTCCTGAGACTGCACATGAGTGCCTCCAGCCTTCCTGTTCCCACTGCCCTTGTCCTGGCCCTCCATACTCCCTTTGCTTGTGTTACTGACTTCATTTTCCTCAGCTGGGTTTAACCAATCTTACCCCCTAGAATTTCTTAGAGATTGCTTTCTTCAAGGCACTCATGTAATAGTTTTTGTGTACCAAGAATGTAATAATTTGAATTATGTAATATAATCTCTTGCCTTAGTTTCTGTGTTTCTCATGCTATAGTGAGTGACTCTTTGTAGCAAATAGTAGAGCTGATCTGATTATTCTCTCTAAACTCAATGCTTGGCACAGAGTAGATTTCTGAAACACATAACAACTGACCATTAACAGTACGTTTTTCTCCACATCCACATTTATTTCTTGATGTAGTTCTCACAGCGATATGGTACAGATGGCTCATATTACATTCAGAGACTTGATTGTTAAACTCACACATTTTATAAATTTAGCTATTAAAATTATATCATACATGTGTAATTCATTACACTGGATTTAAAACAAATTAATAAATGCTTCCTGCTCATCATCACATACTTATTTTGCAGACTTAGTGCTAGTGCACAGCCCAGAGGTTGTGCACCCTTCATGTGTGTGCAGCATGGTGTGCCTCACATCTCCCCTCAGCACTGCTGAAACTGACAAGTGCTGTTCTCTCAGAGAGGGAAAATGCAAATCAGGTCTCAATTTATTGTTTAATTGATTGTGTAACTATATGAAAATAGTGAAAATGTTAATAATCAAGGATAAACTTACAAGAAATTTTATATCTCTAACTATTACAATGCAAAATAGCATCCTAGGTTGAGGAAATACATGTATAGTATCCAACAACTATGCTATTACCAAACTGTAAGGTTCCTTGCATAATTATAAAACAAGTTCCAACAATCCTTTCTCTATTTTATTTTTGCATTGTGTTAACATAAAAATCCCAACCTTTAGTTCTGTCCAAACTACACTCATTCATCAGTTGCAATGACTGGCTACAGAAACAACAGCTGAAAATCAAAACATTAACAGTGAGAATTAACTTCCTAAATTGAATTTAAGATAATGTTATACTTTTTAAGGTTTTGCTATACAGTGTTATGTCAATAAATTTATTATAAATGTATATGAGTATATATTATACACATATATATACATTTTCCAGAGATATTTTCCAATCTATGAAATATTTAACTACTTATCTTTATTTTCATTTTATTTGCTGGCCCTAGTCTTTTGTTGTTTGTTTTTGTTCCTTTCAATAAGGTTTTTCTTTTTGCTTATAACAGTAACTATTAGTATACAGCCATCCAAAGAGTTAGTTACATATGTGGAGAAGCAGTGTATTTTTGTATTTATCCAAATTCTGTCTAGCGAACAACTAGTATATAATAAATACTAATAACTTCTTTGTAGCAATTATGGTCACTTGTGCAAGCTGTGTCTGAATCTGGAGTAACCCTGCCTCCACTGATGTGTGGTACATTCAGCTTAGTGTTTCTCCAAAACAGAGAAAATAGGGGAATTGGGTGTGAATGTGCAAACTTAGAAATGGCACTAGACAATAAAGGAGAATTTTCCACAGATATTAATTTTTAATAACTCATCAAGTAATTGGCATTTCAGGCTGTAACCTCCTACCATATATTTTATTAATACAGCCCTTTCTTGGCAATTAGGAGTAACTCTAGGTTTTGTAGAACATGAAACTTATACTCTTAGTGGGCTCTCTTGAAAAAGTAGAATACACAATTATGTGTAGAGTATTAAGTTTCAAAGTTAACACTTATTTAGGTTACAAATTACAGATTTTACAAGGTTGACATATAACCACAAATATTACAACATAGAAAAAAGTAACAGTTTATATCACCTTTTTATAGGGGCACAATTGTGTTCTAATATCATCCGCATGAAAGATAGAAAGAAAATTTAATCTATTTCATAGGATATCCAGTAAAATTTGTTTTATTATTAGAAAATTTTCTCTCAGTTGAATAACATCATTAAAATTACTATGTAAATTTTTAGGATTATTGTCAGATTTGGGGAAGCTGTCACATTTCCTTTAGCAATGAGCTATTAGATTTCAGGTGGGGTCCCGCCTTCTGCTGTGGGGTCCCAGACAAGCAGTGGCACATAAGGCCGGCCCTCCAAGCCCACCTCTTCCTGCCCCTGCTGTCTGGCCATCTACTTTGGGACATGACACAAGCAGCAGTGTGCAAGGCCGCATCCTGAGCCTGCAACTTCCGCGTCCCACTGTCCTGCTGTCCACTGCTTAACACAAGACCACCAAGGGACACAGGACCTCCAGCAACACTCAGGGCCAAGCCAAGCCAGCATCTTCCATGCCCCTGTCGTCCCGCCACTGAACTCTGGAACCCCCCCCCACCTCCTGGACCTAGTATTGTTGCTGATCTTTGGCTCCTACTTATCCCCCCAGAACGTTGGACTGTGGTAGGTTAACAATGCTGTGTCTATGACAGACTCAGTAACCCCTCATCCAAACAGAAGACCTCAGCAGGCTTCCATCAGTGTGGCAAGTTTGCCCTTAAAATAGGAATACAGTTTGCCACCTTCAGTGGGTAAACAGAAGCAATAGCCAAGCCCCCTCCAGAAGTAACACCTTGGCAAGCTTGGCAAGAGTGTGGATAAGTCCTTCCTCTACACAGAGAACATCAGATAGGTTGAGGAGCATGCCAATAAGCCTCTCCCAACCCTAAGAAAATCAGAAGGGCCTATGAGACACCCAAAGACACAGTAGGGTCCCAGCCAAGACAAACACTATAGACAGGGAAATCTGGTGACCCCTCACAACCTGAAGGTACAGTAACAGCAGGAAACTAAGGGTTGATTTACATAAATACTCCTAGGTTTGTCGGCCTAGGAAGAATACCCAACAGGCCCAGCAGGAGGAATTCAGGTGACTGGCTCACCTTTTCATAGTCACACCCAGCAGTTGGAAAAACACCAATCACACAATAGGACCCTAAGATACATACTGCTGATAGGTGAGAGTAGTGAGACTGAAAGAGAATATATTAGCCTAAAGGGTAAAAATGGCAAAACAAGAAAGGAAAATGCAATCTCAAACATCTAGTTCATCAAGTGCAAGTAAAGGAGACATTGAAATGGAGGACTTTAAAAGTCACACACTGGAATCTCTGAAAAGATAGCAAGTGAACTAAAAAGGCAATTCCATCAGGCTACAGAGGAAATTAAATTAGAAATAATCTCCCATGTAAAGACAGAAATAGCAACCTTAGTAAAGGAGTTGCTAAGTGCAACTACAGAAGAAATAGATAGAAAAGTACAAAAGCATGGGAAGCTGATTGAAACCTTGAATGAACAATATAGAAAACATGCAGAATCTGTGAAACAAACTCAAAGAGATATCCAAGAAATAAAAGATTCTACTGAAATCTGGGAAAACTGTTTAAATGAAGCTGAGGATAGGATTTCAGACATGAGGACAGGATCATAATTAGTGATGATGAAAGAATAGAACTTTAAAAAATAACAAAACAGCATGAAATAATCTAGCAGCTTCAAGATGATGTCAAGAGAAACAATGTAAGACTGATAGGCATCAGTGAAGATGCAGGAGTCAATGCAAATGACATAACTAAACTATTCATAGAAGAATAGCAGAAAATTTCCCAAACATGGGGAAAAAATCTGATATACAGATAAGTGAGGGATATAAAATGTCAAACAGTCACAACCAACATAAATCTACACCCAGACATATAAAAATTAAGATCCCAGACATACAACATAAAAACAGAATACTAAAAACTGTTAGAGAAAGGACACAATTCACCTATCAAGAAAAGCCCATTAGAATCACGGCTGACTTTTCAGCACAATCCTCAAGTCAAGATGAGCTTGCAGTGAGGTGTTTCAAGTCCTGAAACAAAAGTGCTTTCAACCTAGATTGAAGTACACAGCAAAACTTTCTTTCAAACTTAATGGAGAAACAAGATACTTCCATGACAAAGAACAACTGAAGAAATTCATGTCCACCAAATCAAGCCTAGAAAGAGTATTTAAAGACATACTAGATAGGGATAAAAATGACCACAAACACCCAAACAACAAGAGAAACAAACCACCAGGCAGGATAAGCAAGTAAACAAAGGGGAAAAGCAAAAAGCAAACAAGCGGAGCATAACATGGCAAAGTCGAGCCTGTACATACCTGTTATATCCATAAATGTAAATGGGCTCAATTCACCCATCAAAAGAGATAGGTTGACAGAATGGACAAGAAACAGGACCCCACAATATGTTATATACAAGAAACACATCTGATTCAAAAGGAAACTCATAGACTAAGTAAATGATGGAAAACAGTATTCTGTACAACAGGAACCCAGAAAAAAGCAGGGAGTAAATATTTTATTTGCAGACAATGTGAACTTCAAACCTAAATGATTAAAAGAGATAAAGAAGGTCACTACATAATCATTAGTGGAAAAATTCAAGAGGAAGAACTAACAGTTATAAATATATATGCACCAAATACAGGAGCACCCAACTATGTAAGACAAATACTAATGGAGATGAAAAACCAAATACACAAGAACACAATTATAATAGGGGACCTTAATACCCCATTGTCACAAAGAGATAGATCAACTACACAAAAAGTCAGCAAAGAAATAATAGAATTGAATCATACCTGTGAGAAATGGATGTTTACACAGTGTTGCACCCAACCACATCAGCATATACATTCTTCTCAGCTGTACATGGAACATAGTCCAAAATAGACCATATAAGAACCCACAAAATATTCTTAAGTAAAGGCAAAGGGAGTGAAATTATCCCATGCATATTATCTGACCATAATGCACTAAAATTGGAAATTAATGGCAAAAGAATTTGCAAGACCTACCTAAATACATGGAAATTAAATAACAACCTTCTGAATAATCAGAGGGTTACAGATGAAATTAAAGGTGAAATAAAATGATACAACTCAATGAAAATATGGAAACATATTATAATCTATGTGTGAAATAAGAACCATTTTAAGAGGGAAATATATATCAATAAACTACCACATCAAGAAAACAGAATGAGCACAAATAACCTAATGGTATATCTAAAGCTTCTGGAAAAAGAAGACCAAGTTAAACATGAAGCTCACAGAAGAGAGAAAATTGTAAAGATCAGAGTAAAAATTAATGCAGTTGAAACTAAAAAACAATACAATGAATTAAAAAGCTGGCTTTTTGAGAAAATAAACAAAATTGATAAACCCCTGGCTAACTTAATCAAGAGAAAGAAAGAAAAAACTCAAATTCATGCAATAATGACTGAAAAGAAGGAAATTATCAGAGATCCCATGGAAATTCAAAAGATCATGCACACCTACTTTGAAAATGTTACTCACATAGGATGGAAAACACTAAGGAAATGGACAGATGTCTAGAAACAGAACTGTTTGCAGTATTATTGATGGAATGTCCACTTTACAAGCTTTAATTTTGTGACTTGAACAATTATTTCTAAGATGACAATATGTAATCCATTAACTAGTGATATCCTACTGTTCATTTTTTTTCTGCAAATCTGTATAACTTGTACCCTTTCTCTGCTTTTTTATTTCTTTTCTCCTTAAATAAAATTAAAAAAAAAAGAAAAACTCAATCAAGAAGGTACAGCAATTTTGAACAATCCAATATCAGCTATTGAAATTGAAAATGTGATATAAAAAAAAAAAACTTACCAGCAAAGAAAAGCTCAGGTCCTGACAGATTCACGGCTGAATTCTACAAGAAAATGATTTGATGCCAATGCTCCTTAAACTCTTCAATGAAATTGAAAGGGAAGCAATCCTCCCTAAATCATTCCTGGAGACAAGTATTATTCTGATACCAAAGCTGGAAAAAGACCCAACCAAAAAGGAGAACTACAGGCCAATCTCACTAATGAACACTGATGCAAAGATTCTCAAAAAAATATTAGTAAATAGAATGCAACAAATCATCAAGAAGATTATACATCATGACCAAGTGGGATTCATCCCAGGAATGCAGGGATGGTTTAACATTGCAAATCAATAAATGTAATACACCACATCAACAGAGTTAAAAACAAAAACCACATGGTCATCTCAATTGATACAGAAAAAGATTTTGATAAAGTCCAATACTTGTTCATGATGAAAACCCTTCAGAAACTCAGAATACACGGTGTCTACTTCAGTCTTATAAAGGCCATCTAAGACAGACCAACAGCCAACATTATACTAAATGGACAAAAACTGAAAGCTTTCACTCTAAAATCAGGAACAAGGCAAAGATGTCCACTATCACCACTCCTATTCAATATAGTTCTGGAAATATTAGCCAGAACAATCACACAAGAGAGATATATAAAAGGAATAAAGATAGGAAAGGAAGAAGTAAAATTACCACTTTTTGCATATGACATGATACTCTATATAGAAGACCCAAAAAAATCCACTAAAAGACTACTAGAGGTAAACAAATTCAGCAGTGTAGCTGGATACAAAGTCAACACTCAAAAATCAATAGCATTCCTATACACAAACAAAAAACTCACCAAGAGATAAATTAAGAAAATATCGCTTTTCACAACAACATCTAAAAACATGAAATACTTAGGAATCAACCTGAGAATGTGAAAAACCTATATGCTAAAAACTTTACTATGCCTAAAAGGAGACTGAAGAGGATATTAGAAAATAGAAGGATGTTCCTTGTTCTTGGTTAGGAAGAACCAACATTTTGAAAATGGCCATACTCCCAAAACTCTTATACAGATTCAATGCCTTCCCAATCAAAATACCATTAAAATACTGTGCAGATCTAGAGAAACACTCCTAAAATTCATTTGGAAATAGAAGAAACCTCGAATAGTAAAGGTGATTTTGGGCAACAAAAGCAAGACATGAGGCATCTCAATTCCTGACTTGAAACAATACTACAAAGCCTCAGTGATAAAATCAGCATGATACTGGCAAAGAAATAGACCTGAGGATCAATGGAACAGATTAGAAGATGCAAACACAACTACAAAGACACTCAGCCACCTAAGTGTCAAAGGGGCTAAACATGTTCACTGGAAGAAGGATAGTCTCTTTAGTAAATAGTGTTAAAAAAAAATTGGCTCTCCACATACCAAAGACTGACTAGAGCCATGCCTATCACCATGCACTAAACTAAAATCAACTTGATCAAAGATCTAAATATTAAAACAGAAACACTAGATCTACTGGAAGACAAGGTAGGTAGAACTCTTGGAGACATAGGGGTAGGCAGAGAATTCATGAACAAAAGGCAAACCACATGGCAAACACTTCAAAGATTCAACAACTGGGATCTCATATTATTAAAATGTTTTGCACTTCAAAAGAAATCACCAACAGAGTAAAAAGAAAACTCACACAAAGGGAAAGAATTTTAATCAGCAATCTCTCAAAGGACTTATATCCAAAACATAAAGAATTAAAAAATATTAGGCCCTCCGAATTCAAAGATACTCTCCAAAAATAGGCATCTGAGATGAACATACAGCTCTCAGATGAAGATATACAAATGGCAAATAAATATATGAGGAAATGTTCACCAGCACTGGTCATTCAAGAAATGCAAATTAAAACAGTACTGAGATTTCATCTCACTTCAGAAAGAATGGTTACTGTCAAGAAATCAACTAATAACAATGTTGGCAAGGCTGTGGGGAAAAAGGAACACTGCTCCACTTTGGTGG
Organism: Cavia porcellus; assembly: GCF_034190915.1. Lineage (NCBI taxonomy): Eukaryota > Metazoa > Chordata > Mammalia > Rodentia > Caviidae > Cavia > Cavia porcellus. The sequence goes on along the minus strand of NW_026947513.1, from coordinate 47,598,035 downwards.
GAGTGTATACTGGTGCAGCCAGTATCAATCAGTATGGAGATTTCGCAGAAGACTTGGATCGGAAGTTCAGTTCAATACAGCTATTGCCCTCCTGGGTATTTTCCAAGAAAAACTGAAAAGGTCATGTCACAGTGATATATGGGCACCCATGTTTATAACATGTTTATAACAGCCAAAATTGTAATAGCTAAGTCTTGTAAACAACCAAAATGCTCATCAACCACAGAGTGGATGAAAAAGATGTATTTTTATACAATGAAATATTACTCAGCTATAAAAAGGATGATCTTGAGGCCTTTATAGGTAAATGGAGGCAACTGGAGACTATTCTCATAGTGAAATAAATAAGAATCATATTTATAAACATTACATTGTTGCTCTGGTATACAAAGTAATAAATCTGTAGGAGTAATAAGTTCCAAAATGTGTAATAGCTATTGTAAAAAAAAGAAAGGGAAAACTAAAAAAGAGACCTACAGGTCAATCTCCCTAATGAGCACAGATGCAAAAATCCTCAATAAAATATTGGCAAGTAGTATGCAGCAAATCATCAAGAAGATTATACACCATGACCAAGTGGGATTCATCCCAGGCATGCAGGGATGGTTCAACATACGTAAATCAATAAATGTAATCCACCATATCAATAAAACCAAGAGTAAGAGTCACACAATCCTTTCTATAGATACAGAAAAAGCTTTTGATTAGGTCCAACATTCATTCATGATAAGAACCTTACAGAAAATTGGAATAGAAGGTCTATAGCTCAATATGATAAAGTCCATCTATGACAAATCAACAGCCAGTATCATTAAATAGCCCAAAATTGAAGGCCTTTACCTTAAAATCAGGCAGAAGACAAGGATGTCCCTTATCACTGCTCCTATTTAATGTAGTACTGGAAGTACTAGCCAAAGCAATTGGACAAGAGAGAGAAATAAAAAGCATAAAGATAGGAAAAGAGGAAGTTAAATTATCATTATTTGCAGATAACATGATACTCTACATAGAAGAGCCCCAAAACACCATTGAAAGACACATGGATATAATACATAAATTTAGCAATGTAGCTGGATACAAAAATCAATACTCAAAAATCAGTAGCATCCTATACACTAACAACAAAATCACAGAGAGAGAAATAAGAGAAGCCGCACTCTTCACACTAGCATCAAAAAAGGAAATACTTAGGAATTATTCTCACGAAAGAAGTGAAAGATCTATATAGGGAAAATTATAATACACTGAAAACAGAAATTGAAGAGGATCTCAGAAATGGAAAGACATCCCTTGCTCAGAGATAGGAAGAATAAATATCGTGAAAATGGCCATTCTCCCAAAGCTGTTATACAGACTCAGTGCAATCCCAATAAAAATTACCATCAACATGCCACATAGATCTTGAGAAATCACTCCTAAAATTCATCTGGAACCAGAAGAGACCTAGAATAGTAAAGACAGTTCTAGGGCAAGGCAGGAGGCATCACAATCCCTGACTTGAAGTTATACTACAAAGCAACGGTAGTAAAATCAACATGGTATTGGAATCAAAACAGAGCTGAAGATCAGTGGAATAGATTACAAGATACAACCACAACTACAAAAACACTCAACTATCTTATCTTTGATAAAGGGGCCAAACATGTTCACTGGAAGAATGACAGTCTCTTTAATAAATGATGTTGGAAAAACTGACTTTTTATATGCCAAGAACTAAAACTACACCCATGCCTATCACCACATACTAAATTAAAATCTAAATGGATCAAAGATCTGAAGATTAAAACAGAAACACTAAATCTATTGGAAGACAACTTGGGTAAAAGCCTTGAAGACATAGGCATAGGTAGAGAATTCATGAACAGGACTCAAACTGCATGGGAAATACTTCCCAGAATCAATAACTTGGATCACATCTTATTAAAAAGTTTCTAAATGTCAAAAGAAATCTCTACAATAGTGAAAAGAAAACCCACAAACTGGGAAAAAATCTTAGTGAACTGTTCCTCAGACAAACAACTTCTGCCTAAAACATATAAAGAATTAAAAAAAATCAGACCCCCCAAATTCAAAGATCCAGTCCAAAAATGGGCATCTGAGATGAGTATACCATCATACATTATAGTATCAAACATAACAGGACAGTATAAAACCATTTAAGAGAGTGAAAGTAATAGAGGACATTCAGAACCAAATAACAGAAAACAAATAATAGTTACTATATTATCTCCCTATTGATAAAAAATTTTGTTTATACTATCACATATAATAAAATCCATTAAGATACAACATGATAAAACCGATGGAGACAGAACAAAGAACATCTGAGAACCAGTTGTCAGATGAAGAAATACAAATGGCAAATTAATACACGAAAAAATGTTCATCATCATTAGTCATTAGAGAAATGCAAATTAAAACCACACTGAGATTCCATCTCACTCCTGAAAGAATGGCCAGGATCAAGAAAACTACCAACAACAAATGCTGGAGAGGCTGTGGGGAAAAAGAAACTCTCCTGCATTGTTGGTGGGAGTGTAGACTGGTGCAAGCACTGTGGAGGTCAGTCTGGAGATTTCTCAAAACCTGGGATTGGAAGTTCCATTTATTCCAGCTATTCCACTTCTGGCATATTCCCAGAAGAACTAAAAACATCATACCACAGTGATATATGTGTACCCATGTTTATAGCAGCACAATTTGCAATAGCTAGATTTGGAAACAACCTAAGAGTCCATCAACTGAAGAATGGATAAAAAAGATATGGTATTTTTATACACTGGAGTACTACTCAGCTATAAAGAATGATCATGTTGAGATATTTATAAATAAATGGACACAGCTTGAGACCATACTCATAAGTGAAATAAATCAAATTCACATGTATGAATACCGAATAGTTTCCCTATTGTAAGAAATGATTCAAATATATAAAAGTATGTGGTAATCATGATTCCCCATTATATTGCTTTGAAGCCTTATAATGTTCTCATTCATTAAATGGAATGGTTTTATTCTGAGTTGTTTGATTTTATTGTCTGTGATAGTATGAACAGCTATTTTGAAGAAAACAAGACATCATAATAACTAGTGATGGTTTAATATCATCTTGTGTTGAAGTCGCACCAAGCTTTTGTTCTTCTGTCTCCATTGGTTTTATCATGTTGTATCTTAATGGATTTTATTATAAGTGATAGTATAAACAAAATTTTTTATAGACATGGAGATAATATAGTATTTGTTTTCTGTTATTTGTTTCTGAATGCCCTCTAATACTTTCACTCTCTTGAATGGTTTTATTCTGTCTTGTTATCTTTGATACTATAATATATGAAGGTATACTCAAATATTTCAAGGAAGGGGACACTATGGTAGCTACTGTTATGTCTCGTTGTCTTGTAGTGAAACACTATGTTGCTTAAATTGTTCTGTTCTAACCTGTGTTTTTATGTCCTCTTATCTTAGTCTTTTATTTAAATAATAAAAAAGAAAGGGAAGGAAAGTGTTCTAATGGATATAACTGCATGTATGTTTAAGTGTGTAAGATGGATAACCACATTACTAAATTTTTGTTGGATTGTTGAACAGAACAGTCTGCACTCTCATTGTTTGACTGTCCACTTTCTATGCTTTAATTTTGGGACTTGAACAACTATTTCTAAGACGACAGTATATAATTTATCAATCAGTGATTTCTTAACATTAATTTCTTTTGAAATTCTATATTACCTCTACCCTTTTTCTGTCTTGCTTTTTGTTTTCTTTAAATAAAAAATTTTTAAAAAGACTTCAGGTGGCTTTTGTTGTATATTATGATTAATTGTTATACTATGTGAATTAGTGAAACTCATAGTTAATGTGTCACAGCCTAGTTTTAGGCACTTAATGGGTGTTGTGACATCTTTGTCAATGTCAGTATTAAAGGTTTCTTTCAGCAGGTGTGAGAGCACAGTAGGGAAAGGTACAGCATGCAGGTAAAGCAGGAGGTCGCACAGGCGAAGCAAAATTCTGTGAGCCAGAAGTAAGGAAGACCTGCCACTCCCAGCCAGAGTCTGAGGACGGACAGTCATGGGAAGGACCGCTAAACAAATGAAGACCCAGCTAATGGGAGAGGCAAGGCTTTGAGGTCAGCCAAGCCAGGCATGGATCCCAGCTCTGCCCTGATACGTGGACACTTGCTGCCAGAGACCATGTACTGAAAGCAACAGAGGGAGCTGAGCTGCCTAGACTCTCCCTTAGCCATATCGCCAAGGTGATCCGAGCCCACCCAACACCGCATTACACAAGGCGGAGGGACAGAAGAAACCTGGGCAGAAAGAGCAAGTGGTCCCAGCTCATTTCCAGGAAAACCGTCTTAAGTTTGTAAATTTTTGGTTTTTCCTTTAAAGTGCGTTCCTAGGGTTTCTCATGAGCCCTGGCCCTGCTCTGTGCCAGGGAGAGGGCTAGTCTGGGTGGTCTCATGATCTGCTGGCAGCATCATGGAAAGAATGAGCTTCTCGGTAATGACACAGTCACGATAACCACAGACTAAGGTGAATCTGAGACTAACAGCGGAGGCTAACACCAGTGTGGCCACCAGCCTGGCTCTTCCTGCATGCTGTCTCTGTCCAGAAATATCTGTCTTTAACAAGGAAGGGAAGGAAAAGTGCTTCATACTGCACAATCAAAAATGATCCCAGAAGTGATAGTATTCATTTCTGCTTCTGGCAAGCTCCAATCCATTAACATGTTATCTATAATGTATGATTGCTCATAAGACAACACATTATAGGCATGAGATGTTTTTAAAAATTGGCATAAAATTTTGAATTTGCCAAAACCTAGGCAAAATAGAACCACATCTTTATAACTGGAAAACACTATGTTGGCAGTCTGTTAAGTGTGTTCTGGATTAAATGCTGAAACCCAAAAGGGATCTTATCCAAGGACTTCGTTTTGCTACGTTGTGAGTTCATATTCTCACCCTGTGGAATGCGAATGTGTTTTCTTTCTTCCGCCAGTCCAGTGGTTGTCAGCTTGGCTATCGAGTAGAATCACTGGCATGCTTTTTAACTATTCATCTTCTAAGCATGCCCACAAGTCTTTCGAGTTTAAGATAACCCAAATAACTTTGACCACAGTGAGAGAACCAAACAATCAAACAAAATTTAGAACCAGACATCTCTAATCTAAACTTCTGGATTTCCACTACAGATTACAGGGCTGGGATTGAGAAAGAGGAAACAGAGTCAGGAGTTCATTTACCTCTGTTTGCAAGCATGATAGCTCCACCTACTGGGAAGATGGGACTTTAAAGTGGATTTCTATTGTACTCTTTTCCCACAAGTACAGTTGGTTCAACCACTGGTGAGATGAAGTCGATTTTGATTGAAAAAAAAATATTTAAAAATTTTGGTCCGTATATACTGCTATGACAAAAATTTCTTGAGTTTTTGGCTGGTTTATACACACAGAAATTTTTTCTAGAGCTTGAGAAGTCCAACATCAACATCAGCAGATTATGTGTCAGTTGAGGGCCTGGTTCCTGGTTGATAAATGCACCATCTCACTGTGTCTTTAAACAGCTCAAGGTTCAGCGATCTTTCTGGGGCCTCTTTTATAAGGGTGCTGATATAGTCCACGGAAGCCCTGCCTCTGTGATCCATGACCTTGCCAAAGCTTCAACTTCTAACACTATGACTTTGAGGTTACAGTTTTAATATATAAATTGGGGCTGGGAGGCACAGCGTTCACACCACAGTAGTTACTAAAGGATATACGGTATAAATCAGAATTCCTCCTTCCCATGGCCACAGACAGAGAGAGGACAAACATGGAGAAATACGCAGCAATTTTCTTTAAATGCTGAAGGCCATTTGACACAGTCATCCTCCTTCATCTTTCTATCACAGTTGTGATCTTCTTACAATGAATTCTAACTCATAGCTGTTGATAAATCAAACAGTTTTGTTACATGGAAATCCAGTGAAATAGAAAATTCCCGTTTTGGCTTCTGATCTACCTGGTACTCTTTTTCCTCTACCAGTTCATTTGGAGTAACAGATTTTAATTGACCTGGAATAGTTCCTCAAAGGTTTCTTTCAGAATTTCTTTGGCTTTCAACTCACTGGTGTGGAGAGCAGATGCCACAGTTTCTCCAGTGACACAGCACAGGCAGTGATAAGCAGAGTTCAGCAAGTCCATCCCACAAGTAGTGTATTACAGAAAATGTAAAATAAAAGTATGACTCTTACGTGAGACACTCGGAGTGTGGTGAGAGGTTGGGCTGCCTTCCTTCAGCTCATGCCTGGGTGAGTCATGTAGTGCAAAGGTTGCCTCTGGTTCCCGTCTGCCGAAAGAGTGTGCACCTACTTCAAAGGTAGGATTTCAAGTGATTAGACTTATGTTTTAAATTCCCAGTTAGGTCAGTGCCTGGCATACAATAGAGCCGATACTTTTTAGCTGTGTTCATGTAAACCAACATGATTTAGTGATTGCTATATACTAATTATTATTCTAAGTATATACTGCTATATATTACTATGAGATATTGACCTTTTTTCCTTGTATTTTCTTGGTCTGTCATCCTTTAATATTATTAAGCAAATAACCTATTATGTGCATGTGAGAGGAAAATGTATTTATAAAGCTATAACCACAGATAGCTAGCTGGCTAGAGAGATGATAGAGATAATAGACTAGAGTTAAAATGCAACACACAGACATGCAAATAGCAGCCAAAGAAAAAAGCAAAGACTTGAATAAAACAAATACTAAAGGTCTGGGGATATAGCTCAGCAGCACAAGTGCCTTCTTGGCAAGTGTGAGGTTGTGAGTTCAGCCCCAAACACCAAAAAACAAAACAAAGAACACCTCAAAATGATAAAGCAGGAAACTTTCCTTTATCTGAATTTGGATTCACACAGTGACTGATTCCTGTACCTCTTTTCTTTACAAAAGCTTCCCCTCCACCTCTTTCTCCTACAGATTTTTTATTGAAGATATCATACTTTACATTCCACAGCTTCCCAAAGTCTGGACTTTGTTAATTCCATCCTGCAGTATCATTTAACAAGCTCCTCTGCCCCTCATGCTTCCTAAAACTTTCTTCCCTGATTTAAAGCATTGATCGGAGTGGGTCCATGTTGGAGTCCTTTCCCCAGAGGCTGCTTGAGGCTCTGTGTGTTTGTTTTTGTGCTGCTGCTATGCTCTGGGGCTCATGGCCTGGATTCTTTCATTTCATTGAGAGTAACACTCTTATCTTTTTATGGAATATTTTGGGGTGCAAATCTCACTTATCAAATATTTGCTTGAAGTTTGTATACAAAGACATGATGAATGTTTGCTTTTTCCTTTATTTCACAATATCCGAAATAATAAATTGTTCTGTAACATCTTCCAGTGGTGACAAATGAGGAAGAAAGTGAAATGTGTGAAAATGAATCCATGAATTTCAACATGTCTGCTTTCTACAATCACTTGTAGTTATTATTTTAATTAATGTTGAATCATGTTTTCAGGTCCTTTATATTTAATCTTGGGAGCCTTCTACTTCTGTCTTTTCCTTGCTTTCTGGCGGTAAGATGTTCTAACTATGCACTGTGTGTTCGCCATCCTGTATCTGAAACCAGTTATTTCCCAAGGAGGCCTGGCCACACTGCATGGAGAATGACACAGACACCTCAGGACATTCTCTGTTCTCAAACTGTCATTGGTAGGTGTGATCAATGAATAGGAATACAGATTTTAAAGGTAAAATTATCAAATATGGTCACATAATTCATACAAATAGTGTCTAAGCAGTATTTGGAGCTGACTTCCTCAGCATAGACTGTCATAGCAATGTATCACAGGCTGTAGGATTAAGAAACAAATTTATTTTCTCTAAGTTCTGGAGGCTGGAAGTCTAAAATCTGGTTGTCAACACAGCGGGTTCTGGAGAGGGCCACTTCCTGATGGCGATCCGCTTGTTGTGTTCTCGTATGGTCTTTCTTTGGTGCGGCTGCAGGGTAAGAGTGTGGAAAGGGAGCAATCTCGGTCTTTCTCTTTGTATGAAAGCGCCAGTCCCATTACGGGGCCTGTGCTCAAGATCCAGTCCACGTCCTGTTACCTGCTAGAGAGTTCATCTCCACATACCCTCACACTGGGATTGGAGCGTCACTATACAAACTGGTGCTCAGGCCACTACAGAGCTGTAGGGTTTTACTGTCTTCGACTAAGTACCCCATTTCTCTCACATCAAAAGTCATTTTCTTGACGACACTGAGCTAATTATTCATTTGCTGTAATAATTTTAATGATTCTATTCCACTTTTCCTACACTGTCTCATTCTTCAGCTGTGGTGCATCCACACTGCTACTTCACTACTTCTTAATACGCTTATGCTCTTCGCTCGTCCTTTGCTCTGAAGTTTGCTCTCTAGTAGACTCCACAAGAAGGTTCACAGGAATAATATTCCCAGATTTCCTGCATATTCTTAAAACCTTTTGACTTTATATTTGAATGTCAGACTTTGAAAATCTTAAATTTATAATGCCATTGCCTTTTGGAAAAAACAATTTCTACTATACTGTAATCATAATATCATTTTCTTACCTTTATCGTAATCCTGCCTTTTTGGTTGATGCACCTTGAAAGTCCAATCATTTTAGTAGACAGTATCTTGGTATGAAATGTTTGGGTTATTTTTCCTAGAGGTGAAGTAAGGCATTTCAAAATATATTTTAACACTTTTTATTGTTGCTTCAGAAAGGTTTTTTTTTGACTTATACCTATTTTTGTACATGCTGCATTCAATTTTTTCCTTCAACTACAACTTGAGTGTGCATTATATTTTATTTCTTTTAAATATGTCCATTTTGTTTCAATAGTTTTCCGTTCCAGTAGATTTAAGGGCACTGTGTTTGTTTTATCTTACAATCCACTTTTAACTGTCTTTATTTCTGAAATTTTTATATCATTTTAAAATCTTTCCTGACTTCTATTACCTCTCTTCAAATTTTTCTTCTCAATGATTTTGTTTTTAAGTTTTTGTGCCCCATAATTATTTTATTGTGTCTCTCAGTTTCTGCAAGAAATTAAGAACTTGTTTCAAAATACAATGGTAAAGAATACATATGTTTTACTGACACATTTTCTTGCTGTAGTTTTATTGTTCAAGGAACAATATTTCTATTTATTATCTATGCTATTTCATTTTAAATTACAGTGCAATTCTTTAAATTTTAGGAAGACGAATTTTTCAGACCTTTTAGGCAGGAAAAGTGACCTCAGTTAGTGTCCTGACTGCTTCCTAGTGCTATAACACAATACTGGAGCCTGAGGAATTGGCTCAGGGTTCTGGAGTCCAGGAGCTTCCGGATTAAGAGCTTAGCATCTGGAAAGGCCCTCTCACTGTGTCATCCCATGGAGGAAGGACAAAGAGAGGGCAAGGGACAAAAGGTAGCCATGCTCAACTTAAAGAACTACATGTGGGAATAAGTCTATCTCCAAGACAACAGGGGGCACAACTGTCATGACAAGATCACTGCTTAAAAGTCCTCTTAATACTGTCATTTTTGAGATCAAGTTTTGAACAGCTGGACTTTGGGGGCCATATTTTAATCATAGTGCTAGCTTACTAATTTCATGGAGCTAAACTCCTCCACCATGAACTGAATCCCCAGAAATTATCAGCTAAATTAAATCTCTCCTCCTTTAAATTGTGGAAGTTGAGTATCATGCCTCAATGGCAGGAAAGCTAATGTTGAAAACTGGTAGTAGAGATGTGGGATGTTTGCTGTGACTGTACCTGACCATGTGTGTTAGAAGTCTTTGAACTGGTTTGTAGGAGGATTTGGCAACGTTTGGAGATGTGAATTAGAGAAACCCTGGAAAACTGTAAGCAGAGCCTGGTAGGTGATTCTGGTAGGAGCTCAAAAGACCAGAAGAGTGACAAGAATGGGGAAAGGAAAGGCCAGGCTTGTGAGGGTTCTGGAGGGAATGACAATTCTGATAGAAGTTGAACTAGGGGTCATATATGTTATCTTCTGGTGAAAAATAAAGTTCTTTTTGCCCTTCATAGAATTTTGAGGGAAGCTGGAAAAGGGTTATGGATTGACTGATGCAGTGCAGGAAATCTTAACAGCCCAACTTTCAGGCGGTGGCATGGATGTAGCTGGCTGCTTCCAGTCAGATTTGTAGTGAGAATTAGGGGCAAAAATCAGAGCAGAGGAGTTTGGAAATCTTAAATTTTGACCCATAAAGAATCTTGTGTAAAGTTAGGATCAATGGAGGTATGACTACTAAAAAGATTAGAGTATAAAAAGAAACTAAATTCTTTGTACAGGGCAGAAACAAAGATACATTTAGAGTATTTCAGGAATCAACAAGACCTAACCCATTGTAGGCTCAAAGACACAAAAGTTGTGGGTGTTGGGCACTATGCTACAGGACAGGAAAGCTGATGTGGTTAGCATGTAAATAAATAGTAAAAAAGCAACTTCAGAAGGAAGAGCTAATATGAGCAGCCAGCTTCTAGGTGGTTAAAAATATGAATTCTGGTTAAAAATATGAATGATTTTGAATTAGTTGCCCAATCACACTGTCACTTATTGGCATTATGATCTTGCACAAATCATTTAACTTCAACTTCTAAACCTCAGTTTCCTTACATGTGAAGTGATCCATGTTATACTGTAAATACTTATGTCCCTGCCACACTCATATGTTGAAATCCAAACCTCAAAGTGATATTAGGAATGTGGGGCTTTTGATATGTGATGAGGTTGTCATGAGTGAAATAAGTGATTGTATAGATGAGATCCCAAGAGAAATCCTTGTACCTTCAACCATGTGAGGACACAGTTGCTGGTACCATGAATGAACCAGGAAATCAGTCCTTGCCAGGCACTGAATCTGTTAACGCTGATCTTGAACTTTCACTTTGCCGAAGTGCAAGAGACTATTGTTGAGTATAAGCTAAGCAGGTAAGAGTATTTTGTTGTAGCAGTCTGAATGGATTAAGACAAATAAAGTTTATTCTTTGAGAATGTTGTGAGGATCCATAAGCAATACAGGTAAAACTGACATAGAAGATGCAGAGACAACCCCAATAAATGTTAAGCTTTTGACTGTTAGCTGAATATTATTAGGATCTCATTTGGCTTCTTTTACTTTTGCTGAGAATATAACATTTAGGTTTTCATGGTGGAAATGAGAAGCATACAGATGAGTAGATACCACTTGAGTTGGTCCATGTGGTTTTACAAGCATCCAAATCACATAACTGCCTAACTCATACAATTAAGCAATGGAAGTTAGCTTGCAAAAACACAGATGTGGTAGTATTATGGTTTCTGATCAGTGGGGTAGAGTCATTCTTGTGTTGGAACTTAAGAAAATTACTTAACAATTTGGAACCTTGGGTTGTCAATATACATTGAGTCAGTATAGCAGAAACATTTTCTTAAAACACTTTTTGTCTCCCAATTCTCTCTCTCTCTCTCTCTCTCTCCCCCCCCCCCTCTCTGTGTGTGTGTTTCCTGACCTCGGGTTCACAGAACCAGGGAGCAGGAGATGGGAAGGTTGCAGACTGAGACAGGCAGAATCACCTCTCGAATGTTCCCCAGGATGGGAACATGTATCCCTGGAAATGATGAGAAAATGCTACTGGTCTACATGAAATATAGACCAGTTAAAAGCATGAGTGTGCAGGGTTGAAATCATGAGTGGGTATCAGACACTGGACAATGAAGACAGTAGGAGGTAATTTGTAGAAATCAAAGGAACTCTTGGCTTGGTGAAGCAAGCTCCTTGGAGTGTCCCGAAACCAGATTTCTCGATTCTTCAAAGCTGACCTCACAGAGCTATATACTTAGGTTTCTTGGCGCTGTAGTGTTGAAAAGATAGTTTAAGTTGAGTAAGTGTCTCATAACGAGTGACAGGGATTTTTAACATACACAGTGAAAATGAGAATTTCTTTGCTTTAAGGCCACAAATACAAAACTCTATAAATCCAAAACCAATATAAGTAGTTTTGAGCTAGAATCTTCAATTTAAATTTTTGGAAGGTGCTTTCTAATGTTATAAAAATATCCAGGGGAGGAAGGGCAGATAAGGGAGGAAAGGGTGCCACAGGTGCGCACCAATTCCCTAGCGTGAATACCTGTATTACTAAAATGCACTATAGGAAATGAGAAACAATCAAATACAGAAAAACAAACAGCAACAAAAAATACCCAAATGATTTGAGCTCCAAAGATAAAATTTCCTTTTGTGAATTTAGCTTTTGCATATTTCATCTGTCCCAAAGCATGCAGAAAGACGTCTCCTGGCCCAGCTGACTGGAGCTCTTTGTTGTGATGCTGAGGACATAGCTTAAATTTTTTTACATTTTCTAAGATTTAAGTCAAAATTTTTTACAAAAAGTTAACTATGTGTAAGAGGTCATTTCACTGTTAGTACCTCATCTTGAGATCTTCTAGAGAGAACATCTACAATTGCGTTTGTGAAAGCATTCTACCATTCACCGTTAAGAGGAATATCCTCACAAATACTATGATGACACGGATTATTTTGAGAGTAAAGACCAGAGCAGAATGGAATAAAAACTTGGGAACAGAACAAGAGCAAATCTGATGGTGACTGCAATTACTTTACAGACCTGAGACATGGAACACAACAGAAGAAAGTTATCTGATTTTGCTTAAGCAATGATCACATTCTCTTCTGAATCTGAGTGCCTGCAGCTTCTCTGTGCAGCAGGCAGCAAGAACTAGCCACTCGCACTCCTTTTTCCCATGAGTGCTGTTGTCATCATCCTTGAATAAGAAGCTGTGGGTGGGTTTTTTTTCACATTATTGAGTAGGCAGTGTGTGCTCTCCATGTGCCAGAAGTTATGCAGCTGTGGAAGATCTGCTAGGGCATGGATGTGTGCAAAGTTGTTTGAACTCATTTCTCCACTCATGGTTTAATCCCAGAGGGCTGATGACAAAAAAAATTTCATGAGATATTGGAAGCAATTCAGATACATTCTTTTCTATGATGATCTGATCACGTGGTGAGAAAGGATGAAAGAACAGTGTTAATGTGATGTCTATAACAATAGCACAGTAAAGCCTCCTAAGGCACTGTGAGGGGAAACAGTTCCTGTTCCACCTTGAGCCCAATTTGCACCTAACACCTAGATGCATACAAATCCAGGAAAATTTACTGAGCCAAGGTAGTGTGTAGTCAGAAGGCAATTTCATGTGACTTGATTATCACAGAAGGGGGCTGACTGTCAAAAAGAGAATGGAGCAAAATGGGGATTAGAAAGACAGCAAAGTGCTTGCAAATAATTATCTCCCTGTACAGTATCCTGGACTCATTTCTGAGACTTACAGAAAAAGAATTTAAGCAAATCCCTGACTTGGGACAACAAAGAGAGCTTCTTTGCCAGCACCCATGCATCAGGATGAGAGACAGTACCACCACTGTGGAATGGCAGCCTAAGTCTGGTGATACCAGTGGCACAACCACTAGAGTTCTATGTGTTTCTCACAATAGTGTCTAAGTTAAGGGAGTTTAATTGAACTTCATAAGCTGAGGCCTTCAGTCAATGAGTTAGAGTACAAAGAATAGACCAGATTCTAAGCAGTAAGTGCAACTATCAGAATAGTTATGAACCACGTGGCATAGTCTACTATCAATAGGCATAACTGTGTAGGGAAATGAAATTCTTTAAAATGTGAGTCATTTACATGAACGTGAAATCAAATTACTAAGACCCAGAGAAACTTAGATCATGCATGCTAACAAGGAGTGCTTGTACTGAAGAACAGAAGTGCTTAACCTGATCTAATTTAGTCACCTATCAGATTTATTTTTACTTTTTTAGGTGTATCAGAAGGGTTAGAATGCTCAAAGAACCTTACTGTTCCCTCCCACCCCCGTGCTGCTTCTCCTACTACCAGCAACAAAGCGCTGTCTTCATTTTTGGAAGCATTTGAAAATTAAGCTTTGTTTTCTACCTTCAAGGAAAAACAAGCTTTTAGACACTTAGTCATTTGGACCTGCTTATAAGGTGCTAGCAAGATCTGTTCAGAAAGCTATTATGGTTCATATTTAGATGTTCCCCAAAGCCTCATGCATTCAGAGATGGTGCTTCTGGGCAGTGCTGGATCCAGTGTGTGATTCTTAAAGCTGGATTGGTTTTAGTCTACTGATGGATTCACAGCTAGATGTGATGTTGGGAGGTAAAGCCCTGTGGGAAGAGGCGGTCACTGTTGGTGTGGACACACACACACACACACACACACACACACACGTATATATCCCTCCTCCTCCCTTGATTGTGCCTCGGCTCTCTTCCTTACCCTACTATGGTTTGTTTCTCCCTGACCAGGCCACCAGCCAGGTATAATCAAAACCTCTACAAGTTGTGAACCAAAATAAACTTCTCCTGCTTAACTTGTAGACCTGAAACATTTTGTCCCAGCAACAAGAAAGTAGGTATGACAAAGCAAACATGAGAATTGAGATAGTAATAAAAGATTAAGAAGCTCCAACAATATAATCAGAAAACTATGGGTAGTACGGAAGAACAAATAATTGAAGACGTTCACTCCAAAGTCCTGATAGCTATCTGGACCATTCGTCCTACAGGCAGGAGTAGAGATTGGGAGGGTGAGCTCACTGACCTGCAGCTTTCTGGTTAGTGAATCAAAATAGAACAGCCTGAGGGATATGCTAGCTAGCAATTAAAAAACACAAATATGCGCACCCTAAAATGTAGTGTCTGCGAACAATGGCTGCTTTTTTTCCTCACCAGCTCATAGGTAAGCTGGTAGGCTCTGGAGGGCCAGTTTGGGTTTGGCTGATCCCAGGTAGCCTTGCTGACATGGTCTGAACTAGCTAGAGGTGGACTGAAGCTGGATGTTGTAGGCGAATGTTAGCTGACATGACTCCTCTGGGTGACTCTCCCTCTGGAATGCTGGTCCTGGCATTTCCTCATGTCAAAGACAAGAAAAGGGTCAAGTACTCTTTTCAAGTATATCTTTGAATCTAGTTTGTACTGGCCATTGGCCAAAGCATGCCACATGCTCCAGTCTTGTTGCTGTACAGGATGCAGTCACAGGCACAAACAGGAAGGCGGTATTATTCAAATGTCCAGGAGCCATTTAAAAATGACCTCTCCTTGTTCGCATGACATATAATACATTTGCATGTGTCTCTACCATTTACAGGATAAACATAAGAGGTACTTGACTTGGTTGAAATTTTTTCTCACATTTTCCCTCAATCCATGGTGTTTAAATGTTTTGGCTATAATATTTTGGTTGAAACAGTTTGGTAGAAAAGTAAACTAAAGTGGTGATGATACTAATATTTCTGGTACATAATAATCCTTTGGAAAATATATTTTAGTATTTTGGGGTTTTTTGTTTGTTTTTTATTTTAAAGAAAAATACAATAAAATCAATGGTACAGAATTTCAAAATAAGATTGTAGAAGAGTAACAATGGCTTAGTACATTATATGCTGTTGCCTTCAAAGTAGTTGCCTATATTGCAAAAAGGCACAAATCTTTCTTTTCAGTGAACTAATAGTGATTCGTAGTATAACTACCTTAACTATTTTGTGTATTTATTTTTCCTTTTCCCATCCTTCTTTTCTCTTTTTCCCCATCACAATTTGTTTTTCCTCTTGAACAGTTTCTTTCAATTTCACCATATAATTGTACATTTTAGATCTTATTTATTTTTTAAGCTTCTTAATCTAGGGAAACCATACAATGTTTACAAAATGAGTCCGATTTATTTCATTTATGAGTATGATCTCAAGTTGCAGAAATTTACCTACAAATGTCTCAGGTTTATCCTTCTTTATAGCTCAGTAGGATTCCATTGTGTAAAAATACTATCATCTGTTTTATTAGTTCCATGGTTGATGGGCATTTGGATTGTTTCCAAGAGTTAGCTATTATAAATTGTGCTACCATTAACATGGGTGCATATGTATTGCTGTGGTGTGATGTCTTAATTCTTCTGTGAAAATACCTGGAAGGGGAATAGCTGGATCGAATGGGACCTCTGATCCTAGATTTTTGAGGAATCTCCACATTGATTTTTACAGTGGTTATACCAGTCTACACTTTTCCCCTGAAACCCTTCCAGCATTTGTTACTGGTTGACTTCTTGATGATAACCATTCTTACTTGGGTGAGACAGAATCTCACTGTTGTTTTAATTTGCACCTGTCAAATGACCAGTGATGTTGAACATTTCATATATTTATTTGCTATTTTTATTTCTTCACCTGAGAAGTATGTGCTCATCCCAGATGCCCATTTTTGAACTGGGTCTTTGAGTTGGAGGTGGGTTCTGATTTTTTTCAATGCTTTATATGTTCTACATGAAAGTCCTTTGTTTGAGGGACAGTGGCTAAATTTTTTCCCAGTCTGTGAGTTGTCTTTTCACTCTGTTGGTGATTTCTTTTGATGTGCAAAAGTTTTTAGTAAGATGAGATCCCAGTTGTTGATTCTTTTAAGTGTTTCCCATGCTGTTTGGGTTTTGTTCATGAAGTCTCTGTCTATTTCTATGTCTTCAAGATTTTACCAACTTTTTCCCCAGTAGATTTAGTGTTTCTGTTTTAATATTTAGATCTTTGATCCACTTCGACCTTAGTCTAGTACATGGTGATAGATATGGGTCTAAGTTTAGTCTTTGGCTTGTAGAGAGCCAGTTTTTCCAGCTCCACTTATTAAAGAAGCTATGTTTCTTTCAGTGAACATGTTTGGCTCCTTTGTCAAACATAAGGGAGCTGAGCATCTTTGTAGTTGTGTGTGCATCTTCTAATCTATTCCACTGGTCCTCAGGCTCATTTTTTTTTCCAGTACTATGCTGATTTTATCACAGTAACTTAGTAGTATAACTTAAAGTCATGGATTGTGCCTAACTTCAAGTTATACTACAAAGAAACTGTAAAAAATCAACATGGTACTGGAATAAAAACAGAGCCAAACATCAATGGAATAGATTAGAAGATACAACCACAACTACAAGCACACTCAACCACCTTATCTTTGATAAAGGGGCCAAACATGTTCACTGGAAGAATGACAGTCTCTTTAATAAATGGGTGTTGAAAAAACTGGCTCTCCATTAGCCAAAAACTAAAACTAGACTCATGCCTATCACCATGTACTAAATTAAAATCTAAATGGATCAAAGATCTGAATATTAAAACAGAAACATTGGAAGACAAACTGGGTAAAAATCTTGAGGACATAGGAGTAGGTAGAGAATTCATGAACAGGAATCAAACTGCACAGGAAGTACTTCCCAGAATCAATAACTGGGATCTTATCTTATTAAAAAGTTTCTGCATGTCAAAAGAAATCCCCAGCACAGTGCAAAGAAGACCCACGAACTGGGAAAAAAATCTTACTGAACTGTCCCTCAGACAAAGGACTTCTGTTTAAAACATATAAAGAATTAAAAAAATCAAACCCCCCGAAATTCAAAGACCCAATCCAAAAATGGGCATCTGAGATGAATACACAGTTCTCAGATGAAGAAATACAAATGGCAAATAAACACATGAAAAAAATGTTCATTGTCATTATTCATTAGAGAAATGCAAATTAACACCACACTGAGATTCAATCTCACTCCTGAAAGAATGGCCAGGATCAAGAAAACTACCAACCACAAATGCTGGAGAGGCTGTGGGGAACAAGGAACTCTCCTTCACTGTTGGTGGGAGTGTAGACTGGTGCAACCACTGTGGAGGTCAGTCTGCAGATTTCTCAAAAAGCTGGGATTGGAAGTCCTATTTCATCCAGCTATTCCGCTTCTAGGTATATTCCCAGAAGAACTGAAAACATCACACCGCAGTGATATATGTGCACCCATGTTTATAGCAACACAATTTGTAATATCCAGAACTCAGTCCATCAACTGAGAAATGGATAAAAAGTTGTGGTATTTTTATACAATGAAGTACTACTCAGCTATAAAGAAGGATCACATTGAGATATTTATAAATAAGTGGATGCAACTTGAGACCATACTCATAAGTGAAATAAACTCACATGTATAAATACTGTATAGCATCCCTAGTATAAGAAATGATAAGAGTACATAAGGTTTTATGGTAATCATGATTCCCTATTACATTGCTTTGAAGACTTATAATGTTTCCATTCATTAGTTGGAATGGTTTTATCCTGGTTTTTTTTTTTTAATTTTATTTAAGGAGAAAAGAAAAAAAAAAGCAGGGAAAGGGTACAAGTTATACAGATTTACAGAAAAAAAATGAACAGTAGGAAATCACTAGTTAATGGATTACATATTGTCATCTTAGAAATAATTGTTCAAGTCACAAAATTAAAGCTTGTAAAGTGGACATTCCATCAATGATACTGCAAACAGTTCTGTTCATTGATCCAATAAAACTCTGTGATATCATTTTCTATCTTATACACTTAAATATACATGCAGTTATATAGTTTAGAGTACTTTCTTTTCCTCTCTTTTGTACCATGACTATTACACATTTTGGGTTTCATTGCTCCCACGGTTCTTATTACTTTTTTGGAAGAGAGTAAAACCAAATGTGACATAACAGAACAGAATCGGTCAAGTCAAAAGGGTGGACATAATAGATAATGTAAAAACATAATACAGGTGATCAACAATGGTTACCATAATGTCTCCCGCTATCTCTAATAGAATTGCCTATATCATTAGTTATAATACAATTGAACAAAACAGTAAAGAATAAAACCGACAAAACCAAAACATTGGAGACATTGTAGGTCTTCAAAAGTAGCTAAAAGTCAACAAGAATGGGCGTCATAATGAATCTCATTATCTTCACAGCTGATGCCTAAACTTTCGAACCTGATACTATCCAGCAAAACAGAATAGGGGAACATCAGTTAAAAACCAGATGGTGAGAGTAATACAGGGCTTTAAATCAAGGTAATGAAAAGTCAAAATGGGTTACTATAATATATCCTGCTATTTTTTTCCTTTAATTAAAAGGATAAAGATAAAAAAGTAAATAATGGAGTGGAGATTGAGATAAAAGAGGGCATAACAACGAAACAGCGCAGATCAAAACATAACCATTTAAGCAGAATAGTGTTTCACCACCAGATAATCCTAACCTAAAAGTAGTTACCATATTGTCTCTTTCTTTGAAATCCTTGAGTACAACTTCGTATACTGTAGCATTAAGTATATCAAAACAATGTAAAACCATTCAAGAGAATGACAGCATTACAGAGTATTTAGAATCGACTAACAGAAAATGAACAATGGTTTCTGTATAATCTCCTTGTCTTTAAAAGGTTTTTGCTTATACTATCGTACATAATAAAATCCAATAAGATACAGCCTATTTAGACCATTGGAGACAGAAGGACAAAAGCTAGATGAGACTTCAAAACAAGATGATACTAAATCAGTATTACCTATTAAGATGTCATTTTCTCCAAAATAGCTGTTCCTATCATCCAATCTTCTCTGCCTCATTTCTGTTAAGCTCTTTTTCTGTCAGTAGCTGTCAGTTTGTCTTCTTCATTTTGTTCTCTGCTCCATTTGTTGTGGCCTCCCCGCCACTATTTCTGGGTTCTTTGTATTTTTCTTTTTTTAGAATATCCTGCAATACTTTCTGTAGAGTTGAATTGGTGGTTGCAAATTCCCCCAGTTCCTCTTTATCCTGGAAGCACCTTGTTTTTCCATCAATTTCCAGGGACAGTTGTGCAGGATATCTCAATCTTGGCTGGAGATTATTATCTTTCAATGCTTGAATTATTTCCCCCCACGCTCTTCGTGATTTGATGGTTTGTGCAGAGAAATCTGCTGTAATTCTGATGGGTGTTCCCTTGTAAGTGGTCTGTTTCTTGTCTCTTACAGCTTTTAATATTCTGTTCTTGTATTGAATTTCTGGAATTTTTATTATTATATGCCTGGGTGTTGCTCTGTTTGGGTTGTAGGTAGCTGGGGTCCTGTATGCCTCATACATCTGAGTATCTTTACCTTTTGCTAAATTAGGAAAATTCTCCTGGATTATTTCTGTGAGTAGCTTTTGTAGTTCACTTGTTTGCATCCCTACTTCTTCTTTTATGTTCTTAATCCTTAAGTTATGGATCCTCTTATCATCTTCTTGTCTTTGTATTATTGCTGTTTGTTTCTTTGTTATTTTTAAGAAGTTTTTCATTTCATTCTCCCATATTACAAGTCTGCCCTCCAGTTCAGATAGTCTGTCCTTAGTTTCTTTCAAGCTGTTATGCCAGTCTTCGATAGACTTCTTAGTATCTTGGTAGTCCCTTTGAACCTGCTTCACGTATTCTATGCTTTCTCTGTTTTCTCCATCAAACAATTCTCCCCTTTTTTTCTGTTCTTCCATTCCATCACCTGTTTTTTCTTGGGTGGTGCTTAGCATTTCTCTAACTATTCTGCATACTTCTAGCTTCAGGTCGTTGATAACTTCATTCCTGAATTGGTCTATGAGGCTCTCTATATGGTGCCTTATGTGTATTGGTGCGGTGTCTGCTATTGCCTGTTTCTCAGAATTGGGGGCCGAGGAGACTTTCTTGTTGCTGCCTCTTCCCATGCTGCCTCTTCTTCTCTGTTCCTTATATATGCAAGCTTATATAAGAGGCCCAGCTTCTCTCCCAGTCAGCCACAGCCTGATCGAATTGCGCCAGTTAGGTGTTCCCGCTCACCGCTGCGCACCAGGGAGTTACGGACCAGGCAGCCTACGCGTCTCCCCTCCCGGCCACCGTCAGGCTCTGGGATCTGGGTTGGGACAGTCTACCAGGTCCGCCGGCAGCGTCACGCAGGCCAGGCACTTTTCACCAATCCCGCCCGAGAGGGGGATGTGTGGCTGGAGTCGCCACCGCACCCTGCTCCCGCAGGACTGCTCGGGCCCAGAAAGTCCTCTGCTGGAGTCAAACTGTGGTAGAGTGTCAGTTTCTCTCACTCACCTCACCATAAGTCAGTGCACGCCTCCCTGCCGTTCGCAGATTGCCGTTCTCAGAGCTTCTGCACGTCTCTCCCCTTGCCGAGCCGCTGTAGAGGCAGCCAGCCGCTGCGCGGCGGCAAACCCAAATCGCGGCTTACAATGGCGCGGTTCCAGCCTCCACACCGAGTCTTTTCTGTTCCTGTTTTAGCACCAGGACTGCATTCCAAGTTGGCTTCTCTCAGCCCAGTTCGTTCCTGAGTCAGCAGAGCATATCTCCACCTGCTTATGTCTCCTTAGTCCGCACCATTCCTGGCTTCTGAGCCGAGTCTTTATCCTGTTTTTTTATTTTATTATGTGTGATGGTACGAACAGCTCTTTTTAAGAAAACAAAACATTATAATAGCTAGTGATGATTTAATATCATCTTGTTTTGAAGTCCTACCATACTTTTGTTCTTCTGTTTACATTGGTTCTATCATGTTGTATCTTATTGGATTTTATTATGTGTGGTAGTATAAACAATGTTTTTATGGACAGTGAGATAATATAGTTACCATTGTTCATTTTCTGTTGTTTGATTCTGAATGCCCTGTAATACTTTCATTCTCTTTAATTGTTTTATATGATTTTGTTATGTTTGATACTATCGTGTATGAAGGTATGCTCAACTGTTTTAGGAAAGAGACATTATGGTAGCTACTGTCATATTGGGTTGTCTTTGGTGAAATACTGTATTGCTTAAGTTGCTCTGTTCTGATCTGCTTTGTTATGTCCTCTTTTATCTTTATCTCTTTAGAATAAAAAAAGAAAGTCAGGGATTGTGATGCCTTTCTGCCTTGCCTTTGTTGCCCAGGATTGCCTTTGCTATTTTAGGTCTCTTCTGTTTCCAGATGAATTTTAGGAAAATTTTCTCTAGATCTATGAGGTATGTTACTGGTATTTTGATCAGGATTGCATTAAATCTGTATAACAATTTGGGAGTAAGGTCATTTTCACTATATTGGCGCTTCATGTTCATGAGCAAGGAAAATCTTTCCATTTTTAGATATCCTCTTTGATCTCCTTTGACAGAGTACTATGATTTTCTTATTTTCTTTCTTTTTCTTTTTGTATCCAGGATTAAACTCATGACCTTGCATCTGCCAGGAAGGTGCTTGTAATACTGTAATTTTCAATATATAGATTTTTAACTTCCTTTGTTAGATTGATTCCTTAGTATTTCATTTTGGGGGATGCTATTGTGAAGGGTGTGGTTTCTCTAATTTCTCTCTCAGTGAATTTGTTGTTTGTGGACAAGAATGCTGTTGATTTTTGAACGCTGACTTTGTATCCAGATATGTTGCTTAATTTAGTTAAGTCCAGTAGTCTTTTGGTGAAGTTTTTGGGGTCTTCTATGTAAAGTATCATGTCATCTGCATATAATGATGGTTAAACGCTTCCATTCCTATTCTTATTCCTTTTATGTCTCTCTCTTGTCTAATGATTCTGGCTAATATTTCCAGAACTATATTGAATAAGAGTAGAGATAGTGGACTTCCTTGTCTTGTGCCTGATTTTAGAGTGAACGCTTTCAGTTTTTGTTCATTTAATATGATGCTGGCTGTTGGTTTGTCATAGATGGCTGTTAACAGGTTGAGGCAGAGAACATCTATTCTGATTTTCTGTAGGGGTCTTTTTTTCTTAATCATGAAAGAGTGCTGAACTTTACCAAAAGGTTTTTCTACACCTATTGAGATGATAATGTGACTTTTGTTTTGGCTTTGTTGATGTGATATATTACATTTATTGATTTGCATATGTTGAACTATCCCTGCATTCCTGAGATGAATTTCACTGGGTCATGGTGTATAATTTTCTTGATAATTTCCTGTATTCTGTTTGCTACTGTCTGATTGAGGATTTTTGCATTTAATTTTATTAGGGAAATTGGCCTGTAGTTCTCTTTTTTGGTTGTATACTTCTCTGATTTTGGTATAAAGATAACACTTGCCTCTAGAAAGTAGTTACAGAGAATTGCTTCCTTTTACATTTCATTAAAGAATTTGAGGAGAACTGGCACTGAATCTTCTCTAAATTTGGTGTACAGTTCAGCAGTGAATGTATCAGGACCTGGATTTTTCCTTGTTGGTAAGTTTTTAATTACATTTTCAATCTCATTAACTGATGTTGGGTTATTCAGAATTTTTGTATCTCCTTGGTTCAGCTTTGGAAATTTATATGCATCTAGTAATCTGTCCATTTCTTCTGTATTTTCCTATGAAATTAAAAATGTTTTGACGTGTGTATTGATGATCTTCTAATTTCCACAGGATCTGCAGTGATTTCACCCATTTCATTCCTCAATGCATGAATTTGATTCTTTTCTTTCCTTTTTTTTGATATGTTTGTCTAAGGGTTTATTAAGTTTATTTATTCTTTTAAAGAACCAACTCTTTGATTCATTAATTCATTATATTCTTTTCTTGGTCTCCAATGAATTAATTTCTGATCTGATCTTTTTTAATTTCCTTCCTCCTATGGGCTTTGGTTTGTTTTGCTCTTCTTTTTCTAAAAGCTTGAGGTGTAACATTATGTTATTTATTTGTGCTTGTTCTGTTTTCCCGATATGAGAATTCACCATCCAATTTCCCTCTAGGACTGCTTTCATTGCATCCCGTAAGTGCTGGTATGTTGTATCGGTATTCTCAGTTATAGATATTGTTTAATTTCTTACTCCATTTCATCTGTGGCCAGTTTGTTGATTACAAAGACATTATTTAATTTTCATATGTTTATGGGTTTTTTGTGATTTCTGTTGCCATTAATTTCCAATTTAATTGCACTGGATAATATCAATTCCTTCACAGTTTCTTAAGCATGTATGGCTAAGTATGGCTAGTATATAGTGTATTTTAGAGAATGTCTTTTGTGCAGCAGAGAAGAATGTGTATTCTGATGTTGTTGGTTAAAACGCCCTGTGAATATCTAGTAAGTTCATTTTTCACAAGTTAGATTCAGTTCTATTAGTTCTTTGCTTATGTTTTGTTTAGTTGATTTATCCATTTATGACAATGGGGTATTAAGGTCCTCCATTATAATTATGTTATTACATATTTGATTTTTCATGTCTATTAATATTTGTCTTATATAGTTGAATGTTCTCATATTTGGTGCATATATATTTATGCTTGTTATCTCTTTCTCTTGAAATCTTCTCCTAACAAATATATAGTGACCATGTTTACCTCTTCTGGTCATTTTTGGTTTGAAGTTCACATTGTCTGCAAACAGGATAGCTACCCCTGCTATTCTGTGTTCCTGTTGCATAGAAGATTGTTTTCCATCCTTTGACTGTCATTCTATGAATTTCTTTGGAGTTAAATATGTTTCTTGTATACAACATACTGTTGGATCTTATTTCTTGACCGATTCTGCCAGTCTTCTTCTTTTGATTGGTGAATTGAGACCATTTACGTTGATGGTTGTAACTGAATGTATTGGCTTATCTTTGTCATGGTATTTTCCTGCTCTTTGTTCCCTGCATTTTGCCCTGTTTAATTGCTTGCCTGTCCTGGTAGTTTCTTTCTGTTATTGTTTTTGGAATCGTGATCACTTTTATCCCTATCTAGAATATCTTTCAGTACTCTTCATAGGGTTGGTTTAATGATCATAAATTCCTTCATTTGTTCTTTGTAATGAAAATATCCTTTCTCCATTAATTTTGAAAGACAGTTTTGCAGGGTATATCAATCTGGGTTGGTAGTTGCTGTGTTTTAAGATTTTAAACACTTCACTCCAAGCACTTCTTTTTTTTTTATTTAAGGAGAAAAAGGAAGAAAAAGCAGAAAAAGGGTACAAGTTATACAGAATTTCAGAAAAAAAAAATAAACAGTAGGAAATCACTAGTTAATGGATTACATATTGTCATCTTAGAAATAATTGTTCAGGTTACAAGATTAAAGTATATAAAGTGGACATTCAAACAGTGAGACTGCAAAGAGTTCTGTTCAATGATCCAACAAAACTCAGTAATATCATTGTCTATCTTATACACTTAAATTTACATGTAGTTATACCATTTAGAGCACTTTCTTTTCCTCTCTTTTGTACAATGACTATTATACATTTTGAGTTTTATTGCTCCCACAGTTCTTATTACTTTTTTTGGAATAGAGTAAAACCAAATGTGACTTAACAGAACAGAATCGGTTAAATCAAAAGGGTGGACATAATAGATAATGTAAAAACATAATACAAGCTGATCAACAATGGTTACCATAATGCCTCCTGCTATCTCAAATAGAATTGCCTATATCATCAGTTATAATAAAATTGAACAAAACAGTAAAGAACGAAACCAACAAAACCAAAACATTGGAGACATTACAGGTCTTCAAAAGTAAATAATAGTCAGTCAGTATGGGCGTCATAATGAATCCCAGAATCTTCACAGCTGTTGCCTAAACTTTCAAACCTGGTACTATCAAGCAAAGCAGAGTAGAGGAACATCAGTCAAAACAAGATGGTGAGAGTAATACAGGGCTTCAAATCAAGTTAATAGAATATCAAAGTGGGTTACTATAATATATCCTGCTTTTTTAAATTTATTTTTCCTTTAATTAAAAGGATAAAAATTAAAAAGTAAATAATAAAATGGAGATTGAGATAAAAGAGGGCATAACAACTAAACAGTGCAGATCAAAACATAACCATTTAAGCAAATTAGTGTTTCACCACAAGATAAGTCCAACATAAAAGTAGTTACCATATTGTCTCTTTCCTTGAGAGACAATTTTGTATACTGTAGCATCTTTGTATAATGTAGCATCAAATATATCAACACAATGTAAAACCATTCAAGAGAATGACAGTATTACAGGGTATTAAGAATCAACTAACAGATAATGAACTATGGTTTCTGTATAATCTCCTTGTCTATAAAAGTTTTTGTTTATACTATCACATATAATAAAATCCAATAAGATACAACATGTTAAGACCTATGGAGAGAGAAGAACAAAAGCTTGATGGGACTTCAAAACAAGATGATACCAAGATGATCAGCACTACCTATTATGACGTCATTTTCTCCAAAATAGCTATTCCTATCATCCAATCTACTCTGTCTCATTTCTCTTGAGCTCTTTTTCTGTCATTAGTTGTCAGTTTGTCTTCTTCATTTTGTTTTCTGCTCCATTCATTGTGGCCTCTCTGCCACTATTTCTGGATTCTTCATATTTTTCTTTTTTAGAATATCCTGCAGTATTCTCTGTAGAGTTGAATTGGTGGTTGCATATTCCCCTAGCTCCTCTTTATCCTGAAAGCACCTTGTTTTTCCATCAAATTCCAGGGATAGTTGTGCAGGATATCTCAATCTTGGCTGGCGGTTATTATCTTTCAAAGCTTGAATTATTTCCCCCCATGCTCTTCGTGATTTGATGGTTTGTGCCGAGAAGTCTGCTGTAATTCTGATGGGTGTTCCCTTGTAAGTGATTTGTTTCTTGTCTCTGACAGCTTTTAATATTCTGTTCTTATATTGGATTTGTGGAATTTTGATTATTATATGCCTGGGTGTAGCTCTATTTGGGTTGTAGTTAGCTGGAGTCCCGTATGCCTCATATATCTGAGTATCTTTACCGTTTGCTAAATTAGGGAAATTCTCTTGGATTATTTCTGTGAGTAGCTTTTGTAGTCCATTTGTTTGTGTCCCCACTTCTTCTCTTATGTTCTTAATTCTTAAGTTATAGAGCCTCTTATCATCTTCTAGTTTTTGTACTGTTGCTGTTTGTTTTTTCATTATTTTTAAGAAGTTTTTCATTTCATGCTGCCATATTACAAATCTTCCATCCAGTTCAGATAATCTGTCCTTAGTTTCTTTCAAGCTGTTATGCCAGTTTTTGATAGAGTTTTTAGTTTCCTGGTAATCTCTTTGAACCTGCTTCACGTATTCTCTATTTTCTCCATCAAATAATTCTCCCCCTTTTTCTGTTCTTCCATTCCACCATCTGCTTTTTTTTGGGTGGTGCTTAGCATTTCTCTGACTATCCTGCTTATGTCTTGCTTCAGGTCATTAATAACTTCATTCCTGAACTCGTCTATGAGGCTCTGGAGATAGCCTTTTGGTGATGTGTCTGCTATTGCCTGTTTCTCAGGATTGGGGACTGAGGAGCCTTTCTTGTTGCTCTCTCTTCCCATATTCTTTGTTCCTTATATATGCAAACGTACTTCTTGACTTGAAGGTTTGTGTTGAGAAGTCTGCTGAGATTCTGATGGGCTTTCCTTTATAGGTGATCTATCTTATTGCTTTCAATATTCTGATATTGTGCTCAATTTGATGAATCTTAATTATTATATGTCTTGGTATAGTTTTATTCTGGTCATGGATGTTTGCAGTTCTATATGATTTATTTATTTGTATGTCAAATTCCTTATCCATGCTTGAGAAATTTTTGCCATTATTTCTGTGCAGATTTTTAAAATGGTATTTGTGCTGTCTCCAACTTTCTCATTGATCCAAATCAATTTTATGTTATTCTTCTTTACTTCATCTTGTAGCTTTTGGATTGATTATTCATGATATCTTGCTACTTTAAAAATACTTTCTTTGCATGATTACTAGTTGAAATTCTGTCTTCATAATCTAAAATTCTATCCTCTCCTTCATTCAGTCTATTGCATGTACTTCCATTGGAGGTTTTAATTGCTTGGGTTTCTGTTTGAATCTGTTTCATGGATTTCATTTCTCTCCTATGCTGGCATTTTTTTGTTTCCATCTTTTTTCTATGCTCAGCTATTCTTCTATCTGTGTATTCTCTAATGTCTTTGGTTTTAAGCATCATTTCTTTTTGTATGTGAGAGATTATTTTCTGTATATCATTTTCCACTTGTTTTTTCACTTCTGTTGTTATAATTTCAGAAAGTTCCAGTGTTTGATTTCCAATTTTATGTATTTCATTGATTTCCAGGCTTGTCTTGGACTAAGATTCTGGGGTTGCATTTTCTTGTGCATCTTGTCATTTCTGTTTTCTCTTTTTTATTTTATTTTGTTTTCTATGTTGATGCTGACAGATTTTTTATGATATATAGCCCTATCACTAATATTGAGGCTTTTCTAGGAGATGTCAGCTCTTCAGGGATGTCCTCTAAATGTAAATGGTTATTTATACTTATCCTAAGAACCTACTTTCCAATTTGTAAAGGATGTAAAGTTACTATTTGGCTCAGCTCCTAATCCTTCAATACTCAGCTGTGGTGATATTGATGCCATACACTTACAGTGTTATCATATAGAGGAGAAAAACTATGTATAACATGTATGACATCCTGTCTAAAGTAGTACAGTTAGCATTAACAATAGTTTCAAGTAAAGCTTAACTACCAACAAAATGTGTTGTGCACATGTATGCATGGATTTTCCCCTTAGGGGAGTGATTTTTACTCTTCTGTAGGGTTTGGGATGGGACTTAAAGTGGGCAGGAGACAAACTAAAGTGATGAAGGAGGTCAGCTTCAGTAGACTCAAGGCTAGAGGTCAAAGGATGATCAGCTGAGTTTTGGGAAATTGAAGGACACAGCAGGAAAAGAATGAAATAGAATGCAGAGGAGTAATCAGAACAGGCAGAGACAATGATTACTCACTTGCAGTTTAATTTCAAGTGGTAGTTGAATAAGAGAAAGAGGGTCAATAGAAGAAAATGGAAAAGAAAAATAAGAAAGCTAAATAATGAAAAAAGGAAGAAATAAAATGAAAAAGAGAAAAGAGAAGAAAGTAAAAAGATGTCAAAGAGAGGAGAGAGACAGAGAGAAATCCCAAATACAAAAATAACCACAGAATACAAACAAAACAAGATGACATCCAACCAGACAGGAAAAAGATAATCAGACAAAGAAGGAAGCATAATAGCAGTAAAAATACCTCTGTGACACTGTGACACCCAGACCCCAGCTGGGTGTGGAGCTATCTTGGCCTCTGGATGTGGGGTTTGGGACTGGTCTTCTGTTGGCGGAGTTCGCTAGACCCAACTATTGGCTCCTTGCTGCTGTCTCAGACTCGTCCACATTTCTGGTCTTGCTGATGGCTCTACCTTCCATGGGTGTGTGTGCCCATTTGCCTGGGGCCCCAGCTGTTGTCCTGGGCCTTTAGCTTCCAATAGGTCCATCTGCCAAAGGCGAGTGTCCTTATATCTTCTTGCAAGCCCCAATGTACTGGGGACAATGGAGAAGGCACGGAGCAAGGATCCACACTTTTCTCCGAACCACTGTCTTGGTAGCAATCCATCTTCATAGTTTTGAATGGTAGTAAAATCTTGGTTTCCTTATATTTTAATTTGGGAGTAAAACTACTTACTTATATGTTTGTCTTTTTCTATTCTAATAAATTTTTAATTTTAAAGATAGTAAAATACAACAAATCAAGACAGAACAAAGCCAGTCAAGACAATGCAGCAAAATTGGTGCAGAATTTCAGAGTAGTTTACCAGGAAAACCGTAATAGCTACCATACTATACCTTGTTATTTTCACAATAGTTGTCCATTCCATCAGGTATAGCAAAATCAAATAAAAACAAAACACAATAAAACCAATCAAAATAGAATATTGAATAAAGTCAACCAATTAATCAGAACAAAGCAAAACATGAAAATAGTATTGGACTCCAAAGACAAGATAAAAGGAAATCCTCCACATTTGCTATATTGCATACTGCTGGCACAAGGCCTGAGTAATCAAATAAACAATTCAAGCATGTAGTCGCTTTACGTACTTTAGTTGCTATCAACTCAAGCTGTCCTTGGAACCATCTGGTTGCTAACGAGGGTGGGGGTTCAGTTGATTTGAAGGCTGGATCGTTGATTTCTTGGTGGGTCTCCCAAGACCTGGAATTATCTTTTTCTTTCTATTCAGAGTAGAAAGATTATATTGATTATATCTTAGATTGACTTTCTTTGAATTTGATATTAATATTTTCAATGTAATACAAATGTGTTCAATTGGTATGTTGTACCCATCTATCTTATCCAGAAAGCTATTCATAAGAAATAAAAGAAAAAAAGTGATTAAAAATAGTCATAAATTATAGGAATTAAACATGATAGCTATAACCAACAATGTGGATGGATGCTTACATAAAATAATGAAATATTTAAAAATGTAAATTACAAGATATTATATGGTATATACTACATTTTTTGTAAAATTCAAAACATCAAACATGAGTGATTTTTAAAGGGTACTTATTAATTAGACCTTTATTTTTAAAAGAGGAAAAGAATGCTATACAAAAAGATTCAGTATAATAGTTACCCAAGTGAGACTAGAAGAAAAGGATGATGAAGAATCACGTAAGGAAACACAAATGTTTGCTAATATTCTACTTTTTATGGTCGGTATAGAGATGTATGGATGTATTACTGTTTTAAAATTATACATAATATATACGTTCTTGATATGTCAAGGAGGTCAAGCACAAGTACCCAAACTATCAAAAACTGTCAATATAACTCTTATCACATTTAAACTTGATTCAATAAACTACTAGTGAAATCTGAATATTTAGCCATGATTTACTTTCACATTAGATGTTCTAAACTAACGTGCTGTTGGAAGCAAGCACGACTTGTAAATAATGAAGTGAGATGCAGCAAACTTGTTTTTCTTATATTTCAGTTTAACCATGGGGTAGATTATCAGTTGGTTATTATTCACTTGAATTTTAGTTTAGAACAATGAAAAAGTAGACACGAACAAAATGTTCAGACATGATCACAGTGTTATTAGTAGGACATACGAAATTGGAGAAATACTCCAACACTGAGTCTTCAGTGACTAAACCGAGCTTCATCTGAGGCAGGAAAAAGGGTATCACACAGAACCCAGCTACATAAAAGAGGTATCATACAATTCCCAGCTAAGTCAAAGAGCTGAAGGGTACAGGGAGAGCAGGAAGCACAAGGCTGGCCCCGGAGGGATGGCAGACGCTGTCCTTCAGAGCGGTTCCCTGGGAAGCCAGTAAGGACGGGACGAGAATCCACTCAAGGAAGCAGATGCTCCAAAACAACTTAGTCTGCTCTCCGGCTACTCTCAAAAAGGACTGGAAAAACTTGGAGCTGTATTTTCTTTCTTTCTTTCTTTCTTTCTTTCTTTCTTTCTTTCTTGCTTTCTTGCTTTCTTGCTTTCTTGCTTTCTTGCTTTCTTGCTTTCTTGCTTTCTTTTTCTTTCTTCCTCTCTTTTGTTTTTCTGCTTCCTTCCCCCATCACCCCATCCTTCCCTTCCTTTGTTTCTTGTTTTGTGGGACTGAATCCAGGGTCTTCATACTGAGCTCTCCAGCCCCCTTTTAATTTTTTATTTTGATAGAGGGTTTTGTTAAGTTATCTAGGATAGGCTGGAACTTTTAGTCTTCCTGCCTCAACCTCTCCAAAATTGTTTTTTAAAGAATTACTTTCTTTCCTGACCCGGTGAAATTGTCCTATTGAAGGTAAGATTACTTGTGAGACTTGGGGGGTCTTAATGCTGTGTTTTAAGTTAGAAGCTATAACAGCTGTCAGGAGAAACAAATGCCTTGATTCTTCTTCCAATCAGAGAGTTGCTGGCCCTGCAAGAATGATGACAATGTGCTGCACAGGAGTGACAGTGGTGTGGATGGACGCCCAGCCATCCACAGCTCTGCACTCAGCAGATGGTGAGGTCCACAGGGTCCCACTGGAATCAGTGTGAGCACTGCTGTCCAGGCACATCTGTACCTGGAAAGGCTGCAGGCAGAGGCTGACCCTGAATCAGGGTGATGCGGGACTCCAAAGGGACCGGACTTGGTGGGCACGAAGGAAAGCTGACCACATGAGCAGTTGCCCAACCGGGCAGCAGGAGCAGGGTGGAGGTGTGGGAGGCAATGTCCCTTCTCTGTACAGCGAAAAAAGACCAGATTGTTCTCAGCTTTCTAACTCAGGCAATTGTAATCAAGTGTGTGTGTATGCAATGCAATATATATATATATATATATATATATATATATATATATAATATGTGCGTGTATAATGATGCAAATGTATATGATTTGGATTGGGAATTTAGCTTTGCATAAGTGGAGTAGAAGATCATATATTCATTCAAGTAGGCAATAAGTGTAGGCTCAGAGAACAAGTCCAGGCCGACAGCATGGATACAGAATAACGAGCATAGGGTGTAGTAAAAGCTGTGATGAGGTGTAGGGGGCAGGAAACCAGGGTGAGAACACGTGACAAACTCAGGAGAGAAGAAGCTGACGTACAACAGAACTGAAGTCTTGGGGCCAATGGAAAAGATGACCCAGCTCTAAGAGGCCCAGATGCTGTGCTACGGACGGCACAGCTTTGTGCTTGAGCCGTGTGTGGGCCGTGCTGTGACTCCCCTGGTGGGCTGCGCACAAACCCCACCCGGAATCTTTGCCACATACAACCAGGATGTGTGTGCCACAACCAAGATGTGCACACGTCTTTCCATATGTGGCCTCACTCGCAGCAGGCAGCCTTTTGGGTCCCTGAGTAAATGGCTAGAACAGTTGTCTCAAGTGTAGAATAAGCTACCTCCAAAGGGTAGACAGACCGAGCAGCACTGTGGATACCGAGATGCGCCCAGTGTCCTCTGCTCCAGACGGTACACTGTAGAGCTCCTTGTCCCATCCTTGTTACAGTCTGGGAAGTCTGTATCTGTAATTCCACAAAAAAAATTGAATTCTAGCAAGTTAATTTTAGTCCACCATTGTGCAACCCACAGTGAAAATAAAGACACTAAAACATACTTATAGTTTTGGGGGGTTAAGGGGTCCGGAGACCGGGACGAAGATTTATCTGAACAAATGTCTTGACTCAGGGCCTATCCCAGGTCTTATTAGTTCATGAAGAAGGGAGTAGTTTGAGGATGAGTGATTGTGACAGTGGTGGGAGACTCATGAGTACGGAGCCGGGCTAGGCAGGCACCTTTGCGATATGCAGAGAGAAGGCGATGCAGAAAGCCCCGTCTGCACACACAATCAAGGCAGCCTTTAACGTTTAGGGGGCAGTGCTTTAGCTCTGATGTGCAAAGTTTTCTGCCCTGGGAAGCCATAGCCTCTTATCTTGAGGCTTGAACCCATGTGACAGACCTGGAACTCTTTTGGGAGTCACGGGGCAGTGACACTGCTTCTGTGACAGAAAACTGTGCTTGGCTTCAAAGGTTACGCGTTAGCGCCTCAGCCAACCCGACTAACATTGCTTACAACCATGTGAAAGGGAGGGAAAAGGAAATGGCTTAGCCAGCTCTGTACATATCAGTACATGGAGACGGGGCCAGATCTAACTAACCTGGAGGTACTTGTTTTTGGTTCAAGAAGAGTCATCCAGGTGGTCCTCCCCAGTACATTTCATGCCACAAATCCTGGAAGTTCACTGTTAAGACAGGTTTAGGTCCTGCCCTCTGGTGTATGCGCACCTGGTATATTTGGTTTGGTTAAAATGATGTTGATAAATAAATCAATCCAGTGTTCTAAAGATTGTCCAGACAGTGAGGTCATGCTGACTGTTTGAAAAGGAGAGTATGGTGGTAAAGCAGTGGGGAGACTGGATATCTGGGCATCAGTATTAACTGAGACTCCACAGACAACAGTCCTTTAAGCATCTTGGCATTATTCCTTCTCTAGTGCATGGTTACTCAGGAAAGTGCCCCTGAGCCTGGTGCTTCAGCACCTTTCTCATGGGAATGTACCTCTGCTGGGGATAAATCCAAAAACTATCTCAGATCTAGAAATAGCACTAGGGGTATGACAGATTTTGTTGGATATTTCCTTTAATCTTCTCATCATTCCTTATTTTACTTTAATTGCATAAGTGAAGCAAAATCTGTACTGGCTGTCTTCTTAACATACCTGTAGAAGACCACATCATTTATTATAAAGCTGGGCTGGGTGTGGTGGCACATGTCTGTCATCTCAGCACTCTAGAGGCCGAGGCAGGAAGGCCAAGAGTTTGAGACCAGAAAATAAGTTCAAAGCCAGCTTGAATTACATAGAGTGACCCTATTTCAGAAAGAGAGAGAGAGAGAGAGAAAGAGAGAGAGAGAGAGAGAGAGAGAGAGAGAAGCAGACAGACGAGACAGACACAGAGAGACAAAAACATAGAGAAACAGACAGAAAGAGAGACACAGAGAGGCAGAAAGAGGGAGCTCTTGGTTCATAGCAAAGTTGAATAAAAAATAGTTTCCATATAACCCCATACATGTACAGCCTCCCCTATTAACAGCATCCCTCCTCAGAGCACTCCACTTGTTATAACTGATGAATTCACAGTGACATGTCATTATCTCTATGAGTTTGTACTAATTTATAATGTTATCCATGAACTGTTTTAATATCATACAGAGAGAGTTAATTGTCAGACATGCTCAGCATGCATTCTGCCCCTGAGTTACGGCCTCAGCCCTAGTGATCATACACCTTTAAACATGCTGTGGCTCTGTAGTCTGAACCAGCTCTGGCATGACCTTCATTGCAATAGTTGCAGGCAGTAGTTCTGTTATTTATATTCTACTTATCACGAGCTTTTGCTTTTTTCTAACTTTAAGAGCTATGTGAGGAAAGTTCAAACTCTTAACTCCAAAAGTCATTGCCGTGGTGTTAAGTCTTATAGTAGCATTTTCACAGATAAATTAAGTTAAACTTCATGTTTCAGTCCCTTGATGCAGAACTCATGAGATCTAGTTCATCCCAACCTCCTTCCAGGATATGTCATCCAGATACTGCATCAACTGTAATGTCAAGTCCAACAGTCTTTCCCCCTAACTTGGAGTTTTGATCCTGGTTATTGGTTTGGTTTCTAGGCTAGGATGTGGAAGTTACGAGGAGGACATACACTTTCTTACAATATTTCTGCCTTATTTGATTGAGCCCTATACATAACCCTAAACAATGGGCCCAGTATCTTTACACAAAATGGAGTTGGTTATTTCTGGAAGCCTCTCCAGCCTGAAGAAATTTGGAAAGTGAAGGATCTCAGTTCATCTATCCAGCTGGCCCTATGCTTAATGTCCCACTGCCTCCTGATAAGGCCTGACTTAGACCTGGGAGGCCTGAAGATGATGGATTCATTAAATGCTGCCAAGATGCCCTCTGACTTTTATATTTCACCTTGCATTTCATAACTCTGCACTTCTCATGACGTCTTTTTAGTGACTCAATGTCCTTGATAACAGCTGCCCAACTCCTCAGTCTGTGTTACTCTCTCCTCTACACCTCTCAAGCACTAAAAAGTAAGTCCTCACAACTTAGGCCAGCCAAGTGGTCCGCTCCAGATTAAAGGCAGCTGGGGAGAGGGAGGAAAAGAGCTGATGTGCAGATGGTCCTCCGCAGTGTTTTCTGATGCTCTGTACGCAGCTTAATGGTGAAGGGTCAGGAATGGTAGCTGTGATCTAAATAAGGGATGACAATCTGGAGTTAAGATGTCCCAGGGCACAGGATGGCCTCCCTCTAGTGAAGTGCCCCCTGCAGGGGTGGGAATTTAGAGTAAAGAGTGGGGCAAGAAGCACCAGTTACAGGCTAGCAACCAACGGCAGTCTTGAAGCACAGCTCTTACACCTAAAACGTCTTTTATTATGCTTCCCCAGAAAACAAAAGCATCTACTATCCCAGAGAATCTTGCTCTCAGTTAAGTAAATTTGCTATAAGATCAAGTAAATCTGAACAGGAAAGGGTCTTATGGAGTGCAACCCTTGAGGCCTCGCCGAGCCGCTCTTGCTCTTGGGATGACACACTGTCCTCCATGAGAGCTCCCAGCTGCTGACCACTGAGGCGCACTGGGAATAATGCCCACCTGTGAAGAGCAGCTGTCACACATTAAAGTTCCCTCAAAGAAGGTGACCTACCATCAATGACAGTTTTTTGGAAGGACATGAAACCTGAACACTCTCAGTCATTCCAGCCTTTTGGGATTCAACTTGTGGGAAGGACTGGCTGAGGCTGCAGTTGCAAAGCCACTCAGAATCTGCTTCTTCACTGCCCAGTTCTTCCCGCTCCCCTGGGTGCTTGCGTTCTGACAGGACTCTGACTAACGTTCAGCTCTGACACTGTGCCTCAGGATCTGCTTCCAGGAAGCCAGGTCTGAGCCTACTTTACTGCACCACTGCAGTCAGCTTTGTGTCAGTTTGGTCAGTGCAATCCAGATGGGGTGTGGTTTAAGAGACACTAGAGAACAGAGGGCCCTACTGGGGTATATTGCAAGATGTTGCAAGTCATGGGCACCCATGTCAGTCTCATTTTTAACAGGGTTTGCTACAAGTGCCAAATGTCTTATTTAAATAAGACAGGAAAATAAGGCAGGAAAAGTTAACGGAAATATAACCCAGGTGAGGAAATAGCTAAAATACCAGAACAGAGGCACGATGTATTAGAGAGAATTCGTGACTGCATAGACTTCTTATCACATACACACTTCGGAATAACCATTACATTACTGTATTATTTTTAAGTTTTCAATTAACACAAGTTCATTTGTATTTCTGAAGTGTTTCCTCACATTTAACAGAGTACTTTTTTCCTCTTCTTTCTAAATTGAACACATAGATCATGTTATAAAAAATTTTTATGGTGGAAAAAATCCAAAACATAGTGTTTTAGAAAAAAATTACATTTTATTTCCAGAAGCACAAAATTATTAAAAAATTTTAACCGAGACAGATTCTATTGGTAGATGTTAGGACAAAAAATTCTAAGATTTAAGTTTTGTTTCTGTTTTTATTTTTAAAATTTCTTCATGTCTTCCCACAACAGCAGCCCCTAAAAAGACATGAGATTTCACTTTCATTTTTGCTGAGAGCCCTATTTCCATTCCCACCGCCATTTTTAAAACCTGAAAATAATACTGAGTTCAATTAAGGTTACTTTATTGCATTCATCTAATCAATTTCCAGCCACAAGTGAAACTGTGAAAACAAAAATATTGAATACAAAATATCTTTAAGAAAAAGGTCTCAAAATATTTGAAGATTATATTGTTCATATTTGCAAGCTCCTTTTGACCTGCTAGTCTTTATAAATCCTCCTGCTTGTATCCTGTACTTCTTCCTTTCTCATTTCTCTTTGAAGTCCAGCTTTCTTCTTTTCACTCAGTCTTTCCACTACCATTTACATTATTATGCGAGTTGGGACCGAGCCCCGACCTTTCTATGGTAAAGGGAGCCAAGCAGAGGGGGAAATGATGAGTGAAAACAGACAAGATTTCTCCTAGCAAATCTTTTATTCATGTTTTTATTACTTCTGACTCCCCAATATTCATATTTTCTATTGTGAGATCCTTTGTTTCCTGTGTTTAAAATTTCAAGAATATAACCAAATCTGAAATTTGGTAGGATCAAACCCAAATCTTACTAGTGATGTGGCCTTGGCAAGTTCTGTTGACTCTGACACTAGCATCCTCCTTCCTAGTTTCTGAAACGCACATCTCGAACTTTGTCTAGAACTTGGCCTTCATTTAACTGATATGTAGCAAATATGTTAGAACCTAGAGATTTTTAGGAAATACAAACAGTGAGATAAATGGGAACTATTAAAGAACTAGAAAACTCGTTATAGAAAGAAGCTGACAGACTCCAAGAAGAAGTACGGGGTGAGGGAGTCAGCAGGGAAATAAAAACTAACAGGGACTTCCTGCTCCTCCTCAAGTACTAAGAAGACAATGAGGGAAATAAAAGCTTTTCAGGTTGTCGCTTGATTGGGGGGTAATAGACACAGATAGAACTTAACCGAAATAAAGAGGGGGATTTGTGTGGACTATGAGCATTAATCCACTTAAACACTAGAGGAATAAACCATTTCATGCTTTCCATCTGACAAACGATAAAGCAGAGGAAGTAATCTTTCCATAACAAGCAGGTGAGGAGTCAAGAAAGAATTTGGGGAAGCAGAAAGCAGATTATAATGTGACACAGAAGGGGACACAACACATAGATGAAAATTTTAAAGTCGCATACTGTTGTCGCACCACGATTTGAAATCCACAGGACTTCTCAGCATGGTCACCAGGCCTGCACATCACAACAGAACCGCAAGGCTCCGGGATACCACTCCAACACTCAGCGTCGGACGAAAAATCTTTCTCTGATTTTGCTTTTTGTGTTGGAATTCTTTTATATGTAGTCTCATCAGACAAAACTATTCTCTGCTAAAACAATTGAGAAGTAAAAGTTATAGGACAGAAAGGATCATGATGACAGTTTTTAAGCTCCCAGTTAAGGTCTAGACTATCTCTGTTATATGATGAGATGTAGCTGGAAGGTTATGAGCTCCCAGAAGTTGGATTATGATAAACGAAGTTTCCACAACTGCATCACCTACCAAATGTTGTTTCATGTGATTGACTTCCACTTAATTAATTTAATGGAATAATAAACATTGTTATTTTCCCCTGTAAAACATAATGTTGAGTCCTCCTGCCGCTCAGAGCCTGCCTCTTGTACTGTGGATCAGTCTACTCAATGTGTCTCCCACTGGCTGCATTATGGTTCTGCTCCTTTCCAAACATTTTATGCCTGTTGTATTTATTATGATGATCATAGGACTTAATTAAATACTTGTGCAAACGAATGAAATATAGATGGGAAACAAGAGGGGGATTTGTGTGAAAATTAAACTAAGTGCTTTGGAATGACCCAATAAAGAACAATTAAAAAAATGTTGTCAAATGAGGTGTAGGGAAGACATTTATAAAAAGATTGTAAAACCACGGAATCTAAAAGGATTTAACATGTTTTTTGCTTCACCAAAGTATTTAAATTCCTTCACCCTTTAAAAATCAAAACTGGAAATTTTAGTTAATATTATGGGTGTAATTTATGTTAAAAGGCCAGTAAGGCACCCAAGAATACATTCTCAATGGAATAGCTGTTGTCCTTCATGAGAAGATCGGAACTTAATACTAACATTAAAGTTAATGTTTGTAGGGAAAAAAATTACTTCTTTTGCTCCTGACACTCCAGAGGATTTGTGAGTGATAATTTCCCTAAAGATGGTGCTGAACACTGACTTTATTCTAAGTGTTTTAATAGCACTCCTTGGGGCCTTGCTGTATGCTCAGGTAGTGTCTGTGGAGGCATTTTTTATAATGAGCACTCTTTCCATGTAATTATAACATATTGGTTATTTCTTCACTTATTTGGGAGTTTGAGGCTCCCTCTCCACACACATTACTAATTTACTCTCATTTTACCAGTGATTGACTTGTACTGAGCTAGTTTTAAGAATACTTTTGTTGGGAACAGAGACCAGGCCGGAAGGGTGAGTGTAACAGTGGTGGCTGGGAGCTCCGCCCAGCCTGCGGAAACTTTTGCCCTGACCTGGGGACCCAGGCCGGTTCCCCACCAGACCCGGGGACCAGGCCAGATCAGAGACTGTGGCACGGGCGGCTGGGAGCTCTGCCCAGCCTGAGGAGACACTCTTCCTGGCCTGAGGAGCAGGCCATAGTTCCCTGCTGGGTCCAGTGAGTGGGGCCATCACAGGGTACCCCATCCCAGGCTGGTGGATCTCTCTCCCACACCTGGAACAACACTTGAAGCTCCCAAATACAGGAAAATGAGAAAACGAAAGTCCACAATGCAATCTCAAACATCCAGCCCATCCCAAGAAAACCCAGGAGCCATGTGCAAAGAAAAAAACACATGCCACATGACTGAAATACCTGAAATAATGGTAACTGAAATAAAGAAGCAAGTATGGGAAGCCTTAAAGGAACTCAAACTAGAAATATTCTCTCAGATGAAAGAAGAATTGACGAAAGAAATGAAGCAGATGCTAAACATAGCTAAAGAAGAGGCAGTTAAAACATTAGAGGAACTAAACAAAAAGATAGAATCCCTGGATGAACAATATAAGAAACAAACAGAATACATAAAACAGATGCAAAGAGATATACAGGAAATCAAAAACTCCATTGAAAGTTGTAAAAACCACCTCAATGAATGTGAAGATAGAATCTCAGACCTCAAAAACAAGATTGCAGCAAGTGAACAGGAAAGAAAAGATCTTTTAAAAATAACAAGAAATCAGGAAATAACAATTCAACACCTACAGGATGACACAAAGAGAAACAACATAAGGTTGATAGAGATAAATGAAAAAGAAGGGGACAACATAAAGGATGTCAAGAGGATATTTAGAGAAGTAATAGCTGAAAATTTCCCAAACATGAGATTGAAAACTGATATCAAGATCAATGAAGCCTATAGATCTCCAAATAGTCACAACCAAAATAAATCTACACCCAGACATATAATAATGACCATCTCAGAAATTGAACAAAAGAATAGAATATTAAAGGCTGTCAGAGAGAAAAGACAGATCACCTATAAAGGAAAACCTATCAGACTTACAGCAGACTTCTCAGCAGAAACAATAAAGTCAAGAAGAGCATGAAGTGATGTACTTCAGATCCTAAAGGAAAATGATTTCCAACCTAGGCTGATGTACCCTGCAAAACTGTCCTTCAAATTTGATGGAGAAATAAGATACTTCCATGACAAAGATCAGCTGAAAAACTTCATGATCACCAAGCCAACCCTGCAAAGAATACTGAAAGACAGCCTAGATACATTTAGGAAAAAACCACTAAACAAAGCAGACAGTTGAACAGAGCAGAAAGATAAACATGTAACAGCAGAAAGATAATATGTCAACAATAAACCAATTTATAACAGTTCTTACTATTAATGTAAATGGTCTCAATACACCAATTAAAAGAAACAGACTGGCAGAATGAATCGAGAAACAAAATCCAACCATATGCTGTCTACAAGAAACCCACCCAACTCAAAAGGATACTCACAGACTCAAAGTCAAAGAATGGAAAACAATACTCCATGAAACAGGACCCCCCCAAGAAAAGCAGGGGTAGCTATTCTGTTTGCAGACAAAGTCAACTTCAAGCCAATAATGATTAGAAAGGATAAAGAAGGTCATTACATACTGGTTAGGGGAAAACTCCAAGAGGAAGAGATAACTATCTTAAATATATATGCACCAAACTCCAGAGCACCCAGTTATTTAAAACAAGTACTAACAGAAATGAAAAACCAAATCAGCAGTAACACAATTGTGATGGGAGATCTTAACACACCATTGACACCAATGGACAGATCAACCAAACAGAAAATCAACAAAGAAATAAAAGAACTGAATTGCACCTGTGAACAAATGGACTTAATAGACATGTACAGAGTATTCCACCCAACAACAACAGAATACACATTCTTCTCAGCAGTACATGGGTCATTCTCTAAAACAGACCATATATTAACTCACAGAACGTATTTAAATAAATGCAAAAGAGTTGAAATTATCCCTTGCATGCTATCGGACCATAGTGCCATGAAATCAGTAATTAACGATAAAAGACACTGCAAAAATCCCACAAACACATGAAAACTGAATAACACACTCTTGAGTAATCAGTGGGTCACAGAGGAAATTAAAAAAGAAATTAAGCAATACCTACAAACAAATGAAAATACAGGTACAACTTACCGGAATCTATGGGATGCAATGAAAGCCATCCTCAGAGGAAAATTTATTGCACTGAGCTCCCACATCAGGAAAACAGAACAAATACAAATAAACAACATGATGCTACACATCAAACAGCTAGAAAAAGAAGAGCAAGTCAAGCCCAAAGCCAAAAGAAGCGAAGAAATTATAAAAATCAGAGCAGAAATCAACGCAATAGAGACTAAGAAAACAATCCAAAGAATCAACGAATTAAAAAGTTGGTTCTTTGAAAGAATAAATAAAATCAATAAGCCCCTAGCCAACCTTATTTAAAAAAAGGGAACAAAGAGCTCAAATCCATGCAATAAGAAATGAAAAAGGTGAAGTCACTACAGACTCAATAGAAATACAGAAGATCATCAACACCTATTTCAAAAACCTCTACTCTCAAAGGTTTGGTAACACAGAAGAAATAGACCGATTCTTAGAAACATACCAAACCAAAGCTAGATCAAGAGGATGTAAAACTGCTGAATAACCCAATCTCTATCAATGAAATTGAACATGTAATTAATTCCTTACCTACAAAGAAGAGCCCAGGCCCAGATGGATTCACTGCAGAATTCTACAAGAAATACAAACAAGACCTAATACCGACAATCCTCAAACTCTTCAATGAAATTGAAAGGGAAGCAATCCTTCCCAAGTCATTCATGGAAGCAAATATTACTCTAGTACCAAAACCTGAGAAAGACCCAACCGAAAAAGAGAACTACAGACCAATCTCCGTAATGAACACAGACGCAAAAATCCTCAATAAAATATTGGCAAATAAGATGCAGCAAATCATCAAGAAGATTATACACCATGACCAAGTGGGATTCGTCCCAGGCATGCAGGGATGGTTCAACATACGTAAATCAATAAATGTAATCCACCATATCAATAAAGCCAAAAGTAAGAATCACATGATCATTTCCATAGATGCAGAAAAAGCCTTCGATAAGGCCCAAGATTCATTCATGATAAGAACTTTACAAAAAATTGGAATAGATGGTCTTTAACTCAATATAATAAAGGCTGTCTATGACAAACCAACAGCCAGTATCGTACTAAATGGCCAAAAATTGAAAGCCTTTACTTTAAAATCAGGCACAAGACAAGGATGTAATTTATCACCTCTCCTATTTAATATAGTACTGGAAGTACTAGCCAGAGCAATTAGACAAGAGAGAAAAATAAAAGGGGTTAAGATAGGAAAAGAAGAAGTTAAATTGTCATTATCTGCAGATGACATGATACTCTACATAGAAGACCCCCTAAACTCCATTGAAGGACTCTTAGATATAATAAATAAATTCAGTAATGTGGCTGGATACAAAATCAATACTCAGAAATCAATAGCATTCCTATACATGAACAACAAAATCACAGAGAGCGAAATAAGAGAAACTACATTCTTCACATTAGCAAGCAAAAAAATGAAATATTTAGGAATTACTCTTACAAAAGAAGTGAAAGACCTATACAGGGAAAATTATAATACACTGAAGGAAGAAATTGAAGATGATCTCAGAAAATGGAAAGACATCCCATGTTCATGGATAGGAAGAATATTGTGAAAATGGCTGTTCTTCCAAAACTGTTATACAGATTCAATGCAATCCCAATAAAAATACCATCAACATACCTTATAGATCTAGAGAAATCACTCCTAAGGTTCATCTGGAACCAGAAGAGACCTATAATATCAAAGGCAATTCTAAGCAACAAAGGCAAGGCAGGAGGCATCACAATCCCTGACTTGAAGTTATACTACAAAGCAACAGTAGAAAAATCAACATGGTATTGGAATCAAAACAGAGGAGAGGATCAATGGAATAGATTAGAAGATACAACCACAACTACAAACACACTCAACCACCTTATCTTCGATAAAGGAGCTAAGCAGGTTCACTGGAAAAACAACAGTCTTTTTAATAAATGGTGTTGGAAAAACTGGCTCTCCATTTGCCGAAAACTAAAACTCGACCCAAGCCTATCACCATGTACTAAATTAAAATCTAAATGGATCAAAGATCTGAATATTAAAACAGAAACACTAAATCTATTGGAAGACAAATTAGGTAGAAACCTTGAAGACATAGGGGTAGGTAGAGAATTCATGAACAGGACTCAAACTGCACGGGAAATACTTCCCAGAATCAATAACTGGGACCACCTCTTATTAAAACGTTTCTGTAAGTCAAAAAAAAAAAATCTCCAGAATAGTGAAAAGAAAACCCACAAATTGTGAAAAGATCTTAGTGAACTCCCCCTCAGACAAAGAACTTTTGTCTAAAACATATAAAGAATTAAAAAAAAATCAGACCCCCAAAATACAAAGACCAAATCCAAAAATGGGCATCTGAGATGAATACACACTTCTCAGAGGAAGAAATACAAATGGCAAATAAATACATGAAAAAATGCTCATCATCATTGGTCATTAGAGAAATGCAAATTAAAACCACACTGAGATTCCATCTCACTCCTGAAAGGATGGCCAGGATCAAGAAAACCAACAACAACAAGTGCTGGAAAGGCTGTGAGGAAAAAGGAACTCTCCTAACACTGTTGGTGGGGGTGTAGACTGGTACAACCTTTGTGGAGGTCAGTCTGGAGATTTCTCAAAAAGCTGGGATTGGAAGTTCCATTTATTCTAGCTATTCCACTT
Organism: Cavia porcellus; assembly: GCF_034190915.1. Classification (NCBI taxonomy): domain Eukaryota; kingdom Metazoa; phylum Chordata; class Mammalia; order Rodentia; family Caviidae; genus Cavia; species Cavia porcellus. The sequence continues at coordinate 47,553,952 of NW_026947513.1, read as the reverse complement.
CTAGGCATCTTCCCAGAAGAACTGAAAGCATCATACCACAGTGATATATGCGCAGTTATGTTTATCGCAGCACAATTTGTAATTGCCAGATCTTGGAAACAACCCAAATGTCCGTCAACTGAGGAATGGATAAAAAAGCTGTGGTATTTCTATACAATGGAGTACTACTCAACTATAAAGAAAGATCACATTGAGGTACTTATCAGTAAATGGGCGCAGCTTGAAACCATACTCATAAGTGAACTAAATCAAACTCGCATCTGTGAACACATAATAGTTTCCCTAGTGTAGGAAATGATTCAAATATGTAAAAGTACGTGATAACCATGATTCCCCATTATATGGCCTTGAATCCTTATAAAATTTTCACTCATTAATTGGAATGGCTTTATTCTGGGCTGTTTGATATTATGGCCTGTGATGCAATGAACAGCTACTTTGAAGAAAATAAAACATCATAATAGCTAGTGCTGATTTAATACCATCTTGTCTTAAAGCCGCACCAAACTATGGCTCTTCTGTCTCCATTGATTTTATCATGTTGTAACTTGCTGGATTTTATTGTATGTGGTAGTATAAACAAAAATTGTTATAGGCAAAGAGACAATATAGAAACCACTGATCATTTTTTCTGTTAGCTGGTTCTAAATCCTCTACAATGCTTTCATCCGCTTGAATGGTGTTACACAGTCTTGATATGTTTGATGCTATAGCATATGAAGTTATATTCAAATATTTCAAAGAAAAAGACACTATGGTAACTACTATTAAGTCGGGTTATTTGGTGGTGAAGCACTAGGTTGCTGAAAGTGTCATGCTTTAACCTGTATTGTTATGTTGTTATGCCCCCTTTTATCTCATCCTCTCCCTTATTCATTAAAAAATTATTTAATTTTTAAAATTCCTTTTTTAAACTAAGGGGAAATAATCAAAACTCTAGCAGGATATATTATAGTAACTTTTTTGATTTCCTATCAACTTGAAGTCCTGTAATACCCCCATTATCTTGTTTTGACTGATTAGATTCTATTCTGCTCTGTACGAAAGTATCAAGTATCAGAGTATAGGCAACTACTATAAAGGCAATAAGATTCACTATGATGCCCATTCTGGTTTGACTATTATCCTCTTTTGAGGTGCTGTAAGACTTACAAAGTTTAGGTTTTATTGGTCTTGTTCTCTACTGATATGTTTAACTCTATAATACCTAAAGAGATAGACAATTCGTCTTAAGGATACAAGAGGCATTATGGTAAGCATTGTTGATAACCTTGTACTCTGTTTTTACATCATGTGCTATGTCTGTCCTTGGTTTTGACTGACAGCTTTGCTTTATCATGCTTGATTTCATTCTCTTACAAAAAAAAAAAAAGTAATAAGATCTAAGGGAGCAATAAAGCCCAAAATGTGTAAATTTTGTTGTAATAAAGAGAGGGGGGGAAAAAGTACCCTAAAGGATACAACAGCAAGGTTGCATAGAAGACAATATTGATAGTTCGGATTGGATTACTGAACACAACTGCTTGCAGTCTCACTGTTTGAATGTTCGCTTTGTATGCTTTGATCCTGTGACCTGAAACACCGTTTCTAAGATAATAGCGAGTAATCTATTAACTGGTGATAGCATACTGTTTTTTGTTTTTTTGCTTTTCTGTAGTTCTGAATTACTTGTACCCTTACACTGTTTTGTTTTGTTCTGCTTTTTTTCCTCTTTTTCCTTTTAAAATAATATTAAAAAAAAAACACTTTTGTTGTGGAGCACAACTGTTAATTTTGCCTATATAAGGAAAAGGAAGTCACTGAAGACCACCCTCCTAAGTCATCACTGGATTTCCAAATGTTTTCACGACTAGGCATGCCAGTATGGGTATTCTTTGAGCATATAATTCTGTCTTGTCATTTCATGGGGGAGCAGAGAGCACCTCAAAATCATTTATGGGGCATCATTTGAATACTCATTGACTTATGGCAGTCTGAAAAATACTATTTGCAATTCAGAAGATGAACAGTAAGCATGTGAGTGCCATTTGTTCTGAAAATCAAGGGACTCAGTTATTAAATACACAATAATGCAGACTTAACCAATTATGGTATTACTAGAAAAACTGACTTCTGGAAGGAGGCCACATCATAGGATTCAGATGTGGTGGGGGCATTATCAAAACTTAACCCCTAACTCAACTTACCCCAGACTAACAATAGCTTTACCAAGTTTTTCTCTCCATTTCTCTGAGTTTTTTTTTTTTTTTCTCTTTTTCCTTTTTATCAGTACTGGGGATCGAACTCACGACTGCCTGTTTGCAAGGCAGGCGCCTATACCGCTGAGCTAAATCCCCAGCCCAGAAATGTTTCCCATATGACCAAAACTCAGTCACTGCAGAAACTAGCATTTATAACTATACCATGTAACCACTTTTTCCCTGCAAAAATTAGATTTTTATTTAATTTGTGGAACTGGCTTTTCCAGTTCTCCTTTTGTATATGTACAAAGGACAATGTATCCACCCTACCACCATCTGCAGATCCACTGGCACCTGTGTGCACATCCTTACAATGATCCTCAACAATTCTTTCTTATAAAATTTTTAAAAGTAAAACTGAAGCCAGGGGGCCACGTCACAGTGTGCCAGTACTGTCTGAGGCTGCCATGGTGGGGCTATTACTAAATATCGAGAATTTTAGGAGTTGTGAAATTATCAGATACTTAAGGGAATATAATGAAACTCCAGCTACTCAGGGGCCAAACAGGACATTGTGCTGATAGATGCAAGGTCCTGAAATGGCTGAGTAGAAAGGTTTAGTAAAACAAGTGCACGATGATTTGGTTTATGTAATATGCCAGGGAGTTAAAAATAGGTGAAAAGTTCATCTTCAAACATCAGAAGGACTTGATGAATAATACAATGGCATTTCAATTACATTATTTAAATATTTTTGCATAATATCATCTTTTCCCCCCACCTACTGAGTAGAAAGTGCTACCTGGGAAGTAGCACTTGTGTTTTCTGGGTTTTAGATGGACAGCACCCTGAGCACCTGTCAGCAATGCCATTGACCACATGACAGTGACGTGGCCACAGTTCGCCACCTGGCTGCCCAGGAGGTTATGGAAGCACTCAGCTTTCTGCCTCTGGCTCCTGTCATTCTCTGTGCCGCAGTTTTCTTAACTGTGAAATGTGGCTCCACGTTACAGGTCAGTACACGGAACAAGCCCAACTGAACAGTGCTCTGGTGCTTAGAGGTAACTCGGCTCTGTCAGTGCCTTCCAGCACACCCAGCCAGGAGAGACTTCCTGGAATTGCTGTGGTTGTCCCCTTTGTATCCTCAGTAAACTCTGGGCTTTAAGGAGATTTGTGCCTAATCAAAGACTACCATGTTCTCATGCTTTCTGTCTGTTTTGGCACCGGGTGGATAAGTGGTGAGGTACGGATTAACAGAGGAGGAGTGCATCAGAGCGTGGCTGCAGACAAAGGCTGGAAACTGGACGCCTACACTGAAAAGTCCTCTGTTTTCTGTCTTCTGCCTCCAAAGGAGGAGGACGGTGGCCCTTGAGTAGACACTGAATTCATGGGAATGTGGGGGGCACTGTGAGAAAGAGAATGGAGAGACTGGGCCTTTAAAAAAGAAATCCGAGAAGCATTTCAGTGATTCATTTCTAATCTAGCCCCAGGGACCAATTAATCTGGTGAGGTTTCCCAGCAAGTTTGGGGCTCATGAATTAATTCCCTTGGACATCAGAGAAAGAGAATCAGAAAGGTACAGTTCAAGGCAGCGAGAGCATCTGTCTTAGGTGTTTATACATGTGCATGTCTATCATGCACATTGTCATTTGGTACTTGTTTATTAGTATAGTATCTATCACAACAGGCACTGTGGGCTCCTGCCTTAACTCACTGTTTCATTCCCAGCATCTGGTAAGCTATCTTATAAATTGTAGATAGACACAAGACATGTTTGAAAAATAAATCTAAGAGGGATAATACATAAGGGAAAGGGAAAAAAAGGAAGCCAAGAAGAGAGGGAGGGAGGGAAGGAGAAAGGCAGGGAAATGTAGCTGGTGCTTATTTTTGTAACTTTTGCAAATGACTGCAAATTCTTCTATTAAAGAACCCTAGAAAAGATATAATCTTTTATAATCATCTACTCTAGAAAGTAACAGAACTACTTTCTGAAAGAAAGTTACAATGACCACAGATCTTTATGCAACCTAATAGTCACTCCAGAACACTAGGTTTTAGGGATTTCAAAACATGAGTTAGAGAAAGTTAATCTGATTAGATTAGACAGCACATACATATTTAAAAAGCCAAGTTCAGTAGGTGGGGGGAAAAGATGATATTATGCAAAAATATTTAAATAATGTAATTGAAATGCCATTGTATTATTCATCAAGTCCTTCTGATGTTTGAAGATGAACTTTTCACCTATTTTTAACTCCCTGGCATATTACATAAACCAAATCATCGTGCACTTGTTTTACTAAACCAGAACACCTTTCAAACTTTTAGCCTCTAGAGGTTGATGAATCATGTATTGTTAAGCATTTGGTTGCCAAAAAGAGACATTCTAAGGAGACTTTGTAAGACAGACTTGAAAAGTCTCATGAATTTGGAAGCAGTAGCGCTTCGTTTGTTGGGCAATGGTTTACTCACACTCAAAGACTGGGGGGCTGCTCACTTTGGCAGCACATGTTTTTTTTTAAAAAAAAAGGCTAGCAGAGGTGGCCAGTGCTTTCTAATGCTATTTCTATCCATACTCAAGGAAAATAATCTTCAGAAAAAGGGTTGATGCTGTTTAATATCTGCTAGAGATAGAATGTGGGTAAGAGGAAACACAGTTTCTTTGTAAGTATGTTAATTCAAGTAAAATGTCAAGATTTTATTAATAAATAAAAACATACCACTCAATTCAAGCTCCTTTGTTTAAGGGCTGCAGAAGTAACTTCTAGGTTTGCATATTATTTTTAGATTGAACAAGTGTGAGTGGATTCAAGTGAATAAACTAAGTACAAGTCCACACTGTTCTCGATGCTTACAATACAAATGTCCAAGGCCAGCTTCCTTTCCCTTCCTGTTTTACGATATTAAAGAAGCTCGAGCTTTTTTTACAGCAGGCAACTGCAGACTATAATGTGTGACTCCGTCTCTGTCTCTGTCTCTTTCTCTTTCTCTTCTTAACTCTCTCTTGCGCAGTAATTACATATAGAGATCCCCACTACTTCTGGAATTCCTGGTACATAGGCAACATTGTTGAGCTGAATTAGTCACGAACACTCAAAAAGTGTTATTAGAACAAATGGATGGAATAATGCCCATGTTCTTGCCTATCACAGTTATTCAATATGCATTAGCATGAAATATTGGTCAATTAGATGTAGTCTTTTATGGAAAATAAATGTTGCTGTCTTCAAATTTAATACTAATTTCAGGGACCATGAACATATACTGAATGAAGCACATACCGTTTAATGCATAAAACCTAGAACACACACAATCTTTCTATTAACCCAGTGCCTCCCTTTCTTAAAGTAAGTCTTGGACATGACTTTGTAGTTGTTGAAAACAAATGTTAATCTGTCACTTTTATATTGGAGAAGTATATCTTATTTCTTGGAATTTAAAGATCACTAAGTTGATATTCCTCACATTTTCCAATAAACAATGAACAGGGTTAAGACATGGAATGTCTCTGTTTAAATTTTTTTTTCAGGAGTAATAACCACGTGAGCCTAAACTATGGCATGGAGGTTGCATCCTTACTGGCTGAATCCAGAGTGTGTGATCCACTCCTAGTGCAGTGCTGGGATTAAGGGTGGGTGCCTGCTGGATCAGTTCACTGTTTGGATTGGCGCTGCCCTAATCCCAGCGGTCTGGATTTGATAAAAGGAGCAGAAAGAATCTCATTTCCCCTTTTTCTCCCTCACTTTCTGCTTTTGCTGTTTTCTGAAACCTCTCTGTCCTGGAGCCAGCGGATGATGAACTGTAATCTCCACAAACTGTTAGCTAAATAAACCTTTCCCCTGTTATCTTTGGGTGTTGGGTATTTCATCTCAGAAACAAAAGAAAAGTAAGTAAGACATGTTTAGACAGCTAGCAATATTGGTAGCAATATTGGGGGCTATTCATTAGATCTCACGTAATACTGTTCAGGCTAAGACAGGTTCCTTAGAATTAAACTGAACAGCATGTGGCTTTAAAATGATTTTAGTTTATATTGTGGGAAGGATCTGTAGACACATTTTACCCTCATTAGCCAAAAAATGTTTCAAGAGAGTACTAAAGAGTTTCATTTATTTATTGTTTGTTTGCCTGAGATAGTCTCACTGTATAGCACAGGCTGGCTTTGAACTCATGGTGATCCTCTTGCTTCAGCCTCCTGAATGCTGCATGCACCACCATACCAGGCATGAAAGAGTTTTCAAAGAAGGAAAGTTAATAATGAGGGTGGTGAATCTGCTTGTCCGTACAGAGAGTCTTGTCCCCCATCCGTGTGTTGCTTTTGCAATTTTGTGGGCACCATGAAATGTCTCTCCTTTGTGACGCCTCTCTGTCATGCCACCCTGCCCTGGAGCCAGCTGATGATGGACTGACACCTCCACAAACTCTGAGTTAAGTAAGCCTTTTTGCCCCTTAACTTTGGGTACTGGGTATTTTGTCTCTGCAATGAGAAAGGTAACTAAAACACAAGTCATTTGTCTTCCTAGAACTCATTTTAGTGAGATAAAATGGAACCGGTCTTAAAGAAAAAAATTCAGTGACATTTCTTTTTTGGGAGGGTAGTATGGGGGGTTAAACTCACGACCTCACATTCACCTAACAGCCCTTATGCTGATGAGCTAAACCCTTGCCCTCAGTGACACTTCTTAAGGAACAATAAAGATGAATTTCAAGACCATCACGATAGGTTTCAGGGCCACAGCAAGGGGTCCTACAGTAGAGGAGAGTGATTGGGCCCAACTCTAAACACAGCAAGACCCAGCAGAAATTCACAGAGCAGGAGCAGAGGAAGCCTGCCAGATGGACACTGCAAGGAAAACCCCCAAGGTCGCCTCTGCTGGAGCTGAAAGAGGGTGACCTGCTGTCCCCTGGGAAATGTGGAGCACAGGAACCCAACAAGATGTTGGAGTGATCAGGTACTTAGGGTGAGTGTTCTTACTTAATGATCCAGCAGGCTTCTTGCTAAAATGGGGTTTTACAAGGGGATGGACTCAGGAGCCTGCCTGAGATCAGGCAAAGGGTCTGTGGACACATTATCTCCATTGTCTTTTCCAGCTCTACTAATTTTTCTTTGGCTCTGCTCTCTTTCCCTCTGTAGGGATGAGCAGACTCATCATCTGCCTGTCCTAGGACAGGTATAGCATTCACACTCTTAATCGTGGTCAGAACTATGCCAAACCAACCAGTGGACTGACCGCCTAATCACATACACAAGCTGTAGATCAAATGCTTCTGGAAAAGCCCATGGCTTTGAGGGACATCCAGTCACAAACCATAAGAGTTATCAAATTTAGTCTGTGATGACCAGAGGTAAGACACCAATTCTGAAGCTCATCTTTCTTATCTACCACAGGACACACTCAATTCATATGATCCTAGGCATTCTGGAGTTTATGAAGAACTACTTGTGTGCAAGCCAGAATTTGCTATCTCTAAGGGGAAAATGGTGATTACATCTGAGAGGTGATTAGGGCATTGGGTTTTAGTAATACGTTGTTTTTAAAGTGGCTCTGTCATCCATTTAGGCCCCTCTGTCTTACATACTGCACAGTCCCTGGGTTCCAGGCTGTGTGCTGACCATTTTGTGGGGAGAATGTAGACTTCATGCACACCTGTGTTCCATGCACGCACGGTTTTCCCAGAAGAGCATAGGAAAATGATGGAAACTTTGAATGAAAACTATAGAAAGGAGTTACAATGCATGAAGCAGATTCAAAGAGAGATCCAGGAAATTAAAAAATCAATCAAAAGCTAGCAAAATCACCTGAAAAAGACTGAAGATAGACTTTCAGACCTTGAAGACAGGATTGCAGTTAGTAATCATGAAAGGAAAGATCTCTTAAAAATAAGGAACCAGGAAATAACAATTCAACAGCTTCAAGACAATGTAAAGAAAAATAATTTAAGCATGATTGGTATCAGTGAAGAAGCAGGGGTCAACACAAATGAAATAAAAAGGCTATTTACAGAAATAATAACAGAAAACTTCCAAAGCATGGGAGAAGAACCTGGCATGCAGATAGGTGAGGCATATGGGTACATAACGAAAGTAAATCTACACCCAGACATATAATAATCAAGATCCCAGAAATGCAGTACAAAGAACAGAATATTAAAAGCTGTTAGAGAAAAGAAATAGATCATCTATAAAGGAAAACCAATCAGAATCATGGCAGACTTATCAACACAAACCATGAAGTCAAGAAGAGTTTGGAATGAAGTGTTTGAAACACTGAAAGAAAATAACTTCCAACTCAGATTGATGTACCTTGCAAAAAATCTTTCAAAATCAATGGGAAAATAAGATACTTCCATAAAGATAAAGAACAATTAAAGGAATTCATGACTACCAAACCGGCCCTACAGAGAGTACTAAAGGATATTCTAGAGAAAGATAAACATGACCATTTCCAGGAACAGCAGCAGAGGAGGAATGCCACACAGGACAGGCAACTGAATGAAGGGGAAAGTGGGGGGTCAGCAGCAGGAAGGTAGCATGGCAGAGCCAATGTACACTGGCTGTAATCCTTAATGTAGAAGGCCTTAATTCAGCAATAAAAAGAAACATAGGGAGAGTAGAGCAAGAAACAAGATCCGTGAATAGGTTGTATACAAGAAACATATTTAACCAGAAAGGAAGTCCATAGACTGAAAATCAAAGGAGAAAAAACAATTGTTCCATGGGTCAGGAGGCCAGAAAAAAGCAAGAGTAACTTGCCCACTAACTGCTGAATGGATAAGAAAGATATAGTATTTTCATACAATGGAAAGCTACCTAGCTATAAAGTAGGGTAATCTCGAGGCTTTTGTAGGTAAATGAGTACAACTGGAGATATATTCATGGGTGAAATGGTTTGAACTCATATGAGGTAACCCTAGCATAAAAAACAGGAGGAGTTAGTGGAATCCAAAAAGCACAATAGACATTATAAACATGATAGGGGAGGAAACACCTAGGAGAAGGTGGCAACCAATGTTAATTTCTCCTTGTCTTGCCTTGAACTCTTGTGTGGTTTTCACAATTTTGTTAGGTTTGGTTTTGTTCTGTCTTGTTTTGTTAGATTTTACTGTGTCTGATGGTATAGGCAGCTGTTCTGAACATAATGGGATGTATTATGGTAATCATGGTTGGTTCCTATGATCTTGTTTTGAAGTCCTAAAATGCTTTCATTCTTCGTTGAATTGGTTTTATTCTTTTGTTTTGTTTGATTTTATTATGTGTGTTGATATGAGCAACTATTTTGAAGAAAATGAGAGACATTATGGTAGCCATTGTTGATTTCCTATCATTTTGTTTTAAAAGTCCCATAATACATTTATTCTTTTGTTTTGATTGATTTTATTCTGCTGTATTTTATTTGATTTTATTATGTTTGATAGAATGGACAACTGTTTTGAGGAAAATGAGACATTGTAGTAACCACAGTTCATTTCCTGTTATCTGGTTTTGAAGTCCTGAAATGCTTTCACTGTTTTGTTTTGATTGGTTTTAGTCTGTTTCTTGTTATTTGATTTCATTATATGTGAAGGTATGGACAGCTGTTTCAAAGAAAATGGGAGACATTATGGTAGCCATTGTTGATTTCCTATTGTCTTGTTTTGAGGTCCCATAATGCTTTCATTCTTTTGTTTTGATTGGTTTTATACTGTTTTGTTTGATTTTATTGTGTGTAAAGACATGGACAGCTATTTCAAAGAAAACAAGAGACATTATGGTAGCCACTGGTGATTTCCTGTTATCTTGTTTTGAAGTCCTTCATTGCTTGCATTGTTCTGTTCTGTTTTGTTTTATGCTTTTTAAAACAAAAAATTTTAAAATGTGTGTCACAGACACTAATGAAACTAAAGTCGTGGTAAAAACTGAGGATCCACCTCTATAAAAGCTAACTGGGTGACAAAGAATATGGAAATAAGATGATCATCTTGTCTTGTGTGTATGTATTTTCATAAACTCCAATGAAATAAAAATTTTGAAAATTAATTTATAGTTTCTAACTTTTCTCACAATTTCTAAGTTTTTCTGAAATTAATATCATGTAGCTATCATAGAAAATCAAACCAAGGGCCAGGGAATTAGCTCAGCAGCATAAGCATTTGCAAGTACAAGTTGTGAGTTTGATCCCTGGTACCAAAAAAATAAAATCAAATCTGGAAATTATACTCAATTCAGACAGCTTAGGGTTGGGTAAAGTTTACAGTCACCACTTGTCTTTTATTGCGAATAAGTAGAGATGTAATAAAGTATCAAGCTTTGTGTTTATAGGTTACACAATATTGTAGTTACTGTATAAAGCAGCTGCTCCTTTTCTCCAGGGAAGAGTGACATTTCTCATGTTTTCCTAGTCTTTTCTGAGTCTCTAGGTACTAAACATACTATCAACCTTCTCAGTCTGCCATTGTATTGGCTTTCCAAAGCCTTGCTTCCTTCCTAGAGCCCTCCTGGAAGAGAGGGCGGAGCTGGCTTAGCCTTTGTAACAACAGACTTGTGTGTGTGCTTGGATATTCCTACACACACACACACAGACACACACACACACACGCACACGCATGGGCATTCTGCCCAAAGTCAGGAAAATCAGCTCTCCCTTCTAAACACTGACCAGTATTTAACTCTCTTGCTTGGTTTCAGCTCCTCATTTTCATCCTTAGTCAATGGAGTATTCAGGTATTTTTCTTTCTTCCCAGCTTTGGCATGTGTTATATGCAATGAGAGGCATAATATGGTTCCTGAGTGTCCAGCAAGACTTCTCTAGGGAATTTAAGGACTCCCGTGGCTCAGCGATGTGACTAAGCAAACACTGCCTCCTTACCACCCACATGCTTCACAAGGATCTTTGCATATATTTGTTTCAAATTTACTCTAAATTCATAGATAACACTGTATATATTTACATGTATATACTGTAATATTTTGAATTGTGTGTACATTATGAAGTGGTTAAATCTAGATAATTAAAGCATGAATTACCTTCCATAGTTATCATTTTTGTGGGAGACTAACATCTCTCTTGGCATTTCTAAAGAATACAACATATTGTCAGATTGCAGCAATTACTGGATGTGGAACTGTGGATTTAATGTTTGCCCTGTTGGATTTCGGTCTGTTCTTTGGTATCATTCCTTTCCATTCTCCTATTTCTAACTTTTGGGAAGGTACTGTTTCTCTTGTGCCATTGAATGTTAGAAGTATTTAACTTTGTTTTCATTTGTACAGGGGTTCAAAGCTAAGAATTTGCTTTAAATCACAGAAGATATTTTGGATCTAGACTTTTAAGCAATTCTGAAACTGTTAGGACTTTGGCAATTCTTAAACATGAATTAAATGCCTTTTTTTAAATAAAGGGATATCCTTAAGTCTTGGGGGAGGTAGGGGTACAATGTTATGTCTTCTATCTAGATGTCCCCAAAGCCTCATGCATTCATAGGTGGGGCTTTGGGACGTGGCTGAGTTGTGGATGTGGTACTGAACTCACCCATTGATCGGTTTAGCATATTTTTGGGTGTAATTGAATGAATTTATTGAAATTCAATTACACTCACTGTGGGGGGGGTGACACAAAAAGAAGGAGATCAACAGAAGCCCCTATTTTCCCATTTCAAGCGTTCTTTCTAGCACGGCACAGTCATCACTTAAGACGGATCCCTCAGAGGACTCAGGCAGAGATTCCCCGCAGGGCGCACCATCCTCCTTGATATTCTTAGCCAACACTTCTGTGGCCATCAGAGGCACCGGTAGGGAGCCCGTGTGCCTGGCATGGGGAGCGGGAGTTGGGAAAGTCTGCGTAGCTTGCCAAGGCAATGGGACTCCTAGAATGCCAAGAATTTGGACATTTGGATTGAAAGGGGAGTAATATTGAATCGAGGAAAGGGCAGGGTTTGGGCCGGAGATAGGAGGGCAGAAGTGTTTAAGGCCGGCAGGATCTTTGATGGGCATAGCATGTGGTATCGTTAGAAAGGTCTGCTGAGGCCAGATGGTGAGAGGATTCACTTCCAGAGGCAGGCATTTAAATTTATTATGTAGACAGTGACTATCGTGGGTAGAAGTTTTCTGAGTGGACCACTGAAACTCTGGAGCCAGGGAAATGATCTGCTTGACTGTGGCCACAGCTGTGTATTTTGTTTTTATCACATGGCAGAAATTGCTAGCTATTTCCTCAGGGCAATATTTTCTTTGCACACCTCAAAAGAGGAAACTGAAAATCCTATGACCGTTTCCAAGAAATAGGCTGTCCCAGGGCAGTGAGTCCTGACTTCTGTGGACAAACAAGTCTGCTTCAGCAGGGTATGTGCTGCACATATTCACTTGCTAGCAATGAGAAAAGCAGATATTCCGTCTGTCCAGTGATCAAATGCATAAAATCTCACAGGAATGTACAGTATGCTGGTTTGAACACAGGCTTTTGCCTCAACCAGAGAGAAAAGACCTGCCTCTTTGTGTCCCCTGGTAAGGACATTAGTGAGGGAAAGCTTTGATGTTTAAGCAATCATATAATTGAGTCGACTGTTGGACCCAGAAGTAAAAGGTTAGTTTGGGGAATGAACACTGAGCATTTTAACGGCATTATGAATAAGTGGGAGCATATGGTAAAAAACAGAATATTATCTTGGAAATATTCTGATTATGCAGATTTTGAACTTTATTTGTTTAAAGTCATATTGCCAGTGACTTAAGCTTTAGGTATTATGATCTTGAAAATCTTAAGATGACAACAGGAAAATGACCCAGAGATTTTCGATTCTCATGTACTGAGTATTTGTGCAAGTTTTAATAGATGAGGGTAGATGAGGAGAGTTTACATGACTGCAGGACACTGCTGTCATGGCATTTGCTGATGTGAATCAGAGCCAGGGCCTCTCTAGGGCTCCATCTCAGTGAATTCACCCATCCCGTTGACTCACCTGGATAAAACCACAAGCATCTGCTCCTTTCCATCACGGTTCACTTTAGGGCTTCATTGCCTTCCTCCTGGGTCAGCGTGATGGTTTCCTAACAGGTGTTCCTGCCTCCAGTCTCCTCTTTCTGCCCCATTGGTAAAGCATCTCCACTGCCCACCTGCTAAGTATTCCAAACTAGCATCCTTAAATACTGCTCTCTGTTGGTTCTACTTCCTACCATGGTCCCCACTGCGTACTTCACAGCTAATCATTCAAGGAACTCTTGACTAAGCACAGCAAGTAGCAGGTTCCACCTTTCCAGGATTACCAGCGCACCCCAAATTGTGCTCCACTGTCTCATTTTCCTGAGAGTCGTCCCCTGCCCTGTTCTCTGGCTGTGCTCCTTCCTCCAATCCTCCTCCGCATGAATCTCACCTTTCGCCTGGTTACTCTAGTTCACTTTGGTTTCTGAATTTTCAGGCTGCCTTTCTAATGTCCATCTGAACTCATGACCCTGGCAGCAAATTATAGGCTGCTTTCCTAGTTATTTAACTGGTTTCCACTTGTGAGTTTTGCCTCCCAAAGTGATTTTATGTGTCATGAGGGAAAGAGTCATGTGTGGCTCCACTTGTATGACTTCCACAGTGTCAGTAGTTTTGCAGACTCTGATAACTGAAATTAATTTTAAGATAATACAGTTTTGGAAAGAACCCTTTAAATTTAGAATTACTTCTCTTAAATCATATTGTATAATGTTATTTGTAAAAGAAAGAAACAAAGACAAAAGAAAAAGTTGACCACCTGGTCTATATTTTCAATGAACAAGTAAGAAAATAGAGATATTGTGTGAGGGGGTTTTAGGCAGTGAGGATTGTGAGTTTTGGGACAAGGAGCTCCCTGATTAGGAATTATGGTTGCATAATTTACTGTGCCTGCTACGACAGTTTACATGGATGTTGCTAGGGGCCCTCCATGACAGCTCGCCCTTTCCCTGGGAATCTCCAGGACTCTTTAGCAACAGAGAAATTCGGCGCCTGGTTAGGAGGCTGACCTACAGCTCTTTAGACATCAGTTCTGTCTGTGAGTGGGCTTTGGGTTGAGGACAGTCAGACGGGGAGCAGAGAACTGAGTGTCAAATGGGGGCATGTGCTGTGAGAGAGGGAGGGCTGCTGCTCTGCAAGTCTTGTTCACAGTCGGTAGAGTTCAGCTGTGGAGTTGCAGTTTATTTCTGCAAGCAGGGGTGCTTGAGCACTCTAGCTTCAAAAAATAGTTTACAAGTTAAGTGTTGTGGGATCAGTGGTGACAGAGACTTTGGTGGATAATCCGCTTATTAAATAATTTCTCAAAAACAGCTTCCTGTGCCAGGTGCCCTTACAAGGGAAAAGAGCAGAGACTACTTTTTTTTTTTCTTTAGAAAAGTGACCTTTGCTTTCCAGGAGGTCAGTATGGTTTCAAACAAATACACCATAAAATAAAGTAAAATGAGGTGCAAAGCAGATTGGGATGAATATAGGGTGCTTAGACAAGAGGGTTGACAAATATGTGCTGCCAGGTTGCTTGCTAAAAGTCTCCCCAGATTGAGGCTAGGATTCCATGAGGAAAGCACGGGCTCTTATTGGTTTAGATGTGTTTTGGATTTATTTTTAATGAATGCTTTTTTATAGCACCTAATGGTCAGTATAACCTTGTGTTGTTTTGTCCTGGTGGCCAGGGGAGGTGTAACTGTGACATTCATCAGAGACCCTGTGGGGAGCAGTGAGTTATAATCTGTTGGGAACCACAAATTCACAGTGACTGATTTTGCATACTTCCCTAAGAAATAAAATGGAGCTTTGGGAATATCAGCACCACCCTTCTGAGATTTCCCATTGACTCTTCTTAGCATAAAATCCTATATACTCCCTTGAGTTATCTCAGGACTATACGTGCCCACAGACGGGTACACCTTGGAGTCTTCCACTGAATTGGAATCTTTTGCTAGCCCCACCTATCACTACACACCCAATAAATAATGGCTGTTTGTGAGGAGAGGAGGACCCATCAGGAGACACTGCCTTCCCAGCCACTCAAGTATTACTAAACATATCTTTTTAAAAATTTTTCTTGCTGTACCCTTAACACAGACAATTGGAACTGTTTGCTGGGTCCCCGAAAGTAATCCAGGAAAAACAGAATCAGGCCTGGGAATGAAATCAGCTGTGTGTCTTTTCTGACCATCCCTTCACAAAAGACCTGAAATCTCTTTTAAATCCTTTAGAAAAAAGATCTTCCCCGAGAAAGATTAGTGAAAAGGGAAAGGGAATGCTAGAGCCATTTTCAAATTGTAGGGATACATTTATTTTCTATTTTATCACTCAGTATGTGACTTTTCTCCCAGGTTTCTGCTAAAATTCATAAAACGCAGGCATGAAATAACTTCTGCATGTCCCCCACAATAACAAAGGGGACAGGGAGGGGCGGCTGGATTCCTGTGACCCTGAAGCATTGCATGCTCTCTAGGAGGTAAATTATCGTCGGTTTAGGAAGCAGTAATTGTGATCCTGCAGGAGCTGCTACTTGCAGTCTCGTGGCACCAAACACAGTGCACACTGTCAGGTTTATTCCAACTTTTGTTCCCAAATACAGTTGAGGGGTATAGATCTTATATTCTAGTTATAAAATTTTCTGCCTGTGCTTATGCAATTTCCTCTGCTTAATCCCTACTTTTATTAGAAGATTCTCCATGAAAATTTCATATATGAATCAAATCTCATGAGTCAATATGTATTTACCTGGAAGACTTTGTTGACTTTGATCAGTCTGAGAAGACATGCTGTTGTTCTGCACACCCCTCGGCAAGTATGTATACTTTTCACATGTAACCTACTTGTTTGTCTTATGTTGCAGTGCTATTTGCACTTGAAATTCATGTCTGTCTTCCTTAGTTAGTATAGAAAAGACTCTTTCAGAGTGTAAACTACGCTTTTTCTTCCCCAAGCAGCGTGTTTTTCAAAGCATACAGTGTGGATTTCTTGGATCAGAATCCTCTGGGATGCCTTGAAATCCCGGATTGCTGGGCCCCACTTCCCTCACCATTGGAGCTAAACAGCTCCAGGTGATACTGAGCTGAATGAGTAAGCACATGAGCTTCCACTTAAAAGAAACTAAGACTGATTCTGTAATTGAATCACAGTGTTCTTTTCTGATGTTCTTGTCAAGGCATTATCTAAATGTAGGCCCTTGGAACCTGTCTTTTACACCAGCCTCGTGCCTACTACAGTTTGGGAATTGTTATCTTCACCTAGGCCTGTGGTCCTCAGCTGTGGGTGATGGTCTTTGAGGAGACACTTGGAAAGCCCTGGAGACATTTTTGCTCAGCACAGCCAGGACAAGGGTCGTATCCAGAGCTGCTGCCGTGGACAACCCTCGCCCACTGAGAAACCAGGCTTGAGTGCACTGTCCAGGCACACACAGGTGACCAGTGGGTGGTCCTTAAATAATAAGCATTCTGTGAAATGGTTTGAGAACAGCAAAGTCAGGGACTCTTAATGAGACTTAGTTTCATTCTTCCTGGGACCTGCTTGATGGAACTGCGTTGTAGCTTAGAAGCTGCTGGCTGTTTGGGGCCCAGTGGAAGTGTGGTCACCAAGGGCCAGGACCTCCTAAAACCAACATGCTCCAGTGGCAACACACCATGCTCAGCAACTTTTGCATAAAAATATAGTGTTGCCACCATAGAAAGTTTTTCTTGTTAATTCTTTATGTGGTTTCTTAAACTTGAAAGACACCTAGCTGGGTGTGGTGGTACATGCCTGTAATCTGAGCACTTGGAAGGCCGAGGCAAGAGGAGCCTCAGGAGTTGGAGACCAACCTGGTCTACATAGTGAATTCAAGGCCAGCCTGAACTACATAGTGGAACTCTATCTCAAACCAAAAACCAAAACAAAAAAGACACCGAATACATATTCCCTTAGGCAATTTCAGTACTGGCAGGGTAGGAGATAGCATTATTCTCCAGGTGAAAGACCAGGACCCTGTCTAGGAGCTCTTGATTTGCTGCCTGTACAGTGAATTAGGTTCCTCTCTAGGGTTAGTGACATCTACACACAAACCACACTCTGCAGTACTTCTAAGATGCTTACTGTCACATCGTTGATCATCATTTGAAACTAGAGTCTTCTGAAACCGAACAGACATACTTCAAAAGTCTCTCTTATCTTTGTGGTTGCTCAGTCCTGTAGGAAAGGCCACCCACCACCAGAAGGCAGCGTGTCCTCTCTAGAGACGGGATGTTTACATCAGCCTGTGGATCTCAGCTAGGACCTCTGTTTAGAACCTGTTAGGTGGTACACTTAGCATGAGGCTTATTTTGAAGTGTAAGTTTTTGTCAGTACTGCTTTAGCAGATAAGCAAAATATTTACTTTGTAGGAATAAACTCAGAGATTATAAATATTTTAGGCATATGTGGATGCATGCATAGACACAAACATGGAAACTAAATAGATAAAAATTAAATAAAAGATGATTTTAATAGACGGGTTTCTTATTTACCTATACCTCCAGAATGTCTCTCTTGATTTCTCTGAGGTAAAGAAGCAGCCCTGTGACTGCTGCTAGTGGAGCAGGCCATCATGAATGGGAGCAGGGGCAGCAAGAGGACTGTCTGTACCTTCTGCTCCATCCCACTGCTAGCCTAAAACTGCTCTAAAAATGAAGGCCATAAAACATTTTTAAAGCTGGCAGTTTGGCTGCTGTGGGTGGAGGCTCTCTGGCATTTGGTTATACTTTGGCTTTATTGCATCAGGAAAAGAGAGAAGAAAGATTCGGTTACAGGGTTCTTTCTTTAAATAAATTCTCATCCAAAACAAAGATATTTGCTTATGTAGAAACTTTTTAGACTATAACTAAAATGTAACACATTACAGATTTCTCTATTTCTGTAAAAAAAATTGGGCACAAATATTGTTCTTTTCCTCTTTTTTTTTTTTCTTTCTTTTTCATATTTGAGAAATTCACTTCTAGTCTGTTCAGGTCAGAAGCAAAAATGAGTTTAAAAGACTGGAAAGTATTTAATAGCTTGTAGAAACATTTTTCTTGGGTGGTCTCCTTTAACTCATCTTTTCTGTTTTCCTTCTCCTTATTACCTGTATTTTCAAACATGTTACAATATCAGACAAGTAAAGGAAACCGACTTCTAAAGGTCTGTGTGTACAGAAAGGGTGAAAGCAGGAATGCAAAGGCTAAGAATAGGTGTGTTTTGTATTTTCTCTTCAGCATTTACTAGTAGAATAACTTTCACTACTGTCTACCAAAATGAGCAAAGAGTGAAGAGTTCAAATATATTGGGTTTTCCTGTGGCGCTGGCTTCCTAAGCATTCCAGAGCCAAATCAGCAGAGAGATAGAGGGCATGCCTGTCTCTGTCCCGCCTGTGGTGGACGGCTGAGATGGCTACTTGACAGCAAACCGAATCCCAAAAACCAGAATTTAACCTCTGCCTTAGAAGTTCGGCGACCTAAGGGTAAGCAGCTGAGCTTCAAGTCTCCACTGACTTCCTCTGGTTTCTACCAACCCCTCTCCCAAAATTATTTCCATAAAGCTAAACAAACAAAAGAGGCAAAACATCAGAGTGCTCCACAAAAGGCATTTTGTTTTGTACTCAGCTGTTGTGTAGACTGTATGAAAGTAGCAGTCATGGCAGAAGGAAACTTACATTAAAGAAAAATTCCCCTGAACAACCTAAAATCAATGAATGAGTTTTCCTCCAGAGAATTCTATAATTACCTTGGCTTCAGCCTGCAGAAAATAACAGAGTATCGCAGATAGTTTGTGACTGACTGCAGCTTAGATCAAGGGCCACATATGCTGCAGATCTCTGTAATGGCAGCAACTAGAGTGGACCCACCAAGCCACTAGCAGTCTAAATGACTGACACCAAAACTGCCACATAGGTTGGAACAAGACTTGATCATTCCTGATGGTCTCCTGAAAAGACCAAAGCGTAACAGTAAAGTAATAGCTTAGTGATTTAAACTGTGTCCTGAGACTAGGATTGCCAGATAAAATATGGGGTATTTAGTTAAATTTGAATTTCAGGCAAATTATCTTTTTCTTTTCAGAGCAAGTATATTCCAAATGTTACACAGAGCTTGTTTAAACTAAAAAAATTATTTGTTCTTTATCTGAAATTCAAACAATCATATTCGTGAATTTTTGTTTTTATTTGTGAAGTCTGATAATTCTACCTTAGAAGATATTTCCAAACTTCAACTTTAAAAAACTTTAAATACCTAAATAATGGGAAAGGTACATATTTTTAAAATAACTATGTTGGGTAAATAAAACAGGAGGTATTGAATGTCAGTACAAGAAGGGTCAATCTGTGCAAAATGGAGTTTTTCAAAGTTGATAATTTCATAAACTGAGACACGCTCACCCCATGCCACACAAGGCTCACCTTCTCATTGCACAGTTAAGAGTTTTGAGGTCATCTAAGCTACCCATCTGGAGACCATTTGGGAGAACTGAATATCTAGTTCCCTTGCACACTCTAACAGTATTGTTTAGTTATCTAAATTGAATCAAGCCTGAATCACAAGTTGTTCTTAGAAGTCGTATGGAGTCTCAAAGAGCATTCCATATATGTGGGTTCACAGTAGTCATTGTGTTTGTTGTTAATACCGGGTTTTGAAACAAATAGCTCTTGTTTTGCCATATTTGACTTTATTCTCTTCCAAAAAAAAAACTAATAAGAACTAAGGAGTAATAAAACCCAAAATGTGTAAATTTTGTTGTAAAAAAGAGAGGGAAAAAAAGTGCTCTGAAGGATACAACAGCAAGTGTGTTTAGGGGTTTTAAATAGCTGACCATATTAATGTTTTTGGTTGGATCATTGAACACAGCTGTTTGCAGTCTCCCTGTTTGAATGTCCACTTTGTATGCTTTGATACTGTGATTAGAGCAACTATCTCTAAGATGATAATGTGTAATCTATTAACTGGTGATTTCTTACTGTTTTTTTTTTTTTTTTTTTTGTAGTTCTGTATTACTTGTACCCTTACACCGCTTTGTTTTGTTTTGTTTTTTCTCTTTTTTCCTTTTAAATAAAATTTTAAAAAAAGAAACAAATAGCTCTGTTCAGTAGGTTGCACAAATTAGAATATTTAATTTCTATTATCCTCAGTTTCTTTGCCTATAAAATGCAAGTAGAATTATCACTCTCAATCAGCTGCTAAGACCATCTGGGAAGCTACAATTAGAACAATGACAGATATGTATCAATTGGCTGTGGAGTCCCTGGATGCAAAGACCCATTCTACACTGTTCACACTATAGAATCAGCTCCAATCACTAAATATGCTTTTGATAAATAATTTTAGTAGTAGAAGTAGTTTTAGTAATGTAGCAGAAACTGCCCCTCAGCCAGTCTGTTAGTTGTCCAGGTGACAGTTCCTGTTGCAGTTCAGTTGCTTCTGTCTTTTAGAAACAGCCGGTCACTGTGATGCATACTATAAAAAACAATCAAAGATAGCCAAGTACTCTACCTCTGTACCTCCCCTGTGGAGACTCCATAAAACTTCCTTCTATGAGACTTCAAGGCCTGATATTTTGGGAATGTTCCTGATCAGTGCCCATTGACACAAAGAAATCTGCCTCCAAGTCATTGCCTTTGCATCTGGTGTGTTGGGCAGGAAGACTGACCACACTGACTTCTTTGGTCATCAGTCATGGCCCTCAAGGATAGAGCAAGGACCTATGCAGGCCTCAACAGTAAAGTACAACTTCAAGATATCTTGAGTACCCTCAGAGGTTTGGAGGAGGATTTCTGGCTCCCTGCTCAAGTGGCTCACATTGCCTGCATTTGGTTACAGAGGCCCTGTCTCCAGAGCCTTTTGCTTACATACTTATCCTGATCAGATGGCATTACCTAATGCAGGCCCAAGATGACTGTCAGAAATTCCTTCTGAGTCTATTCAATACAGAAATGTCCAGATTTTGATTGAGGAAAATTGGACTGTCAGCCATGATAAATGGGTTGGCATGGTCTTTAAACAAAACAACCAAGTTAAGCACTCATCAAAGACCAAAAAATGGGGCAAAAAGTCCATCAACCACTGTTACCCAGAAATCTGATAAAAGAAAAACACCTGTTGTCCACAAGAAAATCCATTCTGATATATAACCATACCCTGTGACTATGAGTTATAAGGGCTATGTAAACAAAAATAAATGCACCCTCCATCTGTGAGTCACAAAGAAACCAGACTATCTAGGCCCACCTCAGCCTGAACCTCTCTTCACCCTGTCATGCATGAATGGATAGAATAGACTGGGTTCTATCATATTGGGCCCCCCAAAGACCATGATCATTGCAAATGTCAGGGCCAAAACTTGACTTTCCTGAGAGACAATGAAACAGAACTCTCTGTCTTCAAAAGTTTCCTCTGTAAAATAGTTACTCTCACTGAGGCAACTGGACTATTGCCTCTCACCTCTTTCTTTCAGGTGTGATTTTGAGCCTGAGAGAACATCTCACCAAACAGAAACTCCTGTCATCAAGCCAGTCATCCTCCCTCTCATTTAACCCTACAATTTTCCCAAGACAAAGATAATGCCCACATCAGCCTGAGATCCCTGAAATCCTAAAATTCTGAAAACTCTCCTCTCAGAAGTATGAGCCAAGACTCACCCCTGCACCTGACCATCAACCATGCTCCAGCCAAACCTCAGCTGCCTAAAACAGTTCAAGATCCTGATAGACTGTTAACCACCTTGCACTCTGTGTGGTTCCCAAGCCATACACCCTTTTTGGACAACTATCTCCAGATGTCCCCTGGTTCACTTGCCTAGATTTAAAAGATGCCTTTTTATGTTTATGAAATGGTGCTGTTAGTAAGCCTCTCTTTGCCTTCAAATGAGATCCAGTAATGGGATAAAAAGAGCCAACTCACCTGACTCTTGTAGTGATACAACCATTCAATACTTCCATGTACTTGCTCACTGAGGTGGGCCAACCAGACCATGACTGCCTGGCACTGACTAATGAGCTGTTCTTAAGCCAACCAGACTTAAAAATTAACTCCCTGACATGCTGAGTACAGCATATTTATGGATGGAAGTAGCTCTGTTAGGAATGGAGTCTGACAAGCTAGATATGTTGTGGACACCTTGGACAAAGCTATTTTGGCCAAAATTCTCCTGCCACTACTTCCTGTTGTGGCTTGGAAGCCTGCCACGAATGACATCAAATCTGCACTCAAAATAGTCTAGTCCAGAGACATAAGGCTCCTATCAACCTCATCTAGAAAAGCTTTACACAGTATTAAATCAGACCCATCTTAACTCAAATCCAAACCTTCCCCCACCGTGTGTTCTGCAAGCTCAAGCCACATCTGTGTCACCAGCCCTGACCTCTACCAGGTGTACAAATGGACTTTGCTAAAGTAAAACCTTATAAGGGCTAACATATATCTGTTATGCTTATGTGTACCCTCCAGATTTAAAAGAGCCCATTCAGATGATTGCTGAAGAATCTGTTGAACCAGACAGCTTTTCTAAATCTCACTCTGAAGAGACTATTCACTCAAAGCCTTGCCCTGGTCACTCCAGATGCTGACCTGTCCATGCATGGCTGAAGCCTGCAGACACTGTTCACAGAGTTGCTGCATACCTCCATGCATTATTCCTTTTGATTTTTGTGTTTTTTAAGGCTCATTACCCCAGTCCTGCTTTCACTTAAAATAGAAAACAATTTGTAAGGCCCTTTCCCTTATTCTACAATTGACCAAGATTTGACAAGCATCCAAGGCACATTGGGCTTATTTCAGGGTCAAACTGGTTCCCTTGATAGAGCAGTGTTAAAAACGTGTCTTTTCATAAAAGCAACTTTGGGAAAAGCCCTATAATAAGGGAAAACTTTCCAATCTTGGGAACCTTGGCTAGGGCCCATCTTAGGACCACTGACAACTTTAATGTTACTGCTTCTAGTTGGGCCTTCTCTCAGGATAGTACATATAACATGTCCAGAAAAGATTTGCCAGGGAAACTAAAAGACAGAGGAAGTGTAGCAGAAAATGCCTCCCCACCAGTCAGTCTGTTAGTTGCCCAGGTGGCAGTTTCTGTTGCAGTTCTGGTTGTTTCTGTTTATTAGAAATGCTGGTCACTATGATGCATATTGTAAAAACTAAACAAAGACCATAAAGTATTGTATTTCTGTACCTTCCCTTTGAAGACTGTATAAAAACTACCCTCCCTGGGCATTTGAGGCTTGATATTTTGGGAATGATCCTGATCAGTGCTTGCTGTTATAAAACAAATGTGTCTCCAAATCCTGGGTGTCATTTCAGTGTTTCTGCTTGCCATTACAGAAATGTATTAGAGGAGTATTGATAAATTCAGAAATTAAATATTTAAAAAAGAGAATTGCTCTTAGTGAGTTGCTAAAAGATTTATGTTTCTGTAGGTATAGAAACATTTTTTTTAAATTTTTAAAAACAAATACACATTATTTTAGGCAAATAACCAGAAAGGCCACTAGAAGTTATTGTGAAGTTTTCAAAATTTCAAAATAGATGATACAAATTGAGATGTTTTTGTTCACTAGTGAGATTTAGATGTTTCTTTTTTTCTGTTAGCTAGTTGAAGTCAGATTTTTGCCTTGGAAAATTAGTCTGTTAATTACATAAGACATGGATTTTTGTTAAACTGTGAATAATTCTCATGTGACAGTGTTTAAGATTAATAAGGTTGAGCTTGGAAAATAGTCTACTGATTACTGTTATTACTGCATGAGACCCTATAGAGAAGTCTTCTAAACCTCAGGAGTTGTGAGGGTTTGCATTTTCTCATGAAGTAAGTGATTATTCCCACCTTTTGATTTTACCAGCACAGGAGGTGGGAGGGTTTTAAATCAGTGAGTGTGGGACCTTCTATTATATAAGATTAAGAGTTACAAGGCTAGGCATGGAGATAAGTAAAGGTCTACAATATAAATATCATAGAATTCTGTGGAGGTTGATCTGGTGGGTGTCATAAGAAAGATTCTGAGTACCAGGAACTTTAGGGTGTATTTAGTTCCAGTGAAACTCTAACATATTCACTGCTGTTAGAGAAAAACCAAAATTTATCCTGATGTCCCCCTGCCATTCAATGAAGTTTCATAAAATATTGCAATGTGAACTTAACCACACTTAGCGAATTAGCCAAAAGATCTACAGCCATGCTTGGAGAAAGCTGGAACAAGGAAAAAGGGTATACCATGGAATCAATAACCAAGAAAGAAGTCACAATGTGGCTTGCAAGAAGAGGTCTGTAGTAAAGGCTTGGAGCCCAGATGGGGTAGGAGAATTGAAAGGAAATCACCAACCAGGTTTGGTTCCAGAACTGCTATGAAATCATTTGGGAAGTAGAGTGGAAGAGTAGACTTCCTGAAATCAATTTGGATATTTTAAGAAGCATAACCTTAGTGTTTAGAGAGATATAAAGACAAATTTATTATACTACATTCACCTTGGCAGCCAGAAAGCTTAGAAATGTATCGGGTCCTGACCTAGACCCCCAATCTCCCAAACAAGTGGTTTAAATAACCACTCGGTGGCAGAGGTTTAAATAAAATGAGACAAGTGACATGATTTTAGGGCTCTAGGAGGGTCAAAACCCTTGAGCTGAGATTGAGACTCTGAGCGCTAAGACAAAGACTTCTCTGAACCACCCACTTTATTTATTAGGTCCAACAACAAGGGGCAGGGAAACTGAGGAAAGCACAAGCAATGAGCCAGAACTTGGGAGTCACTTCAAGGATGTCTCCAAGTCATGAATCAAGTCAGTTCAGTAGCACTGTCTTATCATGAAGACATGGTAGGAGTGAGACTGTAGGAGTAATTGCTGCAGCTGCAGCCTCTACCTTGTTAATTGGGGTTGGAGCCAAGTGTCCGCAGCGGTGGCCTTATCTTGTCCTTTGAGGTATCTCTGGCCTCACAGGTCACTACCGACCTCAGCCAGGACCAGGGATTCACAGAGGTTCACTTACCATGAATCAGCTCCAGTCACCAGGCAAGGGGGTCTAGACCTAGGATAGACTCACAGATAAACATAAAAAGCCAATTAGTTAAATTTAAATCCTGCTCAGAGCCACTGGATAGTGGTCTCCAACAGAAATGAAAGTACTGCCTAATTATAATAATTGTCTCATCTGGAATTCTTAAAATCACTAGGGACTATGAGTAAGGAAGGTCCAAGTACAAACATATCTCTCCTCTAAAATTGTAGGATCTCTATTTTGATCTATAGTATAAAACTTTTTCTAGGTCATACCAACAGGGTCTGGTTTGCAGATAAACTTGGACTTAGACCTGCCTAGACATTTTCAATACCCTGGAGGCAGTCCACCAGGATCTAATCAGAGGAGCAACAAGGGAGAGACTCCAAGAAGGTGGAGTCAGCACAAGCTTGGCCTAACAGTAAAACAGCAGAGCTACAGGGAGGAGTGATTCTCAGTACAATCTCTTTGTTACTGACATGGCTTAATTTTGCAAATCAATTTGACTGGCTAAAGACTACCCAGATGGGCAATAAAGTGTTATTTCTGGGGTGTCTGTGGGTGTTTCTGGAGAGTTCAGCATTTCAATTGATGACTATAAAAAAAAAATCAATGGTCACTAATTTTGCAGGCTCCTGAATTCACTCAAAACTGTATTTGTTCACTAAAATACAGGAATTCTATTCATTGAAAATGTCTCCTTCATCTTCACAGGAAAAATAGTTACTACATTTAGGGTTGGAGTATATATCTCAAACACTGACAAGAATGAAGATAAAGAGTTAAGAATCCTGAAACTGTTCCATAGCTACTTTTGAAGGGTATCTTTGAAAAGACGTTCAAACATGATGGTGACCCGGGACTGAAAGGATCAAGACCACAAGACTTGTCAGGCTAGTCCAGGAAAACTAGATCAAGCACTGGGCACAGCTTACTGGCAGTGAGACAGTCCAAGCCATGGCCTGAAACCTTGCCAGAGGCTGAGAAGCAGGACCTGAGGAGGATCCAAGGGGTGGAGCCAGGAGCTAGGAAGTGAAGAAAGCAGCCAAGGTAACAGGAGAGAAGCACAAGAAGCTTGCTTCAGGATAGGTCTACTGCTCTGGACATTGTCCCTGGTGGGTGACAATGCCTCATCAAGTGCTGCAAGCATACAGTCACTGCGCAGTGAAGTAAAACTAATTTTCTGTGCTACCAAGGTCTGAGTTACTGGGTCTGTCATGATGCGACATGGCTGTGTCCATTCATGTCCCCAGCCACTATCTTAGCACAGCAGAGATCCTGAAAGTGTTTGGAAACTATGACCACACTTCCAGCCTGTCATTCTGCAAGCAGAAGTGGGCACCAAAAGGAATGTGGAGTCCAGCATTGTACTGACCAGGAGCTGGAAGTGTTCTCTGAGAGCCTATAGGACTGCTGTCTTTAAAAGCTTAGAGTGCAGGGATGATTATGGAAGCTTATCCAGCTTTATGGAGTGAGATAAAGTTACTGTCAACAGGATTACTAGGTTTGGCTCACTGCTCTGATGAAACTGCATGATGTCTTGGTGCATGTGACTGTCATCTGGTCAGTGTGAGGTACACGGCCTTAGACTTCTGTTTTAGCACTCTGTGAGAAGCAGGTGTCTTTTTACCTTGATTCAAGATATTTTACACTGATGCTCAGGATCGATATTCTCACAGTTTTAAACAACTGAATGTTTAGCCTTTATTTCTCTTATTTAAAAAATAGAGGTCTCAAACCCTAAAAAAAGAGGGGCAAAGGTGGAAGGCAAGAGCAGTGTAAATGGTAGGATGGAAGTTCTAGTCAGAGGGCATCTTCCAGGTCACTTGCTCGCGCTCCACGGTGACGTGAGGCTGGGACTGTGGAGGGTACCTCTGCAGGAGCCGCAGGTGTTGGCCAGCCCTTCAAAATCCCCCTGCCTTACTATACTTCACACTTTTAAAATCTCTTATTACCAGCCAAATATGTTTTAGGATCTGAAACCTTTTCCCCTGCAATTTCAGCCCTAAAATTTGTAAAAGAAAGACAATAGGATTTATAAAACAAAAAGAAACAAAACAAAGGGCAACATCAGATCAACTATTCTGTGCAAAAAAGAATGCTTTAAATTCAGATGTCATCTACAGTTACTGGAAAGGAGTGAAATCTTTGCAGGGCACTCACACAAGGAAGCTTTCACATTAGCACCTGACCTGCTCAGAGTTCTCATCCTCACCCATTCATTACAGGCTCTGAGTCAACAGATGAGAGTGGCGTGGGCCAAATGGACCTCTGAAGGGACAGCAGGCTATGAGATTTCATGGAAAGATGGCTTTTCATCTACGACAGAACTCTGTAAAGAGGAAGAATGATGACTGAGAATTAAGTGGGTGGATGTATTAGCCCTCAAATCCTATTCTCCTGTGTGTATTTGCTGTCTGCCCTTTGCATACCTTCTTTGTTATTTTTAAAATTATATTTTATTGGTATGTGTTAATGTTACACAATGATGAGGATTATTTGAGAAGTCCACACATTTATTTAACACATCTCTAGCAATTTCAATCCCATTACCCCCATTCTTTTCCTAGCCCCTTTCCTCTTTCTTGGCTCCTTTGTCTCCAGGAGTTTACCTCCTGATTTATTACTGTACATGCCTTACTTTAAGGATATATGTGCCTTGATTATTTTTCTTTCACTGCTGAGACAAAATATCCAACACCCAAAGTTAAAGGGCAAAATTTTTATTTATCTCAAAGTTTGTATAAGTTTCAGTGCATATTAGCTGGCTTTAAGGCAGGGTGACTGGGCAGAGAACAGTTTATGGTGTCTATAAGGTAGCAAAATCAACAAGATGGGGGGGTGGGGAAACAACCCTTTTTCTGTTCCTTATATTGTATATTCTGTTCCTTATATTGTATCCAGTCTACTAGGATTAGTGTAGAACCAATACAATCAGTGAACTGATGCAGCAATCACTCATCCTTAATGCCAGATTAATAATCTAGCATTGCACCAAGAATTAATCTAGATTAATTCTAGATTCAGCCACTTGCAAAAAAACTCTATGATCACATGAGTCTTTGAGGGGCATTCAGGCACAAACCATAATATTCAGCCCCTGGACCCCAAAGAATTCTTGCACATTTCTTTTTGCAAAAGGCATTTAGTCTATCTCCAAGAGTTGCCAAAGTCCTAACAATTTCAGATTGCTAAAAAGTCCAAGTCCAAAGTTTGCTCTGAGATTTAAGGCAAAGTCTGAGCTAGAAGCCCCTATACAAATGAAAAGAAATTTAAGCACTTCCAACATTCAATGGCACAAGATAGACATTTCTAATCCAAAAGTTACAAACATGGAGGTACAAAGGAATGGGATCAAAGCAAGCCCAAAATCTAGCAGAGCAAGAATTAAGTCCATAATTCAGTGTGCAGCATCGGAGGCAACCTGTGGCAAGTCATGAACTCCAAAAAAGTATGGGTGGCTATGGGTGCCACAGCACTGCTCATGGTTATAGCTCTGGGGCTTCTCTCTGGGGCCACCTTTGCTCCCTCCTTGCAAATTTACTCAGATGGTCCAAAATTCTGGCTTCTCCAAAATTCTAGGGCCTGCACTTGTGTTGGTTGTTTTTCTCTCATTTCCTGGACCAAAAAATTTATTAAGGAAGGAAAGATTTATTTATCTTTGTGAAGGTTTCAGTCCATAATAGGTTGGCTCCAAAGCAAGGAGGCATAGCTGAGGGGCAACAGTTCATGATGGTAGAAGATACAGAAGCAACAAGAGTAAAAAGATGACAACAAGCCTGTTTTTCTTATTTATATTATAAGCAGGCTACCCGCCCTAGGCCTGTCCTCTACACCCTAGGATGTAGAACTACCGAGTCACTTAGCTAAGTTTTTAAACTTCTAAATTGACAAAATGAATTGGTCATTGCAACATTGTCAGGCATAGACAGCTGGGCATGTCTTTTACACCCTAGGGTATAGAACTGCTGAGTTTTAGTTAAGTTTCTGAACTTCTCAAATTTACAAAATATGTCCATCATTACAACCCACCCCTTGTCCATTTGGCAAACAGACACACTTCTTTAAACCTTTCTCCAGCTTTAACACATGCCTATTCTTATCACTATTGAAACTTTTCCATTATAACACAGGTTCAGCAATCCTTAAGGACCAGTATTATGCCTACCAACTTTATATAACATTAGAAGCATAATATTCTTCCCCTGGTCCTGAAAGACTCATGCACATTCCTTTATGCAAAAGGCATTTACTTCATCTGTAAGAATTGCCACAGTCAAGGCATCTCACTCGGGACCACTTCTGTCACTCTTAGACAGAAGCTTTCTTTCCCCCAATAAATACATCTTGCTCTTCACCTGCATTGTTCCTAAAATTCATTCTTGAATTCAACTTTCAAGGTGAGAGTTTCTTTCTCCTGTATCATTTGGAGGTTTTCCACTGATATCATTGGATGCAGACATTGAGCGCACAAAGTTGAAGTCTCTGCTCCTTTAGAATGCACTCTTAAGCACTGAAAGATGTTTGACCCCTACATGTAAAAAAGAAGCATTGCATATTTTTCCACACACACATATGTGGCCTGATTGCCCTCTAGAATCAAAATGGAATGCAAAGGTAAGTATTAATCATAGTATTCTTTTACAACTAAAATCATACTGTAAAAAAAGAGAAAATAGTTAAATTGCCTTATATTCAAACTTTTTTACATCAAGAAATAATTGTTATTTATGTTCAAAGTTATAATCCATATGAGACTACCTATGCTCATATGTCTGTTTCTGTGCTTTAAGTGACTTAAAGCAGACCAAGCTAGGCCTAGGAAAATTTTCAGATGACCCTGATAAGTACATTGATGCTTTTAAAAAATTTTCTCAGACCTATAAACTAGGCTGGAAATATATATTGTTAATCTTAAATCAAACATTGACTTCTAGTGAGAGGCAAGCAGCATTAGGAGCTGCTATTGCATTAGGGAATGAATACCATATTGTTAATTTTAAACAGCCAGAAGAACGACAGCTAGAGGAACAAGCAGTTCCACTGGAGCCTGAGGAGTCCTAATCCAAGATCCCTACTGGCCTGGCAATAAGAAAAGAGATTGAAGCAGGAGACATTTTAAAGTATATACTCTTGAGGATCTAAGAAGGATAAAAACTAAGTCCTCCAGCTCTTTTAAGTCCTCAACTATTTATCAGGAGAAAGATAAAAAGCCATCTGCTTCTTAGATTATTTACCAGAGACACTGGTAACACATAGGTCCATAGCTCCTGATTCAATAGAAGGACAATTTTTGTTTAAAGACATGTATATTATCCAGTCAGCCCCAGATATTTAAAAAAAGCTACAAAAGAAAGCTTTTGCTCCAGATAGTTCACTTGATACTTTAGTAAAAACTGTATCCTTATTGGGACTAGGAGAAAATCAAAGAGAAAAACACACAAAAAAACAAAAAGTGGCTGCCTTTGCTGTGGTCTAAGAAAAAAAACCAGACCCTAAGTCTGATTCCTGGGGCTTCAGGAAGAGTTCAGTGACTAGGCTCAATTTCTACTGCTGTGGAAAGCGAGGCCACTTTAAGAGGGGCTGCCTTAAGGGGCCCCTAACCCTCATCCTGACTGAAAAGGCTGCCACTGCAAGCAAGACCTCAGGCCTAGGCGGAGGCCCAGAGCACAAGTTCACGGTGGGTGGGGCCAGACTAAAGGGCCTCAGGACTCTACCCCCTCCTTTTGGCCAGATTGTCATCTCTACCTGTCATCTCTGTGGAGGAGCCCTGAGAAATCATGACTATAGAGGAAAAAACCAGCCTACTGCTGGACACTGGCACATGTCTGTTTGTCCTCCAACTCTGGCCTTCCAGACATACTTCGATAAAAAGTTACTAGAAGAAATACCTCACTTAAGCTATAACTGGAATAATTTTCTCTTCACTCATTTCTTTTAGTCATACTTAAAAGCCCAACTCTCATCCTAGAGAGATTTTAATCCTTTCTAAATACTGCAATATGTTAATTCAGATTTCCAACTCATCAAAACAATGCTGAGATTGGTTTTCACAAATACAAAATATATTGTTTATGTACAAACACAAGAGTTTTTCATTGGTCAAAATGATGTGTTGCTAGAATCTGATTCTCATAAGTTACCAAATATTTAGAGATAATTATTACTAAAGCAAGAGGGACTTATGACAAAATGTCAGTCCATCAGCAAAGTGGTCTTAGAGCTAGTGGGTTATAATTGGTATCCCTTAAACATGGTTTTTAAATTTACCTGTCAACTGTAATGCTCATGCTTTGATTATATATCTTCTAATATTTTGAAAAATTTATTCGTGCCTTGAGGATATCAAACACTAAGTAATCATGCAGATAAAACCAATAACAAATATGCTAGATTTCTTTTAGATTCCTTTTATCAAGATCCACTAGATATTATCCAGAGAGGTTATGTGATACATATAGAGACCTTAACTAACTATACTCAGCAGACTTTAAATAACACTACAATTGTACTCTCTATCCTAAATTTTAAAAATTAATTAATAAGACAACTTGTCTTCCAAAATTGAATGGCACTAGATATCACAGCAGCAGCTCATGGTGGGTATTTGTGCAACTGTAAAAACTGAATGCTGTGTGTACATTCCTGATCCTTCTGAGAGTATCATAATAGCTGTTCAAGATACTGGATGACAAATCAATGGCATGTCGGACCCAAAATTCTATGGACCTTATCCTTATCTTCCCTATGGGAAACCAGTACTAGCTTCTCTTGGTAGAAATCTTCATTAGTTGTACTTATAATTATCCTGTAGATTCTTTTTATTTAGTCTACACATATTTAATTGTTTCTTTCATTTGGTCTCCTCTAGACTTAAAGTTATATGCATACACAAGATGAAAATATCTGGTGTCTATTGAGGGCCTTTTGATAGACCCTCTATAGAGTATCTCTGACTGCCAACCCCTTGAGCCTGGAGAAGGCAGGTGGGTCATCTTTCACTACTCTGTTGTGGAAGTTTGGGGTACTTCTTCAGAGGAGAGAATGTAATAGGCAGCTAAGAGATAAAAATATTATAGGCAGCCAGATAGGACGAGGCTCTTGAAGGAGCCGGTGCAGAAAAAAATACCTTGCAACTGTGGGGAAGACAGGCACCTCCCCTGAGTGCCCATCCAAATCCATCATCGCCTCAGTCAGCCAAATAAGATCCTATTTGAGGTTCTGAGTGAGCATGAGTTTAGAGAAGACATAACTCCAAAACAAGACATGCAGTTTTTTACTATTGGCTAGTTGTTCATGAGTTTCGCCCATCTTCTCTGTTGTCACTGGCCTTATTCTTCTAAACTTGGGGACTTAAGTGTTCATAATATAAGGCTTTTATAATATTAGTTACCAATATTTTTCCATTTTTCTTTTGTTGTTGTTGTTGTTGTTATTTTGTTTGTTTTACAACAATTTTGAGTCATTACCCCAGAGGCTGATAGTCCACATTTGTGTCTCCACTGTATTTAGCATTCATGCAGCTTTTCACTTGTATACAGTTGAATAGTTCTTATTTTAAAATCTATCCTTTTTTCCCTAGTGATTTGAGTTGCCTCCTTAGTTATATATTACATTTCCTCACTTGTGTAAGTCAACTTTAGATTTTATTTTACTTTTCATGTGTGTACCTATTGTTACACTATCTTTCTGTTTTATCACAGAAGTTGTGTTAATGGGTAGTAGGTCTAGGGATACCCGGCCCCACACTCTCATTTTTCCTCTATATTTTTCCTATTGTTTATTTTTTTTACATTAAAACTTTAAAAATAACTTATCTAGCTCCAGAAAAAATAGCTTTAGAAATTGGGATGATGTTATCTTTTAAAATTTTGAATTTCCCTCAATGCTTTTGAATATTTCTGACAAGAACATTTATTATGTCTCTTGATTCTTTTCAGATGTATTCTGTGCTTTATAGTGTTCTTTAGTTTCTCTTGTATGTATTTATACATTTCATGTTAAATCTATGTCAGGTGTTTTATTTTATATTTTCCTAATGTAAATGGGTCTTCTCTTCCATTACCTTCTAGTGGTATGTTTTTAATGGACTTGGAAATCCTTGATTTCATGTTAGATTTATTTCTTACTACTTTACAAATTATTTTTGTCATATTTATTTATCATGAGTTTCCAGATATGCAATCATTCCATCTGTAAACAAAGCAATATTCTGTTTTCCTTTCTACTTATTATGCTCCAAATTGCTCCCTTATTTGGTTTTTTATTGGTTCAACTATCAGTAAAATATTAAATAGTAAGACAGAAAATGAATATTCCTTAGATTGTTCTTCACTTCAGTGGGAATATATTTAGCATTTCTCCATTAAGTAAGAGCCTGCCTTTTCTGGCTTGAGGAGTATAGAGAATTTTTCATAAGAAAGGATTCATCGGTTTCGAAGTTAGTGTTAATTTGTGTGAAATGCCTTCCTGGTATATACGGACAAGACCATATATAGTTTTTCTTAATGTGATGAATTTTATTAATGACTTTTTAAATGTTGAAATAGTTATCTTAATGCACTATGGAACAGTTTACTAATGTTTTATGCAAGATTTCACATCCATTTTTAATAATGGGGTTGTTTTATAGTTGCATGTATGGTTTCTGCAACAGCATTCAACTCACATTATGGGAAGAATGTAAAGCTATTACCTCCTTCATGCAGCCCTGGCATGGTTTAAGTAGCATTCATCTTCATCTTCAAGGATGTAGTCATTAAGATTTCTTTTTTTTTATTTTGATGGTAGTAAAATACAACAGAACAAGACAGAACAAAGCCAGTTGAGACAGTGTAGTGAAATTGGTACAGAACTTCACAGCAGGTTACCAGGATAGCAGCAATAGGTGTCACATTATATCTTGTTATCATCATAATAATTGTTCTTTCAATCATGTATAGCAAAATAAAATGAAGTAAAGAACATTATAGAACTTATCAAAACAGAATATTGAATAAAATAGTACCAAAATCAGAATAAATCAAAACAGTAGTAAAAATACTTGCCTTCAAAAAGATGGTAGAAGGTAATCCCCTTATTTGCTATATTGCATATGGTCAACCTCCCAAGAGATGCTCAGATCTCTGGCTCCCATTTGCTAGAGGGGTGCAGGGGACGTGGGATGTTTTACTCTAAGCCTGTGCACCGGTAGGCTCACTATTGCTTAACAGGGAGGCAAGCTGATTGCTTGATTTCCCAGCATCCTAAGTTCCAAAATGGTACATACCTCAGGAGACACTGGTGGCTCTCCGTCTAAGGCAGCTGCAGCCTGCCACACCACAGCTGCTTACCAGGGAGGTGAGCTTGGTTTCCCTGTGTCCCAAGTTCCAACATGGCCTGGATCTTAGGAGGTGTTGGTGGTTCTCCCCCTGGAGCTGCTGCAGCCTGCCACATCACAGCCATTTACCAGGGAGGCGAGCTGCTTGCTTGGTTTCCCAGTGTCCTAAGTTCCAACACAGCACAGATCTCAGGAGACACTGGTGGCTCTCCCATGGGGCTGCCGCAGCCTGCCACACCACAGCCGCTTACCAGGAAGGCGAGCTGCTTGCTTGGTTTCCCAGCACCCTAAGTTCCAACATGGCCTCATTAAGATTTCTTAATATTATTTTGTTCTGGTAACTTTAGAAGAGGAGCAAAGAGAGGTTCTTTGGCAACTTTTTATTTACTCTATGAAAATTTGTTTACCTGCAATTGAATCCAGTTTTATGTCTTACTAACAAGCTATGTATTCCCTTTTATCTTCTAATTTTTCATGTAGTTGCACAACAGATTCTCAAAGTGATTTGTAAGAATCTGTGTATTTTCATAGATATCATCCCCTTTCTGTTCCTTATTCTGTTTTCATCATTGACTCTTTTTCAGCTAATAACTTCTATTTTTGTTGTCTTTCTATAGATTCAATTTTTGTTCACTGTTTTCTAATTCAGTGTTATCATTAGCAATTTCTTCCATTTGTTTTATTTTGGTTTACTTTGTTGTTGCTTGTCCTATACTTTTGTGTGTGTGTGTGTGTTGATCCAGGGTCTTGCTAGGTAGCTCAGGCTAGCCTTGAACTCACTTTGTAGGGACCATGGTCTGGAACTCACAGAAATCCTCCTGCCTCAGCCTCCCAAGTACCCAGATTTTTTCTATACTTTTTAAGTTCCATTTGTTGTTGTTTGTTTGTTTTTTATTGTTCTGTGACTGTGTTTTACCACTTTTTTTTACTGGTTATACAGATTAGTGAGTTTCATATTGGCAGATTTGTACAAGTATACAGCATACTTTGATTATTTTTTACCCCGTCACACAGCTTGCTTCACCCCTCCTCCCAGTTTTGTGTTTTCTGGGGCAGCTGAAGTGTGTATTTTTCTCATACGAATTCCCCTATTACTCACTGAAAGAGTTGCTGGCCCAGACCGGACACTTTAACCAGGAAAAGCCTCAGCCAAGTTAGGGGGCTCCCGCCTCCCCCGCCCCTATAGATTTGCCTGTAACCCTATACCCCCATCCCTGTAAGCCTGGCGCCAAACGTGTGCCAATGAAATACCTGTGCATCCCTAATGCCCCTTGGGGTCCACCCCAGACAGAGGTTACTTATGGGCCTGACTCCGCGTGTTAAAGAAGAAGAAAAAGGAGAAAGGGAGAGTGTGTTCCAGAGAGAGACCATCGGCCCCGGGGTGGAGATGCTGCGCCCCGG
The DNA here is from genome assembly GCF_034190915.1 of Cavia porcellus. Classification (NCBI taxonomy): domain Eukaryota; kingdom Metazoa; phylum Chordata; class Mammalia; order Rodentia; family Caviidae; genus Cavia; species Cavia porcellus. The sequence continues at coordinate 47,518,126 of NW_026947513.1, read as the reverse complement.
GGCCGGGGGGGGGGGGGGTCTCTCCCCGCATTCCCGAAATAAAGGTTACTTATATTTTATATTTCTTATCTTTGCAGCCACCGCCGCCCACTCCTTTCACGGCCGTCCACTCCACTCCTTCCACGGACCTCTTCCCCTTTCCCCTCTTCCCCCCCTCCTCTCAGACCTAACACTCACCATTACACTTTTCCCTTTCCCCTTCCCCCTCATTCTTGTCTTGCAGTGTTTTTAATGCTATGAATTTCTCTTTTTGGCTATATTTTGTAAGTTCTAGACACATAGGAGTAAATTCTGTATTATTTTCTTATTGTTGCATAGCAAGTTAACACAAACTAATGGCTTAAAGCAACATCTGCTGTGACACAATTTTCTGTGCATCCGAATTCCAGGAGTGGCTTATCTGGATCTTCTATTTGGGGACTTTTGTTCAATCAAGGTATCCACTGGGCTGCATTTTTCCTTAGATATGGAGTTTTTTTCCACCCTCAGATGCTTAATGGTAGAATTTGGCTTCTTGCAGTTTTAGCAGTGATGTCTCCTTCTTTGCTCTCAATCCAGAGCTGCCCTTGGCTCATGAATCCTCTGCAATTACTTGCTGTGTGGCTCTTTCAAACACAATATTTTACTTTTTCAAAGCCAGCAAAGGAGTTTCTTATTCCTGTCAGCTAACACTGAGTTTTATGTAAGATGGCTGAGAGTGGTCCCCGTCACCCTTGGCCTGCCCTGTTGGTAAAGAAGTCACAGGCTCAAGCTGTGCATGCAAAATGGAGTGACAGCAGAGACAGGACCCCACGGTCTCTTCAGAATGCGTCAGTTATGAGTACATCTTGGTGGACGATTTTACTTTTCTCTGAACCTTTCTTTGTCTTTGGTGTTCCACAGTTATTTTTTACAATGGCATAGATGTAGAGTTTGTTTTTTTGTGCAGCTCATCCTTGTGTCCCTTTTGACTAAGGATTCATGTTTTTCATAACTCAGGAATCCTTGTATATTTAGTTTTCTAACATTTCTGTGCATTGCTTCCATCTGCTGCTACATAAATTTATTTCTCAGTCTAGGTTTCCTTGAACACGTGATAACGTGAGCTTGGATCCTAGATGTATATGAGAGCAGTTGTAAGGCTGTCAATTCTCAGCAGAGACTGTTCTTGCACAGTAAACTGTCTTTTTTATTTTCTCTTTCACATTCAGAGTCCCCAAGACAAGTGGATTTCCTGAGTTCCCTGAAGACAGGCCCATTTCTCTGCCAACATTTTTGGAGAAGGCATGCCCGCTGGCTATGCCAGCTTCACATAGTGCCCTCAGCTCAGTGCCCTCTGTTGGGCAGTCTCTAGGCATCAGTTAGTGTCCCCCAACACACACACTGTGTGCAAATGTGGGTTTCTGTGGAGCTGTGTTCCTGTATCATAATTTAGCCTCTTTCAATGTCTACTTATCACCTTGGTTTCAGCTGATGATTCTTTTTGGTTTGGTGATCTTTAGTGGTTTTTTGTTTTCTTTTTTCATGCTTGTGAGTCAAACTCATGTTATTTTTGTCATTATTGAGACACTGTCCCATTGTTTTACAGTTGGAGGATGTTTCAGAATATAGTTATATTGCTGATATGGCAATTCAAATTTCTTTCTAAAGCCTTCTTAAAAGTTTTAAATTTTATTAGTACGTGTTTGAAGATCATGCAGTTTACAATCACCTTGGGGTATAAGTACATGTGTGTACCACAGCTTCTTTTGTAAAAATCCCTCTCCCCTTTCCTCCTTGTTCAAATCCCCAACCCCATTTTTTGTTCTTGTTAATATCATTAATCCTAGCTCATGTTATGGCATGATTACCTTCATTGAGGTCATTAGATTCTTATCATGGCACGTCTTTATTCCCCTTATTTCCCTTCCTTTCTCCTCACACTTTTCTACCTGCTGTTTTTTGTCTTTAATCTAGCCTTGGTTTTCCTCTGAAAATTAAGTAGTGCACTTACTTCTACTTGCATTGGATATGTGTGAAATTCTAAGTTTTCTCTCAGCTATCCTGTGACTTCAAGAAGTTTATCAAAGGCTAAGATTTTGATTTGTGCATTTCATCAGAGAGAAAGGTCATCTTTTAGCAGTATTTGTTATAACACATCCTTTCTTGTGGAGGCAAGAGTAGATAGAAAATCAATTCCCTACAACAATAGTCAAAATAGTTTGCTAGAAAACAATTTAAAATACTTTCTTACAACTTTAATAAAAATACACATTTATTTTATCATGGTGTTTCTTTCTTATGCTCACAACAATTCAATCTTTACCTTATAAATCTGAAAATTAGAAGAATGATTTTTATAAACTGGCAAGAAAATCTTGTTATATCTTAAATAAGGGTAATTTGTGGCATAATGACTTTGAGGGCTTTTTCTCTATACTGTGGATCTGCTTCCAATTTTACAATTAAATAAAGTCATAGAAGGCATTTAAAGTTTAGTATACACAAAAATGTATGGGGTGCTGAGAAGTTGCTGATTCTCCATATATACAGTCTCTGTTTCTACAAGCTGTATATGAGTACAGTCTTTGCATTTTTTAACAAGCATTGAAGGTGAATCTGACACACAGACTTGTATATTGATTCAACAAATCTTTTAGCCTAAATCCCTTTTTTCTCTTTTATTTGTGGCTGTCACGGTGCTTGAGACTTTGGGAAATCTCCAAAAGCTGGCAGTATATGAACTGGATTGGCTTTTAAATTATAACTTACCTCTTCATTGATCACTTCCAGGCCTAAAATAATTTCATTTCATGTTCTGTGTTTTTGGAATTTTTCTGACTTGCACATCTTTGTTTTATTATGTTTTAAATATTGAAGCTATAAATTATAATTTTGACATTTGATGACCCTCATAGAGATATCTAATATTTCATTTGACTATGGAATTCTACATTTTATTTTTCCAACGTCTGTATTCTTTTTAGTTACAGTACTAAGGTTTTTGGTACCCAGTACTTTCTTTGTTATTTCTGGGGTCATGCTACTCAGGTATGTTTTATTGTGGTTTTCTTTATCTTATGACTTATTTTATCCAATCCTTCCCCAAAAGTCTTACCTGTAATAACATTACTTGTATTTATTGTCCAAATTTTTCATAAAATGTGAGTGTAATTAACAGGATTTTGTTATATATTTACTTTTTATAATATGATTTGTCTTTTACATAGTACAGTTTTATAAATTTAATAAGGTAATTCACATGTATTCTAGAATGAACACCCATAGTTTATCTAATTTTAAACAGAATCATGATTTAACGGTTTTTTCTATTAAAGTAAATCATTTATTGTGAGTAGTGTATTATATACATTGAATAAACATTTGAAAGGAAGTCGTATTTGGCTACTGTCTGGACAATAATAATGTCTCCCCCAGTTACAGTTTGTGAGGAGCGTGGGTTAACAGCATGTGAAGGCATTCATATATCATGCATTTATTTTTCAAAATTAACTATAGAGGGATGATTTGCCATAACAGCTCAGTAGACTCTGGGAAAATTAGAGTGACCTGGAATATTAAATCTAGTGCTTAAGATTTCACCCTCCTATAGGAGGGATGAGACACATGCAAAACTACCCATGAGCAGTATGACCGCTTGCATTGTTAGAGTGTCCAACAAATTTACCCCATGGGGAAAAGGAAAAATGCATCTACCCAGGGGCTTTCTTGAACCTGTCTTTTGCTCTCAGTGCCCTGGAGGTATCCTGGAGATGTGGCCATGGTGCTTAGGCATTTGGGACAAGTTATCCCTCTGTGAAACATGGCAATGTGTGTAGGGAACCATGGGAGATGAGCAGGATAGCTCTGGACTAATGGGAACACAGCAGCCACCCAAGGGCTTAACTGGGAAAGAAAAAAGATGAGACAGTGCACTTTGAGTCTTCTTTTTTTATATAATCTTAAGATTTTATTTTATTACAATTAATTATTCACATTCTTATAGGCTTTTGCACCAAAATTTATTATTTTAATAGCTTGTTTTATGAATTAACTTAAATAATAAAATATTAATTTAACATTTATTTTTTATTTTACTTTTCATTTGCATCTAGGAAATTAAATGTTAGGTATCAGCTAAGGGGATTATTTTTAAAAGCATGCATCTTTAAAATTATTTTAAAGCATATCCATACATACATCCAGAATCATCAGCTATCATTGTATCTGTTACATTGTTCTCTGCCACAGGTCATTAAAGTCATAAAGAATTTTAGTAGTAGTAAATGTGCTATTGAAGCCAATTGTGGAAGAAATGATCTTAACCTCATAAACCTCCAGGATTTCTGCATAGCTCTATTTTGGAATTTTCCAGTGAAAGTCGGCTGTTCTATGTCCTGTTTCTCTCACTGAAGAATACTGACCAATGAATCTCTGCAGATATGTCAAAACTAGCTTACCCTAACTAAAAGTGCGTTTTTAGGAAACCAAAAAGACCTGATCTTCAGAAACATTCCTAGGAATGAGAGATCATATTTCATATTATATACTTGTTTGAATTGGATGCTATGCTCTTATAACTTGAATGCATTAAAGAACAATCCTTGCTTATTGGCCAGACTGAACTTTCTTACAGGACTTAGATGGAAAGAGGCTCCAAAACATTGTTGCACAAAACCTATGAGTCAGTAAGCTACTGAGGAAGGAGAAGGGCAAATTCATGGTGTTGCAAATTTGGGAATATGGATGAATACAATTACAGTTTTTACACCCTCAAGTGTATTCTAGGTGCTGTGACTCAGACTGGGTGGCAATAATGTGGCATCTCCCCAAGGTAGCTCACTGAGGTCCTAGCAACAACTTGGTACATCTGTGTTCATGCCTCATTTAGGAAAATCTACAAAAACTCCTCACGTTCTGATCTTGATTATGGAGAGTTTTTCATTTCTAAACATCTACAGACTGACCCCAGACCTTGACTTACAGCTGAAACCAGTCCTGGCTGTCAGAGGACCTGATTGAAGCCAGATGTGGTATTTCTTATCAAAGGATGCCACACGCAAAAGTTTAGGAACTTTATTCTCAGGAAGTCTTCAAATACTATGTCAAAACAAAATAAATGCCTCATTCTCTAACTTCAGTTATTTTTTATTCTGATAAAATTCAAAGTAGCTGTACAACTGTTGTACAATTAGTTTCATGTATTTGTTTATTGTCAGTATTAGCAAATCACTACTTGGTTGTCTCTTTTTTAAAATGGCGAATAGTGCTGTATAGAGAACACTTTCTCATCCTCGTCACAGTCCAGGAAGGCTCATATTTGTAATCCCATGGAGAAGTTATTGGAATTCTAGTGAGTTAATTCCAATCTACCACTGTCAGTACAACCCACAGTGAGAATAAAGACACCAAGACATATATACAATTATGGGGAGCCAAGGGGTCCTACGTCCAGCAAAGATGGTGATTCACAGGAACAAAGGGCTCGACCCTGAGCCCTTCCCAGGTTTTATTAATTCTCCATGAGGGGTGTGGCTCAGGGATGAGTGACAGTGAGAGGGTGGGAAATGTGTGACTGCCATGACTAAAGTGAGCAGGGCTAGCTAGGTAGGAGGTCTGAGGTCACCTCTGCAATAAGCAGAGGGCAAGAAATGCAGAGAGAGCAACCTGCATAACACAACTGGAATAGCATCTAATAATTTAGGGTCAGTGTTGGTGCCTCAGTTCTGACATATAATTCTTTTTGCCGTGGGAAGTCATAGCCTCTTTCTCAAGACTCAGTCCCAGCCTACAGCATGGTGCATGGCTCTCCATCCCACCCAGCTCAACCATGTATTTGGGGAGTCACTGGGTGAGATAACACTGACCTGTTGCTTTGCTTCAGAGATTACATGCTAGCTCCGCAGCCAGTCCAACTGAAGGGCTTAAAGCCAGCTGAAGGGACAAAGATAGAACCTAGCCAGCTCTGTATGTATCAGTGCATGGAGATAGGGCAGAGTGTATCCAAAATGGAGATAATTGCTCTTCTTTTCAAGGAGAGTCATCTGGGTGGTTCTCCACAGTGCTGGTTCCTTTGAAAGCCATTGCCTTGAAACATAACACATTAAAGGGGACCCAATCATGCCGTTGGAAGATTACAGTTTGTTGAGTGAGAAACTCAACTCAAGACAATCTCATGTGTAAAATCTTTAGTTAAGAGAAGTAGAACATATAATAGGAACTTGTAGGTGGAAATGGTTAACAATTTCTGACAGAGTTAAACAAGAATTGAGAATTCTTGAAGGACACTAAAGAAAATAAAATTTATTCAAGAGAGAAGACATATAGACAGGAATAGCTGCAGCAAAAGGAGCATGATGGAAAACAGTTTTAGGGAGATTTGGAAGGCACAGTCATGGGCTGCCAAGAAGCTGAAGGTTCTCTCTCCTGTTACGGAGTTTGGAAAGAGTAACACAGAGAGTGCGGACAGGATTTGAACCAGGAAATGAGAATCAGAAAGAAGCCAGCGTGTTGAGCATGTTATCAAGTTTACCTTTTTAAATCCTGATCAGTCTTTCCAGTAGGTTTGACTTTCTAGCAAAAGGATGAGGAAACAGAATTAACGAAATTAGTTAGTTTGCTGAAAGGAAGGAGCTAGCAGGTGGCAGTGCTGGTCCTTGAATATACCAGTTGTTTAGCTCCAGATACCATTCTACACTTGTGCGCACTGCTGCCAAAGGGACAGGGGGTTTTTGGTGGAAAAAGTGTGAGCTCTGCTCCCAGGCTACCCAACTTTCTAAGCTCCCTTCCAAAGATTACCCCCAGGGCACTTTCTGTGTGAAGGCTGACAAGTACCTAACTTGGGAAAGCCCTTCCCTTCCTGCTCAACAATGGCCTGCCACGGCTGCCCACAGGCCTTTCATCCCCTTGCCTCCAGCAGGTCTGACTGCACAGTTCACAGGCAACATGGACAAACTTAATGAAATTCAAGTGAGTGTTGTTACGCCACCCTGACAGGCCCAGTTGTGCACGGCTGAATAATTGAGTTGTGCAGAATTTTTTTCTTTGACTTCTTGGTGGTAGATTTTTTTTGAGGGAGTGTTTTGTCTTTCTTTGGGTTTCTAAAGATGACCCTGACACTTTCCATAAATCTGTTTTCTAGTAGGAATGCCCTCCATCAAAGAGACACAGTCTGGTTGCCAGGCTACCCTGAGAAATCACACTGTGGAGTGACAGTGCTGACCTTTGCCTGGAGCACCAGGCTCTCTGCGTGTTCAGTACTATGGTGCCTCCCAGTGACCTCGCAGCTAGACCTGTGGGGAGGCTACCTGAGATCCTGAGCCCAGACGACAGGCCCAAGGGCACGGCTTTGCTCGTGAGCTCATGGAGCCCACTGAAAACAAACCACATCAGATTGGTAGTGGGCAAAAAAAAAAAGGGCTACTTACAGATTCATTGTTTAAAAATCGCTTGCTCGTTACAAGCACAAGTGACACCAATTAAGCCTTCCTTTACTCACTCCCCAGAGCAAAGAACAATGCTGGGAAGGTACAGAGAAGCTGGCAAAGGCTGTCTGGCTGAGCACTCACTAATCAAGGTGGATTCCAGGCAATTTGTGCCTACTGGAGTCTTTAGTACCTAGTTTTGGCTTTTGGTTTTTCATCAAATAGCCTTTTTCTCCAGCTGTTTGCTTCTCCTCACTTACTGGTTTCCATTGTAAGGTCAGTGACCATTCAGCCTTTGCATTAGTTCCCAGCTGTCAATACCAATTTCCAGTATGCAATACAAAACATACTATGTGAAAGAGCAAATATTTGAAAAAGTTCTGCTATCCTGGATTGTGAATCATTTCTTGAAAAAATGTGGACGGTATGATTTTCACTTTTTTGCCAGTATACATGGTCTTTAAAAGAGCATTTGGCTTGAAAATTCTTCACTATATTTCACAAAAATTAGGCCATGCTATGGCTCTAGTTGTCAAAACATTTATAAAGTAAGTGTGTGAAGTATAGGAAATTTCTTCCTTTTGAAAAATTTTTGATCGTATAGTTCCTTCTAGATTTTTCCATAGTGGTATAGAACACTTTAGTTCATGCTATCTTCATATAGATAATTTTATGTTACTTTATTTGGTCTGATTCCTGTGGTATAGATGGAGGTGGACATTGTTACCCGGACTACCTCAAACCACGTATGATCTCTGTAAAAGCTAGAATTTCCTTTTTCCCCTGAAAATCCTAATTCTGTGCTGCAGTTGAGTGTGGTGGTGGTGCTGGGGCCTCTGACCCTCAGTAACTCACTTGTACCCTCTCCTTTTTCTTAGCTTTTAAACTGGTTTCAGGAAGCCTCGGTGCTCCTACTCTGTGCCCTGAGGACCCCTGGGCACTCTGGCTGACTCAGAAGTTTCTCAGGTTCAGTCTGTTTTCTTTCTTTTTTAATCAGAGAAAACTATGGAGTTTCAGCATTTATTCTGAAAAGTATGAAGAGTGGTTTTGATTCAATCAGAATGTCTTTCAGTTCAATCAGTGACTTCTGGAAGTCACTGGAGGAGTAACGTAAATATTTGATGACATCGTTAATTTAAGAAAATATTTGATGTGTACCTGCTATGTGCCAGACACTGCTGAGACCTGGAAGGAAGGCAGTACATGCAGTGTCTGTTCTCAAGGTATGGCAGATTCCAGTTCCAAATGAGCATGAGTCAGCCCACTGAGGGCAACCTGTGTTGCTCTGAGGTTCATGTTAGTACATTTGTAAAGTGACTGCAAGTGATTTTGATGCCCTCCCATTTGTGATTGGAGTGTAACACAAGGCTCCTCACTCAAACCAGCAGCTTTGTTTTAGTTAAGATGGTCTAGAAAGTTTTCATATATAAAATTACAAATTTCAATTGAATTACATCATACTGGGAAATTCATATAATCTATGAAACTTGGATACAGAATCCAGATGTTTACCTGAGAAAATGTTAGTGTGAAGGATATCAATATTTGAAATCAGTAAGTAAATCCATGGAGCTAGTTCAGCAGGCTAGAGAGGAACTGAGGCACCAAGGTGACTCATGAGCAGAGTTCCAGGTAACAGGTCATCAGTCCTTGTAGTTGGAGGGGCAGGGATTGGGCCAGGAGGAGCCAGACCACACAGCAAGAGCTGCGTTTACAGTTGCTAGTCTACTGTGAGCCCAAGACATGGTCAGAGATGCTGCCAGGGCAAGAAGAGAGGGCAAGTATGCACCTTCTTTTTTTCTTCAGGGCTTCAGTATCATTGTAGTATCTTTAACTGAACAATCAGAAACCAAAGATTCTGAGACTCAAGTTCAGAAATTTGACCACTTGGCCAAATTATAGAAGAGAACAAATGACAAAAAGTGAATTTAGTAGGTGCTGACCCAGGACTAGAAGACACATGGATTTTTCTTCATTAAGCATAGTCTCTGTAACCAAACTGTGTGGGTTCAAATCCTAGCTTAGCCACTTGTTCTGTGGGTAATATTAGATAAACTGATTTCTCAAAGTCTCATCCTCCTCAGCCGTAAAGTGAGGATCAAGTGAAAATAACATCATGTAATGTGTAAAGGTGTAGTGAAAGTCAGAAGAAACAATGTATGCAGTACAGCAGTATATTATTATCAGTGTGGGCGAGGCACTGTTGCAGATGATTGGAAATATGAGAAAACAATATGTGCTCCAGAGCCACATGCAATTTATCTGTGGAAGGAGGCATGTTGGTGAATAATGTGAGGGAATATCCGGTGCAGGGTCGGGGGAGACTGAGATAAGCTAAAGATGGAACCACCTGACTTAGCTTCTGATTGAGTATTTTTGGGACTTATTCTAAAGGTTCAAAAATAATGAGGTGAAAGACAAAGAACAGAAAGACCTTTAGCGTATGTGTGGGAGAGATTTATGCACTGAAAATGTGGAAAATCTCTTGGTGAACAAAAGATTGGGGGTTGCTTATAAAGATTACCTTTTTGGAGAGGGGTCTGACAGTGATGGATTATTAGTGTGCACAGGTTGGGGGTGGGGGAATCTTTGGCACATGCGGGAAGGAGAGACAAGGAACCTGGCTTGGATCAGGAAGAAGTCTGATCAGGTGTTCTTGGTGGTTTCTTTGCCATGTTGGACTGCTGCCATGAGGATATGGCAGAGTTACGTGGCTAAAAAACCTATCATTCCTATCTCTTTAGTAATAGGGGACATCGACCCTTTCTCAAACTGACTCCTGCTGGACAGGGGCACTGTACTGGGAGTCAGGAGGGTTGACGGGACAATGGTTGTTACCCATATAGAAGTTTGTACTGGATATTTTGATGAGGACAAGAATCTCATCATTGGTAAATGCACGTATCCTGGAGTGAAGAAATTTCAAAAAAAAGTTTTAAAATGTAGAATGTCATGGAAGGCAAGCCATTATCATAATTAAAGGACCCAGGAGAGGTAGAAGAAAAGATGCTTATGATCTGAATGTGTTGTTTCACTAGGACCATGGTAAGGGAGAGGAAGATCTACAGCCTAACTATTGACACTTTGTGTCCAGGTAGTTGTGGAGGCTGTTTGCCTTATTCATAATGATTTCTGATTCATTTACAAAGAAACAACATATTTCTTCCAGCATGGCAGAGATACCTCCCTCATTTGCTGTCAGAAAATCTAGAGCTTATTGGTTTTGGAGAGTACCTGCTGCCAGACTATTTATTTGGTTCTGTAGTGAGTGGACGGAGGTAGTTATGTGTTTTATCTGCTGGCACAGATTGGAAGGTAGCTGATGGTATTGATGGACTGTTATGCCCATCCTCCCTCCCCCAAGGCCATGCTGAGAAGGGAGAGTATGCTCAGTCCAACAAGGGATGGGGCATGAATAGCTCTCATTCTTCCAGTAAGATGAGCCTCATGTAATTGGGAATTGAAGGCATTTTTTATAGCCTCTTGAGAGTTTATTGTCAAGGTCAGGAACAAACAGGATTAAAATGTAGGATCCTTCCCACTGGGAAGGGAGGCAAGCATAGGTTCCTGTTTGGCATCCTATAAACCAGCCTTGGGATGGGCAGATGGCTTTATTTTGGCTAGAGGTAATGTTGTATGTATAGTGTGGAAAGTTCCCCATTTGGTGTGAAGATTTATGAGGTAAAGATACTAGGCAAGTAACATTAGTTGGCCAGTCAGAAGAACCATAGATGGGGAAAAGTCCTACTATGGACAGGTTATGTGGGTAGGATAAGTGAGATGTGTTACAATATGTAGGAGCAGCAATATAAATGTTTTGTTGGTAGGGAACACAAAGCCAGCATTCTGTAAGATTTATGGAGTGTGATTAGAGTGACATATATTTGTAACAGAAGTTGGATAATAGGTTGAGTCTAGTATGGAAATATTTGTGGCCCTGAGGTAGATATAATTGAGATTGTGATAATGCAAGATTGGGTTATGGCTTTTGTTTGTATAGTGAGGAAATTTCCTTCTGGGGTTGGGTTGAGTGGGTCATATCTGTGATGGTTATAGAAGGTGCAGAGGATCTGATGCATTTTTTACTGTAAATTTTATCCACTTTATCCCTCCCCCTACCCCATAATCTACTGTGGCTGAGATGAATGGATCTGTTTCTAAATTGTTCTTTTTAGCTGTATGCCAATGGTTTCATATTCCCACTTGTCAATGTAAAACCAGTAGGGATTGACACACTGTTGTTGGTGCATCATAGTGGGCCAAGACGTTATAACTAAACCCCATTCATAACAGCATATCTTCCAATGTTGGCAAATTACTCCTTTTTGTTAGGTGCTCCTCTGCCCCATGTTTGAACATAAGATTTAAGGTGACAGTAAAGAATCTCAAAATGAGTGTGGAGTTGGATGGGCAGTGTGTGAACTTACGGGAAGCCATTATTCCCATCTAAAAGGGTAAAGATAAGAGTGTAGATAGGATTTGTTGTTGGGTGAGAGATCGGGTTGGAGAGAACAGGGAGAATAAAAAGTGGCAGTTAAATCATGTTTGAGAAATCATGGAATATGAATGACAGAGGTTGTGTTTGTGCAATTGTAGAGAGCATGAGAGCCTAGATCCAGAGGGAGCTCATGTTTAGCTAAACAGTTGAAAGTGGAGAGGATTAGGATAGTTATTATATAGAACAGTATGAAAGTAATATTGTATGTAATGTGAAAGTCTTTAGGGAAGATTGTCCAGAATCCCACAGTGAAAATAGTAACTAATAGGATGTAGGGAATTAAAAACAAGATAGGATAACAAAACATGAGTTAGTTTCAAAGCTGTCATTGTTAAATTTTTGAGGTGGAGGCAGGTGGGAGATAAGAAGTGTGACACCCACGATATCTACTCCACTTGTTCAGGGTCAAGGTTACCAGGTAGAGGATGCTATCTTTTTGTTTGGGTAATGTGGAACCAGCATACTAGTCCAGGGACCTTGACAGCTGTTGGCATAGCAAAGTAGACCAGGTGGAGTCTGTTTCACTTAGGTTGAAGTCTTGATCCTGTGGACTTAGGAAATTTAATATAGATTAGGTATCCTGGGGATATGGGAAGATCTGTTTTGGTCCCATCAGAGAGCTGGGAAAGCATGTTGTTATAACAAGTGTTGGAGGAAGGAGAGAATTGGGATATAGTCAACAAGAGGAGGGAGACTTTGGGAGGTAGGAAGGTTGTGGAGTAGGAACGATCATCCATACATGAGTTTAAAAAGGCTTAGAAATGTAGGAGCCCAGGGAAGCGTTTTGAATTTGGCTAAGGCTGGGGAAGAAGTTGAGGCCAAGGTTTGTATAGCTTTAAAATGAGTTTTTGTGAGGTGTGTTTGGAGGATGAAAGCTGTGAAAAAGGAGAAGTTAAGCTTTTTGAGGAGATTTTTACCTAAAAGGACTGTGGGCCATGTTGAGATTACCAGAAAGCTATGGGTGAAGAAGCAAGTTTGGAACCTGCGTGGAATGGGTCCTGTTTGAAGAGCTGTGTAGATTGGCTGTCAACACCAATTTCAGAGGCTGAGGATTTAATACAACAGCCTGAAAATTCAGGAATAACACTATATGTGGCCTCCATATCTACAAATACAGAGACTGTTTTTACCTGAGACCTCCAGTGAGACTCAGAGCTCCAAGAAGTATAGCTTAATAGGGGCTGTGGGCCCCAAGCCCCATCAATCTTCATTAGCAGCAAGTCCAAGTAGGTCATCCAGTGACGAATAAAGTGGCGGTACCTCCTTTGAGGTCAAGGAGTTAGGGATTGCTAACCTGCTATCTGGTGGCGAAGACAATCACTCCTCCAATGGCCCTTGAGATTGCAGAGAATGCAGGGCCCCAGAGTAACTTGTGGGTTGGGAATTCTCTTGCCCAGCATTCTTTCTTATCAAATTTAGAGCATGATCCGGGAGGGGCTTGGGCCGCTCCAACTTGTTTTGGTTTACCTGTTTTAGGAGCCCCAAGTGCCACTAAAAGTTCAGATTAATATTTAGCAAATTTCTTTCTTTTTTTCTTTTGAGTTTTACATCTATTGTTGAAAACATTAAAAGTGATATGAAAAAGGTCTCCCTGTGGGGTTTGAGGGCCAAATTTAGCATTTTGGCTTGGGATCTGGCCCACAACAGGAGGCATCTGTCTCCTCCAAGGTCACAAGACAGCCGGTCCTCTGTGCTGGTTCCTTTGAGGACCTAGCTCTGTCTGACTGTGTATAATATTTTTAACTAACTCAGTTGCTTGTAAAATTCACCCATCTGAAGAAGTAACCCAAACTGCCACGAGGGGGTAATAAGCGATGACTGATCTGGCTTCTTTAGGCCAAAGGGGATCATAGTTGTTGAATGGCAGTTAGGGATACTCGGCAGAGCTTCTAATGACCCTTAGCAGATAGCAGGCATTTTCATCACGGGTAGGCATACAGCTTTAACTCTAGAGGAGACAAAGGCAAAGAATCAATTAAGTATGAAACTCACATGTCATTGATTTTTCATATATACATTTAGTTTTTATAATTACACAAATACTTCCTGTGCTGTTAGAATGTCTAATGTCATGTGATTTTGGAGGATGGCTTATTTTATTAATTTTATCTTTTTTATTTAGGAAAGAAATCAGCTGTAGTGTTGTTTAAGGCCTGTTGAGTATAGTTAATTAGGGGCTCAATATGCATCATATAACCTTTTTCTGGAAAAGATCTGGTAGATTCTAGTAAAAGGAATCTAAAAGAAACTTAGCATATTTGTTATTGTTTTCATCTGCTTGATGTGTTTGGATTTGTTACCTTCTAGGCAACAGCAAACTTTAATCAAAGAATTTATAATTAAAGCATATATATATATATATATATATATATATATATAAATCAAAGAATGAGTGCCCACCCTCCAACCCTGAACCTCTACCTCAGACCCAGGACCTCCATCTAGGAGGGCAGGCCACTTATGTGGCTGCCCTCCCACCCTTGGGGACCCCCCAACCCCTGAACCTAGTATTACTATTGATCTTTGGCTGCCACTCCTCCTCCCAGAACCTTGGACTGCAGTGTATTAATCATACTGGGTTGATGGGAAACTCAGTAACCCCTCATCCAAACAGAGGACCTCAGCAGGCTTTGATCAGTGTGGCGAGTTTGCCCCTAAAATATAGGACTTCAGTGGGTAAACAGGAAGAGTAATGAAGTTTACTCCAGCTGTAGGACCTTAAAGAGCTTGACAAGACTGTGGGTGAGTCCTTCCTCCATTCAGAGAATATCAGGTGGGTTGAGGAGTGTGCCAGCAAGGCCACCCCCAATCTAGAGAAAATTAAAAAGGCTTATGAGACACCCAGTGACCCAGGGTCCAGCTGAGACAGTATAGACAGGGAGATCTGGTAACCTTCAAAAACCTGAAGACATAGTAACAGCAAAAACTAAGGGTTGACTTACATCAATACTCCTAGGTTTATCAGCCTAGGAAGAATATAGAGCTCACTCAACAGGCCCTGCAGGAGGAATTCAGGTGACTGAACCTCCTCTTCATTGTGGTATCCAGCAATCAGACAAACACCAATCACACAGTACTACCCAATACACACATTCCTGACAGTTGAGAATAGTGGGGTTGAGAGACAAAATATTAGCTTGAAAGGTGAAAATGACAAAACAAAAAAGCAAAATGCAATCTCAAACATCTAGTCCATCAGGGGGAAGTACAAGGGACATTGAAATAGAGGACTTTAAAAGTCATACATCTGAAAACTCTGAAAATAAAAGTGAAATGAAGAAACAAATCCATGATGCTGTATAGGAAATCAAATTAGAAATAATTTCTCATGTAAAGACAAAAATGACAACCTTAGTAAAGGAGTTGCTCAACATAGCTAGAGAAAAAATAGATTAAAAAAGTACAGGAGCATGGGAAACTGATTGAAACGCTGAATGAACAATATATAAAACAAGCAGAATGTATGAAACAAATTCAGAGAGATATCTAAGAGACAAAAAATTCTATTCAAAGTCAGCAAAAACCATTTAAATGAAGCTGAGGATAGAATGTTGGACCTTGAGGACAGGATTGCAGTTAGCGATCATGAAAGGATAGAACTTGCAAAAATAACAATACAGCATGAAATGACAACTCAGCAGCTTCAAGATTATGCCAAAGAAACAATATAAGACAAATAGGCACCAATGACGATGCAGGAGTCAATGCAAATGACATTGGTGTTTTATTTACAGAAGTAATAGCAGAAAATTTCCCCAACATGGGGAAGGAATCTGATATGCAGATAAGTGAGGCATATAAAATGTCAAAAAGTCACAATCAACATAAATGTACACCCAGACATATAATAATTAAGATCCTAGACATATAGCATAAAAACGGCCTAAAAGCTATTAGAGAAAAGACACAACTCACCTATCAAGGAAAGCCCATTAGACTCATGGCAGACTTTTCAACACAAAGCCTCAAGTTAAGATGAGCTTGGAGTAGGGTGTTTTAAGCCCTGAAAGAAAACAACTTTTAACCCAGACTGATGTACTTTAAAAATCTTTCTTTGAAACTTAATGGAAAAATAAGACACTTCCATGACAAAGAACACCTGAAGAAATTCACATCCACCAAACCAAGCCTAGAAAGAGTACTGAAAGACATACTAGATAGAGATAAAAATGACCACAACTTCCAGAACAACAACAGAAAGAAACCATCAGACAGGACAGGCCATTAAATAAAGAGGAAAAACAGAAAACCAAAAGCAAGATAATAAAATGACAAAGTTGAGCCTGTACATATCAGTTATATCCATCAATGTAAATGACCTTAATCCACCTATTAAAAGAAATAGATTGACAGAATGGATCAAGAAACAGGAACCCTCTATATGCTGTACAAAAGAAACACATCTGACTCAAAAGGAAACTCGTAGACTAACAGTCAAAGCATGGAAAACAATATTCCATGTAACAGGAACTAAGAAAAAAAAAGAGGTAGCTATTCTGTTTGCAGACAATGTAAACTTAAAACCAAAAATGATCAAAAGAGATAAAGAAGGTCACTACATACTTGTCAGGGGACTAATTCTACAAGAAGAGCTAACAACCATAAACATATATGCACCAAATACAGGAGTACCCAACTATATAAGACAAATACTAACAAATATAAAAAACCAAATAAGCAACAACACAATTGTAATAGGGTACCTTAATATCCCATATGGTCACAAAGAGATAGATCAACTAGACAAAAAGTCAACAAAGAAATGACAGAACTGAAGGAAATCAGTGAGCAAATGAACTTAGTGGATGTTTACAGAGTGTGCCACCCAACCATATCAGAATACACATTCTTCTCAGCTGCACATGACATTCTCCAAAATAGACCATATGTTACCCATAAAACATTCTTAAGTAAATATAAAGGGATTGAAATTATTCCATACATATTATCAGACCATAGTGCACTTAAATTGAAAATTAATGGCAAAAGAAATGGCAAACCTGCAAGAAGACATGGAAATTAAATAACAACCTTCTGAACAACAGGTGAGTTACAGGTGAAATTAAAGAGGAAATAAAGCAATACCTAAAATTCAATGAAGATATGGATACAACATACCATAACCTGAGGGACACAATGAAAGCATTCCTAAGAGGGAAATATAAAGCAATAAATTGTCATATCAAGTAAAAGAATGACAAATAAACAACCTAATGCTTCATCTCAAGCTTCTAGAAAAAAGAAGAGCAAACAAAACCCAAAGCTCACAGAAGAGAGGAAATTGTAAAGATTAGAGCAGAAATCAATGCAATTGAGACTAAAAAAAATTACAAAGAATTATTGAATCAAAGAGCTGGTTTTTTGAGAAAATAAATAAAATTGATAATCTCTAGCCAATCTTATCAATAAAAAGAAGGAAAATTCTCAAATTCATACAATAAGGACTGAAAAGAGGGAAATTACTACAGATTCTATGGAAATTTGAACGATCATGAATACCTGTTTTGAAAATCTTTAGTCACATAGGGTGGAAAACACAGAGGAAATGGACAGATTTCTAGAAACATGAAATACCAAAGCTCAATCAAGAAGATATAACAATTTCAAATAACCCAGTATCAGCAACTGAAATTGAAAACGTAATTAAAAACTTACCAGCAAGAAAAGCCCAAGTCTTGATGGATTCATGGCTGAATTCTACAAGAAATTTAGGGAAGATTTAATGCCAACACTCCTCAAATTCATCAATGAAATTGAAAGGCATGGAATCCTCCCTAAATCATTCCTGGAGGCAAGTATTACTCCCATACCAAAATCAGAGAAAGACCCAACCCAAAAGGAGGACTATCGACCAGTCTCACTAGTGAACACTGATGCAAAGATTCTCAATACAACACTGGCAAATAGAATACAGCAAATCATCAAGAAAATTATACATCATGATCAAGTGGGATTCATCCCAGGACTGCAGGGATGGTTTAACATACACAAATCAATAAACATACTACACCACATCAACAGAGTCTAAAACAAAAATCACATGCTCATTTCAATAGATGCAGAAAAAGCTTTTAATAAAGTCCAACACTTGTTTCATAAAAACCCTACAGAAACTTGGTATAGATGGTAACTACCTCAATCTGATAAAGACCATAATGACAAACCGACAACATTATACTAAATGGACAAAAACTGAAAGCTTTCACTCTAAATTCAGGAAGAAGACAAGGACGTCCACTATCTCCATTCCTATGCAATGTAGTTCTGAAAATATTAGCCAGAGCAATCAGACATGCACTAAACTAAAGTCAAAATGGATCAAAGATCTAAATATGAAAACAAAAACACTAAATCTGCTGGAAGACAAGGTAGGTAGAAAATTTGTTTTTTTTTTTCTTTTTTTTTTTTTTCTTTTTAAAAATTTTATTTAAAGAATGACTAAACAAAACAGAAAATGGGTAGAAATAATACACACTTTCAAAGAAAAAATAAACAGTAAGAAATCACTAGTTGATGATTACAGATTGTCCTTTTACAAATAGTTATTCAAGATACTAAAGTGGAACATATAAAGTGGGGATTCAAACAGTGATATTGCAACCAGTTTTGTTCAACTATCCAACAAAGACTTAGAAATATGTTTATCAATCCTATACACTTAAACATACATGCAGTTATCCATATCTTCAATTATGTTGAGATTAAACAAACCAAAGCAGGCTAATATCATTCTGAACAAAGAATAATACTATTGCTGGGTTTCACATTATGACACTCCAGGATCAGCACTGGGTACTTTAGTGTTTCTTTTTCTTCAAAGTATTTGTTCATTTCATCATGTGTCATAAGATCAGTTCTCATAAACTGTTTGTAGGTTCTACACATGCATTCTATCCTTTCTATATTAGGGGGAGAAACAAAACAAAGTAAGACAAAACAAAACATTGCAGTACATAATACTACATTCATGGTGGAGAGTTGCACATGTACTTGATGTGTGCTTTTAAACCTTGTTTATCCTTATCAGCTTATGTTATTTACTTATTTTTTTTCTTTTCTGAGAAAGGATCTTGCTGTGTAGCCCAGGCTGGGCTTGAATTCATGGTATCACCCTATTTCTTTCTTTCTTTTTTTTTTTTTTATTTAAGAGGAAAAAGAGAAAAACACAAAACAAACCAAAGCGGCGTAAGGGTACACGCAATACAGAACTACAAAACAAAACAAAACAAAAAAACATAACAGTAAGAAATCACCTGCTAGTAGATTACACACTATCTTCTTGAAAATAGTTCCTCAAATCACAGTATCAAAGAACACAAGGTGGACATTCAAACAGGGAGACTGCAAACAGCTGTGTTCAATGTTCCAAAAACATTGATAAAGTCAGCTATTTAACACCCCCAAACACACTTGCTGTTATATCCGTTAGAGCTCTTTTTCTTTTTCTTTTTTTTCCCCTCTCTTTTTTACAACAAAATTTACACATCTTGGATTTTATTACTCCTTAGTGCTTATTACTTTCTTTGGTGGGGGGGGGGAAGAATACAGTCAAATATGGCAAAACAAAGCTGTCAGTCAATACCAAGGATAGACATAGCACATGGTGTAGAACAGAGTACAAGTTTATCAACAATGGTTATCAACGTTGTCCCTTGTTTCCTTAAAAAGAATTGTCTATCTTATTAGATATTATAAAGTTGAACAAAACAGTAGAGAACAAGACCAATAAAACTTAGGCATTGTAAACATTACAGGACTTCCAAAGAAGACAATATAGTCAAACCAGAATGGGTATCTTAGTGAATCTTATTGTCTTCAAAGTAGTTGCCTATTTCTTCAAACTTGATACTATCATATAGAATGGAACAGAGTCTAATCAGTCAAAACAAGATCGTGGGAGTACTACAGGAGTTCAAAACAAGTTAATAGGAACTCAAAAAGAGTTACTATTTATATATCCTAATTTTTTTGAATTTTTTCTTTAATTAAGACAAACATAAGAAATGACTAAATAATTTTTTTTTGAAACAATAAGGGGGAGATTGAGATAAAACAGGACATAACAATATAACAATAGAGGTCACAGCATGACTGTTTCAACAACCTAGTACTTCACCACCTTATAACCTGACTTAATAGTAGTTACCATAGTGTCTTTTTCCTTGAAATATTTGGATAAAACTTCATATACTCTAGCTTCAAATATTTTCATATCAAGAAGCCCAGAATAAAGCCTTTCTAATTAATGAGTGAAAACTTTATAAGGCTTCAAGGCCACCTAATGGGGAATCATGATTACCACATATTTTTATATATTTGAATCATTATTTACATTAGGGAAACTATTCGGTATTCACACATGCGAGATTGATTTATTTCACTAATGAGTATGGTCTCAAGCTGCGCCCATTTATTGATAAATATCTCAATGTGATCCTTCTTTATAGCTGAATAATACTCCATTGTATAGAAATACCACAACTTTTTTATCCATTCCTCAGTTGATGGGCACTTGGGTTGTTTCCAAGATCTGGCGATTACAAATTGTGCTGAAAATTTGGAGATATAGGAGTAAGCAAAATATTCATGAACAAAATACAAACTGCACAGGAGGTACTTCAAAGAATCAATAACTGGGGTCTCATCTTATTAAGAAGTTTTTGCACTTCAAAAGAAATCATCAACAAAGTGAAATGAAAACTCATAGAATGGGAACAAATTTTAGCCAACAACCCCTCAGACAAAGGACTTATATCAGGAACATATAAACAACTGAACAAAATCAGGCCCCCCAAATCCAAAGGCCCCATCCAAAAATATGGAGTTGAGATGAATACACACTTGTGAGACAAAGAAATACAAATGGAAAATACATATATAAAGAAATGTTCACCATCACTGGCCATTGAAGAAATGCAAATTAAAACAGCACTGAGATTTCACCTCACTCCAGAAAGAATAGCTGCCGTCAAGAAATCAACTGATACCAAGTGTTGGCGAGGCTGTGGGGAAAGAGGAGCACTGCTCCACTGTTGGTGAGAGTATAGCCCAATGTGGCCACTGTGGAAATCAGTATGAAGATGCCTCAAAAACTAGGATTAGAAGTTCCTTTCAATTCAGTTATTCCCCTCTTGGGTATTTTCTCAGAAAAATTGAAAAGATCATGTCTCAGTGATATATGTGTACCCATGTTTATGGAAGCACAATGTGTAGTAGCTAAATCTTGGAAACAACCCAAATGCCCATAAACCACAGAATGGATTAAAAAGATGTAGTATTTTTATACAATGAAATATTACTCAGCTATAAAAAAGGATAATCTTGAGGCTTTTATAAATAAATGGAAGCAACTTGAGACTATCCTCATAAGTGAAAAAAATCAGACTCATATTTGTAAATATTGCATTTTCTCTCTAGTATAAAAAATAATAATAAAAAAACTGAAAGAGTAGTAAGATCCAAATGTATAATAGATACTGAGATAATGAAAGGGAAAGAAAGTGCACTAAAGGATACAACTGTATATTTAAGTGTGTAAGATAGATAACCATACTACTAAGTTTTTGTTAGTTCATTAAACAGAATAGTTTGTACTGTCATTGTTTCATTGTCCACTTTTTGTGCTTTGATTTTGTGACTTGAACAACTACTTCTAAGATAACAATATATATAATTTATCAACTAGTGATTCCTCATTGGTGTTTTAAAATTCCGTATTACTTCCACATTTTTTTCTGTTTTACTTTTTGTCTAAATAAAAAAAATCAAAGCATGAGCAGTAAGTCTGAGAGTTAAGTTTAGAAACTGTTTCTAAGTTATAGCAATTATAATCTATTGGCTCTCAGTTCCTTTTGTTGGTGGATATTACGTATATTTTTATTTAAAAATTATCATTTGACTGGTGATCTCATGTTGGTTGCCTTGAATCTCTTGGCTGGAGCACAAGAAAAAGGCAGATGTCTGGATCAGAAAGCAAATGTTTATCATTATAAACAATCCCAATTTTATACTTGAAGATGTGAATATAAGATCTGCAATAATAAATTATCATAGCCATATGAACTTTATATTAGATTTTTATAACTTTAGTTGGGGTGTCTTTTGTAAGGCTATGGCAATTATGGGATTTCTGATTAATGAACAAAACTGGTTAAATGTTACCAGGTGGCCACTTTTTTTTGTTGTTCATCAATTGAAGTCCTGTCCAATCTCTCCTCACCTCAAGGGAGTTTATTTAATTATTTTAATAAATTTGATGACTTATTAAAAACCCAATTATAATATTTTTTAAACAATGAGAGACTCTCAAGTGTCTCTCAAAATAACCAATTTTAGCATCTTTTTGACCAGCTGGCAACCCAGGTAAAAGCGTGGCCTTTCAATCTATAACCCAAATAAACCTTGATTAAGTGATCTGAAAATGCAAAAGAAAGAGGAAAAGAGAAAAGATTATTGAGCTCAAATAAAAGGAACATCTGTTTGTGGATATGACGTACAAAGAAACGTATAGATGATCTGTACAGGTTGGACATAGAGACATATACAGTGTAACAGACAAATGCCTCACACAATCAGAGTGCACTCAAATAAACCTGGCCAATTTGAACTATAATGAATTTTATAGTTTTTAAATGTGTTAGTATAAGTAGACTAGTGAGAACCTTTTGTAGGTCAATTTCTATGCATGAAAAATAAATTTAATTTGGTTAGTAAACTCAAAAGGATCTTCATCAAAAGAGACAATACAATCTGAAATGTGTGAGAGATCAGCAATAGAAAATGAAACATGAACATGATCACGACCCTCTGTGCTGGCCACCTCATGGAGGAGGAGGAGGGGCTCCTGTGGGAGACTTTGGAGGGGTCAAGAATGGTGTGGAGTCGGTGAAGACAGGGGCTAGGTGTCTTCAGAAACTATTATGGGTGGGGAGAGAGAGGAGGTGAAGTGGGTGAGGCTGGAGAAGGAGGCACATCCCCATCAAGGGAGGAGGAGCACGGAGCCAGGGACAGGGAGATGGCCGGGAGCCAGCTGGTGGCAGAGAAGGGAGGAGGGGCAGGGCCTGTTGAGTGAGCCAAAAGAATTCGGGACAACTCCTAGGACTGAATTAGATCAGGGCATGCCTGGAGTTTTAAAAAGGCCTCTAGGTATGGAATTTCTGCTCATTTGCCATTACGATACCAACAATTATTTAAATCTCTGATGGTATCATAGTTAAGAGTATTTTCATCTGCCAATGCTTGGCATTATCAATGATCCCTGGCACCAAAAAAAAAAAAACAAAAAAAAAAACAAAACAACAACAACAAAAAAACGAGGTTAAGTGAACCAAGTAGTTTGACAAGGGAACATAAGTTGTTTAGCTCTGATGGCATGTTTTTCATGTAGGGAATGACGATTTTCCATAGTGATCAAATTTGGGGTGAGCCAGTGAGCTAAGAACGAGTCACCGGCCCTGCGGTGGGCCACCTGGCAGGAGGAGCATGTTCAAGGAAGAGGTCCCAACAATGGACTCCCATTGGGGGAGACAAAAGGGGAAAAGAGCAGGTGGGACTGATCAAGGCATCACCTGGCACAGGCTTGTGTCTTAAGGACACAGGGATCCCAGATGAATTTGGCTCACCGGCAAGAACCTGATTAACTGCAAGGTCAATGGTGGATGGATTTGAGCTAGCAACAGAGACAGCTTCAGGAAACTCCAAGAGAGATGGAAGGAGGGGGGGGGAGTGGGCAAGAGAGGAGAGAGAGAGAGAGAGAGAGAGAGAGAGAGAGAGAGAGAGAGAGGATCAGGGAAACATGCCACAACAAAGGTTCTCATGGGAAATAAGCAGCATACAGTTTCCTCCTTATCTGTTGACAACATTCCTCAGGTGAATCTTCCACGCCCAAAGCCACACTGACTCAGTTCATTCAGCTGGGTGTTCCCACTCAAGTTGACCACTAGTTAACCTACTGAACTGTATTAAAGAATTTCTAAAGATTGTAAGATAACCTACAGGGCCAGTTTATAGTTACATAATATTGCATATGATATCAAGACTTTAGTTTGTCAATGTTTTTATGTTGAGGTCTTTGATAGATTTCTGGTTTTTGAGTGTGACAAACAATGGTGGTGTTGTATATTTACAAACTAGGGAACTGGAGGTCAGATGGTGAAGGCCAAGTTCTCAAAAAGCAGCCAAGTGAAGGGCAGCCTGGTAAAGAAGCAGAGAGGGCATTCAGAACACAACACCAGACCCTGTGCTAGGTCAGGGCTGGGACTGAGTGTCTCAGTTGCTGGGCTGACATTCTTGGATTGTTGTTTTTTTACAATACAGAAAAGCACCCATGAAAGAAAAGATATGGATGTGGTTCACTTACTCCTCCTCCTCTGAGCCCCTGACCTTGGGGTAGTTTCATGCTGTATGAAACAAACCTTTGCCCTTGACGGGGAGGGTGGCCTGTGATGTGTTTGCCCAGTGTCTGCCCCAGTCCTGATAGCAAAACTGAGAATCCTGGTCCTGAGCATCTCCAACATCTTTCCACTTACTTCCTGCACTCATGCAGCTATTCACCATCTGCCCACATCTGAGCAACCCCTGGGAGGGTGCTAGAGCTCCCTGCTGGCCCAGGAGTTAGTGAGCAAGAGATAAACATTAGCTGTATGTTAGTGGAGTCCTGAAGGTATTTGTTATGCAGCAACAATTAAACAGATCAATATCAAATTTGCATTCCTACGTGAGGCTAAAAAAAACTCACTGCAGTTCATATTCAGTGACATTTTACTTTTTCTCCCATTTTTCTTAAACCTTCAAATTCCTTCTTTTGAACATATCCATTTTTGACCAGTTTTTTCTGTTGTAGTTTCTGTTGTTTTTTGTTGGGGGGTGTGTGTGAGGTTTTGGTTGGTTTTGCCAATATCCCTAGATATTAAAAGCACAGTACTATTCCTGGCATTGTCCTTATCTGCAGTGCTTGCTAACAACCTGTTCTCAGATCTCTGTCTTTCAATTTGTCAGGATATGCCAGGCCTCCTGGACCTGTGACTGTCAGGATATGTCAGGCCTCCTGGACCTGTGACTAGCATTTGCCACTCCAGTTCCTTTCCCTCCGTCTCACACATGGGGGAAGGAAAAAAAATCTAAGGCCATAAGTTATTAATTATAATTATTAAATTATACTTAATATAGTTAGGGTTTTTATGAGAGATAAAATCAATAATTGCTACGTTACACAGTGTGCACAGAAACTATAAGATGAAAATATTCTAAAATAACTTTGATTTTTACACATTACTAGTCACAGAGTTATAGGAGAGGAAAAGTGCTGCAAAAGAAGGAGTGCTAGAAAAGGAGAGGATCAAGAAGAAAAGAAAGCAGTTGGGGCAAGACAAAGTCACACTCAGCTGGAGACAGAAGGGCGTCAGAGGGGAGATTGATAGAGAGATACACAGCAAGGGTTGGGATGAGAAAATCCACCAACATACTTGCATAATTCAGACTGGGTCCTGCTTCGGTTTTTCCTTCCCTGAATAATCTTGACAATCATAACAGTGTGAACTTTCTCAAAATGTAACCTCCGCAAGACAGCTCTGCTCAAAACTGTCAGTGGCTGGTTCTCAGTCAGACCGGTGCCCTTTAGTATGGTAGCCACCAACCGCCTTCAGAAGTTGTTATTACTTCTGTTGTTATAAGATAACTTGCAAGAGTAAAATGCGCAGTGAGTTTTGAAAGAGAAACCCAATCAAGGGGAAAATTCTTCAGTTGCAAAAGATCTGACACACTTGTATGTGGAGGGTAAGAAATCTGTAGGAAGAAGAGCACAGTGCTCACACTAGGGGGGGTAGTAGGTGGAATGAGCTTGCTGCAGAGGCCGGTGAAGACTGATGGTTTCTGCCAGCATCCACTGACTGTCTCCTCCATATTAAGCTCCTTAAGATGTTCTTATAGGTGATGCCTCATTTAATTCTCACTATGAGAGCAAAATTACTAGTATCTTTCCAGAGGCAGTTGTGGTTTTATCATCAAGGTCATGAGTTTCAAGGTCAGGCTTTCTGGGCTCAAGCTGTAGCACCACATCTAATTAACTATGAAAGTTTAGATGAGTTTCTTAGTTTCTTCAGTAGCTTTGCATCATCTATAAAACAGTATTAGTTTCATAGAATTGTGAACATCAAAGTAATAATACATAATAGTAATGACTGATGCACAGTGGATCCTTTATGGTCAAGCTGTTCATCTTGGGACATTTTTGCTCTCTGGGGGACATTGGGCAATGTATGGTGCCATTTTAGATCATTATGACTCACATATGCTGCTGGCATCCAAGGGGCAAAGTCCAGAGACGCTGCTAAACATTCAATATACAAGAATACAAGACACCTCTTTATGACAAAAATGATCTTGCACAAATACGCATTCAATAGATTAGTTGTTAGTAGTTATTGTTAGTTATAACTACCAATAACATGGGAAATACTAAGGGTTAGTGATGGTAAATAACAGAACAAGATCATCCAGCCAAGAAGAAATGATAGAATTTGGCTTTGAATGCTTCTCATTGTACATTGTACTATCTATTATAACTCAAGGAGAGAGGAAAGCACCTCCTGGGGTGCAACTGGGAAACTCTGGGTTAACTGTAGAGCTATGCCCCCTGAGGAAATTGGTAGTTATGACCTCAGTGGTGTACAGGTGCTTCTATGTAACATCAGCAGAGCACAACAGACTTGGAAACTCTGTCAGAGCTCACTCGATGCTCTCCCTTTCTCCTTGAGTCACTGTCTACTCCTTAATTGCCAGTCTACTGTAACCTCATTTCATGCTGATTTCAAATAAAATCCACCCCATAAAGAAAAAATAATATAAAAGTACAGCTTTGTTCTAGTCTCTTGTGGAAACAGGAGTCCCTTGCAGAGATGCTAGCAAATTGAAGACATCCTCTCCTTACTTCATTTCTGAGTGGCTTTGCTTGGGATCCCATTTGTCTCCTGCTTCATGAACTGTGACTTAAAAGTAAATTTGCAATGTCACCTAAACATCATTCTTTTGTAATAATAATTACATTTATCTTGGAGATACTATCATGGTCTAAGCCTAAAACATCCCCCCAAAGGTCTCACATGTTCAGAGCTGTGGCTTTTGGAATGTGACTAAGGCATTAATCTCATCAATAGTGTGTTCAGTTAAAAACAGATGACTAGGAGGGTGTCACAGCTGGAGAGAGGAGCCACTGCCAGCATCTTCACAAGTCCTGTCCTGTCCTCCCACTTCTTTTCTCTGGCTTTTAGCTTCCTGGCTCTCACAAGGTGACTATGCTGTTCCGGCCACTTTATTCCTGCCTCAGAGCCAGCCAGCCATGGACTGAATCTTCTGAAATGCTAATACAGTGTCTTTTCTCCTGTGCATTTTGTACGCCATATAGTTTGTCCAGCAACAGAAAGGTGACAAATACATATAATATTCTTTTATAAAAGGAATCAGGATTCCATAGAGAATGTCATGGTTTATGTCAGTGGCCCCAAGCCTCATGCAATTATGCGTTTGTGATTGGTTCACTGTCTAGTGCTTGGATTGGTGGTATGAGTGCTACACCCACCTAGGGGTGGAGCCAGGATATGATGTAATGGCAGGAAGAAGGTGTGTCTCTCTCTCTTGCCGGTTTGCACTTGCTGTTTGCAGTGGCCATGAACTGTGGCCCATCACATCACCCTGCCTTGGAGCCAACTGAATACGGACTGAAAACTCCAAGAACTGTAAGAACTAAATCTTTCTTTCTCTCATTTTGGGTGTCGGGTATTTTGTCCCAGCAATGAGAAAAAGTAACTAAGTCAGAGAAGTGGCCAAAATTATACAAAATGAGCCTGGAGTATCTTTATAAGTGGCACCATATAAGGCAATACTAAAAACCAAATCAACAACAAGAAGTATGTCATGGACAAAAGTCAACTGAAAGAGCACCCAAAGGCCAAACCTAGGACAATCTGAGCAAGAAAATAATGTAGTATTATATGATAACCCAAAGTGTAAACAACCATCCTTGAGTCTATACTAATATAAATAAGTGACTGACTATATAAAGTAATGGGAGACAATAGGCATATCTCCCATAAAGAGAATTGCAAATAATTTATATTAATACTTTCTCTTCAAGGAATAGGAGGATAAAGCCCCATTTTTAAGTGCAGGCTACGTCTAGTGACTTTTGTCCAAAAGTACCACATGGAAAGGGGAAGAGAACCATAGAGGAAAATAAGTACATCGTTCAGATGATCAAAGTTAACATCAACAGAAAGTCAGATTGACACCAGGTGGCCGTGATGTTATAGGCTAAAAATGACTCTTCTCTCTGTAGGTTTCCTCCTCAAAGCTTATAATCCCTGTCCAGTTATTAGAAAATCATCAGACAAATCCTAATAATGGGACACTCTATATGATGGATAACCAGTACTCATCAATACCTTCAAGGACATGAGAAATAAATCCAAGAAGGTCCTAAGCTTTGGACATCACAACTAAATGGGTTATTGATTCCTGTACAAAATTCTGGTACAGAACAGGAAATGGAGTAGAATCAAAGAAAATCTGAATGAAGTATGGATTTTACATAAAAATGTATCAATATAGGGTCATTACAGTGACAATCATACCATACTGGGGTAAGATATGAATAGTAGGAGAAATTGAGTATTGAGATTGTAAGAATCCTCTATGTTCTCATTTTCATCTTTTTCTCTAAATTATGAACTAAAAATACTCTTTGACTTAGAGTTATGTCTTTATAAATCCATCGTAATGATTTGAAAATTTTATACTTGAAAATGCACTTCCCAAGATTTCTGAACATCATTTCTTAGCAACATGGCACATGGTGTCACCACATGGCTGGCTGCTGCAACCCCATACCATGAAAGGCTATAAAAACTGTATATCCTTAGACCTCGAAAAGATTGAAATCTAGAATTTCAATGAACAAGTTATATCATGTATAGTTACAAATTCTCTATAATAATGTTATCATTATGTATACCTGAAATGTACCAATAATATCTGATTAAAGAAATAAAAAATAAAAACATAAAATTTGAATGCAAAATAGATTTTATTATGTATATCACTTTCAAACTCCCAAATTAAAAAGTTTTAATTTAAAAGTTTAAGAAATTAATAAGTCAAACAGGCTCCCGATAGGTGGGCTGGCCCACACTACCAGCCTAGCCCAGCCTGTTTAGCTGCCGCGCCTGGCCATAGGTCTGCAGAGGAGGAGCTGGGCAGATCTGGGGTGCCCTCACTGGCCTCTCTGCGTGTCTGGAGGACTCTGGATATCTGCGCCCAGACTGCTGGAGTTCCCTCAGGCTTCCAGGTGCAGTGAAGGAGAGAGGTGGGTTTGAGGCTTCCACATCAGCCTCCCCATTCCGGCTTCATTTGGAGACCTGCTGAGCTCCCCATAGGTGGGCTGGCCCACACTACCAGCCTAGCCCAGCCTGTTTAGCTGCCGCGCCTGGCCATAGGTCTGCAGAGGAGGAGCTGGGCAGATCTGGGGTGCCCTCACTGGCCTCTCTGCGTGTCTGGAGGACTCTGGATATCTGCGCCCAGACTGCTGGAGTTCCCTCAGGCTTCCAGGTGCAGTGAAGGAGAGAGGTGGGTTTGAGGCTTCCACATCAGCCTCCCCATTCCTGGCTTCATTTGGAGACCTGCTGAGCTCCCCATAGGTGGGCTGGCCCACACTACCAGCCTAGCCCAGCCTGTTTAGCTGCCGCGCCTGGCCATAGGTCTGCAGAGGAGGAGCTGGGCAGATCTGGGGTGCCCTCACTGGCCTCTCTGCGTGTCTGGAGGACTCTGGATATCTGCGCCCAGACTGCTGGAGTTCCCTCAGGCTTCCAGGTGCAGTGAAGGAGAGAGGTGGGTTTGAGGCTTCCACATCAGCCTCCCCATTCCCGGCTTCATTTGGAGACCTGCTGAGCTCCCCATAGGTGGGCTGGCCCACACTACCAGCCTAGCCCAGCCTGTTTAGCTGCCGCGCCTGGCCATGGGTCTGCAGAGGAGGAGCTGGGCAGATCTGGGGTGCCCTCACTGGCCTCTCTGCGTGTCTGGAGGACTCTGGATATCTGCACCCAGACTGCTGGAGTTCCCTCAGGCTTCCAGGTGCAGTGAAGGAGAGAGGTGGGTTTGAGGCTTCCACATCAGCCTCCCCATTCCGGCTTCATTTGGAGACCTGCTGAGCTCCTGATAGGTGGGCTGGCCCACACTACCAGCCTAGCCCAGCCTGTTTAGCTGCCGCGCCTGGCCATTGGTCTGCAGAGGAGGAGCTGGGCAGATTTGGGGTGCCTGCATCGGCCTCTCCATGTGTCTGGAGGACTGTGGATATCTCTGCAACCAGGGAGGGTCCACAGGTTCCTGAAGCACTGCGGCCTGTGGTGAGTACCCTAATCCGGCTGCGATTGAAGAACTGTGGAGCTTCCAAGGGGCAGGTGGGCGCACAGTGTCTCTGAGGCCCAGCTTGTCTGGAACTGCGGAGTTCTGAGCAGGCAGAGGAGGGCCACTGGTTCTGTAGGCCTAATGGCTTGGGGTAGCGCGGCGCCAGACTCTCAGTAGCTCCAAACATAGAAGGCGATTTTCAACAGATCCTGAGGAAGCTTTCAAATAACACTTGAAACACAGAAATATAGGAAAATGACAAAACGAAAGACCAAATTACAACCTCAAACCTCCAGCCCATCTCAAGAAACCCTAGGAGCGATGTATATAGAAGAAAATATATCCCATCCACCTCATATATCGGACACAATAGCCACTGAAATTGACAAGCAACACCAGGAAGCTTTAAAGAAATTCAAACTCGAAATAATCTCCCAGATAAAAGAAGAAATGATAAAAGAAATGAAAGAGATTCTAAATATATCTAAAGAAAACACAGATAAAAAATTGGAGGAACTAAACAAAAAGATAGAATCCCTAGACGAGCAATATAAGAAACAAACAGAATACATAATGCAGATGCACAGAGATATACAGGAAATAAAAAACTCCACTGAAAGTTGTAAAAACCGCCTTAATGAAAGTGAAGATAGAATTTCAGACCTTGAAGACAGGATTGCAGCTAGTGAACAGGAAAGGAAAGATCTTTTGAAAATAACAAGGAACCAGGAAACAACAATTCAACAACTGCAAGACGATGCAAAGAAGAATAACATAAGAATGATAGGGATTAATGAAAGAGAGGGAGACAACATGAAGGATGTCAGGAGGATATTTAGAGAAGTAATAGCTGAAAATTTCCCAAGCATGAGATCAGAAACTGACATCAGGATCAGTGAAGCATATAGAACTCCAAACAGTCATAACCAAAATAAAACTACACCCAGACATATAATAATCACCATCCCAGAAATCCAACACAAGAATAGATTATTAAAATCTGTCAGAGAGAAAAGACAAATCACTTATAAAGGAAAACCTATCAGAATCACAACAGACTTCTCAGCACAAACGATAAAGTCAAGAAGAGCATGGAGTGAAGTATTCCAGATCCTAAAGCAAAATGATTTCCAACCAAGACTGATATATCCTGCAAAACTATCATTCAAAATAGATGGTGCAATACGATACTTCCATGACAAAGAACAGCTGAAGAACTTCATGAACACCAAACCAACCCTGCAAAAAATATTGAAAGACAGTTTAGATACACAAAGGAAAAAATCACTAAGCAAAGCAAATAATTAAACAGAACTGAAAGATAAAGATGCAACAGCAGAGAGATAACATTCCTACAATTAACCAGCATTTAACAGTAATAACCATTAATGTAAATGGTCTCAATGCACCAATCAAAAGAAACAGACTAGCAGAATGGATCAAGAAACAAAATCCAACCATATGCTGTTTACAGGAAACCCATCTAACCCAGAAAGATACTCACAGACTGAAAGTCAAAGGATGGAAAACAATTCTTCATGCAGCAGGAATCCAAAAAAAGGCAGGAGTAGCCATTGTGTTTGCAGACAACGTGAACTTTAAACCAACAATGACCATAAAGGACAAAGAAGGTCACTACATACTCGTAAGGGGAAAACTCCAAGAGGAAGAGATAACTATCTTAAATATATACGCACCAAACTCCAGAGCACCCAGTTATATAAAACAATTATTAACAGAAATGAAAACTCAAATTATCAGTAACACAATTGTAACAGGAGACCTTAATACACCACTGACACCAAGGGACAGATCAACCAGACAGAAAATGAGCAAAGAAATAACAGAACTGAATCACACCTGTGAACAAATGGGTTTGATAGACATATACAGAATGTTCCACCCAACAACATCAGAATACACATTCTTCTCAGCAGTACATGGATCATTTTCTAAAATAGACCATATATCAGCTCACAGAACATATTTAAGCAAATGCAAAAGAGTTGAAATCATCCCTTGCATATTATCGGATCATAGCGCTCTGAAATTAGAAATTAATGACAAAGGATACTGCAAAAATTCCGCAAACACATGGAAACTAAATAACACACTCTTGAGTAATCAGT
Organism: Cavia porcellus; assembly: GCF_034190915.1. NCBI lineage: Eukaryota > Metazoa > Chordata > Mammalia > Rodentia > Caviidae > Cavia > Cavia porcellus. The sequence continues at coordinate 47,485,724 of NW_026947513.1, read as the reverse complement.
GGGTCACAGAAGAAATTAAAGAAGAAATTAAACAATACCTAAAAGAAAATGAAAATGCAGATACAACTTACCGGAATCTGTGGGATGCAATGAAAGCCGTTCTGAGAGGAAAATTTATTGCACTGAGTTCCCACATCAGGAAAACAGAACGATTACAAATAAATAACTTGATGCTACACCTCAAACAGCTAGAAAAAGAAGAGCAAGTCAAGCCCAAAGCCAAAAGAAGAGAGGAAATTATAAAAATCAGAGCAGAAATCAATGCAATAGAGACTAAGAAAACAATCCAAAGAATCAACGAATCAAAGAGTTGGTTCTTTGAAAGAATAAATAAAATCGATAAGCCCCTAGCCAGCCTTATTAAAAAAAGGAAAGAAAAAGCTCAAATTCATGCAATAAGAAATGAAAAAGGAGAAATCACTACAGACCCAATAGAAATACAGAGGATCATCAACACCTATTTCGAAAACCTCTACTCTCAAAAGTTTGATAACACAGAAGAAATAGACAGATTCTTAGAAGCATATGAAGTACCAAAGCTAGATCAAGAGGATATAAAACTGTTGAATAACCCAATCTCTGCTAATGAAATTGAGAATGTAATTGGGTCCTTGCCCACCAAGAAGAGCCCAGGCCAAGATGGATTCACTGCAGAATTCTACAAGAAATATAAAGAAGACCTAATGCCGACACTCCTCAAACTATTCAATGAAATTGAAAGGGAAGCAATCCTTCCTAAGTCATTCCTGGAAGCAAATATTACTCTAGTACCAAAATCTGAGAAAGACCCAACTATAAAAGAGAACTATAGACCGATCTCCTTAATGAACACAGATGCAAAAATCCTCAATAAAATATTGGCAAATAGGATCCAGCAAATCATCAAGAAGATTATACACCATGACCAAGTGGGATTCATCCCAGAAATGCAAGGATGGTTCAACATACGCAAATCAATAAATGTAATCCACCATATCAATAAAGCCAAAAATAAGAATCACATGATCATCTCTATAGATGCAGAAAAAGCCTTCGATAAGGTCCAACACTTATTCATGATAAGAACTTTACAGAAAATTGGAATAAATGGTCTTTACCTCAATATAATAAAGGCCATTTATGACAAACCAACAGCCAGCATCATACTAAATGGCCAAAAATTGAAAGCCTTTACTTTAAAATCGGGTACAAGACAAGGATGTCCTTTATCACCACTCCTATTTAATATAGTACTGGAAGTACTAGCCAGAGCAATTAGGCAAGAAAGAGAAATAAAAGGGGTAAAGATAGGAAAAGAAGAAGTTAAACTATCATTGTTTGCAGATGACATGATACTCTACATAGAAGACCCCCTAAACTCCACTGAAATACTCTTAGATACAATAAATAAATTCAGTAATGTGGCTGGATACAAAATCAATACTCAGAAATCAATAGCATTCCTATACACGAACAACAAAATTACAGAGAGGGAAATAAGAGAAACTGGACTATTCACATTAGCAAGCAAAAAAATGAAATATTTAGGAATTACTCTTACGAAAGAAGTGAAAGACTTATACAGTGAAAATTATAATACACTGAAAAAGGAAATTGAAGATGATCTCAGAAAATGGAAAGACATCCCTTGCTCATGGATAGGAAGAACAAACATCGTGAAAATGGCCATTCTCCCAAAACTGTTATACAGATTCAATGCAATCCCAATAGAAATACCATCAACATACCTTATAGATCTAGAGAAATCACTCCTAAATTTCATCTGGAACCAGAAGAGACCTAGAATCGCAAAGGCAATTCTAAGCAGCAAAGACAAAGCAGGAGGCATCACAATCCCTGACTTGAAGTTATACTACAAAGCAACAGTAGTAAAATCAACATGGTATTGGAATCAAAACAGAGCTGAAGATCAGTGGAATAGATTAGAAGATACAACCACAACTACGAACACACTCAACCACCTTATTTTTGATAAAGGAGCCAAGCAGGTTCACTGGAAGAATGACAGTCTCTTTAATAAATGGTGCTGGAAAAACTGGCTCTCCATTTGCCGAAAACTAAAGCTAGACCCATGTCTATCACCATGTACTAAATTAAAATCTAAATGGGTCAAAGATCTGAATATTAAAACAGAAACACTAAATCTATTGGAAGACAAAATAGGTAGAAACCTTGGAGACATAGGAGTAGGTAAAGAATTCATGAACAGGACTCAAACCGCACGGGAAATACTTCCCAGAATCAATAACTGGGACCACTTCTTATTAAAAAGTTTCTGCATGTCAAAAGAAATCTCCAGCATAGTGAAAAGAAAACCCACAAACTGGGAAAAGATTTTAGTGAACTCTCTCTCAGACAAGGGCCTCTTGTCTAAAACATATAAAGAATTAAAGAAACTCAGACCTCCGAAATTCAAAGATCCAATCCAAAAATGGGCATCTGAGATGAATATGCAATTCTCAGATGAAGAAATGCAAATGGCAAATAAATACATGAAAAAATGCTCATCATCATTGGTCATTAGAGAAATGCAAATTAAAACCACACTGAGATACCATCTCACTCCTGAAAGAATGGCCAGGATCAAGAAAACCGACAACAAATGCTGGAGAGGCTGTGGGGAAAAAGGAACTCTCCTGCACTGCTGGTGGGAGTGCAGACTGGTACAGCCTTTGTGGAGATCTGTCTGGAGATTTCTCAAAAAGTTGGGACTGGAAATCCCATTTATTCCAGCTATTCCACTTCTAGGCATATTCCCAGAAGAACTGAAAGCATCATACCACAGTGATATATGTGCACCTATGTTTATAGCAGCACAATTTGTAATCGCCAGATCTTGGAAACAACCCAAGTGCCCATCAACTGAGGAATGGATAAAAAAGTTGTGGTATTTCTATACAGTGGAGTATTATTCAGCTATAAAGAAGGATCACATTGAGATATTTATCAATAAATGGGCGCAGCTTGAGACCATACTCATTAGTGAAATAAATCAATCTCGCATGTGTGAATACCGAATAGTTTCCCTAATGTAAATAATGATTCAAATATATAAAAATATGTGGTAATCATGATTCCCCATTAGGTGGCCTTGAAGCCTTATAAAGTTTTCACTCATTAATTAGAAAGGCTTTATTCTGGGCTTCTTGATATGAAAATATTTGAAGCTAGAGTATATGAAGTTTTATCCAAATATTTCAAGGAAAAAGACACTATGGTAACTACTATTAAGTCAGGTTATAAGGTGGTGAAGTACTAGGTTGTTGAAACAGTCATGCTGTGACCTCTATTGTTATATTGTTATGTCCTGTTTTATCTCAATCTCCCCCTTATTGTTTCAAAAAAAATTATTTAGTCATTTCTTATGTTTGTCTTAATTAAAGAAAAAATTCAAAAAAATTAGAATATATAAATAGTAACTCTTTTTGATTTCCTATTAACTTGTTTTGAAGTCCTGTAGTACTCCCATGATCTTGTTTTGACTGATTAGACTCTGTTCCATTCTATATGATAGTATCAAGTTCGAAGACATAGACAACTACTTTGAAGACAATAAGATTCACTAAGATACCCATTCTGGTTTGACTATTGTCTTCTTTGGAAGTCCTGTAATGTTTACAATGCCTAAGTTTTATTGGTCTTGTTCTCTACTGTTTTGTCCAACTTTATAATATCTAATAAGATAGACAATTCTTTTTAAGGAAACAAGGGACAACGTTGATAACCATTGTTGATAAACTTGTACTCTGTTCTACACCATGTACTATGTCTATCCTTGGTATTGACTGACAGCTTTGTTTTGCCATATTTGACTGTATTCTTCCCCCCCCCCCAAAGAAAGTAATAAGCACTAAGGAGTAATAAAATCCAAGATGTGTAAATTTTGTTGTAAAAAAGAGAGGGGAAAAAAAAAAAAGAAAAAGAGCTCTAACGGATATAACAGCAAGTGTGTTTGGGGGTGTTAAATAGCTGACTTTATCAATGTTTTTGGAACATTGAACACAGCTGTTTGCAGTCTCCCTGTTTGAATGTCCACCTTGTGTTCTTTGATACTGTGATTTGAGGAACTATTTCCAAGAAGATAGTGTGTAATCTACTAGCAGGTAATTTCTTACTGTTATGTTTTTTTGTTTTGTTTTGTTTTGTTTTGTTTTGTTTTGTAGTTCTGTATTGCGTGTACCCTTACGCCGCTTTGGTTTGTTTTGTGTTTTTCTCTTTTTCCTCTTAAATAAAAAAAAAAAGTCAAACATTAAGGTTCACCTGTGTTCTAAGATAGGTTTATTTTTTAAACACTACATTTGAATAACTACTTTGAAATTGAGCTTAGAGATTTTTTTGCTTCCCATAGATAAAAAATAAGATGAGTAGGGCTCTTGAGGAGAAGCAGGATTATGGTAGACAGAGTTTCTGTATTTTCAAAACAGACATTGTATGGAATATTCTGAAATATTAGAGGGTTTGTAGGCGTTGTGTTCTAGAAAATAGTGGGAAAGATTTGGAGTGAATATCAGTGTATATATTGTACAAGTTGTTTTAAATCATCTCTCTGAATAATGAAGCAGAATTTCATGTATTTTATGTGAAAATCTATTTAAATTATAACTTATCTGGAGGCAGATTTATTTACATTGATGGGCACAGATTGGGATCATTCACCAAACATCAGGACCTGATCTCTGGTGGTCTAGGGGATAAGTAAGCAGGAGTACAGAGGCAGAGTGACTTGTCAGTTGGGGATTGGTTTATACAGTGTGCATCACAGCAACCATTTCTAAGAAACAAAAGTAACTGGAATTGTAACCAGAACTATTACCTGGGAAATTAAGAAACTGTCTGAAGTGACCAGAGCAGGGCTTTGAGGGTGTCATCTCCTCAGAGTGAGCTGTCTGGCCCAGGTAAATTTTCCAGCATATCTAAGGCTGGATTTCTGAAACCTGTAGAGGCAGTTAATATGCACCTGGATTATATGTGTTTTTAGGAGTGTCTACAAGTACAGCTGGTAGCAAAAACCTGTAAACTCCTGTTATGTTTTCAGGGAATGTCTTGGGCCAGCCTGAATAGGTAAAGATGAGCACTAACAGCTATTTGTAATCCCTATTAGGTTTTATTTCTGTGTAATCTATCTATATGCCCTTAAATCAGGAGAGTTTAGTATATCACATGAGGTCTGGGGCCAGTGACACAGACACTGAAGCCTGAGCTGGCTGCAGGGTTATGGGTGCCAGCACTGTGGCTTGAGTTTGCAGACAAACAGTGGGGGCAGGTTTGGTTCTGATCTCTTGGGACTGTAAGATGAAGTTTTTCTGGCTTGGATTGATGCTTCAGTCAACTGAATCCCTGGAGCATCTTATGAGTGTAGGTTTGGTGTCATTCCTGGCAAGCTCCAAACAGCAGCAGGAAGCAGTAGCAGGAGAGCTTTGGCCAAAATAGCTGTCCAAGGTGACCACAGCCTATTTATCCTGTTGTATTCCATTCCTAACATAGCTACTTACATCTGTAAACAGGATGCACTCAGCATCTTTCCAGGGGTCCATATTTATGTCCAGTACAACATATGGCACTTGAACAGTTAGGTCTCAGCCTAAGGTGAATAGTCAGCTTCTTGATCAGAAGAAAAGTGACTATTAGAGCATGGAGACAAAGGGAAGAGGCTTCCCTTAGTGACTGGATCCAAGTATTTGCACAGCCAGGCCATTGGGTGCTTCCAGGGGCTGACAGTCTGAGTAAGCATCATTGCTTTTGAGAACTCAAGGATTGAGTTTCTATAAAAGCTAGCAGCTCTAAGAAATTTGTAGTTTCTTTCTTGTAACCATTTTCTGGCATATGTTGCAACATAGCTTTTCTGTCTTTTCAGCAGGCAGGTTGGGTGTCATTAATCAGAAGTGCAGTAATGTTTCGTGCTGGTAAATTAGCAAGATCAGCTATAAGGGCTTCTTCAAAGAGAGTAAGTAAGATTTTGAACCTCTGAAGGTCGATTCCATGTCAGTTGACTTTTAAGTTCAAAACTGCATTCTTTCCACTTAAAGGTGAAAAGGGGCTGACTCTCAGGAGCCTATAGAAGGCAGAAGTCGTCATTCTTTAGGTCCAGGCAGGTATACCAGTGGGTTGTGGGTGGTAGAAGTCTGAGCCTACATATATGGAGGGCAATTGTGGTGGCACTGGCAGCTCAGAGATCTTGAACTGACTTTGCAGGCAGGGGAGGTGTATTTTAGCAGTTTGACAGTCTACAGACATTTTATGGTTTTTAAGCTTCATTGTTTTCTTTTTGGGGGGACCATCACTAAGCTAAAAGGGACAGAGAAACAGACTGTCCTGGATCCAAATCTGTTGGTAGGGCCTCCCCCAAAATAGTGGGAGAGTTCCCAAACACTTGTGGAAATTGAGCAACAGTCCAAAAAGGCTATATGAGTTGGGAATTACATAATGCAAGGTGGTGGCTGCATGGTTGATGGCACAGAGATCTTGCTCAATATGATTGACAGTCTATCAGACTGATGTATCACTGGATGCCTGTTTATGCTTTATGACATTTGACAACAGTGGGGGTCATGGTGAGGTGGCATGGTTGATGCACAAACCCAGAGGTGAGTTTTTAGCCAGTACCTTTGGGGTTACAGTAATCTGTCAAAGAGATGGTCATTTTTAACTTGAAGAGGAGGTCTCTTCCTAGGAGCAGTATCGAGACTAGCTTAAACAGGAGATGTCTTCCCAGGCTGCAAGTTTATGCATGGAGGGAGGGGTGAGAGGCAAGAGTCCTAGTTGCCCCATTGATGGTACTATGGGCTCCTGGTGGCCCAGCTGAAGAAGGGAGCCTGATGGCTATTTGCTCTCCTCTTTGATATCTTTGTGATGCATTCAACTGGATTGTTTCCAGGAAGGGCCACTTCTGGAAAAGACCATGGCAAGTCATTCATCAGAGCTGACAGTCCAATTTTTCCTGTCAAAATGTGTAACTCAAAGGAATTGCTAACAGTCATCTCAGATTGACATTTGATGATGCCATCTGACCAGAACAGACATAGCTATGAAACAGAAAGTTTGGGGGAAAGGCCTCTATGGCTGAATGCAGGCAATTGCTAACTGGAACCAGTTCAATTGACTGGAAGTAGACGAGTTGGGAGTGGGGAGTGGAGCTTTAGGTGTTGGCAACAACTGCAGTGATTAGTGAAGGTGCCAAGGCAGAATTCTCAGGAAGAATGGGCCTCTTTTACCTTTTTTATTTCTTTGAGATGCAAGGATGATTTGGTTTAATCTTTAACTCCATGAAAACCCTTTTTCCTGCAGTCAGGGACTGGGTTTTGACTAATTAATTTCCATCTCTGACTTCCTATGTGTGTTGTGTACCCTTGAATCATGATGCAATAGTCAAAGAGTAGGAGCCCTACAGAGAGAGACCATTCAGATGCCCACTTGGCCATGCCCCTGAAGGGGATTTAGGTACAACTTAGCTGTGAGGCCTCCATTGTGCCATAGGTTAGTCACCATAGAACCACAGGTGACAGCCCAATTGGCCACTGTGACCAGTGTTTCAAAGTCTTTGTGCACAAAGAGAGTCCCCTGTTTCTTACACTGTCCATTGCATTCTCTCACACATTCATTTAGCAGGCTCTCAGAGGTTAAACATTCCAACTCTCCTTCCTTTGAGGGTAGTCCTGACTAATGAGAGTTGATCAGGCTTGAGCTGAGCAGGACTGACAGACTAACTGGGGTGGTCCCAAGGTTCTTAACAGAATCAGGATGGCAAACAGACAGACAGATAGACAGACAGACAGACAGATAGTATCATCCTCTCTTTGGAGTCTGATGTGAGCTGTTTGAGCAGGGAGCCAGGAATCCTCCTCCAAGGAGACTTGAGAAGTCTCAAGGTTTCACTTTCCCATCAGGACCTGGAGAGGTCCTTGCTTCATCCACAAGGGCCATGACTGGTGACCAAAGAAGTCAGCATGGTCAATCTTCCTGGCCAGTGCACCAAAGGCAAACAGAAACCCTGAAATGACATCCAAGATTTGGAGGCAGATTTATTTATGTTGATGTGTACTTACCACTTCCAAACTAGCAAGACATGATCTCTGGTGATCTAGGGCTTACACTGGATAAGCAAGCAGGAAGTACAGAGGCAGAATAGTTTATCAGTTGGGAATTGGTTTATACAATTTATATCATAGTGACCACGTGTGCATCACAGTGACCAGATGTTTCTAAAAAGCAAAAGTAACAGGAACTGCAATCAGATCTATTACCCGAGCAAGTAAGAAACTAAAGTACACTGGCTAAGGGGACATTTTTTTTGTTATTTTCTGAATCATACAATTACACCAAAACCAGTTGATGTTACAGAACCAATGTCTTTGACAATACACTAGTTTAAAAAAAGGACAGGTATCTGTCAAGAGAAGGCAGTTAAGTGGATATTACTCTTGGTCGATCTAACTTACACTTTATTCTCTCTCACTAGAAGATTCACAAATTGATTAAGAGAATCAACTAGCTCATCCAAGATTATTTCATATCCCATATTTGAAGTTATTAGTGACTATGCAACAGAGCTATGGCTAAAGAGGGATATGGAGACTGCTGGACTTGGAGGTTTGCCTTCTTCATTGCAAGCACCGTGTTCTTTACACTTTCCCCTTCTTTTCTATAACATGGGTCCTATACCTACAGTTTGTGACCATGAGCCTGTAATCCTGAGGAAAAGATCCAAATACTAAGATAGATAGAAGAAAAGACAGATATTCAGGTCCTTAGTAATATTTTTGAGTAGCTTCTCTGGACTGGAAAGTTTTCTTTTCCTTATCTAAGATGAATTGTTTCACTTTTACCGTGGTTCTATTCCATGAGCCAAAATACAGGAAATCCCCAATTTACAAACATTTGAACTGTAAACTTTTAGAGATACAAACACACTTCTCATTATGAATATTTGTCGATGCGAACAAATCATGGAAGCAGCTCCTATGTCTGACCAGGTATTGTCACAGCTGTGCTGTTGTGTGCTGATTGCAGTGCAAAAGGGCACAGCAGTATAGTGCTCAGTCAGAGCCCAGGATGTCCGGCAGCAGGAGAAAAAGCAGCAGTGATGTGGAGGGGACCAATAGAAAGTGCAAAGCAATAACCACAGCAACAAAAGTGAAGACAATTGAGAGACTGGTCTGAGGTAAAAAAGCTGGTAAACATCGCTCATTCTTACAACACAAATTGTTCAATCATTGGCACAGTTCTGAAGAACAAGGACATTATTTTTGTTTGTGTGTTTGGTTTTTTAATGCTTTACACTATATATTTCTGTCAAAGATGTATAAGATTCACTTTATCAGACTTGTGAATGAATCTGATTTACGAATATTCTCTCCTAGAACAGAGCTCGTTCATAAATCAGGAACTTCATTTAATCCTTACTGAAACTGATATAAGGGAAAACATATAACTCTTAACATGTTAGGTTTCAGATATAGCAAGCAATTATTTCTCAGAATCATAGAATGAATTTAAAGGAACAACAGAGGTTAAGAATAGGAAGAATTTATTGAAAGATATAGCTTCTGAGAGACAGGAGGGGACCCAAAAATGGGTTGCCACTAAGCCCACTTCTCAAAGGATGTTGGTAGAGAAAAGTCATGAGGCTGGGATATGTACATCAAGACTATGATCAGCCAATAGGGTTACAAGTGGAGCTGCTTAGTTAATACCAGTCTCTTAATTTCATTCCAAAGCAGGCTGCATTGCAAGGGTACATGGAAAGAACAAAGACCTTTTTAGGAAGGGATGGATTAGGAGGTCCTGGTCACCTGCAGGGTGACTGATGCCTATCTAGACTTTAATGGACCAGGTGTTGCCAATTATCTTTCTTATCCCCTGAGGAGGTTTGCAGGCTTGGTCATTCTCTATTTATCTTGAGGCCTGGCCTCCAACAGCTATAGTTGTGATACATTCTCATCCTCTACACTGACTCCCTTGAGGGCCTGCCTCATCTAGTTTCCTCTGGTTTCCTGAGATATTTCTACCTTACCTACTCTGTAGTATAAAGTTCCTGAAACTAACTGTGTAGTGCCAGAGAATATTTCTCTCAAGGTGGAAGAGAGGTTAGAGTTGGCTGGGCGACACAGATCAGCTCATGGTCAAACAGTCAATTGGATGAGTGGAAGGGATATACCTTCCAATGAACTAATTACAGCTTCTAATGAGAGTTCCCTCTCTTTGTATAGAGGAAACATATCTATAAGAAATGGAAGATTGTATCATTTCCTTCTGGGCTTTTTTATTATCACTGGGTCGGTCTTTGTACTCAGGGAATGTCGAAAAGGATTTCAGGTCAATGCATTTCCTTAGATCATTATCTGTGAAATAGTAACCAAAGATAATGGAAGATAGCACATTTTGAAATATGCAAATGAAGGAAATTCCCCACAGCCAAAATTCCCCACAGCTGATGACTTGTCCTCCCTGTCAAAAGTTAATATAATGTAAAACAAACAGAGAAACGAAACCAAAGCAAAATGAAATCAGACTACCTAAACACAAAGGGCACAGTTTTTCTGAAATGTCACAGTGGAGTTCAGTGAGTTAAATTACGAACATTTTTTGAGTGGATCATCAACTGTACATTATCACTATCTCCAGTTAAATAAGGACTGTTTTTATTCACATTGAAGTCACTTGTATTCACATTGAAGTCTCTCTTTTTAATTTCATGGCAGTGTTTAGCATGAATTTAGGAGGTGATTTTTTTCTGAAGAAAGAAAATGACACATTTTGAAATATGTGAGTGTAGGAAATCCTTCATAGTTGATGAAGATAATTTAGAAGAAGGTATAAAAAGAATATTTCTGGTTTATTTTATAGGATCTTTTATTATTTATTTTCTCAAAACTTCTTTGTATTTTATCTGAAAATGCTCAACTCATTCCTTTTTTTGCTTTTACTGATATATATATATATATATATATATATATATATGAGCAATATTTACTAGTTTCATTTTACAAATGCAATTGTTTTTTTTTTTTGTTGTTGTTGTTGTTATAAAGGATGAACATTTAGGTCGTCTACTCTTTGGATTCTTTTATGTGGATCATGGTGGGCTCTATTAGTGTTAATCCACAGAGAAGAAAAATGTCTTCTCTTGCTATCATGGTTTATGTCAGTGGCCCCAAAGTCTCATGAATTATGGACTCAACCAAATCTAGCATTGTGAATGGTTCACTGTCTAGTACTTGGATTGGTGGTGTGAGTGCTGCACCCACCTAAGAGTGGAGCCAGGATATGATGTAAAGGTGGGATGAAAGTGTGTCTCACTCTCTTTCCAGTTCACACCTTGCAGTTTGTGGCTATCATGAACTGTAGCCCCACTAGGCCACCCTGCCTTGGAGCCAAATGAGTGTGGACTGAAACCTCCAAAAATTGTATGAAATAAAATGTTCCTTCCTTCATTTTGGGTGCCAGGTATTTTGTCTCGGGGATGAGTAAAAAGTAACTAAGAATTTGGTACCAGAGATTTGGGATCATTGCTGTAACTCTACCTGACTATGTGGTTTGAGAGCTTTTGGACATGGCTTGTGGGCAGAGTTTGAAAAGGTTCAGAGATGTTGCCTGAATGCATAGAGCTGGAACAGCTTAGACTGTTCTGTAGAGGAGATTCAGAGGTTAGGAAACTAGAAGGTAGGTAAAAAGCCTGCCAGTAAATACCAGGCCCAGGAGGTTTCTGCTAGGAATAAGGACTGAATCAAGAGCAAAGAGCCCAGCAGGGTGATGTAAAACGCTGTGAGTTTGGCCAGAAGGAAAACTCCAATAAAGCTGTGGGTTGTAAAGATGGAGCTGAGACTTTGATTGCTGAGAAGGAACAGAGAAATAAGAAAGATGGCCAGGGGGCATCCCAGGAAGCAGCAAGTCTTCAGCCTTTGCAGCCTCAAAACTGCAAAAGTGAAATGAAAGATTTTGCTCAGAGAAGAAAGCTGCAAAGCACCATGCTCCAGAATGGCGATGGAGGCCATGTGAGGTTCCAAAATGGTGGCAGCCATGAATCGGCAAAAGAGAAAGATTCATGCCTTGTTGTTTGCAGCAGTCATGAATGGCTGCCTACCATGCCACACTGCTTTGGAGCCAACTGAGTATGGACTGAAACCCCCGAGAACTGTAAGAAATAAACCTTTTTCTTTTCTAACTTTGGGTGTCAGGTATTTTGTCTCAGCAACAAGTAAAAAATAACTAAGACACTTACTCACACTGACCACAGAGGTTCTGAAGGTCCTGAGGTCCGGAAACAAAACTCTTTTTGCAGCTGTTTTGGAAGCTGCTGGGATCTGGGAAAATGTGAAGAGAGTGTGTACTTGTATGCGACTTTTCTTCCACTGGAGGACCACAGCATAGCATTTTCCCAGATGTCAATGGATAAACTGACCCAGTTGTTAAGCAGTGTTTGAAGAAACATTACATCCACAGATAGAAATAAGAAGCCCATATTCCAGAATGTCATTAAACCATGTGTGAAAAAATCTTATGTTAACAAAGTTTTTTTGTTCACTCACTAAGCACATATGACTAATGATTAATCAATGATCAATGGAATATAAAAATAAGGAATAACTTTGATCAGCTGTGGTAACTAGGAGCAGAGCTTTTCCCACATGAGACCTTTGAGCATTTTCCATTTGCTTGGATGAACAGGATCTGTATGACCAAGGGGTTGACTGGACACATTCTTCCCCAGGTGAAGTACTGGGAACATGTGCGGACAGCTTGGCATGATCTCACTAAGCCTCTGACTCTTTCCCTTCTCTTCTATCCAAAGGCAGGGAAAATATGAACCTGATCATTGCTTCTGGGAAGTCCAGTTTATTCCAGGAAGGCACAGCAGGAGAAGATGCCCAGAGTAGCATTTAGTCCCTGCCTAATTGGCCTACAAGGCCAAGAGTGTGGCTCTTCTTTGTGATTTGTAACAAATGCACATGTGCCAAGCAAAAAATGGTGGCCTCTGCCAGCTGACTCCTGGCTGCTGCATGCCGTCTTTGACTTTAGAAGCTTCCTATTTCTCTCCAGGCTACTGCACATCTGAACTAGCAAAATGTGATTACAGAAAATTACAGCTTTTCATATTTATGTGCTTTTGTGCTAGGAAGGTTTGAACAGAGACCTACACAGATTTTGTCAGTCTTGTATCAGTTTTTAACTGCGGCAACAAGAGAATTTCCTTTTCCTTGGCCTCTGGTATGCCTGCAGAGACAGAAAAATATCAGGCATACCAGGTATTTTAGCTCAGAGGAAAGCACTCTGGAACAATGGATCTTCAGCTAAGAAACAGAATACATTTCAGTGCTCTCTTTTGAATATTCAGTACATTTCAAGGGAACATTGTATCTATGTAAACTCCATCACAGTCAGTGATGAAAAAAGACCCATTTAAGAGCAACTTCACTATAAGTTAAGGGAGTTATTAAACAAAAAGAACAATCCACAAAATTAAAGCAAGGAAAAGGAACAGTGAATAGCCAGGCATGGTAGCACAGCCCTATAATCCCTGTATTCAGGAGCCTAAGAAGGAGGGATTTCTGTGAGTTTGAGTCCAGCCTAGGCTACATGTGAGTTCAAGGCCTGCCTCAACTACATAGTGAAACCCTGTCTCAAAACATAAAACAAAGCCCGGTGTGGTGACACACAATTACAGTCTCAGAAGGCTGAGGCAAGAGGATCGTTGCAAGTTTGAGAGCAGCCTGGGCTACCAAGTGAGCTCAAGTCCAGCCTGAACTGCATAGTGAGACCCCATCTCAAAAACACAAAACAAAACACAAAAATAAACCAAAAAAGAAGTCCAATAAAGAAAAGTTTGTCTGTGAGAGAAAATTGAATTTGAGTGGCTTAATAAATGTTCAACAAATAATTTAAAAAATAAAGAGAAACAGAAAAATAATAAAAGAACATAATCAGAAACAAATATATGTATGATAAAAATACATATGTGATAAACATTTGAGAACAATAGCCAAAAAGGAGTCCTAATGAAATGATAATGAAGGGAAATTTTATTGAGTTGAAGGAAGTGTAAGTCTGGAACACAAGGCAAAGTAAAAAAGAAATTAATAACATATGTTTAAAGAAAATACATTAAATTACATGCAAGCAACTGCTGAAGCAAAGAGAAAATTCTCAGGTACTCTATGTAAACAATAAGAATTGCTATATCTAGCACAACTCTTGAAAACTCAGGAGGGAGGATGGTGGAGGTTAAAGAAATAAACAGTAGATTCAAGATGCAGAAAGCTGAGGTCAAGTGGATCCCCCTCTCCTGACGGGAGAAAGAACTGCCGGGTGACTGCAGTGCCTTCACATACACAATCAGCATAGGAGGCTGTTTACAGAGAATTTAAGTGGAAGGTAAAATCCAGAACAGGAAGAACATCTAATCTTTAACAAAACATCACACCTTGGTAGTTACACAGGGAACAAGAGAGGAGCTGTCTATATTATCTCAGGAGAAAACTCCCTGAGCTGTGTACACTTCTCAGGGGGCTGAGCCAAACTCATGAGAAGCTGTGGCCTGGTCCTAGATACTTGAGGTACAGACAGCTTTGCTTCCAACAAAGAATAAAAATTCAGTATATCCGAACTTATAATGTAGGACAAAAGTCAGTTTTGGAAATTAGAGAGTACATGTTTCTCTTGTTGAACATGAATAAATAGATAAAGCTGTTTTTAAAAATTCTAAACATTTGCAAATGAGCTGTCAAATTTAAGCAAAGCAGGAGAAAGGAACTAATTAATATGACAGGTAAAGAAATATCTTAGTCTGCTTTCTGTTCTATAACAGCAAATGTGAGAGCAGGCAATTTATAAAGGGAAAGTATTTCATTTGGCTCATAGTTCTGGAGCACGGAAGTCCAAAGCTGGGCAGCTGTGTTTGGTGAGGGGCTCATGTGGCATCATAATGGGACAGAAAACAAAATGAACAGCTACTGGCACAGAGAGCAGAGACAAAGGATGAGGGTCAGACTTGCTTTTCCACAGGCCAATAAACCAGTCCCACAACTATTGGTCCAGTCCTTGGAGAAGGGGAGTAGAGTATATACCTGGTAGAGTATATACCACCCATACATAAGAACTGAATTTTAGTGTGTGAGAGGAAACAGACAGTAATCCAATCAAAAATCAAAAATATATAGATAGTCATAAATGCTAAGAACTGGTCCTCTCAAAAGCATAAAAATATGTAAAATACAGAGAAATATGAAGGAAAAAGTTGGAACATGAATGCAGTTATATATGACAGCCCAGGCAGGGACATTGCCTATTCAAATAAGCCCACCCATCATTTCAGAGAATCACAGCATTTATTTTACTTAGGTCATGAGCAGTCCCCCAGAGGATGTGTCAGCTGATCACAGAGGACACATCAGCAAATCACAAGCCTGCCTTCTCTCCAAGGCACTTCCTTAAAACTCACCAAAAAACACTATTTAAAAATCTGGTGGAGGCACCATCTCTGTTCTGCTC
The DNA here is from genome assembly GCF_034190915.1 of Cavia porcellus. NCBI lineage: Eukaryota > Metazoa > Chordata > Mammalia > Rodentia > Caviidae > Cavia > Cavia porcellus. Next base: position 47,470,241 of record NW_026947513.1, on the reverse strand, counting down.
ACACAGAGAGGGCCCTCTCAGGTTAATCAATAAACCTGGTTGGACTGTTAAGTTGATAACCCTTTTCCCCCCACTCAACTTATCTATAAAATTTAAAAACATAAAGATTATTATATAGTTATTTTTCATATTGCTGAAATAAAATATCCAAGACCCAAATTTAATGGAGGGAAGATTTCTCAAAGCACAGTTTGTAAATATTTCCATTCACAGTTAGCTAGCTCCAATGTAAGGTAGCATACGGCAGAGGGGCCTCACAGAGGAGAAAGAGTCCATGGCAGATAGAAGACAGCAAGCTGCAAAATAGTAAAGCAGAAAGCATGGAAGTTCTTTCTACTTATAGTCTTTCCAGCCTTCCCACTCTTAGAGTGGGTGACAGTCACACCCAGGGTGAACCTTCCCATTATCCATACCCAGAACTACGCCAAACCAATCAGTGGGTTAATTTAGTAGTCACACACCCTTCATTGCAGCATCAAATACTCTAGATTCAGCTACCTCTGAAAAGCCCCATCTATGGCTGCATGAGGGTTTGAGGGGACATCTAGGCACAAACCATAACATTTAGCCCCTAAACCCCAAAAGATTCATACACATCCCTTTTTAAAAAAGGCATTTGGTCCATCTGTAAAGGTTGCGAAGGTCTCAACAGTTTCAGCACTGCTGAAAAATTCAAGTCAACGTCTTCTCTGAGATTTAAGGCAAATTCTTAGCTGTGAGCCTCTATACAAATGAAAACAAAGTTAAATGCTTCCAACATACAATGGCACAACATAGACATTTCTATTACAAAAGTTACAAACAGGGAGATACAAAGGAATGGGACCAAAGCAAGTCCAAAGTCCAGCTGGGCAAACATTAAGTCTTGGAATTCTATGTGAAGCATCCAAGGCAGTCTGTGGCAAGGTGTGAGCTCCAAAGGGTTTATGTGGCTCCACCCCTATTGCACTGTCAGTGGTTACAGAGCTCGTGGCTTCTCTTTTGGGCTGGCTCTGATCCCTCCTTGCAGTTTTCCTCAGACGATCCACATTCCTGCCTTGTCTGATCTTCTGGGGTCTCCACTGCACCTTCAGCTTCATACTCACAGCTCCACAAACTTTCCACCTCAGGAGCACACTCCTGAGGCCTCCCAGGTCTTCTTCAGAAATCTAGGTGGAAGGTTTTGTGCTCTTAAAGCTCTTCCATGTTGCACGAACCTAAAACCATCACCATGTGGATGATGCCAAGGTTGGTTGTCCACTGGAACAGCAGCAAGGCTTCCTTCTTTCTTGGCTGGGCCGGTCAAGCACCTGGATCACTGAGCATTCTCGTGACAATCCCAGGAACAAACTCTCTAGGCTCTGCCATTCTGGAACACTGTGTCCTGGGGCTGTCTTCTCAAAAGCTAAGTCTTTCATCTTATGATGTCCTCAGGCCATTTGTTACATTGTGCTGTTTCTTCTCAGCAACCAAGTTCTCCTCTGCTCTGTCTTTGCAGTCCACAGCTTTACAAAAGCTACCTTTCTGGCCAAACTCAAAATGTTTTAAATGATTTGGTTACTTTGGTGTTGATGTTGATGTTGGCTAAAAGCCTCAAATAGTAACCATACCACTTCTCTGTTTGAAACTGTCTCAAACTTTCTTCTATGAGATTACAGTCCACCACCTTTAATCTCCATCTCAGACAGTCTCTTGATACAAGCAAAATGCAGACAAACTTTCTGCCAAAGCATAACAACACATTATCTGGAGTCCAACAACCAACACAGTTCTTCCTAGCAGAAACCTTCTGAAGCTGGTTTTTACTGGTAGCATTTCTATCAGCATTCTGATCTTCTGAATTCTGGTCTCATCAAGTGCAGCTTAAGGCATTCCAGGACTTCTTCTTCAGATAGCATCTCTAAACCTTTCTGGAATGTTCTCACAAGCAAGCCAAAGGTTTCTCAATCACATGTTTAGGTCACCAATGGCTCCACTCCGGTACCAAATTTTGTCTTAGTCAGTTTCTTATTGCAGAGACAAAATACCCAATACCCAAAGTTAATGGAGGAAAAGTTTATTGTAGCTCACAGTTTATAGAGGTTTCAGTTCATAGTTGGCTGGCTCCAAGACAGAGTGGTGTATCAGATGGGTATCACAGAAGACAAACAGTTCATGGCAAGCACCCGGCAGCAAGCAGTGAAGTAGTGAATCAGGTAGGAGTAACAACAGCCCCTATCTGTCCCTTTTGATTCCTCCCCCATTTTTTAAATGCTGTAGTTGCTTTCATTTTTGTTTTGTTTGTATGTTTCATATTTTGAGGTATATAGCTAAAAAAAGTTTCATGAAAAAAAATGAAGACTGAACCCTAAAAGTTACTAAAAGTTATCCTAAATTATGTTAGTACTACAAGATTTGCTAGATTTGGTCTCTTTGTATATAAATATTCTAAAGTTGTATACCTATATATGTTAGTGATATATTACTATTAAGTCGGGTTATTTGGTGGTGAAGCACTAGGTTGCTGAAAGTGTTATGCTTTAACCTGTATTGTTATGTTGTTATGCCCCCTTTTATCTCGTCCTCTCCCTTATTCATTAAAAAATTATTTAATATTTTAAATTTCTTTTTTTAAACTAAGGGGAAAAATAAAAAAATCTATCAGGATATATTATAGTAAATTTTTTGATTTCCTATCAACTTGAAGTCCTGTAATACCCCCGTAATCTTGTTTTGACTGATTAGACTCTATTTTGCTCTGTATGAAAGTATCAAGTATCAGAGTATAGGCAACTACTTTGAAGGCAATAAGATTCACTATGATGCCCATTCTGGTCTGACTATTATCCTCTTTTGAGGTTCTGTAAGATTTACAATGTTTAGGTTTTATTGGCCTTGTTCTCTACTGTTTTGTTCAACTTTATAATACCTAATGAGATAGACAATTCTTCTTAAGGAAGCAAGAGGCATTATGGTAAGCATTGTTGATAACCTTGTACTCTGTTTTTACATCATGTGCTATGTCTGTCCTTGGTTTTGCCTGACAGCTTTGTTTTATCATGCTTGATTTTATTCTCTTACAAAAAAAAGTAAGATCTAAGGGAGCAATAAAACCCAAAATGTGTAAATTTGGTTGTAATAAAGAGAGGGGGAAAAAAGTGCCCTAAAGGATACAACAGCAAGGGTGTTTAGGTGTGTTAAATAGAAGACCATATTAATATTTTTGATTGGATTACTGAACACAACTGTTTGCAGTCTCACTGTTTGAATGTTCACTTTGTATGCTTTGATCCTGTGACCTGAAACACTGTTTCTAAGATAATAGCATGTAATCTATTAACTGGTGATAGCTTACTGTTTTTTTTTTTTTTTTTGTAGTTCTGAATTACTTGTACCCTTACACTGTTTTGTTCTGTTCTGCTTTTTTTCTCTTTTTCCTTTTAAATAAAAAAAGATATATTACTATGGTATATACATTAGGGTATGTAGTTACGTACACATAATATTATGTCAAGTATAGTATTATGTTACTACATGTGTTGTGTGTGTGCATAATGTCACACATACAGATATAATAGTAATAGCATTATACAAATATAATACAGTAAAATGGGTAAATGAATTTAATTTAAATCAGAATTAACTCATAATGATAGAGGTTTAATATCAGATTCTTTTTGCTGGAAGTTATTAGTTTGACTAAGAACTACTTTCCTGTCAAGGCAGTAAGAGAAAAGTTACCATCCTACACAAAAGGACTGGGAGAAAGTGAATTTGAGCACCCTCTTTACAGTTTTCATGTTTTTTTTGGGTAGTTCTATTGATTGAGATAAGTATTTACCCAGATGTATTTTGTGCCTTAGCAAGTCAAGCTGCCTCTGCTTTACAAGACATATAAGGATATGTTTTACTTTGTTTTCTTGCAACAGGTTTACCAAGCATAAAGAAGGAATATTCTTGGAGTATTTGTTAGAATATCACTGACAATTTCACTTATATTAAGGTACTTGTTTCAGAAAACTTCCCAAAATGACTAAGCCCTCACATATTTGTGGCTCTTTTGGTAATAGTGAGTTTTCTGACTAAATAAGATTTCACTTTTAAAGATACTGATGCTTATGAGAAGATATTTAATAATAATATATATTATATAACTAAACCCATGATGTTCTTTGAGAACAAATTACAGTATCTAATGAAGCACGGTGTATGTGCATAGTTTAAATTATTGAATTAGGCCTAAATGGGACCAAATATGAGATGCAATTATCCATTATGAAGTGGATTTTTGTGTTTAAATATTAATTATCTGTCAGTGTGATTTTCAGTTTGTCTTTAGTTACTTACAGGGCATAAACTTTGCTTAGAATTACTAGACATTGCAGTATACATTGAAAGATGCATTCAGCAGAAAAGTGGGGAATATCTTGGCAGTCCACGTGACAATGGATTGAAGTAAAAGACCTTCAATGAACAGCCCAATTTATGGAGGCTCTCTACCCTCATCTCTAACAGAACAAAGCAGCCCAGGTCAGAATGCTGTAGAGCTAAACAATTCAACTTTTCCTCCAGAATAAATACAGCAGGCTACTAGCATTCTAAAGAAATCATTTGACAGTGATTTTCTTAAAGGCAGCTATGAACTCTTGTAGTTATGCATCATGAAATCTGTTGGCATGGCAGCTTTTGCTAGAGAAAGCAAAATGAGCAAGAAACAAATTCAGCTTAGTTCCTACAACTACTGTGGTTAGTTAAGCTTGAGTGATGATGCAAACACATAAATCCAGACTCAATCCGGAGTCTCCCTTTTGTCCCCAGACTGATCCCTCAGTGCAGAGGACAGTGTCCATCCTAGTTCCACGATAGACTCTGCCTTTGCGCTGCCTCACCTTGTAGTCAAGTACCTCTGGACTTTCCAATCAGTCCTAGAGGTCTGATTTTTTTCAGTGAATCTTCTTTAATGCTGTGGCCTGCTCAAGGAGCAGGGTCTGAGAGGAGGCAATGGAAGATTAATAAGACACTATAGATACATACAAAAAGGAAAGCTGGGACCTGACCTCTCTTATGGGGAGGGATTTACAATGTCCCAGCCCCAGTGTCTTTATTTATGCCAAGTAAAGAAATGAAAAAAAAAAAAAAAAAAAAAAAGAGAAAAACAAAAAAAGCACAGGATAAGGTCCACAGTGCCAGGTCTCAGCATTTTTCTGAGAATACCAAAAGCAAAACGTTCTCAAAGCTATCTGTACTACAGTTAACAAGGAAGGACACCAAGGCCAGACACCTGTTGATATGCTACTGAGCTAGAGGTCAGCTTGTTTACACAGTCTGCCTCCAGCATTCCACATCCTTGGGACTCCCTTTGCTGAGTCTTAAGGAGCTTGAGGGCCTCAAGCTCAGCTGTGGTTCAATCACTCCCTACACTTTAATTTTGTGTTTTTAAAGTCTCCATTTGAAGAATTTTCTAGGTATAGTTATAGGGTAGACCCTATAACTCCAGTCTTATGCCTGGACTGAACACATCAAAACTAGCATGTATCACTTTGTAAATACACTTAAGTGCTCAAGCAGTGTTCCTTTCATGTCACTATAATCTAATTAAATCATCTTATTAAAGACCTGTGGGCTGGCAGGAAATTTACCTCACTGGAATCCCAGAGTCTTACACACCATAAAATATTCACAGTAGTCCCTCTTTCATGGGCACTGTGGGGCCTGCCAAGATGTCTATGCCCTGGCTAACTTGGGAATGTGGTGGCCCTTTCTCTCCAAGCCTTGTGTATCCCATGGGTCACCCCATCTGCCCTTTTCCTCTACCAAAGCCACCCGCTTCTCTAAGCTTTGGGGAAATGAAAGCAAGAAGGTCGAGCTACATATGAGACATTTGTCAATTTGGCCCTTCCTTGAAGCAGGAAAACACAGAAGCTGGTAGGGTAAGGAGTGAGGAATAATAATAATGATGATGATAACAAACAGCAAGAACATGTGACATGATCACCTATTATCTCACAGGCAATCAGGATGTTCCATAGAGTGCTTTCTAGGTGAGGTTCATTTACATCTGCATATTAATAATAACATTTCTCCTCTTCTCCTGCAGGATAGCAGGATTCATTCATTCATTGTTTTAGAATGATCAAAGGGATTACTGGGACATTTTTTGCCTGTACATAAGATTTAAAGAGGCTAGGTTATATGAATATGAGAAAACAGTAGTTAACATGAACTCAAGAAATATTCTGTATAGCCCAAAACATAAGCTAGATTTTTGAAATCCCTTAATATTTACTCAGACTTACATCAATCAGATGTTTTTATGATAAACCTAAGTTTCTCTCACCACAATGTCTAGAAATTCCCTTTGCCTTAAGGAAATCTGTCTGTTCCTTGAGTCTTAATACTTGCTTAGGTAAACTGCTAACAGACAGGTACAAATTGAGGCAGTCACTCTCCACAGGGCTGCTCGCCACATGTAAGTGCAGCACCTTGCAAGGAAGATCTGCCACTTGTTCTTGGGCACAGGAAGCTGCTAAAAGTACTGCAGATTACAGATGGTCATTTATTTTCAATTAGCAATAATTGTACCTTGGACAAACCTCATTGGCCACGATACTGCCACTGCACAAATTAATAATAAACTTTGCTTGAACTGGTTTTATTTAATATCTTCCTTATGCAAGAAATCACATGGCTCAGCGACTTTTCAGTAAAAACACAATTTCTTAGTCAATTTCACAAAGATATTCTTCTGGACTTATTTCTTCCTAGTTCTAAATTTTATGCTGATTGTGGAAATGAGTGTTTAATCAGAAGTAGGAGACAAAACTAGATATTATTCTAAATAGCTTGTGCTTGGTTTTAGTATCTGATGGTTCCTACTTTCTCCAATTATCTATGAATAGTACATTTTATGTTCTCAACACCCTGAGTTTCTTGTGAGAAATAGCAGTACCAGTATCAGTCGTGAGGTTGAAAGGATTGCCCATTCCCAGACTTACTGAATCAGAGCCTGCATTTATTAGGATAAAAGTTGCGTAAAAGTTTGCCTAGCACTACTTTAAGATACAGTTTACAATGTCTTATCTGTGAAACTTTTGCAAAAAAGAGATGACAAACTTCTGCAATGGATCAATTTATTCCAAACAGCTAGGACTCGGCTCACTCTGAGCATTCTAGACTACCCACCCCATCAGCTGCTTAGGTGGGTGGAGCGAAGACTACACAGCAAATGGTAACGTAAGTGTTGAGGATGAATTGTCATAAGGACACGTTTAGATCAATCAAGTATTGGGACCCTTTTCAGGTCACCAAGGCAACAGATTAGAGGATCAACTGAAGTTCATAGACTTGTATCACTTCCTGATGGAATTAATAATTGTACTTGCTGATAAAAAGGGACTTCGAGAATACATATTTATGATCATCTTTCCAAACATGTGAAAAGCATTAAAATGTCATTAGAGCATTTGATTCTGGTTTACAGTGACAGCAAAAGTTCATGCTTCTTCTAGATGACATAGACCAACCAAACGCCTCTGGGAGTTCATAGCACTTACCTTGCACAGTTTCCTAGAGTAGAACCAGCTCCTGAGTTGTTGCTTTTGTTTAGTGTGACAATAACAGAATAAAGATCCCAGATATAAATCTTAGTGGATTTTTCCTTTAATAAACTTTTGTAATAATAGCAACCAAATAGAAGCAGCAATAACTTCTAGCATGATTATATCTTTTATCATCTGGCTAAGAACCTATTGAGATAAAACCCCAAACATTCCTGTTCAGTTTTCTTAAAATGCTGGATTCTAAGATTGTGAGTCATTTTCTTACAAGGAGACAGTCTAGGAATAATTGTTGATTTCATAACAAGTTTCCCACTTCTTTGGTGGATTATTTTATCCTGTCTATTTTTCTATGCACATTATTCCTAGTTCTTGTCTGGAGAAAGCTAATTAGGGTTTGTGAGCCTGGGCCCCCAAGATGCTCAATACATACGATACCTCACACATGCAACTAGAGTTTGGATTGAATTCCCAGAAAACAATTGCCTTTTTTTCTTGGCCTTCAGACAGCATGAAGAATTGCCTTTGTCCTAATCTCAAAAATCTATAGGACAGTTGATTACAGAATTAAATTCAGAATGCTTGACTTGATTTCACACATGCTGTCTATGTACACTTTACTGTAAGGGAGTCCTGTTTATGAGCTGTAACTGAGAATTTGCTAGATTTCTTTCTTGCTCAAGCCTACTGATTCCAACTGAAAATTTTGACTCCTACTCTAATTTTAAAAAATGGCAATTAATTCAAAGTCTTTGGTGCAATGATGTCTGTGTTTTTTATTAGCTTTTGTTTGCAGTATGTAATAATTACATTCATTTTCAGGAACTGGTACATGTACATGATACATTTCAATTCTCTTTCTCCCCTTTCTGCCAACTCCCTTTTATTTTGCCAGCATCAGATCCATCTATCTTATAAGACCTTATAAAGTCAACTGTCAAATATACAGATCAACAACCAGAATAACAGGCCAAAACACATATAAAACACTTAAGACCATGTCATGGTTTGTGTCCAGAAGTCCTCCCCAAACCATCATGTGCTCACAGGTGGGGCTTTTTGGAGGGTAAGTGGATCATGGGTGTGTGGTACTGGGGTTAAAGGTGTGTGATCACTAAATTGGCTTAGCATAGTTCTGGGTGTGGCACAATCAACAGGCTGGTACCCTGGATGGAATAAAAGGGACAGAAAGAAGGCCGCTTACTGCCGCCTGCTTACCCTGCCATGGACTGTTTCTCCTCTGTGATGCTTCCCTTCCATGCTGCCCTGCCTTGGAGACAGACAACTATGGCCCAAAACTTCTATAATCTATGAGCTAAAATAAACCTTTCCTCCAACTTGTGGGTGTCAGATATTTTGTTCCAGCAACAAGAAAATAAGACACTCAATTATACTAAAACAAGGTACACTTTTAGATACATTGTCCATGCTGGGTTACAGTAGCTTTTTTTCCTCTCTTTTCTAACATCTATCTTTTATTTTGCATTTTATTTATATATTCATTTTTCATGTAAGAGAAATGATATCATCTTTAAGTTGATCTATTGGAATTACTTACGGTCTCAAGCTGCATCCAATCTCTTAAAATGACTCATGGATCCTTCCTTACAGTGCAGTAATATTCCATTGTGTGTAAATACCACATTTTCTTGATCCACTCATCTCTTGATGGACATAGACTGTTTCCACAAGATGCAGCTGTTAGGAATTGAGCTTTTATAAACACAGGTATACATATATCACTATGCAGTGATATCTTTAATTATTTTGGGAAGATACCTAGAAGTGAAATAGAGGAGTCAATTCAAATTTCTACTTTTAGTGTTTTTGAGAATGTTTTTTTCTGATTTCCATAGATATTGTTGCAATCTATAGTGCCATAAACAATGAAGAAATGCAGCTTTCTCCCCACAGCCTCACCAGCATTGTTATTGGTTGATTTCTAGATGATATTGCTTTTGGAATGAGATAGAATCTTAACTTTTTTGCTAGTTTAAATGCTTTATTCTTACAAATACTATAAAAATTAATACAAAAAGTAAGTATGTCAGGCTTTTAAAAACGTTTTATCAGGCTGGGGATTTAGCTAGCTCAGTGGCAGAAGTGCCTGCCTGGAAACACGAGGTTGTGAGTTGGAGTCACAGTACCCACCCCACCCGCAGCAAAAACTGGAAAAAAAAAAAACCCTTTTACCTACAACACAGAGAGTTTGTCTGAAAAGTCTTTTTCTTTTTATAAATGTACCTTAGCTGCAACAATAGGAGTAAAATGTAGAAAAAGCTATCATTATAAAAAAAATTTAAGGGAAAATAACTGTGCACAGCTTCTCTCGTGGTTCAGTGTTGCTAGGTCCAGCTTCCTTTTGTTCAGTGTCCCAAAGAAACTGTGGCCAGCACCAAGCAGCTCCCATGATCCTGGCTGGCAAGGCCAAGATATTTCTTGAATGGCGAGAGATGCTGAACATTTTTTCATATTTATTGGCTATTTGTGTTTATTCCTTTATGTGAGATGCATCTATTCACTTTGGATGCCCATTTTAGGATTAAGTCTTTAAATTGGGGGGAGGGTAATGGTTTTGAGTTCTTTCTATAGTCTAGATATTAGTCCTTTGCTGAGGAGTAGTTGGTAAAATGTTTTTCCCATTTTGTAAGTTGTTTCTTTATTCTGTTGATGGTTTTCTTTGTTGTGCAGAAGCTCAATTTGCAGCACTGAGTTGTGAGTTACATAACTTATACTTTTGAACTTAACAATTTGATGACACCTTTAAATATGTCTTGGAATAATTAATATGGATTGGTTAGCTAAACAAATTTATCATATTTATTGAGTGGTCCAAGATGTGAAAAGCTCATCACTGCTTTTGAAATCCTGCCTCTCCAGGAATACATTGTTAATTTAATGGTTTTGAGTACTTTTCTATTTTACTTAGTGTTCTATTATGTTAGAACTCATTGAAGTATTAAGAAGAAAAACATGGCAGAAATGCAAATTAATTTGTCAATATTTCTAAATGCTTTGCTATTAAAATAATGATTATTTCATTACAAGAAATGTCTGAAAGAATTTTAAATTTTAATTATTATCTTGTTTCCAAGCTTCTGATCCAGCAAGAGTCTAATTGTCCATTACCACTCACAGTTTCTAAGCAAAAAAATATTTTGAAGGCTTAAAGAAATAAAAAGACTATGACAACAAAAGAATACAGAAAGCTGTATCTGTTTACATGAACTGAGTATAAACAACCAAATACATTGTTACGTCAAACTTTATCAAGGAAAGAAAAAAGGATATTTACGGTCCCAGTCATAGGTAAGAAAGGAATAAAATTAAAGCAAGAAAAACAAAAATCAAGGAACATATGGAATAATTTTCCCCTCATGACTTGTTCCATTGTGGAATTATTCTTGTAAAAACAAATGATTAACCGAAAAAAAATCCTGGACACCCACATTTATCCTTGCAAGCTCTTCGTTTTCCTCTAAAGGAAAAGATTGCGACAACAGTGCCTCATCTGCTCGATGCAGTGTGATGGGATGATCTAATGGGCTTTTCCATCTTTAACTCCTTTGTGCTGGCACTCATACATTTTCATGGTGTTTAAAGTGTTTTATTCTTTCAGGGGCCTTCTGAAAACTTCTATAAACATAGACCCAAGTTAGAAATAGATCAATCATCGACAGGATGAAGAAGGACACGCTACTGATTTCAGCCTATGGAGCTGAGAAGTGCATGTTCCTCCTCTCATTCACCCAGTGGATATCCTCAGTGCATCCACTGTGTCAGGATTGTGGAAGTTCAGCATCCCAACTCCCAGCCAGAGTTCAGTACTGATTAAAACAGAAAAGTGAACAAAACACAAATAATTACACACAGTACACATGATGCTCTGATCCACAGGTGGAAGAACTTAAGCAGAAGGGTGGGGTGAGGGGAGGAATAGGCATGCGAAGGGCTTCTCCCCTTGGTTCTCTCGGCACTCCTGCAGCTCCACGTCCTGGGTGGCAAGGAGGACAGGGGGCAGAGGGGAGCATGGCAGCCAGCAGGCCCTGCTTTCACTGGCTCACAGTGGCAGACTTGGGCACCTGCTCTGATATTTATCTGTACTGGTTCTAGGTGATAAGAATCTCAGCACCTAGAACAAAGCTCATCAGCAGACAGGAAAAACAGACATAATTTTCCTGGATGTGCTCAGAGTGTACTGACCTTCTTTGCAACTTTCGCACCAGGGAAATCGTGCTAGCCTTTGGTCATCAATGTGGTTACTTGTGAAATTATTTATAAATTTCAACACACTTTGAAAGAAAACATACAACATGAGGTGAGTGTATGTGTGCATCCCTTGTAGTAGGTCATTCTCAGTCCTTGGACCGGAAGAGGAAGGGGTCACAGGCTGAGGAGCTGGGCCTGAGCCCAGGGACACACAGAGGAGAGGACTCAACCCTAAAAGCAGGGAGGGGTTGTCTGGGAAAAGGACTCAACAACTCTGTCTTTAAGTTTTGGCATTAGCTCTGAGGAAATTAAGTCCCTCATGTCTTAGCAGATGCATTTTTTACTTTCCTTAGAAATTGGCCTATTTCATTCTCAGTGAATCATTTGTAACTATATCATCATTTTCATCCAAATATATATACATGATAGCCCTCAAACATTTGACACAATGTACTAAACAATTTACATATAAGTTTCATCTAAATTTTGTAAAAGCAGTATTATCAAAAAGAGTTCAGAAAAGTGAGGCTGAACCTGTACCTTAATCCAACCTCTCTCACTAATAACTGGGTTTGTAATCAGTTTCTTCAGGCATGTTCCATCCAGGGTAAAGCATGAGAAGACACTCTGGGTCATGGAGTATGGAGCCATGAGTATGGAGCCAACGTACCCCACACTCCCAACTCACACAGCACTTGTGCTATCAAAGTCCCTGTGCAGTCTGAAATGAAGACATCCATTTTATTTTTTATATGAGCATTTCACAAATTTTAATTGACAGAGAATTTTTTTTTTCTCTAGTAAAAATACTCAGGGGCCAAATCATTGGGAAACACTGTCTTACATGAGGAAAACTTTGTTAATTAGAAGTCAATTAACTAGAATCAATATAAAACTTACTGTATACGCTAAAATCAATGTTTGTCACAGTGAAAGCTTGGGCTAATTGGGTCGTGAATTCAAATAAATGGCTCCTAATACCTAGAGAGAGAGAGAAAAAAAAAAAAAACAAGAAGGGAGAAAATATGAGGTTGATGTATACAGTGGTGTAAAAGCAGTATGACTCAACATCCTTACTGAATCACAGTGTAAATGGGATTATTTACACAATCACACCAAGCTTTCTGAAACCATCATTTCCTGTAAGCCATGGGAATTGCCTGCTGAGCTTGGGTGTAGGTGGTAACAACTGTCTGTATGTTGTCAAACTGACACAGAAAGGACTCCTGCAACACCATGGCTAAATCCGTTGCTATTACTGAAAAGGAACTTTTCAAGGAACTTTAGAGAGAAACTATCTTTAAAGGATAAACCGTAACGAAGTGTACTTGTGAAGGTCAGATGCTGACAGTGATAGAGGAGTGTCACAGGAGCTTCAAATGATGTAGGGGGCATTATAACTCCCGACCTGCTAAGTGTCCAATACACTGAGTTCCTGTTCCCAAAACTGAAGGATGAATTGAAGGAACAGCAGAAGAGCAGGAGGTACTTGTTGAGTGGGAGTGATACCACTCTTGAGAGCAAGGAGGCGTCCCAAGTGGTTGCCAAGGACACTACTTTTCAGGGGAAGTTTTATAGAGCACACACAGTGAGTGCAACCTGGGTTACAGCTATGATCAACTAGTATCACTACAAGTTACAGCTGCCTAGGTAGCATTCATCCAATGTGGAAGCAAGTCACAGAGCAAGAGCACATGGAAAGAACAAAGAACTTTTCAGAAAGGGGTAAACCTGAGGGCCTTGGTCACCCACACAGATGACTGATGTCACCTAGATTTTATTAGACCAGATGTACTACTTATTTTAGGTCTGGTCATTCCGTCTTTATCTTGAGGCCTGGCTTCAGGCAGACGCTCCTTGGCCACAGGTGTAATGAGTTTTCATTTCAGCACTGACTGTCTGGAGGGCCTCGCCCTGGCTGGCTGCCTAAAACGTTACTACCTAACTTAGCCGTCTGTAACAACAGGGCCCAAAACCTAGGTCTTCTGATTTATATTCTAGTTTTCTTTTACTCATTGGTGTAATGGTAAAACTTATATACAGCATGTTTAGGGTTTTTTTCAGGGCTAAGAAAACCACGTGCCAATTTTAGTAAATCATTCCTGATAGCAAGTCAATTACACTTCATAAAAATGCTAGGGGCTTAATTTGAAGAAAAACGTAATTTAGAGATGCTGGGGTCTAACCCCAGTTCCAGCTAATAACCAATACGCACTTTACTATGTGATTAACTACTTGATTTCTCACGTGCCACCTAAATGTTCCAGGCACAGAGTTTCCAGGGGACTTTGCTGCTAACACTTGAGCACGGACTTGTGCTTTGTAAGTCACAGTCACAGCTCTCCAGGAATAAACAATCTGGTACAGGAAACCTTCCGAAGCACGCTGCTTTTACAAAAGAACGGGAAATCGGCTCACAGCAGAGTAAGTAGGAAGTCAGCCGGTCCAGTTAAGGCCCTGGCCGCTCAGGTGGAGTCCAGGAGGTCCCATCCCCAGCCGGCAGGCTGGAGGGCACAGGCTGGCCCCGGTCACAGCCCCGGCCGGAGCCCTGCGCTCCCAGGTCGGCGGCTCCTCCTTCCGGGCGGCCCGGCCACTGGGGCAGAAACCTCTTGATAACTTAATCTTGCGGGCGGCCGGGCGCCGAGGCCTGTGCGCCCCGCGGTACCCCGAGCCATCGGAGGCGCGGCGGGGCATCCCCGGCGCCGCTGCGACCGCCGTAAACAGGCGCGGGGTGCGCGCCCTCCTCCCGGTGGGCGGCCCGCTGCAGGGAGAGCCCCGCGCCCGCGCCCGGGGGCAGGCCACCAGCCGGGCGCCCGCCCCCGCGCCCCGGGTCCCGGCCTGCGCCGAGGGGGGCAGCGGCGCGCGTGACGTGGGCGCCGGGAGGGCGGAGGAGCGCCGCGAGCCCGCACCGCCCCTCCCGTCCGTCCCCTCCCCTGCCGCCCCTCCCCCTCCCCGCCCCTCCCCCTTCCCCGCCCGCGGCTTCGCCTCGCGCGCCCGCGCCGGGAACCCGGCGCCCAGCCCGAGCCGCCGCGCAGCCCCGCACCTTCCCGCCCGCCCGCCCGCCCGCCCGCGCGGAGCCAGCCGCCGGCTCCCAACTTCTTGGTGGAGCAGCGCGGCGTGCTGCGGCGCCCCGGCTCGGACCGCGCTCCGCGGTGGCGTCGCCTCGTTGTGAAAGAAACTTCTCCGGGAGCCGGGCATCGCGCGCCCGCACCTGAGGCGACGCCCGCGATGGTGCTGCGGTCGCTGTGGTGGGTCGCGGCCGTGCTGGCGGAGGTCGGGGCCCTCGCGGGCGGACGGGTGAGTGCGGCGCTGACAGGGGGCGCGCGGCGGCGGGGCGCCGGAGCGGGCCGGGGCGGCAGGCGCCCCCCAGGAGGCCGGGGGCGGCGCGGCGCGGAGGGCGGCTGTCCCGCGTGGCCCGGGCCAGGCTCCTAACAGCCTGTTTCGATGCGGAGGCTGCCGCGATCCTGACCCAGCACGGGAGTCCTCCGAGTGTTAGAACTGAAACACCACATTAAAATTAAAACCGCAGAGGACGTCTTCCTCCTCCGAGTGGCTTTAATTGGCTCCTGCCCCTGTCACAGGAGCTGCAGCCCGGCACTGTGCGGCTTGCGATGCCTGCTTAGCAGCTCCTGAAAAGCGCGGTGATAGAAGTAAGACGCAGGTGGTGAGAAGACGAAACCCAGTAACCGTCTTTTTTTTCTCTCACCTTTCTAGGCTGGTAATGAAGAAATGGTGCAAATAGGTAAGCCTCATTCTCAGATGTCATCGTATCTTAGTTCAAAGTGGGGAATGAAGGGAGCTCAGTAAGTAGTTCTGAAATTTTTCCTATTGATGGTTAAAAAAAAATAGTCCAAGAACATTTCTGTGCCCTTTCCGGAGGAGGGTCCCGTTTACCCAGGCTGAGTAATAGTTATGTCAGACTAGTCCTGGCAGTTAGATTTGCAGGCTGAGGTTTATTACTGCGGTGATGTGCACGTGGAGCGGGCAGAAGAGCTTGGCGATTTGGAGATGAATAAAACCATCGACTTATGTAGCTTTGAGAAGGGCTGATCTGATCGGAACAGAAAGCCAGTTCGAAGAGTGCTACGGAGAAAAGAGGAAAAATGCAGTACAAAGAACGGAAATTGTTCTCTTAAATTTTTTCTGCTTTGAGTGGAAACCCTTTAATGACTTCTCTTCAAGTCCACATGCTTGAAATTAACCTTTGGATGTGCAAGGCAGTATTAATACCTTTTGCAAATAGGATCTGAGACCTCGGTATTGATGTTGTGAGGATTATTGCCATTTTCTGGGTAAGGAGACTGATGTTCAGAGAGAGTAACTGGTTTGTCAGGGGTCACTCCAGTTTGTTTTGAATACCGACTGCAGGTCCTCTGGCAAGAAGCTAAGCTGTACTAAAGCTTTTTTGTACACATCTTATTTGAATTATTCTAAAAGATAATTCTTTTAAAGAGTACTTTTGTCAAGAGGTACTACAAAGTCATCTTTTAGGAGAAAAGTTTTCATTATCATTGCTGTACACAATTACAAATCATTGACCATAAACTGAATGCCAGGCATAAGGGTTAGTTAGTCTGTGTGCATGTGCTACCTGATTGCCACAGCATCCGTGGAGGTAGGTACTAGACAGCCCGTTTTATGTTAGAGGACAGGAGGCCTGATAGGGTGCAGCTGCCTATGCAGCAGGCAGCAGATCCATGCTCATCACCTGATGGCACAGAGCTGGGTGCAGGCCCAGCAGTGTGCCAGGGAGCGCCTGGGCTCACGTGGTTTGTGCCCTGATAAGCCAAGTGTAAAGTGAAGACGTTGAAGTTGAATGTGTACTTGTGACTTGGTCCCCTGGCCCTTTCGTGTGCCTCATGGTGTGCTCTTCATGCTGGTGTGGTCTTGCTTCGTGAGAGCTGTGGCTCTGCACTGTTGCCTGGCAGTAGGCATTGGCCAGTGGAGCACTGCTGATGCTATGCTGCTGGCTGGGGAGGGATGGGGTTCCACACGGAGGTGCTGGATGTGCTCTGTGTGTGTCACTTGGTGCATCCTGAGGCCATGCAAATGGTGTGCTGGCCAGGCGCATGTGTCCAGACGCTGAACAGAAGGCCACTGTATATAACTGCTCGCAGGTGCTATTTGATCAATGCTAGATTAGGGAAGAATAATACAAAGTCTAGATTTTATTTATATTTGTTGAACCACTAATTTGACAGAGAAATTGCAGGGCTCTGCACAGTTTGAAGAATTTCATGTTTGAGGAGAAAGTGCAATTGTTTAGAAGTTAAATTTAAAAAATTCTGTCAGAATATATGTGCAGGGTAGAACATGCAATCTTACGGCATGCTGGGTCTTCACCAAGAGCTTCTGTGTGTGTGGCACCGGCAACTGCATTTAGGAGCACAGCATCACGAGCTATGCCGCCTCCTTCCTCCACCCTCCTGGTGCTGTACCCCAAGAACAGTGACTGACCTCCGCTTCTGGCAGGACAGAGGAATTGTGCCAGTGCGTGAGTACCTTGGCGCACAAACTTAATTCTCTCCATGACTCTGGTTGCAAAATGAATTGGGAGAGAACAGAATCAAATTTCCCCATATGGTCAATGTGCAACTTAACCATCGAATTTGATTCAGTTCTTGTCCAGTTTGGTTTATGAACAGAATCCTGGAAATAATTTGTGAAAGGTTTGTGAAATGAAGGTACCACTTTTTCTTTTTTTAATAGCATCACAAAGTATGTACTTTGTTGTATCTGACTTAGGGTTCTGTTTTTAAAATGTCTCATACACCTTAGTCCCAGACTAAGATGACTTTTGTGTTAGGGCGAGGGCATGTGAAGGGCTGGGCAAGACAGAGTCCATGTGAGGTATGTCGCCTGAGTCGTCTTTCATGGGGTTGTCACACTTTTTCTCCCTCAGCCAGTAGAGAGGTAGTATGTGGGGAAGTATGAGAAAAATGGAAAAGGAGGCTTGAACTCTGTCCTAGTTCTAGGCCTCTTTAGTCAGCCAGAGAGGAAACACGTACCTAACCAGACATACATCGTAATAAATATCTGTGGAGGTCTAAGATAGAGTGAGTGTGTGTGAGAGAGGGAGAAAGAGACAGGGAGAAACAGAGATAGGGGAGACAAAAAGGGAGAGAGGAGAGGAAGAGGGAGAAAGAGAAAGAGAAAGAGAGGGAGAGGGAAAGAGAAAGAGAGAGATTCCTGAGATCATTGACCTGTTTCTGTGTGTGTCAGGGAGTTCTTTCATTTCTGACTCAGCATATGACCTTGGTGGGATCCTAGGGTGATTATGGGTGGTTGGCTGGCCTAACTGGGTTAGGAGGTTTGTGTTATGACACATCTGACTTAGGAAATAAGCATAGTTCTGTAGAAATTGGAAAATATGAAAAAGAATTCTGAATCCTTTTGTTTCATAAACTCTCACATTTGAGACTGGAAAAGTATCAGTTCAGGAAGGAATCACTGTCATGGTGCAGAGCAGGCTGTCTAGGCAGGTGCTGTGCCCTGAGCTCTTTCTTGCTGCCACCCCAGGCCATTCTTCTTCCTGCAGCCCAGGATGATTCACTGGCTTTCTTGATTTAGCTCCTGGGCATTTCTTGCTGTGATCACTGTTAAGGTTAAATGTGTCTAGCTTCTTAGGTAAAGATGCAAAGTGTAGCCCCTCACCCAGCACCAAGAGAGATCATTGCATCCAAACTATTTCTTCCTATTATTTTACTGCTTCCTTATCATTGTATTGAATACTAATAACATGTGTGCATTTGTCTGAACTTTTGATAATCAAATCCCAGACTAACTTCTTTTAATTCACAGACTATGTTTTCTGTGTAATAATTATTTTGTATATTTTAGTATAATGTTTCCATCTCAATACCAACTTCTTGTGGACTTTATTCTTATCATGCTTGTAAACTATATCAAAGCATCCATTTCCAGCCATAGTGAGTGTTTCCACGCAGTGCTCATTATCCATATGGTACACAGTTGCTTGGAGAGATAGCCCTGCAAGTTGGTTACTGAGTAAAAACAAAGTGAATAGGGTATGTTTTTGACAAATGGATTTTGAAAACATTTGTGTGGCGTCAACTCCCTCTGGCAATATGAAAGTATTGATTTTTAAACTCTTAGCTATAAATAATTGCAGCTTTGTCCTTTTTTTATTGCTTTGTCCTCCTGGATCCTTGAATATAAAATTTACAGTCTCTGAAAGATGTAGCGAGTTCATCATTATTCTAATCCTTAAAACCCCAATAAATATGAACAGTTACACCAATGCTTTTCTGATTGTATTAGAAGTATCAGAAGAGTCCTCCAACTCTCAGAATAGATTTTGAGAATTACGTATTTTTTAAAATGGAGAGCCTGCTGTGGGGAGGTTCCTGGTGGAGGAACGCCTGTCCCCTGTGTAATTGTTCTGTCCTGATTTCCCAAGTGGGCCTGTGTGACTTCCTCCACGGGACTTTGCTGACTGGGTGTAAATCCCTGGGAGAGGTTCTGCAGCAAAATGTCAGTCTCTTGTTTATAAAAATGATTGCTACAAATTCTTCATGAATCTAAAATTGTGCTTAGTGTGAAATAATTTATTCATGAAGTGACACTTTCAGAAATTTGTAGAAGATAAAATACAAAGCATCAAACACTGTGGTCTTAAATATTAACTCACTGGTTGCAATTTTTCTTTACATTCAATAAAATGTATTTTTATATATACGTGTACCTAAAAAGAGAAAGAATGACTGAAAGCATTATTTATGAGCCGGACTTCCTTTTACATGTGAAGACCTCACTTTCTCATATATGGTCCTTTCCATGATCTAGAATCTAAGCTGCTGACATCCATTGTACTTAAATACTCAGAAGCAGAGCATGTTGGCTGTGTCCTCAGAGACAGAGCAGGCAGTGCTCTGACACTCAGGGCTCACGGTGGTGTAGGGAGGCTGACCTGTAGGGAACTAGGGGTGCAGACAAGGAGGAAGCAGGCATCGGTGCTGAGGTGTCCCCTCCATGAGGACCCTCAGCCGGCTGGAGGAAGCAGGAGCTGTGGAGAGGTGATGGCCCACTCCCTTGGGATCCGTGAGTGTGTCCAGTTACATGGTGAAAAGGGGGTTGCGTTGGTAAGCAGAATTACAGTTGCTAATCAGGTGATCCTAAAATAGATCATCCTAATAGGATTAGCTTTGTGGTTGTCTTTCTAAGTGGAAGAGGGAGGTAAAAGGGCAGCATGGAGAGGGTCTGAGGCAGCTGGCTTTGGAGATGAGACTCGTGGTTAGGAGCCAGCTGCCGGGGGCCTCAAGAGACTGAAAGAGCAAGGCAGGGCTTCTCGCCTCGGGTGTCGGGGGAGGCAGCCCGGGCATGGGTGCTGTGGCTTTCTCTCAGGGCAGCTGTTTCAGACTTTTGACCTCTGTTTTAAATTACCAGACTTAGGGTGATTTGTTACAGGATCAATGAAAAACTGATGCAGTGGTGAGTAGACTGTCCCAGTTTCTTGTTTGTCAAACCATAAGCCAAACATATAGATTTGGAGAATACATTTACTGTACGTCAGGTTTCAGTAAAAACATGTAAGAATGCTGTCCATCTTTCTCGATTTACTTAGCCTTGGTTTCTGGGAAACATGTTTATTTTTGTTGTTTTATATTTTAGATCCAATCTTTAAAAGTTCTAACCCTCAAAATGGTGTAAAAGGTGTGAGAAATATTTATTTATAGAATACCTAGTATAGTTTTAGAGTTCAAAGTTACTAACGATGACAGATAAAATCAATAGAAGCACTTATTCTAACGCTGAGATTGTAATGTTAATGTCATGTTTGGTCCTTCCTTAAGCACATACGTTACTATGCTGTTATTCTCTGTCTCAGACATTTGAAGTTGTGGCAAAAAAACCCCAAAACATATGGATATTTCTCTTTAAAGAGTAGTTTTCTTTTCTTGAAAGACTCTTACTAATCTCATGTTCCAGAATACTAAAGAATGTGCTATTTTCTAAATGACTTTCTTGGATATAAACATTGTGCAGTTGCCACAAATATTTATTAAAAAAAACAGAGTTTGCAGTTCACAACTGTTTGTTCTTTGTCTCTGCTACCTTTTCTTTCTTCACACAACTTGATAAGCAGGCCTAGACTGAAGACAGACATGCAGAGAAACCGCAGTGTCTGTCTGGGCTGTGCGATCTGAGGGGCTGAAGCCAGGGAAAGGGTTTGGCTATGTCCGCGGTGGTCTCGGTGTGTGCCACAGTGGCGTTTCCATGGCTTCTGAGAGAAGAGGCGTCTCCTTCCCTGGCATGTGTGCAGCCTTGTCAAGTGAGCCTGTCAGCATTCCATGTCCTCTTTAACGTCCACTTCTTACTCTGCTTATGGCTTTCCTGGGTGACTGGCTTCCGTTGTCCCCTGATCCTCTGCTGGAGCCACTGCTTTAGCTGATCTTGAAAATGCTCATTGGCTTTTGTATTGTGGGCCAGAGTTCTGCTCAGAGACAGCTGTGCCCGATGAAGGAGGCGGCCCCAGTGAGCAGCTCGCTCTGGTGGAGGCTCACTGCCTTCTCAGCAGAGAGGCCAGTCTCTGTGATGGCTCTGTGGGGGAGGGATGGCTGCCTGGGTTTCGTGTCCTCTTCTGACTGGGACTTGGGTCTTTCTGATCCTGTGGGAACCCTGGGCTTGGGTGGGAGGGTGAAGGCTGCCTTCCTTCTATGCAGTGGCACAGGGTGGTGATGGAGAAGGGGGCATCAACGTCCTTCTTATGAAATCTCAGAATGGCAGGTTCTTCCTTCACCTCTCTTCCTCCTAGTCTCCTGCCTGAGGCACCATGTGCTCTGATCCTCTTTCCTAATCACCTGCAAGAAGCTGCTGGGCTGGGACCCGAGTTCAAGTGTGGAGCGTTCAGCTCTCACTGTCGTGCTCAACCCTTTGCATAGCACTGCCTTTGTGGGGCTTCGGGTCACCGTGTGCTGAGTCACAGTGTCCGACTGGCTGTGCCTAGCAGCTGGACACTGTGGTGGTGGGTGGGCCTCGTGGTGAGCTGCACTGCACAGAGCTTTGCACCCGTGCTGTGGACACCATGGGGAGGAAACCACACTTGTCTTCAGCCATGACATGTGGCTAAGTGCAGGCGTAAGAGGACTTGAGACTGAGCCCTGCTCCTGTAGACAGATGGATGGACGACAGGTGAGTCCGGCTTCCACCTGTGCCCCTGAGTCCTAAAGCTGTGCTGCTAGAATGACACAGAGTATCAATTGCTAACTCTGTGTGTGTGCTCCTGCGCCCGTGTGTGTGTGTGTGTGTGTGTGTGTGTGTGTGTGTGTGTGTGTGACTGACGTGTTACTCTCAGTATTAAAGATGAGAACTGAGGGACAAAGCCTGATCACTGAAGTAGTATATGGGGAAACCTCTTTTAAGTCCAAATTTAGGCAGGATTTTGTTGTAATTTGTATAGCTCTTAGTAGTGAGGGGATTTTGGACTTGCAGGATTTCCATATGATGAGGGGTTCCAGCGATTGGAAGGAAGGGTAGCTTGAGAGAATTTCTTAGTGCTGGTCAGGAGGACTGGAGTGACTTTACCATGGGGAAAGAGTTGAAAGGAGGTAGCTGTTGAGCGTGTTTTGGGCGAATCTGCACAGCATGAGCAGAACAATGAAATGGGAGGCTTGCTAAAGTAGGATGGGTGTTTACTTTGCTTAGCTGTGTCAGACAACAAGAGAGAGAAGCCTGTTGTTTGCAGCAAAGAACCTACCTGTTCGCTTATGACTTGAAGTAACTGTTTTTCTTTTAATTACTGAGAGCTAATTATATGCAGTGTGTCACACTGAAGCACAGGCAGCGCAAAAGGTGTCCAGAAGCTTAAAAATTATTGAGGTTTGGAAACCATAAGGAAAGCCTGCCATGCTTGATATTAAGACAGAGTCAAAGATCTTTAACTATGGGTTGAGGATCCCTTCTGAAATACTTGGGGTCAGAAGTGTTTTGGATGTTGTATAGGCATGTAGATATATACCTATATATCTATATATCTGTCTGTATCTATATCTAGATATATGGAGGTGGGAGGGAGGAAGATATTTTGGGAATGAGATCCTACACTAAACATGAAATTAATTTGTATTTTGTATATACCTCATACATACAGGCAATTTTACATAGTATTTTGTGTGCACCTGCATTTTGACCTGCCACATGAGGTCTGTGTAGAATTTTCTCCCTGTGGTATTTTATCACCACTCAAAAAGCTTTAGATTTGGGAGCATTTTGGATTGTTAGTTTTCAGGTTAGGGATGTTCAGTCTATCTGGGAACAGAGAACATTGACTTTGAAGATATTTTGATGTAGGTTGTGTAGTAATTGTTTGTGTCTGTAAATAAATATATCCACACATGTGGCCATGTGTGTAACAGTGTGGTTATTTTACACAGTGCAGGAAGAAACAAGTCATTGTGTTAAACTTAAGAATAAGGAATATAAAGACAAGAGAATTAATTCCATATATACCAGCAAAAGTGTAACAGCACTTTTCATAGGGGTTATTCAGGTTTCTGAGAAAATACTGAAGCTATCACCATCTTGCTTCCTGGGTCCTGGAGATGTTGAGAAATAGGAAACACAAGAGCCCTAGGTAAGAATGAATCTCTCACCACAGAGGCCCTCACTGTGGCAGGCACCTGCCCCTGGGTCCCACCCCGTGTGTGTCAGGCCCAGGAGTCAGGCTGCCCTCCTTGGCAGGCTCATCCCCAGAAAGAAGGATAAGAAAGGAGGGGCTGTGACCAGTGGACCCCTTGTGCTTTCCAAACTTTGTAGTCACATAAATCATTCTGCACTGGTGAGGGGTTGGGCGAGGCGGAGAGAGGCCCGAGTCCTGAGAGAGAACCCTGTTCTCCCAGGAGCAGGAGCCAGCTTGGCTGTTCTGCTTCTGACTCAGAAAGGAGCATCTGCTTTGGGATGCCTGAATTACACAGAGAGGCAAACGTTAAATGACTTTGAAGACCCTTTCGGTTGCTGACCTATCTCGTTTGGATTCTCCTAGAATGGGGCTTAGCATGGGCCTGGTTTCCTGCTGCCTGCCTTTAGAATGTAGGGCTCTTTGCCTGGCTTCCTGGAGGTCTCTCATGCATCCATTTCTTGTTTGCAGCTAATATTGTATGACCTGAGTTCTATGAGATGTTTGATTTGCAGGCGAGTGGGGACTTTGAGAAATACGCACGAGGTTTGCAAGCAGAGTTGTGGCTGGAGAAGAACAGGATGATGTGAGCAGCTTGCCTTCATTGTGGCTGGGTGATAAGGTTACTTCCTAGAGAAACCCTTCAGCTCAGACGGCTTTCATGCATGCATTCTCTTCTACATGCACAAATACATTTATTGAGTGACTTCAGATTCTGTTTTAGTCAGTGAGAAACTGCAGGAAGACTGTATTTCCTGCCCTCATGAGAGGCTTACATGCTAGTAGATCTAAAGAAACAGCAGACAAACATGAAAGTTAAATTGGTAGCGTGTCAGATAGTGACAAGATTTATGGACAATGGAAAAACATGGTGGCTTGAGAGTGATAAGATGGCTATAGGAGGTCAAGAAAGACTTCCATGAGAGACTGAGCCATGGTGTTCTGGGGATGAGGGAGCACAGGAAGTGGCAAGTTAAACAGCTGGTGATGTGAGATTCCCATTAGGCTGTAAGAGCGCACAAGCCATTTTCCTGTGGTGAGATCGATCTGAGGAGAAGAATGGGGCAACTGACCCTTCAGTTACTCTGGCTGTGTTCCGAGGATGACTTGAAGAGAGACAGAGCAGAGTCAGGAGAGCAGCTGGGATGCACACTCAGAGCTGCTGTGGCGCTGGTTTGGCCTGGGTGAGTAGCAGTGATGTGGTGGTGGCTTGCCAGAGTCTGGGTATATTTTGACGGTAGAATCAATAATAGAATTAGGGTCAGGACAGGTTTGTGGTGTGAAGAGTTAAGGATGGATTGGTCACATTTTGAATTTGGGGAACTAGAAGCAGATAGCTGCCATGCACCGATGAGAGAGAACAGATCTGGGAACCAGAAGATTGGGAGTCTCCTTTGGGAGGGTCACGATACCTACTGAAAATCAGGACTTCGGAGAGAAGCGTTCATGGGGAAGCCTGGCGCGATGTGTCTAGTCTGGAAACCTTTCATGGTTATGGAGGAGCAGGGGCGGCTCAGGCAGAGGTGACGGTCACAGAAAGGAGGCTGGGCCCGTCCTGCTGCCCTTCTGTGCTGTCAAGCCAAGGAGACGTAAGCTGGGTCGCATGCTGCCAGCAGGGCAGGTCACGAGCTCAAGTCTTGACCACTGGTCTCAGCAAAACATGGTCATCCGTGACTTTGGAGAGTCCGACGTGTCTGCAGAGTGGTGCAGGAGTAGAGTGTTAGCTACATGGTTGTTCTAGCTGCAGCCAGGTCTCTAGCTTGAGGAATTTATCAGGAACAGAGATTTGTTTCTTACAGTGTTGCAGGCAGTGAGTTTCGAGGTTGAGGGGCCCACATCTGACAGGAATGGTGCTGTCCCTTGTCCCTGGGGAGGAGGCAGGTGGGGGTTCCCGCTGGGAGGGCTGGTTCCCTCGGTGGGGGTGTCACTGATTTTGATTGGGATGTGCTGGGAGCTTATTGATTTGCTGGTGGGAAAGACTGAGTGAAGTGGGGAAACAGGCGGAGAAGAGAGGATGTGTGCTGGCTGTGTTGTGGAGGCAGCAGGAGTGGCACGCACAGGGCCTGTGCTGGCTCCCCCGCAGGAGGCAGCATCCTCACAGTGCCTGGGAGCCGCTGCCTGTGCGAAATCGCCAGTGCGTCTGCCACAGGGGTCACTCCAGCTCTCTGTACTAGTGGAAGTCTTGGTCACAGAAACCTTTTTATGTGGACCACTGGGACACCGAACCATTATAGCTACAGGTGTACAGATCCTGACTTTAAAATGGAATATAGCATTTCTGAGTAGCTAATTTCCACTTAAATTGGTGGTATTAACATTTTCTGAATCATCTGTATAATCTCACCTAAACCTGTCACCATCATGAAGGTGGAAGTATTACTGTCCTCCAGTGACCCCTTGAGGAATCTGAATTTACAAGCGATGCAGAAGCTGGGTGTGTAATCTCAGTACCTGGGAGGTGAGGCAGGAGGATTGCCATGAGTTCCAGGCCAGCCTCCACTACATAGCAAAGCCCAGTCTCAAACAAACAAACAAACTCTTACACTTCATTAAGAAGAAATTCATCCCCTTGCCATATGTTGTACTGCTGTGAGGAAAATGGTAGGTTTGTAAGTGCGTACGTTCTGAATCAGGTATAATTTGGTTTTTGTGTGTAGTTGCAATCTGAGATTAAAATCTGTTGATAGCTTTAAACTTCTCCCCACTTTTTTTATTTTTCCCTGCTAACACTTAGAATTTAAGAGCCTTTTACTGAAGTTACACTGGGGGAAACATGGTTGACTGGCTTTGGGTAGATAGAACACCATCCTGCTTGTGGTAGTCTTAAATTGGAAATTGCCAGCAAGATGGTTCATGCATTCTGAGGTAGATGTGAGCCCTCTGTCAGCTGTGAAAGGAGCAGGACTAAAATGTCCTCTAGGTCCCCTCACTTGCTGTGAGTTGGGCCTTCTAGATTTACTTTCTCATTACAGACAGGGCTGGTAGCATTTGCACTGTGATTACTGGGTTGGAGGTGATGTATTCTCAGATGGAAACACAGAGTGCAGTGCTTCCTGACCCAGTGTGTGGCAGGCGCCTGGGCTTCCTCTTGTTAGTCTGCTCACTGCTGTAAGGCAGCTGATGGAGGAGGCCAAGGGGCCAAGGCATGTATCTGTCTTACTCCCCTACTAAAAAATGGCGGATTCAGGGTATAAGTTCAGAAATGTTTTTATGTGTACAATTTAGGAATGATTTATAATAGAGTACTAGGAAAGTCAAAGCTTTCTAGAAATGCACTGTCCTTGTTTTGACTAAAAATTTACAGCATGTCTGACACTGGAAGATGGGACTGTCCTGGGCAGTGTGAGCAGGAGGCTGCGGGGTCCT
The DNA here is from genome assembly GCF_034190915.1 of Cavia porcellus. Lineage (NCBI taxonomy): Eukaryota > Metazoa > Chordata > Mammalia > Rodentia > Caviidae > Cavia > Cavia porcellus. The sequence continues at coordinate 47,443,517 of NW_026947513.1, read as the reverse complement.
CGTGGGTGTGTAGAAACCTCCTGTTTCTCCCTGGCCTTGAGGATTCTGCCGTCTTTTAGTCCCACTGTTAGTGTATTGTCTCGACTATCTTGTGTGAGTCCCTTTCAGTGGGATTGGGAAATCCTTTCCGTGAAATGCTGAACTGGTTAGAGGAAGGTTTGAGATTACTGGTGCAGGCGTGCACTCCTGTATCTTAGGCAGTCCTTTCGCTAAGTCATGTGACTAGCTGCATAGAGACGAGTCCACAGTCTCTGCCGTCCTCTTGGTGCAGCTGGTGGGCGCTGTGTGTGAGTCTTATGCTGGTTGGTGAATGGAATGATGCACAGCATTGCCTGGGGACCTCCTGGTTCTCAGGGATCAGTATTCAGTCTGGGTTTGGCTGAGCGCTCACCCAAGGGCTGGATCCCCCTGTACTATAGAAACCTGCCCTCATTGCTCTGAAATTACCATTCCTTTTGTAAGCCAAAATACGGAGTCGCCCACTATGAATTTGTCATTAGAGACCAACCCCTCGTTGGTGCTGCCCACTGCTGATCTCAGTGTGGCAGGGCTGTGCACTGTGGGTGCCGAAGCCAGGCTTCTCCTTGTGCTGTTAATGGCACAGCCCTCACCCTTTCCTTGGCACTCTTAGCGAGCAGTTTTTGTTTAATGCATTGGTTGTTGTATGTGGTGTAATGATAAACATGCCCAGTTCCCAAGTTGAAAAACTACCTTCATCTTTCAGTACTTTACACATTTCTTAAGAACATAGCAATTACAATGATTTTATAAAGAGCACAGGTTCTCATGTGGATTTCGTTCTCTAAATACTTTATTGGTGATAAAACATGCATTTTCTATAGATCAAAAGTTTGTGAATATTTTTACCGTGCATTTGAACATACTACAGGGCAAATCTTGGGCTGAAGTAAGGAATATGAGGAACTTACTATTTTTATTTATTTATTGTTCTTTAGTAATTTTTACAATTTTTATTTTTTAAGTAATTTTGCAGTACATAATGATTACATTCCTGGTGTGGAGTTGGTGCATTGACATAACACATCTTTTTTTTTTTTGTCTTTTTCCTTTTTATCAGTACCAGGGATCTAACTCAGGACTGCCTGCTTGCAAGGCAGGCACTTATGCTGCTGAGCTAAACCCCCAGCCCCGACATAACACATCTTAATTCTTTTTCACCTCTTCCCCTCCTCCCTTTCCCTTTTAATGAAAAGATCTGTAAGCCTGTGTCCTTTTGGCTATGAAGGTGGGGAACTTTTTAATTCATAATCTAGGTTTTCCTTTTTCATGCTTGCTTATTTTTTTTTTTTTTTGTACTGGGGATTGAACTCACGACCTCACACTTGCCAGCTTGCCAGGCAGGCACTTATGTCACTGAGCTAAATCACCGGCTCTTTTCATCTTTCTTATCGAGTCCAGGGTCTGGTGCATAGTAGAAGGGACTGTCATGCTGATCTACATCCCCTTAAATTTTATTCTGAGGCAGGCCCTAACTAAAGCTACTAGCCTTGAACCACCATGCCTCAGCCTCCTGAGTAGTTAGAATGATTAGTGTGTGCCTGCCTGGATCTGTGCTTGCTTTTCCATTGTTTCTGTTTCTCTAGAATTCTCTAGAATATCTTTTTAGCGTCTTTTCCAAGGGTGATTATATTTTAGTAGATACAGTACTAACCTTTGGCCGTGGTAGGGGAAATAAGTCCTAATTGTGAAATTTAGTTAACAAGTGGGTCTGTGTTTTGTGGAAGGGACGTTACACCAGATGAGAATGCCGTTCTTTCGTGACTGGTATCTGTGTGTTCAAGTTTCAGGTTGTTTTTTCTTTTTGTCCATTCTTTTGACTTTCTGCAAATGAGGATTGATGGGACACAGTGAGATACAGGTTAGAGAGGATACGGGCTTTGGATTGTGGCTGAATTTAAATCTGAGGTTCATAATTGTGTGATCTTAGACATAGCCTTCCCTCCATTGGTGTTTCCACTTGTGAAGTATGGCTTTAGGGTTGTTATGACTAAAAACCTGTGTAAACTATACCATCGTAAGCTGCAGTGCATAACTTACAGGCTTATTGTAGGAGTGACATGAGTGACATGGAATTAGCATGGATTTTAGAATTTCTACAGGGAAAAGTTGAGAAGAATATAAAACTGTCTTCATAATAGCAACCTTAAAAAAGCTTGTAGCAGATGCCACTTATGCCAGTAATAAGGTATTTGGTCTTATATCTTGATTTTTAAGCAAGCCATATATAGTTAATAGAAACTTTTATTATATTATGTTCTGAAACATATAAAATGAATATTCACAGTGCAATACGTTTTTTAAAATTAAAAAATGATTCATTGAGTTACGTAAGTGCCTTTGGAACCTGACTTGAGTTCTCGAAGGTTGATATTTATGAAATGGTTTGGGAATGTAGTTATGCACACTGAAGTGTGCTACGGGGTGCCTCTGTCAGGTCTGTCTGTGTGCTCTTGCTCCACAGGGTCTCACAGTTCTGTTTTTTTACCCCACAGATTTACCAATGCGGAGACATAGAGAATATGAGCTGGTAACTCCATTCAGCACAGATCTAGAAGGACGTTATCTCTCCCACATCCTGTCTGCAAATCACAAAAAGAGGTCAGCGAGGGACGTGTCTTCTAACTCAGAACAATTATTTTTTAACATTACTGCATTTGGAAGAGATTTTCATTTGCGACTAAAGCCCAACACTCAGCTAGTAGCCCCTGGGGCTGTTGTGGAATGGTATGAAACCTCTCCTGTGCCTGGGAATATAACCAGTCCTGTGAATGACTATCGACCTGAAAGTGCTTCTGAAGGAATCTGGAGAACAGAGCCTTTGCTGACCAACTGTGCTTATGTTGGTGACATTGTGGATGTTCCAGGAACCTCTGTTGCCATTAGCAACTGTGATGGTCTGGTAAGACTCATTCATTGTGCACACTCACAGGTGTTGGGGTGCAGTGTTGTACTGCATGGTTTGGAGATGGAAAGGAAGCCCATGATTCACTGTTAGATTTTCAGTTTGGCGAAAAGCATTAGCAAGCACTTCACCATCAAAGGTTTTTCATTGACTTTATCTAAAACATAAAGAGAACGTTATTACAGCAATAATAGACAACTGTCCTAGCATGTTTTCTGTTTTCCCTTGTGGTATACTGGGAGATTTTATTTCCTTATTTTTTGAAAAACTTTCTGAAAACTTTCTAAAGAAACATAGATTCTTCCAGAAGAACTATGTTTCACTTGCTGTGTGGAAACTTTGGCTATCATTTAAGGTATTTGGAAAGCATTCTTTAGCTTCCTAATAGAATGCTAAAGTGGGAAACAAGCAGATTTCTTGTCAGAATTTGCCCAAGCAGCATGGCTTTTTGAACAGGAGGTATACTTCTGTGATGGCTTTCATTTTTCTCAAGTAAAACGCCCATGGATTGCTTTTTCAGTAGTGCTGAGACCGAGAGTAACCACTGCTCCTTTCTGACTGTGCAAGTAAGGTGTGTTCTTCTGGTTTTGTGTGTCTGCTGTCACTTGGGAATTGTGTCAGTGTTCATGCGTCTTCCATGTGCACCTGACTCCAGGTCTTTGTTAAGAAAGAACAACCGTTTTACCTGTGCTTTTCAGGTTGCTGTTCCATGGGAATTCAGAGCTATTGCTATTAAAAAGCCTCTGCTTCCAGGAGTTCTCAAGATACTCCGTACTTTATCATAGTTACTCTGTTTCAGTTGCACTTTGACTACAAGTACCTTCAATATTTTGATTTTCTCTTCTAGGTGTATTGTTAGCAGTAAGGCACAGCCCAGTGGAATCTGGTGCCATATGCTTTAGCAAATCCTGGTGAATTAATTGTACTTTAGGTTTTATTTTTAAAGACTTGTGCTAACTTGATGCCTACAGTTTTTAAAACTCAGTGCAGGAAACTGTAATATGTGTGTACCAGGTTCAGGTCTCCAGCTTGCACTATTAGTGTAGCATCTGCAGCCATACACTTGGGTGAGGGACCATCTACTGGGGTTGAAGTCATAGGGAATCACTCAACTGCTTCTCATTCTATATTAAAGGTTAAGTAGGCCAGAATTAGGTTTTAAGGCTTTTCATTAAAAAACAATCAGGACTTTATAGAAAAGAAGACCAAACAAGTTTGAATTCAAATTTCTATCTCCTGCCCGTGGGGTGCCCAGAAGAAGAAAGCAGGTGGTGGCAGAAGCACAGCAAGGTTCAGGAAAGTGGGTCAGGAGACTTGAGGGGTAATGAATGCAGTGACTATGTCCTTGAGCTGGAGATGACTTTTTTAAACAGTGGTGTTGCTTATTGGTCAGCATAAGCCCTCAGCAGGGCTACAGTGGGAAGGTCAGTGGTGAGAATGTGGATACATTTGGCTGATCAGCAGTTGCCTAAATTCTTTGTTCCTTTGGTACCTAGGGGTTGAAGCTTGACCTTAGGAACAGAAGCAGGGATACTGATACGCCATAGAGGCTTAAGAACTAACCCTCCTGGAGATGAAGCCATTGCTCTGGAAGGCACAGGATTATAATCAAGTTTAGGTTATCCTGGGAGAACCCTATCACCTCTGGTCTCAAAACATTCATGAGCAGACACATAGTTACAGCGGAATGAGAGAGAATGACAGCCAAGCCCTGTCGCCATGGAGCTTTGGTCCAGGTTATTGGGCTGCGTTTGAGCAGCATGGAGGGTTGTGTCAGATGTGCTACTTACGTGCTTTGGAGCGGTTGCTCATGGGAGGAGCCATTGGCAGTGCTCTTGGAGACCAGTGGGCTCACGCAAGGCCTCCCCATGAGTGAAACCCTTCCCTCTTCTTCTCTTACGCTGTCTTATCAGGTGCGATGTGAATTTGAGATGTGGAGAACTCGAGACGGAATTAATTTGTGTTACACAGAATGGATGTAATGTTATTAAAAAGCCCTGGGGGTTCCTCAGACTGCGGATCACAGAGTCAGGTTTGTGTTTAGATACAATGCAACAGAATGAATTTTTTTGAAATTGCAATTTGGCTGTACTTTGTATGTCTAATAATAAATGTTAAAGTGGGGTTTTCATTCATGTCTTTATTTTTTTTTTTTAGTAGCAACATTTTATTACATGCTTTTTAATGAAACTTGTCTACCATGGAGGAAGAAAACTGTTTCTGTGCCACAGTTGGTTTGAGAAGAAAGCAGGGTGCCTTAGCTGATTTCACCCTTATAGACTTTGGAAATGGACTGAAGTAGGGAGAGTCTGCTGGCCATGTAACTTCATGAAAGGGTCAGAGGAGAAACCGACTTTACAGAAGGGAATAGAAGCAGTGTTCAGAGTGACATATGGGGGACTGAGACCTAGGATGTGGTCTTGACATGGCAGTGTGTAGTACTTAAAATATTCTGCGGTGGCTTTCTCAAGTCTGCAGTTTCTTCATAAAGGAATTGATAATGATTTTTTTCCTGTGTGACCAAGAACAGTATCTATTTCTGTCTCATACTGACCCTTTCCTATTCTCTACCAAGATTATCACTGAGGAGTGACTAAAGATTCTTGACCAACTGCCACATTATTCTTGTAGATCGCCTTGCTTATACGTAAGAATTATTGAGCTATTCAGTCTTAAAAATGTCCCACTTTTTTTATTTCTTAGGAGATAGGGATTGAAAACATGTTAAGTAAACACTCTACCACTGAACTGTATCCCCAGTCTTGGTTTTTCTTTTTAATTTTGCGATGGTGTCCTGCTAAATTGCCCAGGCTGACTTTGAACTTTCTGTTGCAGCCTTCCCACTAGCTGGGCTTGCAGCTGTATGCTACAATGCCTGACACACTGGCCCAGCTTTCTGGCAGTCTAGCACAAAGGCCTGCTTCTCCAGGCAGCTCCCATCCCCAAATTACTCTAGCAACCAAAGCACAGATCCCATTATTGTGCTTCTTTGTAGCATCTCTTACCGAGGTGCTCTGTGTGTGGAGTGGGCTTGGCTGGCAGTGCTTCCCATGATCTTCAGCTTGAAGGTGTTGACTTTCCTGCCCATCCATCTCCAGAGCTGCAGACCATGGTGAGAAGTCATGGTGACGGCTCAGACCTCTTCTTGGGACTATACTGCCAGAATGCACAGTCTCTCCACTGTCCCATCAAGAAATGGACAACAGAATATATTTCTTCCGCAGTCCTCCCATTTGCTCTGTAATGATATTAAACCCCCCTTGTGAGTAGTGACAGTTCACAGCTCTCTTGGTGGTCTGTAAATTTTCCAAAATAAATGTTTGTTTGGCTAGTAGGCTTTGTGTTATGAATTTCATAATATAAAGACCTTGAGTTTTTCTAGACTTAAAAACAAGTTGCCTTGTTAATCCCCCTGGATTGTCACAGAGGGAGCTGCTGGACAGCACAAGAACTGACCAATTGGTTGCTCTTCTGGGTTACAAAAGCTCAGTGATTTCCTTGTGGGCTGAGTTTAAGGTCTAGGAGTTTTTTTTAGCATTTGTAATTTGTAATTCTTCCTTCAAATGGAATAGCCAGTGGTTTCCTAATGAAATGATGTATGACGTGGAGAAACTCAGCATAGGTTTGGTTAAAAGCTAGGCCCCAGCTCCTTTCTTCCCTACCCTGGCTTGCTCCCCTCCCCCACTGAGGGTGCTAGTCCAGACAGGACCTGCAGTAGGAAGCCAAGGGTTTTTAGAAGTTAAAATTAACTACTTAGGAGCCATAAATGAACCTCTTTTCTAAAATAGCTGGTAGTCACATCTGGTTAATATTAGAGGCGTTTTATCCTTGTTATGTTTTGGACAGAACCAAATGCAGTCTTTGTGAGCCACTGCAAACTTCTAACAACATAGCCCCGATTTCCTGCTTTAAGACATTTGCCTTGGAATTTGATTTTCAAGAACTCACTCTTGTCTGCCTGTTTCAGCAAGTCTAGCTGCAGAAGTCCTATTGAAAATTCTTTTTACAATATTACTTGTATGCATGTGATGGAGAACATTGCTCAGTTGGCTAAATGTTTGGTACAAAGAGTAGTTACAAGTTTGCAGCCATTTATAGTGTATTTAGAAAAGAGGGTTTTGAGGGTTGATTTTTAAATGGTTGACCTCTAATATATGCTTTTATGGAAAGAACTTGAGAGTGAGGTCGGGGACATTGCGCCTTTTCCTTCCACAAAGATGTGCATAGGAGGCATTGTGCATTGGTGATGGACCAAGGAGACTCATGACTTCTGATTTCCATGCTGATTTAGAAGATCTTAGAATGTCTGAGGCACAAGGGACTGAAACTTGTTTTACCCCTGGATATTTTTTAGCGCTAGATATATATACTGGGCTTGTTTAGCAGTGTGGGCTAAGAGGCCCAAAGCTATACTTCATATTCCAGAAGTAGGAGATAAAAAACAATAGGCGTTGGCCTCTTTCAGATTGAAGAACATGAAGTCTCCCAGACTCTCATTACTGAGATTTGGTCAGGGGGTGGCCCTTAGGGCTCTGACAACATTCACCGAGCTCTGTGTGTGTGCCTGGGATAGGTCTGAGCTATTGTGTGCACCGTTCACCATGCCTCATTTTTCAGATAGATAGGCAGCCAGTTTATGCTTGTTCAGAACTGGGCAGGATGGTTCAGCAGTCTGTATTTATTTTCACATCTTGCATTAATTTGCATATGCCTAGCATCAGAAGTATGTTAAACCTTTTCCAAGGTTTTTGGCCTGTATGTGTCTGTGTGTCTATATTATACAAGAATATGTAAGGATATGACTAGGAATAAAGTAGGAAGTGAAAAAAGACAAATGTGTTTTCAAAAATTTAAATTATTTCAAAAGTAGCTTTTTGGCATCTAATTTGTTAGTTTATAAGTACCATAAATGTTCACTGTTGATTAGTTTATTTGCATAAATTTGATATGTTATGTATTATTTGTTTCCTTTAACTTTGGCACAGTATGACTTTAAAATTAATTTTTTTCTGAGTGATTTAAAATTTTATTGGAACAATTTAATTTTTGCAATATTGTTCCTTGGGAAGAAACTGTAAACACTGTCTTAATTTTAATTTGCATATTTTGTTTCATAATTTCTCCACAAAATTTGTGCTAAGATTGTACACATACCACATTAGACAACTAATTGGTACAAACTATACCTTGTGTTAAGCAGAGTGAGGCTGATTTCACTGCTGCTTCCAGATATTGACATAATACAACAGAACTATTGTAGATTGCAGAGGAACTCTCATTTCAACCAGGCTCACACTGTGAGATCTCTAAGGAGGAAAATCCTCATGAAGTGGCACAATTCGCATTACAAAGAGGAGTAATACTGAAAGCTTAAGTAGGGGTCTCAAATGCTTAAGCTTAAGGTAGTTTTTGGCCATACTGTTATTTAGCATCTTTCTTTCTTCATGATTAATAAGGCTTGACAAATAATGTAAACACTCTCATGACAGGTAAGCAATAATAACCATGCTAAAGTGTAAATATATGCCGAAAGACATTGCCAGAAGTGTTGCCTCAAGCCTACTGAAGAGGAAGAGAGCTTGGGTCTCTGAGTAAAGAAACTTGGAGTTCACTGACCTTTCTCTTTTCTTTTGTTTGATTTAGAGAATTGTTTGCAAGTCAGGGAAAGTAAAATGCTTACTGTCAATGTTTGCTTATGCAGGTCAATGTCACCAAATACATTATAAACTCTTGGGAAGGAAATGTTTTGAATTCCTTTGCATGTTTTTTTTTTTTTATTTAAAGAAAAAAAAATGAAACAGAAAAAGGGTAGAAATAATACATAATTTCAAAAAAAACTAAACAGTAAGAAATCACTAGTTGATAAATAGTTGTTCAAGTTACAAAAGTGAAGCATACAAAGTGGACATTCGAACAGCGAGACTGCAAACAGTTGTGTTCAGCTATCCAACAAAAACCCAGTAATATGGTTATCAATCCTACACACTTAAACATACATGCATATTTGTTTGTTTGTATGCATATATCCTTCAGAGCACTTTCTTTTCCTCTTTTTTTTATAATAGCAATTACACATTTTGGGTTTTATTACTCCTACTGTTCTTACTACATTTTACACTAGAGACACAATGTGATATTTATAAATATGATTCTTGTTTATTTCACTAATGAGGTTAGCCTCAACTTGTCTCCATTTACCTATGAAGGCCTCAAGATCATCCTTTTTAATAGCCCAGTAATGTCCATGATATAAAAATAACACATCTTTTTCATCCACTCTGTGGATGATGGGCATCTTGGTTGTTTCCAAGATTTAGCTATTACAAATCGTGTTGCTATGAACATGGGTGCACATATATCACTTTGACCTGACCTTTTCAGTTTTTCTGGAAAAATACCTAGGAAGGGAATAGCTGGGTTCAATGGAACTTCTAATCCTAGTCCTCTGAGAATTCTCCGTACTGATTTCCATCCCTAACACCCCACCAACAGTAGAGCAGTGTTCCTTTTTCCCTTAAGCCTCGCCAACATTTGTTATCAGTTGATTTCTTGATGGCAACCATTCTTTCTGGAGTGAGATGAAATCTCAGTGCTGTTTTTAATTTGCATTTTTTAAATGACCAGTGATGGTGAACATTTCTTCATATATTTATTTGCCATTTGTATATCTTCATCTGAGAACTGTGTGTTCATCTCAGATGCCCATTTTTGGAGCAGTCTTTGAATTTGAGGGGCTTGATGTTTTTCAATTCTTTATATGTTCTGGATATAAGTCTTTTGTCTGAGGGGTTGCTGGCTAAAATTCTTTCCCATTCTGTGGGTTTTCTTTTCACTCTGTTGGTGATCTCTTTTGAAGTGCAGAAACTTTTCAATAATATGAGATCCCAGTTGTTGATTCTTTGAAGTGTTTCCCATCTAGTTTGCGTTTTGTTCATGAATTCTCTGCCTAGCCCTATGTCTCCAAGACTTCTGCCTACCTTGTCTTCCAGTACATTTAATGTTTCTGTTTTTATATTTAGGTCTTTTATCCATTTAGACTTTAGTTTTATGCATGGTGATAGGCATGGTTCTAGTTTCAGTCTTTGGCATGTGGCAAATCAGTTTTTCCAACACCATTTATTAAAGATGCTATCCTTCCAGTGAACATGTTTTTAGCCCCTTTGTCAAATATCAGGTGGCTGAGTATCTCTGTAGTTGTGCTTGCATTTTCTAATCTGTTTCATTGATCCTCAGGTCTGTGTCTTTGGCATTACTGTGCTGATTTTTTCTCTGTGGCTTTGTAGTATAGTTTCAAGTCAGTAATTGAGATGCCTCCTTGCCTTTGTTGCCCAGGATTGCCTTTGCTATTCTCAGTTTCTTCTGTTTCCAAATGAATTTTAGGAATGTTTTCTCTAGATCTGTGAGGTATGTTAATGGTATTTTGATTGGGATTGAGTTAAATCTGTGTAACAGTTTTGGGAGCATCACAGTTTTCACAATGTTGGTTCTTCCTAGCCAAGAGCAAGAAATATCCTTCCATTTTCTAAAATCCTCTTCAATCTCCTTTTTTAGCATAGCATAATTTTCAGCATATAGGTTTTTTACATTCTTAGATTGATTCCTAAATATTTTACTTTTTTAGATGCTATTTTGAAAGGTGATATTTCCATAATTTCTGTCTCGGTGAGTTTTTGTTTGTGTACAGGAATGCTGTTGATTTTTGAGCATTGACTTTGTATCCAGCTACACTGCTGAATTTGTTTCTTACTTTTAATAGTCTTTTAATGGAGTTTTTTGGATCTTCTATGTAAAGTATGTCATCTAGAAATAGTGATAATTTAACTTCTTCCTTTCTTATCATTATTTCTTTTATTTTTCTCTCTTGTCTGATTGCCCTGGCTCGTGTTTCCAGAAGTATATTGAATAGTAGTGGTGATAGTGGACATCCTGGTCCTCTTCATGATTTTAAAGTAAATGCTTTCAGATTTTGTCCATTTAGTATAATGTTGGCTGTTGGTTTGTCATAGATGGCCTTTATTAGACCGAGGTAGGCACCATGTATTATAAGTTTCTGAAAGATTTTTATCGTGAACATGTACTGGACTTTATTAAAACCCTTTTCTGCATCTATTGAGATGACCATGTGGTTTTTTTGGCTCTGTTGATGAGATGTATTACATTTATTGATTTGCATATGTTAAACCATCCGTGCATTCCTGGGATGAATTGCACTTGGTCATGATGTATAATCTTCTTGATGATTTGCTGCATTCTATTTGCCAGTATTTTACTGAGAATCTTTGCATCAGTGTTCATTAGTGAGATTGGTCTGTAGTTCTCCTTTTTGGTTGGGTCTTTCTCTAGTTTTGGTACGAGAGTAATACTTGCCTCTAGGAATGGTTTAGGTTGGATTGCTTCCTTTTCAATTTCATTGAAGAGTTTAAGGAGTATTGGCATCAAATCATTTCTAAATTTCTTGTAGAATTCAGCCGTGAATTCATCAGCACTGGGCTTTTCCTTGTTAGTAAGTTTTTAATTACGTTTTCAATTTCAGTATCTGATAAGGGATTATTCAGAATTGCTATCTCTTCTTGGTTGAGCTTTGGTAGTTCATATGTTTCTAGAAATCTGTCATTTCCTCTGTGGTTTCAACTCTATGTGAGTAAAAATTTTCAAAGTAGGTATTTATGATTTTTTGAATTTCCATGGGATCTGTCATAATTCCCCCCTTTTCAGTGCTTATTGTGTGATTTTGGGTATTTTCTTTCTTTTTCTTTATAAGGTTAACTAGAGGTTTGTCAATTTTGTTTATTCTCTCAAAAAACCAGCTTTTTGATTCATGAATTCTTTGTGTTTTTTTTTTTTTAGGTTCAATTGCATTGATTTCTGCTCTGATCTTTACAATTTCCTCTCTTCTATGAGCTTCGGGTTTAACTTACTCTTCTTTTTCTAGAAGCTTGAAATGAAGCATTAGGTTGTTCATTTGTGCTCTTTCTGTTTTCTTGATATGACAATTTATTGCTATATATTTCCCTCTAAGACTGCTTTCATTGCATCCCACAGATTGCAGAATTTTCACTGTATTGTAGGTATTGCTTTATTTCTTCTTTAATTTCATATGTAGCCCCCTGGTTGTTTAAAAGGTTATTTATTTTCCATGTATTTATGCAGGTTTTGCAATTTCTTTTGCTATGAATTTCCAATTTCAGTGTGCTGTGGTCAAATATTATGCATTGAATAATTTCAATACCTTTGCAGTTACTTAACAATGTTTTATGGATAATATAAGGTCTATTTTGGAGAATGTCCCATGCTCAGCTGAGAATATGTATTCTGATATGTTTGGGTAGAACACTCTGTAAACATCGAGTAAATCCAGTTGCTCGGGTGCATGATTGAGTTATATTTCTTTGCTGACTTTTTGTCTAGTTGATCTATCTCTTTGTGACAATGGGCTGTTAAGGTCCCCTGTTATAATTGTGTTCTTGTCTATTTGGCTTTTCATGTCCATTAGTTTCTGTCTTATGTAGTTGGGTGATCCTGTATTTGGTGCATGTATATTTATAATTGTTTGTTCTTCCTCTTGAATTTTTCTGCTAATGAGTGTGTAATGAACTTCTTTATTTCTTTTAATCATTTTAGGCTTGAAGTTCACGTCTGCAAATAGAATAGTTACCCTTACTTTTTTCTGGGTTCCTGTTGCGTGAAATACTGTTTCCCATCCTTTGACTTTTAATCTGTGAGTTTCCTTTTGAGTCAGATGTGTTGTGTACAGCATATTGTGGGATCATGTTTCTTGATCCATTCTGTCAACCTATTTCTTTTGATAGGTGGAATTGAGACCATTTACATTTGTGGATATCACTGATATATACTGGCTTGACTTTGCCATGTTATGTTCCAGATGTTTGTTTTCTGTTTTTCCCCTTTGTTTAATTGCTTATCATACCTGGTGGTTTCTTTCTGTTGTTGTTCTGGGGATTGTGTTCATTTTTATCTTTATCTAGTATGTCTTTCAATACTTTCTAGGGTTGGTTTGGTATACATGAATTTCTTCAGTTCTTTGTCATGGGAGTATTTTATTTCTCCATTAAACTTGAATGAAAGTTTTTCTGGGTACATCAGTCTCGGCTGAAAGTTGTTTTCTTTCAGGGCTTGAAATATCTCACTCCAAGCTCGTCTTGACTTGAGGGTTTGTGCTGAAAAGTTTTCTGTGATTCTAGTGGTCTTTCCGTGATAGGTGAGTTGTGTCTTTTCTCCAACAGCTTTTAGTATTCTGTTTTTATGCTGTATCTCTGAGATCTTAATTATTATATGTCTGGGTGTAGATTTATGTTGGTTGTGAGCATTTGACATTCTGTATGCCTCACATCTGCATATCAGATTTTTTTCCCCATCTTTGGGAAATTTTCTGCTATTGCTTCTGTGAATAGTTTAGTTATGTCATATGCATTGACTCCTACATCTTCAATGATGTCTATTTATCTGACATTGTTGCTCTTGGCATCATCTTGAAGCTGCTGGATTGTCATTTCATGTTGCTTTGTTATTTTTAAAAGTTCTATCCTTTCATGCTCACTAATTACAATCCTGTTCTCAAGGTCCAAAATCCTATCCTCAGCTTCATTTAAATGGTTCTTCCAGCTTTGAATAGAATTTTTTGTTTCTTGGATGTCTCTTGGAGTTTGTTTCATGAATTTGGTTTGTTTTCTATATTGTTCATTCAAGGTTTCAATCTGTTTCCCATGCTCCTGCACTTTTTTCTCTATTTCTTCTTTAGCTCTGCTCAGCAATTCCTTTACTAAGATTGTTATTTCTGTCTTTACAAGGGAGAGTACTTTCAATTTGATTTCCTCTATAGCCTCAAGGAGTTGCTTTTTTATTTCACTCGCTATCTTTTCAGAGATTTCCTGTGTGTTACTTTTGAAGTCCTCTATTTTGGTGTCTCCTGTCCTTGCTCCTGGTGGACTAGATGTTTGAGATTGCATTTTGGTTTTTTGTTTTGCCATTTTCCCCTTTTGAGTTAATATTTGGTCCTTTAATCCCACTAGTGCCAACTGTTGGTTGTGTGTATCTTGGGGCCCTACTGTAAGGTTGATGTTTGTCCAATTGCTGGGGTCACTCAGTGAAGAGATGGGCCAGTCACCTAACTTTCACTGAAGGGCTTGTTGGGTGAGTTCTACATTCTTCCTCGGCTGACAAGCCTACTGGTATTGATGTAGGTCAGTTTTTAGTTCTTGTGATTGCTTTATCTTCAGGTTATTCCAGGTCACCCAATCTCCCTGATTATAGTGTTTGTATTGGCTGAGGCCCTACCAGGTCCCTATTGTGTGCCTGCATGTCTCATATGCCCTTGTTATTTTCTTCAAGTTGGGCGAGTCCTTATTGGCACACTCCTTACCCTGCCTGATGTTTTGTGTGTGCAGGAAGGGGTTTCCACACTCTTGCCAGGCTCACCAAGGTCTGACAGTTAGCTGGAGGGAGCGTTACTCCTGGCCCTATTTACCCACTGTACACCTCTATTTTAGGGGCATACTCACCATAGTGAGTAGACTCTGCTGAGGTCTTCTGTTTGAGTGAGTCAGTTACTGAATCTCCCTTCAAGGTAAGACAGTTAATTCGCTGTAGTCCAAGGTTCTGGGAGAAAGGGTGGGAGCTGAAGGTCAACAGCAGTATTAGGTCCAGGAGGTAGGGAGAGTCCCCAATGGGCCAGCAGATGTCCTGGGTCCAGGAATCTGCTGGGCGCAGGCCAAGGTGCCAGGGCAGTGTGGTGTTCCTCAGTGCTGACTGGAGTCGTGCAGGAAGTGGGTGTCTGCGTGTGCCAAGGTCTGAGGGCAGCACACATTCCTCAGGGCCAACGGGAGTTATGCAGGAAGCTCATGTGGTGTGGCTAAGGTCCCAGAGTGGGGTGACGTTCCTCATTCCTGTGCACTGGGAATCATCTGGCCCACTTTTGGCTCCTGAGGCAGACTGCTGGTAACTGGTTGCCACTTGGAGCTCAATACATGTGGGCCAGTTGGGTCCGCCAGGACTCCCTGTGTCCTTTGGTGATTTCAGACCAGGGTGTGGTCTTACCACCTGGGAGCAAAGTTCCAAGTTTTCCTGTGTGCTGAAATTCAACCCACAGGTGCAGTCAGGGCCAAGGTCTGGATTCTGGGCCCTCCTTGCTGCTGGGAGGTGGCTGCGGATGGCTTAGTTAGGCCAGCCCGTACCTCCCGTGGGTCTTAGGGCAGTTTCAGATGCCGGGTGAAGTCTTACTGCTTAGGAGCAATCTTCCAAGTTTTCCTGGTGCTCTGAAATTCAACCTGCACAGTCAGGGCTGGGACTGGATTCCAGGCCCTCCTTGCTGCTTGAAGGTTAAAATTAAATTTAAAGATGCTTAAATGTCAAGAAAAAATAAATTTCTCTTAGATAGATTTAGAAAACTAGAAAATAAAGGTGCTGGAAGAAGTTTTTGTTTTCCATGTTGGCCAGGAAAGTTTTTTCAATGCATGAAAGCTGTGTCATCATAACTAATGGAAGTTTACTTTTTTTTATTTTTAAATTTTATTTAAAGAAAGACAAAACAAAACAGAAAATGGGCAGAAATAGTACATACTTTCAAAGAAAAGAAATAAACAGTAATAAATCACTAGTTGATGAATACATATTGTCCCCCCACAAATAATTGTTCACGATACAAAAGTGGAACATATAAATGGGAATTCAACCAGGGAGACTGCAAACAGTTCTGTTCAACTATCCAACAAAAACTAAGTAATATAGCTATCAATCCTATACACTTACACATATATGCATTTATCCATATCTTCATTTATGTTGAAACCAAACAAAACTTAGTAGATTAAAATCCTTCTGAACAAAGATTAATAATATTGCTGGATTTCACATCATAACACTCTGGAATCAGCACTGGGTACTGCAGTGCCCCTTTCTTTCCTTCAGAGTATTTGTTCATTTCATCATGTGTCATAAGATCAGCTCTCATAAACTGTTTATAGGTTTTATGCAAGCATGAGTCTTAACATGTATTTCTATCCTTTCTGTATTAGAGGGAGAAACAGAATAAAGCAGGACAGAATAAGACATATTCCTATAGACACATAAAACTAAAAAGACATATAAAACTGCTGTATAAGAAGTTCTACCATGGTCACTGTGCTGTCTCTTGTTATCATCAACAGAATTGGCTATATCATCAGATAAAGTATAATTGAATATATCAGTACATAGTAGAATTAACAGAAATACAACTTTGTAGATAGTGTAGAGCTACAAAAACAGGTAGTAATCAAATCAGAATGGGTATCGTAGTGAATCGTCATTTTCAGTATGGCTGTCTATACTCCTCAGCTTGATACCAGCAACCTAACAGTTTTGAATAAAATCTGTCAATAATAAACAGTATTCAAACAAGTAAGATTTAACTAAGATTAGTCCTGATAAAATACTATAAGTCCTACAGGGATCCAGATTAAGTTAATAGGAAATTAAAGATGACCACTGTGCTATGTCCTGATATTTTGGGGACAGCTGTCTGTGCCCTCAGATCCAGTGCTTGTATACAAACTAGGATGGGACAAATTCCATCCAAGTAGAATGTTGCAAATAATAAGGATTATAATTCCTGATACACTATTAGCAATATCTTGTGCTGTCTTTTTTATGACTATTCCTCCCCTTTCACTCTCCCAGGATGTACTGTGTATTTTTGGGTCTCTCCAACACTCTCGGTTTTATATTTGGGGGCAAGCTGCTATTTACCTAAGTGTTTCCAAACTTTCTAACTCCTGGACTTGATCTCTAGTTGTATTTCTTCACTTATTAAAGCCTGTCTTTTCAACCTATCTATAAATACTGGTCCAGTTACCCCTATTACTCTCTGGTTCCCTGTCACATCAAGTTCCGTTTTCTCATATTTGATTTTGGTCCATATACCCTTCTTCAGGTTAATTATATTTACTATAACGAGCATCTCGATGGACGTTACCTCTTGATCCACTCTGCCTGTGATTCTCCTTTTTCCTTAATTTAGTGTATGTAGGCCATCTATATTAGAAATTATATCCAGCCTTTTCTGCCTCATTTCTGTTGTGCTTTTTTTCTGTCATTAGTTGTTTGTTCATCTTCTTCATTTTGCTTTTTGTTCCATTCATTGGGGCCTCTCTGCCACTGTTCCTGAAATCCTGGTGCTTTTCTCTCTCTTTAGAATGTTCTGTAATATTCTCTGTAGAGTTGGATTGGTGGTTGTGAATTCCCCCAGTTCCTCTTTATCTTGGAAGCATCTTGTTTCTCCATTAATTTCTAGAGACAATTGTGTAGAATACATCAATCTGGGCTGGAGGTTATTTTCTTTCAAAGCTTGGATTGTTTCGCTCCACACACTTCTCTATTTGATGGTTTGTGTTGCGAAGTCTGCTGTAATTCTGATGGGTTTTCCCTTGTAAGTGATCTGTTTCTTGTCTCTGACAGCTTTTAATATTCTGTTCTTATGTTGAAATTCTGGGATCTTGATTATTATATGATTGAGTGTAGTTCTGTTTTGGTTGTAGGTGGCTGGAGTTCTGTATGCTTCACATATCTGAGCATCTTTTTCTTTTCCTGTGTTTGGGAAGTTTTCCTTAATTATTTCTGTGAATAGCCTTTGCAGTTCCTTTGTTTGTACCCCTTCTTCATTCACATTCTTTATTCTTAAGTTATAGATCTCTTGTCGTCTTCTAGCCTTTGTATTGTTACTACTTGTTTCCTTGTTATTTTTAAAAAATTTTTCCTTTCAGTTCCCACATTGCAAACCTGTCCTTCAGTTCGGATAAACTATCCTTAGTTTCTTTCAAGCAGTTTTGCCAGCTTTCAATGGAGTTTTTAATTTCCTGGTAATCTCTTTGAACCTGGTTCATGTATTCTATGTTTTCTCTATTTTCTCCATCAAAAAGTTCTCCCCTCCCCTTTTTTTTGTTCTTCCATTCTTCCATATGTTTTTTCTTGGGAGGTGCTTAGTATTTCTTTAATTATTCTATTTATATCTTGCTTTACTTGGTTAAATACTTTTGAACTCGTCTATGAGGTCCCGGAGATATCGCTTTATGTCTGTTGGTGCCGTGCCTGATATTGCATATTTGCTGTCCTCACTCTCCTTTGCATTCACCTTTCCTGGATCAGTGTTCTCAGGATTGGGGATTGAGGACCCTTTCTTGGTGCCTCCTATTCATATTCTTTGTTTCTTCCATACAGGTATATATAGGAGGCCCATTTTCTTTCTTTGTTGGTTTCAGTTTGTCTGAAGCGCGCTGACTATGTGGTCCCACCCCCTGCAATGTACTAGGAGGTACAGACCTGGGCAGCCTATGTTGGCCCATCCCTCCGGGTCAGCCAACCTGCTGAAGGCTTCACTGCATTCGGGTGCACTGCCAGGCATAGGGACTTGGTTTGGGCTAGCCTATTGGGTTTCAGTCTGTGGTGTCACCCAGGTCAAGTGCTCCCCACCAATCCCATTTGAGAAGGGGGATAGCTTACTGAAGTCATTGCAGCCCCTTGTTCTGGCCAGTCTGCCAGCATGTCATCTATTGGCGCTCCCCCTTCTCTATGGAAGGGTTTTTGTGCCTCTTACTCACCACAGGTGGATGCAGGGTTCCCCGCCAGTTCTGCTCTCAGTTCAGTTTGCCAACTCCCACTCTCAGTGCATTCACCTCTCCAGTGAGTTGAAACTGGTGGGCTGTCCTGGCTGCCCCAGTTCAAGCGCAGCAGTGGCAGCGGGTTCAAGCGGCAGCACCGAGACTGTAGCTATTCCATCGTAGCACCAGAACTGTATTTTTAATTGGCTACTCTCAGCTTAGTTTGTTCCTGGGTCACGAGGGTGTATCTTCCTCAGTTTGGGACTCCCCACACTGTGTTATTTTTGGAATCTAAGTTGACTATCTCAGAGAGTCTCTATAGCCAGCTGTTATCTATCCGCGATCTTTTTTTCCCCTAATGGAAGTTTTTAGAGTCACCCAAAAAATTGTTTGAGCCTGGCATGGTGATGCATGCTTGTAATTCCAGCACTTGGGAAGCTGAAGGATTGCTCTGAGTTTAAGGTCAGCTTGAACTACATTGTGATATCTTGTCTCAAAAAAAAAAAAAAAAAAAAGCCTCAAAAACCAAATGCTTTGAAAACTGTAAAAACAGTGCCAATCACATCTTAAACACCTTCTGAGTAAATTATAATTGAATGAAAAACAAGCACAGTGCAGAACTGATACAGTGATTGGGTGCTCTGAAGTCACAGAGTTCTTACAAACACTGTTAACAGGATTTTCAGCTGCATGATTGTATTTATTTAACTTAATAGTCTTTGATTCTAGGAGTACTAACCCATGTTAACAGATCTTGAAGTACTACATTTCGAAGTACTGGTATCTTATGTGTAAGGCATGATTCTGCTTACTGTGGTGAATATGTACTAGAGTAGGCCAGGTATAACGTTATCTTCAAAGAAAACTGGAAATAATATGTGCAAAATCATAGTGAGGGATAAGCCTGAAGGTTTTAAGCCATACGAGTGGAATAGGTGAAGTAACGGAGCTGGAAAGATTCTTTTTGTCTGGAAGGATGCTGTGTGGAAGGCCTGATGGAAAAAGGAGAATTTGTGGTACCACAGAATTGGGAGTGCAGGCATTGTATGTTAATAAAGCATGGTGGCAGGGGTGGGTGGGTGTGGTACCGCAGACCTTTGAGGGTGCGGAAGAGGAGACTGGGCGGAGGAGGAAAGTAGATTTCGTGGACTTTGTGACATATAAATGAGTATACGGAAAATGAACGAAGTCTTGATTTGTTGTTACATGGATATAAGTTGAAGGATGATATGCAACAAAGGGAGGAAGAGAAAGAACAAGGATATGTTAGAGATGTTATCCAAGGCTGAATTCGGTAGCTGCGGAGTCTAGCTGCGGAGCCAGTAGGGTTATGTGAGTATTCAGGATGAGAGCGGGCAAGGATTCCTGCTCATTCATTTTGTTGCTCTTCATCTTAGAAATTTTTCTATGAAGTCAGGTATTTACAAGTAACTTTTTCCAAGTTTGTTCCTAAAATTTTTCACCTGAGAATTATAAAGTTAGACTTAAAAAATTCTGAATTTATTTTCTGTCATTTTTCTGTCTTCAAGTTTGATGAGTTAGGTGCCCCCTTTGGTACAGTTCCTTCTGTGACTGTAATTTCTTCCATCTGACATGTTTTCTACACTTTTAAAAACTACATTCCTTCCAGAATCATGTTTCTGACTTCAGGCCTCCAAGCATTTCTAATATTTTGTGATTTTTTTGTCTATAGTGTACTTTTAAGTAAAAAGTAAACAATGTAGAATATAAAAGATTATATAATTTGATCAATCTTATTTATTCCTTAAGGACAAAAAGGAAATAACCCTAATGAATTCATTTGATAGTAAATCATATTTTGTATTACCATGTTAACCCTACATGTGTAGTTACACATGTGTACGTCTGTACATGGAAAACGCATATGCATGCATATGTACTTACAATGTGTATGTAAACCAACTTGTATCTTGGGGTCTAACGTGAGTATTTTAAGGAGTACATTGTTGAACTGTGTGATTAAACTGTGCATGTTTAATCTCTTCTGTTAATTTTTGCCTTTTGACTGAGGGCTTTTTTCTGTTTAAACTTTAAGTAATTATTGATAAGGTAAGATCTTGTTGTCACTATACTCTTTATCTCTGTATGCTAGAGTTTTTGCCCCTCATTTCCTATGTTGCAGTCTTCCTTTGTGTTTACATAGATTTTTTTCTCTTGTACTAAAATAAATAAATTTCTCATTTCTTTGTGTATATTTTTAAAGCGTGACTGCTGGAGGACTTTTTCAAAGAGCAGTTTGTGAGATAAAGGATTTTTGGTAGGTAGCTTTTACCTCTTTTAATGCTTTGAGTGTATCAGTCTACTCCAAATTTTTTATGAGAAACCTGCTCATAATCTTTTTGAGGATCCTTTGCATGTGAAGAGTAATTTCTTTCCAGCTGCTTCCAAAATGCTCACTGTCTTTGACGATTTATTATAATGTGTCATGGCATGAAACTCTTCAAACTTACCCTAACTTGGAGTTTATTGAGTTTATTGGATGTCTTTTCATATCTCTTGTCAAATTTGAGAAGCTTCTGACCATTATTTCTTCAGCCTCTCCATTCATTCCTGTTCTCTTTTCTATTTGGAATTACCCCTGTGCCCAGATTGGTCCATTCAGTGGTTTCCTGAAAGTCCCTTAAGTACTATTTACTTGGCTTCAATTTTTTTCTGTCTCTCAGGTTTGGTAGTTTTTTGCACTCCTCTCTGGACAGGGTTGGATTTCTTTTGTCTACTCAAATCTTTGAGTTTCTGTAGTGAGTTTTTATTTCTGTTATTGCCTTTCCAACTCCACAATTCAGTTCAGTCCTCTGATCTCTTTCCCTTTCCTTCTCCCCTCTCCTCTCCTTTTCTTTCCTTTCTACTTCCCTCTCCTCTTCTTTTTTGGCTGTTTCTTTACTGGTGTTTCATACATCCTTTTCTTGACTTTGATTCATTGGACATCTTTAAGACATTTATTTTAATTCTTTAAGAGCCTCGTTTTAAACCTTTGTCTAGCAGGTTTGCTATGTGTTTTCCAGAAAGGCAAAGTGCTGCTGTTACTGCTTTTTTCCCTTTGAAAGATCAATACTTTGTGTTTCTTTGAATGCTTTTTTTTTATTTTAAAGAGAACAAAAGAAAACAGAATGAAAGAAAGCAAATCAGAAGAGGAAAATGCAAACAACACAGCACTTCACAACAGAACACCTGGACATCAACAGTAGCTAACATAATGTCTCTTTTCTTTGACATAGTTGAGCATACCTTCACACACAATAATATCAAACATAACAATATAGTAAAAAACATTCAGAAGAATGAAAGCATCACAGGACTTCAAAACCAAATAACAGGAAATGAACAATTGCTGCTATAATACCTCATTTTCCTAAAAAATTTTGTCTATAACATCACACATACTAAAATAAAATAAAACACAACAGGATAGAACCAATCAAAACAGAAGAACAAAAGCATGGTAGGACTTCAAAATAAGATGACAGTAAATCAGCATTAACTACCACAATGTCTTGTATTCTTCAAAATAGTGTTGACAGCATCTTACATAATAAAATCAAACAAAACAAAATAAAATCAGACCAATGAATGAAAGCATTATAAGACTTCAAAACAATATAATAGGAAACCATGCTTACCATAATATTTCCCATTATATTAAAAATAGCTGCCCTTACCATCTAAAAACATAAAATCTAACAAAAGACAGAACAAGCCAAACCTAATAAAATTGTGTAAACAATTCAAGAGTTCAAGATAAGACAGTAAGAAATTGACAGTAGTTTCTACCTTTCCCTACCTGAGCTCTTTTTTAAAAATTTTATTTAAAGGAAGACTAAGCAAAACAAAGTGGGTAAATATAATACATACTTCCAAAGAAAGAATAAACAGAAATCACTAGTTGATATTTACATATTATCCTTTTACAAATAGTTATTCAAGATACAAAAGTGGAGCAAATAAAGTGGGGTTTCAAACAGCGAGACTGCAACCAGTTCTGTTCAACAAAAACTTGGTAATGTGGTTATCAATCCTATACACTTATACATGCAGTTATCCATATCTTCATTTATGTTGCGATTAAACAAACCCAAGCAGGCTAATATCACTCTGAGAAAAGAATAATAGTATTGCTGGGTTTCACATTATGATACTCCTGGATCAGCACTGGGTACTGTCGTGTCTGTTTTTCTTCAAAGTATTTGTTCATTTCATCATGTGTCATAAGATCAGTTCTCATAAACTGTTTATTGGTTGTATGCATGCATGAGTCTTAACATGTATTTCTATCCTTTCTATATTAGAGGGAGAAACAAAACAAAGCAAGACAAAACAAAACATATTCCTATAAACACATGAAATGAAAAACATAGAAGACCGTTGTACAAGGAGTTCTACCATAGTTCTGTGTTGTCTCTTGTTATCTTCAATAGAATTGTCTGATGATATATCAGACATAGTATAATTGAATATATCAGTATTAATAAAAACACAACTTTGTATATAGTATAAAATTTCAAAAACAGTAATCAAGCCAGAATGGGTATCATAGTGCATGTTGTCATCTTCAGTGTAACTGCCTAAACCCTCAGACTTGATACTATCAATCATACAAGTTTTGAATAAAATCTGTCAATACCAAACAGCAATCAAACATACCAGATTTAACTAAGATCAGTCATGATAAATCAGTTTAAGTCATACAGGGCTCCAAATTAAGTTAATAGGAAATTAAATATGATTACTGTGCTATATCCTGGTGTTTTTGGGATAGCTGTCTGTGCCCTCAAATCTAATGCCAGTAGACAAACTGGGACAGAATAAAATCTAAGCAAAGTGGTGTGAGTAACATGGGTTTTAATTCTTTTTTTTATTTCACTTCATCAGCCATAAAATGGGCTTTAATTCTTGATACACAATTAAAAGTATCTTCTGCCATCTTTTTAAAGACCATTCCTCCTCTTTGACATCCCTAGGGTGCATTGTGTATTTTTGGGTCTGACCAAGACTCTCGGTTTTAAATTTGGGGGGGGGGGCAACCTGCTATTTACCTATGTGGTTCCAAACCTTCTCCCTCCTGAACTTGATCTCTAGTTGTATTCCTTTACCTATTAAAGCCTGTCTTTCCAACCTATCCACAAATACTGGTCTAGTTGCCCCTATTACTGTCTGGCTCCCTGTCCCATTGAGCATTGTTTTCCAATATTTGATTTTCAGTCCATATACCCTTTTTCAGGTTAATTATATTTCCTATATAGAGCATCTCAGTGGACCCTGCCTCCTGATCTACTCTACCTGTGATTCTCTCTTCTTTTTAATTTAGTATATCAAGGCCATCTGTATTAGAGTTTATAACCAACCTTCTCTGCCTCATTTCTGTTATGTTCTTTTTTTGCCATCAGTTGTCTGCTTATCTTCTTCATTCTGTTTTCTGCTCCATTCATTGAGGCCTCTCTGGCACTGTTCCTGGAATCCTAGTACTTTTCTCTCTCTCTAGAATACCCTGCAGTATTCTCTGTGGAGTTGGACTGGTGGTTGCGAATTTCCCAAGTTCCTCTTTGTCTTGGAAGCATCTTGTTTCTCTATTAATTTCTAGAGACAGGTTTGCAGAGTATATCAATGTGGACTGGAGGCTATTTTCTTTCAAGGCTTGGAATATTTCACTCCAGGCTCTTTTTGACTTGATGGTTTGTGTCGAGAAGTCTGCCGTAATTCTGACGGGCCTTACTTCATAGGTGATCTGTTTCTTATCTCTAACAGCTTTTAATATTCTGTTCTTATATTGAATTTCTGGGATCTTAATTATTATATGCCTGGGTGTGGCTCTGTTTTGGTTGTAGGTGGCTGAAGTTCTGTATGCCTCATATATCTGAATATCATTTCCTTTTCCTATGTTTGGGAAGTTTTCCTTAATTATTTCTATGAATAGCTTTTGCTGTTCCTTTGTTTGTACCCCTGCTTCTTCATTCACATTCTTTATTCTTAAGTTATAGATCATCTTGTCATTTGCTAGCTTTTGTATTGTTACTACTTGTTTCCTTGTTATTTTTAAAAAGTTTTTCCTTTCATACTCCCACATTGCAAACCTGTCCTCCAGTTTGGATAATCTATCTTTAGTTTCTTTCAGTCAGTTTTGCCAGATTTCAATGGAGTTTTTAATTTCCTGGTTCTCTTTGAATCTGCTTCATTTATTCTATATTTTCTTTATATTCTTTATCAAATGGTTCTCTCCTTTGTTTGTGTTCCTCCATTCTTCCATTTGTGTCTTGAGAGGTGTTCAGCATTTCTTTCATTAATCTATTTATATCTTGCTTTACTTGGTTAAGTATTTCACTTTTGAACTTATCTATGAGGTCCCGAATATATCTGTTTATGTCCACTGATGCCGTGTCTGATATTGCATGTTTGCTGTTCTCAGTCTCTTTTGTATTTACCTTTCTTGGATCAGTGTTCTCGGAGTTGGGGTGGGGGCTGGGGGCTTTTTGTTACTGTTTCCTCTTCTCATATTTTTTGTTTCTTCCAAACAAGTATATAAAGAAGGCCCCTGACACCCCCCCCCCCCGATTTTTTTTTTTTTTTTTTTTTTTTTTTTTTTTTGGTTGTTGTTGATTCTGGCTCTTCTGACTCTCACTGGCTAGGTGACCCTGCCTACTACAGTGTACTATTGAGGTACAAGTAGGGATGTTGTATGCTGGCCCCTTCCCACCCCAGGTCAGCCAGCCTGCCCAGGCCTTCACCATACCTTAGTGTGCGCAGTGCGTAGGGAATTGCTCTGGGACACCCTACTGGTTCCCAGCCAGTGGCATGACCCAGGCTACGCAGATCTGACCAGTCCTGTCTGGGAAGGGAACACCTGACTGAAGTCTCTGCAGTACTTTGTTGCTGCCAGTCCTGCCTGGTTCCAAGATGGGGTTCCCTTTCCTGTGGAAAGGTTTTATTCCTGACACTCACCTCAGGTCAGTACAGGTCCCCTGCCAGCTCGGCTCTCTGTTGGTCTTGCTGATCCCCGACCTCAGTGCGCCTGCACTCCAGCGTGACTGCAGCTCCTGCCAGTTGAAGTGACGGAAACCAGGGAAGTTCGCTGAGTCGCAGCTGCGCGAGCTCAGACATGCCAGCCAGTGCAGTTCTCTGGTTCACTGCTCCCTTCTGCCCTTACATCTCCTCACCAAGGCCTTCAGGCTATCAGCCACCACTGTGCCCGTGCGTCTCTGGGTTCCAACAGTGCTTCTGGCTCAGTGGGACCGGCTCTGGTGAGAGCGCTGCCAGCTACCGCCTTCTTCTGTTCAAGTTTTTTTTTTTTTTTCTTAATTCTTTCTGTGGGCTTCAATTCTCACTTTAGTTTCTTCCTGGGTCAAGGGAACCTACGTCTTTCCTGCTTTTCCTTCTCCAGAATGCTGTATTCTAGGTTTGTCTCAGAGAGGCTTTGTAGTTTGCTGCTTAATGTTCTGCCATCTTCCCAGACTCTGCTTTGTTATTTTTTTGAGTAGAAAACTAGGCATTTTTTTTTGTATATAGTCCTAGAAATAAAAATTCTGTATGGTTTCTCATGTTTTGTTTGCATATTTTTAAGTGGTTGGCTTTTTCTGTTTTGGGGACGGCCTGAGGTACAAATATATGATCTTCTTAGGTTGTTTCTGAGCTGCCTCTTTGTGTATATGATGACGTTGTAATTTTCTCCTTATATACATTTCCTTTTGAATATCTTAGTGTTCATTGTCTGGCTTCCTACAAAGGTAAAAGATAAAAATGAAGTAGAGAAAACTGTGTTGTTTAAAACCCCTGAAAGTCACTTTAGCTGATGGGAAGGACATTGAAACATTAAGAGAAGTCCACTCCGTCTGCTGCCGTGATCAGCATCTAGTCTGTCATCAGGGCACAGATCCCCAGTGTTTGGAAAAAGCGGTCTCTTTTACCCACTCTAAGATGAGTGAATTGTGTGCAAGCAATGTCAGAATACGTGCTGTGTTGCAGTATCAGGACCTAGCACTGGCGGATCAGCAGCTTCTACAGTGCTGAGAGCTGACATTGGTTGAAATTAACTGTGATTTTCATCCAGCGTTTTCCCTAGAAATAGACGCCTTCACTGTACTCTCCAGATCCTTTCACTATGTAGGTTCTGCCAGGGTACATGTTCCTACCGTATGAGTGGAGAAAAGAATTCTGATTCCTTCTATGCTGCTATCTTTCCAGAATCTCACCTATCACAGCCTGTTTCCTAGAGATGATTAAAATAGGTTAAAAATGGAGTTTTATAGTAGAATAATCATTGAACACAAATGAAGAGGAACAATGGTCAAGAGCTTCAGAGTTATGACACCTTATGAAAGTTCATTTTTTTTTGGTACCAGGGTTTGAACTCATACTTCGTTCTTGCTGGGCAGGCGCTTATGCCACTGAGCTAAATCCCCAGCCTCGAACGTTTAGTTTTGTCTTAGTGACTTTTCTCTCATCGCTAAGACAAAATACCTGACACTCCAAGTTAAAGGAGAAAAGGTTTATTTCACTTACAGTTTGTACAGTATTCAGTCCATTGTCAACTGGCCCTGAGGCAGGGTGGTACACGACAGAGGGGCAGCCGTTCACGGTGGTAGAAAAGAGCAAAAGGACAACCGAGCCTCACAGTGTCTCTCTGCCCCTTTTATACTCTATGTGGGTTGCTGGAATCGGGGAGGTGCCAGATCAGTCCGTGAGCTAATCACACACCCTTGATTCTAGCATCACACGCTCTAGATTCAGCCACCTCCAAACAAACCATATGAGCATGCGAGACTTTGGGGGACATCTAGACACAACCATAACAGGTTTGAAAAAAATGTAGTACTACTAAATCAAGCCTTTCATAAAACAGTTGAGGGAAATGAGTGGTCACAGTATTGTTTTACGGTTAGCCAAACCGGGACTCCAGTTCCAGTGTGATTGAATCTGTGACTGTCAACAAATTAACCTTTCTGCTTTCTGTTTTCCTTCCCTGAAATAGAAAAGTAACACTTGTGGGATCAAGGCCTTGCCAAGAAGATTAATGCATCTTTCCTGTGGTGTGGCCCCTAGGAAATGAGTGATTGTTACTAAAACTCCTTTCCTTTTTTCCTACTTAGAGTTACTTGTTTTAGTAGTTTGTGGTTAATGTTGCTAATGATTAACATTGCAAAATAAAATATACTGACGACTAAATTGTAGAAAATAGAGTCTTTTATGATGTAAAGCACCTTAGGAAAAAATTCTTGTTGTTTTGAGCTCCTGCTTCTCCACGGAAGGCTCCTTGAATGTCATTTTTTCTGAGAGGCATCTGACTTTTGCCTTCTTGGATTCCTAGGAAACTTACTCCCTTACAGTGTATTTATATATGGGTGCCTGCCTAGAAAGTTTTTCCTTAGGTTTTGCTTGGAAATGTGAAGTAAAAATACCTTGTTTTATTTCGTAGATTCTTCCTAGTTAATGTGACTGTAATTGACCATTATCACTGTTATTATTCTTAGGTTTTGTGCAATTTTTCCTTCTGCTTTTTAGTATATCTCACAGCTAATGAGCTGTGGTGTAGGAAACTTTGCTCTTTAGTGATACGAAGTTGCCGTACTCAGGCTGTGGCTGGAATGGGGTTATCAAGGGTTAAGGCAGAATTCACTCATTCCCTTCAGGCTTTTTATTCTGTTTAAATATTTTAAACTGTAAATCTCAAGTTGAGATGTTTTGGGGATATGAAGAATTCTGTGGCACTGGATGATAATACTAATGTAGCACATCTTTCTCACCTTGTTCATTTTTTTAGGTGTCTGTTTCCAGCATAGAATGTTCCCTGGAAGAGAGCATCCAGCAAGGACTAGTCTTCTCTGCCCAGGTGTGGAGGCAATTTAGGGGTGTGGAGATAGAAGCCACATCAGTAGCATGAGTCTAAGCATCAGGAAATGTGTTAGTGAGTTCCTGCCAGCTTGAACAATCAGTAGGACGTGCATGATTGTCCCATCAGGTGACATAGTACAGTCCCATTAGGCATGCAGACCACCCAGTGGGACAGTCATGCGTGTTCCACCAGTGGTTACATGCACAGTGAGACATGTGAATCAAGGCCTGGTATGAATGTGTTACATGTGAATGGTATTAGAGTTAACTTTTGGGGCCGGGAGTTTTGATTAGCTACAGGACTATCTAACCTCAGGTGACAGTGTAGGACATTTCTGGAAAGCATGCTTGTATCTGGTGATGCCCTAAAGATAGAGCTGTCTGCAGTTCTTCCAAAATACTGTGTGAACGTAGCAGGGCTCTAGCTTAAGGAAATTCTGAGCGCAAGTGGCCTGAAAGTAAGGACCAAGTCCTCATGAGAGACTCGTGAGTGTTACCATCCCAAACACTGGGCAGTGTTTTATTTAGCCTTTTCAAAGAAACACAATGCTTTCAATGTAGTGGTTAGAATCATAGGGTAACACCTCCTTTGGATATGTGGAATATTTGGCCTAGAGGATGCCATTGTTTCCTGCTCTTCTTCCTGGCTCTGAGGGTGCTGTTTATTGGCGACCAAGGCAGGAAGCAGGCTGTGTGTCATGATGTGCAGACCCCAGTAAATCATCGTGATATCTGCCCCTCCTTGATCTGCTTGGCTTTGCTGTGATACTGTGTCTGGACTCAGCACATAATGATGAAAGACTGAGCTGATTGGTCCTGCACCGTGCCATCAGCAAGGACCATCAGAGCGCGCATGCCTGGGTGAGCGTGCACTCAGGTGTGGGCGGTGCTCACAGCACCATGTCCATGTCTTTCACCTACTGATACTGGTGACTCTTTCTGTTCTACTTGTTGGACCTTGTGTTTTAAAGTATTTTGTAAGCCATGCAGACTACATAGTTAATCATTTTTGCTACCTTTTAATAATTAAAAACATTAATTTGTTGGTCAAACAACAGATTCCTAATGAAGACCAAATTTCCCTTTCCCCACTCCTTGATTACCTTTACCAGTATGCTAATGAAAAACGAGACCTCTTGCTGTGTTGTTTTGTCAAGTGAATGTGGTCCTTTGCAGGTTTTGTTCCTGCCTTTCCTGGGCATAGAGACCTGGAATTAGGAAATAGATGGTGATGTACTTTTATAGGTTCCTTCCAGGACTAATGTTCTAAGTTTGCGTCTTCTAGGACAGATGACTCTACTGTTTGTGTTCTTGTTTACCCTTATGGATAGTGCATTCCTGGCTGTGGGGAGAGAGCAGAGTGTCCCTCCAGCCTGGTCTGGAGCAGATGCAGTGTGTGGGAAGATTCCATCTCCTGTGCTGAGCTATGGATACTTCCTAGTAACACTTTATTTTTAAAACACATCGTGTTTAGTTTACCTCTGGTAAATGTGAGTAAGAGTGGTGGACCTGCCCCTTGGATAAGGTGCTGGGCCATGCCACATGCCTTGGGACAGGAATGTCGTGCCCGCAGTGTCTTGCAGCAGTTCCTGGAACAGAACCTTGCGCGCCCCATTGGAGGCTGAGGCAGGAGTGCCGTGAGTTCAAGACCAGCTTGGGCTGCGTAGTGAGTTCAGGGCTGAGATACTTCAGCCTTGCAGAGATGAGGATCTCCTGGAGGGGTTATTAAAATGTTGACCGCTAGGTTTCTAATTTAGTCAGTCTCAAGAAGGACCTGAAAATTTTACCTTCTGTGCACTTTCTCAGCGTTCAACTGTTTCTTGTTTATGTGCCATAATACTGGATGTTAGTTTTTCTTAGCTGAGCTGCTTTCTCTGGGATGGAATTTCAATTTCTTCTTGTTTTTTTGGTCTACAATGCTGTCTTGCCCCTTGCTCACTGCTCAGTCATAGTCTTGACTGATCACCTTGATCCAGCATCTGCCAGTCTCAGACTGGATTAATTTTATACAACCATAACTTTTCTTGGTCAGTCCCCCTTGCCTGGAAGCTAGCTACCTGTTCTTTGTCTTTTTTTTTTTTTTTTCCTTTGAGACAAGATTTTGCTGTGTTGTAGCTTAGTTAGCCTTGAACTCTCTATGTAGCCCAAGCTGGTCTTGAACTCATAGCAGCTTCAGCCTCCAGAGTGCAAGGATTACAGACCTGCACCACCATGCCCGGCACTACCTTTCTTAGAAGAACCCATGAGATCCATCTGCTGAGGCTGTGGCCACCTGACAGAAAACAAACTTGGTGAACTTGAGCAAGCTGCTTGACATTTCTGACCCTCGGTTTCCTGGTGTGGTTCAGGGAAAGACTTCTTGGAGTTTTCCGTATTTTCATGTTTAGCTTTGGTGACCACTGAAGAAATGATTATGTTTCTGAAACATTTTGTGTCTGTTGGCTGGTGGTCAGGCTCTGCTGGAGGGCGGAGCAGCCTTGAGGATTTCAGTTGTCCTGTGTTCTAGCAGTCTGGGAAGCTGTATCCTCCTCAGGCTCGCTGAGCCACTGTGGACTTGTCTGTTCACAGAAGCCGTGTTTTCCCAGCTCTCTTCTCCATACTGTCCACCTAGATGGTCTCATCTGAGTTTATGGCTTCAGAGGCATCTAATTGTGGCGACTCTTGCCTGTGTCTGGCCCTGATACCTGTTTTGAGCTCCAGGCTCACTCTGTGCTGCTGCCTGCCTGGCATTGCTGCTTGAATGTCTGCATCTATCAGAGACAGATCTCAGTTTAACAAGGCTTATCAGTGCTTGACAGCCGCTTCTGGGTGCCTCTTTTAAAAGGGGGTTTGTGCTCAGTTTCTGTGGCCAACCATCTGAGCTTATCCTAGACACATCTTTCCTATCACACGCATAATAAATCTTGAGGTTTCTCTAGAAAGTATGTTTTGGATCTACCAGTCACACTAGTAGTGATGTCATACTTAGTCTTTATGGTCTTCTAAATTTGATTACCTTTCCTCTGTTTATCTGCTGCCAGTGGCTTCCCATTAAAATCCAAACTTTTTGGCATGATTTTTAAGACACCATGTTAATGGTGCCAGTAATTTTATGCTATGATCACCCAGTGAGCTTTATACAAAAATATGCAGGTGCTTTGATCCCAACCCTAGAGACACAGATTGCTTTGGGCTGAATCAAGACTCCAAGTCAGTAAGAGTGTTCTTTAGAGAATTCTAATTGGCAGCTGGGTGAGAGCCCTTGTTTTCTTTAAGAAAATCTTGAGCTCAGTGAGTGTTACACTGTCGCGGAGGCTTGTTTGAGAAGACTCCTGGGGCCATCTGGGAGTCTGTAACCCAGAAGGTCTGCAGAGGTGCCCAGAGTTTGCATTTCTGACACAATGCCATGTAACACTAAAGGATCTGGTCTCAGCTTCCTATCCTTGACATTTTCTGGTGCAGCTTAGAGAGTTGCACAGCATCTGTCCTGGGAGAACTCTCTAGAAGCCCACAGACATCCGCCTCCTGATTTCAGATGAGCGTACCCCCAGGGTCAGCAGAGGCAGCAGTGATGACCTGAGAGCAGTAACGCCCTTTCCCCTCGCTTTGTTTCCTCTCTTAAGACTCCCCAGTCTTCTTGCCATCCTGTAGTCTGAAGTTTGCCTGTCTCTCACTTTTAGGACCTATTCATTCTGCTCAGAATAGCCTTATCTAGGTGTTCAGATGGAGGGTAGTGCTCATTATCCACGTGTTAATTTAGATTTCATTTTCTCAGAATGTTTTTGGCCATTCTAACTAAAGGAGAATCCTGGTCACTGTATACTGTTAGTGTATTAATCTTCATTGTCATCATTATTGGCACTGCAACTTTGTCTTCAGTTTTTGGGGGAGCTGGCTGTTTTAAGGAAAGACCTCTTTCTAATGAGTCTTCACCAGTGCTTGGCCCATGGTGTGTGCTCAGTAAGTTAATATCAACTGTCCAGTTGTCCAGGCCTAGACAATGGAAAATTGACTACACCTTTGAGAGGTGAGTTATAGATACTCCTTTGTTGTTTTCAGTTTTCACTGTGGCTTAGTACCTTTTCTTGTTGCTGACACAAAATACCCAACACCCAAAGTTAAAAGAAGAAAGATTTATTAGCTCACGGTTTGTAAGGTTTCAGTCCAGAGTTGACTGCTCCAAGATGGGGCGGCATGGCAGTGGGCACTGAAGAGCAGAAACAGTAGTTTGTGGCATGCAAGGCAAAAGGCAGCAAAAGCAGCAAACAGCGGCAGTGGCTCTCTCTGCCTGTCATATTCCATCTTTTCTGGGAACCGGTAGTGGACACCCAGGGTAGGGCACCTTAATCCCAACATCAAATTCTTAACCCTGCACCCTACATCCACACACCTCTGAAAAGCCCCACCTAGGACTGCGTGAGGCTTTGGGGGACTTCTAGACACAAACCAGAACACCCTATGTGTGACTTTCAAAAAATGAAAGAAGAATTGTGAACTTGAAATATTTAAGACTTTGGAGTGGTTCCTGTGAACAGTGTTTCCATGCTTTGGTTTTCCTTTCATTATATTTTTCCTCTCATTCTCATCTCTTCTTCTTTCCCACATGAGTCTGTGAGGAGTGACACCGTCATGACCGAAATTCACTCAAACCCAGTGTCAGAGAGAGGCAGAGTGCTGATTTACTACTTAGGAGTCACAGAAACAGACACAAGTCAGCATGGCAACCCACTATTCTTCTTTTTTAAAAAATAAAATTTTCAAAAAAAGTATAAAAATATACTTCAGATTAATTCTTTAGAAAAAAATGAAATATGCCCAAATAGGGACTTTCCAGTTAAGGTTATCATTGCAGTAGCCTGTGGTCTTGTGTTTACAGCCCCTTTCTTCCATACTGAGCTGGAAAACCTTGAGAATGGCTCCGTTTGTCGTATTCGTGTCCAACACACACAGCCAGCACCGTGGTGCACAGGAAGCAGGTGTGCTTGGCGTATCTGATGAGCTCCTAGTGAAAGAAGACCAGAGTGTAAATCCCACCGCACTGCCAGTGGCTTCCCACCCTCTCCCCCGGGTCTCAGGAGCCCTGGTTAAATAAACACCTTCTTTATGTAGAGTCCTTCTCCTTCCCGTTTCTGTGCCAACCTGAGCTCTGCCTCCATAACCATTTCTTTCCTTTATGATACCTCCTTAGTAGAGTGTCATAAAGGTTCTCAAACAAGTACAGAATGCCAGACTTCTTGTTTCTGGGATTGACTTCTTTTCAGCAAATACTGGTTTCTATAATGTCTGTGTCTCTGAGCAACTTTCAGGTTTCTTTATATTCTTATGACTGAATTCTTTTTCTCCTTGTTTCTTGAGACCATGTAAACTGATTGACACGTGGATTGAAGTTGATCTGATTAATCAGTCAGTATTTGTTGAGTACCTACTGTGTGCCTGGTACTTTGAACGTTAATGTACAACAGTGAGCCAAAGCAGCATAATTGTGCCTCTAATGGAATTTAGAGAAGGTGGGTAATTCAGATATTAACTTTAAAACCAATGTTAAAGTAATCTGAGAAATTAATGATAAAGCATCATAAATGCTAAAAAATAGAGATACTTCCATGAAGAAGTAAGTTATTCAACCTAGGCTAGGGGTCAGGAAATTTTCCTTGATGATGTGCTAGTTGAGCTTAGTCAGATGGTCAGGGTTGGCTCAGATAATATTTGAGTCTTGGAAGAAAACTAACCTGTTGAGCTACTGTGGATATTTATAATAATGCTAATGCTAGTTAAAACTTGTGAGCATGATTCTAGGGACACATTTGTCCTTTATAGGACTCACCTTAACATCACCAGTAGTTCTCGTTTATAGACAAGGAGTCCAGAGAGGTATCCTGAGATGTGTCTTAGATATCCTGGGTACCTGCAGTCTAGAGCCTGTGCTGCTGCTGACCATGAATACAGACACATTTATGGATCGATGTACTCACTGTCTATATATGTACATAAAACATATACAAAGGAGTATGTGTGTGGTTATAGAAGTGTTTTGGTATTATGTCTAAGATGTACTGTGTATGATCTCATCAGTGTGTTTTGAGACTGCAGTTTGAAGGGTTTGACATCCATCAGTTTAATGTTTAAAGCGTTGCCTGGGATAGGGCGATGAGTGCTAGTAATTAGTAAATGGAATGGTGCTGTTTTGTATGAGTTTGGGTGGTTAATTTCTGGAAGGCAAATTCATTAGGGCGAGTGGAAATCTGAGGTGTCTGGCCTCATCCTCTGCTACTAAAGCTGCTCTCTCCATGCACAGTGGCTGCTTGTAGCTTTAAATAGCATGGTGCCGGCTTCCCTTGCCAACTTCCCTGGAGCTGGCCAGGGGAGCACTGAGTGTGCCGTCTCTGTGAGGCCAGAGCCAGGGAGGAGACCAAGCAAGGGGTTTAGAATTGGCCAGCTGCCTGGCCAGCTGTGCTGAGAAGCTGTGGGACAGTGCAGTGACTCCTTGCTGTGGGTTCAGCTTTAGAAAGGCTAGTGCCAGTGAGTTCCAGACTTCTTAATTCTTTTTTTACCTGCCTGCTGCCTCCCTCAGTGCCCTGTTCCCCTCAGAGAATATTTGGTCTCTTCTACTCATAGGTACACAGGATGATTCAAGGAGAGCAAAGCTCTTCCTGCTCTCCAGATCATAGTCATTTGCCTGGAATTTCCACTCCTAGAAAATGCAAATATTGCACTCTCTAGTCACAAGTGTCCAGCTTTGATAAAATCACATAAGTGATTGCTTTCCCAGAAGACACTGAGGGTTGGGCGAAAGAACTCATAGGGGGATTGCACGTGAAGTGCAAATCAGATCCTGACTTGGCCCATTTCTTTTTATTGGAGACTGACGCCAAAACAAGGTGAGTGTTTGTATTCCTAGAAGTTTCTATGAGTCTCACGTCATTGTAGGTGATTGGATGTCTCTCTCTCCCAAAGATGGCTCATGACTGGGTTCAGTGATTCTGATTGTATTGGTGGTGCATTTTAATTTTAACTCCATGTGCTTCTTTGGTAATTGGTGGAGTTGCAGGGTGAAATTTGAGAACAAGGATTTCCTTAAGTGCTTATCAGTGTGGTAGAGCACTTCTCAGAAGGAGCAACTCTGGTCACTGAATACTTCTGGTCTTTTGTCTGATCCAGGTGGCTTATCTGGTTCCTCTGGCATGGTGTTCTGTCTCACTGTGGTGCAGTCTCTGAGAGGAGGAGGACCGGTCTCGGTAATGGAATCAGTTGCACATTTCCAGTTAGTATAAGAGAAAGGCCTGAATTCCAGGTGTCACACCTTGTCTCCAGCACTTTCCTGTGCAGCACCTAGTTGGGAGGTCAGCACTTCTGAGAAACCCTCAGGCTGCCTCTCACTCTGTCCCTCTCCTCCTCTAACCCAGATGCTTAGATTTACACCATAGAATTATGACCCATTTCAGCATTTTATTTGAGCTGGCTGCCCTGTGCCTGCCTCACAGAAGCACACTGCCACTTAGATACTTCAGAATCTGTGTATGAGACAAGTAGGGAGCTTTTATTCAGTAACATTGGAAAGAGGGCATGGGCTGGCACAGGTGGAGCATGAGCAGTCTGGCCCCGAGCTTCCCTGTAGTAGGTGCATGCTCGTTCTGTCTCAGCTTCTGCATCAGTGACAGGGTGACACTAATAAATAATAATTTAATAATAACACCTGTCTTGTAGTTTAGTCTGAGCAATAAATCATCTGTGTAAACACTCCCTGCAGCGCTTGAGGAATGGAGAAGCAAATGAGCAGTCATTTTGCTGTTCTCTTTTGGTGGGCTCTGCAGCGTGGCTGCTGTCCCAGCTGTAGATGTCAGGGTAGTGCTGATGTAAACCTCTTGGGGAAGCATCCTGCACACTCAAGCTGAGCTGCAGGTCCTCCCAGTGCTGGGGCAGCTCTGTAGGTACCTGTGCACGGTTCACTTCCTGCTTATCTTCTGCCTTCTCAGTCTCCTTGTGTTGAAAGCTTTCCCTTTATTTAATTCTGCAAGGAATTGAGCGGGCCACCTGTCAGAACCCTTCCAGCTACGTCTTCAGGAAGGATCTGGACAAAGACCAGGCTTTTATATGAACCACACAGAACTGGTACGGGAAACGTGGCACTAAAGTTTTGGAAAGTTAAGGCTTAAAAGTGGAATGTATTTTGGTTGCAGAATTTTAGTTTCTGACATTAGAAAACCAGGCACATTGAGTCTTCAGAGATTGTTTTCAGTAGGCCCAAATACAATTGTAGATCTAAAGTATGTAAGTCAATTCTTAGTCAGTAACCTATATTTGATAAATAGATAACAGTCCTAACAGTCCTATAAATAGATAACAGATCTACAAGTTGTGTTTTTGCCCTTTAATATGAACTAATTGTATCCAGGTCATATGTTAAAGATATTTAGATTATGCATGGAAATGTTGAAGTGAGTCATTTTTGAATATGTTACATATGGGTAGGCTTACTAAATTTTTGAACTGACAAAGGCAGTAGAGATGTATTATTTTCAAAGTTTTCAAATAGATTACTCATATTTAACCTTTAAAATTTAATGTAGGCCTGGGGCTGGGGATTTAGCTCAGTGGCATAAGGGCCTGCCTGGCAAGCATGAGGTCGTGAGTTCAATCCCCAGTACCAAAACAAAACAAAACAAATAAAATTTAATGTAGGCCTAGAATTATTTCATATGTCACATAGGGTAGACAGTAGTTTTCTCATTTAATTCCAATGAGTTGCATGCCATTTTACAGTTTGATTTAACTTGTGTTCATAATAGGATAACAACCTCAGGATTTTGATTTTCTGGTTTTATTTTAATTGACAAATAATTGTATATATTAATGGGGTAAAATGGGATGTTTTGATACATACATTGACACATTGTGGGGTGATCAAATGAGCTTGCCAGTATATCCATCGTCTCAAGTAGTTATCATTTGTTTGTGATAAGAACATTTAAAATTCTTTTTTTTTTTAACTATTTGGAAATGTGCAG
Organism: Cavia porcellus; assembly: GCF_034190915.1. NCBI lineage: Eukaryota > Metazoa > Chordata > Mammalia > Rodentia > Caviidae > Cavia > Cavia porcellus. The sequence continues at coordinate 47,406,183 of NW_026947513.1, read as the reverse complement.
AACATTATTATGTACTAGACTCACCATATTGTACAATAGAACACCAGAATTCATTCTTCCTATCTTTTATTTATTTATTTATTTTGGTATCCAGGCGGGCACTTACATGAAATCCCCAGCACTGCTGTTCTTATCTAACTGCAGCTGTTTTTGTGTGTGTTTCTGAGTATCAAACCGAGGGCCTCATGCATGCTAGGAAATGCTCCACAAGTTACCTGTATCTCCAGCTGGGTTTTAATGGTTTTAAAACCATTAATCATATAAACAGGTCTAGAAATTGTACCTTTTAGAGGAACAAGAGGAGGTTACTCTGGGCCTCTGTTAACTCTGTTAAGATGTAAATAAGTCTCTCAAAATTCATTAGAAATACAAAGAATATGCACTTTTCTACTTTTTCTCTCTCTCATTTAACTTTTTTTTTTGAGGCAGGATCTCTCTTTGTAGCTCAGGCGAGCCTTGAACTTGAGATCCTTCTACCTCAGCTTCCAGAGTCCTGGGTGGTAGAGCTATGCCACCAGGCCTGGCTCTTTTCTTACTAACTTTGAAATAGTAAATTCTTTTTTTTTTTTCTCCTGAAGATTATGGTTTAAAGAATAGTAAATTCTTAACTGTTTGCTAATTGGGAGATTATTGGGTAATATCCAGGACTTTTGTAAAATTAAAAGTAGCTTATTCAGTTATTATTATCTTCTTCTCCCATTTATTTTGATAGAAGAGGCCGTTGTGAAAATAAGGTAAAAATATGTTTTCTGATTGAGGGCTCAAGGCTGGAGTTTTATATTTTTGTGATTTTTAACAATTCTGTTAAACAGTTGATGATATTATAATAAACTAGCTCACTTTGGTACTGGCTCAGCCTTAGATATTTTTCCTCAGTATTTGTAGCATTGTCTGAAGTTAACATTTTAACTTTTATAATAGTTATAACCTTTTGAAAATGCCTTATTCAGTGTTTCAAAATTTTTTGAAATTGTCAAATATGAAGATTGTTACTTTTTTGTTGGTCATGATTTATTTCTGGGTCCGTTTCCAAGAAAGCTGTTATATAAAGTGTGGTGATTGAATAGGACCCATGTGTGGGTCATTTGAAATTTCATATGAGGATAAGTACAGACGTCTCCATTTAGTCTCATGTTAACAATGAAAGTGATCTAGTTTCAGAGGATCATGATTTTCACAGCACCTGATGTGAACCGTAAACTTTGTAGGGGGCCTCTCTTTCTGGCCTCTGAGTCGGCCCTACTGTGAAGTTGCCTATGAAAGTGTCCCTAATACTCAGTGATCTGTTATCCAGTGAAGGCTATACCCAAGACCATGTAGAAGGTGCGGTTTAATTTATTCTCTGGAAAGTAGGCATTTCATGGAAGTGGAGAGTCAGTTGGCTGGAGGAACCAGTTGGATCAGGGTTTTATTTGGTGACCATATCGTCTTGACCAGGTGTTATAAAACTCAAGGCCTGTTGTGAATACTAAGGATGAAATTTTTCCCTACTCAGGGCAGCATAGGAAGAAATTTTTTGTCTTCTTTTCCAGCGAGGGTGGTGTTTAGGAGAAAGGCTGTGCCATTCCCTTTTTGATTGCAAAACTCCCTCCAAGTCTGTCTTCGAAGGCTCCTGCTGGTTCTAGCAGTTTAACGTGCCATCTCACTTACACTTCACATCTGTGCGAGTCCCCAGTTTCTACTGGAAATTCTCGTGTCCTGTCTTCCTGTTGGCTAAGAGGACATTTCTAGTTCTTTTTTCTGGGAAGTTGGAAGACTCTTTCAAATAGAAATCTAGATATTATGACTTTATTTTGGAGATCTGCTGGGATAGTCATTCAGTTAAATAGCCTGGAATTTCCATGTGTTGGAATCACTCTATTCGCATGCTGAAAGTGTTCATTAGAATGTAGTTACTGTGGCTTCAGTTTTCTGGTAACTGCTCTATATTACCGCAGTGGAAGTGGGTAATTAAAAGATAAAGAGATCTTCAATTTAACGGAATGATTACTGACATCTGTTGAACTAAGCTTTAGGCAATGTATGTTACAAAGGGGTACTTTTCTGTGTAATTTTAGAAACTGTCACTTTTGAGAATATTTCCTTGTGACATTTCTTGTTGAGGTGATTACAAATAAGTCTAGCTTTTACATTGAAAATATCATAAACTAACATTTATTGAGTCCTAATTACATTCCAGGCAGTATAGTAACTTCTTTTATGGTTGTTTAATCCTAAAAACAATCCTGTGAGCTTGATAACAAATTCTTACTGTTTTGAATACCTTTTAAAACTGATTTCAAAAGATGCTTGCTATTTTTAAAGGGGTATGATTATTAGAAAAATAGAGGAAAAAAGGAAGATTATTTTATAGAACTAACCATAAGTAGGGCCCATATTTTCTGCCATGCAGGTTATAAGCATTTGAATTAAATTTTAAATGTTGCTAAATACTCATTAATTTGGACTATTTTGAGTTTTATTTTTACCATGCAGGGCTGTCAGTATGTCAGAAGCTGTGTCCAGTGTTTTGATGAAGACACGTATTATTTAAACAGGGTGAGGGTGATTGAGGGGCAGCGGTTGCAGCCTGATCCAGGCAGGCATTGTGGAGTGGGGCTGGTGGTCGGGCTGTGGGGAGGACTGCTTGTATGAAGTTCTGAGGGCCTCCTGAGAGAGAAGTTACCCGGAGACAAAGCCTGCTACTCCAAGCTGGCTTTAGGCTAGAACATGAAGCAATTTTGAACATAGGAAAATGTGTGTTCTTCATGTTTTATACTACTTCAGCTCTCAGCAGATTCCTGTCTGGCATCCATAAAAATGTAGGGTTCATTGAAAAACTGCAGCAAGAAATGTGTGGGTCCAGGGAGCCTCTGTTAGCAGGCTCAAGGGTTGTTGACCTTCTAGTCATTGTTACTATTATTATTATTATTATTAGTAGTAGTAGTGGTATTGACGGGTCCCATCAGTGCCTACAGATTGTAGGTCCTGGCAACATAGAGGGCATAGAAATAACACTGAAAATGAGAGGGACATGTTGGGGCAGTAATAAGGGGGAGGTTGAGAGGTAAGAAGGAAAGAAACAGAAAGGAGGAGGAGGAAGAGACATACAGTGAGCAGAAAAAAAGGAGTACTCTTTTCCTACAAGCCAAGAAAGACTTCCAAGAGACAACCATGAAACATACTTAATAGGTAGGACAGAACAGAGAGGCTGCAGACTGCGGGCAGAAGGACGACCTGAAGAGTGGATGCGGGTATGGGAGTGTGGGTGAGGAAGGGGGCAGTGGCAGCATTCGCCTGGCTGCGATGCAAAACTCTAGAGCTTCCTGCAGCCCCAGACAGGAGCGTGCTGCTCAGGGCTGCGCTCAAGCACGTATGTTAGGTGGTGGGAGGGCGGGAGAAAGCTAGAGGTAGGGGAGATTCAGAGCCACCGTGGGAACCGGGTCATGCAGAGTGCAGCAGCTAGAGCAGTGGCTGTGGATGCAGGAAAAGGGACAGAGTGCGTGGCATCGTGGAGTGCAGCCCTTTGTGTTTGGCAGCTGATGGAGAGGAAAGATGAGCTGAAAGTTTTGGGTGGACAGAACTGCGAGATATGGAAAACAAAAGGAGGAGGCAGAACACTGATAAATGCTCCCTTAGACTCCTTGTGTGGTGAGCCGCAGGTGTACAGATGGAGATATTGAGTAGGTGGTAGATGTCACCGAAACACTAGAGTGGGACACAGCCAGGGGCGGGGCTTTGGAAGGCATGGGCTGAAGGGAGGTGACTGAAGCTGTGACAGTGGGTGGAGCTGATGGTGTCCAGACAGAAGAGCTGAGGTATAGTCTTAAAAAATGTCTTTTTCTCCAGTGCCTGGGAGGCTGAGGCTGGAGGATTGCTGTGAATTTGAGGCCAGGCTGGGCTACAAAGTGAGTTCAAGGCCAGTTGAACTTCTCGAAACCCTGTCTCAAAAAGACTAAATCCTTTTCCTTTTTTCTGTTTTGAGTAGACAGTGTTTTAGAGCAGTTTTAGTTTGAGTGGAAGGTGCAGTGATTTCCCATGTACCTCTGCACCCCTATGTGTAAAGAATGCTTATTTTAGAGAGCAAGCAGACGAGGCCAAAGAGTAAAGCAAGCAGCTGAGCAGGGGAAACATCTCCAAGAAAAGAATGTTGACAGAAACCAGAGAAATTGAAATTTAGGGTCAAGTTTAAAATGATGAAAAAATCTGTTTTTGTCAGAACCTAGAAACTCATTGAAATCTTTTTGACATGTTGTGTTTCCTGTAGTTGCTTTGAAACATCTTGGAAAAGTAAGATTAAAAAGAAATGTCAAGTTTTTCAGCCCAAGAGTTACTGGTAGGAGATTGTGTCCACTCGCCCATTTTAACTGCCCCATGAAGCCTGCTGTGGAGGAGTTGGGGCTGAAATTCAGAACAGCATCTAGTGCCCCAAACTGTTAGCAGTAGTTCTTACAGAGCGGGTTTGGAGGGAGCAGGTGGTCTGTCTGTGTAGAGGACTCATGAGTATTTTATAAGGTGCGTGAGTTTGTGTATTGCCCACCATCTGTGTGTGCTGTACCTGGTAGGTTATTAGGGATGTCGTTAGCATAGTCTGTGCTGTCATATGCATGTTTGGATATGCTGTGAGCTAAGACTGATACGCTTGCCTTGAGTAGAGGCCAGTGAGACTTAGTAAGGCTGCATGGTGCATTCACGCAGTGTGCAGGTCGGCAGTGAGTTGTGGGTACCACAAGAAAGGATGAAGAGCACTAGGCAGGTGGACACAAGAGGCCACGGAAGCAGGTGGGCACAAGAGGACTGCCAGAGGTGGTGACCGAGCTTTGTAGTTCTTTGTCAAAAGTGATTAAATGGGCCTTAGTAGTTTCCAAAACTAAATGTTTTCTCTCTCTGTCTCTGTCTCTGTCACACACACACAGAATTCCCAACACACATGTATTTTATGAGATTTTTTAGCCAGTCTCTGCCACTTTTTCATTATTAATTGCTCTGTGGTTGACATATTGAATGTATAGTAGCAGCTACTTTTGTTCCCTCAAAGAAAAAAAATGTGAAGAGACGTGGAACCCCTAGAACACTACTAAAGTGTAATATGTGACACGCGCTGAGACCAGCTGAATACAGGAAGTTGTTTGGAGCTTTCTGATAATGGCATTTTACTTTTTTAGGTGAAGGATGTATTCTGAAATTATTTTGTTGAGATGGAATTTATATGGATTTGCAAGAATATTCTTATCTACTAGCATGGAGAATTTCTCCTGCTGATGTAAGTTTTTCTCTTTGATATACTATTTAGTTTCTGTTCCATAATTTGGTTCACTGTAGTTATAAACATTTAGTGTTGTTAAAAATCCAAAGTTTTCACTTATATTTTAAGTACATTGTTTTAAGTAAATTCTCAAGCATTTCATGTTATCAGATATTAATGTGATACCTGTATGATGCAGGTAGTCTGTCTTCCCTAGGGGATTTTATGTTAGCTTGTGAACAGTGTCAGGGATGCTGTAAGAATTGTATACAAGTGGTTGGAAGGATCGGATATGACATTTTGGAGCATTGAATATTCAGATCTTTTTCGCTACCAAAGTGATTCTATTGCTTTTGGAAATACTAGATGACTTTATAGGGGCTAAAGAATGAGAGAATCCTACATTCTCGAGTAGAGTTTTCATTCTAGATGCATCTCTTCTTTGTTAACTGTGTGTGAGTGTTTGTGTTGTTAAGAGAGTGAGAAACAGACAGACACAGTATTCCAAGCTGAGTTAGAATGTCCATTTTCTTTGTTTTTGCTGAGAATGTCATTACTTGTTAATAAATATAACAGTATACCAAGACTGTAGTTTGATCCTTTCAGTAGCTCTTTAAAAATTGCATTCTCAGGTGTGTAGCTTTTTGTTCTGAAAACAGTTTTTCCAAGCATTTGAAAACAACTCCTTTTTACCACTTAATTTTCTCAACTTGTGATGGTTTGAGTTGTGAGATACCTTTGTTTTTTAAGTCAGGAGTGGAGCTGGCACCGTCAGCAACCTGAGGGAAGGTGCTGGGAAGCCTGGTTTAGATTCCCGCACATGCTAGAGGTGAGTGGAGAAGTTACAGCAAGCTGTTAGAGCAGGGTGGAGAAGAAAAAGTGCTGACTCGAGCAAAATTAGAAATACTGCCAACCTCAGCATATAGTAGCTAGCTCTGTGAGGACTTCAGCAGAAATGTTTTGTTGCATGTAATATGGAAAATGCTTGGCTGTATACCAGTCTTTTTATTATGCCTAATCATGTATTTCTACTCATCTGTAGAAGCAGCTACCCGTACAGAGAGAGTCTAGAAAGCTTAGAACCAAATTTCAGCAGATAAATGCAATTGGTAAATAGCCATAGCTTTTACAAGAAAATCTAATAGGTATTGCTTTTTAACTGAACTGAATATAGGTTCTTGATGCCTGCATAATAGCACATTTAGTGATGTGAATTCAATAGTACAGATTTGCTTTCTTATGGGTTCACATTATCTAGATACACTTTTGGATCACTTCAAAATTAGTTGGTCAGCTTTAATGTAAATAGACTCCCCCCCCCCCCAGTAATTGCTAATCTATTGTAAGAAAAGTTGAGGTTTTGTTGGAAGCGATATTGTTGAATTTTACATTCCATCATTTTAGTTGCAAAACCCTTAAGTATGCATAAACCCTATGATTTATTTAAAGGATAAAATATACTTTAAAAAGAACTTGGCTAATATTTTATGGTATTCTTTTGTGTTAATTTTTTGAGTCATCTTCTGATATATTATTTGTAATACTTGCCATAATGTTAAATTGAAAAATTGTCTATTTAGCATTTCCATAAAAAACAAGAGAAATATCAGAAATTATATCTCCAACAGAGTATGTTTATACATAATTTCCCTAGAACAGAAGTAGCAACTTTTAAAATTTGTAAATAAAGTGTAATTCCACTGAGTTTTTTTAAATTAAAAAAATTTAATTTTATTCTACTGAATTCTGAGGCCTTGCTAATTCTGTGTGTTTTATGATGATTAAAAATATACTGGATCTTGTGGTCATTTCTGTATACCCATTTCCGGAGTAGAGGTTTCTTTGGCCTTGAGTGATAAGGCTAAAAGACATTTATAATTGTTCTTAATATAGAACATTTTTAACAGCCTTGCCTTTCTTTCTTCCATTTTAAATTCATGTTTATGTAGGGAAGAATCAATCATTTGGTGCCTGCATTTAGCATCTGGTAACTGCACTTTAAGCAGACTGAGTGACTTTAAAGGACTTAATGCTCTGGCAGCTGCCAAAGGCAGGAACTGGAACGAAAACCGGTAGCACTATTGATATTAGATATTAGGAAACACTTTTGTGCAAATGGAGGAAATAAGTCCCTATTTTGAACTTTCAAAATATGTGTTTAGAAAAGAATATTTTTATTGTGTGTGCTGAGACTGTTAATCCTTATCTGTCAACTTCACTGGAGGAAGAAACTCCTAGTAGAGTAGTAGAGCACGCTGCTGTGTGTATCTAAGTGGATCATGATGGCAGGACGACGTTGGATACTCTATCTGGTCCTTCACCCGTTCTTTTCTGGCAGTGTTCCCCTCCTCTGCTTCCTGGCTGCCAGGAGCTCAGCAGCTTTGCTCTATCATGTTTTTCTGCCGTGGTATTCTGTGTTGGAGCCAATGTCTATGGTCTGAATCCCTCTAAATTCTGAGGTAAATTAAACCTCTCTTTCTTTGAATTATGGTTGTTGTGTTACAGTGGTAGAAAAACTAACACAGCAGGAGTGGGAGTGTTTATGTGACTGTAACTGACCTTGTGGCTTACAGTTCTTAGGGACTGGTTTCTGGGAGGAGTTTGGAAAGGTGTGGAGGTACGGATAGAAGAAGCCTTAGAATGCACTAAGTAGAGCTTGCTGGGTGATTCTGGTCAGGGCTTAGATGACCACAATGCCGATAAGAATGTGGACAGTAAGCGCCATGGTCAGGAGGTTTCAGTTGGGAAAAAGTATTCCATTGGCATTTGGATTAGAGGCCATGTGTGTTATACCTTGGCAGAAAATTTGCCTACATTTTATCTGTGTCTTGAGGTTTTGCAGGAGATTGAGATTAAGAACTGTGGACTAATTGATCTGGTAGAGGAAATGCCAAGACTGCTTAGTATTCAGCTATTTGGACTGCTTTCCACCAGATTTACAAGAATCAGGCAAAAGGCCTAACAGAAATGTTTGAAAAACTTAAATTTTGAGAGAAGAACCACTTCTAAAGTTGGAAAAAGGAAGTGTGGCTGGTAAAGAGATCAGTACCATGAATAAGAAAGCAAGTACATTGTCCATGGACAAGAACAAAGAGGAGAATCAGGAATCAGTAGGAATTCACTCACTGCAGGGTACAAAAGGTACAAAGCTTTCGTTTGAGAAGAGAGCCCTGTGCCCTCTGCTTTGCCTGGGGATCAGTTCCCTTGGATTCATTTCACTATGCTCAACCATCTGGGCACTCAAAGGTGCTACACCCATGGCCCAAGGGGCCTGGCTACTCTTCCAGCTGACAGCAGACTTTGGTGTTGTTTGTGTGATGCTAGTTTTTACTGGTAGACAGGATGCAATAGTTGTGGCATCAGTGAGGCTTCCACTCAGATTTTAAGAGCCTGTGAGGAGTTTTTGAGAGGACATTGTGTGAAGCTGTGAGAATGTAGCCAAAGGTATAGGAGAGAGACCACAGGAAGCTGGAGATGCCTGGAACATGATCATTGTCTTAGGAAAGCTGTAGCCTGAGAGTGGAGTGCATCCAAGAGAGATGCCATGTGGACCCCTCAACAGGCCATAGCAGGGGGCTAAGATCCGGGATTCGTATTTCAGATCATGTGCACTGGATACCAGGTATGGAGCAATAGGGCTTAAGTATTTGCCCTGTTGGGTTTTGGTCTTGCACTACTCTAGTTCTTTTCTGTCCCTTATTCCTCTGTGTGGGAATGGGAGTGTTTACCCTGTCCCATTGCACCTTAGGATGCAGAGGTTCACAGGTAAGAGTTTGCCTTGAGTCTTAGAAGATGTGGACTTAGACTTTTGAAAAATACTGGAACTTTTGAGACTCTAGGGAAAGTATTATTGCATTTTTAATTGTACACAGAATAGTATTATGTTAAGCAGAATTGTGAACTTTATTTTTTTATTTGAAGGTTATAGTTTAAGGAGAAGGGTTTGGATGTAAAATTGACAAGGAGTGAATTGTGACCATTAATTCTGATTTCAACTTAACTGGATCAAGAAACATCTAACAGATTAGTATCGTGTAGTCCTTTGTACATCTGAATGGGTCATGAACCTGTGGCCATAGGTTATATATATCAGTGATGGTGAACTTAGAGCTTCCAATGATACACAGAGTCTGTTGTAGCTTGTGTGCCAAGATTTCGCCACCACCAGTATATGTGGTCCCTTGCCTATTCCTCTTCGGCCCTGTTCTCTTGGTCTGCTTCTTGGCTTCCATGAACTGAGCAGCCTTGCTCCATCTCACTCCTCTGCCATGACGTTCCTGTGTTGGAGCCAGCTGAACATGGACTGAATCCTTTCTAACTTGGAGATATATTGAGCCTCTCCCTTCTTTGAAAGTTGTAGATGGTGGGTGTTGTGTTCCGGAAATAGAAAAGCAGACTGATGCATATATCTGAATGGTTAATGTTATAATAGGTAATTTTTAAAGGTATTTTTGAGTTGAAGTATATGGAATTAGAATTATCCTCTTAATAAACCAAGTAGGAAGAAGGTGTATAAAAGCACAAAATTCTACATAAAATGGGGAGGTCATTAAGTCTCTGATCTCTTACATCCCAGTTTCTTACCAGAACCTTCCTGACTATGTTTAGTATCTTCATTCATAGAAATTTCAAAAGAATCAAAAGTAAACAGAGCCCATTTAATTAATGGCCTCTGACACTGTGGTGTATTTGGCTTGCTGGGCTGGAACATCTGAGGTTTTTAGAGGTGTTATTTGTTGTGACACTGGGAGTGGACCATACCAGTTCCGTCACATGTACCATTTTCATATACTGGTGCCAGTTAGAGCAGTGCTTGGGAGGGTTACTCTCCAGGAAGAAGCAATCACTCTTCAGGCTGGTAAGTGTTGAAGCAGGTCAAGCTGATGCTTGTTCTGTCTTATCTTTGTGAAGTTCAGTAAAGTGAAACCTGAATGCCGTGGTCAGTCTGTAAGTTGGAGTCATTTTACCTTGGGAAAAATCTCCAAAATGCAACACTCAGATGAGCAATATAATAATACAATATAATGATATAATAATACTGCTTTGAGGATTTAAAGTCCCAAAGTAAGAACAGCTTGTTTACTACATTCAAGCATATATGGCTAGAAACCACATGAGAGCTACATGGCTTCTTAATCATTTTAGACCTTATTTATGCCTTTTGCCAAGCTTATAGATTGAAAATGCTCTCTGTAAAATTAAATATGCTTTTTTTTTCCTCTTGGGCCACATTTGCAGTGATCTAAAAATTTTGGAACTGGATTTTAGAAAAAGTGTGATGGATTTTCTCTACAAAATTATAACTCATTTAAAAGGAAACAATATTTAAAGGGTTGAAAAAAATGTTTTCCAGTGTAAGTTATCCTTGATCACTAGTTACTGGCATATAGTAGGTGCATGGCAGGTTTGTCAGTGCACAAAAGAGCATTGACATGGGAAGAGGAAGAGAAGTCATCCTGTTCTGAACCAGGATGTGATTCTTGCCTCAGCAAGAGTCTTTGCTCTTTCTTAGGTTCCTGTTATGCTTAAGTATATATTCTAAGAAGAAATCCTTGTCTGCAGTTGTGTGCAATATTCAAAACATGATTGGCAGCACACTTAAAATACGTTTTTTTGGTAGTAATTAAATGACTGAACTGAAACAGGTAGGTGGTGACAATATTTATCTGGGTATTTGTTTTGCATTTTGTTGAATCAAGGTTTTTAGCCATGACTATGTATTTTACAAAACTAGGATTAAAAAATTTGACAAATACTTGCCTTTTGTAACAAAAACTGCATTATTTCTGAACACATAGATAGAATGTAAACTTATTAGTAATATAACCCTATTATTAGTTTCTCTGTTGCTGTGACACAGTACCTTACAGCTGCAGCCTAAAGAAGGAGAGGTTTAATTTGCCATGTTTTCCAAAGTTTAAGTTCACAGTCAGCTGCTGCGAAGGAGGACCATCATACGAAGGGCGGGGAGAGCAAAGCTGTCAGGTCACGGTTGCTGGGAAGTAGAGCAGAGGAACAGCACTGGAGGAAAGGAGCCAGGGACCACGTGTAGTACCCAAGGGCACGCCTCCATGACCTTTACTGATCTTTGAGGCATTCATAATTCAGTCAATCGTGTATCATGATTAATGGTCCCAGCCTATATTTTCAGTTTGAATAATAAAGAACCGATGGAACTGCAGCCCCTCCTGGACCAGAGATACCACTGCCCATAGCCCAAGACCAGTGGAAAAGAAAAGAGAGCCCAGAAAGAAACCCACTGGTCACTGACTTTCAGTAAATGTTTCAGCAGTGCACAGTAGGGAAAGACTGTTGTCTCTTCAACAGTGGTGTTAGGAAAACTGGGTACCTACATGCAGATGAATTCTACTGTATCATGCACCATATAAAAACTCCATTAGTTTGTATTAAAAGACTTAACTGTATGACATGAATCTGTCAAACTACTAAGAGAAAAATCAAAGAAAACAGAAAAATCTTTGTGACATTGGTCTGGGCAATACAGTTTTATATATGATAGTTTAGATGTAGGTACCAAAAGAAGAGCAGAAATGGAATTACATCTAATTGAAAAACTTCTGCATAATAAAGGAAATAATAGAGTGAAAAAGCAACCTGTAGAATACTTGAAAGTCATGTATGCAGTAAATAATAAATAACTAAATAAATAGCTCATAATTTGCTAGCAGAAAAAAAAGTCTGTTTCAGAAAGGTTTGAACAGTTACATCTCAAAAGAAGCCAACACATGAAGAATAGACGTATGAAGAGGTTATGTATGTTAGTAGTCATACAAACACAGATCAGAACCGTAAAGGTATACACATTGTTCTGTTGAAATGGCTGTTACCAGAAAGAAGACAGTGTCAGCGGGCAAAGGGAGCTCTTGAGCACTGTTGCTGGTAAGGTAAATCAGCATAGCCATGATGGAAGAAATCACAGAAACGCCTCAAAACATTCAAAAGTAGAACTACTGTATGATCCAGCAATGTAAATTCTGGTTATAGAAGCAAAGGAAATGAAATAATTTTCTCATAGAAAATTGCAATCCATGTTCATTTAATAAACAGCTTATGGAAACAACCTGTGTTCTAATATATGACAGGGCAAAGAAAACGTGATATATATGGATATATATCTCCCTATATGTGTATCTATATCCATATATATTATCTAATCTGAATAAACAGAGAGGGAAGCCTTGCTATTTGTGACAACATGGATCTGACTGACATTGGGCTAAGTGAAATAGATTTAGAAAAATTAATGTTACATTGTCATTTTCATGTGAAATCTAAAAATACCAAACTCAAACAAATAGAATAAAAGGGAAGTTATCAAGGATTAGCAGATGGTGGAAAAAAGAGATTTCCAGTTTTAAGAAAAATGAATTCAGAAGACCTCTAAGATTTCACGAGTATAATTAATATTTTGCTATATATTTAACATTTGTTAGAAAAGTAAATTTTAAGTATTCTCACCACAAAAAACTTAATGACCGCCTGAGGTGATATGTTAGTTTGTAGGAATTATTTCCTAATCATCTGTCAGATTTTACACCTTAAATATCTAGAGTATTTTGTCAAACATAAATGAAGAAATTGTGGGAAAAGGAGTATCCCCCCCAGCCACCCCCCAGAAACATTGCTCTGGCTAAAATGCAGATCAACCAGAGCAGCCGAGAATGTGGGGAGACTGGGCCATGCAACCTCCTAGAGCTGGCCTGTGACGGAAGTGGTGAGGTGGGGACTAGGGACCTGTGTGAGCCATTTCCACAGTGTCCAAAATGGATGGTGAGCAGCACCAGCACGTCTCATGAATTCCTTTGGCATCAGAAGTGTAACTTGTAGGCCTGGCATGTTGGCACATACCTGGAATCCCAGCACTCAGGCTGAGGCAGAATTGTTGGTTCCATGCTAGCCTGGGCTACACAGTGACACTGTCTCAAAAAGAAAAAGAAAAACAGAAAAAATATATTCTAAAACCAGATGTGCCTGGGCAATCTAGGCAACTTCGATATACTGGATCTCAAAAAAATAGAAAAAAATTAAAAAGCGATCTCTAATTCTGCTATAAGATGGGGGGTGAAGCGGTGTAAGAGTCATTTTACTCTGGAAACTTGTCAAGCGAGCGTGTGTGGAATCTACCTTTCCCTCAGGAGCGTCCTTGTCTTGAGTAGCTGTGATATTCGTGCCAGCTACGTAAGGACGGTTGTGCTGCAGTGACGGGGGAGGAGGTGATGGTGCTGCCTCCTGCCCACGGCCACAGTGGCTGGCGGCCTGGGCACTGCACACCTGTGACTCGGCAGGACCATGGGCTTAGCGTTCCAAAGCAAGTAAGTTTGAAAGCTCAAGTTTGGTAAGTTTTCTGGCTCTCGTATGTTTAGGAATTTGTGAGTTCATATACAAAGCCTAAAATATTTGAGTATTTATGTTTTTTCCTCATTTTGAACATAGCCAGGAAAATAGATAAGAAAAAGGCCAAAATTTCCTTATGTTTGAGTAAAGTTTTATAAACTCATCACTGTAAGATTATTAGTGGTGGTATTTATTTGGGTTATTGAGATTTGAGCACAGTGGACAGAATGTGGTTATGTTTGATCATAGCTACTTCTTTTTTTGTGATTTCTTAACCAATATGTGATTCTTGCCATTCTGTGCTTGTCAGCACATAGAACCTGATTTTATACTCCAAATGCTTTGGCCTAGACATAAGTAACATAAATACAAAACCGAGTGTGTAGGGGAAAGTATTGCTAATAAAAGAATGGAAAGAGGTTGTGTCATGTCTAGTATAAGATCACATGCCTGTGCCAAAGCTGGGCCTTAGGTGATGCTTGTAGATGACACAAGTGCCGTGTTGCGGACAGAGGTGGCCATCTGTCTTACCTAGCAGTAGCTGTTAGAGTTTCACATTGTGGATCAGTCCTGTGACTTTCCTTTACTGTCATGTAGTGAGTTGTTAAAAGTTCTTATTGAAGGGGCTGGGGATTTAGCTCAGCGGCATAAGCACCTGCCTTGCAAGCAGGTGGTCGTGAGTTCGATCCCCGGTACCGATAAAAAATGAAAAAGACAAAAAAAAAAAAAAAAAAAAAAAGTTCTTGTTGAAGCAGGATTACATGCTGCAAATCTTTAAACACTTTTTAATTGTCTATGCTTGCAGAAGTCTTGTAAACTTGTAAACACAAGTAAACTTATGGTCCTTGTAACCACAGTTCTTGTGTGGAGTTTGCACATGGACATAACACATCTTATTTCTTTTTTGCCCCCTCCCTTCTCCACCTCCATCTCTTGATCTTCTTCCCATGCAGGAAAGATTTATCTCCCTATTTCATATTATCTAAGTTCTATTTGCTCTGTGTGTATTTTTTGAGTTTCTCATGTAAGAGGAACCAATGATATTTCAGCTTGTGTGTCTGATGTATTTCCCATCACTTGTAGGAAAATGGGTGCACTATGAGACCATGAAGCAAATTGAAAGTCCTGCTTTAGCAGGTACCCTTCTGTCCATTTTAAGATGGGAAAATCCATTTCTTCTCTTACTGTCCCCTACTTGTTTTTCTAAGTATAAATTCAAGATAGTTTTATTAATGTGAATATTTGTAATAAGTGATGTATCCCATGAAAAAGATGTAACAGTTTGAAAGTCAACATAATTTTACGAGGAACATGAATCTTCCATATTGGTGTCTGGCAGGTAGTAGGCACTCTGCTTCTATTTTTGTGCCTTGGGAAAAAATTCATCTTCTTTTTTCTGGTATATATTTAAGTTTTTTATAAAAGTGATGAGTGTAGGTGTTATCATCCTTAAAGTAAGTTCTTCAATTCAGATAAGAGTGGCCACAGTTTTCATAAAATCCAGTCAATAATTGATAGTTTATTGAGCATTGATTTGGAAAGCTGTCTCTTGCGGTATCATTTCTTGAAGCTACTGACACGAGAGGGGAATAAGGCAATGATAGAGGGAAGAGTGAAGAGTGTCAGAACATGGAGATGTTCTTACCTCTCCCGGTGGGTATACCAGCTGTCCTAGGCAGTGCATTGACCCTCAGGTGCCTGGGTTCTGACCCTGCACTAAGTACATGACACTTGTTGAATTCTTACATCATTAATGCATTCTGTCTTGGAGTAGGATTTTTTTTTCTATCTTCGATTAAACTTTTAGGTACCAGAAATCTACCTGATTTAAAATTTGATTTTTCTGACCTTGGTCCTCTTGAAAAAATATAAAGTATCTAGTACCTTGAATTATTAGCATTGGAAGGATCTTGTTTCTAAGACCTGGTGGAGAGCTAGATTGTCAGTTGTCTTTGTGAAGTAGACATAGACCCTGTGATCCAAAGATTTTTAATTTTTACGTAGGAGCTAAATAGGCCTTTTTGTTTTGAACTCTTCAGAGTTGTAATGCATATCCAAATGTAGTAGTATAGTCTAAATATTTACCATAAAAATGAAAATAATTTTTAAGTTTCAGTGTAAATTAGGACCAAATAAAGCCTGACTGTGTGATCTAGAGACATTGATAAATTGGGGAGTTTAATTGATTTCTGTATGTCGGTTTTCTCATTTATAAAATAGGGATAACATTTGGTATACAAAGTTTTCACCTGACTTAACTAAGATAATATATCAACAGTTCTTATGAAGGTACAGACTCATACTTGTGTCTTAATTTGTTCCAACTGCTAGCATATAATACCTTAGAGTAGATGTCATGGTTTATATCTAGATGTCCCCCCAGTGCCTCATGTTCTCCTAGGTAGAGATTTGGGGAGGTGAGTGGAGCCTGGGAGTGTGATACTTAAACATGGATTAGTCGACTGATGAGTTTAAGGCAGCGTGTGAGGCTCAGAGGTGAAACCTAGCCTGAAGACATGGGTCACTGGGGGCAGGTTTTGGAAGGGGATCTCACCCTCCTTCCTCCTCCCTTGATTTGCTTGCTGTGTGTTGTGCCGTGAGCTGCTCTCCTCTGCCATGCTTCTATGCCTTGCTGTCCTGCCTTGGAGTCAGAAGAACTGAGACTACTAAAATGTAGGTCCACCCCCCCCCCCCCCCCAGCAAAACAAATGTCTTGTCTCTTAAGTTGCAGCAGGGGTCAGGTGTTGTGTCTCAGTGAAAAGAAAGTAACTTATTGGTCATACTGCAGGCTGGGAAATCCAGCACTGATGTGGCATTGGCTTTGGCCTAGTGAGGGCTTGTTCTCTGCTCAAAAGACTATGCTTGCTTATAGTATCCTTCCATGGCAAGTGGCAGTAGGATCCTTCGGACTCTCACAAGGGCACTAATCTCTTCATGAGAGTGGGGTCCTCATAATCCCACTACTGCAACTTTTCATGCATTTTCACCTTGGGGTTAGGATTCAACCTATGCATTTTGGGAAGATGCATACATTCAGACTATAGTAGTAGTTATTTTTGTTACAAATTTAGAACCTTGATGAGTGTAAGTATATAGTTAGCAAATATATCTTAGGAAGAAAAGCTATTAGAGGTTGGAAGCAAAGATAACTGCAAACTGGGAAGCTGAAAAGGACTTGGCCTTCTCTCCCTTCCTCCCTCCCTCTGCTCCTCCCTTTCTTTTTTCCTCCTTTCCTTTCTTCTTGTGTTAGGAATTTAACCCGAGAGCCTTGCACATGATAGGCAAATGCTCTAGCATCTTAATACTTTGTGCCTTGAAATGTATTTGATGAGTGATTTAATTTTGAGCATACTTTTTCAATGGGTTTAAGAAAGGCAATGGCCTCTTCAGTCAGAACATGAACAGTTAAGACTTCACAATGTTAATAGGCAAACCTACTAGTATTTTGCTGTAGAATAAACATGTTTATCTGATATTTTCCATGATCTGCTCAAAGCTCTAAAAATTTGTATCATTTCTCAAATCCTTAGTTGACTACTGAAATCCAGTCAAAACTATAAAATTTTTAGTGTAAACCCTTTGTAAATGAACCATTGAGATTAACATTTTTTGTATATGTGTGGAGGTTTCAAGAAATCTCTTGAATTAGAAACAAAATAAGTATATTGGAATGTGTGAATGCATTCTGGATGACTGCATTCCTTTAAACTACAGGTTTTTTTTTGCTTGCCAGGCAGGCACTTGTGCCACTGAGCTAAAGCCCCAGCCCCTAAACTACAGATCTTCTTCCCTTGTTTCAGTGTTTGTTGACATAAAATCACCACAAACTCATATGCCCGAGGCTTAGTGAAAACTCAGTGGCTGCGGAACGAATCAGAAGTATTACATTCTCCATTTTCCTCTTTGACCCATTTCACCTAATATACAATTCTTCCAGAATTTTCAAGAAGTTTTGACTACATTAGTTCCATGCGGTTGCCCAGTTCCTTGATGTGTGAAATGTAGGGTATATTATTAGAAAGGAGTAGACTATATAAGCCAGCACTTTTCAAACTAAAGATAAGTTTTTGGGCCTTGAACATCTTTCTGAGAGTGGTCAGTAGCCACATGGACATCAGCCTCAAGAGGTGGGCACCTTGAACCTCATGGAAAGTTACAAGCATACCACCACCAGGAATCCTCCCCAGCGCTCTGTTGGGTTTCTGTAGTCTGCCTGTTTTCTTCTGAATTCAGGGCAAGTTCTTGGTTGTTCTTTTATGAAAAATGTGGACAGTGTAGATTTTTGAATGGGTTGGGGAAATCAAGCTCATTTCTGCTAAGGTGAGTATAGAAGTTGAAGGGAATTGGATTTTGCTGGCTTCATCCCTGGCCTGGTGTAAACATGCAGAACAAACACAGTGAGTCAAATGTAACTCCATATGTGCCCTAATGAGATTCAGACCCATGCATCTGTCTTTAGGGATTTTATTCCCGTGCTTCATGCCTGCTTTCCTAGGAGAATTTGGGTAAGACAGGATCAGGCTTCAGTGTACTCTATGAAACTTTTTGTCAAGGGACTATTTTTTTTTTTTTTTGGTAGAAGAGAAATAAAAGGGATTAAAGGACTTGGCTTGAATAGAAATGTAGTTAAACCATTATAGCCAGGGTTTTCAAGGAAAACAGTTTAATTAATACAAGACACATAATTTATAGATTATTTTATAGTAGTCACCAGAGAGTCAAATACAAACAAGTGCAGGAAATTTGTTCACACTGTAAAGACCCATGAATCCAGAGCCTGGATCCCATGACAGTGTCCTGCATGAGTCCAACTGAAGACTTAGAGCCCACGAAGGTTCCCCCTCCCCTTCAGTCCAACCAGAGGCCCACGACAGTGTCTCAATGCAAGTCTGTTTCGTGGATCTGTGCAGGGGAGGCCCAAACACTGATGGCGGAAGCCATTGTGTGAATGATCTGTGCCAGCAGGCTGAGGGATCTGCACTGGAGCCAGGAAGTAGTGCTCAAAGTAAGGACTAGGGCTCCTTAAAAAGTTCCAGAGCCGCCGTCAGTGACAGTCAGGTCCTGAGCTCCTCTGGCAGTGAGAGCAGCCAGGTTCATATCATGGAAGAGCAAGCTTCTCCACAAGAACCAACAGCAACAGGAGAACCAAGAGCAACCGAAGAAGCAGCGACACTATTTCCTCTCCAGTTCTCCTTTTTGTGTTGTTTACAACAGCCCTCAGGTGAGCCCTCCACCACCAGCACCATGCTGATGCTGTTCAGCTGGCTGGTACAGGTTGCCCACCACCAGTTATACAATTATTCACTGATACTGCTTAACTAAGAGTAAAATATGTAGTTTAGGTACAGAACTTTTAAAAAGTCAGATATATTGGTGTATAACAGACACAATTTTAGATTCAGCAATTTTAAAATTCACCGGTTTTAAATGCACAGTTCACATATTTTCATTAACCTGTAACTTTTTAGTTTTTAAATTTTTTTTCATTCTTAAGATTCTTTATGTAGACTCTCATGTGTTCTGGGAATAAAGAGAGGTTTATTTTTTTCTTTTCCACTATAACAACTTTTATCTTCACACATTATATTGGTTAGGGTCTTTATTTGAGTGAAATTCTTTTATCTTTAATTTGCTTATATAAACCATCGTGGACTCTAGTTCTGCCTAGGCAACCCCCTCCTGAACACAGTTTGGATGAGACCGTGAGATTGGGATGCTGTTGGGTGAGGCTGGTGATTTTAGGTGAAATCAAAAGTAATTGATGGCAAGGTTTCTGGGCACATGCCAAAGATTAAGCCTACAGCTTTGAGAAAAACAGAATGGGAAATAAATGTGCCTCCGAGTCAGTACAGCTTAGGGGATCAAGGGCCTTAGGAAATGAAATCAGCCGTAATAGTCCCCTTGGATAGATGTTAAGGATTGGGGTGACAACCCACAAATGGAAAGACAAAAGGAAATCTCAGGTTTAAACATTTGTTAGGGATTATAAATTCTTCAACTACAAGTACAGGGTTCACTTGCTGTTCTCTGTGCTCTCTGCTGTTTAAGGTAAGAACACTAATTCAAGGTTGCTTGGGAGTCTGTGGGCAACCAAATTTAAAAATGTAACAATCTGAGACCAAAGGAGAAAGATTAGAGGACACTTTAAATTCCAAGTGACCATAGCCAAGTTTGTTATGAAAAGTTTATGGTAAGTAGGACAGAGAAAAATGTACAAAGAAGGCTGTAAGTATAAAAGATATACTTTGGTATAAGAGGATTTTGTATGATAAAAGTTTTGCCTTGGTATAAAGATAAAGAGAGAGATAATGGCAGAACTGGAAAGCTCAGATAGGACAAGGAAAAGCTTGTGGAGGATGCAGTTTATGGAAGGAAGTGTGTGTGTTTGCATGTTGGTTTGGTGGAGCCCAGGCTGCCTCTTCTAAAGGCTCTTGCTTAGTGTGATTGGGAAGGTGTGGCTCTTGTACCCTCCGCAGGGTCTCAGCTCTCCTCTCCATTTGACTTAATCTTTAACATTCAAATGAAAATATAATTGAAATTATAGCAAAATAATTTCAAACCAGAAGCTGGGCTAAATATGAAAAGGGGAAAACCAAGTTGCTTTTAACCTTCCTTCTGTTGGTTATCAAAAAGGTCTAGAGACTAGATGAGCCCAGTGCCTCCCGACCACATGGGTGGGGGGAGGAAATGTGGCCTCTGCATTCCTTGGTATGTGAGCTGTAGTTGACTTTTTCCCCTCCAAAGATAAATTTAAAAATGAAAAGACAAAACCTCAAAACTCTATCCTCACCCTCCCAACTCTTTCTGGTTATAAGCTACAGTAAAGGGTTTTCTCTTTCACCTCCTTACTGGGGTTAGCTTACTACAAAAACTGTCTATGCTAATTGGTCACCCCACAGAAGTTCTGAGTAGCCAATTTATAATGAGTCTACAACAGATTATTACAGCTGTGCTCAACTTGGCTAGTATTTTTGAGAATGCACTGTGATCTAAAAGTAATTATGTATCTGTATTTTGTTTGTTTACCTAATGCTTATTTGTTTAAGCATTATGAAGTAATTTCAATTTTATTTTTCCTTTTATTTTTTTCTCTGGCACTTTTGGTGTTCCACAAAAATGGAAATAGCTAAATGCACTTAAAAGATTACAAGATGAGGGTTGAGAATTCAAACTCATAAGGGATTTAAAAGTAAAAACTTTAGTGTTTGAAAACATAGATTATATATAAACTGTATATGTTTCCATAGTTTAACAGCAGACTACTTTAAATCAGTTAATAAAAATAAAGATATTTTAAAGGTTGGTGACTTGCTTCTTCCCAGGTTGTTAGATAACCAAGATAATGCCAAAATTTAGTTTTACACTTGAAATGTCTATTATTAATAGTCTGTATACAGTAATTAAGGGTGTTTCCTGAGTCAAAGATTATAGCCATTATGATGGCTCATCTTGAACAATTGTTAGGGTGACTAAGTGGGGACCCCTTAACCTTGAAAAATTGTTAGATAAAATGCTTCTTGGAGGTTCAAAAAAAAAAGCAGTTTCTTGGACCAAAATTGGTCCAGTTTTTCTACTGATGATTGACGTGTCCAGTTTTTCTAAGGTCTAACTACTAAATAAATTACTGTAATATATTTAAGTTGGTTATAAGGAAAAAGGTTTACCTTTCTATGTCTACAGCAGTAAGGTTCTAAGATTTCTACATAGACAATAATGCTATCACTAACCTCATAAATATTACATGCATTTATGTTTTCCCAAATATATATGGCTTTTAAGATGCAGGGCTGGAGAAAGACATGTTGTCACACTGATGACCTCCAAACTGCAGTTCGTTGATAATGTACTTTTTTGAGTTTATGTGTATGCGATTTTTGTATAGTTATGATAGTTTGATGTGCCTACATGGTATACAGTCCAGACAATGTTGCTAGAATGACTAGAGATTAGACATTAATCATCTGAAAGTACATTCCATTTAAATAGCACTCATAACAAAAGTGGTTAAAAGAACAAATCAGATAAAAGTTTCTGAAAGTCATTTAAGATCTTGTAACTAAATAAAGATAACTAAGAAGTTATTATTTTATTTTATTTTAAAGAGGATAAAACCAAGGAAAATAAAACAATACAACCAATCGAAAATAAACCAGTATAAGTGATACAGGACTTCAAAGCCTTATGAAACCAACAAAAGTTAACCATAATGCCTTTTGTTGTCTTCAAAATAGCTGTAGATAATTTTAGACACAGTAAAAATAGAACAGAACAGAATAGCAACAGTAAAGCCAAAACAGTGAATACAATAAAGGACTTCAAAACAAGCCACTAGTAAATGCAAAATGGCTACCATATGTCTTTATTATCTTTCAAATAGCTGTTCATGCCATCTGATTGAACATAATCAAATAAAACAGAAGAGAGTAAAACCCAACCCAACAAAACAATGGAAATGATATGATTTCCTGGCAGGACTCACTTCTTGGTGAGGCCTGGATCTCTTCCCCCCAAAGCAGTCCGGGAATGGTGCTGACTTGCTGAGAGAGGGTTGTGTGGCTGTCCCTACTCCAGCAGCAACCAGTGTATGGCACTGCTTTCCAGGCGGGGACCACCTCCTAGTAAGGTCCCTGGTTCTCTCCCTCCCACAGTATGTGAATGGCTAAAAAGTTACTTTATATTAAAATAAAAATTTAAATATATTTTAGAGATAATAATGAAACTAATGGTTCTAATATAATGATGTTATTATTATGATAATGTGTTATGTTCTTAACCTCAAGTTTTCTTTATTAAACTTTATAACTGTTGTCTGTTAATATCCTTCAGGGATTCAACTTCTAAGTTGACCATGATTGGTTGTAAAAATAGCAATTCCCTGTTCATCACATACATTTCAAGGTGATGATATCCAGAAGAGATAACTGAGTGTTCAACAATTGAGATTTAGAGACCAGAGCTAAAAGGATAACTGGACTAAGAGAACAGCCAATATTTTGTTCCTGGGCCTCCAAGGTCAACAAAGATCCAGGATATGAGTGAACCTTTTCTATAGGATCCTACAGCTTTGGTGAGTCCCCCAACCTCGTGAGCAAGGAGATTGTTATACCCTAAAGAACAGGAATTAACTCAGGGGTAGTGTGCTAAAAAGGAAGGTCAGAAAAGAGGAAAGATCTGTAATTCCACAGAAAGCTACATAGTTAAGCAAGATCATGACCCAGCCATGACAGGAGAGCTGAGGGGCTTTGCACATGGTTCTGAGGAGTCTTAACTGGCCTTGATTTTTGGCAAAAATATAATAATAATTTTGATTAATACTGATCTCACTTTCACTTGGTCTTGGATACCTAGTAAAAAAAGGTATAATCAAAGACATATTGAAATAATACTACTATAGGTAGAAAAACGAAAAGGGGCTCCATCCAGTCCACAGGTTTGGCCACAGCTGTACACAGGTCTAAGAGCCAGCTGCTTCCAGTTCTGTGTTTCAGTCGTTCTTCTGTAGTCCCTTGAAAACAGCATCTGGATGTGACTTCTTCCCCAGTCTTCTTTTCCATCCTGGTGCTCATGCTTTGATCATATGTACTTTAAAGTGTATTTATTCTTGCCTAGAGACTGCCCTTACTAAGCAGTCTCCTCTGCCTCCTCATCTGGCTAACAAGTGCCTGATGGAGGACTACAATAGAGAGAATGAACTGCTCAGAGTTTGAAGAAAAGACTATGAATATATGGGGTGGATTTGTGAGAAATAAATTTTTTTCTATCAAAAATATAAACAAATGACTATCTCTGTGTTGGACTATAATCCACCCTAGTTGGCCCATCCTGAGCATAGCAAGAGCTGTGCTATAAACCAGAGTTTATGAGCAACCAAGAACTTTCTCTTCCCACACATCCTCCTACTCTCCTCCACCTCAGTAACCCTTCAGATTCTCCCCTCCCCACCCTTTAAACTAGCCAAACAGAATAGATTGTGACCCTTCAACCCAGCCAATAAGGGAGAAGCTCAGCTGCATCTCCTGCATTAGAGATATAAGGGTCAACCCTCTTTTGTACTGCGTGCTCATGCTTATGGCCTCCTGTGGGAGTAAAAACTTGTCTTGTGGCAACTTCTTGCCCCATGTCTAAGTGCATTCTTTCTGACACCAACAGTTTGAGCCCCAGGGCTTCTTTCAACAGAGTTGGTTCATGTGTTTTAATCTAACCTGTCTCTGCTTCTTAATGGTTCGTTTAGATAGTTTACATTTAGTGTGACTATTAATAAATTGTCTTAGTTACTTTTTACTCGGTCACTGAGACAAAATACCTGATGACCAAAGTTGGGAAAGGAAAGGTTTATTTCTTACAGTTCTTGGAGGTTTCGGTCCATACTCAGTTGGCTCCAAGGCAGAGAGGCATGGCGGGGCCGCAGTTCATGGCAGCTGCAAACAGCAAGTCAGAAACCCACAAGAGAGCAAGACACGCCTTCTTTCTGCCATTACATCACATCCTGGCTCCACCCCTATGTGGGTGTAGCACTCACACCCCCAATCCAAGTTCTGGACAATGAATCAGTCACAAATATACAATGCAAATGCATGAGGCCTGGGGGCCACCAACATAAACCATGACATACATCATGATTTACTTTCATTTTCTATCTCTCTGTTTTAATTTCTTTGTTTTCTTTTCTTACTCTGTGAGAATTACTTGAATATTTTTAGAAGTCCATTTTGGTTCATTGTGGTTTTGAAGTACACTCTTTTGTAGTTTTTAGTTATTGTAGAAATACATAGGTTTTCTGTCTACACATGTCTATATCTGTTTGCATAGTTTATTTGTCAGTTCGAATATGAACATTTGTGTTTCAGTGACGTACCTATTGGTTTGGTGACTTTCTCTCATTTTTGTTTTGTTTCCAGCATGTTTGTAATTGATTGAAACATTTTCATCATCTTTACTTTAAAGTTTTGTTGGATAATACTAGCATCTTTATCATCTCAGTGCTGGCATCTGTTGTCCTTTTTCACTTAGTTCGAGGTCTTCCAGATTCTAGCTATGATGGTTCATTGTCAAAAACTTGAAATCCGGTCTGTATCTCTGTATCTTACTTAAACCTGTTTTAGCTTTTCCTCTGACACCACTGAGCCAGATGAAGAGAAGGGGGTGGTCTTGTTCCTGCCTGGGAGAGCTAGAGGTTCACATTTCCACTTGCTGCCTGAACATGTTTGGGGAGTGTAAGCTCTGTTCTGCACATCATTGCCGCTGGCACCATGTTGAGATCTCTTTGAAGGGGACCTTCTAACTGCTAATGGTGGAAGCAGTGATTCTCCAGTGTGTTTTTTAATGTCTCCCTGTAGGAAGGGAAAGGTGGCTTCATTACTGATAGGTAGGGGGCCATGTGATCTCCCTGATCCCATGGTGGACTAGGGGAGTGCTGGTGATGGCCAGCTAGAGATGAATTCTTGTGCTCTGTTTACTCTCTTGCATGATGTGTGGGATTTTAGATACTTCTTACAGCCTTGAGAAAGAGGAATGCTAGGCTCCCAGTTTGGTCCCAGCTGATACGGGTGAGGTAGTGTCACACATTTGGCTGAGGGACTGCTGCTGTTGCTTGAAAGTTGTCAGCTTAGCTGGCTGCCTCCTGGTCTTTGACTCCAGAGAACATACTTTCCCTATCACTTCCCCTCCTCTCTTATCTGCTTGTTGATATTTCTGAGTTGTTGACCATTCTATTCGAAGTCTGGGAGACATGAGGCAAAAAGGAAACCCAGCATCTCACCGTGAGCCCTAAGGTCTCCAGCCAGTCTGCCCTCCTCCCTCCTCCATCAGCGTCTTCTCAGAGTCGTTTATATAATGTTTGGGTTTGCAATTTTATGTAGTAGAAGTATTTTGTGTCTAATAGAGATGTCTGGTCTGTCATTCTAAATATGGAAATCCATAGCCTGCATTTTAGCAAGATCATGAGAGTCTGCTGCTTTGGGACACATGCTGAATAGCAAGGTATACATAATTTAGTTATTATTTTAGTTAATGGTGTTGCATTCTTTTTAGAAGATTAGAAATAAAAGTACAGTTGTCCTCCCTTATCCAGTTTTTCTTTCTGTAGTTTCAGTTATCCACAGTCAACCAGCCCTCTGTGGCTTGGTGATCCTACTTCTGACCGCTATCAGAAGAGCAGAGGTAGCATAGCAGTTCTGACAATGCCATGTAATTTACCTTCTTTCTGTCATCCTGTGGGCATTAATATCATCTCACACCCTCACATGAGGAAGGATGCCTACAGTTCAGTGAGGCAAGAGAGAGAGAGAGAACAGAACTTTCATGAGGATATGTAATCATGATTATATATCCTATGATTACATATCACTATATTTAGTGATTGCAGTTAATTTCCTAGCCTGCTGTTAAGGTTTGTGTTTGAATCCTCTCCCCACAAACCTCATGCAGTCATGGAGGTGGCTTTGTGATTGGTTCATTGTCTAGCACTGGGATCGGTGGTGTGAGTGCTGTGCCTGGCTAGGAGAGGGCAGCTGGCGTACAGTGTAAGGACGGGAAGGGGCTGTGCTTTCCCCTTTTTGCTCTTTTGTTTGTAGCTGCTATGCATAGCTGCCCCTCAGCCATGCCACCCTGCCTTGGAGCCAGCTGAGTATGGGCTGAAACCTCCAAAAAACTGTAAGCTAAATAAACCTTCCCTTCCCTAATTTTGGGCATCAGGTATTTTCTCTGAACAATGAGATAAAAGTGAGAGAACGAGGGGCTGGGGATTTAGCTCAGCGGCATAAGCACCTGCCTTGCAAGTGGGCGGTTGTGAGTTCGATCCCTGGTACCGATAAAAATGAAAAAAAGACAAAAAAAAAAAAAAAAAAGTGAGAGAACGTAACTTTCATTAGGATATATAATCATGAGTGCTCTATGTTTAATGATTGCAATTATTTCTCAGTCTGCCTAGTTATAAGTTAAACTTTATGTAAGCATCTGTGTATACAATAATACTGGTGTCTTTTAGGCTTCCTTGGAGGTCTTAAAATGTGTGCCTCACGGATAAGGCAGGACTATTAGGCCAGCTACCTTTGCCAAAAGTTAAGGATGTTTTGCTGTACTTTATCTTTTTTAGATGAAGTTCTCTATCAGTCATACTAATGATTATCAAATGTCACAATTAGATTTGAAGCATTTTAGGTTGACCTATCTTTTAACACAAAACAAACCATTAATAAAAGTTCCCAAGACACTTAAACCACAACTCTCAACATGAACTACCCATCCTATAACTGTCAACA
Source organism: Cavia porcellus (assembly GCF_034190915.1). Lineage (NCBI taxonomy): Eukaryota > Metazoa > Chordata > Mammalia > Rodentia > Caviidae > Cavia > Cavia porcellus. The sequence continues at coordinate 47,379,345 of NW_026947513.1, read as the reverse complement.
TGAACTACCCATGGGGAATAAGTTACTTTCAGCCTTAATTTTGATCTTATATGTGAATATCCAGTAATTATTACTGTTCAGGCATTTCTGGGTACAACTCATTTTTCTGTTATAAATTGGGGTTCACTCAAATTGCAAAGGGGAGGAAGCAGCACTTCTCTGGAATTGATTCTAACTTTATTATCTTAACAAATTTCCACTGGGGAGGATTAGTGTTCTTAAAAGCAATTCATAGCATTGAGTAGTAGATTAATTAGCATATTTTGGTGAAAAAAATGAGAAACCTGCTTTGACATACTTTTTGTATTCAAAATCATGGTTTAGGCATCTGTAATATACTGTATAAACCTACATTAAAGTGCTTTGAATGTTTTTAAAAGATATTGCACAGGGATTTTTCTGTATTTGGCATTGATTCTGCAGTAACAGAGGATAACATTTTATTTTTAGAAGAAAAATGATCAGTATGTAGTTTGTTTTTTATAGGCTTATTTTCTTCTATGGGGCATGGAATTTTGGCCTGAGTAAAAATTCAGAGGTGTAGTAGAACTGAGAATATATGAATATCAGTATATTTAGAAAAACATTATTGCTTATTTGATTTGTCATTTATATTGTCAACCCTGATTGTTCCTGGAGCAGGATTTCCAGATGTGAAACTCAGTTCTTATTTATAACTCTTCCTTGTATTTATCTCAGGAATTCTAAGTGTTTGTTTTGTGTTGCGTAGTTCCGGACAATTTTGCTTCATACTAAGGGAGAAGTGATTTCTCCTGATACAGCATTTCTCTCAGGCAGTGGTTCTCAGACTTTTTTACCTTAGGACCCTTGTACTCTAGGATGTTATCAAGCATCATAAAGAGATTTTTCTCATTAGTTCATATTTATCTACATTTGCCATATTATTAACACTGAGAACATTTTAAAATAATTTTATTTTATAATGGTAATCAACTTGTTACATGTTAACAGCTTTTTGTGAAAGACAGCTGTATTCTCGAAAACAGAGTTTCATTAACATAATTCTTATTTTCACCAATGTCTTTAGAATCTGACTTAACAGAAGACACATTTTCTTTTTCTTTTTAAAGTTTTTTGTACCTGAGATTGAACTCACAACCTCATGCTTGCCAGGCAGGTGCTTGTGCCACTGAGCTAAATCCCCTGCCCAGAAGACAAATTTTCATACCTGATTTTACATTTTCATGTTTTTGATTCACATACAAAGAAAACCTAGTCTTGTAAACATATGCAGTTGAAAAAAGTATATTTTAATATGTCTTTCTAGTGCTTGAGAATGTTCTTTGATTCTCTATTAAAACTTAGCACATGATAGCATTTATAGGTTAGTTACCATGTGAAATCAGAAGCCATACCAAATATTTTTACACTGTCTCATTAAATGCCTGTTGCACTTTCAGTGGATTGTTTGTGCATGTTTGATTGTGTAATTTCATGGGTTGGGTGTGAGGAAAGTTGTGGGCCCTTGAGTTACATTATATCACTGACATTGCAGATGTGTCTACAGATCACAGAGGTGTTTTAGTCTGAAGGCCTTTGAGCTCGCCATTGGAGGCACAAATACCCCACAATTCTAATTTTTGCTTGAGAACTTGATTTTCATCCTTGGCAACAAGGTCCTACACTTGTTTTTCTTGAAGATATGGCTTACTTTATTCAGTTTCAAAAAGATGTTTGCCAGATACTTGGGTGTCAGTGACTGTAATTCATTAGTCGATGTGTCAAGTGCAAACGCGGCTCCCTGCAGCAGTGGCCACAGCCATGCAGTGACCTTCCCTGAAATGGGTTCTGTCTGTCTGTCTGGGTGTGTGGTTGCACTTCTCACTTACGTCATATACGTGTCAAAAACTCTGCACCTGACGCTGAAGATTTCAGAACATTAGTGATTGGTACTGCTTTACCAGAACATCGTTGAGTACAACTGGTTTTAGGAAATTATTGGAAGAGCAGGTGTGTGCTGGTGGAGACCCTGGTGACCGTGCAGCCGAGTGCCTCAGCCTTGACTGACGCTGAGGCCCCAGGCCCAGTGGTTTCTTTGACTGTTGGCTTTTCACTGTGCATGGAAAGCCAGGGCTGAGGAAGGAGAAGAGGACAAGGACTTCCTCCTACTGAGCTGAGAACAGTTTTGACCTCGGAGAACACCTTTGTGTCTCAGACTTCTGCAAATCATTGTGCCAAGCCACTGGTATACAGGAGAATGGGTATAATTTTTAAAATATTGTATACACCATATATGTAAGTACCTATTTGTGTCTGTGTGTGTATGTATGTCTAGGGGCATGTTTCCATCCTTTGATTTGTAAAGGAATTATTATTTATTTTTGGTTTTGGGGGTCCAATCGACATCTTCACAGTGAGCTACATCCCACTGTAGGTACATTCCAGACAGGGTCTTCAGTGTACCCGACAGATGGTGATCAGAATATCTGCCTGAGAGGTGGAGAATCCCAGTCAGCATACCTAAACCATTTTGCTTATGACTAGGCAAAGTAAGAGAGATGAACTGCTGAAAGGGCTGGATCCTCATTCACGGTGAAGCTAATAGTCGTGCCAGTGTCAACCAGGAGGCTTTTGTAATGTCACCAGGTCTCACCCTGTATGCAGATTTGAGAAAGAATACTAGAAATCAAAGTATGGCATGCTAGGAAAGCATCTAGAGGAGGAAGGCTTGAGTGATTGGTGAGTGCTGCCTCCTGAGAGAGAGTCTGATGGTCCGACAGCAATAAGAACAGGAGGGAGAGCTTGTAAATGATCTTGTGAGCTCCAGTGTTATGTTGAGATTTCAGGTATCCCTCTTGTGTGGAAGCTGTGGTCCTTAGGGGAGCGCTATTCAGAGGCAGGACTTTGGGGAGAGGTTGGGTTAGGAGCACTGTGACTTCGTCAGAGGGCTGACTCGTTGATGAGCTCGTAACTCAGGGGGATAGGGAGCCGATGGCACCTGAGCTGAGGTCTGGCTGGAGTGGTGGTGTTGGGAAGGGCTGCCCTTGAGGACTGTGAGTTGTCTTGAGCCCTTTCCCTCCCTCATTCTCTTTCCTTGCCAGCCGACACCAGGTGAAGAGCTTTCTCTGCCACAGGCATTCTGCTATGATGTTTGGCTTTGCCTTAGGCTGCAGAGTAATGGAGGAGACTAACCATGGACTGAACCCTGTGCAACTGCAAGCCTGAATCAGTCTTTCCTCCTGAAAGCTGCTGTCACAGCAGTGGAAGGCTAACACAAACAGCTGCTGCATAAAGCACCATAGACGGTAGCTCCACTGATTTTCACAGCAGCCTGTGAAGTCAGTTACTAGCTTCATTTCAGAGATAAGGAAGTGGAGGCTTGGAATTACATAGCTAGCTTGAAGCTACTTTGCTCCTGTAGGTTGGAATTGCAATTCATGTCTCTTATTTTTATTGCAATATAATGCTTTCACATAAGTATTCATGAGTCCCTTGGGCTACCAGTATCTGTCTCCTAAATATGTATCTGAGTATCTGTCCATGTGCCTCAGATACAATTTTCACCTTCCAAGGGAAAACAAACACATTTTGTGTCAAGTCACCCACTAGGGGGCATGAGAGTGCTAAATTGTTAAGTGCATAGTGATCAATGAGTTTAAATTTCAAATCATGATTGATACTATGATTTATACTTTTATATATGTGTAGATGTATGTAATGTAGGAAATTGTGTGTCCAAAATTCTAAACAACCACATAATTCTTACTCATGAAAAATACTGAACAGGAGATAGCTTTTTTCCCTAAGTATAACAAATGAAAGAAAAATAATTAAACTTATAAGTGTGACTGACAGTTGAATGTGATGTGGATTAGCAAAACAAACCAGGAACTGAACCGAGCCAGGAAGATGACGTTTTTTTGTTTTTCTCTCAGACGCGTGCCATTTTAGCATGGGCGTGACTTTGTTATGCCTCTTTAGGCAATGGAGTCTGCAAGAGCTGACGGGTTTTACCTAAGATCAATGTAAGCCTCAAAGACATGTGTTATTTAACGTTTTGTATTTAAGTAATCATTCTGCTCATTATTTGTTATTTAATGTCTGTCATTTAAAGAAGGTTAGGTGAAGGGAGATTCCTTACCGTAGCTGATAAATCTGTTTCTCATACTGAGATTGCCATGTGGGTAATTTCTGATTTCTATTAGAATTGTGAAGTACCTTAGGAAAAAAGCTAGAGGGGAGAGCTCTGAAATAATGGCATAATTTTTACCTTTAAAGTACTTTATTCATATTTGAACAGAGTTTTGGATTTGATTGTTCCTGAGATTCCTGTAAACTGTAGATTCTAATGGTGGTGGTTGACAGGTTCTGCAAGGGCCTCAGGATAGCATACATGGGAAGGGATGAACTCAAGCACTTAAGGATTTGCATCTGTGGACGTAGTAATTAGAAATTGGGCCCAAAGACACTGGCAAAGAAAGTCAGGGTGAGTCTTAGACTTCAGGTTTAGGTGACTGTGGGAAACGGAGGAGGAAGCAAGAGACTTTGAAGGAGCTTTTAGCTGAAGACAGAAACAAATTAAACAAACTAAACTATACACCGAGACCATGCTTGAGTCCTGTCAGCAAGCCAGGCATGCATTTAGGGTGAGGTTTTTCACATGGTTTGTGGACTATCTCATTGCGAAGGAAGCAGGTTCAGAGAGGCCTTGCAGTCTGCTGAAGGTTGCAGAGCAGAGAGTGGAGCCTGGACAGTTATTTACATTCTGTTAGTCAGGCAGTTACCTCACACAACGGTCATTAAGGCAAGGAGTTTAAATGACAGTGTTTAAGGACAGCATATACAGACAGAGACCCAAAGAAAGTTGGGGGAGAACTTGGGCCAAATGAATAGAATTCACCAGGGATGCACAGAAAATGCAGCCCAAGGGGTAGGGGAAGATACTAGAAAAAACCTTGTATCCAAGAGAAAACTGTTAAGAGACTCCTTGACATTTTTCATTCTTTTGTTTTTTGAGACGGGGCTTCACTGTACAGTGCAGGCTAGCCTTGAACTCACTGTGTAGCCCAGGCTGCTTGGAACTCACGGTGATCCTCCTGCCTCAGCCTCCTGTGTGATAGGATTACAGGAATATGCTACCACACCCAGTTTGTTCTTTTATCAAACTATTGTTTGCTCAGTACAGAACAATCATACATTTCCAGGGTATCAGTTGATGCTTTAATTCCTGAATGCATTGTATAAAGTTCAAATCAGGACAAACATGCCTCTCTCAGCACACATTCATCACTTTATGATCCTTCTCATCGTCCCTTGAAGTGTGCAGTAACTGGGTGGTGCTGTGGTCACCACCATACACCTGAGATTCCCCGGATGCGACTCATTTCTGGGTTCCTGTTGCAAACTAGGTGGCATCACCTGATCTCCCTCTCCTAAACTGGAGTGCACATGCAGTAAGGGCACAAGCTGCTGTGTCTGCCTGATGTCTTGTTCCTAGTGCCCGGGCTTCAGTTCTGAGGGACATAGATGGGGGTCTTCTCATTCCTGGGAGGTGGCTCCCTGTTACCTGAAATTCTCAAGTCACCTTTTGATCACACACTATTTAAATCAATGCCTCCAGTCTAGGATAAAGACCATACAGTTTCATTTCACAGTTCTGAGACTTCCTTTCTGTGCTGGTTTACAGGACTCTTGCTTGTCTCCTGGAGAGCCTTTTATCACGTGCTTGTAGAGATCCAGCCCTCTCACTCCTCCTTGTTGTCTAGATCTTATATTTAGTTGTTTCTCACAGCATCTGACTGAATTAGATGCCAGTTCCTCTAGGTCAGTGGCCACTGTGTCTTCACATGTCCCCAGCATGTCCCCAAGTTAACTCAGAGTGCATGTCCAATCAGTACTAACCAGCGATGATTTAAATATTTTCTTACAATTAAAATTGTAGAATTTTCTGTGAAAATCTTACCAGTTTTTATAGATTTAAAATCAGAGTCCCCACTGCTCCCCCACCTGTGGCCTTTTACTGTTAAGAAACCTTTGGTTGCTGACCACCTCATTAGGGGGCACACAGGTGCCCCGCCCACCCCACCTGAACTGAAATCCTGCCTGCCAGGCCAAGAGCCCAGAACAGAGGGGTGCTGTGCTCCTGGATTTGCCTGCTACACTCTGGGTTTGGGTGGGGCTGGGTGGAGATGGCGTGAGCTCTGTGGCTGGCAGCCACCTTCCCTGTCCGGTTTGATGAAAAAGCCAGTGTTCATTGTGGCTCTGGGTCAGGACTGATGGGCTGAGCAGCAGGCAGCTGTGACGCAGGTTTTGCTCACTTTGAGCTGCATACGCCTCAAGCCAGCAGCACTGGTGAAAGGTGTCAGTGTTTGAACAGAATCCATGCTTTTGAGCAGGAGCAGCACCTTCTCCACAGCAGCAGCTTGTCCTGACTCCTGGAGAAGGTTAGCCTGGAGGGCTGTCTCCAGGCCTCCCCTAGCCAAGCCCTACTTGTTTGCTTTGGCAGGTATCACAGGGCTGGGCCAGGAACCTGGCGAAACACAGAGCATTTGGTCCTGGTCAGTGAGGCTTCTGTTCGGTGGATGGTGGGGCAGATTTCCATGCCCCACTCACCACCTGGCCAAGTGGAAAAAAAAAAGCAACGTATAGATGCAGAGATGGAATGGGAAATTTTTCTTTAAAAAACTTACAAAATACTCTACTTTTTGTTTGCTTGTTTTATGATTCAAAATAGGTTTAAGGAAACTGAAAAAGAAAGAAAGTGCCTAATTCCACCATTATTTGTGGGCATGACTGGGCTTGGGATGGAGCTAGATGCTATCATAGTGCAAGCTGAGGAAGCGGGGGAAGATACTTCATGGAAGGATGGACCTGGCGTTTTATTCTTTCCTTTGATCTGGATCCAGGATTTTGGGTCAGGTGATAACAGTGTAAGTGTCTGCCTGGTGGGAATGAGAAACAGCCTGACAGATGTGGAGGGGTGGCTCTGAAGAGGTGGTTCTGCGAGCCCAGCCGGCCCCTGACTGAGATGTCCTCTTCTCAGGGCCAGGTTGCCTGCTTCTCTCAGGGCTTGCCAGGCACCTTATTCCAGTGGCCAGGGGCTGTGCGGTGATGATTGACTTTCAAGAACTAACAGCACAGAAAGAAAGCACGTGTAAATTGCCTTTCCGATTTACGTTTTTCATAAGAGATTTACAATAGTACTTAAGCTGTTACACATGTTGGTCAGTTGTAGGGTTCATGGCTTTATCAGTTGCCAGCTCATTCAGGCTTCTGTGCAGCTGTCACCTGTTCAGAAAAGCCACTGCACCCAGCAGACCCCACCTGCTCCTCACCTCCACAGGGCCTGGTTTTATCACAGCAATCACTATGCTTCAGCTTGTACATGATTCATTAACGGTTTGCGTTTCATCAGTTGTGTTCTGTGAAGATGGGAATAATTTTTCTTGCTCACTATTTAATCTTCATGCTAAGAGGTATATCTGAGACATAGTAAATATGTATCGGATGTTTGAATAAGTGAGGAAACGAGCAATAGAAGATGAAGTAGGCAAGCAATCAAGATTGTGTTCCAGATCACGACAGTCAGTCTGCCGCTAGCTGACACAGCCCTGGAAATTGCACCATTCTGGCGCATGTACGATATTTATTAGGGTTTTAACAAAACTTCGATTGTGAACTGAATTTCATGTAGCAAATATATTATTTATAGCAAGTAAATGAAATCATTATGGTCATTTAAGTTCAGAGAATAAGAAAAGATATCATTGTATGGTTGAACTGCATTTTAATGAAGATGCAGAGAGTCAGTTTGGACGTTTTACCATCAGTCTGTAAGACTGCATTTAACATCGTTTTTGCCTGCTACCCACTTTCTTTGAGAAGGGGTAGGTTTGTCAGCGTCCATAAGACCTGTTAGTCACCCATCTCTGTTCTCGGAGTATATTAACATTTCTGGTGCTGTAGCATATGCTGCCACAAACAGATGGAGTTTGCTGAAGAGAAATGTCTCCTGTCCACCAAGGAAAGAATGTGTAAAGAGGATGTTCGGTGCATGACAGATGGCGTGTAAAATAGCTGTCAGTTTAAGATTCCTGATGATGAATCAGTGAAACCCAGTAATTGGCTACCGATTCTCTTCATATTTACATTTTTTTCCAAGCTGTATGGACTTTTTATAGGGATTACAATCATAGCATTTTCCATTTTGCTTTTTTGATAAGTAACTTTTGCCATAAAGGTTTATCTACTTGCAGTCTTCCTAGTGAGTTTTTGGTTGTTTTGATAATGAGACTGTATTTTGACCCAAGCTATTATAGTGGCGTAGTTTTGTGCATCTGTAGCTAGCTGGGTGCTTAGTTCATGTCTGTTGAATTTAATTGCATATTCCAAGTGTGTTTAACCTGTATTATTATTGGAAATTTAGCTTTTTCATGATATAGGTACAGGTGTAACCAGCTACCTCAATGCCTCTATCTAGCCTTGTGATTTTTTTGACTTACAGTTTTATGATGAACTCCCAACAGGGAAGCATCTCAATCAAAGGAGATGAACATTTTTTATCTCTTGATGTGTGATTTGGTAGTATCTTCAAGTGTCTGAATTCTTTTGGCCTTATAAAACACATGAGGTTATTTTTGAGCTTGCATGGCATTAGTTGTGGCAATTTGTTTTTTCATATACATCATAGTTAGAAGTAGTTTAAAATTTTGGATATAAGTGATCTGTCTTTTGTTTTCAAATTTAGACATGGTGTTTTTGCATTTTCCTAGTGATCTCTGTTATATTGGTGGCTTTTATCATTGTTTTTGTTATATAGTATGCATCTTGTTACTTTTTAAAAGAATTTAGAGGTCTTTGAGCTTGGACACTCCTTAACTTTTGGGTAGCTTTATTGTTAGTTATCTGTGTTTTTATTTGTGTTCTCTATAAATGACATTCCTGAAGCCTATTTGTATTTTTCTTCTCTCATCTCTTTCAATTTTTAGGTTACCTTTGAAATTGTTTCTGTGTTATTAAAACACATGTATATGATATATAGTACATAATTATTGTCCCTTCATCAGCTCTGTTGCTCTGGAGAGAAACCTTAAAATTCACCTTGATCAGCTCCAATAAATAAAATAACCTGTGACTAAGATTATCACGTCTTTGGTTAAACACTAGATAATAGCGAGTAAAAAAGTGACATTTCTAAATTTAACTTTTAGTTTCTTATTTTTGTTTTAAAATTTTTAAAAAAATTTTATTTAAGGAGAAAAAGAAAAAAAAATAGAAAAGGTACAAGTTATACAGAATTTAAAAAAAACACTAGGAAATCACTAGCTAATAGATTACATATTGTCATCTTAGAAATAGTTGTTCAAGTTACAAAATTAAAGCATATAAAGTGGACATTCACACAGTGAGACTACAAACTGTTCTGTTCAATGATCCAACAAAACTCAGTAATATGGTTATCTATCTTATACACTTAAATATACACGCACTTATATCCTTTAGAGCACTTTCATTTCCTCTCTTTTGTACAATGACAATTACACATGGGTTTTATTATTCTTACAGTTCTTATTACTTTTTTTTGAAGAGAGTAAAACCAAATGTGACATAACAGAACAGAGTCAGTCAAATCAAAAGGATGGACATACTAGATATTGTAAAAACAAAATACAAGGTGATCAACAATGGTTACCATAATGCCTCTTGCTATCTTAAAAAGAATTGCCTATATCATCAGTTATAATAAAATTGAACAAAAGAGTAAAGAACAAAACCAATAAAACCAAAACACTGGAGACATTACAGAACTTCAAAAGAAGATAATAGTCAACCAGAATGGGCGTCATAAGGAATCTTACTGTCTTCACAGTTGTTGCCTATACTTTCGAACTTGGTAAATCAAGCAAAACCGAATAGAGGAAAACCAGTCAAAACAAGATGGTGAGAGCAATACAGGGTTTAAAATCAAGTTAATAGGAAATCAAAGTGGGTTATTATAATATATCCTGCTATTTTTATTTATTTTTCACTTAATTAAAAAGATAAAAATAAAAAAGTAAATAATAAAAAAAGGAGATTGAGATAAAAGAGGGCATAACAAAACGGCGCAGGTCAAAACATTTAAGCAAAATAGTGTTTCACCACAAGATATCCCAACATAAAAGTAGTTACCATAGTTTCTCTTTCCTTGAAATCTTTGAGTGTAACTTTGTATACTGTAGCATCAAACATATCAAGACAATGTAAAACCATTCAAGAGAATGACAGTATTACAGGGTATTTAGAATCAACTAACAGAAAATGAACAATGGTTTCTGTATAATCTCCTTGTCTATAAAAGTTTTTGTTTATATTATCACATATAATAAAATCCAATAAGATACAACGTATTAAGACCGATGGAGACAGAAGAACAAAAGCTTGATGGGATTTCAAAACAAGATGATATTAAATCAGCACTAGTTATTATGATGTCTTGTTTTCTCCAAAATAGCAGTTCCTACCATCCAACCTTCTCTGTCTCATTTCTGTTGAGCTCTTTTTCTGTCATTAGTTGTCAGTTTGTTTTCTTCATTTCGCTTTCTGCTCCATTCATTGTGGCCTCTCTGCCACTGTTTCTGGAATCTTAGTATTTTCTTTTTTAGAATATCCTGCAGTATTCTCTGTAGAGTTGAATTGGTGGTTGCAAATTCCCCTAGTTCCTCTTTATCCTGGAAGCACCTTGTTTTTCCATCAATTTTTAGGGACAGTTGTGCAGGACATATCAATCTTGGCTGGAGGTTATTATCTTTCAAAGCTTGAATTATTTCCCCCCACGCTCTTTGTGATTTGATGGTTTGTGCCGAGAAGTCTGCCGTAATTCTGATGGGTGTTCCCTTGTAAGTGATCTGTTTCTTGTCTCTGATGGCTTTTAATATTCTGTTCTTATATTGGATTTCTGGAATTTTGATTATTATATGCCTGGGTGTAGCTCTGTTTGGGTTGTAGGTGGCTGGGGTCCTGTATGCCTCATACATCTGAGTATCTTTACCTTCTGCTAAATTAAGGAAATTCTCCTGGATTATTTCTGTGAATACTTTTTCTAGTTCATTTGTTTGTGTCCCTACTTTTTCTTCTGTGTTCTTAGTTCTTAAGTTATAGATCCTCTTATCATCTTCTAGCCTTTGTATTATTGCTGTTTGTTTCCTTGTTATTTTTAAGAAGTTTTTCATTTCATGCTCCCACATTACAAATCTGTTCTCTAGTTCAGATAATCTATCCTTAGTTTCTTTCTCTATTGTTAGCAAGCTTTCAATAGAGTTTTTAGTTTCCTGGTAATCTCTTTGAACCTGCTTCACATATTCTATCTTTTCTCCAGCAAACAATTTTTCTCTTTTTTTTCTGTTCTTCCATTCTACCGTCTGTTTTTTCTTGGGCGATGCTTAGCATTTCTCTAACTAATCTACTTATATTTTGCTTTACTTCATTAAATAATTCACTTTTGAACTTGTCTACGAGGCTCTAGAGATATCGCTTTATGTCTGTTGGTGCCGTGTCTGATATTGCATGTTTTCTGTCCTCAATCTCCTTTGCATTTACTTTTCCTGGATCAGTGTTCTCAGGATTGGGGACTGAGGACCCTTTCTTGTTGCTCCCTCTTCCCATACTTTTTGTTCCTTTCATACAAACGTATATAAGAGGCACAGTTTTTTTCTTTGTTGGTTACAGTTTGTTTGAATCTGCCGGCTAGGTGTTCCTGCCCACTGCAGTGTACTAAGGAGACACAGACCTGGGCAGCCTCTGCTGGGCCCGCCCCTCCAGGTCAACCTACTAAAGGCTTCACTGCTAGGTGCACTGCCAGGCGCTGGGACCTGGTTTGGGCTAGACTATGGGTCTTAGTCAGCGGCGTCACCCAGGCCAAGCACTCCCCACCAATCCCGCTTGTGAGGGGAATATGCAACTACAGTCACTGCAGTGTCGTGTTCTGGCTAGTCTGCCCGGTCCCAGAATGTCCACTGTTGCAGCCTCCTAGTCTATGGAAGGGTCTCCATTCCTCTCACTCACTGCAGGTTGATACAGGGCTCCCCACCAGTCCCACTTTCAACTCTGTTCACCGATTCCCACTCTCACATCTTTCACATCTTTGTCCCTGCTGTGCCGATTCAGACACAGCAGCGATGGCAGGAAATTCAAATTGCAGCTTCCAGAGGCGTGGGTTCCAGCTTCCGTGCTGAGATTTTATCTGTTCCGATTATAGTACCAGGATTGCATTTCCAGTGGTTCTCTCAGTTTAGTTCATTCCTGGGTCGGCAGGGTATATCTCCCCTTGCTTAGGACTCCTCACACCACACCATTCCTGGATTCTAAGCTGGCTATGTCAGAGAGCCTCCGTAGCTGCTGTTATAAATCTGCCATGTTCTCCCAGAAGTCCTGTTTTTAAATTTTGAGATCCTTCCAATTACTAAACTATAAGATTTTTGTTTTTAAATATTGAGATCCTTCCAATTACTAAACTGTAAGATCAATCAGTGCTTTTACTGATATTCATATGATAACTGACAGTAATAACTATTATTTGAGACCCTTATATGTGCAAGGTACTAGATTCCTTATACATTTTATTATTTAATCCTGTTATTACTCCCTTTGCATAGAAGTTGAAACTGAAGCCTTTAGAAATTAAGCAACACTGACCCTAGAGATGGCTGACAATGTTTATTTTTTGGGTCTGTCAAATTATAAAACCTATTGTTTTTACTATGATTCTAAGCCACATACACTGGTTTTATTTATTTGTCTTAAATTTTTTATTTTATTGTTGGAACTGGAAATCAAACTCAGGACCTTGTGCTTGCCAGGCAGGCACTGTACCACTGAGGTATATCCATGGTCCCATATACTGATTTTAACAACTTACATTTATTGCAAAGAATCTTTTTAAAAAACTTTTCCTTTCTCAGTCTGAATTTGTGTGACCATATTTGAGTTGAAATACTCAGTAAATTAGTTTTTAATTCTTGACCAGTGTGCTCTTATGGCCAGATTTTGATGGACACTGACAAAGCCACTGCCCTGGCCTTTGTGTGGACTAGTGAGTGCCTTTGCTCTGCTTTCCAAGCTTGGCATTCTCCTCAAGGGCAACCAGGCCTCATGAGAATGAATCAGTGCTGGGCCCACACATTTCTAAAACCATTTCCAAGTAGTAAAAAAATGTCTTGTTTTACAGAGTTATATTTTACTAGCATTTCTCATCTCCATTTCTTGTGTTTGCCAGTATCTGGGAATTGACACTCTGTGGCTCATTTGAGGCAGCAGTTCCCATTAGATGTTTGTGTCAGTCCCTTACAACGTCTAGCTCTGTCTGTACTCAAGATGGGAAGATGCGTCCAGGTGGAAACTCATGCTTTTAGGAGGTGTTCAGTCATGGCTGTCATAGTTGTGGTCATCACAGTCACGGTTGGTTCCTTACTTGGAGGGTGTTTCACCTGAGGACTAAGGAGACGGCTTCAGGATATCTTAGAAAAGTCTAGGGCAGTATGTGACAAGTTATGTGTAGGACTGTTTTTTGTTTTAAGTTCATCATTCACTTACTAAACTCCTGCATTTTTGTTCCTATACACACCTGAGCCAGATGGCTTTATAAAGAAAAGAAGCTTATGAAGCACCTGGTAAATTCTTGGTGTCCTTGTTGTTCTTGAAAGCATAGAGGATCACATGGCAGGAGACTGTGTGCACACACATGTATATGCATGCCTGTATGTCTGGTCTCTTCTTATATAGCCATTAGGATCTGGTTCTGGGGACTCTGGCCTAACCTCTTTATCTAATCAGTTTCCTTTCCATGGGCCCTATTATCTTTCTACCTGTTGTCACTGCCAGTTGAATTTCAACACATGAAGCTCTTGGTGAACCACAACAGCTGCTATTTGTTAGAGTTTTCTGGCGCAGTAGAGAAGCAGAAGAAAAGAGAAAATGGTCTTTTTATTTGAGGATGCAGAGAGGAACCCACAACCCACAGGGCTTTGGCTTTCTCAGACTGGGTACAGAAGGGCAGATGGTTATGTGACCTCTGATCAGAAGTGGCCCATGGGGTGGGCAATGATGATGTGCTAGGAACTGATTGGCATTTTCTTCATGCACAAACAGGAAAGTAACAATTTGGGCCAAAGGGAAAGAAGGAGGGAGTGGCTGTCATGATAAGCATTCCCACGTTAGCTTTCCACCATCACCAAAATTGTACACAAAATTGTACAATTATACTAGGTTAAGAAACTTTTGTTCCCATCTTTGTTTTGTTAGGAAAGTATGTCGTACCTCTCTGACTACTTCCTGCTGTATGGGAGCATTGTGTTTGGGCTGGGGAATGGGTTAACAGGATGGCTGATGCCCATGCAGCAGCTAGTATTAGGTGTTTCACCCAGAACAAGGAGTTAATAGTTGGTGAGTACTTGCATCCTAGATTGGAGAAATAAAAAGACAGGGTGCTATGAGAAGTAGAAGGAAAAGTGGCCTTGATATGAATGTATCATTTCATCAGGGCCATGGTGAGGAAGAATTTGAAAAATGAGCTTAGAGTTGCGAGGGATGAAGTTATGGGAGGCAGTTATTCCCCCATCTGAAAGGGTAAAAGTGTAGGTAGGACTTGTCCTTGGTCCACGGGTTGAGCTGGAGAGAATGGGAAGCATGAGAAATGTAAAGCCTAACAGTTAAAACATGTTTGGAAAATTATGACTAGGGGTAGGGAAGGCTGTGGCTGTGTCATGATTAGTCAGATGAGAGCCCAGACCTAGAGGTGTCTCATTTTTAACTAAACAGCTGAAGGTAGAGAGAACAAAGATAGTAGTTAGGTACAACAGTATGAGAGCAATCTTACATATAATGTGGGAGTCTTTAGGAAAGACTTCCCAGAATCCTATAGTGAAAAAAATAACTACTAGAATATAAGGAATCACAAACCAAATAGCATAACAAAAAATGACTTAGTCTGAACGTAGTGGCTATGGGGCTTTGGTGAGACAGAGACAGGTGGGAGACAGGAGATGAGGTGACCACACAGAATATTTAGAATTAGGGGAATCAGGGTTAGCCTAACTTGAGTGATGTGGCACCAGGATGGCAGTTTAGCAACCTTGACTACCATTGGAGTTGGAAGGAAGATCAGGTAGGGGCCACTCCACCTTGGTTGTAGTCCTATGGATTTAGAAGATTTGAGATAAATTAGATCTCCTGGGAATGTGGGAGGATCTGGTTTGGTCCTGTTAGAGGACTGGGGAAGACAGAGATCAGCATGTTGTCCTAATAAGTGATGGAGAAAGGAGAGGATTGGGTTGTATTCAACAAGAGAAGGGAGACTTTGGATGGTAAGAAGATGGTAGAATAGGAACGGTTGGCCATACATGAATTTAAAAGGGCATAGAAAAGTAGGAGCCAGGGGAAATGCCCTGAGCTTGGCTGAGGCGAGGGGCAGATGTTGAGGCCAAGGTTGGTACAGCTCTAAGATGAATTTTGTGAAGTGTGTTTTTATGAGGCCATTTGTCTTTTCTACTTTTCCTGAGGATTATAGATGGTATGGAATGTGTAGTGCTAGGTGATGTGTAAGCTTGAGGATACCTGTTGAGTGATTTGAGAAATAAAGGCTGGGCTATTATCCGACTGAGTACTCTGAGGTAGACCAAACCTTGGGAAGATTTCCTGTAAAAGAACTTTAGTAACTACATCAGCACTTTCCTTGGTTGTGGAAAAAGCTTCTATGCATTCTGAAAAAGTACAAACAAAGGTAAGAAGATATTTGAGAGTTTTGTGGCAAGGCATCTGTGTAAAATCTATCTGCCAGTCCTGACCAGGGATGTGTCCATGAAATTGGTGAGTAGGAAAGAAAGGGGGTGCTATGTGTTCATGAGAAGAGGTCCTAGCACAGAGATAACAGGTGTGAGTAATCTGAAGAATGATAGGCTCCAGAGAAGGATGTGTAACTCCTGGGGTTAAGAGTCTTACAGGGTGTGTGATCCTACATGAAAACAATTGTGTAAGTCAGTGTTGATATCTAAGGCCTGTTGATGTGGGAGAACAAGTTCTGATCCCTGAAAAAATCCATCTCTGAGTTTTTTGTGTGTAACCTGTTCTATGAAGTAATTGTAGTTGTTTTGGTGAATAGTTAGGCTGAGGTAGAGTGTTTGGGACTAATGGTAGGAAATAAGGATATGGCCTTTGTGCAGGTAACTTGGCTTGTGTATCTGCAAAAGCATTGTCTTGAGCAGTGGGATCTGCAGAATTCTGGTGTCCCCTACAATGAGTAACTGCTGCTTGCTTTGGGAGTTGGGCTGCTTCTAGGAGTTTAAGGATGAGAGGTACATTAATGATGGGGGTTTTTGAGTGTTGGTAAAAAACTCATTCTTGCCAGATGACAGCATGGGAGTATAAAATGCTAAATGTGTACTTTGAATCAGTTTATATGTTTGTGATCTTGTCCTATGCTAAAGCAATAAGTTCTGCCCTTTGTGAAGATGTCCCAGGTGATAGTGGATTAGTCATTATGACTCTTGACTGGTTAACTATTGTATATCCTGCTCTCTTCTGATTGTCTGTGTTTGTTCAACTGTCATCTGTCGAACCATGTGTCAAAGGCTAAAGGGAGGGATGTGTTACTGATGTGAAGGAAAGGGGAGGGAATCATCTGTAAGACCGCAGTACAGCCATGGTGAGGGTGTAGTTACTAAAGTTCTGTTACAGGGAATCTTCCCAAGGTTTGGTCTGCCTCAGAGTATTCAGTCAGATAATAGCCCAGGCTTTATTTCTCAAATCACTCAACAGGTATCCTCAAGCTTACACATCACCTGGCACTATACCCTCTGAGGTGGGAAGCAAAGTTGCCAGATTAAGAGGACCACCTTTTACAATAGAGATAGAAGGGTCCTGAGAAAGGACTAGATGCACCTGTTGAAGGTGAGAAGGGGTCATGGGGCAGAGAGTGTCTTATGTGAGATAAGCTCACTTAGATGATGAAGTGAGTGTACTCTAATAGATTGTCCTAATGTGAACTTTTTAGTTTTCTGTGTCAGTAGTGCTGCAGCCACAGGGCTCGGAGGTAGGGTACTGATTCTCACACTGTGCTGTCTAACTGTTTTGACAAATAGGCTAACACTTGAAAAGAAGGTCCCTGTTTGTGTTCTAGGATCCTTACAGCATTATGACCCGGAGAGGTAGTGTACAGAGTGATGGATGGGTGGGATCAGGAAGGGTAAGGACTGGAGCCTTAGGAGAGCCTCTTTCAGTTTATGAAAGGAGGCATGTATGGGCATAGTGGGGTCTAAGGGTTCAGATAAAGAGCCATTAGTAGCTTAGTAGAGGGGTTGGCCTACAGCTGCAAAGTTAGGAACCCAGGGGCGAAAGAAGTTAGTTAAACTGAGGAAAGATAGAACCTGTTGTTTGGTTGTGGGCACCTGATCCCGAAGAATCACTTTGTCATCTATAGTGATGGAACAAGTGGTAGGAGTGAAAGAGAGACCAGATATTTGATCTTTGGGGAAGTTATCTCGGCTTTATTAGAAGAAATTCTGTATCTGTGATTAGAGACAAAATTGAGGAGACTGGCTGAATGTTGTATGGCCAAATTATGGGATGGAGAACACAGGAGAAGGTCATCAGTGTGTTGAAGGAGAGTGCTACGTTTGAGGTCAGGAGCTATAAAGGTCAGCAGCAAGACTTTGGCTAAAGAAGTGAGGACTATCCCTGAACCCTTGAGGGAGCACTGTCCAGGTAAGTTGGTGAGACCTGAGAGTGTCTGAGTCAGTCCATGTAAACGCAAAGAAATCCTAACAATCAGGGTGTAGAGGGATGGTTTTTTTTTTTTTTTTTAAAGCATCTTTAAGGTCTAGGACAATGAAGCAAGTGGTTGAGGGAGGAATATGAGGGAGCATAGCATAAGGGTTTGGCACCACTAGGTGAATTGGAATAGCAGCATCACTGATTACCCTAAGGTCTTGTACCCGATGATAGGACCTGTTAGGCTTGAATACTGAAAGACTGAGAGCATTGTAGGGTTAATGGGTAGGTTTGAGAAAAGCACTGTCTAAAAGATGCTTGATTACAGGTTTCAGCCCTCATAGATATTTGGGAGCTGTAGGATATTGGGGAACACAGGAAAGATGGAAGGATCTCTGAGACGAATTAAAACAGGTATAGCGTGGATAGAGTGGGTGGGGTTGGAGGTGTCCCAGACTGTGGGATCCACAAGGGAAGAAGTGAGAGGAGGGGATGGGTTTGCTGCGCATTGTGAAGGTGTTTGCAGGATGAAAGCTGTGGGAAGGGAGCAGGCATCAGAGAAGTTAAGCTTTTGGAGGAGATTTCTACCTAAAAAGGGTGTGGTGGGTGAAGAAGAGAGTTGGAACCTGCATGGACTGGGCCTTGTTTGATGAGACTGTGTAGACTGACCATCAACACCCAACTACACAGACTGAGGATTTAATACAGTGGCCTGAAAACTCAGGAAGAACACTATATGAAACCCTGTATCTGTAAGTACAGAGAGTGTCTTACCTGAGACCCCTAGTGAGACTTGGGGTTCTGAGAAGAATACTTTAATGGGGACTGTGGGCCTCAGGCCCCATCAGTCTTTAGTAGCAAGTCCAAGTAGTTCAGCCAGCAATGAATCCAGTAGTGACAAGATCTCCTGCATGGACAAGGAGTTAGAAGATGGCTTATCTGCTCTCTGGTGGTTAGGACAGTCACTCTTCCAGTGGCCCTTGAGATTGCAATGGGACAACTGGGTTGGTGATCCGGCCCGTGGATCAATCTGTGGGGTGTACCTGGAGGGGGGAACAGGAATGAAATAGAAACAGGGGTGAGACAAAGAGAGATGGAGACAAGATGAGGAGTCCAGTCAAGTCTGGTTTATTCAGGAAGTGATCACATCTTTCATTGGCGAAGGGCGGGCTGGTGGGACTAGAAGAGGCTATGGGAATGAATACAACAGGGTCATCGTCACGTCCGGGTATATGACGTAAGCAGGAGAGGATTATGGTTAATGTAGGCAGGCGCATTATGTGCCCATAGGAGACAGGCGGGGAGGCAGCAATGGGGCGGTCGTGCCGCTCCCTACATCTCCTCCCTTTTTATATTTTTTAGTCAGGAGCATGGCAGGCCCTGTGAGGACAGCGCCTGTCTTAGGCCAAGGAACCTCATACATGAACCCAACCATCATGGGCTTGCAGGACAGCAGTTGGTCCTGTGCCTGTCTTAGGCGGCCAGTGGTGTAATCATGCATGTCCTAGTTGCCCGTCTCTGGCTGCCTGTCCGTTGCCCCAGGGAAGTTAGGCCGCATCATCATATGGGCCACTGTTGGGAATTCCTTCCCGGTAGGTTTGTTGATCTGCCATCTCCAGCTGGTGACAGTGTACCTGAATGGCTTTGCCATAAACGCGTCTATCTGGTTATTAATGAGCGTCATAATCCTCTGAAAAATACAAGGACCTACAGAAAGGAGAAGCAACAGGGCAGCTAGGGGACCCAAAAGGGGCGCTAGTTAAGGGAAAAGTCCCCCCCCACATTGAGGAGAAGGGGTTAGCAGCCATTTGTTGTCATCGTTGTTGAAGTCGTTCTTCTATTTCTTGGAGCTTGCCTCGCACAACACCGGATTGATTGACATAGAAGCAACATTTTTCTGCAGTCAATTTGGCTGGTTTGTGTTCCTCCAGACCAAAAAGAGCCTCTTCTGCAGTCACAGGGGGTTCTGTGTATGGCTGTCAGCAGTTGTAGTCTGTTTGGTGGGGATCTAAAGCCACCATGGGTGTGGTACAGTCCAGGAGAAGGCTGAGTAGGCAGCATAAGGCTCCGAGGAGTTGTGTCATCTGTAAAAGAGCACAGCGGGTTGTGCCTCAGGAAATGACATTATTCCTGGGCGTCACATGGGGTCTTTGAAGAACTGCCTATTTGTTTTACAAGGCGCTCAGGTAGCCATCTAGCCTCTCTGTCTTGTTGAGAGTAAACACATACTGAACCGTGTCCCCATATGAGAATGGGGTCAGGGCCATGCTATGAATTATTTAGGGGGTCTCTCTATAGTACAGAAGCAAATTGCTTTTGTGCTTCAGCATGCCAAAAACGCATGGTTGCTGACTGTCCAGAAGCATCCAAATTTAAAAAATTAAGGATGAATAAGGCATGAGATAGAATATTTTTAGGTGTCCTCCTTGTGGAGTACCATTCCCCCCTTTTTTATTTTATCAACAGTGAGTTTTAGGGAGAAATGTGCCCTTTTAACTATGTCTTGACCTTGAGGGTTATAAAGTTTTTATGTCTTTTATATGATCAATATTAAGATGTTGACAGAAACAAGCAAAGGCAGAGCTAGCATAGCCTGGACCATTATCAGTCTTTAATTGTTGTGGGTATCTCAGAACTGATAAGGTAGTTAACATATGGCTAATAACGTTTGGTAGCTTCGCCAGTCTGGGGAGAGGTATAAATGAAACCACTAAAGATATCTATAGTTACATGAACATATTTAAGATTGCCAAACTCAGGAATGTGGGTGACATCCATTTGCCATAATGCATTGGGGACAAGTCCTCTAGGATTAACCACAAAGTGTGGAACTGGGAGGTGCACGGCACAAGAAAGGCAATTTTTTACTATCTGTCTGGCTTGTTTTCTAGAGATCCTAATACAGAATTACAGAAAAATAAATGGTAAGAAATCAACAGTTAATAAGTTACATATTGGCATCTTAAAAATAGCTGTTCAGGCTACAAAATTAAAGCATGCAAAGCGAGAAACAATGACATTGCCAACAGTTCTGTTCAATGATCCAACAAAAACTTAGTAATATGTTTATCAGTCCTACACACTTGTTTTTTTATCTCAAAGAGGGCAAGACCAAACATATTAAAACAGAACAAAACCATTTAAAAAAAAGATTTAAAAAAATACAGATTTCAAAGCAAGTCCACTGGAGATCTTTACTGTTTAATTAATTGTCTCAAGTTTCCTCCGAACAGTTGTCCCCATCTTCACGCACATTAAATACACACTGCATATTATAGAACTAATCAAATCATTACAGGATGATGACGGCTTCTCAGGTTTTTAAGATCTGACATTGGGGAAGACAATAACTACCATAGTGTCTCTCATTCTCCTTTTAGCAGCTGTCCCCATCCTTACATATGCTGAAATTAAACTCAAGAGCCCAGACCAATATCACTCTGATCAGTTAAATGAGTCAAAGTAATTGACATTGGAATCTCTATCTCTGGAATCTTTTTGTAAAACAACCAGTCTTTCTACAGGTAAAACAGTTTTGTTTGTGCTTTTGAGATAAGAACTGTGTAACTGTAAACCCTTGCAAGGCAGCAGCCATAGCAAGGCCTGCTGACAAGCAGTTTCAGTGTCAATGGTACCAGGGATCGAATTCACGACTGCCTGCTTGCAAGGCAGGCACTTATGCCGCTGAGCTAAATCTCCACCTCCCGCTTAATGCTCCTGAGAGAGGAACTCATATCACCCTTAAATTGCTTTTGGGCCTCTCTGCTGGCATAGGCATCTTCTACTATTAACATATTAAGGTTCCACCCATTGCCGGCTTGTGGATTGTGCCTGGCGGTCTCTTTGCAGTTTTTTGTATATTCTGATTTTTATAAAAGATTATCCCCACCTGATAAAGTCACTTGGGCCAATCTTTGTCAATCTGTAGGTATGAGCCAGCCGTCAGCCAGAGATTTTAAAACAGCAGGAGTGAAAGCCCCTGTAAGGCCATATTGGGCGACTGCTATCTTTAATTCTTTTAAAGGTGCCACTGTGAATGGTGTATAGGTCCTGATGACTTGTGGAGCTAGTGGCGCCGTGCCCGCGCTGTCTTGTGGCTGTGCAGCGCCATCTTGGGGAGGTAAGCTTGTTTATGTCACCGGAAATGCCATTTCGGGGAGGGACCCACGCTGATGTGGTGGAAGTGAGGCAAGCGCCATTTTAAGAGTGCCACGAGGCCTGCCGGAGGCAGGCGCCATCTTAGGGGCACTATAAGGCTGTGTAGCTCGGAGCGCCTTGTACGACTGTCTCCTCAGTCTTAGGATCTGCATGCTGCTAGGCAAGCAGCTCAGAGATTAAATTCCAGTATGCAAAGGTGGTCACCAGAACCTTTTCCGGACCGAAAATCCTATAATAATCTTTTAAAGCATCTCTTACTCTT
The DNA here is from genome assembly GCF_034190915.1 of Cavia porcellus. NCBI lineage: Eukaryota > Metazoa > Chordata > Mammalia > Rodentia > Caviidae > Cavia > Cavia porcellus. The sequence goes on along the minus strand of NW_026947513.1, from coordinate 47,357,225 downwards.
TTCCACCTCTTGGTATCTATAGAACCCTCTAGTGGGAACCAAAGGCAAACCTTATGAATAAATTGAAAATACTGCAATAATTCTTTTATTCTAACCCTTAACCCTCTTGTCTTTCATGCCTTGCTAAGGCCTCCCACGAACAATTCATGTTCGCTCAATGCTTGACCCATGTCCGGGAAAGGGAATGGGGTTGCCGTTCACTCACTGTGACTCAGGCGGCACGCTGGGTGGTCATCCGCACAGGCCTCGGTCCTTGATTCAATGTGCTTTCATTCCTAGCTTCGATCCTTAATTCAGTTTGTTTTCACTCTTAGCTTCGATCCTTAATTCAATTTGTTTTTACTTCTCGTTGGCGTTCTTGAATGGCTCCCTTGTTCACTCCCCCGTGCCAGGAGCCCCCATGCTGGGCGCCACTTGATCCGGCCCGCGGATCAATCCATGGGGTGTACCTGGAGGGGGAACGGTAGAGACGGGGGAGACAAAGAGAGATGGAGACAAGATGAGGAGTCCAATCAAGTCTGGTTTATTCAGGAAGTGATCACATCTTTTATAGGCCAAGGGCGGGCTGGTGGGACAGGAAGAGGCTATGGGGATGAATACAACAGGGTCATCGTCACATCCGGGTATGTGACATAAGCAGGAGAGGATTATGGTTAATGTAGGCAGGCGCATCATATGCCCATAGGAGAGAGGCTGGGAGGCAGCAATGGGCAGTCGTGCTGCTCCCTACAGGTTAGGGCATTCTTTGTTCAATGTCCTTCCTTGTTGCACCTGAAGCATAGTCCGGGAGGGGCTCAGGCAGCTCTGCCTTGTTTCGGTTTACCTGTCTCAGAGCTCCAAGTGTCACTGCTAAAAGATCAGACTGATGTTTAGCAAGTTTCTTTTTTTTTTTTTTTTTGTACCTCTTTTTCCTTCTTTTGAGTTCTATCTCTTTGTTGAAAACATGAAAAGCCATATTAAGAAGGTCTCTGTGGGGTTAGAGGGCCAAGTTCAGCCTTTTGTAGTTTCACATGAATGTCAGGGCAGACTGAGAAATAAAATAAGAGTTAATAACAATTGTCCCTTCATGAGAGTCTGGATTTACATTAATAAACTTAATTAGGGTGTCCCTAAGATGTGTTAGGAAATGGCAGGGTTTGTATTAGCATCTTGGACCTGTTTTAAAAGAGTGATACAGTTAATGTGCTTGTGAGCTATTAAGGCCCATAATGATGCATTTGATCATCTTATATACTTTATAAGAACCTTCTCCATTTTTGTAATACCAGTTAGAATCCTGTTGAGGCACTGCAGCAGGCCCAGGATCATTCTCAGCAGTATTTGCTTTATGTCTATGATCAGCTTCCTCTCCAGCTGATTGCCACAGCCGAGTCTGCTCTTGTGAGCTGAGGGTGGTGTTCAGAATCATATAGACATCCTTGAAATGTAAATCATAACAATTAGTTATAAATTGAAACTTTGTAATATATTTTTGTGAATTAGCAGAAAAGGAACCAAATTTATGGTTGATCTGAGATAGCTGGCGAGGACAAAAAGGAACATGACTGGGAACTAGTCCCTCGGGAGCAGTCTATTCCTGAAGGAGGAAGAGGGATGGCGGCTAAGAAGGCTGGGGAGTGGGAGGTGTGGATGGCCACCGAGTAGCTAATCACCCAGCAGACTGACCATAAAACAACCACTCGTCACCATGCGACAGGAAAGCACAGGATTGTGACTGCTTACCATGAGACCCACAACAAGATGACTGCTGCTGAGCACATGATGAGGGACTGCAAGATGGTGCCTGTCCTCCATGTGAGCTGCAGCGAGGTATTTGCTAAGGACCACGTGGCACGGAACTGCAAGATGGTGATCAAGTACCCTGCGGTCTGTTAGGTGGTTGAAACCCAAGATCGAATGTGGTGAGCTGGAAGGGAGAATGGTGATGCAGAAGTAGAGGTGACAGAAGAAGTGGGATGGTCCAACAGGATAGACTGGTCAAGAGGTGGAGGGGTTGAGGAGTCTGGGATTAGGGAGCGTAAGTCAGGGAAGAGCTAGAGACTGCTGGGGGTGAGGAAAGGAAAGAGAATGAAACATGGGGCTCAGAACCCTCTTGTTGAGAAGGCTGAGGAGTCTGGGTGTGGGGATACGGAGGAGAGGTAGTAAAGACAGCAGACGCATCATCTAAGGAGGCTAGTGCGGAGAAAGAGAGATCCTGGTACAGGAGAGTGAGCCAGAAGTATTTGGGCGACCGTATGTGATTGAATGAGAGAAGAACACATCCCCAGAGTGAAAGAGGCCTGGACATAAGAGTTTTCTGCCAACTTGCCATTGTTGTGACAAAAGTTATATAAATCTTGAAGGATAAAGGGATCAAAAGTTTCGCTTAGGCCATGGGCTGCTGTTAAGCTGGTAGGTCAGCCAAGTCACCTGGCAGTGAAGGATCAGTTTCTTTGGTTTGTATAGCCTTTCTGAGGCCAAGGACATCAAGGTTATGAACCAGACACTCCAGAGGTATGTTTTTTGCAGGAGAGGAAATGGTATTCCCCATACTGACCAAATTAGTGGTTAGCCAAGAGAACAACTTTGCCTTGGGACTTAAGAGCCTTAGCCCTACCCAAGGAACATGAAAGCCATCCTGGGTCACACTTACCAAAGAAGCCATCACCTGTTTTGAAAGTGTGACAAGGAAGGTCCCAACACTCATTCTGATTGGCCATCACCGAGAGTGTGGGGTGGAGTCCTAGAGAACTAGAAGGTAACAGTTCTGCCTTGGGATGTCCTTCCCAAGGAATGTGAGAACTGCTGTCTTTGTCCAGGGATGGCAACAGATAGGTTATCTGATATAAGCTTATGAGTTTCTAAGGCTGAAAACAGCTCTGCCTCAGTTATCCAAGGAGTGTGAGAGCTGTTACCCATTTAGAAATTGAGATATAAAACCTCAAATGGAATGATAGCTTACCTGTGACTAATGAGTTGTGGGGGCGGGGGGTTTGGATGCAGGCAAATAAGCAGGTCCCAGAGGAGGAAAGAAAAGCAGCTGAGAGGCAGAGAGAGCTTAAGACCCGGGCTAACCCCAGGAGCCAGTGTACCGTGCCAGTTTCCCAGGTTTCCCCAAAATGTTAGCATTTTCTGGCACAATAAAGAAGCAGAAGAAAAGAGAAAGTAGCTTTTTTATTTGAGGACATGGAGAGGACCCTACAATCTGCAAGAGTTTGGCTTTCTCCTCCTGCCAGATACAGAGGGGCAGAGGGTTGTATGACCTCTGATCCGAAGTGGTGCATGGGGCGGGCATTGGTGATATTCTAGGAACTGACTGGAATTTTCTTCACTTGCAAATGGGAAAGAAAGTGGCCATTTGGGCTGAAGGGGAAGAAGGTGGCCGTCAGGGTAAGTGTTCGTGCTTTGCCCTTCTGCTGTTAACTGTGCAGTCATTTATACTAGGGCAAGAATGTTTCAGTATTCACTTCACCCTCATTCCAACATCCATGAAGAAAGTGTTCCCAAAGGAAGTTTTAAAATATCTTTATTTTCAAAACGTTATCATTTGCATTTATTTGGCCACCTTCACTGAAATACCAGACCTTTAGATGCCTCTATGGGCCATAATTTCTGTTTCAATTTTTCTGTTTACCTTTAAGCCTGCTGTTTTCCTTGAATTTAGGCAAGGAGGGTGTGGGCATTTTAATTTTGCTGTTGTATTGAATTGATACACTACAGTTAAATTTTTAACAAAATTTAATGTTAACACTAGTTGTACAGATGGCCATGTTTTAGACACAGAATAAACTTGGAAAATTTAGGCCTTGGAGGTGATTAGCTGGTGTGAATATCGGAAAACAGTTCCTGTATAATGTATATAGTAGACTTTAATAACTCTAAATATAGCTCTTAGGTTTCTTTCCATTTGAGAGTAGGAAAATGCATTTATTGGTGGGTTTTTTCTCATCTTTCTCACCACTTAGGCATCCTTCCGCACCCCTAGACATCACCAGCTCTAGAATTTACTAGTGCCAAGCCCACTGACACGGCTGCCTGAGTCCTCTGGGGGCACTGCTGTGAGCAGGCGCCCTTCTCCTTGCAGCCCCCCATGCGTTTCTCCTAACCGCCCAAAGATAAGGACTTCTTTAATGTGCCTTTAATGTGCCCGAAAGCACAGAAAACAAGGAAGGGTGTATGAGTTGCTGGTTGTCCTAAGCGTGAAGGTGAACCGTGAGTCTGTCTTGTGATTGATTCTAGAAGACCGGGCTGTGTAGCAAGCCTCGGGTGTAGAATCAGCTGGGTACTCCTTAGCTGCACCCCTTTCTTTACAGCTAAGGATGGCATGGAACTGATTGTACTCAGAGGCAAGGGGTAGAGCAGACAAAGTTCCTGACATCAAAAATCCTCCTTAAAGATGTTTATTGGTAGCATTTCTTGTTTTTAATGATTTACCCAAGAGCTGTGGCACTTCATTTAAAATGAAACAACCGCTTCTGTAGAACAAAGCACTTGGAAGTCTATAGGAGCTACTTTAGGCAGCCATGCAGTATTGCCTTTGGAGTAGCTGGAACTCCTCATCGCCTAACATCTCATCACTGAATATTACAGACCCATTAACAATAAAAGTGAGTGGGTGAAATGGCACAGGTATGTAATTGCAGCTATTTAGGAGACTTGAGACAGAAAGATCATAAATTGAGCCCAGCTAGGGCAACTGAGACCCTGCCTCAAAAACAACAACAACAAAAAAAGTAAAAAACAACTGGGATGTAGTAAGTGTAGGATAGTTGCCTAGTACGTGTGAGGTGGCCCTATGCTTAATCCCCATACATACATCCACACACACACACACACACACACACACACACAGATTTTTGTTCCCTTTAGCTAATGTAAACTAGAATATTACAATGTCTGTTTTTAATCCATTAGTATGAAATGGTTTGTTTAACCTTTGTGATGTTTTGCCAGTTTCTTATAATAGTGATGGACAATAAAACAAACAAAACAAAAAAGAACAAACAAAAAAATGAGTGTGGTAAAATTCTCTTACTAACATAGGACATTTTTTGTTGCTAAAAAAGATCCACTTTGGCACCTTTTGTTTTCCATCATAAATGTAGCGCCTACCTGACTCCATAAATTTCTAGCCTTGTTTTCCTCCACGTCTCATGCATATTCTGGCTGGGCATTGCTTGCTGTTGCCATCTTTGATTTTCTTGCTGACTCCAATCTATTGGTGTTATTGAGGTGATAACTTTCGAACTAAGGTATGTGATCCAGGATGTCTTAGTCTTGGGATCTGATACTAACCACTTGGAGGAGGAGAGGTTTATTTTGGCTCATGTGTTACTGGTGAGTCAGTCTGTGGTCAGCTGGCTCTGAGACAGGAAGGCCAGAGGGGAGAGGGTCAGGCAGAGGACACTTGCTCAAGCCACGGCAGTTGGAAAGCAGAGTACACAGGGAAGGGCATGCTCACGGAGGCCGGGTATGTGCCTTAGTCACCTGTTGGCTGCTGAACCCAGTGGATAAAGCCCTGTGATCAGCACCTTCCCAAAGCCCCTCTTCTGAATATGTGAGTGTTTCTAGGGCCATTACAGATCCACACGAGAACAGCAGAGGTGACGGTAGCTACTAGGTGTTGAGTAGTGTGCACCCAGCATGGGGCATGCATATGTCCACTAATCTTTGCTGCTGTTGTTTTGGATGATTACTGACTTCAGTTTTATAGGTAAGAAAATTTAAGCTGTTGAGTTTATATTCAGGTCCCATACTCCAGGACAGACCCACGTTGGGTTCACTTCCCAGCATGGTACTTTATTTATACTAATTATTATAATGCAGTTTTAATCAAAATTCTCCATACTGTTGGGTTTTTATTAGTTTATTAGTTCTAGTTCATTCAACACTAAATCATTTTATAGTTCAATTTTTATAAAACCAAAAATGTTTAAATCAAAAGTAATTATTAGACATAAGTTTAATTTCAGAATTTTTCCAGTAATGTAATGTTTCATAATAAATGTAGTGCTTCCTTAAAATTAATCAAATAGAATGGAGAAAATTATGAATTTGAAATGCAAAATTTAGCTTTATTAATGTTTTTATTTAAGTTACTTTCTAATCTTTGAGCATGAAAGTTACTTTCTAATCTTTGAGCATGAAATAAAACTTTACTGTTCCTTATTTTACAAGTTCAGGAGTCTTTGTGTATGTCTATGTGCGCACAAATGCCTACTTTTAAGCAAATTGGAAAAGTTGATATAATTGTGAATTCAGAATCCACCCAACTCTTATTTTTCCTCACTTTTAAATGAAAGTTTTGTTCCTTTGGGAGGGATGAAGAGTCTGCTGTACTGATGTTCAGTGGGTGTTTCACTTACCTATTATAATCTAACTACTTTAGTGAGTTGCTCTGTTTAGATCTACTCTCTTGTCCTTGTTCTACGACATTGTCTGCCTATAAACAAGTAAAAGAAAATGGCCAGTACTGAGTACGGTCTATATATTGGGCCCACAACACTGTGTAGGTTACTTGGTTATTCTCCAAATGGGTACTAATTACCTAGTTTTAGATTTTTATTAGGGATAAGTAAGGATTCTGGAGCAGATTGTTTGTACTGGAATGTCAGCTCAGCTACATACTGTCTGTTTTACCTGTGATAAGTGATTTAAGTGTTCTGTGCCTCAGTTTCCTTATCTGTTCAACAGGGATAATGAATAAGGATATGAATAAATCTTAGCTGTTGTCTTTAAGGGCACACTCACAATGCCACTATTGAGACTGAGTACGTGTCGGGATTGGTTCTCTGGCTGCAGCTGTATTTCTGTCATCACCAGCTGTGGTCTCTAAATGATGTTATACACAATTCACTATCAACCTCCAGGTAAATGTAAATGTCTTTCAGAGGGGTGACCAATCAGCACTTCTGCATGGTGTTTAAACTGTAAGTGGTAAGAACAGTGAAGTAAGGCGAAGGTTAATGCTTTTCGTTAAACTATCAGGCTTCTTTTTACTGTAGGACTTCAGCTCCTTTGCTGTACAGACATAGTAGTGACTCTCTAAGCAGAGACTGTGTATAGAACATTCTCTGTGTACTGTTCTTTAGTCTCTAATAAACCACACTGGGTACCATCAGCTGAGAACTCGGTGGAATGGTAGTTGGTAATTCGACATAAGCATGTGGTTGCCCATCAGAGTTTTCAGTTGTGGTGAGAGATGCTTTGAAAGAGGTGGAGGGAGGGTGCCATAGGCAAGGCAGCTTTCAGTTTGATAGGAGACTGGATGGCTGAGGGCGGCCTCGCTGCAGACCCCGTCAACGCTGATGCACAGAACTGGCTGAGGTTTGCGTCTATGTTCTGAGAATGGTGATGACCCAGATCAGTGCCAGATTCACATATTAAGACATTTGGCTGATGGATCAAGGCTGCTTGCTGAGGTAGTCTCCAGAAGGTTGTCCATCTTGCTGGTGGCCTAGTCAGAAAATGGCAGCTCAAGAAACAGATATTTAAGAAGCGATTTGAATTGTAAATCACCAGAGTTCAAGCTTGGCTTCCTTGATGTTATAGTTAGGGCTGCAAGGAAATAGATTTAATACAGGAAACATAATTTACACAATTATTTTATAATATTCACCCCAAAAGTTAAATGTAGAGGAGCACCAGGGATCATTCCACAACTAGAAGCCCAAAGAATCCAGCTGAGGGCCAGTGTCCTACATGAATCCAGCTGAAGATGTGGCCTGTGGCACTGTCATTTATAAGTCCAGCTGGAGGCTTAGAGCCCATGATAATGTCTAATGCCGGTCTGTATCAAAGATCTGCACTAGGGAGGCCCAAAGATCAGTGGTGGAAGCTAGAAACTGTGTTAGTGGGATGAAGGATCTGTGCCAGCGGACTGAGGGGTCTGCACTGGAGCCAGGAAGCGATGCTCAAAGGACGGACCAGGGCTCCCCCGAAAAGAACTACAGCCATCCTCAGAGACAGAGAGGACCCTAGCTCCTCCATCAATGAAGAGCTGAGTACGTGTCAGGAAAATCAGTGTGACAAGCTTTTGCAAGAGAATCAACAGCTCAGCATCTTCCCCTCCAGTTCTGATTTTATGCTCTTGCCAACAATCCTCAGGTGGGCCTTCCACACCCAGGCCCACGCTGACTCAGCTTAGCTGAGTGTCACAAGTTGACCATCAGATAAGTCACACACTTGAGATAATTGGGCAGTTTTGTTTATAAGAATGAAAATATTAGTTTTATGAAAGTAATAATATCCTAAGTATGTTGTTCATGGTATACTATGCTTATACATGCTATACTATAACAATGTAGTATATTATATGTAAATAGGTACATTAATAAAATATTCCATAAACATAAACACAGTAAATCATGACTCTTTTGTGATATAGATGATAGATTTTGTAAAGTTCATACCTGCCTGATACTTTTTAAAATGTCATTCAAGCACAAACTTATTTGTGTAATCAGTTCTGTTGTAATAAATGTGGCTCCCCAAGTAAAAAGAAAAAAACCCCATAACTTTAAAGATATTATCTGTTTAAACTCTTTTATAATGCTATATTTATACATGAACAAAATGAGTGGCTTACGTTTCCTTTAATATGCATAATTTTTATGAAAAATATTATTGGAAACATTGGATTTTGGCTTTAGTTTTGTTAGTTTGAAATTTTGAAAAAATTTGGAACCAGTTAGTATAACAAACTCTTTTTCCTCCTACTGACATTCTATTTCTGTGTCTGTAGTTATAAATTTCTGGATCTGAAAAATATTCAATTTATGTTATGCAATAGACTTGGCCTTATTTCTGAATATATTGGCCTTAAACTAAGGTAGCTTTTCCATAAGCACTTCCATACCTATCTTTTAAAATTAGGCTTCACATTTTTTTTTTCTTAATTGCAAATTTGTTACACTCACGGTTTACTGCCATTTGGGAATCTGCAAAAGGAATGACCTCAGACATTGAGAATTTTGTCATTTTTTCTCAGTATCATTTCTCTCCCCTGATATCTGTCCTGAGTGGCTCAGACCTGGTCTGACCAGGCAGTCAGTTTGTGATGATGTTCCTTGACCTTCAAGAGTCTGTAATTTCAGTTAGGCTTGGGTTAGACTCAACCCTTCCCAGACTTCTGGCCAGCTTTTCTGGCCAGTACTGGGCTTCAGCACTCGTAAAGGCCTGTGGGTGATTTCATGATGGCATGTGCTGGCCTTTCCTTGTCTGTAGTCCGTCTTTACAGTGGAAATGAGAGGAATTGGTGTTGACGCTCAGGATTTTCTTTTGGAGCGTCTAATCTGAGGATCCTTCTTTGCTTTTGTTCCTCTTTCTTCTCCCCTTCTTTTGTTTCCTTCCTTCCATCCATTCTCCCTGTGCTTTCCCTCTTCTTCCCCTCCTGTTTGATTCCACCTGCTCGCCCTTTTTTGGTCTTTTCTGGGATGGTAAGGTGGAGATGTGCATAGGCTGTTTGCTCTTGCTGGCCTCTCCTCAGGGCCTTTCTAGCACTGTAGGTGAGAGCGTGTCTGAGATGGCTCAGGGCACACGGTGGGACTAGATCTGCAGTTCTGGTCTTGAGACACGTTGTGAAGCCTACGCATATACACTCAGGACATTCCTCAGATCATACTTTATTTAATGTGTCTCAGGGTTGGACCCATGTGTATTTGTGATATTGGCACAAATAAAAGCCAAAGAAAATACTCCTCAAGACAGACCAATAGCTACCCTAATCCAGGCCTGGTAAAATACCAGCTAGTGAAAAAGCAAACAATACTAATTTGAGAATAGTCAAATTTAGTGAATTAGTCTAGGCTTCCTGTAAACCAGGTGCCCCAGGCTTTCATGTCCATCTTCAGGCCATGGTCATGGGCCTCTTGGTGTATCTTTGCGGCCACTAAAGATGACTGTTCAGTGCCTCCATGAAGTACAAATATGTGGTTCCAAGCAGTGGTCGTGTGACAAAAGGTGTGGCACAAGTTGGCCCAGCTCTTTTTCTCAACAGTGTACCATAAGCTTTGAGACAGGTGTGAAGTTACAGACACAAAGGTTAACCATGCCCTTTCTCAGGGAAGGGTACTGGGAGCCTGAGGAGGAGCACTACACGTTGTGCTAGGTGGTTTGACACCATCCATGGTGCAGATGGCACGTGGGTTTCTAGGGAGAGACAGATCGTACACTCACAAACATGCAAAGGAACTGTAGGGATGACATGGTTCAGTGTGTGGACAAAGACATAAACTGCGGCAGTGTGACAGGAAGTGACTAAGACCTTCCAAGGCAAGCGTGAGGAAGAGGCATTACGTAGGTTGAAAGCTGAAAGAAGAGTGCTAGAAGCAGGGAAATGGGGCAAGACAGGGAAGGCCAGGGAGCAGTGCATCTCAGGAGAGGGACTTTCCTGGCCAGTGAGCAGTGGGCAAAGGGTGGGAAAGAGGCCAAGTCCAGCCAGCCTCTGTAAGGCAGGGTGAAGAGTCCAGTTGCTGGTTACTGTGGGTCCTGAAGGGTTTTCAGCAGAAGATAATGCGGTATGATGTGCTTTTTGGAAAACGATCACCTTGCTGTGTAGAGAGCAGCCCGGGGGTTGTGAGGAGGGCTCCCGTGCTCCAGGTGTGGTGCAGTGGTAGCTGGGACTGGGAGTAAGGAGGGGATGGAGGTAACTAACGGGACTGGTGTTGGGAGCTGCGGAGCTAGTGATCATTCACACTTGAGCACAAGTGCCTGAACAGGAGTGTCCTAAGGGCATGGGGTGTTGGAGGTGAGCAGGTGTTCGGCCCAGGAACACAGTGGAGGGGGCAGACATGCGAAGCAAAAGCAGGCTCGTTAAGCAAAAGGCCTGGTATGACAAGTGCACAAATAAATGCCTTCGCTGTGGTTGAGCAGCTCTTCCTGCCGTCCTGAGGAGGGGCTCTGCCCAACCCCAGCCTCTGTCTTCTAGCTTCATTTTCTTTATCCTCTTGTCATTCTTCTTGCTGGGAACTTAGCTCTGGTGGCCATGACAGACTGGGACATGTCCTAGAGAGGGAAATTAGTGGGACTTCTGAGAAGTTCAGTGTGGAATGAGTCAAAGGCAAGAACAGTTAACTGTGAGATTTTAGATCGCGGGAGGGATGTGGATGGGTGATATCCTGGAACAGGGTAGGACGATGGATTTACACAGCAAGCTCAAGGCTTCTGTGTTCACAGAGTTTGAAATGCCCCTCAGCAGTCTTGGGAGAGATAGGGCAGGTGGGCAAGGGAATGGCAGGAGATGTACATGTGGGTGACAAAAGTAGTCTAGAAACTCTCTAAAACCGTGGGACACAGAGGGACCATAAAGAGGATGGGACTTCTCAGAAAAGCAGAGATCCACCTACCCCTCCTATTAGATTTTAAGCACAGAGAAAGATCTACTCTATGGGACAAAGAGTTGTTTGTATGGTGAGAACCAAGCAAAGAGAATGTGACTTCCCAGAAACTAAGGACAGATAACACTTCAGGAATGAGAAAAAGTGGTTTTAGCTTTTATGACGTTTGAGCCTTTAATCAGCATGGGATCCTTTTAAAGAAAACTAATGCAGAATTATCAGTACTGAATTAGGTTCTAATATTCATGTTTAGAATGAGGAACCGTAAGAAACTACAAAGTTAAAAAGCTGCAAATTCCCATGAATGTCACACAAGTCATGTCTTAGTTACTTTTTCATTGCTAAGACAGAACACCTAACACTCCCACGTTAAACGAGGAAGGGTTTATTTCAGGTCACCGTTTGTAGAGGTTTCAGGCCGTAGTTGGCTGGCTCCAAGGCAGGGTGGCCTGACAAGGGCAACACAGAGGAGAAACAGTCCCTGGGAGAGTGGGAAGGACCGGCCAGCCCCTTTCCCTTTTTTACCTTCCACACTGCCAGCCTTTTGGGGGTGCCTCCTAGAACTGGGCTAACCAGTCAGTCCACTAACTTAGCACCACACTCATTCAGTCTCAGTGTTACATTCCCTTGGCCCAGCTCACTCTGAAACATCCCCCCTGGGAGGCCATGGGGGAGCATCTAGATACAAGCTGTAACAGTTCAGATAAAGACAATTTCACTAAATAGTTTAAGGGCTTCTACAATACTTTTTAATCTGTCCCATTTTGGAAGAATAGATATTTACTCTTGGGTTTCTTCTTCATCTTGCAATGATTTTGTAACATCTTCTGTAGAGATATTAGAAAGTTCAGTATTTAGCAAGTATAGTTAAATTCTGTGTTATTGATGCATTTTAGAAAAGTCTCTTTTGGTATTATAGCCTATTATTAATAATGTCATATAAAGTTTTAGGATTATTGACAATTGTAGAAATTTCTATCAAATTTATTTTGTACATGACCTTTGTAGTTAAGGACATTTCAAGTTTTCTTGCACATTTTTTAGATAATCTTTGAGTTGATTTTACTCATAGTCCAGTTTGTTACTGATGTTTTTGAGTCTTGACTCTGAAAGGCATTTCTATATTGGGGACAACTAACAGTAACTCAGCTGTAAAGGAAAGTTGCTGTGAATCATGGGAACTTTCACTTAAACCAAGATTGATACAGATCCCTGAAGTGTTGACCAGCGCCCCCAACATAAGGGCAGATGTGATGCGGAGAGAAGTCAGTGTGAAAAAAACAGTGACCTTAAGCAACCAGTATTAAAATATCTTTGCAGACTTAAACATGTTATTACATGGAACTGTTGGGGTGCCTTGCATTGGGCCTTAGAAGTAACTGATGCCACAGTGGAGTGTGAACCTTTCTGACTTTCTTCTGGGAGGACAGAGCATTCACCTCTTGTCTGGTTTGACTTTCTATGATTTTAGTTACATGTGGTCAAATATGATGGTATTACTCAATGAAAACATTTGAAAAATAAATTAGCATCTTTTATTATACATTCTGAAGGTTGTACTATTTTAATATTTTTATGTTTAATCTCTTGCTGTGCTCAATTTATGAATTAAACTTTATCCTGGGTATTTATAAATTACAGTCAAAAAATGGTGTGTTTAAATAAATAAAAGATGGATTACAGTAAAAGACTCATTGCCATCAGTTCCCTGCAGAACATTCTTCCCGTGTCCTATGGACTTGATGCCCATTTTTGTGCGTGTCTAGTTGCCTTGTTGTGGCTAGCTCGATGTCCTGAATCGACTCAGAACATTTACCTTTCACAGTCATTTTGACTTTGGGAGAGAGCCAGAAGTCTCCTGATGAGTGACTCAGATCCAGTGACTCAGGTGGATGAGGACACACTCTTACGAGCTTGCCTTTGTGAGATGGCACATGGCAGCTGCATTCACTGTGTTTTGACCATACTGCTAAGCATGAGGAACTTCCAGAGCTGCTTGAGAAAGTGGCAAGGACTATGCTATGGTAGGAGTGTGTTTGCAGAGAGGGGGAAGTATTTTGAGGGGGGTTAATGCTATCTGTAATCAATTTTTTAAAATTTAAATGTTCATTCTATTTTTGATTACCGTGTGTGTGTGTGTGTGTGTGTGTGTGTGTGTGTGTGTGTGAGTGAGAGAGAGAGAAAGAGAGAGAGAGAGAGAGAGAGAGAAAGTGTTCATAGTTGACATTCACAACTGTTGCAGTCACCCTGAAAACATTAGGAGACCCATCATAAGAGAAAGTGAGGTAGAAAGTCTTGGCATCCTTGAGCCAAGCTGAATAGCTACATCAAGCAGTGCATGTTTCTTCCACTTAACTTACTGTATATGACATGACTGATTAACCTGATACAATAGGGATCAGACCCAGCTTGTTAGGTAAGAGCCTTACCCTAGAGGTAAATCTCCAGTCCTGGTCTTCTCGCTAAGTTGCCTAGGCTGGTTTTGAACTTGAAATTGTTCTGCCTCAGCCTTGAGTATCTGGGAATTTACTGTGTTTGGCTTCCATTTCCTTTAATGTGTTCTTCTGTTACTTGAAGCTTAATGCATGCTCGCTGATACTTGTGCAGTCCCTTATATTGTTGAATTCACTGATGCCTTTGTATTGCCTCTAATGTTTTCTCTATGGAATGACTATTTGACTGAAATATTTTTAATGATTCATAAATGTAAGCAAAAGCATATACCATATTTGATGTAAAAATCAGGTAATCTACAGTTTTACACTGAGGTTAAGCCAGCATTTTTCTGCAGTGGGTTTAGCACAGTGGTCTAGTTTTAATTTCAGGTTCCTTTTCTGAGCTCTCACCCCAGCTTTTGAACTTTGTCCAGAGAGTCTGTTTCATAACTCCATCTTGCATATAAAAGTAACCTTTGTTTTTTCCTGTGGTAGTTTTCCTTTTCAGCCTTTTAAAATAAATACATTAGAAACTGTTTTCCCTATCATAGTATTCATTGTTGGGCAAACTGAGGTTCTGAGCAGGCTGAGAAACTTTGCCAGAGCTGTTGGATGTACCAGCAGCTGCGGGCCGGCTGGGACACAGCATGTTTGTCTGGGGCAGTAACCTCAGTGAGAAGCTCCTCCCCCAGCTCTGCTTTCTGAATTGAGACTTCATGGATGTGGGTAAGTCCTAACTTCATGCTCTTTCTGTGTATAAAGTAGGTGACTTTGTAGAGCATTCTCTATTTTTAATACTTTATAAAGGTCTAATTCACGTACGTGGCACTTCATGTATTTAATATTCAGTGCTTTCGAATGTTATGCACCACCATCACCCAAATCAATCTGAAACATTTTCACCAGCTTGGAAAATCTGTGCTCCTCAGCAATTGCTTCATGTTTTCTTCTCTCGCTTTCTCTCTTCCTTCAGTTCTGTGAGTTTGCTCATCTGTCTTCTGTGTCCGTAGACTGCGTGTCCTGCACAATTCACATACATGGCTATGCGGCCTTTTGTGATGGGCTAGGCCTGTTCTCAAGGTTCATCTGTGCTGCTCTGTATATTGGCTGTTTGTTCCATTTTATTGTGATGAAGGATGGTACCACATTTCATTTACCAGTGCAGGGAAATGTGGCTTTTCCCCGCTTTTTGACTGTTAAGAGTTACTTGCCATTGCGACTAGATTTCACCCCTTAGCTTTTTTAGTTTGCATTGTAACCAGGAATGTCAAATAGCTAACTGCATTATTTTCCTATGATTATATCCAGGATTTTAGGGTGCCATTTCCTTGTGAAAGACCTTATTGACCACTGAATTTATTGAAATTTATTGAGAGAGTGAGAGATAGAGAGACAGAGAGACAGAGAGAGACAGAGAGAGGCAGAGAGACAGAGACAGAGAAGCATTCAGCATATATCCAAGCACAGATGCCCAGACACATAAATTATAGTATTGAAAACAGGGAAATTCATACATGAACCTATTACTTTTAACACAGATGGTAATTGTAAACCTGGGTATAGATTTAGATTAGAAAAACACTTTGAGGTTTAATGTTTATCCTTCACTATCCAAGGTAAGACCATAATGACAGCTCCCAACTTACTTTTATGACCTTATAAAGACATGAGAGTGATCCATTTTTTTTTATTTAAAGAATAAGAAATAAAACAGAAAAAGGATGGAAATAATACGTAATTTCAAAAAAAAATAAACAGTAAGAAATCACTAGTTGATATTTACATATCATCCTCTTACAAATAGTTGTTCAAATTACAAAAGTAAAGCATACAAAGTGGACATTCAAACAGTGAGACTGCAAACAGTTGTATCCAACTGTCCAACAAAAACTCAGTAATATGGTAATCAATCCTATACACTTAAACATACATGCAGTTATATCTTTTAGAGTACTTTCTTTTCCTGTCTTTTTTACAATAGCAATTACACATTTTAGTTTTATTACTCCCACAGTTCTTATTACTTTTTACACTAGAGACACAATGTGATATTTACAAATATCGTTCTTGTTTATTTCACTAATGAGGATAGCCTCAACTTGTCTCCATTTGCCTATGAAGGCCTCAAGATCATCCTTTTGATAGTTGAGTAATATTCCATCGTATAAAAATACCACATCATTTTCTTCCACTCTGCAGTTGATGGACATCTTGGTTGTTTCCCCAAGATTTAGCTGTTACAAATTGTGCTGCTATGAACATGGGTGTACATATGTCACTGTGACATGACCTTTTCAGTTTTTCTGGGAAAATACCCAGGAGAGGAATAGCTGGGTTGAATGGAACATCCAATCCTAGTCTTCTGAGAGCTCTTCCTACTGATTTCCATAGTGGCTGTACCAGTTTACACTCCCACCAATAGTGGAGCAGTGTTCCTTTTTCCCCACAGCCTCGCCAACATTTGTTGTCAGTTGATTTCTTGATGGCAGCCATTCTTTCTGGAGTGAGATGAAATCTCAGTGCTGAATTAATTTGCATTTCTCGAATGACCAGTAATGGTGAACATTTCTTCATGTATTTATTTGCCATTTGTATATCTTTGTCTGAGAACTGTGTGTTCATCTCAGATGCCCATTTTTGGAGCGGTCTTTGAATTTGGGGTGGCTTGATGTTTTACAATTCTTTATATGTTCTGGATATAAGTCCTTTGAGGGGTCGCTGGCTAAAATTCTTTCCCATTCTGTGGGTTTCCTTTTCACTCTGTTGGTGATTTCTTTTGAAGTGCAGAAACTCTTCAATAATATGAGATCCCAGTAGTTGATCCTTTGAAGTGTTTCCCGTGCAGTTTGTGTTTTGTTCATGAACTCATTGCCTACTATCTCCAATATAATACTTGTCTACAACCAAGAATTCTCTGCCTACTGTGTCCAAGACTTCTACCTACCTTGTCTTCCAGTAGATTTAGTGTTTCTGTTTTAATATTTAGGTCTTTGATCCATTTAGACTTTAGTTTAGTGCATGGTGATAGGCATCACGTAGTTTCTGTCTTTGGCATGTGGAGAGTCAATTTTTCCAACACCATTTATTAAAGAGGCTATCCTTCCAGTGAACATATTTAGCCCTTCATCAAATATCAAGTGACTGAGTGTGTTTGTAGTTGTGCTTGCATTTTCTAATCTGTTCAATTAATCCTCAGATCTATTTCTTTGCCAGTACCATGCTGATTTTATCACTGAGGCTTTGTAGTATAATTTCAAGTCAGGAATTGAGATGCCTCCTGCTTTGCCTTTGTTGCTCAGAATTGCCTTTGCTATTCTAGATTTCTTCTGTTTCCAAATGAATTTTAGAAGTGTTTTTTCTAGATATATGTTAATGATATTTGGATTGGGATTGTGTTAAATCTGTATAACAGTTTTGGGAGCATGACAATTTTCACAATGTTGGTTCTTCCTAGCCAAGAACAAGGAATATCCTTCCATTTTCTAATACCCTCTTCAGTCTGCTTTTTCATTCTTAGTTAGGTTGATTCCTAAGTATTTCACTTTTTTAGATGCTATTTTGAAGGGTTATATTTCCATAATTTCTCTCTCGGTGAGTTTTTTGTGTACAGGAATGTTGTTGGTTTTTGAGTGTTGACTTTGTATCCAGCTACACTGCTGAATTTGTTTATTACTTCTAGTTGTCTTTTAGTGGAATCTTGGATCTTCTATATAGAGTGTCATGTCATCTGCAAATAATGATAGTTAAACTTCTTCCTTTCCTATTTTTATTCTGTTTATTTTTCTCTCTTGTCTGATTGCTCTGGCTAGTGTTTCCAGAACTATATTGAATAGAAGTGGTGATAGTGGACATTCTTGTCTTGTTCCTGATTTTAAAGTGAAAGCTTTCAGTTTTTGTCCATTTAGTATAATGTTGGCTGTTGGTTTATCGTAGATGGCCTTTTAAGATTGAGGTAGACACCATGTATTCCGAATTTTTTTTTTTTTTTGCTCTGTTGATGTGGTGTATTACATTTATTGATTTGCATATGTTAAACCATCCCTGCATTCCTGGGATGAATTGTACTTGGTCATGATGTATAATCTTCTTGATGATTTGCTGCATTCTATTTGCCAGTAATTTATTGAGAATCTTTGCATCAGTGTTCATTAGTGAGATTGGCCTGTAGTTCTCCTTTTTGGTTGGGTCTTTCTCTAGTTTTGGTACGAGAGCAATACTTATCTCCAGGAATGATTTACAGAGGATTGCTTCCTTTTCAATATCATTGAAGAGTTTAAGGAGTATTGACATCAAATCATCTCTAAGTTTCTTATAGAATTCAGCCATGAATCCATCAGCACCTGGACTTTTCTTTGTTGGTAAGTTTTAAATTATATTTTCAATTTCAGTAGCTGATATTGGGTTATTCAAAATTGCTATCTCTTTTTGGTTGAGCTTTGGTAGTTCATATGTTTCTAGAAATCTGTCCGTTTCCTCTGTGTTTTCCAATCTATGTGAGTAGAGATTTTCAAAGTAGATATTCATTATCTTTTGAATTTCCATGAGATCTGTCATAATTTCCCCCTTTGCAGTTCTTATAGTGTGATTTGGGTTTTTCTTTATAAGTTTAGCTAGAGGTTTGTCCATTTTGTTTATTCTCTCAAAAAACCAGCCTTTTGATTCATTAATTGTTTGTATTTTTTTTTTAGGTTGAATTGCATTGATTTCTGCTCTAATCATTACAGTTTCCTCTCTTCTGTGAGTTTTGGGTTTAACTTGCTCTTCTTTTTCTAGAAGCTTGAGATGAAGTATTAGCTCGTTTATTTGTGCTTTTTCTGATATGACAGTTTATTGCTATGTGTTCCCTCTGAAGACCACTTTCATTGCATCCCACAGATTGTAGTGTGTTGCTGTGAGAGGGATACATTTTTATTACGTGTCATACAGCGAGCTTTGTATGTCTCTTACTTCGCCACTTAGATTTTGATGAGGGCAGCAGGAAGAGTTTATGTTTGTGTTTCTAGGAATAGGAGAAGGAGCTGTGCTTGCCATTCTGGGTTTGTGCTTTCTCTGTAGGGAAGCTGGTGTGGGTCCTGCTGTCCGCTCGGAGGCCTGGGACAGGGAAGTGTGCAGTGGGCTTCTGCTCGTCCGCTCTGTGGTAGCCCCAGTGGAGCTGAGATGTAGGTTCCTGGGGGCAAATCTCTTGCTGGGATGGTTCTTTATCTCTTCAATCTCCCAAGTCATGGCTTTGTGTTAAAGGAAGCATGTGGATCTTGGTGGTGAAAGAGTTGCTGGCCCAGACCG
The DNA here is from genome assembly GCF_034190915.1 of Cavia porcellus. Lineage (NCBI taxonomy): Eukaryota > Metazoa > Chordata > Mammalia > Rodentia > Caviidae > Cavia > Cavia porcellus. The sequence goes on along the minus strand of NW_026947513.1, from coordinate 47,338,192 downwards.
GACACTTTAACCAGGAAAAGCCTCAGCCAAGTTAGGGGGCTCCTGCCTCCCCCGCCCCTATAGATTTGCCTGTAACCCTATAGCCCCATCCCTGTAAGCCTGGCGCCAAATGTGTGCCAATGAAATACCTGTGCATCCCTAATGCCCCTTGGGATCCACCCCAGACAGAGGTTACTTATGGGCCTGACTCCACGTGTTAAAGAAGAAGAAAAAGGAGAAAGGGAGAGTGTGTTCCAGAGAGACCATCGGCCCCGGGGTGGAGATGCTGCGCCCCGGGGCTGGGGGGTCTCTCCCTGCATTCCCAAAATAAAGGTTACTTATATTTTGTATTTCTTATCTTTGCAGCCACCGCCGTCCACTACTTTCACGGCCGTCCACTCCACTCCTTCCACGGACCTCTTTCCCCTCTTCCCCTCTTCTTCCCCTTCTTCTCAGACCTAACAGGTGGCCACTTGCTGTTGTCTTTGTGGTCCTCTGTGACTGGGGGTCATGAGCACTGTGGATGCCTACACCATGACTAATGTCATTCTTCTTTTTTTGGGGGGGGGCTGGATTTTGAGGAATAATTTACCTAGTAATAGGAAATACTTGCAAAAGTATTGGTTCATCTGGGAATATAACTGAAGTGACCCCCTTTGTTTACTGCCTGGAATAAAGATTCCTTTAAGTTTGGAATGTTATTTGTGAAAATTGCATTAATTAATTTTAATATGGATTGCACATGATTGCATAAAAAGGTAGCTACTTTTGAATAAGGCTTATGCTATTATCTTTTGTTGAAAATTAACTCAAGTATTTATAGAATGTTCAAATTGTTGGGGGTTGAGCTAAGATATCGAAGTGACTCTGAATCAAACAATTGCACACAGATAAACACATTTTTCATGGTAGAAAGTAAGCTTCATGTAATGGGGAGACTTTCTACCAACCATGTGTAGCTGCTGCCTGGCATTTTCTGACATAGGATGGCTCAGTGGATATTTATTAGATGAAATAAATATTCTGGTTTTCATGAAGGGTGTGTTATTTAATAACATGAATGGATCAGAGCATTCCTGTCTCTTGTGGCTGTCATGATGATAGTGTGAAATGTGGAAGAATGTCAGCACATGGAGAGAGTCTGGAGGAGTCACCTTCATGGGGCACAAAGAGCACTGACCGTGAGGAGCACTGACATCACCGCCCCAGCGTGACTGGGGAACAGCAGCAGATGATTCTCTGTGTGAGGGAAGGCCATGACTACTACATGGGAAGCTAGAATACGGAGTTCACTGATAAATAAACCAAGACTAGCTCTGTATAGCCCTCTCCAGGAAATCAAGATGTGGCCTCTGGTGAGGGAGCCATCAGAACAGGAGTTGAATCTGCAGAGATGCATTGGCGCGCAGGTACCTGTCATAAACAAAGTTTTCTTAGGATACAAGAATGGATACAAATGGCCCTCACTGTAAAAACCATTGATACCCTGAAATTCTTTCAAATGAAAAATTCTGCTTATCACAAAGATACCATTAAAGTACGTTCTGCTTGTAACTCATGAATGACGTTTATCCTATTTAAGGAAGTTCTGTAAATCAGCAATTAAGAGATGAACAATGTAGTTTTTCTTAAATGGGCAAAAGAGTTGAACTGAGGCTTCACAAAGAAGACATATAAAATGTCATTAAAAACGCTGAGGACACTGATACTGTATTAATGTATGAATGCTGTTCAACAACACCAAGAAGAATCTACTGAGTGAATGTCAGAAAGTGGGAGAAGCCAAACTTAAAAGCATACGTGCCGTGTGACAAGGTTCACATGAGGTCAGAGAAGAGACAAAAGAATGTAGGGTGTCAGAAATCAAAGTGCCTGCCTTGGGAAAGGAGAAAGCAGTGCACTGGAAAGGGATGTAAAAGATCTTTTTAAGATCAACAGATGTATCTGATACACTGTTTTTAGTGTTGGCTACAGGAGCACTTGCAGTTGTAGAAGCCTATGGGAAGAATGCCTCAAATCTGTGCATCCTTGATTGCATGTTCATTTCGCTTCAGTTAAAAAAAAGGCACATGAAAATGTGGAAGCAATTGTCTCAGAATTCTTCTAGTTAAAGTAGAAATCTAAATTGAGTAAATGTATTCCCCCTCCATGGAACTATCTTGATTTTAATTATAAGTGAGAAAAATTCACATGATGAATGTTTTAAAGTTTTTGGAATTTTGTTCATCTTGTGTGGAGTTTTTACCTGCACTGTGCTCTGATTTCACTGGACACAGGGGAGTCCCCCAGACTGGGTGCAGACCTTGTGGGATCGTTGTGCTGGCCCACAGGTGTTGCCCTGGCCAGGTGTAGGACAGTGCCCTGAGCCTGTCTGTTGACGGGCTGAACTGGAAGAGCTAAGGGTGGTTTGGGACTGAGTGCCATAGGCTGTGTTCAGTTTGTCATTTAGATAAATACCGATGGTTTGTATTTTCATTTTTTGTGGTACTGAGGGTGAACCCTGGACCTTCCTTTATCCCTAGCCCTTCTAAAACTCTTTTTGTCTTGAAGCAGGGTCTTGTTAAGTCACCTGTCTAGATTGGGTTCAAAGTCCCCCTGCCTCAGTCTTGCAGGGTGTTTGGGTTATGGGAGTATAACACTGTGTCTAGCTTTTATTAAAGTTGGGAGGTGACTTTTTTTTTTGCATTAAAGAATGTCTTTACAGTAACCTTAAATTTGTGTAGAATAACCTTAAATTTGAAGACACTGGTGAACTGGTAGCAGGGGCATTAGTGTATGGATGTGATGTTTCTACTATACAGTAATTGACACAATAAAAATACCTTTTAAATACAGATATTTTACCAGATTTTAATGTCTGATTGTAAAGTGAGATTTAGATCTGTATCTTCTCTGAGAACTTGAACCTAGGACCTTCTCACTGAGCTACATCCCTAGCTCTTTTTTAATTTTTCCTTTCAAGACAGGGTCTTGCTCAGTTGCTAAAGTGCCCAGGCTGGATTGGAACTTGCAATCCTCCTGTCTTCTATAATCCCAGTATACTGGGATGACAGGTGTGCACTGCCATGCCAGATTTCTGTTAGTCTTCTTGATACTTTTATACATAAGTATTATGTAGTTGTTATTCTTTTGGGCAATAATAAGTGCTATCAAAATGTTGAAGTTTGAAATTATGATATTTCATTGTAAATTATTTCACTTTTTTCTATTTGAAGTAGATAGCTGTTGACTAATATTTTGTATGTGTTCTAAAATTTAGCCTTGACGTTATTAGGTATATTCCTGTTTTTTAAAATCTTAAATATTTTCTAGGGAAGATATTTCTATAGTAGACAATAGAAGAGTTTTTAAAAAGTGCCCCCAAAAATAGGATGTGGAAGGTACATATTTTTCTTTTAGGGAATTATTGCCTTTGGAAATATATTTTAAAGTTTCAGCAAACATCTTTGCAGAAAATGATTTATTTAAGCAGTATTACTATGCCAAGGTGAGGCTTAGTAGCATAGCAACTGTAGGTACACATTTAATTTTGAGAGGAAAATGGCAAGAAAATATCTTGAGCTTGAAGTGAATGTGTGTTGCCAACTCAGTGATGTTAAATAAGTCACATGAAGGAAAATCAGTGGTCAAGATAGTTGTTTCTCATAATATTTTAAGACTATGATTTTGTCCTTTTTGTTTAAACAGCAGAACACTAGGAATCGTTAAAAGGTCATGCCAGTCACTGACATATCTGAATATATGTAACATTTAATAAATGCTTCATCTAAAAAGCGGAAAAAATGGAAACAGATGATTGTATTATCTGACTGAGTTCTTCATATGTAGTTTCATTTAAAAGGAACCAAAGGTGATGGAGGGAAACAAGTGGTTTGGCACTTGACTGTTAAAAAATGGAGTTAGTATGCTATATTCAGTAAATAATTTTGAAAAAATGATCTAATTCTGAGGGCTCTAAATACTACTTTTGTTGCTCAAGAGTAATTAGTTACTGTAAGAATAAGATGTTAGAATGCATTGTGTGGAAAAAAATCCTTAGTGGCATGGTATGTATTACTTTATTTTTGAAAAGAAATGTATTTTAATGGCCACTTACTGAGATACATTGGTTCAATCCCAAGATTCCAAACCACAGAAAATTAAATGCAGCTTCGGTCTGACTTTGCCTGCTACTGTAACACCAGGCCATTACTTTGGCTATGCCGGGGCACATACTACTGAGAAGATCCCATTGATGTCAAATTAGTGTCTGACTGGAGGCTCTGCCACCCTGACAGAGCGTGGCATGTGGCCTCAGGAGGGACCTCATGACGTGGAAGCACAGTGAGTGTCATGATCTTAAACAAGTAGATCTTTTTAGTTGTGTTTGGCTCAGTGACTCATGGCACAGTGGAGAAGACAGCTGACCCTTGTGGCTTGCCCTGGATTGAGCGGGGACCTGGAACTTGGGTCGTCCATGGTCATCCTTGCACAGAATCAGGCCAGCCTGCAAAGCTACTTATCCTATGTCCTTCAGAACCGTCAGGACAACTGTGAAGTTAGAACTGTTCTCATAGTAATACTGTTTTCACTCTCACTGTCATCCAAGGTTAGTGGAGTTTTCCAGAACTGTGATGTACAGCTTACTGGAAGCAGAAGCAGTACGAGAATCTACCTGGCTTCTATTTAGCTGGACAGAAAGAGAGTTCCAAAAATGTACAGCATTCTTCTCATTGAATTTTCTGTTTTGGAAAAAATTTATTTTTCTATAAAAGATTACTTTTTTATCATATAATTGACAAGTTTTCTTCTTGAATGAACTGTTTCATAAATTTGTTTTAATTTCTAATGAGTGTCAGAAAGCATAACTACAGAGGGATCCTCCGCGATCTTAAAGGAGTAAAAAGGACTTTGAAACCCGAAAGTTGGAGAGGACAGCTACAGTGTTTACCCTGAGAGCAGGCGCTTTGGTTTATGCACAGTCTGAACCACATCTCGACAGGCTGGTCTGTGTGGCTGGCAGACCTCATCTCAATGCTGTCTCCTCCTAGAGAGTCTGTGCTGTATCCTGGAGTCCTCATGTCCACACATGTTGAGTGACAGTGGTCTGTTTGGTTTGTTCTGGTTTAGTGTCACTCTAAAGCACTGTAGCTGAGACCATGCGAACTTAAAAGGCCCAGCAGAACACCTGTGGGAACTCCAGAATCACTTACATCAAACCATTGTCCACCCAGTGTAATGGAAAGGATCTTGTGAATAGCAGGGTTCCTTTGTCTCATAAAATGCCTGTTATTGTCATTGCTACCGTCAACATGTTACCTATCATTAGTATCAGGGAGGATGGGTACAGAGTGTGACTCCACCTAGTGGCTGAAACTCTGAGTTCTTACTTCCTAGGCTTTCTAGGTAGAAGAGTCAGCTGAGGCTGTCCTCTTGGAGTGGCTCACAGAGACCAACTGGGAGGACAGCTTGGAAGCCCTGCTGTCCTCAGTCCTGAAATTTATCTTCTGCGCTTGCCAAAGGGCAATTGGTGGGGATAGAAATTAAGTTAATTCTATAGCAACAAGTCCTTAACTTCCACTAAGGACAGTCAGATCTGTGTGCAAAAAGCCAGCTATCTGATCATCTTGTGTTGTCATAGTTGGCACAGCGCCTTCTCTTAAAAACAATCCGGTGACTGTGAATGTATTTTAGGAAGTTGTTTGACAAACCTTTGATTCAGATGGCTCTAGTGTTGTAGCTGTTTCATGCTAATTCTTAGCAAAGAAAGTAATTTTCTTTCCCAAGGACTTGTGTGTTCAGATGAAATTTTGGATAAATGATGGTTTTCTTTTTGAAGTTTTACGGAATACCCATTTTGCAGTTTTCAACTCTTGTTTCCTTTTGAAAGAGTGTTTCATAATATGAGTAGTTTGGAAAAACTCACTTTATACATTTATTTAGTTTATCTAGGACCTCCTTAGTGTCTTGAAGGATTGGCAATGAGGATTTTCAGAAGTAAATATATGGTTTTCATACAGAGTTCTTAGGTTAAGCACATGGTATTCTTTTTTTTAATAGAAACTTTAAAAAATACACATTTACTCCACAATTTAGGACATAAATATAGCATCAGTTATTTTGTCATATAGTTGCTTTCTTTATTCATAAATTCTCTTTATTCATGAATTCTCTAACTACTCTGTAGTCCCAAGATGAATCATTGGGGTACTTTGTGGTCGTATAGAGGCAGACTCTTAGTCACCAAAACCTGTGCGTGCCCAGTGGAAGGTCAGACCGGAGGATGGTGGGTGGTGTGTTTCCTCCCTGAAGCCAGTGCTCTGCCAAGTTTCTTCTAGTTCTGTGTCTGCCCTCAACATGTCTCTGTATAAAATGCTGTAGGGCCAGCGTGCTGAGGTGCTGTCCAGTGCCCTTAAGATGCAGCATGCTGTGCTGGGTCGGGTGGAGAGTGCATAAAGCTCCATGTGCTGGAGGAGAGTTAAGGTGCTGTGGGCCCTGAGCTTAGAGCTAATGGTCAGCACCACCTTTCACTGAAACTCTGTTGAAACAAAGTGAGGTGCTGGTGGGGAGACAGACGTGTGGTAACCAGAGTCAGTCACACTCTGCATGTCCCTGAGGAACAGTGGCTCAGCATCTTATAGTTTGTTGTTGATAACTTACAGAACAAAACTGCTGTGGTAAGGAGAATCAGCTACATCTTCTTAAAAGATTTATAGATGCACACTGACAATATTTGGTACTATAATAAAATAGAGCAAATTATACATGGAATTATGATACTTATTAAACTTTAGAGCTCAGCATCTTTCCATGGTGATGAAAAACACATCAATAACCTAACTTTAATGTGGCTAAGCCATCACTGATTTTATCACTTTTTATTGTTTCCAATTTTGTTCTATTTTCAGCAATAACTAAACTAGTCTTCTTAGGTACATATAAATTTAAATTTGTAGGAGAGGCACACTGTTTGATCAAAATCATGATGTTAAAAGATGTATTTTCATACTAGTGTATATTATTAATAGTTTTGCTGGAGTTGTAACATGTTTGTGTAATATTTCATTTTGCCACAGCAAAAGTGTGGGAGGAGATTCTGAGAAATAAAACATGTGAAGCCCACTGGACTCCATCTGCCACACAGCAGACTAACAGTGTGACTGTTCAAAAAGCAGATGCTTTAGTCACACCTTGAATGTGCCTGGCCAGGCTGCCTTGAAGCACAGTGTGGCTTTCTTGGTAGATGGGCCCTCACCCTTTCTTAGATTGGCAGCTACTAATATTACATCTCAAAATGATATCAACAGGCTGCCTGGACATGTGAGAGGATGCTTTTGAGCAAAGGTGAATTGGGTGAGAAGAAAGGACTCTAGAAAAAGACTTTCTCCAGGAGTGTAGCAAGGGACCTGTGCTGTCACTACTCAGCTCCTAGCTGGCAGGTGCTGGAGCATCCTCATGTGACTTGCAGGCCAGGGGGGGTCCTTGATTGGGGGCTGACATTCATGATCAGTGTTAGCTTTCGTTGAGGCTTGTGTTTTTCATCATAAGACCATCAGGAAAAAGAGTCAGCAGATTTTCAGTACTGTAGACTGTAGAACTGTAAAGAGAGCAGGATTTCGATGAGAGGGTGGTGACTGAGAAACAGTGTGTGCTTCCTTGCCTTCCAGGTGAGGGGCCGCTGCTGCTGTGTGGAGCCAATTTCTCAGTCATGTCAGAACTTGTTGGGTTTTTTTTCTGAAAATACTATAAATAAGAAATGTAAAATATTATAAAAATAGAGAAGTGTGGCATACATATTTTTATGAACTTAGTGTAAGATTATGTAGAAAAGGGAAGAACTCACTCTTTGTTTCAATGCATGACTGATCCTTGGAGCTATCAGTGTAGTGAGCCGGACAGGTTCCAGGTGACTCTGCAGTGCACTCACCCAGTGTCCCTGAATCCTGCAGCCTGCTGTTGGTGTGGTTCTGTCGGATGCTCAGGTCGTGTCTCTAAATCTTGGGTGTGGAAGTGCGATGGAGCTCTCAGCACCTGCTGATCTGACTCAGAGCAGTTCCAGCAAGGCCTTCTTCTGGATGGGACTGTGAGACTCCGGAGCCTTGTTGAGCAGGTGTCATTGCTGTCCCTAGACTTCAGAGGCCCAGGCCAAGGAACGGTGTTAGAACTAGACCCATGAAAGAGTAGGCACTGCCACTGTGCAGTCCTGGCGTGACAGCCAGGGAGAGCAGACGTTTCTCACCCCTCCTCCTTTCCCTGGGACCTGGAGGACCACATGGGACAGGCGAGGAAAAGCAGTGCGTCACTCTCCACGGGTCCCTGCTTAGTGTCTGGGACAAAAGCCTTGTCATGAGGAGAAGTGGGTTCATCTTGCTCAAGTGTGGTAATTAAATCGTGGGCATGATGCCGAAGGAAACGCCGAGCTCATAAGCTGAAGAGATGTATTGCCTGCTGAGTTGAGCATCGTAATAAAATTAATATTCACAACCTGAGACCTGTCAGGGCCTTTATCATCGAGTGTCTTTTAAGAGTGATTCTTACAGGTCAGCATGAAAATTGCTGAATAAAATCCCCTAACATACCAAAACTTAGTAGCACTGATATACTAGGAGATAATTTTGATGATTTACTCTCTTTATGTAAAAATGAGTAACAGTTTTCATGTATAAAATTTTTATATGTCATAAATAGGAAATATTTATGAAAAGCATTTTACTAACGATTCTTAATACTTTCTGAAAATTAGTGTTAGGGAACTTTCCCCCACCCCTCCGCTCTACTTCCCTCTCACTTGTTTTCCTTTTCTTTCTTGGGTCCTCAGCTTTCCCTCTGTAATTATGTAATCACAATAGGTATGAGTGGGCCAGAGCACTCGTAATTTCTTTTAAATGTTCAGTTAAATTGACTTTTAAGAAACAAAAAATACAAAGAATTGCATAAGTTCAGCTCAGTTTTCCATTTCTTCCACAAAAGAAAAAGAATCCAGCTATTTTTATACCTTTTAAAATATTTTACCGTCCTTTACCCAGCTTTCTGGTGACTGAGAAGGCGCATCTGTACCAGGCACACGTCACATCAGGAGATGGAGGAATGCAAAGGGTCTTCCCGGGATCTTACTGTCCATGTCTTTCCTCCTGTCTGTGCTCTTCCTTTCATGTTGCTGCCCCTCTGAAATTGGAACTTGGAGTTAGACTAGCTCCAGGATTTCCAGTACAGGCTTTGAGTGAGTGGCCACTGAGGCCCTTTATCAGTGGTAATTTATACAGCAAAGTTGACAACATGGAACAGAGTAAGTCAAACTACAGCCAGCCTGCAGGATACTAGTGTACAATCATGCAAGTAAAGCTCCTCAGATAATACTGATCTGGTGAAGGAATTAATCATGTCCCATGGTACATGATGGGCATCATTTACTTCAGTTTATCTCTGACTTCTAATTGAAGAAAGGGATAGAGGCATCTCCGGACAGGGCTGGGAGTGTGTCTGATGCCCTTCTGGGCTTGGAGGGTCAGGTGGTGCTAATCCAGTAGAAGCTCAGGCTGCCAGTCTGTGGGCTGGCCAGGGTTGCTCCATCTGTAGGCCGGGTTCTCTGCAGTCTCCTCTAGCCACACTCTTGAGATCTCATCTTCTATTCCTTTTGTGCCTGCCTGTTCATGCCTAACTTAGCTGTCTGTAATAATGAGTAAGATGTGGACAGAGTGACCTGATTGAATGAATGCAATTCTGTTATGGTCTCAAATTAACAGTTGCCTGCCACAATGGAAGCAGAGGCCTGCAGTGGTCTTTAGGGAATATGAGAAGAATCAGACTGGATATATTCAAGATCCTTTGGCCAAGAATTTCATTTCTTATAATGTGTTTTGGTAAGAGGCAGCATTGGGTCTGTCTAATTAAGAAACTGAAATGGTGATTTCTAAAGTCACAATGAAGGTTAGATTCTTTTGCTTTATAAATTAATTGAATTGTGAGTATTAATCCTTTTTTTTAAAAATAATTGACTCCAACCATGATACACACCTGTATAAAGGACCTGTTTACTCCTTCATCAAGGGAATTCTGAAGGGGATCCATTCTGTGTTACTAATTTGCAGAATTATGGTAGATCTTTAGATGTGATTGAGATGAAGAAAGCATCTATACACATCACTGTTAAATAAAATTCCAGCCAAACTTAAATGTAAATCTGATTAATTACTGGTGTCTTACTATTTTTTAATTTTTAGGCACAGTTAACAAAATAACCATAATATAAGGTCGATGGTGATGAGTTGTCATGGTTTATGTCAGTGGCCCCCAGGCCTCCTGCATTTGCACTGTGCATTTGTGATTGGTTCATTGTCTAGCACTTGGATTGATGATGTCAGTGCTACATGCACCTAGGGGTGGAGCCAGCATACAGTGTAATGGCTGGAAGAAGGCATGTCTCTGTCTCTTGCCGGTTTCCACCTTGCTGTTTGCAGCCACCATGAACTGTGGCCCCACCATGCCTCCCTGCCTTGGAGCCAACTGAGTATGGACGGAAACCTCCAAAAACTAAGAAATAAACCTTTCCTTTCCCAACTTTGGGCATCAGGTATTTTGTCTCAGTGATGAGGAGAAAGTAACTAAGACATCAGTAATGTAGAAAAATATAAAATGTTGAGAGTTCAACAGGACTGAAAAGTGATTTTGGTTCTGACCTCATGGGATCCAGTGGCATGGCTTGGGAAGCATCTTAAGTAACCCTATCTAGACACCTCCCAAATCATGTAGCTTCTACATAGAGAGAAACAATGCTTAGGCTTCAATTCAGTGCTGTTCACTCTACTTTCCACCCCTCTCAGTCGTCGTGCATTCCCTTGTTGCTGAGGGTTGAAGCTGAATACAGGAGCAGGGCTGTGGCATGACCTGGGCAGGCTGAACTGAGAATGAGGAGATGCCTCAGCGGGCAAGATGGGCCACAGCTGAGGCCACCTAGAGACTCTCTGGATAGTTTTCCTTAATTAGCATCATCTGTGGCTCTGAGGGGTCCTTGAACCCCCCCCAGGATCCTGCTCAGGTTTCCTGTGTTTTCCACTCAACTCCTTGCTTATTCTGATTAAATACAGGCTGCCTAGCATCGGCTAGCAGAGTTATGAGCTCTGCTGAGGATTTCACTCATCCTATAGCCCTAAAGACCATGCCACCTGTCTTTCCTTTGAGTCTTTGCCGTGCACCATCTGGGGACGTGGGGGTCTAGGCACAGACCCCAACATTCCCTAGTGCTGTCTCTGGGAAAAAATCTGAGGATACCATCGAAATACTCCCAAAATTAAGAATGGATGTAGAAATCATCTTCATATAATTGTAATTGTCAATTTTAGTGATAAAATAGGAGCCAGGCAGTATACAATGATAGAGTAAATGTTTGAGGAGTGAATACAGTGAACTGAATTTTCATGGAATCTTAGTAAACTGAGATGATATTGTACCACTGAGATGTGATAGCTTTTCTTGGCTATTGTACTTACATTTGTGCTCTCTCATACATTTGACATAACAAAAATGTTACATACTTTTTTGCAGTATCTCTTCTAAATGCTTAAAACTGATTATTATTTTCTGTGTTATGACCCAGTATAAATGTATGACCAATTTTGCATAAGATGATGGCTATTTAGTTGGTTTCAGCTGCTGTTATATATTAATGTATTTGCTGTACAATTTGCAGGACACTCAAAATACCTTAAGCAGGTTTGTGAAGATTTATGATAAAACATGTGGGTTTCACAATTAAAAGTGGAATGCATCCTTGACATAAGTCTTACATGTAGTGCAGAATTTCCAGTGAAACCTTAGTAATCTTTGATAGACCTTTAAAAATTGTTTTTTAGACTAAGTTTCATCATAAATCAGGTTAAACACAATTTAATATCTTATTGGTGACTGGCTAATGTTTATTATTATGACCTATGGGAGTAATGTTTTACATTTTCTATAGAATTTTATAGTTTATGAAAAGAAGCCGTAGACATGTACTCATCTGAAACCCTTATACTCTGAGCCTATTGGTCACACTTGTTGTTGATACTATGGTGGGAATTAGAAGAACGTCCAATCTAGTGTGTGAGATTGGGTGTCAGATATGACTAATGACTGCTGGTGAGTTGGAGGTGTGGTCTTGAGGTGGCCATTTCAGTCTGCAAGCTGACCTAATTCTGTATTCTTGGCGTGTGTGAGTTGAATGGTGGAGATGGAAGCGAGGGCTCAGGAGAGGGAGTTGTGAAGTTGGCTTTTCAGCATAAATAACTGTGTGATGAGAATATCCTCTAAAATGCTGTCAAAGGGGCTATCTGAAAAAACAAAATCTTAAAGTAATGCACTTAATAGATTAAACATAGTAAATATTTTTAAATCAATGTAAATTTGGGGAAGTAATTTGAGAAAATTAACCAACATATTGCGTCATCTTGTATGGGATTAGAATGGTACATGTAAAGGGCTTTGTGTCATAAGAAGATGTGTATAACATTTTGTGTTGGTAGCATGTTTCAGGGCAGTTATGTTAAAGATGAGTTAAAAATTATTGCACCAGTCGAGGTAGAATTCCCTAGGCGCATATGCCATTTTATGTGTGACATTTCTAATGGCTTTTAAGTTATAATTTAAAAGTTGTAAATTTCTGGCACCTGTACACATAACACTAGTACTTAGAATGCTATTCTGTAGACTTTTTATGCAGACTGGGTTTTATCCCTGTAAGTCACTGCATTGTCATATTTAATAAATATACCCTGTGAGAACTGGAAGACAGAAATGTGAATAACTTAGTAACAGGGCTGAGATGCCTGGTCTTTGAGCTTCCAAACAGTGTGATGAGTGCGTGACGAACTAAGCCAGTACATTAGTGCATAAAGAGCTTTCAGTCTTCGATTACATACTAGTACTAATGATTTTTCCCCCATTAAATATACATGACTCATCTCATCTGAAAGCGCAAGGTACTGTAAGCAGAAGTCACTCCAGTTTTGGTGGTTACTGAGGGAGAAAAATTAAAAAAGTGTGGTGGGAAGAGCTGCAGAAGAATCTGCCTTTAACAGCTCCGGGGATTCTGTGTGGTTTTACCACCTACCATCTGTAACTTTGCAGTACCTTTTTCACCCCCATTACTCTGTTACGCACTTTTATTTTTCTATTTCTTCTTCACAGTCCCTGTTTCTTGCAGCTTCTTACACTATAGTTACTTTTACTTTAGTAAAATTCTTTCCTTCTTAGGCATTTCTCCACTGAATGCTGGGAAGTCCCACTACTATAGGGGAACATGGTTAAAATGGAATGAATTCATCCCTCCCGGCCTCCCTCTTCTCTCCCTCTCTATCCCTTTCCCCCTTTCTTGTCCCCTTGCCTGCCTCCCTCCCACCCTGTCAGTTAACTTTCCGTTTAGGCTCTTCTGTTTGTGTTAATGAAACAGCATTAACTTCCCTGTCACCAACTTTAGGATTTAGGCATAATCTTGGACTGCACTTTGCTGTCTTCCTATTCATTTTTTTCTTTCAGAAATATTTGTGGGGGATTTAAGGGTACAGAGTAAAAATAATCCCTGGCCAGCCAGCAGAACCCAGAATATTAATGAGCAGAGAGCATGGTAGGCTGCCGCATACTGTGAAGTAGCAGAGACAAGTAGCTAAAAACGCTGGGGCAGAGAAGATGTCTTTGGGAGGTCACGGCAATGAGCTAAAGCGCTGAAGAAGTTGGCCTCTGTGTGTGTGTGTGTGTGTGTGTGTGTGTGTGTCGGGGCGGGGGGCGGGCCCTGGAGCAGTAGAAGGGTGGTAAAGGGACCCTGCCCATGAGTTGGGACCAAGCAGCAACCTTTGTGGCTGACATCAGCTGCCAAGGGCAGAGCAGTGAGGTCTGGGTGGGTGCAGTCGTGGAGACGGAGGGCTGAGGTCAGGGAAGGAACGTGCAGGAATTCTGATCAGTGATTTGGGTGAGAAAGGAAGCTGTTGGAGGCTTTTGGGTAAATGAGTTTATTTTTTAAAAGGTACCCAGTCTTTATTTTTTCCTGTCATCACCTTTAAACTTAGTCCTTTTACTTTCTTTCTCCTTTCCCTTTTTTCTTCCCATTGTCCTGCTGCCACTTGGACTATTACTTTGTTCTGTTCCTTGGTTTCTAGTCTGCTGCCTCTACTAACTCATCAGAAATTTGAGAGTGGCCCTTTGTTGTACTCTGATTGATTATTTTTTCTGGTTCTCTCTCTATACATAACAAAATTCAGACCCAATGTGGCAGGAATCCTTCACACCCACCTTGGTGTGCCCCAAGCTGCTGCCCTTCTGTCTGACTGAACGGCTCACTTAGCAGGCTCAGGTGGGCTGGGCTCTCAGCCTGGAGACTTCTATTCCTGCTGGAACTACACCACTTTAGCATCTTCTCTGCTGTCACCAGCACAGCAGTCATTTGGAAAACTACCAAAAATCTCTAAAAATTCTTCTGTAGTTTGCAGCATCTTTTCATATAGTTTTTCATCAGAATGCTATTAAATACAAATTTTGTACCAGCTGCTCTGCTGATGCTTCAGGGTTAAAAGGCAATAATTAAGATGGATGCCTCCACTTCAGGAGGCAAACACAACCCTGAAATGTGGATTAAAGGCTTTGAGAGAAAAGTATACATTGCTGTAAGTTAGAATGATTTGCTAAGAAGGGCCCTAGTTTAGGTGAGGCACCTAATTCCTGTGGGGAAAGGTGGCAAGAGAGTACTTTTAAAGAAATAACATTTCAGATAGCCACTGAAACAAGCTAGCCACTCTAGCTCTTTCCAGTTGCTGAGACAGAATACCTGGCACCCACACCTTGAAGAAGGAGAGGTTTATTGTGGCTCACCGTTTCCCATGGGGTCAGTCCACAACTGGCTGACTTCAAGGCAGAAATGGTATGGAGGAAGAGCCTGGGGGAAGGAGGCAGTCAGGAAGCAGAGAGAAAAGTAAGGAACTGGGGACAAGAGCCTACTCTTCCAGGTCCCTCCCTCAGTGACAGTGGTTTCCATCTAAACCATGCTACCAGTGAAGTGGGAAGTGTCTCTAAGCTGGATAAACAGCATTTGAAAGGCTTGAGGCTTCAAGGAGCTTGGACACGCCAAAGGAAAGACAGGGCAAGACGGAGCTCTGAGGCTGCTGAGTGCAGGGTGACGTGACGGTACCACGGGAGACGAGGCGCCCAGGCGATCTCGCGGTGCGAGGCCTTGTGGGCTGTGTGATAAGTGTGGTTTTAGTGCAGTGGGAATTGAAGTGTTTTAACAGAAGAGTGACATGTGCTTCTCTGAGGTTGGAACTTCCATCTGTTCATCTAAATCTGTTTGTCTCTCTTTGCTGGGCACACAGCCAGATTACATTTCCTGGCCTTCTTCATGGTTGGCTGTGAGCCATAGAATTGTATCCTACCCAGCGAAAGTCACAAATGGTAAATATCATGATTAGGGCTGGCATGTAAGACTCTCCCATGTTGGCTTCACTTTTCCCTTGCTGCCTGGCAGGACTGGGTACCCACCCATGTCTATGCCCAAGTGGCAGACTCACTGATGGGTGCTTGCTTCACCGGATGGAGCAGAACTGCCTTCTGGCCAACCTGAGCTGTGATATATGCAGAAAAAGAATAGTTTCTGTTTTGAGCTTCAACATGCTCGGTCATTTTGATACCACATCCATCAAGTTTTTTCAGATTTATGATCATTTGTAAAGACTGTTAGCTGCTGAGCACTGCAAGGACTGGAAGTGTGAACAAGGCCAGTGGCCGAAGGCAGGGTGTGCTGGGCTGTGTGCTGGGGAGATATCGGTTGAAATAGAGGTCAGATGATTTTGGATGAAAAATCACTAACTCCTATTGACATTTTCATCATGAGATGGGAAATCTTCTGTATCTCAGCCCTGTGTCATTTGCTTTCTAGATATTCCATAGCATAGCTCACTGAAGACCGTTAGGCATGTATTTTCTAGTTTGGAGAGACTTAATCAACTGGAGGGCAGGTGAACTATGTTTTTTCAGATTTCTTATTTTCTGTAGTGTCTAACATTGCTTTATATTAGGTAACTTTTTCATTAAACTCAATGAAGGAGAACAGATTCTCTGATTTTCTGCCCATCCAGATTGTGTGATCCAGTGTCTTTACTCTACTGAGTTACTGTAGAAAAGATCTCAGCCCGAGTACTTTGTAAAGGAAAGAAGTTTGCTTAGGTCATAATTCTGATGGTGATAAAGTCCAAAGAGCTTGGTGCCAGTGTCTGGTAAGAGGGCTCTGACTGTGTCTGATGGTACAGCCCAGGAAGGGAAACCCCTAAGGTAGAAGAAGCTGAACCTGTGGGTCTCCTCTCTGTAACAGCCTACTGTCGCAGGGACTCACTTGGTTCTAGGAGAGCTGGAGCACGTTCCTCCTGTGCTCAGGGCTGCTCAGCTGGGAGGAGGCCTGACCTTGTGAAGCCCCACTACCTCCAAATACTGTTAGAGTGCCCTCCATACTTCCCCAAGCTCCTCTGGAGAGCATGTCACCCAGGAAACCATGTCACCCAGCCCCCGCCTTGCCACTAATGTGGCCTTACGCTGATAAATGTACTTTGCTATCTAACAGAAATTTTAGTTGTATCAGATTTTGTTTTACCTGTGATTTAGAGAGGACTTGAATGTTTGCTTACAAAGTGTGGAGAAATAATTCCCATAGATGGGGCTGGGGATTTGGCTCAGCGGCATAAACGCCTGCCTTGCAAGCAGGCAGTCGTGAGTTCGATCCCCGGTACCAATAAAAACGAAAAAGACAAAAAAAAATAATAATTCCCATAGTTGCATGGACTCATCCTCATTGTCCACTGTCACACTGCTGCCCAGTGCTGAGTGTTTACACTCAGAGACCAGGAGGCATCTGGGGGAGTCACTGGGATCTGTGAAAAGTGTCAAGAAATGAAGTTTCTGTAATTCAGGTGAACAATGAGGTTTGTGACTGAGAAGGATGGGGGAAAATTGTAAATGACTACAGTATAAGACAACTGAATATATTTGGGACTAAGCAAGAACTGAAAGATGAATAATGAATCCCTCATGCTGATAAACTTCAACTTATACATGTAAAAATGAATCAGTAGACTTCATTAAGATAAACGCAATTAATGCCTCCGGCTGCCATCACATGGTGTTGCTGATGGGATGTTTTCACCTGGAACAAAGTGCCGTTTTATTAACTGGTGTATTTGCTGCCTGTGTGTCGAGTTTGGGTGGATTTTATGGAGATTATGAACTCATCCATGATGTACATAGGACAAAAAAACCGACTGGAAATTACTGGTAAAAAAGATGTAAGAATATTATCACAGTGTTAAAGAAACTAAAATGAAAATTAGTGTGAGAAAAATTGTGGAAATCACATTTGTGGAGGAGATAAATCCAGCTCTGAGGAGGGCAGAAGTGGCAGGCCCACCGCAGCTTTTAGAATTCTCAGTGTGAAGGGTGGTGACGGATGAAGAAATAAAGACACAAGTCAGGAAACAGAAAGCTGAGGTCAGGGGGAGGCCGTTCTCCGGATGGAAGAAGAGGAACTGCTCCCCACTGCAGCACATTCGCATACACACTGGGCAGGTTGATGTCAGGTGACACCCTCTGCTGCCAGCCTTTGCCTGGCTTGCCTTGCTGACCTAGCTTCTCTGGGCTGCAGCAGCCTGTTCACATGCCTCGCCCTGGACATTCTTTGTTTTGCGGACCAGCTTTGTTTCAGCCCTGCACGTGTGATCCATATGCAGCTTATGTTGCTCCTACAAAGAGTTGATGCCGCTTGTGATAACCACTGTGCATTGCACAGTGCAAGAGTAGGTGAGAGGTGATTAGCAGCTGAGGCAGTTCCACTGGTTGAAGTGCACATTTGGAAGATCAGCGTTACTGTTAATGCTGCTGACACACTGCACTTTATTTCTTTTACATGAAAGTTGTTCTGGAGGGTGAGGACCTGCTATGGTGATGCTTTCCTGCCTGGTGTTCCATGAGAATAAGTGCGTTTGTGAAGATAAAGGGAAGTCAAGGACCTCAGTAAACAGTTACCACTTACTTTACTATCTGACATTTATTTCCAAAATAAATACAGTTCACACACTAACACGTGATTGCCTTAGCTTTGCCTTCAAACAAATGTATTGATTTTTAAATTAATACCGTATGTCCACTTATGGTCTTTAAATCAGAAATATTAGCTGAAACTGTTGGACTGGGACACACAGTTGATATTTAAGGAAGAACACATTTTAACCAAAACCGTTAATTGTCTTCAGCTGTAATACTACGGGGATTTAGCTTAGTAGTGTAAGCACCTGCCAAAACCTACACATAGTCTTGATGTTTTCTGAAAAATGAAAGGATAAAGTAGCATTAGAAGATGACAACCGATAGACTGATAGAAGAAACTCAAAATGAGAATAAACTTTTTTTGCACCAGGAATTGAACTCAAGGACCTTGCACTTACTTGCCAGGAAAGCACTCCACTGCTGTGTTATATCCAATCCCAGCAAGGATAAGCTTTAACGTGTGAATAGATGTAACTTGGTGGTGGTGGGAGGATATATGTATATGTATAATCACAAAGTTACATTAAGATAGCAAAAATCTATGTTCTTCAAATTGACAAGTATTTGGAAGTGTGAGGTTTCTACAGACGCTTACAGATTATTTAAAGATTGATTGGGAACTCATTTCTCTCATACCGTATAGTTGTCGAGGGAGAAGTCAGTGATTCAAAAAAAATGCTGAAAGAGCACAAGCACCTCCTTGGCAAGCACAAGGAGTTCAGTCCCCAGACTCCCCCCTCCCCAAAAAGCTTCAAGAACATGAGCAACAGCTTAACACTGGGTTACCACAAGAACTTGGAGATGGTTTTTGAGTTTGTATGTTCCATAACATTTCTTTTGGAGATAAAACTTCAAGTAGAATATATAAGAAAATTTTTTTTGCAATCTGATGAAATCTACACATTGTGTGATTGTACTATGACCTTATGTAAATTTTGTATTCTACTGTATGTAAGCCTTTTCATTATTGTCATATTATGAGTTTCTGCATCATTTGAATTGCTGATACTTGATAATAACTTAAACACTTTTAATTGATACCAAATATGGAAAGAGAAAATAGTTTTCACAAATTATGTTGTCCTTTGACAACACAAAATATGTTGTACTTGTGAGCTGAAGATGGTGTTTATTCTTTACATTAACACATTTTATGCTCCTCCTAGGCTGGAATGATAAAAAGTGATAATGAAGAGTATTTCATTGAACCCTTGGAAAGAGGTAAGCAAATGGAAGAAGAAAGAGGGAGGATTCATGTTGTCTACAAGAGGTCAGCCGTAGGACAAGCACCCGTGGACATGTCCAGAGACATCCACCTCAAAGGTAGGCACTCGTGACGAGGTGTAACATTGATACAGGTTAAGATACCTGGGAACCAGCCCTACAGTGAGGTACAGAGCTGTGCTATCATGTTCTTGTCTGTAATGGGAAGGTATTTATAAATCGTGAAATAGGCCTTTTTCTTTTTAAAATGAATAGAAGAGTGTATGCATGTTATGGGTATTATTTTATTCTAGAGCATTACTATATCACTAATATATTACTTATAATTTCCTTTAAAAGCCTCACCTGAAAATGTTTTTCTCACTTATGTTAAAATTGAAAAATACACTCTACAGTGGTATCTACATTATGGATTATTTGTGTTATTTAAAATGTTCTTAAATGAGATATCTTGGTATGGCAAAGAGCTGCATTTTAAGAGTAGGGCAATAGATGCATTTAAAAATAAACTGTGTTATTTGACTTTAAGGTCTGTTTGTGAATTCTTTTTTTTTTATTCAAAGGACACCTAAGTTCAGCTTTTCTTAGAATTTTATAAACAGGTACCACTGAAGTCATGGAAATCATGCCACATGAAAAATTTCTGTGTCAATGAAACCTGGAAATAAATTGACATTAAGGGCATATTCTTATATATTTGATACAGAAGTTTCTATTCAGAAGAAAGGAAATTTGGAAATTTTATTTTTCACCAGTTTTCTAAAGTTTGTATTACTTTTGCTAGCTCAACCCTGTGGTTTAAGGGACTTCCCTAAGGAAGTATGAGATACACGAAGATGTTAATTTGGCCACAGTTTGTCTGCTAGCTTGCCCCTGGTGAGTTGCTGCCTACAGACTGGTTTTCCTGTTGCCCTCACTTCCCGTTTTCTGCACTAATGGAAGAGCATTCTTTAATATACACTTAGCACAATCTGAACAATTTTGAACAAAATTATTAACATGCTGTTTCCCACTTGAAAAGCATGTTAGTAGAAGCAGTTTATGAAATGCGTGCCTGATTTTGAGAGCCACTCTGGGTTTGAGGTGTGATGAGCATCACAAGGGTCCTGGGCAGAGCCGTGACTCACCTTCCACGGCTCTGAGACCCTGAGTGTATCTGCCTCTCCGTGCCTTAACGACTTCATCTATGAATAGAAAATCAGGTACACTGCACCAGAAGCAACGTATGCAAAATGTTATGTAGCCTTTAACAGAAGCAGGTACTTAATTAGAATGAGTGATTTATTATTTTATTAATGAGTAATAACAGTTATCTTGCACACAAATGTTTGTGCTAGAAGTTCTGTTAAAGCTGAATAGTTACATGTTGATTGCCTTTATATTGTGAATATGTCAGTCTTAATTCTTGGTTTCATTGTAATGTTTTAAAAATTTAATTCTACATGAGAAGACTGGTTATGCTGGGGGTAGGGTAGGTGGTAGGTTGCAGCGCTTTTTCTCTTCGTCTTGGTTGTTGAACATTATTAATGTTGGATTTAATTTTGGGGGGGCGGATGCCGGGTGTTGAACTCAGGGCCTTGTTCTTGCCAGCAGGTGCTGTGCCACTGCGCTGTGTCTCTGGCCTTGTAAAACTGTGGTTTGCCTGCCTGGTGCTCTGTGCAGAACCAGATGGCAGCTGTCTGGAGCTGCCCTTGTTTGGTGTCATTCCCCCGTTACCCATCTTGGCCCCCGCAGGGATCTCTTTCTACAAATAGTGGCCCTTGCACTGCCCATTAGTTTGGTATTTACAGGAAAGAGAAATTTTTCTTAGAGAAGAAAATTTCAAGAAACATTATTTTTAGTATCTGTTATAGTTTTAGAAAATAGAATAGGGGAAATGATTTAGTAGTCAAGGTATATAAAATTTAAAAATTGCACAGAATTAAGGAAATTTGGGACATTATTGTAGGAAATTATTCAAAATATCAGTTCCAGTGGCAACTACATGCTCAGTTTACAATAAGCATTAGTTTTAAGAATGCAGATGCTGAAGGCTGCATGTTATGGTTTTCAATCATCAGCAGAAATTGCCTTATAGTAAAAATAGGCCACAGCCTAACTAATACATTTTGAAAAGGTTTTCAGCAGTCAGAGACCAAACTAAATGAAGTTTCTTTGTAAACTATCAGTTACCTTAAAACTGGAACCAAAATGAAATCACTTGGTTCTTTCAGAATATTGTAAGAAATGCCTTAATAAAGACTTAATGATCTTTATTTTTCTTATTTATGAAGTTCTAATTGAATTGTGTGGCTACTAATATCAACTTATCTTTTTTGGAGAATCTGAAATTGTAACCATTTAAGTTAAAAGTTCTTTCTTCCCTCTAGTGTAAAAAGAGATTCAGGTTAACAACTTTAGGTGCCAAACTATAACTTTTAATTTCTTCTTTCAGGCCTGAGAGTTCTGCTATTCCATAGACTAAGTATATTCCAAGTATAAATCAGAAATATATTTTTTAATGTATTGTGTTATTAGAACATGTAAAACTCAACAGCCTAAAGGTACCTTCTTAAGATTAGGCATGTATATCAATTTATGAATGAAAGCTAAAGCATCAAGTAAACTAGTGTTTTATTTGGTATGCTTGTTTTAGGAAACATATGAGGTCTTCCTTTAACGAATTAGGTTAAAAGGAATAAAATATATAAAACTGAGACTTGCCTAGAAAGAAATATATTAAAGAGTTTAATCTATCTTTATAAGAGTTTTCTGACTGCAGCTTGTCGGGAGGAATACTGATCACTGAGGACCACTCCTGACCAAACAGGGTGTCCTCAGTGCAGCCCCTGTGAATGCGGTCACAGTCACTGTTGGAGCCTGGGTGCATTTTTTGCTGTGGTAGTTTGAGTGCTTGGAATGCTGTAGATTTGCAGGTCTGTAGGACGCTGCACTAGATGAGTAGTACTAAGGTGAAGCATGGGAGCTGAACAGAATAGAGCCTGAGAGCGGATTACAGGGCTTTATGATGCAGCAGATGTTGGGGACAGGAAAAGAGCAGAAAGAAAGAGAAATGAGGCAAAGGGAGAAATCAAGGTGACTCAGTTCTAACTTAGAAGAATAGGCAGTTCTCTTCCAGAATTAGATTTTATGAAACAAGCAACAGAAATAAGCTTATTGGAAGATAATACACAGGTGTGATCTTGGCTATAACAGAACCTGTGTAGTGTTTCACAGTCACGTCCTGGGGATGGTGTGTGAGTGTCTTATGCAGGCAAGGCTGAAGCCAGCGTGGCAGGTGCGGGGAGTGTGCTGTGGGTGACTGGAGTCTCTGTTTTGCCTTCTGGCTGCTCTTTTCCATGCATATCACTGAGAATCTGGAGGTGTACACTGTACAGAATTGAGAGTCCGTAAGGATATCTTCTACCTACCACTTCAGGTAACAGCGTTATGTGCTTACAATAAAATTTAGAAACAAGATAAAGACTTGCTTCTCCTACCCCCAAGAACACTAAGCTCCCAGATAAAAGCACATTTTTCTAGTCCTGTCCTTTAAGAATTTTCACCTGAGTTTCTAGAAAAGTCATAGCTCTTGAATTTGTGAGGTACATGGTGTGATTTGATAGCAAGAGAAAAGCCCTCAACCAATTCAGTGCACAGCATAGATTCTCTGTCCCTTGTCCTTAACAGGGAAGTAACTAGTACTGTCCCAGATGCAAGGCTGCACAAGACGACTCTGGTTTCTTGTGGTGGTGGGAGTCATGGTGGGTAGAGCTGCCAGGGCCAGGGCCAGGGCTGGAAGGCAACAGCATCTCGCCATGCTGCTAATGGAGGAACTGGGCTGCTTCATTGTAGCCAGAGGTCTTGATTTTTTTTTCTCTGATTTCTGCCCGAATGGTAAGAAATCAGATCTATTTTAGACAGCTTAGTTGAGACAAACTTATTTTCTATTTGATGTGGTATTTAATTGGTAGCTTGTAAAGTGCATTTCCATTAGTCATCATTTGTCTAAACAGATAAAAAACAAGATATGCCTCTGACCACTCTCACAGTGTCCACACTGTTTGCTCTGGGGACTCTGCTTTGGGGCCGTGGGACTGTGCTTGCTTCCAGCATTGAGCTTTTCACATTTTTTGTTGACCTGCTAGGCCCTTGGGCTTCTTCTGCCTTCAAACTGCAAACTGTTCATTCACCAGAAGCGTGATATTGAAGTAGTTTTTGTAATTACTTCCTACCAGTGGGAAACGAGGAACAGTAAGGCTTTTTCTCCTGGCTTCCTTTCAGGATTTTCATTTTCCTGCAGGAACCCAAATGCTTGTGTGGCTGGTGTGGTTGTCATGGTGCTGTGACGGGATGTCTGTGTCCCAGGTGGGAGACATGGGGAAGTCAGAAATTACTTAGGAGTTGCTCCTGGTTGCTGAGGAATGAAGGGTATGAAACAAGAACCAGAAACATGGGGGCCAGGGAAATATCTCAGAGGCACAAGCACCTGCCTGGCAAGTGCAAGGTCCTAAGTTCAATTCCTGGTACCGAAAAAAGAAAAAAAAATGAAAAAAACAAAAACAAAAAACCCCAAAAGAATCAGAAAAATGGGGAGACTATTTTACTTTAGCTATGGTAAGAAGTTTCTAGGTACAGAGTTTTTCTGCGAATCCACAGACATTTAGGGGCTCACTGTTTTGGAAAGTTCTACTGACCTGTAAGACCTGATCAAAGAAGATCATTGGTGGGCTTTTTAATGCCCCCAGCCAAAAAATATAAACTAATTTTGGCCATTATTTCTTAGTATATGAAGCATGGATTGTAACATTACTAAATATTAATGTATTAGTAGTCTTAGGAATGTTTCACAGCTGTATCATTCTGCTTATAATCTCCTATGAAGATCAGCGAGGCTGCTTCTATTGGATTCATAGGGAGATACTAATCATATAAATGGAATTTTTTTCTGATTTAGTAAAAATTAAAGTCTGCATTTTTATAACAATTTTTGACAAAAATGAAAGCAGTATAAAGATTTTATTTATGACAAAATAATTAGAAATAGGAAACAGTGTGAGTTGAAGGGTGGCTAATGTAAAATAGAGTTAATACCTTTTTATTTTCTCAGTAAAACACAGAGAACTATGTAACTACACAATACTGCATAGAGACTTCAGGGCTCAGGGTTACTACTTAGTTATCCATGTGACACTAACAGAAAGAGAACGAGGACATTTTACAGACTGAAGAGAAGGGGAGGACAGGGAGTGTCGATGAGGGTAAAAGGCTGATGTAGCTATTGATTCACTGATGAAACGGTTGCCTTCTCAGAAGCAGCTATAAACATTATCAGTTCATGAGGTAGCGTACTACAAAAGTTTCTTACCATTTAAAATATATTTGCTGTTTTTGAATATAAAATATATGATATTTAATACGTTAGGCATTTTGTTGTACTCCAGACAACTGCTTTTGCTTTGGGGTTAACTGTTTGTAGTAGAATATACTCTACATTTTAACTCTGCCTATGAAAGCAATGGACACTGCAAGGCTTAATCTGTACTCGTATTTCCTTTGAGAGACAGTGATTCATATTCCTAAGTGGGAGCCACTTGTGTAAGGAATCCAAATATTTCTAGAAGTTTTCTAATGTTGTTTCATCATTTCTGCACTTACACAAACATTTTTTTAGGCAACATAACTTATTTTTTTAGGCAACATAACTTACTATAAATTGGATGTTACTTATTTTTTGTTAGTGTTTTATTTTTATTGCTGAGTTATCAGACATTAATTTTAAAAATGTAAAGTTTACAAACCAGGGCCATGCTGTTCACTCCTGAGCACGCACAGTGGGTGTTTGCTGGATCATGTGGCGGCTCTATTTTGAACTTTCTGCGGTCGCTCCATACTGTTTTCCTTAACGGCTGCATGAGTTTCTGTCTGTATCAACAGTGTAAAGAGATTCCTTTTTCTCCATATTCTTTTTATTTTTTTGTCTTTTTGTGACAGGGTCTCACTCAGGGTCTCAGGATGGCTTTGAGCTGGCTTTGTAGCCCAGGCTGGTTTCAAACTTGCAATGATCCTCCTCCCTCAGCTCCCAGTGCTGGGATTGCAGGAGTGTGCCACCACAGTGGCTCTCCACTTTCTTGACAACTGTTCTTTTCTCTTTGCTTCCCTTCCATGCTCCCAGCCTTCCTCATGAGAATCACATGAACAGGTACCTGCGGATATCTCCTTGTGGTTTTGATTTGCATTTGCCTGAGGCCTAGTGACATTGACTGTCTTTCCATTTACCTGTTGACTATTTGTGTCTCTTTTTGAGAAAGGACTTGATACCTCTTTGCCCATTCTTTAATCTATTTGGAGGTATTTGCTTCTAAGGTACTTACCTTATATATTTTGGATATTAGCCTCATCAGACAAATGAAGATCTTCTCATCCATTCTGTAGGTTGATCTTTCACTCCATTAATTTTTCCTTTTACTATGTAGAAATTTTTAGTTTTAAAAATTTAAAAAGTCCCACTTGCCTATTTTTTGCTTTGTTTGTTTGTGCCCTTGGCATCTCATATAGTAAATTATTGCTGGGAGCAGTGCCATGAAACTCTTGGTGTTTTCCTTAGGAATTCTATAGTTTCATGTCATATGATTAAGTCTTTAATCCATTTGGAGTTAAATGTTTGTGTAAGTGTCCAGTTTTATTCTTTGCATGGGAGTGTTCAGTTTTCCCAGCATTACTGTTGAAGATATAGTTCCTATTGTATATTCTTGACAAC
Source organism: Cavia porcellus (assembly GCF_034190915.1). Taxonomy (NCBI): domain Eukaryota; kingdom Metazoa; phylum Chordata; class Mammalia; order Rodentia; family Caviidae; genus Cavia; species Cavia porcellus. The sequence goes on along the minus strand of NW_026947513.1, from coordinate 47,312,220 downwards.
CAGGATTTAGTACGTGCTTTTTTTTCAGTTCTTTATTCCATTCCATTGGTCTGCATATGTTTTCATTCTGGTATGATACCATTTTAATTATTATAGCTTTGGAGTATATTTTGAAGTCAGATAGTATAATTTTTCTAGTCTTACTCCTTTTTATTTTCTTCCTCTTTTTTTTTTCTTTTTGGCTATGTAGACCCTCTGTGGTTCTATAAGAATTTTAAGATTGTCTTTTCTATTTCTGTTACAAATATGCTATTATATTTTTGAGAGGAATTGCAGTTGAGTCTGTAGGTTGTTTTGAACAATGTGTGCCTTTTAAGTTTTTAGTGTGTGAACACTGAATGTTTCTCCTTTATGTCTTCTTTGTCCTTGATGAAACATTCCTACGTCCTAATTATCTGTTTCCTTTCCTCTTTTGTGCTCTTAACTTATGACTTTTCAGCTAGCCCTTGGAGATGATTAGTAAGTAGGTCCTCTCTGCACAAAGACAAGGAAAAATAAATATTATATTTTCTGAATACCATCGTTTTTGCAGTTACTTTTGTGGAAACCTATATATAAAACAGTTGCTGAAAGATTTCTTGTTGGACTATTTCTGGTTTTTTTTTGTTTTGTTTTTTTTGCTTATGTAATTTGAAAGGAATGACAGGATTCAAATACAGAATGACAAAGGACAAAGAACGGGGTTACAATGGGTTTGATGTTAGAAAAGATACTGTTCTCCTTTATAATTCAAGCACTATGATTTATTTTTACCTGATTTGTAACCTAAAACACATTGGAAATATGCCTTGGACATCCTGAGTCACTAGAAGAACATTGAACCTTTCCATTTTCTAATACCTCTGTGTCTAAACTTAGGATCTTAATCCTGACAGTTTTTTTCTAATATATGGAAACCTAGAATTTTGTGCCAGATTCCACAGAATTTTAGATGATTAAAATAATAATCAACTTTGTTTTCTTTATGAATATTAAAATTTTTTATTAACATTACTATGAATTACTGAGAGATTTTATGTAAATCTTAGAATATATAGGTTTAGGTATATATAGAATATTTGGTAGTCACTCTGAGCCGAGGCCAGTTATTTTTTCAGATTTGCTAACCTTCCATCTAGAGGTGGAACACTGGGGTTGACAGTGAGGGAAAGGCCATGTCCAGCCTTCCGCTAGTACAAAGAGAGGCCATTTGTTTTAGCATTCTTCAGTGCTTGGCGGTGATAAGGGAAAACTAAGGCCAGTCATAATGGCGTTCCCTGCTGTGACCACCCAGATCTAGTCACTGACGCTTACAGAACTGAATTAGAGTAGAGAGGTCAGTAAACTAACGGGAATGGGAAAGCTTGAGGGCTCAGTGCTGTCCTTTGAGGGCATGTTTCAGCTTTTCAGTTACGGGATCTAAAGGAGGAAATGGGTATCAACAGTTACTCTAGGAAGCATACTTTGCTCAGTGTAAGGCCATGTGGTGTGAAGATGAAACTGTGTGCATTTTGTGTCCGTCTCTGCTCCACACCCACGCCAGACCTTAGTGGACATTTTTATTTAAGGTGTTTCATAGCAATGAAAGAGTCCAAATGTGTTAAATTTCTTAAGAGTTACAAGTAACCAAGGAAATCCAAGACTGGAAAACCAAGACTCTTTAAATGGTGATTCTGTTCTGTTTAGCTAATTTTAAAATGAAATTGTCAGTCTTGGTCTTTATAATACTAAATAAATAATCTAAGTGTTGCCTTTTGTGCATACTAGGCCATTTAACATGTATCTCTTCACTGACTTTTTGTCATTTGCCATGTCACAGAGAAGGGAAAAAAAAATAACATCTCAGCTAATTCATGAGAAAACTTCAATATTTATCAGAGAAGGAGTTGGTAACCATGGTTTATACATTCTAAATCTATGAAGACATCAGGCTAAATTACTAGTGATACATTGTAGACTTTGTAAGAAAATTATGCTATGCTTATTGGGTACTTAATATGTGCGCTATCAAATAGTAAAGGATAGCTCAAGAAAGGTTGGTTAAAAACAATGAAAAACAATTATGCAACTAGTTTCATAATGTATTTGATCTAGAAAAAATATATAATGTAATATTTGATCTACATTATATATATATATATATATATATATATATATATATATATATATATGCAATTTTAAAGATACCAGTGAAAATTGAACTGTTTGAAGGAGTTCAGATGGGTATTAAAGAATATCAGGGTTTTGAGATAATATAATTACTGCAGAGGAACCAGGCTCTTTATAAGAAAAAAAGACAAATGTTTAGATAGAGACCTGCTGGTGATAATATACTGATAGAATTACTGTTACTGAGTCTTTTTAACCATCTGTTCACAAAGATGCCTAAAAATGTTACGGCATTCAACCTGATCTATTCAGTATCTCAAGTGGTTTCTGAGGTTTAGCCCATGGTTGTCTGACTCTGCGGTGGAATGGGGTGGTGGAAAGGCGGGCAGGACGGCCTGGCTGGGGAAATCTGCTTTCCCACGTCAGCCAGGAAGCGGAGCGAGAAGACCTGGGACAAGAGTACTTCCTTCCCAGGCACAACTGGGAACCCAGTCTCTGAACCCAGGAGACTTCGTGGGTCTTGGCTTTGCCTTACCCTTCTTCTCTGTGACTCCTATCTTAACTCTAAGGACGTGGCTCTTACTTGGATTTCTTTCTTACCCTTCTTTTATGCAGGTTTCTTCTATGCACGTCTTTCTGAAGTTCTGTCTTTTTCTGAGACTTTGTGCCGTTGGTGCTTTGGTGGTGAACTGCACAAGCGTATGAACTGTTGTAGTGCTGCTGTTCGGAGTGTCCACCTCCCTGGTCTTTCTTCCAGGACAGGAGAGCCCCACTTCTTTCCGCCTGCCGGGGGTGGCCTCTGCCCAGCTGGCTCACACTGAGCGTGTTTCTCACCACTCATCGTTTCCTAACCTGCCTCTTGCTCTTCTTAATTCCACTTTCTGTAAAGAGCGAAACCCACCCAGGTACCCCTTGGATTTTCTTTCCTTGTCTAGTTGTTAAGCTTTCTGGATCCACCAGTTTTGTATCCTGATTGTTGTTATTGTCCGTCCCTGTCATTTCTGCTCCTGTTCAGAGCCTAATTAATTTTTTGTAGAACGCCACAGCAGTCTCCTGACTCTTTCTAATTCTAAGCCTGTCTCTCTGCTCTGGTTTATAAGAGGTTACTAGACTTTGTGAATTGTGTCCTCATATCACATGTGTGTGTGTTCACACATGCAGATGTGTTACTGTCATGTATACCCTGTCGGACATTTACATTACACATCATAGAACATATAAATGACAGAAATTATAAGGAATATAATAAAGATAACTACAGAAATTCAATTTTTCCTCAATATTCCAGTAAATCTTTTTATACACATTTGCAGAATAAGTACCTTGCTTTTAATTGAAGTCATAGCGAAGTTAACCTGAGAGACTATATGTCATTCTTAAGTGGTTTTCCACTCCCTACTGGATAAAATAGACCTCTTCTTCGCCTCGCTCTCCATGTCCTTGACCCTCTCAGTTGACCTGGGCTGGCCTCTCCTCACCCATCAGTGACACCCACTTCAAATTCACCATTCTGAACCTCAGTTTCCCTGAACTCTTGAATGTCCTAAGTACACTTTCTCACCTGATCTCTATGTTCTTCGCCACATTGCACTGTACTCTGTCCCTTTGGGGATGATAGAAGGCATCCCCAGATCTTATTTTACCAGACAGACACTATGTTGTTGTCTTGAAAAGGAATCAATGTTTGCCTTGGATCTTGTGTGATCTGTAAGGCAGGGGTAAAGTTTTTCTCGCTACTGAGGACCAATGAACAAATTAAATCTCTGACACAGAAGGTTTCCAATTTTAAGTCATATACACTACTTATTTTTCTAACCTTATCTAATATTTTCCTTTGCGAAAAATGAAAATTTTATTTTCCTTTAAGTTACTAATTGGTGGTAATTTAAGGAAGATTTGCTTTTTCATAAATAACAGTGCATATAATTGAAGAAGAATGTACTAAAAAGCAGGTTGGGGAGAAAATTTGAAAGTATTTTGAAAACCTTCAGTTTTTTAAATTCATTATTTATATGAAGACTTTCCAAGAAAACTTGCATAGAATTTTCCTTTTCTAGTGAAATTGGGTTCTATAAAAGTTTTTTAGTCTGAGTGAGAGTCCAGAACTACAAACTCTTTGAGTTTATGTCTCAGTTTTCTGTGTATTTGCATATGTGAGTCACCTCTTCTCTCCAGAAAGTATTTAAAAATTTTCAAAGGGATTGATGATTTAAAAACTGTTGAGAAATAACTGTCCTCAAACTACTACATGTTATTTGATTGATTTAATTTGCCACTTAAAGATAGAAAAAGAAAAGAAACAGTATAAGAAACTGCTCTTACTTGTGTAATGGCATGTTGTTTATGAACTGATGGATTTTTATTGTCAGAATTGTAATGGAATAACACGAATAGCTCATTTAAAAAGCATCATATTTTGTTCCCCTTTTGAGTGTGTGAATAAAGTTGCTCCCGGGCAGTAGTATTTGGTAAACTTTAAAATACGGGCTTTGACGGGAGCAGAAGGTTCTAATGTGATTTCATTTCAGCAATACAGAAGGTATCACTGGAGCAGAATGCCGCATCGCCACCTCCGTGGGCAAGGTCCCTGTGTTTGGACGTTCGGCAGGTGTGTGCCGCAGCAGTGGAAACGCTGTGGGTGCGCAGGGTCTTCATGATCTCAGCTGCAGTGGGTGGAGGCGATGACATCACTGTTGCTGCCTGACCTCGGAATCCTGGCCAGAGAGGAGCCATGAACTTAGACAGCTTCTTTGTGAGACACAGTGGAAAAAGAAATACACACATAGCTCTCCCTTGAGTTGTGGCAAGCTTTGTGACTCCTTTCTTAGCCCTTTGTGAAAGCACATGAGGGGACATGTAGGAGATTAACCCTCTTCACATTTCTGTAAGAAATTAAACAGATGCAAAGCAGCCCCCTCCTGCCTTCCTCGGGTTGTGAATTCAGTATTATGGTTGGCAGTGAATTATTTTCAGTTCCCCTGGAGAGACCGGGGCCATCAATAGGCTTGTGAAAGAGGCCTCTAAAGATCTCAGTTGTGGGTTTTCTGGGGCTTTCACTATTCTCCTGCATTATTCCTCTGAAAGAGTCCTTCCAAGAGTGGGGTCAGTCCAGAGGCCTTTATAGTGCCTGAGGTAATCCATCCTTTAATCTCTTCCTTCCTGTGGGAAAATCAGCAAGGGAGAAGAAAAGAGCGAGCTCATATTTACATCCAGAGAGTGCCTGTTTGGGCTGTTTACCTTCAGCCTGCCAGTGTTCTTTGCATGGCTATAGGTTTTCAATTTGGTTTTAAAGAAAAATTGTAAAAATCTTAATATGCATTTTGTGCTGATCATTTTTAATCATATTGTATCATTTTTATCAGGTGAACAGTTAATGTTAATATCCTGGAACTTTAATTCACTAATCCAAGAGATATGTTTTAAAAATGTGCTATTTCATTGTTACAGTGAGACAGTGTCGGGGTCGCTCCCGGCCGGCAGGAAAGACACACGACAAAGTCTGGCGGTGTGCAACCTTGCCTTTATTTGTCTCCGCGTGGGCCCCGCGAGGCCTCCTCTCTGCCACCAGCCCTTTCTCGCCGGTGGACTTTCTCTATCTCTCTCTGTGCTTCTCCCTCGTGGCGGGAGAGGCATTCACTTTTATAGGGTGACAGTGGCCAATCAGTTCAAAGCGCGCGATGCGGGCTGACTGGCTAACATCAGCTGTTGCTAGGCAGACTATCTTACAGAGCGGGTTGTTTAAGTCGCCAGCGCAATCAGGGGGCAGGAAGCAGGCGCCAACTTGACTCACTCGATGGGAGGGGCAATCTAGCTCAGGCTCCGCTCCCACCCACAGGCCCTACGTCCGCCAAGTAAGGCGACCGGTGTCGGCCGCGGCTCCCAACATCAGACAGTCTCTATATTGTTTTGATTTTCTTTAGTCTGAGTTTATTTACATATTATATATAGAAAAGGTTATTTTTCAAATATTTATCAAAATATTATGTTGTATAACAAGATTTAGCTCTTCTGAATTTTTATTTATTTTCACTGTATCTTTTTGAGAGAAGGTTTTATTATACAGTTCAGGGCTGGCCTTGAACTTACTTTGTAGTGTATGCTAACCTTGAATGCATGGCAGTCCTCCTGCCTCAGCCTCCTGAGTGCTTAGGTAACAGGTATGTGCCACCATGTCTGGCCCTGCTCTTCTGAGCTTTTAATGACATTCGTGTGTAACAGTGATTGTACAAGTGATGATTTGCTTTGACAATGGGGTAGTAACTGGTAGTTAAGATGGTAAGGGAAGACTTCTGCTGGATTTTTATTGCTTGATACGTAAGTTCACTTTTGTATTCAGTGTCTTATCTGTATGTTTCTTGAAAATTAAATCAACAAAGAGGAAATTTATCAGTCTGAGAAAAAAAGTGACCAATTTAGTCCAGGTTCTCTCTAGATCTATACAGTAGCATCTCATACCAAGTTCAGTTCATTCTACAAGCTGCACCTTGTAAGGAAGGGATGGTATCAGAAACCATCTGAAGGAAGGGAGTGGGTCTCGTAGGCAGTAAAGAGTGCCAGACTTCCCCACCTAGTTCCTGATTGGTACAAATAGAGTTAACTGCTTCTACTGGCTTTTGAAATAGTACTGTTAAAAAAGTGAAAAACACTTAGTATTTTATTCAAACAGGCCACATAGAATTGACTTTCATCTCCGAACCTTGTTTCTGTTCTCTTCCTTTGGGAAGCGGGCTTGGAGAAAGTTAATGGTGTGCCATAAGCTTCCTTTGTGCCTCGCCACAGTGCCTACATCCAGGTAGAGACGAGGACATTGCCAGGACAGAGCAGCTGAGCCCAGAGTGGGCTATGCTTAGCAGAAGGATGAGACACTCAGGTCTGACCTGAGGCAGGAAGCTGTGAGTAGCCTACCCTCCTGGCAGCCCTACCCTTCCGTGTGTGTGTGTGTGTGTGTGTGTGTGTGTGTGTGTGTGTGTGTGTGTGTGTCACTTGGTGTCCAGGCCAGAGGCACCTTCTCAACAAGCCTGTTCTGGCCCCGCAGGGAGGCAAGCCCATGCTGCCCGAGCTCCTGGGTGCGTGCGGCTGTGGATTTTCTTCCTCAGCATAGGCCTGGCATCTGCAATTCACTCACAGTACAGTTTTCAAGTGAAAGAGTGAAAATGCTTTTTTTGTGCCTGTAAACATAAGGTGGGGGAGGGTGGTCAGCACTGGCTGCTAGACTTTCAAAGGTTCTCTGCACACGTGAGCCCAGGTTTTAGGGTACCTCCATGGTTTTCCTGCATGGCTTCTTCTGCAGCAGCCTGGAGGAGGTTCATCCAGTTTCTCTGCTTCAACAACGGTATGGGTTGTGTTTTCCAGCTTTGCTTTTGTTTTTACCTGCATTATTGAAACAGCTCAATAATTTTCTAGACCCACTTCATTTTAAATAGATTTCCATGCATTTAAACAGTAACTCGTTGCCGTTTTTTATGTCACAAACAGTGGATGTAGACCAGAACTGTGCTTTAACCCTTGCCATGTCTGGTGGCTCCTGCCCAGCCTGCCCTGCCTGCTTGGAATCAGTGTGCGGCCGGCCCTTCCTCTCTGCCCGACCATTGTTTGTGTCTTCAGGGCTTCTACTCCAGCTGCACTGAATTTTTCTCCTGGACTAGCTCTCTTCCTGGTATGTCTTGGAAATGCTATTTCCTTCAACAAAAAGCTTTCTCCTCTTCTGTCCCTTCTTCACTGCCCCTCAGTGTTATAGCTTGGTGTGACCAACACTCATGTAGCCTGGAAGAGAGCTGGTCTACATAAGTAAACACAGACCTGGCATGTTTGAAAAGGAAGTGTAAGAGAGAGGGCTTTCTTTGCTATAACTTTTCACATGCCCACATCAGGGGTGGCCCTCACACCTGAACACAGTATGGCCTATGCAGTCCGGTGGACAGAGTACAGTGAATGAGAAGGTGATTTGTTTTCCTTGTTTGATGTCTTATAATTGTATCAGTCCGGCTTCTGAAGCAGTCAGCTCTTGGGAGCTCACAGCAATTTTCCAATGGGCAGCACATAAAAGCTCCTCAAAAAGTGGACTTTCTGTTTTTTAGCAACCCAAAGAAAAGGGTTCATCACTGGGTAGTGAGAAAGGAATGGCAGTTTATAGGAACTGTTTATATTTATTTATTCCCTAAAAGTAGTTTTCAGTTATTTCTAGAGTGGCCTGGAGAATGAAGCACTTCTGGGACAGGTGATTTTGCTCTGCTCTGGAGAATGGGTGGGCGGGGTGGGGGATGCTGCTGAGCCCTTCACTGGTCCACTGAAGAAAAACGCATGTGCTCCTTCCTGCACAGTGATATTTGCTTTGCCAAAATTATGAGTAATCAGTATAGGAAATGTAGTTATTTGTAGTTGAATATGTTTTTATAAAGTATGAAATAATAGGAAGCAAAATGCACAAAATAAGTGAAGTTAAAACTATAAACTTTGGATCTAGTCTGAGTAGGTCCATACTTCACCTGAATCAACTTAGAATATTCCACGCCTCGGTTCCTGTAAGAGGAGTGGGGAAAATAGCAGCCTCTTCACTGTGTTCTTTTTTTTTTTTTCTTCTTAATTTTAAATAGAATAAAACAAAACAAAACAGATCAGGGTAAAACAATGCAAATAACACAGGACTTCAAGTCAAAACAATAGGAAATCAACAGTGGCTACCATAGTGTCTCTTATTTTTTTCAAAATAGTTGTTCATACCTTTACACACAAGAAGTTAATACAAGGCAAAATAGAATAAAAGCAATCAAGACAAAAGAATGAGAGCCTTACAGGTCTTCAGAACCAAACAGTAAGAAATGAATCATGGTTACCATATTGTCTCTTGTTTATTTCAAAATAGCTGTCCATACCTTCACAAATATTGACATCAAATAACTGAAAACAGACTAAAACCAATCAAAACTAAGAATAAAATCATTATTAGACTTCACAACACAATGATGGGAAATCCGCAACGGCTATGATGATGCCTCATTTTCTTCAGCGTAGCTGTTCATACCATCACACTTACTAAAATCAATTCTTGTAAACTCTTTAGTCGAGATCTAGGCATGTATAAGCCTACACATGTACATCTATCCTTTCTGTATTAGAGGGAAAACAAAACACAACAAAGTATAAGAAAAATAACGAGCAAGAGTCAAGCAACGATAACAAAAAGCCCAAAACAACAATAATGTAGGCTTTCAAAACAAGGTGGTAGGAACATAATTAATTTTGTTGTTTTGCATAGTTATTTTCAAAAGTCTTACTTGAATTACCAGATATAATCATGCAGTATTGGTCTAATCCTACATATTAACTGTTTTATTCCAAGAACTAACAGAATTAGTAGTGCTATCATCTTAGTAACTCTTCACAGTACCATCCCCCCAAAAATAATTAGGAATCAATCTAAAAAAGTACGTAAAAGATCTATTCACTAAAAATTATAGAAAAGAAATCAAAGAGGATCTCAGAAAATGGAAAGGCATCCCATGTTCATGGATAGAAAGAACAAACATTATGAAAATGGCCATCCTCCCAAAACTGTTGTACAGATTCAATGCAATCCCAATGAAAATACCACTAGCGTACATCATAGATTTAGAGAAATCATTTCTACAATTCATGTGGAACCAGAAGAGACCTAGAATAGCAAAGGCAATTCTGGGCAACAAAGGCAAGGCAGAAGGCATCGCAATCCCTGACTTGAAGTTTTACTACAAAGCAACTGTGATAAAAGAAGCATAATAACTGCATGTATGTTTAAGTGTATAATTAGATAACCATATTACTGAGTTTTTTGGATCATAGGACAAAACTGTTTGCACTCTCACTGTTTGATAGTCCACTTTATATGCTTCAATTTTGTAACTTGAACAACTATTTATAAGATGAGAATATGTAATCTATTAACTAGTGATTTCTTTGTATTACTTGTACCCTTCTTCTGTTTTTTTTCTTTTTCACCTTAAATTAAAAAAAAAGCATAATACTGGAATAAAAACAGACCTTAGGATCAATAGAACAGATTAGAAGATGCAAGCACAACTACAAAGACACTCAGCCACCTGATACTTACAAGGGGCCAAACATGTTCACTGGAAGAAATAAGTGGTGCTGCAAAAACTGGCTCTTCATATGCCAAAGTCTAACACTAGACCCATGCCTATCAGCATGTAATAAATTAAATTCAAAATGGATCAGAGATCTGAATATTAAAACAGAAGCACTAAATATGCTGGAAGACAAAGTAGGTGGTATTCCTGAAGACATAGGAGTTGGCAGGAATTCATGAACAAAAACCAAACTTCATGGGAAATACTTCCCAGAATCAACAACTGGAATCTTGTCAAAAGAAAACCCCTGAATTGTGAAAAAATCTTAGTCAGCTGTTACTCAGACAAAGGACTTTTATCTAGAACATATAAAGAATTTTTTAAAATGTCTCTTAAATTCAAAGACCCAATCCAAAAGTGGGCGTTTGAGATATCTCACATGAAGAAATACAAATGGCAAATAAATGCATTAAAAAATGTTCAGCAGCATTGGTCATTAGAGGAATGCAAATTAAAACAACACTGAGAGTCCATCTCACCCCAAAAAGAATGGCCAGGATCAAGAAAACCACCAATAATAAATGCTGGAGAGGCTGTGGGGAAAAAAGGAGCTCTCCTGCACTGTTAGTTACTTTGCAGTTAATGTTTGTATAATATGTAAACAGTTACTTTGTTAGAGTAGTATGTGGAGAGCCTCCATGAGTCACTGTTTAAATACTGGTGTAAGTACAGATTTTCTCTTTTAAGATACCCATTGTTTGTAACCTTCCAAAATGTTTTTTTAAGAAGATTTTAAAAGTCGCTTGATTTGTGACATACTCTGATAGCCCCAAAACAATTCCTGTTAACTATAGGACATTCAGTTTGGTTCAAGCTGTGTCTGCAGTCCATGTTATTCATCATACATTTTGATGAGCAACGATGATCTTTCTCTATGACTCAACAGCTATCAGTATTTTCCCATAGTTTTTGGATCTCTCTGTTTTTTAAAAGCCTAACCATTCATCCATTTCCACCTGAATTTGGGCATGAATTATGCTAATGAATGGTGTGTATTTTTGCCAGGTTTACATATAATATTAGGGTGCTTGCACAGCGAAGAGTTACCATGGCAATCCAGAGACCATTGTCCTCAGAACTGCTGGCAAAGGTGATCTTCCACAGGCACCTGAGAATTTCCACATTGGGGGGTGGGGTCCACATGGTGGGGGGTAGAAAAGAGTACCTCAATGGGCCCAAACTCTGTAAACCACTTGGTTGATGCTGGGCACACACCATCTAGAGTGAGCTGGAACTGTGGTCAATGTAAATACCAGCTGAACTGAATCAGCATGATGCAGAGTGTAGATGAGGACTGTTGCCAGCATAAAAAGGAGATGTGGCGAAGTAGAGCATAGAGTTGTGGGTTCCCCTAAGTGGTGGTGGTGTTTGGAGCCTTTGGTTCTCCTGGAGGAGCTTATCATGCTGGTTCCCCTGATAAGAACTCAGCTGTTATCTTCAGAGGGGCTTGGGACTTTGTCACTGAGAATGGCTGCGGTTCACTTTGGGAGTGCTCTGGTCCTTACCTTGAGCATCACTTCTTGGCTCCAGAGGGGAAGATGTGTGCTGTTTAATTTCCAGAAGCTTGTCATACTGGCTTTCTGATACTATCTCAGCTGTTCTGATCCTCAGAGGAACTCGAACCTCATTGTCGCTGAGGATGGCTGTGGTACTTTTTGGGGAGGCCCTGGTCCTTATTTTGAGCATTGCATCTTGGATCCAGTACAAAGTGCTCAACCTACTGACACAGATCCTTCACCCCCCTGGCATGGACTTTCTAGCTTCTACCCTGGTGCTCCTTGAGGCGGCATGAGAGACCCAGCAGGATAGAGTTGCTGACCTTTGGGCCTTCCTGGCGCAGATCTGTAAAACAGACTTGCATGAGTCATTGTCGTGGGCTCTGGGTTTTCAGCTGAACTCATGCAGGTTATTGCCTTGGGATCCAGGGCCTCTATTAGATTTTCTAGGTCTTTGGTTGTTGTGAACAGATTTCCTGCACTTTATTTGTATTTGACTACTTGGGTGACAATCAAAATAATGCTATAAATTCTGTGTCCTGTGTGGTCTTGCTTTCCTTGCAACCCCTGACTACAACACTCTCCTTCTGGAAATCTAGTTTCACTATGAGCTAGGAACTTTATGACGAGCTATGAGCTAGGACTTTATGACGAGCCCCTCATAAAGTCCTGGACATGGAGTCCTAGTGGGTTTACCAGGTACACAGCCTTTCACATGTGCTGCCAAACACTGTTACAGGTGAAGTGGGGCCTGCGTGGCTCCCCTCGGAGAGGTGAGGTCTGTTGGCTTCCCCTGGACTTCCGTCCATCAGCAGTTTCTGTTTGCCGTTTTTTCTTGGTGTCCTTTCCCTGCAGTAAATCACCATAGTAAGGCTTGGCATGAGCATGGCCACATGCTATATCCTGTGAAGTTCTCAGGAATCCACACCTGGTGCTTCCTGGGGTGCTCGGGCTAGTGTTGCTGCTGATACAAATACACATGTGCATGTGATTGGGACGGAGGCTGAGCTGCTGCCACCGGGAGCCCGAGATGCCACAACTTGTACAAGAAACAGAAAATTAATTTTTTCCTCTAATGTCATAACTTAGAATTTGAAATTTAGACTGACCTGCCTGCGTCACGGGTGGTTCACACGTGCCCTGCCAAGGCACACTGGAGAAACTAGTGAGGGAAGCGGGACTGCAGGGACCTGCTCTCCTGGTGCCAGTTACACTGTGCAGCATTACGAATATGTTGACCTCAAGATCACAGGCTGGAGGAAGAGACCTCCACATGTGGCCGAGGTGCTTCTGCACTTCTGTGTGGTTAGGGAAGAACCACTTCCTCACCAGCGATCGAAGGCCAAGGTGCGAAAGCGGTGTGGCCTGGTCACACTTTGTCCTTGCCCTCGCTGCTGGACAAGGGGCTCCCCTGGCCCATGGCCGGCGAGCAGCCATCTCTACCTGCATTCATGGGGAAAAGACCCTTGTTTTCCATGTAACAGTGGAGAATATTTCATATCGTGCATCTCAGAGACCCCAGTTTTATCTAGCATGTCTGTAGCCCAAGCCTGGGTCACCCCAACTCATCCTCTTCGCTTGCTGCCTGCTGTTCCAGGGGCTGCAGTTCCTTCCTTGTTTCTGGTACTGGACAATTCTCTTTTATTGCAAGCTTAGATTTTCATTTAAAGGAATGTTTGACATATTTCATGATGTAGTTTTGTGGCTTTAAAAGAAGTTGGTAGTGTTGCTTTATTGTTAAATTATAACTAATGCTTTTATGGTAGAGATCTATACTGAAAGCATTCTAGGAATTTGTGTTTTCAGAAGAAAAAAATAGGCAATTAAATACTTAGATAGTTTGCCCATTTGATTCTTTTACTAAAAACATACTTACTTAGTACCAGGTGGGCTGGGCAACTCTCCCCAGCATGTTTACTGGATACTGCGCATAGCGGTCGGCCTTCATCCCTCTGGGTCTGTCCTCTGGTTCCACTGCTCTGCTCTCCTCTCCTTTTCTCTTTCCCTTCCTTTCTCCCCACTCTGTTCTTTTGGAGACTTTCACTGAACAGCCCCAGCGTAATGCTTTTTGGCTTTGTTGTCCAAGGGTTTGAGGAGGAGTTAGTTATAAATAAGTCATCAAATGTAGAACTCTTTTAAAGTAATTTATACAGATATAAGCCCTGCAAGTTTTCCTTTTTAGAATATCAGTCCTTTTCCAAAAGTTATAAAATCACATAAAAAATGACCAGTGGAGAAAACAGTTATCTGCAGTAAACATAATATGATTAAGATGCCTGCTTCTGAGATACAAATGTAGGATTAAACAATACCCCAGCTGCTTTTAGGAATGAAAATTCTTAAATCTTCTCTCTTCCTTCATCCTTTTGTTCTGTCCTCTTTTCCTCCTTTTCAATGAAGCAGAGCTGCTTATTGCCATCCTGGCCAATGAAGGAGTGGCATAGGTCTCTTTAGGGACACTGTCATTGACCACATGCCTTGTTACTATTTCCACTGGTCCCAGAGACTTAGGAACGTGATGAAAGGGCTGCCATGATGGTCTAGAATTACATAGGTGAGGGTAACTATGTATCTACTGCTAGATGTTAGTTTCCTCTTTACCTTGTGGAACTGCTCACTTATTCAATAATGGAAAGACATGCTTTCAGTCATTTTCTGTCTCACTGCCGAATGAGACGAGGTTGGCTGGTAGTAATTACTTTGCAGTTACCTGGTTTTATGCTTTTATATTTTGATGTTGGAAAATTGTTTCTTTAGTGTGTGATGTTGCTAAACAACATTCTTTAGGAGCTTACAAAGACTTTTTAAAATCTTTTGTTACTTGCATACTATGGGACAGCAATAAATAACACTTTTTGAGTCTATGCCTTTTAATCAGCTAGTGACCTATTTTATCTTGACCAGCGCCATTTATATTGTTCTGGGCATAAATTCAATTTAATTTTGATGAGAAACTTCAATAATTCTCTACTGAACCTGCCTAGCTCACCCCAGATTATAGAGTGAGCTAATTAATGTTGTGTCATGCATCTCAAGTGAGATGAAACTTGCTCATGGCATCCCCAATATGTCCCTCTAAGCTGGCACCCGCTTCAAGCTGGCAGGCTTTAGGGGCTTGCTGATTCCCTCTCTTAGAAGGTCCTCACACAAGATCCATCTGTTACATAGATGGCGTTCCGTCTGCCGTGCCATTATCTTTGGAAGATGTTTTTCCATTTAAGAACTGTAATTATTAGTCAGGAATGGTGGTGCATGCCTGCAATCCCAGCACTCAGGAGGTTGAAGCAGGAGGATCATTGCAAGTTCAAGACCAGCCTGGGCTACGAAGTGAGCGCAGGGCCAGCCTGAACTACATAGTGAGGCTGTGTCTCAAAAAGACAGAAACAACAAAAAACCCCACCAAAACCAAATAACTGTAATTATTTATAGTAAAGGTTAGAGATGGCTGCATTCCTTGACTCCACGTGGAGTTCAGATCCTAGACTTAAGGGCAGCTCCAGTTCTGACAGGTCCCGGCTGTGCGACTGAGCAGCCCATGGGCCTGCCTGCTGGCCTCAGTGGAGCTGGACGGGATGTCTGCCTCACCTAACTGTGTAGTTACTCAACAACAGGTTCACATAGAGAGCATCCTGTGGCCTGTGCATGGCTGTCAGTGTCCATGTGACACTCTGTAGCAACCATAGAGCCAGCACTCCAAAGGAAATGTACTCTGAGTATAAAACACAATCAGTGGTGTCAGACTTGATAGCATCCATTGAAAAATTTGGTAACTTTCTGTTTTCAGAAGTCCTTTAACAGCCAATACCAAAGAGCAGGATTTTGAGAATTTTGGAGAGGATTAGTTATTATATAACACAAGTTTATTTTGTAAGTGAACTCGTATTATTTCAACCAGATCTTAATCTCACCTTATTTTGCACATCAGAGGGTTGGTGGGTACAACTCCTGAGATAATATACTTCTTCACTCTAGTGAGAATCTGTTTCCTTATGAAGCCTTGAAAGCAGGGATATTTTTGATGGAATGGCACGGGGTGTTTGAGGGCAGCCTGCTGAGTCACTGCGCCATCTCAGTGTACTGGGCCCAGGGCTGACCTCAGCACTGGCGGCTCCCAAGGGCTAGACAGGGTCTGTGACCACATACACAGTGCCCTAGGCTCCCCATGTGGGCCAGTGCATAGCTCTCTGTCCACACCTTCCCATGGCCCTTCTCTGTCTTTTAAAATTCAGAAGCATTTAAAAAGAAATCAGACATCATGCTGTGTTTTAGGGCCTTGATCACCGATTTTAGAGACCTAAAGGAACCCAGGCCTTGTGCTCAGAGATTCTGATTTCAGTGTCATACACTGACACAGCTTCAGAAATATAAATGGATGTGTGTAACTGTGTGCCCACATGGATTTGCCCTGCATACACAAAAACGTAAATTTTGATGGAAAGTAATATTAGAGAAAAATGAAACTCCAGTTACTAGCTTTAGCAAATAATTCAGTTGATGAATGTTAGATTTGAGGGCTATTTCTAAGGCTGGGCAACCTGATTGAGAATGGAGACGTTTGGGAAATACAACATGGAAATTCATTGGCTTTATGGTATAATCTCACCATAAGCATGTACCCATGTGGATGATGGCTGAAATCAAATTTTACAAATAACCATGAATGCCATGGAAATAAACAGATTTTTACTGAAGTGTTAGTAGGGTCACTTACTCCAGTGTTTTGGTTCTAGAATTCTTAATAAGCGTGAAAAACATCATGAAAATCACTTAAAATGAATGAGATTTGAAATTAAAAGCAAAACTTTGTATTGAAAATGTCTCCTGATATATTTGAATTATTTATTTACTTTTAATTTGATAATTAAAGTTTTTTATGAATTTGTAAGTTTACGTGGTTTTGTTGAGGTCCGTTTATCTGATACTCTTATATTTGTTTATACAGCCACTCAGGTGTCACATGCTTTCTATATTCATGAAAACTTTTTCCCTTTAATCTGCTTATGGCTTGCATTAGTTTACCCTGGCTTCGTTTCTTATTCAGTCTATTGATACTTTTCATTTAATAAAAATAATACTGTTGGAGGTAGCTGTGATTTGTATTTTATTTCTATTTCCCTCGGCTGTTTTTTGTCCCGTTTGTTTCTTTACTTGCTTTTGTCAGACTATTTGAATTTCTGATATAAATCTATTTATTTATTTATATTTTAAAGAGATTAAGACAAAAGAGGACAGAGCAAAGCAGATCAGAATAGAAAAATGTAAGCAACAGCACTTCCAACAAGACACTGGATATTAACAGTAGCTACCGTAATGTCTATTTCTTTGAAATAGTTGAGCATAACTTCACATACAATAGTATCAAACATAACAAAATAGTATAAAATCATGCAAGAGAATGAAAGTATTACAGGGTATTCAGAACCAAACAACAGAAAATGAACAATGGTTACTATATTATCTCATTTTCCATAGAAAATTTGTTTATACTATCATGTATATGAAAGTCACAACATGATAGAACCAGTGGCAACAGAAGAACAAAAGCATGGTAGGACTTCAAAGTAAGATGATATTAAATCAGCAATGGCTGCCATAATGTCTTGTTTTCTTCAAAATAGCTGTTCATACCATCACACATAATAAAATCAGAAAAAAACAGAATAAAACCATTCCAACTAATGAATGAAAACATTACAAGGCTTCAAAGCAATGTAATGGGGAGCATGATTCCCATAAAATCTTGTGTACTCTTACTAATTCTTACACTAGGGAGACTATACGGTATTTATACATGTGAGTTTGATTTATTTTGCTTATGAGCATCGTCTTAAGTTGCATCCATTTATTTATAAATATCTCAATGTGATCATTCTTCATAGCTGAGTAGTACTCCATTGTATAAAACTATCACAACGGTTTTATCCATTCTTTAGTTTATAGAAACTTAGGTCGTTTCCAAGACCTGGCTATTACAAATTGTACTGTTATAAACGTGGGTGCACATATATCACTGCAGTATGATGTTTTCAGTTATTCTGGGAATATACCTAGAAGTGGAATAGCTGGGTTAAATGGAACTTCCAAACCAGCCTTTTGAGGAATCTCCAGACTGATCTCCACAGGTTGGATCAGTCTATACTCTCACCAACAGTGCAGAAGACTTCCTCTTCCCTCACAGCCTCTCCAGCATTTGTTGTTGGTAGTTTTCTTGATCCTGGCCATTCTTTTTGGAGTAAGATGGAATCTCAGTGTTGTTTTAATTTGCATTTCTCTAATGAGTAATGATGTTGGACATTTTTTCATGTATTTAACTTGCCATTTGTATTTCTTCATCTGAGAACTGTGTATTCATCTCAGATGCCCATTTTTGTATTGGATCTTTGAATTTCGGGGGTCTGATTTTTTAAAATTCTTTGTATGCTTTAGACAGAAGTCTTTTGTCTGAGGGACAGTTCACTAAGATTGTTTCCCACTTTGTTGGTTTTCTTTTCACTATGTTGGAGATTTCTTTTGACATACAGAAACATTTTAATAAGAGGTGATCCCAGTTATTGATTCTGGGAAGTATTTCCCGTGTAGTTTGAGTCCTGTTCATGAATTTCCTACCTACTCCTATGTCTTCAAGATTTTTACATAATTTGTCTTCCAACAGATTAAGTGTTTCTGTTTAGTATTTAGGTCTTTGATCCATTTAGATTTTAGTTTAGTACATGGTGATAGGCATGGGTATAGTTTTAGTTATCGGCATATGGAGAGCCAGTTTTTCCAGAACCATTTATTAAAGAGATTATTGTTCTTCCAGTGAATGTGTTTGGCCCCTTTGTCAAAGATAAGTGATTAAGTGTGTTTGTAGTTGTGGTTGTATCTTTTAATCTATTCTATTGATCTTCAGATCTGTTTTTATTCCAGTACCATGTTAATTTATTACAGTAGTTTTGTAGCATGACTTCAAGTAAGGGATTGTGATGCCTCCTGCCTTGCCTTTGCTACTTAGAATTGCTTTTGCTATTCTAGGTCTTTTCTGGTTCCAGATGAATTTTAGGAGTGATTTCTCTAGATTTATGACGTATATTGATGTTATTTTTTATTGGGATTGCATTGAATCTGTATAATAGTTTTGGGAGAATGGCCATTTTCACAATATTTAATCTTCCTATCCATGAGCAAGAGATGACGTTCCATTTTCTGAGATCCTCTTCAGTTTCTTTTTTCAGTGTATTATAATTTTCCTTATATAGATCTTTCACTTCTTTCATGAGAATAATTCCTAAATATTTTTTTTTTTGGTTGCTAGTGTGAATGTTGTGGCTTTTCTTATTTCCCTCTTTGTGATTTTGTTGTTAGTGCATAGAAATGCTATTAATTTTTGAGTTTTGATTTTGTATTCAGCTACATTGCTGAATTTGTTTATTATATTTCGGAATCTTTCAATGGACTTTTGGCAGTCTTCTATGTAGAGTATCATGTCTTCTGCAAATAATGATAATTTAACTTCTTCTTTTCCAATCTTTATCCCTTTTATTTCTCTCTCTTGTCTAATTGCTCTGGCTAGTATTTTCAATATTGTATTAAGTAGGAGTCGTGAGAAGGGACATTCTTGTCTTGTGCCTGATTTTAAGGTTAAAGGCCTTCAGTTTTTGGCCATTTAGTATGATACTGGCTGTTGGTTTGCAATAGATGGCCTTTATCATATTGAGGTAAAGACCATCTATTCCAATTTTCTGTAAGTTTCATATCATGAATGAGAGTTGGACCTTACAAAAGCTTTTTCTGCATCTGTAGAAACGATAATGTGATTCTCACTTTTGGCTCTATTCATATGGTGGATTACATTTATTGTTTTGTATAGGTTGAACCATCCCTGGATATCTGGGATGAATCCCACTTGGTTGTGATGTGTAATCTTCTTGATGATTTGTGGCATCCTGTTTGCCAATATTTTATTGAGAATTTTTTTGCTTCTATGTTCATTAGGGAGATCGGTCTATAGTTCTCTTTTTTAGTTGGGTCTTTCTCAGGTTTTGGTACTCGAGTAATATTTGCTTCCAGGAATGACTTAGGAGGTATTGCTTCCCTTTCAATTTCATTGAAGAGTTTGAGGAGTGTCGGCATTAAGTCTTCTTTGTGCTTCTTGTAGAATTCCTCAGTTAACCCATCTGGGCCTGGGCTCTTCTTTGTAGGTGAGGACTTAATTACATTTTCAATTTCATTAATAGAAATTGGGTTATTCAGCAGTTTTACATCTTGACCCAGCTTTGGTACTTTATATGGTTCTAGGAATCTGTACATTTCTTCTGTGTTATCAAACCTTTTTCTGCAAACAGAATAGCTATCTCCACTTTTCGTGGGGTTCCTGTTACATGAAGTATTGTTTTCCATCCTTTGATTCTCAGTCTATGAGTTTCCTTTTGGGTTAGATGGATTTCTTGTAGATTGGATGTTGTTTTATAATCCATTCTGCCAGTCTGTTTCTTTTAATTGGTGAAATGAGACCATTTACATTAATGATTATAACTGTTATATATTGGTTTATTAGTGACATGTTATCTTTCTCCTGTTGTATCTTTACCTTTCCATTCTATTTTTATTGTCTGTCTTGCTTAGTGGTTTTTTCGTATGTATATCTAGACTGTCTTTCAGCATTCTTTGCAGGGTTTGTTTGGTGATCATGAATTTCTTCAGCTGTTCTTTGTCATGGAAGTATCTTATTTCTCCATCCATTCTGAAGGACAGTTTTGCAGGGTACATCAGTCTGCATTAGGAAGTCATTTTCCTTTAGGATCTGAAATACTTCGCTCCATGTTCTGCTTGACTTCATTGTTTGTATTGAGAAGTCTGCTGTGATTCTGATAGGTTTTCCTTTGTTGATCTGTCTTTTGTCTCTAACAGCTTTTAATATTATTCTTTTAAATTTTTTTGTATTTTAAAGAGATTAAGGCAAAAGAGCACAAATAGATCAGATGTAACAAAACAAGGCAAAAGAGGACAAACAGATCAGATATAACAAAACAGATCAGAACAGAACAATGCAAGCAACACTGTATTTCACCACAAGACAACCTGTAATTAACATTAGCTACCTTAATGTCTCTTTCTTTGAAATAGTGGAGCATACCTTCATATACAATGGTATCAAACATAATAAAATGGTTTAAAATCATTCAAGAGAATGAAAGTGTTACAAGGCATTCAGAACCAAATAACAGAAAATGAACAATGGCTTCACTATTCTGTTTGTTTCTTATATTGTTCATCCACGGATTCTATCTTTCTGCATTGTTCCTCTAAGTTTTTAACTGTGTCTTTTTCAGATGTGTACAGCATTTCTTTCACTACTTTTATCATTTCTTCTTTTACTTGAGAGATTATCTCTAATTTGAGTTCCTTTATAGCTTCCCAGAGTTGCTTTATTTCAGTTGCTATTATTTAAGGCATTTCAGGAGTATGGCTTATATTTTCTTCTATGTACCTGGCTCCTAGGCTTTCTTGGAATGGGCTGGAGGTTTGAGATTGCATTTTGGTCTTTTGTCTTGTCATTTTCCTGTATTTCCGTGTTTCAAGTAATGTTCCAAAGCTTCCCCTGGGTATATTTCGAAATCTCCTTCTAATCTCCTCTATTTCTGGGACTGAATGGAGATTGCTTAGCGAGGTACAGTCAGGCCTGCAGGACCTCCCGTGCCACCTCTGGTGTTCCAGGAAGCTAGGTGGGCTCCTAGCCACTGAGGGTGATGGTCCAAAGCTCTCCCCAGGCTAGTGCCAATGCCCTGAACTCACCTCATGTGCCCTCAGCTCCCCTGATTGAACAAAGGTCATCGGGCGTGGTCTGTTGGGGCCTGTGACACCTCCTGAGCCTAGTCCAATGTGTCTGGAAGCTGGGCGGGCACTTAACTGCTGGGAGCAATGATGTTAGTCTCTCCCTGGGCCTGGTTGGTGTGCTGATCTCATGTGGCCTCAACTCTCAGAAATCTATTTAAATTTATCAATTTTTTAGTTCTGTCATTTTGTTTGTAATGAATATATATCTTTTATATTTCAAATCTACTTAGAATGGATGTTGTACAAATTTATATAAAATGGAGAACACTGTAACCATATAGTCTGCACAATGTGTCTTTTCCTTTTTGGCTATAGTTGTAACAGATATTACCTGTATGCATGTTATAAAGTCCTTCAATGTAAGTGTTAAAATAGTGTATGTACTCATATGTTGGTCTTTCTGATGTTTTGTATTCTTGCCTGAACATTTGAATTTTATCTCATGTCATTTTCCTTAAGTCCAAAGAACTTTCTGCAGATAATAAAAATTTACTAGTATGGATTTGCTTTATGTCTGAATTTTTATTATCTCAAGATTACTTTACATAGATTTGCCATTTTCCTTTATCACTTGGTGTGTTATTCCATTGTCATCTGGCCCCCATTGTTTCTGATGAGCCATTAGGAGAAGTCAGATCATTCTCTGCATACAGGGTACCACGGTTAGGAGCTTCATTCATTCCAAAGTTCTGGAAATATGGCCAGGTTCATGTTCATGCTTGAAAGATGTCTGTAGTTGTGTTTGTCGCTCGAGGCAGAGTTCTCAAAATAAAACCAAAATTTTGCCAAACTCTTCTGTTTGAGAACTAAAATGTTCACAAACAAAAGTGTTCATGAACCAAGTACCACTGTACTATATTATCTTTTTCTAACTCTTTTTAAGATTTTCCATTATCTGTGTTTTTAGGAGTGTGACAATACACTACCTATAAATGGTTTTATTTCTGTTTGTTGTGTCTGGCATTCATTGTGTTATTTGAATTTATAAAGTTTTGGTTGTAACTTATTCAAATAATTCTTCTTTCCATCCTTTCATGTTTCCTGCTCTGTCAGGGTCCAATTATTCAAAGTATAATCAAAATACAACATGAATATCTAAATTTTAATACCATTAGAGTAAAAACACATCGCCATTAATCCCCCTCAAAATATTACTCTCACTTTTAATTCATTATTCCCACCATTTTGCCACTTTTGGAAGCAGTTCTGAAAGTTCTTCTTTCACAAGTGTCTTTTGAGGTGTGATAAAAACAATGAGTGGCTGCTGTTGCTAGTGCCCTGGGTCTTTAAAAATCAAAGCAAAATGAAACAAAACAAATCATTGCATTGTTCTTATTCATAAGATTGTGTGCCTTTGCCTTTAGAGTCTTCTACAAAGCCAAAGAGAGTAGGAAATGTAGATGTTTTGAATGCCGTGACAACTCAAAGGCATTTATAAAAGAGGTCTTCCAAAACTGCTTCAGAGAGGCAAGGACAATGAGATGGTGTGTTTGCAGTGAGAGGGACTATTTGGAAGGTATTAACAGCAGTGAGCCCTTTCTTATAATTTTTAAAGTTTAAGTATTCACCATATGTTAAACCTTTGGCTATTGTTTCATACTTCACTGACTTTTTATTTTTTTCAAACCATTTCTCTTTGTCTCGGATGTTTTCTGTTGGTTTATCTTCACATTCATTTACTTGTCTATCATCTACCGTCTGTATTAAATCTATCCCTTGTTTTTTTAAAGAAATATTATAAATTTTAGTATGTAGTACTGTTGTTTTTAATTCATTTTAATCCTTTGAGATTTCCTACTTGTTTACCATTTGTGAACGTGTTATTCTTTATATAGCTGAAGAAATATTTTCTTTGAATATTTATTCTTTTTTTTTTTTTTTTTTTTTTTTGTCTTTTTCGTTTTTATCGGTACCGGGGATCGAACTCACGACCGCCTGCTTGCAAGGCAGGTGCTTATGCTGCTGAGCTAAATGCCCAGCCCCTGAATATTTATTCTAATATCTGCTTTATCTTAGAGTCTTCTTAACTTCTCTTATTTATGAATCACCTTTTCCTATTTCATTGGATATTTAATGATTTCATAATATATGTTGATGTGTTTAATGATATACTATAGAGACAATTCCTCAGTAGTCCTCAGGATAGTGTTAATTGCTTTTGTGGGTTGGTTGTTGGTTGTGTTGGTGTTAAGCAGAGAACTTTACTGGAATCATTTTCTAAAATGCAGTCTTTGTTACTTTAGTGTTAGCTTGGCTGCTTAGAGTTTGCCATAAACACACATAATACAGAGGCCAGTTAAAGACTCAAGTGAAGTATTTTTATAGAATTTACATCACATTTCCATTGTGGCTTTCCATTTTCTGGGATCACCACTCACAGTATACAGGTGTTGTGGTGCTGAAAAAAATGTTTTTATTTACGTTTTAGCCATCCATGTAAACCTATCTGGGAAAGAAAAGCCATGAAGTCAGGTCCATTCTCCCAGTATTAATTGTAGTTTCTCCTTTGTTTATTCCTGAATGCCATTGGGAAGTCATTTTATCTACTTTATCTCATATTTATAATTGCTGTCTATAAGGATGTTGGCTGGATAGAAAACATCCATCCATATCACAAGGGGTTGCTGTCATTTTTTTTGGATTGTGGGAGATTACCACTAGCAGCAAACAAAATAGTGAGAAAAACATTTGTTCTTCAAGCAGAAAAACAGTGTTCTCAGGATATTCAATAAGGCTGTAAACTTTGCTTCAGGGAAGAAATTATTTGTCCAGGAGGAGACCTTTTAAATGAAAGTGAAACTGTACTAAATTCTACAAATTCCAGAAGTCCTTTAAAATAACTGGCTTGCAAAACATGTTACTTGGTGGTGGTCTTCTTCAGAGGTTTCTTTATGTGTAATCCTATAAATTATACAGCATTTCTGTTTTTGATATTTGCCAAACTACATGTTATTACTTCTTTAGCACTTAGATATTTTGAGTTTGGAATTATGGAAGTGTGATAGGAGAATAGAAATGTTGAAAGGACAAGGAAAGAATAAGTCTTAAACCATTCTTTGCTCCGGTGGTGTCTAAAAAAGTCTAATATAAGTCAGATTATGTAACAGTAAAATACTGAAATAGAGATAATGTACTACTATATGTGAAAGGGACAAGGGCAGGGATTAAAGCACAGAAATCGGAATCTCTTATGCATGTATGATTTATACACATCACATAGTAGAAGATAAATGTGTTAATGGAATTTCTTTACGTGTGTGTGTGTGTGTGTGTGTGTGTGTGTGTGTGTGTGTGTGTCTGGTCTGGGCGATTAATGAGTCTAGGCTGTGTGAAATACCTGTATTGTTAATACCTTGCCAAGATGCTTCTCATGTCACAGTTTTATGAAGAATTATTGGAATATCTTTTCTCCTCAAGTCAGATTTGGCATTCTAAGAATAATTTAAAATGTATATTTAAAGAGAGAGGGAATGTGAATCATTTTATGATTGCAAAGAAAAGAGAGATTCCAAGTGTTGAAAGAAAAGGAAAGTAATTCAAAGAATGTTGAATGAATCAGTGAATTAAGGCGATAATCAAACAAACGAGGTAACTTTGATCTTCATTTGTAGAGTCTTGGGAGAGTGTATATAGGTTTGGAGATTATGTTCAGACTCAGGAAGTTTCAGATAAGAACGAGGACTCTCCTTGTATTTGGCCTAGAGCCCATGTGTGTTACACCCTGGCAGAAAGTTTTTCTGTATTTTTGCCGTGTTTACTGTGTCCTGACACTGTGGGAGACTGAGATTAAGAGTGACAGACTAATCGACTTGGTGAAGGAAACTCAAAGGCATGCCGGATTCAGGTATGGCATAAGTCGGTCTGGTTTTAGCTAGATTCATAGTAGAAATTGGGGGCAAAAGAGCAGAGAGAAAAATTTTGAAAATCTTAAATTTGTGTTCAGAAGGAACTATGTATAAATTTAGGGCCAAAGGCTATGTGCCTGCTGGAGAGATTATCACCACTAAAAAGAAACCAAATCTCCGAATAAGGGTAAGAAGAAAGAGGCCATGAGCTCATCGCAGAAATAAGCAAGATCGCATCCATCACAGGCTCAAAGACAAAAAGTGTCAGCGTTTCATCTGAGAAGAGAGCCCCAGAGACCCCAGCTCAGTAAAAAGCTCTCCTAGGTTTCTAGGATTCATCTCACTGTGCTCAGCCATCCCAGCACTCAGAAGCCGCTGCAGCCGTGTTTTAAAGGCCACTGCTTCTGCTGACAGCAGACCTGGGCGGTGTCCATGAAATAATGGTTCTAGGAACATACAGGAATGCAGGAGTTACTGAATCAGGTATGCTTCTACTCAAATTTCCAAAGAAGGCCTGCGAGGCCAGGCAAGGAACCCTAGAGGGAGAACAGTGCTTAAAGCTAGGTGAATGAAGCCAAAGCTGCAGCAGAGACTCCAGGAAGGCAGAGATACCAGAAATATGGAATGTTTGTTGAAAAAAGCTACAGGCCATAAATGCAGTGATGCCAAGAGAAAGGCTGTAGCTGCCGAGGCCGTGGGGCTGGGGCCTTCACAGCCAGGGGAAAGGCACAGTTTATCACCACAGGCCAAGGATGTCACATACGGAGCTCCAGAGCTTGATGTTTGTTTTGCTTTGACCCAATTTCTTTATCCCTATTCTTCCCTTTGGCGTGGAAATTTTACCTGGGCCATTGTACATTTGGATTATGTAAACTGTTTTTATTTTTAGTTTTATAGGGATTGACCACTTATGTTTTGCTTTGAGTCTCAGAAGAAATTTGTTTAAAGGATGATTTAAGGATATATATTTTAGTATGAAGTTGAAAAAGGGCAGGATGTAACAGTTAGAGTGGTCTGTCACCTTGTCGACTTGGGGGATGGTAGAGTACACTTCTTGGTATGTGATAGTGGGCTTGGAGACTTTACCTGAGGTGTCTGTGATTGGTCCCTCACTCTGTTACCCTGTTGTGTTTGTAGTCTACCAAGAACTAAGCGTTTTTGCCCTGATCTGCTCTTCTGCCATGATTTTTTTGCCATGGAACCTGCTATTCATGGACTGGATCTCTTTAAAACATGAAACAGTAAATGTTTCCTCCTTTGAGTGGTAGGTGTTTAATATTTATTGTGTCCAGCAACAGGACAGCTGAGTAATACATATATATGGTACTGTCAGCTTTTTTATCCAAGTTGCTTCTCTGTCATTATATTTATAGTTTCTTTTATCCATTTTTCTTGCCTTCCCCAATGGCTTCACCAATGAAGAAGTCAAAATGATTGAATGAACAGTTCCAGTTTCCCATAGAGTAGATTATTGTGTTCCTTGCTAAAACATCCTTCCTTGGTTTTTAAAACATCCAAATCATACAACTCAAAATCACAGAGTTAGGGGGCAAATGAATATTTTAGTTTCTAGTTATACTTTTAAAAGATTCAACTTTTTTATTTTTTAATCATTAATATATGCAAGATAGGTTCTAAAGTTATCTTCCTCCAGGGAAGGAGAGAGATCCTGTACTTGGCAATGTGGTAAATTGTCAGAGGCGGGGTTCTGACTAGCTTAGTAGAGCTCAAGGGCACATTTCTGATGCCATGCAAAGCCTCAGTTATTGTGCCACAGCCCCGAAGTGAATCAGAAAGAGAGGAACCAACATGCACAGAAGGAGCTGCCCCGTCCTCTCTTGTAGAGGAACTCCTAGTATACATGTGACATAAAAGTATCCCCAAATTTCAGTCCCATGCCAGGTTTCTACTCCAGTTTTTCCTTCAAACTTCCTGGCCATCAAAGTTTCAGTTTTATGTCTTGTGTGACTATAATTACTTCACTGTACAATGAAGGAATTGATGTGTAGATATTAACCTGGGGAAGGATAGACCCTAACCTAAGGAAGTGTATGCTTTTGGATAAAGTATAAAGTGCTGTGCAGTACTTAAATTCAGCTACC
Source organism: Cavia porcellus (assembly GCF_034190915.1). Taxonomy (NCBI): domain Eukaryota; kingdom Metazoa; phylum Chordata; class Mammalia; order Rodentia; family Caviidae; genus Cavia; species Cavia porcellus. The sequence continues at coordinate 47,284,750 of NW_026947513.1, read as the reverse complement.
TTGCAGAGTATTACTCCTTATTATTCATATATTTCATGCTGAATGGACCTTTAGTTTCTGGGTAGAATTCTCTAGGAACATGTAGGTATCCATTGGAGAAAGGCAGAAATGAATTAGAAGCAGACACGGGTCATTCACTTCAGGAACTAATCCGTAGAGATCATTTGCACTGAATGATAGAGATGGATTGGGTATACATATAATAATGGAAGAATTAATCAGTAGTGCTCAATTCAGGAGCGGAAGATCAAGTTATGTTGTTATCTGCAGCTCATGATCAGACATTCAGTTTTGCCAGAGAGCAGTAAGAAACTCAGAGCTGTTTTCACTTAAAAAAAAAAGAAGAAGAAAATGATTGACTTGTGTGTACTTGGCTTTTTAAAAACCATATATTACACACAGGCACTACCTTAATTTTCTTACAAGTTTGTCAATAGTTTTCATAGCATTCCAGGACACACAAACATTTTATAAATACACGGTTGTCTGGTCATAAAGACTAACAGTGAAATAGCTTGTACTATAAAATTTTTCTTCTCCTCTCCTCCCCTACTTTCCCTTCCTTCCCCTGCCCTGCCCTTTTCCGTCTCCTCTTCCTCCTATCCGTTCTTTCTCTCCCCTTCTCAAAACTAGCAGCTTCACTAAATCTTCTGAAGAATGGCTCCGTGACAAAGTTATTTCAAAAGTCAAAGTAGTTATTACATGTTCCTATACTCCTTGTGGTTGGATAGCAGTGTGTTCTTGGCTGCAGAAGGAATATGCCAACATGTGCAACCCTGTGTATCCTTAAATACTTTACTGAAGTGCAAGATCATGTATCTCTGTAGGATTTGATTCTCAGTCTCTGCTCCATATTTTTTTTTTATAAAAATCTGGGAAAACTGCCACTTCTGGCTTTCTAGAGTGCATCACTAGGGGCTGGAGCTAATGCATAGCAGCATAAGCTTCTGCCTGGAAAGCACAGAGTAGAATTCCTGGTGAAAAAAAGAAAAGAGGGAAAAAAAGTAGAACTCATCACTAATATGAATTCAGTATTGTAGACTAGGATATCTTATCATGAGATTGCATGAAATTTGATGTATCCCTGAGGTAGAATAACAAAAGTATATAGGCAAAAGAAGAATTTACTTCTGGTATTCTTTCCAGAATAAAGAAATTTCATTTCTTTCATATGAAAGCTGTATATTACATTAAATAGGTTATGCTGATTTGATGCTGTAAACAAATATTATAAGTGCAGCTGTAATGATTATCACTGCTTTATTAGTTTTATAAAAAACCCACTGTTGAGCTGGGGATATAGCTCAGCAGCACAGTGCCTGCCTGGCAAATGTGAGGTCCTGAGTTCGATTCCAGTACCAAGAAAACCCCCACTCTGATTCTATAAAGCCCATCTATTGTAGTTAGGGATTTTCAAGGAGGACAAGACAATATGGACACATAACTTATAGCATTATTTATAATGGTCAACCAAGGAGTCAAATACAAAGTGCAGAAAATCTGTCCATACACTAAAGATCTAGGGAATCCAACCAAGGGCTTAGATCATATGGCCCTGTCCTGCATGAGTTCAGCTCAAAACCTAGAGCCCATGACCGTGCCTCCCACAAGTCCAGCTGGAGGCCCGGAGACCATGACAGTGACTCACGCAAGTCTGTTTCATGGATCTGCACTAGGAAGGCCCCAGACTCAGTAGTGGAAGCTAGAAAGTCTGTGCTAGCAGAATGAAGGATCTGTGCCAGCAGACTTAGGGTTTCACATTGCAGCCAGGAAGTGATGCTCAATGTACGGACCAGGGCTCCCCTGAAAAGTACCACAGCCATCTTCAGGTACACTCAGGATGAGAACAGCTGAGTTCATATCAGGAAGCCACCGTGACAAACTTCTGAAGATTGAGTAGCACACATCTTTCAGATCCAGGAAACGATGCTTACAGTAAGGACCAGAGCTCCCCCAAAGCGAACCATGGCCATTCTCAGTGATGACAAGGTTCTGAGCTCCTCTAGTAACAGCTGAGTTCATTATCAGTGAAGCCAGCATGACAAGTTCCTCCAGAACCAATAGTTTCAAAAGAACCAACAGCTCCAAACAACACTAGTTTTCCTCTCCAAGTCTTTTTATGTTAGCAACAGTCCTCAGCTGGGCCATCTACACTCAGCATCACGCTGATTCAGTTCAGGTCGTGTTTAAGTTGACCACCAGGTTTCAGGGCACTACACCATCTATCTTTGCACTAGCCCATTGTGAATAGTTGAATTATAAGTGATAGGAGACATCTTGACTCTTTTTAGGTCTCTGAGTTTAGTCATTTTTGTTAATGTAAGAAAGCAATGAAAAGTAGACCTTTTCTGATAGTTGCTTTTATACCACAGTCAGAAAATTAGTTTGGGAGTGTACAGATTCAGAAACTTCTGAGGCTGTCCACTTTAACATATCCTGAAGGCTGTTGTGTTCACAGAATGTATCTGAGATACAGCCAGCTATGCATTGAGCTTACAGTGCATGTGATCCCTGATTGATAGGCCACACGGCAAGCACAGTGGTTACTGTTCCATTGGAAAAGCTTGGCTGCTGGTGATCATCTCCGTGGATTCAGAATATACTGTAGATGGTAGGTGAGAAGGGACATTTCCAAAGGAAGATGTGTTTGGCAGGTAAAAATAATGGTGGCCCATTAAATAACCTGATCAGGGGTGGTGGCACCAAAAGAATGATTATAATGACAAAAGTTGCATTATATACTAGTTTGTATTTTATTACATGCTATTTTATTGATATTTATATTTATGTTATAATTAGCACCATTTTTATATGTAGAAAATGATGTATATTAGGGTAATAATGAATTTTGCAGAATTCACAGTAACTAATTAGTATGTGCAGAACTGGAGTGCCTTGATCTATTAACTTAATTGACTCTGTGATTCTGGAAAAGATGGCCATGTTTGTGTTTGTGCAGGAAAGATGGCTGTGGTCACGTTCCTCACATGAAGCGGAGTTTGCAAACTACAGCAAATTTGGCCTAACACCTCTGTTTGTGAACCGATTTGTTTGTAGACAAAAGCATTCATGTGCTAAGGTACCACTTAGTGGTGTTTAAGCATCAAATATTCTTTTTCCCTTCATCATAAGTTGTCAATTGTAGGTTCTCTGATTAACATGGACTGTTTTGATCTCTCTCCTCCAAAGTCTAGTGCTAGAAGCGATTGTGATAAATCTGTGATCTCAAAGTGCTTTGCCTGATTTGCAGGTCTTCTTTTTAGATGTTGAAAATTGGCCTAGGGAATGCATTGTTAAGAAAGCCTCTCTGTTGGGCAGCCTGGTGTGTGACATGTGGAGGGGCAGGTGTGGCACTGGATCTCCCCTCGCTGCCCCTTGTTGTAGGGTGCAATAGTGGCTTCCTAAGCAAATGCGGGCCTAGTCCCTGCAGTGAACACAAGCTTGGCCAAGGCAAACCAAAGAGAGTGTAATAAGTTTATTTGAAAAATGCAGATGAATAGGTATGGAAGAAACCAGCTCCTCAGCAAATTTGGGTTGAACAAAGAGAAAGAGAAGATAAAAGCAAAAATAAAAATATACATAGCCTCTGAGAAACCGTGTAGCCCCCGTGGAACGCAGTCTGTTCTCAGCCCTCCACATTGCATGGCAGCTCGTGAGGAGTTCTGCATTGGAGTCCTGGTCTTGCCCAGATCTTGTGATTGGCTTTGCCATGCTCTGCACCTGTATCTGGGCCACGGGGGAAGAAAGAGTTTTCCTGTTTTGCTCAGGATCTTAGGTGCCAGTGATACAAGGCTTTGTCAGGGGTTGGTGTGAGGAGCAGGAGTCTCAGTTGGCCCCAAGAGCCACTGCCTTGGTTTACTTACTTATGTGTAATCCCTTGTCCCTAGTGTTGCCAAGAACAGTAAATGTGACAGAATGTCACCGGGAGATTCTCCTTGGTGAGCGTGACCTAATTGGAGCCCTCTTTAAGAGATGCCACGGTGAGGGAAGTTTTGTCCTGATGGCCTCACTGACTGCCTTGTTGGAGCTGCTCACCAATGCTGCACCAGGAGTAGGGGAGCTCGAGCACTGCAGCTGCCCAGGAGCCCAGGCAGCCTGACCACCAGGAGGAGAGGAATCCTGTCAGTGGCTTGAGACTTTAGAAGAGTGTCCCATGTTTCAGTTGGTAACTTTGGCATGGAAGGCACCTTGATTTCAGCTGTGAACCAGGGAAAAGAGTTGTAGTGTACAGTTTCCCTCTCCATACAGGTCAATCAGACCATGGGTAACAAACAAATCTAGATTTAAGCCCTACTGTGATGATTTGTTCCACAGCAAAACTCAGACAGGTAGCAGCATGATCATAACTATTGTGACTGCAGGTATCAAATTTAAGTCAAGGTAAAGATGGTTTGGAATCATTTGTTGCTATGTGAAAGGAAACAATTATGTCTTAGCAGTGTAAATGGAAGCTGTCTGTTATATAGAATGTCAGGTTTATTATTGACAGCCAGTCTAATTTGCTCATGTGAGTCTACAAAAAATTAGAAATGGACAGTTTTGTTGCACAAGAAGGAAATTCTGAAAATGGTAGATTGTATAAGCTGGTGGAGAAAGTGTTGCTTTTCAACCATTACGTGCTTTGCAAATTCTCTAGGAAGGGACTAGACTCTGTTGAGGAAAACAGAGCTACTGACTCAGAAGTGAAGATCTTCAGGGACTTGAGTGTGAGCAGAACTTTCTTATTTGAGCAAAGAGGAGGGATTTGCTTATGACAGCAAACAAGAAAATGGAGGAAAAGAAGGCATTAGATATACCGAAATGGCAGGATATATGGGGTAGTTCTCTCTCTGGAAAGCAACTAAGCTTTATTGAGTATTTTGTCCAAGAGGACCTTCCATTTTGTTCACAGTCAGCATAGAGGTAAAAGAAATGCCAAGAAAAGTTGAGAGTGGAGGAACCATGGGGAAGTCAGTTTTCGAAGGCAGCTGTGCTCACCACCAGCACAGTAGTCAGCTTGGGGAAGTTTGCTACATCATGGAGAGGGCTCTGGACTCCCACAGGTCTACAGCGTTGCTTACCATTTAGAAACACCTGCATTTACTCTACATATATACTGTATTTATTAGGACTGTGATAAACACATGTGTAACTATTTTATTCTACTTGGGTACATCCTTCTGTATTGTTCTCTGTGAATTTTGAACATGTGGCATACAGCTTGATATATTAGGTGCTTCATAAATATTTTCTTAAACATTTAACAAAAATAGTGTATGCTGGGATGCTAGGAACACAACTTGTATTAATAGACCAGAAAGACTTGGTTCCTGCCTTCATGAATCTTACAGTCTAGTAGTAAATGAAGGAATATAGTATAAGTGCAACAGATTTAGTTAATATCTTCATTTTACTGGAATGTTGGGAGTTTAATTAATGGAACATCTTACGTACTCAGAAAGTAGAAAAACCAGCAGTGACTGACAGATGACTTTGGTACCTGTCCCTATTTTGTATCAACCCCAGTCTTGGGTGCATGGCCACCCTGGACGTCCAGCACGAGCAGAGTCCAGTCTTGGCCTGATCTCTGCTCCTTGTTGGAAAGAACCTCATGTCCGAACAATAGACATATTTAATTACGTTATTGTATTTTCCTGTTTTTATTCATTACCCCTCTTTTATTGCATTATTTGCTCTTTTTTAAGAGTGTGTACGTTTCTTTTCCTTTCACTCTTTTTTCTAATATATATAGAGAGAATTCTCCCTTGTCTCTTTATTATTTCTTTTACTTTTATCCATGTCTTTTTACCTGACTTCTTTCTTACACTTTTTATCCTTTCTGTTTTCTTTTCCCCTGTTTACCTGTCTCCCTGTTTTTTGCTAGTATTCATATTAGCTATAGAATCCTTTCTCCCTGACGTTTCTCACTACCAATTTTATACCCAACTTTCCCCGTTATTCCATCTAAATGTAAAATATACCTGGACTACCATTAGGATCCTTTGTCCCCTTTCTATTTCCTCCTTCCCATGCCACATGGTAGGAGATTTAAAAAAGAAAACAAAGTTTTCCCCCTTTCTGGAATTTCCTGCTTCCCAATTCTCTGGGCTTTAGATAATTGATCCTATAAAATTACTGTTGAATGCTTAATTTAAACGTGAGACATAGCCAGTACATTTAGTGCATATTAGCTGTGGGTTAGTGCTTGGGCTGTTACAGTGCATATACTATAACTATAGCCAACGAGAGATTCAAACGTGGGTCTCACAGTATGTTCTCAACTTACCCAGAGAGACACCACTGTAACCAGTTAGCTTCTTACTACTGTAGCTGATGTGACTGTGTGGGAATACTCCTGACTCAGTGGATAATTTTGTGCCAGTGAATTGGTCTGCAGATTCCACCATCACACCCAGTGAGATAGATAGCAAGTGTTTCCAACCCAAGAGCTCAGATTGGATCAGACTCTGTAAGAATCCCTGCAACACAGTAGAAAGAAGGCCTGAGTGTGAGTTAGCTTCAGCACTGCGGTGCAAGATTCAGAGAAGTTTTGGGGATTAGAGCGCTCTGACTTTCTGTAAAGAAAGCTGCATGTGAGTCACATATGCACTGTCTTATTGGAACATTTAATTTGTGTTCTCATTGGATATCTCACAGACTTGAGCTTTTGTTTGTTTCTTGATCTATTTAGCAGTGTGGGGTGATATTACATTCTTTTATGTTTCTTGTGTGTGTGTGTATGTGCACGTGTGTGTTTATTATGTTTTTACGTTTGTGTGTTTTTTCTTCCTTTGGCTCTGATTTAATAGGTATCTAAATTCTCTCCCTTATCTCAGCTCTGTCTAGGTTCTTCACCTCAAACCCCCAAAGCAGAACTTACTACCATGTTTTAAAGTTCTTTTTCTAAATAGTAAACTCTTAGTAATCCCAGCACTTGGGAGGCAAGGAGGATTGTTGAGAGTTCGAGACCAGCCTGGGCTACAAAGTGAGCTCAAGGCCAGCCTGAACCACATAGCGAGATCCTATCTCAAAAAGAAAAAATATAAATTAAAAAAAAACAAAAAACAAAACTCCTCCTCTTGAGTTTTTAATTTCCTGGACTTAGCTGCCCCAGTCACTCCTTTCTTCTCTTGGTGTTGACTGTGGATCCTCCCCATCCTAACCCTTTAACTGTCCTGTGTCTTACCTCACTTATTGTCCTCTCTGTCAGCAGGTTCTGACAGCCACACAGCTTTCCTCAGTTACAAAGTAAACCTCCTTCCTGCTGTAACTTGCACTTGCCCCCGTAGATATCCTCCAAAAATTCTCAATGCTCACCCTTCGACTTCACTGAAAGGATTCAAACAGAATCAGATTTCACGTCAAACTGTACTTCACATCTGTCGCTGTCCCCCTAAAAAACCTCCCCCTTAAAGCCTTAAACTCCGCATCCCACCGCCTTCCAGTGTGCTGCAGAACAGTCACCAAGAATGAAGAATCAGAGTGTGCATAAAGGGTAGACAAAAGTGGAAATGTAATTGTGGGAACTGTCACACAGAAGTACTGATGATTAAACCCACTGATGCCATTATAACCAGAAGAAATTATTTCAGAAAAACACGGACAGAGTGCAAACTGTTTCAAATAAAGAACTAGTAGTAAATACTTGCACTGGACATATAAAGTGGGAAAAGAGATGAGGAAAATAGACATTTTCGGAGAGGAAATAAACCGAAAGTGCGCAGCAGTTTCACTTAGTATGCTTGCAGGGATTTGGGGAAAATAGGTAAACAGCTGGATGAGCTAACCAGACAGTTGAAACTTTGAATGACAGATTCAACAAGGATATAGAATCCTTGAAAAAGAAGTCAGAAATACCCAAAATTTTAAAAACTGCATAGAATTTATAAATTGAAGAAATGAACAATGTGAAGACAGAGTGGACAAAATAATGACTTATGATGAAGAGCTCAAAAAACCCAAAAGAAAATAAGACACCAAGAGAGCATTACCCAGCAACTGTTAGATGACAGTAAGACCGATGGAAGGCCTACCAGAGACAAACAAGAAGATCGCACAGATGGATTTACTAACTTGTTTACAAAAACCATAGAAGAAAATTTCCCAAATACAAGAAAAGAGGTAAAAATACAAGTAAGTAATGCTTGTAGAACACTAAGCAATTATGAGAAGCCTTGTAGGAGCCAGCTTTCAAACAAAGAAATACAGAATTAGATTAAAATATGGGGGCAGGAGACTCTTGTCTCTCTTCAACAAAGAGTCTGTGTGACTAGTATACTCTACCTTTCTTCACTCAGACATAGGTACAAGTAATTAGAGTAACCAGGATTACTCTACCTCCCACCTTCCATGATGCATGTCCAGGTAAGCAAGAGGACGTCAGCTGTGTTAACTTTCCCTGCAGCATGCCAGTGTGCACTCTTGCTTTCTTCCTAGTGTTCATAGAAGAGGCCTTCATCTTCTTATCTGGTCTCCCACAAAGCCATACCTTTATTAAGTTACCAGATATCCATTTAAAAAACCCAGCATTTTAAAAAGCAGCCAGAGAAAAACAAAACAAAAAAAAATCACATATAAAGGTAAAACAGAATCACAGCAGATGTCTCCAAATAAACCCTAAAAGGCAGGAGAGCTTGGAGTAAAGTATCCCAAGCCCTAAGAACAAATAGCTTCCATCCCAGATTAAGTTACCTAACAAAGCTATTTATCAAAATTGATGGAGAAATAAAATATTCCCATGAAACTTTCAGCTCAAAAGATATGTATTAAACCAATTCTTGAGAAAATAAAAGTATTCTCAACAGAAATCACAAAACAAACACAGATTAAAAACAGAAATTAATGAGGTCAGTGCATAAGCAGCAACAAAAAATTTACGAAAAGGAAAAGATCTCAGCAGATACAGAAGGCAATGATAATAAATAACCAACACATCTCAGTAATATCTCCAATTTAACAGCATCAACTTTCCAATTAAAAGACACAGATTGGCAGACTGTATCAAAAAACAGAATCCAACATTGCATTCAAGAAAATCATCCCATAAGATATTTGATATTCATAGATTAAAAACTAAAGGGCAGAAAGCAACATCATGTGCACCAGAACCCTAAAAACAATCATGGGTAGCAATTCTAATACCAGACATAGTAAACTTCAAGCTAAAACTGTTTAGAAGAAACAGGATCTATATATACAAGTTAAAGGAACAATCCAAGAAAAAACTAATGTTGATAAACATGTATGCCCCAAATACTGGAGCACCTATCTTCATAAAGCAAAAGCTACTGAAATTAAAAGATCAAATAAAAATCCCTACTATGATTGTATTAATACTTAACACCCACTTTTGCAAAGAGATCAAGTAAAAACAATAAAGAAATTTCAGAGCCAAACTACTCTTATGAACATTAGAATTGCATAGGTATGTACAGAGGTGCTCCACCCATCTGCACAGGGTACACATTCTTCTCAGCAGTACATGGTACTTTTTTCAAGGTAGATCACTATTGTAGGCAGGGTTTGCAAGGAAAACAATTTGATACTGGACACATAATTTATAGAATTACTTTATAATGTCACCTCAAGAGTGAAACACAAAAAGTACGAAAAATCTGTCCACACACTAAAGACCCACAAAATTAAGCTGAAGGTCTGGATCCTATGGCAGTGTCTTGAATGAGTCCAGCTGAAGACCTAGAGCACATGGCAGTGTGTCATGCAAGTCTGTTTAATGAATCTACACTGAGAAGGCCCAAAGGTCAGCAGTGAAGCCAGAAAGTCTGTGCTTGCAGGATAAAGGGTCTGTGCCAGTAGACTAAGCATTGTATACTGGAACCAGGAAGTGACCTTCAAAGTAAGAATGAGGAACCCCCCACCCCCCAAAAAAATGTCACAGCCATCCTCCACAACAGTGAGCTCCTGAGCTCCTCTGAGGACAGCTGAGTTCATGTCAGGAAGCCAGCATGACATGCTTCTCCTTGAGATTCAACAGCACATATCTTCCCCTCCAGAGCCAGGAAGCAATGATCGAAGTGAGGACCAGAGCTCCCTCAAAGTGAGCCGCAGCCATTCTCAGTGCTAACAGGTTCTGAGCCCTTCTGACTGAGAACAGCCAAGTTCATATCAGGAAAGAAGCTTGACAAGCTCCTCTAGGAGAACCAACCACAGCAGGAGAACCACAACACCGCTTCTCCTCTCCTGTCTCCTTTTTATATTGTTAGGCACAATCCTCAGTTGGGCCCTCCATGCCCAGAACCATGCTGATTTAATTCAGCTAGGCGTTACAAGTTGACTACCAGTTGTCAATCCACCATAATCATATTCAAGTTCACAAAGACTGTATAAATAAATATAAAAGAACTGAAATTATCCTATGCATACTGTCTGACGATTGTGCAATGAGAATAGAAATCAACAGCAAAGGAAATTTTTTTTTTTTGTCTTTTTGAGACAGGGTCTCACTATGTACTTCAGGCTGACCTTGAGCTCACTTTGTAGCCCAGGCCGGTTTTCAACTCATGACAATCCTGTCTCAACCTCCTGAGTGCTGGGATTACAGGCATGCATCACCTTGCCAACTAACAAAAGAAATTTTGGATAAGGCAAAAGCTCCTGGAAAATTAACAGCATACTCCTTAAATGTCAATGGGCCAGAGAAGAAGTCAAAGGAGAAATTTAAAAATTTCTGGAAGTTAATGACAATGCCTGTACAACTCAGTGAAACTTTAAGAGGAAAATTCATCACAATCAAAACTTACAGTAGGAAGAAAGAACAAGCCTAAATAAATGACCTCAGTAGAAATCTGAAGATACTTCAGAAACAACAGCAGACCAGCCCCAAACTCAAATTTAAAAGGACATTATAAAGATGAGAGTCTCAATAAAATTGAAATTTAAAACTGTAGAAATATCAATGAATAAAAGATTTAGTCATTCAAAAGAACAAGCCTTTATCAGGACTCACCAAGAGACAGAGAAAAGACTCGTGTAAGTGCAAATGAAATGAAAGGGTGACTGTGACAGTTCTGTCAGAATCCAAAAGATAGTAACTACTTTGGAAAATTGTATTCTAACAAATTTACAAATTTCAGAGAAATGGATAGATTCCTAGACACATGCAAACTACTAAAACTAACCCAAGAAGACATAAATTTGCATAACAACTCAGTAACAAGCAGTAAAATTGACACAATAAAGAAATACCAACTAAAAAATCCCAGGAACTGATGGATTCGCTACTGAATTCTACAGAAACTTCAAGGGTGTTCTATCACCAATGCCCTCAAGCTCTGTAAAGAAATTGAAATGGATGGAATGCTTCCAACTTTATGGCAGCCAGTATTATCCTGGTCCCAAAACTGGATAAAGATCTAGTTGAAAAAGAAAACTATAGGCCATGCTCCTTAACAAATAAAGATGTAAAAGTCCTCAACAAGACATTAGCAAATGAAATGCTTCACATTGTCAAAAAGATGATGCATCATGGTCAAGTAGGTTTCCTCTCAGAGATGCAAGGATGGTTCAACATACGTAAATCATGTATGGAGCAAGATCAAAAACCATAAGCTCATATCAGGTGACATTTTTTCCCATATGTGACAACATGAATAAATTTTCTGCATTCCAGAGTGTTCTTGGTATGTTAGAATGTTTGTGTCCCCAAATTCATGTGTTGAAACCTAGCAGCAAGATAGTAGTACATAGGGGTAGGACCTTTGGGTAATGGTGAACTTCAGGCCTCCTCTTCACTGGAGGGATACTTGCCTAAGAAGCTGCAGCCCTGACCTGGGGCCACCCACCCGCAGTCTGCAAGCAACACATTTTCCTGACCTACAAATCTCTCAGTCTGCATTGTTTCATTATAGTAACCAATAATGTATAGTAAGGCAAAGGTTACTCTGGGCTTTTCCTTATATTTAATAGTTTCTCATATTTAGGGATTATCTGTGACATACCTTTGAGTATCTATACTTCAGAATTTCAAACTGAAATCAATATCATACCTGATGGATGTCTTTTAATGTTCATGTTAAACTTTCCTGTCTTCTATTTCTTCTGCTTCCTGTATCTCAGTTTTATGGCATTTTCCCAGTTTCTTCTTCTGCATGTAAATTCTTACCTACCTCTTTAACTGCCCCCTGTATCGTGTGTATATACAGAATTTTAAGCCATTTATTTCTCAGATCACAGTTCTTGATCCTTTTCTCAATTTCTTTTTTGGAGGCACAAGAGAAACTCTTGGCGAAATTCAAGATATGAGTAATGATGTTTCTTCTTTGAAGCGAAGCAGCCCTGGAAGCAGAATAAATTATCATTTTTTGCTCCATCATAATGTCTGGACTTTCCCTCATACTTTCTCTTTGATTAATGATTTAATAATTTTTCAGCAGAAAGGACTTCCCCTTTTATGAACACAACTCCTTTCCCTTCTCTGCAAATTCTTGCCTGGCATGCTCCTCCCTGATGATCACTCCTCAGATCTGGGCCCAGCGTCACTTCCTTAGACTCTTCTGACCCTGAAGACTGGGTCAGACCGAGCATCTCACTGGTGCAGTTCCAAGGACTTTCTCGTCCCCACATGCTGCACAGATTGTAATCACAGATCTGCCAGGCTGCCTTTTCCATTAAATCCTGAACTCTTCAAAGGCCAAGAGCTGCTCTGTTTTACTCATCATTTTCTTACTTGTGCTTGACAAAGTGCTGGGCACGTAGTAGGTGCTCAGGACACATTTGTGGAATTGTGTGAAGTGAACCCCAGAAATACATTGACCATCCCGGGCATTCAATGTGGTGGAGCTGGCACACAGGGCCAGTGTTCTGTGTCACAAGGCTGTGACAGCTCTGGCTGGAGGCTGTACAACCTGGTTCCTGAGTCAGAGTGAGAGGAGGAGAGACGTGCCTTGCACAGTCTGCAGGGTGATGATGTGCAATGGAAAGGATGGAATTGGCCATGAAATGGCCGGGAAGATTGAGATCAAGAGGCAGTGTGGCTGAAGAAAGCATTTTAGGGCTAGCAGCTCAGACTAAGACTAGAAACAGTAAACTGTTTCTGTGAACCAAGAGATAATGATGAAGCACAGGTGGCAGTTGGGGTGGTTAGAAATCTCTGCTTGCCTTTAAAGCAGCAATTGCTGCTACGTGGGTAGGATTGATATTTCAGATGATTATAATGACTAGAATCAAAAGTGCTATTCAGAGTATTTCTGTTGTCATTTTTTTGATGTCATAGTAACAGATTCCACTTTTAAAAATAAATCCTTTTTATAGCGTTTTAAACCAAGAAACTATGCAAAAATATAATCAGTCACCTCATTCTCTTGAAATATATAACTGAAGTAGCCATAAATAATCCACCAATGTGGAAAGGATGGAAGAAACAGAAGTGGAAGTAAATTTACTGTAAGGAAAAATATATAAAAAATCTATTTATGGAAGGCTTTATTTTCATTGCCTAGTTAATAATTAGTGACATATTTTATTTTCTTCTATTTATAACATTCTGCTTCCTTTTGCCAAATGAAATTACTCAATTTTCAGATAATTCACATGTGCAGCAGTTCTACTACAGTCCTGAAGGAGATACTCCCTTGTGTCTGGTTGTCTTTGCTTTCTTTGAGTTAGCTGCTTAATGCTAAAAACAACTCTTGGCTGGGAAGACCCAAAGCATAGCACAAAGATAATAGGGAATTCGGTACCAGCAAAGAAAGCAGCACTGCTGCAAACATGTGATGCAACAAATGGGCTGCTGCCACTCAGTTAATTAATGGAAATACGTTTTTAATGTTCTTACAAGAAAAATAATTTGTATAATTTAGAAAATGGACACTGTCTGTACAGTGCTAACAGAGCCCTAAGCTTGGAACACATTTGCCATCTGATTTTTTGTACCACATTCTGTCTGGAGAAATAACTAGTGGGCGTCATGCTTGTTCTAAATAAGCTGGGGAGAGAGGCAGGTCTGCACAGATGCCTCACATCTGTGCTTTTCTCAGGTGCCTGCTTCTAAGCAAGACCTAGAGCATAGTTAGTGCTCCACACATTTCCGCAGCTCTGTTTTGATTGAAATTGACAAAGTTTTGGCTGGTTTTGAATGTTGAAGACCCTTGATTGTATGGTAGTACTATTTCATGTTTCTTTTCTTTCTCTTGAAACTATCTTTGTAACATTCATTCTTCCAGGAAGGTATATACCATTGCAGAATAGGAACCCATTGCCCGAGTATACTACATTTCCTTATCTCTTTTAGTTTAATGGGCTAGGTTGTTTTCATTTTGGTTGTTATAAATAGGGCCACTATGAACATTCTTGGATGTATTTTTGGTTTTTGTCCGTCACATTTTTGTTATATATACCTTGGAGTGAAATGTCTGTCATTTTCAACTCTGTCAATATCAACTCTAGTGAACAGTTCCAGTTTTCAGCTTTATAAAAATACATTACTAACAGAAAGTCTACGAAATGTGTGGTCATTCTGTATTTAGTTATTCTCATAATAGCTGTAGAATCGTTCAAACTTCTGGAAAGATTTTAACTACAAGTCCATTTCCCTTAATTCTATAATCATAATATATAGTATACTATATATTATATATACTGTATATATAGTATACAGTATGTGGATTTTAGTAAAAGTTACTTTTTATCTGGAATTTTTGGTATCATTTGTGTTTTTCAAGATATTGTTCTTATAAATTTTAAAGTTTATTGGCATAAAATTGCCCATGGCAATTTCTGACTTTATTTTTATGTATTTCTAGTGCTATCATTTATTTGCTGTATTACTAGTTTGTCCTTTTTTCTGATTAGTCTTGAGAAAAGTCTTATAATATGGGGGCTGGGGATTTAGCTCAGTGGCATAAGCACCTTCCTTGCAAGCAGGTGGTCATGAGTTCGATCCCCGGTACCGATAAAAAGGAAAAAGACAAAAAAAAAATCTTATAATATGGTATCACTCTTTTCAAGATTGGATATTTGGCTAGGTTGGTATTTTGTCTGTTCTGTATATTTTTATTTTATATCTACTGTTATCTTTATTTTATCCATATAATGCTTTCAATTTTTTTTTCTCTAAGGAAGAAATGAGATGAATGTTTAGGAAGTTATTCAACCTTGAACTTCGGCATTCAAGACTACAAGTGTTTTCTCTAAGTATACTCAGGTGCATACAGCAAGTTTGAATGTACTGCCATCCATTTGGAAATACTTTCTCATTTCCATTGTGTTGTCTTTTTGAAAAGTGGTTGCTTATATTGCTTGTTGTTGTTTTTGATTCCTTGCTCAAGTCTATGTGATAGGAAAAGACTAAGATTCCCGTTCTTTCATGTTCAGACTTGCTTCATGACCTAGCATAACATCTGATGGTCTAACAGATGTTCTACTTGAAAGTTTTAGCATTGCCGCAAGCATTGTGTTTGTCACCAAGCAGTTTGTGTATTGTGTTGTTTATATCATCTAGATAGGAACTAATTTTAAAAATGTTTGTTTTGTAATTAATTAAAATCTTCCACAATAGTTACCCTTTTCCTCATCTTAGTTTTGTCAGTCTTAGATTTACATCCTTTAAAATTACGTATTAATTTCCTGCAACCTTAGAATCATTGTGTCTTGCCAGTGTAATAAGCTTTTAACCTTGTTCAAGTCTCCTTTTTAAAGTAATGCTTTTTTTAACTTCTAGCTTATGCAATGTCACTATAACTACAGCTTCTTTGTCTCATTGTTGTTTGATACACTTTTTTGAATCTTAGAATTTAAGGTGTATCTCTTATAAGCAGTATATAATGTTGGTTTTTAAATTTTATTTAAGTAGCATGTTGATCACTCTTTTAATTCACATATTTAGCCAATTCCCACTTAATACAGTCTTATTTGTTTCTCAGGGATACTGCAACAAAGCACAACTACATGCCTGAGAGGAGAAGGATTGTCCTTTCATTGTAAGCTTGATGTCCGAAGTCCAAGTTTTAGCAGGATGGTTCCTGTCCTGAGATCTGAGGGAATGTCTGCCCTACCTTGTTTCTAACCAGTGACAGTCCCCAGGGACCCTTAGTGTTCCTTGACTTGCTGATGTATCACTGCAGTCTCTATTAAGTCTTTGCATGGTTTCCCTCCTGCCTGTCTGTCTCCAAATTTGTGACTTTCTATAAGGACACTGATTAGGGCACACTCTAATCTAATCCAGTATGACTGCCTCTCGATTATATTTGCAATAATACTGCTTCCAGGGTTACGTTCACAGGTACTTGGGCTTAGGACAGGGTTACATTCACAGGTACTAGGGCTTGGGACAGGGTTACATTCACAGGTACTAGGGCTTAGGACAGGGTTACATTCACAGGTACTAGGGCTTAGGACAAGGTTACATTCACAGGTACTAGGGCTTGGGACAGGTTACATTCACAGGTACTAGGGCTTGGGACAGGTTAAATTGACAGGTACCAGGGCTTAGGACAGGGTTACATTCACAGGTACTTGGGCTTAGGACAGGGTTACATTCACAGGTACTAGGGCTTGGGACAGGGTTACATTCACAGGTACTAGGGCTTAGGACAGGGTTACATTCACAGGTACTAGGGCTTGGGACAGGGTTACATTCACAGGTACTAGGGCTTAGGACAGGGTTACATTCACAGGTACTAGGGCTTGGGACAGGGTAAATTCACAGGTACCAGGGCTTGGGACAGGGTTACATTCACAGGTACTAGGGCTTGGGACAGGTTACATTCACAGGTACTAGGGCTTGGGACAGGTTAAATTCACAGGTACTAGGGCTTGGGACAGGGTTACATTCACAGGTACTAGGGCTTGGGACAGGTTACATTCACAGGTACTAGGGCTTAGGACAGGGTTACATTCACAGGTACCAGGGCTTGGGACAGGTTAAATTCACAGGTACCAGGGCTTGGGACAGGGTTACATTCACAGGTACCAGGGCTTAGGACAGGGTTACATTCACAGGTACTAGGGCTTGGGACAGGTTAAATTCACAGGTACTAGGGCTTGGGACAGGGTTATATTCACAGGTACCAGGGCTTAGGACAGGGTTACATTCACAGGTACTAGGGCTTGGGACAGGTTACATTCACAGGTACTAGGGCTTCGGACAGGGTTACATTCGCAGGTACCAGGGCTTAGGACAGGGTTACATTCACAGGTACCAGGGCTTGGGACAGGGTTACATTCACAGGTACTAGGGCTTGGGACAGGGTTACATTCACAGGTACTAGGGCTTGGGACAGGTTACATTCACAGGTACTAGGGCTTGGGACAGGTTACATTGACAGGTACCAGGGCTTGGGACAGGGTTACATTCACAGGTACTAGGGCTTAGGACAGGGTTACATTCACAGGTACTAGGGCTTGGGACAGGTTAAATTCACAGGTACCAGGGCTTGGGACAGGGTTACATTCACAGGTACTAGGGCTTGGGACAGGTTACATTCACAGGTACTAGGGCTTGGGACAGGTTACATTCACAGGTACTAGGGCTTGGGACAGGGTTACATTCACAGGTACTAGGGCTTGGGACAGGTTACATTCACAGGTACTAGGGCTTGGGACAGGTTACATTCACAGGTACTAGGGCTTGGGACAGGGTTACATTCACAGGTACTAGGGCTTGGGACAGGGTTACATTCACAGGTACTAGGGCTTGGGACAGGTTACATTCACAGGTACTAGGGCTTGGGACAGGGTTACATTCACAGGTACTAGGGCTTGGGACAGGTTACATTCACAGGTACTAGGGCTTGGGACAGGGTTACATTCACAGGTAGTAGGGCTTGGGACAGGGTTACATTCACAGGTACTAGGGCTTGGGACAGGTTACATTCACAGGTACTAGGGCTTGGGACAGGTTACATTCACAGGTACTAAGGCTTAGGACAGGGTTACATTCACAGGTACTAGGGCTTAGGACAGGGTTACATTCACAGGTACTAGGGCTTGGGACAGGGTTACATTCACAGGTACTAGGGCTTGGGACAGGGTTACATTCACAGGTACTAGGGCTTGGGACAGGTTACATTCACAGGTACTAGGGCTTGGGACAGGGTTACGTTCACAGGTACTAGGGCTTGGGACAGGGTTATATTCACAGGTACTAGGGCTTGGGACAGGTTACATTCACAGGTACTAGGGCTTGGGACAGGGTTACATTCACAGGTACTAGGGCTTGGGACAGGTTACATTCACAGGTACTAGGGCTTGGGACAGGTTACATTCACAGGTACTAGGGCTTGGGACAGGTTACATTCACAGGTACTAGGGCTTGGGACAGGTTACATTCACAGGTACTAGGGCTTGGGACAGGTTACATTCACAGGTACTAGGGCTTGGGACAGGGTTACATTCACAGGTACTAGGGCTTGGGACAGGGTTATATTCACAGGTACTAGGGCTTGGGACAGGTTACATTCACAGGTACTAGGGCTTGGGACAGGTTACATTCACAGGTACTAGGGCTTGGGACAGGTTACATTCACAGGTACTAGGGCTTGGGACAGGGTTACATTCACAGGTACTAGGGCTTGGGACAGGTTACATTCACAGGTACTAGGGCTTGGGACAGGTTACATTCACAGGTACTAGGGCTTGGGACAGGTTACATTCACAGGTACTAGGGGTTGGGACAGGTTACATTCACAGGTACTCGGGCTTGGGACAGGTTACATTCACAGGTACTAGGGCTTGGGACAGGTTACATTCACAGGTACTAGGGCTTGGGACAGGTTACATTCACAGGTACTAGGGCTTGGGACAGGTTACATTCACAGGTACTAGGGTTTGGGACAGGTTAAATTCACAGGTACTAGGGCTTGGGACAGGGTTACATTCACAGGTACTAGGGCTTGGGACAGGTTACATTCACAGGTACTAGGGCTTGGGACAGGTTACATTCACAGGTACTAGGGCTTGGGACAGGTTACATTCACAGGTACTAGGGCTTGGGACAGGTTACATTCACAGGTACTAGGGCTTGGGACAGGTTACATTCACAGGTACTAGGGCTTGGGACAGGTTACATTCACAGGTACTAGGGCTTGGGACAGGTTACATTCACAGGTACTAGGGCTTGGGACAGGTTACATTCACAGGTACTAGGGGTTGGGACAGGTTACATTCACAGGTACTAGGGCTTGGGACAGGGTTACATTCACAGGTACTAGGGCTTGGGACAGGGTTACATTCACAGGTACTAGGGCTTGGGACAGGTTACATTCACAGGTACTAGGGCTTAGGACAGGGTTACATTCACAGGTACTAGGGCTTGGGACAGGTTACATTCACAGGTACTAGGGCTTGGGACAGGTTACATTGACAGGTACCAGGGCTTGGGACAGGGTTACATTCACAGGTACTAGGGCTTAGGACAGGGTTACATTCACAGGTACTAGGGCTTGGGACAGGTTAAATTCACAGGTACCAGGGCTTGGGACAGGGTTACATTCACAGGTACTAGGGCTTGGGACAGGTTACATTCACAGGTACTAGGGCTTGGGACAGGTTACATTCACAGGTACTAGGGCTTGGGACAGGGTTACATTCACAGGTACTAGGGCTTGGGACAGGTTACATTCACAGGTACTAGGGCTTGGGACAGGTTACATTCACAGGTACTAGGGCTTGGGACAGGGTTACATTCACAGGTACTAGGGCTTGGGACAGGGTTACATTCACAGGTACTAGGGCTTGGGACAGGTTACATTCACAGGTACTAGGGCTTGGGACAGGGTTACATTCACAGGTACTAGGGCTTGGGACAGGTTACATTCACAGGTACTAGGGCTTGGGACAGGGTTACATTCACAGGTAGTAGGGCTTGGGACAGGGTTACATTCACAGGTACTAGGGCTTGGGACAGGTTACATTCACAGGTACTAGGGCTTGGGACAGGTTACATTCACAGGTACTAAGGCTTAGGACAGGGTTACATTCACAGGTACTAGGGCTTAGGACAGGGTTACATTCACAGGTACTAGGGCTTGGGACAGGGTTACATTCACAGGTACTAGGGCTTGGGACAGGGTTACATTCACAGGTACTAGGGCTTGGGACAGGTTACATTCACAGGTACTAGGGCTTGGGACAGGGTTACGTTCACAGGTACTAGGGCTTGGGACAGGGTTATATTCACAGGTACTAGGGCTTGGGACAGGTTACATTCACAGGTACTAGGGCTTGGGACAGGGTTACATTCACAGGTACTAGGGCTTGGGACAGGTTACATTCACAGGTACTAGGGCTTGGGACAGGTTACATTCACAGGTACTAGGGCTTGGGACAGGTTACATTCACAGGTACTAGGGCTTGGGACAGGTTACATTCACAGGTACTAGGGCTTGGGACAGGTTACATTCACAGGTACTAGGGCTTGGGACAGGGTTACATTCACAGGTACTAGGGCTTGGGACAGGGTTATATTCACAGGTACTAGGGCTTGGGACAGGTTACATTCACAGGTACTAGGGCTTAGGACAGGGTTACATTCACAGGTACTAGGGCTTTGGACAGGGTTACATTCAGAGGTACTAGGGCTTGGGACAGAGTTACATTCACAGGTACTAGGGCTTGGGACAGGTTACATTCACAGGTACTAGGGCTTGGGACAGGTTACATTCACAGGTACTAGGGCTTGGGACAGGTTACATTCACAGGTACTAGGGCTTGGGACAGGTTACATTCACAGGTACTAGGGCTTGGGACAGGGTTACATTCACAGGTACTAGGGCTTGGGACAGGTTACATTCACAGGTACTAGGGCTTGGGACAGGTTACATTCACAGGTACTAGGGCTTGGGACAGGTTACATTCACAGGTACTAGGGCTTGGGACAGGTTACATTCACAGGTACTAGGGCTTGGGACAGGTTACATTCACAGGTACTAGGGCTTGGGACAGGTTACATTCACAGGTACTCGGGCTTGGGACAGGTTACATTCACAGGTACTAGGGCTTGGGACAGGTTACATTCACAGGTACTAGGGCTTGGGACAGGTTACATTCACAGGTACTAGGGCTTGGGACAGGTTACATTCACAGGTACTAGGGTTTGGGACAGGTTAAATTCACAGGTACTAGGGCTTGGGACAGGGTTACATTCACAGGTACTAGGGCTTGGGACAGGTTACATTCACAGGTACTAGGGCTTGGGACAGGTTACATTCACAGGTACTAGGGCTTGGGACAGGTTACATTCACAGGTACTAGGGCTTGGGACAGGTTACATTCACAGGTACTAGGGCTTGGGACAGGTTACATTCACAGGTACTAGGGCTTGGGACAGGTTACATTCACAGGTACTAGGGCTTGGGACAGGTTACATTCACAGGTACTAGGGCTTGGGACAGGTTACATTCACAGGTACTAGGGGTTGGGACAGGTTACATTCACAGGTACTAGGGCTTGGGACAGGGTTACATTCACAGGTACTAGGGCTTGGGACAGGGTTACATTCACAGGTACTAGGGCTTGGGACAGGTTACATTCACAGGTACTAGGGCTTAGGACAGGGTTACATTCACAGGTACTAGGGCTTGGGACAGGTTACATTCACAGGTACTAGGGCTTGGGACAGGTTACATTCACAGGTACTAGGGCTTGGGACAGGGTTACATTCACAGGTACTAGGGCTTGGGACAGGGTTACATTCACAGGTACTAGGGCTTGGGACAGGGTTACATTCGCAGGTACTAGGACTTGGAACAGGGTTACATTCACAGGTACTAGGGCTTGGGACAGGTTACATTCACAGGTACTAGGGCTTGGGACAGGTTACATTCACAGGTACTAGGGCTTGGGACAGGGTTACATTCACAGGTACTAGGGCTTGGGACAGGGTTACATTCACAGGTACTAGGGCTTGGGACAGGGTTACATTCGCAGGTACTAGGACTTGGAACAGGGTTACATTCACAGGTACTAGGGCTTGGGACAGGGTTACATTCACAGGTACTAGGGCTTGGGACAGGTTACATTCACAGGTACTAGGGCTTGGGACAGGTTACATTCACAGGTACTAGGGCTTGGGACAGGTTACATTCACAGGTACTAGGGCTTGGGACAGGTTACATTCACAGGTACTAGGGCTTGGGACAGGTTACATTCACAGGTACTAGGGCTTGGGACAGGTTACATTCACAGGTACTAGGGCTTGGGACAGGTTACATTCACAGGTACTAGGGCTTGGGACAGGTTACATTCACAGGTACTAGGGCTTGGGACAGGTTACATTCACAGGTACTAGGGCTTGGGACAGGTTACATTCACAGGTACTAGGGGTTGGGACAGGTTACATTCACAGGTACTAGGGCTTGGGACAGGGTTACATTCACAGGTACTAGGGCTTGGGACAGGGTTACATTCACAGGTACTAGGGCTTGGGACAGGTTACATTCACAGGTACTAGGGCTTAGGACAGGGTTACATTCACAGGTACTAGGGCTTTGGACAGGGTTACATTCAGAGGTACTAGGGCTTGGGACAGAGTTACATTCACAGGTACTAGGGCTTGGGACAGGTTACATTCACAGGTACTAGGGCTTGGGACAGGGTTACATTCACAGGTACTAGGGCTTGGGACAGGTTACATTCACAGGTACTAGGGCTTGGGACAGGGTTACATTCACAGGTACTAGGGCTTGGGACAGGGTTACATTCACAGGTACTAGGGCTTGGGACAGGGTTACATTCGCAGGTACTAGGACTTGGAACAGGGTTACATTCACAGGTACTAGGGCTTGGGACAGGGTTACATTCACAGGTACTAGGGCTTGGGACAGGTTACATTCACAGGTACTAGGGCTTGGGACAGGTTACATTCACAGGTACTAGGGCTTGGGACAGGTTACATTCACAGGTACTAGGGCTTGGGACAGGTTACATTCACAGGTACTAGGGCTTGGGACAGGTTACATTCACAGGTACTAGGGCTTGGGACAGGTTACATTCACAGGTACTAGGGCTTGGGACAGGTTACATTCACAGGTACTAGGGTTTGGGACAGGTTAAATTCACAGGTACTAGGGCTTGGGACAGGGTTACATTCACAGGTACTAGGGCTTTGGACAGGGTTACATTCAGAGGTACTAGGGCTTGGGACAGAGTTACATTCACAGGTACTAGGGCTTGGGACAGGTTACATTCACAGGTACTAGGGCTTGGGACAGGGTTACATTCACAGGTACTAGGGCTTGGGACAGGTTACATTCACAGGTACTAGGGCTTGGGACAGGTTACATTCACAGGTACTAGGGCTTGGGACAGGTTACATTCACAGGTACTAGGGCTTGGGACAGGGTTACATTCACAGGTACTAGGGCTTGGGACAGGGTTACATTCACAGGTACTAGGGCTTGGGACAGGGTTACATTCGCAGGTACTAGGACTTGGAACAGGGTTACATTCACAGGTACTAGGGCTTGGGACAGGGTTACATTCACAGGTACTAGGGCTTGGGACAGGTTACATTCACAGGTACTAGGGCTTGGGACAGGTTACATTCACAGGTACTAGGGCTTGGGACAGGTTACATTCACAGGTACTAGGGCTTGGGACAGGTTACATTCACAGGTACTAGGGCTTGGGACAGGTTACATTCACAGGTACTAGGGCTTGGGACAGGTTACATTCACAGGTACTAGGGTTTGGGACAGGTTAAATTCACAGGTACTAGGGCTTGGGACAGGGTTACATTCACAGGTACTAGGGCTTAGGACAGGGTTACATTCACAGGTACTAGGGCTTGGGACAGGTTACATTCACAGGTACTAGGGCTTGGGACAGGTTACATTCACAGGTACTAGGGCTTGGGACAGGGTTACATTCACAGGTACTAGGGCTTGGGACAGGGTTACATTCACAGGTACTAGGGCTTGGGACAGGGTTACATTCGCAGGTACTAGGACTTGGAACAGGGTTACATTCACAGGTACTAGGGCTTGGGACAGGGTTACATTCACAGGTACTAGGGCTTGGGACAGGTTACATTCACAGGTACTAGGGCTTGGGACAGGTTACATTCACAGGTACTAGGGCTTGGGACAGGTTACATTCACAGGTACTAGGGCTTGGGACAGGTTACATTCACAGGTACTAGGGCTTGGGACAGGTTACATTCACAGGTACTAGGGCTTGGGACAGGTTACATTCACAGGTACTAGGGCTTGGGACAGGTTAAATTCACAGGTACTAGGGCTTGGGACAGGGTTACATTCACAGGTACTAGGGCTTGGGACAGGTTACATTCACAGGTACTAGGGCTTGGGACAGGGTTACATTCACAGGTACTAGGCCTTGTGACAGGGTTACATTCACAGGTACTAGGGCTTGGGACAGGGTTACATTCGCAGGTACTAGGACTTGGAACAGGGTTACATTCACAGGTACTAGGGCTTGGGACAGGGTTACATTCACAGGTACTAGGGCTTGGGACAGGTTACATTCACAGGTACTAGGGCTTAGGACAGGGTTACATTCACAGGTACTAGGGCTTTGGACAGGGTTACATTCAGAGGTACTAGGGCTTGGGACAGGGTTACATTCACAGGTACTAGGGCTTGGGACAGGGTTACATTCACAGGTACTAGGGCTTGGGACAGGTTAAATTCACAGGTACTAGGGCTTGGGACAGGGTTACATTCACAGGTACTAGGGCTCGGGACAGAGTTACATTCACAGGTACTAGGGTTTGGGACAGGGTTACATTCACAGGTACTAGGGCTTGGGACAGGTTACGTTCACAGGTACTAGGGCTTGGGACAGGTTACATTCACAGGTACTAGGGCTTGGGACAGGGTTACATTCACAGGTACTAGGGCTTTGGACAGGGTTACATTCAGAGGTACTAGGGCTTGGGACAGAGTTACATTCACAGGTACTAGGGCTTGGGACAGGGTTACATTCACAGATACAAGGGATTGGAACATACTCTTTTGAGGGACACATTTCAATCCACAACAGTAGCATTAAGGTTAAGAGTATATCTACCATTTTGTTACTTTCTTATTTATATTATTTTGTCTTTTCTTCCTATTTTTGAATTACTTAAAATTTTTAATATTCCATGTTTGTCTTCAGTCAGCTACTTTTGTAAACATTCATTCACTTGCTCTCTTAGTGTTTAAACAAACATTACAGCATTTATATTTTATTATAGTCTAGTATAATTTGTTTTGCATAGTACTACAGATTAGATTTTGATTGTGCCCAGAGGGCATGTGTTACGGATTGTTCCCCAGCCCATGGAGCCACTGGAGGCTGCAGCACTTGAACACTTGGGGTGTACTTGGAAGATATTAGATCACTGCAGAATGGGCTTCCAGAGAATGTTCGAAGTCAGTGCTCCCTGGCTTTGTTTCCTGACCACTTTAAGGTGATTAGGCCTCTTCCACCTCATGACCCTGATACTCTGTAATATGCCAGCATAGGGCCATTTTTGTCACAGTAGTAGAGCTAACATAACTAACATACATGTCCTAGGAAAATATTACAATCTTTCTCATTTTAGCTGCATTTCGTATTCCCTGAAAACACTTGTGTTAAGGTTGTTGTGTCTTAACTCTCTGTATATTTTAAGCACTCTTCCCAAAGCAGTCAATGTTCATTTTTTATCTAGTTTTTTGAGTGCTCTTCATTATTAATGCATATTTTAGGGCTGGAGATAAGAGCTCAGCAGCACAAGCACCTGCCTGGTAAGCACAAGGTCGTGAGTTTTGTCCTTTGCCACCAAAAAAAAAAAAAAGAGAGAGATTTTGTGACGAATCACTTTCCTTTGTTTATAGAACTCTTTGGGGTATGTGTTTGGATATACTTACAGTAGTTTTAGTTCTACTTTTTCTATAGTATCTATACTTTTATCTCCATTTTTAATTATTATACTAGAATGCTTTCTTTTGCTGTGCTAAAAATGTGATTTTCTTATTGTTTGACTTACACAGTGAAGCCAAATTGCCAGTCATATTACCATGTTCTTAAAAACAATGTTTCTCTCTCTAGATAATATTTTATATTTTCCTTAGTTTTTGGATTTCTGCCTATGTATGGTTTCATTCTATTTTCCTTCCTTAAATTTTTTAGTGCTTTTAAATCAGTGACTTGATGTTATCTATCACTTTTGAAAAATTTCTGACCTATTTAGATTTCTTTGAGATGTAATTATATACAACTGCTGTAATTTTATTAGGGTTTTACCCATTTCTTTGCATTCTTTGTATTTTGTGCCACATCCTGTCCATTCTTGAGGAATATGGTCAGAATATCCTCAGTAAATGCTAGTTCCACTTAAGCGGTGCTACTTATTCAAACTTAATATACTAAATAAAAACAGCACAGATTGTACAACCCAACAGATGCCATGGATTTAATTCTTTGTCTTTATTTAGTCTACCAAATGGGGGGATTAATAGCCTTTGTCGTAATGATACTCTAAAGTTCACTGCTAGACGTATGCAAAGGAGATGAAGTCAGTGTTGCAGGAGAAGGCCATGGCTGCCTGGAGGATGAGCAGAGTTACTTGGAGGTGAGACTTTAGTTGTCACCAAGAGGGCTCAGAGAGGGGGAAGCAGCAGCAAGACGAGGTCTCTGCAGACGTTTATTTGTAACCCAAGGACATAAGAACAAAGACAGAAGAAAAGCATTTCAGCATACTGTATAGAAACTTTTGTCAAGGGACGGGGCTGGAGTGCAGTGAGTGGTTTGTTACCTGACACATGTCAGCCTCGTTTAAGCAGCTTTATCAGGACAGAGTGGCACAGTGCCCGAAGCAAACGTCTCTGAGAACAATCTGCTTTGAGTTCTGCTGACTGCTGTCCTGCAGAGTCCACTCTGATGTCTAAGCAGCATCCCAGGAGTCCTGAACTGTTGTCCAGAAAGTCCCTTCCTTTTTTGCATTTACTTTATCCTCACCTGGCCAGTCTCCCATAATCAGCACGCACAGAAGATACGTTGTGCTCATATTTAGTACAGTATTAACAAGTGCTGAGACCTAGCGCCAGTCTAGGAGCCCATCACCCGATAAGTGGGTTAAGAAAATGAGCTATGTGTCCACAAGGGAGTGTGATTCAGACTAATGATAAAGATTAAGGATGAAATCTCAACATTTGCGACAAAATAGATCGAAGTAAAAGGCATTAAGTGAAATAAGCCAGACAGTTAGAATACCTCTCATATGTGAAAATTTAAAAATATAGTGGCTTGAAAGTAGAACAGTGATTACCAGGCTGGAGAAGAGCGCCAGCGAGAGAGGTGAGGTCCGAGGAAAAGGAGCTGGACGCGGGCAGCGCGTGCTGTGTGAGGTGTGGACACATCACGGTGAGTCCCATTAATGTGGACAGTCAGTGAGTGTTCATGTTTTTGTAAAATGAGTATTTTTAAGGCTCACAATATGAACTGTGTATAGTATCTGGTTCATTTTAAAGTTCAGTAATGTTAGGTCCTTCCTGCACAGGTGAAATAAGCTGGAGTCAAAATTAAAACGTCACTCTCTGAGCTTGTCTTGAGCTCGCTTTTGTAAACCACTTTGGTCCTGGAAGCCCTTTCATTGCTTTTGTCAGATCTCTTACCAGCCGTAGGCCAGAACTGATTCAGTATGTGTTCTTCAAAGTAGTTTTTCAAAGCATGACAATTTTAAATGAACTGGGAAGTCACGGTCATGTTCAGACTTAGGAAAAGCATATATTTAAGATTAAACATTGACTACCAGTTCATATTCTCTGTTCATTCTTATTAAAAATGTTTAGTTTTTTAAACTTATTTCCTTACACATCTTACAATTTAACCTCTAAGTCGTCTGTATTTCAAGATGTTTCCAAATGATAAACTTACTATAGCCGGCAGTGTTTCTGTGCTGATTCTAATGAACCTCTGCATTTATGTACCCTCTGGGCCTGATTTGAAACCACAGACTTCAGAAACCAATAGCTTTGAAAATCATGTTGAATTGAAAATATTTTAAACAGCTATAAGACTCAGTTTTCTCATTTATTAAAATCTAAGTACTGATGTAACAATATTTTAATGTAATTTCTGAGGTGTATTAAAGAGTTTAGTAGTAAACACAAAGATAGCTATATAATATACACAAATACAAGACTGTATTTTTAGCACACATTTTGGCATTTGGCATTACTGTTCTACATTAAACATTTATTTTAAAAACTGTATTTTGGAGTAGTTTAGTACTACTAATATAAAACTATCTAAGTAGCTACAAATAACAACTCTGAAATTTTTAAATTATTTTAACATTTGTTAGATTCCTAACTAGATGTCTTTAACAATATATATTGTAAAGTATACTACTAAGATTTTCATGTCTTTTTTCTTATTCCCTTCTAAGCCCGAGATAGAATAAGTACTTTTTTATACCTTTAATAACACAGTAAGATAAATATTTTCATCTGCTCTGACAGAATTTTATGCTGAAAACTTGATAGTAAAATTATACTTTGTCATATTGAAATTAGATGGCAGACATCTGTGTTGTAAGCTGTAGAT
This sequence comes from Cavia porcellus, assembly GCF_034190915.1. NCBI lineage: Eukaryota > Metazoa > Chordata > Mammalia > Rodentia > Caviidae > Cavia > Cavia porcellus. The sequence continues at coordinate 47,256,280 of NW_026947513.1, read as the reverse complement.
TAACCAAGTTGTTTCTTATTTAGAGGATGAAAATTAGTTTATTATCCCTTTTTATACTAGAAAAATGCTTTGGCTAAGAAGAGTTTGTCAAATTTATTTAAAGGTAACTACTTGGACTCTGCATTGTATGAATGATAAAGTAAATAGTTTCAAATTTTTAAAAAGTGCTTTTAGAATAAAACCACCAGCTTGCTCTATGAAAGAATAATATCTTAATACATTTTTGAAAACAAAAGGGAGACTGAGTTCTATAGAAATCACCTTCAGTGAGATGGGAGGACAGGAGAGAAGCACTGTATGGGGCAGATGTGAGCACTGAGACAGGATCCCTCCTAGACCAAGACCAGCATCTGCTCACAAGCTGTTCACAGGAGTCCTTTGGCTGGCAAAGAGTCTGGAGCATTAAAAATACTTCAGTATTAGGGCTGGGGATTTAGCTCAGTGGCATAAGTGCCTGCCTTGCAAGCGTGTGGGTCATGAGTTCAATTCCTGGTACCAGTAAAAATACAAAAAAAAAAAAAAAAAAACACTTCAGTATTTGCTTCTAAGGATCCACTTACGTGGAAGGTTTCACCTGAACATGTCAGTTTCTTTTTTAATGCATTAATGAAAAAGACTAATGTCCCTGTCCAGACATATAGCACAGGCTCTGTGCAGTGACATGATAGCCTCCATGATGTGACATCTATATTTTATTTCTGTAAATTGTAGTGCATGTAGCTCGTTTGTTTGTTTGTTTTTGCTATGTCAGATTTTAAATTGCAGATTATTTATTCCTCTTTGTTTTCTGATATTTTTTCCATTTTGTTCCTGTATTCTTTTCTCTTTTCATTTCTTTTAGAAAACCTTGTATCTCTACCTCTCTTCAGCCAAAGTAAGTTCAGTTGATCACTTCATAGTCTTTCACTACATCTTAATAATACACAGTGGCCTTTAAAATTACTGAATCCATTTGTCTTTGAATATTTGTTGTGTTTATTGCAATTGCTTATGGAGTGGTGATGAATTTTAGCTTTTTAAAAAATTATATTGACACATGATAATTGTGCACATTAATGAAGTTCTGTACAAACCCTGAATTTATGTGTTAGCAGACTTAGGTGTTTCCTATCTAAGTCTGAGGAACTTCTCTTAAGAGTTTACCTTAAGGAATCAGTTTATGTACATGATAATTTTTAACTAATATAGGAAGACATTGCTTCAGTTATTTCCCTTCTTAGAGTATTTCCTAGATAAGTAGTGTTTTCCTGAGGCAAGTAGGAAAAATGATTAAGTGGTGTTATAACTCGTGCCCCGGTATAAAATCCAAGGAAACAAGAGACCGAAAATTTAGGTGGCAAAGTCTTTATTTCCAGGCCTGGTGACCAGTCTCCGGGAGCCAGTTTGGAGACTGTCCCCCAGAGACTGAAGGGAGGACTTTAAAAAGAGGCTGGAGGAAAAGGGTGGGGGGAGAAACAGAGAAACCTGCAGAGCCATCAAACTTGTTGACCCGAGTCTGGAAACTGTATTGCTGTCCACTTAGCTCTGACAATCTTGGGAGTTCCTGGTGTTTTTCAAATTACTCCCATCCTACAGACTGACACTATCTCGGAGTGGCACATCTGCAGCAATATTTGGAGAAGAAAGTGGACAGTTAATTATCCCAGGACAGCTCATTTTCGCTAGTGGGTGCGAAGGGGTCAAGAGTTACAAGAAGCTGAAACTTAAGTTTTACAAAGATCTGATATCTAACTCATTTGATGCATACAGAACAAAAGGAAAGCACCGATCGGGGTTTGGGCCATAGTATTTCCAGGTAATTTCTTTGAAGCTAAACAGTTCTTAAAATTGGGGCAGGCTCATTTTATGACAGATCATCACCGGGTCGGGAAGAGGTCACCAGAAACCCAAATTCTTTATGGCCTAGATAAATAGGTGAGGGGAGAGGGAGGCAATAAGGCGCCATACAGAACAGAAAACGGCAGTTATGTGTCAAGGTCAGGGTAAAGGGTTAAACTCATACGTAAATCTCTCTGCACACAGGCAGGTTACTTTAAACAAGTGTAAATTAATGGGCCATTCTAGTTTTCTTTAGCTCTTTTGCGGAGAATAGAGGCACCTAACAGTGATTAACAAACCCTTGTTAGCTTGTTTTAGCACAACTTCTGTAGTTTGTAGAGGGTAACAATGGTTAACATATCAATTAGGTTAGATTCTTGCAATTCTTTACAGAGGAGAGTATTGCTCAACATCTCAATTAGGTCACTTAACATATCAGTTAGGGAAAAAGGATAAAAAAACACATTTAGTAAGCCACGTTGCAGGTTTGCTATAATACACATATAACGACGCTATTTTCTTAGAGTACAACAAGTGGCACATGAATTATTTATGTTTTTGAAGGATACAAAGATACACAGTTTATTCTTTATTGTATTATGCTCTATCGTCCAGGCTGAGGTCATATACTAAATTTTTCACACTTTGAAAATAAGCAGATGAACTGAAATGAACTCTTTATGCTGTGATACTGAGCAGGGTGCTGTGAATGAATTCTTCACACTGAGTGTTTCTTTGGCGCCCAGACAGTATCTAGAAATGCATACTCCAGGGCCCTGCTCTAAACATGGCAAGGCTGGGTCTGGATGCAGACCTTAAAGCATGGGGCCATTGGTACTCACTCTCAAGAGTGATGTAGAAAAACTGTTTGTTCCTCTTGTGGTATTTTTTTTTCTTGAGTTAACTAGAATGAAAACTAATTTTACTTAAAGACCTACAAAGAATACTAAAGAAGTATCTAGCACATATAAGTGCCAAAGTAGTTCCCCTGGTATCAGGAGGAGGAGACAAGGAGATCTTAGGCATCGTTGGTGAAGCTTTGGCATAAGGTTTGTATTGGCTAGCGGGGCCTATGTCAACCAGGTGTTCAACTTTGGGGATTGAGTTACACTGTTTTTGTTATCATGTCACTTATTTAATGGGAGGGAAGGCATCTTTTGAAGGAGGCTTTAGCTACAACTGCATGAATTCATGATCAGTGATAGAACAGGTTTATTTAAGTGCTGGGTGTTATTTTGGTAGTTTTTTTTTTAACTTAGTTTATAGTAGACTTGCAGGAAAGTTCTCAGATCTTATGTTTTAGCCCAGTAAATTTTTATATGTAATCATCATGCATGTTAACTTACAGAATTTTTCCATCATCCTAAATTATACCTTGTAACAACAACCTATCCCACCAAACAGTCACTCTCTCTACCAACATTGTGTATGCAGTTGGCCATTTTGTAAATTTAATACCTTTTATATATGTAATGAATGATAAAGTATTTACTCTTTTCGTCTGGGTGTTTTTAACTGACCTATCTAAGAGGTGGAGACTGATTTACACTGTTTCTGTTACCAAGTTGCTTATTTCTTGCATGTACTGGAAATTTGTTCTTTTTATTGTTTGAAATTGATCATAATTTATTCATCCAATCTGTTTCCAGTTTCAGCTTTTACAAATAGCTATGAATATTCTTCAGCATGTATTATGGTAGGTTTACATATATACCAGTTTCTCTTTGATTTTCATGTAGAAATAGAGTTGAGATGCCATGGAGCACCCATGCAGTCAGTTGTAAGGTATAATACCAAGTGTTTTAAAACCTGGGCCACAAGTTTAGCTCAGCAGCATGAGTGCCTGCCTGGCAAGCATGAAGTTATGAGTTTGATGCCCGGTACCCATATAAAATAAAATAAAATAAAATAAAATAAAAAGTCCTGTCCCCACTGGGGATTTACCTCAGTGTCATAAGTACCTGCCTTGCAAGCGCGTGGTCATGAGTTCGATCCCCAGTATAAAAAAAAAGTCCTGTCCCTGTGTGCATTTCTGTGGGCAGTGCGTGGGCATCCCAGCTGATCATATCTTATTTTAAGCTTGGTAATATAAATTTTTATTTTCTAATTTTATTTTAGCCATTGCAGTGGATATGATCTGGCTTTAATTCTTTGATGTTATTTTTCTTGATGTCTAATCATGTTGAGAAATTATATATATGACAGATATATATATATATATGATATATAGGTATAAATATAAATGGGCTCTTAGAACATTAATTTTGTAAAACCCATGTCTAAGGACTTTTTAAAAAAAAATTGAATGTTTAGTATCTTGTTCTTGCTTTTTTGCCAGGAGTGTTTTATACATTTTGTATATGAATACTTCCTCAGAGATATATATTGTAAATATTTGATGTAGCTCTCATTGTTAGCATTTCCCTAAGAATTTTTTGTCTTTAACACTCTTTTCAAAAGTATTGTTTTTGTTGTGATTTATTGATGAAGTTCACTTCTTTTTATTTACTGCTAATATGTGAAACATCTTAGCTTTATATCCAGTACCTTGCTTTAATTCATTTATTAGTTATGCGTTGATCTCTAGATTCCTTGTGATTTCCTATAAAACAAGCATGTTATCTAGAAATAGCAACATGCTTTTTCTTTCTTATATATTATGACTTGTTTTATTTTCTTTCCTAATGACTGACTTTTTGCTTGTTTCTCTTTGTTGTACTGTATGTCTTCAGATGACTGTGCAAGCAACAATATTTGGTTTGGGAATTATAAGTAAATTTTAGTGAGATAGCAAACTCAAAAAATCTGTTTATGAAGGGCAACTGATTTTGATATCTGTGTATATGAAATATATGCATATTTCATGTGATACAAATTGACTTTCCCTTATCAAAATTCTTGGTACAAGAACTGTTTCAGATTTGAGAGTTTTCAGATTTGGTATGCTCCATTTGCATAGGTTTTCCTACTTAAATGCCCTTAGCCCTAATCCGAAAATCTAATTAATACCTAAAATACCCCCAAAATGTTTCAGATTAGGATCATTTTGGATTTCAGATTTTCTCAGTGGGGAAGTCCAGCCTGTGTAATGGTGTGCCTCTTGTGTGTAGGAGGTGATTTATGTTAATGGATTCTTACTCTTGGATGTATAAATTGTTCTCTCCCTCCCTTTCCTCTTCCCTTTGCTTTCCTCCCTTCCCGCCCTCTCCCCCATTTCCTGTTTTTTTTTCCTTAGCTTTTGTGATGCTGAGTTTAGAGCCCAGGGCCTCAGGCAAGCAAGGCAGGTGATGTTCCTCTGAGCTGCCTCTCCAGGCCTACTCAGTTGTTCTCTTTGATAATATATGACTTTCATACCGTTAGAAACGTACATGACGAATGCTGAGAGGAGATGAATTGACTATAGAGTTGAAAGGCCGTTTCAGTGGAGAGAATCTGTGCTGATCCACTGTTACAGGAAGCAGCGTGGGCTAGAGATGCAGACAGTGGTCTAGAAAGAAGGGAAAAAAATGCTGATTTGACTCAGGTTAATCTCCATAAAGAAGCAGCAACACTGATGAAAGAGGTGAATGGAGGGGGACAGGGAGGGCGCTCTACAAGTCAAGGTGTGAATTTATTAAATTGAAAATCAGACAAGGACACATGTATTTCTAGGAATGATTTGTCTATACAGGTGTTTGGACTGGCTCAAGGAGCTTATGAAACATTACTTAAGAGTGCCTGAGGCATAGAAGTTGCTAAGTAGATAATTGTTGAATTAATGAGTGAACTATTATCTTTACCTTGTACATATGCTATACATTTTAGATACACTTTCTGAATATTATATTAATAGGTGTTCATAGTAAAACATTTATATGGAATAGTAAACTGGAAGCCAGATTATGTACATCTCCTGGGAGATGAAGGAAGAAAAATAAAAAGTATTAAGCAGATGCCTCAACAGTGAAGAATCAGAAAGCTAGAAAGAGAGGCAAGAACGATTCTTCAGGTCACTGAAGAGTCCAGCCTTTGTACTATAGAGATGTGGATTTGGGGTCCAGTTTGTTAAATAACTTGCAATATATACGTCAGGCTTCATTTTCAGGAAATGGAAACCACTAGCTATTTTAAGCATGAAAAGAATATAATATAAAGGGTTAAGTGCACATTAAAGCTCTGGAAGGGCTGGAGTAGTAGCTGCTGCCCCTCTGTCCAGGATGTGTTCCCAGTGTGGCCTATTTGGACAGCTGCTGTTGCTGCCAGAGTCAGGGAGAGGGATGAGCTTGCTGTGTCTGGGCCTTGGTATCCAAGGGCAGCAAACCAGTGCAGCCATACACAGCTCCTCCCCGCCTCTGCACAGCCAGCCACTGGGCCTACACCCCTGCATTAGAGAGCCCAGCGCTCTGGAGGGTCTCTGAGACACACTGAGGCCCAAATCACACCTGGCCTCATCCATTTGCCTTAACCAAATTCCCCTGTGGCTTCCCAACCGCGGGCCCCTTGGGAATGTTGCTCCAACTCTTGCGAGAATGCATGGCACAGGTTGGGTGGCAACTGCCAAATGACCATCTCTGTCATTCTAGTTCCACAGGTAATGAAAACATCACTGCTGCCAGGCCACAAAGCCCCACGCATGTGGCAGTTCTGTCATGTACACAGAAGCGTAACAGAGATCCCGCCTGGCCTCCAGAAGTCACATTCTGAAGCAGAAAGGCCTGCGAGTGGGGCAACCCATGTCACTTGCTGTTCAAACTATTATACACTTCAGAGGGGACGAACACTATCACTAATACTTACATTGGGAACAGCGCAACACCATTGCCAGGTGCCCCCGCTCTAAGCCCATCTGTAAATGACGTGAAAGTCTTCCTGATCCTGCATGTGCCTTCCTTAGCAGTGCCTTTCAACCCGAGTCTTCACCTCCTCTTGCACCATCTTTTTGGAGTTCTGTTTCCAGATACATTAGTATCCACTCAGCTTCCGCACATCCTGTGCCCTTCGCTTGGACACTTCATCCCCTTGGTTGCCCATAAGATTTCTGTATATCTTTCAGCGCAGATGTCACCCCAAAATGTCCTCAGATTCTGCCAAGTAAATTAAACTGGTTCTTTCCTTTTCTGCTGTGACTTCTCTGATGAAAATGATTGGGTATCATCACATTTTGGTTGTAGAAGCTACATCAGGCTTCATTTGTGCTACTGAGATGCTCAAGAAATATTCAAGGATGGATAGAGGAAAGGAGCAGGTGAATTTCGATGTGCTAGTCCCCACAGAAACTGTGAGTCACTGTCTTAACCTACCATGAGGTTGTTACCTTTGCCACTTCCACTGATTTTAGGAGATAGCTCACAAGGAACCCTACCTTATAAAATCTGTGTGGTGTCTTCACCTCTGTATTGTGACTTGTTAAAGTTAACCTCAGTTTTTATCATCTAAATATGATTTTTTTAAAAGCTAATTCTCTAAAACACTTAGGGTACAATATGTTTGTTGAATGTTTCAAACATCATATAATTTGGATTATAAGGCAGTTGTATTTGCTAAGGTTTTGTTTTATTGTTGTTACTCTTGGAAAATGTTTTTCTATAAACACATGTACAGTGCCTTTGATCAGATTTTTTTTTTTTTTTTGTCTTTTTGAGACAAGCGCTCCCTATGCAGTTGAGGCTGGCTTTGAACTCACTTTGTAGCCCAAGCTGACCTCAGTCTCACAGTGTGTTCCTCCTGCCTCAGCCTCCTCAGTGCTGGGATTACAGGTGTGTGCCACCATGTCTGATTAATTATGTAGTTTCAATGGGTGAAGGAATTCACATTCTCTTATGAGAAAGATGAATATATTTTTTGAGGTTTGCTAATGCTATTTAACTTTAATGAATCTCTCATATGATACTGAATGCTGCAAGGGCACGTTCAAGACAACTTGATATCTCACAAAAGTGTAATTTTTATTATAAGAGGATTGTCCACATTAATTTTGAATATTTGATTATTCCCTGACTTCCATAAGTCTGAGTAACGGTGTTGAGAAAGTCACTTAGGGTCAGATGAAAACATTTAAGTTGTTGATGCCAGAGGAATCTAAAAGCTTCTAAGCCACCATCTCTTCTTAGCAAAATAAATTAATTCAACTTCTGGTCGTGCCCAAGATAAAGTAATGGAGACTAGATTTATCCCCCTGCTTAAAATAGGCAGGAATAGACATGGTCTATGAAACAATGTCTTACAAAACACTGCATATCAAAGGGTGAGTGATAATGATCCTGAGAGATGAGGAAGAAATAGAGTGAGCCTCAAGATAAGCCCAGCTAAGGGCCTCAGGGATTTCCAGTCTGAAACTCACTCAGGAAAGGAGACCCTGGTAGATCCTGAGACACTCCCAAAATGGAGAAGCTTGAGCCAGAGCCATGAGAGATGAAGAAGGCCAGACTCTGCACTGCAGAGTATGGGGTGGAGAGAGCTTTGGAGAAGCAGAATCTGAAGGTCTGTAAAGGATCAGACTGACAGCTATTGGATCACTACAGATTCGGGTATGCATGCAAAAAACTGCACAACGCATAGGAAAGAACCACCTGAAAGGACCAGCGGTCACAGTGCCTGAGGTTAGCATGTGCCTGGAATTAGTGCTAGTTCTCTTGGCTGGCCCACAGGATCTGCCAGGACATCCGCCTCTGGGGTAGTCAGCAGGCTTGAGATGCCAGCTGTTCTCACCATGCGTAATAGATTGTAAAAGCAGGAGCTGAAGGGAACCATTTTTTCAAGTAATTTTAATACCATCCAAGAAAAAGCTCAAAAGTATTTGTAAGAATTCAAACGTATCCAGCATCCAAAAAGGTAAAAGGCACAATATCAGACCTAAAATTACTAATTAAAAATTAATAAAAATTCAAAGAAGCAGGAAAATGCATCCTATATTTATGACAAAACCAGTGTACCAGAACCAACCCAGAACTGTCAGGAATTTAGAATTAACAGACAAAAAGGCTGAAACAACTATCAAAGTTAAATGGTGTTTTAAAAGGGCAAGATAAGGACTTGTGCCTGCCTGCACCAACTTTCCAGCAGCCATGCTCGGCCAGCTCCCGGGATTTGGGTCTGCATGCCTGTACCCTTAACTCTGGAGACTGGGCAGCTTGGGGTGAGTGTCCCCATACCATCCCAAGCCACAGGAGGGAGTTTAAGATCCAAGCTCCCTCCAGCAAGGGAACTTTAAGGCTTAGTGCCTCACTGAACCAACTCAGCAGGGCTTGGGCCTGCCTGCACAAATTTTCCCTCAGTTGTGCTCAGCCAGCTCCAGGATTTGGGCCTGCCTGCCTGTGCCCTCAACTCTGTAGACTGGGCGGCCAGGGAAAAGTGAGTGTTCCTGCACCATCCGAGCCCTGGAAGGGAGTTAAGATCTTTGCTCCCATGGGCCAGGGAACTTTGCAGCTTTGGGCCACACTGGACTGGCTCTGCAGGGCTGCCTGCCCCATCCCCAGTGACCCTCTCTCAATCCGGGGAACTGGGGGGCCAGAGTCTCAGAGCTGAGAACATAGACAATGATTTCCATCAGGCCCAGGGGAAGCCTTGGAATAACAATGGAAACACAAAAATATAAGAAAATGACAAAACAAAAGACCAAAATACAATCTCAAGCCTCCAGCCCATCCCAAGAAACTTTAGGAGCTATGTACATAGAAGAAAACATATGCCATACACCTGAAGTAATAGCACCTGAAATAAAGAAGCAACTCTGGGAGGCTTTAAAGAAATTCGAAATAGAAATAATCTCCCAGGTAAAAGAAGAAATGATAAAAGAAATAAAACAAATGCTGAACATATCTAAAGAAAACACAGTTAAAAATTAGAGGAACTAAACAAAAAGAATCCCTGGATGAACTATATAAGAAACAAACAGAATACATGAAGCAGATGCAAAGAGATATACAGGAAATCAAAAATTCCATTGAAAGTTGTCAAAACAGCCTCAATGAAAGTGAAGATAGAATTTCAGACTTCAAAGACAAGATTGCAGCTAGTGAACAGGAAAGAGAAGATCTTTTAAAATTAACAAGGAATCAAGAAATAAAAATTCAACAGCTGCAAAATGATGCAAGGAAAAACAACATAAGATTGATAGGGATAAATCAAAAAGGAGAAGACAACATAAAGGATGTCCAGAGGATATTTAGAGAAGTAATAGCTGAAAATTTCCCAAACATGAGAATGGAAACTGACATCAGGATCAGAGAAGCATATAGAACTCCAAAATGCCATCACCAAAATAAAACTACACCCAGACATATAATAATCACCATCCCAGAAATCCAACATAAGAATAGAATGTTAAAAGCTGTCAGAGAGAAAAGACAGATCAACTATAAAGGAAAACCTGTCAGAATCACAGCAGACTTCTCAGCAAACAATAAAGTCAAAAAGAGCATGGAGTGAAGTATTTCAGATGGAAAATGGCTTCCAACATAGACTGATGTACCCTATAAAACTGACCTTTAAAATTGATGGAGAAATAAGATACTTCCATGACAAAGAACAGCTAAAGAACTTCATGATTACCACGCCAACCCTGCAAAGAATACTGAGTTTAGATACACTTAGGAAAAAACCACTAAGCAAAGCAGACAGTTAAACAGAACAGAAAGATAAAGATGCAATAGCAGAAAGATAACATGTCAACAATAAACCAATATATAACAGTTATAACCATTCATGTAAATGGTCTTAATGCACCAATTAAAACAAACAGACTGGCAGAATGGATCAAGAAAAAACATCCAAACATATGCTGTTTATAAGAAACCCATCTAACCAAAAAGAATACTCACAGACTGAAATTCAAAGGATGGGAAAACAATACTTACCCCTCAAAAAGCAGGGGTAACTATTATGTTTGCAGACAATGTGAGCTTCAAACCAAGAAAGATCAGAAGAGATAAAGTCATTACATACTGGCCAGGAAAAAACTTCAAGAGGAAGAGACAACTATCTTAAATATATATGCACCTAATTCCAGAGCACCCAGTTTTATAAAGCAAGTGTTAATAGAAACGAAAAAACAAATTAGCAATAACACAATTATAACAGAAGACATTAACACACCATTGACACCAAGGAACAGATCAACCAGACAGAAAATCAGCAACGAAGTAACAGAACTGAATCACACCTATGAACAAATGGACTTGATAGACATATACAGAGTGTTCCATGCAACATCAGAATACACATTCTTCTCAACAGTACATGGGTCATTCTCTAAAAAAGAACATATATTAGGCCACAGAACATATTTAAATAAATGCAAAAGAGTTTACATTATCCTTTGCATGTTATCGGATCATAGCGCCATGAAACTAGAAGTTAATGATAAAAGATACTGCAAAATTCCCACAAACATATGGAAACTGAATAACATACTCCTGAGTAATCAGTGGATCACCGGGGAAATTAAGAGGAAATTAAACAATACCTACAAGCAAACGAAAATACAAATACAACTTACCAGAATCTGTGGGATGCAATGAATGCAGTTCTCAGAGGAAAATTTATTGCAGAGTTCCCACATCAGGAAAACAGAATGAATACAAATAAAAAAATCTGACGCTACACCTCAAACGACTAGAAAAAGAAGAGCAAGTCAAGCCCAAAGCCAAAAGAAGGGAGGAAATTATAAAAATCAGAGCAGAAATTAATGCAATACAGACTAAGAAAACAATCCAAAGAATCAATGTGTCAAAGAGTTGGTTATTTGAAAGAATAAATAAAATTGATAGGTCCCCAACTTATTTTAAAAGGAAAGAAAAAGCTCAAATTCATGCAATAAGCAGTGAAAAAGGTGAAATCACCAGACTCTACAGAAATACAGAAGATCATCAACACCTATTTCGAAAACCTCTATTCTCAGGTTTGATACCACAGAAGAAATAGAGTCTATTTCTAGTTCTATTCTAGGACAAAACATATGAAGTAGCAAAGCTAGGTGAAGAAGATGTAAAACTGTTGAATAACACAATTTCTATTAATGAAATTGACAATGTAATAAAGTCGTTACCTACAAAGAAGAGCCCAGGCCCAGACGGGTTCACTGCAGAATTCTACAAGAAATACAAAGAAGATTTAATGCCGACACTCCTCAAACTCTTCAATATAATTGAAAAGAAAGCAATCCTTCCTAAGTCATTCCTGGAAGCAAATACTACTCTAGTACCAAAAGAGAAAGACCCAACTAAAAAAGAGAACTACAGGCCAATCTCCCTAATGAACACAGATGCAAAAATCCTCAATAAAATATTGGCAAGTAGAATACAGCATATCATCAAGAAGATTATACACCATGACCAAGTGGGATTCATCCTAGACATGCAGGGATGGTTGAATACATGTGAATCAATAAATATAATCCACCATATCAGTAAAGCCAAAAGTAAGAATCATGTGATCATTTCTATAGATGCAGAAAAAGCTTTTGATAAGGTCCAACATTATTCATGATAAGTACCTTACAGAAAATTGGAATAAATGGTCTTTACCTCAATATGATAAAGGCCATCTATGACAAACCAACAGCCAGTATCCTACTAATAGCCAAAAACTTAAGGCCTTTACCTTAAAATCAGGCACAAGACAAGGATGTCCTTTATCATTACTCCTATTTAATATAGTATTGGAAATACTAACCAGAGCAATTAGACAAGAGAGAGAAATAAAAGGTATAAAGATAGGAAAAGAAGAAGTTAAATTATCATTATTTGGAGAAGACATAATACTCTCCACAGAAGACCCCTGAAAGTCCATTGAAAAATTCCTAGATCTAATAAACAAATTCAGCAATATAGCTGGATACAAAATCAATACTCAAAAATTAATGGAATTTCTATACACTAACAACAAAATCACAAAGACAGAAATAAGCCACACCATTCATGCCAGCAACAAAAAAGTAAAATATTTAGGAATTCTCATGAAAGAAGTGAAAGATCTATATAAGGAAAATTATAAAACACTGAAAAAAGAAACTGAAGAGGATCTCAGAAAATGGAAAGACATCCCTTGCTCATGGATAGAAAGATTAAATATCGTGAAAATGGCCATTCTCCCAAAACTGTTATACAGATTCAATGCAATCCAAATACAAATACCGTCAACATACCTCACAGACCTAGAAAAATCATTCCTAAAATTCATCTGGAACCAGAAGAGACCTAGAATAACAAAGATAGTTCTAAGTAGCAAATGCAAGGCAGAAGGCATCACAAGCCCTGACTTGAAGTTATACTACAAAGCAACTGTAGTAAAATCAACATGTTACTGGAATCAAAACAGAGCTGAAGATCAGTATAATAGATTAGAAGATACAACTACAAACACAGTCAACCACCTTATCTTTGATAAAGGGGCCAAACATATTCACTGGAAGAACAACAGTCTCTTTAATAAATGGTGTTGGAAAAACTGGCTCTCCATATCCCAAAAACTACAACTAGCCCCATTCCTATCACCATGTACTAAATTAAAATCTAAATGGATCAAAGATCTGAATATGAAAACAGAAACACCAAATCTATTGGAAGACAAATTAGGTAAAAACCTGGTAGACATAGGGGTAGGTAGAGAATTGTTGAAAGGGAATCAAACCGCATGTGAAATACTTCCCAAAGTGAACAACTGGCTTCATGTCTTATTGAAAAGTTTCTGCATGTCAAAAGATATCTCTTACATAGTGAAAGGAAAACTTACAAACAATACAGCATATCATCAAAAAGATTATACACCATGACCAAGTGGGATTCATCCTAGACATGCAGGGATGGTTGAATACATGTAAATCAATAAATATAATCCACCATATCAATAAAGCCAAAAGTAAGAATCACATGATCATTTCTATAGATGGGAAACAATCTTAGTAAAGTGTCCCTCAGACTTCTGTCTAAAACATATAAAAGAATTTTTAAAAATCAGACCCCCAAAATTCAAAGATTCAGTCCAAAATGGGCATTTCAAATGAATACACAACTGTCAAATGAAGGAATGCAAATGGCAAATAAATACATGAAAAATGTTCATCATTACTCAATAAAGAAATGCAAATTAAAACCACACTGAAATTCCATCTCACTCCCTAAAGAATGTCCAGGATTAAGAAAACTATCAACAACAAATGCTGGAGAGGCTGTGGGTAAAAAGGAACTCTCCTGAACTGTTGGTGGGAGTGTAGACTGGTGCAACCATTGCAGAGGTCAATCTGCAGATTACTCAAAAAGCTGGGATTGGAAGTCCTATTTAATCCAGCTATTCCACTTCTAGGCATATTCCCAGAAGAACTGAAAACATCATACCACAATGATATATGTGCACCCTTGTTTATAGCAGCACAATTTGTAATAGCCAGAACTTGGAACAACCTAAGTGTCCATCAGCTGAGTAATTGATAAAAAAAGTTATAGTATTTTTATGCAATAGAGTACTACTCAGCTATAAAGAATGATCACGTTGAGATATTTATAAATTAATGGAGACATCTTGAGACCATACTCATACATGAAATAAATCAAACTCACATGTATAAATACCAAATAGTTTCCCTAGTGTAGGAAATGGTAAGAATACATAAAAGTATGTAATGATGATTCTCCATTATATTGCTTTGAAGCCTTATAATGTTTTCATTCATTAGGTGGATTGGTTTTATTGTAGGTTGTTTGATTTTATTGTCTGTGATGGTATGAACAGCTATTTTGAAGAAAACAAGACATTATAATAGCTAGTGTTGATTTAATATCATCTTGTTTTGAAGTCCCACCAAGCTTTTGTTCTTCTGTCTCTATCAGTTTTATCATGTTGTATCTTATTGGATTTTATTATGTGTTATAGTATCAACAAAATTTTTTATAAACAAATAGGTGATATAGTAACCATTGTTCATTTTCTGTTAGTTGGTTCTGAATGCTCTGTAATACTTTCATTCTCTTGAATGGTTTTCCACTTTCTTTTTGTGTTTGATATTATAGTATATCAAGATATACTCAAATATTTCAAGGAAAGAGACACTGTGATAGCTACTGTTGTGTCGGATTGTCTTGTTATGAAACAGTACGTTGCTTAAATTGTTCTGTTTTGACCTGTGTTGTTATGTCCTCTTTTATCTTAAATGCAAATTTTTTAAATGAAAATTTTTTAAATGAAAATGGGTAAGATAGAAGAATACCCCTTATTTATTATTTATTTATGTATTTTTTTGCTTTAGCCTCTTTCCCCAAACCACATATTTGCATCGCAGGAAGCTGAAACTAAAGCTCAGTTCTCCTTTTATCTGGTCCGCATAATAAATTGCCAGAAATTGCACAGTTTAACAGCCTACCCACTTACTAGCTTCCCATGCTTCTGTATGTCAGAGTCCAGGGCACTTCTGTCGGGTCTGTGTTTGAGACAGCATAAGGCCAAAATGGAGATGACTGCCAGGTTGACTTCTTTCCTGAAGGCCGGGGGAAGAACCTTCTTCCAGGATCATTCAAGGTATGGGCAGATTTCAGGGTCTTGATCTTGGGGCATAAGATCCCTTCAGGCTAGCTGGTTCCTGGCTAGGATTCGCTACAAGCAGAGACCTCACATCCTGCTCGGCTGATGTGTCTGACTTTCTCTGTTATACCAGCTGGAGAAATCTCTGTGCTCTGGAGGGCGCCTGTCAAGTCAGTCCCTCCTGGACAACACTGTTTTAGGATAGGCTGTGCCATAAAGCATACTGGCAATGATGGCTCACTGTCTTCACAGATTCTGAAGATTAAAGCAGAGCATCTTTGTGTGATCCTTATAGAATGTCTGCTCACCACACATCTTAAGCTATTCTTACCCTTCTTGTATTACATGATGAAATCTTTTCCTGTAAGATTTATAAAATAGGGATATGTTAATGATTTTAGTCAGGGTGTCAGTGACATCACGTTGTATCTGAGGCAGACTGCTTATCCGACAAGGGGTTCCCTGAGCTCACAGTTTTGTTGTGCCAAGGACATGACGCCCTACTTCGCAGAGCAGACACAGGTGGGCAGCAGTGCATGCTATGGGCCCGGCTCACATGTGAGTGCAGAGAGCCAGAGAGCCAGGCTCCCTCCCATCCTGCTGCAATCCACCTCAGGATCGCACACTCATCCTCCTGTGCAGGCTTTCTGTGTGCTCTCCTGTTTTGAGCGCCTCTTTAAACTGGCACCTGTCACCTTGTGTCCTTGCTCCTCTCATACTGTTTTATTCCACAGCCTGCTCCTCAGTGCTTGCTGCTGAAATGTGGGTGCTGTGAGAGCTGGCAGCATACTGTTCCCGATCCTCCTGGACTCTGCACATGGGTCGAGAGGGGTCCATGTTCTTTAAACATGGACTTGAACGAATGCATGGCAATTTTGCTGGTGACCCAGTCTCTCTGGGCCTTTTGTGGAGGAAAATTTAGTATGTTCAAGTAAAATTTCTGGAAAAGTTCAAGGGGAAGATATTCTCTGTCCTTAATAAAGCAGTATACAGGAAAAAACTGAAGAAAATGACTCGAGCTTTGAAATTGGCAGAGATGAAGTAGAGTCTTTGCTCTCTTTCCAGTGGAACTTTCAGGAAACCTTTAGCAGCAGCATGAAGATGACAGATGTGACCTAGCAAATTAGCTCTAGTGTCTTCTCCTTCTGCATCCCATCACCTCCTCCATTCTGTGGATCTCAGCTACAAAAAACATACATAAGGAAGAATGTAATTCAGTCAAGAGGAAGAGAAATAGTAATTGAAATGACATTAAATATATAGAATAGTAAAATGCAAAACTTAAAAACTGCTGTCTTTGAAAATTAACCTCATGATCTTAGTTGTAGAAGCCCAACAAAAGGAGCAAGGCAGTGGATCACCAATAACAATGTTCAGTTTAAAATTAAATAAGGTGATTAATTTGGAAGTTCAAATAGGATGTGGAGACCTTTGGGAGGGCAGGATAGCCTACGAGTTAGTGAGAAGAAGGCTCAGAAGGAAACCAGACTTTATAAGTACCAGGAAAGATACAGGTAGGCGTGCTCATCAAGGAAATTTCAGTTTCAGGTGTCAGGAATACATATCAAACTGTGTTAACAAAAGGGGAAAAAACAATAAAAGAAAATGGGACGGTGGTGGTTCACTGGTTCACCAACCTGAGGGACCTCCAGGGGCAGCATGTGCAGGAAATGAGGAGCGTCAACCCCCCCCCCCTGCACAGGTGTGGAGATAGAGGTTTCCCCACTCCTAGAGTGCTGGAATCAAGAAGTAATAACTTGGCCATAAATCTCAAATAAGCAGTGATTTTAGTATTGGGGACATGCAGTATTTGGGACATAATTATGCTAAACAGGGTTATTTATTGTATCCAACAACACTGTCTTTTCCCATTTTATTCAAGAAATGGTTGTCTTGGTGCTAAGTGAATAACACTAAAAATCCACTAATGTAGAGATGAAAGACTATGCCTTTCTCAAAATACTGAGAAACCAAAGGAATGCAGATGATTGTAGTCAAGCAGACCAAAACAAGAAAAATTAAACACAAAATCCACTAATGCAAACTAAAAACAAAGACTCTTCACAGGAAGTGGGATTGAGCAGGATTTGCAAGACAAGTCTGTCAGGGTCTGTTGTCTGTAAAATATCCATTTCCCCTCTTGTTGGAAACCCTTCCTTTTCTTTTTTTTTGACAGGGCTCACACTTGTAAACATGTGCTTCCGACAGGCTGGCTCAGGATGAGACTGAAGTCTGATTTGTGTGAGACATATGACATCCATTCATGGTTTTACTTGGGGATGTGATTAGATTCCAGGCACTGACATGCATCAAGGGACTTTTAGGAAAAATTGTTACCTACTTCTGAGAAAAACATGCATATATATCAGTTTGACCTGGTCATGTTGCCAGAATTGGTGCAGGTATTTTGAAACAAAACAGCTAACTTGAAGACAAAGTTTGTGCACCAAGAATGGCAGGATATGGGAAGACAGAAGTGAGAGGCTCTGTGATGATCTGCTGACAGTAATGCAGGAATCTTTCTGCTTCTGAACTCCTTGTTTTACAAATTAATATATATCATTTGTTAAAGGTACTGTGATAACTCGGAGCCTGGTATAAAATCCAAGGAAGCAAGAAATTAAAATTTGGGAAGCAAAGGCTTTATTTCCAGGCCTGGTGATGAGTCTCCGGGAGCCAATTTGGAGACTGCGCACCTGACAGCTAAAAGTCAGGGCTTTTATCTTGTAAATCCACAAACAGCTGCTGGTCACACAATGTAAGGAAGGGGATGGGGGTGTGACGCAAACAGAAAGGGCGATTACACGTCTTGGGAAGGGCAAGATCAGGTAAGGGTAAGCAAGTCTCCCTGCATACAAGCAAGTTTAGATAAGAAGAAATCTTGTTTTTCTTAGCGAAGAATAGAGAATTCTAATAGCAGTTAACAACCTTAGCTACTCTACTTCAGCACCACAACTGTTATTTGTAGAGGGCAACAATGGTTAACATATCAATTAGGTAAGATTTTACAATTCTTTACAGAGGAGAGCATTGATTGACATATCAATCCTTTACTCAGAAGGAACAGGAAAACACACATATACAGTAAGGCCAAGTTACAGGTATTGCTATGATACAAATATAACAAAGCTATTTTTGTGAAGAATAGTACAATCTAATACAATCTAATGTAATTAACACAATTTGTGACGGGCCACCAGCTTCGGCGCAATAGGGGCTTAGGTTTAACAGTACTTCTAGTGTTTTTTTTAATTGAACATAACATCTTAACTGACATGTAGATTTTTATTGAAAGTCAATGTATATTTTTCACTTTAAAGTTACCTTTTAATTTTGGTTGTGATCACAAACTCCATGTATGAAAACTTTACTTTTTATTTAAAAGATAGAATTTCTCAATAAATGCTCCATTTATTATCCTTTAAAGTAGTGAAAACAAAAGCAGATATATGCATTTTAAAATTAGAGCTTGTGGGAAAAAATGTCATCAGAATCTGGTATTCAGTAAATGATAGTGTGTTTATTTTTTATCTAAAGAAATTGATACAATAAATTGGCCTGAATGTAGTTTTTAAACTATCATTATAGAATATCCAAGTTGGTAAAGGACATAGCTGCTTATTACAGAAATAATTTATGCCGTGATAGAATAGTGCCCTGTTATATTTGGAGATATTGTTAATTATTCTATTTGCAGTGAAAACTTTAAATTTTAAAAAGTTATCAGTTGAAAGTGAATTATGAAATGATACAAAAGATTATGAAAGTTAAGTGCTTTGTGCTTCTGATGTTAGCAAATGACATTTGCAGAATTTTATATCTATTTTTAGCTCTGTTCATAGGATCTCCATCTACTCCTGGAAAATCTGGCTCCTGGTATTCCAGTGACTTCATTTTCATAACAGTATTCCATTCACAAGGAATGTCAAATTTCTACAGAGAGGTGCATTCTACGTTTAGTGTTACTGCAAAGCAGCATGAATCTTCCTCTTATTCTGAAGCAGATATACTACAAGGAAAGGTGACTGTGATTCATTTTAGTAAGGTCTTACCTTATCCTTTACTTATTAACATGAAGATTAGCTTTCATCCCTCTTAGGAGTAGGAGCACAGGAGGAATCATGCCAACAAAGTTACATACTGCCGTTGTCACAAGTGGAAGTCTAGAGTCAGTGACACAGGAAAGAAAACCCCTCAGGGTGGCCTTCCAAACACCATACTTGGGTCATCCCTCGTGCCTTAGCTGCACCTGGAGTGGGGGACGCCAAGACTGGGGCAGAAGCCCACAGGGCCAGGGCCATTGCTGTGCACACCACGTGTCTTGACGCCACGCGCAGGGTGATGGCCACAAAGAGCTGCCTGCATGGAAACCTTGCATGGAAACCAGCCTCAGCCCTCAAACGGGCGCCTGGGTTACAAGCCACGCCTCTGTATAGACTTGGTTTGTTTCTTGTCAGTCTCAGGTGATCTTTAGCTGTAAGAGAAACTGGGAATTCCTTGGAGCTGATCTTACTGCTGTCTTTAAGAACATCCGGCATTTTGCTCCATAGAAAGGGAAGGACGGCTACCAAGTGAATGACTCTAGCACAGTGTGCGTAAGATTCGCCCAGCAACACAGGCCTTTGTGTTACGCTCAGACTACAATCAGAACTTACCTTTCTATTTCTGCCTTTTGTTGCTTGCCCTTTTTTAATCCATAAAATTTTTTTTTTCTGAGTTGGGAAATGATGTTACCAAACCTATATTTCAGGTTCCTATAAATGTGATTGGGCATGAAAAACATGCTATCGTCTCTCCTGAAAGTGTTTCAAGGCTAAGTCTCCATAAGCAGCAAAGTAGATTATATTTCACTTTATGTACTTAGGAAGTTCAAAATTCTGCCTTTAAAAAAATGACCTATAGTTAGTGCTAAAATAGCTAAATTTTATTGTGACTTCATGGGATACTTGTACATTTCCCAAAAATATATTCTGAGGAGTAAAATGATTCTTTTTCTGCAAATTCATATATAGTAATTGGAAAGCTAGTTGGGTAAAAGTATTCCCAAGGTATGAATGTTTTCACTAACCCCCAAGGTATGTTCCCTCCCTCGAAACCGTCTGCTGCGTTCCCTGCTCTCCCCACACTCCGTGGAGAGCGCACCTGTTAGAGGCTCTTCCTCACCTACGTTTCCTGATTTCCTACTAATTCTGTTGTCATGCTCAGACTTAGTCACCCCATTTGTATAACCTTAGCACTTAGGTACAAAGGCCAGCAGAATCCAGCAGAGGTCCAAAATCTCTGCCATCCTGCCAGGGTAAAAGGTTACTCTCTTCTCTTCTTCCGTCCCCTCTTCCTCCCCTTCTTCATCATTCTATTTCTTCATTCCTCCTGCCTCCTCCTCGCTCTTTCTGTCACTCTCACACTCTCTCTTCTCTGTTCTTTCTTTCGTTCTGATTGTCACTCTTGTCCTGTTTGTCTGCTCCCCTCTCCCAGACCCCTTCCACCACTGACTTGCATCCCTGACCAGTTTGCTTTGAAACAAGGTGTCCTGTAGTTGCCTATGCTGGTCACAGACTTCTGGTCCCCGCCTCAGCCTCCCAGGTCGGTGGGTTTGCAGGCACAAGTCTCCATCCTGGCCCTGCTTCCACATCTTGCTTTTCTGTAAGGCCTGTGTGTGACTTTTCTCGGCCCTAAGAGGGATGTGGATGTACAAGAGTTTGGATGTGATTTGAAACTCATGCACCTCTAATGGTTTCTTTTCCTGTGTCTTAGGGTTAGAGATGATGAAATTGGGTGCAAAAGCACCCAAGGTTTTGTCACAGAATCCCTCACTGTTACACGGAAGTTGTGGGAGGGTGTTAACTGTTATAATGGAATGTCCTAGCACCAGGATTGCTCTGCCTAAACCTAGCAATTGTGGAAGTGACTCAGGCCTGCATGATGGTTTGCCAGTACATGATGCAGTTTCTGAGGCCACCTCCTAGATAAGTGGGGTGGGTTGTTCTCCTTCTGGAAGTCTACTTGTGTACATTCCGTGAAGATGAACACTGTCTATGCAGCAGCCCTTTCTAATTTTGTGTTAGGTTTTTAACTAAACAAGCCTGTGTCACTAGGTTTAACCCTTATTGTAATTGGAATGAGCAGCCCTCCAGAGCCCTCTCATCTGCTCTGAGCTCTGCCACAGATAACATTCAGGTTTCCCTTCTCTGGTCCCAGACTTTCTTCTCATCTTTGTTTTAAAATAACTGTCATTAAATGGTATGTGATTTGTCATACATGAAACATAGGGTACTTTTTTTAAAA
This sequence comes from Cavia porcellus, assembly GCF_034190915.1. Lineage (NCBI taxonomy): Eukaryota > Metazoa > Chordata > Mammalia > Rodentia > Caviidae > Cavia > Cavia porcellus. The sequence goes on along the minus strand of NW_026947513.1, from coordinate 47,234,686 downwards.
ATCAAAGGTTCTTTTTAAAGGGGAAGTTATCCTAAATACCAGCAATAAATGCCTCTTGTAGAACGTTTTATGGCAAAGCACTGTGCATAATAATTTTGCTATCATTAGCTCATATCTTCTTAAGAACTCTGGAAAAAAGTTAGATCTTTTTATCCCATTTTACAGAGGGAAAGACTGAGGATCAAAGAAGTTTGGTAATGTGAGTAAAATCACATTGTTAGGAAGTGGTATTACCAGGATTTAAAGGCAGGTATGTCTAATCAGAAAGCCCATGTTGACTACCTCCTGGTACTAGAGCCAGGGTAACGTAGATTCGCCTTAAGGGAAGCTACACAGCAGCCTTAGAGCACCTGCGGTGGTGACAATGTGAGTGTATGAGTTCTTAGTTGGGTTTTTCCTCTGGTTTTGGAATCAAAGTAATGCTTGCTTCCAGGAAGGAATTTGGGTGTATTGCTTCCCTTTCAATTTCATTAAAGAGTTTATTAATTAGTGGTGTTAGGTCTTCACTAAATTTCTTATAGAATTTAGCAGGGACTCCATGAGGGCCTGGGCTTTTCTTTGTTGATAGATTTTTAATTACATCTTTGATTTCATTTATTAATGTTGGTTTATTTAGGATTTTTATATCTTCTTAATTCAGCTTTGGTAATTGTTATGTATCTAGGAATCTGACCATTTCTTCTATATTTTTCATCTTATTAGAATAGAGCTTTTCAAAGTAGGCATAGATGATTTTCTGGATTTCTGCAGGGTCTATTGTCATTTTGCCCTTTTCATTTCTAATTGCATGAATTTGAGTCTTTTCTTTCCTTTTTTGGATAAGATTGGCTAACAGTTTGTCAATTTTATTTAATCTTTCAAAGAACCAACTCTTCGATTAATTGATTCTTTGTATTTTTTTTTAGTCCCCAAAGTATTAATTTCTGCTCTGATCTTTATAATTTCCTCCCTTATATATGCTTCTGGTTTAGCCTGCTCTTCTCTTCTAGAAGTTTAAGGTTCAGCATTAAGCTTTTTATATGCACTTGCTCTGTTTTCCTGATATGAGTATTTACTGCTGTAAATTTCCCACTTAAGATTGTTTTCATTGTGTCTCACAAGTTCTGGTGTGTGTTGTATTGTCATTATCACTGAACTGTAAAAACTCTAATTTCTTCTTTAATTTTATCTGTGACCCATTGGTTACTCAGTAGGGTGCTACTTAATTTCCATGTGTTTATGTTTTAATTTCCATGTGTTTATGAAGTTCTTGCGGCTTCCTTTGGTATGGATTTCCAATTTCATTGCACTGTGATCTGATTGTATGGGATAATTTCAATTTCTTTGCATTTACTTAAGCACGTTCTGTGAGCCAGTGTATGGTCTATTTTGTAGAATGTCCCATGTGCAGCTGAGAAGAATGTGAATTCTCACATTGTGGGTTGCAACACTCTGTACACATCTACCAAGTCCATTTGTTCAAAAGTTTGACTTAGTTCTAATATTTCATTATTGATATTTTTTGTCTTGTTGATCTATCTTTTTGTGACAGTGGGATACTGAGGTCTCCCAATACACTTGTATTAGGGCTTATTTGATTTTTCATGTCCATTAGTAATTGTTTTATATAGCTGAGTGTACTGATATTTGTTGCATGTATATTTATGATTGTTATCTGTTTTTCTTGTATCATTCCCTTTACAAGGATATAGTGAGCTTCTTTATCTCTCTTAATCAGTCTTGGTTTGAAATTCACTTTGTCTGAAAATAGAATGTATCTATTTGGAGTGCTGGTTAGGTGGCCATAAACTTCACTAGATATTGCCTGTCATAAAGGTATCTTATTTCTCAATCAATTTTGAAAGATAGGTTGAAAGTTTTTTTCCTTTAGAATTTAAAGCACTTCACTCTGAGTTGTCCTTGACTTGAGAATTTGTGCTGAGAAGTCAGCTGTGATTCTGATGGGCTTTCTTTTATAGGTGATTTGTTTCTTTTACATAACAGATTTTAAGATTCTATTCTTTTATGTAACAGATTATAAGATTCTATTCTATTGTGTTGAATTTCTGAAATCTTGACTATGATATGCCTGGCTATAGGTTTTTTAATCCCTGCTAATTAGAGTTTAATATGCCTCATGTATCTGTATGTGAAATTATTTTTTTTACCCGGAAAGTTTTCTGTCATAATGTCTGTGAATGTGTTTTTAATATCATTTGTGATATCTCCTGCTTGTTCATTGACTCCAGTTAATCTTAAAATATTCTTTGTCTCATCTAGCAGCTGCTGGATTGATTTCTCATGGTTCCTCTTTCTTTTCTTGGTCCCTAACTGTAAGCCTGTCTTCCGTATCTGAGATCCTGTCCTCATATTGGCCAAATCTGCTTCAGATAGTTTCAGTGGAGTTTTTATTCTGCTTTATGGATTCCATTTGTTTCCTATGCTACACTTCCATAATTTGCTTAAGCTCGTCTATTGTTTTGTCTGTGTCTGCTATAACATTGCTAAGCATAATGTGTATTTTGGTAATCTCTGTAGTTAAGATATTATTTTTGATTTCATTTTTTCCAGAGCCTCATTCAATTGCTTTGTTGTTACCACTTCAGAGAGACCCAGTGGGGGCTTTTGGATTGTCCCACTTCATTGTCCCCTGGGTTTGCCTTTGGTGAACTGGTTGTCTGGGGTTGCATCTTGTTTAAGTGTCTTCTCATTTGTTTTCTTTTGTAAGTTTAATTCCTAGTGTGATGCTTATAAGTTACCTTATATAAGTTGCTTTATTGGTGATATTTAGGACACATAGGTTATGATTACTTCTCTGAGATATCTTCCAGAAGTAGCTGGGTTTTGGATCTTGAGTCTGTTGGAAGATCTTACCTCTTCGGTTTGTTGGAGATGAGAAATGGTTGCTTGTTTGGCCTAGTCCCTGGTTCTTTGTCACAGTGCCATTGTATTTTCTTGACCAGTAGTTAATGTCAATTCATGGATTATCAGGGCCAACAACTGTTTAGATCAATCATGTCAATTTTGGCTATAGTGGTACCTATAGCATGAAACACAGCCTATAAAACAACAAACTGAGCTAAACCTTAATTTGCAACTTATAACCATATGAACTAGATTTATGATTATATAACAAAATGTAAAACAAACCAGATAATTATTTGCAGTGTATAAGTCTATAATTTGTCAATTTTGCCCTTGAGATTAAAAATTAAAATTTAAAATGGATTAAGGAGAAAATAGAGAAATGGGAGAAAAGAAAAAGATTAGAAGTAAGGTTGGAGGACAAAAGTGGATCATACCAATTTGAAGAAACTGGTGCCGAAGACTGAAGGAAAAGAGAGGTGGGAGAGATAAAGGGAGAACAGAACAGAGCCACACCCGCAAAGAGGTTAGAACCACTTCACATCCATGTTAAAGCAATGTAGGGGAAAGAGAAAAACAAACAAGCAAAAAACTAAAGAAAAACAAAGCAAAAAGAGAAACAAATAGTCCACCTCTAGGATTCTCTCTGGTTTCACTGGCTGACAACCTGTGCAGACAGAGTCCTGAATCTTGCCCTTCTGTCCCAGCAAGCCAGCAGTTGCTTTATAGTGAGCGGCAGTAGGTGATCTCAGCTGGCCGGTCCCATCCACAGGTGCACTGGGTTCCCACGGTCCAAGCAGTGTCCACGGGTCTGCCCCAGCTAGGAGGTGCTAGAGGAAGCCCCAAGCAGTTCTGGTTCCAGCTTACCGGGCCCAACTCCAGAATGGCTCTGGGATAATCATTCTCTTCTGTGGGAGGACTGAGTCCTCTCTCATTGCCAGCTGGTGCAGTCCCCACATCCGCCATTCCACTCCGTTGCCACAGAGGCCTCTGGGGCCGTCAGCCATCACCACCACTGTGCATTCACAGATTCAAACAGCTGCTTTCATGCAGTGAGTCCAGCTCAGGAAGAAGGCGCATTCAGCTACTGCCTTCTTCATTGAAGCTATGTTTACTCTCTCTGTGGGCTTCAGTTCACACTTCAGATTCTTTCTGGACCCACTTCCCTCCTTCTTATCTTCTTCATGATGCTATATTCCAACATCTGGGCGGCGACTCCCAGAGATACTGTTTTCTCTGCTGCTTACTGCTCCATCGTCTTCCCAGAAGTCTCTAGATTGAAATTATAATTCTTAATTCAAAAAAACATTTTCCTCATGAAAAATGTTTTTATGCGCAAGTAGGTTATCTATGCCACAAAAAACCAATAATGTGTCGCGCTTTTCCCCACACTGTGGATGGCTGTGTGCGTGTGTGTTTGTATATGAATTGTTCATTTGGAATGTTGAAATGAGTGAATTACTTAAACTGCATAAAAGAAAAAATGTTTATGGATTTAACTTTCTTTGTATATGGGTCATTTTCTGATGGAATTTTTATTTTGATATTCCATGGATTCAGATGAATAGCAACTGAATTTACCTACTATTTAAATGATGGTCAATGCAAATGTGCAGGATTATAGTACTGAATAATAGTCCTTGTTTACAACACACCTTTGGCCTTGCAGCATTCAGTAAACAAACATACTCAGAAAAAATAAAGTCACTCTCTAAATGCCCAAGAACCGTGATACCTAGATGCGTATCATGAAGTCTAGTTGTGTTACTATGCCATAGTTTGATTTTTAAACTAAGGTTACTTGAAAGAGGAGTAATTTAAATTATGTGATCCTAGTTCTATGCTTCATGATTATGGTACCTTAGATTTAGCATTGGATCATACATGCGATTTTTGTTGATGAATCCTACTTAATTGTAATGTAGTCCATCTGGGTCTCTCCCCTGCTGCCTTTGGAAGGATGTACTAATAGGATAAAGCTAGAAAAGATTAACCCTAACCCTTGGGGAATATTCGGTCTGGCCTGGAGGCACTGCTTTCTAGGACAGTAGTGTCATTTTTACCCTCACTCTTGGTATTGTGTGTTGGATTTGTAGGCGATCACTCTGCCCAGATGCCTATGCCCATTGCTCAAGGCGTGAAGTGAGAAGCGGTGTTGTGTCAGGGATTCATTCATCATTCTAAGAACGTAGGAAGAGACCACCAGGGAGACTGAACACTTGGATTTCTTTTGTGTCTTTGTAGAGCCCGATCTAGAAGGCCTTGATCTAGGTGCAGTTTACAGCAGTGTTGACCAGCAGCTGAATGAAACCATGAGGCACCGAAGACATGCAGGAGAGGATGATTACAACATCGAGGTGCTGCTGGGAGTGGATGACTCTGTGGTCCGTTTCCACGGCAAGGAGCACGTGCAGAACTACCTCCTCACCCTGATGAACATCGTGAGTCGTGACTGCTTTCTGACACTTTTTGATTTTTAAATTCTTCTCTTATGTGGTTAGTGTCCTTTAGGAACCTATTAGAAAGTCTGTGACTGTACCTGAGAGCCCCAGTGTGTATGTGACTACACTGAATCCAGGTTTGGACCTAGTTTAAAATGCAGGGGTGCAAAATCAAAGGAAGCATGAAATATAACTTGCTTTTGGTTGATCAGTGAGTTTTCCATTGTCATCAAAGGAAAACTTTATATTTGAATGACCATCATGGGATGGAATTAGAAGATGAATCATGATTTTCATTTTATTCTGGAAATAATCAGAACGGTCAAAATTTTGTCCACCTGCTTTGGTGTGGATTGTAAAGAATGTTTTTTGTAGAACTGCTTGGTACCCTAGGGTGTTGAAGAGTGATTTATCCTGGAGAGCTTTTGAGCATGTGTGATGTTTTCAGCATTGTAAGATAGACAGTAACATATTTGCAAAGTAAATAGCTGTTGACACAGGTGCTGCACGGCAGTTGCTAAAGAGCCCTTAAAATTTGGCCTTTCTCTTTTCTGAGACTTACGCATATTTAGAAGAAACTGTTGTATCCTTAAACTTGTGAGGTTTTTGTTTTTATTTTGAGTTTTTTTTTTTTTTTAATTTTGAACTGGCAGAGAGCAACTCATAGGAATGATAGGCCACCTACTTCTAAAAGATAAATGAGTTAGAGGTGAACTCTTACATATTTTAGCTCATGATATTTAAAAAGAATATTATATTGATCTTGTAAATTTACTATGTAATCCCTTTCTCTCAATTTTTTCTATCAACTTTTGTTTTTAATTTAATTAATTTGGGCATTTATGGCATTTACCATGTCTAAGAACAGCTTTTCATGTAATTATACAGGAAAATAAAAACTCAGTTTCATGAATCATGGTTTTATTTATTCTAACATTGAAGCCTATCTGTTATGTATATTTTAGTTCACTGAAAGGTCAGTTTAGAAAATTGTACATGGACTGTATCATCGTGGAATGTGATACAGTCAAATTCAAACACATTTCTATTTGTTCATTAGCATTAATTCTTGTTATGAAGACAATGTACATTAAACAGAGTAGGAGGCCTGGCAGCAAGGATGCATAGCAGTCATTCTGCACTCTGCAAGTTCTTTGGGATCTTTCTCACACCTTTCCATGTGACTGGATAGCTGTGTGAAATTGGGCTTGCCCTTGGGTGTTTGCAGTCTGCTCTAGCTCCTCACCTGTACATTAGGAGAGGATGCTATGGATGCCGAGCCCAGTTCCCAAGTGAGCAGACCCATGTGCTGTATAAAATGCTGCCTGTACATGAATATACATGTAATGCCATTTAAATGTTCTAGGTCAACTTTTATTTTCTAAATTATCTAGATCATTAAAATTCTCACTTGCATCATTATTGTGCCCTTGGCACAGCTGTCTCCTGTCATCAGGCACAGTCTTCTAGGTTTCACTGTCCTTCAGGTGGTGCTCAGAATTGTGGGAGGCTGTGGGGGAAATGTAAGTGATCCTAGGTCCTCGTCCTCACAGAACTCAGAGGTAGTTGTAGAGAAAAATAATGGGATGATTCTAAGAAATTAAACAATTAAAAGCATATTATTTTTAGGCATATTTATACTATAATATAGATGTCATGACATTTTAGAGAATAAGCTGTGACCACAGATGTTCATTGTGAAGTGATGGAGCATTAAGGCGGGACTTGGCAAATGGTCTGTCCTTCATTATGTGACTCGTGTGAACTCAGAAAAACCATATTCTTTCCTGGGATTTAATTTTCATCTTTTTTTAAAAATTGAGAGATTCAACAAAATGTTTACTAATTCTGTAATACACCCAGCAGCTGGGAGTCAAGCCAGACTGCAGGAATTTGTTTTGCTATTGTTGCTTTTTCTTCTTGTTTGTTTGTTTGTTTGTAGATTAAGGTTCTGATGCCAAGCACCACTTGAGCATACTCCAGTGAGGGCGGTGGTGTAAGTGTACTCCTGCTGTCTGATTCCAGAACCCTCTCTTAATTGCTGTCCTAAAGGGCTTCCTGGTGGAAAGGAGGTCAACAGAGGGGAAATGAGGCCATTTAACAGTAGGCTGAGGTCAAACTTAGTGGACCTTAAATGCTGTACTAAGGAATATATACTAGATTTTCTAGATGTGAGAATACAAGGTCCGATCTTAGAATCAGAATTTTGGTGGGCTACCAACCAAATTCCGGGAAAAGCAAAGCCTCTTTCGATTGGGAAGAGGTTGGTTGAGGGATGAGCTAGAGCTGAATTACAAGAATAAAAAGGAGACGGAAGGATGAAGTGGAAAAGTGTTAACTAAATATATTTCTTATTTTACTGGAACTATGTTGATTTAAGAATCTCATGATTCTAAATGAATTGATCTTGTGAAGTAAACTGTAAAAGAAAGCAAGCAAGAATCATTATTAGTTGAATTGCATTCTCTGAATGCACTTCAAATTTGGGATCATCACCAAGTAATTTACAATTCAGTGAAGGTAGTGTTTGAAAAGTCCCAAGATTGGCATAAAGTTCTGTAACATTTAGTACACATATGTGCATCGTTATCCCATAGAAGTCTTCATTAATTGACCGAACTAGGCTGACGTGGTGTTAGATATTCCATTTTGTATGAAATTATGATTTGATTTTAAAATTTGTATTAAAAATATTGAGTGAGAGATGTTTATGAAATTTATTTCATGTTACTATGGCATGTTCAGGGCTCTAAACTGAGCAACATTTAGATATTTCCTGTAATCTTCTAAATTTGTAAAACATTTCCACACAGAAGACTGGCAGCAGCGTTCTGCCAGTCCTTAGGGATTTAAGCAACAACATAACACAAACAGATGCTAAAAGAGAGGCTTTTGAATTGGAAGGAGGTTCGTTATGTAGTCAGTTAAGACTGATTTAACTAACTTTTGAAAGGGGGATTTTAGTTTTAGAAGAGTAATGTGCTAGCATACCACCTTTATATGAGGAAATGTTTGCTCAAGAGTGTTGATCACTTTCTAGGTCAATGATGGGGAACTCTGTAGAGACACAAGTCCCCCAACTGCAACCCAAAGTCCACTTACCTACTGACACTGACACTGTAATTAAACCTGAATTCTGACTTTAGTTTAGAAAAAGCAACTTTTGTCTTAAAAATAAATGACATGTGCCAGCATTGCTCTGGGTTTGATCCATGTTTTCAGAATCTCTACTTCTGCACCCCAATAGCTTGTGCTGTGGTATTAATTCTTTTGTTCTTGGCAGGCTGAATCAGGAAGCATCAAATTTGATAAAAGTAATAAAATGAAAACTGACTTAAATTTGGAAAGTAGATTTGCAGAGAGTACAAGCTGCTAGTATTATAGATCATGCCATTTTTTGGGAAACTTGTTAAATTTTTATCAAATTATTAAGTGAAAAGCACTTAAGAGGACCTGTCCCCACCTTACTGGAAACCATTGTCGTTACCCTGGTGCTGACCCCACCCGCCTGCTTGCTGTGCAGCATGAGCATTTTCTTGTCACGTTCTGGGTTCTGTGCCTCGCCTTTTTGAGGTGCTGTTTGAAGGTGTGACTTTCTTCTTGTTCTTCCTTTGTGACTTTCAGTGCCTTTTTGTTTAACATTTTCACTTATGACAGTAAAGGAAAGGTAATAGAAATGTTGGCTGGTCCGTGATAAAGCACGCTAGCTTCCCTGGCTGGGCCAGCGGGACATGTGAGTGGATTGGGGAGCTGAGAGAGGCCACGGACTCACGCTGTCCCTGGCTTGGATGCTTGGCTGCACAATGGTGTAGTTTATGGTCTCTGAAAATCCACTGCACAGTCAGGGTTGGTAATGAAGTCTTTCACAGTGTTTGAAACCATCTAGGTCCAGATTCAAAAGGAGATTCAGGATCGTTACGAATGAAGACTTTACTAAACATTTTACTGCTTGTTCGATTCTTGGTCCTCTGTAAATATTTTTTTTATGGATTCAGTACTTCCTAAAACTGAGATGTATTTGTTTTTAGTCTTGGTTTACAAATGAGATGGGACTTTGAGGAAGTCAGTGAATCCCAGAATCAGGTTGATAATGTCGACCCCAGGACAGACTTTGACAGGTGCTTCTGCCTGGAGCTCAGGCTCTTCATGTTTTTATGTCTCATATATATACCTTACATGTAATCAGATGACAAAAAATTCTACATAAATATTTTTCAGTGTTTTTCCTTTCCTTTTGAGAGTCAAATGAATAGGCATTCAAAACAGCTCTTAGAGTACTAAGGAAAAATTAAATTTTTAATTTAATTTTAAGGAAGCCATTATTTGTGTGTAAACATCGGAAAAGACAGGCACCACCTGGTGTGTGTGTGTGTGTGTGTGTGTGTGTGTGTGTGTGTGTGTGTGTACAGGATCAGTTTAGCGGCTTGTCCTCTGCCCTGTCCACAGTACATACTGCCATCTGCTGGAAGGAGCTTTTCTGCACCCTTTAGACAAAACTGGAAGTGTCAAATGACTTTTCCAGTAATTTTCTTGTTATTTTAAATCACATCATTCATTCGATTGATGTTTTAAAAATCTAAATAGAGGTGTTTTAAATTTTCTCTCAGTGAAATTGTTCTCTTGATCTTTTCAGGTTGTGAAATGTGGCTCAAAGCCTTTCATGTGAGCAGGTGCAAGGGTGCTAACATTCCACATCTGTTGACTGTGCTTCCATAACCTGCTTGCCAATATAGGAAGAGCAATTATGGTGACAGCTTTTCAGCCACAAGCAGAAGCTCAGAGAGCTCAGATAACTGCCCAGAGATGCTCGTCAGTGGCAGAGCTGGGACCAGAAACCAGTCTTTGGATGTCTGCCTCGCTGTGTGACCCCCAGTTCTTAGCACAGCGTGTGTGTCTCAGCATCAGAACACTGTGTCTCTCGCAGTGCAAGGCCAGACAAGACACAGGCAGCTGAGTTCCTAAGTGCACTTTGTAAGTGAATAATAGATAGGAACCAACTTTTGTAATCCTTGGAAAGTGATATATGATCCAAAGATTTGCAGATTCTAGACCCCTAGTACTGGTGATTCACTAGATTGAAAGAGTACTTTCTACTGTGTATGCAAAAATAATACTCACATGTGTTTGACAGACAGAGAGTTTATAGCTGATAGTGTCACATTCAGTGTTTTTTATAGTGAACTGAAATTCACCTATTTGACAATATGAATGATTTTAAGCTTTACTTCCTATAATTATATAGCATAAATCTAACTTCTCTTCTGTATGACTGCTATTAGTGTTCTTTCTGGACTTTTTTCTACTTCCTATACATTAATGCCCTTAAAACACCTCTTTTCTCAACCATAAAATTTCTGAGCAGTTGTCTGCCTCAGTCCTGATTCTCACTCCTGCCCTGTGAGACAGCGTTTCTCGAGTCCATCTGGTCACGACTCAGAGGTGGGGAGCTCACACGGGGGCTGGCTGGAGGGCTGGGCTCTTCCTCACGGTGTCTTGGCTCTCATCACTGCACCTGCCCTGCCACCCTTCTGTCACACAGCTCCTGGGCTCCTTGCTCTCTGCTTTTTCCTCAGCACCATTGTGTTTATTGAGTGACTCTCTTTCAATACATCATAGAAAAATGATCTCAGTACCTGGGTGCACTGTGTCCTGGCGTCGGGCAGCTCTGGTTTGAGCACAGAGCACATTGCTGGCTTTTCATGACTTGGCTTATCTCCCTTAGGAGTTAAACTGAGCCTTGTCTTTGCATGCTAACATGTTCACACATGTGCATTTGTGTGTGTTTGTAAATATATGTGGAGGCATGTACTTCCCCACAAAAAGACTTCACATGTTTTCCTTAAACTGCATTGCCATTTTTGGTATGTTCTCCCTCACCTTCGTCTCTCCTGTGTTTTCCTTCTCTGTGCCGAGTTTGCCTTCCCTCTGCTTCACAGTTCTAACTTCTGAAGATGCTCCTTGCCGCTGCACCAGATTCTTGAGATAGTTCACTGAGATTCCATGGGCTCTTTGGGGGACAGTGTGTGTGTCAGGTCAGAATCCTATGATTTGTGGATGTCTTTTTCAGTGTTCTGTCATTGTTCTCAAGTTGCATTTGTTTTTAAAGCTTAACTTTGTGGGATTATGCCTATCTTTTCTCTTCAGGTGTTAGATCTGCCATGTCTTCTATAAAGACAGGAGTTAGTTTTAGATTGCTCTCCTGGATACTGTGATGAGCACTGAAATCTTGTTCTCAGAACAGCTAAGGATTTTGTAACCTTGCTGGATAACCTTTCCTTTCTCAGTCCTGCTGCCATTTGCCAAACTGAGCATTTTAAATATATATCATTTTGCATTAGTATACTCAGAAGACACAATTATAGTCCACCTGCTTTAGTTCTAGTCCCTGTGATATTAGAGGAGGCCAGGTCACCTTTCGGAGTTTCAGTAATGAACAGTGTGTCACATCGAGGCTTTGCTGACGCGTGTCCCGGGGCTGCCACTCACTGGATAAACAGTGCGCTGTCTCCTTCCCGCCTCCACACAGCAGGGCGCCTACCTGGAGTGCTAGCAGACACTTGCCGCCCGTCCGCTCCGGTGCTGAGTGGGACGCAGGAGAGCTGCCTGTTGCTGCTGTAGTAGATCACCATCGCTTGTCACATGGAACAGCTGGCCTGGCTCACGCCCAGGCTCATGCTTCTGCAGCCACATGGACACCCTCCAGTCCATGCCTGCTGTCTTTCCCCTAGGGTGGCTCTAGCCTGGCACAGGTGGACCAAAAGTCCTCCGCCTCATAGTTCTGTGGGTGAATGTTACATACGTCACATCATGCATGTGCCAAACCTTTGTAGTACTACAGTGGTATGGTGAAGCCCCATTGAAACACATTTTCTGTGTTAATATTACTATGGAATTTACAAAATCAATAATTCACATGTTTAAGGATTACCTCAAAACTCAGGATAAATGACTTCACTTCAGAGTTCAACTTAAACTGAATCTGAAGGAATAAAAAAGTCATTTGACTTGAACACTGTGGCAATTTCCAGGATTGACCTCTATAATGTCGCGTAAGTCATGAAATCTTTTGTGAGGCCTTTCTGTCAGCACCTCTGTCTTTTGTTTTTAGGTCAATGAAATTTACCATGATGAGTCCCTTGGAGTACATATGAATGTGGTCCTGGTACGCATGATCATGCTGGGTTATGCAAAGGTAAAATGCCTTCCACTGTGGGGACTGGTTTGGTAGTGGAGTCCTGGTCCTGTGTCTCATGTCTCAGAACCCTGGTGACACTGAGTTCAGAAGAAAAACTGCCACCATTAGTAGAGTGCTCCAAATTTCAGCAGATAATAAAATGACTTTTATGATGCTGCCATTGACTTCACTCTAGGTAATTATCCTTAGTGTAGATAAACTGCATGAGTGAAAGTGAGTGTGTACCATTAAGAGGTAACAGCCTCCAGGAGGCTGCGGTGAAAGAATTGGGAGTCCATAACTATAAGATTGGCAATACCCAGCCTCAAAAAATAAAAAGATAATAAAAAGAGGCCTGGAGATGTAGTTCAGTGCAAGAGGCAGTCCCCAGTACAGCAACCCCAGGGGAAGACGAGCCAGGATTACCAAGTTTGTGATTTATAGATTCATCCAAAGCATCTATGCTGATGAGTGCCTGTTATGTGATATGCTCTTCCTAGGTACTTGGACTATGTTACTGAAGAAAAAGATGAGATCTTTGTCATCTCTCAACTTGTTAAAAAGACGATGTTACATATATATTTTCATATGTAAAAGTCAAACAAGTCATTTGTAGGAAACTTTAGACCATAATATTTAGTGAAATCCATCAGACACATCTCTCTTCCAGGAGAAACATGAAGTATAAATAAAGAGCAAAATAAAAGACACTTGGAAGTAGAGAGATGGGTGGTTATCCAAAGGGAAGGGATGGAGAGATGGAGGAGGGGACAGGCATGGAGGTGTGTTGTGTGCAGCTCCCTCCTCCCCGCAAGGAAGGTAAATGCTAGGCACTACCAATGTGTGCTGACAAAAAATAAGAAAATAAAAATAAAATGGTATTTCCCATTTTAAAGAACTTCAGTACTTTTTTTGAAAACAAAATCTTGGTTCTCAGAACACATGCACATTAGGTATTTCATGTAATATAGTAGATTTTAACCAATTTTAAAATGATAGAAGTTCTGGTTCTGTCCTTGGAAACAATGAAATGGATGAAAGCATCTCTCTTTGAGGGGAAACATAGAGGAAGAACGACTTGGCAACGTTCTTAATGTTTAAGTTGCACGTCCTTCTCCCATGATTAATCCTTCTGATTTTGAAGTCCTAGTGAATTGGTGACTTTAGGAAATAGGAAAAACCCATGTGATTGCATTTCATTATGTATTTAACATTCAGTTATCTTTGTCTAATGACAGGGAGTCCTTGATCTTTAGTTTCTCCCATAAACCTGACCTACTTTGGGTCGTTACCAAGGAACAGATGTTATTTCCAGCTGGTTATGTTTACAGCCTTCTGTAGGTTGTTAAATCACTTGTTTGGAGAAATATGTGACCAACATATAACAAATCAGTCTAATTTATTAAGAATGTAAACACTGATGTTACATTTGCCGAAACTTAATGAAATTCTCAGCCTGTCAGCCAAGTCAGGGCTCATTTTGGGGTCTGAATTCAGTTTCTCATTCTGTCAGAACACTCTAGGCCTCTACCTCTGAACTTTGAACTGCAGAGTGTAACATGGTGACATTCCCAGGAAACTATGCTGTCTGTTGGAACTATGAGATAAAAGTCTGTCCCTTTCCCTTTCATGGGGGTGAAAAACAGTTTTTTATTTTTTTTTTTTCCAGCATGAAGTTAATACAAATCTGACTGTTCCTCATAAACTAAAATTTGACTAGCTTTGCCAGTTATGGAAGAAATTTCTGTTCTGTCCACATTTTGATTATTTTTGGACCAAAATATATACAAAACTCTTTAGCAAAAATCTTTTACTTTTATATCTCTGAAATAAAGTCTCATGAGAATCTTTCCCTCTGCTTTTGTTCTTAACATCTATAAAGTTTAAAATCTAAGCAGAATCAAGCCATATTTTAGACTTCCAAAATTCTTATCTAAATGATTTTTGATGAGTTGCTGCACAATAGCAAATCTTGGCATGCAACTTGCTCAGCAACTGTACCTGTTGACTGTCTCACAAGAAGTATTAAATATCATGCAGATATCCTCATGTGTATTTCAAATTCCCAAATCACAGTAGGTATCTAATGCCCCAAATAATATTAAATCATATATTGAACATATTATGACTTAGATTTCTGTCCACAAAAAGTTACTAAATGAAGCCTTTGGGAAAATGTTAGTGTGTCTTTAACATATTCTTTCCTCTCAGTCCATCAGCCTCATAGAAAGGGGAAACCCATCCAGGAGCTTGGAGAATGTGTGTCGCTGGGCTTGCCAACAGCAAAAATCTGATCCCAACCACTCTGAGCACCATGATCATGCAATTTTCTTAACCAGACAAGACTTCGGACCTGCTGGAATGCAAGGTATTAGCATTCATATGTAGAAGAAACATTTAATAGGCTTGGCTTTTCAAAAGCAATCCTAATTCAAGCAGTCTGTTTAAGTGTTTAGATCTTGACCACCACTTTCCCCCCCTCCCTAACCAAACATATATTTTCTTTCTGTTGTTTCCAGTAACTTCTGTGGAATTCATAACGTTAAATGCTGCTTAATACTATAATGAATTATACTTGCTTTTACAATAGTGGTTGTGCATTTTGGGTCTGAAGAGGATGAGATAAAAAGGCCCTGTGATTTCCACTGTCTGGAGGGAGAAAAGTCATGCCTTGAAGAATGACTGCTGCTGAACAGTTTTCTTCCATTTATCTAATAAATTCTGATGTGGACATTGGAAAAGCAGACCGATGGTTTCCTTTTCCACATTGGTGGGATTTTTGGCTCTCTTCACTAGTACCATAGTATCAAGGCCCATTTACTGAGACAGAAAGGCAGGGCTTAGCTGGGGATGGAACAGAATGGTAGTCCCAGGCAGTTCCTTCCTTCAGGAAAGGAGAAAATGCAGAACCAGTGAGTCTTTTCAGATCTGATTACCTGTGGCTTTCCCAAGAGAATGTGGCATAAGGCTAGTCAGGAAATAATGCTGCCCCTGTTTGCTGAAAGCTTGCTTTTTATTTTCTCCTACGCAAAGGTCCAGTAGTAATTCTTAATGAGTTTTCTCACGAACTGAAAATAAAAGTAACTGTTATTCTCTACAGGATACGCTCCAGTTACGGGCATGTGTCACCCGGTGAGGAGCTGTACCCTGAATCATGAGGATGGCTTTTCATCTGCCTTTGTAGTTGCCCATGAAACTGGCCATGTGTAAGTCACTGTTGACAGCTATAAAGGAAAAGAAGGTCTTTTCTCCTCTTTGCCCAGTACTGTTCACACTTGGGGCACAATACGTGCCAGCATGGGGTTCTCATCCCTTGCCAACTGCGAGGAGCTGAAAGTCAGTGAATGAGTGGCTGTCCTGTGCCCCATGCTTTGCAGAGCTCCAGAATGAGAGAGGTATGGCTGTCAGATTGCTTTCTCCTCCAGCCCCTGGAGCTGCTCCGAGAGAGCGCCACTGACTTAAAAACCGCATCCTGGCCAGCACTTGCTGTCGAAATAAATAGAAATGAGGCAGAGGCTGCAACTCACAGCTATGCGGTCTCCATGCTTTGTGTTGCAGGCTGGGGATGGAGCATGACGGGCAGGGCAACCGGTGTGGTGACGAGACTGCCATGGGCAGCGTCATGGCACCTTTGGTGCAGGCCGCTTTCCACCGCTACCACTGGTCCCGCTGCAGCGGTCAGGAGCTGCGCAGATACATCCAGTAGGTACCGCCGCATGCCAGGGCCTGGGGGGCAGCCCGGGCAAGAAACTGATCCCCAGGCCTCTGGCCATCACAGAATTCCCAGTCGGCGAACGCGGTCTTTGATAATAAACATCTTCACAGGATGGCGTGATTCAGAGAGAATAATTCTATAATGGAATTAGAGTTTACGCCAGAGTCTGGAGCTTGAGCCCAGTGCTAAGTGAGATGTGATTCCCCTTCAGTAACCTCTTCATGGAATCTGGGGCTCAGGGGGAGGGAGCTGGTGTGAGTCCTGAGTGCTGCCCCCGACAACCTCCCCGTCCACTCCACCCCCGCGAGGTCGTCCTTTCACTCCTGTGGGGTTCAGTTAGTGAGACAAGCCAGCTCTTTCCTGTGTTCTGCTCAGTGTAGTTTTTAGAATGGGCAAAGATGAACCATCTTTTTCTAAATTGAACTAAAATCGAAAAACTTTAAACTTATGCTTTTGGTCTTAATTTTAAGAATTTACTACAATAAAACACACATTGCTATTAATGCCCTTTAAAATGTTCCTGGTCATTCTGCTTTAATTAGTACATGCTTGTAGTAAGTACACAGCGATTCCATTCGCCATGGGGAGTCCATACGTTCAGCTCTCTCTCTTGTTTTGGCCCCTATTTCTGCCTTCCATCCCCACTCTTCCCAATGCTTGGTCTCTTTCCCATTTGCAAAAGGTCTATTTTCAGTTTTTTGTCCTTCAATTCTTTTTTTTGTCATCCTCTTTCCTCCTTTCCCTTTTGTGAATTTTCTCTATGATCTGATGATATTCTAGAGTATATAAGCTGAGTTACTTATTGTTAAGATACAGTTTTTAAAAATGAGTATTTAATTAAAAGTAATCTTTTCCTCCCTACAGTTCTTATGATTGTCTGCTTGATGACCCATTTGAACATGATTGGCCCAAACTCCCAGAACTTCCTGGAATAAATTATTCTATGGATGAGCAATGTCGTTTTGATTTTGGTGTTGGTTACAAAATGTGCACTGCGGTAAGTTAGCCATAGTCAATTTAAATTTTTCGTCTTGAAATCTATTTGTGAGCTTTACACACTCCAGTGCAAGTATAAGAATATCTACCAGCTATCCTGTGTTTGCTCTGTATTTAAATGCAAAATTCAGATGTTTTAAATATACTACCTTGTTTAATACTTATGATATACTAGAAGGAAGGCAATAAATCTTTATCAAACAGAAGAAAAAGGCAAGATTTAGGATCAACAACTCACTCAAGTCACACTTTTGCTAGAAAGGGGAGTTCAGCTTTGAACTAGGCTGTCCTGTTCCAAATCTTTAATGTAGTTCTTCCTCCGATGTTTCGAAGATGACTTTTAAGAGTTAGATGCTTTGTTTTCCTTTGGCTCCAGGGCCAGGGTTCTGCATATTTGTGTCCATAGCAAGGGGTATGCCGGTGTCTTACGTGGAAAGCAGCTGAGTAGTGTGCGTATCAGCAGGGTGCGCTTGTGCTTGGCTGTGTCCCCAGCATCTGGGAGGCAAAGCTAGGAAGGCAATTTTGTGACATAACCAGACTCTGTCTCACAAATAAAAATAAATACATGAATAAACACAGTAAAGAAGGATGGGCAGGTGGCTCAATGCAAAGGCCAGAGATAGGGGTCACATAGTCTGAGTGGATCAAGTCCCAACATTAATTAAACATGTGGCCTTAGACACCTTATTTAATCTATCTTACTCATGCATAAAACAATAATATTTATCTTGAAGGTTGGCATGAGGATTGGATGTGGTAATACAATTAAAATGGTTAGGATAGTGCAGGCACATCATAAATGCTTCATGGAGTTCATTAAATCTAGTGTTCCGTGGAAGGACCCAGATCAGAGTTCTGTGCTCTTACATTTCCATGCCAATCCTTGGTAGGTTTAGAAAACACAAACAAAGGGTTTTTATATGGTTAAGTACTTTCTGGTGTTACTTCCAGAAAAAAAAAAAAAACAATATTTATGGCTATTGATGAAGAATTAATCTGCTGTTTGGAATCTTCCTTATAGAGTCAGTTGATCTGTCTGTAAGGTTGATCCGTCTGAAGGTGAGCTCCTAATTATCTGATTTGGGCTTTCAGAAGTGAGAATTCTGAAGCTTTGTGTTAATGTCATTGAAAAGCACAAGTTTTAGAGCAACAACAAAAAATGCTGGTCTGAAAAGGCACTAATAAATTATATCTGTGAACACAAGGCTATGTATGAGTTAGATAGCATATTAGAATTATAGGTAATAAATATGTGGATATACTATGTTTGCTTATTTTTTAAAAGGTTTTTGAAACCCAATCTTATGTAGTCTAGGCTATCCTTGAACTTGTTATAGTTCCCCTGCCTCAGTCTCCCAAGTGCAAGAATTACAGGCCTAACCCTAACCCTAACCCTAACCACATCTGGTGTGTTTCCTGTTTTTAAGAACTCTGCCTAAAGAATGGTAAGATGTTTACACTTAGAAAGAAAATCAGCAGGTAAAGAGTATATACAAATGTGTTTGCTCACATAAATATATGGATATTAAATACAGTGTTTTAGGAAAATAAAAACCATTCTGAAGAGTGAGAAAACCCAAGTTCTATCATATAGTTCTGGCAGAACGTTATTACTGAGTGTGAGCTTAACTTGTGGTCTCTATTCCTCAGGAGTTGGTGTGAAGATCAGGTATCTGGGAAGCACTCTGTAAGCTGTATGAATGCATCATGACATTTTGTTGCATTGGTTCAACTCATGTTACATAAAATCTGACAAATATTTTCTATGTTTAATCAATGGATTATTAGAATTTTTGTTATTTATGTCGAACTAGTTTATACCTACAAGAATAAAGAGAAGCCATTCTGATAGCTTGAGAGTGTCAAACCATTATAATAAGATTTCAGTATTTCGACTACATAATAATGCTAACATATTTTAAAATTCCAGTATTATGTACTTGAAAGCCATAAGGTACAAATGACATGGACAGAAACATTAAAAGTCGAACAGAAAAAACCCAGACTTATCATTGCTTATTGTTGCTCTGTTACAAAATCAGAATATGTGCATTCTGCCTGGACTTTTGTTCGTTTGTTTTGAGACACGGCTTGCCATGTATTTTAGACTGGTCTGACCCTCCTGCCTCTGCTTCCACAGTGCTGGGATGACAGGCGTGCACCACTCGGTTAACTTGGAACTTTGCATAGTATTATTTTCTTCATGCATCATAACTGTGCCCGGAGCTTGAACTGAGAATGTACACAGCACATGCAGAAGCTGTGTGGAGCATGTGGCTAGCGCCCATCTGCATCATTCACAGCGTCTGTTCTCTCTTCTAGTTCCGAACGTTTGACCCGTGCAAGCAGCTATGGTGCAGTCACCCAGACAACCCCTACTTCTGCAAGACTAAAAAGGGGCCCCCGCTGGACGGCACCGAGTGTGCAGCCGGGAAGGTGAGTGTGCATGTGCGCATCCAGACTGAGCTGCCTTGCAGGTGGCTCCTCGAGTTTATGGAGGAGCTGCGCAGGCTCCAGCGCAAAGCACAGCCCCGAAGAGGCTCAGTAAGCTGGCGTGGGTTGATGTTGTGTGGCAGCTGCTGCAAACTGCCAAGACTTGTGTTGCTTAAAGCACCAGGAGATTATGCTCGTTGTTTTAGAGACCAGAAATTCAAAGATAGTGTCACTGAGCTACCATCTGCGGGAGACAGGGCCACTCTCCTCTGCACCTGGCCACCTGCGCAGTGCCCGTCCTCCAGCAGCCACACTGCCCTCGCGCTCTGACCCTTGTTGCCCATCCTGCCTTCACCTTCCCACCTTCCTTTCCTGGCCTGCACTGGCCCCTGTGGACCGGTCACATTCACCTCGTCCGGACCCTGCTTTCTCTCGGATGAGGACAAGGGTGGTGGCAGTTTGGGTCCACCTGGGTAATCCAGAGTGAGAACCCAGATTTGAGGTCATTAGTTTAATCACATTTGCAAAGACCTTTTTCCAAAGAAAGCCAGGTTTATAAGTAGGTTAGAATCTGTCGCCCTTGGGACCACCATTCAGCCCACTACAGTGGGAAAACTCAGGTCAGCAGAATTGCTGTCCTCTGCCAGGGTTTTGGTTTACTCTCAGGACCCCACTCAGGAAAAACTGCCAGGATTCTGTGAGCATGCCCTGCAGAGGCCATCTCTCTCCTCGGAGCTCTCAGTCTCCGATCTTGGAGTCTGGACTGGTGCTCAGACTGGAGGATAGCCAGGCCGTGCTACTCAAGGGCCACGGCCCAAACAAAGTCCTGTTGAGTGCTCAAGTCTGAGAAGCCTTGATGAATTTAGAAATAAGATATCTTAGGGAGTACAGAAAGCCAGCAAAGATTAATATAGCTCTTAATTGTTTTAAGGGTCAATTTAAAATGTATAAATTTACTTGTGATGAAAATTGAACATAATAAGACCAATAATTGCAAGTACATGTGTCCAACTCTGTGCTAACTGTGTGATACATAATTCTTCTCTTTGGGAAGATTTAGTAACAGAAAATATTAACTAGGTTGTAGAGGAATAATGAAATAATAGGTTCTTGTTTTAATAAAGAACAGTACTCTGGTAAGGTCTCAACATCCAGCTCCCTTGAATATAATAGTGTTATATTTAATTATACAAAAGTCAAGTTTAAAAAAAATTATTTTATTGTACGTAGTATGACTAAATAAGTAAAAATGTTAGGAAAATAACTGGTATCTTAAAGCATCTGCTATATGCAGAGCAGCTTGATAAGGTGCTTGTCCTGTCAGGGGGCCAGAAGCCCCTTACCTCCTCCCTGTCAGGTGGTACCCACTACTGTAGACCCTTCTTGGCCTTAATTTTCCTCATCTAAAAGATAAGATCATTATCTGACCCATTAGGATCACTGTGAATTAAATTATGTAAGGTAATAAGAGTACTTTGAAATCTGAATGTGGTTTGAGTACTTCTGTTGGGTATTCTCTGAGTTGAAGCAGACATTCTGTTGTGCATCATTGTAAAGGGGCGTCTGTGACTAGCAGACACCCCTCAGCTGGGACAGGTAGCGGGGTGAAGGTAGAGCAGAGCTGAGCACACACATAATTCCAGGTTTGATGTCTGTTGCTGATGACTGTATCCCTTAAAAACTTGTCTGTTATGTTTTATTTTAATTTTATAATAAAAGCACAAGTTTAAGTTCCCCTTCCTTTAGGATGTCTTAAGGATATAATTACTTCTGGGCATTTCAGAAAAAAAGAAGCAAAAGAAAAAAGTGAAGACTTAACGTAGGTGGTTCTTATATAACAACTGCAGCTTCAGTGTCCGTGATTTTCGTAATGACCTTTGTCGCTGTCCTCAGTGGTGCTACAAAGGACACTGCATGTGGAAGAACGCCAATCAGCAGCAGCAAGATGGCAACTGGGGCTCCTGGACTAAGTTTGGCTCCTGCTCCCGGACATGTGGAACTGGTGTCCGCTTCAGGACTCGCCAGTGCAACAACCCGACGTGAGTGGAATCTCTGCAGCTCTTGTGGGTTTGGTAGACTGGAAGAGACTTCCTTTCACCTCATTGGTATTCTAAGCGCACTTGACATATAGGACACAGAAAAGATGTTCAGAGTTCATGAACCAGGGTGATGTTTTGATAAGTCACATATGTATCTTGTGAAGACTGCAGTAATGAAGACAAGAACCTTGCAAGATGAAAGATTTTCTGGAGGAAACGCTTTCTCCAAGGCCCCAGGGAAGGCAGATCGCAGCACCCTCAGTGCAGGCCTGGGGAACATTTCAGGCCTGCCCGCTGCATTCCATGCCCTGCAAGCAGAGTCGCTGCAGGGCGCAGTGAGAGTGGTGACAAGTGACCTAGAGCTAAGGGGCTTCATGCCCACTTTTCTTCACCCCATAGTTCCTGCTTAGACTGGCATCAATCAGGCCCTGTCATATACTCCACAAACTTTTCTGATGTAGAAAAATAATGAAGCTGTTAAATGTAGGTTAGTCTTCCCAGCCCGTGGTTTAATGTGGGCAGCCCTCTCTCTGTGCACCAGGGTGTCCGGGTATGTCTTCAGTGGAGGCCATGGGTACCACATACCCGTTTTTACAGAAGAGGACGAGGGCAGTGTGGAGAAGGTAACAGGTGTTCAGGAGGAAAGCGCAACTTCTGCTACCTGCCAGGCTTTATCACCAGTACCTAAAGTATACGTGTCATCAGTGTCCTGCTAAGGAACTGAGTCTTACTATTTGCATTCTACATAGGAGGAACAGAGTTAAGAGCTGCAGTCACTTTTCTGAGTTACATCTTTGAGTTTTATGCTCAAGAGAGCTATATACTTTTTATTTCCTTACACTGGAAAGGCTGATTCAGGTCGTCTGCCTGCTCAAGAAGAGCGGGGCACCTGCAGGCAGGGACCAGAGGAGGCAGAAGCGCTGGGTCCCTGGGGCAGTCCCCTGGTGCGAGCCCAGGACCGCCCGTGTAGTGGCTGTGCTTCGGTGGCCACCCAGCAGTTTCTGCAGTGCTGTCTCCCCTGCAGGCCCATCAACGGCGGTCAGGACTGCCCCGGCGTCAACTTTGAGTACCAGCTTTGTAACACGGAGGAGTGCCAGAAGCACTTCGAGGACTTCCGAGCACAGCAATGCCAGCAGCGGAACTCGCACTTTGAGTTTCAGAACACCAAGCACCACTGGCTGCCCCATGAGCACCCCGACCGTGAGTACCCCGTCTCTCCTGCCAGCACCAAGGGAACTTTGGGGAGCACGGTGCTCGCCTCTTAGAGGCAGGGACTGTGCCTGGATGTTCCTGCCAAACAGCATACCCACCCTCACCCAGGAAATCCCCACTGGGAAGTGACACCTGCCAGATGCAGGATTTCCTGACTCAGCTGAAATTGCTCTGTAGGAAACACTTCTGGTTAAGTGTAATCGTTTCTTTTGGAATAACTAGAGAGAAATACAGTTCTTGTACAGCTGGATCAGAACCAGGAAAAAGACCATTAAAGGCACTTGCTAATCTTTTACTTTTGTATTGCAGACTAGTTGTTGAAAAATATATTCAAAGCTTGGCAGGGTGGCATACATCTATAATCCTAGCTCTCAGAAGGCTGAGGTAGGAGGATCGCCATGTATTCGAGGCCAGCCTGGACTACATAGTGAGTTCAAGGCCAGCCCAAACTACATAGTGAGACTGTCTCAAAACCAAAACCAAACAGAACAAAAAAACCAAACAAACAAAAATCAGTAAATTACCTATTAATGTTTTACTTCGTTTCCTTGAATTCTTGGTAAAATATGTCCAAATAATAACCTCTTGCAGTATTTCTTAGGAGAAAAAAAAAGTTACTTAATTGTCATTGATCTAATACATTATCGATTCAGTTTAAAGCTTTTTTAAAGCAAAGGTGAATACATGCAGGAATTCAGTGTACATTCAGAAGAAATGCATTATTTTGGGGAAATGAGTCATATAAATTAATGAGATCCTCTGAGAGGTGCAAACTGTTTGGTGTTGGACCAAAGATGGTTCCGTCACCTCTCTGAGCATTACTAAAATCAAGCTAGTAAAAAAATGAAATCAAATCAAGCTTGGTTTGGAATTTGCTTCTGAAAGCTGTGGTGGAGCTGAGTTGTGCCATCGGTGGATCAATGTGTCCCAGGAGACTGGGGATCCCTGCTGGTACAGGGTCCCAGATTGCGGTTGCCTGCACCGAGCCAGGAGTGGGTGGGGAGGAGCAGTCGGGAGAAACAGTCCAGGCTCCCAGCACCCTGACTCCCTGCGCCTCTTCCTCTGTGCAGTCTTTACCGTGTTCTCTTGCTGTTCAGAGCCCATGTTCAAACTCTGTATTTTACAGTTGAGCTGGGCCATGCTGTGGGAACATCCCATTTTGCATAGGTAGTTACTTTCCTCCTGCTGTCCTGCAGCCAGGAAACGATGCCACCTGTACTGCCAGTCACGGGAGACGGGGGCCACAGTGTCCATGCGGCAGCTGGTGCATGATGGCACGCGATGCTCCTACCGGGACCCACACGGCGTGTGCGTGCGTGGCGAGTGCGTGGTGAGTGCCCTGCGGCCCAGCCCTGCAGCCCGAGTCAGGGTCGTATGTTTTACACAAGTTGTGTGGATGGAAGCAGTTGGGTCCCTCAGACTCCTGAGTTGAGTAGGTTGTCAGCTGCATGCCCTGGTCGCCACCACCACCACAGAGAATATGTGTGCGCAAACACCTGGTGCCAGGGCCTGCAAGTAAAATATGGGATCTTAAAAAACCCAGTGTTGAGAGTATTTTGTCTTTTGCTTAAAGGATAGCTCAGGTCTCTTTCTGCTCTCTCGCTTTCTAAATTGATTCTAAGGTTAAATGTTGTTTTCCACATCAAAACAAAAATTCTGGAGAGGTGAAACAACTTTGACCCATTTAATATTTTGTAAAAATAATGCAGCTTATTTCTTGTTGATGTTCAAAGTTCAGTTCGTATGAAATTATCCTTATCAGCTGAAACACAGTAACTCCTAGTGGCTGTTTCTTACCACCTCAGCATCTGTTGAAGTCAGCAGCCCCTCAGCATCTTACCTGGACCTGGGTCGCTCAGCTAGGTGCCTGGTGCATTTACAGAGCAGACGTGGATGTGACAGGTGCTGAGGCCCAGACAGCGCTGAGCAGTGCGTGCCCGCACAGCTCCTGCCATGTCGTGGGCAGAGGGGATGGACAGGCGAGCGAGGGAGCAGGGACCAGGGGCTTTGCTTGTGCTGTGAGCTGCTTCTCCAGAACAATGTCCATTCATCCCAGAGGCTGCGGTCTCAGGGTCTTGACATACCTGCTTAGCTCCAGCCATCGGCACTGTCCCACTGGAGGATGAGTTCCCAGTACAAGCCTTGAGAAGGGCCGTACAGACCCCAACAGGAGGGAGTCTGTCCCATTTGTCATTTTCCTGGCAGCCTACCTGGTGCATGAAATATACTTGCCATTGTGACTTGCCTTGTCGGTACCATGCCAGCCTTTTAAATGCAGTGCTGTTGAGTGTGGTAGCTTTATTCCACACTGGATTACTTCAGGGACCTGCCCCAGTCCTGAAAACCATTAGTGGTTCTGTCTGATCAGGGTAAAAATGCATTCTGGACCCGGTATGCCATGCCTTTCGCAGCCACTGCTGTGCTCAGCAGAACTTTGCCCTGCTGTGCAGGCCACCTCGCACTGACTTGAGGGCACCTTTCACTACCCTGACCCCTGGACACACAGTTCCCACTGCTCTGCCCTCTGCTTCTGAACTGATATCCACTCTGTGTTCCTGACGGAAATGTCCAGCACTTCCAGAAAGTTTTATCTCGTGTCCTCAGTGACTTTTACAGCCTGCAGGACTGTATGCAGTATATAACCATATAGTTACATATAGTTATATTGAATTAGTGTATGACTCACTATTTTTATTATCTTTATAAACATGAACACACAAGGGAAAAGCACCGTATTTTTTGGTTTTACTTTGATTTCCCAGTGTCAGCTCTATCTGTGCTCAGAAAATGTAAGTAGTATGATTGAGATAATTATCATGGGAGAAACATTGCTCAGACTGAAGAATTAGTCTTTTGTTGATAAGGATGAGACTGCAGCTCATCTGACTCCGTAGCAGTTCCTTAAAGCAGTTCTGACTGTTGTGAGAGTTGGTACAGACGCGCTAAGGGTGGCTGTTGTTGAATGAATGGTTCATTGTTCTCTGTATGATTTTCTGTGGCTGGCACATTAAGAAGTAGCCACATTTAACATCTTCTTTCCCCAGAAAGTGGGCTGTGATAAAGAAATCGGTTCCAACAAGGTTGAGGACAAATGCGGCGTCTGTGGAGGAGACAGTTCTCACTGTCGCACTGTGAAAGGGACGTTCACGAGGGCTCCCAGGAAGCCTGGTAAGAAGGGGCTCTCGCGTGACTTGCTTTTCCAGTGCTGGAGATCTGGAGACTGCAGCAGGGCAGCAGTTTCTCAAAAAACATGACAAAACCTAGCTGATAGGTTTTTAATTTAAATTGTCTCTTAGGGAACTATTTAAAAATTTTTGAATTCATACTCCATAGCATTTATGATGAGAAACTATTTACTAAATACAAAGTCAGTATCAGTTATTCAGCTTCAAATCACCTGTATCATTTTGAGTTAGCAACAAGATGTGTTATGTTGTATTTTACATTTTTAATAAAATGGAAACAGAACTGATGCCTACTATGAATGTCCATTGCACATAAGTTGTTAGCCAGGAGTTAAAAACCTGACAAATCATTAAGTAAATGTAACTTTTTAAAATTCATTGGTTTTACTTCTTTCATTTTAAAAAATGAACATTTTATATAGGTTGTAAATCAGTAAATCTAGGATCCATATTTCACATAACTTTAAAATTTTTATTTAAAAATAATATGAGCTCCAACCAAAAAATAATCTGAGATCTGACTGTTCATGTGGGAAGTTCTGTGCTTCCTACACTGCCTAAAACATGAGCTTAGATACACACTGGTGGTCCAAAAGAAGGAACTGAAAACTATCTTCATGTAACAAACCACATGTAAAATATTAGTAGTTTCAGAATACTCATTGAAATTTTCATTAAAGATTTGAATCTGAACATTTGTTATTAAATACTTTCCTGAGTTTGTACTAAATACTCATTTATTCAATAAGAATTTATTGGACAAATGCTCTGGGGATTAAGCATTTAAATATAAAATGGATATGGTCCTTCAAATTTTTCCTACTATATCTTCAGGTTTCAGTGAAATGAAATGTAATGTTCTCCATTTCACTGTGAAATAATGAACTTTTCTTTCTGTAGTGCAACTACATGGTATTCTTTTAAGTGTAAAATAATTAATTTGTTTTATTTCCAGAGTGAGGTAATTAAAGAAAAATGGTTTTGCCATGATCATTTGTTATATAGTATGAATAGTAAGGTAATGATACTTTCACATGTCTCAAAAATTATTTTAACCAGCAAATTAAGGTCAAAAGAACACGAGAAATTGTTCATTATTTATACAGATTCCACCTTTTCAAAGATAATCTAGCATCCATTTTCTGTGCATTAATGTCATTATAGTAATTCAATGACTAATTAACCTTTTCCAACAGGCAAACATTTAAGCAAGAGGTGCCATAAAGAATTCAAGTTACTGCAAAATGAACTCTGCAAGTATTCAGCTTCAAATACCTGTACCATTTTGAGTTCAACTTAGTCTTGGTTTCACTGACTATTTATAGTTTACTGGCATTATCTAACTGCTATCAATATATTTTTCTTTGACACATAAAATTACGGAACATATTTTACATAAACTAGTGAAATATATAAGGCTTATGGGACAGTCAGTGAAACACAAGACACCGATAAACATGAAACCTCCACTAATGAAAGACATTCTATTTAAGGGAAGACAAGAGGCGCGTTCACTTTACCTAGAGGAGCTCGTAATATTTCTCTTGTTGAAACAAGAGAAGCTAAAAATATACTGGGTAAGTTGTAGAAAATGCAGAAAAATGGGCATCCATAAACGGCATCAAGCTGTTTTGCTGTGCTGCATTTTAAGCATGTGCCTTCTCGCCGTGACATATTCAGGCAAAAACAGCACCTTTCATGTGTTGGGGTTCACCTCAGGGTTTCATGTGTAGGATAGCCCGATCCTCCAACAGCCACTCCTTTTCCTAAGGACAGTGATAAACATGGTGAAAGGCTGGATAAATCTACCCATAGATGCAATTAATTGTAGACAATTTTTTTAAAAGTGTGTTTTTCCTACTTCCATTAATTTTGTATTGGCTACTGAATTTCTGTCAACACTCATCCTGCACTGTATAAAGTATGTGTTCCATAATGTCCTGAACATATGATAATCTTCATGTATTCATTTATTTTTGATGCAAACACGACATAACATCTGGTCTACTTGTTGACCTATAGTGAGGATCTTAATTCTAAGTCATTGTAAGATAATTTTTGGGACATATATTAAGAACTTTTCCTACATATAACATTGACAGTAATAGAAATGATATATAATTTTAAAACCCAGAGCAACCCATTTTTTAAAAAAATTTATCATTTTCAGCCTAGAAGACGGAGCTTAGGGGCGCGTGAGGCACTATGTGAGAGATGCCTGGCACAATCTTCAACCCAAATAGTTTGGTGAAATCTACAACATGAATTTTGAAATAGCTCCACATATAATCTGTTTAAAGCCTTTAAGATTCATTGCTAATCACAAGAAAACACCTACTCACCAGTTTTTGTTTTATAGTTTTTTAGAATAAAATAGGCTCTTATTCTGGAAGTAAAATACTTCTAGTAATTAACAGTTGAACTATTTGTAATTGTGAGGTGTACTTTTAAAACAATACATTGGGACAGGAAAAACATCTCCAGAAATTGAGCATTTAAGGGTTTTTACTGAACAATTTCCCCACTTTAAAAGGGTGATGTAGAAAACAAGTCATATGGAAGGACACAGGAAAGTGCAATATTTGCCTGAATTGCTGTTGACATGATTCACAGGTCAACACAAGATAAGTAGTTCCTAAGTTGGTTTCGAAATTAACTTTTTCTCTTGGTTAATTAAAATGAATTCTCCTGATCTCGCGGCTGTTGCCGTGCTCTGACCTTAACTTCTGAAACCGCTTCTTCGGTTTTATGGGTGCCCCTTCTGCAGCCGGGACCCAGGACGGGCTGCCTCACTAACCATCTGTTGCTGTGTCTCCTTTGCCTCCGCCCACGTTCGAACACATGCACAGGGTACCTTAAGATGTTCGATGTCCCCCCTGGGGCTAGACATGTGTTAATCCAAGAAGACGAGGCTTCTCCTCACATTCTTGGTAAGTGTTCTGTCTGCTGGCTCTGCTTTCATATGCACTTCAGCACCAAGAAGTCAAAGCACTCACACGCAGGTGTCTGTGTGTATGTGCCTCCGTATGTGCGAATGGGTGGACGCATGCAGGCAAAGAAGAATGATCATAGTGCTTAGCTGAATATTATGTGGGCTTTGTCATTTCTCCCAGCTATTTTTACTTTAAAACAAAAACTATCCAAAAACAAAATCTTAATTTTGGCAGACAGTCGTGACTGTTCGTAATGACAGGAGGGAAAAACAAGTTTGTATTTCTTATTATTTTTTGTCTGTATTAAGGGATGACAATAATACATTAATAAAATTAAGTGAATAATACCAGGAAAATTCATATTTATGTTGCAAATGGTTGGCTGATTGCATACTATATACCTCCACCTCCCCTTATTTTTACTGAACTTCACGTTCTCAGGGTGAAAAGCAGCAGTAGGTGGGTTTTGTTAGTCTTATGTTAGTTTCCTAATGCTGTATCTGAAAAGTGTCAGGTGGCTTTTGATTAGCACATGTATATCTATTTGCATGGTTGAATATAATTTCCAAAAGAAGACTCTTTCTTTATGAGAACATCATATAGAAATGTCAGTTTAATGGAATTTATGTGTAAATATAAACAACTTTTACATATTGAAGCACTAAGATTTTTGAAATTTAGGATTTATGTTGACTTAAAAATTGTTCTATAGTGTCTCATACAATTGTTTCTAAAAATTTTAAAAGTATACTCACTACTAGTTACTACTGCCACCTGACATTCATCCAGAGTCCTTTCTCTGATGCCCTAAATTCCTTACTTTTCATCCTAGAATTCAGATTATTACTCACGGACTAATTAGTTTAAAAGCTAAAGGAGAATAAATGTGTTTAACTAGAATTGGATGGAGTCCAGAGCCTTGTGCTAGGCAAGCTCTTTATCCCAGACTTCCATCCCCACCCTTTATAGACTTTCATATTTTCTACGCGGTCTCATTGATAGTGATCATTATGAAATGCATTCCACTTTATCCTTACATGCTGATATATACCTCCAAGATTTATATTCATTTATTATTTCTACCCACTGGAGTAGCATTCTATTTTATAATATATAGTAACAGTGATATGGTGAGAATTCTATCAACAGGAAGCAGGTTTTCCTGACTATAGAATTAGCCAATGTGACTTTAAAATTTTGCAACCATTAGAACAATGATTAGCTTGTAAATCTATTCAGATATTTTGAATGACTATAAATGTACTGACCAATTTAAAAAGGATGACACCACAAAGGAACTATTTTGTTATATTCTATTTAACGTAAACTGTGTGTATTGGTCACTGGAGAAATATCCATTATTATCACAATAGTTCTGACTTCTACAGAAATAGAGAGGATAAATGAATTAGAAACTATTCATCTCTTTGACAATGTTTTCAAATGAGAATATTTGCAAACATTTTTGCTTATTTAACTGTCTTGCCATGGTGTTGACTAGTTGGAAATGCTTTTTGAGAGTTTTTAATCCCTAATGAAAGGAATGGAAATAATAGTAGAACTAATACTCATTTTGGTTGCCTGATACTAATTGAGATAGTCCTTGATTTATGGAGGGGATGGACTTGCTATGAATCTTAAGTGTGGCATGATATATGCTTGGGTTATGCGTTTCCCTTCTGTAGCTATTAAGAACCAGGCCACAGGTCACTACATTTTAAATGGCAAAGGGGAGGAAGCCAAGTCGCGGACCTTCATAGATCTTGGTGTGGAGTGGGATTACAGCATCGAAGACGACATTGAGACCCTTCACACTGACGGACCCTTGCATGATCCTGTTACTGTTCTGGTACGTGGAATTAATTACAGGCTATTCTGAAGTCTGTTCAGCTTGTAATTTGACACTCAGTTTTTGTGAAAACACTTTTACCTTGGGCATTAGTATATTTAGTTGCTTTTTTTTTTTAATAAGTCTGTCTGTCTCCCCTCAACTCTTTACACAAAATTGTCATATATTACAATATATAAACTGAAAAAATACATCATGATTTTTTTATTTAAGTAACAAGTTGTGATTTAAGACAACAAAAATGGAAGTAAGTATTTATATTTACCATTTCCAATGATCGTCATCCTCCTTTGGAGATGTGACTTTCCACCTGGAATTTCCAGCACACACTGGCACCCTCTGCACCATTCCTAGACACTGCTTCTTCACATGTGGGGTGGCTGTACTGGAAAGAACTGTCTCAGCTTTCACTTATCAAAAAACTGGTTCACTCTCATTTTTGAAGACTGTCTTCAGTAGACACAAAATTTGGAGTTGTTAGGACCTTGAATTTTGTTTTTCGTTTAAGTACTTCCTGAAAGAGAGCGAGAGGTATTGGAAGGCTGGTCAGAAGGAGCAGTAAGGCAGCTCCTGCCTGGTTTGTATGAAGTTGTAGCTGGGTGGGCCCCGGGGAGAGAAGGCCCTGCGGCTCTGGAGGAAGGGATCTGACTGGGTTCTGTCCTGGGCAGCAGCAGCCTGTGACCTGATTCCCAAGGTCTCCTTTATACCTAGCAGATGTGTACAGGGCAGGCAGGCTTCAGATGACAGGAATTCTTGATTGGGCTCCGCTGAAAACAATCAGTTGTGTAAACATCTGTGTCTAGCTTTTGAGCTAACAGGTGCCGTGAAGGAATAACAGCCACCTGGCCAGTGCAGGGGGACACTCCACTCCATGGTGTGGTGCTATATGCTGGGTACACTGTGAGGGGACCTTCCACAGTGCTATTCTGAATTTAGTGTTTCATTTTCTCCAGTAGCTTTTTAGGGGATTTCTTCTTATCATTTCATTTTATTTAGCAGCTTGTTTATGAGATAGCAGTGGTGCTCTATCCATGTCCTGCTTGGGGTTCACTAAGAATCCTTTTTGTTTTCTTTTTTTGAGACCAGGTCTCATTCTGCAATTCAGGATGGCCTTAAGCTCACTATACAGCCCAGGCTGGCCCCACACGTGTTGTGACCCTCCTGCGGGTGTGTGCTACCACACCTGGTGGAGTGATTTCACTAGATCTGGTCAATACTCACCGTGTCTTCAAGGCTGCTGCTTCCCCCAAGGTCTCATTTCCATGAAACAACTTGTTCCTCCTCCAAACGAGGAAACTGTTCCGTAGTTCTCAGGCTCTGTTCATTCTTTTGTACTCTTTCAAAAGAATATTTTCAGATTGAATAATTTCTCTTAAACTCTTTTTTAAATTTGCTGGCTCTTACATCATCTCCGATACATCCTTGAGTCTGTCCCATACATTTTTGTTGTCTGACGTGCACTTTTCTGTTATTCTCTCTCTCTCTTCAGTAATTTCCCTTTCTTTGCTGGAATTTCCGTATGTTTGCTCATTATGTCTACTTTAACCTTGCTACCTTGTTCTTTCTGAATATGAATAACTCTGTCCTGCTTCCTACAGTTTCTTTTTACCTTGAATGGATACTATGGATACTAAACTGTGGTGGTTTCATTCCATAGACAGTTATGTTTTGTCCGATCCTCTTGGGCCTCTGAGCCTGATTTTATTCTTCACAAGGATTGCCCTGTTTCAGTTCTCTTCCTAAGCTTATGCTGTGGCCTCTTGGGGGTCACAACTGGATGCCACAGATGTCCCTGGGCCTCTCTTTCCTCAGAGAAGAGAGCTCGTTGCCCACGCTAAGCCACCTGCCTGCTGGCCTCCTCCACTCCTAGCCAGCGCTCACGGAGCAGCACTCCACGTCTGGCCCATGGTGCACAGTCTGGCCTCAGCTGAGGACCTTGCGGCTGGGGCCTGCACCTCACACAGGCCCTGCTCTTCCGGCCCCGCCCTGAAGATCCCGCATCTCACCTCTGTCTCTCGTGCTCAGAGGTCCTGCTGAAGTGGCGCCTCCTCTCCTGAAGCCTGGACCAGGTCCAGACCTGACCTGTGTCCTTCACTTGCTTTCCACTGCCCAAGTTCCCTCGTGTTCTTCTGGTTTACAGTTCTTCACATTGGGAAAATACCTCTGTTATTCTTTCATGGGGCAAGGCAGAAGACACCTTGATTTAAAATGTATTATTGGATTCCAGATACAACTATCAATTGGAATGCCCGTTACAAATTATACAAATCTAAAGCCAAAGTTTTCTACTCAACTTTTTGGCTTTGAAAATAATTTCATTCTGAAAGTCCTTTCAGACCCTTTGCCCATTGTTAAAGTTGTAATGTTTTTCTTTTTATTGAGTTTTAAGAGTCCTTTGTAATCATTAAGTCCCTCTGTGAAGTAGATAAGTTAAAAATATTTCCTTCTATGTATAGCTTATTGTTTTCTTCTTTTAGCTTGCTAAAGTCCAGTTAATATTTTCTTTTGTGGATTGAGATATTGATGTTTTGAAAGGATTTTTGTCTACTACAACATCAAAACATTTGTCCTGCTTGTTTTAGTAATCTTATAATTTAAGTCTATATATATATATGAACCAATTGGAGCTAATTCTGTGTAACGTGCTTTTGTGCCTTAATAAGTACTTGTTTGCAATAAGTAACGATTATGCCTGAGATTGGTGTTTACAGCACATTTCAGTTGCTTCTGTCTTCTTTCTACCCTCTTTCTAACTTTTCAGTATCAGATTCATTTATTTATCTGGTCTTGTAAGATAATTATCATGTGTATACATTGACAACAGATTATAGGCCTAAAAACATGTAAAGCATGTAAGACGGTTGTACTAAGTCAAAGTATACATTTAGATACATGGTCCACAGTGGATTCTAATAACTTTTTGTCTTTTTTTCTCTCTTATGTGTTTTATTCCTCATATGTGTATGTGTGTGCATGCGTGTGTGCATTTGTATTTTTTCATATAAGAGAAACCATTCAATATTTAAACTTGTATGTCACAATTACTTCACTTAATATCATGATCTCAAAATAAATCCAGTTTCTTATAAGTCTCTCAGGTTTCTCCTTTTTATTGTGGACTAGTATTCCATTGTAGATAAGTATCACTTTTTAAAATCACCTGTTAATGGAAATATGGATCGTTTCCGAGATTTAACTATTATGAATTGTGCTGTAATAAACATGGAATTATCGCAACTGATCGGTTGTACCCATGTCAGACTATGATGTGATATCTTTAATTACCTTGGAAGATACCTGGAAGGGTAATACATGGTTCAAATGAAACTTCTACTTTAGTTTTTTAATGGAATCTCTGTACTGACTTCCATAATGGCTGTATCAGTTCACAGTCCACCAGCAATGGAGAAGGCTTCCTTTTCCCCCTGCGGCCTCCCCAACATTTGTTAGTGACTGAGTTCCTAATGATGGCCATTCATTTCAAAGTGAAATGGTGTCTCAGTGTTGTTCCAGTTTCTGTTTCCCACCCTGCCAGTGATGCTGAACATTTTTTCATGTATTTATTTGCTGTTTGTACTTCTGCATCTGAGACATGTATATTCATTTTGGATGCCCATTTTTGGATTCGTTCTTTACATTAGGGGTGTCTTGGTTACTTTTCTCTCATTGCTGAGACAGAATACCTCACATTCAAAATGAAGGAAGGAAAGATTTATTTAGCTGACAGCATATGGAGGTTTTAGTACATAATTAGCTGACTCCAATGCAGGGTGCTATGGCACAGGACAGCACTTCAAGGCAGCAAAACCAGCATGAACATGAAAGAGGAAAGCAAGCCTCTTTTCCTCCTCACACTGTACGGAGATTACCCTCTGCCCCACGGTGGGTGCAGCCCTCGCACCATCTCCTACCCTCTTACCCAGGCTCAGAGTGTTTACAAAGGGAAGGCCTGGTCCCTTGTTGAGTCACTCAGTTAGACTTCTGAGCTTCCCAAGTTGACACAGTAAACAGCATCACAGAGAGGGAAGGGCCTGTCCTCTGCACCCTAGGATGTGAAATGCTGAGTTACTTAGTTAAGCTTCTAGACCTCTCAAGTTGACACAGCATATCAACCATAATGGGAGGAGACTTTTTTTGAATTCTTTATATATTCTAAATATTAGGTCTTTGTCTGAGGAACAGCTGGTAAAATATTTTTCCCGTCTGTAGTTTGGCTTCTCACTCCATTTAGTGGTTTCCTTTGCTGTGTAGAAATTTTTCAGTTTGTTGTGATCCCATTTATTGATTCTTGATACTGTTTCTTGTGCAACCAGGATTTTGTTCAGGAAGTCTTTGCTTACACCCGTGTCTTAAAGAGTTTTACCCATTTTGCCTTTCAGCAGATCAAGTGTTTCTGTTCTGATATTTAGATCTTTGATCCATTTTGATCTTACTTTAGTGCCCGGTGAGAGATACGAGTCTAAGTTCAACCTTCAGCTTGTACATAACCAGTTTTTTCAGGACCATTTGTTAATCAGGCACTTTCCTCCAGCAAGAGGATGTGGCCCTTTGTCAAAACTAGCACAGCCGAGTATGTCTGGAGTTGTTTCTGTCTCTTCTGTTCTGTCCCCCGAGGCACCGTCTGGTTTTGGGGTGTTTTCCCTCCGTCCAGTAGCACTGCTGTTCTACACCGTGGCTGTGTAGTATAACGTGAAGTCCAGGACTGTGATGGCTTCTGTCTTGCCCTCTTGCCCAGAATTGCTCTTGCTTATTCTAGGTCTCTTCTGGTTCCATACGACATTGTTTTCTCCAGTCCAGAAGGCATATTTTTGGTACTTTGAGACTGTTAAATCTATGTAACAGTTTCAGAAGTATTGCCATTTTTTACTATAAATTCTTTGTATCCAGGAACAGAACATCTTTCAGTTTTCTAAAATCCTCTTCAATTGCCTTTTTGAGTTCCCTAGTTTTTATTAGAGAAGTCTTTTTGCTTCCTTGATGAGATTGATTCTTTTATATTTCATTTTGCTTGATACTGTTGTGAAGGGTATGATGTCCTAATTTCCCTCTCGGTGAGCTGCTTACGATGCACAGGAATGCTACTGATTTTTGAGTGACTTTTTATCCTGCTTACACTGCTGAATTTGGATGTTCTAGAAGTCTTTTAGTGGACTTTTTGATTCTTCTGTATAGAAGAATCAGTCATCAGCAAACAGTGATCATTTAACTTCTTTCTTCAGTGTCCCTTTTATTTCTTTCTCTTGTCTTATTGGTCTAGTTAATAGTTTGAGAAATGGGCTGGGAGTTTGGCTCAGTGGCATGAGCACCTGTTCAGCAAGCACAAGGTCATAAGTTTGGTCCCTGGAACAAAAAAAGAAAACTGTATTAAACTGGAGTGGTGATAGCAGGCATCCTTGTCTCGTCTCTATTTAAGAGAGAAAACTTGCAGCTTCTCTCCATGTAATGTGATATTGGCAGTTGTTTCATTATAAGTGGCTTTTATCAAGTTGAGATAAAGACCTTGTATTCCTATTTTGTTCAGAGTTTTTATCATGAATGACTGAAGGATTTTATCAGATGCTTTTCTCCATCTCTTGAGATGATCATGTGATTTTTGTCTTTGATTCTATTTATGTGATACATTACATTCATTGATTTGTACACATTAAACCATTCCTGCAAACCTGGAATGAACCCTACGTGGTCATGGTGTTACCTTTTTGATGATTTGCCGCATTCATTTGACCAGTACTTACTGAAAATTTCTCATCTGTATTCATTAGGGATACTGGTCTGTAGTTCTCTTTCTTGGTTGGGTTCTTCTCTAGTTTCAGTATCAGGGTGATGCTTCCTTCCAGAAATGACTGTGAGTATTGCTTCCCTTTCACTGTCACTAAAGAGTTTGATGAGTACTGGCTTTAGAGTTTCTCTATTGTTCTTGTAGAATTTAGCAGTGAACACATCAGAACCTAGACTATTTCTAAGTTGGTAGTGTTTTTATTATTTCTTCAGTTTAGCTGGCTGAGATTGGATTATTCAGGATTGTTAAAACTTGATTCTGTTCTTAGTAGTGCATATATATCTCAGAATTTACTCATTTCCTCTGAATTTTCCATTTTATTAGAATACAGGTTCTCAAAATCGTTACCAATAATCTGAATTTCAGTAGAATCCATTGTGATTTTATCTTATTTTTAATTGCTTGGATTTGTGTCTTTTTCTTGTTTTAGTAAAAATCCTTCCTTACGTTACCTTTGTGTTTGAATTGTTCTTGTAAAATTTCTAAAACCTTGGGTTATTTATTTTTGCTCATTCTGTTTTTCCGCTGTGGAAATTCACTACTATGAACTTCTCTCTTAAGACTGCTTTCATTGCATTTTGTTTCATTGCAATTTTGATTGCCTACCTTCTTTAAATTTACCTATGATCCATTGATTTTTCAGAAGAATATTGTTTAAATTCTATGTGTTTCCATAGTTCTTAGGCTTTCTTTTGCCATTGATTTCTAGTTTTATGGTACATTTTGGGTAATATGCATGGAATAATTTAATTTGCATTTATTTACAGATGCTTTATTGGCAAGTATGTGGTCTGTTTTGTAGAAAGTCCCATGTGCTGCTGAGAAGAATGTATATTCTGTCGTTTTTAGATGGAACACTCTGTTATCTGTTAACCACCTACCAGTTTAATTATTTAAATACAGAATGACCAATAGATGCATAATTTTTGTTAATATTTATAAGATAACAGGAAATATAAAAATGACAAGTTTATCAAAATTTATTCAATACAGGAAATGACACCTACCCTAGCAACATTTGGGACACTCAATATATAAACAAGCACACTGTCTGAAATGTGGGGTAAACTGTTAAGTGGTTAAGTCTATTGTTTGAAGATTTCATTTAACCGTGATACTTCTCCATTGATTTTTTTTGTCCATTTGTAACAGTGGGTATTGCGATCTCCTATTGCAATAGTATTGCGGTTTATCTGATGTTTATTGATATTTGTTTTATGAAGGTAGCTGTGCTGATATTTGGCACATATATGTTTATAATTGTTACTGCTTTCTGTTGAATTGTTCCTTTAACTAATATGTAGGGACCTTTTTGTCTCTTATGATCAGTCTTAGTTTGAAATCTGATTTGTCTGAAATTCGAAAAGCAGCTCATGCTTTGTTCTGTGTTCCCACTGCATGAAATACTATTTTCTATTCTTTTGATTTTTAGTTTGTGAGTTTCTTTTTGAATTAAGTGTGTTTCTTGAATGCCTCATATTGTTGGTTTTCTTTCTTTATCCTTTGTGCCAGTGTGTGTCTTTTGTTGGGGAATTAAGGTCATTCACATTGAGAATTTTTACTGGGAAGTACTGACTTATTCCTGTCTGGGTTATTTTCCTATTACTCATGTCCTCATTTTTCTCCTTTTACTTACCTGCTCACTTTCCAAGTATATTCATTCTTTTTGACTTACCAGCATTGTTGGGCTTCACTGTGACTTTTTAGAGTACCCTTGAAAGTTTTTTGTAGTGCTGGTTTTATGAGCATGAATTTCTTGAGATGTTCCTTGTCATGGAAACACCTTATTTTTCCCTAAGTTTTAAAGGAAACTCTGTAGGATACATAAGTCTTGGTGCCAAGCTATTTTCTTTTAGAGCTTGAAACATTTCTCTCTGCTAGCCTTTAAGGTTAGTGTGGAGAAGTCTGCTGTGATTCTAATGGGTTTACTTTTTTATGTGATTTGTTGTTTTCTCTAATAGCTTTGAAGATTTGGTCCCTGCAGTGGAATTCTGGAATTTTGAGTATAAATGTAGCGTAGAGACGTTCTGTTTTGGTCATGGCTATTCGGGTATTCTACATGTCTCACTTACCTGTATGTTTCTTTCTGCCACTATTTCTGTGAACATGTTTTTTTATGCCATTTGTTAACTGTCAAGAAATTGACAGTTTTTGATCCGGCCCGCGGATCAATCCGTGGGTCTCACCTGGAGAGGGGACGGGGATGAGGGGCTGGGCAAGAGGAAAGAGAGATTGAGACAAGATGAGAGGTTCCAATCAAGTCTCGTTTATTCAGGAAGTGTACATGGCTTATATAAAGTCCAAGGGAACATAGCTTTACAGGATAGGTCAGTTTAGATCTTCTCATATGACGTGGACCTATCAGACTATCAGGAAACCATGTGTAAGCAACTAAGTAAGAGGAAGCAAAGTATGTAAGCAGGAGAGAATTATGAGAGATGTAGGCTGAAGTGAAAGGGTGCTTAAGACATGCATGTTGTAGGCAGAGGAGGATCATGGGAAATGTAGGCTGATATACAAAATGCCCTCAGGTGGGAGGGGCAGGACAGCGGCAGCCATTCTGAGCCGCTCCCTACATCTCCTCCCTTATTATTATATTTTTTAGGAGTATGGCAGGCCCTGTGAGGACAGCGCCTGTCTTAGGTCAAGGACTCCTCATATGAACCCAATCGAGCCTTACCCATCGTGGGCCTGCAGGACAGCAGTTGGTCCTGTGCCTGTCTTAGGTGGTCAATGGCATAACATATGTGTCCTAGTTGCCCATCTCTGGCTGCCTGTCCAGTGCCTCAGGGCATTTGGCCTACATCGTCATGTAAGCCATTTATAGGGATTGTTTCCCAATAAGTTTGTTGTTCTGCCATCTCCAATTGATGGTAATATACCTGAATGGGCTTTGCCATAAATTTGTCAAGCCTGTTGTTAAGCATCAAGATCCTCTGAGAAATGCAGGGGCCTATAGTTAAGAGTAGCAATAAGGCAGCTAGGGGTCCTAGAAGGGGAGCAATATAGGGGAAGAGGCCTCCCCACATGGAGGAGATGGTGCTCTCTGTGAGGCGCTCCTTTTCCCTGTTTTTGAGGCGTTCTCTTAATTTGGTCATAGAGTCTTTGACAACTCCTGAGTGGTCTGCATAAAAGCAACATTCTTCTTTGAGGGCAGTGCATAGTCTGCCCTCCTTTAGATAAAGGAGGTTTAGACCTCTTCTATTTTGTAGGACTACTTCAGACAAGGATGTTAGGGACTTTTGTAGGGCTGTTATAGATGTCTCTATTTCTTTTAGGTCCTGGTCTACAGCCGCTTGTAGCTGGGACAAGCAGACATCTTGTGTTACCAGTGCTGTAGTTCCTGTCTCCACCCCCGCCGTGACTCCTAGTCCCAACAGCACGGCCAGGGTTAGGGACATGGACTCTCTTTTGACTCTGTAAGCACCTTGTAAATACTGGAAAAAGAGGTTGTCAGAATGGTAAATTATACAGGGAAGGACCTGGACAAGAACGCAGAAGTCAGCCGACTGATTGAAGACATTGGTTGATATGCAGGAAGAGAGGCCAGTATTATAGGCCCAAAATGTCCCTGTGGGTGGGATATGATACTGACCACTAGGGAAATCTGCATGAAATTGAGCACATAGTTGTCTTTGCTGTTGGGGCCAGTTGTCCTTTTTACCAAGGCAAATACCCCACCTAGAGATGTCGAGGAAAGTTATTTTATTGCGGATGGTCCAACTGCAGGCGCTCGTGTTGGAGGACATAACGAAGGTCGCGTTGAGTGCCTTTCCTTTGTAATATGGGGGAGGGGCAGCCAAGCATAACTAGCAAGACTGGGTCAAATTAGGCCATGTCAGATTTAAAGCATGATAGGCTCCTGAAATTAAGTCAAAGAGGTTAGATCCTGAGGAATGAGTGGGGTTCTGGGATGAGGATGCGTGGGGGGGGGGCTTAAAGTGGAAGTCCCAAATAGTTGGTGGGGAATTGGCTTGGGGACTGTGGGCCCTTGGAGGGTTGGGGACTTTGGGGGGGGGCTGACTTTGGTTTAAGGGCTTTATTTGTACCCACTTTCACAGTAAGGGTGATGGCTCCTTTTCTATGAGAATAAGGCCACCCCTGTCTGAGCCAGATTGGTGATATCAAATTCCCCAGGTGCGTCCCTGTCAGCCAGCCCTGTTCCTGGGGGGTGGTGATGGTTATATCTATTGTATCGCAAATTAGGCATGTTCTACTATCCCACCAGGAGGGAGAATGGGCGGAGCGCCACAATGGGCGGCAGCCTGATGGCCCCCATTTTACGTGAAGATGTTTATCAGGTATGTTAGGGACCCATCCTGTAGCAGCTGTTTCACAGCCCCAGTAGGAACAATAATATTGTCCTGGGGAATTACAATATGATCTGCCTTCTACTGCGGCGGGACAAAAATATACTGGCAATGTATTTTGGCAGGGCTTAATGGGCACAAGGACACAAGACCGGACCTTAAAATTTGGATTTCCTGATCCTACTCAGGTTGTAACTTATGTTTGATCGTCCCAACGAATAATTGACCACTTTCAAGGTTGGTGGGGATTATCAGTCACCGTTCACAGATGTAATCACACTAGAAATCTGATGATTGCCCGTGAGATCTTCAGGGTCAGCATCTTTCTGTAAAAGAGCACAGAGAAAAAGCCTCAGGGGACCACATCATCCCTGGGCGTATGGGAGGCCCATATTAATTTGTCTGTTGTTGTATGTCAGCTTGTCTTATAAGCCGTTCGGGGAGCCATCTAGCTTCCTTTTCCTGTTTGGAGTAAATGCACACAGAGCCTCGTCCCCAGATAAGGACTGGGTCAGGGCCATTCCATGTGTTGGTTAGGGGCAAATTGTGTTGCTGTCTGTGTGTGCCAGAGATGAGATGCCGCTGAGCAGCTTGAGGCATCAGGGATAGAAAATTTAAAATAAAGAGAGCATGTGAGAGAATATTTCTAGGAGACCCTCAAGTTGGGTACCAGGTCCCCTTTTTATTTTATCTATAGTAGATTTGAGGGAGTGATGTGCACGTTCAACAATACCTTGTCCTTGAGGATTGTAAGGTATACCTGTGGTATGGAGGATATTAAGGCACTTGCAAAATTTGGCAAAGTAGGTACTAGTATAGCCTGGGCCATTGTCAGTTTTGAGCTGTTGGGGGCATCCCAGAACCGAGAGAGCTAATAGCATATGGGCTATAATATGTTTGGTAGCCTCTCCTGTCTTAAGGGTGGCAAAAATGAAACTGCTGTATGTATCAACAATTACATGTATATATTTTAAGTTTCCAAATTCATTAAAATGAGTGACATCCATCTTCCACAAGGCATTGGGGATTAGGCTTCTTGGATTAACTCATAAGTGTTGAACAGGCAAATGAGCAGCACAAGAGGGGCAATTTTTTATAATTTGTCTGGCTTGTTCCCGAGTAATTTTGTGGAGGAGGCGCAGGGTTTAGGCATTGAGGTGGTGTAACCGATGAGTTCATTGGGCCTCAGATACCTTAGAGTCTTCTGTGGGCTCAGAATGGATGAAGACCTGTGTCCGTGTGACAATATCAGCCAAATGATTTCCCTGAGCAAGGGGACCCAGGAGACCAGAATGAGCTCGCAAGTGGCCAATGAAAAACTTGTGACTGCAAAGCCGAATCATGTCCTGCAATTGCTTGAATAGGTGTGCAGCTGGGGAGGCATGGCTTATGGTGGCAACAGTTTCTAATAATGGAACAGACTGAGCGAGATAGGCACTATCAGTAAACAAATTGAAGGGTTGATTGGGGTAGGCGGTAAAAACTGTAAGAATAGCCTGTAGTTCTGCCAACTGTGCGGATGATGTATCTGTCTGTAGGGTAAAAACACTGTTCTGTGCTACGTAAGCAGCCCTGCCAGAGGAGGAACCATCAGTGAATAACACTGGGGCATCGGAAAGAGGTTGAAAGGCTGTAATCTTGGGGAATACAAATGGGTGACAGTTAGCAAAATCAATCAATTTATTTGGAGGATAATGGTTATCAGTGGTCCCTGAGAAGGAGGCTATAGCAATAGGCCATGCCTCAAACTTCTGAGGTTTCCACTGCACCCTTGGCTTCACCCTTACATCTTTACATATTGCCCTCTCAGGTTCACACTCATTGGCCTCCCAGGCCTTTTGCAAGTAGGATGGAAGCCATCTTACCCTCATAATTTGTACATTTTCCTTGCACCTAAAATCAGTGCCTCATGCATGCCGCCAAGCTTTCCTGTCAGTTGGAACAGTAGCCAGGCTTTTCTGTCTCTTGGCTGTAGGGGTCAAGTGCCTGGATTGCTGGGCAGCACACACCTGTAATCAGGTGACATCTCTGAACCTTTCCAAACTCTGCTCATAAGCCATTTCCAAAGGCTCTCAAACCACATGGTCAGGTACAGTCCGAGCAACACCCCACTGTTGATACCAAATTCTGTTAGATTTTACTCATTGCTGAGACAAAATACCTGATGCCCAAAATTAGGGAAGAAAGGTTTATTTCTTACAGTTCTTGGAAGTTTCATTCCATATTTAGCTGGCTCCAAGGCAGAATGGCATGGTGGGGCAGCCATT
This sequence comes from Cavia porcellus, assembly GCF_034190915.1. Classification (NCBI taxonomy): domain Eukaryota; kingdom Metazoa; phylum Chordata; class Mammalia; order Rodentia; family Caviidae; genus Cavia; species Cavia porcellus. Next base: position 47,191,509 of record NW_026947513.1, on the reverse strand, counting down.
CATGGCCTCTGCAAACAGCAAGGCACAAACCTGCAAGAGAACAACACACATCCTTCCCACCTTTACATCATATCCTGGCTCCATCTTTGGGCAGGTAAAACTCTCACACCACCAAACTAAGCACTATACAATCAACCAATCACAAATGCTAGATTTGGTCACATCCATAATTCCATGAAGCTTGGGGTCACTGATATGAACCACAACAGATGGCCTTTATGAGATTGAGGTAGGTGCCATCTATTCCAAGTTTCTGTAGGATTTTTATCATGAACAAGTGTTGAACTTTTTGTTTTGCATCTATGGAGATAATCATGTGGTTTTTGTTTTTGGCTCTGTTGATGTGGTATATTATATTTACTGATTTGCATATGTTAAACCATCCCTTCATTCTTGGAATAAATTCCACTTGGTCATTGTATATAATCTTCTTGATGATTTGCTGCATTCTATTTGTCAGTATTTTATTGAGAATCTGTGCATCAGCACTCGTTAGATTGGCCTATAGTTCTCCTTTTTGGTTGAGTCTTTTTCTGGCTTTAGTATCAGAGTAATACTTGCTTCCAGAAATGAATTATGGATGATTGCTTCCCTTTCAATTTCATTGAACAGTTTAAGGATTGGCCTCAGATCTTCTCAAGTTTCTTGTAGAATTCAACTGTGAATCCATCAGAACCTGAGCTTTTCTTTGTTGGTAAGTTATAACATTCAGTAACGTTTAATCAAGTTTTGGTTTTCAATTTCAATTTCAATCAGTTGAGCTTTGGTAGTTCATGTTTCCAGTAATCCATCCATTTTGTCTGTTTTTTCCCCCTATGTGAATAGATATTTTCAAAGTTTAAGTATTCATGATCTTTTGAATTTCCATGGGCTCTGTAATAATTTGTCTCTTTTCAGACCTTATTGCGTGAATTTGAGTGTCTTCTTTCTTTTTCTTGAGAAGGTTGGCCAGGGGCTTATCAATTTTGTTTATTCTCTCAAAAAAAAACAGCTTTTTGATTCATTAATTCTTTGTGTTATTTTTTAGTTTCACTTGTATTAATTTCTGCTCTGATCTTTATACTTTCTCTCTTCTCTGAGCTTTGGGTTTACTTGCTCTTCTTTTTCTAGAAGCTTGAGATATAGCATTATATTGTTTATTTGTGCTTGTTCTGTTTTCTTGATATGACAATTTATTGCTATGTATTTCCCTCTTAGGACTACTCTCATGGTGTCTCCCAGGTTACAATATTTTGTATCTGAATTTTAATTGAATTTTAAATATTGTTTTATTTCTTCTTTAACTTCACTTGTAATCCACTAGTTGTTTAGGCAATTGTTATTTAATTTCCATGTATTTCTGCAGGCTTTGCAATTTCTTTTGCCATTAATTTCCAATTTAAGTGCACTGTGGTCAGATAATATGCATGGGATAATTTCTATCCTTAAGAATGTTTTATGGGTTAATATATGATCTATTTTGGAGAATGTCCCATGTGCAGCTGAGAAGAATGTGTATTCTGATGTGGTTGTGTCTCTGTAAACATCTACTAAGTCCATTTGCTCACAGGTATGATTCAGTTCTACTATTTCTTTGCTGACTTTTTATCTAGTTATTTATCTCTTTGTGACAATTGGGTATTAAAGTGTCCTATTACAATTGTGTTCTTATGTATTTGGTTTTTCATCTCCATTAGTATTTGTCTTATATAGTTGGGCGCTTCTGTATTTGGTGCATATATATTTATAATTATTCTTTCTCTTGAAGTTTTCACAAACAAGTATATAGTGACCTTATTTATCTCTTTTAATCATTTGATATTTGAAGTTCACATTATCTGCAAACTGAATACCTTTTTTCTGCATTCCTGTTCCATGGAATACTGTTTTCCATCCTTTGACTTGTAATCTATGAGTTTCTTTTTGAGTCAGGTGTGTTTCTTGTATACAGCATATTGTTGGATCCTTTTTCTTGATCATTCTGTCGATGTATTTCCTTTAATTGGTGAACTGAGGCCATTGGTGGATATAACTGATGTGAACTGGCTCACTTTTGTCATGTTATGTTCTTGTTGTTGGTTTTCGCCTTTTTCCCCCTTGTTTAATTGCTTGCCCTGTCTTTTGGTTTCTTTATGTTGTTGTTCTGGAGATTGTCATTTTGATCTCTATCTAACGTGTCTTTCACTACTCTTTCTAGAGTTGGTTTGGTGGACATGAATTTCTTCTGCTGTTCTTTGTCATGGAATTATCTTGTTTCTCCATCAAATTTGAAAGACAGTTTTTCTGGGTACATCAGTCTGAGTGGAAAGTTGTTTTCTTTTAGGGCTTAAAATATCTCACTCCAAGCTCATCTTGACTTGAGAGTTTGTGCTGAAAAGTCTGCTGTGATTTTGATGGGCTTTCCTTGCTAGGTGAGTTGTGTCTTTTCTCTAACAGCTTTTAGTATTCTGTTTTTATGTGTTTGTTTTATCTTATGTCTGGGATCTTAATTATTATATGTCTGAGTATAGATTTATGTTGGTTATGACTGCTTGGTGTTGTATTTTCCTCACTTATCTGTATATAAGATTTTTTTCCCCTGTGTTTTGGAAATTTTCTACTATTACTTCTGTGAATAGTTTACTGATGTCATTTATGTTGACTCCTGCCCATTAGTCTTATATTGTTTCTCTTGGCATCATCTTGAAGCTGGTGGATTGTCATTTCATGCTGCTTTGTTATTTTTAAAAATTCTATCCTTTCATGATTGCTAACTACTATCTTGTACTCAAGGTCTGAAATTCTATCCTCATCTTCATCTAAACAGTTTTGCCATCTTTGAATAGAATTTTTTGTTGCTTGGCTGTCTCTTTGAGTTTGTTTCATGGATTCTGCTTGTTTTCTACATTGTTCATTCAAGATTTCAGTTTCCCATGCTCCTGCACTTTTTTATCTATTTTTTTTTTCTCTAGCTGCGCTGAGCAACTCCTTTACTAAGGTTGTTATTTCTGTCTTCATGTGAGAAGTAATTTCTAATTTGATTTCCTCTATAGCCTCATGGAGTTTTTTCTTGAATTTTCTATCTTTTCAGAGATTTCATGTGTATGACTTTTAAAGTCCTCTATTTCAATGTCTCCTGTACTTGCTCCTGATGCACTAGATGTTGGAGATTGCATTTTGCTTTTTTTTTTTTTTCTCATTTTGTCATTTTCATCTTTGTGGCTAATATTTGGTCTTTTAATGCCACCAGTCTCAACTGTTGGTAGTGTGTATCTTAGGGTCCTACTGTGTGTTTGATGTTTGTCCGATTGCTGGGTACCACAGTGAAGAGGAGGCTAGTTATCAGAATTCCTCCTGCAGGGCCTGTTTGGTGCATCTTATATTCTTCCTAGACTGTCTAGCCTAGGAGTAGTGATATAAGTCATCCCTTAGTTCCTGCTGTTGCTATGTCTTCAGGTTGTTCCAGGTCACCAGATCTCCCAGGCTATAGTGTTTTTCTCCACTGGGACCCTACTGTGTTACTTGGTGTCTCATAACCCCTTTTCATTGTCTCCAGGTTGGGGGGGCACCTGGCACACTCCTCAACCCACCTGATGGTCCTTTGTATGGAGGAAGGACTCACCTAAGTTTCTACAGCTGGAGGGGACTTAGCTACTGCTCCTGTTTATCCACTGAAGTCCTCTATTTTAGGGGTATACTTACCACACTGACAGAAGCCTGCTGAGGTCTTCTTTTTGAATGATGGGTTACTGAGTCTCCCATGAACCCAGCATGATTAATCCAGTGCAGTCCAAGGTTCTGGGAGGAGGAGTGGAAGTCCAAGATCAACAGCAGTACTAGGTCCATGTGGTAGGGAGGTGTTTCCGAGAGTGGGAGGGAGTGCACAGAAGCCACTGGGCCATGCATGCCAGTGGAGATCTGGGGGTCCAAGGAAGGCAGTGCACTCCGTGTCTTAATGAATTGCTGGAGCTTGTATGGTGTGGACTACTGCGGAGACCAAGGCTCCATCAAGGTGGGACAGTCCACACACTGGTGAGTGAGGAAGTGATGAAATGATTTGCACTGCTGGAACTAAGACCATACTGACATTGTCACAGCACTTTTCAGGGATCCATCCTGCTGTGGGAAATGTTACCACATGAAGGGAGTAAACGAGGCAGAAACCCCCTGCACACCCCACTGTGTGACACCACAAGAGACTCCTTGCCTTCTCAGTGCCTCTAGGGTCCTCTGGTTCTTTGGAGCTGTGCATTGCTTTTGCCTTCTTCATGTGTTTCCATGGTGTGTTTTCTGGAGAGACATTATCTTTCTTACCATAACAAAACAGTTGATTATCAAGAACAACTTTAAAATGTACCAAGGAGATGGTAATTTCAGGAAGCCTACAGTGAGCAAGGTTATTATTGTAATATAAGCATGTGTGCATTTTAGGTACACATTTTTATATTTGCATATAATTTTATTCGTATATTTTATGTACAAATTTTTATATTTACATTTTTTCTGAAACAATGTATACTTACACTTAATAGAAATAAAAACATTGTAGTTTAGAAACTACTTAGAAGTTTTCCCGTTTCAGTAAAAACAGCATTGTTAAATATTTATAAGTTTTCACCTCAAATTGAAAATGCTCAGTTGATTTACACGTCCGTGTTGCATATGTGCTAGATCATCCCTCAGGAGAACGTCACCCGCTCCTCCAGCCTGACCTACAAGTACATCATCCACGAGGACTCTGTGCCCACCATCAGCAGCAATAATGTTATCCAGGAAGAGCTGGACACCTTTGAGTGGGCTCTGAAGAGCTGGTCTCAGTGCTCCAAGCCCTGTGGTGGAGGTACGGACAGAACACATTCATGCTGCTTTAAAAGACGGCATGTAACTCAGGCTGCAGCTAAGAGACACTACACTTAACAGCCAAAGTGTAAATGTAAAACATGGTTATGGAAAATGTGGGGATCAGCAGCGAAGAGGGTTCCGCTGATAACAGCAGTAGAGCAGAATCCCTCTTGCAACAGTTCTTCGTCTCTGGGTCCCAGCAGTGCTGCTCTGGATCATGTTGCCTCTCCTAAGCCCTCCCAAATGCAGGTGCCACCCTTTTTCTCCACTTTCCGTGCCTGTGTACTGGTTTTCCACTTGTGTTACTGAAAGAGCTACCAGCTTCATGTGGATAGACAACAGAGTATGCTGTTCTCAGTGCTGTGAAGTGCATGAATACTCCAGGAGGCCCTAAGAGACTGCTGCTGTTTTTGTCTCTGTTGTTCTGGTTGGTGAAACCAAAGCACAGGGAAAGACGGTAATTTGTCTAAGACTTGGAATTCGGATGCAGGCAGCCTGCCTTCTTCATGCGTGCCCTTCCTCGCCACACTCACTGCCCCCACCTCCCTCAACAAAACCCTCTGAGCTACACTAGGGCCCTGTTGCCACCTGTTCCTCTGGTTCTCAACAACCTTGACCGGACAAAACTGTCCAGTGGACAGCAGAATGCAAGGGCCATCACAGCCATGGCAGAAAGTAATTGAGAACAAAAAAATGTGGCCATGACAGAAAATGCTTTAGTGTGAACCATTTACAATGTAAAGTTTAAGAAGGTATTTTTCAAGTGTGTAAGGGTGATAAAATGTTTTGATTGGTTAAGAAAAATGCATCTTTATCCATCATCAGATGCTTATTTAACTTGAATCCTTTTTTCTGCTGAATGTTTGCATCCACCAAGCGTCAGATTTGTCAGGTACACTGTCTTGTGTGGGTGACATCTGTCCCCTCCTCTTCAGGCTTCCTCCCCTGTTCTGGAAGAAAAGACTGTCGCCACGGCCTGTTCCCCACTTAGCTGACTTTTCTTCTTTTTCTTTATTTCCAGGGTAAACTTTTGTGGATGAATGAATGGAATCTTGTTATTTTCCTGTTAAATCCTTACTCTTTCCTTGGGGTGCCCCGGAACACATGACATTATTTAAGTAGTATTCTTGCCCAAAAGTAAATAACCTAAATCCCATCATGAGTTATTGAACAAACCAAACTTTGGGACTCTTTGCAAAACAACTAGCTTATGTACTTGAAAAAAATGTTAAATGCCACAAAAGACAGAAAGAGGCTCAGAAATTATTTCTGATAGAAGTTAAAGACGTAGAGAAGTTAAACGTAACACATGACCCTTACCTGGAAAAGCATTGTTGTATAGAACATTATGAGGATAAATGTTGAATATGATCTAAACACTGAATTAGATAACAGAATTACATCTGTGTTAAATTTCCTGATTCTAATAGTTATTTTGTAGTTACTTGCTTGTTATGAAAAACTTAGGAGTGAAGGGTCAAGATATCTGTAACTTACTCTCATAGTTCAGAAAAAATTGAGACATGCAGTAAAATTTTTACGTAAATACACGTATATACTGATATATATCTTTATGAAGTAAATATGATGACATAGTAACAAACCACATATGAATATTTATTGTGCTTTCCTTACAACCTTTTTGTAGGCTTGAACATTTTCAAACTTTTATAACTTGTTTTTTACAAACATGAAAACAGCAGATGCAGGAAACCTTCTCTGGTCAGTCCCATGGCCTTCAGGGTAAAGTCCGAGTCTTTGTCTAGCTCAAGGCCGCCAGGCCAGATCCGCTCTTGCTCAGTCTCTGCACTCTCAGCAGTCCGCCTTCTGTAGCACCTGGAGTTTCTTCATCTTCTGTCCCCAGAGTGCACTCCTGCTCCTGTCCTTTTCCTAATACTTTGCTCTAGGATTCTTCTGCGGTGGGAAGCGCTGGTCTTGGGTGCTTTCCCTGCCCTCCTCCCCTAACTCCAGGCCTTTATTCTGTGCTCCCTTGGTGCTCTCGCAGGTGGCCACTGGAAGACTGTAAAAGCCTTTGGTACTGGGTGTTGTCACCGTGGTTTGAAATCTGTTCTTCACACTGCATTGTATGTATTCAGAGTCTATTTCACCAGCAGATGCACAGTTGCTGTCTTATAAATTTTAAGATTTATTAAATCTAGGCTAGAAAAGTAAGAATTCTTTCACTGAATGTGATAGAATCTCTAAAAGCTATCACAGTACCTGGCTTACTATGCATGTAAATATGAAATGAATAAGTGATTCCTGTGCATGTGAATATTTATGAAATGACTGAATGTGTAAGTGAATGGGTATTCAACAAATAAATGTCTAAATTCAAAGAAATGTTTCATTTTCCAGGTTTCCAGTACACTAAATATGGATGCCGCCGGAAAAGTGATAATAAGATGGTTCACCGTAACTTCTGTGAGGCCAGTAAGAAACCAAAACCTATCAGACGAATGTGCAACATTCAGGAGTGTACACATCCCCTGTAAGCATATTTCATCTGTTACATTTGGAGCCCGATTAGGGGCTTAAATGACTTTAGCTCTTTTCAGGTTTAATTTTTGCTCAAATCTTTACATGTATCTGGTAATCAAATAATGTAATAAGAGTTTTATATAAATCTCTCATTACCTACCTTTACCATATTCTCCTTCAACTGCTGCCTGTCTTTTGATATTTGGTAATTAATTATTTCCACCTTTCTTAGTAAAATACTTGTGTTGCTAGTCCTCGACATTTGGGGCACAGTATTCAGTATTGTGTATTGAATTTCCACTATGGAATGTGAGGACCGAGCATCTCTAGCAGCACTCATAACCCACACGCCTCCTCTTCCCAGTATTCCAGGATTGATAATATTCTGATGATAATATTCAGGGTGTATGCTAACTTATAACTTAAAAGCTGAATCACATGGAATGATCTGGTTATGTTTACATTCTTGTAAAGCTTCGTTTCTTCTAAAATGGAAGCCTTGATTTTTATGTTTGTTTTCTACCGCTTTTCACAAATTCATGCTTAAACTCTTTCCTTGGGCACTCGTCCCTCTGAATAGTATCCTTCACTCTCATCGTGGTGGAGACACAGGAGTCCTCTGCGTCCCGCTGCAGCTGGAGCTTCTGCTCGGCTTTCTCCTGGAGGTTCCCACTGGCCTCTCTCTCCAGTGGGATCTCATTGCCTGTGGCAGGCGCTTTCTCATTTCTTCATTCGTATCTTTCAGGAATTTCATGCAAAAAGTATATACAAAGTAAAACATTTATAGAAGTAGCCACCTAGGAAAGTATGTAGTAAGTTGTGTATAAAGACGTGTTTTACAGTGAGTCCCAAAACTATTACTTGACAGTGTGTCCCGTCCTCTCCCCACCCCGTCCAGCCTCTGGTGGACACCTTTCTGCTCACTGCTTACACACGTTTACTGCTTTTAGATTCCACCTGTGAGGTCATGTCGTGTGTGTCTCTTTGTATTTGGCATATTTTACTTAACAAAATGTCCTCTAGGTTCATCCATATTGTTGCAAATGATGCTTGTAGACTTTTAGAACATAAAACCTTTCATCTCTGGGAGATTTTCATTGAAAATTTTCTGTGATATTTTTCGTATTCTTTTTTTTGGGGGGGAAATTTGGTAATTCAGCTTTTATTCCACTTGCTGAGTTTCGCAGTGTTGCTATCGTATCATTAATATCCAAAAGTTTTATTTTGTTCAATTATTCCTTTATCATTTGTTTTATTTCATAAATGCAATATTTTGGTTACTTTTAGGATATTAAATATGATTTCCTTTTTATGTCATATTTCTAAATATTTTCCTTCTAACCCCATCTGGTTCACCAGTGAGTATATCCCTGAGGTATGCCCCCCTTTTTTTTCTGTTTTTTTGGTTTTTGGCTTTTTTTTTTTTTTGAGAAAAGGTTTCACTCTGTGGTGGATTGTTGATTTTCCTACTGTCTGGTTTTGAAGGCCTCTAATGCTTTCATTCTCGTTTTCATGTTTTATACTATTTTGTTTTGTTATGTGTGAAGATATGGACAACTGTTTTGAAGAAAACAAAAGACTTTATAGTAACCATTGTTGATTTCTTGCTGTCTTGTTTTGAAATCTTGTGTTGCTTGCATTGTTTTGTTCTGATCTGCTTTGTTTCATTGTGTTTTATTTTCTTTATAATAAAAAGGTCTGTAGTTCAGGATAGCTTTTTTTGTATCTGAATTCAAACTCAAGACCTTGTGCTTGCCAGTATGCCTCTTGTGCCACTGAGCACATCCCTGGCCCCCCAGACTATCTTTGAATTTTCTATGTAAGCCTAATTGGCCTTAAACTCATCGTGATTCTTCTGTCTCTCGATTGCTGGGATTACAGGTGTGCGCCACCAGCCCTGAGGATACTGTTTCATTATCCTTTACAAGTTGTTTTCCCTCTGTGGTCATTTTTTTCTTTCGGTGGGTATGAAGAACCAAAATATAACCACCGATCTTTGTCATGCTTTCATATTCATGTTTCAGACTGCCTTACTCTTTCTGATCGGCAGTTGGATGTTATTGTGGCAGCTGGGCTGTCATTTTGCTCAGTTTTGAAGACTTCAGCTTTGACTCTTACTAAAAGGCGCATGTTCCTGAGAAGCGCGTTTCATAGACACACAGTTCTGATTACCAGATGGATTTCACCATCACGGTCCTATAGGACTTAGTAACTGTATGGAAAGGGAACTTCACAGAGCAGACTTGGATAGTGCTTAGACACTGATACTAACCTAGAGTCTGGCAGTATTTTGTCTGAAAGTGCCACTTTGAACTGTCCCTGCTTTCCTGAGAGAGATTTCCTCCCAGCCCTGTTGGCATATGCTGCCTTTACCTTTCGGGCAGGCCTAGAAAAGGCCAGAGAACTGACTTGTAACCAGCATAGATTGACATTCCATAGCAGCTACTGTAGAAGTGAGCCATCAGCCCAGTTGGAATACTAAGATATGAATAAACTCCAGGATTCCAGGAGGTGTCAGCACTCAAATCTGGTGGCCTTTGAAAGCCATGTATGGTCTGTTTTGTGCACATTTTGGGCTGCAAAAACTGGCACTGTGGCTAAGTTTGAGCAGGTGTTTCTGAAATGTGCTCTTCTGCCTGAACTGTACAGAGCAACCTCAAGAAAGATGTATTTCAGAAACTGTAGAGAATCCTTTAGTCTGAAGCCTGCAGAGTCACTGTGAGACAGAAAGGACAGGAAATGAAGTGGAAGGTGCAGGGCCTGGACCACCCCGTTGCCAGCAGTGGGTCCGCTGGCTTGCAAGTTGCTGGGGGGGGGCAGTCAGGTCCAGGAGCTCACACCCCATCCTCCCTGTAACGCTCTTCCACCTCAACTCCACGCACAGCTGGGTGGCAGAAGACTGGGAACACTGCACCAAGACCTGCGGCAGCTCTGGCTTCCAGCTGCGCACTGTCCGCTGCCTTCAGCCACTCCACAATGGCACCAACCGCTCTGTGAACAGCAAGTACTGTGTTGGGGAGCGTCCCGAGAGCCGCCGGCCCTGCAACAGGGTGCCCTGCCCGGCTCAGTGGAAAACAGGACCCTGGAATGAGGTGGGTGTGGGATATCATGTGCCAGTGTGTGTGGCATATGTCAGTCTGGCTTCAGTGTCACATGGGCTATGTGTGAACTGCAAAGTGTTGCATTTCATCATCATGGGAGGGGCCAGAGAAATCAATCCTTGCAACAGTATTTCTGGGTGAGATTACCTGTGGACGAACCACAATTAGTGTTTCATACATGGAGGTGTCTGAGAGGGAACTAGCCTTGCAACTGAGGTCTTTGTTGTACTCCCTCAGACATCCCAGCCCGCAAGTGCAGAGACCCAGTGCAGAGACCTGCTTCGCTGTGAGCCACTCGATGGCCCTCTCTCGGTCTGCCTTCCTTCTAGCTCCAGGTCCCATTTGAATAAATGTCTTCCTGTTCCAAACAGAGTGTGCCTGCACCGGCCTCCTGCCTTTCCCCTCCCTTGCGCTCTTCCCACCCCACCCCCCCGCCCCTCCGCACCAGAGCCCGACACCCCAGCCTAGATTCCACCCTCCCGTCTCGTGACAGTCTGTCTTCCACATGCAAGACAGCACAACTTCCCTCCAGCATGCTGGTCAGGCAAGAGTTGGCGATTCTGGGGCCATGCGCTCCTCTGTGGTCTGCACATTTCCAAGGGAAGTTTGCTTTGCTGCCCCAGCACCCAGAGGGTCCTCGTGTGGTGATTCTCATTTGATGACTGGCTGACTCTTGTTGTGTCACCTGCATTATCACTTTTGTTTCATATTTCTAAAGACTCCAAATAAGGAGTTGTGGGGCCACAGAAAGTCTAAAGGAGGAAAGGCATTGGAAATCAGAGAATAAGGGGAGGTAGAGACCTGGGCCAGGAAGGAATGAGCAGGCACATGGAGCCTTTCCACATACAATGACAGTGGTCACTCGTGTCCCTGCCTCCTCAGAGGCTTGGACCCAGCTCCGCCAGCTTCTACCCAGGTATTAGCCACCCAGACATTGCTAGGCTTACCTTTAGAGCAGGCAGCCCCTTCATGAGGGAGAAGGATTTATCAGAAGGAGGAGGTTAAATTACCCAAGGTAGTGGGTCATTGAGAAGGATAAAGGGACAGGAACCTCAGGACCAGGGCTGGGTCTCTGCAGATTGGCAGGGGCGACAGCATCCCCTCATGGCTTCTTTCACACAGCGTCAGGTGCAGGTGCTTCCTCCACTTCACACACGTCACTTCCTAAGCCATCAGGCAGTCCTGTGGCATGTTCTAGGCATGAAGCATTACACCCAGCTTCCCAGAGGCGGCGGCCAGGGTCCATGCAGTGAAACTAATGTAGCCAGATTGGTCACAGAGGAGCCAGGTGGACCACTGCAAGTCGGGATGACGTGTGCACATGATGCGCTCGGTTCCAGTCGGATAAACAGGACTAACTCCAGCCTGTGTTTCTCAGTGTTCAGTGACCTGTGGCGAAGGCACGGAGGTGAGGCAAGTCCTCTGCAGAGCTGGAGACCACTGCAGTGGGGAAAGGCCCGTGTCCAAGCGAGCCTGTCAGCTGCCACCCTGCCACGGTAGGTTAAACTGCCTGACCCTGGTTCCTGACCTCAAGAAGCAGGCCTGCCTTCCAGGGTAAGCTCTGGAGCATATTTTCTTACTGAGAATTAATCAAAGGAAAATACTCCTGAAACATGAGTCAGAGAATACTGTGTGGGGCCCCAGGCCAAACTGTGTAATGGTTGTGACCCTGTGGTGGTCTTTCAGAGCACGGCTGTGTTGGGCACAGGTGGGTCTCAGGAGTGTGTGTTCCCGGTGGGGAGACAGCTTACTTTTCTCTGTCCTAGTCTTTAAATAAAATTTCATCTCATTTTAAAGGTGTAATATCACAGCAGGTTTTGAAATATGTTACTGAAAACATTATTCTAGACATGTACGTGATCAGTGTTAGTTCTAAAGCTATTTCCAGTGATCATCATTCATATAGATAGTGATTTGAAGTAATCATCCTGCACATATGCTAAAATTAAGCAATAGCCTGACCCACCAGCTTGTCGTATCACAAAAATAGAGTTTATTTCATTTAAAACACAAAAAGAGTCTTGGTTGGTGTGCTTGTCTCCCAGGTTATCTCCCGGGGCCCCTTTTCTGTGCTGTCTCTGGAGATGAGCACTTCCGCCCCTCCCTGAGTCAGTGGGGCTCCTGTGCTTCCTGACCGTCCTGGTCCTGTCAGAGGGTGTGTCTGCCCCCCCCTTTCAGCCTCCAGTCCTTGTGCCCTCCCCCCCCCGGCTGTGCTCCCACCCGCCTCCCCTTGTCCTCCCTCTTTTGTTCCTCCTCTGGCTCCTTGCCCCTTTCCTCCCCTGCTCTGAGTTCATTCAGGCTGTCGTCACAGAATCAGATAAGTCAGGAACAGCAGAAACAGGTGGCTCATAGTTTTGGAAGCTGGAAAGCCAAAGTCAGGGTGCTGTGGACTTGTGTCTGAGTGTTCTCAAAGGTCACATAATTCTTCTCTATTTCACTCAAATATGTAACAGTGGCCGTCAGAATCTGAAGCTGCTGTTAGAATCAAGTGATCTTTTAAGATCAGGTGTTAAAGCCGTTTTTGGAAGTTCTTATAATGATTTGGACACAGAGAGAAAATGCTAAAAAAATTCTTGAATTTTAAGATTGATTTTGTCATACGACCCCTTATTTTGGTCACAGTAAATATATTATTTGCTTGAAGCTTTTCACTGCATTTAGGCCAGTGACCATAAAATTAAGGGATATCTTCACTCATGCATGTTTCTCCTCAGAATATGCCTCCCCTCTCTAATTCCTTGCGATAGCCCATCCTATCTCTGGGAGCCTCAGGCTGAGAATGGGTCTCTGCAGCCCTGAGGTACCCCTGCCGATGGGGAGTGACCCCCTTGAGTTCTTCTGTAACCCAACCTCACAGAGTGGCGGCCAAGAGCCAGAGGGAGAGAAAGATTACGAGGCCGTACCTAAAGCCATGAGCAGACTGAGAGAAGCGCTCTCCTTAGTGTAAGATACAGCCATTGAAAAGCAATTCCCAAAAGATGGGGAATTGAGACTGGAGGTGAAACCCATTCATGTAATCTTCAGGCAGTCACGGCATAACCATTAGCTAGCAAGAAATACCTGGCCATCAGCTGCACAAGAGACCTGCAGATGTCAAGGCAGTGGAGTTACTCCACAGTGTGGGTATGACCGCTCACAAAGTCAGTCATTTTAGCCTTCTGTGAACTACAGCAACTTAGCCTCCTTTTTCTCCCCAAACTTTGGAAAAAGGATTCTTCTATTTCGTCAGCACATTGTAGGGCAAGTTGTGTAGATTGTCCAATAGTTCACTGTGATTTCAAGGGACCATTCCCTTGAGGGCACAGCATACAATTTATCCGGTGGGTTTGGCGCGCTATTCTCGTGTTGCAGGCACGGGTTCAGCCGCGTAGGTCTGCTTGTCCTTGATACCCAGGACATGGCTGTACCCCTACGCAGAGGCCCTGGACCCTGGGAATCCATCCACAGAAACACTGCCTGGAGCTCTTAGAATTTTTCAAATCTAGTTTTTACAACCTGCAATCAATAAAATTTTAAAATAAAAGTGGTACAGGTATACTTTGTGTTATTTCACTCTCCTTTAAACATAAAATGCTCTCAAATCAATGAAACTTAAAAGTTGGCATACTTTACCCAAATTTGTGCTTTCAAATAGCAGTCCAAGAATATGCAGTGGTTAACATAAAACTTTTACTTTGAAGCCAGAGATTGTTCCCTTTATCAAAATAGCACTTTCATTTTTCTTTTGGACAGACATTTTTAATATATCTTTTGTTCTAATTGGTCTTTAGTGTATGACTTTTAATTTAGAAAGCCAGAAATAGAATAATAGTTTTTTAAAAAGAGATATCTTTTTTAATCCCAAAAATGTTTGTAGCAAGATACATTCTATTTTCTCATTCTAAAGTCACATAATATGCTCCTACTCAATCATCTGAAGACTCCTGGTGGACATATTGACAGTGCGGGTCAATACTTTGCAGGCAAAGAATTAGTCACTTCAGTAACATTGTCTTAGGGTTAGTATTATAGAACCTTCACACTAGAAGGTTCATATGCACAGTTCCCACTGATGATATATTCTACCCAAATCTTTTTAGGATCATAAAAGTCTTTTTATGTATAATGCTCTTCTGTTTCTTCTCTGCAGATGAGCCATGTTTGGGAGATAAGTCCATATTCTGCCAGATGGAGGTGCTGGCCCGGTACTGCTCCATACCAGGTTACAACAGGCTGTGCTGTGAGTCCTGCAGCAGGCGCAGCAGCACCCTGCCACCACTGCATTTGCCAGAGACCGCTGAGGCTCAGGAGGACGCAGTCTTTAGTCCCACAGGCCTTCCCCATGCCCTCCTTATCCCCCCACCTTTGGCTCCTTCCTACACGGAGGCGTCCACTGAGAAAAAACCTGTGAATAGCATCTCTTCCGTGGGAAGCCCAAATGCGAATGCTGCTTTCAGGCTGAACAGCAGGCCTGCTGGTGCTAACTCACCCAGGAGCGGGGCTCGGCAGGCCGGAAGGCAGGTGCTGGGCCTGCTCTCCCTGCCGGCATCCTTGCCGCGCTCACACTCAGGAGTGGCTGCTGCTCCTTCCCTTGCAGCCGGTGACTCCGTAGGTGCTTCTCAGACAAGAACCTCAAGGAATGATGGGAAGATTGTTAATAAGAGACCTCCGATAAGCTCGCCCAGCCTAGAAAGATGAGGAAAAGAACCAGCAGGAAGGAATCAGAAGGATTCCCCTCAGCAGGGTTAGTGGAAAGTGGAAAGTGTCAGAGATACTTTATCTGTTGGTGGGAAAACAAAAAGTGCTGGCTCACTTTCTCGTTCCTTTCCTCCTCCTCCTCCTCCTCTTCTCCATGGACTCATCTGCCAAGATTCATTGGAAGAAAGCACCAAAGATTATTAACAGAAGGAAAATAAGTTGCTGCGTTGGTCATTCTCTAAAGAAGAACAGGGACTAAAATGAACTGTGCATGTCAGCTGGTATTTTTCTTTTAAAAAAGTAAAAATTGAAGAGATGCCAACAGTTTACACTTTGAGAAGAAATTTTGGAAATGGGGCAAAGAATTCTTAGACTTGTATTCCTATTTATCTATATTAGAAATATTGTATGAGCAAATTTGCAGCTGTTGTGTAAATACTGTACATTGCAGAAATCCACATTATTTTGAGATGTTCTCAAAACGATTGTTTACCGTCTTACATTTCTGGACATTCTAGGTGCCTGTTGTTGAGTATTGCCTTATTTGACTTATCCCACATTCCATGGGTTGGCTTTCAAAGCAGGATACTACAGAGAAGGTACAGTTACAGCTACCAGCAGTACAAGGTTTTGTAGCATGGTTTTTGTTAAATCATCAACACAGTAGCTAAATTACAGAAAAAGAAAAAGACAGAAAAGCTTCCATAAGCAGACTTCATCTTCCCTGCCTTTCACCCTTGTAATTGCAGGCTGAGCACACTGATGGGTGCAGGGAACTGAAAGTCTGCCTGCTCAAGACAGCCCTGAAGTTCTAGTGCACATGTCCTGTGTTCTGTGTTTTTTTAAATTTTCCCACTGTTGATGCATGAACAGTAATACTTGATGTACTCCAATAGCCACAAAGGAAACATGTAGATAATTTGTGTATTGGTAACTGAGAGGCATCATCAAACTGGAATTGACCCTTGAATATGAAAGTGCTTTGGAAGGTTCAAGAGAGCATTCATTCATCAATGGTTGAGATGTTTATTTTCTGCACAGTTCGTCTCCAAATGTTCACAACCACAATGCATCTGACTGCAATGAAGTGCTCGTAACTCTGTCAGTGTTCACCTGGCACACAGCAAAGCCAGAAATGCTCTCTCCAGGGAGTAGATGTAAAGTACCTGTATATAGAATTCTGAACTGAAACTATTTATTAAAAGTTGATTTTTTTTCTTGATGGTATTTTATGTGCTAAATATTTACACTAATTTTAGTAAACTAGAGAGACATACGTAGAGAAATGTGCTTTGTTCTGTGCATTGAAAATTTAAGCAAACCACTGCAGACAATTCAAAGAACTAAAATTGAACAAATTTGATATTATGTCTACATTTTACATTTTTAAAGTAGTTGATACAACGTGGTGCCCTTCAAGGTAATATAGGAACTTAGGTCCTTAATGAAATGATGAAGTAGAAACATGTTTAAAAATATGTGAAAGAGAGCAGTGTTTCCTAAATCATCCTGAAAGAAACGTTAAGTATTGTTAGCTTAGTGTTTTTGAGGTCATTACCTAAAAAGCCTAAAAACTTACGGAAACTAAAGTATAATTAACATCTTAAGGCACAGAATACAGAAGGACTTTTGGATTTTAACTCTTACAATTAAAAGCTTAAGCCTTTGACTATGTATTTCTAAAGAATTGCTGCTACTTTATGCAAGAATTTAAAGGTCAAAAAAATTGGTAAATTCAGATAATAAAACAACACAGAGACTTAAAATTTTCCCAGAATGAAATTCTCTCTAGTTTACTTGCATGTGCATATGTCTTGTCCTCAGAGGTATTACAAAGATGCACACACACACACACACACACACACACACACACACACGATGTACATAGTCATTACATTCTGACCTTTGAGCTTTTTTCCTAAGCTAAAATTTTCTTTTTATCAAAGTGTACACTACTGATGCCGTTTGTTGTATGGGAACACATAGCAATAAAAATGTTAATAACACAGACCTGGCATTAGATTCATCACATGTAATGGAAGTGTATTCTTTCCTCCTCCAAGGTGGGCACGACTCAGATTCCCTTACACCTTGTTCTTTCTGTGAAGAGGCTCACATTAAAGACAGTGTGTCCTAGTTCCCTTTAGGGGCATAAAACACTCAAAACAAGAGGCCGTGGGAGGTGGCTTTCTGCTTCGCTGTGTCCCCAAGGAGAGCAGAAAGAAGACGACGGTAATACTGGTGCTTCTGAGAAGACAACGGGAGCTGCTGTTTTTCACAGTGTGCCGTCCAGACTGACTTGTAAGCTGTCTGCCATCTTTGAGCCTTAATTATCTGAGGATTGGTGGAAAATGGATTCTGGGGAAGATGAGACTGCGATGGAGGATGGTTTTTGTTATTTAAGAGAGTGCTGTGCTGTGGTGGTCACAGTGTGACTGGACGTGACAGACTCGGGTCTGCTCTCTCCCTCTGCCACTTTTACCTGACTGTCCTCGATCCAAGCTCAAGTTCCCTCATCTGTAACACGGGAGGCAGAGCTGTCATAGATCAGTCCATAATTGCTTCAAGAAACCAGATAATACAACTAAAGCTGTTACCACAGGACCTAGCATGCAGTTATTTGGCAATCCTAAGTCACTGCCACATTCCTTGTCGTGAGTATATAATTGACCCACAGCGTTCCTCTAGGATCCACAGCTAGCTTGAACCACATCTCTGTGCGTGATGATGATAAAGACTATGGTTTGAAGAAGCTAGTGACGGATAACTTTAAAACTTGATAGCGTGAACATACTAAAAATGATCTCCAGTGTCATTTGTGCTCACTCTCCCTTTGCAGCAGTAGTCAAACTAAGGGACAAATACTGTATTTCTCCAAAATAGTCAATGCCCCAAAGTACTAACAGATGAAATGTCTCTCATATTTACAGTAATACACCACAGAAATAGCAACAAATTATTTAGAATTTTCTTTATAAAGCTGAAGTATAAGCTATAAGAGAAAATACTGAGAAATGACAAGTGGAAACGGGCATCACTTGTTAAAGAGTATTAAAGAACTACATGTGAGAAAGCTGAAGTGAAAGCCAGAGCACCAAAGAGCTCACGACTGTGTGGCACACCCAACTAATAGGAACCACTGCTGTGTGCTCAGATCTTTTTGAATAATTTGCTCCTAGCCAGCAACAAAATTCTGAACTCATTAAAATATTGCCTAACAAGTAAAGCCAAATTTACTAAAATGAATGTGACATTCAAAGAATGAATTATAAAAAGAAACAAAGCATAAATTCTTGCAAAGTCCCTGCAAAGTTTACCTAAGAATTAGAAGTACCTCCTGCATTTCCTCCATCCTCAGATACTGGAGGTGTGTAAAAAACTGCTCTTGGTGACACTAATGTTACTGCACTGACTTGATTTGAAACATTACCCTTTTCCAGCTAATTCATAGTTTTAAATGAATCATTGACTTGACAATGAGTTTTACCCATTTGATTGTTTGCAGTTCACTTGAGCCTGAGCAGTGCCTTTTGTTTGTTTAATCTATTGAAAATTCCAAATGTTCTGTCAAGGAAGAGAATGATTTTTCATAGTCACATCTTATTCTTAGTCATATCACCAGTGTTAACTGTCCTGCCCAATAGAATCACTTGAGAGGTTTAAAAGCACAGGAGCAAATTTCTTTCACAAGCCATTACTGGCTACACAGGTGATGCTACTAAATAACAAACAAAAGGTCATTTACATATAGGGTGAATGGTTAAATTAAAAATATTACAGTAAAGGATACCTTGCTATGAATACCCTGCACAATACCTTTTCTTTGATCATACTGTACCATCATTATTGTCACTTTTGTAAGCAATTCAGGACATCCTTTCATGTCTTCACGAAGTGTGATAAAAAATTTAGTAACTGCTCCTGCTGCTGAGTACCATCCAACCAAAAGTTATTGTTAGGGATTTAAAAGGGTCAGCTTAATACCAGCTGAATTAAATCAGCATGGTGCTGAGCATAGATGGCCACCTGAGGAAACTTGCCAGCATAAAAGGAGACAGAGAGGAAGAGTGAAGTGTGTTGTTTGGAGCTGTATGTTCTGGTGGAGCTTGTCGTGGCTGGCTTCTCATATGAATCTGGCCATTTTTCATCGGAGGAGTTCGGGACCTAGTCGCTGAGAGTGGCTGTGGCTCACTTTGGAGGAGCTCTAGTCCCCATATTGAGCATCACTTTCTGGCTCTGGAGGAGAAAACATGTGCTGTTTAATCTCCAGGGGAAGCTTGTCACGCTGGCTTCCTGATATGTACTTAACTGTCCTAATTGTCGGAGGAGCTCAGGACCTCATTGTCACTGAGGATGACTGTGGTACTTTTCAGGATAACCCTGCTTCTTATTTTGAGCATTACTTCTTGACTCCAATGCAGACCCCTCAGCCTACTGGCTTAGACCCTTCACTCCGCTGGCATAGACTTTCTACCTTCTACCACTGACTTTTGGATCTTCCAGTGCAGATCCATAAAACCGACTTGCTTGAGTCCTTGTCATGGGCTCCAGGCCTCCAGTTGGACTCATGGGAGGCACTGTCATAAGCTCTAGGTCTTCGGCTGAACTCGTGCAGGACTTTGCAGTAGGATCCAGGCCCTTGGCTAGATTTTTCTAACCCCTAATTACAAGAGGTGGACTCAGTAAGACATGACAGGGCTGCATCTGCCTAATTTGCGCCGGACTTGGACATCCTATGATTTCTGGATGTTCCACGAAGTAAAAACAACCATGAAAGGTAAGTGTTTTGCACCATGAAGGAAGCCACAACAGTGCAACTAAAGGCACCTCAGGTAGGAAGGAAGTGATAAGCTGTGTTCAGATGACAAGGCTTCTCTCTAGGGGTTAATGGCAATGTCTTTTTTTACTGTAATCATTTAAATATTCAGCCTACCTGTCTATCACATTTTGTATATCCATATGAACAATTCTTTTTACATAAGCTATTCAGAGACTTACTTCAGAGAGAGAGAGAGAGAGAGAGAGAGAAAGAGACTCTCACACTAGTAATTCAAGTGGAAAATAAAGTTCACCAGAGTTGAAGATCCAGGCATGGGAAAATCTGGCTTCTTTTCTGGTGACAGAGACACTAGCTCTGAAGTTCAGAACAAGTTAGGTGCCCTGGTCAGGGGTGTGTACCCTAAAATCAGGCCGCTGACTTGCATCCTGGATCCACAGCTAACTCATCATGACTGGGATGACTGGCTTCTGCTCCTTTCCATGTAAAATGAGGGTAGTGATAGTCCATGCTTCGTGGGGCTGCATCAGCAAAAATTCTGCAATGCACAGTAAGCAATAAATATGGTAGCTGACAGGCAAGGAATGTTCGATAAAGCCTTGCAATTATTCTCTCCAGAAATTCATTTTACAGAAGACAAACAGTCCTCAAAAGTTTCAGTTTCAGGGCCACGGATTAAGCTCAGTGTTTTAAGCACCTGCTTGGTAAGCACAAGGTCGTGAGTTTGATCCCTGGTCCCCCCCCCCAAAAAAAATAGTTTCAGTTTCATTATTTTAAAAGGTGATTAGAATTTCCACACAGTTCTATGTGCCCTACATGTCCTGTCCCACATACAAGAAAACAGAATGGGGTGGGTGCTGAGCCTCCGGTGAGCTCAGTGCGCTCTGCGAGTGACCTTCTGTGATGGCACCACTGTGGAAACAGCTCTGGAGATGAGACAGTCACACTTTCAGTGGTGCCATCACGCACCACATGTCCACACGCTCACAGCCACCAAGTCTCCTGCTTTAGGTGACATGCTTTTTCTAGGGTCCAGAGAAGGGGCCTGTGAGTGATTCATTCTAAGAGATGAACATTCCTCAGCAGACCTCAACTGCATCTAAACTACCCATTTTGCTCCTGGACAAACAGATTTGTTTCCTGTGTACCCTTCATGAGTGCTGTTGCCCTCTGCTTAGTCCTCTGTGCAAACGTCCTAGCTACCCAGTCGCTCTGCAGACACTGCTGAGCAGCACAGGGCTCGCAGACCTGGGACTCTGGAGCTCCTCCCTTCTTGCCCTTTTCTCTAGGTTGTTCCTTGAGGCTACATAGCTGGGTTGCCCCACATTTCTCTCTCCAGCCTGCTCAGCAGCTCATCTCCATGAGAAGACACAGCATCCAGCTTCCCTGTGGGATTTCACACCCTCTTTGCTTCTCAGGCGCCCTTGCTGGGACACCCCTGGGCTCAGCAGGCTGTGCATGCATCCTGTGCAGATCCCCTCTTCAGCGTCAGAAGAGGCCGCGCCATTCTAAGCGTGCCTCCATGGCTCTTAGAAACCTGAATCCCCAGCTGCCACCCTTCTCAGCTTTTGACTTCCAACTTACAAGTCTTATTCTAGGGTTATTTCTCCTCCTTGTTGTCTCACATAAAATTAACCCCAGTCTCTCAGCCTCCCACAGAATGTCTTTCTCCTCTGCTGCTGAGTGAACCTGATTTAGAGAAGGACTGTTTCTGAGTATTTGTATACCTGGACTCAGCAGGCAGTAGGTGTTGAGTGTGTGAGTGAACAATGTTAGCCATTCCTCATCTCTTCCAGCTCTTACTATCCTCTCCATGCCTTCCCCTCTGCTCATAGATCAACTGACGTCCACCCCTGTCATTACTTTCAAGGGGTAAAATAGTTAAGGAGCCCAACAGCAGTATTACATGCAGGTTTACACCCATATTTTGATCACATTATTGGTCATGTTAAATTACTAATCAAAAAGAGAATACGTAAATTGCTGAATTTACTCAAATGTGGTTAGAATCAAGACTGCCATGATAACTGACATGATTCTGTCCAACCTCGTGTATTTATCTATCGCCAGATAGTGCACTCCTTTAATCCCAGCACTAGGGAGGCTGAGGCAGGAGGGTCACCAGGAGCTCAAGGCCAGCCTGAACTACATAGTGAGACCCTGTCTCAAAAAATCAACCCAGAAAAGTGTATTTTATCTTTTAACCAAAAACTCCCAAGAGTACGTCTTTGCACAGGTCTCTCCTTCCAGCGTGCTTTTCTGGATATGGTCCCCTTCACTACATCTCCGACCTCCTTCAGATGTTTACTCCAAAGTCACTGATTCAAGGAGGCCCATCCTGGTCACTCTTTTGAAAATCACTGCTGCCCTCTCTGCTCTAGGACTCTGGCCAGGCACTGGATGTTTGCTCTTTTTGAAGCACTTACTACCTTGTCATTCCTCATGAACTATTTTCCTTTGCTAAAATGTAAGCTTATCTGTTTTGTTAACTGACCTGCCCCAAATACTTGGCATGAAATGAGCAACCTCATTATGTGCAAATCACCAGCAGTCATAACTGAAAGGTTCTTCCTAGTATAAATTACTGTGCAGTTATCACGGTGATCTACTGGGCGGAAGGCCAAAGTGGCAAGGCTTACCACTTCCTCCTTTTTCTCCAGCCCCACCTGCAACTCGCTTTCCTGTTAGGGCACGAAGAAAGTGCCAGTCAGCTCCTCGGTCATCGGTGCTGCCCCAAGCACCACATCCGCTCAGAGGCCACAAATACTCCACACCGCCATACCCGGTCAGGGGGAAATCCTAACCCTTGCTGGGTGTGGGCTCCGCTTTTTCTTATATTCTGCTCCTTTATTGCGCCAGAAAACTGTAACTGTAACAATCTTACAGCACAGTCCGGGTCCCAGAAGAGGTAAAGGCGAACAGAAGCTGCGCTGCGGGTAGAAGGCGCCTGCCTCTGCGAGCGAGGAGAGAACTAGGAAGGAGGGTCACGGTGGCGCTGGCACGGAGGACATTTCGAAAACACACATGATCTTTTGTGTGAAGAACACATTTTAAAACAAGGACAAAAATAAAACACAAAAAGGAAAGCCTGGCAGTATTTACATTCTCTAAAATATTCAACTGCCAAAAAAAGGAATAACTGGGGCTGGGGATTTAGCTCAGCGGCATGAGCACCTGCCTGCTAGCAGGCGGTCGGTCGTGAGTTCGATCCCCGGTACCGATAAAAAAAAGTTAAAAAAAAAAAAAAAAGGAATAACTGAAAATGCCTAAAAAGAAGAGGGCAGTGGGGATTGGGCAGCAGTATTTATTTTTACTAATCTCAACACGGAGAGAGGCGGGAAAGGCTGCCCGCTGCGCCCCTGGCCCGCCAGGTCGTCTGCTGCTTGTGAATGTGATCGGGGTGCGCCTGCCGCCCATGGGCTAGTGAGGTCCTTACCGAAGGAGGAGCCCTTGAGCAGGGCCCAGCTGGCCGGCTGGCAGAGGTGTGCCCCGGAGGAGCTGCGGCAGGACCCGGCAAGGCAGGAGTCCCAGAGCTCGCGGGCCAGCACCTGGAGGGAAAAATGCACCGCAAGACGCGTCCTCCAGGAGGAACCAAGCACCCAACTAGTGGACAGCGGAGGCCGCCCGCCCTTGGCCGCAGATCGCCCTCCGGGCGGCCCTGACAGTTCGGCCAGTGCAGGGTGCAGGAGTCGGGCCCCTGGGTGGGCTCCGAGACGGGCTCCCCCAACCCTCCGTGCCCAGCCCTTCCCGGCGCCTGCCCACCAGCTCCCAGAGCCAGGGAAGGAGCCCTCCTTGGGGAGCAGGAGGCAGCCTGGGGTGGGAGGAGCTGACGCTCTGGGCACAGGGAGCGGAGAGGCCCCGCAGGGAAGGCAGCTCCGAAAGGCGACCAGAGAGCGCCAGGGTCAGCCCGAGCTGCCGCAGCCTCCAGCACCCAGACCGAGCAGGTGGCAGATCCCGGCAGGGAAGGGCCCGCCTGCGCCTGGCCCCAGGTGGAAGTTAGGTAACTGTGCTCCAGTCGCTGCTAGTGCATCAGAAAGAACAGTTTGTGCAGTCATTGTTTCGTTGTTTGATCATTTTTTTTTCGTGCCTATATCTTGTAATCTGAGCAACTACTATGAAGACAACAATATGCAATATGTTAACCAGTGTAATTCTCCTTTACTTTGTCTTAAAATTCTGTATCATCACTTTTATTCTTTTTTCATTTAGAAAACAAAAGCCAGGCTTCCACCCGCGGCCCGGAAAGGCCAGTGTTGGCGAGCCCCCCCATCACCTCTGCAGCCCACGAGGGACCCCCACGCAGGCCGTGGAAGGCGACTGCTTGGGCCCTTGAGTGCTGGCTTGCTTGTTTTGTTTGTCCCCCTTTGGCTTTTGTTTCTTTATTAAGGTTTTTTTTTTTTTTTTTAATTTTACTTGTAAAGATTTTCTCTTTGGTCTGCTCTCTCCCAATGTCTTCAATTTTCTTTCCTCTTTTAGTTTTTTCTTTCTTCCCCCACATATTTTTTCTGTCCTCTTTTCTTCCCTTTCGTCTCCACCTTTCACATCACACATATGAGCCAGGTGCCTGTGTGCATGCGAAAGCCAAGGTTTGGCACGTGTTGGGACTCGAATGGCCAGGCCTGGTCACAGCAGGGTCACCTTTAGTAGGACGGTGCTCGGAGGAAGCCAACAAGACTAACTGCAAACCTTTCAGCAGGTTTGGGCCACCTGCCGTCCTCTGCCACGTTTCCCTCTCTGTTGTCCCGTTTCCGGCCTCTGCAAAGTCCTCTCAAACCCCAACATTCGCTGTGCTCCAGCTGTAGGAATACCTCATTGTACCTGCCATTATCCACCTACTGATGCTTCTCTCTTATCCTTCTCTTCTTACTGATTTTCCTCCACCTCTTTCCTCTTTCTGTTTCCTTCTCCCTTTCCTGTACATCCCAGACTAACTACTAGCACTGCAGCACAGTCTGAGTCAGTGACAAAAGGGCAAAACTGGTGAAGCAAGTTTTAATGTTCGTGACTGATACATGGTTGATTCTATGTGTGCTTTTATAACCAGTGGGGATGCTCTCCTTACAAGACAGTAACGAGTCCAAGCCAATTAGAGAGAATAAGTTGAACTGGTAGACAATACTGATTAATAAGATCACATTGGTGGAAAACAGAACGTAACTAGAGTTCATGCCAACAACAACATCTCTTCCTGCTATTTGACCTTATTAACCTTCAGCACAAATGTCTCCAAAGACTCCCTGCTCCACCAAAAGACATCCAGGGGACACCAATGGAGATACAGCCGGACATCAGATAACTGAACTGTATGAAATTATCAAAGAAGCAAAGAAATTTAGCAGCCTCAAAGAAGACAAAGCCAGAGTGGAATCAATAAACACACTGACCAACACCATTAAGTCAAATAAAAATTAGAAGAGCTAACCAAAACCATGAATGACAAATTTACCAAGAAAACAAATCCCAGAGATAAGAACTCCATTAAATATATAAATACCATGTCAGGAGACAGTTAGGACCTCAAGAATAGATTAGAAGCACAAGAACACATGTGCAGAGACACGGGAAGCTCCCAATTTACCAAAAAACTCCATCCAGGAGAATGTGCGTAAGTCAGGTCCATTCTTATGTCCAACAAAGTGAGTCTTACACACCTCTGTCACAAATGTACAAAATCAAGCTTTTCCTCCAGCTTTTAGACATCCTGAGCTTTGGCTGAGCACTGTGCAGGCGGCACACAGCAAAACAGCTGCACCACCATCCGCCGATGCGAGCTACTTTTGTGATTTGTTGCAACTGGAGTGTTGGTAAGTCAGAGACATACTGGACCTTAAAAACAACAAAGAGGGAGGAAAATTGACATACCAGATACTAGATGACACTAAGGCTAAGAAGATTAGAGTTAGAGGGACAATTAGAGGGCAGCATGTATAGAATAGAAAATTCTGTTTACAGAAATCATTGCAATGCTTTCCAAGAATGGGCAAAGACTGCAACATACAGGCAAGCAAGGCTTTAGACCTCTTATAATTATTATTTTTTTAATTTTATTTAAGAGGAAAAAGAGAAAAACACAAAACAAAACAAAGCAGTGTAAGGGTACACGTAATACAGAACTACAAAAAAAAAAAAACATAACAGTAAGAAATCACCTGTTAGTAGATTACATATTATCATCTTGAAAATAGTTGCTCAAATCACAGTATCAAAGAATACAAAGTGGACATTCAAACAGGGAGACTGCAAACAGCTGTGTTCAATGACCCAAAAACATTAATATAGTCAGCTATTTAACACCCCTAAACACACTTGCTGTTATATCTGTTAGAGCTCTCTTTTTTTCCCCTCTCTTTTTTACAACAAAATTTACACATTTTGGATTGAAAAATTTACTTCCCCAATTTATAGTCCAAATCTTGGAAGTCAATGAATACATCAAGCAAGGTGAACAGTCAAAAACGAAGAGGAGGTAATCAGCCGTTGAATGGATAAAGAAACTGTGATGTTTATGCACAGTGGAGTCTACTATGACAAAGTAGGCAAGTTTGAGTCACTTGTAGGAAGATGGACACTCTGACCATAACGTTAAATGACATAAATTAGACACACAAGCTTAACTATTTCATGGTTTCTTTTCTACAAAAAACCCAAAATACATGTAAATTAAAGAGCTAAGTAACAGACAGATAATAGGACACAGGGAGATGGTGCTTTTGTGGAAGAGAAAGGGATCAAGAAACGGGGAGAAGGGAAGGGAAGGGCATGACATAAGGTGAAGACATGTTACATACATATTCCAACCCCTCGTAATGAATATAGTGATTATATCCTGCACCATGTAGTAATAACAAAAATTTTAATAATGAGAAAAAGAAAAATTAAAAAGAATGTGGTAGTTAAGAAGCCAATGCATTTCAATAATAACCCTCACTGTAAATGGCCACAACTCTCCAGTTAAGATACAGATTGGCTGACTGGATCAAAAAACAAATATCAACAGTTGGCAGTATATAAGAGACATATCTAATCCAAAAATAAATTCATAAATTAAAAATTAAAGGTTAAAAAGTAATACTTCATACATTGTGATCCTAAATGCAAGCAGTGATAACACTGTTATCCTCAGACAAAGTGGACTTCCAAGTTAAAAATGATCAAAAGAGAAAGTAAAGTCCACTGCATATTAGTTAAGGGACCAATTCAACAGGAAGAGATAATAATTATGAATACATATGATCAAATAATGATGCAGTGAACAGCATAAAACAAACAATACTGGGCATAGGGGATCAAATAAACATCAACAATCATTGTGTAGACTCTCAATATCCAGCTATCACAAACTGACAGATCGACAAGGCAATAATTTAACAAATAATTTTTGGAATTGAACCAAACCTTTGAACAAATACATTTCATAGATATCTTCAGAGTGTTTCACTCTGCAAAGACACAATACACAATCTTCACAGCAGCATATAAAGCTTTCTCCAGAAGAGGCCACGAAGTTGGCAAATAAAGATTGCTTAAATAAATACAAAAGCTAAAAGTTGTTTCATGTGTACTATAAGATTATAGCACACTGAAGGTAGAAATCAATGGCAAAAAGAATGTCAAAAACTTTACAATCACTTGAACATTATATAACACATTCCTAAATCTGCAGTGAGTCAGAAAAAGTTGAGGAAAAATGTGAAAATTCCTAGAATCAAATGGCAGTGCAAACACAGCATAGCAGGACCTGTGGAGCACAGTGAAAACATTCTTAAAAGAGAAGGTAGTTGCAGGCGATGCTCACGTTAGAAAAGCTGCGTGAGCCTGCATATATGGCCCAGTTTATGCAAGTGATGCACCTCAAAGTCCTAAGAAAAGTCCAAACCCAAATAAAGGATAAGGAAGAGAATCAGAAAGACAAGAACAAAACCTGATAAAATTAAGACAAAACAGCCCCATAATACAAAAAAAAGTCAAAGAGCTGATTCTTTGACAGAATAAACCAAAGAGCTTTTCAGTGCCAACGCTTGTACTGATCTCCTCTTGCTGTTTTAAGGTGTTTCTGAGCATGGTCTCATGTTTTAGTCCTATCTTCTTCCAGCAGTCTCCTCACATAGCTTTCTTCTGCTGCTAATATTCAATAGAATTTTTAAATCCTACTGATATATTTGATTCCTTTTCATAGACTGGTTCTTTCCTAAGCTGGTCATTCTGCTTTGAATTGTGGTTAGCTCTGCAGGCTTTTTATGTTATGTTCTGTATACTAATTGACAATTGTATTTATTAAGACCAGTATGTGTTTAGTTGTATCTTCTTTGAGTTTGCAGTTTCTATTTTTTGTTTTATTGTTTCATGTAATTCAGTTATTTGGTTTGAAGGAGTTGGAAGTTTTTACAGGCATCTTATCTCTCTCTCTCTCTCTCTCTCTCTCTCTCTCTCTCTCTCTCTCTCTCTCTCTCTCTCTCTCTTCTGGATGTATTTGTGCATGTGTGTGACCAAGACTGAGGAGCAATTAGATTAGTTGGTTTTTTTTTTAATTAAAAAAAAACAAAACAGAAACATGTTAGAAATAATACATAATTTCAAAAAACAAACAGTAAGAAATCACTGGTTGATAATTACGTATTCACCTCTTAGAAATACTTGTTCAAGTTACAAAAGTAAAGCATACAAAGTGGACATTCAAACAGCGAAACTACAATAAGTTTTGTTCAATGATCCAACAAAAACTTAATAATATGGTTATCAATCCTACACACTTAAACATACATGCAGTTATATCCTTTAGAGCGCTTTCTTTTCCTCTTTTTTTTACAGTAGCAATTACACATTTTAGTTTTATTACTGCTATATTTCTAACTATTTTTTACACTAGAGACACAATGTGATATTTATAAATATGGTTCTTGTTTATTTCACCAATGAGGATAGTCTCAACTTGTCTCCATTTGCCTATGAAGGCCTCAAGATCATTCTTTTTATAGCTGAGTAATATTCCATTGTATAAAAATACCACATCATTTTCATCCACTTGACAGTTGATGGACATCTTGGTTGTTTCCCCAAGATTTAGCTATTACACATTGTGTTGCAATGAACATGGGTGTACATATGTCACTATGACATGACCTTTTCAGTTTTTCTGGGAAAATACCCAGAAGGGGAATAGCTGGATTGAATGGAACTTCCAATCCTAGTCTTCTGAGAATTCTCCATACTGATTTCCATAGTGGCTGCACCAGTTTACACTCCCAGCAACAGTGGAGCAGTGTTATCTTCTCCCTGAAGCCTCACCAACATTTGTTGTCAGTTGATTTCTTGATGGCAGCCATTCTTTCTGGAGTGAGATGAAATCTGAGGGCTGTTTTAATTTGTATCACTCAAATGACCAGTGATGCTGAACATTTCTTCATGTATTTATTTGCCTCTGTGTATCTTCATCTGAGAACTGTGTGTTCGTCTCAGATGTCCATTTTTGGAGCGGTCTTTGAATTTGGGGGGCTTGATGTTTTTAAATTCTTATGTGTTCTGAATATAAGTCCTTTGTCTAAGGAGTTACTGGCTATAATTCTTTTCCATTCTGTGGGTTTTATTTTCACTCTGTTGGTGATTTCTTTTCAAGTGCAGAAACTTTTCAATAATATGAGATCCCAGTTGTTGACTCTTTGAAGTGTTTTCTGTGCAGTTTGCATTAGGTTTATGAATTCTCTGCCTACCCCTTTGTCTCCAAGATTTCTACCTAACTTGTCTTCCAGTAGATTTACTGTTTCTGCTTTAATATTTAGATCTTTGATCCATTTATACTTTTGTTTTGTGCATGGTGATAGGCATGCATCTAGTTTCAGTCTTTAGCGTGTGGAGAGCCAATTTTTTCAAAACCATTTATTAAAGAGAGTATCTTTTTCCCAGTGAACATGTTTAGCCCCTTTGACAAATATGAGGTGGCTGAGGGTCTTTGTAGTTGTGTTCGCATCTTCTGATCTGTTCCACTGATCCTCAGGTCTATTTCTTTGCCAGTACCATGATGATTTTATCACTGAGGCTTTGTAGTATAATTTCAAGTCAGGAAATGAGATGCCTCCCGTTTTGCCTTTGTTGCCCAGAATTGCCTTTGCTAGTCTTGGTTTCTTCTGTTTCCAAATGAATTTTAGGAGTGTTTTCTCTAGATCTATGAGGTATGTGAATGGTATTTTGATTTGGATTGCGTTAAATCTGTGTAACAGTTTTGGGAGTATGGCCATTTTCACAATGATGCTTCTTCCTAGCCAAGAGCAAGAAATATCCTTACGTTTTCTAATATCCTCTTCAATCTCCTTTTTTAGCATAGCATAATTTTCAGCATATAGGTTTTTTACAGTCTTAATAAAAATTTCATTTTTTAAATGCTATTGTGAAGGGCAATATTTCCATAATTCCTCTCTCAGTGAGTTTTTTGTTTGTGTACAGTAATGGTATTGATTTTTGAGCACTGACTTTGTATCCAGCTACACTGCTGAATTTGTTTATTACTTCAAGTCATCTTTTAATGGAATCTTTTGGATCTTCTATATAGAGTGTCATGTCATCTGCAAATAATGGTAGTTTAATTTCTTCCTTTCCTATTTTTATTCTGTTTATTTCTCTCGTCTGATTGCTCTGGCTAGTGTTTCCAGAACTATGTTGAATAGGAGTGGTGATAGTGGATATCCTTGTCGTGTTCCTGATTTTAAAACAGTTTTTATCCATTTAATATAATGTTGGCTATTAGCTTGTCATATATGGCCTTTGTAAGATTGAGGTGGACACTGTGTATTCTGAAGGGGTTTTATCCTGAACATGTGGACTTCATCAAAAGCTTTTTCTGCATCTATTGAGATGACCATGTTGTGTTTTTTGGGTTCTGTTGATGTGGTACATTACATTTATTGATTTGCATATGTTAAAGCATCCTTGCATTCCTGGGATGAATCCCACTTAGTCATGATGTATAATCTTCTTGATGATTATATTTGGCAGTATTTTATTGAGAATCTTTGCATCAATGTACATTAGTGAGACTGGCCTATAGTTCTCCTTTTTGGTTGGGTCTTTCTCGGGTTTTGGTATGGCAGTAATACTTGCCTCCAGGAATGATATAGGTCAGATTGCTTCCTATTCAATATTGAAGAGTTTAAGGAGTATTGGCATCAAATCTTTTCTAAATTTCTTGTAAAATTTAGCTGTGAATCCATCAGCACGTGAGTTTTTCTTTGTTGGTAAGTTTTTAATTATGTTTTCAATTTCAGTAGCTGATAATGGATTATTCAAAATTGCTATATCTTCTTGACTGAGCTTTGGTAGTTTATGTGTTTCTAGAAATCTGTTCATTTCATCTGTGTTTTCCAATCTATGTGAGCAGAGGATTTCAAAGTAAGTATTCATGTTTTTTTGAGGGGTGGGGTTTCTTTTAAATTTTATTTAAGGAGAAAAAAAGCAAAACAGAAAAAAGCGTAGAAATAATACAGAATTTCAAAAAAAATAATGGTAAGAAATCACTAGTTGATAAATTACATATTGTCATGGTAGAAATAGTTGTGCAAGTTACAAAATTAAAGCATACAAAGTGGACATTCAAACAGGGAAACTGCAAACAGTTCTGTTCAATGATCCAACAAAAACTTAGTAATATGGTTATCAATGCTACAATCCTACACACTTAAACATACATGTAGTTATATCCTTTAGAACAGTTTCTTTTCCTGTCTTTTTTACAATAGCAATTACACATTTTGGGTTTTATTACTCTTATAGTTATTAGTTTTTACACTAGAGACACAATGTGATATTTATAAATTTGATTCTTATTTATTCCACTTATGAGGATGGTCTCAAGTTGCCTCCATTTACCTATGAAGGCATCAAAATCATCCTTTTTATAGCTGAGTAATATTCCATGTATAAAATACCACATCTTTCTCATCCGCTCTGCAGTTGATGGGCATTTTGGTTGTTTCCCCAAGATTTAGCCTTACAAATTGTGCTGCAATGCACATGAATGCACATACATCACTGTGATATGACCTTTCCAGTTTTTCTGAGAAAATACCCAGGAGGGGAATAGCTAGATTGAATGGAACTTCCCACCCTAATGAAGTGGGGTTTCTTAAAACAAGCTAGCAATAAGTTTGCCATCTTGATCCACGATATCTCTCCTAAAAGATTTCTTGGCAGGCTGTTTGATAGACTTCTATCCTCATTATGAGTTCTCTAATGTTGCGCCATGGACTTTACATGATATTCTCGGAGTCCTTTGTTGTCATTTCATCAGTGTTCAGAGCATCTGCAATGGGAGTAAATTCCCTTTTAGGAACCCTCCCTCCCCGACTTTTTTTTGCTTGTGCATAAGCAGCAGTCCTCTTTCCTAAGAGCCTTTGTTCTGATGAGGTGGTAGGCGTCTCTCAGCACCTTGAGGCTCCACTTCTCATTCTAGTTTCCTTGCTGTCTCCAACGCCTGCAGTTACTCCCTAAACCTGCGTCCTTTGAAACCATCTTCAAGCGCTGGAACAAAATTCCTCCAAGCTCCTGTCAGTGCTGAAGTTGTGCACCACCTCCATGAATCGCGGCAGTTCTTAAGGACTTCTAGAATAGTGAGTCCTTTCCAGAAAAAGTTCAATTTATTTTCCCAAACACATCTGATGAATCATTATCTTTGGCAGCTGAAGTCTAATGAAATGTTAACTTTTAAATAATAAACCTTAAAAATGAGATTACTCCTGATCGTGGACTACAGAGTGGATTATGAAGCTTGAAATCCTCCTCCTCACTGTACCTTTCTGTTAGAGGTCTCGGGGAACCACGTATGTTGTCAATAAGCATTAATATTTAGAAATAGTTCTTTTTTCTGAGCAATAGTTCTGTGAGCACATGTGCTGTCATCCAGGGTTTTTCATTTCCATTGTAGGACAGAGGCAGAAGAGTTTCCAAAACTTTATTAAAGGCCTCATGACGCTACAAACAGTAAGTGAGATCTGGCTTCAAGGCAGTCACCGTGCACCAGCCCTGGACAAGAGTCAGCCTGGCTTCTGAAGCCAGCCACCGACTTCCCTTTACAAAAGTCTGCCATTGTCTCAGAGAAGGCTGCTTCATCTACATAGAGTGTCTGCAACATAATTAATTAATTGGATTCATAATGAATGAACAATTGTTTAGCTAGATATTTTAGTTACTTGCTGAGGTTCTACACTGACACTTGTTTCATTTTAGTTTGATGTTGCTGTCTTCTTCCTCACACCTGGTGAGACTGTGAACCTTTTAGAGCCCTCAGTGATGTAAGTAGCCCGCTGCAGTACCCTGCCATGGTTTGCCTCCACTGCCGTCAGTCAGTCTCTGATGGCTTTGGACATTTCCTTACTTCCTTCTCACCTTTCTTGGTCTCCGGAGAATTGAAGAGATTTAAGACCTTCCTCCAGACTCGGCTTTGTGTAACAGATTGTTGCATCTGGTTGAATCTTCCTTCATATCGACACAAGCTTATTTTATTTCCTTCTAATTCATGTGTTCACTGGAGAAAAACTTTTAATTTCCTCCAAGAATTCTGCATTCACAATTGGCTGCTTGGCGCAAGAACCCTACTTTCCAGCTTGTCTCACGTTTCAACGTGCCTTCCTCACTACACTGAGTCATTTACAACTTTCTGTTTAAAATTAGAAATTAGCTTTTAGTAGATTTACAGTGAATCAGGTCTAAAAGGCAGGAAAGAAAGATTTGAAAGGCTGACGATGTGATCAGAAAAGAAGTTCTCATGTTGGGGCTAAGGAACTTGTGGCTGCTGAAGAGATTACTTCCATAAAAAGAAACCAAACATTTTTCTCCGGGACAGTGAGAATGATGCCTCCTGGAAATCTCAGGAAGCGGTTAGACCCACCAGACATGGGCTCAAGAGTGTAAATGTACAAGCTCATTTTACCTTTGCTTTGAGGGGTGAGTGCTGGGGTTCCCCGCTCACTCAGGGTCATGTAAGGAAGAGATTCTCTTCCCTCAGCATCTAGGCACTCCGCAGGCACCATAGTCATACTCTAAGTGGGCTCTGCTGTTACCTGCAGCAGTGATTAAAACTTGGTGTCATTTATGTAATGCTGGCTTTTCCATAAAAAGAAAGCAAGGATTACAGAGTCATTGAAGCTTCAATTAAGATTTTAAAGGAAGTTCTGGAAGGCCACGCAATATGTGATGGGCTTGGAGTTCTAGTGGACACCCCCGAGAAGGCAGTGCATAGTTATGTGAGTTGGGCAGAAGCTGTAGTGGGGGCCACATGGAGGCAGAGGTGCAGGAACATGGAATGCTGACCAAGAAATCTGCAGGCAGTGAACAGACCTGGACCAAAAATGTGGCTATGTGGCTACACCCAGCCAGACCATGGGGCAGTGCTGCCCACAAAGGCTGAGCCCAGAACCACAGGATTTAAGGTTTTTGCTGCTGGGTTTGGGGCTCACTTTATTCCCATTCCTCCTATTCATGCTCCCACTGTTCCCTTTGGAATGGGAATTTTCACTGTTTGTCAATTTATTTTGGAAGTATGCACGTGTAACTTGTTTGCTTTGAAAATGGGCTTACAGCTAGAAGTTTGTTTTGAGTCTCAGAGATAGCTTAGATTTGGACCTTTGAGTAATACTGGGACTGTTAAAACTTTAGGAATTGTTGAAAATGGACTCTTTGTATCTCAAACTGTGAGGCAAGCATGAATCTTCATGGGAAGTGAGGGCATTATGATTAGGGCCCAAAATGTTGTCAAAAGGCTCAGTGTGTCAAAGGCTAGTGGCCGGCTGATAAGTTTTGGGAAGCAATTGGATTATCAGCATTGCGTTCATCAAGTGAATTAGCCCATCAATGAGGTCATGGCTCAGTGGAACTACTGGGGCACAGGACCTAACTGGATCACGTGGACCCTGAGCCCATGGCTGTGAATGGCACTTTCTGTCCTCTTCCTCCTACTTTTCTTCCCTTCCTTCCATTCTTCCCCAATCCCTTGCTTCCAGCTGGTTCTTTGTTTGCTGTGCCATTCTGCTATGTGCTGTCACTTTAGGCCCAGAAATGATGGAGCCAGGAGACCATGGACTGAAATCAAAGTAAACCTATCTTCTTTAAATTTGTTTTTCTCAGGTGTTTTACCACAATAAACCTTACAATCTGTCTTCCAAAAGCCTCATGTATTAAAAGCTTGGACTTTTGGGAGGTGATTGGATTATGGGGCAGTTGAATGTACTTTTATGAAGTTATAAGATGATTGTATTGGTTAATTTTATCTCCTTGCTGAGACAAAATACTTTATGCCCCAAATTAAGGAAGGAAAGGTTTATTTAGCTCACAGTTTGTAGAGATTTCAGTCCATAATTTTCTGGGTCCAAGGCAGGGGAGCTCATGGAAGAGGGCAATAGTTCATGGTGGTGAAAAACAGCAAAAGCGACAAGAGCATAAGGTGGAGAGAGCAAGGAAAGAATATTCTTCCTGTGCTTTATACTGTATGTAGACTACCCACCCTATAACGGGTGTGCCACTCACAACCACAATCCCAGCATAACCATCATTCACGGACTCTGGAAGCCTGCCCCTATGGCTGTGTGAGGCTTTGGGGCATATCCAGACACAAATCATAACAATATGGCCATTGGTGGTATAATTTGAAAGGATTTATCTTCCTTTCAAGCTCTCTCTTTCTAGTCTGGCTTCCTAGCTTCCATGGCATGAGCATTGTCCTATGGCCAGGTCTTTCCCCTGTGCCCCTTTCTGCCTTGGAGCCAGTGGATAGTAGACTGTATGGTCAATACACTGTGTCAATTTGAGCAGTTTAGAAGTTTAACTGAGAGGCTCAGCAGGGAGCCAGGATTCTTACTTTGTGAATACCCCCATCCTGTACAAAGGAGGGCAAGGAGATTTTGTGAGTGCTCCATCCTGGAGAAGGGGTGGTGGTGGTGTGCATACAGTCTTAGCCAGAAGAAGAAGTTTGTTTTCTGTCTTTTTGCTCTGGTGTCGCCTTGAAGTGTTGCTCCAGTGCCATGCCACCCTGCCTTTGAACCAGCTGAAAACTGTAAGAAACCTTTCCTCCCTTCATTTTTGGTGTCTGGTGTTTTGTCCCAGCAATGAGAGAAAAGTAACCAAGATACAGACTGAGTTTGCTAAAAATCACGGGCCAAAATACACCTCTCCTATTAAAAATAAAAGAGTGGAAAACAATATTGTGTGCAGCACTTCCTCAAAGGGAAGTACAGCTATGTCATATTGAGATAAATTGAACTTCAAGCCAAAACTGATCAAAAATGACAAAAAGTCACTACATATATATATATATATATATATATATATATATATATATACCAAGCAACGGCACACTTAACTTCACAAAACAAATACTAATTGATTGTAAAAGAACAGGTAAACATAAATACAATTATAGTGGGCACGTCCATACTCCATTATCACAATTAGACCAGTTAGACAAAGAAATGAACAAAAATATCAGAGATGAACAAAACCTTTGAACCTTTGACTTAATAGATATCATTAGAGCATTCCACCCAAAACAGAATGCATATTCTCATTAACTTTCTCTAGAATAGACCACATACTAGCCAATAAAACAAGCTTAAGTAAATGTAAAAAAAATTAAATTGTATCATATGTATTATTAGATCATAGCACAATGAAATTAGAAGTCACTGGCAAAAAGTTATTCAAATGTATGGAAACTAAATAATACACTTTTAATTAACAATGGTAACAGAAGAAATAAGACAGTTTCTAGAACTAAATGGTGATGCCAGTAAAAAATATTAAAACTGTGGGACACAATGAGCAAAGTCCTAAGAAAGAAGATTATTACTGTGAATGACCACATCACAAAAACACAGAAACATAGACAAACACTCAGCCAATTTAAATAAGAGGAATAGAAAAGACCTAGATAAAAAAAAATAGAAATTGAAGAAGTAAAATCATAATGGATACTGCTAAAATAAATATTGTTGATAACTATTTAACAAACTTGTACATCAATTACGGAGAATTCAGAAGAAATGGATAGTTTTAGATATATATATATAAATTACCCAACCTGAATCCAAATGTTGTAAAAACTCTGAGTAATTCAATAACAGGCAATAAGATTGAAGCAGTAATTAAAAAAAAAAAAAACAAAAAACCCTACCACCTAAGAAAAGCTCAGGCTGCGATCCATTTTTTAATGAAATTTAAAAGAAAAGAATACTTCCAAAGTCATTTCTGGATGTTACTATTACCCTGACTCCAAAACAAGGCAAGGTTTCATCCAAAACTGAACTATAGACCAATCTCATTGATGAATACAGAGGCAAAACTCCTCAACAAAATACTGGTAAAGAGAATGCGGCAAACCATCAAAAAGATTATACTCCATAGCTTTACACTACTAGTACAAGGATGGTTCAGTGTACTCAAATCAGTAAATATAATACATAACACAAACAGACAAGGATAAAAACCAGATAATCATCTCAATAGATCCAGAAAAGCTTCTGATAAAATCCAATATCCTTTTAAAATAAAAACTCCAAAGGAAATTGGCATAGAAGGACCTTATCTCAGTCTGATAAGATGATGTTAAATGAAAAAAAAAAAAACAAAAAACAAAAACAAAAAAAAAAAAAAAAACTGAGCCGCCCGCGGTTTCCTGCCTGGACCAGCGAGTGGGGCCTAGGCACAAATCCCGCCCCAATCTTGGGGAACTCTCTTAGTCTCCTGGGGACTAGCCTGCTGTTTCCTGCCAGGACCAGTGAGTTGGGTAGGCACGGAATCCCACCCCAGTCTGGTGGAGCTCCCTTCCTCACCTGGGGGCCAGGCCACAGTTCCCTGCCAGGCCCAGCAAGTGGGGCCACGGAGCAGAACCCAGTCCCAGTATGGAGGCACTCTCTCCCTCACTTGGAACAACACTTGAAGCTCAAAAATATAGGAAAACGACAAAATGAAACATCAAAATGCAACATCAAACATCCAGCCCACCCCAAGAAAGCCTAGGAACCAGGTACATAGAAGAAAACACATTCTGCATACCTGAAATACCTGAAATAATAGTAACTCAAATAAAGAAGCAACTCTGGGAAGCCTTAAAGGAATTCAAACTAGAAATAATCTCTCAGGTAAAAGAAGAAATGATAAAAGAAATGAAGGAGATGCTGAACACAGCTAAAGAAGACAGTTAAAAAATTGGAGGAACTGAACAAAAAGATAGAATCCCTGGATAAACAATATAAGAGACAAACAGTATACATATATACAGATATAAAGAGATATAAAGGAAATAAAAAACTCCATTGAAAGTTGTAAAGACCGCCTCAATGAATGTGAAGATGGAATCTCAGACCTCGAAGACAAGACTGCAGCCAGTAAACAGGAAAGGAAAGATTTTTTTAAAATAACAAGAAATCAGGAAATAACAATTCAACACTTGCAAGATGATGCAAAGTGGAACAACATAAGATTGATAGGAATAAATGAAAAAGAAGGGGACAACATAAACAATATCAAGAGGATATTTAGAGAAGTAATAGCTGAAAATTTCCCAAACACAAGATTGGAAACTGATATCAAGATCAATGAAGCATATCAAACTCCAAACAGCCATAACCAAAATAAATCTACACCCAGACATATAATGACCATCCCAGAAATTGAACAAAAGAAAGAATATTAAAAGCTGTCAGAGAGAAAAGACAAATCACCTATAAAGGAAAACGTATCAGAATCACAGCAGACTTCTCACAACAAACAATAAAGTCAAGAAGAGCATGGAATGAAGTATTTCAGATCCTAAAGGAAAATGATTTCCAACCCAGGCTGATGTACCCTGCAAAACTGTCCTTAAAATCGATGGAAAAATAAGATACTTCCATGACAAAGAATAGCTGAAGAACTACATGATCACCAAGCCAACCCTGCGAAGAATACTGAAAGACAGCCTAGATACATTTAGGAAAAAACCACTAAACAAAGCAGACAAACAGAACAGAAAGATAAAGATGCAACAACAGAAAGATAACATGTCAACAATAAACCAATATATAACAGTTATAACCATTAATATAAATGGTTTCAATGCACCAATTAAAGGGAACAGATTGGCAGAATGGATTAAGAAACAAAATTCAACCATATGTTGTCTACAAGAAACCCATCTAACCCAGAAGGATACTCACAGACTAAAAGTCAAAGGATGCAAAACAATATTTCATGCAACAGGAATCCCCCACAAAAGCAGGGGTAGCTATTCTATTTGCAGACAATCTGAATTTCAAGCCAGTAATGATCAGAAGGGATAAAGAAGGTCACTACAAACTGGCTAGGGGGAAACTTCAAGAGGAAGAGATAACTATCTTAAATATATATGCACCAAACTCCAGAGTGCCCAGTTATATAAAACAAGTACTAACAGAAATGAAAAACCAAATTAGCAGTAACACAATTCTAACAGGAGATCTTAACACACCATTGACACCAGTAGATAGATCAACCAGACATAAAGTCAGCAAAGAAATAAAAGAACTGAATCGCACCTGTGAACACATGGACTTAATAGACATATACAGAGTATACCACCCAACAACAACAGAATACACATTCTTCTCAGCAGTACAGGGGTCATTCTTTAAAACAGACCATATAGTAATTCACCGAACATATTTAAATAAATGCACAAGGGTCAAAATTATCCCTTGCATGCTATTGGAACATAGCACTATGAAATTAGAAATTAATGATAAAAGATACTGCAAAAATCCCACAAATACATGGAAACTGAATAACACACTCTTGAGTAATCAGTGGGTCACAGAGGAGATTAAAAAAGAAATTAAACAATACCTACAAACAAATGAAAACACAAATACAACTTACCGGAATCTGTGGGATGCAATGAAAGCTGTCTTCATATTGCACTGAGTTCCCACATCAGGAAAACAGAACGAATGCAAATAAATAACCGGATGCTACACTTAAAACATATAAAAAAGAAGAGCAAGTCAAGCCCAAAGCCAAAAGAAGAGAAGAAATTATAAAAATCAGAGCAGAAATCAATGCAATAGAGAAAAAAAAAATCTAAAAAATCAACGAGTCAAAGAGCTGGTTCTTTGAAAGAATAAATAAAATCAACAAGCCCCTAGCCAACCTTAATAAAAAAAGGGAAGAAAAAGCTCTAATTCATGCAATAAGGAATGAAAGAGCCAAAATTACTACAGACCTTATAGAAATACAGAAGATCATCAACACCTATTTTGAAAACCTATACTCTCAAAGGTTTTATAACTCAGAGGAAATAGACAGATTCCTAGAAGCATACAAAGTACCAAAGCTAGGTCATGAAGATGTAAAACTACTGAATAACCCAATTTCTATTAATGAAATTGAAAACATAATTAAATCTTTACCTACAAAGAAGAGCCCAGGCCCAGACAGATTCACTGCAGAATTCTACAAGAAATACAAAGAAGACCTAATGCCAACAATCCTCAAACTTTTCAGTGAAACTGAAAGGGAAGCAATCCTTCCTAAGTCATTCCTGGAAGCAAACATTACTCTTGTACCAAAACCAGAGAAGGACCCAACTGAAAAAGAGAACTACAGACCAATCTCCCTAATGAACACAGATGCAAAAATCCTCAGTAAAATATTGGCAAATAGGATGCAGCAAATGATCAAGAAGATCATACACCATGACTAAGTGGGATTCATCCCAGGCCTGCAGGGATGGTTCAATATACGTAAATCAATAAATGTAATCCACCATATCAATAAAGCCAAAAGTAAGAATCACATGATCATTTCTATAGATGCAGAAAAAGCCTTTGTTAATAAGGTCCAACATTCATTCATGATAAGTACCTTACAGAAAATTGGAATAGATAGTCTTTACCTCAATATAATTAAGGACATCTATGACAAACCAACAGCCAATTTCACACTAAATGGCCAAAAATTGAAAGCCTTTACTTTAAAATCAGGCACAAGAAAAGGATGTCCCTTATCACCGCTCCTATTTAATATAGGACTGGAAATACTGGCCGGAGCAATTAGACAAGAGAGAGAAATAAAAGGGGTAAAGATAGGAAAAGAAGAAGTTAAATTGTCATTGTTTGCAGATGACATGATACTCTATATAGAAGATCCCCAAAACTCCATTGAAAAACTCCTAGATATAATAAATAAATTCAGTAATGTAGCTGGATACAGAATCAATACTCAAAAATCAGTAGCATTCCTATACACTAACAACAAAGTCACAGAGAGAGAGAAATAAGGGAGGCCACACCCTTTACACTAGCAACCAAAAAAATGAAATATTTAGGAGTTACTCTCATGAAAGAAGTGAAAGACCTATCCCAGGAAAATTATAATACGCTGAAAAAAGAAATTGAAGATGATCTCAAAAAATGGAAAGACATCCCTTGCTCATGGATAGGAAGAATAAATATTGTGACAATGGCCATCCTCCCAAAACTCTTATACAGATTCAATGCAATCCCGATAAAAATACCATCAACATACCTCATAGAACTCAAGAAATCACTCCTAAAATTCATCTGGAGAAGAGACCTAGAATAGCAAGGACAGTTCTAAGCAGCAAAGGCAAGGCAGGAGATATCACAATCCCTGACTTGACCACAATTACAAACACTCTTATCCACCTGATCTTTGATAAAGGGGACAAACATGTTCACTGGAAGAACGACAGTCTATTTAATAAATCGTGTTGGAAAAACTGGCTCTCCGTATGCTAAAAACTAAAACTAGACCCATGCCTATCACCATGTACTAAAATAAAATCTAAATGGATCAAAGGTTTAAATATTAAAACAGAAATACTAAATCTTTTGGAAGACAGATTGGGTAAAAACCTTGAAGACATAGGAGTAGGTAAAGAATTCATGAACAGGACTCAAACCACACGGGAAATATTTCCCAGAGTCAATAACTGGGATCGCCTCTTATTAAAAAGTTTCTGCACGTCAAAAGAAATATCCAGCATAGTGAAAAGAAAACCCACAAACTGGGAAAAAATCTTAGTGAACTGCCCCTCAGACAAAGGACTTCTGTCTAAAACATATAAAGAATTAAAAGGAATCAGATCCCCAAAATTCAAAGACCCAATCCAAAAATGGACATCTGAGATGAATAAACAATTTTCAGATGAAGAAATACAAATGGCAAATAAATACATGAAAAAATGTTCACCATCACTTGTCATTAGAGAAATGCAAATTAAAACCACACTGAGATTTCATCTCACTCCTGAAAGAATGGCCAAGATCAAGAAAATCACCAACAACAAATGCTGGAGAGGCTGTGGTGAAAAAGGAACTCTCCTGCACTGTTGGTGGGAGTGTAGACTAATGCAACATTGTGGAGGTCAGTCTGGAGATTTCTCAGAAAACTGGGACTGGAAGCTCCATTTGACCCAGCTATTCCACTTCTAGGCACATTCCCAAAAAACTGAAAACATCATACCACAGTGATATATGTGCACTCATGTTTATAGCAGCACAATTTGTAATCGCCAGATCTTGGAAACAACCTAAGTGTCCATCAACTGAGGAATGGATAAAAAAGTTGTGATACTTTTATACAATGGAGTACTACTCGGCTATAAAGAATGATCACATTGAGATATTTATAAATAAATGGACGCAGCTTGAGACCATACTCATAAGTGAAATAAATCAAACTCACATGTATAAATACTGAATAGTTTCCCTAGTGTAAGAAATGATAAGAATACATAAAAGTATGTGGTGATCATGATTCTCAGTCATATGGTTTGAATCCATATAATGTTATCACTCATTAATTGCAATGGTTTTAACCTGGGTTGTTCGATTTTAGTTATCCGTGATAGTACGAATAGCTATTCTGGAGAAAACACCACATCATAAAAGCTAGTGCTGATTTAATATCATCTTGTTTTGAATTCCCATCAAACTGTTGCACATCTGTTTCCACTAGTTTTAACATGTGGTATCTTACTATATTTTACTATATGTGATAGTATAAACAAAATTTTTTATAGGCAAAAAGATAATATAGAAACCGCTGCTCGTTTTCTGTTAACTGGTTCTAAGTACCCTGTAACTTCTTCATTCTTTTGAATAGCTTCAGACTGTCATGATATGCTTGATGCTATAGTATATGAAATTATACTCAAATAATACAAGGAAGGAGGCACTATGGAGACTACTATTATGTTAGATTATCTGGGGGTAAAACACAATGATGCTTAAATAGTTCGTTTCTGATCTGTGTTGTTCTAATATAATGTCCTCTTTTATCTCAATGTCCACCCTTTTAAAAATTAATCTATTTTTTTCTTACTTTTTTCAATTAAGGGAAAACTAAATTAAAAAAACAGTGGGATATATTATAGTAAGTTCTTTGTTTTCCTATTAACCTGATATGAACCCCGGTATTGCTCTCCCCATCTTGTTATGTAAGATTTAATATATTCTATTTTGTTTGATAGTATCAAGTTTGAGGGTATAGGCAACCACTTTGAAAGCAATAAGATTCACTATGATGCCCCATTGATTTGAATATTATCTTCTTTTGAAGTCTTGTAATGTTTCCAATGTTTAGGTTTTATTGGTCTTGTTCTGTACTATTTGGATCAATTCTAATATACCTGAAGATATAGGCAACTCTTTTTAAAAATAGCAAGAGGCACAATGGTACCCATTTTTGATCACCTGATATTCTATTTTTGCATCATGTACTATGCCCATCCTTCTGCTCTAACTGACTCTGTTTTGTTTAGTTAGATTAGGTTTTGTTCTTTTCAAAAAGAGTAATAAGAACTGTGGGAGTAAAAAAAACCAAAGAGTATAATTGTTATTAAAAAGAGAGGAAAAGAAGGTGGTCTAAGGGATATAACTGCATGTACGTTTGAGTGTGTAGGATGAAAATCCATATTACTGAGCTTTTGTTGGATCATTGAACGGCACTGTCTGCAATCTCATTGTATGAATGTACACTTTATATGCTTTAATTTTATAATTTGGACAACTGTTTCTAAGATGACAATATGTAGCCTATTAACTAGTGATATCTTACTGTACTTTTTTCTTGAAATTCTGTATTATTTGTACCCTTTTACCGCTTTGTTTTTTTATTTCCTTTTTTCTGTTTAAATTTTTTTAAAAAAAGAAAACAAACTGAAAGCTTTTCCTCTGAAATCAAGAACAAGACAAGACTGTCTCCCATTACCACTTCTGTTCAAGAAAGCATCCAAAATATTAGCAAGAACAATCAAGCAAGAGAAAAGAAACATGTATAGGAAGGAATATGTCAAATTATCATTATTTGAAAATAATATGATGCTCTGAATGAGACCCAAATACTACACCAAAAGATTTCTGAAATTAGTTACCCAAATCAACAATGCAGCAGGGTACAAAATCAACACACAAAAGCTCAATAACACTCCTGTACATTAGAAATGAACTTACTGAGAAAGAAATTAGGGGAAAAATACCATTTGCAATAGGAGGGAAAGTTAAATACTTAGGAATTAACCCAGTTAAGGAAATGAAAGACTTCTGCAACTAACTGTCTTAAAAATACTCTTTAAAAAAAGTCAAAGAGAACATCAGAAAATGGCAAGATTTCTTTGTTATTGGATAGTTACATTCAAAAATAATACACAGATTTAATGCGACCCCAACAAAATGCTAACAGCATTCTTCATAGAACTGGGTAATAAAATCCTAATATTCATGTAGAACTGTAAGAGACCCAAAATAGGAGAGCAAGCGTGGGTAACAAAAGCAAAGTGGCATGCATCATGATTCCAGACTTGAAGTTACATTACAAAATAGCTACAATGATAGTAATAGAAATAGCATGTCACTGGCCCCCAAACAGGCAAGAGGATCAGTGGAAAGAACAGAGGATGCAGAAACAGTTCCAAGGACATTCAGCTATTTAGTCTCTGACACAGAGGTCAAAAACATACACTGGAGCAAAAATAGCCTTTTCAATAAATACCACTGGAAAATTGGCCATTCATATGCAGAAGATTGAATCCAGGCCCATATCTTTTGTCTTGCAGTAAACTAAA
Organism: Cavia porcellus; assembly: GCF_034190915.1. Lineage (NCBI taxonomy): Eukaryota > Metazoa > Chordata > Mammalia > Rodentia > Caviidae > Cavia > Cavia porcellus. The sequence goes on along the minus strand of NW_026947513.1, from coordinate 47,146,595 downwards.
ATCAAAATGGATTAACAAATTAAATGTTAAAACAAAAATTACCTGCTGGAAGATAAAACAGGCAAAATTCTTGAAGTCATAGTTGGAAGGAAGGACTTTCTGAACAGAAACCCAGTTGCACAGGAAACAGTGCCGAGACTCAACAAATGGAGTCACATAATTTACAAAGCTAAACAGCCAACAGAATGAAGAGACAACCTACAGAATGGGAAAAAATGTTGACAACTAATCCTCAGACAGAAGCCTAATAGCTAGAATATACAAAAAACTAAAAAAAAAAAAGTAGACCATTAAAATAAAAGACCCAATAAAAAATGGGTAAGTGAAATCAGTATTTGTTCCACAGAGGAGGCTTAAATGTCCATTACATTCATGAAGAAACATTCAGCATCACTGGCCTTTGATAAATGCAAATTAAAACAAGACTGAGATTCCATTTTACCCAAGAAACAATGACCATCACTAAGAAATCAAATAACAACAAATGCTGCAGAGGCTAGAGAGAAAACAGAACTGCTGTACATTGTTAATGGGAATTTATATTATTATAAGCAAAGGAAATCAGTGTACTGTGGCTCCTCAGAAAACTAAGACTGCAAATTCTATATGACCCCTATTCTCTTTCTAGGTATCTTCCCCAAAGAGTTAAAGACATGATATTACAGTGAAACATACACACCCATGTTTAAGAAGCATGATTCATAATAGTAAACCTTTGAAATAGCCTCCATGTTCACCAACAGATGAGTGGATAAAGAAAATGTAGCACTTATACAGAGGAGAGTGCTAGTCTCCAGATAGGTTGGCTTCAGTCACTTGCAGGGAAATGGGTACATCTTGAGACCACAACATACAGCAGACTAAATAAGACACACAAGCTTAATTATCACATGGGTTCTCTTTTATGAGAAACCAAGTTATAAATAAAGAGGAAAATAAAAGAAAGATAATAGAGGTAGAGAGATAGATCTCTAACAAATGGGAAGAGGATCAAGACGTGGAGGGAGAAGTGAAGTGAGGGAGAGAGGAAAGTGTATGAAAAAGGAATCAAAATGTGTGATGTCCATGTATCAACTTCACATAAGGATGCAAACACTGTGTACTGCAAACATGTATGAATTAAAAGGTAAAAAATAAAGCTCCCCCTTTTGATTTGTGGGTATCAAGTGTTTTGTCCTGGCAACAGGATAATGACCAAGGCAATGAGAAACCTGAGTAACAGAAAGGGCATCCCAATTAATTAGGGCATGCCAACACATTTGTAACAATAATATCAGAAATGACTGATCACCATCAAAGAGCTAATGATAAATTTACAAGTAGTGTGAGAATTACCAAAATGAGGCACAGAGACACAGAGCAAACCTGTGCTAGCGGGAAATGGTATCAGATTTCAAATTTGATACCAAATGGAACTCCAGGAGTTAGTGTTTGCCCTGCTGGGTTTTGGACTTCCTTTGGTCCCATTCCTTTGTATCCCCTATTTGAACCCTTTGCAATGGTAGTGTTTATCATGTGCCACTGAATGTTGGCAGTGTTTAACTTTGTTTTCATTTGTACAGAGGATTATTGATAAGAGTTTGCCTTAGATCTCGGTGGAGACTTGGGACTTGAACTTTTCAGCAGTGCTGAAAATGTTAGGACTTTGGCAACTCTTGGAGATGGACTAAATTTTTTTTTTTTTTTACCATAAAGGATGTGCATGAATCTTTAGGAGGCCAGGGATGGAATGCTATGGTTTATGTTTGGATGCCCCCCTAAGCCTCATGCAGTCATGGAGGTGTCTGAACCTAGTATTTGTTATTGATTTGTTGCCTAGCACTGGGATTGGTGGTGTGAGTCCTACACCTGACCAGGGGTGGGTAGCTAGCATACAATGTAGGGGAGGCATGTCCCCCTTTACCCTATTTGCTCTTGTTGACCGCATCTGCCATAAATGGTTGCCTCTTAGCCACACCACCCTGCCTTGGAACCAGCTGAGCACAGACTGAAACCCACAAAACCTGTAAGCTAAATAAATCTTTCTTTCTTTCATTTTGGGTGTTGGGTATTTTTGTCCCAGGACTAAAAGAAAAGTAACCAAGACCAGACCTTCCACTTGAATCATGGTATCAGCAGTGGGCAATCACGATGGTGAGGGGATGGGCTGCCTTCTGTGCTGGTCCCCGAAGTCACAGCAGAGATGGTGATGGTGAGGTATGAGCTGCCCTCCGTACCCTCATCCAGGTTACAGAAAAGATAGCAGTGGCCATAAGAGGGCCACGCTCTGCCTAGAGCTTGTGATTTTTAAAATGTAGTTTGTGGTACACTATCATAGTATATTGAGTCTCAAAGCCATGATTGAAATATCTTAGTGTGAATATTTATATAATAATGTCTCATCTAATATGTTATACTTTCTGACAGAATTTCTGATATGTTTAATACTATAAGTAAAATGTACTGGAAATTCATCAATACCACAGTCCCTCAGTAAACACTGTTTACTGTTTTTCAACATGGAGAATAATCATCCTTTGGATGCTCGCCCTTCAGAGGAGGCCCAAGTGCAACCAAATTACTGGCACACACTTCCTTCTTTAGAGCAATGAAAATAAGTAAATATAAGTCAACAGCAGCATTTACACTGATAAACTTTATGGGACCTAGAAACAGAGTTAGTTATCAAGTTGAATTAATAATTATTATCTAAAGACAAAGTTCAATTTCACCTGGTTTGAAATTTTACCTTTCCCTCCTATCCCCTGAATTTTTCCTCAGGGTTAATATGCAAAGAGGGAGCACCTTGGTTTTTATCAAATTTATTCTCTAGTTTTTTTTTATCAGGAAAATGATAATAAATATGATCAGAAAATGAGAATAAGAGTAAAATTAAAAATATTCCAGTAATTGCATAGTCAGATTTTATTAGCTAAGTATATACTTTTACGGAGTTCATATCCAATTTCATGGATTATAAAATTATATTTCTTATCTATATTTACTCAGTTGCAAGCTCTTTCCTAAAATACTACTGTGAGATTATTCATAATACTCAAGAAAATTTAAAAGCATATTACTTATTTTATAAATCTAAAGATATAGCCTGTATTTGCATTGCTGCCAGTTATGGGTCACATGATTTTATTTATAGGACAATATCACAAAAATTCAGGAAAAATGTTTTAATGTATTTTTGCTCTGGCCTTTGATTAAGGCAAACACTAAAAGTTATTTACAGATTTCCTGCTAGGCATTCAGCTTGCAGCCTGTTTCCAGTGTGTTTTCTCTCATTTAATTCTCCACCACTGCCTCAAGCCCTCACACTCATGGACTCCCTTCCTCTTTTTTCTTTCCTGGGATCCTCCTATTTTATTTTTACTATTCTTATTTTTCTCTCTACTTCTTTTCTCCCAACCTCATTTGTGCTTATCTTCTTCAAGGAGGGAGATGGGTAAACTGTCCTATGATATCTGTATCAATGATACAATGTTGAGGCAAAATTAAGACTTGTCACAAATTCTTTTACTCTAAAAAATATTTATGGCTACATTATTTTGCTTCATATTGGCTCTACTAAAGTCTATTGTTTATAGAATTTGGGCTTTGAACCAGAACTGTACTTAGCAAACCTAATCCTTTAAAGAAAACCACCCATTTCTCCTGTATGCCTCCATATAATTTCAAATCCAATGTTTTCAGACTTTCTAGAAATTCAGTTCTATTTTCTGAACATGGAGGGCAAAATCTGTTTGTATTCCATGATTTACATTGCAACGAGCTGTGCAACAGCATGGACAGGGCTTCATCAATATTTGGAGTCTTTATATAGTAAAAATTATTCTGCTGATTATTCTGATTATCTCCTGAATTTTAAATTTATGATGTTAATCATTTCTACCCTAGAGTTTTAAAAACATCACAGATCATCTGATTGTTAACAGTTTTTCCTCTTCCAAAGAATGATATCAGTTAGCAGTGCTGGGAAAGTTTGGAAGTTATGAGTTTGACATCTTCAAGAGTTGAAAGATTGGTGTGGTGGCAGTCATGGGCTGGGCCAACCCCTTCCTGTGAGGCAGCAGCAGCCATGTATCCTGGGAACAGAACCGAGGAGATGCTAACTCCTGTTTGCAAGCAGCAGTCATGTGTCCTGGGACAAAAACCAGGATGAAGCTAACCCCTTCCTGTGAGCCAGCCAGCGTGTAGCCTGGGAGACGAGAAGTGCTTAGCCTTCTCCCCACAAGAACTGCCTGATTTGGAGAAACTCAGGCTGAGATGATAGCCACTGAAATGAAAAAGCAACTTAACTCCCGAATTGTTTGTTTGACTTTTCAGGCCTAAGACCAGTAGTCTGAGTACCTATTTAGAGGATAACAATATGCACTATAGAAACTGTGCGGGGTTTTTCCTTCTGAAGGTGATATTCATTGTTAATTCCCTATTATCTAGTTTTAAAGTTTTGTATCATTTTCATTGATTTGTTTTGATAATTTTTAACCTGTTTTATTTTATTTGATTTTATATCTGATGGCATAGACAGCTATTTCAAAGATAACAAGATATATTATGGTAATCACTGTTGATTTTTTACTATCTTGTTTCGAAGTCCTGTATCACTTTCACTATCTTGTTTTAATTGGATTTATTCTGTTTTATTTTGATTGGCTTTTTATGTTTTATTTTCTTTGGTTTTATTCTCTTTAAAATAAATATATAAATAAAAAAAGAAAGATTCTGTGGCTCCAGCTAGTTGGTTAGTGAGCCTAGTGTGTCTTACACACTTCCCTGCATCTAACAATCTAACACAAAGGAAAATCCCCCTTCTGTTTCACAGGATTATTTGAGGTGAGTGCCAGAATGCAGCAAGCACATGGCAGAAATTCCTTAAGACAGATTCATACCATGGTGAGGATGCACAGCAGTAGAGTTGCACAGTTATTATCAGAGTCTGGGAAATGTGTGGAAGAGAAGATAAACAGAAACATAGCAGTTACAGTAGTGTAACTGGACAGAAGAAATTATATCCAGTGTTTTATAGCATAGTGAATAGCTGTGGTTAAGAACAACTAATCAGAAATATCAAAATAGCTAATACAGAAAATTTGAATATTCCCCAAACAAAGAAATGGTAGTTGTTTGAAGTGATGGATATACCAGGATACCAATTATCCTGATGTGATCATTACATACTGTGTTAAAATGCCACTCTGTAACTGTTAAATATGTTAATATGAACAATTATTATGCTCCAAGTAAGCACTAAAATATACTTTTAAAGTGTTGAAAAAATAAGTTACTAAAAAGCTATGATAGGATTTCTGATGGAGAAGTTTTGAAGAAAGGATAAAAATGACACAAAGCAGAAATATTTTTAGAAGACTTTAATAAGAAGCTGAAACAAAATTTTATAATTTATACTGAGACAGAAGCAAAAGTTTTAGAAGTATTAGAGATCATAGTCTCAGAGGTCTTGTGACAGGTGGTCAGAGGCTGTGATCAATCACTGAGGCAAAAATATTATGGGGCTTTTATTATGGCTAGATAAGTTCCAAGCAGTAAATACAGTGATGAATAACTCAGAAATCTCTATTTTTTACTAAAATATCTTACACTTCAGTGAAAGGAATAAAAGTAAATTAATTAATGAAATTATAAATTTATATAAAACTGAAAAAAAGAAAATGCCAATTGTTGGTAAGCATGCAAGTCAGCTAACTTCTCAGGTAGAAACATGAATTGGTACAATCACTTTAGAAAACTTCTAATTTATTAACTAGATTTGAATCCGGGTGTATCATATGAATTAGAAATTTCATTCTTAGGCATACACTTGGATAGAGAAGCATACACCTATACAGCAAAACATACGAGAGTGCTCTATACAGCATTGTGTGCAATATCTGAATGCTTGAAACAACTCTAATGGCCATCAGCAAAAAAGGACATATAAACTGTGAGACATTCAGAGAACAGAAAAAACACAAAGTGATTAAAATGAGACTACATTAAATATGCATCCATTGCACTAACAAGCCAGACATAAAAATATGTTCCATTTTATGTAAAGTTCAAAGCCATCAAACCACCATGGATATGGAGGCCAGGATTGTGCCGTCTCTGAGGATAAGTGCAGATGCCTGAATGGCATCAGGGGCAACGCTCCGCCTCTTTGCATGCAAGGTGACTGCACAGTTGTTTACATTTTTGTTTTTTGTACTAAGAATCAAAATCACCCTCCTAGGCAGGTGCTTTGCCGCTGAACTATATCCCTGACGCTAGTTGTTTACTTTGAAGTATGATATATTCACTTTTCTACCAGTGCATCATAATTCAATAAAAATCTTTTGTTTTGATTTTTTAAAATACAAATTATTATCGCTCATGTGAAATTTTGTAGAAAAGTATATATAAGTAAAAACCTTAATGAATTACTTCACAACTACATTACAACTCCTTTCCATGAAATATAAAGATCTTCATTATCCCTGTGTAACATTCTAGAACTTCTTACTTCTAACAAGGACAGAACCACTAGTTTAAATTCCTGTATAGACATGCATAAATATACAGCTTGTCTTTGGGATGACTTCACCTGTAGTAGTGATAAATGACTAATTTTTTTATTTTAGAGAGAATAAAATAAAACAAAACAACAGAACATAGCAGGTCAGAACAAAACAATGTAAGCAACACAGGATTTCAAAACAACAGAAAATTAACAGTGACTACCATAATGTCTCTTGTTTTCTTTGAAGTAGTTGTCCATATCTTCACACATAATGAATTCAAACAAAACAAAATAGTGTAAAACTATCAAAACAAAAGAATAAAAGCATTACAGGCCTTCAAAACCAGGCATAAGGAAACAAAAATAGCTACCATAATGTCTCTTGTTCTCTTCAAAATAGCTGTCTATACCTTCACACATACTGAAATCAAATAATGCAAACCAGACTAAAACCAATCGAAACAAAGAATAAAAGCATTATTGAACTTAACAACAAGGTGATAGGAAATCAGCATTGGCTACCATAATGTCTCACTTTCTTCTAAGTAGCTGTTGATACCATCACAGGTAATAAAATCAATTCTTGTAAACACTTTAGAAGATCTAGACATGTATAAGCCTATACATGTATATCTACCCTTTCTGTATTAGAGGGAGAAACAAAACAAAACAATATAAAGTACATATTTATCTTGAAGAGTTATAATGCAGATTTTGGAGTCTCTAGCTGTGTTCTGTAACAGAATTGAGATTAAACTAATATTTTTGGAATGGAGATTTTTTTTAAAGACAAAATATCACAGTGTAGTGTAAAAATTTAAAAAGATCCCAGGCAGCAGAAATAGTTGTTAAATGTGTCTTTCTTATTTCTGTTAATGAGAATTTCACTTAAATCTCAAGATGGTCCTTAAGTCAGCTGCATGTATGTTCATGAAGCTTGTTCAAGTATTCTAATAAGCTGCTATATTAGGTTTACTGATATTAACTCCTAGTGAATTTTGTGGCTAGTATCTATTTTCATCATCTCCCTTAGGTAAACAGAGATGAGAATCATTAGGCTGCATGCCAACGAAGCTTTAGAAATTTAATAGACTTAGTCTATGTAAATTGGAAAATTATATAAATTCAAATAAGTCTGAGATGAATTAATGAGCTGCATTAATCCAGAAGCTTAATATACCCTCTGAAGTATCTTTTGATTTGCAACCAATAGCAATAAACAATATGTGGTAGAAATTTGGTGGTCTTTCTACTCAGGCCAACTTAGTATAGAATTAATAATCATTCATGAAACAATTTACTTAGGGGTTTTTAAATATCCATTTCTTTCTTCTTAGAATAAAGATGGTATTTTGGCTTGTATGTTCCCCCAAAGATTCACGCACTCATAGCTGAGGCTCTTGGGATGTGGCTGGATCGAGGGGTGTGTAACACTGGATCAGCTCACTGATTGGTTTGGCATACTGGGCGTGGCTCAAGGGATCCACTGAAAACAGAAGACCCGCCCTGGGCATAGGTTTATAGCCTGCATGGAATAAAAAAAAAAAAAAAAAGGCTCAGAACTGCTGCTTTCTGCCTGCCCTGCCATTATTTCCCTCTGCAATGTATCTTTACCATGCCACTCTGTGTTGGAACAAGCTGACTACAGACTGTGAGGCAAGTAAATGTTGACTCCTTTAATTTATGGGTATCCAGTATTTTGTTTTAGTATTTAGAAAATAACTAAGACAGGCAGCTTGTAAACTTCACAGTACTTGAGGGAGAATAAAATGGGGTGCTGTAGAGAAAAGGTTTTACCGAGTTACTACAATGGGCTGTCACTGAATGCTGACTTCAGTCTGGAGAAATCAGAGAAAGTTCAGTCCCAGCAATAAATCTCTATGATAGCAAACAAAACAAAACAAAAAACAAGCAAACAAAAAAAACCCAAACTGATAGCACCTCACATATCACAGTCAGCTGAAAATCTAGAGTGCAAATCATTATTCTGACTCAGGAATTTTATAGCAGTATCAAGTGATTGTACTTCTGCAAGCGTTACTGATTTTTGTCCTTAAGCTATTTAAAATCTCACTGTTCTCTCAAGCATCTGACTTCCATTTCCTTCTCTTAACATATATTGCAAAGAACCTGGTGACTTGATAGTTAAATTAGACCTGTGCACCACACAGTGGTCTGCTGCCTTCATCTCTCTCTCCATCGCTTATTGGACTGCAAATTGACATAAGACACTTGTGTCTTGGTTACAATCACCTGTGAAATAGCCCATGTTTTCTTAGCAGTCCACAGCTGAGTTAAAATGATTATCTTAAACCTTAAATAAGTTCATATTCCCCTCTCCTATTTAAATTACATGTTACTTTTCACTGATTTTAGAACAGTCTCCAATCACCTGCAAGGATCTCCACAGTCTAGTACTATCCCTTGGAAAACTCAGGTTGATTAATTTTCTCATCTCCTACTATTATACTAGGTTCTAGTTCCTGCAGTACTGGGAGCTCTCTTATACCACAGGGCCATTGCACACTCTTCCTTCTGCTTTCTTAGAGTCCTGGATAATTACTTGCTTCAACTTACTTCATAGCATGTAAGTCTCAGTACTGAAACCTCTTTATTTGTCACCATATCTAAAATAAGTCTTTTCTTATTTTCCTTGTTATATTATCCTACAAACTATTTTTATATCATTTGATGTGCTAGTTGTGTTTTTATTTTCATTATTGGCCCATGAACAGTGAAACTCAAGCACACTAATATTAGAAAAACAGAGAAGTGGGGCTGGGGATTTAGCTCAGTGGCATAAGCACCTGCCTTGCAAGCATGCGGTCGTGAATGCCCAGTACCTATTAAAAAAAAAAGAGAGAGAAGTTGGTCCTCATGTGAATGTGACCATATAAACTAAAGTCGTGTCTTGGCTTGGATATAGATAAAATTCCGGATATGATGAAATTAAGGAGTCTCTTGCCAATTATGTTTATTCATCTCACATCATAGAAAATTCTTTCCATCCTCAGAATACATTTTAATTCTGTGCTTAATGGAGGTGTAAAAAATAGACCCAGAGAATATTTCACTGGGGACTATATTCCAAAGCTAAATTTCTGATGGCTTCAGCAGCCTGGTGTTAGACATGGCAGTCTAGGTTTCTGTGTGACTCATTTTCTGGAAAAACGTCTGAACCCTCTCCCACTTTTCCTATCTAGCATCTCACGCTGCCCAGACCTTAGAGAGAAGTGAATTACATCTTTGTTCCTAGGCAAAATTAGCTTCTAGGTAAAGGTGAGAAGTTACAGGAATCCTGCTAATGAGGTAGAGATTTTGCCACATTAGGCTCCCATGCCCATGAACATCCCTGTTAGCTTTCCTTCTTTCATACAGACCACACAGGGAAGTAAATCTGGGATCTTGTGCATGGCCTGTGACAGGATGCTTTATGCCTTTACATTTGTAATTCTGTGAACATCACCAAGTGTCAATAACCAATGTGATATATTTGAACAAAGATGAACAACTGTTCTTGTCTACAGTGGTACCTTGATTCACAAACTTAATTTGTTTCACACTTCTGGTTATGAACCAAATTTTTAGTAAACTGCTTCAAAATTCTCTATAAAATTCTATGTAAATAAAATTAATATGTTCTGAACCATATGCATTTTTAAACCACAAAAAATACAAAACAATATACAGTACAGTATGAGGAGAGAACACTAACCTTGCTGTAGGTGGCTTCTGGCATCGAGGACAGTAAGGTGGGTGTGCAGGAGGTTATTGTTTGGAGGGAGAATTCTTTTTCATAAGGACAGTGGAGACACCTCCTTCAAAGGTTTCCTCAAGTCTGTCTAATGTTACTTGTTTTTTCCTGCGCTATACTTTCTGGAAACGTGAAACCATGTTATTGTTCTTCGGTTTCAACACTGTTGATTACAGTTATGTGTTGGGGCTGTGCTTCTAAATTAAATATTGGAACTCATTCCATTTTCCCACAGTGGATTTTGTCATATCGCCATGAACTTTCTCCCTGTCTTCTTCTTCCCCAGTGGATGCTCCTCAAGGAGTGCCTTCTGTGGCTCACTCTGTAGTTCAGCAAGTTCTTCCATCATCAGCTCCTCCTCTACGTCTGCACCATCAATATCCAGACTCATTGTCTTCCCCACGCACACATCCTCCTCCACTACCTGTGAATCAACCCTACAAAGTCACATTCAGGGGCACATTCTCATCATAGACTCCTCCAGAGTCTCCTCCATCATAGTCTCCTCCAATATGTGACATCTTCCCAGATTTTGTCATGAGGTTGATGCAGTGGAGGACACTGAAATGTTTCTTTTAGAACCCTTTCAGAGTCAAGGGTGTCTCTTCAGTGACACCTGGTGAAGAGCACCTTTGTGTAGAGCTTCTTGAGGTTGTAGATCACTTGCTGGTCCGTGGGCTCAGGAAGAGATCTGTGTTGCAGAGGAAGAACTTGGCCTTTGTGATGTCACACTTGGCATCCATATGGACCATCAAGGCTGGAATGTGTCCTGGGCACTGTCCATCAGAAGAAGGCATGTTTCCGGCAGTGGTAGAAAGATATTTCTGCATCATGGGTGCAAACACCTCATGTAGCCATTCCATGAACAACTGTCTTGTGACTCCAAGTTTTTTATGGCCTTCCACATGACAGATGGCCTGGCCTTGTTCTCGTTCTATGCCTTGAATCCTGAGGGCTTTGGGAATGGTGCACTAGTAGTGGCTCAATCTTGAGATTTCCACTTCTGTTCACACACAGAAAAAGGGTCAACCTCCACCTGTCCTTCAGGCTTGGATGCTGGCAGTGCCTTTTCCTCCTGTGTGATACAGGTTCCGTTTGCATCTTCTTCCAGAAGGGCACTGTTTCATTGCAGCTGAACACTTACTCAGTGTCATGTCCTCCTGCATTCATGCATTCCATGAATGCTTTCTTGTGGGCTTCTGCTACAACCTTATCAGATCAGGAAGCCTCACTGTGTCTCCTCACACTGCAGATACTGTTTCTTTAGCAGAATTTATCAAACTACCTTCTATTGTCTTTAAATACATTATGTGTTCCACAGGAAACAGTTTTCCACAGGAAATTTCAGTTTCCTGACTTTTTCACAGACCATAGCTTTACCAGTGCTGGCTGTTTCTCATTCACCCATATTGACAAAAGTTTCCTGCCTCTCCCAGCATTGTGTCCTCTGCTTGGTTAATGTAGTTACTCCTTTTGCTACATCATCTCCTTGATGGCATTTTTATTCTTCAAAATGAGAGAGTCAACTTTAGCATCTTGTACTCTGAAGCCAGATCCATCACAAGAATATCATGCTTATGCTTTTCTACAATTCCCTTGTTTAATTCAATTATTATTTCTGTCAAAACATTTTTACCATTCTTGCTCTGCATATTTTGTTGCCTTCATTACCACTCTGCACATTATTTTTACACTGATGCTTATTCTGTGATTTCTTTGGAACCATGTTGCATTGACTGATACTGTCCAGTACTGTACATGCTAAAAAATCATGCAAGAAAGCTTCATAGCAAGGTCTATCTGCAATCATGATCTCAACTGTAGGAAACTTACGATCACATGTTAGAACAGGCCAGATGGCCATGTTCATATTCATATAGGCAAGGTGCCCACAGCTGTGTTTGTCTCCCAATGCAGAGTTCTCAAAAGAAAGAAAAAGTTTGCCAAACGCTTCAGTTCATAAACCAAACTGTGAAAAGAATTCATTAACATAAATATTACTATAGTAGTCAAAGAAATTAAGTGTTGGCAAATTCTAGCTAAGTAGGAAATAGTGCTTGACTGGATATTAATCAGCATGAGCTATTAAAATATTTATCCACCTAATTAATGTTACTATCTAACATTATATCTCAAAAGGTTCACTTCAGCCTCAGAGTTCTTTCTGCAGATGTTTACAAGGTTTATTGTAGCAGGCATATTGTTATTAACAAAAAGATTTTTTTACACATGTAATTACTGGAAGAACTGGACAAGGATTTAAATACAGTAATGTGAAGGTCAATGATTTTGATTCCACTCTTGAAGCATTCCCTCTCTCTTCCCCTCTCTCCTCACTGTCTCTGACAGCATCATGATGAAGATATTCAGATATATCTTGTGAATGGTTCGGTACCACTGTGAAAAAACAAGCTCTCATCAGCGTCAGGGATGAACACTGAAGGCTGACCTGGCTCTGTGTTCTGTCTAATTAAGACACAGTTTGGCAAAATGCAACATGGACTTTGGGGTCACATAAATTTGGGCTTGACTCCTAAGCGATCACTTGCTAGATAAGTAGTACACTGTGTCTCACTGTGTTATTTGTAGAATGAGTAAAATTTCTTTTACTATATTACAGTGAGGACTAAGCAAGACAGCATAACTTTACGTCATTTGTTTGCATGTTTGCAATTCCTTCATATTCAATGCTTGGAACTTGATTTCTATCCCATTTTACATTTAGAGTTTGAGGAACATTAGTGAAAATTGACATTGGCTGATATTTTAGTTCTGCCATTTCCCCACTATTTCTGCCTCCAAAAAATTTACAAAGAAAGTTCTGTAACTGATTAGAAATTTAATTTGCTTTAATAAAGATGCAGCGGTGAAGTTCTAAGCAAGCAGGCAAGTGCCCACTTTCCCCAGAGCCCAGCTTGTTTGGGACCCTCGAGCCTTCCTGGTGCACTGGAACAGCTAGGCAGGTCTGGGGCACCTGCATCCACTTCCTCATTCAGGCTGTGCTTGGAGAACTGTGGAGTTCAAAGCAAGCAGGTGAGTGCCACCAGTTCCAGAGGGCCGGCTGCCTGGGGGAACTGTGTGCCAGAGTCCCAGGAGCTGAGGACATAGAAGTGGTTTTCCAACAGACCATGAAGAAGTTTTTGAAAAACACTTGAAACACAGAAATACAGGAAAATGACAAAACGAAAGAGCAAATTACAGCCTCAAACCTCCAGCCCACCTCAAGAAATCTTAGGAGCAATGTATATGGAAGAAAATGTATGCTATACACTTCAAATATTGGACATAATAGCAACTGAAATAAACAAGCAACTCCTGGAAGCTTTAAGGAATTCAAACTAGAAATAATCTCCCAGGTAAAAGAAGATAAGATAAAAGAAATGAAAGAGATAATGTATATATCTAAAGAAGACATAGTTAAAAAATTGGAGGAACTAAAAAAAAACATATAATCCCTAGATGAGCAATATAAAAAACAAACAGAATACATAAATCAGATGCACAGAGATATTCAGGAAATCAAAAACTCCACTGAGAGCTGTAAAAACTGCCTCAAGGAAAGTGAAGATAGAATTTCAGACTTCGAAGACAAGATTGCAGCTAGTGAACAGGAAAGGAAAGATCTTTTAAAAATAAAGAATCAGGAAATAGCAATTCAACAACTGGGAGATGACACAAAGAAAACATAAGATTGATAGGGATTAAAGAAAAAGAAGAGGACAACATAAGGGACGTCAAGAGGATATTTAGAGAAGTTATAGCTGAAAGTTTCCCAAGCATGAGATCGGAAACAGGCATCAGGTTCAGTAAGGCATATAGAACTCCAAATAGTCATAACCAAAATAAAACTCTACTCCCAGACATATAATAATCACCATCCCAGAAATCCAACACAAAAATAGATTATTACAAGCTGTCAGAGAGAAAAGACAGATCACTTATAAAGGAAAACCTATCAGAATCACGACAGACTTCTCAGCACAAACAAAGTCAAGAAGAGCATGGAGTGAAGTATTTCAGATCCTAAAGGACAATCATTTCCAACCTAGACTGATGTACTCTGCAAAACTATCCTTCAAAATCAGTGGTGAAGTACGATACTTCCATGACAAAGAACAGCTGAAGAACTTCATGATCACCAAGCGAACAAATATTGAAAGACAGTTTAGATACACTTAAGAAAAAAAAACTAAGCAATGTAGATAATTAAACAGAACAGAAAGATAAATATGCAACTGCTGAAAGATAACATGCCAACAATAAACCAACATATAACAGTTATAACTATTAATGTAAATGGTCTCAATGCACCAATAAAAAGAAATAGACTGGCAGAAGGATCAAGAAACAAAATCCAAACATATGCTGTCTACAAGAAACCCATCTAACCCAGAAGGATACTCACAGACTGAAAGTCAAAGATGGAAAACAATACTTCATGCAACAAGAACCCACCCCCCCCAAAAAAAAGCAGGAGTAGCCATTCTGTTTGCAGACACTGTGAACTTTAAACCAATAATGATCAAAAGAGACAATGAAGGTCACTACATACTCGTTAGGGGAAAACTTCAAGAGGAAGAGATAAGTATCTTAAATATGTATGCACCAAATTCCAGAGCACCCAGTTATATAAAACAAGTATTAACAGAAATGAAAAATCAAATTATCAGTAGCACAATTGTAACAGAAGACCTTAACACACCATTGACACCAGGGAACAGATCAACCAGACAGAAAATCAGCAAAGAAATAACAGAACTGAATTACACATGTGAACAAATGGACTTGATAGACATATACAGAGTGTTCCAAAAAACAACATCAGAATACACATTCTTTTCAGCAGTACATGGGTCATTCTCTAAAATAGACAATGTATTAGCTCACAGAACATATTTAAGTAAATGCAAAAGAGTTGAAATTATCCCTTGCATATTATCGGATCACAGCTCTTTGAAATTAGAAATTAATGATAAAAGATACTGCAAAAATCCCACAAACACATGGAAACTGAATAACACACTCTTGAGTAATCAGTGGGTCACAGGGGAAATTAAAGAAGAAATTAAACAATACCTACAAGAAAATGAAAATAAAAATACGACTTACTGGAATCTGTAGGATGCAATGAAAGCCTTCTTCAGAGGAAAATTTATTGCACCGAGTTCCCACATCAGGAAAACAGAATGAATACAAATAAATAACCTGATGCAACACCTCAAACAGCTAGAAAAAGAAGAGCAAGTCAAACCGAAAGCCAAAAAAGAGAGGAAATTATAAAAATCAGAGCAGAAACAATGCAATAGTGACTAAGAAAACAATCCAAAGAATCAATATATCAAAGAGTTGGTTGTTTGAAACAATAAACAAAATTTATAAGTCCCTAGCTAACTTTGTTTAAAAAGGGAAGAAAAAGCTCAAATTCATGCAATAAGAAATGAAAAAGGTGAAATCACTAAAGTCTCTATACAAATAGAGAAGATCATCAACACCTATTTTGAAAACCTCTACTCTCAAAGGTTTGATAACACAGAAGAAATAGACAGATTCCTAGAAACATATGAAGTACCGAAGCCAGGTCAAGAGGATGTAAAACTGCTGAATAACCCAATTTCTATTAATGAAATAGAAAATGTAATTAAGTCCTTACCTACAAAGAAGAGCCCAGGCCCTGACGAATTCACTGAAGAATTCTACAAGAAATACAAAGAAGACCTAATGCCGACACTCCTCAAACTCTTCAATGAAATTGAAAGGGAAACAATCCTTCCTAAGTCATTCCTGGAAGCCAATATTACTGTAGTATCAAAATCTGAGAAAGACCGAACTAAAAACGTGAACTATTAGCTAATCTCCCTAATGAACACAGATGCAAAAATCCTCAATAAGATATTGGCAATAGGATGCAGCAAATCATCAACAAGATTGTACACCATGACCAAGTGGGATTCATCCCAGGCATGCAGGGATGGTTCAACATACGTAAATCAATAAATATAATCCACCATGTCAATAAAGCCATAAGAATCACATGATCATTTCTATAGATACAGAAAAAGCTTTCGATAAGGTCCAACATTCATTCATGATAAGACCTTTATAGAAAAATTGGAATTGATGGTCTTTACCTCAATATAATAAAGGCCATCTATCACAAGTCAACAGCCAGAATCATACTAAATGGCCAAAAATTGAAGGTCTTTACTTTAAAATTAAGCACAAGACAAGGATGTCCTTTATCACCACTCCTATTTAATATAGTACTGGAAATACTAGCCAGAGCAGTTAGACAAGAGAGAGAAATAAAAGGGGTAAAGATAGGAAAAGAAGAAGTTAAAATATCGTTATTTGCAGATGACACGATACTCTACATAGATGGCCCCCTAAACTCCATTGAAAGTCTCTTAGATATAATAAACAAATTCAGTAATATAGCTGTATACAAAATCAATACTCAAAAATCAATAGCATTCCTATACACTAACAACAAAATCACGCGAGAGGAATAAGAGAAGCCACACTCTTCACACTAATAGTCAGAAAAATGAAATACTTACGAATTACTTTCACAAAAAAAGTGAAAGACCTATACAGGGAAAATTATAATACACTGAAAAAAGAAATTGAAGATGATCTCAGAAAATGGAAAGACATCCCTTGCTCATGGATAAGAGGAATAAATATTGTGAAAATGGCCATTCTCCCCAAACTCTTATACAGATTCAATGCAATCCCAATAAAAATACCATCAACATACCTCATAGACCTAGAGAAATCACTCCTAAAATTCATCTGGAACCAGAAGAGACCTAGAATAGCAAAGACAGTTCTAAGAAACAAAAGCAAGGCAGGAGGCATCACAATCCCTGACTTGAAGTTATACTACAAAGCAACCATAGTAAAAGCAACATGGTACTGGAATCAAACAGATCTGAAGATCAGTGGAATAGATTAGAAGATACAACCACAACTACAAACACACTCAACCACCTTATCTTTTCAAACATGTTCACTGGAAGAATGACAGTCTCTTTAATAAAGGGTGTTGGAAAAACTGGCTCTCCATATGCCGAGAACTAAAACTAGACCCTTGCCTATCACCATGTACTAAATTAAAATCTAAATGGATCAAAGATCTGAATATTAAAACAGAAATACTAAATCTCTTGGAAGACAAATTGGGTAGAAACCTTGAAGAAATAGGGGTAGGTAGAGAATTCGTGAACAGGACTCAAACTGCACGGGAAATACTTCCCAGAGTCAATAACTAGGACCATCTCTTATTAAAAGTTTC
The DNA here is from genome assembly GCF_034190915.1 of Cavia porcellus. Lineage (NCBI taxonomy): Eukaryota > Metazoa > Chordata > Mammalia > Rodentia > Caviidae > Cavia > Cavia porcellus. The sequence continues at coordinate 47,129,060 of NW_026947513.1, read as the reverse complement.
TGCATGTCAAAAGCAATCTCCAGCATTGTGAAAGGTAAACCCACAAATTGGGAAAAATTCTTAGTGAACTCTCCCTCAGACAAAGGGCTTCTGTCTAAAACATATAAAGGATTTAAAAAAATCAGACCCCCCAAATTCAAAGATCCAGTTCAAAAATGGGCATCTGAGATGAATACACACTTCTCAGATGAAGAAATACAAATGGCAAATAAATACATGAAAAAATGTTCATCATCATTAGTCACTAGAGAAATGCAAATTAAAACCACACTGAGATTGCATCTCATTCCTGAAAGAATGGCCAGGATCAAGAAACCCATCAACAGCAAATGCTGGAGAGGCTGTGGGGAAAAAGGCACTCTCCTGTGCTGTTGATGGGAGTGTAGACTGGTGCAAACACTGTGGAGGTCAGTCTGGAGATTTCTCAAAAAACTGAGGTTGGAAGTCCCATTAGTTCCAGCTATTCCACTTGTAGGCATATTCCCAGAAGAACTGAAAGCTTCATACCACAGTGATATATGTGCACCTATGTTTATAGCAGCACAATTTGTAATCGTCAGATCTTGGAAACAACTGAAGTGTCCATCAACTGAGGAATGGATAAAAAAGTTGTGGTATTTCTATACAGTGGAGTAGTACTCAGCTATAAAGAAGGATCATGTTGAGATATTTATAAATAAGTGGGCACAGCTTGAGACCATACTCATAAGTGAAATAAATGAAACTCTCATGTGTGAATACCAAATAGTTTCCCTACTGTAAGAAATGATTCTAATATATAAAAGTATGTAGTAATCATGATTCTCCATTATGTCGCTTTGAAGCCTTATAAAGTTTTCACTCATTAATTGGAATGGCTTTATTCTGGGCTGTTTGGTATTATTGCCTGTGATGAAATGAACAGCTATTTTGAAGAAAACAAACATCATAATAGCTAGTGCTGATTTAATACCTTCTTGTTTTGAAGTTCCACCAAGCTATGGCTCTTCTGTCTCCATTGGTTTTGTCATGTTGTATCTTACTGGATTTTATTATATGTGATAGTATAAACAAAAATTTTTATAGGTAAAGGGATAATATACAAACCACTGTTCATTTTTCGTTAGCTGGTTCTAAATACCCTGTAATACTTTCATCCACTTGAATATTTTCACACTGTCTTGATATGTTTGATGCTATATTATATGAAATTGTATTCAAATATTTCAAGGAAAGAGACAATATGGTAACTACTATTAAGTCGGGTTATCTTGTAGTGAAGCACTAGGTTGTTGAAACAGTCATGCTTTGACCTGTATTGTTATGTTGTTATGTCCTCTTTTATCTCAATCTCCCCCTTATTCATAAAAATTATTTATTTATTATTATTTTTTAATTAAGGGAAAAATTAGCAGGATATATTATAGCAACTTTTTTGATTTCCTATTAACTTGATTTGAAGCTCTGTATCACTCCCACTATCTTGTTTTGACTGACTTTATTCTGTTCTGTTCTATTTGATAGTATCAAGTTTGATGGTATAGGCAACTACTTTGAGGACAATAATATTCACTATGATGCCCATTCTGGTTTGACTATTATCTTCTTTTGAAGTCCTGCAATGTTTCCAATGTGTAGGTTTTATTGGTCTTGTTCTGTACTGTTTTGTTCAATTCTATTATACCTAATGATATAGGCAATTCTTTTTAAGGAATCAAAAGGCATTATGGTAACCATTGTTGATAACCTTGTATTCTGTTTTTACATCATGTGCTATGTCTATCCTTTGTTTTGACTGACTGCTTTGTCATATTTGGTTTTATTCTCTTCCAAAAAAGTAATAAGAACTATGGGAGTAATAAAAACCAAAATGTGTAAATTTTGTTGTAAAAATGAGAGGAAAAAAGTGCTCTAAAGGATACAACTGCAAGTGTGTTTAGGTGTGTTAAGATAGATGACAATGTTACTGAGTTTTGTTGGATCATTGAACACAACTGTTTGCAGTTTCACTGTTTGAATGTCTACTTTGTATGCTTTAATCCTGTAACTTTAACAACTATTTTTAAGATGACAATATGTTATCTATTAACTAGTGATTTCTTACCACTTTTTTGTAATTCTGTATTACTTGTACCCTTATACTGTTTTGGTTTTTTTTCCTTTAAATTAAAAAGAATAATGCAGCAAACTTAGATATACATCTAATTTAAGACTAAAGTTGTATTGATTTTATGTGGATAGATTACTAACTTGAATCATTAGGATTTTCCTAACATGGCATGCTGAATTATGACATTATCTAAAATTGGTTTTAATTATAAAGATAGTAGAAATTTTAATAAAAAAATAGTCATGATCAAAGAAAACTTACCTATCAGTACAGGTAACACCTGTGGGACTCACATAATATATCAGGTTTAGGTGAAGCTTGCTATTTAGATATGGAACTTGGACTTTTCTTCTGCACTTAAAATTTTTTTAACACTAGAAACAAGGTGTTGCTAAGTCGCTAAGTTGCCCAGGCTTGGCTTCAACTTCACATGCTTTTGCCTCCCAGTGTGTAGTGAAACACATTTTGCAACAATCCTCCTGCCTCAGCTTTCTGAGTGCTAGGATTACAAGTATGAACCACCACACCTGGTTTTTGCTCAGTTTTAATGTTAACAATTATTTAATTGATGAAATTTTATTGTTAATGTATTATTGTTTAAATATTCCTCTTTCTACTAGTGAATTTGAATCTCTTAAATGCAGATATAAATTTGTCACCCTTTGTCCTTCTCAATTCTTTCTATCCTGTGATCATTTTCTTATTTTTCAAGCTATGAAATAATTCATTATATTAGGTTAAACCATACTGAATATAATTATTATAAATAATAAATTTTAGCTGAATTTAAACACTATTATTTATGTCATATACTAATATTTTGTACTTATTTTTAATGGAGACCACTGATTCTGTTAGGATCAAATCTGTTATAAATTTTAAACATATAGTCTGTACTAAGAAGTCCTGAGCTAATCTCATAAAAGTTAAATATTATTTTATCTATTTTTATTTTTCATTTTGGTATTTAGTCTTCCTAAAGTACAATTTTGTATATGTTAAAAATATAGGACTCAACTCCATATATTATTAAATATATACTATTTTCCAACAGTATATATTGCAATTAATTTTTTCTCCTTTGATTCCCAAGGTTAAGTTGATCATATATCTCTGTTCTGTACAATCAAGTTGTTGCTTCTGTGCTGTCTGTTTATAAGCCAACTTCATGCTGCTTTATTCTTATTTATTTTTTAAAAAAAACAATAAAAACAATGATACAATCCAAGATAATGGGAGATTAACAATGGTTAATATATTGCATACTTTTTCTTCAAATTAGTTGCTACAAGTCATAGGCATGAAAAATTGAACAATACAAGGAGAAGCCATTCTTTTCAATGAACTAGTAGAAATTAGTAGAAATTATCATAGTTATCATGGTATATGTGTGTATTTTTTTTTCTTTTCCTTCTTTTCTCCTTTCCCCCATCCCAGTTGATCTTTCCTTTCAAACAATTTCTTCCCCTTTCACAATATATATTTTGCATTTTGGATCTTGTTTATTCTCTCAGTTTCTTCCACTAAGGAGAGTATGATGCTCACACATGCAAGATTTCATTTATGAGTATGATCTCAAGTTGGATCCATTTAATTACAAAAATCTTGAGATTATGTTTCTTTTTATGTGAATGATACTCCACTGCATCAAAAAATACCACATCTGTTTGATGCATTTCTCAGTTCACAGGCATTTGTGTTGTTCCCAAAATTCAGCAATTATAAATTGTGCTGCAATAAACATGGGTGCACATACATTGCTGTGGAATGTTGTTTTCAATTCTTCTGGGAAAATACCCAGAAATGGAGTAGCTGGATCTAATAGGACCTCAAATCCTAGTTTTTTGAGGAATCTCCAGACTGATTTCCACAGTGGTTGTACCAGTCCACATTCTTCCCAAGAGTGGAGAAGTGTACCTTTTCCCCCGCAGCTACACCAGTATTTATTCTTTGTTGATTTCTTGATTATAGTCATTCTTTCAGGGGTGAGATGGAATCTCAATGTTGTTTCAATTTGTATTTCTCAAATAACCAATGATACTGAACATTTTTTCATATATTTATTTGACATTTGTATTTATTCATCTGAGAAATGCATATTCATCTCAGATGCCCATTTTTAGACTGAGTCTTTGAATTGGAGAGGCCTATTTTTTTTCAATTCTTCTTATGTTCTAGATATAAGTCATTTGTCTCAGGGACAGATGGCTAAATTTTTTCCCCATCTGTGGGTTGTCTTTTCACTCTGTTGGGGATTTCTTTTGACAGGTAAAAACTTTTTAATAAGATGAGATCCCAATGACTGTTTCTTTGAAGTACTTCTATTGTAGTCTGGGTTTTGGTCAAGAATTCTCTGCCTACACAGATGTCTTCGAGACTTTTACTTACTTTTTCTTCCAGTAGATTTAGTGTTTCTGTTTTGATATTTAGAGCTTTGATCCATTTTGACTAGTTTAGTGCATAGTGATAGATGGGCATAATTTTAATCTTCAGCATGTGGAAAGCCAGTTTTTTGGGAATGGTTTATTAAAGAGGCTATCTTTCTTCCAGTGAACATGTTTGGCTCCTTTATGAAAGATGAAGGGGCAGAGTGTGTTTGTAGTTGTGTCTGCATCTTCTAACTAATCTTTTCCACTGGTCCTCAGGTCAGGGTTTTTTAAAAATTCATTTTGCCATTGAAATCAGTGATTGTGATGCCTCCTGCCATGCCATTGTTGCTCAGGATTGTGTTTGCTCTTCTAGGTCTCTTCTGCTTCCACGTGAATATTAGGAATGTTTTCTCTGTATCTGTGAGGCATGGTAACGATATTTAGATCAGGATTGTGTGAAATTGTATAACAGTTTTTGGGAGTATGGCCATTTTCACAATGTGGTTTCTTCCTGTCCATGACCAAGGAATATCTTTCCATTTTCTGATATCTTCTTTGATCTCCTTTTTCAAAGTACTGTAATTTTTAATATGTAGATCTTTTACAGTTTGATTTGTAAGTATTTCATATTTTAGATGCTATTGTGAAAAGTGTTATTTCACTAATATCTCTCTCAGTGAATATATTGTTTGTGTACAGGAATACTACTGATTTTTGAGTTTTGATTTTGTATCCATATACACTACTATATTTGATTCTTAAATCTAGAAGTCTTTTAGTGGAATTTTGGGGTCTTCTATGTAGAGTATCTACATGTCATCTGCAAATAATGATAATTTAAGTTATTCCTCTCTTATCTTTAGTCCTTTTATTACTATTTCTTGTCCAGTTGCTCTGGCTAGTGTTTCTAGAACTATATTGAATAGGAGCGGTGATAGTGAACATCCTTGTCTTGTTTATGATTTTAGTGTGAAGGCTTTCAGTTTTTATCTATTTACCATGATGTTGGCTGCTGTCAGTTTGTCATAGATGACTTTCATCAAATTGAAGTAAAGACCATCTATTCCAATTTTCTGTAGGTTTTGTTTTTTTATCATGGATGAGTGCTGGTCTTTGTCAAAAGTTATTTCTGCATCTATTGAGATGATCATGTGATTTTTTTTCTTTGACCCTGTTGATATGGTGTACTACATTTATGGATTTGTGCATGCTTAACTATGCTTGCATTCTTTGGATGAATCTAACTTGGTCATAATGTATAATCTTGATGATTTGATTTACTCTGTATGCTGGTATCTTATTTAGGTTTCTGCAACTGTGTTCTTTAGGGAGACTGGTCTGTAGTTCTCTTTTCTGGTTGGGTCTTTCTTTGGTTTTGGTATCAGGGTAAGGAATGAGTTAGAGAGAATTGTCTCCCTTTCTATTTCATTGAAGACTTGAGAAGTATTGCCATTAAATTTCTAAATTTCTTGTAGAATTCAGAAGTGAATCCACTAGGACCTGGAGTTTTCTAAGTCTTCAATTGTTGCTAAGTCTTCAATTACATTTTCAATTTCATTAAATCATATAGGGTTATTCTGAATTTTTATATCTTTTTGATTCAGCCTTCACAATTCATATAATTCTAGGACTCTGTTTCTTCTGTACTTTCCATGCTTGAGTAAAGATTTTTGAAATACGTAACGATGAACTGAATTTTCACATTATCTGTAATGATTTCACCCTTTTCATTCCTCACTGCAGGAATTTGAGTTTTTTCTTTCCTTTTTAAATAACATTGGCCAGGGGTTTATCAATTTTATTTGTTCATACAAGGAACCAATTCTTTGATTCATTAATTCTTTGTATTCTTTATATTAGTTCTTTGATTCACCAATTCTTTGTATTGTTTTCTTAGTCTTAGTTGCATTAAATTTTGTTTGGATCCTCATAATTTCTTCTCTTGTGTGGACTTTGGGTTTTATTGTTCTTCTAGAAGCTTGAGGGGCAGCTTTAGGCTGTTTATTTGTGCTCTTTCTGTGTACCTGACATGTGAATTCACCACTATAAATTTCTCTTTTAGGACTGCTTTCATTGCATCTCACAGGTTCTGGTATGTTGTATCTGCATTTTTGTTTGATTGTAGATGCTGGTTTAATTTCTTTTAAAATCTCATTTGTGATCCATTGGCTGTTTAGGAGGATGATATTTAATTTCTGTGTTGTTATGAACTTTTTTTCAGTTTCTTTTGCCATTAATTTCCAATTTCAGTCAGATAATATATATGGGATAATTTCAATTCCTTTGCATTCATATAGCATGTTCTATGGGCTAGTATATGCTCTATTTTAGAGAACTTGCCATGTGCACCTGAGAAGAATGTATATTCTGATGTTGTTGGCTGGAACTCTGTAAACCTCTGCTAAGCGCATTAGTTCACAGGTTTGGTTCAGATTCGTCATTTCTTTGCTGACTTTTTGTCCAATGGATCTATTTCTTTGTGACAATGGGGCATTACATTACCTCATTAAAATTGTGTTATTGTTCTTTTGATTTTTCCTATTGGTTAATAATGGTTTTGTATAATTAAGCACTGTCATATTTGATGTATATGTATTTATGATTGTTATCTTCTTGAAGCTTTCCCCTGACAAGTATCTAGTGACCTTCTTTATCTCACTTGATCATTCTTGGTCTGAAGTTACCATTTTTTAGAAACAGAATAATTATCCTTGTTTTTTTTCTGGGTTCCTGTTGCATGGAATGTTATTTTTCATCCTTTGACTTTCAATCTATGAATTTCCTATTGAATTAAATGTTTTTCTCATACACATTATATTGTTGGATCTTGTTTCTTGATCCAGTCTGACAGTCTGTTTGTTTCAATTGGTGATTCAGGACCATTTGCATTGATGCTTCTTACTGGTATATATTGGCTTATCTTTGTCATTTTTTTCTTGCCATTGGTTCCCCATTTTTTTCTCCATTTAATTGCTTGCCCTGACTGATGGTTTCTTTCTGTTGTTCTTGGCATTGTGGTCATTTTTATCTCTGTAGAATATCTGTCAATACTTTTTGTAGTGTTGGTTTTGTGATCATGAATTTCTTCAATTGTTTTTCATCATGGAAGTATCTTATTTCACCATTAATGTTGAAAGATACTTTTACAGGGCACATGATTCTGGGTTGGAGGTTGTTTTCTAAAAGGGCTTGAACTATTTCACTCTAATTTCTTGCTGACTTGATTTGCATTGAGAAGTGATGGGCTTTCCTTTATAAGTGATTTGTTTCTTTTCTGTAACAGCTTTTAACATTGTTCTTGTGCTGAATATCTGAGATTTATTTTATGTCTGTGGGTAGATTTATCTTGGGTATGGCCAATTGAAATCTATATGCTTCATTTATCTCTGTGTCAGTTTCTTTTCTAACGCTTGAATAATTTTTTATCACTACTTCTGCAAATACTTTTTTTGATGTCATTTGTGTTTTTTCATTGATACTAATTATTTTTATATTATTTTTTCTTTGTATTGTCTTAAAATTGTTGAATTGTTACTTCCTGATCTTTTGTTATTCCCAAGGGATCTTTCCTTTCATGATTGCTAGTCATGATCTTGTCTTTAAGGTTTGAAAATCTGTCTTGTTTCATTCAAATGGTTTTGCCAGCTTTCAGTGGAATTTTTGAGTTCCTGAATATCTGAGTCCAATTCATGCATTTATTTATTTCCTATATTGATCAACATGATTTTATCCTCTTCTTACCATTGTATATTTTTATCTGTCTTTTCTCTAGATTTGCTGAGCAATTCCTTTATAAATGTTGACATTTTTTTGCCACAGAGATTATTTCTGATCTGATTTCTGGTATAGCCACATGTATTTCTTTACCTCAGTTGCTACCTCTCCAGAAATGTCAGGTGTATGTGTCTTTCATTTTCTTCTAATTTATTGTCTCCTGGACTTGTCCTGTGTGGGCTGGAGGTCTGAGATTGCATTTTGCTTCATTTTCTGTTTCAAAAGTTTTTGTTTTTTGTATTGATTTTTGTAAGTTTCTTAGTTGGTATCTATATCACTAGTTCTAAGTTCTTTAGGGAATTTATGATCCTCAGGGATGACTTCCATGTGAAGGAAATTCTTGATTTGTGTCTGTTCCAATATCCTACCTTTCCAGTTAGTTAAGAGTGAAATGTTGGTATCTGGTTGGCTGAGTCCCCAGGTTTTGGTGCCGGGCTTTGATAAGTTTATTACCCCAGAGCTGCCCAGTATTGTTACAGAAAGGAGAACAAGTGATTACAACAGATGTGACATACTAGCTAATGTAGTGTAATTAGCAACAGCAAAATTGTCAAGCACAGATTAGAAGCTAAAAAAACTGGGGTGTCTATTAAACCATAGAAACAAAATGTATTATTATAAACAAACTGATTGTAAATTGGGATCTTATGATAAAAGTGTTTCCCCTTGGTAAAGTGGTTTTACTCTGCTGTTGGGAGATTTAAGAATAGTGTATAAAAAAAGATAGCTGAAAAGAAACTACAAGCCAGGTTAGAGGACAAAAGAGGATCATGCAAACTTTGAGAAACTAGAGGAGAGGAGAGAAGCAGAAGAATGAGGGAGTAAGCGAGTGTTTATCTGAACTTGATCTCTGAGTTTGGGGGATGAGGTTGGCTTTTTTATGGCTGGAGTTCTCCCTAGCTGTTTAGAAAAGAGACAGAAAAGAAAAAAGGAAAAGAAAAATAACAAAAGGACAGGAAAAAACCTTATGGAGCAACAACAAAAAAAAGAGAGAACAGCAACAGGTCCACTCTTGATTCTATTCTGTGTCTTAATCACCAAGAACAATGCTGGCTCACCCAACTTACCTTTTTCTGGCTTGTATTGTTATTGATTCTTTGACTTTGCACATCACATGTCCCACTTGGGCATCCTGTGCACCCTATTTGGGACCCTATTGTGTTTCTGGAGTTCCCTCTAGTCTCTGGGGCTTCTGGAATGGTTTACCTCAGTTATAGCAGCAGCAAGGGAGGGGCCACTCTCTGGACCTTCCTGAGTGAAAACTGTTGTGATGGTTTTGGGAGAGGCCCACACTGTTCATTGGGTCCAGCTGGTAGGGGCATAAGTGCCCCCCACTATTCATCTGGGTTGTGTGGCAGAGAGATTGATGGAGGCACTCTTGATACTCAGCTCCACAGCTTTATTATATTTTTTAATTTTGAAAAGCATAAAACCAAATGAGAAAGAAAACAAAATGGAGTCATTCAAAACAAAAGGATGGACATTGTACATGGTTTAGAACCACAACACAAGGTGATCTACAGTGGTTGCTATGATGTCTCTTGTCATCTTCAATAGAATTGCCCATATCATCAGGCACAATAAAATTGAACATAGCAGAACAGAAAAAAATCAATAAAAACAAAGCATTGGAGACATAGGACTTCAAAAGTGGGTAGTCAAACCAGAATGGATATGCTAGTGAATCTTATTGTCTTACGAGTAGTTGCCTGTACTCTCAGACTTGATATTATCAAACATAACAGATTCAAATAAAATCAGTCAAGACAAGACACTGATCTAACAAACCAGATTCAAATAAAATTAGTAATATTGAGCAGTGTAAGTAATACAGGGCTTCAGGTTAATTTAATAGGAAATTAAAGATGATTACCACAGTATATCCTGCTATTTTTGGAATAGCTGTCTGTGATCTAAAATCTAGTATAAGTAGACAGACTTATATTGGAACAGAATATAACCAAACTAAACAGAGTGATGAGAACAATGTGGGTTTCAAATCATGATACAATATTAACAATGCCATCTGCCTTTCCTATTTAGACAGTTCCTCCTCTTTAATTTTCACAGGGTATACTGTACATTTGGTATCCCACTAACTCCTTTAGTTTTAGATTAGGGAGGCAGCCCACTATTTACCTAAGTCATTCTGAATCTTTTTACCCCTAAGCATGATCTCAAGTTGTGTCCATTTACTTACAAGAGCCTCAAGGTTTTCCTTCTTTATAGCTGAGTAGTTCTCCATTGTATAAAACTTTTATGTCTTTCCAACCTATTGGAAGCTGCTGGGTGAGCTACCCTGATTTTTTTTTCTGGTTCCCTGACACATAGAGCATTATTTTCTCATCTTTGACTTTCATTTCAAGAACTCTCTTTCAGGTTAGTTATATTTCTCATAGTATCTTGATGGATTTTTAAAATATTCTTCATTGAAGGTTTACCTTCTTTTTCTATGCTCCTCCATTCTTCCATGTGTGTCTTCTTGAGAGATGTTTAGCATTTTTAAAATTAATTTTATTATATCTTCCTTTACTTGTATTAGTATTTCTGTTTTCAGTTCTTCTATAATGTCACACAGGTATTTCTTCATGTCAGATGATGTTGCTTCTGATACTGCAGTTGTGCTGCCTCCACTGTCTTTTATATTTACCTCTCCTGGGCCAGTACTGTTTGGGCTGGAGGCTGGAGACTTCCTTTATTTCTTTCTCTTGTCATGTTTCTGGATTTTTCCAGAAAAGTGTACATAGAGGTCCCAGGCATTTTTTGTATTGGTTACAATTACTCTGAAGCAGGAGGCTAGGGATTGCTACCCTCCCCAGTTTGCTGTTGACCACTGAGGTACAAGCCAGGGTAGTGCAGCTGGCTCCTCCCTTGTGAGCTGATCAACTACTGTGGGTCTTCACCATGTTAGTGTGTGCCATGCGGATGAAACTAGTTTGGGATAGTTTCAGGGAATATTTGTCCTTGGCTATTGAATCTTGCTCAGGGGCAGGACTCAGTTCAAGCAATTCTCACCAATCTGCTCTGTGCTAGGACTGGCTAACTGAAGCTGCTACAGTTCTGGATCCAGGCTTGTCCTGCCTGACTCCAAAATATTGCCCAGCCAATTACCCAATGAATCAATCAAAAACTCTAGGTTCAGTCACTTCCATGACAGCATGAGGTTTTTGGGAGACATGTAGATACAAACCATAACATTTTACCCTAGCCCCCAGACTCATGCACATTTTGGTCCATTTCCAAGACTTTCCAAAGTCCTAACAATTTCAGCATTTCTGAGAAATCCAAGTCCCACATATCCTATGAGATCTAAGTTAAACTCTTAGCTGTGAATCTCTGCACAAATAAAAAGCTAAACATTCAATGGCACAATATAAATGTTAAAATTCCAAAAGATACAAATGAGAATACAAAGGATTGGGACCAAAGCAAATCCAAAATCCAGGAGGGCAAACATTAAGTTCTACAGTTCCATGTACTGGATCTGAAGTAATATGTGGTAAATTTGAGCTCCCAAGGGGATGGGTCACTCCACCCCTAAGGTACTTCTTGGGGTTGTAGCTCCCATGGTTTCTCTCTTGGGTCCACTTTGCTCCCTCCTTGCACTTTTTCTCAGATGGTCCATACTCCTGGATTCTTCAAACTTCTGGGTCTCTACTTTGTCTTTTCCCTCACAGCTTCACACATTGCTCTCTCAAGGGCACACTGCTTGGACTCCCAGATCTTCTTCTGAAATCTGGGTGGACACCTTTTAAACCTTAGAACTCTTTATATTCTAGATACACCTAAAACCAGTACCATGTAAATGATGCTAAGGTCTTCTGCCAGCTGGAGCAGTCTCCAGGATTACTTTTTCTTGGCTGTAGGGATCAAGTAAATAAATTGGTGAGCATGCTGAACCTGATTCTGAGGAACAAATACTCTATGTTGCAGCCATTTGGGAACCTGGTGAAGGTGCCACTACTATTCTGGAGCATAGTGTGGCTGCGGCCATTCTGGAACATGGTGCTCTGCAGCTTTCTCCTCAAAGCAGAGTTTTTCAATTTTGCGTTTTTTTTTTATTTAAAGAGAAAGAAAACAGAAAAAAGGGTAGAAATAATACAGAATTACAGAAAATAAGCAGTAAGAAATCACTATTTGATAAGTTACATATTGTCATCTTAGAAATAGTTGTTCAGGTTACAAAATTAAAGCATATAAAGTGACATTCAAATAGTGACACTGCCAACAGTTCTGCTCAATGATCCAACAAAAACTTAGTAATATAGTTATCAGTCCTACACAGTTTTTTATCTTAAAAGGGTAAGATTAAACATATCACTAGAGAACAAAACAGTTCATAAAGAAACAATTTAAAGAAATACAGACTTCAAAGCAAGTCCACTGGAGATCTTCATTGTCTATCTTATTGTCTCTAGTTGTCTTCCAAATAGTTGTCCCCATCTTCACACACATTGAATGCATACTGCATATTGTAGAACTAATCAAATCATTATAGGAAGATGAAGGCTTTTTAGGTCTTGAAGACCTGACATTGGAGAAGTCAATAATGACTACCATAATGTCTCTAATTCTCTTCATAATAGCTGTCCTTATCTTTACATATGCTGAAATTGAACTTAGGAGACTAGACTAATATCACTCTAACAGTGAATAATAGTATTGCTAGATTTTATATCATAATGTTACAGAATTAGCATTGAGTTTCTTAGTGTCTCTTCTTCTTCAGAGTATCTGTTCATTACATTGTGCATTATATAATCTGTTCCCATAAATAGTTTTAAAAATTCTCCCCATGTGTGAATTTCTATATGTATATCTATCTTCTCTGTATTATAGGGAAAAACAGATCATAACAAGACAACAAAACAAATTCCTAGAAAAACATGCAATGAAAAAGACACATAAGACCACACTATTAGGTGATCTACCATAGTTACTATGCTTTTTCTTGTTACTTTCAATAGACTTGTCCACATCATCAGGCTTAATATAGTTAAGCATAGTACTACATAGCTATTTTTATAAAAACAGAACTTTGAAGACATTGTAGGACATGAAAGCAGTTAATAATCAAAACTAGTATGGATATCTTTTACATCTTGTCATCTTCAGAGTAGTTGCCTCTGCTCTTAGACTTGATACTATCAAGAACAGCAAATTCAAATGAAATCAGCCAAGGCAAAACCGTGGTCTAACAGACCAGCTTCAAATAAGATCAGTCATAGTAAGAAAATGTAATTAATACAGGGTTTCAGTTTAAGTTAATAGGAAATTAAGAGTAGTTACCATGGTATAACCTGCTATTTTTGGGTTAGATATCTGTGCCCTCAAATCTGATATTAGTGGACAAACTGGAACAAAATAAAATGAAACTAAACAGTGATAAGACTACTGTGGCTTTAAAATCCTGATACACTATTAACAATGACTTGTGCCTTCCTTTTTTAGGCTATTTTTCACCTTTCCCCTTATCAGGATGCTTTGTATGTTTTGGGTCCCACTAACCCCTTTAGTTTTTAGATTAGGGGGTGAGTGTGTTGTCTATCTGAGTGTTGCTGAACCTTTTTACCCCTGAGCTTGATCTTGAGCTGTACTCCTTTACTTATTAAAGTCATAGGGTTTTCCTTCCTTCCAGCTGTGTAGTTCTACACTGCCCAACAGTGTCATAGCTTTCCAGTCTATCTGCAGCTGCTGGATGAGTTGTCCCTATTTCTCTCTGGTTTCTTGTCACCTATAGCATTGCTTTCCTTTCTCATCTTTGACTTTCAGTTTTTTAACCCTCTTTTGGGTTGAGTATATTTCCTATTCAGACCATCTCAGTGGAACCTGCCTCCTAATCTACTCTGCCTGTTTCTTTTTTATTTTAGTGTATCAAGGCTATCTATATTAAAGATTATAGCTTACTGTCTCTGCCACAACTCTGCTATTCTATTTTTCTGCTATAGTTTGTCTACTTACTCTCTAATACACTGTCTGCCCCATTCACTGAGGCCTCTCTGCCACTGTTGCTAGGATCCTGGTATTTTTTCCTCTCTTTCTATGAAATGTCTTTCAGTATTTTTTGTAGGGTTGGGTTGGTGGCCATGAACTCCCACAGTTCCTCCTTGTCTTGGAAACATCTTATTTCTCCATTAATTTTAAGACAGCATTTTCCTAGGTACGTCAGTCTTGGTTGCAGATTATTTTCTTTCAGGGCTTGGACTACTTCCCCCCAGGCTTTTCTCAATTGAGAGTTTGTGTTGATAAGTCTGTTGTTATTTTGATAATTTTTCCATTGTAGGTAATCTGCTTCTTTTCCCTGGATACCTTTTATATTGTTCTTTTGGTGTATTTCTGGCATCTTGATTATTATATGTCTTGGTGTAGATCTGTTTTGGTTGTAAGTGGCTGAAGTTCTGTATACCTCATTTATCTGAATATCATTTCTTTTTCATATGCTTGGGAAGTTTTCCTTAATTGTATCTGTGAATAGTCTTTGTAGTTCATTTTTGGTTACTTCTCCTTCTTTGCTCATGTGTTTTATTCTTAAGTTATATATCCTTTTGTCATCTTCTAGCCTTTGAATTTTTTCCTTCTGGTTCCTCATTATTTTTAAGAGATCTTTTCTTTTGTGATCATATATCATAAATCTCTCTTCAAGTTTCAAAAGGCTAACTTTAGTTTCTTTGAAGGCCTTTTGCCAGTTTTCAATGGAGTTTTTAGTTTCATGGTAATCTCTTTGGATCTGTTTCATGTATTCTAGGTTATGTTTAAATTCTTCATCAAAAGTTTTCTTTTCTGAGTTCCTCCGTTCTTCCATCTGTGTTCTCTTGGGAGTGGCTTATCATTTCTTTAATTAATCTTTTTATATCTTGCCTCACTTGGATCAGAAGTACAGTTTTAAGTTCATCTATGAGGTCATGAAGGTATTTCTTTATGTCCGCTGCTGTTGTGTCTAATATTGGAAGGTTACTGCACTGGTTCTCTTCTGGATTTACCTCTCCTGGCCTTATTCTCCCAGGTTTGGAAGCTGGAGGTTTTTTTTTTTTTTTAAATTTCTATCTCTTTTCATGTTTCTGGTTTCTTTCAGACTGAGGTGTCCTGGGGCTCTCTGGTCCTCTCCATATTGCTTAGGGACTTTCTGAAGTGTGCTGACTGGGGTTTTGCTGTCCTCCCCAGTTTGCTGTTTTCTGAGGTACACTCAGGGATGCAGGAATGGTGCAGGCTAGCCTCAAGTCTCTGAGCCAGTTAATCCACAAATTAGGCTGTACCTTTGGATGTAACATAGTTGTGACAATTTTGTACCTGCTTATTGGGTCCCAACAAGATATGTGGCTCAGCACCAGCATATCCCACCAGTTCTCTCTGTGCCAGGGGTGGCTGACTGATGTCACTGCAGTGCCAGGCTCTGCCCAACTCCAAGATGTCCTCCGCCAGTCCTCTCTGTGTCAGGGGTGGCCAACTGATGCTGCTGCAGCACTGGGATCTGACCAACTCCAAGATGTCCTCCAGCCAGCAACAGCAGCTGCAGGACCCAATTCCCTGCACTGGGAATCAATGCAGTTCTTCCTCTTGGGTCCACTGCACTCTGTGCCATGTGTCTTCACTGTGCTCCCAGCACATCCAGATAGGTCAGAAAACTACGCAGTGCCTGGTTTCAGTGCCCAGGTGTATGGTCCTCTCATGGTCTCCTGTGGCAGAGCCAGGTGGCTCTGACTGCTTTGCAGGGTGCTGGGACCCAATTTCCAGCTCTCACTGAGAGCCAATAAAGCTCTTCCCCTTGAATCCACTGCTCACTGCACTGCATCCTCCCATTAAGGGCTCAGGTTTTGCTGACTCCCGTTATTGGCTGCTGTGGTCTCAGTGCGACTTTGGATCACTGGGCGTGCTTAGTACAGTGGAACGGGTCTCAGTGAGTACATCAGGCTTCAGTTCTCCATCTGCACTTTTCCTTCCTCTTCCTAGTTTTATTTTACCTTTGGTTACTGCCTTGGTTAATAAGAATCATTATCCAATCACCTGGCCCTCTCCATGTTGTCAAATTCTAGCATCTGATCTGGTTTCTCCACAGAGGCTTTCCATCCAGCCCCCTAGCAAGCTGCAATTTTTTTCTCCTGCTGCACTTTTGCAGTTTTAAGGGGAAAACAGCAGGGTCTTGCTGCTTCTTATAATTCTCTCAGGCCATATTCTATATTCCCCTACTCCTTCTCAGTAATCAAGAAATTCTCAGCTTTATCTTTGCAGTCCATGGCTTTATTGGAACTTTATATTTTCTGGCCAAATTCATATTTTAAAACATCTTCTGGGCTCTTCGCTCGATTCGTAACATAAATCTGGCTAAAAATCCTCAGAAATATCTATGCCACTTCCCCAATATTAAGGCTGCCTTGACATTTCTTCTGCCAGATTAGTCTGCAACCCTTAATTTCAGCCTCAGGCAACATCTCTGGACATGAGAAAAATGCAGACAAACTTTCTGCCAACCCACAACACACATCATCTTGACTCCAA
Organism: Cavia porcellus; assembly: GCF_034190915.1. NCBI lineage: Eukaryota > Metazoa > Chordata > Mammalia > Rodentia > Caviidae > Cavia > Cavia porcellus. Next base: position 47,112,335 of record NW_026947513.1, on the reverse strand, counting down.
CAGCCAATGCAGTCCTTCCCAACAGAAGCCTCTTGAGCTTGGTCTTCACTGGTTTTCTGGTGAGTTCTGATCAGAATCTTCCTTACAAGCTAGGCTAAGGCATTCCAGGACTATTCTTTCAGGTGAAATCTTGAAACTTTTCCAAACTCTCCCCACAAGCCATTCCCAAAGGCCCGTAGGTATAGTCACAGCAATGACCCCATATCTCTGGTACCAAATCCTGTTTTGGTTACTTTTCTCTCCTTGTTGAGACAAAATGCCTGATGTCCAAAATTAGGGAAGGAAAGGTTCATTTAGCTCATGGTTTATGAAGGTTTCAATTCATAAATAGCTGGGTCCAAGGCAGGATGGCTCATGGCAGAGAGGAATAGTTCATGGTGGTGGTAAACAGCAAATGCAACAAGAGAAAAAGGGAAGGAGGAGACAGTAAGGAGAGAAGACTCATTCTGTCCCTAATATAATATGTAGGCCACAATCTTAAAGTGGGTGTAGCACTTACCCATAATCCCAGCGTTGGATCATGAATCAGTGAAAAAGTTTAGAAATCTGCCTCCATGACTATACGAGGCTTTAGGGGGACATCCAGACACAAACCATAATACCTCTCATATTTAGAAATTATTAGTTTTAAAATTATCATCACAACATTTTATACCATACATCATTCAAAATTCAGCATCCCTCAGCTAGATGATCTACAGCTGTTAAATAATGACATTTTCCTATCCAAAAGATGAGAGGTAGTCACATTTTAGCTAAAACTTCCACATACCTAGAACAGAAAAAAAAGAAGAGCCAAGGTACACTCCTCCACTTGGGAGTTTGCAGCACCCACAGCCTCATTTGCTTGGGCAACTGAGGACCCTGTGCTTATGACCAGAGCTATATATGCTGAGATCCTTTGTGGACAGCATGGGCAGCCATGCACATTTCTCAGAAACCAAGCCACTTTCCTTGCACCTTCCTAAACATGGTCTTTATTCATTCTCTCCAAAGCTGATATTTCACTAAAAAATCCAGTTCATCATCTGTGGAGATGTATAAGCCTGAAATAGCAATAAAAATCTTGCATTCCCAAAGGTTTCTTTCATGTTTATTTCTGGAGAATCTGGGGCAAATCCCACAGCCAAGGAACAAGAACTTCAGGCATGCAAAGTGCTGGCCTCCCAGTCCATCAGATCTGTCCAGCACACCATACTTACTCTATGACTGTGCTTCAAATGAACTCTGGAGCAGGCTGTTTTCATTTCCTCACTACTGAGCTTTACTTCTTTTAATTTAGGGACTGGTACTTGATATGGCCAATAAAATGTGTTTCTTGTGTAGTGCAACTGTTGGACCAAGAATTGTGGCTTTCTGCATTCTTGTGAGATTGTGCATGTCTTTTCCTCCTAACACGTGAATGATCTCGTGGAGATTTGGTTTTTTGACATGATCATTAAACCTGAAATCATCTTTAATATATTTTCCATGCTTCTGAAATTCATTAAGTGTTGTTTAAAATATCTACGTGGCACATTCTGTAGGTATAGCTTTAACATCTTTCTTTCCAATCTCCAAGTGGGAGGTTGGAGCATGTGCATGAAAGATACCTGCCTTTCCTGTAAAAATCCAGCCAGAGACTGTGTTCAGAATTCTAGTGTCAACCATCTTATACATAAGGGATCGTTTTACAATCAACTGCTCATGTGATGCCTCTGCTCTGACACCCACTCCTGTCGATCCCGCTCTTTCTGGGAGTCTGCTTCCTGGAACCTCTCTGCTCTGCTCTATCCAACCTCTCTTTCCCCTAGTGGATTTTATGAAATAGCATACTCTGAGCCTAGGGGCCAGCTGTCTGGGACCCAGCAAGGGCCCATGGGCTCCTCAAATGACAATATTTTGCTATTTGTCTGACACAATGAATGAGCACTTAGGTAGGGAAGTGTGGATAGAAGAAGAAGCTGCTGTTCTTGAAACTGCTGCTGCCAAAGGACCATTAATTTCTGGAGAAAACTTTGACCTTCCAATGGCCTAATGCTAATTCATGCTATAGCTAGAGTTTGACAGAGAATATGATGTACAGCTTTGACAGGAAGAAAAAAAAATTCAATGACAATAGCCAAGTTTCCATTTTCTTTGAAAATTACTGCAAGATGCATCCTTTGAAGGTAGTGACACCTCTGAAAGTGAGGTCGACTGAGGATACTCTGAGGATTTCTACAGACTAGCAAAAAGCCAGTACCTATTCTTAAAAAACGATTTTTTTGGAAAAGGAAAAGACGTCACCACCAGATATGATACAGTGATATGTAGGAGAAAGAATAGAGCAATAATGGAAAATGTGCATAGGTTTCAAGTAGGAGATGGAAATGGAATGAATTTAAAACCACTGAACCACTTATGCTTTCAATGCTATAAGCAGCACACCTATCAAAAGAATGTCAAAGCACCCACTTCATGAAAAGAACATATCTGCTATTTTCTACACTGCTACTTCATAATTAGGGTACCTGTCAGCTTCAAATTAGGATATCACTGTCATTTATGAGCAGAATTGTACTAAAATGGGCACTTAAATGCTTGACTGAGCCCTGATATTTCCCCAACTTTCATTATATAATACTAGGAAAGCTATATAAATCCTTTTCAGATTTGTAAGCTCTAAATATAAATGAAGTGAAGCCTTCAAAGCTGTTCCAATGCATTGGTCCTGCCTGATCTGAACTGGTCTGAACTGGGGCACAGTCTCAGGCAGCTTGTCATCTTTAATAGTTGTTTTAGTTTATTTACTTACTATAAATTTTTAAAAGTTCTGAAGGTAAAAGGTAAATTTATTATATATTATCAAAAATAAAATAAGTAGGTTGATTCTTTAAGCTTCCATCACATCCCATTTATTTCTTGGGTTCCCCTTTTCACACTTATAGACACCTTCTCTACAACATGAGTCTAAATATTCACAGGCCATAAACTTGTTATCTGTGTTGTTTGCCTGTGCTCAATGCCTATCAGTTAATGACTCCCACCAAATATTTACTCAATGGAAATAATTGGGATTATTTCAGATATCTAGAGCATCTCCATAAAATACAGCATTATTATTTCACCTATGTTAATGCTTTCAAAATCAACGTGTCTCAGTCACTTTCTGGCCACTAAGGCACAATGTCCAACAACCACAAGTTATCGAAAGAGAGGTTTACTCTGGCTTATGATCTCAGTCTATGGTTATCTGTCTCCAAGGGTTAAATGACATGAAGGGCACCACAGACAAGAGGTTGTTCATGTCATGGCAGCCAGGAAACAGAATGAGCGGGAAGAAGAGCAGGAAAGAGCAGGAGGAAGACACACGCTTCCCAGGTCACTCCTCCAGGAGGAGACTCTTCTGACAGGCCCCATCTCCTAACAAAACATTCACTTACTTGCCCTTTGTGACACCTTCCAAAGCCCAATCTCTGAACACAGTGAGGCTTTGTGGGGGATGGTCTACATGTAAGCCATAACAGTATCCTATTGCAGACTAGAAAACGTTGTAATTATCTCTAGTTTACTAGTCAAAACTTCTTGCTTGTATTGCTAAATACTAAGGTAGTAGTTTAAATAGAAGGAAAAGAGTGTATTTTGCCAATAGTTAAGACCAGTGACAATCCTTTGTCTTTAGAATTCAGCACATATCAGATCGGTGTATTACATGAGCATAAGTTGAGCACATCCATGGTGACCAACAGCATCAGATCTACTTGGTTGATGTTCTCAATGAGACACAATGCCTTAAAACAAGGAGTGAAGGATAGTAAATTAGAGAACCAAAAATAAAACAAAAAGTAATACTAGAAAACCCTTTCACTAATTGCTTTATTGAGTCATGAGATTTACCTCTCACATATTTGGGTACCTGCTACATGCTAAGCATTGTGTTTTTTGGGTGTACTGAACTTTACAGCAAGAGTTCCTGTCCCCATACAAGACTAGATGAAGGCACAAACAAGTAGGCAATTGAAAATATGTCTTAAGCATAGTTGTAGGAAAAAATACTGTAGAAATAGACAACTAAACTGTTTGACTCAGTACAGGGGCTATACAAAACATCCCATCTAGAAATATTTTTTTTTCTTGTCTTTTTTGTTTTTATCGGTACCGGGGATCGAACTCACGACTGCCTGCTTGCAAGGCAGGCGCTTATGCCACTGAGCTAAATCCCCAGCCCCTAGAAATATTTTTTAAAACATCAGATTTGGAGTTACATTGACCTTATCCCAGTAAGGGCAAGGAGGAAGTGAAAAGAATGTTTTACACAGAGGAATAAGACTTGAGCAAAGGTAGCATGGTTTATTTAAAGAAATCAAATATGTCGCTTTCATCATCTTGTTAAATTCAGTGGGAGAAGGTATATATGTCTGCAGCAGTAGTGCTATTTATTCTGCACAGATAAAGTAGTGGAGACAAATGTGTACAAGTCCTGTGTAAACACACATTTCAGGCTCAGTTATAAGCAAAGTTAATCTGCTCCCAGTCATTTGAATGATTTCTTGCTTCTCGCCAGTCTCACATCACTTGTTGGTTAATTCAAAAAGCAAATAAAATAAACTCTTCCTTTCAAATGTACTCAATCCCTTTAGCAGCCACAAAGAACCAATTCAGTGTTTATATGCAGAGCATAAAGAAAAGGTATGCTGATCTGATTTTATGAAACTTTTTTAAAGGAAAAATTGATCAGCAAATCATTGTGTAACTCATAAACTGTCTTAATCGTCTCAACCACATGTAAACCTAAAAAATATGACTACACATGTGACCTAAGGTTATATTCACTTAATAGGAAACTTTAAGATATGGAAACATTATTTCAATTTTTTGATAATATTTTTGACTGGCTACTGAAATTTTTCATTTCAATCTAATTTGGCTTTATGTCCATGAACAAAAGATTTCTTTTTGACAATTGTTTATATACCAATCAATTTAAATCAAAAGAAAATCTTTCCAGTATTTATTTGAATTGTATTTTAAAGAAACATATGTTTACTTTGTTACTTTACTTTTCACTGAATTTAGCAAAGGTGGATTATTGAAAATCTATCATATCATAGATGTCAAATGACAATTTCAAAGCTAAAACAGATTTCACCTATTTTATGCACTCATGATAACCTCGTCTCAGAAAGATAGTCTGAACTTGCCCATTTTTATTCTCTATTTCATCTTCCTCTTCTTTACTGATCCAAACATCACACAGGATGTGTTTAGACAATGTCTTAGTATCTTCCTCACTACTGAGACAAAATCCCTGACACCCACATCTTAAAGGAAGGACAGTTTATTTTAGCTCACAGTTTGTAGAGGTTTCGGTCCATAGTGGCTGATTCCAAGGCAAGCTGGCATGGCAGAGGGGCACGGCAGAGAAGAAACAGTTCCTGAATGTCCGGGATGGAGGGAGGAGGAGGGATGCACAGCCTTCCAGGCCACACCCTCGGGGCCCACTTCTTCCTACCAGGCTTTGCTTCCTAGTGTCACATCCAGCTGACCAAGAGTGAGACACTGATGATGCAGTCACCTGATAAAAGTTCCATCTATGAGCACGTAAAGAGGCCTTGTGGAGCAGCTAGACAGGACAGCAGGTGGCTAGTGCCTGCTTACTGATCTGCCCTCCTTGTTGCGTACTAAGCCTTTACTGCCCTTTAAAGTGTTTTAGGGGCACAGATGTCCTTATGTATTTGAAATATTGCCCCCAAACACTATCTCTTTGGTGTAATGCCCCCTTACTTGCTCATAAATTTGCTCAATGTCTCATGCATTGTTCTGTTTTATTTTTCTAACTGTGCTAATTTAATCTGGCTTACTGTTTATCTCTTGCCCCCACATTAGGATGTTTCATCACAGAGGTGATCTTCTGTGCATTGCTCTCCTCTCTCCTGTACCCTCAGTGCTCATGAGAGTGTCTGTTATGTTGGAAATGCCAAATTGTATGAAATAAATGAGATTTCAGGTCTAATAGGACCTTGCCTACACTGTTAGATCTACAATCTTGGACCACGTGGATTTCACCTTAGGTAAGATCCTTTTGTCAGTAAAATGACGATAGGATGTTGGTTTACACGAAGCCTTCTCATGAACCCATGGAAGAAACAAAATTACTTTACTCCTCATTTACCACAATCATGTACATAACACACTTGTGTGCATACATGTTCATGGACACACATGTATGCTAGCAGGTGAAACACATTTTCTCCTACTTGTATCCACCAGATTTGGGGAGCAGAATTAAGTTATCATGTTGAAGAATGTCCAGATACTAAGGAAGCACACAGGTGGGCAATTTGTGGATTCAAGGTATTTTCTTGGATTAAGGAGAAGGATAACTACATAACAGAAAATGAACAGAGCCCCACATATTACCCCTGCTCTGCACATCCACATCTGCGTACTTTCCTCCAGTGCCTCCAAGGAAAGGCTGCTACTTCGTGTAGTAAGACGAAGAGCACAATGTGGCTACTGTTGGCTGCTAGTGGACAAATCACTGTTTTAAAAACAATGGAACTGCGCCTCCTATTTACTCTGCTTCTCTTCCTTGAGGCCGGGTGAGTAAATGGTCTCCAAATGAGGCATTTTCTGTCTTTCTGTGCTTTCTGCTTCTATTTTTCTTCCATTCCTTTCTCTTTTCCTTAATTTGCTGGAGAGTGCTGGACGTTCCAGTGTGAGATGGAAAAATCCCAAAATTTACGCAAGGAAAAATTACAGACTAGATTTAGGTCCAAGCTAACAAAACCAAAACCAAATCAAACCCCGAGATGCTGGCTGTGACTGGGCCATGCCACTGACAGCTTTTTATTCAGTAGTCTCCTGTGTCCATGGAGAGGAAAAGCCCAGCCTTTAGGCTCCCTAGACAGTTTGTCATACTCAGGCAGCAGTGGAAAAGGAGACCTCTGAGCAAAAAAAGTGTTTGCACAACCCAAGCAATGCTCAATAATTTTCCTAATTGTAAACACCTCCTCAAACAGATATGTTGGTCCTGTCTGGCTTTTCCCCATTTAAATTTTTTTCTTTTTGTTGTATTACTTTGTTCTAGTGTTCTGTATGGTCTCTCTCTCTCTCTCTCTCTCTCTCTCTCTCTCTCTCTCTCTCTCGCTGTCTCGCTCTGTGTGTGTGTGTGTGTGTTGTGTGTGTGTGTAAGTGTGTTAATTGCTGCTTTTGCTTTCTATGTTGTTTTGGCACACTTTCTCACATAGTTGTTTCATAGTGATATTTAACTTTGTTTTATTAGCTCATCAGTCTATCTCATCTTCCATTTCCCAACTACTTTCTCTTCCCTTCTCTTCATTTCTCCTTTATACCTTTTTCTGTCTCTTTGTCTTTACATTATTAATATTAACAGTTCATTAATGCATGTGTTTTCCTATTCTCTAAAAGCCTATTTGCTTTTCCTGAATTGAAATAGTAAAACTTTTTAAAAAAGAAGTTACATGTTACTATATGAATTAGTTTTAATTGATGTTAATATTTTCTTACAAAGCAGTGTTTCGAATTGAATGTAGCATTTAAAATAAATTGAGTGGGTATGCTTAGACAGAGATATTCCCAGAACCCAGGACATATCACAAATAGAAAGTAAAAGAAACTCCACACCTTAGTGGTAGAGATACCCAGGCTAATTGTTATGACTTGGGTCTAGATGTCCCCAAACCCTCAAAAAAATCATAGGTGACTTTTTCAGAGGTGGCTGGATCTACAGTGTGTGACACTGGAATTGATTCATGGTGCAGTGCTAGGATCAGGGACACTAGGAACAAGGCTGTGAGTGCTACCTCCCTTAAATTTCCTGGATGAAATATAAGGGGCAGAAAGAGCTGTAGTCATCCCTTGTTGCTTTGTTGGCCTCTGCCTACCATGAGCTATTTCTTCTTTGCGATGTTTGTCTGCCATGCCACCCTGCTTTGGAGCCAGGTTATTATGGAATGAAACTTTTACAAACCATGAGCTAAATAAATTTTTCCTCCTTTGACTTTGGGTGGTATTTTGCCTCAGCAATGAGAAAAATAACTAAGACACTCATTGTGAAATTCAACACACACACACACCATAGTAACTGTGAGAAAACCAAGCAACGATATGCCTCCAGAATTTTATAACTCCCACAAAACTAATCTTGCAGATATTAGAGTGGAGGAGTTAAAAAAAGAGTAAAAAAAACTGACAGTTAAAAATGATCAATGAGGTAAAAGAAATACAAGTAAGCTGCTATTCAGTTTAATTACAAAAATGATTAATGAGTTCAAAGATGATACAAATAAGCATTTGAATAAATTAAGGAAGATCATGCAAGATATGAAAGATCACCTCAGTGAAGAAAAAGAACCAGATAAATCTTGTAAATGAAAACTTCAATTAACCAAATAAAAAGCTAAATTAAAAATATATATGAACAAGATAGCTAAGGTAATTGTACTACTAATATCTTTTAGTTCACTGAAAAGAATGATTTGTGTTTATAATATTAGATCAATTTTGCATGCCTATATCTTGTAATCTGAGCAATTACTTTGAAGATAACAATATGCATTATATTAACCATTGTTAAATTCCTATTATCTTGTTATAAAATTCTGTATCATTGTCTTTATTGTTTCTTTTCTTTAAAATAAAAATGAAAGAGAAAATATAACTGTAGGCTAAATGCATTAAAAGAAAGAATATCAGGACTTGATTACAAGGTGATGTAGTGGGATGTTTAGACCACAATAAAATAAAAAGGATAAGAAAAAGTGATAAGATTACTCAGTTTTACCAAAAGGAAAAAGAAAACATGGATTAATAAAGTTAGAGCTAAAAAGTCAAAGTTTCAAGGCATACTACTGAATTCTAGAGGGTTGTTAGAAACTCATCCTATGAAGCCAGTAGGCCTCTGCTAACAAAAACCGGATAAGCACTCAACAATAACAACCAACAACAAAAAGGAAGAAAGAATAAAAGACTAGAGACTAATATTCTTAATAAACAGAATTCAAAAATCCTTAAGAATGTTCTCAAAAACCTAGAATTTAATGACACATTATAAAGAATATACCATAACCCAGTTGGTTTCATTCTTGGAATGCAACGATAGTTCAACTTACATAAATCAACTAGTGTGAAACACTATGTAAATAAAATTGAGGGTAAACAATATCACATGGTCATCTCAACAGTAGCAGAAAAAGCCTTTGACAAAATTTAGCACCCTTAGTGATGAAAACTAAAGAAAGGACGTAAAGCATCTTAAATTAATAAAGGTGATGTGCAACAAATAATAGCAACAATATGTCAAAAGGGGAAATATGAAAACATTTCTTCTAACATCAGGAATAAGACAGGGTGTTGGCTCTCATCACTCTTCTTCAACACAATATCTGAAACTTTATCCAGAGAAACTAGACTAACCAAAAAATATGAAAAATTGTAAAATGAAAAAAAAAAAGTCAAATTATCTCTATTTTCAGGCAGTAAGTTCCTTATACCAAAGGCCCCCAAGGACAATTTTAGGTCTGAAAATAAATTCAGCAAAGTGGCAGGCTTCAAAGCCCACATAAAAATCAGTAGCATGCTTGTACACCAATAACAAATACATCAAGAAATAAATTACAAAAACTATTTCATGGGCTGGTAAGCCATACAAGCTGCATTGGGTTCCAGGGAGAGAAAAGTCAGCATCTCTCCAGAATCAACTATGCTGGGACTTGGAGGACCAACCAAGAAATCAACCAGCCAGTTTTTCTGGTAAGCAGTGAAAGTCACATGAGTTCCAGGAAGAGAAAAGTCAGAAAGTGCCTCCCATGAGCCTACCAGGGCTCGAGTTGAGAATCAAACACCGTCTATATCCTCTCCACCTCCCGCCTTGCTCTCCCCTCCCTTGTAGGCAGCTGGATGGTTTGGAGGACAGGCTGAATTGATAGCAACTAAAGTACATAAAGCAACTAAATGCTTGTGTTGTTTGGTTGGTTTTGCAGGCCTGAGGTCAGTAGTCTGAGCATCTCTTAGGAGGATGACAGTATGCAATATAGCAAATATGGGGGATTTTCTTCTATTTTGCTTTGAAGTCAAATATTGCTTTCATTGTTTTTTTCCTGATTAATTGTTTTTGCTTTATTCAATATTCTGTTTTGATTGGTGTTATTGTGTTTTGTTTTGGTTTGATTTTGCTATACCTGGAATGGACAACTATTGTGATGGTAAGAAGATATACTATGTAGCTATTGTTGTTTTCCTGGTATCCTGCTTTGAAGTTCTGTATGAATGCTGCATTGTTTTGATTGGTTTTGTTCTATCTTGTTTTGTTGGATTTTTCTATTTTAAAAAACCCTGCCCCATAAACAACACTTCAAAAAGTATCTTGGAAGCAACCTAAAGTGAAATATCTCTAAAATGATAATTATGAAAAACAAAAGAGAAAAATTGAAGAAAATTTTAGAAAATGGAAAAACTTCCTTTGCTCATGGATCAGAACAAATATGTTAAATTTTTAATGTTACCTGTTATGGTTTATATCTATATATGAGGCTTCATTAAAGCCTCAAGCACTCATAGGTGGGATTCTGGGGAAATGACTGGATCACAGGGATGTGATACTGATCAGTGGATTAGTTTACAGCTGAATGTGAAATTGTGAGGTGAAGCCTGATTGGAGAATGTGGGTCACTGGAGATATGGCCTTGTAAATTTGATCTCCTGTTTCTTTCAATTTACTTAAGATTTCACTGCATGCAATCTTTATCACTTCTTATGTCTGGAGATATCTACCTAAATAATGCTGTTCATTCATTTCTTCCCTGCCTGTTGCTCTCTATTCTCAATGACACAAGCATCTAAAAGTGACCATCTTGTGCCCCTGGAGAGTCATAGTCATTCTTCTTGCTAGAAATTAAAACCAAAGGTACTTTGTTGTTGTTGTTGTTACTGGAAATCAAACTCAGGACCTCACTTTTACCAGGCAGGTACTGTGTCACTGAACTAAATCCCTGACCAAAGTTACTATTTGGATTCCTCTCTTGATTACTGTATGGGTAATCTGAAATGCATTTCATGTTAATTTACAGCACCTGTACCGGTTCAGATGAAACCAGTTTTTCTTATCTTCTTTTTGAATTTTATTTCTATTTGTGAAGCTGTTTTGATATCCTATCATATATAATTATCCCTCTACATCCTTGCATATTAGTCACTTTCATATTTCTGGGACAAAATGCCTGACCAAAATTTACTTTGGCTCACGGTTTTGGTGGGTTCTGTTCAAGGTTCACAAGCTCCAGGGAAGAATGGAATGGCAAAGGAAAATTGTTCACTACATGGTGGCTAGTAAGCTATGAATGAAGAGAGGAGCCAGGGAAAAGAGTGCAGCATGTCAGGTCAGACCCCAGTAATCCACCTCTTCTAAACAGGCTCTACCTGCTAACAGCACATTCACCCATGAATCATGAATTTATTTATCTATGTGTATATCACTTCTAAGATTCAATCATTTTCTAAAAGGCTCACTTCTGAATACATGAAACATTCGCAGAACATTCGTAAACCATAGTATTTCATCCCTGATCCCCCAAAGAGTGATGCACATCTCATAATGCAAAATGCATTTCGTTACTCTTTAAGAGTCACCAAACTCTAAACTCTAAATGAATTGCTGAAAAGTCCAAATCCCTAGGCTGCCACTGAGACTCAAGGCAAACTCTTGCCTATGGGTCTTATAAAAATAAGACAGCTAAACATTTCCAACATACAATACAGTGAAGTAAATATTTCCCTTATAAAAGAGAACAGAGATAAATCATACCAAAGCAAGTTTGAAATTCACCAAGTCAAACATTGAGTTCTAAAACTCTATGTCCAACATCCAGTGTAGAATGTGATAGGAGGAAATCTAAAAGACTTGGGCAGCCTTACCCCAATGGTCTTGCTGTTTGGAGCCCACACGATCTTTCTACTGGACTGGCTGTTCTAATGGCCTGCAGTTTTCCTCAACAGACATTCTATGTTCCTGGCACCTCAAACTTCCTGGGGTCTGAACTGCACCTTGAACTTCACACACATCTTCATGCACTGTCCTTTTGGGGGTACATTGTTTGGCCACTGAAGTCTTCGTTTTTAAATCTGTGTGGAAGCCTCCATAACTTAATAACTCTTGTATTCTGAATGCTTAGAAAACACATGCCACCTGGACAATACCAATTTTTGCTAGCATGGTAAGAAGTTGGGTCCTCTTGGGCATGGTTGTTGTGATCTCCGAGTATCTTGATGGTTGAACTTGGAGATACAATTCCCAGGGTACTCCTGAATGATCAGGTCTCTGAAATACTGTCTTCTCCAATTAAATACTTACAGTTTTACTTCTGAGATTGCAAAGGTGAGGTGTCATTTGCCCCAATTTGGTATGTGCTTTCTTTCTTGTGCAACTGCAAGCATTTAAAATCATTCAGCTTTGTCATTTGCACCTAATTCTTCACATGCACATGGCTAAAAGTGGCCAACATTACCCATGCCACAGCCTGAATGTTGGGCTGCCTTTAAATTTCCTTCGCCATGTTAATGAGTTTTCTGACCTTAACCTTATTCTCGTTGCTTTTGGGATTAGTTCTGGAACCCCTCCCTTATGTCTTTAGTTGTTTTACAGTGGCTGTCTTAAAGTCCTGCATGAATTCAAAATGCTTATCTTTGGGGAAAATACAGAAGTCCTGCAGTGCCAGATTCAATGAATAAGGTGGAGACCAACAAAAAAAATTTTATCAGCTTGCCTTTCTGTTGGATGGCACTGGGCAGCATCATTTTCTGTACCTTTTAATCACATCTAAAGACATTCCCAAAAGAGGACTTCAAGAGCTGCTTCAGAAACTTTCCAGAACAAGGGGATAAATGTGTTTGAGACTAGGGGGAATGTTTGAGGGTGATTAATGATGATGTCTTTTATTGTAATATTTTATTTAAATATTCACCATATATTTTGATCACATTGCATATATAGTCTGGCAAACTCAGCACTTTTTACATCACATAAAGAAAAAGAGAAGAATAGATCCATTTAATTGGCATTGTAGGGCAAGAGAAATAAAGAAATTGTGCCCACTGTTCATATTTATGCCACCATGACCAAGACACAATGCTTACCTTGGTGTTCTTCATTAGAATGGATGTAATTAGCAGTGAACATGCTGCTAAGGCCATGTCTTCCACACTGAGTTGGCTGTCCACAGATTCCTTTTTATCGATATCTTGTTCTCCAGGAGAAATCACAAAGTGTCAGGTGAAGGAGTAGGACCTCCCCCCAGCCATTCTATTCACAGCCTTGGCTAAAGCTAAGTGCATCTGCTGGTCTCTGTTACTTCCCTTCAGAAAACCTGATTTATCACTCATATCTCTCAAACATACTATTGTGAAGGTTGGGCTCATTTTTACTTTACTTTCTTATAGAAAAATAAATCTTTCCACTCTAATTATTGGCTAAATGGCTTTGTCTTAGGTAAGAAAGAATGTTTTCCATCTAAAAACCAGCTGACTTGATTCAGATTTGTTGATTTGTCAGTTCCACACATTTGTGGAACATCAAAATGTAAAACAATCTTAAAAAACAAACATAATGTTTAATTGCTAACCTTTATTCATAATCAGTGTACAGAAGCCTGAGTCACCAATTCTCTCTCTTTAAAAAAAACACATATAAACTGTTTCGTTTTATATATCTTACCTATGAAATACCAATGAAATGGGAATAATCATAGTGTTCAGTATGAAGGATTGTTATGATGTAGAAATGAATGAGTATGTGTTAGACATTCAGATTGGTGCCTGATTGATAGTACACAGTCAATATGTTAAAAAAAGCCATTCTGTAGCCAAAGTACACACAAGAATGTAAAAGAGTAGAGTGTTCAAGTCAAATTTTCTGTGAGTAACTTATATGTCCTTTGTGCCTTAGGCTATACAACTGTAGAGGAAGATAGTTATAGTACCTAACTCATAGGGTTGTAGATATGTAAAATGAGATCTGCTTGTAAAACTTGTAACATAATTTGTGACACATAGCAAGTATTCACTAAATATCAAGTATATTGATTAGGAACTGTTGAATCTATAAATTATGAAAATACTAATTGAGGTACCATCTTGTTTCTTAGACTCCATTTCTTGTTTCCTGCTTCTTAGACTCCATTTTAGTTTGTAGGTGAACTCCTGATAATTTCCATCCCTGGTAGTCATGAAACCATAAGAGAAACAAATGATTTTAGCACACAGAGGTCAAGACAACCCTTGCCTGTATCCCAATTGATTAATGACCTAGATGTTCTGGAAGGTCCCATAACACTCCTGTGAGACTTTTAAATATGGTGATATGGTAGCCATGGTAACTGAGGAACTTGAAAAATTCCAAGGTGATAAGGTTGCCATGATTACTGGAAAGGTTAAAAAAAAACAAAACAAAAACAAAAAAAAAAACAAAACAACAACAAAACTTCTAGAGAACAAAGACTGGTGTGGATGTGTGTCACAGTGAACTGCTGATCATATCACCTAGCTCACTGAATAAAACTTACTTGTTACAGAATTCAAAATTTCTAGAAGCACCAATGAGATTAGCCCAGGAAAAAGGCTCTCAGTTGAGGGGACCTTGTCTTCTCATCCTGTCACTTGATCTTTGAGTGGCAGGGCACCCAGGATGATTGCAGCTGGCCTCACAGCTGAAGTCTGCTGCTGAATGCAATGTCACAACTGTGGGACAGAAAACAATCAATCCCTCTCTCCTGACCAAGGTAAATGTTTGCCCTAGTCCTGCCATTTCTATCTCTTGCTGTTCTGTATCAGGAAATTCAGAAGAGCTCAGCTTGTCTGCTGCAGACAATCACGGAGATCACAATCTTTTTATACTTTGCTGGTTGCAGACTTTTGTTTGTTTTCTTGGGCAGATGGAGCAGGGTGGGCTTGCCAAGGTAGACTGCAGCTTTGTGGGTTTTGTTTGAGCTCACATAGGCTCTGCTGACAGCAAGCTGACTATTTTGGAATGCATGCTTAGGAATTTTGATGTTTAAAGGCAGTGATTAAGGGGTTAGAATGAAAAAGGCAAAACTCTGAACTTTCTGTGAGATACAGTGGCCTATTTTTAAGGTTGGGAAGGCCTTTAGAGGGGATGCTCAACCCCCAAATAGCCAGTAGGATGTGGAATGTTGTTCCAAGGAACCTGGGGCATCCAGATCAGTTTCCATATATTGATTCCTGGTTAAGTGTGGCTGGAGCATTACCCTCATCAAATTTTGTGCCTTGCAATTCCCTGAATGGCACTGGTGATTCAAGAGAAGCCTCCTGGTGTAAAACCCCCTGTATTGCCTCCCACTTCTTATGAGGATGAACTTTTGTCTCTCACCCCTTCAACACTGCCTCTACCACATTGAGCACTCCAGGTTTCAGGAGCAGCCTGTTCTCCCCATGCAGAGCCAGCTGCACCCCATTGATACCATCCTAGCTAGCAACCCTCCCTGCAGCTGGTGGTAGGCTCTACCTCTGAGTGCAAGAAACGCTCAGCGTCAGGTGCCAAGTTTTATACCCAGCAAGAGGTGTTCAGTACAGCAACACGTCCTCCTTGGCTCCAGTTCCTGTTTTGCCTCTCTGGCAAATGGCAGTGCATGAACTGGAGGAACAGCCCAGTTCATCTTTGTTTATATCCCATTTAGCTCCAGTGATTTGTATAACTGGAAAACTCAGAACTTTCCCTTCTCAGAGCAGCCGTGGGCCCTGACTAAGCTCACACAGTCAGTGTTTAAAGCACATCAACCCAACTGGAATGACTGTCAGAAATTTTGTTTACTTTGTTTATCTCAGAAGAGAGAAAGGATCTGGGAAGCTGCTGAGGATTGTTCAAAAAGCAGAGGTCTGAGCAAGAAATTGTGGAGAGGGTAAAATATGTTATGCCCCAAGAGATGCTTAACTGGGACCCAAATGAAGCCCTAGGGCCCCAGAACCTGGGTGATCATCGTTCAGCCCTGATGAAAGAACTTCCTGTGGCTGCCTGTTTCCCCACAAACTCGGAGAGGGTGGCAGAAGCACCACATGGCTGAGGAGAGCCCATCTACATGCCTTAGGAGCCTGCTGGGAGCTTATCTAATCATATACTTCATTCAGCTCCGCAGGTGGGGAATGCTGGGATGATAAACATGTCTTTTGTCACTCAGTTGAAGGCCCTGATCTCCCTTCTTGGACTCAGCATTTCCCTTTGTTTTGGGCAAAAAGCAATCCCCCAAGGTTAGTGGCTCATGTGCTCCCAGTGATGGGGGAATTAGTAGAACATGCAAAGCCAGCTTGCCTGAAGCAATACTCAATGACTATGAAGATAATAAAGGGAAATGAACCCCATGTGCAGGGATTTTTGGGAGCAGTAATATTTACAAAATATCATTGCCCATGGAATATGCCTTTTCTGCCTGTCTGGAAGCCTGGGACAGATAGGTATGGACCCATCCAGGATTTAGGAGCTGTAACTATTTTGGTTATCATTCTCCACCCTGCAGTCTCAAACCTTTGTCCGTTGCTTAACTTCACCCCACGTGAACCTGATATACTGTGTTAGTCTTAAAAGATGCTTTCTTCTGTGTTTCTTCTCTGTGGGGTCACAAGACACATTTGCCTTTGAGTGAGAGGAACCTGAGTGGGGATGAAAGTGTCAACTAACTTAGACAACGTTGCTGCTGGAGATATAGGAATTCTTCAACAACTTTTGTAGAAGACTTACCCAAAGATTTAGTTCCTTTTAGCCAAGAAAATCCGGAGTCTCTCTGTTACAGTACATAGATGATTTGCTTTTAGGTGCCAAAACACACAGCCTGCGTCAGGAAGGGACTGCTCCAAGAGGAGAGGTATTGAGTGTCTAAGAAAAAGGTTCAAATTTGTGTACAAACTGTTAACTTTCAGGGATTTGTGTTAAATCACGGGACACAGTCTCTGTCAGCATCATGCACTCAGGCCATCCAGGGCCTGAAGGTGCCAGTAACCAAGAAGGAATGCAAGGAATATCTAGGAACTGTCAGATAATTGTCATCTTTGCGTTCCTAATTTGGCAGTAATAGCAAAGCCTCTCTGAGGATTTGAAAGGAGTAAACAGCCCCTTGCTGGAGTGGAACCCTAAATGATAGAAAAGTTTTGAAGATTTGGAAGGAAGATCGATAAGTGGCCAGCTCTGACACTACCCGGCATCACAAAGCCTTTCCAACCCTTTGTCCATGAGAGAGGAGACATTTCTTGGGGTGTCTTGACACAGGCTTTGGGGCCTCAGAAATGTCTGTGGTGTACCTACCTAGGAGACTCACCTTGTGGTAGCTGCATGCTCTCTTGCTTATGTTCTACTGCTGCCATGGCCATTTTAGTAAAAGAAGCAAATAAACTGACTTTGGGAAAGAAGTTAAATTCCCTGTTAAGCAGCTCTGGTGGTAAGTGGCTCTCAGGAACAAGATTGGCTCAATATCAAAGAACCCCATTAGAGGACCCTAGACTATCAAAACTACTGTACAAGTCATTAACCCTGCCTCTCTTTTGACCACATTCCTGGAGCCATCTGAGCATAACTGCTTAGACGGTCAACAAGGTGGTGTACTCAGCCCCACTGGACTTGCAGGACACATCCCTCCAGGATTTGGACCTGACCCTAATCTCAGATAGCAGCAGCATGGTAATCAATGGGGCTCGGAGGGTGGGGCAGCAGTCATTACCCCTGAATAGACTGTCCGAGATTTTGCCTCCTGGGACCTCAGCACAATGAGATGAATTGACTGCTCTCACCTGGGTTCTGGACATGGGAAAAGACAAATGGGTAAACATTTACACTAACTCTTGCTGTGTGTTTGCCACTCTGCATGTACGTGGCACTGTCTATCAGGGGAGAGGCCTTATGATAACAGCAGGGAAAGACATTAAGAATTCTCTGGAAATACTGAACTTGTTACAAGCTGTTTGGTTGCCCTCTAAGGTAATAATGTATCATGCAGGCACAGGAGAAATGAGTCAACATAAGTAAGGGAAAGCATGCAGCCAACTTAGCTGCTAAACAGGCTGCCCTTGGAGAACAGTCTCCCATGGCTTTTGTCCTGGTGGCAACCACTGCTCAAGCCACCAAAGTCCCCAGAAAAGGAACTGACATAGGCTAATGTAGAAGGGATCACATAGAAAAATGGGTAGCAAGTTTTATTAGGAAGAAGAATCTTCCTCCTGGAAACTGTGGGTCTTTATGAGATACAAGGTTTATACAATCACACTCATCTTAAAAGATGGCTATGACAAGCTTGCTTGGCCACCACTTCTTGTGTTGCAGCTCTGGACCTTGTGTGCTTTGGTATCTGTACAGAGTGAAGCCTGTGCCTGTAACAATCCAGTCACATAGCCCTGACAACACCCTGGTGTCTGGAGACAAGGGACTTTGCAATTTAAAGGTGTTGAGGGAGATTTACTGAAATGAAGTCCACTAAAGAAACAAAAAGTATTTGCTAGTCCTGATGTGTGCCTACTCAGGTTGGGTGGAGGCGTTCCCTATGAGACTGAGACACCTACAGAATTAATTAAAGCCCTAAGGGAGCTGAATATACCTCACTACAGGCTCCCCCTAATGGTGGGCTCAGATAAAAGATCCTCATTTTGGGGTTAAGTAGTCCGATGTCTCTCAGAGGCCTTGGGACTTACATGGAATCTGTACAAAGCCTCTTGACCTCAGAGTTCAGACAAAACCAAACCTTAAAGAACATCCTGGCAAAGCTTTGCCAATGACTGGTACAAACTGGGTCATAATGTTCCCTGTGGCACTTCTCCATTCATGGTGCACCCCATACCAAGATGTACGGACTCCATTTGTGACAGTGTTTGGGAAGCTTCCCCTACTTGTACTTACACTAGAAGCATTGCAGGAGATTAGGGCTTTCAACTTGCATCAGCTTATGAAGGCACAACATTGGACCTCCAGCAGACTGTGCTGCAGTGCCCCCCTATCCTGATGCACTCTGTGGTCCATTCTTTTGAACTGAGAGATAAGGTCCTAGTTAAAACCTGGGAAGAGGAGCCCTCCATCCAAAATGGGTTGGGGGGGGAGGTGGCATTAAGTCTTGTTAATGATGTCAACTGTTTTAAAACCTTAAGGTGACAGGCTGGGGATTTAGCTCAGTGGCATAAGTGCCTGCCTTGCAAGCGCATGGTCGTGAGTTCGATCCCTGGTACCAGTTTAAAAAAAAAAAAAACTTTCAGGTTGCACCCTGTGGGCCCATCACTCCAGAGTTAAGAAGGACCCTTGAGGAACCAGTAGCACCATCATCTGTATCAGATACTTGCTCACTGCTGCACCCCCAAAGACTTCAACAGAAGCTGACTGCACCTGGATCTGCATCATGACCTGGCTGCTGCCCTGATTCCAGCTCTCCTGCTGCTGCTTTTAGAAGAAACCAATTCACAGATAAGGATGATTGTCCCCCAAAAGTCTGGAAACACCTTTGCAATTGCACAATTGAAGGACCATGAAAGATTCTATTGGGATTAAGTGGGTAGAGCTGGTATCACAGTGTATCCCTGTGACCAGCAATCTGTCAAATTTGTAATCTCCATATGTAAAATTTGGAACATTGGTGGCAAGAAAGGAGTAAAAACCACCCATTCCCTGCCTGTGAGGTTCAGAAAAAGGCAATCAACGAGACAGCAATGATATATACCTAGTAACCTTTCGATCTCCAAGGTAAAATGGGAAAATTGTGATAATGAAAGTGAAGCATACTGCCCATGCTGGGGTTGTGACACCATAGGATTATGGGGGGGGATAGTATGATGGGCAGGCCCTGTTAGAACCCATGATTGGGTACCAGAACTACATCAGTGGACCCAGAATGACAGATATATCCAAGTATATATAGAAAAGCAAGTTGGTCAAAAAATTGGGCACCCAGATAGTTTTGCATGCTGGTTAGAATAATCTTCAAAGATATTAATGACTCTGTATGGGCAGTTGAATGACTTGGAGTATTTGCATTTACATAAAAGAATAGGAGGATGGAGAGATCTGAAAATCCATACCCATATATCAAGAATGGAATAACTCTAAGAAAGCCAACCAGCCTTTTTCCTGTACTTGCCTGAGAATCTTATCACCCATAGAATTCTATATTAAAGGCTTTGCCCATTATTCACCTGAAGGAAAATATCTCAGCTCAGAGAGCACCCATGTTGCCACTGCAGAGATAAATGCAAAAACAAGTATTTATAAAATGTTCGATGAAGCTCATCATCTCCTTAGTTTATTTTTGCTTGTTTTTTCTGGAACTGGGATTGAACTTATGACTGCACTTGCCAGACAAGTTCTTGTGCTGCTAAGCTAAATCTCCAGCCCAAACTTTAAAGTATTTTTTTTTTTTTGTACCAGGGATTGAACTCACAACCTCATGCTTGCCAAGCAGGCTCTTATGCCACTGAGCTAAATCCCCGGCATCTCCTTGGTTTATTAGACCCAGAAACGGTCAAAAACTGCTGGATGTGCTTCAGGACAGACGCCTCACTTTTTGAGGTGATCACCTCTCAGAAGATTTCATTCCCAGCCGAACAGTTCTCACTATAGAGGAGGGAGAACCTCTACCTCTCCTTATGATAGGAACTGTATCGAGGCAGAAAAGGATTTTATGTGAGTCAGGGACACAGCCATGTTATATGTAACCACACTGGGTCCAAGATTGAACATACAGGCACCAAGGGAACTTGGTTTTCTGTACTACTGGGTTATTTAAATGCCTGGAGCATAGCTAAAAATTTACAGGTATGGGACCCTGTCTCCTAGCAATGCTGATCCCCCAAATCCAAGCAATTCAAAGGGAACTCGGGGAAAATCACAGGCCCCTGCAGTTACTCCCTAAACAACAGGCATGACCCAAATAAGCTTCCATGGTTTAAATATTGGGAGGGGCACGTACAGCCAGGTCCATTGGATCGGGAACAGGAGCACTGGTCCATTCAGAGATGGAGACGGGTCTCCAAAGAGTGACTCCAATAACACAAACTATAAAATGGACATAACAGGAGTCTACAGTGTAATCAGACAGCTACATAATCAAGTGAGTTCACTATCCAAGGTGGTTCTACAGAACAGATGAGTACTCAGTCTACTTTTTACAGAACAAGGAGGATGACATGCAGCCCTAGGGGAAGAATGTTGTTTGTATGCAAACAGCTCTGGGATCACAAAACAAACATTAGACAAATTGGACCAGAGAGCCCAGGATCAGGCTGTGGCCCATTAAAATGATAAAATGATAAATGATAAAAGCAGATATTCAGTTGGAACCTAGGGCTGACATCTCTACTTACTAGACTTGCTGGGCCAAAAAAAATGTCATAATTCTATTCTTTACCTATGGGCCATGCTTAATTGATTAGATAAAAGGTAGGATCCAAAGTAGTAATAATCAATACAAAAGGTAGTATTAACTGAAACTTTCAAGATACATGCACACCCAATTGTGAACCAGCACAATATGAAGGACTATACATGTACATGCCCATGAAAGGAAAATATGTCTCTTTAAGGGGGGAAATGTGCAGGCAACTGAGACTCCATCTTGTTTCTTATACTCCATTTTAGTTTGTAGGTACCCTCTAGGTGAGCTCTGTCTATACTTTCTGAGAATTTCCATCCCTAGTCATAACACCATACAAAGAGAGGTAAATGACTTTAGCACACAGTGGTCAAGACAACCCTTGCCTATATTCCAGTTGATTAATGACCCAGATGTTCTGGAAGGTCCTACAACACTCCTGTGAGACTTTTAAGTATTGTTGCATGGTAACTGAGGAAGCTGAAATTCAAAGGTGATAAGGTTGTCATGGTTACAAGAAAGGTGTAAAGACTTCTAGAGAACAAAAATTGGTGTGATGTGTGTCATGGCAGACTGCTGACCATTCACTGGGCAAGCTGAATAAAACTTGCTTGTTTCTCAATTCTTGGCCTTCGGTGGGTATAACTGTTGATTGTAGCTTACTACAGATACATTCTGCATATATTTTGGGGACTATCTGGAACATTCAAAGTATAGTACTTTTACAGAATTCATCAAGAGGTGCTTTTATTTGGAATAAAAGAGGTTAGGAAACAGTGATTGGTTACACATTTCATGTAAGATTAGACATGAAGTGGGGAGATCATTAAGTATTTTTCCTCAAAGTGAGTGCTATATCAATGAAAATATCTACTTATATCTTCATATAGTTTTAGACATAAAATTATTCTGTAGTATGGCTAAACATCATAATCTGACAGAAAAGCCTTTGAAAACAATCTGTCATGTTGTTAACACTGGACACAAAATTAGACTTCATAGCTCTGCCTGAGATCACATGACTAATTATTGATGAGCACAAATCCACAATCCAGATGCCCAATGCAGTCTCATCTGTGATACAAAATCACCTACCTTACTCCATAATTTTATAAAAAGAAAGCAAGAAAGGTAGTACATCTTGCTCTTGACTGTGATCCTACAGGTAATATCTGTATCCAAAGTTCAGAATACAAGGGCTTGATTATTTTCCTGAGGAACCTCTCCATGTCACAAATGCCTGAAATCCATCACAGGTACAAAATTTTAGAAGCTCTTAAAGGAAGGGCAATAATCACATTAACACTAACCCCATTAGAGTTACAGCAGTTTTCCTTGCGTAAGCATTAATGGTCATGAAATCTTGAAGTGCTTTAAAATCTAAAAGATTACAACTTCCAGCCTTGCTTTATGTATTCTGCAAAACTTTCTTTCTAAATTGACAGAGAAATGTTATTTCCAAGACAAGGAGCACCTCAAAAATTCGGGGCCACCAAACAAATATTACAAAAATTTCTCAGGAACTTCCTAGAAAGAGGCAATGATGCAAAAGATGATAGTAACTTTAAAAAATGAATATACCTGACAGAATGAGCAGCTAAACAAAAGCAAAAAATAAGGAAACCAGCAAAGGGAAAACAATGCAAAAGAGGAATAAGTCAGGAACTTTCAGTAGAAACTCTCAATCTGAGTGGTTTCAGCTCCCCAAACAAGAGATACAATGAATCGAGATAAAAAACCCAGCAATATTCGGTATACAAGAAACATATTTAATTCATAAAGAAATTCACAGCTAAAAAACATGAAAAATAATGTTCCATTCAATGGGAATCCAGAAAAGGGTAGATATTCTGAATTTATACATAGTAGATTTCAAGCCAAAACTTAGCAGAAGAGACAAAACGGTCATATTAATTAAGGAAACAATTCAACAGCAGGAGATGAAAGTCATGAGAATTTAAACACCAAACACCAGACTCTCCAACCTCGTAAAAAAAAGGTTGGAGATGAAAAATCAGATAAACACCCATACAGTTTTACTGGGGGACCTTGGTACCTTATGGACACAAATAGCTCAACTGGATAAAGAATCAAGAAAGAAACGTCAAATTTGAACACATGGGTTTAATGGAAACCTAAGGACTGCTCCAACCAAAATCAAATCAACAGAATACATATTCTTCTCATCAGCACATGAGTCTCCAAAACAGACCACATACTAGCTAATAAAGCATGCTTTGGTAAATGAAGGAATCAGTCTCAGGAATCTGATGATAATCCCAGCACAGGAAACCATAACCTATGGGACACAATAAAGACCCGAGGGACGTTTACAGAGATGAGTGTGCCCAGATCATAAAAACAGAACGATCTCAAATAAATGGCTTAATATGCACTTCAAGGTCATAGAAAAGCAAGAGTGATGCAAATTCAAAGTTAGCACGAGAAAGCAAACTATACAGAACAGAGCAGACAACATGAAATTGAGACTAAAACAATTTGAAAACTTGGTGGATTGAACATCTGGTTCTTTGGAAGAACAAATAAGAATGAAACAAATATATAAATACAGCCATTCTTACCAAAATAAGGGGGGAAAAGAGACCTAAATCCATGGAATTAGAAATTAAAAAGGCAAAATCACCATGGATTCTGCCCAAATCCAGAAGACAATTAGCAAAACTTTGAAGAACTGTGCTCTAATAAAATGAAAAATTCAGAATGTATAGATAGATTCCTAGTTACATAGTATGAAAATGGAACCAAAAAGATATAAAAATTCCAAATAATCCAATATCAGCCATTGAAACAGAGTAAATAATACAAAACCCCTACCAAATAAAAAAGCCCAGATCTAAACAGGTTCATTGCTCAATTCTATAAGAAGCTCAGAGAAAATCTAACCCTAATATTCTTCAAACTTTTTAATGAAATTGAAAAAAAAGCAGTACTCCCAAATTCATTCCTGAAAATAACTATTACCCTGATCTAAACCCAGCAAAGAATTGGACCTAAAAAACAACTACATGTCAATCACTTTAGTGAAACTAGATGCAAAATTCCTCAACAAAACGCTAGTAGACAGAATAGAATATAGCAAATTATCAAACAGATAAACAAGTAGACTTTATTCCAGGGATGCATGGATATATGTGAATCAATAAATGTAATACACTATGTCAACAGAAGTAAGGACCCAAAAAAATCATGTAATCATCTCACTAGATGCAGAAAAACCATTTGACAAAGCTCAATATCCATTCATGGTTAAAAAATTCTGAAGAAAATAGACATAAAAGGTGTTTATTTTAACCTGATAAGTCATTTATGATAAATCAATAGCCAACATCATTTAAATGAAGCAAAGTAAAAGATGTCCTCCTAAAAATCAGTAAAAAGAAAAAAATATTCACTATTATCACTCCTATTTAATATATTTTTCAAAACAATTGTTATCTGTACTTTTTAGAGAAAAGACCACTGGAAATAAAGTTGTGGGAAGTTTTTGTTACCACATACCCAAATACAAGTGATTAATGATTGTCTAATATCTTCTATTCATTAAAGCACATTTACCCTTGATTTACAAAATACATTCAACATTTTATTGCAATAATTATATCTATGTTACAAAGGTTTCTGTTGCTATGACAAAATACCTGAGGGAAAAACAACCTAAAGAAGAAAAGATTTATTTTGGCTCAGTTTCAGCGGATTCAGTCCACAGTTGCTGGGTTTCATTGTTCTGGGCCTATGGTGAGGTGGAACATATAGTAGAGACTGAGGCATGGTGAGGTAAGTTGTTCATGTAGTGGCATGTGGGAAGCAGACAGAGCCAGAGACAGAGACAGAGACAAAGACAAAGACAAAGATAGAGACACAGAGAAACAGAGACAGAGGCAAAAAGGTTGGGGACAAGATATAGGTTCTAGGGTGATACCAGGATCCTTTTCCTCCAATTAGGTCACGTAAATGAAATTCCCATTCTCATGATTAGATCACATTTCAGACCAATTCTTAAACATACAAGAGATGGGGGTACATTTCATATTCAAGACATAACCATAGCCAATGAAATTTTTTCTTTCTATAACAGAAACTCTTTAATAGTTTTGAATTATGTTACCTTGTTTCTTTGATAGACAAAGAAAGATGAAACTTCATGTGAAGCTAAAAATTCATCCCTATTTTAGACCTAAGAAACAAGCAAGGGTGAGGGGGGTATGGCTGTGATTTAGTGGTTTTGCTGCTTCATCAGGCTAAGAACACTGAAATTCATTTTTATGTCTTTTTACTGTGGGTAAAAAGAATATGCCTTTGGAAGATTTTGAAAATCTTTATGATCCTTTATCAATCTTTTACAAATGTGATGCACGGACATCAATAGCCAAGTCATTTGAAAGAGTTTGTTAAAATTTCAGTTTATTCATCCTCGTGAGGTTAATAAAATTATTCATCCCTCATGCTTGCTTCAGCAGCATATGTACTAAAGTTGGAACCATACAGAGAAGATTAACACGGCCCTGCACAAGGATGACATGTAAATTTGTGAAGTGTTCCATAGTTTTTAGAGTAAATAAGATCAAAAATCTTGAATAAATATTGTGAAAGGGTAAGAAATTGCTCAAAGGAGAAAAATAACTTGGATAAGAAGAAGGAGAAAAGAAGGAAGGGAAAATAAAAAATGATACAAATTGGTGTATATATACTTAAGATAGCTAAGATGATTGTACTACTAATTCTATTAGTTCTTGGAAAAGAACAGTTAATACTCATACAATTAGATCAATTTTGCATGTCTATGTCTGGTAATCTGAGTAACTCTTTTGAAGATAACTATGAAAAATAGCAACCACTGTTAGGTCCCATCATTTTGCGTTGAAAGCCGATATTGTTACTGTTTTGGGTTTTTGTTGTTTTTGTCTGTCTCTTTTGTTTCTCATTTTTTTGACGTTTTTTGTTTTTTCCCTCTTTAAAATAAAAAAAAAATTAAAAAACCATTTACTTCTATAACATGTTGCAAGGGCAAATGGAATAATAAACGGCAAATCACCTTATGAAATATCTAAAATGTAACAGGTACTCACAAATGAAAATCACAGCCTTTTAAATGACCATTATTTGCAGAGCAACTGTTACACAGATTTAATGTGGTCCCAATCAAAGTATCAATAATATTACTCACAGAACCACAGAAAGCAGTCTTAAGGCATGTAGAGTCTTAAGGCACTCAGAGGAATGTGGAAATAAAAAATTTAATTCAATTTATGAATGAAACATTTGACCACAATTCCCAAGAGCCAGACCCTAGGATTCTCCTGGGAGCAGTACCTCAGTTTTCACTAAATCAGGGCTCTCAACAACTTTACAGAATAAAACCACCATGAGTAACAAGAATCAACAGCACCCTCTAAATGCTTCGTAGTACCTCTGTCACTACTGTGTTCGGGGTCAATAGAGCTTAAGTAGCCTTTTGTCATTTATCTAAGATCCTTTATATTTCTCAGCATAGCAACCAGATTAATTCTTTGAAATAATACGTGAATCTTATTTCTTAGCTTAGAAGTTCCCCGAGGGAGGGTCTTGAAAGGAAATCACAGTCCTACATGATCTGTGCTTCCTGCTTGAACATAGCTTCCACTCTGCACTCTGAACTCTTACCTCATTCCCAGCTCATAACCTCGCCAGTCTCTAGCCATCATGAAGTCTATGCTGTTGACTGAACAGTTCAAACACATTCCTGACTCAGTACATTTTCTTCTGCCTTCCTCTGCTCTTCTCCAGATGAGAATAATTTCTTTCAAAGGTTTCCCTAACCACCTTCCCATTCAGTTAGTTGCTGCATTGTGTATTATATATGCACTTTCTGGCTGAGTTACTATATTTTCCTGATCGAGCTCCATGAGAACAGATTCACTGTTGTACACAACAGCACTTGACTTGTAATAAGTACTAAGCTGATAAAAGTTGAAATAACATATGTGTCAACAGAACTGTTAAAGACAAATCAATTAGCCATCACCTCAGAATGAGAACCAGTTCCAGTTTTTATAATCCTCTATTCATCAGAATATCATTGAGTGACCAAAGAAGCAGCTGTTTGGAAGTGATTGCTTCATTCACAAGACAATTACTTCTGTGGCTGGCAATGTGAGTACACAGGGATTGCCATGTTGTACAAGGGAGTGCCCCACGAAGGGACTCATACTCCCCTGGGAGGAAAGCTTCTACTTCAACACTGATATGGAACTTTTCCATACTCTGTTTCATGGTCCTGGGCCACAAATGTAATTTTCTTCCTGTGTCTTCCTAGAAATAAAAAAGCAAAATAAAAAATATTGATCTCCACTTTGAGACAGAGTGCTCTCATCTTTGGAAAGCATGAGCATGAGGTAACGAGGAAGATCTAGCATCCTAGGTTGTGAAGAAGGTGTTCAGTTGCCCAGATCCAAGAAACAGACTCAGAGGCATGAAGAGCAGGAAAAGTGAGATTTTATTGCCAGCCCTGGAAGGCCAGGTGTTTGCTGTGAGAGGAGGATACGAGGGCAGTGACAGCACACGGTGTACCCTTAGCATGGAGGTCCCCTCTCTCAGTTCCTCACTGGCTGAGTGCTATGGGGTAGTATCTTTCCCAAACATTTCCTAAGCTTCATTATCTCCCTATAAGGCAGTTCCACATTTGCCCTCCCAATCTCTGTTTGTGTTTCATCATACAAATGGCCTTTTGCTGGCCCACTCAAGGAGTCCAAGGGAGATTTTTGAAGTGAGGTTGCAAGATTAAAAGAATGCATGTGTGCAAGACATCAGCAACAACAGCAGGCAGCATGGAGCAGAGCAGAGCACGAGAGCCACCTGCATCTCTGTCGCGCAATTCTTTTACAGGTTTGTAGCTCATATTTACATTCTTACATAGTCCCATAACCAGTGCACACAAGTTGACCTATGCTAAGTCACAGTGACATAACTGTACCCTACTGAGCACATACACAAGACAAGCAGAGTCACACCTTCAAGTGTTCTTAGATTATTGTCATCTGGAGAAGAGCATTCCAGGCAGAGGAAGGCTTAAGGAAATGTACTGAAGCAGAATGTGTTTGAGCTGTTCAATGACACAAAAATTAAGGGGACTAGGTGTGGAGCAATCCTGTGAGCAAACATCTTCATGGGCCAGTCATGCATAGATTGGTCAGCATACATTATCTCTTTGGAGTAAGTCTGAGAAGAACTGTTCAGGTAAACTTTTAAGCACATTTAAGGCTGGATTTCTGTTATTTGTAGAAGTACCTGGGTATGCACATGAGTTATGTGTATGCAGGAATGTCTACAGATGTAGCTTAGTTTTTTTAACTGGTTGCAAGCTGTATATAGTTTTATGTTTTATTTCTGTGTCTTTAAATGGTGAGAGTCCACCACAATTCACAAGGTCAGCGCCAAGGACACAGACACTGAAGCCTGATCTGGCTGCAGGGGTATGAGTGTCAACCCTGCAGCTTGAGCTTGCAGAATAAATAGTGGGGGCGGGTCTGGTTCTGTTCTTCTGGGAGTACCAGGTAAAGTGTCTCTGGCTGTCATTGATGCTTCAGTCAGTTGAATCCCCAGAGTGGGTTTTAGACCTCAGGATTGGATTCTTTTGCAAGTTGGTGGCAAGAATTTTGGTCAAAAAAGTTTTATCCAAGATGACCACAGCATATCTAACTTGTCTTTTGTTTTTTTATAAGAGTTACTTCCATCTGTAAACACAGTGTACTTAGAATCTGTCAAAGAGGCCATTTTTGAAAAATAATGTATCTCAGTACTGCATGCAACACCTCTGAACAATTATTGTGAGTCTAAAGTGAGTTTGTCAGCTTTCTTGATCAGCAGGCCTGTGGCTGTGGGAGAGTGGAGGCAAAGAGGGGAGACAACTCTGGGAGGGCATTGGGCACCCCAGGGACTGACAGTCTGATCAAGCAAATAGAAACCACCAGCTCCAAGAAATTTATGGAGTTGCTTGCAACAAGTTTCAGTCAGATATTGGAACAGAACTTTTGTGTAGCAGGTGACATATACAGAGGGCAATTATGGTGGCATTGGCAGTTTAAAGATCTTCAATTGGCTTTACAGGCAGGAGAAGTGTACTGTTTGATGCAGGTGGGGTTTGCCTTGGGACAGAGTTTGATTAACAAAGAGGCATGATTGATAGCAAGCCCTGGGGGTGAGTTCTTTGTCCATACTTGTGCAAATGAGTCAAAATTTCAGAGTTATGATTGTCAGGTATTTCAGGCTGATGTAGCACTATTCTTCCTCCTAGGGTTTGATCAGAGTCAATATCAAGTCTAGGACAGTGGAATTACATGTGAAGGAGGCTGGTAATGTCCCAGGAGAGGTATAGGGTACTTAAGCATGTGCAGGACTTCAATAAAATGTCTATCAATCATAGGATCTGTTTTAGAGGAATTTCTTTCCAGTGGGGGCCCTGGTAGCTAACTTCAGTAACTTTAGATGTGTTTATTTACTTATTGCCTCTCTCGTTCAGGTCCACCAGGAGAGTAGTGTGGTACTTATCTAAGGTCTCATGACCCTCTGTTGCACTGCAGTCAGTTTGGATCCACTTGGGGAGGACTGTTCACAGTGGAGGGGTCTTTTAACTTTAGTCAAGCTTGGGCCCCATCTAAAATACGGTGGAATTCTTCAGGTCCAAAAAGAATGAGGAGGATTTGCTGACAGTAAAGTAGGAGGCTGTGGCACAGGCGACAGAATTGGCAGTGGTGGCTTTGCAGCTGGTTGAGAAGCTTGGAGTTGATGAATATGAGGAGGTATATTGGATTTGGAGTCTTCAGGCAGAACAGGGTTAAGTTTTTCTGGGTTTTGCTGAATCTGAGAGCCTTTCAGATGGCCTTGTGAGTTGGTTTTGATGACCAGGATGGCTTTCTTGTTGTGCAGGACACAGGTGCAGACTCAAGGTGGGAGAGTTTTTAACCCCTTATGGCAATTGAATTCAAGTGAGTTGGTTTTTTATCTCAGGATTTTCCAAGTTAAAGGGACTTATGGGAGCTACTGACATTCGCATTTTTAAAAATCTACAACAGTCCAAAAAGGGTGTTGCCTCACAAACATGAGGTCATGAGTTTAATTCCTGATACAAAAAAAAGTACCAAAAGTTATGTGTGGTTTGGGAATCACAGAATGCAAGGTGATGGCTGTGCTGTTGATGACATAGAGACTTTGCATGAGGTGATTAACAGTCTTTCAGGCTGGTGTGTGGCTGGATGCCTGTTTATGCTTCCTGTGACACCTGAAAGTAATAGGAGTCATGGTGAGGCAGTATGGTTGATGGCCAGGCAAGGGGGTGAGTCTTTAGTTATCCTCAGGGTGGAGAGATTTTAGAACTTCAGGATTGAAGTTGTCTGTCTCAGACTGGTGCAGGCATCATTATCCTTTTGGGGAATAGTCAAACTTGGAAGTACAGGATTAAACAAGAGGAAAGCTGGCTTTGTATGAAGGAAATGTTCTCTAAGGCTGTAAGTTCATGCCTGGAAGAAGGGAGAAGCAGGGAAGAGTCCCAGTTGCCCCAGGGATGTTAACTTTTTGACAGAGGAAAATTTTAAAGGCAGAAATTTCCATTCCATTGTTACAAGAAAAGTCACAGATTTACTCCAAGTTTTGTAATGACTGAGGACATTCAAGGACCCAATTTGATAGAGGTTGTCTATCTTATCTATTTAGATCTGGCAGGGTGCAACTCATTTGTTAGGACTGCAGTCCAATTTTTCTCTGTGGAAAATGTGGAATTCATAATTACTAACAGTCATCTTTGGTGACTGTTAGATGACACTATCTGACCACAATAGACATGTTGGGGGGGGGGGCTGAATGCAGGCAACGAACCTCAACTGTTTCAGCTGATTTGAAGTAGATAAATTGGGAGTAGGGAGTGAAGCTACAGGTGTTGGTAGCAAATGCATCAGCTGATGAGAGTGTTAAGTATTTCCAGGAAGAATGGGTTTCTTTCTCTTTCTTTTTTTATCTGAAAATGCAGGGAGTGGTTTGGTTTCATTTTTAGTTCCATAAAAGTCCTCTTTCTGGCAGTTAGGGACTTTGAGTTTTAACTATTTAGTCCCCATTCTATCTCCCTATGGTGTATGTTGTGAACACTTGAACAATGGCACAACAGACAAAGGACAAGTACCCCTCAGAGAGAGACCATTCAGATGCCTTCCTGGCATGCCCCGTGAGGGGACTCAGGTGCAAATCGGCTAAGGAGGGTGTGAGGCCTTCATTATGCCCTATGGAGATCACCACAGAACCACAGGTGAGGGCCCAATGAGCCATCACAACCAGTGCTTTCCAGTCTTGGCAAACAGATGAAGCTGCCTATTGCTTATTATGTCTGTTCCAATAACTCAAACATTCATTCAGCAGGCATTCAGAAGTTACATGTTCCAATTCCCTATCCTTGAGATTGGTCTTAACTAACAAAAGTTGATCAAGCTCTTCTGCCCAAATTGAGCAGTACTAACAGATAGTGTCTCTGAGAATTTTACTGGAGGAATCATGTAGGCAGGCAGTCAGATAGAGACAGATAGACAGATAGACAGACAGATAGAGTGTGTCCTTCTCCCTTTGGAGTGTAATGTCAACCTCTTGAGTGGGGAGCCAATAATCCTCCTCTGGACATCCAAGAGGACTTGAAAAATCTCAAGGGCATGCCTTGCTGTCTGGACTTGGATAGGTCTTGCTCTGTCCAGTCAGGACCAGTGATGAAAGAGATCAGCATGGTTGATTTCCCAGTAGACTTACCAGATGCAATAGCAAGCAGAGGTACTGAAATAACATCCAGGATTTAGAGGCAGATTTATTTACATTGATGGACACCGATAGGGGTCATTCTCAGAATGTCAGACCCTGATCTCTGGCTGTCTAGGGCTTATATTGGATAAGCAAGCAGAAAGTAGAGAAGCAGAATGACTTGTCAATTGAAGGTTGGTTTATACAATGTGCATCATAGTAACTGACTGTTTCTAAGAGGCCAGAAGCAACTGGAAACTCAAACAGGAACTATTATCTGGGCAACTAATGAACTGAAGTATACAGATCGGGGAGAGGATGTTCTGGTAAAGTTTGTCTCTAGCTTGAAATCTGCTTTGTTTATGAAGCCTGCAGACCCATGATCATCATCACGTAGGTAGGTCATTTGCCAGTCTCCTCTCCCTTCACTGAGTTAAACACTTTATTTTGAAAATGTACTACTTTTAGTTTGTATTTCTTAGGTGTTAATACACAAAATCATCTAGGTACTAGATAAATGAGAATCTCCTCCTACTAGATATAAAAACTTGAAAGAGAAATTAAGAGTATTACATTTTTCTGATGTTGACCATTTTTATTATACTCTAGTTAGTGTAAAATTTTTCTTGTCTTTTTGTTATGTGCAAAACAATTTGCCATGAGCGTGACAGTGGATTTCATACACAGTCACTCCATTGTTTTAGATGACAGATCTGAGAAATTCTTCCATATTTGTAAGTTTTTAGAGAATAACAGGTTGTGCCAAACTCCAGAAATTTAATTCAAGCACTTTATGTTTCAGTATTAGCTGACTGGAGGACACTATTTGGTATGTATGAATAACATAGGAAGTTGCAGCTTAAGATGAATGTGTTATACTGATTCTTTTAAAAGTCAATGGGTTCTGGCTCTGTCAAAGGAAATAAATTTGAGGTTATAGTAGTTTCTTATTTATATTTTGTTTCTCTAGGAAGATTTATCTTTATGATGTTAGTTCCCAGAAACATCAGCTCAATAAGGAACCAGATGAGCTTCACAAATCAGGTCTAAGGATTTCTAATTGTTCATAGCACCTGAGTATGTTCTGTTGGCATACTAATGGAAACTGAGCTTAAAATCTGAGATTTTTATAAGGTAGTACATGTAGGACTAAAGATATCCCCTCACATGTGGATGAGATTTAATATACCAACCAGCATACAGACTCAGGTGTGTACACACTGGAGATTGTAGAAGTCCTGAGAGGCCATGCAGTGTGCTCTGACAGAGGAATGTGTGAAACTGTGACAGTGAAGCTGAAGGTTCAATAGAGAACCCAGAAAGTTGGTGAAGCCAGGAATGTGGATCTTCTGAGGAAAAGAGGGATGAAAAACATCCCAAAAGACCATAAGGACTCAATCACCTGCAGTTTCATAGGGAGGACGGTTCTGCATGTTATGCAAACACAATCCAGAAGTAGATAACCACAGCATTACAGCCCCTTTCCAGGACATACGTGAATGATAACGGTGAAGAGAAATCTTTACAATGGGCATAACTTGAGGCTGTGCACCTGGTTATACATTTTGCCTGGAAGAAAAATGACCAAAATTGTGAGTATACACTGACTTACAGCTGTAACCAATGGTCTGGCAGGAGTATCAGAGATTTGGAGGGAACATAATTGGAAAATTGGTGACAAAGTTATTTGGGTA
The DNA here is from genome assembly GCF_034190915.1 of Cavia porcellus. Lineage (NCBI taxonomy): Eukaryota > Metazoa > Chordata > Mammalia > Rodentia > Caviidae > Cavia > Cavia porcellus. The sequence continues at coordinate 47,078,554 of NW_026947513.1, read as the reverse complement.
AGTGGCATGTGAATAGGGCTTTCCATATGGACAACGAATGTAAAGACATTTGTGTCCCATTTAAATACTCATCATGAAGTGACCTCAGCAGAAGATGACTTTAACAGCTCAGCAGATAGGATGACTCATTTGGTGGCTAAAAAATAACATTTTTCTTCAGCCACTCTTGTCATTGCCTAATGAGCTTGTGACCATGGGGGCAGGGATGGACATCGTGCATGGCTCAGCAATGTGGATTCCCACTCACCAAGGATGATCTGGATACAGCGACTGCCGAATGCCCAATATGTCAGAACTGAGTTTCTGATATGGCACCACTTCATGGAACAATCATCTTGCAACTTGGTTGTAGGCTACATCCTTGTAAACAGAACAATACAAGAGGAAGAGATAGCAATCATGAATATATATGCAACAAATACCAGTGCATCCAACTATATAAAACAGATATTAATGGACACAAAAAAATCAAACAAGCACTAATACATTTGCATCACTGTCATAAAAAGACAGATCAACTAGACAGAAGTCAACAATGTAATATTAGAACTGAAACAAACTTTTCAACCAATAGACTTAGTAGACTTGAATACAGTGTTCCACCACACAATAGAATACACATTCTTCTCAGCTGCACACAGAACATTCTCCAAAATAAATCACATATGAGCTCATACAACATGCTTAAGTGCAAAAGAATTGAAATTATCCCATGCATATTATCAGACTATAATGCAATGAAATTGAAAATCAATGGCAAAAAAGAACTTCATAAACATATGAAAATTAAATAGTACCTTCCTGAACAACCAATGGGTCCCAGAAGAAATTAAACAATATCTACAATTAAATTAAAATGCAGGTGCATTATACAAGAACCTACAGAGCACAATGAAAGCAGTCCTAAGAGGGAAACATATAGCAGTAAATATCTATGTCAGAAAAACAGAGCAAACATGAACAATTTAATGATGAATTTCAAACTTCCAGAAAAAGAAAATAATGTTAAACCAAAGCCTTATATGAGGGAATTAATGTATTTGAGGCTTAAAAAAATACAAAGAATCAATAAAGAGTTGATTCTTTGAAAGATTAAATCAAATTGACAAACCCTTGTCTAACCTTATCAAAAAAGGAAACAAAAGGCTCAAATTCATGCAATTAGGAATGAAAAGCATGAAATCACAATGGACCTTGCAGATATCTAAAAGATCATTTCTATCTATTTTGAAAGCTTGTATTTGAATAAGAGAGAAAATGCAGAAGAAATGGATGGATTCCTAAATACATATGAATTACCAGCACTGAATCAGGAAGACACAAAAAATCCCAAAACAATCAATATCAATCAATAAAACCAAAAGTGCAACCTACTGTCTTGGTTATTTTTCTCTCATTGTTGAGACAAAGTACCTGTTGCCCAAAATGAAGAAAGGAAATTTTATTTAGCTTACAATGTTTTGAAGGTTTCAGCTCGTATTCAGCTGGCTCCAAGGCAGGGTGGGGTGGCTAATGGGTAAATATTCATGGCAGCTACAAGTGACAAGAGCAAACAGGGCGAAAAGGAGAAAGCATGCCTCCTTTCCTCCCTTATGTTGTATGCCGGCTATTTGCCCTGGTTGGATGCAACACTCACACCATCAATTCCAGCGCTAGACAAAGAGCAAATTACAAATGCTAGACTCAGTCACCTCCATGACTGCATGAAGCTTTGCGGGGGTGGAAGTGGGGAGGCATTTAAACAAACCATAACACCTACCAACTAAGAAAATCCCAGGTCCTGATAAACTTACTGCTGAATTCTACAAGACATTTAGGTAAGATCTAAGACCACTACTTCTTGAACTCTTTAATGAAGTAGAAGGGAGAAAATACTCCCAGATTCATTCAATGGAAGGAAGAATTACCCTGATAGCAAAACTGGAGAAGGACCCCACCAAGAAAAAGGATTATAGGCCAATCTCCTGAATGAACATAGATGCAAAAATCCTCAGTAAGAGGCTGGCAAACAGAATGCATCAAATCATGAAGAAGATTGTACACCATGACCAAGAGGGATTCATTCCTGGGCTGCAGGAATACTTCAATATGCATATCAATACATGTAATACACCATATCAACAGAGTCAAAGACAAAAATCACATGATCATCTCAATAGATGAAGAAAAATATTTTAATAAAGCCCAACAGTCATTCATGATAAATACTACAGAAAATCAGAATAGATTATCTTTCCTTAGTCTGATAAAAACTATCTATGAAAAACTAAAAGATAACATCGTACCACATGGACAAAACCTCAAAATATTCACTCTAAAATGAAGTACAAGGATGTCCACTGTCACCACCCCTATTCAATATAGTGCTAGAAACATTAGCCAGAGAAACTAGAAGAGAGCAAAGGTGCCAAACACATTCACTGAAAGAAAGACAGCCTCTTTAATAAATGGTTATAAAAAAACTGGTTCTGTCCATGCCAAAGATTAACACTGAACCTATATCTTTCACAATGCACTAAAATAAATTTGAAATGGATCAAAGATCTAATTATTAAAACAGAAGCATTGAATCTTTTGGAAGATAGAATAAGTGAAACTCTTGAAGACATTTGTATAGGCAAAGACTTTATGAATAAAACCTTGATCACATAGGATCTACCACAAATAATCAACAATCAGGATCTCATCTTATTAAACAGTTTTTCACAGCAAAAGAAACTATCGGCAGAGAAGAGACAATCCACAATGTGGGAGAAATGTTTTCTAGCTGTTCCTCAGACAAAGGACTACTACTGAGAACATATAAAGAATTCAAAAAATCAGAGCTCCTTAATGTAAAGAACCAATCAAAAAATGGACATCTGAGATGAGTATGCACTTACCAGATTAAGAAACACAAATGGCAAATACATACATTAAAAAATGTTCAATATCACTGATCATTTGAAAAACGCAAAATAAAACAGCACTCAATTTTCATCTCACCCTGGAAAAAATGGATATTATCAAGAAATTGAGCAATACCAAATGCTGGTAAAGCTGGAGGGGGAAAAGAAACCCTTCTCCTTTGATGGTGGTAGTGTAGACTGGTCAATCACTGTGGAAATCATCGTGGAGATTTCCCTCAAAAACTAGAACTAGAGGTTGTGTTTGACCCAGTCCTTTTCCTCCTGAGTATTTTCTCAATAAAATTAGAAGCATCATACCACGGTGACATGTGCACATCCATGTTTATAGTGGCACAGTTTGTAATATCCAAATCTTAGAAACAACTCGTGTCCATCAACTGGTGAATGAATAAAGATGTGGGATTTTATACAATGGAGTACCACTCTGCCATAAAGAAGGATATGCTTGAGACATACTCTAAAGTAAAATAAATTGGACATCAACATGTGAATATCACATTATTTCTCTGATGTGAGAAAATGAATGTGCAAATTAAAACCAAAATATATTTTGAAACTGGAGGAAAATGTTCAAATGGAAGGGGAAAAGTAGAGCGAGAAAGAAAGAAAAATAAAAAAACAAAGAAGGAAAACATGGAAACAAAGCTTTGTAGACGACAAGGGAGGAGGCTTTGAAGGGAGGATAGAGGAATGAGGAAAACCAGTTACACTATGTACAGGTACAAATTCTCTATGATGAATGTGATCATTACGTGTATCTAAAATATACCAACAAAATATAATGTAAAAATTACAGTAAGATAGTGTAAAATCCAAAAAAAAAAGAAAGAAAAGAAATGAAGATATTTGCTATCCACCAAGCAAAGAACCAAGACATGCTGAGGTATTGCTGAAGACCAAGAGAATACAAAATGGGTAGCACAAGGAGGTGGCCGTAAACACCAGCCACCGACCTGTGACCAGTTACAGATGCGGATCATAATTGCTCTCTCCTACTTTGTGAGAACTCTTCATTTGTAATGTAGTATCAGTTAGAATTAACACTAGTTCTTAAATTTTGCTAAATCTATTTTACACTGTTATGAAATGTTAAAAATAAGTATTACCCAAAGAACAGCTTTGCCTTCTATTCATGGAAGGCAAGTAGTGTGCTTCTGTTTTTACGCAGGCTAGCTTGTATCATATTAGGCATAATATTTTTACTTTAAAGGGAATAGAATAAAACAATAAAAGGAAACAAAATAAAACAGTGAGCAGACAATACTGGATTTCAAAAATAAAACAGTAAGGAATCCACATTACTATATTGCATATTGTTATCTTCTAAGTGTGCTCAAACTACCAGCTTTAGGTTGGCAAAGTCAATCAAACAATACAACCATTAGGTTATTTCTTCACTTCAATTATTGTCATCTCAGCATGTTCCTCCAAAGCAGCTAGTTGCTTATGACATGGAGAGGGTTCTCCTTCCCTGCCAGCATGCTGGCTGGCTCATGGAGGGGTGGTGGTGGCAGCATGACTTCCTTCTTGATTGCCCACTGGCTGGCTTTGCCTTTGCTGGCTCATAGAGGGAAGGGGATGTCTTCCTTTCTAGGCATAGTGATGAACTTGCTATTGTATCTGGAGACAAGGGATGGTACAAGCAAATGTGTCTGTCGAGTTGAAAAGTAGTGGATTGTAATAGATAGCTGTGGTGTCAACTTGAAATTCCTAGCTGTTTGCATTAGCATAGTTCTGGATTTGCGTAACAGATTTATAAAAGAAGGAAGCCCCACCATGGATGTGAATGACACTAATCACTGGGTTTGTAGCCTGGATAGAACAGAAAGGGAAAGAAGACTTAAAAGTGTTTGAGGCTAGCAGCTGGGAGGAGAGAGGTGCTAGGAAGGGGAAACTGAGGAGAAACATGCTGAAGGGACTCATTTAAGTCCTGCTTGGAACATGCTCAATTTTTTTTTGTTTATTCATCCATATGTCTGTCTTGAACAGGCAGTTGTACATTTGATATTAGAACTGAAGGTAGAGGCCTGGTAATGGTATAGCCATACAAATTGGTGCCCTTTTTAACATGTACATTATACCCAGAATAGCAAATGTTGGTGAGGATATGGCAGAAAATGATTTTCATACACCATGGGTGAAAATGTAAGTTAGTATCAATATTATGGAGAACAGTGTGTGAATTCCTCACAACACTAAAAGCCTGCCAACCATACTATACAGCTCACTGGCTTCGGGGTATCTTTCCAGAGAAGTGAAATCAGCATAGCAAGAAGACGCCTGTATGCCCTGATAATTGTAGCATCACTCACAATAGCTAGGATACAAAACTGGCTGGGAGCCAACTGGCAGAGGAGTGGGTGGAGAAAATGTGGTAGATATGCACAATAAGTATTGCTTGGCCATAGAGAATGAAATACTGGATTTGAAGCAAAATGAATGGAATCAGAGGACATTATTTTAAGCAAAATAAACCAGATTCAGAAAGACAAGTATCATGTATTCTATTATATCTATGGAAATTTTAAGGAGTCAACCTTAAAGTAAAATAATATTTATTAGAGTTTAGAAAGCAGAGAGGAAGATTTGGGGAAAGGGAAGTTTGATCAGCACTTGCTGTATGCTTGTACAGAAGTAGCACACTAAACCTCATTGTTGTGTACAATTAATACATACTGATAAAAAAGTTATAAGGAAACTATAATGCAAAAAGTGAGAAAGGAGGACCATGAAACAGCTCTGAAGAAGGAAAGTCAGTAACTCAGAAAGGGAATGTTAACCCAAACAAATGCTATCACTTGTCAAGGAGAAGCCATCCTTCGGTGCAATCAGGTGAAAGTTTGTGTGTGATCATAGTAAGTGATTTCAGTGTGGTGCTTGGAGAAAATACTGACTTCTGTGGTTCCAGACAGAATGAGTCAGTGGCTAACAGATATCAAGTGTGAACCAAACAGAGTTTGGTGGTAGCATGGAAGGAAGTGTTGGCAAGGAGAAAACTTTGTAGACATGAGTGATAATATAACACGTGAGTGCAAATGATCTAGTTGAGATGGTGCTTTAAAAGAGAAAACCAAAACTTACAGGAACAATATATTTGCTGAACATAACAAGCACAAATAATCTAATGCTGTACCTCAAACTTCTAGAAAAAGTAAAAATGTTAAACTCAAAGTCCAAAGAAGGTAGAAAATTATAAAGATCAGAGAAGAAATTTATGGAACTGAGACGAAAAAAAGTAAAGAGAATTAATGAATCAAATATTCTTATTTTTGGAAAAATAAAATTGCTATTTCCCTAGCCAACCTTATCAAAAAAAAAAAAAAAAAAAAAAAAAAAGGAAAGAGAAGACTCAAATCCATGTAATAAGGAATGAAAATGGTGAAATCTCTACAAATCCTATGGAAACACAAAAGATCATCAATACCTATTTTGAAAAGCTTTACACTCATAGGCTAAAAAACAGAAGAAGTGGACAGATACCTAGAAACACATGAATTACCTAAGCTGGATCAAGAAGATATAAAACTTCTAAATAACCCAATATCAGTTAATGAATTGTAAACTGTAATTAAAAACTTACCAACAAAAAAAGAGAGCAGGTCCTGATAGATGCATAGTTGAATTCTAAAAGAATTTAGAGATGATTTAATACCAATACTCCTCAATTCTTTAATGAAATTGAACAGGAAGCAATTCTCCCTGCTTCATTCTGGGAGGCAAATGTTACCCTGATACCAAAACCAGAGAAAGACCTAACCAGAAAAAGGAAAATCACAGGCCAAGCTCTCCAATAAATATAGATGCGAAAATCCTCAATAAAATACTAGCAAACACAATGCAGCAAATCATCAAGAAGATTATATATCATGACCAAGTGGGAGTCATACCAGGAATGCAAGGGTGGTTCAATATATGCAAATCAATAAATGTAATATCCAATATTAGCAGAGCGAAAGACAAAAATCACATGATCATTTAAATAGATGTAGGAAAACCTTTTGAAAAAGTCCAACACTCAGCCATGGTAAAAAGCCTTAGAGAAAATCAGAATAGATGGTCTTCAATTCAATTTAGCAAACGCCATCTATGACAAACCAATAACCAATATCATACGAAATGGTAAAAAACTGAAAGTTTTTAATAAACCAGGAACAAGATAAAGCTATCTGTTATTTCCACTCCTATTAAATGTAGTTCTGGAAGCATTAGCCAGAGCAACTAGACAAGAGAGAAATAAAAGGAATAAATATAGGAAAAGAAGTAGTTAAATTATCATTATTCACTGATGACATAACCTCTACATAGAGGACCCTAAAAACTCCATCAACTTTTCTAGACCTAATAAGCAAATTCAGCAGTATGGCTGGGTACAAAGTCAATACTCAAAAGTCAACAGCATCCCTGTACACAAACAACAAACTCACTGAGAGAAAAATAAGGGAAACCACACCCATCAGGTTGACATTTAAAAAATGAAATATTAGGCATCATTCTAACAAAAGAGGTAAAAGATTTATACATTGAAAATTACAGTACTCTGAAAAAATAAGTTGAAGAGGAATTCAGAAAATGGAAAGATATCCCTTGTTCATGGATAGGAAGAACAAACTATTGTGAAAATGACCATACTCCCAAGACTGTTAATACAGATTAAATGTAATCCTGATCAAAATACTAATAGCATATCTCAAATATCTAGAGAAAATATTCATAAATTCCATATGGAACCATAAGAGACCTACAACAGCACAGGCAACCCTGGGCAATAAAGGCAAGGCAGGATGCATTACAATCTCAGACTTTAAACTATACTACAAAGATGCTATAATAAAAGCAGCATGGTACTGGAAATAAAACAGACCTCAAGGTTCATGAATAGAACAGAAGATACAGACACAAAGGCACACTCACCCATCTTATTTTTGACAAATGTGCTAAACATCTTCACTGGAAGAAAGATAGCCTCTTTAACAAGTGATGTTTGAAAAACTGGCTCTTCACATGCTGAAGTCTTAAACTTGACCCATGCCAATCACCTTGCACTAAAGTAAAGTCAAAATGGATAAAAGCTCTAAATATTAAGAGAGAAACACTAAATCTACTGGAATACAAAGCAGGTAGAAATTTCAAGGACACAGGTAAGCCAAGAAGAGTTCATGAACAAAAACCATACTGCACAGGAAATACCTCAAAGAGTCAACAACTGGAATCTCATCTTACTAAAAATTTTTTGCACATCAAGAGAAATCATTTATTGTGTGAAAATAAACCCTACAGGTTGGAACAAGATTTTTGCCAACTGTACCTCAGACAAAGAATTTTTATCTAGAACATATAAGGAATTGAAAAAAAATCAAATCCCTCAAATTTAAAGACTGGGGAACCACCCAGATAACTGTCCTTGAAAACAGCAACCATCTCCATTTTGAATGAATTTGGCCCTGTCTCCAAGTATTGATATGTACAGAGCTGGCTAGGTTATTTCTTTGTCCCTTTAATTGGCTTTAAGCAATGTAAATTGAGTTAGTTGAGCAGCTTATGTGTAACTCTGAAGCAAAGCAACAGGTCAGTGTTACCAAATAAGTGGTTGAGCCCGTGGGATGGAGAGCTGTGCTCCACACTGTCAGCCAGGACTGAGCCTTGAAAAGGACGCTATGACTTCCCAGGGAAAAAAGGATCATGTACCAGAACTGAACCACTGACCCCAAATTATTAGATACTATCTAGTTGTGTTATGCAGGTTGCTCTCTCTGCATTTCTTGCCCTCTGCACGTCACAGAGGTGATCTCAGACCTCCTACCTAGCCTAGCTCACAGTAGTCATGGCAATCATGTATTTTCTGCCCTCTCACTGTGTCTCATTCTTGTACCACTCCCCTCATGGAGACCTAATAAAACCTGGATTGGGCTCTGGGTCAGGGTCTTTGTTATGGTGAACCACCATCTTGCCTGAATTTAGCACCTCTGGGCTTCCCATAACTATATATATCTTAGTGTCTACTCTTACCTTGGGTTGCAATGGGAATGGTACATTGGAATTAATTCACTACAATGCCAATGACTTGTCTTTGGGATTATAAATATAAACCTTCCTGGACTATGTAAGGATGAGAAAAGTTTATCTTTTATAAAAGACCCAATTCAAAAATGGGTATCTGAGATGAATACATAATTCTCAGATGAAGAAATACAAATGGCAGACAAATACATGAAAAAATGCTCAACATCATTTGAGAAATGCAAATTAAAACTACACTGAGTTCATCTCACTACAGAAAGTGACTGCCATCAAGAAATCAATGAATAACAAATGCTGGTGGGGGTATGGGGAAATGGAACCCTTCTGCATTGCTGGTGGGCGTGTAGAATGGTACAACCACTGTGAAATCAGTATGGAGATTCCTCAAAAAACTAGGAATAGAGATATTTTTGCAGAAGATTTAAAAACATCAAACCACAAGGATATATATGCACCCATGTTTATAGATGCACAATTCATAAGAGCTAAATCTTACAAACAGCCCAAATGCTCATCAACTCAGAAATGAATATAAAGGATGTGATATTTTTATAATGGAGTACTACTTAACCGTAAAGAATGACAAACTCACAGGTTTTACAGGAAAATGGATGCAACTAGAAATCATACCCACAAGTGAAATAAATCAGACTAGAACGTGTGAATGCTGAATTGTCTCACAAGTGTAAAAAATTGAAAGAGTAAGTAAGATCTGAATGTCACAAAAGATGTAGTAAACAGGAAAAAAACCTGCTGAAAGGGACATTTTATAGTTTGATCAATCCTGCATGCCTGTATCTGGTAGCCTGAGCAATTACTTTGAGAATAACAGTATGTAATAGTAATAGCCATTGTTGAAGTCCTATCATCTTGTTTCAAAATCCTATATTGTCATTGTTTTGTTGTTGTTTTGTCATCATTTTGACTTGTTTTTTGTTTGTTTGCTTCTTGATTTTTCTTTTTTCTCATATATATATATATATATATATATATTATATATATTAGCTGAGACAATGTGCTCTGGGGTGTGGTTACAAAGAATGAATTTTAGTATTATAACAGATAGGGTTCATTCCTGTTGCAGGTGTCGGGGCAGGTGACAGGTAAAATATTTGGGAAATTTTTAGATACAGTGCCAGAAGTGATTTTTTCTCATTATTTCCACCCACTTTCTCAGAAATTATTTGGTTATATGTAGCAGTATATTTAGAAACACACTGTTAGTTGAATGGTGATAACCCCATGGAAAACACAGCCAGCCTGAATTTGGGGGCTCCAAGTGGAATCTGGAGGAGTGCCAATTCATTGAGCTGGACTTTTGTGGGTACATTTAGGGAAGCTTGTGGAATGGGATTAGAATGGCCCAGAGCTTGGCTACAGCAGTGGGCACGTGACCCAGCAAGGTGTGCTGAGTGTGCCGTGTGCTAGCAGAGGAGGCAGCGCTCCTGGGTTCAGAGCAGGAAATTTCTTTGCAGAAATTTAGGTGGATGCCAGGTGTGGTGGTGGATGCCAGCACTTGGGAGCTGAGGTGGGAGGCTCACCGTGAGTTTGCAGCCAGGCTGGGCTACATAAGTGAGTTCAAGTTCAGCCTGAAGTATATAGCAAGACTTCGTCTCAAAAAACAAATGAAAGAAAGAATGAATGAAAGAAATGAAGCGATATCAGACAATATACATTAAATGGTAATGTGAATAGAATTAAATTAGAAGTACTTTCTATAAATTGGCAGTTTTCTGGATGCAGCTAACCTCAAAATAGTCCACACTTGTCACTTTATAAATTACATAGAAGTATTTGCATTTCAATATCAATGGTAGCAGCAAAATGTTGAATAAATTATGTTAAATCTTTTCCAGGGAAAAATGTACTTGAAATGTGTCTTTACAAAATTGTACAACTCTTTATAGAAAGATTAAATCTCATATTGTGCTTGGTGTAGATTATTATGCTCAATTAACTTTTTTTAGGTGGCAATTTAAAGAACTGATTAAGTTTCAAAAAATGAAAGTGCATTTCACTGGAGATAAATCAGTGTCATTCTCTATGCAGATAAAGGATAACATTACAATTTCACAAAAGTAGAGGGAAAGAATTATTTTAGCATTAAAAAAATTTGTCAGAGGATTTATTAAGTGACTTAAACCACCTAGACTTGATTAATCTAATAAGGTAACAAGGAAAATGAGAAAATTTATCACAACAATCTTATTTTCTAAGCAACCTTCTTTTTAACTACGGTTCAACTGTTACTGAGACTATTCTTTAAGATGAATTATCAAGGCAGTCACTGAACTGTATTCTTTATGCTATATTCCCTTGGATCTACTATTAACATGAATAAGAGTTCACCAATATTTTCAAAATTGATTTTCACTATTATGTTTGTGGTACATAATGTTTATATTCATTGTGTGGAATTAGTACACATATATAACACTAATATTTTTAGAGTGATAAAAGTAAATAGACCATTTTTTTGCCAAAGTATGCATCATATAGAACATCTAAAATCTAAAAAAAGCAAGGTATTTTAGAAAGTGATAGTAATAACTTTGATACAGGATTTATATTCACAGAAGTCATGACTGTGGCAATACAGTAGCAATGCCATTTGACATTTGTTCATTTACTTAGAACTAAGCACTATTCTTACGTTAGGGATTCAAAACTTAGTAATAGAAAACATCAAAAATGAGCTCTAAATAGAAGTCCAGGAAAGCAAGAAAGAAAATAGAGAACATTTCAGGAAAGGCTATTTCAGCTGTTTCATGACTGGATCAAAATGGTTGAGAATAAAAAACTACTAATTCACTTTTAAGTAGCATATGACTGTTTAATGTACATTATTTCACCTAGTGATCTGATAAAAGATGTAGTTGCCTTCCTTTCTCGGCAGCTTGTTAACATCCCCTCTTCCAATACAAATGTGTGCATGTGCACAGATCTAGATTTCAATTAAAAGCACCACTACTCTGCAGATAAACGGGTTTAAATCTCATTTATGTGATACGTAGATGGAACTTTACACAAATGTAGCTTAGTTTGGATCCATTTGCTCCATTCTGATTAAGGAAAATGACTCATAACAAAGATTATACAGAGTCATAAATGAAATGATATATGTAGGGTACTTAGCACTGATGTGTCTGTCACACATTAACAAACACCCGTCAATACATAGGAGTTCTTTCTCTGTTTCGGCCTTTTGTTCATTAAAATTATAATTAAGTCAAAGCCCAGAGGAAGTTTGACCACGTAAACTGTAGGCACTTTTACTGAGTTATAAATTCTCTTTTCTGATTATATTTTGGAGTTTGTACTATAACATTTCATTTATTTGTAAGCTATCCTGATGAGCTATAGTGATTGACAAACACCTATATCCACATCCTGCAACTCTTTCAGACCACTTTTTTGTCTAGAGGCAGTGAGTTGAAAACAAGCCAATACTCAGCAATTCTTAGTCACTCCAGAGCTGGAGCTCTATTGTTTTCATGGTCTTGCATTCTTTTCTCTGTGTCTTAAAGTGTCTTACCTTCTTCCTGGTTCCACTTATAATATTGTCTAGTTCTTATACTAAAAATAATCACAGCTCAGACTACTCCAAGTCAAACTGAACTCAGCCTGGAGGACTAAGCATGCAGAATTGAACTATAAATGGGCCTGCACACAGGCGAGTCAAGGCGATGAGCGGGCGTTAGGTCTGCAGATGCCTCTCGACCTCTGTCTTATCTAAGACCTCTGCCTGTCGCTGCAAAATAGTCAAAAATACTTGTGATTCAGTGTTAATCAATAGTCCATGTTGACCTGAAACGACCCAACTTCATGGATTGGATTTGTTTTGTTTTGGCAGAGCTCCTGTGTCTGACACGGAGGAAGAACCGTATCCCCTGTTAACAATTTGTCCTTCAAGCCATCACCTGCTCAGTCGTGGTAATGATGACTGAGGTTTGCTTTCCTGGGTTTGCTTCCCAAATCTCCCCGAAGATTCAGATTATATTACTCTTCTAACTTTTCCTTGCATTGAGTTTACTTTGTATGTATCATTTCACTGGATCAAATTACAATGCTTAGTCCCTAAATGTAGGAAAGGCCTCCTCCTGGAACTGCTCCATGTGAGGGTGAGTTTCCAGGTAAAAACAGGAATTTGACAGGGAAGTTCAGAGAGTCACTATTTTAAATGAGTAATAATGGTTCAGGCCTGTAAGCACAGTGACCAGGAGGCTGAGACAGAAGAATTGCCAGGAGTTTGAGGCCAGCCTGAGTTACATAATGAGTTCAAGGTCAGCCTGCACTGCATAGCAAGACCCTGTCTCAAAAAATAGAAAATAAAAGAGCTTTATGATTCTAATTATTAAATTATTACTAGGAAAAAATTATATTTTTGTTGCTATAGTTTTTAAGTTGTTACTGTAAATCATTGCTACAATTTTTAAGGGAAACAACTGTATCTTTAATTATCATAATATTAACAGATATTTCAATTATAATACTTTTAGTATTAACTTATCTCCATACTGCTATTCTATGAGGTTATTATTCATAATTTTTGAAAACATTTACTTTTGTAACAAATAATACTTTTTAAATTGTTTAAAAACATCGTAAAGTAAATTATCTATTACAGCCAAAGGTTCTTTATTTTTTAATTATTTAATATATTCATATAATATTTAATATATTTATTATATTAAATAACTTATAATTTAGTATATATGTAATAAGTTATTTAATATATAAATTACATAAAGATCAATATTATAGACAGAATAAGATGAAAATTATGCCAGTGTAAACAACAACTGTACCTATCCTTTTTCTCAATTTCAAGAACTAATGTGTTACTCTGTGTAATTTATTAATTTATTGAATGCATTATAAGAAGTATGATGGGGTGTGAAGAATATTAAAATGATGAAAATAGAAAAGTTTCTTATTCTTGGGGATCATTAGTGTGATATAAAAGCAGTTATAGGCAGTCTCCTACATTTTTATGCAGTTGCATTTTTATTAGCATATTTTTATTGGTGCATATTTGCAGGGTGCATGATTCCATTTATTGTGGGACGTCTGCATGATGCATCTTCAGTCTTTTTCATGGCCCCCTCTGCTTCCATCCTTCCTGGCTCCCTTCAGCTGTTAATCCTCTTCCCATGTGAAAAAGCCCTATTTCTATTTTTATTTCATTCTGTTTTTAAAAAATACTTTCCCTTTCCTTCCTCCCCGCCTCCTTCTCTTATTCCCCTTCCTTTTAAAAGAATCCCTAATGCCTATTATCTCTCTTTTATTTTGATTTCTATGTATACTTTGGATTCTCTTATGTAAGAAACCATGTGGTATTTAAACTTCGGTGTCTGACTTACTGCACTTACCGTCGTGGTCTCCAGGAGCCAGAGTATACTCCATTGTGTATAAATGCCGGCAAGGCTGGCAATATTAACCTCTTTACCCTTTTGGTGGGAATGTAAAGTAGTACAAATATACAGAGATTGGTGTAAAAATTCCTCAAAAACTAAAGATAGAAATTCCATTTAATCCCTTTTAGGAATTTGCCAGAAAGGGTTGGACATCCTATTATAATAATACAGGCTTATCTATGTTTACAACAGCACAATTTATAACAGATAAGTTTTGGAAACCGTCTCTAGGCCCATCAACAAAGGAATGGAGAGCCACATGCCTTACTCACTTCCTCACGCCTGGTCGCAGTAACTAACCTCCACAGGATGAAGGCGGTGAGGGGCACTCTACGTGGAAGGTTGGAAGGCTCTAAGATGGACCCAAGGGGCTGGGGAGGGAGCTGCTGAGGTCAGATGGTCAGGGACACAGAGTGCAAGGAGTCGCCAGTGGGGAGATGACATCCTTCAGAGTCACAGCTCCTGAGACCCAGAGTACTAAGGCCAGAGCGTGGAAACAACTGATGATGACCAGAACATTGGCTGGGTGCATGGATTCTGAACAAAACTTGAAAGATGAATAATCTGAATGTATGCTTCATAAAACTGCAGGATGACAATATATTACCAATTTTGGTGATTTCTGTTACATACATGACCTCCATATCTAGTTTTATGTATAGTCATTGGCTCATGAGTTATCATAAATTTCTTGAAAGATAGATATTAATGTGTTTCATTTTTATGAGCGATGCTGGACATCTTCTATTCAATTATAGCTTTTCCACAGGTCATACAATGGTAAGACAACCTCAGCAAATGTATACATTGATTAGAAGTCACATTCTGATTTCAAAAACATTAAAATGAATATCAAATGTGAATTTGAAGATCGAGGTTACATGACACTGTTTGAAAAGATGAATGGCAGCAGGTCAGAGGAAGATCGTATCCTCTCTAGGCAGAGTGGGTTGTGAGCCCATCTCCTCAAGAGTACTTGAGAGAACTTACACAGGGTCCTGCTTGAGCTCTGAGCTGAGCACAACATGAAGACTACTCTGATATGACCTTTGAGAAGCTTGAGAAACGAAATTTAAACTTAGCTGTTGGAGAGGTTTGAAAATCTGTTACTTCCTTGCATTACTCTGGTAATTTTTGGTAGAAATTTTGCTCCCACATGGTGAGTCTGACATAGATTCTGCTTCTTACCTGTGGTGACTGAAGAATTGCAAATGCACATACAAAGGTAAAAGAGAAAGCAGCCACCTTCATTGAAGAGGAAGAGCTGCTCAGGACAGGTCTGTACTAACAGAACCAAAATTGGTGGTGTCAGCAGAACAGTGTCAGTACAATAGGGGAATGAAAAGCACTCAGATCCATCAGGTGGTCAGATGTAAAACACCCCCACACTACTGGATCTCTGGAATGATTGACAGGCTGCTGAGTCACTTTAGGGGCTGGAAGCATGCACATGTGTCTCAGAGTAAACTCTGAATAAATTATATGCGTGAGATGTGTCCATATTTAAAACCCTTTCATAAGATTAGAGTTGAGAATGTGGCACTGGAGGTCAGGCCTCGAGATCTAGTGTGCATGCTCTGGCCTGGAGCTCTGGAATTTTCTGAGCCTTTCTTATTTTATTTCTGCTTCTCTGAAGACAACGGGAAGGAGAAGTGGGTGGCGTTGGGGTGTCGCCCACATTCACGTGAGTGGAGGAGGAATGGTCTTCTAACTCAACTGCTATCTGTACTAATTTCTGGCATATTACACAATATATTCAAAATATTGTTTTATTTTCTCTTGAAGTTATCATTTACGGTACAATTAAAAGGAGAACATTTAAATGGAAGTACTTTCTTCCCTATTAACTTTCTATATTTCATTAGTAAAAGATCATACTGAGAATGTTAGTCATTTACGCTCTGTGCTGGGTCTTATTTTGGTATTGGAAATTGCTACCTCTGGAGCTAGATGTGTCAGGACCTGGAGTTAGTGGTATAAGAAGCCCTGAAGTTTTCAATATGTGTAAGCTAAACAAAATACATTTCTCTTTGCCTCAGGTGAAGTCTTTGTTCTGTCTTTATTTGCTGTATAGAAATATCACCATTATTAGACTTTCCTCGAGGCATTTTATACATTTAAAATAGTTGTTTGAAATATTATTTCTGTGCCAGGAAATTAGATATTGCATGTGAAAATATAGTGTAATATGTGAGCTACCACACAAATTCTCTTTATTTTTATAGTTATGAAATCTATTTTTATAAAGGGTCCTGTTTCCTAAAATAATAAGGTGCTTTGAAAACATGTATATCTCTTACTTTTATGTTCTTAACACTTTCTGGGCACTATACTGATACCTGGTGAAGTGAGTAAGTAGGTATTTTGAACAGGGCAGTGACTCAGACATACTGTGCGCCTTCTCATAACCAACCCCACCTCCTGTATCTGAGCCTCCTGCTCTACAGAGATAAAATCAAGTCAAATGGAACATGGTTACTCTAAAAAAGCAGGGAATTAACCGGCAAGATCAGTCCTGATAGGAAGAATTAGTTCTATATTTTGCCAAGGTGTTTCGGGTAAGTTAGAAAGGAAAGAATCCAACATAATTTCACATTGACAGAACTCCTCTCTCCTACCTCCTTCTGGGTCATAACTGCACCACTTGGATCTGCAGGGATACTGGGGGCTGCAGAGAGGAGGGTGCGTCTTTGTCAGCCACAGAGCATCATATTCAAAGCACTCATTACACTCGCTTTTACAGGAAGCAATTACTGAACTGGCACAGTTTTTGAAAAATAAAATTATGTAAATAATTCTTTCATTTTATGGTGAATTTAAAAAGATGAAAACTTCCCAGTTTATGGTTTTATTTGATTTGTGAACACTTTTCACATTAATTCAGTGTGGTTTCTTTCTGAAGTCCATAAATGCTTTTTGGTAATGCATCTTTAACTGAAGATATTTCCCAGAGAAAATGACTTCATGAAACTAAATATCACGTAATCTAAGTTAATGAATTATCTGGAAAGTTCTTTGACAAAAAAAAAAAAAAAAAAAGAACACTTTACTCCAATATTACGGACTCTTCCAGACCAGTTTGATACATTATTGTAAAAGTTCATGTGTTATCTTCAAATTTGTTTAAAGGGTCTAAAATGACAAATATAGTTGTAGCCTTCTGATTTGGGTTTAAATGAGAAATGCAAACTAAAACTAAATTCTAGATATATCATCCAAAGAACTATTTTCAAGCTTTGAGGACTCTCCCTTTTATCTATTAAAGACTAGGTTATAGTCAATTCCACTAACCCCAGATGAAAAACTAGAAAGCAAACAACCCATGTGTTTGAAAGCTTTAGAAAGCAACTAATGCAGGCAAGGTTTAAACTGCCAAGAATCACTGGTCTTCAATTGTATTTCTCCAAACTCAGATGTGGCCACCAGCACCCACGTGCATCTCACAGGCTCTAGAGTTCCCAGATGCCATGAGCTGCCAAGCTTGGACACTGACTCCACACAGATTTCCAGAGACAGGATGAAGTGAGTAAAAAATGGTCATCATCTCCTTAATTCGAGTGAAAATAGAATTTCCAGCTTCTTATTTTGGCCTTTGGGAGAAACAAGCTTACAGAAAATGTTCATCATTGCAGCCGGTGACTGCGAGTGCTCAAGGATGAAAATGATTACTCAGAGACGAGGCTTAGTTTGGTCACCCAGGACCTGGGGAGGGGGTGCCGCAGCTCCAGCATGACAGCCTCAGAGGGCGACAGCCCTGAGCGGAGGCCTCTGCAGGGGTTTATCGTAACTCAAGGACCTAAGAGTTAAAGATGCAGAAAAAAATGTTCACAACATACTGTCTAGGAGTTTTGATCAGGAGACTGGGCCAGAAATGGATGGTTTGTTACATGACACACGTTAATCTAGGTTAAGCAATCTTATGGGGCAGAAGGGACACAGTGCCCACAGCAAACATCTCTGAGAGCAAACTGCTCTGAGTTCTGCTGACTGGTGTCCTGCAGAGTCTGCTCCAGCTCTAACCTAGCGTTCCAGGAGTGCGGGAACTTCTGTTCCAAGGCCCCGTCCTCTCCATGCATGGACCCGGGTCACTCCTCTTCCCAGACCCCCATAGTTTATTCCCACACTGATCTTTTCCCCATATTAACCAACCTCCAGGCTCCAACTGTCCTTCACATAACCCAGTGCCACTGTTCTCTTCCCATTCTTTCAAACGTTCTAAACTGTGTTCGTTTATAGTTAGTCATGTACCCTGTGCAAACTGCGATTCTGTTAGTATCTTTAGTTTGAATACTATGTAGCCTCAAGTTATCATCCATATATATTTATGTTACATATTATCTTCATGGCTGGAAAAAACTTATTCCTATCATATTCCAACATAAACTACTTTTTTGCTCTGTCAACATTCTCAGTTTCTCTTTGTCCATTAGAGAAACATGTAAAACCTGAACTCTATAGTCCAGGTTATACGATAAAGCCTCTTGGCTTTGTTATTCTCCTTATTATCCTAGTGTTTCACCCGTACTGGGACAGAGGAGCATGTGTCAGATTACATTTAAAAGATGAGAACCTTGGCACTGACATAGGCAATTTGCTAAGCTCTCTTCTGCCCACGTGACTGTGAGAGACAGTTGCCGTGGCCCTGGTCTAGTAGGGGATGATGGTACAGGAATTATTTTGTTAGGTAACCCCTCTAGTCTAGTCAGATAATTTTTGGTCCCTTTATAATTCATTTATCCATTTTTGTGTAACTTTTAAAGTTAAAAATCATTTATTACCACAATTAAAGTGGAGCTTATAAATCTGGTATCCACTAAGTTTTAACACAGAACTTACAGTTATTAGGGAGGTCGCAGGGCAGTGTTGTTTATCTTAGAATATGTTTCTCATTTCACAGTCTAAGTATGAATGACTTCAGTTGATTATAATAACATGCACTTTACATTTCAGAGTCAGTAAATTTTATTATATGAAATATTCATTATCAATTCTAGTGAAAACACCTGGACAGCAGCTACTGAACTTAATAACACACTGTCTGCCTGTGTATTTTTAAAATAGCTTTTTTTTGGTAAATGTTTACAGTACATAATTATCACAGTTCTGCGAGAAGCTGGTGCATGTACACCGCACATCTTAATTCCTTTATCATTCTTATCATGCCCCCCCATTCAATTTCTCGGTCTTCTTTTTTTTTTTTTTTTGCAAAAGATCTATCTCCCTACTTCCCATCATATATTTTGAATTTCATCTTTATTTATATTTAAAACATCTAAAAGAAACTGTGTGATACGTAAACTTGTATGTCTGACTTAGTTCATTTAAACATTATTGTCTTAGGGTGCATCCATTTTCCTACGAATGACAAGTTAATCTGTCTTTATGGTATAATAGTACTCAATTGTGTAAAAATACCACATTTTCTTCATCTATTCATCTGTTAAAGAATATACAAGCCACTTCCAAGATTTAGCTACTATTTTTCAGCAAGTTGGGTATGTATATATCACTGTAATATGTTGGTTTTAACTCTTCGGAGAAGACACCTAGCGGGAGAACAGTTGAGTCAAATGGAAATTCTAATTTCAGTGCTTTATGGAGTCACCATACTGATTTCTCTACTGACTGTGTTAGTTTACATTCCCATCAACAATGTAAAAGGTTCCTTTTCCCTCTGAAGCTTAACCAACATTTGCTGTTGTTTGATTTCTCAATAACAGTCATTCTTCCAGTATAAAGTGGAATCTCAGTGTGGTTCTAATTTGTATTTCTTTAATAGCCAGAGATGCCAAGTATTTTTGCATATATTTATTGACAATTTGTACTTCTTCTGGGGAGTGTCTATTTCAGTTTCCCAGTTTTTGATTGGGTGTTTTGTTTTGGGGGTCTAATTTTTAAAATTTTTTATATGTTTACATATAAAATTTCTTTTCTCTAAAGAAATAGTAGACAAAAATTTCCCCCCATTCTTTAAGTTGTTGAT
The DNA here is from genome assembly GCF_034190915.1 of Cavia porcellus. Classification (NCBI taxonomy): domain Eukaryota; kingdom Metazoa; phylum Chordata; class Mammalia; order Rodentia; family Caviidae; genus Cavia; species Cavia porcellus. The sequence continues at coordinate 47,058,227 of NW_026947513.1, read as the reverse complement.
TGCTTCCTTTGCTGGGAAGAAGCTTTTTAACTTGATATGATCGCATTTGTTGATTCTCAGTGTTATTTCTTGTGAATATTTTAATTTATTGGAGTATAGATTTTTCTATATAGTTACTTATAATCCTCTAGATTATGGCAAAATCGTTCCAATCCTATCAATCTTAATGGTTCTGTTCCAAGAACTTATAGAATTTATAGCGTAATCATCTTAGCTATCCAGATATCACAGCTCCCTGCCACACTTGACCAGCTCAGCAGGTCTTGGGACTGCCTGCACCAACTTCCCAGCATCCTCACATGCTTGGCCGGCTCCAGGGATCTTGGGCCTGCCTGTGCCCTCAATTCTGAAAACTAGGTGGCCTTAGGTGAGTGTCCAGGCACGATCCCGAGCCCTGGGAGTTTAAGATAATTGCTCCCACTGGCCAAGGAACTTCACAGCTTCCTCCCACACTTGACCAGCTCCTAGGATCTTGGGCCTGCCTGCGCCCTGGAAACTGGGCAAACTGAAGTGAGTGTCCTTGCAATATCCCGAGCCCCAGGAATTTAAGATCATTGCTCCCACTGGCCAAGGAAATTCACAGCTTCCTGCTACACTCGACTGGCTCCTCAGATCACGGGCCTGCCTGCCTCACCACCAGTTGCCCTCTCTCAATCCGGGGAACTGGGTGACTAGAGTCTCAGGCACTGAGGGCAATGAAGAGGATTTCCAACAGGCCAAGGAAAGCCTTAAAACAACAGTTGAAACACAGAAATATAGGAAAATAACAAAACTAAAGATTAAAATACAATCTCAAACCTCCATTACATCCCAAGAATTCTTAGGAGCTATATACATAGAAGAAAATATATGCCATACACCTAAAATACCTGACATAATAGCAACTGAAATAAAGAAGCAACTCCAGGAAGTTTTAAAGGAATTCAAACTAGAAATAATCTGCCAGGTAAGAAGAAATGATACAAGAAATGAAAGAGATGCTGAACATATCTAAAGAAGACACAGTTTAAAAACTTACAGGAACAAAACAAAATATAGAATCTCTGGATAAACAATATAAGAAAAAAAGAATACATGAAGCAGATTGAAAGAGATATAAAAGAAATCAAAAATTCCATTGAAAGTTGTCAAAACCTCCTCAACGAAAATGAAGATAGAATTTCAAAGACAATTCTTTGAAGACAAGATTGTAGCTAGTGAACAGGAAAGAAAAGATCTTTTAAAAATAACAAGGAACCAGGACGTAACAATTCAACAGCTGCAAGATGATGCAAAGAAAAACAACATAAGATTGATAGGGATAAACGAAAAAGAAGGAAAGAACATAAAGGATGCCAAGAGGATACTTAGAGAAGCAATGGCTGAAAATTTGCCAAACATGAGAATGAAAATTGACATTAGGATCAGTGAAGCATATAGAACTCCAAATAGCTATAACCAAAATAAAACTACACCCAGACATATAATAATCACCATCCCAGAAATCCAACATAAGAATAGGATACTAAAAGCTGTCAGGGAGAAAAGACAGATCACCTATAAAGGAAAACCTATCAGAATCAAACCAGATTTCTCAGCACAAACAATAAAGTCAAGAAAAGCATGGAGAGAAGTATTTCAGATCCTAAAGGAAAATGACTTCCAACCTAGACTGACATACCCTGCAAACTGTCTTTCAAAATTGATGGAGAAATAAGATACTTTCATGACAAAGAACAGCTGAAGAACTCATGATCACCAAGTCAACCCTGCAAAGAATACTGAAAGACAGTTTAGATACACTTAGCAAAAAACCCACTAAGTTAAGCAGACAATTAAACAGAACAGAAAGATAAAGATGCAACAGCAGAAAGATAAGATGTCAACAATACACCAACATATAACAGTTATAACCATTAATGTAAATGGTCCATTCACCAATTAAAAGAAAGAGACTGGCAGAATGGATCAAGATACACCCATATGTTGTCTACAAGAACCCCATCTAACCCAAAATTATGCTCACAGACTGAAAGGCAAAGTATGGAAAACAATATTTCATGCAAGAGGAACCCCAAAATGAGGGGTTAGCTATTCTGTTTACAGACAATGTAAACTTAAACCAATAGTGATCAGAAGAGATAAAGAAGGTCATTACATACTGATTAGAGGAAAACTTCAAGAGGAAGAGATAACTATCTTAAATATATATGCCCTGAATTCCAGAGCATCCAATTATATAAAACAAGTATTAACAGAAATGAAAAACCAAATTAGCACTAACACAATTATAACAGGAGACCCTAACACACCATTGACACCAAGGGACAGATCAACCAGACAGAAAATCAGCAAAGAAATAACAGAACTGAATCATACCTGTGAACAAATGGACTTGATAGACATATACAGAATGTTCCATCCAACAATATCAGAATACACATTCTTCTCAGCAGTATATGGGGCATTCTCTAAAATAGACCATATATTGGTCCACAGAACATATTTAAATAAATGCAAAAGAGTTGAAATTGTCCCATGCATGTTACCAGATCATAGCCCAATGAAACTAGAAATTAATGATAAAAGAAACTGCAAAAATCCCACAAACACATGGAAATTGAATAACACACTCTTGAGAAATCAGTGGGTCACAGGGGAAATTAAAGAAGAAATTAAACAACACCTACAAGCAAACAAAAACACAAATACAACTTACCAGAATCTATGGGATGCAATGAATCAGTCCTCAAAGAAAAATTTATTGCACAGAGTTCCCATATCAGGAAAACAGAACAAATACAATAAGTAACTTTCTGTTACACCTCAAACATCTAGAAAAAGAAGAGCACATCAAGGCCAAAGCCAAAAGAAGGGAGGAAAATCAGAGCAGAAGTTAATGCAATAGAGACTAAAACAATCCAGAGAATCAGTGAATCAAACAGTTGGTTCTTTGAAAGAATAAAATTGATACGCCCCTAGACAACCTTTTAAAAAAGGAAAGAAAAAATTCAAATTCATGCAAAAAGGAATGAAAAAGGTGAAATCACTACAGATTCTGTAGAAATACAGAATATTTATTGTAGAAATACATTAATACCTCTAGAGATACATCAATACCTATTTTGAAACCTCTACTCTCAAAGATTCAATAACACAGAAGAAATGGACAGGTTCCTAGAAACATATGAAAAACCAAAGCTAGGACAAGAAGATGAAAAACTGCTGAGTAACTCAATTTCCATTAATGAAATTGAAAATGTAATTAAGTCCTTACCTACAAAGAAGAGCCCAGGCCCAGACGGATTCACTATGGAATTGTACAAGAAATACAAAGACTTAATGTGGACAATATACAAACTCTTCAATGAAATTGAAAGGAAATCAATCCTTCCTAAGTCATTCCTGGAAGCAAGCATTACTCTATCTAATACTAAAACCTGAGAAAGACCAACTAAAAAAGATAACTACAGACCAATCTCCCTAATGAACACAGATGCAAAATTCCTCAATAAAATATTGGCAAATAGGATGCAGCAATCATCAAGATTATACACCATGACCAATTGGGATTCATCCCAGGCATGCAGGGATGGTTCAACATACATAAATCAATAAATGTAATCCACCATAGCAATAAAGCCAAAAGTAAGAATCACATAATAATTTCTATAGATGCAGAAAAAGCTTGATAAGTTGCAACATTCATTCATGATAAGAACTTTACAGATAATTGGAATAGATGGTCTTTACCTCAATATAATAAAGGCCATCTATGACAAACCAACATCCAGTATTGTACTAACTGGCCAAAAACTGAAGGCCTTTACCTTAAAATCAGGCACAAGACAAGGATGTCCTTATCATCACTCCTATTTAATATACTACTGGAAATACTAGCCAAAGCAATTAGAAAAGAGAGAGAAATAAAAGGGGTAAAGATAGGACAAGAGGAAGTTAAATTATCATTATTTGCAGATGACATAATACTCTGCATAGAAGACCCTCAAAACTCCATTGAAAGACTCCTACATATAATAAATAAATTCAGCAATGTAGCTGGATACAAAATCAATACTCAAAAATCAATAGCATTCCTATCAACTAGCAACAAAATCCCAGAGAGAGAAATAAGAGAAGACACATCCTTCACACTATCAACCAAAAAAAAATAAATAAAAAGAAATATTTAGGAATTATGCTCACAAAAGAAGTGAAAGATCCATATAGACAAAATTATTATACACCGAAAAAAGAAACTGAAGAGGATCTCAGAAAATGGAAAGACATCCCTTGCTCATGCATAGCAAGAATAAATATTGTGAAAATGGCCATTATCCTAAAACTGTCATACAGATTCAATGCAATCTCAATAAAAATACCATCAAGATACCTCATACATCTAGAGAAATCACTTCTAAAGTTCATCTGGAACCAGAAGAGACCTAGAATAGCAAAGACAGTTCTAAGCAGCAAAGGCAAGGCAGGAGGCATCACAATGCCTGACTTGAAGTTATACTACAAAGCAATTGTAATAAAATCAACATGGTACTGGAATAAAAACAGAGCTGAAGATCAGTGTAATAGATTAGAAAATACAACCACAATTACAAACATACTTAACCACTTTATCTTTGATAAAGGCGCCAAACATGTTCGCTGGAAGAATGACAGTCTCTTTAATAAATGGTGTTGGAAAAACTGGCTCTCCACTTGCCAAAAACTAAATTTAGACCCATGCCTTTCACCATGTACTAAATTAAAATCTACATGGATCAAAGATCTGAATATTAAAACAGAAACAGTAAATTTATTGGAAAATAAATTGGGTAAAAACCTTGAAGACTTAGGAGTAGGTACAGAATTCATGAACAGGAATCAAATTGCATGGGAAACACTTCCCAGAATCAATAACTGGGATTACGTCTTATTAAAAAGTTTCTGCATGTCAAAAGAAATATCCAGCATAGTGAAAATAAAATCCACAACTGGGAAAAGTCTTAGAGTACTGTCCCTCAAACAAAGGACTTCTGTCTAAAACATATAAAGAACTTAAAAAAATCAAACCCCTGAAATTCAAAGACCCAATCCATAAATGGGCATCTGAGATGAATATACACTTCTCAGATGAAGAAATACAAATGGCAAATAAATACATGAAAAAAATGTTTATCATCATTACTCATTAGAGAAATGCAAATTAAAACCACACTGAGATTCCATCTCACTCCTGAAAGAATGGCCAGGATCAAGAAAACCACCACCAACAAATGCTGGAGAGGCTGTGGGGAAAAAGGAACTACCCGGCACTGTTCATGGTCATTGTGGAGGTCAGTCTGGAGATTTCTCAAAAAGCTGGTATTGGAAGTCCCATTTCTCTCTGAATTTATTTATTATATGTAGGAGTCTTTCAATGGAGTTTTGGGAGTCTTCTATCTAGAGTATGATATGATCTGCAAAATAGTGATATTTAACTTCTTCTTTTCCTATCCTTACTTCTTTTATTTCTCTCTCTAGTCCAATTGCCCTGGCTAGTATTTCCAGCTCTATATTGTATAGGAGTCATGATAATGGACATCCTTGTCTTCTTCATGAATTTAGAGTAAAAGCTTTCAGTTTTTGGCTGTTTAATATGATGCTGGCTGTTGGTTTGTCATACATGGCTTTTATCATATTGAGGTAAAGATCATCTATTCTACTTCTCTGTAAGGTTCTTAGAATGAATGAGTGTTGGACCCTATCAAAAGCTTTTTCTGAATCAATACAAATTATGTGATTTTTATTTTTGGCTCTATTGATATGGTAGATTACATTTATTGATTTACGTATGTTGAACCATCCCTGCATTCCTGGAATGAATCTCACGTTGTCATGGTGTATAATATTCTCGATGATTTCCTGCATTCTGTTTGCCATTAATTTTTGAGGATTTTTGCATCTATTTGCATTAGTGACATTGGCCTGTAGTTCTCTGTTTTAGTTGGATCTGTCTCTGGTTGGTATCAGAATAATACTTGCTTCCAGGAATGAGTTACGGAGAATTGCTTCCCCCCCTTTTTTTTGTCTTTTTCCTTTTTATCGGTACCGGGGATCGAACTCACAACTCCCTGCTTACAAGGCAGGTGCGAGCTAAATCCTCAGCCCGCTTCCCTTTCAATTTCATTGAAGAGTTTGAGGAGTGTTGGCATTAAGCTTTCTTTGAACTTCTTGTAGAATTCTGCCGTGAATCCATCTGGACCTGAGCTTTTCTTAGTTGGTAATGTAGGGCTTCTGTTTTCTGAATGGAAGTTTTGTCTCCTGTGTCCTCTTGATTCCCTTATCTTTGAGATTCACACATCTTTCAGGGTTTCTTTGTATAATTCCTTCCCCAGTGCCCCCATTTCTTGCAATAATGACATAGTTTCCCTCTTTCTCCTTTAGAGGTTGTCCAGAGTTAGGATGCTTGCTTTTAGTAGGTAGTTTTAACTGAATTGATAACACAGCAGTTCCTAGCTTATTTTCTTCCTTATTTTTCTGCAGATGTCAAAATTGATACATTTAAGATTTGAATAAGTATGTCTTTGTTGTAGTACCACCTTTTTCCTAACATGAATTTATATTCTTAGCGAAACCTCCTATGCAAAGGTGGTTATCAACAGAGAGCAATGCATACTTGCCCTTGCATCCAGCAGATGCATTGGAGAAAGGAGGGTACAGCAGTGATGGATCAGCAAGGCCTCGTGCTCCATGTGCAGCCCTGCTTCTTTGGGGTCAGCCAGTGTGGAGAGGCTTTGAGGATGGCTGCTAGGAGTTGTCCTGCTAGCTCTAATAATATCTTAGATCTCCCCAGTTGTGCCATCTAGCCATTTCCCCTGGAACCCCCTACCCCAGAGATAGTTATCTTCTCACACAATGTGCTTATTCCATCAAAGAGCCAGCACCCGCTGGTTGTTTGATTCTGCACTATAAGCCAGTGCCTGTCCCACGTGTGGCTGTAATCTGAAAGCAGTGGAAGAAGGTGGCAGAGTGCTCTGCAAGCTTGTAGCGTGCAGGGGTTTTGAGGCAAAGTATTGAAGATTGAAACCCAGAGCAGTTGCACTGAGATACAGCTGCAATCTTTTGTTGTTTTCTATTTTTATTTTTAATTTTGAGATATAGTTTTGCTAAGTCACTAAACTACCAAGACTGGACTCAGACTTGAGTTCATTCTGCCTCAGCATCTGAGACTTCTGGTATGACAGGCAGGTTCCATCATGCCCAGCCACAAAAATGTCCTTAACTGAGTGCCACAACCTGGTGAGAAAGGCTCATGGCAAGCTGGGGAATCCTGCCAGCCTCAGATTTGCTGCTGATTCAAAACCAAAGTGCAAAATGGGCATCTAACTGGCATTTTGGTTTCTCAAGATGACATTCATCCACTGAACAACTTGCTTGATTATCTTTTTCCAAGCAGTGAATGCAGTTACTCCTCCTCCTAGGGAAGCACAGCCATCTACCAAAGCCTCTAGCAATTTCCTGGCTCAGTCTGTAGACTGTCTTCATGTGTGGGCTATAGATGAGAAGGAACACCTAGACAGAAAAACTGAAAACAGACACCACCGGGTCCTGGAGCAGAGCAGGTGTAAGACAGAACAAAGGAGGTCATGCCTTCCTCCAAGTCAGCGAGGAAACCCCTGTCTTGGCAGCCCATTGCCCCCTGATGTGGGAGTCATGTTGAGGCACGGAGGAGGAAGAGCTGTGGGGAGTAACATCCCTGAAGACAGAAGGAGCCATCCTGCAAAGGGAAAGAATTCATGTTTTTCCTCTTCCATTTTAAAATACGTTTTCTATCTAAATCCTTAAAAAATTTTGTTACATTGATGTTTCTCACATAAATAACTACTTCACTAGATCAGGAGGAGACCAAAAGCCTAGCAAATATGTGTGTTCTCCCAAATCAAAAGAAAATACAAGGCTGGGCTTATTTAGCCTCCTTTTACCACTGACAGAAAGGTTTTAGCTCCACTGAGGAAGCCCTAAGGCAATATTTCCAGCTTTCTCTATTTTCTGGCACATAATGATCCTGGTGGGATTTTCAAATCCGTGTGATACAAGTTTATCCACCAGAAAAGTCTTCAATTTGGAGAACATAGTTTTTCTAACCATAAAAGAGCAGAGAACTGAAAAAGGAAACATTGTAATTCCATACCTCTGCCCTGAATATTGGGTGGCCAATAATCAGGAAATTGCCAAATTCATCTCATTCTTATTATCAGAATTTTGAAAAACATAGCTAACGTAAGTATCTCTTGCTATCTGAGAAAATCTCTTTGAATGGTAGAAGAGAGAAAGGGTTTTTTTTTATTCAATAAGCAATAAGACAAAATGTAATAGTCATCATAGGTAATTCACTAGAGAGATTGCAAAGACAGACAGAAACACACTCATCCTTTCATAGGACCAAGCAGATACAACAGGTACAGCCCACTGTGGAAATGAAGTCAAGATACTACTTCTCAAATAAGAGGACATGGCAACATCATTTGCCCCACATTGCCCATGATAAATTCATTAGATAATGGCAATGACCCTCTGTGAAAACTAATGCCTTCCTCCAAAGATAAACGTCCTCGCATCTTTAGGTCAGAATGTAGGTAATAAGTACAGTGCCTGCAGAATTTAAACCCCAGAAACTGAGAGGTAACATTGCTAATTGATGACTGCATTTTAAGACAACCACATAGAAAAGGTAGGCTTAACTGTTAGGGCCAAGATTCAGTGGGTGTGACTCGTTTCTCTATTACTAACAGGCCTAAAAAGAAATGCTGAGACCTCAACAATGTTGAAAAAACTTAGGTCAGATTAGCATGCTATTGCTGACCTGATTATGGTTTTTCTTTCTCAACAATATTAGACTTTCATTAGGAAATGTTTTCAAGCAGTGTGTGGAGAAGTATGCATCAAGTTTCTGTCTCAAAAGCTTCCTGATGCATCTTTTTCTTGCAGCCTAATTGAGAGGCTTGGCTCCTGGGTACTTGTGGAAACACTGTACTGAGGAAACAGATCCTTTTGAAGGATATTCAAGAATCTGAGAGAGAAGTGTCCATTGCACCATAAGTGCCTACAGCATGGTGGGGAGATCCACCCCAACAAAGCAATTTGCTTCACTGCCTGAAGGGCTGAGGACAGAACAGAACCTTGTTATTTTCACGTCATATTGCTGTGCTCTGTACCTTAGGATGAGTTCCTGTGACTGAGGCATAGCAGGCTTTCTGGTTTATGGCTTACCTAATTTCTACAAAGGATTTACACATTGTTTACTGCAATGTCTGCATTAATCACAGGACAGGGCTCTTCATGCAGGGACCAGGGTAATACACTTGCTTTTTGATTAGGCCCGGGAGACTTTCATTTCTTTGAGCAGGCCTTCTATAGTTCATTTAGCAGGTGACCTTTGGCCTCTCTAGCTACCCATTCTCATTGATGGATTTTGCTAGCCTGGGGCTTAGCTGACTATAACATGACATCAGCTTGGTACTGGGCACAGAAAAACAACTTATCTCTCCAGTAGTAACTTCTGCATGCTCCTTCTCATTCCAGAAATAAACCTCCCACTCCCTTTGTGTGTGTGCACCGAGCCCTCTCCAATCCCAAGACTCCACAACCACTCAAGCCTCTACCCCCTGGTCCCAGTAAATGTTTCTGCTTCCTCTTTTGCACAGCCAGATGCTCCTTCATATCAGCTGTTGATATGTTATTTTGTCCACTTCCCAAACTCCCTCCCAGCCAACCCTGATAGAAGTAGCTTCACTTCTTTGTTCTCACTGAGAGCTCCCAAATCCCTCCTGTAGCTCTCCTGTGCCTGCATTAAAAGCCTTTCTACTCTCTGTCTCTTACTATTTCTTTACCACTGCCTCATCACAAATCTGTCCTCCAGTTGAGATAATCTATCCTTAGTTTCTTTCAAGTTGTTATGCCAGCTTTCAATAGAGTTTTTAGTTTCCTGGTAATCTCTTTGAACCTGCTTCATGTATTCTATGTTTTCTCTATTTTCTCCATCAAACAATTCTCCCCCCTTTTTTTTTGTTCTTCCATTCTACCAGCTGTGTTTTCTTGGGCAGTGCTTAGTATTTCTTTAACTATTCTACTTATATCTTGCTTTACTTGGTTAAACAGTTCATTTTTGAACTCGTCTATGAGGCTCTGGAGATACCACTTTATGTCTATTGGTGCTGTGCCTGATATTGCACATTTTCTGTCCTCATTCTCCTTTGCATTTACCTTTCCTGGATCAGTGTTCTCAGGATTGGGGACTGAGGACCCTTTCTTGTTGCTTCCTCTTCTCATATGTTTTGTTCCTTCTCTACAGGCATATATAGGAGGCCCAGGTTCTATCTTTGTCAGTTTCAGTTTGTCTGAGGCGTGCTGATTACGTGGTCCTGCCCACTGCAGTGTACTAGGAGGTACAGACCCATGCAGCCTATGATGGGCCTGCCCCTTCAGGTCAACCTACTGAAGGCTTCACTGCCTTAGGGTGCACTGTTAGGCGCAGGGACCTGGTTGGGCTAGCCTATTGGGCCTCAGTCCATGGCGTCACCCAGGTCAAGTGCTCCCCACCAATCCTGCTTGAGAGGGGACTATGTGACTAAAGTCACTGTAGCTTCCTGTTCTAACCAGTCTGGCCAGTCCCAGAATGTCCTCTGTTGGAGCCTCCCTGTCTATGGAAGGGTCCCTGTTCCTCTCACTCACCGAAGGTTGATGCAGGGTTCCCTGTCAGCTCTACTCTCAATTCAGTTCACCAATTCCCACTCTCAGAGCATTCATGTTACCTTCAGGTAGAGGTCTGAATCTGAAACAAAATTTTATCACCATAAACAATCTCTGTTCTGTTTTACATTTTTGAAAACTTATACATCTGGAAGCATGAATACATGAATATATCATGTATTAATAACAATCTGTCATAGTCATATGAAAACCTTTGTATAGGCATCTTTAAATCAAAGACTTTATTGTATTTTTTATGATAAACTAGCTTACTTCTTATGCCCCATGTTCTCGGTGCTAAACTACCTGTTGACGTCCAGCACCGCATGCCCTCAGGGCATTTCTCAGGTGCCCTGTGCTACTTGTGCACTCCTGTGTGGGCACTTGTGCTTTTGGTTTTATAAGTGTAAGTGATCATTAGCTCAGCTGATTCCCAACAATTGCTACAGACAGACTAGATAAACAAACAACACATACACAGGCAGACTGACAAACACCTTACATAAACAAAGTGCACATAAAAGTATTTTTAGTCTAATTGAATTATAATAATTTTTACAATTCAGAATTTATAACTGTAAATTGACTAGTCAGAATTGTTGTAGGTCAATTAGCAGAGATCTCTTGTAAAAAGAATTTGGAAAGGACAAAATCTTACCAATAATTAACATATATTTTTGTGTTTTAGCTTAAGAATGTTAGTAATGTTTTTGTCCTCCATTTTTATTAAAATTTTAGTTAGTTATTTTTGTATACTTTTTATTGCCTATTTAGTTTCTTGGTTTTTTGTTTTTGGTTACTATCTCCTGGGCATCCTGTGTCAAAGTTGGTTTTAGCGTTATTGTTTTTATGGGTTGTAGCATGGTCTCTGAGGCATCACTGTCATAGTGATAAAGGCAATGAAACTTGCAATCTACTAGACATCTGGTAGAATTCTTGTTCTCTAAAATTGAAGAATGAATTTTAGGAGAAATGCAGGTTAAGAGCAGAACATATTTATTGAGAGAAAGAAAGCTTTGGTCTAGTAGAGATACAGAAGGGGTCCTGAGTGAGTTGCCAGAGTGTCTTTTCTAGGGAATTTTATAGAGTAAGACCACAAGGTGAGACAGATCTAAGATGAAGAAAACATGGGAACTCACAAGGCAGACTGGCATGAGGTGGGACAGAACTATGGTCAGCCAATAAGATTAATTGTTCAGATAAAATTGTTCAAATTAGATACAAATGGGGGAAGTCAGCCATGTAGCAAGTGGGCATGCTTAAGGAGCAGTGACTCTTTCTGTAGGGGGTTAAGATGATGACTCCTGATTTCCTCAAGCTGATCCTATTTAGAGTGTCAGTCCCTGATGTTTGAACACAGGATGTGGTTGCATTTGTTTTGCCTTTGATCTTGTGATTTGGCCCACAGTGGAAGGTGTCTGTCTCCTCCAAGGTTGCAAGGTATCTGGTCTTGTGCACTGGCTCCTTTAAGGGCTCAGCCTTTTCTGACTGTCTGTAATATCTCTAACTAATTCAGCTGCCTATAACAATATGGTACCCCATTGTCCTAGCAACCCACTGGTTGGATTGTCTTGGTGATAGGTGTTCTCTGGGCTGAAGCAGCTTCTTCATGTGGGTTACCCTAGGCACTCTTTGTTCTTGGGATGGCCATGCCTGGGCTTTACACCTGTGCTCAGTTTCCAGCTTCAGTGGCTACCCACAAATATTTGTTAGTGCAAATTTAAAAAACAGCTGTGTTTCTGCCTGGCTGATTGAACTCCTGTCTTCACACTGTCCTGGCCGTTTCCACAGTGCTTGTTAGGGCAGGAGCTCTGATGTAAAATATTAGAGAGAGGTTGCATCTAAGGCTCTCAAAATTCTCTTTTACTCTAAGAAGCTAATTCCACTTTTTTTTTCTTTCCTCGGTGTGTTATTTCATTTGAAAATCTTGAAAAAAAGTGGTGATATAAGAAAATTATAACTCCCTGCTACCTGTCAGATGTGCCAAGTCCATGCACCCTGAAAACTGAAGAATAAATTCCAAGGGACAGTGGAGGTTAAGAGTGGTAAAGGTTTATTAAAAGAAAGTTCCTGAGAGAAAGGAGGCATCCTAAGTGGGTGGCCACAGAGGCCCTTGGTCAGAGTCATAATATAGGGAAATCAGTCTGGTAAAATGTGGGTCAGACTTACAACCAACCTACAGGGTTACCAGGCTAGCCTCTTAGCTAATACTGATCCAGTGAGGAAGCTGCATGGAAAGAACAAAGAGTTCCTGGAAAGGGAGCAGAGCAAGAGTCCAGATGCCCTGGTCACTCCCTTATGCATCTGGGCCTATCTGCTCCAGTGGACCAGGTGGTGCTGGTTCAGTGCAATCCCAAGCTGCTGTTTACCTCCCAGGCTGGCCATTGCATCTCCATCCTGAGGTCATCTTCAAATGCACATCCAACTACAATTCTGATGCCTATATTTTTGTATGTGTGTTGACTTCCTTAAGGCAACTTATTATTTCTGCCTTATTTATCTGCCTTTTATATTAGGAAAACCACCCAATGTCCATGGCTATAAAGTGCACGTCCTGACATTTCAGCGTCCTTTCAGTCTAGAGTGGAAACAAAATACTAGTGTTCAAGGCAGACTTATGGATCTTCAGGTGGTGCCACACGGTAACGGCCACAGTCACCTCCATGCATTCACACTTCACACTGGATTCTGTTGACAACCCTCGTAATCCTCAGCCTGAAACCTGTGCAACTTTTGCTGTGCCACCTTGATTCTAAAATTCTCCACACCCAACCAACGATTTTCGTGTGGAAATCAGAGTTATCATAAGCTCTTGTGGTTATATAACATTTAATACAACCCTAAGAAATTTCAAGATTCTATTCCATAAGAAACCCAACTCTCATTTCTCCTTTTTTACAAAACAGGGGATCAGGAAATAGAAGCAAACATCCTTAGGAGGGCATACACAGACTGTGGCTGAACCACTTTCTGTTTTGGTATCAGGTGGTGGTCATAATTCAGCACATTCTGATTCTGTATGACATTTTCAGTCTGAGACTGTAACTATTAAAGCAGCGAGCTTACAATTTTACTAAGGAAAAAAAAATGCATGGGATGATTAAGAAACAACACATAATAGCACATAGTAAAATTCTGACAGGTAGGTGCCCAAAGTCTGACATTCACAAGATGCAAGTTTCTTTTATTTCTGCATCTGAGGGAGGCTTCAGGCTACGCTGAATTTGCAAGGGTTTTGGAGGAGTGGATGTGGTGGGGTAGTGTACAGAGGAGGCTGCTTTGAAAAGGACACTCAGATCTAAACAGATGTGCTCCATGTAGACTCGATGACGCTGAAAGAAAACATTTCCCTGCCGTTGCACGTGGAGTGAAATTGCATAGCCCAAATTTAAAGGAGGTGGCAGGCGCTGCGGCAGGGGCTGAGCCTGCAATCTACCTGAGATCAGCAGAGACTAGGTGCATGCAGGAGGGATTGCCCATGGAAACCCATTCTTGTTATCACAGTGGGACACAGTGGCAGGTTTTTTCCTTTTCTGACTTGGAGACAAAGATATCAACAGATGGCAGTATAATGTACTGTGCTGAGCTGTGCTTGTAGACAGGGCCTGAGAACTCAAGAAGCCTGCCTGAACTCTAATACTTTATTTTCTGTCTTGAGTGAAAGGGCACGTTGTTATGTCTTTTCTTTTTTTTAAATTAGTCTTTGTTTGTAGTACACAATATTTACATTCCTTGTATGGAGCCAATACATGCACATAACACATCTTAGTTCCTTTTTCATCCTCTTTCCTTTGCTCCTTGAGAAAGACCTGTCTCCTGATTTCCTATTCTTTACCTTTTAATTTGCTCCCCCTTTTTTGGTTTCTCATATAAGAGGAAACATCTGATATTTAAGCGTGTGTGTCTGATTTGTTTCACTTACTGTTTTCAAGGTACATACATTTTCCTACAAATGACTTAAATTTATCCTTGTTTCTGGCAAACTAGTACTTTATCTTGTATAAATACATGTTGCTGGTGTATGTCATCAAATTCCAACAACTCTTTTTATTTATTATTATTTTCAAGGGCGTTCAATAACAGAGACAAAGGCACAGAGTGTTTCTCCTCCAGGCACCAAAGGGTTCTTCCAGACAGCCAGACCTGCAGATGAGCTGCACTTAGAATGCAGGATTGCAGATGGTCAGAACTGAGCCAGGCTCTGTTGCTGTAGACATATAGAGATGCAGAAGAAGCAGGTAGACGAGATGATTCACCAGCAGCAGCTGCAAGCTCAGGAGTGTGCAAGTTGCTCTCAATCATGAAGACGTGTTGAACAAGCAAGACCTTGATAATCTTGGAAACCCTTGGTTTTGTAAAATTTTTCTTTAGAAGAATGCTTCAATGTTTTCTTCTTCCCATTCCTGTCTTCCTTTATCTATAGATGCTTTTTTCTCCTTTAAAACCTAAGCTGCTCCCTGTCCCATAAGTGCTTTCATTCAGTCAGACTAGTAAAAAACTGTTTTCACACAGCCCAGATGGTGCCCAGCTGAGTAGAGACTCCCCGGGCAGGGGGAGGCTCAGGCAGCTCACGCGGGCCCAGGGCTGTGCTAAATGCTGCCCTCCGTGCATGGACCTCCCAGCATGCAGCACACCTCCCTTAACTGTGTGGTCTGAAGTTCTCATAGAGGTTCTCTGATGTTTGTTTCTTGTTAGTCCTTCCCTAATTTTTAAAGTTATGAAGTGCTCCCAAATTACTTAAAAATATGGAAAAGTCCAGTACATTTAGGAAAAGTGTACTGATGTTAGACCTACTAAAACATGTGTTCTGTTGATAAAAACATCTTGTTTTCTATTCTAGCTTCAGTATTTGAAGAACTTTAATAATTTTTGTTGCAATTTTAGTTTTCTTTTCCTTTTCTTATGGTGCACATGGAGTTTAAACGGTGGGCTGCTCATGAGCCCTGTCAGGAGGTTGCCACCAACTATTCTGGTGCCTCTAAGCTTAGACTTCTAAACTACAAGTCTTTCTCTTCATGTTCTTCTATAAAGAAGATAGTGCATGTAAAACTGCTATTATACAATAAAGTGGAAAGTAAATTCTGCTCAGCACCTTGGTCTTCTGAAGTGACTAGAAATCAATTACTGTTTTTTAAATGGAGTCTTACTTGGTACGCTCTAAACTTTCTTCAAATTCTAATATTCTGTGACTATTTCCAAATTGCAGCAAAGGGAGCTGATAACTGCAAGCTCTGGAGGCATGCCTGGGGGAGCAAGTAATTTGTCAAAATCATACAATTTATCTTGGCGCAGCTGAGTTCTGAACTCATAATTTCACTACAGTATTCTTTACTCTTGAGAGCTTGTCGTCAGATATTCCTGTATAAATTTCTATTGCTTGACGTGGGTGTGCTGGTGCACATTTATAATTCCAGTACTTAGGAGGCTGAGGCAGGATGCTTGCTGTGAGCTCAAGGTCAGCCTGAACCACATAGTGAGACACTGTCCCAAAATGAACAAAAATCATTCTGCTGTTTGAGCCATTTCATTCTCCTTTTTCATATGTGTTTTGATAGTAAATGATGACACAATTATTTTTAAATTAAAAGGAATGTAAACATACGTACATCTAACATGAAATGGTATGTTGCGTATAACTGCTGGAATAACACAATTATCAGAATTATGTAATGAAAGTTACCAAATTTAATTATGATGAATTTTATAATAACATGTTAAATCTTTGAATTGATGGTCATCTTCTATTGGTTTTATCTGGTTTTACTTAGGGTCAAATATATTTATACTTGTAATTAATCTTCTAGCCTTCTACAAAATTATCTTCATAAAGAGTACTTTGGAATATTTATCTAAATCAGATGTAGTGGTGTACACCTGTAATTCCAGCACTTGGAGGCTGAGGCAGGAGGATCACTGTGTGTTGAAAGCCAACCCGGACTACAAAGGGAGTTGAAGGCCAGCCTGAACTTCATAGAGAAACCCTGTCTCAAAAAAACACAACCAAAAAAAAGCGAAACAAAAAATTTAGACTATTTATCTAAGACATTTCCACATTTCATAACTTATGAATATGAATTTCACAATAACAATGGAATGCAATACACTGAGTCCAAAAAGAAATTACTGGAGCATACAAACCACTATTTTCTTGAAAGATCTGAAATTTCATGAACAGAAAGAGGGAGATGTTTTGAATAATTATAACTACATGATAAAGTTTATAAAAACATGACCGAAGTGTGTAAGACTAGAAAACTGTTACTTATATTCTAGTAAGTCTGTTTAAAACTTTAAAATATTGATGCACTGTGTTTACATTCTCTGATTTTTAGATTAAATAGTTATTATAACTTTGTGCATATATAAATGTAAGCATCTTGAAATTATTTGCTGCTAACACTGATAATAACCATAATTTTCAGTACATGTCAGATAGAGTTAATCTTTACAAGTAATGTGATACATTATTTCCCTTTAATCAATAAGGAAAATGTACAGCAGAATAGTACAGTACAGAGTCTGCAGTTATGCAGCTAGGATTCTGCAGTTAAAATTCCAGGCTTCAACTCTGATCTGTGCTTGTTATCAACACTGAACTGCCTGAGCAAAAAACAATGTTTTGGTTTCAGGAGATGTTTTCCTTCAAACAATGATTCTTAAGACGAGTTTTTGATAAATTGGCTTTTCCATGGGTTTGGGCATTAGATAACCTGAAATCCCATCTTGGTCTCCAATTCATTTGGGGATAGAATTTTTTTGACTCCATTGAGCTTCATATTTTTCATGGGAAGAATGTGGGCTCTGCATCTGTTGGGAGGGTTAAATGCAGGAGAGAATGTAAAGTTCTTACCACACTACTTGGTGTATAGTGAGGGCTGAATCCAAGGTGACTTACTATTTTAGGTTGACCTTTCAGATTGTCTTAAAAGTACTCTTTTGAAATGTATTAACTGGCCTTAATGAGCAAATTTTACTCAGTAACCAGTCTTTGACTAACGTTCAGCTGAGATCAGACAGTTCTTACTTACCACAAATGTGCTCTCCAGAGAGATTCAGATGGTCTCCCTGGAGTGAACGGAAATCTCTGAAAGGACAGTCGGGCCCGCGTGCTCTGTCTAAGGGTGTTTCTACCCAGAAAGTCGAGATCCACCCAGCAGCTGTGCACGTCATTATTATCAGCATAATCCTGAAAAGTCCATTATCTCCTCTCCCCAAAATGTGTAATCTTTGGAGAGTGGAGTAGAGCCAGTTACACTGGCCTCATAGCACTGCAGGAGGGCACCCCAGATGCAGCATAACTGTTACTACTGATAGAAATGTGGAAATTCAGACAGGTTTTGCATTTTCATTAAAAATGTTACATAATGATATGTGAATAAATGCCCCAATTTTTGGATGGTAACTTGTTTATCAGCCAACAACTACTCTTGTGAAAAGATGTGAAGTCACATACTGAAGACACTGTGTGGCAGAGACACGAACTGCATATACCTGCCCAGTGTTAATGTCCAGTTTCCTAGTAGGAATGCCACAAGTTTGGGATGTGTGTGTGTGTGTGTCTTGGAAAGCATTCTTGCCTCCATTTCAGACCTCATGGTTTGTGAGGGAACAGTATAACAACCCAGCAGGAGGAATGAAACTATAAACAAAATGAACTATCAGAAGCAGTGTATTGCCTGGATTTAGTACAAGAAAGCCTAATTCACAGATTTTATTGAACTATTTTGAGATGATGCAAAGCTCCATTTCCATTAAAGTTGCCAAGCTTTTAATAAATGAGTCCTAGGTGCCACAACAAAATGTGTCTGGGAATTAAGCCAACATAGAGCAAATCAGAGCCACAAACAGAGTGAGGTCTATTCCACCCTTGAAGCTCTGGATTGAGTCATACGTGGTTGTTTATCAAACAATAATTAGGTTGCATGCGTTAGCAAATTCCCTGCTTTAAAAAAGAAAACTAAATTCAGTTTCTATCATTGTAACCCACAGAATCACAAGTAGTTGTGAAGTATATAATGAAAGACAGTGATGAAAGAGCTAATGATTAAGAGGGTGGAAAGGAACAGGCTCAAGAACCTTGACTTAAGAAGCGGCTTTTGTTATACTCAAAGGATCTAAAAACTGTAAGCAAATAATATACCTTGTGCCAAAAAATAAGGGTCTGCTATTGCTACCTCCTCTGATTCCCAGAGTGTTCTTTGCAGCTCATATCAACGAGAGTGGGCCAGTTTTCATCATGCACCCCTGGATAACGAGAATGCCCCAGATTGTCAAGCAGTATATTAAAAAGAAGTCATTTTACAACAAAATTTACACATTTTGGATTTTATTACTCCTTAGTTCTTATTACTTTTTGGGGGGGGAGAGAATACAGTCAAATATGGCAAAACAAAGCTGTCAGTCAAAACCAAGGATAGACATAGCACATGGTGTAGAACAGAGTACAAGGTTATCAACAATGGTTATCAACGTTGTCCCTTGTTTCCTTAAAAAGAATTGTCTATCTCATTAGATATTATAAAGTTGGACAAAACAGTAGAGAACAAGACCAATAAAACTTAGGCATTGTAAACATTACAGGACTTCCAAAGGAGACAATAGTCAAACCAGAATGGGCATCTTAGTGAATCTTATTGCCTTCAAAGTAGTTGCCTATACCCTCAAACTTGATACTATCATACAGAATGGAACAGAGTCTAATCAGTCAAAACAAGATCGTGGGAGTATTACAGGACTTCAAAACAAGTTAATAGGAAATCAAAAAGAGTTACTATTATATATCCTAATTTTTAAAAAATTTCCCCTTAATTAAAACAAACATAAGAAATAACTAAATAATTTTTTTAAAGAAAAGGGGGAGATTGAGACAAAACAGGACATAACAATATAACAATAGAGGTCAAAGCATGACTGTTTCAGCAACCTAGTGCTTCACCACCAAATAACCCGACTTAATAGTAGTTACCATAGTGTCTGTCTTTTTCCTTGAAATATTTGGATAAAACCTCATATACTATAGCTTCAAATATTCCCATATCAAGAAGCCCAGAATAAAGCCTTTCTAATTAATGAGTGAAAACTTTATAAGGCTTCAAGGCCACATAATGGGGAATCATGATTACCACATATTTTTATATATTTGAATCATTACTTACATTAGGGAAACTATTCGGTATTCATACATGCGAGATTGATTTATTTCACTTATGAGTATGGTCTCAAGCTGCGCCCATTTATTGATAAATATCTCAATGTGATCCTTCTTTATAGCTGAATAATACTCCATTGTATAGAAATACCACCACTTTTTTATCCATTCCTCAGCTGATGGACACTTGGGTTGTTTCCAAGATCTGGTGATTACAAATTGTGCTGTTATAAACATAACGGATATAACAGCAAGTGTGTTTAGGGGTGTTAAATAGCTGACTATATTAATGTTTTTGGATCATTGAACACAGCTGTTTGCAGTCTCCCTGTTTGAATGTCCACTTTGTATTCTTTGATACTGTGATTTGAGCAACTATTTTCAAGATGATAATATGTAATCTATTAACAGGTGATTTCTTACTGTTATGTTTTTTTTTGTAGTTCTGTATTACGTGTACCCTTACACCGCTTTGTTTTGTTTTGTGTTTTTCTCTTTTTCCTCTTAAATAAAATAAAAAAAGAAGTCATTTTATAGTTTTTTACCTTTCCCACATGCTTGCCCCCATGATTTATACTTTTCCTCTAATATTCTGTATTTAAAGAGTTTTTCAGTTATCACAGCTGCTTGCCTGATATAAAGATGTATGATCAAAACTCAGTCACATCATTATGAGATTAGGGCACAGAGTAGATTTAGAAGCTGGACCTGAATGTGTGTAGCCTCCCTTTGGAAGTGGTGTAAGAGTGACTTCAGTTGTGTGCACTAGGCTGTACTGACCTGGGTGAAGGAGTTTTACAGTCCAGTGTGTGGGATGAAGGCTGACTTTGAACGTTGCACAGCTATAATATCATCTGGAGCTTACCGGGTTCTGCAGCTATAGGTTTTCTGAAATTTTGTTTATTAATTCACGATTCATTTTTCTCCTTTGGGTAACAGTTCCTTGCTATCTCAGTTTTCTTTTGAGGATTCTTTTATCCAACTCATGTAACATTTATTCATGTAAGCACAGGGAGAACTTCCCCTCTTTTTCAGATGTGGCCACATAATGGTTACCTCAGCCATTTCTTCCAGTGATGGCCATGTGGCTCTATGCTAGAACTCTCCTCTTTTACTCTGCTAACCTATGTTAAGTAAATCTGGAGTATTTGGCAGCAATCTTCCTACCATGAAGAAAAACCTGACTGAAAACAAAACAAAATCTGATGAATTCAGACTAATCAAATAAAGCCAAATGCTTTAGCGTTTAAGACAATTTTTACATAAACATACTGCTATCCATTAAATTATGTTCATCACCATAGTTTATCTATGTCAATCAATTCATTTCAGAAAGTGCATATCTTATCACTTTCTTTGTCACTGGGACACATAACCCAACACCCATAGCAGAAGGAGGAGAGGTTGGTTTTGGCTTACAGATGCAGTCCCCAGTAGGGTCCAAGGCAGAAACTGCGCATTGGAAAAGCCTGATGCAGAGGAAGGCTGATCACATCACGGTGGGCAGGAGGCAGGGATTGAAGCAAAGACCCAGGAAAGTAACACATGGACCCACCCTACAGGCTCTCAATTCACATTCAACTATGAACTCACCCATGGATTCATCCACTGGTGAGTAGGATGCCCCCATGATCCATCCAGTCACCTTCCACAACTCAACCTCTAAATTGGTCAGACTTTGGGGGAACACTCCCCACCTAAACCACAATGGCTCACTGCCCTGAGACCATAGGCTGCAAGGTTGCTGCCACTTCAAAGTCAAAAAGTAAAAGAGTATAAGTCTACTAGCAAGACAGTCTCATGTTACATAAGGATCAAAGTAAGGTCCAGTCCATTCTGCCATAATCTTCTGTTTGAAAGCCAGTCAGTGATCCCATCTGTAATGCAGAGGATGAGATTACGGAAGGGTGTGCACCAGCCACAAGAGTTGAGGAAGCCACTTAAGCGTGTTTAGCCACATCTAGGAGAACTAAACTGTCCTTCCTAAAATTTTCCAGGGGAACAAATTTATTCTAAGAAATGTTAGACAGAAGTTAAACTTAATACCACTACCAACTTCTAGAATGCCTCCAATTTTTTGAGAAAACATTGCTTTTTCTACTAAAATGACTTTTACTACAAAAACTTGAAAATTAATAGGAAAGTTCTGCCAATCTAGAGTTGCCTAGTGTTGCCTAATATGTACCAAGGGACAAAAGAATAATTGATGATTATTCTCCAGAATTAGTTCTCCAGATTCATGTGATTACTGTATTATGGGCTCGGCTCAGAACTCTTAATTACTTAAGATGTGGTATTTTTATACAATGGAATACTACTCAGCTATAAAAAGGATGATCTTGAGGCTTTTATAGGTACATGGAGGCAACTTGAGACTATCCTCATAAGTGAAATAAATCAGACTCACATTTGTAAATAATGTATTGTCTCTCTAGTATAAAACATAAATAATAATAATAATAATAAATTGAAAGAGTAATATGATCCAAAATGTATACAGATACTATAATAATGAAAGGGAAAGAAAGTGCTCAAAAGGAAAGAACAACTTGTAGGTATACACATATGACTGTATGTATGTTGAAGTGTTCAGGATAGTTAACCATACCACTAATTCTCTCCTAGTTCATCGAAAAGAATAGTTTGTGCTGTCATTGTTTGATTGCCTGTTTATCTTTTATGCTTTGATTTTGTAACTTGAGTAACTACTTCTAAGATAACAATATCTAATTTATCAACTAGTGATTTCTTACCATTATTTTTTTGAAATTCTGTATTATTTGTACTCTTTCTTTGTTTTGCTTTTTTTTCTAAATAAAAAATAACTTGGCCTCTGTTGGCTGCACTGTGAACTCAGCCGTCACAGCTCTGCTCCCCAGCCACAGGAAACCCGGGTGCACTCTTCTGCAGTCAGTTTACTCTGCAGTATACTGGTAAGCAACGACTGCAACTCTTATGGAAAGGGGTCGGGCAAAGGTTTCCGTAGGTACTTTCGGTGGTAAGCATACTTCTTCAGCAGCCAGTTTTCAGCCTTTAAGCTTTGATTCTAGGAACAGGTTCATAAATGGAAGCTGGAAGATAAAAAATATATTTCTGTTCTAATAGCTCGGAACAATAATTTGCCTGTCAGCACTTGACTTTTTTCTGGTTATACAAATTAAACAATATGGTTGTTGCAGGTCAATTTAATTTGTTTTATGAGCCATTATTGCATTTTTGCCACTTTGCAAATAATTTTATTCATTTATTTTCATTACATCCACCTTTCCTGCTGATGGCTAAGAGCTACTACATGGGTTTGCTGTTTTCAAACCCCATCAGTTTTGGCACGTAAGTTTCAATAACGTTTGGCACAGAATCTGTTGTTGTTTGTTAATGATAACTTTCCAAATGACCAATTTGGAATAATCACATTTAATTTGAGTCTTATCAAAATAGTGCCAGGCCTCTTACAAACAGATGATAGGCACGTGATAGGTGTGCTTCTTCTTGGTAAGTGGAGGCACACTAGACGTGGTTATAAAGGATTTATATGTAGTATTACTTTAACTTCTCAAATGACTTAGATTCACTTAACAGACAGAGAAATTGTATGACTGTGGGAATTTGAGCAACTGACACTAGATGGCAGAGGCAGGATGCAAAACACAAAAGAAAAAAATCACATCTTTGAATACTTGTCCATGCTAAACACCTAACGCTTCTGAGACTTAGCTCGCGCATTTGGCAGAGAGGTGGACAGAGGTAATAACTTGCTTATCGTGGGTAAGGATTCAATGAGACAAAGCCCATAAAGGGTCTAGTCCAGTGCCTGCTGCAGGATAAAAGCCCATCTGAGGCGACACGTCAGAACCTGGCACTGTTTCGCACTGAGTAGATAAGGTCCTGCAGTCTAAGGTGGCTCCTGTGTGGGACCAGGCCCTGTGCAAAGGCTCCCACAGGGCTGCGCTGCAGGAAAAGCGTGTCAAGTTAACAGCTCTGGCAAACACAGGGGATGTTTCTGATTTCCCCAAAATGCTTAGATCTACTTGTATAAAATTTAATATGGAATACTGTGAGATGACAATATTTTAAAAGTTATTTTGTAATGGTTTTTAAAGTTATTTTCCAAATAGAGATTTATAATTTTTGGAAATATATTTGTAGTAATTTTGAATCTGTAATAAATAGTTACTGATAGAAAAATACTGAGGGGAACATAACCCTTGAAAAATTTATCTGAAATTTTATTCATTATCACTACACTTTGGATTTTTAAAAGAATTTTTATTTTAAAGAGAATAAAACAAAGCAAATCATAACAGAACAATGCAAGCATAATGTCTCTTGTTTTCTTCAAAACAGTTGCCCACACCTTCACATACAATAAATGCAGACAAAACGAAATAGTATAAAACCAATCAAAACAAAATAATGAAAGCATTGTGGGACTTCAAAATAAGACAATAGGAAATTAATAATGGCTTCCATAATGTCTCTCTTTCAAAATAGCTGTCCATATCTTCACAAATATTAAAATCAAATAATAGAAAACAGACTAAAATCAGTCAAAACAAAAGAATGAAAGCATCGTAGGACTTCAAAACAAGATAACAAGAAATGAACAATGGTTGTTATAATGTCTCATTTTCCTCAAAATAGCTGTCCATACTATCACACATAATAAAATCAAACAAAGCAAAATAGAATAAAACTAATTAAACAAAAGAATGAAAGCATTATAAGATTTCAAAACAAGATAACAGGAAACCAACCATGATTACCACTATATATCCCATTATGTTCAAAATAGCTGCCCATTCCATCAAAGTAAAATCTAACAAAACATGACAGAACAAAACCAAACTTAACAAAATTGTGAAAACAATGCAAGAGTTCAAGACAAGACAGCAGGAAATTAACATTGTTTACCACTTTTCCCTCCTAGACATTTCTCCTCTATCACTGTCATAATATCTATTGGGCTTTTTGGATCCCACTAACTCCTTCTGTTTCTTATGCTGGGGTTTACCTGTGTAAGTTCAAATCATTTCTCCCATGAACGTGATCTCCAGTTGCATCCATTTATTTACAAGAGCTTCGAGACCATTCTATATTATAGCTCAGTGGCTTTCCCTTGTGTGAAAATACCATATCTTTCTTATCTACTCCACAGTTGATGGGCAAGTTATCCTTTGTTTCGTACCCTGTAGCAAGATGCAATTGTATTCTCTCCTTTGATTTGCAGTCTATGGATTTCCTTTCTGGTTAAATGGGTTTCTTGTATACAGTATATTGCTGGATCTTGTTTCATGACCCACTCTCCCTGTGCTCCTTTTTATCGCTGAATTGATACCATCTACTTTAATGTTACAACCATCATATACTGTTTTGTCCCTGCCATGCTATTTACCTGCTGCTGGCCCTCTACTTTTCACATACATTCAGTTGCCTGTCTTGTTTTGCAGTCCTCCTCTGCTGCTGTTCCTGGGACCATGGTCATCTTATGTCTCTCCCAGAATTTATTATCTTGTAAAGAAGAGGGTAGCTCAGGATGAGTGACAGTGAGGATGGCAGGAGTTACGAAACTTGAGCTCCTTGGCCAGGTGCAAGACTGGCATCTCTGTAAGTTGCAGAGATCATTCTCATAACTGAAATAAATCAGACTCACATGTAAACATTGTGTTGTCTCCTTAGTATGAGAAACTGAAAGAGGAAATAAGATCCTGAATATACAATAGATGTTGCAAAATGGGAAGCAACTGTTTACAAGGAAAGAGTAAGATGTGGGGAAAGGAGAAGAAAAGAGAAAAAGAAATACATGTGTGTGTGTGTGTGTGTGTGTGTGTGTGTGTGTGTTAAGACAGTTATACTACTAATTTCTTTTAGTTCTTTGAAAAGAAAAATTTGTGCTAATATTTTTTGGACAATTAAATGCCTATATCTTGTAGTCTGAGTAATTATAGATAAAATATGCAATGTATTAACCATTGTTCCTTTCCTATTATTTTGTTTTGAAACTTTGTTTTATATTTGTCTCTTTAAAATAAAAATTTTAAAATGTATCTAATAACTAATTTTTATTATTAGTATTTTGGTACTGGGAACCAGACTCAGGACCTCGCACTTGCCAGGCAGGTGCTGTACCACTGAGCTACATCCTCAGTCCCAAATAACTTATTAAAAAAGTGAATTACATTCATTTGGGATTGGTGCAATAAATTTACCACGTTGGTGGCACTGATAGGCACAATTCCTCTTTACTTGTCGGCTTATGACACTAAAGAAGCAAGAAGCTCTTTCCCAAGTGCAGTGACTACTTGGGCACAGGATCATAGTTATAGACTCTCCTCCTTGCAGGGGGAGAAAATGTAAGGAAAAAAAATGATCCACCAAATCCCAGCAGTCAGGCAAGACTGATCAGATAAGAAGGCCGTGGACTGACTCACTGAGACGAAGGGCTCTGCCCTCACTGACACCCTTCCTTGCTGATTAGAGGCGTCACCTGTTGCAATTCCATTGTTCTGTAGCTGGTCTCTTGCACTCACGATGGTTCTGAAGGCCTCCTTTATACTCCACAGGGTGTTTCTCAACAAACCTTTCAAAGACAATTCACATGTTATTCTTGGCACCTGCTAACATCATGCAGGGAATCAGTCCTGGGACTTGTTATCGGATCCCTCCTATCCTGCTGAACCTTCACAAATGGTACCTTGTTTTTCAAACTGTTTACATGTACCTTTATGACAAGGTACGTGTGCTATACGTGTGAATTTTCTCTCCCACACTTCACATCTTCTTCTGCTCTTTACTAAAAGAATTGATATGAATCACATTTTTATTAAGAGGCTGTTCAAGCAAACCAGACTTTCTAACCTGCTCCTGCAAATCCTCCCAGCCACTTCTTAATGCCCTCCTCCCAGACACTACCTACACTGAAGTGCTGCCCACAACAACCTCTTTTGAGTTACATGCATCCAAATTGTCTTTTTCCCATAGCTGCAACATTGCTCCAGATGTACTGGTTCACAGCAGCAGGAGGCATAGGTTCACATTTCTATAGACTGTAAGTGTAACAGAATTCCAACTGACTAAAATCATGCATTGACAGGGCTGCTTTTCTTCCTGAAAGTCCCAGAGAGAAGTCTGCTTCCTTGTCGCTCTTTGGTTTCTGTCTCCCTCCTCTGCTGCCCAGGCCGAGGGTCTGGTGCTTCTCACCCTGGAGCCCTCCAATCCCTGCAGGCAGGATTTGCTCTCCCTTCTCCATTGCTTTTCTGCTGCTAAGTGCGCTCAGGGTCAGGCTGGCCTGTCTGGACAATTTAGGGTGACCCCCCATCTCTGGATTGTTAGTATAATCATATCGGTCAAGTTTCTTTTGCCAATTACAATCATACATTCACAAACAAGCATCTAAACATAGACATCTTTAAGTAAAGAATCTATTATTCCTATTATTCCTCAGAGATGAACGTTTTGTGTAAAGACTTGAAAGTATTTTCTAAAATCAAAGCTAAGGTTGATGTAAAGAAACAGAAAAATTGGTGGTTTTGATATAAGAGAAATATAACTCCAAATTGCTGGATGTCAGATATGCTGAGTTTATGTTTCTGGAAATTGAAGAATGAATTGCAAGGAATAATGGAAGTTAAGAGTAGGGAAGATTTATTGAAAGATAGCTCCTGAGAGACAAGAGGGGTCCTGACAGTGTTGCTACTAAAGTCCTTTGTCAGGGGAAATTTATACAGTGAAGTCACAATGTGGGTCTAACTACAACCAACCTTCACAGTTAAAGACTGGTCACCTTGCTAATATTGATCCAGTAGGTAAGCAGGTCAAATAGCAGGGGTACACAGAAAGAACAAAGGCATTTTTGGGTAGGGATGGGTCCTGATGCTCTGGTCATGCACTTGGGTGACTGATGTCTATCTGGACTTTACTGGACCAGGTGATAACAACCACAATCTCAAGTTATTTCTTACTCTCAGGAAGGCATGTATGCCTGGCCACTGCATCTTCACCTTGAGCCCCTCAAAGGGGCTGAGAGTCCCTCGTTCTGACTCCCAGCCTAGCCCTGTCCCCTAGCCTAGCCCTGTCTGACTCCCTGTCAATTTGTATCTAATTTAACTGCCTGCAATAGTTCGAACTGTGTAAAGGTTAAACTGTTCTCTTCCAGTAGAATTTGGTTTAGACTACATTGCCCAGCCCCTAATGGTTGATGTCTGTGAGCAGGAGCGGCTGTGTGCCCTCCCAGATACCTGACTTAAGGACAAGTCCCTACTCTGGAGCCTCTTTTTCCCTTCCCACATGCTACAGGATGCACTCGCTGGTCAGCAGTCACCGTGGGTACAAGGGTGTTGCATTAAGGTAGAAGTGTTCAAATGACGTCTATTTCCAGCCTTCAGGAACTATATGGGCTCCATCTCAACTACTCAACTCTTCCATTGTTTCAATAAGCAAGTTCCATAAAATATACAAAAATAGGCAGAGCTGTGGCATTCTAATATAAATTTATTGACCAAAGCAAGTGCCAGGCCAGATTAGATGAAGTTTTGCTGATCCAAATCTCTAGGGGTAGTGCTGGGGATCTAACTCAGTGGCACAAGCACCTGCCAGGCATATGCAAGGTTGTGAGTGCTATCACTGGTATGGAAAAAAAAAAAAACTCTAGGGGTTATAGCAGCAGTGTGAAGGAAGAAATGTGGTTTCTCACGTAAGGTCTCCCTAATCTGGATTACTAAATTAGGAATAATTTTATCACAAATGTATAAACATCTATTTTCTTTAAAACACTGAATTTTATGGAACTTGGTCTTACATCCGTGCATAAATATGTAAACAGGGTGATTAGGGAAAGTGTTGAAGTTTATCTGATAGTCAAAGATCAGGGTTCTGAACTAGGAAATGCTTTTATAACTCACTAAGGAAAAAATTCAAACAATGCAGTCAAAATACAGGCAAGAGGCATTAATAAGGAATTAATTAAAGAGAAAGCAAAGTGCACAAAGTGAGAATCATCACAAGTGAATCAAACTGAGTAAAGATTATGTTTTAATTTTGAGTCATACAATGATGAAATAAAAGGTAAACATGGAGATTTAAGAAGTTCTCATTTATCAAACTGGCAATAGAAGCTAGTTTTATAGAATTGCAGTGAGAGCATACACGAACGATCTCTTATACCACCAACAGAGCTGCAGGGTTTGAAAATATTTTTAAGAGACATTTGAAAACATACATTAAAATATTGAGAAATTTGCATGCATTTTGGCCAAGCAGTTGTGTTTCTTGGGGGTCCATTTGGAGATAACTGTAAATATACCCCATATTAGACAAGGTGCACATAACTCATGAGTTTTTAAAATGTAAGAAGTCATACAGGTGTAGTCACATTCAATAAATAACAAATGACATTGAAACGAAGAAAACATTTTGAAGACTGTTAACATGGAACATGTTTTATACTAGAGGAACAAGAAGATTGTAAAGCACATGCTCCAGAACCATACGCTTATTAAAAGAGCACATACCTTTGTGCCAAGGTGGTAGCGATGATGGCTCTGACTAGGTGGCAGCAAGGCAAGTGATTTTCATTGTACCTCATCGACTTTTCAAAATATCTAATATTTCTTTGTAACCCAACTTATTTCAACATTTGAAATTAAAATATAGTTCATATTCATAAAAATTATAAATGATTTTAAAAAGGAAAAAATTTGTAATTATTTAATTAGTTTGTCCAACATGTCTTTATCATGTGTCTGTGATATGCCAAGCACTGTTTTGGGCACTGGAGATAAAGTGAAAAATAAGACCAAAGTCTTTGCCTGGGGATTTAATTTCTAGGTAGGGGATGCAGATATTACACAACTAAATAAATGAATTTTCAAGATAATTACAGATAGTAATGATTGCTCTAGAGAAAAGGATTCATGCTCAGCTGAAGCTGGGGTGCTGCCCTGAAGGAGGAGAGGAGGCAGACTGTGCACAGAGCCGGAGTGGGGGGTGTGCTGAGAGGGGGCATTCTGGCAAGACCCAAAAGCAGTTCGGACTTTGGCAGTGGAAGGAGCAATGGGCAGACCTGCAGTGTGAAGGATGCTAGGAAGGGTTGAGGGGCAGAGAAAATAAAGTGCACTAGCCTTGGTAAACAGTTTAGATTTTTCCTAAAATGCAACTGTTGATGGCTTTGAAGCAGGGAAATGATATTGAATTTTGGTTTTGAGAAAGATTTTTCTGCCTATTGTTGGTTACAGATAGGTCTAAATATATGAAAAGAAAAAACTATATTGTGGGTAAATGGTCAAGGATTGGAAGAATACAAATCAGAGACTCAAAACAATTGTCAACTATGGAACACTAGTAATCAAATCAAATTCAAATGATTTTTTGTATCTTAAGCAAATTTGAAGAAATTTAATACAAATCAAGGAACTACAGGAGAGGCAAGCACAAAATTTGTACAGTACATCTATGGTTTTTTGAAAACTGACTTAATGGTATTTGTAGAAGTGCTACAAAATGTCCCAATAATTCCTTTACAAGGACATGAGCACTCTTGGCAAAGATGCATGTACAGAGTTTTTAGTGTTAGAATAAGAGGTTAATCTCTTTTTCCTTAATAGAGAGATTATTTGCAATTTCGTTCTCTTCTCTGTACCATTCTATATTTCCCAGAAACTCTGTAAATAGCTGAATGTAGTGTTACAGTCCTGTAATCCTGGCACTCTGGGAGATTAAGGCAAGAATTGCGAAAGCTTGAGCCCAATCTTGATAATTTAATGACTTAGTGAGATCCTGTCTCAAAAAAACAAAACAAAACAAACAAACAAAAAAACTCCCCCCAAAACAACTTCTTTTTCTTCTTCTTCTTTTTTTTTTTTTTTTTTTTTTTTTTTTTAACAGAGGGCTGAGGATTTGACTCAGTATAAAGACCCTTGGTTTCAATCCTTGGACTGGAAAAAAAAAGCTGTAAGTAATGAATATTATTTTATAATACTTTAGGTTTTATTTTTATAATCAGAAAAATAGTTACAAGAAAGTAAAAAGCCCAGAAAAAATTCATTATAACCCACAGATTATATAATATAAATTAAAAAATGAGGTTAAACAAAAAGTTTTGAATTGTATATAGTTGAGTTCCAAATTCATTTTCTATTTCTCAAGCTCATGAATTTAGGAAATCCAACTACTTTTAAATTGAAAGTACTCCTCTGTAAAATGAGATATATACTATATATACCAAGGAGTGCTTTCGTAAGGGTGAGGGAACATATTAAAATTTACTTAGCATGATACTGAAATTATTATACTCACTATAATCAAATGATCAACAATCTAGCCCTTTCTGAGTAACAATAACTCTGTGTTTTATTTTACATACTTGTTCCCATCATTTATACTTGTAGCCTACCAAGTGAGTTACTTATTCTTACCTTAGAGATTAGAACACTTGTCCCAAGTCCTAAACTTTCAGTTTAGGAAAAATTCTATATGAATCTGGAACCCACACTCTTATGAGATTATGGTTGATCAAGATATTTTAGTTTTCTTTATCTTCTACCTTTGTCATTCCAGTGCATGAAAAAGCTTTTCTTCGTATGCAACAGGTGTGCTAAAATCTTTGGGCAGAAGCCTATTAGTTCAGCATTAGATCTTCCCCTTGAGCAACTCACACCAGCTTTTGCCTGTGGCAATTTTTCAGCATCTATGTACTGACTGTGACCAAGTGTGCCCAGGAGTTCAAGATGAGTGAGGTTTAATTCCATATGCTCTTCAAAATTCACTAGCTGCAAACGTAAGCTGCAACGGCTACAAGTTAGGCTGTCACATAAGAAATATACAAGGCCTACGACCAATCACATCTGGTGCAAGAACACAGAGTGATTTTGTAAATCAGGTGGCATTTGAGTGGACCCTGCACAAGGGATGGATAGGCAAATGAGGTGAGTTTGAAATAGAGAAAAGTGATCAAAAAGAAAAGCCCATCTGGGCTGACCATCTCAACTTGACTGGAGTTTAGCAAACAGCTCTGTCAGTGCAGCTAGTAGGCAGGGCTAGAGCCTTGGTGTGTCTGCACATGTTTTAACAGGCAAGAGCTTCCACGAGAATCTCAGTCAGGGAAAAAATGAGCTGTCGACTTCAAGAAGACAGCTCTGCCAACTATATAAAGAGGTGCAGGACGCAAGGCTCAACACCAGGATAAGATTCAGTGAGAGATTCGGCCTCTGTTGGGAAAGAAAATCAGGGAGCAAGGCTAAGCAAATGAGAGGCGAGGGCCAAACACTCATCCGGGTGAGAATGCACACAAGCAAGTGAGACCTGCTTCCACGTGTAAGTACACCAACTGCAAACAGTACTGTATTTCAGGAAATCATGGTGAGGAAACTGTCAAATTATGCATTTAGATTTCAAAAAGTTGCCCTTCCTGATTGCAGGGTAACACTTGTATATTCAAATATGACATAATTCAATTCAAGTAAATTTTATCCCAAAGGTCTTTTGAAAGCTTTGAGCTTGAACCACATAGATGGCTAAAGAAAATATGATAGTTTCATGTCCAGAGATTTATTCTTATTTGACAAACAAATTATTCTGTTACAATTTCCAATTTTCCTGGGGCCTATCTCACCCCAGATGAAAGTAGCATTTATAGTGATTATCATTACACAATTGTAACATAGCAGAATCCAGAGTTGACAGTATTCTTTTTAACCACAGTACTAATTTATTAAGCCTTGAGTGCTTAATTAAATGCTGTACCCAGTAGGAAACTTGGGATGATTGTTCATACTCTTTCTGTACACTATGGGAGTTCCATGTAACCATAAATGTCTCTGATAAGTACATTAAAGAAGTATCATTCTTATGCCAGCTGCTGCTTGATTAAAGGATTTTCTTCTTTATATTGGTGCTTCTGCTAGAAGGATGTTGACTGGAGGTTTTTAACAGATGTGGGCTCAGCTAGATCACAAACTTTAATTAAAATATTAAAAACCTAACAGTAACTTTTATGGAACAATATATATGCTTCCCAATTTAATCCTTTTTAAAATTGGAAAAAAAAACTTTTAAATCTGATGAAATATGTGTCCCTTTATTTGATACTGGGGTTCTAACATAGGTGAAGTCACTTGTGACATAAATAACCAAAAACCTGCAATATCTTGCTTTTAGATTGAGGCAAATGAACTGATAAAGATAAGAAAAGTGATAGCAAAGAATTCCATGTGATATAGTACATTTCTTAGGAAATTAAGTACAGACAGAAACACAAACAAATCAGTAAAGTCTAGTCTAAGTTTTCAGATCCAAAGTCAAAGCGAGAATTGACAAAATGGACTTACACGCGAAGTGCTCCCTGCCCATCACCGTTTGGGAAAGATGAGTGTTTGTGTTGCACACAAGGTACATGAACACATACACATGCCTTGCACATAAAAGGTTCAACTGAGAAAGGTCAGGCTTTGAGAAACCTCTTAGAAATAGATATTTTCAGGCACATGTACAAGTCATTATATATTTTATACATCGTAAGACTCATTTTATGAAGAGACCAGTTTTGTTCACTATTTAAATTTTTGCCAAAAAGCTTTCAATAAATGATTTCTGTAGAACATCAGAAATAATTGAAGTACGAAACCACAGAAGGCAGTGGTATTTAAACTCACAGCCCACAGAAGGGATGGGATCATCACACTGTGGCATTTCACATCTCATTCCTACTGGAAGCGTCTCTCAAATTTCCCCTTCTTAACTCTCCTGCTCCGTGTTTTCAACACTTTCCATAGAGGGAACTCTCTGTATGCAGGCTTCACAGCGAAGGCTGCTGGACAAGTTGACTGGATGTGTTTACAGCCATGTTGTTTTTAGCTCTTAGAGCAAAGGCTTCCTTGAGATTTGATCTTTTTTGGCAAATTTGGAGCTGGAAAGTGTCTTGAAAGCCACGGCGAAAATTCTCATTGAAGAAACCATAAACAATGGGGTTGACACTGCTATTAGAGAAAGCCATCCAGTGAGCAAAAGGGTAGATGTAGACATTAATGACCCGCAGCTCACTGGGAGAAAGCTCAGCATAGTCGGAGAGCATCATCAGAGTCCACAGCGGCAGCCAGGACAGCATGAAAAGCAGAGCCACCATCAGGAGCATCTTGACAACCTTCTGCTTCTTCTTAGACACCACGTGCCACTGCTCCTGGCTCCACTTGCTGGTGTGGGGTGCCGTGTTCCTGAAGAGTGAAATCCCAACCCTCCCGTACATGATGACAATGAGGAACAGAGGAGCCACATAGATGGTGGTAAACAGCACAGTAGTGTAGATCTTTCTCATTTCCCGGTTGGGCCAGTCTTCCCGGCACCAGTAGACTGGGCTGGTTTTATTCTGGGAGTGGAGCATCACATGATAATACTTTTCTTCCTGTGTGTGTAACATTGCTGCAGAGGGTGACATGATGGCGATGGCCAGCACCCAGATGATCACAAGGATGACAGATGCTGTCTGGATAGTGAGCTTCGGTTTAAAAGGGTAGACCACACACCGGAATCTGCAAGCAAAGGCACCTATCAGTGAGACACTGGTTCACAACTCCTGAGAAAGATGTGAATCATATTTAAGCAAACAGGTGAGGACCTCCTGCCCAACGTGCCATTAAAGCATGGAAAGTGACTGTTGGTGGTACAGAGGCATGCATTTCCATCTGTGATATATAAGATAGATTTTAACTGAAAATCTGAACAAGTAGAATGTAAAGTGGCATATAGTGAATAAGACCAATTCACACTCTACTTCAGATTTTGCTCCATTGCGTGTGTGGGCTATCACTTTAACACCTCTGTTTCAATGGGAGCAAATAGGTGTTTAAAAGGCAGAACTCGTGCCCATTCTTATAACGGATTATATTAGCATGTGTGTGCAATACAGAATAGTGATGTGTCTTTTGGAGAATTCCTACATCCATATAACATATCTTAGCTGCTTTCTATCCTTGTGCTCTCTCCCACCATCCATTCCCCTATACATCTCCAGGAGTCTGCCTTCTAGTTTCTCATAAACTTAGAAAGTTAAACATCATCTTTTATCTCTCTTTTTTTATTTTGAAGAGAATAAAATCAAATGAGGCAAAACAGGATAGAGTCAATCAAAACAAAAGGATGAATATGGTACAGGACTTAAAAACAAAATACAAGGAGATCAACAATGGCTACCACAATACCTTTTGTTATCTTCAAAGGAATTTCCCATATCATCAGGTATAATAAGATAAAACAAAATAGTACAGAATCAAATCAGTAAAAACAAAACAATGGAAACAAAAGAATATAACAGTAAAACCACAATGGGTACATAAAGCATCTATTGTCTTCAAAGTGGTTGCCTATACAATCAGACATGATACAATCAAACAAAACAAAATAGAACAAAATCAGTCAAAACAAAACAGTGAAAGCAATACAGGACTTTAAATCAAGCTAATACAAAATCAAAAATGGTTCCCTTAATATATATCATCTTTTCTCCTATGAAAAACCTAAAGCATTTATGCAAGATTTTAATACACGTAGTTTGGCCTCAGAGCTCACGATCTCAGCTTCTGCTCAGATGCTTGGTAGGTGGCTCGCTCTGTTGGGCTTCAATAGTCTTCATCAACAAAACATTTCTTCTTGATATTCTTGTCTGCCCCCCAACCTGCAATCCGTGTACTTGACCATGAAACTTGCTTTGACAAATAGGATATTAGCAAGCCTGTTTCACAGGTAAGGCTTGTCTTTTTTTTGGAATGGTACCTTTTAAAATCCAAGTTCTAGGATCCAAAAAAACTAAAATTAGACTTGAGGGAAGACAGATTGATCATTTTGAATGGTCTAGCCACAGCTTTAGTCCCAGGGTAACACTGCAGTATGGTGACTCCAGCTTTAACAAATGGAGCAGAGGAAACACAAAGAGGTGTCCGTTACACCACAGAATCAAAGAGATGATACAGCATCATTTGTGTTAAGCCACCTGTGTGTGTGTGTGGTAACTGCTTTCACAGCTGTAATAGTCTAAGAGTTTCCATTATGTGATCTGATTATAACCTTCCGGACACTCTCTGTCCTCAGGTGAACAAGTTAACTGACATCAGTAGGCAGAACATACATGAATCATCTGACTAAAATTTTGTTATTATTCATACTTATTATGCTAATTATCCTCACATCATTATATAACCCTATCGATCTATATTTATTTAAAGTCATTACCTAATTTTTGATTTTCAGGGTGATTCTGTACAATTAAATATTATAAAAATTACTACTTTCCTGATATGCAGGTAAGGAAATTTAGAGCTTGAAGTGGTTGAGAGCAACTCCAAATGTGACAGATTTTCAGAAAATGACTAATTAGGTTGGGCTTTGACTACTCTTTTGTAATTCTTGTAACTCATTCTTTTGTAATGTATTCCTTCCTAAACTCTAAGATTTTCTCTAACCTTTTGAGCAATGAATTCTCCCTTTCACTCATGTTTAAATTATGAGTAGCTTCACAGAGACAACTGTAGTCTGCTTTTTATGTATCAGTCAATGGTATTTCACATACACAAAGGTGAACAAGATGAAGAGAGGAGAAATGTCCTTGCTGAGAAACAATTAAAATGTCATGTATATAGTTACTAAAATCGTGTTAGAAGTGTTTGGCTTTCATCCAGAGAAAATCAAGGTCCATTGAAGAATTTTACATGGCACCAGGAAGATAATGTTGCAGCATTATTTTTAAAATTTTTTGAATCTTATAGAAAAAAGTAAAACAGAATTTCATAACAAAATAATACGAGAATAGCAATATTTAATACACTGAATACTGTCAGAATCAAAGAAGTTACTCAAAGTACAAGATATGAGCATAATTCTCCAATTAATGCTCGCACAAATCTTTCCTTTCAATGAACTAAGAGACACTAATAATATAGCTAATCAGTATTTTTCTGTCTTTTCCTTCTAATTTCCCTCATCCTAGTTCCTTTTTTAAAAAACAATTTCTTCCCATTTCAAAATACCTATTGTACATTGTAGATCTTATTTACTCTTTCGATTTCTCACAACTGGGATTCAATACAAAGTTTACACACGAGTCTCATTTATTTCACTTATAGTTTTGGTCTCAAGTTGCATCCATTTACCTATAAAAGTCCCTAATGTTTCATTCTTTATGACTGAGTAGTAATCCATTGTATGAAAAGATCACATCTTTTTTATCTATTCCTCAGAAGATGGGAACTTGAGTTGTTTCCAAGATCTAGCTATTACAAATTGCCCTGCTACAAACATGGGTGCACATATATCACTGTGGTTCAATGTTTTTAATTCTTCTGGGAATATATCCAGAAGATACACTGGTCACATGTGACTTATAATCCTTGCTTTTTAAGGACTGCCCATACAGATTTCACAGTGGTTACATCAGTCTGCAGTTCCACCAACAGTGGAGAAGGGTTCTTTCTTCCCCACAGCCCCTCCAGCATTTCTTATTGGTTGATTTCTGGATGATAGCCATTTTTTTATATTGAACATTTTCTCATATATTTATTTGCCATTTTTATTTTTTATCTAACAATTCTGTGTTCATCTCAGATGCCCATTTTTGGATTGAGTCTTTGAATTTGATGAGGGGATCTGAATTTTTTCAATTCTTTATATGTTGTAGAGAGAAATCCTCTATCTAAAAGACCATTGGCTAAAATTTTTTCCACTCTGATGGCTGTCTTTTCACTCTATCGGTAATTTCTTTTGCTGTGCAAAAGCTTTTTAACAAGCTGAAATCCTAACTGTTGATTCTTTGAAGCCTTTTCTCCTGCAATTTGGATTTTATGACTCTCTGGCTACACCTGTGTCTTTAAGATTCCTACCTACTTTCTGTTTCAGTACAATTAGTGTTTCTATTCTAATATTTACATCTTTGATTCATTTTAACTTTAGTTTAGTGTATGTTGCCAGATATGGATCTAGTTTTAGTCTTTGTCATGTAGAGAGCCAGTTTTTTCCACTGTCATTAACAAGGCTATCTTTCCTCCAGTGAACACATGTGGTCCCTTCATCAAAGATAAAGTTGTTGAGTGTATTTCTAGTAGTGTCTGTAACTTGTTACCTGTTACACTGATCCTCAGGTCTGTTTCTTTGCCAGTACCATGCTAATATTATCATGGTAGCTTTGTAGTATAATTTCAAGTCATGGATTGTGACACTTCCTGCCTTGCCTTTGTTGCCCAGGATTGCCTTTCCTATTCCAGTCTCTTTTGCTTCCAAATGAATTTTAGGAGTGTTTGTCTAGTTCTGTGAGATATGCTAATGGTGTTTTGATCAGGATTGCATTAAATCTGTATAAAAGTTTTGGGAGTATGGCCATTTTCACTAGGTTGGCTCTACCTATCCATGATCAAGAGATAACTTTTCATTTTCTAATATTCTCTTCATTATCCTTTTTCAGAGTAACTGATACATGGATCTTTTACTTCCTTTGTTAGATTGATCCCTAAGTATTTCATTTTGGAGATGCCATTGTGAAGGGTGTGTGGTTTTCTTGATTTCTCTCTCAGTGAGTTAATTGTTTGTATACAGGAATGCTATTGGTTTTTGAGTACTGACTTTATATCCAACTGTAGTACTGAAGTTGGCTATTAAATCATAAAATATTTTGGGTTTTCTAAGTACAATATCATGTCATCTGCAAATAATAATTTAATTTCTTCCTTTACTATCATTATTATTTATAATTCTCTTGTCTAAATGCTCTGGATAATGTTTCCAGCATAATATTGAAGAGGAGTAGTGATAGTTGACATCCTTGTCTTGTACTTGATTTTAGAGTAAAACTTTGAGTTCTTGTCCATTTAGTGTGATGTTAGCTGTTGGTTTTTCATTGATGGCTTTTATCAGATTGAAGTAAAGACAATCTAGTCTAATTTCTTGTAGGGATTTTTATCATGGACGACTGCTGACTTTATCAAAAGCTTTTTCTGCACCTGTTAAGATGACCATGTGATTTTTTTCTCTTTGATTCTGTTAATATGGTGTATTAAATCTACTGATTTGTATATGTTGAACTATCCTTGCATTCCTGGAATGAATCCTACTTGGTCATGATATATATTCTTCTGATGACTTGTTGCATTCTATATGCTAGTTTTTTTATTGAGGATTTGTGCATCTTTGTTCACTATGGAGATTGGCCTGTAGTTCTGTTTCCTGGTTGGGCTTTTGTCTAGTTTTGGTATCAGGGTAATATTTCACTCCAGCAATGAGTTAGAGAGAATTGCTTCCTTTTAAATTTCATTAAAGAGTTTGAGGAGTATTGGCATTAAATGTTAAATTTGTTGTATAAGTCAACTTTCTGTTGACTTCTGTCAGGCCCTGGATCTTCTTTATTGGTAAATTTTTAATTACATTTAAAATTTTATTAACTGATATTTGGTTATTCCGAATTTTTATATCTTCTTGACTTGGTCATGGCTAACTGAAGTTCTGTATGCCTCGCTTACTTACTTATCTATACAACAGATTCTGTTCCCATGCTTGGGCAATTTTGTACAATTACTTCTGTTAATAGTCTTTTTATGTCATTTGTATTAATTCCTGTTATTTTCATTGATACCTACCAGTTTCATGTTATTTTTCTTTGCATTGCCTTGCAGTTGATGAATTGTTGTTTCCTGATCTTTTGTTATTTTTAACATCTGTTTTTTCGTGATTCCAAGCCATGGCTGAATCCTTCTGATTTTCTCTGTGTTTCCTGGCTGCCATCAGGCCAGCAGCTTTTGTTCGCCCTTCCCTTCCACACTGACACTTGTGTGTTGCAGTCACACCTAAATGAGGAGCTATTAAGCCAATCTTCAAGTAGTGAGAGTCAGGCACTTTTTCTCAGCAAAGGAAAACATGACTAGTACAGAAAACTGATAGGAGAGTGTGCTCATTTCTCTGGCTGCACCTGACGTGTGGTTTTGAAACTTTTACAATTTGTCTTCTGCAGGACTTTAGAACACTTTAGATATATGGACTAGAGAAGCTCTAGAATGCTATAAGCATAGCCCAGTAGATATTTCTGGTAGGAGACATAAATGTTGACAACAATGCAGACAGTGAAGGCCAGGTTCAGAAGGTTTCAGTTGGCAAAGAGGACTCCGTTGACAATTGCACTAGAGGGCACATGTGCTATGCTGGGGCAGGAAATTCATCTATATTTTGCCAGTGTCCTGAGTCTGTGTGGGAGACAGATTAAAGGCAGTGATTGATCTGATGGAAGAAATTTCAAGGCCGCCCAATATTCAGGCTATGGAATATGT
Source organism: Cavia porcellus (assembly GCF_034190915.1). NCBI lineage: Eukaryota > Metazoa > Chordata > Mammalia > Rodentia > Caviidae > Cavia > Cavia porcellus. Next base: position 47,018,090 of record NW_026947513.1, on the reverse strand, counting down.
ACTGTTGAATATCTTTTTAGTAAGATAATGAGAATTAAAAACAAAAAGTAGACCTAAAAGATGTGAAAAGTTTCAGTTTCATCAGAAATGAATACCTACAAAATTGGGGCCAAAATAAGTGTGGTTTCCAAAATCAGCATTAAAAAGAAGCCAAGGACTTTACCACAAGGCATTAGGAAAAAGCTTGAATGCATGTCAGAAATTGGCCAGATTCCACCCACAGCAGGTTCAAAGGTGCAAAAGAATAAGCTCCTTTGAAATTCCTTGCATAAAGAAGACAGCCCCAGGGCACCCTGCTCACACAGGGCCACCCAGGCAAGTGCTTCTGAGAGTTCAGCTTCTAGGCAATCAGAAGCTACTGCAATTATGAACTCAGGATGCCAGGCTACTGCTTGAACTGGTGACAGATCGTGGCGTTAGTCATGTTGGTTGTTTTTCAGGCATGCAGAAGCATAAATTTTTGATTCATGGAAGCTTCTATCCAAATTTCAAAGAAATACCTGGAAGGCCAGGCACTGTATCTCTTTTAGAGTGAAGCATGAAATTGTGATAGTGAAGCCAAAGGAACAGCAGGAGATTGGAGATGCCAGGAGTTCAGAATGTCTTCTGCAAAACTGCAGGAAACTTGTAGGGCTGCGAGGCCCCTGAGTTCATGTCTCACTGCAACCTGACCCAAGTGGTGAACACCCACTGCAGACTTCAATGTTTGCACTGCTGGGCTGATTTTTGGTCTTGCTTTGATTATACTTCTATCCTTCCCTTTTAGAATAGAAAGGTTTACTCTGTGCCTTTCTGTGTTGGAAGTACTTAATGCTACACCCTAGCAAAAAGAGCTTCCTAATGTTTATATGACAAAAATATCTGTAACACGGCGTACTGTTCTGTATGTGTTTTTCTTTGCCCTCTCTGGGTGACCTAATTGATAGGTTAATCAATGCTCTCCTCTGTAAAGAATTGTAAAACCTATCCTAATTGATATGTCCTCTTCAAATAACAGATGTGGTGCTAAAATAAGCTAACAAAGGATTGTTAATTACTGCTAGGTTTCTCTGTTCTCTGCTAAGGAAAACAAAGGTCTTCCTCGTTAGCAGATTTCCTGATTCATGCCCATAACCCCTTACTTTGTAAATTGTGATATGTACTTAAAGACCACAAGTATAGAGGAGCAACACACAGCTTTTGCAATCTCCAACTGCACTGTGTCACTGGGCCCAGGATAAAATAAATCAGCACTGCTTTTTTAAAATAGATTTTTGCCTCATTTTTTGAACTTGAGTTTGGGGGCTCATTTGTGGATTACAAGATTTGGAGGCTCACTTGGGATTACTGGGGGACACCTCCAAATTATTTTTTCACCGATCGATCAGCTAAACATCTGTAAGTATTTGGGGTTTTCTGCCTGTTTGTAATCTGAGTGTGCATATTTGTAGCTGCAGATAAAATGAGACAACTTCTGCTGGGGGCCTTTTTCCCCCTTATGTATTTTAGGGCTTTTGGGGTCCATTCATAACTTTGGGCCTGTGTGAGTTTTTTTTTTTTTTTTTTTTTTTTTTTTTTTTTTTTTTGCCCCTTTGTAATTGGATGTGCGCAGTGACTGCAGACGAGCTAGGGCTCCTTCTGCATCAGACTCCGGGGACTATTGCCCGCTTGTAATGTGGGGGCTTACGCCCATGTGTAGGGCTTAGGCCCGTGTGTGTGGCCTAGGCCTGTGTGGGGGACCTATGTCTGTGTGGGGTGTTGGGGCCTGTTTGTGTTCCTTTAGCTTGTCAAACTGGGGACAGAAAAATCTTCGTTTGTGTCTTTAATGTTGGTCTTGTCTTTTGTGGCACCTTGTTTAATGTTCTAGTCCTCAACTGATTACTTGCAACCTTGGCATGCCTTTTAAAAAGTATCTTTCTTTCTGGCTAAAATGTGAATATATGTGTACATATATATGTATATTTATGGTTTTTAAAAATCATATCAACTTTACCAAGTAAAAACCAAGTCATATAAACATAAGGAAGCTCTTTTTGCTAGGGTACAGTACTTAATGTTTAAAATTTTACAGGTAGTCAGAGCTAGCAGTTCGCCCTGAGTAGCAGGAGGCTTTGGACTTAACTTTTCAATACTGCTAACCCTTAGAGAAGGACTAAATAATTTTATAGCATTAAATGAATATGAATCTTTTAGGGCCAGAAGTGGGATGTTATGGTTTCATGTGTCCTCCACAGTCTCAATGTATGTTTGGAAGGTGAAAGTTCAGTAGTTCATGTGGTATCAGGAAAAGGGACCTGGATGGAAGGGTGGCTCATAAGGGACATCACCTGGACAGGCATATTCTTGTCCCCACCTCCTTCCATTTTGTTCTCTCTTCCTGGATGCCACATGGCAAGCAGCTATCTTCTTCCACGCACTCCCAAGATACCATTTCCGCTTTGGAGCTAACCCACGTGGAAACTGCCAAATCACAAAACTAAATCTTTTCTCTTTTAAATTCTAGGTATCAGGTTTTTTTTTTTTTTTTGTACTGGGGCTCAAACTCACAGTCTTGCAACTTGCCAGGCAGGTGCTTATGCCACTGAGCTAAATCCCTAGGTCTGGTCTCAGTAATGGGACAGCTAATATAGTAGTGTAAAAATAGAAACATATAAATTTGATAATTAAATAGAATCATAGTAAGATTAACAATATGTAGCAAATTCAGACATCATTAATCTCTTATTTAATGTAAATCTTATATTTTTGGCATACATTGAATGATATTTAAATTCTATTTTCTTAAAACTATAAATCAAATGAACAAAGAATATGATATACTCTTAGAAATAAGTTAAAATGTCATGTAAATAATTGTGTAAATATTTGAAATGATCACCCTGAAAAAGTCAGGAGTCACCATCCCACCCCTCTGCAGGAAGAGTCATTGCTGTTAAACATGCCTGCTCACTACATGACCTCTCCATTTGCTCCTGATTTAATCAATTTTACTTGAGGAATTAATCCTATTGGTTGATCACAGTTCTGTCCCACCTTATGCCTGCCTTGTGAGTTCCCATTTTTCCTTACTTTGGATCCATCTCACCTCACGATTTTACTCTATAAAAGTCCCTAGAAAAGACAGTCTTTGGCAACCCACTCTGGACCCCTTCTGTCTTTCTCCCAGACAGATGCTTTCTTTCTCCAATAAATATATTCCACTCTTAACCTCCATTGTTCCTAAATTCATTCTTCAGTTTTAGAGAACATGAACTCATACTGGACATGTGGTAGGTTGGGAGTTTTATTCCCATATATCATATCCATTTAGCTGGATTCAGAATATCGTGATAACTCACCTGTCCACTGCTATTCCGACTAAAGTAAAGACTGAAGCTGCAACTGATACTCCCTGGACCAATCCACTGGTCTTGCACATTGTATTTCCAAATGGCCATCCTGAAAGGGAAATGGAGCTGTATTTGAAAAGATCACTGTCATTGCACTGAGAAAAGGAATGGAAATATGTAAATCAAAAATAATGCAACCATGTTCTTAACTGGGGTCATACAATAATTAATGTCTTCAAGTATTTTCACTAATTTCTCCAGAGCCCCTTTTCAGTACTCTAATGATTATGTCAAAATTTACAGTTACAAAAAAAAAAAAAGTTATTAGGGGATGTGGATTTAGTTCAGTGGCATAAGCGCCTGCCTGGCAAGCGCGAGGTCATGAGTTCAATCCTCAGTACCAAAAAAAATTTACAATTACTACAGTCCATGCACTTTAATATGTGTGTTCTACATGTATTTCATACATAATCCCTATGACAAGTTTTTGAAGGATTTAGTATCCTCGCGGTATTTAGAGACAATGTAACAAACAATAAATGAAATGTACTAGCTAGATACTCACACATTAAGAATTTGAACTCAGGCAACAGGTTTTCAGAAGCCATACAATTAACCCTTATGTTACAATTCACCATAAATAAGTGAAACAATCAGGATTGTTGGTTTTCTAATTTGGAAATATGCTTAATGAATTATGAAGACTCTGAAATTATGTACAGAGTACATTTATATGTAATGTCAAAGACAATTTACACAATAGCTACTTCCAAAATGAAAAATGCTTTTCCAAAATTTTGTAATTTTGTAACTTTCCAAAACTACAAAGCCAGTAATGATCCAACTTCAACCTCCAAGCACAGGGAGCTTCCAGGCAGCCATATATGCCACGCTATGAAAAACGAATCACCAAGTAGTTGTTATGCAAAGGAAGCTTCAGTTATAAAAGTAAGGCTGAGGCCACATTACCAACAAAATCAGAGGTAAAACACAGCTTGTCCATGAAACAGGCCTGGTAGTATAGCAAACATAAAAAATAAAAATAGCACAAAGAATTTGGGATATAAGAAATGAAATCAATATAAAATTTAAAGAGAGAGTTGATAAAGTCTTTGAAATTGAACAATAAAGGACAGAAAGTTAAAGAAAAAATATAAATAAGTAGAATTCAGAATCTTCAGTCTGTGCTTAATAAAAGTAGACAAAAGAAAAATGAAAATAACTAACTGCAAGAAAATCCCCCAGGGTGGAAGGGCATCCGCTTTCTGATCGGAATGGCCAGTGTGTGCTCACTGCAATAAATATAGAATGAAAACACTCCCTGCAATGCATATTTCTTAGAATTCAGAAAACCAGAGATAAAAAGTGTATAAACTTTCACAGATAAAAGATACAAATCATGAGTAAAAGGCGCCAGAGTCAAATGTCAACAAATCCTTTAGCCATCACTCCGCAGTTCAAAGCTGTGGCAAAAGAGCAACGTTTCCAAATTTCAAAGGGAGAAATTTGCTTAGACTTAGAATTCCTCATGCACCTAATTGTAATCAAGCATCACGACAGAATAAAGATATTTGCAAACATAGAAGATCTCAAATATGTTTTATTTCAATGTCCATTTCTCAGGAAAGAAGGAACCAAGAACTAGCAGAGCGGGCATCCGGAAGACAAGGCTGGAGCACAGAGATGATGAAAAGGAGCAGTATCATCCACTTTCACAGGCATGTCTCATCGATTCCTGGGTATACCTAAGGTGCTGACATGAAACTAAAACCACGGGGTACTTGGTAAGTAGAGGGTACTTGCATCAATCAAAGCACAATCGATAGAGCCTGCATCAGAGACACCACCAATTCACTCACCATTTTAGAGAAATGTAAGTTTCATTTCACTGAGGTCACAGCAAGCACAAGCATTGTGTTTTTTCAGCCCATTCCCTCAAAGTCCCACCAAAAATGCTATTTAAAAATCTCTGAGCCCCTTAGAGGCACTTTCTCTGTTCTGCTCTCACAGAGAGGTGCCTCTCAGACTTAGTAGCACGTGTGCTGGGACTGTAGAGTTCGTGTCTCTTTCCCACTCACTGATGTCTTCAGTAAAGTCAGGAAACAAGCATTTTTCCAGTGAAATTGTTATCTGAGAACTTCACTGCTTTGGCAAGAATAACAAACATGTAAAATACAAACATATACGCTGGCTATTGTTTTAAATTACAACTACGGTATTGTTACATTGGTAGAAAGAAGGTGAAGTTTACGAACAGATGCTTATATTTACACAGTGGAAGTGAATTATAAGAACAAAATTTAAATGATCTATAGTTTGAAGACAGCACATTGAAGAGAAAGCATTTTACTTAGAAGTATGTAAAAAATTACCCAAAATAAAGACAAAAAGTGTGGAAATCAAAAAGGTAAGACAGGGTAATTACACAAAAAAGGAATTAAAATGTGTTAGGCACCTGTAAAAACTTTCCACAAGGAATGTAAGCAATACGTATTTCAAACATGTACTAACACACACACAAAAAGATTTAAAAATGTTCACGGGTGAGAATATTTAGAGCAGTTCTTAGCAAAGTGACTTACCTGAGGAACAATAACTGTTTATTAATTCTTTCAAACTCTTTTTGTCAAGCACAGTATCTTGAGCATGCTACCTGCTCAGAAAATATTTGTTTAATGATAAACATCATAAAAACTCAGAGTCTGTAGTGCATGACTGATAGAAGAAGTACTCTGGATTCTCTTTAAGTCTTATTCCAGAGAAAGGAAAGAAGCAGAGAAACTACAGAAACAAATTTCCCTTCCTATTCTTTGCCAAGCAGATACTGAAAGCTCTTAAAGGCTAAGAGCTAGGATATGCCTCATGCTGCTCTGATACGTTCGTTGTGGCACGATTCCTTTATTTTTCAGACTGTAACATGAGAGTCTTGATATATGAATGACCTACTCATTCATACATGTAACACATACTCTATGTGTCAAATTCTCTTGGGGTCTGGAAATATGCTGTTCCTGTGCTTTGCAGCAGAGAAAGCCGTGCTACATCAGCACGAGCGTGGCCCAGAAGGACCACCTGGAGGCATCCTACCCTCACAATGAGGAATGACTTACGCTGCACATGTAAACTGCCGCATTTGGAACAGATCATTGCAGCTGCTCTATCTTTCTCAAAAACTGTTAGAAACCTCCCTTACTAACTACAGCAGAGCCTCTATATCTATTTATATTAGACTCAAACTTCTTTGAAGTTATGATTGACTCAGACATTTCCTTTTATTTTATAATCCATAATATACTTAATATTTCTGCTCTGCTACATGTGACTTGTTTTCTATTAAGGAAATTAAAAGGTTTTGATACAAAGTGCTAGATCTCATTCTTTGATGACCTTCACTAAATTCTCTGTAAAAAACAAATTCGAATCACTACCTCTGTAACTTACTTTATTTTTTCTTGGAAAGTACTCTCAAATTATATGACTATTTATTGTCTGTCTCCTCCTTTAGAATATATAGCTCATGAGGATAAGTACCTGGAATAGTTTTTGGAATGCTATGAATATTTATGAATGAACTAAGGATCCTGGCCTGGCTACAATGGTACATGGCAAAACTCCTTCATATCATGTTTGCATTGCACATAATTCAACATACCTGCTATAATGTTGTCCAGCAGTGTTATAGGCATGCAGAATATGCCAACTAGTAAATCACTTATTGCTAGGTTTAGGATGAAGAGGTTTGTGACTGTGTGCATGTGTTTGTTCTTTGCTACAATAAAGCAAACCATGATGTTTCCCACCATGCACAGGAAGAAGATCACAAAGTAGGAAATAAGGAAGACTGCGGCCACTTGAGGCTGGTGAAGATAGTAGTTCACATAGGTAATGTTAGCATCTGAGTCCAGATGATGCTGTGTGCCGTTGGCACTCCACAAGGGATTCGAGTTTTCTAAAGTGCTTGAGTCCCATGCCTTGCTCATGATGGACCTTAAAAAGATATAGAAAGAAAAACAATTAGAAATAACCAGAGCATAGAACTAATAATAAGAACATTTTAAAATATTATTGAATTCTGATGGACCTGTAACAGTCCATCAGTTTTATATGAAAATGAGTCATAAATAAGGTGTTCATAGTATCTGGATTTTAGTTAAGAGCATTTGAAAACACTACTTTGTGTCATACACAACAATTGCTAATGTATTTTATTTTCCATCACAATTGTACTTTAATCTGTCAAAACCAACTTGTCTTCATAGGTCTAATTTACAAACCTGATACTCTGAATAATATGTAGAATCTGCCTTTTCAAAATGTCCATAGAAGTAAGTTCTTGTACTTACCTTACTCTAGGTTGAATCAGTTAATATTCTTCTTAGAAATGACTATACAGAGGCACAGCCACCATGTTAATAATCTCTTAAAATCTGGATTGGCTACTTGTCTCAGTCTCACTTACCATACTTACATTCACACAGAAGGTATTAGCAAATTATTTAGAATCCACATATCTTAATGTGGACATTTAAATCAAATGTTGTATCAGAGGAGCATCCAAGACCACTCCCAGTTTCAAATTCAGTATATAGTCCATTTATATCTGCTATTTATTAAAGTACAGGATATAGAACAAAATCAGCACAGGAAAAATTTACATGGGAAGAAGCAGAGAAACCAAACATAAGCTCTTGGTTTTACAACAGTGATGTAATACCTGGCAAACTTACTTCCTGTAGCAAGGAGCTGTGACAGTAAGTGTGAAGCACTGTCTACCAAGGAAGTTTATTAGATAGATACACAGCACCTTAGGCTTTCAGTGAAAAATTATCATACGTATTAGATGTATCACAATTCCAGACTTCTAGGCAGAAAGTAGATATTCAGTACATAAATCATGTTGTTTGTATAATCAAGATACATTAAAATATTTCCTCTCAGGAAATTCTGCATCAGTATAGAGAACAGTTTCTTTTTAAAATTTTTTTATTTTAAAGAGATCAAGACAAAAGAGGACATAACAAAGCAGATCAGATCAGAACAATGCAAGTAACACAGCATTTTACCACAAGACAACCCATAATTAACAATAACTACCATAGTGTCTCTTTCTTTGAAATAGTTGAGCATAACTTCATATACAATAGTATCAAGCATAACAAAACAGTATAAAACCATTCAAGAGAATGAAAGCATTACAGAGCTTTCAGAACCAAATAACAGAGAACAATCAATGGTTACTATATTATCTCATTTTCCATAGAAAATTTGTTTATATTATCACACATAATAATACCCAATAAGATATAACAGGATAGAACCAAAGGTAACAGAAAAACAAAAGCAAGTAGGACTTCAGAGTAAGATGATACTAAATCAGCTCTGGCTATTCTAATGTCTTTTCTTTAAAATAGCCATTCATACTATCACAGATAATAAAATCAAACAAACTAGGATAAAACCATTAAAACTAATGCAGACATTATAAGGCTTCAGAGCAATGTAATGGGGAATCATGATTACTATGAACTCTTATGTACTCTTACCATTTCTTACATTAGGGAGACTTTGGTATTTATACATGTGAGTTTGATTTATTTCACTTATGAATATGGTCTCAAGCTGTGTCCATTTATTTATAAATATCTCAATGTGATTATTCTTTATAGCTGAGTAGTCCTCCATTGTATAAAAATACCACGACTTTTTAATCCATTCCTCAGTTGATGGACACCTAGGTTGTTTCCAAGGTCTAACTGTTACAAATTGTGCTGCTATAAACATGGGTGCACATAATATCACTGTGATATGATGCTTTCAGTTCTTCTGGGAATGTGCCTAGAAGTGGAATAGCTGGAACAAATGGGACTTCCAATCCCAGCTTTCTGAGAAATCTCCAGAGTGACCTCCACACTGGTTGCACTAGTCTACACTCCCACCAACAGTGCAGGAGAGTTCCTTTTTCCCCACAGCCTCTCCAGCATTTGTTGTTGTTGGTTTTCTTGATCCTGGCCATTCTTTCAGGAGTGAGATGAAATCTCAGTGTGGTTTTAATTTGCATTTCTCTATTGAGTAATGATGATGAACATCTTTTCATGTATTTATTTGCCATTTGTATTTCTTCATCTGAGAATTGTGTATTCATCTCAGATGCCCATTTTTGGACTGGGTCTTTGAATTTTGGGGGTCTGATTTTTAAAAATTCTTTATATGTTTAAGACAGAAGTCCTTTGTGTGAGGGACAGTTTACTAAGATTTTTTCCCAGTTTGTGGGTTTTCTTTTCACTATGCTGGAGATTTCTTTTGACATGGAGAAACTTTTTAATAAGATGTAATCCTAGCTATTGATGCTGGGAAGTATTTTACTATTTAAATTTCCAGACTTCTATCAAGGGTCAAACTTGTAAGAGACCTTTATGAGGATATTAGCTTCAGTCTCTTGTTAACTCTTTTCTGCATGGAGAGCCATCTAATTGGCTACACAGCAGGTTATATGTGTTCATAAATAAAAAGTGAATTGGATAGTGAACTTACACAACTAGGCTCCCATACTGACATTTTGGCAGTTACTTTATGCAAGGTGGATTAGTATAGATAAGCTGAAATGGATCTGTTACTGGTCCTAGTTAGTTGAAGATGGAGACTTTTAGTTATCTCATTCTCCCTTAGCATTTTCTATCTTTCACCAAGCACAGATTTGTATCATTTTTGATGGGTATCTTTGTTCTCTACATATTACAATAAGTTGTAAGCCATGTAGTCATCGCTTTTGATACTTTGACTTTGGATGTTTTTCTATTTGTATTTTAAGGATGGAGAAAAGTAACATGATAGTAAGTTGCTAAAAGCAAGGTAATATAAAGGGACATCTTTCTCTAGTAACTTTTCTTAATTTACCATCTACTCCTTCTAACTTTAAAAAACTCTTCTTTGTTCTACATCTGAAGATAAAAAATGAAAATCAGTGAATATGAGGAATCGGGGATGGAAAAGAGTAAAAGAAAGCAATTTCAGTAGGAGTAGATGCATTCAACTTTACATGGTCAGGTTGGGTGTGTCTTGTAATGCAGAACCTGATATTGAGACAGTCTACAGCTTAATTAAAAGCTTCTCTGTCAGTGTCTCTAAAATCACTCATGCAAAGACTTGAAGATATGTGTATGTAACATACAGAAATACTATACATACAAATGAAACCTGCAGGAAGAAAGTGCATGGAATTAAATTTATTGACATGAAACATCTATATTGAGTGGCTTCAGCAAGGCAACAGAATAGAAAATCTCGGGTGTCAAATGTTTCCTCCTTTCCAGATAAGTTTAACCAGCAGTTACCTAGAAACCTGAACACTTTTTCAAAAACCCCAATGCTTGGCAACTAGCCTAAGGCACCCATGTGATTTACAGAACTGAGTTGTATCTAAACTAGTTTAGGAAGCAAAGTTTCATGCTGGCTATACTGTCCTTCCCCTCCTGCAACTATGCATAATGCCAGAGACAGAGGATTTCTCTGAGCCCCATGTTCAGAAAATTGTACGTCTTTAATGATTGTGCATGAAGCAATTTTATCCCTAGTTATTGCATTAAAAGATAAAACTATTAATAACATCTGTAGCTAAAATAAATTCTCAAGGAATATACTTTACAAAATGATATAAATTCTGAAACCCAAAACCAAAATGTATGTGGGACAGTAGCATTTGGCATTGTTCTATGCAATAAATTTGTCATTGTTGGCTTGATATTGAGTGTTATAGGATGTTCTGCGTAAGCCTTATGATAAAAACCAGCAAAATCTACAGCAGAACAAAAAAAAATAGCATTCTAAACATACCAACACAGAAAATCATCAGTCCAAAAAAATAAGACAGCAGGAAACAGTGCAATATCAAAACAATTAGAAAGCAAGTAACAAAATGACAGTAGTAAGTTCTTACTTATCAATAATTACCTTATAACTGGATTAAATTCTCCAGTGAAAAGTCAGAGCAGCCAAATGAACAAAAATAAAACAGTAAGACCCAAGTATATGCTGCCTGAAAAACAATCATCTTAGTTAACTTCAAGGCCATTCATTTAATCAGTGTGCCCTTTAATAATTTAACTGAAGTACTATTTGGCAGGCACTGTTCTAAGAAGTAGGAATACAATGAAGAAGTAAACCAAGACTTAGCCATCTTATAATACAAATACAGATAATGATGTACCCACTTCTGTTCATAATGGCTTTGATAGTCTAAGTATGCATTGCATCCAATCATGTTATGTTAGCTGCTTGAAATTAACCAAAATAGAAATACACAATGAAAATTGGCAAATTTGACAAATTGTGGATTTTGCCTTTTATATTTCCATTTAACAATCAGATTACTAGATATTCAAAAGTAGGTCAATGATTCAAATCAATGCACACCGTGAAAATAAAAATAAACTTGAAAATGTGAGTTAGCAGGAGGATAAGAAAGAAAAAGAAATTAGGTGAGTATAAGACCAAAAGAAAGGACAGCACTCATAAAAGGAGTGTAGTAAACAAGGCAATGTAAAACAGAGAGACATAACAGAGAATTATAAACCTGTTTTCACAGAAGGCTGAATCTGACTAATGGTCACAAAAAGAAATGAGCCCATTAATTCAATGCCTCTTATATCTCTGAATGTTAAACTGCTCCTTTAATTCCTGTGTCAATACAACATTTTTCATACCAAGTTTCTAATTTTCATATTTAAGTTCACTGACTTTATTACAGTGATAAAATCATGAATAAAAACGAAAGCTTGGAATTAAATAACTTTAAGCATAAACATTTACAAACTAGAATGATGAGCTTGACTCCAGAACCTGGGATGCCATGGATCATTGGGTGCCCTTCCCCAGAACCTAGGACAGCTACAGATCACTGGCTGCCCTTCTTTCTCACCCCCTGGACCTGAGATGGCCACAGATCATCAGCAGCCCATTCTCCCTTGACCCCTGACTGTGGACAGCAGTGGATGGCTGGATTGATGGGAGACTCAGTAACCTCTTATCCACACAGAGGATCTCAGTGAGCTTGTGACAGTGTGATGAAGTTTCCTCCTCAAATAGAGGACCTCAGTGGCTAACAGGAGCAGTAGCAAAGTCCCTCCCAGCTGTAGGACCTGGCAAGCCTGGCAAAAGTGTAGGTGAATTATTCCTCCATACAGAGAACACCAGATGTGTTAAGGAGAGTGCTGATCAGGCCTCCCCCAACCTCGAGGAGGTCAAAAGGGCCTATGAAACAGCCAGTGACACAGTAGGGTCCCAGCCCAGGTGCACACTATAGCCAGGTAGGTCTGGTAGCTCGAAACAGTCTGAAGCCATAGTAACAATAGGAACTAATGGATGACTTGCATCAATACCCCTAAGCCAGACAGTCTAAGAAAAATATAGGACTCAACCAACAGGCCCTGCAGGAGGAATTCAGGTGACTGGCCCTTCCCTTCATTGTGAGACCTAGCAATTATACAACATCAACCACACAGTAGGAACCTAAGACACATACTACTGACAGTTGAGACTAGTAAGATTGGAAGACCAAATAGTGCCCAAGAGGTGAAAATGACATAATGAAAAAGCAAAACACAATCTCAAACATCTAGCCCATCAGGAACAAATATACAAGGAGCATGAAACACGGAGACACTGAAATAGAAGACTTTAAAAGTCATACATCAGAAATCTCCAGAAAGATAGCAAGTAAAATAAAGAAACAAATCCATGAGACTAAAGAGGAAATCAAATTACAATTAATCTCTTATGTAAAGACAGAAATGACAACCTTAATAAAGGAGTTGCTCAGCATTGCAGGAGAAGACATAGATTTAAAAAAATGATGGAACCTTGAATGAACAATACAGAAAAGAAGTAGATTGCATGAAATGAATTCAGAGAAATCCAGGAAATTAAAAATTTTGATGAAAGCTGACCAAACCATTTGAATGATACTGAGGATAGAATTTTGGACCTTCAGGACAGGATCGTAGCTAGCAATCATGAAAGGAAAGAATTTTTAAAAATCACAAAACAGCATGAAATGACAATTCAACAGCTTCAAGATGATGCAAAGAGAAACAATATAAGATTGATAGGCATCAATGAAGATGCAGGAGTCAATGCAAATGACATAGTCAAACTATTCACAGAAGGAATAGCAGAAAATTACCCAAACTTGGGGAAAGAATCTGATACATGGAGAAGTGTCACATATAGAAAGCCAAACAGTCATTACCAAATAAATCTATACCCAGTTAGATAGTAATTAAGATCCCAGACATACAGCATAATAACAGAACACTAAAAGCTGTTTAGAGAAAAGACACAACTCATCTATCAAGGAAAGCCCAATAGAACCATGGAAGACTTTTCAGCACAAACACTCAAGTTAAGATAAGCTTGGAGTGAAGTATTTCAAGCTCTGAAAGAAAGCAACTTACAGCCAGATTGATGTAGATTACAAATTTTTTTCTGAAATTTAATGGAGTAATAAGATACTTCCCTAACAAACCAACTGAAGACATTCCTGTTCATCAATCTAGTACAATCAATGAGTTATACGTGAAATTAAAGAAGAAATTGAACAATACCTACAATTCAATGAAAATGCAAATACAATGTACAGAAATCTGTGGGATGGAATGAAAGTGTTTCTGAGAGAGAAATATATAGCAACAAATTGTCCCATCAGGAAAACAGAGTCAACAAAAATAAACAACTTAATGTTACATCTCAAGCTTCTGGAAAAAGAAGAGCAATTCAAACCCAAAGCTCCATAGAAGTGAGGAAATTATAAAGATCAGAGTAGACATTGATGCAATTGAGACTAAAAAAATACAAAGAACTAATGAATCAAAGCACTGATTCTTTGAGAGAATAAACAAAATTAATAAACCTCTAGCCAACCTTATCAAGAAAAAGAAAGAAAAACACAAATTCATGTAATAAGGTCTGAAAAGAGAGAAATTACTACAGATCCCATGGAAATTCAGAAGATCATGAATACTTCTTTGAAAATCTTTATTCACATAGAGTGCAAAACACAGAGGAAATGGACAGATTGCTAGAAACATATGAACCACCAAAGCTCAACCAAGAAGATATAGCAATTTTGAAAAACCTGATATCAGCTACTGAAATTGAAAACTTAATTAAAAACTTACCAACAAAGAAAAGCACAGGTCCCTATGGATTCACAGCTGAATTCTACAAGAAATTTGGAGAAGATTTAAGGCCAATATTCCACAAACTCTTTAATGAAATTGAAAGGGAAGCAATTCTTCCTAATTCATTCTGGGAGGCAAATATTACTCTGATATCAAAACCAGAGAAAGACCCAACCAAAAAGAAGAACTACAGGTCAGTCTCACTAATGAACATTGATGCAAAGATTCTCAATAAAATACTGGCAAATAGAATGTAGCAAATTATTAAGAAGATTATATATCACGATTAAGTGAGACTGATCCCAGAAATGCAGGGATTGTTTACCATGCAAATCAATAAATATGATCTACCATATCAATAGATTCAAAGACAAAAATCACATAATCATCTCAATAGATGCAGGAAAAGCTTTCAGTTAAAGTCCACCACTTGTTCATGATAAAAACCCTTTAGAAACTCAGAATAGAGGGCATCTACCTCAATCCAATAAAAGCCATCTATGACAAACCAACAGCCAACATCATATTAAATGGACAAAAACTGAAAACTTTCACTCTAAAATGAGGAACAAGGGAAGGATGTCCACTATCACTGCTCCTATTCAATACAGTTCTGGAAATACCAGCCAGGGCAATCAGACAAGAGAGAAAAATAAAAGGAATAAAGATAGGAAAGGAAGAATTTAACTATCACTATTTGAAGATAACTTGCTACTCTACATAGAAGACCCTAAGAACTCCATCAAAAGACTGCTAGGGTTAATTACCAAATTCAGCAGCGTAGCTGGACACAAAGTCAACACTCAAAAATTGTGTGCATTTCTAAACACAAAAAACAGACTCACTGAGAGAGAAATTATGGAAATAATATCTTTCACAATAGCATCCAAAAATATGAAATACTTTAGGAATCAGCCTTCCAAAGAATATAAAATATGCACATGCAGAAAATTATACTACTCTAAAAAGGATATTGAAGAGGATGTCAGGAAATGGAAATCTATCCTTACTCTTGTTTAGGAAGGACCAACATTGTGAAAATGGTTATACTCCCAAAACTATTATACAGATTTAATGCAACCCCAATCCAAATACCATTAACATACCTTACAGATCTAGAGAAAAGATTCTTAAAATTCGTTTGGAAACAAGAAACCTAGAATAGTAAAGATAATTCTAGGCAACAAAGACAAGGCAGGAGGCATCTCAATCACTGACTCGAAATTATCCTACAAAGCTACAGTGATAAAATCAACATTGCACTGACAAAGTAATAGACCTGAGGATCGATGGAACAGATTAGAAGTTGGAAATATAACTACAAAGACACGCGGCCACTTTACATTTGAAAAAGGGGCTAAACATGTTCACTGGAAGGTGGATAGCTTGTTTAATAAACGGTGCTGGAAAAATTGGCTCTCCACATGCCAAAGACTGAAACTAGACCCATGTCTATCATCATGCAATAAAGTAAAGTCAATATGAATCAAGGATCTAAATATTAAAGCAGAAACACTAAATCTACTGGAAGGCAAGTAGTTAGAAATCTTGGAGACATAGAAGTAGACAAAGAGTTCATGAGCAAAATGCAAAGTGCACGGGAAGTACTTTAAAGAATCAACAACTGAGACCTCATGTTATTAAAAGGTTTTTGCACTACAAAAGAAACCACCAACACATTGAAAAGAAGAATTTTGAAAGAATGAGAAAGAATTTTAGCCAGTCATCTCTCAGACAAAGGACTTATATCCAGAACATACAAAGAATTGAAAAACATCAAGTACCCCAAATTCAAAGACCCTCTCCCAAAATGGGCATTTGAGATGAATACACGTTTCTCAGAAAAAGATATAGAAATGGCAAATAAATACATGAAAAAATGTTCACCGTCACTGGGTCATTTTAAAAAATGCAGATTAAAACAGCATTGAGATTTCATCTCACTCCAGACAGAATGGCTGTCATCAAGAAATCAATCAATAACAAATGTTGGCAGGGCTGTGGGGAAAATGGAGCCCTTCTCCACTGTTGGTGGGAGTGTAGACTGGTGCAGCCACTGTGGAAATCAGTATGGAGATTCCTAAAATAACTAGGATTGGAAGTCCTATTCGATTCAAGTATTCCCTTTCTGGTTATTTTCCCAGAAAAACTGAAAAATGTCATGTCACAATGATATATTTGGAACCATGTTTAGAGCAGCACAATTTGTAATAGCTAAATCTTGGAAGCAACCACAATGCCTGTCAACCACAGAATGGATGAAAAAGATGTGGCATTTTTATACAATGGGATATTGCTCAGATATAAAAAAGACGATCTTAAGGCTTTTATAGATAAATGAAGGCAACTTGAAGCTATCTTCCTAAGTGAAACAAATCACACTCACATTTGTAAATATCATATTGTCTCTCTAGATAAAAAAAATAAAAAACTGAAAAAGTAACAAGATCCAAAATGTATAATAGATATTGTAATAGAAAGGGAAAGAAAGTCCTTGAAAGAAAAGAACCGCTGGTAGGTGTACACATATAACTCTGTATATGCTGAAGTGTGAAAGGTAGATAACTGATTCTCTGTTAGTTCATAAAAAAGAATAGTTTGTGCTTCATTGTTTGATTGCTCATTTTTTGTACTTTGATTTTGTAACTCGAGCAACTATTTCTGAGATAACAATGTAATATATTAAGTAGTGTTGATTTCTTAATTTTTTTGAAATTGTGTATTATTTCTATACTTTTTTCTATTTTGTTTCTTTAAAATAAAAAAGAATAAAAAAACAAAAACTACAATGATGAATCTAGAATGCAGTTTATTGAAATAATATATATGTAAATAAAGATATGTGAAATATGTAATTATGTAAATAATATATATGTAAATAAAGATATATATTTTCTGTGTAGCACTACACAAAAAACTATTTCTAAGAAAATTTCTATTTCTTTATTGCAAAGCATAGTCAGGCATTATACTGACATGTAATATATACAGTAATGTCAACAAAGTAAAGAAAGCCAGTAGATCAAATGTGTTGTTATGGGTGTCCTGATCTAATTTTTTTCATTACTTTAGTAGACGTATAAACTATAAAATAACGATCATTTGTTTACTGGAAAATCAGTTCATTAGAAAATAAAATTACCAGATTTCAGTGACCTGCTTAAAGAATCACTTTAATGAAATAACAGCTTTTCAAAGTGTAAAGAAGATAACAGTTCAAAACAAAGAAATGCATAGCTTCATTGGGGATGAAGAACAGAGCACCATGAAAAGCTAGAAAATGTTCATAAATCTCTGAGCAGACCAGACTATAAGATGGGACAAAAGGAAGAAGCACTCCCTGGGGAAAGCCGAGGCTTGATATGCATCTGAGAAGTACTACTATAAAATGGAGTGTTTGCAAGACTACTTCAAGGTCAGGGTCACAATACACAAATTCAGGAGAGGAATTATTTGAGATAAACTGAAAACTGCTTTCAGAGGAGCTGCATGAAGCAGGTCCCTGCTTCACCTTTGCCAGCAGATCGGGCGCACATGCTCACAGGACTTGAAACTAAGACTCCAGGCAAAAACAAGTGCTCCCTTTCCTGTGAGATCACAGACGACACACTCCTAGTAGCACAGATCCACATCAGTCACACAAGCAAAGAGGAGAAAGAACAGTGATAGCTGGTGTTGGCACAGAGGAAGCAGATGTTATCATGCAGGGTCAGCAACCTGTAAGCTGAAAAGGTTCACAGGAAGTTAACTTGACAATAGCTGTCAAATTAAAATAACATAATTTCTACTTGACCTTTTTACTGGAATGTAACAATGAAATGAATGCATCCATGAGTAAAAATGCATAAAATATTATATTTGTTGTAACGTTGTTGCAAGAAGTTTAAAACAATATAATTGGCCATGAGTAGACAAAATTTAAGGGAATTACAGCACTATTAATAATTAAATGTACAATTTGGTTATCTTAATAATAGCAAAAGACAAAAACCCTAAGGCTTGAGGTCTGGCAGGTTCTGCTCTGAACTTCAGGGCACATTAATTTATTTAACCCTCTGAGGAAGTCCTGTGGTTTTCACTATTCCTATTTTAAATGAAGAAGCTGAGGGGAAAGTGTCTGTCCACAAAATAACAAATGGAAAGAATAAGAATCAAAATTTAAAGCCAAACAGTCTAACTTTAGAGTTTTCACTACATTCCGTGCTATCATAGCAGAAAATGCCCCACTCCCAGCAGTATGCTTCAGTTTCTATTAGTTGCCCAGGTAACAGTCTTTTTTCTGTTTCTTAGAAATGGCTGCTCACTATGATGCATAACTTGTCACTATGAAGCATATTATAATCACTCAAAGATAGCCAAGTACTCTGTTTCTGTATACATCCTGTTTACAAACTTCATATAAGCCCTAGATTACCAGAGATCAGGGCCTGATGATCCTGGTCAGTGCCTTGATGTAAATAAATTTACCTCCAAATCCTAGAAGTAGCTTCAATGTTTCTGTTTCCCAGAGAACTATAATAAAATATGGGCATTATAATGAATCAAGATTTAATTACATTGACACAGTGTATGTTATCTATAACATACATTGTTGCATGTCAACAGTAAAATTCTTTTTCAATAAAAAAGTCTGTTAAAAGTGGTTATTCCCAGGGATAAAAGAGGATTGTAATATGAAGCTTGTACATTTTACTAATTTTCATCATTCCTTCAATCTTCTTATAGCACAAATATATCCATGCTGTGCTCAAATAATTAAAATAAGAGCAATAGCATCTATGTATTATTTACAGTATCAAATCATAACAAGATTTCTGAAAGCAATATATGAGAAAACTTCCTATATTCTTGTAGGAAAAGTAGGACCCATCCTGTACTTCAAGAGATCACTCCTGGTGCATATGTGACACCAATCTGTATTACAACTACTGTGCGGACACTTGCTAACACTTAAAATAATCTATCTTTTAATCATAAAATTAAGCCATAGAGAGCGGGAACTCTTGAGTAGAGGCAGTGAATGCTAACAAGCATGAGAGGAGGCTTAGGGGAACAGAAATTAAGATATTTTTAAATGGGGTGTTAGGTATTTAGTTTTTGAAAGTTTACTGACTTTCACGCAATGCATCCTTTCTTTGTAGGGAACTAAGATGTTGACTGATCACACATTTCTGACCGTGAGGAAAAACAAGAGAGGTAGCAATTCAGTCCAATCTCCTTGTCAGCATCATAACTGGGCCTCTGGGCAAATAGTATGTTTCAAGGAAATCTAAATATATTTAAACAGGATTCCTTGCTTAAAGGTTGCCTACATAAAGTAAATGATACGAGTTTATGATGCCAGGCTCCTTGGAAAATGTGTCTTTATAGTCTAAGTATTTCTTCTGTTGTAAGGCTACTATCAAAGATTCATCTGGGCTCCATCTTATCTTTGAAACAGAGACTACTTCCCAAACATGGAAAGTTCATAGTCTAGACACTCCCTGGCTTATCTGATCCACTTTATTGCCTAAGTATTCTTGAAGCTGTTAGTAAACTTTCATACTGGGTAAGACTTTTTATTAGTACCTGCTTACAGTTACCTAATGTTGACGTTCATTGTGTGGTGTTGGTACATGTTTATAAGACATCTTAATTATTATTTAATCCCCTTTCCCTGCTTCCTCCTCTCTCTATCACCTGATCTGCCATTTTATGAAATGACATATTGGCAATGTGAGCAGGATTCATTTCAGTACAGCAAATCATAAGGGCTAAGGGAATCTTCTAGTAACAAAAACTAGGTGAAAATGTCCTGAAGGTTTAATTAAAGTAGAGAAGACTACCCACCCAGTGTGAGTAGGAGATGGAAAGCTTTGAGGGAACAGGACTTGGAGGAGTAGGTGTAGATCTGAGGGAAAGGGCTAAGTGGACTGACACAGGTGGTTTGAAGAGGGGAACAGAAATATTTCTAGCCCCAGGGCCCCAGGTAATGTGAAACCTATGGGAGAGTGCCGTGAGGATGTTTTCTTCCAGTTGTGGAAGATCTAATTGCACGTCTATGGCTATGTGGAGTGAGATATTTCTCCACCAAGTAACAAAAGAAAAGCCATTGATTACTCAAGCTACCTACAAACAACTGGAGGATAAGATCAGGTGCTTGCTGGACCAAAGGATAGCCTGTGAAATTTTTCAGATATTTGACAGAATACCAGCAGAAGCCAGGTGAAGCATCACTTACAAGGATTCTTAAACTGCCAGGGCTATTTAATTAAATTTAGACCTACACAATCTAGAATGGCTGCAACTTTCTGCAAGCCGGCACACCCATTTTATATAAAAACCAAGGTGCTCCAATTGGTGAAAGCAGATGCACAGGAAGCCCTCCTAAGAGGCAACTGTGCTACTTATCTCAATGTCTGGGATCTTTCAAGGCTATAGAAAATTTTGGCAGCACAAGTGACCACAAGCTGAGTGTATAGATACATATACTAAATTCATGCTCCTGACAAGACTAATAAAAGATGCTGGCATCTGAAGATTCCTCATTTGTGCTCCTTATGTCATCTTGCTGTTGGACAGTCAAGAGAATATTCATGAGACAGTCATAGACTGCTTTTCTCAGCTAATATTCAGGCACTACATGGAGACAAAGAGATCTGAGCATTTAAAAAAAGAACATGAGTAGAGGAATTAAAAGGAAATAATAACCCGTCCAACTGAGTGGGACTATTTAAGTGATTTTATTAAAAAGTAGTGTCAAAAAAAAGAAAAGAAAAGAAAATCTGTAGCTTGTTTTCCTTTGCAATGCTAGGGATCAAACTCAGGATGTGTTAGGCAAGCACAACATTAAGTGACACATCAGTACTGTTTCTCCCAGGAAATTAGTATAATAACGTGAGCATTTGGACAGAAAGGACTGTTCTGGTTTTCCTTTCCACCTCCTATTAAATTTTTTCTGTACCACCTTTTGTAATCTGAGAGATCCAAATCTAATGATGAAACTCTAATTAAAAGTAGAAAGTTCTTGACTTCTGGGAAGATGGTAGAATTGGGAGCAGCAGAGAGAGCCCTTCTGACACTTGGAATCTGTACTCTGGCATATAGTAATGTGAGGAACAGAAGGATGAAGTAGGTCCTCCAAGCATCTGAAGCAAGAATTAGAGCTCACACAGAGCAAAGAGAGGGATCACAGCACGGAAGAGGGAGGTGGCAAGTGACTTTCTTCCTGAACCCTCACTCAGTGTGGGAGAGGTGGCTGGGCCCTGCGGATGCATGGTGACTACTGGCAACCCTAGAGAAATGCACGTGCAATCCACAGCGAGATACACCAGTGGAACAGAGTAGTCAGCACCATGGATTGCAGTGGTTCATGAATTACTATGGTTCAGATTCCTCCAAGGAGAATGAACTGGCTGGTTGCCTTTTTGGGAAGGGGCCAGTGGAAGTCAGAACTCAGAACAGCTGCAAGTTGGCTCCATCTGGCAGCTCCCAGTGTCAGGGGACTCTGCTGAGTTCCAGCTGGCAGCTCAGGGAGCCAAGCTCAAACTGGCAGGAGGCATTCAGATGTTTTGAGATGAAAGTCTTGGGTCTCAGCCTCACAGCCAGAAACCAGGAACATCTTGAACTTCAGTGGAACTAAAGGCCCCAGTTTGCTGGAATTATCTGCCAGTGCCATGATTATACTGCAGGCTTGCTGAGATCAATCAACATGAATCTGAGCTCTTTCTGTTCTCTCAGTTAACCAGTGACAGCAGAGACAGTTCCTGAAGTGGACATTTTTTTCCCTAGCTTTCTCTCCTTCTTTTAATTTTATTTTTTCTATTTTTTTCTCAATTGTTCATTTTTGTACAATTGAGGACACTGTTTCTAGTTATGTTGTTTTATTCTGTTCTTGTTTCTTCTTCCTTCTTTTCCTTTTGTCTTCTTCACCACTTCCCAAAGCTTGTATAACTTTTCTTTGTCCTCTAGCCTTGCTTCTAACGCCTTTCTCTTCATCTGATTCTCTAGTTTTCCCCCTAACTTCTCTTAAATTTTCTAGTCTGAGGATAAAATTCCCATATTGAGGGAATATTTACCGTACACAATTTTCTGGCTTGTTTTATTTGTTATATAATTACAAATCTAGTTCATATGGTTAATGTTGTCAAATTAGTAGTTAGTATAGATTGTCATTTTCTAGGGTATGCTTGATGACACTAATATTGGTTGTACTATTTTAGCCAAGGTGATAAATTATTCTAATCAGTTGTTTTTCCTTGTATGCCAAGACTGAGATTGTCTGAAGGTCATAAATAATACTATAGGCAAATGCCAAAGAACCAGGAGCTGAGCCAAATAGGCAGTAATTTTTCATCCTGAATAAATTGAAGAAGTAGGATCTTGGAACAGATTCAAAACCTAAAGCCAGCTGCATCTCAAAAAAAATCACTGAGAAGTAGTTATTTCCTAAGGATGCTCCATACTAGCATTAAAGATACCTACCATAAACAATTTACGAGCATCAATGAAGGAATTAAACTTAAAAAAAAAGAAAATGAGAAGACACAGAAGCAAGATGCCATTCAAGAGCTCCTTGGTTCCAAGAAACTAAGGAACAATAAAGTGGAACAC
Source organism: Cavia porcellus (assembly GCF_034190915.1). Lineage (NCBI taxonomy): Eukaryota > Metazoa > Chordata > Mammalia > Rodentia > Caviidae > Cavia > Cavia porcellus. Next base: position 46,995,016 of record NW_026947513.1, on the reverse strand, counting down.
TTTGCGAGCCACCCACAGGGACTCTCTGAAGGAATAGTGGAAGTAACAAACTGAATGAATGAGGCTGTAGAAAAGAATCAAATCAGAAAGAATTTCTCACATGACTTCAGAGATGATCACAATAAAGGCATGATTAGTGAATCTAGAGAAGATAAGGATTAAAAAAAGTAAGAGTTTAGGAAAGTGATGGAAACCATGAATGCCCAACATAGGAAAAAAAAATGGAATCCATGAAACAGATTTAATCAGATATTCAGAATATTGGAAGTTCTACTGAAAATATATATAGCAGAATGAACCAATATAAGGATATAACATCAGATCTAGAAGGCAAGATTGCAGTTAGTGATCATGAAAGGCAAGATTTCTTAAAAATAGGGGCCAGGAAAAGTCAATCCAAGAGCTGCTAGATGGTGCAAAGAAGAGTAACATAAGAATGACCAGAGTCAATGACAAAGCTAGATATAGCACAAATTACATAACAAACCTGTTCACAGACATAAAGGCAGAAAACTTCCCAAGCATGAAAAAAAAAATTTTGACATATGGATAAGTGAGGCAAATAAGACTACAAGTAGCCATGAGCAAAAAATGTACCCCAAGGCAAAAAAATTCAGGATTTCAGAAATTCAATATAAGAACAGAATATTAAAAGCTGTTTGAGAAAAGAAGTAAGTTGCTTACAAAGGAAAACCCATCAGAATTACAGCAGACTTCTCAATAGAAACTCTTTAAGGAGAGCTTGGAGTGGAAAATTTCAAACTCTAAGAGAAACAATTCTCTACAGGTGAAACTATCTTTCAAAATTGATGGAGAAATAAGATATATCTATGACAAAGAACACTTGAGGAAATTCATGACCACCAAATAGCACTCCTAAATGTTATGACGAAAATCATAGAAGAGATAATGAAGACTACAAATCCATGAACCCCAAAAGAATGAATCCAACAGGAAAGGCATGCATTTGAACATAGGGCAAAGAAAAGGAGCCAATAACAGGAAAATAAAATGGCAAGGATAAGTAAATATATATTATTACAACCATTGACATAAATGGTCTCAATTAATCAAAAGAAAGAGATTGGCAGAATGGACCAAGAAGCAAGATCCAACATTATGCTGCATATACGAAACACATTTAGTCCATAGACTGAAAATCAAAGAATAGAACCAATATTCCATGTGAAAGGAAAAATCAGCAGTAGCTATTCTGCTTGCAGACAAAGTGGATTTTGAGCCAAGACTGATCAAGGGATACAAAGGCAGTTACTAAATGCTTGTAAAGAGGAAAACCCAAGGAGAGATAGCAATCATAAATATATACTCACCAATTATAATATAAGAAATATTAATGGATGTGAAAAATCAAATAACTACTAATAAAATTGTAATAGGGGACCTCAATGGCCCACCGTCACAAAAAGACAGATCAACTAGACAAAAAAATTAACAAAGAAATATCAGAACTGAACCAAACCTGTGAACAAATGGACTTAATAGATGTTTAGGGTGTTATACCCCAGAACATCAGAATACATATTCTTCTCAGCTGTGCATGGGAAGTTCTCTAAAATAGATCACATACTAGCTCATACAACATGCTTAAGTAAATGTGAAGGAATTGAAATTATCCCATATACACTATTAGATCATAGTGTAATGAGAAATCTACAGCAATAAAACATGGAAATTAAATAACACCCTCCTGAACAACCAATGGGTCACAGATGAAATTAAAAAGAAATTGGAACCCTCTCCAAAAATGGGCATCTGAGATGAACACACAGTTCTCAGATGAAGATACACAAATGGCAAATAGATACATGAAGAAATATTCACCATCACTGGTCATTTGAGAAATGCAAATGAAAACAGCACTGAGATTTCATCTCACTCTGAAAGAAGAACTGCCATCAAGAAATAAACTGATAACAGATGTTGGCAAGGCTGTGGGCAAAAGGAACACTGCTCCACTGTCGGTAGAGTGTAGATTGGTGCAGCCACTATGGAGATTTCTCAGAAGACTATTTCTAAGACGACAGTATGTAATTTATTAACTAGTGATTTCTTACTGTTTTTTAAAATTCTGTATTATTTCTATCCTTTTTCTGCTTTACTTTTTTTCTCTTAAAATTTTAAAAAAGAAGAAATTAGACATTTTTTACAATTAAATGACAGTGTCAGCGCAACATACCAGAATGTATTGCATGCAATTAAAGCAAGATTATGAGGGAAATTTATAACAGTAAATTCCCACATAGCATAAATACAGCAAGCTCAAATAAACTAATGTTGAACCTCAAGCTTCTAGAAAGAAAAGAGCAAGTCAAGCCCAAAACTCATACGAGGGAAGAAATTATAAATGCTAATAGGCTCAGTGAAAATTCTGGGAACTATAAGGACTACAGAAACCACAGTCATTCTTGAAATCATAAGGAAAAAATGTATCTCTTACAATCTACCAATGAACAAGACAGTAGGGCCTGCTTCAGCTTTTACGGTTTTGTTGTTACTGTTGTCGTTGTTTAATTGTACAGGCTTCACTTCACAAATGCATCAGAAAGATAATTGAATTTCATTGTGGTTTGTGTAGAAACACTTTCTGAATGGTCCCTAAATGGTTGTGATACAAGAAGTTCAACTAGGACTTTATAATTTGACTAATTAGTCAGATCACATTAGATATGCTTGAGACAGAAACACATAGAGTCACTGGAAGAAACAAACCAAGTTTAATGAAGACCTGCTATAATTTGTGCACAAAATCTGCCCATGACAGCTGTTCCAAATGAACTATTTGAAAAGCATTGGATAGCTCATTAATGAATATCACTGAAAATTTCCTACACCAAAAGAAGACATCAAAGAATCTGAGGCTCAAAGACATTTCAAATAGAAATGTAACTGTACTGTAAGAAGTTCACTTCTAATTTGGAATCGTGATATGGAGGAGCACACTTTGGGTGGTGGATAAGTTCAGAGCAGAGAATTACTGTTTGGGTCATGGTCTTGTAGGGCTGGGAAACAAAGCACCCAATAGACTTCTCCAACTCAAACAGTGCGTGCTCTGTGTCTCATGAATTGCTGTCAGAAGTGGCCTTATTCACTGACAAGTTTCTGAACTGTATGTTTGTAAATCAGTAGTGAAACACTTTGCATAGGAGAACTAGTAGAAGGGAAAAGAAAATCTGCACAGGGGTGGAGCTGTGCTGTTCAAAGAGACCTCAGCTGTAGCCTTGATATACACTCAGAGAAATGGTATTTACTTAAGGAAACTCCTGTGAGTAGAGGAAGAATTAAATTTTGTCGTGTATATAACTATTAGATATAACCAGTTATTGACTCAGAAGGGATTAGACGAAGGCAGATCTTTTGTCCAGATTTCTACAATTCACTATCCGGTGCTCACAGTAAACAGGGATGTAGGCATTCAGGTCATCCATTGATGGGCTAATGAGACTTGAGGCTGCTCTCCCAGACAGCAGGAATGGGAGCACTTAGCAAGGATGCACACATCCTTCTGTTTATGGCAACACAGGTGGAAATGCAAGTCATTTCCCTCAGTGAAGTAAGGCACAGAAGGATATGAACTACAGAATTTCACTTATATCAGATATCTGAATTAGTTAAACTCAGAGAAGGACAAAAGAGAACAGTGATTACCAGGGGATAAGACAAGCAGAAAACTAGGAATTGTTTCAATAGGCAATTTAAATTAACTCAAGAGATCTGCTCTAAATATAATGTCCATGGTCAGTAACCTTGGGATGTGTGATCTGGAGGTTTGCATGCTATGCAAAATTCATGTATTGAAATCCAAGCCAGGGTGCAATTATACTGAGGGGATTTTTGGAGGTAATTTGCTAAAAAATGTAAAAGCCTTATAAACAAGATTAATATCCCTACATAACATGCCCGAAGAAATGTTTCTGCCTCTCCCATAATGAGGACAGAGCTAAGAGGTACCATCAATTAGGATCTCCGACAGGCACTGAATCTGCCAGTGCCTTGCTCCTGGAATTCCCAGCTTTCAGAATCATAAAGAACAGAATTTTAGTGTCTAAACATTACCCAGGCTAAGATATTTTGTCATGTCTGCTCAACTGGACTAAAACGTGCACTGTAATATCTTCTCCATGCATCATGCCAAGGTTTTCTTGAAGTTTTTTTTTTTTTTTCTTTTTTTTTTTTTTATACAGCACTGTTTCAAGGAATGGGAAAGCATTATGATTCTTTGTGTACCAAGCTCTCCACCTGTACCTGTAGGCCTGCCCAGGAAGGGGTCTCAGCAAGGCTGTTGCTGCTGTTGGCTCTGTAGCTAATCACATGCCTGCTGTGTTGGAAAGCTCAACTACTTAGGGAAGAACTTGGGTCAGAACAGATGTAGCAAATGACAAAGAGACAGTCTGATTTCAGCATCAGGGAAAGAGGTGATCTTGTAATTTCCCTGGTATCAAAACAGGGCAGAGAGAGCAACACTGTTAGGCATTATTGATAGGTATGGTTCTGATGATTGGCTACTATTGGAAGAAAATTTTGGATTTCTTTTGTTTTGTTCCTTTAATCTTTGTGTGTGTGTGTGTGTGTGTGTGTGTGTGTGTGTGTGTGTGTGTGTGATATTAGGGATCAAGTTCAGGGCTTAATGAATGTAGGCAAATACTCTGGCACTGAGCTACACTCCTAGCTTTGGATTTCTTTTCTCTTAAGATAAAAGATTGGGTTTCCTTCTACAAATGGAAGGAAAGAAGAGAAACATTGCCTCAAATAATACTGTGAATTTTCCTAATGTATGATATGTCAAATGTTACAGCAATCCATCTGACGTGTTTAAAAAGGTTTGCAATTTCAGAAATAGGATTAAATGAAAACCACATGAAATAAATGATATTATCCAGAATACAAAATTGCATTGAGAAACTGAGTCAAAGTTTTCCACAGATGAAAAAGGTTTGTCTAGAGGAAAAGCTTGACTTTATAAACACTGAACACTGTCCTTAGCAAGTCATATAAAAAAAGCCCCACCAACTTGGTACAATTGAAGTGAACATAATTGAGATAGAAAGATATATTAAAAAAACTTCAATTTTGTAAAGTTTAATATAGTAACTGAACTATGTACATGCCTTATTCTTCTCATCAGATAGTACCAATTTTGATGGTAAATTTTAGTCTCTTCTGTTTGTTCATATTTTTTTAAATACAGTAAGATAAGTGATATGCCATATAAATATAGTACTTAATATCTAAATACATAACATAAACAGAGTAAGACAAAAAATAGCTTGATAAATGTATGGTAAGGAGACAATAACTGAGTTCAAACAATGAACTGATTGTTAAAGATGTTAAAGCAACTGGCCAGTATACCAAATGAAACAAGACTGAAAATTGAGACTAGTGTCTTTATGACCATAATTGAACTTTAAGACTATTAAAATTCTCTAGAATGATGTGTTATCTGTCTAATTCTTAATAAGATATTCCCAAGTACTGATTAAAATAGATAAATATAAAATTTATGGATTTATGATTCTGGAAAATATCACAATCCCAGAGTATAAAACACAGGTATTTCATAATCTGCACACTTATTCTACTGTTTTGCTGATGTCACAGAATCTTATCTGAATGCCTCGGATTTTACCCTGGATAGAACCGAATAACTGATATGGAAAGAAGGAATTGTATTTCATTAAAGTTTAGTTGATATGTTTATTTCTGCCTCAAATTCTAGAATGACCCTAAATATCCCACATCTTCTTCTACTAAGCTCTTTGACTGGCTTTATCCTTGAAATTAGGAAAGAATAATAATGCACAAACTCTAATTTCTACTAAAGTAATTTAAATTTTGCCCATAAAATAGAATATGCACAAAATCAAAACATTTCCACAACCTTTTACCAGATCCAGAAACATACATATTAAATATTTTACTTTGTTTTTTTCTAGGATTTTTAGTTTATATTTTTAAACTTTTTATCTTATTAGCACTTGTTTTCAGTAATAATTATTATATTGATTCAAAGGAGTTGGTGAATGTACATAACATATTTTAATTATTTTATGTTTTTAAATAAATATTCCAGAAGAAAAATAACATTATTTTCAAGTGATTAGCAAAATCTACTGGGGTGAGAAATATTTCACTTAGCAAAATTCTTTGAGGACTTCTCTTCATAAGAGAAGGTCCCCCATGCTTCCTTACTTGTAGGACAGTGGTGGTGAACTTGTGACAGCCACATTATCTGTTCTTCTTTTAAAACAAAAGATGTTAATGTATGAGTAGTTTTTTTTGTAAACTAAAATCTCAGTATTCGAGTTTATTTGCAATGTTGGCACTTTGCAGTAAATAAGTGGGTCTTGGGCTTCAGTGTCAGCACTCATCTGTAAAGATTTGCCGTTCCTGTTCTAGGGCATAACTTTGATGAGTAGGATACACAAAGAAAAAGTTAAACACTTTATTAAATATTTGTTCTACCCTGAGCAATACTGATTGCTTTCCATGTTTCAACACATTTAATCTTCATATTCTAGGAAGTAGGTAGCTATAGTATCACAACTGAATAGATAGGGAAAGTAAACTGGGAGATGTGAGATAATCTGATTTGCACCCCACAATTAATAGGTAGAAAAGGTAAGAGTCATACAGAAGGATCTCCAAAGACGGCAAAAGTCAGCAACGCACAGGAGTGGGCAACTCAAAGGTTGGAACTGACCAGAATGAAATTCAGAATAAGAATATGGCTAAAGAGGGCCGGGGATTTAGCTTGCTGGTTCAAGCACTTGCTTGGTAAGCCTGAGGTTGTGAATTTGATCCTCAGTACCAGAAAAAAAAAAAAGAATATGGCTAAAGAACTTTTAAATGTAGCATGTCTAACATTTGTTTTTAAACTGCCTTCTATATTATACAGGAAATCCTCTCTCACTTCTAATAGCAAATTATCAGCAAAATTCTATACCTTTGAAATGTCTAGGGGCAGGGCCTATGACGTTCAATCTGGATTATCAACTTGACTGGCTCGAGGAGTCACCCAGGGGTTAGGAAAGCGCAGTGACTGCGGTGTCTCCTGTAACTCTGGGGACCGGGTCTGGTTTCTGAACTGTTCCCTTCCAGCACTGTTCCAATTTGTTTCCCTGCCACAAGAAAGCAGGCAAGTTTGCTACACGACACCCTTGTGCCAGGCCATTCCTGCTTTGCAGGAAGCCAGTTTGAATTGAAATCTCTAAAACTTTGACCAAAATAATGAATCTTTCCACATTGAAGTTGTATGTGCTGGGTATTTGATTTGCACAACAGAAAGCTGACTAACTCAGGGCCTGGGTGCTTATATTTGGGTTCATGGAGGAAAAGATCAGCTGTGAAGATAGGACAGGAAAAGGAAAGGAAACACATTATACACACCATAGACATCCAGAGAATTCTTGAGCCACTGTGATGGGAGACACAGGTGGATATCAACTGTCCAAAGCACATAGGACTAAAATAATTTTATTTCTGTACAATAGCTGCATTTATCAATCATGACTTATGAGATGCAATGTAAAAACAAATGTTTATATAATGTTGAGCTTTTAATGCTATTTTTGAAGTTAACGTCTTCCCTGCCCCTAGGCAATATTTACAGCAGAATCTACTGTTTTCCTAATTATTGACTGATAACAAAATGACAATTAATATTTAATTTTAAATCAAAGTTCAATATAAAAATTTAAATTTCCAACAAGAAAGATACTTTGGCTTTTCCAGACTTCTTTTACAATGTGTCCTCCCCTACTTTATCAACCTCAGTTTCCATTTAATCCAAGCATGCGGGAAGAATTTCAGTCAGGAAAGGCAGGTGAAGGAGGTTCTTCTCTTTCTGGGGTTGTCACAGGCTATGCCTGGGGCTTAACAGAGTTTTAAGCTTATCTTACTGTGTGGCATGCTTTCCTGCCTCATCAGAGACACTGACTCTCTCGCTGTGAGCCTCTCCCATCATCCTCTACGTGTGGAGAAACTATCTGTGGCAGGGGCTCTCTCCAGCTGCTTTCCTGCTGCAGATCGTCATAGCTAACCTTCCTTCACATGTGCCCACACCTAACACTCATGCCTTTTTACACCATTCAAGGAAACTTCACTGTTTTTTATTTACTTTTTGCATACCTCAACTCACCTTTTAAAGCACATATACTGTGTTGAAAGTTTTTAGGTATTTCACTTATGCATCCTTAAAAATTTAAATGTAAATCATATTTCATATATTGTCAATATTTTAATACAAATCTAACACCTTAATATATTTGCCATTGTACTAGATTTGATTATAATTCTTTTATATGATGCATAAATATTTGGATTGTAGAATGATGTGAGGTATATGCTGCAGTACCTAACAATATTCTGTATATGTAATTGTCTTAAACCTTCTATAATTTGAATATCCCTTTCATAGAAGCCTTTTGGGTTTACACTTACAATCATTCTATAGGAGAAACCATTTCCAGGAACCAGTGATACTATATTTTTTAGAAAGATCATATTAAGAGAAGCACAGAGAAAGCACCGTGGAAATACATTAGCTCTGAGGCTTTCCTAACATGGAACATGGAACATGGAACATGGAATGTAACTGAAGGCTCCCAAGTCCCCACTGTTGCACTCACAACTATACAGCGTTTGAGATTTTGAAATAGGACTCCGACTGATTTTGTTTAAAACTTGACACGAGTATTTAAACAAGATAGTTTGATAGTCTTGAAATCATTTCACATCGTCAATCAGGGTGTTATCATACATTGTCTTACAAGCATTAAAGAAAAGGTGACAGCCAGAATTTGGTTGTCTGGGAAAATTCAACCAATTATAAAACAACTTTCCATACTGGAAAAGAAGATAAATAAAAGATAAAGTAATACACTTGTTATGAAGGAGAGTTTAGATCCAGTGGGACATCCCAAGATCTTTGGTTCCATGCTGTCTCTTTTACTTCTTGAGGAAGAGTGATTTGTTACCTGCAGGAATTGGAAGAATCAAGTATACCACGAGGCTCCCGTGGGTGCAGCATAGCTCTATCCAGGTAAAAAGTGTGACGTTTGCGTTTTACAACGTCATGGCTGTTATGATTCCTCGACCTTTTCATTATATTAGGGAACTACAGAGAAACTGCTCATTAAATACACCTCAAGAATGCTAATCCTCAAAACATTGCCATCTTTCTAAATAAATGCTAATTTTAAAATAATTATTTCAAAACCATACATAGTATTCATCTGAAAGGTGGATGATCATGTCAATATTTTCCATTTATAATAAGCCATTTACTTATATGTCTTATATGAGTTATGCTTTCCTTAAATTATTTTTATAAGATTTATCTGGAGGTCACATTTTCTAATGAAGGCAATTCAACATAGATTATTAATAGGTAATATTTTCTATTAATGTAGTTTGGAAATGACAAGGCACTACAACTAATTCAGTGTTTCATTTCGTTAAACAGAAGGCTACTGCCTTCATATGTCTCTTTGATGGTAAATCATTAATGGGCTTTAGATTAGCCGTTGTGTGGCCCACTGAAATGAGCTCTCTAATCTTCAAGAAAGACTCTAGAAGCAGTGGTCCTGAGCAGATTTTATGAATTAAATCAGAGATTTGGGCCCTAAAGGAATGCAAACTCTTGGTAAGTCATCTGTGCCTGCACATTCTTGCTGAGTTTGCACATCCAGTATATTAAATTGACATATTCATTCCCCCAAATTCCCTGCTGTTCTTAAAGAGATTTGCTCTCTCACCAGAAGGTCCAAACCTGTTAATCTGACATTTAGATTATTCCACTTTGATTTCATCAACCTTGTCTTCAATTCCAAGTAGTCAGGTTTTTCTGTGAAGAACTACATGGCTAAGGAGAATGAACCCACATACCCCTGAGTGTGGTGAAAGGAAGTGAAACACTTAAAATAAAAGTTGTTATAATTACTATTATTTTTATGTTCCAAATTTTCTACACAGTGTCTTAATCTTTTAGCAATGTGATTTATTTATGGCAAAAATCTGTTTGTGAATTAAAATGTTGAAGACTTGAATATATTCCTGAAGGAGAACAAATGTGTGATGAGTATATATGGAATGCTAATTAGTTTCTTCAAAATTTTCAGAGTGGTAAACTTAACTAAAATCATATTTAGTTATTTTTCTAATTGCTAAGACAAAATACCCAACACCGAAAGTTAAAGTGGTAAAGGTTTATTCAGCTCACAGTTTGTAGCTGCAGTCCATAATCAGTTGGCTCCAAGGCAGGGTGGCACATGGCCAAAAGCAACAGTTTATGGCAGTGGAAGAAGCAAAAGCAATAGGGGAAGAGGAGACCAACTTCCTTCTGCCCTTTTATTGTATTCAATTTACTGGGATTAGGGTGATTCCAATCCTATCAGTGGGCTGATCCAGCAATCACCCACCCTCAGTCCCAACATTGCAATACAAATCAGTCACATACTGTAGGTTCAGCCACCTGTGAAAAAAAGCCTATGACCTCATGAGGCTTTGGGGGGTCATCTAGACATAAGCCATAGAACATGTATTTCTTATTTTTTATTAAAAAATTTAAAGAAAGAAGGAGATTAAGATAAAAGAGGACATAACAACATAGTAACACAGGTCAGGACAGAACAATTTAAGCAACACAGTGTTTCACCACAAGATAACCCAACATAACAGTAGCTACCATAGTGTCTCTTTCCTTGAAATATTTGAGTATAACTTCATGTATTAGAGCACAAAACATAACATGACAGTGTAAAACCAAGAGAATGAAAGTATTACAGGGTATTTAGGACCAACTAACAAAATCAACAATGGTATCTATATTATTTCCTTGTGTATAAAAAATTTTGTTTGTACTGTCACATATAATAAAATTCAATAAGATACAACATGATAAACTGATGGAGACAGAAGAAAAATAGCTTTATGGGACTTCAAAACAAGATAGTTTTAAATATCCAGGAAACTTTAAAGGAATTCAAACTAGAAATAATCTCCCATGTAAAAGAAGAAATGATAAAAGTAATTAAAGAGATGCCGAACACATCTAAAGAAGACACAGTTTAAAATTTAGAGGAACAAAACGAAAAGAATCCCTGGATGAACAATATAAGAAGCAAACAGAATACATAAAGCAGATGCAAAGAGATATACAGGAAATCAAAAATTCCACTGAAACTTGTCAAAACCATCTCAACAAACATGAAGATAGAATTTCAGACCTCGAAGACAAGATTGCAGATAGTGAACAGGAAAAGATAGTGGAGTATTGTTTTCCATCCTTTGACTTTCAGTCTGTAAGTATCCTTTTTTGTTAGATAGGTTTCTTGTAGATAGCATATGGTTGGATATTGTTTCTTGACCCATTCTGCCAGTCTATGTCTTTTAATTGGTGCATTGAGACCATTTACATTAATGGTTATAACTGTTACATATCGGTTTGTTGTTGATATTTCATCTTTCTGCTGTTGCATCTTTACCTTTCCATTCTGTTTAATTGCTTTGCTTAGTTGTTTTTTCCTAAGTGTATCTAAACTGTCTTTCAGTATTCTTTGCAGGGTTGGCTTGGTGATCATGAAGTTCTTCAGCTGTTCTTTGTCATGGAAGTATCTTTTTTCTCCATTAATTTTGAAGGACAGTTTTGCAGGGTACATCAGTCTACATTGAAAATCATTTGCCTTTAGGATCTGGAATACTTCACTCCATGCTCTTCTTGACATCATTGCTTGTGCTGAGAAGTCTTCTGTGACTCTGATAGGTTTTCCTTTATAGGTGATGGGTCTTTTCTCTCTAACAGCTTTAAATATTCTATTCTTATGTTGGATTCCTGGGATGGTGATTATTATATGTCTGGGTGTACATTTATTTTGGTTATGGCTATTTGGAGTTCTATATACTTCACTGATCCTAATGTCAGTTTCCATTCTCATGTTTGGGAAGTTTTCAGTGATTACTCCTTTAAATATCCTCTTAATATAATTTGTGTTGCCCCTTTTTCATTTATCTCTATCAATATTTTATTGTTTTTTCTTTGCATCATCTTGCAGCTGTTGAATAGTTATTTCCTTTTTTAATTTTTTATTTAAAGGAAAAAAGAAAAAAAGAGTATAAGGGTACAAGTAATATAGAATTACAAAAAAGGTAAGAAATCACTAGTTACTGGATTACATATTGTCATCTTAGAAATAGTTGCTTAAGTTACAGGATTAAAGCATACAAAGTAGACATTCAAACAGTGAGACTGCAAATAGTTGTATTCAGTGATCCAACAAAAACTAAGTAACATTGTCATCTATCTTAACACACCTAAACACACTTGCAGATGTATCCTTTAGAGCACTTTTTTCCCTCTTTTTTTTAACAACAAAATTTACACATTACTCCAATAGTTCTTATTACTTTTTTTTTGAAGAGGATAAAACCAAATATGACAAAACAAAGCAGTCAGGTAAAACAAAGCATAGACATAGCACATGATGTAAAAACAGAAAACAAGGTTATCAACAATAGTTACCATAATGCCTCTTGCTTCCTTAAAAAGAATTGCCTATATCATCAGGTATAATAAAATTGAACAAAACAGTACAGCACAAGACTAATAAAACCTACACATTGAGGGGCTGGGGATTTAGCTCAGTGACATAAGCGCCTGCCCTTGCAAGGAGGCAGTTGTGAGTTCGATCCCTGGTACCGATAAAAAGGAAAAAGACAAAAAACAAAACAAACAAAAAAACCTACACATTGGAAACATTACAGGACTTCAAAAGAAGACAATATTCAAACCAGAATGGGCATCATAGTGAATCTTATTGCTTTCAAAGTAGTTGCCTATACCCTCAATCTTGATACTATCAAGCAGAACAGAAGAGTCTAATCAGTCAAAACAAGATAGTGGAAGTAATACAGGGCTTCAAATCAAGTTAATAGGAAATAAAAAAACTTACTATAATATATTGGGTTAATTTTTTGATTTTTTCCCTTAATTAAAACAATAAAATAAAAGATAAAAAATTTTTTAATCAATAAGGGGGAGATTGAGATAAAAGAGGACATATCAACATAATGATACAGATCAAAGCATGACAATTCAGCAACCTAGTGCTTCACCACCAAATAACCCAACTGAATAGTAGTTACCATAGTGTCTCTTTCCTTGAAATATTTGAATGTAACTTTGTATACTATAGCATCAAACCTATCAAGACAGTGTGAAACCATTCAAGTGGATGAAAATATTACAGGGTATTTAGAACCAGCTAATGGAAAATGAACAATGGCTTCTATATTATCTCTTTTCCTATAAAAATTTTTGTTTATACTATCACATATAATAAAATCCAGTAAGATACAACATGATAAAACCAATGGAGACAGAAGAACAACAGTTTGGTGGGACTTCAAAACAAGATGATATTAAATCAGCACTAGCTATTATGATGTGTTGTTTTCTTCAAAATAGCTGTTCATTTCATCACAGGTAATAATTTCAAGCAGCCCAGAATAAAGCCATTCCAATTAATGAGTGAAAACTTTATAAGGCTTCAAAGGCACATAATGGGGAATTATCATTACCACATACTTTTATATATTTGAATCATTTCTTACAATAGGGAAACTATTCGGTATTCATACATGTGAGTTTGATTTATTTCACTTATGAGTATGGTCTCAAGCTGCACCCATTTATTTATAAATATCTCAATGTGATCATCCTTTATAGCTGAGTAGTACTCCAATGTATAAAAATATAACTTTTTTATCCATTCCTCAGTTTATGGACACTTGGGTTGTTTCCAAGATCTGGCAATTACAAATTGTGCTGCTGTAAACATAAGTGCACATATATCACTATGGTATGATGCTTTCATTTCTTCTGGGAATATGCCTAGAAGTGGAATAGCTGGGTCAGATGCAACTTCCCATCCCATCTTTTTGAGAAATCTCCAGACTGACTTCCACAATGGTTGTACCAATCTATACTCCCACCAACAGTGCAGGAGAGTTCCTTTTTCCCCACAGCCTCTACAGCATCTGTTGTTGGCAATTTTCTTGATCCTGGCCATTATTTCAGGAGTGAGATGGAATCTCAGTGTGGTTTTAATTTCCATTTCTCTAATGAGTAATGATGATGAACATTTTTTTCATGTATTTATTTGCCATTTGTATTTCTTCATTTGAGAAGTGTGTATTCATCTCAGATGCCCATTTTTGGATTGGATCTTTGAATTTTGGGGGGCTGATTTTCTTTAATGCTTTATATGTTTTAGACAGAAGTCCCTTGTCTGAGGGAGAGTTCACTAAGATTTTTTCCCAGTTTGTGGGTTTTCTTTTTATTATGCTGGATATTTCTTTTGACATGCAGAAACTTTTTAATAAGAGGTAATCCCAGTTATTGATTCTGGGAAGTATTTCCCATGCAGTTTGAGTCATGTTCATGAATTCTCTACCTATGTCTTCAAGGTTTCTACCCAATTTGTCTTCCAATAGATTTAGTGTTTCTGTTTTAATATTCAGATCTTTGATGCATTTATATTTTATTTTAGTATATGGTGATAGACATGGGTCTAGTCTTAGTTTTTGGCAAATGGAGAGTCAGTTTTTCCAACACCATTTATTAAAGAGACTGTTGTTCTTCCAGTGACCCTGTTTTGCTCCTTTATCAAAGGTAAAGTGATTGAGTGTGTTTGTAGTTGTGGTTGTATCTTCTAATCTATTCCATTGATCTTCAGCTCTGTTTTGATTCCAGTACCATGTTGATTTTACTACGGTTGCTTTGTAGTATAGCTTCAAGTCAGGGATTGTGATGCCTCCTGCCTTTGCCTTTGCTGCTTAGAACTGTCTTTGCTATTCTAGGTGTCTTCTCACTCCAGATGAATTTTAGGAGTGATTTCTCTAGATGGATGAGGTATGTTGATGGTATTTTTATTGGGATTGCATTGAATCTGTATAACAGTTTTGGGAGAATGGCCATTTTCACAATATTTTTTCTCCCTGTCTGTGAGCAAGGAATGTTTTTCCATTTTCTGAGATCATCTTTGGTTTCTTTTTCAGTGTATTATAATTTTCCCTGTATAGGTCTTTCACTTTCTTCATGACGGTAATTCCTGTGTGAAGGGTGTGGCTTCTCTTATTTCTCTCTCTGTGATTTTGTTGTTAGTGTATAGGAATGCTATTGGTTTTTGAGTATTGATTTTGTATCCAGCTACATTACGGAATTTATTTATTATATCTAAGAGTCTTTCAATGGAGTTTAGGGGTTCTTTTATGTAGAGTATCATGTCATCTGCAAACAATGATAATTTAACTTCTTCTTTTCCTATCTTTACCCCTTTTATTTCTCTCTCTTGTGTAATTGGTCTGGCTAGGACTTCCAGTACTATATTAAATAAGGAGTGCTGATAAAGAACATCCTTGTTTTGTGCCTGATTTTAAAGTAAAGACCTTCAATTTTTGGCCATTTAGTATGATACTGGTTGTTAGTTTGTCATAGATGGCCTTTATTATATTGAGGTAAAGACCATCTATTCCAATTTTCTGTAAAGTTCTTATCATGAATGAATGTTGGACCTTATTGAAAGCTTTTTCTGCATCTACAGAAATGATCATGTGATTCTTACTTTTGACTTTATTGATATGGTGGATTTATTGATGTATGCATGTTGAACCATTCTTGCATGCCTGGGAGGAATCCCACTTGGTCATGGTGTATAATCTTCTTGATGATTTGCTTAATCCTATTTGCCAATATTTTATTGAGGATTTTTGCATCTGTGTTCACTAGGATGATTGGTTTATAGTTTTCTTTTTTAGTTGGGTCTTTCTCAGGTTTTGGTACTAGAGTAATATTTGCTTCCAGGAATGACTAGGAAGGATTGTTTCCCTTTCAATTTCATTGAAGAATTTGAGGAGGGTCGGCATTAGGTCTTCTTTGTATTTCTTGTAGAATTCTGCTCTGAATCCATCTGAGCCTGGGCTCTTCTTTGTCGGTAAGGACTTAATTACATTTTCAATTTCATTAATAGAGATTGGGTTATTAAGCAGTTTTAGATCCTCTTGACCTAGCTTTCGTACTTCATATGTTTCTAGGAATCTGTCTATTTCTTTTGTGTTATCAAAGTGTTGATGATCTGTATTTCTATAGAGTCTGTAGTGATTTCATCTTTTTCACTTCTTATTGCATGAATTTGAGGTTTTTCTTCCCTTTTTAAAATAAGGTTGGATAGGGGCTTATCAATTTTCTTTATTCTTTCAAAACACCAACTCTTTGATTCATTGATTCTTTGGACTGTTTACTTAGTCTCTATTGCATTGATTTCTGCTCTGATTTTTATAATTTCCTCTCTTCTTTTGCTTTGGGCTTGGCTTGCTCTTTTTTTTCCTAGCTGTTTGATGTGTAGCATCAGGTTATTTATTTGCATTCGTTCTGTTTTCCTGATGTGGGAGCTCAGTGCAATAAACTTTCCTCTGAGGACGGCTTTCGTTGCATCCCACAGATTCTGGTAAGTTGTATGTGTATTTTTGTTTTCCTGTAGGTATTGTTTAATTTCTTCTTTAATTTCCCCTGTGACCCACTGATTACTCAAGAGTGTGTTAATCAGTTTCCATGTGTTTGTGGTTCTTTGCAGTATCTTTTATCATTAATTTCTAATTTCAAAGCGCTATGATCTGATAACATGCAAGGGATAATTTCAACTCTTTTACATTTATTTAAATATGTTCTGTGAGCTAATATATGCTGTATTTTAGAGAATGACCCATGTACTGCTGAGAAGAGTGTGTATTCTGATGTTGTTGGGTGGAACAGTCTGTATATGTCTATCAAGTCCATTTGTTCACAGGTGTGATTCAGTTCTGTTATTTCTTTGCTGATTTTCTGTCTGGTTGATCTGTCCCTTGGTGTCAATGGTGTGTTAAGGTCTCCTGTTAAAATTATGTTACTGATAATTTTTCATTTCTGTTAATACTTGTTTTATATAACTGGGTGCTCTGGAATTTGGTGCATATATATGTAAGATAGTTATCTCTTCTTCTTGGAGTTTTCCCCTAACAAGTATATAGTGACCTTTTTTGTCTCTTCTGATCATTATTGGTTTAAAGTTCACATTGTCTTCAAAGAGAATGGCTACTCCTTTTTTTTTGGATTCCTGTTGCGTGAAGTGTTGTGTTTCATCCTTTGACTTTCAGTCTCTCAGTATCCTTCTTGGTTAGATGTATTTCCTATGAACAGCATATGGTTGGATTTTGTTTCCTAACCCATTCTTCCAGTCTGCTTCTTTTAATTGTGCATTGAGGTCATTTACATTAATGGTTATAACTGTTATATGTTGTTTTATTGTTGGCATGTTATCTTTCAGCTGTTGCATTTTTATCTTTCTGTTCTGTTTAATTATCTGCTTTGCTTAGTTGTTTTTTCCTTTGTGCATTTAAACTGTCTTTCAATATTTTTTGCAGGGTTGTCTTGGTGATCATGGAAGTTCTTCAGCTGTTCTTTGTCATGGAAGTATCTTATTTCTGAATCAATTTTGAATGATTGTTTTGCAGGGCACATCAGTCTAGGTTGGAAATCACTTTCCTTTAGGATCTGGAATGCTTTACTCCATGCTCTTCTTGACTTTATTGTTTGTGCTGAAAAGTCTGTTGTGATTCTGATAGGTTTTCCTTTATAAGTGATCTGTCTTTTCTCTCTGACAGCTTTTAATAATCTATTCTTGTGTTGGATTACTGGGATGGTGATTATTATATGTCTGGGTGTAGTTTTATTTTTGTTATGACTATTTGGAGTTCTATATGCTTCACTGAACCTGATGTTGGTTTCCAATCTCATGCTTGGGAAATTTTCAGCTATTACTTCTCTAAAGGTCCTCTTGACGTACTTTATGTCATCCCCTTCTTTTTCATTAATCCCTATCAATCTTATGTTGTTTTTCTTTGTGTCATCTTGCAGTTGTTGAATTGTTATTTCCTGATTTCTTGTTGTTTTTAAAAGATCTTTCCTTTCCTGTTCACTAGCTGCAATCTTGTCTTCAAGGTCTGAAATTCTATCTTCACTTTCATTGAGGTGGTTTTTATAGCTTTCTGTGGAATTTTTGATTTCCTGTATTATCTCTGTGCATCTGCTTTATTTATTCTATTTGTTTCTTTTATTGCTCATCTAGGAATTCTGTTTGTTTAGTCCCTCCAATTTTTTAACTATGTCTTCTTTAGATATATTCAGCATCTCTTTCATTTCTTTTATCATTTCTTCTTTTACCTGGGAGATTATTTCTAATTTGAATTCCTTTAAAGCTTCCTGCAATTGCTTGTTTATTTCATTTGCTATTATGTCTGATACTTGAGGTGTATGGCATATATTTTCTTCGATATATATATTGCTCTAAGGTTTCTTGGGATGGGCTGGAGGTTTGAGATTCTAATTTGGTCTTTCGTTTTGTCATTTTCCTATATTTCTGTGTTTCAGTATTATTCAAAAGCTTCCTCAGGGTCTGTTGGAAATCCACTTTTATGCCCGCAGCTCCTGTGACTCTGGCACCAAATTACCCCAGGCCGCTGGACCTCTGGATCCAGTGGTGCTGGCCTGCTTGCTTAGAACTCCACAGCCCCAAACAAGCTAGGCTCCAGGAAAAGTGGGCAACTGCCTGCTTGCTTAGAACTCCACAGTTCTCCAATCACAGTCAGAGCAGTGAGGCAGATGCAGACACCTCAGACCTGCGTAGGTGTTCCAGTGCACCCCAAAGGCTTGAGGGTCCTGAACAAGCTGGGCTCAGGGGAAAGTGCACGGGGCACTTACCCAAGGTCACTGGGCCTCTGGAACTGGTGGTGCTCTCCTGTTTGCTTAGAATGACACAGTCCTCCAAACACATGGGGAGGTGGATACAGGTGCCCCAGACCTGCCTAGCTGTTTCACTGCACCCGGAAGGCTCGAGGGTCCCGAACAGGCTGGGCTCAGGGGAAAGTGTGCAGGGCATTTACCCTAGGACACTGGGCCTCTGGAACCGGTGGTGCTTGCCTGCTTGCTTAGAAGTCCACAGTCCTCCAGACACACAGGGAGGTGGATACAGGTGCCCCAGACAGTCTAGCTGTTCCACTGCACCCAGACGGTGCGAGGGTCCCAAACCAAATTGTTATTTCTTGATTACTTGTTAATTTTAAAAGATCTTTCTTTTCTTGATCACTAACTGCAATCTTCTTTGAGGTCTGAAACTCTATCTTCACTTTTGTTGAGATGGTTTTGACAACTTTCAATGGACTTTTTGATTTCCTGTATGTCTCTTTGCATCTGCTTTATGTATTCTGTTTGTTTCTTATATTGTTCATCCAGGGATTCTATCTTTTTGTTTTGTTCCTCTAATTTTTTAACTGTGTCTTCTTAGATGTGTTCAGCATCTCTTTCATTACTTTTATCATTTCTTCTTTTTCCTGGGAGATTATTTCTAATTTGAATTCCTTTGAAGCTTCCTAGAGTTTCTTCTTTATTTCAGGAGCTACTATTTCAGGTATTTCAGTTGTATGTCATATATTTTCTTCTATGTACCTAGCTCCAAGGCTTTCTTGGGAAATGGGCTGGAAGTTTGAGGTTGCATTTTGGTCTTTCATTTTGTCATTTTCCTATATTTCCCTGTTTCAAGTGTTGTTCCAAGGCTTCCCCTGGGCCTGTTGGACACTGTCTTCTATGCACTCGGTGCCTGTGACTCAGGCCACCTAGTTTTCCAGATTGAGAGAGGGTCCCTGAGTATTGCCCAGGCAGGCTGAAAATGTACCAAGCCGGACTGTAGCGGGAAGCTGGGAGGTTCCTTGACCACTGGAAGTGATGATCTTAAACTCCTGGGGCTCAGGATGGTGCACAGATACTGATCTCCAGCTGCCCAGTTCCCCAGATTGAGAGAGGGTCACTCACTCCAAGTTCTTCTTGACTTGAAGTTTGTATTGAGAAGTGTGCCATTATTTGGATGGGCTTTTCTTTATAAGTGATCTGTTTCTTTTCTCTATCAACTTTATTCTGTTCATGTGCTGAAATCTGGAATCTGGATTATTATATGTCTTTACATAGTTTTATTTTGATCATGGATAGTTGCGATTCTGCATGCATCATTTACTTGTATATCAGATTCTTTATCCATGCTTCAGAAGTTTTCTGCCATTATTTCTGTGGTTTTTTTTCCTGGTATTTGTGCAGAATAATCTTCTGTTATTCTTGTAGCATCTTGTAGCTATTGGATTGATTTTTCATGATCTCTTGCTATTTTTAAGATACCTTTGCTTTCATAATCACTGGCTGCAATTTTGTCTTCAAAATGTGATTTTCTATCCTCTGCTTTGTTGAGTCTGATGCAGATACATCCACTGGAGGTTTTAATTTTTTTGGATTTCTGTTTGGATCTGTTTCATGGATTTCATTTCTTTTCTATGTTGCTCATTTTTGTTTCCACCATTTTTCTAAGTTCATCTCTTTTTTTATACCTTCCCTAATATCTTTGATTTTAAGCATTATTTCTTTTTTTACCTGAGAGACTATTTTCTCTGTAGCCCCTTTCACTTGCTTTTTTTTTTTTTTCACTTCTCTTGTGATCATTTCAGAAATTTCCAGGGTTTGACTTTCAACTTCAATATCTCATTGTGCTCTGGGCTTGTCCTGGGTAGTTGAAGGTCTGAGCTTGCATTTTGCTTCAGCATCTTGTGATTTTTATATTTTCTCTTTTTTATTTAACTTTCTGTGCTGTTGCTTGCCAATGTCTTATGATATATAACTTTATCACTAATATTGAGACTTTCCTAGGAAATGTCTGTTCTTCAGGGATCTCCTCTGATATAGGTGGTTCTTTATAGCTATCCCAAGGATCTACCTTCCCAATTCGTAAAGGATGCAAAGTTACTATTTGGCTCAGCACCCAATTCTTTGGTACCAGACTGTGGTGATGATTACGATCCCATACAATCATAGTATTTTCACACAGGGGAGAAAAACTAACTATAATATGTATGACATTCTGGCTAAATTAGCGTGGTTAGTAATAACTATAGATTCAAGTTCACCATAACTACTGACAAACTATGGTAACCATTAATCTGCTATCTCTGACCACAGGAGCAAACTCTAAGATTATATAACAAAATCAAACATATAATGTGCACTTGTATGCAGTGATATTGTTCCCTTAGTGCAGTGATCTTATACTGCTGCAGGGGGAAGTGTTAAGATGGGTAGAAGACAGGATAAAGTGATGAAAGAGGTCAAACATAGTAGAATTATGGCTCAGGTTAAAGGATGAGCTCCTGAGTTTTGGGAAACTGGAGGACACAGGAGAAATAGAAGGTGAAGGAGTAATCAGAAAGGGAAGAGGAGATCTGGGGTGCCCTCACTGGCCTCTCTGCGTGTCTGGAGGACTCTGGATATCTGCGCCCAGACTGCTGGAGTTCCCTCAGGCTTCCAGGTGCAGTGAAGGAGAGAGGTGGGTTTGAGGCTTCCACATCAGCCTCCCCATTCCCGGCTTCATTTGGAGACCTGCTGAGCTCCCGATAGGTGGGCTGGCCCACACTACCAGCCTAGCCCAGCCTGTTTAGCTGCCGCGCCTGGCCATAGGTCTGCAGAGGAGGAGCTGGGCAGATCTGGGGTGCCCTCACTGGCCTCTCTGCATGTCTGGAGGACTCTGGATATCTGCGCCCAGACTGCTGGAGTTCCCTCAGGCTTCCAGGTGCAGTGAAGGAGAGAGGTGGGTTTGAGGCTTCCACATCAGCCTCCCCATTCCCGGCTTCACTTGGAGACCTGCTGAGCTCCCCATAGGTGGGCTGGCCCACACTACCAGCCTAGCCCAGCCTGTTTAACTGCCGCGCCTGGCCATAGGCCTGCAGAGGAGGAGCTGGGCAGATCTGGGGTGCCCTCACCGGCCTCTCTGCATGTCTGGAGGACTCTGGATATCTGCACCCAGACTGCTGGAGTTCCCTCAGGCTTCCAGGTGCAGTGAAGGGGAGAGGTGGGTTTGAGGCTTCCACATCAGCCTCCCCATTCCCGGCTTCACTTGGAGACCTGCTGAGCTCCCCATAGGTGGGCTGGCCCACACTACCAGCCTAGCCCAGCCTGTTTAGCTGCCGCGCCTGGCCATTGGTCTGCAGAGGAGGAGCTGGGCAGATTTGGGGTGCCTGCATCGGCCTCTCCATGTGTCTGGAGGACTGTGGATATCTCTGCAACCAGGGAGGGTCCACAGGTTCCTGAAGCACTGCGGCCTGTGGTGAGTACCCTAACCCGGCTGCGATTGAAGAACTGTGGAGCTTCCAAGGGGCAGGTGGGCGCACAGTATCCCTGAGGCCCAGCTTGTCTGGAACTGCGGAGTTCTGAGCAGGCAGAGGAGGGCCACTGGTTCTGTAGGCCTAATGGCTTGGAGTAGCGCGGCGCCAGAGTCCCAGTAGCTCCAAACATAGTAGGGGATTTTCAACAGATCCTGAGGAAGCTTTCAAATAACACTTGAAACACAGAAATATAGGAAAATGACAAAACGAAAGACCAAATTACAACCTCAAACCTCCAGCCCATCTCAAGAAACCCTAGGAGCGATGTATATAGAAGAAAATATATCCCATCCACCTCATATATCGGACACAATAGCCACTGAAATTGACAAGCAACTCCAGGAAGCTTTAAAGAAATTCAAACTCGAAATAATCTCCCAGATAAAAGAAGAAATGATAAAAGAAATGAAAGAGATTCTAAATATATCTAAAGAAAACACAGATAAAAAATTGGAGGAACTAAACAAAAAGATAGAATCCCTAGACGAGCAATATAAGAAACAAACAGAATACATAATGCAGATGCACAGAGATATACAGGAAATAAAAAAACTCCACTGAAAGTTGTAAAAACCGCCTTAATGAAAGTGAAGATAGAATTTCAGACCTTGAAGACAGGATTGCAGCTAGTGAACAGGAAAGGAAAGATCTTTTGAAAATAACAAGGAACCAGGAAACAACAATTCAACAACTGCAAGACGATGCAAAGAAGAATAACATAAGAATGATAGGGATTAATGAAAGAGAGGGAGACAACATGAAGGATGTCAGGAGGATATTTAGAGAAGTAATAGCTGAAAATTTCCCAAGCATGAGATCAGAAACTGACATCAGGATCAGTGAAGCATATAGAACTCTAAACAGTCATAACCAAAATAAAACTACACCCAGACATATAATAATCACCATCCCAGAAATCCAACACAAGAACAGATTATTAAAAGCTGTCAGAGAGAAAAGACAAATCACTTATAAAGGAAAACCTATCAGAATCACAGCAGACTTCTCAGCACAAACGATAAAGTCAAGAAGAGCATGGAGTGAAGTATTCCAGATCCTAAAGCAAAATGATTTCCAACCAAGACTGATATATCCTGCAAAACTATCATTCAAAATAGATGGTGCAATACGATACTTCCATGACAAAGAACAGCTGAAGAACTTCATGAACACCAAACCAACCCTGCAAAAAATATTGAAAGACAGTTTAGATACACAAAGGAAAAAACCACTAAGCAAAGCAAATAATTAAACAGAACAGAAAGATAAAGATGCAACAGCAGAGAGATAACATTCCTACAATTAACCAGCATTTAACAGTAATAACCATTAATGTAAATGGTCTCAATGCACCAATCAAAAGAAACAGACTAGCAGAATGGATCAAGAAACAAAATCCAACCATATGCTGTTTACAGGAAACCCATCTAACCCAGAAAGATACTCACAGACTGAAAGTCAAAGGATGGGAAACAATTCTTCATGCAGCAGGAATCCAAAAAAAGGCAGGAGTAGCCATTCTGTTTGCAGACAACATGAACTTTAAACCAACAATGACCATAAAGGACAAAGAAGGTCACTACATACTCGTAAGGGGAAAACTCCAAGAGGAAGAGATAACTATCTTAAATATATACGCACCAAACTCCAGAGCACCCAGTTATATAAAACAATTATTAACAGAAATGAAAACTCAAATTATCAGTAACACAATTGTAACAGGAGACCTTAATACACCACTGACACCAAGGGACAGATCGACCAGACAGAAAATGAGCAAAGAAATAACAGAACTGAATCACACCTGTGAACAAATGGGTTTGATAGACATATACAGAATGTTCCACCCAACAACATCAGAATACACATTCTTCTCAGCAGTACATGGATCATTTTCTAAAATAGACCATATATTAGCTCACAGAACATATTTAAGCAAATGCAAAAGAGTTGAAATCATCCCTTGCATATTATCGGATCATAGCGCTCTGAAATTAGAAATTAATGACAAAGGATACTGCAAAAATTCCGCAAACACATGGAAACTAAATAACACACTCTTGAGTAATCAGTGGGTCACAGAAGAAATTAAAGAAGAAATTAAACAATACCTAAAAGAAAATGAAAATGCAGATACAACTTACCGGAATCTGTGGGATGCAATGAAAGCCGTTCTGAGAGGAAAATTTATTGCACTGAGTTCCCACATCAGGAAAACAGAACGAATACAAATAAATAACTTGATGCTACACCTCAAACAGCTAGAAAAAGAAGAGCAAGTCAAGCCCAAAGCCAAAAGAAGAGAGGAAATTATAAAAATCAGAGCAGAAATCAATGCAATAGAGACTAAGAAAACAATCCAAAGAATCAACGAATCAAAGAGTTGGTTCTTTGAAAGAATAAATAAAATCGATAAGCCCCTAGCCAACCTTATTAAAAAAAAGGAAAGAAAAAGCTCAAATTCATGCAATAAGAAATGAAAAAGGAGAAATCACTACAGACCCAATAGAAATACAGAGGATCATCAACACCTATTTCGAAAACCTCTACTCTCAAAAGTTTGATAACACAGAAGAAATAGACAGATTCTTAGAAGCATATGAAGTACCAAAGCTAGATCAAGAGGATATAAAACTGTTGAATAACCCAATCTCTGCTAATGAAATTGAGAATGTAATTGGGTCCTTGCCCACCAAGAAGAGCCCAGGCCCAGATGGATTCACTGCAGAATTCTACAAGAAATATAAAGAAGACCTAATGCCGACACTCCTCAAACTATTCAATGAAATTGAAAGGGAAGCAATCCTTCCTAAGTCATTCCTGGAAGCAAATATTACTCTAGTACCAAAACCTGAGAAAGACCCAACTATAAAAGAGAACTATAGACCAATCTCCCTAATGAACACAGATGCAAAAATCCTCAATAAAATATATTGGCAAATAGGATCCAGCAAATCATCAAGAAGATTATACACCATGACCAAGTGGGATTCATCCCAGGAATGCAAGGATGGTTCAACATACGCAAATCAATAAATGTAATCCACCATATCAATAAAGCCAAAAATAAGAATCACATGATCATCTCTATAGATGCAGAAAAAGCCTTCGATAAGGTCCAACACTTATTCATGATAAGAACTTTACAGAAAATTGGAATAAATGGTCTTTACCTCAATATAATAAAGGCCATTTATGACAAACCAACAGCCAGCATCATACTAAATGGCCAAAAATTGAAAGCCTTTACTTTAAAATTGGGTACAAGACAAGGATGTCCTTTATTACCACTCCTATTTAATATAGTACTGGAAGTACTAGCCAGAGCAATTAGGCAAGAAAGAGAAATAAAAGGGGTAAAGATAGGAAAAGAAGAAGTTAAATTATCATTGTTTGCAGATGACATGATACTCTACATAGAAGACCCCCTAAACTCCATTGAAATACTCTTAGATACAATAAATAAATTCAGTAATGTGGCTGGATACAAAATCAATACTCAGAAATCAATAGCATTCCTATACACAAACAACAAAATTACAGAGAGGGAAATAAGAGAAACTGGACTATTCACATTAGCAAGCAAAAAAATGAAATATTTAGGAATTACTCTTACGAAAGAAGTGAAAGACTTATACAGTGAAAATTATAATACACTGAAAAAGGAAATTGAAGATGATCTCAGAAAATGGAAAGACATCCCTTGCTCATGGATAGGAAGAACAAACATTGTGAAAATGGCCATTCTCCCTAAACTGTTATACAGATTCAATGCAATCCCAATAGAAATACCATCAACATACCTTATAGATCTAGAGAAATCACTCCTAAATTTCATCTGGAACCAGAAGAGACCTAGAATCGCAAAGGCAATTCTAAGCAGCAAAGACAAAGCAGGAGGCATCACAATCCCTGACTTGAAGTTATACTACAAAGCAACAGTAGTAAAATCAACATGGTATTGGAATCAAAACAGAGTCGAAGATCAGTGGAATAGATTAGAAGATACAACCACAACTACGAACACACTCAACCACCTTATTTTTGATAAAGGAGCCAAGCAGGTTCACTGGAAGAACGACAGTCTCTTTAATAAATGGTGCTGGAAAAACTGGCTCTCCATTTGCCGAAAACTAAAGCTAGACCCATGTCTATCACCATGAACTAAATTAAAATCTAAATGGGTCAAAGATCTGAATATTAAAACAGAAACACTAAATCTATTGGAAGACAAAATAGGTAGAAACCTTGGAGACATGGGAGTAGGTAAAGAATTCATGAACAGGACTCAAACCGCACGGGAAATACTTCCCAGAATCAATAACTGGGACCACCTCTTATTAAAACGTTTCTGCATGTCAAAAGAAATCTCCAGCATAGTGAAAAGAAAACCCACAAACTGGGAAAAGATTTTAGTGAACTCTCTCTCAGACAAGGGCCTCTTGTCTAAAACATATAAAGAATTAAAGAAACTCAGACCTCCGAAATTCAAAGATCCAATCCAAAAATGGGCATCTGAGATGAATATGCAATTCTCAGATGAAGAAATGCAAATGGCAAATAAATACATGAAAAAATGCTCATCATCATTGGTCATTAGAGAAATGCAAATTAAAACCACACTGAGATACCATCTCACTCCTGAAAGAATGGCCAGGATCAAGAACACCGACAACAAATGCTGGAGAGGCTGTGGGGAAAAAGGAACTCTCCTGCACTGCTGGTGGGAGTGTAGACTGGTACAGCCTTTGTGGAGATCTGTCTGGAGATTTCTCAAAAAGTTGGGACTGGAAATCCCATTTATTCCAGCTATTCCACTTCTAGGCATATTCCCAGAAGAACTGAAAGCATCATACCACAGTGATATATGTGCACCTATGTTTATAGCAGCACAATTTGTAATCGCCAGATCTTGGAAACAACCCAAGTGCCCATCAACTGAGGAATGGATAAAAAAGTTGTGGTATTTCTATACAATGGAGTATTATTCAGCTATAAAGAAGGATCACATTGAGATATTTATCAATAAATGGGCGCAGCTTGAGACCATACTCATTAGTGAAATAAATCAATCTCGCATGTGTGAATACCGAATAGTTTCCCTAATGTAAATAATGATTCAAATATATAAAAATATGTGGTAATCATGATTCCCCATTAGGTGGCCTTGAAGCCTTATAAAGTTTTCACTCATTAATTAGAAAGGCTTTATTCTGGGCTTCTTGATATGAAAATATTTGAAGCTAGAGTATATGAAGTTTTACCCAAATATTTCAAGGAAAAAGACACTATGGTAACTACTATTAAGTCAGGTTATAAGGTGGTGAAGTACTAGGTTGTTGAAACAGTCATGCTGTGACCTCTATTGTTATATTGTTATGTCCTGTTTTATCTCAATCTCCCCCTTATTGTTTCAAAAAAAAATTATTTAGTCATTTCTTATGTTTGTCTTAATTAAAGAAAAAATTCAAAAAAAATAGGATATATAAATAGTAACTCTTTTCGATTTCCTATTAACTTGTTTTGAAGTCCTGTAGTACTCCCACGATCTTGTTTTGACTGATTAGACTCTGTTCCATTCTATATGATAGTATCAAGTTTGAAGACATAGGCAACTACTTTGAAGACAATAAGATTCACTAAGATACCCATTCTGGTTTGACTATTGTCTTCTTTGGAAGTCCTGTAATGTTTACAATGCCTAAGTTTTATTGGTCTTGTTCTCTACTGTTTTGTCCAACTTTATAATATCTAATAAGATAGACAATTCTTTTTAAGGAAACAAGGGACAACGTTGATAACCATTGTTGATAAACTTGTACTCTGTTCTACACCATGTGCTATGTCTATCATTGACTGACAGCTTTGTTTTGCCATATTTGACTGTATTCTTCCCCCCCCCAAAAGAAAGTAATAAGCACTAAGGAGTAATAAAATCCAAGATGTGTAAATTTTGTTGTAAAAAAGAGAGGGAAAAAAAAAAGAAAAAGAGCTCTAACGGATATAACAGCAAGTATGTTTGGGGGTGTTAAATAGCTGACTTTATCAATGTTTTTGGAACATTGAACACAGCTGTTTGCAGTCTCCTTGTTTGAATGTCCACCTTGTGTTCTTTGATACTGTGATTTGAGGAACTATTTTCAAGAAGATAGTGTGTAATCTACTAGCAGGTAATTTCTTACTGTTATGTTTTTTTGTTTTGTTTTGTTTTGTAGTTCTGTATTGCGTGTACCCTTACGCCGCTTTGGTTTGTTTTGTGTTTTTCTCTTTTTCCTCTTAAATAAAAAAAAAAAAAAAAGAAAGGGAAGAGACAATGTTTCCTCACTTATAAGTTTAAATTCAAGAGGTAAGTTGAGAAAAGAAAGAGGATCAGTAGAAGAAAACAAAAAAGAAAGGTAAGAAACCTAAACAGTGAAAAAAAAGCAGGAAGAGAAGAATGAAAAAGAAAAGGGGGGATGGAAACCAGTAAGAGGGAAAAAACCCACAAAAACACAAATAGCCACAAAATACTAAATAAAACAAGGTGAAATACAACCAGGCAGGAAAAGGATAGTCACATCTGACAAACAAGGGTGGATAAAAGTAGCACAATCTCTCTGGTGTTCACAGTTCTGTGACAGTGTCCATGTCAGATCCCAGACACGTGCTGTGTACTCCCAGAAAGTTTGCCATGGGATTTGTCCTGAGTATGGAGCTGATTTTGGCTTCAGGCTATGACGACTGGGACTGGTTATCTGTTGGCAGAGTTCTCCAAAGCCCAGTGCTGGGCTTGGCTGCTGCTTCAGACTCTTCCACGTGTCTGGTCTTGCTGACTACTCACCAGTCAAAGGTGTGCACAAGCCTGTGTACCTGGGGGATTCCTGGCCTATGTGTCTGTGGTGGTTTGGTGGCTCAGCCCATCAAAGTTTGAGTCTAAAATTCTCAATTGCTCTATGCACTTTTCATTCTTAATGTCACAAAATTTTATCTTTGTACACTCTACGTCTAGAATTAATATTTTAATGCAATAGTCCCCTAACATATAAAATAAAAAGTATAAAGCAAAATTAAATATGGCCTCAAATTACAGCCCTGAATGTTTTTATTTCAACTCTTTGGTATTTCTTATACGGTAGAGCTACCTGTGATAGTGTCTCTCAGTTTTTGCTTATATGGGAATGCCTTCATTTTTCCCCAATTCTGAAAATCATCTGTGAGACACTGCACTCTTGGATATCTTCTTTTAGCATTCTGAATAAATCAGTATGCTGCCTTTTGACTTCCAGCTTCTGCTGTTAAGTATTGATGCTCTGCTGTAGGTGGTGACTTCCCCCATGCGGCTTTCATAATTCTGATTTGTTGTTGATTTACTTTGATTACAATGTGTGTCAGCTTGGATCTCCGAGACATCACTGCTTAGAGTTCACTGAGCTTCATAGATGCTTATATTTATGTTGTTTTTAATACAAACTTGGGATTTCTTCTTTCATTTTCTCTCCTGGGACCCCCAAATGCACTGTTTTGTCTGCCTGTCTGTGCCCTACAGATTCCTCAGGCTCTGTTCACTTGCATTAAATCTCTGTTTTTTCCTATTACTCATACATGCCCTATTGTGGAGTTTGGTGACTCTTATGCATAATTTTAAAAAGTGCCTTTTTAGTTATTACATGGTTCAGCCCTTGAATTTGCTTCTGATTTGTTTCTAGGTTTTCTGTATTCTTTGATAGTTCCATTCTGCTCATATACTATTTTCTTAACCTTCTTCATTTACTGCTTTGAGGATTTTAAAGACAGTAACCATACATAAGTGGCAGAAATACAGGAAGAAAACTTCATAGAGATATCATGAAATTTAATCAATATAGTCATTTATTCCTGAAATAATGTAATTATTGGTCATAAACATACTTATAAGTTTATCATATCACTAATTTGCTTTACATCCAACAATTTAATTTATACTTTAAATAATTATCCAGATTTCTACAATGCAGCCAGTAATACCTGTGCCATGGCCCAAAATGTTAAGCTGTCCTGAAATTCCATTAGATTAATCTGCCACCTTTAAATAGAACCTTCCTCTAAGTCTCAGGACACAGGGAACGTTCAAACAGTTTCTTTATCAAAATGTACCACACATGGCCAAGTTGTCAAAACAGTCTAGTTGCCAAAGTCCTAAGTCCCTTTTGAAACTTCAGTGACCTGGCAATTACTGTCCATGTCTTTCACCTTTGTTTTCCTGATTCCCTCTGAAATCTCTCATGAATCAAACCCCAGTTTCCTTTAAACCTTACGTGTTGAGTAACTGGGTTAGAGAATATAAGTTCTGATTGCTCATTTTAAACTCACAAAGCCACCTGAGTTAAGTGTCTACTAAACAACTGAGTAATTCCTGGGCTTTGCTTAGTCATAAAATGCCCAGGACAGAGCAGTCAGTCTACTTTTTGGATCCCCTTCCTGGAGAAACAAGGAGCCTTTTCCCGCTTACTTCTACTAAAAAAATCTCTCCTAACTTCTTCCTTTTGGTTTATGACTTCATTTTTCAATTTTCTTAAAACTAGGAACTCAGTTTGTACAGAATTAACTGTTTTAGAACTTCATTTCATTTCAGAAACAAAATCTCTTCCAGATCACAGACTATTTCTCTTATTTCAAATAATTTCTTTTGTCTGATATTTCAGTATTCTTTCTTTTATAGTTAATATTATTTATATATTACAAGTCCTTATTTTCATCTGACTCTATTTTGTCTCTGATTATTTTCAGAGAATTGTTTAACAATATTCTAGGTCACTAATTTCATTTTTAATGAATCTCATCATTTTCCATCTGCCTACAGAATGGTTTGATTCAAAAATAAGATTGCTTTCCTTTTATAAATTCTCTGTATTCCTTAATTTAACTTTTAAACTGGCCTTGAAGTTTTTGTGCAACTTGCCTGCTATTTTTCTCCTAACCACCTAAGTTGGTTGTTTTGCTTCACTCTCTCCCTCCCTCCCTCCTTCCCAGATCTCTCCTTTTTCTATCTCCCTCTCTCTTGGCCACTGGACACTTAGGTTCATGGATACTCCCATCCATCCTTTTCCCACTGATGTGCATGCTCCTATTGGGCAGTCTGGTCAGGATGCAGGTGTCCCTCAGCAGCCCTATGTCTATGAGGACATCAGATAGGGAACAAGCATTTTTATCACTGTGAGTTGTCCCTGCAAGGTGGCAGGTCTTTGTTAAGGCACCTGATGTTATTCTCTCATAAAACTCTTTGGTGACAGGTGTATAAGGTCAGTTAGAGGGGAATATGTGACATAGGACAACACTGGGTAGTTGACAACTGTACAACTATCACAAGCTTATTATGTACTATTAATGAGAAATCTACCTTTTGTGAAATTATTGCATGTATGCACTGGGAAACTCCTAGCCCCCCAATTATCTTCTTACCCTAGAAACAAATGCTTAGACCCTGATATGCCTAGATTACAAGAGTAAAACATATTTTTAGAAACTAGCTTATCCCTATTATTGTGAGTACCCTGGTTCCCTGATTCCTGGCCCCTGCTCAGGTACCCCAACCTTCAAGCAATTTTCTGCTATAAGATAGCTTTTTCCCACATTCACAGAATCATAAATAAACTTTTGTTCTACATCACTTCAATTCTGACTTTCTCATTTTCCGATGGACCCTGACTTCGTCATTTTCTGCCATAAGCTTCGACTCTGAGCCAGTGTTGCTTATCTCCTCACTTTTTACCATAGTGAGGACTAGGACCTGGACAGAAGCGGGGGAGGATCACTGGGGATTTTCTAGCCCACCCCACCCCCATGCAACAGGTACATATTAGTGTTTCTGAGTAGGAGCACAATGTGGCACCGAAGCATTCCCATTTCTTGCCTGGAACACAAGAGATTCCATTGTAATGAGCCACTTGTCCAACTCATCAATTGCACTTTTCCCAAACACCCATCTCTTTTCCTTTTGTCACTTTTAGAAAGCCATTTCTCAAGCAGTTTCAATGATCTCTGACTCCTTGTATCTATTCCCTTGAGTAACCCACTGTTTACTGGATGGAACCTCTAGACTTCCTCCCCTCCCCTCCACTCCACTGTCCCCTCCCCTCCACTCTCCTCTCCTCTCCTCCCCTCCCTCCTCCCCTTCCCTCTTTCTTTTCCTTCCTTTCTTCCTTCCTTTTACTTCCTTTTTTTCCTATTTTCTTTCTCTTTGTCTCTGTCTCTCTCTCTTTTTTTTTTTTGTTAAGGTGACAGCCCTTCAGTGGCAACATTTTGAGAGATCCCAAGTTACTGGTAACTTGGGATTTACATAGGTAAACTCATGCTCAAGTTCCAATGCCCATAAAGATACCAGTTGTTGTCTTATACAACTAAATTTGAGGGAACTTTTCTCGGAGCAGTAGACAACTATCATGCCACTTTCTGATACTGTATTTTACCTTCATCTTCTGTTCAGTGCACCTGTGCCCTGGCAGCAGAGCCGCACGATGGGTCACATCTCACTGCCTTTGGTTCACTACTGCAATTCATTTCTCCACCTGGGAAGCTACAAATGTAAGTTAAGACAGCTTTCTTTCCTTTTCTGTGAATCATTCTCTGACAGTATAGATAATTTTTCCCTCACCTCTTATATATGCTTTTATTCTATATTTCATAGAGTAACAATCATTTCCTTTGGCCAAGCCTGTATCCTCAACACCCAGTCAAGTGTTTAGCATATTACAGGTGGAAGAGTGAATTCTTCTAAAGTAACTTAAATCTTCTCAGAAGGTTTTTTTTTTTTTTGCCTTCCCTACAGTTTTCAGCTAGAAAATATTTATTTCATTTAGTTCTGAGGCAAATACGGTTATAAGAGATAATCACTCTTGCCTGTTTCAAGCAATACAGCAGGGTGCGTTTATTTTTTTTTATGGTAGCTAATATTTTGTTTTGAAAACCTGCGTGTGGAGTGATTGAAATTTTTTTCTGCTTTCTACTGTTAACATTTCTCTTACTTACCTTCAGAATATTTCTATGCTCTAATCTTTTTCTTCCTTATTTGCTGCAAAACAATTTCTTTAAAGGCTGCCTTCCCTGTTGCACAGCAGGATAAAGGAGGAAACAGTTACTTCTTCAAATTACTGTATTTCAAAATAGGCAGCAAGAATATGGAAAATTCAAAAGATAAGGTATAAATAAATCCATATATCCCTACTGTAAACATTTTCATGAATATTTTAGTGAAGGAAAACTCAGCTAGCTGTAGGGTGATGATTATGTGGAGAAAAAAGTAGCTTCATTTTCTCAGACAGCCACTGCTTATGCACAGGTTCCCAAAATGACTCCGGACTGTAGGTCAGAGTGAATGCTTACGTGGCCCAGGCAATAGGGATCTGCAGCCTGGGTGTGTGTCCCCTGGAATCCACGAGACTGCAAACACTCCCTGGCCTTTTCACTCCTGCAGTACTGATACGGTTGGTATCTAGATGCCCCCTGAAAGCCTCATTTGCTTTTTTAAAGTGGCTGGAGCTAGGGTGGGTCATACTGGGATTAAGGGTGTGTGATATGTGAGTTTAGCCTAGTTCTGGGTGTGAACAATGGAACCCCCATCCTGGATGTGGGTGGCACCAACCATTATGCTTTTAGCTTAAATGGAACAAAGGGAAAGACAGAAGGCAGGCTTGCTGCTGCCTGTCACTTTTGTCCTGCCCTGCCACAGACGGCTTCTCCTGCCACACTGACCTGCCTGGGAGTCCATCAATTACGGACTGAGATGGTTAGAATCCGTGAACTAAGATAAACCTTCCTTCCTTTCACTTGCAGGTGCCCAGTATTTCATCTCAGCAATGATGAAAGAAACAAGGCAGTTCCCAAGTACAAACTGATTAACTGCCACACAATCTTTGAACTCCACGATTGGAAGAATCTTCATACTGTTTCTCTAGCTCAGAGTGTAAATGCTATTGGAGCAGAAAGGGCCCTGTTACTAAAAATTAAATATTTTATGGTATTGATAATTTATTTTTCCATTAAGTACATATTGTTTAGTATAATACTCATAAAATTACAATTAATTATCAATAGCGATACTTCTAAAAAGTAAATGTGAACATTATATCCTCCCCCTGTATCCCATGATGCTCCTTTAAACAAAAGTTGGTGTGATGCATCCAGGTTTCCTATAATCACTTATCACAACCCCAGCCCTCCCTCCCTCAGGTCACACCACCAGAATATTAAGGCAAAAGCAACCACCGTGTCCGTGGGGGAATGCAGAAACTTATTGCCTTTACATCCCCACTCAGTTACCTGTCTGTGATGGAAGAGGCAGACTGGCTTGGGGAATATCTAGATCGTCCTGTAAGTTTCAATCACTTAGTTTTTCCTTCACTGAAATTCTATAAATACTCTTTTTATTAGAGTTACTGGAGTCTGTGCAGGCTCTTAGCTTGACAAGAACCTTTCTCCATACTGACTATTAAACTCGTCAAATAGCTAGCTGGTTTTCACCATGTAGAGAGGGGAGTATTATTTTCACTCCTTATCTCAGGGATAAAGGGTCTGTTCTTAGCCTGACAAAATCTAGCTCGCAGGGACTTTGCTGAACTCCTAAATTGCTGAAAATATATTAATCAGACTTGGTGAACACGACTCAGCTATTAGATCCTCCGTTAAAACACGTGGGTACCAGTAGTAGGAAATAATTCCAACTACCTTGTGAGAAAGTTAAAGAATCTGCCTCTTTGATGGATTTTCTGAGAGGAGTCTAAGAATATTTATTTCCTCTACATGTGAAGATAGCTGCTGTATCTTCTAATCCTCAACAACCATCAGGCTTATTTTCACATTTGGTTTTATTTTGCTTCTAAAAATAGTACTTGCTAATGAACTTTTTATTGGCATATTTGTGAAATAACCCTTGGAGCTGCAACATGTGAGTGTTGCCTGGGCAAGATACGGTTTTGCAGTAAGTTCATCTGTGGTATGAGCCACTTGGGCCCTAAGATTTTAGAGACCCATTTGTGTTTGAAGATCTGTGACAAAACTCTGTATAGAAATTCTGGCATTCTTTAAGAAATGCAGAGCTAATATAATATGTAATTTATCAACTAGTGATTTCTTACTGTTTATTTTTTAATTATGTATTATTTCTACCATTTTTCTGTTTTTTTCTTTAAATAAAACTTTTAAAAAAGAATTTTATAGCAAATACATATTCCCTTATGAAAATGAGGCAAGATGAGAGTATGATCAACCAGCTAGAGAAGTGGGCATCACTCATCACAAAAATCCAGGACACAAGCATGTAAAAAGAGTCCAAGACCTGAAAATGGGCCCAACAGGAAGTGCTACATTCAATTCCTCTGATGCAGAGGAATTGAGGCTTTTTATAAAATGCTTTAGATTTGACACAGCTTGAGGAGCAGGGGAGAACAATGACCTCTGCCATCAATCTTGCAACCACTATAGGCTATTGCAGTCTCTCCCTCTGCAAAGCACCCTTCCCCTGCCTTTAATCGGCCTACACTCACTCTGAAGAACATATTCTTTTCCTATCTGCACCTAATGTAAACTCTTGCTAACTTTCACATGTTTATTGGTTAGTTCTATGTCCAGGACAACAAGAATCCACAAAGTATCTCTAGAAGGAGCTCACAGTACTCTCAAACTTCATTAACAAAAACAATGAATTTCCTTGTGAAGTTACTACCTTGCTGCTGTGCTTAGGCTGAGAGAGAATTGCTAATAATCAAAAAATGAATGACCATGTGAACTTATTTTTGCATTGTGCTTTTGCATTTTCAGTTTTTTTTTTAAAGTGGAACTGGTATGTGATTGGACTTAAGTGCCCTTGAATTACAAGCTGTTTATAAGAAAATTCACATTTTCATCACTTTTACTCCTGGTGTACCAACATCTATGCTGCACTGAGATCCATCCACACTTGTGGAATTCCAGTAATTCCACAGGATGTAATGGCACTAATCAGAAAATGATGGCTACAGCACATGAGGGAGGCCATAATGGGCTCAGAGGAAGAAAGCCTTCCTGGTGGATAGTGAACTGGTTAGTACATCCGGCTGTACAGTTTCTGCCATGAGACACTGCCAATGACACAGTTATGTAATGATTAATCAGAAATTGTTATTACAGCAATATTGGAGGACTGGGGAAAAAAGGATACTGATCAAATAACTAAAAGTACCACTAACTGTGAAATTATATTGCACACGAATGGCTAGCAAATGAAGCCTCTCAGTACTCAAGTATATAACACAACATATTCCAGGTAGTCAGACTTTTTCCTAAGCTACCCTAAGTATCCATGGAGATAATGTATGGCTTCAAGTTTCTTTTTGTGAAGGTTGATTTGGTTAATTCCACTGTGGTAAATTTGTTCCTGAAAAATGCACTCATCATTGTTATGGACTTGCCTCTCCAATCTCAATGCTTTTTCAGCCCTACCAACAACAGACTTACCGAATGCACTACTCAGTTTCATTTTGCTTTTGATCCACATAAAAGCTCCTACAAATTCCCGTGTGTTTGGAAGGTGACTGGATCCTGGGGACATCATACTCCTCAGCAGTTTTTAGCTGACTTGCTGTTAGGAGGTGGGCTTAGGTTAGAGGCAGGTAGCCACAGGCAGGATTGGGAAGGGAGTGTCCCTTCCCTGCTTCTCCATCCTCTCTGCTTTCTACTGCCACATGTTGAGCATGCTTTCTTCCCTCTGCCATCCTGTTCCTGCCTTGGGGCCAGCTGACCATAAACTAAAACTGTGAGCTAAAATAACCTATCCTCTACTAAGTTGTGGGTGATCAAGAACAGGAAGGTAACTAAGACAACCCAAAAGCACTTTATAGGACAAGAGGAAAAAAACCCAATCAGATGATTCCCAGGGATTCACTGCTTCTATGGACTCAATTACTCAGAACATGTAAGGATGGAGGAGTAGACTTGCTCACTGAGAAGCCACGTGTTACTCAATGATTCCAGTCCTATAAAAGGCTCAGGATTTTTCAAAACGTAACTGATATTGTTGTTTCCACAGCAGAATAAACATACCTGGATAGCACATGGGTATGAAAGCAGTGGTGGCTCTCTTCTCTAGTCCTAACAATAACCCAACTGCCCATTAGACTTTTTTTAAATTTTAAATTTTTTTATTCCAGTCCACGTTTTTTGGGCTCTTCTGGTTTAGATTTCTAGTTCCCAAGCAAAAGTACAACTACTAGAGCATCCAACAGTTGCTCTGCTGAACACACATTTGAAATTTCATCTAGCTACATGGGATTATAGTGCCACTCATTCAACAGGCACAAAAAAAAAAAGAAAAGGAAAAAAGATTACTATAGAGTTGAAGTGATTTAGCCATTTTCAAGTGGAATATAAGCTTGTTTCAACATACAGTGAAAGCATTTCTGAGGTTGGAAAATGTTCTTAACACCATGTTCAGTAGTACAACTGAAGAGAAGCAAGGCGGCACATCAAGCATAAAAGTGTAGAGCAATCAACTGCATGAAAAAGAAAAGAAGCAAAGAGTAAACATTCTTACGGAGGTCGAATGGACATCAGATGGACACTGAGTGAAGTGAGAAATGCTTGATGTACGACCAGGCACAGAAAGGCTATATTAACCATTAGTACTTTCTCCTCACTTTTATAGGTAATATGTATTATGCTTTTCTTTAAAACTGGGTTTCACTTCTACCAGTATATTAAAGCTGTGCTGATAGTTGCTCAGTTTATAATTGGTCTTCAGATTATTGGATATCAAAGGTAGACAGTTAATTCACAAGGAATGAGTGATAGATTCAGTAAACAGCAGGTTTCCTAAATTTGGTGACATTCTGGTCACATTTGCATCTCCATGAGAGACAGTCACAACAATTCAGAAGCCAGGCACTGCCTGTCTCAAGGTCTGGGAAGTGCATGTGCACAATTACTCAACTCCATGCAGCTCTCATCCTCATCAGGATGTTCATGCCTTTCAGCCACTGCCTTGAAGTTAGTCAGCCAGCAAAGCTCTGGGTAAAGCTCTGACTGTGCTCTGGTGAAGCTGGGGTGGAGGTGAAGAGCGGCCAGCACTGCTGTCCACAGCAGACAGCAGGGGTGGACAGGGACCAGCAGCAGCTTCTGTATGCCCCGGGTGTACACTCCCGAGACACGAAGCTGGGGTCGCAGCTGGCAGTTCTCCTGTCGCACCACTTCCTGACCCTCTGAAAACTTCCAGAAACTCAAGTTCTGGCAGGAGCTTTATGAATTTTCAATCTTCCAGTTCTCTATGCCTACATCTATCCTAAATGCATCTATCTCTAATTTCAAATTTAGGTGTATGAAAAAGAGGCAATTATACATTGTAAACGTTAGTGAAACCTATTAGTAACAAGCACATATCTCTATTATTTTTATTTGTCCACCTAATCCATGTCTTCCTCTGTGGGAAAAAAAACCCAGAAAACATAAACCCAATACTCATGCTAACAAGGCCACATAAAAGAGAAATACCAAGCAAGTAATCATAAGGAGGAGTCGTATGACTAGAGAATTCGGGCGGTGTGGGAGCTTATGTCAGGAAGAGTGAGGTAGCACCCTGGAACTCCAGCTAGAGGTCTACAGGGCAGCCTGGACTCGGGCCTCTCCTGCGACTCCGCCTTCTACACAGACCACCTTGCGGCACACGGGAACTCCAGCCAGAGGCACACAGCGCCCACTGAGATGTGGGCCTCTCCTGTGACTCCCACCAATTCCACAGATGACCATGTGGGATGAGGGAACTCCAGCCAGAGTTCCCACCCTTTCTCCCAGAACCTTGGACCACAGGGGGTTGAAGGGAGATTCAGTGACTGCCTCACCCCCAAACAGAACTCAGCAGGCTCCAGTCAGTGTGGTGAGCAAGCCCCTAAAATACATGTGTACAGTGGGTAGATAATCCAGTAGTAAAGCTCCCTCCAACTAACTGTAAGACCTTGATGAGTCTGACAAGAGTGTGGGTGACTCCTTCCTGCACTTCAGGCAGGGTGAGGACTATGCCAATAAGGTGAAAATCAAAAGGGCTTACAAGACACATGGGACACAATAGGGACACAGTAGGGCCTCATCCGACACAAATACTTTAGACAGGGAGATTTGGCGACCTGGAATAACCTGAAGATAAAGTAGTAGCAGGAACTAAAATCATTACCACTAGGCTTGACAGCACGAGAGGAACATAGAACTCAACCAACCAGCCCTGCAGTGGGAAGTCAGGTGACTGGCCCACCTATTCACTGTGGGACCCAGCAGTTGAACAAACATCAACCTTACATTAGGACCCCAAGATACACACTACCAACAGTTGACACAACTGGGATTGAAGGACCAAATGTTAACTTGAAAGGGGGAAATGGGAAAACAAAAAATCAAAATACAGTCTCAAACATCTAGTGACCAGGAGCAAGTACAGGAGACACTGAAATAGAGGAATTCAAAAGTAAAACACCGAAAATCTCTGAGAAGATAGCAAGTGAAATAAAAACAACTCCATGAGCTATAGAGGAAATCAAATTAGATGTACTCTCCCATGTAAAGGTAGAAATAAGGGGTTGGGGGTTTAGCTCAGCGGCATAAGCACCTACCTTGCAAGCAGGTGGTCGTGAGTTCGATCCCCGGTACTGATAAAAATGAAAAAAGACCAAAAAAAAAAAAAAAAAAAAAAGGTAGAAATGGCAACCTTAGTAAAGGAGTTCTGGAGTGCAACTAAAGAAGAAATAGATAAAAAAGCACAGGAGCATGGGAAACTGATTGAAACCTTGAACTAACAATATAGAAAACAAGCAGAATTCATGAAACAAACTCAAAGAGACATCCAAGAAACAAAAAATTCTATTCAAAGCTGGTAAAACCATTTAAATGAAGCTAAGGATAGGAGTTTGGATCATGAGGACAGGATCCCAATTAGTAATCATTAAAGGACAAACTTTTTAAATAAAAAAGCAGCACAAAGTGACAATCCAGCAGCTTCAAGATGATGCCAAAAGAAAAAAGTATAAGATTAATAGGTATTAGTGAAGATGCAGGAGTCAATGCAAATGACATAAACAAAATTTTCACAGAAATAATGGAAGAAAATTTCACAAACATGGGGAAAAAACTGATAGGCAGGTAAGTGAGGCATATAGAATGCCAAACAGTCACAATCAACATAAACCTATACCCAGACATATAATAATTCAAGTCTCAGACATACACCACAAAAACAGAATACTAAAACCTTTTAGGGAAAAGACACAATTCACCTATCAAGGAAAGCCCATTAGAATGACAGCAGACTTTTCAGCACAAACCCTCAAGTCAAAATGAGCTTGGAGTGAGATATTTCAAGCACTGAAAGAAAACCCAGACTCATGTATCCAGAAAAACTTTCATTCAAATTTAATGGAGAAACAAGATACTCCCATGAAAAAGAACAACTGAAGAAATTCACATGCACCAAACCAACCCTAGAAAGAGTACTGAAGGAATACGAGATACAGATATAAATGACCACAGTCCCCAGAACAACAACAGAAAGAAATCACCAGGTAGGACAAGCAATTAAACAAGGAGAAAAGCAGAAAGCAAACAACCGGAACATAACATGGCAAAGCCAAGCCAGTACATAACAGTGATATCCATAAATATAAATGGCCTCAATTCACCCATCGAAAGAAATAGGTTAATAGAATAGATCAAGAAACATGATCCCACAATATGCTCTATACAAGAAACACATCTGACCCAAAAAGAAACTCACAGATTAAAAGTCAAACAATGGAAAACAGTATTCCATGCAATCGGAACCCAGAAAAAAGCTAGGGTAAGTATTCTATTTGCAGACAACGTGAACTTCAAACCTAAAATGATTATAAGAGATAAAGAAGGTCATTATATACTTGTTAGCTGGAATAATTCAATAGGAAGAACTAACAATTATAAATATATATGCACCAAATATGGGAGCACCCTACTATATAAGACAGATACTAATGGACATGAAAAACCAAATACCCAAGAACACAGTTATTACAGGGGACCTTAACAGCCTATTGTCATAAACAGATCCACCAGACAAAAAGTCAGCAAAGGAATAATAGAACTGATTTATACCTGTGAGCAATTGGACTTAGTAGATGTTTACAGAGTGTTCCACCCAACCACATCAGAATACACATTCTTCTCAGCTGCACATGGGACATTCTCCAAAATAGACCACATATTATCCCATAAAACATTCTTAAGTAACTGCAAAGCTATTGAAATGATCCCATGCATAATATCTGACCATAGTGCACTGAAACTGGAAATTAATGGCAAAAGAAATGGCAAAACTTGAATAAAAACATGGAAATTAAATAACAACCTTTTGAACAACCAGTGGTCTACAGGTGAAATTAAAGAAGAAATAAAACAATACCTACAATTCAACGAAAATGTGGAAACAACATACTGTAACTTGTTGGATGCAATGAAGGCAGTCTTAAGAGGGAAATATATAGCAATAAATTGTCATATCAAGAAAACAGAATGAGCACAAATAAACAACCTAATACTTCATTTCAAGCTTCTAGAAAAAGAAGAGCAAGTTAATCCCAAAGCTCATAGAAGAGAGGAAATTGTAAATATCAGAGCAGAAATCAATGCTATTGAAACTAAAAACACAATATAAAGGATTGAATTTAAAAAACTGGTTTTTTTAGAGAATAAACAAAATTGACAAACCTCTAGCTAACCTCATTAAAGAAAAAGAAAGAAAAAAACCAAATTTCATGCAGTAAGTACTGAAAAGGGGGGAATATGACATTATACTCTATATAGAAGACCTCCCCCCCAAAAAAACTCCATTAAAAGACTACTTCAGGTAATAAACAAATTCGACAGTGTATCTGGATATAAAGTCAATGCTCAAAAATCAACAGCATACCTGTACACAAACAAAAAACTCACCGAGAGAGAAATTATGGAAATATTGCCCTTCAAAATAGCATCTAAAAAGTGAAATACTAAGGAATGAACCTAACTAAGAATGTAAAAGACCTATATGCTGAAAATTATGCTACAATAAAAAAAGAGATTGAAGAGGATATTAGAAAATGCAAGGATATTCCTTGCTCTTGGCTAGGAAGAACCAACATAGTGAAAATGGCCATACTCCCAAAACTGTTACACAGATTTAACACAATCCCAATCAAAATACCATTAACATACCTCACAGATCTAGAGAAAACACTCCTAAAATTCATGTGGAAACAGAAGAAACCGAGAATAGCAAACACGATTCTGGGCAACAAAGGCAAGGAGGCATCTCAATTCCTGACTTGAAAATATACTACAAAGCAACGGAGATAAAATCAGCATGGTACTGGCAAAGTAATAGACCTGAAGATCAATGGAACAGATTAGAAGATGCAAGCACAACTACACAGACACTCAGCCACCTGATATTTGACAAAGGGGCTAAACATGTTCACCAGAAGAAAGGTAGCCTCTTTAATAAATGGTGCTGGAATAACTGGCTCTCACATGCTGAAGACTGAAACTAGATGCATGCCTATCACCGTGCACAAAACTAAAGCCTAAATGTATCAAAGATCCAAATACCAAAAGATAAACACTAAATCTAATGGAAGACAAGGTAGGTAGACCTCCCTGGAGACACAGGGGTAAGCAGAGAATTCAGGAACAAAATGCAAACTTCCCGGGAAACACTTCAAAGAGTCAACAACTGGGATATCATATTATTGACAAGTTTCTGCCCTTCAAAAGAGATCACCAACAGAGTGAATGGGAAACCCACAGGATGGGAACGAATTTTAGCCAGCAACCCCTCAGACAAAGGACTTATACCCAGAACATGTAAGAATTTAGAAACATCAAGCCCCCCAAATTCAAAGAGCCTTTCCAAAAATGGACATCTGAGATGAACACACATTTCTCAGATGAAGATACACAAATGGCAAATAAATACATGAAGAAATGTTCACCATCATTGGTCATTCGAGAAATGCAAATTAATTCAGCACTGAGATTTCATCTCACTCTGGAAAGAATAGCTGCCATCAAGAAATCAACTGATAACAAATGTTGGTGAGACTGCAGGCAAAAAGGAACACTGCTCCACTGTTAGTGGGAGAACAGACTGGTGCAATCGCTGTGGAAATCACTATGGAGATTTCTCAGAAGACTAGGATTGGAAGTTCCATTCAACCCAGCTATTCCCTTCCTGGGTATTTCCCCAGCAAAGCTAAAAAGGTCATATCACAGTGATATATGTGCTCCCATGTTCATAGCCACATAATTTGTAATAGCTAAATCTTGGAAAAGAATCAAGATGTCCATCAACCACAAAGTGGGTGACAAAGATGTGGTATTTTTATACAATGGAATATTACTCAGCTATGAAAAGAATGATCTTGAGGCCTTCATAGGCAAATGGAGGCAACTTGAGACTATCCTCATAAGTGAAATAATAAGAATCATATTTATAAATACACATTGTGTCTCTAGTGTAAAAAGTAATCAGAAATTTAGTAATAAAAAAGGAGAAGAGTAAGAAGGCCTGCTGGAAAAGATTACATAAAAACTTAGAGGATGGGTTGTATTCAGGCAGAGGATGCACACATGCTGGGAGGGAATGTCAGTGGCAATTAAGGAATCTGCATGCATGAGGACCTGAGAGAGCAGGTGGCTGGCTGCAGGATCAGCCCACTGACTGGGTTGGCACTTTCCTAATCCTGGAAGACCGCATTACTCTAAGGCACAGAAAGAGACTTGTCCTGCTCTCTCTTGTTGCTTTTGATTCCTTCCACTGCCATGAACTGCTCGCCCTCTTCAATACATCATCCTGCCTTGGAACCTGCTGATTATACACTGAAACCTTTTTGCATTTGATACAACATTTTCACATGTTATTTCATTTTTCAGTTTAAATTTAAATTTTTAAATTTGAATTTTTGAAAAAAAATTAACTATAAAAGTCATAACATGTGAAATATGTCCTGCAAAATACTAACATTTTTGTCTCAGGATGGTGATTTTTGTAAAACAAATATAACAAAATAAAGCCTCCTAATGTTTTCTTCCTTTGGCATCAGACAAGCATTATCTTGCATTTAGTGCAGATCATTCTATTGTTTTTAATTATCCCT
This sequence comes from Cavia porcellus, assembly GCF_034190915.1. Taxonomy (NCBI): domain Eukaryota; kingdom Metazoa; phylum Chordata; class Mammalia; order Rodentia; family Caviidae; genus Cavia; species Cavia porcellus. The sequence goes on along the minus strand of NW_026947513.1, from coordinate 46,950,581 downwards.
TCTAATGTTTTTATAGTCATTATAATCTGATAATTTGTGGGGGTTTGGTTTCAATTACCATAACACATGTTTAATATGTAGCTTTTTACTTCTGAACCCAGTAATGATCTAACGATTGATTTACTTTGAACAGCTAGATTAAGTTCATTCTTTTTACTCTCTAAAAAATGATAATATCATTATCACTTTCTGAGTTCTTCCGGTGTGACAGGCAGAAGTATTGTTCTAAATACTTTATGGAGAGTAATTTGTTGAGATCTTAACATTTGAGGTAGGAATTACTAGCCAAGCTTTAAAGAATTGCAATCAAGGGAGAATAAATAAGTACCCAAAGTGTTATAAACACCAGGAATTAAACCATCCCGAGATATTCCATTTCATCTAACAAAGGCAAGTGAGCTTCTTTGCATCCTAACTGCAGTATTTATCATATATACCACGTGTTAATTACTCAATGGCTTAATTATTTCCTGTATTTAGCCATAAAAATATTGTATTTAACATCTTACACAAGTCTCCTGTACATATACTAAGCATATATATTTAAATTTTACTAGATCAGATTGCCTTCAAAACGATCAAACTAAGTAAGAATATATCTGCATATTTTCTAAAATTTTCTAGATGATTATGGATATAAAAATATACCTTGTTTTAATTTAAATGCTTAAGATTATTGAGTTTAAAAATCAATTTTCATAAATAAGGTCATTTGGTAATAAATTTGAAAATAATTAAAAGATGAACAACACATTCTTACTACTTGGAAAGTAACAAACACATTTCTAAAAAAGCTCATGCAGTAAAATATAAAAAGATAAAATTTGAAACTCTAGAAAAAAATGAAAAGACTTGCATGTCAATTCAAGAAACTATAAAAAGATTTTAAGACAATTTATTTATATTTAGATGTAATTAGTAGGAATGACAAAAATAAAAATGTTTAATATTTACTTGAAATTTGAAAAATTATCAGTAAATTGGAGAAATTAGAGATAATAAAAATAGATTTATGAAACGATAAATAATGTATTTTTGAAAGTTAGATAGTCGAAAACACCATCAACTTTTCTTAAACCTTATTAAAGACAAAGTTAATAGAACAAAATTAAAAATAAAAATGGAAACACCTGCATATCACCCTAGAATAAAACATCTACAGCTGATCCATTCCAAGATATCATGTAGGTAGCAATTCCTGCGAATGATCCTATTCTTAATATAAAATGGTTTAGTTTGCACACAGATTTTGTACAACCTTCTGTACACTTTAAGTCATTTTTAGATTATTTATCATACTTAACAAAATGCAAATGATTTTTAATTACACTGGATTGCTTAAAGAATAAAGAGAAAGGTCTGTTCATGTTCAGGACAGGCATATTTTTGATCTGTAGTTGGTTGAATCCCTGTGTGTGGAACTTACAGATAGATAGGATTGACTATAATTTATTTTAATATTACTTATACCTATGACAACAATTGCAATATAGGGATATATGATTCAATATTTTCAGTTTAACCACAGTTTTCAGAATTAGAGGAATAAATGTGAAATGATTAAGTGATAATTAGATATTTCAAAAGACAAATGCATTGTAACCTTTAAGGAGCCTGAAAATTATTTAAAATATTCTAAACAAAAAATTCTTTAAATTATTAAGGTAAATTTAAGTATTATACAAAAAGTTTGCAATACAATGGGAGCATAAATATATAATCAATATCATTTATGTATCCAGAGAATACAAAGATGGCTTTTTAAATTATCAAATATAATGTAGCAATATACAAAGGCAGACTTTTTAACAAAGTTACAGATAAAATAATCAAGAAAATCAAAAGCTGTATCAAGGACAAATTATATATTTATATAGCAGTGTGATTAGATGTCAAGAAAAAATATTAACATAATCTGTTACATCAACTAATTAAGCAATATTATCTGATCATCTTAATAGATAATAAAATATGGTATTTTTCATAAAAAGTATACGTAAGAATAAAGGAAAATATTTTAAAAGGTTATTCAAAGCAAAAACAAAATACTGTAAACTACACTTGTAAGACTTTTTAATACTATAGCCAAAACTTTGGTAGTCATAGTCACTTGTCTCATTATTCTGCATTATTACTCATTTTTTGATTCTGTGATTATAATGAGCATGGCATGGCAAGACTGTTGCATTCTCTAGCCACAGAAACACTACAAGGATGAGATGAAATTGTCTTTTAGATAATATGATTTTACTCTAAAATAACAATATATTCTAAAAAGTAGCCTCCAGTATTTATTGCAGTAAGTGTTTAATTGGTGAATCAAAATAGGTTAATATTAAAAAAAGACAAAGAAAGTAGCCTTTCTCACAGATTAGTAACAACAATAAAAATATACAGTACATACAAATAAATTTAACAAGAAAGGGAATATAAATAACGCAAAATATAAAATCCCACTGAAAATTTTTTAAAGTTCTGAAAATGTGACATATTACATTTTAGAATAAATATTTTAATACCTTGAGGGTCAATTTACATCAATACATAAATCTCCCCATATTAAAACATAAATTTAATATAATTGCATTTAAAATGTGGATAGACAAATGGTTCATCTGGTGAAAAGAAAAATCAACAGAAATGACATTATTTGCTTTGGAATAGGATAAAAAGTCAAAAGGAAGAATTAAGTCAAATAAAAACAGGATTTGTGAAGAACACTAATAAGACTTTTGTAAGATATAAGAAAATACTCTGAGACAAAAGTAATCAAAGAAATTTGACAGAGGCATAGAAGAAGGCATACAGCAGTGAGACAGAATGACTGCAGACAGAGGTCCCACTATGTGGGGAGTGTTATATGCAGTAAAGGTGAAATTTCAGTCAGAGAGAAGAAAGAAATATTTAATAATACATTTACGACATGTGAAAATTGATCCATTATTTTATACCATATAATTTTAAGTTCATGTTAAAATTAAGTATCACTGTTTAATTCTTTAAGAGTAAGACTACTTGAAAAAAAGCATATTTGAATAAAATCTAAAATCTGCAAGTTGAATGTGAGTAGGAAAATCACATCAATTACAATGAAAAAGCATGAGGGATATCTGACTTCACAAGTACTTAAAGACATTCAAGTTAATATGAAAATTAAAAGTAAAAAGATACAATGTTCATGTGAAGAGTTTCAAAATCTGGTTAAAAACATCAGCATTCATAATACTTTAAAAGCAATACTGCAACATGCATTATACTTTGAGAAAATTCCTTTATGGTTTGCATCTAGATGTTCCCTGTAGGGCAGGCTGGGGGAGAGCCAGGAAGCTTGTAGCCTTGGTGGAATACGAAGAGGAAGGGGAGCCTCCTGCTTCTGGCCTCCTGCTCACCCTGCTGGGGGCTGGTTATGCTCTGCCATGTCTCACTGCCTTGAAACCAGCCGACTATGGACTGAAACCTCTTACCAACTATGTGCTGAAATAACTCTTTCCTCCTTTAACTTGTGAGTATTGGATATTTTGACTCAGTAACAAGAAAAATGACTAATAAAAATTATTAGTAACAACAATTTTTAAATAACCATTTTTATTTATCATAACCTTTTCTGTGTCAAAATTGGACTAAAAAGTTGGAAAGTGTGAATTCTTATCAAGTAGGAATGGTGGAAATTACTGTGTGTTACTATTCTATTAATATACTATTAATATCATAGAATAGTACACAATCATTTAAAATAGAATTTTATCTACAATTCTTGACAGAGGGCTTTCACAATGTAGTAATAAGTAAAAAAATGTGTATTTTTTAAAATGGTTGCAAAAATGTGTGTAATCATGTTTGTACACATCTGTGCAAATGGTTGCAAAGCATGAGAAGATTCAGAAAACTAGAGCTCAGTTGCTAATCGGGTTATTGTGTCACGGTTGTGGAGAAGACCCAGGCCATGCAATGAAGAAGGAATGATTCAGACGTTTATTTAGTGTATTTATACAAAGCTCCATAATATCTACTTTTAAAAATAAAGTATTTTAAGATGAAAATTTGTCATGCCAATGAAAATACCGTGGTACCTCCATTCTTGTTTTTGTTTGCCAACCAATGAAAATATTTAGCAAACTTTTGTTTGTTTGTAAATTCTGCATCAGGTAACAATCATGACCATGCCCTCTTTCCCACACAAATCCAAACATGATTGTCTTTTCCAAAACTGGGGATCAAGGTATCACCATAATGAAATGGACAGATTTAATTTTACCAAAAATAAATGTACCATTTTATATTTTAGTCTTTCTAAGGGTTTGGACAGACTAGATTATTCTTATAAATTGACATGCTCAGATATTATGGAACTTGAATATATAGAATAGTATAGTCAATAGTTTTATCACAATTTGTTCTTTATGAGTGTGAAAAAATATCTATCAGTTGGTCTTCCCTAGAATAAACAGAAAGAAAAAAAAAATAGACAGGAGGAACTGGACCATCTGAGTCTGAGGCTTGGCAATTTGCCTGGACCTGCAAAAAGATGCAGAACTTGATGGGAAAATGGAAATAAAATTTTCTTACAGACATGTAGAAGTAGTGTCATTGATGATACTCGTCTTAGACTACCACGTATTTCTCAGGAGGACCACTTGGGACCCCCTCAATCTCCTCCTTATACTTCTCAAGCCAGCACATCAACAAACACCCAAAGATTGGGGAAATACTGTCATTTGTCGATGAGCAACATGATTTAAAGAGAAAAAGAGCAGTGTAAGACCGCAGCAGCCATAAGGTGGCTCTCATAGGAGCAGCAGGGGCACAGAGGAGATGGGTGATCCGGACCTCTGAACTCATCTCAAGGCAGAGGCCAAGCATGAGCCGACATGGAGACAGCCGGCACATAAACTGTAACAGCAGTGAGGGAGGCCACTGAAGGCTGGAAGAGACAGGTGGGGAAAAGACCAGCGAGCTAAGGAAGGGGACTCAGCGCACACAGCTCTGGGTACCGTAGAGTCTTCAGCTCAGGTCCTAACTCAAGCAGAAAATATGGATTTAAATTGCTGGTTAATTAAAATACCAAGAAAGACAAGTTCAGAGTCAAGAAACTTGGTATAACTCAGGTTAGGGTCTGTAGTACATGAATGCATAGCAAGCTCAGCCTGCTAGTTTCAGAAGTATAACCCACCCTTTAGTGAGAAATTATTCACGGTAGCTTTTCCAGTTAAAGAAAGTGTATACAACACAATGAAGCAGGATTCTGTCCAAAGACTTCCAGTCCCGAAGCCCTGCAACATAACTGATGGAAGTGGCTACCTGAGGACAACACCCTTCATGAACCTGAGGGAGATGGGAAATTCGGGAGAGAAGAATGAGAAATTATGGGAAGGGCACAAAGGAAACACTGAACCCAGCTTATTAGAAACACTGTCCTATGAGACGGAGCTCCATTCTGACAGAGCCCACATCCAGTGTAACTCCAGGGTGCCCCGAGTGCTGGCATGGGAAAGTTAGATTTCGGAAATCTAAATGAGATCCTTTACAGACTTACAGTCAGATCCCCTATTCTAAGGGAAGACGGTGAGTCTAAGACAGATCTTGAGAACACAGGAAGCTTCTGTTTTGATGATGGTTACATTTATCGAGGAGGGTGTATCTGAGAGGGCCTTGAGAGGAACAGCAGCATGCATCAGACACCTCCCACTCACCTGGACACAAGAATCATAAACCAGGTGTAAGCTCTTCATTTGAAATCCTTTTCTTACTTGCTTTAATTTCTTAGGGTTAAATTGGAATATCAACCACAATCCAATGTAACTGGCATTTTTGTGAGGCTAAATTGAAGCAATGTTAGGTTTCTCCTAAATAATCCAATGTTCCAAGGAAAATTCCTTAGAACAATTAAATTTAGTAGAGTTAATTCGAACAAAACAAAAGTTATTTGTGAATCAGGCACTCTCAAAAGCACATCAAGTTCTGAGAATCCAGCCAACGTTAGACAGCATTTTCAGGAAAACTTAAGTGCAGAAAAGAAGCCCTGTTCCCCCTACCTCAATAAGCCCACTGGGGCAGGCCAGGAGCAGAAGCCACTGGCCCTGTTGCCATCAAGGGAGCATTGGTAAGCTGCCATGCATACCTCTCCGCCACCCCAGCAACCTCGGACTGCAGGAACCCAGGTGCCCAGCCCAATCCCCCGACCTGGGACTCAGCAACAGGCTAATTCGCAGGAACACAGGAAAATGTCAAGACGAAGGAGCAAGGTGGAATCTCAGACTTCCAACCCACCCAGAACAAGTCCAGGAGGCATAGACACTAAAGAAATTAGAGTCACACACCTGAAATTCCTGAAATGATAGCAACTGAAGTAAAAAAGACAATTTATTGCTTGTATTGTTTGGTTGAGTTTGTATGCCTATATCTGGTGGTCTGAGCAACTTCAGAGTATAACAAGTGCAATACAGTAACTATTGTTGATTTTCTACTGCCTTGCTTTTGAGACAAAAGCTCCTTCTCATTGTTTCGTTTCATTTCATTTTATTGTTTTGTTTTATTCTCTAAAAAAAAAAAAAAGAAAGAAAACTGAACAGCTAGAGTCTAGTCGATTAACTGGCCAGCTGGATAAAGCTTAACTAGTTAATAGTTTAGAACTTACTCATTAATTAACCACGGAACATTCTGCAATGAAGTTCCATTACTGTGATTAAACTTGCTGACCAGTCCATCAGAACCATCACAGGTGACCATTCCAAATTGATGACCTCATAGAAAATATCAACACCACACAACAACAATTAACACTCTTCTGGAATGACTACAAAACAGCACCACGGATCAGGACTGATTTTTTTTTTCCACCATGAGATAGATCACAAAAATGATCTGCACTCAGAGTTATGAAAATATATATACAGGCTAAACCCAACTTCCAGGCTACAAGTCTGTTGTTACAGGACCCAGGTAGGAGCACTTGAAGAAATGTTACAATGTTTCTCCTGCTTATTAAATATTTCAACAGTTTTCTTTCTTCCTAGCTATCAGCTTTTTCTTGGAAAGGCTTGCAATGTGCAATAACAAGTACTTTGATTATAAACTCTTGTAAACACATACTGGGAGCTCTGCAGAGTGGAATTTAAGTGTGTGCACTGAAGGAATACATAAATTCATTATTCTCATTCCTTAATCTAGTAAACACACTTATTTTGGGAAGATTATTTCTAAGACTCAGTTTCTAGTAACAAAATAGGGACTGTGAATGCATCCAATTTCTAAAATCATGAGGATTACATGAGATATTGTACATGAAGTTACAGCTCAATATAGCTTAGCTATTACTATTTTATTTAATTTGGTCAATGCTTTCTAAATTCTGAAAACATCCAGTGCGTGCATCCATAACTGCAATGTTCTAATATGCTTGGAGGACCCGCTGGAGTGCTGAAAACCCTAATTAACTGAGGCCTCTAGAGAACAAAATCAGTTATTACAGAAGGCGCTTGTTACATTTTATGTCTAGATATACCCCCAAAGCCTCATGTACTCACATGTGGGGCTTTTAAGGAGTGACAGGATCATCAGCGTGTGAAGCTGGATTAGTCTATGATGAGTTTAAAATTGGGTGCGATGGTGAAAGGGGGGCCTGATAGGAAAAAGTGAGTCACCGTGGGTGTGGTCTGGAGCTTTTATCTCCCTCCTCATTCCTTGATTCCTTTCTTCGTCTTGTCCACCCTGAAATGGACTTCCTCCTCTGCCAAGCCACCTTGCCTTGGAGCCAGCTGACTATGGTCTGACATCTCCACAAACTGTGATCTAAAATAAATCACTCATCCTTTAAACTGCGGGTGTGGAGTATTATGTCTCAATAATAATCAGAAAGTGATTTAGTCTGCAACTGTCACAAAGGAACCCAAATTCCAGGAAGACACCCAAATGAGACTTTTTCAATAGTCTCAGAAGAAAATAAGTAACAAATAATCTTTCATAATATTTGGAAATTTTAAGATTTTTAGTGACAACAATTAGTTTAGGAGGACCAGTATTTCTGGTGGTTTAGAGTGCCTTTCTTTCCATCTGTCTGTCTGTCTGTCTGTCTGTCTTCTTCCTTTCTCTGAATTACTGGTATGGTGACATCCGGCTGTGTTGTTACATAACGACCGTTTTACAATGTAGATGGTTTGCTTAGCTGTAACAAAAGGCCAGACCTAGCTGGACATGGGAACTAGAACATGGCAGGTTTTCTCAGTCTTGGGTGGCACTGAAATCCATTTATCTTTTGTGCTTCTACAATGGCTGAGATCATAACGCTTCAAAACACGCTTGAGGTTCTCACCTTCTCTTTTCCTGGCCCCTGCTATAAAGTGGTTTCTGGTAATAGATGCAGGAGGGACCCTGAGTTTTGCTCATAATCAGAAACCTCATTTGATGCTCCATCCTGCACAGTCAGACTGATCCCTTCTCATTTTGAACTAGCCTCTTTTCCAGGTAGCTGGAGGGCATGGGGTTCAGGCCCTGGTCTGGGGCAGTGGCTCTCAAGTGTCAAGGCAGGAACTTCTGTGCCTGCTCCTTCTGGATTCTCTGCCTTTCTACTGTAGAAACAGGAAATTTAGGAAATTCTGTCATATCGAAAACACCCTTTAAGGAGCAGTCTTAGACAGTCAGAGAGGTTAAGGTCTGAACTAAGACAGAGAGTCAGTCAGAGGTCTGCCAGGAGAGAACCGGACTGCTTCACTTCTGGGAGTCTTATATTTCAAAACTGCAAAGGCCCTAACAGCCATTCCTGACAGCCTTCTGCCGTGGTAACCACCGCAGGCCCCTGCTGGGGCAGGATGTTTCCAGTTGCCTGTTAGTCTAACAGAGTGAGGGAGGTTTTGAACTCTTAATTTTCAGTTTCAAGGCAACTGAAAAACGTACTTAAAAGCCAGCTTATCCTATAAAACTGGAATTTAAAATCAAAGGGGAAATAATAAAAAGGAAAGAAAAATCAGCTTGGTTAACAGTTTAAAATTCGTTCATTTAAGACTACAATTTTTTGATATTATTAACAATGTATGTTTTAGGAATGTGAAACTGTTTTCTAATAGTTTTGTGTATGCATGATAGAGTTCACTCAAATCAATTCCACTGCTCCACTGATGTGAGTGGTGTGTTGCAAAACAATTATCTTTAAGTATATGAAGCTTCGGGAATGAAGTTCTCTTAATCGTTTGTACCAGATTACTTTGGAAACCCATAATGCAATATAGTGAAAAAGATTATGAACATCACAGAGGTACGCACACACACACACAAGAACCATTACAGCTGCCACAAATGAATCAATTTTCTGGGACTAAATCTATCACTGGGTTATGGTTAACTTATACCTAAACATTCTGCAGCTTTTGATCTCTGTGAAAGAGAACATTGGTAACTAGTGTAACAAAAATAAAGCTATGGTCAAAGAATCATGATATTCAAACAGTGTTTTTCTGATATGTACTTTAAAATTCTTTGTAACTTATAAAATTTATCAAAAATGCCAGAAAATATGCAGATAGATGACGAAGTTGCCAGTCGACATCAAGAGTGGCTGGTAGAAAGATTTTGTTGAATTATATGGGTTTGAGGGAAAACCTATGGGCAAAAAGCACCTTATGAGTAACGCATTAATATAAGCAACAATGAAACACATTTCAAGTTATTACTTTATCCATTTTGATACTAACATGTATCTTTACAGATCACACTGTAAGTGGTGAAGTTGCTCTTAAACTGAATGATCAACCTTAAGAAGCTTTGAGCAGATGAGATTCCTAGGACTCAAAATACAATTGCACTCAACTTTGTTGGTGAATATTGGTATTATTTGTATTTTATAGCAACTTTGCAAATTTAGCCATAATTTAAAATATCATTAATTTTACCCAAAGTATTTTGGTTTAATTAGGATTGCAGCTGAAAACAGAAACATGCTTTTTAGTTTACAAACCACAGATGACCACCCTCGCCCCTCCCTGGTTACCAACTGAAAATGGTTTGATTGTGTAAAAGAAATCCAGATACCTGGTCAGAACAACTGAATACTTATATATGGAAAAAAAAAAAAAAGCAGTACATGCTATTTTTAATATTCTTTATAATAAAAACCATCTTTCACATATCTACAGCCTAGTTGGGAGAAGATGAGGAATAAACGAATGCGTTCCGTTTCTGTTGTATTTCTAACAAAACAGAGCTGACAACGTTCTCCTCTGTCCCCAGAGGAAATGCGCTGAGCTGCGCTTCTGGGCAGCTGGTGCGCGGCGGCCAGGCAGGGGGCCCACATGGCCGGGAAGAGCCCGGGCTGGCAGGGTGCAGTCCAGGTTGGAGGTCTGCGGAGCGCGGCGCCGTCCTCGTGGGACCCCAGGCCACAGGACCCAGGACCCAGGACCCAGGACCCAGGACCCAGGACCCAGGACCAGGACCCAGGACCCAGGACCCAGGACCCAGGACCCAGGACCCAGGACCCAGGACCCAGGACCCAGGACCCAGGATCCCACGACCTAGGTCCGCGCCCCCGCAAGACAGGGGTCCACCGAGCCGCGCACCTACCTGCCTGGCGTAGAAGCCCGCGGACGGTTCCCAGCAACCCTCCGCTTCCGTCCCTCCTGGCCGGCAGGTCACGGGTGTGCAGTGGAGCCAGGCGCGCCCCAGCAGCAGACCAGGCGCCCCAGAAGCAAATGAGGCGCTCCCTCCGCGCTCCGTTCTGAGTCACAGCGCTCGGTTCAGAGCCGGCGCGCAGCGCGGCGCGTGGGAGGGGAGGGCAGGGCGCACTCCAGGGCTCAGCGCTCTGAGGTCTGCACAGACGTGGGTGGGCACCCTGGAAGGCATGCCCTCCCGAGGCTGTGCCAGTTCAACCCAGCCTCCACCACTTAGCGATTTCATAGCACCCTGTCTCAAGATTATAATAGAGACAGATATGATAGATAGATAGATAGATAGATAGATGATAGAGACTGGAGATGCAGCTTAGTGCGAGCGTCCTACTTCAATCCCTGGTAGTGCAAAAAGAAAAGAAATACACCTGTCTGTCTGTCTGTCTATCTTTTTTCTATCCAGCTGTCTCCAATCCACACCCACGCACCGCCCTGAAGTTCGGCTCACTTGCCCAACATCAGGGAGGCAGTATTAAGGAGAAAGTAATTTCGAAAAACCAAATGCATCTCTCGCTCTTGTGTGTCTCTGCCTAAATCACTGGAACATGTGGAACAGATGATAAGGCTACCTGTGAGAGAGAGCTCTAGAGCTTTTTTTAATTTTTAAATTAAGGTTGCTTAGTTTTAGATTAAAGTTGCAGGTTCTCCTGTTCTCTCCGCTAGACCCCCATGGTGTGTGTGTGTGTTAAATTTGAACTATGACTTTGTTGAGGATCAAAGAAGGACAATATCTCCCAAGACTTTAGCAGGTTAAAATTCAAGGTAGGGATAACAGACTTTATCAAGCTACCAAAGGCACAGAAAGTCAGGGAAGGCAAAGCCATGAATCACGGTAACCGTCAGTAGGAATGGCTGAGTATGCTTCAGTTGTGTGAAGTAAAGCTTTGAAAACAAAGACACTCTGAGATTCATCAATTCAGGTGTAAGAAAGCATGCACGGGCCACTCTCCTTACATCCTCTCGCCACCATTTAAAGTCATCAGAATGGGTGAAAGGGTGGCAGGGATTTTTATGAGAGAGTGAGGTAATGTCCAGCTTGCAGAACTTTCATTACAAATTTTTAAACATGAATCTCATCAGATGATAATCGTTTAAACTGTGAACTGACTTGTATGTCTTATGAAGAACTGTACTACAAGAACCTCTATCCTGATCTGACCCCCAACCCTCAGTGAAAATGTTACAATGTATCTATATGCAGGAAAAATGAGATGGAACTAGGGAAGGCCTGAAGCATCCTGTCTCTCACTGTGTTTTTCTTAAACACCCCCACGGACTGCTTCAATTCCCACTTTTTCATTCAACGAAGCGTTTTGACTGGATTCAGTAAAAGTCTGCCTTCCTCCTGAGTTTGATCTCTGGAGCTTTCTCCCAGCCTCTCCACATTTCAGCTCCCAGTCCCGTGTGTTTCTCCTAATGCAGCGGAATGAGTTGTTCGACCTGGATTTTAAATACACTCAATCTTCCATCCCTAAGAACAGCAGAGAATTTCTGTTTGCTTCAATGCTGCAAGTGGGATATTTACATCATTTCTTCCCAGGAGCACCCATGCTGCAAACCAAGATCTATCTCTGCTGTTCACCTTCCTCCATCTCCTCGCACATTGCTCATGCAGCCCGAGCCTGGCTCTTGACTGTCATATCCAGCACTGCCAGGATCATCAGAGTCTTCCATGCTGATAAACACAAGAGATATTTCACAGTCCATGTTACACTTGGCACTTTTGAACTCCATTTCCTGAAACGGTTTCTTCTCTTGGCATCTGCTTCATGACAGTCTTCTGTATTTTTGTTGTTTACTTACCCTGCATTTCTTGTTACTCTTTTTCTTGTCTCCTTGATAGACTCACTGTGTCCTATAATAAAACAACCATTTAATACAGGTGCTTTCTTAAGGTTCAGTGCTGGGGTGCCTAGCTTACTCAGCCTTCCTCCCCATTACTGGCCTCAGTTTCGGGTATGGGGAAGACCCATTCATATACCTCACCAGCCCCTGAGGAGCAGACTCTTGCTGAGTGCTGCCAGTGGTCATCAGTATCGCCTCAAGCTCAGCACATCTGAACCTAGGATCATGGTCATCTTTCTAACCCATTATCCCTTAGCTTTTTAATGGCACTTCTTTCTGTCTCATTGCTAGCTTAAATATGATAGCACTCAAGCCACTACCTTGAGCCACTATCTTATCAAGTGTGAGGCCCTGAGTTAATTCTTGGTCCCTCCCCCAAATAAATAAACAACAATAGTAAGTGCAATTGTTGCTGTTTTTATCATAGAAACTTAGCAAAGTGCTTAACTGTAATAGAATCTATTCAAATACTTGGTAAATGAATGAATAAATAAATGCATAGAACATTTGATTTTTGCTAGCCCTGAAAAGTTAGCAAAAATTGGCAAAGAGATACCAGGTAAGCCAATAAATCAGCATCTTATGACAGTCAATATTAGTCATTCAAGAAACAATTACTGAGCATTTAATGTATTCTAGAGCACAGTCAGGACAAAGAATGTTTCTCACCCAGGAGGCAGAAGTAGGTAAATGAACAGTTATGTCCCCCTAAGCTGTGCTAAAATTGAGGTTCTATGGAAAGGTTTAACAAGATCCTTTCAGCATTAGGAGTTCAGAGGCAACACTTTGGTCATTTGTTGTGTCAAATAATATTGATGTATATATAAGAAATAATCTGGCAGAGAAAAATTATTCCAAACAAGCACAACAGCATATTTAAATGAATAGAGGGAAGAAAAAAATATGTCATAAAATGATATTTTCTAAATGTTTGGCAAACATCAGAAAAAATACTTAACATTTACCTTTTCACTCAATGGTCACTATTTTTAATGTTTATATTCTTATGTAGCTGAAAATATGCAGTCTCTGAGAATAAATAACTTTCCCTAAAATCACAAGCTAACTTTTGCACTGCTTAGCTTTGAAATTAGATTAGGTGAGGCAGACACTGAAATATATTTCTACAGTAGAGTAACTGTAAGTAGTTCACTGTAGCTGGTGCCAGTGTTCGTGTGTATATGTAAAGTAGCAGAGAAAAAAGCCTGGAAAAGCAGATTGAGACAGAAGGTAAACATCTGAGTGTACTCAAGATTTGCAGACACTTTCTGAGGGCCATAGGGACCCACTGAAGATTTAACATGTATGTAGCAGGCTGCAATTCATATGTCTGGCTGCCAGGCAGCCCTGAATCACCAGTGGTATGTGCAAGATTGTCCCATTGGGCAGCATTGAAGAGATCTGTCGGGGACCTATCCTAGAGCCCCAATCTCCCGAACAAATGTTCAGCAAGGGCTTAAATAAGTGAGATAAGTGGTACAATTTTAGGGCTCTAGAAGGGTCAAAACCCTCTACAGAGTTCTAGGACTCTGGTGGCTAAGACAAGGAATGTCTCTGGGCAGCCTGTATTTATTATTTTTTTTCAAATAACACAAGAAACTGAACAGACCCTGGGAGTGGTTCAAGGACTTTGCATGCAACAAATTATGATAACAAGGAGAAACAGTTTAGGAGATCTCCACGATGCAATTCACTACAGGGGTGAAATGCCTGCGGCTACAGTCTTTATTTAGTTAATTGGAGTTGCAGCCAGGTGTCTTCAGCTGTTATCTTATCTTGCCCCAGCCAAGCAGCAGCCTTGCACCCCTGTTCAATTTCCAGTTTCAATGGCTCTCAACACAGACCCATCAGGTGTGTGCCAGTGGTGATTCAAGCTGGCAGGAGCACAGCAAGGTAATGCCATAAATGAATTTGTGTTTTAGAATGGTTGGTTCCTACAACTGTAGCACAATAGAAGGAGAATGAGCAGGAGGACCGTGTCCAATGAAATAAGTAGCAGCCTAGATTGAGAGGAATATAGGTGGTTGGAAGGCTGTATATGTCATTAGGATACACAATCAATGTGCTTTCAGACCCATTAGATGTCAAAAGAGGTTTTGAAATATCTTAAATATTCCTGCCTTGCTCAGTGAATAAGTATTTTACAATGCTATTTTCAAAAGAGAAACAGCAGAAGCAGACTGGTTTACCAAAAGACAATAGACATTTCAAGCATATTACTTTCAGAGTGTAAATATTTAATGCACGATTCAGATATAATGCAGTTTCTGATTTGTCTTCTACCTCTCTGCATCCCCATCTCTCATCAGTCTATCTTTGAGCTTTGCACTCTACCTATGTGAGCTCCATCCTCAAATGTGTTCAACCCAGCTATTCCCTTACTAGGCATCTTCTACAAAGAATAAAGATGTTGTATTACAATGATTCGCACACATCCATGTCTTTAGCAGCACAGTTGATAACAACTGAATCTTGAAAGTGGGCTATCTTTCTATCAGCAGATGAATCGATAAAGAAAATATGAGGCTTTTATACAGTGGAGTGCTGTTGTGCCATAAAGAAGGATAAATTCTGCTATGAAGAGTCATTGGATGAACTTTGAGACCAAAATCTTAATTGTAATTAATTAGACATACAAGCATAAACATGATGTTTTTCCTTTTATGAGAAACCCAAAGCATAAATAAATTAAAAAGCAAAATAAAAGATACATAAAGAGAAACAGGGAGATAGATATTCCACAAGTAGAAATGGGACCAAGAGAAGCAAGTGGGGAAAGGAATGTAAAAAGAATTAAAATGTGTCATGTACGTGTGCCAATGACACACAATGAATGCAATCATTATGTATTGCAAACATGTACTACTAAAAAAGAAAATAAAAAAGGAAAGGTGCCAGGCTTACTCAGTGCCAGATATCAGTATCTGCTCTCTGTGGTCCTGGATTTACTCTAAGGAGAAAGCCCTTCTCTTCTGCCCCTTTATTGGTCCTGCCCTAAATCCCCAATCTCCCAAATGAGTGTATAGTGAAGGCTTAAACAAAATAAGACAAGTGGTATGATTTTAGGGCTCCAGGAGGGACAAAACCTTTTACCTGAGTTTGAGATTATGAGGCCAAAGCAAAGACTTCTCTGGACCACCCATTTTTATTAGGTCCAAAACAAAGGGCGGGGAAACTGAGGAAAGCACAGGCAATGAGCAGGACCTTGGGAATCACTTCAAGGATGTCTCCAAGTAATGAATCATGTCAATTCAGGAGCACTGTCTTATCATGAGGACATGGTAGGAGTGCGACTGCAGGAATGAGATTACTTCAGCTGCAGTCTCTATCTACTTAATTAGTGTTGGAGCCAAGGTGTCTTCAGCTGTGGCCTTATCTTGCCCTTTGAGGTATCTCTGGCCTCACAGGCAACTGCAGGCTTCAGCCAGGACCAGTGACTTATAGAGGTTTACTTACTATGAATCAGCTCCCTTCTCCAGGAAAGGGGCCGAGGAGTAAGAAAGACTCACAGATAAACACAGAATGCCAACTAGTCAATTTTAAATCCTTCTCAGAGCCATTTCATAGTGGTCTCCAACACCCCTTAAGCACTTCATCCTTTCATCTATTAACATTTACTGCATCTCATTCTAGTATCTGTTGATCTGCTTCCCTCATTAAAGAAAAACTCCAAGAAACTGGGTTCAAGTTTAATACTTTTGAACCTCCAGCACTCAGAATTTATATTGGCGTAAAATGGCTGCTTAGAACTACTGGAAGAGAGAGATTGATATGAATATTGTATACAATTGTTTGGACAAAAGTAAAATCTTAGGAAGCAGCAGAGCCACATGATCAAGGACGTGTCTCTGGAGCCGACTACCTGGATTTGAATCTACTTCCATAATTATTAGCTTGGATAATCCCTAAGCATTCTGTGATGGGGTTCCTCATCTGTTAGAGATAACAACAATGTCTTCTCGATATTTTTGTGACTATTAAAAACTTGTGTGCCTATGACATGTAACACTGCCTGGTTCACTAGATAATTTTGATAGAACCAAGGAGCTCCATCTCCTCCACCCCTAGGAATTTACCTGTGACTCTATCTTCCCCACCCCTAGGAATTTACATCTGGCACCAAAAGAATACCAATGGGCTACCTGTGCATCCCTCACACCCCTCAGGCACCACCCCTAACCTAAGCTACATGTATGCCTCCACTCCATGTGTCCCACGGAGAGATCATTGACCCTGGGGGGAGATGCCACACCCCAGGGGCTCTGGGGGTCTCTCCCCGCATTCTTAAACTAAAGGTCATTTATATTTCATACTTCTTATCTTTTCAGCTGCCCGCCCCCACACTTCTATCATATGGTTCCCTGGGCATATGATAGACAAGAGACTCCTGGGACCCTCCCAATTTGAGTCCCCTGCCGTTCAGGACCAGTACCGGACTACATCCTGCATTAATTCCTCACTTCTACACTCGGGAGCTGTAAACTTGTCGCTGCTGGTTCACAAACAACCCCGACCCAATTTACCCCCAGTGAACAATCCCCAGAGATTGCTGCTGGGCCAGGCCCCAGGCGGGTTTTCTCCCCCTTTCCATGGGTTTGTGTGACATTTTTGCATCCTTAGATAGCCCAAGGCAGAGTTTTCTGGGCCAACCTGTGTCCACACTGGAAGACGCTCATGTCCTTCAGAGCTTTTTAAGTTCTCATGGGCAGAGCTGTTACCAACTCCATGGAAAAAATCCACTTATATATATATTGGTGATGGCCAATTGTTACGAGCTTTGGAACCAAAATACTGATTGGTCTAAAACAAGTAAAAAGTGATGACTTAAACTTAGTAGACCACAGTCCATTGCCTCATTGGCTATAACTCCGTGGGCCAGACCCCACACCAAATTTTATCTTGGGGACCACTTCCTGTCCCCCCACCCCCAAAAAACCATACCTATCTATGGCTTATCACACTGAGGACAAGTTTACAAAACTCTCTATCTTTAAGCCTTTGTTTTGGGAATGTGTGACCTTTCCCGCCAGCATCCCTTTGTTTCCTCGCAGCCTCCTCCCCGCCCCCACCATGCGTCCTGACCCATTCCCCGCTGAGATGGGGAGGTGCACCCAAACAGTGTTGGGACATACTGCTGCTTTAGGCTTTCATGGCACGCCCCAACTCCGAGCAGTTCTGGCTCCACGTGGCAGCTCAGCTCTGTGTCGGTCCAGCTACCCGCCACATCTCCTTGAGCAGCCCAGCCCGGTGCAGGGTCCCAGCATGTAGGGTCTAGGCTTCATGTCGTGTCCCAGCTCTGCCTCCCAGCTCCGCCTCCCCATGTGCCACACACCTGCCACCACTGCCTCCTGTCTTACGTGTGTTTCCGGGACAGTTCTAGTCCCAGTGCTTGCCCCACCTTCCCTCTGCATGTCCCACCCCACACTGAGCATGCTCTGCCTGCGTGCTGGACCAGTCTCCACCCCCAAACACAAGCACTGCTCTGACCACAAGCACAGATAAACAGCAGCTCAAGGCTCAGCTCAGAGATCCTATTTCTTGGTCCACAAATACGCCAGCAATAGACAAGACTTTGGCTGATAGATGGGGAAGTGGCCACCTGGTAATTTTATCCACCTTGTTTATCAATTAAAGCCTTTATTAATCTCCATAGCATTATATAAGATACCTCAACTAAAGTTCATATGACTAAGACCATTCATAGTTGCTGATCTGGTGGTAAAATTAAAAAAATAATTATAAATTCCATTTGCTGGGAACTACTAGCTCTTTTCCAAAACAGGGGTTATATGATACACACAAAACAACAAGACCAACACTGTGGCAGAAGCCAAACTTAAACCTTTCCCAGCCTGTCTGCCTGCCCTGGCTCAGCCCTCCACTGAGCCATAATTAACTATACTCAACTGATATTAAATGACACCATAGCTGATTTCTCTCCTAATTAAAAAGGTAAAAATTAAACAGGCCATCCTCCAAAAATCAGATGGCATTAGACATTTTAACAACATAAAGAGATACTTATACATGACATAAATGACATGTCAGTTCCTAAAATTCTCTGGACCTGTCCTTATGAGAAGCCATTACTAAAATTATAAATACCCTGTTGATTATATTTGACTCCTGCATACTTACTTAATTCTACAGATACCTTCTACTGAAGTCCAAATTCCAAACAAAAAGGCAAAACTTGACCCTCAAACTCCACAGAGACCTTCTTGATATGGCTTTTCATATTTTAAACAACAGAGATAACAGTGACACTTGGAGTTCTGAGACAGGTAAACTGGCACAAGGTGGAGCTGCCTGGGTCCCCCCATGGACCATGCCTCAAAATGCAGCAGAAGACATTGAGCAAGAGAGTGCCCCATCCTGGCATTCCTTTGGGATCTTACCCCAGGGCTACTGGCTATCCTAGCCACCAGAGAGTGGGTAAGCCATCCTAATTTCTAGCCCTAACAGGAAATGCCAACACTGCCAGATTCATTGCTGAAACTTGCTGCTGAAGACTGACAGGGCTCAGGACCAACAGCAGCCCACTTTAAGGTGTCTGTCTCAGGGTCCCAAGTCCCACTAAAAGTCTCAGGTAAGACATTCTCTGTACTTGTGGACATAGAGACCATATGTACAAAGTTCCTCCTGAGTTTTTAGGCTGCTATAGTAAGCCCTCAATCTCTCTAAGGGGATGTTGAGGGTCAACCTATGCCATTTACAAACAGGGCCTATTTCCTGCAGGTCCCAGACTGCTTCTTCCCAATCCACCCAGGTGCCAAATCTTCCCTCCACCACTCACTCTACAGCCCTAAATCTTAAAAATTCTTTTTATTCCCTTGTATTTTTACAGGCTGACCCAGACACTGAGGCCTCAACAGCTTACCCCTATTATCACTAGTAAGCCTCTCCTCAGGGATATAGATATATCACCCCTTTCCTTTATTATTCATCAATTTCTCAGACAACCCTGGTCAAGACTGACAGATAAATTTTGCCTTCTCACCTTTGTTTGTACTTTTTCAGGATACATAAAGTCTTTCCTACAACCAGGAGAACTGATGATATACTTACTAAAGTCTTATTACAGCAAATCATTCCAATGACTACAACCAGGTTAAAGTGACCCATACCTGATATGCTTAGCAACCTCAACAGTGATCAAAGTTGCTAGACTGCCATCCTGGTTTCACATCACTCAGGCTAAGTGGTGCCCTTCCAGCTTTAGATCTAACCATCCTGTTGCCTACTCATCTCTGCCTTGCAAAGGCCCCAAAGCCACAACTCTCAGGCTGTCATGTTTTGTTATCCAATTCAGTTTCTGGTTTCTTATTCTTCTTATAGCAGGACTCTTAACAGTATTTCCTAAAGACTCCAATGTTATGCATACCAGAGACAATCCTTACCTACCTACCATCTTAACTTTTACCCTTTCAGATGGGGGAGTAGTCACCTCTCATAACTTCACTTCTCCTAACCCCACATTTATTTTTCACAATTCTGCCTTACCGTGGAAATGTTTCTACCTCAACATGGTCTTGATAAAATGACATATCTAAATCAAAGGTACCTTTCCTTCTACCTCACCTGGGTCCTTAAATATGACAGTGCATGCCTCCTCATAATATCTTGTCTCTTTATTTTTCCAGTCTAATATGTGCATTCACCAGTGATAAAGTTGTCCTGGCTAGAACACTTGGCACCAGCTTCTACATGGGCATCAACTGTCATCCCATTGACTCCCCTAGACCCCAGTACAGTGCCCCCTTCCAGTAGGAATCAGTAAAAAAAGAAATCTCCACCCCCTTTCCTAATTATAATAATCATAAGATGGGATATGAAAGAGTTTTGGCCCAGGCCAGACACTATAGCCAGTAAAGCCTCAGACGGAAGCAAGGATTTCCATCTCCCCCAGCCCTTGGAATTTACCTCTGGTGCCAAATGAATGCCAATGGGTTACCTGTGCATCCCTAATGCCCCTCAAGCACCACCCCTAACCTAAGCTACATGTATGCCTCCACTCCACGTGTTCCACGGAGAGATCGCTGACCCCGGGGGGAGATGCCGCACCCCAGGGGCTCGGGGGTCTCTCCTCGCATTCTTAAAATAAAGGTCATTTATATTTCATACTTCTTATCTTTTCACCCGCCCTCCTGCAGTTCTATCAAATTTAAATGTAGCTGTTAATTTTCTGATTCATCATTGGTGGTTTTAGTTATGATAGATAGATGTCATTATTTTCCCTTTTTTTATATTTCTCTCTTGAGTCTATGAACCTCTTCCCTTAGGAACTTAGGGAAAATAATTTTATAATTTCAGGAATGAATAATGTTCTCCACCACTAGCTTTAAGGGATGTAAAATGCAGACTACTTTTATTTGGATAAAATGTTCGTCATTAAAGTGTAAATAACATTCCATTAGTCTTCATAATGGTCTTCCAAATTGCTGACTGATAAATATTTAAGCTCCACTTTATTCTTTTAAAATGTGGAAGACAAAAAGATATTTGAATCAACTTCCATTTTAAAAGCAAGATAGGTTACACATCTGAGTTTATTACAAAGTAAATGTCTAATTTTCTGAAATTTAAAAACTATTTTGTTATAATCACCAAAGATGTTTTCTTAGAAGACTAAAATAAGATTTATATTATTTTAAAAAGATCACCTACATGTGCTGTGTTGTGATTTATTGTAATTTAAAGCCAGAAGAGCTTTGTTCAGCATTACTTATTGTGGCCACAAACAATGTCTGGAAATAGGCAAATTATCTATTAATGTCTTTTTAAAAAGTTACTTTGTATATAAATTTGAAACCTGGTTTTCAGGTTTAAATGATTTTGAAGGAATAATTTGCCAATACTTATCTCTTTGAACATTCCAACAATGGATGTAGGTGATAAGAAGTTTAAATGTGAATGAAATTTTAATTAGGTTATTTTAACATTTTCTTTAAGTAATGTATTTTTAATCAACTTATATCTAATTCTATAAATGGCACCCCTGAAAACAATAAATTCATTTAGAAATATCCTTCTATCTGATCTAGTGTTAAAGCAAGTGTTTTATTAGAATACTGACCTCATTCCAAATTATCTATTAATGTCTTTTTAAAAGTTACTCTGTATATAAATCTGAAGAATTTACCACATATTGGATGCATTTATTATCTTGAGAAATTTCAAAATTAATTAGAAAAAAAGAATTATTGAACAATATCATATTGATCCGTTTTGATTAGATTGTGTGTCTAGAAATAGATTGACTTTCTTCAGTGCAAAACTACTGTAGCCACAAGCCTGTTGTAGTTCACTTACATTACACCAAAAGAGCACCTGATAGCCAATGTGGTCACAAATAAATGTAGTGCAGACTGCTATTGTATGATTAAGTAGCACTACATTGAATTCTATAGAGAGACAAGACAGAGATGTGAAGTCAATAGAGAGCCCACATCTCTGAAACTGCCCATGGTGACTTCCTTCTAAAGAGCACAGTGTGGAAATGGGTAAGATGACTAACAAGTGGCAAGGCCAATAACAATGATCAGTTGTACACACTGTGCTTGATATAATATAAAATATATTATATATGAAATATTATTTTTATAGTCTTTCTTTCCTAAACATTTGTTATAGTTAGGGGGTTGCAAGGAGAACAATTACATACAAGACACATAATTTATACTATTGTTTGTAATGGTCACTCAGCGACTCAGGGGAGCCAGCATGACAAGCTCTTCAGGAGAATCAGTGGCTCCAAATAAAGAAAATGCAGGAAATCTGCTCACACACTAAAGACCTAGGATATCCAGCTAAGATCCCAGATGAGTTCAACTGAAAACCTAGGGCCCACAATGATGACTCAGGCAAGTCTGTTTCACAGATCTGCACTGGGAAGGCCCAAAAGTCAGTGGTGAAGCTAGAAAGTCTGAGCCAGTGGGGTGATGGATCTGAGAGCTGGCCAAATCTTCTGTACTGGAGCCAAGAAGCAATGCCCAAAAGGCTAGGGCTCCCCTGAAAAGTACCACAGGCATTCTCAGTGATGATGAGGTCCTGAGCTCCTCCAATGATGAGAACAGCCAAGTAGATGGTAGCCAGCATGACAAGCTTCTCCTGGAGACTGAATATACATACCTTCCTCTCCAGGGTCAGGAAGCAATGCTCAAAGTAAGGACTAAAGCTCCCCCAAAGTGAACTGCAGCCATTCACAGCACAAGGTCCTGAACTCCTCCAAGGATAACAGCTGAGTTCATATCAGGGGAACTAGCATGACAAGGTTCTCCAGGAGAATCAATGGCTCCAAACAACAACAGTTAGGAGAACCCACAATACTACTCTCCTCTCTACTTCTTGTTTTTATGCTGACAACAGTACTCAGGTCAGTCATCCAGGCTCAGCACCAAACTGATTCACTTCAGCTGGTGTTTAAGTTGACTACCAGTTACCAATCCACTACCATGCTAATCGTTACAAATATCAGAAAAAGTCTAGGAAAACTGCATCTTACAAAGTGCCTAACTAGTTCTTTCAAAACTGTTAAGTTATTCAAAAGAAGTTTAAGAAACTGTCACATTCAACAGAAATCTAAGCAGACAATTGAATTTGTGATGTCTTGATGGGATAATATACTAGTTAATTATTACAAATTTACAATACTGATGTATGATTGTCAATAATAGCAAAAACTGCATGGATATAGGAATTTTCTGTATTCAAAAATAACATTTATTTTTAATGTCAGTAGAGAACTCACTTAATGTCTAAGTTAAGATAACAGAAGGTACTTGAGATATTTCAATGAGAAAGAATTTAATTTAAAAAATAGGCCAGTGATAGGAAGCTAAGAAACCAGAGATGAGCTAGTTCAGTGCCTGATGGTGTAACATAAAACATGTAACACCCAGGACCAGAGAATCCTGAGGCAGGGTTAGTAGGAGTACTCAACTACACAGAAAAACTGAAATATACTGAGCCTGTCAGAGAGAACTGTAGCCATGAAGGGTATACAAATGGTACATATGGGGAATGCTCAGAGGGGTAGAAGAAAAAAATATTCTGTTTCCCTTAATCCTCTAGGTCAGTGGTGACAAACCTATGGCACATATGCCACACCAAGCACACAGAGGCCTCTGATGGTACGCAGTCAGAAGCCACACAAACAATATGATCTAAGGGTTGGTTTACATCAACATTCCTAGACTAGTCAGCCTAGGAAAAATATAGGACTCACCCACCAAACTGGTCCCACAGAAGGAATTCAGGTCCCTCCCTACACTGTAGGACCCAGAAACTGGCCTACTACCAGTCACACAGTAGGATCCTAAGACATACAAGATGGACATTCAAGATTAACAGGATTCAAAAGACCAAAATATTGACTAAGAAGTGAAAATGACAAAAGGAAAAAGCAAAATGCAATCTCAGCCCTTCAGCCTATCCTAAACAAGTATAGGAGAAATAGAGGACATTGAAAGTCACACAACCTGAAATTTCTGCAAAGATAGCAAGTGAAATAAAGGAACAAACAAATGAGGCTGTAGAGTAAATCAGATATAAATAATCTGTCAGATAAAGAAAGTAATGACAACCTTAATGAAAAGAGTTGCTTGGCATAGCTAGGGAAGACATTGATAAAAATTAAAGAAACATGGAGAAATGATGGAAACCTTGAATGAACAATATAGGAAAGAAATAGATTGCATGAAAAAATATCTAGAAATTTTAAAATTCTATTAAAAGCTCACAAAACTGCTTGAACAAAACTGTAGACTTTCAGACCTTGATGACAAGATTGAAAGTAGCAATCACAAAAGGAAAGAACCCTTAAAAATAACAATTCAACAGCTCCAAGATGATGAAAAGAAAAACAATATATTGCCAACAGGTGTCAATGAAAATCAAATCAAAACAAATCTACACCCAGACATACATTAATCAAGATTCCAGAGATTCAGCATAAAAACAATACTAAAAGCTGTTAGAGAAAAGAAATGGACCACTTATCAAGGAAAGCCCATTAGAATCATGGCCAGCTTCTCAACACAAACTTTTAAGTCAAGGCCAGCTTGAAGTGAAATATTTGAAGTTCTAAACGAAAACGACTTTCAACCCAGATTGAAGTACCTTGAAAAACTACTTTCAAAATTAATGGAAAAATAAGACACTTACATGACAAAGTATAACTGAAGAAATTTATGTCCAACTAATCAACCTTAGGAAGATTACAGTTGCTGCAGGGAATTGTGGGGCCCTCTGCAGGCTGTTCATAGGGAGAGAGGGTTGTCTTCTCATTCTCAGCTTTAAGAAGATTCTGCAGTCCTTATTGATACTTTTCTCATCATTTCCATTGTTGAAGCAAAGTTAACTTAGCTTTGTAGTTTGAGCTTTATTTTTGGCCATCTTTTGAACTTTTTTTAAAAAAACTATAAAATAGACAAGCAATGGTGCTACAGTGCCCAAGTCATTTGAGCAGTCATCTCTTGATAGGGACTCACAGGGTGCTGGGTATGACTGTCTGCAGCAGGAATAGGCCTTCTTGCTGTTGCTACCAGTCTTTAAGAATTCCAGCATCTCTTGGAAAGATGAACCAGGGTACTACACATCTTATCAGTTTAATGAATGTTGAGACAAGTTCTTCACTGAATCAACAAGGAGCTCATAGTGCACTGTCTTCTGCTAGTACTTCTCCCCATAATTTGTAGTCTACATTTAACATTGCAAGTAGAGGTCCACTCTTTTTGTCTTCTCAACACCATTAAGATGCAGGCCAGACTAGTAATATTTTGGCCAGTTTTGATCTGCCTTCTAGAGAGTTAGACGAACTGAGTCATTATCCAGAGGACAAGATTACTCCTGAGAATTTTCCCCAAATCTTTTGCATGTTAAAAGCAGGAGAACTGAAGAAGCCCCTACACTGAACTGAGATGGCAGATCTGCTACACCATACATAGTACCCAGGGATTATTGGGAAGAAAAAAAAAAGGCACATTAGAAGAGATAGTTTTGATGATTGTGGTCCCAGTTTCAACCCAGTGGTGATTATGACCATGGAAGTTGTTATCAGGAATCTGGTCATTTTTTATTTTATTTTATTTTATTTTTATTTTTAAATTTTATTTTGAAGGTAGTAAAAATGCAACAGAACAAGACAGAGCAAAGCCATTCAAGACAATGCAGTGAAATTGGTACAGAACTTCACAGCAGGATACTGGGATAACAGTAATAGGTACCATAGTATATCTCATTTTCTTCACAACAGTTGTCCAGTCAAACCAAAGATAGAACATTATAAAACCAATCTAAAGAGAATATTGAACAGAGCAGAATAATTAATCACAACAAAACAAAACAATGAAAACAACATTTGCCTTCAAACAGAAGGAAATCCCCCATATTTGCTATATTGCATACAGTCATCCTCCCCAAGAGATGCTCAGAATCTGTCCCCAGTTGCTAAAGGGGTTGGGATATTTGATTCTCAGCCTGCATGCCGGTAGGCTCACAGGAGCTGCTGATTTGTTCTCCTCCCGGCTTGCACCAGAGGCGCTTACCAGAAGGGTGGATGAATTGCTTCGTTGTGCAGGTGTACGTTCCACCATTGCCAGATCTCAGGAGCTGCTGACTGGTTCTCCTCCTGGCTTGCACCAGAAATGCTTACCAAGAAGGCAAGCAAATTACTTTCTTGTACAGCCACCTAAATTACACCATGGCCAAGGAATCTGGTTATTATGACATAATGGATTCTGAAGATGAGAATTAAGAGATAGAGAAAGGTGTAGGGATGATTTTTGTGTGTGTGTTAGACCTCACATAACTATCACAAATTTAATAGTGAGTATGAGAGAATGGAACATGGTCTTGGTCCCTTACAAGAAGAACCTGTCTAAGAAAAAGAAGGGCACTCCTCTAAGTAGCAATACTGAAGAGCTCAATGGGCCTTACTGAAAATTTATCTGTATCTGTGCTCTATATGTGATCTTTCAGTTTATTCTAATAAGGAGTGTAGTCAACACATCAATGGAGCAAGTTCCAATCATCAATGTCAGCTTCTTCTTGAAATCTACCCAGAATGGAATCCTGACAATGATACAGGACACACAATTGGTGATACACTCATGTTGCAGCAGTCCACAAACCCAGTGCCAGGAATTCTGGGACTGTCACTGCCATCATTTCATCTTGGTGTACAAGCAGTTGGACCAAGAGGAAATCTGGGTTCTGGAAATGGAAGCCTGCAGGGACCAACACACATGCAAAAAGGCAGAGTGGAAACCATCTGAGTTGTTCGCATCACAGATTTTCAGTGAGGGAAAAACTTTGAGATATGAACTGTTACAGCTGGTGGAACCATTTAGAATTATTTCAAATCATCTGATTCTAAATAAAATTAATGAGAAACCTGAAGGAAAGCCAGATCAGAAATTTAATCAAAAGCAGGAACTTGAACATGTGATATATCTCAGTAATTTATCCCATTCTGGCTACTTTGATAGTGCTGTGCTCAAGCTTGTGAGCCTTATGGGAAAATAAAGACTTATATATTTATGAGATTTCCACTGAGATGGAGACTGGAGAAGATTCAGTGGCCATGGTTGACCACTGTCTGAAAAAAAAAAAAAAAAACCCTTTGTTTTCAAGGGAGATGTGTTAAGGTTGACCTGTCTGAGAAATACAAAAACTGGTACTGAGGATTCCTAACAGAAGGACTGACTTATTGAAGAAACATAAGTCCAAAAAAAGATCTTGTCACTTATCTCCAAGTGATAAGAAGTACCAAACAGTGGTTCTCAGAAGACTAAAAGTACAGCCAAAGGGGAAGAACAAGAAGTCAAGTGAAGATTCTGAGAAAGATACAAAGGATGACCAAACAGAAACAGGAGCCTAATATGCTTCTTGAATCTGAAGATGAGCTACTTGTAGATGAAGAAGCAACAGCGTCTCTTCTAGAAAGTGGCAGTTTGGTGGGAGATGAGATGGATCTCGCTAATTTAAGTGATATGGATTCTGATGGGAAAAAGGAGCCTTCAGATAAAGCTATAAAAAAGATGCAAGTGCTTCTGCCGCAGTAAAGAAAAAAATGTAAAAGTTGGACAAGCTCGAGGAACTTGATCAAGACAGTGAAGCAGCACTGGAAAATGGAATTAAAAATGAGGAAAATAGAGAACCAGGTGCCAAATTGGCTGAGATGCTGGTGATCTCAACAAAGATACAAGTGAAAATGCAGATGACAAAGTGATTAAAGCAAGGAGTACTTTACAATGAGGATAGAATGAATATAGAATTTGACCATACCAGCCCAATGTTCCTTCTGGTATAAACTATGTGACACCTAAAACAAGGTTTTAACTGTAAGCTGTGTTCATTCTTTTATACAACTGAATAAGTTGCAAAGAGTACTCTTTGCAGCAGTCCTCCTTATTATCAGAAATTAAAGAAATTTCTGAATAAATTGGAAGAAGAATGCAGGCAGA
Organism: Cavia porcellus; assembly: GCF_034190915.1. Lineage (NCBI taxonomy): Eukaryota > Metazoa > Chordata > Mammalia > Rodentia > Caviidae > Cavia > Cavia porcellus. The sequence continues at coordinate 46,922,617 of NW_026947513.1, read as the reverse complement.
ATGAAGGTTAAGATGTGCCAGAAGTTTCATTTCAAAGAAAGTAACGGTTCTTTGTTTTTAATTGTAACCCTTTTAAAATAAAATACTGATAGCTAGAAAAAACTATTGTACTCTTGTTTTAGTGGAAAAATAATAGATAACTGTTCATGTGTTGTGTTAATAGCAAAAAATACACATAAGTTAATGATGAAGAGTTTTGTTTCATCAGAACAGCAACAGAGAGAAAGAAGTATTTTATAGAGACTGAAGTTGTAAGCTAAAATAACTTGCACCACTAAGGAAAAGAACCATTCAGACAAATGAAATTTAGTAGTTCAAGCTTCAAAGAAACGTCAACTTTGATTCCATTCAATAAAGAGCAAAACTGACTGCACTTTTATTACTTTCATCTGAAACATTCCACATTTTAAGCTGGGCCTAGAAGGCTTTTTGTTTAGAGTTTAAAATGTTTGGGTTGTATTTCACTTTTAGAAAACTTTGTGTGAGATTATCGGTTCTAATGCAGGTGCAATTTTCTTTGAATGTCATGCTGTTTAGATAATAAGAAATATTAAGTAGTTGACTTTGGAGTTTGTAATTTCCAGCCCCCTGAGTTTATGCTAGACTTCATATTCTAGTAGTCAAAGTATTTTCCGGGAAATGTAAAAATATTCCTGTTCTTTTTGACCAGTATTAATTTCTGAGGATCTTATTGCTTGCCATTCGAATACTATAGCTGTTGTACATCTTTGGTATAAGCACTATTTGACTTTTGAAGTGTGTAGCCCACCTTTATATTTTCAATATGTAATTTTAAATTTTAAAAAATTTGACCATAATTCTTGATGCATGCTTCTAATGCATCTACCTGCAAATGTGACCTTTGTGAACAGAAACTTTCACATATAATCTGTGTTTATTTGTAATTTTCTGGTCATATATTGCTTATATCTGTGAATTCAAACTACTGAAATAAATACCAATGAACTTAGGTAAATGTAGGCATAGAAAACATGGGCAAAAAAATAGTGCTGAAAGATATTCTAGATAGACATAAAAATGAGCAAATTTCTCAAAACAACAGAAAAAACTCTCCAGGCAGAATAAGCAATAAAAGAAAGGAGAATAGCAGGGAACCAATGGAAGAAAAACAACATGACAAAGATAAGCCAATACATATCAGTTTTAACCACCAATGTAAATATTCTCAATTCATCAATTAAAAGAAGCAGATTGGCAGAAAGGATCAAGAAACAAGACCCAACAATATGCTGTATATATGAAACTGAAATAGTCATGGATTAAAAATCAAATGATGGAAAACAACGTTTGATGTGACAGGAACTCAGAAAAATCAGGGGTAGTATTCTGTTTGTATGAAATGTGAACTTCAGATCAAAAATGATCAAAATAAATAAATAAGGTCACTACATACTTGTTAGGGGGAAAATTCAAGAGGAAAAACTAACAATCATAAATATATATGCACCAAACACATATGCACCCAACTATATAAGATAAACACTAATAAACATGAAAAACCAAATATGTAATAACACAATTGTAATAGGGTATCTTAATACCTTATTATTACAAAGAGATAGAACAACTAGACAAAAAGTCAAAAAGCAAATAACAAAACTGAATGAAGCCTAACATGATGTTGTCCCACCCAACAACATTAGAATACACATTCTTCTCAGCTGCACATGGGGCATTCTCTAAAAGAGCTCATGTATTAGCCCACAGAACATGCTTAACTAAATGCAAAGGAATTGGAATTATCTCATACATGTTATATGACCATAGTGCACTGAAAGTGAAAATTAAGGTAAAAGAAATTGCAAAAACTACACAACATGTAAATTAAATAATACCCTTCTGCATAACCAATGAATCACAGTTGAAATTAAACAACAAATAAAACAATATCTACAATTAAAGGAAAATGAAGATACACCATACCAGAACGTGTGGGATGTAATGAAAGCAGCCCTAAGGGAGGAATCTACAGCAGTGAATTCTCACAGGAAAACAGATTAGGCAAAAATAAACAGTGTAATGCTGCACCAAGCTTCTAGAAAAAGAAGAGCAAGTCAAGAAAAAAATTCACAAAAGGGAGGGAATTATAAATATCAGAGCAGAAAATAATGCAATTGAGACTAACAAAACAACAAAAAGAATTAATGAATTGAAAAGTTGATTCTTGAAAGAATAAATACAATTAATAAACCCCTAACTGACCTTATTAAGAAATGAGGAATGAAAAGGGTGAAGTTACTATAGATTCTGTGGAAATTCAAAAGATCATTAATACCTGTATCAAAATCTTTACTCACACAGGCTGGAAAACAGAATAAATAGACAAATTACTAGAAATATATGATATGCCAAAGCTGAATCAAGAAAATATAAAAAATTTTAATAACCCCCTAACACTTACTGAAATTGAAAACATAATTAAAAACTTATCAATAAAAACAAATCCAGGCCTGATGGATCATGGCTGAACTCTACAAGAAATTTAGAGGAGATTTACAATGAATACTCCTCACATACTTTAATGAAATTGAAAGGGAAGCAATTCTCCATAATTCATTCCTGGAAGCAAGTATTACTCTGATACCAAAACCAGAGAAAGACTCAATCAGAAAGGAGAACTAGAGGCCAATCTCCCTAAAGAATATAGATATAAAAGTCTTAATGAAATACTAGTGAACAGAATGCAGCAAATCACATAGAAGATTATATACCATGAGTAAGTGGGATTTATCCCACTAACGCAGGGAAGTTTCAATATATGCAAATAAATAAACATAATACACTATACCAACAAAGCCAAATATAAAAATCACCTGATCATCTCAATAGGTGAAGAGAAACATTGTATAAAGTCCAATACTCATTCATGACAAAAAAAATCTATAGAAAACCAGAATAGATGGTCTCTACCTCAATCTAACAAAAGCCATATATGACAAACCAAAATCATTCTAAATGAACAAAAACAGAAAGCTTTCACTCTAAAATCAGGAGCAAGATAAGGATGCCCACTGTCACCACTCTTATTCTATATAGTTCTGGAAATGTTAGCAAGAGTCATTAGACAAGAGACAGAAATAAAAGGAATAAGGAGAAGAAAGAAAGAAATTTAATTATCATTGTTTGCAAATGACATAGAAGACTCCATAAATTCCACCAAAAGACTACTAGAGCTAATCAGCAAATACAGCAGTGTAGTTGAATACAAAGCCAACACTCAAAACTCAACAGCATTCCTGTACACAAACAACAAATTCACTGAGACAGAAATTATGGAAATAACACCTTTCACAATAGCATACAAAAAAGGAGGTTCTTAGGTGTCAATCTAACAAAGAATGCAAAAGATCTATGAATTGAAAATTATAGTACTTTTAAAAGGTGAATGAAGAGGATATAAGAAAATGGAAAGCTATCCTTTGCTTTTGGACAAGAAGAAACAAAAATAAACATACTATAAAAATAAACATACTCCCAAAATACTTATACAGGTTTAATGCAATATCAATCAAAACAAAATTATAATACCTCACAGATCTAGAGAACACATTCCTAAAATTCATTTGGAAACAGAAAAGACCTAGAATGCCAAAGACAACCCTGGGCAACAAAGGCAAGGCAACAGGCATCACAATCCCTGAATTGAAATTATACCACAAAGCTATTGTGATAAAATCAGCATGGTACTGGAAAAAAAAGATCTGAGGATCAATGGAACAGATTAAAACATGTAGAAGCCACTTCAAACACACTAGCTGTTTTATCTTTGAAAATTAAGCCAAACATATTCATTGGAATAAATATATCCTCTTTAATAAATGGTGCTGGAAAAGCTGGCTTTGCACATGCCAAAGACTAAAACTAGACCCTGGCCTTTCATCCTGCACTAAACTAACAGTCAAAATGGATCAAAGATTTAAATATTAAAACAGAAACACTAAGTCTACTGGAAGGCAAGATAGGTAGAAATTTTGTAGATATAGGTATAGGCAAAGAGTTCATGAACAAAATACAAACCACATGAGTATTTCAAAGAGTCAATAACTGGGATCTCATCTGTTAAAATGTTTTTGCACATCAAAAGAAATCACTAACAGAGTGTGCAGAAAATCTACAGAACTGGGAAAAACTTTAGCTAACTGTCTCTCAGACAAAGGACTTATATCTAGAACATAAAAAATTTTAAAAACTAAGGCCCCCCAAATTCAATGACCCAATCCAAAAATGGGCATCTGAGATGAACATGCACTTCTTAGATGAAGACATACAAGTGGCAAATGAATATTTGAAAAAATATGCAGCATCATTGACCATTCAAGGATGCAAATTAAAGCCACAATGAGATTCCACCTCACTCCAGAAAGTGACCTGACCCGTGTGTCAATCTGGATCTGCGGGACAGTTTCCTGGAGAAGGAACGGGATTAACACAGACAGGACAGGAGACAGAGAGATGGAGACAAGTCGAGAAAGTCCGATCAAGTCTCATTTATTGAGGAAGTAGTCGCAGCTTTTATAGGGCAAGGGTGGGCCAGTGGGACAGGAAGAGGCCACAGGGTGATCTCTGATGGGTCATGTGTATGTGACGTGAGTAGAAGAGGATTATGGTTAATGTAGGCACATTATGTACCCATATGAGGGAGAGGCGGGGAGACAGCAGTGGGGTGGTCGCACCGCTTCCTACAAGAAAGAAAGACTATCATCAAGAAATCAATCAATAACAAATGGTGGTGGTGCTATAGGGGAAAGGAACCCTCTTTCACTGTTGGAAGTAGTACAGACTGGTACAACGACTGTGGAAATCAGTGTGGAGATTCTTCAAAAAGCTATAATTAAAGATCCTATTGAATCCAACTATTTCCCTGATGGTATTTTCCCAAAAGAATTGAAAACATCATGCCACGGTGATATATGTGCATCTATGTTTATAGCAGCGTAAGTTGTAATTGACAAACCTTGGAAAGAACCTAAATGCCCACTGACAGTGAAATGGATAAAAATATATGATATTTTTATATAATGGAGTATCACTCAACTATAGAGATGAATCACATTGAGGCTTTTATAGGTAAATGGATGTAATTTGAGACCATACTCAAGTGAAATAAATTTGATGTGTAAATATATATCATCTCCCTAGTATAAACCAAATCAAAAGATTAAATAAGATCCAAAATGTACAATAGATATTGTGAAAAGGAAAGGGAAAGAAAATACTCAAAAGAAAAGAAGAACTGTGATGGAGAAAGGAATAAAGAAAGAGGGGAAAAGATTATATGCATATGTATATGTACATGTATATATATATGTATGTATATATATATGTGTTCATATATATATATATATATATATATATGTGACAGATAATTATACTACTAATCTGTTTCTTCATCAAAGAAGAACAGTTTTTGTTTCCGTTGTTTGAGTGATCTTTCTTTTAGGCCAAAACCTTGTAATCTGTAAAGCTACTTTTAAGATAACAATATGCAATATAATAACTAGTTTTAATTTCTTATTTTTTTTGAAATTTGGTATCAGTTTTATCCTTTTTTGTTTTTGTTTTTATTTTTAAAATAAAAATTTTAAAAATAAAAGAATATGGTCTCAAGTTGTATTCATTTACAATTGTCTCACATTTATCCTTCTTTATGACAGTGTAGAACTCTATTTTATAAAAAAAATACACATCTTCTTTCTCCATCCCTCAGCTGATGGGCACTAGGATGGTTTCCAAGATTTAGCTCTTACAAACTGTGCTACTATAAACATGAGTGTACATATATCACTGTAGTTTAAGGTTTTTTAATTCTTTTGGGAAGGTACCCAAGAAGGGGGATAGCTGGGTCAAATTGGACCTCTAATCCTAGTTTTTAAAGGAATCTCCATGCTGAGTGTGGTTTTCTCCAATCTACACTCCCACTAACAGGGGAGAACAGTTCCTTTTCCCCCAAAGCACTTTAAGTATTGATTATTGGTTGATTTCTTGATGATAGTCATTTTTTCTGGTGTGAGATAGAATCTTAGTATGGTTTTAATCTGCGTCTCTCTAATAACCAGTAGTGTTGAACATAAATAAAAATCAGTAAATATTCATAATCTTATTTTCCTTCTATGCTTTTTTATCTGAGAAAAATATGTATTCATCTTAGATACCCATTTTTAAATTTGGGGGGTTTGATTTCTTTCATTTCTTTGTACATTCTGGACACAAGTCCTTTGTCTAAAGGACAACTGACTGACTATATGTTTTTCCACTCTATGGGTTGTCTTTTTACTCTCTTGGTGATTTCTGCTGCTGTACAAAGGATTTTAAATAGGATGAGATCCCAGTTATTGATTCTTGTACAATTTCCCATTTGATTGAAACTTTGCTCATTAAATCTTTAAGCATTAAACCTGTGTCTTCAAGTATTTTGCCTGTTCTCTCTTCCAGAAGCCTTAGTGTTCCTGTTTCAATTTAGATCTTTGATTCTTTTCAATTTAACTTTTGTGTGTGGTGAGAGACATGGATCTAGTTTTAATCTTTAGCATGTGGAAAGCCAGCTTTTCCAGCACCATTTATAAAGAGGCTGTCTTTATTGCAGTGAATGTGTTTGGCTTCTTTTTCAAAGGTAAGATGGCCAAGTGTGTTTGAAGTGGCTTCAACATCTTTTACTCTGTTTCATTGATCCTCAGGTCTGGTTTTTGTTTTTTTTTTTTTTTTTTGTTTTTTTTTTTTGCCAGCACCATACTGTTTTTATCATAGTAGCTTTGTAGCATAATTTCAAGTCAGGAATTGCAATGCCACTGCCTTGCCATTTTTGCTGAGATCTGTTGTTGCTATTCTAGGTCTCTTTTGTTTTTAAATGAATTTTAGCAATTTTTCTCTAATACCTTAAGGTATGCTACTGGTATTTTGACTGGAATTGCATTAAATCTGCATTTGTGTGTTGTTCACTATGTTGGTTCTTCCTGTTCATGAGCAAGGGAAAATGTGCCACTTTCTGATATCCTCTTCAATCTGCTTTTTCTAAGTACTATAATTCTCAAGGTATACTTGTTTTATTATTTCTAATGTGTTTCATCTTTTTAGATGCTATTGTGAAGGGTGTGATTTCCCTAATTACTCTTTTGGTGGACTTTTTATGTGTACAGAATTTTTGAGTGTCACTTTTATATTCATCTACATTTCTGAATTTGGTTTTTTAACTACAAGACTTTGGATGGGGTTTTGGGGGTTTTCTATGTGGAATGTGATGGCATCTGCAAATAATGATAATTTAACCTCTTCCTTTCCTACCCTTATTCTTTTCATTTCTTTCTCTTTTCTAATTGTTCTGCTCAGTGTTTCCAGAACTATACTAAATAGAAGTGCTGCTAATGAACATCCTTGTCTTGTTCCTGATTTCACATTGAAAGCTTTCAGTTTTTGAGCATTTAGTGAGATGTCAGCTGTATTTTTTTCATAGATGGCTTTTATCAGATTGAGGTAAGCAGTCCTATGAGGGAAATTTATAGTGGTAAATGCTCAGATCAGAAAAACATAGCACTCCCAAATAAACATCTTAATGGTGAACCTCAATCTTCTAGAAAAAGAACAAACCAAATCCAAAGCTCATATGAGAGAGGAAATTATAAAGATAAGAGCAGAAATTAAAGAAACTGAAACTGAAAAGACAATAAAAAATCAATGAACTGAAAATTTGCTTACTTGAAAAATTAAATAAAATTGATAAGCTCTTAGTCAGTCTTATCAAAAAGAGGGATGAAAAGACTCAAAATCAAGCAATTATAAGTGAACCAGGTGAAATCACAATGGATCCTGAAAATCCCGGCATATCCATCAATCCATCAGTATCTACTTCAAGAACCTGTACTTAGAATATGCAAAATAAATGGGCAGATTTTAGATGCATTAGAATTGCAAAAACTGAATCAAGAACTTATAAAAATGCTAAGTAACTGATACTCATCAATGAAATTTAAAATGTAATTAAAAACTTTTCAATAAAGTAAAGCCTAGGCCCTGATGGATTCACTGCTAAATTTTATGTGAAATTTAGAGAAGATCTAATACTACTACTAATGATAAAACTCTTTAATGAATTGAAATTGAAATAATACTTCTAAAATCATTCCTGGTTACAAGTATTACCCGGATCAGGGTATTACCAAAATCAGAAAAGGACCCAATCAAAGAAAAACTACAGGTCAGTCTCCCTAAAGAACCTAGATGCAAAAATCCTCAATAAGTTCCTGGAAAACAGAATGCAACAAATCATTACAAAGATTGTACACCATAACCAAGTAGGATTCATCCCACAGATGCAGGGATGGCTCAACATATGTAAATCAATAAATTTAACACACCATATTAACAGAGCCAAAGACAAAAACCATATTATCAACTCAATAGTTGTAGAAAAAGCTTTTGACAAAGTCCAACACTCACTTATAGTCAAAAAAGCATTAGCCATCAATGAGGTTGGTATGTAGCCTAAAATCTCTGCCTGATGAAAAGATTAATCTACTTAGTACACGAAGTAAAATTCTCCTTGTATTCCCGCAATTGCAAACAGTATGTTATCACACAAACCTAGATAATATTAAATGTTTTTGCTGGAAGATATTGCTGTTTTCTAAATTTCTGAAGATTTAGATCTCTTCCATCATGCATACTGCTTCTAGTTTAATCTGATGAAAACCAAGCAAACAACAAAACCACTTCCATACAGTGCAAACACCTAGGCTCAAGGGATAATAATTCTTTCAATCTGCATTCTATGTAACATGTGCTACCACTGATCCAATCTGTACTTCAGAGACAAAAAAAAAAGTTCTCAATAGACACTAGAAGTGGAATAAGGAAGATTAAGGTTCTGAAAGTCTGATAGCTGAGGATCACGTGAGATCAGGAGGAAGAGTCCACTGTCTGCAAGCATATATGATAGAGAGCCTTGGTTGAGGGTCTATCTAGAAGCAGTACAGGACAGTGAAACCTAGATGAAAGGAACAAGGGAAGTAGTTAATAGACAAAAGGCAGTGGACAAAGACTAACAACAGTGAGCTCATAGAGGCCAGAACTCACAATCATCTCAAGTGAAAGCAGCGTGGGTCACAAGTTTGGGGAAGTGTGATATGGGGACAGCAAGTGCAGTGGATCATGAATTGGCCAGTAAGAATTAGGGAAGAGAGAAGAGTATTGCAGGAGTGGCTTGAGCCTTTCTGGGCATCCGAGGCTTGGTTTTCTGGTAGATAGGTGTGGTGTTTCTCAAAATGTGGTCCCCAGAGCAAGAACAAGGATTGCCTAGGGAATTTCATACAGATGTAAATTCCCAGGCCCTACTAAATCAGAAAATGGGTCCTTGGTAGTGGGTGAGGCCATCTGTGTCTTAACAAGCCCTTCAGGAGCTTCTGATGCTCACTAGTTTGAGAACCACCAGGCAAAAGGTCAGTTGTAAAGCAAGAGAGAGCGTGGGAAAACATAGGAAAGCTTAAAGAGGTCTTCAATTAGGAATTTTTAAAAATAAAATCAAATTTTAATACCATATTCCAAAACAAAAATGAAGTTTATTTAAAAGGTGTACCTGGTGGTGGATGCTTGCCTTCTCATCCATTCTACACTGTGCTGCCCTGGTCTGCTCCCACAGCTGACCTGTGAGAACTGCATCCACACTTCCAGCCATTGGTCTTCCGGTGAGGGGCACCCCTGGTGAGCCCCAGAGGGGGATGGGAAGAGACAGCACAGTGAGGTCACTACAAAATGCACCTAACTTTCTCTCTGGTGCTTACGGCTTCCTCTTTTATCCAAGATAATCACTCTTCTCTTCAAAATGCAGGGCCAACCTCCTTCTGCTTGTCACCTCACGTCCAGCTTTATTACCATTTCTTTTTTTTTTTTTTAATTTTGTTTAAAGAGAAAACAAAACAGAAAAAGGGTACAAGTCATACAGAATTTCAAAAAAAAAAGAGTAAGAAATCACTAGTTAAGAGATTACATATTGTCACCTTAGAAATAGTTGTTCAAGTTAGAAAATTAAAGCATACAAAGTGGACATTCAAACAGTGAAAGTGCAAACAGTTGTGTTCAATGATACAACAAAAACTTAGTAATATGATTATCTATCTTATATACCTAAACACACTTGAAGTTGTATCCTTTCGAGCACTTTCTATTCCTATCTTTTTTACAATAACATTTACACATTTTGGGTTTTATTACTCTCACAATTCTTATTATTTTTTGGAAGATAATAAAACTAAATGTGACAAAACAAAACAGAGTCAGTCAAAACAAAGGATGGACATAGTACATGATGTAAAAACAGAATACAAGGTGATCAACAATGGTTAAAATAATGCCTCTAAATACATTAAAAAGAATTGCCTATATCATTAGGTATAATAAAATTGTATAAAACAGTCAATACAAAACCAATAAAACTGAAATATTGGAGACATTACTGGACTTCAAAAGAAGATAATAGTCAAACCAGAATGGGCATCATAGTGAATCTTACTGCCTTCAAAGTAGTTGTCTATATGCTCAAACTTGATACTATCAAACAAAACAGAATAGAGTAAAATCAGTTAAAACAAGACAGTGAGAGCAGTACAGGAGTTCAAATCAAGTAAATGGGAGATCCAAAAAGTTACTGTAATATGTCCTTCCATTTTATAATTTATTTTTCCCTTAATTAAATAAATTTTTTTAAAAAGGAAATTGAGATAAAAGAGGACATAACAACATAACAACACAGGTCAGAACAGAACAATTCAAGCAACACAATATTTCACCACAAGATAACCTGACATAATAGTAGTTACCATAGTGTCTCTTTCCTTGAAATCTTTGAATATAACTTCATATACTATAGCATCAAACATATCAAGACAGTGTGAAACCATTCAAGAGAATGAAACTATTACAGGGTATTTAGAACCAACTAACAGAAAACAAACAATGCTTTATATATTATCTCCTTGCAAATAAAAAATTTTGTTTTTACTACCACATATAATAAAATCCAATAAGATGTATTCTTGTCATTTCTTACACTAGGGAAATTATTCGGCATTCATACATGTGAGTTTAATTTATTTCACTTATGAGTATGGTCTCAAGCTGCACCCATTTATTTATAAATATCTCAATGTGATCATTCTTTATAGCTTAGTAGTAATCCATTGTATAAAAATACCACAACTTTTTTTATCCATTCATCAGTTGATGGACACTTAGGTGGTTTCCAAGATCTGGCTATTACAAATTGTGCTGCTATAAACATGGGTGCACGTACATCACTGTGGTATGATTTTTTAAGTTCTTCTGGGAATATGTGTAGAAGTGGAATAGCTGTAACAGATGGAACTTCCAATTCCAGTTTTTTGAGAAATCTCCAGACTGACCTCCACAATGGTTGCACCAGTCTACACTCCCACCAACAAACAGTGCAGGAGATTTCCTTTTTCCCCATAGCCTCTCCAATATTGGTTGTTGGTAGTTTTCTTGATCCTGGCTATTCTTTCAGGAGTGAGATGAAATCTCAGTGTGGTTTTATTTTGCATTTCTCTAAGGACAAATGATGATGAACATTTTTTTTCATGTATTTATTTGCAATTTGTATTTCTTCATCTGAGAATTGTGTATTCATCTCAGATGCCAATTTTTGGATTGGATCTTTAAATTTTGGGGGTCTGATTTTTTTTAATTCTTTATATGTTTTAGACTGAAGTCCTAGGTCTGAGGGAGAGTTCAACTAAGATTTTTTCCCAGTTTGTGGGTTTTCTTTTCAGTGTGCTGGAAATTGCTTTTGACATGCAGAAACTTTTTAATAGGAGGTGATCCCAAATATTGATTCTGGGATGTATGTGGTTTGATTTCTGTTCAGGAATTCTCTAACTATTCCTGTCTTCAAGATTTTTACCCAATTTGTCTTCCAATAGATTTAGTGTTTCTGTTTTAATATTCAGATCTTTGATCCATTTAGATTTTAATTTAGTACATGGTGATAGACATGGGTCTAGTTTTAGATTTTGGCATATGGAGAGCCAGTTTTTCCAACACCATTTATTAAAGAGACTGTCATTCTTCCAGTGAACCTGTTTGGCCCCTTTATCAAAGATAAAGCCATTGAGTGTGTTTGTAGTTGTAGTTGTATCTTCTAACCTATTCCACTGATCTTCAGCTCTGTTTTGATTACAGTACCATGTTGATTTTATTACCGTTGCTTTGTAGTATAACTTCAAGTCAGGGATTGTGATGCCTCCTGCCTTGCCTTTGCTGCTTAGAATTGCCTTTGCTATTCTAAGTCTCTACTGGTTCCAGATGAATTTTAGGAGTGATGTCTCTAGGTCTATGAGGTATGTTGATGGTATTTGTATTGGGATTGTATTCAATCTGTATAACAGTTTTGGGAGAATGGCCATTTTCACAATATTTATTCTTCTTATACATGAGCAAGGGATGTCTTTCCATTTTCTGAGATCCTCTTCAATTTCTTTTCTCAGTGTATAATAATTTTCCCTGTATAGTTCTTTCACTTCTTTCGTGAGAGTAATCCCTAAATATTCCATTATTTTGGTTGCTAGTGTGAAGGGTGTAGCTTCTATTATTTCTCTCTGTGTGATCTTGTTGTTAGTGTATAGGAATGCTATTGATTTTTGAGTATTGATTTTGTGTCCAGCTAAATCGCTGAATTTATTATTTATTTATTTGAATTTATTTATTTATTATTATTTATTATTTATCTATGAGACTTTCAATGGAGTTTAAGGGGTCTTCTATGTAGAGTATCATGTCATCTGCAAATAATGATAATTTAACTTCTTCTTTTCTAATCTTTACCCCTTTTATTTCTCCCTCTGGCCTAATTGATCTGGCTAGTATTTCCAGTACTATTAAATAGGAGCAGTGATAAGGGACATCTTTGTCCTTTGCCTGAATTTTCAGTAAAAACCTTCAATTTTTGGCCATTTAGTCATAGATGACCTTTATTATATTGAGGTAAAGACCATCTATTCCAATTTTCTGTAAGGTTCTTATCATAAATGAACGTTAGCCCTTATTTAAAGCTCTTTCTGCATCTATAGAAATGATTACGTGATTCATACTTTTGGCTTTATTGATATAGGTGATTACATTTCTTGATTTATGTATGTTGCACCATCCCTGCATGTCTGGAATGAATCCCATTTGGTCATGGTGTATAATCTTCTTGATGATTTGCTGCATCCTATTTGATAATATTTTATTGAGAATTTTTGCATCTGTGTTCATTAGGGAGATTGGCCATTAGTTCTCTTTTTAATTGGGTCTTTCTCAAGTTTTGGTACTAGAGAAATATTTGCTTCCAGGAATGACTTAGGAAGGATTGCTTCCCTTCCAATTTCATTGAAGAGTTTGAGGAGTCTCGGCATTAGGTCTTCTTTGTACTTCTTGTAGAATTATGCAGTGATTCCATCTGGGCTTGGGCTCTTCTTTGTAGGTAAGGACTTACTTAAATTTTCAATTTCATTAATAGAAGTTGGGTTATTAAGCAGTTTTAAATCTTTTGGGTCTAGCTTTCGTACTTCATATGTTTCTAGGAATGTGTCTATTTCTTCTGTGTTATGAAACCTTTGAGAGTAGAGGTTTTTGAAATAGGTGTTGATGATCTTCTGTATTTCTACAGAGTCTGTAGTGATTTCACCTTTTTCATTTCTTTTTTTTTTTTTTTTTTTTTTTTCGTTTTTATCGATACCAGGGATCGAACTCACAACTGGCTGCTTGCAAGGCAGGCTCTTATGCCGGCTAAATCCCCAGCCCCACCTTTTTCATTTCTTATTGCATAACTTTGAGCTTTTTCTTCCTTTTTTTGAATAAAGTTTGCTAGGGGCTTATTAATTTTATTTATTCTTTCAATGAACCAACTCATTGATTCATTGATTCTTTGGGTTGTTTTCTTAGTTTCTACTGCATTAATTTCTACTCTGATTATTATAATTTCCTCTTCTCTTTTGGCTTTGGGCTTGACTTGCTCTTCTTTTTCTAGATGTTTGAGACATAACATCAGTTTATTTATTTGTATTTGTTCTGTTTTCCTGATGTGGGAAATCAGTGTAAAACATTTTCCTATGAGGACAGCTTTCATTGCATCCCACAGATTTTGGTTAGTTGTATTTGAATTTTTGTTAGATTGTAGGTATTGTTTAATTTCTTCTCTGATTACTCAAGAGTGTGTTATTCAGTTTCCATGTGTTTGTGGGATTTTTGCAGTATCTTTTATCATTAATTTCTAGTTTTATAGTGCTATGATCCGATATCATGCAAGGGATAATTTCAACTCTTTTGCATTTATTTAAATATGTTCTGTGGGCTAGTATGTGGTCTATTTTAGAGAATGACCCATGTACTGATGAGAAGAATGTGTATTCTAATGTTGTTGAATAGAACACTCAGTATAAGCCTATCAACTCTATTTGTTCATAGGTGTGATTCATTTCTGTTTTTTCTTTGCTGATTTTCTGTCTGGTTGATCTGTCCCTTGGTGTCAATGGTGTGTTAAAGCCTCCTGTTATAATTGTGTTGCTGCTCATTTGGTTTTCTATTTCTGTTAATACTTGTTTTATATAAATGGATGCTCTGGAATTTGTGCATATATATTTAAGATAGTTATCTCTTCCTCTTGAAGTTTTCACCTAACCAGTATGTAGTGACCTTCTTTATCTCTTCTGATAGTTATTGTTTTGAAGTTCACATTGTCTGCAAACAGAACAGCTACCCTCGCGTTTTGCGGGGCATGGGTTCCCATTGCATGGTGTATTGTTTTCCATCCTTTGACTTACAGTCTGTGAGCATCCTTTTGGGTTAGATGGGTTTCTTGTAGACAGCCTATGGTTGGATTTTGTTTCTTGATCCATTCTGCCAATCTGTTCTTTTTAATTGGTGCATTAAGACCATTTACACTAATGGTTATAACAGTTATTTGTTGGTTTATTGTTTACATGTTAGCTTTCTGCTGTTGGATCTTTATCTTTATGTTTTGTTTAATTGTCTGCTTTGCTTAGTGGTTTTTTCCTAAGTGTATCTAAACTATCTTTCAATATTGTTTGTAGGGTTGGCTTGGTGATCATGAAGTTCTTCAGCTGTACTTTGTCATGGAAATACCTTATTTATCCATGGATTTTTAAGGACAGTTTTTCAGGGTACATCAGTCTAGGCTGGAAATCATTTTCCTTTAGGATCTGAAATACTTCACTCCATGCTCTTCTTGACTTCATTGTTTGTGCTGAGAAGTCTGCTGTAATTCTGGTTTTCCTTTATAAGTGTTCTGTCTTTTCTCTCTGATAGCTTTTAATATTCCATTCTTTTGTTGGAGTTTTGGGATGGCGATTATTATATGTCTAGGTGTAGTTTTACTTTTTTATGACTATTTGGAGTTCTATATGCTTCACTGATCCTGATGTCGGTTTTCAATCTCATGTTTGGGAAATTTTCAGCTATTACGTCTTTAAATATCCTCTTGATATCCATTATGTCATCCCTTTCTTTTTATTAATCCCTATCAATCTTATGTTGTTTTTCTTTGTGTCATCTTGCAGTTGTTGAATCGTTATTTCCTGATTCCTTGTTATTTTAAAAGATCTTTCCTTTCCTAGCTAGATTCCTAGCTGCAATGTTGTCTTCAAGGTCTAAAATTCTGTCTTCACTTTCATTGAGGTGGTTTTTACATCTTTCTGTGGAATTTTTGATTTCCTGTATAGCTCTGTGCATTTGCCTTATATAGTCTCTTAGTTTCTTATATTGCTCATCTAAGGATTCTATCTTTTTTGTTTAGTTCCTCCAATTTTTAAACTATATCTTCTTTGGATATATCCAGCATCTCTTTTATTTCTTTTATCATTTCTCTTTTACCTGGGAGATTATTTCTAGTTTGAATTCCTTTAAAGCTTCCTGGAGTTGCTTGTTTATTTCATTTGCTATTATGTCCAATATTTGAAGTTTATGGCATATATTTTCTTCTATGTACATCACTCCTAAGGTTTCCTTGGATGGGCTGGAGGTTTGAGATTTTAATTTGGTCTTTCATTTTGTCATTTTCCTATATTTCTGTGTTTCAAGTGTTTCAAGTGTTATTCTAAGTCTTCCTCGGGGTCTGTTGGAAATCCTCTTCTTTTCCTCAGCTCCTGGGACTCTGGCACCCTATTTCCTGGGTTGATAGAGGTTCACAGGGGGTGGAGCAGGCTGGCACTGACCGGCGCAGCCCCCCAGTGAGACAGGAGAAGCTCTTGTGGACGACAGTTAACTGCTGCTTTATTCATGCGGGCTCTGGTTTATATATTTGGCCGTGACCAATCACAGGCTGCCACGAGGAAGCAGGGCAGGAATGGGACGCAGGCTCTGGCTACTATATCCAGCTGTGGCCAATCAGGAGTTGCCACAGAGTATGGAGTGAGCACGAAGTGCGCAGGGGTTGGCTAATTTAAAGAGGGAAATAGCGCATTGCGGAAGCTGGCGTGGTCCTTAGTCCCGGGTGGGGTATGGTATGTTGAGCGCCTGAGCCCAACATCTCCCCCTTTCTTTATAACTGATGCAGTGTCTCCAGAGGTCGGTGCCCCTCGTGAGGTGTCACGCTGCAGTCATAACAGTGCCTCACTACTTGTTGGTGCTCTTTTGGAGGGGGCGGGAGTATTGTTTTATGAGCCCAACCCACATGCTAACCGACATGGGGACCGGGGTATCTCCTGGCCAAGGACGACACCCCCTGCGATGCTTTGTTCCACACCTGCGTCACAGCATGGCGAACCATGCTGCCGGGCTTTGACCAGATTCCATAATCAGCAATGCTTGTTTGATACTTTGTCCCTATTCCTTTGTCTGCGAATCTGACAGAGCAGAGGTAGACTGCCGAATGCGGCAAGTGTAGTCATGGTAGCCAGAGCCCCTGTTCCTGCCCATTCCTTTATGAAAGCCAATTGGAGAATTGGCCCGAGCTGGATCACAGGAAACTCGTCTGGGTCCGTCATAGCTGGAATTGGTACGAACTGGAGTACCTGCATAACAACAGCTGAAAGTGTACTGTTATCCCAACATTATAACATATAACAGGTTGCGGTGGAGCAATTTAGAAAAGTCATTGGCTGCAAGGGCCGTACGAGATGCAAGAAGGAGGGGAAAAGGAGGCTACTAACCAGGGGAGTTGGCCAAGGTGCCATGGTTAATGGGAGTTGTGGGTGTACTTGCTTGGTCTGGCTTGTGAGGCTCCTGTTGGTTCCCCTGTTCTGTGGTTGACGTTTCCTCTGGGTTGGGGTCTGGTGGTTTGCAGGGACGTATCAGGTGTTCCGGGACCCAGACAGGTTCGCTGCCTTCTTCCTGCGGGAAGACACAGACTGCCCCTCTCACCCAACTAAGTACTGGGCTGGGGCCTCTCCACACCCCATGCAGGAGGTCTTTCCAGCGTACCCAACCATGTTTGGGTGCGACAGGGTTGGCATGTAGCTGTGCTGGCGTGGATCCTTGTGGGTTGATGTTCACAAAATTGTAAGTGAAGAGGGCAAGATTTAGTCTGGCCCTAGGTGTCATGCCCTGGGCAATACCCTCCTTTTGTTTAAACAGAATAGACTTGAGGGTTTGATACGGCCTAACTTTAATTGCTCTTGAATAAGTTTGGATGCGGCTTCTGCTTTGTCTCGTGGTAGGGGCCACTGATTTATCCAAATGGGGTCATTAGAGACCCATGTCAATTTGAGAGGGGCAGAAGCCGAGTCAGTGACCCCCACTAAAAACCCAAACCTGGCCTCTGAGCACGTGGTTATGCCTGGATGGGGAAAGGCCTTCCTTGCAGGTCTTTGCCTAATCCTTTGCCTGGTTCATACCCTTGATTTTTAAGAATTCTCCTGGCTGTGTGAGAATATTCATTGCACAAGGTCAAGTCTAGGGCAGAGAGCACTTCTCTCCCCCATAGGGTAACTGGAAGCTGGAGAACATAGGGTATGAATTCTCCTGAGTGTCCCTCATTGTCTTCCCATTTAATTATCTGACTACTAATTTTAGGTGCATGAACTGATCCCAAGCCTTGCAGTGTTTGTTGTGCCGTCTGGGTAGGCCAGGTTAGTGGCCAGTCCTTTTCAGCTATAATAGAGCGGTCTGCTCCTGTGTCTAGCAGTCTGGATATTTTTCGCCCATTGAGTGACAACGTTAGCATGGGGCGCTCATCCAATCTAAGAACGAGGGCAGCAAAGGCTGGGTCTGATGATCCAAATCCTCTGTCTCCTCTAATACCAGACAATGATGGATAGTCCCCATGACGGCTGGATAACACTAGCATCTGAGCGATGTGGTCTCCTGCCCCTACGGCTACTGGGCCTTTAGGAGCCTGCATCATCACCTTTATTTTTCCTGTGTAATCAGAATCTATAACACCTGGTAAGACCTGTATTCTTTTCATGGAGAGGGATGATCGACCAATTATCAACCCTACTGTGCCTTCCGGTAAGGGGCCGGACATATCTGTCTCTATGGCCTGTGTCCCCATTTTCGGGGTTAATACGAGTCCAGTGGTGGCACAGAGGTCAAGTCCCCCTGAACCCGGAGAGGATCTCCTCGGTTCTGACCTGCCCATGTTGGCGTCATTGGCAGTGTCTGGTCTACCATATACTCTCCGGCTGGGTAGAATCAGGGGCCCACCCCCTGGGAGGCCCCCCAATCCCATTTTTTGGCCTCTCTGTGTTACGACCCTTACCCGTGAGGGGCAGCCCATTTACATCAAAGGTGGAGCAGCACTCCGCGGAGGAGTGATTTCCCTTTTTACATCTGGGGCACTTTCGGTCTTCAGGAGGGGGGGGTTGTTCTCTTCCGAGTCCCCAAGATGGACAGTCTCTTTTTATGTGTCCCTGTCTGCTGCATTTGAAGCAGCCTTCTATCAGGCGGGCACCATTCTGTGGCACCACTCTGCCTTCCTGACCTTCTTTAGTTAGCTTCATTAACATGGCTGCCAAACCTGAGTTGGTTAATGGCCCCCGATCTCCCGACAGAGTTTCATCCATACCTCAAGAGACCTATTTTTGTATGGACTAATGGCAGAGCAACATTCTTTAGTACATTGCTCAAAAATGAGCTGCTTAATGAGCGGCATGGCTGTCTCCACGTCCCCAAAAATTCTCCCTGCTGCCTCCATCACGCGGGCCACAAAATCTGAAAAAGGCTCGCTTGGGCCCTGCAAAATTTTTGTCAAGTGGCCTGAGACTTCTCCCCTAGCCGAGACCCGTTTCCATGCTTGTATGGCTAGTCTATTTATCTGTGCATACACCTCTTGTGGAAATATCAGCTGATTATTGAGATACTGCCCTTGTCCTAATAACATATCCGCGTTCCAGGCGGCCTGATTGTTCCGGGCATTAGCTTGGGCCTGTTCTGTGGCAAGTTCAACATTCCAGGCTTTCCAATCAAGATATTGGCCTGGGCTGAGCACCGCCTTGCACAAACTGGCCCAATCAGCAGGTGTCATGGCATTTCCTGGCAGGGCTTCTACTAGGGACAGGGTATACACCCCGTTAACACCGTACATGGTGCTGGCCTCCTTAAGATGCTTTATTACCTTTATATCTATAGGCAGGTGGGCTCTGTTTCCCTGAGCATCTACAGCAACCGGAAAAGCCTGGAGAAAACGGCCCAGGCCTCCTGGGTCCTCTCTTTTGACTTGATGCCAAAGGTCTTCCAGGAATGTCCCAGGGGACATCTGGACCCGTTGCGGGCAGCTACATAGCTGATGGCAGGGTCTCGGGTAAGCATGATAATCTGGCAGGTCGGGAGGTAGAGCCATAGGTCTTATACGGGGTGGCCCTGGGATCCCGTACTCGCTTTCATTGACCCATTTACTCTGAGAAATCCTGCGTTGCAGCTCATTTATGGCCTCAGAGTAGGGCCCTCTCGACTGCGTGTGTGTGACTTCCCCTCTTTCGGTGGTGTCTGCATCCGCCATTTTGTGTACTTCTTCTTCCTCCCCCTCATTATCTGACAAGTTCTCTGTTTCTGGGTTGGGTGGGGTCACCTCGCCTGCGGCACTGGGCTCCCGAGATTGCGGGAGGATTCTGCCTGATGGTAATCAAGCGCCATGGCGCCAGCCCTTATATGGTCACGACAAGAGGTGTCTGCGAGACAGCTTCTCACTACTGCCCAAAGGGGTCTGACTCCTGGCTCCAGGAGGCCATTTTCTGCTGCAAAGTCAAGATCTCTCCCTAATTTATCCCAGCTGGGGATGGTAACAGATCCCGTGGGACCAAACCAAGGTCCTACCTTATCAACCTGATCGAGGAAGTTTTGAATTTGTTCTCATTTCATTTGTAATCCCTTTTCTCTCAGTAAGTCGCTTAAGGCGACTGACAATGGCTGAGTAGCCGTGTTACCCATGTTAACCGGAATTTCAAGAGTTTCTTTTTATTTATTTATTTATTTAATTTCCTTTTTTTTTTTTTTTAAACAGGGACAGCTTAGTCCCCGCGCCCCTTTACGGCGCCCCCAAAACCTGCCTCTTTACGGCACCGGGAACTCTCTTTACGAGTTCCTCGACCCTTGCGATGCGTCCACCCAAGGTTGCCCGATAGCCCCCACCATCCGGCCCGGCAGCCCCCGCTGCCTGTTGCGTAGCCCCCACTACCAACGTTGAGCAGCTTAACCTGTCAGCCCCCGCCCGCCGAGTAGCCCCCACTATTGGCGCTTGACGGTTTTACCTGTTAACGTCTCTGTTCCGTCGGAGAGAGAGGTTCCTTCCCGTACTGTCAGGGAGAGGGTCTCAGCACTCTGGGAGAGAGGGTCTCAGCGCTCCCCATACGGGCCACCAGTTGACCGGCGCAGCCCCCCAATGAGACAGGAGAAGTTCTTGTGGACGACAGTTAACTGCTGCTTTATTCATGCGGGCTCTGGTTTATATATTTGGCCGTGACCAATCACAGGCTGCCACGAGGAAGCAGGGCGGGAATGGGATGCAGGCTCTGGCTACTATATTCAGCTGTGGCCAATCAGGAGTTGCCACAGAGTATGGAGTGAGCACGAAGTGCGCAGGGGTTGGCTAATTTAAAGAGGGACGTAGCGCATTGCGGAAGCTGGCGTGGTCCTTAGTCCCGGGTGGGGTATGGTATATTGAGTGCCTGCGCCTAACATGGCACAAGCCTAGCCTCTGGAACCGATGGTGCCTGCCTGGTTGCTTAGCACTCCACTGTCTGCCAAGCACAGCCAGGAGATGGGAGGCTGATGCAGGCTCCCTGGACCTGCCTTGCTGCTCCAATGCACTCAGACACTGTGAGGTTCCCTGGCCAGGGCTGAGAGAGGTTCTTAAACTAGCTGGACTTGGGGGAAAGTGTACAGGGCACTTATGCCAAGCCACCAGGCCTCTGGAATGGGTGGACCCCACCTGCTTGGTTAGAACTCCACAGTCCACCAAGCACAGCCAGAAATGGGGAGGCTGATGCTGGTGCCCCGGACCCACTGAGCTGCTCCATTGCACCCAGAAGCCACAAGGGTTCCAAACAAGCTGGACTTGGGGGAAAGTGTGCGGGGAACTTTCACCAGGCTGCTGGGCCTCTGGAACTGGTGGCACTCACCTGTTGGTTAGAACTCCACAGTCCACCAAAAATGATATTTGTAAGGCCAAAGAGACTTAATGCCCCACCTGTTGTGAGCTTAAGGCTTGTACAGTGTACTTCACCTTGCCATGCAACCTTGGTGGTCACTCGGGACCTGGCAGGGCCTCGTCCGGTGACACTAGTAAGACAGAGATCCTCAGTGCACCACACAGGGCATGCTGAAGGTCCATCCAGAATACTCCACCCACTCAGGAGCCTGTGAGCATCACACATGACATGGAATACCCTTCTAAGAACCTTTATTTAGCTGGAGAACCCCCCCCCCCCAGAGAGACAGCCCACCCACAAACCAAGAAACAACTGAGACTTTTCATTTGGCTGCCACAGGGCAATAGAGGGAAATGACAACACAAAAGATCAAAATGCAATCTCAGACTACCAACCCATTCCAAACAAGCCTAAAAGACATGAACATAGAAGAAATTGTAAGTCACACACCTGAAACTTCTGAAATGATAGTAACTGAAGTAAAGAAACAACTTCATAAAGCTGTAAAGAAACTCAGGTCAGAAATAATCTCCCAGGTAAAACAAGAAATAAATGTAACAAAGAAATGCTGATCATATCTAAAGAAGATATGAAGTTAAAAAATACAGGAGCACTTTGAATAAATAATATTAAGAAAAAATAGAATGCATGAAACAGATTCAAAGAGATATCCAGGAAATCAAAAATTCCATCAAAAGCTGACAAAACTGCATCAATGAATGTGAAGATAGACTTTCAAACCTCAAAGACAAGAATGCAACTAGTGAACAAGAAAGGAAACATCCATAAAATAACAAGGAATCAGGAAAGATGATTTTAAAAAAAAGCAATGTAAGATTCATAGAGGTAAACACAAAAGAGGGTGACAACACAAATGATAAAAATGAATATTTACAAAAGTAATAGCCAAAATTTCCCAAATGTGGGAAAGGAAATTGACATACAGATAAGTGAAGCATATCAAACTCTGATCAAAGATAACCAAAATAAATCTAATCCTAGACACATAATAGTAAGTGTTTCAGAAATTCAACATAGGAACAGAATATTAAAAGCTCTTAGAGAAAAGAAACAAATTGTCTACAAATGAAAGTCCTTCAGAATCAGCAGACTTCTCAATAGCCACTCTCAACAAAAACAATAAAATCAAGAAGGCATGGAGTGAATTACTTCAACTTCTAAAGGAAAATGATATCTAACATAGATTGATGTACCCTACAAATCTATCTTTCAAAATCAATGGAGCAATAAGATACTTCCATGACAAAAAAAGAGCATGAACACCTAATTGCACTACAAAGAATACTGATGTAAAAATTGCTATGAGTTCAAGAACACCAACAGAAAAAAAGCATCAAGCAGGGCAAATAATTAAACAGAAGGGAAATGTACAAAACAACAGTGGAAAGATAACATGGAAGAAAAGCCAATACATATCATTTACAACCGTTAGTGTAAATGGCCTCAATTCACCAATTAAAAGAAACAGAGTGGCAGTGTGGCTCAAGAAACAACATCCAACCATATGTTGTATACACGAAACCCATCTAACCCAAAAGAAAACTCATCAAAGGGTGGAAAACAATACTTCATGCAACAGGAATGTAAAACTAAGCAAGGGTAGTTATTCTGCTCGCAGAGAATATGAGCTTCAAACTAAGAATGATCAAGAGAGATAAAGAAGGTCACAACATACCAGTTAGGGAAAAATTTCAAGAGGAAGAGAGAAAAATCTTAAATATATATGCACCAAATATGGGAATATCCAACTATGTAAAACAAATATTAATAGATATGAAAAATCAGATAAGCAGTTAAATAATTAAATGGGAGATTTTAACACCCCATTAACATAAAGAGACAGATCAACAAGACAGAAAATCAGCAAAGAAATAAAAGAACTGAATCAAATTTGTGAACAAATGGATTTAACAGACATATAGTGTTCATTCCATTTAAGAACAACAGAGTATACATTCTTCTCACTTTCACATGGGAAATTCCCTAAAATAGACCATTAATCATCCACCAGAACATACTTAAGTAAGTGGAAAGGAATCAAAATTATCCCATGCATATTATGTGATCCTAGAGCCATGAAACTAGAAATTAATGACAAAAGAAACAGTAAAAGCTCCATAAACACATGTGAATTAAATAATACACTCCTGAACAATCATTGGGTCACAGGAATTTAAAGTAGAAATTAAACACTATCTACAAGAAAACAAAAATACAAATATAATTACTCGAACCTGTGGGATGTAATTAAATAAATTTCCTCAGAGAAATTTTATTGTGGTGAATTCCCACATCAGGAAAACAGAATAAAAAAAAAAAAACCTGATGCTACACTTCAAACATCTAGAAAAGGAAGACTAAGTCAAGCCAAAAACAAAAGAAGGGAGGAAATTGTGAAGATCAGAGCAGACATTAATGCAATTGAGACTAAGAAAACAATACAAAGAATTAATGAATCCAAGAGTTGGCTTTTTGAAAGAATAACTAAAGTTGATAAGCTTCTATAAACCATATTTAAAAAGGAAAGAAAATACTCAAATTCATGCAATAAGGAATAAATGATAAAAAACTGAAAGCTTTAAGTCTAAAATCAGAAACAAGACAAGAATGTCCATTGTCACCACTCCTATTCAATACAGTACTGGAAACATTAGTCAGAGAAGTTAGACAAGAGGGAGAAATAAAAGGAATAAAGATAGGACAGGAAAAAGTTAATTAAATTATCATTATTTTCAGATGACATGATGTCCTACATAGAAATCCCCTAAATTTCTATTGAAAGACTTCTAGAAGTAATAACTAAATAAAGTAGCTGGATGCAAATTCAGCACTCAAAAATCAATATCATTCCTGTACAGAAATAGCAAACTCATTGAGACATAAGAGAAGCCACACCCTTCACATTAACATCCAAAAAAATGAAATACTTAGGAATCAATCTAACAAAAGAAGTAAAAGATCTATTCAGTGAAAATTGCAATACTCTGAAAAAAGAAATGAAACATGATCTCAGAAAATGCAAAGGCATTCCTTGTTCATAGATAGGGAGAACAAACATTGTGCAAATGGCTATTCTCCCAAAATTGTTATATATATTTAATGCAGTTTCGATCAAAATACAACTACATACCTCACAGATCTAGAGATACCATTTCTAAATTTCATCTGGAACCAGAAGACACATAGGATCAAAAAGGCAATTCTGGACAACAAAGGTAAGGCAGGAAGCATTATAATCCTTGAAAAGAAGTTATACTACAAAGCCACTGTAATAAAATCAGCATGGTACTAGAATAAAAACAGGTCTAAAGATCAATGGAATAGATTAGAAGATACAACCACAACTACAAACACTCAGCCACATTGTTTTTGACAAAGGAGCTAAACATGAACACTGGAAGAAAGATAGCCTCTTTAATAAGTGGTATTGGAAAAACTGGCTTCCCATATGCCAAAAACTAAAACTAGACCCATGCCTATCATTGTGAACTAAACTAACATCAAAATGGATAAAAAAAAACCTAAATATTAAAACAGAAACATTAAATCAACTGGAAGACAAAGTAGGTAAACATTTTGAAGACATGGGGGAAGGCAGAGAATTCATGAACAAAAATCTAACTGCACAAGAAATACTTCCCAGAATCAACAACTGGGGTCTTGTCTTATTAAAAAGTTTTTGCATGTCAAAAGAAATCACCATCAGAGTGAAAAGAAAACACATGAAATGGGAAAAAATTAGAGTCAACTGTCTCTCAGACAAAGGACTTCAATCTATAACATATAAAACATTCTAAAAAATCAGAGCCCTGAAATTCAAAGACTCTATCCAAAAATGGTCATCTGAGATGAATATGCACTTCTCAGCTAAGGAAATACAAATACTTGAAAAAAAAATGTTTAGTATCATTGGTCATTGGAGAAATGCAAATTAAAACAACACTGAGATTCTATCTCATCCAGAAAGAATGGCCAGGATCACGAAAACTACCAATAAGTAGTGCTGGAATGGGTGTGGGGAAAAAGGAACTTCTCTGCACTGTTGGTGGGAGTGTAACCAGGCTGGTGCAACCACTGTGGAAATCAGTCTGGAGGTTCTTCAAAAAGCTGGGATGGTAGCTCCCACTTGATCCATCTATTCCACTTCTAGACATGTTCCCAGAACTGAAAACATCACACCACAGTGATATACGTGCACTAATGTCTATAGCAGCACAATTTGTAATAGCCAGCTCTTGGAAACAACCCAAATGGCAGTCAACTGAGAATGTATAAAAAAGATGTGGTATTTTTATACAATGTAGCACTACTCAACTATAAAGAAGGATCACATTAAGGCTTTTAGATAAAATCAATATGGCTTGAAACTATTCATAAGTGAAATAAATCTAACTCACAAGTATAAATACTCTATTGCTTCTTTATTGTAAGAAACTGAACAAGTATATAAGATACAAAATCATAAATAAATACTGTGAAAGGGTAAGAGACTTATCAAAGGGGAAAAATAACTCAGGAAAAAGGATAAAAGAAATATAAGAAAAGAAACAAGATATAAATTTATATATATACATCTAAGATAGCTAAGATAATTGTACTATTGATTCTATTCTTTCTTGAAACAAAGCAGCTAACATTCATAGGATTATATAAATTTGCATGACTATTTTTGGTAATTCGAGCAGGACTTTTGAAGATAACTTTGCAAAATAACCTGTGTAAGTTCCTACCACATTGTTTTGAAAGCCTACGTTGTTAATGTTTTTGGGTTTTTTGTTATTTTTGTTTGCTTGTGTTTTTAGTTATTGTTATCTTGTATTTTGTTTTGTTTTGTTTTTGTTTCTTCCTCTTTAAGGTAAAATAGAAAAAAAAATGAGATTCTTAGAACTTAAGCTGAAACCTGATTAGTGATGTTTATATTGTCCTTTAAGTCATCCAAAGAGCATGAAGATAAGATGAGAAGCAGGGCATTTTCAGCCATTTAAAAACTTATCTCCATCAAAGTTGCTCCTGTGTGCATCTCTGTGAACTTTACTCCAAATATGCAACGTGGTCATGCCTTTTGTTCCGAGTCTTCTACCTTGAGATAGATTAACCCCTTTAATCATTAGGTTTTATTTCAGGTGCTCTACTTCAGAATAGAGTGACAGAATTAAAAGTCCTAATACCTACAATTTCCAACTAGAATGATTTTCTGTGGTGCATATCAACAACCTTTTGACTGTCAGTCTCTGTTAAACTGTCTGTACCAACCTCAACTTGCTCCTTAAACTGGCATTGTTTACAAACTTCACCCTCACTGTTAGGATGATATCTCTGCATTAAAGTGAATACATTGAACTATTAACAGATCTATTGCTGAAACTGAAAGGGTTGTTGACCTAGACCAGACATTGTAGCCAGAAAAAGCCTCAGCCGGAATTAGGGAGCTCCTGTCTCCCCCGCCCCTAGAGATTTACCTGTAACCCTATACCGCCCCCCACCCTTCAAAATCTGCCCCTGGTGCCACACGTGTGCCAATGAAATACCTGTGCATCTCTAATGGCTTTAGGGCACGCCATAAGCTTAGGCTACTTATATTCCCCCAAGCCACATGTCCGCGTGAGAGAGAGATCGCCAGATTC
Source organism: Cavia porcellus (assembly GCF_034190915.1). Taxonomy (NCBI): domain Eukaryota; kingdom Metazoa; phylum Chordata; class Mammalia; order Rodentia; family Caviidae; genus Cavia; species Cavia porcellus. Next base: position 46,895,364 of record NW_026947513.1, on the reverse strand, counting down.
CAGCAGCCAGCGTGCCAGTCCTCTCTCTCCGTGTTCCCAGAACAAAGTCCTCTTTTGTTTTATACTCCTCATCTTTTGGGAATATTTTTCATCTTCTGGAAATAATCCTATCAGAAACTAGATAATCTTTGCATGACCACAGTTGTTGGGGATAATGAACCTGAAATATGCAGCAATTCTCTTTTCTTCTGAGGTCTCCTATGCCAGATAACCCTTAATAATCCAACTATTGCAAACAAAAGGTATATTTGGCCAGCTTCTAGGTAGTGATTCTACCTTCCTTATAAAAAATATGTATCTAGTGAGTTGTTTCTTGGTGAACATTAACCAGTAAGGCTGTATTATTCTATATCAGTTTATAAAAGTTTGAACAAGGGGATAGAGTAAAAGCATAGTGTGTTCCTTAGTTTTATGGTTCACATTATGATCATTATTTTTCATTCTTGTCATTTGGTAAGAACTCTGTTAAAGAAAAGCTGAAGCTGATCTCCCTGAGAAAGGATAATTTGGATTTTCACTCCATCATGATTAATTACCTTGAATAAGAGGGAGGAAGAAACAGTGACCATATCACTTCCAAAAGACTTTCCCCAGGGCAACACTTTTTTTTTCTGTGTTCTTCTCACTTTTGAGGAAAATTTCAAATCTCTGCTAGAAATATAATATATGCTGTCATAAGGAGAGAAATCTAATGAGAAGGAAAACAGGTCAGGTAATATCTGATTATTATTTGTCATATAAATTAAAAGGACTTGGCTGAAAAAAAGAATGATTTTGACTCATCCCCTTTTGTAGTAAATCACTTCTGTTTATTGACTGTGGTGAAGAGATGGGAGGCACTTCTGTCTAGGTTTGTCCATTTGCCTCATCACTGTCCCTCTAGGTGAAAGAATGTTGGGGACCTTTTGTTAGAACCACTTGCACTTTCAACAGCAGACTGACCTCAGGTCAGTGGTGGTCTCAGTGCTATTCTTAGTTTTCTTAGAATTTGTGCAGCATCTGCCAGAATTGCTGTCTTAGTCCATTTCCTGTTGCTATAATAGAGTATTTGACACTGCGTAAATTTTAAGAAATAGAGATATATTTGACTCATGAATCTGAAGGCTGAGAAGTCCTACATCTCAGTGTTGGTGTTTCCTGCTAGGTGCTCGAGCTGCATCACAGCCTTGCAGAAAAGGAGTAGTGAAAGCCATTATGGGTAGAAGAGGCAAAAATGCAAGGAAGAGGCTCACTTTACAAGAGCATACTCAAGAATGAGCCAATCCCTAAGGAAAGGCATTAGTCCTTAATGAACTCATAAAATTACTGCCACTTCCCACCATTGCTACATTGGAAATCAGATTTATACAGGAGTTTCAGACACAATAAACCTTATTCAAACCGTGTAACTGCTGAAAGTTGAAAATTGTTGGCTGTGTTTATCATTAATACCTTCAGCTACTTTCATATCTAGGATTACCCTCTTTGATTATTTTATTAATATTCTCTGAGATTTGATGGTTTCATGAGAAGAAAATTGGCTGGTGTGATAAGTCTACTCTCAGAATTCCTGAATCTGTCTATATGTTTTAACTCTGATATACTTTTCAGTTGTCTAAGATGAAAACAATAAGAACCACATTCAACATTGCTAGATGCAAAGAAATCTCATCAGACTCATATAATTACTTCTAACAAAGTAAATTGACACACTGTTTAGGAGTGTTTAATGTAATAATATTAATATGCACTTACTTTATTTATTACTTCAACTGGATATAAGAATTTTTGCCTTTATGTGCTATGAAGCAACACATGCTGTTTGTATGTGGAAGATTTAGTAAGGAACTATAAGCAGGATACATTCTAGTAACATGACTGTGTTAAGTGTACATATGAAATTGCTTACATTAATATTAAATTCAGAATTATTAAAAATGTTGTTCTGTAGCTGGAATACACTATGTGGATACACTACTGGAAAAAGTGGTGTCAGAAAAATCAACAAAATAAGCCAAAAGTAAGAACAACATGATCATTTCTACAGATGCAGAAAAAGCTTTTGATAAGGTCCAACATTCATTCATGATAAGAACTTTACAGAAAATTGGAATAAATGGTCTTTACCTCAATATAATAAAGGCCATCTATGACAAACCAACAACCAGTATCATACTAAATGGCCAAAAATTGAAGGCCTTTACTTTAAAATTAAGCACAAGACAAGGATGTCCTTTATCACCACTCCTATTTAATATAGTACTGGAAAAACTAGCCAGAGCAATTAGACAAGAGAGAGAAATAAAAGGGGGTAAAGATAGGAAAAGAATAAGTTAAACTATCATTGTTTGCAGATGACATGATACTCTACATAGAAGACCCCCTAAACTCCATTGAAAGACTCTTAGATACAATAAATAAATTCAGTAATGTGGCTGGATACAAAATCAATACTCAGAAATCAATAGCATTCCTATACACTAACAACAAAATCACAGAGAGAGAAATAAGAGAAGCCACACTCTTCACACTAGCAACCAAAAAAATGAAATATTTAGGAATTACTCTTATGAAAGAAGTGAAAGATCTATACAAGGAAAACTGTAATGCACTGAAAAAGAAATTGAAGATGATCTCAGAAAATGGAAAGACATCCCTTGCTCATGGATAGGAAGAACAAACATTGTGAAAATGGCCATTCTCCCAAAACCCTTATACAGGTTCAATGCAATCCCAATAAAAATACCATCAACATATCTCATAGATGTAGAGAAATCACTCCTAAAATTCACCTGGGGTGAGAAAAGACCTAGAATAGCAAAGACAGTTCTAAGCAACAAAGGCAAGGCAGGAAGCATCACAATCCCTGACTTGAACTTATACTACAAAGCAACAGTAGTAAAATCAACATGGTACTGGAATCAAAACAGAGCTGAAGATCAATGGAATAGATTAAAAGATACAACCAAAACTACAAACACACTCAACCACCTTATCTTTGATAAAGGAGCCAAACTGGTTCACTGTAAGAATGACAGTCTCTTTAATAAATGGTGTTGGAAAAACTGGCTCTCTATTTGCCAAAAACTAAAACTAGACCCATGCCTATCACATGTACTAAATTAAAATCTAAATGGAACAAAGATCTGAATTTTAAAACAGAAACACTAAATCTACTGGAAGACAAATTGAGTAGAAACCTTGAAGACATAGGGGTAGGTAGAGAATTCATGAACAGGACTCAAAACGCATGGGAAATGCTTCCCAGAATCAATAACGGGGATCACTTCTTATTAACAAGTTTCTGCATGTCAAAAAAAAAATCTCCAGCATAGTGAAAAGAAAACCCACAAACTGGGAAAAGACTTTAGTGAACTCCCCCTCAGACAAGGGATTTTTGTCCAAAACATACAAATAATTTAAAAAACTCAGACCCCCAAAATTCAAAGATCCAATCCAAAAATGGGTATCTAAGATGAATACGCACTTCTCAGATGAAGAAATACAAATGGCAAATAAATACATGAAAAAATGTTCATCATCATTAGTCATTAGAGAAATGCAAATTAAAGCCACACTGAGATTCCATCTCACTCCTGAAAAAATGGCCAGGATCAAGACAAACAACAAGTACTGGAAAGGCTGGAAAGGCTGTAGGGGAAAAGGAACTCTCCTGCACTGTTGGTGGGAGTGTAGACTGGTGCAACCATTGTGGAGGTCAGTCTGGAGATTTCTCAAAAAGCTGGATTGGAAGTCCCATTTGTTCCAGCTATTCCACTTCTATGCATATTCCCAGAAGAACTGAAAGCATCATACCGCAGGGATATATGCACACCTATATGTACAGCAGCACAATTGGTAATCACCAGATCTTGGAACCAACCCACGTGTCCATCAACTGAGGAATGGATAAAAAAAGTTGTGGTATTTTTATACAATGGAGTACTACTCAACTATAAAGAAGGATCACAATGAGATATTTATAAATGAATGGGCACAGCTTGAGGCCATACTCATAAGTGAAATAAATCAAACTCACATGTGTGAATACCGAATAGTTTCCCTATTGTAAGCAATGATTAATGAGTTCGATCCCTGGTACCGATAAAAAGGAAAAAGACAAGAAAAAAAAAAAAGAAATTATTCAAATATATAAAAGTATGTGGTAATCATGATTCCTCATTATGTGACCTTGAAGCCTTATAAAGTTTTCACTCATTAATTGGAATGGCTTTATTCTGGGCTGCTTGAGATTATTGCCTGTGATGAAATGAACAGCTATTTTGAAGAAAACAAGACATCATTATAGCTAGTGCTGATTTAATATCATCTTCTTTTGAAGCCCACCAAACTATTGCTCTTATGTCTCCATTGGTTTTATCATGTTGTATCTTACTGGATTTTATTATATGTGATAGTATAAACAAAAATTTTTATAGGCAAAGAGATAATATAGAAACCATTGTTCATTTTCTGTTAGCTGGTTCTAAATACCCTGTAATACTTTCATCCACTTTAATGGTTTCACACTGTCTTGATATGTTTGATGTTATAGTATACGAAGTTACATTCAAATATTTCAAGGAAAAAGACACTATGGTAACTACTATTAAGTAGGGTTATTTGGTAGTGAAGCACTAGGTTGCTGAAATTGTCATGCTTTGACCTGTATTGTTATGTTGTTATGTCCTCTTTTATCTCAATCTCCCTGTTATTCATTAAAAAATTATTTATTTATTTTTATTATTTTTTTAATTAAGGGTAAAAATAAAAAAAATTTAGCAGGATATATTATAGTAACTTTTTTGATTTCCTATTAACTTGATTTGAAGTCCTGTATTACTTCCACCATCTTGTTTTGACTGATTAGACTCTGTTCCATTCTTTTGGTAGTATCAAGTTTGAGTATAGGCAACTACTTTGAAGGCAATAAGATTCACTGTGATGCCCATTATGGTTTGACTATTATCTTCTTTTGAAGTCCTGTAATGTTAACAATGTTTAGGTTTTATTGGTCTTGTTCTGTACTGTTTTGTTCAACTTTATTATACCTAATGATATAGACTATTCTTTTTAAGGAAGTAAGAGGCATTATGGGAATCATTGTTGACAACCTTGTGCACTGTTTTTACATCATGTGCTATGTCTACCCTTGGTTTTGACTGACAGCATTTTTTTTGCCATATTTGGTTTTATTCTCTTCCAAAAAAAGATAATAAGAACTATGGGAGTAATAAAACCCAAAATGTGTAAATTTAGTTGTAAAAAAGAGAGGAAAAAAACGTGCTCTAAAGGATACAACTGCAAATGTGTTTAGCTATGTTAGGATAGATGACCATATTACTGAGTTTTTGTTGGATCATTGAACACAACCGTTTTCAGTCTCACTGTTTGAATGTTCACTTTGTATGCTTTGATCCTATGACTTGAGCAACTATTTCTAAGATGACAATGTATAATCTATTAACTGGTGATTTCTTACTGTTTTTTTTTTTTGTAGTCTGTATTACTTGTACCCTTACACTGTTTTATTTTGTTTTTTCTTTTAAATAAAATTAAAAAAGAAAAAAAAACCCAATAAAATATTGAGGCAAATTGAGTAAAGTATATTTTGTGATTTTTCAGATGAAAAATGGTATAATGTAAACAGAAACATTAAGTATGAAAAACATATCTAGTGCAATTAGAGTATTCCAAAGGAGGACATCTAATGTGTTGGCTAATGTCATTGTTCTCATCACCCTGGAGCTGATATTCTAGTGAAGATTACAGATCTAGACAAGTAAACAAATCCCAGTGTAACACTAGATACTGATATATGCTATGAAAAGCAGTACAAAGGATGTGAAACTGATCAGTAGACACTCACTTTCAGATGATTAATTAGGAAAGAGGGGATATAAGCAAAGATCCAAAGAAAAAGATTAGGAAATAAATTGGCAGAGACAGAAAGGTCTAGATCATGTAGGTCATTGAATGAAGTTTAAATTTAACCTACAGTTTGTTGCAAGACCACTGAAAATATTTAAGTAGGGAAGTGGCATGATATGACCATTAGATACCCAGTGGTCGACAATGTACAGCAAGGAGACAAAGTACTGAACACAGCAAGGTCATTCAGGAGACTGAGGTGATAGTCGAGGGGTGGTAGACAAAATTCAATGCAAATGAAGATAAGCTGTCAGATCTGTATGCATTTCAAAGGATTCACTGTTACACAGGCACTTGTCAGGGTGGTGGTTTGGATCAGAAGAGAAGGGGAATGATTAATGACAAGGAAAAGGAAATAATGATTTATGGATTTGTGCTATAAATGATAAAAACAACCGTAGTGAATATAAATAAAGTAGTCAACTGGATAACATAGAGGCCAAGTTCAAAGCTCCCTAAATTTGATATTCTCTCTCTCTAAATATTCTTCTCATTATTGTATTCTGAAATGTAAAAAGAAAACATGAAAACTGAAAATTTTACATATTAACTGCTATAAAAGCAGTTAATTAATGCTTTTGTTCTTTGTTTTGATTGGTTTTAGCCTGTTTTCTATTATTTAATTTCAATATATGTAAAGATATGGACAGCTCTTTTGAAGAGAATAAGAGACATTATGGTAGCCATTGTTGATTTTCCTGTTGTCTGTTGACCAGTAAAGTTTTCGTTCTTTTGGTTTGATCAGTTGTATACTATTTTGTTTTGTTTTAATTCAATGTGTGTGAAGATGTGAACAACTATTTCAGAGAGAACAGGAGACACTGTGGTAGTCATGGTTGATTTCCTGTTGTCTTGACTTGAAATCCTGTGTTGTTTGCCTTGTATTGTTCTGATCTATTTGGTTCTGTTTTGTTTTATACTCTTTAAAATAAAAAAGCACTTTAAAAATTAAGACAACTTAAAATCATATAGCTTGAAGGTAAAGACAGTAGACAACATATATTGTTATAACACATTGAATACCTATTTATTTAAAAAATATTGATGGACATAGCAGAAGTGAATCAATTTAAATATAAAAGACAATATATCCATCTACAAAGAGAAGTCTTTGGAAAATATTTTACACAAAAAACTAAACTACAATAACAAAAGACAAAAATGATAGTCAATTCAAGTACCAATCATCAAGCAATTACTATATTATAGGCACGGTATATAGAAAACATACCATTTCATTTAATCATTGCCAAATCCTCCCAAAGAGATATATTTTCCAGACTTCACATTTGAAGAAATCAAATCTTAAGTAAATAAGTGATTTGTTCAAGATCACATAGCTATTTAGCATGAAGGCACATGGAGGTCTTACCATAAAATGTCACAGAGTCACTAAGAATAGTTTATTTTGTAATTGATGTGAGTAAATGAATAGAATAATCTTCCACCTGAAGTGAGATGTAGAAACAAATTTGTCCATTCAAGGAACAATGTGGTCTTATCAGTACTTTCCAATAGAACATTATCAAGAATAAAACCATAGTTGAAGGGTTGATTTTATTGCTTTTGCAATAAAGTATGACTCACACCTGTGAGAGCCCTTCTAGCATTTCATCAAGAGTGCAAGAGATTTAATTTAGGATCTGAATTGGTTTGAGGCAATTTGCTAGAGGGCATGAAAGGCAAACTTTGCTCTGGATTGAATGTTGTCAAGAAATGGAGATTTATATAATTGGATAGTTTAATAAATCTTACCTAGGCCATGAAAGAAATGAAATGAAGCAAATACCGTAATTGATAAAGAAGCAACAAGAGGATATAAGCTCGTTTTTGTGGTGGACAGCACCCAGACTTGCTTACAAAGCAATCACAGATTTTTCCTGATCCAGTGCAGCCCCATGGCAGCTTTGTTTGACGTCAGGGCTTTGGGAAATGGTGGAGTGCCAGTAGGGGGGCCCAAGGCTTGTCATTCAGTGTCCAGCAACAGCAGAGAGAGTTGTTTGTAACACTAACAAAATTAGTGATTTCCACATATATATGTATTTTTTCAATATTTGCATGGGTTCCTTTTAAGTCTTCATTTTAGGCAACTAGGAAGGAACTGACTAAATGCCACAGTGGTTTTTAATTGCCAATAATACGACTTTTTCTAGAAAAATTACTTTTTCTTTTAAATTTAGTGCTGTTCTAACCCTTTTTGTTTGTGTCATTCATTTTATTTTCTATCCTTGAGATTTTTCTTTGAAAATAGAGACCACTGTATACAAAAATTAGCTTAAGAAAGAAATCTATTATGATATAACAGCTAGGAAATTTAAAATCATTCCATTATTTTCCAGTCTGTTTTATAATATACTGTGAGGGCATTCATAACCCCCATAACTATTTGCTTTCTTTTTCTTTGCCCTTTTCTCTCTTTGGAACTCCCTACACCCTAGTTTTGAAAACTTATTTTCACTTATTTTATGGCCTATAGATTATGCTTTAGATGCTTAGTTAGCAGTTAGACTTCAAACAGCAAGTAAACTTTGGCCAAATCCCCAAAAGGCTGCCTTCTCTGCCTTAATTGGCCATAAAAACAATGAAATAGGGAACAAACAGATTTTATCTCAAGGTGACCAAACTGCCTGATGCCCATATTGTGTGTCAATTAACCAGATGTGGAAGAAGGTCTTGTAACCTTCCAAAGCAATGATGGTGCAGTAAGGAGGTGGTATCCATGGCAACTCCCTGACCTTGTGAACTCACCCAAGGGTAAATAAGAGAAGAGAACAAAGGAATCAAGCCAGCCAGTCAGTAGCCAGCAGTTTCAGTGGTTTGGCCTGACTGACCACTGCAGTTTTAATAAACCTCACTTACTTTTTGAATCTTAATGTCCTGCAGATAAATTTCTTAAGCATGCCATAACAATACTAAATAACACAAAAGTAAAAATGAAATAAAGAGGCATGACTTCTTATGTTGGGAGCCGCAGCCCCGAGCCCAGTCGCCTCACTTGGCGGACGTGAGGCCTGTAGTAAAGAGTAAAGCCTGAGGTAGATTACCCCTCCCATCGAGCACGTTAGTTTCCTGCTTACCGCGTAAGCAACCCGCTCAACAATATAGTCTGCCTGGCAACTGATGATGTTAGCCAATCAGCTTGCCTTGCTCACTTTAACATGATTGGACACTGTATCCGTATATATACTGGTGCCACCCCTGGGAGGAAGGAGAAGCCCGGAAGTAGAAGCCCAGAAGGAGCCGCGGGGAGCGGACCAAAGGAGGCTTCGGCTGGGAGCGATCCCAGGGCAGGCTGTACGGAGAAGGAAAATAAAAGAAAAGGTTGTCCACTGCCAGACTTTGTCGTGTGTCCTTCCTGCCGGCCAGGAGCGACATCGACATTCTTATGCTTGTAATTTAGTGTGTGTGTGACCTTTTATACAATATGCTTGAAAACTTTAAGTGTGTTAGAAAAAATACTTTAGAAAATGAGAGACTCTGTACTTCTCCACACTTTCTTTCAGAGAAAATTATTAATAAATATTTTTATACATAATGCACATGTGTATGTCCATAAATTAATCACTTAAACATGTTCAAAGTAGTCACATTACTCACACCTCCGTAAAACATTTTATTTATAATTATCCACAGAAATTATATTTTGTTGACATAGATTATTGAAGCAATTAATTATTAATTAAGTTACATCTTATTAAATTATGTCTCTTGAGTAATTTTTGACTAACATATAGGAATATTTTTTCAGTATTCTATTTTATATGTACATCTAAATTTATGTTCATATTCAATTCAATAATAAAATATTCAGACAATTGTTTCACAACCAAAATAAAATATGAGTAGTTTATCTAAGATAACCTAAAATAAAACATTGCATATCTAATTTAGGTTTCATTCATTATATATCTATTTTTTTTTAAATCGGTACCAGGGATGGAACTCAGGACTGCGCACTGCAAGGTACGCACTTATGCTGCTAAGCTAAATCCCCAGCCCTTCATTATATATTTATATAACTATTGACAAATTAGTGCCAAAGTATTTTAATAGCTTCATAGTATTCCAGCATTGTATGATTTTATAACCTTTGCTTGGAAGCTTATCGGAATGAAAGACTTAATTTTCCATGTGTGATCACTGCATTTTAGGCAAATTTTTGTAAGAGTATTGTAAACTGGCAAAAAGTGAATCAGATACTATTAATGATCTTCCATCTCAATCTAGAATATCATAAAACCCACCTTCCAAAGACACACACACACACACACACACACACACACACACGTAGGAAAGAATGTAAAAATGAAAGAAATGCATCTGTAAATATCCACCCAGTGTACAGTCCCTTCTTATGTACAGTAACAGTGTTAAATTTGCTTCTTCTATCACAAGACACCTTACAAATATAATCCTAGCATTTTCTAAATATTGTATATTTTTCCACTCTCTCATAAGTCACTACCATGACTCAAGTAGTTCTCTGAAAAATACAGAACTCAATAGAAAGATTGTCATCATCTGATATCTACCATATTCTTATCAAATGTACATCTTTTAGAACTCAATTACACTAATAAAAATTCTTTCAAGTTTCAGGATACAAAATCAACATAAAAAATTCAGTAGTGTTTCTATATACTAACAACAAAAATTTCAAAAACAAAGTTAAGAAACAACTCTATTTATAATAACACCAAAAAAGGATAAACTACAATCAGGGCACAGTGGTGCACTCCTGTAATCTCAAAACTCATGAGGCTGATGCAGGAGGATTACCCCAAGTTCAAGACCAGTCTAGGCTACATAGTGAATTAATGGTCAGGCTGAATTATATAGTAAGATACTGTCTCAAAGAAAAATAAAATAAACATTAAATAATATATTAGGAATAAACCTTGAAGTAAGTAAAAACTTGCTCAGTGAAAATTGCAAAATATTGCCAACATTAGTGACACAATAAAAAGCATCAATGTTCAGTGATTAGAAGACTTAATAATTTGAAATGCCAATAGTCCCAAGAGATATTTAGGGTAAGAGCCAGAGGAAAAGAGTCCAGGAGGCAGATACAGTCCTCAGTGTCAAATCACTGATACACTGAGACACATCTAGTCCAGTCTTGCAGGCGTCTTTCAAACCAATCGTTAACAAGATTAACAATCAGTCAATATAGAGTCAGTAGTCAGTTTTAATTTTAACCTGATCCATACTATTCCTGCTTTCTTTTACTTACACTAATAGTTGTTCGCAAACTAAATTTCCCACACATCCCTCAATCTATTTGCAGTTAAATGTTGTTAAAATGCATTATGATTGATATCATGTCTTTATTTCCACAGATCAATCATTGGAATGGAGTTTGTTTTTCACTGAAGTTATGGCTATTTTACTAGTTGCCAAGAACTAGCTCTCCTCATAAACATTTCAGTGATAAATAAAACTAGAAAATAATCTCCCCAACTCTGCATGACAATGGAATTTTTACAACACTCATATATGGTTTAAATTCCCAACTTCAATCTTATACTTTATTCATTTCAAGTTCTCAGAAAGCAAGATCCACATATTTTCAACATCCTGCAGGATTGAGACCTTAAAAAAAATTCATTGAATGTGAAAATAATTACTCTGAATCTCCTTATTCAGTATTTTCTCCCACATTATAAATTATAAATCACTGACCACTTAAATGCTGCTGGCTCTGAGAAAAAAAGAGAGGATTTCATAAAACTTCCAAAGTAAATGTATCCCTAGGGAAATGAAAATTTTTAATTTGTTGACAGATTAGAAACTAAAATGTTTTAGAATGTTTGGTAGGGCCCATAGGAACTTTTCGAGTGCAAAGAAATATATTAAGATTGTCATCTCATTATGAAATAAGTATTTTTCAGGTTTAGGATAATGATTATCACATTTATGCCTCTGAGACTATAAAACTTTTATATTAATTTTAGTCATGAATACTAGAATTGTTTTTGAAAGGATATTACTACACAATATCAACCTATTTCTATGCCCCCCTCAAAAGGTTGTTTTTATCTTCTACACTAAAAAATGGTATCCTTCTACAGCTGAGGAAATAGTTTTTTTAATTTCCCAAATATGCATGTTAGAGGAAAATTTTTTCTTCTGAAAAGGAAGACATACAAAAGGCTCCTTAAAGATTTCCATATGCAGTTTTAAGAAACAATTATTCGACAAATATTTTTGAGCACCTTCTTTACTGAGTACTTTTCAAGATTTGGGAGTTTCGGTGAATGAAGGAGAGCCATTCTCCCTGCTTGTGAAGAGCTTACAGTTTGAAGTAGAAAAGATTTTTTATATTAAATAAAAAAGTAGTAGCAAGTGAACTGCCTGCACTGAGTGACACAAGCCAAAGCCTTGCACAGCAAAATTCACCTAACCATGCAAGTTTGGCGCCTCGCATGGAACCTGGTGGGTTCCTGTCCAGCACCTCCAAACAGCCAGGGAGCTGTGGTAGGTCACTTGGGTCCTGACTGAGCCCTGCCCAGTGACCTGAATGACAGAGGAACCTCCTGTGCTGAGTGGTGTGGGCCGAAGGCCTGTACAATGAACTCCACTTAGCTCTACAATCTTAACACCTCTCTCAGAACTTGGTAGGGCCACCTAAAGTCAACAAACAGCAGGGGGATTTTGGTGCACCATGTGGCATGAGCTAAAGGCCTGCACAGCATCCTCCATCTAGCTGTTCACCCTTGGTATGCCACTCAGAATCTAGTAGAGTCCCACACAGCAACTTCAAGCAACCAGGAAGCTTTGGAGTGCCACATGAGGTGTGCTGAAGTTCCACCCAACATATTCCACCCACTGAGAATCCTTTAAATGCCACTAAGGAACTGATAAGGCCTGCCTAAAGTCCCCCACTCAACTGGGGAAACTCCCTGCAGTCCAGACAGACATCCTCAACCCAGGAAGCAACTGAGACATTACATTGAGCATCAGCAGAGGAATTCAGGAAAATGACAATATCAAAGAGCAAAATGCAATCTTAAACCTCCAGCCCATTCCAAACAAGTTTATGAGACATGGACATAGAACAAAGTATATGCCATACATCTGAAACTTCTGAAATGATAGCAACTAAATTAAAGAAACAACTCTATGAAGCTATAAGGGAAATCAGATCAGAAATAATCTTGCAGGTAAAACAAGAAATGATAAACATAATAAAAGAAATGCTGAATACATCTAAAGAAGACATATTTAAAAAACTTTGAGGAACACTGCCAAAAGATGGAAACCTTTAATGAACAATATAAGAAAACATTAGAATGAAACAGATTCAAGGAGATATCCAGGAAATAAAAGTTCCACTGAAAGCTGGTAAAACCAAATGAATAAATGTGAAGATAGACTTTCAGACCTCAAAGACAAGACTGCAGCTAGTGAACAAGAAAGGAAACATGTTTAAAAATAACAAGGAATCAGAAAATAACCAGTTAACAGTTTCAAGATGATGCAAAGAAAAACAATATAAGATTGATAGGGGTAAACAAAAAAGAAGGTGACAACACAAATGATAAAAAGTACTATTTACAGAAGTAATAGCCAAAAATTTCCCAAACATTGGAAAGGAAACTGACATACACATAAGTGAAGCCTATTGAATTCCAATCAGCCATAACCAAAATAAATCTACACTCAGACATATAATAATCAGCATCCAAGAAATTCAACATAAGAGTGGAATACTGTTAGAGAAAAGAGACATTACCTGTTAAGGAAAGCCCATCAGAATCATAGGAGTCTTCTCAACAAAAACAATGAAGTCAAGAAGAGCATGTAGTGAATTATGTCAAATCCTAAAGAAAAATGATTTCCAACCCAGATTGGAAAACTGTCCTCCAAAATTGATGGAGAAATAATGTACTTCCATGACAAAGAGAAGCTGAGGAACTTCATGACCACCAAACCAACCCTGCAAAGAATATTTAAAGATATTCTAAATAGAAATAAAAATAACTACAAATTTAAGAACACCAACAGAAAAAAGAACACTAAGAAAGCAAACAATAAATCAAAGAGGAAAGGTAAAGAACCAACAGCAGAAAGATAAACAACAAAAATGAGCCAATATAAATCAGTTACAACCATTAGTGTAAATGGCCCCAATTAAAAGAAACAGACTGGAATCATGGATCAAGAAACAACATCCAACTGTATGCTGTACAGAAGAAACCCATCTAATCCAAGAGGAAATTCATAGACTGAAAGACAAAAGTTGGAAAACAATACTTCATGCAATAGGAAACCTCCCAAAAGAGTAGGAATAGTTATTCTGTTTGTGAACTTCAAACCAAGAATGATCAAGAGACAAAGAAGATCAGTACATACTAGTTAGGGGAAAACTTCAAGAGGAAGAGAGAACAATAGTAAACATATATGTACCAAATGTGAGAGCACCCAACTATGTAAAACAAATATTAATAGAAATGAAAAAATCAAATAAGCAATAGCACAGTTATAATGGGAAACTTTAACACCTCATTGACACAAAGAAACAGATCAGAGGTGGATAATTTGCAAACGAATACAGAAAGTGAATCAAACTTGTGAACAAATGGATTTAATAGACTTGTACAGAGTTTTCCACTCAATAGCAACAGATATACATTATTCTCAGCTTCACACAGGTCATTCTCTAAAATAGATTATATATTAGGCAATGGAACATGTTTCAGTAAATGCAAAAGAATTGAAATTATCCCAGGCATCTTATCTCTTCATAGTGCCATAAACTAGAAATCAATGACAAAAGAAACTACAAAAATTCCATAAACACATGAAATTAAATAATATACTCCTAAATAATCAGTGGGTCACAGAGGAAAAGAAGAAATTAAGCAATATCTACAAGCAATCAAAAATGCAAATACAACTTACTGGAACCTATGGGATGTAATGAAAGCAGTCCTCAGAGGGAAATTCATTGCAGTGAATTCCTACATCAGGAAAATAGAATGAACATAAATTAACAAGCTGATGCTATACTGCAAACCTCTAGAAAAAGAAGAGCAAGATAATCTGAAAGCCAAAAGAAGGGAGGAAATTATAAAGATCAGAGCAGAGTTTAATGAAATTGCAACTAAGAAAACAATACAAAACATTAATGAATCAAAGATCTAATTTTTAGAAAGAATGAGCATAATTGACAACCTCTACCAACCTTATTGAAAAAAGGAAATAAAACCTCAAACTGATGCAATAAGGAATGAAAAGGGTAAAACCTCTACAGACTCTGTGGAAATACAGAAGATCATCAATACCTACTTCCATAGCCTTTACTCTCATAAGTTTGATAACACAGAAGAAATGGACAGATTCCTAGAAACATATGAATTACCAAAGCTAGGTCAAGAGGATATAAAACTGTTGAATAACAATTTCAGTTAATGAAATGGAAAATGTAATTAGAACTTTACCAACAAAGAAAAGCCCAACTCCTCATGGACTCACTGCTGCATTCTACAAGAAATTCAAGGAAGGCTTAGTGCCAACACTCCTCAAACAGTTCAATGAAATTGAAAGGGAAGTAACTCCCCTTAAATCATTCCTGGAAGCAAGTATTACCCTAATAGGAAAAGCACAGAAAGACCCAACAAAAACAAAAAAACAAAAAAAAAAAAAAAAAAGAGAGAGAACTACAGGCCAATTTCCCTAACAAACATATATTTAAAAATCCTCAGTAAAATACTGGCAAACAGACTGCAGCAAGTCATCAAGATTATACACCATGACCAAGTGGAATTCATCCCAGGAATGCAGGGATGGTCCAAAATATGCAAATCAGTAAACTTTATGCACCGTATCAATAGAGCCAAAGACATCATTTCAATAGATGCAGTAAAAGCTCTTGATAAATTCCAAAACTCACTCATGATAAGAATACTACAGAAAATTGGAATTGATGATCTTTACTTCAATCTGATAAAAGCCGTCTGTGACAAACCAAAAGACAGCATTATGTTAAATGGTCAAAAACTGAAAGCTTTCATTCTAACAATCAGGAACCAGACAAGGATGTCCATTGCCATCATTCCTATTCAATATAATGCCGGAAACTTAGCCAGAGCAATTAGGCAAAAGAGAAATAAAGGAATAAGGATAGGAAAGAAAGAAGTTAAAATATCATTATTTGCAGATGAGATGATGCCCTATATAGAAGACTGCCAAAACTCTGTTGAAAGACTTCAACACATTTAAACCACATACAGAAAAGTAGCTGGATCAACACTTAAAAAATCAATAGCATTCCTGTACAGAAAAAACAAACTCATTGAGAGAGAAGTAAGAGAAATCATATCCTTTACAATAACATCCAAAATGATGAAATACTTAGGAATCAATATAGCAAAAGAAGTAAGAGATCTATTCAGTGAAAATTACAATAGTCTGAAAGAAAAAATAAAAGAGGATCCCCCAAAATGAAAAAAATATTCTTTGTTCATGGATAAGAAGAACATTGTAAAAAATGAATTCTCCCAAAATTGTTATACAGATTTAATGCAATTGCAACCAAAAGACCAATACACACCTCACAGATCTAGAGAAATCACTCCTAAAAATTATCTGGAACCAGAGGAGACCTAGAATAGCAAACACAATTCTAAGAAGCAAAGACAATACAGAAGGCATCACAATCACTGACTTGAAGTTATACTATAAAGCTAATGTAATAAAATCAGCATGGGACTAGAATAAAAACAGGCCTGAAGATCAATGGAATAGATTAGAAGATACAACCACAACTACAAAGATATTCAGCCACCTTATCTTTGACAGTGGGGCTAAACACATTCCTTGGAAGAAAGATAACCTCTTTAATAAGTGGTATTAGAAAAACTGCCTTTCAATATGCTGGAAACAAAAACGAGCCACATGGCTATCATTGTGAACAAAACTAACATCAAAATGGATCAAGGATCTAAAATTAAAACATAAACACTAAATCTACTGGGAGACAAAGAAAGTTGAAAACATGAAAACATAGGGGTAGACAGAGAATTCATGAACAAAATTGTAACTGCACAAGAAATACTTTCCAGAATCAACAACTGGGATCTCATCTTATTAAAAAGTCTTTGCATGTCAAAAGAAATCACCATCAGAGTGAAAAGAAAACACATGAAATGGGAAAAATTCCTACTCAACTGTCCCTCAGACAAGGGACTTCTAACTAGGACATATAGAGAATTTTTAAAAATTAGACCCCTGAAATTCAAAGACTCAAACCAAAAATGGTCATCTGAGATGAATATACAGTTCTCAGCTAAAGAAATACAAATGGAAAATAAATACATGAAAAAAATATTTAGTATCTTTGGTCATTAGAGAAATGCAAATTAGAACAACACTGAAATTCCATCTCACTCCAGAAAGAATGGCCAGGATCAAGAAAACTACCAATAAGTAGTGCTGGAGAGGCTGTGGGGAAAAAGGAACTCCTCTGCACCTTTGGTGAGAGTGTAGACTGGTACAACCACTGGGAAATCATTCTGAAGGTTCTTCAAAAAGCTGGGATGAGAGCTCCCATTTGAACTAGCTATTCTACTTCTAGGCATATTCCCAGAACTGAAAATATCATACCACAGTGATATATGTGCACCCATGTTTATAGCAGCACAATTTGTAACACCCAAATCTTGGAAACAACCCAAATGCCCATCAACTTAGAATGGATAAAAAAGATGTAGTATATTTATACAGTGTAGTACTACTCAGCTATAAAAAAGGATCACATTGAGGCTTTTCTAGGTAAATGAGTGTGACTTGAGACCATACTCATAAGTGAAATAAATCTAATTTACAAGTGTAAATACTGTCTTGTCTCCCTAGTATAAGAAACTGAAAGAGTAAATAAGATACAAAATCTTCAGTAAATATTTTGAAAGGGTAAGAAACTGCTTAACGGGAAAAAATAACTCAGAGAAAAGAAATATGGGAAGAAACATGATATAAATTTGTATATATACACTTAAGATAGTACAGATGATTGTACTATTAATTCTATTAGTTCTTGGAACAAAACAGCTAAAATTCATAGGATTATCTTAAATTTGCATTTCTGTATCTGGTATATGTATATGTATCTGTATCTGAGTAACTTTTTTGAAGACAACTATGCAAAATAGCAACCTTAGTTATGTTCCTACTCCTTCTTTTGAAAGCCTATATTGTTACTGATTTGGGCTCTTCATTATTGTTATTTGTCTCTTTCATTTCTTTTTCTTGTATTTTCTTTTGTTTTTCTAACACAGAAAGCATAGATGTACATGTATATGCTAATATATGCTTAGACCATTTCCTAAAATGTTTGCAAGTATTGATTTTATTACATGTGATGTTATCAACAGCAACTTAGAAGAGGACAAGGTATTATGGAAGCCATTGCTTATTTCTTATCATCTTGTTTTGAAGTCCAATAATGCTTTTATTCTTTGTTTTAATTGGTTTTAGTCTACTTTCTATCATTTGATTTCAATATGTGTGAAGATATGGACAGCTATTTTGAAGAGAACAAGAGATATTAAGGTAGCTATTGTTGATTTTACTATTGTCTGGTTTTAAAGGCTTTAATTCTTTTGTTTTGATCAATTTTATACTATTTTGTTTTGTTTGGTGTCATTGTGTGTGAAGATATGGACAACTATTTTGAAGAAAACAAGAGACATTGTGGTAGACACTGTTGATTTCCTATTTTGAAATCCTGTGGTGCTTGCATTGCTTTGTTGTGACTTGCTTTATTCTGTTTTGTTTTCTTTAAAATAAATAAATAAGAAAACTGCAGCATTATAGACCCACCATGAGTCAGTTGAGTCAGATGAAAAATGCTCTAAGAATCTAACAGTGAAAAATGCAGGATTATGTTCCATCTTCACAGCAGGGGCTCTTAGCAATAAAGAGTAGCTTCAATCTTTATTTGGGTAAAACTAGAGAAAGATATTTTGAGGGAACAAACGCAAGCATAAAAGCACAACTGAGCAGAGCCACATTGTGGTGGAAAATAAAGGAATTTGGAAATTCAGGTGTATTTTGTGAATTCAAGCACAAGGTTAAACAGCAGAAATAATGCTCACAAATATTTAGATTTGGTAAATAATCTCAGGACACACTTATTTGACAGAAATTGACAAAAGGAATTTGATCAATAAGGGATGACTCAGTACATAGTGCATGTTTAAATGTTAAAAATTTGACAGAGTAAAAAGTATGTTGCCCTGAATTCCCCTCAAAATACTCTCCTTCACCTCATACATACTGGTTCTATCATTTTTGGCAATGTTTGTTTTATTGGAATAAATTTTTTAAATTTAAACATTCATCATATCATTAAATCAGTCCTTCTATTAAAAAAACACTTAAAGTAGATTGAACACTTAAATGTAAAGCTCCAAACTACTAAAACACTAGAAGAAAACAGGAGAAGTCCTCCATGACATTGGTCTTAGGAATTGTGTCAGTGATAAATCCAAAAGCACAGACAACAAAAGCAATAGTTGATAAATGGGATTACAGCAACTAAATAGGTGATGAGACATCTTACAAAATGAAAGAATATCTAAACAACTAAATGTCAATAAAGAAAATAATTAGTTAGAATAGAGAAATATTTGAACAGATATTTTAAAAAGATAATATACAGGTGGCCCACAGTGGTAAAAATGGTGCTCAGTATCAGTAATTTTTAGGAAAATGCAAATCAAACCCAGGTGAAGTATCACACCTCTCCTGTTAGAATGGCTTTTATCTGCTGTGAGGATGTGGAGAAAGGGAACTGTCACTCACCATTGGCAGGAATATATGCTTAGCAAACACTGTAGAAAACCACAGGAAGGGTCCTCAACCAAATTAAAGCAGAACTGTCTTCTGGACTATATATTAAGGGATCTGAAATCATATCAAGATCAGAATGAAATCAGAATATTGAAAGACGGTTACATTTTCATGGTGGTTAAACCCTTATTCACAGTGCTAACATAAGCAAAGAGTGATCAAAATATATGGTAAAGATGGTTCGTTTCTCTGAGCACCTACACTCTGCTCTTAACTATATGCTAGATCCAACTCAAATAAATCCTTCTCATGTCTCTTTCACTGACATGTCCTAAAAATTATTTTCCTGTAGCAGAAACTGTCACACTGTCATCAGTGAATTTGTAAACCTATTAATATTAATATTATTATGATTATTATTTCTTTTTGAGACAGGGTTTCACTAGATAGTTCAGATCGGCCTTGAACTCACTTTGTAGATGCAGCTGGCCTCAAACTCACAGAAATCCTCCTGCTTCAGTTTTTGGATTGCCTGGATTAGAGGAACGCATGACTGTTCCCAGAATATAAGCTTATATTTTAAATTTTATTTAAAGAAAAGAAAACAAAACAGTAAAAGGGTACAAGTAATACAGAATTTCAAAAAAATAAACAGTAAGGAATCACTAGTTAATAGATTACATATTGTCATCTTAGAAATAGTTGTTCAAGTTACAAAATTAAAGCATGCAAAGTGGATATTCAAACAGTGAGACTGAAAAGAGTTGTGTTCAATGATCCAACAAAAGCTTAGTAATATGGTCATTTTATCTTACAAACCTAAACACATTTGCAGTTGTATCCTTCACAGCACTTTCTTTTCCTCTCTTTTTTAGAGTAACATTTACACATGTTGGGTTTTATTACTCCCACAGTTCTTATTACTTTTTTTTGGAAGAGAATAAAACCAAATGTGACAAAACAAAGCAATCAGTCAAAACAAAAGATGGACATAGTACATGATGTAAAAACAGAATACAAGGTGATCAACAATGGTTACCATAATGCCTCTTTCTATCTTAAAGAGAATTGTCTATGTCATCAGGTATAATAAAATTGAACAAAATAGTAGAGAAAAAACCAATAAAACCTAAATATTAGAGACATTGCTGGACTTCAAAAGAAGATAATAGTTATACCAGAATGGGCATTATAGCGAATCTTACTGCCTTCAAAATAGTTGCCGATACCCTCAAACTTGACACTATCAAACAGAACAGAATAGAGTCAGTCAAAACAAGATAGTGAGAACAATACAGGGCTTCAAATTAAGTTAACTGGAAATCAAAAACATTACTATAATATATCATGCTAATTTTGTAATTTTTTCCCTTAAAAATAACAAAAAAATAATTTTTTTAAAAAGGAGGAAATTGAGATAAAAGAGAACATAACAACATAACAATACAGGTGAGAAGAGAACAATTTAAGCAACGTAGTGCTTCACCACAAGATATCCCGAATTAATAGTACTTACCATAGTGTGTCTTTCCTTGAAATATTTGAGTATAACTTTGTATACTACAGGCTCGAACATATCAAGATACATGAAACCATTCAAGAGGATGAAAGTATTATAAAATATTTAGAACTGGCTAACAGAAAATGAACAATGGTTTCTATATTATCTCTTTGCCTATAAAAATTTTTGTTTATACTATCATAATATAAGTCACTAAGATACAACATGATAAAAGCAATGGAGACCTAAGAACAACAGTTTGATGGGACTTCAAAACAAGATGATATTAAATCAGCACTAGCTATTATGATATCTTGTTTTCTTCAAAATAGCTGTTCATATTATCACAGACAATAATATCAAACAGCCTAGAATAAAAACATTCCACTTAATGAGTGAAAACATTATAAGGCTTCAAAGCCATATAATAGGGAATCATGATTACCACATGCTTTTATGTATTTGTATCATTTCTTATACTAGGGAAACTATTTGGTATTCATACATATGAGTTTGATTTATTTAACTTATGAGTATGGTCTGAAGCTGTGTCCACTTATTTATAAATATCTCAATGTGATCCTTCTTTATAGCTGAGTAGTACTCCATTGTATAAAAATACCACAACTTTTTTTTTATCCATTCCTCAGTTGATGGACACTAGGTTGTTTCCAAGATCTGGCTATTACAAATTGTGCTGCTATAAACGTGGGTGCACATATATCACTGTGGTAAGATGTTTTCAGTTCTTCTGGGAATATGCCTAGAAATGGAATAGCTGCATCAAATGGGACTTCCAATCCCAGCTTTTTGAGAAATCTCCAGACTGACTTCCACAATGGTTGCACCAGTCTACACTCCCACCAACAGTGTAGGAGAGTTCCTTTTTCTCCAAAGCCTCTTTGTTGTTGCTGGTTTTCTTGATGCTGGCCATTCTTTCAGGAGTGAGATGGAATCTCAGTGTGGTTTTAATTTGCATGTCTCTAATGAGTAATGTTGATCAGCATTTTTTCATTTATTTATTTGCCATTTGTATTCTTCATCTGAGAAGTGTGTATTCATCCAAGATTCCTATTTTTGGATTGGATCTTTGAATTGGGGATCTGATTTTTTAAATTCTTTATATGATTTAGACAGAAGTTCTTTGTCTGAGGGAGAGTTTACTAAGATTTTTTCCTAGTTTGTGGATTTTCTTTTCACTATGCTGGAGGTTTCTTTTGACATGCAGAAACTTGTTAATAAGAAGTGATCCCAGTTTTTGATTCTGGGAAGTATTTCCTGTGCGGTTTGAGTCCTGTTCATGTTCTTAAAGGTTTTTAACCAATATATTTCCAACTGCTTCTGTTTTAATATCCAGATGTTTGATCCATTTAGAGGTTAATTTAGTACATGGTAGTAGACATGGATCTAGTTTTAGTTTTCAGCATATGGAGAGCCAGTTTTTCCAACACCATTTTTATAGAGACTATCCTTCTTCCAGTAAAAATATTTGGCCCTTTATCAAAAATAAGGTTGTTGAGTGTGTAGATCATTGTGGTTGTATCTTCTAATCTATTCCATTGATCTTCAGCTGTGTTTTGATTCCAGTACCATGTTGATTTTACTACAGCTTCTTTGTAGTATAACTTCAAGACAGGGATTTTGATGCCTCCTGCCTTGCCTTTGCTGTTTAGAACTGTCATTACTATTCCAGGTCTCTTCTCACTCCACATGACTTTTAGGAGTGATTTCTCGAGATGTATGAGGTATGTTGATGGATTGTATTGAATCTGTGTAACAGTTTTGGGAGATTGGCCATTTTCACAATATTTATTCTTCCTATCCATGAGAAAGGGATGTCTTTCCATTTTCTGAGTTCATCTGCAATTTCTTTTTTCAGTGTATTATAACTTTCCCCTACAGGCCTTTCACTTCTTTCATGAGAGTAATTGATAAATATTTCATTTTTTTGGTTGCTAGTGTGAAGGGTGTGGCTTCTCTTATTTCTCTGTCAGTGACTTTGTTGTTAGTGTATGGGAACGCTATTGATTTTTGTGTGTGTTTGCATCCAGCTACATTGCTGAATTTATTTATTATGTCTAAGAGTCTACCAATGGAGTTTTGGTGGTCTTCTATGTAGAGTATCTTGTCATTTCCAAACAATGATAATTTAACTTCTTCTTTTCTTGTCTTTACCCCTTGTATTTGTCTCTCTTATCTAATTATTCTGGCTAGTATTTCCAGTACTATATTGAATAGGAGCAGTGATAAGGGACATCCTTGTCTTGTGCCTGATTTTAAAGAAAAGGCCTTCAATCTTTGGCCATTTAGTATGATACTTTCTGTTGGTTTGCCGTAGATGGCCTTTATTATATTGAGGTTAAGATCATCTATTCCAATTTTCTGTAAAGTTCTTATCATAAATGAATGTTGGACCTTATCAAAAGATTTTCTGCATCTATCGAGATGATCATGTGATTCTTACTTTTGGCTTTATTGATATGGTGGATTACTTTATTGATTTACATATGTTGAACCATTCCTTCATGTCTGGGATGAATCCCACTTGGTCATGATGCATAATCTTCTTGATGATTTGCTGCATCCTATTTGCCAATATTTTATTGAGGATTTTTGCATCTGTGTTCATTAGGGAGATTGGTGTATAGTTCTCTTTTTTAGTTGGCTCTTTCTCAGGTTTTAGTACTAGAGTAGTATTTGCTTCCAGGAATGAATTAATCTTCTTGACCTAGCTTTGGTACTTCATATGTTTCTAGGAATCTGTCTATTTCTTCAAGTTATCAAACCTTTGAGAGTAGAGGTTTTCAAAGTAGGTGTTGATGATCTTCTATATTTGTACAGAGTCTGTAGTGATTTCACCTTTTTCATTTCTTATTGCATGAATTTGAGCTTTTTCTTCTCTTTTCTTAATAAGATTGGCTAGGGGCTTATCAATTTTATTTATTCTTTCAAAGAACCAACTATATGATTCATTGATTCTTTGGATTACTTTCTTAGTCTCTATTGCATTGATTTCTTCTCTGATTTTTATAATTTTCCTCTCTTCTTTTGGCTTTGGGCTTGACTTGCTCTTCTTTTTCTAGATGTTTGAAGTGTAAAATCAGGTAAAGTATTCATTCTATTTTCCTGATGTGGGAACTCAGAGCAGTAAATTTTCCTCTAAGGATGGCTTTCGTTGCATCTCACAGATTCCCATAAGTTGTATTTGTATTTTCATTTGCTTGTAGGTATTGTTTAATTTCTTCTTTAATTTCCCCTGTAACCCACTGGTTACTCATGAGTGTGTTACTCAGTTTCCATGTGTTTGGGGGATTTTTGCAGTATCTTTTATCATTAATCTCTAATGTCAAAGTGCTATGATCCGATAACATGCAAGGGATAATTTCAACTCTTTTGCATTTATTTAAATATTTTCTTTGAGCTAATGTATGGTCTATGTTAGAGAATGACCCATATACTGCTGAGAAGAATGTGTATTCTGATGTTGTTGGATGGAACACTTTTTTCATGTCTATCAAGTCCATTTGTTCACAGGTGTGATTAAGTTCAATTATTTCTTTGCTGATTCTCTGTCTGGCTGATTTGTCCCTTGGTGTCAATGGTGTATTTAGGTCTCCTGTTATAATTGTGTTACTGCTAATTTGATTTTTCATTTCTGTTAATACTTGTTTTGTATAACTGGGTCCTCTGGAATTTAGTGCACATATTTTTAAGATAGTTATATCTTCCTCTTGAAGTTTTCCCCTAACCACTATGTAATGACTTTATCTCTTCTGATCATTATTGGTTTGAAGTTCACATTGTCTGCAAACAAAATAGCTTTTTTGGGGGGTTCCTATTGCATGAAATGTTGTTTTCCATCCTTTGACTTTCAGTCTCTGAGCATCCTTTTTGGTTAGATGGGTTTCTTGTAGATTGCCTATGGTTGAATGGTGTTTCTTGATCCATTCTGCCAGTCTGTTTCTTTTAATTGTGGCATTGAGACCATTTACAGTAATGATTATAACTGTTATATGTTGGTTTATTGTTGACAGTTCTTTCTGCTGTTGCATCTTTATCTTTCTGTTCTGTTTAATTGTCTGCTTTGTTTAGTGGTTTTTTTCCTAAGTGTATCCAAAATGTCTTTCAGTATTCTTTGCAGGGTTGGCTTTGTGATCATAAAGTTCTTCAGCTGTTCTTTGTCATGAAAGCATCTTATTTCTCCATCCATTTTGAAGGACAGTTTTGCAGGGTACATCAGTCTAGTTTGGAAATCATTTTTCTTTAGGATCTGAAATACTTTACTCCATGCTCTTCTTGATGTTATTGTTTGTGCTGAGAAGTCTACTGTGATACTGATGAGTTTTTCTTTATATGTGATCTGTCTTTTCTCACTGACAGCTTTTAATATTCTATTCTTTTGTTGGATTTCTGGGGCAGTGATTATTATATGTCTGGGTGCAATTTTATTTTGTTATAGCTATTTGGAGTTCTATATGCTTCACTGATCCTGATGTCAGTTTCCATTCTCATGTTTGGGAAATTTTCAGCTATTGTTTCTCTAAATATCCTCTTGACATCCTTTATGTTGTCCCCTTCTTTTTCATTTATCCCTATCAATCTTTTTGTTTATCTTTACGACATCCTGCAGTTGTTTCATTGTTATTTCCTGATTCCTTGTTATTTTTAAAAGATCTTTCCTTTCCTGTTCACTAGCTGCAATCTTGTCTTCAAGGTCTGAATTGTATCTTCACTTTCACTGAGGCAATTTTTACAACTTCGATGGAATTTTTGATTTCCTGCATATCTCTTTGCATCTGCTTTATGTATTCTGTTTGTTTTTTATATTGTTCATCCAGGGATTCTACCTTTTTGTTTAGTTCCTCCAATTTTTTAACTTTTTTAGATATGTTCAGCATCTCCTTCATTTCTTTTATCATTTCTTCTTTTACTTAGATGATTATTTCCTATTTGAATTCCTTAAAGATTCCTGGAGTTGCTTCTTTATTTCACGTGCTATTATGCCTGATATTTCAGGTGCATGGCGTATATTTTCTTCTATGTACATAGCTCCTAAAGGATGAGCTGGAGGCTTCAGATTATAATTTGGTCTTTTGTTTTGTCATTTTCCTATATTTCTGTGTTTCAAGTGTTAATCCAAGGCTTCCCCAGGGTCTGTTGGAAATCCTCTTCTATGCCCTCATGTTCTGGGACTCTGGTTGCTCCATTCCCCAGCTTGAGAGAGGCTCACTGGGGGCGGGGCAGGTTGGCTCAAGACCTGCTGAGCTGGTCCAGTGCAACAGGAAGCCCTGAAGTTCCCTTTTTGGTATTGAGTGAGGATCCCAAACTAGGTGGGCTTGGGGGATGGTGCGGAGACACTCACCCCAGGCCGCCTAGCCTCTGCAACCAATGGTGCTGGCAGATCAGAACTCCAGAGTCTGCCAAGCCCAGCAGGCAACAGCAAGTCCTGTGCAGGCTAGCTCAGGACCCGCTGCACTGGTCCAGTGCAACAGGAATCCGCGAAGTTCCCTGTCCAGGGCCAAGTGAGGATCCCAAACTAGCTGGGCTCAGGACATGGAGCAGGAGACTCTCCCCTCAGGCCGCCCAACCTCTGGAACCCATGGTGCCTGCTACCTCAGAACTCTCCAGATTCCTGTAATAACTTCATGATGCAGGCTGTTCTGATTTTTTGGATTAAAATTTTAGGGTAAGTTTCATTCTTTTCTGGTCTCCTTAGCAGCTGTGTGTATTTATAAAAGTCATTTCTGTTTATACCCAAATATGTTTGTACTACTCATATTTTTTCCATCTGGTAATTTACTTAAATTCCATTGAAACTAATAATGTGATTATTGAAACTCACTTGAATATTTTGGAAAGACTGATAAGGGATCATCAAAATTAAATCAGACATAAGAAAGCAAAGAAATATGAAAACATTCTGAACAACAGTATTTCTCAGGTTCCATTAACTTTTATCAAAGTTTTAAAAAATTTAGAGCAATGTTTTGTGAGTGTACATTATTTAAGAAAACAAATAAAAATGAAGCTCCCATCAAGGATAGTATGCTTAAGAAAATAACTGTGGGCTCAGTTCTAAAGATAAAATGGTTTTAATATATTTGTCAAATTATAGCTTTGAATCTAACATTTATTTTTCTCAATTTTGAAGCTTTGTTCTTATTTTGATCCATTCATATAACAGCTTTTGTTAATTTTTTAAAAGAAATTTTAAAGAGATATATGAACACCAAACCAGCACTCCAAAAATATTCAAGGATATCATAGAGAGACAACAAATCTAACAAAGCCAAAAAAAAAAAAAAACCCAGAATGATTACATTAAGCAAGACAAGTGGTTAATCAAAAAAAGAAAAATTAAAGAATCATCAATAGAAAAAAGAATCCAATGAGTTTTGGCAGTAACTCTCAATGCAACCCTCAGCTCCCCATTTAAAAGACACAAAGACTAGATCACAGAATTGAATTCATCAAGACTAGATGACAGAATTGAATTCATCAGTCTATTGCCCTTAAGAAAGTAGGTTTTAATCAAGGTATGCAAGTGTTATGGTGTTATGGTTTGATAACTAGTGGTCAACTTAACGCCAGCTGGATTATATCAGCATGCATTGAGAGAAGATGCTCCACCTGAGAAGGGTTGCCAGGATAAATAGGTGGAGAAGAAGAGAGGTGTTGAGAGGGATTGAGGCATTATGGAGGCATTGTTGGTTCTCCTACCAGTTACTGTCTGAGCTGTTGGTTCTCCTGGAGAAGCTTTGGTCTTCACATGGAGCATTGCTTCCTGGCTCCGGAGGGGAAGACATGTGTTGCTTGGTCTCTAGGATGAACTCATCATGCTGCTTCCTGGCACATACCCGACTGTGCTTGTCATCGGAGGAGCTCGGGGCCTCCGTGTTGCATTGCTGAGGACAGCTGTGGTGCCTTTCAGGACAGCCCCACTCTTTGCTGTGAGTGTGACTTCTTGGCTCTAGTGTAGAACCCTCATCCCACTAGCACAGCTCCTTCATCCTGCTGGCATAGACTTTCTGGCTTCCACCACTGACCCTTGGGTCTTCCCGGCACGAATCCGTAAAAGAGACTGGCGTGAGTCCTTCTTATGGGCTCTGGACTTCCAGTTGGACTCGTGGAGGCGTTGTTCTAAGCTCTGGGTTTTTATCTGGACTCATGTGGGACATTGCCATGGGGTTTAGATTCTTGACTAATTAATCTATTTTGTTGTTGTTGCGGATCGATTTCCTGCATTCTCCTGTGTTAACTTCCGGTGACCATTATAAAAATATTATAAACTCCATGTCCTGATCTGAATTATTCTCTTGTACAACCCCTGACTACAACATATGGTTTGTGTCTAAATGTTGCCCCAAACCTCACATAGTCATTAGGGAAGGGCTTTTCTGATGTGTCTGAAGGTAGAATTTGTGATGATTCATGGTTCAATGTTAGGATTAAGGGTATGAGTTATACATTCAACATAGAGTGGATGCCTCCATACAATATGAGGGACAGAAAGAAGCTTGTTTTTCCTCTCTCTCATTGCCTTTTCTGTCTTTTCCTGCCATGAATTATTGCCCTCTGCCATAAATGACCTTGACTTTCAGCAAGCCAACTGTAAAATGAAACCTGTAAAAACTGTAAACTAGATAAACTTTTCCTCTTTAAATTAGGGTGTCATGTATTTTCTCTCAGCAATGAGAAAGAAATTGAGGCAGAATTTTGTACTAAGACTTGGGTGATTGTTGGGACTGTACTTGACCATGTGGTTCAGGAGCCTTTGTGAATGGTTTGTGGGAAGAGTTTGGAAAGCTCTGGAGATAATAGCTGAAAAAGTAGTGCTGGAATGCCTTAGACTATACTTCATGGAAGATTCTGGTTAGAACTCAGAAGTCCAGAAAGCTGATAAATACTAGCCTCAAGAAATTTCTGCTGGGAAGGACTGCAGTCATTGCTGGACTCCAGATGATGTGTGTCATGCTTTGGTAGAAAGTTTGTCTGCCTTTTGCTTGTGTTCAGAGATTGCCCGAGACTTATATTAAGGGTGTTGGACTAATTTTTGAGAAGAAATTTCAAAGTAGTTTAATGTTGAAACAGTGGTATTGCTACTGTTGGGTCTTTAGGCAGACCTACTTGGACAATCAAAAGCAAAAAACCCAGCAAAGTGATTTAAAATTTTGTGAGTTTGACCATAAAAGAAGCTTCAGTAAATTTTTGAGTTACAAAGACAGAGCAAGAGAGATCTTTATTATTGAGAAAGAACAAGAGAGTAGAAAAATGGTCTGTGGAAATCACAAGAAGCAGCAGGACTTCATCTTTTGCAGCCTCAAAAGTGGTGAAAGTGAAAGACTGTCTTGCAAGAAAACCCCAGAGCACTATGTTCCAGAATTCTGGTGGTTGCACCATGTTCCAGAATAAGTGTCTAGAGAATTTGTCTTCAGGATTGGATTTGAGTGCTCAGTGATCCGGCCACTTGATCCTTACAAGAACGAAAGAGAAAAAGTTGCCTACTGCTCCAGCTGGCAAAAGGCCTTGACATTATTCATGTGGCACTGGTTTTAGGTACATACAGAATACAAGAGTTGCAGAATCAGTAAGGCTTCTACCCAAACTTCAGAAGGCCTTAATGACCAGCCAGTGTGTTCCTGAGAGAGCAGTGTGTGAATCTGTGAGTGTGATATCAAAGGTACAGTAGAGATTCCAGAAATCTGGAGAAGCAAAGAACATGAATTTTCTAAGGAAACATAAGAATGGAGGAGAACAGGCAAGAGAGAATCAATGGGAGCCATAAGCACCAGAAATGATATGGGGGGGGGTACTACCCAGTTCCTTTAGAGTTTATGTTTTGCTCCAGATTGCATTAGATGCTACATATGGAATTAAAATACTGCTGGATTTTTTACTTCTTTTGGTTTCTATTCAACTATATCCCCATTTGCAAGTTCTATAATGGAAATGTTTAGAGACACTGAATATTTGGAAGTGTTTAACTTTCTTTTCACTTGTAGAGGAGTCCACAGCTAAAAGTTTGCCTTAACTCTCAGAGACTTTGGACTTGAACTTTTCAGAAATATTGAAGTTGATAGGACTGTAGTAATTCTTGAAGATGTACTGAATATCTTCTGCATAAAGTGATGTTTGAGTTTTGGAGGCCCTGGGTGGGATATTATGATTTGTGTCTAGATGTCCCCTCAAAACCTCATGCAGTCATGAGGGGAGAGCTTTTCTGATGTGTTTAAATCTATAGCTTGTGATGAATTCACTGTCCAATGTTGGGATTAAATCCATGAGTGCTAAACCCACCTTAGAGAAGGTAGCTTGCATACAATCTAAGGAGCAGAGTCTTGTCCTCTGTCTCACTGATTTTTCTGCATTCCTCTACATGAACTTTTTCCCTCCACCATATAACACCCTGCATTGCAGCTAGTCTGTTGTGTACTGAAACCTCCATAAACCACGAGCTAAATAAACCATTCTTTTTTTAACTCTGGATGTAAGTTATTTGTCTAAGTAAGAAGAGAAGAAACTAAGACTGCAAGGAAGGCTCAAATTCACAAATCAATATAAATGTAACATACCATAAAAACAATGGTAAGTGATAGGATTATTTCCAAAAGATGTGAAGTATAAAACAAAAGAGGCCTTTATTCTGAGAACACAGAGAGAGATAACCAACAGCCCTGACCACGGAATCTGGTGTTCTCTCTGGCAGACACGTGGGGTGGGGGGTATATAAGTAGCCTAAGCTTAGGGTAGTGCCCTAGGGCCATTAGAGATGCACAGGTATCTCATTGGCACACGTTTGGTGCCAGGAGCAGATTCCTAAGGGTGGGGGGAGATAGAATCACAAGTAAATCTCTAGGGGCAGGGGAGGTTCCAGTTGAGGCTTTCCTTGCTACAGTGTCCCGTATGGGCCCAAACCCTTTCATATCCTGTCTTGTGATTATTATGAAAAGGGACGAAGATTTCTCTCTTTAACTACTTCCTGCTGGCTGGGGGCACTGTACTGGAGTCTAGGGGAGTCAACGGGATGACGATTGACACCCAGGTAGATGCTGGTGCCAGGTGTTTTGGCCACGACAACTTCACTGGTGAATGCATGTTAGACTGGAAAAACAGTGAGACATGATGTTATGAGGAGGCATGGCGCTGTCATATTTAAGGACGCATAAAAGAAGAGGTAGAGGGAAAGGAGCCTTTGATTTAGACATGTCATTATATCAGGATGACATTGAGGTAGGATCATTGTCACAGTGAAGTGAAATTCTGAAAAATAAATGTGAGGTTAGGAGGAGTGATGTTATGAGAGGAGATTAATCCCCCATCTAAAAGCATAAAAGTTAAGAGGGTAGGCGTGTAAAACTTGTCTCCGGTCCAGGAGTTGAAATGGAAAAAACAGGGGGAGTAGGGAAGGCAGTGGCTGTACAAGTATAGGGAAGGTAAGGGCTTAGGCTTTTAGGGATGTCACGTTTAACCAGACAGCTGATGGCAGAAAGAACTATGACAGTCATCACATAGAACATTACCTTATGCATGGTGTGGGAGTCTTTAGGAAAGACTGTCAAGAGTCCTGCTGTAAAAATGATCATTAATAGAACGTAAGAAATTAGGAACCAAAGTGGATAACAAAACATGACTTAGCCTGTTAACTGTGGCTGCAAGGCCTTTGTGAAACGGAGACAGGTGGGCAACAGAAGAAGAGATGACCACTCAGAATGATCAGATTTAGGGCTGGGAGGGCACCTCTTAGCCTGAGTGATGTGAAACCAGGATGGGAGTACAACAACTTTGATCACTGTAGAGGTAGCCAAGTAGACCACATAAGGGCCACTCCACCTTGGTTGTAGTCCTGTGGATTTAAAACATTTGAGATAAATTAGATCTCCTGAGGATATGGGAGGATCTGGTTTGGCCTCTCCAGAGGGTTGTGGAAGGCAGAGATCAGCATGTTGTTGCAATAGGTGTTGGAGGAAGGAGAGGACTGGGACATAGTCAGCCAGGGGAGGAAGACTTTGGGGAGTAGGAAGACTGTGGAGCAAGAATGGCCTGCCATACATAAGTTCAAAAGGACTTAAGAAAGTAGGAGCCCAGGGAAGTGCCCTGAGCTTGGCTAAGCCTAAGGGCAAAAGTTGAGGCCAAGGTTGATGTAGTTCTAAAGTGAGTTTTATGAGGTGTGTCTTTATGAAGCCATTTGCCTTTTCTACTTTTCCTGAGGATTGTGGATGGTATGGGATGTGTAGGTGCCAGGTGATGTGTAAGCTCAAGGATACCTGTTGAGTGATCTGAGAAATAAAGGTGGGACCATTATCTGACTGAATACTCTGAGGTAGACCAAACCTTGAAAAGATTTCTTGTAATATGATTTTGGTAACTACATCAGCAGTTTCCCTGGTTGTGGGAAAGGCTTCTATCCATCCTGAAAAGGTACAAACAAAGGTGAGAAGATATTTGAGAGTCTTGTGGTGGGGCATGTGTGTAAATATCTATCTGCCAGTCCTGACCAAGAGTGTGTCTTTGAAACTGATGGGTAGCAAAGAAAGGGGGTGCCATACATTCCTGAGGAGAGGTCCTGGCACAGAGATCACGGGTGTGAATAATCTTAAGGATGACAGCTTTTAGAGAAGGGTGTGTGACTATGGGAACTAAGAGTTTGTATAGGGCCTGTGATCCTATATGAAAACAGCTGTGTAAGTCAGTGATGATGTCTAAGGCCTATGGATGTGGGAGAGTGAGTTTAGATCCCTGAAAAATCTCTGAGTGTTTTGTGTGTAAGCTGATTTATGAAGTAGCTATAACTGCTCTGGTGAATAATTAGGCTGAGGTAGACTGTTTGGGACTAACGGGAGAAGATGAGAAGGGCAGGGCCCTTGTGCAGCTAACTTAGCTTGTGAATCTGCAAAGGCATTGCCTTGAGCAATAGGATCTTTAGACTTTTGGTGTCCTCTACAATGAATAACTGCTGCCTGCTTTGTAAGTTAGGCTGCCTCTAGAAGTTTAAGGATAAGGGGAGCATTAATGATGGGGCTTCCCTGAGTGGTAATAAAACCCCATTCTTGCCAGATAGAGGCATGAGAGTGTAAAATGCTAAATGTATACTTTGAGTCAGTGTTTATATTTATAATTTTGTCCTTTGCTAGTGTAAGAGTCCTTGTAAGGGCAATAAGTTCTGCCCTCTGCAACATGGTGCCAGATGGCAGTGGGCATTGATGGCCAGCCTAATCAACCTTTGCAAAGGTTGGACCTGTCCCATGTAGATTCCAGACTCTTTTCTTTACCCATAGCTTCGTAGTAATCCCAACATGTCTCACACCCCTTTTAGGTAGCGACTTTCTTCAAAAACTTAATTTTTCCTTACTTTCTCTCTCTCCACAGCCCTAACCCTCCAAACAGCCTCACAATGCATCACAAAGCCATTCCTTCCCCTTCCTCATTCTCTGGTTGACCCCATGGTTTGGGGCACATCCAATCCCACTCTGGCATCCAATGCCACACCTGTTTTAATCCGTCTCAGGGATTTCTCAATTTTTCCCTGCATTCTACAAGTTTTGGGGTAGACAGGCGGCGGCCAAGGAAAGACCGGAGGTACATGGTCGAGCATATCCTGAGGGCAGGAGGAAACAGTTTGGGTCACGGCAGAGCTAGCTAAAAGCATTTGGGTGGTAGCCACAAGACCTAATGAGAGATGGCCGTGTCCTCAGAACAAGGAAAGTCTTGATGTATGGGAGTTCTAGCAACCTGTCACTGGCTTGACAGAAATTATAAAGATTTTGGAGAATGCAGGGGTTAAATGTCCCCTCTTTGGGCCAATGATCGCCATTTAGTGGATAGGTGGGCCAGACCTCCTGGCAGTAAAAAGTTAATCACTTTGTTTTTATGGTACTGTTAATCTTAAGAGTATGTAGATTGGAAATTAGGCATTGTAGAGGCATCTTTTGGAAGTTAGAGAACATGTTTCCCATAACTGATTCAGGCAAGAAATGAGCCATGGACCGAAGGACAAGCCATCACTCATTCTGTGGTGCCACACGGTGGCTAAGGTTCAAAAAAATCATATATTACAGTCATCACTGAGAGATTTACCAGTGGAGTCCACGTGGGGTCAGTAACAGTTCTGCCCATGAAAGTTCGAGGCTCTAAGGGAAGTGAGGGCCTCCCAGTGTAGGTGGTCCAAAAAGCTCTGCCTTGGGCTATCCGAACCCAAAGGACAAGAGATTTATGGACACAGGCTTGCCCAGAAAGACCCTGCCCTGGGCTGTCTTAAGGATGTGAAAGAATCACAGACCCACTCAAATGGGGAGAAAACTCACTTGGGGTGGAGCCCAGTCCCCAGAATTCTCAGGAGTGTGCTCACCTGAAATTAATTGGCCAGTGTTGAGTGTGGGTGGGTGGGGACAGGTTACGGAGATCCCGGGAGAGGAAAGCGGCAGGATGTAATCCGGTTCATGAATCAGCTGCAGACTCCACTGGGACTCGAAATGGGTGTGTCCCAGGAGTCAATTGCCTGCTGACCAAGTCATGGCACCAAATGATAGGATTATTTCCAAAAGATGTGAAGTATAAAACAAAAGAGGCCTTTATTCTGAGAACACAGAGAGAGATAACCAACACCCCTGACTGCTGGAGTCCAGCTTTCTCTCTGGCGGACACATGGCGTGGGGAGTATATAAGTAGCCTAAGCTTAGGGTAGTGCCCTAAGGCCATTAGAGATGCACAGGTAACTCATTGGCACATGTTTGGTGCCAAGGGCAGATTCCTAAGGGTGGGGGGAGATAGAGTCACAGGTAAATCTCTAGGGGCAGGGGAGGTTCCAGTTGAGGCTTTCCTGGCTACAGTGTCCCGTATGGGCCAAAACCCTTTCAGTAAGGACAAAGATTATATGATCATATCAACAGACGTAGAAAAAACTTTTGAGAAAACCAGCATCCATTTATAAAAATAAAACTCTGAATAAAATATCTATAAAAGCCACTCATGACAAAACAATGACCAAAATAATATTAAGTGGGGAGGTCAAAATTTTCCCTCTAAAAACAGGGCAGAACAAAGATATTCACTATTACTATGCTTGTTCAATATAGTACTTGAAGCCTTAGCCAAGTCAATGAGACAGGAAAAAGAAATGAAAGGGTTATGTACAAGGAAGGGAAAATCAAATTATTGTTATTTGCAGATGACATGATCCTTTACATAGATGACCCAAAAATCCATCAAAAGAGAGTGAAATTCAGTAATGTATACATACAAAATCAACATGTAAAAATCACTAGTGTACAGCAGTAATGAACTACTGAAAGGAAAATTAGGACAACAATATAATTAGAAACAGAAAGATAAAACTCTAAGTCATAGGTTTAGAAAGCACTTCTTGAACAGAAATTCATTACAAATATATACAAGAATCAACAAATAGAATCATGTCAAATTGAAAAGCTTCTTCACAGCTAAAGAAACAACCAACAGAATGAAAAAAACCTATGGGATGGGGAAATTTTTTGCCAGTCATCCCTCAAAGATAGGCCTCATATCTAGAATATATTATATCTAGAATATATCTATATCTAGAATATATTTAAAAAATTGAAAAACAACTAACTACACAACAATAAAAGATTCATTAAAAAAATGGGCAAGTGAAATGAACAAACACTTCACAGGAGAAGAAATACAAATGGCTAATAAATACATAAAGAAATGCTCAACCTCACTGGTTATCAGATAAATGCAAATTCAAACAGCACCAAGTTTCACAGGAAGAATGGCTGTCATGAAAAAATCAAGTAAAATAAGTGGTAAAGAGATGGAAAGGAAGTGAAACATTTCTACATGTCCATAGGAACATAAATTAGTAAAAACACTACAAAAATCAGTGTGAAAATTCCTTTAAAAGGGTGCAATTAGGAATTATATTTGACCCAGATAGTCCCCTCCTAGAAATCCTCCTAAAAAGGTTAAAGAGGTATTACAACATTATGTGTATATAGCAGCACAACTCATAACAGCTATATCTCAGAAGAAGCCTATAAGTTCATCAATAGACGAATGGATAAAAAAATTGGTATTTACTCTCAAGTACCCTAAAGCATCCTAAACAAAGATAAATTCCAGTCATTTGTAGGAAAATGGATGTACCTTGAACTCATAATATTAAATGAAATAAATCAGACACAGAATCTTAAATTTTGCATGATTTCATTTATGTGAGAAAACCAAAGTATAGATAAGGAACAAATAAAAGGCAGAAAATCAGAAGTAGAGAGACAGATCTTTCTCCAAATGGTAAGGGGGCCAAAAGATGGAGGAAAGGAAAAATGAGCATCCAGATGCAGATGAGACAAGGAATTAAAACATGCTATGTACATGTACCAACCCCACACAGATGAATATAAATATTATGTACTACATATACATATAACAAAAATTTTGCAAACAGTGCCATTTCTTCCTTTTGGTAAACTGGTCCTTTTATTTCATTTTATTACTGCATTAAATTCTCAGTGCATTACTAAAGAAATGTGATAGCATACATTTTTGTTCCATTCTTGTTGGCATATGATCATTACCTCTTATTTTCATTCTTCCTTTTCCTAATCCCTCAAAGCCAATAATCTTTCCACTTGGTTTTCCTTTCCAGAATGAAATCATACTGCAGGTATCTTTTTTAACTGGTTTCTTTTCCCTAGTGATAATTATTTAATTTTCCTCTATATTGTCTGTTGAGTATTATCTCAATATTTGTAATATTGAATAATAACATATTTTCCAGATGTATCACAGATTATTTAGCAATTTCCCTACTGAAAATCATCTTTGCTGGCTCTAAGCCTTAGCAATTATTAATGAAGCTACTATAAACAATTGGATGCAGGTTTTCAATTTTACATAAGCTTTCAAATCTTTTGAAAAAATATCAAGAAGCACTATCGCCTTATCAAATGAAAAATTGTGTTTACTGTTTCTTTTTATTGTAAAAAGAAAAACCCTAGCAAAATAAAACAGAATGAAGTCAATCAAAATAAAACAGTGAAAATGGTACAGAACTTCAAAATAGGATAATGGGAAGTCAACAATGGCTACCATAATATGTCTTGTTATCTTCACAATAGCTGTCCATATCACCAAACACAGTAAAATCAAATGAAATAAAAACAGGCTAAAGTCAATCAAAACAGAACATTCAATAAAACAAAACAATAAATCAGAACAAAACTAAACAGTGAGAACAATATTGAATTTTAACTGCCATATTTGCTATATTGCATACTGTTATCCTCCTAATAGATGCTTAGACTACTGCCTTAGGCCTGCAAAGTTGATCAAATAATACATTTAGTTGCTTTTGTACTTCTGTACCTCAGTTTGCTATCAACTCAGCCTGTCCTCTGAAAACAGCTAATTGCTTATGCAAAGAAGGGCCTTCATTTTCAGCCTGCATGCAATTTGGCTCACAGGAAGGGTGAACTGGTTTCTCCCTTCCTGGGTCCTGTAAGGCTTGTGCAGTTTATGGGAAGGGAAAATTTGCTTCTTGTTTAATCCCTCTAAGACCTAGTATGGTTGTGCTGACTTATGGGAAGGGGAAAATTGGCTTCTCTCTTCCTGCTACATATGGTTTGTGCAGCTTATGGGAAGGATGAAATGGCCTTTCTCTTCTTGGGCCCTGTATGGATTATGTGGCTTATGGGAAGGACAAATTGGTTTCTTTTTGTACTCCTCCAAGACCCATAATGGCTTCTAATGACTCACAGGAAGAGTGAACTGACTTTTCTCTTTCTAAATGCTGCATAGTTTGTGCAGCTTATGGGAAGGGTGAACTGACTTCTTTCTTCCTGGCCCTGCATGGTTTCCATGATTTGTGGGAAGGGCAAATTGGTTTCTTGTATTATTCCTTCATGATCCAGTGTAGCTTCTTATGTTTAGTTTTATAAGAAACCACTAAGAGTCATCCAAAGTGACTGAAACATTTTGCATTCACAAAATCAATAAGAATAATGTTTATCTTTATCATTATTTATCATTGACAATATTCTGGATTTTGACCATTCTAACATATACTCAATGGCCTATCATTGCTCCAGGTTGTGTTTCCCTCGTGACTCACTATGTAACTGTTTTCTAGTATTTATCTGCCATCTATATCTCCTTGTCTTTAACTCATATAATACAGTTGTCAGTATTCCTATTATTTTTGATTGTGGATAACAGTTTTACTGTTTTAGAAATGCTGTTTCAAATTCTTATTACTAGTCTGTATCTTGTCATGTCATCCTCTGTGCAGTCTTTCAAGAGTAGAAACTTTTAATTTAAATGAAGTTGAGCACATTGATTATTTCTTTTTTGGGTTAGTTTGTGTTTACTTGTCTATTGTACGCAATAAAAAATAATAACTGAACTCAAAATCATCCAGAGTTTCTTCTATGTTTTCATCTACATAAAATGGAAATTCTATAGATTTTGTGTTAGGTTGCCTTACTTTTCCTTCCTGATATTTGTAATTTGTGCCTTCTTTTATTTTCTTTATCATTTTTCCAAGTAGATTACTAATACTGTTTATCTTTTGACATAAATTTTTCTCTATCACTGCAACTCTGCATATACTAAAGACACATTTGTGAACCTATTATTTTATGAATCTGGTGAGAACAATCTTGGCTTTGTGGACCATCCACTTAAATGTAGATCATATCATTGTCTTTATCATCATGATGAAACATGAAGAAATTCATTGCTGACACATTGACTTGTTATTAATTTACATACACATTATTTTACAACAGAGTATTTTACCTTTTCATAAAAAATGTATTTTATGGACCAATTTCTATTACTCTTTTTGGAGAATTTAGCTCAGATTTCCTCATTTTATGTGGATTAGTTGAAGTCATTTGCAGATACATAAAAATCAGGATTCTTCAATATGTTACATTATGTGAAAATACTTATTCTCAAAATACTAATGGTATAAAACAACACGGGTTTATTTCCTGGTCATGATATATTTCTTTTACTGGTCAGGAGAGGGTTCTGTTCATCATAATCACATCCAGTCTTTTGTATACTATTATATGTTGTATTTATCAGTAAAATAACTCTATAAAGGGTTGCCCATTTATAAATAAGCTATCTGGATCCTCAAATACATATGTCCCTTCTAATCATGGTTAACTGTTCAGAATTTTCTCATGTATGGCATCTTATATTAACCAACTTTACTATCTGTGGCACTCAGAACTTTACATCTGAATTTACATTTGCTCATGTTTTTATAGAATTCAGTCTATACTTTGCTAGCACCAAGGCAGGAACATTATGATGGCAGTGCATAGCAGAGGGAAAAGATACCAGGGGGCAATACCACAGAAGAAGGATCTGGGGACAAGATTAAATTCCCAGAGTCATACCTCCATGACTCAGCTAGAAACATTAAGACATAGAATTGTGCTTCACTTAGAATCCTTTAATGGCTGCTAAGCCTGTTTGACAGCTCAACCATCACACATCATTTAGCTAAATGGACAGAAAAAGAAATTCTTGTATATGCTCAGAAAGGAAAAGAATCAAAATTATTCAATCCAAGGTATTAAATTTTGTTTAAACAACACTTGTAAAAATGCAAATTTGCACTTTGGTTTCTAACCAGAATAGAAGTGGAAGAAATAAGAAAACTGGTGCCTATGTTTTATAAAAATAATGTACAAAGTAATTAAAAGTAGAAGATAAACTCATTATTTTATTAATATGTGTTTCTCTATTATAATTATATCAATGATATAAAGATAATTTATATAAATATATGGACATATCTTTTTTGCTTATGTGCTAATTAAAGATTTATAGATTTAAGCATAAGTTAGCTTTGTTACTAAAATATGAAAACAGAATGTGAAATGAGATTATTACAATACACAGTGAAGTCAAATTTCATGTGATTCTGTGTATATATTTTCCTTTCACTACCTGACTGAAATCATTTCTAACCTCTAAGTATGTGTAAAGTAGAAAAACCCTCAAGGAATTCCGGTGTCCTCAAAACTTACAGATCACCCAGCAAACAAGGCCAATTCCCACCCAACACTCACCTCTTTGTTCTTTTTATTGTAGAACATGATGTAGAGGAAAGAAAATGGGCTTTATAATTATGTATATTTTGCTTAAGTTTGTTTCCAGTGTGCATTACATGTACGAATTTTAGAATTTAATGCCAGCTTTCATGTCTTTTTCTGCAATACATAACTGATACACAAAAATTGCATATAATTAAGGCATGAAGCTTGATTTAACATATATTTTATAAAGTTAACTATAATGAAATTAATTAACGTATTTATAACCACTCACATTTTCACATTTGTCTTAGTCATTTTCTTATTACTGAGGCAAATGACTCAATATCCAATATTTATTTTTATTTTTTAATTTGATTTTAAAGAGAATAAAACCAAACCAAACTAAACCAAATAAGGCAAAACAGAACACAACGATGCAAGCCATACATACAAAACAAGACAACAGGAAATCAACAGTGGGTACCATAGTGTCTCTTAATGCTTCAAAATAGTTGTCCATACCATCATGTGCAATCAAATCAAAACAAACAAAACAGAACAAGCCAATCCAAACAAAAGAATGAAAACATCACAGGACTTCAAAATGAGATAACAAGAAATCAAAATGGCTACCTTGTTTTCTTCAAAATAGTTGTCTATACCTTCACATATAATAAAATCAAATAAAACAAAACAGACTAAAATAAATCAAAATAAAAGAATGAAAGCATTACAGGACTTCTAAACAAGATAATAAGAAAGTAACAATGATTACATAATACATCCCATTATCTTCAAAATACCTGCCCATAACATCAGATGAAGTAAAATATAACAAAACAAGACAGAATTTAACCAAACCTACCATAATTTTGAAAATCATAAAATAATTCAAAGCAAGATAACATGAAATGGTTACCATTTTTCACTTTTAGGCATTTCCTCCCCTATCACTTTCATAGTATTTGTTGTGCTTTTTGGAACCCACTACCTCCTTCAATTACTTAATGCTAGAGAGATAACTTGGTGTTCACATATATAAGTCTATGCAATTTTATCCATGGGCATGATCTCCAGATGCATCCACTTATACAAAAGAGCCTTGAGATTGTCCTACTTTACAGCTGAGTAAGTTCCCATTGTATAAAAATAAAAATACCATGTCTGTCTTATCTGTTATAGAATTGATGGGCAAGTTACTCTTGATTTGTTTTGGTTTCCTATCATGTGGAACAATTGTTTTCTGTCCTTTGATTTTCAGTCTGTGAATTTCCTTTCAAATTAAATGTGTTCCTTGTATATAGTATACTGATGGATATTGTTTCGTGGTCCATTCTCCCCTGTGTTTCTTTTTACTAGTGAATTGAGGCAATGTACACTAGTGGTTACAACCAACATACACTGCTTCATCTCTGCCATGCTATTGTCCTGTTGTTGGCCCTCCACTTTTCCCCTTCAATTGCCTGTCCTGTTTGGCAATCCTTCTCTGCTGCTGTTCCTGGAATGATGATCATTTTTCTCTCTTTTTGGAATATCCTTTAGCAATCTCTGTAAGGTTGGTTTGGTGGTCATGAGTTCCTTCACTTGTTATTTATCATCAAAGTATGTAATTTTTCCATCAATCATGAAAGATAACTTTACAGGGCACATCTGGGTTTGAAGCTGTTGTTCTCTCTGGTTGATCTGTTGCTTAGTGTCAATGGTGTGTTAAGGTCTCCTGTTATAATTGTGTTGCTGATGAATTGATTTTTCATTTCTATTAATACTTGTTTTATCTAATGGTGTGCTCTGGAATTTGGTGCATATATATTTAAGATAGCTATCTCTTCCTCTTGAATTTTTCCACTAATGAGTATGTAGTGACCTTCTTTGTCTCTTCTGATCATTATTGGTTTAAAGTTCACATTGTCTGCAAACAGAATGGCTACTTCTGCTTTTTGGGGGGTTCCTGTTGCATGAAGTATTGTTTTCCATCCCTTGACTTTCAGGCTGTGAGTATCCTTCTGGGTTAGATGGATTTCCTGTAGACAGCATACGGTTGGATGGTGTTGCTTGATCCATTCTGCCAGTTTGTTTCTTTTAATTGTGGCATTGAGACCATTTACATTAATGGTTATAACTGTTATATGTTGGCTTATTGTTGACATGTTATCTTTCTGCTGTTGCATCTTTATCTTTCTCTTCTGTTCAATTGTCTGCTTTGCTTAGTGGTTTTTTGCTAAGTGTATCTAAACTGTCTTTCA
Organism: Cavia porcellus; assembly: GCF_034190915.1. Lineage (NCBI taxonomy): Eukaryota > Metazoa > Chordata > Mammalia > Rodentia > Caviidae > Cavia > Cavia porcellus. Next base: position 46,852,882 of record NW_026947513.1, on the reverse strand, counting down.
ATATTTTACAGGGTTGGCTTTGTGATCATGAAGTTCTTCAGCTGTTCTTTGTTATGGAAGAATCTTACTTCACCATCTATTTTGAAGGATAGTTTTGCAGGGTGCATCAGTCTAGGTTGGAAATCAGTTTCCTTTAAGATCTGGAATACTTTACTCCATGCTCTTCTTGACTGTATTTTTTGTGATGAGCATTCTGCTGTGCTTCTGATAGGTTTTCCTTTATAAATGATCTGTCTTTTCTCTCTGACAGCTTTTAATGATCTATTCTTGTGTTGGATTTCTGGAATGATTACTATTATGTGTCTGGGTGTAGTTTTATTTTGGTTATGACTATTATGACTATTTGGAGTTCTATATGCTTCACTGAACCTGAAATCAGCTTCCCATCTCATGCTTGGGAAATTTTCAGCTATGACTTCTCTAAATATCCTCTTGATGTCCTTTATATCATTCCCTTCTTTTTCTTTAATCCCTATCAATCTTATGTTGTTTTTCTTTGTATCATCTTAGTGTTGTTGAATTGTTATTTCCTGAATCTTTGTTATCTTTAAAAGACCTTTCCTTTCCTGTTCACTAGCTGCAATCTTGTCTTCAAGGCCTGAAATTCTATCTTCACTTTCATTGAGGTGGGTTTTACAGCTTTCAGTGGAATTTTTGATTTCCTGTATGTCTCTGTGCATCTGCTTTATGTATTCTGTTTGTTTCTTATATTGCTCATCTAGGGATTCTATCTTTTTGTTTAGTTCTCCCAAGTTTTTATCTGTGTTTTCTTTAGATATGTTCAGCATCTCTCTCATTTCTTCTTTTACCTGGGAGGTTATTTCTAGTTTGAATTCCTTTAAAGCTTCCTGGATTTGCTTGTTCACTTCAGTTGCTATTATATTTGATATTTGAGGTGTATGAGGTATATTTTCTTATATATACATTATTCCTAAGGTTTCTTGGGATGGGCTGGAGGTTTGAGATTGTAATTTGGTCTTTTGTTTTGTCATTTTCCTATATTTCTGTGTTCAATTGTTTCATGTGTTATTCAAAAGCTTCCTCAGGGTCTGTTGGAAATTCACTTCTATGCCTGCAGCTCCTGGGACTCTGGCACCAAGTTCCCCCAGGCCTCTGGGCCTCTGGAACCGGTGGCACTCGCCTGCTTGCTTAGAACTCCACAGTCCCAAACAAGTTGGGCTCTGGGGAAAGTGGGCACTCCCCCCCCCACTTGCTTAGAACTCCACAGTTCTCCAAGCACAGCCTGAATGGGGAGGCAGATGCAGGCACCTCAGACCTGCCTAGCTGTTCCAGTGCACCCGGAGACTCAAGGGTCCCAAACAAGCTGAGGTCGGGAGAAAGTAGCAGCATAATTTGTAATAGCTAGACCTTGGAAACAACCTAAGTGTTCATCAACTGAGGAATGGATAAAAAAGTTGTGGTATGTTTATACATTGGAGTGCTTCTCAGCCATAAAGAATGATCATATTGAGATATTTATAAATAAATGGGTGCAGCTTGAGACCATGCTCATAAGTGAAATAAACCAAACTCACATGTATAATTACTGAATAGTTTCCCTAGTGTAAGAAATGATAAGAATAGTATGTGGTAATCATGGTTCACCATTATATTGCTTTGAAGCCTTATAATGTTCTCATTCATTAATTGGAATGATTTTATTCTGAGTTGTTTGATTTTATTGTCTGTGATGGTATGAACAGCTATTTTGAAGAAAACAAGAAGTCATAATAGCTAGTACTGATTTAATATCATCTTGTTTTGAAGTCCCATCAAGGTTTTGTTCTTCTGTCTCCATCAGTTTTATCCTGTTGTGTCTTATTGAATTTTATTATATGTGATAGTACAAACAAAATTTTTTATACACAAAGAGATAATATAGAAACCATGGTTTGTTTTCTGTTAGTTGGTCTAAATACCCTGTAATACTTTCATTCTCTTGAATGGTTTTACACTGTCCTGATATGTTTGTTCAATGCTATAGTATATGAAGTTACACTCAAATATGTCAAGGAAAGAGACACTATGGTAACTACTTTTATGTTGGGTTATCTTGTGGTGAAACACTATGTTGCTTAAATTTTTATGTTCTGTGCTGTTGTGTTGTTATATCCTCTCTTATCTCAATCTCCTTTTTATTTATTTTTTATTTTTTAATTAAGGGAACAAATAAATAAAAATAATAACAGGATATATTATAGTAACCATTCTGATTTCCTATTAACTTGATTTGAAGGCTTGTATTGCTCTCACCATCTTTTTTTGACTTATATTACTCTATTCTGTTTTGTTTGATAGTATCAAGTTTGAGGGTATAGACAATTACTTTGAAGACAATCAGATTCACTACTATGCCCATTATGGTTTGCCTATTATCTTCTCTTGAAGTCCTGTAAATTCTCCAATGTTTTGGTTTTATTTTTTTATCCTTTACTATTTTGTTCAATTTTATTATACCTGATGATATAGGCAATTCTTTTTAAGGTGGCAAGAGGCATTATGGTAACCATTGTTGAACATCTTGTATTCTGTTTTTATATCATGTACTATGTCCATCATTTTGTTTTGACTGACTCTGTTTTCTTTTGTTGCATTCAGTTTTATTCTCTTCAAAAAAAGGTAATAAGAACCATGGGAATGAGAAAACCCAAAATGTGTAATTGTTATTGTAAAAAAGAGAGGAAAAGAAAGTGCTCTAAAAGATATAACTGCATGTATATTTAAGTGTGTAAGATAGATAACCATATCACTAAGTTTTTATTGGATCATTGAACAGAACTGTTTACAGTCTCACTGTTTGAATGTCCACTTTGCATATTTTAATTTTGTAACTTGAACAACAATTTCTAAGATGAAAAATATGTAATCTATTAACTAGTGTTTTCTTACTTTTTTTGAAATTCTGTATTACTTGTACCCTTTTTCTGTTTAAATAAAATTTTACAAAAAGAAAGAAAGACTATCATGAAGAAATCTAATAGTAATAAAAGCTGGAGAGCATGCAGGAAAATAGGAACCCTTCTCCACCATTGGTGGAAACATAAACTAGTACAATCACTATGGAAATCAATATGGAGATTCCTCAAAAAACTGAAACTAGAAATTCTATTTAATCCAGTTGTTCCCCTTACATGTATTTTACAGAAAGAAAGACATCATGTTGCAGAGATATTTGCATACCTATGATTTATGGCAGCACAATTCATATTAGCTAAATCTTGAAACTGGTCCATATGTCCACCAACAGATGAATGGCTAAAGGAAATGTCATATTTACACATAATGAATAGAAACTACTCTGCCTTTAAAAAAAAGATAAACTAGTCATTTGTAAAAAAAAAAAAAAGGGATGCTCCTTGAGACCATAATGCTAAGTGAAACAATTTGAACACATAAACTTAAATATCACATTTTTTCTATTATGTGAGAACCTCAGAACAAAAATAAAAGATATATAATAGAAGTAGGGAGGTAGATCATTCCCAAAAGGGAAAAGTATCAAAACATGGGGAGAGTGGAGAGGGAAAGGGTAAAGGATGAAAAAAAGGAACTGGGAAATACCAACTATCAACAAAAAATGTAAACAATATGTACTACATGTGTTCACTAACAAACTAAGATAATACTGATAGAAATGTTTAAACTGAAATACATTGCACATATCTGTTTTGGTTAATATCTAACTGGCCCCTCCTGTGCTCACAGCCGGGGCAACCAGATTAGGAGAGCACCAGAGTTGTCTTGCTGCAAAGAGGTGGGGCCTGGTGAGAGTGGATCTCCAGGCATGATCCAATCCTGAAGGGCATATCTTCATCTTGAGTTTGCTCCTTTGTGTTCTGCTTCCTGGCCACCATGACATGAGCAGCTTTCCTTCACTCAGACCCTCCCACCATGCAGTTTCATTTTTGAGTCATCAAAAATGTACTGGACCTTCTGAGGTATGAGGTAAAATAGACCTCTCCTCCTCTAACTTGATGGTGTCTGGTATTGAGTCCTAGCAAAAAGGAATTGATTAAGATGACATCTATCCTACTATACATCATAGTTTAGCAATACAGTATATTGCTAAGTGTTGATTGTTTATACTGGTGGTCATAAGGTTACAAGGGTAAATGTAAGCCATTGTAAAATCAAGGATTAGATGTATTTTGATATCATGGTTGAGAAATTTAGCTCAAATAAACCAATGTACTTTTTAAAGTCATTTCACAAAAAGTGAACATTGAAATGAAACTCAGACTTTTCACATTTAGTAAGAGTCTAATTTCTCTGAGATAAAAAAATATTATTTGTAGTACTCAAGAAAAATGCCTTTATGTTATGACTATGCTTAAATGAATCAGAAAATGTAATAGATCATTTGGCTTTCGTATTCAACACAGCTTTGAGATATTTATGTTTCAACTCCAACAACACATAATATTGCTGACAAATAGGTGATCTTACTGTGGCTTCACAATAATTTTATAACAATTCTATAATTTTAGATGGTGAGTAATTAAAATACTCTGGGGCTTAAATCTCTGGAAAAAGGGAAGTAATAGAAAGAAAAAGGGGAAAAAGGAACAGTACAAATCCTAAACAGAGAAAAGCCTCTGATTTTATCTAAACTGTGTATTGTATTATTGATTTATTACCATATTGTAGCTGTTTGAAATCATCAGCTAAATGTAATTTACCACTGAGATTGTTAGCTATATAAAAATTCAAATCCAATAAATTGTTTCATAAAGTTCATCCTCAATTATGGATAGAAGAAGTACACACAACTTGACAGAGCTATCCTTCTTTCATTTTAATTTCTAATTCAACATAATAATCTTTAATACAAGAGAAATCTTGTCTATTACCTTCATTGCCCAGAGCTATATTTTGCTGTCTCCAGAGTTGATGATCCTTTGTGTTCAACTTGGCAAAACTTTATGGTAATTAAAGAAAGCTCCATTCTTTTTCTTTTTCTTTTCTTTTCATTTATTTTCTTTCCTACCCAAGCAATGAATATCCTACTTAGACATGCAAACCATAGTGTATTTATAAGCCACACGTGTAGAATAATTAGAATATTCAAATATTCTTCCACAACCAGTCACCTAGTAGACAATATGTGAAGCTGGATCAATTTAAATATCAGTTTCAAAAACATGTGATGTAGAAAGAGCACCTGATTTGGGTGCAGAATATATGGATTTATGTTCTGGCTTTGGCTCATATATTCTTTCTTGGACCCCTTCCTTTGCCAGTTAATGGAGACCTTTCTGTTTCTCTAGTATCAAAGGCCCCTTACACTGCTAATGGGCTATGGAGTTCATTCTTGCTGGTTGAAAATATAGTTAGGTTTCACTGTGCTGGTTGTTAAAGATGACCTCCAACCAACTCTTCCTTAGTCTGATTCTGTTTATTATTAACTACATTTCAGATTAAATTGGTTTAAAAGCACAGTGTTTCACAAAATTTATATTTTTATTTTGGCTTTTCTTACAAAAGAAAAATTTCTTTTAGCATTTAATCTCTTTAGGATTTGTGTGCATTTAAAAAACTTCAAACTCAGAGTTTCTTACAGCAGATTCTACTGCAGTTAATTACTTGTGACATTACATTATTGGAAGATATACTTTGATTATCAAATATTATGTAATTGGAGGGTTTTCCCTATAGACCACAATATAACTGAGAATTATGAAAGAATCAGGAGGTTATATTAATACAAAAAATAACCAAAAACATCCTTTTTGAGGCACAAACACAACACTGAATCTGTAAAGGTATTCCTTTTTTCAAGGAAGAGAGACATATGGGATGAGATGATTTAGCAATGAGTAAAATTAAAGACCACCTAGAGAAGGTACTACTAAATAAGTTCATTCAGTAGATTCAAAACATGATGTGATTTTTTTTTCACAAATCCATAAAGATAGCAGAGGATTCCTTTTCCTGCTATAAAAGTCTTTATTATTTCCCAATTGTTATGAATTAAAAACTGGTGGTCAACATAATGCTAGCTAGATTACATTAGCATGGTGTTGAGTGTGGATGTTCCACCTGAGGAAAGTTGCCAGCATAAATAGAGATGTGGAGAAGGAGAAGCTATTGAATTGTGGTGTTGAAGCATTGAGGCATTGGGGGTTCTCCTATGTGTTGCTGTTTGAGCTGTTGGTTCTCCTGGGGAAGCTCTGGTCCTCACATCAAGCATTGCTTCCTGGTCCTGGAGGGGAAGACCTGTGCTGCTTGATCTCCAGATAAACTCGTCATGCTGGCTTAATGGCATGTACTTGACTGTGCTTGTCATCAGAGGAGCTCAGGACCTCCGTGTCACTGAGGATGGCTGTGGTGCTTTTCAGAACAGCCCTGGTCTTTGTTGTGTTACTTCTTGGTTCCAGCATAGAATCCTCAATCTACCAGCACAGCTCCTTTACCCTGCTGGCACAGACTTCCTAGCTTCCACTGCTGAACCTTTGGAACTTCCCAGCATGGATCCACAAAAGAGACTGGCATGAGTCCTTCTTGTGGGTTCTAGACCTCGAGTTGGACTCATGGGAGGCATTGTCACAAGCTGGACTCACATGGGACATTGCTGTGGGGTTCAGGCCCTTGGCTAAATATCCTGTCTTTAGTTTTGTGGATAAGATTTCCTGCATTTTCTTGTGTTAATGCTGGGTAATCATCATAAAAATAATATTATAAACTCCATGTCCTGATTCTAATTGTTCTCCTCACAACCCCTGACTACACCACCAATCATCAGAACTTTCTTTTAAATTGAGGCTATCAAAAGTTCTTTTTTTATTTAAAGAAAAAAAACATAAAAAAGGATAAAAACAATACAGAATTTCAGAAAAACAAACAGTAGGAAATCACCAGTCAATAATTTACATACCATCATCTTAGAAATAGTTGCTCGAGTTATGAAATTAAAGCACACAAAGTGATATTCAAACAATGATACTGCAAACATTTCTGCTCAACAATACAACAACAACTTAGTAATATGGTTATCAGTCCTAAACACACTTGTTTTTAACTTAAAGAGGGTAAGATTAAACATAACAAACAGAACAAAACAGTTTATAAGGAAATAATTTAAAGAAACACAGATTTCAAAGCAAGTCCACTGTCTATCTTACTGCCCCTAGTTTTCTTCCAAATAGTTGTCCCCATCTTCATACACATTGAATATATACTGCATATTATAGAACTAATCAGATCATTACAGGATGATGTAGGCTTTTTAGGTCTTCAAGACCTGATTTTGGGGAAGTCAGTAATGTCTACCATAATGTTTCTCAGTCTCTTCATGGTAGCTGTCTTTATCTTTATGTAAGCTGAAATTGAACATGAGACTAGACTAATGTCACTCTGTACAGTGAATGATAGTATTGCTAGATTTCATATCATAACACTACATAACACTACATGGGTTTCTTAGTGTCTCTTCTTCAGAGCATCCATTCATTACATCATGTATTATATAATCTGTTTCCATAAATAGTTTAGAAATTCTTCCCACGTGTGAATCTCGACATGTATATCCATTCTTTCTGTGTTATAGGAAAAAACAGATCAAAACAAGACAACAAAATAAATTCCTAGAAGAACATTAAATGAAAAACATGTTTAGGACCACAATATTAGGTGATCTACAATAGTTACTATGCTTTCTCTTGTTTTCAATAGAATTGTCCACATCATCACGCATAGCATAATTGAACATAACATTACATAGCTGCTTTAATAGAAACACAACTTTGAAGATATTGTAGGACTTGAAAGAAGTTAATAATCAAAACCAGAATGGATATCTTTTTTTTTATTTAAAGGGAAAGAAACCAAAAAAATAAATAAATAAAACATGGACAAAAAAAGGATAGAAATAATACAGAATTATAGAAAAATAAACATTAAGAAATCACTAGTTGATAAGTTACATATTGTCATCTTAGAAAAAGTTTTTCAGGTTACAAAATGAAAGCATATAAAGTGACATTCAAATAGTGACACTGCCAACAGCTCTGCTCAATGATCCAGCAAAAACTTAGTGATATGGTTATCAGTCCTCCACACTTGTTTTTTATCTTAAAGTGGGTAAGACTGAACATATCAAAACAGAACAAAACAATTCATAAAGAAACAATTTAAAGAAATACAGATTTCAAAGCAAGTCCCCTGGAGATCTTCACTGTCTATCTTATTTCTCTAGTTTTCTGCCAAATAGTTGTACCCATCTTTGCACACATTGAATATATACTGCATACTATAGAACTAATCAAATCATTACAGGATGATGAAGGCTTTTTAGACTAGCATAGTGTCTCTCATTCTCTTTGTAGTAGCTGTTCTTATCTTTATGTAAGCTGAAATTGAACTTAAGAGACTAGACTAATATCACTCTGAACAGTGAATAATAGTATTGCTAGATTTTATATCATAATGTTACAGAATTAGCATTGGTTTCTTAGTGTCTATTCTTCTTCAGAGTATCTGTTCATTACATCGTGCATTATATAATCTGTTCCTGAAAAATAGTTTTAAAAATTCTTCCCATGTGTGAATTTCTATATGTATATCTATCCTCTCTGTATTATAAGGAAAAACAGATCATAACAAGACAACAAAACAAATTCCTACAAAAACATGCAATGAAAAAGACACATAAGAGCACAATATTAGATGATCTACCATAGTTACTATGCTTTCTCTTGTTATTTTCAATAGACTTGTCCACATCATTAGGCTCAATATAGTTAAGCATAGTATTACATAGCTATTTTTATAAAAACACAACTTTGAAAACATTGTAGGACTTGAGAGCAGTTAATAATCAAAACTGGTATGGATGTCTTTTACATTTTAGCATCTTCAGAGTAGTTGCCTCTACTTTTAGATTTGATCATATCAAGCATACCAAATTCAAACAAAATCAACCATGGCAAACTGTTGTCTAACACACCAGATTCAAATAAGATCAGTCATAGGTAAGACAATGTAACTAATACAGGGTTTCAGTTTAAGTCAATAGGAAATTAAGGGTAGTTATGATTGTATAAGCTGCTATTTGGGGGTCTGATGTCTGTGCCCTCAAACAAAATAATTCAAACTAAACAGAGCAATAAGACTACTGTGACTTTTAAATCCTGATACACTATTAACAATGACCTATCCCTTCTTTTTAAGGCTATTTTTCATCTTTCCCCTTTTCAAGATGCTTTGTATGTTTTGGGTCTAACTAGCCCCACTAGTTTTTAGATTAGGGGGCCAGCCCATTGTCTCTCTGAGTGTTGCTGAACCTTTCTACCCCTGAGCTTGATTTTGAGCTGTACTCCTTTTCTCCCTAAAGTCATAGGGTTTTCTTTCCTTCCAGCTGTGTGGTTCTACACTGCCCAAAACTGTCATAGCTTTAATCTATCTGAGGCTGCTGGATGAATTGTCCCTATTTCTCTCTGGTTTCCTGTCACATATAGCTTTGCTTTCTCATCTTTGACTTTCAGTTTATTAACCTTCCTTTGGATTGAGTGTATATCCCATTCAGAGCATCTCATTGGAGCCTGCCTACTAATCTACTCTGCATTTTTTTATTTTAGTGTATCAAGGTTATCTATATTAAAGATTATAGCTTACTGTCTCTGCCTCATGTCTGCTGCTCCATTTTACTGCTATAATTTGTCCCCCTTACTCCCTCATTTCACTGTCTGCCCCATTCATTGAGGCCTCTCTGCCACTGTTGCTGGAATCCTGGTATCCCTTCCTCTCTCTCTCTGGAATGTCCTTCAGCACTCTCTGTAGGGTTGTGTTGGTGGCCATGAACTCCCACAGTTCCCCCTTGTCTTGAAAACATCTTATTTCTCCATTGATTTTGAGAGAGAGTTTTTCTGGGTACAACAGTCTTGGTTGCAAATTATTTTCTTTCAGGGCTTGAAATATTTCCCCCCAGGCTCTTCTCAATTTGAGAGTTTCTGTTGATAAGTCCATTGTTATTTTGATAATTTTTCCATTGTAGGTAATCTGTTTCTTTCCCTGGCTGCTTTTAGTATTCTGTTCTTTTGGTGGATTTCTGGAATCTTGATTGTTATATGTCTGGGTATAGATCTGTTTTGGTTGTAGGTGGCTGGAGTTCTGTATGCTTCATTTATCTGATATCATTTCTTTTTCCTATGTTTGGGAAGTTTTCCTTTAATATATCTGTGAATATTCTTTGTAGTTTATTTTTGGTTACTCCTACTTCCTCACTCACATGCTTTATTCTAAAGTTATGTATCCTTTTGTCATCCTCTAGTCTTTGAATTGTTTCTTTCTGATTCCTCATTATTTTTAAGAGGTCTTTTCTTTCACAATCATATATCATGAATCTCTCTTCAAGTTTCAAAAGGCCAACTTTAGTTTCTTTCAAGGCATTTTGCCAGTTTTCAATGGAGTTTTTAGTTTTCTGGTAATCTCTTTGGATCTGTTTCATGTATTCTAGGTTATGTTTAAATTCTTCATCAGAGGTTTCTTTTTCTTTTCTGGTTTCCTCTGTTCTTCCATCTGTGTTCTCTTGGGTGGGGCTTATCATTTCTTTAATTAATCTTTTTATATCTTGCCTTACTTGGATCAGAAGTACAGTTGTAAATTCGTCTATGAGGTCATAAAGGTATTTATCTCCGCTGATGCTGTGTCTAATATGGGATATATAATACATCACTGGTTCTCTTCTGTATTCACTTTTCATGGGCTTATTTTCCCAGGTTTGGCACCTGGAGATTTTTTTTTTCTATCTCTTGTCATGTTTCTGGATTCTTTCAGAATGGTGTGTCCTGGGGGTCTCTGGCAGTCTCCAAATTGCTTAGGGTCTTTCTGAAGCATGCTTGCTCGAGTTTTTGCTGCTCTCCCTATTTACTGTTATTCTAGGTAGGGATGCAGGGACAGTGCAGGCTAGACTTGAGCCTCTGTGCCAGTCAATCTGCAAGTTAGGCTATACCTGTGGATGTCACAGAGTTGTGATAATTTTGTATCTGCTTATTGGGTCCCAACCAGAGGTGTAGCTCAGCCCCAGCTGACCCTGCCAGTTCTCTGTGCCAGGGGCAGCTGGCTGATGTCACCACAGGTTGGGCTCTGCCCAACTTCAAGCTGTCCTCTACCAGACCTCTCTGCACCAGAGGTGAGTATCTGACATCACCTCGGTGCTGGGCTCTGCCCAACTCCAAAATTTCCTCCACTAGTCCTCTTTGTGTCACTGATGACACTGTGGCATTAGGCTCTGCCCAATTCCAAGATGTCTTCCAGCCAGTAACAGCAGCCATGGGACCCAGTCCCTAGCACTCACTGGGAATCAATGGAGATCCTCCTCTTGGGTCCTCTGCACACTGCACCACATGTCTTCACTGCATTTCCAGCACAGCATGGATTGGTCAGAAAACTGCGTGGTATACGGCTTTGTAGCCGAGGAGCTTCTCACAGTCTCCTCCAGTGCCACCAGGTGGCTCTGGATGCTTTGCAGGGCCCCAGGTCCCAATTTCCAGCAGTCACTGAGAGTCAATATAGCTCTTGCCCTTGGATCCACTGCTCACTGTGCCACATCCTCCCGTTAAGGGCCTGGGATTTGCTGATTCCCGCAGCCACAGTCTCAGCATGACCTTGGATTCTCTGTGTGCACCTGTGTGCACGCATCCTTCTGCATGCAGAACAGGTCTCAAAGCACAGAACAGTTCTCAGTGAGCTCGTCAGGCTTCAGCTCATCCCTCATGCTTTTCCTTCCTCTTCCTAGTTTTATTTTCCCTTCCATTACTGCCTTGGTTAATATGAATCATTATCCATTCATCTGGCCCTCTCCATGTTGTCATATGCTAGCATCTGATCTGATTTCTCAGCAGAGACTCTGCATCCAGTCCCCTAGCAAGCTGCCATTTTTCCCCCAAAAGTTCTTACAGAAGTTGTTTACACAATCAGGATCACTTTGAAGAGAAACAAAATGGGCTAAACCTTATGCACAAAGAACCTTACAGAAGATGGGGCCAGCCAGTGTGGACAGAGAGAACCAGCAGACCCACCTCTGCCTGCCAGGAGCTACCACTAGAAGGCTCCTTCCTGTTGGTGGCTAGCAGGAGCAGGAATATGCATCCAGGTAAGCCCCATGCACCTATACACCACCTTTGGAGGCCTTTGATATTTCAGGCAGCCATCATTCACCAGCAGAGTCAAACAAACACATTCCTGTGCCTTCCACCATTGAGGAAGTCAATGGTATAGACACATAGACTGAAAGAAGCATCCCCATCTCCATGCACCCCTGATCATCAGAGATGCCCTAGTGTATCTGTGCAGGTCTGGAGAAGCCTGCCCCATGCCCTGCTGCCTCCTTGTAAATCTGGAGTTAGAGGAACCCAGGTGCCTATTCCATTCCCCTACACTGTGTAGTGGCGGCCAACCTGGGAAGTGCCTGAGAACCCACAATTGTCTTATTGGGAAGAACCCAGGAGAATGTCAAAATGAATGAGCAAAAGGCAATCTCAGATCTCCAGTCTACACAGAAGAAATCTGGGTAATATAGTCATGGAAGAAAATGGAAACCACACATCGTAAATCTCTGAGAGGATAGCAACTAAAGTAAGAAAACAACTTCATGAGATTGTAAAAGCAGTCAAATCAGAAATAACGTCTCAGGTCAAAGAAGAAATCACAAACATACTGAAAGAATAGTTCAGTAGATCTAAAGAAGACATAGACAAAAAAGAGTAGCATAGGAAAATAATGGAAACCTTGAATGAACATAGAAGGAGTTGCAATGCATGCAACAGATTCAAGGAGAGATTCAGAAAATTAGAAAATAAATCAAAAGCTGAAAAAGCCACTTGAACGAGACTGAAGATAAACTTTCAAACTTTGAAGATAGGATTGCAGCTAGTGATTGTGAAAAGAAAAATCTCTTAAAAATAACAAGGAATCAGAAAATAGCAATTCAATGACTGCAAGACAATACAAAGAAGCATAATTTAATAGTGCTAGGTATCACTGTAAAAGCAGGGGTAAACACAAATGAAATTAAAAGGTTATTACAGAAGTAAGAACACTTCCCAAACATGGGAAATGTATCTGGCTTGCAGATAAGTGAGGCTTATAGGACTCCAAATAGCCATAACCAAAGTAAATCTACACCCAGACATATAATAATCAAGATCCCAGAAATTCAGCACAAGAACAGAATATTAAAAGCTGTTACAGAAAAGAAACAGATTACCTATAAAGGAAACCCAACCACAATCATAGCAGACATATCAACAAAAACCATCATGTCAAGAAGAGTTTCAAGTGTTTCAAACCCTGAAAGAAAACAACTTTCAACCCAAATTGACATACCCTACAAAACTATCTTTTAAAATTGACAGAAAAATAAGATACTTCCATGATAAAGAACAACTAAGGAATTCATGACTACCAAAATAATCCTACAGAGAGTGCTAAAGGATATTCTAGAGAGAGATAAAAATGACCATGGTTCTAGGAATAGCAGCAGTGGAGGATCACCAATCAAGAAGGAAATTAAATGAAGAGGAAAAGTGGAGGGCCAACAACAGGAGGATAGCATGGCAGAGATAAATCAATGTATGCTGCTTGTGTAACCATTAATGTAGATGGCCTCAGTTAAACAATGAAAAGAAACCCTGGGAGAGTGGATCAAGAAACAAGATCCATCAACGTACTGTATACAAGAAATACATTTAACTGGAAAAGAAATTCATAGACTGAAAATCAATAGAAAGAAAACAATTGTCCCATATGACAGGAGACCAGAAAAAACTCATGATTAACTTGCCTGTCAACCACAGAATGGATATGATATTTACATGCAGTGGAAAGCTACCCAGCTATAAAGTAGAACAATCTCGAGGCTTTTATAGGTAAGTAGACACAACTGGAGATGAACCAGTTTGAACTAATATCAGTGAATCTTCGCATAATAAACAGTAGGAATTAATGGGACCCAAAAGCCAAAAAGTTATTGTTAAGAGTGATAGGTGGAAACACCTGGGAGGGAAAGGTGGAAACTACTGTTAATTTCTTATTGTCTTGTCTTGACCTCTTGTATTGTTTTCACAATTTTGTTAGGTTTGACTTTGTTCTGTCTTGTTTTGTTAGATTTTTACTTTGTCTGATGGTGTGGGCAGCTACTTTGAATATAATGGATTATATTATGGTAATCATGGTTTCCTATTATATTGTTTTGAAGTCTTATAATGCTTTCATTTGTTTAACTGGTTTATTTTGTTTTGTTTGATTTTGTTATGTGTGATAGTATTAATATATTTTGAAGAAAATGAGGCATTATGGTAGCCATTGCTGATTTTCTGTCATCTTGTTTTGAAGTCTTATCATACTTTTGTTCTTCTGTCTTGATTGGTTCTATACTGTTGTGTTATTTGATTTTATTATGTGTGATGTTGTGGACAACTTTTTGAGGAAAATGAGATCTTATAGTAGTCATTGTTTATTTCCTGTCATCTGGTTTTGAAGTCCTGTAAAGCTTTTATTCTTTTGAATGGTTTTACATTATTTTGTTATGCTTGATGTTATTGCATGTGTGACGGTATGGTCACCTATCTCAAAGGAAACAAGAGTCATTATTGTAGCCACTGTTGATATCCTGTTGTCTTGTTGTGAAGTCCTGTGTTGCTTGGATTGTTATGTTCTGATTTGCTTTGTTCTGTTTTGTTGTGCTTTCTTTTATTTTATTCTCTTTAAAATAAAAAAAAAGAATGTTAAAAAAAGATGAGGTATAAGTGGTGAAAAGATATATTAGACACAGGGATAATGATTCACTGTTCAAAGCCATAAAGTAATTTGTGTGGGGCTTTCCCAAGCTTCAGGAACATGCCAGTCCATTGTGCAGACCTCAATGTTTGGCTGTTTCTTTATTCTTCAGATTGCTCTATACCTAATAAATCTGTGATAAAAGAACAACTGAGAGATAAATGAGATTGTAGCATTCTGAGCTGTAGAAATGAGGAAAACTATCTTGCTTAAGTTTTGGTATGTATCCAAAATTCTAAGAAAGTCAAGTTCACAAAAGTGATTGGAATACCTTAGAAATTGTCATGGTACTGATAATTCCTCAAGGCAATTCCTGTAAAAGAAGGGTAATCCTTGAAAACAGACGAAACACAATAAAAGCACTAATGGATGTGATACTTTTCAATATAAGATCAATTATTTATCAATAACATGTTCTATGCCTGAGTAATTCAGTTTCAACACCAAAATGCACAATTCACACAAAGAAATATTGATTATAAAACTAATGACCATTACTCTGCAAAATCTCCCATAAAATCATGAAAATTCAAGTTACTAATTTGGAAAAAGTCTGTGAAGAGGTACAGACTTGCAAATCACATACTTAACAAAAAACAAAGATTTAGAATACACTCTTTAATAGAAAAAAGTTATTTGTTATTTTCTTGATGATACACATTTCTATGGAGTGAGATGGAATCTAAATGTTTTAATCTGCATCTCTCAAATGACCAGTGATGTTGGATATTTTTTCATGTATTTATTTGTTGCTTGTATGTCTTCATCTGAGAAGTGTGATTCATCTCAGAAACCCTTTTTTAGATGAAGTCTTTGAATTATAGGGACCTGATTTTTTTCAATTTCTTATATATTCCAAAAGGAAAGTCCTTAGTCTAAGGAACAACTGGCTATAGTTTTTCCCACTGTGTGGGTTGTATTTTCACTTTGTTGTACAAAAACTTTTTTGTTGTATAAAAGCATTTGTTAATTCTTTATTATATTTTCCATGCAGCCTGAGTTTTTTTCATGATGTCTCTGCCTATACCTATGTGGCCATATCTTCAAGATTTCTACCTACTTTCTCTTCCAATAGATTTAGTGTTTCAGTTTTAGTACTTAAATCTTTGATTCATTTGACTTAAGTTCAGTGTATGGTGACAGACACAAGTCTAGTTTTAGTCTTCAACATGTGGAAATCTAGTTTTCCCAGCACCATTTATTAAACAATCTTCTGGTGAGCACATCTGGCCTTTTTGTCAGAGATAATGTGGTTTAGTGTACTTGTAGTTGTATCTGCATTCTGTATTCTGTTTCATTTATCTTGCTGTCTGGTTTTTTGCTGTTGTTTTGTTATGTGGTGAGTGTGTGTGTGTGTGTGTGTGTGTGTGTGTGTGTGTGTGTGTTGTCAATACCAAGCTAATTTTATAATAGTTTTATAGTATAATTTCAGGTCAGGAATTGTGATGCCCCCTGACCTTCTTTTGTTGCCCAGAATTGATTTTGCTGTTCCAGGTCTTTTCTGGTTCTAAATTAATTTTGTGAATGATGTTGATAATTCTGTGAGGTATGCTAATGGTATTTAGATTAAGATGTCATTAAATCTATGTAACAGTTTTAGGAGTAGGACCATTTTCACTGTGTTGATTTTTCCTATCCAGGAGTAAGGGATATCTTTCCACCTTCTGATATTGTCTTCAATCTCCTTTTGCAAAGTACTATAGTTTTCAAAGTAAATATCTTTTAGTCCTTTTATTTGATTCATTCCTAAGTATTTCATATTTTTGGATGCTATCATAAAGAGTATGGTTCCCCTCAATCCTCTCATTGTGAGTTTGTTGTTTGTGTAAAGGAATGCTACTGATTTTTGATACTGACTTTGTATCCAGCTGCACTACTGAGTTTTACTACTGATTATTAAATCTTTTGGTCTTTTGGTGGAACTTTTGGGATATTCTATGTAGAGGATTATGTCATCTACAAATAATAATAATTTTACTTCTTCCTTTCCTATCCTTAGTCCTTTTATTGCTCTCTCTTGTCTAATTGCTCTGGCTAATGTTTCCAAACTATATTGTATAGGAGAGGTGATAGTAGACATCCTTGTCTTGCTCTTGATTTTAGAGTAAAATCTTTCAGTTTTTGATCATTCAGTATGATATTAGCTGTTGGTTTGTCATAGATGGCTTTTACCAGATTAAGATAAAGATCTATTCTAACTTTCTGTAGGGTTTTTATCATTAATGGATATTGGACTTTGTCAAATTCTTTTTTTTTATCTATTGAGAAGAGCATGTGGTTTTTGTTTTTGATTCTGTTAGTACAGTGTATTGTATTTCTTGATCTGCATATGTTGAACCATTCCTGCATCTCTGGAATGAATTCTACATGGTCATGGCATACAATACTCTTGATGATTTGCTGCATTCTCTTTGCCAGTATCTTATTGAAGATTGTTGCTTCTATGTTCATTAGGGAGATTGGCCTATAGTTTTCTGTTTGTAGTTGGTTTTTCTCTGCTTTTGGAATGAGCTTAATGCTTGCCTCCAGCAGTGGTTTTGGAAGTACTGTTTCCCTTTAAATTTTTTTAAAGGCTTTGAACATTAGTGACATTGGTTATTCTCTAAATTTCTTGTAGAATTCAACTATGAATCCATTAGGGCCTTCTTTGTTTGTGAATTTTTAATTACATTATCGATTCCATTGACTGATCTTAGGTTATTTAGAATTTTTCTGTCTTCTTGATTTAGTTTTGGCAGTTGGATTTTGCTAAGCATTTGTTCATTTCTTCTGTGTTTTCTATCTTATTAGAATATAGTTTCTCTTCTGAATATCTGTAGGATCTGTTGTGAGTTCACCCTTTTCATTATTCATTATTTGAATTTGGGGGGGATGTTGGTTCCCTTTTTGATGAGGTTGACTAATGGTTTATCAATTTCATTAATTCTTTCAAAGAACCAACTTTTTGATTCATTGCTTATTTATATTGTCTTTTAGCCTGAATTATATTCATTTCTCTTCTTATCCTTGTAATTTTCTCCTTTGTGTGAACAATGGATTTGATTTGTTCTTCTTTGTCTAGAAGTTTGAGGTTTAAAATTAAGTTATTTGAACTCATTCTCTTTGCCTTTTCTGAAATTTGTTGCTATATATTTCTCTTTTGGTACTGTTTTCATTATGTCTCATAAGTTTTGGTATGTTGTATCAGAATTATCATTTAATTCTATATACTGTGTAATTTCATGTTTAGTTTTCTCTGTAACTCATTGGTTGTTCAGAAGTGTGTTGTTTAATTTCCATGTGTCTATGTAGTTTTTGTGATTTCTTTTGTCATTGTCTTACAGTTTCATTGTGCTATGGTGAGATAGTGTGCAAGGAGTGATTTCAATTACTCTATGTTTACTTAAATGTGTTTTGTGAACTAGTACATAGTCTATTTTGAAGAACATCCCATGTGCAGCTGAGAAGAATGTGTCTTCTTTTTGGGGGGTGTAACACTCTAGACATCTACCAAGTTCATTCATTCACAGGCTTGGTTTAAGTCTGATATATCTTAATTGATTTTTTTGTCTATTTGATCTATCTATTTGTGAGGGTGGAGTATTAAGGTCCCCACTATAATTGTATGAGTGCTTATTTGGTCTCTCATGTCTTTTTGTTTTGTTTTGTTTGGTACTGAGAATAAAACCCGTGACCTTGCACTTGCCAGGCAGGCACTTGTGCTATTGAGCTAAATCCTCAGTCTCTTTCATGTCTTTTAATATTTCTTGTATGTAGTGGGTGCACTGGTGTTTGGTGGGCATGTATTTATCATTGTTATCTCTTCTACTTGGAGTTTTCACATAATTCATCTGTAGTGATCTTCCTTGTTTCTTTTGCTCATGTTTGGCTTAAAATTTACACTGTCTGAAAATGCAGTTGTTACCTCTGCTTTTCTCTGGGTTGCTATGGCATGGAAAATTGTTTTTTATCCTTTGAGTTTTAGTCTATAAATTTCTTTTTGGATTAAATGTGTCTCTTGAATGCAGAATATTGATGGATCCCATTTCTTGATCCATTCTGGCAGTCTGTTTCTTTTTATTGGTGAGTTGAGACCATTTACATTGATGTTTATAATTGCTATTTATTGGCTTTTCTTTTTCATGTTATCTTATTTTTGTTGGTTCCTTTTCTTTCTCCTCTGTATAATTGCTTGCCCTACTTGGCAGTTTGTTTCTGTTTCTGTTTGTGTGTTTGTGATCTTATCCTTTTCTAATATATCTTTTAGTTTGGTAGTCACAAGTTCAGTTGTTCTTTCTCATGAAGTATCTTATTTCTCCATTGAATTTGAAAGATAGTTTTGCAGGGTGTGTCAAATCAGGGTTGAAGACTGTTTGCTTTTAGGGCTTGAAATATCTCACTCCAGGCTGTCTTTGACTTGAGGGGTTGTTTTGAGATATCTGCTGCTTTTAGTATTTTGTTCTAGTGTTAAATTTCTGGAATCTTGATTATTGTGTACATTGGTGTAGATTTATTTTGGTTATGTTTATTTGGAGTTCTATATGCTTCATTTATTTATATGGGAAGTTTTCTGACATTTATGTGAAGAGGCATTTGCACTGTCACTGGCTTTCTGTCTCCAGTCGATCTCACATTGTTCTTTTTTGCTTCACCTTGTAACATTTGGATTGATTTTTTCATGGTACCTTGCCATTTTTAAGATCTTTCTTTTCATGATTGCTAGTCACATTCCTGTCTTCTAGGTCTATACTCTATCTTCACTTTCATTCAACCTGATGATATGCTTTAGATGGAGTTTTCAATCTCGTGGATTTGTGTTTGAATCTGTTTCATTGATTTTGTTTCTTATTTATGTTGGGATTCATGATTTTCATAACTTTCCTAACCTCCTCAGTTATTTTTTACCTGTGTCTACTTCAGTTCCTTTCATTTTCATTGTCATTTCTTCTTGTACCTTGGCTATTATCTTTTCTATGGCCTCTTCCATTTGTTTTTGCACTTCTGCTGCTGTCCTTTCTGATAGTTTCAGTGGTCAGTTTCTGATTCCCTCTGTTCCTTTTTGCTCTAGACTTGTCCTGGGTGGGCTGGGTATTTGGGGATGCATCTTCCTCTTGTCATTTTTTTTAAAGTTTTATTATGTTTTCTGTCTTGATGCTTGTAGATTCTTCATGTTAGATAATTTTATTCCTAGTATGAAGGCTTTCCTTGGTGATGTCTCTTGCTCAAGAATGTCTTCTAGATACAGGTGGTTCTTTGTCTTTTGGTCTTTCCCAAAAACCTAGATTCCAAATACATTAAAAATATAGATTTGTTACCTTCTTGACTCAATGCCCATTCTTTTGGTAGTTAACTATGGTGGTGATTATGGCCCCTCAGTTTTGTCATACAAAGGAGAAAAAAAACTGATTATAACAGGGATGGCGTCCTGGTTAAACTGGTACAGTTAGCAATAACAATAGACTCACATACAGCCTGGCTACTGGCAAATGATGGTAACATTTAGCCTGATATCTTTAAGCATAGGACCAAGTTCTTTCATTATATAATATAATTAAACTTATACCAGGAATTTTTATTCAAGGTTTTCCACTCAGTAGAGTGATTTTATCCTGTTGTGGGAGATTTAAGAGGAGTGGGGTATAAGATGCAGAGGTGAGTGGATTTAAAAACTAGAAGTGAATTTGTTGGGCAAAGGATGATCATTTAAGTTTTGGGTAGTCCTAGGATACAAGAATAAGGGATTGGGAGAGAAAGCTCAGGGATATTGAAGTGAACCAGAAAGGGAAGAGACAATGTTTACCCACATGAAAGTCTCATAAAACCAAGCAAGATAGTTGAAGAAAGATGGAAAAGGATGAGTGGAATAATACAAAGGGAAGGTTAGAGATCTTAATTGTGGACAAGAGGAGAAAAGAAAGTATAAAAGATAAAGAAAAGAAAAAAAAGAGTAGAAAAAGAAAAAATAGAAAACAAAAATAATCACATACATGGAAAACAACAACATAGAAAGAAAAAACAGTTGTCTTGGTTACTTTTACTTCATTGCTGAGACAAAATACTTTACACCAAAAATGAAGGAAGGAAATGTTTTATTAATAACTCGCAGTTTTTGGAGGTTTCAGTCCATACTCAGCTGGTTCTAAGGCAGCATGGCATAGCTAAGGAGTGGCTGTTCATGGCAGCTGCAAGTGACAAGAATGAAAAGGGCAAAAAGGGAGGAATACAGAGACCAGATTTTTTCCATCCCTGTTATTGTATGGATGCCACACCTACTTGGGTGTAGCATTCACACTCATAATCCCAGCATTAGGCAATGAGTCATTCACAAACTCTAGAAACCCACCTCCATGACTGCATGAGGATTTGGGGGGACATCCAGACTCAAACCATAACAACAGGACAAAATAGAACAGAAAATAAGAAATTAAAAAAGCAAAAATATCAAAAACAAAAATGACAACCACAAAAATAAAAATAAACAGCAGAACAAACACATTATCTCAGTGGACTATCAAGAGGAAACCCCATCAGAGAAAAAAAATAAAAGTAGTGAGATTTCTCTAGCATCTGTGGTTCAGAGGCTGTGTAAATTTAATTTCAGTAAATTAAGCTAAAAAATATTAATATTCAGTTATTCAATTACATACCATTACAATGGTCAATATAATATTGGCCAGCATATATTTTAGCAAATCTCTATTATCACATATGTTTCTGAAAGCCTTGCCTCGTAAAACAAATTTTCTAAACAGAGTTGAACTAACAAAGCTAAATTATATACTTATCTTCCTGCAACTATAATTTTTCATATTAGTTTACTTAGTAAAAGATTTTTATTGGGTACTTGTTAGGCATGAATCCTAAACATGTAAAAAGAATGTTCCACCATTAGAGGTCTTGCTTTCCAGGAGGAAGAAACAGTAAAGAAAAATGAAAACAATTAAATTAACTAAGATTTGTCAGCAAGTACTGCACAGGAATTGAAATAAGAAAATACAATAGAGATTGCCTAGGGACAACAGTGGGGTAGAATTGTGAGATGATGCTTCATATCTCAGAATTTTGGAGAAAATTCTCAAGGGGTTGCATTCAGAATGCATCATCAAGGACAAAAGTAGCCCATAGGTCCTGGGCCTTCAGAAAGAAAGGAACAACTTCTGCCCATGTTCTTAGGCAGGAACAGGCCTAGCTCCTTCTAAACAGCCAGAGGCCTGTATACCCAAAGAATACTGAAAGAGAAAGAATGGTACAGAATAAGCAAAAATAAGGAGGATTGAGTCCTCTAGGGTCTCAGAATATTGTAAGCTTGTGCAAATTTTTGAAGGTATAGTGGAAAACCATTGAAACTTACTATTACGACAATGACAAATTGTGTAAAGCTTACAGATATCCAGGCAAAAATTCCTCAAGGTACTTAAGATTGATTTTAGGAACAAGCTTCTAGACTCTGCTAATGGAAACCTTGAAGGTAGCTTTTTACTTTTTTTATTTTAACAAATGGTAAAACTAAGCATAACAAAACAGAATAAAGCATGTAAGAAGAAAATAATGTGACACAGATTTCAAAGCAAGACAACAGGAAAGCTACAGTGCCTACCATATTGTCTCTTGATTTCTTATAAATGATTGTCTATGTCTTCACATACAAAAAATTCATACAAAAATAGTATAAAACTGATCATAACAGGATAATGCAGGCATTCAAAACCAGATAACATGAAAATTAACAATGGCTACCATAATGTCTCTTGTTCTCTTCAAAACAGCTGTCCATACCTTCATGTATGTTGAAATTAAAAAATACAAAACAGACAAAATCCACTCCAAAAAAGAATAAAAGCATTACTGGATTTCACAGCATGATGATACCAGATCAGCAATGGATACCATAATGTCTGTTTTTCTTCAAAGTAGATGTTCATTTCATTACATATAATATAATCAATTCTCATAAACTGTATAATCACTTAACATAATCAATTCTCATAAACTGTTCTAGTCATGTATAAGCCTCTACATGTATACATATGCTTTCTGAATTAGGGGGGAAAACAAAAGAAAACAAACAGTTAACTAGAAAAACAACAAACAAAAAGACAAATAAATAACAATAGCAAAGAGCCCAAAACAATAACAATATAGGCTTTCAAAACACGGTGGTAGGAACAGAATTAAGGTTGATTATTTTGCATAGTGATCTTCAAGAGTTCCTCAGGTCACCTGATACAAACATACAAAATTAATCCAATCCTATGAATATTAATTGCTTTGTTCTACAAACTTACAGAATTTGTAACACAGTCATCTTAGCTATCATAAGTGTGTATATGCAAATTTAGATACCATTTCTTTTCTCTTCCTTTTTCTTTTTCCTCATTTTCCCTGAGATATTTTTGCCCTTTTGAGCAGACTCTTACTCTTACACTGTATTCATTGAGGATTTTGTATCTTATGTACTCTTACTATTTCTTACACTAGGGAGACTATATGGTATTTACACATGTGAGTTTGATTTTTTTCACTTATGAGTATAGTTTCAAGTTACATCCATTTATTTATAAATATCTCAATGTGATCATTCTTTATAGCTGAGTAGTACACCATTATACAAAAAATACTACATCTTTTTTATCCACTCCTCAGTTGATGGGCATTCCGATTGTTTCCAAGATCTAGCTATTACAAATTGTGCTACCATAAACATGCGGGCACATATATCACTGTGGTATGATGCTTTCAGTTCTTGTGGGAATATGTGGAGCAGCTGAGTCATATGGGACTTCCAATCCCAGGTTTTTGAGGAATCTCCAGACTGACCCCCCACAGTGGTTACACCAATCTACATTTCCACCAACAATGCAGGAGAGTTCCTCCCCCTGCCCCCCAGCCTCTCCAGCATTGGTTTTTGGTAGTTTTCTTGACCGTGACCATTCTTTCTGGAATGAAATGGAATCTCAGTGTGGTTATAATTTGCATTTCTCTAATGACCAATGATGTTGAACATTTTTTCATGTATATATTTGCCATTTGTTTTCCTTTATCTGAGAACTGTGTATTCACCTCAGATGCCTATTTTTGGATTGGGTTTTTGAATTTTGGGGGTCTCATTTTTTAAAATTCTTTTTATGTTGTAGACAGAAGCCCCTTGTCTGAGGGACAGTTGACTGAGATGTTTTCAAAATTCATGAATTTCCTTTTTACTCTGTTGGATATTTCTTTTGACATGCAAAAACATTTTAATAAGATGAGACCCCAATTATTGATTGTGGGAAGTATTTCCCATGCAGTTTGATTTTTATTCATGAATTATCTACCTATCCCCATGTCTTCAACTTTTCTACCTGCTTTATCTTCCAGCAGATTTAACGTTTCTGTTTTAATATTTATATCTTTGATCCATTTTGGCTTTAGCTTAGTATATGGTGATAGGCATGGATGTAGTTTTAGTTTTCAGCATATGGAGAACCAATGTTTCCAGCACCATTTAATAAAGACATTATCTTTCTTCCAGTGAATGTTTGGCCCCTTTATCAAAGATAAGGTGGCTGAGTGTGATTGTAGTTCTAGTTGTATCTTTTAATCTATTCCATTGATTCTCAGGTCTGTTTTCATTCCAGTACCATATTTTATTACAGTAGCTTTGTAGTATAACTTCAAGTCAGGAATTGTGATGCCTCCCACCTTGCCTTTGTTGCTCAAAATTGCCTTTGCTATTCTAGGTCACTTCTGGTTCCAGATGAATTTTAGGAATTATTTCTCTAGGTCTGTGAGGTATACTATTAGTATTTTGATTGAGATTGCATTAAATCTGTATAACAATTTTGGGAGAATGGCCATTTTGATAATATTTATTTTCCTATCCATGAACAGAGAATGTCTTTCCGTTTTCTGAGATCCTCTTCAATTTTTTTGAGGGTATTATAATTTTCCTTGAGTGGGTCTTTTACTTCTTTTGTTAGAATAATTCTTAAGTATTTCATATTTTTGGGTTTTACTGTGAAAGGTGTAGTTTATTTCTCCCTCAGTGAGTTTGCTGTTTGTGCACAGGAATGTGATTGATTTTTGAGTGTTGACCTTGTACCCAGCTACATTAATGAATTTATTTATTATACCTAAGGGTCTTTCATTGGATTTTTGGGAGGCTTCCATGTAAAGTCTGCAAGTAATAATAATTTTTACTTCTTCTTTTCCTATCCTAACTCACTTTATTTCTCTCTCTTGCCTTAATAGCTCTGGCTAGTATTTCCAGCACTGTACTGAATAGGAGTGGTGATAATGGACATCCTTGTATTATTCCTGATTTTTGAGTAAAGGCTTTCAGTTTTTGGCCATTTAATATGATGCTGACTGTTGGTTTGTCATAGCTTTAATCAAATTGTCATGGTTTGTATCAAATTGGGGTAATGACCATCTATTCCAATTTTCTGTAAGGTTCTTACCACAAATAGGTGTTGAACCTTATCAAAACCTTTTTTATGCATCTATAGAAATGATCATGTGATTTTTATTTTTGGTTCTATTGATATGATGGATTACATTTATTGATTTGCATATGTTTAACCATCCCTGCATTCCTGGAATGAATCCTACTTGATCATAGAGGTTAACTTTCTTGATGATTTGCTGCATTCTGTTTGCCAATATTTTATTGAGAATTTTCATATCTTTGTTCATTAGAGAGATTGGCCTGTAGTCCACCTTTTTGGTTGGGTCTTAGGTTTTGGTACTAGAGTAATACTTGTTTCCAAGAATGAGTTAGGGAGAATTGCTTCCCTTTCAATTTCATTGAAGAGTTTGAGGAGTGTTGGCATTAAGTCCTCTTTGAGTTTCTTTTAAAATTCTGCAGTGAATCCGTCTACACATGGGCTTTTCTTTGTTGGTAAGGATTTAATTACATTTTCACTTTCATTAATTGAAACTGGGTTATTCAGAAGTTATACAACTTCTTGACCCAGGTTTGGTAATTCATACATTTCTAGGAATGTGTTCATTTCTTCTCTGTTATTAAGCCTATGACAGTACAAGTTTTCAAAATAGGTAATGATGATCTTCTGTATTTCCACAGGGTCTGTACAGATTTCACTCTTTTCGTTCCCTATTGCATGAATTTGAGTTTTTTGCTTTCCTTATTTAAATAAGGTTGGGTAGGAGGGTCAACTCTATTTAGTCTTTCAATCAACTCTTTGATTCATTGCTTCTTTGCATTTTTTTTCAGTCTCTATTGTATTGATTTCTGCTTTGATTATTTTAATTTCCTCCCTCCTTTTGGCTTTGGGCTTGACTTGCTCTTGTTTTTATAGATGTTTGAGGTGTAGTATTGGGTTGTTTTTTTGTTTTCGTTCTGTTTTCCTGATGTGGGAATTCACCGCAATAAATTTGCCTGTGAGGACTTCTTTCATTGCATCCCACAGGAAGTTGTATCCCAGGAAGTTGTATTTATATTTGCATTTACTTGTAGATATTGTTTAACTTCTTTAATGTACTCTGTGACTCACTGATTGTTTAGGAGTGTATTATTCTTGTGTTTGTGGGGTGTTTGCAGTTTCTTCTGTCTTTAATTTCCAATTTCATTGTGCTATGATCTGATAACATGCATGGGATAATTTCAATCCATTTGTATTTACTCAAGAATGTCTCTGTGGGCTAGTGTATGGTCTATTTTAGACAATGTCCTGTGTGCTGCTGAGAATAATGTATACTCTGATATTGTTGGGTGGAACACTCCATATATATCCACCAAGTCAATTTGTTCACAGGTGTGATTCAGTTCTGGGTTTTTTTTTTTTTTTCCGATTTTCTGTCTAGTTGATGTTTCTCTTTGTGTCAATGGGACGTTAAGTTCTCCCATTAAAATTCTGTTATTATTATTTCATTTTTCATTTCTGTTGTTTTGTATAGCTGAGTGCTCCCAAATTTGGTGCAGAGATATTTAAAATTGTAACCCCTTCCTCTTGAAGTTTTCCCTTAATTTGTATGTAGTTTCCTTCTTTATCCCTTTGGATCATTCTTGGTTTGAAGTTCACATTGTCTGCAAACAGAATAGCTACCCCTGCTTGTTTTGGGGATTCTGTTGCATGGAGTGTTGTTTTTCATCCTTTTTGGGTTAGATGAATTTCTTGTACACAGCACATGGTTGGATGTTGTTTCTTTTTAAATTTTCTTTATTTTAAAGAGATTAAGACAAAATAGGATGCAACAAAACAGATCAGAACAATGTAAGCAACACAATACTTTACCACAACAACGTGATATTAATAGTAGCTACCATAATGTCTCAATCTTTGAAGTAGTTGAGTACACCTTCACATACAATACTATCAAACATAATGAAAGAGTATAGAACAATTCAAGAGAATGAAAGTATTACAGGGCATTCAGAATCAAATAACACAAAATGAACAATGGCTACTATATTATCTCCCTTTCCATAAAAATTTTCTTTATATTATCACACATATTAAAATCCAATAAGATACAACATGATAGAGCCAATGGAAACAGAAGAACAAAAGTATGGTAGGGCTTCAAAGCAAGATGATATTAAATCAGCAATGCCTATCAAAATATCTTGTTTTCTTCAAAATAGCTGTTCATACCATCACACATAATAAAATCAAACAAAACATAATAAAAAACCATTCCAATTAATGAAGGAAAATATTATAAGGCTTCAAAGCAATGTAATGGAGAATCATGATTTCCATAAAATCTTATACACTGTTACTACTATTTTACACTATGGAGACTACATGGTATTTATACATGTGAATTTGATTTATTTTGCTTGTGAGTATGGTCTCAAGTTACATCCATTTATTTATAAATATCTCAATGTGATCATTCTTTATAGCTGAGTACTACTCCATTATATAAAAATACCACAACTTTTTTATCAGTTCCTCAATTGATGGACACTTAGGTTGTTTCCAAGATCTAGCTGTTACAAATTGTGCTGCTATAAACATGGGTGCACTTATATCACTGTACTATGATGTTTTCAGTTCCTCTGGGACTATATTTAGAAGTGGAATAGCTGGGTCAAATGGGACTTCCAATCCCAGCTTTTTGAGGAATCTCCAGACTGAACTCCACAGTG
The DNA here is from genome assembly GCF_034190915.1 of Cavia porcellus. NCBI lineage: Eukaryota > Metazoa > Chordata > Mammalia > Rodentia > Caviidae > Cavia > Cavia porcellus. Next base: position 46,825,032 of record NW_026947513.1, on the reverse strand, counting down.
GTTGCACCACAATGCTACCAACAATGTACAATGGTTCCTTTTTTTCCACAGCCTCTTCAGCATTTGTTGTTGGTAGTTTTCTTGATCCTGGCCATTCTTTCTGGAGTGAGATGGAATTTCAGAGTTGTTTTAATTTGCATATCTCCAATGACTAACGATGATGAAGATTTTTTCGTGTATTTATTAGCCATTTGAATTTATTCATCTGAGAACTGTGTATTCATCTCAGATGCCTATGTTTGAATTGTGTCTTTGAATTTTGATGGTCTGAATTCTTTAAATTCTTTTTGTGTTTTAGACAGAAGTCCTTTGTGGATTTTTTCACAGTTTTCTTTTCATTAAGCTGAAGAGTTTTTTGGACATGCAGAAATTTTTTAATAAGATATGAGTTTTTGATTCTGGGAAGTATTTCACACTGAACTTACTTCATGCTGAATTTATCACAGTACATTTGTAGTATAACTTTAAGTCAGGAATTGTGGTGTTTACTGCCTTGCCTTTGCTGCTTAGAATTGTCTTTGCTATTCTAGGTCTCTTCTTGTTCCAGATGAATTTTAGGAGTGATTTCTCTAGATCTATGAGGTATGTTGATGGTATTTTGACTGGGATTTCACTGAATCTATATAACAGTTTGGGAAGAATGGCCATTTCCACAATATTTATTCTCCTTATCCATGAACAAGGGATGTCTTTCCATTTTTTAAAATGCTCTTTGATTTATTTTTTCAGAGTATTATAATTTTCCCTGTATAAATCCTTTCCTATTTTTGTTAGATTAATTCATAAGTATTTCTTTTTTTTGGATGCTAATGTGAAGAATGTGGCTTCTCTTACTTCTCTCTCAGTGATTTTGTAGTTAGTGTTCAAGAATGCTATTGATTTTTGAGTATTGACTTTGTATCCAGCTACATTGCTGATATTATTTATTATATCTAGGAATATTTCAATGGAGTTTTGGGGGTCTTCTATGTGTATCATGTCTTCTGTAAATAATGATAATTTAACTTCTTGTTTTACTATATTTGCTCCTTTTATTTCTCTCTCTTGTCTAATTGCACTGGCCAGTATTTCCAGTACTATGTTGAATAGGAGCCGTGATAAGAGACATCCTTGTCTTGTGCCTGATTTTAAGGTAAAGGCCTTCAGTTTTTAGCCATTTAATGTGATTCTGGCTGTTGCTTTGTCATGTATGGCCTTTATCATATTGAGGTAAAGACCATGTATTCCAGTTTACTGTTGGGCCTTATCAAAATCTTTTTTTTGCATCTATAGAAATGATCATGTGTGGGGCTGAAGCAGGCAGTAGTGAATTCGATCCCTGGTACTGATAAAAAGGAAAAAGACAAAAAAAAAAAAAAAAAAAAGAAATGGTCATGTGACTGTTACTTTTGGAGCTATTGGTATGTTGCATTACACTTATTGATTTATGTATGTTGAACCATCCCTGCATGCCTGGGATGAATCCCACTCAGTCATGGTATATAATCTTCTTGATGATCTGCTGCATCCTGTTTGCCAATATTTTATTGAGGATTTTTGCGTTCATTAGGGAGATTGGCCTGTAGTTCTCTTTCTTAGTTGGGTCTTTTTCAAGTTTTGGTACTAAAGTAATATTTGCTTCCAGGAATAACTTAGGAAGAATTGTTTCCCTTTTGATTTCATTGAAAAGTTTTAGGAGTGTCGACATTAAGTCTTCTTTGTATTTCTTGTAAAATTCTGCAGTGAGTCCACCTGGGCCTCAGCTCTTATTTGTAGGTAAGGACTTAATTACATTTTCAATTTCATGAATAGAAATTGGGTTATTCAGCAGTTTTACATCTTCTTGACCCAGCTTTGGTAATTCATATGTTTCTAGGAATCTGTACATTTTCTTCTGTGTTATCGAACCTATGAAAGTAGAAGTTTTAAAATAGGTGTTGATGATCTGTATTTCTACACAGTCTGTAGTGATTTCACCTTTTTATTCCTTATTGCATGAATATGACCTTTTTCTGTCCTTTTTAAAATAAGTTTGGCCAGGTGCTTATCAATTATACTTATTCTTTCAAAGGACCAATTTTTCAATTCATTGATTCTTTTGATTGTTTTCTTATTCCCTACTGCTTAGTTTCTGCTCTGATCCTTATTATTTCCTCCCTTTTTTGGCTTTGGGCTGGACTTGCTCTTGTTTTTCTAGATGCTTTGGGTATAGCATCAGGTTGCTTATTTGTCCTTTCTGTTTTTCTGATTTGGGAACTCAGTTCAATAAATTTTCCTCAGAGGACCACTTTCATTGCATCTCACAGATTCCGGTAAGTTATATTTGTATTTTTGTTTGCTTGGAGATTTTGATTAAATTCTTCTTTAATTTCCCCTGTGACCCCTGATTGCTCAAGTATATTTTCCAAATTCCATGTGTGTGGTTTTCGCAGTTTCTTTTATCATTAATTTCTAGTTTCATGTTTGGGAAATTTTCAGCTATTACTTCTCTAAATATCCTCTTGATATCATTTATGTTGTCCCCTTCTTTTTCATTTATCCCTATCAATTTTATGTTTTTTTTCTTTGAATCACCTTGCAGCTGTTGAATTATTTCCTAATGCCTTGTTATTTTCAAAAGATCTTTCCTTTCCTGTTCACTAGCTGCAATCTTGTCTGTGAGGGCTGAAGTTCTTTCTTCACTTTTGTTGAGGCAGTTTTGACAGCTTTCAAAGGAATTTTTCATTTCCTGTATATCTCTTTGAATCTGCTTCATGTATTCAGTTTGTTGCTTATATTGTTCATCCAGGGATTCTTTCTGCTTTGTTCCTCTAATTTTTTAATTGTGTCTTTAGATGTGTTCAGCATTTTTTTCATTACTTTTATCATTTCTTCTTTGACCTGAGAGATTATTTCTAATTTGAACTTCTTTAAAGCTTCCTAGATTTGTTTCTTTATTTTAGTTGCTATTATTTGAGGTATTTCAGATGTATGGCATATATTTTCTTCTATGTACATGGCTCCTAGGCTTTCTTGGGATGGACTGGAGGGTTGAGATTGCATTTCGGTCTTTCATCGTGTCATTTTCCTATATTTCTGTGTTTCAAGTGATGTTCCAAAGCTTCCCCTGGGCATGTTGGAAATCACCTTCTATGCCCTTGGCTCCTGGGACTGAATGGAGATTGCTGAGTGTGGTCCAGTCAGACCCACAGAACTTCCTTTGCCACCTCTGGTGTTCCAAGAACCTGGGCGGGCTCCTATCCACTTTGGGTAATGGTCCAAAGCTCTCCTTGGGCTAGCACTGATGGGCTGGAACTCACCTCACATGCCCTTAGCTCCCCTCATTGAAGAAGGTTCCCGGGCATAGTCTCTTGGCCCAGGAAACCTCCCAAGCCTCGTCTCATGTGGTTGGAAGCTGGGCATGCACTTAACCACTGGGAGTGATGATCTTAAACTCTCCCTAGGCCTGTGCCAGGGTACTGGAACTCACCTTGTTCCAGTTCCCCAGATTGAAAGAAGGTCACTGGGCATGGCCCCGCTAGTCCTGTGAAATTTGCAGAGGCCAATCTAGTGTGGCTGGAAGCTGAGTGGGTCCTTAAGCACTGGGAGTGATGATCTTAAACTCTCCCTGGCCCTTGCAGGTGTGCTGGAACTCACCTCGTGCAGCCCCAATTTGGATGTTGTTTCTTGATCCATTCTGTCAGTCTGTTACTTTTAATTGGTGCATCGAGGCCCTTTACATTGATGCTTATAACTGATATGTATATTGGTTTATTTTTGACATGTTATTCTGATGTTCTGCTGTTGATTTTTACCTTTCCACTCTGTTTAATTGTTTACCTTGCTTAGTGGCTTTTTTCCTATATCTGTCTAGAATGTCTTCCAGTATTCTTTGCAAGGTTGGTTTGGTGGTCATGAAGTTTTTCAGCTGTTCTTTGTCATTTAAGTGTTTTATTTCTTCATTCATTTTGAAGGACAGTTTTGAAGAGTACATCAGTCTAGATTGGAAGTCATTTTCCTTTAGGATCTGAAATACTTCATTCCATGCTCTTCTTGACTTCATTTTTGTGTTGAGAATTCTACTGTGATTCTGATAGGCTTTCCTTTATATATGATCTGTCTCTTCTGTCTAGCAGCTTTTAATGTTCTATTCTTATGTTGAATTTTTGGGATGTTGATTATTATATGTATGGGTATAGTTTTATTTTGGTTATGGCTATTTGGAGTTCTATATGCTTCACTTATCTGTATGTCAGTTTCCACTCTTATGTTTGGGAAATTTTCAACTCTTACTTCTATAAATGGCTTCTTGATATCATTTGTGTTGTCAGCTTCTTTTTCATTTATCCCTGTCAATCTTATGTTGTTTTTCTTTGAATCATCTTGCAATTGTTGAATTGTTGCTTCTTGATTACTTGTTATTTTAAAAAAGATCTTTCCTTTGCTTTTCACTAGCTGTAATCTTGTCTTTGAGGTCTGAAAGTCTATATCTTCACTTTCATTGAGATGGTTTCACCAACTTTCAATGGAATTTTTGATTTCCTTTATATTTGTTTGAATGTTTCATGCATTCTGTTTGTTTCTTATATTGTTTGTTCAAAAGTTTCCATCTTTTTGCATTATTCCTCCAGTTTTTTAACTGTCTTCTGTAGATCTGTTCAGCATTTCTTTCATTACATTTATCATTTCTTCTTTTACCTGGGATATTATTTCTGATCTGAGTTGTTTTATAGCTTCCTGGAGTTGTTTCTTTACCTAAATTCAGCAGTTTCAGGTGTATGGATTACATTTTGTTCTATGTTCATGTCTCCTATGCTTGCTTAGGATGAGCTGGAGGTTTGAGATTGCATTTTGCTATTTTGCTTTGTCATATTCCTATATACATTTAGGGAAGCCAAATGCAAGGTGTCAGTTGTTTCTTGGGTGAGAATATCTATCTGCATTGCAGGGAGTTTCCCCAGTTGAGTGGAGGTCCTTAGCCTGACGTTACCAGATGGCTCCAGCCACTTGGGGTCACTAGGAGTGGCCTTCCCAGTCTGAGTGAAGTGCCAAAGCTTCCCTGTGGGTTGGAGAGCACTACATAAAATTTCAGCTTGCCAGCCCAAAGCAGGCAGCTGTTGTCAGCTCAGAAATTATTGGGTGTGTCCCAGATAGACTCAGTGCGACCTCCTGTTGCATTTTCCAGTAATTTGGGGGGCAGAACAGGGCCTTACTAGTCGCCCAGTGAAGCACCAAAGATTCTGTGAGCTTAAGAGTGCTGCATGCACTTTCTGTTTGCCAGGTGGAAAGTAGGCAGTTCAGCAATCTATGGGCAGGTCCAGTAGGCCCTGGTGCAGGGGGCACCTCCTGATTCATCCTCCAATGATGTGGGAGGCAGGGCAGGGTCTTACCTGTCTCCCAGCAAAGTACCAAAGGTTTCATGGTCTGAAGGGTAACTGCACACTTTTGGCTTGCCAGGTGAAATGTGAGCAGCTCAGCAATCACTAGTTGGGACCCAAATAGGCCCAGAGGAACCTCCTGGTGCATTCCCTGGTGACATGGGAGGTCGGGCAGGGTCTTAACAATCTCCCAGTGAAGTGTCAAAGCTTCTGTGGGCTGGAGAGCACTATGCCCTCTTTGAGCTTGCCAGGCAGAATTTGAAGGCAGCTTTTTAAGAATGAACATGTGTAAAAGTCAGCTCATCTTGTTGAAGAGCTTTTGAAATCATATCCTCTAAATCTTTTAGGCAAAACCTTACATCCACTCTATACAATAAATAAATAAAAATAAAACATGCATCCAGTAAAGAGGCATTTGACTTGTGCAAATCAACTCTAAAACTTTTCCTTCTCATCTTCCAACCAATGAGCAGTTTCTCCCTTCTGTATTCCTATGAATTCTCCCAATATCAACTGATCTGGGAGGAAAACTTGAGTTCAACTCCTAACCTCCTTGCTAGTCAACCATACAATAGAATTCTCTCTTTTTGCAATAACAAATTAGGTAGTATTTGTTTATATGCATATCAGGCACCAAGTCTTTGGTATAAGTGACATGATGTTAAACAGTGGCTCTCACTGTCACATCATGGTCTCATTAAGGACATGGACTCTTTGTTTCAACATCTGTATTCTACTCCTAAATTGTTAAACAGTCCTGGCCATATCACTATTTTTTAGCTGTTTGTTAGGTCATCCCAATCCACAGAAAGATCTTTGAAAGTGAAAGATAGGTCTCCATTAATTGAAATATACTATCCTAGCTACATGTTGCATAAGCTACAAAATGTTCATGAACATTTTATTACAAAAACATCACATGAAACAAAAAATGTCACCCAGAAGGATAAAAACACTCAAGAAGAAAACCAATGTGAGTATGTTTCATCATGCACAGCTTCATATTTTGGGTTATGCTTTGATGATTAAGTAAAACATTTTAAAGCACTCAATCTAGTAGTGTATATAAGCTCTCATTAATATAACTAAGCCTAGTCAAGAGTGATTTATGAAAATTTCTTTTTAAAATGAATATTTAAATCCCAAGAACAAGATAAGAATAAGGATGTTTTATCATTCTGATGTAAATCTCTCAAATTCTTAAAGGACTTATCTATGAAACTATTGGCATTATCTTAACCTAAAGACATTCAACTTAATCTATTATCACAGCAAACTATAAGTATGATGAAACATTCTATTGGTTACAAATGAAATAGTAACAAATAAAAACATACAATCCAGGTAGACTGGTGGACATGAAGTTGACAGTTTCTTTTAGAATCACATATTTTAAAGTTCAGTACATTTTTTTCAGTTGACAACTAAACCAGCTTGAAATGTGAGCTTTTATATCTTTGTTTTCCTCTCTTTGCTTAAAAGCAGAGATGAAAGCAGCCTTTAAATGTCAAAGTAGAAGTTTGCCTAAGTTTAGCATAGATTTTTGCTTTGCTTTTTTAGCTTGTGTCCATAGAATCCTAATCATTTTCAACAAATTCATATATCTTCTATTACAAGTTAAGTTCAAGTAATATAATTCTGTTCCACTGTATGAAATCTTTAAGAAAATGATTCCAGGAATTCTATCATACTGTTTCTTAAAACCTTACAAAGAAGGCACCGGAATAAATTCTAACTTCTCATTTTATTGCTCCAATGTCATAACAGATAGCTTAATAAACTCTTCTATAGCATTTTTGAAAATGGCTTTAAATATTAATTTTCATGTAAATTAAAGTAGGTATGATTATTGTCCATATTTTTGGAGGGGGTACTGGGAATCAAACTCATGACCTCACACTTGCCAGACAGGTGCTTGTGCTCCTGAACTAAATCACCAGCCCTATTGTCCATATTTTACTAGTTTAAAAAAGACAAGCAGAATTCAAATAATTTGCATAAAAGAAAACAACTAATAAAATAAATTTTAAAAACTGTGATTTTTTTAAAACTCAAGCCTTCTATATTTTTATAGGAAAATATTTTCTATGTGATAGAGACAGTCAACTAAATATTTAGAGAAAAGTGGTAGCTACAGATCACTTCTTCACAGCCTCTCTACCAGATTACAATGAAAGGAGGACTGCAGACAAAATCATTGCTGCACACACATTCATTACTAATAGGAACCAAGCAACTATACAGTGAATCCCAACTCTCTGGTAGCAACCCTGGTAGTTTCTACAGCAGCAGCTTGTGTGAATGGTGCATGTGACAATGCCTAGGTCCAGACTCAATTTTTCCAGTCAGAGTGCAAGGCCCAAGAAAACTTTCAATTAGCAGCTGAGCCCATAAATATTTGAATCACTTATTCAGTTCACAAGATTCTGATTACCCAAAACAGAAGTATCTCTGTATAACTCTGGACAATTTACATACCATGAGAATTGCAAATTTATCTTTCAGAAGCCACTTATACAATGACTAAAATAATATCATCAATACAATAAACTGAACACTGGAAGTTTCACAATATATTGCAAGATTGGCTAGGAATGATGTGGATGAATTTTCCAGGATAATTACTGTAATGGTTGATACATTGTGATAACTTGAGAAGTTTAGATATTTATCTAAGGGATTCAGCAAGGAACCAGGGTTCTTACTTTATAAACACCATCATACTGTGCAAGAGGAGAGCATGGAGATGGTGAGAGTGTTAAACCTGCCCTAGTGGGGTGGTAGCCGCTTACAATTTAAGGAAGAAAAAGAGGCTTGCTCTCCTTCCTTTTGCTCTTATTACTTTTACTGTCTTGTTACTTTGGCTGCCCTGAACTGTTTTCCCTGTGTAATACCACCCTACCTTAAAGTCAGCTGATTATGGACTGAAACCTCCACAAACTGCAAGCTAAATAAACATTTCCATCTTTAACTTTGAGTGTTAGGTATTTTGTCCCAGCAGCAAGAGAAAAGTAACCAAGACAATGGCAATGTTCTTTAATTTAATAGGAATTTTATTTGCACAGGTGAAAACTTAGTGAACATATATGTAAGATGTGCATTTTAAAATATGCAAACTAGAATAGAAGCAAGTGCAAACAAATACAGCATTACACTTTATAGTGAGTAAATTCTATGCTGAATTTTTTAGGAAAAACTGTGCAGAAGTCTTCACTTTGCATTGAAATACATTTAAAAATATGATGAATGAATAGGTTTGTTTAGTGAAAAAATAGATGTAAAACTTTGATGGAAAAAAGTTACAGTGGGGTGTTAATGAAAAAGTCACAGTTCTGCATAAGATTTAATACAAATGTCTCTCAATTTTACTTTGGAAAAATGTTCATAAGTATAGCCAAAGTGGAGAGTCTTTGTGCTATGGCAGTGTGTGCTGGATAGAGATCATCTCCAGACTGGTCTTATGGGGAGGCATAGAATCTTCAAGAGGCACAACTTACTAGGGAGTCCATTAAGGCTCTGAAAATTGCACGTAGTTCTTAACATCACATGTTATTCCTCATTAGAGGGTTGTTATAAAAGGAGCAAGCTTTGTCCTTCCCCATTTCTCTGGTCTCCAGTCTGAAATGTTATCTATTTCTCCCAGACATATACCTGCCATTCACCTTAGAGTTCTTGCCAGAGATGGCACCATTATTTTTGAACTATCAGCCTTCACAACCATGTACTAAATAAATTATTTTCTTCTTAAGTAGCTCATCTCAGATATTTTGTCACAGTAGTAGAAAACTGATAACCTTTGTAATATTTAAAATTCAGCAATATTTTGAGCACTTAATAAGGGTCAATTATTATATAGGGTGCTGGAAATATAGTGGCCAGTAAACCAATATCTTTGCTGCAGTAAGGCTAACATCTCTAGAAGAGAAATAACAACTAGTCATGCACATGAGTAATGTGTCAGGTGGTGAGAAATTCTAAGGAGAAAGATAATGCAGAATAAGTGAAGTTGCTATTTACATAGTATTAACAGAATAAAGCTATCTAATGAGGTAACTTTAATTGAGATTCTAAATGAAGTGAGGAAGTATGTGTGGCTTAATAGCATTAAGGCAGGAGAAATAGTACATGAAAAGGTTCTGGGATAAGTATGTATATGATCTAGAAAACAATACAAAGTAACAAAAGGAGACTTTAATGACTGGAGCAAAGTAAAAAGGTGATAGAAAAATAGGATCAGAGAGGGGAGTAAGCAAAAGCACAGGGTAGAGGAGACTTACATGTGGGTCTTACAGACATTGCTTTAATCATGTGAGAAGGCAGTGAACAAGGCGAACTGATTTACCCTGTAAAAGGATCAGCTTCACCACTATCTTGATAATGCACTCTAAACTTCATAGCAAGTCCTAGGAGGTAAAGATACGAAGGAGATCAGCTAGGTCTCTACACAGCTGAAGTCTACTGAAAAGATGAAGGTCTCTACAATTCAAATAGTTTTAACAGATGAATTAGTATATAAGTCCAGGTACTATTCTGGATGTATGTAGATGAGATGGCTCACAGAATTTCTTCATAGGTTGAATGTAAAGTCGAAGAGAAAAAAGGAGAGCGAAAGAAAAAATAAATAATGAAGTTGCCCACATTGACAAAATGACCAGTGTTGAAGTGGGAAGGAAGTTAAGAATTTACGTGAAGGTCTGTCAACACTGACAAATCTTTTTAAACATCCAGATGAGAATGCAAATGCCAGCTGAATAAGCTGAATCCAAAGCACAGGGAGTGGCCTGGTGTTCAACCACGGAAAGGGATGAGATGCCTCAAGAGTACTTGAAAATTGAATAAGGGACAGTTCCAAGCCTAGGACACAACTCTGAAGACTTCATCCTCTTAAAATCGGGAAGATAGTAATTATTCTCTAGGATGTCTTGTAAGGTAAATAAAGAACAGTTCTCAAGAAACAAAATACTGAAATGTTCCTAATGCGGCCAACAGGGTAAGAGATCGTGACTGACCACAGCTGACCATTAGAGCTTTTCAGTAACAAAAACACAGCTCACTACAGTACAGGCCTTATATTTCCATTGTTAGGAATTATATCTGATTTTGCCCTTTATTGTACAATTCAAATATTCTTATGCTTTTCCTTTAGTTTGAATTATGCTAACTTCAGTGCATAGCCTTGAAGCTGCAGTTTTTTCCAAAGGATAGACAAAAAAAAAATCGCAGAAAAGGTAAAGAGATAATGTTCTATTTTCCTCTAGTGCCACAGGAAAGCATACCATCTTCTTCTTAATAAAACCAGTTATGATAAGGTAGCAACTTGAAAACATTCACAAAAAGATGCATCTTACTCCTCTGATTCATTATATATGTTCTATTTTTCTAAGAGTGTAAAACTGCCCTTAATGGTATTTTTTATACCAAATTATACAAGAAAAGCTTTTCAATTTTTATTGTTGAAGAGATTTTTCTGAGTGTTCTAAGAATATAACCTTGTGCAGTCCTTATTTTATTATTGTTTGTTGTCATAGGTAATGATATCTCAAAAGACATTTATCTTACAGAATTGTAAATAAAAATGTTCTCTGTTTTAAACTAGAGATACAAGAGTTCCTCGTTTTCCCATTAGTGATAGAGACAGTACTTCTCACGACTGATGGAGCTCTCAGGAAACTAGAAGCCCTCAGTCTTTCCCTCCTTTAATTAGAAATGTCCTCATTCACAACCCGTAGGTGGAATGGTGAAAATAAGAACCTGAATGGAGTGAAAGAACAAGAGACTGGGAAGACGGGGCTCACAGACAGCAAGGAAGGAGAACTTCTCTGTGGAAGCCAGGATAGAGTGGAATTAGAGTGTACAGTGGTCCCATCAGCTTCAGGAATGATTGCAAGCAGCATTTAATTCAACAGAAGAAAAAAAATAGCCTCAGGGAAGATGCTGTTTTCAACTGCAGAGACAAATGAACATTTTCTCCGCATTTCTCCTTGAAGAAAAGGCCATATCAGAAGGACAAATTAGGAAACAGCGGGAAGAGTAGGAAAGAATATGCTGACCAAAGAAAAGTAATTCTGTTTTAAGCTTTACTTGGGGCCCAACTGAAATTCTGGATCATGAATTTAAGGTGAGAACACCTTGGAGATTTCACTGAAGCATAAATACCAAGTGGAATTACATACAGAGAAACAATCATAATGTATAGTCTATATTCTTACCTTCTCTTTGTCGGACAGAAATTCAGGCAGCTAGATACTGTATATGCACATATTTACACATACATAGGCATATGCGATTTTTAATATTTTGAAACCATGAATTGCTTGGATCCAGCATCCTGAGCTTAAAGGGTACTTCCTCAGAAAAGCTTCCCTGACTCTAGCTTTTCTTTTTTTTTTTAATTTATATTTTATTTATTTCACTCCTACAGTCTTTTATTGCAACTGTACTTCTCAACAGCCTTAATCTTGATTATTAGTAAGTTAATGTGCATGTAATTTTTTGTTTATCTTTCCTTATACACTTCATAAGGGCAAAAATCTAACTGAGCCATCTCTAGGATGTCTCTACTGGATTGCTGGTATTAACAGAGTTTGATTCATTAAGTATTCAATATCTATCATTGATTCATCTACTTAATCAGTCACAAAATATTTATGAATATTCATTATAAGCCATAAATTGCAAATACAATATTTCCATAGAATTTATGATCCAGCCAGAGAGGAAACAATAATTAAATCATCACACAAATATCTAATTACTAATTATGATCAGTAATACATTAGAAATACAGCATTTTTTGAAGCATTTAGAAAATTTGATCTGATCTGAGATATCAGCTTTGGTTTCTCAGGACAGGTATAGTTTAAGCTGATAAGAATTAGCTAGACTAAGAGTAGAATAAAAGTATTCTTAACCAAGAAGGTAGCAAAACCAAAGTCACTGTAGTGGAAACATAACTTTCAGCAAATTAAGTAAGCTATAGACAAGAGTCAAGGGGAAGCAAAGTAACAATGATTAGATGAGTTTGAAGGAGGAGGCATGGACAGAATTAAAACATGAATACATGTACATATATGTATACATAGAAGCACACATACATTCACACACATAAATTACAGACACATACAATTCATTTCTTCTGAGAGTAAACTAACCATTCTCATTATATGGCTGGATCCAACTCTTCTCATCAAAATGTTTCCTACTTCTCAAGAGATTTTCAAGTAAAACAAGGGTATAATGTATTCATGCTGATAGAAAGTCACTATACAGTAAGATAAATAATAATTGGAAATGAAAAATATGAAAAAAGATAGTCAAATAGAATCAACCTGTATCACAAAAGAGTACAAATAAGCCAAATTCAAAAGATCCTATAGAGTAATGTGGCAGTTAGCATTAAATCACTGTAACAAATACCTGAGACAATAAGCTAAAAATTAGAACAGGTTTATTTTGATTTAATGCTTCAAAGGTTTCAGACCTGGTCACTTGACCCTGTCGTTAGGGTATGGGGCCATAAAATACACCGTGGTCAGAGTACATGGTGGTGAGATTCAGTACACAGAGCCTGGGAAGCAAAGTGGAGAAAAGAGGATAGGCCTTAAAGCTAATATGCTTTCAAGGGTGCACCCCAAATGACCTAATCTTCTTTCACTAAGCTTCCAGACTGGGGCAAAGTTTTCAACCTTGAGACGTTTGGGAGACATACAAGAATCAAACCAGATAATGATAAAAACCACAGGAAACTATAAAAGCAAAAACAAATTATAATGAAGTCATTAAAGTTATATTTATTTTAACTAATAGAATGCTAAACGTCATGGGCTGGGCTGAGCATTCTCTGTGCTGAAGTAAGAAAACTATCCCACCAATTTTTAGAATAAGTTTTCAGGTTCACTGACTTCAATCTGGAAAAAGAAATTTCAAGACATGTCAGAGGCACAGAAGTTTCTATTAGACAGAGGTTCTAGGCGCACTCAAGAACAAAGTGTGGTCACTCAGAAATGAGACACACTGCAGTTAGCAGGTGAAAAGCTTATATGTTATTTTGATACTGGGAATCTGTGCAATTTGATCATCAATACTTAGTCTCATTTGGTGGTTGGGAAAAGATAGTCCACCATAGTAAAATCATGCTCCATTCATAAAGAAAATACTAATTTACTAATGAAAGTGTCATTTACTCATAGAGGAAAGAGGATCATCCACAGATAAGGGAAAGGTTGAGCCCTTTTCCAGGTGGAAGGGAATCCTTCAGGCTTACTGTGTTCCAGCAGAGATGAAAAAGAAAAAAACCTGGACTTGTGTCCTAAAGCCAGTTTTCATTTTTCCTGTCTCGTTTTATTTCTGCTTTCCTACTTCATTTAAAAAAGACAACAATGTTGCTTATATTAGGTTGACTTTGAGATCATTACTTGTTGAAATCCTAAAATGTTCACACCTAAAATCACAGAATACCAAAGATAACTGCTTCACTCTAAACGTGAGCAAGAATCATGTTCAGTAATGGTGAATTTCATATGAATTTTGTGCTTCCTGAATGAGAGATGGAATGAGATGGAATGTGCTTCCTGAATGAGGGATGGAATGAGATGGATTTGAAATTTTTTTAAAAAAAAATCTTCCATACTTTTGTGTTCTGAGAAAAGACTCTTAAAAGTTCTGAGAATAATTACTTGCCTCCTAATTCACAAAAAAAAATCAGTGAAGACCCACCTGACCTGAAGTCCCTGTGACCAGGACTTCCTTATTTTAAAAGAACAAACATACAAACAAAAATCAAGTCATCTCACCTCTCATAGAGAAATTAACATTACTGACCAGGACAAGATTAACCTTCCTGGGTTCCAGTAATGATGGCAGATAGAGAACAGCAGGTTACAGAGGCTCCCTGAGATAGTCAATGTAGAATTCAAAATATCATAATGTGGGGAGTCCTGAACATAGGGAGATGAATATTCTTGATCCAGAAGGAAACTAAGATGGGAAGAATCAATCAAACATACAGTCCCAGTGCTATTTGGAACAGCTAAATGCTTGGTGCCCCGCTGTAGTGTCTGTACTCGCACGGCAGTGATTTACAGAGCTGTCTGAAATTCCACCGCTTTGACCACTGGAAATGCAGTCACAGTGAGGCTGGGGGTTGCTGAGCCAAATAGATAGCTGAGCTGGTGGGGAAACTGCATTGACCTGCGGTGAAGGGAATAAAGCCATTCCATAGAAAAAGGGGCTCCAACGGACATTCTGGGACTGGGCAGACTGGCAAGAACAAAGAGCAGCAATGACTTCAGTCAGTTGCTCCCTTCTCAAACAGGATTGGTGGGGAGCGCTTGGTCTAGATCACACCCCTGGCTGAGATCCAAAAGGTTATCCCAACCCAGTTCCCTACACCTTAGCATAAACTAAGCAGTGAAGGCCTCAGCAGGTTGACTGATCTGGAGGGAAAGGGCCAGCATACACTGCCCCTGTTTGCATCTCAATAGCACTGCAGTGGGCAGGACCATCTAGCTAGTGTGCTTCAGAAGAATCCTAAGCAATAAAGAAAGAAACTAAGGACTTCTATATACACCTGTGTGGAAGAAACAAAAAATATGAGAAGAGTAAACAACAAGAAAAAGTCTGAGAACATTGATCCAGGAAAGGTAAATACAAAGGAGATTGAGGACAGAAAACATACAATATCAGGCACAGCACCAGTGGACATAAAGAGGTATATTCAGGACCTCATAGATGAGTTCAAAAGTGATACATTTAACCAAGGAAAGCAAGATATAAATAGATTAATAAATGCTAAGCACTCTCAAGACACAGATGGAAGAATGGAAGAACACAACAAAAGGGGAGAATTGTTTGATGAAGAATGTAAAGAAAACATAGACTACATGAAGCAAGTTCAAAGAGATTATCAGGAAATTAAAAACTCCATTGGAAGCTGGCAAAACTGCTTGAAAGAAACTAAAGATAGATCATCCAAACTGGAAGACAGGTTTGCAATGGGTAATCATGAAAGCAAAAATTTATTAAAAATAACAAGAAAACAGGCAGTAACAATACAAAGGCTAGGAGGTGACAAGAGGATCTATAATTTAAGTATAAAGAATGTGAATGAAGAAGCAGAGGTACAAACCAAGGAACTACAAAGGCTATTCACAGAAATAATTAAGGAAAACTTCCCAAGCATAGGAAAAGAAAATGATATTCAGATGTATGAGACATACAGAACTCCAGTCACCTACAACCAAAACAGAGCTACATCCAGGCATATAATAATCAAGATCCCAGAAATTCAGTATGAGAACAGAATATTAAAAGCCATCCAAAGGAAAAAAAAAAAACATATCACCTATAAAGGAAGGCCCATGAAAATCACAGCAGACTTCTCGACACAGACCATCGAATCAAGAAGAGCTTGGAGCGAAGTATTCCAAGCCCTGAAAGAAAATAATGTCCAGCCCAGATTGATGTACCCTGAAAAACTGTCTCCAGGAATTAATGAACAAGATGCTTCCAAGACAAAGAGGAACTGGGGAAATTCATGACCATCAATCCAACTCTACAGAGAATACTGCAGCACATTATAAAGAGAGAGAAAAGCACCAGGATTCCAGGAACAGTGGCATAGAGGCCTCAATGAATGGATCAGAAAGCAAAATGAAGAACACAAACAGACAACTAATGATGGAAAAAGAGCACAACAGAAATGAGGCAGAGAAGATTGGCTATAATCTCTAATATAGATGGCCTTGATACACTATATTAAAAAGAAGAGAGAGAATCACAGGCAGAGTAGATCAGAATGTAGGGTCCACTGAGATGCTCTAATATAATTAACCTGAAAAAGGGCTTATGGACAGAAAATCAAATATGAGAAAACAATGTTCTATGTGACAGGGAACCAGAGAGTAATAGGGGCAACTAGACTAGTAATTGAGGATAGGTGGGAAGGACATGCTTTAATAGGTAAAGGAATACAACTAGAGATCAAGTCCAGGAGGGAGAAGGCTTGGAACCACTTAAGAAAATATCAGGTTGCCCCCCAATTTAAAGCTGAGGGTGTTGGTAAGACCCAAAAATGCACAGTATTCCCTGGGTGAATGAAAGGGGAGGAATAGTCTTAAAAAGACAGAAGAAGGTATTAAATTGTGTCAGGAATCAAAACCCATATTACTTGCACTGCTCTGCTTAGATAGAACTTATTTCTGTCCCAGTTTGTCTACAAGCACTAGATCTGAGGGCACAGACAACCATCCCAAAAATGTCAGGATATAGCACAGTAATCATCTTTGATTTCCTGTTAACTTAATCTGGAGTCCTGTATAACTTATACTGTTATTACCAAGTTTCGTTGGATAGCTGAATAGAACTATTTGCAATCTTCCTGTTTGAATTCCCTTATATATTCCATTTTTGTATCTTGAATAATTATTTATGAGGACAATATGTAAACATCAACTAGTGATTTATTACTGTTTATTTCTTTTTCTTTGAAAGTATGTATTATATCTACTCATTTATTGTTTTTTTAGTCTTTCTTTAAATAGAAAAGATTAATCTTCCTCTTCAAAGGACTTAATTTTAGCCAGATTTATTCCTTATGACAAGGCCTTTATTTTGTTTTTCTTAAAGATTTTACTTTAGAAAAATTCCAAGTATGAAGTCTTTATGTGTCTGCTTCAGATAAAAATCTCCCCTCAGGCATTTGCCAGTTTTATAATCCAAGAATACCTTTTCAAGGACCTTTGAGATGACTTTCTAATATCATTAAGAAAGAAAGTACTGTATCTTCCTGTCACCTTGGAAGATGTGTCTAACAAAGAGGAGTGCCAGTTAGTAAACACAGAGGCCTGATCATATTGAACAGTCTCCTCCATTGGGCTTGCACCAAGGCTGTCAGTATCTTTCCACTGGCTCATCCCAGGGCATAGATCCTCTCCTGTCTTTTGCTTCAGTGGATTTGTGCTCAGCCTCTGTCCTATTGTGATAGTGTTAAACAAAGTCCTACTTCCAGTATACCTTCAATGGAACATTCTTGATTAATAAACATTGTCCCTACTGCAACAGCTTTAGTAAAGCCATCTCCTCAGCAATCCACGATGTTTTCTTTTTCATAGCTTCAGAGTCATCATCATGAAAAAGAATCTATGGTGTACAAAATTGTGGATATAAAAATGGGCAATATTTGTCATAGTTACTTGAGGTAAAACTCTTAATACTCAGAGTTAAAGGAGGAAAGGTATATTTGATTCACAGTTTGCAGAGGTTTTAGACCATGGTTGACTGGCTCCAAGATGGTGACATGGCACAGATGTATCACAGAGAGCAAACAGTTCATGACAAACAGGGCAGGCAGAAGGGAGCAAGCAACAAGCAGGAAGTGATAACCCATGCCACTACCCTCTTACTGTCCCCTTATATTTTATTCAGGTTACTTTCCCTTCAGGAGAGTACCACTCACACTAGAGTGCATCTTACCCAGAACTATGCCAAATCAATCAGTGGACTACATAATCACACAACCTTGACCCCAGTGTCAAACACTTCAGATCCATCCACCTCTGAAAAGCCCAGCTGATGACTATGTGAGGCTTTGGGAGTATATCGAGACACAATCCATAGGAGTATACCAGTGAAACAAAGTCTTCATTTATCTGATGGAGCTCTCAAATTGTACTACAGGTGTAAATGGAAGGGATAGGCTATGCCCTCCCATTCACTTGTACCTGGGCAACATTCTACAGCCAGCTCCCAGACAGAAGGATGTGAAATAGGAGAATCAGAAACCCCAACCTACTAGATGTCAGATGTGTCAAAAGTTTGTGTCCCCTGAAACTGAAGAATGAATTCCAAAGAACAATGGAAATTAAGGGTAGGAAAGTTTTATTGAGAGATAGATCCCAAGAGACAGAAAGGGTCCTGAGAAGGTTGCCTCTGAGTCCTTTACTCAGAGGTAATTTACACAGCCAAGTTACAATTCGGGTACAATATGGGTAAAACTATAATCAACCAAAAAGATTACAAGTTTAGTAACTTAGCTAACATTGAGCCAATAGAGAAGTGGAGCACATACAGCTAACATCATTAACCTTGGCTTATCTATGACCTCCAAAACAAGAGCATTTTGAGTAAAGGACAGATCCATGTGTACTAGTCACCAACCTAGATGTTTGATACTTCTCTGGACTTCATGGACTGTGTGTTAACTAATTATAGTGTGATTTCAAATTACCCTTGTTCCTTAGGGAAGTATGCAAATCCAGACACAGTGACTAGCTAGAAGCTTTGTCTTCTTCAGATGCACCTCAGTCACATTCTGATGTCTTTATTTTTCACTCATTTCCTTGAGAGCCCATTCTCTTTCTGACCATATATTAACTTATCTAACTTAGCTGCCCATAATATTTCCCTCTCTAAAGATCTAAGCCTAACTGTGGCTAGGGGAGAATGGGTGAGGTTTCAATCTAGCTGCTTTCAGCTAGGGGAAATTGCAGTTAGGGATCTTCTCCAGAGAGCTAATTTACTGGGCTTTGGGTAAAAGCATGTTGGAATTTAGCAGTTATGAATCCTTTACAATGTCAATCTCCTGGATCCCAGTAAAAGGGATCTGGCACATTTCAGTTCTAACTGCATGATCACTTGGAGTTTTACAACCTTTTGCAATGAACAAATAAAATTTTACAAGCGATTAAAGCATATATACTCAAAACATGAGCACTAGAATGAAAAGGCAGATTGGGGGAAAAATCCATATCCAGAAACTGCTCTTAATGAACTGGAAGAGCAATTGTAATCACCTGGCCCCCTAGACCTGTCTATTGATGAAAGTTATCTGTAAGTCTAATATTTCTTTTAAGTTTTTCACCAGATATGAATTATTTACCTAAAGACAACAAATTTAATGCACAAGTCCCTCCAGTTTTAGCTATAATAAGATGAAAAGTTTTGTAATTCTGAAGGAAATTTTTAGATAAAGAATTTAAAGATTTTTGATAAACTTTAGCTTCTGTTTTACTCCTGATATTGTTTTCTAGCCCTAGTAAAGTGTTCAACCACAGGTATAGCTGGAAAATATCAGCAGGTCTGATCACTGGAGTCTCCACTTATCTTCTCTATATAACTATTACTTCAATATGCTTTGTGTTATACTTTTCTGCTGGGTGTTTAAGAACAAGTTAAAGTGAGACTTGCATTTTAATAAAAATTAATATCTTGGTATCTAACAAGGTCAGTTAATTTTGTAACCACAGGGAATCAGGGTTTATTTTTAGAACAATGTACAGAGCCCCTCAAGTCCTTTATCAGTGTCACCCACCAGGATGGGTCATCATTTTGTTTGACCATTTAGCTTCCGGTGAAACATGGGAGATTTTCTCTCCCTGATGACCTTTTTTTTTTTAGCACATTGTACATTGGATGACTCGTCCTCCAGTGTCCAATAGTCTTGGCTTGGGAGGTTGGGTGACTCGCCAAAATTGTAGAATCCTATAAGTGTTTTCACCTCATATCCTGGTTTCTTGTTGATCCTGGAGGATCAAGGCTGAAATATTGGCTGTCCTCTTAGCCCAGGTATCTTTTCTGGTCTCCAAACCTCAGCTGATAAACACCCAGGAGGACAGTTGCAGTATATAATGTGACTGGAGAAGTGTTATTTCCTAACTAATCATGGTATTTTGAATCCTTGCAGAATGTTAATAGACAACAACTGTGAAGTCCTTCATAGAAAACATGAGATCAAGAACAACACAAAATTTTAGCATGATAACCCATGATGACATTACCTCTCAGTTACATTTTTTTTTTTTTTTTTTTTTTTTTTTGGTGTGGGTATCAAACTCACGACTGCACACTTGCAAGGCTTACGCTGCTGTCATGGTTTGTGTTGGTGGTCCCCAGGCCCATGCATTTGCATTATGCATTTGTGATAGGTTCATTGTATAGCGATCTGAATGATGGTGTCAGTGCTATATCCACCTAGGGGTAGAGCCAGCATACAATGTAATGGCAGGAACAAGACATGTCTTGCTCTCTTGCTGGTTTCTGCCTTGCTGTTTGCAGCCCCCGTGAGCTACAGCCCCACCATGCCACCCTACCTTGGAGCCAACTGAATGTGAACTGAAAACTCCAAAAACTCCTTTCCCAACTTTGGATATCAGGTGTTTTGTCTCAGTGAAGAATAAAAGGTAACTAAGACAGCTGCTGAGCTAAATGCCTGGCCCCTGAATTTCATTTTAATCTCCATTTAAGTATAAAATAGTCCTTCAGTGAGTTATTTTATCTAATTACAAAATGTTAATGACATAAAGAAACTTTTTCCTAAATTTGTCATCCTTCAATAAAGTGTCACCTGAAAAGAATGCACCTGTCCATAAATACACTTCACAGGTTGCTAATGTCCAATCTTTAAATTTTAGGATGATATTCCTTCAGCTGCATAGTATCTGCAATACATATATAATATTCACATAATAATTGCAAAGCACAAAACTGAAAAAAAAAATCCACATCGTCTGACTGGCTGTCTCATTGGACTGGCATGCACATTTCATTACAAATAGCTGGAACACAAGTAATGGAGAGCGAGATGTTTGAGTCTCCCCAAAAATGTATCATCATAAACAACTTTAGCTGGGCATCACCTACGTGGTAAGATATTTTTAGTTGGTTTCTTTGAAGATCTATATACTTGGGAAACACAAATATAATATTTGATTTATAGAAATTTTCACATAATTTCTGCTTTTAAGATAAATTTTAGACTGCTTTAATGGGTTTTATAAGGTGTAACTTTATTGAAAACTATAAAGAACAACTTTTCAGCTCTGGTGATTTTGGAAAACTAGTAATGATCACCAATAGACTTATTATCCAATATACAAGAGTATCTCACTTATGCAATAATATAATGCTTGTTTAAACAAGGTTAATATATGATTAACTTTAAATATTGGGACAATAGTTAAGAGATGCCAAATTCTGATTGATTGGTATGTTTAAGGCCTAAAAATAGATTGTATAAAAGACAGCACCTACTAGCTATTTTGTATGTATTAATTGTATTTATAAACTTTTAAACTTAAAACTTGTAAATTGTAAACTTAAAAATTGTGCTTATAACTTTATAAACTTAAAACTTTAAAGTTTGGAACCATAGCATAACTAATTGTTAGATATACATCTCAAATATGTCATGTAATAAACTGGGATCATAATGCTAATTTAATCAATCCTGAACTGATTATTGAAAACACTTTATATGTTAACACTTATAACCTCATTGATGCTTAAAACTCACATTTTAGTAACCAAAAGCCTAACACCAAGAACACAAAAATATATTTTAGAAAATCATAGAACCTTTGGCTTTAAATTTAGGTTATATAGTTAACCAGGAGCGTCTCAATATTTTAGAAAACCACATTGTTTTAGACATAGAAAACTTAAAATTTTAATTATAGCAAAAAAAGATTGGATAACACATACTAGTTAACACTTTTTAAATAATCTTTGACCAAGAAAATGTCTCAAATTACATTACACAAATAATAATACACATTGCATTTATAAAACTGATTTTTTAGTTTTATCTTCATTACTTAACAACCTGGATGGGAATGTGCTAACAATTTTAAACACATTCCTATCCTTAGCATGTGATCTAAATTAGCCCATTGCTGAACTATATGAACCACAAACATTTGAGGCAATGTCTTGAGCATTTGTTTAACTATAAGTCAACCTACATAGAACTTTTGGAGGGCAGTATATACTTAAAACTTACCATATAAAAACATATATATGAAGTCAAATCATATGTGACCTTTATGGTTTCAAATTTCAAGGTCTTCATTCCTATGAAAGCTTTGAGCATGTCTGCATTTATCTGATAATCGTTAAATTAAGTTTGGCTTCCCAACAACTCATAAATAGCTTTCCATGGAAATTTCAAAAAGAACTCCTCCTCCCAAAAAAAGCTAAAAATAAACTATTAAGCTCAAAAAACCACTTTTTTTCTTAATGAAGAAGCTGCAAGTGCCTTAACTCCTTATTACAACATGTTGAACACACAGATAGACAAACATGTAAAGCAATTCTTTTAAATTGGAGTGCATGCTCAGATGTCCTGGGAGATGTCCAAATTGAACTAAAACAACCCTTTCAGAGTTATAGGTTTGTAACTATAAATAGACACACTGGAATTTTTCTTATAGGTCATCAATTAACAGAGATCTTTCATAGTAAAAGTCAGGAGAAAAACATGAATTTTATTTCTGTGAAAGCGAAGACTGTTTTTAAGAAGGATTTGAGGCTACTGATCTATCTTATAGGAAAAGCCAGCTATATAGATCTCATGGTTGTTTTGATAGCCATGATTGTGTGATAGCCATAGCTGATAGCAAAAACTGCTGTTTTGATAGTTGCAGGCACCTTTACACTCTAAAAGGATAGACTTTAAAGACAATCTCAATTATTTCCATAGAACTGCTCAGACCAGGTTTGGTTTTAGATATTCTTTGGAGCTAATTATGTATTCCAAAATGTGGAGGAAGAAGGTCTCTCAAGGTACCAATTTGCTCTGTCATATGTTTCTTCCCATTTTGAAAAGAATCAAGAAAAAACAAGACATTCCCTGTTTACCATTCTTGCTCTGTGCCCAATCTAAGGCATTTCTCAGACTTAAATCCTTCCAGTGCTTGTAGTATCAAGCTGGACATGGAGGAAGCAACCAGAACTGGGTTAGCCACTCTTACCATGTGCCTGGGGCATCCTCATGATCTTTTGGCCCTTGGACCATACTTAGCTCTCAGCTTTCCCTTTGTAGATGAAAGGTTCTTGCCTTAGTAGAAATTATGGTGGTGGTCTAACGAGGCAAAAGGCCAAAGCAAAAATGCCTACCATTTCCTGCTTCCTCCTCAGCCTTAATTGCAACTCCCTTCCTGTTTGCACACACAGAAAATTCCAATAAGCTCCTCACGCGTCATCAATACCCGCCCTAAGCACCACTCTGACCAGAGGTTATGTATATATCCCACACCCCATGTTCTGGCAGAGAAAGCCAAGCTGCCAGCGGCATGGAGTTCTCTCCGTGTCCTTAGAATAAAGGCTATTTTCTACTTTATATACTCTTTCATCATGCCAAAAACTCTTTCAGTAGAAGCTCAGTTAACCTATTTCTGAAATAGTGGCTGCCCTGGCAAGATGTTCTAGAAAGAAATTGTGACAAGGGTGAGGCAGTCCTCCGGAGACAGGGGCTGTGGCTATCCTTTAATACCTGTTTCTATTTAAAATTGTTATTAAATTCATAAGGATATCAGGAATTATTTTTGTTCTATCAATAAACTTATCTCTGTTATAAAAAATCAAGTCAGTCTTCCCTGTGGAACAGCTTTCTTAAAAGGAGAGTGAAGTCAAAGGAGTCAATTGACATTTCTGTCTAAGGGCAAAAGTTCTGATAAGTTTGAACAAAATCTTTATTTTTATTCTTTGAGAATTTGAGGATTCACTCTAGACTAGTTGTTTAGAATATAGCCAAGAGAAAGGTGAATGTCAGCTTTACTCAGGAAGGGATGCAGGGAGGGGCAAACTCAACATTTTAGAAACCTGGTTCTGTAATCCTGCATCCACAGAGAACAGAATTGCCTTGGACAAAATAGAATTGTTTTAATTTGAATTATATCTCAGGGCAGGTCAGTGGAAAAGGGACGTGAATTGTGCATAGCACAAGAACCAAATCCTAACTATGCCAAGGGCAGAAAGACAAGACTAAAAGCTTTCCCAGGATGAGTCTCCAGTCACTGACAAAATGTGCCTCAAATGACAAAAACTGTGATTAATTCCAACCACATTGCTAAGCAGAAAACCAGCAATGAAAGAACACGAACAAAGGTCTCTCCTGCTTGTTGCATGAGAAGCTTCTGCCCCAGTACCAAGTCAACCAAAGCCCTCAAGTGTGCCTTCCTGGATGAATATAAATTCTAGTTCCCTTCTAATTCAAAGATGGGATTAACAGAAGTGAACTTCCCAAACTTGATCTGTAGTCTTTGGCTGAATCCTTAGACACATCCAGATAAGCTATCAGTCAAAACCCTTCCAAAAGCTGGCTGTAAGAGACTCATCTTGTAACAACCAAAAAAGTCAAGTAAATTACACAAAGCCTTGTTCCCAAAAATAAAAATATTCCACCAAAGGAACCCACATCACAATCTTCCATATTTTCAATTTTAACATAACACAAATTGATACAGATGAATGAAACTCCCAACCTACTGTATGTCTGGAACAAGTTCATGTTCTCTAAAATTGAAGAATGAATTTTAGGAACAATGGAAGTTAAGAGCAGAAATATTTATTGAGAGAAAGAAAGCTTCTGTCTGAGAGAGACAGAAGGGGTCCTGAGTGGGTTGCCAAAGATTCTGTATTTTCTGTATAGAGTAAAATTCTGTATTTTCTGTATAGAGTAAAATCACAAGATAAGGTAGATCTAAAGTTGGGGAAAACTGAGAACTCACCATGTTCAGCCAGTAAGATTCATAACTCAGGGAAAATTGATTAAATTGGGAACAAACGGAAAAATGAGTCGCATAGAAAGTGGGGGGCATTCTTAGAGAGCAGTGACTTCCCTAGGGATTGGAATGGTGACTCCTGTTAGACGTAATCCCTAAGAATTATGCTTAAGGGTGTGGTTGCATTTGTTTTGCCTTCTGTCCTGAGATCTGGCCAACAGCAAGCAGTGTGTCTTCTCCAAGATCACCAGATGTCTGATCTTCTGTGCCAGCTTCTTCGAGAGCCTAACCCTGTCTGACTTGCCTATAATATTTCTAACCAGCTCAGCTGCCTGTAATAAAATAACTAACAAAAATCATGAGGAGCCAAAAAAAGATAGATAACATGTAAAGAAAGCCAGGCTTGGCCTACATGCTTATTTAAGGTATAAGGAATAACTTGAAATTATTCTGTGACTAGCACCACAGGTACAATACAATCCAGATGGATATGCGGATATTAGAGTGCCCAGAACCTTCAGACCCATTCCTTCCAAAAATGCCTTTGTTCGTTCCATGTATCTTTACTATGTGACTTGCTTTCCTATTAAATTAATATTAGCTAAGCAGCAATATATAGTCCTATAGATTGATTAACTTGACCTACGTTGTACCCACATGGTGGCTTTGCCAGATGACTTACCTCTGACAAAAGTCCTTCATGGCAACCTACTTCCGAAGCCCCTTCCTCTCTCCCAGGAGCTATTCCTCAATAAAACTTTTCTGTCTTAACTTCCATTGTCCTTTACAATTTATCCTTTGATTTCATGAGACAAGACTAGTGCATTTGACATCTATCAAGTTGAGGGTTATACCTCCTTCTATGTCAGTAGATATATACATCCAGATTTCCATCCTGAAGACACTCCCCAAAGTTTATGAATATACCTGACTCTGAATCATGAGGCTTGTCTCTCTGTCTCTGTCTCTTTGTCTTCTGTCTTTGTCTCCACCTCTAAATCTGTCTCTGTCTCTGTCTCTCTGTCTCTGTCTCTGTCTCTGTCTCTCTGTCTCTGTCTTAGAACTCTCATCTGTTGACACACTTTGGATAAACTTTACAATTTGTTGAAAAGTTTCTTGATTAGCATTTTAATAAATGAATGTCTAATGAAATGACTTGTCCTTTAGGATGTTATATTCTGTTGAAAGATGCCTAGGATAAAAGGGGTTTCATCTATTTATTTATTTATTTACTTATTTATTTTTGATACTGAGGATTCAACTCAGGACATTGTGCTTGCGAGGCAGGTCCATGTCACTGAGCTATATCCTTGGCCCAGAGTTTCATTTATTTATAGGCATCAGTAATATTTACCATTGTGTAAAACACACTGTAAAATGGAACTGTAAAAGTTTTTTTTATTTTCTTTTAGAGATAAGCAACTTCCCCAAACTTTCTTCCTGTTGAGAATACAGCCAACTTCCTATCCTCTCCTTTGTCTAAAAAAAGTGACAGAACATGCAGATGTGAGCTCCAGGAGTCCAGGAGCCTGGTTTATTTTCCACAAGATAGAGGAGGAGGAGCTGCAGGTGGCTGGAAGTGATAAATCAGGGGTGGCATCTCCATGACCTCCTTGCTCCCCTCCCCCATTCCTTACTATAATAACACATCCCACCTGTACACCGGAGATGGTGATCTGAGGCAAAGAGATTCTTCCATGTGTTTGGAGCTAGATTTGAATAAGCCCTTTTTCTTTTTGTCTAAATATATGACCTCCTTTGATTTATCAGTAGTGAGCAAGTGAACCTCAGCATATGAACGTAAGTGGTCAGTAACAGTTTTGGCAACCTTGCAGAGGTTTTAGCCCTGCTCTGGTAAGCCATGCATGCTGGTAGTCACTTGGGAAGAGGAAAGACTGCTCATGGCTTACTGAACCCATGCTCAGGATTCCAGGGACATTCCAGTAACTTTTGGGAGGTGATTTTGTACCTGTGGATTTCCCTCATTTCATGTCCACAGAATTAGCCGCCTCTAAATGCTTTTGTTGTTAAAAGTAAAAAGGTCTGGAAAGTTGACAAGCTCAGACTGATTTGGTGAACTGACAAGTTCTATCAGCTTTTGGAGCTGATGATCTCTGCTGGTTTCCCCCCTGGCAAGTCTTCTCTCTGTAATGGGGACCTTCTGCACCTCACTCAGCAAAGCCATTTCTGTGAGCTAAGGACCTTTGCCTCTTACAGTGGAATCAGCCAAGAATAATCCAAGTTCTTTTGTAAAACAAGGAAAGAATTGTCAAAAGAACCAGGAGAAAGTAGTAAGTATTGGAAATAAAGCCTTAGGTTTAATTTGTTTCAGATAATGAAGCATTCATTCAGACAACAAGAAATCTCAACAAGGCTTTTACTTTTGTAAAAGGGCACAAGCACATTCCAGCAGTGAGGTAGCATGCCGTCAAACCATAGGATGGTTACCTCCTTTTATCCCTAACAGAGAAATAGCAATTGTCTTTTAAATCAGATTTTTACAATTTAAAGGGCAGACACTTCACTTAAGTGCCTCCCACTGGTTCTCTTAAGTGGGTTCACAGGAATGACTGACAGGATGCTGGGTCATTTTGGAGACTCTTAATAGGGTTTGCTAGACTTCATTCCAGTCATGATGATATTTCTGACATGTAGTGCATATTTATGAACATGTAATGAGGTGGGAGTAAGATAAATGTTTCCATAAAGTCAAAGTAGGAGATTAAACCTGCATGTTCTCTATCCTAGAGCCTCAGTGATCTCCTAAGCTTTGATATTTTATTCTCCATCTCTCTTATGACAACAGAAGCAGGAATAGCTGCATAGTACAGTTTAGAATTAATTAAAGTAAGAGAAGTGACTCAATCAACTCCATTATTTCTAATGTATTACACTGTTCAGGAACATTTCAGACCTGTCACCTGTCATAGGAGGCCACTGACTGGTCATTTAGGATGAGGTAACTGCTAATGCAATTTATAGCCATTGGGACCTATTGAAAGTTATTTGAGGATCCTGATAGGTGTAAGAAGAGATTCAGAGGTAGAAAAAAATTCCCAGACATTTGTTTTCATTTGTTTTTGGTTTGTATAATGATGGATACATTGTGCAGACTTGAAGATTGAGAAGTTTAGAAGCTTAAGTGACTCACCAAAGGGCCAGGGTCCGCACTTTGTAATTCCTGAATTTGTAAATTCTGAACTTGTGCAACACAAGTGTATATCACACGGAGATGCTGTGAGTGGGTGCCCTGCTTACATAAGGGAGGAAAAGAGGTTTGCTCTCCCCTTTTTGGGCTCTTGTTCCTTTTCCTGTTTTCTGCCACCTTGACCTGTTGCCCCTATGCCATGTCACCTTGCCTTGGAACCAGCTGACTGCAGATTCAAGCCTCCAAAAGACATTGTAAAAAGAACTAAGTAAACATTCCTTCCCTTAATTTTTGGAAACAGATATTTTGTCTCAACAAGGAAAGAGAAATAACTAAGGCAGTTTGCTTTTATTTTGCTTTTGTCTCTTTTATCTTTGTCTCTTTATAACCACCTTTATACAGGAAAAAGGGACAGATAGGTACATAGGGGAACAGGACAAAGTTCTCAGTGTTTTGGATAATTCTAACTAGAAAGATTTAAATTAAAGCCTCATTGGAGAAAGCAACTATCAAGACATCAAAAAAGTTGAAAAGCTAGTCAAGCACTCTAGTAAAGTTAGCCTAGATAGCTCAGGCTTCTTTTTAAGCCAATGCAGAGGTCAAGATATTTTAAGCACTTTCCTAGAACAATGAAAGAAGTTCAGATTAAGAGACTGTAAAAAGATATAGACACTGCTGGTATGTTTGAGAAGTTCATTATAAACTCAAGAATAAAAGTGCCTGTGCTATTTTGCACTTCCCTAGATAATCTTTAGTTAATCATGACTTAGAAAAAGGTAATTTAATTTTGTGTGTTAAAGTACACTTTATTTGATGTATAAGAAAGAGCTTTCTCTGCACACTGATCGTGCAGCTACTTGGCTATTGTTGGTGAGTTCATTGAGACTTAAATTTACCATCATTTTGGCTAACAGTACTTGATGCATCTGCTTCAAAATATTCATCAAAACCTCTTTGCTGAAAGTTGATTTCTGCCTGTATAGTGAAAGACTTGAGTTAGAGACCACCCAAGCAGGCTTGTGTACAGGCAACACAGAAGGAGGTTTATTATACCAAGGTGCAGGCAGATGGAAGATGAAAAGATCACTTGTGGGAAACAAAGGAAATTTGGCTTTTTATAGGGCCTGGAGGGAAAGGGGTCATGTGAGAAACATCTGGTGAGGGTCATCTTATGAGGTGGGTCTGAATAGACATTCATGACCCAAGTTCTCAGATTGTCCAGTGCAGATGTATAGATGTTCTGACACTGATGAGGTCTCTTGTTCTGCTTTACCTCTGCTTCATAACATCTTGTCCCATTTGTCCAGGGATGACTTGACTCATTTTATGGTTTCTTACTGTTCATCAATAATCACACATTTATTGGGGTTTGTAGCTTATGGAATACAGTAAACAGTGTGGTTGCTGAGAAATAGTGAGGGGGTACGAGAAAAGTTGGGGCCAGATCATGCCTGACAGTCACAAGCTACCTCTATCATTTAACTAGAAATTTTGACTATAGGAGTTTTACCTGTGTGTGTGTGTGTGTGTGTGTGTGTGTGTGTGTGAAGTATTGCTCCTAAACTAGTTTTCTTTTTCATACTAGAGATCTTGAGCAATAGAGATAGTATAAGATGTGTACATTTCTAGCCATTGATAATTAAATTTGAACACAAAAAATTTTTCTTAAAACCTCAGAGAAGAAACTGTAACTTAGCCAGTATTTATTCAGTGAGAACAGAATAGTTCAAGAAATCTAAATTTAGATTAACTAGCCAAGATATATTTTTTACACATCATTACAACCTCCTACATTCAGTTATACAAATTTAAGATTATTACTTAGGACTAACAAAAAAGAAAAACCATGTTAATAATATAACTTTTTAAAAGCTGGTAGATGACTTCTGGGAGAACATGGTGGACAGATAGCAGCAGCTACAGAGGCTCTCTGAAAGACCTAGCTTAGAATTCAGGAATGGTGTGGAGTGAGGAATCATAAGCAAGTGGAGATATGCCCTGCTGACCCAAGAATGAACTGGGCTGAGAGAAACCAACTGGGAACGCAATCCTGGTGCTATAACAGGAACAGAAAAGCCTCAATGTGGAAGCTGGAGCCCGTGCCATTGGAAGCCGTGATTTGGGTTTCCCGCCGCCGCTGCTGCATCCACATCGGCTCGGCAGGGAGAGAGAGCACGGAAGCTCTGAGAACGGGAATCAGTGAATTGAGTTGAAAGCAGGACGGGCGGGGAGCTGTGCATTGACTTGCGGTGAGTGAGAGAAACGGACTCTTCCACGGTTTAGGAGACTCCAACAGAGGACATTCTGGGATCGGGCAGACTTGTGGGAACAGGGCGCTGCAGTGACTTCAGCCACGTATTCCCCTCTCAAGCGGGATTGGTGAGCAGTGCCTAGCCTACGTGACGCTGCTGGCTGAGACCCAGTAGGCTAGGTCCAAGCACCTGAATAGAGATTGACCTGGAAGGGTGGGCCCCACATACGCTGCCTGGTCTGCAACTTCCTGGTGTGCTGCGGTGGGCGGGAACACCTAGCCAGCGCAATTCAATCAGACTATGGCTGACAGGGAAGGAAGCTGGGCCTCCAATATATGCTTGCATATATAAGGAACAAAGAATATGGGAAGAGGCAGCAACAAGAAAGGGTCCTCAGCCCCCAATCCTGAGAAAGAGGCAACAGCAGACACAGCAACAATAGATATAAAGCACTATCTCCAGAGCCTCATAGACAAGTTCAGGAATGAAGCTATTAATGACCCGAAGCTAGACATAAGCAGAATAGTTAGAGAAATGCTAAGCACCACCCAAGAAAAAACAGATGGTGGAATGGAAGAACAGAAAAAGAGGGGAGAATTTTTTGATGGAGAAAATAGAGAAAGCATAGAATACGTGAAGCAGGTTCAAAGAGACTACCAGGAAACTAAAAACTCTATCGAAAACTGGCATAACAGCTTGAAAGAAACTAAGGACAGATTATCTGAACTGGAGGGCAGATTTGTAATATGGGAGAATGAAATGAAAAACTTCTTAAAAATAACAAAGAAACAAACAGCAATAATACAAAGACTAGAAGATGATAGGAGGATCCATAACTTAAGAATTAAGAATATAAAAGAAGAAGTAGGGACACAAACAAATGAACTACAAAAGCTACTCACAGAAATAATCAAGGAGAATTTTCCTAATTTAGTGAAAGGTAAAGACACTCAGTTGTATGAAGCATACAGGACCCCAGCCACCTACAACCCAAACAGAGCAACACCCAGGCATATAATAATTAAAATTCCAGAAATCCAATACAAGAACAGAATATTAAAAGCCGTCAGAGACAAGAAACAGATCACTTACAAGGGAACACCCATCAGAATTACAGCAGACTTCTTGGCACAAACCATCAAATCATGAAGACCATGGGGGGGAGAAATAATTCAAGCTTTGAAAGATAATAATCTCCAGCCAAGATTGATATATCCTGCACAACTATCCCTGGAAATCGATGGAAAAACATGGTGCTTCCAGGATAATGAGGAACTAGGGGAATATGCAACCACCAATTCAACTCTAAAGAGAATACTGCAGTATATTCTAAAAAAGAAAAATATGAAGAATCCAGAAATAGTGGCAGAGAGGCCACAATGAATGGAGCAGAAAACAAAATGAAGAAGACAAACTGATAACTAATGACAGAAAAAGAGCTCAACAGAAATGAGGCAGAGAAGATTGGGTGAGAGGAACAGCTATTTTGGAGAAAACTACGTCCTAATAGGTAATGCTGATTTAGTATCATCTTGTTTTGAAGTCTCATCAAGCTTTTGTTCTTCTGTCTCCATTGGTCTTAACATGTTGTATCTTATTGGATTTTATTATATGTGATAGTATAAACAAAAACTTTTATAGACAAGGAGATTATACAGAAACCATTGTTCATTTTCTGTTAGTTGATTCTAAATACCCTGTAATACTGTCATTCTCTTGAATGGTTTTACATTGTTTTGATACATTTGATGCTACAGTATACGAAGTTATACTCAGTGATTTCAAGGAAAGAGACAATATGGTAACTACTTTTATGTCGGGATTATCTTGTGGTCAAACACTATTTTGCTTAAATGGTTATGTTTTGATCTGCGCTGTTTTGTTGTTATGCCCTCTTTTATCTCAATCTCCATTTTATTATTTACTTTTTTATTTTTATCTTTTTAATTAAGGGAAAAATAAATAAAAAATAGCAGGATATATTATAGTAACCCACTTTGACTTTCCATTATCTTGATTTAAAGCCCTGTATTGCTCTCACCATCTTGTTTTGACTGATGTTCCTCTATTCTGTTTTGCTTGATAGTACCAGGTTCGAAAGTTTAGGCAACAGCTGTGAAGATAGTGGGATTCATTATGACACCCATTCTGGTTGACTATTATCTACCTTTGAAGACCTATAATGTCTCCAATGTTTTGGTTTTGTCAGTCTTGTTCTTTACTGTTTTGTTCAATTTTATTATAACTGATGATATAGGGAATTCTACTAGAGATAGCCGGAGGCATTGGTAACCATTGTTGATCATCTTTTATTATGCTTTTATATTATCTATTATGTCCACCCTTTTGATTTGACTGACTCTGTTCTGTTATGTCACATTTGGTTTTACTCTCTTCCAAAAAAGTAATAAGAACTGTGGGAGCAACAAAACCCAAAATGTGTAATTGTCATTGTACAAAAGAAAGGAAAAGAAAGTGCTCTAAATGATATAACTGCATGTATATTTAAGTGTATAAAACAGATAATGATATCACTGAGTTATGTTGGATCATTGAACAGAACTGTTTGCAGTCGCACTGTTGGAATGTCCACATTATAAGCTTTAATTTTGTAACCTGAACAATTATTTCTAAGATGGCAATATGTAATCCACTAACTAGTGATTTCCTACTGTTTATTTTTACTGTAAATCTGTATAACTTGTACCCTTTCTCTGCTTTTTTTTTCTTTTTCTCCTTAAATAAAATTTTTAAAAAGCTGGTAGATGATAAGTATAAGCTTTTGTTTTATGTGTTTCAGTACATATGTGTATATTACATTTTATGCCCTATGTATGTATCATATTTGTATATTGTTTAAATGTAACCAGGTTAACCTTTTTAAAATTTTATTTTATTTTAAAGAGGATAAAATTAAACATAACAAAACATAACAAAACAGTTCGTAAGAAAACAATGTAAGAGACATAGATTTCAAAGCAAGACAACCATAGATCTTTGCTGTCTATCGTATTGTCTCTTATTTTCTTCCAAATAGCTGTCCATATCTTCAAATACAATGAATTCATACAAAACAAAGTATTATTAAAGTGAACAGAATAGGATGATGAAGGCATTTTAGGTCTTCCAAACCAGACAATAAGGAAGTCAATAATTGTCTCATTCTCTTCAAAATAGCTGTCCATACCTTCATGTATGTTGAAATTAAACAATACAAAACAAACTAAAATCACTCTGAACAAAGAATAATAGTATTGCTGAATTTCACACCATGACGGTACAGAATCAGCACTGGGTACTTTGGTGTCTCTTTTCCTTCAAAGTAGTTGTTCATTTAATCATGCATTATGTAATCAGTTCTCATAAACATTTAGAAGCTCTACACCTACCTGAGTCTCTACACGTATACCTATCCTTTCTATATCAGACGGAAAAACAAAACAAATTCCTAGAAAAACATGAAACAAAGAAGACAAATAACAATAGCAAAGAGCCCAGAACCTTGATGATATAGGCCTTCAAAACAAGGTGGTATGAGCATAACTATGGTTGTTACTTCACACAATGAACTTTAAGAGTTTCCCAGATCACCATGCAATAGTATGCACAATTGTTCCAATATTATGAATGTTAACTATTTTGTTTCAAGAATTTATAGAATTTGTAGCACAAACATCTTAGCTATCCTAAGTGTGTTTATACAAATTTAGATATTTTTCTTTCCCTTCGTTTTTCTTTTACATTTTCCCTGACATATCATTTTTCTCCTTTAAGCAGATTCATATCCTTTGACTATATTTATTGAGTTTTTGTATCTTATTTACTCTTGCCATTTCTTATGTTAGGGAGACAATATGGTATTTACCACATGTGAGTTTATTTCACTTATGAGTATGGTTTCAAGTTGTGTCTATTTATTCATAAATATCTCAATGTGATCATTCTTTATGGCTGAGTAGTACTCCATTGTATAAAAGTATGACTTCTTTTTTATCCATTCCTCAGTTGATGGGCATTTAGGTTGTTTTGAAATCTGGCTATTACAAATTGTGCTGCTATAAACATGGGTGCACAAATATCACTGTGGTTATGATGATTTCAGTTCTTCTGGGAATGTGCCCAGAGGTGGAATAGCTGGATCAAATAGGACCTCCAATCCCAGCTTTTTGAGGAATCTCCAGACTGACCTCCACAGTGATTCCATCAGTCTACACTTCCACTAACAGTGAAGGAGAATTCCTTTTTCCGCATAGCCCTTCAAGCATTTGTTGTTGGTAGTTTTCTTGACCCTGGCCATTCTTTCTGGAGTGAGATGGTATCTCAGTGCTGTTTGAATTTGCATTTCTCTAATGACCAATGATAATGAACATTTTTTCATGTATTTATTTGCCATTTGTATTTCTTCATCTGAGAACTATGTATTCATCTGAGATGCTCAATTTTGGAGTTCATCTTTGAATTTTGGGGATCTTATTTTTTAATTCTTTGTATGTTCTGGACAGAAGTCCTTTGTCTGAGGGACTGTTCACTAAGATTTTTCCCCCAACTTGTTGGTTTTCTTTTCACTATGCAGATTTCTTTTGACATGCAAAAACTCTTTAATAGGACATGACCATAGTTACTGATTCTGTGAGGTATTTTACATGTGGTTTGGTTCTTGTTCATGAATTTTTTACCTACCCCTATGTCTTCAACATTTCTACCTATTTTGTCTTCAAAAAGATTTAGTGTTTCTGTTTTAATATTTAGATCTTTGATCCATTTAGATTTTATTTTAGTACATGGTGATAGGCATGGGTCTAGTTTTAGTTTTTGACATATGGAGAGCCAGTTTTTCCAGCACCATTTGTTGAACAGATTACCATTTTCCAGTGGATGTGGTTGGCCCCTTTAACAAAGATATGGTGGGTAAGTATGTTTGTAGTTGTAGTTGTATCCTCTAATCTATTCCATTGATCTTCAAGTGTGTTTTTTGCCAGTACCATGCTGAATTTATCACAGTAGATTTGTAGTATAACTTCATGTCAGAAATTATGATGCCTCCTGCCTTGCCTTTGTTGCTTAGAATTGCCTTTGCTATTCTAGGTCTCTTCTGGTTCCAGATGAATTTTAAGTCATTTCTCTAGATCTGTGAGTTATGCTAATGGTATTTTGATTGGAATTGCATTAAATCTGTGTAACAATTTTGGGAAAATGGCCATTTTCACAAAGTTTGATCTTCCTATCCATGAACAAGTGATGTTTTTCCATTTTCTGAGGGCTTCTTCAATTTCTTTTTTCTAGGTATTATAAATTTCTCTGAATAGTTCTTAACTTCTTTGTTAGATTTATTTCTAAGTTATTCATTTTGTGGATGGTATTGTGAAGGGTGTGGCTTCTCTTATTTCTCTCCCAGTGGTTTGGTTGTTAGTGTGTAGAAATTTTATTGACTTTGACTTTGAATCCAGCTACATTACTGAATTTATTTATTATATGTACAAGTCTTTCAATGGAGTTTTGGGGTCTTCTATCTAGAGTATCATGTCATCTACAAGTAATGATATTTAACTTCTTCTTTTTCCTATCCTTACTTCTTTTATTTCTCTCTCTTGTCCAGTTACTCTGGCTAGTATTTCCAGCACTATATTGTATAGAAGTGCTGATGTTGGACATCCTTGCTTTGTCCCTGATTTTAGGGTAAAGACTTTCAGTTTTTGGCCATTATATATGATGCTGGCTGTTGGTTTGTCACAGAAGGCTTTTTAGCATATTGAAGTAAAGACCATCTATTCCAATTTTCTGTAAGGTTTTTATCATGAATAAGTGTTGGACCTTATCAAAAGCTTTTTCTGCATCTACAGAAATGGTCATGTGGTTCTTGTTTTTGGTTCTATTGATATGGTGGATTAAATTTATTGATTTGCATATTGTGAACCATCCCTGCATTCTTGGGATGAATTTCACTTGATCTTGGTGTTTAATCTTCATGAGCTCCTACATTCTGTTTACCGATTTTATTAAGAATTTTTGCATCTATCTTCATTAGGGAGATTGGCCTGTAGTTCTCTTTTTTGGTTTGGTCTTTCTCAGGTTTTTTTTTTTTTTTATTAGAATAACATTTCCTTCCAGGAATCAGTTAGGGAGAATTGCTCCACTTTCAACTTCATTGAAGAGTTTGAAGAGTGTTGGCATTAATTCATCTTTGAGTTTCTTTTAAAATTCTGCAGTGAATCCATCTGAACCTGGGCTTTTCTTTGTTGGTAAAGTAATGACATTTTCACTTTCATTAATAAAAATTGGATTATTCAGAAATTTTACATCTTCTGGACCCAGTTTTGGTAATTCATATGGTTCTAGGAATCTATCCATTTTTTCTGTGTTACCAAGCCTATGAGAGTAGAGATTTTCAAAATAGATATTGATGATCTGTATTTTCATAGGATCTATAATGATTTCACCCTTTTCATTCCTTATTGCATGAATTTATGTTTTTTTCTTTCCTTTTTAAAATAAGGTTGGCTAGAGGCTTGTCAATTTTATTTAGTCTTTCAAAGAACCAACTCTTGGATTTGTTGATATTTTTTGTTGTTTTCTTTGTCTCTATTGCACTGATTATCCTCTGGCTTTTATAATTTCCTCTGTTCATTTGACTTTGGGCTTGATTTGCTCTTCTTTTTCTAGATGTTTGAGGTATAGCATCAGGTTGTTTACTTGCATTGATTCTGTTTAACTTGGTTAACAGATTCGTCCATTTGCACTGTGGAAGTCATATATAGATCTTGTTGCAAAGATAGACATAGCCTGAACACACAGGTAGACACAGTTGGAGAGATGAGCATCATCCTCTGATAGTTGGAGTGCTGTTCTTAGAAATTGGTAAGTGTTGAGAAGGTGAGGCATGGGTAGATGTATAGGATCAAGTCTGGAGAGTAAGGAGGGGGATAAGAGAGTGTCTATGTCAGGTATATAATCGGGAGAAGCTTTTAATGCAGTGTTTTTGAAAGTAGGTAATATGTAGTTGAAATCCCCATGTTTTACTGCAGGGAAGTAGTAGAAATGTTTCTGTGTTTTTTATGTGAACATGTAGGACATGTGTCCAATATGTGCGTGTGGTAGTTATATTTATATAGATATAATCATCAATTTGCCCAAAATTGAATATTACTACAGCCTATGGATTCACAACCTGAGTGAGGGCAACAAAAACTGGAATGGTCAAAACATGGCATGTGATTGGGGTTTTCAGGGCAGAGGCAAAACTGGTGAGGGGGCATACACAAGCACGGGGACCTGTAGTAGCAAGCACACTTCAAGGGATGTTAAACATTAAGGACCCTGAAATCCAATTGGCCTAATCAATAGTGGTGCGGATTAGCCAGCTACCTCTCCATGTTTAGTAAAATAGAATTTATGGGTTGGGAGGATGGAAAGTTGTGGTTGTGAAAGGGAATTAGGAGTAACACACAAATTTGGAGAAATGCCATGTTTGATAAGACAATTGAGAATTGTGAAAAGCCAACTTATGAACATGAAGAAGCCTGTGAAGGAAATCTTATGTATAACATGAGAGACCTTGAGAACAACTGTTAACAGGGCTACTATGGAGATAAGAATCACAAAGCACTACAGGGCCAAAAACCAGTTTCAGTAGCAAAGCATCTGTCAAGTGGGTGTTTGTAGCTGTTGGTTTTTAGTGAGGCAGAGGCAGGTGGGGGACAAGGATAAGGAAGACCACTCCATGTGTTTCAGGTTGAGATTACTGGATAATAGATGATACCTTTTGTCTGGGTGATGTGGTAGTCCAAAAACATTGACCAAGATGGTAGTCCAAAAACATTGACAGCTGTTAGGGTTGCAAAGTAGACCAGGCAAGGTCTGTCCCACTTTTGTTGGAGTCCTGTACCTGTGGACTTAGGAAATTTGAGATAAATTAAGTCTCCTGGAGTTATAGGAGGGTCAGGAGGTGTTTTATCGAAGGTTGAGGGAGACAAGGTCAGCATGTTGACATAGCAGTTTCAAAGAAGGGAAAGAATTGGAATATAATCAGCAAGAGGAGAGGAGTCCGGGGAATAGGAAAGATTGTGTAACAGGAAGGGTTGCCCCTACATGAGCTCAAATGAGCTTTAAAAAGTAGGTTCTTTGGGAAGGGCCCTATGTTTAGTTGGTGTTAAGGGAAGAAGTTGAGGCCAAAGCTGATATAACTCTAAAATAAATTTTGTCAGGTGAGTTTTTCAAAATTCATTTGCCTTTTCTACTTTTCCTGAAGATTGTGGGTGGTATGATACACATGAAACCTGTTGAGTGATCTGTGAAATAAAAGCTGGATCATTGTCTGATTGCAAACTCTGAAGCAGACCAACCCCCGTGTTATGGACTAAAAATTGGTGATCAACTTAACGTCAGTGGAATTAAATCACATGCTGCTGAGCATAGATGTTTCACCTGAGGAAAGTTGCCAGCATAAATAAGAGACATAGAAAAGGAGAAGCAAGGACGTTAAGGCATGGAGGTGCTGTGGGTTTTCCTATGAGTTGCTGTTTGAGCCATTGGTTTTCCTGGAGAAGCTCTGGTCCTTACACCGAGCATTGCTTCCTTACTCTGGAGGGGAAGATATGTGCCACTTGGTATCCAGGATGAACTCATCTTGCTGGCTTCCTGGCATGTACTCAACTGTGCTTATCATTGGAGGAGCTCAGGGCCTCCATGTCACTGAGGATGGCTGTGGTGCTTTTCAGAACATCCCTGGTCTTTGTTGTGAGTGTGACTTCTCGGCTCCAGCGTAGAACCCTCAACCTACCAGTACAGTTCCTTCACCCTGTTGGCATACACTACCTAGCTTCTACTGCTGACCTTTGGGTCTTCTCAACATGGATCTGTAAAAGAGACTGGTGTGAGTCCTTTTGGTGGGCTCTAGACCTCCAGTCGGACTTGTGGGAGGCATTGTCATGAGCTCTGGGTCTTCATCTGGACTCATGTGGGACATTGCTGTGGGATTGTGGCCCTTGATTGAATATTCTATGTTTTTAGTGTTTTGGATAGATTTCCTGCATTTTCTTGTGTTAACTCTGGGTGACCATTATAGAACAATATTATAAACTCCATGTCCTGATTCTAATTGTTCTCTGTACAACCCCTGACTACAACACTGGGAATGATTTCTTGTAATAAGGCTCTCACAACTACACCAGCAGTTTCCCTGTTTGTAACAAAGGCCTCTATCCATCCTGAAAAGGCACAGACAAGAATAAGAATATATTTAAAAGTTTTGTATCTAGGCATGTGAGTGAAGTCTGACTTCCAATCCTGACTGGTACTTGTCCATGATATTGGTGAGTAGTAAAAGATGGAGGGGGTGCATTTCCCTGAGGAGAGGTTTTAGTACAGATCTGACAACTGAGTTATCTTGTGGATAATAGCCTCAGAGAAGGATGTGGGACCACTGGAGCTAAGAGTCTGTAGTGACAGTGACCCCCACATGAAAAAATGTTGTGTAAATTAGTAACAATATCTTGAACCTGCTGATCTGGACAAACAATTTTTGACCCTTGGAAGATCCACCCTTGAGTGTTTTGTATGTATTCTGGTTTGTGAAGCAATTGTAGTTGTTTTGAAGAGTATTTAGGAGAAGGAAGATCCCTGGGAACTAGTGGAAGAAGATGGGAGGGACACAGCTGTTGTGCTAGTTTAGCTTGTATGTCTGCAAAAGTATCACCCTGATAGATAAAGTCTGTTGAAGTCTGGTGTCCCTTACAATGAATGACTACTGCCCATTCTGGGAGTTGCACCATCTCTAGTAGTTTAAAAATGAGGGGTGCATTTGTGATAGGAGCTCCCTGAGTGCTGATGAGACCCCTTTCCTGTCATAAGGCAGCATGAGAGTGAAGAATACTAAAGGTGTACTTTGAAGTCTCTGAATATATTGATTATTTATCTTTGGCTAATGTGAGAGCACATATAAACGCTGTAAGTTCTGCCTTCTGTGAGTTCCTGGGGGCAGTGGGTTTGCCTCAGTCACTCCAGACTTGCTGACTGTAGCACATCCCACTCTCTTCTGAGTGTCAGTGTGTTTGTTGAGCTGCCATCTACAAACCCCATGTCTGAAGCTGTAGATAAGAGTGTGCTGCTAATGTGAGGGGAAGGAGTGGGAGCCATTTGAAGGATTTCAATGCAGTTATGAAAAGGAGTTGTGTTTTTTTCCTGAGAATGGGAGAAAATTTGCTGGATTGAGGATGCTGCTAGTTGAGATTGTGACTATAGGATCTTGTATAAGTGTTAGATGTACCTGTGTAAGCATGATGGAGTCATAAGAGGAAGAAGTATCTTATGTGAGATTAAATTCACAAGGTGATAGTGAGTAAATTGTGACTGTTTGTCCTAAGATGAACTTTTTTTGCCTTCTGAGTTAAAATAGTGCAGCTGCAAGTGTTCGAAGGCAGTAAGACCATCCACACACTGTTGTCTAATCATTTGGAGAGATAAGCTACTGCCTGATATGAAGGTCCCTTTTGGTGTCCTAGGACCACTACAGCAGTTCATTTTTTTGAGTTGAGATGTATAATATAAAAGGTAGGGTAAGACTGGGGGAAGCTAGAGCTGGGGCTTTAAGTAAAGCATCTTTAAGTTTGAGAAATGAGGAGTGAATTGGAGCTGTGAGGTCTAGTGGTTCTGATAGGGATCCCTTTAAAACCTGATATAGATGTTGTGCCAAAGAGGTGAAGTTAGGGATTCAAAGGCAAAAAA
Organism: Cavia porcellus; assembly: GCF_034190915.1. NCBI lineage: Eukaryota > Metazoa > Chordata > Mammalia > Rodentia > Caviidae > Cavia > Cavia porcellus. The sequence continues at coordinate 46,784,081 of NW_026947513.1, read as the reverse complement.
AAAAAAAAATTGGTAAGCCTAAAAAAGATAATGCCTGTTGTTTTGTAACAGCATCTAGAGGTCACAAAGTAAGACTTCACAATCAGAAGTTAGGGAACATGTGGTAGGAGTGAAAGTGAGCCCTAAGTATTTGACTTTTGCTGAAGCTACCTGAACTTTGATTGGGGAAACTCTGTATTCTCCATCAGAGAGAAAGTTGATCAAGGTAGCCATGTTGAGTATAGCTGAAGTGTGGGTAGGGGAACAAGGGAATAGATCATCAATATATTAGATGAATATACTAGGTCAAAGGCCAGCTGCAGTGAGGTTCAGTGGCAAGGGCTTTACTAAAGAAGTGTGGGCTATCTCTGAGGCCTTCAGGTAGAACTGCCCATGTAAATTGTGCAGATTCAAAGGTTTCTGGATCTGTCACATAAAATCAAAGAGATCCTGGCAGTCAGAGTGTAGGGATATAGTAAAGAAGGCATCCTTGAGGTCTAGACTGAAAAGTGGGAGGTGGATAGGAAAACATGAGACAGGATAGTATAGGAGTTTGGGATAACTAGATGAATTGTTCTGACTGCATTATTGATAGCCCTGATATCTTGTACTAATTGGTATAAAATGTCTGGTTTGAGTACAGAAAGAATTGTATTGTACAGTGAATGTGTAATCTTTAAGAATCCATTAGATAGCAGACAGCAGATAAGAGGTTTGAGTCCTTGTAGGTTTTTAGGGGCTACAGGCGATTGTGGAACACAAGGGAAAATAGAAAGATCCTTGAGATGAATTAACACTGGTGCAGCATGAGAGGCATTCATAGCATTGAAGTATCCCAGACTACTGGATCAATGAGGAAGGGAGGTGTAGCAATGCATAGGCATTGGAGTTGAAATATGAGGGCTGTGGGAAGAATGAAGATGTGTGAAAAGTTGAGTTTTTGAAGTCTTCATTTAAAAGAAGTAAAGAGCAGGTTAAGATGACTAAAAAGTTGTGTGAAGAGTAAGTCTTGAAATTGACAGGGAAGGAGGCCGGTCTGTAGAGGCTGTGTTGGTTTACCGTAAATCTTCACAACAGAAACATGTGACCGAGAGCACTGGCCTAAAACCTCAGGTGTAACACTATACTTAGCCCCCATGTCAATAAGAAAAGAAAATGTTTTACCTGAGATGTCCAGGGAGACTCAGGGTTCCGAGAGAATCACCATGGTGGGGGCTGTAGACCCTGAGCCTGTCAAGCTTCTCGAGCAGTGAATCCAAGCAAGTAAGTCAACAATCTGCCCACAGGCAGAGGTTGCAATGTTGTTAGCTCCTGTGAGGGCAGGAAGGTTGATGATTTACCCACTTTCTAGCAGACAAGGCAGTCAACCTTCTAGTGGCTCTCTTGCTGCAAAGGAGACATGGTCCCAGAGGAGGCCTTGGGTCAGGGCAACCCAACACTCAGTGTCCTGCCTTGTTGCATTTGAAGCATGATCCTGGAGAGAACTGGGGTTTGGAGGTCATACTGATTGTTTTACCAGTTGGTGTGTCTCTCTGAGCCCTGAGTGCCACAGTGAAAAGCTGACCCTGGAGTTTGGCCTGAAGTCTAATATTTTCTAAATCCTGTTTAGCTTGTAATTTGAGTTCTTCTCATTTGTCCTGCTTTAGCTGTTGCTCTCTATCATTAAAATCATAGAAGACCTCATCTAAGAGATCCTTTTGTGGGGACTGAGGGCCTAGATTAGATTTTTAAAATTTGGTTTGTGTATCTGACACTGCTTAGGAAATGAAGTGAAAATTAAGTAGGAAGGGAATGACAAAGAGATGGTGCAGTCAGTACGGGGAGGGGAGGCCTCAACTATTGTAAGATGTTAAAGGAGTTGAGAAGGGGAATGAAGCTGGAGAACACAGTGGAGATGAGAGGAAGGGAGGAGAGGAGGAAGTTGATGATGATGGAGGAGGAGATGAAGGTGGAGGGTTGGAGGGTCAGCCAGAGAGGGGGACTGTGATGCAGGGGTATGGTGAGGGCTCACATGGAGGAGAAAGGATAGAAGGGACAAGCGAGGGAGGGTCCTGGCATAAGCCTACAACCTAAATGACAGGCACCCTGAGCAAGAATTGGCTCACCTGTGAGAATCTGGAGAGATGAGGCCGGGCCAGTGTTGGGCTGGTGGCAGCTAGTAATGGCAGTGGCAGGGATTCCCTGTAAGAGAGGAAAGAAAGAGTGAAAGTGGCTGGTAGCCCAGGGAAAGCTCAGGCCAGCAAATAGGCCCTCCAGGAGCAACAGCCCCTGTCCACTCTGAGTCTATCACAGCACTAACTGTTTGGTCTTCCATGGCATAAGAAAGAGAGACAGATGGAGAGAAAGAGAGCACAGAAAAGGCTTTACCTGAGGTCCTCCTCCTGAGGTCACAGGAGGACTGCCTAAGAGATGCAGGTACCCCCTGGAAGCTCCAGGAAAGAACTGCAGACTGTATTTGGAATTTGACAGGGACAGAACTAAAGGTGGGGGTGCAATGACATGTTGGCCACAGCTGACTGGAAGAGCATTTGCATGTGCAAGAAAAACAAGTGGGTTCAGGAGAAGCATGCAGGGAGGTACTTTCCAGGGAAAGCCTGTCACAAATTAAGGCCCAAATCAGCCAGTTTCCTGCTCCTATAGTGGTTTCTATGTCATAAAACCTCAATTTCAGGCTTGTTTTTACCAAAATGTTCTCAGACCTGATTTCTTAAACAACAGTGTTTTACAGAGTCTGACAGCTTCCACTTGGTTATTGTACTCAGCAGAAGTTGAGTTAGAAACTCTAATGGTTCCCCTGTGGTTTTTACAGTGGTGAAGTGGGACCAACAAAATGTTCTGTTTGTTAGGAATTGTCTAAAGAAAGTCCATTTGGGAGCTTTCTTAATAAGTCTGTGTGAAGGAATAGACAGTTTCATTTTATGCATTAATGTGTATCTGAATAATATAGGGGGAAAAGTACAACTCCCAACTTGCTAGATGTCAACTACACTCAGATTCGAAGAATAAATTTGAAGAAGCAACAGAGGTTAAAAGTAGAATAACTTATTGAGAGATACAGTTCCTGAGAGAGAGGAAGGGACCCACAAGTGTGTTGGCATGGACATCACTTCACACAGGAAGTTTTGTAGAGCAAAATTAGTGATGTGGGTACAAGGTGGGTCCACACTATGATGAACCAATAAGATTACATGTACAGCCACTTAGGTCATATAAATCCAATGGGAACGTAAGTCACATAGAAAGTGCATATGGAAACAACAAGGACCTCTGAAGAAAGGAATCAATTAAGAAGTCAAAGCCACACCTTTGATTGACTAATGTCTTCATAGAATTTATTGGGCCAGATGACATGAACTGTAGTATAATCCCAATTTACTGTTAATCTCTTGGGGAAGGATGTAGGCCTGGTCATTCTGTCTTTATCTTGAGGACTACCCTTCAACAGATGCATCCCTTGCCACAGTTGTAATGCATTCTTATCTTCGTACTGACTTCCTCAAGGGACTATTCCTATCTGACTACTGATGGACTGGAACCCACATGAAACCAGACCAGACATTCTGCCTCAAGAGAGACTGGGAGCAGGGTGGACTGCCTTGCAAGCCAAGACAGCCACCATTTAGCTTTGGAAAAGGGGCTTTAAGGGTTGCGGGGGGGGGGGTGTCTGTGGGTGAGCCAGGTGCAAGTAGCAGATCGTGACAGAGACCATCATAGGGTATATTCCTAGGCAGACTGACTTTTGCCATTAGAATAATTCTGGGAAGTTTCATTTCTTTAGCCCAAGCTGGAACAGGTTGACCACTTGGGAAGTTTCTTTCCTTGCAGTCCAACCATGAATAGGCTACAGGGATAGGCTGACTGTTCAACTACCTATATTTTTACCTAATTTAGCTGTCGATAATATGAGTAAACATTACCTAGTCAAGTTTTACTCTTTCCTAATTGTCTGAAAAAGCTTGGTCTATATTTATATAAGCAATCTCTTCAAGAGCTCTGGAATAATAAATCCAAGAGGTGCTAATATGGGACTAGTTTGTCTCCTCACAGTACTTAGAAATTTTTAGCTCTTCTGAGCCTGACCATCTTAAATGCCCATGATTAGTAAAGTTCCTTTTGTAGTCTTCCAAGTGGACTCACTTATGGCTATCATTACTGCCCAAGACAGTTTCCTTTTATTGACATAAAAATTTTGTTAAAAATCCTTCATTGGATCAATGTAAATATTCAACTTCAAAAGCCCCAGAAAACCCTTCAAGAATTTTAAAATAGCATTCTGTGTTAGTACATGTAGATGAAATTTTGAGCTACTAACTACAACATTTAAAGTTTTTTTCTTCAAGAAAAAACTTCTTTTAGAACATTAACTTGTGTTTGTGAGACATTTTAAATGTTTTGTATAATGCATAGGTAATAGTTAATTAATTTGATATATAAGTAAAACATCTAAGTTATTTATAATTAAGGTAATAAATATTTGTTAAGTATAAAACCATGTATTCTTTCTTTCTCAAAATATATTAATAGTAGATTTGAGCCTATTAAATGTGTTTCATAGTTTGTTGGTATATGTATAACATATATGTTGGTATTTGTATAACACTAATGTAAGAGCAAAATATATTTGATTGTTTTAATATATTTCAGAGTAATTATTTGATAGGGCCAAAAAGTATCTGAAAGGAAAGACTTTCATCAAACTATATTTCAACTGGTTAAAAATGAAGATTTAAAAATAAATTTCAAAGCAATTGACAGTTTTATCATGTTAAGATATCCTAAAGTTAGTAATTTTTATAAGCACAACTTTAATATTCTAGTAAGAGATGGTTTTAAGGAAAAGACTTCTTTAGTTGCAAAGAGTTAATGCAATTGACATATAAAGTTTATTAATAGGTTTATACTTCCTAATGCTAGTAATTGTAAGAGATGTTAAAAGGCTTGCTTTGTTCTCTGTAAAAGGTAAACTGCGGCTATTTGATAGCCTATTCATTAGTTAAATTAAGAACTTAATTTTTTTTTTACTTTTAAATCACTATGCTTTCATTGAAAAATATAAGGTTTGGGAACAAAAACTGGGGTGGACATGTCAAAAATGTTATATTTACATTCTTTTCTAGGGGTGCAGTACTGACAGTTTAGGAAATAATTATCAGCTAATGACTTTTAAAAAAATATAAAACCACTTTAGTGGTCCCTCCCAAAGTGGTTGACAGGAACCAGGTAAAAAGCACTGTGGCAATACACAGCGCCTGGCCATACACAGGGCAACAGTGGGGATCCAGGTGAACAAAGTGGGAAGGCACAGGGACCTATAGGAACATCAGACACACAGCAGGGCCCCCAACCAGGGTGCACAGGATGGGAAGGCAGGACTAGCAGCAGGGAACTGTCAGAAGCAACAGTAACAGCAGGAGCCAAGTGGTGGTAAGTTAGGTGATCCAGCATTGTGCAGAACAAAGACATAGAACAGAAGCAGGTGGGTGGGGCTGCCTTTTTCCTTTCCTTTTCTTTCTACTGTTTTTTTTTTTTTTTTCTTTTTTCTCATTTTTAAATGGTTGGGAAGAAATTCAACCACAGAAAATTAAACCCCATCACCCAAATCCAAAGACCAAGTTCAGATAATCCCTTATTTACACCTTCATTCTTTCTCTTCTGCTAGTTTCCCAAAACTTGCATGATCACTCTTAATTAATTGGAAATATAGGACTCTGGGACAAACCAAGAAGCTCTTTTTAATTTTAAAAGAAATTTTAATTTTAAAACAGAAAAAAGAATAGAAATTATATAGAATTTAAAAAAAAATAGTAGGAAACCAGTTACACCCTTGAAGAACAAACCTAACCCTAAGAAGCCTTGATACTGCTGATAAAGCTACTTACTACCAAAACTTATAAGGGTTAACATAAAAAAAAAAAACTTTTAAAAAATAAAATGAAAAGATGAAGAAGAAAAATACAACCTCAAACCTCCAGTCTACTTAGAACAACCCCATAAGACAACAAGTTAGTGGAAGACATACATTAACATTTCCAAAATGATAGCAACTGATGTAAAGAAAAATCCTTGAGGCTAGATAAGAAATCAACTTAGAAATTATATCTCAAGTAAGCAGAGAGCTGTCTTCACTTATAAAGAAATTGCCCAGCAAATCTACAGTAAAGATAAACTAAAAAAGATGATGATACAGAGGATGGAAACTGTGAATGATAAATACAGGAAAGAAATAGAATGCAGGAAATGGATTCAAATAGATATTCAGGAAATTAAAAAATCCATTGATAGCTGGCAAAAACTCTTCAATGAAATTGAAGACCTTAAAGACAGGATCTTGTCTACTGACCATGAAAGGCAAGCTCTCTAGCAAATACCAAAAAATCAGGAGATAGGAATTCAAACAGCTGCAAGATGATACAAAGAACAATAATATAATAATAATTAGTGTCAATGAAAAATGACATAATGATCAGTACTCCAGAAATTCAGCACAAAGACAAAATATTAAAATCTGTTGGAGAAAAGAAATAGATCACCTATAAAGGAAAGTCCATCAGAATCATGGCAGACTTCTCAACACAATCATTCAAGTCAAGAACAGCTTGTAGTGAAGTATTTCAAGTCCTGAAAGAAAATAACTTATAACCAACATTAATGTAAAACTATACTTTAAAATTGATGGCGAAATAAGATACTTCCATGACAAAGAACAACTGAAGAAAATCATGGCCACCAAACCAACACTACAAAGAAACTGAAAGATACAGTAGACAGAAATTTTTAAAATGCCCACAATTCCAAGCACAATAACAGAACAAAGCTACCACACAAGGCAAGCAATTAAACAGGGGAGAAAAGCAGGTAAACACAAAAATAACATGAACAAAGATAAGCCAATACATATCAGTAATCACCATCAATGTAAATTGCCTCAATTCACATCTCAAAAGAAAAAGACTGTCAGAATGGATCAAGAATATTTTGTATATGAGAAACATATTTAACTCAAAAAGAAATTTATAGATTAAAAGACAAATGATGGAAAACAACACTCTATGCAGTGGGAATCCAGAAAAAAGTAGGAGTAGTTATACGGTTTATAGACAATGTGAACTTCTAACCAAGAATGATCAAAAGTGATGACAAATGTCACTACATATTTGTTAGGGGAAAACTTCAGAAGGAGGAGGTAACAATCATAAATATATATGCACCAAATACAGGAGTACCCAACTGTGTAAGACAAATATTAATAGATGTGAAAAATCAAATGAGCAACAGCACAATTGTAATGGTGGACCTTGACACACCATTATCACACATAGATCAACCAAACAAATCAGCAAGGAAATATCAGAACTGAACCAAACCAGTGAACAAATGGACTTTTATGTTTACAGAGTGTTATGTAACAGCATAAAGATACACATTCCTCTCTGCCACCGATAGGGGATTCTTGAAAATAGACTGTACACTAGCCTGTAGAACATGCTTAAGTAAATGCAAAGGAATTAATACTATATATGTATATTTTCTGAACATAGTGCAATAAAATTAGAAATTAATGGCAAAAAACCACAACATGGAAATTAAATGAAAACCTCTTGGACAATCAGTGTGTCACAGATGAAATCAAAGAAGAAATTAAACAATATCCAAATCAAAATGCAAATACAACTTAAAGGGACTGGCTGGGCACAATAAAAGCAGTTCAGAGACACAGATTTATAGCAGTTAATTCTTACAGCAGGACCACATGATGAGCACCAATAAACAAACTAACATTGCATTTCAGTGTTCTAGAAAAAGAAAAACTAGTCAAGCCCAAAGACCATAGAGAGGAGGACATTATAAAGCACAGAGCAGAAATTAACACAACTGAGACTAACAATACACAGAATTAATGAATCAAAGATTTCATTCTTTCTGGTCTTTTATGCTTCTGGCTTCCTCCAGGCTTTTTGACTCTTTCTGATAAATTTTTATGACAGTGATGTTTCGTGATTTTTCTTCTGGTTTCTCCTTTCTCTTTCTAATTGCACTAACTGTAAAGTCTAGAGGAAAAAGCTATTTTTAGTAAGATCACCTATTAATGTCAATAAAGTTTATCTTTTTCCTGCCTATGAGGAACTTTTCACTACATTCCTGAAAATTATATTATATTTTAATTCTATTAAAGTCTCCATATCTATGAACTTTTATTCAATTGTTTTCAAAGTCTGTTGCTGAATTTCTTTTAGGACAAATATCTTTTTGGCTAAAATGAAATGATAACCAAAAAGATCTGTTTTCCTATACCTTTACATCAGCATAACTCATGATAATGTAGCTATGTTATTGGTTACTGGTAAATTAACTAATGTGATATTTATAACTAATTATATCTACAAACTGGTAAATTAACTAAGGTGATAATTATAACTGATATCTACAAATGGTTTCTTTGCATAACATAAAATGCATAATAACAACCATAATAATTTTTGCCTTCCCCAATGAAATACATTTTCTTAATTTCATCTTAATTACAATGACTGATACAGAGATCATTAGCACATATAAATGACTTATCCTTCAGGTTCACAAATGTCAAAATTTTAAAATATATAGTTTAATGGATGTTTACATGTGGTTTTGCCGAGGAAAACAAAGTGATCATTCTTCAATGATGCTAGCATATCTCTAGTATTACAAAGGTTGAAGGAAAGCAGAAAGTTGAGACATTATTCTGTATTTTAAGATGTTTTAATTGCCCTTATTTTTAACTTCCTTATGAAAGGAACAAAGTAATAATATCTACCCCCACCCTATAGTTGTGAAGATATATTTAATGCAAGAAAAAGTTACTGAACACGTCTGTGTTCCTGGTACTGTGCAAGACACTAAGTGCACAGTAAGTGAGAAATCTGAAGAGAATCCCTCCTTATTGAAACCTGAAATCCATAAGGATTTGTAGAGATTAGGGAAATAGTTACAGCAAAAATACAAAATCATAAAGTTGATAAATGTTATGACAACCTATAATGGAGGGCTTTTATCTAAAGAAATGCACCAAAAAAGGTACATTTGCACTGACACAAAATGTGTGGGTGGACGTTAAAATAGACAGAAGGTAAGAAGAAATTTAAAAGGGCAAACAAGCTTTCTCAAATAGTTCTCCCTCCTCTCTAGCTGTTGCTAAGTTATAAAATAGTCAGTTTTGACTAATAGCCTTTATTCTGCTTCTGTAAACTCACTTGCCAACCAACTAGTTTCATGTCACTAGGTAGTAGAATAACATCCCCAGCCATGTATAAAACTAGAAGTTATTCCTTTATTTGGGGCTCAGCCTTTGGACATGAACCTGCTAAGCGGTGCTTCCCTAAAATAAATCCTCCTGTCATACAGATGAGTCTCTCCATTCTCAGCAATTGACACATTTCCTAGAGGCTCACCTGGAACTAAAGACAACAGTCTTGCCATCTCCTTCACCTACAGGCTCAATCCCTGAGCCAAGAACAACCTGCAGGGAAACAGAATCTGATGACAGTGAGGCCTAAACACCACTCAAGAGGAAAAACGCAGAACCATTGTCCCAGGAGGGAAATAAAGAATGCCCCAACCATCAAACAAGCTACCTCTGATAAGGCTATGCCTGAGCATTGCCCCTTTGGAAAACTAGGGGGTCCAGTTATTATGATATGGATTGTCAAATCCAAGAAGGATAGTAGACCTTTAACTATCAGCCCTTTTCCACTACTGATCTTAATTGGAAGCATCATACTCCCTCCTATATGGAGAGGCCTCAGACTCTTATAGATTGGATGCAATTCATCTTTCAGGCACAACCCAACTGGGCTAGATTACAGCTCTTCTGGATGCTATTTAACCCTGAGGAACACTTGAGAGTAACTCAAGCAGCTCTCTACTTGGTGTAACAAATACATTATCAGGCATGATGAATCTTCAAATATACTTAAAACCATTTTTCTGAGGCAGACCATCATCAGGACCCAAATGATGCAGCTCAGTTTGAATGCTTGTGGAGGGTATGAGAGGCTCAAAAGAGGGCAGAAAGAGAGCAATCAAGCCGTTCAGGACTGCAGGGGATGAGAACAAGAAATTATCAAGAAGCAAGCCCTCCTTGGAAATTGGTGCCAATGTGGGGAGAGCCAGATGTCAGCCCCTCCTGGTGCACAGGCTGGGAAACAAGAGGAGCCAACACCCTTCCCATTGCCATAAGACACCAGCTGATCCAGACAAATTCAGGCTGTGAGATGAACACAGCTGATCCAGAGAAATTGCTATTGAGATGGAAGACAATTCAATGCTTGTAGTGTTCAGTGTTTCACTGACTTTGCAGGTCTAAAGCCGGTGGTCTGAACATCTAGTCAGAGAATGACAATGTGCAGTCCAGCCTGTATGTGGGGTCTCCTTCTGAGGGTGGTGGCCATTGTTGATTCCCTATTGTTTTATTTTGAATTCCTGTATTTTCATTATTTTTCTGGGTTGAGTTTTATTGTGTTTTGTTTTGTTTGATTTTACTGTATCTGATGACATGGGCAGCCATTTCAAAGATAAAAAGATATATTATGGTAACCATTTTTGATTTACTATTATCTTATTTTGAAGTCCTGTATTGCATTCATTATTTTTATTATATTAGTTCTATTCTGTTGTGTTTTGTTTGATTTTTAGTGTCTGCGGGTATCTATTATAGCTATTTTGAAGACATAAGGAGGTATTATGATAACCCATTGTTGATTTCCTATTCTTTTGAAGTTCTGTGTCACTCACACTGGTTTGTTTTGATTAGCTTTGTTCTGTTTTATTCTGCTTGGTTTTATTCTTTTTCAAATAAACATTTTAAAAATTTAGAAGAATAGAGAGAAATCATATAGGAAAGAGCTCAGAAATACTCCAGGGGACTGAAGAATCATAGCCAGTTTATACAATAGGCTCTGTGAGACATTTTTACTTTACATACCATTCAGTCCTGAGGCTTCTGATAATCAGCACATTGTAAATATAGACTCCATGTGACAGGCTCAAGGGAATATCAAGTGAAAACTACAGAGATGAGAGGGTCTAGCTGGCATGAATACCACCCAGCATTTAAACATGGCCACAAATGTGTATGTCAACCATAAACTGGAGGCCAGAGTGCTCTAGAAGAACCATAACCAATAGGAAAGAGACTGGGGCCTTCTCTATATGCCTGTATGGAAGAACACCCTCCAAAAAAAAATGACAAGAGGAAGCAACAAGAAAATGTCCTCAGCCCCCAACACTGAGAACACTGATCCAGGAGAGGTAAATACAAAAGATTTACTACAGTTGGCTAAAACTGACAGCCCAAGACTAGTGGATCATCCAACAAGATCTAGACCATCATCAAGATCAGTCGATCCTATGGCAAAGCTAAGCCACCATCATAAATAGCAGCCCTGCTGTAATCATCCTGGGAGGTGACTAGTCTATGAACCACTGAAGCCTGAGGAAAAGTTCTGCTCTGGTCACTCTAGAACCTAACAAGTCCACACACAGCTGAAGTTTGAGGTCAACATGGAGTTACAGTGACAACATAAATCTATTTTCCTTTGTCTCTGAGAGGAGAAAAATCCCTAGAGGTATGCTCCCACCTCATCTACACTGCATCATTGGAGAGCAACATAACAAGAACCCTGCTATACCATACATATTATAGACATGCAGGACACATCATGAAACTTCTAATCAAACAATCTACTCCAAGTATAAACCAAGAGAAAGCTGGTCTTATATCTGTTTTCACCCTAAGTCCCCACTTTGTAAAATGTGCTTCAAGATCTATGCAGGAAAGGAAAATAATGATCACAGCCCTGTAAAAAGAACCAAGGTCCCTCCAAATCATAAAGTGGCTGAGGGATATGCAAAAAATTCAGTCTAATGAGTTATTGCCTATAGATTGATGATAAGAGAAAGGTTATCAAAGATGTAACTGCCATAATTCAAAAATCAGCCCATGTCCCAGACAGAAGGAATGTTCTCCATATTCTCTCTTTGAAGGCTGCTTTTCATCCTTTGGGGGATTTAAGACCTTGGTTGGAATAATTCTAGATTTCTTGGAAGTTTGTCTCATTTCCGCTTGTCTTGTACCTCTATTTGTCAAAAACATTCAGTCAATCATAGATACCTTAGTGGATAGATATGCCACCACTCAACTAATAGCTCTAGGTAAGTATCAACCTCTGCCCAACAGAATAAATAATAATTATGATGATAGTCTCTTTTGAAACTCATTTAAAGAGAGCATCAAAGAGGGAAATGAAGTAAAATTTGAAAAAAAAACAAGCTCCCCCCAATTTTTCCTCTTAAATTTCCCCCTCCCTATGGCTGTTGCTAAGTTATAAAACTGCCACAGCTTGACATTGCTCTGCTTTGCAAACCTGCTTTTCCACCCATGAGTTTTATGCCACTAGGTAGAGCAACCCTCCTTAGCAACATGTATAAAGCTAGAGTCTTTCTTTTGTTTGGAGCTCAGCCTTTAAACAAGGCAAATTTCTTCTGAAATAAAATAAACCTTGAAAAATTGGGCAGAGCTACAAATATTTGTAGAGAAGACCCACACACACAGAGAAAAAGTCAATAATTGCAGTCACTTGCTTAATGACAATGTCATATCATGCTACAGAAAAAGTGTTAAAGAAAAGATAGAAACAGGCAACCTCATACCAATTATTAGTTCTGAAAATGATGAGACCAAGTAAGCCAGAAGCTGATCCTACAGGGCTACAGACTCAAGAAAAGAAAGAAGACAAAAGAGCCAGATTGCTGGTTTTTGTATGGAAGGGCGCTTTGTTCCAAACAATAACCACCTGCCATTCCATCTTCCCTTCCTGCAAGGCAAAGATGTCAGGTTGAATGGTGAATACCATATGAAATAGTTGTTTGTAGTAAACTGGGCACATTTTAATGATTTTTTGGTGAATGCACTAGGAAAACTAATGGTGTTTCTGGTAAATTATACATATTATATAACCCTTATCATTATGAAAATGTCAGTTAGGGAGTGCTTTGGGAGGTTCAAAACACATTAGAGTGTTTCTGTTATTTTTTTATGGGAAAAATACTCATGATTTACAATCAGCTCTTGTGAAGAAATTGAGTTTATAAGTTGAGTACACTATATAAAATTAAATACAAATAATTTACATGTAAACAAGGAATTATGCCTGTTTTATTTGACCTAGATATGGAACCTCAGATAGACCAAATATTTGCATTTGAAATAAATGTTAAGTCTATTCTTAATAATAATAAAAAAGAAATTTAAAAAATTGCTAGGTAAGTAGAAGCCAGACTAGAAATTTAAAAAGGTACATTTAGCTTAGCATTGTATAAATAAAATTCAAATAGAAATAAGCCATAATTTTATATGACCTTATTGTCATGACCTATAAAAGCAATAAAGACACACAACTTTTTCTCAAATGAATGCTGTAACAGTAAGGTGATTGGAATCACACTCTGAAGAAACTGACAGGTTTTCATGCAAGCAGCACCCAGTCCATAGTAAATATTCAAATTTTGCTCAGCTTAGACTGCTCAGTGAAAGTACCAGTGTTCAAGGGCAATGTTCTCTTTGTCTTTAGGAGCTGAGAGTGCCAAATCAAGTTAAAAGCAAGAAGCTAATTGTTCCTATTCAAATCAAGGGAAGACAATTTCTACACACATCCTTCTGATAGTATTTTAGAAAAATTGTAAGTTCATTCTATGACTTTTTAAAATAACTTTAAATCTTTAAAAATATAAAATTAGTCTTTACAAATATAAAATCTTTAAAAATATAAAATTGGGGGGGGTAGTCCTTATCTATTTTCAATCTCAACTCACCTACCCACTTGCCAAGCTCGCCTATGGCCTGCTTCTGGAGGGGGCTTCTCTGTTACTCCTGTTTACCCACTGAAGGTGGCAAACTCTATTCCTAGTTTAGGTGCCAACTCACCTCACTGATGGAAGCGTGCTGAGTTCCTCTCCCCTCAATGTTACATGGTTAATCCACTGCAGTCCAAGGTTCTGGGGGGAGGTGTGGGAGCTGAAGATCAACAGCAATGCTAAGTCCAGGGGTGGAGGGTTCCTGATGGCAGTGGGGGGACTGCGGGGCACACATCATGGGTTGGAGTTCCTAGGTCCTGAGGTGGGTGGCCAGGACTAAGGGACACGGGAGGGTCCCAGTTCTGGCCCAGCCCCTTACGCACCTCTGCCTGGAATTCCCGGCTCCGTAAGATCAGGAGGCAGGAATCACAGGAGGTACCCGGGTCTATCCTGGTCCTGTGCGTGCTTCTGGCTGGTAATCTTGCCTGTAATGGTCTTAAGAGTGTCTCTCAGCAAGAAAGATGTGGTCATCATTTTCTAAACATGACAATCTGGTTGTGCCTGCTTATATTGCCATCATGCCAATTGTGTAAATATACTATTGATGTATTTCTTCACTTTAATTTCCACTTAAAGTGTTTTTTAAAACATTCTATTTGAACTACCATTAACATGAGAAATTAGGCCAAAATGCATGCAGACAAGGCAGTAGCAGATAAATTTGTGGTACTGAAAAAATATTCATCAGTATAACCCTATTTTCTTTTTACTGGATGATAACCAAATGCTTTGTGGACATCAAGAAAGCAAAATAACTTTCCACACCTCTTAGAATGGTTTGGGAAATTAAATTCCAGAAGCTGACAGATTGCAAGTAAAAGTATCTTTTGGCAATGTCCCTAACCTTCTAAAAGTAATCTCATCACAAATCTGCTCCTCTATCTCATTCTCCAACCTGCTACTAGGAAGGTGTATGTCACCAAGTTGGAGTATGAAGGGAAACGATGAACAGAAGAGAAATGGCGTGGAAGTCCTAAAAGCTTCACACCAGGAAGCTGTTGACTATCTGCCAGAAATTCCCTGTGAGAGAAATAAACTTCTGTCTAGGTTAAGCTATTGTTATAGGTTTCTGCTAATTATAGCTGAACCAAATACTTACCAGAATATAAGCCGAGGAAACAATGTATACAAAGATTTTGAGGCATATTTTCCAGAAATACCAATGTATATGAAAATTACGAAGTAAAGTGTTGTAGTTAGGGGTTGTACACAGAGAACAACTAGGATTAGGACATGGAGTTCATAATATTTTTATAATGGTCACCGGGAGTTAACACAGGAAAATGCAGGAAATCTATCCGCAACACCAAAGACATAGGTTATTTAGTCAAGAGCCTAAACCCCACAGCAATGTCCCACATGAGTCCAGATAAAAACCCAGAGCTCAAGACAGTGCCTCCCACGAGTCCAACTGGAGGTCCAGAGCCCACAAGAAGGACTCACGCCAGTCTCTTTTACAGATCTTTGCGGGGAAGACCCAAGGGTCAGTGGTAGAAGCCAGAAAGTCTGTGCCAGCAGGATGAAGGAGCTGTGCTAATGGGATGAGAGTTCTACGCTGGACCCGAGAAGTCACACTCACAAGAGCAGAGCTAGCCTGAAAGGCACCACAGCTGACCTCAGCGACACGGAGGCCCCGAGCTCCTCTGACAATAAGCACAGTCGGGAACGTGCCAGGAAGCAGCTTGACGAGTTCATCCTGGAGACCAAGCAGCACATGTCTTCCTCTCCAGAACCAGGAAGCAATGCTTGATGTGAGGACCAAAGCTTCTCTAGGAGAAACAACAGCTCAGACAAATTATCTTTTCTGGGGAATTTTATAGCATAAAACCACAAAGTGAGGCAGGTCTAAGATGGGGAAAACATGGAAACTGACAAGACACGTGGGCATGAAGTGGGACAGATTTATGGCCAATCAATAAGATTAATTGCTCAGGTGAAATTAATTAAATCAGTGACAATATGAGGAAGTGAGTCATGTAGCAAGTGGGCATATGCAAAGACCAGTGACTCTTCCTGTAGGGGGTCAGGATGGTGAATCCTGGCATTCTTGGAGTAATAAAGACATATTTAGAATATCAGTTCTTGATGCTTATCCTTAGGAAGTATGCATGTATGTTTGATTTATCTTTTGCTTTGAGGTCTGGCCCATAGTGGAGATGCCTGTCTCCCCCACAGTCACAAGGTACCTGGCCTTCTGCACTGGCTCCTTCAAGGAGTCAGCCCCATCTGACTGCCTATAATATTTCTATCTAACTTGGTTGTCTGTAACAATCCCTCCTCTGAAGAAATAACCCAAACTGCTGTGAAGAAGTAATGGGTGATGACTGATCTGTCTTCTTCAGGCTCAAGGACCCATGTAAAATGTATCTCAAAATTGCCCATCTGAAGGATAAATTGAAATGAATGCTTTTATCTAGCTCTTTCTATCTTCACTGGTCAACAGTTGCACCATAATAATAACTCTGTCGTGCATACCACTTGGTATGTTTCAGAAAGGTCTTGCATTAATTGATAGAGAAATTGGGAGTCAGGAGGCAAGAGATACACCATGAAGTTGGAGTCACTCACTGCCATGAACCATCTATACAGAGGGAATTTCCACTACTAGATAAAAAATAGAGTGCAGGAGCTGCCCAATAGACTCCATTGGTTATACTCTCAGAACCATTGCACCCTACGTTAATCCAATATCTCACAAAGAAATAAGCCATATCCCCCATGACTACAACTCGTCCCAAGGCTCAGTTACCTGGATCCTCACATTTTAGATTGCATAATCCTTCAGCAGCAATTCAGTAGCTCCAGACTTCCTTCTTAATGAGATAATACAGAACTTCAAGAGAAGGCCAAGTCATTTCACTGTGACAAAGCAGTCTGCTTTGTTTGCTGTTAGTACATGACTGAGCATGGGAATATCAAGATTCTCTGAGATTCTTGATATAATCCTCTTGGTCCTGATAATTTTCTGTGTCATCCTTATCAGATATAGCTAGGGATGATCATTCTTACTCACATGGTAACTCACTTCTTGCCGGATGGTTCAGCAGCAATGAGAGTTGAAATGATGAGGTGGCAGAAAAGCACAGAATGTTTCCCTTACTCTCCAGTAGAAGTATTTCCCTGATGGGAGCCAGTAAAATCTCAGGATCTGAAGCACATTCCAAAGACAGTATTTGGAGTAATGGTGAGTGGAGCCAAGTCACACTGCAACCATTGGTTCCCACACTCATGTTCAAGGCACTACAGACAACACCAGTTAGCACAATATTTGCTAAATCAGTACACAATTCAGGGCATATATTGCATTTTAAAGGACAATCCCCAAACTAGTGGTGTAAAAAAACTGACTTCTTTCCAAAGTGGTCATTATTATTGTTTTGGCATTCATAAAATTACTTTTATGATGATAAAATATGTACAATATGTGATTTACCATTTTAACTATTTTGCCGATTGTAGTACTTTACATTTTGCATTTTTTTGTTTATTTGTTTTGTTTTGTTGGTACATGGGGATCAAACTCATGACTTCATGCTTGCCAAGCAGGCACTTACACCACTGAACTACATCCCTGGCCCCCATTTTAACTATTTTTCAGTATACAATTAAGTGGCATTGAATACTTTCATACTGTTGTACAATAATCACCATCGTTCATTTCCAGAACTTTACATCACCACAAATGGAAATGCTAATGTTCGTTAGATAATAAATCTCCATTCCCTACTCCTTTCAGCCTCCAGTCAACGTAATTTTACTTGGTGACCATGATGTGGTTTACTTGGTAGCTTACATAAGTTGAGAACTATTTTCCCTTGTGCGTCTCACTCGTTTGAGTCAGCACAATGTCTTTAATGTACATCCATATTGAAGCTTAACTCGAATTTGGTGTCTGCTTAACACTGAGTACTATACTATTGTGTGAACATGTCACATGTCATGTTTCATTCATCCTGAGGTGTGGGTCATTTACCTGAGGCGTTTTTTATTGTGAAATTTCAAAATTATTAGTACACTTGCAGTATAAAAAGAATACATTCATACTAAGAAGCAGGTATATGTGAAACACATTTTAATTTTTTACTGCCCCTTGTCATCTCTTAATCCACTTCCCCTCTATTATTGTTAGTGAGTGTTTGTGGTACAACATGTATAAACTCACTGTCAGCACACATACATGATATAGCTTATCCTCTACCACTTAACTTTTTGGGGAGGAATCAAACTCATGACCTTCAAGTTGCCAGACTGTCGCTTGTGCCATTGAGCTAAACCCCTGGCCCTTTGCCCCACCACTTAATCTCCTTCCCATTTGCCAAATATCAGGCTCCCTGTTGCCTATTTATATCTTTAATTTTGCTCTTTGATTTATTTATATTTTGCACATCTCATATAAAAGAAGTGATATGATTCTAAACTTACGTTTCTGATTTATTTCACTTAACTTTGTGATCTCCAAATAAGCCCATTTTCCTAAAAAAGACTTAAATTTATCCTTATTGAAGGCAAAAAGTACTACTCCATTGTGTATAACTACCATAGTTTTTTGACTCATTCATCTATTGAAGGGCATATAGGTCACTTCCATGATTCAGCTATTATGAATTGTGCTGCTAAAACTATGATGTTTTTAACTCATTCAGGAAGATACCTAAGGGGAAATAGGTAGGTTGAACTGAATTTCTACTCCCTAACCAGCATCTGGTATTGTGTGATTTCTTACTGATTCTCATTCATTCTGGAATAAGATGGAATCACAGTGTCTTAATTTTATTTCTCAAGAGATCAGCAATGTACAAGATTTTTCATGTATTTATTAGCTATTTATACTTCTTTTTCTGATAACTGTCTGTTCATTTCTGTTGTCCTTTTCAAAAATTGGGACTTTTATTGCAGGCCTTCTAATTTTTTTTTAGCTTTTTGTATATTCTAGATATTAAGATTCTGTCAGAGATGTAGCTGGTAAATTTTTCCCCTTTCTATACCTTGTCTCTTCACCCTGCTGGGCGCTTCCTCTGCTGTACAGAAACTTTCTAATTTGATATATCCTGTTTGTTGATTATTGGTATTACTTCTTGTGCAAATTAGAATTCCCATCACAAAGTCCTTGCCTGTACCTATGACTTCAACAATTATCCGTACATCGTCTTGTAGGAGATTAAGCGTTTTAATATTTAGATCTTTGCTCTCTTTGGATTTTAGATTAGCATATGCTGAAAAATATGGGACTAACTTCAGTCTTATGCATGTGTACGTGTAGGTTTCCCCACACCACTGTTATAAAGAGATCATCTTTCCTCCAGCTATGTTTTCAGTCCATTTGCCAAAGACCAGGTAACTTCCTGGGTCAACTGTGCACTCTCCATTCTATTGCACTATCAGCAAGTCTGTTTTTGTGCCATTACCTTTTTTTTTAATTGCTGTAGCTTTGTAATGTAACTTTGAATCTGACACTGTGGTGTCTCTTGCTTTGCTTTGGTCACCTAGGGTTGCTTTTGCTACTGTAGGTCTCCTCTGCTGCCATATGATTTCAGAATTATTTTCTCTAGGTCTACTTAGAACATTGTTGGTATATTAATTGGAATTAAATTAAATTTATACACCAATACTGGTTTAGCCTATCCAGAGACAGTGAATGTCTTTCCAGTTTTTGATGTCCTGTTTGATCTCCCTTTCCAGAGTACTGTACTGTTCAATGTACCAAGTCTTAAAACTACCTTGGTTAGGTTAATTACTAAGTGTTTAATATTCTTGTTGTTATTGTGAATGGTATTGTTTTTCCAATATCTTCATCAGTGTGTTCTTTATTGATTACAAAAACACTACAGATATTTGTGTATTGATTTTGTATACTGCTACATTGCTGAACTTTGTTACTAATTTAAGGGGCATTCTGAAGGATTTTTTTGATTCTTCTATGTAAACAATTTGGTATTTCTATATAAACAATGTAGTCTGTGAATAATGATCATTTGACTATTTCCTTTTCTGTGCCAATCCCTTGTATTTCCTGATGGTTCTGTCTAAATTTTCAAGTACTTCATTGAACAGAAGTGGTAATAATGGACATCCTTGACTTGTTCATGATTTTAAAGGAAAAACATCCAGTTTTTCCCCTTTTAATATGATGTGAGCAGTAGGTTTGTCATAGAAAGCTTTTATCACATTGAGTAAAGTTCCTTCTACACCTATTTTTTACAGGTTTTTTAAAAAATCATGAATAAATGTTGGATTTTGTCAAAGCTTTTCTCCGAGACTAAGATGATTGTGTGTTTTTTGTCCTTGCTTTTGTTTATGTAATGCATTACATTTATTCGTTTGTGCATTTTGAACCATCTTTGCAATCTATGGATAAAATCTACTTGGTCATGATGTATGGTGCTTTTAACGATTTGTTGCATCTTGTTTTGGAGAGTCTGCTTAAGGATTTTTGCATGCATGGCCATTAAAGAGACTGGTCTGTTGTTTTTATTTTTAGTTGGATCCCTCTCTGGTGATGGGATGAGGGTAATTCTAGGTTTCATGAACAAGTTAAGAAATATTTCTCTTCTCTTGATTCATGAAGATTCTGATGTACATTGACATTAGGTTGAGTGATTCTTTTTATTTTTTTTCACTCTCAGTTTTATTAACCTCAGCTTTGATCTTTATAATTTCTCTAGTAGTACTAGGTTTGGATGTTGATTGTTCTTTTTTTTTTCTAGGACATAGAGTTGCATCATTATATTATTTATTTGGTCATGTTCTCTTTCTCGATATGAGCATTCACAGCTATAAACTTCTAACCCAAGACTACCTTCATTATGTTCCATAGGTTCTGATATGTGCTGCATTAAAATGTCTAATTCCTCACTTTGTTTCTTCAGATTTGCATAGTTTCTGTGGTTTCTTTTGTAACTGGTATCTAGATTCTTTATCCGATGATTTTACACTATGCATGGGATGATTTTGATGTTTTTTATTTATTTAAGTCTGCATATGGCCTGGGATTTTCTGGATCCCAAGTGTTCCTCAGAAAAATGTGAATTTTTTGGCTTTTGAGAAGAAAACTATAGATATCTATTAGGTCCATTTGTTCAAAGACGTATTTTGTCTCTGATGTATATTTATAAATTTTTCCAGTTGATCTATTTGTTATAGTAGAAGTGGAGTGTTGATGAACCCCTCTACTATTGTGCTGATGTTTATTTGTTTTTTATGTCCTGTAATACCTGTTTTATTGATATATATGATATATATATATATATCAATTCAAAAGATTATATGTATCTTTTGAATTGTCTTCTTAGATGTTTTTGCTTCTTCTAATCAATTTTTGTTTAAATCCCCACTTTGTCAGGGATCAAAAGCACACACTGGAGGAAAGATAGCCTAGTCAACAAACAGTATTGAAAAAACTGGATATTTGTTCACAGAAAATTGAAACTAGACACTTTTCTATCACCATATACTACAATGATATAAAAATGGATCAAATATCTAAGCATTAAAACAGAAATATTAAACCTACTGGAACATAAAATAGTTAAAACACTTTATGCCACTTTAAATCAAGGTGTGAGAAAGTATTTCCTAAAAGAACTGAAACTGCAAAAGAAATAACAGCAAAAATCAACAAGTTGGATTGCATCAAATTAAAAAGCTTCTGCACAGCAAAGGAATCAGTAGAGTGAAGAGACAATCTACAGAATGGGAAAATGCTTTTTGAGCTATCCCTTAGACAGAGGACTAATATCTAGAATATATAAAGAAAGGAACATGGATCCAGCTCAGTGGCACAAGCACCTGCCTGGCAAGCACAAAGTCCTGAGTTTGACTCCCAGTAATTCCCCCCAAAATAGAATATATAAAGAACTTTAAAAAATTATACCACCTAAAATAAAAGACTCAATCAAGAAATGGGCAAGTGAAATGAACTGACAGTTCTTAGAGGAAGAAGATCAAATGGCCAACCAATATATGCAAAAATGTTCAACATCTCTGGTCATAAGAGAAAAGCAAATGAGACAATGCTAAGATTCCATTTTATGCCAGAGAGAATAACAATCATCAAGAAGTCAAAAATAACAAATGCTGCAGTGACTGCAGTGAAGAAGTATCCTCCTTCAATGTCGATGGAATTGTAAACAGTACAACCATTAGGGAAGTACGTATTTGAGATTTCTCAAAGAACTAAAATTAGAAATTTCATATAACCCAATTATCCCTCTTTTAGGTATCTTTCCCAAAGATCTAATGACATCATACTACAGTAATACATGCATACAAATGTTTATACTGGCACAACTCTTATTAGCTAAATCCTGGAAGCAGCCTGCATAACCATCGTCAAACAATTGAATGAAGAAATTGTGATACACATACATAATAGAATACTACCCCCCTATAAAGAAGGAAAAATTTAAGACATTTATTGGACAATGCATGCACCTGGAAAATATAATATCAAGTGGTATAAAGGACAAATTTGAGACATTTATTGTACAATACAAGCACCTGGCAAATATAACATCAAGTGAAATAAATCAGACAAGCTTAAATGTCATATAGTATGTCTTATTTGAGTAAGACAAAACACAAACAAGTATACCATAAAAAATGGACATAAAGAGACAAGGAGAGGTCTGGAAATATAACTCAGTGGTGTAAATGCCTGCCTGGCAAGCACAAGGACCTGAGTTTCATTCCTGGAATAAAAAAGAGAGAGAGAGAGACAAGGAGATAGATGTTCTTGCAAGTCAAAATGTGTTCAGGAGACAGAGGGCAAGGAAAATGGAGGGGAAGTGAAATATGTACAGTAAAGACATTCCATGTACAGGAACAAATGCTCAATGAATGTAAACATTATATGCTATAAACACAAGGTAAGATTTAAAATATCCGCAAAAGTGAAAATGGGAAAAGGAGATTTAAAGGAGGGAGAGATGTAAGAGAAAAGACCAAGGGGATTAGTAAGACAATCAAGCGTATTATGGTCTTGTACCTGCTCCCCAAGTTGATGGTAAACTACATGTACAGTGGAACTTTAGTTCATAAACTTATTTGCTCTATGGTTTTGGATCAGATGGCCATTTTTGTGTCTGTGGGAAAATGGCCATGGTTGTGTACATCACCTGATGCAGAGTTTGCAAACCAAAACACTTTTGTTTGTGAATCAAATTGTTTGAAAGCAAAAGCATTCATGAACAGAGATACTGAAAATGTACTACTATTAAAAAACAACCCTCACTTTTTCTAAAAAATAGGGTAACTACTTCTTCTTTTGGGGCTGCTGTTGCATAAAATATTGTTTGCCTTTCTTCTATTTTTAGTCCATTAATTTCTTTTTAGATTAAATACATTTCTTATGTACATTGTACTGTTAAGTTTTGGGTTTTGACCCAGTCTGTCAAGTTCTGACTTTTGATCGGGGGAACTGAGACCATTCGTATTGAGAGTTATTCCTGAGAAGCATTGACTTAATCCAGCCATTTCATATTTTCTTGCTCCTGATTGATTCTTTCCACCTTCTACATTACTTCCCACCCCACTTAGTGCCCATCCCCACTATTCACTCCATTGATGTTTCGGGATTATTGGCTTTATATCTCTTTCTAAATTAGCCTTAAAGAATTTTCATAGTGCTTGTTTTGTGGTTGTAAATTTCTAAATGTTCTTTTTGTCATATGTAGGGGACCACTCGGACTACTTGAAGGCTCAGGGGCATCTAAGGACAACTGAAGACATGATCTCGCTTGTCTAGTGCAGGCGCACAGTAGGACAGAGTGATGTGACCATGACTTAGCACAGGTCAACATGCATGTGCTGGCTCTGGCACTCTGTGAGAATGTAAATAGGAGATAACAACCTGTATAAGAATTGTGAAATACTGAGGCAGGAAGATCGTTACAAGTTAGAGACCTGGGTTACAAGTGAGCTTAAGGCCAGCCGGAACTGTGAAGTGAGACCCTGTCTCCAAAAGTAGAAGGAAGAAGAAGTAGACAGAGGAGGAGGAGGAGGAGGAAGAAGAGAAGGAGAAGGGAAATTGTACAATAAAGACGCAGGCAGGTTTTGTTCTTGCTCTCGCTCTCGGGCTCTCTCTCTGCTCCATGCTGCCTGCAGGTGTTGCTGATGTCTTGCACAAGTGTGCCTTTGACCTTAGGACTTTACCTGTGAAAACTCCCCTTGGACTCCCAAGCGGGCCAACATCACGGGAAGAACTTACTTACCATTCAATTTTGAAAGATAGTTTTGTAGAATATATTAGTCTGGGTTAGAAAACTTTTTGCGTTAGAGATTAAAATAGTTTATTACCAGCTCTCTTGTCTTTTACGACTTATGTTGAAAAGTGTCCTTAATTCTAATGCATTTATCTTTGTAAGTGATTTGTTGCTTTTGTGTAACATTTTATAAATTCCTGTCCTGTGTTGGATTTTGACTGGAATGTGTTGTGGAAATGTCCTTTAATGACTGTGGCTATTTAGAGTTCTATATTCCTCATATATCTGTTTGTTATATTCTTCCCCCATAATTGGGAGGTTTTCTGTTATTATATCTGTATGATTTTTGTTGCCTTCTGACTTTTCTCTAATTCCATTAATCATAGATTAGTCTTCTTTTTGTTATCTTTTTAGATGACACTTTCCATGTGTGGGAGATTAACTAATCGTTAACTTGAAACACCTAACTAAACCGAATCAACACGGCTCTGGCTGTAGGTGGCCAATCTGAGGACTGTCAGCACAGCATAAAAAGGAGGACTGAGGGGAAGATGGTGTGCTGTTGAGTCTCCTGGAGAAGCTGGTCACACTGGTTTTCCTGATATGAACTCAGCTGTTCCCATTCAAGGAGCATGGCCCTTGCTGTTGCTGAAGATGGCTTTGGTTCTTGGTGGGGCTCTTGTCCTTACTGTCAGTGTCCCTTCTTGACTCCAGTGCAGGACCATCAGGCTGCTGGCACAGATCCTTCACCCTTTTTAGCTTCTGCTGTTGAGCTTTGGGCCTTCCCAGTGCAGATCCTTGATACAGACTTGCATGAGGCATTCTTGTGAGCTCTAGGCCTACAGCTGGACTCATGGAGGACACTGCCATGGGTCTTCAGCTGGATTTATGCAGGACATTGCCACAGGATCTGGGCTCTCAGCTGGATTCTTTGGGTCTCTAGTGTATGGACAGATCTCCTGCACTCTCTTGCATTTGAGTCTGTGAGTGAATAATATAAAATAATAGTATAAATTATGTGTGTTAGATTAAATCCTTTCCTTTGTAAACTCTGATTACAGCATCATGTCTCTTGGTTGGTATCTCTGAGTTATGGCCAACTATATCAGCCCTGTCTTCTATGAATTATATTCTGTTCTCACATTGGTCACTTCTGCTGCCTATATTTTTAATAGAAATTTTTATCTTCTTTGATATCTTTTTATATACTCTAGTTGTTTACCAAGATGGTCATTTATTTTTTGTATTATTTTATTTATCTCAGCTAACTTTCTATTTGTGCCTTCTGTAAGCTTGCTGACAATTTTCTTCAAGTTCATTCTGTACAGTATATCATCTTTAAGCCCGCCTATCATCTACCATTGATCTGGTGTGTGTGTGTGTGTGTGTGTGTGTGTGTGTGTGTGTGCGTGCGCGTGTGTGTGTGTGCACGTGTGTGTGTGTGTGTGTCTTGAGGGTTAAGGTTTAATTAAAGTAAAAAGACTTTGTGGCTAGTATGAAGATCTCTTTACCTTGCATCCACTTATAATAGGTCTTTGTCTTTGCCTCAAAATCTAACAACTTTCATTTATTTGGGGAAGAGAGAGTGCCAGAAATGAATGGCAGCAGTGCTGATTACGCAGAAAACAACCAGGTATTGCCATAGAGTAAAAACCAAATAATAGTCACAATTGTGCTATTCCTGGCAATAGCTTAGAAATCAGTAGCAATAGTAGAGTTAGACAATTTGGATATTGTCATTCCATAAGAACTAATAAAAGTGATCACTGGGCCAACCTGAACAATAGAAAAGAAATCTGTAATTACGACACAGACACAAAGACAAACCAAATACTGACACATGAGAAATATCAAAAATATCACAGCTATATCACACTCAATAACAATGAAAAAGAATTTGACAAAAACATAGCCAACTATGTATTTAAAAATTAATAAAGTTTAATGATTATAAGATTGGAAGGCTTAGGAAGAATAAAATGAAAAAAGTAAAATTTGAATAATATGTAAGAAGATGTGTATGAGATAAAGAATCCTATTAAAGAGTAAAAGAGGGTGGATTTAGGTAAAAATAACAAAAAAAAAAACAAACAATATGAAAAAATGTGCTAAAATAAAGGAAAAAAATGACAAAGCAGAAAAAGGAAGAGAAAGAAAAAAATGAAAACAACGTAAAAACCCTAAGAGCTCCAAAACAAGAAAAACTCCACCACCATCCCCCAAAAATGAAGATAAGAAAGAAATGAATACAAAAAACAGAATCCCCCCATGTTTTTGAATGAATGGACTCTTTGCAGGGCCTACAGTAACGGAATCCACCAGACGCGGGAAGCACTTGATGGAGTCCCATTTGGCTTCCACACCCGCCTTGTGTGTGTGAATTCTAAGTCTCGCCCCACGTTTCCTGCTTGCTCTGACCAACGGTGTCTGCCCTTGGGCTACATTTCCTCCAGATACTTTCTTTCCCGTCGTGTTCCCTGAGTCACTGCTTTCTTAGATGTCTTTGTGGTCTGTAGATCTGTAAGGTGCCCTCTCCACACTCCAGAGGCACCCCTGTGTGTATCTTCAGGGTGTGGCAACCCTCCAAATGAAGTCCTGTCTCTGATTACATCAGCAGATTCAGAGAGCAAACAGACAGCTAAGCTCTTTGCTGGACATAGCGGGTTAGAGAGGTCAAGCACTCCCGATTCTAGTGCCAACACTTTCCGATCAAGCTCTCTCTGTAAAACACATGTAACTGACTGACCTGGCTGCTCATCATGGAAGGTGAGACCACTGAGTGCTTAAACTTCACACTATGTCTATATGTAGCTCGCACCCTCTCCATGAAGGACTCTTGCAGCCATCTCCCGCATAGTCAAATTGGGAAGGAGACCCCAGAAACCCCAGCATATAATTATTATGTAACTTCTGATTCCTGGAGTAGTTTAGACTTAACAAAGCTAACTCCTTCCCACAATGGCTCATAACTAAACACTCAAATATAACAGGCACAGTACTGACACTGGATTTCTTTTTTGACGATTCTGACATGCAGAAGGAAATGCTGTCAGTGTAACACTGAATTCTGGTTTTTCAGGGAGCTAGCACTGCCGGTGGATTCTGGTTTTCTTTCTGGGGCTGCTAACCATTTCACAACTTTCCTCCACAGAGATACAGAGAAAGGATTCTCTTTCTGGGAAAGGAGTGCTCCAGATTGTTTCATTCTTTTCTCCTAGTTTTCTTGTCAAGTCTTCCATCATACCTAGAGGTCCACTTTTTCTTTTTTCACTATGTTGTTTTCCAGATCTCTTCATCCCCGGTCCTAGAGAGGCTACATTTTGCTTCCATTCCATCATTTTTAATCTTCCGCTTGTTTTTGTGACATGGATTTTCTGCGTCACACAGGCTGCGTGGAACTCTAAAGTTTCTTGTCCCAGTCTTCTAAGTGATGGGAGTACAGTGACTTTTAAGTCACTAAGGAATCCCAAAACTTTTTCCAAGTATATCATAAGCCACCTCCCAAAGAAATGTTACTGAAAACTGTGGAGGCTTTTGCTTGTTTTGTTTTGTTCTGAGGAGAACTTCTAAAAACTTCACCTCTATGACAGCACTCTGAAACTTTCTAGAGTTTATCCCTCAGCCTCTACCTCTCCTGTATCCTACTGCGGCACTGTAGTGCATGCCAATTCTTGCTCAGTATTACTAGCCTGATTTCAAGCATACTAGAAACAACATGATATTCTATAGAATGTGGAGAAAATTAGATTTCTGAGAACTACATTTTCATCAAAAAGAGGAGAAATTACATATTAATAAGGCAGTGATTGGGCAGTGATCACAGTTGGCTAAAGCTATTTGTAACCTCTTTTAAGAAGCATTTCTGAACTTTGCAACATGACATGAATTTATAAGGGGAAAAATCAAGACTGTTACTTTTTACAAAGTTTCTAAATCATTTAACAAAAATCAGTTCCACAGTTATTGCCACACATCACAAAGTGTAAGTCCTACTATATAAGTTCATAACTTTTTCTTCAGTCCATCACCAGGTAAATTCCTAACTATACTGACGCTTTTACATGTACTTTGTCATCTACCAGACAGTAGGGTCTGAGCACTGTGCTGGCTATGACTTGCAGAGTTCTAGTTTGAGGTTTATTAGAAAATTATAAATAGAAGTACTCACACTACATATTATCCTAGCCTGAGATTCTCCTGCAAGCAAAGACTGTGACATACTTGAATATGTATTTTTTTATTTGGGGAGATGCTCGCACATTGGAATGTTTCTTTCAGAGGAACTATTCAGAACCTAAATATCCTGCCTGTTGCAAAAGAATAGCATTAATCACCAGCTCTTTTCCCACTATTCAGGCGCAGGTCACAGGTGTTCTTTCCTTCACCCTCCAAGCTTTGAACACATATCGGAAGGATGTGTTTCTGCAGGTGTCCAGCACGATGTGGCATAGGACATCCTCAGGCAGAGAATTTATTTTCTGGTCCCCAATGGAACTAAAGTGAGCTGCTGAGAATTTACGCCAAATTTCTGCAGTAGTATATGTGGGTGATGAGAAGGAAAGCAGGCTGAGAAGATGTGAGGTAAGGCCCAGACAGACCCTGGCAAGCCATGTGCCTATAAGGAGGTAAGTTGAAATCATCATGGTAATCACCAGTCAGGCACACTACAGAGCCCCCTGAAAATGTAAGACCAAAGTCTGTAAATTTCTATACCAAAGTCTAGTCTCCTTATCACATTAAGTGTTGAATACATGAGGAAAGAACAAGTGAATAAATGAACATCAATGTTATAGTTTAATTCTTAATGGAATAAAACTTTAAATCACATATTAAATATGTGTAGATCTATATGACCACTTACAATTAAGTGACATAACTAAAACATTTTGTCATACTTGTAAAGCACACATTATGCAGAAAATCAGTTTAACAACAAATAATGGAAACAAGGTACATTAATCTATACATACTTAATCTGTATGTAAAAAATAAATATGGTAAATTTAAATAATAAATCAGGAAACCTCCTTAGAGTTAACATGAAGGGAATTAAGAGTTTAAAATAGGTTAGAAACTTATATGTATGTAATCAGTTAAATTTTGGTTTTAAGAAATACTATGTTTTGTTCTACCCAGTTTAAAAGCCATGTTATACACAAGTGTAGCATACTTATAAAACTATATAATTTCTTTAGAAATCTCTAGATCCTTATCTAATATGTATTTTAATGTATTTTATGGACGTATTTAACAAATGAAATGATACACAGAAATAGGTGGTAAAATAAGAAAAAGTTCTGGTTTACCAAGTGTACTAATTGACTAGTAAATTATAAGTTACTAGTTATAAAGAGCTGAGCCTACTGTAGACTCTGAAAGGATGTGGAGTGCATTTATATTCGTTGTGAAAATGATTTACTCTGCATTTCTGTCATAGTCCTTTAATTTTCCCTCCCATTTAAACTTTTTCTTTTATAGATATAAGGTGATCGGTAGTGGTGAAACTATAGGCATCACAAGTGCTAGGAGGTTTAAGTTCTGATCCCAAAATCAATATTGTCACTTCAACTCTTTTTCCTTATGAGAAAGCTTATTATCACCCACCAGTAACTACTTGTAATTCAATCCCTTAAGCAAAATGGCATTTCACTAATCGTGACATCTAAATATAACTGTAGGGGCTGGGGGTTTAGCTCAGCGGCATAAACGCCTGCCTTGAAAGCAGGCAGTCGTGAGTTCGATCTCTGGTACTGATAAAAAAAAAAAAAAATATATATATATATATATATAACTGTAAAGTTTGGAGAATTCCATCTTGACTGGCTAGAGGCAGTGATGCATGTGCGAGTCTCAGAGGATGTTCTTAGGGAAGAAAGGAAACTCAGAAATAAGGATATGAGTGGGGCCAAACCCCAAAGCACCTTGAGGAAGCACACAGGTTTAAGCTCAGCACCAGGGGTGTTTAGAAAGGGATGCTGGGCTGCCCCACTCTCCCAGGCTTCTGTGCATCCCTGCTCTGGAGAGCATGCTATGTTGGGAAGGAAGCTAAGCCCGGAGTGAAGGAGCCTAGAAACACAGCAGTGGCTGCACTGCCGTGATTGGACCCTAACCAGGCAACTACAAAGTAGTAGCCACTTGTCTCAACTCCTTTCTCAGAGAGAAAGAGAGAAACACAGACAGACAGACAGACAGAAACGGTGAGTCAGATATCCCCAGATTACACTGCTAAAGAAGCCATGCAGCAGAGAATCATTTGGAGGACAGTGATTGAGTTAAGACTGGAAGGCCCTTGGGAAAGTAAAAAGTGAAAGTGTGGTCTTGATTAAGGACCAGGAACCAGATGGTCTGTAGGCAGAGACTAGGCAGGCAATGTGATGGGGAGGGGTGGCAGGTGGCTCCAGCAGCACCCAAGCAGGAATTCTGCCACTGCTCTGCCAAACACTGGAGAGTTGTCTGTAAAATATACTACCCACCCCCTGCCCTTGGTGCCCTCATGGAAACGCTTCCTCCATCTGCCAAAAGCTGTACAGAACCATGAGCCACAGGGAGCACAGAGCTTGCAGACTGAACAGTGTTTCTCTGAAGACTGTGGTCAGAGAGCTTCACATGGGCAGAGAACAGAAGAGGAGCAGCATAGCCAGGTGGGTTGCATGGCACATTCACCTAAAGCAATACAAAAAAAGCAGACCTAAGTAACTGGAGGAATTCTGTGGAGGGAAGGGATGGCCTCTTCAGAAATCAGTGGAAGATTGGGTACTTGGGCAACCACACTGTGGCCCCCTGTCTTGCAACAGAAATGCAAAAATAACTCTAGCCAGCTTGTGCTTACAGGAATACAACTGAAACCAACCATGTTGCCTTTCTGAAGCAATGAGGAGGTTCCGCTGCCTGTCCAGACTCTGGCTGGAATCAAAGCTTCTCCACTTGTGAACACAGAAGGAACAATACATGATCAAATTCCTACCATAGTATAAATAGGACCCAAAGGACTTTTGTTTTTGTTCAAGTTGGTGGAAAATGGGAACTCACACAGCAGATGGGCATAAAGTGGAACAGAACTATAGCTAGCCAATAAGATTAACAGTTCAGGTAAAACTGATTAAATTGGGGACAAATAAGGAAGCGAGTCACATAGAAAGCAGGCATTCTTAGAGAGCGGTGACTCTTCTGTAGGGGGTTGGGATGTGACTCCTGGCTTCCTCAGGGTGATAGGGAACTATTTAGAATATCAGCCCTTAGGATATGGATGCATTTTGTTTGATCTTTTGTCTTGAGGTCTGGCCCATAGCAGGAAGTACCAGTCTCTCCCATAGTTGCAAGGTATCTGGGGTTGTGCACTGGCTCCTTCAAGGACCTGCCCTGTCTCACTGCCTGTAGTATTTCTGACTAACACAGCTGCCTGTAACACTTTCACTTCTTTTGTTCTTTTTCTTCTGTCATTTAGTGTATAAATGGGAAATGTTATATAAATATAAAAGAGGCTCAGGATTTAGCTCAGCAGCATAAACACCTGCCTTGCAAGCATGTGGTTGTGAGTTGATCCCCAGTATCAAAAATAAAAAAGGAATTAATCAGCAATTTAGTTTTAAAAGTGTCTTTCATGGCTGTGCCAAAAATATGTGCTTCAAACAAAAATTTTATTTTAAATAGTATCTTTCATAAAAATACCAGGTTACTTCTCACCAAGAATTGCAGTAGAGGATTCAGACACCAGTCTGATAAATTGGTTTCATCCTTCTCACTGATAGGATTTTCAGCAAGGTTAGAAGAGAGAATATAAAGTAAAAGTGGCCTTTATTCTAACATGGAGGGAATCCCATGACCACTGGGGGTCTGGTTTTCTCTGTGGGACATGTGGTGTGGGGGACATACATCTAGCTTTGGTCTGGGTTGGTACCTAAAGGGGGCATCGCTGATGGGCAAGCAGCCCATTGGAATTCATTTCGGGCCACAGGTAAATTGCCTAGGGCGGGAAAATGCCCTCAAGGTAAAGGCCCTTGGTCCCGCCTCTCACCGCTGTGTGTCCCATCTAGGGCAAAATCCTTCACTCACAGCTTCCTTTAGTCTCCACTTACCCTTCCCTCCCTTTCCCATCCTCACAAATATTTTCTCAAATCCCCTCTCTACCAACCCTCCAACCCAGATATAAAAATAAGATCAACAAAGTCCTACTTCTTTTTTCTTTCATTTGTTATTAGCTCTTCCTCCTTTCCTTCTTTCTGAACTGTTCTGCCCTTCCCCTCTCCTTTGCCCTTTCCTAATCTCTATATCCAGCTTACTCATCAGAAGCAAAATAGCATGCGGGTTTTGAAGTATTTAAAAAACATGACATTAAATTCCTATAAGTGTTAAATTACTTGGCTGAGACATGGTTTCCACTTGTAACTTCTAGTGTTTCTTTCCTTGCAACAAAGTA
Organism: Cavia porcellus; assembly: GCF_034190915.1. Classification (NCBI taxonomy): domain Eukaryota; kingdom Metazoa; phylum Chordata; class Mammalia; order Rodentia; family Caviidae; genus Cavia; species Cavia porcellus. Next base: position 46,751,597 of record NW_026947513.1, on the reverse strand, counting down.
AAATGCTGGTCCTACTACACCGGTTAGTGTGTAAGTTACTTTTCTGTCATGGTTGGGACAAAAAATATGACACCTAAGTTTAAAGAAGGAAAGGCTTATTTAGTTCACAATTGGAGATCACAGAAAAGAAATCAAGCAGAAATAAGGAGTATAAAAATTCCATTGGAAGTGTGGACTACAGAGATGATCAAGGTGAGGACAGTGTGACAAACTACACAGTCAAGGGGGATGAAGTAGATCACGTACGCGATGAGACCCTGAAAAGAACAAGATACCATGAAAACTGGATCCAATTGCTCTCAGATGACTTAAAAAATCCCTCAGAAGTAAAGAAAAATTAGAAGGTTGCACAAAATTTATAAAAGTTGATTTACTGAAATGACAGTAGAATAGTTTCCAAGTAGGAAAAGAACTGAACTTTCAGACAAATGAGGCACTTAAAGCCCCGAGTAACCAGGCACAACACATCATTATTAGAATTCCAGAAATCCAGGACAAAGAGAATACTAAAGGTTGTTAAATATAAACACTAAGTAATTTATAAAGACAAGCCTCTCAGAATAACAACAGGTTTCTCAAACTTTAAAGACCAGGAGAGTTTGGCATGAAGTTTTTTAAGTCTTGAAAGCAAACAACTGACAGCCCAGCCTTCTATATCTTGCAAAATTGCCCTTTGAAATTAACAGAGAAAAAGTAATTATGACAAAGAACGCCTAAGAAATTCATGACCACTAACAAGCATTATAGAAAATACTCAAATATATCCAAAACCAAGAAAGCAAGGCTAATAATTCCAAGGAGCCTAAAAGAATACATCTCGCTGAATGAATATCTGAACAAAAGGAAAAATACAAGATTCGCCAATGGAAAAAAATTGCAATGATAGAATTCAGTAAATACTTTAAGCAGCATATTAAATGTAAATAATCTTAAAGCCACAAGCAAAAAGCACAGATTGGTAGATTGAACCAAAAATAAAAACCCAACTCTGTGTTGCCTTTAAGAGATATACTCATCCATAAAGAAACACATAGACTGAAAATGAAAGTATACAGAGTGATAGTTCATGCAACAGAAGTCTGAAAGCAAGCAGGCATAGCTATCTTGCTTTTAGATAAAGTGAACATCGCATCAAAATTGATCACAAGAGTCAAAGACGTTCACTATATACTAATAAAAGGAGTCATTAAGTAAAAAGAGATAACAGTTCTAGATATATATGCACTGAATGCTACTGCATCCAATTTCATAAAACAAGCACAAATGGGCCTCAAAGGTCACACAAATTTAAACAGTCATCGTGAAGGACTTCAGTACCCCACTCTCACAAATAAGACAACTAATCAAAAAGAAATTAAAAAATAAACATAAATTGAACAAACACATTTACCAGATTACAAAAATGTTTCATTGAGAAGCAGAATATACATTTTTCTCGGCAGCGTATGGAACTTTCTTTCATGATAATACTGAAAGCATACAAAGCAAAAAGGTACATCACAAACAGAATAACAATTACAAGTTACCTAACTTCGTATCAGAAGGTAATGAGAAAACACTGTAAGTGGTAAAATAAAAAAAAAGAAAAAAGAATACCTCTGAGAAAGAAATTTATAGAACCTGGAGAAATACACAGAACAAAATAGTACAAGTAAAAGACCTTATAAATGATACTATGTTGGTGGAAGTTTTTACATGCAGAAAATATGAAATGGAAATATGAAATACGACATTAAAGATATGAAGGTATAAAGTAACCTTATTTGGTCTGAAATACAAACTACCAGATGAAGAATTAATTACATTTGATTTATTAAAGTACTGTTTTTTCTAAACCAATTACTAAAAGTAAATGAAACTGTTCTCCAAGAAGGTACAAACATTAAAACACAAAAATAAAGATATTCAGTTGACACAAAAACAGTCAGCAAAGGAACAGTTATAGAAAACTGGAAAACAAATATATAGGCTCAAAAAACAAATAGCAAAGAGGTAGATTCAAACTCAATCATACTAACAACAACTTTAAAGTAAATGAACTATAAACAGTCCAGTTAAAGAGAGAAACTACAGTTCTTGATTTGAAAGAAAAGCAAGACACTACTGTGTACGTTTTCCAAGTCTTTCACTTTAATTAGAAGAACACAAGTTGAAAGTGAAACATATGTTAAAACATATATAAATGGCTCCAAATTTATAATGGTTGATTTAAAATTTTTCAACATATCTGTGATACCAAAACAATACATACTCAATAGAAATTCTGTTAATTTTGAATTTCCCAGGTTCATGACATATGATGCATCATTTCCTCACTGTCTACTGATGCTACATGGCATCACTGATGCTCCTTGATGCTAGCTGGTATCAGAATTCTCAGTCAGTAACATCATTGTGAAGCTAAGCAACTGATACTTAACAGGATACTGTGTTGTCATCTGTGCAGTTCCACAGTTTACCTGTCTAAATACATTTTCAGCTCATGATATTTTCAACTTTAGATGATATACCAAGATATATTTGATATCAAGTTATATCAGCGTATAACTCATTATTCAAGGGCTATTTGTACCACCTAAACAGTAAGTATATGGAAGATGTGATGGCAATATTATTATAGCTATTATTATTATTATTATTATTATTATTATTATTGGAAAAACAGACTTCAATATAAAAACAGACTTCAATAAAAAAGAAGGATCTATTGACAAAAGGTCTCAAGGTAATCCCATAAAAATACTATTGTGTCTTATGTCTGAATGTCCCCTCAAAGGCTCGTGAGGTCACAGATGGGGCTTTTCAGAGATGGTTGGACTTAGAGTGTGTGATGTTGGGATCAAGGGTCTATTGAATCCATCTAGCAACTGGTTTGGCATACTTCTGAGCCTGAGTAAGGAGAAAGCCCACCCTATGTGTGAGTGCCACTCTCTCTAAGATACATAAAATACACCTAGATAAATGTAGGGCAGGAAGAGGCCTGCCGTGGCCTCCTGTTTTCCACTCCTTCACTGCTTCCTGTCTGCTGTGCCTCCTGCCATGCACGCTGCCGTGGAGCCAGCCCACTATGCACTGACACTTCTACAGACTGTGACCCAAGATAAATCTTTCCACCTTTAACTTTGGGTATTGGTTATGTCATCTCAGCAATGAGAAAAGCAACTGAACAAATACCAGAGACACTTTTCACAAAACCACAACATAAATTCATATGGAAAAATAAAAGACTTGGAACAAACAGAAAGAAAATCTGGAACAAAAAGTACAAAGCTAGAAGCATTGTAGCATTTGATTTTAAGAGATACTACAGAGCCATCATATCAACAAAACAATCTGGTGTTGGCATAAAAACAAATATTCCAAATAGACATGATTAGAAGACAGAAATTAACACACAGCCACAGCTAGTGGTTTTAGGCTGGAGAAGAACAGCCTCTTTCACAAACGATACTGGCAAATTGGATTTTTACATGTGCCACATTGTAACTCGATCCCTGTCTCTTTCACCTTGTACAAAAATCAGCTCAGCGTGGATTCGAGATCTTAAGACAAGGCCTGCAGCTCTGAAAATGCTAACCCTGGAAATAGACTCAAGAGAGTAAAGAAAATGTGCAGAATGTGGGAAAATCTTTGGTAGCTTTTCATCTGAGGGACCTAATAACTACAACATTTTAAAATTTAACAAAAGAAAAAGTAAATCAATCAATAAATGGGAAAGTTACTTGAACAGAAACTTCTCACAAGAAAAATAAAAGCCAATATATATGAAAAATGAACAACTTTAGCCATGAGAGAAATAAAAATCACACCTGCACTGAGATTCTATCTCACTCCAGTCAGAATGCTTATTATTAAAAAAGTTGTTGGTGAGGAGGTGGAAAAGGGAGCCTTTCCTATATTATTAGTGGAACAATACATTAGTTGTCACCTTACAAAATAGTGTGCAGGTTTCTCAAAAAAACTAAGGTATAACTTTCATAATATCTTTTTATCTATTTCTGGGTGTGTATCTAAAGGAAGTAATATCAGCCTACAGAGCAGATATCTGCACACCTGGGTATACTGTATCACTGTTAACAATAGCTAAGACAGAAGTGGCCTCCATTCATCAACAGATGAATGGGTAAAGACATAGGCATGTGTATATTACAGAATATTATTCAGCTGTGAAGAAATACTATAAAGAATAAGAAAAATAAATCCTGTCGCTGACAGTAAAATGGTTGGAATTTAACGGCATCATGTTAAATGAATTAAGTCAGACACACCACCAAGTATCATACGTTCGCTCTTACATATTACATTGGTCAGTGTTCCATCACTAGCACAAAATACCTGACACACACAACTTAAAGCTGAGAATGTTTACTTTGCCTCACTTCAGAGCTTTAGTCCATAGTTACCTGACTCCAAAGCAGAATCATCATGACAGAAAGCTGCAGCAGAGAAAATTCCTCAAATCAGGGCAAGCAGGAGGCCATAAGGGAAGGCGTCAGGGATCAGACGCAGCCCCCTCTACCTCCCTCCACCCCCCCACCCCGGCAACTCCTGTGACTCAGGCAGAAACACCCAGGAGTATTCTTTCCTAATCTCCTACCTGCGTCTCAAACGAAATGAAATTAGCCATGACATGTGGAAACTAAAAAAGTGAAGAAAGGAAATCTGGAAAGAGAGGAGGGATAACCAGAAGCTGGAAAGCGTCATGGGGCAGTGGGGCTGGGTAAGGGGACAGAGGTTTCATGTAAGCCTGTGTGGGAATCTCACAGCAAATCCTACAGAGGCTCTCTTCTCCTCCTTGTCATGGCCCAGGAAGTTTATACTGGTAATCTTACGGAAATGTTACTGGATTCTGGTGAGTTATTTCCAATCCACTGCCTCCAAGCAACCCACAGCGAGAATAAAGCCACGAAGACATATTTAGTTACGAGCAGCAAAGGGATCCTGAGTCTGGTCCAGATGAGGGTTCATAGAACAAAGACCACAACCCAGGATCTATCCTGGATTTTATTATATGAAGAAGGGAGTGGCTAAGGTGAGCGACTGTGAGAATAGTGGGAATTATGTAAATGCTGTGAGCTGAGTTAAACAGCTCTGCAATACACAGAGAGAATATGCAGAAAGACCAATCTGCATAACACAACTAAAGCAGCATTTAAGGTTTAGGAGGCTGCTACTTCAGTTTCTGATGTGTAAACTTTTGTGTCCTGGGAAGTCATAGTTTCTTACCTTGAGGCTGAACCCAGTTGACAGCCCTGGAGCTGTTGGCTCTGCCATCCATAGGAAAGAGTTGACTGTTGGCTGGCTTCAAAGATTGTACATCATTACTTCAGTTAACCTTATTTACATTGCTTAGCACCAATTAGAGGGAAAAGGAAATGGCCTAGCCAGCTCTGTAATATCAGCACAGGGACACAGAGCCAGGTTAGCCAAAGTGGGGCTAACTGCTCTGTATTCAAGGGGAGCCACCCAGGTGGTCTTCTGCAAATCCCACAACAAAAAATACAATAAAGCAAATAAAAGAAGATACTGAAATCTGAACTGTGCTCTTTTTCTCTGTGTAAAATATACTTTAAATTTTGTACTTCTTCAAATAGTTATCATAAACATGGATAGATTGTGGTGAGGCTGTAGAGGAAGGGGAAACCTTGACCACTGTGGGTGAGAATGTAAGTTAGTATACCATGATGGAGAATAATATAGGGTCTAAAAACACTAAACTAGAGTCCCACATGACCCAGTGATCCCACTTTTGGTTTTATATCAGAGGAATTAAAATTGATACATTAAAATGATGTCTGGACTGTTTATTAATTGCAGCATTATGCACCATAGCTAAGCTATGGGAGCAATCGAAATGTGCATCAATGGGTAAACAAATAATGAAAATGTGGGTCATATACACAGTGGATTACTTTATGGTCTTTGAAAATAAGTAAATCCTGTCATTTCAATGACCTAGATACTAGTTACATAAAACAAACCAGGCACAGAAAGACACAAACAAAACATAGAAAGTTGGTTCCAAAGGCTGGAGGATGGAGAGAAGGAGGCAGGGGAAAGGGAGATGTCACTCACCTCAGACTTACAGTTAGATGGGAGGGTAAGTCCTAGTGATACATCACGCTCTAAGGTAACACTGTTACGATATAAACTTCTAATGTTCTAACCACAAAAAGTATGAAAATGGCAGTTACATTTAAAAGAAGGAGAACATTGTTTCAAGCCACTAACGTCTATTTTCTCAGTTCATTTATCAGGAAAAGATACTAATGTGTAGTTTGGTAGTATAAAGGAACCTAGTTGAAAGTTTCACTCTGACTCATGAAATCCTTCTGAAGAAGGTTATTTCTACAGGAAGAGTTTTAAAGGTTTAGTGGTAGTATTCCAAAGCTGCTATAGTGAAAAAAAGTTAAATATGTTCTTTTGTAAATTAAAAACCTAAGAGTTATTTGAAAAGAAAGAAATGTGAAACTGGAAAAGAGCTAAATAATAGCTTAATCACACAATTTTGAATAAAACTAAGTCCGATTAGGAAAAAAAATGTCTACTTTCTTTGGAAAGCTAATGCAAGATGGAAACAGAAGACAGAGACTGTTTCAGATCAGCTTTGTGGGGAAAACAACTCCTATAAAACTCTACTGGTTAAACATTTAATGAATTTTTCCCCAATCATATATATATTCTCTAATAAAGTTTAAAGTTTCTATAAGTGTTACTGTCACATTCTCAGAAGGTTTGATCTGGCCTTTTCACCCATTTTGCTAACATCTGACTTACTAGCATAACCATGGTCACATGAGCTTCTCATTAAAACCTAATTACTTTTGGGAAACTTTAGAGTCACAATTCACAATCAGCGTCTAAGAGATTAAAGGAAATCACATAAATAAGATGGTAAAAGCATGTTAGTGACAATTTTCAGCTGGATAAAGATAAATACACCAAAGGAATGCATTTGGCAGCCTGTGTGATGATTTCTCAAGTGGGAACCAAAACTAGATGTTGCAATCCTTGCAACATGTAGTTTATCACTAAACAAACGGCGCTATTGCAAAGCCAGAGATAAAGTCATAACTTTTCACAAGTGAAAGGATGGCTGTTCTTAAACTCTGTAGCACAGATTCATGAGAATTAACCTATTTTACCTTCAAATTAACTAATCATCCACAGATAACAGAAGTATTTTAAAAGAAATGAAGCTATGTATAGTATTATCTTAAAATTAAAACTAAAAATTAATACTATTTTAATGGTTATACTGATTTCTGGGTATTAGTACTTTGTAATGTTTTGACTCTCATTTACAGTTTATTTCCAAATAATTTGCAGCAAGACTAAATATATTTTTAAAAATAACTTGCAAAGTAAAACAGGACATTCGATAGTGAGAAAATGTAAAAATTTGTAGAAGACAATAAGCTGCTCTTTAAACAGTATACAGCTGGTATATTTGAACAGGAAAGCTAACTTAATATTTCCACCTATGTTCACAGATCTGCTAATGTCCTTTTTCATGTGTATTTCCATTGATTTAAAGAAGTATCTCTGCTTTGATCTTGTGTTATTAACTTCTCCAAATTGCTGGTCTCTAACACCTATGTACTTTTATATAGAGTGGCGAGTCCAGTTAAAAATGTAACTGCTTAGTGTGGATTATTAGTTTGGACTCTGTCCACATAATGTAGTTGACCACTGGCTGCTGAATTGATAATGGAATCCTAAATCCCTTAACTGTGAGATCCAGAACACAAGCCTAGATTTTAAATCTCTAACTGAGTTCCAGGTTTCTTCCGTGGCTCCAAAGACCTCTTCAGGTATTATAAATGCAGAGAGTCAGGGGAGAAACCACACTAGAATAAAATCAATAGATAACATTAGTGCATGACACTGTATGGAGTTCTGCACATGAATTCACCTCTCAGAAATAATCATGTGACAAAAGTTTTAAGAGTTATCACCTCATTGCATATGAAGAATATGACATGTAGAGAGGTATAAGAAACCTTCCAATGCACACAGCAATGAGCTGGATAAGAATGTCATTCCAGATCCCACAAACATGTATTTAATCATTTCCTAAAAGGAGGGATGCTGCAGGAATCAGGAGCTGGCCGAATCTCAATAAACGATCATCACCAGTGTTTCTCTGGACAAATCATAGCACCTACTTGGGTTTAGTGCTCCCTTCTATAAGATGAAGATGCTGGATTCCAAGTTCCATTAGGCCACCATGAGCTTGCAAGTTAAGTTATCATAAAATGTGACAGCTGTGTAAAATTAGAGGGAGCTTTAAATCATATGTGGGGAGCCTGAGATTTTCCACTGATATTTTGTGACTGGGTTCATTTAACCCCTGAAGTTATTATGTTTCTCTCTTCACAGATTCTTCAAAAAGTGTACCACAGCATATAAATTAAATGACCACACCACCATCTTAAGATTGTTTTACGGCCTTGAAAACATGGATTTAAAGAATTTTGCTAAACTGATTTGTCACTATTCCATTCTCTTCTTTTCACTTAAAATATTTGTCTGTGATAGGCAAAGGTAATGCTGTTTTTAGTAGATTTAAACACAGAAAGAAAGTGTCTAAGCACTTTCTCCAATTTTCCATTAGCATACGAGGAGTAATATATGTCCAATGGAGACACATTTCCCCATAAAGAGGGGCTAAACATGTACTTAACTATATAGTCATCATTTTTTGTGTGTGTGAAAACAGCAGTGGAAAATTATCTGTATACTTTAGCTCTTTTGCAGTTTGACAAAGTTAATGATTGAAATCTCCTAGACTTCCAGTGTGTCTGTTTTCCCTGATTGATATTTTACCTCTTTTGGGCCAAAGATGACCGCCCCTCATTTCCGCATGGAGATTAATAATTGATTAGTTGGCAGTCGGGGGTCTAGTAAAAGGGGACTGCAACTTTTGGCTGTCATCTTTTCCTTGGGGACCTGCAGTGACAGAAATTGCTGCAGGACTCCCGGGTGGAGCAATGAAGCTGGTCTTGTTTCTCCTGCTCGCTGTAGCGCTGGGCCGTGCTTTAGAAAGAGGTAAGGTCTCGAGGATCCTTACTCATTTAATTCTCATCACCACATGAAAACTGTGCAAAAAGATAAAAAAATGAAAGAATTGGAGAATATGTTGGAAGAAAGAAGGAAAAGAATCTCAGGAGAGAAAGTCTAATTATATAGTTTGTCAAATATTCCTATTTTTGATAAATGAAATCTGAAGAAATGCATTAACTTTCAAAAGACAATATGCTGGAGGGATTAATCAGTAAGCATTTTTCAGACTTCAAAGCACTTCCGCAATGGAGAGTGCAATGTTCTATGTCAGTGATGCATAAAGGCAACCGAAAGATTTCTCTCCTCCTCTTCCTCCACCTCTTCCTCCTCCTCCTCCCCCTCAAGAGGTCTTACATACCCAGTATTTTGGGGTTTTGGTAGTGTTGTTTGTTTTTATTTTTGCTATTTTATGTAGTATTTGAAAAAGCACTATGGTTTTTTTAAACATATGCCACATACAATAAAAATTTTCTGTAACTATGAAACAACCATATAAAAGATAATTGAAAGATCATTGAGTTATATTTTTCATTAAAATTGTTCTTCAAATAGTGTTATTTTTAGGTCATGTTTAAAAAATTTTTAAATGATACAAATAGATTATGTCTGGCTGATTTTTAAAATATGTATAATAAAATGTGCATTCATCTTGCCCTGTAAAATTGAAATTTTTATTGAGTGCTGTCAACAGACTTACCCAAGTCATACATTTATATTTATGTTAGCAAAGGAATCAAATACTGCGTTCATTAACCATGATTTGAAAAATATGACTCTTGACTTTGTTACTCTTTTTACATTCACTTTTCCTTGCTGTTACTTTGGCCACCCAAATTACCTTAACCGTTTCACTCATCCGTAGATCTAAGGCAGGCTACTAGACCTCAGGTAAGACTGCACAACCTGAGACAAAATGAGAAGTACAAAAAGGAAAATGCTTTGCACAGGCCAGATCCCTGAAAGTTTATTCTTTTGCCCCAGATTTCTTTGGGAGCAGATCTGACCCTGAACATCCCTGTGAACGCTAACTCAGACCAGAACCTGCAAATGCAAAGGCCCAGGAATGGCTCAATCTCGGAAATACATGTATTGGAAATCTCAGTTCCCTTGAGAGATCTGAATTTAGTCTTCTTGCTCAGATTTCATAAGTCAGATGACGCCCCTCTTAGCACTTGATACCTTACGTGCCAAGCACCTCCTGTGCATTCATTTTAACAAAAGTAGATGTAAGTTTCAGGAAATTAAAGATATTTACTTCCTGTTGTAACTTACTGTTTTAGACAACTACTTGATATATAGTTAGTGTTTGAAAAATGTTTGCATAATATCACAAAACTAGAGTGCCAAACTCCTAAGATAATTTTGAGTATTAGAGTAAAAGTGCACCAGCGAAGCTACATAATGGTCATATTGGAAAGAATAAATTCTTTGTAAAAGTTTATCATCATTATTTCTAATATTCTCATCATACGAAATTTCCACTATGGAGCACTGGCACTGAAGTTTATGCTCTGTAAATACAATTATTGATGGTACTTTATTAATAATTCCAGCATGTTTAAAAGCTTTTGGATAACTTGATTTTATCCTCACAGTACCATAACAAGCTCAGAACTATGATCCCCATTTTATAGATTAGGAAATGGAGCAAAAAAAAAAAGCTAACCATAGCAGAATTAGAGGCAATGCTCGTGGTCACTAATCTGTTGCCTCTCATGAAACAAATACTTTAAATTGAAGTTTTGTAAACTATGAACATATATATATATATATATAAGACAGGAACAAGCCACCACTGACATCAGCTTAATTGCGATTACCAGTGAGTCATTATCTGCCGCCTGACTGTGTGTATCCACAGGTGGTCCAAACCTCATCATCACTCCAACTGGGACTCCTAACGCTCCATTTTCTTTCCTGGCACTGTCGCATCTGAATTCCTTTCTCAGTCCTTTAGAGTCTTCTTGGACATTATTCAATTCATTGTTACGCCCTACATTCCATCATTCCTACATTCCGTAAAGTTTAGCTGTGACGCTGACCAGCTTTGCGCAGAATATTCCGTTGCTGAAACCTCCTCAGTCTCTCCCTCCCAAACAGAACTAGCTCTCAAAGTGTAGGTACTGCCCTTCACCCCACTCCTGCCATTTCTAGTTCCACACAGGGTTCCTAACCAGACCGGTTTTCTCCTTCTCCTGGCTATTGCAATTCACTCTCTAACCAATCAATGCCTTACCTCCCACACTTCCCCAGCCACCATATTAAGAAAATACAGTACAATCTTGATAAAGGCAGTGACTCCAAAAATGAATTAAGCACTTAAATCAGGCCACTGTTGTGAGATTAATGAAACAACAGGGCTGAGTGTGTGCAGCTGGTTGGTGGGGACTTGGACCCTGGTACCTGATATAAAGCCTCTGCGGCTGTGCCCTCTGTTGGAGTCACCTGCTCATGAGTTGGCTCAAGCTTAAACACAAACAGAAAACAAAGCCCACCATCCCCAAAAGTAGAGGTGCCCTAATGCAGTGAAATGAATAGACTGGCTACATCACGAAGGGGAACATTTAAGTTGTAGATGTAATAAAAGTTGCTAAGTAGATGAGCTTAAAATGAAAAGAGAATGCTAGTTTATCTGCGTGGGACCAGGGTAGTCCCAGCGCCTGTTAAAGGTGGAAGAGGAAGTAGAAGAGTCAGAGAAGGTGTGACTGAAGAGGCTGAATCGCAGGCAAAAGTGCTGGCTTTGAAGACAGAGCAGAGTGCCCTGGAGCCAAAGTAGACAGAGCACTCCTAACAGCGCCCTTCTGAAAGCCAGGAGGTGGGTTCATCCCCAGGACCTCCGCTGCTGATCCTGATTCTAGTCTAGGGAGATCTGTGAAAAACATAACAGTAAGGGTTTGAAATTTGAATCTCCTCATTTGTGGCAGTGTAATGCAACTGCCGCAGAAATCCAGGGTGGTGTGTTTCCGGGTCCCCCGGCTGGCTGAAAGTTCACCAGTGGAGGGGCCGGTGAGCCGCAGGAACCCTCTTACTGGGCATCTCTCCAGAACCAGCGAGATTCAGAGAAGGTGCATGCTAACTCCTTTCCCTGCTTCCTGTGGGGTTTCCTGTTTTTTTTTTTTTTTTTTTTACCTTCTTGTTTGTGTTGTACTGATCAGAAAATGAGGATTCAGCCTAATAGTATATCACATGATATGATATTAACACATTTTCAGTTACTGAATTTTAATGTAAAAATTATTGATAACAGTCACTGACAGTTTATCATGTATTACAGACTGTATGTTTGTGTCTCTCAGGGTTCATATGCAGAAGTCCTAGTGTGACAGGGTACTTTGGAAGGGGAACTTTGAAAGGAAGAGTCATTTAATGGGATTTATGCCCTTCCTGGGAGAGAGGGATGGAGGGGGGGAGAAGGACAGGAGGAGGGCAGAGGAGAGAAAGTGGAAGACAGCAAATAAAACAGGAAGAGAAGACAGGAGGAGAGAAAGAAAAGAAGAGAAGAAGGGAAGGGAAGGGGAGGAGAGGAGAGGGGAGAAGAGGGGAGGGGAGGGGAGAGGAGAGGAGAGGAGAGGAGAGGAGAGGAGAGGAGAGGAGAGGAGAGGAGAGGAGAGGAGAGGGGAGGGGAGGAGAGGAGGAGGAAGAGGGACAATCATTTTCTTTACACACATATAAAAGAATGTCATACAAGGACATATGAAGATGCCCTCACCAAATCTGTGAGCATGCTGGCACCCTGATTTCAGCCTTCCAGTCTCTAAGCTACATAACAAATAATGTCAAACTTCACAGTCAGTGGTAATTTGCTGTATCTACCTGAAGACAACAGGTTAGGCAGTAAATATGGAAGCATTCTTACATGGATTAACATTTTGTAAAATGTTAGCCTTATATTTCTGAGTCTTTTGTGGAATTTTTAGTCTTCTGGGATAGGATTATGTTGTTGGCAAGGAGTGATATTTTGACTGTGTCTATGTTGTACCTCTATCACTTATTTCTTTCATTTCCTGATTGCTCTGGCTGATGTTTTAGAACTATACTGGACAGCAGTGGTGATAGCAGAAATTTTTGTTTTATTCCTTATTTTAGGAGGGAAGTCTTTATTTTCTCAGCATTTAATATGATGTTAGCAGTAGGGTTGTTTTAAATGCCTTTTATCTGCTGGAGATAAATCCCTTTTATATCTATTTTCTTCAGGGTTTTATCATGAATGGGTATCGGATTTTGTTAAAAATGGGTATTGGATTTTTTCTGAGCCTACTGAGATGATCATGAGAAAATTATGGTAGACAGTAGTCTTGTGCTCTAATCTGTTATGAAATTTTGCTTTATTTTTTCATAGAAGAGTAGTTTTTATATTTTCCTATCTACATTTATTACATTAAAATATAAAAATAAAAGAATATCCTAATAAAGGTGATATTTATCATATATTTATCTCAAATCCAAGAATATTGTTCCTTGAATGCAAGTCATAAAGTAACTATCCTCCTACCTAATAGTTCAACGTCACCTTAGAAAAAGCAGCAGAGCTTTGGGTGCTGAGTCTTTCTGATTTATCTTCCAGCTTTCTTACTGCATTACTCACTATTCTCCAGATTTCCCAGCTTCTGTGTCTCTTGGTGCTGTAGTCTTCACTTAGAATTCCTGTCCTAATCCTTTTACACCTACTATGACCCTACTTTGCTCTCAGTGTATTACATATAGTAGTTTCTGTTCTGAGGCTTCCTGAAATTTCCTTCCAACCTGAAGTTTCCATTATATCGCTTTGTCCGTTCTCTAGTATGGTAATGATTACTATATTTATTGTACCTTATATTTAGCTCTTCTGTCAGGCTCAGCGTCCTTAAGGATTGGTAGCTTTAGAGCTCTATTTTGCATGATTCCCTGTTCCTAGTAAATTATTCATATAGATTTGTCATATGCAAATGTACAACCATCGTCACAAATGAGAACTTGACAATAATATGACATGAGTATATACTATTTACTGGATGAGGGGCGGTTACTGTTCTGAGCAAGTTAATTTATTTTATTCTCATAAAAAACTATGAAATATCTTACAAATGAGAACCTAAAGAAAAATAGAGAAAATAAGCAACTTGCCCATGGCCTGAGGCACCAAGGATTGAATTCTAGGTGGTCTGGATCCAGAGTTTGTGTCTCCTGGGGATGTGTTTTCTTTGGTTATCATGGTTTAGGCCAGTAAAATGTCTGTGTTTGCATTATGTTTTGTCTTTTTTGTTTTTGCAACGAGTGTCTCATGGCGTTGCCTAGGCTGGTCTCAAACTGGACTCAAGTGACCTTCTTTCATTAACCTCCAGAGTTCTGGGATTACAAGCATGTGCCACTTACCCAACATCACAAAAGCATCTTTAAACTTTACTTTGACTTGTGAACATCTTAAAAGTTGGAGATTTCACATAAAAATACAGATTTCTAGTTTCTTTGGAGGTATGAAAAGATATAAACACAAGGGGCACATTTTCATGTGACAGCAGTGCCCGGAGCTAACTAACTTAACTTTTGGGCTAAATTCATGGTTCATATCACTAAGCATTTTCCTTTTGTCACCTGGATCAAACAAAAATTGTGCAATTTCTGCACTCTGGACATATGAGTTTACTATTCTCAGTGTCTCAGAGACAATTTGAGATTTAATACCATAAAGAATGTTGATACATGATCATCTCTTTACATTAAAATAGGCAAAATAGTTACAGCCCTTTACATGATACCATCCATAGATAAAAAATCACATGAAGATTTTGGTTCACATTTTTATTGGTGTATTTCATTTTGGTCGATTTGTACTTACACTAACATATTTTTACTTTCTCCCCAGGGCTGCCTTGTCTTACCCTCCTCCCTGTTTTCACAATTGGTGGGTTTCAATGTATGTAACACATTTGGATCTCATTCATCCCCCTGTACACCCCTTCACCCACCTCCCCTCATTGTCTTCAGGAGAGTCACTCCTAATTTCTTTCTTCTACTTTAGAGTCCACACATTAATGAGAACATGCTATATTTATTTTTCTGAGTCTGATTCAATTTGCTCAACATGATGACATTCATATCCATTCATTTTTTTTGCAAATGACAATATTTCACTCATATATAAATATATAGTCACATTTTCTTTTCTTTCATCTGTCGATGGCCACCTAGCTGATTCCATATCTTAGCTATTAAATATTGTGTCACAATAAACATGGATATGGATGTGTCCCTAAGTACACTGGCTTCTCTTTTATTTGGCTTTGTTTTATTTGTGTGTATGTTTTTCTTTTTCCTGTTTAATTTTTTTTATTTTAAAGAGATTAAGACAAAAGAGGACATAACAAAGCAGATCAGATCAGAACAATGCAAGCAACACAACATTTTACCACAAGACAACCCATAAGTAACAGTAACTACCATAGTGTCTCTTTCTTTGAAATGGTTTAGCATAACTTCATATACGACACTATCAAACATAACAAAACAGTATGAAACCCTTCAAGAGAATGAAAGCATTACAGGGCTTTCAGAACCAAATAACAGAGAACAATCAATGGCTACTATATTATCTCATTTTCCATAGAAAATTTGTTTATACTGTCACACATAATAAAATCCAATATGATAAAACCAATGGAAACAGAAGAACAAAAGCATAGTCGGACTTCAGAGTAACATGATATTAAATCAGCACTGGCTATTATAATGCCTTGTTTTCTTCAAAATAGCTGTTTATAATATCATAGATAATAAAATCAAATAAACCAGGATAAATCCATTCCAACTAATGAAGGTATATATTATACAAAGCAATGTAATGGGGAATCATGATTACCATAAACTCTTATGTACTCTTACCATTTCTTACACTAGGGAGACTATATGATATTTATACATATGAGTTTGATTTATTTTGCTTGTGAGTATGGTCTCAAGCTGCACCCATGTATTTATAAATATCTCAATGTGATCATTCTTTATAGCTGAGTAGTACTCCATTGTATAAAAATACCACAACTTTTTTATCCATTCCTCAGTTGCTAGACACTTAGGTTGTCTCCAAGATCTGGCTATTACCAATTGTGCTGCTGTAAACATGGGTGCACATATTCACTATGTTTTGATGTTTTCAGTTCTTATGGGAATATGCCTACAAGTGAAATAGCTGGGTCAAATGGGACTTCCAATCCCATCTTTTTGAGGAGTCTCCAGAATGATCTCCACAGTGGTTGCATTAGTCTACACTCCCACCAACAGTGCAGAAGAGTTCCTTTTTCCCCACAGCATCTCCAGCATTTGTTATTGGTAGTTTTCTTGATCCTGGCCATTCTTTCAGGATTGAGATAGAATCTCAGCATTGTTTTAATTTGCATTTCTCTAATGAGTAATGATGATGAACATTTTTTCATGTATTTATTTGCCATTTGTGTTTCTTCATCTGAGAACTGTGTAGTCACCTCAGATGTCCATTTTTGGATTGGGTCCTTGAATTTCGGGGGTTTGATTTTTTAAAATTCTTTATATGTTTTAGACAGAAGTCCTTTGTCTCAGGGACAGTTCACTAAGCTTTATTCCAGGTTTGTGGGTTTGTTTTTCACTATGCTGGACATTTCTTTTGACTTGCAGAAGCTTTTTAATAAGACGTGATCCCAGGTATTGATTCTGGGAAATATTTCCTGTGCAGTTTGATTTCTGTTCATGAATTCTCTACCTACCTCTATGTCTTCAAGATTTTTACCTAATTTGTCTTCCAACAGATTTAGTGTTTCTGTTTTAATATTCAGATCTTTGATCCATTTAGATTTTAATTTAGTACATGGTGATAGGCTTGGGTCTAGTTTTAGTTTTTGGCATATGGAGAGCCAGTTTTTCCAGCACCATTAATTAAAGAGACTGTTGTTCTTCCAGTGAACATGTTTGGTCCCTTTATCAAAAATAAGGGGGTTGAGTGTGTTTGTAGTTATGGTTGTATATTCTAATCTATTCCATTGATCTTCAAACCTGTTTTGATTCCAGTACCATGTTGATTTTGCTACGGTTGCTTTGTAGTATAACTTCAAGTCAGGGATTGTGATGTCTCCTGCCTTGCCTTTGCTGCTTAGAATTGCCTTTGCTATTCTAAGTCTCTTCTGGTTCCAGATGAATTTTAGGAGTGATTTCTCTAGATCTCTGAGGTATGTTGATGGTATTTTCATTGGGATTGCATTGAATCTGTATAACAGTTTTGGGAGAATGGCCATTTTCACAATATTCATTCTTCCTGTCCATGAACAAGCAATGTCTTCCCATTTTCTGAGATATCTTCAGTTTCTTGTGTGTGTGTGTGTGTGTGCGTGCGTGTGTGTGTGTGTGTGTGTGTGTGTGTGTGTGTGTGCTGAGTATGCTGGCTTTGATTCCTTTGGGTATATACAGTTTATATTTAACAAAGTATGCTTTTCATTTTAGAGATGTGAGTTTGGAAAACACTTTTGTAAGAGCTGTAATAGCAAGAGTACTTTTAAAATAACACATTTTAAAACATAACATAGTAAAAAGAAATGTGTGAGTTTGTTATTTATTGATCTGACTACGAGCTAACAAATGGATTTAGAAACAAAGTTTTTCACATTACAAAAATGTACTAGATTTTTAAACATTAAATAAATTTTACTTACATAAATGAAGTACTGGCAATGCTTACACTTAAGTTGATGTTGACTTTAAATTTTCTTAGCAAATGAAGTTAAGGTATTATATCTAATGACAATTGGAATTAATACCTACTACATATCTTGTGGGAAAATTGGCATTTCATTTTCTACAAACATAGCAAATGACAGAATTTCTTTCTTTTAAAAGATCAAATAGTATTCCACTGGTTATACATACCAACCCCATAGTCTTAGCCTAGGTTTACATGTAAGTGATTGTGAACAGCACAAAATGAACACGGAAATGCAAAGGTCCTATAACCATATTGATATTGTTTTCTTTTTTTTTTTTATTTTAAAAATAGTAAAATGTAACAGAACAAAGCCAATCAAGACAATGTAATGAAACTGGTACAGAACTTCAGAGCTAGCTACCAGGATAATAATAATAGACACCATAATATATCTTGTTATCTTCACAATAATTGTTCATTCAATTAAGTATAGCAAAATCAAACCAAAAAAAAGAACATTATGAAGCCTATCAAAACAGAATACTGAATAGAGCAAAACAATTAATCATAATGAAGCAAAGCAGTGAAAACAATATTGGCCTTCAAAGACAAGATACAAAGAACTCCCCCATACAGGCTATATTGCATAAGGTCATTCTCCATACAGATGCTCAGACCTCTAGCTCCAGGTCAGCATAATCAACCCAACAACATAAGTATTTAGTTCCTATATGAGCCTTAGTTGTTACCAATTCAGGCTGACCTCAGAACCATCCAGTTTCTTGGGGTGGGGGGACACCACGGTTGATTGTCAGCCCTCACACTAGTAGGCTCACGGGGGACACTGACTCGCTCTCTCCCTGGTGCGCCCGCAGCTCCCACTGCGTACCAGGAAGGTTGGCTCTTTGCTTTCTTGTTCAGTCCCCCAAGTCCCAGCACCATGTTGATTTCTTTTAATACACATGCAGAAGCAGTATTGCCTGATCACACGGTAGTTGTAATTTAATATTTTCTTTCTTTCAAATGTGAAATTTTATCTTTCAATTCATTTTTATTGTTCATGTTTGCAGTGCATAATGCTAACATTCTGTGTGTGGAGTGGTACGTGTACATAACACATCTTATGGAAATCAATGTGGAGCTTTCTCAAAAACTAAAACCAGAAATTCCATTTCACACAGCTACTCCTCTTCCAGGTATCTTCCTGAAAGAGCTAAACACATCATATAACAGTATTTTTAATATTTGGGGGAATCTTCACACTGTATTTTCATAGTGGATGTCCCCTTTCTCAACACCCTCATACCTAAACTTTCACATCAGCCATTCAAACAAGGAACAGCTAATGTCTCACTGTGAACGTTCTTGTTTGTTTTGTTTGTTTGGTATCAGGGATTGAACTCACGACCTCCAGTCTGCCAGGCAGGCACTTACACCACTGAGCTAAAGCCCTGGCCCTCTCACTATGTGTCTCCTCCAGCATTAGTAGCACTGGGATTAGTACATTAGCCATTTGTATGTCTTTTTTAAAGACATATGTAAGTCACTGCCTATTGTTCATTTGGCTGTTTTCATACTTTTCAGCTGTTCTCATGTATTTTGTATATTAATTCCTGATTAGATATATGGTTTGAAATGTTTTTCCCACTTTGCAGTGTCTCTTCACTTTGTTAATTGCTTCCTTTGCTGTGCAGAAGGTTTCTGTTTGTCTGTTTGTTTGTTTGTGGTTTTTAACATGATGCAATTCCAGTTGTCTACTTTTCCCTTTGGTTGTCTGTGCTTTCAAAACCGTAACAACAAAAGTCTTGCCCAGACTCATGCCTTGTAGCTTGCACATTATGTTTTCTTCTAATAGCAAAGCAATTTTATGTTCCACGTTTAACCCCTAATCTGTTTTCAGTTGATATTTTTTGGAATTTTAATTGAAATACTATATAGTTATCACAGCAAAATTACCACCACTTCCTATTTATATCAGCTCGTCAAAGGGATCCAATGTAGATACTAATTTGTTATTGCTTACTAAATGATTTTTTCAAATGTAATAATATCTGCTTAATGAGTTGGCCTTTTAAAAAGTATACGTGCTGTATCTAGAATTGTGTCTGGCATCCAGGATCTCAAAATTTAGATGTAATCTTTATCCAAAAGAACTTTCACAGAAAGTAAAATGGTTTTATGAAATGAAACAATTAGTACTGACCCCCTTTGTTGGATCTATCACCAAATGTCTGGTATTACTTTCAGATTCAGACTCTGGTGAGACTAAAAATATGACAGACTTTTAGCTAACTCATTAACCTTTCTATTTTACTGTGCCAGACTCTAAAGGAGAAATATAAAGAATAAAAATTAACTTTTCTAGTACTGGAAGTCATAGATTAAAACTTAAACAAGACATAAATAATAAAGATTCTCTTAGTACTATATACACAAGTGCCTTTCAGTAAAATACCTCTGCAACTCACAGGCAAAATATATTCCAAAATTACTATATTAAATATTTGGGAGCTAAAACACAGTTTTCTACAAACATAATTTATAAATAAGTTGAAGTTGTTAACTTTTCAACATTATAGTTCAGATCACAGGTAAACTGTAATAAGTGAAATCTTGTAGGACTTTATGAGGATTGAAATAGCTAATGGAGGTCATGTAATCAGGCCACTACTCACCAAACTGTTGGCATGCGACCATTACCTACTGTGTTATTTTTATCACTATCTAGGTTGAATACACTTAATCCAAAAATCTGAAATCTGAAATGTTTTAATCCTCAAACTTCTTAAGTATGGATGCTTCAAGAAAATTTTGGACTTTGGAGCATTGCAGATTTGAATTTTTAAATTAGGGGACTCAACTGACAAAATCTATGTAAATGTTACAAATTTTAAAAAACAACCTGAAACCCAAAGTACTTCTGAACTCAAGAATTTCAGGTAAGGACACTCAGCCAGTCCCACTTCACAACCTAAAGGCATTCTGAGTTTCCAACTTAAGTTACAGGGCAAATCACCTTCAACCTTCCCCAAGGCTCGAGAGAGAAACATCACTTCCATCTTTATCTCTGCAAAAGTAGCTGTAGATGAGGGAATGATCAGTCCACAAAAGGAAACAGAGAGAAATAGGAAATACGGAGAAACATTTTCTGTTAGGATTTTTGTGGGTGTCCTAAAGGCCACAGCACCCCTGGAAGAAACACAAGGATGCTGGACTGAAGGCGTCTCTGCGGGCTCCTGCTCTGGCTGCTGTATTTCTAGGTCACTGACTCAGCGACCTTGTGTGTATCTCCCACTCTCTTCATGGCTTTCAGGTTTTCAAAACCTGAAATGAAGCTCCATTTGTTCCCCTGACACCGTCCTAAGAGAGACATCCATTTTCTCTAAATTAATGAATCTATAAATGTCCCACAGGTTTCTGAACTTAGTTTTTAAAGACTGAATTTCTTTTGAGTGGTCCAAACCCAGAAAACTGCATACCATCAGTAATAATAAGAAAAACCAAATCATTGTTCAACAGTAACAATCTAAAAGGTCAACGGATTTGCAACCAAAAAAGTCTGACAGATAAAGTGTTAATTCAGTCAGCTTTGCTTCATTTATGTTATTTCTAGTAATATGTCAATCTCCAATAACAAGGACATCTTCTGAAACCAGCTCAATATTCAGTTTCTCAAGTGAAATCTCCACTCTGAAGTCACCATCCTAACTAACTAAATACTGTTGATTTATTCTTGAGAGGTAAATCTTTCTTAAGGAACACTAACAAGCTGGGCCAGGTCACATACTCCTATGAGGGCACATTTGAATCCAGCCTTGCAATGTAGCAAGGCCCTGTCTCAAGAATTTTTAAAGATGACCAGGAAGAGGGAGTGCGCAGCTTAGTGTAAAGGTCTTGAGTTCAGTGTCCAGTACTGGGGATAAAACTCTGGATAAATGTACTTTCTTGACACAGATGAGCCCCTCAGTACAGAATAAAAACTAAAATTTCAAAGAAATGAAACTATAAAAATACAAAATACTAAACAAAGTACTAAAAAATATGTGATTTGGGGCTAGAGATTCAGCTCAGCAGCATAAGCACCTGTCTGGCAAGCACAAGGTCATGAGTTCGATTGCCCAGTACAACACCACCACCACCACCACCACCACCATCACCCCGCAAAGTGATTTTTCAGAACAAAAGAGAGGAGTAGCAACAGTTTCTGGGATACCTTGCTAATGTCAGCTCAAGTTTCTGTTATTTAGGATGATTTATTATTCCTGATATACAAACGATTTCTCTAGGTGACCAAATTGAAAGCTTAAAATAATTATGAAAACACCAAAAATGCCTTTTCAGTGGGTTTTGTATTAAGAGAGTGGCTGTCTCCGCTAGAATGAAGGTTTCACAAGGGCAGGGATAAATCTATCTTGGTCTCCATTGCACACTCAAACTCAATACTGGACCCAATGCCTAGCACAGAACTCTCCTCAAAATATACCTGTTCCACATGAGAATGACTATTCAGCTTTGTTGAGAGAAGTAAGGTCCATAAAGCGATAGAGATTTCCTGAAAGTAAATCAAATTTGTCTTCCAAAGTCCAGCATTGGACATGATTTACCAGAATATTTCACAATATACATAGATGAAAATTGGTCAAGATTTTGCAAAAAGTAAAACTTGATAGTGAAATTTATAAACATTTAGTATTGAAAGATCACTTGATGTGTAAATGATTTCACAAGAGCCACTAAGTTTATGCCAATAGTTACTGGCACCGTACTGAAGTCCAAATCACCCTGATCACAATTAATTCATATACTTCAGGACAGAATGTGCTATTCCATTTGAGATGTAAATTTAACCATGTGACTCACCAGTGACTCAGAGAGAACTCAATTGGGGTTAAAACATCATTACCAAAAAATAAAATTATTAAAGTGGTCCATTGACATGAGAAATCAATTTTCAAGTATCACATTATGAATTAACTTCAATATTTATTTGCTGTTTTCTACAAGATTAGAAAAGTATTAACATGTATTTGTTCAGTCTTATAAGCTAGATATCACCTCTTTGTATAAATAAATGAAAAATTTTATCATTAATGTATTTATTTTAAAAATCACCTTTAACAGCTTCCTCCACAGGTTATTTTATAATAGCAATCTACCCTGATATTTTAATTCCAAAATTTTTCAATGCACCCTTTCAAATCCTCTTCTCTGGAGTCTTCTCATGCCTAAGGCTGAATGTTTCAGCAAAAATGATTCCAAAATACTTTTAGCCTCAGGTTTAAATTTCCACTTTTCTCTCATCAGTACGCATTCAAACCAAAGCAGTGTGTAAACAAGAACTTAAATTAACTAAAACTATTTAACAACAGACAGTCTGTCACACTCATTTGCACTTCTTTCATATTTTTACATGTGTATACACACACACACATTCTCATAGTGCATAGAATGAAAACAGTTTTAGTGAAGTGAGACATCTAAACCTGAAACAAAGGTTTGTTGAGAAACAAAATTTTCTCAAAATGTTCATCAGTAGTACCCCATTTCAAAATAGCCTTTCACTTTGCATGAGCTTGAATGATCACATTAAAAGTACAAATACAATTTTGTAGGAGGTGCTATTTAGATGAAGTTAGCTCATGCTCATTAAAATTAAAAAGCTCTTATTAGACTTCTGGGTATAGCTTACAACATAGTAAGCTTTGAGGGCAGAAAGCAGTGTATATAATCTCTTATTATCTCCAAAAGGGGCCTATTTGTGGTACCTGGGAAGCAATATTAAAGATCATGAGGATACAATCTTATACTAAGTTCAAGAATCTGTTATACATATAGATGGCTATTTAAATTCACTTCAGTTTTTCCACTGAGAAAACAAACTCATTTTTTCCAAATGCTGCCATCAGTTCAACTATTAACCAGTTAAAATTTTTTCTTTATTCTTCCTGGTTTTTTTGAGACAGGGTCTCATTTTGTAGTTCGGGCTGACCCTGAGCTCTCTGTACAGTCCAAGCTGGCCTCAAACTCACTGTATCCTCTTGCCACAGCCTCCAAAATGCTGGAATTATAGGCTTGAGCAAAGTTTTCTTACATTGAGCTAAATTCTACTACTGTACAACTAATACCCATTTTTCCTAACTCTACTTTAGCAATAGATTAAAACTTTATCTGTACCCTAAAATATAACTCACTGTACACAGTTCTAACTTCTATATTTCCCTATTCTTAAAAATTTTTTATTTTAAAGCGATTAAGACAAAAGAAGACCTAACAAAGCAGATCAGAACAGAATAATTTAAGCAACACAATATTTCACCACAAGACCTATATTTTCCTATTATTGTTAGGTCTTCATAAAACACTGTTAATGATTAATGAAAATTTTCTACCTTCCTTTGACCTTTTGAGCCTGTCACAATATCTTATCTTGTAAACTAATCAATAAATTTCAGAAAATATACTAGATGTGAAGGTTCTCAGACATACTGGAGCTTTGCTGCAGGTGACCTTTTGTATTCTGCTGACCTTTTGGTTTATCAGTCTCATGACCTTCGTCTAATCTCCAGAAAATGTCAGGTTTTAACATGTAGGGACTTTCCGAGTTTCCATGGAGTTTTGATGATATTCATTTGAGTTGTTTCCCTCTTACAAAATGATACTTCACAATGTTGTCTCTAATTTCTGATTTTTCTCACCTGAGAAATCTATTTTGTGTTGTTATCTGAAAAATACAGTACAAATTCCTCTACAGTCAATTTTTATCATAAACCTACCAATCCTAAAATGAATCATTTTATTTTAAAAAAACACCTCCCAAATTTGTATCCAACATCACAACCTCCATTCCCGACCATAATACAAGCATTTCAACCTGGTTATATTCAGCCCTCCTAGAACTATAACTGTTAAAGAAATGAGGATATCTTTGAAATAAAATACATGGCAGCAGTTACCACCACAACCTTGAAGATGGCATTGCTAATGTTTAAAGTCAAGAAGATAAATTTCTAAAAGTAAAAGTCCTTTAGAATATAAACAAGGCCATTCATGTACTTCTTACAGTTCTTCAAAGGATAAAGCATGCCAGGGTTGAAAAATTTCTGAAAGGACAGAAACACTGACAAAGGACATCTCAGCAAAGTAAAGAACTCTTTGTCTATGCTGCTGTTCGCTTCTTGAATGGACTGAAATTCAGTTGTGATCATTTTTCTGTTTGCTCACAGAGAATAAAAAAGTCCTTTCATATTTTTGACCCTGAAATAACAACTTCACTTTAGTCCTGAGAATGAATGGTTAAATTTAACACGACGATGTAAACTTATTTGAAGTGGAAGCCCCTTCCCTGCCTGTGACAGGAAAGCAGACATGCAAGCTTGCCTCTCCTTTCCTCTGCCTGCGCCCCTCTCCTTGCACTCTGTGGGCTGCACAGAGCTCCTCCAGCATTAACACGCAAGGAAGGGAGCAGCTAGCAGGAGGGGCAGCATCAGGAAAAACTAACCTAACACACTGCTGTCGTCTCCTCTAAGTACAGAGATGTGCGAATAGGCTGAGAGGTTCTCTCAGTGGGTTGCTTGGCATCTCTCTCAGCATCCCTGGAGAAGTCTGCAGCTCCTGGAGATGCCCTGGGACCCTGCTTTCCAAAGGGAGCACCTCACTGCCTGCAGCCCACTGCCCTCCAGAGAGCCCTTTGGGAGGTGGCAGTACACCTTGTTTCCTGCAGGTCACCACTTTAGACTGCTTCCAGCCTGAATCAGGCACCCGTTCACTATGCCTCAAACTCCAAGGCCACCTAATGAAGTTTCTGAGGAGCTTCCTTGAAGGCCACTTAGCTACATTTGGAGAGCAGGGAAAGCCTTTCCACCTTTCCCCATATTTCCTTCAAAAACCATTTTGCCACAGTTTTTCCCCAGCTGAATTCCCAGCTTTCCTTTACAGCTCCTGCAGGGCGACGGCAGTGCTTGCTCCCTTATACCCTCTTTGGGCTCCTGTATTGGCAGGGTGGCCCCTTCCTCTGGAATGGAAAGTCTTCTCCTCTGCCTTCCTGTTCTGCTTTGTTTAAAACTTAAGTGAAACTAAAATCAACAAAAGAGAGAGGGAGGAAGGAGGGAGACAGAGAAAGAAAGGAGGAAGAAGAAACCGTTCAATTTTGGCATTGTTGTAAAGACAGGATCTCAGGGAATCGTTTTCTTATTAATAGATACAAACTAGTTGGCACAATTATTTGACTAATCTATTCTTGATATTAATCCACTCTTCATTTTTTTCTGCTGTTCATTAAAATAAAGCAACACATTGTTAAGTTGTCATCTATTATATGAAAATAGAAAGATACTCCCCAAATTAAATTGCGGATAGATAACAGATAATGCTACTTGTACCATAGATTGTATAGAAGATCACTTTATACATGTACAGTTTTTGCAATAGACACTAAAAGGGAAAAGATGAATTTTCTATTTCTGGTTCCTAGGTCGAGATTTTGAAAGGGATAAAGTCTGCAAGGAGCTCACCAACTTGGGAAAGGATGAATTCAGAACTCTGTAAGTGTGCAGGAGCTACTTGACTGTCTGGTACTCAAACTTGAACAATAAATGCAAGTCAGCCTCTGTTCAGTGCAAAGGTAGACATGATGGCTGAGAAGATGAAGGGACTGAGTTCCAGGACTTGCACCAGCAGAGCCAGGCAAAGTGGGGCACCCAACAGTTCCAATGGATTTATGGTTACTATGAAGTAATAATCTGACACCAGTAAATTTACAAATGAGCTTAAATAGATGATTAAGGGATAGTTTCCTGAGGTAAAGTGTAACAACAGGCCTCTGGTAAACAAGGGTAATGAGGTACAGCCTGAGATTTTTACAAGCGGCTTTAAGCAGATATTGGGCTGGTTTGATGCAAACTCAAAGTCCAATTTCTGTTGCTTACAAGATAAACGTCCCTAGAACAAAAAGTACTTCTTAAATTCAACCTCAAGAACAGTTTGTGTTTTCACTGTTTGATTGTTTGATCATTTTTCATGCCTATATTTTGCACTCTGAACAACTACTTTGAAGATAATATGCAAAATATTAAAAAATAAATAAATAAATTCAATCTCATTTTTAATTAGCCAAATAAGTTATAGGAAGTATCTCATTTAGAAATTGACTAGTCTTTCTATTTTACTGTATGAAAAACTGTGAGAATTTGGATGAAATGACTATTAATATTTCCCCCTCAGGTCACTAATCCTCTACAGCAGGAAGTTTTCCAGGGGCACCTTTGAGCAGGTCAGCCAGCTCGTGCAGGAAGTTGTTGCCTTGACAGAGGAGTGCTGTGCGGAGGGAGCTGCCCCCGACTGCTATGACAGCAGGGTGAGTGTTCCTGGCCGCAGTCTCCACAGCACAAAGTCCCGAGGTGTCCTTGCCACGCTTTGAGGAAGCCTAGACAGCAACTCTGCTTCCCTGGATTGAGAGAAATAAAGCCTAAAAGCTGTGAGAGGTAAAGGAGGGCTGGGTGGAGGTTCGCTTTAGGACCCACGAATCACGTTGCTTTCCTTCCTGGCAGGAAGGGCCCTTTGGAAGTTTTATCTTAGAAAACAAGACCAACATATAAAAAATAAGGACAAGGACATTAAATTACGTTTTCACACAAAAGTGCCCAAATAATTCTTCCACGATGAAAGGCTGTTTCTAATCCTTTTTGCTCTGTGAAGTCAGTCTCTTGTCTACAGTTTTATCTCACATGTCACATTTCCCAAAGCAAACAGCGTTACTGCAATCCCTCGGACAGGGCTTCCTCACTGCACATGCATCAGTGTGGCAGTGCTGTGCCAGGATACTGGAGTACAGTGTGGTCCTCAGCCTGTGCTGTGCTTCAAAACACATCGGAAACTCTGGGAAAAACTGATCTTTGCACTCCCACTTTGATGTACTGAATCACTACTCCAGAACAATCAAGTGGACACTTGTAGAAGGCTAGAGTGCTACAGTGTCAACAGTCTGCTCATTTAATAAAGGGAGGGAAGGGAGGTCCTCATCCCTGTCGGGTAACCTCAGCGAAAAGCAACGCGGGCTGGCACGGACCCTGGGGGGGGGGGTGCTCCTGTCACCTCGGGGAGCTGAGGTCCCCAGGGACACACGCAGGTAGTGGGGCTGAAAGTCGAGTGGCCGCACTCAGAGACAGTCTATTGATCACAAAAGTTCTATTGTGTGTTCTACTCTGAGGGAAGTCTTCTCTTACCATACACAAGGCCTTGTGCCTGCCTTTAATGTAGTTGTGCAACTTTTCATCTCCGCAAATCATCTCCTAGAAACTTCTGCATGACCCCTTTGTGACTAATGAGAATCGTTAAATTACAGACCAAGACCATCTTTATGCCCAAAGTATAAATAAAAGGCAAAATAATAGATAGATGATAGAAGTAGAGTCGGATCTTTCTCAGGGAGGAAAGGGGTCAAGAGAGGAGGGAGACAGGAGACGGGGAAGGACAGGATGGCAGGAATGAAGGTGCGCTGGGTGCGCACCAGCTTCACGTACTGGAGTGGAGAACTGCAGGGCAGAAACTTGCATATGGTACGCTGTGAGCTCCCTTTTCTCTCCCCTCGTCCAGACCGCGGCCTTGTCGGCCAAGTCCTGCGAGAGTGACTCCCCCTTCCCGGTGCACGAGGGGACGCCCGCGTGCTGTGCCGCCGAGGGCCTGGAGCGCAAGCTCTGCATGGCTGCGCTGAGCCACCAGCCGCAAGAGTTCCCCACCTACGTGGAGCCCACGAACGAGGAAATCTGCGAGGCGTTCAAGAAAGATCCGAGGAGATTTGCTGACCAGTAAGCTCTTCTCATAATACAAAACTGGGTTACAAAATGTCTGCGCCCAAACCTCCTCCGATGCCTCTCTGGGGCAGCCGAACAAGCAGGAAGAGTGGGTCCTGGGCTTTGACCCGAGGCAGTGTATCCTCTGTCAGCGCTGATTGTCCAGAAGCCTTTCTCAGCCAGAACCACTACCCCAAATGCTGGCCCTCAGCCGAGTTCTGTCACCTGCAGCGGACGCCTTGGATCCCCTGTCATGGTGACATAGGCCCAAACATTCACCAGTCCCTTTGGTGAATCCCGTATGACAGGGACCCTTGCAGACCCCAAATGATGAAGCAACTCTATTACTATGGACATTTTAAAATACTTACTTTGCATTATAGCATAAGAAATGCAAGTTTTGTTTTGTTTTGTTTTGTTTTCTTCACTCTTATGTTTCTTCAAAAACAGATATGGGATGGAGGGTTTAGCTCAGTGGCCTAAGTGACTGCTTAGCTAGTGCAAGCTTGTGAGTTTGATCCCTGGTTAAAACAAACAAACAAAAACAGATATGAACATGACACAGGAACTACAAAAGTGGAGATGTAACTTTGACGTTCTCATTATTTAATGTGCATGAGGAGGCAGATTAGCTTCTCATTATGTTAGTCTAGGAGTCTAAAAATAGACAAAAAATGGGGAAAAGTCAAGGTACAATAGCAGAAAACTAATACACACATATACAGATACAAATAAATCAAAAGCAATGCTATTCAAATTGTCATCATTTTTAAAAATTATAAATTGGCTTCTCCATTCCTATAAATCTTCATAGAGGACTTCTCTAAAGATTTCAAAATCTCCTTTAGCTCATAAAAACATATTCTTAAAAATGAAAATGATTTCTTCTAACATATAAGTACATTTAACTTAGGCTGTTGTCTAAAATAATCAACTGAAATACATAACAAACAGTCAATCCACCAACTACAGTCATTGTAATTAGCTCAACAGGCAGCTTAATAAGCAGTTGCAGTGGATAAGCACTTGTCTAGATACCAAGAGAATAAAAGAGAAAATAACTCCTCCCTCTGTCAAACCACATGGGAATCCATCTATGTTTTTTAAATAAATACACCGATTAGACATGACTAGTATTACAGTTCTTTCTGTAAATCCCTAATGCTTTTTAGACAAAAAATGTAAACTTGTATCATTTCTTCATCACAATACTCCCGAAGTGTTAGATTTTGTTTTCCTACAAATTCTTTAATTGATCCTGTTTTTCTCCCGCAGATTTGTGTATGAATACTCCAGTAATTATGGCCAAGTCCCACTGCTACTTTTAGTTAGTTACACAAAGAGTTATCTTTCAATGGTCGGGTCCTGCTGCACCTCCCCAAATCCAACCGTGTGCTTTTTGAAAGAGGTAGGTTCTGTTTATTATGCAGTTTTGTTCTGTTTCTCTGCATGTAATTTTGCAATGAGTAAAAGTTTCTAAAATGTGTCCATTAGAATTTCATGAATTGGGGGCCAGGGATTTAGCTCTGCAGTATGAACGCTTGCTTTGCAATTACAAGGCCGTGAGTGTGACCCCTGGTACAAAAAAAAAAAAAAAAAAAAAAGAATTTCATGAATTGAGAAAATAAATATGCACCTTCTGGAAAGAAGGTATCAATCAGTCTCTTTAGTCATTGCTCAGTTTTCCATTCATCAAAAACGTAACGAAATTACTATCTGCTTTTGCTGTGTGAACATTGTTTTCAGTGAGTCTTGATCATCTAATAAGATTCTTGCTTACTCTGTAGAGACTACAAATTAGACACCTATCACTCCTGACCACTATGTCAAATCGAGTCTGTTCGCAGTATGCTGTCAATGGAAAGGAGAAATCACAGATCAGGTAAAGACCTAGCACCGTTAGCTGTAGTTTGGTTCTGGACTATCTATCATATTAATGTTCTCTAACGTGATTCTTGTAAAAGACAATATGAACAGAGTCTACCACAAAGCTACTCAAATAGTGACATTTTCTCTAGTGCTTGCTTTCATTTGCTTTTCATGAGATAGTGCCTTTGGCAAATAGAACATAAGAATTTACAACATAAAATCACCATGTACACTATTTAATTAATATTACTTTATATTTGCATTAATGACAAGAGTTTACTGCAGAACAATATCATCCTTCTCAAATGGGAAGGGGATCAAGAGATGCAGGGAGGAGGAGGAGAGGGAAGGTAAGAAAAATGTAGGTGTATATGTTCCAACTTCCCACAAGGAATGTAACATGATATAATGTAAACATAATAAAAAAGAAAGGAATATCACTTACCCCAAACAAAGGTTAAGCTACAAAATACTGGTACCATGTTTTTAAAAGTAAAAAATTGTACATTTCCCAGTCATCAGATAGAAAATGTTCCAGTTTTAGTACATAAATATAAAAGAACATTACAGTTTGCCAAAATTATGCTATAAAAGAGTGCTTAATGAAAACTACAAAGCACTGTTCAAGGAAAGCAAACAGAAAACACAATAACTGAAAAACCTCTCAGACTTACTACTATTAGAATATCCATTCAGAAAGCAATCTGCTGACCTAATAGAATCTCTGTCAAAAGTATGTTTTGTCAAAACAGAAAAATATCTGTTAGCTTTCTATGATTATAATGAATATCTGAAATAATCAATTTATCAAGGCAACAGGCTTGTTTTGGTTTATGATTCTAGAGGTTGCAGTCTGTGACCAGTTGGCACTGTTGACACTGTGGGGCTGGGTAGGGATAGGAGCACATGGCGAAGCAGACTGCTCACTTTATAGCCAGGAGAGGCAAGAGAAAGAAGTCGGTTTCACTCAGCAGAAACTGCTTTGATGGGTGAGTCCTCAATAATCCCAGACTGCATCTCCCAGGGCCTCATCCTCAGGATTCTACCACTCCCAACACCAGGACTCTCTAAGGCATTCCACATCCAACATCTAGCACCTCTTAAAACTAAAAGGGCTCTTTTGGAAAAGAGTAAAGTTGAGAGCTTAAAACCTCCTGATAGCAAACATACCAGAAGGTAACAGCACTCAAGATGCATGATGTTGACCTAAAATCAGATAAATAGACCAAAGGAATAGAACACAGTGCTAGACACAAAACGTTGTCACAAATGAATGACAGTGCCAAAGCTACACAAGGAGGAAAGAGTTTCTTCAACAAGAAAAACCTGGATATCTGCAGATAAAAGCATGAAGCTGGTCCCTCTCATTACATCATACGTAAAGGTGAACTCAAAAGGGGCTTGAAGATCTGAATGTGACACCTAAAATGATAAAACTACAAGAAAACAGGGGGTAAATTTTGAGGGTATGAAATGTGGCAGTGATTCTTTGGATGTGACATCAAAATGTGGTCAAGAAAAACAAGGAAAAGGGAATCACATTAAATAGTAAAACTTCTGCCTGAAGAACATAATCAACAGAGAGAAAAGGCAATGCAAGGGGTGATTAAAATACACAGTGAATGTTTAAATTTTAATCATGTATTACAGTAAAAGGGCATTGCTGTTTATCGCTTCAAAATACTCTCCCTGTCTTGGAACCACCTATCCCATTATTTGGCATTTTCTGGAGCAGTCCTGGAAATTCTCTTTCCTGACTCTTCATAAAATGTAATCACAAATGTACTTCATGCTGCTATGGCATGCCATCTCATTAAAAACAGAACAATATG
Source organism: Cavia porcellus (assembly GCF_034190915.1). Lineage (NCBI taxonomy): Eukaryota > Metazoa > Chordata > Mammalia > Rodentia > Caviidae > Cavia > Cavia porcellus. Next base: position 46,719,399 of record NW_026947513.1, on the reverse strand, counting down.
TCTAATGTAATTTCTGTACTTTTCAGTCATCCTGTGCGTTCGGGCTTTTCCTAGAGTCAAAGTGACAATGAAGAGTAAGTATTTCAAATTAATTCAGGCATTGAGGCAGGCCAGGATAGCACAGCTAAAGACAGTAAGAGGACTTCCACATCTGCTCCAGAAAGTGCCAAAAGTAATGTGTATTTGAATGAGGGGAGGAGGACTCTGAAGGGAATTCATGTGACTTTTACTGTAATACTTATAGAATAAAACACTCATCCTATGTTTCAATCACTATGTGCACTTATACCCCATGTTCATTTTTGCATTATTCACAATGACCATGAGATGAAAGCAACCCAAATGTATTTGGAGAGATGAAATGACAAAGAAAAAAATATGCATATGTCAATTCCTCTCCCGTCCCCTTCCTCCATCTCCTGATACCCTTTCCATCTGAGAAAGATCTGTCTCCCCAGTTCTGATTACCTATGCTTTGTTTATTGTGTTTTGCAGTCAACATTTTAAAGGTATGCTTCAATTATGTAGATCTGGCCAGAGATGTTGCATTTGACTTCTGAAAATATGAAAACATTCATTTGGGATGATTTGATTTTGAATATTGTTTTTGGTACACAGAATCTATCACAAGGCAGATGTGCTCCATGCTTTGAAACTACAGTATTATTCATCTTGGTGGTACGTTAATGAAACCAGGAAAACTGAGAATGTGGGTATCTAACAAATTCGTTTTCAACTCTTTAGCCATCTCATAAAATTAGCCCAAAAAGCGCCTACTGCTGATTTGAAGGATGTCTTGTCCCTAGCTGAAGATATCACTACCATCCTCTCCAAATGCTGTGAGTCTACCTCCGAGGACTGCATGGCCAAAGAGGTAAGGTGTTTGTCCTCAGCAATGCTGTGTGCAGCACTGGGTACATGTTCCAACTGGCACACACTCTTCTGAGCTGCTTTTCACATGCACTGTCTTTTTAGCTTTATAAAGATTAACAAGGTTCAATAATCTGAAACTGTGAAACTTTTAAGTAACAGAATCAGCATACAAGGACAACATCATCTGATTCCCAAACTCTTACTCTGCACACACTATATATAATGCAGTAATCCACTAACCACACGATTATTTAAATTAATAATTCAAATGGAATGTATGTATTTAGATTGAATGTAACTTAAATCTCAGTTATTCATTCATACTAGCCACATTTCAAATGCATTATAGTACTGGAAAGTGCAAAGTTTTCATAAAGTCATATTAGTGTTGAAACCATTATACTATTAGAGCCTATTAATGTTTTTACTACAAGTTTTATAATTTGGTGAGCAGCTCAAATGTTTACACTATTTTTAAATTGTGTAATTTACTCAAGTAGATACCAACTGAACTAATTGCTTTAGATGAAGGTCAATCTTCAAGGTCTCGTTTCTTCCTTAGTAAGAAATACATTTTGTTGTCTGTTTCTTTCCCACCAAAAATATGTGACTGTGTTAATGGATACTTTTTACCATGAGGTATAAGGCTAACTAGGACTCTGTTGCATATTTCTATCGCATGTGTCTCACTTATTTTTCCAGATACTCTATATTTTTACTTAAATAAGAATAGTCATACTGACTTTTATATATATGCTTCTAGGACTTACAAGATTAAGTCTTATTTTTAATAAGGCTACCAACAAAACTACCAATGCTCAAATTCACCATTCCTTTTGTAGCTGCCTGAATACACAGTAAGAGTCTGCGACAACTTATCCAAGAAGAATTCTAAGTTTGAAGAATGTTGTCGAGAAGAAACGCCCTTGGGCATTTTTACATGTGTGTACTTCATGCCAGCTGCCCCGCAAGTAAAGCTTCAAGCCGTTGAGCTGCCCACAAATACCGAAGTGTGCGGGCAAAAGAGCACCAAAGCCTTGGACCAGTAAGTAGGGTGCCCTGGGGGGGCTGCTGTGCTGTCTCCTGGATGACAGCCTGGCTGAGGCAAGCTGTGCTCCCCCACTTCAATCACAAAGTTTTTCATGTGTTTTTAATGGACTTGAAGTCTTCATTAATTGATTTTAAATTGCTCAGAATTTCAAAACGCAATAGTCTGTTTTAAATGAAGAACAATCAACTCTAATAGATTTTTATGTGGAGAAACAAACTTGGAGTTCCAGATTCTGCCTCTCTGATTATTGCAGATGCATGGCAGAAGAAGTGACCTGGTCTTTCTGAACTTTAACCTCTTCTTACTTCACATTGCCCGAGCACATAGGTTGCCCGTAAGAAATGCACGTAGAAATGCAAGTGAAAATGAGTGTGAACTTTTATACAATAAAATTGTGCACTTATAAAATATAGTATGATAAAAATATGTATCATGTTAGCTAGTTTTATCATATTACTTATAATTCACTACCACTAAACATAAAAAGAATTTAAATATGAATAAATGATAAATCTTTATTTTATGTAACTATAAAAATATAAGATAAATAAGTCATGGGTTGCATATAGTGTAAACACTCACTCAGCAGAAATACTCAGCATAAAAGTATTTCACAAATAGATTGGTAACATACTTTAGGGTAACAATGCCCAATATTAGACAGCAGAACCATATAAGACTTAAACTTTAATTTACATTTTTTATTGATAGTGTTTTTATAAGTGTATAACAAGCAGGATGAGACATGATAAAAAATTTGTACAAACCTATTTTTACACAAAAGTTGTGGAACGTATACACACAGTGTTATCTGTAGGATTAATTTTGATACAAAGTACCGTTCCAGAGGAGTTTGGAGATGTGTATATATTATACAAGATATATATTTATATGTTACATATAAATCAGATTGTATTGTGTATTATATTTACTTGTATTATATATTCATATATACTTCAAAGTAAGTATTAATGACATATTTTAATGAAACTATGTAATATAAAATCTTCTGATATTGAGTCAGTTTGGGCTAAATCTCTTAGGGTTCTGTTTTTGTTGTCAGTGTGTCACATTTCAGTACACAAACCAAACCTGCACACATTCACATGTCTTGAAGAGTTCTGTCTATCTTCTTCTCTCTCTCTCTCCTGCCAGGTACACGTTTGAACTCAGTAGAAGGACTCCTATTCCAGAAGTATTCCTTAGCAAAATCCTGGAGCCAACCCTGAAGAGTCTTAATGAATGCTGTGACTCTGAGGACTCTGCCTCCTGCTTTACTGACAAGGTAGAAGGCTCGAGAGCTTCTTTATCAGCCTCGTGGACCGACGGTTGATAAACTGAAGCTCATGAGCTACTATGACTTTTGTGTGACCTCAGGATCAGAACAGAAAAGAACAGCATGTCCTAATTATTAGGAAAAAGCTACCAAAAGTAGATGACTAATTCATTGACACAAAAATTAAATGAAATTCAAATTGCAGCCTCCATTATAAAGTGTCACTGGAATACAGTCATCCTCTGTTTTTACATGGTTCGTGACTACCTGAATGCACAAGGGAGTACTTAATAATGAGAACACACACGGCCTAGAAAGGATTAAATATTTACTATCCTGCCTTACACTGAAAACACTTCCCAGTGCCCTGTGTGAATGAAATATGGAATTCTGGCTTAGGAGCCTGTTGGGACAGTGATTCAAGACAAAGGACTTTGTTACGAGATTATTTTTTTTAACAGGGTTCTCAACTGAAGAAAGAATTATCTTCTTTCATTGAGAAGGGACAAGAATTATGTGCGGATTATTCAGAAAACACGTTTACTGAGTACAAGAAAAAGTAAGAGGCCTACTCTGGTCACATTCCCCGAATTCTGCATTAATATTTGTCTAATACTGTATTATGACTTTAATGGTAACTGAAAGTCTAGGATATGCTATGTGAGCAATAAAAAGAGGTAATTAAGGCATTTTAAAAAGTAGAATCTGGCATCAGTATAAGGAGCAGCTGAGTTCTTTTCCCAGGAAGAAAAATGCCCTGTGCCAAGTGAGCACTTGATTTTAACAAAACCATGCTAGCATACTGACACCCGTGCCTGAAGTTATCTGTGGGTATTGGTAAACATACTGAGGATTCATAAAACTCCTGATTTCATCACAGGCCTCCTGACAGGTAGACCCAAACTGTTGATCGGTTGCTCTCTCAGCCATTACCAGAATGTGCTCCTTATGAAGTAGGAATAGGAATACAAATTACCTATAATATTGTACAGTAGTCATTTTCCTCAATTAAGAGGGGAGGAAAAAGCATTTCTTTGCAGGTGGACATTAACAATAAAATAACAAATCTTAGTAATAATAGAGGAGGTACTGAATTCTTGGGAAAAGTCCCCACTTGAAAAGACCATGTGATTCTCAACTTTAGTAAATATCCCAGATGCATTTCAAATCATTTTGAGCCAGTACTCTAAGTAAACAAAAATAGAACTTCCAAAAAGATCTTCCTAGTGAATAGTAAAAGCAAGATACATTCAATGATCCCCATCACCTGTACTTAGTCAACTCTAAAAGAAAAGAAAACCTATGGGATCCTTAAGATTGAAATGGTGATTTCCTCAGTTATCAGACATGTTCAATGGCATAGTTTCAAAAGAACATACATGACGGAGGCAGGATAGACAATGTCAAGTAGATGGTTCAAAATTAAGTTATCTGTGAAATTTCAAGCCCCAGGACTGTATGAAGGCAGCTGAGAAATCATCTTATCATCTCAGTTCCAGATGAACATGGAGTAGACTGACACTGGGGCAGGAAATTAGGGAAGATTGAGACTATCCAGCGAGGCATCTGAAATTCCCTCCGTCTGCCACGTGTCTCTCCCATCCTCTCCACCCCCTCTGAGGCACCTTGCCTCCCAGTCTCAGCTAGAACACACGTGTTTAATAAAGCTCTCATGGGCAAACTAGTCTCCCCGTGTGCCCTCCTCTCTGCCCTGCATCTACCTTGCCAGGCCCAACTCCAGGTAAAAATGGGCAAGAATATCTCAAAGAAGGTCACGAAACCAGGCTGAGCTGTCAGTTTTTAGTGGGGAGGCACCAACATCACAGACTGTTCACACTGAGACAGTCCAGTGCTGCCAGGTGCTGTCACTGTCTTGAATGTGAGATAATTAGCTAATGAACAGCTCAAAGTGAGGGCCAGTGTGACTGCTCCCACTCATGCTGTCTAGCAGGAGTTAAGAAGAGGTGAGTTGAGGGGAGAAATACGGGAGGAAAGGGAACACGTGAAGGCATAGGAGGTCTTGTAAACAAATATCCTTTAAGAAGCTTGAAAGCCAAAACCAGAGATGGAGTGAAAGGCTAGAGAAAATCATTTATGTTGAAATCACGGCCAAATGAAAGGGGAAAGACTGGAGCTCAGTTTGAGCAACAATTTCTGTTTACTTTCATGGTTTTAAAAGAGGCACAAATTTACCTTTCTAATCTCAAGTATCTACAAACCTCATTCCACAGCCACAGAAAAAATAGAACGTTTGATACCTGCAAGTATTTGTCTTTTTATTGTTTTATTGTACAAATTCTGAAATGGCTGTTATTTGCCTGAAAAGTGTTTATAAAATGTATCTAGTAAAACCCTCTGTAAACATGGTGTTTCAGGTTGACAGAGAGACTGAGAACGAAGCTGCCTGGTGCCACCCCCACTGAGCTGGCGGGCCAGGTGGAGAGACACTCAGACTTCGCCTCCAAGTGCTGCTCCATAAACTCACCGCCTCGCTACTGTGACGCACAGGTAAGAAGGCATAACCGTGTGTTGCTCATTGCAGAAGACTGAAAGAGTTGTGCACTCAGATTTACCCAGTTCGCTCATTAATGAAATGTTATCATGGCAGTGCTGTAATAACCTTGCCTCTTACCAACGAGAGTAAGAAAGCAACTGTGTCTATATTATGTTCACCTAAAGGCAAATTTATGAAGGTAGTTACAAGCTTAGAAAATTTTATGTTTTAAGAAACAAAAAGATTTATGAATATAGGCAGCAAAATGTGTTTTTCATACTATAGGCTGGAACATGGTAACGACTTTTAAAAGATGAAAGAAGAAAAGAATACAGTACAAATACAGTGCAAAAGTCTCTACTTATGCATGCGTGTTCATGTAGTATACACACCTGCGTGCATATGAGCAGGCAAATTCATAAAAAGATATACTTTTTGAAAACAGGATCATGATATCCACTTTAGTTATCAAAAATTTCTTTTTGTTCTAATACGACACCAGAAAAAGAAATGTAACTGAAGAATTTCTGGAGATAACAAAAATGCTTCTTTACCATAACAGTTATTTCTGAGGTTAAAGGTTTTACTGTTAAACATTAAATGTTTTACATCATGACTACTTTCCGACACTACCAGTTGGCTCTCAATTCTGAAAGACATTAGATCTCTTAGATATGAATCTTTCAACTTTCTCCCCCCTCCTCTCAATTTTTGTTAGTTGTTTAGGTCATCTTTCTTTAAACGATTTCCCTTCTCTTCCTCCCTCGCTTTCCTCTTCCTCCATCCTTTCTTCCTTATTTCTTAAACATATTTGCATAGTGTCCGCATCATGTGTTTTATACACTGCATAAACACAAGCTTTGTGCAACAAGAGATCAAGCAAAGTTTCCGTATTCGTGGTCTCTAAGGCCTCTTGGTTGTCTCCTGGAAGCCAGGTGAGGCTGCATGGCTGTGTTCCCTGCACGGCTCTGTGAACCGCGGGGCAGCAGAGGCCATTCAGGCCGTGTGGGCTCCCTGTTACCAGCCCTCGGCTCCCTCTAACTTCTGAGATTTGTGTCTTACCCTATGCTCTTGTCCTCCAGGTCAGGCATCAATCTTACTTTGTGGAAGTAGGTTTTTATAGGCCTTTTTCAGAATTAGCCCATCTGTACACATTTTTCACTTTATCTATTACTCTCTATTAATTGCTTATTATTTAGAAGTGTCTAAAGCTAAGGGCAACACTATATATCATATTGCCAGAGTGAAGATATGAGACATAATTCCAAGAACTTTATGGTTTTAGCCTCTTCATTTAAGGAATATAGAGGCACTGGTAAGAACAACTGTATATCATGATGCAACTTTTTTCCTTTGTTTAACTCTGAAACTCATACTAATTTGTATTCCTTGCCCACTCTGTTGGCTGCAGTTCAGGTGTTTTGTGGGGGTTTTTCTTTGACAGATTGAATTTATTATTTTCTTTTCTTTTTATTTTATGAAAGAAATAAAACAATTTTTCATAACCAAATAGAGAATAACAATAGTTATTACACTGTGTATCATTATCTTCAAAGTAAGTACTCAGTAGGAGACACAAAGCTTTGTTACTGGTCTTAGTTATCATATATTGGAAAGAACCTTACTAAGACAAAAATCCTAGCATCCAAAAGGGATTGCTCACAGTTTGTAGAGGTTTCAGTCCATAGCTGGCTTTGGGGGACATCTGGACACAAGCCACAGTAATTTATGATCTACTTTTAACTCATTAGTTTTGTTTATCTTTGTAGAAAAATAACTTTACTGTGAAGGTCAATGACTCTTAGCCTAATAATTTAATACCAGTTATTTAATACCAATTGAAAGAAGTTAAGAATGCATATGAATGTTTGTTCATTCATAAAACTATGAGAGAAACAAAGAATGGTATCTTTTATAACATATTTGAAAATATCCAAGAAATTGATATAATAGAATCACAAAAGTGTAAGTGCTAGAAGAAAACTATGAAGATCATCAAGTGTAATTTCTCACCCAGCTAATTTCTTCCACAAGCCATTCAGTCCCCACTTAAATACTTGTAGTCAATTTATTTTTTCTGTATTTAGAAATAGCCTGTTTCACTGCAGGTAGCTTCATTTATGAGAACAGTTTTCTATAAACTAAGCTTGATAGTTCTTTCATAATTTCTATTAAACCTGCACTGGATTTCTCTAAACTGAAAAATGACTGTTTGTTCTCAGTAGCAGCTCTTTTATATTTGAAGTAGCTTTATAAAAATTATTCTGTGGAAAGTACAAAAAGTATACTATCAATTTCAATTCTCTTGATAGTTTAGTAAAGTTTTATTTTGATTTATTATATTGTACCTAAACAGAGTTTTAAATCAGTTTGACAAATGCAGCTACATGATATTCTTTCCTCTTTACCTTCCCTTGGGGATCTCCTGGGGGATGATTCTTCTCCTGATTTTTACACTTACACCCCTCTGTATTTGCTAATCTTCTTTGTGACGATGTATACTGAGAATTCCAAAATGAGAAGACTATGTTACTAAAAAGCCAGGTCTTTAAATTATTCTGACAAAAATATCACATATTTATCATTCAATAAAATTCCATAAACATAACACTTGAATATAAGCATTAAATAAGTTGGATTATCAGGTTATTTCTATCATCATGGACATTAAGGTATTTAGTGTAAAATAATTAAATTGAACAATTTCTTTTGTACTAATTTGTTTTCCATCACCTAGATCTAAGATGAATTTAGATAAGTAAAATCAACTTCTCTGCAAGTTATTTGGTACTGGGAGAAGTTTCCTTTTTAAGATTCTTTATTGGTATAAGTTTGTGACCAACAGTGACTGCGCTCAGCGAGGGGTCTCAAGGGGTCTGATACACATCCACACGCATCAGGAGAGTTTCTACTCCCCGAGTTCCCCAAGCTCCCCTCTCTTCTTTCCCTGATCCTCTTCCCATCTCCACCGCCTACCTCTCTGTTTCTTAACCTCATTCTTTGATTCTTGGCCATTTAAAAAGAGTGCAAAATCAGACAAAGCAACCTTCTAGGTTCTGCGCGGAGCATCACTGTGAAATCCTCCCCTTCCTTTGCTTTCTGCTTCCGGATGCACTTTCCTCTTGCATCACAAAGACAAGCTGAACTTTGGAAATGAAACGCATGCTTTTCCAGACCCCTGGTCCTTCCTGCTTTGACTTGCTTGTCAGCATATTTTCCATTATAACATATTGTCATTTTAAAACATTTTTAGTTTTAACTGCAGCAAAGAGGTGACAGATTTCTGTTTTCTTGTGTTATCATCAGCAAACTTATACTAATGCAGCTGAGCAGCCCATCATTTAGTAATTGCTAAAAAAGAGAGAGATCAATGGGATTGTTAGGATTCTTGTACACAATTGATGATTTAGAGTCCCAGAGATTTGGTGCTGTTTCTGAGGCCTTCTAAAATTATCCCACATCTGGGCAAACAATTCCAGGCTGCCTTTCTGACTTCATGTCAAAGAACAATTGTTATAACAGCATTCACCTTTGGAGCAAAATTTGTTAGATCTCCCCCGCCTGTATTTGCATGACTGTGTGTGTGTAAAGGAATGTGCATCCAACTCCTTTCACTCATATCCAGGGATTGAGCTCTAATTGTACTTGGCACAACTACTACAAGAGTAGCAAGAGGGACCAGCATACAGCCTACCAGGTGGAAATCACCACCATCGTCATCCTAATTGCCATGATTGAGAAAACAACCACCAGGAATATTGCCCTTGGCTTTGCCATGGCACCGTCACAATGGGCTCATTTGTTTATGCCATCAAGGCCCACCGCCTTCAAGACAATGTGCGTTGTCAAAGTCAGGCCTCAAATGTTTTTCTCTCTCCACCAACACAGACAGGGCACCCTGAGAGACTCTAGTGAGAACTCATTACTGAACTACCTCTGGGATTTGACTAAGAGCTCTAGTCTACACCAAACATGGTGCAAAGTCTACGGAGAGCTGCAGTTCCATGCAGCAGTTCAGACTAGGCTCTTGAAAGCAGACAAATGCAAACAGCCAGGCAGGGCTGGGCAAAGAAAAAGCATGTTCTACTCCACACCCTGGGATGAACTTTCACCAAGCTCCCGTTTGCCTATCTCTCAAGAGATGGAGAATGCACAATGTGTTGAGAAGAACAGTAATGGCACACATTTAGAGAGTAATATAAAACAACCCTGAATATTTTTAAGTACCATTTGCACTGTCCTCCCATAGACAGGTGGAATGTGATTTACAGAAATTGTAGGATGGTGGGAAAAGCATAGGTTCAATCTGCACGTTAGCCTGCTCCTCTCACCACACTGTCAAGGTCTTCACGTCTCACTGAGCTAATTAGTAGGAATCTTAGTACTAAAAGACTACCAACTATTGACTGAAATCCAAAATTATTGTTAAAGTAACAGAATGTCTACCAGGTTAAAAGTATCACTCTGAATTCTATTGACCTCCTATCCTTATATTCATCCTGCATTAATTATAATATCTACTTTTTAAAAGTTTTTTTTTTATTTTAAAGAGAAAAGAAACACAGAAAAGAGAAACAAAAACAAGAGACATACAAACAACTACAAGAACAACAAGAAAACCCAAACAATAACAATATATGCTTTCAAACCAAGATGATAGGAATTTAACAATGGTTGTAATATTGCATATTCTTGTCTTCAAAAGACTTGCTTAGATTACCAAATACAGACATACAAATTGATTGAATCATAAGAGTATTAGCTGTTCTTTTCCAAGAACTAATAGAATTAGTAGTGTAATCAACTTAGCTATTTTATGTACATATAAACAAATTTATATCTTTTTCTTTTACCTTTCTGTTCTCCTTTCCCCTATCCTAGTTATTTTTCCCTTTGAGCAGATTCTTACCCTTTCAAAATATCTATTGTAGATTTTGTATCTTATTTTCTCTTTGAGTTTCTTATACTAGGGAGACAATATGGTATTTACACATGTGAGTTAGATTTATTTCACTTGTGAGTATGGTCTCAGGTCACATCCGTTTACCTATAAAAGCCCTGATGCAGTCCTTCTGTAAGCTGAGTAATACTGCATTGCATGAAAATACCATATCTCTTTTAATCTCTTCATTTATATTAACAATGTCTTTTCACTGGCTTGTCCAATTTGTATTAAAGTTGCTTTTCTCCTTATCTCAAAAATGTATGAATGAATAAATAACAAACTATGGACACCCCTCTGTATTTTTCTTTCCTTCTCCCCTTATGAGATCATGGAAACCTGTGCAGTATCCCTGCTCGTCACCTCTCGTGGAGACTATCTAGTCCTGTGCAACCCGGCTTGTGATGTGACTGTACCACTCCCGCAGTGGTGGCCTCAGTAGTCTCCTTCTTGATAAATCCAAAAAATCTTGTCCAGTCCTGGTCCGACTTCTCTACAAAACACTTGATACCCAGAACTTCCTCTTCTCCCTGAATCAGTTTCTTCAGTATCTGTGTTTTGCCTTTTCTCACGTGATTTTTCCCTGTCTTGCTCTGACATTTCCCTGAGCATTTTCACTTTTGCACACACCTCTGTGCTGCAGCTCTGCATCTATCCAGGACTTCTCCCCTGAGTGCCAGCATTTTCTCAGGCCCTCTGTGGGACTCTCTCATTACATGAGATCTCATCCCATAAGAAATTCAACTCAGCCAGGTACGGTGACATATGCCTAAAATCTCAGCACCTGGGAGGCTGAGGCAGGAGGATTCCTGTAGAGCTGAGGCCAGTCTGGGTTATATAATGATTTCAAGTCTAGCCTCAGCTACATAGAGGGGCCCTGTCTCAAAACACAACTGAAGCAAAATTCAAAGTCAGTATAACCCAAATATTTTCCCTAAAACTTCCTCTTGTGTTTATTAAAATTTATGAATATCACTATAATTTTCCAAGAAATGAAAACTTAGTAATAATTTATCCTTCTCCTTTCCCACACATATCCTATCAATTATAACTTAATATTCCTCAATATTCTACCTGTCTTTTTCAATATTTTAGTGTCTAATTTTAGGAACTCTTTCACCTTGGCCACAGTTTCCCAGTCGGTCTTATATCTCACACTCAATTCCATCTCCGCACTGAATCAAACTAATTTCTGCAAAGCACAAAACGGTTAATAGGTTCCTCCCACACCTTTCCACTGGTTCCAAACTGAAGGCTGGATTCCCCCAATCCAGAGGCTCAGTACACTCGGTTTCTCCACAGCCTGACCTCCTGGCCTGTGTCCTGCACCTCCTGCAGGCTTCTCCACATCTTCTTGCCGTTCCCAAACTTTAATTTACTCTGATCTCAAGTTCTCAATGCAGAAAGACTCGACCCAGCTTCCCTGACTTTCATCAGGCTTCATCCAGTCCAGAATCCCTCTTTCTCCATCCGGCAATCTGCTGTGTACACCCGCTAATTAGCAGTTATTAAACTCTCCCGTCTTCTTTTTTTTTTAATTTGTCTATTTTTCCAAGAAGACTAAACTCTTTAAGGCAGGGGACAATTTAAAGTTAAATAAATGTAAATCACAACCAATAAAAACTGCAGTATGACATTGCATTTTGGCAAGACTCTTCTTCTAAGTTGGGTTTCAAATTGTGGTATATCTTCTCTCTGATCTAGTAGCCTGCAATTAAAGGACCTTTTAAATTATATATAATGTTGTTTTTGTTATCAGATTGATGCTGAAATGAAAGCTAGACTGCAGTCATAATGCATAAGTATTATCCTAGGTAAGTACATTTTCAAAATGCAGCACCAAAGAACCCAGCATTATACAGTTTATTTTAAAATTCGAGTGGGAAGTTAATACTAGTTAATTTATTCAGATTACTTGTCCTATTTATTATCTATTCATTTATTATCTATTCATACAAAGAGTTATATGGTTTTGAATAACAAAATTATATCTTCTTCACAAGACTATCAAATTGGTACACTTGATATCCAGAAATAATTATACAAACTAAACCATTTTTTAGATTTCTAAAACTCAATCATCAACCCAGGAGAGAGAATTTTGTTGCCCTATTGAACAACTACATATTCATTCAATTACCTGAAACTTTGCCCCAAAACAATTTGATCCACTAACGGGGTGCTCTCTGCCCACTTCCTGATTTACTTTTTTTTACCATGTAGAAGACTTTCCATCATATTTTAAGTTATTCTAGAAAATACCCATTTTCTTCTATATTTTTGTCTGACTGTAACAGATTGTCTTGCTGGTGGTCGAAGAGAGGCATTGTTTAGGGTGAAGCTGTTTCTAAACAGTTCATCTAATTTTGGGGGGCTATGAATCTTCTTAATAAAAACCTACCAATCTCTAGTAAGAGATCTTATCAGCTTGTAGAAAGCCAAGTCCTTTTTTCTGTAGGTGTTCTGATCCCTAGATAAACATTCAGTTCATGCCTTATGGTCAACAGTTACATGGTCTTCACAAGGTTATCACCAACTTGAGTTCTCATTTTGACAGTTTTGGGGCCCTGAATCAATTATTTTCTCCAAGGCTTCAAGCCCCCAAATTGGCTTGCACCATATTTTCATGCCCTACTGAGAGAAAATTACTGTGTCTCACAGCACCAGGTAATCTTTTCCCCTTCACTTTGGAAACGTGTTTTTAGTGTCCTCTGGATTGCCAAGGGACAATCTTGATTGCTTTTTTATTCAAGATGGGTGAAAAACATTTTATATACCAGAGTTAAGCCTAGCACAGAGCTCCTGCTAGGGGACAAACAGGTGGCCAGACAGTACTGTGTAGTTATCTCTGCTCTCACCCTCATTCCAAGCCATAAACTTACTGCAGACAATGAAAAGTGGAATTTCTTTCAGTGTACAAAGAGAACTCATCACATTTTTTGAAAGGGATTAAAAAATAAGGAATAATACATACACCACAATACAAAGTAGAACAACTTGTTTTAAAAATTTTTGCATTCATCAATGTTTTACCAAAAAAAAAAAAAAACACAAAACAAACAAACAAACAAACGAAAAAAACCACTAAATGCTTTCTCAATTTCAAGAGCAGGAACTGTGGTAGTCAGCTTTCCGTAACATAATTCCTGAGATAATCAGCTTATGAAGAAAAAGGCCATGCATTTGTTGACACTTTAGAGCTGCCAGACCACGACCGGGTAGAACCCATGCTTCTGCCTCAGGCAGGGGAGCCAGAGAGCAGTGATGAGGTGAGGAAGGTGAACAGAGCAGTCTTCACCTTATCATCAGGAAACAAAGGGACCGGCTGGGGCCCCTCACCCCAGTGACCAAACGACCCCCCAGCTCTCAGATTCCGCCACCTCCCAATTCTGTCAGCCTCGCAACCAAGGTTTATCACATGGGCCTTTTGGATGTTCAACTTCCAAACTATAGCAGAGACATCATTATGGTTTTTACTGCCTTTTGTGTCTGGCAGTGACTGTCCTTTCCCATAAAGCAGAAAGCCAGACACATTGTTAGTTTAAACAAGAAAAAAGGCACTGGAGAGGTGCCTTGGTGTAATAAAACCAAGCACTTCTTTTCCTTAGCATTGGGAATTTCTTACTTCTTCTTTTGGACCCATAAAGTGGACCACATGGATATATGGATCATGCTAGCCAGGTTTATCTTTACTGTAAACATAAAAACAGCTAGACTTTGTATGCCTCTGATAAGCAGGATGATAGTTGAGGGCCATTCATTATTTTTTAATTTACCATTCATCTCCACCATTGTAGACCTCGTGCTGAAACAGCCATGGAATGAGCTCTGACGGTCAGACTACGGGATCCCTGGGAGACGCCCTATCTTTTCTCTTACATTGTCTTCATGGAATCATCATCATAACGATTTGCGATGAGAATCAGTTGAATTATAATGCAAACAATAAATACAATGGATAATGATGGTTTTCAGAACTGTTCTTGTGTCTTTCACAAAGATGCCCTTGGAGACAGCCTGAACCTCACCAGTCCCATTTGTTTCTAGATATCTCCTTAATCATCCACTATATAGTTTCCAACACACTGCGCTCCATCTCCTGATTGCTGCTCAGGCCTAGTGGGTGCCATTAGGAAAAAGATAGCCTGCTCCACAAGCACGCTGGGATAACTCCCTGCTTAAGAGCAAGATGAAACACCTTGGGACTCCCTCCTGCCTGCAGTGCAAGTTCCATGGATAATGTAATACCAGCCTTAATAAAATAAAAGTCTTGCTGCCTGACTGAGTTTTTTGTTTGTTTGGTTTTTTTGCTAAAATCCTGAGAACAACATAGTGAGACAGAGTTATAAACATTATCTTTCAGGTTACCTCAATTTATAATATATGAAGTATATATGATTTTCTGTGTGCCTGCTTTGCCCAGGAAAAATGAAAGCATTCTAATTTGTGTAGAAAAATCATATTTTTAACATATATATCTCTCTTAAACCACTATAGGCCAAGGAAAACCTTCAAAATGCAGAGTTGACTATACCAGAGAATCATGAAAGATACAGAATTATATAGAGATGTAGATTACCATGAAAGGTGTAGAATTACATAGTACAGACGAAATATATTTCTTGGAAAACATTACAGGAGTCAGAAAAAATCATCTCTGTCACATAGCAGTATTCTAAGTCCCATCAAGCAGTATTTCATTCCCTGAACTAAGGTCAAGCACTCCTCTATTAGCTAGAAAATAAAATGCATAGTCCCTCCCAGTTTCTATGGCAGCAGGTGCAGTTCTACTTTCCACAAAGACTCTGAAGTGGGAAACTAACCTCAAATACAGAAACACTTCACATGCATGAAGTCACAAAGCAACGAAGTCCACACAACATTGATTAGACAGCATTTGGGGAGGGGTTGTTTTTAAAATTTTATTTAAAGAAAGAAAAAAAACCAAAGAAGTAAAAGAATACAAGTAATACAGTATTTCCAAAAAAAAAAAAATAAACAGTAAGAAATCACTAGTTAATGGATTATGTATTGTGATCTTATTGTTCAAGCTATAAAATTAAGCATATAAAGTGAACATTCAAACAGTGAGACTGCAAACAGTTGTGTTTAATGATCCAACAAAAACTTAGTAATATGGTCATCTATCTTAACACACCTAAACACACTTGCAGGTGTATCCTTAGAGAACTTTCTTTTCCTCTCTTTTTTTGCAATAACAATTACACGTGTTGGGTTTTATTACTCCCAGTTTTTATTACTTTTTTTGGAAGAGAATAAAACCAAATGTGACAAAACAAAGCAGAGTCAAAACAAATGATGGATATAGTACATAATGTAAAAAAATAACACAAGGTAATCAACAATGGTTACCATCATGCCTCTTGCTACCTTAAAAAGATTTGCCTATATCATCAGGTATAATAAAATTGAACAAAACAGTACAGAACAAAACCAATAAAACCTAAACATTGGAGACATTATAGGACTTCAAAAGAAGATAATAGTCAAACCAGAATGGGCATCATAGTGAATCTTATTGCCTTCAAAGTAGTTGCCTATACCTACAAACTTGATACTATTGAACAAAACAGAATAGAATAAAATCAGTCAAAACAAGATTGTGAGAGCTATACAGGGTTTCAAATCAAGTTAATAGGAAATCAAAAAGTTACTATAATATATCCTGCTAAATACAGATTCAAAGCAATTCCAATAAAAATACCATCAATCATACCATAGATATCGAAAAGTCACTCCTAAAATTCATCTGGAGTGAGAAGAGACCTAAAATAGCAAAGACAGTTCTAAGCAGCAAAGGTAAGGTAGGAGGCATCACAATCCCTGACTTGAAGTTATACTACAAAGCAACCGTGGTAAAATCAACATGGTATTGGGATCAAAATAGAGCTGAAGAACAATGGAATACATTAGAAGATACAACCACAACTACAAACCCACTAATCACCTTATCTTTGATAAAGGGGCCAAACATGTTCACAGAGAACAACAGTCTCTTTAATAAATGGTGTTGGATAAACTGGCTCTCCATTTGCCGAAAACTAAAACTAGACCCATGCCTATCACCATGTACTAAATTAAAATCTAAATGGATCAAAGATCTGAGTACTAAAACAGAAACACTAAATCTATTGGAAGACAAATTGGGTAAAAACCTTGAAGACATAGGGGTAGGTAGAGAATTCCTGAACAAGAATCAAACCACACAGGAAATACTTCCCAGAATCAATAACTGGGATCACCGCTTATTAAAAAGGTTCTGTATGTTAAAAGAAATCTCCAGCATAGTGAAAAGAAAACCTACAAACTGGGAATAAATTTTAGTGAACTGTTCCTCAGACAAAGGACTTCAGTCTAAAACACATAAAGAATTAAAAAACTCAGACCCCCAGAATGCAAAGATCCAATCCAAAAATGGCATCTGAGATGAATAAATAGTTCCCAGATGAAGAAATACAAATTGCAAATAAGTACTAGAAAAAATGTTCATCATCATTACTCATTAGAGAAATGCAAATTAAAACAACACTGAGATTCCATCTCACTCCTGAAAGAATGGCCAGGATCAAGAAAACCAACAACAACAAATCTGGAGAGGCTGTGGGGAAAAAGGCACTCCCCTGCACTGTTGGTGGGAGTGTAGACTGGTGCAACCAGTGTGGAGGTCAGTCTGGAGATTTCTCAAAAAGCTGGGATTGGAAGTCCCATTTGTTCCAGCTATTCCACTACTACGCATATTCCCAGAAGAACTGAAAGCATCATACCACAGTGATATATGTGCACCCATGTTAATAACAGCACAATATGTAATAGCCAGATCTTGGAACAATGTAAGTGTCCATCAACTGAGGAATGGATAAAAAAGTTGTAGTATTTTTATACAATGGAGTACTACTCAGCTATAAAGAAGGATCACATTGAGATATTTATAAATAAGTGGGCACAGCTTGAGACCATACTCATAAGTGAAATAAATCAAACTCACATGTATGAATACTGAATAGTTTCCCTAGTGTAACAAAGGATTCAAATGTATAAAAGTATGTGGTAATCATGATTCCCCATTATGTGGCCTTAAAGCCTTATAAAGCTTTCACTCATTAATTGGAATGGCTTTATTCTGGGCTGCTTGATATTATTGCCTGTGATAAATTGAACAGCTATTTTGAAGAAAACAAGACATCATAGTAGCTAGTGCTGATTTAATATCATCTTGTTTTGAAGTCTCATCAAGCTTTCATTCTTCTGTCTCCATCTGTTTTATCATGTTGTATCTTACTGGATTTTATTATATGTGATAGTATAAACAAAAATTTTTAAAGGCAAAGAGATAATATAGAAACCATTGTTCATTTTCTTGTTAGCTGGTTCTAAATACCCTGTAATACTTTCATCCTCTTGAATGGTTTCACAGTATCTTGATATGTTGGATGCTATAGTATATGAAGTGTTATTCAAATATTTCAAGGAAAGAGACACTATGGTAAGTACTGTTAAGTCGGGATATCTTGTGGTGAAACACTATGTTGCTTAAATTCTACCTGTATTGTTATGTTGTTATGTTCTCTTTTATCTCAATCTCCCCCTTTTTAAAAAAAATACTTATTTTTTTAAATTTTT
The DNA here is from genome assembly GCF_034190915.1 of Cavia porcellus. Lineage (NCBI taxonomy): Eukaryota > Metazoa > Chordata > Mammalia > Rodentia > Caviidae > Cavia > Cavia porcellus. The sequence goes on along the minus strand of NW_026947513.1, from coordinate 46,701,122 downwards.
TAATTAAGGTAAAAATTACAAAATTAACAGGATATATTATAGTAATGCTTTTGATTTCCAGTTAACTTAATTTGAAGCCCTGTTGCTCTCACCATCTTGTTTTGACTGATTTTACTCTATTCTGTGCTGTTTGATAGTATCAAATCACTTATTTCACATGTATGAATACTAAATAGTTTGCCTAGTGTAAGAAATGATATAAATACATAAAAGTATATTGTAATCATGATTCCCCATTATGTGGCTTTGAAGCCTTATAAAGTTTTCATTCATTAATTGAAATGATTTTATTCTGGGCTGTTTGATTTTATTGTCTGTAATGATATGAACAGCTATTTGAAGAAAACAAGACATCATAATAGTTGTTAGTGCTGCTTTAATACCATCTTGTTTTGAAGTCCCATCAAACTGTCATTCTTCTGCCTCCATTGGTTTTATCATGTTGTATCTTATTGGATTTTATTATATGTGATAGTAGAAACAAAATTTTTATAGGCAAAGAGATAATATAGAAACCATTGTTCATTTTCTGTTAGCTGGTTTTAAATACCTTGTAATACTTTCATCCTCTTGAATGGTTCCACACTGTCTTGATATGTTTGATGCTATACTATACGAAGTTATACTCAAATATTTCAAGGAAAGAGACACTATGGTAACTACTATTAAGTAGGGTTATTTTGTGGTGAAACAATATGTTGCTTAAATTGTTCTGTTCTGACCTGTATTGTTACATTGTTATGTCCTTTTTTATCTCAATCTCCTCCTTTTTTAAAATTTTTTTTATTATTTTTTAATTAAGGGAAAAGATTAGGCAGCATTTGTAGATATTTTAAAAATATCTGCAAATATCACCCTATTGAAACTTAAAGCAAATCTGAGAAGTAGATATCATTTAGAAAATATATAAGGACAAATTTCAAAAAACAACTCAGTGGCTCCTAGTTATAATATTTTAAAAGCATAACATAGCGTTTCTGTTCAATTCCAGCCTTTTATGGAAGATTCACAGGGAGACTTTAATCAAATTAATTTTTGAAATATAGTATATTTTACACTTCAAGAGTCAAAACTGACTTTATACAATTTATCACACCCCAAATTCACCTTACCACTGATATCTTTTTGCTAGTAATTACCCAGAATGATTTCTCTGTGAAATTAATTTGGAAAATTCTGCTCTTTTTATTTGATTAATTTACAAATCACTCACAAAGTATGAAAACTAAAACCATTTGGTCAAACATTTATACTCTTGATCAGGTAAAACTAGGTGTTTCTCTTTAGCACTAAGTAGCCACCAAATTTTACAAGATTGTCTGAAGTAGTGTTTTCACAGAACCACTGAATATACAGTAATTCCTTAGTTCAAAAATGCTTCTGTTTGCAGACAATTCAGTTCATCAACAGAAGCACTCACCAAAATTTTGCTTCTGCTCATGAGTTCTGCATCAAATGAATAGCACGGCCACAGCCATCTACCCCACGTGATCATGAGCACGGCCTTCTCCCCCAGAATCATGGAAAGGATTATATTCATGAATCCAAGTGTTCTTCAACAAACTTTGAATGCATTTTATCATTTTTTAAAAAATTAAAATAATTAATCCAGGGCTGGGGATTTAACTCAGCGATACAAGCGCCTGCCTGGCATTTGCAAGGTCATGAATTTGATTCCCATTACCCCCTGCAAAAAAAAGAATAATCCAAATATTCTGTCCTTTTTACATGAGTTTATTTTTATTACATATTTGCATATATATTTGCAAATATATTTACATGTATAATTATGCCCAATTTCACAGGAAACAGATATCTTTTTATGCTATATTGTCAATATATGCTTATCCTATGAAATCCAACATTAAACATGCATTTCCATGTACTAACAAGTGATTCCACCAGTGAACTTATTTTTTATGAGAAATCTTCACCTTTTTTGTTATACATAACCTTCATCCAAGAACCTGAGTCATTACCATAATAGAAGACAAATAAATTGTTTTCTTTTTTCTAAGAATGACAGTTTTTTCAAACTTATACTTGAATGTTTTGTTTTTAATTTAATTAAGCTTATTGTTACAATTTAGGTATATAGTGACTGCACCCATCATACAGAATTCATACGTCTACATGATATACCTTGATTGTCTTTTTTCCCCTCCGCTCTCTTTAGCCCCTCTCCTCCTTATTTATGAAGTTTATTTTCCGTTTATCCTTCTTTTCTCACTTTTCCTTTCCCCTTCTTCCCCTCTCCCTCCGCCTCCCTAATCCCCCTTTCCTTTTCAGCAATCTCTTCCCATTTCATCGTATCTCTTGTACAGTTTAGTTCTTATTTACACTTACAGTTTCTCACAAGAGAGACAATGCATTATGTGTCACATATGTGTCAGGTTTATTTTACTCAAGAGTATGGTCTCAAGACCCATCCATTTGGGCCGGAGGGTTAGCTCAGTGGTATAAACACTGCCTGGCAAGCGTGAGGTCATGAGTTCAATCCCTGGTACCGAAAAAAAAATGATGCATCCATTTAGCAATGAATGTCTCAAGTTCCTTATTTATGGAAGAGTAGTACTCCATTATATTAAAACAAATTTTATTCTATTCCTCAGTTAAGAGGCATTTGAGTTGTTCCCAAGATTTAGCTATTACAAACTGTGAAACTATAACATGGATGTTCACATATTGCTGAGGTGTGATATTTTTAATTCTTTTGAGAAAATACCGAGAAGGGGAATAACTGGGTTAAGTGAGACTGCAGGTGCTGGTTTTCTGAGGAGTTTCCACACTGATTTCTACAGTGCTTGCACCAGTCTACACTCCCTCCAACAGTGGAGACGGGCTCCTTCTTCCCCACAGCCCCTCCAGCATTTGTTATTGCTTGATTACTTGATGACAGCCATTCTTTCTGGGGTGACATGAAATCTCAGTGTCGTTTTAATTTGCATCTTTCAAATGATCAGTGATGCTGTCTGTTTTTTTCATGTATTTGTTTGCCATTTGTACTTCTTCATCTGAGAATTGTATATTCATCTCAGATGCTGATTTTTGCACTAGGTCTTTGAATTTAGGGGATCTGATTTTTTTCAATTCTTTATATATTCTGGATATTAGCCCTATGTCTGAGGAACAACTTGCTAAAACTTTTTCCTACTCTGTGGATTGTCTTTTCACTCTGTTGATGATTTCTTTTGCTGTACAAAACTGTTTAAAAAGATGAGATCTCAGTTGTTGATTCTTTGTAGGATTTTCTATGCAATCTGGGTTTTGTTCATGAAGTCTCTGCCTATACATATGTCTTCAGAGTTCTACCTACTTTGTCTGTCAGTAGATTTAGTGTTTTTGTTTTAGTATTTATATTTTTGACCAATTTCGATTTTAGTTTAGTGCATGGTGAGAGATGTGGGTCTAGGTTTAGTCTTTAGGATGTAGAAAGCCTGTTTTTCTGACACCATTTATTAAAGAGGCTATCTTTCTTCCAGTGAACATGTTTGGTCACTTTGTCAAAGATAAGGGGGCTGATTGTCTTTAGAGTTGTTTCTGCATCTTCTAATCTGTTCTGTTGATTCACAGATCTATTGTTTGTTTGACTGGTTGTTATTTGTTTGGGGTGGGGTTTTTTTTGCCAATACCATGCTCTTTTTATCATAGTTACTTGGTAATATGATTTCAAATCAAGGATTGTAATACCCCCTGCCTTATATTTATTGCTCAGAATTGCCTTTGCTATTTTAATTCAAATGAATTCTAATTCTTCTAATTCAAATGAATTTTGGAAATCTTTTTACTAGTTTTGTGAGGTACAGTAATGATATATTGATTGGGACTGTATTAAACCTGTATAAAAATTTGGGGAGTATGGCCATTTCCACTTCAAGAACAAAGAATATCTTTCCATTTTCCAATAACCTCTTTTATCGGCTTTTTCATAGTACTCTAATTTTCAATGTTGAGTACTGTTACTACCTTTGTTAGATTTATTCTGAAGTATTTCATTTTTTCAATGTGATTATGAAAGGTGTGGTTTCACTAATTTCTCCCTCAGTAAGTTTATTCGTGTACAGCATTGTTATTGTTTTTTGAATGTTGACTTTGTAGTGAGTTGTGCTATTGAATTTGATTATTAAATCTAGAAATATTTTGGTGGAGTTTTGGGGATCTTCTATGTAGAATAACTTCTTTCCTACCTGCCCTTATTTATTTTATTTCTTTCTCATCTGATTGCTCTGGCTAATGTTTCCAGAACTACATTAAATAGGAGTGGTAATAGTGGACATCCTTATCTTGTCCCTGATTTTAGAGTGAAAGCTTTCAGGTTTAGACTGTTTAATATAATGTTGGTTCTTGATTTGCTGCAGAAGAGCTTAGAATGACATTTACAAGTCACATTTTTAGGGGCTTTCCAATGAAACCAACAGTAGGAAATAAAGAGATTTGTTTTAAAGAATTGACTTAACCAATTTGAAGTTTGCAAACATAAAATCCATATGGCATGCTGACAGTCTAGATATTCAGGCAGGAATTGTGTTGCAGAGTTGAAGTAGATTTTTTCTTTTCCGTGAAACATCAGTTTTTGCTTTTAAGGCCTATAACTGTCATTGTGTGAGACTCACTGATACTATTAATGTTAAAACCCTTTACTTAAAGTCACCTGATGGTAAATGTTAGTCACATCTACAAAATACCTTTACAATGATGTCTACATCAATATTTTGCTGCTAAACAATTGGGCACCCACACCTAGAAGTAGACACATAGAATTTAACTGTCAAGCTTTCTGTTCAATTTACAATACTACCTTCTGGTATTTCTCTGGATTCCTAAGTCATTCCAAAAGGTGGTTCTTAAATACCTCCTGAGAAGAATCACCACACATTCCTCACAGTATTACTGTACAATTATCACACCTGGTAATTCTTGAGACACAGTGCTGCCTTTTATGGAGATTCTGACAAGTGCAAGAAAAAATACTCTAGAATTAGTTCAATAGTTATAAGTCCCAGTAAAGCGAAAAATTGATCAGCTTGACAGTCTATCCAATTTTCACTAGGAGATAAACAGCCAAGAAACAAGAAACAGCCAACAAACAAGAAAATTAGGAAGGCTGTTTCTTACACTCTAGTCTCCTGTTGTGCACCAGTGTCTTAGTTATTTTTCTCTCATTTCTGGAGCAAAATACCTGACAGCCAAAGTTAAAGAGGGAAAAGTTTTAATTAGCTAATAGTTTGTGGAAATTGTAGTTCATAATCAGCTGGCTCCAATCAGGATGGAATGGCACCCGGGCAACAGTTCAAAGCAGCAGAAGACAAGCAACAAGAGCAAGAGAAGATGAGAAGGCACGCCTCTTTCCCTCCCTTACAGTGTAAGAGGGTGCCCAGCCTCGGGCAGGGGTGGCACTCACACCATCTCAGTGCCCCCCCCCCTTGCACAATCTGAGGGTGTTCACAAGTGACGACTCTGGCCCCTGCTGAGTTGCTTAGTTAAGCTTCTAAACTTCTCAAGTTGACACAATGCATCAATCATTATAACCTGTCTTTATCACACAGATATAACCCCATCATCCTACCTAAAAACGTGGAAGTCAAGTTTGGCAGACACCTCTATTCCCAGCCCTCAGAAGGCTGAGACAGAAGGCTCACCAGGTTATGGCCAAGTTGGGCTACAAAATAAGATCTTAACTAAAAAATAAGCCTCCTCTCAAAAAAATAAAAAATCAGTCTCTACCATCTCCCCATCCCCGCAGAGGTGCAGATTTAATCCATCCTGAGCAAAACCTACTATACATCCAAATCCCAAGTTAGAGCTCCAGAAACCAGTACCCTCACCCAAATTAGATTTTTTAAAAAGCATCTGAGATCAACCACCAAACACATTTTGGCTCAGTGACTCATCCTGCTATAGCAAGGGTTACATTTTAACACTACATTATCTCAATCTGTCATTACTTTGAGTATTTTTCCATAATCATAAAATAGCAACTCTCTCTTCTACTAAAGAGAAATTATAAAATAAATAATTATAAAATAAAATAACTAGAAAATAAAACTTTCTCTTCTACTATGAAGAATAATCATGTAAATACCCGCTTTTTCCAGATTCTTTCAACCTCGTCCATTTCTTGCATGACCTAACTGGAAAACGAGTTGTAGCTGGAGTGGATGGATCTCATTTTCAGGGAAGCAGCAGCTGTGCCTTTAACCACTTCCACTACCACAAATCTCACAGTGTCAAGCTATTTGATTTTTGGCAAGTTCTGTCTACAATTAACAACAGTCATATCTACTTATCCATCCATAGATCAGGAGCTTGGGACTCCTTTGTTGCTTCCACCCAAGCAGGAAATTTTCCAGCTCTAACTGAGTGAGTGAGAAGGGTGTATGCACTGTGTGCTTCATGAAGTCTCAAAACGTAACTGCTTCAAATAACAGGCTCTGCCTCCACCTTGTGGCTATCACGTATAAATGCAGACAGCGGAACAGAAAGATTCTGATCGCATCTGTATACAAGGTAGACAACTATATTACTAATCTCTGTTAGTTCATCAGAAAGAACAAGTTGTGCTTTCATTGTTCAGTTGTTTGATCATTTGTTCATGCCTATGTCTTGTAACCTGAACAACTACTTCAAAGATAACAATATCCAATACATTAACCCAGTTTAATCTCCTATTATTTTGTTTTGAAATTCTATATCATCATGTTTATCCTTTTTTTTTTTTTTTTTTTTTTATCGGTACCGGGAATCGAACTGACTACTGCCTGCTTGCAAGGCAGGCACTTATGCCGCTAAGTTAAATCCCCAGCCCCCTCTTTTTTGTTTTTAAAATTAAAAAAAAAAAAAACTGTCACCAGGAAACCATCTGAAAAAGGCTTTCTGATACAGTTCTATTTACAACAATGTGAAAAGCAGTTAAGAAGGTAAAGAAATTTCAACTTTTTTCTCAGAAATCAATTGTAATCATTGTGTCAGTTTGGCAACTCTACATTGACTGAATGTTCCAACAAAATGCTTCCTTTAGTCACCCTGGGTTCATCTTTTCTGCTCCAGGCACCCACATGCCCAGAGCATGGCTCTGCAGTCTCTCTTGCCCTTGACCTGCAAGGATGGGAGGTGTTCAGAGAGAACACCAGACATCCTAGACGCCAAATTCATTGGCAGAGGTGCTGAGTATATGCAAAGATGAAAGGCCAAGACAGGTACTGAAGATCCTGTCAGTAGTGAATGGGCCTTGGAGAATACTAGTTCATTCAGAACCTACCAAAGACTGTGTACCGCTGGGAGGCACAACTTGAGAGTCCTCTGTGTGGTTCAAAGAGCAAAGAAATTAACCCATGTGTGTGACTAGGTCTGAATCTATTAAACTTAATAGAAGAGGTAAAAAAAGAAGATACATATAAAAAAGCAAATGAACCCATCACTGGAAAACAGATACGTCTCCCAACTCCCTCGAGCAGATCAAAGGGCCACTGATAGAGAAGAAATCACACACCAAAAAGCTGAAATGATAAAGAAAGAAACAAACAAACAAACAAAGAAACAAAAGAGAAAAAATAAGAGAAAAGAAAAGAAATGAAACTAACTCAGGGAGCTCAAGCCCTCAATTATAACTAAACAGATAGCAGACTTAATAAACAAAATAGTGAATGAAAGAAGACTAATAAAAATCACAACTAACTAAAACAAATCAAAACATGAATGACCAAGTTAGTAAGAATTGTAGTCTATTAAAAGTTGCCAAACAGAAATACAGGAGATAAAATAAAAGTTCCAATAAAGTATGGGCATCAAAACTGACTGACATGAAAACAAATCTCAGGACAAGAAAATAGAAAAATAAGTAAAATGGATCCTATACTTCCTAGATAACAATAAAACTAACCTCCTATTATTTGATATTAGAGAAAAGAGACAACATGAGCAGTGTAACATAACACTTTCCAAGTACGAAGAAAGAATTCAACATTTATGTAAAGGTGTAGAAGTACCACGCAGGGGGGCTGGAGGTTTAGCTCAGCAGCGTAAGCACCTGCCTTGCAAGCAGGCAGTCGTCAGTTTGATCCCTGGTACCAATAAAAAGGAAAAAGACCAAAAAAGAAGTACCAAGCAGGCACAGCCAGAGAAGACCTTCTCCACAACGTATCGTAGCCAAAGGACAGAATCTTAAAAACTGTTCGTTAAGCATATCCTACTACAGTGGCAGATGCATTCCCCTAGTTACAGCAGCACAACTCACAATAGTTCAGTCTTGGAAGCAGCTATGTCTATCTATGTCTATCAACAAGTACATGAAGAAAGAAAGTGTATTTCCCAGTGGTGGGCTGTGCTGAGGTGAACAAGAAGTCAGCCCTTTCCTGTGAGCCAGCACTAGCTGCAGGCCATGGGGAGGAGAAGCAGCAGCCAGCCTCTTCCTGTGAGCCAGCTGGTGCATGGGCTGGGAGACAAGAAGAGCAACTGACTGATTCAGAGAAACAGGCTAAGATGATAGCTATTGAAGTAAAAAAAAAAATAATAATGCTTGCAGTGTTTAGTGTTTGATTGACTTTGCAGGCCCAAAGCCAGGAGAGTGATCATCTATTTAGAGGATAAAAATATGCTGTCTAGCAACTATTGAGGGATCTCCTGCTTCTAAAGGTGGTAGCCATTGTTAATTGTCTGTTATCCTGTTTTAAAACCCTGTATCAGTTTCATTGTTTTGTTTTGTTGTTTTGTTTGATTTTATTTTATCTGATGGCATGGGCAGCTATTTTGAAGATAATAAGAGGCATTTTGTAGCCATTGTTGATTTCCTGTTATCTGGTTTTGAAGTCCTGTGTCATTTTCACTGTTTTGTTTTAAATGGCTTCAATCTATTTTATTTTGCTTGGTTTTACTCTCTTTAAAATAAAAAATGAAAGTGTAGTACTTACACACAATGAAGCACTATTAAAGAAGAACAAATTTGAGTCATGCATAGGGAAATGGGCGATCCTTGAAACCATAATTTAAGTGAAATAAATCAGTCACACAAGCTTAAATATCATGTGGTTTCTCTTGCATGAAAAATTCAATATAAAAAAAGAGGAAAATGAAAGATAACATGAAATAGAGAGATCTTGTGCAAAAGATAGGAGTGGAGAGGGACGAGAGGGGAAGGGAATGAAACAAGAATTAAGATGTGTTATGTTCATCTACCAACTCTCCACAGGAATATAATTTATATGTACTTCAAACATATATCAATAAAAAATAAAAACAAAAAGAAAAAATAGCAAATCCCTTAGTGTTTCAAGTCTAAAAAAAAAGTTTTCAATCCAGACTCAAATTTTCTGTAAAACTATCCTTCAAAACTGATAAGGAAAGCCCGGAGATTTAGCTCAATGGCATAAGCACCTGCTTTGAAGCACATGGTCATGAGTTCAATCCTCAGTACAAAAAAATAAAATTAAAAAGTGCCTTGAAAAATTCATGATCACCAAACAGGTCTTCTGAAAAATTGTCAAGGAATCCTAGAAAGAGATAATGCATCTAAACAATGGCATGAAAGTTACTAGAATGACCATATCAAGCAGAGTGACCAGTTAAACAAAAGGGGAAAAAGAAAAAAACAATGTCAAGAATAAGACAACACATTTCAGTAATAATTCTCAGTATATGTGTTCTCAACTCCCTAGTCAAAAGACACTATTAGCAGATTATAACAAAAAATTCATATGCTGCATGATAAGGAGCACATTTAATCAAAAACTGCACAAACTAAATATTAAAGGGTGAAAAACACTGTTCCATGCAATGGAGATTTGAAGGAAAGCAGGAGCAGCTACCAGACTTACAGAGGAAGTAGACCTAAAGCCAACAGTAATTAGAAGAGGTAAAAAAGGTCACTACATATTAGTTAAGGGAACAATTCAATAGGAAAATACAACAACTTTAAACATACATGCACCAAATACCAGTACAAAAAAATTCATAAAACAAACACTGCTGGACATGAAAGTGCAAATAAACAGCAACACAACCACAGAGTGGAACCTCAATATCCCACTCACACAAATAGTTAAATGGACATAAAGTCAATCAATAAACATACATCAGAGTTGAATATACCTTTGAACAAACAGACTTAATAGGTTTACTACAAATAACTCTTTCCAAAATAGACCACATACTAGCCAATAAAGCTTATTTCAATAATTATGAATCAGTTATCTCATGTACATTATCAGATCATAATGTACTGAAACTAGAAATTAATGGCAAAGAAAAATAAAAATTTTAGCAACAAATGGAGATTAAATAATACACACTTGAATAATCAATGGTTCACAGAAGAAATTAAATGACTCTTAAAATCAGTACAAAATACTGGAATCTATGCGACACAAATCCTAAGAGGGAAGTTTATTGCCATGAATGCCCACATCACAAAAATAGAGGAATCACAAATTAACCAATGACACACCTCAAGGTCTTAAAAAACAAGGGCAATTCAAATTTAAAGTTAACACAAGGAAGACAATTATAAAGATCAAGGAGCAAATTAATGAAATTGAAAGTAAAAAAAATAGAAAACCACTAAATCAAACAACTTGTTCTTCAAGAAAATAAAATAGACAAACTCTTTGCCAAACTTACAAAAAGAAAGACCCATATTCATGTAATTACAAATGAAAAATATGAAATCATAATAGACACAAAAGAAATCCAGATTATAACCATTATGAAAAACTATATTCCAATAAATTAGAGAATATAGAAAAAATATATGGACTCTTAGACACATATAAATAAACAAAACTGAACCAAGATTCAAAAACCCTAACAGTCTTATAACAGGTAATGAAATTTAGGTAAGAAATACCTACCAACTAAGAAAATCATAGGACCTGATGTTTTCACTACTGAATTCTACAAGAACTTCAGGGATGAACTACCAATGATACTCCTCAAACTTTTTAATAAAATTAAAATGGAAAGAGTACTAGAAATTCTTTAAAATTATCATTACTTTAACTCCAAAATCAGACCAGAACTAACTAACAAGAAAACCACAAGACAATCTCCTGAATGAACATAGATGCCAAATCCTCAAGACACTGACAAAAAAGAATAAAACCATAAATCATCAGAAAGGACACACAGGACGTACATCATGAACAAGTTGGCTTTATCTCAGGGTTACAAGGATGGGTATACAAGTCAAGAGAAGGACAAAAATCACATGAACATCTCAGTAGACACAGAGAAAGCCTTTGACAAAATCTGACATCCATGGGTAGGGGATTTAGTTCAGTGGCATAAGCGCCTGCCTTGCAAGCATGAGGTCATGAGTTTGATCCCCAGTAGCCTCCCCCCAAAAAAGTCTAATGTCCATTCACAGTAAAAGCCTTGAAGAAAACAGGTATAAAAGGACTGTACCTTCTTATGATAAAAAGCCAATTTTAATAAACCAACAACATAGTAAATGGAGAAAAGCTGGAAGTTTTCACACTAAAATCAAGAACATGACAAATAAATCCAGTGTCACCACTTCTATTCAGCATAGTAGGAAACTTTAGCCAGAGCAAACAGGAAAGAGAAAGAAATAAAAGGGATACATACTGAAAGGGTTTTGGCCCAAGCCGGACACTGTAGTCGGTAAAGCCAAGGAGCTCCTACCTCCCCCACCCCTAGAGATGAGGTATCTGTGCATCCCTAATGGCCCTAGGGCACTACCCTAAGCTTAGGCTACTTATATACTCCCCACGCCACGTGTCCACTGGAGAGATCACCAGACTCCAGCGGCCGGGGGGTGTCAGTTATCTCTTTCTGTGTTCTCAGAATAAAGGCCTCTTTTGTTTTATACTTCATATCTTTTGGAAATAATATCTTTTGGAAATAATCCTATCACATATAAGAAAGGAAGAAGTCAAACTATCATTGTCATTATCCACATCATCCTTTACGTAGAAGATCCCAAAATATTCCAACCTAGGACTCCTAGAATTGACAAATTCATCAGTTCAGTACAATATAAAATCCCCACACAAAAATTCAATAGCATTGTAGAGCACCAGCAATGAACCTACTATGGGGGAAAGAAACTCCCGACCTACTAGATGTCTGGTGAGTTATGTTCTCTAAAATCGAAGATGCATTTTAGGAAAAACAGAGGTTAGGAGTAGATTATATTCACTGTGAGAAAGAAAGCTTATGTCTGAGAGAGAGAGACACAAGGGGTCCCAAGAGGGTTGCCAATGACTGTCTTTTCTAGGGACATTTATAGGGTAAAACCACAAAGTGAGACAGGTCTAAGGTGGGGAACTCACAAGTGGGCATGAAGTGGGATAGAACTATGGCCAACCAATAAGATTAACTGCTCAGGTAAAATTGATTAAATCAGGAACAAATGAGGAAGCAAGTCACTTAGCAAGCAGGCGTGCATAAAGTGCAATTTCCTGTGTGTGTGTGTGGGGGGGTAGGTTAGTGACTCTTGGCTTCCTCAGGGTGATAGAGATCTACTTAGAATATCAATCCCTGAAGTTTATCCTTAGGAAGTATGTGGGTGCATTTGTTTATCTTTTGTCTTGAGGTCTGGCCCACAGCAAAGGTGTCTGTCTCCCCTACAGTTTTAAGTTATCTAGTCCTCTGCACTGGCTCCTTTGAGGGCCCGGATCTGCCTGCAATACTCTCTAACTCAGTTGCTTGTAACAAACTCTCTGAGAAAAAAATCAGAACAATTCCATTCACATTTTCCTCAAGAAGGATCAAATGCTTGGGAATTAATTTAACAAAAAGAGTGAAAGATCTGTATAACAAAAACAATAGTCAAAGTGGGTATCAGAAAACAGAAAGGTCCGCCCTGTTCCGGGCTAGGCAGAAGCAATTGACAAGATGGCCCCTTTCCTAAAACAGATAAATAATGCAGTCCCAATCATAATGCCAATAGCATTCCTCACAGCATTAGAAAAAAAAAAAAAAAACTTTAAAATTCATATAGAACCAGAAGAGACTCAAAATAGCAAAAGCAATCCTGGGCAACAGAGCAAAGTAAGAGGCATCATAATCTTGGGTTTCAAGTTTTTTACAAAGCTACAGTGTTACCAACAATATATTACTGTCACAAATGCAGAAGTGGTTTGATAAAACAGAGGATGCAGAAACCCCAGGCCCACTCAATCATCTGATATTTGACAAAGGGGCCAAAAACATACTTTGGAAGAAGGATAACCTCTTTAACAAACAGTACTGGGAAAACTCCTTATACACAAGCAGAAGATTAAAACTAGACCCATATCTCTATGTATTAAAAGAAAATCAAAATAGATCAAAGATCTATCAAAACAGAGTCAATCTGCTGGAAGACAAAAATAGATGAAACTCTTAAAGTCATATTCATAAGAACTTTTTTTAAACAGACATCAACTACACAAGAAATAACATCAAGAATCAACAAGTGGTTATTTTATATTAAAAGTTCTATAAGCAAAAGAAACAACCAACAGAATGAAGAGACAGCTTATCAAATGGACACAATTTTTGCCCACCATTCTTCAGAGGATTCATAACTGCTATAAATAAAGAATTTAAAAAGTTAGATGCCCAAAATAAAGCCCCAGTCAAAAAATGGGCAAATGAAATGAGTAAACACTTCTCAGAAGTACAAATGGCCACTAACTACATGGGAAAAAAATGTTCAACTTCACCGACTCTTAGAGAAATGCAAATTAAAACAAAGCTGAGATTACGTCTCACTCCAAAAAAATGGCCGTTAAGATGAAGTCAAATAATAACAATACTGGCAAGGTTATGGGGGAAAGAAACCCTTCTACACTGTTGGTGGAAATGAAAACTAGTATGAAAATACTTCAAGAAACTAAATTCAACTCCAAATTCTTTTCTTCCTGAAAGAATTAAAAGTATCATATTAGAATGATACATGTACACCCATGTTGCTATAGCAATACTACTTATAATACTGAATTGGCAAGTGACCATCATCAAATAAATGCATAAATAAATTTTCTTTCGAAAATGCGGTAAATATACACAGGAGGGTGCTAACTCCACCATGGAACAAGACAATTTTGAGTCACTTGTCTGCAAACATTTTGCACCTTGAGACTATGATCTTAAATAAACCAGACATAAAGCACAAATACTGCATGGTCTATCTTATGGGAAAAGCGTAAGATATAAATAATTTAAAGAGCAAAGTAAAAAGTAGGTATAACAAGATAGGGAGATAGATCCTCTGCAAATGGGGAGAACTAGAGATAGAGCGGGAGGTGCTCAAGGGGAAGTGAAAAGGATCTAGACGTGCTTTGTGCTGGTACAGCTCCCCACAGTGAATATAGTCATTTCAAACAGCAGTATGTACTAATAAATATAGAAATTAAAGGACAATAGGTGGAAATGTTAGAAATTTTTCTTTTCATTCCTTAGAATTATAAAATTTGGGGAAATAATATTTTGTGTTTCAAAAGACAGTATTTATGAAGGAGTATAATTATTTTCTGCATAAGTTCTTGTTTAGTTCAAGTTAAAAATATATGAAAACAGTAGTGTGTCGATCTGTATGACTTTTATTATTTTTCAAAGGACTTTCCAATCCAGGATCTCATCTCATCTTCTCCGCAGTCACTCAGGGCCGATGATCCAGGTCTTGTTGCATCTAATTTATGGATGAATGGGCTCAGGGGCAAAAATGCACTAATAACGTCACTCAGTGACAAACAGACTGATACAGCAAGAGAGAGCACTTAGCGCTTTCCTTAAGACAAGGGCATTTGCTATTTTGTGACTGTGCCTCTTACCAACCTGCCACCTGAGAACAGCTTAAGTAAGGCTCACAGTCTGGGTTCAGCTGGGCCCAGCATGACTATTCCAGCAGAGCTGGGCTGGAGCCACCTTGAAGGCTGTCCATTTGCATGTTGGATGCCTGAGCTGGAAGAAATCTAGCTGTGATGGTGGCATAAGTCAAGCTCCTGCAGGGGGTTCCACATAGTGGCCTGCGGCCAGCTAGGCTCCTTCTTGAAGATGGCTAAAGTCTCCCAGAATGAGCTTCCTGGGAAACAATGGCAATAACTGTCCTTTCTATTTGATTCCAGAAGGGAGATGACATCTATTCCACAACATTATATTAATCAAATAGTTCAAAGGCCTTTCCCAGAACAAGGAAAGTGGAAATGCACTGTGTTTTTTGATGAGGGAAAGAACAAAGGGCTTGCAGATGTTTCAGACTAGCCATATGTCCTTTATCGTCATTAACCCACTTGAGGCAGCTACTGCTGCTACCCCTAAATCACAGATGAGGACTCTGAGGTGCAGAGTAGCCAAGGAAGCCCACTGCCACCCCGAGGTCAGCACCTTGCAAGCATCAGTGGTAGGATGTACTTCTCACACTGAGACCAGGGCTAGCTGTGCATTGACGTTTCTGAAGGGCTGTTTGCTGTCACTTGGATTTATCAGGTAAAATACATACAGAAGGAGACATTCATGTTTCTCTTTATCCCAGTTGCACACTCAAAAAAGGCTAGTCTGACAATGCTATGTTTTGAAGAATGTTTTTTTTTTTTTTTTTTTTGGATGTTTTGAGTAAGAGTCTCACTGTATAGTCCAGGCTGACCTTGAACTTGCTATGCAGCCCAGGCTGTCCTCTACAGTATCATCCTCAGCCTCCAGAAAGCTGGGATTACAGTGTACGCTTTGCCCAGCAGAGTAGTTAGCATGATAGCACGGAGTCCTTTCCAGTAAAGGTGCTGCAAATCTACCAGGGAAGACAGACATGCAGACTCACACACGAGGGAATAAAACCTATGGGAGAGAAGGAATCCCTCAGGATGCATAAACTGAAAAGAACAAAACTGGCCACTGGCCACTGACAAATGCTCTGTTTGGTGAGGAGCTGTGCTCCATGAGGTTAGCTGCAGGGAAGTGCTTCACAAGGCTTCCTGGCGGGGTAGCAAGCACATCTCCTGTCTTTTTTTCTGCTTCTCCCCAGCCAGCTTAGCTGTTCTGAAATTCCATCTGGGAATTGAAACTCAGAAGAACAATAAGACTATGCATCACTCACCAGTATCTCATTGAGAAATCACTGTAAGTTGTCTGGTTTTGTTTTTGTTTACTTTGGTAACAGGTGGGGAAGTGACACATCAAATAATAATCAAAATACGTCATGCTGCCACTGTCTACACAGTGAGGCCTGGGAAACCTCCCTCATAGAAAGGGACTTGCCCAGCACCTTACCATCTCACGCTGGGGGCCCTTCGTACTTCCGGCCAGCCTACTTTTACTAGAACTTTCTTCAAGTTCTTCCGTGTTCTTAACAACGTGGTGTCTTATTTTTATATAACTTTGCATTCTTCTCAATGCATTTTTGTTATTATTACATTTGCTGTATTTATTCAGTCCAAAGTTGATGAATAACCTAGTGATTTAAGTTTGTATTCTCATTCCCAGAAATATTTGCTAGTTTTTTTTTCCCTAAATTGACTGAAAGTAGAGGCGAAGGAACTTGATAAAATTTGAAATTTGAAAGATGCATGGACAGGACCGGACAGTCTAAGCCAGACCTTGGCGCAGTCCTCTGAGAGGGTTTGTGAGCCACAGGCTGCGATCTCACTGTTCTCATGAGGGCGCTGCCTGAGAAACATTTCAGATATTCTTGAGCCTGAATAACACAGACCGACAGTCTCAGGAATACACAGCTCAGGGAGGTCCTAGCACTTGCCTAAAAGCCAGTTTTGGTGTGAAAATAATCAGATGAAAAGCTGTTTACATGGATGAGATTCTAGATATTTAACAACTGGAATGACACACAGCCTGACCCAGAACTGGTTACTTGACCAAGAAGGATACAGGGTAGCCATGAGCCCCAGGAAGTGGCTCAGCCTAGGAGGGAGGGCCGTGTCTGAGCATTTCCTGGTCACTAGAGGAAAACATGACAGAGCTAGAAAAAGCCATGGCAAAGAAGGGATACAAAAGTAAGCAATTTACAAGATAAATTTTACTTAGTTTGGAATTTCTTAGGTCAACATTTTTGTGATGAAAAATATGACAAAACACTCTTAAGACAAGGAAAGTAAATAGAAAGCTAAGTTAAACGAAAACATAAGCAGAAAAATAGACACCAACTTTATTTTAAATTTCTGTCTCAAATAAATAAACAAACTCACACCTGTATCAGCATTCCAGAAAGCAGTTCATAAAATAAGCTTAGTATTGTAAAGTAATCACATGAAAATAAAATAAACAGGAGAAACAATACAGAAGAAGAACCAATTTTAACTTGCAATACATGTTTTCACCACCTATTTATTGTATAAACGTGCGTCGCCAGTTACAAGTTCCCAGTGACAATGATGCTCAGTATTAGTCTAATTTCTTCTCTTTTTCTCAGCTGAACGCAGGTCTTCCCACATTCCCAACCTTACCTTTTCTCTCTCCTATTCTTTCTTTCTTCCCACATTTGTAACCTTCCCCTTCCCCTCTTCCTCTTTCTTTCATTTCATTTTGAGAGACTACTCCTAAGTTGCTTAGTTGCCCAGACTGGGTTGGAACTTGCTATCCTTCTAACTCAGCGTCTCAGATCGCTGGGTCGGCAGGCATACACTGCATGGCTAGCTTCTGACTTCTAATGGGCTGTTCTGGGGAAAAGCAGAGAATTACACTGTCAGGAGCCGTCAGACATTAACTTGAAAGACTGAAATGATGTCCAAATAGTAATGAAACAGTGACTGACTTTTGGTTGCATAAAACCAAATACTCTTATCAGTTGAGAATTTAACTTTCAATTAGCAGAGTCATATTTAAAACTGCTCTAAGTACTTCCACGATACTAAAAACACTGAGAATGAATTTCTAACAGATTAAAAAGTTTTAAGTACCACTGTCTTCACCATAATTTAGAGTAGAAAATTGTTCATGGACTAGGTACCTAGCTCTTGCTTATGAAAGGATTTTGGTCCAGACGGGACACCGTAGCCAGTAAAGCCTCACACTTCTTTTCAGCCGCGCCACAGTTGTATCAGTTTATGTCTGTGCTGCAGCTTAAATACTTGAAATGAAAAGAAGTGATGATTTCTAAGGAGCCCAGTCTGTGAGATTGCTTGGTCAGGTCCTCTCTGGTATGTCCGACAGGGAGGACTTCTTCCCAGAAACTCCTGTGCTCGGCCGCCCTGGCACAGCTCAGATTCCTGCCCACGACCGTCCTTTGTTCTCCTGGTAGCACGAGCCCATCGCTACGTCACTCATGTGCCTCCAAGAACTGGAGGCAGGAGAAAGACAATAAATGACCTCATAAACTTGCCTGCCTCCCCAACCTGTGCACTCATGGGATCGGAGCATTTTCTTATATTTGGTATGAAACACAACAACTCCTAATCAAAAACTGACTTGTGCAACTGCCAGCCTAGAACACATTATTTTTTAAGAATTTGTTAGTACATGTTGCTATCAATAAGTTGACATTCATCTTGAGAAGCAGGCACATGCACACAACAGAGCTGGTTTCTGTTATTTAATATCCTTTCTACCTCCTTCTCTCTCCCTCTCTATGTCCCCTTTCCGCATTTTGATCCTTATTGCTCTTGTTACCGTTAGCTCATGTCTATAACATAGATTTGCACTCATTTGGTCATCAGGTTCCTCTATAGCATACCTTCTCACTTCCCTTTCCCCTCCTCCTTTTCCCTCCGTCACCTGGACCCCTTCCTGTTTGCAAAAGGATCCATTTCCTTGTTCCTAGGACACATTCTTAACAAACTAGAATAAATTTCCTATTTTCGCCCCATATCTTTGCTTTATTTTTTAATAAAAATACCTATTTTTCCCCTTGAAAAGCATGCTAAGAATGTGAACCATGTGGATTTTTCAGGATTAGGTTCTTATGTCCACTCGTAGATAATTAAATGAATATGAATTTTCTTTTAAATTCAACTATAACTTGACCTGAAAACAATCATGGCGTCCACATTAAGTGAGGCTTGGCTGGCCTTGGCCTGTTTTCCCCATCTGCATTCACCCTTCATCACCGCTATGTGAGGTCACTCCATTCTCATTAAATAGCTGAGCTGAGGCGGGGTGGAGGCTGTGAGCCACATCTGCATTATGCCGGTAGAACAGAAAGAAAAGGAGTTTTATGTCCCTTCTCATATGCACAGTTCATTTTATGTTCAAAATAGACAGCTCCCATGAAATGGACGGTTTATAATGCTTGATGTCTGAAAGGATCATGAGCACTTAAACTGTCCCTCCCTCAGATCCAGTTCCAGGGAGCCCCTCTCTGGGCACTGTGCTTCAGGGTGTCCTCTTCCAGCCAACTTTTGGACAAGACTCTCCCTTTGGGCACCGGCCCTCGTAAGGCCACGATGTTCCCCAGGAATCTCATCATCTGTTATTCACTCTACAACCAGAAATCCACGTGCCCCCACATCCAGGCAGGACTCACTACTAGGAGCCCAAGAGTAGTCAAGAGACAGACATTTGTGGAAGATGTGGGCACACCTGGGTCAAAGTGTATATGTGCAGATGTCTGAGAACCACACAGAGCCAAGCCAGGGACGCAGATCCCATGTCACAGAGCTCAGAGGAATCTAAGTATTGCAAGCCTAAACTTGGGTTTCAAGGCTGCTGTGAATGCACTTTTGCCTAATTAGGAAGATAGGACATATTGTATTAAATAGCCTGTCAGCTTGATTTGAAATATTTAAGTATTTAGACACGCAACATGTGGGTCTCCATTTATGTTCTCATACCAAAACTGCAACATCACAGTCAGGTCTGCGGTGTAGATACTGAAATGGATCAGATCAAATAAGTGCTTTGCTTCTCCCCTTTCCCTGTCCAACCAAAGCAATATACAGCCTTATTCAAGTAGGTGAAGCAGCACTAGCACATCACTCTCAGCCTTCACAGGATGTTGATTTAACACCAACTTCTGGCTCTCCTCTCTAAAACCAAGTATGAAAAAGCTGAAAATGTGAGCAGACACTCTGTTTGAAGAACTAATAACCATTGTAACAACAATGAGGACCCACCAATAGCCATAGGGATTCCCTGAAAGGCTGTACTGAGCTGGTAACCTATGGGAGGGGAGGCAGGATGGGGACAGATTCATCCCAGGTCAGAGGAAACTGGAGGAAAATCTCCAGTAAGCTCTTGCATTCAGAGGCATTTAAAATCCAAATAACAGTACAGAAGATAATCTGAGTAAGTTAAAAGGTAGTCCATGCTCTTGGGGTGAACAGCTTGGTGTAATAAAAATGCTGATTCTTTTCAAATTTATCTAAAAAGTAAAAGCACCCTCTGTGAAAATTCCAGTTGAATTTTCTGACAAAAATCTAGACAGATAATAAAAATGTAACAGTATACAAACAAATAAATACAACAGAACATAAAATCAGGAATATATGAGAACTCAAAACACAACAGTAATGGTGCCAAAAATCAATGTGAAAAGGTTGGATTATTTTATAGTTAGATCTGATCAAATAGCACAGAGTTAAGGATGTGACTCAGTGGTAAAGCACTTGCTTAGAATGCAGGAGACCCTGGGCTTGATCCCTAGAACCACAAAAAGCAAGTGGAAAAAGATAAAACAGCATAATAAAAAAACGTATCTGCAAAGGAATACTGCAAGTGGATTAAAATTTTAAACATAAAAGATACATCCCAGCAGTTAATGGTAAAATATAAAGATGTTTGTAATATGGACAGGGAGACAAGAACGATGCATTTTAGAAAAATTAAAAAAGAACAAATCACAAGATTTAATGAATTTACTGCATCAGGGTTGAAGATCTCTGTCCAACAAAGGACACCATGAATAAAGTTCACAGGAAATGGAGATAGGGAGAATACATTTACAGTTTAGAAACTGACAAGGCATTTAACATATTAAAAATGTAACCAGGGCTAGGGATGTAGCTCAATGGCGTAAGTGCCTGCCAGGCAAGCACAAGGTCCTGAGTTCGACTCTCTGTTAAAAAAAAAAAAAAAAAAAAGAAAAGAAAAATGCAACCAAGTGTACAAAGGGAAAAAAATGCTTCATTTGAACTAACTCCAGGAGTTATAAGGGTAGTAAACTGTTCAGCAGGAATAGTTGGCCCATGTAAATCTCTTCTACTACAAGGGCAGTAAACCATTCTGTGTGCTGCTGTAGTGGTGGACAAATGACCCGAAGCAGTTTCCAAAAATTTTACACAAAAAATGGAGTGTACAGACTGGGGATAAGTTAAAAAAGAAGAGAGCCTTACATGGGCCAAAAATAATTAAAGTAACTCTCACACTTAGTAAGAAACATAAAATATTCTAACTCGGATAGAAATGGGGTCTGAAACAATACTCTGTTACAGTAATGAGCTGGACATTTTGGAAAGTGAGAAGAGAGGATTTTAAAAAGTTTTGCCATAAAGAAATGATAAATAATTGAGGTGACAGATATAGTTACCTTGCTGTAAGTGTTATACAATGTACTTATATACTGAAATGTTACACATTATTTCATCAATATGTAGAATGTTATGGTTTTGTATATCATTTCAAAAATAAGTTTATAAAAAGAAGTGACAGGAGGAATTGCTGTGATAGAACCTTGGTGTGTCAGTGCTGCATATGAGGTCCACACTCCTGACAGCATCTCCCCCGATGTCCCACAGTCTGGTATATTAGGTAAAGGAGATAACAATGACATTTTTAAAATTAAGCTTATTGGAGCAATTTAAACACATAAAAGGTCACATTCATCACAGGGAACTTGTATCTGTACATGATATATTTTAGTTCCTTTTCCCCCACCCCTCCACTCTCTTCAACCTCTATTCCCCTTCTTATTTACAAAGCTTTGTTTCCATTTCATTTCATTTTTTTCTTTTCCCTTCCATTCCCCTTTGAAAAACTGCTTGCTATTTCACTATATCTATTATACATTTTGGTTCTTATTCACACTTCCAGTTTCTTACACCCACAGAGACAATGCGCTATTTACACATAAGGTATCTGATATATTTCACTTAAGAGTATGGTCTCAAGGTCCATCCATTTAACTATAAAACTCTCTAAATTATTTTTCAGAATTAATGAAGAAATGGTGGGGTCAGAGATGTGGCTCAGCAGTTCAGCACCTGCCTGGTCAATGCTGGGCCCTGAGTTCGATTTCTGAAACCAAAAGACCAGTGATGTTACATAGTTTCTCAAAGAGTTCTTTTTCCAACTTATCAAAAAGTTTTCACCGTAGGAGACCAGCTCTGCCTGCAGTCACCTGCTCGGGGACTAATGAGCCTAGGACTAGACCAGAGTTAACAGTGTCTTTGTAGGACTGAAGAGTAGTCTGTTTCATCTTTATTTTTATGATGCAAACTAACTCTAACATTTTTGAGAATAATGTTATAATTTATATCAGTGGATTTTTGGTCCTGCTATGGTAGCAAAACTCTATATCCCATAGGGCACACTCCTAGGAAATCCTGCTCTTTCTGAGACATGGAAGGACTGTTCTCTAAGCAACAGAATTGGTTTTAAATGGCTAGAATGAAGGTAGACCCAGGGGTGGTATTATCCTATTCATGGTCCTCATGAGCTAGGCCTAGAGGTCGGCATTGTATTTGAAGATCTGTAACTAGAATCTAACAAATAGAATTATTTTAACAGCTGAAAATTATTTTTTGTATGCCAAGGATTGCTACAAATATTTTGATTATAATATTTCATAATCACTCACACACACACACACACACACACACACACACACACACACACACACGAGTGTGATAGCTACCATAATTATGCCAGTTTTACGGATCAGAAAACTGACACAAGAAAATTGAATGCATGCTAACAGTCACTGACTGGATCACGAAGATAAGTCACAATTGCAACCTGAGCAGTGTGACCACAGAGCTGTAACCCGGGCCCCACGAGTCTCCCACTGGACATGGAGTTTACAGAAGAACAGCTTTGCAAAAGTAGGGCCATAGCTCCAATGGAAGGAATTTTTCTTGGTTTGTTCAGAAAAATATTTTTCCATCAACATACCCTAACAGCAAGCTTCATTTCATACATTTTTCTTTGGATCTGAAGAGTCTAAAGAGTTTTCTTTTTCCTGTTGTTCTAAATTGTTTCTAAAAAATGGTAAAATTTTTTTAAGGTTCAGAATCCTTGGAAAATTGCAGGTGATGATTAAAAACGAGTACAATGGTGAAAGATATACTTCTACCTAAAACATATAGGAAAGAGTGAACGTTTTAAAAATCCACAAAGTTTCCATCTAGCAGATATCCAAAAAACAGCTTTTCTATGAAAGGACCCTGTATTTGTTATTTTTCAGACCCCCTGCTATTTTTCAAAGGCATATCATCAAATAGTTCTTAGTGCCCCACATACAGTGTTTTAAGAAGAAAATGACAAACAGAAAGATCAACTATTTTAAATAACTTTCTACTTCATTATAGATTCAACAAACCAATTCTTAATATTAAAAAATGAATTGTGTTAGGTCATGTATACTACTTGATATGCAAAATAAATGTATCCAATAAATATCTCTTTTTGAAACTTGCAAAAAATTTCTCTACTGCTGTGACTATGGTTACATAAAGTATATTTATATATAATATATAGTATGCTCTGTTATTTATGGTCTTTTTTCTTTTGTTAACTAAAAATGAAAGTCTGACCAGCATCATGTTTACTTCTAGACTGTCATAACTTAGGTGCCCCCAAAATGTAAATTTATTCTGGTATTAGCCTAAGAAAAAGGCTTACAGTTACAGAAATGATAGGAAAAGTCAAAAATACATGTAGATATGTATTTATAGGCATATGAGCATATTGCACATACAAGCTTTCCCTTCCCTAGTGTAACTACAAGCTATCAAAACTGAAAGTTCAGTTACAGTTTATATATTGAAAATCTCACAGTACTTCTGGCAAGTAATCTGATTTTAGATTCCATGAATTAGAAGAACATTTTCTTTTCTATTTGTTGAATAACAGAAAAAAAGAACACTGAACCAAAATATAGAGACTGGAGTTTTACTCCTGGTTCTGCATCATCTTGTAGAATCTTGGAGACGTCGTTCAATTTCTGCACGCTCATAACCTCTTCTCTGTAAAATGTTGGTAATCCTAAAGAACCTCTACCCTCCTGCTCACGCACATTCTCTGATGCAAACACATTGCATATGTGTGTCTGCAGGAGCCTGTGTGTGAAGCTCTGTAAACTGTACCTGAGACTTCCTTCAAAAATTGAACTACTCAGGAGAACCACTAGATGGTAGAAGATCCCTGAGTACTAAGTGACTGCCAACAGCCAACAACTTTTGTAACAGCTTTCATAATACTCAGCTATTGACAAAGCTAGTGTAAGAACTTTGCCTTACTTGTCAAAAACCATGAGTTTTGCTCTCGGCTCTCCCATTTACTAGTCATATGATCTTGGGCAAATAAAATGTTCAAGTCAAAGTTCCTGATTCCTTCACCATAAATAAAATCAAGGCTGGCTAACAGAACTAAAACCACAGTTGCACAACGTTATCATAGCAAGAACAAGACACAGTTAAATAGTAATGCCTTTCTCTACCCTGAGCCATTCTAGTTGTCTGAACTTCAAAGAATTCTAGCCACTACCTATGTTGCATTGATTGGACTATTTATATTTATGAGTTTTCTCAAAACAGGAAATATCATCTTTCCCCTAGAGAGCATAATTAAGGTATCACGTGTAAAACAGTTAAGAAATGTTCTAGTTGCCCCTATTACTCTCTGGTTCCCTGTCGCATAGAGCATTGCTTTCGCATATTTGAGTTTCAGTCCATGTACCCTTTTTTAGGTTCAGTATGTTTCCTATAAAGAGCATCTCGGTGGGTCCTACCTCCTGATCCACTCTACCTGGGATTCTCTTTTTTTAAATTAAGTGTATCAGGGACATCTATACTAGAGATTATAACCAACCTTCTCGGCCTCATTTCTGTTGTGCTTTTTTTCTACCATTAGTTGTCTGCTTGTCTTCTTTATTCTGCTTTCTGTTCCACTTGTTGAGGCCTCTCTGCCACTGTTCTTGGAATCCTGGTACTTTTCTCTCTCTCTAGATTCTCTTCAGTATTGTCTGTAGAGCTGGCTTGGTAGATGAGTGTCTCCAGCTCCTTTTTGTCTTGCATTGACAACCATATTACTAAGTTTTTGTTGGATAGTTCAACAGAACTGTTTACCATCTCACTGTTTGAATTTCCACTTTATATGTTCTACTTTTGTATCTTGAATAAGTGTTTGTAAGAGGACAGTATGTAAACATCAACTAGTGATTTCTTCCTGTTTATTTTTTCTTTGAAAGTATGTGTTATTTCTACCCAATTTCTGTTTTGATTAGACTTTTTAAATAAAATTTTTAAAAACAGTTAAGAAATGTTAATTACCATTATTGTTGTTAGGTTTTTAAAATTTAATGTGGTTTGTACCCTAGCATTTGGTGTGTCTCAGTCTCCTGACAGCTCCTCTCTTTTGAGCTGTAGCTGTCCAGCAGTGACTGTAGACTGACTATGATAGGTATATTCAGAGTCTGCACAGAAAAACCATGGTCCATAAATACCTGATAGAATCCTCTCTAATCTAAACTGCCACCAAAGTCTCCATGGCTTGGATCTGGAAGTCCAGGAGTCTGTCTTTTGGGTTAAATCAAGGCTTTCTAAAAATCCATGGCAGGATCTTCTAAAGGTTCTCTGACTGAGCCTGCAGCCAGACAGCAGGTCAGCCTGGAGGCCTCCAGGTGGATAGGATGGGCTTCCACTTCCAGCAAAAGCTACAAAGACCAGCACCTCTGAAAGACCCCTAAACCTAGTTTACAGAAGACACTGCATTTGACTTTTCCTTGACATTATTCTGTTCATTCACCACGATCCTCATTTATAGTGCTCCTACCAAAAATCTTGTGACATTATCTGAAGAAAGTTGCCAAGTTCTATTAGGTATTTGTTTAAAGACTTCACATAAAATACTGATGAGGTCAAAGTATCCAAGCCCTTGAAGTAAACAAAATTCCTTGGATCCACCCTGCTTCTTTGGCCATTATCAGTTTTGAAAACATTCAGTGTGAAAGCCTCGCAGGATTCAGGAGGGAAGCAGAGCCACACTAGGGAGAGCTACTACCAAGAATCACAGCTCTTCTGGTCCCAGCTCTTTCCCTAAAGAACCATACTGCAACACCACCCGTATTTTTCTTTTTCTGTAGTTTACTGTTTAGCATCTAACTTATTCAGCAGAGACACAGGTGCACACAGCCATCAAGCCCTTCACAGCAGGGAGGGCCCACGTCTGTGCATCAGTGCAGACAGGACAGGGGCCAGGGAGGTGCGGCCTGGGCAAGCGAGGCGGAGAAGGAGCCCAGATCCTGAAGAGCAGAGCCGGTCCTGAGAACCCAGGGGCAGGCAAAGGCCAAGTGCAAGTGTCTCACCCCTTCAGCCTCAGACTCAAACAGGGATGAAGAAAAGAAGCCAGAGACTCAGCAGCACTCACATGGGAAGGCGCCGGCAAGAGGAGGAACCAGAAGGGAAAGGTGTGGCTCGCTCTCCAAGTGTACTGAGTCAGCTCTCACTCACCAAAGGTGCTTTGGGGCTTTCAAAATGGTGAAAAAAGAACTTTAAAACTTTTTATATTCTTATGTTACCTTAAAAAGAGTATACAAAATAGAAGGAAAAAAAAGCAAGAAAAAGAAAAGACTGATCTTTCCTTACATGTTCTCTAGCTCAAGAAAAACTGGGGTCACTAGCAATCACCACTCAGGATGCATGAGGCCCTGCTGCAGAGACAGACCTACTGCCCCGCGACCAGCACCAGGCTGCCGCCTCGTCACACACACACTCAGCATGTGTTTGCTGCCATTATGACTGTCGCTGTGGATGACACAACTAGGTAATACACAGGAGAAGAAATTGTGTGATGATGTCCTGCGGAGTGACAAAGTCAGAGTCATGAGCCCTGACTTTAGTCCTGACTTTTAAACTGAGTATGTGTATAAGCATGTGAAAGAATTCAGTTACCTCCAACAGGTAAGTAAGGCAAGATACAGCCCCCAAAAGGACACAAACGCTGTGTGTGCCTATTCGAATTACTGGTTGGTGACACGCTGGACACCATTTCAGCTAATGGTGGGTTCCAAAGAATTACTGTAAACACAGTGCAATAATTCAGAATCAGAAGTTATGCACCCCAGGCCCATTTAAAGTCTGTTTCTTTTTCATAAGTTGGGTTAATTGCTTCTAATGTCCACTTAAAGGCAATATTGTTCTTCTAAATTGATCATCAAAAGGAAAGAAATTAGATTCGACAGGGCCAGCTAGCATTCCCAGTTTTTGTAAATTCCCACACAATCTTTTCCCTCCTAATCCACATATTTTTCAGTGTGTGAACAACTAAACTGCTTACAGGAGATTTGCTGGTAATATAAACGCACAGAGAATTCCAGTAAATCATATGTAATTATCCTTTTCATGTACCTGAGAGCAGAGAGAATTCTCACTACTTTAACACCCCCTGAATTAGTTATGGGCAAAGAGAAAATACAAGATAACTCAAAGTGAAATTAAGATTTTCTGTGCTCATCTAAGAAATCTTTAAGTTTACTACATGCATCATGCTTGAAAAAGAAATTCACACACATAAGCAAACTAAACTCACGAGAGATAATTGCCTTGAAAATGAAGTCTGTAGAGCTGAGATTCTATGAGACACTTGCAGTCCTGAGAGCTAGACTTTGAGCTGGACTGTATAACACAAGGCCTTTGAGAAGAGCTGGAAAGGGCAGCAGTTTGGGAGCTGGGGCAGTGGTGGGTGAAGCTGTGAGGCGTTGTTCAACTCTAATCCCTAAATACTCCCCTAAGCACCATCATCCCACCAGGGCATTCAGTGCCCTCCTTCAAACTTATAATTACAAAGCTTCTTCAGATCACAGAAATCACCTTCTAATCTAACAAAATTTTCCAGCCAGTTCCATTTTACAGTAAGCTGGAGTAAGCACGTTCTGCCCTGTGCCCTCCACTTGAATGCAGCCAAAAATTTAGACAGTACACAAAGCAGGTGTTTGAAGACTGAAAACTACATAGCAGATGGATCATTAGGGAAGAAGGAAAGGAGAGTTCTGAAGTACCCTGAACCACCAGTGTGTGGAACACATTTTCTCCCTGACTTCTGCTGACCTAAATTCAAAGCACCCTAAAGCCTCAAATTAGGATCAGTGAAGTTCAGTGGAAAGCTCTCTAGCTTAGAACCAAGAAGCAGGCAAAGGGTCACTTGGCAGAATTCCTAGATATCTGAGGAGGAAGAGCCTAAGGCAGGTGGCCTCTCCATCTGGAGGGGAGATCACAGACCCAGTACCAGAGGGCTGGGTGAACTCTGTCCTTTACCTTCCCTATCATGCTACATGCAGACCCTGCACAGTCAGGAGAAGTTTCCAGCAAAGCAGAGTGATTAAAGGTCTTCCTTCCTAGAAACAGACTGAGAAGAGGAGTTTCTGGCAACTGCAAAGTAGAGATGAGACGTAGAGAGGAAGGAGCTCAGAGAAGCAGTCAGAGTAAGTTGGTGAAGAACTCCTGGGCTCATCTTCACAGTGTGCAGGTATAAACTGGCCATAATCAGCACACCAAAGGCTCTGGAAACTGGACTAAAAGTCATTCCTTGCCCGGGTTTTACACTAACTGCTGGACACTACATACATGGGAGCTGACCAAATAGCACCACAAAGATTTTGAAAACAGATATAAAAGAAGGATCTTTTTATTTTGTTGAAGCAGACCTTAGTGGCCCTGAAAAGAAATCTAGGGGATTTACATCTATGGATGTAAATCAGACCTTACATCTATGGATGTAAAGCAGACCTTAGTGGCCCTGAAAAGAAATCTAGGGGATTTACATCTATGGATGTAAATTCGATGGCAGATATGAAATATGCACAAAAAGGAATTTCTTAGACCCTGAAACTCCAGAGCTGCATTCACCCCAGCTAACTCTGCACTGTGGGTGCCGTGCCCTGACAGAGGTGCCAGCCAACGCCAACCCTGCTCTGCATTTTGTTTCCCCTCAACACAGAGAACAGAGATATCAGCCAACCTGCCTGCATGATTATGGATGAGGGCATGCCTCGGGGAAAAAAGGTAAATCCAGAGAGCCCAGAGCCGCAGAGAGAAAAGTGAACCCAGCCAGCATACAAGGCCCAAGAAAACCCCACAGCAACTATAAACTTCAAATACAGCAAAGGGGTTTATTCAAAAGTGACTCCTGCAGCACAACAAGCTGGGGTTGGAGAAGCTCAGTGCAGCACCTACCACATCTGAGAGGGTTAACCAGGACCTCTTGGGGACAGGCTTAATTGTTTCAGAATGTTACAGAACAACTATAGAACAACTTTGCTGCAGAGTTTCCAGTGTTTCCCTCCCACAGTCACCAGGTGAGGGGCAGGCACAGGAGACAATCGCGGAAAGGGTACGGGTAGATAGAGCTACCCTGAGAGGCTGGAGCTCAGGGCCAGAAGGACATGGGCCCTCCCCATCATCATGAGAGGCCAGCATGTAAGACTTTCAGGGGTGGCTGGATCTGACAGTGCTGGCATTAAGTCCAGCCACATGCAGCACAGCATTTCTTGAACCTTCATCCAGCACAGAAATGAGAGCTCTGATTGCTTTCCCTATCTACTGAAATGAGCAAGTTCCCAACTTGGCTTGGGTAGTTGAGATGGTCTGGGGTGTATGGACAGAGATCTGTGGAGCAGTGGGCACTCAGAAATGCATAGGTCATAAAACTGTGCAGAGAAAGTGGACCTCCTGGGTTCCAAGACTGCAGACTCTGGAAAGGAACCATTCTTCAGAGGTGCAGAGAAATATTTTTTTTCTCATTTTTTTTTTCTTCACTGCTTGTAGGGGTTCAGGTTTTTTCCTTTAAAATTTTTCCTCTTCTTTTTTTTCTTCTTAATGTTTTTATTTGCTGTTTTTCTTTTCTCTTTTTTTTCTTGTTTGTTCTTTTCTGTTACTCTTAACTAATTTTATTAATTTCCTTTTTTTCCCTACAAGGAATCTTTATCTTACTTTTGTCTCTTTTTTCAAATCTTTTATTACTTAATTTTTCAAATTTTATTTTTTCAATCCCCCCATCTTTATTCCCCCCTATATTTATTAGTGTAACCATTAAGCTTATTACTCATTAAATAGTTCACTCTATGTTAACTGGTGAAAGAAAGGAAGAAAGAAAGAGAAAGAAAGAAAGGAAGGAAGGAAGGAAGGAAGGAAGGAAGGAAGGAAGGAAGAAAGAAACAGAAAGAAAGAAAGCAGGCAATCTCTTTAAAGAACATAGACACAAAATTCCTCAACAAGGTATTGGCAAATAAAATCCAACAAATCGTCAAAAGGTTCATATATCATGACCAAGGAGAGATGCAAGGACGGTTTAATATACGCTAATCAATAAATGCAATGCATCACATAAATAGAAGGACAAAATTACATGATCATCTCAACAGACTCAGAAAAAGCCATTCATGAAAAAGCTACTGAGAAAATAGGATCTGATAGAGGCCGTTTTTGACAAACCAACAACCAGCATCATATTAAGTGGGGAAATGCTGAAAGGTTTCTACGTAAAATCTGAAGACAAGGGTATCCACTATCACCAAACCTGTTCCGTATGGTATGTCCCATTTCCCTACAAATGTCTTGAATGTGTACTTGTTTATACCTGATTAGTATTCTATGGATAGTATGTTATGGATAAGCAATACATTTTTATCCAATATAGGTGGCATCCAGAATTTAGCTACTACAAATTGTACTGTAATAAGCATTTCATAAACAATCTAGATGATTGTCATTCTTTCTGGTGTAAGATGGAATCTTAGTATTATTTTAATTTGCATTTCTCTAATGGGCAGAGATGTTAAATATTTTTGAATATATGTATTGGACATTCTTACTTTCTTCCTGTGAGAAATATCTGTTCACTTTATTCTTGACAAGGTCTTTTTTTAGGTGATCCGATTTCCATTTTTTGGAGGGTGATTGTTTTTGTTTTCATTTTAGTTCCTTGTATGTTGTACATACTGATTCTCTGTCTGAGGAATAGCTTTGAAATTTTCCCCATTTTGTCAGTTTTTCTTTCCCTCTACTAATGGATTCCTTGGTTTTGGAGATTTTTAATTTGATATAATTCCATTTGTTCATTCTTGCTATTGTGTTTCTATTTAGGAAATCCTTTCCTATAACTTTGTCTTGAAGTGTTTTGCCTGTTTTATCTTTAATAAGTTCAACATTTGTGTTTTAATCCATTATGGATAGTTAATCCATTTCTTTTTACTTTGGTGCATGGTGGGAGATAAGGTCCAGCTTCAATCTTCTGTAAACAGTTACCCAATTTTCCCAGCACACTTGTTGACTAGTCTATCTCTCCCCCAACATTTTCTTCTCTGCCCTTTATTAAAATATCAAACAGCTGAATATGTCAGGAGAAGTTTCTGAATTCCTCTATTCTTTTATACTGCTTCACATATCTATTTTTGTTTGCATTATTGTGTTTTGTAGTATGGTTGAAGTCAGTTAATGTAAGCCTCATCCTTTGCTCTTGCTATCCAAGATTGATTTTACTATTCTGGGTCACATCTGGATCCATGTAAATTTTAGATTGTTTTCTGCAGGTCTGTGAGGTATGTTGGCATTTTGATTGGGATCGCATTGAATCTGTGTAGCAGTTAGTGAAGTATGGTCATTTTTACAATATTGGTTCTGCCTACTCAGGAATAGATGCAATCTTTCCATTTCCTAATATCTTCCTCAAACTCCTTTTTCAGAGAACTGAAATTTTCTTTATAGAAATCCTGCACATCCTTGGCCAGGTTAAATCCTATGTATTTTATTTTTCTTGATGCTGTCATGAGTGGAATTGTTTTTAAAACTTGATTTTCACTGAGTTCACTATTGTTATTCACAAATGCTCTCGATTTTTGTGTGTTCATTTTTGTGTTCATGTATTGCTGAAGTTAATTATTAATTCAAAGTACTTTTAGTGGAATTTCAGTGATCTTGTAAATAGTAGATCGTATCATCTACAAATAATGATAATTTGAGTACTTCCTTTCCTATACATATCTTTTTTTTTTTTTCTTTTACCTGTTCATTCAAACACTATGTTGAATAGATAGATATGGTTATAGTGGGCATCCTTTACTTGACTCAGATATTAGTGTGAGTGATTTCAGTTTCTCATTTAAAATATTAGCCATTGGCTTGTAACAATAACTGTTATCAAATTCAGATATGGTCCTTCTATATCTATTTTCTTCAGGTTCTTGCAATAAAGGGGTGTTGAGTTTTGTTGAAAGTCTTTTCTTCATCAATTGATATGATCACGCGAATTCTGACATTGCTTTTGTTTATGTGATGCATTACTTTTTATTTGCTCATCTTGAATTACCCTTGCATCTATGGGACCTACTTGGTCATGATGTATGATATTTTTGATGATTTGCTGCATTCTATTTGCTAATATGTTGAGGAGTTTTGCATCTATGTTTACTAAAGAGATTAGCTTGTAGTCTTCTTTTTTAGTAGGGTCATTATCTGTTTTTGGAATCAGAGTGATGATGGCTTCCATAAATAAATTTCAAAGCACTTCATCCATTTCAATTTCTTTGAAGAGCTTAAGGAATATGGGTAATAAAATATAGCTCAAGTTTTTGTAGATTTTGGCATCAGATCCTTTACTTTTTCTTTACTAGTTTGTCAGTTTTATTACTTGTTCATCATTTTAGTGTCTTATTGGGTTGGCTTTGGTAGTTCATATGAGTCATGAATTCTATTTCTTTAAAATTTTCCAATTTGTTGGAATATGATTAGTAGTTACCGACTTCTGAATTTTGACCATGTCTGTTGAGATTTCATGTTTTTCCTTTTGATTTTCAATGATGTGAGTTTTTTTTATCTGTTTTCTTAGTAAGTTTGGCTGAGGATTTATTTACTTCATTTATTCTTTGAGGAAAGCAGCTCTTCAATTTGTTGATTCTTTGTAATTTTTTTTTAGTTTCAGTTTCATTGATATCCATCTAATCTTCATAACTTCTCTCTTCAATTTTGGCTTAGGCCTGGATTGCTGTTGTTTCTCAAGTATCTCAAGGTTCTTCATAAGATTGTTTATTTGAGCCCACTTTGTTTTCCTAAAGTGAGTACTGACTGCAACGAGCTCCCCTCGCAGGACAGCTCTCATAGCGTCACAGAGGTTTCATTGGGTTGTGGCATTGTCATTAACTTTCAGAAGTTCTTGAATGCTTTCTTTGATTTCTTCTCTGACCCACTGATTGGTAAGAACTGTGTTATTAATTTTCCAAGTATTTCTATTCTTTCTGCGATTTCTTCTGTCATTGATTTCCATTTTCACTCCACAGTAGTCTGACAGAATACGTGGGGTAAATTTGTCTCTATATGTATTTTGGCAGGTTGTTCTATATTTTGGGGAAAGTACCATGTGCTGCAGAAAATAATGTGTAATCTGTTGTAGTGGGATAGAGTAACTCAGAAGGTATCTATAAATGTGTATGTTTAAGGATGTGGTTCAGCTCTGATACTTACTAATATTCTATATAGTTGTCTGTCTTTTTACAAAAGTGTGGTGTTAATATTTCCCATTATTATTTTGTTGCTACTTCCTTAATCTTTTATGTTCAATAGTATTTGTTTTATGAAGATATGTGCTGCACTATTGGTGCAGGAATATTTACAAGTGTTATCTCTTCTTGTTAAATTGTTCCTTTGGCTAGTATGTAGTGACACTGACTCTTCTATAACACTTACAGCTAGAGGTTTACCTTGTCTGAGATTAAAATTGCCACTCCTTCTTAGTTTCAATCCTGTTGCATGAAATACTGCTTTCATCTTGAGTCTTAGTCTAGGAGCACCATTTTGCATTAGATAAATTTCCTGAATGTAACAGACTATTGGGTTCTGTTTTTTGATCCAGTCTGCTAATCTGTGTTTTTCAACTGCAATGTTCAAGTCATTAACATTGAGAGATACTATTGAGATTATTTACCATCATTGCCTTATTTCTCTGTTGAAGACTCCTTTTTTTTCCCCTTACAGTTTTTGTTACTGCATATGCATTGATCTTACTGGAGCTTTTTTTTATGGGGCTACATTTCAGAGATACCTAATGATAACACTCATTATAGGAAATTTGTACTTACACATTATCTGTTTTGCTGCTTCTCATTTTTTCCCATTCCTCTTCCTTCAAAAGCTTTGTTTTCATTTTTTCTTATATTCTCTTTTTTTCTTTTTCTTTTATTTTGCCCTGCTCCTTTCCATGCTCCCTTTCTCATTGGAATATTTTCTTCCCATTTCCTAATATCTATTATGTATTGTGGACTTTATTTACATTTTTAGTTTTCCACTCTACAGAAACCCTGTGGTGTTTAAACATGCGTGTCCAATTCATTTCTCTTAAGAGTATTGTGTTAAGGTGCATCCATTTAGCTACAAATGTCTTAAGGTTATCCTTCTTTGTGGCTGAGTAATACTCCATGGTATTAAAAAAGACATCTTTATCCATTCATTGGTTGATGTTTCCAATATTTAGGTATTAAAAACTGTGCTGCTGTAAATATGGATGTGCTATCACTGTTGTATGATACTTTTAATTCTTTTGAGAAGATACCTAAAAGGGATATAGCTGGGTCAAATGTAACTTGTAGTTTTAGTTTTTGAAAGATCTCCGCACTAATTTTCACAGTATTTGTACCATATTACACTCCCATCAACAGTGAAGATTTCTTTTTCTTACAGCCCTGCCAGCATTTATTATTGGTTGATTTCTTGTTAATAGTCATTGTTTCTGGAGTGAAATGAACTCTCAACATTGTTTTAATTTGCATCTCTTGAATAAACATTGATGTTGAGCAGTTTTCGTATCTTTATTTGCCATTTCTACGTATTTGTCAGAGAAGTGTCTGTTCATTTCAGATGCCCAGTCTTGGATTGAGTCTTTAAATTTCAGGGGTGTGATTTCTTTGAGTTCTTCATATGTTCTAGATATTAGTCCATTTTCTGAGGAATATCTGGCAAAATTTTTCCCACACTGAGGGCTGTCTTTTCACTCTGTTAGAAGTTTATTTTGCTGTTCAAGTTTTTAAAATTTTTAGAATTTTTTAAAAGATGAATTCCCAGGGGTGGAGCTAAAAATGGCAGATCAGGAAAATACAGAGCCTCCCTGAGAGAAACAACTCAGATGCTGGAATAAAACATCCTGGAGAGGACCAGGCAGAGGGAGATAGGTCCTCTAGACCCAGGAAGAATCTAAAGGGAAAAGAGCTGGTGAAATGCATGATTGTGGAGCTACTATCAGAGCACTCAGATTTGAGGCCAGGACTCTCACTGGAGCCACCCAAACTCACAGTTGCAGTGGGCTCGCCATCAGACCCATGGTTATGCTGAGGTCAGGGGTCTGCGAGCCCAATGGACAATGGAGCCAGCATGGAGACCTGCACTAACCTGCAGTGAGTGCTCAGACTAAGACCCTCCCACCAAAAAAGGGGCAACCAACTGGATGACATGTTGGAATCGGGCAGGACAGGCATGAACAAGGAATGGCAGTGACTTCAGTTGGTTGTTCCCTACTAGATTGTTACGCCCTACCCAGAGCAGATTGGTGGGATCTTCATGGCCTGGGTTATACCCCTGGCTGGGACCTAATAAATTATCCCAAATAGATTCCATATTCATGGCACACACTAACATGGTGAAGGCCCCTGCTGGTTGACTGGTTTGGAGGGGAGGGGCCAGCATATACTGTCCCTGCTTGCACCTCAGTGACCAACAGCATACTGGAGAAGGCAGAAATCCCTAGGTAGCATGCTTCAGAAGAACCATAACCAACAAGGAAAGGGGCTGGGACCTCCACTAAAGACTTGTATGGAAAAAACCAAAAACATGACAAGAGAAAGAAATAAGAAAAAGCCCCTAGCACCCAACTCAGTGAATACTGATCCAGGAGAGGTAAATACAGAAGAGATTGAGAGCAGCAAACATGCAATATCAGACATGGCATCAGCAGACATAAAGAGATATCTTCATGACATCACGGATGAGCTCAAAACTGAAATATTAATTCAAGTAAAGCAAGATGTAAGAAGATTAATAAAAGAAATGCTGAACACAATAAAAGGAGAAAATGTTCAATGAAGAATATAAAGAAAACCTAGAATACATGAAACAGATTCAAAGAGATTACCAGGAAATTAAAACTCCATCGAAAGCTGGAAAAATTGCCTGACAGAAACTAGAGATAGAGTAACAAAACTTGAAGATAGGTTTTGCAATGTCTGATTGTGAAAGAAAAGATCTCTTAAAATAACAAGAAAGCAGGCAATAACAATACAAAGGTTACAAGATGACAAAAGGATCTATAACTTAAGAATAAAAAATGTGGGTGAAAAAGCAGAAGTAAACACAAAAGAAATACAAAGGCTATTCACAGAAATAATTAAAGAAAACTTCCAAAGCTTAGGAAAACAAAATGATATTCAGATGTATGAGGCATACAGTACTCCAGCCACCTACAACCAAAACAGAGCTACACTCAGGCATATAATAACTAAGATTCCAGAAATTCATCACAAGAACAGAAGCCATCAGAGAAAAGAAATAGATCACTTATAAAGGAAAAGCCATCCAAAATCATGGCAGACTTCTTGACACAAACCATCAAATCCAGAAGAGTTTGGAGCAAATATTCTAAGCCTTGAAAGAAAATAACCTCCAAGACAGATTGATGTATGCCTCAAAACAGTCTCTCAAAATTAATGGAGAAACAAGATGCTTCCATGACAAAGAGGAACTGGGGGAATTTGTGACCACCACCCCCAACCTTTGCTTCTCTCTAGAGAGAGAAAAAAAATACCAAGATTTCAGGAACAGTGACAGAGAGGCCTCAGTGAACAGGGCAGCACCCCAATTGTTCTTTTGAAGAGGTTTCTTTCCCTTTTACTTTCTCGGGGTCTACTGTGCATTTTGAGTCTTACCTACTTTTTCAGTGTCTTACACTGGGGAGGTGGCATGGTATTTACATATGTGAGTCTGGTTTGTCTCACTTGGGACCGTGGTCTTAGGTTGTGTCCATTTACCTGTGAAGGCCCTGAGTTCATCCTTCCATATAGCTGAGTAGTACCATTGTTTTTATTCTGTTTTCATTTTAAAATAAAAAATAGCCATAATTGTTGAAATATGTGCTTGATGAACTTATTAAAATTGATGTACTTACAATTCAAAGGTCCTCCCAATCCTCTTACATTATTGTTAGAACCACATTTTCTCTTATAATTGATCTTTGGACATTTTTTCAGCTTATTTCATTTGATAACTAAAGTCATATAAAAATCAATCAACAAAGTGCGTATCACAAACATTAGATCTGAGAAAAAATAAAAATGCTTGGAACTTAATAAATAACATTTGAAAACCTTAGAAATTTGATTTTAAAAAATTATACATCTAGCAAGCTCAAAACACTTAGAATAAACTCAGAGCTGCACACCGAAATATTCAGAGTAAAAACTGTGAGAGGCAAAGTCAAAGAAAATATTAACATCAGCAGGAGAAAATGGACTTATGTACAAGGGAACCTCAAGGGAACTTATGTAAGATTTCCTTCTGTCTTGTTTTTGAAATTCAATATTTTGCTCCATTTTACTGTTTTGTTTTATTCATGTATTTCTGGTAGTCTGAGCAGCCAGTGTGAAGATGACTGGGTGGTATGGCAGCCATTGCTGAATTTTTTATCATCATGTTTTGAAAATCTATATAGCAATAGAAACCCAACTAGCTTTGAAAACCTATATAGCCTGTATTGTTGTTTTTGTTGTTGTTGTTTTGCTTTTGTTGCTGTCTTTTAGATTTGATTGTATCTTGATTTTTTCTTTTTAAAATAAAAAATGTACATTAGATATTGTGAATTGGAAGGAAGCTGTTCAAAGGAAAAAAAACTGTGATGGAGAAAGGAAGAATGGGTAAAAAAAAACATCAGTATATACAAGATAGTTAAGGTAGCTACACAGCTAGCTTGTTTGTTACTTGAAAAGATGTTTTATGCCACATTGTTTAGACAAAACATCATGCCTATGTCCTATACTCTGAGTAACTACAAGACAACATTACACAATGTATTAAGTATTGTAACTGTCTTACTATCCTACTTTGAAATTCATTTTCATTGTTTGTGTGGTTTTCTCTCCAAAATAAAATTTTAAAAAAGATTTTTGTCTTTAGTTCTGTTAATATGGTGTATTACATTCATTGATTTGCATATGTGGAACCATCCTTTCCTCACTGGGATGAATCTTACTTGGTCATGGCATATAATCGTGATTATATGCTGCATTCTGTCTGCCAGTTTCTTATTTAGGATTTTTACACATATGTTCATTAAGGATACCGGTTGGCAGTTCTCTTTTTTGGTTGAGTTCTCTGGTTTTGGTACCAGGGTAATGCTTGCTTGCAGGAGGTTTTGGAATTTCGTTAAGAATGTTCTATGGACTAGTATACAGTCTACTTTGGAGAATATGCCACATGTGTCTGAGAAGAATATGTATTCTGACATTGTAAAGTGATACATTCTGTAGATATCTACTAAGCCCATTTGTTCAAAAGTTTGGGTTGGTTCAGTTCTGATATTTCTTGTTGATACGTTTTCTGGTTGATTTGTGTATTTGTGACAATGGGGTATTGAGGTCCCCCATTACAATTGTATTGGTACTTACTTGATTTTATATGTCTCTTAATATTTATTGTGTATAGTTGGGTGTATTGGTATTTGTTGCATATATATTTCTGACTGTTAACTCTTCCTCTTGGATTGTTCCCTTTATGAGGAGTGATTTTCTTTGTCTCTCATAATCAATCTTGGCTTGAAGTCCACTTTATCTGCAAATAGAATACCTATTGTGATTTTTTTCTGGATTCCTGTCATGTGAGTATTGTTTTCTATTCTTTGATTTTCAGTTTATGAATTTCTTTTTGAGTTAAATGTGCTTCTTTTATGCAGCATATTATTGACCCTACTTTGCTTCTTAATCCATTCTGCCAGTCTATTTCTTTTGATTGGTGAGCCTAGACCTTTACTTGATGGTTATAACTGATATGTTATTGACTTATCCTTGTCATATTATTTTCCTGTTGATGGTTCCCTTTTCTTCTTGTTTATTTACTTGTCTTAACTGGTGAATTCATTCTTTTGAGAGTCACTGATGCTGTTGGTAAGCCCCGTTTGCTGTTTGTAGAATATAGAAGAACATTTTGGGATGGTGGTTTATTAATCTTGAATTTTTTCAGGTGTTTTTTGTCATAGAAGTATGTTTTTTCTCCACCAATTTTGAAAGATAATTTCACAGGATACATCAGTCTGGGTTGGAGACTGTTTTAGTTTAGGACTTGAAATACTTCACTCTCACCACTCCTTGTCTTGAGAATTTGTATTGAGAAATCTGCTGTGACTCTGATGGGTTTTGCTTTATAGGTCATTTTTTTCTTATGTCTAATTGTTTTTAATATTCTTTTCTTGTGCTGAATTCCTAGAATCTTGACTATTATTTTTTTTTTGACCATGCCTAATTGGAGTGCTATATGCCTCGCTTATTTATCAATTTTTTTTTCCATGCTTGGGAAGTTTTCTGCCATTACTTCTGTGAACAGATTTATGATGTTGCTTTTGCTACTTCCTGCTCTGCTTTGACTCTGATCAATCTTATGTTATTCTTCCTTGCATCAACTAGCAGCTGTTGGATTTATTGTTCGTGGCCCTTTTCTATTTTTAAGAAATCTTTCTTTTCATAATCACTGATAACAATCCTATCTTTTATATCTGATATTCTGTCCTCATGTTGACTCATTCTGTTGCATATAATTGCAATGGAATATTTAATCTCCTGGATATTTATTTGAATCTGTTTCATGGATTCAATTTATTTCTTTTGTTGATACTCATACTTTCCATCATTTTCCTAAGTTCGTCTTTTTTTTCTGTATTTGCTTCAGAGTTACTAACCATGTTTTTTATTGTGATCATCATCTCTGTAGTTATGTAAGAAACTATTTCTCATTTATTTATTTCATTTTACTTCTGCTGTTACCATTTCAGAAAATCCATATGGATGACTTTGGTCTTGTTCCACCTCACTCCACCCTGGGCTTGATTTTAGGAGAGCTGGAGATAGTTTGGAGAGTCATCTGGCTTAGGTGTTTTCTCATTTTCTTTTTTTTTTTTTTTTTAAGTTTCATTTCTGGGTTAATACTTGTAAATTGCTTCTGGCATGCAGCTTTATTGCCAGTATTGAGAACCCTCATGAAATGACTACTTCTCAGAAATGTCTTCCAGGGGTAGCGAGCTTTTGAGTTTTGAGTCTGTTATAAGGTTCTACCTCTTTAGTCTATTGGGGATGAGAAGCTGCTGCCTACTCAGCAGCCCTTGGCTCTCTGACCCTGGCCCATAGTATTGTTTATCACCCTTAAGCAGTCTCAGTCTTAGCATACCAGGAAGAACAACTGACTAGAACAATTAGTCACCTTGGCCAAAGTAATACAATAAGCAACAACAATAGCTTCAAACACAGCCTGGAAAATGACAAACTGTGGTAACTACTAATTTGCCATATTTAATGTATGAACTATACTTGTGGTTATATAACAAAATCTAAAATGAACCAGACAATTATATACAGAAAATATGGCATCAATATGCTTATTTTACCCTTAGAAGTGAAAACTTAACAGAGATTGGGGAAGGGAATAGAGAAATACAGGAAGAGGAAGAGATTAGAAGAAAGGCTGGAGGTCAAAGGAAGATTGCACCAACTTTGGGATACTGGTGAAGAAGATGGGACAGAAAGAGACAAGGAAGAAATAACAAAAATAGAACAATAAAAAATTAGAATCAGTGTTTGCATTCATATAAAAACAATAACAAATAATTAAGACGAAAACAAAACAAAAACTGTCTCCATCAGGTAATGTGTCTGCTGTTACTGATACAAACAGGCAGGCAAAGCCCAGATCCATGTTGACTGATCCCACCAAACCAGTCCTATGTTAATGGTGGCACAGTGGGTAACCCCAGCAAGCCTGTACCTTTAGTTTCACTGACGTTCAGGCTGGCTTCTGCCTGTGAGGCTGGAACCTGCTTTGCTTAGCCTGCAGCAACCCATGCACTTTCTGCAGGCTGCAACTCAGCTCCTTGACTTCCTGCCAATTGGAACTCAGTTCCTCCTCCTCCCGACACTAGGAACCACTAGATAGAGCCAGTCTACAACTGCTCTGAATTCTGACCTCAGTTGTCCTCTCTCTGAGGTGCCCGTTGGCCAATTGCCCTTTCCTTGGGGACATCTGAACTCAAATAATTCACCAGCGTCTGCAGCCTGCATCTGCTGTTCATTCCACCAGTGCATTTCCTCTGGCGGCCTCTGGAGCTTGAGTAGTCACTGTGCATCTACAGGTTTGAACTGCCCCTTCCTTGCAGTGAACCCAGGCTCAAGGCAAAAGTGCCACTTGCCACCTCCTTTTTCTGCATCTGTTTCACTTTCCCGGTGGGTTTCAATTCTCACTTCAAATCCTTGCTGAGTCCTGGGGATCCACCTCCCTCCTTCTCTTCCTCATGTTGCTGCTGTATTTCAGCATCTGGACACCAAATCTCAGAGGCTGTTTCTCTGCTGTTCACTACTCCATCGTCTTCCCAGAAGTCTCTTCTTACTTAGAATTTTTGTTTCCTCTTCATTTTTAGCTGCATCTATTTAAGTGTTTCTGCCAAGAACATTCTTGAATATTTTCTAGAGTGCTAGTTTAGCACTCATATAACCTTTAACCAGGTCTTTGTCATGCAAATACCTTACTTCTCAATTTCTGATGTCCAGCTTTGCTGAATACATAAATCTAGGTTGAAAGTTTTTGCACTTAGGACT
Source organism: Cavia porcellus (assembly GCF_034190915.1). Lineage (NCBI taxonomy): Eukaryota > Metazoa > Chordata > Mammalia > Rodentia > Caviidae > Cavia > Cavia porcellus. The sequence goes on along the minus strand of NW_026947513.1, from coordinate 46,659,205 downwards.
TGAAATATATCACTCTAAGCTCTGTTGGGCTTTAAGATTTGTTTTGAGAAGTCTGATGTAATTTTAATGAGCTTAACTTTATATGTAATTTTTTTCTCACTCCTAAAATCTGTGTTTTGCTATTGTTGTTGTTTGTGTTGTTGTTGTTAGATATCTGGCAACTGAAAATGTTATGTTTGTGAATTTCTATTTTCTTCAAAGATGTTTAGTGTTCTAGAAGCCTGTGTGTTAATTGTATGCTGAATTCTATTTTCATACTTGAGAAATTCTCTGCTATAATTTCTGTAAGCATATTAATAGTTCTATTTGTGGTATCATTTAACTTCTCTCTAATGCCAATTAGCATTAGGTTTTTTGGGTTTTTTTTTTTTAGTACCATGTAATAGTTACTGGGGGGTCTTTTCTTATTATCTTGTTTTTTGTCTTCATAATTTATCATTTTGTCCTCATTTTCAGATACTCTTAGTTCATACTGGTCATTTCTGTAATTCATGAATTCTATTTTTTTATTTCAAGCATTTCTATATGATATCTTTTAAAGCTTCTACATCTTGGGTGAATTTGTCATTCATCTTTTGAACCCTTTTGGTCAGTTCTTCCAGTTTTTTACTTATTTCCCCCAGACCCCTTGGGGCACTTTGCCTGACCTTTCCATGACCTTTCGGTTCTTTCCTCTTTGAACTTGCCACTTCTATATCCTTTCTGTAAAGTTTCACTACCTGGTACTTGCTTTCCTATTTCTGTGCCCCCTTGATCTGCCTTAGGTGGGTTTGGAGACCTTGGAGGTCTTTGGTTGCCTAGCTTTGCCATCTGTATATATATTCATTATTGTTTTTATGACTCTGGGAAATCCAGATATTGGCATAGAGAGCAAACCAATTGTCAGTCATTGTCATGTTACCTTAGCTATATTAGGAAATTCAGTGGCATCAATGACATTAAATGTCAACTGAATATTTATAAGCCCTAGGAACTACTCATGAACTACTTAGCTATAAAAAAACAGAACAATGATTCCAATGATGACCATTAGGACCCCCCATATATTAACCTACAGTACTTCAGACCTCTAATGACCACAGAAGGCACACAGAAGGGCCAGAGCTTCAACATACCACGTCTCTAATGTCCTTCTTCAGGTCTGCCCCTCTGATGATTTCACTCTCTAAACCTGGCCTCCCACAATGGTTTACAGGCTACATACATTTCGTGGTCTGAGTCCAGGTCTCCCCTGGGATCCTAGAAGATTGCTATTTAGTTCTGTCCTTTTCCAGCCCTTTCTTCCTAAGCTACCTTTCATCCAATCTCTATGTAGGGTAATACTTCAGGCCCAAAGTAAAATGCTACTTTTGAGTGCTGGTTTTCTCTTCAATTAGTTGGGCTATTGGTCATCACCTCTGTTGCCTTGTGATGTAGAGAGCCCAGGAGTGGGAATGCCATTGGCTAAGCGGCAGGGTACATGGTTCCAGGATCCTTCTAGTTCAGTGCATGGAGCCTAGATGGTGTAAGTAGTGGCCTCAGTGTAAGTAGAGGCATCAGCTAGGAGCAGGGCAGTTAGCCCTGTGATCCTTCCTAGCTTGGTACATGGGGCATCACCTCTCTCAGCATTAGGGATAACTGAGTCACTGATAGGCAGAATGAAGTAAAATGTTTACAGATAGCAAAGGAGAAATAAATGTCTTTTTTGCAGATAATGTAACTGTGAATGCAGAAAATTTCAATCATTCAAAAGAAACAAAAAACCCTCCTAAAACCCATTACTTTAACAAAGTTATAATATACAAAGTAAGTGCATAATATCAGTATTATTTCTACAATTTAGCAGTGAGCAATTTGAAAAGGTATTCCTTTTGAAAATATCATGCAAGTCTAACAAAAGTGTACAAAATCTATAGGCTAAGTATTTAAAAAGAAATCAAAATTTTAAAAACCTTTTAAAAGTGAAAAGAGATACTAAGGTCACTGACTGCAAAACTCCAGTGATAAAGATATCAATTCTCCTAAACTGATCAACCACTATAATGCAATTCAATAAAAACCCCACCCAGACTTTTTTGTTGATACGTACAACCTAATTGCATAACTTATGAGGAAAGTCAAAGAAACCTTGCGCTTGCCAGGCAAGTGCTTATGCCACTGAGCTAAATCCCTGGCCCAAAACTAGCAACTTTTAAAACAATTTTAAACAATAGAATGAAGTTGCAGTAATCATACTGCCTGTTTCTAAGACTCACAAAGCTACCATCGTCAAGACAGTGGGGTAATAGCAAAGGAATAGACATTAATTAATGGGAAAAAATTAAACAGTCCAAAAATAGAAGCACACAAGTATGATCAATTAATTTTCAAAATTAATGGAGAAATGAGTTATTAATTCATATTGAAACAACTACATACATATAGGCAAAAAAATGAACCTATACCCACACCTCATATATTATAAATTAACTCACAGTGGGTCATATATCTAACTGTAAAATGTATGTCACTGAGAAAACAGAGAGGGCACATAGTACCAAAAATTATTTTAAAATGAATATCACTTTGGATGAGACAGGGCATGTCTGTAACCCCAGCACAATGGGAGGTCAAGCAGGAAGATCACGATTTAGAGTCAAGCCTAGGTGACCCTAAATCATTCCCAAAAAATTAATCAAAAATGAAAAGGAAGAGGAATGACCTTTATCAGAAAGAAGATTCTAAGTTTAATCTCCAGCACTGCCAAAAAATTAGATGCTAAAAATAAATATCACAAACTTGAAAATTGCAGATGTATTTGTTGTCCATTGTTACCCAAATTATCATGAATTTATAAGCTTAAAGCACACTAACAAGCTTAAAAGTAATTATCATAGATTGATAAGCTTAAAGAACACAATGTATTCTCTTAACAGTTACATAGTTTAGACATCTAACATAAACTTCCGATGACTGAAATCAAGATTCCAAGTCTTCCTTTTCTGAAGGTGTAGGGAGGCCCTTGTCTTTGTTCTTTACAACATTTAGAAGCTGCCCACGTTTTTTGGGACATGGCCTTGTTACTCAATTTCTAGGGGCAGCAACATTTCATCTCTTGTGCTTTTCAACCTTCATTTAATTTTCTTTTGTGCTTCTTTCCTCCACTTTTGAGGACCTCCCTGATAGTCCAGCAGAATCTTGCTATTTAATTGTCCTCTGCCATTAACATAACAAGACACAGCTCTGTGCAATGAGGATCTGAACACCATTGGTGAGCACCACAGCAGGCCTTAGAAATTGATGAACTTTAGGAGTAGACAGGGAATACAAAAAGTAACTGAGTTGCTTAACACAAGGTAATGTAAAAGTTAACATGTGGCAGAAAACTTATTGATGTATGACTGTAAGTTGAAATGTTTTTTTATATCTACCATCTATATCTCATTGCTATTACTCAGCAGTCTCTACCCTATTGACCTAAAGTAGGTCAACAGCTCCTAAATATGTCATTGAATAAAAAGCTCATTTGATATTCTGATGGTTAGGAAATCAAACAATTGCATCACATGTTATTAAGTATAAGCCCTGACCTGACTTTGCCAGTGCACCTTAGCATCATAAACGTAATTAGAGACATAGGAAGGGTGTACTTATTGATTTACCTGGAATAAAATGGATATAATCGCATTATGGGGTAAAGCTCTGGTAAGAAAGGAAATGGAAAAATAACAGCTAAGATCATTCATAGTTTTTGATTTTCAAGAACCATCACCTGATTAATTATATAACTATTACTATATATTGAAAAATATAAGTGCAATACTCTTCCATGAAAACAAAAATATTCACATCTGAATAAAGTTATGTATGATTTCCTGAGGTAAAGGAGATTTATGTTGCTTTTCAATAAACTCTATTAAGTCATTCACTCAGTACTAACATACTTGCAATTCCTGGTGAACAGACACAACGGTGATTCTTAATTTTCATTTCTCAGAAAACACTCATGAGAAATGATGTCCTTCATATATGCAATACACATATGAGATTTGAGTTTCCTTTCCCGTACAGTATTTTTGATACCAACTTTCTTTTCATTTTAAGGCAATATAGTCAATCACTTGGGACTTAACTTATAACACTATAGGCATACCACAGCAGCCCTCTAGAGTTTTGGATTACCCTCTTCAAAGAACCCAAATCAATCTTCTTCCTCTCCCTCCATCCCCTGTAGCCTTTAAAGGCGGTAAGAGTGATGAGCATTTTCAATCAAATCTAAATCCAGCAAGAAAAGGTAGAAATTAGCAAGTTATGTCCTCTCCTCCACTGTATGCATACAAAGATGATTTTGAATCTTCTCCAGTGCTTTCTTTAAATATTTGAATGCAAATAGCTCTGAGATGACTATTAGTAGTGAGATAATTCCAGTGACCTTTCCTCTTTCCAATGTGTTGGGATACTTAAGCTGAAAGCACAAAACAAACATTTATACCTGAAGGTGCTATTTCCTGTAGTATTGCTTCCCAGCTTGGTGTGAAAAGAGTGTTTTCTGACAATTTAATTTACAAATTTGGAAGCTAAAGATCACACAAAGCAATAGCAAGCCATCATATAGGGGAAAGGACACACAACCCAACGTAGCAAGTACTCAGAACATACTTCACACACCCTGACCTCCTGGAGGCCAACAGCATTGGCAGGCATGGAGTCCAAGACCCGGGTTAGAGCAGCCAGTATCCCAACTGCCTGACTGGCTTCCTGGATTCTTATATGATCCTCTGTGACCCGGAAAGCTGCCTGCATGATGACATTCGTGTCTGATTAAGAGTGTGTACAGATGAAAGAAGGTCAAAACTTTAAGGTTGGGCAGAAGTGCTGGAGAAGTACAGGGTAGTTCTCCAATGAAAAAGCACCAAGATAGGAAAAATAACATTTGTAATATTTGAGTTCTGGACTGAGCATTACTTTGAGTTTGGCTAGCCTTCCTTCCCCATGACACAGATGTTCCTCCTTTTATGGTGCATTTTATACACTGAAAATATCATAGGTCAGAGACCCACTGAATACATGAAAGCTATTGAATGTCACAGCTTCTCAACACAGCACGCTGCAGGGTCTTGGCGATTTATCCTGGAGGCCCTGGGGCTGCACAGGGGTTAAGACAGCCAGCGTCACAAGAGTATCCACTGTATCTTCTGATCTGAGAAAAGACCTGACCTCAGGTTTCTATCAAATGTATATCTCTTTCATGCCATGGTAAAGTAGAAAAACCCAAAGTGGAATGCATGATAAGTTGGGGACCTTCTGTATATTTTTCTTAGACTTAGAAAGACTCAGGAAGAAAATTAAGAAACTTAAGAGAAGGACAAGGAAATCTACCTTTCTTATATTTACAAAAACTGAATGCTATACCAACACATCTTCCTGAAAGACTGTAAAAGACTTTATATTTAGTCACAAACATCAAATACTCTTCACATCAGTAAACGACTACTCCAGAGCTTCCCCAGTAGTAAATAAGATAGATACACTCTTTGGAGCTAAAATACTTTTATGCCAGGAAAAAAGTGGGAAGTAATTGTGCCAAGATTTTTATCAAGAGGAAACAGAATAGTAATATCTTACGACCGCAAAGCTCCAAGCAAAGTGTTTTTTGAGTCGAGAAACCCTCAAGTGATGATGTAATTCTAGGAATAAAACATGGATAAATTAGTTTTTATTAAAAAAACATACCTTTCCTATTATGTCAAAACATTGCATGTAATTCTTGTAATTTCTACACATATGCAAAATTTCAAAATCTCTATTCTGTTCCCTTGATCTATTTTTCTCTCAATGAGTTGTGGGGTAAAATGTATCTATGAAAATAAGAATTAAGAATTTCTGTTTGCAGAAATAAAATGACCACATTATTTGTCATCTTTTGCATCATTTTGTACATCAGAAGCCTGTGACAATCATAGAATGAAGGACAATATATTAACAAGTTAAAGAGGGTAAAGAGTGGCAAGAGTCCTCAGAAAAATCTAGCTAGATTTTTCAATAAAAAATTCATAAAAGAAGAAGAGACAAGTCTGGGTTTAAGAGTAGAATATTAGTGCAAGGTTCAAATCAGACCTGACTCACCCAGCCTCCATCTGCCTGTCCGCAGAGGCACTTGTCTCTGTAGGAACTCTGCTCGGTACTGAAGCCATCATCTCTAAGGAAAGGATGTTGGGAAGCAGGTAAGAGAGGACAAGGAATTTTGCAGGTCCTGGGACATCCGGGGACATATGGAGACACTGGAGAATTTACACAGGACGCTTCAAGGACTCTGCCCACTGAAGAGCAAGACTGTCAGAGAACTTTCGTCACAGATGTTTATTAAAATCTCGCTTAAGGTCCCCTATTTTCTGTTCATCCCTAGAAAAGGGCAGAAGGTCTTATTATGCTCTCTGCCTGCCTGCACCCAGGCACAATAAATTCCACACTGTATTGCCTTTACACAAGCTGGTGGTCTCTGCCAGTTCTCCCTCTACTCCATGTTACATATGTACTGATTAGTACACAGAGAACTCCTCTAGAGCAAGTAAAGTGAAGTCTTTTAGGTTTTTGAAACAAAGCTTTACAATGATTTTTGCAAGGATCTTTTTTCTCTCTCTTGTACTCTGATAACTACTTTATAGATAATGAAATACATTTGATAATGATTCTGTTTTGTTATGAAACTTTGTTTTAGTCTTTCATAAATGCAAAAAAAGCCTCTAGAAATTCTTACAGACCAAGTGACAAACTTTTGCCATTTGGGGGATAAGCTCTTGCCCTTTCCCACAGATCTAATTAATAACAGCAGTGTGGAGGTAATAGGACATGGAACAGTTCCCACTGACATTCAGTAACATCTGACATGGAAGTCATTTTTCAACCCTTGTGGGACTTTTGGATAATCATTTACCCTCTCTGGATCTCAATTAGCCTCTTACAGAATAAGGATACACTATGAATTATCAACTGTTACAGGATCCTTTTTAGTAATAAATTTCCAAATTTTAGCTAGGAACAAGTGTTTCTACTTGGAGACTTTCCACCTTTTTTAAACCCTGGCCTTGAAACAGAAAAGGTAACAGTAATTTTTATATCACTTTTTTAAAAGATAAAGTCACTAAGCCTGACACCCCCCCCCTCCAATGACCACCACCACCAAGTGGCAAATGGCGTCATCTGGAGCCCCGCCTGCCATGCCCCACCTCTTTTTGAGGATAATGAGCCCAACCTCACGTGCTTCCCAGAAGGCCTCCCAGGACACAGCAGCCCCACTAGTCCTAGACTGAACTCTCATAGGAGCCAGGAGAAAGTACACCTACAGTGTCTGATTTAATAGAGTTTAGTGTGTTGTTTCTTTGTTACTTTAACTTAGCCAGGGTGCTACCTAACACAGGAAATTCAAAGCAGATAATATGTGAAGTATGCTCTAGTTCTGAATGTTAAAGAAATGGAAGAAAAAGTTTTGCTTTAGGACTAAAGCAAAAAAGATAACCCTTATGTCCTACTAGTGATGACCAGAGAAGCAATGCTAAAGTTTAAGAACAATTTTTAAAAGCTATTTTTTTACTGCTCTTTCTCAGCGTCTCAGACTTTGAGGCCCCTTTGTTACACCACTTAATTACTCTGTTAATCACTTTCAATATCCTTCTATTTTACTACCAGCAGCATGACAATAGATTGCCTTCATTACAAAGGCTATCTTCAAATTCCCACAGGCATTTTGTTAAGTTTCGTTATCCTCAGACATAATCCTATGAGAAGATTAGATGATGAAAAGCAGTTTTTTGCCGATCAGCATAAAGTAAGCAGGGAGGGCTTGTAGTTGATGCAAGGTTAGAACCCTAAAATCCCACAGCTCACAGGAGCTGGGCACAATCAGCTGGATTTGACTCCGACTTGCTCCAGCTTATGCCAGACTTTTTCTTAAAATGAGACCCAGAGAAACTTCTTGTTATTTTGTAAATGCCCGGATTTAAATAATTGATTTTACAAAAAAGTTACACAAGTTGTTTTTACTATTAAAGTTTTTATTAGAAATATTTTTCTCATTATCCTAGCACACTGTACCAATGATTTGAAAAGACCAAGAATTATTTGACTAAATGGAAATCTGTGAAAATTAAAATTTTGCATTTGTTGATGGATGAAAGGAAAAACCATGTAGATGATGAGTGAATTTAAGAACATAAAGTTTCCCAAAAAAGCATTTGACACAAGAGAGATTTGCACATTCTGAAGGCCAGCTGAAAGGACCTTCAGTGCCCAGGGATAGAGGAAAGTGAGGTGTGCAGGACGGACTGCAGGAAAACAGCCAAATGCACGGGCAGTGCCTCGCTCCTGCCCATCTGTCTTCTACACTAAGCCAGAACACTCGTTTTAGAACATAAACCTGTTCAGTTTTTAAATAAATCTGACCATTTTTCCCTCCCTTAGATTTTATTAAGAGCTTATCATGGCTTTTAAAATATACAAAATGCTACATTCATCTAGAAATATGTTGCATGCCTCAACCCTAACTACCTTCCCAATACCACTTCAAACCTTTATCCCTGAAGCTGTCTGGACTGATGTACTAGGCCTTCTGGACGGGACTGTGTCCCCCACAACATGTCAGATATTAAGATTCTATCTTCTCAGAAAAAACTTTACTTGGAAAGAGTTACTGTAAAATTATTTATGAACAAGTCTTTATACAAGAAGTTGAGCACTCAATCCAATATGACTAATGTCCTTATAAAAGAAGAATATTTTGCTGGTTGTGTTAGTACATGCTTATATTCCCAGCACTCTGCCCAGCCTGGGGAACTTAGTGAGACCTTGTTTAAAACAATAATAATAAGAAGATTAAGAAGATTAAGAAGAAGAAAGAGACAAACAGAAAGAAGAAAGAAAGAAAGAAAGAAAGAAAGAAAGAAAGAAAGAAAGAAAGAAAGAAGAAAGAAAAGCAATCAAAGATGGCCAGCATAACACCCAAAGCTGAGAAGACCCATGGAGGAAATTCTTCCATAGGCTCAGAAGGAACCGGCCCTGCTGAACACCTTGGTCTTGAACTAGTGGTTTGCCAAACTGTGGGACACAGCACTTCTGCTGTTGTTAGAATATTGTACATCTCTAGCAAATCAGTCTCCTAGATTTCTCAGCACTTTGCAGAGACCTTTCCCCATGATGCTCTTTTTTTACCTGATAAGGCAACTTTACTTCTTTTTTCCTAGTGGAGCTACCCTTACGTCAATTTAAACCTCATTTCCTCAAGAAAGAGACTTTGCTTAACTTAGATGGGGCAAGATTTTCTCTTCCCAACCTACCTGAATTCTATTAGACTTTGCACTTCTTCAAAGCCCAGTGCCTTCCTACTCATTTCCGTGATTTCTTACTGCTCATGTTTCCCATCTGGCTCTAAGCACAGACTAGGGCTTTATCTCATTCTTAATCATATTCTCTGTGTCTAGATCAGTGGTTGGCAAGCCATTTGTGCTCATGAAGTATTTGCTAACTGACTTGCTCAATTTTACTTAAGACTCTTCTGTCCAAATATTATTTCAAAAATACCACATCCTTAGTAATAATTTCCACCAAATACTTTCTACTCTCATGTATATATTCATGTGCCTGAAGGCAGCCTCATATTTCTATAATTTGTTATTGTCATACCTAACATTTTATTCCATTCCACCCCACATCTGTATAAGCAATAACAATTGTAAGTATACTGGTCTCAAGGAATGTTTTTGATTTGGGTTCTATATTACTGAAAAGAATTTCAATTATTTGGCAAGCTGACATCATTTTAAGATTCTATTAGCTCAGCAAGGCGGAGGAGAGAAACCATATGAGAGAGAACACTAACAGGAATCAGTAAACACTCATTCACTCTGAGTCTCTTCATGGGAAGAGAATTGGTGATGGACTGAAATGAGAGGTTTGGTGAGAATTACCTAAAATCCATGGACTAGTAATAGTCTCAAAACATCTATACATATCCATATTTGTAAAAGGAAAAAGGAACCCATGTTTCTACCTAGGGAATTTCTACCTCTCAGAACAATTCTTAGCCTGACTTTGGCTCCCAAAGAATTCCACCAGTCCTCAGAGTCTGATCTTCAATGAAGTTCTTAGTGATCATGTTCCCTGAGTAGAAACATTTTTATTTATCCTCGGGAGTAATTTCTGATTAAATGGAACTTTGACAGGCAGCTTTAAAGAGACAATAGTTGCAGATAACATACTCTGTAGTACCCCATCTTTTGAAAAATTCTGTAGGTGATGGGCCTAAAGAGTAGCACAGTATATGAATCTATCATGTAATGTAATGACAGAGTACAATGAGGTCTACTGGACACAGGAGGACCAGGGGAACTAGAGTTGCTCTAGTTATATACTCTGTAAATATTTATTGAATATTGTTTCTCATTCTCCATCAGCTATATTGTTAAGTGCTGCTATTATAAAACTGAATAAAAACAATAGAAACAGAATGACTAACTCGTTGCCTACTCATTTTATGCTAGGCAATCTGCTATGGCTGGGCCCCTCCCAAAGACATGCACTTGGGGCTTCTCAGGACAAATGAAGAAACATGGCATAGTTAGGTTCTGTGGGTGCATGTGTAAATCTAGCATGGCTCTGTAACATAGATTGTGCCCAGACATAATGAGCAAGACCTCAAAGATACCCCAGGGCCAGAAGAAAGCCCAAGCCAGTCCTCTGAGAGGCTATGTGAAGTATTCCATCTGTATACCCATTTTAACCCAGAAACTGCTAAGAACTAAAGATGGGTAAATGTGGCGTCCAGAAGTCAAACTCAGGGAGATACCCGATGCAAGCTAGAAAACCTGGAGGGTTTCCCCGGAATGAATGCCAGCCAACTGTTGAGGGTCTCCATCTGAGACCAGGAGGCCTGGTGAGAAGGCTGCAAGATGAAGAGGAAGGCAGACTTGCTGGCAGCCACCCTGGTGAAACACCCCTGTGAGGACACATCCAGAGATAAGGGGCGAAGCCAATGAGGAGGTCATGGGGCAGCTGACAGAATGGGTCAGCCCACCAGAGACAAAGCCAATTGGAATCAATGCTCCCACTGGAAGAATGAATGCTCCTACTAGATGCTCTCTCTTCCCCTGAACAAGAGGATGGAGATCAAAGAGTCCAGGGCTAATACCAGCCATCTCAGATGATGTGGGCACTAGAGGGTGATTTTGTGGGACTGGCAACCATAAGAGAATATGAGGAGAATGACGACAGACTGGGTCTATTTTGTTAGTCCCCTAAGGTACCCATATACATGGGGGCTAACCCATTGAGTTCATGGTGAACACTGGGGCAGGGCATTCTGTGGGGGTCTCATTCCATGGGACCCCTCCTGTGGATACAGGTTACTCTCCTGGGGACCATAGGCAACTGCACTCAGTACTCTTTCCTCATTGAGCTACCCCATGCTCCTCAACTGACTGTGGGGATACATGTTAAAATACATACAGATTCTAAGTATGCCTTCATCACCCTCATATACACAGGGCTTTATAGAAAGAGAAGGATCTATTAAGCTCAGGAGGAAAAGATATAAAATATGGCAGAGAAATTCTTGAACTCCTGGATGCTGTATGGATCCCCCAAAAGAGTGGCAGTCATGTGACATAGAGGACATCAAAAAGGAGAAATGGCACTCAGGGAAACTAGAAAGTAGACTGAGAAGGAAAGCTTGTGGGAATAACAAAACCAATAGCTGTGACTATCACCCTGTTCCCTAGATCATCAGCAGAATAGGACCCTAACTACTCAATATGAGAGGACTTGGTTTGAGGCCAAGAATGGGAGGTACCTCCCAGGTAAATGGTGAAAACTTGAAGACAGCTAGGTAGCAATCCCCAAGACTCTGGCTCCAACTTTTATCAAAAAGTTTCACTGGGGCATCTGTATGGGCTGGGTATCCCTCAACACCATAGTAGGTGAACATTTCTGTGTCCCACAACTCTCCAGCAAAGCCTGGGCAGTGTGTGGACAACATGGAACATGCGTCCTATTGAGGGACATGTTATTGAATCCACACCAACAGTCCAAGGGCACTCCTAGGGTACAGAGTGTCAGGGGAGCCCCATTTAAAAATGTGGCTATGGACTTTGCTGTGCTTTACTGGGTCTAGGGCTACAACTTATTAGTCTTCAGGCATATGTGCAGCTATAAATAGAAACCCTTTGTTGGTCCAAAATTGTGGAGGTCTACTATGGGAATGAAGATACAGGCCAATGACAAGTGCGTGTGTGGACAGTATTTGCCCTTGTTTGTATGCTACAGTGACCACTGAACTTACTACTCTTCCTGGAGCTTGTCTTCTACAGGCCACTTGGAAAGGGTTAAGGTAAGGTGGCACTCCTCCAAAAAGGGGCTGCCACTTCCAGGTGTAAATTGGTAGGCTACAACCCCTTTAATTTTGCTATCTTTAATCCAAGAGACCTAAAATAGAAAAAATTGTCTCAGGATTGTGAGACTGACCCAGGAGCCATGTTCTACTTCAAGAGGGTTACTGTCTCACTCCAAGCCTCACCTCATGAGGTCTTTCATTCTGCTTATAAGGAAATAGAAAGTAGACCCCCTCCCATTTCAGTCACAAAAATCTTGTTAATAGCTCTGGCAGAGACTACAGCCCAGGTGCTATAGTCTCTGCTGGCTATGTATATAGGGGAAACAACATGGCCACGGGAGGCTAGAGAACTGGATCCTCACAAACTCTACAATGAAGCAGATTACTGCAATCCTACCACAGAAGTTTGACCCCTCAAAACTTCTTTATTGGAAAAAAAAACTGCCTTTCCTGATGGGAAAGAAGGTTTACCACTCTTGTTGGAAGCCTAACATGCCTAGGTCAAAGACTGTGTAACTCAACTGCCTTGGAAACCCAACGATGGGGGTCTCCAGATCACCTCAAGCCAAATCACCCTTTCTCCAACTTTTCTTGTCCTTAAGGGTCTGGGATAATGATACAGATATCAAATGGCCAGATATGTATTGGATATGTATTAGATATGCAGAAGAACAGCCAATACTGTACTCCCCCAAACTGGTCAAGACCTTCTGTGTTAGGGACAACCTATCTTTCTTTCTACCCCTCTTCCTAGAGGAGAACATCTGGGAGTGCTATTATACAGAGACCCAAATAAAAAACACCATGTTCTATGAACTGATAGCTGGAAAAGATAATGAATGGTTTCCAGAGCATAGATTCCAATATTTATGATCCTGCAAGCTGGGCAAAGGATAGGCCCTGGGGTCACCACACTCCCATTTACATGCTGAACTGCATAATCAGACTGCAAGCAGTTGTAAAAATTATAATGAGTAAAACTGCCAAAGGCCTTAACTTGTTGGCCAAACAGTAAACCAAAATGCTCAGTGCTGTCTATCAAAACTTCTTGGCCTTAGATTACTTGCTTGCTTCAGAGGAAGAAGTTTGTGCTGCCTACAGCTACAGGATGAGGGAAAAGTCATAGCAGAGACTGGATGAGAAAAATGATCATGTCCCAGTGGAGACCTAGAAAGGCTGGAACTCTCAGAAGTTGTTTGGAGAATGGTTTTCAACCTTTGGTGGATTCAAAACTCTCGTAGGCATTGTGCTTTTAATTTTGGGAACTTGTCTAATCCTACTCTGCTTCGCCCCCTAGTTATACTGTCTGTCTCCAGACTCATTGAGGCACTGGTCAATGAGTCTAAGCATCAAAGGGGGAAATGTGACTGCCTCCCAAAAGAATGTGGTAGGGGTCTTCTTGGAACAAAGGAACACAACATGGCATAATCGGTGCCTATGTATATATGCATACTTCTAGCATAGCTCTATAACACAGATTGTACCAAATCAAGATTACTTTGTTAGTATGTTACCATATAAGGGAGACAAAGACACAAGAACTGTGTAAAAGGTGAAATTCTGCCCTGCTCAGAGCTGGATGTGAATCCTGTGAGTCAGTGCAGTCACAAATAAACAGTGCTTCATGGAAACAGCTTTGGTGTCCCATTTGTCTATGCAAAAATCCTGATACACTGCTACATGCTTTAAATACATCACCTCTGTTAATCCTCATCATAGCCCCGTGATGTCGGTAATGGCATTGTCCTTGTTTTATGAGGAATTCAGATATCAGAAATGTACATAATATGCACATCGTCAAATAATTAGTATTTAAATGTAGTTATGTCTGACTCCAGTGCATAAGTTCTTAACCAGAGTATTATACCATACCCACAATACAGCAAGGCTCAGTTACAAAAATTCTTTCCCCACATTATAAAATTCAGATTGAGCCTTTGATCTAAAAAAGATAATAGAAAAGTGAGTTTCAGAAAGAGGATTTAATTCCATAGTAACACAAAAGTGCATTAAGTAATCTTTTCTTAGAATAAGTTTATGGACCATTTCACATAAGCTCCCAGAGTTCAAAAGTCAGGATTTAGTGATTTGGGCTTAGATTCAAGTGAGAGACAGGGCCTTTGAAAAGAAAACAGAAATGAGAGACAGGCCTTTCAAAACCTCTAGCCAGATAAATTGTGTGTGTGTGTGTGTGTGTGTGTGTGTGTGTGTGTGTGTGTGTGTGTGTGTGTCTGTCTGTCTGTCTGTCTGTCTGTCTGTACACAACATAGAAATCATATAGAAAAAAATGCAAAGTCTTTAATCAAGAAAAAAGCACAATCTGTGTTTCAGTCTTTAAAGCAAAGAATTTTGTTTGTATGCTTTTTGGTAGGAAAGACTCTAGAGCTTCTCTAAAATTATTTTGACTCAAAAATTTGAGCCAAAATAGAAAAGAAAAACATTTTAATAGACCAAAAGTAAGAAAGTACACAAATATAGCTATTACCTGAACTCAGAATTTCAAAAATACTTTTAGGGCCACCCCAAAGGAAGAAAAAATTATCTCTGCTTCATTTCTGAGTCTGTGCTTCCCCTCACAAACTACATTTTGGTATTTTGTCTGCCTTGTATCTTCCCATCTCTGATCTTCTCCTTAATATAACATGCCCGCTCCTCCTCCTGCCTCCCTGCCTCATGCAGTTCCAGGAAAGCAGGAATGACTTATCCTGAGAGTAGTGCGAGTGCTTTTAGGAAACCAGCTCTCCTCTGCAGCTTGCTTGGTAGACACTTGCCCTGTTTCCTGTGTCAAGGGAGCTGAATAGATGACCTCTGAGCTCTTGATTCAACATCAGGAAACCAATTTGTCCACTGAAGTAAGAAATGTCCTGCTTTTATTAGTAATTAAAGACATCGTGGGCCCCCATCTACTGACTCTTTTCCCCTTTGAGTAGAGAACCAGGTCAATGACTCAAAACTATACAGAATTACTTATCAACAGCTGGCAAACAATACAAATAAAGAAAATCTTTTTGGGGAGTATCTTGGAGATAAAGGACTAGAATTGCGAAGAGGTAGCTTACAATAATTATTTTGGCCCAGTTTTTCCAACTATAAGCATGACTAATACAATCTGGCTTTGGCCAGATACAGTGGGACACATTTTTAAATCATATACTTACAGTATAACTTCAAAAGCACAGTAAGGTGGCAAGAAGAGAGCTCCTCGCCAGGTCTGCAGCAGGGAGAAACCCAAAAAAGAAAAGAAGTGAACTGAACATTAAGGGGGAGACTGTTCTAAGTTACAGCCTCCTAGGCAAGGTTCAGAATATTAATTTCTGAACATTCTTATGTTTTCTTCTTCATTCTTTTCCTAGTTATCACAAGCAAGACTTGCGCAGGGCATGAAAAACATGAAAATGTACTTTGCTCATGTTCCACCACATAGTATGTTGTCGACCAGGAGCTCAATCTTGGAAATCTATACCAGGTTTCACTAAAAACTTGGCCCTCCCTGGGCACCTCTAGTCTGTAATGAGTGCAGTAGTGATGATACCAAGAAGATCCCACTCCAGAGATGCACTAAACATTTTGTTGGCCAACTTTACATGCTGGATTCCGGATGACTTTTCAAAAATATATGCCTCCAACTTCTCTCTGTGACTTTCACCTTAAACTGGACTTATAGTGACCAGATACGTCTGCCAGCCTCCTGCACAACCCTTCTTTTCCTCAGGTAACTTCCTCTAACAGCACATCCACATATTTGTACCTTCTTGGGGTCCGCTTCTTACAGAATACAAGGGAAAGTTGTAGAGATCACAGAAATAGAATCCACTCACACTGGAAAATAGCCAGGCACAAGATTTATAAAAAGTGTAGTTTGGAAGTCTGTAGCTGGAGAAAGAAACTGAGCTTCAAATGGGGGATGAAATGGTAGCATAAAATACTCTTCAGAGACACCGTAGCTCTGCTCCTAACACTTCAGGTGTTCAGAGGCTGTTGAGCTCTCACAGAGGGCTTTCTGAACAAAATGTGGAAAGGGATTTATGTTGTCAAGATGCTATCAAGCAAAAGAGCTGCACTCAGAAGGTTTAGCAGTTTAATGAAGGAACTGCTTATACAGGCTTGGGTAGGAGTAAGGAGGCCAAGGTAGTGAAGAATTCAAGGACTACAAAGGGGAGCTGGCACCCTAAAGTCTAAAGTGTAAACAGAAAGACAGTAGTCCTTGAGTCCTGGGAGGGCAGGAGCAATAGAAATGCCCATGAGAACTATGACCTGTGGTGAATTGTAGCCGCGGTGGACTACAGAATGGAAGAGGGAAATAAATGTTCTTTCCTTCCCTTTTTTCCTCCTGTCTGTTGGGGCTGTGAGCTGTTGAGCACTATCCATCAAGGCAGGCAAGGGACCACACAATTCATTTCATAAAGGTCAGCTTCCAGCCTGCAGCTTGCAGTGGAGCAGGTACAAATCTGTAAGAAATGAGTGAATGACAGCATGATTATAAGTACTACAGAAAATGAAATTACAGACCAAGGTCAGAAGGGCTGCCAATTTTAAACATTATTTTCTTAAATTTCAAGGGTGAAAAGAAGCTTGTAAATATCCATTAAGTGGTTTCAGAAAACAGTGCCAGTAAAAAATAACACCAGTATCTTTTGACAAATAAAGGAAGAACCAATTATGTCCACATCATAAAATGATAATAAAAAGCAGATCATTTGTGAAAAATCAACTTTCTCTCTCCTGGACTCATTCTCCAGGGTTTTCATGTTGGCCTTCCTGGCTCTTAAATAAATAGTCTCCCAGGTAGGAACCGGAATGATAAATGAACGTGGGCAGACATTCAAACTATGTTTCCATGAGAAGCAAACACTAATTTTGAGAAGAATGTTTTCATCCCTTCAGTGCCTACAACCTAGTTTTTCTCTCACTTTTCACATATTACTATTTTTGCTACTTTGCGCTACATTCTGGGACACTAAGCCATAAAAAATTACAAAACAGCAAGCGAGTTTGTTCAAACAGGTGGAAAAATAAGAGGTTTTCTTGTCACAGTTGTATACCAGAGTGATGAGAAAGGTACAAGTTTTACACTAGGACAGAATTCTGTTTATGGAGAAGCCAATTTTAGAAGCAGAAAGAACTGCTGGCTTTTCAGATGTTTTGCTGGCGTGTTTTATCCTTCTTCACTGTGCACATCTGAGATCTGAGACCTTTGTATTCCACCATCCAAAAAAGTAAGAAGGAAACAAGTAGTTGCAGGTCTGGCTAATAGGAAAAAGAAGAAAGGCAGTGAAGACAAGCAGAGACTCAAGTGCCGAAAGCAATTTCTGTTTCTGTCCATAAAAAAGAACAGCTACTAAAAACCTAACAAATACAAGAAATAACCTTTTCAAATACTAGACACCAGGCAGCACAATCACTGTAAGTTTTGGTAAATGGAGGCAGGGAAAGAAGGTAAGCTTATCACCGCCCCCCCCCCCCAGATGGTACAGGGAGAAAGAACCTGAAGAGGAGCCAATGGCACGCGGTTGGAGCTCAGTGAGACCAGAGCTGTTAGAATTTCCAAGGCATTGTGTTTAAGAGTACAAAACCAGAGATCAATATAAAGGTTACCTTGAGTCTTTGGCTAAGAAGCAATCTGCCCAATTATAAGATGAAATCCTAGGAGAACAGACTTTCCAAGTAAAAAGTAATTACCAAGGAACTGAAAGATAAACTGATCCTGGAGCTGAAATTGGGCCAGAAACAATTTGAATTCCTTCCAGCCAAAATGGACTGATTTTGCTGAACACCATGCCTTAAAAATAGAGGTAAATTTAGCTCTACAATAAAGTCTTATTTATACTCATCCAAGATGAAAGAGTGCTAAAACAATCTTTGAAATTATGTTAATACATAAAGAAGTTAGTTATATGTTGTCAAGTAAAACTCAAAGTTTACATTAGCACAAAAATATTTACTACTCAACAACATAGAGTGCAGAAGGTTTAGCGATTCATATTTTTTTAAAAAGCTTTACATATACAAAGTAACCAGGGATATATAAATTAACCAGAAAAAGAAGTTAATGGAAACATATTCAGAATTGATAGAAATTTAATTAGGAGACTGAGACCTATAAATGGTGTACATCTGCTCCACATACTCAAGGGTGCAAAAGAGAAAATGATCACAGTTGTGAATGAAATGGAAGACATATGGTAAATCCAAGGGATCCAGAAATGAGAATTAAACTAAGCAATGTGAAAGGCTGATGAGAGGCAATTAACAGTAGTTTAAATTATGTACCAAGAAACACTAGTGAACTGAGAGTAATAGCAATGGACCAACCCAAATGAAACAAATGTGTGTAAAAAGACTAAAAAAAATTGAAAAAGTAATACCTGTAAGGCTAGAGTCTGAGGAACAGGCAGAAAAATCATTTGAAGAATTTGGTCACCTATTTTCCATATACGGTGCGATCTATCAAAATGCATATCCAAAAAGCTCAGTAACACCCAGAAAAAGTGCATGAAGTGAACTGCACAAAGGCACACTATGATCAAACTGCTGAAAATGAGTTTAAAATGAAAAAAATAAAGTAAGCAAAATAAAAGGCAAATACATATAGAGAAAGAAACATAAAACTTACAAAAAATTTTGTTAAAAGCTATGCAAGCCAGAGTACAATGTAGAGAAAAGAAAATTACTCATCTATACTCAATAGCCAATGAAGATATCCTTTTAGGAAAAATACAATCTTCATCAAAAAAGCAAAATCTAAAAGAATTCAATAAATAAATAATTCATGAAAGTAAAATAGAACTCTGGAAATATTAATGTAAAACAAGACAGGAAAAATAAAAACAAAGACAGCAAATAGTTTAAATATTTTAATTAAAAGATAGAGATTGTGAACCCACCCAATAAGGACCCAACTGTTCAGTCAGCTGTCTGGCACTATAATAATACCTGAGACAATGATCTTATAAAGAGACAAGGTTTATTCTGGCTCATAGTTTTGGGGGTGTTATTCTGTGACTAGGTGGGCATGGCTCTTAGCCTCTGAGGGAGGCACAGGAAGGCAGTGCATAAGGGTGGCACATGTTGGAACAAAGCAGTTTACCTTGGCTATGAACAAAGGGGAGAAAAAGGAAGGGAATGGAATCCACAGAGCCTTTTGAGACATCCCTGGAGCCTGTATCTAAGAGTCTTTCAATGGAGCTTAGGGGGTCTTCTATGTAGAGTATCATGTCATCTGCAAACAATGACAACTTAACTTCTTCTTTTCCTATCTTTAACTCTTTTATTTCTCTCTCTTGCCTAATTGCTCTGGCTAGTACTTCCAGTACTATATTAAATAGGAGTGGTGATAAAGGACATCCTTGTCTTGTGCCTGATTTTAAAGTAAAGGCTTTCAATTTTTGGCCATTTAGTATGATGCTGGCTGTTGGTTTGTCATACATGGCCTTTATTATATTGAGGTAAAGACCATCTATTCCAATTTTCTGTAAAGTTTTTATCATGAATGAATGTTGGACCTTATCAAAGGCTTTTTCAAACAATCAGAACTTTTTTGAAAGGATTTTTGCCCTAGATAGGACACTACAGCAGTGGGAGGCAGAACCAAGGGGCTTTACCTTGCGGTCATCTTCCCCACACCTAGGCAATTTACTTGTGGTGCAAAATTTATTCCAATGGGCTACTTGTACATCATTAATGCCCCTTAGGCACCACCCCAGACCAAAGCTATATATAGGCCCCCCACACCACGTGTCCGGCAGAGAAAAGCCAGACCTCAGTGGTCATGGGGTTCTCTCTGCATTCTTAGAATAAAGGCCACTTTTATTTCATATTTCCTATCTCTCTAACCATGCCAAAAAACCTATCAGTTGGTTCCCTGACCAGGAATGGCAGCATGAGTGACTCCTGGGGTCTTCCCAGTTTGATTTCCCCTGCCGATTCATGGACTAGATCGCATCCTGGATTAATTCCTCATTTCTCAACATGTGGGAGCTGTTCAACTTGTCACTGCTGGTTTGCAAACAACACCAGTCTAATTCATTTATGTAGGTGAGACAATTCCATCTGAAGATTACTTCGTGGTTATGGGCCGGACCCCACGCCGGATCTTCCTTTTCCATCCCTGGAGTGGGGGAGTGGTTCAGATGTTCCTTGGGAGCCCGAGGCAGAGCCATTACTGTAATCCACTGGGACTCCACTCTTGCCTTGTGAGTGACAGCTAAGGGGGACAAGTTGGAACCAATTAACCGTGCGTCCAAAAGATTAGGTGACAACCTCTTCTACACTGTGGAGTAGTGTAGAAGGTCCAGGTTGGTTCATTTTACCTTAATTGGATCATGGGAAATACTTTTTCCCCTACCCAAAAACCACACCTTTGGGGTGCCTGGTTTGTAACCTCAATACTCTTGGCCTAAAGAAAACCACAAGCACTAAACAATTAATCTTTTACTGCCAGGAGGCTTGGCCGACCTATGAATTTAATGGCAGCCCATGGCCTAAAAAGGGGACGTTTGATCCCTGTATTGTCAAAAATTTATATGACTTTTGTTACACTGGCGACAAGTTGGCAGAAATTCTGTATGTCCTTACCCTAAGAACATGCTCTTCTCTCATTAAATCATGTACACCTGCTCAAATATTTTTAGCTAGCTCTACTGTACCACAAACTTTCCCTTCCTGCCCCCAAGACCACCTGGATGAGGTGCTGCCTGTCCTTAACCCACCCCTTCCTTCCTATCCCCGGATCAAACCCCACAGCCTTCTCAATCAAAGATCTCTGCTCCCACTGTGCAGTCATCTTCCCCTCCCTCTTCCAGGGTCCCTAATTCTTCCCTTAGGGCCTCCATACATTCCCCAGCATCTCTAACCCCTCCCTTAGCATTTCTCCCCAGTCTCTGACCTCTCAGTCCCCTCCACCTGAGCTGTCTGTCCTGTCTGAAGATTCTTTGTCTTCTGTGTCGACATTTTCTCTGCCTGCTCACCACACTCAGTCTCAGACACTCCAGCCTTCTGGTGGGCCACATGGTTGCTGCAGCTCTTGCAGGGGACAGCCGTCATCTTACAGCCCTCCACCACGTGGCAGGTGCCGCCATCTTGGGATGGGTCTCATGGTCAATGGCCGCTCCCTTGTGGCTCCTCATGTGATCAGCAACAATCACCCTGCTGTGGACCACATGATGGTTCACTGTGCTGCGAACAATGGCTAAATCATTGCATGGCACACAGTGATGTGCCAGCAGCCTGTGTTTCCTTGTCTCATGTTGATGGGCAGCCACTTTGTAGCCAGTCATCAGATAATCACCCACACACACCTGCCAGATGGTTGGTGCTCAATGGCCATCTACTCCACAGTCTTTTCCTCCTCAATCTCTGCTTCCACTTTGAGAACAGGCTGGCCCCAAGGGACTTGTTAATACACGTGTACCTTTCTCCCTTTCTGGCTTATCTCAGATTAGCCACAAATTAGGTTGCTTCTCTGTTGACCCACAAAATTATATCAAAGAATTTGAATTTATAACTAATTGTTATGATTTACACTTTAAGGATATTTATGTGATTCTGTACTCCGCCCTTAGCTCACAAGAGCGAGCTCAGTTGTGGCAAGCAGCTCAAGAAGAAGCCAATTGCAGACATAAGGCAAACACCACTGAAAATGACCCTGGGCCTACTGTGGTGCCAGAGCAAGATCCTAACTGGAATTACCAAAATGGAGAAGTTTTAAAAATGCATGAGATGATCGAATGTCTAATTGTGGGCCTTAATAAAATTGGTCACAAACTTTTAGAACAGGTCCAGGAGGCTAATGAAAACCTAGCTGTGGTCCTAAATTGGCTTAGGGACACCTTAATTAAGTTTACTAATGTGAACTCAGGCTCTCATGAAGGGATGAGTGTTGTTAACTCTTATTTTCTTTCTCAGTCTGCTCCTGATATTCGTACAAAGTTATAAAAGGTTGAAAATGGCCCTCAAACTCCACAAGGAGACCTTCTTAATTTAGCTTTCCATGTCTTCAACAACAGAGATAAAACTCAAAAAGAGGAAAAAGAAGCTCAAAAGAAAAAAATTTCTAAATATCAGTCTGATCTCTTAGCAGTGGCACTTGGGGCTCCCAAGACAGGAAAGCCAAAACAAGGTGGAGCTGCCCATGCCCCTTCTGGACCATGCTTCAAATGCAGCAAAGAAGGACACTGGCAAGAGAATGGCATTCCTTTGGGGCCCTGTCCCATTGCAATGTTAAGAGCCACTGGAAGAGTTAATGTCCTAACCGCCAGAGAGTGGGTAAGCCATGTGCCATCTCCCTTCCCTCACAGGAAATGCCAGCACCCCCAGATTCATTGATGATAGATCTGCTTGGACTTACTGCTGAAGAATGATGGGGCTCAGAGCCCACAGCCCCCATTAAGGTATCCTTCTTGGAGCCCCAAATCTCGCTGGAGGTCTCAGGTAAGACAGTATCTATACTTGTGGACACAGGGGCAACCATAGTGTACTTCCTGAGTTCTCAGGTCCTTGTATTAAGTACTCAATCTCTGTGATGGGCATTGATGACCAGCCTACACAACCTTTGTAGACTGGGCCTATCCCATGCAGACTCCAGACTCTTTTCTTTACCGATAGCTTCCTAGTAATTCCAACATGCCCCACACCCCTTTTAAGTAGAGACCTCCTTCAAAAGCTTAACTTCTCCTTTACCTTCTCCCTCCCCACAGCTCTAGTCCCCCAAACAGTCTCACAATGTGCCACAAAATTATCCCCTCCCCTTCCTTCTTCTCTGGTCGATCCCGTAGTTTGGGATACTTCCCACCCTAGCTACGCATGCCACATCTATTTTAATTCATCTCAGGGATCCTTCAATTTTTCCTTGTGTTCCCCAATATCCTATAGCTCCTAAACACTTATAGAGACTTAAACCTATAATTAAGCACCTTTTAGGCAATGGTTTTCTTAAAACTGCCCATTCAACCTTATAATACTCCTATTCTTCTGGTACTCAAGCCTGATGGGTCTTATCACTTGGTACAGGACCTAGTGTTGTTACCCCCACCCAGTGGTGCCAAACCCTTATACCATTCTCTCTCATATCCCTACCTCCACCACTCATTTTATGGTTGTAGATCTTAAAGATGCCTTTTTTACCATCCCCCTGCACCTTGATTGTCAGGATCTCTTTGCATGTACATGGAGTGACCCAGACACTCTCAAGTCTCAACAACTTACTAGGACAGTGCTCCCCCGAGGGTTCAGAGATAGCCTCCACTTCTTTAGCCAAGCTCTCACTACTGACCTCACAGAACTTGATCTCAAACCTAGTACCCTCCTTCAACAAATACATGACCTTCTCTTATGCTCTCCATCCTATACATTAGCCATAAAACATTCAGCTAGTCTCCTTAATTTTCTTGCCAGTCGTGGATACAGGATCCCTCCTGCTAAAGCCCAAACAGCCTCTTCAAAAGTTAAATATCTAGGTCTCTCTCTCTCTCTCACCCCTGCCACTCATTCCATCACCACAGATTGTAAGGTTATTCTTTGAGATCTCCAGGTGCCCACAACTAAACAACAAGTTACATGTTTCCTAGGTTTAGCTAATTTCTTTCATCTCTGGATTCCTAACTTTGCAGCCCTAGCTCAACCCCTCTACAATCCTCTAAGGGTCCCTTATCAGAACCCCTAGGCCCCACAATAGATAGCAGTTCAACAAACACAGACAGCCAAAAAAAAGGTAGGATATGCAATAGTTAACCAGTCAAAAGTTATAGAGGCAAATCCACTGCCACCTGGGACCTCTTCCCAGAGGGCAGAACTTATTGCCTTTACAGGGGCTCTTACACTAGCGAAAGACAAAGTCATAAATATATACACTGATTCAAAGTATACATTTAGCATTTTACACTCTCATGCCTCTATCTGGCAGGAACGGGATGTTATTAACTCTCAGGGAATCCCCATCATTAATGCATCTCTTATCTTTAAACTCCTAGAGGCAGCACAACTCCCAAAGCAGGCAGCAGTTATTCACTGTAGGGGACACCAGAATTTTTTAGATCCTATTGCTCAAGGCAATGCCTTTGCAGATTCACAAGCCAAGTTAGCTGCACAAAGGCCCTATCCTTCTCTTCTTCTCCCATTAGTCCCAAACAGTCTACCTCAACCTAATTATTCACCAGAGCAGCTACAGTTACTTCATAAACCAGGTTACACACAAAACACTCAGGATGGATTTTCCAGGATCAACACTTGTTCTCCCAGATAAGCAGGCCTTAGACAGCATCACTGACTTAGATAACTCTTTCCATATAGGATACAAACTCTTAGCCCCAGTAGTCACACACTCTTCTTTAAAGGCTAACATTTTTAAGATCACTCACACCTGTCATCTCTGTGCTAGGACCTCTCCTCAGGGACATATAGCACCCCCTTCCTTTCCTACTTATCAATTTTGAGGACACACCCCTGGTCAGAACTGGCAGGTAGATTTTACACATATGCCCCACCACAAAACTTTCAAATATCTTCTCACCTTTGTACTTTTTCAAGATAGCTAGAAGACTTTCCCACAACCAGGGAGACCATTGATGTAGTTACTAAAGTCCTATTACAGGAAATCTTCCCAAGATTTGGTCTACCTCAGAGTATTCAGTCGGATAATGGTCCTGCCTTTATTTCTCAGATCACTCAACAGGTATCCTCAAGCTTACACATCACCTGGTGCTTACACATTTCATACCATCCACAATCCTCAGAAAAAGTAGAAAAGGCAAATTGCCTCATAAAAACACACCTTACAAAGCTCATTTTAGAACTACACCAACCTTGGCCTCAACTTCTGCCCTTAGTCTTAGCCAAGCTCAGGACACTTCCCCGGGATCCTACACTTTTAAGTTCTTTTGAACTTATGTATAGCAGGCCATTCTTACTCCACAATCTTCCTACTCCCCAAGGTCTCCCTTCCCTTGCTGACTATATCCCAGTCCTCTCCTTCCTTCGACCCTTGTTATGACAACATGCTGATAACTGTCTTCCTCAATCCTCTGAAGGGGCCAAACCAGATTGTCTCATATCCCTAGGAGATAATTTATCTCATATGTTATAAATCCACAGGACTATAACCAACGTGGAGTGGCCCCTAACTGGTCTCCTTGGCAACCGATACAGTGGTCAAAGTTGCTGGACTCCCATCCTGATTTCACATCACTCGGGTTAAGCAGTGCCCTCCCAGTCCTAAGTCTAATCATTCTGAGTGGTCATCTCATCTTCTGTCACCCACCTGTCTCCATTTCACTAAGGCCTCACAGCCACAGCTCTCAGGCTAAGTCATGTTTTGTTATCCAATTTGGTTCTTAATTTCTTGCATTCTATTAATTATCCTTTTTACAGCAGGACTTTTAACATCTAAAGACTCCCACATCATGCATAAGGTTGTCTTCATGTTGTTCTACATGACAACTGTCTTAGTTCTCACTACCCCCAGCTGTTTTGTCAAACGTGACATCCCTGAAGGCCTAGGCTCTTACCTTCCTTATAGTGGCATAGCCATGGCCATCCTTACCCCTCCTATTCTTTCCAGCTTACTCCTGGACCAGAGACAAGTCCTAACTACCTACCTTCTTAACTTTTACCCTTTCAGATGGGGAAATAATCACCTCTCATAACTTCACTCCTCCTAAGCCTACACTGATTTTTCAGAATTCTACCTCACTGTGGCAATGATTCTACCTCACCATGATAATGATTTTACATATCTAAATCAAAAGAACCTTTCCTTCTACCTCACCTGGGTCTTTAAATATGACAGTGGCCTGCCTCCTCATAACACCTTGTCGCTTTGTTTTTCCAGTCTAATGTGGAGGCATTCACCAATGTTCTGGCTGAAACACCTGGCACCAACTTCTGCATGGGCATGATCTATCATCCCATCAACCCTCCTAAATCCCTATACAGTGCCTCCTTTCAGCAGTAAGTAATAAAGGAGAAAAAACTTCACCCTTTTCCTAACAATAAAAAGATGGGAATGGAAGGATTTTGGCCTAGATAGGATACTACAGCAGTGGGAGGCAGAACCAAGGGGCTTTACCTTGAGGTCACCTTCCCCACCCCAAGGCAATTTACCTGTGGCACAAAATGAATTCCAATGGGCTACTTGTGCATCAGTAATACCCCTTAAGCACCACCCCAGACTAAAAGCTATATGTATGCCCCCACACACATGTCTTGCAGAGAAAAGCCAGACTCCAGTGGTCATGGGGTTCTCTCCACAACCATTCTTAGAATAAAGGGCACTTTTATTTCATAATTTCCTGTCTCTCTGAACATTCAGGAAAACCTATCATTATTGATCTTACAAGATTTTACCATCCAACATCAGAATATGCATTTAAACCAAACCATGCCTTAAAAATTACTTTCAGTGAATTTGGAAGAATTAAAATCATATCACATGCATTACCTTACTATAATAATTAAGTTAGAAATAAATAGCACATAGGAATCTAGAAAAATTCTCAAATATTTTTAAGCTTTTAGGCTTGGTCAGAACACAATAACAGAAGAAATCAGAATCTGTTTTTACTCTAGATAAAAATGAGCATAATGTGTTAAAACTTGAGGGAGGCCACTAAAACAGTGCTTAGGAAAGACTTTGTAACTTTAAATGATTGTATTAGAAAAGATTGCAAGTCAAAGATCTTAACAAGTTTAAAGAAAAAAAGAACACATTAAACCCAAAACACATAGAAGGAAGAATATAATAACAAAAAGAAATCAGAATAGAGATGTGAAAAACATACAATGAAAAATCAAATGAATCCAAAGGTAATTGTTTCATAGCAAATATCAATGTAATGATACATTTCTGGCTAGACTGATAGGGAAATAAAAAGTAAAATAAATTATCAGTACCACCTAAGGAGAAAACATCATTATAAATCTTACAGACATTGAAAAAAACTGCAAATGCTTTTGGCAAAAAAATCAACAGATGAAATGGGCAAATGTTCTGAGAGATACAAATTACTCAAAAAAAACCTGAAGACCCATTTTAAAACTCTATAGTCAGTCAAGCCAGCACCTCCCCTCCCTGGTAAGCGGAGGCAGGGCGGCAGACTGCAGTCCTTCCAGGGGGAGAACCAGCAGTGTCTCCTGTGATCCACGCCATGTTGGAACTGAGGACGCTGTGAAAACAAATGCCCATTCTGCCTTCCTGCTTAGCAATAGTGAACCTACTGCTACATGGCCTAGAGTCAAATATCCCACTTCCCTGATCCTCCTTCTCCTCCCCCCATTAGCAAATGGGAACCAGAAATCTGAGCATCTCCTGGGAGGTTGACCATAGCAAATAAGGGGGATTTCCTTCTACCATTTCTTTGAAGGCAAATATTTTTATTACTGTTTTGCTCTTTTCTGATTAATGGTACTGCTCTATTCAATATTCTGCTTTGATAAGTTCTATAGTGTTCTATATTTCATCTCATTTTGATATACGTGATTGAAAGAACAGCTATTATAAAGATAACAAAATATACTGTGATACCTATTACTGTTATCCCGGTAACCTGCTGTGAAGTTCTGTACCAATTTCACTGTACGATCTTAGTTGGCTTTATTCTGACTTGTTCTGGTGTATATTTCAAAATAAAAATTTAAAAAAACCTCTATAGTCCTGTCTGTTAAAGAAATTGTATATAGAGTTTAAAATTATTCCCACTAAAAATCTCTGAGCCCAGATGTTCAATTAGTAAATTTTATAGAACTCACTAATATGTTCAAAATTGAACAAAACAAGAAGCAAGCAATAATCTCATGCCTACTTTTTTAGAAAATAGAAATACAAGGATTAAATCCCAACTCACTTCCTAAGAGACCAGAATAATCCTAATACTAAGAAAAAATAATACAAAAAAGGAAACTACTTGTCAAATTTCATAAACACATAAATCTTTAGAAAAACAAGTATAGAAACACATAATGAAAATAAAGCAATAGGTAGGTTATGTTCCAAGATCAATAATGTTGATTTAATGTTCAAATATTCAATGTAATTCATAATAACAAAATAAAAGAAGAAACACTATCATCATTTCTGTTGCAAACAGATGCATATGGCAAAACTTTTAAGAGGAAGGTAGGTAGCCTGAGAAGCCGGTAACCCAGGGCCTTTGTTTTTAGCATCTTTCATTACACAGAAGAAAGGGATTCTCCCCTTGAGAGCTATTATGACTGCATTGCTATTTTAGGTTCTGAGATCTTCAATTTGGCCACTGTCCTCTTCCATTGCCTACGTGCATATTTTTGGAAAAGTTTTTTTTTTTTTTTTGTCTCTGTTTTTGTCAAGGTGATATCTCTGAGAATTATAGCAAAGCCTCACATTCAAGGCTGAGTTAGCAAAAGAGGATGCAGTTACGTGTTACTATAGAATAATAAACTATATGTGTGCATATTTATATGTAAGTGTGTGAGTGTCCAGGTGTGACTCTATGTTTTATATTTTAAGTGAGTTTTCTGTAATGTAGCTCTCTCTCCATGTGATTTCCTTTGCTCTTATCTGGAGGTGAGGAGAAGAGAACTGGGGGCTGTGGTTTCTAAGCAAGCCAGGCTGCTCCTCACTTCCAGCTTCCCTCAACTCCTCCCTCTGACAGGGATTGAACTCTTTCCAGTTAGAATTTGCTAGAAACCTCACATAGGCTCTTATGTTTGCATGCCTATCCCCCAATTTGCCCTACACCAGTAAGAGCAGGAGAAGGGTAAGGATTTCCACTCAAAATTGTACTTGCAGTCTTAGCAGGCACAAAAGGCAAAGGGGAAGAAGACATGTCTTTTAAAAAGAAAGTGAAACGTTTTGCAGGAACAACCATGTATACTGCATAGACTTCTTAGGATTCTATATGCCTCCCATCAAAAAAGTCAATGATATAAGGTCAATAAGCAAAAATCAATTACATTTCCACATATTAGCAACAAATTATTGGAAATTATAATTTAAAATAATTCCACTTATCAGACACATGAAATCTTGAATGAATTTAGTAGAATATGTGCAAAAATGATTTAGACAACAATGAAATATTGCATGGGAAATGGGGACACATACCACCACGTCTGTAGATTGGATGACTCTGCATTATTTAGATAACAGATAACAATCCCTCCGCACTGGCCTAGATTTATCCACCCGTAAAAAACTGTAGCTCCTTGTGCCTTATAGCAGAGTTTGAACTCTACAGCACACAAGGTCCTCCATGACCTGAGTTGCCTGCTTCTCTCTACAGTGCCTAATGAAATACTGAGTTTATCCTACAGCAAATTCCTTCTCAACAAAAGCCAGCTTTGATCCTGCTCCATGAGCTTTCTGAGCTACCTAGGAATATCTCACCACCACCTCGTTTAAGCCCAATGGTACCTCGCTACCCCTTTGCCTGAATATGGCATAGTAGTTCATTTGATAGCCCCTTTCTCCTCAAAACAGCCTGCAGGCTTTGCTGTGAAGACAGGCACTGTGTCATATTGATTACTGTATTCTCACAGCCACATCGTGTTTTGGCACAGAGTAGGCATTTGAAAATATCTGAATGAGTCACTGTCTCACTGATTGACTAGCTGGAAGAGAACAGTAATTCTGTCAAGGATGAAACACCCCGAACAAGATGAAAGTTAAAGTTGGATAAGATACCTTCTCTCAAGTTGGTTAAAATAAATACAAAAAGGACATTTCATAACAAAGAATTATTAAACATTTTCATTCAGGCTCCCTTTTCATTTTGGCATTGCTTGTAAGCTAAGGCAGCTCTGAAGAAATTATGTGTGACCACAAACCCCACAAGCTATGCCTCATTTTCCATAAAAAGTATGAAAGATGGTTTTTGTCATTTACCTGCAGCCTCACCTAGCTCTTTCCTAAATTTCCCTCTCCCACTTCTGTTCCTACCTTTTCCATACTAGACAAGTTACAGTGTCTGTAAGAACCAACCAAAGAATGCCCTGAAACAGCTGCCTGGCCCAGGAACACTAGTCTCCTTGCTAGCCATCCTCACACAGGCCACTGATAGCACACCTGTATCTCTCTACTCCAGAATTTGCTGCTGTCTTTCTAGAACCCAATACTGCTAGCGTTTTCTTTGATCTGTAAGTTTGGATGTGTGTCTTCTTACTGTTTTTCCCACAGATCCCCAAAATCACTCTAGTACAATTCTTCCAAACAGAAGCATTTGAGAAACTCATAAAAATGTTCAGTGTTCACAGAGAAACATATTAGTGCTGCATTACTTTGATGTAGTTAATCATTTAAAAATACCATTTTAAAACAAAGTCTAACCTATAGAGAGCTGTGCAGAAAATACAACAAAGGTAAAATGAAAGCAGAAAAGTATTGGAAAAATCCGCAAGTTCCTGCTTCAGCCATAGAAGGTAGAAAAGGTTGGCAAAAGGATGATAACATGGGCAAAGCCTGCCCTCTGGAACAGCTGTCTTCTTCTTTCCATATCATGATAGATTGTCTTCATGCTGTCTTATTTTTCCCAGCCTCCAAGTTCCCTTCCAGAAAATAATCTGGTGACTCTTCACACAGAAACTACTTAAGTTGTAATAAGAGTTCATAAATTTCCTCTCCTCATTTGCCTCCTATCAGAGGATAGAAGCTTTCCAACTCCACTTTGTATTAAACCAAAAAAATTATTTCTCTGAAATAAAAGGAGAGGGTGTGGATTTATTTCTTTTATAGGGAGTTGGAGCATGAATAATTGGTGGAGAAATATTCTCAGCCAAAGAAAAGAACTCAGGGCCACTTTAGATTTTACTAACAGCCAAGTAGTTGATGTTCTACTGAAGATGTATCAGAGGCCCTAATTTAAATTCATACATTTTGACAGAAACTAGTACAGGAAGGAATAGCAGCAACACAGGGTCCTGAGTTCTGCTCCCCTTCTTGTCTGCTAATATCCTAAGATCTTTTCTGTCATACTATAAAATCATTGGTTTCTATGCCTCCTCATTGGGTAAGAGATGGTTTTCTCCTTCCCAAGTGTGTTGGCATTCCCTTGCTCTCCCTTGTTTTAAATTTTTCCTTTGTCTTTTCACTTCCTTGGCAAGGTCCCTTAAACCCTATCATTATCTCCTAAATTATTTCCCATTCACTCAGCAACCAACTCCTGAAGATAGAATAATACAAGTGTACCAACTGCATTCAATTAGTCTTATACTACTACAAGGAAAACCATAGCAAGTGCAATCTAATTTTTACAGCTGCTGCTGTCATGTGTATTATCTAGTAAATGGTGTTAACCATGTGCAATTCTTTCCTGTATAACTCAGAAGGAAATTGCTGGGAAGAGATGGCCTGCCTGAATATCAGTTCTACTAAAGCTGTCAACCCACACTTCTAGAAACCTCCAGGCATAGTGTACATAAATGATAAGTAATGAGGAACAAGAAAGACTATATGTTATAAAATATATCCTTGTAATTGAGTTGTCAAAAATTCCTTCTTTTAATCATCTGAAGAAGGATGAAAAGTAGAATAGGAAACAAACATAAAGAACAAAGAAAGTAAGTTAATAAAACTCTTCACAGTAATGCAGCATCCTAATCTGTGAAGCAATCTGAGCTCAGAGGGACAAGTGTGGGAGAGAGCTGGTCACAGCAGCCAATCCAGTGGACCTACTGTGCACCCAGCCACAGTGGCAGCAACTAAGCCCCCAAAGTAAAGCCCCTCACCATCAACCCCAAAGTATAAATCAGCAATGAGATTAAAATTTAATGTAAGTTTTGTCTTATTTTCTGGGCAAAACCCACCTCATCATTTGGGAAAATCACAGCACTCAGCATGGACTGCCGAGTCCTGGGTATTTTATTTCCCTAACTCCGCCTCCTTGCATCACACAGATACCTGCCTTTACCCAGATTTCCTTCATACCCATTGCCTGCACTTCACTGGTCTTCCTGCTGCTCCTCCATTGCACTAACTACATCCACTTAAGGCTCAGAATCTCTGTCCTCATCATGACTCCCCACTGGGCATGGTTCTGTGCAGGGTGGTTTCCATGTCTCACTCTAGCCAACAGCACCCCCTCGTACATCCTGAGCAGGTGAAGAAAAGTAGAAAACCCCCAAGTCTCTCCACCTGTACTCCTTGTACCTTCTCTATGATTTATTTGGGGAAGTCTGTTTTATTGACTGCTGTAACTAGAACATCTAGAACAGTAAATATAAGTTGAATAAATTCATAAGTTAATTAGTAAATATGGGTACTATTTTGCATATTTCTCTCATTCTGTAAATTCATAGAACTTTTGTCTTGACCCCAGGTGACTCCACATACAAAAAGATTTCTATACAAGTTTCGTGGTGAACCTAATGACATGAGATCAGAAATAGCTGCTTAAGTTTTCTATCAATATTTGTCTTTAAATGTGGGATAAGAAACATTATATTTCCTGAGCAAAAGGAAGCCTTGAAAGAAAATTCAGATGAAAGAAGTTGGGTTTTTGTTAAAACTGTACCTCCGGTTACCTCTGTGTTTAACCTTTCCAGTGTGATACTTTACTGCCATTTGAACCTGTTCTTGGATCAGACTTCTTTCTTTTTTCTTGCCTCAGATGTCAATGAGAACCTGAATAAGAAACAGATGCATATTTTACTCACAAAATTTTCAGAACTTTATCATCATAATCACTATTACTGTCATTTTATCTGTGGTTATATCAGATTTCTCTTTTCTGGAACACAATGCTCAATATCCACAATTTAAAGGAGAAGAGATTCAATTTGGCTTATGGTTTCAGGGGAGTTAGCCCATGGTCAACTCACTCCAAGCCAGAAACATGGCATAAGAGTGTGGTGGAGCAAAGTTGCTTAGTTCATCACCACCACAAAGCAGAGCACAGAAAGACCGCTGAGAGGCAGGGACTACAACTACATACAGTACTTCAGTCCCACCTTTGTGATGCACCAAGAAATATGGTTTACTAATCCACTAAGCAGCTCCAAAGACAAATAGGTTGAGACACTTAAGCTTTACCACCACATATCACCCCTTGTTGCCTAACACTGAACCATAATTCAACTCTGAGCAAAGACAAGTTCATAATTCTGACATGATACAATTTGTCTGCCTAAAACTTCAAAGACAATAATACCATCCTCAAAGTCTCAACAATTTTAGCATCTTTCAGAAGTTCTAGTAAAATTCTCTTCTGAGACCCAAGATGAAATTTAGGCTATGGGGGGGACATAAAAATGGCAGCTTGCTAGGAAGCTAATAGAACCTCTGTGGAGAAATCAGCTCAGATGCTAGAATTTGACAACATGGAGAGGGCTAGACAATTGGATAATGATTCTTACTAACCAAGGAGGTAAATGAAGGGAAAGGTAAAACTAGGAAAAGGAAGGAAAAGTGCAGGTGGAGAACTGAAACCCGACACACTCACCAAGATCTGTTCCACGCTACACTAGGCACACCTAGACGATCCAAAGTCGTGCTGAGACTGTAGCTGCTGATAATGGGAGTTGGCCAATCCTGGGCCCTTAATGGGAGGTCATGGCACAGTGAGCAGTAGATCTAAGAGGAAGAGATCTTGGTGTGTGCTGGAAATTGGGTCCCAGGGCCCTGCAAAGCAGCTGGACCCACCTGGCTGCCCCGGAGGAGACTGCAAGTAGACCATACACCTGGGCACTGAAGCTGGGCACCATGCAGTTTTCTGACCAATCTGCAC
Source organism: Cavia porcellus (assembly GCF_034190915.1). NCBI lineage: Eukaryota > Metazoa > Chordata > Mammalia > Rodentia > Caviidae > Cavia > Cavia porcellus. The sequence continues at coordinate 46,625,182 of NW_026947513.1, read as the reverse complement.
TGTGCTGTGAGGGCAGTGAAGACACATGGCACAATGTGGAGTGGACCCAAGAGGAAGAACTGCATTGATGCCTGGTGAGTGCTAAGGATTGGGCCCTGTGGTTGCTGTCACTAGCTGGAGGACATCTTGGAGTTGGGTAGAGCCCAGTGTCACCATGGCACCAGTCAGCCACCCCTGACCCAGAGAGGACTGGTGGAGGACATCTTGGAGTTGGGCAGATCCCGGCACTGCAGTGACATCAGTCAGCTACCCCTGGTGTAGAAGAACTGGCAGGATCTGCTGGAGCTAAGCTATGCCTCTGGTTGGGACCCAATAAGCAGGTACAAAATTGTCACGACTCTGTGACGTCCACAAGGTACAGCCTAACTTGCGGATTGACTGGCTCAGAGGCTCAAGGCTAGCCTGCACCATCCCTGCATCCCTGCATATACCTCAGATAACAGCAAACTGGGGAGGGCAGCAAAACCCCAGTCAGCATGCTTCAGAAAGACCCTAATCAATATGGAGAGGGCCAGAGACCCCCCAGGACACACCAGTCTGAAAGAAACCAGAAACATGACAAGAGATAGAAAAAAAAAAAAAAAAACTCCAGCTTCTGAAAGCTAGGAAAATAATCCCATGAGAAGTAAATAAAGAAGAGAACCAGTGCAGTAACCATCTAACACTAGACACAGCATCAGTGGACATAAAGAAATACCTTCATGACCTCATAGATGAACTTAAAACTGTACTTCTGACTCAAGTAAGGCAAGATATAAAAAAGATTCATTAAAGAAATGATAAGCCCCTCCCAAGAGAACACAGATGGAAGAACAGAGGAAATCAAAAAAGACAGAGAAACCTTTGATGAAGAATTTAAACATAACCTAGAATACATGAAATAGATCCAAAGAGATTACCAGGAAACTAAAAGCTCCATTGAAAACTGGCAAAATGCCTTGACAGAAACTAAAGTTAGCTTTCTGAAATTTGAAGAGAGATTTATGATATATGATCATGAAAGAAAAGATCTCTTAAAAATAACGAGGAACCAGGAAGAAACAATTCAAAGGATAGAAGATGACAAAAGGATCTATAACTTAAGAATAAAATGCCTGAGTGAAGAAGCAGGAGTAACCACAAATGAAATAGAAAGACTATTCACAAATACACTTAAGGAAAACTTCCCAAGCATAGGAAAAAGAAATGATATTCAGATAAATGAGGCATACAGAATTCCAGCCACCTACAACCAAAACAGATCTACACCCAGACATATAATAATCAAGATTCCAGAAATCCACCATAAGAACAGAATATTAAAAGCACCCAGGGAAAAGAAGCAGATTACCTACAATGGAAAAATTATCAAAATAACAACAGACTTATCAACACAAACTTTCAAATCGAGAAGAGCCTGGGTGGAAATAGTCCAAGCACTGAAAGAAAATAATCTGCAAACAAGACTGATGTACCCAGAAAAACTCTCTCTCAAAATTAATGGAGAAATAAGATGTTTCCAAGACAAGAAGGAACTGTGGGAGTTCATCGCCACCAACCCAACACTATAAAAAAAATACTGAAGGACATTCCAAAGAGAGAGAGGAAAAAATACCAGGATTCTAGCAACAGTGGCAGAGAGGACTCAATGAACAAGGCAGACATTGGAATGAAGGAGTAAAGTGGATAAGTAATAGCAGAAGAATAGAATAGCAGAGATGCGGCAGAGATAGTAAGCTATAATCTTTAATATAGATAGCCTTAATATACTAAAATAAAAAAAGAAACAGGCAGAGTAGATTAGGAGGCAGGATCCATCGAGATGCTCTGAATAGGAAATTCACTTAGTGTCTTAGTTACTTTTTACTCGTCACTGAGACAAAATACCTGATGCCCAAGTTGGGAAAGGAAAGGTTTGTTTCTTACAGTTTTTGGAGGTTTCAGTCCACACTCAGTTGGCTCCAAGGCAGGTGGGCATGTCTGGGCCACAGTTCATGGCGGCTGCAAACAGCAAGCTGGAACCAGCAAAGAGCAAGACACACCTTCTTCCTGCCATTACATCACATCCTGGCTTCACCCCTATGTGGGTGGAACACTGACACCATCAATCCAAGCACTAGACAATGAACCATCACAAATGCACAATGCAAACTCATGAGGCCTGGGGCACACAGACATAAACGATGACATGTATCCCAAAAGAGGGTTAATAAACTGAAAGTCAAAGATGAGAAAACAATGCTATATGTGACAGGAAACCAGAGATAAATAGGGACAACACATCCAGAAGCCACAGATAGATTGGAAAGCTATGACACTTTTGGGCAGTTTGGAACTACACAGCTGGAAGGAAGGAAAACCCTATGATTTTAGTAAGTAAAAGACTACAGCTCAAGATCAAGCTCAGGGGTAAAAAGTTTCAGCAACACTCAGATAGATAACAGGTTGGCCCCCTAATCTAAAAACTAAAGGAGCTAGTGGGACTCAAAACATACAGAACATCCTGAGGAGGGGAAAGGTGAAAAATAGCCTAAAAGAGGAAGACAAAGGACATTGTTAATAGTGTATCAGGATTTAAAAGTCACAGTGGTCTTATCACTCTGTTTAGTTTGATTTTATTTTATTCTGGTCTGTCCACTCATATCAGATTTGAAGGCACAGACATCTAACCCAATATATATATATATATATATATATATATATATATATATATATATATGTATATATATATATATAGTAACTATCCTTAATTTCCTATTAACTTAACTGAAACCTTGTATTATTTACATTGTCTTACTATGATTGATCTTATTTGAAGCTGGTTTGTTAGACTGCGGTTTTGCCTTGGCTGATTTTATTTGAATTTGGTATGCTTGATAGTATCAAGTCTAAGAATAGAGGCAACTACTCTGAGGATGACAAGATGTAAAAGATAGGCATACCAGTTTTGATTATTAACCACTTTCAAGTCCTACAATGTCTTCAAAGTTGTGTTTTTATAAATATAGCTATGTAAAACTATGCTTAACTATATTAAGCCTGATGATGCAGACAAGTCTGTTGAAAATAACAAGAGAAAGCATAGTAACTATGGTAGATCACCTAATATTGTAGTCTTAACCTCAACATCCCATGAAATCTCAGGACATCAGCAAAATATAGACAAATTTCGTTTCAAAATATAGCACAAATAGTCTCTAACCCAATGTCAGTGAAGTCCTTGTTTTCCCCTGAAACCTCATGAGATTAGCCTTTATTGTATCAGTATTCTGTTCCTCTGGCCACCAACCAGGATAACCCACCAGGCTCTACTTATAACATTAGGTTTCTCCAGGTTGGTTTCTCAACTTTTCCAACCAACACCCCAAAGCCAATTCCAAAGTCATCTAAACCAGGTCATCAGGTACAATCAGATAACAATCCCATTCCCAATACCAATTTCCTGTGTATCAGTCATTTTCCCATCACTATAACACAATATCTGACAATACAACTTGAAGGAGAAAAGGTTTGTTTTAGCTCATGGTTTTAGGTTGTTCAGTCCATGGTCAGTTGGTTCTATGGCAGAAACATCATGATGGCAGGGCATGATAGATGAAAGATGCCTAACTGATGGCATAGAGCATTTCCAGAGAGAAAGGGGCCAGAGATCCAAAATCTGTTTCCATGAAGTGCCTGGAAACACCCACAAGTGTGCTTTACTAACCCTCCAAGTGAATTCCAAGCCAACTGACACAATTAAACTATACAGCAGTACAGGGAGTTGAATCCAGGATCTTCACCCTAAGGTACATCCCAGCTTTAAAAATATTTTTTTTAAATTACAAAATAGGGTTTCATTGTGTTATTCAGGCTGGCACAAACTTGGAATCATTGCACCTCAGCCTCACAGGGTGCTAAGATTATAGGCAAGCACTGTCATGCCTTAGCTTTCCAGAATTGTTTTGCACGTAGCATCTAAAAATCTAATGTATTCACTTTTAACCTCAGTTCTGCCTCTGAATAGACTTGATTTTAAGGTAACTTAACTCAAAAGATCAAATTTAACTCATTGAACATTTAAGAGAACATTTCTACAGCAAATACAGTATTGTGCAAATTAGTGCAATTTATTTATTATGCAATTTTAAAAATTAAGACAGAATTTCACTCTTGTTATGGTTAGAAATAAAGTACAATGATTTAATGATCAGTGGTTAGAGATCAGGTTCCATACACTATTGATTATTCATTCACCAATTCTTTCACTTTAATTTACATTTTAGATAAAGTCACGTTGATAAAACTGTTTGAGACTTATCTGGGAATAAATGTGCATTAATTAAACCTATTTAATTTGGTGAGAGTGTAGCTCAAACATTCAATCCTCATCACATTGTACTTCTTACATTGTTTCAATGCTTGAGATAAACTACTTCATTCAGAAAAATTTGTGATGATAATGTTAGATTAACATTCATATATTGTTTATGCCAACATTTATCTGATACAATATTTATTGCCAAGTTAAGCTTTTTTTTACTTTTGCAAAAACATGGCTATTTTTTTAAAAAGCAACTCCTGTTACTCAGTGGATTGAATACAAACCAAATATTGTAAGAAGGAAAATAAAATGAAGATAAGACTACCAAAAATTAGTTTGTCCCAAAATCTACATGAATTTTTTTCATTATCTACATTACTTTTTTCCTCCAAAACTCCTAATATTCAATATTAAAAAATAGTACCTTTAAGCAGCTTCACAAAGCCTACCCCACTATTAGTCAGGATTGGTAATAGGATGAGAAAATACAGCTTTGAAATTATGGGAGTGGAAATTTTGAATGACAAAGAGGAAAAAGACCAAAATCTCGAATTCTTTGTTTTGACTTTCAAAATAACCACTTGGTGTCTCTAGGACAGAAGATAATTTCAAAAGTCAAGATCTTGACTACAAGCCAGGTTTTAAGACAAGAAAATATCAAGAGTCAAATCCTGGCACACTTAACACATAAAATGTGTGCACCAACCGAAGAAAATAAGATATTTAAAAATGAACTTTCCATAACAAAAACGAGTTACTAAGTTTTACATGATAGGGAGTCTTGAGAATTACCCAAACACACAGAGAAAACTGTCCATTTTTATGCTTTAATTTAAGAATGGACAGCTGTGTAGACAGATGAATGGAGAAAGGTGAAACTTACTTGTTGTGGACTGAACAAAAGAACCCAGAAAAGTTGGTCTGTGCAGGTCCTTCTACAGAGCATTTCTCCTGCCCAGGTGTAGGGCAGGAGCTGCCTGGGATACAACCCTAAAGGTGAAGGGGGAGATGAACGCTCCCAGGTTTGTGAGTTGTTTTAAGGAAGAGCTCATCTCGGGGAGAAGACATTTGGAGCCTACGTCTCACCTTGAGTGCAGAAGAAGAGTGGAGACAGAAGCATAAGAGAAAGCCAGAAGGACCTCACTTCTGAGCCCTTCCTCTGTCCTCTCCACTGCAGACTACTCACAGCATCCCTCTTTGGAATCTCATTTCTGAGACCTGACCCATTCAGTTTCTAGTTAAATTCCAGTGATAACTCAAAGACTTAAAATTCCTGAACCTTAGTTGATTCATTTCTAAAATGAACTCACGTAGAAGTTTCTTTGTTTTGGTTTTTGTTTTTTTGTGTTTGCAGTACTGAGGATTGACTCTGGTGTCATTCTCTCACCATTGTTTTAAATTTTAAAACAGGATCTTGCCAAGTTGCCCAGGTTTGTTTCAAATTTGGGGTACTCCTGCATTAGTCTTCTGAGAGTTAAGATTACAGTGATGTACCAACATGTCTGGCCCAAAGGATTTTATGATTCAGTTAGCTATTAGGTAAAACAGTCCCAAGTTATTGGCATATAGGAAATGTTCATATGGTCTCAGCAGTTGGCACTGGTCACTCACTGAAGCTTTGCCGTGACAGGCCACAGCTCATCTCTTCATTGCAAAAGAGCAGCCCTCAAGTAAGCTTTTGCTTAGTTTACTTACTAATTTAGGTTGCACTTTATTACAAAGTATTCAGATAATAGCGGTACTCTAAGGCCAAATTTAGTATAGCATAATTTGAAAAATTAGGATGTTATATTTTTAAGAGTAAAAGTTGTTCCTTTTACCTTATTACTTTGATACTAGCACCAAAGTGGGAGGGATAGTGGGAGGGAGACAAAAAGGTTGTCACTTGTCACCAAAGCTCCTAGGGAAAGGAACAGATATTGAGGATAATTAATGGCATTCACCTGGAAAAACCAACATTCTTGAACATTCACTCCAAGTTTCCAAATCGTTCCCCTTCATCATGGCTGCTCACCACCTCTTACCCAGTAAACTGGATAAACAAGTCCCACATAGATTAACACAACCGGTTCTCCAATCTTTATAAAACAGGCTTTAAAAGTAGAAAAAAAGTTAAAAGACTTATCCTATACAAACAAAATCTGGCTTCAGGATAAAATAGCCACTCACACAAGGTACACAGCCGCTTCCAGGCTGAGGGGTCCCAGATGGAACCTCCTCTTCAGCCTCTGTGTCCCTCCTGTCCTGGAAAGCCTTTTGCTTCAGGGGAGTGCTTGCTTCCGCAGGAATGTGCTGCGTTTTATGGTTCTTGATTTGATATGCACGTAGGCTAATTTTTAAAATTAGATGTAAGTATTCAAGTAGATACACAAATTTGGTATGCAGACAAAACTAAATTATTAACAGTATAAATCTTATATAATTGTGATGATTAAAGAAAATTAAAATTTTGCTTATACTTACAGGTATTTGACATTCTTTAAAAGTTGTGTTATTTTCATATAAACAAGCATTTGTTGTATATGTAAGTAATTTCTCTAACTTATATGGATTTTTCCCCCTAAAATCTAGAAATTTAAGTGATATCATTAGTCTTTTACTATGTTTTAGACACAATGTACTGGGGAGTAAAGATAAAGTAAGTTTCACAAATGTATAGAGATGTCGCTCAGTGCAGAAACCCTGGTCTCAGTCCTAGTACAACACACACACACACACATACACACACACACACACACACACACCAAACTGAAGCAGAAGCACCAGTTCAGCTCCTGCTGCATAAGAGGTATGATGATGCACTGGGGAAGTGTGGCATGAAGCTGACAACAGTTCCGCCAGTCACAAAACCTCTAGGAAGTTTGGAAGAAGGAATCGGTGTTAGTTAGGCAGAAAATCAAGAAGAGGACATTCCAAGCAATGAGAAAAAAAAAAAAAAAACATGAAATATATCTTCACTGCCTCCTTTTTTTGTCAGGATTGGTTTTGAAGAACATTATCCTCATTAACTATTTAGCCCATGTCAAATCTCTAAGGGTTATTTCTGTGAACAGTAAATTTGGTAGATTAGATTTTGACATTAATAAGAACCTCGTGTTAATTGGATAGCTTGCCAAGAGAAAGTCCAGAGAAAAACTAAGGCGAAGAACCCTGGCATACATTAATCCAGTTCATGAGGGCGTTCCAAGACTGGCCGTCATGGGAATCTGCTCAGCACGCTCCATGTTTTGCTCTGGACAGTTCCTGAGAGAGAGAGCTGAATTCTTGGAGTCAGCAGGAGGAAACAGGGCTGTATTCCCCTACAACCTCTCCACCTGCACAATGCACAGCACACACAGGAACTGCCTCTTCCCAGCACCAGCTCCACCCCACGTACAACACGCCACCCAGCTTTCTGGGAAGAGATAGGAAACTGTCCACATGAGCCAACTCTAAGCTGAGAAAAAGCAACTCAGAACTGTGTCCTACTGGAACCTGTTAGAGAGCAGCTTTGCTTATCCTTTCCCCAACAACATCTGCCAGGCCTTCAGGATGTCAATCCTGCCCTCTAGAAGCAAGAATCACAGAGCACATGGCCAAGCTGCAATCATCATTAGAGGTGGGAGACGCTGGCCGGAGGACAGGAGCAGCGTGTCCACTTCAGGAGCAGGCTGTGCTGCAAAGTTTAGTCTGTTTTCTGGGAAAGTGCAGAGAACCACAAATAGCTGAACAGGGCTGGAGCGAAGGGGAATGTAGAGGAGAAGAAAATAATAAAGCTGAAAAAGTAGTAAGAAATGGGGTCATAAAAAGCCTCATGTACTAAATGAAAGAGTTTGAACTTTATCCCTGAAAGCTATAGGGAGCCATGGAAGGATTTTAAAAAAGAAATAGCATGATTAAAAAGATCAGTATCTCAGCAGGGCATAAGCAGATTGAAGGGGGGTTATTCCAGGAAGGAAGTGGGGGGGGCATATAGGAAGGTAGGGGCCACTGGTGAGTTTAAATTGGATTTCTACGAAAATAAAGAAGGGAAGGATTTAAGAAACAGCAAGGAACAAGAGATTCACAGCAAAGTGGGTTCCCAGGAACTTACCCCAACTTCAGATTCTGAGGAATTTAGCATCAAGGAGCCTGGGAATGTATTGCTCTCACAACCCTTCTCCATTCGGCTAAGGTTAGAGTGAAGGAATGTTCACAGAGAGACTGAAGATAGAAGCTGGTTTGCTGGTCATGTATCACGAGTCCTCAGGGTTCCCCAGAAAGTTCTAGATCAGGTAGAGTGTGACATAGCAAGTTCAGAGAAATGCAGAGAAAATTGGAAATAAGCGGCCTGGATGGGCGTGGTTAGCTTGAAGTCTTGAATGTAGATATGGGCTTGATGTGGCCAACTTCCGACACTTGGGGGACGTCTTGCTTGGTAGTTTGATTTTTCATAACATGAAACTTTTAAAAATCATTATGTGTTTCTGGAATATCAAAAGGAGTGAAATGGGATGAGCTGTTTAATTAACATAAGTAATTCTGGGGCTCAAAATCAGTGCAGTTTGGTGCTCTGGCATGCCGAGTACTTGCACTGAAAGAGATCAGCAGGTCTCAGAAGCAAGGCTTTGCTGGTCTTCTTCCAGCTTCACTGTATTTTCTGCTCCCTGCCTCCAACCTTCAGTGCTGTTCACAGACATCAGAATTCTTGTCTCCAAACACAGGTCAGAGAAACTGAGAACTCCCATATTCCTAGAGTGGTTATCACTCCATTCTTTCTGGAAGACCTTTAAGGGTTAGCTCTCCACTCTCCCTTGAAGATCTTTATTCTGGAAGTTTATAGCCCTTCCTAGGAGGAAGAAGTGCTACAGAGATGCCCAAGCAGAATCTGAACAGAGAAGTCGTGTTGGGTTTCCTCCTCCAGCTATTACCCTTTTGTCCAGTCACCTTGCTATACTGTCCCATTCTTTGATGACATTAAGCATAAAAATAGGGATTTTCCTGAGTCTTTGGTCTTTGTTTCTTAAGTCTTGTTACATAAAATTTTGATTAAGCACAGTTGTACTCTTTTATTTCTTCTGTTAGAGAAATTTTCTTATGATATATATGGAAAGGGATCAAATTCTTCAGTCTCTACAGTAAACAAAAATGGACTTAAAGATAAATTATATGCTGTACAAAATTATCAAAAATCTCATATTTATGTCAGTTTAAAACCCAATAGAGAACAAAAATCAAGATATTAATTCTTTATTATTTTTAGTAAGGATAAAAAAAAGATATTATAAAGGCAGGCCTGAGCCTACCATAGGCCAGTACGGGCTGTGCCACCTCAGCCCTGCAATGGTCTAGCCTTCTCCTTGACTGATGGCATCCCTGTAGTTTTCTTCACAGAGTACAGAGCTGGAAAAGTAAGTTCAAATACAGACAGTGAAATTCTCAGAGCTTCACCTGAATATGGTACTAAGATTGAACCTCCAGCTCCCAGCCTGAATACCTTCTCCCCTGTTCCACTCGCCAGAGGCAGCTGCATGGGTCTTGCCCCAGAAAAAAAAGACCAAAAAAAGGCATACTCAGGCCCTTCCAGTATATAGATGGGGAATTCCAGGGACCAAAGAATTCAGGGCATAGCTCAGATCGTGGGTGAAACAGGCTGAAGGGTGGTGGTATGGTGTAGTGGGGGACATTCTTGGCCCTACAGACTCATCAATCTCAGAGAAAGGTCACAGCTGGAGGTCATAAAAGGGACCACTGAAGTGTAGGACTTGGAGCAGAAGCCCCTTATCCAGACCTAAGTGTGGAAGGGCACCCCAAAGTTAGGAAAGCATAGTTACTTCTTACCTGTACAAAATTCACCACTTAGGGCCAAGGATTTAGCTCAGTGACATAAGTGCCTACCTGACATGTACAAGGTCATGAGTTTGATAACCTGGTACCAAAAAACAAAACAACAGAATTTGCCAATGATGTACGGAAGGTTCATAGTCATGATTTCCTACACTGACTCTTATAGCTTAGAGACTCCTCTTGTAATTATATAAAATATATTCTTCTGTAAATAGAGCTAACAGTCCTCTGAATCAGTCTGGGCCACAGTGGAAGAAAAAGGCATAATCAATTCAAAGTTTTAAAAGAATTTCAGAAGGGAATTACTTCTAGGGGTTAGGGAAAGTTAAAGGGACCTGTGATGCATGTGGGTTCACCAAGGGTTAGGGAACAGGAGGAGCCATTGCTACCCAGGCTGGGGCAGATGAGATCTCCTGGGGTCTTCTGAAGGAATGCAAGAGGGGCTTTCTCAGAAGGATTCAATGTACTTTCTTTTGTTTTAACTTTATGATTGTGAAAACTTTCTTCATTTAGTAGACACCGTACTTCAAATTTTGAATTTTGATATTTTCTGCAGCCTAGCAATATACTGTAGCATTTTCCCTCAGTGTCACAGTTCCTAGCCACCCCTGCAGTCACGAGGAAAATGCTTGAGACTGTACAATGCACTATGTTGCTAAGCCATGCAGTTCAGTGTGACAGCGTATCAAAAGAACTAAAGTGGGTTTATGATGGGTTGTTAGGATTCACCCTGTGGTAAGTGTAAAAAGATCTATAGTTATAAAGAGAGGCAAAACTGGAAGCCAGGAGTATTCCGTCTTTTCTTTTCCTCGGACCCTCTAACCAATGTAGCCACCCAGAAGTCTGAGGTCTGGGGCTGTAGGAATTGCAATTCACAGGGTCATTCTCTTAAAACAGGATCACCCACAAAGATCCCAGTAGAGAATAACCTTGCAATGGGGTAAAGCTATTATGGTTATATCTAGATATTCCCCTGTAGGGATGCTCGTAGGTATGTATTTGGGGAGTGACCGGATCATGAAAGTGAGCTTGGGCATAGCTCTAGACATGACTGAATGGATTTATTGAAGATGGAAGACTGGCCCTGGGTGTGGGTAGTACTGGCCCGGGTGGATCAATAAAAAGCAGAAGGCAGCTGCTCTGCTTCCTGCCTGCCATGCCATGAGCTCTTTCTTCCCTCCCAGTCCTTCTACCAGGCCACCCTGCCTCAGAGCCAGCCAACTATGGACTGAAACCTCTACAAACTGCAAGCTAAAATAAATGTCCTCCTCTCCTTTGACTTGTCTTAGCAACAAGAAAGTAACTAAGACAATAGCCACCCTGTTTTTTATTATTATTTTTAGGTGCTTGGGCTAGAACTCAGGGCCTCACACATGCAAGGAAAGTGCTTTACAACTGAGTTACATTCCCAGATCCGAACTCTCTTTTTGTAATTAGATACTCTGACCACACTAGGAATATGGAGGCAGCACGGTCATCTGTCAAAAGAAATGCCAAAACATTCTCAAAATGAAGCACCATGTTTTCACTAGTTCTTTGTTCTTTTCATTAAGTTTCATAGTTGAATTGCTTTTGTCTTCCCTTTTGTGTTTTCTTCATACAAAGGGTTACATGATACACCTACCCAGTGGAAAGACCTTCAGCAAATTAGTCATAAGTTTACACCTGCCATTGGCTGAAAAGAAAACAAATCTCAATATAAAATTAGACCTCAACAAAGTTTTTAGAAAGGTTTTGTTCAAAGGCTGAGTCTGCAGACTGCATCACAGAAGCCAAGTAGTCAACAGGCAGAGCAGTGGCAGGGAAAGAACTTTATTAGAACTAGCTCACTGATTGCAAACTAGCTGGATCATCATTCTAAAGGGTATCTTGGCTAATAATCATAAATGAAGAGCAGGGAATTCAAGGAAGTATATATTTAATCACAAGTGAGTGAGTGCTACAGTAATTAATCCTGCAGTGGTCCAGTTCTTTGATCCATATTTTATATTACCCAAAGGTCACCATGTATTCTGGTTCAAAAACCCAAAGAAAGATACTAATTAGGTGGTGTTGTGGGCTGTTGGTACTACTTCAGCCCATTCACCTGAACTTGGGCAATACTTAGGATCCTCCTCCCTCCGTTGTCAAAAGAAGCAGCAGAAATAAAAATAACATTCACGAAACTTCTAAGGCTCAAAGCCAGAGCTCAGGGATGTAGATTCTGTAGCATACCTACAGTCACTTTTCTCCATCCAAAATTCATTCATGGTTCATACACAGGGACTGTATATCATGCATGTGACTATAACAGAGTAAATTTTGGGAAAGTCAGGTTTCCTAGACAGCACTCAGCTGGAGGCCTAGAGCCCGTGATAATGTCTCATGAGTCTGTATCAAGGACCTGCACTGGGAAAGTCCAAAGGTCAGTGGTGGAAGCTAGAAAGTTTGCACCAGTGTGGCAGAGTTGCTGAGCAGCAGCGAAGGGACCTGCTCTGGAGCTGGGAAGTGACATTCAGGGTAAGGGCAGAGCTCTGCCAAAGAGAACCTCGGCCATCCTCAGCCTGCTAGTGAAACAGATTCAACAGACAAACAAATGAACAAGAAATGTGGAGCACACAAACAATTCCTTTGAAATCAAAGTGTACCTTTAGATGTATTGGCCAAGTTGAATTATAATAAGCCATTTTAGTCTGAAATTTTTCCTGAGGTTGTCAGTTAGCATTTTTAGGTGAATCATAATGAACATCTCTTATACTAAGTTGACACAATAAAAATCAAAAGGGGAAAGAAAGAAAAAACAAGCAAGGATAGTTTAAAGAAGGGTTATGGGGCTTATCTTATGGTTTATCTTAAATTGGTTTATCTTAAATTTGGTTTATCTTAAATTTGAAACAGTCCACAACAAAGCCCCTTTGGGGCCCTGTGTAGTAAAGTTATTATGGTAAATTGCTTTTTTGAAAGCTTTCCCTCTGTATTAAAGTCGTTACAGGACAATGCTTTTTGACAGAAGATGTGACCCAAAAGGAAGTAACAGGAAAGCTTCCAAGTCTCAGCATTCCTGCTCTACAAGATAGGCCATGAGGAAAGGCACCCCCTTTACACTCGCTGTCATTCTCTGTTCCCTGTGCCCGTTCTGTTCACTACAGCAAGACAGACACCCCCCTCTGCAGTCCAGTTGACATTAGTCATACTGTATGTCAGTGAGTCATCCGGGGAAGGTGCTCCCAAGGCCTGACCTTCCTAGTGGACAGAGGGGTTTGCACTCCTTACCCGGCTCCAAGATTGAGGAACAGTGGTCCCAAGCAGATGTGGTCCAGATAAGTAGCAGTTTCTCCCCTAAAGTCTGACGGAAGTGGTCGATTCTCAATCTGTATTGCAGGCCACCTGATAAAGCCTAGAAGCAAGCCCATTCCTTCCACCAAAGGGAAAGACTGGTGTTTGAGAGGTGAGTTTCAAAATTATCCCCCCAAGAGCAGAGGAAGAGATGCCAGAGCAGAGCCAAACTCATCCCAGTGTGCTGTAATGGAATCAGAGCTTAAGGAGCTCTCTCAACCTTAACGCTGGTTGCAAGATTCCCAACCTATAAAACTCAGTACATGGTCTGCCACGCGTTGAATGCATGAGAGCATGGAGGGATGGACATCAGCGATATCTGAACCCAGGGCACGCAGAATGTGGGCTGGGATCCTCACCTGTTTGCCGCCCAGTAATCTATGCAGACATATCTGACGAGCAGAGTGCTTTCTATACTAGCAGAGATCATCCAGATCTGAACCTCAGAAAAGGACTCCAGGTCCTTGCCTGGCCAGCATTCCTGCTGTCCCTGAGGGATCTGTGGCAGATTAATCAGGAGGAGGCTAAGGAGCATGGCCCACGCTGTAAGACTGTCAGGTGATCTAGTAGATTTACCTGGTGACAGTGGTACAGTCAGTTAGAAACAGGCAAGCCACTGAGCCACTCAAGGAAGCCACTTTTACCCCTCAACTGCAAACACAAACCCTAGTGATTTCCCATGTTTGCACTTAGGAGGTTTCAAGGCCCGAGGCACTGAGACATCAGCCCTGGTGACACGCAATGGGAGACAGCTGGGGCTCTGACCCTTTAAATACTGGAAGCCCAAGTTATCAAGGGTTCCTCACCGTCGGTTCTGCTCCCTCCTCCTTACCCCCTTTTCTCTTCTGCCTGTTCCTGCTGTTACAATCCTGTTATCTTCAGTAAATGCAGCTGCTTACTGCAGTGTACACTTGGCAAATTCTTTCTTGGACTATCTTTGGCCCATTCAGCTGTAACAACAGAGTACCTGCCATTTCTTAGAATGTAAAAATGATACAGAAAGAAAAGTAGCATCTGTTTGTTCCACCACACTTAAAGCAGTCAAACATTTTGTAGTGGAATACAACTAAAAGCATTTATTTTTCAAAGCACAGGTCACTGGGCGGATTCCAACTCAGGCAACCTGCTGCACTCAAGCTGTTCACCTCTGCTTCACTTCAGACTAAATGCTGCATTCAAGTCAGTTCCACTTCTCTTCCCAGAGCATGACCCTCTGGCAATGACAGACACACAGAGGCAAATCTAAGCACATAGGTGGCCTCTCCTCCTGTGGACAATTCCACCAGCATTCCAGTGACCAAAGCACACTATGCAGATAAACCCAGCGTTAATGAGAAAGAGACACATGCTACATCTCCAACAAAAGGGGGAAGGAAGTGAGTGTTTCCTGAGTAATAATTTAAACTGTTACAGACAGCTACCAAAAATCGTAATTGAATTTAAAAGATGTGAACTAAAAGAAAGATGACATATTAATAAAGGCCAGCATAATTCACTGGAGATTAGCAAGCTGGAGAATCAGAAAAGATTTTAAGAAAAAAGGTTGCATTTAAGATAGACCTTAAATAACGGAAGGATAACGAATGTGCAGGGACAGAGAAACCCAGATACCTAAAGTGGAAGAAACAGGAAAAACACAGGCCTGCAGATAGGTCTTTGTAGAGGGCATTTATATAGTCATTGTCTGGAATGCAGAGGATCCACAGGGCAAAACAGGGAGACGAAGGGTATTATGATATCTTTGGCGGTGGTTTTCAGACCATGCGACATGTTCAGGCTTGGGCTCTGGTGCTATCAGTGTGGCAGCAATGCATGATATGCATTAGAGGTAAAAATCACAAGCAAGTTCTAAAACCGTGGTGATTGATGGAGCTTAGCAGTTTGTGGATTGCGGATAAAGTTCCAATATCAGAGATTATGGGAATTTTTTACTTCTACGGACTTGGAAACGAGTAGTACAAACATAAAATACTTTAGAAAAATAGGAAGGAGAGAAAGAAAAGAAAGAGTATTAGTTTGTTTTCAATATATTCTTTGATTCCACAGCATGAACAACCAGATGTAGAGGTCTGTCAGATCCAGATCTTTAAAGTGAGTCCATGGCTGAAGACAGATATCCGCCCATTCCTTCTAGAGTTGCTTATAACCATCATCTTTTGGCCCATCTGGTCACTGCCACATGTCCTGGTTTAGAGCGGGGTTTCTGTATGTGCTTGCTCAGTGAGTCATCTCAATCTGAGAGCTACCAAAGTAGAAGGTATAAATGGAGGTGAGTGAAGCACTACCTAGATTCTTTTACTCAAATTTTAACTTCGCTCCAAAACATTTTCTCTTTTCTTGGTACTGGGGATTGAGCCCAGGGCCTTTTCACTGAGTGATGTCCTGACTTCATTATCACCTTGCTAAACCACTTACTGGTTTACCCCATCGCTCAAGCCTGCATTCCTTTACGAACTGACTGTCCCAGGTGTCACTCAGGCAGGCGTCACAACCAGTCAGGGATGCTTGTTTGCATGAGATACACTCAAGCATCTGTTTATTTGTTTTATGTCAACTGTTTTTTGCACAGCTTTCATTTAGAATACTGTATTTACTTTTGATGTTTGTTTCTAATGAAATCTAATAATGAGTTCTTATTATTTTCTTTTACTAACTTGTATTTATTTTATTTGTTAAAAATAGCCTATAACTTTATGCTAACATCTATAAAAACTCTTATTGTAAGTACATTAGATCTAATTCTTATACTTCTCCAGAATGCAGTG
This sequence comes from Cavia porcellus, assembly GCF_034190915.1. Taxonomy (NCBI): domain Eukaryota; kingdom Metazoa; phylum Chordata; class Mammalia; order Rodentia; family Caviidae; genus Cavia; species Cavia porcellus. Next base: position 46,609,015 of record NW_026947513.1, on the reverse strand, counting down.
ATGTTCTCTTACAATGCAAAACAGACAAGACTAAATAAGAAATGCCAAAATATCTACAAAAGCAGAAATCTAAAAGAGGGAGAAACGTTAGCACATCAAGAGCAAAAGTCTGTGATATGAAATGGTGTCTCCTTATTGTCAATTGTTCATAATACTGAAATGATAGAACTTGAAAGAAGGAAAAAAAATTTAAAAACTCCAGTAAAGGTTAATAATTATAATAAATCTGTGAGTAGTGTTGACAGAGTCGACCAACATCTAACAAGCTATCCTGTAGTCAAAAAGTGACGAAAAACATTATTATAAAATGTTTATGCACTTTCTGGACTAAGAAATATGGAATTAATTTTTTTATTCAAAAAGTCACTTACAATTAGATAAAGCAAACTAAATAATTAAAAAATATGGGGTTAGCAAAATGACAACCAGGATGCCCATCATTGACATCTTCACCATTACATTTAGAAGGTAGACATTTATTGAAATTATACTTCTTGTAGGAAAAACAAAGGAAAATTCAATAGGACAATGTGAAGTGTGTTGTTCAAAGAAAGACAGTAATGCCACAAGAATCTGGGAAGAGAACTAAATACTACTGTCCAGATTGTTACATTGCATTGTATATTGACTGTTTTAAGATATATTCTACACAGAAAAAGTATTGAATATATTTCATAGCATTGTCTTTTTATGTTTTCTGTTATATAATCTTATAAAAATAAATGAAAAATATGTAACTTTTGGCCATCCTGTATTTAAATAAACGGATGAGTAAGTGGTTAAATTTTGAGACAGGGTTCTTTAAATTGCCTCAGTTAGTCCCAAACTCTTTTTGTTGTTTTTTGTGTTTTTGTTTTTGGTACCAGGGATCAAACTCATGACTGAGCACTTGCAAGGCAGGCACTTACGCCGCTGAGCTACATCCCCAGCTCTAGACTCAAACTCTTAGTCTTCCTCTTCAGCTTCCCAGAGTGCTGGCAGCATAAGCATGTGCTGACACACCCAGGTCAACACACATTCCAAGTAACATGCAGTGGGCAGAGAATGAGAGGAAAATCAAGCTGTGGAAGGGATACTTGTAGACAAGAAAGAAAACTAAATGTCCAAATTTTACAGTAGAATTTAAGTCACAGAAGTGAAGTGCATCAGAGTTTCAAAGGAGACAAAAATACAGCAGGTGTTATTGGTTTAGCAGCAGCGGATCTATGATTCATTTTTAGGAGTCTAGCAGTAGGGGTAGCAACCAGATAACAAGAACTTAAAGAACCTGTAAGTGCATTATGACTGAAGAACAAGTAACTCAGGATGATATTGGTTATTTCATCATTTCAGCACGGCTGGGAGAAAATCACCTAATTAACTTTAGAATTTTTAGGGTGGCTTTGATCCCAAAGTTTGTGAATGACTAGGTAAGACAAGAAAATTAAAGGATCATTTCTTTTATTAATAAAGTAGCCAGAACTGTAAGCAACAACTAGCTTGTCAAATACAAATGTGTATTTTAAATAATGCTCACATGTGATTTATCTCAGTCTTGTTAAAAGAATTGAATAACAGAAAATCAATGCAAAATGTATGATTTTATGATTTTTCCAATGATCCAGAAAAAATTTCACAAGCTTTAACGCCTTTTTATTATTTAAAAACCAAAAGTAAGCAAGCATACTGTAATCCCAGTACTCAGGAGGCTGAGGCAAGAGGACCTGTAAGAGTTTGAGACCAAATGAACAAATACTTTGAAGGAAAGAAAGGGGCACTGCAGTACCCAGTGCTGATTCCGGAGTGTTATGATGTGAAATCCAGCAATATTATTAATCTTTGTTCAGTAGGATTTTAATCTAATAAGTTTTGTTAGCTCTCAACATAAACGAAGATATGGATAAATGCGTACATATCTAAGTGTATAGGATTGATACTCATATTAGTTTTTGTTGGATAGTTGAACAGAATGGTTTGCAGTCTTCCCAGTTGAATTTCCATTTATATGTTCCACTTTTGTAACTTGAACAGTTATTTGTGGGGGGACAATATGTATTCATCAACTAGTGATTTAATACTATTTATTTCTTTTCTTTAAAAGTATGTACTATTTCTCTATTTCTGCCCATTTTCTATTCTGTTTTATCTTCCTCTAAATAGAAAAAAAAAAGAGTTTGAGACCAGCATAGGCTGTACACTCAGTTCAAGGCTCTCCCGGGCTATGCAGTCAGCTCAAAGCCAGCCTGAACTTAAATAATAAATTAAAAAAAAAAAAAAAAAGAAAAACAGAAAAAAGCCTAAAAGTGAAATATTTCCTGAAACTAGGACTAGAAAATTTGAAACGTTCTTAATTTCATAAATCTGTATTACAAAATTCTATATCAATATAAACAAGTCAATTAGAGCTGTTAAAACTATTTAGCAAGTTTTGGTAAAATCAATCTGAGAAATGTAAAGCAAGACATTTTCTCTATACTAGCAAAACCAATTGAAAGAAATAGGTGTCTGTTCACAAAAGTTCTATGGAATGGATAGTCTGCATTCATGGTGAGATGATTTAATAACCATATTTCAATGTCAGTTTACCAAATATTCTAATCATAATCTTTACTACTCTTTTGAAGCTTTATAAACTCTCCCCCTGAATCATAATTATAAGTATACTTCTTCATCGTTCCAATCTGTAAATTGTTTGATAGGAATATCTTCTCCATTTTTTACATTTGTCAGAGCACCTAACAAAATGCCTTGTGTGAGAATACCTTAAAAGTTAGATAATTAATGGGAAGGAAGCAAAGACGATGCCAAGACACGTTGTTTATCTTCCATAATTTGTCCTGGAAAGAGTTCCTAAAATCACTGCATAAGCTGACATATCAAGACTGAAGAGTTTCCCAATTCTTTTCTTTTATTATGGTTTTTTTTAAAAAATGTTATTTAAGGAGAAAAACAGAAAAAGGGTACAAGTTATACAGAATTTCAGAAAAAATAAACAGTAGGAAATCACTAATTACATATTGTCATCTTAGAAATAGTTGTTGAAGTTACAAAATTAAAGCATATAGAGGGGACTTTCAAACAGTGAGACTGCAAACAGTTTTGTTCAATGATCCAACAAAACTCAGTAATATGGTTATTTATCTTATACACTTAAATATATATGCAGTTATATCTTTTAGAGAACCTTCTTTTCCTTTCTTTTGTACAATGACAATTACACATTTTGGGTTTTATTGCTCCCACAGTTATTACTTTTTTTTTTAAGAAAGTAAAACCAAATGTGACACACCAGGACAGAGTCAGTCAAATCAAAAGGATGGACATAATACATAATGTAAAAACAAAATACAAGGTGATCAACAATGGTTACCATAATGCCTCTTGTTATCTTAAAAAGAATTGCCTATATCATCAGTTATAATAAAATTGAACAAAACAGTAAAGAATAAGACCAATAAAACCAAAACATTGGAGACATTAGAGGACTTCAAAAGAAGATAATAGTCAACCAGAATGGGCGTCACAATGAATCTTATTGTCTTCATAATTGTTGCCTATACTTTCAAACTTGGTACTATCAAGCATAACACAATAGAGGAAAATCAGTCAAAACAAGATGGTGAGAGCAATACAGAGTTTCAAATCAAGTTAATAGGAAATCAAAGTGGGTTACTATAATATATACTGCTATTTTTATTTATTTTTCCCTTAATTAAAAGGATAAAAATGAAAAAGTAGATAATAAAAAGGAGATTGAGATAAAGAGGGCATAACAAAACAGCGCAGGTCAAAACATAGCCATTTAAGCAAAATACTGTTTCACCACAAGATAATCTAGACATAATAGTAGTTACCATAGTGTCTCTTCCCTTAAAATCTTTGTGTATAACTTCGTATACTGTAGTATTAAACATATCAAGACAATGTAAAATGGTTCAAGAGAATGACAGTATTACAGGGTATTTAGAATCAACTAACAGAAAATGAACAATGGTTTCTGTATAATCTCCTTGTCTATAAAAGTTTTTGTTTATATTATCACATATAATAAAATCCAATAAGATACAAGTTAAAACCGATGGAGACAGAAGAACAAAAGCTTGGTGGGACTTCAAAACAAGAGGATATTAAATCAGCACTAGTTATTATGATGTCTTGTTTTCTCCAAAATGGCTATTCTTACCATCCAAACTTCTCTGCCTCATTTCTGTTGAGCTCTTTTTCTGTCATTAGTTGTCAGTTTGTCCTCTTCATTTCGCTTTCTGCTCCATTCATTGTGACTGCTCTGCCATTGTTTCTGGAGTCTTGGTATTTTTCATTTTTAGAATATCCTGCAGTAATCTCTGTAGAGTTGAATTGCTGGTTGCAAATTCCCCTAGTTCCTCTTTATCCTGGAAGCACCTTGTTTTTCCATCAATTTCTAGGGACAGTTGTGCAGGATATATCAATCTTGGCTGGAGGTTATTATCTTTCAAAGCTTGAATTATTTCCCTCCACGCTCTTCATGATTTGATGATTTGTGTTGAGAAGTCTGCTGTAATTCTGATGGGTGTTCCCTTGTAAGTGATCTGTTTGTTGTCTTTGACACCTTTTAATATTCTGTTCTTATATTGGATTTCTGGAATTTTGATTATTATATGCCTGGTGTAGCTCTGTTTGGGTTGTAGGTGGCTGGGTTCCTATATGCCTCATACATCTGAGTATCTTTACCTTTTGCTAAATTAGGGAAATTCTCCTGGATTATTTCTGTGAATAGCTTTTGTAGTTCATTTGTTTAAGTCCCTACTTCTTCTTTTATGTTCTTAATTCTTAAGTTATAGATTCTCTTAAGTTATCATCTTCTAGTATTTGTATTATTGCTGTTTGTTTTCTTGTTATTTTTAAGAAGTTTTTCATTTCATGCTCCCACCTAACAAATCTGTCCTCCAGTTCTGATAATCCATCCTTAGTTTCTTTCAAGCTGTTATTCCAGCTTTCAAGAGAGTTTTTAGTTTCCTGGTAATCTCTTTGAACCTGCTTCACGTATTCTATGTTTTCTCTATTTTCTCCATCAAACAATTCTCCCTTTTTTTTTTCTGTTCTTCCATTCCACCATCTGTATTTTCTTGGATGGTGCTTAGCATTTCTCTAACTATTCTACTTATTTCTTGCTTTATTTCATTAAATATTTCACTTTTGAACTCGTCTATGAGGCTCCGAAGATACCTCTTTATGTATATAGGTGCCGTGTCTGATATTGCATGTTTTCTGTCTTCATTCTCTTTTGCATTTACCTTTCCTGGATCAGTGTTCTCAGGATTGGGGACTGAGGACCCTTTCTTGTTGCTCCCTTTTCCCATACTTTTTGTTCCTTCCATACAAGCATCTGTAGGAGGCCCAGTTTTTTTTTTTTTTTTTTTCTCTTTGTCTGTTACAGTTTGTTTGAATCCACCGGCTAGGTGTTCCTGCCCACTGCAGTATACTAGGGAGACACAGACCTGGGCAGCCTCTGCTGGGCCCACCCCTCCAAGTCAACCTACTGAGTGCTTCACTGCTAGGGTGCACCACCAGGTGGAGGGACCTGATTTGGGCTAGCCTACTAGATCTTAGTCCACGGCGTCACCAGGCCAAGTGTTCCCCACCACTCCTGCTTGAGAGGGGAATATGTGACTAAAGTCACTGCAGGGCCCTGTTCCGGCTAGTCTGCCCAGTCCCAGAATGTCCTCTGTTGGAGCCTCCTAGTCTATGAAAGGGTCCCCATTTCTCTCACTCACTGCAGGTCGATGCAGGGCTCCCTGCCAGTCCCCCTCTCAACGCTGTTTGGTTCGCCGATTCCAGCTTCAGAGCTTTCACATGTCTGTCTCCCTGATGTGTGGATTGAGAAACAGTATCAGCAGCAGGAAATTCAAATTGCAGCTTCCAATGGCGTGGGATCCAGCTTCTGCACTGAGATTTTATCTGTTCCTGTTATAGCATCAGGATTGCATTTCCAGTTGGTTTCTCTCAGCTTAGTTCGTTCCTGGGTCAGCAGGGTACATCTCCTCTCGCGTAGCACTCCTCACACGGCACCGCTCCTGGACTCTAAGCTGGTAATCTCAGAGAGCCTCCGTGGCTGCTGTTATTTGTCCGCCATGTTCTCCCGGAAGTCCACTTCATATTTCTTATCTCTTTAGCTGCATCAAAAATTCTATCAACTAGCTTCATCAATGAATCCCCTGTGCCAAACTATGGCTGTTATTTCACTCTTCTTTTCAGATTTTAAGACAGGTTATTTTGTACATTTTTCTCTTTCTTTCATTGCATGGCTTCAGGGTCTCATGGAGTCCTTTCCATGCAGCACGCAGCCAGCAGAACTCACAAAAGGTAACCTAGCCAGCAAGAGGAGCTCGGAACAACTTGCTCTAGACTGGCAGCTAAGCACCATGACACCAGAAGAGTTTATTATGGTTTTTAATGGTATGATCAACTATATCCTAAGATGACTAGCATGTTAGCTAAGATCTGGCTTACTTAGAACACGTATCTGTGAAGTTTAAAAGGGTTGTTTCCCTGTTATATATGTATTTTTTCACTGTAATATATTGATTTGTAACCCAGTTTATACTTGGATTCAGTTTATATTTGTTACCAGTTATGTTCTTACTTTTAAAAAAGATTTGGAGAAATTGCTAAATACCACAGCATCAAAAAATTTAAATTTGTTTGAATATATAAATTCCTTCTTTTCACAATGAAACCACACACCTCTATTTTGTCTCTAAATTACTTCTCAGGGTCTCTTTAAATAGTATATGAATCAGGCAATGCATCTGGCAAATTACTAACTTGTATACTGTCCAAATATTTCCTCAGTAGAAATAGAATCAGAAGATTCACCATAATTATTCAGTGGTATGAAAATTTTGTCTATTCTGTGAAACTCTGAAATTTGTAGGACGTTTATAAGCCCATAAACTTGCAAAAAAATAGAACTTGAAATTGACCTCAGTAATTAGATAAATGCAGCAAGAGGTTAACTGACATTCTTACCATCACAAAGTAGAGAAAGAAAATACAGCAGACTCAATCAGTCAATTAATCAGCTAGTCACTGCCTGTATCTACATTTTTGATCTTATCATTATCCCATTATTCATGATGGTTATTGGCTCAAAGCATACAGATGAGTCAGAACCCCATAGAACTGTAAGGTCAGTGTAATGTAAATTTCTTTCCACTGGAATATCAATTACTCACTTTTTTTTTTTTTTTTACTGGCCAGCTCCTTGCTTTGACTGTTACCTTTGAAAAGCAGACAACCTCTGTGACTTTCTAACATTTATACATGCAGCAGTTGGAAAAGTGAAATAACAAATCTCAGTCCTAGTAAAATGACCAAACCACAGACGATGAGTTTTTCCTTGAGAAAAAAAAATATGGCTAATATATATTTTCAAAAATATTTCTAAATTATTTTATATAACTTACCCAAAGCTATCAAGAACTATAACACTTCTCATATACTTGCTCTGGATCCAAATTCTTTTCACTTACTAAAGGACACTGTTGCACTAATACTCTTTTAAGCTGTGTATATTTGTCTTTTTTCCTGGTCTACACTTTTTAAATACTGGAATTCCTCCACTCTGGTAATAACAATGCTGCAGCAGCTGGGGTTATCACACCACAATTAGTATCAAGAAAAAGATCTTTATTTTGTTTAAGCAGAGAGTAACCAGATTTGATACATCTGGTTCTGTGCTTTTTATTTTCCTTTCTTTTCTTCCTTTTTTTTTTCTTTCTCTCTGATACCCACTGTTTTTAGATTGGATTGGACATCCTGAGTCAAATTGTTACTTGTGAGTGTTTTGCTCGGGAAGCCATGCAAGCAGGCATGTGAAGGGGTTAAAGACCTAAAGGGAATGGAGGTGAGTCAGCAAACAGAATGCTGTGTGGGCTATTGCAGTGGTAAGTAAGAAGATTTTCTAAGAAGCTGTATGCTTCACCTTAAAACTGTCCACCAAAAGGCAAGAAGTTGTGATGTTTGTCCACAAACTCTTGTTCATCGGTTTCCCCAAGAGAAGCTAACGTTGTTTCCTATGCATGCCTACCCTTGACACATACCAACCATGCTTCTTCAGCCAGGTGAGCAGAAATTGTGAGTTTTTATATTCCATAGCAACCACAGGTTATGGCAAACCAAAGGAATATGGATAGGATATTGACAGCATCGGTGACACTATCTTATACAGAAAACTAACCTTACCTGTCTTAAACAGAAGATTACATTTTTCTACTCATAAAAATAAATCTAGCCAGGTGTGGTGGCACTTACTAATAATCCCAGAACTGAGGGAGCTGTGATGAGAACATTTTAAGTTTGAAGCCACCTAGACCACATAATGCAACCATGTCTCAAAACAAAAATCTGTAAATGATCATTTTACGTGGTTATCTACATCCTACCTGAAAATTTTGTTTCTTCCCTTTGTACTGTGCAAAGCCACAAATTGGGAAAGGATATATAATCTGTTCAACAGAGACAATGTATTTAGAAGAAGAAAGACCATATCTAGGGAAACCAGATAGAAGATACCCTAGTAACTTTCTCTTCACTGAAATACAATGCATGACATCCCCGATTTAAGGAAGAAGTAATTTTGGCTCATGTTTCAGTCCCCAGTTGGCTGACTCTAAGGCAGAAGAGCATGGCACAGATATGTGGTAGAAGAAAGCACCTCATGACATGGCTCCTGGAGAGTAGAGAAACAGAGAAAGAGAAAGAAAGGATCCAGGAGAGGAATAAACCCTTTCAGGTCTCAACCCGCTGACCAGCCTCTTCAGACCAGAACCTAAGTGCTCTAGGAAAGTCAGGTATAGAGTCTCATAATGCAATCACCATCCAAAATCCCTGTAGATGAGTAGAGTACATGAGGCTCTTGGGAGACATCCAGATATAAACAATAACAGGAGGCTACTATGACTCTCAGAGCATTAATCAAGCTGCATATATAATAGACAAAAGGGTACTTATGAAAGATCTTAATTAAATGGAATTTTTAGGACTCATTTATAGAAAATGGAGATTGGAAGAGCAGAGGATTTTTCCCCCTTCTTTTGGATATGCTTTGTAGCAATCAAGTTAAAGAGAAATAATAAGCTTCTTTAGAAACATATGAGGAATCCTTGTAATAAATTTTCAACTAATACCATAGGTGATTTTTATACTCTCCAAAATTTGAAAAACACTCCATTATATGCTACTGGAATGCCTTCTTAAAAGATCTGAGTGTCTTTAACTGGTCTCAAGTAAAAAGTCTTCAGAGTATTACACACCATGAACCAAGAAACGTAACTGTACATCTACCAAACTTCCAGTAAGAGCCTTAGCAAAAGCCCTAGTGACGTGTTAACTGTTACCAGACCTCACTCTTAGCAAAAGGAGCTGCACTAAGAGATGCATAATTCTTGTCCAGTACCAAAGTGATTCCTCCTGTTTTGGTTGCCCTGGGTATGTGTCAGTTACCGCAGCTCCTGAATGCAGCAACATGGGTTTTACTTGACCATTCAAACTTATTAACTGCCTCATGTTAAACTCATAACATTGTGCAACCCGGTTGCCACGTTACCAACACAAACCGACTATGACGCACCCTCTCCACTCAAGGGACTGATTTAGTACCTCATCAACAGAAAACTGCGTCTCCCCCAACTTGGTAAACAGAATTCTTGTAACAAAAGGCTCATGACAAAATGATGCTGCTTTTTTCGAGCTTCCCAGTGACTGAGAAGGTTAAAAGAAAACCTTTTAAGCAGAAAAGTGTATATTTGATATTAGTACAGTTAGACATTTTAGTAACTAATAGTAATAAAATATATATCCCACAAGATTTTCAAGAAAAGAAAAAACAAATGTTTTCTTCAGGGTAATTTGGTCCAGGCCTTTATTTCTTCACAGTTTTTTATGGAGTGTCTGTTTTATGTGTGCTAGGCCTTTCCTTTTAATTCAGAGATGTAGCAGGGAACACAAAAGGTAAAGTGAGTTCTGTGAATACACATTATAAATATTTAAAAGCCAGTTTTTCAGGGGAAAAGCTCTGATTTATTGAGTTTGGTGATTCTCATAAAGATCTCCACTATGGCAAGATTTAAGTTACTTGTATGTGACATCACTAACAGGCTGGAAAATGGTATAAATAATCAGCTGTTATGAGTCAGTAAGAATCAGATCCAATACCTTCCTGAACACAGGTAAAATAGGCATTCAGGAAGGAAGGGGGCAGATGATAGGATCAGGTAGAAATGTAAATTTTAAGAAAAACTATAGCCCTTTATTGTTCACTGTATCTTTCTCTGCTTTTCAAACACATTAGCCTAATAAGCAATCCTAAAATCAAAAACTATTTAGAATTATGTATTTACCCAGAATTTCTCCAGGAGATTTGATTACAGAACCATCTAGCCACTGTGTATAATCACCTCCTGAAAAGTTGGAGATTTTCTGCAACTGACTATAACAGATTTCACTGTAAGTTTCTCAAGTCACTGACTGCAGAGAGAGTGGTGCCTCACCACAGATGGAATGGTGACTCCAGAGAGATGGTCTCCTCTCGCACACATGTCACAGTTGTTCCAGGTAACATTAGGTACTGGTTTCCAGTATTTATTTAGGTATTGCTTACATATGTGAGATATTTGGGAATAGTTGGGTTTTTCTTGCTTGTGAGTTACACACACCCTTTCTTTCCCTCTCATGAATTCTTCCTATATTCACTTAAGGCTGGTTGATAAGAACTCAACACTGAAAACCAAACTAAGCTTGCTATCTTATGGAATAACAACTAGATGAAAATATCCTGGGCTTTTGAAATAATTATTGTACTACTAGGGATGGTTCAATAATCTTTTTATTCAGGTCAGCACAGAATAACTGAGAAAATGCAGTAAATCACATACACCTTTATAACAAACAAAACTGTGGAGACACTTGGATTTTGACCTATAAAGAAACAGACTCAGAGCAGTAAGCTGAATTAGAAAACATCTAGTAGTGATTCTGTGTTGCCCAAATAGAATGTAAATGATTTGCAGAAAAAAATTCTAAATAGCTATAAAGATTTCCATGTGAGATTTTAGGAAAATTTCAAAGTGGTAAAAACTCTTAAAATATGTAATATTTGATACAAATAAAATTTACATATATGATAGCTAGCCCCCACAATCTATCCCCAGTTTTCCATGGGTCTAGTTATCTACAATCAATACTGATAGGAAAATACTAAATGAAAAAATTCCAAAATAAAAAAATTCTTAAGTTTTAAATTGTGTGCTACTGTGTAATGTCACAAGATCTAACAGCACCCCGCTCTGTTACATTGGAGATATAGTTTATTTTTTCTAGGGTATCAGTGCTACTTAAGCTACCTGACTATCTGTCATGTAGTAGCAATCGTTTATCAGACTGACTGTCATGATGTCACAGTGCTAGGCTCAAGTTACCATTATTTTACTGAGTAATGGTCCTCAAAACACAAGGTCAATGACACTTATAATTTGCGTATGCTAAAAGAAGCCATAATGTAGGGGTTGGGGATTTAGCTCAGCGGCATAAGCACCTGCCTTGCAAGCAAGCGGTTGTGAGTTCGATCCCTGGTATCAATAAAAAGTTAAGAAGCCATAATGTGCTTCCTTTAGCAGAAAATCAAAAGCATAGTAAGACGTGTGAGAGGCACCACACTTATATAATTTTACTATAGTATATTGTTCTACTTTATTATGTGATTGATAGTCTATTGCTGTGTCTAAGTTTTAAATTATATACAAGGAAAAATACAGAGTTCCATATTATTCAGGGTTTCAGACATCCACTGGGCAACTTAAAAACACATTTTCAGTACATAAGGGAGGGCTTTTTTATATACAAGCTTGTTTTTATACATATTATGTGTACCTCCATACTAGAGTTTTGATATGGGACCAAGTCTTTAATAATCATACATTCAAAATACATTTAAATATGCCTATGAAATATTTCTAAGCATTCTAAAAAATAAAAGCCTTGTCACAAATTTGGTTTTGTAACTGTTATAAATGTCATTTATTGAAACTATTATGATCAGGCTTGAGCTCAAGAAAGTGAGGTTTCAAGAACAACCTAGATAAAGACTAAATTTTGATGTGAAATCAAATTATATTTGAATTAAATTTAGTACATTTTTACTAAGGACATACTTGGCTAAGTACTTGACAAGTGAAAAACAGTCTTACATGTGAAAAGCTCAAGTCTGTCAGAGGCTGAAGAATTTTAAAATATTCTGATAACTTCTCAAAAGGAACAGAGATAAACGAATTTTGCCATTTAAATTGAAAATCATTAATAATCTAAAAATAATTTTGATTAGAAACAATCCATAAACATTTGGCTTAATTTAAAATGATGAGTTTAACTTGGAAAGTTAAAGTACTGACTTCACTCCTACAGGTTTTATTAACTTATAGAACAAAATCACTCCCTAAAATAGAGCCTACCTAATACTGTAGACTTCATTTACTTGGCAATGATACTTATTTTGCTAAGATCTTATGAAGCTATTGATTGTGTCCTTCCTAAACTCTACTTAAAGGATATTTTATGTGCATGATAGATCAATTTGGATGAAATATTACTTTGATGCTTTCTGATCATTTTTGTAAATAAAAGTTTGTTATGTATATCCTGTTTAATTGCTAGGATAAATTATCTCCTCAAAGTTGCCAATACTATTAGCAACAATGGTTGGTGTATCTAATTTATATTTAAATGAACATTTACACCCAAGTCCTTCAAGTCTCTGAATGTGAAAGACACTTGATGTAGTTTCTATGCACAAATGCAGTGGTAACTCCAAGACAGATATGCAGTAAACAGTACAATTATTATAGACAGCTAATTTAGGTAAAAATATGACAGGTAGTCAGACAGGGCTAGTTCATCAAGAGACTCAGCCCAAAGGCTGAAAGTCATTACAACTGTGGCTGAAAATGCATCTGATGGAGGCTGGGCCTCAGCTAAAGATAAAATAGCCAAGCCTACATTCCTCTCCAGAGGATAAGCGGTAACTGAAAGGATCTTGCCCTAAATAGGACACTACAGCAGTGAGAGGCGGGACCAAGGGAAGTTTACCATGAGGGCATTTCCCCACCCCCAGGCATTTTACCTGTGGCACAAAATGAGTTCCAGTGGGCTACTTGGGCATCAGCAATGCCCCTCTAGGTACCACCCCGGACCAAAGCTGTATGTATACACCCCACACCACGTATCCAGCAGAGAAAGCCAGGCCTGGCAGTCATGGAGTTTCTCTCCACATCCTTAATAAAGGCCACTTTACTCTATATTCTGTCTGCTAACCCTTTGATGAAAATTCTGTCAGTAACACCTGGTCTAATGAGGTCTAGAACCACATCAGTGACCTCAGTGGGTAACCAAGATCCTTGAACCTATCCTGTTCTGAAAAGTTCTTTGTTTTTTCCATGAACATTTGCTACATGACTTGCTTCTGCATTGGATCAATATTACCTACATGGCTATATTTATAACTTTATTTGTTGATCATAGATTTAATCTACATTATACTCATGTGATTGTGCTCTATACAGCTTCTGATGAAAAGTAGGGTCCTCAGCAGCCCACTTGGGACCCCTCCTGCCTCTCAGGTGCTGAATCTCTCCCTTTCAATAAATATTTCTCACTCTTAAATTCTTTTTGTTCCTAGACTTCATTCAATTTTGGGGAACAAGAGCTAGTTGTATCAGAATCTAGAAGGTTGGTATTTATGTTTCCCCTATATCATTTGGAGATTCAGTATCATTCCTGTATCATATTCTGGGCATGTATCCATTAGCTGGGCAGTCATTCTATGAATGGTTGCAGATGTACTGACCAAGCTTGAAATCCCAGATCTAATGTCTGATATCCCTGTAAACCAATCTCCTAATAATTCTAGCCTTTCCACTGCAGATTTCAGCAAGTCTAGTGTTTTACTGAATAAAACAGCAAACACAAATTCTTGATCCCTGGTGATATATAATAGTTTTGTTACATTGTTTTGAACCCAAGATTCAGAACTTGTACATTTTGTTAGCATTGTTTATTGAGAACAATGAGAGTGGAAGTTTGTACCCAATGAGAGATCCTCAGAGACTGTTGGTATTGGTTACATTCCAAGAATACTGCTACTTGACCAACATGTATGAAAAATTATAGTCAAGTTGTTAGAGGCAGCTGAGCTAGAAATATTATAGGCAGTCAGACAGGGTTATCCCCTTGAAGAAGCTGGCACAGAGGACCAGATGTCTGGTGACCTTGGAGACATACACCTTTTCTTGTGGGGCAGATCTCAAGACAGAAGGGAAAACAAATGCAACCACACCCTTAAACATAAGCTTTTAGGATTAAGTATGGATTACTTTGAGAAGCCAGGAGTCACCACCCCAAACCCCAATGGAAGAGTCACTGATCTGTAAAGAATGCTTGCTTGCTACATGACTCACTTTCCTATTTGTCCCTGATTTGGTCAATTTTACTTGAACGATTAAACTTATTGGTTGACTACAGCTCTGTCCCACCTGTTGTCTGTCTACCTTGAGAGTTCCCAGTTTTCCCCAACTTTAGACCCATCTCACCTCATGGTTTTACTCTATGAAAATCCCTAGAAAAGACAGAATCTGTGGCAACCCACTTGAGACCCCTTCTGTCTCTTTCTCAGACAGAAGCTTTCTTCCTCTCAATAAATGTTTCTGCTTCTAACCTCTGTTGTTCCTAAAATTCATTCTTCAACTTTAGAATACAAACTCATATCAGACATAAAGTAGGCTGGGAGTTTCATTCCTCTATATCAAAGTCATAGTTAGTTTTCTTGGTTCTGAGGTATTCTGTACACCTCAGTAACTCTGTGTCTGAGAAAAATTACATCAATACAGCTCTTACATTAGAGCCTATATGGAAACAGTTAATTCTGTGGAAATGGAAGTCCAAGCTGTGGTCTTCCTCTTGCTGTTATCTGATAACCTGGGCATAGGAAGAGGCTTTTGCTTTTCAAAGAAATGATTAAAAAGAGCTGATCATTTTGCATTTCTAATGTTTTCTCAAAGTCTTTAGGGGCAGCGAGGATGAGGAGGAGCTGCTAACTGTGAATAAGAGTGAATAAAAGCCTTCTTCCTGGAAGGAAGAGCCCTTATCTCTCCATTCTTACCCTAACCTTTTCTCTTTTCATCTTGTGTTTTCTTTTACATTACTAGGCTTAGAATTAACTCTTAGCTCAGAGGACTATTGTCTTTTATCAGATCTGGTGAGAAGTGGTTGAGCCTCAGCTGAGCCTGAAGTAAGCAAGATGCTTGAGACTAGAACAAAACCTTCCCAAAGATGCGGCATGCTGGAGGCAGACTGTAAGCAAGCTGACCTCTAGCTCAGTTTCCTATCAACAGGTGTCTGGCCTTGGTGTTCTTTGCTAACTACAGTACGATAGCTCTGAGGAAGTCTGGCTTTCAGTGTTCTAAGCAAACACTGAGACCTTGCACTCTGACTCCTGCCGTGCACTTTTTCCTTTTTTTTTTTTTTTTACTTTGTATAAATTAAGATGCAGGGCTGGACAGTGTCCCTGCCTCTCCATCAGAGAAATTAGTTCCCTCTCAATCCCATCTTTTCTTTATGTGTCTTGTTTCTTAATCTCTCGTTGCTGCCAGTCAGAACCTGGGCCATGAAGGTCACTGGAAGATGCTGTCTTTAGGCTCCTTCAACTGCCTACTCATTATAGCTAAGACAGCCTACTACAAAACAATCACCTTCGACCCCTTGATAGAGATTTGAATACACAGCCATGTTTATTCCTGAGACTGCTTTTTTCCCATTAAACTCTGGTTGTTTTTCATAGAACAGCTATGCAATCTGTTCTTTTTACTAACCACATTTAACAATACTCACCACTTCATTATTACAAATTATTATATGCTTATCAAGAAGCTTGGAAACTACCAGAAAAATAACACTAAGGAAAAAAATTAATGTCCTGAAATCTTCTAAACAAAGAATATTCTTAATTTTTTACCCAGACATTGTTCTGCATTACTGAGGTAAAATATTCATGATAAATTTGTAGTTAGCTTCCTTTTTCTTAATATTATTTTATAGTAAAAAAGTAAAACAAAATCTTATAACAAAATAATAAGATAATAACCAAAGTTAATGCATTCTGTATTGTTATCTTTAAAGTAGTTACTCTGAGTACAGGACATAGGCATAAAATATGATCCAGTTGATATTAGCACAACTTTCCTCTTCAGTGAACTAAGAGATTCTAGTAGCATAAGTAATTTACATTTTTCCTTCTTTTCCCCTTTACCCATCCTAGCTGCTTTTTCCTTTTGAAGAATTTCTTTCAATTTCACAATATTGACTGTATATTTTTTACCTTACTTATTCATTTGGTTTCAAAAGGGAGACAATATGACATTTACACATCTGAGTCTGATTTATTTCCCTTATGGTCTCAAGTTGTATCTATTTACCTATAAAAGTATCAAGTTTATGCTTCTTCCTGACTGAGTAGTACTCTAAGATACAAAATGACCTCATTGTTTATTTTTATTTTAAAGAGATTAAGACAAAAGAGGACATAACAAAGAGATCAGATCAGAACAATGTAAGCAACAAGTATTTCACCACAAGACAACCCGTAGTTAACAGTACTACCATAATGTCTTTCTTTGAAATAGTTGAGCGTAACATCATACACAATAGTATCAAACATAAAAAATAGTATAAAAACATTCAAGAGAATGAAAGTATTACAGGGAATTCATTACCAAATAACAGATAACAAACAGTGGCTACTATATTATCTCATTTTCCTTAGAAAGTACATTTATACTATCACACATAATAAAATCCAATAAGATACAATGATAGAACCAATGGAAACATAAGAACAAAAGCATGGTAGGACTTCAAAATAAGATGATATTAAATCAGCACTGGCTATTATAATGTCTTGCTTTCTTCAAAATAGCTGTCCGTATTATCACAGATAATAAAATCAAACAAACCAGGATAAAACCATTCCAACTAATAAATTCAAACATTATAAAGCTTCAAACAATGTAATGGGGAATCACGATTACCATAAACTCTTATGTACTCTTATGATTTCTTACACTGGGGAGACTATACTGTACTTATAGATGTGAGTTTGAGTTATTTCACTTATGATTATGGTCTCAAGTTGCATCCATTTATTTATAAATATCTCAATGTGACCATTCTTTATAGCTCAGTAGTACTCCATTGAATTAAAATACCACAACTTTTTTATCCTTTCCTCAGTTGGTAGACACTTAGGTTGTTTCCAAGATCTGGTTATTATAAATTGTGCTGCTGTAAATAAACATGGGTGCACATATATCACTGTGGTATGATGTTTTCAGTTCTGCTGGGAATATGCCTAGAAGTGGAATAGTAGGAACAAATGGGACTTCCAATCCCAGCTTTTTCAGAATTTCCAGACTGATCTCCATAGTGGCTGCACCAGTCTACACTCCCACCAGCAGTGCAGGAGAGTCCCTTTTCCCCCACAGCCTCTCCAGCATTTGTTGTTGATGGTTTTCTTGATCCTGGCCATTCTTTTAGGAGTGAGCTCAGTATTGTTTTAATTTGCATTTCTCTAATGACCAATGATGAGAGTATTTTTATGTGTTTATTTGCCATTTGTATTTCTTCATTTGAGAACTGTGTATTCACCTCAGATGGCCATTTTTGGATTGGGCCTTTGAATTTTGGGGATCACATTTTTAAAAATTCTTTATATGTTTTAGACAGAAGTCCTTTGTCTGGGGGAAAGTTCACTAAGATTTTTTCCCAGTTTGTGGGTTTCCTTTTCACTATGCTGGAGATTTCTTTTGACATGCAGAAACTTTTTAATAAGAAATGGTCCCAGTTATTGATTCTGGGAAGTATTTCCCGTGCGGTTTGATTCCTGTTCATGAATTCTCTACCTACCCCTATGTCTTCAAGGTTTTTACCTTATTTGTCTTCCAACAGATTTAGTGTTTGTGTTTTAATATTTAGATCTTTGATCCATTTAGATTTTAGTTTAGTACATGGTGATAGGCATGAGTGTAGTTGTAGTTTTTGACATATGGAGAGCCAGTTTTTCCAGCACCATTTCTTAAAGTGATTGTTATACTTGCAGTGAACATGTTTGGCCCCTTCATCAAAGATAAAGTGGTTGAGTGTGTTTGTAGTTGTGGTTGTATCTTCTAATCTATTCCATTGATTTTCAGATCTGTTTTTATTCCAGTACCATGTTGATTTTACTAAAACTGCTTTGTAGTATAAGTTCAAGTCAGGAATTGTGATGCCTCCTGCCTTGCCTTTGCTGCTTAGATTTGCTTTTGCTCTTCTAGGTCTCTTCTGACTCCAGATGAATTTTAGGAGTGATTTCTCTAGATCTATGAGGTATGTTGATAGTATTTTCATAGGGATTGCATTGAATCTGTATAACAGTTTTGAGAGAATGGCCATTTTCACAATATTTATTCTCCCTATCCCTGAACCAGGGATGTCTTTCCATTTTCTGAGATATCTTCAGTTTCTTTTCCCTCTATAGATCTTTTACTTCTTTCATGAGATTAATTCCTTGGTATTTTTTTTTTTTTTTGATGCTAGTGTGAAGAGTGTGGCTTCTCTTATTTCTATCTCAGTGATTTTACTGTTATTGTACAGAAATTCTATTGATTTTTGTGTATTGATTTTGTTTCCAGCTACATTGCTGAATTTATTTATTATATCTAAGAGTCTTTAAATGGAGTTTTGGGGGTCTTCTATGTAGAGTATCAGGTCTTCTGCAAATAATGATAATTTATCTTCTTCTTTTCCTATTTTACCCCTTTTATTTCTCTCTCTTGTCTAATTGCTCTGGCTAATATTTCCTTTCCAGTACTATGTTGAATAGGAGCAGTCATAAGGGACATCCTTGTCTTGTGCCTGATTTTAAGGTAAAGGCCTTCAGTTTTTGGCCATTTAATATGATGCTGGCTGTTGGTTTGTCCTAGATGGCCTTTATCATATTGAGGTAAAGACCATCTGTTCCGATTTTCTGTAAGGTTTTTATCATGAATGAGTGTTGGACCTTATCAAAAGCTTTTTGTGCATCTATAGAGATGATCATGTGATTCTTAGTTTTGGCTTTATTAATATGGTGGATTATATTTATTGATTTATGTATGTTGAACCATCCCTGCATTCCTGGGATGAATTCCATTTCGTCATGGTGTATAATCTTCTTGATGATTTGCTACATCCCATTTGCCAATATTTTATTGAGGATTTTTGCATCTGTGTTCATTAGGGAGATTAGTCTCTTGTTCTCTTTTTCAGTTGGGTCTTTATCAGGTTTTGGTACTAGAGTATTATTTGATTCCAGCAATGATTTAGGAAGAATTGCTTCCTTTTTGATTTCATGCAGAGTTTGAGGAGTGTTGGCAATATGTCTTCTTTGTATTTCTTGTAGGATTTCACAGTGAATCCATCTGGCCCTGGGCTCTGCTTTGTAGGTAAGGACTTAATTACATTTTCAGTTTCATTAATAGAAATTGGGTTGTTCACCAGTTTTACATCTGCTTGACCCAGCTTTGGTACTTCATATGTTTCTAGGAATCTGTCCATTTCTGCTGTATTATCGAACCTATGAGAGTAGATGTTTTTGAAATAGGTGTTGATGATCTTTTGTATTTACATAGAGTCTGTAGTGATTTCATCTTTTTCATTCCTTATTGCATTAATTTGAGCTTTTTTCCCCTCTTTTAAGAAGGTTTTCCAGGGGCTCTTCAATTTTATTTATTCTTTCAAAGAATCAACTCTTTGGTTCATTCATTCTTTGGATTGTTTTTTAATCTCTATTGCAGTAATTTCTGCTGTGATTTTTATTATTTCCTCTCTAGTTTTGGCTTTGCATTTGACTTGCTCTTTTTCTTTCTAGATGTTTGAGTTGTAGCATCAAGTTGTCTATTTGTATTCATTCTGTTTTCCTGACATGGGAACTCAGTGCAATAAATTTTTCTCTAAGAACTGCTTTCATTGCATCCCACAGATTCCAGTAAGTTGTATTTGTATTTTCTTTTGCTTGTAGGTATTGTTTAATTTGTTCTTTAATTTCCCGTGTGACCTACTGATTGCTCAAGAGTGTATTATTCAATTTCCATGTGATCGTGGGGTTTTTGCATTTTTTATCATTAATTTCTAGTTTCATGGTCCTATTATCTGATAACATACATGGGACAATTTCAACTCTTTTGCATTTATTTAAATGTGTTCTGTGGGTTAGTAGATAGTCTATTTTAGAGAATGTCCCATGTACCACTGAGAAGAATGTGTATTCTGATGTTGTTGGATGGAACACTGTATATGTCTATCAAGTCCGTTTGTTTACATGTGTGATTCAGTTCTGTTATTTTTGCTGATTTTCTGTCTGATTGATTTGTCCCTTGGTGTGATTTAGATATCATGTATTGTGTTGCTATAAGTATGGGGATGCATACATCACTGTTGTCTCTGATATCTTTAACATTTTTGTAAAGATACCCAGAGGAGGAGGATCTGGGTAAAATGGAACTTCTAGTTCTAGTGTCTTGAGGGATATTTATACTAATTTCTATAGTTTTTATATAAGTTTACACTCCTACCAACAATGAAGTTTTCCTTTTTATCCCACACCTCACCAGACTGTCTTACTGATTTATTTATTGTATTTTAAAGAGAATAAAACAAAGCAAATCAGAACAGAACAACACAGCAACACAGCACTTCACAACAAGGCAACTGGATAGCAACAGTAACTACCATAATGTCTCTTTTCTTTGAAATAGTTGAGCATACCTTCACACACAATAATATCAAACATAACAATATAGTATAAAACCATTCAAGAGAATAAAAGCATTATAAGACTTCAAAACCAAATAGCAGGAGATGAATAATGGTTACTATACTATCTCATTTCCTTAAAAATTTGTTTATACCATCACACATAATAAAATCAAATAAAAGTCAACAGGATAGAACCAATCAAAACAGAAGAACAAAAGCATGCTTCACACAAGCATGCTTGTTTTGAAGTAAAACTTCAAAACAAGATGATAATAAATCAGCAATGGCTACCATAATGTCTTGTTTTCTTCAAAATAGTTGTTCATACCATCACACATAATAAAATCAAACAAAACAAAATAAAAACAATCAAACCAATGAATGAAAGCATTATAAGACTTCAAAGCAATATAATAGGAAACCGTACTTACCATAAAATATCCCATTATATTCAAAATAGCTGCTCCTACCATATGACAGCACAAAACCTAACAAAACAAGACAGAACAAAGCCAAACTTAACAAAATTATATAAACAATGCAAGAGTTCAAGATAAGACAATAAGAAATTGACAGTAGTTTCCACTATTTTGCTTTTGGATCCCATTAACTTCTTCTGTTTCTTATGCTAGGATTCATACATATGAGTTTGAACTTTTTTGGCCATGAACATGATCGCCAGTTGTGTCCATTTACCTACAGGAGCCTTGAGATTATTCTACCTTATAGCTGGGTAGCTTTCCACTGCATGTAAATAATATAGCTTTCTTACCCATTCTGTGGTTGATGGGCAAATACTCTTGCTTTTTTTTTTCTTTTTGTCTCTGTGAACATGGAAGAATTGTTTTCTCTCCTTTGATTTTTGGTCTATGAATTTCTTTCCAGTTAATGTATTTTTTGTATACAGTACATCGATAGATCTTGTTTCATGATCCACTCTCCCTGTGTTTCTTTTTATTGCTGACCTGAGGCCATCTACATTAATCGCTACAACCAGCATACACTGGTTTGTCTCTGCCCTGCTATCCTCCTGCTGCTGGCCCTCCACTTTTCCTCTTCATTCAATTGCCTGTCTTGTCTGGAAGTCCTTCTCTGCTACTGTTCCTGGAACCGTGGTCATCTTTATCTCTCTCTAGAATATTCTTAAGCATTATCTGTAGGCTTGGCTTGATAGTCATAAATTCTTTCAGTTGTTCTTTATCATGGATGTATCTTGTTTTTCCATCTATTTTGAAAGATAGTTTTGCTAGGTAGATCAATCTGGGTTGGAAATTGCTTTCTTTTAGGATTTCAAACCCTTCTTGGCTTGATAGTTTTTGTTGGTAACTCTGCTGTGATTCTGATTGGTTTTACTTTATAGGTGATCTGTCTCTTTTCTCTAACTGCATTTAATATTCTGTTCTTGTGCTGCATTTCTGGGATCTTGATTATTACATGTCTGGGTGTAGATTTACTTTGGTTATGGCTAGCTGGAGTCCTTAATGCCTCGCTTATCTGCATGCCAGATCCATTTCCCATGTTTGGGAAGTTTTCTTCTATTACTTCTGTGAATATCTTTTTAATTTCACTTGTGTT
Source organism: Cavia porcellus (assembly GCF_034190915.1). Lineage (NCBI taxonomy): Eukaryota > Metazoa > Chordata > Mammalia > Rodentia > Caviidae > Cavia > Cavia porcellus. The sequence continues at coordinate 46,586,608 of NW_026947513.1, read as the reverse complement.
GTCCCTGTTTCTTCACTGATACCTATCACTCTTAAATTATGCTTCTTTGCATCATCTTGCAGCCATTGAGTTACTATTTCCTGATCCATGTTATTTTTAAGAGATCTTTCCTTCCACAATCACTAGCCACAATCCTGACTTCAAGGTTTCAGTCATCTTCAGTCTCTTTTAAGCGTTTTGCCAGTTTTTGGTTGAATTTTTAATTTCCTGCATTTCTCTTTGAATCTTTTTCATGCATTGTAATTCCTTTCTGCATTCATTCATGGTTTCCATCATTTTCATATGCTCTTTTTTATTGTCCATGTCTTCGTTAGGCCTGCTGAACAATTCTTTCAGTATGTTTGTGATTTCTTTTTTTACCTGAGTCATTATTTCTCATTTGACTGCTTTTACAATCTCATGAAGATTTTTCCTTACTTCAGTTGCTATCCTCTCAGAGATTTCAGGTGTGTGACTTCCATTTTCTTCTATGACTGTATCTCCCAGACTTACTGTATATGGGCTAGAGGTCTGAGTTTGCCTTTTCTTCCTTCATCTTGACTTTCTCCTGGGTTTCTCCCAAAAAGCTGGTTTTGGGGTCCCAGGTACTTCCCATGTTGGCTGTCCCTAAGCAGTGTAGAGGGATAGGAGGCAGGCAGAGGCAAATCTCCTGGTTCTCTCTGCCGGCGCTGGAAGCATGGAGGAAAAGGCCTTTCAGTGGGGGCACCCAGCAGGCAGAGGTGGGTCTTCCTCTGGCTCTCTCTGCCCATGCTAGGTGTGTGGAGGAAAGGGTCTTCCAGTGGTGGCGCTCTGCAGGCGGAGGCAGATTTCCTGGTTGTCTCTAAAGAAAGGGCCTTCCAGTGGCGGTGCCTGGCAGGAGGTGGTGGATCTTCTTTTGGTCCTCTCTACCTGTGCTGGGCATGTGGAGGAAAAGGACTGGTTGATTTCTGGATAACCATTCTTTCTGGAATGAGATGGAACCTCAGTGTTCTTTTTGATTTGTATTTATCAAATGACCAGGATAGTGAACATTTCTTCATGTATTTCATAGCCATTTGTATTTCTTTGTCTGAAATGTGAGAATTTCTGGCAAAAGCATAAAAGCAGAACTAGAGGGGAGGATGGTGTGATGCTGATGCTGGTTCTCCTGGAGAAGCTTATCATGCTGGTTTTCCTGATATGAACTCAGCTGTTCTTGTCAGAGGAGCTCAGATCCTTGCTTTCACTGAGGATGGCTATGACTCTTTGGGGGGAGCTCTGGTCCTTACCTTGATCATCACTTCCTGGCTCCAATGCAGATCTCTCAGCCTGTGGACACAGATAATCCAGGTGGCACAGACTTTCTATCTTCTGTCACAGATCCTTGGGTCTTTCCAGAGCAGATCCATGAAATAGACTTGCATGAGACACTGTCATGGTCTCTAGGTCTTCAGCTGGATTTGTGAAGGACATTGCTATGGGATCCAGGCCCTCAGCTCTCCTGAACCCTTCTGCATTTGACTTTTTGGGTAAATATTATAAAATACACCTATAAATTATGTGTCCTGTATTAAATCTATTTCCTTGGAAAACCTGACTTCAGTAGGGTGAGAGAAAAGTAAAAAGCACATAGATAACTCAGGTCTTCCAATTTAAAAGATGTGCACCAGTCCAGATGCCTCTCACTGGCCTCTGGATTTGTTTGATAGGAATGACTGACAGGGTGCTGAGTAATCTTTAGGAGCACCTTAGTACCCATGTCCCTTCCAGAGTGCACTCCAATTAAAATCCATTATCAGATGCAGTCCAAATTTATGAAATTCTAATGTAGGTCAAGAGGGGAAAGATCAGGTCAGGAGGTCTAGTAAGTATGTTTCCTGGCCTGGTGCTATGAGAAATTTTTTTGGACCTTTTTGTTTTTCTACTTCTCTTAGAACAATAGAATGGAGGGGTGGCCCTGAATGGAGGGTGAGTGGTCTTCCAGTCCCAACTGTGCTACACACAGCCGTGTGTGCAACACCTTCATCATGAACAGTATGTGTTATTATCAGGCCTGAAAGCACAAACTTGTGAAATCTTGTGATCATGCCATTTAAGGGAGTTAAAGCCCAGGAGGAGTTAGAGTAGCTTCCAAGGAAAACTAAACTTCATTCTATATTCCTCTAGATTAACTGCAAATGAGTCAACAGAGGAAGGAGAAAGCAAAATTATCAAGAAATACACAAAAAGTGTTTTGCTTCCATGTACTAAAAAATAATCAATATATCATCACATTCACTGATGCTTTAGAGAATTATAAAATCTAATATAAATATGTCAGTGGTTTAAAAAGAACAACATATTAACTTTCTTGTATTCAACTCACATTAAAGCACATACAATAAAAAGCCTAACTAAAGTCAATGATGGTAATAAAAGACTTTTGTTTTAGACATAATTCCATGATGCAGAGTTCCTGAAGTCCTGGAAAATTGTGTACTTTGACTTTTTAAATATAAAGCTTATTGAATTATTTATAAACTTTTAGCTTATATTGAGCATGTAAGAATTTACAGTGAAAATTCAAGAAAATGTATGTAAAAGCATTGAGCTAAATTTATGGTTCAAGAAAAGTGCTTAACAATTGGTAGTTCCACTGCTCTGTATATGTATGTGTGTTTACCTTGAACCAAGCTTTTAGTTTCAATAAACTTGGAATTTTTTATGTTGGAAATAATCTATACTTTTTTTCAGAAAATTAGTTGTGAACTTCTCACCATCAGCCTGTTAAGAATTTTAATTTTAGGACTTCTGGTAAAGATGGCAGATAGATGAGGACTGAGGAGTCCCGGACAGAGAGAGATGGATCCTCTTGACCCAGGAAGAAACTAAACTGAAAAGAACCAGTCAAACATGCAGTCCCAGGACGACTTTTGAGCCAGCTAAGATTCCATGCTCTCGCATGCCTGAATTCCTGCCACTTCAACTCACTGGACCCGCAGTTGCACTGAAGTCAGAGGTCAGTGAGCCCAACAGAGAACAGAGCCAGCAAGGGACCTGCATTGAACCTGCGGTGAGTGCCAGGAATAAAACCCTTCCATGGGAAAGGGGCACCAACAGGATGACATTTTGGAATAGGGCAGGACTGGCAATAACAAGAAATGACAGTGACTTCAGTCAGTTGTTCCCTTCCCAAATGAGATTGGTAGAGTATGCTTGGCCTGAGTCATGCCCTTGGCTGAGACCCAATAAGCTGTCCCAAACAAATTCCCTACATGCACTAATACAGTGAAGGCCACAATAGGTTGACTGACCCGGATGGGAGGAGCCAGCATACACCGCCCCTGTTTGCACCTTAGTACCACACTGGAGTGGACAGGATCACCTAGCCAGCATGCTTCAGCAGAACCATAACCAACAAGGAAATGAACTGAGACCTCCTCTATATGTCTGTATGGAAGAAATCAAAAACATGAGAAGAGAAAGCAACAAGAAAAAGTCCCCAGCTCCCAACCCTGAGAACATTGATCCAGGAGAGGCAAATACAAAAGAGGTTGAGGACAGCAAACATGCAATATCACACATGGAATCAGTGGACATAAAGAGATATCTTCGGGACCTTATAGACGAGTTCAAAAGTGAAATATTTAACCAAGTAAAGCAAGATATAAGTAGATTAATAAAAAAATGCTAAGCACCTCTCAAGAAGACACACACAGAAAAATAGAGGAGCACAAAAAAAGGAGAGAAATGTTTGATGAAGAATGTAAAGAAAACATAGAATACATGAAGCAAGTTCAAAGATATTACTAGGAAATTAAAAACTCCATTGAAAGCTGGCAAAACTGCTTGAAAGAAACTAAGGATAGATTATCCAAACTGGAAGACAGGTTTGCAATGGGTGATCATGAAAGCAAAAATTTATTAAAAATAACAAGGGAACAGGCAGTAACAATACAAAGGCTAGAAGACGACAAGAGGATCTATAATTTAAGTATAAAGAATGTGAATGAAGAAGCAGGGGTACAAACCAAGGAACTACAAAGGCTATTCACAGAAATAATTAAGGAAAACTTCCCAAGCATAGGAAAAGAAAATGATATTCAGATGTATGAGGCATACAGAACTCCAGCCACCTACAACCAAAACAGAGCTATACCCAGGCATATAATAATCAAGATCCCAGAAATTCAGTATAAGAAAAGAATATTAAAAGCCATCCAAGAAAAGAAACATATCACCTATAAAGGAAGGCCCATCAAAATCATGGCAGACTTCTCGACACAGACCATCAAATCAAGAAGAGCTTGGAGCCAAGTATTCCAAGCCCTGAAAGAAAATAATGTCCAGCCCAGATTGATGTACCCTGAAAAACTGTCTCCAGGAATTAATGGAGAAACAAGATGCTTCCAAGACAAAGAGTAACTGTGGGAATTCATGACCACCAATCCAACTCTGCAGAGAATACTGAAGGACATTCTGGAGAGAGAGAAAAGCACCAGGATTCCAGGAACAGTGGCAGAGAGGCCTCAATGAATGGAGCAGAAAGTGGAATGAAGAAGAAAAGCAGACAACTAATGGTAGAAAAAAGAGCACAACAGAAATGAGGCAGAGAAGGTTGGTTATAATCTCTAATATAGATGTCCCTGATACACTAAAAAGAAAAAGAAAAAAGAGAAACACAGGCAGAGTAGATCAGGAGATAGGGTTCACTAAGATGCTCTTTATAAGAAATATAATTAACCTGAAAAAGGGTTTAGGACCGAAAGACCAAAAATCAAATATGAGAAAACAATGCTCTATGTGACAGGGAACCAGAGTAATAGGAGCAACTAGACTGATATTTGTAGACAGGTTGGAAAGACAGGCTTTAATAGGTAAAGGAATACAACTAGAGATCAAGTCCAGGAGGGAGAAGATTCAGAACCACTAAGGTAAATAGCAGGTCCCCCCCGCCACCCGAACAATCTAAAAACTGAGGATGTTGGTGAGACCAAAAAATGTACAGTGCACCTTGAGGAAGTGAAAGGGGAGAATAGTCTTTAAAAAGATGGCAGAGGATATAGTTAATAGCGTATCAGGATTTAAAAACTGCATTATTCACATCGCTCTGCTTAGATAGATTATATTCTGTCCCAGTTTGTCTACTTGCACTAAATCTGAGGGCACAGACAGCTATCCCAAAAATAACGGGTTATAGTACAGCAATTGTCTTTAACTTCCTATTAACTTATTCTGGAGCCCTGTATAATTTATACTGTTTTATCATGACTGATCTTAGTTAAATCTGTTTTTTTTTTATTGCTGTGTATTGACAGATTTTATTCAAAACTGTTATGATTGATATTATCAAGTCTGAGAGTATAGGCAGCTACACTGAAGATGACAAGATTCGTGATGATACCCATTCTGGTTTGATTATTTTTGAAGTTTTACACTATCTACAAAGTTTTGTTTTTATTAATATTGTTATGTACTGCTATATTCAATTATACTCTGTCTGATGATGTGGACAGTTCTATTGAGGATAACATGATACAACACAATAACCATTGTAGAATTCCTTGTACAGTGGTTTTATATGTCTTTTTCCTTTCATGTGTTCATAGGAATATGTTTTATTTTGTCTTGTTTTGTTTTGTTTTGTTTCTCCCTCTAATATAGAAAGGGTAGAAATACATGTTGAGACTCATGCATGCGTAGAACCTATAAACAGTTTATGAGAACTGATCTTATGACACATGATGAAATGAACAAATACTTTGAAGAAAAAGAGCTGATCTACCCAGTGCTGATCCTATAGTGTCATCATGTGAAATCTGGCAATACTATTATTCTTTGTTCAGAGTGATTTAGCCTGCTATGGTTTGTTCAATCTCAACATAAGTGAAGATATGGATAACTTCATGTATGTTTAAGTGTATAGGATTGATAACCATGTCACTAAGTTTGGTTGGATAGTTGAACAGAACTGTTTGCAATCTCACTGTTTGAATCCCCACTTTGTATGTTTCACTTTAGTATCTTGAACAACTATTTCTATGAGGACAATATGTAATCATCAACTAGTGATTTCTTACTGTTTATTTTTTCTTTGAAAATATGTATTATTTCTACCCATTTTCTGTTTTGTTTAGTAAAATTTTAAATAAAATTTTGTTGAAGTAAAATTTTTTTAAAAAGAATTTTAATTTTAGTAATTATCAATCTACTTTGTCAGCCAAAGCAGCCAATTTTTGTCATGAGATCTAAAATTAAACACCAAACTCTATAGAAATTTGTGTAAGTGTAGAGTTAATGTAAATATTGATAGATATTTCAAAAATTCCTTGTATAAATTATTTCTATTATACTTAAAACTGGAATTTTTAAAATGTAAGGTAATCCAAAGTAGAATTTCCTGGTTCTTATAATTGACATATTTGCACCTACATTAACAACAAATTGGCACAAAGCAAATAAATGGATGTGAAGTAGGACAAGCTCCCTCATAGCGACATGAGAAAAGGTTCTCTGGACTTAATCCATGACTTCTCATCCATCAAAAGGGAAGACATGCCTCTCTCCCTACCCTCCCTTGTCAAAAATGTGCGGCATTGCCCGCCCCTCATCTACTTAGTCTTACTGCAAGGACCAGATGAGCTGCACACTACCCAGAACCTGGAGCTGTCTCCAAGATCAACAACACCCACTAATCCATGTCCTATGCAAGGAAGATGTCCCCTATAATGTGAAGGATTTTGAAAGAATTCCATACTTATGATCGGTGGAAAACTTCCAGACCTTGGGCCACACCAAAAGCCCCATAAAGCCGTCTCTTTTCTTTGTTAACAGACTCATCTGATCATCTCCATTAGAGCTTTAACTTTTCTTCTCCTCAAGTGAAGTCTCTTCCCCATTTTCTCTTCCATGAAAGCTTTTGTCTATTAATCATGATGTCACCTCAATTTTAATTTACATGATCACTGAAGCAGGTTTCCACATGCATGTGGCATCAGAAGGATGAGTGGGTGGGTGGATGCATGCATGGAGGCATAGACAGAAATAGGCAGAAAACAAAAGGAAGAGGGAACAAAATTTCATAAGCTTATGAGTAACTCATTCCAAGAATCCAATTGAATTATTTCAAAACTGAAGTTAAACATTCACTCTAGTTGCAAAGTACAAATTAATCTATTTAATACTTGCTTCACATTTCTACTATCAAGAATTCCAGGAGTAAAGTTTGTTTCATAGTCTTCTACCATTGTTTTTATACCCCAAAACTTGGAATTTCTAGGAGGAAATTTGATAACAGAAATAAAGTAAATATAGTCAGTTCCCTAGTAATGTTTTGCTTGAAAATGTAAATTTCTTCCAAGGTAATTTATATAGCAAGGAAATTTGAGCATAGTATGAAGTTTTCATTTCTTTATATTTTCTTCTGTACAAAGCACCAAATGAAGGCAAAAAATAACATTTTGTCCATTACAACTGAACTGAGTAGGCTCACACAAAACGTATACACACATGCCTTAAACATCCACTATCTCACTGCATATGTGTTAAACTGCAAAGTTTTTCGTTAATTTGCTTTTGTGTCTTTGTTCTGCTAAGTTCTGCAATTGTAAATTTGCCTATTAAAAATACACATTCATCATAGATTCTCTAAGTACCCTGCTTCAAAGTTTCCAAGCAGTACAGGCAAAAGGAAAACTTACAAGTTTTAGGAGAAGCTTGAAATGATAAAGGCTTTTTGATGAAATGTGATATATCCTGATCAACAGATACTGGTTTATAAAAATCTACATTGCCAACCATTTGAGACAGCAAAAGGAAATTTTAAAAAGGTCTATAGCTGGAATCATCAAGTGCTGGAAAGTCAATAATAACAAGGCCTAAAGAAGAGGAAATTAATTAACAAGCACATGAATGAAGACCAGGTGACAAGAAAATAGGAGGCACCTTTCTCACACACTGCTATGTACAGTATTTATGAAGACTTTACACAGAAATCAACAAATCCTACAGAAGTGGTCCCTTTTCATGATAATGCAAATGGTATGGTAAAACAAAACTCTTAAGCTAGATTTATTTCCTTTAAAGATAAACAACTTCCCCAAACTTCTTCCCACTGACCACATAGCAACCATCCTCTCCTCTCCTAAGCCCAGAAGAGATGACAGAATACACAGGTGCCAGACCCAGGAGGCCAGGAGCCTCCTTGTTTTCCACAAGCGTATGAACTACAGTGGCTGGAAAGGTTAAAACAAGCGTGGAGATCTGCATGGTCTCCCTGTGTCCCCCCACCCCGCTTTCTGTTTCTCACTATCGAAGACTCTTGCACACCTCTAAACGTTAAGATGGTGACTTGAGGCCAATGGGCCCTTCCATCTCCTCAGAGCTATCTTTAAATAAAACTTTCCATTTTGACCAAATAGATAGGCTCCTGTGATTTGGTCAGTGAGGAGCAGATGGAAGGGAGCATGTGAGTGTAAGTAGCCAGTAACAGTAACAAGGGCTCAGCTGGTGGCTTCACATTTGTAGAAAATCCCAGAGACTTCAGCTGCTGGATGAATCCATAAGAGAAAGTAAGACCAAAAGAAATTCTCAGCAGTAATACGGAGGTGAATTGAAGGAAAAGTCTATATTTTAGATAAAATTCTGTATCTTAGTGAAGCAGAGTTTTATTATGTTTGTACACATGGAAAGACCTAAATCTCAAAGACAGAAAAACCTGCCCTAGGATTTATGGCTGTAAATTATATAACCGAAGCTCAGGTCAAACTCCTGGGCTCCCTTACCCATGTGGTTTATTACAATTTTCCACTGGCTTCAGGCAAAGTCCTTCCTCCACTTTGTTTCTAGGTCAAGTCCTCCCACTTCCTACTCCCACAAGCAACCACTGGATCCTTTTCAATAATATACCATGTTTATTGCTGCACTTGTTTAACATGTATAAAACTCTTGTGGCAGTTTTATTTGCTTTCCATCTTTTTCTAAATATGTCACTAATGAAGCATTGTGTAAAACCTCATTTTTCCTATAAGCCCTATGAGTTTTATTGCACAATTTTTCCATTAGCACTTCATTCTGAGCAATATTTTTATGGTACTATAATAAAATTGACCCCTTTGCAGAGAAGCCTTCTGCAAAAACAACTGTGTTAGCACTCTATAACTATAGCAAAACACCTAATATAATGAATTTAAAAGGAGAAAAGTTCTCTTTCATCTCACTGTTTCAGACGTGTCAGTCCATGGGCAGATGCCCTGCTGTTCTGGGGCTTGTAGTAAGGCAGCATGTTTAGTGGGAGGACATCACCAAGAAAGCAGAAGAGAGAGGAGCAGCGGGAAGAGTCCAGGGTCCCGATATGCTTTTCAGGGGCACACCCTATGACTTACTTTCATTCCACGGGCCTCCCCTTATAAAAGTCCCACCACTTCCTAAAACTGCCACAGGCTGGGGACCTCACAGGGGATCTAGACTCACTTATCCCAACCATGGCAACCACTCATCTATACAAGTTAGATAAGATAATTATTTAAGAAGATTGAAGCAAATATGATTTATGGTTCTGCCAATAATAGAAGCAAACAAAAAGAGGGAATGAGGATTCTATATCTATTTTGAAAACCCCCAAATTTATGTACTGAGCTCAGAACCTTCTTTTAAACTCCAGACTCATTTAATCAGCAGTGTACTGGGCATTTCCACTGGAAATTCTTGCAGTCGTCTCAAATGCACCTAACGTGTCCCAAACTGAACTCTCTCTCCTCTTGGAAAACTGCTTCACCCCAGGCTTCACCTGGCTTAGTAAAGAGCCCCTCACTTTTGCTGGGTCTCCTATGCAAATACAAAGCTCTGCCATCCTGCCATCTCTCCCCACATACACACTACATCCACGCGATCTCCAGACTGGTCGCTTCTGTCTCTCAAATGCAGTCCCGGTCTCTCTGCCTTCTCTCTGCTCCATTGCCACAACCTGCTCCATGTCTCCCTGGAACCTCACATCCTCCCCACTGTGTCCTTAACATAAATGCTTCCCAGTGTAACCACAGTGCTCTGTGGGAGACATGAAGATCAGGGGACCCTTGCTTTCCACTTCTGGTTTTATAATTCACTAAATTCCTTAAGTTAGAATGATGAGGCCTCCAATTCCCCGAAATCTCATTTTGTACTATCCCTGCCCTACATTCCCATTCACTGCACCCCGAGACCTGGCTGATGGAGCAGCTGGCACACACCTCCATAGCGTGTTTCTCTTCCATGCTCTTCTCACTCTTTTAAGTTCTATCTGCTTTTGGGTCACAGGCAAATTTCCCTTTGTTATAAGTACCATTCTATTTCCTAATCTAAACCAGCTCCCTTCGCTTCACCTACTCATCCAGCTGGTTTCCCTCTTAGCTCCTACGATATCAAAGCAAGAACATGTTTCTCTCCTGACACCAAGTCTGACAGCCACTGGCGGACCTGCACTTCCAGTCCTCTCCATGGCACTGTCCAGGCCGGACTGTGCAAGCTCAGGGGCCCTGCCGCACAGGCTACCCTCACTTCAGAGGACGGTTACAGACAACAGTCCCTGGGAGGCCTAAACTCTGTCCCACTTGGCCACAAAGTCAGAAGTTCACAAACACCCCTCTGTGGACTTGATAATCTGCTACAGCTCATAAAACCACTTTACTGCCTCAAAATTGGTATGTGACAGAGGATATAAAGGTCTGAAGGAAGTGAGGTGAAACGTTCCTGCACCTTATGGCCCCCCTCCCAGGACCTCAAGTTTGGCAACCAGAGGTTCTCTAAACCCATAGAGTTTTAGGGAGGTTTCATGGAGTAAGTTCCCGGCAACCTGTGATGGACTCTATATTCAGCCTTTCTCCACTCCCTAATGATTGGAGGTTAGGGTGAAAGTTTCAAGTTTCCAAGCACCAGCCCCCAACCTGAAACTACTAGGGCCTGCCAAGCGATACCTCATTAGAATAAAATACGTTCCTGTGATCTTTGCACTCAGGAATTCCCAGGAGGTTCTGGAACTCTGTGCCAGGAATTGGTATCTTTCTATGATACTGTACTTACAATAATTATCCTTTTAAGAGTTAGCACAGTTTGCCTGTGTGTATTTATTCACTTGTATAATTATTTGCTAAGTCCTCCATTTCCCATCAAACTATAACTTTCACCAGAACAGAAGACATCCTTATTTTGGTCATAATGTTGCCTTAGTATTTGTGGAATGAATGCGTTCCTTCAGAAGTTGATTACACATTATGCTGTAGACCTCAGATTAAGTTCTGAGAATCTACCTAGGAACACATAATTTTTGTGGGAGACATAGAATCAGGTAATCATAGTAATACAGGGGCCTTCTTTTCTTTTTTAATAGTGGAGCCTGGGGTTGTAGCTGTCAGCTGCTTTATACCTGTTTTATTTAAAACTGTTATCAAACTCATAAAGTCCCCAGAAATGTTCACTGTTCTATCAACAAAATCATCAGTGTTGTCATGGCCCTGTTTTAAAGCAGTCAGTCTGCCCCATCCAAACAGAGCAACATTACTGAAGGGGGAGGAGAGGATACAAGGAGTAGAGATATTTCCTAGTTCTTAACTCTGCCTTATTCTATCAGCAGAAAATCAGACAAAGTAAGTCTAAAACATTTCTCTTATTCTTTGAGAACAGCCAAAACCTGTCCCACAGCTTCTAGCCAAATCCTTAGACATACCCAAGAGCATGAACCAGCAGCCAGTGAGAGAAAACAGAACTAAAGAGCTGCCCGTGCTAAGACTGAGGCATCCCATAGCTGCCAAATAAGTCAGAACCCCACATAGGCATCGTGACCTATCCACGTGCCCAAGTTACTCTGCTATTCTGACCAAAAACAAGGTGTAAGCAACCAACAAACAAAGAATGGTAATTCTCAGTTACCTAAATGAGTTACAGTCCAGAATTCAGTTGAAATATTTTAAGGGTGTCATGAAACAAAAGCAAAGTCTCACCTTCTCCTAACGATCTCATGGGAGTTTCCATTATGTTACGGAAAAATAGAACTCCCAGCCTGTTAGGTGTCAGATGTGCTAATATTGTTCTCACAATATTGAAGAATGAAGTTATAAACTGAAAGAGGAGGTTAGGAAAGGTTTATGAGAAGAAAAGAAAAGCTCCTGGATTTCCAGGAGGGGTCAGAGTGGGTGGCCACCACAGCTCTTTTTAATTTATAGGGCAAAAATCATGATGTGGGTACAACACAGGGCAAACTGCCGTCATCCTATAGGGTCACAAGTTCTGGGATTATTTCCAAAAGATGAAAAATATTTCCAAAAGATAAGAAATATAAAATAAAAAGCGGCCTTTATTCTGAGAACACGGAGACAGATGACTGGCACCCCCACCGCTGGCAACCGGCAATCTCTCCAGTGGACACGTGGCATGGAGGCATGTAAATAGCCTCAGTTTGGGGTGGAACCTAAGGCAGGCATTAGGGATGCACAGGTAGCCCATTGGTCCTAGGTTTGGCACCATATGTAAATTTCCAGGGGCAGGCAGATGGCATCACAGGTAACTTCCTAGGGGCAGGGGAGATAGGGGATTCCTGCTTCTGGTTGAGGCTTTCCTGGCTAGTGTCCTGTCTGGGCCAAAACCCTTTCATATCCCATCTTATGATTATTATTATGAAAAGGGGCAAAGATTTCTTTCTTTAACTACTTCCTGCTGGCAGAGGACACTGTACTGGAGCCTAGGGGAGTCAAAGGGATGAAGGTTGATGCCCAGGTAGACACTGGTGCCAGGTGTTTTGGCCAGGACAACTTCACTGGTGAATGCACATAAGTTAGACTGGAAAAACAAAGAGACAAGATGTTATGAGGAGACATGGCACTGTCATATTTAAGGACCCAGGTGAGGTAGAAGGAAAGGTGCCTTTGATTTAGACATGTTCCACAGTAAGGCACAATTCTGAGAATTAAATGTGGGGTTAGAAGGAGTGGAGTTATGAGAGGTGCTTACTCCCCCATCTGAAAGCATAAAGTTAAAAGGTAGGTTGGTAAGGCTTGTCTCTGGTATGCATGATGTTGGAGTCTGTAGGCAATACTGTTAAAGAGTCCTGCTGTAAAAATGATCATTAATAGAACGTAAGAAATTAGGAACCAAAGTGGATAACAAAACATGACTTAGCCTGTTAACTGTGGCTACGAGGCCTTTGTGAAACGGAGATGGGTGGGCAACAGAAGATGAGATGACCACTCAGAATGATCAGATTTGGGGCTGGGAGGGCACCTTTTAGCCTGAGTGATGTGAAACCAGGATGGGAGTCCAACAACTTTGATTTTGGCATGGGTGACTGTAACCTGGTTGTATCAGCAGTTTACCTGGTTGTTGGAAAGGCTTTTATGTATCCTGAAAAATTATAAACAAAGTGAGAAGACAAAATGTATCTGTCAGTCTTGACTAGGGTTGTCTGGCAAATTGGTGAATAAGAAAGGAATGGGGTGGTCTTATATCACTGAGGAGAGGTTTACTAGCAATAACAGGTGGAAGCTGTTGAGGCCTCAGTGTGTCTAAGGGAGCTTTCATAAACACAAGGGAGTGAAAGCATTTTAAGATTTAAGACTGGGACCTGCATGAAATAGGGCCTGTTTATAAATGGCATAGGTTGACCATCAATACCCCATCATAGAGATTGAAGACTTAATATAGCAACCTGAAAACTCAGGAAGAACTCTATATATATGGCCTCTATGTCCACAAATATAGAGAATGTCTTACCTGAGACTTTAGTGTGACTTGGACTCTGAGACAGACACCTTACAGAGGGCTGTTGTTGCCCTGAACCCCCTCAGTTTTCAGCAGCAATTTTTTTAGCAATAAATCTGGCAGTGTCAACATTTCCTGTGAGGGCTAGAAGTTAGGATGGCTTACCCACACTCTGGTGGCTAGGACAGTCCAGCAGCCATGGAGTAAGCTCTCACAGAATGCCAAGATGGGGCATTTTTTTGCCCGATGTCTTCTGCTGCATTTGAGCGTGGTCCGTGGGGGGCCAGGCACCCCACCTCCACCTTGTGTAGGTTTACCTGCCTCAGAACTCCAAGTGTCACAAGTGTTAAAAATATGAAAAACCATATTAAGATCTCTCTAAGATTTGAAGGTCAAGTTTTGCCTTTTTGTTTGGGATTTGGACTACAGTAGAATTAAGTAAGTATGCAGGAGTTTAATATTGGCATTTTAGATTAGAGAGCAGGCTTTATCTGGATGGCATACCACTTTTTTTAGGGTGCCACGTGGAATTAACAAAAAAGGCTTTAGTCTGTCTAAAAAGGCTTTAATGGAAACATTTTGCAGTAAAGGTTTAGCACTCTTATGAACAAATCTATCAAAACTGATCTAATACTATCAAATTTTGAACACATTTAGTTTTTAAAGTTATTTGCAGTAGTATGAACTAAGACAAATAAAATAGAACTTTGAAGAAAATCCGTGTCTTGAAATAGAGCTAGTGGTTCACAGCAAAAAGGAATTTATAACCTTAGTTGTTAAACAGGAAATTGGTGAAGGCTTTGATTGATAAACAAGGCAGGTAAAATTATCAGGTGGCCAATAACCTTGATTAAATGGTTTGAGAATTGTGATTAAAAAAATATCATCTCTTGAGTGGAGCCGAACTGTAAAAAAAGCATGCCTGAGCAGAGCCACTCTGTTTCGAGGCGCGCCGGCAGAGCACGCCCAGTGTGGGGGTGGGGCAAGCACTGGGATGTAGCGTGCAGGGGCGGGCTGGGGCTGCCCACGGAAACGCATAAGGCAACAGCGACGACAACGGCGCAGGGGGGAGGGAGGGGCTGGGACGGCGCATGGGGGAGGGGCTTGGAGGCCACTCAACACAGCACATGAAACTGGAACTGCTTGTGGGGCTCGAGGATTAGAAAGCCAATTTAGGAACACAGCTAGGTTTTGATTAGCCTTCTGGACCTGTTTTAAAAGTTTGTTATAGTTAGTATGGTTGTCCTGCTCTGGCACAGGTATAGGCCCAGGGTCATTATCAGTGGTGTTTACCTTATGTCTGTGATTAGCTTCTTTTTGAGCTGCTTGCCACAGCTGATTTTGTTCTTGTGAGCTGAGAGTGGTATTTAGAATCACATAAACATCCTTAAAATGTAAATCATAACAATTAGTAATAAATTTAAATTTCCTGATATAATTCTGTGGGTCAACAGAGAAGCTACCTAATTTATGGGTAATCTGAGATAGATCAGAAAGGGAAAAAGGCACATGGATGTTAACAAGTCCCTTGCGACCAGCTTGCTCCCAAAGTGGTAGCAGAGCTTGAGGAGAAGAATGAGGAGTAGAGGACCACTGAGCAGCCATCCGCCCGGTAGATGCGTGTGAGGAATTATCTGAAGAGCAGCTACAGAGCTGCTGCTGGTCACTGGGAAACACAGGCAGATGGCATCTCACTGTGTGCCTTGCAGCAAGAGGATTGTTGTCTGCAGCACAATGAAGCGTCATGTGCACTGTAACAGGGTGGCTGTTGTAGTTCACAAGAGGAGCCACAAGGGTCGCCCGTTGACAGTGAGCGTCCGGGGAACATGGCGGTGCCTTGTCACGTGACCCAAAACATGGCAGCACCCTGTCGCCATGTGACCCTCCTGAATATCGCAGTGCCATGCCACGTGGCAGAGGGTTGCAACATGGTGACTGTTCCCAGCGCAAGCTGGAGCTGGAAGGACATAGCGACTGAGACCTAGTATGGTGGGCAGGCAGTGAGAATGCTGTAGGGGATAGAGAATTCTCAGGAGGAGAAGTCAGAGACTGTGAGGAAGTGCTAACAGAGAGATTAGAGCCACTGGGAGAGTTATGGGTCCCGGGAGACAGAGAGGAAGAGGATCGCACAGTGGGAGATAACTGCGACAGAGAGGGATTAGAGCTGCTGGGAGAGTTATGGGTCCTGGAAGGTGGAGAGGGAGACAATCGCACAGTGGGAGGTATCTGCAACACATTGGGACCAGGATTTCTGAGAGAATCAGGCATAGGGGGAGGGGAGAGCGGTCCAGCGGGAGGTAATGGCAGGGAACGAGTTTGGGGGTAGGCAGGCCAGGAAAACACTGGAGGGCAGGACGAAAAAGTTTGCGGCGCAGTAGAGTTAGCTAAAAGTATCTGAGCGGGAGCATAAGACTTAATGAGAGATGGGCATGTTCTCAGAATAAGAAAGGCCTGAA
The DNA here is from genome assembly GCF_034190915.1 of Cavia porcellus. Classification (NCBI taxonomy): domain Eukaryota; kingdom Metazoa; phylum Chordata; class Mammalia; order Rodentia; family Caviidae; genus Cavia; species Cavia porcellus. The sequence continues at coordinate 46,570,490 of NW_026947513.1, read as the reverse complement.
TATAAGGGAGTTCTAAAAACTTGTTGCCGGCTTGACAGAAATCATACAAGTTACTGAGAATGCAGGGGTCAAATGTTCCTTCCTTGGGCCAACGCTTGCCGATAAGCAGGTAGGTTGGCCAGACCTCCTGGCAGTAAAAAGTTAATTGTTTCGTTTTTATGGCACTTTTAATTTTTAGAGTATGTAAATTGGAAATTAGGCATTGTAAAGGCATCTTTTGGGAGTTAGAAAATACGTTCCCCATGACTGATTCAGGCAAGAAAAAAAGCTGGTGGTCCAGAACAAGCTGTCACTCGTTTGTGGCACCACACAGTGGCTATGGTTCCAAAAACTCATATATTCCAGTTGTCACTGAGAGATTTACGAGTGGAGCCCATGTGGGGTCACTAACAGTTTTACCCATGAAAGCACAAGTCTTTAAGGGAAGTGAGGCGTTCTTTCAGTGTGGGCAGTCCAAAAATCTCTGCTTTGGGCTATCCGAACCCAAAGAATGTGTGAGATTTTATAGAGTGTGGACACAGGTTTGCCCAGAAAGAATCCTGTCCTGGGCTGTCCTCAGGATGTGAAAATGCACAGACCCACATGAACGGGGAGAACAGTCAACTGGAGCTGCCCTGTGCCAAAAGTTCCCCGGGATTGCTCACCTGAAATCAATCTGGCCGATGCTGAGTGCAGGCGGCTGGCGACAAGGACATCTCGGGAGAGGAAAAAGCTCAGAATTAATCCAGGATGTTATCTGGTTTTCGGCTAGGGGACTCAACTGGGTGTGTCCCAGGAGTCAATCACCTGCTGATCAAGTCACGGCACCATGTGCTAGGATTATTTCCAAAAGATGAGAAGTATAAAATAAAAAACGGCCTTTATTCTGAGAACACAGAGACAGATGACCGGCACCCCCACCGCTGGAGTCTGGCGATCTCTCTGGCAGACATGTGGTGTGGGGGTATGTAAATAGCCTCGGTTTGGGGTGGAACCTAAGGTGGACATTAGGGATGCACAGGTAGCCCATTGGTCCTAGGTTTGGTGCCATATGTAAATTTCCAGGGGCGGGAAGATGGAGTTATAGGTAACTTCCTAGGGGCAGGTGAGATAGGGGATTCCTGCTTCCAGTTGAGGCTTTCCTGGCTACAGTGTCCTGTCTGGGCCAAAACCCTTTCAACAAGTATAGCCACTGGCTACTACTGATCACTGGAGAAATGAGTCATGTATGTAGCCAGGGTATATAGAAAGAACAAAGGCCTTTTGGGAAATACAAATCTAGATGTTCTTATTATCTACCTTTGTGACTGATTCCTCTCTGGACACACTAAACCAGGAGACAGTGATTATAATATAGTAACAAGTGGTTTACCCCTAGGAAGGGTTGCTAACCTGATTTTGCCTTTCCATCCTGAGACCTACCTCTCTTCAGACTCACCACCAGCTATAATTCTGACATGTTTTTGTGTGTACTGGACTTCCTTGCAAGCCTAATTCCTGTTTGACTGTATATTAATTGCTACATAATTTAGCCATATATAAATAGAGGACAAGTCAAAATTTAAAAGCATGGGGCCAAAATAACTAAAATAATAACAATGTGTTAACAGGCTCCCAATTCTAAGGAACACTGTAAAGCCTTTACATATGCTAAACATTTTTAATTCTTACATTAAATGATAAATTAGCTTATCTCATTATCTCCATTTTACAGATTAGAAGACAGCGGGATGCAGAGATTACTTTGCCCAATCTCATTCAACTAGTAGATGTCAGTCAGAATCACTGTATAAACACAATGACATATCTTCAATGGCCAAACATTTACTAAAGTGACTCTATGTAAACTGTCACCTGGCATTACAGGGATTAAGACATAGCAAGATGTAATATTCTCTGAAAGTATCCTTTAGTTTCTCTTCCAAACTGCTTTCATCAATTCCTATCTCTGGCCTCAGCCATACATTTTCAAAGGATATAATTAAAGAGAGGCCTTTGCAGTCCTCAACACCATCTAGGGAGTTTAAATCATAGTTCCAAATAAAGTGATTGGCATTCTAGCAAGTTAATTCCAATCTACCACTTCTAGTGCAACCCAAGGTGAGAAAAAAGACACTAAGACTTATAGTTATGGGGAGCCCAGGGGTCCCAAGTCCAGCCAGGACAAAGGTTCACCAGAACAAAGGCCATGACCCAGGACCCAACCTAGATTTTAGTAATTCTCTGTGAGAACAGTGGCTCAGGATGAGTGACAGTGACAGTGTTAGGAAATGCATGAATACTGTGAGCTGGGCTATGTAGGAGGCCAGAGACCTCCACAATTTCAGAGGGAAAGAAATGCAGAGAGACTAATCTGCATAACACAGCTGAGGTAATGTCTCATATTTTGGGGTGGGTGTGTTAGGTATGATGTACAATCTTTTCATAGCCTCTTATCTTGAGGCTCAGTGCCAGCCATGGAGCTTGGCTGTCCATAGCACCTGGCTCAACCATGATATTTTGGGGAGTCACTGGGTGAGGAAACAGTGACTGTTACCTTGCTTCAAAGATGACACATCAGCTCCTTAGCCAGCCCAATTTACATTGCTTAAAGCCAGTTGAAGGGACAAAGAAATAACCTAGCCAGTTCTGTACATATCAATGCATGGAGATAGGGCCAAGTTTATCTAAACAGAGGTAATTGCTCTTCTTTCAAGGAGAGTCCTGTAGGTAGTTCCCTCAGTAATCTAGACTTAACAAGGTTAAAAAAATTACCTCTCTTTGAATTTGATTTATCCTAAACTAGCACCCCCCATTCTTTTCCTATGAGTTCACTGTTATGCTTTTCGGTTTTTGAACTCTGTTTTCCCCCTAGATGCTCTAGGTATTGTCTTGCAATCACCTGTTTATGTATCCAGGCTAGGATGCTTTTTTTAAAAAATGCTTTTAGCTATCTAGCATCCCAATTTCCTTTGGGGGAATTACTCTTACCCAGAGATGTGCTGATAAATGTTTAATTGCTGGTTCCCTAAGAGGGAGGGGGAGGGTTGATTCACACACACACACACACACACACACACACACACACACGTTTTCGTAAATTTTACTCATACCTAGATCATGAAGCAGACAAAAAAAAAAACAGTTTTAAATTTCTGTTTTATATTTCACATAACCAATTCTCACAGAATATGTATGTTGATTTTTGTTGAACTCAGTTGATGGAAGACCATAGTTTGCATGCAAAGTTTGACTGATATCTTCATTTATATTAATAACTAAAGTGAAGTGAAACAATAAAGACCTATGTCAGAACTTTACTGTTCACTAATGACATAAATAAGTTCTTTGCAGGTTCTGATAATAAGTTTTCAATAAAGACCACTTCTGCATTTTGGAGTCATTCATAATACAATAAATATAGACATGACATACTTTTAAGTTATTTACTGTGCATGGTTTATATTTCTCTGTCATTTTTAGGTCCATAAAATTGATATCCAGCCCCATTTTGCAATACTTATGAATTTCTATGGTGCAAATGTGACCACATTGGCCAATTTCAAACTTGACTGATGTTACTGTTAGAGTTTTTGCCACCATGAAAGAAAAAAATATAAAGAAAAAAGTGGTCTTTATTCCAAGGACGTGGAGAATAGTCTATGACCATGGATGGGCTAGCTTCCTCTGACCAGAACATGGGGTATGGGAGATTATATATATATATATATATATATATATATATATATAACCAGGGGTGGCACTTAGGGCAGGCATTGATGATGCACAAGGGGCTGATTGGAACCACACACACACACACACACACACACACACACACACACACACACTGGGAAAGGAAAAAAGAAGTTGTAACAGGAGAAGGAGGAAGTGACCTCAAGGTAAATATCTGTTGGTCCCACCTCCCACCACAGTAATTTGTGTAACTTATTCTAGGGCAAAACTCTTTCAGTTATTGATTATAAACACTTACTCAGGAAAAAATGTACCATAGTACATTAATTAGGCATATTTCCACCTTCAGCCATAGTAGACGCAAGCAATCTCAATGATATACATAAGTGGTAAAATAATAAACAAGTTATGTTTTGAGTGTTTACCTTGTTTAAAAATATTTTATTTACTTTTAAATAAGAACTATATTTAACATTGGCTTATAAAACACCTGAAATTTTAGCAATTATCTTTATGAACAGACACAAGCCAGACCTTGCCTAGCACTGTTCTTTGCTGTGTGTGATCTTTTGTGGGTAAGGCCACCTTCCACAAAGGAAGCCAAAGGAAGCAAGGCTCCTCTCCTCCCAGATCAGCCAACCTGCATGCCTGAGGCCAAAGCTGGGCTATTCAGGAGACCTTTTCTAGGCCTCTCTACATCTTGAATGAGTCATAAAAATAGGGAAGAAATAGTTAAGACCCATCACCCATTGTGCTGGAAGTGGCTGACTAAAGAACTCTTGTGTTATGGTTGATACATTATGTCACCTTGAGAAGTTTAGAAGTTTAAGTGAGAGACTCAGCAGGAAGTCAGGGTCCTTACTTTGTAAACATCTTCATCCTGTGCAAGAGGAGCACAAGGAGATTTTGTGAGTGCCACCTTGGGATGGGGGAGTAGCTTCAATACACTCTAAGAGTCATTTCTTTCCCTTCTTTTATTTCTTCACTCTGAAGGAGCATGAAAAACTGTGTCCTATCAATAATCTTATCAATAGTATAGAACTCAAGAGGAATTTCAATGGTCTATAACTGAAGCAAAGGAGAGGTGTTTTGGTCTCATGTTCTGGGAATAAATAAGAAAAGTTCACCTCAGACATTCAAATACATACCTCAACCAATGAACACAAAAAGAGACCAGGATCTGTTTTAGAGAAAAGTTCTGGAATGATTGGTATGTATCAGGAAATAGTCCATGCACTGCACAAGTAATGCTTAACAAGATAATATACCTTATTATGATTAAAAACAAAAACAAAAAACTTCAACTCTGCCTGAATGAGCACAGAACAAGAATAAAACAAAAACATCAATAAAATTTATCTACAAAAGGCAAATTCACCAGTTTTGGATGGTATACATCAATAAGTATGGTAGCAACCCAGCTTTGGAACTAGCCAACTATGGACTGAAATCTTTACAAACTGTAAGCTAAAATAAATCTTTGCTACTTTAATTCATGGGTGTTGGGTATTTTGTTCTAGCAATGAGAGACCCTCTGATTAAGTGGAGGTATTTGCCAACACATGGATCTGTGTGCATGTGTGGTCTAATGGGATGACATTGGATACATTGCTTGCTGTGATCAGGCATGGTAATTTTTAAATTTTATATAAAGAGAAAAAGGCAAAACAGAAAAAAGGGTAGAAATAACACAGAATTTCAAAAAAATAAACAGTAAGAAACCACTAATTGATACATTACATATTGTCATCATAGAAATGGTTGTTCAGCCTGGATTCACTGCTTCTGTTTCTGAGGGAAAATTTTGGGAGCTAGGGACTTGGTGGTTATCCACCTGCAAGTGGTTCAAGGTTGTCACCTTTAACTGCAGGCTGGCCTTAAAGTCACTGTGCTGACATCAACCTCATGGTGGTCTTTTTGCCTCAGCCTCCCCAAATCCAACTTACATGTTTGGGTATCCACATCCAATTAAAAGGGTCTCACTACACAGTTCAGGTTTGCTTTAATCTCATTAAGTAGTCCAGGCTGACCTTGGACATTTTAGGATCTCCCTGCCTCAGCCTCCTCAACACCAGTCTCACAGGCTTGAACATCCACAGCCAAGTAAAAGTCTCCCTCCAGGTCCTGAGAACGCTGCCACTGCTGCCACCATCTGGAAGAGGGAGCTGCACTGCGGAGGGCCTGCTTGGGCCTTGCCAGCGACTTTCTCTTCATCTGGAGAGTCTGCTGCTGCCACCCGGAGAAGGGAGCTGCACTGCAGAGGAGATTTGAGGCTTACCTAGGCTGTGCAGGTGACCTTCTTTCAGCCCAGGGAGCTTCGCCACCCGAGGAGGTGGATGCTTGCACACATCCAATCCCTGGGAGAGTTTGAGATCCTTTCTCCGGGTGACTGGGGACTGCTCAGCTTGTGGCCACACTAGATTGGGCTTGGCAGGATTCAAGCCTCCCTGGATGGCACCTGGTAGGCTTGTTTCCTTCCAGGGAGCTTTGCTGCTGGAGGGGGGAGCTGTGCAGCTTGAGAAGGCTCTAGGCCTGCCTGAGCCACTCCTAGTAACCATGTTTTAATTTGGGGGCCTCACTGCCCAAAGAGGGAGCTACACTACCAGAGGAGTCTCCCTAACGAACAAAATTCTCAATAAGATATTGGCAAATAGGATGCAGCAAATCATCAAGAAGATTATACACCACAACCAAATGGGACTCATCTCAGGCATGCAGGGATGGTTCAACATACGTAAATCAATACTTGTGATCCATCATATTAATAAAGCCAAAGTAAGAATCACATGATCATTTCTACAGATGCAGAAAAAGCTTTTGATAATGTCCAACACTCATTCATGATAAGAACCTTCCAGTAACCTGGAATAGATGGTCTTTACCTCAATATGATAAAGGCCATCTAGGACAAACCAACAGCCAGGAACGTACTAAATGGCCAAAAACTGAAGGCCTTTACCCTAAAATCAGGAACAAGACAAGGATGTCCCTTATCACAGCTCCTATTTAACATAGTACTGGAAATAATGGCCAGAGCAATTAGACAAGAGAGAGAAATAAAAGGGGTAAAGATAGGAAAAGAGGAAGTTAAATTATTATTATTTGAAGATGGCATGATACTCTATATAGAAAATCCCCAAAAGTCCATTGAAAGGCTCCTAGATATAATAAATAAATTCAGCAAAGTAGCTGGATACAAAATCAATACTCAAAAATCAATTACATTTCTATACACTAACAACAAAATTATGGAGAGAAAAATAACAGAAGCCACAACCTTCACACTAGCATCCAAAAAATGAAATAATTAGGAATTAATCTTATGAAAGAAGTAAAAGATCTATACAGGGAAAACTGTAATACCTTGAAAAATGAAGTCAAAGATAATCTCAGAAAATGGAAAGACATCCCTTGTTCATGGATTGAGAGAATACATATTGTGAAAACAACCATTCTCCCAATGTTATACAGATTCGATGCAATCTCAATGAAAATACCATCAACATACCTCATTGACCCAGAGAAATCACTCCTAAAATTCATCTGAAACCAGAAGAGACCTAGAATAGCAAAGACAGTTCTAAGCAGCAAAGGCAAGGCAGAAAGCATCACAATCCCTGACTTGAAGTTATACTACAAAACAATTGTAATAAAACCAACATGGTACTGGAATAAAAACAGATCTGAAGATCAATGGAATAGATTAGAAGATACAACCACAACTACAAGCATACTCAGCCACTTATCTTTGATAAAGGAGCCAAACATGTTCAGTGCAAGAATGACAATCTCTTTAATAAATGGTGCTGGAAAAACTGGCTCTCCATATGTCAAATACTAAATTAGACAATGCCTATCACCATGTACTAAACTGAAATCTAAATGAATCAAAGACCTGAATATTAAAGCAGAAACTAAATCTGTTGGAAGACAAATTAGGTAAAAATCTTGAAGACATAGGGCTAGGTAGAGAATTCATGAACAGGAATCAAACCGCATGGGAAATACTTCCCAGAAGCAATAACTGTGATCATATCTTATTAAAAAGTTTCTGCCTGTCAAAAGAAATGTCCAGCATAGTGAAAAGAAAACCCACAAACTGGGAAAAAATCTTAGTGAACTGTCCCTCAGACAAAGGACTTCTATCTAAAACATATAAAGAATTAAAGAAAATGAGACCCCAAAATTCAAAGACCCAATCCAAAAATGACCATCTGAGATGAATACACAGTTCTCAGATGAAGAGATACAAATGACAAGTAAATATATGAAAAAATGTTCATTATCATTGGTCACTAGAGAAACGCAAATTAAAACAACACTGAAATTTCATCTCACTCCAGAAAGAATGTTCAGGATCAAAAAAACTACTAATAAGAAATGCTGTAGAGGCTGTAGGGAATAAGGGACTCACTCTCCTGCATTGTTGGTGGGAGTGTAGACTGGTGCAACCACTGTGGAGATCAGTCTGGAGATTCCTCAAAAAGCTTTGATTGGAAGTCCCATTTGTTCCAGCTATTCCACTTCTAGTCGTATTCCCAGAAGAACTGAAAACATCATACCACTGAGATATATGTGCACCCATGTTTATAGCAGCACAATTTGTAATAGCTGGATCTTGGAAATAACTTAAGTGTCCATCAACTAAGGAAAGGATAAAAAAGTGGTGGTATTTTTATACAATGGAGTACTACTCAGCTATAAAGAATGATCACATTGAGATATTTATAAATAAATGGGCACAACTTGAGACCATACTCATAAACTAAACTCACATGTATAAATACTGTATAGTCTCCTTAGTGTAAGAAATAGTAAGAGTACATAAGAATTTATGGTAATCATGATTCCCCATTACATTATTTTGAAGCCTTATAACAATCATATTCATTAGTTGGAATGGGTTTGTCCTGTTTTGTTTGATTTTATTATCTATTATGGTATGAACAGCTAATTTGAGGGAAACAAGACATTATAATAATGTAATGATATAATGTCATCTTATTCTGATGTCTTACCATGCTTTTGTTCTTTGGTTTCCATTGGCTCTATCATGTTGTACCTTATTGGATTGTATTACTTGTAAAAGTATAAACAAATTATCTATGGAAAATGAGATAATATAGTATCCCATTGTTTTCTGTTATTTGGTTCTGAAAGCTCTGTAATACTCTCATTCTTTTGAATGTTTTTATACTATTTTTTATGTTTGATACTATTGTATATGACTCAATGATTTCAAAGAAAGAAACATTGTGGAAGTTACTGTTAATTACGGGTTGTCTTCTCATGAAATACTGTGTTGCTTACATTGTTCTGTTCTGATCTGCTTTATTATGTCCTGTTTTGTCTTAATCTCTTTAAAATAAAAAAGTCAAAAAAAAGAAATATTTGTTCAAGTTACAAAATTAAAGCATACAAAGTAGACATTCAAACAGTGAGAATGCAAACAGTTTTGTTCAAGGATCCAACAGACACTTAGTAATATGGTCATCTATCTTACACACTTAAACATACATGCAATTATACCCTTTAGAGCACTTTCTTTTCCTCTCTTTTTTACAATAGCAATTACACATTTTGGGTTTTATTACTCCTACATTTCTTTTTACTATTTACACTAGAGATACCATGTGATATTTATAAATATTCTTATTTATTTCACTTATGAGGATAGTCTCAAGTTGACTCCATTTACCTATGAAGACTTCAAGATCATCCTTTTTAATAGCTGAGTAATATCCCATTGTATAAAAATACAACATCCTTCCATCCACTCTGCAGTTGATGGGCATTTTGGTTGTTTCCAAGATTTAGCTATTACAAATTTTGCTGCTATGCATATAGGTGCACATATATCACCATGACATGACCTTTTCAGTTTTTCTGAGAAAATACCCATTAGGAGAATAGCTGGATCAGTGGAACTTCCAATGCTAGTCTTCTGAGAAATCTCCATACTGACTTCCATAGTGGCTGCACCAGTTTACACTCCCACCAACATGGATCAGTGTTCCTTTTCCCCGCAGCCTTGCCAACATTTGTTGTCAGCTGATTTCTTGATGGCAGCTATTCTTTCTGGACTGAAATGAAATCTCAATGTTTTAATTTACATTTCTCAAATGACCAAAAATGGTGAACATTTCTTCATGTATTTATTTGTCCAGATGAATTTTAGGAGTGATTTCTCTGGATCTACAAGGTATGCTACTGACATTTTGATTGGAATTGCATAAAATCCGCATAACAATTTTGGGAGAACGGCCGTTTTCACAATGTTTGTTCTTCCTATCCATGAACAAGGGATGTCTTTCTGTTTTCTGAGGTCTTCTTTGATTTCTTTTTCCAGGGTATATAATTTTCTCCAAATAGAACTTTTGCATCTTTTGTTAGATTAATTCCTAAGTATTTAATTTTGTTGGATGTTGTTGTAGTGGGTGTGGCTTCCCTTATTTCTCTCTCAGTGGTTTTGTTATTATTGTATAGGAATGTTATTGATTTTTGAGTGTTGACTTTGTATCCATCTACCTTACTTAATTTATTTATCATACCTAGGAGTCATTCAATGGAGTTTTGGGGGTCTTCTATGGAGTATCGTGTTATCTGCAATATTAATTTAACTTCTTTTCATATCCTTAATCTTTTTATTTCTCTCTCTTGTCTAATTGTTCTGGCTAGTATTTCCAGCATTGTATTGAATAAGAGTGGTGATAATGGACATACTTGTCTGTTTCTAATTTTAGGGTAAAGGCCTTCAGTTTTTGGCCATTTAATATGATGCCAGCAGTTGGTCTGTAGATGACTTTTATCATATTGAGGTAAAGACCATCTATTCCAATTTTCTGTAAGGTTTTTAATCATGAATGAGTGTTGGACATTACTAAAAGCTTTTTATGCATCTATAGAAGTGATATATGATTCTTATTTTTGGCTTTATTGATATGGTGGATTACATTTATTGATTTGCATATGTTCAACCATCCCTGCATTCCTGAGATGAATCCCATTTGGTCATGGTGTATAATCTTCTAGATGATTTGCTGTATTGTGTTTGCCAAAATTTTATTGCAAATTTTTGCATCTATTCTTATGAGGGAGATTGCCCTGTAGTTCCCTTTGTTAGTTGGGTCTTTCTCAGGTTTTGGTACTAGAGTAATGCTTGCTTGCAGGAATGAGTTAGGGAAAATTGTTTCCTTTACTATTTCACTGAAGAGATTGAGAAGCACTGGCATTAAATCTCCTTTGAATTTCTTGTAGAATTCCACAGTGAATCCATCTGGACCTGGGCTTTTCTTTGTTGGTAGAGATTTAATTACATTTTTTATTTCATTAATAGAAATTGAGTTATTCAGCAGTTTTACACCTTCTTGACCCAGCTTTGATAGTTCATATGTTTCTAGGAATCTGTCCATTTCTTCTGTTTTATCAAGTCTATAAGAATAAAGGTTTTTGAAATAGGTATTGATGATCTTCTGTATTTCCACAGGGTCTGTAGTGATTTCACCCTTTTCATTCCTTATTGCATGAATTTCAGTTTTTTGTTGCCTATTTTATATAAGATGGGTTAGAGGCCTATCACTTTTATTTATTCTTTCAAAAGACCAACTTTTTGATCCATTAATTCTTTGTATTGTTTTCTTAGCCTCTATGCATTGATTTATGCTCTGACCTTTATAATTTCCTCCTTTCTCTTGGCTTTGAGCTTGACTGCTCTTCATTTTCTAGATGTTTGGGTGTAGCATCAGGTTGTTTATTTGTGTTCATTCTGTTTTCCTGATGTGGGAGTTCACCATAATAAATTTTCCTCTGAGGACGGCTTTCATTGCATCCCATACATTCCAGTAAGATGTACTTGGATTTTCATTTGCCTGTAAATATGGCTTAATTTCTTCTTTAATTTCCTCTGTGACCCATTGATTGCTCAGGAGTCTATTATTCAACTTCCATGTGTTTGTGTGGTTTTTGCAGTTTCTTTTGTCATTAGTTTCTAGTTTCATTGCACTATGATCTGATAATGTGCATGAGATAACTTCAGTTCTTTTGCATTTGCTTCAGTATGTACTGTGGGCTAGTATATGGTCTATTTTAGAGAAAGCTCCATGTTCTGCTTAGAAGAACGTATATTCTGATGTTGTTGGGTAGAACACTTGTGTATATGTCTACTAAACCCATTTGTTCATAGGTGTGATTCGGTTCTGTTATTTCTGTGCTGATTTTCTATCTAGTTGATCTGTCCCTTTGTATCAATGGCATGTCAAGATCTCTCATTATAATTGTGGTATTGCTTATTTGATTTTTAATTTCTATTAATATTTGTTTTGTATAACTAGGTGCTCCCAAATTTGGTGCATATATATTTAAGATTGTTATCGCTTCCTTTTGAAGTTTTCCCCTAGCTAGTATGTAATCACCTTCTTTATCTCTTTGGATCATTCTTGGTTTGAAGTTCACATTGTCTGCAAACAGAATAGCTATCCCTGCTTTTTGGGGGGATCCTGTTGCATTGTTTTCCATTTCCTCAGTATTGTTTTCCATTCTTTGATTTTCAGTCTATGAGCTTCCTTTTGGGCTAGATGGGTTTTATGTATATAGCATATGGTTGGATGTTTTTTCTTGATCCATTCTGCCAATCTGTTTCTTTTAATTGGTGAATTGAGACCATATACGTTAATGGTTATAGCTGATATATATTGGTTTACTTTTGACATGTTATCTTTCTGCTGTTGATTCTTTGTTTGCCTTGTAGTGGTTTTTTCCTATGTATTTCTAAAATGCCTTTCAGTACTCTTTACAGGGTTGGTTTGGTGGTCATGAAGTTCTTCATGTGTTCTTTGTCCTGGAAGTATTTTATTTCTCCATCCATTTTGAAGGACAGTTTTTCAGGGTACTCCAGTCTTGGTTGGAAACTGTTTTCCTTTAGCATCTGAAATACTTCACTCTGTGCTCTTCTTGACTTCACTGTTTGTGTTGAGAAGTCTGCTGTGATTCTGATAGGCTTTTCTTTATAGGTGATTTGCCTCTTCCCTGTAGCAGCTTTTAATACTCTGTTCTTATGTTGGATTTCTGGGATGTTAATTATTATATGTCTGGGTGTAGTTTTCTTTTGGTTATTATTATTTAGAGTTCCATATACTTCACCTGTATGTCAGCTCCCATTCTCATGTTTGAGAAATTTTCAGCTATTATATCTGTAAATAGCCTCTTGATATTTATGTTTTCTCCTTCCTTTTTGTTTATATCTATCAATCTTATGTTGTTTTTCTTTGCATCATTTTGCAGTTGCTGAATTGTTATTTCCTGTTTCCTTGTTATTTTTAAAAGAGCTTTCCTTTCCTGTTCACTAGCTACAATCTTGTCTTCAAGGTCTGAAATTCTATCTTCACTTTCAATGAGGTGGTTTTGACAACCATAAATGGAATTTTTGATTTCCTGCATGTCTCTTTGAATCTGCTTCATGCATTCTGTTTGTTTCTTACATTATTCATTCAGAGTTTCCATCTTTTTGCATTGTTCCTCTAATTTTTAATTACATCTTCTTTGGATGTGTTCAGCATTTCTTTCCTTACATTTATCATTTCTTCTTTTACCTGGGAGACTATTTATGATTTGAATTCTTTTATAGCTTCCCAGAGTTGTTTCTTTACTTCAGTTATTATCATTTCAGTCATTTCAGATGTATGGCTAATATTATCTTCTGTGTTGATGTCTCCTAGGCCTGCTTGGGTTGGTCTAGAGGTTTGAGATTGTATTTTGCTATTTCATTTTGTCATTTTCCTATTTTCCATGTTTCAAGCAGTGTTTTGAAGCTTCCCGCATGTTCTGGGAATCACCTAGCCCACTTTTGGCTCCCAGAGCAGACAGTCAGCAACTGCTAGCTGCTTGCAGTTCACTCTGTTTTGGCCAGTTAGGTTCACAGGGACTTCCATGTGTCCTCCTGTAGTTTGAAAGCTACTGAGTTTCTTCACAGAGCCATCTTATTTGTCTCAAGAATTCCAGTATGCCATATTCCCATTTTCTGGGGTACGGTCTTACCACCTAGAAGTGATTTTCCAAGGCTTCCCTGTGTGCTGGGTTTCAACCTGTGCATGCTCAGGGCCCAGTGCTGAATTTAAGTCCCTGCCAGCTGTTTGGATTTTACTGGGCATGTCCAAGTTAGGCCTGCTTGGACCTCCTGTACATACTACTGTGATTTGAAATGTGAGGCTTGTTCTTACCACCTGGGAGAGATGTTCCAAGGCTTTCCTGTATGCTGGGTTTCAACCACACATGCTCAGGTCCAAGGACTAAATTCAGGCCCCTGTCAGCTGCCCAATTTGATCATTGTATATGATACTTTAATGTTTTGTTAAATTTGGTTTGCATCTTATTAAAAATTTATGCATCTAAATTTATCAAATAATTGATCTATAGTTTTATTTTGTGTGTGTTGGTTTTGTTTTGGTATCAAGGTGATGTTAGCCCCAAAGAATGCATTTTGGAGGATTCTGTCAGGAACATTGATTTTGGTTATTCCTTGAATAGTTTGTAAATTTCAGCTATGAACTCAACTAGTACTGAGATTTTATCTTTTGGAAGATTTTTATTACTTGTTTAATTTTTTAGGTTTTTAATAACCTCTTCATTCAGTTTTTGCAAGTCACATGTATCAAGAAATATATTTCCTTCTAGGTGTCCCAATTTATTAGAACATAGATATTTAAGGTAGTCCCTTATAGTCATTTTCACTAGTGTCTATTGTAACATCTCATTTGTCACCTCAAAGTATTTTGGAGAATTTTGTCTCTCACTTTGTTTTGACTAATAATTTATTGATATTGTTTACCTTTCTGAAAAGTCATTTCTTTGCTTGTTGATCCTATAATTGTTATTTTAGTTTCTGCTTCATTTATTTTAATCCTGATTTTTATTACTTTTTTCCTTTCTATTGGGTTTATCATTGGTTGTTTTTTCATTTTTTAAAATCTTGAAATTCATGAATAGTTTATGTACTCCAGATCTCTATTATCATCTATTATCTACCTATCTTCTATTATTTTTCTCAAAGTTCACACCCATAGCTACAGACTTTCTTCTCAGAGCCATCTTATTTGTGTCTCGGGGATTCCAGTGTGCCATATTCCCATTTTCTTTTGATTACAGGACATTTTGAAAATTCTTTTCCAAAAACCCCCTATTCACTGAAAAGTGAATTTTTTACTCTCCATATGTTTGTATAGTTTATGTGATTTCTCCTGTTGTTTATTTCTAGTTTTATTCCAGGATGACCTGATGAAATGAACAATATTATTGCATAATTTGTATTTGTTAAGGATTATTTTATAGTCTGAAATATAATCTATTGTAGGGAATGATCTAATAGTTGCTGAGGAATATATGTATTCTGTACTTGTTGGATGGAATGTTCTGAAGATATCTGTTATGATAATCTGATCTATAGTATAGTGTAAGTCTGTTTGGTGTTATTTTGTTGCTGATCATTTTGTGAAAGTGAAATTTTAAAGTCACTCACTAAAACATCACTTTATATTGAATAGTATCTGTTTTATGACACTATTTGCTACACTGATGTTAGGTGCATATAAATTTGCCATTGTTATGCTTCTTGGTGGATTGCCTTCTTTATTAATATGTAGACCCTTTTGTGTCTCTTCTAACTAATTTTGACTTTAACCATTTAGCAGTTCAGTTATTTAAGTATAGGATGACCAAACTTGCATATTTTTGTTAACTTTTAATAAAATTACATAATAAGAAATATAAAATGACAGTTTTATCTAATTTATTCAATAATTTTACTGTGTATATCTTAAAACATTCATATTCAATGCAACATTAAATCTGGACAGTAATATCTAGTCTCTTCTAAATTCTTTTTGCATCATTGTCTTTCTTTAAACAACATGCTTTACACTGTCATCTTGGCCTTTTCATTTCTTTTTTTTTCTGTATGTGGTATAATTTCAATTACATGTCTACCCACTAGACATAATGGTGATTATGTTGAAGACTATGTTCCGGTTGGCATTTTGTTATTCCATATTTTTTTAGATAGACCTAATCTAAATTGAAGATGAGTTTTGGCCCCCTTGTTTTTGAATAAATAATAAATGAGTTTCATATTGTTTGGTTCAGAAGGTACGTAAGTGTTTTATGATGATTTGTTTCTCACTCGTTGATTATAGTATAGCATGTTAGGTGTTGGTCAACTCTCTTTACACCATCCATAGGATTATTATAATCATTGACCACTATTGGAAATTTTAAAATTTTGTTTACTCTTTCATTTCTATATTATAAATAGTTGAGAATAAAGAGACATCTTTTTTGTCCTTCCACTTCATAACACAGACTCTTCCTCACTCACATGCTGACATTTCTCCCCATTTCAGTTTTTTCTCATTCTTTTCTATTCTGTCTTAGTATCCCAAATGTGTCCATTTTGTATGATAAAAGAATCACGGAGTTTTGGAGAAATAAAAAATTTTGTCTAATATACTTGTTACAGGAGTTTATAGACTATAGCTTACACTCCGATGTTGAAGTCTATAGAAATTTAGAGAACTAATGTGACTAATTCAAAAACTCTTTAAGAAAATTGAAAGGGAAGCAATGTTTCTAAAATCATTTTGGAAACAAGCATTATCCTAATTCCAAAACCAGAAAAGAAAGCCTAGAAAAGAAAACTATAGGCTAATCCCGCTAATGAACATAGAACATAGAACTTAGAAACAAAAATCCTCAATAAGATGCTGGCAAACAGAATGCAGCAAACCATCAAGATTGTACACCATGATGAAGTAAGATTCATCCCAGGGACGCAGGGATGTTTCAACATACACAAATCAATAAATGTAATACATTGTATTAACAGAACAAAAAACAAAATTCACATATATGCAGAAAAAAGATATGCAGAAAAAGCTTTTCCTGCATCGAGATGCAAAAAAAAAAAAAAAAAAAAAAAAAGCCTTTGATAAAGTCCAGCACTCATTCATGATAAACCCTACAGGAAATTGGAATCAATGGCCTTTATCCTTTTTAGGTGGTCTTTTATCTTAATTTGATAAACCAACAGTTAATGTCATACTATATGTTCAAAAACTGAAAACTTTTTCTCTAAAATCAGGAACAAGACAAGGGTGTCCACTATTACCTCTCTATTGAATATAGTTCTGAAAGCATTAGCCAGAGCAATTAAATATGAAAAAAGAATAAACAGAATAAGGATAGAAAAGGAAGAAGTTATATTATCATTATTTTCAGATGACCTGATACTCTACATAGAAGATCCCAAAAGATCTATCAAAGGAGTTGTAGATTTAATAATCTAATTCAATGAATCAACACTTAAAAATCAAGACCATTCCTGTATACAAGCAACAAACTCAGAGACAGAAATTAGGGAAACTACACTCTTCACAAAAGCACCCTAAAAATGAAATACTTAGGAATTAATCTAACAAAAGAGGTATGAGATCTGTAAATGAAAACTACAGTACTCTGAAAAAGGAGATTGAAGAGGATATCAGAAAATGAAAAGATATCCCTTGTTCAAGGCTAGGAAGAACCAACATAGGGAAAATAGCCATACACCCAAAACTGTTACACAGATTTAATGCAATCTCAATCAAAACACCATTAGCTGACCTCACAGTAATAGAGAAAACACTCCTAAAATTCATTTGGAACCAGAAGAGACCTAGAATATCAAAAGCAATTCTGGACAACAAAGGCAATTTGGGAGTCATCACAATCCTTAACCTGAAATTATAATACAAGCTACTGTGGTAAAATCAACATGATATGGCAAAAAATAAATAAAATAAAATAAAGTCTGAGGATTAGTGGAACAGAATAGAAGATGTAGACACAACTACAAACACACTCATCCACCTTATCTTTGACAACGAAGCTAAACATGTTCACTAGAAGAAAGTTGTCTTTTAAAAATGGTGCTTTCCCCATGCCAAAGACTAAAACTAGACCTAAGTCTATCACCATACACTGAACTAAAATCATGATGGATAAATCTAAATATTAAAACAGAAACACTAAATTTATGGGAAGAGCAAATAAGTAGAAATCTTGAAGGCATGGGGTAGGCAGAGACTTCATGAACAAAACCCAGACCACACAGAATATATTAAAAAGAATCAACAAATGGGATCTCACCTTATTGAAAAGCTTTTACATAACAAAAGAAATCATCAGTGAAGTAAAAAGACCACACACAGAGGGGGACAAAGGATTTACATCTAGAACATATAAAGAATTTTTTTAAAAATCAGGACCCCCTAAATTCCAAGACCCAGTCCCAAATGGGCATCTGAGATGAATATACACTCCTAAGATTAAAACATGCAAATAAATATGAAACAAAGTTTAGCATTACTGGTAATAACAAATGCTAGCAGAGCTGTGGGGGAAAAGGAATGCTTCACCACTGTGGGTGGTAGCGTAGACTGCTGTGGAAATTGGTGTGGAGATTCTTAAAAATATATACAAGATAGTTAAAATAGTCAATCACTAGGATCTCTTAGTTCATTGAAAAGAAAGGTTTGTATTAATATTGTTTGGATAATATTTCATGTCTATATCTTATACTCTGAACAACTATTATATATATAATAATACACCATATATTAAATGTTGTTACTCTCCTACTAACCTGTTTTAAAACCGTTTTATTGTTTTTTTCTCTTTAAAAAATTATAGATAGCTCACAATTATAAGTTGCGTTTCACAAATAAAATAAGCATGAATTAGTAAAAAACAATAACCAGAACTTATTAGATTTCATTGGAAACAATGATCAAATTGGAATACAATATTCTAAATAAAAAAGTATGCAAAAGTAGTTGACACAAAACATATGAATGTAGCTTATACAAAGAAGAAATGATTCCTGCTGGAGTAGTGCTCATGAAAGTCTGCAAGTAAACAAATAGGTTGCCTCAGTAACGCCTGGGGTGGTTTTGTCTTCTTTATTAGATGTAAGTACAGCTATTCCTGTTTGCTTTAGGATTTCATTTGCATGGAGTACTGTTTCACTCACTCTGTTTACGTCTTTGTTAGTGAGGTATATTTCTTGCAAGCACCAGAGTTAGATCTTGGTTTTTAATCCACTCTTTTCAGTCTGCATCTTTAATTGAAAATTTAGACCACTTACATTGAGTTATTATAGAAAGTTATGGACTAATACCTACCATCTTCTTGCCCTTCTAATGTTTTGTTCTTTCCTAATTTTCAGTGGCTTTTCTCCTCTTCCCCTTCTATGTTTAGGATACCTTTAGGCATCTTCTGCAATGCTAGTTCATTCATCATGAATTTCTTTAGTTTATACTTATCTTGGAAGATCTTCATTTCTCCATCAATTCTGAAGGATAATTCTGCTGAATATAGTAATCTCAATTGGAAGATATTTTCTTTCAGAGCTCAAATACATTATTCTACACTCTCCTGGCCTTTAAAATTTCTACAGAGAAGTCTGTAGTTGTAGTGATTTGACTCTGTAAGTGACCTGGCATTTTTCCCTTACAACTTTCAAAATTCCATTTTTCTATATGATTGCCATTTTAATTACACTGTGACACAAGGAGGTTCTTTTCTGGTCATGCTTTTTGGAGTTCTATTGCCTTCTGTAGCTGGATGGCTATATCTTTTCCAAGATTTTGTAATTTTTTCTATTTTTAGAAATAAATTTTCTAAAATTGAAATAACTTTTCACTGCCATTAGATTGTACCTTAGCATCCTCTTCTATGCCACTAATTTGTATCTTTGATCTTTTAATCTTGTCCCAGAGTTCTTGATGTTTTGTTCCTAATTTATTTTTTCTTTTATTAATGTCTGCATATGCTATTTATGAACTTTACCTTCATCCCTGAAATTCTGGGTTTTATATTGTCTGGTTATTGATGAGGTTTCCACTGAGTTTTTGATTTGACTTACTGTACCTTTCATTTCTAGAATTGCTGTTTGGTTCCTCTTCAAAATCTCTCTTTGTTAAACTGCTCCTTCATGTCTCTAGTGTCTTTCTTAATTAATTGAGCTGTTTGTTTGTGTCTTCTTTCAAGTCATTGATCATTTTGTAAATCATGTTTTTGAAAGTTATTTGTCTGATATTGCATCCACTCTTTGTGCTCAGTTACTGACAAATTGTGGACATGAGGTGCAGTCATGTTGCCTTTAATTCTTGTGTTTTTAATAATTCTTACCTTTCCATATTAAGATTCTTATACCTGTTGAGATGCACAGCTCTTCCACTTTTTGAGAGGCTTCCTAAATGACCTGGAGAAGGGATAGAATGAGTATATGCCGAGTGAGATACTGTGGTATAGAGGCAATGTTTCCGCATTTATCCGCATGTAGATGCCTCCTGATTATATCACTCGCACAAATGATGATCACTGCAATTCATCCGTTGTCCCTGAAGAAGGAATCACTTTCGGAGAAAATCTTTACATTTTGCTTCCATCTTAGGACAGCTGTGGGTATTACTGGCCCATTAATTTTCAGTGGGGCTCTCCTGGCCAAATCACCAAGTTGGAGCTTCCTTTCACCATTTCCTTGTTCTGAAGACTGTAATATATATACTAGACATTGTGCTAAGCACTATATACTTAGTACATAATTTAATCTATACTATGGCCCCGTGAGACAGAAAATCTTATTACCATTCAATACATGAAGATACTGAGGCGTAAAGAAGATGAGTAAATGTCTCAAGATCATGTAATATTTGAATAGAATTTCTGGAAATTAGGCCTGTGTGCTACTAAAATTCATTCACCCAACATCTTGAATATATTAGCTGCAATGTTGTACACTTAGGTGCTTGTATATGTATTGCTCATCCAGGTACAATGCACAAAGACTCTTATACTTCTTTATGGAAGAAGATAGCAAGGCTCAAAGAATTTATGAAAGGCGTCTGAAATTCCAAATCAACAGGTGATAACTGCCAGAGATGTGAGTGAAGCCCAAACCCAACTGCTTGTCCAGGGGTTTTTCTATCCTACTGTTCACCTATTGGCAGAATCAAATGATTTAGTTATTCAAAAATTGCAAGGGAATAGTTTTAATTGATGGGTATAATGGTGTTCTGCTATATTAAAACAGTGGTATTTGTTTAGATTATTGATTTCATGTCCTTTGATAATAATTAGAATAAATATTTGAGATAATCACAGGCACCCACCAATTGTGTGGGAAGAAAATATCAGAAGGGAACCCTGTGTTATGTCAGCCAATAGGAAGAGAAAGAATTGAATTAAAAAATTAAGAAGTGCTGTGCAAGCTAGCCAGAATTTAGAGAGGAATAAAAGAGGGAAAACAGGCAGAATATAGAATTATTTATATTCTTCACTCACCATAGTTAGACCAATAGCTTGGTTAAAGTCTGTCAAAACCGCTCTGCACAAATTCTACTCCCAGTCATCCCGTTCCTACTCCCAACCCCATACTACAAGAACTTCATAATAAGAAAACCACATAGAAATAAAATAAATAAACAATTAAGCAAATATTAGGTACTGTTTCAACTAATTTTAAAATTACCCACTTCAGTAAATAAATCACAAGTCTCTAGTTCCTATAAAGGCATTCCTGTCACCTTGAAACCCAAATTAGTTCGAAACCTGATAATCCTAGTTTTACAGTATTTGTTCCTGGAGAAAAGCTGCCTGAGTGAGCTCCTGATAAACACGGCAGCCTTGTTTATCTTAAGGGTAGCTCCTAGCCATGCAGCGTGGGTGTTACTCCACACAAGATGTGTGGGAGTGTGTGGCCCAAGCTGCCTTTTGGCAGAACTGTGAAGACATTGAAATGTAACTTTGAATCCCTCCCACCTCATTTATCAGTGGCTCCCGTCAGGAAAACATTCTGTACGCTTTCTTGGAACTGAGTCCATTAGGATCAGAGTTTGAATTCACTCACTTCCTGATAACCCTGTTGAGGATATTGTGAGTCCACATGGCCACCTCTGTGTCAGGGAGGGAGCAAAGACCAAAGGTAGAGAGGTGGCGAAACATGCAAACAGTGAGCACCCATGCAGAGACCCCACCCCCCTGGGATGGGCTCCGGAAGGAAAATAGGGAAATAACAGGCAACTGAACCTTGATAATTGGTTAATGACCTTGTGATGCATTCCTCAGAGGAGGAAGCAGAAAAACACTTTATTGTTTATCCACGCATGTGCTCCCCGACAGAGATAACTTCTCTGACCTCACTGTCTAACGCAATACATCTCCGCTTGCCAATCGCAGGCTTTCGATCCTGTTTTGAGAGGATTAATGAATAACGGTAAGCCCAGAGGCTTAAGTTCCACAGTGCTTGGACTGCCTTTCAACTTGCCTCCCCACCACTTTATAAATCACATATTACTGGGCAATTCATTTAATTGCCCTATTTCATAACCCTTATTTTAAAAACAAGGGGTAATAAAATTATTTTTCCGTGTTATGAGGATCAGTAAGTTAATATGAGAAAATTGTTCAGAAAACTGTAGGTAGTATGTAAATCTGTGCCATTTTTCATTGCAGTTATCATTGCCTAGCATTTCTCTTTCTCTCTCTCTCTGTCTCTCTCTCTCTCTCTGTCTCTCTTGTCTGTCTCTATCACACACACGCAGTGGAGTACCAAAAAGGAAAAACTTTTTCTTCAATCAGGTTATAGTGACATTGATAGAAATAGATTTGTATCTTTTATTTTATTTTGTACATCTTTTAAGAAAATGCAAACCTAAAAGATTTGTACTTTTACATGGTATAACTTGATTCTTTTTTCCCATTCCCCATCCTCCCTTCAGTCTGTCCTCTCCTCTCTACTTACAAGTTTGTTTCCATTTTTTTCTTATTTTTCCTTTCTCACTCCTCCCTCCTTTGTTCTCCTTCCTATTTGAATATTTTCTTCCTATTTCACTGATAGGATTATATCCAAAAGATGACAAGTATAAAACAAAAGAGGCCTTTATTCTGAGAATATGGAGAGAGATAACCGACACCCCAGGCCGCTGGAGTCCAGTGATCTCTCCAGCAGACACGTGGTGTATGTGTGTGTGTGTGGGGGGTAAGTAAGTAGCCTAAGCTTAGGGCAGTGCCCTAGGGTCATTAGAGATGCACAGGTATCTCATTGGCACACGTTTGGCGCCAGGGGGTAGATTCCTAAGGGTGGGGGGAGATAGAGTCACAGGTAAATCCCTAGGGGCGGGGAGATAGGAGCTCCCTGGTTCTGGTTGAGGCTTTTCTGGCTACAGAGTCCTGTCTGGGCCAAAACCCTTTCATCCACAACACCTAATAATATTTTGGTTCTTATTTATACTACTTGGTTTCTCACACTAGAGAAACAACGTAGTAGTTACATTTTGTGTCCAATTTGTTTAACTTAAGAGCATGATCTCAAGATGCATCCAATTTACTTAAGATCCAGATTATCTGATGAGTGGATAAAAAACATGTGGTTTTCTCTATATAGTGGAGTACTACTCTTTCATAAAGAAGAATAACCTTGAGACATCTGTAGGTAAATGGAAGGAATTTAGAGAACAGTGCCTTATGCATACATAAGTGGATGAATGAGCAAGATGATGATCATTTTGATCTTGTAACACTTAGATTGGAATTCATAATAATGAACCTTAGTGTCTATTAATGGGTATAATTTGTCTGAAAGGAAAAATCTGGGATATTCTATATTTTCTAACAAGAAAACTAGTTACCTTGTTTTATAAATGCTTGGTAATTTACTTATTCAACAAATATTTGTCAAGTGAGTATTCCAAGATGTCACTGAGCTCTTCAATATTTTCAAGAGGGAATGCAAACTTCTCTCAGCCACTGTTGGGGAAAAAAGAGAAGAGAGGTAAGGAACTAACTTCTGAGTTAGAGTTTAAAGTCCTTGCATAATCACTGTAATTTTGTTAACCCAGGAGTAGGAAGAGGTACTTAGGTGACTTAGTGACAATTTTGCTTGTCCTTTTCCAATAGCTTATTTCCTTTCTGAATGTGGGTGTGAATATGCACATACACAGTCTCATTAAGGGGTAACCTAGATTCCACAGGAAAGAAGAGCAACAATAGCAACCTATAAGATTAATGATTTCATACTGTAAAATTAATAGATTTGAGTGTTCCCATAGTTCTGACTTAATTCATTCTAGGTATGCATTAACAAGGTGGGAAAAAACATCTCAGGGACCAACAACAATGTGGAGTAGGGAAACAAATATTGTTCTTATTTACTGATTTGTTATACTATTTCTCTGTTATCTCTGCAGATGAAAAGAAGTGGGTCTGTTACAACTGAGTTAGCTAAAAATAGTACAGGTTCTTGTATAGGGTAAGGAAAGAATTGCCAAGCTTACACTCCATAGCTAGTAGCAAGTAACTACATTTATTGATGATCACAGGAAGGTAGCAGCAGGAACAGAGAAAAGGGAAAGGCGCAAAAGAGGCCATGGTAGTGCAGGCCTTTGGGGTTTAAAGGCCGAGACATCTCTGATATTTTGGGGTCTCCTACTAGATTTCTCACTGGCACCACTGCTCTGCTGCCTGACATGGTGATCTCTTGGGCTTTTGTTATTTTATTTTGTACATCTTTTAAGAAAATGCAAGCATAGGTAACCATAAAGTGGTTTCTACAGTTGAATGTAGGGAAAGGAGTGATTCATTCAGCTCCTTTATTTCTAACTGCTCTAGGTCAACAGCATGGAAAGAGAATGTCTCTCCACAGATAGTCTGCAGATGACCTTTTCATGGGATTCTTTTCATGGAGTTTTTCTGTGGTTTTAGATAGTTTCTTGAACCACTTTTATATAATATTTGTAATATAAAGGGTAGTTAACTTACTATGTCATTTTTACTGAGCATCCATATTATAAACCTCAAAACAAAGAGTTAATTCTTAAGGTATTATGAGAAATTATTGTGGGAAGTTTCAATGAGAAATAATTCTTAACTTTTGAGATGTAACATAACATAAACCAAAACTTACTGTAGTATAACATCTAGAGAATTTTATTTTTCTATAATTGCATTCTAAACATATAAGGAAATTTCCAGAGCAATAATGAAAGCAAGATGGCAGAATAAGGAACCAGACTCTTATCCCCTGAATAATGATTTGATAACTGTCAATGGATTAAAGTGTCTATGTGGCACTTTAGGAAACAGATAGTGATATAGGAGATATAAAACTCCCAACATGCTAGATGTCTGAAACGCTGAATTTGTGTTCTGTAAAATTGAAGAATGATTTCTAGGAACAATGGCGGTTAAGAGTAGGAAGACTTTATTGAGAAAGAAATCTGTTGAAGAGGGACAGAAGGAGGCCCAGAAAGTAGGTTGCCTACCAGCCCTGCTTTTCAAGGGTGTTTACTGAGCAAAGCCACAAGGTGAGGCAGGTTAAAGTGGGACAGAGCTACAATGAATCAATAAGATTACAAGTATATTTGCTTAAGTAATACTGAGCCAGTGGGAAATCACAACATAGGTGTGAGAAGGGACAAGACTATGGTCAACCAATAAGGTTACGGCAAGTATAGTCGGTTGGATAATACTGATTAAATGGCAGTCAAATGGGGAAGCATGTCACATGGCAACTGCACATGGGACACACAAAAGCTTTCCTGCAAGGGGAGGTTAAGGAGGTTTGGTCTTCATCCCAAAGCAGTTGATGTCTATTTAGAATGTCAATCAGTGATGTTCATCCCTAGTGAAAATGTGTAAGTTAGTAGTTCTGTTTCTTCTAGAAGCCTGGCTTTCAGTGACTAGGCCTCCAGCCACAGTTATCTTCTGTGTTGGCTTGTTGAGGGCCCAGCACTGTCTGACTTCCTATAATATCTCTAACTAACTTAGCTATGTGTAATAATAGGAGCTTGTGACTCCCCAGTGAACACAAGGTTGATAAAGCTGTAGTGAGAAGGTAGACCCACACAACAGACCAGCTACAGATCCAGAAACAGTCTCATGCCACTGTGGAATTGGCTCGGGCCCCACTTGTCTGCCTTCCTTAATAATGGCTCTATTTATAGAGGGATCTTTGGAAGCCATGTGAAAGTAAATAAGCTGCTGACTAAAGACTTGATTCACAAAAGGAAGCAAGACTGAGATCAAACTCCATCCCCATTTACTGTCCTCCACACTCAGTCTCATCCATCTGAGGACTCTATAGCGAGAAAGACATGAGTCTGTACAGGGTTTATGAAGTGACTGCTTTTTTTAACGTAAAGACATCTATGTTAGGCTATAGGATAATCTAGAAGAAAAAATTACTGTCAAATGCAATGAAATCAATATAAAGTAGAGATCCAGATACTTAATAGAGATTTCAAAATAATCATTTTAAAAGAAAATCAATGAGCTTCAATAGAATACTGATTGACAGCTACAGGACATCAGGAAAATAATAGATGAACAAAATGAAAAGTTAACGAAATATCATGTTTCAAAAAACACAGAAATGTTGAAGCTGAAGAATGCAATGGCTAATTTGAAAAACTCAGTGAAGCACTACAATAAAACTAAAATAAGCAGAAGAAAGAATTGGCAAGTTCAAAAGTAGACCATTTGAAATTATCCAGTTAGAAGAGGAAAAAAAAAGGAATAAGAAAGAGTAAAGGGCTATTTGGGACCCTCGCACCGTGTGGGTGCAGAGTAAGGGCTGGGTGGGTCTGGGGCGCCTGTACCCGCCTCCCCATGTGTCTGGAGGACTGTGGATTTCTAAGCAAGCAGGCAAGTATCACCACTTCCAGAGGCCCTGCGGCCAGCCCAGTGCACTCTCCCCCAAGCCCAGCTTGTTTGGGACCCTGGAGCCTTCCGGGTACAATGAAGTAGATAGGCAGATCAGAGGCACCTACATCCTCCTCCCCATTTTGGCTGGGCTTTGAGAACTGTGGAGTTCCAAGCAAGCAAGGGGGCATACACTGTCCCTGGATCCCAGCCTATCTGGAACTGTGGAGCTCTAAGCAGGCAGAAGAGCGCCAGCGGTCTGGGAGAACTGGGTGCCAGAGTCCCAGGAGCTGTGAACATAGAAGTGGATTTCCAACAGACCCTGAGGAAGCTTTGGAATAACACTTGAAACACAGAAATATAGGAAAATGACAAAATGAAAGACCAAATTACAACCTCAAACCTCCAGCCCATCTCAAGAAACCCTAGGAGCAATGTATATAGAAGAAAATATATGCCGTACACTTAAAATATGAGACAAAATAGCAATTGAAATAGAGAAGCAACTCCAGGAACTTTAAAGAAAATCAAACTAGAAATAATCTCCCAAGTAAAAGAGGAAATGATGAAAGAAATGAAGGAGATGCTGAACATATCTAAAGAAGACACAGTTAAGCTGGCCACAGGTCTGCAGAGGAGGAGCTGGGCAGATCTGGGGTGCCCTCACTGGCCTCTCTGCGTGTCTGGAGGACTCTGGATTTCTGCGCCCAGACTGCTGGAGTTCCCTCAGGCTTCCAGGTGCAGTGAAGGAGAGAGGTGGGTTTGAGGCTTCCACATCAGCCTCCCCATTCCCGGCTTCATTTGGAGACCTGCTGAGCTCCAGATAGGTGGGCTGGCCCACACTACCAGCCTAGCCCAGCCTGTTTAGCTGCCGCGCCTGGCCATAGGTCTGCAGAGGAGGAGCTGGGCAGATCTGGGGTGCCCTCACTGGCCTCTCTGCGTGTCTGGAGGACTCTGGATATCTGCGCCCAGACTGCTGGAGTTCCCTCAGGCTTCCAGGTGCAGTGAAGGAGAGAGGTGGGTTTGAGGCTTCCACATCAGCCTCCCCATTCCCGGCTTCATTTGGAGACCTGCTGAGCTCCAGATAGGTGGGCTGGCCCACACTACCAGCCTAGCCCAGCCTGTTTAGCTGCCGCGCCTGGCCATAGGTCTGCAGAGGAGGAGCTGGGCAGATCTGGGGTGCCCTCACTGGCCTCTCTGCGTGTCTGGAGGACTCTGGATTTCTGCGCCCAGACTGCTGGAGTTCCCTCAGGCTTCCAGGTGCAGTGAAGGAGAGAGGTGGGTTTAAGGCTTCCACATCAGCCTCCCCATTCCCGGCTTCATTTGGAGACCTGCTGAGCTCCCGATAGGTGGGCTGGCCCACACTACCAGCCTAGCCCAGCCTGTTTAGCTGCCGCGCCTGGCCACAGGTCTGCAGAGGAGGAGCTGGGCAGATCTGGGGTGCCCTCACTGGCCTCTCTGCGTGTCTGGAGGACTGTGGATATCTCTGCAACCAGGGAGGGTCCACAGGTTCCTGAAGCACTGCGGCCTGTGGTGAGTACCCTAACCCGGCTGCGATTGAAGAACTGTGGAGCTTCCAAGGGGCAGGTGGGCGCACAGTGTCCCTGAGGCCCAGCTTGTCTGGAACTGCGGAGTTCTGAGCAGGCAGAGGAGGGCCACTGGTTCTGTAGGCCTAATGGCTTGGAGTAGCGCGGCGCCAGAGTCCCAGTAGCTCCAAACATAGAAGGGGATTTTCAACAGATCCTGAGGAAGCTTTCAAGTAACACTTGAAACACAGAAATATAGGAAAATGACAAAACGAAAGACCAAATTACAATCTCAAACCTCCAGCCCATCTCAAGAAACCCTAGGAGCGATGTATATAGAAGAAAATATATCCCATCCACCTCATATATCGGACACAATAGCCACTGAAATTGACAAGCAACTCCAGGAAGCTTTAAAGAAATTCAAACTCGAAATAATCTCCCAGATAAAAGAAGAAATGATAAAAGAAATGTAAGAGATTCTAAATATATCTAAAGAAAACACAGATAAAAAATTGGAGGAGCTAAACAAAAAGATAGAATCCCTAGACGCGCAATATAAGAAACAAACAGAATACATAATGCAGATGCACAGAGATATACAGGAAATAAAAAACTTCACTGAAAGTTGTAAAAACCGCCTTAATGAAAGTGAAGATAGAATTTCAGACCTTGAAGACAGGATTGCAGCTAGTGAACAGGAAAGGAAAGATCTTTTGAAAATAACAAGGAACCAGGAAACAACAATTCAACAACTGCAAGACGATGCAAAGAAGAATAACATAAGAATGATAGGGATTAATGAAAGAGAGGGAGACAACATGAAGGATGTCAGGAGGATATTTAGAGAAGTAATAGCTGAAAATTTCCCAAGCATGAGATCAGAAACTGACATCAGGATCAGTGAAGCATATAGAACTCCAAACAGTCATAACCAAAATAAAACTACACCCAGACATATAATAGTCACCATCCCAGAAATCCAACACAAGAATAGATTATTAAAAGCTGTCAGAGAGAAAAGACAAATCACTTATAAAGGAAAACCTATCAGAATCACAGCAGACTTCTCAGCACAAACGATAAAGTCAAGAAGAACATGGAGTGAAGTATTCCAGATCCTAAAGCAAAATGATTTCCAACCAAGACTGATATATCCTGCAAAACTATCATTCAAAATAGATGGTGCAATACGATACTTCCATGACAAAGAACAGCTGAAGAACTTCATGAACACCAAACCAACCCTGCAAAAAATATTGAAAGACAGTTTAGATACACAAAGGAAAAAACCACTAAGCAAAGCAAATAATTAAACAGAACCGAAAGATAAAGATGCAACAGCAGAGAGATAACATTCCTACAATTAACCAGCATTTAACAGTAATAACCATTAATGTAAATGGTCTCAATGCACCAATCAAAAGAAACAGACTAGCAGAATGGATCAAGAAACAAAATCCAACCATATGCTGTTTACAGGAAACCCATCTAACCCAGAAAGATACTCACAGACTGAAAGTCAAAGGATGGAAAACAATTCTTCATGCAGCAGGAATCCAAAAAAAGGCAGGAGTAGCCATTCTGTTTGCAGACAACGTGAACTTTAAACCAACAATGACCATAAAGGACAAAGAAGGTCACTACATACTCGTAAGGGGAAAACTCCAAGAGGAAGAGATAACTATCTTAAATATATACGCACCAAACTCCAGAGCACCCAGTTATATAAAACAATTATTAACAGAAATGAAAACTCAAATTATCAGTAACACAATTGTAATAGGAGACCTTAATACACCACTGACACCAAGGGACAGATCAACCAGACAGAAAATGAGCAAAGAAATAACAGAACTGAATCACACCTGTGAACAAATGGGTTTGATAGACATATACAGAATGTTCCACCCAACAACATCAGAATACACATTCTTCTCAGCAGTACATGGATCATTTTCTAAAATAGACCATATATTAGCTCACAGAACATATTTAAGCAAATGCAAAAGAGTTGAAATCATCCCTTGCATATTATCGGATCATAGCGCTCTGAAATTAGAAATTAATGACAAAGGATACTGCAAAAATTCCGCAAACACATGGAAACTAAATAACACACTCTTGAGTAATCAATGGGTCACAGAAGAAATTAAAGAAGAAATTAAACAATACCTAAAAGAAAATGAAAATGCAGATACAACTTACCGGAATCTGTGGGATGCAATGAAAGCCGTTCTGAGAGGAAAATTTATTGCACTGAGTTCCCACATCAGGAAAACAGAACGAATACAAGTAAATAACTTGATGCTACACCTCAAACAGCTAGAAAAAGAAGAGCAAGTCAAGCCCAAAGCCAAAAGAAGAGAGGAAATTATAAGAATCAGAGCAGAAATCAATGCAATAGAGACTAAGAAAACAATCCAAAGAATCAACGAATCAAAGAGTTGGTTCTTTGAAAGAATAAATAAAATCGATAAGCCCCTAGCCAACCTTATTAAAAAAAGGAAAGAAAAAGCTCAAATTCATGCAATAAGAAATGAAAAAGGTGAAATCACTACAGACCCAATAGAAATACAGAGGATCATCAACACCTATTTCGAAAACCTCTACTCTCAAAAGTTTGATAACACAGAAGAAATAGACAGATTCTTAGAAGCATATGAAGTACCAAAGCTAGATCAAGAGGATATAAAACTGTTGAATAACCCAATCTCTGCTAATGAAATTGAGAATGTAATTGGGTCCTTGCCCACCAAGAAGAGCCCAGGCCCAGATGGATTCACTGCAGAATTCTACAAGAAATATAAAGAAGACCTAATGCCGACACTCCTCAAACTATTCAATGAAATTGAAAGGGAAGCAATCCTTCCCAAGTCATTCCTGGAAGCAAATATTACTCTAGTACCAAAACCTGAGAAAGACCCAACTATAAAAGAGAACTATAGACCGATCTCCCTAATGAACACAGATGCAAAAATCCTCAATAAAATATTGGCAAATAGGATCCAGCAAATCATCAAGAAGATTATACACCATGACCAGGTGGGATTCATCCCAGGAATGCAAGGATGGTTCAACATACGCAAATCAATAAATGTAATCCACCATATCAATAAAGCCAAAAATAAGAATCACATGATCATCTCTATAGATGCAGAAAAAGCCTTCGATAAGGTCCAACACTTATTCATGATAAGAACTTTACAGAAAATTGGAATAAATGGTCTTTACCTCAATATAATAAAGGCCATTTATGACAAACCAACAGCCAGCATCATACTAAATGGCCAAAAATTGAAAGCCTTTACTTTAAAGTCGGGTACAAGACAAGGATGTCCTTTATCACCACTCCTATTTAATATAGTACTGGAAGTACTAGCCAGAGCAATTAGGCAAAAAAGAGAAATAAAAGGGGTAAAGATAGGAAAAGAAGAAGTTAAATTATCATTGTTTGCAGATGACATGATACTCTACATAGAAGACCCCCTAAACTCCATTGAAATACTCTTAGGTACAATAAATAAATTCAGTAATGTGGCTGGATACAAAATCAATACTCAGAAATCAATAGCATTCCTATACACGAACAACAAAATTACAGAGAGGGAAATAAGAGAAACTGGACTATTCACATTAGCAAGCAAAAAAATGAAATATTTAGGAATTACTCTTACGAAAGAAGTGAAAGACTTATACAGTGAAAATTATAATACACTGAAAAAGGAAATTGAAGATGATCTCAGAAAATGGAAAGACATCCCTTGCTCATGGATAGGAAGAACAAACATTGTGAAAATGGCCATTCTCCCAAAACTGTTATACAGATTCAATGCAATCCCAATAGAAATACCATCAACATACCTTATAGATCTAGAGAAATCACTCCTAAATTTCATCTGGAACCAGAAGAGACCTAGAATCGCAAAGGCAATTCTAAGCAGCAAAGACAAAGCAGGAGGCATCACAATCCCTGACTTGAAGTTATACTACAAAGCAACAGTAGTAAAATCAACATGGTATTGGAATCAAAACAGAGCTGAAGATCAGTGGAATAGATTAGAAGATACAACCACAACTACGAACACACTCAACCACCTTATTTTTGATAAAGGAGCCAAGCAGGTTCACTGGAAGAACGACAGTCTCTTTAATAAATGGTGCTGGAAAAACTGGCTCTCCATTTGCCGAAAACTAAAGCTAGACCCATGTCTATCACCATGTACTAAATTAAAATGTAAATGGGTCAAAGATCTGAATATTAAAACAGAAACACTAAATCTATTGGAAGACAAAATAGGTAGAAACCTTGGAGACATAGGAGTAGGTAAAGAATTCATGAACAGGACTCAAACCGCACGGGAAATACTTCCCAGAATCAATAACTGGGACCACTTCTTATTAAAAAGTTTCTGCATGTCAAAAGAAATCTCCAGCATAGTGAAAAGAAAACCCACAAACTGGGAAAAGATTTTAGTGAACTCTCTCTCAGACAAGGGCCTCTTGTCTAAAACATATAAAGAATTAAAGAAACTCAGACCTCCGAAATTCAAAGAGCCAATCCAAAAATGGGCATCTGAGATGAATATGCAATTCTCAGATGAAGAAATGCAAATGGCAAATAAATACATGAAAAAATGCTCATCATCATTGGTCATTAGAGAAATGCAAATTAAAACCACACTGAGATACCATCTCACTCCTGAAAGAATGGCCAGGATCAAGAAAACCGACAACAAATGCTGGAGAGGCTGTGGGGAAAAAGGAACTCTCCTGCACTGCTGGTGGGAGTGTAGACTGGTACAGCCTTTGTGGAGATCTGTCTGGAGATTTCTCAAAAAGTTGGGACTGGAAATCCCATTTATTCCAGCTATTCCACTTCTAGGCATATTCCCAGAAGAACTGAAAGCATCATACCACAGTGATATATGTGCACCTATGTTTATAGCAGCACAATTTGTAATCGCCAGATCTTGGAAACAACCCAAGTGCCCATCAACTGAGGAATGGATAAAAAAGTTGTGGTATTTCTATACAATGGAGTATTATTCAGCTATAAAGAAGGATCACATTGAGATATTTATCAATAAATGGGCGCAGCTTGAGACCATACTCATAAGTGAAATAAATCAATCTCGCATGTGTGAATACCGAATAGTTTCCCTAATGTAAGTAATGATTCAAATATATAAAAATATGTGGTAATCATGATTCCCCATTAGGTGGCCTTGAAGCCTTATAAAGTTTTCACTCATTAATTAGAAAGGCTTTATTCTGGGCTTCTTGATATGAAAATATTTGAAGCTAGAGTATATGAAGTTTTACCCAAATATTTCATGGAAAAAGACACTATGGTAACTACTATTAAGTCAGGTTATAAGGTGGTGAAGTACTAGGTTATTGAAACAGTCATGCTGTGACCTCTATTGTTATATTGTTATGTCTTGTTTTATCTCAATCTCCCCCTTATTGTTTCAAAAAAAAATTATTTAGTCATTTCTTATGTTTGTCTTAATTAAAGAAAAAATTCAAAAAAATTAGGATATATAAATAGTAACTCTTTTCGATTTCCTATTAACTTGTTTTGAAGTCCTGTAGTACTCCCACGATCTTGTTTTGACTGATTAGACTCTGTTCCATTCTATATGATAGTATCAAGTTTGAAGACATAGGCAACTACTTTGAAGACAATAAGATTCACTAAGATACCCATTCTGGTTTGACTATTGTCTTCTTTGGAAGTCCTGTAATGTTTACAACGCCTAAGTTTTATTGGTCTTGTTCTCTACTGTTTTGTCCAACTTTATAATATCTAATAAGATAGACAATTCTTTTTAAGGAAACAAGGGACAACGTTGATAACCATTGTTGATAAACTTGTACTCTGTTCTACACCATGTGCTACGTCTATCCTTGGTATTGACTGACAGCTTTGTTTTGCCATATTTGACTGTATTCTTCCCCCCCCCCCAAAGAAAGTAATAAGCACTAAGGAGTAATAAAATCCAAGATGTGTAAATTTTGTTGTAAAAAAGAGAGGGAAAAAAAAAAAGAAAAGGAGCTCTAACGGATATAACAGCAAGTGTGTTTGGGGGTGTTAAATAGCTGACTTTATCAATGTTTTTGGAACATTGAACACAGCTGTTTGCAGTCTCCCTGTTTGAATGTCCACCTTGTGTTCTTTGATACTGTGATTTGAGGAACTATTTTCAAGAAAATAGTGTGTAATCTACTAGCAGGTAATTTCTTACTGTTATGGTTTTTTGTTTTGTTTTGTTTTGTTTTGTTTTGTTTTGTTTTGTAGTTCTGTATTGCGTGTACCCTTACGCCGCTTTGGTTTGTTTTGTGTTTTTCTCTTTTTCCTCTTAAATTAAAAAAAAAAAAAAAAAGAAGACACAGTTAAAAAATTGAAGGAACTAGACAAAAAGATAGAATTCCTGGAAAACAATATAAGAAACAAACAATACATAAAGCAGATGCACAGAAAATCAAAAACTCCACTGAAAGCTGTAAAAACTGCCTCAATGAAAGTGAAGATAGAATTTCAGACCTTGAAGACAGGATTGCAGCTAGTGAACAGGAAAGGAAAGATCTTTTAAAAATAACAAGATATCAGGAAATAACAATTCAACAACTGCAAGATGATGCAAAGAAAAACAACATAAGATTGATAGGGATTAATGAAAAAGAACAACATAAAGGACATCAAGAGGATATTTAGAGAAGTAATAGCTGAAAATTTCCCAAACATGAGATCAGAAATGGACATCAGGTTCAGTGAAACCTATAGAACTCCAAGTAGTCATAGCCAAAATAAAACTACACCGACATATAATAATCACCATCCCAGAAATCCAACACAGGAATAGACTATTAAAAGCTGTCAGAGAGAAAAGACAGATCCCTCATAAAGGAAAACCTATCAGAATCACAGCAGACTACTCAGCACAAACAATAAAAACAAGAAGAGAATGGAGTGAAGTATTCCAGATTCCTGAAAAATGATTTCCAACCTAAACTGATGTACCCTGCAAAATTATCATTCAAAATCAATGGTGAAATACAATACTTCCATGACAAAGAACAGATGAAGAACTTCATCAACACCAAGCCAACCCTACAAAAAATATTGACAGTTTAGACACACAAAGGAAAAACCACTAAGCAAAGAAAATAATTAAACAGAACAGAAAGATAAAGATGCAACAGCAGAAAGATAACACATCAACAATAAACCAGCATGTAACAGTTATAACCATTAATGTAAATGGTCTCAATGCACCAATCAAAAGGACAGAATGGATCAAGAAACAAAATCCAACCATATACTGTTTACAGGAAACCCATGTAACCCAGAAGGATACTCACAGACTGAAAGTCAAAGGATGAAAAACAATACTTCACACAACAGGAATCCAAAAAAAATCAGAAGTAGCCATTCTGTTTGCAGACCATGTGAACTTTAAACCAACAATGATCAGAAAGGACAAAGAAGGTCACTACATACTCATTAGGGGAAAACTCCAAGAGGAAGAGATAACTATCTTAAATATATATGCACCAAATTCCTGAGCACCCAGTTATATAAAACAACTATTAACAGAAATGAAAAATCAAACTATCAATAACACAATTGTAACAGGAAACCTTAACACACCATTGACACCAAGGGACAGATCAACCAGACAAAAAATGAGCAAAGAAATAACAGAACTGAATCACCCCTGTGAACAAATGGACTTGATAGAAATATACAGAATGTTCCACCCAACATCAGAATACACATTCTTTTCAGCAGTACATGGGCCATTCTCTAAAATAGACCATATATTAGCTCACAGAACATATTTAAACAAATGCAAAAGAGTTGAAATCATCCCTTGCATGTTATTGGATCATAGCATTTTGAAATTAGAAATTAATGATAAAAGAGACTACAAAAATCCCACAAACACATGGAAACTGAATAACACACTTTTTTTAATTAAAGAGAGAAGAGAAAAAAAAGAAATGACATGAAAAAACAATGCAGTAAAAGGATACAAATAATGCAGTATTTCTAGAAAAAAAATATACAGTACAAAATCACCAGTTAACAGGATACACATTATCTTCCCAGAAACAGTTGTCCATATCACTAAATTAAATCATATAAAGTGAACATTCATACAGTGGAATAGGAGACAGTTCCTTTCAATGATCCAACAAAAGCTCAGTTATATGGTTTTCTGTCCTACACTCTCGAACATACCTGTGGTTATAACCCTTAGTCCACCTTACTTTCCTCTCTTTTTTACAGTAACAATTAGACTTTTAGGGTTTTACTACTCTTACGGTTCTTATTACTTTTTTGAAGAGAATAAAAACAAATGTGACTAAGCAAAACAGAGTCAGTTAGAACAGAAGAGTGGGCATAGCACATGATGCAAAAACAGAATAGCAGGTGATCAAAAGTGGTTACAATTGTGCCTCTTGCTATTTTCAAACTGAGTTGTCTATATCATCAAGTGTAATAGAATTGATCAAAACAATATGGAACAAAATCTACACTGAAGACATTAAAGGACTTCAAAAAAAAAAGGATGATAGTCAATCCATATTGGGCATCATAGTATATCTTATAGCCTTCAGAGTGATTGCCTATACCCTCAAACTTGATACTATCAAACAAAATAGAATATATAATAATCAGACAGAACAAAATGGGGAGAGCAATACTGGGGTTCAAGTCAGGTTAATAGGACAACAAAAAAGTTACTATAATATGTCCCGTTATTCTTTAATTTAGTTTTCCTTAATTATAAAAATGAGAGAAAATAGATTAATTTAAAAATAGGGGGAAGATTGAGATAAGAGAGGATATTGTAATAGAACAATGCAGGGCAGAACCTAGCAACTCAAGCATCATTGTGTTTCACCACCAGATAATCTAACATAATAGTAGTCACCATAGTGCCTCTTTGCTTAAATTATTTGAGTGTAACTTCGCGTGCTATAATATCAAGCGTGTCTAGACAGTGTGAAGACTTTCAAGAGAATGCAAGAATTACAGGGTATTTAGAACCTGCTAATAGAAAACAAACAATGGTTTCTATATTATCTCTTTGCCTATAAAAAGTTTTGTTTATACTATAGCATATAGCAAAATATAGTAAGATACAACATGTTAAAACCAGTGGAAACAGATGTACTACAGCTTGGTGGGACCTTAAAACAAGATGATATTAAATCAGCGCTAGCTTTTATGTTGTGTTGCTTCCTTCAAAATAGATATTCGTGCTATCATAGATACTAAAATTGAACAACCCAAGTTAAAACCATTGCGGTTAATGAGTGAAAACATTATATGGCTTCAAACCAATATGATTGGGAATCGTGATTACCACATACTTCTATGTATTCTTATCATTTTTTACACTAGGGAAACTATTCAGTATTTATACATGTGAGTTTGATTTATTTCACTTATGAGTAAGGTCTCAAGCTGCGTCCATTTATTTATAAATGTCTCCATGCAGTCATTATTTATAGCTGAGTAGTACTCCATTGTATAAAAATACCAAAACTTTTTTATCCATTCTTCAGTTGATGGACACTTAGGTTGTTTCCAAGATCTGGCTATTACAAATTGTGCTGCTATAAACATGGGTGCACATATATTACTGTGGTATGATGCTTTCAGTTCTTCTGGAAATATGCTTAGAAGTGGAATAGCTGGGTCACATGGGACTTCCAGTCCTAGTTTTTGGAGAAATCTCCAGACTGACTTCCACAATGGTTGCACCAGTCTACACTCCCACCAACAGTGCAGGAGAGTTCCTTTTTCCCCACAGCCTCTCCAGCATTTGTTGTTGTTGGTTTTCTTGATCTTGGCCATTCTTTCAGGAGTGAGATGAAATCTCAGTGTGGTTTTGATTTGCATTTCTCTAATGACCAATGATGATGAACATTTTTTCATATATTTATTTGCCATTTGTATTTCTTCATCTGAGAATTGTTTATTCATCTCAGATGCCCATTTTGGGCTTGGGTCTTTGAATTTTGGGGGTCTTATTTTTTTAAATTCTTTGTATGTTTTAGACAGAAGTCCTTTGTCTAAGGGGCAGTTCATTAAGATTTTTTCCCAGTTTGTGGGTTTTCTTCTCACCACACTGGAGACTTCTTTTTTGATGTGCAGAAACTTTTTAATAAGAAGTGAACCCAGTTATTGATTCTGGGAAGTATTTCCCGTGCAGTTTGAGTCCTGTTCATAAATTCTCTACCTACTCCTATATCTTCAAGGTTTTTACCCAACTGTCATCCAATAGATTTAGTGTTTCTGTTTTAATATTCAGATCTTTGATCCATTTAGATTTTATTTTAGTACATGGTGATAGGCATGGGTCTAGTTTTAGTTTTCAACATATAGAGAGCCAGTTTTTCCAGCACCATCTATTAAAGAGACTGTCGTTCTCCCAGTGAACATGTTTGGCCCCTTTATCGAAGACAAGGTGGTTGAGTATGTTTGCAGTTGTGGTTGTATCTTCTAATCTATTCCACTGATCTTCAGCTCTGTTTTGGTTCCAGTACCATGTTGATTTTAGTACAGTTGCTTTGTAGTATAATTTCAAGTCAGGGATTGTGATACCTCCTGCCTTGCCTTTGCTGCTTAGAACTTTCCTTGCTATTCTAGGTCTCTTCTCACTCCAGATGAATTTTAGGAGTAATTTCTCAAGTTCTATGATGTATGTTGATGGTATTTTTATCGGAATTGCATTGAATCTGTATAACAGTTTTGGGAGGATGGCCATTT
The DNA here is from genome assembly GCF_034190915.1 of Cavia porcellus. Lineage (NCBI taxonomy): Eukaryota > Metazoa > Chordata > Mammalia > Rodentia > Caviidae > Cavia > Cavia porcellus. Next base: position 46,531,796 of record NW_026947513.1, on the reverse strand, counting down.
TCACAATATTTATTCTTCCTATCCATGAACAAGGGATGTTTTTCCATTTTCTGAGATCAACTTCAATTTCATTTTTCAGTGTAATATAATTTTCCCTGTACAGATCTTTCACTTCTTTCATGAGAGTAATTCCTAGATATTTCATTTTTGGGGTTGCGAGTGTGAAGGGTGTGGTTTCTCTTATTTCTCTTTCTGTGACTTTGTTGTTAGTGTATAGGATTGCTATTGATTTTTGAGTATGATTTTATAGCCAGCTACATTACTGAATTTATTTATTATATCTAGCAGTCTTTCAATGGAGTTTTGGGGATCTTCTATATAGAGTATCATGTAACCTGCAAACAATGATAGCTTAACTTCTTCTTTTCCTATCTTTATGCCTTTTATTTCTCTCTCTTGTCGAATTGCTCTTGCTAGTATTTCCAGTACTATATTAAATAGGAGCAGCGATAAGGGACATCCTTGTCTTGTGCCTGATTTTAAAGTAAAGGCCTTCATTTTTTGGTGATTTAGTATGATACTGGCTATTGGTTTGTCATAGATGGCCTTTATTATATTGAGGTAAAGACCATCTATTCCAATTTTCTGCAGGATTCTTATGATGAATGAATGTTGGACCTTATCAAAGGCTTTTTCTGCATCTATAGAAATGATCATGTGGTTCTTACTTTTGGCTCTATTGATATGGTGTATTACATTTATTGATTTATGTATATTGAACCATCCCTGTATGCCTGGGATGAATCCCACTTGGTCATGGTGTATAATCTTCTTGATGATTTGCTGCATCCTATTTGCCAATATTTTATTGAGGATTTTTGCATCTGTGTTCATTAGGGAGATTGGTCTGTAGTTCTCTTTTTTTAGTTGGGTCTTTCTCAGGTTTTGGTACTAGAGTAATATTTGCTTCCAGGAATGACTTAGGAAGGATTACTTCCCTTTCAATATCATTGAAGAGTTTGAGGAGTGTCAGTATTAGGTCTTCTTTGTATTTCTTGTAGAATTCTGCAGTGAATCTGTCTGGGCCTTGGCTCTTCTTTGTAGGTAAGGATTTAATTACGTTTTTTTATTTCATTAATAGAAATTGGGTTATTCAGTAGTTTTACATCTTCATGACCTAAACTTCGTATGCTTCTAGGAATCTGTCCATTTCCTCTGTGTTATCAAACCTTTGAGAGTATAGGTTTTCAAAATAGGTGTTGATGATTTTCTGTATTTCTATAGGGTCTGTAGTGATTTCTCCTCTTTCATTCCTTATTGCATGAATTTGAGCTTTTTCTTCCATTTTTTTAAATAAGGTTCACCAGGGGCTTATCAATTTTATTTATTCTTTCAAAGAACCAACTCTTTGACTCGTTGATTCTTTGGATTGGTTTTTTTAGTCTCTATTGCATTAATTTCTGCTCTGATTTTTATAATTTCTTTTCTTCTTTTGGCTTTGGGCTTGACTTGCTCTTCTTTTTCTAGATGTTTGAGGTGTAACATCAGGTTATTTATTTGTATTCATTCTGTTTTCCTGATTTGTGAACTCAGTGCTACAAATTTTCCTCTGAGGACAGCTTTCATTGCATCCCACAGATTCCGGTAAGTTGTATTTGTGTTTTCATTTTCCTGTAGGTAGTGTTTAATTTCTTCTTTGATTTCCTCTGTGACCCACTGATTACTCAAGAGTGTGTTATTCAGTTTCCATTTCTTTGTGGGAATTTTGTAGTATCTTTTATCATTAATTTCTAATTTCATAGCGCTATGGTCCAATAGCATGCAAGGGATGATTTCAACCCTTTTGCATTTATTTAGATATGTTTTGTGAATTAATATATGGTCTATTTTAGAAAATGACCCATGTACTGCTGAGAAGAATGTGTATTCTTTTGTTTTGGGGTGGAATACTCTGTATATGTCTATTAAGTCCATTTGTTCACAAGTGTGATTCAGTTCTTTTATTTCTTTGCTGATTTTCTGTCTGTTTGATCTGTCCATTGGTGTCAATGGTGTGTTAAGATCTCCTGTTAGAATTGTGTTGCTGCTGATTTGGTTTTTCATTTCTATTAGTACTTGTTTTACATATCTGGGTGCTCTGGAATTTGGTGCATATATATTTAAGATAGTTATCTCTTCCTCTTGGAGTTTTCCCCTAATCAGCATGTAGTGACCTTCTTTATTCCTTCTGATCATTATTGGCTTGAAGTTCACATTGTCTGCAAACAGAATAGCCACCCCGCTTTTTGGGGGGGTTCCTGTTGCATAAAGTATTGTTTTCCATCCTTTGACTTTCAATCTGTGGGTATCCTTTTGGGTTGGATGGGTTTCTTGTAGACGGCATATGGTTGGATTTTGTTTCTTGATCCTTCTGCCAGTCTGTTTCTTTTAATTGGTGCACTGAGACCATTTACATTAATGGTTATAACTGTTATATATTGGTTTATTGTTAACATGTTATCTTTCTGCTGTTGCATCTTTGTCTTTTGGTTCTGTTTAATTGTCTGCTTTGTTTAGTGGTTTTTTCCTAGATGCATTTAGGCTGTCTTTCAGTATTCTTTGCAGGGTTGGCTTGGTGATCATGTAGTTTTTCAGCTGTTCTTTGTCATGGAAGTATCTTATTTCTCCATCCATTTTGAAGGACAGTTTTGCAGGATACATCAGCCTAGGTTGGAAATCATTTTCCTTTAGGATCTGAAATACTTCACTTCACGCTCTTCTTGACTTCATTGTTTGTACTGAGAAGTCTGCTGTGATTCTGATAGGTTTTCCTTTGTAGGTGATCTGTCTTTTCTCTCTTACAGCTTTTAATATTCTATTCTTTTGTTTGATTTCTGGGATGACCATTACTATGTGTCTAGGTGTAGTTTTATTTTGGTTATGGCTATTTGGAGTTCTATATGCTTCACTGATCTTAATATTGGTTTCCAGGCTCATGTTTGGGAACCTTTTGGGGATTACTTCTCTAAATATCCTCTTGACATCCTTTATGTTGTTCCCTTCTTTTTCATTTATCCCTATTAACCTTATGTTGTTCCTTTTTGCGTCATCTTGCAGGTGTTGAATTGTTATTTCCTGATTTTTTGTTATTTTTAAAAGATCTTTCCTTTCCTGTTCACTGGCTGCAATCTTGTCTTTAAGGTCTGAAATTCTATCTTCACATTCATTGAGGCAGTTTTTACAACTTTCGATGGAGTTTTTGATTTCCTGTGTATCTCTTTGCATCTGCTTTATGTATTCTGTTTGTTTCTTACATTGTTCATCCAGGGATTCTATCTTTTTGTTTAACTTCTCTGTGTCTTCTTTAGATATGTTCAGCATCTCCTTCATTTCTTTTATCATTTCTTCTTTCACCTGAGAGCTTATTTCTAGTTTGATCTCCTTTAAGGCTTCCCAGAGTTGCTTCTTTATTTCAGTTACTATTATTTCAGGTATTTCAGGTATGTGGTATGTATTTTCTTCTATGTATATGGCTCTTAGGCTTTCTTGGGATGGGCCGGAAGTTTGAGACTGCATTTTGGTTTTTCGTTTTGTCATTTTCCTATATTTTTGCGCTTCAAGTTTTGTTCCAAGTGAGGTAGAGAGGTCAGCCAGGCTGGGACAGAGGTCCCTGCTCCCTCCTTACTCACTGATTTTGACAGGAAGCCGAATCCTGGGCCCCAGGCAAAGAAAGCACTCTTGAGTAATCAGTGGGTCACAGAGAAAATTAAAGAAGAAATTAAACAATACCTACAAGAAAATTAAAATACAGATACAACTTACAGGAATCTGTGGGATGCAATAAAAGCTGTCCTCAGAGGAAATTTTATTGCACTGAGTTCCCACATCAGGAAAACAGAACGAATACAAATAAATAACCTGATGTTACACCTCAAACATCTAGAAAAAGAAGAGCAAGTCAAGCCCAAAGTCAAAAGAAGAGAAGAAATTATAAAAATCAGAGCAGAAATCAATGCAATAGAGACTAAGAAAACAATCCAAAGAATCAACGAGTCAAAGACTTGATTCTTTGAAAGAATAAATAAAATCGATAAGCCCCTAGCCAACCTTATTTTTAAAAGGGGAAGAAAAAGCTCAAATTCATGCGATAAGAAATGAAAAAGGTAAAATCAATACAGACTCTATAAAAATACAGAAGATCATCAACACCTATTTCAAAAACCTCTACTCTCAAAAATTTGATAACAGAAGAAATAGATTCCTAGAAACATGAAGTACCAAAGCTAGATCAAGAGGAGGTAAAACTGCTGAATAACCCAATCTCTATTAATGAAATTGAAAATGTAATTAAGTCCTTACCTACAAAGAAGAGCCCAGGCCCAGACGGATTCACTGCAGATTTCTACAAGAAATACAAAGAAGACCTAATGCCAACACTCCTCAAACTATTCAATGATATTGAAAGGGAGGTAATCCTTCCTAAGTCATTCCTGGAAGCAAATATTACTCTAGTACCAAAACCTGAGAAAGACCCAACTAAAAAAAGAGAACTATAGACCAGTCTCCCTAATGAACACAGATGCAAAAATCCTCAATAAAATATTGGCAAATAGGATGCAGCAAATCATCAAGAAGATTATACACCATGACCAAGTGGGATTCATCCCAGGCATGCAGGGATGTTTCAACATACATAAATCAATAAATGTAATCCACCATATCAGTAAAACCAAAAGTAAGAATCACATGATCATTTCTATAGATGCAGAAAAAGCCTTCGATGAGGTCCAACATTCATTCATGATAAGAACTTTACAGAAGATTGGAATAGATGGTCTTTACCTCAATATAATAAAGGCCATCTATGAAAAACCAACAGCCAGTATCATACTAAATGGCCAAAAATTGAGAGCCTTTACTTTAAAATCAGGCACAAGACAAGGATGTCCTTTATCACCACTCCTATTTAATATAGTACTGGAAGTACTAGCCGGAGCAATTAGACAAGAGAGAGAAATAAAAGTGGTAAAGATAGGAAAAGAAGAAGTTTAATTATCATTGTTTGCAGATGACATGATACTCTACATAGAAGACCCCCTAAACTCCATTGAAAGACTCTTACATACAATAAATAAATTCAGTAATGTAGCTGGATATAAAATCAATACTCAATGGGCTGGGGATTTAGCTCAGCGGCATAAGCACCTGCCTTGCAAGCAGGCCGTCGTGAGTTCAATCCCCGGTACCGATAAAAAGGAAAAAGACAAAAAAAAAATCAGTACTCAAAAATCAATAGCATTCCTGTACTCTAGCAACAAAGTCACAGAAAGAGAAATAAGAGAAGCCACACACTTCACACTAGCAAACAAATAAATGAAATATCTAGGAATTACTCTCACGAAAGAAGTGAAAGAGCTGTAGAGGGAAAATTATAACACATTGAAAAATGAAATTGAAGATGATCTCAGAAAATGGAAAAACATCCCTTGCTCATGGATAGGAAGAATAAATATTGTGAAAATGGCCATTCTCCCAAAACTTTTATACAGATTCAGTGCAATCCCAATAAAAAAATACCATCAACATACCTTATAGACCTAGAGAAATCACTCCTAAAATTCATCTGGAACCAGAAGAGACCTAGAATAGCAAAGGCAATTCTAAGCAGCAAAGGCAAGTCAGGAAGCATCACAATCGCTGACTTGAACTTATACTACAAAGCAACAGTAGTAAAATCAACATGTTACTGGTATAAAAAGAGAGCAGAAGATCAATGGACTAGATTACAAGATACAGCCACAACTACAAGCATACTCAGCAACCTTATCTTTGATAAAGGAGCCAAACATGTTCACTGGAAGAATGACAGTCTCTTTAATAAATGGTGTTGGAAAAACTGGCTCTCCATTTGCCAAAAACTAAAACTAGACCCATGCCAATCACCATGGACTAAATTAAAATCTAAATGGATCAAAGATCTGAATATTAAAATAGAAACACTAAATCTATTGGAAGACAAATTGATTGGAAGGTTTCCATTGGTCCAAACCTTAAAGACATAGGGGTAGGTAGAGAATTCATGAACAGGGCTCAAACCACATGGGAAATACTTCCCAAAATCAGTAACTGAGACCACCTCTTATTAAAAATTTTCTGCATGTCAAAAGAAATCTCCATTATAGTGGAAATAAAACCCCACAAACTGGGAAAAGATCTTAGTGAACTCCCCCTCAGACAAGGGACTTTTGTCTAAAACATATAAAGAATTAAAAAAACCTCAGACCCCCAAAATTGAAAGACCCAATCCAAAAATGGGCATCTGAAATGAATACACACTTCTCAGAGGAAGAAATACAAATGGCAAATAAATACATGAAAAAATGTTCGTCATCACTGATCATTAGAGAAATGCAAATTAAAACCGCACTGAGATTCTATCTCACTCCTGAAAGAATGGCCAGGATCAAGAAAACCAATAACAACAAATGCTGGAGAGGCTGTGGGGAAAAAGGAACTCTCCTACATTGTTGGTGGGAGTGAACTTTGTGGAGGTCAGTCTGGAGATTTCTCCAAAAACTAGGACTGGAAGTCCCATGTGACCCAGCTATACCACTTCTAGGCATATTCCCAGAAGAACTGAAAGCATCATACCACAGTGATATATGTGCACCCATGTTTATAGCAGCACAATTTGTAATTGCCAGATCTTGGAAGCAACCCAAATGTCCATCAACTGAGGAATGGATAAAAATGTTGTGGTATTTCTATACAATGGAGTACTACTCAGCTATAAAGAAGGATCACATTGAGATATTTAATCAATAAATGGATGCAGCTTGAGACCATACTCATAAGTGAAATAAATCAATCTCGCATGTGTGAATACCGAGTAGTTTCCCTAATGTAAGAAATGATTCAAATATATAAAAGTATGTGGTAATCATGATTCCCCATTATGTGGCCTTGAAGCCTTATAAAGTTTTCACTTATTAATTGGAATGGCTTTATTCTGGGCTGCTTGATATTATTGCCTGTGATGAAGTGATCAGCTATTTTGAAGAAAACAAGTTATCGTAATAGCTAGTGCTGATTTACTATCATCTTGTTTTGAAGCCCCACCAAACTATGGCTCTTCTGTCTCCACTGGTTTTATCATGTTGTATCTTGCTGGATTATATTATATATGATAGTGTAAACAAAAATTGTTATAGGCAAAGAGATAATATCAAAACCATTGTTCATTTTCTGTTAGCTGGTTCTAAATACCCTACAATGCTTTCATCCACTTGAAGGGTTTTACACTGTCTTGATATGTTTGATGTTACAGTATATGAAGTTATATTCAAATATTTCAAGGAAAAAGACACTATGGTAACTACTATTAAGTAGGGTTATTTGGTGGTGAAGCACTAGGTTGCTAAAACTGTCATGCTCTGACCTGCATTGTTATGTTGTTATGTCCTCTTTTATCTCAATCTCTCCCTTATTCATTAAAAAAGTTATTTAGTTATTTTTTATGATTTTTTAATTAAGGGAAAAAATCAAAAAAATTAGCAGGATATATTACAGTAACTTTTTTGATTTCCTATTAACTTGATTTGAAGTCCTGCAATATTCCCACTATCTTGTTTTTACTGATTAGACTCTGTTCCATTCTGTATGATAGTATCAAGTTTGAGAGTACAGACAACTACTTTGAAGGCAATAAGATTCACTATGATGCCCATTCTGGTTTGACTATTATCTTCTTTTGAAGTCCTGTAATGTTTACAATGTTTAGGTTTTATTTTCTACTGTTTTGTTCAACTTTATAATACCTAATGAGATAGACAATTATTTTTAAGGAAGCAAGAGACATTATGGTAACCATTGTTGATAACCTTGTACTCTGTTTTTACATCATGTGTTATGTCTTTCCTTGGTTTTGACTGATAGCTTTGTTTTGTCATATTTGGCTTTATTCTCTTCCAAAAAAAGTAATAAGAACTGTGGGAGTAATAAAACCCAAAATGTGTAAATTTTGTTGTAAAAAGGAGAGGGAAAAAAAGTGCTCTAAAGGATACAACTGCAAGTGTGTTTAGGGGTGTTAAATAGATGACCATATTAATGTTTTTGGTTAGATCATTGAACACAACTGTTTGCAGTCTCACTGTTTGAATGTCCACTTTGTATGTTTTGATCCTGTGACTTGAGCAACTATCTTTAAGATGATAATATGTAATCTATTAACTGGTGATTTCTTACTGGGGTTTTTTTTGTTTGTTTGTTTTTTGCAGTTCTGTATTACTTGTACCATTACACTGTTTTGTTTTTTCTCTTTTTCTTTTTAAATAAAATAAATAAAAGAAAGAGTAAAGGCTGGAGACTTAGCTCAGCAGCAGAAGTGCCTGCCTGGAAAGTGCCAGGTCATGATTTGGATTCCTGGTAACAAAATAAATTGATAAATAAGTTAATGAAAAAGAATTGAATAAACCTAGAGGGTTTATGAAACATGATCATGTTGACTAATGTATGCATTATGGGATCCCCACAAAGATAACAGAGAAACAAAAAGAAAGTGCCTTTAAAGAAATCAAAAAGAGATTTCTAAGCTAAAGAGAATTCTAGCTAAAAGAGAAATATTTTACCAATGTCTCCTTATATTACATGAAAATTAAAAAGAAATAATGGCTGAAAAATTCCAAAATATAAAAAGAGAAATAGATAATGATTTTAAACCATAAAGATTCCCAAATAAGATAGTCCAATAATGCCTTACTGAGACACATTATAATTAAATTGTGAAATGTCTAAGAGGTAATTTTGAAAGTAGCAAAAGTGACCTTTTACAAACAAGCAAGAATCCCTAATACTGTCAATGAATTCCTCAGCAAAAATGTTCCAGGGCAGGAGAAAGTAGAATGATAGAACACTAAAAGAAAAAAAATTCCAGCCAAAAATAATTTACCTGGAAAAAAATGTTACTCAGAATGATGAAGAAATATATTTCTAGAAAAAATAAGTGTGTAATGGAGTTCCTTAAGTTAAAATAAAGATGATACACAGCACCACAAGAGCATATGAAAATATAAATCTCACTTCAAATCTTAAATATAAAAAGAAGAATATGGTAATAGTGTAATGGAACTATATAAATCATGGTTAATACTAATATATAAATTAACATAAAAGTCATAAAAGTAAATGTAACCTCAGAAATTTTAAAATACACAAAGTTAAAGTCTAATGTTAATATACAGAGAAGTACAGTTTCTGTATAAAATTGACATTAAGCAATTTAAAATACTGTTGTAAGTATAAAATTATAATCAAAAAATAAACCGATAAAGCACAAATAATCCAGTGAAAATATTAAGGCAAATAATACAAAAACATCATTAAAAATGCAATGAAAGACAAGAGAACTGGAAGGAAAAAAGAACAAAAGAGTCAGGAAAATAATGAGATTGGCAATAGTATTACCTTCTTTGCTGAAAACCTCAATTAAACTACATGATGTTGGTGAATGGACCAAGGAGCAAGACCTACTTATGCACTGCTATAAAAGGCTCCACATAAATGAAGAACACACATAGGTTGCAAATGAAGGAATAGAGAAAACATTCCAAACAAATGCAGTGACTACACTTGTACTTTAAGCCAAACACTGTCATAAGAAACAAAACAGAGAGAGCATTACATGGTAATAAAAATGTGTATCCAACAGGAAGATTTAACAGTTATAAACATTTGTGCATTGAGCTTCAAACACCTAAATATATTTAGCAAACAGTGACAAGCCTGAAGGAAGAAATAAATAGTAACACAATATGAGAAACTACTTCAAGCCAATTCTCTATAATGAGAAACACCAACAAGAAAGCAATAGAAGGAAAGAACTCAATGATATTATAGAACAAATAGATTTAACTGATAAATTCAGTACATTCCACCACGTTATAGCTTGTATCTAGATGTCTCTCATATCGCATGTGCTCATGGGGAACATCACAGAGGTGGCTGCATCTAGCATGTGTGAATATGGATTGAGTGTGTGTGATAACTAAATTTGTCCATTATTTGGTTTAGCATAGTTCTGAATGTGGATAGTGGCAAGGCTCACCCAGAGTGTGGGTGGCACCAACAAATAACATTGAGGCTGGATGGAATAAAACAAAAAGAAGGCTCTTTGCTGCTGCTGGCTCCTGCATCCCCTGACATGGTCTGTTTCTCCTCTACCATGCCATCTGTTAGGCCATGTGCATGGGAGTCAGCTAACTATGAGCTAAAACCCCCACAAACTGTGAGCTAAAATAATCTTTTCCTCCTTTAACTTGTGGAGTCAGGTGTTTTGTCCCAACAGTGAGGAAGTAACTAAGACAGATTTTGATACTGAGAGTGAGGTCATTGCTGTGACACTACCTCACCATGTGATTCATAAGCCCTTGAAATTGGCTTGTGGGAAGCTATAAAAGTTTTGGAGATGTGGGATGGAAAAGCAGCTTTAGAATGTTGTGAGCTGAGTCTGATGGGAGATTCTATTGACAGCCTAAAAGATACTAGGCTGAAGAGACATCAGTTGGGAACAAGAAATGTTTTGGCAGTTGGAATCCAGAATATGTATATTATATTCTGAAAGAAAGTTTGTCTCCTTTTGGCCCTGTCCAAATGCATTGCAGGAAACTAAAATTAACAGAGCAGGCTAATGAATCTGTTGGAAGAAATGTCAAGCATGTTGTGGAGGCATGGCTAATATTGGGGGTTTTAGCCAGTTTTACCTTGAGGAGTAAGAGCAAATGGCCAAACACAATGATTTAACAATTATTGAGTTTGACCAGAAAGAAAGCTCCAGTAAAGATATAGCCTACAAAGTTGGAGCAGAAGGAAATTTGCTTGCTGAAAGGGAATAGAAAAATAGAAAAGATGGCCTGAGGGTGTCATAAAAAACAGCAGGACTCCACTCTTTGCAGCCTTAAAATTCCAAAAGTGAAATATTTTTTTTGAGAGGAGAACCCCAGGGAAACATGTTCTATAATGGCAGTGACCAAAAATCTATGCCTTAGGATGAGGTTCATAGAATTTAGCAACCCAGGAATTACTACCAAAGGAGAAGAAAGTTAGATATTGTTATCAGCCACTTGTTGTCAGTTTTGGGCCATGCAGGATGCAAGAATTGTGGGGACAGGAAAGTTTCCACCCAGATTTAAGAAGAAGCCCTGGAGGCCAGCTATTGTATCCTTGAAAGTGCAGGTTATGAAAATATTTTGCTAGCTATTCCTCAGACAGAGGACTAACATCTAGAATATATGAATTCTCAAAAACTTTGAACTACCCAAAATAAAAGTTTGAGTCAAAAACTGGGCAACTAAAATAGACACTTCTCTGAAAAAGAAATACAAATGGCCAATAAACATATGAAAAAAAGTTTGCCTCTCTGCCCATTCAAGAAATGCAAATTAAAACAACATTATGGTTTTATCTTACATCAGAAAAAGTGACAACCACCAAGAAATCAAGTGATACAAGTGATGATGTACCACAGTGAAAAAAGAACTCATTCACCTTGTGGGTGGAAATATAAGCTAGAACAACCATTTTGGAAATTGGTATGGAGATTTCTCAAAAAACTAAAACTAGGAATTCTATCTGACCCAGCTATTTCCCTCTAAGTATCATCTCAAATGATCTAAAGACATCATATTATTGTGGTACATGCATATCAATATTTACAGCAGCTCAATCCTCAATAATGAAATTCTGGAAGCAACTGATATATCCATCAACAGACTCATGGATACATAATATGTGGTATTTATACATGATAGAATACTACTTATCAAGAAAAAAATAATAAATATGAGACATTCATAGGAAAAATGAGTACACCTGAAAAATATAAATGAAATGTCAGACACAGAAGTTTAAATACCATGTGATGTGTCTTGCTTGAGAAAGGCAAAGTGTAAATAAAGACTAAAATTAAGATTCAATAGGAGAGACAGCTGACTTGAAAATTGAAAAGAGCTCATGATACTGAGGATGAGAGAAAGGGGAGAGGGAAAGAAAATTGATTTAAGATATATCTCATATATGTACCAACTGCTCACAATGCATGCAAAATTATGTCATAAATATGAACTAAAATAATAATGTTAATGATAATGAAAATGGAAAAAGGGAACAAAAAGTCATCAAGATATGTCATATACATGTACTTACTCCCTGAAATAAATGTAAACTTCATGCACAGAAAACAGATGCTAATGAAATAAATACAAAATCAGGTTGGGATATGCCCTGGGTTCAAGCCCCATTACTAAAAATGTCATACTCCATGGCCATATAGGATTTATTCCTAAGATGTAAGGATGGTTCAACATATGAGGCACATGCTATTAATGTCCGTAATTTAAAGAGGAATACTAACACTGGATAATTAGTGTCAACTCTGGACCTAAGAGATAGTTAAAGCCACAAATCTCTTACATAGCATAACCTAAAACAGTTACCACTTTGAACAAACTGTAAGATGTTCATCCAAAAATTAGTCATACTGAAGCGACAAAAGCACCATTCAGTGGACAAATCCATTAATGAAAGCAACACTGCAACGACTTCCATGGGCTTTTCAAAATTTCTCTCCACCATATTGAAACCTTCAGCAAGGCAAGTATAGCAGCTATTTTTCACTAGATTTTATTAAGCACACACTACTGCCTGGCAGTAGTAAGCACTCAACATATAAATTCTACATGTACAGCTTCCTTAAGTTTCAATTCCTTATCCCATTGCTTTATCCTTCACAATCTTTTTCCATAGTGCATTACAATATAGACCATTTTGAAGTATTTTAACACTGAATTTAAATATCATAACAAACATCTACCATGTATTAAAATAATTGGAGCAACCCAGAATCACAAAATCAGGTTTAGAAAGCAGCTCTAGTTAAGCCAGAGGTGTTAAAATATCTCTGAAAACACTTCCTCTTAACCTTTCAAAATGAAGATTTTTGTTAATCTTATGAAAATTGTGCACATGAACAGATGTACTCTGGAAAAACAAAATTTGGCCAATATTGGCTAAGGAACAAAGTGATTTGTACCTGAATGACTTCCACACTTGGTTACTGCATATTAATCATAGGTAACAACAGCAACTGCACTGCAGTGGCAGAGAAGGACAATCCAGATTTCTGTTAGACATACTTCCATTAAAATCGATTAATTCTTAATCATCAGAATCTGATTTGGGCTCAAGTTTAGTAGGCTAATTTTCTTTCTATGAGAATAAAGTCATGGTAATTTTCTGATTATTTAAAAGAAATTAAATCAGAGAGATAAAAGAGAAACACTACATCAAGAGGTCACCAACATCAAATATTTTCTGACTTTTTGACCCATCATCTGAGCAGCATTTACTTTTCAAGGCATATTTACCCTAGCCATCAGTAGTGGGAATATTCTTGGAGTGCACAACTTACTATTTAGAAAAATGTCATTGGGACAGGCTAAAGAAACCTTTTCATCACCATCTAGTTATGGTTACTAAATTCCCCGTGATACGAAGCAATGGTTTGGGGCTATATTTTATTACCAGAGAAATACCAAATACTTTTGGAGCAAATATCAGAAAAGAATCTTTTGGTGGAACTTTGGTTTTAAGAGAATGTTCATGAGTGGCTTCTCTTTATTTCTTACACCACATTGGCTTTGTTGTACCCCACAGCCAACTTAATTGAAGCATACATGTATTTACTAAGTGCATTTAAGCCATCTGGAGGGAATTTCTGCCAGTTGCTGAACACTAAATTATGATCAGGTCCTAAACCTTGTCTTTGAAATTGCCTAGTCTCCTGGGGAGGCACCATGGTAAGATTTTTAAACAGAAACAAAGTACACAGTGCTCTGGAGACCCAGTATCTGTGAAGTCAGAAGGCAGGGGCTTCCTGGGACAGCCATTGTCCAGCTGAGTTTTAGCGACAATATAGTGTGCAGGAGTATGAACACACTGCCAAACCTGGCAGAACAGAGTTCTCACAAGGAACTGATTAGAGAGGTTTTTTTTCCAATGAGCCTGTACATTTCACTAAAAGGAAGTTAAAAAAAGGAATAATAAGAGTTTCCAGTTTTCCCTAAAGATATGACATGGCTTTAGTATGTTTGTGAAAACTAAGCAATTAATGCTTACTATTAAATAAATAAATAAACAATAGATGTGATTTATATTTCATCAAGTTTCTCCTCAGGTTCACTTAATGGCCCAAAGTCTAACTCAGAATAGCACCTTCATTTGATATTCATGTTCTTTTACTCTGCTCCAATCTGTGAAGTTGTTATGGTTTTGTTTCATGACTCTGATAATTTTCACTAGTCCTGGGCAAGTAATGCTTTAGAGTCCATTTGAACTGCTGTGACAAAATGTGTTCATTGAGTAATTTATAAACAACAGAAATGTATTTCTCACAGTTCATGAGGCTGAAATGTCTGAGCAAGAAACCGGCAGCAGCAGTGTCTGGTGATGGCTGTCCCCTGCTTTCTACCTAGCTCCTCTTGCTATATCCTCACACAGAAGAAAGGACCAACAAGCTCCACCAGGTCTCTCGCATAATCACCTCCCAAAGATCTCACCTCTCAATACCACCATTCTCAAGATTAAATTTCCCACTAGCATGAATTCTGGGGACATGAAAACACTGAGTAAGCAGATAGGTAGTTAGTGAAGCAAGCTGCAGTTTGAGTTTGTTTGAAATTTTCTTATGATTAAATTGAAATTGTGGCCTCCAGGGACATGTCCTTCTCATTGCATCAAATGAAGGTTATGTGTTGTCAACAAGACCCATTGCCATTGATGCTAAATTAGCCTTGATCACTTGGTTAAGGCAGTGCGGTACAGAGCTCTTTTTATGATTTCATATTCTATTATTTGGAAAGGACTCTGTAAGTCCAGTCCACACATAAGGGTAGAAAAATTAAGCTTCACTTACTGGATAAAGGAATATCTATATCTATATCTATATATAGATATAGATATAGATATAGATATAGATATAGATATAGATATAGATTCAATATATATATAGATAGATAGATATTCCTTTACATTTCATGTGTTAGGTATTTTGCTTCAGAGATGGAAGCAAAATATATATATATATAGATAGATATATATTAAAAATAATATATGTTGTATATATTTTTTGAACTTTTGAAAGAAAGATTTATCCCTTCTCTTCTGATTAACAACTTATTTATATTATTTGAGCTCATGTACATTTATTTAGCAGCTTGGGTTATTATCCAAAAGTGTGATATTTATTTTGTTTCTCATGTTGCTTCAACTTTGGTGAGTGAGAGCTCCTTTCATATGTCCTTTTCAAATGTCCTGTATTTTCATTATGTTAGCATTTCCTTGATTTTTGGCACCACAGGATGCTACAGCATAACTTTGAGTCATCTATTAGCTACACCAATATCAGTTATTTCCTCAAGAAATCTGTTTGCTTTATTGGGTAATAGTATTTAGAAACTGAGGTGGATGTTTTATATGTATAAATGCTCAGATAAAACAACGATGAAGAAGAAGAGATGTCTATAGGAAATTAAAGGGGCATGAAAAACAACTAACCAACTGGAACATGACTCAACACCAAAAAAAGGAAAAGGAAATGATAAATGAAAACAATTGTAGAAATATAGAAGGAAGTCAGTTGATGCTCACAGAACCCCAGAAAGTCTTTGAATTGAAGGCACAAGCTAACCCCAAAAGCAGGAATGCAAGTGGGCTAAAAAATAGGAAGGATAAGAGTCATATAATGAACAATGTATTGACTTTTCCATCTCTGAAGCAAAATACCTAACACATGAAATGTAAAGGAGAGGTTTTACAGAATTCAGTTTATGGTGGGCTAATTTTGAGGCAGAAATTGCATAATGAAAAGATCTGGTGGAAGAAGGCTTCTCACCTCATAGCACACAGGAATCAGAGAAAGAAAAAGCCACAGGTAAGAATACAGCTTTCAAGGTCGTTTTTCCAGGGTCCTGCTTCTTTTTACCACCTCCAACCATATGATATTTTGAAGGGACATGCAAAAAGTGGGGTCACGGTACCCTGCTTTATCTTAGGACAATAAGCACCACAGACCTCCAAAATGTTCATGTCCATCTCAGTACAAAACACACTTAGTCCCTCTCCAAGAGTAGCCAAACATTTAACAGATCTACCATTGCTAAAACATCTATGTTCAAAGTCTTCTCTGAGACACAGGACAAACGCATAGCTGTGAGCCCCTGTAAAAATCAAAATGAAAGTTAAATACTTCCAACATGCAATGGCAAAGGGTAAACATTCTCATTCCATAGGAAGGAATAAGGGAACAGAAAATAACTGAACCAAAGGAAGACTAAAACCTCAGAGGACAAACATTACCTCTTGCAGCTCCGTGTCACAGCTTCAAGCATTTCTTTCCAAGAGTCTCCTGGCAGGGACTGTGACTCTGTCAAACATTTCTGTCTGGTGTACCAGGCGTTCTTTTGAAATCTTGGTGGAAGCCTCTGTGTGCCTCCCCTTAACTCATGTATTATTCATGCCTGAAAAACCAGCACCACATGAACGATGCCAAGGTTTGCCACTAGGTTAAGCAGTAGTCAAGCTCCCTGGGGCCATGGCTAGAGTTACCCTTCAACACCTAGATAAATGAATGGGGTGAACCACTTCTCTATGCCCCTGAAGGAGCAGAGTACCCCATGGATGTCTTCTCAAAATGATGTTTTTCAGAGAATTTTACCTTTTTACATACTTAAGAATGTAATGAGTGAGGCTGGGTCATTTCCTGAGAAGCCTTCAAGATATCTTTCACATTGTCCTAATACAAAGTACTTGACTTTTTAAAATGCTAATATTTTCAGCAGCCATTCAGTCATTGGCCTCAATTTTGCAGATTATTCTTCTGTTCTGGTGAAACTGCCAAATTTTTACATATTTCAACTCTATGTTTTGGTACTGTTTCTCATTATAAGCCTGAATAAAACTGGAAATCAGTACCCATGCCATAACCGAATGCTAGGCTACCCTGAAATACTCTCTGCCAGATTAATTAGTCCATCAGCCTAAATTTCAGTCTTTCACAAAAATCTCAGGACATGAGCAAAATACAGACATGCTTTTTTGCCCAGGTGTAACACATACAGCCTCTAGTCCAGGTGCCAATGGAGCCCTGTTCCCAATGAAATCTCCTGGGCCTGGCCTTTACTGCTTGCATTCCTGTTGGCATTCTAGTCTTCTGATCTCCAATCAGAATCATCAAACAAACTGTGCTTAGAGTATTTTAGGGTCTCCATGTCTTGCATCTCTAAACCTTTTCAAACTGTTCCTAAAAACCAGTTCCAAAGACTTCCGAATCACATCATCTAATACTCACAGAAATATCTCTGCTTCCCAGTACAAATTTTCTGTGTTAGTTAGGTTTTGTACCTCTAGGATAAAGAATACTACCAATTTAAAGAAGAGAGGGTTAATTTGCTTTACAGTTTTAGGTGATTTAGTCTATGGCTAATAGAAAGGCATGGTACAGATACAGCTCATGGTAGCCAGGAAGCAGAGAAAGAAGAAAAGCACTGAAGGGTAAGAATGTACTCTTCTAGGTCCCTATCCCAGTTACCCACTTCTTCTGATCAGGTCCCGCCTCTGGACACTTGAGTCTTTTGGGAGACATTTCAGATATAAACCATAATAATCAGCTAGATCCATAACTTTCTTCCCATGACACACACACACTCAAGAAATTATTCTTCCCCAGAATAACACAAGACTTGAGGTTTATGCTCCATTAGAGTTCTTCCAAAACTTCTGTAGATTGAAAATGGTAGGCAAAGTTGAAGATAGGAGTATTCAACTGAAAATAAAAGAAATAAACAAAATACTATGTGAAATAGTGAAACATCTCAGCTTTTTGTTTGTTTATCTCTGTTAACCAAATTAAGCATTTCTCTGTAGACAAATGACCCCATCAGGAGAAAAATCCCCCAGGTGATAGTTAAAATCATAATCTGCCCACCTTTCAATGAAGTGACAGACAACTCAAGAACCTGAATGTGTGCTAATAAACTTATAATAACTTCCTTCTATTCTTATTATTAATGGTATAATACATAAAGAATATCCACAATAAAATATATAGACATGTATTTATAATATAACTATAAAATAAGCATTCTGTAGCCTCCATCATGGTTAAGAAATTGCCACCACCATAAAAGGAAGCCACTGATTTATCTCCTCATTTATTTTTCCTAGGAATAATCAACGTCTTGATATTTTTAGCTTCTTTTACCACTCTACATGATTTATACTGGTTTCTCAACTTATGTTTTGACTATTTTTAAATTTACTAAAACAGGCTTATATTGGATATATTATGTCTTAGTTACTTCTTACTGGTTGCTGAGACAAAATACCTGAAGCCCAAAATTGAGAAAGGAAAGGCTTATTTCTTACAGTTTTTTGGAGGTTTCAGTCCATACTCAGTTGGCTCCAAGGCAGGGTGGCATGGCGGGGCCACAGTTCATGGTGGCTGCAAACAGCGAGGAAGGTAACAGGCTAAAGAGAACATGACACACCTTCTTCCTGCCATTACAGTACATCCTGGTTCTACCCGTAGGCCAGTGTAGCACTTACACCCCAAATCCAAGTGCTAGGCAATGAACCAATCACAAATGTACAATGCAAATGCATGAGGCCTGGGGGCCACCAACATAAACCATGACATTCCACCCCGGGCCCTCAGGACACATGTACATCTTTTATATAAAAGACATTTAGTCCATTTCCAAGAGTTGTCAAAGTCCTAATAGTTTCAGCATTGCTGAAAAGTCCAAGTCCCAAGTCTCCTCCAAGGTGTATGGCAAACTCTTACCTGTAACCCGCTGTACAAATGAAACAAGGTTAAACATTTCTGAAATGCAAAGGCACAAGATAAACATTACCATTCCAAATGTTACAAACAGGGGAATATGAAGCATTGGAAACAGAGCAAGTCCAATACCCAGCAGGGTGAACATTAAGTCCTAGAGTTCCATACCCAGCATCTGAAGCAATCCAAACTCCAAAAGGCGTGGGTGATTCCACTCCAATGGCACTTCCAGGGATTTTAGCTCCCTTAGCTTCTCTCTTAAACTCAGTCTGCTCCCTTTTTTGCAGCTTTCCTTGGATGATCCATGTTCCTGGATTTTCCAAACTTCTGGGGTCTCCACTGCACTTTGGCTTCACCCTTACATCTTTACAAACTGCCCTCTCAGAGGCACACTGCTTGGCCTCCCGGGCCCTTTGCAATCAAGGTGGAAGCTGTCTTACCCTCCAAATTTGTGTATTTTCCTTGCACCTAAAATCAGCACCAGGTGGGTGACGCCAAGGTCTTCTGCCAGCTGGAGCAGCAGCCAGGCTTTTTCTCTCTTGGCTGTAGGGGTCAATTGCCTGGATCATTGGGCTCTGTGAATCTGATTGTGAAGAAAAGCTTCTCTATGTTGCCACCACTCTGGAACCCCATGTAGCCTCTGTTGCCATTCTGGAGCATGGTGCTCTGCAGCTTTCTCCTCTGAGCAAATTCTTTCACTTTTGCAGTTTTGAGGGTGCAAGGGGTTGTGACCTGCTGCTTCCTGGGATGCCCCGGGGCCATATTTTTTATATCTCTGTTTCTCCTCAGCAATCAAAGTCTCAACCCTATCTTTACCATCCACAGCCTTCTGGGAATTTTCCTTCTGGCCAAATTCACACAGTTGTAAATTATCCTGCTGTGCTCTTTGCTGTTGATTTGCAACACAAATCTGGCTAAAAGCCCCCAACAATAGCCGTCCCACCGCCTCAACATTTGACTGCTTTGTAATTTCCTTTTCCAGATTAATCAGTGCATTGCTCTTAGTCTCAGTCTCAGGCAAAGTCTATGGGCATGAACAAAATGCAGACAAACTTTCTGCCAAGCCATAACATCATGGATAGTCCAACAACCAATGCAGTCCTTCTTCCCAGCAGAAACCTCCCAAGCCTGATCTTTACCATGAGGCTTTCTATCAACATTCTGTTCTCCTGAGCTCTGAACAGAATCTCCTGTACAGTACAGCCTAAACTGCTCCAGCTCTATGAGTCCAGGCGACATGTCCAAACCTTTCCAAACTCTGCCCACAAGCCATTTCCAAAGCCTCTTGAAAAACATTGTCAGGTATAGTCACAACAAACTACCCCACTCCTCGGTACCAAATTCTGTCTTAGTTACTTTTTACTGGTTGCTGTGACAAAATACCTGAAGCCCAAAACTGAGAAAGGAAAGGTTTATTTCCTTTCCTTCCAGTTTTTTGGAGGTTTCAGTCCATACTCAGTTGGCTCCGAGGCAGACAGGCATGGCTGGGCTGCAGTTCATGGCGGCGGCCAACAGCAAGCAAGAACCAGCAAAGAGCAAGACACACCTTCTTCCTACCATTACATTAACATCCTAGTTCCACCCCTAGGCCAGTGTAGCACTTACATCCCCAATACAAGTGCTAGACAGTGAACCAATCACAAATGTACAGTGCAAATGCATGAGGCCTGGGGGCCACCAACATAAACCATGACACATTAATTGTAACTTCCTTCCTTCCTTCAGTATATCATTTGAAAAATTATTTGTAATAATATAGGTAATTATAGTTACTTCACTTTGGTTTCTTTTTAACTTTTATTTTTATTGGTAAATGTTTGCAATATATGATGACTACATTCAGCATAGGAGGTTCATACACATACACAAAACCTCTTAATTCTGTTTACATCCCTTTCCACCCCTCCCTCCCATTCCCCTTTACAAAAGATTTATTATTCTATTTCTCACTAACTATATTTTATTTTACTCTGTAACTTATTTATGAAGTTTTTCATACAAGAGAAATCACTTGATACTTAAGCTTGTGTGTCTGATTTATTTCACTTAACATGGTATTAAGGCACATCCATTTTTCTAAAAAATAACTCAATTTTATCCTTCTCTATGGCAGAACAGTGTGTCATTGTGTATAAATATCACACTTGCTTTATCCACTTATCTATTAGTGGACTTATAAGCTGCTTTCAAGATTTAGCTATTACGAATTGTGCTACTATAAAAATGGGTACATAGGAGCTGGGGATTTAGCTCAGCGGCATAAGCACCTGGCTTACAAGCAGGCAGTCGTGAGTTTGATTCCTGGTACTGATAAAAAAAAATGGGTACCTAGTGACAGTTAGAGGGAGGGTATAGGCAGGGATGATAAAGGACTTGACTTGAGTGAATAATGGTTGTGTATTTGCCACAAGCTTATTGTGCACTATGTACTTGAGAAATTTATATCTTGTGAAATTTTTACATTATTCAGTATGTTCCTTTTAGGCCCCGGACTTTCCCCTCAACCTGGAAACAAAGATTAAGACCCTGATTGGCTTAGATTACACCAGTCAGTGAAACAGTTATATTTAGAAATCAGTTTATTCCTACAAGTATAAGCAAACTTCAGGTCCCAGCTTGGAGAATTCAGTCAAATTCTGCTGCCTGTAGCATATCCTGTCATTTGACAGCTATTCCTTGTATTCACGATCTCATAAATAAAATTTTTGGCTTGCATCACTTTAATTGCTGACTTCCTTGTTCTCTGCCATTCTCTGCTGGGGACCTTCAGCTCTGAGCCAGTCTCATCTTATTTCCCCATTCTTCACCAGACTGGAGGTGAGAAACCTGGACACTTGAGGAGGGACAGAGCGTCACTGAGGATCCCTGGCCCATCGGGGACCACCTGCTAGATGCCACTGGTATGTATATATCACTGTAATATGATGTCTTCAATTTTTTCAGGAAGATACCTAGGAAGGGAAGAGCTTGGGTTGAGTCAAGTTGGATTTCTAGTTTTCGTTACTTGAGGAAGTTCCATTATAACTTTATTAGTTTACATTCTAATCAGCAGTGTTATATTTTACCCACAGCCTCACCAGCTTTCTCATTATTCAGTTTCTTGACAATGGTGATTCTTACTGGACAAAGATGGGATCTCAGTGTTGTTTTAATTTACATTTCTCTAATGGCCAGAGATATTGAATATTTCTTCTCTATTTATTGATATTTCCACTTCTTGTTCTGTGAAGGGTCCATCCATTATAGTCACTCATTTTTTACTGCATTTTTAAATTTTGGGGGTCAGATATTTTTTTCTTTATATATTTTAGATATTAGTCAACTACCCAAGGAGAAGTTGAAAAAAAAATGACTTCTCTTTAAGACATCTCTTCCCATTTATGATTGTTTCCTTTGTCGTGAAGCTCTTTAATTTGACATAACCCTATTTGCTGGTTCTTGGTGTTATTTCTTATGTATTTGGGATTTTGTTCACAAAGCCCTTGCTTAGGACTATGTCTTGAAGAGTTTTACTTATTTTGTGTTTCAGCAGATCGCTTCTGTTTTAATAGTTAGGCCTTATTTCCATTTTAATTTCCTTTTAGTACAGAGTGAGAAATACAGGTCCAGGTTCAGTCTTCTGCATGTGGGTAGCTAGTTTTCTAGCAGCATTTGTTTTTGAGGCTGTCTTTCCTCCAGTGCATGCTGTTGGCCCCTTTGTCAAAGATCAGAAGCCTGAATGTGCTTGGAATTGTTTTGTGCATCACTCTATCTTCTCATTGGTCATTTCTGCTACCCACACACTTAATAGAATTTTTTTTTAATGTCTCGGATTTCTTTTTGCTACCTGTTCACAGACCCTTTTTCTTTGTTAGACTGGTCATTCATATTGGTGTAATTTTGTCTAGCTCAGTTAGCTTTTTATTAATCTAGTCTGTAAATTCACTGATAATTTTTATCAAAGTCATTATCCACTTAGTAA
Source organism: Cavia porcellus (assembly GCF_034190915.1). Lineage (NCBI taxonomy): Eukaryota > Metazoa > Chordata > Mammalia > Rodentia > Caviidae > Cavia > Cavia porcellus. Next base: position 46,509,027 of record NW_026947513.1, on the reverse strand, counting down.
TACCATCTTGGAGCTTGCTTATCTGAGGTTTTTTGTTTGGTTGTTTGTTTTTTGTCTCCTCTTTCAAAATTCCATATAATTCAATTGTTTGGCTTTTTATTTCTTCCCCAATTAATGTCCCAAGAATCAGCTTTAGGGGAATTGGGAACTATTGGAGGCATTTTGGTGATGTTTTCTCATGTTTCATGTGTGTGCATGCTGAGGCTTACAATTTGATTACAGTAGAAACACTTTGTTGCCAGTCTGAAGATCTCTTTGGTTAGTGTCTGCTCTCCAGGGTTGCACTCTGGGTGTGTCTAACAGACCTTTGCCTCTGTCCTAAGACGTGGACCACTTCCCTTACTAGAGGGACAGAAAGATGTAGTTTAAGTAGACCAGCACACAAGTTTCTAAAAATTAACCAAGTATTGTTGATGACGCAAAGACAAATTGGGTGTTGGTATGCACTAAAAATGATTAACAGCAACAATTATGTCACCATGGCAATAGCCACAAAACTAGCAATAATAATTGAGTCAAAGACAAAACTTCTTAATAGAAAAGAGAACTGTATTTATCACACAGGCACAAAAACAGGACAAATAATGACACACAGCAAATATCTACTAAAGACGGAAGCACCTATACAACCATTAACAATGAATTCAACAATAATAGCATAGAACCACCTAAATATCTAAAGAATAATAAAATTAAATAGTAATAGTAATGAAAATGGCACAGGAGGGACAGGGAAATGACAGAAGTAAAACCTGAAAAATAAAGAAAATAAACATAAGAAGAGAAAAATGAGATTAAAGATCTTATTAAGGAGTAAAAGAAAAATAGAATTAGATAAATGTAACAGAAAAGAACAAACAAGAAACACAAGATATGCAGCAAAAGGGGAAAAAGGGGCAGAAAAGAAAAAGGAAAAACAAAGCTCCAAACAAAAAAAATTTTTAAATAAAAGAGAAATTAATTTTTAAAATTTCTTTGCATTTTGAATGAGTGGCTCGTTTCCAGGCCTGCAGCTTCAGAGTCCACCAGAATGGGGTAAGGATTGAGTCCTTCTGAGACTCCTTTGTTCCCACACTGATTTTTGTGTGTGAATACTGAGTCCCACCCCATCTTTCTTGCTGGGGTGGTCAGTCAGTGGTGCTCTCTAGACCTGTGTAATGCCATCAACTCCCAGTTTCTACGTCTCTCTGCGTGCCCAAGCCATGGCTTTCTCCATCAAGGTTATGGACTGGGTTGCAGAGGAGTCCCTCTGCTCCAGAGACCTCTCTGTCCATACACCACAGGCTGAGGTGATCCCCAGGCTGAAGCATACCTCTGATCATGCTGGCAAATGGTTGAGGAAAACGATCACCACTGAGCAGGCAGCTGGGCTGGAGAAGGAATGGGTGCCTAGCAGTCTACTGAGAATTAATGCTTTCAGATTCACCCTCCACCCTCCACAAGTCACATGCCACTAGCCTGGCTTTTAATCTCAGACTGAAGAACTCCAATGCTGTTTCAAGCCAGCACTTACGCTTCTCAGGTTTCCCATATCTAACCTCTACCCTCTCCATGAGTGTCTTATTGCCGCCTCCCTTCCAGTGACAGTGTTAAGGTGGGCCCAGAAGCCCTGCAGAGCAGTAGTTCTGTAGCTCAGTCCTAAACAATTAACCCCTTCCCAAACGGCTCCTGATCAATCACTCTCATGCATGGAAGGCATAGCACTGTATTTCTTCTCCAGTTGTAACCTACCGTGCAAGAGCTACTTTCAGAGACAGAGTCCACACTGGGTATTTTTGGGGCCAGCACAGCCATCCCGTTCAGTTCTTCCAGGGACCCGAGGATCCTCTCCAAGTTACCTCCATTAGCATAGAGAGCCCGTCCTGGGAGCAGCCGCACGCTTTGGACTGCCTGACTCCTTCCTCCACGTCGTGCCACAGATCTCCAGCGTCTCTCTAGTTGGGTATCCTGCCAGCTCCTGATTTTCAGGGATAGACTTTCTTCTTCACCAAATTGTTGTACACCAGGTTTCTCTGGGAACCACAGTGGGACTGCTGTTTTTACTGCACAATTTTTAATCTCTGATCTCATTTCCACTTCTGTAAAAGTGTCTCTAGATCATTATTGTTGATTTTTGGTTTTTTTCCCAATTTGGGTTTCTATAAACAATACTGAGATGAAAGTTTTGTGTATGTGTCCTGATAAATATGATGTAAAATGTTCTTGAATATATAACTAGAATTAGAGCTACTTTCTGATGTCATGACTATGATTTTGAAATATCAACAATTTGTTTCAGAAATTGACATAATTAGACCCGTACATATATTGTCAGTTTATTCCCAGCAGAGGCATATAGCAGTTCTTGGAAAGGGTATCGCTTTTTCACATGCAGTTCTGTGAAAAACAATTTTATGTGCAAAATAATGAACCTTGGCTTTTCCATCATACTTGCGTATAATTTATCTTGAAATAGAGACTACATCCAAATATTAAGATTTATACTTGACAAAATATCTAAAATCTTATTGGCTATATATTTGTAAAAGATATTTTTACAGTTTTGCTTTTAAAAGTAAAATTTATTATGTGGTTTTAGGCTATATTATATAATGCTATTTGATACACATACATAGTAAAAAAGGTAACTACAAAGAAAATTTATATATCAATCTCATATAGACATCCATTCTGCTTACTTCTTTTTGTGGCCAGAGAAGCTAAAATTTAACCAATTAACATAAGCTCTATTAAAAACTCAATTTTATTTGCTGTTCTCAGTGTTATTGTTTTAATTTTCTTGTTGCTGAGATAAAATACCCAATACCTAAAATTAACGGAGAGAAGGTTTATTCTATTACAGTTTATGGAGGTTTCGGTCCACAACCAGCTGACTCCAAGACAGTGAGGCAGGCAAACAGGCCCTGCTGGGGAGAAGCAGCTCATAGCATACAGGGCAGGGCGGACAGAATGCAGAAGCATGGAGCAAGCAGCATGCCTTCCTTCTGTCTTTATAGTCCACCCAGGGTGTAAGTCTATTGATTGGTGCCCCCACACCAATGTGGGACTTCATTTAGCCCCTCCTGCAACCCCAGTGTCATACCCTTACTCCACATTCACACACCTTAAGGAAGCCACTTTTGAAACTCCCCATCCATGATTGCATGAGGCTTTTTGGGGAACTTCTAGGTACAAGCCTTAATTGTACATTAAATATCTGGATTTAGTCATCCTACATATCTTATTCTTTATTATACTATAACATCCTCTGACCTGCATTACCCCATGCCTCTCCCCTACCTCCACCCTACCTTTCTGATAAACATTGTTTTGTTCTCTGTCTCTCTGTCTCTGTATATCTTATTTTTGTTTGTGTGTTTGTTTTTAGGGTCCACATAAGAGAGATCTTGCAATATATTTCTCTCAGTGTATGGTTTGTCTTACAGGCATAATGTCTCCAGGCTTATCCATGTTGTAACACTTTGTGAGATCTCCTTTTTTAGAGTTAGACAGTATTTCATTGTCTATGTCATTCCCCATCAACAAACACTTAGGTTGTTTCCATGTGTTAGCTATTATGAGTAATGCTACAATACAAATGAGAATAAAGATATCTTTACAATGTGGGGGTCTTATTTACTTGAGGAATGCCCAACACAGGAATTTCTATTTCATAGAGTAGTTCTATTTTTAATTTCTTTAGAGCCTCTAAACTTTTTCAGTAGTGGCTATATCAATCTACATCCCCCCCCAATAATATACAGGAATTTTTATCTGTATATTACTAGCATTTGTTTTCTCTTGACTTTTTGAAAATAGTCATTTTAACAGGTAAGAAGTGGTGTCTTATCTGAGTTTTGAATCTGCATTTCTCTGCTGATTAGTTATGTTTAGTGACTTTTAATACACCTGTTGATCATTTTTATCTTCTTGGGAAAAATTCCTATTCAGATCTTTCACCCATGATAAAATAAAATTATTTCTCTGCTGTTGAGTTTTATGAGTTTTTTTAATAAATTTTGGATATTAACCCTTTATTAGATATAAGTTTATAAATATTTCTCTCAATCTCTAGGCTACTGTTTCATATTACTTTTACCTTGGTCAATCATAAAATTTTTAGTTTAATGCATTTTCATTTATTTATTTTTGCTTTTGATATAATACCCAAAAATTATCACCATAGCCAGGGTTCACAGTTTTACCTCTTATTATTCTCTTTCCTCTAAAGGTATTATTGTTTCTGGCCATATATTTAGATTTTAATCTATTTTAAATTGATTCTTATGTATATAAGAGACAAAGATTTAATCTCTCTCTTTGTCTCTGTCTCGTTCTCTTCCTTTTTCCTTCCTTCATTTCTTTCATTTGATTATTGAAATACAGTTTTTCCTGTACCATTAATTGGATAAATATTGTTTCCTAACTGTGTTCTCTAGGTGACCTCAACAAATTTAGTTGACAGTATATGTTTCAGTTTATTCTTGTGCTCTACATTCTGTTCCAATACTCTGTGTCTGCTTTTATGCCAGTGTCATGCTGCTTTGATTATTAAACTTTTGTAATATCATCTTAAATTAGTGCAACCATATGACTTTGCTTTATCTCCTCCAAACTGATTTTCAATTTTGTTATTCCTGTAATAACTTTGAGAAATAGAGATGGTTGAAGGTGAGTGGGCAATAATTAAAAGACATGAATGTGGTTCTCATTGGATTAGAATAGTTACTAGGAGAACAAGTTGCCACAAAATGAGGCCACTCCGCATGCTTTTCCGATTCTACATGCAAACATTTGTCCTTCACACTTAACTGTGCAGTGATGTTGTTTTTCTTGCCAAATGTGGAAACTCACTCTTGAACTTTCTGGAATCCAGTACTGTAAACCAATATAAGTTCATTGTCTTTATAAGTTACTTAGTCTCGGGTGCTTAGAAGCAGAAAGTAAAGTAAAGTGATCAGGAAGAGTCATCCCTGAATTTTTTTTTAATAATATTTTGGTTGTTCGCAGTCTTTTATAATTCCACACAAATTTTTGGATTCTTCCACATTTCTATGAATAATGCCATTGGATTTTTGTTGAGGATTGTGCTGAATTAGTATATTGGTTTTTGTAGTATGGATATTTTATCAATGTTAATTCTCCTGATCCACAAACATGGAATAACTTACATTTATTTATGTCTTATTCAATTTACTTCATTAATGTTTTATAGTATTCTGTGTGTGTATCTTCTACCTCTTTGGTTAAATTTATTGTTAGCTACAGTATTTTTGTATTGTCCCAAATGAGACTGTTTCCTTGATTTGTTTTTCAGTTAGGTCATTATTTGGGAGTAAAATTACTACGGAAGTTTGTGTGTTCATTTTGTGTCCTGTAACTTTACTGAATTCATTTATTAGTTCTAAATATTTTTCTATGAAACTTTTTAGTTTTTTATATGTAGGATCATGTCATTTGCAAATAAAGATATTCTTTTTTTCTCTTTTCTTTTTTCTTTTATATTATTGTTCTTGTTAGTACCTCCTGTACTGTGTTGAATGGAAGTGTTGAAAATGGGCATGCTTGCTCATATCATATCTTAGTGAAAAGACCTTTTTTTTTAGTTTTTCCCCACAGTGATTGTAATTGTGATTGTAATTGTAATTGTGAAGTTTTGTAATGACATTCATTACTTTCAGAAGCTCTTCTATAATTGAACTGTTGAGTTTTAAGAAATGATGTTTGAGTTTGTTGGGTGCTTTTTCCTGAATATAGTTGATCATATTGTTATTCTGTTAAATGAGATATTGTGCATTGACTGATTTGCATATGTTAAGGTAGTCTGTCATCCCAGGGATAAACCCACTTGCTCAGGATTTATAATTAGTTTGACATAGTTTTGGATTTTGCTTGGTAATATTTTAATGCGTTTTCATATCTGTGTTCATCAGAGAAACTGACCTGCATTTTCTTGTTATGCCTCTGTCTAGTTTAGGTCTCAAAGCGATAGTCTCATAAAATGTGCATGGAGGTACCCTTCTAGCTTATTTTTCCAGAAGTTTCTAGAAAGTATTTCTATTAGTTCTTTGAATTTTTGATATATTTCATCTATAAAGTCATCTTGAGCCAGTGGGAGCAGGAACATGTAAACAGGTAAGCCCCATGCACCTTCAGGTCACCATTGAAAGCCCTTACTTCTTTCAGGCAGCCACCATCCACCAGGAGAATCAGATAAATACATCCCTGTGTGCCTGCCATCGTCATGGAAGTCCTGATATAGATGCACAGGCTGAGAGAAACAGCCCCACCACCACGCATCCCTGGCCATCAGGGAAGCCCCAGTGTAGCTGACCAGGTCTGGAGAAGCCCACCCCATAACTTGCTACTTCCCTGGGATGGGAAGAACCCAGTGTCTTTCCCATCCCCTGTACCATGGAGGGGCAGCCAATGTGGAAAATGCCTGGGAACCAACACCCAGCTTGTTGGGAGGAACCCAGGAGAATGTCAAGATGAAGTAGCAAAAGGCAATCCCAGACCTCCAGCCCACACAAAACAAGTCTGGGAGATACAGTCATGGAAAAAAATGGAAATCACACACCTGAACTCTCTATGGGGATAGTAACTGAAGTAAAGAAAGAACTTCGTAAGACTGTATAAATAAACAGAAATAATGTCTCAGATAAAAGAAGAAATCACAAACATACTGAAAGAACTGTTTAGTAGGTTTAAGGAAGACAGAGACAATAAAGAAGAGCCTAGGAAAATGATGGAAACCTCAAAAGAACAGTTTCCAAAGGAATTACAATGAATGAAACAGTCTGAAAAAGATATCCAAGAAATCAAAATTCAATCAAAAGCTGAAAAACTGCTTGAAAGAAACTGAAGATGGGCTTTCAAACCTTGAAGACAGGATTGTAGCTAGTGATCATAAAAGAAAAGATTTCCTATAACAGGGAACCAGGAAATAGTAATTCAATGTCTGCAAGAAAATGCAAAGAAACATAATTGAAGAGTGATAAGTGTACTTGAAGAAGCAGAGGTCAACACACGAAATAAAAAGGCTATTTTTAGATGTAATAGCAGAAAACTTCCCAAACGTGGGAAATGGATCTGGCATGCAAATAAGTGAGGCATATAGCACTCCAGCTAGCCATAACCAAAGTAAGTCTTCATTCACCCAGACATATAATAATCAAGATCCCAGAAGTTCACGACTAGAATAAAATATCAAAAGTTGTTAGAGAAAAGAGACAGATCACCTATAAAGGAAAACCAATCTGAATCATGACAGGCTGTGTGCATACTTTAGCTGAACCAAGTAGTAATAATCACATACTCACATATTCAATCACATATTCAATATAATTGTACCTGAGTTATTAAAGTAGAATATCAAGTTCAAGTCAATTCTTTTTCCTTATATTCCTTCAATTCCTCAAACTAAGTCTATAACACCTAGGGTATTTATTGCTCATACACTACTCTTTTCTTTTTCCTCATTCTTTTTTCCAGTACTGGGGATTGAACTCAGGACCACCTGCTTGCAAGGCAGGTGCTTATGCCGCTGAGCTAAATCCCCAGTCCCACTACTCTTTTTTTATCCTGGAGTTTCTGATTGCTTGTGTTTTCTTTTTGAGAAAACACACATTTACCCTTCTCATATTCCTATTATATCCAGCTTATTACTGATGGTATGCAGTCTAATCTTTTCTCTCAAATCCATTTAACTTTTATTCCAATTTGGAGAGGTTCAAATAGATTTGCCTTGACTTTTATTTTAAAAGCAAAAAAAGGATAAAAATGACACAGAATTTCAAAACAAAAATAGGAAATTAATACTAGCTAGTAATATATTATGTATTGTTATCTTCAAAGTAGTTGTTCAGATTTTTAAAATTTAGGCATGAAAAACATGATCAAACAATGAAAACACAAACTGTTCCCTTTGAGGAATTAACAGAGATTAGCAGTACAATTATCTTGTGTGTGTGTGTGTGTGTATATATCTATATATATATATCTGTAATATATATTACAGTGCTTCCTCTAGGAGCTGGACTCCCAGAGCAAGAGGAGCTGTTTGAACCTGGGGCCACATCGTGACAGTGACAGTGATGACTGATGACCCTGGAGGCCTCTGCAGAGAGACTTGGCAGTGGAAGGGAGCAGAGGAGATGAAGGACTGCACCGACTGGAAGTGAGACAGAAGGCTTAGCCTCCCACATGAGACGGAGATTAGCTGGGAGCCATTTTGCAGTCAGGCCAGATAAGCCCAGAGCCAAAACCGGTGCCAGCCTGCTCCAGCAGCACCTAGCTGGGCACAGAACAGACCCGGGGAGACTGCTTGGACTGCGGCAAGCACAGTGAGTCTGTCTGCAGGCAGGCCTGCTGAGGTTTCTGCCACTCTGCCATAAAGCAGTGCTGGCTTGCTGGGACACAAGGGCGTGATTCAGGTCTCTGTCTCCACGGGCTGTCTACTGCTAGTGAAACCAGAGAAAATTCTGGAAGTGGGTAATTTGTTTTACTTTTTCTTTTTGTTTGTTTTATTTAGTTTGGGGGTTTTATTTCTTTTCTCTTTACCCATCATTTTTGTGTGTGTGAGTGTGAGAGTGGTTCTTAACCTCTTTGTGGATGAGATTCTGTTCTGTTCTTCCTTTTGTCTCCTCCAGCCCTCTTTTCCTTCAGTCTTTGAACCAGTTTCCCCAAGTCAGTGTAACCCATCTTAGTCCCCCAACCTGACTTACAATCTCTTTCTCTTCTTCCACTTCTCTATTTTCTCCTTAATCCATTTTAAAGTTTAACCTCGAGGGCAAAATTGACATATTACAGACTATATGTTCCATGTAATTATTGGGTTTCTTTTATATTTTGTTATATAATCACAAACAGTGCACATGGTTCAAAGTTGCAAGTTAAAGTTTAGTCTACCTTATTGTTTTCCAGGCTGTGTTTGATGCTATCGGTACCACTAACAACCCAAACTGACAACATTGTTCTAAACAGCTGTTGGTCTTGATAATCCATGACTGAGAATAACTAAGGGTCACAAATGCCAAAGAACCAAGGACTGGGCCAAATAAGCAAACATTCATCTCCAACAAACTGAAGAGGTAAGAATTCCAACAGACCCAAAACCCAAAAACCAGATGCCTCAGAGAAGTAATCATCACCTAGGGGTTCTAAATACTACCAATAAAGCAACCCATCATAGGCAACTTACAAACATCACCCCAGGAATCAAACTCAAATTGCATCCATTTACCTGTTAAGCCACAAGGTTATCTTTCTTTATAGCTAGGTAGTACTCCATTGTACAAAAATGCCACATCTTTTTATGCATTCCTCAGTTGATAGGCATTTGGGTTGTTTCCAAGATTTAGCAAATTGTGCTACAGCATGGGTACACATGTGTCACTGTGGCATGATGTTTTCAGTTCCTCTGGAAAAATATCCAGAAGACGAATAGCTGGATTAAATGGGCCTCCAATCCTAGTTTTTTGAAGAACCTCCACACTGATTGCCACCATGGTTATACATCTCTACACTCCCACCCACAGAGAAGAGAAGTTCATTTTGACCCACAGCCTGCGGACATTTGTTGTTGGTTGATTTCATGATGATAATCTTTCTTTCTGGGTGGAGATGGAATCTCTATGTTGTTTTAATTTGCATTTCTCAAATAGCCAGTTGATGATAAACATTTCTTCATGTGTTTATTTGCCATTTGTATTTATGCATCTGACAAGTACGTGTTCATCGCAAATGCCAGTTTTTTAATTGGGTCTTTGAATTTGAGGGATCTGATGTTTTTCAATTCTTTATATGTACCAGATATAAGTTCTTTGCCTGAGAGAGAGTAGGTTAAAGTTTTTTCTCATTTTGTGGATTTTATTTTCATTCTGTTGGTGATTTCTTTTGATATGCAAAAACTTATTAATCAGATGAGATCCCAGATGTTGATTCTTTAAAGTATTTCCCGTGCAGTATGGGTTTTGTTCATGAACTCCTGTGTCTTCAAGATTTCTACTTACCTTGTTTTCCATTAGATTTAGTGTTTCAGTATTATTTATTTTTTAAAATATTAAAGAAAAAAAACAAAACAGTAAAAGGGGACAAATAATACAGAATTTCAAAAAAAAACAGTAAGAAATCACTAGTTAATAGATTACATATTGTCATCTTAGAAATAGCTGTTCAAGTTACAAAATTAAAGCATATAAAGTGGACATTCAAACAGTGAGACTGCAAACAGTTCTGTTCAATGATCCAACAAAAACTTAGTAATGTGGTCATCTATCTTACACACCTAAACACACTTGCAGTGTATCCTTTAGAGCACTTCCTTTTCCTCTCTTTTTTTACAATAACATTTACACATTTTGGGTTTTATTACTCCCACAGTTCTTATTACTTTTTTTTTGGAAGAAAATAAAACCAAATGTGACAAAACAAAGCAGTCAGTCAAAACAAAGGATGGACATAGTGTAAAAACAGAACACAAGGTAATCAACAATGGTTACCATAATGCCTCTTGCTACTTTAAAAAGAATTGCCTATATCATCAGGTATAATAAAATTGAACAAAAATTGAACATACAGAACAAAACCAATAAAACCTAAACATTGGACACATTACAGGACTTCAAAAGAAGATAATACTCAAACGAGAATGGGCATCATAGTGAATCTTATTGCCTTCAAAGTAATTGTCTGTACCCTCAAACTTGATACTATCAAACAGAAAACAATAGAGTAAAATCAGTCAAAATAAGATTGTGAGAGCAATACAGGGCTTCAAATCAAGTTAACAGGAAATCAAAAAAAGTTACTATAATATATCCTGCTAACTTTTTAAATTTTTTCCCTTAATTAAAAAAATAATAATAAAATAATTTTTTTAAAAGGGGGAGATTGAGACAAAAGAGAACATAACAACATAACAATACAACCTTGTGGCTTACCAGGTCAGAACAGAACAATTTAAGCAACATAGTGCTTCACCTTGTGGCTTAACAGGTCAGAACAGAACAATTTAAGCAACATAGTGCTTCACCACAAGATAACCTGACTTAATAGTAGTTACCGTAGTTTCTCTTTCCTTGAAATATTTGAGTATAACTTCACATACTTATAGCATCAAATATATGAAGACAGTGTGAAACCATTCAAGAGGATGAAAGTATTACAGGGTATTTAGAACCAGCTGACAGAAAATGAGCAATGGTTTCTATATTATCTCTTTGCCTATAAAAAATTTTGTTTATACTATCACATATAATAAAATCCAATAAGATACAACATGATAAAACCAGTGGAGACAGAGAAACCACATTTTGATGGAACTTCAAAACAAGATGATATTAAATCAGCACTAGCTATTATGATGTCTTGTTTTCTTAAAAATAGCTGTTCATATCATCACAGACAATAATATCAAACATTCCAGAATAAAACCATTCCAATTAATGAGTGAAAACTTTATAAGGCTTTAAAGCCATATAATGGGGAATCATGATTACCACATATTTTTATGTATTTGTATTATTTCTTACACTAGGGAAACTATTCAGTATTCATACATGTGAGTTTGATTTAATTCACTTATGAGTATGGTCTCAAGCAGCAACTATATATTTATAAATATCTCAATGTGACCATTCTTTATAGCTGAGTAGTATTCCATTGCATAAAAATACCACAACTTTTTTATTCATTCCTCAGTTGATGGACACTTAGGTTGTTTACAAGATCTGGCTATTAAAAATTGTGCTGCTATAAACATGGGTGCACATATATCAATGTGGTATGATGCTTTCAGTTCTTCTGGGAATATGCTTACAAGTGGAATAGCTGTAACAAATGGGACTTCCAATCCCAGATTTTTGAGAAATCTCCAGACTGACCTCCACACTGGTTGCACCAGTCTACACTCTCACCAACAGTGCAGGAGAGTTCCTTTTTCCCCACAGCCTCTCCAGCATTTGTTGTTGGTTTTCTTGATCCTGGCCATTCTTTCAGGAGTGAGAAGAAATGTCAGTGTGGTTTTAATTTGCATTTCTCTAGTGAGTAATGGTAAACATTTTTTCATATATTTATTTGCCATTTGTATTTCTTCATCTGAGAAGTGGGTATTCATCTCAGATGCCCATTTTTGGATTGGATCTTTGAATTTTGGGGGTCTGATTTTTTTAAAATTATTAATATGTTTTAGAGAGAAGTCCTTTGTCTGAAGGAGAGTTCACTAAGAATTTTTCCCAGTTTGTGGATTTTCTTTTCACTAGTGCTGGTGATTTCTTTTGACATGCAGAAACTTTTAATAAGAGGTGATCCCAGTTATTGATACTGGGAAGTATTTTCCGTGCGGTTTTAATCCTGTTCATGAATTCTCTACCTACTCCTATGTCTTCAAGGTTTTTTACCCAATTTGTCTTCCAATAGATTTAGAGTTTCTGTTTCAATATTCAGATCTTTGATCCCTTTAGATTTTAATTTAGTACATGGTGATAGGCATCAGTCTAGTTTTACTTTTTGGCATATGGAGAGCCAGTTTTTCCAACACCATTTATTAAAGAGACTGTCACTCTTCTAGGGAAACTGCTTGGTCCCTTTATCAAAGATAAAGTGGTTGAGTATGTTTATAGTTGTGGTTGTATCTTCTAATCTATTCCATTGATCTTTGGCTCTGTTTTGATTCCAGTACCATGTTGGTTTTACTACTGTTGCTTTGTAGTATAACTTCAAGCCAGGGTTGTGATGCCTCCTGCCTTGCCTTTGCTGCTTAGAACTGTCTTTGCTATTCTAGGTCTCTTCTTGCTCCAGATAAATTTTAGGAGTGATTTCTCGATATCTATGAGGTATTTTTATTGGGATTGCATTGAATCTGTATAACAGTTTTGGGAGAATGGCCATTTTCACAATATTTATTCTTCCTAATAAAATCCAATAGGGATTGAGCAAGGGATATCTTTCCATTTTCTGAGATACTCTTCAATTTCTGTTTTCAGTGTGTTATACTTTTGCCTGTATAGATCTTCCACTTCTTTCATGAGAATAATTCCTAAATATTTCATTTAGTTGGATACTAGTGTGAACGGTGTGGCTTGTCATATTTCTCTCTCTGTGATTTTGTTATTAATGCATAGGAATACTTTTGATTTTTGAGTATTGATCTTTTATCCAGCTACATTACTGAATTTACTTATTATATGTAGCAGTCTTTCAATGGAGTTTTGGGGGTCTTCTATGTAGAGTATCATGTCATCTGCAATCAATGATAATTTAACTTCTTCTTTTCCTATCTTGACCCCTTTTATTTCTCTCTCTTGTCTAATTGCTCTGGCTGGCATTTCCAGTACTATATTAAATAGGAGTGGTGATAAAGGACATCCTTGTCTTGTGCCTGATTTTAAATTAGAGGCCTTCAATTTTTGGCCATTTAGTATGATACTGGCTATTGGTTTGTCATAGGTGGCCTTCATTATATTGAGGTAAAGTCCACCTATTCCAATTTTATGCAAAGTTCTTATTATAAATAAATGTTGCACCTTATCAAAAGCTTTTCCTGCATCTATAGAAATGATCATGTGATTCTTACTTTTGGCTTTATTGATATGGTGGATTACATGTATTGATTTACGTATGTTGAACCATCCCTGTATGCTTGGGATGAATCCCACTTGGTCATGGTATAATCTTGTTGATGATTTGCTGCATTGCATCTGTGTTCATTAGGGAGATTCGTCTATAGTTCTCTTTTTTAGTTGGGTCTTGCTCAGGTTTTGGTACTAGAGTAATATTTGCTTCCAGGAATGACTTAGCAAAGATTGCTTCTCTTTCAATTTCATTGAAGAGTTTGAGGAGTGTTGGCATTAATTCTTCTTTGTGTTTCTTGTAGAATTCCACAGTGAATCTGTCTGGGCCTGGGCTCTTCTTTGTAGGTAAGGACTTAATTCCATTTCCAAGTTCATTCATAGAGATTGGGTTATTCAGCAGTTTTGCATCTTCTTGACCTAGCTTTGGTACTTCATATGTTTCTAGGAATCTGTCTATTTCTTCTGTGTTATCAAACCTTTGAGAGTAGAGGTTTTCAAAATAGTGTTGATGATCTGTATTTCTGTAGAGTCTGTAGTGATTTCACCTTTTTCATTTCTTATTGCATGAATTTGAGATTTTTCTTCTCTTTTTTTTAAATAAGGTTGGCCAGGGACTTATCAATTTTATTTATTCTTTCAAAGAACCAACTTTTTGATTCATTGATTCTTTGGATTGTTTTCTTAGTCTCTATTGCATTGATTTCTGCTCTGACTTTTATAATTTCCTCTCTTCTTTTGGCTTTGGACTTGACTTGCTCTTTTTTTTTCTAGATGCTTGAGATATAACATCAAGTTATTGATTTGTATTTATTCTGTTTTCCTGATGTGGGAACTCAGTGCAATAAATTTTCGTCTGAAGATGGCTTTCATTGCGTCTCACTGATAACGGTAAGTTGTATTTGTATTTTCATTTGCTTGTAAGTATTGTTCAATGTCTTCCTTAATTTCCTCTGTGGCCCACTGATTACTCAAGAGTGTGTTATTCATTTTCTATGTGTCTGTGGGATTTTTGCAGTATCTTGTATCATTAATTTCTAATTTCATAGGGCTATGATCTGATAACACACAAGGGATAATTTCAACTCTTTTGCATTTATTTAAATATGTTTGGTGAGCTAATATATGGTCCATTTTAGAGAATGACCCACGTTCTGCTGAGAAGAATGTGTATTCTGATGTTATTGGATGGAACACTCTATATATGTCTATCAAGTCCATTTTTTCACAAGTGTGATTTAGTTCTGTTTTTTTTTTTTTTTTTTTTTTTTTTTTTTTTTTTTTTTTTTTTGCTGATTTTCTGTCTGGTTGATCTCTCCCTTGGTGTCAATGGTGTGTTAAGGTCTCCTGTTATAATTGTGTTATTGCTGATTTTATTTTTCATTTCTATTAATACTTTGTATAACTGGGTGCTGTGGAATTTAGTGCATATATATTTAAGATAGTTTTCTCTTTCTCTTGAATTTTTCCCTAACCAGTATGTAATGACCTTCTTTATCTGTTCGGATCATTATTGGTTTGAAGTTCACATTTTTTGCAAACAGAATAGCTACTCCCACTTTTTGGGGGGTTCCTGTTGCATGAAGTATTGTTTTCCACCCTTTGACTTTCAGTCTGTGAGTATCCTTTTGGGTTAGATGTGTTTCTTTTTTTTTTTGCATTGTAACCAGTATATTAAGGAAACATTCATACATTTCAACAATTGCTAAAATCTGGATCCCCAGATTTAAGCATGTGAACATATGACTTTTTAAACATACAAGTAAAGCTATTCATCATAATTTGCTACACTATTACCATTAAATTACAGTTATTTTTGAGCATTAAGTCAAATGGGTTAAATAAAGTAAGCCTGAAACATAGCTAAGGAACACCTTCGTATATTATACATGCAAATTACCTTTCTGTGTAGTTTCTTCAATTTAATTTCAAAGTTATCCAGCTCTGAAGTCACAACTCAAGGGCTTATCGTGGTCCAAAGAGAAGGAAAAAACAGTATAACCAGAACTGGTCAACACAGTGTGTGTGTATGTATGTATGCATATATATGTGTATATACATATATACACACACACTTATATTTAAAAGATGGCACAGAAGGGAAAGCAAACCTAGAGACGCAGACCCTTAAGCAGCAGCATATTATGATAAACCTCTTCTTTAGAAAGATATTATTTCTACCACTGATATCACAGGCTAACTTATAAATTTTATGCTACCTTCAAGTAATAGTTGAGGCAGTAGAATGCAGAGGCATTGCAAATAACTACAGACAGACCAACACTTCCACAAACTTGTTCCTTTTTGATTGCCAGTTAAATACATTTTTAATCCATAGCTTAACAATGGAGGGTCATACACTAAAGTCAACACATATACCTAGCATTTCGGTCTAAGCTTGTCCATGTATACAACTGAAATCAAGTACAAGGCATGGCCAAACAGACACCAAGGCTTGATATTTTTTACAGGCATTGAACTTCATCTTGCACACTGAAGTCATCATACATACAGGGCAAAGTCAGAGCTTTTGTATTTATGTTTATTCTTCATTTAACTTTTAAAACTACTATAATTGAATATTGAAACAAAAACAACAGCAAGTAGTGAGCATATGATGATTACAGTCCTTCACGCGTTCACTGCTGCACTAACCACCAGCAGTGAGTGGTGTTTGCTGGCCCCATTAAGAGGTCTGACTCTGAACACCACCTCTGGGATGGTGTTCGTCATCCTCATAGGCTTCTCCATTATAATGGTGCCGTCTTTCCTGATTTGGATCAAAGTCCACTAGTTCTACCTGATCCATTTCATCAGTCTCTTCTACTTCCTTCCGTTCGGGTAAGAGTTTTTCCAGCAAAGAGAGTTTATCAGGAGAGAGAAAGCCATTTTCAGGAAACTTTACTTTAAATTCAATGATTAGACGACCCTTTTCATATGGTCTATGATAAATTGGCATGTCTTCATTTAGCACACACTTGATGTCTCCATGCTTGACAATCTGGCCTGGATGGGAGGTGATGACTATGGTTCGGTTGTCAAGAGTAGATATTGGCTTCTGGAAGCCACACAGTGCTTCAACCAGTTGTATATCCATGCACATGAAAAGGTCTTCTCCCCATCAAGTAAAAACAGCATGGTCCTTCTGATTTAACACAATGATAATATCTCCTGGCTCCAGTCCTGGTTCTTGGTCTCCTTCACCATGGAATGTTATCTTCTGAACATCTTTCATGCCTTTGTCAATATGAACTTCCAGAATCTTCTTCTCTCTAACTATCTTCCTTCCATTGCAGCTTTTATATCTATCTTTAGGGCTGATGCATTCTCCAGGCCCTGGCACTCCATGCACACAGACTGAATTTGCTGAACCATTCCAGGTCCTATCTGAGAATTCTTGTTTGCATCCCAGTACCTCGGCAGTTGGGACAACACTCCACAGCTCCTTTCTTACCACCTCGGCCTTCACATTTGTCACAAATCACATTCTTCTGCAGAGCTAGCTTCCTTGTGGCACCATTATATAAATCTTCTAAGGTAATTGAGAGCTGATGTGCCACATTTTTACCTCTCCTTTCTCTCTACATCCTTTCTCCTCCTCCAAAAAAACATATCAAAGATATCCATGGGGGATCCAAAACCGCCACCTGCTCCACCCTCCTTAATTGACTGTTCCCCTCCTTTGTCATATAACTCCCTTTTCTTGGCATCAGAGAGAACTTCATAAGCTTGAGAAATCTGTTTAAACTTTTCTCCTTCATTTGGATTCTTATCAGGGTGGTACTTCAAAGCCAGTTTCCTATAAGCCTTTATGAGTTCTTCTTGGGTGGCGTTGGGTTTGACCCCCAAAACATCATAGTAAGTGGTTTCTTTCACCATCTTCTACAGGCGGTGAGCGGGCTGGGCTGGAGTGGGAGAAGTAGGAAGGAGCGCATAGCTGTGCGCAGGCCGAGCAGCCACAGCTTCTCCACCTTGCAACGCGTTCTGGAAAGTTCCCTAGATGTGTTTTTTGTAGACAACATATGGTTAGATTTTGTTTCTTGTTCTATTCTTCCAGTCTGTTTCTTTTAATTGGTGCACTGAGACCATTTACATTAATGGTTATAACTGTTATTTGTTGGTTTATTGTTGACATGTTATCTTTCTGCTATTGTATCTTTATCTTTCTGTTCTGTTTGTCTGATTTCTTAGTGGTTTTTTCCAAAGTGTATCTAAACTGTCTTTCAGTATTCTTTGCAGGGTTGACTTGGTGATCATGAAGTTGTTCAGCTGTTCTTTGTCATGGAAGTATCCTATTTTTCCATACATTTTGAAGGACAGTTTTCCAGGGTACATCAGTCTAGGTTGGTAATCATTTTCCTTTAGGATCTGAAATACTTCACTCCACGCTCTTCTTGACCTTATTGTTTGTGCTGAGAAGTCTGCTGTGATTCTTATAGGTTTTCCTTTTTGGTGATCTGTCTTTTCTCTCTGACAGCTTTTAATATTCTACTCTTATGTTGAATTTCTGGGAAGGTGATTATTATATATCTGGGTGTAGTTTTAATTTAGTTATGACTATTTGGAGTTCCATATGCTTCACTGATCCTGATGTCGGTTTCCGATCTCATGTTTGGGAAATTTTCAACTATTACTTATCTAAATATCCTCTTGACATCCTTTATGTTGTCCCCTTCTTTCTCATTAATCTTTATCAATCTTATGTTGTTTTTCTTTGTGTCCTCTTGCAGTTGTTGAATTGTTATTTCCTGATTCCTTGTTATTTTTAAAAGATCTTTGCTTTCCTGTTCACTAGCTGCAATCTTGTCTTCGAGGTCTGAAATTCTATCTTCACTTTCATTGAGGTGGTTTTTACAACTTTCAATGGAATTTTTGATTTCCTGTATATCTCTGTGCATCTTTATGTATTCTGTTTGTTTCTTTTATTGCTTATCCAGAAATTCTATCTTTTTGTCTAGTTCCTTCAATTTTTTAACTGTGTCTTCTTTAGATATGTTCAGCATCTCCTTCATTTCTTTCATCATTTCCTCTTTTACTTGGGAGATTATTTCTAGTTTGAATTCCTTTAAAGTTCCTGGCATTGCTTCTCTATTTTAGTTGGTATTTTGTCCGATATTTCAGGTATATGGCATATATTTTCTTCTACGTACATCCCTCTTAAGGGCTTGAGATGGGCTGGAGGTTTGAGACTGTAATTTGGTCTTTCATTTTATCATTTTCCTATATTTCTGTGTTTCAAGTGTTTCAAGTGTTATTCCAAGGTTTCCCCAGGGTCTGTTGGAAATCCTCTTCTATGCCCTCAGGGTGTGTTGGTTCTCCCTCTCCGTGTTCTCAGAATAAAGGCCTCTTTTGTTTTATACTTCTCATCTTTTGGATATAATCCTATCACTGGGACCCTGGTCACCCAGTTCCTGGGATTGACAGAGGGTCACTGGGGTTGGGGTAGGCTGGCTCAAGCCCAGCCTCTGGATCCGATGGCACCCATTTGCTTGCTTAGAACTCCAGAGTCCGCCAAGCACAGCCAGGAGTGGGGAGGCCATTGCAGGTCCGCTCAGGACCCACCACGCTGGTCCAGTGCACCCAGAAGCCACCAAGTTCTGTTTTAATATTTAAACCTTTGATTCATTTTGACTTTAGTTTAGTGTATAATGATAGACTTGGGTCTAGTTTTAGTCTTCATATATGGAAAGCCAATTTTTCTAGCACCCATTTATCAAAGAGGCTGTCTTTCTTCAAGTGAAATGTTTGGTCCCTTTGCCAAAGATAAGGCTGAATGTCTTTGTAGTTGTTTCTGCAATTTCTAATCTCTTGCTCTGATCTTCAGGTCTGTTTTTCACCAGTACATTGTTGATTTTATCACCGTAGTTTGCAGTATAATTTCAAGTCAGTGATTGTAACACCTCGTGCCTTGCTTTAGTTGTCAAGACTGCCTTTGCTCTTCTAGGTTTCTTACAGTTTCATATTAATTTTAGAAATATTTTGCTAGGCCTGTGAGGTACATTAATGATATTTTGATCAACATTGTAGTTTTGGGAGTATGGCCATTTTCAATTTGGTCCTTCCTATCCAAGAGCAAGGGATATCCTTCCATTTTCCAATATCCTCTTCAATCTCCTTTTTCAGAATATTATAGATTTCAATATACAGATCTTTTACATCCTTTGTTAGACTGACTTCTAATTATTTCATTTTTTAGGATGCTATTGCAAAAGACATTATTTCCATATTTTTTTTTCTCAGTGAGTTTGTTGTTTGTCTACAAGAATGCTATTGATTTTTGGGGGTTGACTTTGTATTGAGCTATGCTGTCAAATTTGCTTCTTAACTCTAATAATGTTTTAGTTAAATTTTGGGGATCTTCTATAAAGAGTATCATGCAATGTGTAAATAATAATTTAACTTCTTCATTCCCTATCCTTATTCCTTTTAATATTCATTCTTCTCTACTTGCTCTAGCTAACATTTCCAGAACTATGTTGAGTAGGAGTGATAGTGGACATTTTTTGTCTTGTTACTGATTTTAGAATAAAAAGTTTCAGTTTCTATCCATTTAGTATGATGTTTGTTGCTGGTTTGTCATTGATGGCTTTTATCTCATTGAGGTAGAGGCCATCTATTCCAACTTTCTGTAGGGTTTTTATCATGAACAAGTGTTGAACTTTATCAAAAGCTTTGTCTGCATCTACTGAGATGATGATTTTTGTCTTTGGCTCTGTTGATGTGGTATATTACATTTATTGATCTACACATGTTGAACCACCCCTGCATTTCTGCAATGAATCCCACTTTGTCATGGTGTATAATCTTGATAATATCCTGCATTCTGTTTGCTAGTGTTTTATTGAGAATTTTTGCATCTATGTTCATTAGAAAGATTGGCTTGTAGTTATTTTTGGTTGGGTCCTTCATTTTACATCAGAGTAAAACTTTCCTCCAGGAATGACTTAGGGAGAATTGTTACCCTTTCAATTTCATTAAAGAATTTTAGGATCATTTAGATTAAATTTTTATTTCTTGTAAAATTCAGCTGTGAACCCCTCAAGACCTCAGCATTTCTTTTAATTTGGCTTCAATTTCAGTAACATATTGGGTTATTCAAAATTTTTATATATTCTTGACTGAGCTTTTTATGTGTAATTCATACATTAGTAGGAATCTCCCCATTTCTTCTGTATTTTTCAGCCTATCCAAGTAAACATTTTCAAAATTCATATTGATGAACTTCTGAATTTCCACAGGCTTTTTAATAATTTCATCATTTTCATTCCTCATTGCAAGGATTTGAGTATTTCATTTCCTTTTTTGAAAAAGTTGGCTAGAGATTTATCAATTCTGTTTATTCTTTCAAAGAATCAATTCAACTCATTAATTCTATATATGGTTTTCATAGTCTCAATTGTGTTAATTTATGCTCTGATCTTTATAATTTACTCCCCTCTATGAGCATTGGGATTGACTTGTTCATTTTCTAGAAGCTTGAAGAGCAGCATAATGCTGTGTATTTGTGCTCATTCTGTTTTCCTGATGTGAGGGTTCATTGCAATACATTTACACTTAGGACTACTTTCATTGCACCCCACAAGTTCCAGTATGTTATAGCTGCATTTTCATTGAATTGTAAATATTGTTTAATTTTTTTAATTTCATCTGTGACACATTAATTGTTCAGGAGAGTGTTATTTAATTTCCGTGTGTTTATGTAGTTTTTGCAGTTTTTTTCTGTAATTAATTTCCAATTTCAGCGCACTATGGTCAGATAATATGCATGGGATAATTTCAGTTCCTTTGCATTTACTTGAGCACCTTCTATGGGTTAATATATGGTGTAATATATTTTAGAGAATGTCCCAGGTATAGCTGAAATGAATGTGCAGTCTCATGTTGTTGAGTGGAAACACTCTCTAAACATTACAACCATTTGTTCACAAGTTTGATTCAGTTCTGTTATTTCTTTGCTGACTTTTTGTCTAGTTGATCTGGCTCTTTTGACAATGGGATATTAAGATGCCCTACTACAATCACGTTCTTGTATAATTGATTTTTCATATCTATTATTATTTGTCTTATAGTTACATTCATTCATATTTGGTAGATACATATTTATGATTGTTATCACTTTCTCTTGAATTTTTAACCTAATAGATATGTAGTGACCTTCTTTATCTCTTTTGATCATTTTTGGATTGAAGTTCACTTTGTCTGCAAACAGAATAGCTACCCCTGCTTTTTTCTGGATCCTTGTAATATGGAATATTGTTTTCCATGCTTTGTCTTTCCATATATGAATTTCTTTTTTATTTATACATGTTTCTTGTATACAGCATAATATTAGTATTGTTTCTTGATTCATTCTGCCAATGTACTTCTTTTAATTGGTGAATTGAGTCCATGTAGATTGATGGTTATAACTAATATGTATTGGCTTTCTCTGCCATCTTGTTGTCCTGTTGTTGGTTCCCTAATTTTCCCTTTTCTTTAATGATTTCCCTGCCTGGTTGCTTCTTTCTGTGAGTGTTCTGGAAATGGTGGTCTTTTTATGTTTATCTAAAATATCTTTCAGGACTCTCTCTAGGGTTGGTTTGGTGGACATGAATTTCTTCAGTTGTTCTGTGCCATGGAAGTATCTTAATTCTCTATTAATTTTGAAAAATAGTTTGGCAGGGTACATAAATTTGGATTGAAAGATTTTTTGTTTCAGGGTTTTGTTGAAATACTTTACTCCAAGCTCTTCTTGACTTGAGGGTTTGTGTTGAGAAGTCATTTGTGATTCTAATGGGCTTTCCTTGATAGTTTGTTTCTTTTCTCTAACAGCATATATATATCTGGGTATAGATTTATTTTGGTTATAGCTGTTTGGAGTTCTATATGTTACACTTATCTGTATTTAGATTCTTTTTTCATACTTGGGAAATTTTCTGGTATTACTTCTGCAAATAGTTTTTTATGTTATTTGCATTAACTCCTGCATTTTTAATGACACATATTAGTATTATATTTTTTTTGCATTGCCTCAAAGCTGATAAACTGTTATTTCATGATCTCTTGTAATTTTTAAGAGTTCTTTCCTTTTGTGATCACTAGCTGCAATCCTGTCTTCAAAGTCTGAAAGTCTATCTTCAGTTTTGTTCAAGCAGTTTTGCCAGATTTCAGTGGAAGTTTTAATTTCCTGGATATCCTTTGAATTTGTTTCATGCATTCTATTTCGTTCCTACATTGCTCTTTCAAGGTTTCCATCATTGTCCCATGGTCCTGTACTTTTACTTATGTGTTTCTTCTCTAGTTATGCTGTGCTATTCCTTCATTAAACTTGTCATTTCTTTGTTTACCTGAGATTATTTCTGATCTGATTTCCTCTGTAGCCTCATTCATTTGTTTCTTTACTTTACCTGATATCTTTTTCAAAAATTTCAGGTGTGTACCTTCCTAGGTTCTCTATTTCAGAGTCTCCTATACTTGCTCCAGGTGGGATGAGGGTTTGAGATTACATTTTGCTTTTTCATTTTGTCATTTTTACCTCTTGGTTAACATGTTGGTCTTTTGAAGCCCACTAGTCTCAACTATCCATCTTTTGTCTTAGGATCCTACTAGGCCAATATTCACACAGTTTCTAGCTCCTACAATGTAGGGAAGAGGCCAGTAATCTGAATTCCTCTTGTGGGGTCAGTTTGGAGAGCTGTATATTATTGCTAGGCTGACTAGACTAAGAATATTGATGTGAACCAAAACCCTTAGCTTGTATTGTGATTGTGGCTTCATATTAGTTCAGGCTGCCAGACACGTTTGTTCATGCTGTATGCCCCAGTTAGACATTACTATGTCACTTGGGATCTCACAGGCCTTGCTGGGTTCCTCTGAGTAGACAGAGGCCTCACTGGTGCTCTTTTCATCTCACCTGTGGTTCTCTGTATGGAAGAAGGACTCATCTGCACTCTCTGTCTACCAAGGACCTCTAGATGGGGGGAAGGTTTGCCAAGGCTCCTGCCAGCCCACTGAGGTCCTCTGGGTGGTGGAGAGGTCACCAAGGCTCCCCCAGCCTAGCATGGTATGGCAGGTGGTGGGAGGGGTCTCTGAGGCTCCCATGGGCTGCTGAGGTAGTCAAGATTGGGGGAAAGGGTGGCCAACACCCTCACTGCATGCTGAGGTCATCCAGGTGGGGGTGGAGTTGCCCTGTTCTTGATGTTTGTACAATGTTGTATCTTCTGAGAGTTTTCTAATTTTCATTTAAATATATTAATTAGATAGATAGATACAGGTATGCTTTTTGTTTTCTTACTTTTATTTTAAAGAGGATAAAACAGAATAAAACCAATCAAAACAAAACAGTGTAAGACATATAGGACTTCAAAACATTAAAAAATCAACAAGATACCATAATGCCTTTTGATGTCTTCAAAATAGCTGCAGATAACTTTGGACACAGTAAAAATCAAACGGAACAGAACAGACTAGAAACAATACAGACAAGACAATAAATTCAATAAAGGACCTCAAAACAAGCCAATTATAAATCCAAAATTGCTACCATAATATTTCTTGCTATTTGTGAAATAGCTAGTCCTGCCATCAGATTTGACATAATAATAAAAAAAGAGAATAAAAGCCAATCCAACAAAACAATGGAAATGATATAGAACTTCCAAAACAATATCATAGGGAATCAATGGCTGCAACCCTCAGAAGGAGAGCCCCCCCCTAGATGCCACACTGTGTACTGATACCCTCTGAACCTATGATCAGACCACTGGCCCTAGACCTGAAATGTTAGTGAAAAACCAAAAACACCATTGAAATCCAATTGCATTTACATCAGTAGTTATCATCATAGCCTGTGTTACTCCAGAAAAGCCGGTTGCTTACAAGGGCCAGGAGGGGGAGGTTGGTACTTCTGGTTTGCGAGCCAGCTTGCTGGAAGGGGCTGGAGTCCGTCTGTTCCAGTCCAGCAGAAGCCTGCTGGTTCCCACACTAGTCTTGCCTCCTGATGTGGCTTTCTTCTCTCTACCCCTGGTCTGTGAATGGCCTATGTATGCTTTTATTGTGTCATTTTACTCAATCCATGGAGAAACTTTGTATGTTCTTTCTCAATCCCCCTGTTCTCCTACTTCTAGAATATTTGTTTTCTAGGCCTGATGCACAGTTTATATTCCAAACTACTGTTTCAAAGATTGAAAAATGTACTTGTTTCCTGTGAATTTAGCTTTTAGCTTAAATTCTTCATACTGAAATATGCTTTTGAATTTTTTGTGTGTTTTGTGCTGAGGTCAAACTCAAGATCTTGCACTTGCCAGGCAGGTGCTACATCACTGAGCTCTATCCCTCTTTTTTTTTCTTTTCTTTTCTTTTTGAGACAAGGTCTCACTACAGTTCAAGCTGGCCGTGGGCTCACTTTGTAGCCCAGGTTGGTCTTGAACTTGCAAAGGATTCTCCTGCCTCAACCTCCCGAGAGCTGGGATTACAGGAGTGCACCACCACATCCAGCTTCCCCAGCCACCTTACAAAATTTCTTAAGAAAACATGAGCAGAAGATTAACTGTTTGAACTTTGAACTTTTCTAAATATTTTATTCTGCTGAAGCCATGATTGATGTTATTTCTAGAATATTAGGCTTGCAATCACCTTCTTCCAGAATTTTAAGACATTGTATTAACATCTTCTAGCATCTAATTTTGTTGTTGAAAGACTCACCACTTGGATTTAATTTTCTGTGTTGGCAGTCTCTTTTCCTAGACAATGAAGATAATATTTTGACTTATGGATTATAACATCTTTTGATAATCTGAAATTCCATACTCCTATGTACATATATTTCTAAATTTTTTTTGTTCTGGGAAGTCATATTTGTATCTGAACACATATATTGCAATTTTTGAGAAATTTTATTATTTTATAGAAAACATCCTCTCTTCCGTTACCTGAAGTTTTCTATGAAAATCTAGAGATGAAAATTAGATCTCCTAAATTGATACTCTACATTTTTTTCTCAAATTTTCTCTATTCTTACCTTTTAGTCTCTTCAAAAAAGTTTTTGATTCCATAATTTGGGGATATTTCCTAAATTCTATCTTCCAATTGTCCTTTAATTTCTAAAAAGTACTTGGAATTATAAATTATCAAGTGCCCTTTTTTATTTTAATTATTTTTAATGTACTTGTTATGGCTTGCATCTAGCTCTCCCCCTACAGCCTCATGCTGTCATAGGTGGTGTTTTCCAGAGGTATCTAGATCTAGGGCATGTGATGCTGGGATTAAGGATGTGATGTTGACAGCCACATCCAAACCTCCCGTGAGTCAGTGCCACTCACAGACTGCAGGGGGAGAAAACCAGGCCTCATCAGGGATGATTGCCAGCTGGAAACTATATCATTTTCATTGTTTTCTTGAGTTGGGTTTTATTCTCTTTTGTTTTGTTTGATTATGTTAAATCTGATGGCAGGAGCAGCTATTTAAAAGATAGTGAGACATATCATGGTGGCCACTTGGGATGTACTATTAGGTTATCTTGAAGTCCTTTATTGCATTCATTGTTTTGTGTTTATTGTTTCTACTCTATTCTGTTCTATTTGATTTTTGCTATGTCTGAAGTATCTGCAGCTATTTTGAAGACCTCAAGAAGCATTATGGTAACTACTGCTGATTTTGTAAAGTTTTGAAGTCCTGTATTATTTACTATCCTAGTCTATCTTGATTGGTTTTATTGTTTTATTTTCCTTGGTTTTATTCTCTTAAAATAAAATTTTAAAAAATTTTTAAAAAGAAGGATGTGACGTTGGGATTGATTCATGGTACAAAGCTAGGGGTAAGAGTGTGAGTGTTACCCTGGGTGTGAGTGCTACCTGCAGGGTAGCCTGGATAGACTATAAGGGACTAACGGAGGGGTAGTTATTTACTGCTCAGTACTTGCTTTATCTTTACTACTTCATTGCTTTGATGCCTTCTGCCCACCATGAACTGTTTCTCCTCTGTGATGCCCCCTACTGTGCCAGCCAGGTTTGGAGCAGGCCAAATATAAACTGAAACCTCTACAAACTGTGGGAAGAAATAGGCCTTTTCTTTTTCAACTTTGGGTGCTAGCTATTTTGTCTCAGCAACAAGAAAAGTAACTAAGCCAGTCATCTTGTTTAAATTTCATAATGTTTCTCAAATATAAAGCAAGTATTTTATAATTTTCATCTTGCCTCTAAAATATGTTTGTATAGAGTTTATGTCCTTATTAACATTTTTCTCAGCAATGTTTAAATATATTCAAACATTTGCAATTCAGAGTATTAACATATACTACACATTTTAGAATGGAGGGAAAATGTTTGGCAGGAGCTTTAAAGAAATCTTGTTCACTCTCAGTCCATGCCTCTGCAGAAAAACAACCATTTATGAGTTTTGAAAAAGAGATTCCTAATTTCTCCCAAGCCAGTTGACTCAATTACATTAGTGAAAAGCACTTTAAGTTTTCACCTGAAGACTCAAGTTTGGCATCAAGCTCACGGACAAGCAGGAGTTGGAGGGGCTCTGCACACACATTTTCCATGCCCTCCTCAGCCAGCCCAGTTTCCGTCTCCATCTCTGTCCTGTCTGTGATGTTGAATCCAAACCTGAGTGCAATTGTGCCAGCTGTTCTGCCGTGGCTTCCCGGGTTCTCTGTTGGGTGTGTTGCAGGCTGCAGTTGGTTTAGTCTTTCAGATCCGCATTCATCTTCCACCACTCAGAATGCTGTGGGAGCCTCCTCCTACCTGTGCCCCTTCCACATTTCCATTTAGATGCACTTCAATGGAGAAGTTGGAAAAGAGTGTTTTTGGTTTACTGATTTGTACAAACATGAGTTTTACATTTGAAAAATAGTATGATTTTGGAGGCAAGGTAGACAACCCTGGAGATCTGGGCACTAGCAGGAGGCTACTGCAGTAAGCCAGGAAACAGATGATATGCATCTATAGTAGTGTCATGCCCATGAAGATGTTTGGAAAAAGCTGATAGTGTACATCTGACAAAGATTACAACAGAGAACAATTTGCTGAAAGAGAGAGATGATCAAGAGGTTGACATGGAGGATGATGCTTCCTTTGTGATACAGGAGACATGAGAGTTTCAACAAGATAGACAGCTAAATTTGACGTGGGTCTGTCAAGTGTGTTGTTTACAAATGCTCTGGAATCATTGCACATATGCATTAGAAGCTCAGAAAAGCATTCGGGGCCAACAATACAGGTCGAATAGCTGCCAATGTGAAGTTGGTTTTTAACGCCATGGTGAAGAATATGATTGCTGTGACAGAACATGAAGCGTAAGAATCAAGCCTCAAGAAGAATCTGGAAGAACTATTTACGATAACAGAAGAAAGGGATGTTCACAAGAGCAGGGGAGTGAGAATGAAAAGAGGGAAAGGATTTAAGAAAAGCGGGGAAAAGGGAAACATTACGAAAAATTCTATTCAGGTTTAGGCATAAGTATAAAAGCACATCCAGAAGGTGAAGTGTGCACAAGCTCCGCTATCCATCCTGTGTGCCTGCTTGAAGGTGACCCACACCAACTGCCATGTCTCATTTAAATTATTGCAATAGTTTGCTCTGGTCACTCTGCCTGTAATTGCTACAATTTTTTCCTCCATCTTGGCAAATCTGAAAAATCGTTTCCTTTCTCAAAATCCTCAGCACATTGACATAGCAGCAAAAAATGGAGTAAGACATTATGCATCTGTTTGACCACTCATTCAGTAGTTATTAGAAATTTACTGTGTACCAGACTCTGCTTAAAGCCTAAACTTCCAGCATAAAGCCTAAACTCTTTGAGCTAAGGGAAGAGCCCCATGAGGTTAATAATGCAGCGTAGAGGTACCTCTCCTCACACAAATGCTGCATCCTTTCTCGGAAATGGTTGATCTCTGAAAAGGCCCACTCAGGCCTTCTCCACACAGACAGCTCTCCTAACAAGCCAGAAGGCTTAGTTACTACTCCTTCCATCTGGGTGTGGTCTGGGCAGCGATGCCCTGTGCATGAACCTGCAGCATATCCTCATCCTGCAGCCTCTCTGCCTTCACTGCAGGGGCTTCCTCCACCAAGGCCGGCCTTCCCTGCTGTTTGTTTTGCTTCCTCCCTGAACATTCCAGGTCTGCACTTCACTATCTTCTCTGTCCATCCAGTATCACTAGGTCTGCAATATTTTCATAATTCCTCCACCCTTTTCCTTTATAGCACTTGTAACTCATGACTCTTATTTTATTCATCCATTCTCTTCTCTCTCTTCTTGATTACCTATTTCACTAGGTCAAGGGCTACATATATACTTTCCATACTGCTTTCACCAAGCCGAGTCTGGTATACAGATTTCCAATAACTACTGAATGGGTGATTGAACAAATGCATAATGTCTTAGTCCATTTTTTACTGCTATAACATAATGCCACAGACTGGGCAATTTAGAAAGAATTTACTTGGCATATGATTCTGAGCTTGGGAAGTTTAAGATGGAAAGAAGGAAACTATTGAAGGCCTCCTTGCTTCATCAAAACATGACAGTGGCTGGCAAGCACACAGAGAGATTATGGAGGAGATGGTAAACTAAAACTCATTTTATTAAAAGCCATCCCCAAGATAACTATCCACTCCTCTGAGAAAGACATTAATTCACTCATGAGGGCAGGACTCTCCTGCCTAATTCTCTTTCAAGGTTCTCTTCTCTCAGTATTGTTGCACTGGGA
Organism: Cavia porcellus; assembly: GCF_034190915.1. Taxonomy (NCBI): domain Eukaryota; kingdom Metazoa; phylum Chordata; class Mammalia; order Rodentia; family Caviidae; genus Cavia; species Cavia porcellus. The sequence goes on along the minus strand of NW_026947513.1, from coordinate 46,479,789 downwards.
AGTATTACGGCTTGTATTTTGATGTCTACCCAAAGCTTCACAACCTCATAAGCAGGGCTTTACAAAGGTGTCTGGATATAGTACATGTGAATGCAGACTGGGGTGTGTGATAACTAGTCCTTGGGCTCACCATACTTCTGCGGGTGGATAATGGGAAAGCCCACCCTGGATGGTGGCAGCGCCAGCCGATAGGCTTGTTATCTGAATGGAAGAAAAGAGAAAGGGAGCTTCATGGTTGCTGCTGGCTGCCCCCCACCTGTTCTGCCATGGACTGTTTCTCTTCTGCCAGGCCCTTCTTCTAGGCTGCTTTGCCTTGGAGCCAGCTGACTACAGACTGAAATCTCTACATTCCTCCTTTAATTTGTGGGTTTTGGGTATTTTGTCTTAGTAACGAGAAAGTAACAAAGATTACATTTTAACATAGAATTTAAGAGAGAGCCAAGCATGGTGGTATGCGCCCATAATCCCAGCATTTGAAAGGCTGAGACAGGAGGATTGCCATGAATTTAAGGCCAGATTGGGCTCCCTAGTGGGTTCAAAGCCAATGTAAACTGCATAGCAAGACTCTGTCGCAAAAACAAAATCAGAGGGAGCATTCAAACCATAACATATGGCACACCTCTTGGGCACAATTTTGCTTATTCTTCCAGATATGGAATGTCTTTATCTACTTTATCAATTCCATATCAGACACCATTTATTAAACACAAACTCAGGTTTCTTTACAAATGTTATGACAATTTGTCCTCCTATTCACACAAGGAATTATTAACATTTGCATTTGGATCTCTGCTCTTAATGCATACTTCTGTCATGACAGTATTCTATTACACCACCTAGTCTATAAGTATTTCTTTGTTACTTGACTTTCAGTTACTTGAAATTAGGAATTATGTCTTACTTTATGCTTTCCAAAAATAACTCCATTTAGTTTCCAAAAGTTAATGGACAGGAGTAGAAAAAAAGTTTGTTTCTCCTGGCTCCAAATCATTTTGAGCATTAATTGAAATACATTTTTACCTTAAAGACATTGAATCAGTTTAATCTTTTAATCAATAAACTTCAATGTTTATTAAATATATTAAAATCAATATATTTTCCTTTAGATAAGTTATAGCATCTATGTCTCTGTGCTAAATAAACTTAAGTTCTTGACTGTATTTATAGAATTTTTCATATCTTCTCTCTTCCACCAGGGTAAACCTGTTAATTCTTGGTATCTTACTTTTTTGTATCAATAGCTCTGTCATCTCTCACTTTTTGTACTCCAAGGAATCCACAAATGTCCAGTTGTTGATTTTTGAATAAATGTAAGTGAATTCTTAATGAGAAGCCAAGTTTTTCACCTAGATCCAAGGTGCTTCAACTGGTCTGCCTAGACATTCAGACATATGGTTGGTAGCTGTGTTGTGAGTTTCTTTTTCTAGTTCTCAGGTTGATCAGGAAGAACAGACAGCATATCGAAGAATTGCAGAAATGCAAAAGTATATTCCTTTTCATAATGTCCCCAGAATACAAAGTCATGTTAACAAATAAGTAAATAAATCAATAAAGTGGTTATGGAGAAGGGTTCCTCACTCACATCATCTGATAGTAACCATCACAAATGACTCTATGTCATGGGCTGTCCCCCGAAGTCTCGTGCTCATATGTGGAGCTCTTCAGAGGTGGTTTGATCTAGGGTGTGGGATAACTAAATGGGTTTGTATAGTTCTAGGTGTAGATAATGAGAAGGCCAGCCTGGGGGTGGCGACAGTCCACAGGCGTGTATCCTGGATGAACCGCAAGGGGAAGAGGAAGGCAGGCTTGCCGATGCTTTCTGCTTCACTGTCTTGTGCCTGCCACAACACGAACTGTTTCTCTCTGTGACGCCCCTCTGCTGTGCCATCCTGCTTCAGAGCTACAGTTGTGAGCTGCAAGTTGTGAGCTGAGAAAATCCTTTCTTCTTTAACTTTGGGTGTCAGGTATTTTGTCCCAGCAATGAGAAAAAGTAACTAAGACTCTGGCAGAACCACAAGCTTATTCAAAAGCTGCTGCCCTCCTATTCAAAAGCGCTTCTTTAAAAACACATTTAGCAACTGCTAGTCAGACTGGTGTATCTAACATTGTGGTAATTATTGTTCAAAATGTAATTCTACTTATTTTTGCCTTTGAAAACTTGTCCTTATTCCAACTTGGAAGGCACTCAGTTTACTAGGATGTACATGCTCCCATTGCAATATTTTATATTATCTTTCTGATCTTAGGTTGACAATAATACACTAGACAATTTGATCCTAACAAAAATATTTAATGAGCTCTCTATGGTATGTTGAATACATCAAACCTTCCCATAGTATGATCTATTCTGAGTGCCGCTTCACCTGCTTGTTCCAGCTCAGTGATAAAATACAAATCCATCACCACTATCTCTATTAATACCCAGATACTCAGAGTTGTCTACACATTGTCTCCAGGTGGAAAGATGGTTTTAGCCAACGTCCCTGCCTGTTGTCTTTCCAATGCAGCTTTTCACTACCACTAATGGTTATTTCCCTTCCTGTTTGCTCCACTCACCACCAGCCCCCCCCATCTGAGTATAGTCTAAGTTTCCTGGAAATTTTTTGATATTAGATAAGTCTTCTGGAAATTATTTCTGGATGGAAGATCAATCTGTGATTTTGTTCATTTGAGCAATTTGTATGTTTATGTATATTCATATTTTTGTTCACTTTGAGAATTTAGTGGATGGAAGTGGTATTTCATACTTCACTAATTTTATATGATGAGTGATAATACTTCTTCATAAACCCATCCCCATTATCCTTAGTTGAGCATGTTTTTTTCTTACTTTGAGATCATTTCATTAAAACCTCTGAAACAGATAACTCTCAACAATCTCCTATGAAATCTGGCCACTTCCTTTATCCTCCTGCCTGGAGGGATTAATGTGATTTGGGCACAGGGACTTTCACTTACTCATCTCTGCAAGACCCAAAGGAAGAGAATAAGAAGAATTTAACAGTGAGGTGAAGCACGGAACAGAAGTACTTGACACTCATAAATGCATAAAGTTACTTTATTTTAAGTATACATTAATTTTGAAAAATATAAATGCTAAAATATCTCATCTTCTTCATCTCTTAATTCCATAAAAGTCACAATAGAAAGCTTCATAAAACTGTAAAATACTATGTTATAGGAATTTTAGGTTTATATTGGAAAAATTATTAGTAATATATTGAAATGTTTTCTGTTCTTTATCATTTTGTTCCACCATGTTGATCTACTTCATTTAAAATAAAAAGATGCATCATTTCTCCAAAGTTAATAAAGACTCAAGAGAATAAAAATAAGAATATCTGAAAGTGCGTATTGATTCTGAAAAGTAATGTGTATGGATCTGTACCTGCCATGAAAATGGCTCATTACTGTCATGTTGTAGGACTGGGACAAAGTTACTTCTGGCTCTAAAAGTTCACTGGGTGACTTTAACCCTGAGTTGCAATATTTACCTAGGAAACAAAATTCGTAATTTTTATATGTACCCATAGAGCACAAATGAGCCAAGAAATAAGATGTATCCAACTTTTCATCAAAACACCACTTAACTGATTAGCATATATTATGGATTTTTTTTAAGATTTCAGGCAGCAATGGTGCTCAGTGAAGTCATCATCTGAAAATCCTCACAACCCTCAGACAGAGAAGTGCTGTCATCGACTGTGTTCAATCACTAGGGGCCACTGGGCGCCCAGCTCACACTGTGAGAGCAGATGTGAGCTACCATGGAACGTATAAGAAACGCTCAGGTTCCTACACCATGATCACGTAAGTGGTATGAAAAAGACTGAAGAACACTTTGTCCCATCCCTGAACAATGTCAACCTCTGTGATACAACTCAAATATTGTGTTTTTGACAGACAGTCAGCAGTCAATACATTTCAAGTACTTTAACACAGTTTAAAAAAAAAAAAGAACCAAAAACCCAGAAGACAATCATTATTCATATTAAACACCAATAGAGTCACTGTGTGTGTTGTTGCATATGCATAAAATTCACAAAACTTGGATTACTGACAGCAGATAATTTTCTCCCATTCTTTGAGGTGTGGGGCTGAGGGAGGTTTTCTTTTCTGCTTCTTGAATCAGTAAGGCTCCTCCTCAACCTCTGACTGAAGAGGCAGGAGCAATACTGCCTACGGCATATGAAATAATTAGGATTTCAGGTAGTCACACACAGCAAAGAAAGGACAACAGTATCTCCCACAGTTTTTCTCTCAAACGCAAAGCCAGCGGAATGAATGCTCTCTTCATAGGCAGACTCTTACACCATCAGTTCCCGCACTCGGGAACCCTGACCATGAGCTCTGGGTGGACTCAGCCTTCACCCCGAGAAACTTAGATCACGTGTCTCCAGTGCACATTGGAGCAAAAACAGAGAAGTATGTCATTAAAAAATTTCTAGTGTGTGTTCAGTTTACATAAAAACAAAACCACGCCCCAAATCTGTTTAGTTCTTATCCAACCCATAAATTCGGTTAGAATATAGGTAATCTGTTGGCTCTATGTGGATATTGGTTTTGCTGGTCAGTGTGATAACTATCTTTGTTTCTGTAAAAGCAATGATTAAAAGAAATTATTTCCTGGGTTCCCACAATGTTGAAAGGGTTTGCTGTAGCAAATGTAAGGTACTATTTTGTGTTGTAAACACAAACACCAACTATCATCACAGAGTGACAAGCTGCCTCACAGTTGGATTGCAGATAGCTTCCCGTCTACTCACAGGCTGCAACAACAGGCAAAGTGCTTCAGTGGTTCTTTGCCTGGTATGGGAAGGAGTAGAAATCTCCAAATACTTGATTTGTGATTAGAAAAACAAATTATATCCATAGCTTTTATAAAAAATAAGAATGCCTTTGACTTAACATCTTGATTAGACTAAATCTATGATTATTAAACATTCTGTTGATTCTTCAGTAAAGAGAAAGGGCACACTTTCTCACAGAGTTTTTTTTAAGGGTAAACTAAATAACACAGAATAATCATTTTAAGGATAGATCAATATGCAAACATGATGCCAAAATTTGGCAACTGGGGTTTTAGAATGTGTAATTTGCAACTGTCATTTTAATTTAAAAAATGAGGTCATTTTTGTCTATTTTTATAAAATTAAAAGTTTTGAGATATTATAAAAGTAATAATTAACTTGGGATAATAAAATTTTTTATATATTAATCTCCAAGGGGCAAAATTACAATTTAATTAAAATAAAAATGAGTGGAGTCAGTAACTGCACCAAAATTTGTCTGTTCCTAGTTGTCCTCCATCAACCTGTTACTCTGAGGACAGATCACATCTGGGGCTACATGAATCCCAAATTATGATTCAACATTCGAAATGTCTTATTCAATGTATAATGTAGCTCACTAAAACATTGTATTTAAATGAAGGTCTAATTTTCAATGTGATACTCTGAAATGATCACACATGTCTATGTACACATACAGGTTTTACATGTCCCAGTTACAAAGAACCGTGTGAAAGTGTTGTTAAAATGTGTGCACTTCTACCTCCGCTCTCCCCTAACACCGTACGGATGCGTAAGTGAGCTGTCCATAGTCCTGTGGATTTTCTTTTGTCAGTATGAGCTACGGTGTCAGTGGCTGTGACCGCCAGCTGGGTGGTAAGTCATACTTGCCTTCATTTCCACAGTGATATGATTCTTGGGCCCCTCATGTGATTCTCACGTGTGGTTTAGATTTTATGAAAACTGACACACTTAATAACTTTGCCCTCTGTTCACTGTCACTCTTTTTCTAACTTTGCACATATGTGCACCAGCCACACACAAAGCACATACACAAACACACAGATACTTCAGAATGAAAAGATGCCTAACAATACTGCACGGGCAGTCACACGGCCGCACAGTCACCGCTGCGTCCAGGCGCTGTGTTACCGGAGCCACGTAACTCTCTCGGGTGAGGAAGTTCTCCTCCCTCAAGAGCCTTCACAGAACAGTTAAGTTTCTTTTAAAGAATGGGATAAAGTGGATGCTTAGAAACATTGTGTTTCTTCTTGTTTTTGCTTTTTAATCTGATTTGGCCTTCCGGCTTACCCTAGAGATTGTGTATTCGTGTGTGTATGTGTGCGTAAAAATCACATTATATACAATACAATTTTTACAGAAAGCCTGGCAGCTACAAATAAGAGGTAGAACTACTCAAAACTAGGTTTCCTGCTGCAGGAAAAATTCATTTTCTTTACAGTAATTAAAAAAAAGTTTAAAAAATTGACAAAAAATAAGTTGCATGTTAGGCCCCATAATTTAAACAACAAAATCTAGAAAGAAAAATATTCTTCAATGTACTCAACAGGTAAGTTCATTAAAGGGTTAAAAAAAGTTGCATAGGAAAAAGGGACATTCCAGCACTTGCTACCTGGTGGCAACAATTTCTCTACAGGGAGTAAAGTACCTTTGATAACTCTATGACTAGGGCGTACAAGCAAGAGCAAGTTAGAATAGCAGCACTGTTTTCCAGTCCTGGGCAGCTCTATGAGGGGAGAGGGACTCTGTCTGGAGATTAGGGTTTGTTCTGCCAGACAAGAACAAGCCAGTAAGCACAGCTCTGAAGCTAATGTGTTAAGTTCCTTCAGTATTTTAGTAAAAAGTTTTATAAAATCTTTAATACTTTTGACCTCTGCTTAATCAAAGGACAAGGATCTGTGCGTGTCTTGAGTGACAGGGGAACTGGGTTGTTGGAAGACACATCTGAAATCCTAAGAACAAAAGGCGGATTCTGTAGATGCTTTTCTAAGGAGCAGTGCACTAGTGCCTTGATTTTATCTATGTAAGAAAGAAGCAGAGAGAGTGCTGTATTATTTGGCCAGTGATCAAAAATTGAAATAGAACAAAAATTTAAAAATAAATGGCCAGACAAAAAGAAAAAAAAACAAGAACATTAACAACAAAACTGTCAGTTGTAAGAAAGACAATAGGTTATAATGCAGTTTCTGTTCCCTTGCTCCTCCAGAAATAATCATTGTCTTCAGGCTCAACTTCTATTCTAATTTGAGGCACAGCTTTTCCTGGAGTTCTAGGAGGACTAGAGAGAGAAAGAAATGAAAATGAAGAAAAACAGTAAGTAAATCTGATTTTCTTTTCCAAATGTTTACACATTGCACAGAACTCAAATGTACTAATACTTGTTCTCTTTTAGTATGTACTAAAAACAAGATTTTTAAATTTAACTCTGTAAGAGTCAAGAAATTCAGGTAGATACCTCATAAAATTCTATGCTAGATTTTGAAAAAAAGAGGAAAACCTCCCCCAAAGACAAAAGAGGATAATATTGTCTGAAATTAAAGGACAGCAAGACCCACAAAGTGAAGATGTTCAGAGATTCCCATCGTTTGAGAATCCAGTCCCACCTGTCACCTCCAGGGTCTCGTGAGAGGGAAGGAGAACAGAGAGGAAATGTCAGGAAATGCCAGGAAAGGAAATGTCGGTGACCCTTAACTCAGGCACGATGCCGAAAAGATGGGAGCTATGGTCAACCCTGGCTTTAATTTGAAGACTGAAGGAGGCTCTCTTTCCTCGAGCAAGGAGGTCTCTGAGAATGAATGGCACATTCTAAGTGAAGCTGGGTTTGGTCTTTGGGTAATTACTGAAGACAAATCATAGAGAGAAAGGAGAACGGTAAGTTCTGCCAGTAGCCCAGCGCTGACTGCATTTCTGTGGGGAATCATCCCTAGAACACGGCAAAGCACTGTGCTCTCCTTTACCTTGGAAAACCAAGCAACTGAAGGAAAGGAATTTTATCAGCATGATGTGTGGCGTTCAAGGAATGTTGATGATCTTTCTCCTGGAAAGAAAAAAAAATATTTAAAGCAAAAGTAGTAAGTAAAGTTTAAAATTAGATTGAAAATAAAAGTCTGCAGAAAAAAACAAAAACAAAAAAAAAACCAGGATGCAACTTTCAGAACTGAAGAGTAAGAAAGACAATGCAGGCAACTTAAATAGACACTTAATCAAGATAAGAGTCTCAGTAGTAGAACGCAGGCCAAATCGCTTCATTTCCTCTACTGCAGGGTTTCCTGGAACGAACCGATGCTGTCTCCCAGGAAGGACGGTGAGAGGGGACCATTTCTATGGTGACAGCATCTTACGGTCGGATGCTTGCCTTTGACTTGCCTGCCATCTTCAAGACCCACAACTCTGTCTAGCTATTATTCAAGGTGAAAAAGGTTTTCTGAAGTTCTTTCATCACAACTCTGCTTGGATCAGTTTCACTCTTTTATGGATGATAAAGATCATCATGACATCAACTTTCAGTGTGTAGTTTTTTAAGGCTTTTGAAAAAATAAAAGAAGCTGGCACATAAACTCTTACCATGAAATTTAAAGGCTAGCTGGTGAACTTAAAAAAAAAATAAAAAAAAAAAAGATTGTCCCTAGAAGGAATGACACCCAATTACAAAACCAATGGGGAGACACAAGTGTGTCTCAGTCTCCATCTGCCAGTAATTCTCCAGAGATGAAGAATGAAATCAGAACATAGTTTGAGAGCTCAAAAAGAAATTTGGGACCCAATCTCCCTGATGAGAGTGGGCAGAAAGTCCTGCTCAGCTCCAAGTCAGCTGACAAAAGTGAGACTGTGCTAGCTTTTGGTCCTTTAAACCCAGGGTTGCAGCCAGTTTCTAAGAGGCTTCCCCAATCCCCATCTCCTTTATTTATGATCTGATGTGATCTGATGTGACATTTCATCAGTGTGGGTCTGCACGGCTGAGAGGATATGGCAGAGGTACACACTGTCCCGTCTGAGATTCAGCCCCAGTAGACTGCAGCTTCCGTCTTGATTTCTGTCTCACTCAACTCTGGCTCTGGGGAAGCCATGTTCCAGGCAGCTCTGCAGTCAGGCCCACAGGCTAGGGAGCCAAGGCCTTGTGCTTGAGCTTGGAAACCCAGCCTCCCACCCTCTCCACCCCTCTGTATAGTCAAGTCAGGGACTCAGTCCCAGAGGAAAGCTTGATGCACAATCTCTGGAGAGACCCTGAGCTGGATTCCCCAAAGTCTGTTCTGAACTTCTCAGTGTTGGGGAACCATGTGAGAAAGGTGGGCTCTTAGTATTTTAAGCTGTTATGTTTTGTGGTAATTTGTGACTCAGTATTTAAAAACCAGTATATGACATCAACAGTCATTTACTTCAAACTTCTTTGGGTAATTTCTCCTATTTAAATTGAAATGACATTGTCAAATAGAAATAAAAATTTCAATAGTTTTTTTTCCTATAACAGATCAGTATTCTTTGAACTTCACCTGGGTCTAAAAGAATACATTTTCCATAAATGCAAACTCCAAAGTAGTTTGGAGGCAGTTGCTACTTGCTATTGGAAAAGCTTGAGATGCTCACTAATGCTACAAATGGGGAGCCCTGTTAATAATGAAAGAAAAGGTAACATATTACAAGCCACTATATAGTAGCCACCAGGCTATAACCCAGAAGGACGAGTATATTACAATGATGGTTTTGAAATAGCAGAATAGAAATAAAGCAATTAGAAGAAAAATCAAATTTGATTTATACCTAAAGAGCTGTGCTAATATTTTAGATTGGTGACTTAAACTGAAAATAACTATTACTAAATTCTGAATATTGACAATTAATTCTGTGATCATTGAGAAAGCCATGACGCAATTTGTCTTGTGAGCTGATGTGGTCACTGACTGAGACCTAAGGAAGACACACAGTAACAGACAATGATGTAGTGCTATTAGCTGCCATTCTAACAGCAGGGAAAAGGAAACCACTATGATAAACATGGTTACAGGTTTAGCAGTTAAAAAAACTGGTGATGACTTTGGGAAATAGAAAAGACTGCCAAACAAAAATTGTACAGGTTGTATAAGGATAAAATATTGAGTAGAGTGTAGGGAATATAAAAACAAAATTTGATAAGCATGAAGTATGCATCTTCACATGGGAAAAAGATAAAATAGAGGGAAAGTTGATGGAGATGATGGCTCTAAAGTACTTTCTCTGCAAGTGCAAATCATACTGAGCAAGCATGCAAGAGGTTAGTTCTACTCACTGTCAGAAGGTTTGCTATCGCTTAGGAAAGGCTGTTGTTCCATGATGTCCATTGGGATTTTAATACTGGGGACCTTTTCTGAATATGGGCAGTCAGACTGTGAAGAAAATGTACAAGAGTTTTTAGAATGTTTTATTATTCAGGCTTTATCTCCCAATATTGATCAAATCTATTGCACTGTCATTCACAAAGAAGAAGAGCCATATATATATATATAAAACCATTTTCAGTGCACTGACTTTTCAAATTTTGCATCTTTCCCATTTATATTTTTCTCCTTTTTTGTGGGTCCATGGAATTGAGAACACTGAAACCAGAGCCACACCAAGTGACCATCAGGGCAACTAAAGTGGAAAGCTTTCTACAAGCTGAACTCCCAATTAGGAAACATGAATTATTGTTTTACCAGTAAAGCAAAATATTTCTTTGTGGAAACATTAAATCTGGGAGACTTCCTATGCTATAATATGATCCCCAAATTCTTGTTTTCTCGTGCTCTCTGATTTCATCTCTAAGAAAACCTTTATTTCTTTCAAAACAAACAGAATTTCTTTCACTATCAAGGAGCACCTGAAAAAAATCTCTCCCTTATTTTAACTCTATCAGATACATTTAAAGTTTATTTCAACTTCCTTTTATCAAAGATGTTAAAAAAAAATATAGATGAAAATGAAAAAATGAAACCAAAAGCAAGTTTCTATAACGGTGAGAAAATCAGAGAATCATCACCAGGATCAGACGAAGAAACTAGGTGGCAAATCATGGTTCCCTAAAGGACAGGCCACCTGATCCAAGGGCCCCAGATTTCCATGGCATCATCACTTTAACTTTAAAAATTCATTGTACTGAACCCAAGTCTGAGCTGAAAAAACACAGTTCATCTCCTAACTGAAAATATTAAGGTAATAATAATTAATTGGAAGAAAAAAAGAGAAGTAGGTATTTAAAAAGATTTTAAATAAAGCTGACTATGGATACTGAAAATTCCTTTATGAGGAATCTAAAAAGGACATGAGCTATAATATTCCTTTTAGAGAACTAAAATAATACAGTTTAGATTTCCAGAAAAGAAAAACTGATTGAGATGCTCCATGCACTTTATGATAAGAAGAACCATAAGTCTTACATCAAACAACTCCCAAAATAATAGCACGTATAGAAGATCAGGTGAGCAACAACTCTTCAATCACAGGCTCCCAGAAAGGCTCAAAACTGACTATGAGAGGAAGCTGCATTCTTCACATTTCTGCTCACAGAGCTGTAACGCCGGGGCTTAGTGTGGCGCCATGTCTGTGGATCCCACAGCGGAGGACTAATGAGAAAGTGAGCACCAAGAGAGTCATCCTCCAGATGCACACCCTTCAAATCCTGGCCCAACGCACAGGATTCAAAGTATAGGTGTTTTCTAGATCATCTGTCATACCTCATTGTGTAAATCCAGAACACATTTTCACATGCAAAGTATCATTTTGGTAACCCTTTCAAACTGTACGTGTGTGTGTGTGTGTGTGTGTGTGTGTGTGTGTGTGTGTGTTTGTGTGTATTAAAGAAAATGTATCCCAGTTTTTGTTTTGGTATTGATTACAGGTCCCTACTGGACCATCTGTGAATGGCCCAGATTATTTCTGTGAATGATTTCCTAAAGAAAAATAAAAAATTTCATTTCTTAATCACCTAATTGCAGAAGGACCATCTAGATGATGATACTGTTCACTTACTTTGGTTAAAAATTTTAAAAACCCAAATTCCAGTTTCTTTCACTGCTTTTTGCCAAGTTACAGACAGAAAATGACAAATCACTTTAATATAAATACAGTGCTCAGTCTAACATAATAGCATGATTTTATGTGAGCCTGCTCAAACAGACCTATGGATTATGGGCGGTCAAATCACTAGCATTTGTCCACATTAGACTCAAAATTACACAAGATGAGTTATCATCTCAAGTCCCCGGTACTGATGATAACACAGCAAGTATGCTTTCTAAGCAAACTGCTACCGATGGCGCGGAGGCTCTGCAAGCACATGATGATGTTTTAGAACTCACTTTTAATGTGTCAGTGGTTAGAGAAAGCCCCGGTGAGGGCTATGAGAACATAAAGGGCGAATGGTGGAGAAAGGAGTGACAGCTCACAAGACTAGAGGAGCAGTGCTGGAACTCAGTCCTCCAGTTCACATCCGGTTAAAAAAAAGAGCACACTGTTCATATTTGTTTCTTAAAGTTTACAAAGTTCCTTACATCATCATTGTCGCTGTCCAAACTTCCCTTCTTCTTTTTCTTTTTCTTCTCATCCTCCTTCTTTTTCTTGTCCTTTTCTGGAATGACATCGTCGAGGAAGCTGAGGTCGTGCTGCGAGAAGAGGTAATCCATACCTTTTCTGACAGCCACAAGGGCCAGGATCTGCAGGTAAGAACAGACGCCACAGCCAGCGCAGTCAGAATGAGTGCAGACCTTGGCCCTGAGCACAGCCGAGCCCCACGGCCCCGAAGGTGAGAGACAGAATTCCCACTGACTGAGGGGGCTTCATCTAAGGCTATCGTCATCATTTTCTTCATAAAGTTGTTTCATGGAAGTCTCTGTTGAAATTCACTGTTTTGTTCTTTGGAATGTACGAACACATTCAATTAGAATTGTAATATGATAGAATTATTTTGGGAAAACCACTCTTTCGTATTAGGTTTTTTAGTAAAATAGCTAAAAATTTAAAGGCAAAAAAAAAAATAACCTGAAAAATGATTCAAAAATTACAAGGTTTTGCAAATCTATGCTCCACACTGTACATCAAGACACCTTCAAGGAGGTCATACTGGAGAGCACTGTAACACTGGGCTACTTCAACTGCCATAACAAAACACCACAAGCTGGTACTATGCTAAACTCAGCGTTTCATGTGTGCTTACCACTGAAGAAACAGAGCTTCAGTCATTGGGAATTTCATCCGGGCCATGAAGCCAAAATAAAGCAAGAAAAGGCCCAAGCTTCTGCTTCTACAGTCACCGTTCTTGACTCTGTGCCTTTGGTTCTATGAATGGGCCTTAAAGAACAATTTGTTCCTGCACTTCCTCTTCTGAAGGGACATTAAAAGTATCTTTGCTCAGCAGAAAACTCAGTGTGCAGTGAGTTACGGGAGCCCTGGCTCAGCCTCACAGGAGACCCTTGTCTTCACCCTCATCACTCTATAGGTATCAGCTCTCCACCTCCTGGAGAAATGAATGCCAGCTGCCCTACTAAAATAGAGAATGTTTCATGAGGAAACAAAAGCTCTGAAAAAGTTTCACAAAGAAAAGCATTTTTTTTATCATTGAGTATAAGCAATAAGTAATTTACTGGGTATATTTCAAACTGATTTAATTTGGTAGAGTTTTGTTACTGTTGCTTTTTTAAAAAAAACAACACTGGGGCTGGGGATTTAGCTCAGCGGCATAAGCGCCTGCCTTGCAAGCAGGCAGTTGTGAGTTCGATCCCCGGTACCGATAAAAATGAAAAAGACAAAAAACAAAACAAAAAAACCCCACAAAAATCAGTAGATGGGTAGATAGTACCAATAGGTACATAGGCATCATTTCTCATGCTCAGTATTTGCCATATGTTAGTATTGTTTAAGAAAAAAGACATGAGAATATTAAGAAAAACTTTTTTTACTATTTTTTCTGTACTCCTAGGAGAAAAAAAAAGATTACAAACAACAAATCTACATAAAAATTAATCCTAGCTAGGAGTAGGAGGAATTTTACAAAACAAATAAAATATGGTAAGTGTACAGAAATTGTTTCCAATTTCCAAACAGACCAGAGATGGCCTGGTGACCTATGTTCAGTGTACGGAGATTTGTTTGCAAAAATGGGAGAGTCACAGGAAGGTCTGAAATTCGGGACTGCAGGGCTTATGTTTCCTCTTCTTCTGATTCAGAGCGCTGTCATTTCTTTCACCTTGTTTCACTGGAATTGCGCCTCAGGTGGAGAGTTCGGCCTCTCCCTACTTTTGGCATGATGTAAACCACTAGAGCTTCAATAATCGCACTGGATGGAATCTTAGTTTCCAAACACTTCTATTATTTGGACCTGCATGTCCTTTACATTTCTTTACATTAGCTCTATTGCATAATATTTTAAAAATACAGACTCTGCACTGTGGCACTCCCCCTTTGTGTCAGGCAATGTGCTGGCCACTTGGTGCTCAAAATTAATGCTCAGAACACTGACAACCCAATTCCTGTTTTACTGGTGAGCTGACAGTAGGAGGAGTTTATGGGCCTATGTAGGATAAGCCTTAGAATTACAGTACAGATATAGGAAACTCAAACTGTAACAACTGAAATCCGGAGTTGGTCATGCACACCTGTAATCCCAGCAGTCTGGGAGGCTCAAGCAGGAAGATCAAAAACATTTAGAAAGGGTTGGGGATGTGCCTAGTGTGAAGGCCCTGGGTCCAGGTCCCACTCCCACAAACAAAGAATGGCAATTGCTCAGAGTGGTGAGGTCAAAGCTGGAAACGGTCTCACACAGAAAAGGTTTGATACTGCTGCATACAATCACCACAAGCCAGAAGCACGGCCTCCTGACTGGTTCACTAAAGGAGCGCCTACCATAACTGGAAAGATGATAGCAGCCACTGTTGACTTGAGAATCCAGAGCAGGGCCAGACACAACACCTGCAGGAAAGTGAACAGGTGGACCCGGCGCAGGGGCACGTGGCGCAGGTAGATGAAGTCAGGCTGGTGCTTCAGGGGCATCAGGAGCAGCTTGAGACGATCCATGAACTGGGAGGCAAGAGCAAGACAGCATTCCTTCATTCCTGGCTACAGTCGTTCCCCAGACCCCACTGAGCACTGTGATTCATCCGCTGTAATTTAGCAAGCAGTGTCCTTTGCAAAGGACTGGGTAAGGAGGGCAGAAATTTAGTCTAAGGAGGTCAGGTCACAGTACGAGTCTTCATTTTTGTTGTAATTTTGCAGAAATGTTTGCAGATATATAAAATAATGTGGCCACCAAAAAAATAAAGTCAGGGCTGGGGATTTAGCTCAGTGGCATAAGCACCTGCCTGGCAAGTGCGAGGTCATGAGCTCAATCGCCAGTACCAAAAAATAAATAAATAAAGTCATCAATCAAACATAAATTACAGCTACTCATCTCCAGGCCTCTCCTTTTAGTATTTGAGACTTAGAAGAGAGAGTTTTGTGCCCACATGAGCAATGTCATGCTGGAAGACGATGTCTGACTCATATATCTTACTCTGCCTCAGTTGTTATCTTTGGAAGAAGAGATGATGCTACAGATTATATACATTTCAGGAATATTCTAAGGACATAAAGGAAATATTCACCTTACAAATGGGGACGCAGTTATATTTTTATTTATCTATGCTATACCTTAATACACCCAGTCATGTTTCCCCACTTAATTTTCTGAGAACAGCCACATGAGCATTACAGTGACCTTCACCACACATAAAACTCAGTATCTTAGTTTGAGAGACACCAGCACACAGTCATGCACACATGTGTGCTGAAATGATCACAGGGCGTCCATTTGGCCAGGTGCTGCTGAGCTGGCATTGACAACGCTTAATAAGATGCTAGAGAAAACCCACCACAGCGCATTTCAGCAGAAGACGCTCTGGAAATAGGGGTTGAATTGAATAATTACATTACAAAAATCCAGACATGTATCTTTGGGTTTTATGGGTTTTTTATTTGGTTTTTTTCTGGAGGAAAAGGAGACGTGTAAAAGTAAACTAGACCCGGGCAGTGCTCTCTAAAGATCACGTATCCTATCGATAGAGTAATTTTGTCTAGTAGACCTTTCTCACTGCCACAAGAATCTAAAGAAGAAAGAATCAAGAGGAAAATAAGGAAAGGAGAAAAGGCACAGAAGCAGCAGCACTGACAGATTTCAGAAATGTGCTAGGCGTCCCTTACGCACTGCTCTCTCTACGTTGTGATGGGCGCATCCTTCTCTCGATAAACATGTACTGAGTTCCAAACACTCATGAAGCTGCTCTATACACACAGAATCCAAATTCTGAGCTACACTGGGCCATAAAGTCAAACAAAAGTAAGAAGACCATATTTGGGTTTATATTTTTTTCATTCAAAGGAATGAATATTTACAGTGGGGATAAAAACAAGGTAGTCTTAAACATTTATATTCCCCAAAAGTCTCAAGAGCACAAATAAAGTCACAAATACATTAATCTAGTACGGTCGACGAGAAGCCACTTTACATTTTGTAATGAACATCCCAGTGATTAAGAACTCTATTCAATGGACCGAGGCAGGAAAGTAAAGTAGGCTTTTCTCGTTGGGGAGTCTGGCCACTTGCCCAGCCCTATCTGACTTTAAAACCAAGTTAACCTAAATTCAATAAATGAACACAAGGACTATTTTGGATCAGTTCAAATAAATTCTTATGATGTTCACAGAACACGAAGTCTTTCCCCATTAAAACACTATTGAGTGCTAAATGAGGTTACAATTAACAGGATGCCAGAAAGCAACAGAGCTTCCAGCTTCCTGTGCCAATTAAATTAAACTTCAACTGAAGGACAAAGTCCTCACCAAGTTTTCTCTAATGAATTTTTAAAAAGGGGGGTCAGTTTTATCGAAGTTGTAACTGAAGTTTTCCACAACAGCAATATAAAAACACACTGACATTTATTGTTAATTGGGGCAAAATTTGATCACCAAGTTCAGTCATCAGAAATGCAGATCAAAAGAGAAGAACTGCTCTGCTATCAGGGTATGGCTAGTGGATAAGCACTGCCCCAGAGAACACACTGGAAGCGTCAGGTGTTCTTCCTGAGACCAAAAGGAAGATGTGATGAGGGCCAGAGGGAGATGGAAAAGACAACC
Source organism: Cavia porcellus (assembly GCF_034190915.1). NCBI lineage: Eukaryota > Metazoa > Chordata > Mammalia > Rodentia > Caviidae > Cavia > Cavia porcellus. The sequence continues at coordinate 46,462,864 of NW_026947513.1, read as the reverse complement.
CGCCGCTCTCTAATGTTCCTGTTCAAACAGCTGTTAACACTCTGTGTCAAGAATGGACACTTATGAGAACATTTGCTAATACCAGCTAACTTTGTTGATTAAATAAGAAATGCAAAGCAGGTTAAAGGTAAAGTACAAAATAAATGTATTTTCTAAATGCAGCAATGATGATCAACACTTTTATTCAAAGATCTATTACTAAGCTATTCTTACTACTAAAAAGGCATGACTTACTCAGATTGGTAAGAAAACTTACCTGTACCCCATTAAGCGAAGCTACTCCCATGTACAGGAACACACCATATAGTACAGGCATAGGAATAAACTGGGAGAGAAAAACATTAGGGAAAGACTTAAAAGAGCAGTAACAAGAACATGAGGGGAAACAGATGGTTTAAATAAAGACTAAATCCAAAACGAAAAGATAAGATATATCAATTGCATGGTATCTCTAACTATTTTGTTTTATTCATCAATAGGTAAACTTCCAAACTCTGTAAACTTCCAAACTCTGTACTAGAAATAAAGGGAGGAGGATGAAGGAAACTTTCAATTTTTATTCGATGCCTTTTATTTTACAATGCACATATGCAGCCTGAGCAGTTGTTCTTAATTAATAAAATTTTGTTTTCCTTAAAGACAGAGACAATGCAAGCCAGATGCTTGCAGGACTATGGAACAGAGTCAGAGGCAGCACACATGTCCAACATGTTTTCAAACCAGCCTGCTAACTTTTCCTGATAACTTCTCCACAGGATATGCAAACACCTCTTTCAGTGAAAAAAGTACCACCCAACTGGCACCTTCCTTCTACACACTTCGAGGAAGACAAGCTAATGAGAACTCTGCTTGCGAGGAGTCTGGGACATCTGGAAGCAATTAATTACACACATGAACTAATATATAGCTCCTGAAACAGAATCAATGCAGTTTACACATCATCTAGCAAAAACATCTTTATAACAATATGAAATGTTTCCATAATAAAAAGTTCTAATATGATCAGTCTGTAAATTCCATGTAATTCTTAGACCTGAGAAATGTGAGCAAACCAAGCATGATTCTGATTCTGAGGAGTCTTAGGTCTGGACAAAAAAATTCAAGTGATTTCAGGATTTTTCAAGAATAAAATACAGACTCTGCAAGTCAATTGTCATGGTTTATGTTGGTGGCCCCCAGGCCTCATGTATTTGCATTGTGCATTTGTGATTGGTTCATTGTCTAGAGCTTAGATATTTGGTGTCAGTGCTACACCCACATAGGGGTGGAGCCAACATCCAACCTAATGGCAGGAAAAAGGTGTGACACCCTCTCTGGCTGGTTTCTGCCTTGCTGTTTACAGCCGCTGTGAACTGTGGCCCTGCCATGCCACCCTGCCCGAATTCACACAGAGTAGGTGACCATTACCAGAAAACACACATGGCTGCGAAGTAACTGTTTATAAAGCCCATGTTAAGCGAAGTGCAATTTCTAGCACTCTTTTTGTGATTGCCTAAGCAGTTCTGTCCGGAGACCCTCGGGCATTGTTAGAGAACTTAGAAACCCAGAATGTGCCAGGACTTCTAGAAGTGTTTCTGGCTGGCCACAGAAATAGAGTGAATACATTTATTTTTAGAAAACACTGAATGCTTTTTCTAGAGAAAAAAAGATTAATGATTTCAGTGCAGCTAATTTTGATCTTGCATTCAGGAAGAGAAGAAGAGGAGGATCCGGCCATCAAGAGAGCCAGGGGCAGGTTGGCAGGCTGCATGGCCCACAGACCAGGGCCCCGCCCAGCAGGCCGCAGGCTGTGAGGCCCCTCTGCCTTGAGAACGTGTTTCTGTGCCTTCAAATGCTCCTGTGCACATTTACCAAAACAAAATTAAAAACCAAAACAAAACAAAAAACCAAAAGAAAACTCCAAAGGGCCATTTTAGTGCCGTAACTCATTTTTTAAAGTTGCTCCATTTCTCCTCAGTATATGATGATTTCTTTCTTTTACCATTTTCAACTTTGAAAGGAAGAAAAGTTGAAGCAGAAAACAGGACAGTTCATTTATAAGGAAAAAGTGAGAATTTCTGCAGTAGTCACTTTCAATTTAAATAAAGCATCTTTTTTAGCTTGAAAAAATGTCCCATCGGGCCCATCTCTGGAGATCTCCTCTCTACTATGAGTTTAGCTAAACATTTCCTCTAAAGTGGGTCTACAGGTGAAGTGGGGGAAGCTATGTTTTGAGACTTAAGTTGACATTCTCTAGGAATTTGACTGGATTATTACCAAATCAACCTCAAAACAAAACTGGAAGGGATCGCTAATGCAGATCAACACGAGTATGAGCAGAAACACAGATTCAAGTATGAAAATGCTTTTCAAACATATTCTTTGTTGAGAAGAAAGGTTAGTAAAGTAGATTTCTGGTCAATTTCAATGTGAGAACAAGCTTATCAAACCTTCTATTTTCTTCACAATAACGTAAGATCTCAATAAGACTGCTTTCGCATGGACCACTTAGTGAAACTTGACAGAATTATTAAGTCAGAAGTTCATGAGTCATATTAAAATGTCAAGTCTTAAAAATCAGTCACACTGGAATTATTCCACAACATGAATTTCTCAAATGAAGAAGAATTTTTTAAAAAGATGGGGCCAGTATAATATGCACAGTAATAATAGATAAATGCTTTTATAAAACAATGCAGAAGAAATTTAAAACACAAAATCACACAGGATTGCAGAGTTATAGGTACATCAAGTATAGCCAAATGATAAAATTATGCAAAGAAAATTATATAATCAATCATATCCAGAAAGCCAAAAAATTAATTACAAAGTAGTAGTACATTCATACATATACTCAAAAATAAATTATTGATCCTATAATCAAACACATCAATGAAACTGGGATGAAAGTAAAACTTAACGTAAGTAGATCATGCCATAAACTTTTCAAATTCTAGTGAATGCACTTCTGTACATTTTCACCTCCATTTCTCTTTGATTTGTTGATAGTGTTAGAACATTTCCAGAAGGAAAAATTTGAATAGGATAAGTTTATTAAAAAGGAGAGCTTGTATGTTCACAGAGCTTAGTGCAGGAGTGAGAGCCCCAGCAATGGTCACCGTGTGTGTGTGTGTGTGTGTGTGTGTGTGTGTGTGTGTGTGTGTGTGAAAAACAGAGTGAGATCCTAATTAACAGTCTGCCCCATAAGTCAAGCAGACTTGGGTTCCAGTTCCAGTTACTAGCTGTGACCTTTAGAAAACTGTTAATTTCTATCCTTTTTCTGCTCATATAGAAAGTGGCTCTGATAAATACTACACAGCAGAAAGCATCCGACCCAGGGCGTGGCTCATCACCGATATTCACTACATGCAGTACTGAGGTTCTCACTGCCATGAGGACCCTGCCTCACAAGTTGAGGGGCCTGAAACTGCAAACCACCCCCTTCAGTCCCTCAGTGACAGACAAGAGTATTGGCCAGGAGAAGGGCTGTAGAAGGTCAGACCGAAAGCCCTCTTTACTTTAGCTCTACTATTTTACCTATGCTGAAATCACAGCAACTCCTTTAGAACCACTTTATTAAAATGAGACCCTAAATCTCCTAAAGTCTTAAAAATCTAAGCTGATGAAGAGGCTGTTAACTTGCATGCTCATCTCTGAACACTGGAAAAACTCAAAGCTCACTGTTGGATGAATTTAGGAAAATGTCATATTTTTCTCCATAATAAGAGAATTAGGAAGCTTTAAAGGGTGACAAATCATGAGGATTATGACGTTAGCTTGTACTGTTAGAGCTGGCTGAGTTCAAATCTTGGCTTTACTACTTAAGAAGTCCACAACTTGGTGCGTTAATTATTCATAACTTTTTCCTGTCTGTAGATGGAGGTAACTTTAGTGTCTGTTTTGAAGATGTCACTGGGGGAACTAAATTGTAAAACTCAGTGCAGAGTCCTGAATTCAATGCCAAATTCAAACGCTAGCAGTCACATCATCATCTTCCTCTCCATTATCTTCCTTGTGTTGTCATCATCATGATCATGTTTCTCTGCTTCGTTGATATGAGCAGAGCGTGACATATTGTAGGAGCTCAAATAATATCTGCCAAGTACAAATTAAATGCTATCTTCCACACTTTAGAACACTAAACAAAAATTAAAGATAAAGTTTGGCCGTGCCTCATGTTAAAGACAAACTAATTCAAGCACAGAGAACAGAAGTACCAGTGAACTTTATTTGATCTTTGTTTCTTGAGGCTTGCCAAAAAAAAAAAAAAAAAAAAGGAAAGTAAGCTCGATGAATAGTCTTTCATCTTTTCACTGTTCTTCTGTCTCCTTGTCTCCCCACAAGCTTCTGGGGGATAACAGGCCTTCTTCCAATGCAGAAACAGCGTGGAAGCCACTAGCCCAGCCTGGGAAGCCAGTCTACCTTGCTTCCCAGCAGTCTAAACTGAATCAGCGGTGAGATTCAACACTTTGAGGCAAGAATGACTGTAGCTGTCTAGGGCCAAGGGGTACCCTCATGAACTAAAGCTGATACACTATATTTATGTCCTTCCACATAAAAGACAGATTTCAGCACAGAGGTCAGAATGGGTTCATAAACTTCAGTTCAAAGTAAGCTTGCATAAGTAGGCATGGGGAACAAGCACCTATACTGCTTAATGCATGAGAGAAAATTGCCAAGCTCATCCACGACCATTAAACTTACAAGGGAATAAGGAATTGGGCAGGGAAGACAGTCTCTTCATTTTAAGAAGGTGCACATTTCTCCCACCCCTTCATTTGATCTGCTTTTCAAAGGCAGGCTCTTAAATAAAACTGTTCTCCGAAGTTATCACTTGCTCCTTTAAGAAACACATGGTCACTGGAAAAGGAAAAAGGGTTTCCTTTTTCAAAGTAACCCCTGATACTACTTTGTGTGAATTCTGAGGTTAATTATTAATGGTGACTTTGCCTTAACTGTCAAGTTAGATTTTAATTAAACTATACCTTCAGTGCCAGCTTCTTCCTGTACTAACTTCTCAAAGAAACTAAGGAGTGACTTTTCAAACGATGTCTGACAAATGCACAAACTCACCAAGCTCCACAGGATGAGAAATGTGATCTAAAATCAAGCAACAACTGAGCCTTGTTTCCAGAAGTTAGCAATAACCTCACTTACTGAAGTAAAAAAAATCCCCATTCCCAATTCTAAGCTATCTTACCCTTGCTGTTTTTAAATAGCTTTCCATAACACATTTTAATCTGTATTGACAAAACTACTTCAGTTCCCACACACTGGGCACAAGTGTGCTTAACAATGTTGACTGAACTAACTTTTGCACTGATTTTTACAATGATCTTTTTGAGTTAATTCAAAGTTGCTGGGTGGAAATGGTGTCAGTTGTGGACACCAGCAGCTGAGGGTGAGCACAGTCTGGACTACTCAAGGAAGGTCAAAGAAACACCAAGCTCACGCTCCCTGATCCCCTACATCTGCCCTGTATTTCAACCTCTTCATGCAGATGTTAACTGCTTGCATCTCAGGAGTGTAAAGAATCACTGTAAAGTACCCAGCTTTCCACTTGAAGGCTTCTGCAGTCAAGCCTGGTTATGGGGTAAGAAAACAGGAAGAGTTACTATGGAAATGCAAGTTTTTTTTTCAAATCTTCCTAAAAATAACAATTTATACAGTATCTGCTCTATGTGTCCCTTTGAAATCATGATTACTCAACTGACAGTTTCTCCAGGACTAAAGCCAATTTGCTGTAACAGATATACAAAAAAAGAAAACTTTTGAATACATCTAGATTCTCTGAACTAAGATTTATACTCTATTAATAGAAGTAAATCATATAAAACTAAAAGACAGAATGAAACCCCGGGCAGTGAGAAGTGAACTTGTACTAATGAAAGGAGTTCTGCCTCCTGATCCCTCTTGCGTGAGTAAGCACTAGGAAAGCCAGAGGAGGAGAACTGACCCTGAGCAGGGCTGCCCACAGTACAGGGTCGTAACTGTCCATAGTGAGCTCCACAGATCACCTCTCTGGATGATTTCAGGTTGCTTGTGAGATCACAATGCCTGTCACTAATCCCACAGCTCATGCACTGACACCCACGGGGATGTGCTTCACCTTCAACCACCCCTAACTTGCTCTGCACTGGCTACAGTGACAGGAGATTTCCTTCTGTCTACACAGAACCTAACTAATCTCAGTACTCTTTTAGGGTCTTCGTGCACAGAACCAGAAACAATTTATCTGAGGCTACTGCTGATTTTAATTCTCTCTGACCTGAGAAACACGGTCCTTTAGCCCGAGATTAATTTAACTGGACAGTTGACATTATGGAAACCAAGGACAAAAGATGAATAACTACGTATTTTAACTGTTTCCCAGGGATTGTGTACCTAATATAAATTTAATCTAAATGCTCTCAAAGTCAGCTATATACATTAAAGCAGTGGTAGCAAATCTAATGTTATTTGCTTTTCTTTTAAGACAAAAGATATTGCTGTATGGGCTGCTTTTTCTAAACTAAAACCTCAATATTCACATTTGATTGCAAATGTGAATAATTGATAGTTATTAATAATTAATTGTTGGCACTTCGAGGTAAGTAAGTGGGTTTTGGGTTGCAGTTTGGGTACTCATCTCTAAAAGATTTGCCACCTCTGGGTTAAAGTTAAGGTATTATACAGTCTCAGGTTCCTAAAATTCATCTGTTTGCCACTGATACAAAATCTGCTAGAGAAATGGAAGGCTTCTACTTTTCACTATCTATAGCTGTATACTGTTTGAAGTCTTTAGAAGAACATATTACCCTACCGCTTCTATAACTGAGCATTAAAGACCTTGAAATTAAATTTTTTGTTTTTGTCTTTTTGAGACAAGTTTTCATTATGCAGTTCAGGCCGGCCTTGAACTCATGGTGATACTCCTGTGTTGGCCTTCTGAGAGCTGGGATTATATGCCTGAATCAGCCACACAGCATAAATTAAAGTTTTGAAAACTAAAAATTTTCAAGAAAAAACTGGAAAGACACTGTTAACAATGATGGTTTGAGTTGTTAAATCTATGAGTGATTTTTGTGGTACAAAGTCTAAGATACAAATTATTAATTGACTGGCATTAGCTCTATTTAAAAACCTAATAATCTTGTTTAATAAGTGAAAATTAAAAACTTTATGAGCAAGAATGTATTGACCTTCTTTGGTCCTATTTCTGCTCAAAAGCTTTCATAGTTTCTATTTAACTACCCAGACAAATATCTACCCATAACCATACCTATATGTTGATGCCTGACTTTCTAATCTACCAGGTAATTTTTCTTCTCCAAAAGTTCACTTCTAAAGCTAATTATAATTTACTAAATCATTTCCTTTAAAAGCCTACTGGGCCTTGTGTTTCAATGACCAGAAGAAAAAATTCATCCAGAAACACTCATATTCTCTGGGAATCTAATGGAGGAGCAGAGGAGACTTTTATAAGAGGAAATGGAGGATAACAAAAGTAGGAATGGACTGAAGAGCAGAAAGCAAAAGATCTGTGTGTGGATGGTGGGGAGGGAAGTCAGCTTGAAATGTATGAAACTGTCCTTTGTGCAGATCAGGAAGTTTAAATATTGGTAATTATTACAGTTTAACCTAGTAACTGAAAGAGTAGTAAGGCCGGGGTGACAGGATAAAAAAGAAAAGAAACTGTTTTCAAAAGTTCCCTTGCTACCGGACCCTTGCTTCAGTGTGCTATAGACCTGATGAGAGTCCCGCAAGCACTTCGTTCCTCATGGCCCAAACGTCTGTCAGAGTTATGAGAAGCAGGAGGCAGTGTTTCACATATTTACCTTCAAGATAGGCGCCATAAAGACCGACAGGCCAGTCAGAATAAACACAAGGGTTCCAGTGACTCTTTGTTCCCTGAAATCAAATCAAAAGATTACCGATCCACTTCTTGTTTTCGCAAACATGCTCTAGTCTTTTCCTATGCATTGACCAAACCAATCGGCTATAAAAGCTTTTGATGTCATGTAACTGTACCTCAAGGACATCAAATGAACTCTACATAACTATAAATTTTTTCTTAAAACCGTTGTAATATGTAATTCAAATTCATAAAGAAGTGACTCTGTTAGGGCTTTTGCTCCTTTTAAATTCAAGAAAGAAAATCACTTCCACTTGGTTCATCAATTAATTTCTGGCCTATGATAGGAACCCCTTAGTTTTTTAAAACTTGTCCTATTGTGTAGTTATATCTCCTTTCCTAGGAGACAAATATTACATCACCCCAAATTCTAATTAACAAACAGTTCAGGGAGATTTCACAAATGCAATAAATCACAGCAGTCTAATTTCTAAATCTACAACAAAAGTACTTTATAACAAATATGATTCCCACCCAACATGCTCCTCCTCCTTCCTGAAACATAACTGCTCATGGCAAGCTGGTGCTGAGAGGCAGGGTGGTTGCACAAAGTGCTCCACAGAATGGAGATCTTCTGCTCCAGCCTTTTGAGCTCCCAAATTCAACAACTGTAGGTCAGAGTTTCAAAAGGCTTATGAAAACAGGAAACAGACTTAAAAATAAGAACTTCTTTTCCTTCACAGAATCCCAAAAATCATGAGCAGATGTAAAACTTTTAGGACCTTTGTATAATTGATTGAACTGAAGTACCAAATCACCTACATTTTCTGTTGCATCATTTAGCCTTCTGTTAAGCGAAGGAAAATTATATACAGTAAGTAGTAAGCTGGGCTGAGGATATAACTCAAAGGCATCAGCACCTGCTGAGTGAGTACACAGTCCTAAGTTCAATTCCCAGAACCAAAAAACAAGTAAACTGAAAAAAATTAATGAAAACTTTTCTGATTTAAAGTCCTTTCTGCACTTGATCTTAGCCAAAAGGCTGAGAAGCAATTAAAAATCCTTTCTGGATAAATTAATTATCACAGCTCTACCTCCTTCAAACCCACGCATTTCCTTAGGAAATAAAGATGTTCAACATACTCTGAAAAACCATTTTCCTGCCAGGTGTGGTGGCACATGCCTGTAATCCCAGCACCTGGTGGGTGCTGAGGCAGGAGGGGTGCCAAACGTTTGAAGCCAGCCTGGGGTACATAGGGAGACCCTGTCCCAGGCAAATAAACCACTTTCCTCTACTGTACACACCTCACTCCTAGAAACTTCGGCTGCTCTCCAGGTGCAGAAGTCTCTGTCTCCATCTTCAAACTGTCGATGTGAGCGATGGAGATGACAGTAGCAGCCACATACCACGGGAGGCCCATGAAGGAGCACACCACCATGAGGACGGCCACCCAGAAGAGATCCAGGTGATATCCAGCTCCTTTCTGTGGAGAGAGGTAATGTCACTGTGTGGGGAAACACTCACAGCTGACAGCTAGTTAATAGGCCCCAGTGGGACTAAAGAATACCAGAAGAAAATAACTCATTTTCTTGGTAAAAGTATTAGAAGGTAAAAGTAGGTCCTTCGTAAGATATTAGAGGAAAGAAACTTTCTCTTGCGCACTGTATTCCACCCTCTAGCAGTTACACACACAGCTCCTCTTACAGCCACAATAGCACATACCTCCTCCACTCTCCTGGCTGTGAATCACTGTTGGAGTTAGATTTAAGTATTGCTTCACTTAGTATTTATTAACTGTGAACTTCTGTGCATCCAATTTTGTAAGCAATAATGTAGATATGTGCCTACTTGGAAGCATTACTGGACTGTCCAATGAAGTAATACAGACAAAGTATCTTGCGGCAACATAAACGGTGCTGGCAGTACTCATTACATGGCAGCAGTTCACTGAATGTAGGCAGCCGTAGCACTGACACAGGTTGCGATGTCAAGGTAATGAGCACCTGAGAAGCAGGTGCTCTGGCTTCTCCACTAGGCAGCGTATAGCAGTTTGATGAATGAGCATACGTAGTAGATGGTACTGAGTATGCAAAGAATAAAGATCCCCAAACAACTCCAATATGGTATAAAGACCACTTCCACCTTTCACAGCCTAGGACAGTAATTAACAACCTCTTACTCATAATCACTAAGGTAAATAATAGCTCTGGAGTCAGAGAGGTTGACTTCAACTATTGCCCAGGGGTCACAATAACATTTACTGACCACGGGAGGAGACGATATAACAAAAAGTCTAGTTCCTCTACTCTTTAGATAAACATTGCTAAATGTCTCCACAGTGTTATTCTATGGTTCTATTTCTCTGTTCTGTTTATGAAGAAATCAAATGCTTGATGGCCCTATGGGGAGCCTGAGGGAACAGAACAGTCAAAATTCACAGCATGGAAGTGACCCTGTGGGTCAGAGTGGAACCTTCCCGGGACAGAGAAGCCACTTTCCAGCGCACAGTTGTGATGAGCACCAGGGAGGCAGGACTGCTCTCACTCAGATCTTGTTAGATGCTGTGAGGACACCACTCTGCCCTGGTTGAGGTGCTTGCACACCTGGCTCTGGCCATGTGCTCAGAGAGCACGTGGCAGGTGAAAGGTCTTGGCACAAGGAAGAAAGGTTTGTGCTCATTTGGTCCAGGACTAGCTGAGAAAAAAAAATCTACTCATGGAAAAAGATATTATAGAGATGTAGGAAACAAAATCGTGAAGTGTGGGAGCAGAGGGAGGGAGGGGAAAGGAAGGTCAGCGTGGGATGCTCTGAAGTAAACACATTAGTAATGACCAAGGTAGCGAATATCACGCTAGATCTGAGATCTCAGACATTCATTCTTCCAACAAATACTGGCTTGCAAATGTGGTTCTAGCTGCTGGTAACATATCTGTAAATAAAAGAGATGACAATACTCGCCCTTGTGAAATTTGTCTATGGAGGGAAACAACAACCAAAAAAATCACATAAACACACTGTCTTCTTTAAGATACACATATCCTAATAGTAACAAGTACTAAGAAGTGTAAGAGCTCCAGCTTGGACACTAAGAATAATGGGAAACCGTGGGAGAGTTTAGAAGGAGGGAGGAGTGACATGACTTGTCACGTCCTCGGCCTTCTGACTGCTGCCCTGGGCACGACAGGCCGGTGGAGGACAGCGATGCCAGTCAGGGAGCTCCCAACACTGTTCCTGAGGAAGAAGGCGCTGCTGCACGGCAGACGGGGAGGGGCAGATTCTGGCTGAGCCTCCAGCTGCCTCTGTGAGATCCCAGCTCTCCTGCCAACTCATGCCTGCTGACCCTACGGAGGAGCCTCCCGTTTCCCTGCCTGGGTCTCCAGCATGAGCACTGCTTCCTACCACATCAGCTCCTCAAACAGTGCTCACGCACTAGCGCAGTGTGGGCATCTGTCCATGTGGTCTCACCACCTGGGGCCAGCTACTCACGTCGCTCTTCCTCCGCCCAGCTCACCTGCCCTCAGCAGCTAAGCTAGCTTTGACTTCTCTGATGATCTGTCTGCCTCGGCCCAGGTTTGGTGAAGTGAGGAAGGTTAGATCTTCTTCACGTCCTCTGCTCTCCATGTCTCTCTGTCACAGCATTCACACTGTCTGACTTGTATCTCCATCTTCGATATTAAACTGTATGTAAGCACCTGGACTGTGCTTTTTGGTTTTCTTTCATTCTGAATCCCTCAGCCATTAGAGTAGATGATTCACAGTTGATTGTCAATAAAAGGGCAACTATAAACTCTTAACTAGCCTTATAAAAATGAAGGCTGTGTTAGCTGATAAACATATGAAACACTCAGGGGAGGAGGGAGCACAACAGCTGAACCATCACAAGGCTTCAAGCTCTGTTCAGGACAAAGCCTTCAAGTCCTATTAGAGCAGCCAACAGGCATATTCCCTGGTGCTGTTACTAGGGAATCTAAAATCATTTAAGGATGCACCTGCTGGCCAGGTCAATGAACCAGAGAGCATTAGCATGAGAGAACATCAGCACACTGCTCTGGGCTGGCTTGATGCTCTCTTGATCCTTCAATGGACACAAACTAGAGTTAGCTAACCAAGGACAAACACAAAGAAGGCACATGTCTCTAATGAGAGTGGAAAAGGATTTCAGATCACAGAACAGGAAGCTAACTGCATGATCATCAGAATAAATAAAAATTCTAGGGTATAATAATTATGGACACATGATTATCCTGTGTTCCTTGAAATAATTTCTTCCAAAAAATATCATTTCCTCTGAGTGTGGTAGCACAATCTGTAATCTTAGCAATCTGGGAGGCTGAGGCAGGAGGATTGCAAATGGACATCTTAGTGAGACCCTGTCTCAAAAAAAAAAAAAAATTAAAATGCTAAGGATATAACTCAGTATGAAGACCCTGCATCCAATCCCTGGCACCTCCCTCGCCGAGGCTTCTTTTTCTCCACTATGCTGACACTTTTCATTCTTCCTTTTTTAAAAGAGAAGAATATATTTATTGATAGAAAGCTTCTGTCTAAAACAGAGACAGAAAGGTACTGAGCAGGTTGCCAAAGACTCTGTCTTTTCTAGGGACTTTTACAGAGAAAAACCATGAGGTGAGACAGGTGGGCCAAGCTGGGGAGAATACAGGAACTCACAAAGCAACTGGGCATGAGGTGGGACAGAACTACAGTCAATCAGTAACATTAATCGTTCAGGTAAAATTGACCAAATTAGAGACAAATGGGGAAGTGAGTCACATAGCAAATGGGCACGCTTAAAGAGCAGTAACTCTTCCTGCAGAGGGCTGGGATGGTGACTCCTGGCTTCCTCAAGGCAGTCCATACCTACTTAGAATACCAATCCCTGATGTTTATAATTAGGGTGTGGTTGCAATTTTTTTGCCTTTGGTCTTGAGACCTGGCTTGCAGCACAGGTGTCTGTCTCCTCCAAGGCTGCAAGGTAACTGGCCTTCATCACTGGCTCCTTCAAGGGCCCAGGCCTGTCTGACTGCCTATATTTCTAACTACCTCAGCTGCCTCAAACATTCCCCCATCTGTTCTCACTATTCTTAAGAAGGGAAAAATAGCCACCTCTTAAGGCCTGCTTAGTCTGCTCCACCTCCCTCTTCAGCCTCAACTCCCCTCGCACTGTAATCACACAGACCCATCCACTCTGCCAGGTTCCTTTATCTGGAACCACAATGATTCCTCTGCCCACCTGAAAACTCTTCCTCCACCCACTAGCACTTGGCTAATTCTTATTAATGTCTTATATCTCAATATATAAAACACTCTGGAAGCTCTTTGCATCTCCTAGCCTAGGTCAAACCCTCGAAACACACTTCCCCTTCCTGGCACCAGCCATAATTATATGAGTTCCACTTCTCTACCTCAGGAGTCAGAAGCTCCGTAAGGACAGAGACCATGGGTGGCTTTTGTTCATCACTGAAACTCTAGCACCTCGTGTAGAATCCACCAGAGTCAGCATTCTAGTAAGCATCTTGCAGATCAATATCAATCTGTTCATTCAAAGGACCTGCTGGACTCTTGAAGTAGAATTACCACTGCCACACTTGCCCTGGAGTGGTCTACTGTGGTGGCAGGGCCAGATCAGTAGGCCTTGATACATCAGCTCTAAAGGGCTGCAGGAAGGATGAACTCATACCAAGGAACACCAGGAGGGTGTAAGGTACCACACTCAGCCTGAAGTCAGAGATGATGCTCTGCACAAAAGGTAGCGCTTACGTGAGTCCTGAGTGAGCTACAGCCAACTGGGAGCTGATACAAGCAAGCAGCACAAAAGGCAAAATGGGTGATGGACCATTCTGAGGAAATGAGATAGAGCTGATGCAAAAGAGATGAGAGAGATAGGAAACCAGGTTAAAGAGGTTAAGATCTTTTACATTTTGCTGAAAAGACTTTGGAATTTTTTTAGCCCTAAGAACAATGGGAACTCAGTGAAAGGCTTTGGGCAGAAAAGTGACAGGATCCAATTTCAGTTTAGAAGTATGGCTCTGTGAATTTGTATTGGAAAGTGGTCAAGTGTGAAGAAAGAGACCAGACAGGAGACTCACAATCCAGGCAGAAGACTATGCAGCTTAAAGTAACAGCAGAGGGGAAGAGTTCTGAAGATTAAGTCCAAAGAGGAAAAAGCAACAACTTTATTTTGCTGAATTTCAAAGTACAGAGCTTACCTCGTCCAGGCTCGCGTCCACCACACGTTGAACTTGGCATATATATTTGTTAGGAAGAATGGTAAAAGCTGTGCTGCAAACCACACTACACCCCGAACTTCTGTCATGAAGATTTCAGGAGCCAACACTGACACCGGAGAAGCTGCTCCTGCGTGCTGTGCATTCTTCAGAGTGCGTCAAGCTCCGCTCTTCCACAGCTTACACCCAGCTCTGCTTCACATCCGCACTCCTCACTGCCCAGGGCTCCTCAGCACTCAGGGCTGCCCTTGCCACCAAGCCCCTGCTGTGCCCTTGTCCCTAACAGCTCACTCTCCTGAAAGACTCACCTCCCTAAACCCTGAGCATTACAAGGGGTTTTCTGCCCAAGACCCTCAACGGCTCCTCATCTCTGAACACTGTGGAATCTTCAATGTGTATACAGCAGCTTCCTCTCCCTATGAACTCTTAGCCAGTGTTCCTCAGATTCCAGCTTCCCTGCAGGCATCTGACAATGTCTGCAGATGTTTCGGGGTGTTATAACCCCATGTATCATCCCACCATGTGCAGGATGGTCAGCACCAACAAAAATTACTCACACTGCCCAGAATGCAGCAGTGGAGAAATTGTGTTCATATCATCGGACTTCACTAACTTCGGCTTTGTCTCTATTTCTAATCCCCCTCTGGTCCAGTCACACTGCCTGCTCTCTCTGCCTTAATATACCAGCCTTCTGCTCTGGGCCTTTGAATTTGTTCAGATCTTTCCACAGGAAACTATTATATTTATCGAACATTTATCTGTGTTAAATTTAAAAAAGCAAGCCCATCTTTCAGTGAATGCAGATTATTAGATGCAGTCAGACATGAAAACAAATGATTTAATGTATATGCAAAGGACAAATTGCAAAGGCAGGCCTGCCTAATTCCAACCTAAATGATAGATCAAGCTGGTAAATGGGGAAAATCCAGTAAGTTCCTTTGTGAAAGAACAATTATCTTCAACATTTTAATACATTTTGTACACAGCAAGCACTCAATAATTGCTCAAAAGGCTCAGTTCTTCAAAGTCTACAAATGTCACTGTCTCCATGATTATAAAACTGAAGGATGTTCTATTTTCTGAAACAAGACTACTTTAAATACAAGGACACTGAGTGAAATTGTATTATCCTTTGAAATTGAAGATGGTTTGTTAACACAGAAGAAAAAATAATTTAGGAATGAGTCAACGGAAAATCAGAAATCTACAAAAGAAAAAGGTTAGTTAGCAACTTGAAGTTCACATTTGACACAAAGATGATAACACAGGAAGAGTCAGGAGCAGCACACATCCATGCAGAGATACCAAGAAAACATCATGCTAGGCGCCCACTCACATCAGACAACATGCTGGCTCTTAGGACAGTAACGGATAAGATGGAGTATTTGTTAGGAGTGTGTGTGTGTGTATGTGTGTGTATGTATGGATGGCACATGGATGTAATACCTCCCACCCAAGGGCTCACAATCAGAGGAGGCGATCCCAACTTATGCAAAAATTATAATGTGCTCTAAACTGAAGGGACCACAGGCATGGAGACCAGGGCAGGCACTTGAGTGTGTCTGTGTCTAGGATGAACCACAAACACTCCTGCAATGATAACAGTTGAGCAACTCTGACCACACCACACTCACTGTAAGAGGCAGATAAGCAGCCTACTTTTCAGCTATCACCCGTCTCAACCAAAGACAACAAAACCTTCCCACTGTATGTTCTAATTGAGTCTACCATGTGGGATTGTGGCAGGCCACCAAGGAGCTGCACAGAAAAATAAATAGTGGGCCTTGCATTTTGGCCCAGACATGGAGATAAGGTAATCATACAAAGTAGATGCGGGGAAGATACTGCATGACTAGTGCCATAAACTAATACAAGAGTATTAAGAAAAACATGCAAACGAAAAGCAATGCAAATTAGAGTCAGGGCACATGAAGGTGACCTGGAGAGGTTTTGTATTTGGAATATCTGTTATGGAAGATTTCGATGAACAGCAACCAGTGGAGAGTGGGGAGAACGGTTTTTCAGCCAGAGCACCAAGCAGGATGAACACTCAGATTTCAGGAGAAGCGGACTGAGGTCATCTCACAAGGTGCCTAAAATCACAGCTGGGAAAATAGATATTCTCCAGGAGGCAAAAGTTTGGAAAGCCAAGGTATAAAGAATTAGAAACGTAGAACTAACACGTAGGAGTGAAAGTTTTTTAAAAAATAATATTTTTAGAATGAATCCAGGAAAGTTGGCTATTATTTCATGACTAACCCGATACAAAAATGTAGACGAAATAAAAGGACTGGCTCTTAGGTTATGATAGCAGGACTAGAAAGGAAAAAGGGCCAGGTAGGGATCTGGAAGTTATGGGAAAACCCACACATTTGGATTAAGACCATAACCACAAACATATCAGGGAAAATTTGCTGCCATCTAATATCTAATATTTGCTATCTAATATCTCTTTCTCGATTCTGTCTTAAGTGATGCTCCCTCCCACACCCAATCTACGATCGCCAGAAATCACCTTCATGAGGAGTTTCTCTGGCACTGCTCTCTGGTGCTGACACTGCTGCCGCCTCTGTACTGACTCAGGAGACTTTGGGGGAATCGTGATCATGCCAAGTGCAGTTTGCTTCTCAGCATTGCAGGGATAATGCAGGACACAAGCAGCCACGATGGCTAAAAGAAGTCCAGCTCCCCGGTGCACACGGAGGGGCTCACCCGAGTGGGAAGGAGATCCCATGTTAAGCAGGCCAGCCAGCCAGTGCCACCCACACACAGCCCGAGCAGATGTCACCAGGACATCCCCTGTTACTGCGTCAGAGTTCTCCTCTGTGCCATTTCACAGCAGTTAAAGTCCTTTACAACTTCACACAGAACCTCCATTCATCATATTCCACAGCTTTCATTTCCTGACAAAACATGAACGCGACGGTTTTCAGAGTGAAAATCCTTTGATTCATGACGAAATGTACACTGACATCATCAGATGTATGATAAAAAAATCTGGCACTTCTTCTATGACTATCACGATGCAACAAAATGATTTCAAATAAGCATCTAAAAGTGATGAAAACTTATTTTATATACTCAACTCTTATCCTGTGAGGCAAATATAACTCAACTCTCTAATGTTCATAGGAGCGATACAAAATAATTTTTTGTATATTTTGTCAATCCTAAATTTGGTAAATTGTAAATTTAGCATTTATCAATAAGAAAACAATGGGCAAAAAAGCATGTGCTCACCTCCAAAGGTACGTAACAACTGTAGCCAACCATAGATTATAATTAGGAATTTGTTTCCAATTTTTTTTTTCAGAATAAAGATGTATTAGTCAACATCTATTTGCCTTTCAAAACATTTAAAAATGGTCAACAAAACACAGCAAACATCTTGTAGAAAAAAATAGTCTATCGAGAAAGCCAGCAAGAATACCAACCTCCCTCACCGTGGTACTTCATTAGTATAATGCCAAAGGAGAAGAGAAAAACCCAAGGAGATTTCTAACTGTAAGTCTGCACTAGGTTTGGGGCTAGAATTCACATTAGTTCTGTGGCCCAGAAAATCTCAAGGCAAAAGTGTAGTTTTCAAGTGATTGTACCCTGAATATTGCCCCACCCCTAAAGACCATTTAAATTTGGCAGATTTTACTTTCCAAAAATGACTGGAAAATACTCCATATCTCATGTGCTTTTCTCACTGTGGCTTTGCGGTTACTCTGCTCAAAAGGCAGATTCCCTTCCAAGCCTTCAGAGGCGGTCTCCCCTGCAAGTGGCTACCTGGAAAGTGAGGAAGCAGAGCCATCCCAACAGCAGATACAAACTGTTTCGGCTGCCGTGCACTGCAGGTGATGATCCAGCAGCCACAAGGAGAAAGGCCCTGAAGGACTGGCACCACGCAGCGGGTGGTGTTCACTCACATATCTCACACACGGGTGTGTGCGTGAGTGTGGTGGGTGCTTTACAAATGAATGCACACAGGCACAGACACGTGGAGGCAGTGAGGAGGGCAGCAAGTGCAGGATGTGCCACGTGGACGCGGGAACCCCTGAGGACAGCCCAGCTCCTTCTCACCACCTGACGCAGCTGCGGCAGCCCAGAGCCCAGGGTTCTTCTTGGACAAGAGACCCAGAGGACAATAATCCGCAGAGAAAACCAAGAGACAGGTGATAGGAACCAGGGAGGTGGATGACAGCAAACACTCTTGTTATTCTGCTAAGACATGAAATTATCAGGTGACTTGTGTGCAGCAAAGATAAGCAGAACAGCAAACAACCTCCTCTGTCCTCAACAACAACTTCCAAGGCAAACAAAGGAGAGGCAAGGGAAAGGCACGGATTAGGAGTGTATGAGGATGTCACAATAATACACAGACTTTATTTGGATCTTGATTAAACAAATAAATTACATATTAAAGTTGATCATAATTATGGCACTTTTAGAAATCTTCTCTGGAAGGCCATACATTAAACATTTACATGTTTAGCAGACTTTGGTAATATGTGTGGAATACTAGCTCTCTGTCTAGAAAACACACAAAAAGCAAGACGATCTGAAAAAATTAACCAAAACACATCATAGAGAACATAAAGGACAGAAACCTTTTTTAAAAAAAGGTTAACAGCCAGGTGTAGTGGCTCACACCTGTAATCCCAGCACTCTGGAGGCTGAGGCAGGAGGATTGTTGCAAGTTTGAGACCAGCCTGGGCTACAAAGTGAGCTCAAGGCCAGCCTGAACAGCCTGAACTGCATAGCGAGACTCTTCTCAAAAAGACAAATAAAAGAAAAAAAAAAAAAGGTTAACAGGCAAGAAGCACAAGATGGGAATGTATAATAGGTTTATATTTAGAATTCCAGAAACACATATTAGAATTTGAATAGGTCAAAGACTTATAAAATTCTGTAAATGGTAAGTGATACTAGTATTCAGATTCAGGAGGCCAAAAACATCCAGTATATGAAATCTGTGCCCATACAAATTGAAGTGAAACTTCGAAACAAACACAAACAGACAATAAAAATGCCAAAAAGAAAAGAAATGCATAAAGATGTAAATTATACAACCGTTCACTTTTAAGGAAATTTGAAATAATGAAGAATAGCTTTTAAATGCTGAAAGAAAATATCTTTCAACCTAAAATTATATATCTAGAGAAAGCACCTTTTAAGAATGAAGGTAAGACAAAAACACAGGCAAACAAAAATGAATGAGTTGATCACCAAATACCATCCAGGCAAAACTGTGTAAGTCCTGGTAAGAAAACACTATGCATGGAAAACAGTTGAGATAAAAAGAGAATATTCTAAACAGGGTCATTTGAAACACATGAAAAAAAATGAGAAAATAAAATAGTAGAGTAGTAAGTAATTTTTAAAATAATGATCAGTTTTAAAGTAAGGAACTTGTTTTTTTCTTGAAACAAGTTCTCCCTAAATCGCTAAAGTGCCCAGACTGGACTTGATCTTGGGATCCTCCTGCCTCAGCCTCTCAGAGTGCTAGGATTACAATCATGCACTACCATGTCCAACAAGATGTTTGTCCTTCAGTGAAAGTCCCTTTCTCTAACTTCTCACATTAGGTGAGACTGTATATAACTTATTGTCATGATCCTACAAACTGCCTTCTTTGGATGTTCAAGTTGTTCTCAAGCTGATTCCCAGGAGGACAACGTCTCTTCCTGTGTGACTTCCATTCTCCCATGGTCTTACACTTCACCCTGTCCTGTACTGTCCTCCAGCAATACCAACATCAATGCAGCAGAGATGTACCCCATACTCCAGCACCCCAAGGATCTGATGATAGTCTTCAATGTTTCAGAAATGAGTCACATACTTTGGATGACTTCATCACTCTCAGCTTACTCTCCCTCAAAACTTTCAAAACCTAAACATCACTTCTTAGAGCAAAACATGTGAGAGTCTTCTTTGCCCAGCCCTCTCGTGGATTTACACCTTTCTCGACAGGATCCGCAGCTCCCATTGGACAGTTTGCCTGAATTCTTATTCCTTTGTCCAGTGGGTACCTAGAGTCAAATTTCCTGGATACAGTCAAATTTCCTTCACATTTCCTGGAGTTTTCCTTCTGCTAGTGCCCTGCTGAACTCCATCTAAGTAATTTCCTCTCCTGCTCCTGGCTGACTGACTCTAATGCATTTTAGTAGTTCCTTTATATATGGGTTATAAAAAGTTAATGTGTTCATATGTACTACAAACATAGCCTGGCTTGTAGCAGATACCCATGCACTTATAGTTCTCAGTTTTTTATTCATATTTCACTTTCCCAAATGGTATTTTTGAAATGCTTTGTGACCTAAAAAATCACTGGAGTTGGAGAAACATTATATAAGGTGACACCATCTTAGGCTGCCCTCTTGAAAGATAGCCCAGACCACTAAGCATTTTCTTTAAGCACATAAGCTAATTTTTTAAAAACCTAAAATGTACAAAATAAAGTATTCTCATCTACTTTGTGGACTGTACCATCCTATGAGAAATATTTGAAGACAGGAAAAATATTGAAGATATTACCAGTAACTTATAATTATGAACTGCCTGAATATGCTTTAAGAATAAATTTTATTTTCCAACACACACAAATTATAAATGTTTAAGGAGGCAGAACTGCTAATTAGCCTGATTTGACCATTATGCATTGCAAATTATCAAACATAATCTCATAAATATGTACAATATTTTTTAGTGATGCTAGAAATTAAACTCAGAGCCTAGTACAAACCAAGAAAGCCTTCTACCACTGAGTAATATCTCAGGCTCCTCAAAAAATTTTTGAATAAAAGAAAAAAAACTTGATTTGACTTAACAGAGCCGGTGCTCAGTACGCTTTGCTGAAGTCTTTCCTTATCATTGTTGTCATGAAGGACAACTTTCACTTTAGAATCAGAGGTGGGATGACTACACTAAGCATTAAATTACATTTTCTCTTTGATAGTGATAGAAACACGACTTGAAACACTTTTGGCAAATAAATGTGTTTTTTCTAAGATACCACATCAAGGACCTGTGTCAACCTGAGGTGGTCATTAATTCTACCAAGACTTAAGCAATATTAGGTACAGCTTAACTTCCAATACAGCTCTCTTGGTTTTGAACCAATGTTTACAATGATAACTGTAATTACAAATACTTACCTTGAGCTTATGTTCTTTCCTGTTTACAATGACCGCAGTGATCTGCTGGTCCATGAAAATCAGGATGGTGACCAACAACGCTGGGATAGCGGCAGCCAGGTACACCCACCAGGGATTTCCTCCAAACGGGGGGATAAACCAGCCTCGATTCGGACTTGTTGGCTTAGAGCAGAAAGACAACACTTCTCAGAACAAAATCAAGTTAATGTTTGTGTGCTACTTGATGAAAATCAGTGTATGTATCCTTATACATACTTTTATTTAGCGGGAGACAACACAGAAACTGCTATAGGCTGGAGAAAGAGTATTCACCAAAAATCTCCCCAAAGGATGTTATTTCTGAGATAATATTTAAAGAAAAGAAGGGAAAACTATGGGATCCTAAAGTAGCTGGGGGTCCCTTGTTATGTATCAGGGATAATTTAAGAAAAGGACTTAGGATAGAAGACAGTGATTTAAGCTTAAGGGAGTGACTAGAAGACAATCCCAAAAATAATATTCAATAAAGAAATAGCAAGGCATTATAAAGCTCATCATGAATTTTATTTCTGAATTTTAGCAATTATACTGAAGCTGTTTATACTACTGTCAGATTATGACAGATTTTGTAATATACCATATAAAGAACTATAAATATTTTTATATGTTACAACTACTCTGATCTTTTTTTACTTTAGGTATGAAAAAATATCCAGAACTGATTAAATCCTCAGAAATATCAGGAAAATGGGAAAAAAAGGATTTTTTTCCCAGTTTTCAGTCCATCTTCTCTCAATAGATCATATATTCCTATCACAGGAAAAAACTGCTTGTACCTTATTTTAAATAATGCGAATAAAGAAATAGATGCTATCTTCACTTCACTTTCTACAGCTTTTCTGTGGAGAAAGTCTGTTTCTCTTCTGGCGTGTCCCCACCACACACCTCCCTCCTCACGGCATCTCTGAGGTGATCCACCTTTCACCCCCCTGCTGTATGGCGGGTGCACAGTGCAGGCGGCTGGCTCATCAATGCACTTTGAGTCCCCAGTATGAAGCCTGACCGCATGTAAACACTTCATAAACGTGGGCTTCAATGAACTAATGATGACTCATTGAATGAGAACTTGCTGACAAATACCTGATGGCAAAGACAATGCCAAAGACATTATCTGCTGTGATATCTGTCTGTCTGTCTATCCCTTCCCCACCAAGTAGTTACTACACTAAAGCTGCAGCGTGCTTGATATATCTTAGCACATGTATCATCTTGATTGTCGAGAGAGGGAGAATTATTTTAGAAAATAAGCAAAAGACTTACAATGGAAGATTGATAATTTCAAAATGAATGAAATGTAGATTTTACCCTTTACATCTGCATATCAAAATAGAATCAAATAATTCTAATACTTTCTTTATAACATTTAAAATCTACCTCGCAGGTGCGTGTGTCTGGCAGGCAGCTGGGCTGTGTGTGAGAACACTGAACTAGGGATGTGGACTCTCATCCCTGACACACTGGTCCAGCAAGCTTGGGCATTTTCCTTAATTTTTGTGACTTTTCACCTCAGTTTTATGAAATAAAAGTGAAGTCAGTTATGCTGCATTCTCCCTAGAATAATTATGTGGATTCAGGTGATAATGTATACTCCAAATACTTAAGAGCATTTAACAGTATAAGGAAGATTTTGTAATTCTATGTTATCTTAAAATAAGTCAGTATAACATGAGCCATACATTTGATCCTAGTCTTTGCTTTTAATCTTAGTGAAAAAATTCTACCAAATGTATTTATGAGCCTAATAAGAGAACTATGTTGATAAAAAGAGAAGTGGATAACTGTATAAAACTGAGAACAAACTAGAATAAGAGAGAAGAAACAAAGCCAATGAGTTCAAAGAACAGCTGAGAGATAAGCTTTCACTTACCTTGAACTCACTTGGCACAATTAGTTTTGGAGTGTCCACACCAACTAGGGCATCTATTACACAAAATATGAGAATGGACAAAATGATGGCAAAATCGCTGATCAGCTTTCTTGCCTAGAAAAAACAAAAAAGAAAAAATGGGGTCATTTATCACCAGGTACATAGAGTTTGCCTGTGTTTCAACTGAGTCAAGAGCCCTGTGTTGGCAAACAATTTATAGTAACAGTTTCATCAATAAATTGACAAAGCTGTCACACCACACATAGATTTTAACAATTTCTTTAGTATTACTTTATCACCTGGTCAGATGTAATATAATTCTACACAACAGGAAGGTGTGTGTGTGTCTGCATGCGACTGTGCGCACTCAGAAGAGAGCAAACATAACATGTACCTGAAATAGTGCACAAGCAATTTTCCTTTGCCCATCAGAAAAGACACAACTAAGAATGATACCTATGTGCACACTACACAAAGAACCAAGTTCTGTTTATTGAGGAGACATTGTCATGAAAAGTAAATAATATAATATTCCATAAATTAACCTGGAAATAGCACAAATCTATCAGTTCTAGTCTACTAAGTAAGACAAACACCAAGATCAAGAGTAACATCAAATGAGGAGAGAAATGTCTGTATTAACACCCTGCAAAACATCTTTTTCTTCATTCTAAGCTGGTGCTTAATGTCTCTGGTATGTGGAGTTTTGCTGTCTGCCACTTAAGTATAGTCACTGTTATTGAGTTGCTGTCCAAATTTCTATGCCCTTCTTTGGGCTTCCATGGAACACGAGACTAAATTGTGTCCTTTCCCATGCCGTGGAGCAGAATGACTATCCACAGTTCACTAAGGAGCACAGGACCACTGAGCTGCTTGAGGCTGCAGTTTTTTAGTCTCCAGTGGCTCTACTGGGGCTTGAGCACAGTGCCAGGGCACAAGCAGGGTCCCACCTGAGGACAGCGTATGACTTGATTGTTAAACAAGAATTCACTCAGTTCTTTATATTTTCCTAGGTTTCAAGGACATCACAGTGAATAAAACAGACAAGATCAATGTCTCCAAAATCTCAGAACCAAGTTACATACAAGGAAGTCTGCTCCTAGGTAAAATCAGGGTTGATTCAGGGCTCATGAAATTATCTCAAGAAAAGGGTAAATTTTCCAATGCTGCTAGATAAAAGAAGAGAGATCTACAATAGGCTGAGTAGCCTCAGGAGAAAGGGGCTTCTGAAAGAGAAGTGGACCCACTGTCTCCACAGATCCAACAGAAACAGAAGTGTGGAATGGACATCACTTGGCACTGTGTGTATGCTAAACAAGAGGTCCTCCACTCCTGTCTATTACTAGGGGTCAGGAATGTTGGCTACGGACAAACAGCAGGAACAAATGTGGTTCTTTTGGCTGGGAGTTCCTCTCCATCTTGGAGGACCAGACTCTGCTAGGATTAGCTTTCTTGAGAAGTGCATACCAAGAAACAGAAAGCAGGCTGGGGCACCATTCAGAAGTAAGTTAAAACTAGTTACACACAATAGTTTTCAGAACAAACAGATGGCAGGGATTGGTTTAGGGAGAAAACGTAGTACAGGGGTGAGTAACACAGTTTCTACAGTCAGCATATCTGAGTTGGAATTCCAGCACCATGATTTGCAATCTATATAAATACTTATCTTTATTAGCTTTAATTACACCTGCAAAAGAAAGTCACCTACAACTTTACTGGTTTAAAATAAGAATTAAATAAAGTGAGCCATAAAAGAGATTAATATAAGGCTTAGATAACTTGACCTCAGCTATTTTTTGTTCTAGAAGGTCTGTTGGCCGTAGAGAGTCACTGGAATAATTAAATGATCTACTGCCAGATAGATTTTGAGATGAACCTTCAACTGCCAGAAAAAAGCAAAAGCCCAACAATAATATGGGATGGCTACTCAGGTTAATTTTGTTTGGAAGGATCTGGAATTACAGGAGAAAAGTGTACGTCCTGAGGCCTCAGTACTGGAAGAAACTCTTATTTCTTAAATTGAGTGCAAGTAATGCTGACACTTGCAGTCCACATGACAGAGTAAAAGTTGGTCAAATAAAGTAGTTTCAGGAACACGTTAGGATATTTCAACCATCCTTGTCCAAAGGTTATAAATTTTGGAGGGCTAGAGTCCACTGCAAAGGCAAAGAAAAGCAGTTTTTATTTATTACTTTCCTAGGCCTCCTTAGCAAATCTAACCGACCATTCAAATACACACTACAAGTTATTCAAAAGAAAAGAGTATTAAAAGAAAAGACTCTTTTTCTTTCAAACAGACAAAGGGGAATAGGGAATACAGCAAATGAATTCAATCTGCAATTCTTTGGTAGAAATTCCTACAGGGTTTATACCTGCCGCCCAACTAGTTTCTGCTTCACCATCAGCCCCTGGGAGGCAGTGCTTTTTCAGATGCGTGAGGAAGCCTTTCCGGCCTCCCGTGTTGAACACCCTGCAAAGCCAATAGGACAGACTGGGCACCATTACTGAAGGTCCAACTGTGGAGTGTTGCACTTGGTCCCATATATTTTGTGAGAGAGAGATCAAGGCACAGATTAAGTGCCAACAATAGAAAGTACCCTCTAAATTGTGCTAAGCAATTACTGAAGGCATGCTAATGTCTACAGAGAAATGATCTTTCTTTTCATCCCAACATACCAACTGAATTTTCATTTGCATGTTGGTTGAACAAATGTAAACATTTGTCAAAACGTATACACTTAATGTGTGTATTTTACTTTGTAAATTATACCTCCATTTAAAATATAACCCAAATCTTGTTCCAAAATCTTGCTCTCAGATCCAAATAAGTATTACCTTTCCAACTCCTCTCTTGAAAAGCTAGTCATTCATTTTAGAAATAAATGTTGTTATATTCCTACTTTAAAAATGCTTTCACAATTTTATGATTGAACAAGGACTGTGTAGCAAACTAACCATCAGACATATGTCTAAAGGATCTATGATTTTATCTTCTTTAAAATGTGTATTTTCTTTTATAAAATTAATGTATGCTCATTTTCGAATACCTGAAGAAAAAAAATATTAGAAAAAAGGAAATACATCCTAATTTTACTACCTAGGGATAAACCTTGACCTTTATGAATACATTCATCTTTTGTGTGTATAACTGTTCTCACATACAGCATTCACATATCTCCTTTTCTATTTTTTCTATTTCACTTGATATTTTCTATAATAGTGAGCATTAAAGATGGTAGCATTACTTTGAATAGATATCCCAAAATCTATCTTTATAACACCATACTGTTTAGTTTTCAATTTTTCACTATAATAAATAATTCCATAAAGAAATCTCTACACATATATAAGAATGTTTCCTTATAATAAAGTCCCACCATCAGAATTATTTTGTCGGTATATACATAAAAATTTAAGGTTTTAGGTACATACGTCAAATTACTTTCTAGAATGTTATATCAATTTACCAGTTTTCACTGTAATCAACAACATACAAATGGCTGTGGACTCTGTTATAAGTTAAATCCATACTCAAAGGGAAAGCAATTGGTCACAACTGATGATATTCAAAAAATGTAACATCAAGAATCTTAAAACTGCCATTTCTGAAACTTCACAAACCAACTTAAGCTTCTTGCTCCATTATAAATTCTCATACTTGATATAGGCCCTGTGTAGCTAGATTACCCTCTGAAGATGACAGTAATACATATGCTCAGGAGTATTTCATTACATATCTTAGAGCAAATGTTACATGGATCGACAGTAAACATGGAATTACTAGAGGATACAGAATGGACTTCACCAGCAGAAAATTTGTATGGTAAGAGTCCAATCAGCCTGTGTAATTTTTCAAAAGCAACTGGCCAGAGTATAGCAGTTGTCATATTCTGAATTCCCTGACATTCTGAAAACATTCAGCAATCAGATCTAGTAGGTCTGCTTTTCATTCCAATCACTGGCTATTCTGTCATCTTTGCTGGATTCTTTTCAGCACTAAACTCTAAACTCTAATTATTATTATCCCAGGTAATTTTTTATATTTTACTGCATTAGCTTTCTATAGGATGATATGTATGGCCTCCAGAGTCAGTACTTGGTCAGTGTAGCTCCGGAGGAATCATGATAAAATTTAAACCTGACTAAACGGTAGGTGGAATAAAGTATCATATGCTCCTACAGATGTCCATGTCTCACTTCCCAGAAGCTGTGAATATAGAACATTACATGGTGAGAAAATTAGGGTAAAGACAGAATTAAGACTGCTGAGCAGCTGACCTTGAGACTAGGGAGATTATTCTGAGTTATCCAAGTGGACCTACATAATCACAAGGTCCTTGCAAACCAACAAGGGAGGGAAGGGGTTGAGTGTCAGAGTGATAAAGTGGGAGGACAACTTGACCTCACTGCTGGCTTTGTAGTTGAAGAAAGGGACCACGCACCAAGGAATGTAGGCACCCAGAGAAGCCAGTTCCTGATTACAGCTTTTCCTCAGCTTGATTTTAACCTAGTAGGACAGTTTCAGGCGTCTTACCTCCATATCTGTTTTGATGTCCAGTTACAACCTCTTAGATCTAAATTTTTGTTGCTTTAAGTCACCAAGTTTGTATTAATTTGATAAAACAGATATAAGAAACTAACAGATATATATGCACACACAATATGCATTATATGTACTTTTGGTAGAATTTCTAGGTTAACAGTAGCCTTGCTAGGTGTAACACTACTATCATATAGGAATGAAAGTAGCTTTAAAAAATGCTAATATAAGTCAGAATTATCGTTCTTAAAGTTTATGGGGGGGGGGAACTAGCCTATTAATAATGTTGCTTAATCTCATTAAAAATCACAGCCAGGGTGACAGATTCTGTAAACATACTCACTTCTATTTCCCTTCCTTCCCCTCAAACTGTGCAACTGGTCTACTTATAGAAGTCACTCCTGGAGAGCATTTATCATTCAGATATCCATTTCTGTGACACTGGGTCCAGTTTAAACACTTGTCAAGGAAACTGATTTTCCCCAGGACATTTTTGTATTCAGCTCTTAAATCCTCCAATTAGACAAAGCAGGTAGGGTGCTATTTCAGCAGGCTATCCAAGTTTCACTCTGTACTAAAATTAAACTTTAATTTGAATTAGGCAAAACAGGCAGAGTACAAGATAAAGATGTTGAGCACTGAATATAGACAGCCCACAACACACCTGCCCTGAAGCCTGAGCACAGAAACTGTGAGTCAAGGGATTTTTTTTTTAATTTTATGGAAAGAAAGTAAAACAAAATCTCCTAACAATAGGAGAATAATGAAGTTAATACATTGCATATTATTATCTTTAAAGTAGTTACTCAGAGTATAAGATATGGGCATAAAACTTTTTCTAAATGGTATTAACACAAACTTTTCAATGAATTAAGAGAAACTAGTAGTATAACTCTTATATTTTTTTCCTTTTCCTTTCCTTCCTTTTCTTTTTGCTCAACATGAGTCAAGTTTTAAGGAGGTAAGAACTGCTGTCTTTGGGCCCTTCTCACATTTCCAGACCCATGGAGGAAGAAAAGTATATGATTGCCTTTCATTATTTGTGTCTTCTTCATTTCATCCCAGTTATCTCTTTCTAAAAGTTACTTTTATGTAGATAAACATTATCAATGCAGAAATCAAGTGACAAACTCATAATTCCAAATTCTCTAGTAGTGATTGTTGCTAATGATTAAAACTAGAAGCACCAGAGTTTTCATGAGAAAATCTATTCCCACAAGGTTTATTGTCCAGGACTGAGGGTTCAGATGCCTGTTTAATTTGGACAAACATCAACACTTGGTCCATTCATCCATATTAAATGCTAAGACTTTTCAGGCTAAATATCAATATTCTAGGAATATAAATTTTCCCAATCTAAGAGAGTACAAATTATACTAATTCATATATATTAAGGGCTATCAAGGGTACTTTTTTTTACATACAACATATGATAATTCTGAACTCAATTTATGAAAAAAGAAAAGAGAAGTGTGTCTCAGTTGAGATTTTAATGCCCCTTTTTAATATCAGACTAGTTTCTACCTCTTTTATTTTGCTTACTATTTTTTAACTAGAAACATGAAGAGGAGAAAATATTTCTGCCCTTTGCAGACTAATCAGACAATATCTCAATTAATGTAATGAGAAGCAATCATCTTAAATATTTAAATGACTAAAACAAAGAAGAAATTAAGTAAATGGGAAAGGCAATTCAAATCTACACTGTTCTCTTATTCTTGGGTTAAAAATAACCTAATAAATTACACGCATTATGAAGGATGATACCATTTTAATATTGAGAGAGTCATAATCATAGACACCAACAGTGAGAAGCTGGCTAATTTACAGGGGAAAAACATAAATTTGTTTCCTTGGGAGCCCCGTGGGACATGTGGCTTTCACTCTGCAAAGACCGCAGCTGTCCCTAAGTCGCCCAGGGACAGGGCTGTGAGCTCACTGTGTGGGGCCTGCTGGGCGGAGCTTCTGTGCAGACAAGGACACCGGTGAGCACCCTGCAGGCACCCACAGCGGTAGGCCAGGATGCTGATTCCTGTGGCGCCTGGAAAATGCTAAACAAAAGTGTGAAACAGCGTGTACTCTAACACCAGAAAACATACGTGTCTTCTGGAAATCACAGACAGGCACGAAGTGCCCTGGTCATTTTGAAATTTGATTCTCTGGATACCCAATGCTATAAAGCTCTGTAAAAGAAAGATGCATTAACATTACTTATAACAATAGTCTTCATTCATTGTACTTTAATTCAATAATCCCTGCTGTATGCAGAATTCAACAAAATCAAGTCTGGTTCAGACTCTAGGATTTGAAGGCCATTTGCCTCATGTTAGGGAAATTTTGGAAGGAGAGAATGTGGACTGGACATTTGATCTGGGTGGGGCTGAAGAGTGTGCTAGAAGCCTAGTGGAAGAGGAGCCAGCCTAGTGAGGGAAAGCTTTGCAGGGATACTGAGGCTTTGGCAATCACCAAGAGACCTTGAAACTGGGCAGTGCACTAGGAACCCAATCCATGTGTACCAGGAGAAGTAATCAAATCACATGGGAAACTCCACGTCCCACTCTGGTCATGCTCTTACATTAAACTGAAAATCCGGAACTCATTTCAGGAAGGGTAAACAGAGAAGTGAGGCCTTAGAAAACACACAAGGAGAGGTATGGTAGGCCTCAAAACACTGCAGGGAGAATCGGACTTTTAATATGTGAAGTCTGTGACTATGTGAAGGAAAAAGAAACTGAACTTGTTCTGTGTAGCTCCAGAAGGTGAGGGTGACCTGAGAGACAAAAACCAAAAGGAAATTACAAGAATGCCTGTGGGATACCAGGCTTCTGCACTCAGAAGCATTCAAGAAGCATGAAGATGAACATCTGACAGAAAGTGACATTAGATTAAATGGTGGTCAAAGTCCTAATAATAACATTTATTGATTAAAACCCAACTATCAAAATTACTTGACTTTATCTTGGATGTAATTAAAAATAGTAATAATAATAAAGGGTTTTAGTTCCTAAAAAGGAAGATATTTTTATAATTCATACTATGATACACAATAAAGTTTTAAAATAATGAGCAAACTGTTATGGTTTATATCTAGATGTCCCCACAGAGTCTCACGTGCTTATTTACAGGGCTTTGGGGAAGTGAGCAGGTCATGATTCTTAAGAATGCATTAGTCCACTGACAAGTTTATAACTAAATGTGATATGAGAGGTGAAGCTTTGTGGGAGGAACTGGCCACTGGGAACGTGGCCTGGAAGGGTCTGTTTCCCTCTTTCTCCCTCGATCTCTCTCTGCTTCCTGTCCGCCTGTTATGAACTGTCTCCTCTGCTCCCTGCTACCAGGCCACTTTGCCAGTGGACTATGGACTGAAAGCACTATCGACGATAAGCCAAAAGTTTTGTTCCTTTAAATTGTGCTAGGTATTGGACCTCAGCAACAAGACAGTAAGAGACAATCATCTGTACAAATCAGATGATCTGGGACGGTGACAGGAGGCCCATGGAATAAAAGGTCATTTTGTAGCAGTAGTTCAGTTAACTTCTCTACGATAGACAAGTAAGCTGGAAATGCTCTGGACCAACAGAGCACCATGATGTCCTGCATGCTACCTTTTGAAGGCCCTGACCAGTGTTCTGGTCAATTGTTGTTCCCAATTTTATTTTTCTTTGGGATTAATTCAAGTTAGCTCTGGTTTTTCAACATATATAAATAAGAACTGAAATATCTATAATCATTAAATGTTTTACAGACTAAATTATAACTACACATTCCTTTGCTATTCTTCATGAAATAAATATGAAAAATAATTTTTGGTTAAAAGCCAATTTGACTTTTTAAACACCTTCTATGATTCAATATACCACAAGAAGTTGAAACTATTCAGTGACAACAAGGTCATTTTTAAAATGAAGTTTCAATGGCATGATGTGGCCTGAAATTTTATACCAAGTGTCACCCATATTACTAAAGAAGAATGAGAAATAGAATGCATGCCCATTATTTACTATTTAATTTAATATAATATTTGTCTTGTCTGATAATTTCACCATTTACCAAAGAACTTTCTGACAGAAAAAGAAAACAAAAGGTGAACGTCACCTGATTCTTATAAACACTGTTTATGTTAACTAAACACCTCAACTGTAATCAAATGGTCCCAGGCCAAAATGTCTACCAGGAATAGCAGTTCTAAAAATATAATTAGTGTGGAATTCTAAACTTAGTTCCTGAGTTTTACATAGATTAAAACCAGCCTGAATCACCGAAGTAAAATGCCCATTATATTTTCATTAAAATTCCTGAAGCCCTATACTTTTTCACTTTTGAATCCAGTTCTCAAAAATCTCTGTCAACTTAGGTCACGAAAAGACAACAAAGTATGATTTCCCAAAAGGTACTAAGCATGAATGGAGCAGAAGAATCAAAACAAGTCATTCTCATCTGAAGACACAAAGATCTAATTTATTCAATAAATACATATTAAGTGCCTATTATGTACCTGGTTTGTGAATTACCTGTTTTTACGTCTTTCATCTAATATTATATCAAATAGACAGTAGAATAACAATAGTTTTTGCTCACTGAATGAATATGCTAATTATGAGATTTAGAATATTCGTTTTTAAGGAAAGGATATAAAAGAACATTCTACATCATCTAAATATAGAACAGGTATCAGAACTGTTAATGTTTCCTGAAACTCAGTGGTTTTGTTTAAGTGAAGATAGTAAGTGAGAAGTGTATCGTAAAATAATCTCATAATTACACCAGTTTGTGAAAGATTTAAAATTGAAATTTATTCTGAGGGCAGAGGCGAGGGTAGGAAATTGAAAAGTTCCTCAAGGAAGGCATTTGCATGCATGCCTATTAGATATAGTACCCAGCCAAAATGCAGGTGACTATACCAAAGTACCCACAAGTTGGCTGTATACACAGGGTACAGCTACCCAATGTCTACCTCGGCCCCTGCCTTTATTCTTCCACCACAAATGCAGTGCAACATCACTGTTCAGTGCTCATGACTGTCTGTTGGTGTAGGGGTCTGGAAGAATGCTTCGTGTTAATCCTCTGAGCCATCTGCCATAGAAGATCACAGCCTATGCTGTGATGTTCCGACTGGATGTCTGACACTAAAAGACTTTGACTAAAGACTTGAGGCTGATGTAACGAGCCAATCATGCTATGGGATAGTAGAGTCCCTCTGAAAGTGCCCCTCTAAAAGAACAGGGAACTCAAAGAAGACAGTGGGGTACTGGCATTCCACCCACATTCAACTCAGTGACACAGCTCTGTGTAGGAGCCACTATTCCAGCTGCATACCTAGTAGGTGACCGAGGAGGTCTGATTCATCTGAAGTATTCATGCCGAGGACTGACAATGGCTCTGGGAAGACTGGAGGAGAGTAAGTCACTGACCCTGGTCCAGGTAAAGGTAACAGAGGCCAGAATGAGGAAAGTACAAGTGTGTGTGTAAAGCAAAAGGGCCACAGCAAAATAACCAACGAGACTGTGACAAATTAAATATGAAAAAGACTCAGAGTAAGACAACAGTGGCTATGTTCATTTGGAGGGGCAGACACCACTTGTCTTGCGCTCTGTGACTTGGGATGACGGAGCTACATTGGGCTCCCTTCCTTCCTGGCTTCCCAGTGGATCTGAGCAGTGGAGTCAAATGAGGGAGTCAACTCAGAGCACTGACTGTCGACTGACCAGGTGGACGGCCGAGGTGACTTCGTCCCTGGCCCAAGGGCCATAATGTCTCTAGACAGCTCTACCTCTTACTCCTCTGGGTTCCAGCCACTAAGCTTTTCCACACCCTCAGGACCCCAGATGAAGCGGCACCAGTGTCACTAGCCCGAGGGCACCATGTTCTCTTCTGTGGTTTCCTTAACTTCACCTTTGTTAAGAAAACCTCCACCAAACTCCTCAAATTATCCTCATTTGAGTATATCATTTGCCTCTTGTTGGAGCCTGCAAAATAAATATGATTTTAAGATTCTATTTTTCTCTTCCAGTAAATTTAGTGTTTCTGTTTTAATATTTAGATTTTTGGAGTATTTTGACTTTAGTTTAGTGCATGGTAACAGACATGGGTCTAGTTTTAGTCTTCAGGAAAGACAGTTTTTCCAGCACCATTTATTGAAGAGACTGTTCTCCAGGGAACATACTTGGTGTAAGGTGGCTGAGTGTCTGGACTTGTGTTTGCATCTTCTTTTCTGTCCCACTGATCCTTAGGCCTGTTTTGTTTTGTTTTGTTTTTTAAACAGTACCACGCCAATTTTATCACAGTAGCTTTGTAGTATAATTTTAGGTCAGGAATTGTGATGTCCCTTGAGTTCCCTTTGTTGCCGAGAATTGCTTTTGCTATTCTAGGTCTCTTTGTTTCCAGGCGAATTTTAGGAGTCTTTTCTCTAGATCTGTGAGGTATGCTAATTGTATTTTGCTTGGGTTTGTATTAAATCTGTACTGCGGTTTGGGAGTACGGCCATTTTCAGCATGCTGGTTCTTCCAACTCAAGGTTAAGGGATAGCTTTCCGTTTTCTGATATCTTCTTCAATCTCCTTCTTTTAAGGGTACTTTAATTTTCAGTGTACAGATCTCTTACATGCTCCGTTAGACTGATTCCTGAGTATTTCAGTTTGCTAGATGCTATTGTGAAGGGTATACGTTCCTTGATTTCTTTCTCTGTGAGGTTGTTGCTTGTGTGTAGGAATGTTATATTTTTTAATACAGCACTGTTTATAGAAGAAGGTTTTCTCTCTCTATTGGGAGGATTTTCTTTTCCTTGGCATCTTTGTGGAAAAATCAATTAATTTTTAATGCTTAGGTCATTTCTGGCTCTCTGTTCCACTGGTCTGTCATTTTATGCCATCAGCATGCTGTTGTGTTTACTGTAGCAGTAGAGGATATTTTGAAGCCAAGTACCCTAGTGGCCCTGGGAATCCATGGATCCAGACCTAAAATTTGATCATCCTGATCATCCTCCTATGCAGGAACAGTGTTGCTATCTGAGGTGCAATCAGGAACTGAATTCCCCATCCCTTCCTTTAGCCGAGGCTCTCTGTATCCAGATTTTCTGCCCGAAGTTGTAAAAGGAGTGATATGACTAACTTTCTACTCTTTTGTTTGTCTTTTCTTATTTCTAGGCTGCATCCATCTGTTTTTTGTTTTTAGCTCTTGCAAAAGTATCTGTGTGAACAGTTGGGTACTCAGTTAGATGTTTCTGTGGGGAGAAGTGCACTGGGGTTTCACCATCTTGCTGACATTACCTCCCCGGCAAACAGAGATCTTTTTAACTGTTTATGTAGACATCACCTTTTTTATTCCAGCAGCATCTACCAAATTGAAGATAGCTTTGCAGACTTTAAAAAAAATTCTCTCTTACAAAAGCTGAAACAGGTACATTTTTAGCTATTGATAAGTAGTTCTGAGCAAGTCACAAGAATGTAAAAATAGAAAAAAGAATTTGTTCCAGTTATAATTCCTATTGAGGTTCTTGCTGAGAACTTAGTGGTGTGCACCAAATGCCAACACAAATGGAGGAAAAGTATGTGTGATCTCTGAGGGTGAGTATGAATGTGTAGGCTTTCAATCTGCTGTCTCCTCGTATATCCTCAATTCACACTCACAGCCAAGTATATAATAATATGCACGTAAATACATACACATTCAAAAAGGAGTAAAAACATCATCATTTTTTCTCTCACTTGCTGGATAAGTTTTAATTTAAACTTTCATTTATCAGGCTATTTTCTGCTGGTAGGAGCAGGTGAGTATACAGATTCTTACATATTTTACAGTTAACACATGTGCTGTGAATATAAGTAAGGGTAATGGATTATTCTCAGCTCCTCATTTTTGTCTGCAATTCACATGACCTCTAAATACTCCCAACACAAATGCTGAAGGACAGCGCCTTGCCGTACAAGTCGGCCTCTTCACTTTTAGCCTGCACAGCCATTTCTCTTTCGCACTCTCATCTCTGTATGTTTGTGTGGGTTGGCAGTTAAGACTGCAAAGTGACTGAAAACTATTACACTGCTGTTTTGTACCTCATACCAGCCAGCAAAAACTGGGATGCAGGCTGGGTACTCAAGACGCACTGACCAGTGGAAAGCAGTCAAGGAGAGACACGTGTTGCATTTTGCAGCAAGAGACCACATGTGGGAACCAAACATAGTGTACTCTGGTGCCAGCACTGCCATCGACCATTAATAGCTGATTCCAGTCTTTAGTTAACTGATTTATGCCAGAAATGCTCGGCTGGGTGATAATTAGTTGAAGAAGTGAACCAGGTGAGCACATTTGCCACAGGGTGAACTGGGATTGCAATCACAAATGAAACAGTCACTTTGTCTACATGTTTAAAGTGGGAAGCACTTGACCGGCAGAGCACTTTGGACACACTGACCACGTGTAAAGTACTGGTTCTAAGTAAGTTCTCAACTATATGTGCACCTACATCCACGTATACATACAGTGTGCTGGGGGCCCTCCAGTGTGTGATGTCCTGTTTTATTGTGTGCATGCATGCATGTGTGCACACGTACGTGTGTGTGTGTGTGTGTGTGTGTGTGGTTGTACATGGTTGTGTGGTGGGTAGTACTGGGAATTGAACCAGGGTCTCCACTATATCACCCACCCATTATATTTGGGAGCAGCCTCTCTCGCAATGGCTCAATAGCCCAGGCTGGACTTGAATTACTGATCCTCTGAGGCTTCAGCTTCCCAGACTGCTGGGATTACAGACATGACATTTCTTTTTATGAAATATTTTCATCTGCTGAACCATACAGTTCATTATCAACTCTTTTATTTTTAATTTTGTAACAATCAAGGAGCCCAAAATTTCCCACATAAAGTGAGTATATTAATTTTTAAAGGTTTATTTTTTAGCAATTGGGAAAAGACATCAAATATACCTCATGTTTCCAAGTTTTTCTTCTCCATAAAACATGGAGATTTCACAATATGACAAATTTACAGAGCAGTCCCCATTCTAAATCAAATATAAGCAAGATTACCTAAAAAAGGCCAGATGTGCTGGCACATGCCATAATCCCAGGACTAGGGAGGCTGAGGCAGGAGTATCATTGCAAGTTTGAGACCAGCCTGGACCTCAAAGTAGTCTCAAAGCCAGCCTGAACTGCACAGAGAGACCCTTTCTCAAAAAAGACCAAAAACAAGCAAACAAAAAAAGTTACTGAAGAATACTGACATCCTAGCCCCTAAGAACTAAACTGTATAGCACAAGATTATCTTAGTTTCATTCTCCAAGCACAAAAACAAGATGCTATTAACTAAATCCTGGTCTAACAGTGCACTTTCTCAAAGAAACAGTTTAGACTTTGCATTCACTCTAACATATTAGTGCGAAGCAGGATTTCTGCACAACAATATGGCATCCACCACTGTGGATGGCAGGTGTGGTTCCAGGGACAGCAACAATCATGTAACGAGAGTGTGAGTGCATCCCTACCTTGGATTCAGGTACTGAATCCAATGGACAGCAAAGGAATATGAAATTCCAAAATTCCTGTTTAATATGGAAAGTGTTTTTGCTGATGTAATTAAGCATTACGAATTTTTCTTCACTCATGTGTTTTTACATGGAATTTATACTACTTTTTCTCTTTAATAATTAGGAATTATGAAACTCA
The DNA here is from genome assembly GCF_034190915.1 of Cavia porcellus. Lineage (NCBI taxonomy): Eukaryota > Metazoa > Chordata > Mammalia > Rodentia > Caviidae > Cavia > Cavia porcellus. The sequence continues at coordinate 46,425,583 of NW_026947513.1, read as the reverse complement.
AAATTTATAATAGAATAATACAAGAAAATCTTTGGAAGTTTCCAAAGCTGGACTACAATTATGTTAAATGTTTCCACATAAACAAAGACTGTAATACCATTTTTAAAATGCACAGATTTATATGGGACAGATTAATTAAGGTACCGTTTCCATTTTGTAGCACTATTTTACTGTTAGTACCATGTAAATCCAAGAAAGAGTACTTCAAGGTCAGGTACTTACTGTGGTTGGAAAATAACGACTAGTTTTGAATTTTTTCATAGCCATGGATGAGGTGTAGGTGCCCAAGAAGAGGATGCAAGACATGAGCGTAACATCAGGAACAAAATCGCAGCTGTTTCCTATAAGCTTCCCTCCGTATTTCAAGCACTCCTTTTTTGATAAATATGCCCAGTCCAAGGTTGCATTATGGTACTGCAGAAGAAAAAGAATTAGATGTTTTAGAGAACACGATGTATCAAAAGCAGCTTTTCATACTTCGTGAGTTCTGTAGCGATTATACTAAAATTTCTGTAAAACAGTCTGAGGGTAACCATTGGAGGATGAAACCTGAGGAGCTGATACTGGAATAGCAGTAAGGGGGTAGGGGGCTAGCAATCCTGGAAATCACGATGAGAATGTTACTGTGGGGACTGCAATCTTACAATCACCATGTGTTTAACAGAAACAAAGCACAAAGTCCTCTGCTGACAACTTTCCTGAGAGTCAAGTGAGACACACTGATATCCTGTCTCAAAATGTGAGACTCTCTGAAATGCCTTTAATGTTCAAAAAGTAATCACTTTTTGTATAACACGGCTTTTTATGCTTCTGTGTGGTGGTCCTACCCAGCATTTTCACAAATATGCTATCTGGTGTCTAAGGAACTAAAGACTGATGAGTGAAGGAATTAAATTATAACAATAAGAAAGGCCTCGTCAACACACATTCTCATCAACTGGCCATCCTAAAATAGTTTTTCCCCCTTTTCACTCCAGATAAGCATTATATTACTGGAATGGCTGTGATGCCCCCAAGGTTATGGGGTTGTGTAAAGAACATCCATCTTTGTGCTACGTGGTCTCAAGAATCTAGGTCAGTGTCAGGGGGTGCTACTATGCTGCTGCTTTTTGTACCAGCTCATTCTTCCTATTTTCTGTTTCTAATACACAGAGAATTTTCTCTGCTGGTCTGGTGTCTGTGGCCAGTACACCAGTCCCAGGGGCTCTGCACACTAGCTGCTATCAGTGCAAAGCTGGCTCCCTCTCTAGAGAACTGTCATTAGCCACATATAAGCTGCCTTATCTAGAATGCTATACCCGTAACAGCCATCAGTAAGAGTAGTATAAACCACCCTCTCCATCTCAAGGTAGGAGCAACTGGGTGAGAAATGTTCACCCCAATGCTCCACAGGAAGTCAGCCTGACCACATTCTTGTTTAATTCTTCCCCAGTAGTAAACTGCTCCTCTCTGTTCTCAGTGAGACCACACTCAAATAATTACATACACCTAAAATTCATGTATCAGACTCTGCTTCTAAATCAGCCAACTTACTTGAATTACAGGCTAACCAAAAGTTAATGGCATGGCACTTTTGGTAGAATGGCAGAGTCTGAATGAAATGCAGAGACAGTATCATCAGATTTCTCATCTTGGTACTGGACAGTCCTAAAAGATGAACATCCATTCCCCAGAAACTAAAGAAGAGTAGTTTCTTGGTAGCATATTTTCTTGCTTAACACAATTTCTTCACTTGTATTTCTTATTTTTGAGCCTTCTAAAATAATTACACCTTAAGTTTCTTTTGCTATATGGAGAGTTTGTATACTGTGACAATTATGTATATTTCACAAAGATTTTTCAAAATCTTACCTGTCTATATGAATGACAGTATGACTCAGTAAAAGGGACTGAGTGTCTCAGCTTAGAAATATTCTTAACTACCTGTAACTTGTTTCTTGGGAATATGACTAAGTAACAGAAGATTTATTTGAAAAGACCATGCAAATAAATGTGGAAAGATAAATTTCCCGTCCTCCCCTTGCAGGAAACAGTTCTGCCTCACACCCACGCTGCACTGTCATTTACAGTACCATGAGCTCTTTGATCTGAGTGCCCAGCCATAAAAGAATCTCTGCCCAGAAAGAGTTCATATTTTTATAGAGCTCAAAAGATAAAGTGCTTATATAAGTCAATAAAAAACCATCAGTTCTTTTAATATTTTCTTATATTAACTTCAATATGTAAACACACTTCAATGCTATACTGTTCTTTTATCAAACCATGCTTCTGAAAGGTAATTAGCTATGTCTCATTTTATTTTTTTTTTGATTTATGCCTATTGATGCTATTAGAAGAATATACATGTAAAGTTTAGAGGTACAGTAACAGATATTTTTGTTTTAAAAATCAGCAAAACTGTAATCTAATTTCACTTCAGCACATTAACGTCAGCACAATCTTTACAGCAAGAGTCACCAAAGAGCTAAGATCCATTAAAAAATCCCAATAGACAGCTTTATTGATTTTTCTTAATAGATTCAGGTTGAGAAGACTATGCCATGTACATGCAAGAAATGATAGACATGTTTTCTTGCTTGTATCAATTTGAAACGCCAGTATCAGTATTTTATAAATAGTTCTACTGTAATATAGCCTCCAAATATCTTTTATTAAGCACCTAAGTATAAAAACTGAGAAGCATGTACCTTTTTCAGTCTACACACAAATTATGTGCCTATAAAATTTAAACTATATCTAGTGAACAATTTTGCTTAACTGTCATTGAGTATCCATGTTGTGGATACTCAGAGTGTTAGGTCAGAGTTATAATTTCAGATAAGCTGGTGCCAGTAAAACTTAGAATCTTAAAACTTTAGGCAAGATCTATCCCATAAAGAAAGTAACTAAAGCCAGTGCTGCTGAGACAGGAAGCGCCTGACTCTCCTTTTCCTGTGCTGACTGGAGGCGGCAGGGGTTCGGCCAGCACAGTCCTTGTGCCCTTGTACCCAACGGGCCGGGAGAGTTTGCTTCAGTGTCGCCCCTGCTACCCAGTGGTATCCTCTTTGGCTGTCTAGTGGTTTCCTCAAACACTCATGCTCCATCCCGAGTGCCGCCAGGCAGCACAGTGTCCTTCTCCACGCAGCCACTGCAGAAGATACTGCTGCATTTTGGAGAGGGGGGTGCCCGGAGTGATTTATATTGGAAAGGAAGGACCTGGGCCTGTTATTTATATACCTAGTACTCATAGCAGACTTTCGTCCCTCGCCCTCCTGAAAAGACCTGCAGCACTGTATTTGAAGTCACTTCTCCCGTTATCACTCTTGTGCTGCAGCACAGGATCTGTGAAAATCAGGACTTGCTTTGGTGTTCCCGTAAACCTGCTCAGCTAGGCTGCACTCCATAAGTCCTGCAAATCTGTCTGGGATTTGTAAAACCCTGGTAGTGTAGACAGAGCGGGAACAGGTAAACACTGGGAGCAGTTCACACCACAAAGCTCCAGAGACCAGCACAGGTGATGCTGGCCGGCAGGGCAGGGACCAGCAGCTTAGCTGCAACTTGCTGATGTCATGATCTCCATCTCAACTGAACACAGAACCCTACGCCAATCGGCAACACTACCACCTTTATTCAAGCACACTGCCTCCTCCAGGCTCAGTGGAGAAGAGTCTTGACCCATCTCAGTGCTACTGTCTCTTCCCTTTTAAAGAGAATTCTCACTTCTCTACAATTTTGATCGCTGTTTCCTATGAAAATTCTACACATAGTGCTTTAATGACTAAATCAGAACTTCAAGAACAAGAATAACGGGAACATAATCTCACCATCCCCTCTACCTGTTAGAACATACAGAGCGTATCATCTTTTTTGCTTAAGATGCTTACAACTTTTTATGGCAACTATCTTATAGCCTTTTCAGTGTTTGGAAGTATGAGTTTGAAAATGCCCAGTGAGATATCTAAGAGACTTGGCTCAAACAGACTTCCACTTAGGAATCATCTGCAAAAACTGGTCCCAGGACTTAATACACCTCAGAGTGATCATTACAAGAAGGCCAATGGGCTGAGAAATGCGTGTAAAAAATTCTCCAATCAATTAAAGACTGTTAAAGACTGTTCTTTTCCAGAAATACCGTGTAGTAAATTTCTTAAGGCTAATCAAGACTTTTGTGGTGTTTATAATGTATAAGAAAAAATGGAGATGAAAGGGAAAAGGGACTGCTGGGTGAGGTGGCCCACATGCCTATGATATCAGCACTCAGGAAGGGGTATGAGCGGTTCACCGTGACTTCATGGCCAGCCTCGACTGCACAAAGAAACCCTGTCTTAAAACAAAACAAAACAAAACAAATGAAAGAGCTAAGGACTGTTAAGAAAAATAAGAATGGAGAAAAAAAGATCAGAGAGAGAGAGAAAGAGAGAGACAGGACTTAGCAACTATTTAACTGAGGGGTATTAAAAGCTAGTATACTTTAAAAATTATAAAGTACAGCCCATACTACAGTAGAGTCTAAAAATATAGACTATACTATAAAACTGAGGAGTGTGGGGCCAATGACACTATAAGTCACCAAAAAGTAATAAAGAAGAAAAAGAGCAGACCACATTAGTACCAGAGTTCAATGTAGAGTCAGCAGGCACCAAAGAAATCATAGTTAACTGACTTAATGAATTCTTTCATCAGGTCAAAGATATTTGACGTACTCAAGAAAGAAATCCATCTATTTGTAGGACAAAAAAATAAAATAAACTTTTAATTTAGAATTACCAGATAAACTACAGGATGCCCAGTTACATCTGAATAATAAACAAGAATATTTTTAGTGCATGTTCTATGCTATATTTGAGGCATACTTATTTTGAAAGGATTTTTTAGTATTTATCCGAAATTCAAGTGTAACTTGACATCCTATATTTTTATTTGTTAAATTTGGTATTTCTGTATCAATCAGATATGAGATATTTTCAGCAGCACCTGAAAGATAAAAAATAGACATGGTGTTGAGACCTGATTTCACAGATCAGAAGAAGGAGTAGTCAATTTTACCTGGTAGAAAGAAAGCAAGACTGGTCCTCATAGAATCTTTTACATTCAAAAAGTAGTAAGAAGAAGAGTAGCAGGACAGGAAAACAAAAAAAAAAAAGCAAAAGAAGAACAAAAAAGCCAAAGGAGAAGAGACTAAAGTGACAAATTGTGGATGCATACAACTTTCTGAATTCACAGAAAAGTAGGAAAAGAATTAGAGAAACACCCTGAGCACACTGCTTCATTCCCTTAACGAAGAAGCCCTTTATTAATATTTGAGTGCTCCACCCACCATAGGGAGGAGCATTTTCCAGGAGCTCAAGGATGGGAACCCTGTAGACATCCAGGGCCTTTACAAGTAAGGCTCTAAGAGTCGCAGTTAAAAAAGCGCAGCTCGTGACGTCACCACATGGCGCCGCTGCTTTCTGAGCATGCGCCTGGCACTCTGTGAGCTGCTATTGCAACTTTCACATGCAAAAGAGAAGGCTCTGCGTTCCATGGGTTTGCCACCAATGCACTATCTCATTTTCATGAAACTTGCCTTGTTCATACTCAGTGGATGTGCTTCAAATTTTTAGAATAGACTGTGTATTAATGGATTTAAGTTTTAAAATACCATAACATCCTGCCCAAATACAAAAGTTGAGACGTGAGATAGAATGGGCAAAATGTGACTGCCCATTGTCCAGGCGATGTATACAAGGCAGCCCATTATACTCGTCTATTTTAGTGCTTATTTGAAATTTCTGTGTTTTTAAAAGTAGGAACATGTGTATCTTTAAGGAAATTTACAGACAGAATAATTTTTACACTTGAATTTCTCAATGGAAAAAAAAATTATAAAGATGCTATGCACAAGGAGATTAATATGACATTCCATTTCCCATGAAAATGACTGCCATCTCCCAGGAGCACCCTGAAGGGACATCAAATCAAACCACTTTTGCTTCCATGTCTAACTGTCAAGCAAAATTTATGTGACTGTAATAGTTCTTAGTCCTATGATTAACAGTATCTCCATGTAGATACAACATTCTTCACTAATATAATAAGCAAAAAATAAGTAAAAGGTCTACATTTCTCTCCTTGAGCATCTACTAGTAAAATATATACATGGCCCCATAATTGTGAAGCTACAAACAAAGGCTCCAAAGTGTAATGCCTGATGCACTCATTTAGGGGTTTTTCCCACAATCAGTAAGCTAGATGTGTAGTAATTTTCAGTCGTATCATCTATAGCATGCATTTGAGCTGCAGTTATCTGCAGTCATGTGAAATAACAAATTTAACTGTTGCACGTGTGATTAACATTTTTTAAAAGCTTTAGTCAGGTATGGTAAAGCTCCTGAAATACCAGCTAATAAGAAAGCTGAGGTAGGAAGATCACAAGTTTGAAACCAGCCTGGGCATCTTAGTAAGACTTTGTCCCAAAATAAAATTTAAAAAGAATTGAGAATGTAGCTCAGTGGTAGAACATTCACGTGGCATAAATGGACAACTTGAGTCCAACTCCTAAGACTGAAAAAAAAAGCTGTATGATACCATCATCCCTGTCCTAAGAACTTAAGTAAGGTAAGTAAATTATAAAATCATAGTATTAAAAAATTCACCAAAAATAAGGATTTAAAAAACCTAACCAAACTAAACTCCAAAATGTTCTCCCCTTCAAAAGAGAAGTATCCCACAGTCACCTGTTCCCAGAGAGCAGCAGGCAGCAGATACAAACCCTGCTGACAGATAAAGAGAAATGAATCGAATCACTAAAGAACTCCCCATGCTACATGTCAATGGGGTGACAGGTTAGAATTCAAAGGAGGCCTAGAGTTCTTTTTGCTGGTCCTTGCCAAGAGCATCAGGGATAGGTGAGACTATAGGTGGACAGGAGCACTGAGAACCCCTCAGATCCATGGGCCTCCGTTGGGTAAGGAAAGCTGTTCTGAAGATAGAAGACAGGACAATGGTGTGAGAAACCGATTCCTGAGAAAGCTCAGGTTTGTGCTCTGAAGGCTGTGGAGGCAGGAGTCAGGTAAAGAATTTCTCATGATACAGCTGAGGTGCAGAACAGGACCCAGCATGTGTCATGTGGCTTCCCGAGATGCCTGAAATGTGCTATGGCTTGTTTAGATGACAGCTTCATGTCAAAACCTTTTCAATAGCTACTTTAGAACTATGTACATATTTGGTACCGGGAATCAAACTCAGGACCTAGAACTGTGTATTTTAACAAATGCTTCAATTTAACAAAATATGAAACAACAGTATCTGGTGTAGAACATAAATACTATCTAATCCTTGCAGTCACCTCCTCAGAGCAGACTGACAGTAAAGTTCAGTAGGTCTACTGACAGTAGACCTCAGAGAAGTTTGCGCTCTCTGTGATGGGGCTTGGAAGCCAGCGGATCTTCACGGTCCTCCTTTATGAACTGTACAGCAGCTGTTGCTGCTCTCAATGTGCTTCAAGTTCCTTCTAAACTGTCTTGTTTGCAGATGAAAAGGAAACACCAAGTGAAAAATGTACAGTGAAAGTGGCCCAAGTGGAAGCCATAAAGACATAATGGTTCCAATAGTAAATGGAAATGCTGAAAAATCTCCTGAATGTCCAACTTTTACTGCTCTTTCCCTCTGAAACACAGGCTTACTACCAGGAAGCAGCAGCTTGTCTTCACGCTACCAAAGCTGAAGAACAAAGCCCTCCCTTCCTCTGACAGGGTGCTCTCCGGGCCTTAAAAGAGGGAGGCTGGCTGGCTTGGGGCTGCATGTCACTGTGACTCTGCTTTCTGGGATCTAATTATAGTTGAAAAGGAAAGAGGAAATTAAGTCATAAGGCTTGGTTGTCCTACCTAAGGTTCAGGGCGGCAGAGCTGGCCTGGCCAAGAAAAAGGAGGCTTCAGCAGCCTGAGGCAGTGGTCGTATTACAGACAGCCAAGTTAGGTAGAAACATTAGCACAGACAGCTAAGTTAGGTAGAAACATTGGCAATCGGTCCCCAGACAGTCAGGCAGTCTTGGCTCAGTGAGACCCCAGAGATCAATGCAGAAGACAACTGTGGTTGAAAGCAGATTCACTGAAGGCCACCCTTCAAGAAAAAGAACTACTCATTCATGTACTTCCCCTGGGGATGAACAGCAGTGACTGATACTCTAAGCAAGCATCAATCACCTTAGGGTGGAGGACCAAAGCTCCTTAACCCAACCCTTCTAGGAAGAGTCCCTGTCTGGCCATGTGCACTCACTATAGGACTCGTTTCCCCATTTTATCCTCATTTAATCAACATTATCCCAGCAACTATGCTTGTATACTTATTGGTTGACCACAGTTTTGTTCCACCTTATACCCATCCTATGATTTGCTATTGGATCAATATTATCTAAGCAACTATACTCGTAATCTTACTGATTGAACTATCTTACTAATTCTGTCTCACATTAAGCTTGCTTCCCCTCATGGCTTTGCTCAGTAAACACCTTTGAGAAGCAGGTTTGGTGGGCAACCCACTTTCTAGGACCCCTTCTGTGCCTCTCAGACACAAACTTTCTCTCAATAAATTCTTCCTACCCTTAACCTCCATTGTTCCTCGAATTCATTCCTTGATTTCAGAGAACATGAGCTTGGCATTTTGGACATCTGGCAGGGAGTTTCATCCCCCTAAATCAGAAGCTTCTTCTCTCCACTAAACTTCTGAGTTATAGCGGCAGCATGGCCTTGTGGAGAGACAGTAATATGCACAAAGAAGAAAGTAATGGCAGGACCTAACATGGGCCAAGAGATGACTCCATGGCGCCAGGAGCTGGTGCTGTTGACTGGACCCCGTTCATCATCACCAATTTGGACAGGTCACTGAAAAGCAGCCACAGAGGCTGCAGGGTCTTGTAGCAGAAGTGAGGCAGTCTGACTCCAGGCTCACTGATCCCTAATTCCTTCTACGTGGATCCCTCTGTACTTCCACAAAAAGGAAATAAGGCCAATTCTAGAGTTATAAAGTCCAAAGTGCTGGTTTTACCATAATGATGATATAGCCTTTAAAAGTCAGCTACCTTTCCAAGCCTCTGGTTCATATAGCAGGTAACATCTACTAATCTATCAAATTACTGTGATAATTACAGAAATTAATGAAAAGATGCTGTCATCTAATAGGTGGTTCAGTGGTAGTTTTTATTGATGATTATAAAGCATGTTACCTATCACTGGTTTCTAAATTATTCACTTATATCATTTGTGGGTACGTGTGTACATGTATGTACCCATGTGCAAAGTACATATGAGGGTACTGTTGTGGTTGAAGGAGGAGAAATGGAAATGAAGAAAAGTTGTCCTTCATGACCACACTCGCATGCACACACACATACAAATGCATAAACACAACTCTTCCGAATTTATTTCACTGAAGGTGCAGAACATAACACTTTAACATTTTAATTAAGGTATGTAACAGATACACACAAGAGACCTCTTATGCTGGAATATTCAGTGGCCACAGAAGCAAAAAGGCAAACATTTCAGTATGCAAACACTGAAGCAGAGGGTAGACTAGCCATAGTACGGGTCTCAGAATCCATTCAGATCTTGATTCTAACAATATGTGGCTATGTAACCCAGGCCAAGAAAGAGTATTTCTCTTCAGAGGTTCAGTTTCTCTCATCTATAAAGTGGCTCTAATTTTGCCAGGTATTTTGGGCTAATGGTTACAATAAATATTAAGATATACAATGATAACATATGTAAAACATTGTTTCTAAATGGCAGACAAACTAGAATCACTGCTATGTCCCCTATGATAGCCCCGGCAGAAATCATCCTGAAGCCTTTGGTCCTAGAACTCTGGAAGTCTGAGGCAAGAGGATCACAAGTTAGAGCATAGCCCCAGTGATTTAGAGACCCTGACTCAAAATAAAAAACAGAAAGGGGCCAGGGGTGGGGAAATTGGTCAGGGAGAGGGCTAGTTTGAATCTCCAGTTCTGCCAAAAAAATTAAATAAACAAAAAAGAAGTCGACCTAAGCTTTCCTTTGGAATCTCTCTCAGGACTTTTCCAAAGACATGGCTTTAAAATTCACTAATATTAAAGCTTTCCTTAATTAGTTATAGAAAGACTTCAGTTAGAAAGTAATGTCTTTTTAAGCAGTAGGAGTAAATATTTTATTTTTACTACAAGTGAATGTATGGTTTATATTGTTTTTAACCACAAGAATTTTAATTAAAATTCTGTGAAGTCTAGATGGAAATACGACCTAACATTTTAGGCAAGCTTTGGGAGGCACAAGTTTGGCTAGCTAAAAAGCTGAAAATTGAATTTTTCTATGGGTGGTTTTTAATACACATATACACACTCATACACACACATTATCAAACATGAAGAACAGAGGGGTAAAGTTTGAAGAATGACAGAAAAAAATAACGTAAAGAAAGAAGTCAAGAGGCTGTCGAGCATGAAAGCAAGAGGAATGGGGTCAGGCAGGGCTGCCCAGGATGGACACAAAGCTCCGTCTCTGAAGGGGGTGCTGTGCGCCCTCCCTATCCAATACTACAGCAGGCCTCTTCGGTCTCCCAAGAGATGGGCACTCCATCAATACAAGGTATTATGCTTTCTGTTCCTATAACTGTGGGATTGATATTCCTTGGTAAGAGTCCATATTCGGCACAGAAGGAGCACAATCAGAAGCCTGAAACAGCACTTTCTCCTTTTTGTCCAACACAAAAGTCTCCTTCCAGTGTGTGACCTTTCATGCAAAACAGCTCATTTTGAAAGCTTAGTTCCAGTCCCCTAAAAATCCCTGGTTACAAGCCATGGGAAAGTATATCATGTGATGGAGGCATGGTCCTTTCTGAGTGGCGGAAAATGTCCTGCTACAGTCACTTGCAGTGAAAGGAACACAGTGCCCCTGCGTTAGCAGCACGCTGGCCCGCACTACACAGAGAGGAAAGCAGGCTCTCATTTCTCCACGACTCCTGCATTCGAGGTCACAATTAATAGGATCCCGTAGAAGTTTTATGAAGGTTTGAAAAGCATACCACACAATTAAATATTGGTTTTATTGTTAATAAAAAGATTCCCCCACATGCCAACTGGAGCAAAGCAGAGTGCTATTTTTCTTTCCCTGAAATTCAATGATTAAAATGTGTCGATGTTAGGATTTCTGAATAGTAGACAATACCATACTATAAATATTACAAATAATATACACAGTATACAGTAAGTACACAGAGGTTTTAAAATGAAGTCACTTACGAGGTCAGTAGAAGAAACAGTTGGAAAATCCTCTTGGGCCAGTGTAGCATCATTAGGTACTGACACATTAACTGTAAGAAAGGATAATTCGGACCTTAACAGTAAAGTAGAAACAGCCTAAATGAATAATTAGTTTGTTTTAAACAGAGCTAGGCATTTAAAATACCTTCTGTAACAATACAAAGCATGATGAATTTTGATTTATCATAATTGTTCACTTTGTACCAAGCTCAATCAAATAATCAAAGATTTAAATACATCCATTGTGCTCTAACACAATAAGAATAGTATTTAAGAAGACACCATAAAATTTATTGCAGTTTTTAAAACACACATACACACACACACACACACACACACACACACACACTATCTCTGTTACTAAAATGCAGCCAATATATTTTGGCTAGTGAAAGAAATTACTGCTAATAATCAAGTTGGTTACTGGCTTCAAGCACAGTAAAATCTCACAAATTCGAGCATCACTAAATAAGAATTTATTAATTTGAAAATTTAGACTGCATCTGAAAAAGTATATGTGTGCCATATGTGTTCATATGTGTATGCAAATTAAACAGCATTAAGTATAATGGGGATGAATAACTTAAAAAATTGTTTTCATACAAAAGTTCTTTTCATACAACATAGCACCTTTGTAGATTTAGGATGTCACTTGCAGAACTTTATTTATGAAGCCTACTGTCCCTTTGGTTTATGAAAATTAAAACAGTATTTTCATTAAAACATTCTTCTTTACCAGATAAAACTCTTTTCCTCTCATGGGAAGCTTCCTTTATTATAAAGTAAACAGTTATTCAGAGAATATTCTTCACTTATGGCTGTTTGAAATGACACCCTCGGATTGTCTGTCTATGAAGGAAGAGCATAGAGCTCACCAACATTCAAACAGCAAACTGTAAACAGGGTCCCCACCCTCTAATCCAAATCCCCGCACTAACTCTTCCATTAGCAAGACTCTGAACCCACCTGGACAAGCCTTAGAGGAGAAACACGCAGGTTTATTTGATGTGTGGAAGTCAGGATATGAGACCCGTGTGGGAACAACAAAAGCAGGTCACGTAAACTGATTTTGCCTAAAATTTACCATTCTACTTCGTAACACAGGGGAATTAAAAAATGTTTACTGTCATAAAGGAAGCTAGTAAACAAATGGAACAAGAAAAACAAACTAAAGGAGACAACATTTTGGCCTGGGCCCTCATCTGTTCCATTCTGGATCCCTTCTGGTCTCTGGGCTCTGACTCCCCAGGAGGAGCGACTACAGGCTCTCTGAACTGCCTGTCTGCTTCCTCTGCCTCGCGATGAATCACGTGCAAGAGCAAATGAACTAAAGATGTTTGGCCCAAATAATGAAACAAACAAGAATCCATTCACTCAAAGAAAGATATTAATAAATGATTACTAACAAAACCTAGCCTTTTATTACTTTTTGTTTTAAAAAGCTCAAAGTGAATTTGTTTTACATTATTCCACTTGTTTATTTAAAAACATCCTGGGTTGCTTCTCAGCCCTTTGGCTAAGATCAAGGGTAGTATCTGTTCTCTTCAGTTTAAAAACATCCTGAAACATGCCATACATATATTTTGTGCCCATCTTATACCCTGCAGGGACTCCAAAGCAAGACATGGCAGATGACATTTCCAGCATTACAGTCATAAGTAAAGCTGGTGCCTTGACCATGTTGAGCATTTTGTCTCCTCCTACACAGCATTTCTAATCATCACATCAAGGCGATTTATGTGGCACAAAATTTAAGGCAGGACAGGACAGCCAATATCAGATGATAGGATTATCAACGGTGAGCTGAGTTCCTGAGCCTCTTGAGCTTTCAAAGACAAACAGCGAATGTGAAGTCTCAAGGCGCTATGTAGATGGTGTCTGGGAAACTACACTTCCTGAGCTACATCCTTTAATGCAATTTCATGAGCTTCCTGTCATAAGACATCAAAGACCCTTTCTCAACACACTTTCTGCACTAAAACAAGGGTTAAGTCCCTACTTTATGAAATCAATATTGGATAATAGAGATCAGGGCTGCACTAAAGCAGGATTTCAATATGCAGTCTTATAATTGCTCTCAAGATTTGGATACATGTCAATTCTGCTTTTTTTTAACGTTTCATTTTTTTTCTCTAAAGCAAACTATTAAGTTTATTGGTTCTCAAAATCCCAGATCAGCATCTAGACGACACGAAAAAGTATGTAATCCTTTCTCTACACATTTTAATGAGTAGCTGTTTCAAATGAAAGACTTCAAAAATAATTATATAATAAAGCACTTCTGTAAATACATTTTGGCAGGATATTTGGGTGCATAAATAAGATTAAAAGTAAATTTCCTTAGGATCATAGATGAGTAAATGATCAATTACACCTGGGAGCTTGGTCTAAAAGAACCACCAGCCACTACCTGGATTCAGACACGAAGTGCAAATACTTTGGCAACCAACTGCAAAATGATCCATTTATATGAGACCCACAATATCCTTAATGAGGGTGCTGGAAAGGCCACATGGAAAAGACAAAATATACTGTGATATCTCCTCATTATTTGCCCCACACCATGGCTTATGAAGCAAGACCATGGCTAAGCACCTGTCAATAGGTCACCTCTCTCCCATACTTAGGGAGGGAGTTGTAGGGAGTTTCCAGGGTCGATTGCTTTCCACTGGTTAGGTTTCTACGTGCTCCTCCTTTCCATGCATCAATTTGAAGCTGACCTTCTGGAACAGGGGAATGGATGTTATTTAGTAACAGACATTTTAAACTGTGTCTGAGACTTTTGTACCCTAAAATGGCCTTTCATTATGTGTAATGAGAGGTCTGGAGAAGAACAAGATCAAATAAGGCTTCAACTGGGAGAGCTACGAGCAGAAAAGCGAGGTGACACCAGGGGCAGCGTTGGCAAGCTCCTACACAGGGACCATCAGTGGCACTGCCTAAGCCTGTCCTTGTGCTGGTGAGAAGTTTCCAGAAACTCCCTACCCACGGTGCCACCACTAGGCACCTTGGCAGGAACTGTGCATTAGGAAGCACACACTCAGCTGAGGCCACAGCTTAAATAAAGACAGCAACTGGTCACTGAGGGCGGACAGGTCTGCTCTGAGGCATCTCACAACACAGAGAAGGGGGCATTGGGCATTTGTCCTAAATTTTGGTTCCACCAACTTTGGTACACAGCATTCTCAAACTTTCTTACCAACAAACAGTCTTGAGAAAGTAGCTTCACTCCTCTCAACTTCAGGCCCCTTAATATGTGAAAATGGAGTTGAAACAATCCACCTGGTAAGTGGATCAAACTGCACAACAAAGGAAAGCGGCCAGCAGTGTGTCCAGTACCATGGAAGAAGAGCTAAAGAAATGGTGCCCAAATGATAACAGCTCTCAGACCCAGAGAAGGCACTCACCCGCCGGGAGAATATCAGCCACCCTTTATGGGTTTTGTGATGATTAAATACACATATGCTATCAAGTACACTTCATTAAACTACTCCAGGATAATGGCTGGCATTAACAGGATTCTTATTAAATATTAGCATCATCTGAATCTTCACCTTCAACATAGTTTCTCAGAGTTACAGTCATGCGGAGCTGATTAACATGCAGTGAGTAAGAGAAGCTGGAGGATGATTCTCCACAATTACAAAACTCGAATGTCTTATTCCATTCTAGCTAAGCAACACCTTAAGGAAACTGAGCTAACTGGAAAAGACACAGTCACAGAGGACACAAATGAACACAGAGGATCCAAACATACTACTTGCTATGTGGTCATACCCAGTTTTATAAGGATAGGATAACTTAAGCATACTAGTATCTCTTGGTAAAGTACAGTATTCCTGCTCTAAATTTCTAGATCAATAAAAGGGCAGAAATGGTTTTTGCAGGAGGACAAAGGGAAGCAGGAAAATTCTAGCGGAAGTAACTGTTGGGGAAAATTATCTGGCACTCTCTCAGCCTCAAGTATTAAACAAAATTAATGTTTCTTATGTAGCGATTACTCCTATGAAAGCTTCCGTCTCCATACCCACCCATTATTACATTTGTGATATGCTACAGACATTACTCTGGGGAAATTTATAAGTGTGTGTTTCATGCAAAACCTAAGCTACAAAGTTTTCTAGGTCTTGTAATAATCCAAATTCACTGCTCCTCCTTTTATGATTCTCACAAGCATTATTCAGAACTGCCAAAATACAGGTTAGGACAGTAAAAGGAAGCTAACATGATGGCAGTTTCGAGGATCTGTGGTTTTCTCAAAGGACCACAATACAATGAAGGAGAAGGCACCGACTGTCCTGGTGAAGGGCCTCCACAAGCGCCAGCTGAGCAGCGTTGTACCAGTGCTTGTCCTTCCTATCCTGACCTTTAGTTCACGATGAAACCTAACGTAAACAGCACAGCACACACAGTAAAACTTCATGTGATACGGTACAGTACAGGGAAGGTAAGATTCTCTTTCATTTCCTCATTTTCTTTCAATGGGCTTAATCGTGAAATATATATTGACTACAAGATTGGACCACAGGAAACACAATTCAACAGATCTTGTTAAAGTCACACTGTATATATTAGGGCAACAGAGAAATCATATAAAAGAAATGGTTTTTAAATTCAACTGTAGTGATAACTATCTTGGAGCATTTGGAAATCTTGATGCGAATGAAGGTATAGAACAGAGGCCATAGCTATTTCCAGTCACTTGGCTTGGTCTGATGGCTCCGTACCAGGGACACAGCCAGGTTTTGCTCAGAGAGGACAACAGGCATTAATGCTCAGTGTCTGAGAAAGAATGTCCTCCTCTGAATTATCAAGCATGTTCCCTGGGGCAGTCAACAATGGATCAATAAAATATATCTCCTCTGTTAACAGTAGAGAGCCAGCCCCTTGAGGGTTCTTCTTGCTTTTATAACTCATCCCTTTTAGCAAGGCACCCTTCTCCTGAAGATATAAGACCAACAGGAAATTTAGCTTGCCATTTTCTAAAATACTAACATACCCTCAGTACAGTTACCAAAACCTTCACACATGAGGCTAGTGAAAAGCACGGTACTGGAATAAAAATGTACTTCTAAGGTCTGGGCCAAATAACAACTGAACGTATGTTCACACAATAATAATTGACTTTTTTTTCAAAAATAGTATCTTTTATGAAAAGTAACATGTCTAAGTATTCATACGTTTTCTACTTCATTGCAAGTAGCACAATTCCTAGAAAGCAACGAAATGAACTCTCAGTAAAACTTTGTACAATGGGTAGAGGAGAAAGGAAAAAGGACAAAAGAGACATGAAAAGCTGACCCGAAGGCTTCCTAGGACAAAATTCTAGAATGTTTTTGAATGAATTATATAGATTTTTCTTAGATCCAAAAACACTGCCTGCAAGACTTTAAAAACTTTTTCTGCACAATTATATTAACACTGTTATCATCTAGAGATTCAGTGGTACGCAGATACTGACGTTCTTAATTTTTTTCCTTAAATATAACTTCAAGTGTTTTGCATTTGTCCACAATATCACACTAGTTGTTAATTATTTTAGGAAGTAGGGATGCAGCAAAAGCTTTACTAAGTAATTTTTCCTCGGAAAATTTCTGAAAACTTAAATATATGAACCTCTGGTTTACAGAAGTAAGGCAGATCAAAGAACACAGCTAAGAGATTAAATTGTGCCATCTTTTGTAGGATAGTGAAAAATATGAAAAAGAATACATTTTTATTCAGTGTCTATTAGGCACCAGGAAATTTTACATATACTATGTCATTTAGTGTTCACAGTCAAAGTTAAAGAGAAGGTGCAATTGCTAAAGCAGTACATAGCTAATGACACTGACACAGAGATTAAATACTGAATCAAGCTCACAGTCACTCTGCTGGTTTGTGTCAGAGGTGAAATTCAAACTTAGCTTTTCTCCAGAGCACATATTATTTATATTTTATCACATGGATAATTTTCTATACTAAGATGAAATGAAATATGCTGAGATGCCCTTCATTGGATATTGCTGTTTTATTTTTGGATTTTGAACTGAATTATCTTCTTTCATATGTACTCCTGCTATATATAACTATCAAGGTAGGTTGGGGAATATAACATTACTTGTTTCCATATTCTTTAATAGAGATTTAATTTTTAAAAATAGGAATTTAATGCAAAATTATGCATTCACCTAAGAAAGTCGTATGTTCTGGCTCACTTGCCTTCTTAGTTTTTTACTGAATCTGGCATATATCAACTGTTACCAATCTATAATTTGAGCTGAAAGAAAGGGGAAAAAGTACAGTCAGAAAAGGTACATCAGGGCATGATGAAGGTTTATGGAATAAGGCTGATCAAATATAAAAAGAGGAAGAATTATCTCCACAAAGACAAAAAAGGCTGGGAGTTTTCTTATAGTTTTAGTGACTCCTCACTCCCACTAAGTAAACTCATTCATGGCTCAGTTTGCAAGCCCACGACGCTGGGCAGTTTGTGGTTATACACAGTACCCTCCCGGGGTTTAAACAAGTCATCAGCCAATTTAAATATTATTGATTCATCGATTGAGCTCTTCCCCTAAGCATGCATGTTGTGATGAAAGGCTGGTCTTCTGTTGTTTTTAGAATACTCACTAAGACTGTACATGAATCTGCATTATTCTTTCATTAACACTTTTTAGTCTGTACCAAAGACTATTACATTTATGATGGATCTATGCAGCTTGCTACTGGAACTATTAAGATTATATGAAGGTTGTCAGAAAGTATTAAGGTTATGATGGAAATATATAAACACTAGCCTTACAGTCTACACAACATACACAAAGACTAGTTTTATAAAGCATGAGACTGTTACAAAAATGCAGGTAACATCCATTTGCCTTTTTCCAAACCACTGACACATTTCACCACCATAGGTGTAAAAAAAATCTCTCCTCCCTGTGTGCACATCTGGACCACTGCAGTGGTACAGCCAACAGCATAGTTGAAAAATGAGCTTACTGCCTGACAAAGTTCAATCTCTCTCTCAGAAATGAGAGACAGATGTATGTAACACAATCATCTATCCTGAAATCTAAATGCTAGCCCTAAATTTTAAGGAAAGTTAACAATATTCATGCAGCTAGCATTTACTCAGTACATATTTTAAAACATCTGATGTATTTTTATCTACATTCATCTCTTATTTTTTTCAAAACAGTTTTATAAGACTGTACCATTAGTAGCCCCATTTTACAGAGGAGGAGGGTAAGCCTAAGCTACCAGAGTCACAGATTTGGCATTAGCCACTGGGGACTTGAACTCAAGATATTCTGGCTTCAAAGCCCATTATGTTGCTTTACACCAGTACCACAGGTATAGGAATTGTCAGAGTCCTTCTGAGACAACTCCTTGGGGGCTTAAGGCTGATTTCTTCCACTCTCTGGGGAAAACAGGAAGTGCAGTGAATGTATTCATTATGTATTACAAGCTTGTACTAATTAAAAATAAGAATAATGACAAATGAGGAAAAAAAGCATAAAAAAGAAAAAGCTACTGCCTTAGAGCCTACCCTTGCCATGCATATTTAAGTTGCTTCAGCCCTCAGTGTCCTGTTGCCAACAACAGAGCCTTCCTCGAAGGGGACTTGCATGGGAAATCTTTGTTGAATGTTGTACAAGGTAAATACATTGATGTAAATCTTCCTTGGTTCCATATTACCCTTTCTGCAACATCCAGTGAAAACAATGAATGCAGGGCTGCACCAGCTTGGGAAGGCACGCATCTCTACTGATGACCAAGTGACCAAGCCCTCCTCTGGCTGTAGGAGCACCCAGTACACAAAAAGCTGAGAGGAAATTCATGTCTTTAGAAATCTTAATAAAGTCAGCTTAGTGAAGTCAGAGGAAGAGAGGGGAGAGGGGAAAGGGAGAGGGGAGAGAGGAGGAGAGACAGAGACGGAGACAGAGACAGAGACAGGGAAGTGACTAGCAGAGCTCAAAACCCTACCACTGACATGTCTGGAAGCTGGATGTCTGACTGCCTGGGGTCCCTGTGTGCACAGGCTGAATGGCCAAGGGGTTCGCCCTTCTCTCTCAGAAGAGTCCTTCACAGTCTTGGCTCTCTGGGGATCGCACTGAATTGATTCTAACTACAATGCAATGTGTGCCTGTTCCATTGTGAGAAGTTCTAGAATTATGACACCCAGGAATTCCAAAGCAGCACACTTTGTTGTACTCCCAGGGTGTTAGAGCTGTACGATATTTGAATCTTTAAATTTCCACTTAGGCTCTCTCTCAGTTTTGCTTTTAAGTACAGGTTTTATTTGACTGCTGCTTTTCCTTAAGACAAAAATTACAGAGTCAAATACAAGACAATAGAAAGCAAAGAAACATCTTTTTGTCACAGGGAAGGAGACCAAGAGTTGGAAGGGAAGAGCATGAAGAAACGAAAATGTGCTGTGTACAGTGTCAGTGCCCCACAATGAATGCAGCCACTACACATTGCAACTATTTATTAATAAGACAAAAAGAGCCTGGGAGTGCGAAGCCCAAGATTGCTTCTGCTTCCTCACACAACTGAGCACCCCTGGGAGATGCTGAGCCCGTGTCTCCGCCTAGCTGCAGGGCTTCCCGGGCTCTGCACCAGGAGGCAGAGCAGAACGGCTGCCACAGGGAATTGTGGGTAATCTCACACAGCCTCCCACAGGCAAGGAAAATCTCTGCAGCATCTTACATTTCACAATCATAAGCATGTTGTATCTGGTCTGCAGTATAAGCATGTCTATTTCATTGTCAATGTGAAAAAGATTTCCCTCAGAATCCTGAAGTTAAAGGGATATTGCATGAATTCCTCCCAATTTACATCCCAAGTTTACACCATCCCTAGAATACTGCTGCACTCCTGGTGACACGAAACAATACTCAGCAGCGTGGGTATCACGCTCCACAGTACTGTGACCCCAAGTTATGCAATCCGCCTTAAAGTATCCCTGTCAGAGACACAACTTTCCCTTAACTCTACGAGAACAGATGTAAAGCAACTTTCACCAAATCAAATTGTTTTTCCACATATCTTCTATAGTATAAAATTAGTGATGAATTATTACATGGAAAAAAACAACTTTAAAGACCAAGTTGGACACTTTTTTCCTTCTGTAAGCTTAAAAGAATCTATTTAAATGTTATTTAAAAGATAATATCCCCAGAGCAATAAAGAAACAGTGAAATATGGAATACAAACTCAGCAAATTTAGATTTATCTGATATTTTACCTGTTAAAACAGTACATGTACCTAGATCTCCTTGCCACAAGAAGCCGAGAATAATGCACAAATTCTTTACCATATAGCAGTTTGAATTAATTTCAGCGTTTTGAGCTGGCTTTGTTCATACTCTAGAAAACTCAATTTTATTCCCAATGGAATAAAGGTTTCCAATTCAGCATGATGGTTCCTGAGGTAGCAGACTCTTGCCTGAAGATCATTATTCCACCTGGAAATGTTCAGGCACGGAGCCTGCACCTTTCTGGAAGCACAGGGCCCCCACAGGCAGTAAGTGAGGCATCCTCACCTGGGTCTGGTGGCACACAGGCACAGGAGAAGAGCGTATTGTAGCCCACTTTGAAGTCGGAGTTGATGGGATAATAATCAGCTAGCTTGATCATCTTCTTGAAAGCATCATAGATAAAGATAAAACTGATCAGAGAAGAGAAGCCCTCTTCTGTGAAACGAGTGAAATACTGGACCAAAAAGCTGGCATCTGTGGCCACCAAAATGAGGCACAGGAAGGCTGACCATAGGCCGATCCAAAGGCGAAACTCCAAGTAGTCAAAATTATGGTCCCTGGAAAGAGGAAAGAAATGCACTTAACATCTTCTGTGATGAAACATACAGAACCGAAAACTACCAAAAGCCTGCAGGATGATGGCTAAAAACACAAAATCTTTAGCTACTAGATACAAAGCTCAATTCTATCCACAATTTTTAGGTTTAAGTATTTTGTCTAGTAGAAGAGATAATTTCAGAAGTCTGAGAAAAGCACATGGAAAGAAGCCATACCATGTGTACATGAATAACTCATTAATTTTCTCATTCAAAAATATGGGATAATATTCATGCATTCATGAAGTTTTCAGAGTAAACAACTCAAAAGTACATTGGCACCTGCTATGCACTTAATAAATGTCAGTTTACTGGTTAATGGAGACATCAGATCAGTATGTTCTGAGTCCCCAAACCTCTGCAGTCTACTGAGAGAGACAAATTGATAAACATCATAAAATAATAAGTGACAGTGTTGTGGTAAAAGGAATAATCAAATCTAGCAAGGAGGATGGATGAAGTTGAAGAAAAAACTCAAGATGTTCAAGCATAAATAAGAACTTTTCAGAATAGGTAAAAAGGCCCATAGCACAGGACAGCACCCGATATTCACTATGAAGAGAGGGCCACCAGGAATCAACGTGGGCCACCTTCAGGTCTGCAGAGGCCTCCGGGCCACGCCACACCACACACTTCTCACAAGGCTGCCCACAGACATTGCACCTTTTCACTGAAATCAGTGTGAAGTCACCTTGTGAGCAGTCCTGTGCACACTTAGCCTGGGCCACCTCCATCTGAGGAAGTTCTGCAGTTTTCCAGTGTGTTTCCCATTTCTTACATGGGAATTTGTTCAAGATTCATAACCAGGAAAAGATGCCTCAAGGGTTGACATTTTATGATTCCATACTGATTCTTTAAAAATTAAGTGGAGAGGGGCACATCACGCTTAAATTTATCAATGATTAAAAAGCAGACTATCACTTTTTGCCTAGTGAGGAAAGACTGCATGTGCTTGAAGCTCTCCACCCTGGCTTTCAGAGGACAGGTTTCTCACAGCTACTAGAGTGGGACGAACACTGCTCCACTTTCCTTCCTGCTGACCTGGTTTGTGGCCCCAGTAAGAACTGCTGCCCCAACCTCCAACTCCCTGGGTCACCCACACCTGCTCTACCCAATTCCAATTCTGCTCCACAACCCACAACTGCAACGATCTCTTTTAAACGCAGACAGATACCTCAGTTTAAAACTGTTCAGTGTTTTCCCACCACTTACAGAAAGAAATTCTGATTCATTACCTAGCACAGGGCGCTCACAGAGAAGGCGCCTGGTAATGATTTGGGGGCACTGGTGGCTGAAGACCTGGCTGCGACAGCGACTCACACATCCCTGAGAACCAGCACATATAACTAAAGGGGCTGTACCTGTGCCAGGGGAAAACTAGAGGGCACTGCACTTCCAGCTGAAAATCAGAGGCTATTACATTTAAAACTGTCTTAGATACTGTGATGCTTAAGTCTGTGTCAACTGCGGTGGATGACAGGGTACCCAGATATTTGGCCAGACATTTCTCTGGGTATTTCTGTAAAGGTGTTTTTGGAGAGATTAACATGTAAATTTGTGGGACTTTCAGGAAGTAGATGATTCTCTATAATTCTCATCCAATCAGTTGAAGATGACGCAGAACAAAAAGATTGGGCTCCCCAGAGGCAAACAAGAATTCCCCAGTCCCCTGCCTTTGAACTTCATCTGTGACATCAGTTCTTCTGGCTCTGTGGGAAACAGCTTCAGATTAAAACTAAATACTGGTTCTCTGGGGTTTTTAGCCTGCCAGCCTGCCCTGCAGACTTTAGACTTGCCAACTTACAAGGTCATATGAGCCAATTCGCTATAATTTATCTCTTTCTGCATCTGCACGTTATTGGTTCTGCTTCTCCAGTGTCCAGACAAATACAGACACCAATTTGTCAACAATGCCTCATTTTACATATAAGGGTATGAAAGCCAATGGATATCAAATCATTTATCCAATGTCAACATTTTAATGGCAAAGTTGGACTAGAAACTAAAGCTCTTGAATCTTGGAATGATCCTTTTAAAAATTATACAATAGCCCCCACCATCACCAACCACCATCTGAGCTGCATTTATCTCAAGATAGGTTAAGCATTAATGTTATGTTCTCTGCACATCTCAGCAAGTCAGATGAATTGGAAAATGCTGCACAGAGAGGAAGAATGCACAGATTGTACAGATTTCCTGAGACTTTCTTTTTTTTTTTTTTGTACTGAAATCAAACTCAGGGTTTCGCACTTGCCAGGCAGGTGCTATGCCCCTGAGCTACATCCTCACCTCTCCTGAGACTTTCTAAAGAGAGTTTTTCCATTTCTTTCCAGTTGTGTGTGTGTGTGTGTGTGTGTGTGTGTGTGTGTGTGTGTGTGTTGTGGGTACAATTCTAGTGTTTAACTCTCATGAAATAAGTACAACACAGGAAAAGTTGAGTTCTAATAATGTAAATTATCTAGTTGAGATAATTTATATTACCATGCAATGAATTACTGTTGGTATAAGAATTAAGAAGCACTGTTTTATTAATTCTAAGTCAGTAGATTTTTTTCTTAGAAGTTTAAAACAATTGCTTAATTTTTCTTCCCTAACAAGATGAAAGCACAATTCCAATTCATTCTAAGAGTACTAGTGGTTGTTATGGAATTGATGTTTCTAGGACAGGATGAAAAATAAATCCATTAATTAATTAATGGCTAGAAATATCATTGATTTGAGTACAAAGGGAAGAATGCATGTATAAACCTGTATAAACTTACATTTAAGAACCTAAACAATTTACCCAAAGTAGCTGGTTACATATTCCCAGAGTACTTCAATGAGAATGACTCAAAAAAAAAATCACTAAAACCTATGGCACTTTGGTATAAAAGTGTTATGCTTTGATTAGCAGAAAGAGAAATAAGAGGGGAAACAGTTTGATGATCTGAAATGACTCTACCTAACCTACAAAAATAGGATTTACCTGTATGTCCAAAGAAAGGTAAAATATGTTGGGAAGATCTTGGAAAGACAAAGTAAAATAGTTTCTTTACTGCATGAACTCTAGATCCTGCAGCCTGCTGAGCAGAAAGTGAATTACCACGAGGGAAATGTAACACACAGCACTTCCTGGGCTGACTGGGAACACAGAAAGGTTTCCAGAGAGCATCTCATGCACCCAGAGATGGATGAAACATGCTTTGGGAAACGGGGGTCAGTAAGATTCAGTAGCCCTAAACAAGATATAGCCATTGAACAAATTCATGTCATTGCAAGCAACGCGTTTGCCACATATTACTTATTTATTTCGAATTGCTTTACAACTATTTCCAAATACTGCAAATTACTTGGACGAATGTAACAATAAAACAGGAGTGACAGTGTAACAGGAACTTGCTTAATAAAGGAACCAATCTCTATCCTGCAACTACTAAGGCAACTCAGGATCCAAATGTTTTCTGCAGACTAAGGCTCTGATCACATTTTATCCAATAAATCTCTCTGCAAACACTAAGCATGTTTGTTCCTGTTTATACTACATGCTTGTTCAATCTTTGCATAAAGGCTTTCTTGTGTCACAAAATATTTTCTTAAACATATAAAAACTGATTCTATAAACTGACATGAATAAAATCCTTTCCAATGTTCTCGGAATTATGATGGCAGAGAGATTTTAATAATGATCTACAGAAAACTCACATCATTTAAAATTTGTAACTTTAAACTCTCAGAAAACTTAGAGTTGTGAACTCAGTTTTCAGAATAAGTAAAAGAAAAAGGAGTTTCTAATTCTTATTTGCTCCTTTATGTTTAATGACACGCACGGTTGAAAGGATCTATAAGAGCCCTTAAATCCAGGAGGTACTATGTAGATGATAACTATTCTAAAATTAATTTCTTAAAATGCCCACTATCAGAACATGGTCATTCTAACTTAGGGTGCTAGCAATACATAAAATTCTGCAATCCAAGGATGAACATTTGCCACTAAATATAATTCTTACTTAGCAATATTAAGTAGAGGAGAGAAACACCTGGATACCAAATTTTATTTTGAATTTTTGCATGCTAAAATGACCATTTAGTTTAATGGTTAAAATTTAGTTCATATTCCTTTTCCTGGAATGACCCACAGTTTCTAAAAGAAAACAGTGATGTTATTATTTTGTGTTCACTAGCAGCATCTTATGAGTCCTTTAGAGGCCTGGGCTCTGGAATCAGAAGGCAGGAATTCCAATCCCAGCTCTACCATCCACTGCTGATGGAACACTTGACAATTTAATTGCTTATGCAGTGCCTGCTTTTCCACCTATAAACCAGGTACAGTCCCTGACTCACAGGACTGCTACGTGAACTAAATGGGTTAGCAAATGTGAAGTTCTTAGGATGATGCTTGTTCAATAAATGTTAGTTAGGATTCGGCCGAGCCCTGAAAGCTACGTTCAGTGAAGAGTTCTAGACCTGGGAAGAGCATATAGTCTTTTTTCATTACTGAACAAGTGACTTTAAACTATTCATGTGATCTCTTTGGTAGTCTACTGGTTTGGTTACGGCAGGAAATGGCATGCTCAAATGGAATGCCCAGGAAAACTCAGTGAATGGCACCTTTACCAAGAACAGTGAGGTACTGCAGGAGCCACCACAGCAAGAAGCCATCATCCACTGCAGGTACGAAAAAGGCCACAGAAGGGAGATACCAGATCCTGGAGGCAGGACAGAGGTGAGAGTCCCAGAGGATGAGCCACTGCCACGCTGCTGTGCTAAGTGGAGAGCAGGGAGAGAGGGGGACATGCTAGGCCTCTTGCTCTCTCTCCTGTCCTGCTGCAGCTCCTCACTGGCCAAACTAAGGAAACCAGAGAGCACAGGCCTGGGGGTCGGAGTCCTCAGGGGTCTGCACCCTGGGGCACAAAGCAATAGGAGCACATAATAGTTGGGGAAGGAGCAGTATAAAACACAACAGACGGGCCTCAGTTGAATCAAGTGTAAAATGGACTACATAAGGTTAAGTAAGGTTCTTTCAACTCTGAAATCTTAACATTCCAGTATTCTGACTGATTCATGCACCTACCTAATTGCTTCTCTGTGCTTCATCTCAGCTATAAATGTTCTACAACCAAATAATTCTAATTTATAATTACATATATATGTATATATACATACTTGCTGAAATTAAATAGAAGCCTCTCAAAAACTAAGACAGGTCCTGTGCTGCTCAAAATAGTGAGTGGTTGACCAGCAAAAAGGCAAAAGACAGCTCCAGAGACAGCAGTGCCCAGGAAGCTCTCCAACACGCCCTAAAAGACAGAAAACACGGGTGTTAAACGAGACACATCTTCTTCCCTTGTGTGACGTCAGTGCTTGAGTGTGTATGATGAGGTCGCCAGCAAACCGTCAGGAGTGCAGAACAGTGAGAATGCTGCACCGCGCATGTCAACTTAAAATCAGGGTTTCTTTCTCCATCCCACAAGTGGGCCACTTGACAAATGCTAACAACCGTACCAGCTGTAAGGAGCAGGCAAACGAAGGCTTTGAGCTTTGATAAGAATGAACTCTGCCATAAAGAAGGATAAATTTGAGTCATCTGTAAGGAAATGGCTGTACCTTGAGACCATAATGGTAAGTGGAATAAATTAGACACACAAGCTTCAATGTTACATGCTTTCTCTTACCTCAGAAACCCAAACTATAAACAGAGAAGAAAACAGAAGATAGACAATATGAAGTAGGGAGACAGATCTTTCTCAAAAGGAAAGGAGATCAAGAGATGGGGGGGAAGGGGTGAATAACAGAAGAATGTCCACGGCCAGCTCCCCACAAGGACTGAGATCATTATGTAACACAAAGGTGGACCAATGAAAATAAAACCTGAAAAAATTAATCGTGGGTAATTCTAATTAAGAAAAATTGTATAATCCCACCAAATGGGTGGAACTGACCAGTGGTTTAGGTCCATTTTTCTCTTACAGTTATCTTCAGTCCTGTTTCACCCCAATTTCACACAATACATATGGACACTTAAGTAGCTACATTTTACATAAAAGCTATTGCATAAAGGAAAGGGGAGGAAGGCAGAGTAAGAAAATGATTTCCATTCCATCCTGTAACTTCTATGGCACAGATTTCAAAAAAGTCTCATTATATACACGTTATTCAATATACACACACAAAAGCTTTAACTAACTGATCTCTAAAAGAAATAAATGTACAGTTATAAACAGTTAAACCTCTGTAGGCACAACTCCTTGAAGATCAATGTGTCATTTCCTTTTGCACAATAAAACAAAGCAACATGTCATGAAGAATCACTGCCTTACAAACTGACGTGCATCTTTTTTTTTTTTAAAACTGGGGGTTGAATCCAGGGCCTTATGCATGTCAGGAAGGTGCTCTCATATGGAGCTGCGTTCCCAGCCCTGTTCTTTTTATAATTTTTATTTTGAGATAAAGTTTCACTAAGGCCAACCTTGCTGAGACCAACCTTAAATCAGAAATCCTTCTGCAGCAGCCTAACTGGTAGCCGTAATTAAAAGCATGCATCTCCACACTAGGCTCAATCCTAACTTACCAATCAGATTTAGTACTAACACTTCTGATGATAGCTAACTAGTTTGTTTCCTGTACTTTTCATTGTTTCAAATATCAGCTAGAACAGCACATTCATATTTGTAGAATAATCTTTTTTTTTAGCTTAGTATTTTCTTAAGGGTTACCTTTTAAATGTAAAGAGAGGTCAGAGACCATTTATTCATCCTTAAATCCACAGATCTAAACATTAAAATCAAGTACTTTAAGCACAAGGTCCTGAGTTTGATCCCTGGTACCCCCCCCCCCAAAAAAATCAAGTATTTTTCAAATGAATGAACCGTACAGATTTCAAGAGCACAATAATATAAATATATAAATAATGTAAACATAGATTAATTTACCCAATAGAGCAAAATTATGTGATCTCTGTAATTGCCTGTATGTGTTAGATATTATAGAAGATATTCCTCCTCAATTGAGCAATAAAGCAGCTGTTCTTAAAAATAGAGCTTACATTCAGAAAGCTACTTCTTACTCCACACCACTCCTCACCGGGGTTGATTAGACTTCTGGGAAACTGAGGTCTCTCCGTCACTGTCTTCGTTCCTAATCCCAAAAAAGCAGCCTGTCTACCGGCTGCCCTCACTAAACCCCCTCTTCCCACTGTGTTGGAACTTCTCCAGCAATTTGTCCTCCACACCATTTTTTGAGAAAATTTAATGCATAGTAAATGATTATGAAGAAATTGGTTTTAATGTTCAACAGAATTTACTTACATTAACTTCCAGCACTAGTCAAAAACCATCTTTGAGACCCCACTGTGGTGATTAGTCGAAGTATTTTTACACTGCTTCAGAGTCAGGCACATTCTCCTGAGAGTGACATGACAGCAGAGAATCCTTTTAAGATTAGAAAGCAGGTGACACCCTTTTGAGTAGCACCAGATAATAATGGAGCTAGGTGGGAAGGGGCAGGCACAAGAGATATGTGGAGTAAAACCAGCTTCTCACACAGTACGTGAGCTGGCTCTGACGTAGTCCAGGCAGCTCCTGTCCAGGGGGAGGTCCTGGTGGGGTCTCTGCAGGGAGGTCTGCTAAGGACCCTACTTATGTAGATGTGAGCCTCTAAGTACAACTGAGGGGGTGACTTCATGGTTCAGAGCCCTTCTACCTGGTTCTTTTATACAGAAACAGAACTAATGCATCTTTTATAGAGAAACAGAACCAATGCATTTACCCAGGAAAGTATTTCCTTATTACCCACAAACACTATTTGTCCTGATTTCCTGGGTTTAAATATTGATGTCTGAGGAGATATATGACATGAACATTCAACATGGCACATACACCTGTCTAACCACACCTCCATCTTGGCAAGGATAAAGGTGTGTCTTTGGATCCAATATTTAGTCATACAGATTTTTAGCTCCTATGCTTTTCATGGCTTTGTAATTTATCTTTCTGTCTTTGCTTTTACATTTTTGTTTTACAACTTACATGAAGGGTTAAGCACTTGAAAGCTCCACGTGGCAGGAAAAGCCACACCCTAGGTTCACATGATAGGTGCATCATTCTTTATTAGATTCATGGAAATGCTTATTGCTCATCACTACTGCAAGATAGAAACAGTGCAGGCTGGAAACAGGGAAGAAAGGATGAATGTGAAATTCAGGACTCTCTACTCAACATAGCTATTAGTCAGTGAAGAGGCAAAAATAGCCTCTTCCAGCCTCTTTCATGTCTCTTCTCCTGTCGTCACGCATCATCACTGTTCCACGTGCTCTTTAGAGACTCAGGAAATCCTGGAGACCCTGGAGAAACCATCCCCAAGTGACTTCCTAGATCCAAACAAAGGTCCACAGCCAGAGCTCCTCATTCAGTAAGAACAGCAAACAATTTTCTTTCCAGAAAATGACTTTGATTTATGGAAGTCTTGTGACATTAAAGGTTGATTATTTTTATTTCAGTATTTGATCCTTTGGTAAATACTAGTTTTCCATTTTATGGCTAATAATTTTGAAATAGGGACAGGTGATTTATTGTATACATTACAGTGGACACTTGCTTAAAGATGCTTCCAGCCTTCCTAAGAAAAGAACTATTTTCTCATTCTAACATGTTCCTTTTCATAGTAGAGAAAACTTTAAAATAATCTCACATAATGAGTAACTGTAATTAGGGCTGATGGCAAATTATACTGTGAACTATCAGAAAGCTCTTTTACTATATCAATGTTTGCTATACCTTTTTAAAAAGAACCAACACTTTTAACAGGTGTAGCATGAGTCATGCAGACACATTTAAATCTGACTTCCTGGTGGGCTCTTGAGAGTACAGGGATGGCAGATATCTGAGGTGTGCAGACCCTGAGCCACCACGTGCCCCGGGCCATCCTGGTAGCCTTCATCTTATTCAAACACATGACACCAACTGTGGATTAACAGAAGAAGTGAAGAACTGACCACGAGAAAACACGAAGCCTGAACTTCCAGGAGAACATGGCGGATAGATAACAGCAGCTATGGAGGCTCTCTAAGATAGCCAGCTTAGAATCCAGGAATGATGCAGTGTGAGGAGTCCTAAGCAAGGGGTGACATACCCTGCCAACCCAGGAATGAACTAAGCTGAGAGAAACCAACTGGAAATGCAATCCTGGTGCATAAAATCCCAGCAGCAAAGGCGCCTTTGGAAACCGTGATTTGAATTTCCTGCTCCTGCTGCTGCATCTAAATCAGCACAGCAGGGAGAGAGATGCGAAAGCTCTGAGAGCAGGAATCGGCAAACGGAGTTGAGAGTGGGTCTGGCAGGAAGCCCTGCATTGACCTGTGATGAGTGAGAGGAACTGGGACCCTTCCATAGACTAGAGGCTCCAACAGAGGACATTCTGGGACTGGGAAGACTAGCCGGAACAGGACACTGCAGTGACTTTAGTTGCATATTCACCTCTCAAGCAGGATTGGTGGGGAGCGCTTGGCCTGGGTGACGCCGCGGACTAAGACCCAGTAGGCTACCCCAAATAAGGTCCCAGTGCCTGGCAGTGCACCCTAGTAGTGAAGCCTTCAGTAGGTTGAGCTGGAGGGGCTGGCCTCAGTAGAAGCTGCCCAGATCTGTGTCTCCCTAGTACACTGCAGTGGGCGGGAACACCTAGCCGGCACAATTCAAACAAACTATAGCTCTCAAAGAAAGAAACTGGGCCTCCTATATATGCTTGTATGGGAGGAACAAAAAGTATAGAAAGAGGGAGCAACAAGAAAAGGGTTCTCAGCTCCTAATCCTGAGAACACTGATCCAGGAAAGGTAAATGCAAAGGAGAATGAGGACAGAAAACATGTAATATCAGACACGGCACCAACAGACATAAAGCAGTATCTCTGGAGCCTCATAGACAAGTTTAAAAATGAAGTATTTAATGAAGTAAAGCAAGATATAAGTAGAATAGTTAGAGAAATGCTAAGCACCGCCCAAGAAAAAACAGATGATGGAATGGAAGAACAGGAAAAAAGGGGAGAATCATTTGATGGAGAAAATAGAGAAAACAGAATACGTAAAGCAGGTTCAAAGAGAATACCAGGAAACTAAAAACTCTATTGAAAGCTGGCATAACAATAGAGAAAGAAACTAAGGATAGATTATCTGAACTGGAGGACAGATTTGTAATGTGGGAGCATGAAATGAAAAACTTCTTAAAAATAACAAGGAAACAAACAGCAATAATACAAAGGCTAGAAGATGATAAGAGAATTTGTAACTTAAGAACTAAGAACGTAAAAGAAGAAGTACGGACACAAATAAATGAACTACAAAGGCTATTCACAGAAATAATCCAGGAGAATTTCCCTAATTTAGCAAAAGGTAAAGATACTCAGATGTATGAGGCATATAGGACCCCAGCCACCTACAACCCAAACAGAACTACACCCATGCATATAATAATCAAAATTCGAGAATTCCAATATAAGAAAAGAATATTAAAAGCCATCAGAGACAAGAAACAGATCACTTATCTGTTTCTGGTTCACATGATAGGTGCATCATTCTTTATTAGATTCAGGGAAATGCTTATTGCTCATCACTACTGCAAGATAGAAACAGTGCAGGCTGGAAACAGGGAAGAAAGGGAACACCCATCAGAATTACAGCAGACTTCCTGGCACAAACCATCAAATCACGAAGAGCATGGGGCAAAGTAATTCAAGCTTTGAAAGATAATAACCTCCAGCCAAGATTGATATATCCTGCACAACTGTCCCTAGAAATTGATGGAAAAACAAGGTGCTTCCAGGATAAAGAGGAACTAGGGGAATTTGCAACCACCAATTCAACTCTACAGAGAATACTACAGGACATTCTAAAAAAGAAAAATACCAAGTTTCCAGAAACAGTGGCAGAGCGGCCACAATGAATGGAGCAGAAAGCAAAATAAAGAAGAAAACTGACAACTAATGACAGAAAAAGAGCTCAACAGAAATGAGGCAGAGAAGGTTGGATGGTAGGAACAGCTATTTTGGAGAAAACAAGACATCATAATAGCTAGTGCTGATTTAATATCATCTTGTTTTGAAGTCCCATCAAGCTTTTGTTCTTGTCTCCATCCATCTTAACATGTTGTATCGTATTAGATTTTAGTATATGTGATAATATAAACAAAAACTTTTATAGACAAGGAGATTATACAGAAACCATTGTTCATTTTCTGTTAGTTGATTCTAAATACCCTGTAATACTGTCATTCTCTTGAATGGTTTTACATTGTCATGATATGTTTGATGCTACAGTATATGAAGTTATACTCAAAGATTTCAAGGAAAGAGACACTATGGTAACTACTTTTATGTTGGGATATCTTGTGGTGAAACACCATTTTGCTTAAATGGTTATGTTCTGACCTGTGCTGTTTTGTTATGTCCTCTTTTATCTCAATCTCCTTTTTTTATTATTTACTTTTTTATTTTTATCTTTTTAATTAAGGGAAAAATAAATTAAAAATAGCAGGATATATTATAGTAACCCACTTTGATTTCCTATTAACTTTATTCAAAACCTTCTATTGCTCTCACCATCTTGTTTTGACTGATTTTCCTCTATTCTGTTTTGCTTGATAGTACCAAGTTTGAGATTATAGGCAACAACTGTGAAGACAATAAGATTCAGGGGCTGGGGATTTAGCTCAGTGGCATAAGCACCTGCCTTGCAAGCAGGCGGTCGTGAGTTCGATCTTTGGTACCGATAAAAATGAAAAAGACAAAAAAAAAAAAAAAAGACAATAAGATTCATTATGATGCCCATTCTGGTTTGACTGTTATCTTCTTTTGAAGTCCTGTAATGTGTCCAGTGTTTTGGTTTTATTGGTTTTGTTCTTTACTGTTTTGTTCAATTTTATTATAACTGATGAGATACGCAATTGTTTTTAAGATAGCAAGAGGCATTATGGTAACCATTGTTGATCACCTTGTATTTTGTTTTTACATTATGTATTATGTCCATCCTTTTGATTTGATTGACTCTGTTTTGTTATGTCACATTTGGTTTTATTCTCTTCAAAAAAAAGTAGTAAGAACTGTGGGAGTAATAAAAACCCAAAATGTGTAATTTTCATTGTACAAAAGAGAGGAAAAGAAAGTGCTCTAAAGGATATAACTGCATGTATATTTAAGTGTATACGATAGATAACCATATTACTGAGTTTTGTTGGGTCACTGAACAGAACTGTTTGCAGTCTCACTGTTTGAATGTCCACTCTATATGCTTTAATTTTGTAACTTAAACAACTATTTCTAAGATGACAATATGTAATCTATTAACTAGTGATTTCCTACTGTTTATTTTTTCTGAAATTCTGTATAACTTGTACCCTTTTTCTGTTTTTTTTTCTTTTTCTCCTTAAATAAAAAAAAAGAAAACACAAAGCCTAAACTGTTCAGTCCCCCAAATCCTGGTGATCTCAGGACTGTCTGTTCACCTCTGTTGATTTAAGTTTCTCCATGCAAGATTTACAAAATCGAGATGATACGAGTGAGCAGCAAACACTGTCACTGGAGAACTCCGCACTGACATTCAGACAATGTCATTTTCTCACCTAAAGACTAAACTACTTTACTCCTTTATATGTGAGAAGGTTAGTACACATCAGATCAGACCATGCACAGGAGTGCTCAGCCGGGTCTCTGCTGGATGAAACCTTCTGGGCAACAATAATCACATATATGAGGTACTCATTTAGACAGAAGAGGAAGACGCACATGAGCTGATCTCCAAGATTATTCCTTAGCAGTTCAGCACAGTGTATCTGGGAGTCAGAGATTTCTCACTTCTGTGAAATTAATGGCTACCTCAGAAGATATTTGGACTAAATGAAATAACATATAAAGATCTCAGAATAAAATGTAATATGAAGCAGAGATGTGTTTCCTTTCCCTTACTGTCTACTATTCCTTCTGCCCAGAATTTTCTCTAGAAGCATAGCAGAGCCCAAATAGCCTTCCCTTCCTTCAAGAACTGGTCTTCATCTTTTCTTTTCATTCACTCCTGAACACTCTCCATCTTCTTCCTCTTTTTAAGCTCTGCTATGCTTCTAGAGAAAATTCTAAATCAATGCAAGGAGGGCTGGGGGTGGGTGGCCCACTACACCACAGAGAGCTACTGCTTTGAGGAAACAGTCTTTTGCAGCAGCAAAGTCAAAATCCATATCTCAAACAACTTGTGAAGTCTTTTCTGCTTGCATGAGAACATGACAATAAACCAAAGATGGCCTCATAAGACCATAAGAGCAAAGATTCCAAAAATCATGCTTTGAGCTACTGATGGCTAGGACTTAAGGGCACCTATTTCCTATCCTGGCTAAGGCAAAGCAAACACATTCAAGAGAATAAACACTAAAAATGATAGATGTGTGCTGTCAATTTCCACTTAGTTCTAATTTAGTATCTCTTTGTAACAATAAAGGTTTTTATTGTTTTGTGTCCTTTTTCGTATGGACCTGAACATTTGGAGTGTTACTTACACTGCTACTCTGGAAGGTTGAGTGGCAATGATGGAAAAAAGTAAATGATGACAAGCAAAGTGATACAACTGCATAAGAAAACAAGAGACTTTTTATTTCTCTGACAATCGTCAACCCAGTAAAATTCAGAAGACAAAACATTTCAGGGGTATTAAATGATAAAGCATGTGCTAATGTTACTGATAGTTCAGGTTTAAAATATTTTGTTTTTCTAATCATAAAAGAGAAATTTTAGCCCACGTTTGTGTTGATTTCTATGAACTGTGCAGTATGTGGAGTAATAAAATGAAGTGTCTCCGGATGAGTCTCTGAATCTGAAGGTTAGCCAACGAAAATGAGCAGCTAACGTCACTGGGAGCAGGCAGCTGAACCCAAAATACCTGCATGAGCTTTGGCGAAAGGTCCCCAATAGGATCAAATAAAGCAGAGAAAGGATGCAAGCATCTAAATGAAATCCAGGTGACCTGAGAGTTAAAGTTCTGTTTCCTCATCTCCACCTTGAACAATGAAATCAGGATCTCTGAAGATGAGGCCTTGAGAAATAGAGGTTTTTTTTTGAAGCTCCCCAGGTGACTCTCCTGTGGCCCAAATCTGGGATACAACTATTCACACAACACCCTTCCTTCTGAATAGTATTTTGATCAACTACCCGGGACTGTTCACTCACACCAGGGAAGACTGAACACACAAACCAGTTTTCTATTTCACTGGGGTAGGTACAGCCTAGGAATCGGGAATTTCTGCCCGGGGAGATCAGCTGCCAAGCCCTCCTGGTCATCTTGTCTACCCAGTGTGTTCTGCTGTTGAAGGGAGGATCCTTGTTTACATTACCAGCAGGAACTGAAGAAAGGGAAAGACTTAAAAAGCACATTATCTCTCTGGTTGAAGAAAAACACGAGACCTAAACTTTAGCAAGAGTTTCAACTTCTGGTCTAGTGAGGATGAGAAAGCTGTGAGGCCTTTACTTTTTATTTGAAGAGCTGTGAACATGGATCTAAAACATCAAATGCCAGTATAGCCTTGCACAAAAATCATTTCCAGATGGGTAAAAAATTTAAACGAAAACATCAAAGAACCAAAATATGTGGGTAAATATTTTTCTAATCTTGGGGTAGGAAAGGCCTCTTTAAACTTATCATGAAAAAAATACAAATGAAGATTTTGACTATACAAAACTTTAAATCTGTACCTAAAAGAAACTATAAATGATGGTAAAAGTTGTATAGTAGCTCTAGAAAAATATATTTTGCAGGGTTTCTTTTTTAAAGAAAAAGAATATACAAGGAGTTCACATGAGTCAGTGAGAAAAATATTAAATGTTTCAAAAGCAAACTACACCAAGCATGCAAGTATAAAGAAGTACATAGTCAATGAAAATATGGAAAGAGAGTCACTCTCACTACACATCAAAGACAGTTAGATTGAACAAGAACGAGCCACTTTTTTTCAACCCACAGGAAGCACCAAAGAGAAGGATGAAATCTAACCTTTACAAGGATTGTAGGAAATACTGAAGTTATGAAACAACACGTACATAACCTAATTCACAGACAGCCTTTTATCTACGATGGTCCATCTGCACGTACATTGCAATAGGAATGAGAGGATGCCATGAAAATGTTCATAATTATTTCTGAGTAATGGTTTTAGGGCAACATTGTGTTGTATATAATTTTATATTGTTTCACTATCCTACAATGCATAGTTAGGCCTTATTTTAAAAAGAAAGCTGTCTTAACAATAACTAAAATTTTTAAAAAATGTTTGACTTTACCATCATCTTGGGACTCTAATGCTGCCCAAATCTCTATCATTTTCTGATCACCAAAATGGAGGGGAGGTGATAAAGGCATTCAAATTAAGAAAAACAAAAGAACAAAACACAAAGCAAGTTTAATTCAGAATGTCAAAAGCATATGACCTAAAGTTTCTGTCTCAAACAAGCATCAGCCAGTAAATCTTACTGACAACTAAGCAATGCAGAAGTGTTTCTCTGTCACTAAACAGGCTTAATTTTGCTGACCAGAATAATCAAAGAGCGTCCTTCTGACAGATTGTACCTACCTAACTTTTTCAAACTAGAGTATGTTGCTAGCAGAGATGAACATGTCAGTCTGTACCTCCATTTCAAAAAGGAAATGCATTTTGGTGCCAAGTGAAATGCATAGGTAAAATGAAATTATTGCACATTCTCAATACAGTAAAATAATTATCAATTTGTTTTAATTTTTTGTTGTAAGTTGTAGTATTTAGAAAGAAGTGTTTATGGTATTGCGGAATATTACATGTGCATAAGAAATGATACATTTCCAACTCAAGCAAATTGATTAAAAATTTTGAGCACAGCAGCATGTTAAAATAAAGCCTCAAATCTGGAGATGCCAGCTATAACTGTTACTTATAATAAGACAAGTTCCCTCAAAATGTGTTCTGTTGGACTCCATGAATATCATAAAATTTACAAAATTCTGAAATCTTACCACATCCTTTTGCTAAAAGATTTGTGAAAACAGGATTACATTTACTCTTGGAAAAAATTCAAAATTACTTTCTCCACTCTGTCTTCATGCTAGACTGTGCTTAGTCATTCACAATTAAATGTAGATTTAAATTAAAGTGCTTTTCTATATTCTGAAAGGCTAAGGAGAACAATTTTGAAATTGCCACAGAGCATCCAAAATTATTCCTGATGCCAGTATCAGCCCCAGGGACTCATCAATACACAAATAGGTGTTTAGTTTGATTTGAGGTTCTGTTCAGGTAATATCTTGAATGAAAGCTCAACTGCAATATATCCTGGTGGAATATATTCATACACTGACACATAACAATTTAATTAGAAACATCTAAATGAATGGAGCTATATTCTTGTTTGGCAACCAAGAATACAAATACACAGTCATGAGTTGCTGTTTGAGGTTGGAGACAGTTTAGCTGTAGAAGAGGCCCAACACTGCATCACAGTGCCGCAAAGCTTTGTCACCTTGCCACTGCAGCAATGAGACACTGCAGTGCTGATGCCACTCATGGAAAGGGTAAGAGTGAGTGCTGTTACTGGACTCCAGCAAGCCGAAGCTCTAAGAAGAGGGAGTAGGTTCAAGCTGGGGTTAGATCTTAGCTGAACAAAGGCTGACTCTTAACAAAGTGGTTCATTACACTCACAAGCCCAAACATAACTCTAATTGCTCATGCTTAGCAAGAAATTTATGAATCCCACCTAGTAAGCCCCACAGTCCTCCCAGAGCTGATGGGCAAAATAAACATGGCAAAGTTGGGGGATTCATGTGGACATTTATAGTGGCATCACAACTGAGTTATACTTGAGCCATCAAAGCCTCAACTATTTTATCTTGTACATAGTTTCCACATAGTTCCCAGCATCACGTGCTTCTAATGATGGGCATCTCGTCAGCTATCAGGTCTGAAATAAACGCTTAAATATAAATTCCTATCTTCTAGCAGGCAAGACCTTCTGAACAGAAGCTGGCAGAAGAGCTGACTTAGACAACAGTTGCGTGGTGACTCATCTGTGTTTGCACAACATGTCTCCACCAGCACTCACGTCTATTTGTAGCCTGACAATAAGCCCCGTGTGAACTATCTCTTAGCTGTCTGTCTATAAAGCAAAGACACGCTTCCAGCTGACTCATGGGTGCTGCCTGTGCTGTGTGCATAACCCACTGCCTCATTTAGGAAGATGTGACTCAGTGGAAGACTTTCCAAGTCTTGCCAAGGCTTTCTGCTTAGTCTTGGTCTAGTGTACAGAAAGCCAAATGAAGCGGGGGACATCACCCCCCTAAACACACCCACCAATATCTTGGGAGGAGCGGCCAGGGGGAATGATCACTTTCATTTTAAGCTAAAAGAACCATCACAATGAGATTTTTATCTACTTTGCTCACCTAACTGTATATTCTCAACACTTAAAACAATGCCTACAGCATAAAAGACCCCCCATAAATATTTACAGCGGAACAAATGAACCTCTTGCTGAGATCTGTGAAATGACCTAGACCTTACACAAACGGCCCTGTTGTTTTGATGTAAAGTCCCAACTGCCATGGCACCAAAAATGGTGCACAGTAAAGTGCGCACCTTTTTGATCATAAGATACTCCTCGACAAATAGGTAAAACTAGTTGTTGAATTTCTGTTCCACAAAAATATGTTAACAGTCATTTTGTTTCTATCCTTGAACATGTTGACAACAATTCATTTTCTTTATCCTTCTTTTCCAGTGTTTCTGCCACCTGCTGTGACTACTGGAAGAGCCGAATCAGAGTTAAGGAAGAAGACACAACCAAGATAGTTCTTAGTGGAACAACAGGCTTCCAAAGTGGAACAGAAAGAACCTTCTTCAGTATTTCACCATTCATAAAAACCTTCAAAACAACACGTTTTATCTAAATTATCAATGACAGTTACAAAATCTACTCATCAAATAAATTATGTCTGGAAAATGTTATCATAAGTTTGCATCATTTTTGAGTTAACAACTCCCAAAAGTGATATCCAGAAAAGTTATTTAGTGTACTACGTAGCATTCTGATGCACCAAACCATTTATGTTTCTTCTGAAATCTTCAAAACCAGAACATAGCTAATTTCACTGGCATAGCCATGCCAGGTCATGGCAAAGCCTTTTCCTAAGCACTCAGTCAGATGGGAATTGATTTCCAAAGGAGAGGTCAGAACAGATTTCAACCTGCTTTCCCTGTCTCTGAGGCTACATTCCAAAGCTCAGTCTGAGAAGCTGTAAGCATAACAATCCAACTCAAAAAGGGAGTAAGTTCACACACAGGAAAGTACTACAATAGCCTCACCTGGATGAGAACAACCCTGAAAAAATGTTAAAAATTATCTCCATAAGGTCTCTTCCATCCCGATAGACAGAGGTAGTCTTATTCATACCCCCTCTCAAAATCACAGGTTTAGGCTATTTTCTTTACAGGTGGCTGCCTGTACTATCTTCTGCTTGCTGGCCTTGGCGTGCTGACTTCCTTTCTTGAATGATGTGTGACAGTGATCATTACATGGCCATCTCAGTGAGGAAGAGCTGCC
The DNA here is from genome assembly GCF_034190915.1 of Cavia porcellus. Classification (NCBI taxonomy): domain Eukaryota; kingdom Metazoa; phylum Chordata; class Mammalia; order Rodentia; family Caviidae; genus Cavia; species Cavia porcellus. The sequence continues at coordinate 46,385,926 of NW_026947513.1, read as the reverse complement.
CAGCGTGAACATGGATCTGAGCTTCTAAAACTCCCATTGCTGACATCACAATACAGGTCATCTGTTTCCATCTTAGGGATGCGCAAAAGGCAGAGAGAGATGGGAGATGGGGAGATGGTCTCTTTGTGCATTCATGTCTGTGTCCCATGCTTGGTCTCTAGGACCTATGCTGATGGCCTCTCGTGGATAATACAAAGATAAGTATGCTTTGGCCACCATGTGTTTTTTTTTTAAAATGTTACTTGTTGTTAATACTTAAAAGTCACAAGATATCACTGAAATTTGAATTTCCAGCTTCTCTTTGAAAATCAGAAAGTGAAGCAAATTTGAGGACATTCACATGGAAACAAACAGAGATGAATGGCAACTCCTCTTTCGAGTGACAGTGGAGTGTGAGTTCTGGAGTGTCATCACTGTTCCCATACTGCAAGGAGGACCAGGCCAGACATGTGACAAGTTGTGTGGAGAGTTCCGGACCCCAGGTGTCCAGGCACACCGGCTCAGGTGACCACACTGAGTCGAAAGCCATTGGGTGGTATCAACCCCTGAGGTTGACTGCAAAGCATGTGAAGAATCAAAGAAAGACCCATTTAGCTGACAGGCTCATGCAAAATGACATAAAATAGTCACCTCCGGCCTCTATGTTTGAGGACAACAGGTTATGCAGCAAAACTAACAGACAAGGCATTTTAACCTAAAATGCAGTAATTGTCTAAAGTAACTTCTCCCTTTATATTGGGAACAACACAAGTGTATAGATATCCACCATCTTCTTTTTGCATGCAGGGAGAAATCTAAAATACAAGTGAGAAGAAAAAAGAAATGAAACAAAAGTAATTTTTAAAATTAATACCATTCAGAAAAGCTGACTGGCAGCATTTACAAACATCACATTGATTAAACATTAATAAATAGTAAAGTGGGCGGAGATAATTTGAAAAGGGCTTAAATTGAGCTCTTTTAATTAGAGTATCAGCTTCATTTACCACTGTGTACACAGTCCCTAGCATAGTGTATATTCATATTTATAGTATATATATTTATTGACTAATGTACTTTTGTACATATTGCTCTGATTGATTGAAGACATCTTTTCTTTCATTAAACCTGTAGCTATTATCAATGCAAAAGGAAGACAAACACTACATTCAAAGTAACCAACAAGTTGTGACTACAATTAATGGTTCCAAATCAGCTGTGCAGAATCCTTACAGCTTAATGAGAGACAGGTCCAAGTACAGAAGAAACAACTTGCGGCTTGTATTAGTTATGCTGAATTCTATTGGGAGCAATCACTGCAGTGTTTGATGACTCTATTTGCTCACATAAAAACAAAGGTGAAGCAAGGAAGGTAATCATGTATGCACCGCAGAGTCATTTCCAAGTTCCCCAGAGCTGGCTTTGTACTTTCAGGGTAGCAGCAGACCTAAACTTTGTGCACTGCACAAAAATGAAGCAGCTGATACTCTTTGCCCAAATAGATGTGGATCCTCATTTCCTCCCCTTCTCTTCTCCACTTGTGACTCAAGCCAGATTTCATCGAGCTATTTCTGTAATTACTAACATGCTGGAAATACAGCACCACGCCAGAAGCAAAGTGAAATGCAGCATCCCCCCAAGACCAAGAAAACCGCGCTGAGTAACTGAAAGGCCATCTGCTTCCCACAGAGCTCAGGGGTGAGGCGACAATCTGGGCTGTACTATTTGCAGCCTCTCCAAACGAGACCCACCTGCATGTTGTCGGTGGCATCCCCAAGCAGGCCTCCGAAAGTGATGGCGTTAGTCACAGTTGCCAGATAGATGAAGAGAATTGCTGAAAGAGCCTGAATATTTAAAGCATCATAAAAATCACTGGCAAAAAATGGCGCTTTCCTCTTGATGTCCTTAATTAATCCGCCACAGAACCTGGACAGGGAGACAGCAAACATACATGTGAGCAAACATAAAGTAAATGCCAGTGAGGTCTACCAAACCAAAAATAGTCTATGCTTTAGCACTTGAGACAATGACAAGATACAACTTAACCACTTAAGTGGAGACCAGAAAAATGCACAGGAATAAATTTTCTTCTCTTTTTCAGTCACCACTCAGGTGCCAAACTCCCCCAGCATCACCCAGCTGGTCTTTAGATGAGAGGTCTTTCATTCCTAACAGAAAACACCTCAGTGTGTGAGCAGGTCATCTGAGGTACGCTGCAACCCTTCCACAGCACCCTTCCCAGTCCCATCTCTGCTACAAACGCTCACTGCAGAGGCTCACTTCCACGACATGCCCCCACCACAGCACTGTTCTGGGTTCTGGGACACAAAAGCAAACACACTGACCAAAGGCCTCAATGTGTGCAGTCTGCTTTCAGGAGACACGGGAAAGGTAAAAAGGTAAATCAGTAAAAGCAAAACAGGACCGATTAAGTGGGGAAGAAATAGTTGAAGTTTCAGATGTGGTGGCAGAATGGGTCCCCTGGAAGCTGACTCTGGGGTGAAGGCCTGCAGCAACCAAGGGAGACGGCACACAGCTGAGCTACGCAAGAGGGGTGGCCCAGCCCTGGCAGGGCAGGTGAGCGGGGCAGCTGGGTGGTGGGGTAGCCGCTCCCCCAAAGCAAATCTTGCAGCTCCGCCTTCCCAGAATGCATGGCTTCTGCCCAGAGCGCCCGCTGTGACAAGGGGCCTCGGAGCTGCCCTGATCTGCACTTTCCAGTATACTCCCACGCACTGACAGGGCATGGTAAGACAGTGCACTCCCTACATGGCACCTGCCTCACACATCCTGCTGTTAAACTTGACTTGTAATTACACTGAGGGCTCCACTGACCTCCCCTGAGCCACCCCACCCCAGTCTGCCTGTGGTGCGTGCACAATGCCAACATCACCAAACACCACAATCCCCAGACACATCCCCACGCTCCACAGTGCACTGCTCACTGGAAACGGGGCAGGCGGGGCAGGCGGGGCAGGTGGGGAGAAGGTCTGGTTTTTCGTTCTCTAAGAAAAAAAAAGATCCACATGGTTCATTTTGAGAGGAAAACAACTTCATCTTTTTAGATTTTACTGCATATTAAAATGACACACGTTTGTCTTTTAAAATCTCAATGTGTTTTTTCAAAAAGCATTATCTTTAGTATCCTACTTAAAATTTTACTTAACCCACAGAGACAAGGAGAACCCGAGGGCTCAGAATCAGAAAGGAAAGGCTCTGTGCCCTCCTAGGATGCCAGGATGTCCACTGTGGCCAGCCAAGGGGGCAGAGCACGGGTCCGAGAGCCACTCACACTGATGGTGCTTACTCACTTGGGCACAGACACACGAGGCTGAGGTAGAGACTGTGTGGGCAGGCTACACTTCACCTACCAGTCCCTGCCACCACACTCACCCGCCACCAGTGTGACTGTCTCAATACCCTGCATCGTCCTCCAGCCGCCAGTCCAGTGTCACCTGCCACACACTCTGCCTGCCTCTCTTCGACCTCCTCTGCCAAGGCTGCCATCCCGTTGGCTTCCTCTCCCACCCCACCGGATCTGAAAGACCGCATTCCCATCAGGAGGCCCTCATGGCACCATCACTTTTGATTCACTGCCTTCCCCGTGCCTGTGACCTCTAGGTGCACTAAAGTATCTGTTGCCTGAATAAATGAAAAGAGGAATCAAAAAGATGAGGAAAGCAAGCTCAGAAAGGAGACAGGAAATTCAGATCCAAAGAAAGCCCTCTCGTGAATGGCAAAAGGACCCGTCAGTTACCGTCCAGTCCGCTTCAGCTCCTCACAGTCCCCGTGGCCTCCTCCTCCGTGGCCGCCATCATGGGGTGTATCCCCGTTCATCTGAACATTATCTCCACCTGAGTACATGTTCTTCCTGAGCAAGACAACAGAGGCCACACAGAGATTAGCTTACTTCGTTCATTTGCTTCCCGGCTGACTCAAGCACCTGCTAATGGGAAGACAGTGAAAACCTGCATCAGGCCTTCCAGCTACTCTAAGCCACAGTTTTTTTTTTTTTTTTTTTTTTTCTTTCTTTTTTTTTTTATTTAAGGAGAAAAGAAAAAAAAACAGTGAAAGGGTACAAGTTATACAGATTTACAGAAGAAAAAAATGAACAGTAGGAAATCACTAGTTAATGGATTACATATTGCCATCTTAAAAATAATTGTTCAAGTCACAAAATTAAAGCTTGTAGAGTGGACATTCCAACAATGATACTGCAAACAGTTCTGTTCAATGATCCAATAAAACTCTGTGATATCATTTCCTATCTTATACACTTAAATATACATGCAGTTATATAGTTTAGAGCACTTTCTTTTCCTCTCTTTTGTACAATGACTATTACACATTTTGGGTTTCATTGCTCGCACGGTTCTTATTGCTTTTTTGGAAGAGAGTAAAACCAAATGAGACATAACAGGACAGAATCGGTCAAGTCAAAAGGGTGGACATAATAGGTAATATAAAAACATAATACAAGGTAATCATCAATGGTTACCATAATGCCTCCCGCTATCTCTAATAGAATTGCCTATAGCATTAGTTATAATGCAATTGAACAAAATAGTAAAGAACAAAACCGACAAAACCAAAACATTGGAGACATTGTAGGTCTTCAAAAGTAGATAAAAGTCAACGAGAATGGGCGTTATAATGAATCTCATTATCTTCTCAGCTGATGCCTAAACTTTCGAACCTGATACTATCCAGGTAAGCCACAGTTCTTAAAGTGTCATATTTAGAGTCAAGACCAAGGTTTGGATAAAGAGACAAGCTGAACTAAGTGTGTAAGAGGGACACTTTCACAGAACAATAAGAGATTTTCCAGGAAATGGTTCTCCTCAACTACCTCATTCAATTTCTCACCATCTTATATTTTTGCAGACTCATTCTGAATAAACTAATTCTTCCTCATGTACAGGAATCCCCAAAACCCTCTCAAAAGAGTCCATTATACATGCAAACATCAGGATCTGAGCTCTCTAATTTGTAAACACTGAAGAAAATCAAAACATTAAACATTTATTTTATAGTGTCAAGGATATGTGAAACCATGACCTGTAAATGGTTCCCATGAAGCAATACATTCATAGGAATCTAAAAATATTAGGGCAGCAACTTGACCTCACTGTTATTTCCCAGATACAAACACAGCCCCGGGAGTGTCCTGGCCCCTTGAAACTCCCAGCTGCCCAGAAGTTACCTCTTGTCAGATGACGGAAGGCTCTTGGGAGGCTCTATCCTGATAGTTGGGTCCCACTCTCCCGGCGGAAGGACAATGACCTCATCCAGGAACTCGTCAATCCCAGCGATCAGGTCATGCCTGTCTTTAGCTTTATAAGCAATGTCATGGAAAACCTACAAAAAGGTAACAGAAGTGTCAGTCCAACAAGGGAACTGTCAGCTCGACCCACACCTCATTGAGCTGAAAAATGTAATCCATAATTCACTGACATTATTATCAGAGAATATTCTTATATTCTATATTGTTCGGCTTGCTCCAAAATACTTATTTTTAATTTTGATTTTGTGGTGCTGGATATCAGAGACTTATGCAAGCCAGTCAGTGTTTTACATTGAACTATGCTGCTCACCTATTCTAGGGATTTTATGTATTCTTACAATGAACTCAAAGAATATAGTGGAGATGGGGAAATAACTATTTTAAATGGGATTTTTCCCTATCAATACTGTAAAATGCCATGCCTTTCAGTAGAACTCCTTTGGTACTACTCCCTGTAGAGTTGCTGAAGAGCCAGATGAATACAGTTTGGAGATAGACAATAAAGAGTCACTCCCTGATATAAAAACTACTGGGGCAAACAACTGCTGGTAATTCAAGAAGAAAAAGTCCAAGCTAAGTATTAAGATCAGATGAAGACTAAAAACACTGTGGTTCTCAAACACATAAACAACATGCACTACTAAAAAAAGATTAAAATTTAGGTTGTATCAGCAACACACAAAATAAAATAATCTACTTATATGATCATATGTCTCCCTTTAGCAAGGTAAAAGCTAACCTATCCAAAGGAGCAAGCTCCATAGCAGGAATTCCCAAAAGATACACCATCCTTTTGTCAGCTTTCAGTCTTCTAACCAAGGTGAACATCTGGAAGTTCTGCACATATCAACCAAAGTTTTCATACTTCATAAGTCAAATCATTTAGCTTCCAGAAGAAATGTTCCCCGTTCAACACTTTACCAACTTGTACATTTCTACTGAATCTATTCTAGAAAGGCATTTTTAAAGCTATCAGTTGAATAACAATTTAATGGCTTGGGGACTGTGGAGTTGGCAGAGGGCAATCAAAGGTCTGGCCCGTCCCATGGCAGACACTGCCAAGTCCACTTCAGTTTCTCTTGCTATTGCTACCACAGAGACTGGAGAGTGACACACACTTCCCCAGCCAACCCTGGACAAAGACTGACAGCTCCAGCCCACGTGACAGAAGAGAAAGGTTGTTTGGAAAAACTTTAGATTACTTGGTTAACAAAAAGAGAAAGAGAGAGAGAGAGAGAGAGAGAGAGGCCATACACCTCACACTCCTCTACCCTTTTGTCCTATGCTGACTGGACACAAAATGATGAGCTCATTCCACACTTTTCACAGTACTGATGGGATGAACTGCCATCTTAAAAAGAGCCTTAGCTCTCTGCTGATCTCTAAGCAGTTAAGTCAAATGAACCTCAGCCACTATCTACCTCCTGACTTTCTGTTACATGAGAACACTAACCCCAGACTGCTTAAGCCACTATAAGCCGTAAATTGTACCCTGAAGCATTCCTAGTTAATGTACCTCCAGAGAAAGACTTTTAAAAAATAAGGAAACTATAAACATGCAAAAATAAACAAATGAATTTACTACAAGCAAAGGAAAAAGTGTTCCCGCAAGGGAAAAATAACAGCATTCTTATACTGCAAAGTTTTCAAACCCAGAAAAAGGCAACCACCTGCGTTATCAACACACAAAGCCTTTGTGGAGAAGTGTTAGTTCTCTACCTAAAATGTGGGGAAATCAACATCAAGTAATGACATAAAAGCAAAACACTTGGAAATATAGAAAGTTAGAAAGACATGGAAACAAAAATTAATGATACTATATCCAACAGTATTTCTACTACCATAAGAATAGCTCAGTTTTAGTAAACCTCAAATGCACATACAACACCCTAGCTATTACGAGAGTGACTGAGATCACAATTCCGAAGTACTAGAAACTGTGCAGTGACTGTAGCTGAAGCAGTATAATATATATCATACTTCCCACGAAGCAAGAAACCCATAAAAATATGTGTTCTCTAATACCTAAGAAAAATACACGATCCATTTACCTATGCGTTGTTATATAAAACATGATTTCCAAAATAATATACTATATGGCCATATAGTATATTATAGTATAGTAGATTATTTCAATTCTAAGAATTAATATATTAAACACTTTAAGAGGTAAAGTTATTACAGTGACCTCGAATGTTTTAAAGAATATTTAACATACATCAGTTTTAAGAGCTGAAAATATGTGATGATCTAATCAAGATAAAGGCACATCCATCTCCTTAGATGTGTATGTCATTGGGAACATTCAAAATCCTTTTTCCTAGCCATTGGAAACAATTAATTCCAACCATACTTAGCCTACCATGCCTCAGCTAATCACAAACTGTATGCATGCATTGGAACATCAGACTTTAACCTGAGAAAAGGTTATGTCAAGTAAAAATATTTTCAGTTTTTAAAAGATTTAAAAATGTTCAGAAAAAGAAGGGAAAGACTGGGGATATCTCAATGATAGAACATTTTCCCCTGGTTTCAATACTCAGTACCTCCAATAAAAAAGGAAAAGGAAACTATGTTTATGTGTTTTCTTCCAACACTGAGTTAAATCTACTGCAGACAAATGCACACATGACTTTTAAAAATTCTACTCCATAGGTGTCATCCACCAACTGTACCTCGAATCACACAAAGGCCTGCTGCCTGCACAGCTGCAGTGAATGAAGTGTGCTGGTGTGTTTGTGGATACGCTGACCTTCAGTAAGAAAGCAGCAGGAGGACGGTCACAGCACCCTGGCTTCCCATCCCTACCTCATCAGACATCAAGGTTGCAATGGCTCTGCCGATCTCATGGTACGACTTGGCTTTCCCCTTAGGACCTAAGAGAATGAACAAGAACCTAATGGAAAAGAAAAGAAACAGAAACTGTAATACAAATTTCACCAAGTTTAACATGCATAATGCTGAACACTTTTACTTTAGTTCATAAAAAAGGTTAGGTCTAGAACTCATCTTTAAAACAAAGGTAATGTTCTTGATAACCTGAAAAATATTTTCACATGGTTGCAAAACACAAATCATTGTTCAGTTTATTTAGAGGCAAAGGCGAATTCAGCATGGAAACTTGAGAAGCCTCTTCGGGAGCAGGAAAGGTTTTCTTCATGTATTGCGAGAGTTGTTCCATTTTTCTGTTTTAAATTTCCTTTTTTCTCATTTATACCGATATCTGTAATCTTTGGAGCAAACCTGTTGTGCATAGTAAGACTTAGTACATTTTGGGATTTTGCTGACTTTCCTGTGCCAACATGGGCAGTGACAATGATCCTCTCCATACTTGTGAGAAATATGTCTACTCACAAGTGACTGGAAATCAGCAAATACGAAATCTTCACAAGCCACATGCTGACAGACAACGCAAGGAAAGACAAATATGAGAGAAATTCTCAGTAAAACACCATTCACAGATGGTTAAGATATTTTTGCGGGTGTCCTCATTTTCCTTTCCAAACTTGTTTTCTTAATAATGCACAAAGCATTGCTCCGTAGTACACAGGTCCTCAAAATGTGCAGTCCTGAGCTTGGTCCCACTTATCATGTGGACAAACGCCCCTCCCTGGGTAAAGATAAGATGTAGTCCCCACTGGGGAGGATGGAACATGGTAAATAAATGAATACAAAATGACTGGATAAATCCCTGCCTGGAGACTGACCACATCCTACCTAACAGCGAGAAAAGGAGAACAATGTCAATGATGCTATTAGAGGCTGCACGGCTTTGTGAAGCCCACTGGAAATTTCGTGTTCATCACCTTATTTCACTCTCCACATAAGCCTCTGCAAAGAGGACAGCTCTACTACTGCTGTTTAATGGTGAGCACACTGAGACTGATGGACGTAACTGATGATCTTAACAAGTGACAGGTGCTGCAGGTCAGTGGCCCTGGGCTCACTCCTGAGCACCAGAAATAAAATCAAAAGAATAGTAAACGGAGGGAGCAAAGATGGTGGATAGATAACAGCTGGCTACAGAGGCTCCCTGAGATAGTCAACTTAGAATTAACATAATAAAGTGTGGGGAGTCCTAAACAGAGGGAGATGAATTCTCTCATCCCAAGAAGAAACCAAGGTGAGAAGAACCAACAAACATACATTCCTGGGGCTACTATTGGAACAGCTAAAGGTTCAGTGCTCCCACTGCAGCAGGTGACTTGCTGAGCCATCCAAGGTCCTGCCACTTTGACTCACTGGAGGCGCAGTTACACTGAGGTCAGGGGTCGGCCAGCTGAACAGAAAGCTGAACTGGCAGGGAGCCTGCATCGACCTGTGGTGAGTGACGGGATTGAAGCCATTCCACAGAAAGGGGGGCTCTGGCGGATGACATTCTGGGACCTGGCAGGACTGGCAAGTACAAGGTGCAGCAGTGACTTCAGTCAGTTGTTCCCTTCCCAAATGGGGTTGGTGGAGTGAGGTAGGCCTGGGTCATGTGACCTGGCTGAGACCAAATAGGTTATCTGAAATCAATTCCCTAGGGGTGGCGGTACACACTAATGCAGTGAAGCCTAAGAAGTTTGACTGACTCGGAGGGGAGGTGGTGCACAGCAATACAGTGAAGGCCTTAGCAGCTTGACTGATCCAGAGGGAAGAGGCCAGCATACACTGGCCCTGTTTGCAACTTACTAGCACACTGCAGCAAGCAGGGTAACCTAGCCAGCATGCTTCAGAAGAATTGTAACCAACAAAGAAAGAATCCGGGGCCTCCTGGAAGAAACAAAAAAGATGGGAAGAGGAAGCAACAACAAAAAGTCCCCAGGTCCCAACCCTGAGAACACTGACCCAAGACAGGTAAATACAAAGGAGAATGAGGACAGCAAATAGGCAATATCAGACACGGCACCAGTGGACATAAAGAGATATATTTGGGACCTCATAGACAAGTTCAAAAGTGAAATATTTAGCCAAGTAAAGCAAGATATAAGAAGATTAATAAAAGAGATACTAAGCACCCCTCATGCAGACACAGATGGAAGAAGGGAGGAACTCAAACAAAGGAGAGAACCATTTGATGAAGAATATAAACAAAATATAGAATACATGAAGCAGATTCAAAGAGATTACCAGGAAATTAAAAACTCTATGGAAAGATGGCAAATCTGCTTGACAGAAACTAAGGAGAGATTATCCAAACTGGAGGACAGCTTTGCAATGTGGGGTTATGAAAGGGAAAATTTTTAAAAAATAACAAAGAAACAAAAACTAACAATACAAAGGCTAGAAGAAGACAAGAGGATCTATCACTTGAGAATAAAGAAAGTCAGTGAAGAAGCAGGGATATAAACAAAGGAGCTACAAAGGCTATTCACAGAAATAATTAAGGAAAACTTCCCAAACATAGGAAAAGGAAATGATATCCTGATGTATGAGGCATACAGAACTCCAGCCACCTACAACAAAAACCGAGCTACACCCAGGCATATCATAATCAAGATCCCAGAAATTCAATATAAAACAGAATATTAAAATTTGTTAGAGATAAACAGATCACCTATAAAGGAAGGCCCATCAGAATCACAGCAGGCTTCTCAATACAAACCATCAAGTCAAGAAGAGCCTGGAGTGAAATATTCCAAGCCCTGAAAGAAAATAACCTCCAATTCAGATTGATATACCCTGCTAAACTGTCTCTAGAAATTAATGGAAAAACAAGATGCTTCCAAGACAAAGAGGAACTTGGAAATTCACAACCACCAATCCAACTCTACAGAGAATATTGCAGGGCATTCTAGAGAGGGAGAAAAGTACTAGGATTCCAGGAACAGTGGCAGAGAGGCCTCAGCGAATGGAGCAGAAAACAGAATGAAGAAGATAAGCAGACAACTGATGGCAAAAAAAGAGCATAACAGAAATGAGGCAGAGAAGGTTGGTTATAAACTCTAATACAGATGACCTTAATATACTAAATTTAAAAAAAAAAAGAACCACATGTGGAGTAGATCAGGAGGCAGGGTCCACCTAGATGCTATTTATAGGAAATATAATTAACATGAAAAAGAGGACATGGACTGAAAATCAAATATGAGAAAACAATGCTCAATGTGACAGAGAACCAGAGAGTAATAGGGGCAACCAGACCAGTATTTGTGGATAGGATGGAAAGACAGGCTTTAATAGGTAAAGGAATACAATTAGAGATCAAGTCCAGGAGAGAGAAGGTTTGGAACCACTTAGGTAAATAGCAGGTTGTCCCTCCTACCTAATTTAAGACCAAGGGTCTTAGACCCAAAAATGCACAGTGTACCCTGGGGAAGTGAAAGAGGAGGGAGAGTCTTAAAAAGATGGCAGAATATATTGTTAATAGTGTATCAGGATTTAAAACCCACATTAGTTGCACCACTCTGCTTAGATAGATTTTATTCTGTCCCAGTTTGTCTACTTGCATTAGATTTGAGGGCACAGACAGCTATCCCAAAAACATCAGGATATAGGACAGTGATCATCTTTAATTTCCTATTATCTTAATCTGGAGCCCTGTATGACTGTTTTATCTTGACTGATCTTCATTAAATCTGGTTTGTTTGATTGCTGTTTGGTATTGACATATTTTATTCAAAACTGATATGATTGATAGTATCAAGTCTGAGAGTACAGGCAACTACACTAAAGGTGACAAGACTCTACAATACACATTCTGGTTTCATTACTGCCTGTTTTTGAAGTTTTATACTATATACAAAGTTGTGTTTTTATTAATACTGGTATGTACTGATATATTCAATTATACTATGTCTGATGATATAGCCAATTCTATTGAAGATAACAAGAGACAACCCAGGAACTATGGTAGAACTCTTTGTACAGTGGTCTTATATGTCTTTTTCGTTTCATGTATTTATAGCAGTATGTTTTGTTTTGCCTTGCTTTGTTTTGTTTTTCCCTCTAATATAGAAAGGGTAAAAATACATGTTAAGACTCATGCATGTGTAGAATCTATAAACAGTGTATGGGAACTGATCTTATGACACATGATGAAATGAACAGATACTTTGAAGAAAAAGAGACACTAAAGTACCCAGTGCTGATCCTGGAGTGTCATAATGTGAAACCCAGCAATAGTATTATTCTTTGCTCAGAGTGATATTAGCCCACTTGGGTTTGTTCAGTCTCAACATAATTGAAGATATGGATAACTGCATGTATGTTTAAGTGTATAGGATTGATAACCATATTTCTAAGGTTTTGTTGGATAGTTGAATAGAACTGATTGCAGTCCCACTGTTTGAATCCCCACTTTATATGCTCCACTTTAGTATCTTGAATAACTATTTGTTAGAGGACAGTATGTAAACATCAACTAGTGATTTCTTACTGTTCATTTTTTTCTCTGAACATATGTATTATTTCTACCCATTTTCTGTTTTGTTTAGTGTTTCTTTAAATAAAATTTTTAAAAAAGAGTAGTAAATGAAGGGCTAAAGATAGGCTTTCCTACCTTCTGTTCTTTCAACCACATACTTCTGCCCAATATCACCTGCACAAGCAATATCCTAGGCCTGTGATTCCACAGAGAAAAACCATCCACAGTAACTTCCACAGCAAGGTTTTATAATACCAGGGATGACTTGCCACATTGTTATTTTATTATTTACTTCTCTATCTTATATTAAATTTAAAATGATTTACAACTAGTATTCTCTAAAATGTTAGGGTCTATTTCAAAATACTGTATATTTATGTAGAAGATAGAAAAAATAATCCAGAATTAAGAAAGCAAAAGACTATTGAAAGTTTAGATATGCAGATTTTACTTGAGGATAATCGTGAAACCATCCAGTATTTATTTGTGCAGAAACCAGCTGAGGAGGGGATGGCACACTCGCCGCTGGTGATCGCACAGTGAGGGACCGAACAAGGAACAGGCAGCATGAAGGTCCCCCGGGCATGGAGAAATCAGGGTCAGAACTGCATCTCACTTCCGCAGACACTAAAGTTTAACTCATACTGGAATTGTTCTTCCTTGTCACTGACCACTAGACATATAATCATGTATCACTGCATACAGCCTTGTAAAGTACTACTTTATGACAGTGAAGTGGACTTTCTAAAGGGACTTATCTTTGTTTTGAGTGTATGAAAACACATTTAAAATGTATCACTAAAGCAAACTATCAATCCCATTAAGAAATTCTAGTGGATGACTATATTTCCTGGCTCTATTTTCCTGCCTGCAGATGGACAGCTGCCAAGAAGACAACAAGGACACTATTCTAAGCAAAATGTGCAAATGTGGTGCCACACAAAAAAATATGTCACACTTTGAATCCTTACTGTACTTTTAAAGAATGGATTTCTTCTACCTGCCATTCTGTATTACTTCAGAGCATCTATGGATTAACTTCTCAGTAATGCATGATACCCAAAACCTTTCCAAACCACCCTGTAGCTCTTCCTACCTCTTGCTAATACCCTTATCATGATTCCAACTTATGAATACATGTTATATACACTATCAGCTGACATGCATTAATCACCAGGTTGACCAAATGGCTCCAAGCTGAAAGACTCACTTGTTAGTAAAACAAACAAACAAACACCCTCAATGACTAATAGGAGTTAAACTTGGGCAGGAGATGGGTGACTCCTCCAAGAATGATAGAGTATGACTGTGAGTTAAATCCTATGAGGTGAGGCACACATCTTCATACAACATGTTGGTCTCTACTAAATAATAACAAACAATGACAGGAAGCAACAGATCAATGGTGTCTATGACACACATGAGGTGAGAAATTTGCAGGCTCAGTAACCTAGATACAAAGGTACTAGTCCTCTTCCTGGAACCTTTTTAAAAAGTTTAATGAAAAATCACCAACATGGCGACATGCTGTTAAACTTTTCTGGTGTCAGGAACCACTCAATAAATTCACCTTCTTGCAACAAGAAATAGAAGGAAGCTGATCAACCACGAGTGGTAGGAAACATTACCTCAAGCCAGGAACTTCATCTGCAGGAACAAAGAGACCCTAAACATGCCTCAGATCTGCAAAACGCTGTGGAAATGAGATGCAACATGGGAGAAAGCGGGGCACGCAGAGCCACCTCTGCCCCACTCACAGTCTCCCCTCCCCTCTGTGAGGAAGCCTCAGTGGTTACAGCTCCGTGATGGAAAGACAGCCTGGCAACACAGCTTTTACTGAAAACTTCTTTCTTAACCAAAGCTGATTTTTGTCAACCAACAGATGTTATTTTTAACCAGAAGCTTTTTTCTTTATTAACAAATTAGAGCAAACACCACATTTGTGTAGCTGGAAGGGCAGAGACCATGTTGACAGCTCAGAAAAAAAAATAATTTATGTGCTGAGTTCCTTTTATTCACTCATAATGAAATAAGTCAGACTTTGAATTTTTAACAGTGCCTGGTTGTTTCAAGCATCTTCATGAGGCCCTTTTCTACTTTTGTGAGCTTTCTCAAATGACTAATTATGCCTGGAAAGGATGCCTCTAGCATTCTCCATAACAAAAAGAAGTACCAGATGATGCGCTTCTGGAACCAATGGCCAAAGCTCACATTCACTAAATAATTACAGGCAGAAACAGCTTAATATCCGAAATGGAGCCAGCCTTCCTAAACCACTCCATCTTTTCAGAAAGGATGTCTACCCCGCTTTCCTGATACATCATAGCTATTTCTAGAATAAACTCAGCATGCACTAATCTCCTTTCCCTCAGAACAACAGTGAATCAAATAACCCATTTATTCATATTTAGCAGCTTTGGAGAATGTGGCTAAGCTGCACCTTTCACAGTGTATTCACGAGGATCACAAACCACCACAACTAACTACACTGCATTTGGCTACCACCAGAAAGCAATTAGACTAGTGGGAACTAGCAGGAGCTCTGTCTCAGTCCTGTGAATGACTGTTTTTAAATGGTTCTAAAAAATAAGTACAAACTATTTTTCTTAGGCAAGTAATTATTTATAACATAATATATATTAACTTACAGTATGATAAAAGGGTAAACATCTTGTTACTTTGGAGTACTAAAGAACCATTTGCCTTAGATATACAACTCAAGACCAAAAAATTATAAAGAAATCTAGGATTTTTAATGTACTTCATGGGAGAGGCCTAAACATTTTTTTCTCGCCCATTCTAAGTATCTCCCTAGGCTCTCCCTAAAATCTGGCCTCAAAGTCAGAAATCTGCATTCATTTCTAGCACTGATAGTCTTCCCTTTGCCTCTATCTTTCACCTATAAAGTGATAGTAACAATATTTACCCCACATTTAGCTCAAAAATGAGTGGGCAGCAGCCTACCAAGTTCTCAAACATCACAGACCACATTTTGTTTGCTTTCACACAAATGGTATAAAGGCCTGCCTAGACTGACATCTGACATCTACCCACTCAGCTGATAGCCTTACAGCTTCAAGAAAAGGCTAAAACAAATGGATCAGTAACAATAAGCAGAAAAATGTGTGAAGCTACACAAGGGATCTCTAGAGCCACGCTTCTAAACAGGTGCCCGGCAGTCAAGCCGCTTACTAGGAACACTGATGCAATGATAATATTGGAGTATCTTTCCTCCACTTTTAACAGGAAAGATGGTCATAGAAGATCAGACTGTCCTGTTGTCTCCATGCAGTGTGACAGAGTAGTACTCACTTTGAAGCCTCTCCTGGAAGGCAGACCAGTCCTTAGCAATGACCATCACACTCCTTAGGAGATTTCCTTTATTGGATCTCACAGGATGTACCCATGGTAAATGGCCTCAGATTGCAACTAAAATAATGAATGTAACTCCTGTCTCCACGATTACAGCCTTTACTGGTTTTCAGGACAGCAAATAAATGACTATTTGCTCAGAAAATGTTAACATGCAAGGATATATTTATTGCCTTGACACAGTTTTCTAATATTACTGAATTATACTCCCTTGGATAGTGTGGCTTCTCTCATTAATTAAAATGATGCTCTATTTCACCCCTAAATGAAGACCACCCTCTCAGACCAAAGGAAAAAGAATCAGCCAAGCAAGAAAAGACTACAAAAGGGACACAAAAATGACTCCGATTCTCTACTCAATGCATATGTACTTTGTGAGGCAAAAAGGCCTTTTAAAATAGTTTTTTTATTTGCAGTCTCTAAAGAAAAATAGTCATAAAAATGAAAAGGCAACAGCAATTTTCTTTAACACTCCCTGGCATGTTTTTTTTTTTTCTTTCAAGCCTCAGTAAAGTTAGTCTAAAAAGACATAAATAAAGCTAGCTGCTGGGGCCTGAGCTGGCCTCCAGCCCTAGCCCTGCCTGAGTCAGCGGTTTGCCAGGTGATTGCTCAGCTAGAACTGCAAGGATCTGCTGGACCATTTTCAAGCAAAAAGCTAAGTTACAGAAAACACAAATCATGATAATCCCATTAACTGAATAAGCTATGATCATCTCCTTTCCACTGTTGTTTTTCCAAAGATTGCCCTATATGTCATCCCTATTTGTGCCTAAGAAATTAAACATTGGGTAAAAAAGCATCCACTAACAATGGCCTGAATTGAGAGACCCAAAGGAAGCTTTCTCTCTCCTAAGTTTCCTTCTACCCTGGCTCAAAACAAAGCATGAGCTTCTTGCCACTGTTGGTTAATAATCATGCTCTAAAGATCTGAGCTCCCTAAGGAGGATTCGCTGACCTTGGCATTCACAGAAGGAAAAGGAAAGGACAGGAGAGAGACACAGTCATCTTCCCCTGCCCTGGGACCTAAAGAAAGCACACCCACCCAAAGTTCTATCATATGGTAATTTCCTAATGTCAGACCAAGCACCAGTTTCTCTTTAAACTTTTCCTCAGCACAAGTTTAAGTGAAGCATTAACTTGTTTTAAAATAATTGCAGCCTTAAGTCAAGCTTCCTGAAGTCCAGGGAGCACAGCATCAAAGGAGCAAAGAGGATTCCAGGTCCTGCGCGGTGCCACAGGAACAGGGCCACAGCTCTGGCCATGCGCTTTCTTGCAATATAAAATGGATGTGGCAACCTTGTAACCGCATTCATTAGTTGGAATTGTTTTATCCTATTTTGTTTGATTTTGTTATCTATGATAGTATAAACAGCTATTTTAAAGAAAAGAAGACATTAGAATAGCCAGAGCTGACTTAGTAATCATCTTACTCTGAAGTCCTACATGCTTTTGTTTTTTTGTTGCCTTTGGTTCTATCCTGTTATCTTATTGGATAGTATTATGTGTGATAGTATAAACAAATTTTCTATGGAAAATGAGATAATAGAGTAGCCATTGTTCATTCTCTGCTACTTGGTTCTGAAAGCCCTGTAATGCTTTCATTCTCTTAAATGGTTTGATACTGTTTGTTATGCTTGATACTATCACATATGAAGCTATGCTCAACTATTTCAAAGAAAGAGACACTATGGTAGTTATTGTTAATTATGGGTTGTCTTGTGGTAAAATGCTGTGTTACTTGCATTGTTCTGATCTGATCTGCTTTGTTATGTCCTCTTTTGTCTTAATCTCTTTAAAATAAAAATTTTTTTTAAAAAAAAAGATCCTTGTAACTATAAAGCGTGCAAGCTTTGGTGTGAAGCCTAGAGATTTTTAGAGATGTGCATATATATGAAATGTATGCATGAACCTAGGACCATTTTCCGATGAGACACTGAGTGCATAAATGAAAGCAACAGTTACCACCACACCATTTGCTATGGATAGACTTCATTGGTTAAATCTGGATACTACAGCTTGCATGGTAAAAGATATTTACAAATATTAAATAGAATAAGTCATGAGAAACTAGTCCATTCCTCCATAAATTATAGTCAGATTCTCCCCTTAATTCCATCCACTCCTCCAGCAGCCTGGAGGTCCCCTCAGTCTGTGGCGGTCCAGGCCTGTGAGGCAGGGCCTTTCCCATGCACATCCCACAGGCTGCAGCAGCTGGGAGCAGCTTACCTCGTGGGCACAGGGACCTCAGTCAGGGCACCCAGCATGACCGCCTGCTGCAGCCGGACAAAGGCGATGAAAGGGGCATCCAGGAAGTCGACTTCCCCCACAAGCACATTGGAAGCTTCTGCGTCCCGCGGCAGCTTTTTCATGAACTTATTCTTCAACTGCATGAGAAAAGTCAAGCAGACAAGATTTATTTACAGAGAGGGAAACAAGAAGAGAAACCAGGTGTCTCACAGAGTTCTCTTTCTTGGCGTCTTTGCACAACAGTCTGTAGCTAGCCACAATTACACCATGTTAAACAGAGCATCAAAGTAAGCATATAGCTTTGCCCTAGATTTAAAAAAATCGAGGATGGCTCATGTATAGAACAATGCATAATATAATAATTCCCTCCATCGATTTATTCACTTATTCAGCAAAAGCTTATCATGCAGCTATTTTAAGAGCCTGGCAGTGATGAAATCCAGAGAAACTGAGGCAGACAGGCTTGTTACCAGCCCTGCCTGAGCTCAAGTTTCTATAAGTGGGGGATAAAGTGCGACTTAAACACACAGGAGAAACAGTTGGTCAGAGGGCACTATCTTCAAGTATGGTAGGCAGGGGGACCTCTGAAGAAACATGTGTGCGGGGTGCCAGCACATGGACAGCTGACAAAGAGCACACCAGGTGGAGACCAGGATGAGCCAGGCTTCCAGCCGGGATGGAGGCTGCCCTAGGGGAGCACTGGGAAGTCTGTCATGGTAGCAGCTGGACCAGGGAGCTCAAGAGGAAGAAAAAAGCCAAGGAAATGAGGGTGAGGGGAGCCAGGCACAGTGCCCTGGGCCTGGTTAAGGGCTCTGAAGTTTCAGGTGGGAGATGACAGCAGAAGGTGGACAGGAAAACAGTTCTGGAGACACTACCGTAGCCCAAGCCCACAGGTGGGGAACACAGCCATTAGTGCAAGTGCAGAGCAAAGGGGTGAAAGCATACCCTGCATCACTCTGCCTCTCTTCTCCTCCGAGTAGGAGGCCACATCAGGAAGAGCAGCACAGCAAGAAAAGGAAAACCACAGAGGAAAAGGGTGTTGACTAAGTCCAAGACTGCTGCAAATTGAAATAAGATGAGAGCTAGGAACAAACAAGGGATGCTGGCAAGATGGCGGTGCCCGGGAGCTTGAACTGGCCTGCACAGAGGACAGCAGGGTGCAGAGCAAACCAGGACAAGTGTGGCAGTGGACTCAGGGAGAGAGATCATGACTGAGAAACACTGCTACCATGCAGAGAGGAGAGAGGGAGGGCAGCAGATGAAGGCACAAAAAATGGGGGTTTAAGCTGGGCCCCGCAACCTTTTGGTAAAGAGGATGATCTGGTAGGAAGAGTAACGTTTTCCAAGAAATGTAAGGAACAATGGAAAAGCAGCCCAGGCAGCCTCGAACTACTGGGATAATGCCCACAGCACCATGGAAGGATCAGATTCCAGCAGGAGCCTGTCAGCCTTCTTAGTTCCGAGGTGGGGTGGAGGGTCAGCCCAGCTAAGGACACAGACATCAGCACGACATTCAGGCACGCTGCCCCAGGAGCATGCGCGGAGAGCAGAGCAGGTGTCAGGCAACTTCTTGGAGTAAGGACTGCGTAACACAGCCTCTCTGAGGCCCTTATTCTTTCACACAACTCAAGCAAAATACTTTGGTAATCATGGAAAGACAAAGAATTTTGCAAGACCATATTAAAATACAGATTTCTGATACACAGTTATCACCCAGAGCTTAATATTTTCTGCACAGATTACTCCTAAAATGGGCAGTGGCAGGCACGACCCAATTCCCTTCATTAATAAGAATATTATACCGACATTTCACTTTCAGCCGTCACTGAAGAGACCCCAGGTCTCCATCACCCTCAGGAACATGTCTGTAAGGTTGTTTTCTTCACTTTGGTACTGCAGATAACAAGAAAGCTATTTGTGCAGGGCACACAGATCAGATCAGCGTCACAGTGCCTCCCTGGCAAGCACAAAGTCCTCATCTGACTCCCAGTACAAAAAGAAAGAAAGAAAGAAAAACTATGTGACAAAAATCAAGACAGTGTCTTAGAAAGTGTCAAGAAAGTCTTAGAAAGACTAGGGATTTAGTGGAAGCTAGCAAATAAAATAAAAGCACGCCCACTTTTAAGTAGTATGGAATTCTCCATAATTTTTACTATTAATCCTTTATAAATGCAGATATCCTAAAAATTCATTTTTAGTTTTTACACATGAAAATAGCAGCTATAGAAGGGTCTAAAATCATAAGTTGTCAAAACTGTTGTGATCACTTAAGGAGTTACACAAAGGAATATGTAGGGTACAGCCATGTGGTACAGATACATGCAAAACAATATCCCCAAACTTTCTCCAAAGCGGCCTTCCACTCCCAACACAGAGCACAAAACTGATCATCTCACCCACCTTCCCTTCTCTACAGCAGACTCCTTGCTCCAGGTAGACAGCTGATCTGACTATAATCCTCTTCTGTTTCATGTACTTAATTCTCATCCTCACTGTCCAAAGTTACCCTTTTTCTATTTCCACCTTTTCTAAACATCCTTTAGAGCTGAGCTACGATACCCTGCCATCGCCACCCACTTCCTCGGGAACTACAGGGCTCCATTCTCAATCATACCTTAATCTTTCCCCACTTCTCGTGAGGTTGAAGCAACATATCCCAGGTGGTTACACACTTACACAAAGTGTCTAACTAGTACTACACTATCTTTACTGAGACTAACAAACCCATACCAGCAAGGTATTTATAAGGCTGAAGAATATGAACTAACTTCTGCACGCTCTGAAGAATGCTGTGAAGGCATGTTCTTTTAGTTTAGTGTATTTAAAACTTTGTGAGATCTAGTGTTCTGAGAGAAACTAACATACATGCTGAAGTAAATGTGCTTAGTGGCTAAAGTGCCCCAGAACTCTGTCCTTAGGATATACTGTTCCTCTCTGCACAGTCTCTGCTGGTGACCTCTTTGAGTCTCATCCTTTAAACACTACCTACTGTACTGATGACTCACACATTCTATGTGTGAGGCCAGAACCTCTGCCCTAAACTCCACACCTAAAACATCTCCACTTGGGGTTCTAATATATATTCCAAATTTCATATGCATAAAGTGAGCCTTTCCGAGATCCTCTGATACCTGTAGTCTTCCTTTTCTGGTGAATGCAAAACCCTTGCTGTCATTGTCAACTCTTCTCTTTTGTCCATACCCTACATCCACTGCATCAGCAGATTCTGCTGGATCTGCACTGATACATCCAGAGTCCAGCTGGATGGATCCAGTATTGTGGCCACCACCCTGGTACACACAATGATCACTTCTGGATCACAGCACTGGTTTCCCACCTGGCCCCCATCCCAGTCTATTCTCCAAAGCAGCCAGAGCAGGCAATTAGGAGTCAGATTGTATTCTTCCTGTTTCTGCCTTCCATAGGCTGCTATGTCAGTAGTGGAGCCAAGGTCTTTACTACAACCTGAACCCAACCTACCACCCACAAGCTACCCTGTGGTGCCGCATCCCTGACTCACTGCTGACCCCATCTGCTGGTCTGTCTTTGACCACTACTCCAGCTGCCCATCCTCTCTCTGTCGCTCCCAGCACACGCACTTGGGTCCCACACACTGCATCCTCTGGAGGAGGTCTGCATAGCCTCTCCCTCACGTCTTCCACTGTTTACATCACTTTCTCAGCAGAGGTGCTTTCCCCAGGCACTCAGGTTAAAATTCCAGCTCCAATCTCCTCATAAATACTTCCTACTCCTCCTGCTTCCTTTTTTCTGCTCACACCTATACCATCAAACACATCATACGTGCTAGTGGTCTCTGATATTGTCTGCCTCCTCATTGAAATACAAGTTCGCTAGAGGCAGATACAGCTATCTGATTTGTTGAGTGTTCTGTCCCTGCTGTCTACAAAACTGCTGAAAAGAATGGTTCGATGGTTCGATGAATTTGTTGCTGAGTGAGTGAATGGATGAATGGGGGTTATTTTCCTGCTCTTCTCAATCAACCTCCTTAACTTCCTCTTACCACAGGCATTCTGTGCATCTCACCCAGACCACAAAGTGGATGAAAGTCACAGATAGGGTCATGCTTTCAAACTCCGCCTCTGAGAAGAGTCACTGCATAAAAGGGTGGATGGGTAACCCACAGACACCCAATGCTTTGGGAAAATTTGGTATTTAGTTGTGTAAAGGAGTTGCTTCTCAAAGGGATACCAGGCTAGACTGTGTGCAGCTAGCTGTATGAACACTCTGTAAAGAAAAAGGCTTTTGCCAACTTTGGCTTCAGAGAAGTGGATTTTAAGTAACTGTCTGCGGAGCTGGAATCACTACATCGTTTGGCTAGCTCAGCAATTTTGTGAACTTACTTTGTTTTTATTTTTGCTTATATCTTTAACAGCTTGTGACACAAGCTCTTTGAATCTCCATGTTCACATTTCAGGTTCTTTTTATACTGTTCTCTCTTGGGCAGAAAGGTCTCACAGTAAAGACTTAGAATCATACAGCTTGTCCTCCACCATGAATGTTTTATCATTTCTTAACCTCCCTTACTTTCTGAATCCAGTGATCTGACAGTATTACCGTGCCAAGAAACTAGAATTTTGAATGGATAAAGCACAATAAATGAACTATTGTAAAAGAGGTAGCTTACTTTAGATGACAGTTCTATTTGATGTTGAGAAACTTATTCATACCCAAGTGATGTGCATACATAAAGCTAACTTAAAAAGTCAGTCTTCCACTCTCCATCTGGATCTCAGATTCTCCCCCTCGTCTGTGAAAGTCGTTTGCGTATTTTAAGCTTTACATACAGGCCCATCACAGTGTGGCTGCTGGTCAGTCTTAACTAGCCAATACCACCACTTGATTATACTGTTCTATTCTGATGACCCTCAGCCGTCTCCGCAGACCCTTAGCCTTGCCTACTAAGTAGGTCTAAGCAATCATATATCCCTCTGATACTAGTCAGGTATTTAGATTCTTCTCCCTTATTTCACCATTATTAACACATTAAAATAATTGCATATATAGTATTAAGTATTATTTCTAAGCAAAAGCACACAGGCTTTGTCCTTTGAATCTGATTCATGAGAATATGAGCCTGCTAACTACTCGATACACTTACTTACAAGTGGTATTTAAATATCATACACAGTTAAGTGAATTTTCTCCTTTTGACAAGGTTTGCATCCACAGCGCCTCCCTTGATTCTGGTCTCTTTCTCCCTCTAGGAGAGTAATCTTCCAATCTGTATTTACTCTCAATTCACCCTGCTCCTGTCCGCATGCTAACACTTCTTTTCCTGGACAAAGAAATTATTCCTGAAGTTCTTCTTGATGTTCTTTCTTCAACCTACTGATGCTCTTTCCCTTCCTCTTTTCTTCTTTTTAGCTTATTTTCCCTTGTTCTTTTGGGGACTGTAAGCTCTTCTTCTTTCCCAAATAAAGTCATGCAGTAGGCAGAAGTCAGCAGAAGCCATCCCAGTTCCAGACCGTGCGCTGCAGAAGATACAGCAGGGCCAAGGTCTAGTAGTACGCCCAGGGGTCTCTTTGCCATTTTACCCTGAAGTAACTGTTAGCTGCATCTCTTCATTAACAAAAGCGTCTTTTCTAAAAGAAAAGTTACTGAGTTCCCCCTACGGGTGACTCTGACTGAGACAGCTCCTGTGCTGGACCTATCATATAGTGTCAGGAAAAATGACATGCCAGAGACACTAGAATTCAGAGAACCCAAAGCCTAGGTCAGAGAGTCTTCTAGGAGAAGACTTGCGGCCTCTGAGGGTGCCATTTGTTCATTTTCTCTACACAAACAATAATATTAACTGTTCAGGTGGGAAACAATGTCCTGTCACCTTACTGCCTCCGTGCTTCTGCCCTTTCACGTTCTCCACACTCAGCAAAAATGACCAAGTTGATAAATTCACTGTTAATAAATTGAATGAGACACTGTCTGGTGGGAAGGTTGATACCTTGAAAATAAGAAGCAACTTGGTTGTTTCTCCCACTGCACAGCTGCTGACGGAGAAAGAGACTCAGTACCTTCATCCACGGGGCTGGCCCACAGATTCAACCTGCTCTAAGGCGCAGTTCTACCTCCCTGTCAGAATAACTGCCTCTGAGCCTGTGACTCTCGGATGTATATTCTATATGGCTGGACGTAGGGCTGGGGCTCTGTACTCAGTGAATCAAAGGACTAAAACTCAGTTCCCAATCTGCTCAGTTCCTCATCCAGTATTTAGCAGGCCTGTCCCAGCTTCACTATAGTCAAGAGCAAAATAATGTACTAAGAAAGACAACATCATTTACAATATCAAATTATTTCTACTGCATATGTATTACATCTGAAGTTCAATCGGAAATTACCAAACATATTAGTAGGTAAGATAAAATGAGAGCTACACATTGAAGATATCAGACATGGACGCTAAGATAACTTCATAAAATTTTTAAAATATTGATTTTGTAAGATAAAGAATTTCAGGAGTTTGGAAACAAAATAGTTGTCCTAGAGACTGAAATATGATTATGATTACTGAATTGTGTGGTTAGTATACTCATCATCTGAAAACACTGCATATTAAAGCTTGGAATACAGCTTAACCATGTGCATTTAGTAACATTCACAGCTCTAACTGAAAACTTTACAAAAGGAGAAAATCTGCAATTTAATGGTATAAATATACTCATTGAGAGATAAGAATAAAGTAGCAAATGAAACCCAAAGAAGGCAGAATAAAGGAAATAATACAAGTGAAAGAGTAAACTAATGAACTAGAAAACAATATACAACAGTTGTCACATTCTATTTTACACTCTGAGCAACAATTTTACAGGACTGGTTCACATGTGCTTCTACAGTAAAATGTTTGAGCCTGAGTAATTCACAAAGAACAGAAATTTAACATAGTTCTGGAAACTGGGAAGTCCAGGGTCAAAGCACCTGCATCTGGTGAGGGCTGCTCTCTCCTTCAGGTCTGCACTGTGAATGCTGCATTCTGGGGGAGGTCTCTAGTCAGTAAAGCTAATCCTGCTCAAAAGGGGGAGCATAACTCCCAACCCTGTTCCACAGGAAATTCAAACCACACCAGGAGTGTTCACAATGCAAAACTTATGAAGTACACTTAGGGTTTGTACACGCACACACACACACACGGATATTTAATAAGATACAAAGAAAAGTAGAGCCAAAGTTAGCTTCCAACAGGGCTGAGATGAAGTGGCAGTCAAATATTGATTCTGTGAACTAATCTCAGAAGGAAGTTTGAAATAGATTTGAACCATCAAGAACTTAATCTATTCAGAACTCTGTCTACTGGAAGCACATCTACAGAACCAAACTGTGGGGCCTGGGATCCGGATTACTACAGACATTGCCTAGAGCTGGCTTCCATGGTTAGCAATGGTTAGAACTTGTCTCTTCCTCTCATCCTCCCCACAGTTCCAGAGTCCCTCCTATTTTATGGCTACGAGAGAAAAGGGATAATTCAAACATCAAATTCTTAGACAACCTACACCATCTCTGCCCTGGGTCCTGGGACAGTAAGTCTCACTGAAAGCTATCTTCTGGTCTTTCTTGTAGAAAAGAAGGAAGATCCATGATCCAAGTTTGGATTCCGACTACAAAGCTCAGACTCAGTAGGAGAATGCTTTGCTTCTAGCCTTCTAAAAGCTATCATGCGAGGTCCAAAGGGTCTTCCTCGTTCACCTGAGTTCCACTCTGGAGTTTGAAGACAAGGATTTAATTGTTAGCAACAGCTCTTTGGCATTGTTTCTTGATGCACCCATTACCCCGATGGTCTTCTGGCAGTGCTGGGCTGTAGATAGGGTTGGGTGTTCCTCAGTAGCCTGAACAAACACATTTTAAACATGCCCCTGACCATTCCTTTCCTCAACTTAACCTCCTTCCTGTAAAGACATGGTTATCCAACTAGGAAACAGCAGACAAAGGAGAAGATAAGAATCACTATTCTTGGGCCTGGGGATTTAGCTCGGTGGCATAAGTGCCTGCCTGGCAAGTGTGAGGTCGTGAGTTTGATTCACAGCACCAAAAAAAATCACTATTCTCTTTACTTAGCAAGTATTGCCTTTACTCTAAGAGCACACAGAAATTATATTAAAACTTCTCTGTTAAATAAGGATATTCTTTATGTATTTGTTAAAGTAATTGTTGGGACAAGACATTTTTGGTGTGATACGGAAAACTACTAAAAATATGATTTGCATTGCTGTTATGAAAACTCTGATTCTTAGGTTATCTTCAAACTGTGATTTAGGAAATCGTTTCAAATGGCTAAATATAATGATTGGCCCAATGCCGAAGAACCCTAAAAAGAGCTGTCACTCTTCTCAAGCAATGAGAGCCCATAAAATCAAGTAATGATAACCCATAGAATCTAAAATTCTGGCACTAATAGTATTATTGATACTCAACATTGATAACATGGTCTGAGATTTCCTAAATGTATAAAATGTAAGTTATTAAACATAACAAGATGTTATCAAGCAAAACAAGATGGCCAAAGGCTTCGTGACTATCCACACTTTTGAACACTCTTCTGCTTGTTTTTCCATTTTTACAAACTACAATGTCAAAGTGAAAACAGTCCCAAGTATAAAATTTTTATTTTACAACATTTCCTTCCAAATTTAGACATCACCATTAATGCAAATGATTCTGCAAAGCAGCACATTTACAATGGATATTAAACTAAATAGAACATTAAGTACAATTCATTAATTCCGGTTTCCTAAACAGAAGGAAATCAAGTAATGAACTAGTTTAAAAGTCAACTTGTCAAAATCTCCAAGTCACATTTTGTGTCTTATTAAAATGTTGTCAAATATGAATAATTTTTAAATATTTCACATGTGTTCATTTAATTAAATTACTACAGCTAGCTTCTGAAAAAATGTATTATTACATTTTACAGATGAGGGAAACAAAGACTCATAAAGTTTAAGAGTCTTCACCAAAAACATACAGCTAAATAGCCAGGCCAGTATAGAATCCAGACCTGAGAATGCTCTGTCCATTGCTGTAGGCTATGCAACCCTTACTGTCTGTGGAAGGAATTTTGCCACCTCAAGTTTAGAAGCTCCCGTCCTACAATCTCTGGGCTTTCCAGTCAGCAAACCAGTGTTAAACACCCTCATTTGTTTAGGGTCTGTGCAGCTAACCTTCAACAATTAATAATGAGTACCCTTTAAAATGTTAATATACTTCACATGAAATAGATACATGAGAGACAAAGGCAGGAAAAAAGAATATTAAAATACAGAGAGTATCACCTGAAAAAGTATTTTTTAAAAAACCAATAACCAAGGTGCTACCCAAGTTAGGGGGTTTTTCTAGAAGCTCCTCCCTTTTGCAGTTGTGTCCTGAACCCCAATGTGCACAAACACAGGTTTCCAGCTCCGTGCCCCAAGGCAGGAGCCCTGAAGCATCTAGTACTCTACCTGACAGGACAGTCCTTCTGCGCATACTCTCCTACCTCCCCTGCTCTCACAGGCCCCTGTGCCTCCACCCAGCAGCCAGGCCCCACGGGAAGGGCAAGCCTCACCCTGGGTTCCCTCCTCCCCCAGCCTGACTCTGTAATCATACTCAGCACAAAGCTTTCACTGCTTGGCTTCCCTGTGACTCTTCCTTGACTGTGAGTGCTTTAAAGAGGTTCCTAAAGTACCCTATAAAAAGAAACATTATTATGCAACCTTGTTTCCCTGATGCCTTATAAAGTCATCGCCTTGACATAATCATTCATTTAAGTTTGTGTAACACAGGAAGTCACACGATCACATCTGTGTTGTGGCATCACTATAATCTGCACAAAGATGTAAGACCTGGGCTGGGGATGCAACTCAGTGGTAGAGCACTTGCTTAGCATGAGAGAGGTTCTGGGTTAAACTGCAGAGAGAGAGAGAGACAGAGAGAGGCAGAGAGGCACAGAGACAGAGACAGAGAGAGAGAGAGAGAGAGAGAGAGAGAGACAGAGAGACAGAGACAGAGACAGAGACAGACACAGAGACAGAGACAGAGACAGAGACAGAGACAGAGACAGACACAGAGACAGAGACAGAGACAGACACAGAGACAGAGAAAGGAAACAAGACAGATAGAGAGGAGCTCTAGAAAAATGTTCCATGTGGTAGCAGCAAACTACAGAACAGCCTCAGATAATAAAAGAAAACATTTACTGGTTCTAAAATACATTGATATCATTTACTCTTTAACAACAATAACAAAAATCCCTGTAAAGCACTCGAAGTGCTTCCCCTAGGCTGAAGTTTATGAGAGCATTTTTGAAAAAGGGTCCTGAAGGAATTAGCTGCACACTGAAGTACTTCTTCATTAATGATTTTGAATCTTGCAGTAACACTGAATTCTAAAGGGACCATTGCTGTTAAGAGGCACAAAGGCCAGGATACACAAATCAGCAGTAACTACCAACACCTCCTTTATATGCTACCAAGAAAGTAGTTGAGAAAAAATCAGGAAAATAATTCCATTCACAATAGCTTCAAAAATTAAACACTCGGGAATCACTAAGGAGGTAAAAGACTTCTGTGACCACTATTTCAGACATTGAAGAAACAAACTAAACAAACTAAACTAAACTAAAGACACCAGAAGATGGAAAGACCTCCCATGTTCACAGACCAATGAGGATGCTTAACTTTGGTTTGCTGATTGGAAAGCCCAGAAATTGCAGGACGGGAGCTTCTAAACTTGAGGTGGCAAAATTCCTCCCTCAGACAGTAAGGGTTGCATAGCCTACAGCAATGGTCGGAGCATTCTCAGGTCTGGATTCTATACTGGCCTGGCTGTTTAGCTGTATGTTTTTGGTGAGCTAATATTAAAGTGGCAGTATGATCAAAAGTGATCTACAGATTCAATGCAGTCTGTCAAAGTTCCAATATTTCTCCACAAAACTAGAAAAAATAATTCTAAATTTCATATGAAACACGAAAGACTGCAAATAGCCAAAGCAATCCTAAACCAAAAGTCTAGAGCCATCATAATATTCAATTTCAAATTATTCTATAAACTATAGTACCACAGCCGTGGCACTGGCACCAATAATAAACATAGATCAAGAGAAGAGAAAAGAGGAGAGGAGAGGAGAGGAGAGGAGAGGAGAGGAGAGGAGAGGAGAGGAGAGGAGGGACAGAAACAAACTCAGGCCTTTATAGTCATCTGGTTTTGTTACAAAGGGGCCAAAAATATGTGGTGGAAAAAAGACAGACTCTGACAAATAGTGGTGGAGAAACTTATTATTGATATGTAGACGAGAGAAACTAGATCTCTATTTCTCACCCTATATAAAAATCAATCCAAAGCGGATCAAAAACCTAGGAATAATACCTAAAGCTTTAAAACTATTAGAAGAAAACACAGGGTAAACACTTGAAGCCAGAGACACAGGCAAAGAATTTCAAAAAAGGACTCCAGGAGCACAGAAAATAATAGTGAGTCAATAAATGGGACTATGTCACATTAAAAAGCTCTTGCATCAAAAGGGAATCAACTAATGAGTGAAGAGACCACCTCCAGAGTGGGACGGAGTCTCTTCCCACTATCCCCCCCCCACAGCAGATTAATATCTAGAATATAGAAACATAAA
The DNA here is from genome assembly GCF_034190915.1 of Cavia porcellus. NCBI lineage: Eukaryota > Metazoa > Chordata > Mammalia > Rodentia > Caviidae > Cavia > Cavia porcellus. The sequence continues at coordinate 46,356,088 of NW_026947513.1, read as the reverse complement.
AACATCTCAAACACAAATAATTGAAAATATTAACACCAAAAAATCAAAAAGCCTAATCAGTAAATGGGAAAATGAATTAAAAACTTCTCAAAAGAAGTACAAATAGCCAAAACACAGGTAAAGAAAGGTTCAACGCTGCTATCCTTTAGGGAAATGCAAATCAAAACAACACGGAGAAAACAGCTCACCGTGATCAGAATGGCTGTCATCAAGAATGCAAAACACAACACTGATGAAGATACAAGGAAAAGGAACCCAAAGCCAGATGATGTACACTAGTACAGCCACTACGGAAATCAGTATGGAGGTGCTCAAAAACTAAAGTCAGAGCTACCATTTGATCCACCTTCCGCCACTACTTGGTACAGACCCAAAGTGATTAAAGTTAGCACACTGCGGGTCACCTGCACATCCAAGGTTATGCACACTTCACAGGAGCCAAGATACAGACCCAGCCCAGGTGGCTGTCAACACATGAATGGATAAAGAAAATGGCATTCTTCAGCCATTAAACAAGGAAATTTCATCACTTGTGGAAATATGGTTAGAACAAGAGATCATCATGCTACATGAAATAACACAGACTGAGAAAGACAAATTGCACATACTGTCGCTGATCTGTGGAATCTATAAAAGATGACATAAGAGTAGAAGAGAGACTATTATTTGACAAAAGGAAGGGAATAAGGAGAGGAGGGAGATTTTAAGAGTAATTTGGGTACAGATATGATCAAATGACAACATTCATTGAAACCCACTTCTTTATTAGTACATATCTGTAAGGTTATAATCACCTTGGGGAGCAGTTAGATGTACGTATTACAGCTTGTTTTTATTTAACCCATTCCCTTCTCTCCTCTTCCCCCTCCGGTTCCCCAGTCACCTTTTTCATAATTGTTGATACTATTTCTTTTAGCACATGTTATAGCTGACAATGTCTACACTGACTGGAGCTTTTCGGTTCCTGCATATGGCGTATCTTGACTCCCCTCACTTCCCTTCCTCTCCCTTTTACCCCTTCTTGTTCCCTTGGACATTTCTCTGTTGGTCAGGACCCATCCCGCTGGCCCTGTCTATCTATCTTTTCCATCCTCTGTGTCTGTACGTGGACACCAGGCAGCCCTGAAGCTTGTGTGCTGCTTTATTTAACTTTATTTAACATTATTTTTTCTAGGTGCATCCATTTTCCTACACGTGCCTCAAGTTTGCCATTCTTTTTACCCAAGTAGTATTCCATGATATATAGATACCACATTTCCTTTATTCAGTCATCTGCTTCCAGGACTTAGCTGCTACAAATTATGCTATTACAAACACTAGTATCCAAGTATTGCTGTAGTACGCTGACTTTAGCTCTTTGAGGAAGATATATAATAGGGGAATAACTAGGCTATATGGAATTTCTAATTTTAATTCTTTAATAAATCTCTATTCTAATTTCCATAATGGTTGTACTAGTTTCCACCAACAATGTAGGAGAGTTCTCTTCTCACCATAGCCATGCCAGCATTTGTTATTGTTTGATTTCCTAATGGTTGCCATTCTTTCCGGACTAAGATGGAATCCTAGCATTAATTTAATTTGCATTTCTCTAATGAGCAATGTTTGCAATATTTGTTATCCATGTATATTTCTTCCCTTGTAAAGTGTCTGTTCTTTTCTTGACTGGGTCTTTAAATTTAGGAGTTGAATTTTTTTTAGTTATTTGTATACTCTAGATATTAGTCCTCTGTCCAGGAATAGCTGGCAAAATTTTTCTCCCATTCTATAGGTAGTCTCTTCAGTCTATTGATTGAATCTTTTGCTGTACAGAAGCTTTTAGCCTGACATAATCCTATTTGTTGATTCTTGCTATTTCCTGTATGATTGACATTCTCTTAAGAAAAATTATTTTCTACTATTATGTCTTCAGATGTTTTATCTATTTTGTCTTCAAGATGGTTTGATATTTCTGTTTTAATGTTTAGATTTTTGATCTATTTTGATTTTAATTTAGTGTAAGGTGAGAGATAAGGGTCCAGTATTCTTCTACAAATGGGTAACCAGGTTTTCCAACACCACTTGTTGACAGGCTATTTTTCCTCCAATATATGCTTCTGGACCTTCAGTCAAAGATCAAATAGTAGAGTATGTTTGGGAGATTTCTTTACCCTCACTTCTGTCCCACTGACCCACATGTCTGTTTTAATCCTACTGTGCTGCCTGATCACTGTGCTCTGCAGGTAGTGTGAAGTCTGACATTGCTATGTCACCTGCTACGCTCTCATTTGCCCAAAATTACTTTTGGTGTTTGGAGTCTCTTCTGGTTCCATATAATTTCTGGACTGTTTTCTCTAGATGCATTCTGAGTGGGGCTGCGTTAAATCTGTAGAGCACTTTTGGGACTGTGACCATTCTGAGAGTGTTAGTCCTGCCTATGCAGGAGCAGGGGACGTCTGTCCATTTTCTTGTGTCCTCTTCAATCTTCTTCTTCACAGTGTAGTTTTGTAAATGTCTTTTGCTTTTTTGAAACCCACTATTTTTTAAAATTATAAGTACTTTAAAAAAAGAGGCACAAAAGCTTTCAATAACAGTTTTAAATGATTAATAATAACAATGATGACCAACATTTTCTAATCAATGATGTCTGGTTAAATACTGAATTTTGCATGCATCATTGTGTTACATTTTCACCACATCCCTATAAGCAAATAATCATTTCTGGTTCCATTGATCCGTGCAGGAAGTACGGTTTAGACTACATAACTTGAATAAGAGAATGAAGGTAGGAAGAGTAGAACATGAATTCAAACTAAAGACTATCTGCACAGTCCAAGCTCGGTAGCTGCCGGACAGTTGTTTTAAATGGAAATATGGAGGAAACTGTCAGAGTCGGACAGTCCTCTGTGCACATCTGAGTTCTAGAACTTACAAGCTGTGCAAGCTTGGCCAGTTGCTTCATTTCCTTAAACTGAGACTGCTCCATGGGGAGACTGATTGGCCACTTTACGGTAGAGCTATTAGACATGAGTGAGGTCATCTTTCAACCATGCTGAGCAGGTCATAGGCCTCTCGATAAATGTGTTCAATGGGGAAGATGAACAGGACCCACATCAAGAGAACATCAAAGAGGACTGAATACTGAAACAGATTCCAGAAAAAGTGAAACACGGAATGTACAGGACTCAGGGTGAAAACTTGGGTGAGTTTGGTGCTCTCTGCAGCATGGAAAGTGAGTTCTTCAAATGCCTCGTGCTCTCCACAGCCAGCACAAGCACTGGTGACTGATGGACACATCCGTGACATTTATCTGGCCCTAAAAATATCCATGCCCTAAAGTTTTCTCTTAGCCTATGGAGCAGCTGCTAAAACCACAGAGTTACCCTCTATATTTAGCTTCTTCATCTGTGGAGTACGGTTGGTGATAACACATCACATGCTATAGACAACATGTAGAAAGCTCCTACCACAGTGCCTGAAATAGCACAGCAGATACTTAGAGAATGGTAATGGAAGAGTTTTAATATAGTTCCAGGAAGACAAAAGGAAAGAGATAAATAAAGTTTTTCTCTTCCAGAGAAATAAAAGTAAAATGTAGATAGATTCTGACCACATTTAATGCAAATACAAAATTTTGAATTTTAGGGAAAAGCCTTTATTTCTAACTCTTGCCCTACTTGTTAATATCTGAAAACCAGTATTATTAACTGTCTTCCCACTCAGATTCCCCCAAGAGAAACCACAGGGTCTCATTCATGCTCCACAACTGCTGGCTGTAGTAAGCACAGAAAGAATGCAGAAGGAATAACCAAAGAAAGTCAGACAAACAGACAATTTGCCTTGTAGGGTTAGTGACTCCAGGGAATTACAGTTTCAGGGAAATGTTCTCTCTGCATTTTCTTCTGCACACATCCCAGTCAGGGTAGCTAGTCTAAAAACATACACAGACTGCTCTGAAAAACAAAAAGTTTAGGCTACGTGAGGCAGGAAGGCAGACTCATCCTACATAACACAGGCACCAGGCGGTGACAGTCAAGGGCTGGGCAAACAGACACTGATGCAGAACATTTTTCTTTTGCATGAACTCAGAAAACACTGCACCTGAAGTCCCTACCCTGTGCTCAACCCCAGGACCAGCCACGAACTCAAAGGCACTGTCCTTGACCCATGTGAACCTCTGAGTTGCTCAGACCTTGTACCTTCTGTGTCATGGTCCTCAACATTTCCCATCGCTTGGAAAGAAGAGGGTGGGTCTCTGATCAAAGCATGGGGCAGCATCCTTGGAGGTCCCTGGTGAAAATTCAGGGAGTTTGAGAGCACCTTGAAGTTATAGACAACTTTCTGAGTCTTTGTGTTTATTGTATATTTTCTGATGGGTGCATCACCAGTTCAAATGGGTCCTCGGCATGGAGGGGGTCTAAGAAGCACTAAAAGCCAACTCTGCCAGTCACTCTCTTACATGAAAAGACTTGCATGGGTGAAGAAATGGGAAGTTTCAACTTCCTAAACACTATGGGAGAGGGGCTCAGAGCACCGCACTGGGAAGCAAAGACCAGCCCCCTCCTGATGTGCGTTACTGGCACAAGAATTACCCGAGTCACTTACCAACCAGAGTCCTGGACCTGTAAGTACCTGAAAGTACCCAATCTTGGCTATCCTGAGACCTCAAGAAGCCAAACATGGGTCCACAGTTACACTCTTCAGAGAGCAGAGGGCTCACTTTCCTGAGCCACCGTACTCCTGTCCCCACCAGTGTAGAAAAACAATGAAAATAATCACCCACTGAAACAGTTTTAAAAAGAAATTAGAGGGGTGCAGTGTGGAAATATCCTGACCCAGCACATCAACTGTGGCAACAAAACCCTGCCCACAATGCTAACAGGTAGACATGACTCCTAGGAGCTGCGCAGGGGGTGTGGTGCCTTGGGGTCTACTGAGAAACTGTCCATGTCAAGTCCATCTGTGGACAGAGCTGCCCCCGCAGGCACAAGCAGCCTCAAGAGTGCAATCCTCTCACCAGGAAGTGTGGGGACAGGGCCTCCCAGGGCAGGGAATGCAAGGACCATATGGCCTCAGCAGAACATTTCAAACAGGCAGCTGCCGAGCTATAATTAAATCTCTAGTAGTCATGCTATTATTTATTTAGCAGATTTTTTCATGTACCCTGCACTGAGGTCTCTGAGAACATGCACTAAATTAGAACAACAGAGAACACTGAATAAGAGGCCAACAGGAGCTCAGGGGGCGAGCAGGGATCAGACACGAGGGCAGGCAACACGTGCATGGAGGTTTCCCGGAATGGAGTGGCAGGGAGGGTCTGGATTACCAACACAGCTGAGCCCCAGGGTCAGTCACACTGTCTTCCAGGGGGTGCGCACTGTCCCACCACTGGTTCTGTCACCCCATGTGCCATCCGCTGACATGCACCAAGTCAGAAACGGTTACGGAGTCCACATCTGCCTTCTGACTCTATTCCTACAATACAGCTTTGCTTCCTTTGGACATCACAGTAGAAGGAAAAGCACGCAGTCCAAGAAGTCATTTGCGTGGCCCCTTGGTCTGCCATTCCCGCAGGAGTCAAAGTCCTTTCTCCCGGCTGGGACACTTACCATTTAACATCATTTACCCTGAAAACCAGAGCAAGAGTCCTAGGCAGGGACTGCGTCTTTGTGGTTGTTGTTATCTTGACTCCTAATTGAGGCTTTAAGAAAGCCTTCATAAATAAATTTGTGACAAAGCACTATTTCCTCTAAATTCATCCTCACATTGAAATAAAACTGCCTTCACGGAACATCCACCTGCTTCTGTAATTTTATGCCTGGAGCAACAGACAATAAACGTGTTTTCTCTCCCCACAAGACTGTGCCCACTCTCCTTCCCTCTGGCTTCTCACCTTGAAAGCCCTGACTTACTTCAATGTTTCTTCTTAAATCTGATTGTTAGTACCTGGGCACCTGCTGACCGTGGCCATCACATCCCCTCAACCATTTTTGGATATGAGCACTTTTGAGAAGTCTAAATTTGATGAAAATCATGAAGTTTCTACCCAAATGAAACAGCACTTTTCATACATTGTTTTTACTCATACTGTGAACTTACGTGGTTTACCTTTATTCTTGCTAAATTCCTGTGGTTCCAAGCCTATCACAATCATTATCCATACTGATCCTGCTATTTACAGTTAAGACAGCTAACCTGGTCTGTCTTGTGTCCTCTGCCTATCTGCTGTTAATACCTCGTATCCTAATCCAAACTGCTGATGCATCTGCTTAGCACAGAATTGTAAGCTGCAAGTGCCATGAACTTAAAAGCCTCCTCCACATCTCAGTGGCTATACCCTAACACATTTGGAAGTGAGTGTTTATCGAGCTAAAAATCCTCTAAGAAGCCAGGCATGATGGCACAGCCTGTAATCCCACACTCTAACGGGCTGAGATACCAGAGTCACAAGTTTCAACCCAGCCTACACAAGGCAGTGACTTAGAGAGACCCTCCAACAAAATTTAACATAAAAACTTAAATTTTTAAAAAGGCACTCATGGACTGAGTAGGAACCAAACAAACAAGCCTCTTTACCAGAGAGCCCAGGGACATAGGCACTGCCCAAGACCATGCAGTGAGGAGCAAAATCAGGGTACAGCCAACATCCCTAGGAGCAGGACACACAGGCATCCCTAACACACCAAGCCAAACATGTTTCCTAGTACTCAGAAACTCTGAAATGACTTTCAATCATGCATGCTTTGATTTAACCCTTTTTTTCTATTCTTTCCACACTGAGGTATTACAAGCTGGGAGCTCTGAGCAGGAAGACTTGCAAGGATGGAGATTTTAAAATGTAAAACCACAGAAGCACATCACCCCACTACAGCTATGTTAGAGATGGGAGAGTTTTCTAATAAGCCTTTTATCTCATTTGTTTTCATTTTCTTATTTTAGCAAAGCCTCAATGTTATAAACCGCTAGTGCATTGTTTAGCGATGAAAAACTGTGTAGGATTTTTGTAAGTATCACAGGAACCCAAAATGTGAGCATGAATCCAGACCTTTCAGAAGTGTGAGCTGCTTCGACTCTATTAAGAAGACATGGGTCAGAGTGGACAGCATGACACGGCAACCTCTCCCGAAACATGCCAGGAGACATTTCTACCGAAGTTTTCACAGTGTCCTGGTGAAAATAACTACTTCCCCAGGAAGTCCTCTTTTATTCTCTTTTAGAATTCCACAGCTATTTTAAATAGTAGTGCAATGGTTATTCCTTCTAAAGTCTTCCTTTTAGCAAGCAGGGTGTGGGGATGTCTTCCTGGAAACCCCAATTCGCCAGGGCAGTGGCGTGGGCACCTGTCCTCTGCACACAGACCCTGACGGTTACGAGTTCCCCTCGCTATTCCTCAGCGTCTTCGCAGGTCGCTGATATCAGAACCCACTTTATGTGCCGGTTTCATTTGAGAAACAAGGAGCAACACAGGGAGGAAAGAGTAAGCTTATTTCCTCTCTGAGCAAAAATTTTTCGAGAACGACTCAGTTGGATTTCCATTTGACTTGTTCTGGCTTATTTTCAATAATATACTTGGAACATTACCATAATGCTGTCCGTGAAATCTGAACTGTAATAAAAACCTTTAAGTGAGACAGGATTATAATGTATAGAACAAGTAAACTTTGTAATAAATCCCATCAAATGACAATTCCTCTCCAAGTCTGATCTGCCTTCCCCCCTAATTTCATGTCACAAGAAACAAAGTAGCTCACATCTAAAAGCAGAATGTTGTTTTATTGCCCATGATTTGAAATGTGCTATACTTGAATAAACTTAGCAAATAGCATGTCATCTTGTAACAGAACATCTTCCTATGCTTCCAGCACACTTATTTTAAATAAAGAAATAAACTAAACCAGTCAACCAATTAACTATATTTGTTCCAATTTAATTCTGAGAAAAGGTGTGAGTGGATTTTAAAAAATGAAAGCAAACTCTATTTAAAATATTAGCATTTACATGATTGTCCTAAGTGAAAAAAATTTTAAAACATATGTGGTAGGCAGAATGTGCATTTCAAGCAACTTATCAACCTAATAAAACATGCTGTCAATGAGCATAACAAGAAATACTAACTTTTGAAGTAACCAAAATGAAAAAATAAGACAGTAACAGTACTCTGAGAAACACTCATGGTCATCACCATTTTCTTAGACCTAAAAAGAAGTCCTAAGAGAAGAGATAAATAGACCTTTATTCTCCCCAACTGGTCCTCCTCATAATTAGCGAGGGGAGACGCTGACCTGTCCCTCAGGAGTGAGATCGGGATGCACAGGAAGCAGTAAGCAGGCAGTAACAAATTCAGGATGCAAACACTAAATATCGGGTGGCGTGGGAAATGCAAAACAAGAATTATTAGCATCAACTGTTCTTCAAGGAAGGAGGGAAGAAGGAGGAGCATGAGGCAGGACCTGGAAAGGTAAAGCCCAGCAGACTTGAGGCTCCATGGAAATGCACAGGCACCAGCACTCACAGGACAGTCAGGCACATTTCACTAGAGTGAGGCAGAATGGCAGAGCGCAAAGGGAAGAGTGTGAGAACTCCAAGTGCCGAATTAGTAAGGTAAATTTCAAAGATAAGCAATGACATCTAAAAATAAAATGGACTTCCATCCAACCCAAACTTACTACAAAATAAAACCACAGAGAAAACAGGTGCTTAATAATGAAGTTGGCAACGATAATAAAGATTGGGGTAACACTTTAAATCCCACTAAGCAATTTCCTGTTCACACCACAGCCCTGTGCAAAAGGCGGCTGTAAATGAAACACAGCACCTGTGCTACAAGTTAGAAAACCAAAGTTCACAAGAGTTAAGGATTAACATGTCAGTTAACTCCATGATGCTCTTCCTGTAATGAGCCCAGTGAAAAAGTTCAAAAACTGCTTTTCAAATCTATCAGGAGAAAAGTTACAATGATAAGTATCTGCAGACTTAGTGAACTAGGGGGTGACATATTTGTATAGTGGAGGAATAAACCAGCAGCCTAGGAGCCAAGGAACCATGGAGCTGCTGAAGCACAGATGAAGAAGATTCACAAGTCAAGTGAGTTCTGAGCCAGTTACCCACTGGGGTCCACAGACACCGTATCATTGGGCCAATCTCATCTTCTTTCACTAATTTTACTTGGGGCTCTAATTACAAAAATAGAAATTAACATCAAAATGCTACATTTCATCAGAGGAGTCAGGAACATTACTTTGAAGAATTCTAAAAGCCACAATATTCTAAATTTATTGATGGAATCAAGTCATTCACTTGTGTGGTTAAACTGCAGACGGTTACATTCCAGTTTATTTCTCCTGCTTCTTACCTAACTACTGAAGGAATAAGGTTTCATTTGTTTTCTGTTACTTATGTTTTCTACAGTGGAAAGATGCTTCCAAAGTCCCTGGTTTCTCTCTGATTAATGGCTCTGTCTCCCAAGTATCTTTCTTCCACTGAACCCTGGAAGCAACTTGGCCGCGAGCATCACACGGTTTACCCAGTCTTCCCAGACAGACATGCACTTACAGTCTGAGACCACGTATTATTCTAAAACATGTCAGCCTCTTCACTGAACCCTACCAAGGCACAAACACAATGCTGACTCTTGATCCCTGTAGCAGGGATGGAAATGTCCATTCAGTCACCACAAGACCAGTAAGAATTTTCAAAATTATGTTTAACAGCAATTTTGATGATCAGTTTCTTCAGCACAGTGTGTGCTTTGAAGGCAAGTAAAAGCCACAAATTACCAATTGGTCACTGGTTTCACTGTGGCTTCAAAGCCTAAAAGAAAGTCTGACCAAATATGCAGAAATCATTATACAGATTAAGAGGTGTGGAGACCAGAAGACAGCTCTGAATCTTAGATGTCATCTACTTTAGGGAAAATGCTTTGTCTCTCTTCAGACCCCAAGTTTGCCAACATCTGTGAAGCAGGTCAATAGAACCAACTTCCAAGTGTGGGCGTAAGTCAGTGTGAAATGGGGCATCAGTTGTCGCTATTTACTCCTTATGCTGGAGCAGACCAGCTGGGCATCCTGTCATTGGACATCTGCTCACTGCTAGCAGTGAGGGCATCTGAACGTCCAACACTACAGATAATGTTAAAGTTTGAAGCTGACAATGGAATGACTGAGTTACTTTCCAACCTCTTCTATGTGCATGCGTGGAACACTGCTTGGCTTGATTAAGTACTAGCTCTCAGCTTGTAAGGAAAAATCCCAGTGCCTTTCTAATATAGTGGCAGCAGAAAAAGCAGCATTGTTGTTGTCACTTAATTCAGTTCTAGGAGTAAAGCCAGATCATTGCTGGTCACACATGGAAAAATCAGAGAGCTCTGATGCTAACTGATAAGATCACGAGACTCTGCTGAAGTCTGAGGGCCACTAAGAAGAGTGAACCACAAACAGCAGGCGTCTCTTCCCCTCCTGAAGGAGAGTGCACGCAGCTTCCACTGAGCTGTGACCAGCTCTGCAGCGGCTGGGTGTTGAGGATAACAGGGAGCAGCGGCGTCTGCTCTGATGTCCACGTGGATGTGACAGTCCTGGGCCTTCTGTCAGCCCTCTGGATGGCAGCACCCCTTTAGTGCTCTAACAAGCCACTTCAGGTAACCAACTGCACAGTCTACACCTCGGGTCACCAAACATTCTCCCACGTGTCAGGGAAAGCAGAGGAGAGGGAGGCAGAGCCAAGCTGTAAATGTGTCCAGTGAAGCTTCACAGACAACATCTGACCGACTCATCTTGCAATTTTTCCTTTGATTACAAAAGCTGACCACCAAGAAAGGCTCTTGAGAGGATGCCATTTTTGGCTGCCAAGAAAATTCCTAGAGCCTGAAGCACTCTCAGAGCTGGAACAGCTGGAACAGTAAGGCACATACCAGGCCAAGCCTACAAGCACTGTCCTGTTTGCATCCTTACCTCAGGACACCAGCCCAGCACAATTAGGCCAGGACAAGGAACTCAGGTTCACCCTATTTCTCAGAAAATCCCCAAAACAAGAAGGAGGCAAGTGCTAGCTGCTGAGATTCTGCTCATGTTAACTGAGTTTAAGCATTTATTGCTGCAAATCATAAAGAAGAAACTCAAATCTTGCTGGTAAAGAGCACCTCAGCAGTGGAGATGTGTCATTAAAAGGTTTTCAAAAATCTATGGCACAATCAGTATATTCTCTCTTTGGGGAAGTCCACCGGATTGGCAAAATATGGTGATCCACAATTGAAATAAGCTAGAAAAATTTACAGAAAAATGCAGAAGATTGTAGAAAGGCTGTATTACTTATAGGTTTATTTATAATCACACAGGACTGATGATAATTCAATAATGATATTTTAAAATTTCTTTCTTTCAATACTGATTAATAGAAGATCATTTCAATAAAATATGATTCATGCACACCATACAGCCTTTAGGAACAATAAAGTAGTTTCTATATATTATTAGGCAAAACAAAAAAAAAAAAAAGAAGTTGCAGCACAACAATATGACCCTGTTTCTATTTTATATACCAAAGTGTGTAGGTATTTGTGCATCGAAGTGCCCAGAAGTTTCTATACCAAACTGCTAACAGTGTTACTTTGAGGGGTCAGAATTTAAGAATTTTCACCTTATATTTTATTCATGTTTGCTTTAAGTTTTATTGCAGTTTCATATACTTTTGAATTAGAAAACTATGATCTTGAAAAGATGATAGATAACAGCACATTTCTGTCATACATGAAAACAGCTGCATGTGTATATTTACAATGATAGTATATTTATTATTTTTAATCATGCCCTTAGAGTGTCCATCATACGTAGTGCTGCTTTCTGGATTTGTACCAGTTTGCCACTTCCAAAGGTAAAAAGGGTTCGTTTTAAGAGATCTTTGTCAGACTAGGTAACTTGTGACGTGAGAATATCTTGCAAAGATCGGTACTGGTGCTGTCACTCTGCACAGTGCTTCTTGAGTGCATCGCTGGCATCTGCACACAGGCAGAACACTACTCCTGAGAGGAGAACCAAGAGACACTGATACAGAACATGCCATCTAGCCTTTAGGATATGCAAGAATGGCACTCCTTTTTGCTCAGTGTCAGCCCAGGTACACGGTGCTCCTGGAGCTGGGTTCTGTCATGGCACAGGCAAGGAGGTGGCATGAGACCCTGGTTGCTTCCCATCAGCCACAAAGAGCTGGTGTTCCTCGCTCCTCAGTAAGGGCTCAGGAAGAGCTGTCCATCCTGTGGCACCACCTGGGCGGGAGCCCGACACCAGCCACAGGACATCGGCTCCAGGGACCCCCGCTCCAATGCGCAACCTCACTACCCTCCTAGCTCCACTGTGACTTGTAATGCATGGAAATATTTAGACATCTGACTAATATGAATTGATTTTTAACCTAACTGAAAGTGCAGAGAAAATATTATTTTAACTAGGAAACCTTTTTCTTTCCTTACAATATTTTACTGGCACAGAAGAATGTCCTCTGTGGACGGTCGGTCACCAGGCCTCCCTTCTGTGACTGCTGTGTCAGGCATCAGCACCACCGGGCCGCTGTGAAGTGGATTTACCACAGGGAAGCCCTCAAGCAGGGCCGCACAGGTCACAGCAGGTGACCCAGCACACTGGAGCGCCCCCACCCACCCCACTGCCACCTCGACAAGCTCTGTAAAATGCAAATCCGAGCTACACCTCTCCCACTCTCCCAGTCAACGCTGAAAACATGGTCTCCCTGCGCTTCAGTCAGAAGGCCCCAGACTGTTCTCCCTTAGCACTGCACACCTGCTACCTTTGTCCCCACCTCCTTTTGTGTGTTTCTCTCTGTTCTCTCCGCCTCACTCTCAGTTCAGGCTACCAAACTCTTCCCCAGATCTTCTCTGTGCCCACCTCTGACCTGAGGCAGCTCTCCTGCACCTCTTCCTATTACCCTGCATTGCTGTCAGTATAGCGCTTATCAGCATGTGAAATCATCCTATTCCCTTGGTTCCTTGTTGTGGTTGGTTGGTAAGTATCTGTTACCTCAAGCATCAAAGTTCTGAGTCAAAAATGTGTCGGCTTCACTCAGCTCTGGAGCCCACCACCCAAAACACTTTCTATCACAGAACAGAAACTCTCAGTGCACGGGTGCATTCCAGTTACAGAGGAGCACAGCACAATTCACACGCGCTGTGCCTTCACAGTTACTTAAAATCATATTCCAGCTATGCAACTGAATTTGGCTAAATCTAAAAATCCTTAGGTGGCGTTTTTCAGGTCTTCTATGTAGAATGTCATGTCATTTGCAAATAATAATAGTTTAACTTCTTCCTTTCCTATCCTTATTCCTTTTCTTTCTTTCTCTTGTTCAATTGCTCTGGTTAATGTTGCCTGAACTATATTGAATAGGAGTAGTGATTAGTGGACATCTTTGTCTTGTTCCTGGTTTTACAGTGAAAGCTTTTAGTTTTTAATCATTTAGTATGATACTGAGTATTGATTTGTCACAGATGGCTTTTACCAGATTGAGATAAAGATCATCTATGTCAATTTTCTATGGGGTTTTTATCATGAAGGGGTTGTTGGACTTTGTCAAATACTTTTTCTACATCTACTGAGTTGATCATGTGAATTTTGTCTTTGGCTCTGTTGATATGGTAACACTCAAAAATCAATAGCATTCCAGTACACAAGTAACAAACTCACTGAAAGAGAAATTAGAGAAACAATCCATTTCACAATATCATCAAAGATAATGAAATATTTAGGAATCAACAAAGAAAGAAAAACATCTATACACTGAAAATGACAGAACTCTGAAAAAGAAGATCAAAGAGGCTATCAGAAAATGGGAAGATACCCTTTGCTCATGGGTAGGAAGGATCAACACTGTGAAAACAGCCATACTCTCCAAACTGTTGTACAGATTTAAGACAATCCCAATCAAAATACCATTAGCATACCTCACAGAACTAGAGAAACAATCCTAAACTTCACTTGGAACAAGAACACAGCTATCATAGCAAAAACAATTCTAGGCAGCAAAGGCAACTTGGGGGGCATCACAATCCCTGACTTGCATTTATACTACAAAGCTACGATGATAAAAAAAAAAAAAACATGAAACTGGAAAAAAAAAAAAAAGGCAGACCTGAGGATCACTGGAACAAATTAGAAGATGCAGAAGCAACGCCAGACACACTAAGCCATCTTGTCTTTCACAAAGGAGTCAAACACGTTCACTGGAAGAAAAACAGCCTGTCTAATAAATGCTTCTGGAAAAACTTGTTTTCCACATGACAAAAACTAAAACTAGTGTATTATCATGCACTAAACTAAAATCAAAATGGATCAAAGATCTAAATATTAAAACAGACACACTAAACCTGCTGGAAGACAAAACAGGTAGAACTCTTGAAGACATAGGTGTAGGCAAAAGCTTTATGAACAAAACCCTAATCATATGGGATATATTACAAAGAATTGACAACTGAGATCTCACCTTTTCACACAGAAAAAGAAAACAATAGAGTAAAAACCCACAGAGTAGGGAAAATTTTAGGTAACTGTTCCTCAGACAAAATTTCTAGAATATATAAAGAACTGAAAAAAATCAGACACTCCAAATTTAAAGACCCAATCCAAAGATGGGCATCTCAGCTGAGGTACAAATAGCAAATAAATAAATAAGTTCAACATTACTGGTAATTCAAGAAATGCAAATTAAAATAATACTGAGAATCCATCTTACTCCAAAAAGGACGGATATTCTTCAACCAATAACAAATGCTGGAGGGGCAGTAGACAAAGGAACCCTTGCACTGTTGGTGGGTGTATAAACTGGCACAAGCACTGGGGAAATCAGTGTGAAAATTCCTCAAAAAACTAGGACCACAGGCCCCATTTAAACAAGTTAATTCCCTTCTTGGTATCTTCCAAAAGAATTAAAAGCATTATACCACAGCAATATATGCATACCCATGTTTGTAGCAGTATAATTTATAATCTTCAACACAACTCAAATGCCCATCAACAAACCAATGGATAAAGATGTGCGTTTTTTAAATACAATGGAATGCCACTTAGCCATAAAAAAGGATAAACTTGTGGCTTTTCTAGCTAAATGGATAGACCATGAGACCATACTCTCAAGTGAAATAAATCTGACACACATGCAAATAGTGCACTGTTTTTCTGGTGTGAGAGACTAAAAGTATAAATAAGGACCATAATGTACAATAGATACTGTGAAATAGGAAAATTTAGTTCAAACACAAATGGGAACTAGGGAGGGGGTAGAAAGAAAGGAAGGGAGAAGAACAGGTTAATAAAAGAAGGGAGAAATGGAAACAAAGCTTCTGTAAATGAGGAAAGAGGGACTGCAGGAAGGGGATGGAAGTGGGGAAAAAGCAGCAAGATACATCAGGTGCAGTACGTATAAACTCTCTGTGATGAATGTGATCATTATATATATCATTATGTATATCTAAGTTGTACCAACAAATTTAGTAATAGAAAAATAAACACACACACACACACCAACTCATACTTCTAAATTATCTGAAAGGCTTCGCCCTCCTCTGTGGAAACAGGAGGCAAACGTCTGCTGATGCTGCATGCTTCATTCTACTGCAGGCACAGACCTTCCTGACTTTCACACAAACACGTCCCTGAAGGCAGCTTTGGCATCTGCGCTTCCCCAGCACTACCGACCCCCAGTGTGGGGGCACAGACACAGGGCCAGCACGCAGAGGAAGCTGGGGTGGGCAGACTCCCAGGAGAGAGGGAAACAGCGATGATGAGCAGCTAAGCGGAGCCAGCCATCGGAGAAGGGCTGGCAGGTGGTCATTACTTTGCCACACAAGGTCCCCCGCAAACACGCAACTGAAGGAAAGCTTCAGCTGCTGAGCCACGGCAGCTCTGGGCCTTCGCCACACCAGGCACTGAAGCCCAGCCTTGCTCTCAGCACACCTTGCTCTCAGGTTTGCAAGGATGGGACTGCAGCTCTCCCAACACTGCAGTGCTTCCTTGGTCCCTGAAAGTACGCTAAAGCCCAGTGTTACAACCTCAGGAAACATGAGCTGGTCCTAGCCACTGCACTCTCCCAAGGGCAAGGTAAGACCACTCATGCCCAGCTCGGGGGAATCTGCGGGTGTTTTGGCTGAACCTGGCAAAGAAAAAGGAGATAAGATGCTCCAGTCTTGTTCAGCACTGTGAGCGTAGAGTAGCTGTGCGTAAGCCGTGGGGTGAAAATGCTCCTTCAGAACCACGAGTCAGTGCAGATGAATGGTGATAACCACTCCTGTAGCGCATACGTGCTGCAAAGGATTGGCTAAGTCATTCCATCTCCAAGTGTTCCCTTTCAGATTTCATTTTACAGCAGTCACTTTACAAATTAACCTTAGAGCAAATTCAATCAGGAGGCCTACGGGATGAATTCTCAGGGAAGATGTTGCACAGGGAGTATCACCAGATAAGCACCAACGAGGTTGTAGGAGCCTGTGTCTTGCTGCAAATCTGCAGGTCCTCTGACACGCATCCCTCGCAATCCACAGGCCGCCCTCACACTGAACACATAATGGTGGGATGTTATTGCCTTCTTGATAAAAACCCTTTTTATTCCAAAACACCTTTTAGAAGCTACCGTGCCACTAAGCTCAGTACACTTTCAAGAGTAAAAGCTAACAAGCAAAAAGATGAGGAACTGCCTGGTCTCTCAGCTGATTTGCTGCTCATGTGAGAGTGGAAACTAAAGACCTTGCATTTGATAAGCACACGTCTTATGTGTATGTAAATTTTCAAAAGAACAGAAAAGAAATAATGGGAGACAGAAATCCAAATCAGTCTAATACTCAAGATAATCAGATACCATTAAAAAAAAACTCCATAGCAACAAAATAGAAGACATTATTTATGTAGAATCACAACTAGATGAGCTCCAGATGCATTTTTAAATCTACTCTCCACATGTTTTTCTGCTTAATAAATATAACATCCAAGTTGGAATATGGTTGAAATATTGAATTGCCTAAATTTTGTCTATCCTCGTCTGCCGTTAACTATTTTGAGCTCTCTCCCCATCCAGCAGCCGCGCCTGAAATCATAAGTGCACAGGCTTGTGCACCAGAAAGAAAAACTACAGTCCCCAGATTTGTTTGTTCTGTTTTCCCTAAACAGAATCTTATATATAAAAAAATATATATGCCCTCAAATTTTGTCACTATGTAGCTGTCAAAAAGAGTCATTCTGTTCCTCTTCAAAATTCTCAACTTTAAATTCAGCTCGGTGTTACTGGTATGTTTGCAGCTCCAGGAAGTTACCGGACACCATCACAACGTTTCAGATTGTATCCGAGCAGCATCATCCGTCAATCAGTCTCAATTGGATGGAAGTTTCTGGGCCAACTTGGACAAGGACACAGGACAGGTTTCATTTTTCTGCCAAGATCACTTCCAGGACATTGGCTAATTAATTATAAAAGCTTTGTCAAAACAACTTTGAGCCTGGCAAACTTTTTTCCCTACCCAAACAGGAAAAACAGGTTAAAAAATAAAAGCACAGGTTCACTGTGTTAAAACAGGTTTTCTTTAAAAAAAAAAAAAAAAAAAAAGCCTGTATTTGCCATAACTTCAATTTATTTCCAAGTCTACTTTTCTTCCCTTGTCCTAAAAAGGAAGAGGACTTGAAGTTACTAGAAGAGTAGTTATTAAAATGGAACTATGAGCTTGCATTTCTCCTCTACCATTGGTCATGGACTGGATGGCAGGAGTTAGAAAGCACCTCTTCAAGCTGTTCGCTAGAACACAAACAATTTCTTCTTTCTTTTGGAAGTAAAACTTATTGGCTACTGTAGAGATACAATTTGGATGGAGACATGTTCTTACAGTGGAACAGTCATTATCCCTTGTTTGCTGCCTTTGAAAACAGAACGAAACTCCTGGGTTAAGTCTTCTGCTTCCTGTCAACAGGAGTGCTGATGTCCATGAGAGGTCACTGATGGGCAGTGGAGATTCTGGTGTTAAGGACCCAATCACACAAGTTCTACAACAAATCATGATGTGCTAACATATTACTTCTACTTCTAGAATCACAATCTTATGTAATTTGCATCTTAAGTCATCACACAATCTGGGCATCTTCATATGCCCCGATAAAAAGAAAAACCCCAAGAAGGTAAGAAATTTCAGTCAGCATTTACCAGTTCCCTGTTGGCTCATTCTGGCTAGAGGAGGGGTCTCCCTAATAAAAGAAAGCTTCCTCAAGAGCCCATTATGTAGACACAACTGCCTCACCCAACTGCAAGATCGCTGACAAGGAGCATAAACAATTAACACTACCCTGGAAAGATGGAATGCAGTCCACACACACACTAGCTCTGCAGGCCATTCTAACAGCCCGAGGGCTCCCTCCTCTGCTGTAGGTGTGCACCTAACCACGCAGCCCATGTCTGAATGATCTCCCCTGGACAGGAACCAGCACAGGACCTCCTCAAGGACTAAGTATTAATCTCAAGGTAAGGACGGAGGGCGGATATCAGGCCCGGGCACAGTAAAGTCGTCTTCCGGAGGGCTCTGGAGGACCCATGAAGAAGAGAACATCGGATTTCAGAGGAGCTTGAAAGGAAGCCATTGTAAGTTTCTTAACCAGAATAGAACACTGCAGGAAATAATATGAAATGTGTACTGAATTGAGAAAGAACAGACAGGGATTCGTTCCAAAGGTTTTTCTAGCAATCCAGAGCTGAGATGCTGAAGGCCCCACAGGATGGTGCTGGTTAAGGAGAAGAAAGACCCAAGGGTCACTTCGTGAGAAAGAACGTCATTTCACCTTTGCTGCACTGTTTAGGATTTACCATGGTCTATAAACTTCCGTCACAACTAAAAATGCTGCCAGTTCAAGAGACACACGGTCATAAATACAGCTTGTTTTAGAAAAAATAGCAAAGTGTGAAAAGAGAAAGCCTCCCTACCTAGAAAAAAAGAGGGAAGAATAATGTCGCAAAAATGATAACAATTAACATGTCAAGTATGAAGCCAACAAGAATCATGTTTTCCTGTTACATCAAAGAGCAAAAAATTAGTTATTGAATCAGATACTAGGTTTTTTTAAGCTGAGCTAACAAGTTGTGTCCAATTTATAGTATCTGTCCTATAGTTAGCCATTTTTGAAAAAAAAATTAACCAGAGCAGGTATTTCTGCTTTCATGTTGCTTGCTCTTCCCAACACGGAATGCTTTCCCTGCCACCCCAAGGAGACTGGTTAAGAGTGCCATCATTTTTTAAAATCATTTTTATAACATGCTACTTTTACTTCTCTGATACTGAGGCTTTTTTATAATATCAACATACTATATTCTGGAAATCCGTCCCCAGATGCCCATGGCCAGGCCTACGTCACATTCTTTCGCAACAAAGCAAACAGATTGAAAAGCATTGCTCTTCTTTCCAAATAGTCTACTTTCTATATGTGTTGACAGACAAATGCGCAGAGTGAGACGACTCTCACAACCCTAGCTGACACATCCCCCCCAAAGTAAACAATTCCAGGAGTTCTTAGCTCTTTATAGTTTATTAAAATACTTCTTCATAAAATATGCCATTTAATTCCCACAATAAACCTGAAGAGGTTATTCCTATTTTAAAGACAAGCCAAGGGCAGAGGATATAGCTTAGCAGCATAGAGCCTGCCTGGCAAGCGCAAGGTCTTGAGTTCGACTTCTGATACAAAAAAAAAAGTCAAACCAACCGAGACTCCAAGGTTGAAACTGTCCAGGTGAACCCATCCACAGGCTGGAGGTGGGATTCCAGTTCTGCCCTGACTCCAGAGCAGTGAGATCCCATTTACACCGAATGGCTCACTGCCTTTCCCAGCATCTCTGAGATGCACATTCCCACTGTATTCCAAAGCAGTGAGACTCTTTTGCTTACCTGGTCCTTCTCTGGTTTATCAGAAATGTCGTTGAGACTGGAGGACGTCAGGTTCCTGTGGGTCATGGCTGGGCTACCTGGAAGACACAAGTAGGCACTCTAAGTGCTCAAGTGGGTGGGAGCCCCATGCTGCACTCTAAATAGGCATTCATTTCAGGAAACACAGCTCGGTTTGCACACATCACAAACACTACTGCATGGCGATGGGAACAGTAACAATGCTTTAAACCACATCAGGACTCTCCCGAAGAGGTTTCCAGAATCCAGGTTGGGGTACAAACATGGTTAAATGGAAAGCAGGTAATGGCCCAGATATTTTAAGTCTTACTTCCTGGTCTTAGTTAAAGATAAACTAAACTTTAGGGGAAAAAACTTGTAAAATAATAAGCATAAAAATAAATCTTCTCCCAGTTTGGCTTACTCTATGCCACTGCCTTTCCTGTATGCTAATCTACCTGGTGTCCTTTCCTCTTCGGATTGCTTGGAGAGACCACTTCTTCACCCACCCCCAGAACCCGACTCTGGATGCAAGACTGGATTTCCTGTCCCCAGCCCTGCCTTCACTTCCCAGAGCACAGTCCTCTGCTCCAGCAGAAAAGCCACTTGCCTTCCCTTCTTTGGTGGACACCTGGGTCACTGTTAGGGGGCATCTAATCCAGAATCCTCATTCTTTACCTTAAAAGCTCCCTTTTCTCTCTGCACGCCCATCTGCCAGTCTAAAATAAACATATCCATTCTTCCTCCTTAACACATGGAACCTCTTTCAAGTCAAAGGCTAAATTTCACTGGACTACTACATAGAAACTAACCCTCCCAGCTGTTAACCTGGGCATCAACCGGCATCCCATCGACTTCCCTAGACCCCAGTACAGCACCTCCTCTCAGCAGGAAGCAGTAAAGAAAGAAATCTTCACCCCTTTTCATAATAATAATCATAAGACGGGATAGGAAAGAGTTTTGGCCCAGACAGGACACTGTAGCCAGTAAAGCCTCAGGTGGAACCAAGGAGCTCCTATCTCCCCCACCCCTAGGAATTTACCTGTGGCCCTATCTTCCTCACCCCTAGGAATTTGTCCCTGGCACCAAATTAGTGCCAATGAGATACCTGTGCATCCCTAATGCCCCCCAGGCACCACCCCTAACCTAAGCTACATGTATGCCCCCACTCCACGTGTTCCACGGAGAGATTGCTGGGGGGGATGCCGCACCCCAGGGGATCGGGGGTGTCTCTCCCCGCATTCTCAAAATAAAGGTCATTTATATTAGCCGCCACCGGTCCCCCACAGTTCTATCACCAGCAATACAGCAAGCCAAGGTAAATTCACTAGACATCTCGTCTAGTGAATTTAGTTACTTGTGACACTCTTACACATGGACAGAGAGGAGGGCAACACAGAACTGTCACTGACCACTTTCAGGGAGCCCATGTGAATCAACAGAACACTGAACTTTCATTCTACAGTTGGACCTGAAATTTCTAGGCTTGCTAAGCAAAAAAAAAGTAACTTTCGAAAGCCAAGGTGTTTGACCCAGCCCTGCAGGGTGCTGAGTAATGCATTCATTATTAATCCTCAATGATTCAGCTCAGGCTGGTCTTCACAGCAAGAGGACAAGGGTTGAAAAGAAGCACAGAAGAAGTTCAAAACAGCTTCACACTGGCTTCTACATCTCATTCTTTAGAATGCAGACTTTAATTCTTGCACACAGAAACTCCAAAACATAATTTTATAAGACTAAAGTCTATTCCAAATAGACAATAAATGTCTGTCTAGCAGCAGCTATTTGAATAATATAATCACCTTTAACTACTAGATCATAAAAATGCATTTTCTTGAGCTAGCAAGACAGGGTATTTTCCACTCTGCTGCATTTCATTGAGTAAGCATGGCCTAGATCTCTTAAATCCTCTACCTGATAGGATGTGTTATTCTAGGAAACCTGGAGCACAGGACATTATTAAAGGAAAGTAACATCTGAAAAAGTGCTTTATAAGCAAAATTAAAAGAATCTCTTTAAAGTCAGGTTTTCTACCCTGAAACAAATGCTAGACTTCCAGTGTCCATTCAATGTAAAAGACATGAGACACAAACATTAATGCCTCCAAACAGTGCTGAGATTGACACTACCAGTAAATGATAAACGGGGACAATTTTGCAATTATTGAAAAACAAAACCTATTATTAGGAGTAAGTGAGTATTTTGTCTGCGCAAATGAATTATGTATTCCTAAAGCAATGAAGCCTTAGGAGTCTTGATCATATTTGTAAGTTAAAATCAGCTGCTATAGGTACATAGATCAGATTGCTTTCTAATTATCAAATTAATTGTATATAAATGACAGTATGGAAATAACTTGAAAGAAGTTTTTCATTAAATAAGTTAACTGGACAACAGTCTAAACATATTGATTTGCTTTGAAAAATCTTTGTAAATACTATAAAGGTATATTTCATCGCAATCATTGTCTTAATTGCTGAATAGGTAAAAGGCAAATGAGCGAAGTTTTTACTATGATGATAAACTTGACTGATGTGATGACTTTTCCAAGAAGCCTTGTGTATGATCTCATTATTTCTCTCATTTCTGAAACACAGTTTAATATAATACAGCGATCTATATATACACTAGATGGGAGGGCAGAGGTTGAAAGAAGATGCAAGAACCAGATAAGAGAGAAAAAGGTGATATTAAACAATCCAATCTATTGTCCCTCCTTAATATCTCTGGTTCCCATCAATAAAAGTGATTAATACTGCCGCGTCACTAACTTTCCACTTTGTAAACCATGTACTGGATGAGCTCAGAAGTCAAGCTCCAGGTAATTAAGCAAGATGATCTGCAGTCTTCAAACTTTTCTCATCTTTTTCCCTATTAAGCTTCCCATGCCCAGTCTCCAACACCTCGAACCAGAAACAAACACTAGCCTCTAAATCGTGCTTTCCGAAGTACAGTCCCTGAGCCAGCAGTATCTGCTTATTAGAAATGCAAGCTCCTGAGACTCACCCCAAACCACTTCTGTGAAACTCCTGGTATGCAGCATAGTAATGTGGGTTTTAGCAAACTTTCCACGTAGTTTTGAAGCATGCTGAACAGTGAAAACTGCTGCTCAAAAAAGAGACACATTCAAGCTAGAATTCCAAAGGCGACCCCTGAAAACTCGCCATTCTCTATGCCCCTGCTTTAAACTACCCTTTCTCACGCAAATCATTCGAGTCACATTTCTGTCACAGAAACATATGAAAAGAATATTCAATTTTCCCTTTGCATCCTTACCTAGAATTTGTTTTGGAAACTCATTTTTTGATCAAATTTTTCCAGAAACATGTTATGCAAATCAAAGACCAGGTGAGAGCCAAAAGAGATAACAAATCAGATTGCATGTGGGAATCAGGAATGCGTGTGTGGAGCTAGGCAAACTCAGGAAGCTGTGGTACAACAGGCCCCTGACAACGTTCCATTGTGCACAGTATGCAACTGACACGTAGTAAGATACATGGTCAGAATAACTCAGTGCTCACTATTTAGAGTTTTGACCTATAATGTAAATTCATTATATACAGTGAGTGGGGAGGGGTCTATAGAAAAATGTCACTTGCGGATGATACTTCCCCAAAGCTACCCTTAGCGCACCCTGTCCACCTAACAGCCAGGGCATATAAATGTCTATGATTGTTCTTAGACCAAAGAAACTTTTTTCTTAATTTTGATTTTAAAAAGAGAAGAACCAATGTCAAGTGCATAATCATAATTAATTTCCATAACACTGTTTTCTGGCTGTAAGGCAAAGAAAGCTTTAGAGAATCACATTTTCAAGCAGTTTCATACAATCAAAAACAATTTCATTTTCAAAGTACCCATTTGGCAGGTACACAGTGTTTCTATAAAAATTAATCACATTCTGTGCTAAGTTTAAAAACTGTTGTTATTCTTTAGCATACATGTAGCGATTCATAGTCTTTTGCAATTGTGTCTATTAAATACAATAAAAACGAGTGAAGGCTCCAGTGAGGGACACAATTGCAAAAGCCTTTATGAATTGCTACATATATGCTAAAGAATAACAACACTTATTGTTTGATCATTTTTTATGCCTAATCTTATAAACTGAACAGCTACTTCTAAAATAACAAGATGCAATATATTAACTAGTGTTAATTTCCTATTTTTTTGAAA
Organism: Cavia porcellus; assembly: GCF_034190915.1. Lineage (NCBI taxonomy): Eukaryota > Metazoa > Chordata > Mammalia > Rodentia > Caviidae > Cavia > Cavia porcellus. Next base: position 46,332,030 of record NW_026947513.1, on the reverse strand, counting down.
TTCTGTATCATTTCTAACCTTTTTTCTGTTTTGCTTTTTAAAATAATAAATAAATAAATATGCGTGAAGCGGGTGGAGATGTAGCTCAGCCGCATAGCACCTGCCTAGCAAGCACAAGGTCCTGAGTTCAATTCCCAGTATCAAAGAAAGACAAAAGAAGGATAAAATGGGTGAAGAGAGTTTCCAGCACAGCAGAAAGATGATATTAAAGTATGGACAGTAAGAAATGCACATGGGCAGAGAACACGGTGACATGTAAACCTCCTTGCCTCACCACCTCCCTGATGAGGCAATAGAGAACACAGTTAGGAGCTATCGAAAAAGTCTCATGGTCTAGAAAACATACTGGAACATTCTAGGGAACATTCTTAAGACTAATTTAATATGAAAAGACTTCAGCATAACAATAAGTGAGGTAACTTACATAAAATATATAAATGAATCTGCATGCTCATATAAAACTTCAGAGGTATGAGTTCTATTTATTTTCAGAAACACGCACAGCTAGAATCTAGGAGTGGGAATATCCAGAAAGGTCCTGTGCTGCAAGCCTCGTCCTGGGCATGAGGCACCGATGGGGTGGTGTGAGTGTCAGGAGGTGGGGCCTGGTAACAGGAAATGAAGGTCAGGCCCTGCAAGAGGTCCTCCTGTGCCTCCCAGCTGCTGTGTAGACAGCCCTTCTCTACTCCAAACTCTGCCATGAGATACTGTGCTCTGCAGGCTCCAGGCAACAGAGACAAAGACTGCAAAATGAGCTTTCTGAAACAATGAGTCTGAATAACCTTTTCCAGTATCAACTGTTCATCTCAGGTATTTTACCTCAACCACTGGAAGCTGACTGCACATTACTTCATTCTGCATTCCCACCAGTACTCCCCGCCACCTCTCCCGCTTTTATTGACATAAAAAACCTGCTAGAAGATGTCTACATCCAACACCAATGGCCAGCTGAACTTCGCACTACCAAATACTTTAACCAACATGTCTTACACTTTATAGCAACATGGCAAGGCTAACATTATTACTGCCACTTTATGGATTAAAAAAAATGAACTGCAACAAGGTTAAGTGGCACTAAGAAAACACAAACAGAAAATAGTAAAGTCATAATTTAAACTTGCATTTATTAATACAATTCCACCTCCTTATGAAGAAAACTGATCTCGGTGTCATTTATATAAATAACACACAAACTTCTTCCTAATGAAGAGGAAACATACAATCAAAAAGGGTGTATTTTATTTACATGCCAATTACATGCCATATAACACTGCTAAGGTTATTTAAGACAGACACATTCTTATTTTGCAGCACAGCTCTTCCCAAAATTAAGAGTTGTCTGCAGTGCCTCATGCATGGCAGGCCAGCACTCTACCGCTGAGCAGCACCCAGGCTGAGTTTTATTTATCTTCTTCTCTCCATGAAGAAGGGAATAAATGTTGAACTCTGCTACTCTGTTTGCCAGTGTCACTAAACAGTAGCACCAAAGCACAGCTCTGTGACAATAAAGAAATCCACTAAAAGCAGCAACAGTACAGTTACTAAAGATATCACATGCTTCTGAACGTCCTGCTTCACATGCGGCCAGTTATCCACTGTTTTCACATTGATTTTCCACATTTCAAGTTCTTCCAACTGCAGTTTCTTCCCACATCAGTCTCCAGAAATAGGAACACAATGAGATGAGATTAACTTGCTTGGGGTACTTTCAAAGGTTTTGATTACCCCCAGAGGAATGGCTTTGTTTTCCTTGGCAACAAGTTATCAAGAGCTATCCCCACCAGAAATAATAATGTAACAGGCAAGTCATTAAGACCCTCTAATCCCTTCTCATTCCACCCTTTAAATAAAAGACAGAAATGCCTAACACATAAATGTCAGACTAAGGAACACTAACAGTAGCATCAGTCACTAGGAACTTTTGAGGGAATCTCATAACTAAGAAAAACCAGTGTGGATATTTTGGCTTTTTCATTTTTATTGTTCCTCAGAAGAGCTTTATTGCTTTTGTTCAGGACTATCATATTCCACTGCAGGACTGTGGGGCCAAGGCCCTCAGTTCTGTCCTGTGAGCCCAGCATGACTGGCACTTCAGGAGTATCTATAAATGAGTTATCGGAGGACAGCCACCTGGCCTCCTTCCTGTGAACAGAGACACTGTGGCACCTCTACCAGCCTCACAGTCAGAAACCTGGGGACAAACAAGGAGAAATCAGTAGCCGGCCCAGAACTAACAGAACCAAAACCCTCTTTCAGACTTGCCCATAGTGCCTGGGCCAACACAGGGATCAGAGTCGGGCAGGAAGCCATAAAGCCCCACCACGGAGGCACTGGGGTGAGGACCCAGAAGAGACAAAGCAGGTGCCAGCTTTAGCATGACTGGTGCTGGGCCTTGGAGCGCAAGGGAGGGGACAGAGATAACCTGAAGCATGGGACAGACTCAAAGCGGAGCAAACTTGGAGAAAAGAGACATCAAAGACCCAGATAACGACAGCAAGTAGGTGCATGAAATGGGCCGAGCTGCAGTGGTTCCTAGTGCCTGGCAGAGATGAGGGAGGCGGTGGCAGCCTCGCCCTGTGGGGTGGCGAGAGTGCGGCCCCACAGCACTGGCCCGCCAGGGACCCCGCTGTGGCCTGGCCCTGCTCTTCTCCCTTGGGTCTGCTGTCCGTGCCGTGCCGGGGTGTCTACGCATCTCACTCCCTCTGATCCCATTTCTGGGTTAGTCCGTTTTTTCTCTCCTCTGTGAGCTTTACCCAAGACAGGGATTGAATCCTGGACATCCAGGATGCGAAGTCCATTTCTCCCGCCTCTCCTGCTTTTCTTCTCTTCCTCCCCTTCCTCCATATGTGTATGAGGGAGAGGCTCCTGGGAATCGAATCCAGGGCCCTCACGCCGCCTTACACCCCAGCCCGTCTCAGTTTTTATTTTCAGAGGGGGCGTCAGTAGCTGGGCTTGGAATTGTAACCCTCTTCCCTCATTCGCCCGAAAGATGTCTCTTCCAGCTCTTTTAACTTCCAACTTGCAATCACACAACTTCTGAATTCTTTGATTCCTATCCTAATAATGTGGTTCTGAATATTTAAGTTTTATAGTGATTTAAAGACAGAAAATACTTTAAAAAGTATGTCATCCTCTCTGTCTTTCTGTCTCTCTCTCTTTCTATCTCTCTCTCACACACAAGCAGAGACAATTGCAAAATTCATTAAACAGAAAGGTCTCTACAAAGCACTTCAAAGCATCTGTGGTCCTTAAGATAGCAGTTCCCTTTGTAACTGTTCTCTCTGTGACAGTTCTCTTTCTACCTGTCTCACATGCACATACATGTATAAAAACATACATATACGTACTGATACCTGTGTACATACACGATACGAAAATGGACAAAGTAATTATTTTATCCAAGAAATATAGGTGGACGTACATCAAACAAATGGAGACCTTCTTATCTCACAAAAATAGAAAGACAAAAGAGAAGCTCACTGCAGCCACCCAGTGCTAACTGCTAGAAGGATACACAGGGAAAGCCTAAACAACACCGTACTAGAAACAGAAATAAACACCTCTCTACCTTCATTCCAAACGGGCACTCACCCACAGCAATGGCAAGCCAATGCCCCAAAGGTAACTTAAAGAGGAATTTCAGTAGGCCCAGCAAGGCACATCATTCCAAGAGCAGGACGTGCACTTGTGTGCAATGTCTGATTACTCTCTCACATCTATATTTAGACACCAGATCCAAGACACAGGAAAATCTTACCCATCAGATGAATGGCGGAGTTCTCCAATTTGATGAAGTATCAACGCTTAAAATACTTTAAGAAAGCAACCAATTCAGACTGGCAAACAGCAGATGACTGACTAAGTGGGTTTATCACTTTAACCTTCCTAGATACTTAAAAAAAAAAAAAAGTGCAAAGCCACATCAGTGAAAGGAGCTGGCAAAAGACCAGCAGAGACAAGAGACGTGGAAAAGTCTGTAAGAAGAAAAGCAAACAGAGCAACGGAAACTAACACCACTTACATTACTCAGAAGTTGTGATGTCAAGTGGCAGAGGGGCACAGAGCCACAGCAGAGAGTTTCCCTGAAGGACTCTGAGGAAACTCCACCTGAGAGGATGCAAGTGGAGCGGAGCCAGGAGCCGGCACAGGCTGGGACAGCGGGAGGGAGAGAGGCACAGAGGGGCCCACGGAGCTCTCCCACGTGGACAGAAGGCCGCAGGGTGCCCACCCACAAGGCACCGCCAAAGGGAATTCAGCAAGAGACAAGGCAGCTGTCTGTGCCTCAGAGCAAATCCCTCCACATCTGCCACATGAGAGGACGCCTGGCACAGCACTGCCTGCCATGCTAAAACCAAAGTCCTTTTTAATATAAATGGACATCCGAGGAACATTAGACGTCTAAGAGGAAAAGCCGAAGACTAACAGACATCCTAAAGAAAACACATATGAAACAATCATACAATTAGAAAACTCAGAAATTCTTATTAGTCTACAGAGGATTTTTAAATTATATTGAGACAAGATGTTATGAAAAATAAAACGAGGAACAAGAAAAAGGTTTTAGAATGGACAAACATTCCTTGAACCATATGCATACACGTATATGAGATCTCAAAAATAAAATCTCCTAAAGTAAGAGTTCGAAAAGAACAAACTCTTCATAAGATAAGGAGAGAAGGGACACAGCTTGAAAATATGAGAGAACAAATCAGAAGTGAGGAGCTTCAATCCAGAAAGGCCAGTGTCTGATTACCAGGAGTTTTATTAAGCCAGAACTAGGAAAAGAGAGGAATTAACATTATCATGAGGTCATTCTAGGGCTGAAGGACGTCTCTGTTCTTATCACAAAAGCCTGAAGGGGAAAGTAAAATAAACTACACAAAAATTAATAAGAAACCCAGTCCTGTATGCAAATGAATCATGGTGAGACTTTGTGGCATCATGAATGAAAAGGGTTGGTTAACATTTTCCATCTACAATGAGAGCTTGGAATTCTCTTAAACAGCAGAAGCTGATGCTTCCTAACAGAAGCTAACAGAACTGTTCTAGAAGAAAACTATCTTTAGCTAAGAACTCTACACTCTTTCAAATCATCAAGTGATCGTGAAAAAGTCATGGAAACTTTCAGAAAAAACTCTTCCAAATGTTAATACTAGTTCACCCTTTCATGTGAAGCTGCCTGACAAGGTGATCGGCAAAGCTCCCACCGAGGACGGCGGGGGAAGGACAAGCCAGAGCATCTCTGCGCCGAGGAGGCCGTGGAGCAGCAGGAAGCAACGAGGATGGACAGACTTGCCAGAAACTGCATGAGGCATGCTGGGGGCTGCCTAGTACCCTGCAAACACCGGAAGAGCACGAAAACCCCATGCAACGTAAACAGTCAAACAAAGGTCACAAAAGATCTCCCACTCGTAGGTCATTAGGCAGCTGTAGGGTAAACTATGTCATAAATTCATAACGTAAATTCTAATTATGGATTTCCAACAGAGGTGGAAAGAATAGGATTTACTTATAAAGACAAGAAAGTAAATGTAACCAATACTGACAACAAAACCAAAAGAAGCAACGGCAGAAGTAGAAAGTCAGAGAGAGAAGAGGAAGGAAAAGAAAAGCGGAGTGCGACCCCCTCACCCCACAAGTAACATTTCCAAGTCCTACAACCACTTGTTCAAAACCACAGAAGCACAAATACCTACAGTCACAAATTCAATCTATAACAGAACTAGAATAATAGTAAAATATATTTGAAGGGAAGAAAAGTGCAGAAATAAATGGTTTCTGTCAAGGATAAACTAATAAATATTGAGAGTGAAAACTCAAAAGTGGCAAAGTAAGGTTCTTTTTATAGAAATATGGAGATTATCATGAAAACTATAAAAGAGAAACATGGGACTATTGAAAGGGTTAAAAGTGGCTGCTACAGGGACAGGCCTGAGAGAGAAGAGAGAGCAAAGACTTTTGTTTACTTTAGAAGTCTCTGTGCTCTTCAAGTTCATAATATCCGTAAAAGCGCTTTAATAAAGATATAGTATTACGTTCCCCCTATATTATGTCACTACTAACCAATGCACTTGCATTAGAACCATCTAAGATCAAACAGAAACATTAAGATCTAGCAGCCAACCTTAGCAGATTTAATTATGTCAAATTCTAAAATGTAAAGTTTATAAAATAAACTTTTAATACTTTAATATGTTCCATGAAATACTACCTACACTATTTTTAAATTATGGCAAGGGAAATTTTTTCCCAAAAGTGCTGTCTAAATTACCAAAGATTTTAATCTGAAGTTTTAGTTACCAAAAACCCTTACACCTGAAAAGTATTAGTATGTGCAAAAAAAGCAAAACGTTTAGCAAAATCCTCCATCTGTACCCAGATACGGAGGTTTAAACACAGGTGCACGTGTAGAAACAGTCATAGATTTAGGACTTTACAAGGCTAACAAGACACTGTCCAGGCCTCCACTACACACAGCCACCCCTCCCGCTGCAGTCAGGGCTTGGGGGGCAGCTCTGTGCCGGGGAAGCTGTTCAAATCGCCGCAGAGTGCAGTAACTCCTCACGGCGCTGCCAGCTCATGGGGCTGACCCACACTGAGCCCGTGGCTGCCCCCGGTCACCGCAGTGTGGGGCGGCATGGGAAGTTTCTCGGTGGCTTGGCTGGAAGAGACCCTGACCTTAGCTCCTGTCAGTACCTGTTATTCTGACTGAGGCACAATGGTGTATCATTTTCTCAGTTCCCTACTGAAGTGACAGCGACAGTGAGTTGGTTGAATAAAAAAGCAAGTAAAAAATACGTGAATCAGACACTTTTGAGAATGCTTCACTGGGTCTAGTTATCCAAGTTAAAAACTGCTTATATCAGCGGGCAAAGGTATGTCCTAAAACTTCCTTTCTGCTGAATCAAGATATAGAGAAGAGCTTGGTAATTCCACCAGTACAAAACTACTGGAAATTCCTCACAGTTGCACATTAGCTCTGGATCAGCCATATGATACAGAGTGCACAGTAAATTTAGACATCCCAGAGGGAAGATTTTCCGGGAAATTTGGTGTATTTAGAGATGTAGCTCATATCAAAGTCAAAGGACACATGGAGTTTATCTAACTACTTACTTCCTAACATTTTTTTTCTCCTATAACATTAGATACAATCGGTTTCCTAATATCTGCTTATATACTTTTGGTGGTGATACACTTGTTACCTATAAGGCAATCCATTTCACTGATACATGTGATAAACTATTTCAGTGGCAACAGCATTTCTATGGACCAAAAGATAGTTTGTACATTACATTCAGAATGTTAACAAAAGCACACACATGCTCAGAAAGATCTGGTTTCCATTTAAATACACCTAATTTCCATGAGTCTTCTTAACAGTAAGCTATGTCTTATGTGTTCCTGGATTTAACTAAGATGTTTCATGAACAGAGGCCATCTCATCTTTTTACAATTCTCTTGCACCAGAAAGCAAGATCCTGCAGGCTTCATCCCAGCCAGAAGCTGGGGTACAGGCCCCCTGGTGGGAAAGCCCTGCTTCTCCTGCAAGAAGAGGGGACTGCATCCTCACTGACAGAGCATCCCCAGCCTGAACACGGGAAAACCAAAACCCACATCAGGTTATCAATCCTCCTGGAAAAAAATCAATGATCTCTACAAGTTATATGGCACCCTTATCCAAACACTCGGAAACCTCAAATAAATATGTTCTGCACAGAAATGTTCGTCCATAAGGTCTAATTCTGTTCTCCAAGACAACAACGCAAGATCTGCTTTCAGAAACTCAGTAAGGATGGCCATGTTTCCACCTCTGGCTCGACAGACTCTGAGTTCTCTTCTCCTCCTCCAGCTGTGCACCGCTCTCCACCAGCACTGCCACCAGCACTTTCTTGATAAGCATCACTATTCCTTTGGTTAAAAAAAGAAAAAACAAGTCTAACTAGTAGTTCTCTGAAGACAAGGACTATGTTTGCTTTGTTTGTTTTATAGTCCCAGCATACGGGAAAGATACTACTTAAAAAAATTAAGTGAATGAATGGACAATATAAATGAATATAACACTCCAAAACTCTATCATTGTATCTAGAAACAATGAAACTATTACCAGTAAAGGGGAAGGAATCTTCCCAGGCTAACGTTACAATAACCACTTGTATTGAACATCATAGTCACAATCATCGTTGACGTTATTTCAAATAATGATAACAATCCACACAGCCTGGCCAACTAGTTAAGTGTAAAATGTTTCTTTCTTTCAGGTGCTAGGCAGTCTCTCAGAAATTCAGGCAAAAATTATTCAAAATGTTCTGGGGAAATGATTTAATCTTGACATCTTAAAAACAGCAATTCCTTAAACTCAAACCTCAGATTAAATGTGTGTTAGGAAAGATTCATTCTTAAAGTAAACTTTTTCTAAGAGAAAATCTGTCATTATCATTAGGTTTGGCTGGATATTCCCTTAAAAGGATGCTGATGTTAGTCTCCTCTATATTCTCCCATTAAGACCATAAATACACTGCTTTGAAACCACAGCTATACTCGCAGAATGTGGTGCGGGACATGGCTTTGACAGAAGAGTGAGCTGATCACAACTCACACTAGTCTGTGTGCTCTGGATTGGTAAGAAAGGGCCTTACCAAACAGAAATATCCCAGAAAATTACACCTTCCTATGCTGGTTTGCTGCCTCTCATTGATAAACACCAGGAGTCTCATGTTCCTACAACCACAAAATGCCACACTGTCAATGTCCAAACCTCTGTTAGCAGAATCCGTGGTGGCGAGCAAGACCCTGAAAAGCACAGAGCCTGACAAGCAGAGGAGCGAGTGGAAAGGAAAGCTCTGAGTCTATAAATCTATGGTCAGTGCCTGGCTGATCACTTTCAGCAATCAAATGGGCAAGGTTATAGTAAAATATCAACCTCATATCCTCACAACTACACACAAAAGTGACTTACTTTTCACTCATGATAATAACTGGTATGGACTGTCTGGGGTCTGGTTCTCCATCTCTGTCTCTATGCCAGGACCCAGATTCCTTTAGTCAAAACATTAATGAAGTATCAGTGTGGTCAGCACTGTGGTAAGCCCTGGGTGACAAATACTGTTTCTTCCAAAGCAACCCCAATCTATGCAAGAACAATCACAATGCAGGCCACATAGCAGCTCCTGACATCATCACAAACACCACAGAGAGAGATACAAGAGATCAATAGGTAGATATAAACAGATAGATAGATAGAGACTAAGAGAGATATAGAGAGGAGAGGTGCTAATTATACAATCAAGCCAAATTTGAGGTATTTGTCATTATTTCTTCTAAAATTTTGTTCAATAGTCAAATCCAAAAATAAAACTATTATCCAAAAGGTTTATCTCAAGCTAACAGACACCACACATTCTGGTTAAGTAGAAGTAACATATTCTGTTTCCTCTTTTATTCATTTTCAGATTGACTAAACTCTTAAAGATGATCATAAAGTCTTTCTTTGTACCAACTTAGAGGGAATAAATAAGAACCAGATGCAACAGCACTGTGAGTAGCTAATATTTCCATCGTGGCAAGGATCAGGAGACTGACTTGGTCCATTCCAACATTTATTGATTGTATACTAAGGGCATAACATTATTTTGGAACCAGAGATAGAAAGATGAAAGGGACATGGTCCAGGCTCTTTAAGGACTTTGCCAATAAAGATGTGATGATGAATCAGTGGGGTCAGGAAGTGAGATGGGGGGAGAAGGTAAAAAGCTATGAAAAAATATGTAGGAAGTAAGAGGCTCATTAACAGGTTAAATTTAGTCCCATCAACTGGAGGAGAGCTGAGACAACATGGCCGAGAAAGAGATAGACTGCAAAGCATGGAACACACATGCCTGAGTCTCAACTGCTTGAGCATCTAGTACAAGAGCACTTATCAAAAAATGATTAGGGAGTTAAGCAGAGATCAAGTCCAGGAGCACCTCGCAGGCTAAAGAACTTAGGCTTGGTCTTAAAATATTAACCAGTTAGGGAACGTGAGCTTGAGCCTAAAACTGACAGGGAGCTCAGTGAAGGCTTCTGAACAGAGGGAGAGGTGTGCTCACACTCAGCATAGACGGCTCCTTGCAGCTGCTGCAAAGGGTGGATTTAAAGAAGCGAGATGGTAGTTCACTGAAATTGTCCACAAGGAACGAGAAGGACCTGACATAGAGCATCTGTAGGAGAGAGGCAGAGAGAAACAGGAATGAACAGGCAATGAACGAGCACAAGAGCCTAGAGGATGAAGGACACAGAGGAGTCCAAGAGGGCCAAGTTCCTAGGACAACATTCTGCTCACCACAGGGAGGAAAAGTCCCATTTCTGAAGAGTCTTCCAGAAATTTCCATCAGAGTAAAATTCTACTGTTTGTTGCCAAGAAGAAATTTCATTATTAACTTCGAAACTATCTGCAGCTAGAATACTGCATTTGCTTTTTGTCTTGTCTCTCATTGGCGTGTGCACAGACATACTAATTCACATAGTTAGATCTTCACTTGTCTCCAGTAATTGAATCCAGACATTGTTTGGTCTAATAAGAACACTTTATTGGACATTTGCATGAAAGACACTCCATCAGTTTTAAATTAATCCAGTCTAACTCAGAAGTGCCCTACAAACTGCACTCTCACTGGCTTGATGATAGACCTTTAACTGGCAAACATAACTGCCCTTTGTTATGAAAACTCTTACCCTCTACCCACAAGAGCACAGAGGAGAAGCTTTGCTGTCACTGGTCTTGCATAGCTTCACAATTCTTTCAATCTTGCAAACTCAAGTCTCTGATTTCTGCTGTGAGTGGGCAGTAGTCAACAGTGCCATACTCCACATACTCCACCTTCTAAGCATGGGCAGTGTACCATGGTTCAGAGTCAGGTGTGGACACATGCATCACTATGTCACTCACATGACACTGACATGTGTCATCTCTGGGCACAATTTAAGAAGCACCTGTGTGACGCCACGACTCTAGCTCACTGCTACAGGGACTGTGTCAGTGTAATGAGCCTATATCCTCACTAAGGAGGACAATCTGAGGTCCCTGCAGAGGCCACTGGATGTTTAGCAGCATGAGTAAGGAAGAAACTTTTGTGGTGTTATACATTGAGATTTTGGGGTTTGCCATCACTGAATCAAAACCCGGCCTATCATGACTATTAGTTGCCAGTGAAGCAGCGAAAGGACTTCGGAAGACCTGCTCTTCACCCGGGCCCTCACATGCCACTCTTCATACACCAGGCTCCACAGGCCGAGGCGGAATCCAGGGCCACACACACATGTACTCGGTGCCCTCGCTCAGTGACCCAGTTAATCTTTCCTTCCAAGACTTCCAATCACCATCACATACTTCATCTAATGTCACGTTTTAATCATCTGGTTCTGTCGCTTGTTCATTTAAGCGTTGTACACTTCCTGATTTCCTGCTACATATAAGGGTTTCCAGATACAGTGGAATAGCATGTATCAAACCTCCTGGCCTCAGGGCCCAAAAGAATACACATACAGAGTATTTACCAGGTTGCAGCTACCAAAATTTTCCACATCATTTTGAAGAAAGCAAGAAATTATGACCCACTGCTGATTTCCTATCATCTTGTTCTGAAGCCCTATAAAGCCTTTATTCTTTTGCTTTGATTGGCCTTATTTTGTTGTGTTTTATTTGATTTTATTATGTGTGATAGCATGGACAACTGTTTTGAAGAAAACAAGACATTGTAGTAACCATTGTTCATTTCCTGTTACCTGGTTTTGAAGTCTTGTAATGTTTTCAATCTTTTGATTGGTTTTATAGTATTTTGTTATGTTTGATATTACTATGTGTGAATGGATAACTATTTTGAAGAAAACAAGAGACATTATGGTAGCCACTGTTATATTTGCTGTTGACTTGTTTTGAAGTCCTGTGTTGTCTGTATTGTTCTGCTCTGATTTGGCTTTGTTCTGTTTCATTTTGTTTTATTTTATTTAAAATAAAAAAAATTTCCAACCAGAAATCAAAACAGAAATTTTTTAAAAAACAGTTACTCATCCATTCACTTTAAAATAATAATAAATACATTATACATTAAAAGTTTTATGAAACACAACTATTTTCCAAAATAAAAAATTTAATAATATGCAGTTATGAAATATAATTGGATCATGTTTTCATATGTGCTCAATCAATTGAAAAATACTATTTTGGTTTAATTATATAAAGAAAATTTTAGACCAGGATGTTTCAGTCCCTCTGAGGAATCCTGGAGACACTTGGGGCTCCTTGGTATCTATTCTGAGAACCAGATATATAGGGCAAGAGTCAAAACCCTTTTACTGGCTGACAATAAATAGTTTAGGTTTTATGGGCACTATGTTCTCTGTCGCAATATACAATTCTCAGCTACCAAAGAAAGTAGCCATAAACAATATGTATGGATTATTTCCTGTAAAGGTTTGCTTGTGGGACTAGAAGGATTGGTCCATGGCCAGTCTGCCAGTACCTGAGAGGGAAGATGTCTAAATGAAGTCGGTGTGAGTCCTGCCCTTAAGAGGCAGTGATCCATGCACCTGCACACCACAGAACAAAATCAAGACATATGTCACTTGAGAAACCTCAGAACGGTACTTCCAGGGTTCAAGGTCAAAGAGGACACCTGAAGTTGGAAAGGGCTTCAAGAGAATGTGGGGCCTGCAGCAGGGCAACACAGTGACAGAAAGTCTCAGGGGAAGGAGAGTATTCTGGGTAGCCAGATTGCTCCAGGAAAGGCCATAAAAGGGAAACACTCCTCAAATTCCAGGAATAGTAGATAGCTGTCAAAATGGCCCACAGGGAAGTGACTCACAGGGGGAGAAATGCTGCTGTCTCAGTGCTGGACGTAGGTATAACAGGTCTTGAATGTCAGGTTGAGTATTTACATGTGTCTCAGCTGCAATGAGTGAGCACTCCCTCATGAAGAAGTAACTTTTCACCAGTAAGTAAGTAAGAAGAAGTAAGATTAACTGAGAGGCAAAATGTAAGATGCTCCTGCAAGCACCTGAGTGTGAGCAGTGACCCCAGAGGGTGGGCTGCTGGATCAACACAATGAGACCCTGAACCAAAGCACTGGCAGTAAGACCAGAAAGCAGGCAGAGCCCAGCAGCACTGCGGCCGAGCATGGAACACACGTGGCACACCTTGTGGGAGGAGCAGGAGAGGGCACTGGAGTAGACTCCACGTTCCCAGCTTGCAAGAAGGGAGAAAGATAAGGCATGCGAAAGCCAGGGAAAGAGAGAGAGCTGCGTAGGAAAGAAGAGTTTCACTACACACACTGTCTCACGGTGCACCATGCTGTCCAAAACAAGCTAGACTCTTCACAAACTGTTAAGGACAAACATAACAACAACAAAAACCAGAAAACCCTACTTTATGTCCAAAAACTGCCAAGTTTTGCAAATCTTTCCTCTTGAAATCTCTTCTAAGTCTCCAGTATTCTGAAATATAAGAAAACCCCTAAGTTTTTATTCTCTCTCCATTGTTTGGTTGTCTTTCTATTCATAGCTATTTAAAATCAGCATATACTGTATTGTAATCCACTGTCAATTCAATATTATACACCAAAGAAACAACTCACAAGACCTCACTGAGAGACTCAGGGTATATTTCTGTAAGTGGGTAGGACTATCTGTATTTTAAGAACATTGCTACTTATTCTTGCCTACTATGTACATTTCTCAATGTCTTGTTAACTAAAAAAAATCTGAAGATAGATGTCAGGTTGCTGAAAGATTTTATTCTGCACAGTCTTTTGAAAATTACAACTTAGAACAGCTACAGTGAAGGAACTTTTTAAGTTATACTTGGATCTGCTTTGGTTTTTGCAGGCCAAAACATATATGGAAAGGTACAATAACTGACCCAAAGATTCTCATTCAACTACAAGCCTACCTCATAAACCTGCTGAAAAAAGAAACAAGCCATGGAAAGAAAAACACTTGGCCTCAAGAGCAAAGTGCACAGTAAATAACTGTGATGCAGTGGGTACTCTGCACCCTAAAGGACGGCCTCGATGGGGCTCTGAAAACCTAAGCTAAGAATGTGGTAACACGGCCAAAATACAGACAAGCCTTGGCCCACAATAAGTAAACTAAGGTTTCCTGGTAAAACAGATCACAGATGCACGGCGAGGACAGAAATGGCTGTCTTCACCAACACCTGCTTGTCATCCTCCCGTGGAAGGGTCAATACCTGAGCCAACCTGGATTCCTTCCTTCCTCTTGACTAATATCTGGTCCAGCTGCCACGCTCTGCAGACTGTCCTCACAAGGCTTCCTGCATAATCCCCTGTGTTCCAAACCTGGCCCAGAACCACCTCCCCTCCCTACCTCCTAACTCTCACATTCAGAGGATCCTTGCAGCCCCCACTCCCTTCATGTGGAAGAGCTCGCGGGTCTCCCATGAAACAGACAAACTTCAATGCCGCTTTAGCTGCCCCATAGCCTATGCTCAGGCTGCTCCTGCCACTTTAATGTGCTCGCTTACCCCACTCTGCAGGAACACTGTCTCACACCCACTGGGCACTCAGACCTTCCTCTCCATCCAGCCTCACACTGCTCTACGCCAATCTTCATCTACGGAACTATGGCCCATTTCTTAAAGTTCACTGAAAACCCTGTCTCCCCTAAGAATTTTCCTTACTCTCTCTGGATGTTTCACAACCCGTTCTTCAACAAGCACTTCTGAATGCACCACGCACTGCTGCCCCACACACTCCAGGGCACGGCTGGCTTCCTCCTCTCAGAGGCCCTCCCCGGCCTCTCCTGAGCCACTGTAACCTATGAGATTCCCAACCAGACTGTGTGCCTTAGAGACTAAAAGCTCAGAGAATGACTGCTGAATTGAGCTTGTTAACTCTCTGGATTCACCACTTTTCTAAACAAATTCTAAGTATTTCCAAGAAAATTCATGGCATGTGAGGTACACTTTGGGAGGCTGAGCTGAAGCAGCTGGGTCACAAGTTCAAGTCCTGTCTGCACAAGCCAGAGAGACTCTGTCTCAAGACAAAGTATTTAAAAAGGGTTAGGGATATAGCTCCGTGGTGCAGTGGTGATTCTAGGTACTACAAAAAAAAAAAAAAAAAAAAAAAAAATCAAAGCCAGAAAAAATTACTTTACTCAATACAGTCTCTAGAATCTGCAATTGTTGCAACTGCTAAATTCCAGTAATGCTCCAAAAAAACTTAAAAATTGTAACAAAAAAAAAATCCGACTCAAAATGTAATGTTTCAAATGCCACTGTTAACTGTGTAGCCTGGCTACAGGATGAAATAAGAATCTATAGTTTAAGTGAAAAGAAAAAAACTTACTTCCTGATCACATTTAGGGCAACAGTGACAGTGCACTGGATAAGAATCTGCCAGCCAATGCTGAGCTGGACCCATCCCTGCCCAGAGAATGTCCACCCAAGCCAAACAGACACTATTATATATAAGAAATATGGAAAATATGGAGGTTGTAAGGGAGATATAGATAATGTAACTTATTAGTATGATTGACAGGTTGTAGATTAAAATAGCTGCCATTCACCCCATGTGGGCAATTGATGTGTGTGCTATGATTTTTCGTAGTTGTGTTTGGTTTAACCCCTCACCCTCCTAACAGAATTGACAGGACGGCTGACGATAAGGAATAGGGGCTGGCTGATCACAGAGAATGATTGGAAAAGGACGGATGGTTAAGGGGGAGATTTTTGTCAGGTTAGTAAAATGAGACCTGATAATAGGGGATGCCTTGGGAGACTTCAGGTACTCAAAAGTGGAAGGGGGCTAGTCCCAATTTCATTATTAGGGAGGTAGTGAGTATAAATGAGACTATCTGGTTTTGGTAGTGAATGATAGCCCATTGTCCTGAATATGCTAAGGTTAGAATAACTGAAAATAATAAGAGTATTGATGCTGATGCTTGGGTGAGGAAATATTTGGCTGCAGCTTCTGTAGATCGGGGGGTGTAGTTGGTCATTATGATAGGGATTGTGGCTATTATACTTATTTCTAGGCCGATTCATATGAGTAGCCAGTGTGAGTAGTATAGATGATTGGTTTTGATAAAAGATTAATTAGTACGGGAAGGATATAAACCAACATTTTCGGGGTATGAAGAATCAGAATAAGTGTTGATATAGGATGGGGTCTCCCCCTCCAGCCGGATCGAAGAAAGTTGTATTTAAATTTCGATCTGTGAGTAATATAGTAATGCCTGCAGCGAGCACAGGTAGGGAGAGGAGAAGGAGAACAGCGGTAATTAAAACTGATCAGACAAACAGCGGAGTTTGATACTGTGTCATTGCAGGGGGTTTTACATTGGTAATGGTTGTAATAGAATTGATTGCCCCAGGATTGAAGATACACCTGCTAAGTGAAGGGAAAAAATGGTTAAATCTACGGAAGCCCCAGCAGAAGACGACTGGACACCCACTGGGGCTCATGTGCCTCTGTGAGGCTCAGACCTGAGAGTCAGCAGCAGGTGATCTGGACCACCATGAACTGCAAAAGGACACAGGTGTTTTCTGAAGGCTCAAGGGATCCGGCTTTGAGATGTCAAACTGAATTCACAGACTGGCACTCAATGTGAAAAGCCATTTGGGATCTCCCAAGACAGGGGATCTTATGCTCTAATCCCGGTGAAGTGTTTAGGTTGGCATTAACCTGTCCTGAAAAGCGGAGAGGAAGCCTTTTTGTTCTCAGTGGTCAAAGCTAAATTCAGACCTAGTTGTGAGATACATGAGAGAAAATCATTTCTGGTTTTGTTCCAGCTTCTAATTCAATAGCGGGCAGCACACATCTGCCTCAGGCGACAATTAAGAGGAGATGTGCACAACGGGAAGTGACAAGAGCTTCCTTCACACAAGCACCTTTAAAGGCAGCTTTTTAAAGGTAGCTACTTCCTTCAAGTCACGGTGGCCTGAAAATATCAGCTGAGAATATTGAAAGATTAACTCCACGGAATCTTGTTAGGAACCTTGTTTTTAAGCGGATATTTTTGGCAGTTTTTTAAAAACATCACATTAAGTGTTAGAATTGATAATCAAATTCATCACTTTGGATGTAAAGAAATATGAGGGTTTTTCCAATAGCCCACATTCACTTCTGGCTGAATGATTGCTGAGGCCCACACAGCCTCCAGTGAAAGCGAGGTGGCAGCGGGACACACGAAGAAACCTTTAGACCTGGGCACTGCACCACACCCACTCACCACCACTCACAGGCACACGGCAGGAGACACTATGCCTGCCGCAGGAAGCTTTTTACACAGCTGGACTGAAAAATACGGTGAGAGACCAGAGAACAGCATGAAGCAATACATAGTAAGTCAGTTACAGGCACAGATGGTAGGCATTATATACATTTGGGCTCAAAATGATCTCTGTTTACAAAAACTATTTTATAAAGGAGATAGAATTTCATGCAGGCCTTACTGAATATTTCTGGACAGGTCCCCATCAAAGGACTCCAGGGTGGGCAGTGACACACCGACAGTGTGGATTTCGCATTTTAGAAAACAAAAGAGACAGGACAAACTGATAGAGGAGGAATTCACATTAAGAAGACATGAACCTGTACATCTTTGTTATTCAACAGGTGTGTATTTAATTTATGGAACTGATACCCCTGGGGAAGATGCATGAGACTACACAGAGATGAGAGCTGAGGGAGAGAATTTACTACATAAATAGACAAAAAAGTCTTCTCATTACTAAAATATGCAGTTTCTTTAAAGGACTCGCTTAGGTTTTAGCTTTAGGCTGATTTCCAAATAGTTGCTGTATTTCTAGATCACCAACAAACTCAACATTTTGGTCAATTTCCTTGATGTGTTATACACAAAAATAGTTTGCAATCTGGACATACAATTTATGGCATAAATAAAACTTTTAAAAATAAAAATAGCCATAACTCTTTTAGCAATTCCTCTTTTTTGCTAGAAATAATAATGCTCATGTACTGAGTACTAAACACTATGCTAAGCAATTAACATGTTTCTAAATAATTCTCATGACAATCTTATGTTGGTAAGATCCATGCAATTTGACAGTTTAAACATGCAAGTTTAAAAGAGAGAAGTAACTTGGCCAGCACAGCCAGCAGTAATAAAACCAAGATTCAAATCCAATCCTTCCTCACTCCAAGCAACAGTATCTAAATTTCTTGCTTAAATTTAAATGCTCAAAAGGCATAAGTAAGGAATAAAACAATTTATCAGGAGGGATGCATGACTCCTACAGTGAAAATCGTACAAGCATTGGGCTTTACGGTAGGTCAGTAGATCCTCTGGCCTTCGGCCCATGTGAATCTCCCACACTTGAACTTAATAACACACCACCCATTGTATTAGAGACAAAATTCAGGATGTACCAAAATGTTTCCCATTAACTTAGCTGAAAAACACACCTTCCCAAAGAAAATAACAAACAATTAAAAACCTAATGATGTCAGCATGTATAATGGATCTGGGAATCTTTGGGAAAGATGAAAGATCCACATGGTTTCGGTTCACTTCCCTTTGGTTTTCTGTGAGTCTCATCCCCTTAATAAGCTCTAAATTTTGAAAAGGTGGTGCACGCCTATAATTCCAGCACTTGAGCAGCTAACGCAGGAAAACCTCCACAAGTTAAAGGCCAGCCTAGACTACATAAGACCCTGCTTCAATCAATCAATCAATTTTGAAAAGGTGAAACTTCTGTCCTGTGCTCTCTGTTCCCATTTACTGCACACAGTGCCTTCTTTTTGCCATGTGACTGCCATGTGATGGCTTTTAGATCCAGAATTTAGAAGCTCTTCCTCTTCCCTGGTACCTGAATGCTTTCTAAGCACCTCAGAGACGCCATCCCAAGGCTCACAGCCCTCTTCAGGGTCCCGCATTGCCCAGAGATGACAGAGTTTCTGAGCAGGGCCCCGAGAGACAGTGGTGCAGGGCCAGCCCTGACCCTTGTACGGCACTTTCCCACTGCATCACAAGGTCCTCGCTGGGAATTCAGGTCAGTCCTGATCACCACAGTCATTGGTGGTAGCAGGAAGCAGCCAGCAGCAGCCTATAGGAGTCCTCCATCGTACCCTCGGGCACCCTTAAGGATGCCCTCCACTCAGTCACCACCAGCCCGTCTCCTGCCCACCTTCGCCCACTGCCACATCCTCGCCCTCCCCGGCCGCAGACTTACTCAGCCATCCCATGCTGGGGGTGCGCCGCACGCAGGAGTCATCCTCTGAGGTGCGGGCTGCTAGGCAGGGCACTGAGTTCTCAAGCGGGCTGCAGGCTTTAGTGTCAGAAGCAGAAGACAGAAGGAGGAGTACACATGGGCAGCCACAGCAAGGATGAGGATGGAAGCATTAATTAAGAAGAAAAAATGCTAAAGCAAATCACACAAGCAGGTTAGAGGAGAACAATGACATATTACAGTGACACACACCCCTTCCATGACCCCGCACCCCTGGGTGAAACAAATCCCAACACAGCCAAAGAATTAAAAGAAAAGAACAATGGCGTTCAATGATGGTAGCTTTCCAAATTCCACAGGTGATCCACCCTGCAACTCGAACACACAAAACAGGGATTATATCCAGAAAAGAGATTCACGTGGTGAACACTACTCTCCAGATGTCAGATGAGGACTTGATCACTGCGCCACATAAGCACACAAGAGGGAAGTTGCACACAGCGGTCAGCACGGGCAGGGAGATGGATCAGTAAGCGGCTCTCCAGGAGCTGCCCAACAGACCCTTCCAGGGATTTGTTCACAAACGCAGAAAGCACCATTTCAGACTTCCATTTCTAAGAGATTTTCTTTGATGAATATTAAATTTATTCCCAAGTGTTTTTGTATTCTTCTGCCCCCTAGCAGCCTGACACTAGAATATGCAAAAATTAATGCCTCAATACAAACCCCTTTAGCAATTCATATTAATCTTCATTTTCTGCTGCCTTGTAACACTTATTTGAGTTTTGTTGTTGTTTTTGTTTGTTTATTTTTTTTCTTTTGGTAGTACTCAGTATCAAATCCAAGGAAATTTTTTAAATTTTAAGACAGTCTCATTAAACTGCACAAGTTGGGCTTGAATTTGCAATCCTCTTGCCTCAGCCTCAAAGAGTAATAAGATTACAGGTGTCAGCTAATTAACGTGATTTCAAAATCAGGCGCACCCTTGCCAAATTTCAGACACACCAAAGCTGAACTATGACACAGGTGACGTATGCACTATGGTTCCTCCGGGTTCATCACATCACAGGGTAGCAGCGTCAACCTCTTCTTGAGGAGAGTTTCATTGGAGCTTGGGTTTCATCTCCCTCGCTTTGCTGTCTCATCAGTCACCAAGTTCCAAAGGCCAGTAAGAAGTGGAGAGCGAAATTATGCTTTAAGGAACAACAAAGGGTTTGGATATGCCTACCCTTTAGACTAGGTGCAATTTGACTTAAGAAAGTTTTTTTTCCTTCACAATAAAGACAGTCATTACCTGATCTCATGGTCAAAGCAATAAACAATTAAAACATATCCAAATGTTAGGTAATCTATTCACCCAAATGTGCAACAGATAAGACAGACAAATGGTGACTTGGGAGGTTAAGCTTTAAACTGAAGCGTTTATGAATTAATGTAAGTTTATGACTCCATTTGGGCATCCAGCACATTATAAAATCCAAAAACATTTTTGTCAATTTATCTGTCTGGGTTTAAAAGCTGTAAATAAAGCCAGGGCTTGTGAGCAGGCCATCTGTGCCAGCACCTGTCTGGAGCACATCTGATGTCTTCTCTTTGTCATCTGAATTTTTAATTGTTTCCCATAATTGAGTTTCTTTGCAAGTTTTTATTGTACTAAGAAAATGAAAAAGGGAAATGAACAAATTGAGAGTATTCCACAATTGCTTTTGTCAAGAAGGAGGCATTTGCAAATATATATTATCATGCTGACCAAGTCTGACCTCCTATTTCTTTTGACAGCTCAGTGAGCTGCTTCAAAAGCCCATCTTCCCACTATCTTGGCTAATGAAAGGTGAGTGTGAACAGCCAAGCCTGTCCATCTAGGCCCAATCCAGGGCCCCCTGAAGTGTGGGATCAGTGAGGACCAACAGAGGTTGGTCCCACATGGTAAACTTTGTCTCTAGCACAGGGCTTGCTCCTGCAGAGAGTGTGAGGGTTTGGAGCTACCCCCAACCTCAAAAGTGATGGATAACTAACTGTCCTTCCCCTCAACATGTCTGTGGCTACCCTCTGTGGGAGCTAAAGTTGCAAACTCCTTTGTGTGTGCACTGGCTTTCCTGGTGCCATCTCCTACCTAAGGGGACAGAGAGACAAAGACCTGGCTCCAAGGACAGGCGTGAAGTCTCCAAGGATAGGAGCTGCCCACAGGGACGTAGCACCTGGGCTTTGGCAGAACCTGACTGGAGCCACCTGGCTGCCTGTATGCATGGAAAACAGGAGGCCCACAGCACCTATGACCTAAGTGCACAAATTCTGACCCCACGGTCTGTGGGACCATCCACATTCTGTGCAGAGAGAGAGACACAAACTTTGCAGCCCTTGTCAGGACTGTTTCTGCTCTTCAGAAACTTACTCCAAAGATGAAATTTTGAAAAAAGTGGTCCCCAAAGCTAACACCAAAGTTTCAAAAGTTAGAAGATACAATATAACACAATATAATATAATAAATATATGTGCCTTTTCAGATAATGCTCGCAATGTACCTCCTCTATGCTTGAGGTACAAAACCACTTAGCTTTACTGCTATCTCATACGGTCTTTGCTGAATCACTTCAGCATAAATGAGGTAGGAATTGGCTTATGTCCCTGTGACGCCATGAGAAATGATGTGGCTCTGACACCTGAGTGATTGAGGAAACAGCTAGGGTGGGGTGACTGACTTGGCTTCCCCTAGGCAAATGAGAGCTCGAGTCCTAGACCTGTTCAAATGGGTCTGTTGGCACTCATCACATGATCAGACCCAAGAAACTCCTTTAGCAAAATCCTTTTTGATGATACTGTCAAAAAGAAAATAAATTTTACACATGTTAAAATTTTAGAACTCTTGAGAATGCAAAATTTTATGTTTGAGTAGCTATCCAATGCCTACTGTGTATTGCCAAGAAACTTCCCCTAAGAGTAAAGCGGTGTTGCGCTTATAAAATGTGAGACAAAACTCCCTTTGGAAAACCAAAAGAGACAGTCAACTGTCTTCCACATTTGGGAGGTGCAGAATGACACCTTCAACATCACATGACTATGTAACAAGAGAGAGCTGGGTTCACAGGTCGTGGGAAATCACGCTGGCTGTGGAAGGGCGCTCCCCTGAAGCTGGGTCAGCTCAGCGAGTACATTTCAGCCAAGCAGCATGGGCAGGTATCTGAGGGACAGACATCCATATATCACAGTATCATTCTGTGGCCCATTAATAAACAGAATTTTTTAATATTCCATAAAAAATAAATTCAACTTTAAACACAAAACATGCATTTTGTTAAAAAAAAAAAAAAGTAAGGTCTGCAAACTGGTAAAGATCTCTTCTCTCCTTTGCCCTTGCATGGAAACCCAGTGTGAGTAGAACAAGGCTCCATCATGATGAGATGACTCATCTCTTCCATGGGGAAAGCCAGTCGGTATTCCTCGAAGCTCATACCATCATCTCAGGCTCACCGTCCTCCGTGCCTCTGTCCACCCGCTCTTCACAGAGACCAGGACTCCAACCAGTCTCCCAAGTCCCCTCCTGTCCTCAGACAAAGCTGAGGGGTGCAAACCTGAGCTAGGCAGCCCTGAGGACCTCCCATCCTGCCAGAGCCGCCCCTGACCACAGCACAGGTCCCTCGGTGTCCCTTAGGAACTGTGCATGGCTCTTCCTGGAAAGGACAGGAGTTTCTTAGCTGTGGGACAACAGGTTCATTCCAGTTCCTCCACCACAGCCCCTGGCTGTGTAAACAGGCTGGCAACTTCCTAATAAGACTTCAAACCAGCACTTCCAGCCAACATCCTGCTACACAGATATTATTTCTTGATGGGTAACAAATACCATTGCTCAGAATACTGATAAATCATTATACTCTTAATTTTAAAATATTATAAAGTCCATGAGTGAATAGTTCATTATGTGTTATTTGGCACATATAAAGTTGTGAATGAAAATAACACTATTTTTTTTTAAAAAAAAGACTCCAAGAATGTTTTCTTATTAGATTTATGGGGGGGGGTGTTGAGAAACACAGAAAATAAAACACAAAATAACAGTGGCAATTTAAAACTGTGCCCCCAACTTTAAATCTGAAAATTATCAAATTTGTCTCTTAAAATATTTCTGTCCTGTAAAACAGCTGTTTCTGATAATGGTATACTCTGTAATGCTTATTAAACACTCCTCACAAATATATCACATCCACTCCTAGTTACATGCACAGAAAAGACAGTACTACCCTTACTTTATGATATAAAATCTAAGACTCAAGAGATTACTTAAATTTTGCAAAATCATGCAGCTAGCACACAGTGGGAATGGACCAGAAGCCCTGAAGAAGGCGGTATTCTGTCTTCACAAAGAAGTCTATGGAGCATGCTTTCAACATCAAAAGCTAAATACTCTATCTTTTAATCCTTATCCTGCCAAAAAAGAGCTGAATGCACTAGCAAACACTAAGAAGGAATGATTCTTGAGTGTGAAATGGTTCTTGTTTACTTAAATATTTGAACATTATAGATCTGGAATATCAGTCATTGCCTAGGGAAAACAACGGAAAACAAGAATAGTACCTGATGGATGAATTAGAAATACATTAGCTACAATTGTTACTACTATTAAGGAATAATTTCATTCAAGTACTTTGCTAGAAACTTTCCATGGACTGGTTCATTTATTCTAAGGTCAGGAAACTTTCCTGGACTGGTTCATTTATTCTAAGGTCAGGAAGAGCTTGATCATCACCTGGGTCGTCTGTGCTACACAGCGAATGGAAAAGTCTAGACCACAATGACACAGGGATGCGTGCTGTTGGTTTTGGAAAAGAGCTGACTATGCACAAACGCCCCTGGGATGACGACTCACGTGCTTGGTACCACCAGCCCAAGGACACAAGATTCACCTGCTTCATCCTAGTACCAGAGAAGCATGATGGCCTGCTTAGGGGGACAGTAAGGAAATGTCTGCCTACCAGTCAACTTGGAGACTATGCATGAGTTCAAGAGTGTGAGTGGAAGGAAGCCAGAGACAACTGGTGACCAGCAATCCAAAGCCCAGACAAAGCTGTGGACTGGCAGAGAGATGGACAGCATTGCCGTTCCTGGCGTGGTCCTGGCCAGATCTAACACCTGCTGGCACCAAGGCAACTGGATCTGACATTTGAAACCACCGAGCTGAAAGTCACAGCCAAAGCAAAAAGCCTGACTGATCCCACTTACATTTCTACAAACAACAACAACAAAGAGAAACTCATTTCTTTTTACTGCTTAGTCAGCAATGCTAACGACTGTGTCTAGGTTACTGTGGGAAACAGCAATACTTTTAACACCCTCAAGGTGCTCTTCGCTCCTGTCAAGGCAGCACGTGGGAGGGAACTAGGAGGGAACCTCCTGCCAGTAGACAGCCTGGAAAGAGTAGCCCGGGTTCAGGAGAAAGTGGGGGCAATAAGTGGATTACAGATTCCTTATTCAACGGATAAAAGCGGGAAGTTGGAAATAAAACCCAGAAGTTCAGTCAGGAGCAGGCTGTGGATCCCTACAAATCTATGAGGCACTGACCAGACGTCAGGCGAGGGTCGGGAAGGAGCACATGCCCTAGGAGCCAGCCGCCCAGCTTAGAACTGCCATCTGCTCCAACTTCAGGCTCCTAGAGAGGGCAGCTGCCCAGCATCCTGGAAGCCCAGGGAGGGCTGGGGCTCCCAAGGACACCATTCAGCCAAGAGCAGGACCAGTGCAGAGCAGACTCCTCTGCAAGAGGGCTGCAAGAACACACTTCCTCCCCACACACTGCTGAGGAAAGCCTGCTGGTCTCACCTACACCAAGGCCCAGAGCAGCTGGGTACGGTGACACACACCTGTAATCCCAGAGCTCTGGGATATTGAGGCAGGAGAATCCATGTTAAAGCCCAGCCGGGGCAATTTAGGGTTATCTCAAATACAAAAGAAAAAACGGACAAGGAAAGCAGCACAGTGCAAAGGTCTTAGATTCAATCCTATACCAGAGAGAGACAGAGAGACAGACAGACAGAGAGACAGACAGACAGAGAGAGAAGAGTGAGGGAAAGGAAAAGATAGAGAGACAAAGGAGGGAGGGAGAGAGAGAAGAAAGGAAGGAGGAGAGAGAAAGAGAGAAGGAGAGGGAGGGAGGCAGAGAGAAAGAGAGAGAGACAGACAGACAGACAGACAGACAGACAGAGAAGAAAAAGGCAAAGAAAATCAGAACTATACTATGAATTTCTGCCTGATAGTAAGCTAGAAAGCAGTATTCTAGCAACCGCTTCTACTCACATAAGATTTATCTTCCCTAATTACTGTTCTTTTGTTCTTGATCTTTTCTTTTTTGCGGTACTTGGGATTGGTCCAGTACCTTCAGACTGAGCTAGATCCCTAGGCTTTCTTTTATTTTGACACTGACACAGGATCCTGCTAAGTGGCAAAGCCACCCAATGGGGAATCTGAACTTGCAATTCTCTGGCTTCAGCTTCCCGAGTGTTTGGATTGTAGGCATGTGCCACCACATCCATGATTTTATTTTCATTATCTCTGTTTTGATATCTGTATTATTATATTTCCAAATTTTTTACTAGAAGACAGAAATAACTTTTCACTAATAAAAACTGAGGTCACCAAATTGGACTGGAGAAAAAGGAAATTTATAGTCTAAGTCCAACTGGATGACCAATGATACTCCAAGATCAAGGTCAAGTCTTTTCTCATCACAACCAATACACTGAGAAGTTGTAAGACTTGCCTAAAATTTGGTCCAGGCAGATACAACTATTAGAACTGACAGTTATTTCAAACAAGTGACAACTTCACAATTACAAATGTCATGGAAGCTAGCTGATTATCCTGTTTTACTACAAATGAAAATAGTTTTTGTTTCTTCTTAAAAACATAAAACCATCCTAGCACCCTACAAAATGTGAGATTTTAGCTATATGTGCAGACAGCTGCATGTTAGTAATGTAAACATTTGAAAATCAACTATGGAAGATGTATGTGCACATACATGTGTGTGTGAATGTAAGCGTGCATATGTGTAGTAAATTCAACTACTGTAAAAGATACACAGCACACATTGTAGAAATAATAAAATGTGCAATACTGTACTGTAAATTACACAGTCAGTTGGCTCTCACAGAATGCATTTGTTGATATTTTCTAAGCTCCTGCAATTATAGCTGAAAGCATAGTTCCAATGGTCCAGGCTGTTAATATTATCACGAATCTTGCTATTCATCATGCTGTTGCTGGTGTAACTAAAGTTGGCAATGTCACTGGGTCTATTTTCTTGCCTATTACAGAAGATAAAGGTGACTTGAATTTATCTAGGTTTTACCTGAGGGTATTAGAATCTAGCTGTAACTACAAAAAAAAAACATAATATTCTGACATTAAAATAGTAGTGAGAGTTATATAATTCATTATTATAGAAAATTATTCTAAGAACATTTCATAGTTCTTAAGGATATTAAATGCCAAGGTACAGAAAAGGAACAATGTAAACTTGCAAGTTATGAACAAGCACTTTAGAAAGCCAAAAATTTGCTATCTGATAATCTATAATAATGTACCTTCAAGGTACATGAAATTCACTGCCATAGGATCTCTCAAAGCCAAATCTTCTCTGTGCTATTTTAGAAGGACTTAGGTAACACAAAGGCTAACAATAACATGTTTAAAAAGACCTAATCACCTCATGCTTCAGGGAGTAAGTTGATCAACTGAAGAGCCAGAAAAGAACCACCCACCTTCCTATTTGATTTCTGCCCAGCATATGTAACATTGCACAAGTGGAGAGGTGAACGATGAAACCAATTTCAGCCTTCCTCTGAGGTACACTGGTCAACTGACCAGATAAAAGATCGGACAATGGCGATAGCAACTCTTTTGTTGTAGTCTACATTGGTAAACTTTCTCCAAAAGCATGCAGACCAGCCTTGGGACTCCTCTGCCCCTAATTTCTACTCGGTCTGCAGCTCCATGAAAACGAGGAGCACCATACTTTAAAAGGACCAGGTGGTATAAACTTGCAAACACAGAATATTTGAAAACAACATACTTCCTACATTCTTTCTACCACCACTCACCCATGATTTTAAAAAGAAGAACTCTCCAGCTCTTGTAAGTTAATTTTACAAAAGAGGATTATTACATAAGATATAAAGAGAAACTTCAACATTAATTTCTATAACTCCAAATACAAGAGTTCCTTAAAATAATTAAGAAAAGACATGACACACAATGCCAAAACATTTCCTATCAGCACCATATCCCACTGACAACAGGACCGCCAAACTGTGGCAAGACAGAAACTAGATTACAGTAGGATTACATTCTGTCTTGTGGATGTTTTTGGGAAGGACTTTTTATTCAAATTATTTGTTTAAAACCAGTTTTGCTTTAAAAACATAACAGTAAACTTCTCATAGTAAACTCTCTTCCAAACGTCTATAATACTATTAAGTCCAAAAAAACTCATTTCTAGAAATGGGAGTGGATGAGTTGGGTTTTGATAAGCCACCATTCTATGACAACACACACAAAACTATTCTAAACGCAAGTGGTGAGCAGTATATTGGGATTCTCATGAGCTCATTTCTCTTACTATTAAAACAGAGGGTTGGGGCGGGAATCCTGACCCAACTCAACCATACCAAGGCTCACATCTCTGCCCGCACCATCATTTCCCACACTCTGGAAACCAAACTCTCCCTTCCCATGGATCTTATTTGAAACAAAGAGAATGACACAAAAGATAAACACTTCACCGGAAACTATGACAAATGCAGTAAAATGTAAACAAGACACACCACCTTCTCGATTGTCCTATGATTGGATTAATACTCCATTTTGAATGATTATTCTCTCACCTAACCCTCATTATCAATTGTCAAAAGAGCAAATTGCATCTGTGATACAAAATCTTGAGTCTTATTTTGAAGTAATTATAATTTATAGACACTATAAGACACTATCATATGTCAAGCAAATACTTTGTGATATGAAATTTCAAGGTAATTATTATATCTCTTTAGATCCTAATTCTGGCAAACCATCATATCAAAAGCATATTCCCTGAGATCCTGGATGATCTGCAAATTTTCTGTTTCATCTGCAGTGTTCAGTTGTTTCATGGGAGCTATCAGTCCCCAGATCATCCTGATCAGACTGGGTGAGTACACCCCTGCTGCACTGGCAGTCCGCAGTGACACTGAATCTTCCCAGTGAGACTGAACCGCCCAAGAGAGTCGCTAGGACATGACTGTGGCACATGAAAAAGAGAAAGGGAGAGGTGTGGAGAGGAGTAAACCAAGGATGACAATAGACAAGTGGCACCGAGACAGGCAGAGAGAGCGTGGTGGCCGGCTGGCCCTGCATTACCGTTGTCTGGGTTGGTGAACATCCTACTTGCACTGGAGACAGTCTTCCCAATGTCAGCCAGGGACCGGAGGTTGGACTTCTTGGTCTGGTGCCGGTGCTTCCGGAGTAAAGTATAGGTCACCTTGTCCTTGAGGTCAGCTTTTAATAAGCCAGTCTCAATCTGATGGTCAACAATCATCTCTGATACCAATGCAAAACAAAACAAAAAACAAAAATTCAGCTCAGGCATAAATCCACAACATTAATTTTTTTACTCTAGCTTTATGGATGTCTACTATTAATGTAATACCAATATATTAATAAGCAAATCTCCAACACCTCATGTAATGCAAAGAATAAAATACAAGGTGCAGGGACACTGTCACTAATGACAGTGCTAAGTATTCTAGCATTAACTGTATGCCTGCAGAAGTAGAGTTTGCAAAAGTAGAGTTTTCTTGCTACATTTTTTTCAATCCTAATTACGATAAAAACCTTCTATGAGGTATACCATTATTATATTTTTCAGTTTTAGAAAAAGATTTTTAAAAATCTCATGAATTCAATTATGCATTAGAAATAGTAATGACAGGGAAAGCCTTGCAGAGAATATGTAAGACAATATAGTGACTATACTCATTTTTTACATCTATTTTCCCAAATTCTTTTTGATGTAACATTTTCAAAGCAACACTCTACTTCAATATCAGGTTATTTGAATGATGATTAACTCAATGAAAGACAAATTAAACTGCAAAATTCTGCTCTTGTCTTCTCTAAGAAGGTAGACATATTTTTCCTATTTAGATCCAGCTAAAGCCCTGCTAAACCCAATTTAAAGTCTTTTTCCACTAGTCATTGTGAAGTATAACAAGACTAAATTTTTCTATGATGTTTTCATATCTTAGGCTTAGCAAAAAAATGTTTCTATTAGCTGTTTTTAGTTCACTTTTAACAAATAAGAGATGGGTATATTTCACTGAAATATCTCCATGATTCACTTCCCTGAACAAGTTTCTAACATAGAACATAAAGACAGCCTTGGCTGCTACAAGTCAGTATAGCAAAGCACAGTGCAAATGCAGCCTGGTGCAACGCGGAGAGGATGGGCCAACATTTCCCTCCACCCAAAATGAGTCCAGGGACAAAACAACATAGAACCTGCGGTAGATGAGCTCGGGCAGAAAGCTACTTCACTGCATTCCAGTACAGCTCCTGCCCCTGTGTCAAATCAAAACAGTGGGGTCCTTGCCTACTTGCCTGTTGCCTAGCATACATCTCTAGCATATATCTCTCTGCTTTTCTCTTGAGCAAATTTCTCAGAGGAAAACACAAAATTACAAAACAGAACAAAAGCTATTCTTTCTTGCAAAAGCCTGACAAGAAAATTCATGGGTAATAGTAACATCACAACAAATCCCAAGGATTCCTGCTTCTTTGAAAGTATTTAAGGTGCTCTGTTTGTGCTTATCTACTGGTCACAGGAAGTATTCATAGAACTGTTTTACGACCTACAGCTAGAAACTGGCAACTTACACATACAACTAGATATTTGGAAAGCAACAGAGGCTACATCCAGGATTTGCGCATATGATGACTGTGGCTGCTTTAAATATCACAGAACTCTGGCCCAGTGTAAAATAGACTTTCCATATGGACTAGGACTTAAAGGGGAAGCGAAGAGGTATGTCCTGTGGGTATGTGATTATTTTACTGTGGAACAGAGGCTTAACTGTAAGAACAACAGCAGTTCTGAGAGTTTTGCTGAGTGGAGTTTATGCATGTAAAAATATTCAGAGCTAATGGCCACTCTCAGATGAATGCAGTCACAGGAGAAACTTCCTGGGCATGACATTTTACACAAGAATCATAAAAACAAACAAACAGCCCCAGCATATCTGCTACAAATGTTACCAAACTCCTACTCTAATTTCAGGGTTGTGGGTTAAAACGTTTTTTATTTGTCCTTCCTAGCAAGTCCTCCCTCTATTCTTGCACTCCCTTAAAATGGCAAAGCAATCTGCATATATGTGCAGCCAGTCTCCTATCACTAATGCCGGCAAATCACCAGTTAGAACAGGTTGAAACATCTGTGTAGCTTATGCCCTTCATTAAGCTTCCATAAAAATGGCCACATTACAAGGACCTCTTTAAGTATATCTAAAAAACCTTTAAAATGAAGTGGGGGCAGTAACATTTTATAGCTACACTGAAATTAAGCCTTCAGCTCAAAATCCCACAGATTCTACCAACTGGGAGAAAACATGCCACCTCTAGATCATAGCAGAGCTGAAAGAAACCTCAAGGAACATCAGGTTCAACCTCCATTATACAGATGAGAGCAGAGTCTCTAGAGGCATGTTGCCCATGAACACAGACTAGTCAGGGGCAAAACTCCTGAATCAAAGCAAGTTTTCTGACTCCTGTGAGGCACTTTCCTCATATCACACAGCAAATTTCTTTATCTAAAAGCAAGCTCTAGCCCTCTCATTAAACCCCACACAACTCCAAGAGGCAGAAATTATCATTGTCTGTATCATGGAGATGAAGACAAAGATTCAGGGGGTCAACTGACCTCTAGTCTCAATTCTTTCAGCCCTGCCTTTTGAAAATATATTTTTTATTATTTTATGAGCCTAAAGAGTACCAGAGAAGAAAAGGGACTCGCTCGCCTCCCTGGTAAGCAGCTGTGGCACAAGCGAGCATTGGGCGACCCAGAGAGAGCACCAGCCAACCAGTGTCTCCTGAGATCTGTACCACGTTGGAACAAGGAACCGGCTCGCCTTCCTGGAAGGCAGCTGTGAGCCTACCAGTGTGTGAACTGAGAACCAAACATCTCCTCACCCCAGCCTCAACAAATGGGAGCCAGAGGTCTGAGCATCTCTTGGGAGGATGACCGTATGCAATATAGCAAATATGGAGGATTTCCTTCTACCATCTCTTTGAAGGCAAATATTGTTATCACAGTTTTGCTTTATTTTGATTAATTGTATTGCTCTATTCAGTACTCTGTTTTGATAGGTTTCATGATGTTCTGTATTTGGTTTGATTTTGCTATACCTGATTGAAAGGACAACTTTTGTGAAGATAACAAGATACACTATGGAACCTATTACTGTTATCCCAGTAACCTGCTGTGAAGCTCTGTACCAGTTTCACTGCATTGTCTCTACTGGCTTTATTCTGTCTTGCTCTGGTATATTTTATTACGTTCAAAATAATAAAAAAGAAAAGTAAGTTCTATAGACAAAGGACTGATAACATGAAGAGTTTTTGCAAATCAAGAGGAAGATGGCCATGCAACAGAAAACTGGCAAAAATTAAGATAAGCATTACTCAAAGATACATAAAGGGAAAAATATACATAAATGCTCAACTTTGAGAATGATAGGGAAAGTTTAAACAATTTATGCAAATATCATGAATTATAAGATCACTTTTAATCTATCAAAGCAGTAAAAATTAAAGATAACCAACCCCTTATGTTGTGAAAGGTATGTACAATAGCCAATTTCAGTTAAGACAGAAAGTTAACTGATTGGCTCAAAAACTGAACAGGGTGCAAAGACCACTCTGGGATGTGTCTGCATGGGCTGCCGAGTCCTGACTTCAGGCACTGTTTCCCTGCTCTGCTCCCCGGGTACCATGGAGTCAATAGTTTTGTTCCACCGCGCCCATTACCATGTTTTGGCCTTGTACCAAGTGGACCACAGACTGAATCCTTTGAAACTGTGAGCCAAATGACAAATCTCCTCCCTTAGGTCTATCTGTTGGGTATGCATAGTGTCTCAGCCACGGGGAGATAGACCAGCACAACTGATGGTGGGCTAGTAGTACACTTGAAGGTCTGCTGGCAAATATACATGAAAATCCTTCTGTGTGATCAAACCTTTGGAATATTTTGCCACTAGAAATCTATAATAAGGAAATAACCAATTTCCCAAATATGTATCAAAGATGTTCACTTTCTTTTCTTTAGAATAAAAAGTTGGAGTCAACTTAAATGCCCAGTAATAGATTATGTTTATGTTTAATAGCACAGAAAATACTGACACAGAAACATAGTATTATCCCACTTTGGGGGGAAATTTATATATATGTAAACAGAGTTGTATAGAAAAAAATATTGAAGGGGTAGTTCTGCAAGAGTACTATTTTTATTTTTGTGAGTTATATTTTTTGGATTATTTAAAAACAAACATATCCTAGTGATGAAGGGAGAAAGCAATAAAGAGAATGCCATTTTGAAAATATAAAAGTTATAGAAAGCAAGACACAACAAGACTCACACATCTGTTGACATGCACAGCACAGGAATACCTTTACATATAAAAATGAGCTTAAAAGACAGAGGTATGCTTCCAAATCCATTTATCATCATCATAAAATATCTGAAATAGCTTATAATGTTTTAGCTGAGGATAGGAAGGAAATTCCCATGTACTGGCTTCATGCATGAACAACATTCTCTAAAAGCAGAATTGCAATGATGCTGTTAATAAAAGATGTATTAAAATAATCCATGAAAATTATGTTTTATCTTTTACAACACTTTAAATTATTAAATTATTAATTGAATAAATTATTCTGTTAGCATGCAAAAGTGGTTTCTTCATAAATGAGGCTGAATTTTTAGGAAAGTGTGAAGGCGAAACCTGCTGGCACAGGAGCCTTGCCCTGCTCGGGCTCGCAAGGCTCCACACCCTGGGTGCCGTCCCGGAGCCTGACTGCAGGCCTCTCAGAGTGGGCCCAGGAGAAGTGGTATCAGGGTACAGGTACTACAAGAAGGATGGAAACTATACTACTGTTGGATATACTCACGTGTGTTATTATTTATTTTTCTTCTCATTTGTTGAAATAAAATTGGGGTATTGGGGGAGATGTATCTTAAGACTTTGTTGCATGTAATTCTCAACTCAGAATTATCAGCATGGTGCAAGACAAAGCAACTCCAATTCATCCTCTGCTAGAAAAGGATTTTCT
Source organism: Cavia porcellus (assembly GCF_034190915.1). NCBI lineage: Eukaryota > Metazoa > Chordata > Mammalia > Rodentia > Caviidae > Cavia > Cavia porcellus. The sequence continues at coordinate 46,298,501 of NW_026947513.1, read as the reverse complement.
TAATAACTAAATAATGACGGTAACCCTTCAAATTACAGCGTCATCCTCCACCATTTAAAATGAAGTCAGGTGTTTTCGTTCTTCATATTTCAGCCTTGGTAAGGTTTTGATTCTTTTGGAGGATTGTATTTCCTGCTAGCCAGTTACACTCTTTCAATCACACTCTTATCCCCATGCCTGCAAAACTGGCCTTTTCCTCTCCTTTTGCTTTGCTCATGATGTGGTTTGCCTCTGGGCTGCTTTTCTGTATTATCAGCTCTGCAATGACAGCGCTGGCTGTCAGGCCGCTTGCCCCAAGGCCTGAGGAGCAACATATTAGTGAGTGATGATACTTCAAAGTGACCGAGTGCTGTCTAATTTTAACATGCAGTGACAATTTTAAAGCAAATGCATAGAGGTTAGAGAAAAAGTTCACAACTAGTGATAAAAGTAATGGAAAATTAAAAGCACAAACATCAAATCCTTGATTAACCTTTCTTAAATTTCACAAATACCAGAACTTTTCTCTGTGTCCATTGGCTAAAGAAGTTCCGGGTCCACATGTAAAGGATCAGTTAGTTACTGAAGACCAGATGTGCCTTAAAGTGCCTCTTGCTCATGATGAAGATCATAAAGACAGTTTTACAAAAAGCCCAACGATTTAATGCAACTTTAACTTCCAGTGCCCTTGTTGACTGGCTCCAAGAACAGCAAAGAAGCTGTCCAGTTGTCTCCAACTCTGCCCACCACGCCCTCTGGAATCTTCTCTGCCGCTCTCAAGGTCTCGGAGCATCTCTCTCCCTGACTCCATCAGGCTCCTCCAGCCCTCTCGCTGTCCAACATTAGAAGAGCTGGATAACCACTACAACCGATGATCTTGTTTCAGTCTCTCAAGGATTCTGAACGGTCTCCCTTAGTGTTACTTTTACAGATAAGGATAACAGCCTCCAAAGAGTTAAATAACTAGTGTTGCTTGTGCTCGTCCATGCTACCACATGGAAACTGTCATTAAAGCCACAAACTACATCCAGCTTTCTTTCTGTGATACTTCTCTGTATCTCATAAAATCAAAACATGATCCCCTCCAATTATATATATTTGTATAGACAACAAATCCGGTCTCTCTGGTGAAATTAATGTCTACATGGCAGAACTTCAGGCAAACAAAGTGTGCACAAACTAGTCTCAGCACAAATGTGTCCTGACTCAGTCACTAACCCCTAAGATCCTCTCCTTCCCTGGCCCAATACAACCTTTCTCAACACAGAGCTTAAAAACCTAACATCCTCCTACAGCCAGGCCCCACCCAGGAACTAGGCTATGTCTCCTCTTACAGTGGCTATAAACTCTACAAATGTGAAACCAAATTAGGTGCCTGAGAGGCCTGAACTGTGAAGCAGTGCTAGAAATCTAACTTCCAAACTTCTGTTTAATGTAACCAAGCTGGACAAGGGAGAGCCTATGCAAAATATTGATCTTCTACTAATAAATCAAGGAAATGAATACAAATCTGTGTCTATAAATATGACCTTCACTGCAACGCTAAAACTGGAAGGCATAAAATATTGGGAAATAAACTGGGGAGGGAATATTCCAAAATATTACTAACAATTATGAGCAGAGATAAGCATTGATACTTTATATTTTAATAGTGGTCTGAATTTTCCAAATTTTCTGCAATAAACCATACCAGTTTTACAAACAAAAATAGAAGAATAAATGTTATAAAGTATTTAAATGTGTTCATAATGGTAGACATCTGCAGTGATAGAGACTCACGGATTCATAAAGCCAAAAATGCAACAGGAACCCAAAACAATGTACTTACCCACCAGCTGAGGGAGAGAGGAGGCCTCATGGTCAAGCATGATCGATCCCTTCTCCATACACGTCCTCAGCTCAAATAAGCTGTGCAGAGACAGCGTGGCCACATGTGGCTTGCTCCACCTCTCCCCACCTTGCTCCACTTTCTCTTCAAACTTAATCCACCTGGAAGATAAAATCAGCAAATGGCAATTACAAGTGTCCCGACCTCCTCTAGAAATACCAATGTCCATTCTTTCATCTTCGTGCTTATAGAACTCTGAAATACCTCCTTTCACAGAATCTCAGAAGAACATTGTATCAATAATTATATTATCTTCGGGAATGCACCCAAACAGAGCCACTAGACCACTTCTACCCAAGTGAGAGAGAAATAGCGAACAGGAAGAGACAAAGCATCTTTGCTTTTATATGTGCCCATAAGTAGTCATGTAATGCCTAAGAACAGTTACTGAACTAAGTTTTTAATGTAAGGTAGCAAAAAAATGTTCAAATCAAACTTCTCTCAGGGGACGGAGCTTACAATGTATAAAAATAGCCATCACTGAGAGAATTCCGTGATGACTTTACAAGGTGGATTTAGATAAGGTGAGATATCAGTGATAAAACAATACTCATTTCACTTGTAAATGATGACGCATGCAGTGGTAAAATCAATGTAAAATTTCCTTCTGATGTTTAGAAGAGGTAACCATGTTTTAATGCATCTGTGTTTAAAATATACTTCTTGTCTAACACATGGGATCTTCTCATTGACATTATAATAAAAATTATATTCTTCAAGTCTAGCTCCATACATGTTTAAAAATATTACCAACTCAGCGAGCAACAGATCTGGTCTGATAACAACAGATTTTGTATTAACTTGAGCAATGGAACAGACAACCCTCTTCCATAGCTTCTGTTTCCTATGACTTGTAGACATTTTGGTAACCCAGAAATATATAGAAAAAGCCTGATGAAATGAAAGACACGTACAACCTTATATCCGACATATTATATTACACACAGACTCTCCCACTGTAAAGGACTAGGGAAAGTTTCATCGTGCACCATGTATCACCACCCAAACAAGAGCTTCATTTTGCTCACTCCAAACCTTCTGAAAGATATTGGAAGAGATGAAGAGGTGGTTAAAATGTGTTCTCTCTACATTTTTAACTCAAGGTTTAATGATTGAAAATATTTGCCCATAAAAAGCTAAATGCTCACGTAACTCACCAAAGCTCAGAACAAAGGGCAGAGATCAGAGAAAGCTCTGTGTAAGGTATTATTTATACAACTCTGAGCCAGGCCTGAGGAGGGGGAGAAAGCACATTAGGAGAACCAGGCATGGAAATGGATCAAGAGACCAGCCAGTATGCAAGAAAATGAGAATGTAGTCAGCCCTCCTGATCCGCGAGCATTCTGTCAACCCAGGACCCTGTGTCCCCCGCTGCCTCCGAGGCCTCTCCCAGCTGGCACCCCTCCACATTAATAGTCCGCCCTCCCAAACTTGACCAATTGTCAGAACCTCCCTTTCTTCCCTGAGTCTCCCCAAAACAAGATAAGCAGTTGAGATTTTTACATTTTTATCTCAAAAGTTAAAATGTCAACATCATCACCAAGGAGGTTCTAAAACTTCACAACTGAACCTACTTTACTTCTATGAATGTGGTTGAAGCACATTCTACAAGACAAAGGAAGATCTCTCATCTTCTTATGTGTATACTCAGGCACATGATTAAATTAATGTGTCTTAGGGCTGGGGATTTAGCTCAGCAGCATAAGTGCCTGCCTGGCAAGCACGAGATTGTGAGTTCAATCCCCAGTACAAAAAAAAAAAAGAGAAAAAAATTAGTGTTTCTTTATTTCGGTTGGAATTAGCATCAGAGAAATGGAGGTGGGAGAAAAAAATGACAACCTTACATCATACCCTTAAGAGAATTCTATGAATAACTAAAATAAAAAGTAACTAAGGTGAATGGGCTACTTTGAGAATAGTCATCTTACAGAGCATATCCATTGGCTAACTTTAGGTAGATCATACTATCCTGCTTGCTCACAGAATCCCTACCCATATCTTTTGGAGACTGTTGCATGAACCATGTTTACATCTACTATACATGACGTTATAACATTCCTTAACATCAGATTCCAGAAGCAGGAGATTCCACAGCATTTAAAACCCAGTCGAGATTACACAGAATTATGTCATCTATAAAGAGGTAGCGATTCCTTGTTTTATATTTCCAGGAGTATTCTTATTACACAAACTCTTTGGCCACAGAATTTAAGCCCAAAAAGCTGGGTGTGGTGGCTCACGCCTGTAATTCCAGCACTTGGGAGGCTGAGCAGGAGGATCATTTCGAGTTCAAGACCAGCTTGGGCTACAAAGTAAGCTCAAGACCAGCCTGCACTGCATAGAGGAAACCCTGTCTCAAAAGACAAAAAAAAAAAAAAAAGCCCAAGATGAATGACAGGGATCAACTAAAAATTCTTTAAAGTGTAAAATTTTATATAGCCTTCATTTCTCTATTATCTTCCTAAATAAATTTCTATTGGCTGCTATTAATAGTCATCTAATTATAGCTAATAATAGTCATATTAATAGGTACCACTAAGCCAATTCCTTAGAAAATTAAGCATCACTTGTACACGATATGTACAATTTTCTGCCACTATCTTGGCTATGGTCTGAGTATGTGCATCCTTGAATGTGTCTGTTGAAATCTTAATCTCCCTAAAATGATGTACCACAAGGAAGGAGCTTTGCAAGGAGACATAACCATGAGGGTGGAGCCCTCATGACTGGCATTAATGCCCTTACCAACCAAGCCCCAACAGACAGACTGCCATTTCCACCTGGAAACACATCACCAGAAGGCACTATCTCTGAGAAAATGAGCCCTCAGGAGATACCTGAGGGCTCTCTGTTGACTTGATGTTGGGCTTCCTGCCTCCAGAACTGCGAGAAGCAAATTTCTGTTCCTTACAACAAAAATTTACCAATTTCTGATAATCTGATATTACACCCAAATAAGCTCAGACAATCCAACTATCCAAGCAATGTAAATGTCATAAAGTTTTCAAAGTAGAAGAAGGAGGAGAAGGAGTTAAGTCTCAAAGCTAGTCACTTACTGAGAAGCCACCTTCTAAGGAATGAGTATTACCCGTAGTTCAGTTCAGGATCTATTTCACTTTGACTTCACTCATAGGACAGGCCAGCTGACATCACAGTGAGAACCTCAGGATAATGCCTATTAAATTTCTTCACAATGTAATGCTCTAATTGTTCAAAGAATGATTACACTCCCAGCATAAGCACTTAGACATAAAGCAATGGTTCATCATTTAAATAGATTATTTGCTAATAATGCAATTCCAGAAAATGTGCATGCAACGTCTACCCTCCTCACATATCAAGGACAAACTTGAAAAAGAAAACTAACTATTACTCAGTTCAAATCAAAGCCCATTAAAAACAAGGCTAAGGCAAAGGTACCAAAGTTCAGCCTATCCAAAGGCTAATGAGTCTGGAAAGGTGTTTCAGAGCCATGTAATTATGTTTATTTTTAAAAAATAGACACAGTTATTTTTATTTTTAAAAAAACACATTTATCTCAGTTTTAGTATCTACCCTTCACAATACCTATGAATAAGCACATATTTGCAATACATTTCCAATTTTCCCTCTTTCCCTTTTGATACTTTACATATTACAGGAAAATAAATTTCAAAAGTTGGCTTTTAAATACTTGCAATTACAAAACTGTGGCACCCTTGGAGGAGGAATTTATTAGGTGAAGTTTATTTATTCCAAGGTCTTAGAAGAATAATGATAAAGTACACTGCAGTTTAACACACTTTGAAAGCCTGCCAACCAAGAAGCATTTCACTGGTTGTTGAAGAAATAGAAGGTCCACTGGGAATCACTGAATTTTGCAACTTTCCAATCCTATGATTAAATATAATTAAGAAAAGACAAAATTTGACTTAAAAGTCTTCCAGTTTTACGACGGAAAATAGACGTGACCTTTGCACTAGAATATAATCCAACTATGTAAAACTACTGAAATGAACACATTTCTCGCAATTAATAAGTGCCTCGTCACACATTAAAAAAGCAAATGCTAGTATGTATCTGGGATAAATGATGTTTTTAAGAATTCTTAAATTCCTAGAACAACTGTGAAAGTAACTGCATATAATTACTAGATATAACTTCATATAATTACATAGATAATTAAATTCCTTGAGACTTTTCCTTATAGGAAAAAAAACGTGTCCTGAAATGGAGTTTCCCAAAATAATCCAGTAGAGAAGACAGAGAGTCAGTTCGACTGGGGAGTCACGGTGTCAGTGGACGTGCTGCTGTTTTGGAGAACCTTAAATTAGGTTCTCCAGAGGTGAATCAGGTCATTGGTCTCAACAGAAACACAAGCAGCGTCCACTTGTGCTGTCCCTCTGGACATGAGGCACCAGTACCCTTTTCCTTCTTTGGCCTGTGCTTTTGGAATCTGTGACAGCGTTCCAGTGCACCCAGGTTCGGCAGCCAGTTTGAACTGCACTGAATGAGTGATCTTTAACTTATATTCAGTTTGACAGAAATTTTAACTAAAAAATCACTACATAAAAACCTAAAGCTCATAATCATATTTCAGCAATATTCCTTACTTAAAGAAATAAAGAGCATGGGGAAAGAAACAAGGTCCCTTCTTCCTGATGTTGGGCCACCAACAAAGCTGGACCATAAATGATTCTTTTTCTTTTTTTTGTACCAAGGATCAAACTTATAACCTCATACTTGCCAGGTAGGCACTTACACTGCTGAGTTAGATCCACAGCCCCTCTTGTCTACCTCGTGAGCTACTAGCTGATGTCAACGCGTAAGGAGAAGCTCAGGCTTCCTCAGCAGTGCCACAGGGCTCCATCTTAATTAGCATGGTCTTAACTTCTCTAGTAACTGCACAGTGGGACGTACGGTGCCATTAAAATGAGCTACTGTCCGTACTGTCCTAGTGGTCAGATATATTTCTCGGGCCTGATAAGTCTCCCTGTGCAGTCTTCACCTTGTGCTGTATTTTGGAAGAGCCAGTGACATTCAGAGTTCTAACTTACAAGAAAGAGAAGAATGGTAAAAGAATATAAAAAGGAGTATAGTAAACTTAGCAAAGACCTCTTTCATTCACAGTGTACATGATGCCTGTGCTTCCCAAGACTTAACGTGGATGTCTCCCCTGTTACTGAAAAAACTTTATCTTTTAAGGTAAAAGAGCCAACCTAAACCCGCTAAAGCAATACAGAAACCACCCAGTGCTAAAGCTAAGTGTAGAATATTCTTGGTCAAATCATATCATTGGCTGACTGAGAAAGATAGGACTTTAAAGGGTAAACGAGGCTGTCACCATGGGGAAGACACACTAGAAACTGTGTCGAGCAGGAGAAGGTCACGTATTTGTGGAATAAAATCATCAGCCAGTTGGGGATGTATCTCTGGGGTAGGATACCTGCCTCGCAGCACAAGTTCCTGGGTTCAATCCCTAGCATACCACCACCTAAAAGATGTTTAGTAACTGGGCTTTTTCAAAATGCAAATAATTCTATAATTTATAAATTAGTCAGAAATAGATTCATGCTACATCTTCATATACAAAATGAATTCCTTCTAAGCACTAACTATTACCTTTGGAAGATTTAAAGTTTTTAATGGATGGAGGGGAAAACCTCGTCATGCCTGGAAACTAGACCTCAAAATGGAAGTCAGAAATGACTGCACAAATATTCTGAAGCAGATTATGTCACATGATTACTGAAAATATGAACACTTATGGAAGCATAATCACCAGTCTTCTCCCCAGAAATTATATGGAGGTAAAGACTTAGAATCTATGTTTTCCTTCTCTGCTCAAATATTCAATCCCTATTTCCTGAGCATTAACTTCATGCCAAGCAGCTCTGCACACGAGGAGCTGAGTGGTGAACAATCTGCAATGAACACTCCTGGTCTCGTAGAGCTTTCAGTCTATTAAAAGGAAATAATAACACAACATACAATATGCAAAGCGGTGACAAGACCCAAGGACAAAAAGGACGTGGACTAGGAGCAGCAAGTGTGGGGGAAGGTCTCAGTCTCAGGACAGCCACTGAGAAGGGAATACCTGAGTAAAGACCCGAAAGAAGCCAGGAAAGGAGCCACACAGAGGGACACAAGCACAAGGGCCCCGACAAGGCACCCAAGGGGCACCCAAGACAGCTGAGCAGCAGAGAAAGTCAAAGACATCAGCCCATTCTCCAAGAAGGGCTGTCGAAGGCAGACCAAAGAAACGACCTCAGAGGAGAGACGGTGGTAGCTGTGGCAGTACTGAATCTGAAGCATGCTGAGACATCTGAACACCTGAGGGTGCGCAAGGGTTCAAGAGAGTTTTCTAGTTGCTCAGAGAGCACGTGCAGCAAAAAATAGGAGTCAAGGAAGACATGTTCTGGCAGCCACACGAAATGGCCACAATTGTTTACTGAGACAGGGAAATCTGCAGGAAGAGCAGATCTAGACACATTAATTTTGAGACTCCTAACATCCCTTCTAAGTATTTAATTCAGTACCCCTCTACATATTTAAATAAGGAAAGAAGTTTAGGTTAGAGACATAAACGCAGGTATCATTAGCACATGGATGAAATAGTTTGATGTGCCAGGCACTTGGGGTCTAGCATTTCACAGCTACCTCTCAGTCAGAAAGACCTGAATTATACCAGAACTTCACCTTTGGCTAGTTAATATTTTTAAGGAACTATTATATATGAAACAGTTATTTTGAAGGCAATCAGTTCTTCAGCAATCACACATTCAGTAAACGCTTACTGAGAACCTCTGAGGAGCCAGGCCCTGCACAGCACTGGGAATCCCACAGTGAAAAACAAGCAGGGTCCTTGACTTTATGTGAATTAGAGAAATGATGACAACAGTAATATCATAAACACAATTAGTAAACAGTAATTGCAGCAAGTCCTATACAAAAGTGCAGACTACTGGGAATAGTCTTTTTCTTTTCTTTTCTTTCTGGACAGCACCCTCCTGGCACACAGTACCCTTCCCAGCCCTCCCATGCCAGCAGTGCAGTCTCTTGGGGCTGAGCACATCACCAAATGGCACATGTGTTTTCACTCCCTAAAAACAGTTGTTTAAGGATGGCAAAGAATTCATGAGCATCATAATCTTTAAGGATCTTAAATAGACATTTTATGCCCATCTCACTAACACTGGGTTACTTACATAATGAACTACTGATCACATCACCTGTATGAGACCAGGAGTCCGGGAAAACAAAGTTCAGCCTCCCTGGGACTGAAGCAGAGAGCGAGAAACCACCCCTGCCATATACTCTAACTACTCACAGAATCTCAGATAAGAATAAGAATCCAAGCAGCTCTTAGCATCACAGTGACAATGCCAGGACACATTCAGGAATACACTGTTAGAGCAGTAAAATACGCACAGTGTTGGATGCAAACCACTTAACAGAACAGGAAACTCGGGTTTCAGAAGACTACACAATGTGGTCACATTTAAACAACCAGGGAGCCACAAAACCAAGGCCACACCACTGCCACCCGACACTTAAATGATTAGGCACAGCACAGGTCTTGCCTCATATCTGCCACTAGGAAGACGGAAAAGAATGAAGCACAGACCCCAGGAAGATGTTTGGGAAGGCTTCCTTCCTCTGGAGGATGCCCACGGACTAAAAGTGCACAAAAGACCACGTAACAGACTACAGAAGGGACTAACTCTTCCAGAAGGGAATAAAGAACAATTACCACATCATAGGAAGATATTAGAAAAGCAAAGAATAAAGAGCTTCCAGACAGAGTATTAGAGATGAAACAGAAATCCACTGCCAAGAGCTTTCTAAGTAGAGGATGAAAAGTGTTTATTAGTTAGCAAGCAAAAGAGTGTGTAGGTGTCTATTAGAAAGAGAATTACCCAACAAATGGCAAATAACGTTCATTAAAATTAGGTCTCTTGCCTATAAAGGTCAGAAATAAAATATAATGCTTTTTTCTTTTCAGACCATTGCAAAAGATAAGAAATTTTCCACAGATTCCATTAAACTTTTAAAGGAAGAGTGTCTGCCGGGCCAGTCTCCCTAGAAATTCTTGAGGAGTAAGAGCTTTTCCATCATCATCAAATGTGCTAATTTACAAAATTTCTCTAGTATTAAAACTATCAAACAGCTGAAGACATTTGGCAATACTCAAAATTGTGGAAATTAGAAGCTATCTATCTATAAACCATTATAAATCCAATGTTCTAACCCACAACAAATATAATCAACTTGATGAGGCTTGATTATAAAGTAAGAAACTAAAGTTCTTCCTTTAGCTCTTAAAAAAATACTCATTTAGAAAAAAAGAACTGGCTAATAGAGTCTTTTTGGTTTATCTTCTCTTACTGATTATCAGTAATAAAAATAACAACTTTCTAATGCAAACATGACCTATCTTGAATAGAAGAGCAGGCATAGATCCCTTTCCATCTTTTACTACAGCAGAAAAAAATCCACTTATTGAAGAAATTCACTTATTTTTTTCATTTATTTTTCATAAACTCAAAGCAGGGATAATCACTGGTATTCCTCAGTTGGTAAAATATTATCCTGAACTCATCTGAAACTTTTCAGTAAAATACAGAGACTAAGGATCCTTTATTCATTAACTGCTGAATCTCAGTGCCTAAAACAGAGCCTGCCATACTACCACTCCCTCGAAAAGCCCCATTTGAATTGAACTAACTCAAATTAAAGTATAAGCCATAAAAGGCACATATTTAAATTACTTTGCTTAGAAAAGTCCATTGGTATTTCTATGCATTAATGACAATGAAATACTAATAATTATATCAGTCCTCTATTATATATTTTATATGTGTCATGGAAAGGGATTTAGACTAAATATGTATTGAAAATACATAAGAAAAAGCTCTAGTATCATGTAATTCATAAAAACTTAAGAGGCTTGTGTAGTGCTCAGTAATTTGCAATTATATATATATATGTATATATATATATATATCTGTACATATATGTATGTAAACATTCATGATATACTATTCATGTATATGACATTTCTATATTATGTATTTTAAATAGCATACATATGTAATGTATAAGGGAGACATTAGTATCCACTCTTTACTCCTAATAAAACTAAAGTTCTAAGAAACTGAATGTCATGTAACTAAGTGAAGACACAGTATAAACGTAAACTGAAGACTCTAAACTCCAGAATCAGGTGAACCTTCTACTTGCTCTCAGCTGGATCCTTAGAAAGCAACAAGTTTTTACTTGAAATTATACCAACTACGTCTTACAATCAGCACTACTTCACAACACCAGTGCATCAGGACAAGTAACACTGGCATTGTAGATATGTGAAAGACATCTCTTGGCTGCCATCTTTGGGTGCTTGAGTTTATTATCTCTATAAAGTATTTTATTACTAAATAGCATATAAACTGAGATTTACACTCATTTCTTACAAAAATTTCACCACACCAGTGAAACCACGGTGCAGGAGTACCGTAAGAGACGGCTGTGCCCACGATAATGGAAAGCAGGCAGACTGGCTCGTCTCTCAGCCCTGCCCACACCACCCTTGCCATGCTCACAGGAGGGCTGCGGCTGGGGAGCTGCAGGCCAGGCTCGTCCGCCTCCCTTCTGCTGGGCCGGGTCAGCACTGCACACACCCTGCCGGGCCTCACCTTGCTGTCTCCTTCCACTCCATCTCCTGCCCATCCACGGCCAGAAGCTCATCCAGCTCCGTGAAGAGCTGAGGGGGCGCGGGGCTGTCATCTTCCTCTCCCAAGATGAAGCGGATGCGTTCTGCCGCAGGAGAGACTGCAGAAGTGAAAATACTGTGGTTAAACACGGGCTGGACAATCCTGAGGAACGTGTAGCTCCTGGCTCCTCCTCTCTCCCCAAGATTATTTGGCTTCCCATCCACATTTTCAGAGGACATCTTTCTTGCTGAGTCTCCCTTATCCCCAGCCTAAAGCCAAAAGGACATGGAAGTCTGTCTCTGCTCTCCTAGTCCAAACTCTGGCTCAGTTCTCCTGCTCCTTCCACAAGAACAACACCCAGATCTGTACGGTGTGTGACTGAGAACCTTGAGCCCTTGGATGGACCAAGGTCTACTCACACTATGCCCCTCCCTCTTTACAAATGACCTGCCTACAATATAAGACAGCAATCAGCATGAACCAATCACTTGTCTGTGTATAGTACAGGCGAAGGGCAGCAGGGCACCCCAATCCTGAGTCCCGCCTCCCACCTACCCTCTGTCCAGTGTCTGAGCCTATGTCCTGAAGGTTCTCAGTGCCAGAATCTCAAGAACCACAGAACTGATGCAGGAATGTTTAACAAGACGGATCTCTTCTTGACATAATGGCAGTACCCAAAAGCATTTAGTCACACTTCAGCGCACTTGGAAAACAAGCCCAAGTAAAATATTGTACACCTGAGGGGAAAAAAACCTTTCCAACACACGTAATCACATAATTGAATGCCCTACCAGCGCCATTTGACCCCATCCCCTGAAAATCATGTAATGAAAAATTAACCAGAATTTAGCTCAGGTTTTGAGTTATTTTCTTTCTTGAAGAAGGGGAGAGATAGAGACATACAAAGAGAAAAATGCACTTGAAAATTAAATTGACAGTCACTTTACAAAACTAAGACCCATAAATATTTTCATAATCTCTGGGTAAAACCAAGAATGGCACATATAGATGAATGTATCACAGAGTATAATATAATTCTGCATATCAAAATGTATTTACGATAAATAAACTCGTGAAAAATATTTAAGCTAACCAAAATAAAAATTAATTCTTAAAATAAAATATATATTTTTACCTATTAAAATGGCAACAATGAAAGAGACAGAGGCGGAAAGAAGGGGAGGGAAAGAAAATGAAACAGGAATCAGGATGTGTGTGCACAGGGGCCAACGCCACACCAGGACTGTTAACACTCTGTACCACACACATGTATTAATACAAAAATGTAAGTGGCACCAGAGTGGTAACTCTCAGTGTTCAGGAATCACGCAGTGGCATCTTATGATGCTGGGTGCTGATGGGGGCTTCAGTATGAACATGCCTCTGAAGGAAATTGAAAAAGGTATATATGAAAATACACCCTGTAGTTCTCGCACTAAAGATTCATTCATTCCAAACAGTTCTCAACCATTTTGCTGTACAGTGGTCGGATCATTGCAACAAGTGTTTGTAATCAAGATAGAAAACTTCCAAATAGCCAAAAGGAGGATGACTTAAATAAAGTATGGTACAAATATTACATAAAGTACGTACAAATATTATTTAAATAAAATATGGTACAATCAAATATTTCTCACAGATTATGAGAGTCATCTTGTGTGGTTTTCTAAGTTTACAGTCATTTTTATGGTCTTACACTGCTGTAACTGCCCACATATTTAGATATGAAGGCATATTTAAGTTAACAAGTATACTTTACATGTTATAAAGTTCATCTTTTTTTTTTGTACCAAGAATCAAACTCACAAACTTGTGCTGGCCAGGCAGACACTTACACCATTGAGCTAAATCTTCAGCTAAAGTTCATCTTTAGGAAAAAGAAAAAAGACAGGCATGGTGGTGCACTCCTGTAATCCCCAGCACTTGGGAGGCTGAGGCCTCCCGGAGAATCGTTTGCAAGTTTGACACCAGCCTGGGCTGCAAAGTGAGCCTAAGACCAGCCTGAAATGCATAGTCAGACCCTGTTTCAAAACAACAAAAAAATAATAATAATGGTAATAACTACAGTTCATCTTTACAGCTTGTATTTTCCTCCATTTACTTTGTTATAATTTCAAAGTATGTACCATTTGTCCACATATTCATTCAGCAGACACTGAGCATGGTCTATGTTCTAAAGTAAGCTTTGCTTCACACTCAGAAGACAAAGCAAAACAATGTGATATAAAAGCCCTTGTTCTATTCATCCAAGGAAAGGAAATAAACATTAACAATTAATTAGCCACATGAATCAACAGATTAGTACATAAACCAAGAAAAAATATTTGCTAACCACATAGAAATATTTGTGAACATAAAGATAATCAACTACATACTGACACAGTGATCATGTTTTATGTCTATAATTAGAAAACAATTTTTAAATTTCTTAATATCTCTGGGGGAAAGAATAAATTCAATTTGAGGACTTTTATATAAAAACATCTGCAAGGCCTTTCCAATCAAGAAACTGGAAATGTAATTATTTCAGGGGATCAGAGAGGGCATGAAAATGAAGACATGCTGAGCAAAATCAGCAGTTAGTGACATTTCTGGCCACACTACTGACAGCTGGGTCACTTCATCAAACTTGTTCTGAAAGCAATGGTCACAATTTCATTAACTTTTCACAGCATTCAAATAAAAGACCCAAAGTAACCACGGCTTTCAGAAGGGGAAGTCTTGGGTAGACAACTACCTTTCTAAACATCTGTAAAGTTGTGATACAGGTTGGTTTCTACCTCTAACGCAGAAGAGCAATGGTTTTTCCAATTTAAAAGACTCTCGCGCACTGGCAGTGTGGTACTCCACTCAGCTCTGCCGAAGGAGCCCTCGGGCACTCTGCATTTATCTGGAAGACACCATTGCATTTCTCAGACAGCCCCTCGGAGTAGTGTCTGTGAAACGGAGCACGTGGGGACAGAGCGTGACCTCTGGTCTCAGTCTCCAGGTGCTATGCCTCACACTCCTCCTGGTCACCTGATCTTTCATAAGCATCAGTACAGTGATCTTTAGGGGAGTAAATTCCAGACTTGCATGTCACAGGCTAGCCACTCCCCCATCTTTCTCAGGAACTAAAAGACACCAGGGCAGTCACATGCAGATACTCTTCCAGACACTAACATCATGTCAACATGGAGACACGCAGACAGTGGGAGTCCCCAGGGTGATCCATGTCAGGAATTCACTGCTCCCCAGAACCCGTGACCATACAAAAAAATAAACTGATGACACAAGACACTGAGAGGACTGGAGCCAGGCTGCCTGCATCAGTCCTCAACTCTGTTCCTTACTAGCTGTGTGACCTGAGACATGTCGATCAACATCTCTGAGTTTCAAACTCCCTGCCTCCAACTTAGGTCCTAAGCAAGCCTTCGCACAGATATGACTGACCTTGAGAGCTGCTGCACACTGAAATTTTACAAGGTAGGAAAGACAACCACCAAAAGCTGTGTCTGTTTTACTTCAATGAGGTGAGTGGCTCCCATGCGGGGCCACGTTCATGGAAACAGACTGCAGAGAGCAAGGGCGAGCAGTAAAACTTCGTGAGCAGCACTCTAAAATTAACGTGCATCGCACAGGAACAGACTGTACTCCCAAGCAACCTGCATCCCACAGAGGCCTGCAGGAAAAAGTGAGAAGGATCACCGGGAAGATGGGAGCCGACAGATTCATCTGAGCATCCTGTCGGCAAGCCCAGGGTCAAGGCGGAGCTTGACTCCGGCCTGCCTCCATCTTCTGCAGTGAGAATGCTTAGGACCTCCTGCAGTCTCAGCACAGTGGGGTCCTCTCCACCCAGCATCCGCCTGCAGGTGACAGGTGGTCTCTCACGTCAGCAGGAGCCCCCGACCCACCAGGACAAGAGCCGGGCAATATGCACAGAATGCCGTGGTCCCCACTCCCCAGCTCCGCTGCAAGCTTCACTCACGAACATCCCTCTCACTCTGGCCCTGCCCTGCCCAGGCCAAGGCTCCTCGCCCAGCGCCACACCTCTGTCAGGGGTATACAAGAGACAAGACAACCACGACCCAGCCTCCGTTCAAGTCTGTTTCATGTCACACTGACCCCAACCTGTGTGTCCAACCCTGTCTCCACAGGAAACCAGGGTTGTTTGGTGACCCCAGAAGAGCTGAGCTGCCTGTCATCCAATCTCTTTCTCACTCTTTCCTAAGTAACTCAGTTTCCCAGGCTTGAACTGCATGCTTTCCAATATCCCACCCTAACTATCCGCAAAACCAAGGGACTGTTCCTTATTCAGCCCACAGTGAGGCTCTGGGCCTGAATGACCGGTTCAGGCACACGGAAAACATGCTCAATATACCTAATTTTGTACAAGTAACTTCTAGACCATCAAACTGGAACACAGACTCTGTGTTTTCTGTGTCCTCCTCAGAAAACAACACAGAATGTCCATAATAAAATACTTTAAATATTGATTCAATTAATTAGATATGAGTGAATAATCTTTGGAAATCTTCAAATACATGAATGCATACCATTTGCAAAACAAATCTCAGACTAAGAATTTTGAAACAGAAAATATCTCAAGCTTCAAAAACTGTCCTCAATCTATCCTATCCCTTTATATATCTTGGCGTTAGTCACACAAGAGCAAAATACAAGGGCATTCAAGGTTGAGTAAGCCTCAAACGAAAGAGTGAACGCCTCAGGTAAGTGCTTTTCCTCTGCTGATGCAGCCTCCCCCACCTCAAGGGCCGCCACGTGAAGTCTGCTCGGACAGCGACCGCCCCGCTCCAGACTTTCCTTGTTTCTCTACCTTGTCTTTCACACCTCTACAAGTAAACTATCTGGTTCACCTTTTAGATAAACCCTTCCTGGTGCCCACAAAGTTACACAAAAAGAGATGAATATAAAAACTCAGGAAGAGAATGCAGAAAGGAAAGAATGAATAATATATATCCCGGCTCAGTTCCTCAGGAAACATCTTCTCTGCTTCTTTTCCCTGTCTTTCTAAGTGTGTCTTAGAAAATGGCACAGTAGAACAAAATGGAAAATCTAAGACCTGCTATTTGGGATCAGAATGAACACAAGACTTGCCCCCTCATATCACTGGGAGATGGGTCTCATTCAGCTCCCCATCAATTCCAACCCCTGCAGATGCATATGTCCATGGAAACTAGCACAGAGTACACAAACTGTATGCCACCCCGTGTGTACACTGTCACCTCTAGAGCACCTTCAACACCAAACACAATATAGAAGGTTGTTATTCCACATTGTTTAGGAAATAATTACATGGAAAAGGTCTGCACATGTCTAGTAAAGATGCAACAATCACAGGTCTTCAAATATTTTCACTTGTAGTTGGTTAAACCCCTGGTAATAGAACATGTGGATATGAAGGGCTACTTATTAGCTTTTAGCATACACAAATACACTGCAGTGTTGGTTGAAAGATCACAAAATATTTAGACAGTAAAGTCCCTGATCTCAAGAATTTGTGGACAGGATGATAACAAACAATAGGAAAAATGCTATCAATAAAAATATAATATGCAGTAATTAATATTTTTGAATTGCTACAATTTAGTATTCATTACGTTGAATACTTATATCACTTGCTTTATACCATCCTGTATCACAGACAGGGAAATGGAGTTTAAGGGGATGCGAGAGTCCCAAGATACCTCAAGTAAATAATATGACCTTACACTCAGCCTTTGCCATTTTTCAAGCCCATTTCTGAGGTCTCATGCTCTCATTTTTAATAAAAGAAACTAATTAAAAAAAAACACAAATTGTTATACTAATAGTACAGAAAGTAAATGCAGTGGATCTCAGAAGAGACAGAAATCACACTCACATATGAAATAGTCCTAAAGTAAATTAACAGAACATTTGCTTCATTATCTACCAAAAAGCAATGTGTGAACGCCTTTTTAGTTTCAGTCAGGAAACACCCCACTGTGCCACCCTGCAGGCAACCAAAAAGACATTTCTAGTAGAAATAATGGTCATGAGGAGCAATTCACATGGAGCATGATGAGTTCACACAGAAATGCCCTTCAGTGAGTTCAGTGAGGACTCTGGGTTTTGCATTTTCTCTTGGGCAGTGCCTATACTCTGATGAGGTCTCAGCTCTCAACCAAAGTATTAAAAAAAATCTATGTAGTTATCAATCAACTGGTTATCATCAATTGGTTTATACCTTTATCATTTTATATATTCATTCCCACTCTTCATTCTGAAACAATGCTTGTAAGTACATATCATGGTCATTAAAGCTTCTGCAATTCATCTAATTATCAGCCACTCTAAAAATGCACTTAACTTTATACAGAAAATCATCCAACTTCATTTTTACATTTGTAAGAAATGAGAACTAAGTGAATACAATTTGAGAAACCTACAAAGGGTTCAAATGATGACCACCGTGGCGGCCATCTGCAGGACACACACTGGCTAGCCTCTCCTCTTTCTGCTTGAAGCTGTCTTCTTATTTCCTGTGAAGAACCATCTTTATACTGACGAGCGCATCCACCAAGTGGGCCCTCTCCCTGCCCCAGAACCCAGGTGTGAGCGACAAACACGAGTGCTCCTGGCCACAGCGACTCACTTTCAAGGGGGCCCCACAGCTCATCTCAGTCACCCAGAGTAAAAGCGTGTCAGACTGGCTGAAACTGTGACCAGATAAATCTCCACGCTGAGAGACAGACGGTGATAAAGGCTGTGGAGTACAGATGGCATTTTTGCAACTCCAGAAGAAAAGGCTGCCTGAGAATAAAGTAAAGAAAAACTCAGAACCACAGAGATAGATCCCTGGCTCCATCATTTAAATTCCTAGGTTCAGCCATGCCTGAAGTCAGTCACTCTTCAGCCATACGTGACAATTGTCTTTTAAAGAAATCTAAGTTGAGTTTTCTGTCACTTGGAAGCAAAAAGTTACTGATATACACTTTCATAATTCCATTTGATAAATTAGAGAAGGGCTAATTTCCATATATTACATTTCACCAAACTAATTACATTAAATAACCTTTTACCTATGCCTTAACCTATTGTAACCCAAAAAAATCCAGAAAATTACTTTCTAGTTGCATGCGAGCAGGCTCTAGAGAGGGAAATTAGATGGCTAATTCTTTTTCTCAAATCAGCCAAGAAACTTATAGCCAAATAGTATTCATTAAAATTGATTATTTTAGACACATACAGCTATCTGTGTATTAATATGCTCCCACTCAAGAAAAGCTGTCATTGTCCAATGGTTCTTAACCTCCCATGACATTACTATCCAGCTATAGAAAATCAACGGCACTCAGAGCCTGGATTTCAGACCCCATCGAACGGTCTCACACACAGGAGCGGAGGAGGCTTAACGAGTTTCCTTTGACCTTTGTGGGAACCACCTCTACCATAACTCACACCTTTAAAGTATGAACAGTGTAATTTACCTAGGGCTACACACCCGAAGGTTCATGTTATCAGGACTCAGGTCATACCAATAAAATACTCAGAATTTTCAGAACAAAATAATGCCAACCTTTATCTTCCCTAACCTATTCTTCCTCCTTCATAATTTCTGCCAACACAAGTTGAAAATAGAGTACGTGGTGCATTAATATGCATCTCTTTTCCATGACACAAAGGCATTCCAAACAGTCCCAGGCCCAGCAATCAGTTAAATTTCAGGGACCAGCATGTTAAATAACCATGGGCCACTGCCTTTTTGATCTATTGACTGTTTTGTTAATTATTCTAATTACAGTAATTTTAATTAGTTTAGTGTTATGTCATTGTAATATTTTAAGAATTTCTACTTCAAAGAGAAGCAAAATCCAAATCAACTCATTTAACTCTCTATAAACTCATCAGTGATTAAACTAAGTAACCAAGCTCACTATTGATAAAACTAAGCTTCTTAACATTCCTTTTTGGACTTCGCCTTCCATAGTAGTATTTCCAGTTTGTATAATATTCACCACAAAGTAAAGGATTCACAGAAGTAGTAGTAACCTATCTCTACTGGCCCCCATTTCCGCTGTGTGTCACAAAACCACATCCCCAAGATAAGCCCACATCCAACATCCTCTCAGATGTGTGTCACATGTACATGTCCTTTTCAGGCCAACAGGATGACCACTAAGAAACCACCTGCAGAAGGCCCTCACTACAGACAGCAGTGCCAGTACCCAGCACAGCACCCCTGACACCCTGCCAGGTGTGTCCCCAAGGAAGCTGTGACTGGGTGTCAAAGCAACACAGAAGTAAAAACAAAAGCCGAAGCCAAGAAAGTCTACCTGGGCACACAGCGAGCACAGACTGCTGGGACCACGCACAGCTTAGGGTTCTGTCCATCTCCTCCATTGTCCACAGCATATCATTTGAGACATGTCATGTCAGACACCACTGCAAAGTGGCTCTGAGCAGGATTTAAAATTAACTAATTGGCTTTCTA
Source organism: Cavia porcellus (assembly GCF_034190915.1). Lineage (NCBI taxonomy): Eukaryota > Metazoa > Chordata > Mammalia > Rodentia > Caviidae > Cavia > Cavia porcellus. The sequence continues at coordinate 46,278,487 of NW_026947513.1, read as the reverse complement.
TGTTTATCTGTGAGTCTGTCCTAGGCCTAGGCCCCTTGCCTGGCGATGGGAGCTGATTCATAGTAAGTGAACCACTATAAATCACTGGTTCTGGCTGAAACTGTAGTAGGTTGTAATGCCAGAGATGCCTCAAAGCATAAGGTAAGGAAGGCCACAGCTAAAGACGTCTGGCTCAAACCCCAATTAAGTAGATAGAGACTGCAGCTACAGGCATCTCACTGCTGTCTCACTCCTATCATAAATGTCATCCTGGAGATAAGGTGGTTCTCCTAGACTGGCATAATTTACTACTTGGAGAAGTCTTAGAAGTGACTCCCAAGGTCCTGCTCAGTTCCTGTGCTTTCCTCAGTATCCCCTCTCTTTGTTTAAAAACCTAGTAAATATGGGCCATCCAGAGAAGCTCTCTGTCTCAGCCTCCAGAGTCTCAAACTCTGCTGGAGAGTTTTGACCCTCCTAGAGCTCTAAAATCAAACCACTTGTCTCATTAATTTAAACCTTTGCCGTACACTTATTTGGGAGATCCTGTCAAGTCCCCAATACTGCCACACGCCAAAGATTTCCCAGAAGATAAGTAAGTCCATGAGTAAGGAAGAGGAATTCTCACAACCACCTTCATTCACCCACATTTAACTACAGGGTTTATTTGTCCTGTAAAAATTATGAAGCACTCAATGCTATATGTATCTGAATAATCACTACTTCTGGTTATGGTTTTTAACTTCTGCCAGTATTTCATTACAATCAAATTACTTTCCCTGAAGACCCAGCTAAACCCAGATCCTTTCTTTAATGAATCAACAAAGTCTTTTTTTGCTAGCTGTGTTTATTCTAGTTTTAACTGGGTATTTTGCACTTACAACCAGAGACTCATTGAATTCTACAATATGTAAATAAAAAACACCAGAAAGATATACATAAATGTTAACAAGTATCATCCCTAAATAGTAAAATTACCAAAGATTCTTATTTTCTTCATTTGGTTTACATACAAATTCTAAACTTTCCAGAATTAACGTTCATGTCATTATAAGAAAAACAAACCAATTAAGGTTTTTTAATTGCTAAATTGAAAACAGTCATATGAAATTAGTGCCAGACATTTCCCTTAAGAATTTGAAACTACAGAATCTCCATCATCTTTCTTCAACAAATGTCCAGCACAGACAAAACCCTATAGTGTTTGCCTTGCTGTGGTCTCAGGGTTGGAACGATCTGGGGACTCGAACGGCCAGTTCCAAGCCATGTACCAGGTAGGACTGACCATGGGTACTGAGTGCAGCACAAATGCCAAGCAGTTACGCCACGGCCCCGCGTGGGAGTATGGGCTTCATACCGTGTCCCCTGTACACAGAACAGGAGCCCCCAGTCAGCAAAGCAGAAAAAAGCATGACCTCCCAGCAACCCTCTCTGGAAAGATCTGCAAGCTCCTTGTGCATGTCCTCGCCCCCATGCTCACTTTCGCCTCCTTACCTCTTCTCTCTGCTCAGGAGAAGGTTAGAAGATGAATCACTCTGCATAAAAGTGAGCACATCAGCATTTCTTCCAGGTTCAACTCAGAGCAATTATCAGCACAATTTATATCCTGAGGTTTCTAAAGTCAGGCTCAATTCTCATCAACATTAGGATGTATTCAAAATTCCCAAAATAAACTCTACAGAGTTGCTCACGTGCAACTATTTTCCACACAAAGTCACTAAATTATACCTCTGATATTAGTGTCACCCACACCATCTGATGCTGTTGCTAGATGTCTGTGTGTGGGTGCAAAAGGAGACACCTTTCTGTAGACTCTCAAATGCATAAAATATAAAGGCACAAATCCCTAAAGGATCTTTAGGACTTCTCAGTTTATCCCCCCATTGCCAAAGAATTCAATTCTTTTCCTGGACAGGAATATTCAGAAACGTAGCTGAACATATAATTTCCTCTAAAGAGGTAAATGGAGGATGGAAACATCAAGGGAACATTACATGAGTGACTATTCTTTCATAATGAAGAACAAAAGTGACATTATCCACAGACACAAGGCTTGAAAGATTTAATAGAATTTTGAATGCAATACAGAAATGTCCACAAAATTCTACAGTAAGCTCTTCTTCTTTACTATCTTACATCTCTTCTGAGTCAATTTCAAAATTAGTGGCAGTAGTCCTCAACTTCTGTGAGGTTTAATTACATTCTCAGCAACGAAAAAAAAATATGTAACAGATCCACTGAAACTTCGCGTTCAACATCTAGAGCTCCACTGCTTGGGCCGCTGGTCTAAGTGCTTTGTGTGCCGTATGCTATGAATTGAATGTTGGAATGTAACTGCCTTTGTGATAGCGCTGGCAGGTGGAATTTTAAGAGCTGTTAAGTTATAAGAGTTCTGCTCACAAAAATAGACTAATGCTCTTTCTCAAGGGTGGGCTCATTCCTTATTTCTCACTTTCAACTTCCTTTGTCTTCCTGAATGTAATGCCTTCTACCATGTTATGATACCCCTAGGAATCCAGCACCAAATGCTGGTGCCTCCATACTGGACTTCCTAGCCTCCAGAACCAGGGGCTGATACGTGTTTGCTCATCCTAAATTTCCTGTTGGCAATTATCTGTTACGGAAACACAAAATAGACTAAGAAATCATGTTTGATCTAGCCAAGAGACTGCACGGGATGCCAACCAGCAACGCATGTCAGCAAGACCTCCAGCAGGCAGAATCTAGGAAACCAAGTTCAGCTACTTAAGAAATAGCATATGGGGGCTGGGGCTATAACTCAGCAGCGCAGCGCTTGCCTAGAAAGCACAAAGTCCTGATCTTGATTCAAAAAAAAAAAAAAAAAAGTAGAAATGGCATATGAATGAAAAGGGTCAAATTAATTAAACAAGTAAATTTTGATACTGTTTTACTGAGGGTTTCCCTAGTTATCATAAATTTGCTAAATCCAGTCAACAATAAAATGGAACTAGCTAAGTTTCTAAAAGTTATAGTAAAGTTTCTAAAGTTATAGTGAAGAAGTAAAATTTCCCACAGGAATAAACTTCTTTATAAATTATCTATATCACTGAATTACACCAAAGAGATGGAAAATAGATTGGAGTGGGTAAGTTGGTAAAAGATCTTAATAACCTTGTAAGAATACTATACACAATGTGTATATTCCAAAGTAATATCAATGAAAATAAAGAATTCACTCCCTTCAACAATATATTTTCACTATAATCTTTCTATGCAACATTTCCTAATGCTTTATATTAAAAGTCTTCATGTATCACTTCCAGCCCTCTGGAGAAAATGTAAGTCGATCAGGGGCGAGGAAAATGAGCGTAACTTCCAAGAGATTCATTAACAGCTTCCTGTCCAAATGAACCTACAGAGAAGGGATTTTATCACCCTGAAGCTGTGGTAATGTGGCAGGCATGACTATTCCTTAACTGGCTACAGAAGTTCCAGTTAGTCGAGGTCAATCATAAAATCCACAGTCCTTTGCCTTATTTTTAGACAAGTCTTCTTTTAGATCCATTATGTACTGTTTTAATCTAGTTCAGAAATGTATTTGTCTATTTATGACACTTTCTAAGAACCATGTAATTTTAAATGTGTCTCCAAGAATTACATTTCATAAAATGCTTCAGCAACCTCATAAAACACAGATTTTAGGAATTCTCCTGAAAATTGCCCAAATACCTCTACCACCTCTCTTTTGTGGAAGGGGCAAAAGAGGGTTACCAGCAAGGTGGGGTATCTGTGAATAGGACTGTAAAATTGTGGAAAAGTGTAAAGAATGGGTTGGGGAACTCCCACTAAGGTAAAGGAAGTTGCTCTGGGTCTGACGAACAACAAACCAAAGTGCACAAGAAAAAGCAAAGAAACAAACACCAAACTGAAACAGCAAATCTACAGGCCAGGCATACAGCTGAGCAGCAGGGCGCCTGCTTGGCAAGTGCTAGGTCCTAAGCTCGATTCCAGGTTCCCCCAGAAAACAGCAAATCTGAAGAAACCAAAAAGAAAAACAGAAGCCAAGTCACCAAATTAAAGGTGAGAAGCTATAGTAAATTGAGGTAGTGTGGATATGCAGGCCAGACAGTAAGACAGCAGGTCAGGGTCAATATACAATGTAAATCCTGAAATGGTTGATTAATACAAAAACAAACTAAAGAAGATTACTCCTTAGGGGTGGGAGGAGGGGGAATGGAGCAATTGCTCCAAATACGTTCTAGGAAGGACTTGCATAGACATGAAAGAACCTCCAAACCCACAGATACTAACAGAATACTCAAGGATGAAACACACGTCAGGAGCAGCCAGTTCTCAGGGCTGGAAGGACCAAGCTCCTCATTGGGCAGGGAGCTTCTGTTCTGAAGAATGAGGTATGCACTTGCTCTCCAGTTCAGGGCCAACATGGGGTGCTTAGCTGATGAGAAAGCACAGCCTCAAGCCAACAGTCACCATAGGAGGACTCTGACTTCGCAGATCAGAGTGTGGTGCTCAGCACCAACTCTACCGGAGCCAAGGCCCTCTTGCTCTAAACTCAGCTTCCCCATCTGCTTCATAAATAACTGGAAGAATGACGAGATTACTAAAAACACATCTGCGGATAGAGGGATTGAATTTTGCCCTTCTGGCTTATCAAAACTACTCAGAACGCCAAGACAGTGCTGTTAGATAGTAGTAGCACTGTAGATCTCATCTTTCCTGTGAGAATACCAACGAATTCTCAATGCAAAGATTAAAAACAAAACTGAATGTGACATTCTTTTTTTTTCTCGTTTTCTCTTTTCGTACCAGGGATTGGACTCACAATCTTGTGCTTGCTAGGCAGGCACTTGTGCCCTGAGCTATATCCCCAGTCCTGATTGTGACATTCGTGGGGAGGAATAATCCTCAATAACATCTTCACTCTTTATTTACCTGGTTATTTAGTCTAAGATGTGGTGAGCACTAACTAGCAGTGTTTAGACACAAGATACTAAAAAGAGCTGTACAGTGAGCAAATTTTTGGTTGGATTTATCATTTATGATCACAAAAAAATTACTATCAAGGTGATCTAAAGAGGTGAAGGAATATAACCTGCTAAGCAAGCACTGGATGTTTGAGATGATTAAATGCCTAGAACCAGGGCTGGGATATAGCTCTGCCCTTGCCTCACACGCACAAGGCCCTGGTTCAACCCCAGCATCAGACCAAGGGGTGGAGGAAAAACTCTGGGTCCCGGGGTTGCTGTGGGAAAATAGAGCGAGAATAGAGACTTCTTCCAAAAACAGAAAGAAGGGGCAAGTGTGCATGATGGTTCACAGATAAAAAAGAATACACAGTGAAAAGAACTAAGCCAGAAACAAAGGGTGACTGAAACGAATCTGGAGATTTCACAGTAATAACACGTTGAATCACCAAGTCCTACCATGATTACCTACCTTTCCTCTACAAGTAATATCTGACTTAAAAACAAATATGGAATTATCACTCCAAGAGATAATAAATATTAAGCAACACTGGTTTTCTCAGAGCTGCACTTCACACACACACACACACACACACACACCCCAGACTGTTATGCTTAAAGATATGTCCTCTCAGGAGAGATATTAGTAGTTTGATTCCCTGAGATAGAACAAACTTTATGCTAAAATTGCACATGTAAATAAACTCTTAACCATGTTGCTAAGAAAGTCTTAAAATTTCAAAACAAATGCTTAAGCATTTTTACAGATTCTATTATTAGTGTGCAGAGAAATAAATTATAGTTATTAAGTAAACTCTGAACTTCAGACTTGTATACTCAAAGAAAAACTGGACAATGCCAGCTCTTATGATGTCATATTCATCTAATCCTACTTTAAAACACACCAAAAATGCAATTTAAGTCACTTGTGAGGCGGGGAAGTGGTTCAGTGGTAAAGCATTTGCCTGGCATGAACAGAGCCCTATGTTCGGTCCCTAGCACCACCAAAAAAAAAAGTGCTTAAATTCTCAGCTAAATTAACTCTCTAAACATAGCATATACAGAAAAGGGGGGGGGGGAGATATTAAGAGAGGGGGAGAGAGAGAAAGAACAAATGATTTTTAAAAAGGAATTAAGATATATTAACATATATAGATAAAGTGATTTAACAAACAGAATCCTAAAATTTACTAATCATCTTCTAAATATTAAATTTATAGGCCGGGCGTGGTAGCTCATGCCTGTAATCCCAGCACTTGGGAAGCTGAGGCAGGAGGATCGTTGCAAGTTCAAGACCAGCCTGGGCTACAAAGTAAGCTCAAGGCCAGCCTGACCTACACACTGAGACCCTGTCTCAAAAAGACAATGATTAACCACGAATGGTTAATCTGTTTATGAACTGAGTAAAAAAGTGCAGCACACTTTTCACATGCCAAATCTAGCTCACTTCAGTAGTAAGTTTTTCCCTACCTTAAATCTATGACCATTTTTAACGATCAATGACTTTGAGAGCAGTAAGTTGACCCACTACCTTATTTGCAGTCTTGCTTTTGAAACCTTTGCTTCTTTTCCCAGTGTCCTAGGTTTTAGTCTTTTGTCATAGATCACTTGCAGGATCACTCTTCAAAAGGCAGCTACTAACACAGGCTTACTGAAGAAACAGTTGCTTTTGTGTGTGTGTGAATAACTTTAAACTGTGATTTGTACTGATGAAGGAAGTTGATGGGAAATATTACTTAATAGGAACATTTGCTGGTAAATACCACTTAACATGAACTTATTACGAATAAAGTTCGAATTTTATTATGAACTCCTTTAACCTTCACGATACTCCTGTAGACTACATATTACCAGTATATATACCCGTTACATTGAAGGAGCTTACATACATCACCCATTATACTGCTCCACATCTACCAGATACTTGGGGTGCAGCTCGTAGATTTATCTTATAATTAAAGTCCATACCCTTCTTGTGCAGAGTATTTCTGTTTCTAGTCTATTCATAAACAAAAAGCATCCTTCAAAAGACCACATTCCATATGTCAAAAACATACCCTGCCATTATGAACTCTTTAAAAAGGAGATGTGTTAAAGTCTTGAGGACCAAATGGGGTTTTTTTCTCTTTATAGTACCCAAAGATTATACATTACCATTTCCTTCCAAAGAGTTTTAAACTTTTCAAACACTATTCCTTTACTTTTCAACAAGCCATCGCTCCATTACTTTTAATTTACTTTCCTTTGGTTTTAAATGGCTTTAGAAGCTTTCCAAATTCATTCCAGAGCTCAAATAACTAGGCCTATAAATGTGCCAGCTTTAACTCTAGGGGTTACAGATCTACTTAAGACTCAGAATGCATGTGTGTTCGTATAACACACACAGTTTTCTGGAAAACTATGCTATTTTATGATGTTATTGCTTCAGAAAAAAAAATCTTTAGACTGATCATCAATCAACTGTCAAAACACACAGAAAGATATTCACCCCAAAGAATGAATTAACCTCGTAGGGTTCCATGTGCCTAATCTACAGTGATGGGTATATGCTACAAAACTAAGAATAAACTAAACAGTATGTGTACATGTATGTGCACACACACGCACACACACATATACACATACACACACACACACACACACACACACACACAATCTGAGAAATTTAAGAAAAAGTACCTGGTAAAAATTGTCAAGGGTCAATAACTGCTTTTCATAATTCAATTCATTAGCTGAAGAAGTGTCTTTCTATTTCACAGTTCCATCTAGAGAACACATGTGACTGACTCGTTTTAAAACGGCCTATGCCACCATGGTGAAATATGTTCAGTGGCCCATCTCAGGCTGTTCCATCCCTGCTGAAAACACTGTAGATATGCACTGCAAATGCCTGAAGACATAAGTTATTTGCTAAGGCCTGCAATGTTCATAGCTCTGTTTCAAAAGTAAGGTTGCCAGGGAATAAATTGAAGCTCAGTGCACGACAGTCTGTCCAAACAATCTGCAAACGTTTATTTTGCCTGCACAGTTCAGTTGAAATCAGTTCCTACTGAGACACTGACACTGCTATAATGTTGATTCATGCCTTTGTGGCTTCAAAAATTAATAACCATAACTTTTGTTTTTTAAATAGTTTGGAACTGCCAGCAGCATGCTACCTCCAACTGGCTCTAAATAAAGCAGTTCATGACTTAGCTCATTCTCAAGGGCAGAGAGGCATCTTCTCAGTCTGAGTCCCAGCTGGTTTCTTGATCGACAAGGTGAAGTTTAAGACTGAATTACTGTCCTTCGTCACCCAGAAGCACCACAGGAAAACCTCACAGTGCCATTTATCAATGAAGTCAAAAAACTAAAAAGCTAACTGAGATCACATGTTATTAAAAAGTTTCTGCATGTCAAAAGAAATCTCCAGTATAGTGAAAAGAAAACCCACAAACTGGGAAAAAATCTTAGTGAACTGTCCCTCAGACAAAGGACTTCTGTTTAAAACATATAAAGAATTAAAACAAATCAGACCCCAAAATTCAAAGATCCAATCCAAAAATGGGCATCTAATGAATACACAGTTCTCAGATGAAGAAATACAAAAGGCAAATAAACACACGAAAAAATGCTCATCATCATTAGTCATTAGAGAAATGCAAATTAAAACCACACTGAGATTCCTTCTCACTTCTGAAAGAATGGCCAGGATCAAGAAAACTACCAACAACAAATGCTGGAGAGGATGTGGGAAAAAAGGAACTCTTCTGCACTGTTGGTGGGAGTGTAGACTGGTGCAACCACTGTGGAGGTCAGTCTGGGGATTTCATAATAGCTGGGATTGCAAGTCCCACTTCTAGGCATATTCCTAGAAGAACTGAAAGCATCATACCACAGTGATATATTTGCACCTATGTTTGTAGCAGCACAATTTGTAATAGCCAGATCTTGGAAACAACCTCAATGTCCATCAGTTGAGGAATGGATAAAAAAAGTTGTGGTATTTTTATGCAATGGAGTACTATTCAGCTATAAAGAATGATGACATTGAGATATTTATAAATAAATTGATGCAACTTGAGACCATACTCACAAGCAAAATAAATCAAATTTACCTGTACAAATACTATATAATCTCCCTAGTGTAAGAAATGGTAAAAGTACATAAGATTTTATCATGATTCCCCATTATATTGCTTTGAAGCCTTATAATGTTTTCATTCATTAGTTGGAATGGTTTTATTCTTTTTTGTTTGACTTTATTATGTACAATGGTATAAACAGCTATTATGAAGAAAATAATACATTATGAAAGCCATTGCTGATTTAATATCATCTTGTTTTGTCCTACCATGCTTTTGTTCTTCTGTTTCCATTGGTTCTATCATGGTGTATCTTACTGAATTTTAATATGCGTGACAGTATAAACAAATTTTTATGGAAAATGAGATAAGACTTTTTATGGAAAATGAAATTTTATGGAGAATGAGATAAGATTGTTCGTTTTCAGTTATTTGGTTCTGAATGCCCTGTAATACTTTCATTCTCTTGAATGGTTTTATACTATTTCGTTATGTTTGATACTATGTATATGAAGCTATGCTCAACTATTTCAAAGAAAGAGACATCGTGGTAGTTAATATTGGGTTGTCTTGTGGTGAAATACTGTGTTGCTTACATTGTTCTGCTCTGATCTGCTTTGTTCTGTCCTCTTTGTCTTAATCTCTTTAAAATAAAAAAAAATTTAAAACCTAAAGGCTTTGTTACCAATGTGTACACTGAACTGAAAATGCCTGTGCTCCAGTCATTAAATCTTTCATGTTACGAACCAATTCTTTAGTCTACTGTGCATGCTCTTCAAAATATTTATCAGATTGGATAACAAAAACATCCACCCAGCCTCAAAACACCTGTATAAAACTATGCTTTTTTAAAGGATCCCAAGGATTTTGTAGTTAAAATAAATAGTTCTAAGTTTATTTTATCATAAAAATGTTTCCCAAAATAAATGGGATGCTCCAGATATATACATTTGCCTTGTATTCCATACCAAGCAGCTGGAGCCCGTAATTAGAAGGAAGTCATCTGTGTCCTGCTGAAGGTGTCTGAACCGGAACCTGTGCCTCAGCTTGGTGACACTTCGCCTCAGTGAGGTGAGCATGACAAACTCTCAAGCATTCCTTTTGGTCTCTGCTCAAAATCAAACTATGTAAAGTCACGTAATGATTATTCAATATCTTTGTTTTTCTAGGAAATTCACCTCAAACCAAAGTTCTCACACAGTGCAAAATATGTAACTGCCTTCTTCACCCAGGTGAGGTTTTATCTATTAGGAAATAACTGTACAGGGGTCACTTCTGCTTAAATCTGTATGATCTGTCTGAGCGTTAAGTTTGATGCTAACAGACACAGCATACAGTAATAAACAAAAAGATTCTCTGGGAAAAGGAGGAACCTAGACAATTATGCCGAATTTCCCATGTCTCAAGATTCGAACAGCCATTCTTTGGCTTGATAATTTTAAAAATTCCAAGAAAATCAAACATTATTTAATATGTTTGACATCCAATCTCCCTTCAATTGCATGGATAAAAGGGTGACTCAGAATATGCAATATAATCTTTAATGCTGACAGATTGTTGATTTATTCACAAAATCTTAATGAGTATTTATGATGTGGAAAAAACTGTATATATACTATAACATGGAACTTAGTAGGCTTATATCCCAAAGGGAAAGCCCACACACAAAGAGTTAATTACCATAACTGTGCATTGATGTGCTTATACATCTAACAAACACGTATTAAACACCTACTGCACACTGAGACCCTGTGAGGTACTATGCCAGGGACAGTAACAGAATAATGTTCAGGGTATTTGCTCAGAGAACTTCAGCTGCATGTTTAGCCTTCAGTAGGCTGGAGCATAAGAGCATGAAAATATGGTAAGAGAAAGTAAACTATAAAACAGATATGAGATAAATCATGGATGGCCCTATAAACTTTAATTAGGTATTTAGACTTTCTCCAATAATCCAATAAGGAAGTACTGAGGGTTTCAAGCAGGGAGTGGCAAAATCAGGTGAGTTTTAGAAAGCTACGTAAGGCAACACCATGGTGGTGGGGGGAAAAGCGGAGGATATTCAGTAGTTCTCTACACCGTGAATGTATCTCTAACGCTATATGATCAGGCTATAGACAGTCAAGCTGACTATTCTTTGTATCTCAGCTGTGCACACCTTGAGGATGTACCTATTTCCTCTAACCTGCAGTCAGGCTATTTTGCTTCAAAAGCATTCTCAGTATTCTTTTGCAATTTTATTTATAAATGAATCACTTCTACTTACCAGATAAGAACTAATAAAATCACCTTTTTCATGTATAGTTCTCACTTATCTAAAAAAAATTATCCTGTAGAAAATCTAGTTGTACTGTTTCCTATCATTGCCCAATAAATAGTGGTTATTTCACTGCCCTTGATGGCTTACAAAAGTGTGTCTGTCAGCTTTTCCACTACTTCATGGAGGAGAAGTTAAATTTAGCTCACAGTTTCATAGGATTCAGTCCATGACTGGCTGTCTCCAAGGACAAACACGGTAGAAGGGTATGGTGGCGTAATATTTCTTAGTTTATGGTGGCTGGGAAAAAGAACAGGAGAACAATATCAGAAATAAAGGAGGCCAGAGGCCACCATAGTTCCCAAGGTCAAGCCTTCATGACCCACCTAGCCACACCCAAAAGAATGTTAGGAAAGAAAGTTATCAAAAGGAAAGAACAAGTTGGATAGGGGAAAGGAGAAAAGGAAGAAGGGAAAGGATTATATGTATATATACACATAAATCAGATAACTACACTACTAATCTCTGTAATTTCCTCAAAAGGAACAGATTGTGCTCCCATTGTTTGATTGTTTGATCATTTTATCCCTAAATCTTGTAACCTGAACAACTACTTCTAAGATAATATGTAATATATTAACTAGTGTTGATTTCTTACTATTTTTTTTAAAAATTCTGCATTATTTTTATCTTTGTTTTATTTTTAAAATAAAATTTTTTAAATCCAGAAAAAATGTTTTACTAATCTAGGTATTTTTTAATCAAGTCAAATTGATACAACAGGATTAATAGTCACAATCACTCCTTTCTACACTAAAACACCTCTCCTAAAACCACAGTTCCCAAATAAATACAATAATAATTTTGTCTAAAGATAAAACTATCTCATGTGCAACTAAAACACAATAATCCCTGCTGAGAAGTCTCAACAGTCCCAGCATTGCTAATAAGTCTGTCTTCTTCTATGAGACTCAAGGCAAACTCTTAGCTATGACATCTACAAAAATAAAATAAAACACAATAAAAATTATATAATCTCCAGTTATGGTGGCACAGGGTAAATTTTTCATTCCAAAAGGGGGAACAGGAGACAGAAAAGAATAAGAGCAAAGATGAAACCCAGAGGGCCAAACATTAAGTCTTAGAGCCCCACGTCCAGCATCTGAGGCACATGGGGGTAAGCGGGTATGGATGACCTCATCCACGTGGCCTTGCTGGTTGCGGCCCATGTGTCTTCTCTTACGCTGGTTCTGCTCACAACTTGTAGCTTGACTCATCACATATTCCATGGTTCCAACATCTCCAACGACCTGGGGACTCTACTCCACCTTCAGTAACATTCCCAGAGTTTCACCTACTTCACTCTCAAGGTCTCCTTGTCTGACCTCCTTTGAAATCTGGATGGAAGCCTCCCTGGCTCCACAGTCTTGCATTTTGCATGCCAATAAAACCAGCAACACAGAGATAAAACCAAGTAGAAAAAGCAGGCAGGCCCTTGGACCATGGTTGTATTAGCCTCTTTAAGCAGAGTGAAATGAATCCTGGGTAGCTAAGCAGTGTAAAACAGATCCTGGGGAACCAGTTCCCTGGGAGGCCCTTGCCAAGCCAGAGTCCCAGAGATTCACTTCTTCAGTGAAAAATTTACACTTGCATCCTTGAACTTGAAATATTGGCATCTGATTGATTCCTCAGATCTCCTTGAGCCATCTTTCTTCATGTCTCTGTACAAAGTACTCATTTCCTTTTTGAAAGCAATCATACCTCCTTTGGCCCCAACTCTGGTTTCTTTGAATCAAAATATTATTTAAGCTTTTCAGATTTTTCTGCGCTGCTTTTTGCTGCAAATTCACACTATAAATCTAGCTAAAAGAAGACAGCAATACTCATGTCACACCTGAACACTGGGCTGTCTTGATTTTTCCTCCACCAGATTAATCAGTCTTCTGCCCTGTAGTTTCAAGATGTGGTCAAATATAGGCAAATTTTTTGTGGGAGTATAACATACGTAGCTTCTACTCCAAATGCCAGTGAAGTCCTTCTTCCCATCTGAAACTTCCTGACCTTGGCCTTTACTGTCTGCATTCTTATCAGCATCTGGCCTTTCTGAACCTCAACCAAAATTATTCACCATGCTCTTCTTACAGCATTTGTCTAGGGCTTCTCTATCCTACATCTCCAAATCATTCAAAACTCTTCCCACAGATCCGTTTTCAAAGGCTTCTAAAGCACACGGTCAGGTGTAGTCACAGCAACAATCCCACTCCTGGTACCAGCATATTAGTCAGTTTTCCTTTTACTGGGACGAACAACATCCACAACTCAAACGAAGAAAGCTTTACTTTGATTCACCATTTCATGGAATCAAGTTCATGATCAGGTGATTCCAAGGCAGAAACATCATGGCAGCAGGATGTGGTGGAGGAAAATTGCTTAGTCCAGGGCATCCAGAAAACAGGACAGGGGAAAAGTGTCAGAGAAGACAGGGAACCATATATACAGTATTGAAGCTCATACCTCCGTGACCTATCCCGATACAATCAGAAGTGTGTTTTACTAACTGGCCAGGCAGTTCTTCATCCTCTCAAGTTGGCATATCAGGACTGACAGTCACAGAAGGCAAACCAAACATCATAGTCTCCCACTGTCTCAGCTACTCTCATTCTGCATCACCCCCAACTCTTGATAACAGTCATACTGAAGGGTGTTTGGGTGCTTTTTTACCATTACTATAGGCAAAATCTAAGGTAAACTTTTAGCCAGATAACAGCTGAGAGCAGTGTTTTCCCACAAGCTGAATCATCAGATTCACCTGAGCAATTTTAAAAAACACAGATGACAGGGTTCTGAACTTCATTAAGTCTGTACATGTGTGTGTGTGTCCGTGTGTGTGTGTGTAAAATTTGTATTTTTATACAGCTCCTTGACTAAAGTTATGAACTAAATCAGTTTGGTAAATCCTACATTGAAGGTTTTCTAATAAGTTCCTTGTAATCATTTATTTTTTTCTCTTAAATACTTTAGTGAAACTCAGACAATCACTTTAAGTAATTGCCACCCTTTCAGTGTTTACTGAAACAGTTTATAACTAATTCACAAGCCATTTGGTGAATACTTCAGGCTTACTTAGTTTTCTTGCTGCACATTAAGCAGTTTGTTAACTATTAATAGTGAAGAAAAAATCAGAATCTTCAGGTCATTTTAATAGTTAAAGGGGCCTCCAAGAAGCAAGATTTGTAATTAGCAAAATACATGTGAACTCGTTGTGACATTCACCAGGACGTGATGGTCTCTGCTTTAAAGCAAGAGCAGGTCATAAATAAACAACGTGCTGCCTAAAATAAGTCACCTTCCCTCTTGCCCACTGTAAATAAGAAAATATACAGGAAAATTCTATTTTTGCTGGCAACAGTAAGTATTTGTGAGGCAACATTACTAATAAATGAACTCAGGATAAAATATATCTAAATAAAAAATAAAACTGCTGATATCTATGAAGCAATTACTATTCCAAGAATTTAGTGTCCATTCTAAATTCTTTATGATTTTATTTTCCCCATTTAATAATGCTAGGAAATATTATTATCCCATTTTATAGATAAGGAAGCTGAGTGTACAGAGAAGCTGAGATCAAACAGCTAATAAGCAGGAACTAAAAGCAGGAAATCTTTGTAGTCTATGCTCTGAACCACCCTACTCTTCTGACCCTACGCCTTGAACTATGTTTGAAAGAGGCAGAGGAGCTACAAGAAACAGACAGGTACAGATCTTCCAAATGATCGAGGCCTGCAAATCAGCATCCGATTCACTACACCAAGGGCCTACTGTATGTTGGACACTGGCCTCCATGCTTGGAGAAACAGTAAGAAAGACAGTCCCTTCTCTTTGGCATTAGTGAACTCCACTGTCCACTCTCACAAAGCCTCCCAGCTCAGAGCACTACTGTTTCAGTGTTCATTATAATTAAGTCTGCACAGACCTGTCTGCCCTCCCACTTAGCTGTAAGTTCCACGCCTCGTGATCAGAACAAATACCACAGCTTAGTTCTTCTCCGGCCCGTAAGTCCCCAGTAAATGTGCCCTGGATAGTATCTTGCAACAGATGTTTAATGAATGCATGAACAGATTAAAAACAGAAAGAGGAACACAGAAGTAACACGAGAGGAAAACAGTTTGCTCTAAGATTCGCAATGTGCTAGAGGTGAAGATGAGGAAAGAGTTTCCCTCTCCAGCCCTGCCATGAAGCTCTGATACACTTCATGTGCCACACGAGGCTTCTTCTTTACTAAGACCGCATGGTTTAACACATTATCATACACTAAAAAACATATAAAATTTTGTTCACATTTCACCTTCATGGTCCATCTCTCATTTAACACGGTAGAACCTTGTAGGCAGGGGCACTGCGCACCTCTCTTGCTATGTCAGATCATGGTAAAGGCGAATTTGAATTTAGTCTTCAGAACAGCCCTGTGAAGTAGATCAATCTAAAAAATGAAGGTTTAAAGAGGTCAAGAAACTTGCCTGAGGTTGCACAGCTACTAAGAGACAGAACAAGACTTTCACTCCAAATCCCACACCAGTAACAATTATGCTATTTTATCCTCTCAGAGATCCAAATCCATGCTCCACCACCTACCAGTTATGTGACCTTGAGGAAATTATTTAACTCCGCTAAGCCTTGCTTGTATCATCTGTGTGGTTAGTGATTGATAATTCGTGGGAATAAGGATTAAATGAGATAAGCAGTACAGGGTGTTGGTCATATAAATACAGAATGTTTATTATTCTGACTTTTCCCAGTAATTCAGTATATCTATTAAAAACTGAGTTAGGTATAAACATCTCTATTAAGAGACATGCTGCAAAGACAGCTACGCTAAGATATACGTCTCAGCTAAGCAATTCTAAGTGTTCCACAAAATTAAAAGTACAAATGAAACTAAGACTCCACCGTGAACACAAATAAACACAGCTTAACATTTTTCTAGGACACCTTTTACTATCCCTCTTTAATAACTAAAGACACTAAAGTACACTGTTTCTTTGTTTGTTTGTTTAATCTTGCCCAGGACAGAATCAGTCTTCGGAGATCTAGAACCAGAACCTCGAATCATGTTATCGTAGAGTAATTCAATGCTGCACATTAAGCACTTTTCTAAAAACCTCCTGGTGATGGTTGATTTCATGTGTCAACTTGAATAGCTAAGAGATGCCCAGAGAGCTGGTAAAACATTATTTCTGGGTGTATCTTTGAGAGTGTTTCTGGAACACAGTAGTATTTCAATCATGACAGAGTAAAGTTTGTTTTAAAAATCACTCTACCAATGTAAATAGGCATCATCTAAGTTATAAAATTCTCAAATCTAAGCATTGTGCATGAGCATGTGTACATTGAATTACTTTGTGTTAAAGGCAGGAAATTTTCAACTGGGTATATCATCCAAACAGACAATAATAAAACTAATAATAGGTGATGATGAGTAACAAAAGCAAATGAAAAAAAATGATCTCCATCTGGGCTTACTTGCAAGTAACCTAAATACAAGCAAGGAAGGAAAAAATGATTGATTTAAAAAAGAAAAACACCTGTCTGGGAATGAGAGCTGCAATTTTATTCAGACAGAGCAGTCAGACCTCAAGGAGCTCATGGACATCTAATTTTGATGCTGGGTTGCAATGTTAAGCTACAGTTTTCCATTTTATTCTTTCTACTAATAGAAAATAAAGAACCAAAAAATGAAAGGAGTTGGTCACATAAAAGATGCATTTCATCCACATATACCGAAGAGCTTTTTCCCAAGGGGTGGTCCGTGGGGAAGACACCCCAACTCAAAAAGCACTTCAAGTATGAACAGCAAAGCAATCTGCAAATGATTTGACAGAGTGACAGAGATACATGGCACTGCTGTGAAAATGAGAATTACAACAGTGTAAATGCCATTTGGGCTGAATTTTATTATCAACAACCAATCTGTTTTTCTACACTTACAAAGAAGAACCACATGAATAATCGATCACTTCCCCTACCCTGCTTCACCAGTTGTGTCTCCCCAGCCCACTTCTGACCCACATCTGCCGGGGTGCTGTATGCCTCAAGATCACTGCCACATTCACGGGGAATGTAAAGTGGAGAAAAATGAGTCTGACGGAAATGAAGAAGAGAAAAAGACTGACAGAGCCTGATTTTCATACTCTCTCTTACGACAGATGGCAAGCTCAATTTATAATAGAATGTATTGCAAACATTGGGAAAAATAACTACTACAGAAAGCGAAAAACTTTAAAGACACATGATGGAGCTTGAAAAACAATCTGTCTAAAAACCATTTACCAAAATCTACGCATATGATGTCCCTCCAAAAAAATACTCGACCGAGACCTAACATGGCATCATGCTCTTTTCCTATGTGATTACAAGTCCCAACCTCAGGGCACTGTCACCTTTGAGGGTCATCATTGACAAGCTTGTGTGCTGTGAAGATGAAGACTGCCTACCCAGAACTGCACATTCAAGATGTGGCACCTATCTTTCACAACCTCAGTGAACCAGAAGGTGGAGAGACAGATACACAAAGTCCACAGCACAGTCTGAGTTTAAAAAAGCTACCAGTGATCACCTGGGCACAAGGCTCATAGACCCACTGCTGTGCACTGTCTTTGCAAAAGAGTTTGCTGTCATAGATTTCTAAATGTGATTTTTTAATAAGGAATATCTGTTACCTTCATGCTCTGGAAGGAAGCAATCGTGATCCCAGAAAAATCAAAGTTACAAGAGTTTAGACTGGGAAGGGACCTCAGAATCTCTATAGCAATGCTGTTTTATAAACAAGAAAACAGAGGTTCAGAGCATTAAGGGACTTGTCCACGTTGGAAAGATACTAGTAAAGCCAAGACTCTTAGGCTTAATAAACTCATAAATCTGAGATCATAAATTCATTATTCTCAGATATAGTGCTCTTTCTACCATTATTATGTGCTTTATTGGTTTGTTCCCGTAATTTTTAAATATTTCTTCTGCTGAGACTGAAAAATAAACATCACTATTTCTAAAGTCCACAACACAGTCCCAACTCAGGTAGGCACCTCCTCCCCATTTCTCCAGTGACTGATGTGATTCCTGCCCTGAAACCAAACTAAAGTAACATCATGCTTGGCATGCCCCCTTCTGCAGCTGAACAGAGCACCAAGTTCTAATTATAGAAACAACACTGGACTGTGTCCCATGCATCGTAGTAAGCATGCTTTATTTCCTCAGCACCTGTCTCCCAATATCCTCTTTCCCATGTGCTACACAGAGGGAGGCTGGGACACTGCCAGTTGGCTGAAGTCACATAGCCTCACAGATGGCAAATATGAAGCTCTTAACTCAGCCAGCTCAACAGTTCATTCAAATCCAAGATGAAATCTTTCTTCAAAAAACTGAATGATGCTTACAGGATGGTCAGGTGAATGCATGAGATGCTCTACTCCAAAAATGAGGCTATAACAATACACATAATGGCTACATTAATAAATGTGTCAAGACTTCTCTAACTTTGAATCCCTCAGAATATTTTCAGTGAAAAAGTTGAAGTTTCAAATGGAAAAAAACAAAGATCATTTGAAGATGAAGCCAAAGAATGAAATGAGACTCATCCGTGAGACCGGATGGACAAATTTCAAGTCCCAGCTGACAGCCAGAAACTCTGGGGACACACAAGCTGCTCAGACCTGAACCTGAGTGATTTCTTATTGACACTTTTAACCTGAAGATAGTCTCAGAATTCCAGTAGAGATACACCTTTTCCACGATGTGAAATTCACCTCAAAAAATACTGAATTGGGCACTGGAGATTTAGCTCAGTGGCATAAGCACCTGCTTTGCAAGTGCGCAGTCATGAGTTGGATCCCTGGTACCAAAAAAAAAAAAAAAAAAACCCTACTAATTGCTTCACCATTTTCTCTGTAACCAAAAGATTTTCACTTTTACCCAAAAAGCTATGTAATTTCCCTCCAAAAAGTGTGTAAATCATATTTGTATTCTTGGTGACTCACAAATTTTTTGTCTTAAAAAGTTGGTAAGTGCTACTCCTGATGCATTGACCTGAGTTCTAAAACACTGTCAACCTTAGGATGCTAACTCTGTCCTTCTCAGTTCAGCGGGACGTACAGAAACTTCACCATCACTCATTTTGTTCTCAGCCTTCTTCCTCACCCAATACTGCTCACAGGTCCTCAGTGTGGAATCTCCATGCTCATGATTTTCAATACTTAGCAGTAGCTCTTATGCCTTTTGATGACCAAAGTAGGCCATAGTAAGTTTGTATGTGTTTTTCTGGGGTTAAAACAACTCACGAGGCATTCATTACTAATACCTGATTATAGTGGCAAGGGCACATTTAAAATAATAACAATAATTAACATATGTGTGGAGTTTATAGTGTTTTTAAATACACTACCTCATTTGAGGCTACCAATCCCAACCAAGATGGGGAATGAAAATAGAAACAGAGTCTCAAAAGGTCAGAGCGCCCGTAAGGGGCAGATACAAAACCTGAATCAAGGGCTTCTAACCCTAAACAGCATGCTCTTCACCCTTCACTGACTCATCCACCACTGCACTAATTTTCTTTGCCAAAGTATATGCACAAATACACACACATGTGCATACACATGTTATATTTATGTACCAAACCAGAAAGGTAAGTGAGAGAGTGATTGTCTTCTACAGAAACAACCTCAGAATGCAAAGACAAGGAGCAGCTTTTTGAAAACAGTGACTGTGTGCTGTGTGCCGAGTGCGTCTCTCTGCAGAGCAACTGCGCGGGTAGGAAGCCAAAGAAGCTCACAATGTAACCTGGAGAACCAAGCTCAGCCCACCGGGCTGGTGGATCCTGGGACACAGGTGGTGACAGTGGCCCCTGGCAGGCCATGGTTAACACAGACTCTCCAAGGCCTCTGTCCCAAAGCCAGCCTCTAGCTGACTCTCATAAAGCCTCTTTGTCTCAGGCCCTCCCAGCGCCTGGGAAACCTCAGAGCATCTACCAGCAAGTGCGGCTAAGCTTGGCATTATTGGCTCTCAACAGCGACTGGTGGGTTGAGCCAAGACGTGTGTTCAATAACACTCAGTCCTGCCAACAGTCTATAATACAGAAGTCTGTCTTTTATCTCTAATAAATGATTACGAGATATTTCATTCTAGTAACACTTAAAATCCAAATGAGAGAGAGCCAAGGAACAGCCAGGGTGGGATAATTTCATATTTTCTATCACCACATGAATAAGGAAACTGCTAAGTCTGTCAACAACAGATCCACAAACACAGAAAACTTTTTCAACCTGAGAGAGCAGATTTTCAATTATGCATAAAAGAGAGGAATTATTTCATATTACAGACTCTACACTATCAAGCATGTATAAGTAAGCCACTTTAAAATTAATAAAATATTAGATACCACATTTAGTCAGCAGAAATGACCAAATTATGTTTCAGTCTTCCTGCATTTTGAAATTTAAAACATGATTTAGTCTAAAATGTAGAAAAAAAACTAACGGTCCCCAAACAAAAATACACAGAACTTTGAAAAAAATAAGCTTGAAGTGGGTGTGGTGACACATGCCTCTTATCCCAGACGGTGGGAGGCTGAGACAGGAGGATTGCAAGTTTCAAGTCCAGACTGAGCAATTTAGCAAGACCCTGTCTCAGACAAATCTTACAAACAGTATAGGGAATACAGCTCAGTGTGAACTCCAGGAGTGCAAACAAAATGAAAAACAAAACAAAGAATAAACTGAAGAACCAAAGCTTTGCCGCCTTCCCAGACAATGCTTGTAACACACATGCTGCACGTCACTGGAAGATACAAGTTGGATTTTTTAGGTTCACTCTTCATGGCTCATTCCATATGAGCTAGAACAAGTTCTAACTATATCTATTGCTACACAAAAGTTAGCATCTTTTCTTCATGTACATTTATGTGTGCAAATCCACAGAGACAGGAACAGGATATCCAGAATGGGCTCAGGGACAACAGAGTGAACACAGGCTTGCACTCTCTGCTCTGTTATTTGGTGTGTGTTATTTTGCTTTTCCTCCCATATTATTTGAACTATGGAAATAACAACACGTTCAAATTTTATTTGTACAAGATAGACAAAGAAAATGGAAAACCAGATTAAAATATCTGGTTCATATCAGAAGCACTAACAAACTGAAAACAAGCATGTTTTGGAAAAAAAAACACACACACAATGAATTCCCCAAGGTGAAAAGGCATGTAGGAAAGATACGCAAATATGTTTATTCTCCAACGAATTTTGAAGAATTATGGAAAAGAATGATACAGTACTGTGACTGCCTCCTCTCTTTGGAAAATCAAACTAAAGTCCATGAAACTCTCTTACCTGAGTATTAATTAGAATTTGTTACCCCAAAGCAAAAGGCAAACCCCTGCACAGGTTGGTGCACTGACACCTTATTGGCAGCTCCAGAGTCTAATCTGTTCCCTAAGCAAACTGGTCCCCTAATTGTAGAGAAATACAGCATCTGCTCCCAGCATGCATCTGTGCATGAGAACACGATGTGAAATGACCATGCAGCTACAAAGCATGAAAAAAGCACAGTGACTTTTAAAATTTATTACAGTAACACACACATTGTCATTAATCCCACTAAATACACTCCCCCTTGATCGCACACACGCATCCATCATTTCTACCACTCCCTGAAGCAGAGGGTCCGTGGAAAGGACTCCGGGACACTTTTATAAACAGGTGGGGACAATGAGACGCGTGTGTGGGAGCTGAGGAAGGGTACTGCGAAGTAACTTTTTAAACTTTAAATATTCACTGTGCCTTTCAATCACATCTACAAACACCATTCTTCTAAACTGCAGTCTTTCATCTCCAACTGCTCACACTTTCAAAATCACTCCCTACTCTAAGCTTTATTCACCCCTTCTGCCACTGAAAGTCCCCCAACAACTCTCCTTAAGAGTGCAATGTTTGATTAAGTGTGCCTCACACTTTCAGCAGGGCTACGTGCTTTAAGTGACAGAAATATAAAGAAGCAGCCTCCAAGAAGCAGGTAGTTTTAAATAATCTGTTTCATGGCACAAAACTGAATTTTTGCCACAGAAAGAAACTAAGCTATCTTTTAACTTGTGACTTGTGTTTTAAAGTACATATAATTTTTATAAAACTCTGGGGTACCATTTGCTATTTACACGTCCTTGGCTAAGGAAGCCACTTGAAAGCAGCAGGCCCAGAGAGGACGCAGAGACAATCGCCTTAGTGAGGGAAGCCCCTGCCTGCTGTCCTTGGTTGACAGTATCCACATCTTCCATAATTCAGGGCGGAATCTCAGTCACAGCAGCACCGGACGCCTGGCTCAAGATGAGTTCATCAGCCTCTGATGTGCCACATCTTCAGGAACACTCCCCCATCTAGCACACTTGCTAACTCACTACAAAGGAAACATTACTACACTCCCTCCTCATTTCAAAAAAAAAAAAAAATCAAACTTGTTTTCATCTCCCAGGGACAGCTGGAGACAGACGTACATTCTTCTCCTGCCAGGTCCCAACCAACCCAACAACACCCAAAGATGAACTTGCATCACCCATGACCTAATCTGAGTCCACCGAGGCCGTGGCCACAGGCCCACGCCAAGGGGACACAGGGGCGAGTGGCGTGGGAGGAGGGGTGGCAGCCACACTCCCAGTGGAACCTGCTCCATGTGGCTCCAGTCGGTCTCTGCAGAACGTTTCTTCGCCCTTAAAGTCCCAAGGACTCTCACTGCACACGGCATTTATTTTTCCTTATATTTCACGTCTTTCTGGGAGTCATACAGCCGTTCCAAGGGGACCACGAAAACCCTCCGTGGAAATCGTGTTAGATGAAACGATCCCTTGTGTCCACTAGGGAAGTGAAGGCCCTCACTGTTCCCAGACTGTCTTCATCATGTTCTCCAGAAACTTACCACATATAACCACGCACCCTGCACTTCGGGCATGAAGACCTGCCCTTCCCCGGGACTCCCGACGACGGCGCGGTCCACACAGCAAGTGTGGTCACCGTGGGCACGCAGAGCAGGCCAACAGGCTGCAGCATAACTTGCAGGGTGTTCCCCAAGTTCAGAGGACGCGAGGGGGAGAAGAAACCGCTGCTTCACCGGTGATCACAGACAGAGTCAACCGACTGACCACTGAATGGACTCTGCAGACTTGGGTGACAGTCCGGGGCCAGCTCAGCGGAAGTGGGGATCCCGCTGATGGCCACTGGGGATGCTGTCCAGGGCGCTGCTGAGTGCGGTACCCTACTCCCAGGGAAGAATGTACCTCTGTCTCCAGCTCTCCCTGCCAGACCTCTATCTGCGCTTTATTTCTGGATTTTATGTGGGTGATTCTAGAGCTTCTCCTTAGTAAATTTTTTTTTATTTTAAGTTGTCTCAGTATTCAATAAATAAGCTTTATATACTTCCTTATGAGAAAAACACAAAAATTTCACTCACACACACACACACACTCTCTCTTACACACACACACACACACAGAGGTGACATGATTGTTCTTTGTTCACTCCATTCAAGTCTCTTTTTTTCTCTCCCATTTTTCTATTTATAATTTAATTTTTATTATTTTAGTCTATTTAATAACTATATGTCACCTTTAATCTTTCTGGTAACTAGGAAGAGCTCATATAGGTATATTTTAAGAATGTTTCTAGTTTTGAACACTTTTGACTTTTGGCTTTTCTGCATATTTCTCCATCCTGAAAGTGTATAGCAGCTCCTGAGAAAGTACAGAATGAAACTGCCCCCATCAGGACCATTTAGTCAAGTTGAATAACCAGAAAAACTCGGAATTCCAAGTAATTCAAGTTTAAGCATAGTCTTAAATTTATTAAGTAAAAAGAGTCTACAAATTTTATAAAGCACTCAAAAAATACATTTTATATCAAAGAACCAACACAAGAAATTCATGTTTTACTACAGAGACTGAAAATCTGTGCAAACACAGGTCATATCCTCAACTATAACAAAATTTTGTATTTATCTCCTAGTTGGTTCAGGGCAACTGTAATCTGACATACAGAATAATGAGCTAAAATTTTTTTTAATTCTATCATTTTCGTCATAGCTGCAAAACTAGTTTGTTGTCATGTAACTAGAAATCCAAATCACATCTTTAACTCACCAGAAAAGTACATTTTCACCCATTTACATTGAAGAACATGTAATAGTTTCATGTTTTAATCAATCAGATTACTGATACTAGCTCAATATAATATCAATCTAAAAGTCTACTTTCTCTCTATAAATACCTCCCCTTGACTTATGAGAGTCTCCTGCCATATAAAATCTGAGATTTTCACCGCATCTAACCTATCACTTCCCATTTATTCAATGAAATTGTGATTTCTTACACAATGTTCTTTTGGCTCAATATCAGTTGTGGCTCATAAAATTTAGAGCTTTGATTCAATCTTCATCAAAATTTTTTGGAGGCCTCTGACTCCATATAAATTACTGTCAGTTATTTTGGTAAACTTTAATCTGATTCTTACTGTTTTTCACAACTTAACATGTGAGATAAATAAACAAAGTTCATCTTTAACACACAAACAGAACCAATGAAAAGAGTTCTACACTCTTCTAATAATTTTCCTCACTATGATCTTCTGAATCCAAATAAGTCCAATAGTTCAGCTTTGAGAGTTTCTCTCTCACATAACACAATAAATCACCTGATTGGTTTGCATAATACGAGAAATCTAACCTCAATTCCTTTCTGAGATGACCTCAAAGTTTCCCTTGAGATACTAAAGACCTAGATACCCAGTAATATGCACTAAAGCAGTTACAGAGGGGATTTATTTATTAAACATTAATCCCCTTGTCATGCACCTAGAAAATCCTTGATACACTTTTGTACTGAAACTTCACTGGAAACACATTTTTCTAAGTCTCCAAGACCTTCCCCTTGACAAGCCAATAGGCCTTTCTCAAACCTTCAGTTCCCTTGACCTCTCTGCTTCACTTGGCACTGCTGAAATTCTCTCCTCGCATGGCTTCCTCGAGTGTTCCCTGTGTTCTTCTGCAAACTCTTTGTCTCTTTTGCTGACTGTTCTTTTTGTCTGTCTCCACCCCTCTGGCTGACAACAGCCCCTGAGGTTCAGAATTTTGCTTTCTGCATTTCTCTCTCAGTATTCATCACATGCATTCCTGACTATATCTTGTACAGGCATTCTAAACAACTAGTGATCAATGTTTGGCTTCTCAGACTACGATCCTATTTACATTTACCAACTGGTTATCCCAGGCTCTAACTCCTGACACTGGAAAAGTAACATCCCAGCAACTGAGTTTATATTCTCCAGCCCAGCAGAAATTCCCAGTATCGTACAGCACACCTGCATTATAAAACTGCACACGACACCATCATCTCTGACCTCTGGCTATGCTGCTGCAGTCCAGCCTCACCTCTGCCACCTAAGGAGCTGTCAGCCTCTCCCATCTCAACACATCCATACATCTGAGGACCTACATCACTGCTGCCCAGCACTGCATCCAATCACTAGTCAAATTCATCACAACTTACCCGTGGCCATGCAAGCTTTCCCGCCACTGCACATGACTTGTCTATGGTCATGTCTGGACTTCGGTGTTTACACACACCCTTCTGTGCACTCGAGATGCCTTCTTCACCTCTTTTCCTTCACTATCCAGCTCAAAATCCACACCACCCTCAGCCAGCCCCGTATCTTAGCAGCACCCCTTTTACCATTCAGGATTCAATTATTCCCTTTGTTCTGTTTCCTCCACTTTCAATATATTACTTTGCAAGTGCTCTCGATTTGTGTCAGATGTACAAGTGATTCTGCTAGATGATAAAACTCCTTGAAAGCTGAGAATCCCTCTTACATAATAATATCCTAGTTCTTATATAAGACTACTTACAACATTTTGATAGTATATGCAGCAATTATGTACAGCACAATACCAGCAAGTAACTACTATTTAGTTAAGAAATAAAGTAGCTAGCATAATTGGCCAAGTTAAACCAAATCCTATAAGAAACATGACACATCCAATAGTCAAAGGGGATCTAATTCTCTTCAACAACAAGTTTTAAATTATTCCAACATAGAACATTTCCCTCTTTAAATGAGCTTTATTGCCTGTTTCATGTTTTCCTTGTTAGCTTGTCCACCTGCTGGAAAGAAAGAGAATAACTCTCACCTAAACTAATTACGTCTTCTTCCTGAGCCTTGAATCTTGGCTTCACACCTCACTCAGCTCTGTATTACTCCCAGAGGCGCAACAAAGCACGTTCTCTCAAGGGCAGCCCAGGCCTCCGCCTCAACCTGTCACTTCTGACCTGGAATGTAATTCCAACAGCAGCCCTGAAGTCAAGAAGCAGCCTGCATTTCATTGAAATATACACAGGTTATACACAGTTTGATGCCAATGTTACAAAGGGGGAAAAAAGAGACATGGGTTTTACTTTCTCTAACTCAAAAATGGAATCAGAAAAAAAGGAACAGAACACTACATGCTATGTCCACATTTTTAAATGGATACATAACTGAGCAACACAAGATACCTCCTCCAAGGATATTGGCCTGATGACTCCAGACATACTCCCAAGTCTCTCTAGACACCCTGCCTGCACTGCTGCCCAAGGCCTCCTTTGGGAGCCAGATTCAATGCCGCATCAACTCATTTGCTCAGACGTTACAGCTCCAACACTTGCAGGACTTTTCCCGAAACAAAAGCACTTAGAAACACCAGGATTGCACTGATCTTCCATAGTTTTCCAGTAGGTTTCATATGCAAGATGGAATTGATTCAAGGAAGAGACTGTTATGCACACAATGGGAATGCTTCCCCTTCCTCACACAGTTCCCAGTCTACCAGAAGCAAGAGACATTACTAACCAGTGGGCAGCAGAAGTCAGATGGCTATGGCAGCTGATGTACGCTGGAGACAGAGAACTAAAAAGAAGTCAGAACAGGGCAAGAGATTAGCTCCTGGGAATTTTCATCATCCTCATTAGTGGGACAAAAATCAGAATAACAGCTTGATTTTGGATTTTTAAAAAAGAATGCTGTAAGTCATTTATTCATGCTGAAACTTAGTTAATAGAAAATACTTTATTTCGATTCATAGTCCAGAGAAGGCTTCAGGAAAAAAAAACCACAAGAAATAATATTTTGTTATTTCTCCTGCATGTGAAGTGATTATTGGATCACAACCAAAACTTCTGCAACCAAAATTTTAATTTTAAACTTTGATTTTTAAAAAAAGGATAAATTTACTATCCACAAGTCTTTTCTATCAATGAGGAAAAGTCACTAGCACAACACAAGATACAGTTGACAAAAATGAACTTGCAGTTTAAAACACAAAGGCCACGCTGTACATCAAAGATAAAAAGACAACCCTGCCAAAGGCATAGGCAGGAAAGGTCACATGCCGGTTGTATCAGCAACAGAAATGTGATTCCATAAGTGAAAGACTGAACAACACTCCAGTGTCTACAAAACACAGGGCAATCTGAATACTTCTCCAATAAGAGCAGTCAGCATTATCAGACCAGGTCTGGACTGGAGCTAATGCCTCTCCTATGCTTGGTACTTTCCATGACTGACAGGTAGAAGCATTATTTTTATCAAGTCTTCTAAAAATAATGCACAATTATAACTCCTTTCATTTTTTTTAACTTTTATACTAGGAATGTTTGCTTTCCTTCCCCTGAGATCTTTCTTTTCTGTCACTTTCTCTTCTTTCTGGAGGATGCTATGGCACAGATTTGTACCACACACTATGGCGGCTTGCTGTAACATAGGCTGGTAACGCACCTAGAAATACCATCCTTCTTTGGACAAGACATCCAATGGGAGCACCATAATTAATCCAGGAAATCTGCCTTCTCACACCCACAGTCAGAGTGTTCACTGCGGTGTCAGACCAGCCTCACTTACACCTTGGCTCTGCCGCTCACTAGACCCATGACCTTGAGGTACCAGTAGGCAACTCCACCGAAAGCCACCTGAAAAGAAACACACTGTGGGGTACTTACACAATACTTCCCAGTATTCATATAATGATTCAAAGGAAAAATGAATTTCAGAATGTACAACGTAGTCTCTAGCACATAATAAATCCTGCCTAATTTTGACATTAACAGCCTGGTGAGGGGACCACTTCTACTTGTAACCTAAACTGTCTCATTCATAACATACAGGTAACACAAACTACAGAAAGTTCGTATAAGGATGAGTCAAGACACCTGTGAGAATACCGTTTAATGGTATAGCTATAACCAAGGTAATGTAATTCTGCTCAATCCAGCTTAAACTGAGTGTTTTCTAAATGCCATAGTCAAGCACAACACACAGTGTTCACCCTAACTTTGCACAAAGGGATAGAAATTGCTTATGAAGATTCCAATGTTGTTGAATGTTTCCGTATTCCAGTAAAAATATGGTAGATCCTGTAAATTCAGTAAATCCTGTAAAAAACACAGGAAACACCTGCCAGAAGGAAATGCAAGTCTCCAAAGCAAATGACCTCTCACAACAGAAGGAACCATCCACCAACTGGCAGACAGGGAAGCAATGTCTTTTATACCAATCCTTTCCAGGGGCTGGTTTCTGACCACATGGAAGAGAATACTGTGAAGAACTTTTACAAACCATCCCCAGGTTCTGCAGAGAATACTGTGAAGAGCCTTATTAACCATGCCTGGGCTTCACTCCAGCTTCCACCCCACACCTCTGAAAGGAAGGCTCAGCAAGCCACACCTCAACAAGACCTCTAAGTGATCCTGATACACACTGAAGACAAGAACTACTGTTTCAAAATCCATTAAGAAAAGTCACAGGAAGTAAACGCTCCATCACTGGAAAACTGTTTACCAGAAAACAAAGAGGGAAATAGGTTCTTCTATTCAATTTTATTCTAAGTATAAACTCTAAAATAGAATATACAAAGCTCAAAAGAAGGAGCATGCAGTGTGTCCTTTACCTGCATTCTTTCCGTGCCCTCTCAGAGAATAATGCAAAAACTGTTTAACGCTGGTCTTTGCGGTCAGCCAGGTTCCCCGTGCTCCAGACCCTAACTCTTCTCTCCCACCTGCTATGCTGCACACTTGCAAGCTCCAGTGCTCACCACGCCCTAGCCTCCACTGAACCTGCCTGAAGTACTGTACTCATTAATGGTTCAGAGGCATGGACAGCAAAGGGAGGACTGTACCCAGAGCAAGCGATCTGCTTTCTGAGTGCCCAGTGAGCCTGTACTGGAGGGCATGGAACACTGCTGACTGCACCTGGCCAGGCTCACATCAGCTATTCCAACCCAAAGGAACCAGGACAGTCTCATTGAGAATGCATTATGCCAAGAAAGCTTCATTTCTTGTCTTGAATAAATGACCACTGTATTTATGTTGGGTACAGCAAAATATCCAATCCTAACCCTTGCTAACTTAGCAAGCCAATGTTCATTACTTGTTACAGTGTTTAAGGCTGTTGCTAACCATGGACCACACAAAGAATTGCATCTGTATGCGACACTTGACAACTCAGTCCACTGACATCGTACTCAATCAATTCTGAGCTGTGGAGACCAACTGCTCAACACATGTGTAATCCACCATTGCAGCTGGAAAGCTCTCACTGAGGAATCTTACTTCACGACACACGTGGCCTCCTCAGATGGCCCATGGAGGGCACCGTGCCTACAGCTGTCAGGAAATGAAGCAGGATGGCAGGGGTTGCCCCACAGGACTACCAAAGCATGAGATTCCAATGGTTAACAGAAAACTGGAAACAGGAAGCAAGACCTGAAGCACAAGAATATAGATATACATCCCGTAAGACAAAACATTGCAAAAGCACTGGTGAGGCAAAGGGGTACCAGACCAAAACACACAGGTGAGTCCATGCCCTGGTCATAAGAAAACGACAGCAAGTCCACTGATAAGCCAAGATGGGCTTGGAGAAGCAATGCACTGTTTTTCTTGACATTTTTAGCAGTGACTGGGAGGAAGAATTTAGCTTACAAAAACATCAGATCACCCAAACATGAGAGATATTATGACTTTCTTATTCTCCAGAGCTGTTACATGGAGTAAGAATTAATCAGAGTATCAAGCAAAAAACTAAGACCAAAGGGTCAAAATCGCAGAAGACAACTTTAATTCAATACCCTGGAAGACATTTTAGCAATTAAAACCACCCACAGATGGATGGGACCACAGTGTGAAAACAGTGTGCTCTCTGCCCTTAGGAGTGAAAGTTATCAGTTAGAAAACCACAGCAAGAATTCCTGCTTAGAGGAAGGAGAGATTAGCTGGCCCTTACACCTCTTCAGCGCTTGAAGTCTACAAAAGGTATTTCTGATGGAAACCAAATCATTCTACCATTAAAGAAGGAATAATGAACTAGCAAAACGTGCACCATCTAGAATGATCCCAGTCTAAATTACAAGTCAAAGCCTTTCTGCCCATTCTAGGAAACATAACTGATAGAAGCTTATTTTTACCTCTGACATCACACTACCACGAGCACTACTCCTGTTACCCTCATTACAGGGGGCCCTTTCCAACGGAAATTACAGACTCTAGAAATCAAGACAAATAAACAGAAAACTGCTTTAACCCGAAAGCTAACTGCTGATAAAATTCTTGAGATGATCATTCCTTCCCCTCATTTAGCACAATGAGGAAGAAAGCAGGACCTGAAGCTCGAGAACTATAAAAAGCTCCTGAGCACTTGGTCTAAAGAATAACACCAGGCACTGGCCTGGGATCAGCTTACACTACACCGAGCTCCACGGGGAAGGTCCCCAGCCCTGGAACACACGCAAAACCAGTAGAAAGTTGCAGAAGGAAAGAAATCAAAGTTTCATACCCAGTCTGGCTCAGTCTCCCATTCTCTATACAACAATAAATCCTTAATCCAATTTGGCGACCTCCAGCCATGAGACTTCAGGGAAAAGTGAGGATCATATAGCAATAACAGTGACTCAAAACCACTTCCCTAACAGGCCAACATTTGCTACTCTGGAATCAGGGCAGTGAGCTCTGGCCTTGCACGTAGGATGGCAGAGGTGCACTTCTGCCAAGATTCTGTTGGCTTCTGACCTGCAAAGGCCAAGCAATCCACAGTAACTGAGGCAGCACCCGTCCATCCCTGTGAGCCTCGAGCAGAAGACAGAGCAACTCTCCTGTGAGGCCAGCATCAGGACAACACAAGTTGTCCTGAGTCCCTAGGTTTTCCTTCCTGTCAAGGAAGCAGCCCATGAAAGAGCACATAAAGATGAAAACAGGGCTTTCACTCAGTGCCCATTAAGGCGGTGAAAGGGAAATGAAGAGCATGGCAGAAGGGAAAAGGAGACGTGAAGACAGCCATGAATCTTCAGGGAAACGGAGGCCCTAACTAGGAAGTAAGCAGAGCTGTGCCCATTGCTGGCACTACACTGAGATGGGCAAACAGCTCTGGGACAGCACAGGTAACAAACACGGCATACTTTTTTGGAAATGCATGATGGGACACTCAATATTTTCACAATAAAATTCTGTCCATCAAATTTATAAATGAAGTCCCCTTGGCATCCCCAGACCTCAGCTTTAAATATAAGGCTCCTTCATTCTTTGCATACCTGAGAAATCCAGTCACAAGTCACAGGTGTCCTTCAATAGGACAGATCTCCATGGTTTGGGTTCAGTTGGAATTAGCTTCAAGGCTGTCCTTTTCCTAACTCGGTTCCTGTTCCATCTGCCATACACGATGCTGCGTGGTCCAATGGGTTACTGTCTGACTTTCCACAGAGCCTGCTTGTAATTTTACCACAGCAATGGTTGTGCTGTCCTTCCTAAGAACTTCAGTCATTTTTCCGTTCAAATTCCAAATGAACTTTTCAAGGTTTCTTAGCAGATTTTAAAGAAAAGATGAAAGCACTCATTTTTCTAAACTTGTATAAAAGAGAAAGAATTGAAGTTTTATAAATATAAAGATAAAGAATATAAGTAAGTAATAACTTGCATCATGCAGTCAGTCATCTCATTCAAAAAACAAAAACTGACTCAAATATGCCTTGACTCAGCTACTGATAAAACATGGTTCATAACAAACCAACAGTTCAGATTTCACGGGTAACAACAGCATATCACTGTATCTAACATGACATTATAATCTCTCAAATTTTATGAAAGAGGATCCATCAAACAATAAACCCAGAATAATATTAAATAAATATAAACACTTAATATGGTACATATTTTATATCAAAGGGAACATTCCAAATTATTTCTCATGTCAACGTTTTGTATTCTAATCAGCAAGCAAAAAAATGAAAATCATACCACAGTCCATTTTATAAGAATAGAAACTTCAGATGTGGTAGCTCAGTCTTGTAATCTCAGCACTCAGAAGGCTGAGGCAGGAGGATCACCACAAATTCAAGGCCGGTTCAGCAATGGAGAGTTCAAGGCCAGCCTAAACTACATAGTGACTTTCTCAAAAATAAATAAAATAAATAAATAGTTTCAGAGATTACCTTGGAACCAAACCAGAGCTCATATTTGTTGTACAAGTTTCATCATGTCATACAACTACTTAACTGCAGGTCTGGCCTCATCATCTGTGCCTCCTGAATTCCACCCTACTGCTTTCTCCTTACGCTTTCCTTTAAATCAAAAGTTGGTATACTCTCCTTACTTTATCATCCTTTACCATTGTCCAGCATGAGGACTGAGTCCAACCTCACTTTGCTGCCCATAAGTGGAACCCTGAATTATGAAATAGCACCTTCAGTATTAAGCACAGTTCTCATGTCTATGTTTTGGTTAGCAGCCACAATCTGATTCCAAACCAAGCACAGCATCTCAAATGGAAATCATGAAACAATATTTGAGCTGGGAGAGGTAGCCCTTTAATTCCTGCTCTGCCTAAAATCCCTTAACTAACTTATGTAAATATCTAGTTCCTTAAAATGAACCCAATTTAATTTGTCCTGTTTACTTTCTTTCAGTGGCTACTTCTCTATAGGAGACACTGTCAACTACAAGAAGTAGGAAACATCATAGTTTTCCTATTTGTATATATGTACATTTATATAGGTTTTTACTTACAGTAAAAATAAATATTAAAAATGACTTACACTTGATACTTTAATACAAAAATTAGCTTGAAATAAATCATAAACTTAAATGCACAACTAAAAACTTTTATAAGATAACAAGGGACTTCCAAAAGAACATGGCAGATAGATAGCAGCAGCTACGGAGGCTCTCTGAGATACCCTGCTTAAAATCCAGGAATGGTGCGGTACGAGGAGTCCTAAGCAAGGGGAGATACACCCTGAGGACCCAGGAATGAACTAAGCTAAGAGAAACCAACTGGAAATCCAACAGGATTTCCAGGAACAGATAAAATCTCAGTGCAGAAGCTAGAACCCACGCCACTGGAAGCATGATCAGAATTTCCTGCTGCCACTGCTGCACCCAAATCTGCAGGGCAGGGAGAGAGACGCACGAAAGCTCTGAGAGTGGGAATTTGCGAACGGAGTTGAGAGCGGGACTAGCAGGGAGCCCCACATCGACTTGCAGTGAGTGAGCAGAACGAGGACCCTTTCATAGAATAGGAGGCTCCAGCAAAGGACATACTGGGACCAGGCAGACTTGCCTGAACAGGACGCTGCAGTGACATTAGCTGCATATTCCCCTCTCAAGTGGATTGGTGGGGAGTGCCTGGCCTGTGTGACGCCACTAAGACCCAATAGGCTAGCCGAAACCAGGTCCCAGTGCCTGGAGGTGCACCCTAGCGGTGAAGCCTTCAGTAGGTTGACCTGGAGAGGTGGGCCCAGCAGGGGCTGCCCAGGTCCATGTCTCCCTAGTACACTGCAGTGGGCGGGAACACTAGCCGGCACAATTCAAACAAACTGTAACTGACAAAGAAAGAAACTGGGCCTCCTGTATACGCTTGTATGGAAGAAGCAAAAAGTACGGGAAGAGGGAGCAACAAGAAAGGGTCCTCAGTCCCCAATCCTGAGAACACTGATCCAGGAAAGGGAAATGCAAAGGAAAACAGAAAACATGCAATATCAGACACGGCACCAACAGACATAAAGCGGTATCTCCAGAGCCTCATAGACGAGTTTAAAAATGAAGTAATTAACGAAATAAAGCAAGATATAAGTACAATAGTTAGAGAAATGCTAAGCACCACTCAAGAAAAAACAGATGGTGGAATGGAAGAACAGAAAAAAAGGGGAGAATTGTTTGATGGAGAAAATAGAGAGAACATAGAATACGTGAAGCAGGTTCAAAGAGATTACCAGGAAACTAAAATCTCTATCGAAAGCTGGCATAACAGCTTGAAAGAAACTAAGGATAGATTATCTCAACTGGAGGACAGATTTGTAATAAGGGAGAATGAAATGAAAAACTTCTTAAAAATAACAAGAAAACAAACAGCAATAATACAAAGGCTAGAAGATGATAAGAGGATCTATAACTTAAGAATTAAGAACATAAAAGAAGAAGTAGGGACACACAAACAAATGAACTACAAAAGCTATTCACAGAAATAATCCAAGAGAATTTCCCTAATTTAGCGAAAGGTAAAGATACTCAGATGTATGAGACATACAGGACCCCAGCCACCTACAACCCAAACAGAGCTACACTCAGGCATATAATAATCAAAATTCCAGAAATCCAATATAAGAACAGAATACTAAAAGCCGTCAGAGACAAGAAACAAATCACTTACAAGGGAACACCCATCAGAATTACAGCAGACTTCTTGGCACAAACCATCAAATCATGAAGAGCGTGGGGGGAAATAATTCAAGCTTTGAAAGATAACAACCTCCAGCCAAGATTGATACATCCTGCACAACTAGAAATTGATGGGAAAACAAGGTAGTTCCAGGATAAAGAGGAACTAAGGGAATTTGCAACCACCAATTCAACTCTACAGAGAATATTGCAGGATATTCTAAAAAAGAAAAATACCAAGATTCCAGAAACAGTGGCAGAGAGGCCACAATGAATGGAGCAGAAAGCGAAATGAAGAGGACAAACTGACAACTAATGACAGAAAAAGATCTCAACAGAAATGAGGCAGAGAAGACTGGATGGTAGGAACAGCTATTTTGGAGAAAGCAAGACATCATAATAGCTAGTGTTGATTTAGTATCATCTTGCTTTGAAGTCCCATCAAGCTTTTATTCTTTTGTCTCTATGGGTCTAAACAGGTTGTATCTTATTGTATTTTATTATATGTGATAATAGAGGCAAAACTTTTATAGACAAGGAGATTATACAGAAACCATTGTTCATTTTCTGATAGTTGGTTCTAAATACCTTGTAATACTGTCATTCCCTTGAATGGTTTTACATTGTCTTGGTAAGTTTGGTGCTACAGTATACGAAGTTATACTCAAAGATTTCAAGGAAAGAGACACTATGGTAACTACTTTTATGTCCGGACATCTTGTGGTGAAACACTATTTTGCTTAAATGGTTATGCTTTGACCTGCGCTATTTTGTTGTTATGCCCTCTTTTATCTCAGTCTCCTTTTTAACTTGATTTGAAACCCTGTATAGCCCTCACCATCTTGCTTTGACTGATTTTCCTCTATTCTGCTTTGCTTGATAGTACCAAGTCAGAAAGTATAGGCAACAACTGTAAAGACAACAAAATTCCGCCCATTCGGTTGACTATTATGACACCCATTCTGGTTGACTATTATCTTCTTTTAAAGTCCTGTAATGTCTCCAATGTTTTGGTTTTATTCTTTACTGTTTTGTTCAATTTTATTATAACTGATGATATAGGCAATTCTTTTTAAGAGAACAATCATCCTTTTGATTTGACTGACTCTGTTCTTTTATGTCACATTTGGTTTTACTCTCTTCAAAAAAAAAGTAATAAGAATTGTGGGAGTAATAAAACCCAAAATGTGTAATTGTTATTGTATAAAAGAAAGGAAAAGAAAGTGCTCTAAAGAATATAACTGCATATATATTTAAGTGTATAAGATAAATAACCATATTACTGAGTTTTGTTGGATCACTGAACAAAACTGTTTCCAGTCTCACTGTTTAAAAGTCCACTTTATAAGCTTTAATTTTGTAACTTGAACAACTATTTCTAAGATAACAATATGTAATCTATTAACTAGTGATTTCCTATTGTTTATTTTTTCTGAAATTCTGTATAACTTGTGCCCTTTTTCTGTTTTTTTTTTTCTTTTTCTCATTAAATAAAAAAAATGAGAGGACAAAGAAATAAATAATAATTTTCAAAAAAAATAAGATAACAAGGGAAAACCTTCAGGACCAAGGCTTAATGGAGAATATTTGGACATGTTATGAAAAGTATGAACTATAAAAGAAAACAAAACAATAAATGGGACCTAAACAAAATGTAAAACTTATGCTCTTGAAAAATCCTGTAAAGAGAACATAAGAATGACAGGCTGGGAAAAGACTAAAATTGTAGCCCCACCACATACTATTTACAAGATTAACTAGAAATAGATTAAAGACTTAAACATGAGACCTGAAGCCCTGGAACTCCAGAAAAAAACATAAAAATCTCCTTTACACTCTTTGACACACACCAAAAGCCAAGGCAAAAAAGCAAAACTAAATGAGGCTGTATCAAATCAAAAAGGTTTTGGCACAGCAAAAAAAAAAAAAAATGGTAAATGATACATAAAGGTAAGCTATATAAGGGGAGAAAATATTTGCAAAGAACATATCTGATATGAGTAAGATACAAAATTATATGACAGTTTCATACAATGCGATAACAAGGATAAAACATGGACACAGGACCTGAATAAACTTTTCTCAGAAGAAGGCATATAAACAGTAGATAGCTATATGAAAGACGTCCAAAGCACTAATCATCAGCTAAATCCAGACTGAGAACAGTTACTCTGAGAAAGCCAAAAGTTAATGAGAATTGGTGAGGATGTAGCAAAAAGGAACATTCATACCCTGCTGGTGGGAATGTGAATTGCTACAGACATTTTAGAAAACAGTAAAAATTAAATACCAAATGCCACTGTGTTCCCAAATCCCATTTGTGTACATCTGAAGACAACAAAAGCAGTATCTTGGAGGGACAGCTACACTCTCCTATTCATTGAAGCATTATTTACAACACCCAGGACATGGAAACAACTGGAGTGTCCAATACAGGTGATGACAAGTTATGACACAGATAGACATATACATATAGACAGAGACAGACAAGAGTACTATTCTACCATCAAAATAGAAGAAAATCCTTCCATTTGGAACAACGTAAATGATCCTTGAGGGCATTATGGTGAGTGATATAAATCACACAAAGACCAATTCTGTTAATCTCATTTATATGTAAAAATCTAAGAAACCCCACTCTGTAGAAGCAAATAGTACGATGGTGGTTTCCAATCTGAAGGGTGGAGAAATGGAAAGATGTTGACCAAAAGGTATAAATTCAAAGGCATAAAGCAGAATTTAATGTTCTCACATGCCTACATGCAAAAAGAGTAGGAGCAGGTGAGATGATGGATAAGCTTGAGCATGGTAACCCTTTCAGTGCACATGTATATAAAATAATCATGCTGTGTTCTTTACATTTATACAATGTTACTTGTTAACTACACCCTGGTCAAGAGAAGCTGAAGACTAGAAGAAAAGATCTGCAAATCACACATCTGACAAAGAATTCATATACAGAGATAATTTATGTATCCAAAATTAACAGAAAAACTAGAAAATAACTAAAATATACAAAGAAATATGGTAACAAAATAGATACATATATGGAAAATGGGATATAGAAAACATTTAATGTCTTTAGCCAGTAAGAAAATGCAAGTTAGAAGTATGACTTTATACCAAATGCTGGTGAGGTCACAAAGAAAACTGGATCACTTGTACATTGCTTGTGGAAAGTAAAAATAATAGAACCACTTTGAAAAAGCCTTTGGTAGTTTGGTTGTTTCTTTAAAAAAAATTAAACATATTTTATCATATAAGCCAGCAACTGTATCTCCTTTATCCCAGAAAAATAAAAACTACCATTCAAAAGCCCAGATACATTTGTGACAGCTTTGTTAATAGCTCAAAACAGAAACCAACCAAAATGTCTCTTAATGCCTAAATGCTAAACTCTTATACCCCTACTATGGACTACTACTTAGCAATTAAAAATTAACCATTTAAGCTATTTTTAATAACTTATATGAATCTTAAAGGCATTATGCTGTGTGAAAAAGGTGAGCTAAAAAAGTTTACACGCTCTGTGATTCAACTTACATAGAAGTTGTGAACTGACATAATTTTAGACACAGAAAACAGAGAAGAGCTGCCAGGATTAAGAGTGGTAGGGGAACAGGGAGGGTCACCATGAGGCAGTAATGTTTCCGAGGTGAGGAAGCCACTCTGCCTCTTAGCTGAGGCGGTCACAGGAATCCACAGTTGACACAGTGACATGCAGGAACACTCAGCATCACCTGTACCAACGTCAGCCTCAGGTTTGAAATTACACTCTAATTGTGAAAGGTATAAACATCGGGGAAGCAGGGAGACGGTTACATGACACCTCTCCTTACTCTCTCTTAAAACTACTAGAAAATCATGCATCTTTTGAGACTAAAATCAAAAGACAGCTTCATCCCGCCAGGGTGCATACTTCAGGATCACGTCACGCCAGCTGCCACGTGGCCAGTGCCCGCCTGCACTTGGCGTCCTCTCTGTCCTGGAAGCCCAGCCCAGCACGTAGGCCTTTGCAGTGCTCTTCGCGTGTCCTTGGCTCCGGGAGCCTCTGGCAGCCCCATCCTGACGGACTTGGCAGGGCCAGCCGGTGCTCGGCCTCCTGAGCAGCACAGCCTCAGCAGATGTGGAAACCAGCACCGCGGTATCACGGAAGAACTGCAAGGCACAGCCAGCCCAAGAAGGAAAGCAGTGTGGCAGAGAAACCCCTCTCAGGGACAAAGCCTGAAGTGGACTGTGTGGCCCTGGACCCCAGCCCCCCTCGGGCATTTCCTGTGGCTTCGGAGGTCTCATCAGGGACTGTGCGGAGAAGGTGTCTGCAAGGAGCACACTCCTGGGAAGCACTCTCAGAAAGGAGCGGACTCCATCACTCTCAGACCTCAGGCGGCAGGAAACCTGCTCTGGAATGTAATCTCACTGGACCCCCACCCTGGCACTACTCTTTTAAGGAAATTTAAGA
This sequence comes from Cavia porcellus, assembly GCF_034190915.1. Classification (NCBI taxonomy): domain Eukaryota; kingdom Metazoa; phylum Chordata; class Mammalia; order Rodentia; family Caviidae; genus Cavia; species Cavia porcellus. The sequence continues at coordinate 46,239,021 of NW_026947513.1, read as the reverse complement.
TAACCAGGTTGTACAAGTCTCAAAAGGCAAACTTTTAGACATATTGTAGTAAAAAGATGATGAGTTTTGCAAAATACATCCTTGGTTTAGATGACCCTTTGCTCAAGACAAGATGGTCTTTAATAGAGAAAGAAAATATGGTCTGCTACTGGACTTATCTTCTCTGCCCGTCTACGGCATCTGGACCCTTCACTTGGCCATGGCTCTGGGAGACTTGGTCCTGGGCCTAGCACAGCCCAGCAGCCAGCTCCCACTGCGACAGGGAGAGCACTGAAAAGATTTTTCTTTTCAGGCAAGCAAGGAAGCAAAAGCTCCTGGGCCGTGAATGAGCCAGGACATTTCTCCAAAGGAATCAATGAAGGACAAGAGAAGGGTCATTTGCTCCAAGTAGAAAAAACAAAATTTCCAGCAACCTACTTTGGAGTTCTGTTTTATTTTGCATTTATTTCCTCTGCTTTATTTGTGACTTTTTGAAAAGGAAGAAAAGGGGCAGATTCACAGAGAGACAGAAAGACAGGGGGGGAGCAGAACGGGGAGGGGAGGAGGAAAAAAGGAAAGAAAAAAGTCTTTTTTCATAACTATTTTTGGTGACAAATTTATCTGATTTCAAATGACCTAAACTAATTTAAAGTAAAAGTATGAGAACTGGACAAAGCTCCTCAATCCACGGCTAGGTCAAACGGAAGTCAAAAAGCATCAGAGGAAATGCCCAACATCACAGCGCTGGTAAACCGCACAGCTAACTGGAACCGCACCTCGGGCTATTTCCTCTGCTCCGCCCTCACCCCTTCCAGCCAGGGAATCGCAGCTTCAAATGCCTGCAAAGATGCCAGCTGCTTTTGGGAACCTGACTTCTCTCACAGAAAGCACTTAGGAGTGTTCTATCTGCTGATCCCCAGTCTTTGTCACTAAACAGAGCAAGCTGTTTGATTTATTCCTTCTCCACAGGCGACTCTACCTGATACACTCAAGAGTATGGTTCACCTCATTTTTAATGGACATATTTAATAGGCACAAGTATTTTGAAAGTTTATGTCAATCACTAAACCAAAGACTTTAGGGTGACAGTGTCATTTCATCAATTCTGTGAGTTAGGTGTTAATACTCTTATTTTGCAGATGAGGAAACTGAGATTTAGAAAAGTTAGCAAACTATTTCAAGGCCACACATCTAAGACAGGTCAGTGCTACGCCACCATGCAAGGCTTAGCCTGTATGATCCTCAGACAGTTCTTAACAACTTAGCTATTCTTTCAAAACTTTATGCCAATTTTTTCCTTTACAACAAAAACATTTCTAGAATCTTCAATCCAATCATCCATTTAAGGAACAAGTGGACCCTAACAAATGTACTCCACTATCAGTAATTCAAAAGATGTGCATTATCTATTGAGGAAACCGATCAAAAGCATCCTAAGATTGAACTTTTTGGGGTATGGCGGATTAACTAATGGTCAACTTGTAAACCCAGATAAACTGAGTCAGCATGGTGCTGGGTGTGAAGGCCACCTGAGGACTGCTGTCAACAGCATAAAAAGGAGAAGTGGAGGAGGAGAAGGTGTCCTGCTGGTCTCCTGGAGAATCTTGTCACACTGGTTTTCCTGATATGAACACAACTGTTCTCCTCAGATCTGTCAGTGAGGATGGCTGTGATGGGGAGCTCTGGTCCTCACTTTGACAATCACTTCCTGATTCCAGTGCAGATTCCTCAGCCTTCCGGCACAGATCCTTCATCCTTCTGGAGCTGACTTTCTACCTTCCACCACTGACTTTGGTCCTTCCTAGTGCAGATCCTTGATACAGAGTTGCATGAGATATTGTCTGGGCTCTAGGCCTCCCATTGGACTCATGCAGGACACTGCCATGTGATTAAAGCCCTCAGCTGGATTCTTTGGGTCTCTAGTGCATGGACAGATCATTTGCACTCTTCTGCACTTGACTTTTTGGGTGAATATTATCAAACAGTCTTATAAATTATGCATCCTGTATTAAATCTACTTGCAAGGAGCCTGCTACTGGCCAGCTGTGTGCCTTGGTGAGTCACTCATCCATCTGCATTTCACCATGCAAAGTTCATAATTAAAAGTCCAGTATAGGGCTGTCGTGACGGTTAAACAAGCCCCTTCTCATCCAGCTCTCTGAAGTCTGCTTGGTGAAGGCGCACACCTGTTGTTACTGTGGACTTGGCAGAATCGAATGTGAATATTATTGGAATTATCACAGGGTAAGAATGATGTTACTCACATAATTGATCACAGTGGCTAAAGACTGCCAGAAAGAACAGGTTTAAAGAACTATTCTCATCTAAAATTATTCTTTTTACTGCATCCTCCAAAATTAAATGTGTTTATAACCATCTTCCACGTTCCTATATCTAGTAGTTAACTCAGCTTGGTGGATTCTTGAAAGGCCTCATAAAATGAAATCCAGTGGAATATTTTCGAAGTCTTCCTGTTGTTAGAACTCCTCAGGGACACTGTGCTCAGTCACATCTCCTGGGCTCTGCCTGTGCCTGGGCAGGAGGGCAAAGATGGAAGGCATGGCTTGCCTCACCATTGCAGGCAGCCTTTCCTACAGGCAAGAGCTCATGTTTGGACCCCACTGTTTTAAGAGAGTGAAAACTTTACTCCTTGTTTGACAAGAAGCCCACTGATAAAACACAATGGGCATGCGTGTCCACGCCAGGCACTTGAACCCTGCTACTGAGTATCAGAGTGGCTTTGTGAGTCACTCTGCCCCAGCGCATCTTCCTGTCACCCTCCATATGATGGGAAGCTGGTAGCACCTCCTACCCAGGCTCACCAGAGGCGCGAAGAAGATGGGGTGCTCAAGCTCAGTGCTCCACACCAGCAAGGCCACTGCCTCCTCGAGGAAAACACTGTCCACAGCAGCACCACTCAGTTGCTACCAGAGCAGGGGTCAGATAGTGATGCAATAGAATCTCTGATTGAGACACCATCAGAAACCATTTCTGGGGAGGGCAGGATCAAGAGAAGAAGACATACCCTCAGCCCTCAGGGTCTGTGGCAACAGCTCTAGGACCCCTCTTCAAGAGCAGCAAAACCCACGGATTCTCAAAGCCCTCACATGAAATGGCAAAGTGTTTGCAGTTGGCCTGCACCCATCCCCTCACCCTCACCCTCACCCTAATCCCCGCCATACTGTCCTTCACATCATCTCTGAATTGACAATATTTATTACAGCATGAAGGCTGTATGCATAATAGCTATGCTGTTGTTTAGAAAACAATGATCCAAAAAACTCTGTACATGTTCAGAACGGATGTATTTTTCTCGATATTTTTAATTTGTTGCTTACTGCATCTCAGGATGATAAACCCACAGACATGGAGGGCCAACTATGCTTGCTATTATTTAATAAATCTCTCTGCATCCCTGCACACAAAAGGCTGACAAGAATACGGGCCCCAGAATCAAGGCTGGGCTCTCAGTCACAGGGTGACTCCTCACTGGTTACGTGACCTTGAGGAAGTAATATACACTCTTTGGGACCAAGTAGTTTCCTTACAATTAAATGGATGAAATGATACCTTTAAGATACAGCTGTAATAATTAAATGCTTATGGTGGTAAAATAAAGTAAGGCATGCAGAGTTCTAGTAGAGTATCAAACACATAATAGGCACCCAGCAAATGTTACCCTGCATAGAGCATTTTTAATTATTGCATAGCTATAAAATTTCGTTGACCACATTGTGTTCAATTATTCTTATGGCGCTTTATCAAATGCCTCAAATGCAACAATTCTTTCAGGATTCAATCATCATAAAGTTTTTACTTCTGTTTCACATGCCTTTCCTCCTCTGATAAAAATACACAGCTGATTGTTTCTCTCTTTTTATCTTGGCAGCCAGGGAGCTCAAACATAAATTCAACTCCAGGAATAATAATGATCCTGTGATTCTGCATAGTGTATATTTTCACTGATTTTTTGGTTCCTACTTTCAGCCATATTTTATTATTATAGACAACAAATATTTGTAGAATGTGAGAAGCTATTAACTAGCCAACTAATTCAGTTCCAAGAGAAAATACCATTTAAGTATTGAGAAAGATACTGAAAAGATGTTTCTCTCACTTGTCCCTCCCCGCCCCAGCCTTGGGCAATTTGCCTCACCATTACAGCTACACTTTCTCATGTAAAGTAGAAATAATGACCTCCAAAGACCTCTCAGAATAGTCTCTGTATTCAAGTATGCTCTGCAACTTGTCAAGTGCTATCTGAAGGCCAGGCATTACTAGTTGCATAATTAGAGAACAGTAGTGTTTTCACTCATGAACAAGTTAGTGTGCACACATGCACTCACACATGCGACACACACACTCAGGAGACTGAGGCAAGCAGGGCACTGATGGTGTGAGGGAGGGGGTGGGGAGTAACTCTCCCACCACACTAGGCTCCCTGAGGGAGCAGGATGGTCACCAGATAGTCCTAGGAACAAGTCCCAGGCAACCAAGGGCCATACGGTGTGGGAAGCCAACATCTCCCCACCCTACAGAGGACAGTGGGTACGTCACAGCCACAGCTACATCCAAAAGTACTCATCCAATAATTAATGTGATCCAGAAGGGGGATATTTTTAAGTTAAATTTGGGATAGAACCAACCACCTCTTAATAACAGTGGAGTAGATGTTTCTCCACTGTTAGAATAATTTGTTGACTTATTCCATGAATCTCTTTTATTTTGAAACCTAATCCCTCACTGACAACTCAGCACAGCAGCTGCCTGCCCATGGAGGGGGCACAGCAAAGTGCCAGGCTGGAAGATGATGCGGGAGGACCCAGAGGTGAAGGTCCTGGCTCTGCTCTCCCTCTGACATGAGCATGAGCACAGGCCTCAGTGACAGTAACTAATACACGCTAAGCCCCACGCCTGGTCAGTGCCCTTCAAAGGCGTTACCACTCACTGGAGCCTCACAGCCACGTGGGGAGGGAGGGCATGTTCTCCCCTTACAGTTTCAGGAACTGAGACTGACAGCAATCCAGTGCTTTGCCCACCATCCAAGAACAGTAAGCAAAGCGCACTGGATCAGACTTCAAGCTAAGATTCTGCGTCCCAGGTTTAAACAGCTGAACGATTCTGGAAGACCCATAAACCTCCCTTTCTTCGTTTAACAAATAAGGGAAGCATAATATTGGCATTAGACTCTTCACAAGGTCGCTGAGATGAAGCACAAACGCAAAGGTGATGGCCCTTACTAAATCTAAAGGAGAATCAAACATTACAGACTGTCACGTGAGTCTGTGCCTTTCCCACCCCCAATAACTCGATGGCCAAAGACAAGCAATGCTGTGCCCCAGAAAGAAGTGGCTTCTACACAATCAAACTAAAGAAAGAAGCAGCAACAACAACACAAAAACTTCTGAAAGACATCTATGAAAGTGAGCGCTTGCTGTAATAAGATCAGCCATGACCAAGCTGATGAACAACAGGAAAAGCCCATTCAGAGCCTGTGGCACCCTCCAGAGAGCACGCTGTCATCTACACTGCTAGAATTTCAAACCATAAAAGCTATTAGATAGCTCTGCTCATCCATTTCCAAGGCAACACACTTTTGACAGAGTCTTCTCCAGGATTCTGTTGACTTTAGACCAGTCAAGTGGAAAGCAACTATTCATAGCTGTAATTTTCTAATTTTGAATATGCTTTGGAGAAAGGAATAACGGACTCTTGCAGGATTGAACGCACCTGTCAAATGTGCCTGTTGGTATCCCCATCTCTCTAGCATCCCAGCCTCATGATACGGTAGGGAGGGAGCTGAGCCAGATGTCCCAGGACGCATTCTAACCCTGACTTCCCTGAGGAGGAAGCACGGGCTCAGGCTAAGTGCTCACCTGCAGGAGCCAGGGGTTTATAACTCTAAAGCGGGCTAATGCTTGCTCTAATTCCATCAGGAGTTACGAAACAACTACATTCCTGTGTATGAAAGCCTCTGTGTGTCCTATAGCACTACGAAAATAAATGTTTTGCAACATCTGGTCAGCTCGCTTCATCAACCCTCTGAACACCCTTGGAGCTGAGGACAAAAGGGCCAGAAAGACTTTCAATCCCCTCCAAAATAACTCTAACAGGAAAAGGCTACCGGAAACAAAGAGAGGACACAGCGAAGTGTGAAAACATGAAAAGTACTCTAAAAAGCACTTTGTTACAGTCAATGAGGCCCTCCTGAGCCCTTCACTGGTTTCTTTTTAGGTAAAACACATTTCCTGATCTCAGACTGCAAAAGAACAGTGAACAAAAGCACACTGGCATACTTAGTTCAACCAAAGTTCAAAACTTTTTGGACTAAGCAGAATGTCCTTTTGCGTCAGGAGTTTCTCTTCTTACCCTGGCTGAAATAAGCTAACAAACCAAAACCACAGCACAGTCACCACACCATGGAACCCTTCCACGCTCTGGTGATACTTGGCAAGTCTCCTGGAAGGCAGCTGCCGCTCACACAGACGCAGGGCTGAGCTGTGTGGCCCCTGAACCTGTCACTCGATGCCCCTTCTCTTCCTCACAACATGGGAGTCACAGGCAGAAAAGGCTGGTGTGTGACTTAAAAACGGTGCTACTGAAACTGGTCTGCAGTGGTATGGCCCTGCCCTCCATTCTCTTAACTTCTCAACTGTAGTACTGGTTTCTTATGGGATTTTCCTGGCTGCCAAGTGGATATCACAAAGATCACAGAGCCACTAGAGAAGAAAACAATGCACTTCTCACGCCCTGCCCAAGTGTTCACTGAGATGCACTAAGGGGCTCAGAAACAAAGCAAGTGTGTGCTCTGTTCACAAACTTCTCTCTGTCCACGGTTCTGGATGAGGCACAAACTCTGAGGCCAGCATCGCAGGCAGAGTTAAGTTCATGAACTGAGGTACCACCATGCTTTATTTGACACACTGATTTGTAGGATACTGCAGAACAGAGAGGAAAATACATAAGACAAATTTGAGAAGAGTTCACCAAATAGACAGCATTAAGGAAAAAACAATGACTTCAGTAAACACACAGTTTCATTTCAACTTAGGTTTAAAATGAGTGCTTTAACTTACTGTTAGTCTTAAATATACACATGCATTTATCATGTATTGGGAATCCTATGCTTCATAATCCACCTAAAATTGCTATCCCCCATTTTCTCAATATTAGTCAAAGGGAATGGAATTGATAGATAGATCAAACTGCTCCCAAGGAGGTCTGCCTGCCCTGCATGGTGCACCTGACTGGTGTGCCTGACTGGCTCATCGTGGTGAGTTTGCCATGCTCCTCTCCCTTCCCTCGGGCCTTATTTGTGCCTTCATTTTTTAACCCACAGTGTTTTCTACAGAGCCTTCTCCACACTTTTTTCCTCATCCTCCAGATCGCAACTCAAGCATGACTTTCTCAGAGCAGCCTTCCCAACCTCTCTGACTTCATCAAATCCCACCAGTTATGAAATCTCACAGCACCATGAGCCTACTCCATCAAAAAACCAACAACAAATATGATTTAACATCTCCCCACAGGACTATATGATTGATTAGTCAGGCTACAGGCTTGGAAAAGGTGGCAAATGTCTAATTCTGCTCACCATTATAATCCCAACATCTACCATAGAGCTTGGTTCACAGTCAACCATCAACATATATCTTAGATAAGGGATGGAGGGGTGAATGAGGCAGCTCTACTTCCTGACGGGCATAACCCAGGGTTTGAGAGGTTCTCAGGCAGCTCTCCTAATTCCTCTATCTGGCAGGGGCAAGTTGGAGGGCTAAGAACTCTCCAGAACAGGAGAGGCTAAGTGACTTAGTTATGTAAATCCAAACTCATTTCAAAACATGACTCTAAGATGCAACGAAGATGAATGACCAAATTTCAGAACTTTAAATAATCAAAGTATGAGTAAATGAACAAGTAAATGAAAAATGAATCACCAGACAGGTTTTAACAAAATATCAGTGAGTTTAGAAGAAGATCATCTGTCATTAGTAAAATCTAACCACACTATCATTTAATTTAGTTTTAGCTATTTTGGTTATGGATTTTTTTTTAACTTTTTCTAAGAGTAAGTATAATTACTGGTGGGAAAATAAAAAAAACATGTACAGTCTGTCTTCTGATTGTAAGCTAGGATATTTGGGTTAAAAACAGACAATTTCATGGGAAGAAATAAAAGCCTTCTTCATACATCCTGCCTAAATTCATCAGCACCTGATAGGGCAGAATAATAAAGAACTGACATTGACAATATGGTGCCTTCCAAATTCCATACAGTGCCTGACTTGGCCATTTTCATCCCCACTGGATGCACTGGTGAGAAACCTTTGCTCATGGAAAATCAGGTCTGCATGCCAAGAGTGCCACCCATGATGCCTGTCATGTAATGTGGACTCACTGACCTCTGTGAATCCAGAAAAAAGGCTATTAACCTCAGGGATTTCGATGAGGAAAATTAAGATCACATTTTTTAGGTATTGACATAGTACTAAGACCATAGATCGTATTCAATAAATTATTAGCAACAAGCATCAATAAAATAAAATCACCTTATTCACACATTCACCCATGATTCCTCACTACCCTCCTTCCTATATGTGGAGGGAAGAATAGGCAGGTCAGTGCATAGGCAGACTAACCTAGAAAGTGCAAGCAATTGCCGAGGCTCAACAGCAACGACAAAGTAAAGATACACCAGATCTTATTTCCTGGAAGTGGTAATACTTCACAAATGTTTTTACTCTGTGTGGAGTAAACAATGGAACATATTCATTCACAATGCCCCTTTAACACATGTGTACGTGTTGTCTATCTGTTCCTACCAGGAACCAACACTAACCTTCCATGAAAGACACAATACACTGCCGCTCACATCTCTTGGCCAGGATTAGGTCACAAGGCCAGCTCCTCAGCCACAGGGAAGCTGGGAAATCGAGATTTGTAGATGGCACATTCCTATCATGAACAACTTGGAATTCTGAAGATAAAGCCGAAGAGGAGAAAGCCTATTAGATGACTAAGCAGTCTCCCAAAACGGACTTCCGTGGTCAATTTAGGTACAGACAGAAAATAAGCATATTATTTCTCCCAAAATGAAGAAGGATATTTTGGTAGCTGCACTGCCCATTTATGATGGCCCATTTTTGGGTGAAGGAGAGTGAAAGCTAACCAGCTCCTCCTCTGCAGGTCGCACCTCTGAAAGACCCTGTCTCACATCTCCCCTCAAGTACCCCTTCTCCTATGTGACTCTGTCCACCTCAAATCAACCTAGACACTTTCTTCTATGCTCTTGTAACACCAATAGCAATTATCATGTTTTTTAATTTATCTGATAGTGTCATTTCCCCATAAAATTCAATTTTATGGCATTTTCATCTCTGTTGATCCAGTGCCCAGGACTATGCCTGAAAAGATGTGCTCCACAAATATTCTTAGATTGGATCAAAATGGATAGAACCAAACTGAACAGAACTGGCTTCTGCTGTGGATGCTCAGAGATCCAGCCACACCTCTCTTCTCCATTAAGTGGGATGCCAGGGCACCTGCCCCTGTACACAAAGGGTGGTGATGAGCTTACAGGCCTACCATTCATAAACCCGTGAGGCCACACACTCGCTTAGCTCCATAGCTGAACAGGAGAGTCAAAAAACAGTTACATTAGCTTATTTCCTCTCAGGGGAACCTGAAAGAAGTGAAGGTTTTGTTTACCAAATAAAGGGCTAAGAAAATATTTTTCCACTTAAGAAGATGACAAATTAGTGAAAGTGTCAAAAATAAATAAAATCCTACTACATACTCAAAAAGTTGTGCAATTGGATAAAAGCAAAGCTATAATTGTAAACGTGTTGGCATTTGGTACAGAGTTCAGGATTTCAAGGAAGTAAGCTTCTCTTCTATGAACACTAAACAGAAATGTCACAAGCCGTTTTTGATTAAACTATGATTGTCATAGTCTATAGGAATGAGCTAACATATGGTGTTTTAAAATAAACTACTAACCACAGCCAGTGGTTTCAATTAAAGAATGGTTCATTGCTTACAAAAATTCCCTTCGACCCAGCTGTCTTCCAAAACAGTTGCAAAGCCTTGCTCTGAATTTCCACTGTCATTGGGCAGATGAGGAAGTGGCCAGCCTTGGTCTGGGCACCGACACTCCAAGCTGGCATCTCCACGAGAAGAACAAGAAGTAGACCCCTGAACCCTGCTTTTGTCTTGTGACGGAGTAAAGCCTCACAGCATTTCCTATGAGTATAAACTGAATTGTGGAGTTCATCAAGGGACCTGCTAGACAACTACAGAGATTTTTTTTTTTCCAGTGCTGGAGATCAAACCTCGGACTAGGCAAGCACCTTCTCACTGAGCTACACAAGCAGGCTTCCAACTACAGAATATTTACAAGGAATTATTTTAAAGAAAAAAAATAGAAAATAAGGGTAGAATAACACAGAATTCAACAAAAAAAACACTAAGGAATCGCTAGTTGATATATTACATATTGTCAGCTTAGAAATAGTATTCAAGTTACAAAATCAAAGCATAAAAAGTGTTTAGAAGGCTAAGGCTATTTACTGTATGATGTGATGGTATTTTGTTTAAAAAATCAGATACAAAGAAAAGGACTGGCAATGCTGTGGGATGAGCCCCAAACTCCTTCCCAGAGGACAGTCTTAGTGATTCTAAAACCAACACAAACAGGTAACACAGATGTAGGAATGAAAGGAGCCTAGTTAGGGAATCACTGAAATCATTTGATACTCATGGTTAAAGGAAAAGAGAACCAAACACCAATGAAATAACTCTCTCTAGGAAACTCCAAATTAGGCCACTTGAAACTGGGGGGAGAATGAGTGTGGAGGTCTGGTCCTGTTAAGCCGGGTCTCATCTGGAGAGTAGGATACAAGGGATCCCATTTTCCATATGTCAGACCCATTATCCTCCTTGAGAGTTAGGGGCCCTGTGCTTCCTCCATTCTTTCCTGGTTTTCTCTCTCTCTCTCTCTATCTCTCTCTCTCTCTCCCTCTCCCTCCCTCTCTCTCTCTCTATCTATCTATCTATCTCTATCTCTCTCCCCCCCCACCATGCTCTCAGTATCATCCCTGGCTTCTCCCTCTCTTCCCTATGACTGGCCAAAATTCAAAACTCAATCAATGACTTTCTTTAAACTCAACTGCTATTTAAAAATAAAAACATTCTCCAGATTGGCTTTCCATCACACACACTGCCCCCGTGGCTCTCCTGTGAAGCTGCATTTGTTTGAGCCACTTATTAAATTACAGACTCCCAGTTCCCATTTGGTCATTAAAGGTTGTAGGTTCTCCCCACCCGCCAAGCAAGGAGGCTGCCTCTGCCACTCCCGAGCGTGCACGAAATTGCACCAACAGGACCCTCAAACTTACCCTGTGGTGTTCACTGTTTAAAGTGAAGCGTAAACAGGATAAAGAATCACAAATCACATGAGAGGATGAAAGGAGCTTAAAGACTGAGGGGATCAGAGGTCCCCAGGGCTGGGAGGGGACAGAGGGAGGACCAGAGGCACCAAGAAACAGTGGGCCGAGGAAGACAGCAGGGGGATGACAGTCAATTTACTGAATATTTCAAAATAGGAGAAGAGACTGCTTGAAATGCCCTCAACACAAAGAAATTACAGATTTTTCAGGTGGTCGACATGCTAATAACTCTGATTGGATTGTAACACATTGTGTAACATGTCTTAAAATGTCAAACTACCCCATAAATATGTACAATGATTACACAGTCAAGAGTAAAAATAATATTTTTTAAAAGAAGCTTTAAAAAATGAAGTAGGCATTGGGGAAAAAAAGAGGAATCAAGATATCTCATGTACAGGTACAAACTCCCTATGATGAATATGATCATTAGGTAATCTAAACTGTATCTATAAACTTAATAAAAAATAAACTCAGACCTTGTAGCTATAAAAAAAAGAAAAAAGAAAATTAATTTAGAGAGATTTCTGAAGTTAGTTTCATGGCGGGGGGGGGGGGGACAAAGCTCACAAGTTTGTCTTGAACCTGCAAACATTAGCTCAAAGAAGCTTCCTCCTGCCACACGTCCGCACTCCCCAGGACTCTGTTTAGCACTTGATCTAACCAGTGCACCACCTACCCACCGAATCTTCCCCACCACCACGTCTTCACTCAAAATCTAATTCAAAAATTGGAAGAACTAGGGAGAGCATTAGCTGAATCTGTGTATACTTCAATAAATAATCCAAAATGCATTGAGGGTATTTTGCAAATCTGTGTGGTCTGTGGGATTCTGCAGTTGCACAAGAAGTAACAAGTATAGTCAGGCAAAGAGTGGATTTAAGAGCTTTATCATTAATGGTGGTTTGTATTCCAGATCCTGGGTGAATCTGCAGTGAACTTCTAGTTGTAGAAATTGCTATTCCCATGCCTTCATAATATAAATTGTCCTACTTTCAAATTAAAACAACTTCAGCTTTGAAAAAAAACAGCAAGCTATATGGCCCACATGTTTATTGTACATCTACATGTAGAAGTCACATTTTCCATTACACTTACAGGATTCCTTCCCAGTGCCCCACAGATGGAGCAGAGTCAATTAAAAATAATTGCCTTCTCTTGTGGCCTTGGTGGTAAAATTTCACTAGCTGACAAAAAAGGTAATTTTAACACAAATTGCTGGATCACAATACCACTACCACCATAAGTGGCTCCTAACAAGGGCATCAAGTACATCTTTAAACATAGAATTCTGCTTGACTGGCAAATAGTAAAAAGATACACAGATCCAGAGGTGTTCTTGTTTCAGAATCATTAAGTCACAATTCTGAGAAGGATGCAGAAAGGTCATCTAAATTCATCTCTAAAAGCAACATGAACCTTAATCTGTGTATCCCAGACACAGATTCAGAACCTATTCTTGAAGTTCTTTCTGTAACACACAAATGGACTGAGAGAAACATCCAGGAATCAGCAAATCTCCCGTGACAAATATTCTCTCTGAGGTTCTGCTAACCATGAAATATGAGCTCTGAATAAACAGCTGTCTATAGGCAGGTTTACTCCAACTTAGCAAACTATTAGGCACTGTAGAGAAGTGTCATCATAAATTATATTGTGTATGCCCACACTGGCCTGAAACTTTTCACAAATTTTAGTACTTTTCCTTTGAGAAAAAGTATACATGGGGTGATATTTTTATTTCCACTTATAAAACACAGGCAATTTTTATTTTGTGTACAAACTAGTTATTGCAACACCAAGGTGTAGAGCTATAGCACAAAAAATTATTTTTCTTGACCTTTTCATTTCAGCAACATTCAATACACCTTATTGAAGAGTTTTTTGGTGATTTCTACTTTAATCACATTTCAATAAGAATTTAGATTGGAATCAGCATTTTTTTCACCAAAATTGTTGTTAATACTGAATAAATGCCCAATCCTTCAATCCCCAGGTTATAAATTCGTGAACAGACTACACTCTTTCAGACTAGCAAGTAATTTCTATATATTTTGCTCCCTCACTCATTCAAACAGCACACAAGCGCAGAATGGAAGTCTGGGACCCTGCCACTACCTGGAGGACCTTTCAGGTCACTGGAGGACCATGCTGGCTTGAAAGGAAGAGCCAGGGCACCACTGGAGGCTTCGCGGGCCTAGGCACCAGGGTATCTGAGAGGGGTGACACTGCAGGGATCCAAAAACTGGAAAAGGCTTTCAAGTTGGTACAAAGGAACTTAAAGTTACAGGGTAAATCTACCATTTTCGTTAAACTACTTAAAATGTTGAAAATAGTATAAGCAGTTCCATTGCCAGCAGTTTATTCCTAAATATCTCAAAATAGGTAGAAAACTGTTTTAGGTAATCAGAAGTCATGATGAGAGAGTCTCATGATGATGACAGTTTTATTTGTTTTTATAATTAAGGAAAAATGAAGCAGAATTACTATATTAGCTATGTGATAGCCATGTATGAAATCACTTCCTTCTGTTTTAAGAAAGACTGTAAAGGCTGAAAAAGCAAACAAAAGACACTGTCTTAGAAATTCCAAGGAAGGGGGAGACATAAGAGAAACTGGAAGACTCCCCCAAAAAAAGAGTCAGCAGCTGCCTAAACAGGAAAAAACGACAGGGAAAAAACAAAAATCACTGTGATTTTTGACTCGAGGCAACCAAGAAAATGGGAACCTCACGCTCAGTACCTCGCTACAGTGTGACGAGAGGTCGAGCAGGAAGCCCATTATTAAATGAACCTAACAACCCTGCTCTGAGCTGCCATCACAAGAGAGATCTAGACAACCTATTTATAAGTAAACTCATGACCCCTCACCCCAACTACTTCTCCATCAACAGGTCTTGCTCACAAAGTCCTTACATTTCTGGTGTTACGAACCCAAGTCCTTTAAAATTTACTTCCTTCTCTGTGAAAAAGTTCCTAGACTGAGTACCGTTCCAAGAAGCTATCTTTTGCCAATATGTCATTCTTCAAGTGTATTCCAATCACACACACACACACACACACACACACACACACACACACACTCTAGCTTTACTGTCTTGTAAACTTTAACCCAAACCACAAGACATGTTCCACCTTCCACCTAGGTGGCAAGTCTGTCTCGGGCATTCAGACCCCGTTTACGTCACTGCAGAATATTTCTCATGTTAAATCCCACACATGGTTCTGGTTTCCCCCCATTTTCATTCCAAGTCATGGTTTCTTTTCAACCCTGGACACCCCAGCCCCAAGAGCGCACTGGAACCCTCTGAGACCCCGTGCTCATGAGTGACTATAAATAACACCACCATCACCTCTCCCACGACACACAGACACACACTCTCCATAACATCTCATGGCATGGTAAGATGGAAGGATGTGGCCCAGTATGGCCAGTAACAGGAAAGGGATACAGCAAGGGCCAAAATCTGGCGCTTCTGTAAAAGAACTGTTTAATGCAGAGGGGTCAAGACTCCCTAAGATACGTACATAGTCAGCCTGCAAAGAAAAAGCACTGTGACACAGCCCTTTCATATCCATTAGCTTTACAGGAGTAAACAGTATGTTGTACACAACAGAACACAATGATCTTATGCCAACTTGGTGTCACCAAAAACGCAGTATGTCAAACATTTTTTCCTTTCACTACAACGATGCCCTTCGAATTCCTGACTTGTCCTTAACCACATTAATTTCACTGAGAAACACAGAGACAGCCAGAAAGGCCTTCTTTTTGTGGAAGAAAGAACAACCCATTTGCTTTTGGGGTACAGGACTGGGGATTGCAGCTGCTGGTGAAATTCAGTGCTGCCCACAGTACTCCACACGTGAAAGCACGCCTGTGAGCCCCCGTCCCACGGCCTGAGGCTGCCTGGCGAGCTAAGAGTCTGAGCCTCAGTGGACTATTCCCAAGGTGCCCGTGGAGGCCAGAGCCATGCTGGCAACTAACACAGAAGAGCACCAGGAAGAGTCTGGGGCAGCAGAGGCCAGGCAAGCTGAAGGAAGAGTGATTCTCAGTAACAAGGACTTAAGCTCTGCTAAGTTGTGGCCTGAAGGTTTTGGTGTCACTCTAAACAACAGGCAGAACATGATGAGGGCGAGGGAGGCATCAGAGTAACTCAAAATAATTACTGCTAACTAGATGCCATGCTTATTTGAGATGCAGAATGCTCCGATCCAATCTGTCATAAGCTACCCTTCACAGGTGAGGAAACAGAGGCACACACAGTCAACACCTCAGGGGTGCTGCTAACTAACTACCCTTACAGGCTGATTCCCATGAGCTTATGTCCGAAGGGCTCCTTCTGAAAAGGCAGTCAGGTTTTCAATTATTTTTAATAAAAAAGCTGTTGTTCTTGGACCTAAAGAAAAAATGCTTCCTCCTACTTCTATAAGACAAAAAAAAAAAAAAAAAAAGGAGGATGAAAGAGACAGTCTAGTTCTCCTGTGTGTTTCTTTAAACAGGGACAGAACCACTTCATTTCTTACACATTGCAAAGATTCCCTTCTCTCCTGCATACCAGTTCATTTTTAGAACATGACAATGGCATACAGAAAAATTAAAGAAATCTTACTTCATAATGTGAAAATAAGAGTCTTGCCTAAAACACTTTTACAGTCAAAGAGAAGGAGAAACGCAACAAGAAGCATGAGGTCAGGCGGGGGGAGGCACGGGGTGGGCACTGGGAAAGGGAAGTCAAATGACAAAACCCAAATATTCTTGGCTCCTGTGAAAAGCTACTCTGTTCATTACCCGGAAGATCCAAACAAAAGCAGCTGCCCATTTCTCTGTTTCAGTTTCCTGAACATAACTGGATCACCAACCAGCATCCCTTGTCCCAGGCTCACAGAACAATGTCCACCAGCATAAATCCGTCAGCTCTGGTACACATCCAGAGAGCTACAGCAGCAGCAGGAGAATGAATGAGTGTCTGTCCACCCCGCCCTGCGCGGGCACGCTGTCACCCTGGGACCTGTGTGCGGGAGGCAGCACCTCCTCCTGACACCAGGGCAGGCTCCAGCCTGTCAAGACACCAGGCCAAGGTGCCAGGCAGGGTGTCCTGACAGCACACATGTGCGGTGTCTGCAGGCACCAGGTGGCCTCTGGTGCCCAAAGGAATATCCTCGGGTACTCAGTGAGTGAAAAGTGCAGAGATCAAAACCCCCAGGTGGGAAGCTGTGAACTACCGGGCCCACCTTCCACCTACTTTGAGGCAATCCTTAGTAGATGGCAGCTGCTAACTCAGGGGGAAAAAAGTGCAAGGTGGAGGAGGCAAGGGGGTTATTTTTAAGAAAGAGCACAATCCGACTTTTCTCTCTACCGCCCACCACACACCACCTCCGCATCCCCATCTCTCCTCCTGCCTGCTCTTCCCCAGCCTCTCTCCTGCTCACACGCATTCCCTCCTCTGTGGGCCCAGATGCCACATGGGACCTGCAGCTGGCCAGGGCTTGAGCTGCTGCAGAGCACAAATGCTGCAAACTCCAATGAACCCAACTCATGTGCCTTTGAGAGGCCCCTTCTAGACACCAGCGCTGTGGAGAAATAGAAAGGTCTCTGTTCTCCAGCTCAACAAACCTGTTAATTATGCCATCTTCCTGCTAATCTCAGGACTGGGAGATACGTGGTCTATTTCATCTTAGAGGTGCCGTTTCTTACACAGTTCTGTGCCTCGGGAGGTCAGCTGTGCACCAGTGCTGCCCAGGTGGGGCCCTGAGCATTTGTAAGTGTTCACAATGAACCCACGTGCCGTATTGATCAGCTTCTTCCCCTGCCTCTGGTAACAATCAGCTTCACATACTCCAAAGTCATCTACTCAGACCAAAAGTACCACGAGGGTAATAGCTGCAATAATGAGGTACTTTCCAAGGTGGAAAAATTTAAAGTTAGGACCAGCTTTTACATGATGTGGGGGGAAGCCAAGCAGGGAAACAGAAAGTTCTGTATGAAGCTTAAAGACAAGAAAATCAGCCAGGCTGTTATCTAGAATGTGGCACATAGTTAGACCATAAAAGCAGTATTTGTGTTCCTCTTTGGAGTCCATTCGTCGTTATTCCTCACTGAACCTGCTCTCAGCACAGACTATGTTCTGGGCAATGCGCAGGTACTGAGCAAAAACCATGCTCCTTACTCTCCTGGCAGGCACAATCCAGCATTATCGCAGCAGAAAATTCCAGGCTGTAAGAGCAGCCAGCTGAAACATTTATTATAAAGGAAACTAGTGAGGAGCTGAAAAACTAACATTAGGGAACTCAGATTAGTATAGTGAGGAAACGCCTCTCTGACAAGGTCAAATTTAACAAGTGAACGATAAAAAGGAGAAAAGCTCATAGCACAAGAGCAGGTAATGCTCTTAAGAAGGCAGGTTCCCCAGGGCAGATGCCCTGAGCTAGGAAAGGTTTGGGCACCAAGAACTTAAAAAGACTGGAATAAGGAGAGAATGAACAGCTAAAGATCCTGGGCAGGGTGTCCAGCTCAGGTCGTGTCCTGACATCAACAGGCAGTTTGCACCTGTGCCTGCCTCAGCATCCCCACACTGCATCTGTGCACAGAGGCTTCACAAGCAAAGCCTGTTCTGTGGTCTGAGCACAAAATGAAAACTCCCTGAACCAAAATGAAGCACCAAAACTGAGGGAGACTAGACAGCTTCACGGTTTAAAAGGGGGAGCAACAAAGTCACTATAAAGATAGAAGCAAGGGAAGAAAAAGATGGCTCACATCAAGCTACCTTCCACAGGTGAGGTGCCTGAAACTTTTTTCAGAAGGAAGTATAAGCATCATAGGATGTGCCGTGGCCCATGTGGGGCTACCGACCACAGACACGCTACATCTGCAGATATCAGTAGCTCAAACTCCCCTGGTGCAGGAACGACGGCAGTGTGTGGCTGTTCCTGAGAAACCGTATTGGCGATGTCAGGCTGGTACTGCAGCAACCGACTCCTCTCCTGTCATCGTGGTGTCAGAGCCCTAGGAATAACCTTCTCTATATCTGGGTGTAGCAATTCTGACTTTTAAGTAGACCTGCCCCAGATAAACCAACTACTAGTCTTCAAGGTAAACAGCAGAGAAAATAACCATATCAAATTGGGTGCCTCACATCAAATATTTCAAAGGCATATTACAGTATCATGCACTGACCAGCGGGAAAAAACAATTGCAAAATGCAAATTTATAAATGGTATCATTATGGTATCTGGTCCTTAACAACTGTCTTTCTATCGAACTGCTGGGAAACCTAGCCTGCAGTGTAAGCAACACCCCCAGGGAGATTTCCAGGGTTTACCATCAACAATCTGCCTTGTTTATTTTACACACTGCTCACCAACGTGTTCCCAAATGCCAGAGAGCAGCACTGTTCCGTGGTGGCCACATTCCATCTGTGCATTCCTAATTACCCAGGTGCTTCCATCACCTTCCTGAAAAGCTGGTACACGGTTAGCGTCTCAGACTCCTTCACCCAGTGGTCTAGGTGGGCCCCTCTCTTTTTCAGCACTTGCTATTAAGTTGTAGCATGAAATGTGACTCATGAACGAGATCAAGAGCACAGTCCCCTGTTCCCAGGCAGAAGGCCTCCTGACACCAGCTCAGGCCTGCTAAAAACAGACATAAAAAAAGGTAACTCATAATGGTTTGGAAGGTGATGTTAAGTATGCCATCTTCCTGATAAGCTCAGTGGCTCCACACCATTAACTGTGGCCTCTTTAATATACATTTCAAGGACTTTGCTCAAACAGATCCCATAATTTAGATGACACATGGATGGTCTCTTCAGAAAGACTTCCCCTGCCACTGCAATGGAAAGTGCAGAGCTTGTCTCCTGCCCTCTGCTCCCTTCTATGTCTTGCACTATTATGACACCTTTTAGGTTAGTGGTCCATCTCCCAGGCGTCCTCCAACTTTCAATCTTTAATTCTGTAAGCCACCTGCTCGGTCCCATCGCTGCCCTTGATACCTGCTCTCGTCTTACTCTGAAGCTCACTGCTCACGCCCCTGAGGTGTCCCTCTGAGCTGGCCTGCAGCTGCAGCAAGGAGATGGAGTGTACACCTCTCTGCCGAAAGAAGAGCGGTCTACGTGTGGCGTCCCTTGGGGGATCTCCCCAAACTGGCCAATGACAGTAAACTGATTGTGTCAGCTTGAGTAAGAAACGCCCGGCTAATGGGATCAGTGCAGTACTGGGTGTGAGGGTAAGGCTTTACTGGGGGCAGAAGAACCTCCTTGAGTGTGCGTGGAGGCTTGTAGCCTGGATGGAATCAAAGGGAAGTGAGGAGGAAGGCTCCTTCTGTGTCTTCGGAGGAGCTCCTGTCTTCACCTTCACCTTGGACATCATCTTCTGGCTTCCAAGATTCTTCAGCCTCCTGACATGGACTCGCAGGGGTCTCTACAGGGAGCTCCAGGCCTTCGGTCTTTGACTGGATCCTTCAGCTCTCCAGTGTGCAGACCCTTCTTCACTCTCCCACACCTGATTCTGTGGGCAGCCACTGTGAGCCCACCATGTGAACCCTCATGTATTTATATGCCTTGCATTAAATCTGTTTCTCTAGTGATCACTGACTGATACACTGGCCTATGTGTCAACTGCATGTACAACAGCCACGAGGCCAACTCTGCAGCCAAATATTATCCATGTTAAAAAAAAAAGGCAAAAAGCAGCATAAACACAGGCCTACACACAAACCACTCAATCACATGAGTCCAGCAGTGTTCTCTGACTTCTACCTCCTCTTAATAACACTTTTAACAACATATGATATGTACTATGTCCAACATTTCAGGAACTGTTGCTCCACATTCCTCTCTGAGTTATGGAAAGATTCTCCATTACAGTGAACCCTTGACCTAAGAACTCGATGCATTCCCAAGGGCTCACTGCAACTCAGGCTGTCAGTTGAAGGCTCAGGCTCTTCTACACAGCCCTCAAAGATTCTCTCCTGTACACACACAGGCAGTTTTCAGTGTCCTTAGAGAGACAGCGGCCCAGGATTTCTCTAACACCATACAGGACAGGATGTAATAATGCTCCTTCCAGAACTCTGTGAGGGTTAAAACTGTATCTGAGACCATCTGGAAACACAAGCGGCCAGTATTTGGGTCATAACTCAAGACTTTGGCTTTAAGTTAAAAATAAAATTCTGATCATGACCCAAGCTGTTCATGTCAGGCCAGTTGTAACACGAAGGTCCACTGTATTCCTTTTGAAGTCACTGACCAAGCCCATGAGCCCAATGTCACCCGTAACGTGGACATTTGGAAAGAGGTGCATGTGTGTACACTTTCATCTTAATATGTTGTCTCTAGAGAACTTGCTTTTAAACTGAACTCATCACCCAAAGAGCTCTTAAGAGCCTTCTAGTGACTGCTGATTTCTACAGTTCAATGCTACCATGACACCACAGTGTCTCACTTGTCACATCGTACATCATGAAACTCCACTAAGCCTATGACAGACCTCTTCTGATCAACTCAGAATCTTCTAGATGGCCTCCTACATCAACCTGCTGGCACATGTCCACAGACATCATCCTTTAGGCCAGACCACCTCAGAACTGCTGCGTCTCCCCACGTCAGCTGGACCATTCTGGAAACTGTTGTTCCCAAGGGTAAGGAGCGAGGCAGAGAGAGAGAGGTGTCAGCCCCAAAAGTACTCACTGAGTGGTTTTAAGATGCTACTGCTGGATTCATCTGCATTTTCCACATCCGACTTGTCAGAGTAGTTCTCAGAGACCCGCTCTTTCTCCTTCTTTTCCTTATGTCCTGTTCTTCTCTTGTGACGTCTCCTCCTCCGGTAGCTCTTGGGCACATGGACTCCAATGTAGATGGTGTGGTGGCCTAAGGAAGATACACAGATCACCGCTTACTTCAAAACGCATTCTCTTACACACACAACTCACACAGGACCCACAGTCAGAGAAGGTCTATGAACACAACATGATCATTCTACATTTGAAAAATTCATGCTGGAAAAAATAGAATTTCTTCTCATTTTTGGAGAGTGACAGTACAATTCCAACTGCTGCATGACACTCGGATTTTGTGAGTGTACACAGTGGCTCTGTCAGGTTGACTAGTTCTGTTTATGATAACCAAAGGATACCGAACTAGAAATCAGGAATCCTGGAGAACCTCTATCATCAATTACTTCTCTCACCTTCACCTCTAGGCCTCAACCTCATCATCATCTAACGAGAGGCTTAACCTGGGTAACCGGAGGCCTTTCTCACTCTAACCCGCCACAGGTCTGTCATTATGTTGATGTGGAGGCTCAGAAAGATGCCACTGAAGCCAGAAAAATAAAGCCTTATTCAAAGTTCAAAAAAGTCATTGCTGAGAATAAGGTTTAACAAGGTAACTTTTTTTTTTACCCAGTCTGCAGAAGAGAGACTTAGAACTGGGACAAACTGAGAAAAATAAGACATCCTTGGATAGGAGATTTCAGAAATACTCAAATGTTCACATTAGGAAACAGTTAAAATGAATGTCAGCTACAGTGCCATTCTCGTGTTCCTTTTTTCATTCCTAAAAGTTTCTAAAAACTGGTTGTTGCAGTGATAAAAATAAACTCAGCCCAGCAAAAATTGCCTTGAAGAGAAGGGCATGAGGAAAAAAGGATTGAAATACTTTCAGTTCTGTAGATGGAAGAAGCTGCAAAATTGACAAGTCATTTTTACAAACTCTGGTAAGACGTTAAAAAACAGGAAGACAAAATTCTACATCTTGGACTTTTTGAAAACTTTTACTTTTTGTGTTCCAAACAGCATAACTTCTGAATGTGAGAATCCTCATTTCAGAACTAGTATGACTCCTCTTTGGACTGAAAATCAGATGGGCCTGTCTCATCTACAGGTTTCCTGTCCCATCCCTAGAAGTGCTCCTCAATGACTGTGTGAGGCTGTGGACAACGCCACACACGCCAGCATGACACATGACACCATGCAGTTCCACACCCTTGGGCTACGTCTAGCCACTCCTCGGACCCATCTAAAACCCTGTCATCAGAGGGGCATTCCCCCAACCTGGCAGGGATGAAATGAATGACCAGCAGCTTCAAGAGAGTCCAGCGAAGGAAGGGAGACCTCCAAGTGAATGAGCTAGTGTTCAAAAGGAAATACAGATGCTTGGAATACAGTTGAAGGTATCTTTACATGAAGCAGAGCTCCGTATCCCCAACACACACGCACGCGCACACACACACACACACACACACACACTCACAACCCCCTACCCCCAACACACACACACACACACACACACACACTCTCACAACCCCCCACTCCCAACACACACACACACACACACACACACTCTCACAACCCCCCACTCCCAACACACACACACACACACACACACACACACTCACAACCCCCTACCCCCAACACACACACACGCACACACACACACTCACAACCCCCCACTCCCAACACACACGCACACACACACACACACATACCCACAGCCTGCTGCTACAAAGCATCATGGTATTCTCCCCACAGAAGTGTGTCAATGAGATTTTTATCATGTAGAACCATTTGTAAGCAAATTGTTCTCATGGGAAAGCTACATTATAGGAGGAAGAAGGAAATGTCTCAGAAACAATGTGAATTAAGAAACAGTGTCAATTGTTTCCTGCCCTCTGGTTACTGAGGGAGTCCTGCAGTTTTATCTCACTTCTCAACAACAGTGAGCAGAGCCAGCCAATTCCTTCAGTGGCCTAACCCTGAAGAGGAAACATTCTCTCCCTCGCTCTGACTCTGTCTGTCTGTCTCTGTCTCAGTGAGATATACACACACATATGCACACAAATTAAGAGGTTAAAAAAAATTTACAACTTGTCGCGTTAAATATTTTCTACATCATATAAAATAATGGGAATTAAGGGGAAAAGGTAATTAAGCTACACTAGTCATGTGGACATTACATGGAAAGATTTAACATATTTACCAATATTTATGCAATATGTTTGATCAAGTCACTTAAAAGACAGATATGGGCTGATAAGGTTTTACAGTAATACTTCTGACTATGAAACACTTCAACCTGGTGAGGTACAGTGATTCACCGAGTGAACCTTCAAATGCCTTATCTCTTGGCACCTAGCTTGAGGTGTCACCACGGAACAGGGCCACTTGTTCACAGGCCCCACCCTGCAGCAGATCCCTGGCTGCACCTGCCCATGCCCTGCTCCCCTCCTGCCACCTCGGCACCACGCTCCCTGGTGCCATGCGCTGGCACCAACTACAAATGGGGTTCTCTTTTCGGGCACCCTTATTGAGCTATAATTTACAAATCAGAAAATCCACTCATCTTAAGAGTGTAAGTCAAGGAAGAGTTGTACAAATATTTCCATAATCCAACTTTAGAGCCTCTCTAACAATTGGAGACAACCCCTGGCTCACCGGCAGCCACTCCGTTCCCAGCACTGCGAGGACCCCGGAAAGCCAGGGTTCTCCAGCTCTCCCATGGCTATCTGTGCTGTGTGGAGTTCCCCACAGCATGATGAAACAGAAATCCCCGCGAGGAAGACCCTGCCTCCCGGGAACTGCTAGGGGAAATGACAGCACTGAGCAGGGCCATGCAAAACTCAAAGCGTCCTCCTCCTCCCCCTCCTCCTCCTCCTCCTCCTCCCACCTATTAATGGGAACTAAATTTCCCTCTTCAGTCTCGTGTTCAACTAGAGAAAGAAGTTATTCCAGGGTTAACAAAAATGTTGGAGATCAGAAACCATGCTGAGTGCTTTATCAATTACTTAACTGCTGTCCACTTCAGCTTTTTTCTCCATGGCCAGAGAGCAAGACAGCCTCGTTTGGTGGCTGGTGATGGGGCAGGCATGCTTTTTCAGAGTGATGGCCCGGTGGTAAAGCCATACGTGCCAAGCAATAGGAGCAACAAAAGCCAGGTGAGCTGGATGGAAGCATCATTACTAACCCCACAGAAGACCTGCCTTCACAAGCAACAGGACCAGCATTACCACTGAAAATGTTCCCATTGAAATATCATTGAAATATCTTTCCATGTCTCAGAGATGTGTCATGGAGATGGATGGCTATTTTTAAATTATAATTCAAACTCAGGGGAGCTACAAATGCTTAGGGTATGGCATTGTTTTACACGTAAAAAGAAAAAGAAAAATCTGGCAGCCAAACCATCCAACCCTGTGCGTATATAAAATAGTAAGATGTTCAAAGAATCAGGGATAGTTTTTTGCAAGGGAATTCTTTTATGCTCAAAAAAATTTCTCTGTTAGAAATTCCAGGAAAAACTGCTTCCAGAGATAATGAAAAATCAAAATGTTCTTAAACAGCTATAACTCATAAGGAACAGGTGATTGTTTTAAACGCTATTGAATTGTTGCTGCTAAGAACTATAAAGTAAAATTACTGGAATCCACACATTTAGGTGTGCAGGCGAAGAGTGTTCCTCAGTTTGGCAAGATCCTCCATGTCATGTGTTCAAATAAATACTCTACAGCACACGCCTCGCTCTGACAGACAGTGTGGACTCCAACCAGCTCGAAAGGTTTGGGGAGTATGTCTCAATCCACACTGCAGCCAGGACCCTATGAAGAAACACGGCTTTTCAGTTTACCTCTAAATGTCAAAAATAATCACTATGTGGTTCTTGCTTCTCCCCATTTCCACCTGGTTGCAAGCAGGCAGAACCAGGAGGCTGTCATACGCAATCCTGCTGCTGCTGAGGGTACCTGACCCTCATGGTGGCCACACTGCATTTCTTGGCAAACACAGAATTCTTAACACTTAACTGTGTGTTTGCCATTCAGGCCAAGATAGCTCACACAGGCACCAGTTTTGCCATCAATGATTTAGAACTTAGAAAAATTACACCCATCATGGTAGAAAATGAAATATTTACTGACCAAATTAAAAATTCTATAGACAACTTCAAATTTTTTCCATCTTCTTTCCAAACAAAATTAAAGAAAAATGGAAATATAATTTTTGTAAACAGGAAGGGGACCAAGAACTGGAAGGAGCAAGGAGGGATGGAAGGGGATGAAAATAAGAAGTGAGCTGCGTCATATCCAAGTGTCTACTCCCATGATAAACATAACCCTTAGGTGCTACAAACAAAGACTATGTTTTTTTCATCCTGTAGGTGACCTGATGGTGAATACTATATCTCTATGTATGCACAATGACTCCATTAGCTCCTTACTAGTAAATGTACTGCTGTGTTTACTGTACACACAGATGACAGCAACCACTTAAGATTAGGGGAAGGCAAAGGTGTCGCCCTCAGCTAACCCACTATGTCTTATCCATAAAATCCACAGGAGAAGCACCTCTTGGATATTACTAGCAAAAAGGGTTGTGTCTCTCTGTCACTCCAACAGCCTTCTGTAACACAGTCTGTATTTACACTGAACAGCGTAGGGTTAGTTATGTCTCCTTCCTTGTGATGACCATTGAGCAGAGAAGAGACAGATTCTGGGCCGACCTGCAGCGATTATACGATCTCATGACATCCACTGTACACACTAACCTCACACTTTAATTTTCCAACTTGTCATTTCCACTTCAAACTTGGCAGTTTTGGAAGGAGGTGGCATATAAAATATTTCAGTTTGAGCTTGCAGTCATGTGCTATCACTAAGGATAGGTGAAATCTTGGCCCAGAAATCAACCTTCCCACCCCAGCCATCTCACCCTCTCTCCGCCCCCAGCTCCTCCCGATGCATCACTAGCTCAATACTGAGTGACGGCCCAAATGTGGCTTAGATCTTTATTGCTGTTCTTTCTATAACCCACTAAATTCCTGTTCTCTCCAGTTTACAGCAAAGATTCCATCAACAATAGTCCCAAAGTATAAGTTAAATAGTACCTTTCCTGGCTTATCTAGAGTAACCTGGTTTTATGCCAAGATGCTTAAAACACATTGTAGCTGTTGCTGAGAGAAATGTAGGAGAAGCAAAATTAAAGGGATATTTACTAATTTTTTAATTATGAAAAGAAAAATTTAGGAGAGGAGACAGACATCCTGGATGAGTGACAGATTATAAAAAGATGCTACATAGACTTTACTTCTAGACCAAAAAAAACTTAATTAGAAGTACATGCATAAGAAAACACAGACAAAGTCACAGCATGTCCAGTTACCATGGAAGAGGTACTTTTGGCACTTTCTGTAATAGAAAATAGACCAATATATATAACCTGAAATATTTAATGAGACACAAATAATTAGTTCATTACTTCCAAAGCCTAAGTGTCCATAGGCAGTGTTAATGAGAGGTAGTCAAAGTAACACTGCTTATTTACTGAGGCATAAATACCAGCTTTTGAAAAGAAAACTTCTTTAAAAGGCATGGTATAATTTCAGTTAACAGGAGGTAAGCCAGCTCTTTATGAAATGATTGTCTGAGGCTCCTGACTTTAAACACACATTACTACTCAGTAGAAATAATGATCTCTGTTTTTATATTTTGGATAGGTGCAAGTTTTTACATAGAAAAATATTTTATAATACATATGTTTATTAACGTAAAATTACATATAGTATATATGTAATTTTTTTTGTAGAAAATTACATACAAAATGTCTAACTAGTATGTGATTCCCTGCCCTCGTACTCTGTACTTAGTGGGTGAGGTAAAGATAAGCACCTCACCAACAACCAGGGCAATGTTTCAAGATGCCTAATTAATCCCAGTCCCAGAAGTTATCCACAGGTCTCCAGAAGCGGACCATATGCCCTGACACACCCGCACAGAATCGCACTCTCAGAGTTCAAGTGACCATAAATATTAAATGGCTCACCCTCTTCAATTTCCAGGGAACCAGCAAAGCCAAATAGCCAGTTAATCCTGGACTCAGGCAAGAGCTCCTCTACTCCTGGAAACATGAGCCTTCCTTGTCCATTTACTCACTACTGTGGTACCAGTCCCTCACATCCCTCCCGTCCACCAGAAACAGCAGCAAAGATGATTAGTCCTTTCAAGGTAGTGATTACCTAGAAGGAAAGAAAGGCTGCATGATTCTCTGAAAGCACTGTCTTCTAATCACAGAGTGACAGGTTTAGTTCCACGAGCTGTGCCGGGATAGAAAGCTGTCCTGGCTGTAATATCAGCCATCCCACACGTCACCCCGGGGCCATGCAGAGAGAGACGCACTGGGCTGGTGCTGTCCACCTTCCCAAAAGCCCTTCCAACACTTCCCATTTTTCTTTCTGTTCTTTCCACTTCTGACTCATCCAGGTGCTTCTTACATTCCTCATTTATTTTCCTAAATTCCTTTTTTCTCCAGAAGGAACAGACACAGAGAGGTACACTTGGGAATAAGTGTAATCCTGGTGAACACCAGGCTGAGTCATCCCCAGGGCCATGGTGTCAACTGGACCAAATCCCCTGAGGCTCTTCCCCTAACTCTGAGATGAGAACTCTGAACTAGTAGATGATTCCCAAACTCTCTCTAGTTCTAAAATTTCTAACGATTAATAATTTCAAATGTTTAAACTGGTCAAGTGTAGCACAGCGCACAGAAGCAAAGGCTAAAACCTTACACCATCCACCATCATCCCGCAGATTCTTTCCAACTTCTTGATGTGGTAATTTTCTCTCAGGCATTCTTCAGCTAGCTCATTTGATTTCCACCTAACCATGACCCCACACTGTAAGAAAGACCACCGATCAGACCATCCTTCTGCCAACACCATGGCCACTGACCTTTCTCATCTTACCTGCCTTCCCGCAGTGCACAGCACTGACCCTGGCTCTCGAAGGTCTAGTCTCATCCTCTTCCCGCCCTCTTACGCTGGGTAACAGAATCCACTCCTCTGGCTTTAGATGCCAGTTCAGTGCCTAGGTTTCTATCCCCACCCTGTCCCAGCCTCTTAACTCTGGATTATATAGCCAATTACCTACACAGTTTGATTCAGATGTCTCACAGATGCCTGAATCTGAACAAAAGCTGAGCTGCCATCCTCCCCACCACTCCTCAACAATGTGCTACATGATCCCCCAAAGTTCTCACAGCAGAAATCCAACACAACCACCCTCATCCACCTATCCATCCATTCCTCCCCATCCATCCATCTGAAAATGCTGGGGAATTAGCCCATCTGTCTCTATCGACTTCTGTTCTTCTCCATTCTAAACTCGTCTCTCCATGGAAGTCCAACCCCTTTCTCCCCACTATTTATCACTGTCTTCCTAGGTGCACCCTGTAATACTCCAGTCACAGTAATATTTATTAAAATACAACTCTTGAGGTAGTGGCTTTCAGCCGTACCCAAAACACCCTGAATCTTCAGCATGGTATGAAAGGCCATGCACTGCCTGTCCCAGCCACAGCAGGCCACACTGTCCCTGTATACACAATCCAGCTACAGCACTTCCTGTTCTTCAGAGGGTCACCTCCTCTGGTCTCTGGACCTTGGTCTCTGGATCTTCCCTTTGCCTGCTGGGACACTTCCCTCATTGTTCACCTACACTGATTTCTGCTCATCCTTCGGATTCTGACTTCATGTTATTGTGGGATGCCCAAGCTATTATATCAACCAATGTGGGCTAAGCTTGTTTTGAGTTTGTGGAGATTGAACCCAAAGCCTCTGAAGTGTGCCATTTCCCAAACACTTTTAATTTTTTTATTAAGCCACTGAATTCAATTGTTTTTATTCATATTCATACCAAAACTAGGGGATGGGATACAAAAGTCATTTCTTCATACCCAAAGCCCTGCAATTCAGAAGTTACAGTAATGCATCAGTGGTTTACTGCACACAGACAAGCAGGTTTCAGGAATTATCCAGTACCCTTCAGTGCATCTCTAGGAGCTGCCTGAGAAGACAGGCCACTGATGCACTTTGCATGAAGCAACCACAGCCACAGGAGCATGATTTTTCTTGTGTCACTCAGAAGGACACTGGTATCGCCAGGAATAGAAATGGGTCGTGAGACCCCAGTGCCATTGTGCCCTCCAAGCCAGAGCACAGCCTGAAGCAAGCAAGGGAAAATCTGAACAATCAGATACTGATCTAATTTGCCAGACACATGCATCCACTGGATTCAATTATGAGCTTTCATTCTACATCAAAGGCATCTTCTTTATTTTGCAGTACAGTTAGAATTTCTTGTTGAAAAATTAACAATCAATGGAGGGCTCTGGTGATGGCTTAACTAGTCTATGAATAAAATTATTGCCCTCTGAAACTGATTTATGCAACAAAGATTATTAAAATTCAAAATCTATTTTTATTTTCAGAAGTTTTAGCCTGGTTACAGTTATGTATTTCAACAGAACATAAGCAGAATCTGTTGTCCTTTCGAAATTAACGGAGTATAAAGAACAGTGAACACACTGTATATTGCAGTTAGGAAAGCTGCTTTCAGACTCTAACTTCATGGACAGGTAAAAACAACCAGAGTTAAAGGTTCTGCAGCTCTCAGAGAAAGGAATCATTTCAGTTCCCTCTCTGCTGATTCAATGGTGTCACAAAGCACTCTTGCGCTGGTCACCGGCACTTTGGGATATGCTGTTCAGAACCAGTCGTGCAGCCCTGTCCTGGTGGGTCTCACAGCAGCTCTCTCAATGCAATCAGTCAGGAAAGCAAAATAAAACAAAAGTCAAACACAATCTCATGAGCAAGCAACCTGAACTCATCTTTCCTTAGTCTCTTCCTATGCCACTTACTCAGACCCATTTTCAGATCCCCCAATGATTCTGAATCTTGTGTCACAAAAATGGAGAAATATTTAGCTCAGACTAAACTACATAGTATTATTTCTATATTGTTGCATAATCTCCTGTAATTGTCACTAAAATTACATAATAGCCAGGAGTGGAACTATTTTCTACATTTCAGGCAGAATGTGTATGTTTAGATATACATAGACTGGCGCATCCTCCTATTTGTGGAACAATAATTCATATCTGAACCTGCTTGCCGTGAGAAACAATGTTGCAGCCTTTAGTAGACAATGAGCCAGCATTTGCATTTTGCCCCATGTACAATTACATTTTAATACACCACTTTTTGGAAAAGGGGACAATTTAACAAATAAAGGCAATGTATATCAGAACAGTCTAACTGGGAAAATTAGATCTTCTACCCAGAGCTTATAAGGGAATCGGGATGCATCAAAGGACCAGACAAAGTTCTTGAGAAATGTCTGTCACTTGGCCATTCTGGGCCTGACCATTCCAGTCCAGGCACAGGAGGTGAATACTGGCAGGAGGGTAAAGGTGTGATGTCTGAGCCATTGAGTAAGTTTTGTAGCTTTCTTTCAAACAGATGCTTAGTTACTCTGCTTTAATAACATAAATGGTAGCTATCCCCAAAAGTAAATATGGAACCATGGCCAGGTAAGGAGAGTCTCAACAGAAATAATAGCTGCAACGTGTATTATTTCAGAATTTTGGGATCCTTGCAAAACACAATCCAACCACCCAGTTCAATTTGTTATGGTTTACTGCCACCAAAGAATGTTGACACTTAGGAAGCAGCTTCGTGAATAAAGGCTTTCACCCACAGAACATTTCTAGGGAAATCTCTGCAATTGGAAAACTCTGGGAAGGGTGGTGGCTGCTTCATTTCGGAACCATCAGATTTCTTTGAAGGACCAAAAATCCGTATCAATATTTAACACCACTGATGCAAAAGGAGATACTAGGCAGCTGCAAGGCTGAGTACAGTGTTCAAGCTTCAGGGGCCCTGGCAAGCACTCAGCTGAGGCACAGGGGAAAGAACCCTGGAGCTGGAAAAGGTCCACAGGCATCCATCTGCTTCAGGAAAACCACACTGCTGCTCCAGGTTCAGCGCCTTGAAATGCCATGCCGGGTTTCTCTAAGGGATCCAGCGTGTGCACTGCCTCTGTGAGGAAGGCTCTTCCTTAAGCAAGAGTTGCCCAAGTGTTTCTTCTACATACACTGCTTCTGGGCAACCAGAATGAGCAGTGTAGGAGAGGTCAGCAAAATGCAACCAGACACTCCTGACCCACGCTCAGAATAGCCCAGCCCAGCCGGCCCATCTGAGAGGTTTTCATTGGTGCCTCCTCGGCAGTTACATTCGAAACCATTGTGACGACTACGGACGTCTGCCAGGCCCCAGTGCTCCACAGTGACCCTCCAATGATACCCCTCTCTAATAGTACACCCTCTGACCTACACGAGGAGATCAGAGAAAGCCAGACTCTAGTCATTAGGACTTCATGGCTGCAAAACACTGAGGTCCTTATCACCTCCAAAAAGCCAAAGGCCACCATTTCACCACTTTTTGAAGTCTCTCCAAAATAGAGAAAACAAGAAAAGAGGATAAGGCAGAGGATTTTGCAGGTTTCTTTTTAGAATCAACACAAATATGTACGCAATGTAACAATGACAATGATCTCTATAAAACTTAACAGAACTACACCAAGAGTAAGATAAAGACCAAATTATCTCATATGAATATGGACCCTAAAAGAAAAAAAATGTGTAAAAAATTTTAAATAAAAATATAAGAAAATTATATAGGGTAGATCTATACACATTTTACTTCATGTATACTACATATTCATTTACTTTTTTTCTAACATTTTGCTTCTACTCTGTCATATCACTTATCTAAACGCCCTCCTGAGAACTTCGAGCTTTCTCAGGATCCCACTCTCTCTGAACTGCCATCAGTATACACTGGGAAACTGTCCCCATAGACAGGTGGGAGCACACTTCCTGCTGGGACTCTGTCATGAAGGGAAGAGGGGAAACTGTCACAGTACATCAAAATAGCCATTAGGAGCCCCCCAAGCCTGACAAACAGAGACGTTTGAGCCCCTCCACCCCACTGCGCTCATGTTTCCAAGTCTCTGGGGTGGCTTGATGCAAGAGGCCCCCCCTCACCAGGTCAGAGCTGCCAAGACCACTGGGAGTTGCCCACCCTCGCAGAGCCAAGGCTTATCTCAAAGGATAAGGTGGAGTTTGCTCCTTTCCCCTATTGCAAAATATGAGACTATTAAGTAATCTGTTTATATCACACAGATCCAAATCCAAACTGACTTTTTACAGCATAAAACGGTCATAGGATTTTCTCCTGTTTGGAAAAGCTACCCGAGACTCTTGGCTTCCTATCGCAGTTTGGACTCACCCAACAAAACCTGGCTGCCCCTCTGCCAACAAAACCCAAGGGTCTGCTTCCCAGTCTCAGCCCTTCTGGGTCATTCTACAGGCCAATTCTGTGGAAGTGTTGGGGCAGAAACTGCAACCTCCCAGAACAAAAATGAATAATAACATCTGAAATGCTGAAGTTTTTAAATTAGTTGATGCACAGCAACTGTCCTCTGCCCAAAAGGCTGATTTTCCAAAGTCATACCTAAAGTGATGAATAAAAGAACAGACATAAAAGTTTCAATTTATTTAAAGATTAAAATTGGCATTTGTTTCCTTGTTAGAGAGCCATCTCTAAGCCATTAACACACGAGGTTAATGTGTGAAAACAGGTTTAGGTCTTTAAATATATACCACATAGATAAATTCATTAATTAAACAAAAGATGACTCCTTTTCTGACTCATTCTATTCTTACGGAGTTTCGCAACCGATGATATTCTCTGAGCTTTTAGAATGTAGATTGTCATGCCGCCCACTGAGAGTAAAGTTGAACAGGGTGAACTAAGGCTGTGGTGTGGAGTCTCAGCCTCTCTCCTGCCCCTGACCCTAGAGTTACAAATAACTAAGAGAACAGCAGCTGGCTGTTCTGACCTTCAAGGGAGCTGAACCTACTCACTGGAAACTGGGAGACCCTAAGGAGCATTGCTAAAGCATGAACATTTCAAAGTAACTAAGCTACTGCTCCACAGTCACCTTAACAGTCATTTACCAGGAACACCCTTATCTGTGCAAACCTTGTAAAAAAATTTTTAAGTTTATTTTTTCCAAGATGCTACAATGTATGTTAATCATGTTTATTCTAGAAGCAAGAGAAGTAACTGCTACATAAAGGGAAACATAACACACATGTAAGGTGTTTCAGCTCCTTATTCTTTAAACATCTAAGAACATTCCCTTCTGACACAAATGTAGTAGAAACTCAGCTCCTCAGACTAGAGATCACATTTTGTTTGCCTCCAAAGACCCTCTTCTCTATGCAATTACAAATACGAGATGGGCTCATATGCTTGAGAAAAGCATTTCCGCTTAAAGCATGAACCTTCATCATAGGTCTTGACAATCAAATCCCTTTTGTTTGCTGGAATGATGGATATGCCAAGTTCATTTCAACTTCACGGTGACCCTGGAGCCATCTGAAATGTAAGGCCTCCGTCACTTAGCAAAGCTGGAGATTAGGGAGGGCCAGCTGTAAGGGCACTGAGTTAGAAACGTTCCCAGCTGTGGGTCCAAGGCCTCTACTGTAGGAAGCCTCCACAACTGGGAGGTCTGCACCAAACAATGACTCCATAAGCCACCACCGTCTGCTATGGCTTTGGGATTCAGCAAAAGGCAACTAAGCATACTTGATAGCAATGTAATCAGCTCGGGCAGTAATCAATACGAAAGACAATAACTTTAAATGGTCACACAAGAATGGAAATGTATACAAAATCCATGTAGCAAGTTTAACCACCAAAACCATCTCCACTACTTTTGGTTATGTTTTTGTTTCTCTCCAAAGAAATCAGGTTATAGATTTGTATGCCGTGCATTTATATTGAATTTATAATGCTGTGCTTCAAAGTCAAGGGAAATAATTGAGGAACTACACTTCTGAGGCCAAGCACTGAAGAGACTTTACAATGTTCTACTCAGCAGAGTGCTGCCCATTTCCAGACCTGACCAACTCCAGACGTCCCTCTCCTGTGAACGCAGCTGAGACCTCATTTTCAAAGGAAAATACACACAGGAAATCTCCCTTCCCAAGATATTTCCACTTTCACTGTCCTAAAACTGCAGGATATTCACTGGCACCTGTATTGTTTTCACACCTCGGTGCTATACCGGTAATGACTTTATTTCCTGTCTGTCCCTGCAGTGGGGACTCAGCGTGGGGACTACAAGACTCTGAAGACAGAACTTTTACTACTCTGCCTTCTCCACCTTAATACTTTCCCCCAGTCATGCTGCAAAAATGCATAAAACAATATGAAAGAAAATACTGCAGTTTCCTTTTTCCTAAGAAACTTGGGCATCAAATTTTTAACAGTCTCGAGAGCTTAACTGTGGGAAGTGGGGGTTGGGCGCCAATCCTGCACGCTGCAGGCAGAAGAAACAGCAACACAACACAGCCACCCCACTCAGGCCATGCAAAAGAACCGTCTGCTTGCTGCCCCACGTCTCGCCTGCTCAGAGATTGCTCCAGAACATCCAGTGCCCAGCCTCCTTCACCACATGAATTGTCTCTTGGGTGCCTTTAATGCGTAAGACTGAGCATATGGTTGAATGGCAAGTCCCATTTAGTTTGGAATATTGCCTATCTGTGCCTCTGGTTATTTTATGAAAATCTCATAAATATCATAATCACTTGTATTCCTGTGATGCACTCACATAATTATCTCCATAAATATTGATGAAACCCTACCTTCTCACTATCGCTCAGGTCGCACTGCTCCCACATTACTGCTAAGTAGAAAGGAGATGCATACGGAAGGCATCACCACACCAGCTGACACAAAGCTCTTTGGTTTCTTGTAACAGGCACTGGGAGCAGAGAGAAAGTGGTCCCAGAAGGGTTTTGTAAGTCAAAACTACTTGTCCATCCTTTCCTAACTAAAACTCGTCCATGATCACCACTCTTCACATCCTCAGCTTAACCCATTTTCCCACAGCAGTGGTGTCAGCCCTTCTGCAACATCTGTTTCCCTCCTCCGAAAACTACCAAAAAGAGTATTAGAAGATGCTGCCTAGCACATTTATATAAATCTAGCAGCTTCCCGAAATTAGTCTTTGGAAAGTGGTTAATAGTATCTTGTGAAATATTTATTTCTGTTGCAGAAGTAGACATATAACAAGCATCTCTTTTAAAAAGAGACTTAAAAAATAAACAGTTAAGAACACACTGACTTAGATTCTGAGGGTGCAGTGAAGTCCTTAAAATACTTTCTGAGCTGAAGCCAAATGCAGAGATTAAAGCAATTCCATAGACAAGCTTTGGTTTTTAACTTTGAAAATGCAAGATATACAAAATGCACACATCTACAGAGACACGGGGATATGAATGATCACTCTCCCAGACCCAAAGGCTCACCTTCTACTTCTTCTTCGTCACACACGTGCTTAAGGAAGGAAGCCCCTCTGTCCAAGACAGCTTCATCCTCCATCCTATAGTAATAAAAAAGAAAAAAAGAATGCTCAGACTTTTCCTGGAGTGAGCCGCCTGCAGCAGCCCAGCTCCGGGGCAAGTGAACCTGCAGGCTGCTGTTCATGTTAGCAGGGCACAGTCGCTCTCCTCGGGTGGCTGCTGCTCCTTCACACAGCTCCTCTCGTCGGGTACTGGAGAATACGCTGGTCCCACATAGCTGCAGTCCTGCCCTTGAGAGGGCACCCCATAGACCGGTGAGAGAAAATCCCGATCCTGTAGGCTGGCTACTGGGGGCTCGCCTCTTGGGGTTTGCAAAAAGAGGATGAGAGCAAAAAGAAAAAAAAAATACCAAGACAGGAAGTTTGATGTGTCTGGAGTGCTCGTGATGATCGTTTGTGGAAATCCAGTTCTCAGTGCTTTAAACACCCACTGTTCAAAATGTATACCCTCACACACACACATACACACCCACCCACAGCACAGAGCGCGGGGAGGGAGATTCGTGCACAGTGGGAGCCCAGCTCCCAGCCAGCCTCTTAATACCAGCACAGCCCAGCATTCTCTGTCGAGTGGCAAGCTTTGAGTCACATGTTGGCCTCACAGAAACCTGACATCTGAGGATTACCCTGCGCCCTGGCTTTGGCAATAGGCACATATATATATGCCACCCATTCATTCATTTTTCCATACCCTCCTCACATGTCTCTCTCTCTCTAAGTACAGAGAGACCCTGTTAACTCTTCCCTGAAAGTTCTCCATTTGGCAATCACATTACGCTGTTCTCCTATCTCCTTACATAATAGGATCTACTCTGAAATTTCATATGCTAAATAAGACCTCATAATCCATCCAAGGAATGACAGTGTTTTTATAGCCTCCTGATGCCAAACATGTTTCCAGTTTATAGAATGAGTTAAGGTTTATTTCCACACTCTGTGACTCCTTCCCATAGCATTTACTTTGTTATACAGGATTCCATGGACTCTATTTATAGTGAAAGAGAGAGAAATCCTGAATTGCTCAAATGCTGCTTGTATAGTACGAGTCTAGAGACAAAGAACTTTCCCCAGGGACAGCTGCTCTATGTCATACTGTATATGAGCCCTGCCAGAGAACCAAATGTTCGTTCTGTATTCAATTCATCCAACTATGTGCACGGGCACTGAATGCTGTAAGTGTGTTTTCCATATTGTGCATATAACTTATTCTTGTACTTCAGATATCTGCTATAATCTATGTGAATGTGCACTAAACTTGTATTTTCTTCCTTACTATTTTAAGAGCACAAGCATCTTGCAAAGCAAAGCAACCAGCTGAGCATAAAAAGACAGAAATTTGGTGTCAGTCCCATGTTTAAAAAATCTAGTTCTATCACTTAGTAGCTCA
This sequence comes from Cavia porcellus, assembly GCF_034190915.1. Classification (NCBI taxonomy): domain Eukaryota; kingdom Metazoa; phylum Chordata; class Mammalia; order Rodentia; family Caviidae; genus Cavia; species Cavia porcellus. The sequence goes on along the minus strand of NW_026947513.1, from coordinate 46,201,954 downwards.
GTTATCTGGACCAAAGTATTAACTTTTTGAACTCCGTTTGTGCATTACAAAATGAGGTTAATGATATCAACCTTGCCCACAATACTGCCATACCAAACTTGCACTAATTGCAATTCAATTTTGGTTACGTATCTAAATGCACTCAGCACAGGACCCAGAAGATGATGTACTATTTAATAAAAATGCCTTTTTCACCTTGACCAAGCATAGGTGGACAGGGCCATGAAGGACAAAACCTCTGGGTACATCAAAGCCTCTTCTTTCAGGACTCACAATTTGTTTGTCATAGCTCATACTGATATAGACGAGGATTGTTTTTTCTCCATACTCAAACTAAATACATAAAACAGGGTGGGAAGTCAGCCCTCAAGAGTTAAGTAAGAATAAAGTACCCTGAGGACATAAAAGTGTCATTCCCCCATCTCTCTGAGCTTCAGGGTGCCATGAAGATTAAATGATACCACACATTCCACAGGTTCAGCAAATACTGTTTACTACCTATTGTGTTCCTGGAACTCTGCAGAGGCAGGGAAATACATGTGTGACTATGACAGGAAAGCTCCCTAAGAACTGCTAACGAAGAGATGAACAAGGTCATTTCAAATAGCATTAAAGGCTTTGCACAAAATACATTAGGAAGGAGGCTACTTGACATAGAGTGTTTCTACTGAGGCTTCTGAGGAGGCCACATATGATCACAGATTTTTAAAAATAACAGGAAGGAACCAGCTGTGAAAGAATCTGGGAAAAAATCATTTCAAGCCAAGAATATAGCAAGTGCAAAGGGCCCACAGTGGGAACAAGTTCAGCAATGCCAGGAATGAGACAAGTAAGAAAGTCCACTATTGGAGCTGATTGCAGAGGAACGGAGGCGTGATAAGGGTCAGAATTTTAGGTGTTATGGGAGCCTAAAACAAAGAGTTTTACAATGCAGAATGACTTGAGCTTTTTTGCTTTCTTAAAGGATCACTCTGGCTGTGATGTAAAAAATGAATAATTAGGAGTCAAACAGAAACTAAGACACTTTGGAGGGCCTAAGGGGCAGCTGGAGATGGCAGGTATTGGAAGAAATCAGTCCTACTGGACATCTAGGGTTAAGACGCCTGTCTCAGGTAAACATGGAGCTCTCGGGTACATAGTTCACTGCCTGCGTCTTGGGCTCAAGAGCTCAGGGCTGGAGAGAAAATTTGGAAAAATAATTTTTAAAAAGCTGGCATTGAAGTTACTACTTTTTGTGATCATCCAGGAAAGAAAACAGAGACATGAAAGAGTAGACCTACGAAGCACATCAACATTTACAAATAGAAAACTAAAAAGTGAATGCAGGGCTAAGGGATGAAGCTCAGTGCTTGCCCACCATACACAGGCCCTGGGTTATATCCCCAGTACCAAAAGACACATTAATGATGTTAGAGGGAAGCCAAGCAAGAGCTATGTCAAGGAAGTCCCAAAAAGAAGAGTGTGTACTGCTCATGAGAAGTTAAGAAAGATGAACACGGAGAAGGGAAGCTTGGATTTGGCAATATGGGGACGCTGGTGAGCAAGACCGAAGCATCTGAGACATATAGCCTGTATCTGTGGGAGACACCGAAAGGGAACTGAGCAGTTCCCCTGTCTCCTTCCCACCCTCCACCATTCACAGTATGTACTGAGCACCAGTTGCCCGAGCACAGTCACTTACCACAGATACAGTGGCAGGTGACCCAGTGGAGGGCTCTAGCACAATTGCATCTGCTTCCTTCCCCGCCCCCCCCCGTAATCAAAAAGAAACAGTCCAAGGGCATGAACCCATCAGTTACACCACAGAAATGGAGGAGGAATGACAGATTAGTGGAAAATTTTTCTCAAAAGACCTCATAAACCACCAAAATCCTGGAGCCCTGCGCTGTTGCGCATACATGAACTGTACACCTCCCCTCTGGAACACAGAGTAGGTTAGGGCACCTTTCTTCTCAGAACAGACCTTCCTGGTTCTGCCAGCACACTGAACCCAGCATAATTTCCTAAGGAATATCATTCTGCACCCCACTGCTAATCAAGTTGGTCCTAAAGTCTTTTGTCAGCCTTCTACAAATTCCCATTTAGCCTTAATGTCTTAAGCAGCCCTTTTTAAAACCGTACACAACACCCAAAAGGGAAATAAGAGAAGAGAAATCTTTAACAACTGGCTGGAAGGTAGAGACCTTACTGCATGAGCACTCCTCCTGGGCCACGGATCCACGGTCACCTTGCTCCAGCCACAGAGTGACCCCACTAATGGTATACTTCTTGGTCCCTGACAGATAGTTTCCATCCCTCCCACGCCGCACACAGCAAGTCATCAGAAATGTGCTTCTTTTAATGCAAAGTACCTGAAAGCTGCATCCCTCTATAGGCAAGGCAAGGTGAGGCTGAAAACAGGAATCCTGCTCACCCCAGCACCACCCATCCAGGGAGCAAGGACACCCTGAGGCACCTAGACTTCCACACACACTCAGAAGTTCTCTGTCTCTACGTCACATCATAAATGTCATTTATTTGGGTTTGGGTTCCTTCACCCCAAATCCTCCCAGCAATGGCTAGCTATTATTAGAAAGACAGATCTTTTAAAATGATCGTCTGACCCAACTCGCTTTTCCTCTAGTAATCAACTCATCCAGGTCTCCAAATCCATTCTTAAAATGGTCCTTTCACAGCCCCTGCATTTGCTGAACACAAAGAAAGGAAGAAGTGTGCCTCTAAATGGCTCCCTGGGTTGCTCACAACACCAGCATGAGACGAAGTTCAGAATAGATTTGGAAGCTTCTCACCAGCATCACGGGGTAAGGGTCACACCAGTCAGTGCAAATCCACTTGGGGTCAATCCTGTCCTCCTTCAGCAGGGCCCGGGATGGGAGTCACACTCCTTTTATACAGTCCCACTGCAGCAGGGCTTTTCTTAGTCTCCATTATTCTGGGACACCAAAACATTTAATTGTAACACACATCAAAACTGCTGCCGAACAGACAGGCTCACGCCAGCCTGTCCTAATCATGGAGCAAGCTTGCAAGAATGATATAAGCCTGGCATGAGAAATATTTGTGCAGAACTGTCAGCCACGGGGCTTCGAGCGTCCATGGACACTGCAGCCCTCTGAGTCCCCACCCCGGAACCCACGCCAATGCCAACGTGCTCACCAGCTAGTCTGTGCAGTGCCAGCAGCTGCCACTCAGCAAGTGGCTGGCCGCCAGCACACGAGCTTCAAGAATGCAAGGCTGCTGTCACCACGCTCAAAAGGTTGAAGGTCTTGGAGTGTGCTAGCCTTCAGTCGCCTCACTTGCCCTCCCTCCTCTCTCCACATCCCTCCCCTGTTCTGCCTCCTCCGGTAGCATTGCACTTGTCTCTATGGTAACAGCATCTGGTTTCAGGGTTAGAACTTTATACAGCTCGGCTATATCCTACTCCAAGCCTTTGCCAAAGGATGCACTGGCAAAACAGCTGCTGCTTAAGGTAGTTGCCTGTCTCCTTGTCACTCCAGGACTGCAGCTATGTTGTGAGCTACACAGTCACAGTGATTGCAGCAACGAGTCCGGGAAGCGGGACACTCTCCACCCTCAGCACACTGCTTACTATACAAAAGTCTCTGCTTGATCTTACAGCCCCAATCCATAGATAACCTGCTGTCCAGAATAAGGCTGCACATGGACCGTATTAATACAGGGCTTCAGAAAGGCACAAGAGACGGCATCCTTGTGAGCGCGTAATGTGTGTATACCAGAGCCTGATGTCACCCATCTTTTTGTGTGCATATGGGCCTGAAGTTCAGTACTCAGCCTTGCACTAAAGCTCACCCCACTCTATCTACACTGGCTTGCCTGTTTATGATATGCAATGAATGCCATAATCTCTCACTTTATGTTTCCCGCGCACAGTAAGGAAATCTGCTCAAACAATTCTTTACACACACACACACACACCGAGTAGACAAATACTGAGTAGTTAAGACCTTCATTGTATCAGTGATCACTGCCATGAAAACTATATTTACAGTGTGTGTAGTGGCCTTCACTGGAGGACTGAGGTGTTAATCTCAAGTCTCGAAACTCACAATCAGGCTGTTCCTGCAATTAGAGTGACGATGGTGCAGACAAACTGGAAAGCATAATCAGCATTTCACAGGCAGCTTTCAGGAGCTCCACAGAATACAAGGTTCAGTCCTGACGTCTAAAATTATACCCTGATAACACACATTCATGGGTTCTGCTCCCTTTTCAAATCACTTCCCAGAGGTGGAGAACTGTTGCCATTATAAAGTCCTTTATAATCTTTTCTTTTAAATTTTCAACCCACATCATTTGATTGGTGCTTTTGCTGCATTGTCAAATCTGCTGACCACGTTCTCAACATGCACATAAAAAGCAAGACACAACTGTGCAAATTTCAGGCAAAAGGGAGCACCGCCTCGGAGGCTGTGAAGCACACTGCCACCTTTTGGCAAGATGCGTTCACTACAGGAAGAGTAGCTAGGATTCGCTTCTCAGGTTCCCACCAAGCAGCCACAGGGAGGCCTTCACCCTCTAGGAAGTAAAGGAATAAACTGTGCAGACAATCAAAGCTCTGGATGTACAGGTTGGGAAAGACACACTGGGGCAGACAAACTGACAAGCATGACTAAGGGCAGAGGCAACTCCCAGATATCAGCCAGCAACAAAGTGCTGCCCATCCAGAGTCCGGGAGCTCCCTAATCAGTCCAGCAATTTACACAGGACCAGGGCCAAGGGGAAATGGCCCCACATGAAATTGGACCATAGACCAGATAAAAGGTGAAAATGCAACCCAGAGCAGGCCAGATAAATTATAATTCTGCATTTATGCACTGTATCAAAGGTTCATTAATTTTATACTCTTGGCTATTTATCCCAGAGAAATGAAAACTTACTTTATTAGTCAGCCTTCCTGTTGCCAGGACATAATACTCAACATCCACAATGTAAAGGGGAAGAGGCTTAATCCAACTCATAGTTTTAAGGAATACCATACATGGTCAGCTGGTTCCAAGACAGAAATCCTGGCACAAAGGCATGGAGAAGCAAACCTGCATACTTCACGGTGGCCAGGAAGCAGAGGCAGGGAACAGGTCAAGAATAAAGGTCATATTTAGTCCCCAAAATCTCCTCCAGAACAGAGCTGCACCAACACTGGGGCAGAGCCCAAACCAATCAAGTTGGCACAACCAAACTGACCATCACACCCTACTCCTTGTCACTCTGACATTCAAACACATCTTCTTAAACCATATTTAATCCTCATATAAACACAAAATCAAAATCCCACCTAACAAGATAAAGTCTTAACAGTTGCCGCATTTTTCAAAATTCCAATTCAAAGTCTCTTCTGAGACTCAAATGCTTATCTGTGAACCTCTGTAAAGATAAAAAGCGAGTTATAAAATACAAAGATACAATGACATAAAGTAAACACTCCCATTCCAAAAGGGGGGAATTGGGAATAGAAGAGAACTGGACCAAAGGAAAAGCAAACCGCAACAGGACAAACATTAATTCCCATAGCTCCATGTCCAGCATCTGGGGCACATCACGGCAAATGTGAGCTCCAAAGGGCTTGGCAGCTCCACCCCGATGGCTCTGCTGGTTTCAGCCCACACTGCCTCTCTCAGGCTGGCTACATTCATTTGCTCTACCTGTCCTTGGTACATGTTCCACTTTCCTGGCATCTCTGACTTGCTGGGGTCTCCACTGCGCCTTTGGCTTCTATCCCAGAACCTGATGCACTACCCTTCAGGGGCTCCCTCCCTGGCCTTCCAGGCCTTCATCTGAAATCTGAGTGGAAGTCTGTCTGACCCCAAAACTTGTACATTTTGCCTGCTATTAAAACCAGCATCATGTGGACAGTGTCACCGTTTCAATAGAACATAGCTTCAACAGTGTCACAGCTATCAACAGAAACAGTAATCGGGCCCCCTTGGACCACAGCTGCAATGAACTATGAGTTCCTGGATTGCTGAGTGCAGGAGAATGAATTCTGAGAAGCCAATTTCCTAGGGGGCCCTTCTTGAGTAGGAGGCCTAGCGACTCTTCCCAAATCAAATGTTGACACTCTGCACCCTGGATTCTGTGATGGATGGGGTCTTCCTGGCTTCTGAGATACCCTCAAGACATTTTGCTTCTTATGCCTGCAGAAAGCACTAGGTTTCAATATGCTAATCTCTTCATCATCTGTCCCTACCTGACACCAACTTAACACACCTTTCCTTCGGGGTGAATATTTAAGTCTTCAAATTTTTCTACCCTGATTTTTTGCCCCAAATTCTCACTACAAATCTGACTTTAAAAACTAACAGGACATATACCACAGGCTGAATGTTAGGTTGCCTTTGAATTTCCTCCACTGGATCAGTTATTCCACCACCCTTAATTTAGCCCCCTGTAAAGTCTCAGGACATGGACAAAATGTAGATAATTTTTTTGCCGGAGTATAACACACTTCTATTATCCCAGTTGTCAGTGAAGTCTTTCCCATCTGAAACCTCCTGAGCCTCATCTTCACTGTCAGCTTTGCTAACAGCATTCGTATCTTCTGTGTTCCAACCAGAATCACCCACCAGGCTCTTCATGGAGCATTCCAGGAAGTGTTCTTAGTCTTCATCTCCAAACTCCTCTCACCAACAGGTTTCCCTTCTGAACCATAAGGTCGGGTACAGTCATAGCAACAACCCCCCTTTCTCAGCACTAATTTTCTACATAATCAGCTCTCCTGTTACTGGGACGCAATACTTGATGTTAACAACTTAAAAAAGCAGATTTTTAACTCAATTGATGGATTCATTACATGGTCAACTATGTCCAAAGGCAGGAACATAACAGCAGAAAGGTTCAGTGAAACAAAGTTTCATAGTTCACAGCACCAGGAAGCAGAGCAAGACAGAAGCAGACAGAAAGTAGAAAGGGACAAGATACAGTCCAAAGTCACACCTCCATGACCAGCAAAGGCACAGCTGGAAGTGTTTTCCACCCAGCCCTTGGGCAGTTCCAGCTGAATCAAACTGACAAAGCCAAGTTTAACCATTACACCTACATTCACACAAAAGCCAGTACAAGAGTGTTCACCGAAGTTTCATTTACAAGAGCCATTAACTAGAATTAATCCACATGCCTTTCACTATGTGAATGGTCAAACTGTGATACAACCATACATGAAATATGTGTAGCAATAAGATGGAATGTAGTAAAACACACAGATGAATAATTACGCCAAGAGAAAAATGTCAATCCAAAGAGTTGCCTACTATATAATTCCACTTATATAACCTCTTAGAAATGACAAAATTCCAGCAGTTAAGGACAGTGTACTGGGTGGTTATAAAATAACAACACAAAGAACCCTTCCAGGGTTGGATCTGAGCAGTACTCTCTCTGTAGAAGTGGACACGTGAATCTAAACAGGTGATGAAACTGTACAAAAGTTATCCTGGTTGTGGTAAAATTTTATAATATGTTAATTAACCTTGAAGGAAACTAGAAAAGTGGGCCTTTTTTCTCTACTAATAATCACTCTGTGTTATTTTTCTAGTATACAATGAACCTGTAAATTCATGTTTTACATTTTCCTGGGAACAGTATTTTACATAGCAGTCAGGTTCAGAAGCTCACACATCAACATACACACAGAATTAGACAAAACAATGCAAATCCCACATGTGCCCAGGAGTAACTGTGTATCCCCGGGAAAGTCAATTAACCTCTCATTTTTGTCTTAAATGGGCCTGAAACACTTTAGAAGTTGGTTTAGGGCATTAAATAAATACATAAATCCAATTAATTTCTGTTAAACCTAGATCTAAAGTTTATAAGGTCCAGAGCGCATGACAGGGCATGAATTCTGCCCTGGGAGAAATGCATGGGAGTTTCGGCCAGGTAAACCGCCCCTCACACTGAAGCATTCAGTTCCTCCCCTGCGAGTCGTCCACACCACAGTAAGACTTGCTACACCCTGCACTCGGGCTTCGGGCTCAAATCTGAAGCCCAGAGAAGGCTAAACAGCAAAAGACAGGAAAAGGACAGAGGATGGGCAAGAGGGTGAAGACAGGGACAGCAGCGAGGAGTCAAGGGGCCTCAGGGAGGGGACAAAGGAGGAATTTGCAGAGCCAGCAGCTGGGACCCTTCGGGACCCCCCATGCAGCCTGCTCCAGATTCTGTGCATTCTGTGGGCCTTCAACCAGAATCCCACTGCAGAACAGAGCAGTCTCATTCCACTGTAGTCAGAAGGTGCAGGGGGAGCAATTACATGTAGGACACATCATTCATAGTATTATTTTATGATGGTCACTCAAAGTCAAATCCAAGAAATGCAGGAAATCTATCAATGCACTGAGACCCAAGGAATCCAGTTGAGGGTCTGGATCCCACAGCAATGTCCAGCATATGTCCAGCCGAAGACCTAGAGCCCATGACAGTGCCTCTTAGAAGTCCAACTGGAGGCCTGGAGCCCACGACAAAGACTCATCCAAGTCTGTTTTACAGATCTGTGCTGGGAAGGCTCAAAGGTCAGCAGTGGAAGTTAGAGTCTATGCCAGTAAGATAAAGGATCTTTGCAGCAGGTTGAGGGTTCTAACAGGAACAAAGAAGCAATGCCCAAAAGTACCACAGCCATCGTGAGCAACAACAAGGTCCCAAGCTCCTCTGACAGTGAGAAAGGCAAAGTCAGTATCAGGAAGCCAGTATGACAAGCTTCTCCTGGAGATCAAGCAGCCCACCGTCTTCCCCTCCAGAGCCAGGAAGCAATTTTCAAAGTAAGGACCAGAGCTTCCCCAAAGTGAACCGCAGCTGTTCTCATCACCAGGGTCCTGAGCTCCTCTGACGCGAACAGCCGAGTTCATACCAGAGAAGAAGCTCCCAAAGCTCCTCCAGGAGAACCAACAGCTCCAAACAACAGTGCTTAGGAGAACACACAAAGCTTCTCTCTTCTTCTCCATATCTCCTTTCTAGGCTGGTGACAGTCCTCAGGAGGGCCATCCATGCTCAGCACCACACCGATTCAGTTCAGCTGGAGTTTAAATTGACCACCAGTTACCAATCTGCTACACATCCCTAAGTCAAAAGACAGCTGCCACGACTTTCTTGAGAAAGTTGTCTCAAGAACAGTAAAAAGAGACTCCTTGCCAGTTAGCCCTCTTCAGGGACTTTGCCAGGGAAAGCCAGAGGGCCCGAGGAGAAGGGCCAGCGGGGTCAAGGGGCAGGGTCTGCTCCAGCAGAAGCAGGCCCAGAGCAGCCACTTCTCGTGTCCCTACGCCCTTCCACTCCGCCCCAGCCAACAGAGGAGTAAAAGAGCAAAGCACAAGGAGGAAGGGAGTGCGGCCCCCAGGGACGGACAGAACCAGACAGGAGGAAACCCTTAGTGCCGACCCAACCCGCGCAGCAGCGGTCAGTCACAGACGCTGCTGCCTGTGTAGCCTGCAAGGGAAGACGCTTGGGTGCCCGCCTGCCCACCACCACTGGCTCAGCTGGGCTCCCTGGCTCTGAACTCACTGTCCATCATACGCCCACTTGGAGACATGGCTTGGTGCAGTCTCCTTTGAAAAATCATTCGGGGATTCCCCCTTACACAGAAAGTGAAGTTCAAACTCCTGGATGAGCAGTTGAAAGCCGGTTAGGAGCTCACACACTGCACCAGGCCACCCAGGGCCTCGAGGCCCCTGAGCTGTGTGCCTGCTGCATCCCAGGCAGCACATGTGACACCCAAGCTGACTCAAGGCCACTCTGAGACTCCCAAGTCTCTCCACTGAAGCCCAGAGCTAAGCCCCAGACAGCATATGACACACCTCCAGGAAAGAGCGACTTGCCTACAAACCCAAAGGGGAGAAGGCTCAACACACATCACACAGCCTTTCCCAAGCTTTTTTGCAGATGCTCAGGTTCACAGATACTACTGTAACCTGTGGTTTCTGACACAACATGTGGCTATGCATCACTTCACAAGTATCTAAATTCTCAAGGCGAGCATGATGAGCTGCAGGGCAGGGCATGGGTGCCCATCAGCACAAGATCCACCACATGGATCTCCACAGAAATTGGACTACTAGTGATGTGGCCCTGCATGGTTGCCTGCAAACAGCAGAAAGCACAACAGTCAGATCCACCAGGACCTCCTGCATCCAGAGCGAGTGGAGTCGTCACTCACCCCTGGACTGCACTACTCAAGCAGAAAAGCAACTTTTTCTTATCTCAGGAACTCTACAAGCACAGGTCACTACTCATGAGCATTGAAGACATTTCTCTAGTCTCTGTGCCCTTGCTAAAATGTCCCTTTCCCCACTGCTTTTCAAAGCTGCCCTTCATTTACCCCAAGAAATCACGATGTACGTTATGATCAAATCCTCCAGCATAAGTCACCCATTCATTCCTTCAGCTGATTATCTCCTGTGACGAGGCATTATTCTAGGCAGTATGGATAAATCCGAGTAGAAAATGATACACAAACTTACAAGTCCACTGCATGACATAGTGATACAGTGTGGCATCAAGGCGAAAGCCAGGAGGGGAGCGCTAAGGCGGCAGCAGCCACAGGGTGGTGGTGCATCACCGAGACTCTGAGCCAAGCAGGAGGAAGCGAGCCCCTGGGGTATGGGGAACAGCACATGTGAAGGCAGACTTTTCAAACATCAAGGAGCCCAGAACAAGAGCACAGTGGGCAAGGAGAGAAGGACACAGGCAGAGCCAGGAGGGGAAGGTGAGGCACTGGTCAGGCCTGTGGACGCAGCAGGGGATCTGAAGGGCGAGAAGGCAGGGCGTGATTCTAAGCAGCAGCCACAGTCCCTCGAGGGCACAGTCCTCTGAGTCAAGACTAAATGTTTCCATTGCAGTGCTTCTTGGGCCTACTCAGAAGGCCATCCAGGGCCATGGCAGGCCATGCCAGGTGGCAATGCCAGAGCCTGAGCCGCTCTTGCGTGTGTGACCCCAGAGCAGACTGACGCACCAGAAGACACCCCATTGTTCAGCACCTTCACCTCAACTCAGATAGTGAAGATGCCAAGCAATGTTCCAGGCACCCACTCATCCACTGATCTTTATGAACTTCTGCCAAGCTCTAAAGTTCATGGCTAAAATGCTGACCCCGACTCCTCACCTGGCGACACTTATCCAGCCACATTTACTGTCCGAAGTCACCAATGGCTGAAATGGAGATATCACAGACTTGCATGGAACTCACACACTGAATGTCTGCCCTTTATGACTCAACTCTGTGCTTTAAAAAATAAAGGAAAACATTTAAAGTTGTTTTAACTGTTGAGCTTTGTAAACTAATTTTAAGAGAGCAGAAAGACATAGGCAGATTGCAAATTTCATAATTACAGCTACTGCATTATGTTGTCTCTTGCATAAGAATGGAATCTGTGTCTATCTGGCTCTGGGAGATTCTCCCAGCAGTGGGGAAAGATACCTTTGAGACACAACCATCATGTACTGTGTGCAGGTTGAGATCCTGATTTGAACAAATCAGCTGTTTTTAAAAAGCTGGAGTAGGAACAACCTCTACACAGGTACTGGATGATCCTGGGACTATTGCTAAGTTTATTAGGTATAACAATGGCATTAGAGCTTTTCCTGAATGTCCTTCCTAGAAATATACATTACAATATTAATTGGTGAAATGCTATGATCTAAGATTTGCTTTAAAATATTCCAACAACAACCACCAACCACCAAAACTGTGGGAGAAGAGGAGTAAGAAAAGACCAGCAATATGCTGAAGCCAGGCGATGAACTACATGAACTAGAGGGGAGACCTGGGGATCAAAGTAGTATTGTCTCTCTTGCTCAGTTTTGAAATTTTCCAAAATAAAATTTTTATAAATTTAAAACTATCCTTCAATAAACCTCACTCTTCTTTTATGCCCAATGTATCCCAGAAAACACGTATGAATACAAGTCATTACAAATGTACTTATGGTTATAAAGATGATTTGTTCCCAAAGAATTGACACTGTAAAACCCATGTCGATACCTCTCATCACGTCTCTCCTTTGAGACATCCCAAATAAAAATGTACCTTAAGCATTCTGGCATCCTCACCTTCCCCTTTCCTTCATATCTTAACACTCAGGTTTCTATCCAATGAACATGAGACTGGCTCTGTCATGTCTAATGCAAGCCATCTTAGTAAAAACAAAATGAAGTTCGGGAGACATATGCAATTTTATTTTTCCCCTTGTTTGTGTAAAATTACAAGGTCAAATGCCTCGAAGCATTCACAATATGTCCAGCAGCACATGCTGAGGCACCAATGGACCTGGTCAGGCCAGCAAGCTGAAAGCAAGACAGTTTGTAACATCACACTGAACTCACTACAAACATCCTCCACTCCTCAGCAGACAGACACACAGATGTGCAGGATGAAAGGGGTCCTGACAGGCAGCAGCACAGCCTGTGTGAAGCACACCTCTGAACGATCTCTCCAGAAAAGGGGCAAGGGACATTCTTGGTGACACAGTATTCTTATCTTACCAAACACAAGATTCCTATTTTTCCCGAGAAATACTTTTCCATTTGTTAGTTAGACTCCAAGGTCAACTTGCAAATACAACCAAATCGTAGTAATAATACTAAAAGCTAATATAACTGCTTTATATGACTTAAAGCTGACTCTCAGTCCATGAGGCAGGATTATTATTATCCCCAGTTTATAAAGAGTAGAACTGAAGCTTAAAGATGAAAGCAAAGGCCATTCATGGAGGAGGGGGAGAGAGAACAAAGGCGCACCAGCAAACAAGCCCAGTCTGGGAACCAGCGCCATGTGCAGGCCACCACGCAATTGGATGCCTGTGGTGCTTTGATGTTTCACTAACATTACAGGTCTAGGGCCAGTGGTCTGATCATAGGTTCAGAGGATAATGGTACACAGTGTGACATATAGAGGGGATCTCCTTCTGAGGGTTGGTAGCCACTGTTGATTCCCTATGGTCTTGTTTTGAGGTCTTATATCATTTCCACTGTTTTGTTGGATCAGGTTTTACTCCCTTTTGTTTTGTTTGATTATGTCAAATCCAGTGGCAGAAGAAGCTATTTCAAAGATAACAAGATATATTGTAGTAGCAATTTTGGATTTATTATTAGCTTGTGTTGAAATTCTTTATTGAATTCATTGTTTTGTTTTTATTGTTTTTATTCTGTTCTGTTGGATTTTTACTATGTCTGAAGTTATCTGCAGCTAATTTGAAACATCATGAGGCATTATGGTAACCACCATTGACTTCGAAATGGTTTGACATCCTGTATCTCTTACACTGGTTTGTTTCAATTGATTTTATTTTGTTTTAACCTCTTTAAAATAAAAATTTTTTAAATAAATAAGGATGGAAGCAAACTGTCCATGTCACATAGCTAAGTGATGAGACCACTCAGATCATTACCTGATGTCTTCCAACTAATGACAGTGTAGGAATACTATTTTGGGTACACCTGTGGGTGACACGGGCTTATCTGGGCTTGAACAGAACTGGAATTCTAAGCACCATTCTAATATTACTCTCTATAGGAAATATGTTTTGTGTTTCAACCAACTAAATAATGATTAGCAATCCCAAAAATAAGCTGGAAGCAGCACACAGTTTGTTAGAAAGGTTACCAAACAACTGAAATTAAAAATATGTACCAGTATTATCTCTAACAGATAATCATAAATAACATTAACCATATTTAGTTGAAGCAAACCTACTATAAAAAGCAATTACATATACCTGTTGTCTAAGGCAACTCTGTACATTTGCTTTCCTCTTTATCTCCAAAAACAATTCTGCGGATAAACACCAACAGACAAAGACCAAAGTGAAACGTCATGCAGCTCTCGATCTGCTCGCTATCAAGAGGTCCAGAGCTCTGAGACATGCCTATGACCTGTTAGCAGCTTGAATCCGTCTCATAACCCACTCCCTAGTGACAAAGGAAAAACCATTTCTTTCATTTTAATATCATAAGAAAAGTCCCATGCCAAGAATAGCCTTCAAAGCAGGTAAGATAACTTTCCCTACCGTCTCCATTTGTTTTCACTTTCACGGTCCCCCAGCTTCCTCACAGCAGCCAAGAAAGCCAAAACCGTGAGCGTCTGACTGTCACATTCCAGCCTCCTGCCGGGCGCACAGGCAGTCAAGCACACGGCCACCAGGAATGGCAGCCGGGCACACCCCAAACAGAGGTGATCAGCCCGTGTGCGCCACACTCACAGAAGCAGGTCTGTTTATGTGGTTATTTTTGAAAGACAAGGGTATAATCAGCTCCTACAACACAAACTACCCACTGAGCTGCACCAGCCAAAGCATTCTTTCATTACACCAATGCTCTGCACTGTTCTGTCACTGGAGCTAACGTCTCACTGCTCAGTAGACTCATCTTCTTATCCAGTTTCATTTAAGGATTAGGCTCTTTTTAAATCACAAAAGAAACTCTGAAGTTGGGACAAATCTAAAGTGGTGGTGTTTCTTGTCTAATTCTGACTCTTCCAACTTTGTCCTAGAAAAACAATTTCTTTTGACAAAATTAGTTAAGGATGTTTATGTGCTGAATGTAACTCAAGTTACTAAGTCTCCACATCTGTTTTTCATCTCAAAAACGGGCTTAGTAACACCTATGCCATTGAACTGTGGGGCAAGTATGAGGTACGTACAAAAAGCACCTAAAGCGGTAGGTGCTTGGCCAAGAACTGGCAGCCAATACGCCTGGCAGCGGAGTCCTCGCCCTGACCCAGACAGCACAAGCTCCTGAAGGTCCAGCAGCCAACAGCTGGCAGAGGGGGATGTGGAAGCCAGCTAGCCCCAGCGCTCCTGTGCCACCCTGCCTCCTCAGCCTGGGATAGAAAGAATAACCAGGTAAACTGTCCACGGTTCTCGCTAAGCTTTTTAGTGCCAACGTGGGAGCCAGGAACAAGGAGCAGAAGAAGCTTCCCTCTTCTGAATGCTGCACACACACAAGGGAATAGAGGAACCAAGCCATCAACATGTATCTTTTGCCACAGCAGAGGTCAAACTTCTCAACTTGATAATTCTCAGAGGGCTCACTGGGACGTGGCTGAGGACAGGAAGCAAGCCAGCAGGGTGTTTTTGAAAAGTGGTCACCCCGGGAAACACAGACTCTTGTGCAATGTTTAAGGCTGGGAATTAAAAAAAAACTGAAAATGACCCACACGCCAACTTTAAAAATCAGAGCAAAAGAAAAATTAAAAAGAAGTGACAGATGGAGGCAAGCAAAGAAGGAAACACTCTTTCCAAAATCTTTACTGACATCTTTGATAAGAATTTATTTTCTGGAATTAATGACTTTCTAAAATAGAAATGAGAAACTATGAAAATAATTTCTCTTGTGTAGTAAAACAACTGACTGCACACAATGCCAAAAGACTGTCAATAATGACCGCCACACGCACGCGTCCTTATGCCTCACTGTTGGCTCGTCCCTGGATGGTTCATCGTGACCTCTGCAATGAGCCGCAGGCCCTGTCATTATTACCAGCTGCACCCACACAGGAGGAAGTCTAGTCTGGGGCCATCAGGCAAATGGCCTGAGGACACACAGCTGAGAGGGAAGGGGAAGAACACACTGGCACCCACGGGTCGCCTAGCACAGGTGCCCCCGACTGAGTGAAGGGGCCTGGCGCAGGCTCACCTCACAGGGCTGCCCTCCTCAGACACCAGGGACGGATCGAGGTGAAAGAGCCTTCTCAGCACCAACGATGAGCGCCACTGTCTCCTCAGGCACCAAGTCCACACTGATAAAACTGATGAGCTGATTAGTTTAAGTGGTTGCTGCTATGGCAATAAGGTGTTTTGAAAGCATAATCATCTGTACCTTGGACAGGAGCAGAATACAAAGTTTTTCACAAATGAGAAAGGCAGGCAAAGGCAAATTAATTTTTTTAATTTTATTTAAAGAAAGACTAAACAAAACAGAAAATGGGTAGAAATAATACATACATTCAAAGAAAAAATAAACAGTAAGAAATCACTAGTTGATGTTTACATACTGTTCTCTTACAAACAGTTGTTCAAGATACAAAAGTGGAACATATAAAGTGGGAATTCAAACAGCGAAACTGTTCTGTTGAACTATCCAACAAAAACTTATCAATATGGTTGTCAATCCTATACACTTGAACATACATGCAGTTATCCACATCTTTATTTATGTTGAGATTTAACAAACTAAAGCAGGCTAAAGTCATTCTGAACAAAGATTAATAATATTGCTGGATTTTACATCATGACACTCCGGGATCAAAACTGGGTACTTTAGTGTCTTTTTTTTTTTAATTTTATTTAAAGAAAGACTAAACAAAACAGAAAATGGGTAGAAATAATACATCCTTTCAAAGAAAAAAATAAACAGTAAGAAATCACGAGTTTATGATGACAGATTTTCCTCTTACAAATAGTTATTCAAGATACTAAAGTGGAGCATATAAAGTGGGGATTCAAACAGTGAGACTGCAACCAGTTCTGTTCAACTAACCATCAAAAACTTAGAAATATGGTTATCAGTCCTGTGCACTTGAACATACATGCAGTTATCCATATCTTCAATTATGTTGAGATTGAACAAACCAAGGCAGGCTAATACCACTATGAACAAAGAATAATAGTATTGCTGGGTTTCACATTATGACACTCCAGGATCAGCACTAGATACTTTAGTGTCTCTTTTTCTTTAAAGTATCTGTTCATTTCATCATGTGTCATAGGATCAGTTCTCATAAACTGTTTATAGATTCTACACATGCATGAGTCTTAACATGTATTTCTATCCTTTCTATACTAGAGGGAGAAACAAACAAAAAAACACAAATCAAAACATATTACTATAAACACATGAAATGAAAAAGATATATAAGACCACTGTACAAGGAGTTCTACCATAGTTCCTGGTTGTCTCATTATCTTCAATAGAATTGGCTATATCATCAGAAACAGTATAGTTTTATATCAGTACTTAACAATAAAACACAACTTTGTATATAGTATAAAACTTCAAAAACAGGCAGTTACCAAACCAGAATGTATATCATAGAGTCTTGTCATCTTCAGTGTAGTTGCCTATATTCTCAGACTTGATACTATCAATCATATCAGTTTTAAATAAAATCTGTCAATACCAAACAGCAATCAAACCAGATTTAACTAAGATCAGTCATGATAAAACAGTATAAGTCATACAGGGCTCCAGATTATGATAATAGGAAATTAAAGATGATTACTGTGCTATATTCTGATGTTTTGGGATAGCTGTCTGTGCCCTCAAATCTAATGCAAGTAGACAAACTGGGACAGAATAAAATCTATCTAAGCAGAGTGGTGCAAGTAATGTGGGTTTTAAATCCTGATACACTATAACAATATATTCTGCCATCCCAGGGTACACTGTACATTTTTGGATCTGACCAAGACCCTTGGTTTTAAATTGGGTGAGGGAGGCAACCTGCTATTTACCTAAGTGGTTTTGAACCTTCTCTCTCCTGGACTTGATCTCTAATTGTATTCCTTTACCTATTAAAGCCTGTCTTTCCAAACTATCCACAAATACTGGTCTAATTACCCCTATTACTCTCTGGTTCTCTGTCACATAGAGCATTGTTTTCTCAGATTTGATCTTCAGTCCATGTATTCTGTTTCATATTAGTTATATTTCCTAAAAGTAACATCTCGGTGGACCCTGCCTCCTGATCTACTCCACGTGTGGTTCTTTTTTTTTTTTTTTAATTTAGTGTATCAAGGCCATCTACATTAGAGATTATAACCAACCTTCTTTGCCCCGTTTCTGTCATGCTCCTTTTTTGCCATCAATTGTCTGCTTGTCTTCTTCATTCTGTTTTCTGCTCCATTCATTGAGGCCTCTCTGCCACTGTTCCTGGAATCCTAGTACTTTTCTCTCTGTCTAGAAAGCCCTGCAGTATTCTCTGTAGAGTTGGACTGGTGGTCGTGAATTTCCCAAGTTCTTCTTTATCTTGGAAGCATCTTGTTTCTCCATTAATTTCTACAGACAGTTTAGCAGAGTATATCAATCTGGGTTGGAGGTTATTTTCTTTCAGGGTTTGGAATATTTCGCTCCAGGCTCTTCTTGACTTGATGGTTTGTGTCGAGAAGTCTGCAATGATTTTGATGGGCCTTCCTTTATAGGTTATCTGTTTCTTGTCTCTAACAGCTTTTAATATTCTGTTCTTATATTGAATTTCTGTAATCTTGATTATTATGTGCCTGAGTGTGGCTCTGTTTTGGTTATAAGTGGCTGGAGTTCTGTATGCCTCATATATCTGAATATCATTTCCTTTTCCTATGTTTGGGAAGTTTTCCTTAATTATTTCTGTGAATAGCCTTTGTAGTTCCTTTGTTTGTACCCCTGCTTCTTCATTCACATTCTTTATTCTCAAGTTATAGATCCTCTTGTCATCTTCTAGCCTTTGTATTGTTACTGTTTGTCTCCCTGTTATTTTTAAAAAGTTTTTCCTGTCATAATCCCACATTTCAAAATTGTCCTCCAGTTTGGATAATCTATCCTTAGTTTCTTTCAAGCAGTTTTGCCATCTTTCCATTGAGTTTTTAATTTCCTGGTAATCTCTTTGAATCTGCTTCATTTATTCCATATTTTCTTTATATTCTTCATCAAATGTTTCTCTCCTTTGTTTGAGTTCCTCCCTTCTTCTGTCTGTGTCTGCCTGAGGGGTGCTTAGCATCTCTTTTATTAATCTTCTTATATTTTGCTTTACTTGGCTAAATATTTCACTTTTGAACTCATCTATGAGGTCCCAAAGATATCTCTTTATGTCCACTGGTGCCGTGTCTGATATTGCATGTTTGCTGTCCTCATTCTCCTTTGTATTTACCTGTCCTGGGTCAATGTTCTCAAGGTTGGGACCTGGGGACTTTTTGTTGTTGCTTCCTCTTCCCATCTTTTTTGTTTCTTCCAGGATACCTGTTTCTTTCTTTGTTGGTTACAATTCTTCTGAAGCATGCTGGCTAGATGACCCTTCCCACTGCAATGTGCTAGTGAGCTGCAAACAGGGGCAGCATATGCTGGCCCCTCCCCTCCAGATCAGTCAACCTGCTGAAGCCTTCGCTGCTTTAGTGTGCACCACTGCCATAGGAAATTGATTTCAGATAACCTATTGGGTCTCAGCCAGGTCATGTGACACAGGCCAAGCTCACTCCACCAATCCTGTTTGGGAAAGGAATAACTGCCGCCCCTTGTTCCTGCCAGTCATGCCCGGACCCAGAATGTTGTCTGTTGGAGCCCCATGCTCCAACAGATGGGTTTTATTCCCATCACTCACCACAGGTCGATGCAAGTTCCCCTCCAGCTCAGTTCTCCATTCAGTTCGCTGACTCCCGTCCTCAGTGCAAGTGCATTTCCAGTGCGTCGAAGCAGCAGGATTTCCGATGGCTCGGTAAGTTGCTATGCGTGGATTGGGCACTACAGCAGGAGCACTGAACCTTTAGCTGTTCCAATAATAACGCCGGGACTGTATATTTGATTGGTTCTTCTCACCTCAGTTTCCTCCAGGGACAAGAGAATTCATCTCCCTCTGTTTGGCACTCCCACGCTGTATTATGTTGAATTCTAAGTTGACTATCTCAGGGAGCCTCTGTAGCCTGCTGTTATCTACCCACCATCTTTGCTGCTGCTGTAAGGCAAATTACTGAACTCAGCAAAAAAAAAAAAAAAAAAAAATCTGTGATGTTATAGTCTACCCTGTGCAATCACCAAGACTGAGAGAGGACAGAAGGACACACTAAATGACTTCCAATGTTCCACACCGGCAGCAGGTGACAGCATGGTATGCCATTTTCAAGATACTCAGAATTCCTCAGCAACAATTTATTTTTGCCACTTGCCTGACTACTAATAAGAAAATAGGCATTATTTGAGCCCATGTTAGAGATCAGATGATCAGAGGAAAAGAATCTAAGCCCATGAAGAAGACCAGCAGAAGCAAACTTGCATGGAGTAAGGCTGCTATTGGGTCAAGTGTGGCTCTGACAGCTCCCAGGCAGGGTGATAAGGAGCTACAGGGCCTCATTCTCTCACTCCTGAGATTCACTAGGTCATGGCCAGAGGCCCCAACAGTCCCCTCCACAACAGTATGGCTCAGCTGTGTACCTAGCACGCCACATAAGCATTACTTAACTTACTAAGCATTCTGTGGCATAAAAGATTTAGAAATTAGTAAATCTATTATTTCACCAACTTTCTTGATTAGGAAATTCTAACAGCCAAGAAGACTCACAATGTACCAGAGGTGCCTTAATAAGCATCCCCCCCTTCCATACTGCCCTTCCCCGGGTGAGACCATGGCTTTCTAACAGCTGTTGGCCAGTGTCATCCCAGACTGGGGACAACATGCTCTGAGCAGCACTGTATACGGTATTGTACAGACCAGGTGAAGAGGCCACAGCTGGAAGGGCTTCTGTGCCCCCAAGGTCCTGATCAGCTGAAGCCAAAGGAAAAGCACTCACACAACCTAGTCAAAAATCCCAACTCATATGCAGGCCCCAAAGCTGCTTCAAAAAGAAATGTAGCAGTGCCAAAGGAACAATCACAAAGATACTGCAAGCAAGCACATAAGGAGGTCGTAGAGAAGAGACTGACAGTAGCTCAAGCTGCTGTGACAAAACATCAATTCTGAGGATCACAATTCCTCATAGTTCTGGAAGAAGTCCAAGATCAGGTACTGGTGGGATTCCTTTCTGATGGGGCCCCTTCCTTCCTCACAGCACCCTTACATTACTGAGATCACCTCTCTCTTGTCTCTTCTCCCACAGGCACTGACCTCATGCATTAGGGCTCCACATTTATGAGCTAATTACCTCCTGGAGGCCCTGCTCCAAATGTCACCATGTCTGAGTTCAATACGTGAAAGAAGGAAAGGAGGCACAGACATTCAGTCCACGAGGGAGATTCCCTTCTCACTCCTGCATCTTTCACTCAGTTTACCAGTAAACAAGAAGGCATACAAGGATTATGACAGCTACAGATTGACTGCTGGTGCACAGAAAATTCCATATGCAAAGGCACGCGTGTGCACAAGTCCACATACACACAAGCAATGCCACCAGCATCCTGGGATGGACACATACCAATTCACTCATCCAGACCCCTGCCTCACACTTCTGTCTTCCATCGTTCTCCAAATCCCAACTGGTTCTGCCCTGTGGTCTCAATTCAGGTGCTAGCAACCTCCCAGATCATCCCCTCCTTTTGGTGAGCCTCAATAATGATGGAACAACATTGGTTTTTATCTTCTCCTCCGCGCTCAGTCACTCTGAGCTGCTGCCCAGCTCCAGAAGACTGGAGTTTTCCACGAGGACAGTGACTACATTAAAACTCACCCTATATGATTAAGTGAGAAACTTAAAACTAAGCACACAGGTTGCTAGAAGAAAAGTCAAACAATTTCAAACCAAAACTATCAGTAATACAGACATGGGACTTTGAAATTTCAAGGAGACATTAGATGCATCTGAAACTAGACCTCATATAGAACTGCACACAGAACTCACAAAGTTAGACTGATTCTCTGAGGGCAGATGCACTTGTGCACACAAAGGCTGAAACAGTTTAAATTTTCTTAGGCAGCACTTCCACGAAAGGCCAGTGAGATATTCCAATGGTTGGCTGATTGCCTTAGTGATGTGGCACTGCAATCATCAAATGCATGAATTAGGTTATAAATCTACAATCTCGGATGTGGGCAACCCCATACAAGTTCCTGGTTTCTCTGTGTCTGTTTCCTCAGCTGCAAGAGACAATGGTTCTTTTGCACAAC
The DNA here is from genome assembly GCF_034190915.1 of Cavia porcellus. Lineage (NCBI taxonomy): Eukaryota > Metazoa > Chordata > Mammalia > Rodentia > Caviidae > Cavia > Cavia porcellus. The sequence continues at coordinate 46,180,176 of NW_026947513.1, read as the reverse complement.
CTGAGGCCTGAGAATGCTGTGTGGGTCTGAAAAGGTCTGCACAATGTTTGCAAGCTCTTCACTTAACAAAACAAAGCATCAGACAAACTCAAGTGATATTATTACTACTGCGTATTTACTCATAACTTAAGGACAGCGTGACTGTAAATTGCCAGATATTCCAGCAACAGCGATTTGTGAGAAACAGACTGCCCAGAGGCACAGGGCCACAATGCCTCAGGTAATGCTGTGTGAAATGTATGGACACACTTCTAACACTTCAGGATGTAGCAAAATTAAGCACAAGTGTGTTCTGCATATGGATGGCAGAATATCATTAGTATTTTGCATTACAGACTCAAAATATATTTCTCTCCACCTGGGCAGAGAAGCTCAGGAACAGTCTCAGCTATTATTTACCATTATGATGTCTCAATGTTACACACTGGTAGGAGATTCAAGGGATACATGAAACTCCTGTCTTTTAAGTAAAGCATAACAATGACAGATTTAAATTTACAAGTGAATAGAATCATAGGAGAATCACTACATTTTTACATTGTTAAAAGCAAGTAAGTGATAAATCTTTTTAAAAATCACCAGCCAAAACCCAAAAGATGTAGGAGTAGGCAAAGGAAAAGAAAGAAAGTAATTATAAAAAGATTAACTGTCTTTATGGAGATATCTTGTGGTAAAGTATATGAGGTAGCCACCCTGGCAAAGAAGATAATTTTATTTGAAACAAATCTAAACAGCACTTACATGTGCAAATGAATAAATGTTCCCCAAAGAAATTATTTTTGTAAAACATTCTGACTGTGAGTTTTGCTGTAGTTTAGTTTGAAATCTGTTCAGACTTTTCAGACAATCCTTTGGAACTCCGGGTATAAACTACTAGCCCCTCTCAGCACTGTAACTGCAGCCGTCTGGGCCTCGTTCTGCCTACTCGAGCTGTGTCAAGTCCAGGCCAGCAAGTAATTAAGGTACAGCCACTTCGTTGAGGAGATTGTAGACTTCTGAGGAAGACATACCCATAAACAGAGAATCACGTATAGCTTCACACTCCAAAGAAAGAAACAACATTTTCAACGTTTACAGAGATATTTCTTCCAATGTTGCTGTTCACAAACATAACATTTCCAGTGGAAAGAAGAAACTTCTCCTCCGTTGATCTAATTTCCCGAGGCTTTTGGTTGGGTGAGGGGGGTGAGTAGAAAAAAAGGACAGAGAAAGATCACAAATAATACATTCTTTTATGAGAAACAGCCCACAAGAAAATGTTTCCCAAAATATTATCAATGGTCACTTGTTTTGACACAATTACATTCACTGCCTACAAACTAAACTTGCTCAAAGAGGACAGAACTCTTGCATCTCTGGCAACTGTCACTTTGACCCTAGCAACTTACTGATAGTGGCTATATAAATACCTCTTCCTCTTTCCACTGTGACTGTATAAAAACCGTGGCTTCTCCTTAAATCAGATAATGACTAGTCAAAAAGAAAGATAATGCTAACCAAAATTTGCTTATTATCTAGAAAATTACAAGTTCGAAACCTGCAGCATCTGCCTGCCTAAAGGAAGCCAGCAATGACTTTCCACAGAATGCTGGGCACACTCAGGCCAGCAGCCGGGTTGCTCAGGATGGGACAGTGAGCGCTGAGGTCAGAGCACGCACACAGGCACCAAGGGGCTCCATGTGGGCAGTGACAAAGAGCAGCAGGAAGAGGCAGGTGCAAGCAGGGCTGGCAACGCAGACTTAAGACAGGTGTCTGGGGTGAGAAGGAAACGGAAAGAAGGAGAGAAACATGGTCACGGGGCTTCCCGGAAGCGGGAGGATGCACAAACATCCAATTCTTGAAGACTTTCATAGCCAAACACCTTAGGAAACTGGACACAGATCACAGAAAGCTCTGGAACAGCCTCTCTGAAAACACATCAACAAGTCATAAAAAAATGAAATAAAACACTGGAATTTCCTGAAAGCTGTAAATAATAGTTGATCCATGAAAAAAAATAATTTGTTTGCCCATTTCCAGGCATCCATAATTTTTGTCATAGAAAAGACATTTTCATTTGGCATAAGTAACCACAACAGAAAACTCAGCTATCTTCAAAAGCTAAATCTACTGTGGCTTCCCGCAACACCTAGGGAGTTGTTGTGGGATCACTGGAATCAGAGTGGGGCGAGCATGCTCTGGGCACCAGGAAACTGCACAGAATGTCTAACAGGCTGAGAAAGGCACACACGTGAAAGAGAAATATCCAGAAGCAACTACACAGAGCTCACTGGCGACCACGTTCCATGATACTACGCATCCTTATTACTTAAGACCATGCCATTTTAGTATTGTATTCAAAAACGAAAAACAAAGATTGGCCCTGCCCACTGCCTGAACCTCAGTTCCTCTCCAGTCTTTGGACCCTGTCCTCACAGCGTCTGCTGTCTGTTTGTATCAATCACCCCAGTCTTCTCCCCGAGCAGCTGGGACACATTAGGGGATGCACCAGTTGGGCACCCTTCTCTCCCACCATGCAAACAGTGTGCTCCAAACAATCAATGACTATGAAATTTAAATGTCACTGTTAGTTCCAAAAGTTAACAACATAACAGTGTTTAATAATTCAAATAATCTGGGAGGGCTTTTTGATTTGCATGTCACACTGAATATTGAAAACTAAATGCCCATGTCATGTAGAATAACTTATCCAATATTTATTCTGAGAGTACACTATAAACATCAAAGGCAAGATGGTCTGGCATGGATTTTCTGAAGAGTTTTAGTACTACATATTTTGAAAAGCAGGTTTCTGGTGCAACTAAATTTAAACCAAGTATTCCAAGTAATTACTAGTCAATTTCAAGTCTGGAAAGAAGGAAAAAATATTCGCCTCAAGTCAGTCAAACCTTTGGTCATGACTCAAGGATTATCTCAGATTGGATTGATCACTCTCTGAATACCAACTACAGGGTCTCAATCAACAGTTCAGATGACCTGAAAAAATACTCAGGCATCTCAATTTAATTAAGCTGCGTTCAATACAACTATAAACAGGAAAATAACTTAAAAGGGAAGAGTTCAAATGATAATAACAAAAAAGCAGTAAGAAAAAAATATAATTTGCAATTTATTAAATGAAATTTAGATCTTATAAAATATAAAGATCAAAGTTTGCTTCCACACACTGTAATACATCACTTTTAATGCAATGTGACAAATTGCATAATATCACATTGTATTTCCAATACATTTTTTAATTCTGGAGATATGCTTAAGCTAAAATATATCCAGAGATATATAATAACTTGTATATCAGATTATTTTAATTTCTCAAAGGAAAAAATCTTCCAAAACTTTCTTAAAGTCAAATGCAAACAAAAAGGAAAAAACACAACTTAAGTACTAGATTTTTCTACATAAAGACACTAAGCTTTCATGCAATTCTTAGACATAGGAACGTGCTTAGAGGAGCAAGAAGCAGTTCCCAGAAGAGAATGAGAAACAATCACTCCGCACCGTTCCCATTCCCAAGGCTTCGCTTAGGGTTGCAGGAAGATGAGCACCTCAGCTTATCAACTAAATGACCTGTTATTGAGATTTTAAAATTATTTCAGTCAGCTGAACAAACTGTGGTTATTTAGTAGAGAGTTTTTTGAACAAAAGAAGAAAGTTAAATACCTACCCAATTATGGGAAAAGACATTTAGTTTTAAAATCAACAAGGATTTGTAACTGTAAACACACTTTCCATTAAGGATATGAAAGCACATCTCATACATTTATCCTCACGCATAGTTACAGTTCTTTCTTAATTTTTATAATGCTGAAGAGATTAGAAATATTCTATGCAGGCAGTCCATGTGTCTAGATATACTTAATCAAATGAACTTCTCCATGAGACTTCACACTATTCTCAATAATATAAACCATCTATTGCCACTTATTCGAGGTACCATGGTATTTAAGTCACAGCCAACATTGCATTTTTCTCACTGTCCTTTAAGCCGCCAGTATCTTTTTTTGGTAGCAGGCATCATTCCAGAAACAAGATAAATATAATATTAGCAAGTCCTTACTGTGAGACAGGTACTATTCTTAACATACATCACTGGATTTCCTGCCACGACCTTAGGAAATCAGAACGGTTATTGTGCTTATTTTATAGATGAGGAGCACAGGGATGTCCAGTGGGTCATCCGAGGCCACAAGCACAGTAGCAAAGTAATCATGATCGTCCAGTCTGACGCCTGAGCCTGAATAGTTAACCACTCCATGACTTAAACTATGGAAGGATGGATGAAACCCAAGACAAACCCAGAACCAGAAACCTTTCTGATTCCTTAATAATCAAAATGGCTAAGAGTTTTCATGCATAAAATGGTCTGAAGTTCTGACTGGGCATTGCAAATCCACGACATCCTAGTTGAGCAAACTGTTCTAAAGTGTCAAGTTTTGTTTTCAGTTAATCATATGTAAGATTCTGGCTCAGTGGTAGAGCACTTGCCTAATATGTGGAAGGTCCTGAGTTCAATCTCAAGAATCTCAAAAAAAAAAAAATCTAGCATTATAAGCTAATGATTTTTTTAAATTTTTTATTTTCAAGAGAATAAAACCAAACAACATAAAACAGAATAAAGCCAATTAAAACTATACATGTAAATGATACAGGGCTTCAAAGCAAGATAATAGGAAATCAACCATAGCTACCATAATGCCTCTTGTTGTCTTCAAAACAGCTGCCTGTACCATCAGACACAGGAAAATCAAACAAAATGGAACAGAATAGAATCAATAAAAAGAAAACAATGAATTCAATACAGGGTTTCAAAACAAAATAATAGTAAATCCAAAATAGCTAGCACAATATATCTTGCTATCTTTGAAATGGCTGCCCATGCCATTAGATATAACAAAATCAAAACAAAATGGAATAAAAGCAAACCAAACAATGAAAGCCATATAGGACTTTAAAACAAGGTAACAGGGAATTAACAATGGCTACTACCTTCAGAAGGAGATCCCCCACGGATGTTATACGAAGTATTAATTCTTGTCTAAATACGTGATCACATTACAGGCTTTAGGCCTGCAAAGTCAAACACTAAACACTACAAGCATTAAGTTGTATTGTACTTTGATAATTATCATCTCAGCCTGTGTTTCTCTGGATCAGCTGGTCACTTGGGGAGAGGGAACCTTGCCTCTTCTTGTCTCCCAGCCACAGGCCAGGAGGGGCTGGCATCTGGCTGTCCTCCCCTGGCCCACACATGGCACCGACTCACAGTAAGTGGATGGTTTCTTGTTCTCCTCCCTGTGCCCCGAGAATGGCACCAACTAACAGAAAAGGGAAGGTATCTGGTTGTCCTCCCTGAGGCCCACACATGGCACCAACTCAAGCTAATGATGTATAAGTCTGCTTCTTAATGTTGCTATAATATTACAGGGTTACTCAACTCTAACATCCTAAAACCAACTATGAATTAACTTCAAATAATGAACCTAATTTTTTTTCGGGGGGAGGTCTTTTTGAGACAGGGTCTCACTTTGCATTTCAGGGTGGACTTCAACTCCCTTTGTAGCCCAGGCTGGCCTCAAACAGCAGTCCTCCTGCCTCGGCCTCCTGAGGCCTGAGATTACAGGTATGTGCCACCACATCCAGCTAAAAAGCCTAATTTTACATATTTACTGATTTTCTTATATTGCATTATTTTTTAAATAAATAACAGCAGCCATGGAGGCTCTCTGAGATTACCAGTTTAGAATCCAGGAGTCCTACGTGTAAGTCCTACGTGTGAGTCCTACGTGAGGGGAGATGTACCCCGCCGACCCAGGAATGAACTAAGCTGAGAGAAACCAACTGGAAATGCAATCCTGATGCTATAACAGGAACAGATAAAATCTCAGTACGGAAGCTGGATCCCACACCATTGGAAGCTGCGATTTGAATTTCCTGCTGCCGCTACTGCATCCCAGTCCACACGGCAGGGAGAGAGATGCACAAAAGCTCTGAGAGCTGAAATCGGCGAACCAAACGGCTTGAGAGCGGGACTGGCAGAGTCCTGCATCGACCTGTGAGTGAGAGAAATGGGGACCCTTTGATAGACTAGGAGGCTCCAACAGAGGACATTCTGGGAACGAGCAGACTAGCTGAACAGGGCCCTGCAGTGACTTTAGTCGCATATTCCCCTCTCAAGCGGGAGTGGTGGAGAACGCTTGGCCTGGTGACGCCATGGACTAAGATCCAGTAGGCTAGCCCAAATCAGGTCCCTGTACCTAGCAGTGCACCCTAGCAGTGAAGCATTCAGTAGGTTGACCTGGAAGGGCAGGCCCAGCAGAGGCTGCCCAGATCTGTGTCTCCCTAATACACTGCAGTGGGCGGGAACATCTAGCCAGTGGATTTAAACAAACTGTAACAGCAAAGAGAAAAAAAAAAAAAAAAACTGGGCCTTCTACATACGCTTGTATGGAAGGAACAAAAAGTATAGGAAAAGGGCGCAACAAGAAAGGGTCCTCAGTCCCCAATCCTGAGAACACTGATCCAGGAAAGGTAAATGCAAAAGAGAATGAAGACAGAAAACATGCAATATCAGACACGGCACCTATAGACACAAAGTGGTATCTCCGGAGCCTCACAGACGAGTTCAAAAATGAAGTATTTAATGAAATAAAGCAAGAAGTAAGTAGAATAGTTAATGAAATGCTAAGCACCACCCAAGAAAAAACAGATGGTGGAATGGAAGGACAGAAAAAAAGGGGAGAATTGTTTGATGGAGAAAATAGAGAAAATAGAATACGTGAAGCAGGTTCAAAGAGATTACCAGGAAACTAAAAACTCTATTGAAAGCTGGCAGAACAATAGAGAAAGAAACTAAGGATAGATTATCTGAACTGGAAGACAGATTTGTAAGGTGGGAGCATGAAAGGAAAAACTTCTTAAAAATAACAAGAAAACAAACAGCAATAATACAAAGACTAGAAGATGATAAGAGGATCTATAACTTAAGAATTAAGAACATAAAAGAAGAAGTAGGGACACAAACAAATGAACTACAAAAGCTACTCACAGAAATAATCCAAGAGAATTTCCCTAATTTAGCAAAAGGTAAAGATACTCAGATGTATGAGGCATACAGGACGCCAGCCACCTACAACCCAAACAGAGCTACACCCAGGCATATAATAATCAAAATTCCAGAAATCCAATATAAGAACAGAATACTAAAAGCTGTCAGAGACAAGAAACAGACCACTTACAAGGGAACACCCATCAGAATTACAGCAGACTTCTCAGCACAAACCATCAAATCATGAAGAGCGTGGGCGGAAATAATTCAAGCTTTGAAAGATAATAACCTCCAGCCAAGATTGATATATCCTGCACAACTGTCCCTAGAAATTGATGGAAAAACAAGGTGCTTCCAGGATAAAGAGGAACTAGGGGAATTTGCAACCAGCAATTCAACTCTACAGAGATTACTGCAGGATATTCTAAAAATGAAAAATACTAAGACTCCAGAAACAATGGCAGAGCAGTCACAATGAATGGAGCAGAAAGCGAAATGAAGAGGACAAACTGACAGCTACTGACAGAAAAAGAGCTCAACAGAAATGAGGCAGAGAAGTTTGGATGGTAAGAATAGCCATTTTGGAGAAAACAAGACATCATAATAGGTAGTGCTGATTTAATATCCTCTTGTTTTGAAGTCCCACCAAGCTTTTGTTCTTCTGTCTCCATCGGTTTTAACTTGTATCTTATTGGATTTTATTATATGTGATAATATAAACAAAAACTTTTATAGACAAGGAGATTATACAGAAACCATTGTTCATTTTCTGTTAGTTGATTCTAAATACCCTGTAATACTGTCATTCTCTTGAACCATTTTACATTGTCTTGATATGTTTAATACTACAGTATACGAAGTTATACCCAAAGATTTTAAGGGAAGAGACACTATGGTAACTACTATTATGTCTAGATTATCTTGTGGTGAAACAGTATTTTGCTTAAATGGCTATGTTTTGACCTGCGCTGTTTTGTTATGCCCTCTTTTTTATCTCAATCTCCTTTTTATTATCTACTTTTTCATTTTTATCCTTTTAATTAAGGGAAAAATAAATAAAAATAGCAGTATATATTATAGTAACCCACTTTGATTTCCTATTAACTTGATTTGAAACTCTGTATTGCTCTCACCATCTTGTTTTGACTGATTTTCCTCTATTGTGTTATGCTTGATAGTACCAAGTTTGAAAGTATAGGCAACAATTATGAAGACAATAAGATTCATTGTGACGCCCATTCTGGTTGACTATTATCTTCTTTTGAAGTCCTCTAATGTCTCCAATGTTTTGGTTTTATTGGTCTTATTCTTTACTGTTTTGTTCAATTTTATTATAACTGATGATATAGGCAATTCTTTTTAAGATAACAAGAGGCATTATGGTAACCATTGTTGGTCACCCTGTATTTTGTTTTTACATTATGTATTATGTCCATCCTTTTGATTTGACTGACTCTGGCCTGGTATATCACATTTGGTTTTACTTTCTTCAAAAAAAAAAAAAAGTAATAAGAACTGTGGGAGTAATAAAACCCAAAATGTGTAACTGTCATTGTACAAAAGAAAGGAAAAGAAAGTTCTCTAAAAGATATAACTGCATATATATTTAAGTGTATAAGATAACCATATTACTGAGTTTTGTTGGATCACTGAACAAAACTGTTTGCAGTCTCACTGTTTGAAAGTCCCTTCTATATGCGTTAATTTCGTAACTTCAACAACTATTTTTAAGATGACAATATGTAATTAACTAGTGATTTCCTACTGTTTATTTTTTCTGAAATTCTGTATAACTTGTACCCTTTTTCTGTTTTTTTTTCTTTTTTCTCCTTAAATAAAATTTTTTTAAAAAAAGAAAGATTTCACTAAAAAAACCTGATCTTATTGGCAAAGATTAAATTAATATACAAATATTCAGTTAAACAGCCACACTGCTTATAGAAAGAACTACACAGAGGCAAAGAATTCTCTCTCCAAGTAAGTAGTATCATATGTCAGCGAGCAACGTCCCACAAGGCATGGCTGTCTCTGTGAAGGTGGCTCAGCTTCGCATGTGCAGCAGGAGCGCCCCCCACCCCACCAGGCAGGGGCCCTGCTGCAGCTGGGCTGCACAGGTCTCAGGACCAGGCACAAATGAGACACAGGTGATTGCTACCGCTCTAAATGGAACATATCATGATTAAACAACCCCTATTCTCTGGTTTTGACTGCATCGCCGCACTCTCTGATAACATAAAAACATCTCTTAGATGTCCTGCAGTTTATAGGTCCTCACTTCTTTTTCATTCAGATTTTGGAGGAGTGGTCAGCTAATATTTCGTTTTATTATTCGAAAAAGATCATATAAACATTCATAAGGGACACCAATCAATATTAAATATTCAATGTCTTGTGTATGTCAAAGCTTTAAAAATCATGAATATGGATATATTTTCTGTCTACAACGTCAGCGGCTTGCAGGCCTTCTGGGATCACACTCTGGGCCTAAAATTCAGTCAGGTAAGCAAGTGGGAGCCAGCACCCCTGTGATTTTAGGACTTTGCTTCTGTAAAATGCCAAAGGATGGAGTTTTGCTCTCCCTTTAAAGTGTTAGCCACATTCACGGAGACTCAGCATCCACCTGCCAGAGTGACCACAGCATGGTCGTTACTGAGTGAGCCGTGCAAAGGACACGGGCTCACAGCTCTCCAGCGTGGACCTGGTTCCACTCTGCTTCAGAGCTGGAGAACCTGAGGGCTGGGCGGCCTGCCCCACCGGACACAGGGACTTCACCCCAGGCTCTCCAGGTAGCTAATCAGTAGATGCCGTGATGTTGGCTGCACAAACAAGCCAGACATCAGTCTGCAGGGCAGCAGGCAAAGGGGCATGAAAGTGAAGTCCATATGGAAACAGTAACAAGAAAAAGTTTCAAGTTTTCAACATCCTCTGTCACTTTCCTGTGACCCTGCGACTGGAAGCCAGGATGGCAATAAAAACACCAGTCACCTTGGGAAGCAAAGACACCTCTAAAAATAAAACAACGGTTCCAGGCTCTGCTGTAATGGTTTCCTGGTACACAGAAAGACATGCCTGCTATGCTACCGCCACATGGGGGTTGTACCAATTAATTATTCAACATTTAGAAAGTGCTCTGAGGAGAAAACACTAAGTGCTAAAACCCATTATCAGTTTTCAGCAAATCACATTTAAAATGAACTCACCAGGTTTGTTGGAAACTGAACCATTAGTGTAAGCCTACATTTTCTTTTTCCATTTCTTTAGACTATCAGACTAACTAGCCAACACTCACATAAAACGTTCCTTCCCTTTTGTCATCCTTTGAGTTCCCTGTGGGTGAAAAATTAGTGAGTCCTTGATTTTCAGAGAAAATATAAATTCCAATAGCATAGCGCTGAAATTTGCAATATTTTGTCCATTAGATATCCTTCCTCTTACGCATCTTATTAAAGTTCTATAATAGTGACTTTACTAACATTTCATTTGTGAAATTCTGTGAGTAGTTTTGAATTCAGCTTAATGTAGTTCTGTGCTAGTTATCATCTGACCACATACATATTTGTGGCCATGACTGCGTCACATGTACAAATTTAAATAATGACATAAAAACCGATTACACACTAAAGAAACTAATACACCATTGTACTGAAATATAAGTGATTTTGATAGATAATTTTCTTATCTGTAATATATTCTGGCATTTATTTATTTTAAAACTTACAACTTATGGCTTAAGATTGAGAATTTTTTTCTCAACAAAAGACCCTACCTGCAAGCATGCTTTCTTTAAAAAAATAAAGTATCAATTGGCTTTTAAATATGGGTGATATTAGAGTATATCTCCTTCTAACCTATTCCCATTTTGGAGACAATAATTTTGCCAAAATACTAATTTTTACTTCAGATCTCTGACAGTAAGATACCAACTCTACAAATGTCAAATTTTCATCATTGCAAGAATTAAAAACGTATACGGGCATAATCTTCGCAGGTATAAACTTGGTCACCATTAGACAAGCTCAATGTTTTTCTAAAATGAAGGTTTATGTATTTTAATCTCCAAAATGCACACTTCTAATCATCTCTGCTTTTAGAAGAGGCTTGTTATGTGATGAGTTTTTACCACTCATCATTATTTAAACATTAATACATTTTTAAACATCAGTTAACCTTAAATCTCTTATCTACATTTACTTCCCAAACATCCCCCCAGTCACACACAGACATGAACTCATAAACGTGTTAGACACTTCTCATCTCAGGAGGAAAACAGCTGCCAGCTACAGCTGCGAGAAGACCTACAAGGGCCTTGCTTATGTATCAGTAACTCCGAGATCCTGCTGGAACCCACGAAGACTGCTCGCCTCAGGAACAGTGACCATCAAAGGAGGTAAGGCCAACACGAAACTTCCCCGACTCAGCCTGATCCTTCACAGGTGTCCATGTAATCCTTACCTTCCAATATGATCACGTAATAAATATTTAGATAAATTATTTTTGTGGCTCACTCCTAATATTCACATTTCTTTAGAAGAACTTGAGAATAAGCACAAGCAACCTAAATTAAGGAAAACACTGCATTCAAGAAAGACTCTTTGTTATTAGCTTCGTATCTTTTTTGTAGTGCGTACTGGTTCTACAGATTCATTTCACTTTGCCGTTCTCTCCCCACCCTTCCCTGGAGGGTCCAGTGTAGGCACTGTGTTCTGACCATGTCCACCCCCACCACCTGCCTTTACACCCAACCCACTACCTCCTCCCTGTTTGCTTTCTCTAGTCGAGTAAGATCGTCTGCTTGTATGTTATCTTTTTTTAGATTCCACACATTAGAAGAACAAACAGTGTCTGTCTTTCTGAATCTGGCCTATTTCACTCAACATGATGGTCTCCAGAGCCATCTATTTTCCTGGAAATGACAAATTTTCATTTTTCATTATGACTGAAAAATGCTCCCTACTGTGTATATGCCACATTTTCTTCATTCATCTTTTTGTTGATGGCATCTATAGTAGTTCCATTTCTTGGTATTGTGAATTATAACACAATAACTTGGGTATGCAGACAGTATTCCTATAGTTTGCAGACTTTAATTCCAGAAAGGCCTTTTATTCAAAAATCTTCCAAAGGAAGTATCATATTTCCTCCTCTACTCTGTTAGGTTGATTTGGATAGCAAATAATTGGATATTAACACAAAGAAATATGCACACTCTATGTTTAAAGGAGTGCCTTGTGACACTTTTAACTGTCTATCATTAACATTAACTGCGAAGATAGTCCTTTAAAAATAAATAGCATGATAGTTACCATATTGGGAGGGAGTAACTCACTTCAAATAATGTATTTGCATCTGAATGAATATGAAGGAAATAAAACATATCCAAAAGAGTTAACCATGTCCTCAAATGAATAAGAGATGAATTGGCAGAGGCTAAATCTCCATGAGAATATTACTTTGATTCAAAACCAAATTTCTAAAACACTCCAGGTGACCTACTATATACTCACAGAATTTAAATATTGAAACATCGAAAAGAATGATTCTGGAATGCTTAAGAAACACAGCAATTTAATTAAGTGTTAACGTTTATTTATTGATCGTACACAGTACTGTTTGGACCTAGAAGCAGTGTGGTTGGTAAGGCGAAGGCCACGGCCAGGAGGCCCTCCCTGGGCCACTCCCCAGGGCCTGTTTCCATTCCACCTCTCCTCACACAAAGCAGGGAAGGGGCTGGCTCCACATCAGCTTGAACTTCCTACCTCTTTTTCTTTTAGGAAAGCTAAGAACTCATACACACACGCACATCCTTCAACTTTCACTATCAGAAACCATTCTTTCTGCATCTTTTCAGTAGAAATTTTCAATGTAAATAGTACTAAAACACATAATACATTGAATTACTTCTTACTAAAATAATGTCAAGTATTTCCCTCTTGCAAAAAGAATTAGAACGCATTAATATCAAGAGTACTAGGTTTCAAGGTCTTACTAACCAGAGAAGCACTGCTACACGCTCTGGAAGTCACCTTCTCTGCAGAGAGCCATCTGACCCAAGGTCACAGCCCGCATCTCAGGGGCAGCCCGCATCTCAGGACTGCTGCAACAGGAGCAGAAAACTTTGGCTCTTACTGTGAGGCAGGCAGCTCAAAGGTCTCCCCGCCTCCAGCGCTCTGGGCCGGGTATGATGAGACCTCTGCTGCTACTGCTTCACACTCCAACTTCTCCCTGTCCAGTACAGCTTTCCTCATCATGCAGCTGCCCGTAAAGCTTCCGCACAATCTAAGAAACTGCTCCACAGCAAACCTAGCCTAGGACAGTATGGGAGGCAGCCTGGGGACCTGGCTTCCAGCTCCAGAGTCCTGGCCAAGGAAACATTGACAGTCCCTGAGGATTCAGAAAAGAACACTGACAGGAATTCCCATAGGCACAACAGCCTGTAGATCCGAAAAGGCCTCAGTAACAGTAACAGAAACTTGCTGCACAATTTCTGGACCTCACAACCTTCCTGAGGTCCCCTAACTGTTCCCACAGTTTGTCAATTTCATGTTCTCTGTGTATATAGGTCTCATCAGTGACAGCCACTCAACAACACCGCCTCCCTGCCCCAAGACATACATCCAATCTTGTGTATCTCTAACCTTTTACAAGAGAAGTTCTGGCCACCTGCAGGGGTCCAAGGATCACAGTACAGGATGCCTCCAGCAGCAGCCAAGTTTATATGCCTGAGATCCTCATACAAGGCAGTGAAGGGGCTGACTCCACATCAGCTTGAACTTCCTACCTCTTTTTCTTTTAGGAAGGCTAAGAACTCACACACACACACACACACACACACACATCAGATGCACTGAATGATATGATAAATACCAAGGGAGGAGCCACAGGGAAAATCATACTCCATATCTCGTTCAGACAGGATGTACATGTGTGAAGTTCATTTTGGAATGATATACACCAAAAAGTATTTTGCGACAGGCATGGGGGCACACATCTGTAATGCCAGCCCTCCAGGAGGCTGAGGAAGGGGCACTGCAAGTTCCAACCCAGCCTGGGCAATCTGAGACACAATCAATGCAAAATCCCTGTGTCCAATCTCCTATTTATTAAAAAGAAAATGTTTTATGACAATTTTAGTTAAGACACTTAATTAAGTAGAAGTAAGTAATAGAAAATATTTTGTCCTCTGATGACAATAAACAGATCAGCCTGCACACTGACACAGACAGGCTCACAGCATCCCCAAGTCAGGCTCCCTGAAATACAATTTCCCGTCCTTCGGTCCACAGCCCCTGCCCAGCACCTCCCGCCCTCACTGCGCCCCATCAGCCCCTACTGCTTCACACACTGGGCCCAGTGCCTGGATGCCCACCCTAGAGCAGAACCCTCACTCTCTCCACAGGACTAGGAAGCTACCGTTCCAGCTTCTGACTCTGCAGCAACCAGCCTGCGTCTGAGCCCCATGCTTAACCATCTTTTCTCTGCTGCTCTGGTTTTTGTGCAAAGGGTCCTTGTTGGTACAAATTCTGTCTGGTAAGAGTGAGAATTGAGAGAAAGCAGCAGGACAGCAGCCCTCCATACAGACAGTGCTTCAGGGTCAGCCACAGTCTTTTAGTCCAACATTTAGCAACAAGTGACAGCAACTCCCAAGAATGGGAAATTATTCAGCAAAATTATAAGTGACTCAAGCAAAGTGCTATTAAATCCAAACTCCTAGGTAAAGAGAAAATAAGCAACCAAAGCTCAGGTCTGTTTATACAACATGTCCATCTTTTCTTTTAAATTGTGTGAATATGTAGTACACCTTCTTCTGTTGGAAAAGCCAGTTTCTCTTCTTGGGATGTAAAGCTATCCGTGTAAGTACGTACTACATAAAGTTCTCTATTTTTCCTACCCCAGTTCTCTCACTCGTATGTGGTGCCCTGCTTCTGAGCACGTTAGGCCTGGGAAAATGTCCCTGACATTACAGGTGCTGGCAAAGTCCCCTTCCAAGCTTCAGACGTTGTTCCAACCACACAGCCCTGTCTGCTCTGTTTCTGCTCACTGTGGACAGCACCTTGCTCTAAGCCTTCCCAGTTATCCTCCCTTGAGCTGCAGACCAAACCTTCAGGAGGGTATCTGTGTAAGGCTGCATGAGGTTCAGATATCAATCATATAACAGCACTCAAAGATCCTGTAAAGAGAACATTCAAACTCAAACAGGTGCTCAGCATGGTATTAATATGCTCACGAAGAGCAGGATGCTTAGATTCCACTGCAGATAATATTTAGTATTATATAAGAAACATCCTAAAGCATCTTAATGTACTGTGCATTTACATCTATCACAAGACACACAAAAGAGTGCCTGGTACAGTGATGCTGCCTCAGTTCATAAAACCCAGTGCCACCATGATCCCCTGGCACCTGTGCCACAGAGGAGTTCTACTCCCACACAATTAATGTGTCTTCCCGAAGTTTTACGTGAGCAACATCTTGATTGAAAAGTCATATGATCGGTATAAAACATGACTGAGTGCAGCAAACACCAAATTCACAGAGATGCAACTAAGTAGGTGTGTGAACAACTCCTTGCCCGTCCCAGAGGTCCCCGTCAGCTGAAACCACAAACAGTAGGTTTAATTCTCCATTTTTACACATCGACTGATTGATAAGTGCTGATATATAATCAACAACTAACAAAGAAGGACAAGTATCTCTTCAGATCAGACATAAAAATTATAACTCCTCATAAATCTTTTTTTGGTAAATGCCTTTTAGGAATCTTGAAAGCCATTGCTGGGTGGAGGAAGATGGGCAAAGAATACCCAAAAAAAAAAAAAACCTCTCTGTACTGATTTTTTGTGAATTTTTGTGAGCCTACAGTTATTTTAAAAACAGAAGAAGCTTTTTGAAAAATAATTGCTTCCCACTCACTTTTAGTCTCTAATAAATAGTATGCAATATTATGAGCAATGCAGAGCAAATAAAACAGTCATATTGGTAGATTAATTCTTCCAAGAAACTATGACATATACCAACCCTAATAACAAGCTTCCAATTCCAAAGATACAACATGCCAAACCTGATTACAAAAGCTTTCACAAGAAATGTCTGGGCCTGACAGCAACAAAAACAAAGTTCACCAAACGTTGGACAAGGTACCTGGGTGTCTCTGATTGGTCCACTCAGAATTGCTAACTGACTAAGTAGCATTCCGTTAGATAAATACTGTGTGATCCACAGCGTTAATGGCCACTGTGAAGCTAACAAAGGCTGTGCTCACTAAAAGGTGAGGAAGCTTACAGGGTAGGACAACACAAACCCGGAAGGAGAATTCAAGGGCAGGCCAAGGCAGTAAGCAACAGGATGATCAAGTCAATGTTTTTTGTCTTTTAATAAAGGAAGATGGTCTATTTTGGAAAGGACAGAAAAAGAGAACACAGACCAAAGCAACGTAAAGGGGACGAGAGTAACCAGAGGTCACAGCTGCCCCCATGCGCCTCCTCAAAAGCCCAAGAGTGAGATGACCCCAGAGGAGCTGCAAAGCGGAGGAGGAGGAATTTAACACAGGTCAGCTCTCTGCGCTGATCCAGTCCGTCAAGA
Source organism: Cavia porcellus (assembly GCF_034190915.1). Taxonomy (NCBI): domain Eukaryota; kingdom Metazoa; phylum Chordata; class Mammalia; order Rodentia; family Caviidae; genus Cavia; species Cavia porcellus. The sequence goes on along the minus strand of NW_026947513.1, from coordinate 46,163,552 downwards.
CCAGCACCCAGGTGCTCAGCAACAAGAAGCTCCAGCTGGGTGAAGGAAGACCTGTGCCAAGCACAGCAGTCTGACACTGGAGAACGTGAAGGAGATGCGGACCGAGGTCCCCAAGAGCAGCAAGCACAAGGAGACCACGCCCGACAACAGGACCACATCTCACATCTCTAAGACAGTCTTGCACTGGGACTCCGTCATTGTGGTGCTGCAGAACCCACACATCGCTGGCCAGTAGGAGCCTCCTCCCTCCGTCAGGGCCTGCTCCCTGTCCCCAGGACCAGCCCTTTATGACTGTAGCAATAATAAAGCACTGTTTCCTTTTCTCAAAAAAAAAAAGGAAGGAAAGAAAGAGAGAAAGAGAGAGAAAGAAAGAAAGAGAGACAGAACACAGACAGCTACTCTGGAAGAGTAAGGGGTATCGGAAAGGAAAATATCCCAGAATTCAATGTTTTGACTGTAAAAAACATCTGAGAGCTTAAACTATATTTTCTTCTGATGTTTTTGGATACATTTTTTGTTTCATTTCTTAATGCATTTTTCAAAGGAAATTATCTGATCTCATTTATCTAAATCTTTTGAGACATTCTTTATCTGTCTTATCTTTTTAACCCTGGCAAAGAACCTCGACTTGTAAAAGTGCAAAAGTGTAAGCTGAGTTCAGTTTAATTTGTTAATGCAAGTTTCTGAGGGTGACTGCAATCAGTGTCTCAGCGAACCCCTTGCCTGAGACTCTGCTCTCTGCTAATGTCACCTTTCCAAGGACACTATCCCCAGAGGTCAAAGGGCTGGCAGGATCTGGTCACCCAAGAAACTGGTCACTCACTCTGTGGCAGCCACAGAGCCTCCCCCCAACACACCTGCTTCATGGAGGGACAGTTTCATACATCTGCTCATGACCCTCCTAGAGTAAAAGATGCAACCCCTAGTGTCTTAGTTATTTTTTCTCTCGTTGTTGAGACAAAATACCTGATGCCCAAAGTTAGGGAAGGGAAGGTTTATTTCTTACAAGTTGGAGTTTTTGGTTTATATTTAGTTGGCTCTAAGAGGCAAAGTGGCATGGCGAGAAGGTGGGGCAGCAGTGGTTCTCAGCAGCCGCAAACAGTAAGAATGAACCATTCAAAAGAGAAAAAGACACGCCTTCTTCCTGCCATTACACTGTATGCCAGCCCCACTCTTGGGCGGGTGTAGCACACCATCAATTCCAGTGCCAGACAATAAACCAATCACAAACGCTAGATTCAACCGCATCCATGACTATATGAGATGGGGAGGGACCACCTGACATAAACCCTGACACCTAGGTTGCATCAGGCGTTCTCCAATCTGGCCACACAGTCAAGTTTCCAGGCTGAAGAGTCCAAGAAAAGCAACAGCAAACCTGTTCCTGTTCAGGACCAGGTTACTACTACAGTTGTCAGGGTCCTCTTCTGTACTTTTAGGGGTGATTCTTTTTTAATGGTATATGTTCGTGATATATAAAATTTATGTTTTTAAGTAATTGGTACATACATGGTGTGATCAAAAAATACAGAGAATTTTTAACTTTTTTAAAAATTTATTATTGTAAAAGACAGCGCCATAACACCTGGAAATCCTCCCCCTGCTTTAAACACACGCAGTCCTTCTTGTAGTTTCTGAAGCAGTCCTGAAGTTCTCCTTCATGAGTGTCTTTAGTTGACCTGTTGCGGCTGCCTCAGTGTCTGGACATGATTAACATTTACTTCTCGTGGCCGTTTTGTCTCTGAGGAAAAGCCACAAGTGCATGGCAGCAGGTCAGGTGGATGAGGACACAGCATGTTTCACAAGCCTCCCTTTGGTTAGATGGCAGCTGGCAAGACAGTCACTGTATTTCTATCTCACCTCCTAAAACACTGAGGAAAGAGGACGTTCAGAACTGCTTCAGAAGGTGCAAGAGCGATGGAGAGGGTCCGAGAGGACACAAAGGCAACGTGGTTTTTACTGTAATAAAAGCAATGTTTTGTTGTGTTTTGGAGACGGGGTCTCACTATGTGGTTCAGGCTTGCCTTGAACTCACCATGGTGCCCAGGTTGGCCTTGAACTCAGTGATTCCAGTCTCCCAAGTGCTGAGATTACAGGCATAAATCACACACCCAGCTTCCATAATGAACTTTTAAATTTAAACAGTCACCATCTATTTTGATCACACCTCATATATATAATATTGGGATTATTTCTGGTCCCCTCCACTTTCCCAACATTTTTCTAAGGCATTCCCATCTTTAAAAGGCTGCCTCCCTGAATCCAACCATCTCCTCTTTACTTTTCCCAGCACTGCATTTGGGTTTCTCATGTAAGAGAAACCATGTAAAGCTAACTCTCTGTGTCTGACTTATTTGACTTAACATTGTAGTCTCAAGATCAGTTATCCTTCCCTAAACCAAGCACCAAGCTTTCTGAGTCCCATATACCAGTGACGTCCAAAGGCAGGGTTTGCTTCCAGTCCTTGATATGGCAATGTCCAGACATGCTTGGATGCATGTGTTTTGGACAACTCCACTTAACTTCTCAAAGAAATGAAGTCACTTAGAACAAAAGATGAGGTTTTCTGAAACCCACATTTTGTTTTGTTTTGTTTTTTGAGACAGGGTTTCACTGTGTAGTTCAGGCTGGGCCTGAACTCACTATGTAGCCCAGCTGGCCTTAAATTTACAGCAATCCTCCTTCCTCAGCCTCCCCAGTGGTGGGATTATAGGTATACCACCACTATACCAAATATATGAAAGCTGTCCACCTGCCAAATGATTCCTTTTTCCGCTAAGTCAGCACATTTGGATGGAGCCCACAGGAGATACACTACCCAAATGTTAATATCCTTATAAAATGCAGACTGATGTACCTTCCTGAAGTACTGTGTTATGTGCTCAGTACTCCGAGTACTGTAAGACAGTTACACTTAAATTATGAAAGCAAACCAACCAAGAACATAACCAACTATTAGATAAATAGTTCAGATGAAAGAAAAAAACAAAGATAGCAGTATTTAGGTAAGAAAATCTACATTTCTACATAAAACTGCAAGTTCGTTTTGCTGCAAGTCTGATTTTATAAAAGATTACCTGCTGTTATTTAAATGAGCACCATGTAACTCTCCAACAAAAAAATAAAATGCATTTTAATTATATTTAATTTTAAAATTACATGCCAATAAGCCACTTTTCAGATAAAGAAAAAGAAGTCACACATTCAAGCCGATAGTTGAGAATCAGACTTTTTTTTTTTTTTGTCTTTTTTTTCCTTTTTTTATCGGTACTGGGGATCGAACTCATGACTGCCTGCTTGCAAGGCAGGTGCTTATGCCGCTGAGCTAAATCCCCAGCCCCGAGAATCAGACTTTTTGAAGAATTTTTGCTCTACATAAAGGTTTCCAAAGGTGAACACTGCACCTTTATTTTGATGCTACAGTCAACATATCTGAGAAATGCTTATCTGTCCTACACTGAAAAAAGGCTCTACATAAGCTCTAGTTTTCAGCTATTATTCATCCTCAAAAGTTAAATTCTGCATGAAACATGGTTTCCAAGGTATCAGCACTGGCAAAACCACCAGCATATTTTAAATCTGGAAATTTGTTAGCCAGCATTCTAATTATAAAAGCTAAAAATACTCAGTGTGTAGGCTCTGTGGGATCACCCGTGGAGCAGGGGGTGAGATAAGCATTTCAAGGACTCCCCAGGTCTGGCACAGGATACTTAGGGGCACAAGGTTAATATGAACTAGACAATGAAAGGGATGACCTCAACTGCTGCCTATTAGTCTCAATTTTTCAATCTCAGGCTTGGTAAAACCTTTTCCCAAGTGAACTTTAGCAATAATAAGGTAAAAGTCCTAATTTACATATATACATACATACATCACAGTTTGAGTCACTCAGAGTGAGAGCTTGAGAAAGATACATAAATGTTTTGCTCATTCAGCCAACAAACATTCATTAATATTCCAGGACTGTTCTCAGTGCTGGCACAACTCAACCCAAGAGTAAGGAATGCTACACCAGAGAGCAGTAATAATAATAAATAACATATGTATGGACATTCACAGCTCTGTATAAGGTTTCATAACGATCACTTCATCGGTCTCTCATAACTCTTCTGTGAATTAGGTTTTACAAACATTTTAGAAATGAAAATAATAGAAACACAGAGGTTTTTTTAATCTCCCAAATTAAACAACTAGTAAAGAGAGCTGAGGCCTGAGGTCAGGTACCAATCTCCCAAATGCAAATCTCCATGGATTGCTGAGTAAACCCACATCTGAGATGCTCTATTTTGGCATTAACAATAACAAGTTCTGCATGCTTTTGAGCATAGTATTAAGTTGATGTTTAGGTTTCCTATTTTTTAAAGATAGTATTTCATAGATCCAGATTCCAGTATTTACCAATTTAAATGTTTCTAATCTCTTTATCTACTAATTACTTCGTTAGATGAAAACATTGGTGAATGAGCTTTCCTGGCTAGCTCAGTTTTCTAAAGAAAGACGTTCACACCCCAGATATTCAAAGTTTCCTTCTTTCTTTCATGGGACTATACACTGGATAAAAATTTCATGAGTAAAATACCTGAGCAAATACTTCACACAGGGAAAAACCAATACACATATGAAAACGTACCCTCAAAAGCACAAATTAAAACCACAATGGGATACAATTCTACATTCATAGAAAATCAGTAAAATCCAGGTATTCCCCTCCTAGGTATTTTCCCAGAAAAAACTGAAAAGGTCATATCACAGTGATATATGTGCACCCATGTTCATAGCAGCACAATTTGTAATAGCTAAATCTTGGAAACAACCAAAAGCTCATCAATCACAGAGTAGATGAAAAAGATACAGTATTTTTATACAATGGAGTATTACTCAGCTATAAAAAGGATTATCTTAAGACCTTCATACATAAATGGAGGCAACTTGAGACTATCCTCTTAAGTGAAATAAATAAGAATCATATTTATAAATATCACATTGTGTCTCTAGTGTAAAAAGTAATAAGAAATGTAGGAAACCCAAAATGTGTGACTGCTATTGTAAAAAAGAGAGGAAAAGAAAGTGCTCTAAAGGATATAACTGCATGTACATTTAAGTGTGTAAGACTGATTACCATATTGCTAAGTTTTTGTTAGACTGTTGAGCAGAAATGTTTGCAGTTTTACTATTTGAATGTCCGTTTCGTATGCTTTAATTTTGTAACTTGAACAACTATTTCTAAGAGGACAATATGTAATTTATCAACTAGTGATTTTTTACTGTTTATTTTTTTGAAATTCTGTATTTCTACTCTTTTTTCTGTTTTGCTTTTTTTTCTTCTTTAAATAAAATTTTTTTTTAAAAAAAAGACAGCACCAGCTCTTCATAACAATTTGAGGAAGAGGAAAACCTCATTCATAAATGTGTATCTGTTTATGGATTTGTATCCACTTTGAAAGACACCGCCATAGCAATTTCACTCAGAACACACACAACAGAAATTCCCATGTGTACTGCAACATATATCCAAGAATGTGCACAGCAGCACAGTTCTCACCAGTCCAAAACCCAGAAACAACCCAAGTGTCCATCAAGACTGAAAGAGATAAAGAAGAGCGGCATTCTCCTGAGGCGGAACACTGCACTGACCCAGCAGTGAGGGTGAGCAAGTCTCACAAACACAGTGTTCAGCAAGTCAAGTCAGACAGAGCGCACACCACGCAACTCACTCCTAGAAAGCTTAGTAACAGGTAAACAGTGATCTCTGTTGCTCTCCAGAGTTCCGCTGGGAAGGTGAGGACGCCCCAGAAACAGGAGTGCCAGGCTGGTGCGCAGCTGTTTACATCTTGGCTCTGGGGCTGGTTATACAGATAGATTCACTCAGGAAAATCACTGGGCTGTTTACTGATGCTACAGTGGCATCGCCATTTTCTGAATACATCTTGTATTTCAATAAAAAGGAAGGAGGGAGGGACAGAAAAAAGAAACCAGAGAGAAGAAATGGAGGCATAATGAGACGAGACTATTAGAGTCTGCACCTTAGTCCTCAGTCACTGTGCCTTGTTTCTCACAGCACTTTCTAAATTTTTATCAGTCCATGTTTGCAGCACACACGGATTACATTCATGGTGAGAAATCGGTACGGGCACATAACACATCTCAGTTCTTTTTTCCTCTTTTCTTCCACCTCCCTTTTGGTCAGCATTGAATTCATTTATTTATCTTGCCCCTATAATCATCATATATACAAATTAACAACCAGACTCAAAGGCCAGAAAACATATAAAACACGCAAGATAATTGCATTAAATCAAGGCACACTCTTAGATACATTGTCCATGTGGATTACAGTAACTTTTTTTCTATCTTTTCTATTGGTGATCTTTCATAATTGCCTTATCTATATATTGAGCCTCTCATATAAGAGAAACCATGCAATATTTAAGCTTGCATTTTTGATTTATCTCAGTTAACAATGTGGTCTCAAGGTGACCCATTTTCCCACAAATGAGTCAAGTTGGTCCTTCTTTATGGCAGAGTACCACTCCATTAAGGTTAAACACCACAATGTCACTACCCACTCATATGTTGACAGATACATGGATTACTTCCAAGATTGAAATACCATGAATGTGCTACAGTAAACAAAGGTATGCATGCGTCACTTGGTATTCCTCTTTAAATCTTTTGAGAAGATATCCGGAAGGGGAACAGCTGGCTCAAATGGAATTTCTTTTTTTAGTTTTTTGAAGAATCTCCACACCGATTTACACAGTGGTTACACCAGTCTGCACTCTCACCACAAATGAAGAAGGTTCCTTTTTCCCCACAGCTTGTCCAGCATTTGTTAGTATTTGGTTTGTTATGATAGATACTCTTTCTGGAGTGAGATGGAATCTCAGGGTTGCTTTAATTTGCATTTCTCAAATAGTCAGCAATATTGAGCATTTTTTCATGTATGTATTGGCCATTTGTAATTCTTCATCTGAAAAGTATCTCTTCATTTCATATGCCCATTTTTATTGGGTCTTTAAATGGGGGGCTAATTTTTTGAGTAGTTTCCGTATCAGTCCTTTGTCGGAGGAATATCTGGTAAAAAAAATTTTTTTTCTCATTCCGTGGGCTGTCACTCAGTCTGTTGATGGTTTCCTTTCCTGTCAGAAGCTTTTTAATTCAATATGATCTCCGATGTTGGCTCCTGGAATTACCTGTTGTGTAACCATGGTTCTGTTCAAAAACTCTTTGCCCACACCTACGTCTTCAAGAGTTCTACTTATTTTGAAAGAAGAATTGATATGCCTTATGAACAGGTACAAATTCCCTATGACAAATGTGGTCAATATGTATGACAAATATTTATCAATAAATATCAGAATAAAGTTAAGAAAAAATAAAAATAATAAAAGAAGAGTTTTGCCTATTTTGACTTCCAGTAGAGTAGGTATTTTGGTTTTTTTAGGTCATTATTCATTTTGATTTTAATTTAGTGTGTGTGAGAGATATCAGTGCAGGTTCAATTTTTAGCATGTGATAGCCAATTTTCCCAGCAACATTTATTAAACCCTTTCCTCCAGCACACAGATCTGGTCCCTTTGTGAAAGACACAGTAGCTGAGTCTGCTTGCAATTGTCTCTGCATCTTCTGTTCTGTTCCACAGATCCACAAGTTTGGTTTTGGTTTTGGTTTTTTGGTTTTGGTTTCTGTTTTTGCCAATACCATGCTGTTTTTATTACTATACCTCTGTAGTATAACTTGCAGTCAAGGATTATGATGCTCCCTGCCTTGCCCTTGTTCCCCAAAACGGCTTTTACTACTCTAGATCTCTTCTGGTTCTATATGAATTTTAGGATTCTTTTCTCCAGTTCTGTAAGGAATGCTACTGCTATTCTCACTGGAATAATGTTAAATCTGTGTAACAGTTTTTGGAAGTATGGCCATTTTTACTATATTGGTTCTGCCAGCCCAGGAACACGGAAGATCCTTCTATTTTCTGTAATCCCTTTTGATCTTCTTTTTCAGAGTACTACAGTATACTCAGCTTTCACTGTAGAGGTCTTTCACTTCCTTCATTAGGTTATTTCCTATGAACAGTCCAGTGGGGCCTCAGTTCATAAACATTTTTGCTGGCAAACAATTTGGTTCACAAACAGAAGCATTTGGCAAAATTTTGGTTTGTTTGCAATCTCCGCATCAGGTAATGAACATGACTTCAAGAATCTTTCCCACACAAACATGAAAATTTCTAGAATTGTAGAACAAATTAAGTTCATGAACTGAGATACCACTGTATTTCATTTCCTCCATGCTATTATGGCAGATATTGTTGCCCTGATTTCTCTCAGGGAGACTTATTATTGTTGTATAAGAATGTACTAATTGTTGAGTGTTAACTTTGTGTCTTGCTATAATACTGAATTTGCTTATCAATTCTAGGACTCTTTTGGTGGAGTTCTGAAGGTACCCTATGTAAATGATCATGACATCCGTGAAATATAATTTAAGTTCTTCCTTTCCTACCTGTATCCCTTCTATTTCTTTCTCTTATCTAACCTCTATAACTAAGGTTTTGAGAATCATATTGAAGCATGGTGACCATGGACATCCTTATCCTGTCACTGATTTTAGAAGGAAAGCTTTTACCTTCTCTCTATTTAAAATGATAGTGACTGATGGTTTGTCATAGATGGCTTTTATTAGCTTGAGATAAAGACCTTCAAAGTATTCCTATTTTCTTTAGTTTTTTCATCATGAATGGATGTTGGATTTTGTCAAATGCTTTTCTATTGAGATAGTCATGAAACTTTCATCCTAGCTTGTTTAGAACATGATATAATATGTATATTGATTTGTATATGTTGTATCACCTCCAAATTCCTGGAATGAATTCTACTTGGTCATGATGTATGATCTTTTGGATTATTTGTTGCATTCTAGTTGCTGGCATCTTTTGAGGATCTTCACATCTAGGTTCATTTAAAGATTGGTCTGTAGTTCTCTTTTTGGCTGTGCTGTTTTCTGTCTTTGGAGTCAGGTTAATGCTTGCTTCCAAGAATGACTTTTGCAAGTATGATTTCCTTTTTGGTTTCATTAAAGAGTTTGAGGAGTACTGGCATTAGATCTTATTCGGCAATCAGTCTATCAGGACCTGGGTTTTTCTTAGTTGGTATTTCTTTATTATTACTTCTTCAACTTCAATGAGAGATGTTGGGTTAGAATTTTTATATCTTCTTGGTTCAGCTTTGTGTTCATATGTATCTAGAAATTTATCCATTTCTTCTGAATTTCCCATTTTCTTAGAGTAGTTTCTCAAAGTAGACATTCATAATCTGGATTTTGTCAAAACCTATTGTGGTTTCACCTTTTTATTTCTAATTGCATGGATATGGGCCTTTTCTTTCCTTAACTGTGGTAAGACTGGCTAAGGATCTATTTTGCTTAATCTTTCAAAAAAAAAAAAACCAACTCAATTCATTCTTTGTATTTTTTTAATATCAATTTCATTACTTTCTGCTCTGTGGTCATACAATTTCCCTCCTAATATTAACTCTGGGCTTCGATGATTGTTTTTCTAGGACCTTGAGGTGCATCATTAGGTTATTTATTTGAGCTCACTCCACTTATCTGATGTGCAATTCACCACTATAAAGCTCTCTCTTACAATTGCCTTCATTGCATCCGCAGGTTCCAGTATGTCATACTTCATTTCTGTTTGATTGTAGAAACTAATTTCTTGTTTAATTTCATCTACCCATGAATTACTCAAGAGGATATTGGCCAGGGATTTAGCTCAGTGGCATAAGTGCCTGCCTTGCAAGCGCATGGTCATGAGTTTGATCTCTGGTACAAAAAAAAAAAGCAATAAGAGAATATTATTTAATTTCCATGTGTCAGTATAGTTTCTGAGATGTCTTTCACCATTAATCTCTAGTTTCAATGCACTATGGCTTGGTAATACACATGGGATAATTTTGACTCTTTTGCACTTACTTAAGCAAGCAGTACGGTCATAAGTGAAATAAATCAAACATACATGTGTAAGCATCGTCTTGCCTTCCTAGTGTAAGAAACTAAGAGTAACAGTCAACAGCTGCAATAGATATTGAGAAAGGGAAAGAAGCTGCTCACAGGGAAAGAAAACCTGGGATGAGAGAAAGGTGAAATGAAGGAAAGGAAAAGAAAAAATATATATATCACACAAGACAGCTAACATAATTGTACTACTAATGTCTTTTAGTTCATTGAAGGGATTGGTTGGTGCTTACACTGGTTAATTAATTTTTCATGCCTATATCTTGTAATCTGAGCAACTACTTTGAAGGTAACAATATGCAATATATTAGCCATTGTTAATTTCTTATTATCCTGTTTTGAAACTCTGTATTATTTTTATTTTCATTTACTTTTCTCTCTGTAAAGTTTTTTAAAAAGTGTGCATTATTGACTAGCATATAGTCTATTTTGGGGAATTCCCAGGTACCACTGAGAAGAATATGTATTCTGTTGTTATTGGATGGAACACTCTTTGGATATCTATTAAGAACATTTGTTTGAAGGTTTAGCTCAACTCTCATATTTGTTCATCAATTTCCTGTCTAGCTGATTTCCCCTCTGTGGCAGAGGGTACTGAAGTTCCACATAACAAAGCACTGATGATATCTGATTTTTCATATTCATTAGTGTTTGTTTTGTGAAGTTGAGTGTGTTGGTATTTGGTATGCATATGCTTATAATTATTAACTCTTCCTGTTGAATTGTTCCCTTAACCAATATGTAATGATCTTCTTTGTCTCTTCTAATGAGGCTTGGCTTGAAAACTGTTTTTTCAGAAATTAGGATACCAACTCCTGCTTTTATCCAGGTTCCCATTACATGGAGTACTACTGTTTTCCATTCTTTGATTTTCAGTCTGTGAGTTTCTTTTTTAATTAACCGCATATTGTTGGGCTTTTCTTTCTTGATCCATTCTGCCAGTCTGTCTTTTGGTTGGACACTCGAGATCTTTCACACTGAGTTATTCACACCGAGGAACTGACTTATTCCGTCACTGTGCCATTGTCTGTTGCTGATTTGCTCGTTTTCCCCTTGTGCTTAGCTATTCGCACCCAGATGTACTCATTCTTCTTGACATACTGGCATTGTTGGTCTCACTGGCTTCTTTAGGATATCCTCCAGAATTTTTTTTTTAATGCTAGTTTGGTCATCATGAATTTCCTGAGATGCCCCTTGTCTTGGAAATACCTTATTTCTCCATCAATTTTAAACAAAAGTTTTGCAGGATACATAAGTGGGTCTGGACGCCCTTATCCTTTAGGGTTTGAACACTTCACTTGTAAGCCCTCCTGGCCAGTAGACTTCGTGTAGACAAGTCTGCACAGACTGCTTCTGCCTCTCCCTTGACTACCCAGCCGTCCTCTGGCACTCTCCAGTATTTTCCACATCAGTACCACTGTCAGTCCACGTCTGTCTTCTTCTTTTCAGTCTGCTGCTTGCTGTGGGACTAGAAGTCTTGCATCAATCACATTAGCACTGCTGTGTATCAAGAGTAGGCAGGGTCTGAGATCTCAGTGTAGAGTGCATCTTCTGGAATGCATGTCCTTTCCTCTCTGTGGCCTGCCCACAGGTTTTGTTGCCAGAGATGAATGAGTTACTAGAAACAGTGAGAGAGCACAACGTCTTCAGGCCAAAGCTAGAATTAATTCACATAAAGGCCCAGCTCCCTCAAGTATACTTATTTGCAAATAGTATAAAGGAGAATTTAATCACTGCCAAATTCTTATGGAGCATACCATGAACACCTTTTCTAGTCATGTCAATCATATAACATACTCATTTTAAACAAAATATACCCTTTTCTCATTTTGTATTCATGTTCATTTTTATTTTTAAATCCTCTAAAAAGTATACTGGAAGTTTTAGCTAAGGTTTTTAAAGGTTTCTAGTAAAAAAATTCAAATTGAACTGAATAATCCTTTTTCCAATTACCCACAAAATACTGTATATAAAAACACATACAAAATATCAGCTAGCATCTTTTATTTAATTTTCTTTAACATCTTAATTTCACACAATTTGTAACTGTGTACATACGACATAAAAAGCAAAAGTCAGCTCTCAAGACAAGAGCTAAAAATTGGCTATACCCACCAGTGTGGAGATTTCTCAAAAAGCTAAAACTAGAGGCCCATGTGACCCAGTAATTCCCTTTCTTGGTATTTTCCCAAAAGAATTAAAAGCATCATATCACAATGATATATGCTCACCCATGTTTATGGTGGCAGTTTGTAATAGCTGTATCTTGGGAACAGCCAAATTGCCCATCAACTGATGGAAGGCACAAAGATGTGGTTTTTCTATACAAGGAAGGATAAACCTGAGACACTTCTAGGTAAATGGATGCACCTTGAGATCATACACTTAAATAAAATAAACTGGACTCACATGTGTAAATACTACATTGTTTTTCTGGTGTGAGAAATCCAAAGTGCAAATAAGGACCAAAATATATAACAGATACTGTGAAACAGGAAGAAAATGTTCAAGTAGGAAGGTAGAAAAGGAAGGAAGGGAAAAGAAAAAATGAGAAAAGGAAAACATGGAAACAAAGGTTTTGTAAAGGAAACGAAGAGGGATTGAAGGGAGAACAGGGAGTGGAAAATATTGAAATACATCAAGCAGCGGTACAAATTCCCTATGAAGAAGGTGAGCACTGTGGATGCCTAAAGTGTGCCAACAAACTTCACTGGTTACACTCAAACTGAAAATCCTTTCCCGTGAACACCTTACGGCATTACAGTGTGTGAATCAAGGCAAGCGGTGTGGTGCTGAGCTGAGTGACCAGCCGGAAAGGAAACAAAGACCCCCGTTTCAGAGCGACGTGCACGCTTGTGGAGGTTTCCTTCCTCTCTTGTATTTCTCATGTATCTTTACTGGGACACGTGTGCAGCACATGATGTTTCCATTCCTGTGAGCAGGAGGAACAGGGACACGATACAGCTTCACTCCTTTTCCATAAGGCCTTCTCTCCCTTCTCTGTCCCTTCCTCTACCCCTTGACCCTTCCCTATTTGAGAAAGATCTTGCTACTTCCTATTAACTATTTTATTTTGCTTTTTACTTACAACTTGGGAGTGTCACATAAGAAATACCTGTTTCTGTGTCTGATTTATTTTACTTAACATCAGTGCCTCAAGGTGCATCTATTTTCTTACAAATGATCCAAGTTTATTTTCTTTATGGCAGAGTAGTACTCCACTGTGTGTGAACACATTTTCATTATTTAGTACCCACTGATGGATATGTAGGCTGCTTCCAAGACTGCGCCATTGTAAACTGTGCCCATAAACAGGATAAATTCTTACCTGCTTTTGTTTTCTGCTGATATTAAAACATTTATCCATTCCCTGACAGTTATTCAGTAATCATGTATTACTAGTCAGAAGATACAAGGTTCATTCCTATCCCCACCAACGTGCTGTTTAGGTTTAAAAAGGCAAAGCTAACTGCATCCTAGTTTCCTCATCTCAGTGATCATAATAATCCCTTCCACCTATTAAATTTTTAGGAAACAACACAATGATGTCTCACTCCTACAAATGACGACAGAGGAACATGGTTTTACCATTACTATTTCAATCCAAAATTGAATTCAGATATAAAATGTCATTAATAAATTTATAAATACAAAGAATATTGGAGGAAAGCACCTCTCGGAGCTGCGGCCACAGGATGCCTGATTAGAAGGCCACTGCACTACCGAGAGCACAGAAATGCAAAAGCCACCACCTCGAGGTCACTGCAACAGTAAATGTGCTTATGAAAAATAAAATGAGTCACCTCCACAAACTGATGTGTACAAATGAGGATTACACAGAACAACTAAGCGGGCGCCCATCATCAATATGGGCAAAATAGCTAAATGTGCCCGCTAGGGAAGATAGGAATGCCGTCACGCGTGGACAGCACCACAGCGGGACGCGCACTCACACGTGTTTGAATACAGCAGATGAGCAAAATGTATCTGCAACGCAGCTTGCTCCTGACCGTGTGTGAAAGAAACATTGTTCTTCCTCTAAGATGCCTGCATGAAGAAGGCATCCGACTAATCTGCACTTCTGACCAACTTCCTGGGTGTTCCTAAACAACTCCCAGAAATACTGAGCTCATAAACCCCAAGTGCACCTGGGGACGGCTTCCGTGGAGATGCGCGCTCAGTGCAGACCTTCCTTTGTCCCAGTCTCACGTGGCCCGGATCTTGCATGCGATAATCAAAACTACACTGCTTGAACACTTTCATCAGGATCGTCTGATCAGGCTCCTCGTCTCAGCCTGCTCTCTCTGACCCATCTTAATGATGCACCACCGCAGGCTGCAATTTCACGCCCAGTCTTCAGAGAGGATGCCACCGTCCACCTGCCTGGTCCCCCCACCGCGCCCCACAGCGTCCCCGCGGACTACAGCACCCCCTGCGGCGGGTCGAGGACTGATCACTCCCGCTGAGCACTCGCCTGACGGTGCCTCTCCTCCAGGGCTGTTCCTTTAAGATGCAAACGGTGGCCAGACTATCTTGCTTGTCATCAGGACAAGTGATCAGAACCTCAAAACTGCAAGATTACCACCCAGCGCACAGGAAGCCGGCCTAGAGGCTGCCGGGTCCTAGCACAGAGCTCTTCTGGGTAAGGCATCTTATTCTGCTCATAGCATGTGTGTACGTCCAAAACGTCTCATCATTTCCAAGAACGAAGTGATGACGCTAACGATCAAACTTGTAAAATTACTTTATATTAAAAACGGCGTACTAGTGGAAACACATCATTATGAACTGAGGATATATTCTGACGATCTGAGTGGCTGAGATAACTTGTGGACATTTGCAAGTCTCCAGAATTACCCTCAAAACAGCAGTAAGTCCCAAAACTCCAATTTTAAAACACTCAAATACAAAAGATTGGCGGTTTCCTACGAAGTGTTTCACTTTTTTCAAACATGTCTCAAACATACCCATCTCATCCTTTGTACCCCTATTTCCACAAACGTCAACACTCAATAATTCAAAATAAAATTCTTTTTCCTATTCTCTCCACAGATGGGCTGTGTCATCTAAACGCTCTAGGATAGAATTAAAACATTCCATTTCCAGATTTAACCTAGAACACCAGAATCCTATCACTACTCTTAACTTTAAAATGAAAGTAAAAGTTCCCTCTCAGTTATGAAGGCTGCACAGAAATACCCGCGCGCCCTCGCTTTGAATGGAGTTACCCTCCTAACCCGGATCTGAGCACGACCCTGCCCACGGCCACGGGTCCGCGCGTGGGAGAGGCCGCGTTTGGGAGGCAGCAGCGGGCGGCGGGAGCTCCCGAGCGCGGTCCTGCCGCACCGAGCATCCGTCCGGAGCCGCCGGACAGAGCGGAGTGAGCGGCGCGCCCTCCTCGCACACGAACACGCGCACGCACACGCGGGTGGACGCAGCGGGGAAGCGCGAGCGAGGAGCTGCGGCGCCGGAGAGCGCGGGCCGGCGGCCCTCTGCAGCCCGGCGGCGCGTGTGGGGCTCCCCGGGCTCCCCTCCCCCGCCCCGCCCGGCCACGCGGGCCGCGCCACGTCCCGGGCCGTTAGCAGCCCGCCGGGCACGCACGCCGCCCGCGTCCTCCCGCGCGAGCGCTCCGAGTCGGCGCCGGCTGCGCTGTCGGGCGGGCGGGCGGCGCGCTCCCCTCCGCGCCCCCCTCGGGCTCTGCTCGTCTCAGCCTCGCAGCCGGAGAGCTGCCCACGGCCGCGCCCGCGAGGCGTCCCGGAGGCTCCCCCTGCAGGTGCCGGGCCGCGCGCCCGCGCTCACCTCCGCGGCTCCGGCTTCCGTCGCTCCTCCAGCGTGGCGGCCGGCGGCTCCGCGGCCGCGTCCCCTTCACGGCGCGCCTGGCCGGGCTGTGAGTGCGTGGGCGGCCCGGGCGCGCGGTGTGCGGGGCGGCGTCTGCACCCCTGCCGGCGCCTCCCGTGCGCGGACCCCCGAGGGCGCCGCCCGCAGCGAGCCCGGCAGCAGCGCCCAGTGCGGGCCGGGCTTTGACGGAGCCGCCGCGCAGGCTGAGCCGCAGCGCCCGCCCCGGTCCATATTTAAAGCCAGCTGGCCGCGGCCGTCCCCGCCCGGCCCCGCGTCAGCCGCGCCCGGGCACCGCGGGGAGGGGCCTGCGCCCGCCCCGGCCCGGCCCGGCCCGGTCCGCACCCCGTGCCAGGCCGGGGCCGCCGCGGCTCCGGGGGGCTCGGGAGCACCGAGGGGCTGGCCGCCTCAGCCCACGGATCGCGCCCGCTTCCCGGCCCGGGGGAGGGTCGCGCCCTGGGCCGCGCGGGTGGGGCTGCGGCCGCGAGGGGGCCCGCGCGTCACGGTGCGGAGTGTGCGGGACCAGCGCCTGGGCCGCGCGGATGGTAAACGCACGCTGGGGAGCAGCGCCCTGGCATGGGTTAGTGAGCCCCTGCACAGGCAGAGGTCGTCCGCAGATGCAGTGGGGCGGCCTGAGGAGCTGCTGCAGAGCAGCCGGGAGCGCGGCACGCCGCGCAGGGGCAAGTGTGCAAGCATCTTCGGTCAGCGCGTCGCGCGCGCCAGTGTGTGTGTGTGAGAGGGAGACAGGCGGTGAACAAATAACATTGTCAACAGCGGCCACCGAGACACAAAAAGCGCAAAATTTTTTACATACTGACTCACTGTTCATGGCTCCAAAACTTTCTTCAGTTCAAACCTATAGCTACCGTGCAGCAGTAAACTGGAGAAGGGAGTGGCCGGGACAGGGGAAAGGAGTTTGAGGGTGGAGACTTTATTATTCTCACATTGAAACCTGGAAGAGATCTATAGTGCCTTACTGGGATGCGAGACAGTTAGAGCTTGTATAAAAAAAAGAAAACGTCATAGATCCAAAATCCTTAGTACTCAGAAGTCACAAGGAACCACCCTAGCGGCCTTAACATCTGAAATTAACATATACTAACACCACATAAGTCTGTTGTCACATCTGACTCGCGTGTGTCCGCACGTTGCACATTTCCTGCCACAGTGACACACATTCCAGACTGAAGCTTGACCAAAGTGGGGCGTTAGAGCTTTCCCCTAAGTGATGAGGCTTTGTTTCTAGACTGTTAGCGTTGACTGGCACTCACTGACACATGGCAAAAGCTAGTAGCCCATAAGCAGGCTCACAAGCGCGCGCACACACAGACACACACACAGACACACACACTCATACACGTCGCCTCTGTGTTAAGGCTTTGCCACTGCTGTCCTGCTGTTTCCCGGCTGCGGATTATGTATTTCGACACAACTGGCGATTCCTCATGGTAATTGGGGACTGGCCATGAAGAGTCAGCTTGGCGAGCATTAGGAAAAGGAAAACTCCAGCGAGCACATTTCCCATGTATTCTGTTAAACCGGAGAAGTGACCTTCACAGCACTAGATGAGTGACCCCTGAAGGCCTTTCCCTGGGAGACTCAAGACTCCACCCGGAAGGGGATGAAGCTGGAGCGTTCCAGAGTGGGTGTCGGGGGACAATGGAAGCACCTCGGGGTCTGAGTTAGTAAGAAGAGCACCTGGCGTCTGCTTGCTACCCCCCAATTAAAAGAGCAGCTCCATTTGCTTTCCCTTCCAGTAACTGAGATCCGTGTGTTTTTCCTCTAAAAGGTCATTGATTAACCTTTCCTCCCAACTCTGCATGTGGGCACCTTTGCGGTTGCTTTTCCAGGTAATGAATAATGAGTTCTTTAACCTATCCTAAAACACTTGATTCTCATAGGCCCAAAAAAAGGATCATTTGTTCTTTTTGTCTTAGAGTTCACATGGCTTGGTGACGAAAAGAATGTACGAAAAATTGATGGAACTGGAAAAAAAAACAGTGTAACCTCTACTAATAATGATTTACTTTTTAATCAGTAACGCTCTGTGCTTAACGACCTCCGGGGTGCCCACCCTCGGTTTAGCTTATTAATCAAGTTTCCTTCCATCCAAGGTCCTGTTAGACATTTAAAGAAAACAGGGAGAGAGAAGGAGAAAACCTGTTTCAATGGCAAGCGCCATCTAGTGGCAGCAGGTGACGAAGCCTGCGGATGGCGTTTGAAGATCTCCAAGGCAGGGCAACCCAAGTGGGATCTCTGCAGTCGCCTTCTCAGACTGAGGCTTTCTTTCTCTCAATAAATATATTCTGCTCTTTAAAAAAAAAAAAAAGATCTGCAAGGCAGGGAAGGTGGAAGTTCTGAACAGTAGTCCTCGACTGCTACTCAGAATAGATAGAGTATAATCACACTGCTGATATTTATCCCTGAACCTACATGGATCTCATTTCCAGATACAGTTATTACCAGGGCTTTTAGTCTGTGTGTGACTTTGAGTAGTCCTAAAAATATTAAGTACTTTTGTATATTATACTATATACTAGATACTTCTGTACTTAATTCATCTATATAATACAGCAAAAGTGATCACTAGATAATTATATATAAAGCACTTTGTTCAACATACAGCAAAACCCTTACATGTAACTATCACATTCAAGGTTTTTTCATTCAGTTTTACCAGGAAAAATGTAAAGATATCATTGGATATTTATCTTGGGGTTATAAAGTAACATACCAAATATTTAATATTGGGTCTCAAATAGAATGATGGTAGTGTATGTATTGTGTTTTGGTTACTACCTATTTCAAAGAATGACCAGAAGTATTTCTCAATATCGAGTTCTTCTTAAATATGACTCATTAGTGGAAGTTTGACAAATATTTTGCTACACAGAGTAGAGATTTTCTTTGTGCTTGTATTTGTTCTGATTTGTAGTTTTTTATGAAACAATATTGCAACAGAATGGTCATTAAAGTCGATTCTCTGTATTAATCTAGTCAACCACTTCATTATGTAAGAAAAAAGAAAATGACCTTTTATTTCAGGAACAAGTCAGAAATGAAACTGACGAAGGATCAATAGATAACAGACTAAAAGCCTCAATTTTGCTTCACTTATAGTCCATCTGACAAATTCCTGAACAACTTGCACTTACATACATTTATAATCTACATTCCCTATACAAACCCCACATTTAAAAATAGCTGCAGCCCCTTCTACGAGGTGAAAAGGGAGACGAACATAATTTTTGCAAGCTGTCGGCATGGCATGAGCTGGGGAAAATGATTTTATTTAGTTAAACATGTGTCATGAGTTGCTTCACAGTTTTAACAGCTAAACGCTCAACCATATCCAACTGTCATTTTAAAAACACATGCCTAAAATCAATATTCTAAAAAGAGGTGCAATCTTGGTTAATGTCAAGGAAGGCAAACAGCCTCTCTGAACCTTAGTTTTTTTAGCAGCAGAATCAAGGGTTTAAGTTACCCCAAACTTCAATAACTAAACAGCTGAGTGTTTTCCTGTACTACCATTTGAACAATACAGTGATAGAGACACAAATCTTTTGGAAATGTGATTGGGGCTTTTATCATTGAAAGCTCTGCTTTGTAACCTGAGGGCAGTGTTCACAGCCTCTGCCTCTTACCAGGGTTCTCCCATGAGTCAGAGTAACACAGGATACAGACCTCTGTTTTGAAGGGGAAGGGAAAATTCAGACCAAGCTACAATGCCACTAAATCCTAATCCTATGCCCTGATTAAGAACATGGTGTGGCTGCGGGTGAGATAGTGGAGAAGCGCACCGACCTCTCTATCGGAGTGGACTCCCACACGCTCACACCTGGCCACTTTCCACGCACAGTACTTGATGCTGTATATCCAGCTGGCCTCCCCCTCCCTGGAGATGAACGGCCCCCAGTGCCAAGCAGCTCCAAAGCTGCCTTGCCTCTCTCCCTGAGGCGGAGTCCTGTGGCTCCTGCTGTCCCAGTGCTCGTACACAGGTGTCCTTGTGGGCTGACCCGTCACTGGATCAAACTGGATGGAAACCGTTCTGCCCCATGGCCTGCTCCCCACACAGGCCTCTCCCAGGGAAAAAACCCTTAATGTGCCCTGCGCATATCTGCCAGACTGCTCCACATAGGAAGTGGTCCAAGATAGAAATCTAAATATTAAAAATTGCACCTCAGTAGGGAAAAGAACGAGCTGGGCAGCCTGAAATATGTCCTTATGGCATCTCATTTTCCTCCTGCTGACCAAACACTGCTCAGGTCCATACAGAATATTGTACATAAGTGGGTTATCCGTGATCAGCAATTACTTGTTAAGAACCTACTTGCCCTGTGTCAGGAACTCTCCTTGGTGATGAGTTCCTGCTTTGTGGAGCAAGCAAGTAAACAAATAAATGGAGCTGATTTCCATTTTCTTAAAATGCTAACTGCTCGGAAGGGGTAAATGTTACAACAGCAGTGGCACAGCCATACAGCTTCCCAGTAACGGGCAGGACGCTTGCTGACTGCAAAGCGGAATTTTGGAATTTGGAAACAATATGCTTTGGTTATATTTTCTTTTTATTGTGGTTATTTAAAATGAGATTTTCAGTGATTTTTTTTCTGACTTCAGTTCCATGTATGTGCTTTCTTTCCACAGTTCTCCCAGTAGGGCCCATAGCATAAAGATGTTAAGGCCATTACTAATGTCCTGTGAGGGCTAGGGATTTAGCTCAACAGCACAAGCACCTTCCTGGCCAGCGCAAGGCTGTGAGTTTGGTGCCTAGGACCAAAACACAAACAAAGACAGTGATGTCCTGTGAACCAGGAATGCCACAAAGTCTGCTCATGCTCCTTAACGTTTTTACTTTCCATTTTGAAAGAAGTAGGGAAAGGAAATCTTGGTGTTTTGGAGCTGTTGTTGTGGTATCTAGGTGCTGGGCCTAGTACTAGAAATGTTCATCCACTTAAAATTAAATTTGGAGGCTTCTCTCTGTTTACCAAAAAAAAAAAAAAAAAAAAAAAACTAACTTTTACCAAAATTACACAGAAATTGGTTATAAGTGCCAACATGTTTCCCCTATTTCAGCAATCCCTATTTCCACCTAAAGAAGGCTAGTATTTAATAAAAATGTGTCAGAAGCTACCATGGTAGCTTATATAATGATAAATCAGAAACTGGAAGACTATTCTTGAATTAATAGGCAAATTCCTTTCTTTCTCAGTTTCCAATGAGTTTGGTTTTTTTATTTATTTATTGTCTTTTTCCTTTTTATCGGTACCGGGGATTGAACTCACAACTGCCTGCTTGCAAGGCAGGCGCTTATGCCACTGAGCTAAATCCCCAGCCCCAGCTTCCAATGAGTGTAAGCAACTTTGATTCCCAAAGCTAAGGAAAGCAACCCCAAATCACTGATGCTCCTCCCACTGCCCCAGAGGCTTAGCGATATCTTGGAACCAGTCACCTGGCATTCCAGTCCCACAGCAGGACAGTCTAGGCTCGATCCAGGCATGGTGTGCACATCCATGATCCTAGCACTCAGGGAGGCTGAGGTAGGGGAGGGAGCACAAGTTCAAGCCTAGCTTGGGCAACCTAGCGGTTTAGCAAGACCCTGTCTTAAAAAAGCAGTAAAAGGGCCTGGTTCAATCCCCCGTTCTATCAAGAAGAAAGAAAAAAGCTCAAACAAGGAAAAGAGTCTAAGAAGCAAATGGCACACACTGGAGGAGGGCCTTGCCGCTCTGTGCCCCGTCAGTGGCCCTCACTCTCTCTTACTGCTTATTTGATTAAATTAAAATACAAAAAATATTGACTGTTTATTCAACACTTTATCCTGGCAAGAGTAAAAGACACTCCATTTAGAGAACAACTATTCAAAAGCTTCTGCTGACACCACAAAATAAAGAGCAGAGTAATCAAGTAGATGGGGGCGACTTTTCCCAAGACACCCAAGAAATGATTGCCCGCGGTGAAGCAGGGCGGTGCCCAAGCCTGCCTCCAGCTCTGCCCGTTCTCAGGCCTCCAGCCAAAACAAACGGAAATACTCAGGGAGCTCTGAAAATGCTAGTCCATAAACTGAATGCTGCCTTCAATAACTGATAACAGCTATCTCCGTCGAGTACTTCCTAATTCTCAGAAAGCCCTTGTGCGATAGGATTAACTGTTTTCTTCCCTTCTACCATTGCGGAAACAGGCTCAGAAGTACCAACCATGGGCCTCAGGTCAGACAGGACCGGAGAGTGAGGAGAAGGAGCTCGCTCTCCACTCCACCTGCTTCCCCTCCACCCGGAAGGGACACACCAAGCAGATCCAGGCCGCCTGGTCGCTGGCCTTTGCTACATAAAATCTGGGCTCCTTATCTCCCCTTCCTACCCAGCCGCACCCCACACCCCATTTTCATCCACGCTGAACAGGCTTGTCTTCCTACAGCACTGTTTTCACTGACCTTGTGGCTTCCCTTAAACAGAGAAACAAAACCAACAAATGAGAAACTTTCCATTGTTCACCAGTTATCTTAAAAAGTCCAGGATATTTGGTTTGGAGACAGAAAGCTGTCATGACCCAGCTCCATGCAGCTGTCTGTGCGGCAATCTTTGCGTGGCCTGACGCCCTGCTCAGCCGGACTTCTCACACCTCCTGTCACTCCTGTCATGGTCCGGGTCCCAGACCCTTGCTCATGCCCGTTTGGCCAGGAAGGCCTCCGCTTCTCCTGCCACCATCACTGCTGTTTAATGCCTCTCTTTAAAGCTCCAGGTCAGGTACTAGCCAGCCTATACTGTCCTCACTGATTAGGTCAGCCCCAGAGGCTCCCTGTGCCCCGGGAGCACGGGTACACAGGGCGGGGCACATCTGGTCTCTTTAATCCCTCACCTTCCCTGGCTCTCCTTACCAACTCCATTTCCCCGTTCCTGCCACCTTGCTTATTTTGCTCTTTAAATCATTTATATTTTGGGTCTTTCCCATTAGACAAGCTGTTCAGTGCCGCACACGCCATCCCCATGTGTCTTCCAAATTGCCCCGAGTAAGCTGCAGGCTCTCTGAGAGTGGGGGATGTGTCAAACTCGTAGCCTGGCTTGCCTCTTCCAGTACAGTCCCAGGCATACAGTCAGCTCTTGCTAAAAACTGAATGAAGACGCGTTCTGTTAAAAGCATTCACTAGCTCACATACAGTGATCTCCCCCCTTTCACAGGTCAGACTGACCCCAAGAAGCGCTGGACGGTTTATTTTTCTGTGCCTATGAATGTAGAAGTCATTTTTACATCCAGTCACAGGCTAAAGGTAAAATACAGAGAAGTTTTCATGAGGATTAGATTTAAACATACTATTTTATCTTTGCTTTAAACTGTTTTTGACTCATTCACTGAAAAAACTATTTATGAGACAGGTTTGTGCATGAGATCCAATAAAACACTGCAGAGATGGACGAGGCCACTGACCACAGGGAGCCGGTGGGACAGACAGGCAATAAACAGACACAGGAGCACGAAGCCCTGAGTTCTCGAGCAGGAATCAAGAGGGTGTAAGGAGAGGGCTGAGGGTGAACCCTTCAGATCTGCTCACCGCAAAAGGCCGGAGCAGGTAATGCCTGGCCACAAATGAGCTCGCTGTGCTGTGGAGAAAGAAGACCAAAGTTCCAAGATGCTGAAGCCATGCATCACAGCCACACACAACACAAGCCATGTTACAGCTGCGCCTGGGGCAGCGGATCTGCCCCCAACCGAGGAGCAGATACAGAGAACACGGTTCACGCACTCAGTGAAGCAATATAGTGGCGAAGAAGGATACATCTGAGCCATTTGAGGGAAAATGAGTGCGTTTTGAGAACCTTAGTACTAAGTGCAATTAGTCAGAAACGGGTTAAATACTGTATAGCTTCTCTAATTGACAGACCCCAAAACATAAATAATTTAAAGAGGAAAAACATGAGACAGATGATAGAAACAGGAAAATAGACACTGGAGCTCGGAAGGAGAGCTGGGAGGGAGGGGATAGGGTGATGGTGCGCACTGTGTGTGCACACCAATTGCCTGGACAAATGGGTGATTATGTATCACAAACATGCAATAATAAAAAATTTTAAGGCGCTTAAGGCTTGGGGGACAAAAGGAAATGAGGGATGATGGAACGTGATGAGCTAAGGAGTAGTAGCCTGTGAGGTTTGGGGAGGCACGAGCCAAAGCTTACAGGGTTTTGTAGATCCAAGAAGGAGAAAAGCTCTCCAGGTGGAGTGGAGAGCTCCTAGTGGAATCTGGGGTTTGAAAAACAAACAGATTGCAAAGGAATGATGAGTTGCACACAGAGTGCTGGGCTTGGGTGTTCATTCTCTTCAACATGCATTCTGAAATTCGTCACAGTTTTAAGAAGCACGACCTGCAGATGGCCGCGCTGTAAGGGCTCTGCCTACTGTGAGGTCCAGGACTGGGGAGAGCCCTGCAGCTCCCCGATCAGCCTGAACTCTCTCCAGGTGCCGGGCGGTGCTGCACCAAGAAGAGCCTCAGATTCTGTGACTTAACCTGGGAACCCCCAGCCCTGCTGTGTAAACCTGTAGATACCGTTCCATTACAAATGCTGCATTCTTGGGAGTTCCGCTAGATAAGCAAAAAGCAGGCCGAGAGAGGAGATGAGACTGAGGGTGGAGAGAAATGGGCGAACTTCAGAGGCATTTTGGAGGTAGAACTAAGTGGATTTGCAGACAGGTAGGTAAAATTAAGTTCAACAGTAAAGAGTAGCCAGCCGGTGTGAGGGTGCAATGAAAGAACAAGACAAATTCTCTAAATTGTGGCTGGAAATGGTGCCGGTTTATAAGATGAGACACCTGGTGGCCAGCTGTATAAAGAGGAAAATCTCTGCTTTGATTTTGAGGAAAGAAAAAGAACATTTTTAACGTAGTGTGGAATGTTTTAGACATTCGATTTTAATCACCAGCCAGCATCACAGGAGTGTCAGCCTTTCACTGCTGGCATTGTGTTGGCACGCTACAGTGGCATGCTCACTTTCCTTGGAGAGACGTGCCTCTCAGTATACAGGTCAGCAGCATCTCCCTCTCTCCACATGCTCGTCTCTAGGGTGACCTTGCTGCTCTGCTGTCATGATACAGAGTCTCATTCTCTGAACCCGAGTGAGCGTGGGACCACTCTGCCTGACTGAGCAGTGACAGGAAGGCTGTGAGGCAGGGATGATTCTGCCAAAGAATGTGGCTGCAGCCTGCACTGCCTGTGGCCAGAGGCTGATCTGCGTCGTACTGACCCACGTGGAGCGATCACCCTCAGAAGCCACCTCTATCGACTGGCTGGGAGCCGAAGTCTTCAGGTCTTTCCAACATGGACATGTGAGTGAAGGTCTGCCAGATGCGCCGGACCCCCAACCAACACAGCTCTGAAAACCTCCCAGTTGGAATTTGGGACCCTGTGGACAAGGACAAGCCATCTTGATGTGCCCATCCTAACTCAGAGTCCATGAACATAATACAATCATTGTTGTGAGCCCGTACACTGACACCTAAGCAGCAGTAGTATGCAGAGCATCTAAGTAATCAAACATTGAAATAACACATTCACTTAAACTGTAATCTGACCAACACACTGCCTGAAGAGTCTGATACTGTGTTCTAGTAGCTCATGACTTCCCCAACAAGATAAGCTAAATGTCATTTCATCTGATCAGAGGAAGTGTGAGCACTGCGCTCGTGGTCACTGAGACAAATCTGAAGTTCAGATCTAAAGTTGGCACTTAATTCTTCTCAATAAAATTAAGTTCAATAGTAAAGAGTAGCCAGCCAGGTGTGATGGTGCACACCTACACTCCCAGCACTCGGTAGACTCAGGCAGGAAGGACGATCCCTCTCGAGTTCGAGGCAAGCCCAGGCTACACAGTGGATTCACAGCAAGCCTGAACTACATAGCAAGACTTAAAAAAAAAAGAAGAAGAAGAAGAAAAAAAAGAAAAGAAAAAACCAACGAAAGAAAGAAAAGGAAAACAAGATAGTAAAATGTATTCAAGTTTGATAAAATATAGTCACATTCTAAAACCCTGATGCATATTTCAAATCTTATGATTTCCCTTAACATTGCGAAAGCAGTTTTTCTGCAGGTATCTCTAAGTTCACACAAGTGGAGCGACAAATAGAATAGGCTGCCTATGGATAAAATTCCTGTGCATGACGGATGGCTAAGGACTTGTTTTCAGAAACAATCCTCTACATTTTTTTCTTTTTAACATTCAATATACCTTCCTCACCTTTCCCACAAGAAATGTAAGATAGAAAATCGGTCCTTGATTGTTAGAATACTTTTTTTCAAAAACAGTACCTTGATTTGAAAACCATTTCAACACAGTGTGTTAAATCTTAAAAGTAAATCACTTTCCTAAACATTAGGGCCTGTTAGAAGCAAGCAGTTGGCATCAGTGACTAAGCCCTCCACATGAGCAAGGGTGGAGAACTTGGACAACACACACCCTGCCAAGAAGCAGCCATCCTGGCTACAGCTCCCCACTCTGACCGCACTGCAGTTTAGTAAGACTATACCGCAGCGAGCCAGTAGGATTCTACTGCACTTGCAGATCCACAGTTGATGGGAAACTTTTTCCTTTGCTAACAAAGTCCAGTGGAATCAAAGCTCTGGGCTCTGTTCCGTCTTTACTATTGTGCCCTCATGGATGACAGCATGCAGCTATGCCTGCTCTCTGAAGACTCCAGAAGGCCCCAGAATAGCAACTACAGGTGCCTCCAGGTTCATTTCTTACCAGCACACTTAATATTTGAAGCCTTAAATTGTTCCAGTTGCCATAAGGAAGTTTTTGTTGTGGAACTCACTGGGGCTACTTTCCCCAGCAGCCCTGGGGATCAGGCCCAGGACCTTCACACACTACATCCCCAAAATGAATGATAACAGCCCCAAAAGAAGGGGTTTTTGTGTTTCCTGAAGAGTTTGGGCAGGCTCTTATTTTTCAGGAACACATGCACAATAAGAAATGGCTAAGAAATTGATTTAAACCGATAGTTACAAACCCTTTTCTGTAGAGCCAGACCGCACTTCTGGCCTTGCCACAGTGCATTCTGCCCCTGCAGCTCAGCTCTGGGTACGTGAGGGAAATGCTGCAAATGATGGGCAAGGCCAGACTCCGCTGAGGCCCATGCTCTGCCAAGCCCCTGGGTGAAACCGAGGCAGACTGTACCAGCAAAACAGATTAGGGCACAATCATGTTTGCTAATGAAGACATTTACCTTTAGGTGTTTTTTGCCTGTCTCTGTACCTAACATTTTGCTTTATTTCAGACCGCCCCGTGACTCCTCCCTGTACCTACCTCCTGTGTGGCAGCGGACAGAGATAATTGATGCTCCTGTTGTATCAGTGCCTGGAATGCTACAGAACTACTCTGTAGCATTCTCTGGACGGCACAGCAGAAACAGAGCAAAAGGCTACGTAGGTCCTCCAGAGGGAAGGGGCACAGGAAACACTAGCACACAACGTTTGGCCAAGCAGCCTTTTACCTTGAACAGGGTCTGAGCACCTTCCTCATCCCTGGGACACAATCTCTGACACCTGCCACTTTCAGGAAGCAAGCTTTGTTTGGGCTCACAGTTTGTAGAACTCCTGTCCTCAGCAGCTGACTCCAGGCAGGGTCGAGGCAGAGGGGCACAGCGGAGGAGCAGCTGCTCGCCCCGTGGTTCACAGGAAGCAGCCAGAAGGACAAGGTGCAGGTCCTGCTCAGATCCTCCTCTTCTTGGGCTCCACCTCCTGCAAGTCACCACTGAACCTGCATAAGCCAGCTGCCTTCCACAAGACCCACCCCTGCACTCAGGAGGCTCTAGAGAACATTGGTGATGCAAACTCTGACGCACAGGGGCACTGAAATTCAAGCACTGGTGTGAGGGCCCCCCACAGCCGCAAGCATTCACATCCTAGGATGAAAGGGACACTTGCTTCACTTAGACAATCTAACCAAACCAGAGTGATGACAGAAAAGCCCATACCTAGTCGTCATCACTAGAAGGACAGTGGTAGATTAGAAGACTAACTCTGTGAATTATTCTGAACCTCCCCTCTAACATTCATGGGCGTATACAGTGTATTTTAGGACCAAATAATGCATCCCTGATTAATCTGGTGGACATTTTTATTTTCTCCCCAACTTGTGTCACCACTTTCTGAAGAGCCACTTCCAACTATCTACATGATTCTGATTTCTAGGTCACCGATTGCCTAAACTCAGTTTCACCAAAAGCTTAATTATTCCTGATAAACAGCCATAGCACAATTTTAAAGATGTTATTTTAGTGAAAAAGAATTCTCAAAAGTGGTATATACAAAAAAAAAAATCAAAAGCCATAAAGTAGGTAAAAAAATAAATGGAATTGAAATCTCAAAAATAAGTGTATTTGACAGGTCCTCAAATGTCTTATCTTCCTAACCTTACAAAATAAAATTTTGATCACATATGGTAGCCATTAAGAATTTTTTCTTTTTCGTAATCACTTGAAGTTTGAACACAGCTAGATCCAAATCATGCATAAAGATAAAGTATTCTTTCATTACGATAATCTTTAGTTCTCTCCTAAGCTAATCCACTGAATCCATTTTCCAACCTGTACACAACATTCATTAGTGATTCACACCCTGCTTTTTTGAACTATGACTCCACTTAAAAGATAAGAACAAAGCACATTTAGGGGTCAAGGTAAGAGCAGCAGAGATTGAAGTCAAGTGTTTCACAGTTCAGCCTTGAACCAAGAGTGCTGAACCCTGGGAATTGTCTAATTACAGCTCTGTATATATCTAAAAGTAGTGGTAGAGACCGGCATATTTCTTAGGTGAGAACTTGCCTATGCAGAGTGTGCTTTGTAGCAGGGATATAACAGAAAGATCTCGAGCTTTGGAGTTAGGCCATGCTGGATTAAAGTTTGTTTCTCCTACTGACTCTCAGGGTAACTTCTGTTACGGTGGTGGTAGCTACTGGGGTACTGATTATAGAAGAGGTGATATCAGCAGAAGTTCAAGAACCACCTAAAAATGTGATTAATTCTGCCAAAATGAAGTTTAAAAACTCTCAGTCTACACATCTGTTTAATGTCTCTAGCTATACTCTATCATCAGCTGGGTGAGCAAAACTTTTCTCTCTCCATTGATTCTGATTGACTTAAGGCCACTGTTTGGCATGAAAGTAAGTATGGCAATTGCTTTCAATGTTAAATTAATCTTATTTTCTATGGAATTGAAAACATCACTGTAAGCCTACACGCAACTGGTAGCTTGGGGTGGGAGGAGGGTCAGAATTACAGAGAAGAGGAACAGGTGCATTTCTTTCTATTCATCGTTTCATTTTATCTCAAACTCTAAGAACGGAGTTAATAGTAATTCCTACGGGTATATGCTGTACCCACTCCTTGTATCGCTCTGCCTTTCATTTCCGCAAAGGTCTTAACAATCCTAGCACTCAGTGGTAGAGCCAGAGCAGGTGTTGCCTTTGGTCACCAGCTGTGCTCGGATGGTTTTGCAGTGAACACTCCTCTGGCCACGTGCAGGCGTCTTGTGGTTTACGCAGTGCTGGGCTGTGGGATGCAGAGCATTCAAGGAGACGTGGTCCCGCCCTCACATAGAAAGTTTCCTGAGGAGCTCCTAAGGGAGGCCTACAGGAAGTGAATACACACAGGGCAATTCATTCTTCAGGACTAAGGTGGACCAGCCCATCACTGAGGGGGAACAGCGGGAGACCTGTCTTGTGGAGCCCTGGTGCGCTGTCACCTCCACACCTCCACAGCTCCAGGGACTGTGATCTCCACATTCCCTGCTGCTGATCTCACCCCTCTAACACAACAATGGATGTGGCTGATGGTGCTTGGGTGGCGCACTGAGTGTCCTAGTGAGTGAGTTAATGCAAAATGACAGCCTTTCTCCCTCTGTGGCACTGCGCTCACCCTCAGGGGAGTCACAGTGTTTACTTGGTGCACACTGAGAGGCCTGTTGCTGAGGCCAGAAGAGCTGAGGTGGGCTCACCCACTGTTTGTCTTCCTAAAGCGGGAACCATCAGACTGGAAAGTCTCTCCTTCACTGCCCTCCACCCACACCGCCTGCTGGAGCAGGAACCCTGATCAGAGCTGCAGAGACAGGGCCGTTGGGATTTTATGCATCCGGGAGGGTTTCACACTGATCGGGAGGTTATTATTTACTGTTGAAGATACCCTTCTTCTTCAAAATACAAGCACTTCTTTAAAGTTTATCAAAGCCTCCTTTCTCCCATCAAGTCTGTGTACAATGACCAATGTGTGCTGGCAAAGAGAAATTAGCAACACACCACCTTTGTGGCAGTCATTAGGGTTTGTTTGTTTTTGACACTTGGAGCACGGCAACTAGAATTTCTAACCACCAACACTGAACAACTAACTGCTCCAAGTGAGTATCTTCAGTCAAATTCTCTCTTTAGACCAGGGTTTTGGTTGTGTTTTCATTGTTTGTTTGAGCCTCTCCCCTTGTCCCCACCCCTCTTCTCCCCTGTTGTTTGTCTCAGGACACATCCCTGCACTCTGTCCCCATCCTTTCCCTGGGTCCACAGTCCTCCATGCATCTGGATTACCTTTCTCATTGTTATTTAAGCTGGCTTCTGAATTTTTAAGGTGATTGTTTCTTTGCTTCTCATTGAATTGCTGCAGAAATAAGATGGCATTGCATCTCACCCTTTTGAGTAAGATCAAATACAGAAGCAAAATTAAGTTCCACATGAAAACAGCTTAGTGTGTAAGGTATGGTAGGAGGATTATGATTCTATTCAGTACAAAAATGACATTAAAGGGCTGGAGATACAGCTCAGCGGCACAATGCCTGCCTGAAAATTGCAAGGTCCTGAGATCGATTCCCAGTATCAAAAAAAGACATTAAAAATCCGCATTTATAATGACTCCTCCTGAGTTCTTAAAAAAAGACACTTATCTGGACACTTGATTGAGGTAATACAAAAGTCACTCTATGTAACTAGATATCAGCACAAAACAGAGCATCGGGTCATGATTAAGACTGTGAGCTCTACAGTCAATTGCACTGGTCATGACACCTTCACTGCGTAGCCAGCGGGCTCTCGCTTCTCTAAGGCTTTCTCCATTTTATTAAAAAGTCCTACTTTATAAGTTTGTTTTGAAAAGTACTGTTTACCAATTAGATATAAAGTGCTCAGAAACACAGATATGAGGTAAACATTCAATAAATGTTTCATCATTAGGACAATGGATTCTAAATCGCAGAACTCCTTCTGTTTCTCATTTGAATCACAAGTGCCTTGGAAAACTGTGCCCAGATTTTCTTACCAGCATGCTGATCATCTGTTAGCAATGCAGGACTCTGCCGAAAATATGCTTCACTATTCATGAAGAGGAAAATTTAAAACAGTAACACTCTTGACCCTTAAGTCCTTTTTCTAGGAATTTTTCCAAGAAAACATTTACTCAGGTCCACTGAAAAGAGACAGAGATAACGTCACATAAAATACGCTCGATACACTCGAAGCCGTGGAGAAGGCTGTGGAACGCCCGCGACGCGGTGAGGTCGCCACCCTCAAGGTGCAGGACAGCGTGCATGCAGACGCGACCGCCTCCCCATCAGACACGCGAAGATGCACTCACGTGTGCACACGAATTTTACACAATTCTTTGGAAATCCTCTTTTGTTGTTTTCTTTCTAATCTTACATAAAGCAGCACCGGGAGCTTCCCTGGTAAGTGGAGGCCCTTGCGGTACCCCAGGTCTCGGCGCCGCCCAGCTGAAGCACCCCCCCACCCCTTGCAGCTTCACGGTTAGGGCTACACTCCGTCTGCATGCGCGCTCCTTCCACCTCACCCACCACAAGGATGCAGACTGACTACCTGACCAGAACCTGGACATCTCGTGCAGCAGAGACACGTGGAGATGCTGCAGTGTCCAGAAAGGAGTTGATGAGGAGTCGAAATCTGTTTTGAGTTAGGCTGGGAGTGGAGGCACAGGCCTATCATCTCAGCACTCAGGCAGCTGAGGCAGGAGGATCGCCATAAATTCGAGGCTTGCCTGGGCCACGTAGCCAAACTCTGTCAAATTAAAAAGCTATTTTGATTTAATACATGCTTGCTAGCACCAAACACACTTCTTAAAGTCAGCCACACCTTTGCAGCACATTGCTACAAGCTCCAGGGTCATGGGGACTTGGTGTGCGGAGGGGAAGAAGGACTTTGCTGTTCCTAAGACCTGGCTGAGGGAAGTCACCGTGGAAACCTCAGTGCAGTGTTGCCGGCATGGCCTTGCCTTTGAGGAACACCCCAGCTTTTCAAAAGTCTTTGGTTAAGTGGGAGCAGGGAATCAGAAGTGTTGATTAGTCTGTTTATTCAGCTAATAAAGCTAAACTGTTTTTTGGGCACAGTAATTGGTTTCTTTGCCAGTGCAAGCAGCAAACTGGACTCGCTGTGTTTGGACACGCTCTTGCGTTCAAGCTGCAGCCGAGTGTTCAATCCTTTTATCATATTTAATATCCACGCAGACGCTGTGTGGCTGCATGTTTACTTGTTTCTTTAAAAATGGAAAAGACCCAAAAAGGCGCGGATGCCTCTGCCTGATGCCGTTTTTTTAATTGGGACTTTCCCATAAACCCAGGTTGTTTTTCTAGTTTCTCCCATAAACAGCGTAGTAACCAAGAAAAGCAACTTCTCATGAAATCCATTTTTCATCTTCTGATGGCCTCAAATTTGAATCTAATTCTGAAGCCTCAAATCAGGCGGGTGGCAATCCCTGCGGTAATGGTGTTTAATGGGTTTTATTTCCCTCTCTCCACCGTTCCTTCCCTTGCCGGACACAGCAGGAAGACAGCTGCGCCACTTCCCATTAAATCCTCCCTTGCAGGTGTTCTTAGCGGTCAATGACAAATCCAAAACGTAGGACCAAGAGTTTGGAGATAGCGACCGAGCTAAAATAATCAGAACATTATATTTCATTTCAAATTCCTAATTTCAGAACTTTACATGTGTACCTTATATTCTGTAATGTATGCAAAAGAAATAAAACCAAAGTCAATAAAATACTACTTATGCTCTTTTGGTATACAAAATATTCAGAAATCCAAATTTTAGAAAATTCAATTCAAAAATAAACATTCTAATGATACTTTTGATTCATATCACACGAAAAGGTATTTTCCAATTACCAGTTTGATATCGTCACAAACACATTAACACATATATTACTTATGTTTTTATTAGTATGTAATAATTTATGTCATCACTCCAGCTTCTTGCAGTGGTGCGTTAATGACCGACAGGCTCATCATTGTTTCAAGAACTCCTATAAAGCCGAGCATGTGGGCACATGCCTGTAATTCCAGCACTTGGAGGCTGAGGCAGGATAGCCTTGAGGTGAAGGCCAAGCTGAACTATGCAGCAACACATTGTCTTCAAACTCTGGCAGACTGCAGTTGAACTTTACAGTTCGGGGTTGCAGACCTCTCCTGATTACAGGCTGGAGTGGGGTACTTACGTACACAAATTAAGGAATAAATAATTAAACAATCCACATAATGTAGCCATAATTATGTTATTTGGAAAAATGCTAGGTAGCAGTAGTCTCCTTCCTCAAACATGAAGCATTTTCTTTACGACATGCTGTTCTATATCTTGACTTAGAATAATTAATAAAAATGATTATAAATCACTTTACAAAAATAAAACTGCTAAGCATGAACTGCATACTATTAATTAAAGCTGTTAAGCATTAGAAGCAGAAAGAAAACGTTGCCTCAGCATTGCTAAAATAAGGCCAAAAACTACTGCTGATGCAACGCAAATAATATACAGGAGAATGTTGGTGGTGATGAAGACTTGGTTGTTTCAAGGACTATTACTTCTCTTTTGATGTAGTATTTTTATATCAGCAGCCTGAAATTCACAACGTGTCTATGTGGTTGGACATAAGTCAACTTCTCTCAAATTGTATTTTACTGCCCTTATCCTAAGAGATTTGTTTGACCATATCCAAATCAGTCTTGATTAAAATCCTGTGATTTTTAACTCACAAAATATGTGAACATAGAAAGCCAAAGACTCTAAGGACATAGCAAAGTATATAATGTGTACAGAAGGTACACACACAACTATTCCCAGAGTGAAAAAAACACTGTGGTAATGAAATTTTGTTAGTGCTACAGATAAAAAACAAAAAAGCCTTGTTTATCTCATGAGATTGCAGTCAGATGTCAGGAATCCCTCATGTGGCTCAGCAGAGTCTCGGAGCAACGCCTGGGAGGGCGGTGTGGGAGCGCAGCTGGCTGCCCAGCACAGCAGCAGGCTGGCAGCGGGCAGGCAGTGGGGCTCCCCGCAGCACACGCAGCTGGCCTGCCAGACAGTGCTTCATCACCCACGAGCCCCACGCTGGGCTTTTAGGGTAATAGCAAAGGAGTATAATAAGGAAAGGCAGTCTGGAGCCTGCTTATGAAATTAACATGTGAAAAGCCAGCAAGATCACGTGAATCCTTGTAAATTCTGTACTGAATATGCTATAATGAATCATAACACACAAAGTTTGTGTAGAAGTTTATCACTGAGAAATGCAAACAAATGGTTCTAATGCCTGGAGGTCTAAATCGACTTGAAAAACCCACTTGGACATTTATTCATCTCATGCACTGCAGAGTGTCCTTAATTAATCAGATTATTTCTGACAGATTCATGTAATAAATATAGAAGAAATATTTTCACATCATGGAGGGCTGTAGCCACTAGTTCCACACTTTGGGAACACCTTAAATATGAGACCAATGGTGTTTCCTCTTTATTTATTAATAATTAAGCATCCTTTTCAGCCATCCAAAGTACAGACATCTTCATTCATAACTACTTAACAGAAAGTAATACTATTCCCAGATGGAAAAATTATCTGAAATCCAACAAAATCATCTCTATGTATAGAACACAAACTAACATAAGGATAATTGGAAGGGTCATCTACATAGGTAGCTTTCAAACTTTTCAACCAGACTCCCTTTAGACACACACACACACAAATAATAGTAGTAATAATAGTATTGAAATAAATGCCACAAAACAATATTCCCTTTACTTTATAGAGGTTATTCTAGTAGTGTCTGATTACATTTTTCAAGTGCCCACTATGACCCACTAAATGGATTTTGTGACCCACTAGGTGAGTTACAATTCACAGTTTGAAAATTTAGACCATGCTGCAGCCATTGGCAACTTATAAGAATGGATGATTTATGGATGAAATTCATACTTTTTAAAAAATTATACACAAAATGATTCTACATTGTTAATCTTTTCTATAACATGGGTCATCAAATTTTCCTTCACAAATAGGAAAAATATTGACTACTTACAACCATGTAGTTTTTTTCAACTTTCTTTATTCTATGTATCAGTATGACCTTTATCCTCCTAATTTTGTCACTAATATATCTTAGGACGTTTAATTTTTCTTAGAGTGTTAACAAATTATTTATTATTCTCTTTCTGGTTTTGTTTTAACTATGCCAACTACATATTTTAAACGATTTCCCTATGCCATCAGTCACTGACTGACTTACCCAGAACCCTCCAGGGAATAGCACGCCCCCACATAGCTAGTGCTTCTGGGAAAACCCTGGCTGAGCTCTCCCTTTCGCCTCCCACCTCTAAACCTCGCGGTGAATTCGGCCAGTGGATCCTTACACTGTGTAGAGCACAGCTCATTTGGTTTGCCAACCTCATCTTCCTGGCAGGGGAGACCCCACGCCTGTCCATGACGTCTTCCAGCCCCAGCATGCCTCTGGGACTCGCTCCTCGCCACAGAGCCACACGCCTCACTGCACGTGCATTCTCACGCTTTGAGGTGGTGGCCTTTGAGGGACAGCAGGCCTAAGCTCAGCCGAGAGGCAGGAAGGTGGGTGCTGCGTCCACAGTGACAAAGACAAACCACTGTAAGTGTCTCTCCTCGCAGCTGTCCAAAGCCCCTGGCTTGAAATGAACATGAACCCATTAGAGCACTTCTCTCCTCAAAGGAAGATCCCGGGCACACCCTACCCAAGATCATACCCGGATTGAATTGCAGTAGGTAGAACCAACATGTAAGAGTAGATGGCACTGTTTCACTCACCTGGCTCCCCTCACCCTAGACTGGTGCTTACTGATACACACACCACACACCACCACCCCGCTTGCCGGCGGTGACTCAAACTGGAGGGTCAAGGAGGCACCTGAGGTGCTGCCATGTATCTGTGTCTTTTACTGGCAACTGATCAGTAAGGGACACTGGTGTGGCCTCCCCCTAAAGGCACAGTGGTCTAAACAGGAGGGTAAAGCCAAAGCAGACCAGCTGCCTACTGTCTGTTGGCCTTTGCCCCTGTTATCACAGGCTTCAGCTTCATTCCACTCATGAAACTAAAACTCAGGATGAGAACAACCAGCTCATGGTCATTCTTTGCGGATGGAGAACTGTGTTTATGACCAGATCTGCCTTTCCACCACTCCCAAGCACTTCCCGAAAGCTTATCCTCTTTCCCAAATGACACTGTAACTGTTCTGCTTATTTAATGAATGAGTCAGTGGGGAGGCATTTGCAGACCAGAGATAAGGTGGGGAGAGAGGGGCAGTGGGGATGAAATGGGCCCAGAAAGATCCTCACAGAAAGTGTGAAGCAGAGTGGACAGCAGCTGGCATGGAGAAAGAGGACACGGGTCATAACACTCAAAGGACAACGGAAAGAAAAGGAAGAGTCCATCGGAGGTCACGCTGGACAAAAGCTAGGTGGCCCTAGCTACTCCAGGGCTATCCCCCACAGCCATGGACTGTGTCCCGCAGGGTAGCTCACTTGCCGCTAGAGTAAGAGATCTGCCACGAGGAAGGCCTGTGCTTAATTTCACCTAGAAATTGCTAGTCATGCCTTCGAAGACATAGCATATTTGCATTTGAATGTTTCATATATATTCAAATAATTCCCAACTTTTTATAGACTCAATTTAAGTATGATAGAGACCCTCTTTCTAGCCCACATAGCTAAAGCTGACTAAACTCAAACAAACTCTCTTTAGGCTCAGTTTACTTGCTCTTCTCAACTCTAAAGAAAGTGTGCATGCCTCTGTGTATGTGTAACGTGTGCTTGGTGAGTGTGTGTGTGTGTGTGTGTGTGTGTGTGTGTGTGTGTGTGTGTGTCAGGCTGTCTGTCTGTCTGAGGGAAGAAAAAGGAAGGATTGATACAGGTAATATTTAAACACAAAAATGCTAGCAGCCAGGACTGCCCATAGTTGGATGCCTCTTGTGGGGGAAGACAGAGGATTTCATTTTTTAAATCATCTTTTCTGCTTGTCATACCAAATGGCAGGATCTCTACAGCATTCTGTGGATTGGATTTACCTCTCCATTTAGGTAACACACTTAACTGAGCTTTCATCTCCGTTCTTCTGACTATAAAGGTGCTCTGTCTTTACTGGTTATGCTCTTTGCCTCTGCATGAGGGAACCCGGGTGTTTACATACCACCAGCTCTGGCCTCAGCTCCCAAAGCCAGGACATGCAGACCAACCCCGTGGACAGGAAGGGCATGTTTCCCTGCCACAACGTATTGCATGGGTCTTGCTTCTCCCAGAATGTGGCTGCTACCCCTCCTCCCCTAGTCTCCAGACACTGTGTTTCCCTGGGCAACATCACTAAATACAAAAATGTTGCTTTTACACACCGATGGTTTTCATGGACTGACATTTATTCTCATAATACTCAATACTAACAGCGTATTCTTTATCCAGCCACAGAATTCAAGGGGTATTGAATCGTTGAACTGGTTTATGAACATATATTAGCAGCATTCATGTGCATTTATAATTATAAATATATATATATATTTATATATATAATTCACACTGGATTGATAGCAAATTAAGTTAGGCCAGATGGCTGATTGGATTAACAGTTCCATTTGATGGATCAAAAAATAATGCCATCATTGAAAGCAGACCAGAAAATTTCCAGCCCATTTGTGTTTTCAAAGTGCTAGGTCGAGAGAAGCCATTAGTGACCAGGGAATCTGACCCAAACCCATCAGCAGAATTGACAAAACCAGTTCCAAGGTAAGCTTTGAAGGGAGAAATGAAAACCCAGCCCCCTCGCTCTGTCCGACACATGACTGGGGCTTTACTGGACAAGTGCAAAACTCCTCCAGACAGAAGGAGGTTATAGAATTGCAGGTTCTGGTCCGTGGACGTTCACAGAAATGCTCTGTCATGTGATCCAACAGCTGAAGGATTTGAATGCTCTCACACTGTCTTCATAAACAACCTGCACAAGCTGGGCATGGTGGCGCATGCCTGTAATCCCAGCCTTTGGGAGGCTGAAGCAAGAGGATCATCATGAACCCAAAGCCAGCCTGAACTAGCGAGTTCAAGGTCAGCCTGGACTACATAGTGAGATCCCTGTCTAAAAACTAAAACAAACAAACAAAAGACCAATCAGTATGATCTCTGCTCCCTGCTAAAGAAGAGTTATGTTTCTGTGACCTTTCTGAACAAATGCTTCAAAATCATATTAGAAAGAGGCTCGA
The DNA here is from genome assembly GCF_034190915.1 of Cavia porcellus. Taxonomy (NCBI): domain Eukaryota; kingdom Metazoa; phylum Chordata; class Mammalia; order Rodentia; family Caviidae; genus Cavia; species Cavia porcellus. The sequence continues at coordinate 46,125,190 of NW_026947513.1, read as the reverse complement.
AAAGGACTCTGTCATTTGGAGATTTTCCAAATAATTTGGGACCTTTCCTTATAATTTTCTAGGGCTGAATATATTTTTATTCCCTTGGTTTTAAACAAATAACAACAATAAAAGGTGTCTCCATGGCACCATTTTCAGGATCAAGAGTGAGGACATCCAAGAGAGAATTGTGCCTCCCGGTGCAAACCCCTCTCCCTCCAGTCATTCCCTCCACGTCAGCCCCAAGGCTATTTCTACGGGGGACCTCAGGGACTTAGCTCCTAGAAGGTTTCAACTAGTTGTCTTTTGACCCTAGACTTGTTCCATGGGGTCACAGAAGAACCCGAGAGAGGCCAAAGGCGTGAGTTTTATCCAAAGAGAGATCCTGATGCAGCTACAAGGAAAGCTTTGCAGGAATCAGAGCTGTTTCTAACACGGGAAACACAAGGTGCTGCCTCACACCTGCAAGACCCTCGTCACCCTTCAGGGAGAAGGATGAACGTCAGTCAGGGGCGGCTGCGTGACCTCTGAGTCCTTTCCAGGCCAAGATTCTGTGACTCCCTGATTCGAGCCCCGCGTCCACTCTGGAAACCCTGCCCTGGAGCTCATCCTGCCGCTGCAAAGGGCCTGAGGCGTCAGGTCTGGGGGGAGGCGATGAATGCCTGGATCAAGGAAGTTTCCAGTCTCCTTCCTGACAAAGACCTGTCTTCACAACAGAAGGAGGAAGAAAACAGGTACTCCAATTAAGGAATACACACTATTTTTTAAATGTTTAAAACTTATTTATTTGTGGCTAAGAAGAGATTCCTGCAGAGTGAAGGCATTTGAGGTGACAGTGAGCCAAGTGGCATGTGAGGGGTCAAGGCAAGCGAAGGTGCACAGGAAGAAGACAGCAGAGTAATTCACCAGCCCAGAGACCAGAAGAGGAAACTGGAATTCCAAGGCAGAGGAGCTGAGGCAAGGAACAGAAGGAAACGGCCCGGAGCTGATCTCAGGGGCTGTGAACGTGGTTCTGAATGCAACCAGGTATCATGCAAGGGTTTCCAGCAAGCAGGCAGCCTGAGGGCAGCAGCTGTGCGATCATTCTCAAGCTGGACGGACTGGACGTTTAGGAGCTGGCAGCAGCATCTGAACCGTGGGGATAGCAGCAGCAGTGATAAAAACTGGCAATACTGATACGTGTTTTGCTGTGAGCAAGGCAGAGGTATCGACTGAAAGTAATGAGGAGAAGAATCAATTATAAGTCCCGTAACTGGGGTCCATGCAATTTACTGATAAACAAATTTAATGAGATGGTGCAGGCTTGTGCAGTAGGGAGAGGCAGCTTTGGAGGGGGAAAAATCAACGCAATGTGTGATGCCGGGTATAAATCTAATTTAAATATAGAAGTCTAGAAATCACAGAGATGTCAAAGTTGAAGATATAAGTTATAAAGTTGGGGGCTGGGTATTTAGCTCAACGGCCTAAGCGCCTGCCTGGCAAGCATGAGGTTGTGAGTTCGATCCCTGGTACCAAAAAAAAGGAATTATAAAGTCAATAGTGTTTTCATTTCTTCCCAGTAGATGCTGTGAGGTGCTCAAAACAACCCATTTTAAACCCACTTTCACTAAGAAATCCAAGGAAAGTGAGATGTTGGAAATAAAATCAAAACTTTTGACTACATCTAAAAAAAAAAAAAAAAAAGAAAGCAGTTTCAGATGTGTGGGGCCAAAGTGTCCTACGTGGCTCTGGAGAAAAAAAAAATACACACCCTCAGGGACAGAGATCCAGGTACAGGCTGGAGCCGGAAAGACTGGCCTGGGTCACTCAGATCTGCTGGAGGCTGCACCCGGAGCCTCTCCAACCCGGGCAATTACTTCCAGGCTCTTCGAAAGTGTAAGGTGGCCTGAGGTGCAGAGCCAGGGTCCTGCCGGGAAAATAAGTGGCCCCACCTCAGCCTTCAGGCCCAGGGCAAGGCAGGTGTTGTTAATGACTCAAGAGGGCTAGCCTGAGTAGTAAACTAAAAATGTTTAATAAAAGAGACACACACTCACACATGGCAGTTTGGCTTGATGATCTAGATTAATCACTATCACCCTCCCAAGTAGATGAACCCCATAATCAAATAACGACAGATCAACAGAGTCGTAGATTCCTCATTCATACCGCCAACAAATCCACCAGCTCCTTTGTCTTCAGCCAAACAAAAAATCCAGTTTTTCTGGCAGGGACAGGTGGGTCACTGTGACAAAGGTGGAAGGGTAGAGCCAGCCCAGAGGAGAAGCAGTGTTTGGCTGATCTGTGAACCCTGAGATTAGCTCAATGAGAACTTTGCTCAGTGACTGCAGCGATACTTGAAGATAATACCAATTTAGAAAGCTTTAACAGTGAGGTGACTTCTCGAGCTGAGAAATTAAAGGACTTGGTGTGCTTCAGGCTGCAACCTTCTTTTCCTCCTAAGGACGGCTCTTTCCACAGGCCCCACCTCGTGTGTTGCAAGAAAGTTAAGACTGAGCATGACCATCATCTGACATGACTCTCACCTGGGAAAGAACTCAGCCTGAAACTAACTTAATATGAAAAAAATTGATTAATGAGGCAGCCACAAAGCATACAGTGTTAATATTTTAATAGAGGTGATAACAGTGGCCTCCACAGAGTTCATTTATTGACCCCTCTGACTTCATTTTATTCCAAGTGGAGAATAAACACTCTCTCCACCAATCAATTTAACCACCTGCTTTGTCATTCCCAGGGCACACACACAACATGCACGGAGCCAAGGCTTTGGAGCCCAGCCATTGACACTGTTATATAAAAGTGAATGTGGCAAACACATCCATGGAGCATTCTTACTTTTGATCAGGATCTTTTTATTAGGAGCTACTACCAAAAAGAATCTGTAGGGTATTTCCCCATGTATCAGGAGTCACCTTCACCAACATACAGAATGGGGGCTCTTTCATGAGAGCGCTTGAGAAATTCCCTTTTCCTGTGGGCCTGTGAGTAGAACAAACAAGGAAAGGGGAGAATGTTCCCATCTACACCAGCTCTGTGGCAGCGCCCCAATTCATCACTGTGCTTTTTCTGAATAACTAGCTCTGCTTAAACTTATTAAAGATGGCAGGTAGATCTCTTTCTCTGACTCTCTCTGTCTCTCTGTCTCTGTCTCTCTCTCTATGTCTCTGTCTCTGTCTCTCTGTGTCTCTGTCTTTGTCTCTGTCTGTCTGTCTGTCTGTCTCTCTCTCTCTGTCTCTCTCTCTCTCCCTTCCCCGCGCAACATCCAGTCCATGGAAAATTAGTGAGAAAAGCACCCAGCTGTGCACTGGAGCTCCTCTGCAGGTTAGTGGGCTCGCAGCACTTCAGTGACCACCAAGTTCATGCTCAGCACGGAGGTTCCCAGCTCCCAGCTTAAGGACCTGAGGTGAGAGGAATGCTGTGCACAGAAGCATTTACACTGGGGTTTCAACATCGAGCTGTATTTACAGACTACCCAGGCCAGGCTCAAAAACTGCTCACTCAAAGGGACAAGATCAGAAGTGAAAGAATAAGGCTCACAATCTTATGGTTTCTCTAACTCTGTCTGCGGCATTACGAAAGAAGTACTGGGGGTGGGCATGGAAAACTGAACATCTCCACTGAGCCAAAAACATGACTTTCTTGAAGAACATTAGCTGGCCCGGGACTCAGGAACTCTAAGACAGCGAGAGCTGTGCTCACCTTTGGGATGCTCTGAAGGTGGACAGAATGTGAACACAACGAGGTGTGCCTGATTCACATAATGCAGGGTCTTCTCATAGAAGCAGTGACAGGATGGCAGTTGCCAGGGGCAGGGGCTGGGGTTGGACTGTGTGGGTGGGCAGGAAAACACTGGCCAAAGGGCAAGAGCACCCTATTACTCTATAATGACTTCAAGATGCACCAGACTTGGCAAGGGACTTGCTGCACCTGTGGTCCCCAGCAGGCCCTGGCCGTGGTGCCTGCTGTGTCTCACCATCAGCAGGAGGCTTCAGCAGCCTGTCCTGGGGGTACCCAGAGGAGATGAAGTTTTCTGGCCTTCTGAGGCTGTGCCTACAACTCACCACTGAGCTCTCACATTAACTTTTATGTGTGTAAAAGCTTTTATACAAAAATAGTGTTTGCAGTGAGAGCTCTTCCATCTGTATTTTCAAGCAAAACCACATTTCAGGAGAGAGGTTCCTGCCTATCGTGCTCTCCCCACACCCCTCAGCCTGTGTCCCCCACTGAGGAGGACACTGTCTGGAGCCAGGGGCACAGTGAGGGCTGCAGGCTGGCAGGTGGCCTCCCAGATGCCTCACCAGGGCCATGGTGCAGACGCCAGTGAGGCAGAGCACAGCTCTTGGTAGCTGCCAAGAGGGCAGAGTTTGGAAAGAAGAAATTCAGTACTAGGAAGTTTGAGCAGGAGGAAGGCCGGTTCCTCAAACTTGGAACAGTGCGACTCCTGAGTGGAATGTCTACTCAGGGACAACTCCTAGAAGCAGGGGGACAACGGCACCAGAAGCTGCCCACCCCACAGGCCTCTCTCAACTGAGAGACCCCAGCTTCATCTGAAGAGGAAGCCTAAAGTCTAGGCTTCTGCCCTCATACCTGGTGCCTGTGGCCAGAATGGAAGAAACCTGACTTCTCAGGCCTTGCTCCAAGGAAGCCCAAATCAGCCACACAGGGGCATCATGTGGAGAAGAGCCTGGCACCCTGCCTGCGAGGCCAATACTCACAGCCATCATCTGAGCTAATGTGGAAGTGGACGCAGGGGACAGAGTCTCACTGTTCTGGCTGAGTCACGACCAGATGAAAGATTGTAAGCAAATCAGTGCTTATGGTTTGAGCCACTGAGTTTCTAGAGTAGATAACAAATGCACCCCAAAGCCTGAGCCTTACATTTAGGGACTAGGGCCCAAGCAGAACCTGGAGAGATATCTGGATAACTCCTATGCTGCTGACCTAAGGCTCCTAAAATTCCCCTGAGGGGCTCAGGGGCAGGAGGTGAAAAAGGCTTAGTGTTATCGCACATTTCTAAATTACAACAACAATGCCCCGAATTGCTGTCAGTCTCACCCTAGTAAACATGGAAGTTCACCTAATGCGTGTGGAGTTACTATTTATTCCTTCAACATCGATTCCCAGTCTCCTGTGCTTCCCTACAGTCCCCTGAGCTGTGGCCTGCGCCATGGGCACCCATGCCAGTCCTCCTGCCACAGGAATAACAAGAGCAGTGACCGTCACTTCCCATTGCGAGCGACCAGCCAACGTTAGCTGTTGGGACAGGAAGCACCGATCAAAACTCCCAGTTAGGCGTGGAGCTGGTTGTGCTGCAAGGATGAGACCTACAGATTTCTCTCTTCTTGCCCTCCAGGGTCAGTGTCCAGCTACAGGAGATCTAAGTGACCAAGTCCTGCTATGGCAGGCAAGGCTGTGGAGCAAATCCATGCTACCGCTCTAGCCATCACCCACTTCTACTCCCCACCCGCGCCACAAATCACTTGGGAAAAGCATAAGTATGGCCTGGAAGGCAGTGTCCACCCCACTGTAACCACTAAAAACCAGCAGGCGCCTTAGCGCAGGGTGCCGCTTCTATTTCCAAGGAAACAGACAGACTTTGGGCAAATTTAGAAATAATTTTGCTGCTTCTTTGAGCTAAGACTCACCGTCAGCTGATATGCATTTCAGCACCCGGTCCCCACCAGTCTGGAGAGGGGTGGAATAATAATAGCTTGCATTTCTACAGTGCTTTTCATCTCAAAGGGTCGCAAGCAAGGAAAACAAGTCGAATCTTTTCTCATTGTTTGAAGGATGAACCCCAGTGAATTTCAAAGCAGTGCTAAACACTAGGACTAATTACAAAGAAAATCACTTTTTTAAAGTTCAGGATATAATTATTATTTTTTGAAAACTTAAACAGTAGTCACATCATTCCTGAGAGCTCACAAGGAAAGAGCATCCTCACCACTGCAGAAGGCTGTCGTCTCTTCCAACAAAGACAACAGTGGCAGTGCCAGAAGATTCAGACACACTATGGGTGAAGAGATAAAAATAATAATAATAATTAGCCAGTATGCAGGAAGCTCCATCTGGAGCGTCTGATAACACAGTGGGAGATGGATACAGATGGGAAAGGTGGGTGGCACAGGGTAGAGCTTGTCCCGATCTCACAGGCTTAGGACTCAGCTGTGCTCAGATTAGCAGAGGCTTTGGCTCCTTCTGCTGTCCAAGTGGGACAAGCCGGGACAAGCTGGTGCGCTGCTCCGCGTCCCAGAGTTCTGTACCATCACTGATCACAGTGTTAGTCTGTTTGGCATCGTGCCAAGGTCAGTAACACATTTAACTGTGTTTAATAATCCTATTTTAATAGAGCGTCTCGTTCTCTAAAGTGTACCTCCTAATCTTTAACCCAAGTGATTTGCATTTATTTCCCCTGTAGTGCGGGCACAGAGCAGCGGCTCTTGAGCTTTTCTGATTGGCAGCTAATTAGGACTCAGACATGGGCACGACCTCACCAACCCACCCACAGCACAGACACCAGCTCTGCAGTCTTCGGGTTAGGGCACCCAGGTGTCTGCATCTCCTCCTCTCAGGATGGTGGTTTCTTCATCCTGCAGCTCTGCTGAGCAAGGAGGACCTCTGCTGTTAGCAAACGACCAGCAGCATCTTTGGAGGGATGGAAAAGCACGTTTCAGAGGAGACTTTCCAAAGAGCTGCCGCGGGGTTTCTTAACAAGAAAGCAGGAGTCCTTCTTTATCAAGGTGTTTTCTTTCTACAGAGATGTGACTTAACATGAGATGGACAGGCACACTCCCCATCTGCCACTTCTAGCAAAGCGGTCTTAGGGGGGTTAGGCAAAGCAGGAAACTGTGTACTTTGGAATGAGACTCCATGAATTGTGATGTGACTCTGAGTAATGTCGTTTTTCCCCTCAAGAGTCATACTTTGAAAGGCTAGCATACACCACTCACTTGAGCTTCAGCGTGGAGACTACATTCTCTGCACAGGGGAGGGACCTGAGGAGAAATTGTCCCACTGTCCCACTGAGTCCCAGGAAGGGAACCACTAAAAATAGCTGCCCTCACTCTGGTCTTCCCACAAGAGGCACAAATCCCCAGAAAGTCACAGAGGACCTAATACTTGTGTAGACTTACATTAGGCTCAGTGGAGCATAGAGTTTAAGAGAGGGGGTTACCTTTGAGAAGCTGCAAAAGCAAGACCCATGTGCACTAGGACAAATTAATTGTAAAAGAAAAGGGAGTCTAGGTAAGACGTCCCTTGGAGATGAAACCACCTGACATAGTAATTGCTGTTTCTTCAACAGAATGAGGCCCAGTAAGGCTGAGAGCTCAGGGAACCTGAAGAAGGAACTCTTGCAAAGAGGGAAGTTTGCAAACCGCAAGAAGGGACATTCCAAGACAGAGCAGACATGGGAACAGATTCTCATTCTAGGGATGAAATCTTTCAGAGACTGCTTATCTGTGATGGTGACACAAATAGGTCACATCACACTCTATTGTGTGGGACCAAAAGTATGTCAAAGTGGAAGAGAAACTAAGTTTGAAATTATGGAACCAAAAGCTCTCATGTAGGATATTTTTCTAGCCATCACATTGGTTAAAATATGGAGAACCCTTTCCCGTCTTCATCACAGTCCGGGAAGGTTTATATTTGTAATCCCAAGAAGTTATTGGAATTCTAGGGAGTTAATTCCAATCTACCACTTCCAGTGCAACCCAAGGCGAGAACAAAGACGCTCAGACATATATAAAATAGTTATGGGGAGCCAAGGGGCCTAAATCCAGCCAAGACGGTGAGTCACCGGAACAAAGGCCACACCCACATCTCCACTGGGGTTTTATTGATTGTGGATGACCGGGTGGCTCAGAGATGTGTGACAGTGAGAGGGCAGGAAATACATGCCTGCCACAACTACTGTGAGCTGGGCTAGGGAGGAGGTTGAGATCACCTCTGTGATATGCAGAGAGCAAGAAATGCAAAGAGTAAACTGCACAACACAGCGGAGGTAAAATCTAATAATTTAGGTTCAGTGCTTCAGTTCTGAGGTGCTATCCTTTTTGCTCTAGGAAATCATAGCCCCTTTCTCAAGGCTCAGTCCCAATTGACAGCGTGGAACATCACCCATCTGTCCATCCCACCCAGCTCATGTATTTGGGGAATCACTGGGCGGGGTAACAGTGACCTGTCATTTTCCTCCAGAGATTACACATCAGCTCCTCAACCAGCCCAGTTTACATTGCTTAAAGCCAATTGAAAGGACAAAGAAATAACCTAGCCAGCTCTGTACATAACAATACATGGAGACAGGGTCAAGTTTATCCAAAATGGAGTAACTGCTCTTCTTTTCAAGAAGAGTCAAGGAGTGTTGTCTGGGAGGTTCAAAATTCTCTCCTATTTATGCTCAATGCTAAGTAAATCATACTTTTTTTAGTTTTGTTTCTACTGTAGTTACATGAAGTGGAGTCTATCATAAACCCTGTGTTTGTGGGGCACAGGCCTCTAACAATAGCACAGCCTTCCCCGCCCCCACATACAGGCAGCTAGCGAAGGTTTCGGGGTGAAATGTAAAGTACAGCAGCAGCAGAGGGACAGGGAGCAGCTTCTTGACACCCCTGGAAATAAAGGCATTCACTAGTCAATAGCACCTATTTGATTCATAAAAGGGAGACATCTTCCATTTGTGTTCCTTTGTTACGGTGAACTGTGAGATAATATGTGTTTCAAATTACTACACCATCCATGACATGCTAACATTAACTATTTTTAACTGTGAAGTCAGTAAGCAAACCCTGGTTCTTGTCACTTGGAGTAAGCAACAATAAGAAATGAATGCTCTAACCAACAAACCCTGTGTCTACCCCAAGCAGCAGTTTATATAAACACAGCCCCGATGCAGCCACCAGAGATAATCCTGGTTCCACCTCTCAACTTGCAAGCTCTGGAGTAGAGAAACAATTAATCTGAAAACACTGATAATGCATGCATGGTCATTGTCTCTTGGAATAGAAGAACTGAAGCCAATTCACCCCAAATGAAAAAGAGCACTAAGATGAAGATGCAAAAAATAAAATAGAGTGTCAAACGTGAGCCACGAGAAGCAGCCAGTCAGGCCCCACAAGACCACTGCCATCAGGAAAGCCTCAATGTCGTCATGCAAGTCTGGAGAAGCCCACCCTGCTCCCCATTGCCTGCCAGGGATCCCAGGTTCAGAGAAGCCCAGGTGCCAGGCCCATTTACCTGTACCGCAGTCAGGCAGCCAATACAGGAAGCGCCTCAGACCCCAGCTGGCTCATTTGGAGGGACCCAGGAAAATGTCAAGATGATGGAGCAAAAGGCAATCTTAGACCTCCAGCCCACACAGAACAAGTCCAGGAAACAGACATAGAATAAATTGAATTTCTGAAATGATAGCAACTGAAGTAAACAAACAACTTCCCAAGGCTATAAAAGAAGTCAGAAATAGTATCTCAGGTATAAGAAGAAATGACAACCCCAATGAAAGAATTGCTGAGCACATCTAAAGAAGACATAGATTTAAAAAAAGAGAGAAGCATAGGAAAATGATGGACACCTTGAATGAACAATATAGGAAAAAATTAGAATGCATGAAACAGATTCAAAGAGATATCCAGGAAATTAAAAACTCCATTGAAAACTGGCAAAACTACTTAAATGAAACCGAAGATAGACTTTCAGACCTTGAAGACAGGATTGTGCCTATAAATCATGAAAGGAAAAAATCTGTTAAAAATAACAAGGAACCAGAAACTAACAATTTAACAGCTGTAAGATGACATAAAGAAAAATAGTTTAGGATTGATAGGTGTCAGTAAGGAAGTGGCTGTCAACACAAACGACATGAAAAGACTATTTATAGCAGTAAAAGCAGAAGTCTTCCCAAGCATGGGGAAGGACCTGGCATACGGATGGTTATAGCACTCCAACTAGCCATAACCAAAATAAGCCTACATTCAGACATACGGTCAGGATCCCAGAGGGCTGGCACAGGAAAAGAGTATCAGAGGTTGTTATAGAAAAGAAACGGACCACCTGTAAAGGAATACCCATCAGAATCATGCCAGACTTCTCAAAACAAACCATCAAGTCAAGAAGAGCTTGGAGTGAACTATTTCAAATCCTGAAGAAAGACAGATTATAACCCAGATTGTTGCACCCTGCAGAACTATCTTTCAGAATTAATGGAGAAATGAGATACTTCCATGACAGAGAACAACTGAAGTAATTCACCAAACCAACCCTACAAGAGTACTAGAGAATATTCTAGAAAGAGAAAAATGGACATAATCTCAAAAACAACAACAGAAAGAAACCACCAGGCAAGGAAAGTAGTTGAAGGAAGGAGAAAAGCAGGGAGCCAGCAGCAGGACAATAACATGGCAAAGACAAGCCAGTATGTAAGCCAGTAAGCCAGTCATGACCACCAATGTAAATGGCCTCAGCTCACGAGTAAGCACGAGTAGAGTGGATCCGGGTGTAGGATCTATCAATGTGCTACATACAAGAAACACATTTAACTCAAAAGGAAATTCATAAACCAAAAGTCCGGAGAGAAAGTGGTGCTCCATGTGATGGGAGCCCAGAAAAAAGCAAGGATAGCTTGCCCATCAACAGCAAAATGGATAAGAAAGATATAGTATTCTTCCATGCCCAGAAGCTCTGCCCCAGTGAGACTCAAAGATCTGGTGAGCCCAATGTGGAGCTGGAGAAGAAGCCACACCCCAAGGGGGAACATCAGTAAACTGCTGCCCTGTGCCTCTCCACCATACTAGCAACCCCAGACCAGAGGAACCCAGATGCCTAATCCAAGCCAACACATTGTGGGATGGAGAAGCACCCAGGATGCAGCAACGGGCTGATACGGAGGAACACAGGAGAATGCCAAAATGAAGGAGCAAAATACAGCCTCAGATCTGCAGCCCACAGAGAACAAGTTCAGGAGACACAGAACAGTGGAAATTAGAGGTCACACACCTGAAATTTCAACGTAGTTCTTATAATGTCTGGTTAATTTTACATGCCTATATCTGATGGTGTGGACAGCTATCTTAAAGATAACAAGCTGTATTATGGTAACCATTGTTAATCTCCTATTATCTTATTTTGAAGTACTGTGTCACTTTCATTGTTTTGCTTTGTTTGGCTTTATTCTGTTTTGTTTGGTTTTAATTTCTTTAAAAATAAATAAATAAGACAATACCTTGGTCAATGAATGTAGTCTTACGTACACCAACTTACAGGTGCTTTTTACTGTATCTCAGTATCTTGTTCTAATGAAATCTAGCAGTTCAGACAAGATTTCACATGAAATTGCCACCAACATAGCAAAATAAGGAATCAATGTTCCTATCACAGAATTCCTACACATATTTATCGGTAAGCCAAACCATACAACATAATATATATTAATATACAAATACGTGGCTCACTGTAGCCTCACAGCAGTTGTAAACACATTTGCATTTCCTCAGATTGACTAGCACTGTTAGTTCCAAGGGCACATAAAGTTAGCTTCGCATGACTAGGTAGAAATATCACGAAAATCTTATAGCTCATATATAAAGAAACACAACAGAGGCTTTCTCAAGTCTGACAACAATCCTAAAACTGTATAACATTAGTAGTGTCAAATTGTTTTCAATATTAAAAAATTTTGACCACTTATACCAAAGCAAGTATAAATCATCTATCTTTTGAAAATTGCTTTTCATAAGCAGACACAGCTGAGAGCATAGGACAGGTGTAGCAGAGGCTGGTCACAGGGACTTACCAAGCTATTACCTCAGCTTTTGAGGCTCCCGTTATCTGTGGTGCTTCCTGTCTTTTAGGGTGAGTAATCTGTCATGATTTCTTTTCTCATTCTATTTAAATGTCTATCTGATTTTGCATTTATAATTTTGTATTTTTTCCTTAAGAAGCTCCCAAAGCAGTTCAGGTTCAGGTTTCACAAAATCTGAATTTGTTTTTTTCAGATGCCTAATGTATAAATATCTTGATAATTTACTGTACTTTAATACCTGTAACTAAAGTCATATAATGTATAATTAACATGAAATAAATTATTAAATAAGCTATAGATCTATGTTTCAAAAATTGTCATTTCAGTAACTTTGAATCATTTTGGCCAAATTATTATTTTTTTTTGTCTTTTTTTTTTTTTTTTTTTCATTTTTATCGGTACCGGGAATCGAACTCACGACTGCCTGCTTGCAAGGCAGGTACTTATGCCGCTGAGCTAAATCCCCAGCCCCCAATTTTGGCCAAATTATTATCAGACCTGATGAACTGAATCTCTCCCCCCACAAACAGGATTTCGCTATGTAGTTCAGGTAGGCCTTGAACTCACTGTGGAGCCCAGGCTAACTTAGAATTCACAGCAATCCTCTTGCCTCAGCCTGCCAAGTGCTGGGATTACAGGTGTGCATCATCATATCCAGTTTAAATGCATTATTTTTACTACATAATGTGATTTTTAGAATGTTTGCACTAAGAATAAAAATAATAGTTTGACCTTCTTGTTATTGTTCTAAGTGCAATTATTATTCTGTTATCTGACTTCTTTGTTGAAATTTTTAAAACCATTTGTGCATACTAGAAACTACATAATTAATCAGTCCATTACCAGATAAAAACAAACAGAAAAACACGATATGCTGGAAGCTAGCCAAAGACAAACGTTTGTCTTGTTGCTAACCACGCACTTCTCTGGAGCACCGGGTCATAACTCATGATCTCTCATGAGTGGCGAAGGGACTCGACCATCTGAGAGGTTGTCCTGTGTCAGTGTGCAGAGGAGACTGGCGAAGCTTAATTTCCTTTCCTTTAATTAACTACACACACACACACACACACACACACACAGAGGTACAGCATAAAGAGGGGCAGAGGGAGAGGAAGAGAGGAAAGAGGTCATTATGTGCTGCAAACATGTATTAATAAAAAAATTTTAAAAGACAAAGAAATCCAGCCTCCTTTTAAAAAGATTTTTGAGCAGAAGAGGCTTTATGTTTTGGAAGTGAGTGTAGCAATGCTATTCTGGATCCATTAATAATCAAGTTGGGAGGTTAAAAAAAAAATGAGTTAGGAGTCCTGGACAAACATGTAAAACCAAAGGGACATGAATGACAATTCATGGAAATGAGGCCGGAAAAGAAGAACCTGATTGGTGAAGAGGAACACGGGCCGTGCAAGTCATCCATTCACCACGCAGGTTCTGGAGGTGTGCGGCAAGGACCGGAGACCCCGTGCACACTGCACACTGGGAATCCTGGGAACCACCCGGAGTGGAAGGGCCACCGCGGTCCACGCACACACCAGGAAATGAACGCGGACGCAGCGGCCTACGGGATGCCACACCAATAAAAGTCAGTGGACGCCAGCTCGGCTCGAGCTGCAGGATCCCAGAGTCCTCAAGAAGGACTCTGCCAGCCAAATGCATCCAGCTGATGCTCTCAATCAAAGGTGCAAATTCTCTAATATCCAAATTTTATGACAAATTTTGAAGCATAAAATGATTGGATGCGAGACATGTTTAGTAAATTGGGTTATTGTCTTTGTTAATAAAATAACAGTAAATAAAAAGAAAAAGTGAGGAAGAAACTCATCTCACACTATTTAAAATGCATGTATTACTAAACTACTGTTATTTGTATTTTACTTGTGTCAGCTTTTTAAATCAGTACACATGCAGGGTTAAGTGGGATATGAGTCTCTGTCCTGTCTTACAACACCCAGCCCCCCTTTCTTCCTATATTTAAATAATTTGCTGATTACATGAAAATCATTAGAACAATGTTAAATATTTTTATTTGCTATAATTTTGCTTTATGCTATGGGAAGAGATTTATTTATTTCGTTCCGCTTCAAACTAAGTTTTCTACAGGCTACAAGACAAAGCAGTGTGCAGGGCTAGGTTGGAGCCTGCACATGTGGATTCAAAGGAGCTAACTGCTCCAGGAATTTGCAACACAGTTGTTAAATATGGCCCTTATTAAAAATTACACAAATTTACAGTGAAATAAAGCATTTAAAAACCAAAACCAGTAAGTACTTAAAACTTGTATGTCCTAGTTGTGAGACTAAATTTTACCTTATCTGTGGTCTTGAGGCTGCTTCTGTTTTTTGAGCCTCTACTGCAGAAATAATTTACATCACTATGTGCTGTACACATGGCTTCCCACTCGGACTCCGCCTGCTCAGGGGGTGCAGGCCTGTGTGTAGGGGTACTCTGCCTGTGTCACTGGCACTTGGGCTGTGTGTATGATTCTAGGTCTGAATCCACTTTCTGTCAAGTTCTAGGACTGTTCCTCTACTTCCTCCTAATAATCAGTGTTTACTTGAGAAATTTAAGGATATTCTGAGTGTTGGCATTTTGAAAGTAAGCTAAGTATTCTTTTTGAAAGTTTTTTCTTTCTTTCCTTAGGAAATTACAGTGCAATTGTAAAGAGCCTTGATAGAGGCCTTTTTTGCTTATTTTATTAAATAATGTGGGGTTTTTTGCTTTTGGTACGAGGGATCGAACTATGAGCAGGTCATTGCAAGGCAGTTATTTATGCCTGAGCTAAATCCCCACTGAGCTAAATCCCCCACCTACTTTGCTTCTTTTATTAAGAGTTCAGAGTGTCCTTTTGGTCTTGAGACATACTGTGGTTTACCTCCTATATTGCATATTTGATACATTGTTCCTCTGCATTTCCTTTGTATATAATCTTCTAGAAAACCTAATAGTTTGTGTAAACTCCTTTACTTTATGGATCCCTTAGAGTTCACTAGAGAAACAAATTTAATACAAAATATATAAATAACTTACAAAGTAGATTTACAGCGGCCACCTGCAATGCAGGAAATGTATTTATACACAATGGAGTACTACTTTACCATAAAGAATGATAAACTTGTGTCATTTGTAGGAAAATGGATGTACCTCGAGACCAAATGATTAGTGAAATAAATCAGACAGGCCTTAAAGATCACACAGTTTCTCTTATTTGAGAACTTCAAGTTATAAATAAAGAGCAAAAGAAAAGGTAGATAATAGGAAATAGATCTTTCTCAAATGGGAAGGGGACAGAGATGGAGGGAGAAAGAGATGTAAAAAAAAATGAAGATGTATTATGTACATGTAACAGTCTCTATAAGAAATGTAATCATTACACAGTGCAAACATGAACTAATAAAAAAATCGAGTAAAACAACTGAAAACACACGGCCACCTGTGGAGTCTGGGTGAAAGAAGACAAAATGGTGTCAGTCGGCGGGAGGGCCAGAGAACCCAGCCGAGTCAAAGGCCTGAAGCCCACCACTGACTCCTTGTTGGACAGTCAGCATCTGCTCAGGAAGACAAAGGAGCTGCAGATAAACATCCAAACGCAGTGCTGGAAACCAGAGCTGTGAAGAAGCAAAACAAGGAACATTTCCTTCTTCTCTCCCTTTTTAAGCCATCCAGGCTCCTACAGTTGGAGCCACCGCTCTCAGGGTAGGTCTCCCCTCCTCGGTCCGCAGTTTACAAGTCAGTCATCCACACACACCCAGAGCCGGCTCACTAGGCTTTCCTTAATCCGTTCAAGGTGACCCCACAGTTACCTGTCACAGGTTATTACTTTCCTATTTCCCACATTTGATCTCTTATTTATTATACCACACAAGAGAACTATTTTTCTTCAGTTCATTTTTTTCCAGGCATTATGTTTTTGCTTTGTAAGAGATCTTTCTTGTTATTATTTATCATTTAATTTGTCCAGCTCTTATTTTATGGAAATATCTTTTTTATCTAAATCATTAGTTTCATTTTATCCTTTGACATTTTTTGTACTACTACAATTTCCTTAGTTTTGTGTTATTTTTTTCTTGTCAAAGCAAACTTTCTACATACAGTCTTTTACCGGGTTTTAGTCATTAGTTCAAATTGGCATAAGGCACACACACATTAAAAAAAAAATGATTGAAAGTCCTAGGAACAGTGGCAGCATTTTAACTAATGCATTTCACTTTGTGGTAGGCAAGCAAGATGTATAAGGAGCCATCAGGACCACTACACAGCACGTAGAGGTCTCAGACGGTTTGATTTCTTCAGAAATTCCTCAGGCAGAGGCACTGGCTGGAAATGTCAGTCTTTTTTAACCCCTCTATCTCATGACTTACTTTATTTTCTTCTTTCTTTCTTTCATTTCTTTTTCTGTATCTCTGAACTTGAATCCTTTGTGAGGTTCTATAGGAGTCAGTAAAATCTCTATAATTCTATCTTCTTCTGAAAATATTTAATGGTAGAATTCAACCATGTGGCTCTTCAATTATCTCTGTTCAATCTAATTTCCAATTGCAGAATTCTGTCGCAGTCTGTTTAGTATACAACAGTGGCACAAAAGGTTTTCCAGACCACCCTCTATCTGCAAATGACTAAAACTGCTACATCAATTCTTTACAATCTTTTTTAAAATGTCAAAAGGATCATAAGAGATGAAGCAACCACCAGACCAAAATCAACAATAGCCAGGAAGCAGTATTGTTATGATAGCATTTGGCAGCCCAGAGAAATAAATTAACAGCCGCATGCTGGAGATTCTAACACAAAAGGCTCTTCTCAGTAATCTGAAGTTCCCAGGGACTAAAACCTCAGACAGAAGTCACACATTATCACCTAGGGAGGAAGGTGGAATCTTGAGCCATAACATGGTTAAGGTAAACCCAGGTAGGAACTTGCCTTTGCCTGGCAGAACCAGTATAAAACTTCTCTGGGGCTGGCACTCTAGTCTTAGAGTTCAATTTATATTTCTGTAAATAAACTTTTTATGCACTAACATCCTATACTAAAAAGAAATATGAAAAAGAGTTCCATAACGGAAAAACATTAAAAAAAAAAAAATGGTGGAAGAAGAGCATTAAAAACTTTAAATATTATCAAACACAAATATGAAAAGTCAGCTTACTATGTTTAAAGACAAAAGATAAGCTTGCAAATTTCAGCAGAAAAAGATGAAAATATTTTTAAATGCCATAAACTTTTAAAAGAAGCAAGCAGAGAACTTCTTTTAACTCTTTTTTTTTGAAAACTCAGTGTCCTAGTTTAATTGCAGAGTAGACCAAGCTGAGGAGTGAAGAAATTACTCAAAATGAAAAATGGAAAGACAAAAAAGACTAACTCTACTATAGTTTAGGAGACATAAAGAATAATGCGAAACTTTCAAAAGATCAAAGTAATTACTCTTAGAACTAATGAAAGATATCAATCTACAGATCCAAAGCAAACAAATCTCAAATAACGTAGCTAACAAGATTCAGATACACATCATGACAAACCTCATAGCCTACAGTTACAAAAATTAATTACAAAAACATTCAGAGAGAAAAGGAAATTACCAGAAAACGTTAGCAGGATGATAGCTAACTTTCACAACAGCAATGCTGAAAGCCAGAAAATAGATTATTTTATTTCTTAGACTGTTTTTAGAGCAGGTTTCTTTGCACAGCACAATTGAGCAGAAAGGGTAGAGCGCACTCATTTACCTTCTGGCACTGTACATATATGGCTTCTCCCACTAGCAACATCCACACAAGAGTGATACCTTCGTCAGGCATAAAGGAAGTATGTAATTGATACATCATTACACTCAAAGTTCACATTAGACATGTCATTCTGCCTCCCTGAAATTGACTCTGTGTCTGCTCTTTCAACCTTATCTCTCCTTCTGTAACAAATCAAATCCAAATCAGATTGCAAAGCAAGTGTGTCTAATCCATGTCCCACAGATAACATGTGATCCTGGACAGTTATTAATGTGACCCCACGAGATCACAGACTTTTAATGTGATTGTGATTACTGCTAACTTTTTTCATGGCCCAATTGTACAGCATTAAAGTGCAGACTGTGTAGATGACTACAGAACGCTGTGTAGAAGAGGGTGCAATGCGGGCATGAGCACACCCTCTACACCCACCACAGTCAGTCACGTCAGAACCGGTGTGTCAGACAGCACGTGTGCTTGTGCAACACGTGAGTGCAAGGCAGTGACTACCAACAACAGCACCTCAAGCTACCCATCTGTGTGTGAGCCTGGGAAGACAGCTGACTATTGTTATGAAGCAGGCACTTGAGGATTATTTATTACACTTGAACTTTTAAGTTATTGCTATTTTTAAAAATGGTTTAGTAACTTAAAACATTAAAAAATAAAGGAAGTTTTGTTGCTCATACACATTGTATCGTGTATTTTATATGTGACCCAAGACAGTTCTCTTCATGCCAAGGGGTCCAGGCCAAGAGGCTGGACTCCTGGTGTCAAGCTGGCCCACAGCGCCCTCCCCTGAAGCCCTGTGCAGTGACAGGGTGTGGACAGTAAGTGAGCAGCACTCTTGTAAGTGAAAAAAATCAGGATTTATGAAATAATATCTTTAACACCCTAAAAGAAAATGAATGATAAATGTGTGAAACTACTGTTTCAATAATAAAGACAAAACAAATATAGTTCAGATAAAAAACATAAAGGCATTTCACCACAAATAGATCTTCAATGAAGGAAATTCTGAAAGGCATATTTTGGTCAGAAAGAAAGTAATCCCAGGCACAATGCTAAAAAGGATAAAAGAAAAATACAGAGTAAAATATATGGTAATTATGCAGATAGGTGAGAATAAATGTCCTGTGTGATACCCAGTGATTAACACGTTTATAAAGCAATACCATGTACCTCAGGAGAGTCACATTGGGGAAATCTCCTAAAGACCTGCAAGGTCCCAGAGAAAAATAAAGAAAAGTGTACAAATTTACTTTAGACTTTGATGAGTTAAATGTTGCAATTTCTAGGAAACCACTAAAAGGATAGATAGCCATAATAAAGGTAGGAATTAATAACAAAAAGATAACTAGATACAATGTTTAAGAATTAGAAATAAACTTTGGAATTTCACATGAATCAAAGAAGAAATGCTAATAAAAATCAGAAAATATTTTGACCTATAATATGGTATGATTTTTTATATTACATGCCTGTACATATAACATATATACATACATGTATACATGTGGAAGGACCAGCAGTTCATAGTGGACCCCTATGCCACACTAGTAACATGGGAGTTTTCCCAACAAATAATAGTCTCTCTGTCATTTTCTTTGATGTTAAGGCTACAGAGTTATTTTTTTACTTTCATTCACAGTCTTTAAAGAAAAAGAGATGCTGAGGGTCAGGGATTTAGTTCAGTGGCATAAGCGCCTGCCTGGCAAGCGCAAGGTTGTGAGTTCAATCCCCAGTACCAAAAAGAGAAAAAGCGACGAATACATAGTAACTAGCTGTGTGTTGCCACAATTCCATTGAGTCATTTTAAACCTGTATAAAATATACACAATCTAATATACTATTTCTCCTTGTTTTCTTTTCATTAGGCATTTTAGGATTACCATTAAAACAGTTAGTATCTAGGTACATAAGTTTACAATTGTGGTGGTGCGTGACTGTAATCCCAGCATTTGGGGGGCTGGGGCAGGAGGATCACTGAGAATTGGGGGCCAACCTGGGTTTCACAGTGAGTTCAAGATGAACCTGAACTACGCAGCAAGACCCTGTCCCAAAGACTGTTCTCAAACACATTGGCAAACTGCATAAACAGGAAAGTACATTTTGCTTTCCTAAATACACACATTATGAAATAATATCTTTTTGAGTTGAGCAGTATATCAAATAAAGAGGTTTTTGTTGATTTACTAACACAGTATGCATTAGATTCTTTTTATATAGAATATTGTCAACAATGAGAAAATAATATTTCATTTAATTCTTTGGAGAGAATTTCGATTTCCAAAAACAGGGACTTTTGAGGTTCCCTGCAACTTTTCTTTTTCGAGATAGGGTCTCTCTACGTAGTTTAGGTTGGCCTTGAACTCTAGGTAGCACAGGCTGGCCTCAAACTTGAAGCAACCCTTCTGCCTCAGCCTCCCAAAAGCTAGGATTACAGGCATGCATCACCATGTCTGGTCTCATCAATATTTTATACATATTTTCTTTCAGTGCTATGGTTAAACTTATTTCTGTTTCTGTGACTTTAGTAATCATTTCTTTAACATCACATAAAAAGCTCACACTGCAAAAGTAAAGAAAAAAATAAGTGGAACTTCATCAAGCCAAAATGCGTCTGCACACCAAGGGAAACTATCAACAAGGTCAAAAGGCAAACTATAAATTGGGAAAAAAATTTAAAAACCATATATCATCAGAGGTTAATCTCTAAGATTTATAGAGAACAGATACAGCTCGACCACAAGAAAACATAAATTTAAAAATGGGCAAAGGTACTAAATAGACATTTCTCCAAAGATGAGAAATGGCCAAAGGTATATTAAAAAGTGCTCCACAATGCCTGTGTCCAGGGAAACGTGAATCAAAACCAGTGTGAGATACCAGCTTACAGCTGTTCAGATAGTTAACACAGAGATTACGAGTGAGACTGGAGAAAGGAAACTAGTGCAGTCAGACGGAAAACTGCACAGAGATTACTAAAGAAATTAAACTAGAGCTGCAGCCTCCACAGTGGGATTCCAGCACTCTGGAAAGCTGAAGCAGGATCACAAGCCTGAGCCCAGCCTGGGCAACTTGGTGACTTAGCAAAACCTCGTCTCAAAAGTAAAAAAATAAAATAAAATAAAAAAAGTTGGATATGTAACTCAGTGGGAAGGCTGAATACAGCTACCATACAACCCAGCAGTCCCTCCTCTGGGTACACATCCAGATGAAGTGGAATCTCCACCTGCGGAAATGTCTGCACTCCACGTCCACTGTGACACTGCCCAACAGCCAAGATACAAAAACAACCTAGGGATCCACCGAACCTGGGCATCCACTGAGTTTAGGGATCCTTGCAAAAAGATAAAGAAGCATGTGCATGCAGAAGCTCCTGCTATTTACCACAGTATGGGTGGAGCTGGAGGTCATTATACTGAACAAAAAAAATCTAGACATAGGAAAGCACTGCATGACCTCACTTATATATGAAATCTTTTTTTTTTTAAGCAGGGATCAAACTTATGACCTCACACTTGCCAGGCAGGTGCTTATGCCACTGAGCTAAATCCCCAACTGTGAAATCATTTTTTAAAGGTCAAATGTTAGGTGTGGTGGTGCATGCCCATAATCCCAGCACTCGGGAGGCTGAGGCAGGAGGATTGTTGCAAGTTGGAGACCAGCCTGGGCTACAAAGTGAGTTTAAGGCCAGCATGAACTGCATAGTAACACCCTGTCTCAAAAAGATAAAAACTGAAATGAAATGAAATATCAAGTGTACTGAGAATGAAACAGTTGCCACAATCAGCAAAAAAGAGGGATTTAGGTCAAAGGATATAAAGTAGCAAATATGCAGGATGAGCAAGTCATAAGATCAAAAGTATAATATAAGATTATAGTTAAATAATAGTGTGTTGTGTTCTGAATTTTTATGAAATGAGATTATAGTTGCTTTCATCATGGGAAGAAAATGAATAATTATGTGAGATGAAGGATATGTTAATTCCACTATGGTAACAATTTTACTAGATGTGCATCGTATTGAATGCCTTAAATATACACAATAAAATCCTTTTTTTTTGAAAAGAAACATCAGGCATATTTGCAAAACAACTTGTGCTAACAAAATAAGAGAATCACATTGCCCTCCAACTTCCTTATTTTGGAAAAATATAGCAGATTAGAAGCAGACTAAGTGTTTATAATGACATGAGCCAGACCCAAACCTCTCTCCCTGAGTCAGCGCCATTCGCGGACTGCGGACTGCGAGGGGCTGGGAGGGGACAACAAGGCCCCACCAGGAAGCATCCCCGCAATGGAAATGTTGTTTCCATTGTTTTGTTGGGTTGGGTTTTATTCTCTTTTGCTTTGTTTGATTATGTTAAATCTGATGGCAGGAGCAGCTATTTCAAAGATAGCAAGATATATTATGGTAACCATTGTGGCTTTACTATTGGCTTGTTTTGAAATCCTTTATTGAATTCATGGTTTTGTTTTTATTGTTTCTACTCTGTTCTGTCCTCTTTGATTTTTACTATGTCCAAACATATTTGCAGCTATTTTGAAGACAAAAAAGGCATTCTGGTAACTATTGATAAGGTTTTGAAGTCCTGTATCACTTATACTGGCTTATTTGATTAGTTTTTTTGCTTTATTTTCCTTGGTCTTATTCTCTTTAAAATAAAAAAAATAATTAAAAATAAGTAATGATATATATGAGGAAAATTCTGTGGCAACCAATTTCCAGGGAACAAATTGATTCCTAGTATGTCTCTCTATTTTTAGGACTTCTATTCCAGTGACTAGTACCAGCCATTTTTTGGTGACTTCTTAAATTAACTATATGGACTTAATCTGTTAATATAATAGTCTATTGATTACTTTGCTTACAGAAATGTATCTTCCATAAAAGGAACATAACTTCTAAGACCTAATAGGACATGCATTTTTTTAATTGTATACTAAAATGGTCACTAGTATTAATTTTCCAGGAGTAGTACCATGCCCTCTTAGATGCAAACCCAATATAGTAGTTGCCCTTTTGTACAAAAGATGCCTCTCAACCACAGGTCTTGAGAATCTCACTTTCAACTTTGGGGGCAATTGTTCCTATCCTGCAGGTATCTAGGCATTCTCTAGTAACGTAATCCAAAGCCCACCATAACTAAGGACACAAAAGGAGGAGAGTCCTATTGAATGTCTTTGAGGGGGCTGAGTGCAATTTAATTAACAGTGCTAGAATTCACCCAGGACTCCAGCTGCCACAAGGAAAGTGGGACCTCTAATGACCACAAGTGATCAGAATTCCTGCTTTACAGATCACCCAGTTAATCACCATGCACACCTTCTGCTATACCATTAGTGACGGGGCCAGGGAATCCACTCTGGTAATTAAGAACTTGAGGCCTTGTGTTAGTTTCCCAGAGGAGTTTGAGGGATATGGTATGCGGTCACATAAACGTACACTTAATAAGAAGTACTTCCGTAACAGATAATAAACAAGAGGCTTCAGCCATTTCTTCTCTACCTGATTAAGGCTGGACAATCTCTACAGCACTCATCAGACTAGAGCCAAAAAATGTTGGACGCTGGAAAGTTTGAAGAGCTATCCCTGCTCTGTGTTTTCTTTATGGTCATGTAGAAAATGCACATGTTGTTTTGCATAGCCCCACGTGTCTCCTAAAAAAATTCAACCTTGTACTTTATAGCAGTCCTGTTTCAGGACCTAAAAGTATTCTTCAAGGTGAAGCCATAGAGTAGAGCTCCTGCCTTGTCATATTTCTACATTAAAATATGGCTCTGCCTTCTTAAATTTTCCCCTTTTTGAAGGAAGCAGCATGCTATCTGCCATCTACCAAGATATGAGGCATGACCACTGTATATGTATTTCTCCAGAAGTGAAAAATAGGAAAAATTTTTCCAATAACTTAGCTCAATGGTCCCTAGACATTCCTCCATTGACCAATGCATCTGAATCACCTTTGCAGTTTATTAAAATTAGAGATCCCCGGGTTCCAGTTCAAATCTAACAAATCAGAATGACCATGTGCGAGAGCCAGGATTTCAGAGCCTCAGCAAGCCCAGAAAGGTTGGCTTGTTTTTGAGATCCAAGGTTCTAACTTCCTTTGGAGGCAGAATAACAAAGCCCTATTGAATGATTTCGAAACCTTATCTTTGCTTTACATGTAATACAATATCCTTCTACCTTTATGATGTTTTTTCTTTCTTTCATATATAGCTTCTATTTCATATAACATCATTTCAGTTATCAAGCTTAATTTCTTTTTTTCCCAGTAAGCGCTGTGCAAAATTACTCTGGGATCTTATTAAAACTGATGCTAATTAACCTGACCACATTTATTCTCACAGTCAGATAATCCATGAGAGACACTGAACTTTAAACACCAGGGAAGTTAAAATGCCTATGACGTAAATAGGGGCATTAGAAAAAGATTATTGGACAATTTAAAGCTAACTAACGGCTACTTTTTCCTGTTACTGTAGCTGATTTTCCAACATAATGGTTTGCTTGTAACTGGAGAGGACAGAGATGTTTGAAGGCATTGCACAAATCTGGTTCCATGGCAGCAGCCTAAGTGGAGCAAAGACGACTTAATCTTTCCAACGCAATTAAGACTTTATTCATCTGTAAAGTGAAAGGTTGTGTTGCAAGATCTCTTAACCCCTTTCTTGTTCAAAACTGCCAGTAGTCTACGAATGTTAAGAAATTTAGTAATAGTGAGCATGCAAAACTAGTAAAGTCGCTGACGGCCTTACACCTGGAAGGCTTTCAGGAAGGAGAGTAGGAACTGGTTCCAACCCACTTGTCTGGGCTTCCTCAGCATGCAGTGTGTTTCCAGCACGTAGGGTGTTCAGTGCTAAAACCTGGGCAGTTTGGGGCAAACCAGGTGAGCTTTCAGGTGAGGTCTGAGCTTTTGTCAGGCAGGCAACAGGGGAAGGCATATACACAAACATCTTTATTAAAGAGGAACTTGGGAATTTTATTGCCCATAAAACTGGGTTATACTAGCACTTCAAACTGAAAAGCCCATTAAGAGGCAAATGGTATTTATTTGTTTGTTTGTTTGTTTGTTTATTGTCTTTTTTGAGACAGGGCCTCACTATAAGTTTGGGCTGGCCTTGAATTCACTTTGTAGCCCAGGCTGGTCTCCAACTCACAATGATCCTCTTGCCTCAGCCTCCTGAGTGTTGGGATTACAGGCGTGCCTGGTACAAATTGTTTTCAGAAATAATCTAGAGCATCCTAAATATATAAAAAGTCCTACAAATGACAAGCCAATTAATCTCTTTTAGAGGTAAACATGGATTTACTTACCCATCACACCTGCTACTTGGCTTCCCAGCTGATATTTCTGATCCTCATACATGCCTACCTCCTGGACTTAGATTCATTCACAGTACTTCTAAAGATTAAGTTAGAAAATTAGAAAATTATTTCATTTCCACACCAGGAATGCAGGCTCTGATGGAGACCTCTGCTTTAGTCTCACGGCGCAGCAGAGACGTGATCCCTGGCGCTATGCCTCCTTCCCCTGGGCCATGATTGCTCCACTCCCTCAGAGACTCCAAGGACATGTTCCTCTGCACACTCATCTTTGCTTCCTCATGTAGGAGTCAGACATTAAACCCTGGAACACCATAAACTAACTCTGTATATGGAGGAAATTAGGACATCACCATGCATGCTGGGAAGGCCTAGATTCAGAAAGGCCTAAGGGACCCTAGGTTTACACCACAGGTTGGTGCTCAGCACAGAAATCCAAAAACCAAACATAGAAAATCCAAACACAGTGGATAAGGGAAGACCTTGAATTCCAGAGATACCATATTACTAATGAAAATATTCTGATTTTTTTTATTTTAAAGAGAAAAAAAACAATAAAACAATGATACAGAATTTCTAAACAAGAAAACGGAAAATTAGCAATGGTTAATATATTGCATATCGTTATCTTCAAAGTAGTTACTCAGATTACAAGATAGAGACAAACAATAGAAGCACAAACCATTTTTAATGAACTATATCAGTAGTATAACTATCTTATGTTTTGTGTATATATATATAAAGATTATATATATATATATATATATATATATATATATATATTCTTTGCCCTATTTTTCACCTTTCATTCATCCCAGTCATTCCTTCCTTTAGAGCAGTTTCTTTCCCTTTCACAATATCTATGGTAGATTTTGGATTTTATTTACTTTTTCAGTTTTTATCCGAGAGAGACAATATTATGTTTACACATGCAAGTTTGATTTATTTCACTTATAAGTATGGTCTCTAGTTGCATCCATTTATCTTTAAAAGCCTCAAGGTTATCCTTCTTTAAAGCTACAAAGCTATTGTGATAAAATCAGCATGGTATTGGCAAAAAAAAGAAAGAACTGAGAATCACTAGGACAGATTAGAAGATGTAGACGCAGCTAAAAACACACTCAGTCGCCTTATCTTTGACAAGCAGCAAAACATGTTCACTGGAAGAAAGACAGCCTCTTTAATGAATGGTGCTAGATAAACTGGCTTTCCACATCCCAAAGACTAAAATTAGATGCACGCGTATCACCAGGCACTAAATAAAATTGAAATGGATCAAGGATCTAGACATTAAAACAGAAACACTAAATCTACTGGAAGAGAAAGCAGGTAAAAAACTTGAATACATAGGAGTAGGCAGAGAGTTCATGAACAAAGCCCAAACTACACAGGAAGTACTTCAAAACCTCAATAACTGGGATCTCATCTTATTAAAAAGCTTTTGCACATCAAAGAAATCATTAGCAGAGTGGAAAGAAAACCCACAAAATGTGAAAAAATTAGCCAACTGCCCCTCAGACAAAGGTCTTCTTCACATAAAGAACTGAAAAAATCAGGCTCCCCAAATTCAAAGACCCAATCCAAAAGTGGGCATCTTAGGTAAATAGATAGGAACAGAGGCAAATAAATATATGAAAAAAATGTTCAACATTATTGGTCATTCAAGAAATGCAAATTAAAATAACAGTGGGATTCCATCTCCCTCCAGAAAGCCTGGTTATCATCAAGAGGTCAGCCAATAACAAATGCTGATGGGGCAGTGAGGGATCAGGAGCCTTCTCCACTGCTGGTGGGAGTGTAGACTGGTGCAACCGCTGTGGAAATCAGTGAGGAGACTCCTCAAAAAGTAGGATTAGAGGTCCCATTTGACCTGCTTAGTCCCTTTTGGGTATTTCCTAGAAGTATGAAAAATATCATACCACAGCAATCTATGTGCACCTATGTTTATAGTAGCATGATTTGTAATAGCTAAATCTTGGAAACAACCCAAATGCCCATCAACTGAGGAATGAATAAAAAAGATGTGGCATTTTTATGTAATTTAATATTGTAATTCTAATAAGAAAATCACAATTGATACAAAGAAGTGACCAAGTATGATCTATTTTAAAAAACACTATAAACTGTCCCTGAAAAAGACTTACTCTGTGTTCAATCTCTAACACTGAAATAAAGAAAGTGAATGGATTAAATTCTCCATATAAGAAGACAGAGGTAGGCCTGGAGGAAGCCTATAAGTCCATCAACTGGATAAAGAAACTGTCATATTAATATCCAATGCTACTCTGCCAAAGGAAAGATAAACGAGTCATTTGTAGGAAACTAGATGAACCTTGAGACCATAATGTTAAGTGAAGTAACTCAGACACACAAGGTGTAATATCAGATGGTTTCTTCTATGTGAAATACTCAATATATGAACAAAGTGCAGTAAGAATAAGGAGAGGAAAAAAGTGATTGCAATCTAGCATGAACAATGCACTTAAAAGTGTGTCTTGATTTGTGTAATTTTCTTATTATTATATTTTTCGTCCTGTCAGTCCATATGCATGATACTTAATTTTATAAGGACTTATAAATAAATGAATGAATCTGATGCTAGCAAAAAAAATGGGTATTGAGAGGAAGGGGAAAAAAGAATTGAGGTGTGTTATGCACATGCGCCAAGCCTACACAATGAATGCAATTGTTACATACAGCAAACATGGACTAATAAAAATTTTAAAAAGAAGACAGTGATTGGCAGAATGGATAAATAAATTGTATGATCCAACTGTATGCTACCTACAAGAGATTGACTTCATATCCAAAGACACTCATAGTCTCATAATTAAAGGATTCAAAGCCACATTTCAGGCAAATAGGAACCAAAAGACAGCAGAATAGCTCTGTCAATATCAGACAAAATATATTTGTAAGTCAAAAAAACCTTTAATAGGTACAGCAGAGTCCTCTGAGACAGAAAGGATTTTGAGATCAATGGTGGCAACCATGACATGACAGCCTGAATGGATGCAGTATCATGAAACCACACATGACAAAAATGACCAAGATGGCCAGTGTTATGCTTCACATTTATTATCATAATACCAAATAGAAATGCATACTTGTATTCAACCATCAAACGAGAAAAGGGCTAGCTCTTTTGGTGGTGACAATTATGTTCTCGGAGTGAATAAGTAGCTTCCCTGTGACTGAGAGAAGATGGAGAAATGGCCCGGTGACACAGCCATCCTAAGAGCCACTGACTCGTTCAGCCCAAATCTCAGCCACACACATCACTACAGGTTGCTCATTTTCTTCTGTGAGCAAAATGCCAGACCTGAAAATGTATCACTTTGGAGCAAAGTTGTCCTAACAGCCACATGAGAGAGCTTACGGGGAAAAAATCAGGAATACTGATCCCATCTTTATTTAAAATGCTGGCCAGGGATTTGGTTCAGTGGCATAAGTGCCTGCTGGTACCAAAAAAAGTAAGTAAATAAAGCATTGATCTTTTTTGTTCATTGTGACAGGTCTTGGTTTTTATTGACCGCAGCAGGTATCACCTGATTCCCAAGGCCCGGGCAGGCCCTCACACTCTGTTGGCAGGGCCAGCGCCCACTCTCAGGGCGCCCTCTCCACAGCTGTGACTTCGCAGTTTCCCGCCTTCCCGCCCTTTCCAGCTCCGCTCAGCCTTTTTGTACCTCTTCTGCTGTCTGTCAACAAGATTTAATGCTTTCCCATCTCATCCCAGGCCTCCCTCCTGGTTATCTCAGCTGCTTGCGTAGTTTATCTGTTCCCAAGCTGCTTCTCCCTCACTTTATCTTCCAGCCGGATGCTCCGGTAACTTCACGCTAATCCAACCTCAGTCCTCCCCTTGTGTTGGTTAGGCAATTCCTGGTGCCGTGAAACATTTCCAGCAGCATTTCCCCATTACCAGTCACACACTTCATCTTGTCAAAATGGACATTTCTGAAATCCTTCCTCGTGCCTGCCTCCTCCTCAGTGGTGTGGGGAGGGAGGTGAGGGCGTGAAACCTGCCCGTTCTGTACCCTCTAACTGTTCAAATATGCCAAAGCCTCTCTCTGCTCCACAGCTGCAGGACACTGGTCTCTCACTGCTGTATTCCCGTACTTTGCAGGCAAACATTGCACTTCAGCACGTAGATTTCCACCAGAGAGAACTTCTCTGATTACACTAGGCTCCTCCTGCTGTGGGCACCTGTGAAACCCCATACCCTCCTCTCATTTATACCCCTCTTACGCATTAAGGTAGCCACTTGTTTTTTCTTTTTAATTTCCTCATTATACCATAAGCCTTGTGAGAGCAGGGGGCATGCCCATGCTGCCCACTGGTGTACATCCAGCCCTCACAGCGTCTGGCACCTACCAGACACTTATTTAACAAGTAATGAATAAAGGCAGTCAGTGAACCTCAAATCCCATCTATACAGTGAATATGCTGTCAATAAGCAACTGAGCAAATCAACAAAAAGCCACAGATGCAGCAATGACAAAGTCCAGCTGCCACTAGGAAGGGGCTAGTTAGAAAGTCCCACCTTTTTCTTAATCACAGTCTGATTTATTTGCTAAACAGACCTCCGTGCTGCAGTGCTGCTCACATAACAGACAGATTGAACCCATGTGTTGGCTTGGCTGTCCTGTGGATGCCTTGGCAGGCCCTGCAGGGCCATCTGGCCCCAAGCACGCGCTGAAGCCCAGCTCTGCGCCTACCCACTGATCTCGTCCAGGACTTAAAGAATTTTGCTTGCTGTTTGCTGGCTACTGCATCTCAATGAAAGAGTAGCACAGAATGGCTCCACAGGACAGTAGGCAAAGATTCAGATTTTCCACATCCAATAAGCTTGTCTTAAAGAGTTGGGACCCTTCCCTAGCAGAGTCTCCTACCACTCCCTGAAAGATTTTTATCCCAGATAGAATGGTCATAGGATACAGTGGCTAAGGCACACATATGTGTTTTTACTGTTTAGTAAGATGAAATGAAGTTGGCCTTGCCTCACTCCAGTCCTAGGGGTCAACTGGAACATTGGCCTCACCTCCTCCTTACCCCATGGACCTCAGGGTCAGAGATCAGCGATGGCCCGCCTCGTCCCCTTCCTCGACCCACAGATACCCAGGGATCAGCGCATCATTGGCCTCACTCCACACCTTGCTCCATGGACCTACGAGTCAGCCGGGTTTTCTGTCACCTCCCCTGAACCCTAAAGATCACAGCAGCCTGCAGACAATTAGCTACTCCTTCCACCACCTGCAGAACCTTGGTGGACTGGTGGCAGTCTCAGCAGCCCCTCACCCACACAGAGGACAGCAGGCTTGCAACAGTATAGTGAGTTTTCCACTCAAATAGAGGAGCTCAGTGGGTAAGCAAGAGCAGCAGTGAATTCCTCCCCAGCTGTAGGGCCTTAGCAAGTCTAGCAAGACTGTGAGTGAGTCCTTCCATACAGAGAACACCAGGTAGGTTGAGGAGAGTGCCAAGTTTTTCTCCAACCTGGATGTAATCCAAAGGGGCTATGAGACACCCAGTGATATGGTAGAGTCCGGCTGAGGTGCACACTATAGCCAGGTAGATCTGGTGGCCTGGAATAGCCTGAAACTGTAGTAACAAAAGGAACTAAGGACTAATTTACATCAATACTCCTAGGCTAGTCAGTCTAGGAACAATACGGAATTCACCCAACAGGGCTACAGGGGAATTCAGGTGCCTGGTCCTCCACTTCATTGTGGGGCCCAGAAATTAGACAAACATCAATCACTCAGTAAGAACCTGAGACACACTGCCTGCGCCCTCAATTCTCGAAACTGGGCAGCCAGGGTGAGTGTCCCTGCACCATCCCAAGCCCCGGGAGTTTAAGATCATTGCTCCCAGGGGCCAAGAACTTAACAGCTTCCTGCCGCACTTGACTGGTTTCTTAGGTCCTGGGAATGCCTGCCCAAACCCAGTGACCCTCTCTGAATCCAGGGAACTGGGTGGCCAGAGTCCCAGAAGCTGAGGGCATAGAAGAGGATTTCCAACAGGCCCAGGG
Source organism: Cavia porcellus (assembly GCF_034190915.1). Classification (NCBI taxonomy): domain Eukaryota; kingdom Metazoa; phylum Chordata; class Mammalia; order Rodentia; family Caviidae; genus Cavia; species Cavia porcellus. Next base: position 46,094,333 of record NW_026947513.1, on the reverse strand, counting down.
GAAGCCTTGGAATAACACTTGAAACATGGAAATATAGGAAAATGACAAAAAGAAAGACCAAAATATAATCTCAAACGTTCAATCCATCCCAAGAAACCTTAGGAGCTAGGTACATAGAAGAAAATATATGCCATACATGTGAAATATCTGAAAGAATAGTACCTGAAGTAAAGAAGCAACTCAAGGAAGCTTTACAGGAGTTCAAACTAGAACTAACTCCCAGGTAAAAGAAGAAATGATAAATGAAAGAGATGCTGAGAACATCTAAAGAAGACACAGCTAAAAAATTAGAGGAACAAAACAAAAAGATAGAATCCCTGGATGAACAATATAAGAAACAAACAGAATACATGAAGCAGATGCACAGAGATATACAGGAAATTAAAGACTCCACTGAAAGCTGTAAAAACCACCTCAACGCAAGTGAAGATAGAAGTTCAGACCTAAAAGACAAGATCAGCTACTGAACAGGAAAGGAAAGATCTTTCAAAAACAACAAGGAATCAGGAAATAAGAATACAATAGCTGCAAGATGATGCAAAGAAAAACAACATAAGATTGATAGGGATAAATGAAAAAGAAGGGGACAACACAAACGATATCAAGAGGCTATTTACAGAAGTAATAGCTGAAAATTTCCCAAACATGAGAATGGAAACTGACATTAGGATCAGTGAAGCATATAGAACTCCAAATAGCCATGACCAAAATCAAACTACACCCAGACATATAATAATACCATCCCAGAAATACAACATAAGAATAGAATATTAAAAGCCGTCAGAAAGAAAATACTGATTATCTATATAGGAAACCTATCAGAATCATAGCAGACTTCTCAGCACAAACAATAAAGTCAAGAAGAGCATGGAGTGAAGTATTTCAGATCCTAAAAGAAAATGATTTCCAACATAAACTGATGTACCCCGAAAAACTGTCTTTCAAAATGTATGGAAAAATAAGATAGTTCCATGACAAAGAACAGCTGAAGAACTTCATGATCACCAAGCCAACCCTGCAAAGAATAATGAAAGACAGTTTAGATACGCTTAGGAAAAAAACACTAAGCAAAGCAGACAATTAACAGAATGGAAAGATAAAGATGTAACAGCAGAAAGATAACATTCAACAATAAACCAACATATAACACTTATAACCATTAATGTAAGTGGTCTCAATGCACCAATTAAAAGAAACACACTGGCAGAATGGATCAAGAAACAACATCCAACCATATGCTGTCTACAAGAAACCCATCTAACCCAAAAGGATACTCACAGACTGAAAGTCAAAGGATGGAAAACAATACTTCATGCAACAGGAACCCCAAGAAAAGCAGGGGTAGCTATTCTGTTTACTAACAATGTGAACTTCAAACCAATAATGATCAGAAAAGATATAGAAGGTCATTACATACTGGTTAGGGGAAAACTTCAAGAGGAAGAGATAACAATCTTAAACATATATACACCTAATTCCAGAGTACCCAGTTATATAAAGCAAGTATTAACAGAAATGAAAAACCAAATTGTCAGCAACACAATTATAACAGGAGAGCTTAACACACCGTTGACACCAAGGGACAGATCAACCAGACAGAAAATGAGCAAAGAAGTAACAGAACTGAATCACACTGTGAACAAATGGACTTGATAGACATATACAGAGTGTTCCATCCAACAACAACAGAATACACATTCTTCTCAGCAGTAAATGGGACATTCTCTAAAATAGACCATATACTAGCCTGCAGAACATATTTAAATAAATGAAAAAAGAGTTGAAATTATCTCATGCATGTTATCGGATCATAGTGCCATGAAACTAGAAATTAATGATGACAGAAACTGCAAAACCCCAGAAACACATGGAAATTGAATAATACACTCTTGAGCAATCAGTGGGTCACAGGATAAATTAAAGAAGAAATTCAACAATACCTACAAGCAAATGAAAATACAAAAACAACTTACCGGAATCTGTGGGATGCAATGAAAGCTGTCCTCAGAGAAAAATTTATTGTACTGAGTTCCCACATCAGGAAAACAGAATGAATACAAATAAATAACCTGATACTACACCTCAAACATCTAGAAAAAGAAGAGCAAGTCAAGCCCAAAGCCAAAAGAAGGGAGGAAATTATAAAAATCAGAGCAGAAATTAATGCAATAGAGACTAAGAAAACAATCCAAAGAATCAATGAATCAAAGAGTTGGTTCTTTGAAAGAATAAATAAAATTGATAACCCCTAGCCAACCTTATTTTAAAAAGGGAAGAAAAAGATCAAATTCATGCAATAAGGAATGAAAAAGGCAAAATCACTACAGACTGTAGAAATACAGAAGATCATCAACACCTATTTCAAAAACCTCTACCCTCATACATTTGATAACACAGAAGAAATAGACAGATTCCTAGAAACATATGAAGTACCAAAGCTAGGTCAAAAAGATGTAAAACTGCTGAATAACCCAATCTCTATGAATGAACTTGAAAATGGAATTAAGTCCTTACCTACAAAGAAGAGCCCAGGCCCAGACAGATTCACTGTGGAATTCTACAAGAAATACAAAGAAGACTTAATGCTGACACTCCTCAAAATCTTCAATGAAATCGAAAGAGAAGCAATCCTTCCTAAGTCATTCCTGGAAGCAAATATTACTCTAGTAATACCTGAGAAAGACACAACTAAAAAAGAGAACTACAGGCCCATCTCCCTAATGAACACAGATGCAAAAATCCTCAAACAAATATTGGCAAATAGGATGCAGAAAATCATCAAGAAGATTATACACCATGACCAAGTGGGATTCATCCCAGGCATTCAGGGACAGTTCAACATATGTAAATCAATACATGTAATCCACCATATCAATAAAGCCAAAAGTAAGAATTACAAGATCATTTCTATAGATGCAGAAAAAGCTTTTGATAAGGTCCTACATTCATTCATGATAATTAGAGAAAATTGCAATAGATGGTCTTTACCTCACTATGATAAAGGCCATTTATGACAAACCAACAGCCAGTATCATACTAAATGGCCCAAAACTGAAGGCCTTTACCTTAAAATCAGGCACAAGACAAGGATGTCCCTTATCACCACTCCTATTTAATATAGTACTGGAAGTACTAGCCAGAGCAATTAGACAAGAGAGAGAAATAAAAGGGATAAAGACAGGAGAAGAGGAAGTTTTATCATTATTTGTGGATAACATGATACTCTACATAGAAGACCCCCAAAACTCCATTGAAAGACTCCTAGATAGAATAAATAAATTCAGCAACGTAACTGGATACAAAATCAATACTCAAAAATCAATAGCATTCCTATATACTAACAACAAAATCACAGAGAGAGAAATAAGAGAGCCACACCCTTCGCACTAGCAACCAAAAAAATGAAATATTTAGGCATTATTCTCATGAAAGAGGTGAAAGATCTATATAGGGAAAATTATAATACACTGAAATAAGAAATTGAAGAGGATCTCAAGAAATGGAAAGACATCCCTTGCTCATGGATAGGAAGAATAAGTATTGTGAAAATGGCTGTTCTCCCAAAACTGTTATACAGATTCAATGCAATCCCAATAAAAATACCATCAACATACCTCATAGATCTAGAGAAATCACTCCTAAAATTCATCTGGAACCAGAAGAGACCTAGAATAGCAAAAACAGTTCTAAGCAGCAAAGGCAAGGCAGGAGGCATCACAATCCCTGACTTGAAGTTATACTACAAAGCAACAGTAGTAAAATCAACATAGTACTGGAATCAAAACAGAGCTGAAGATCAACAGAATAGATTAGAAGATACAACCACAACTACGAACACACACAACCCCTTTATCTTTGATTTGATAAAGGGGCCAAACATGTTTACTGAAAGAACTACTGTCTCTTTAATAAATGGTGTTGGAAAAACTGGCTTTCCATATAGCAAAAACTAAAACTAGACCCATGCCTATCACCATGTACTAAATTAAAATCTAAATGGATCAAAGATCTGAATATTAAAACAGAAACACTAAATCTATTGGAAGACAAATTGGGTAAAAACCTTGAAGACATAGAGGTAGGTAGAGAATTCATGAACAAGGATCAAACCGCACAGGAAATACTCCCCAGAATCAGTAACTGGGATCACGTTTTATTAAAAAGTTTCTGCACATCAAAAGAAATCTCTAGCATAGTGAAAGGAAAACCTACAAACTGGGAAAAAATATTAGTGAACTTCCCCTCAGTAAAAGGACTTCTGTCTAAAACATATAAAGAATTTTTAAAAATCAGACCCCCAAAATTCAAAGACTCAATCCAAAAATGAGCATCTGAGATGAATATACAGTTCTCAGATGAAGAAATACAAATGGCAAATAAATACATGGAAAAAAATGTTGATCATCATTACTCATGAAAGAAATACAAATTAAAACCACACTGAGATTCCATCTCACTCTAGAAAGAATGGCCAGGATCAAGAAAACTACCAACAACAAATGCTGGAGAGGCTGTGGGGAAAAAGGAACTCTCCTGCACTGTTCATGGGAGTGTAGACTGGGGCAACCATTGTGGAGGTCAGTCTGGAGATTCCTCCAAAGGCTGGAATTGGAATTCCCATTTGTTCCAGCTATTCCACTTCTAGGCATATTCCCAGAAGAACTGAAAACATCATACCACAGTGATATATGTGCAACCATGTTTATAGCAGCACAATTTGTAATATCCAGATCTTGGAAACAACCTAAGTGTCCATCAACTGAGGAATGGATAAAAAAAGTTGTGGTATTTTTATACAATGGAGTACTACTCAGCTACTACATTGAGATATTTATAAGTAAGTGGGCGCAGCTTGAGACCATACTCATAAGTGAAATAAATCAAATTCACATGTATAAATACAGAATAGTTTCCCTAGTGTAAGAAATGGTAAGAATACATAAAAGTATGTGTTAATCATGATTCCCCATTACATTGCTTTGAAGCTTTATAATGTTTTCATTCATTAGTTGGAATGGTTTTATTCTGGGTTGTTTAATTTTATTGTCTGTGATGGTATGAACAGCTATTTTAAATAAAACAAGACATTATAATAGCTAGTGCTGATTTAATATCATCTTGTTTTAAAATCCCACTAAGCTTTTGTTCTTCTGTCTCCATTGGTTTTATCATGATGTATCTTACTGGATTTTATTATATGTGATAGTATAAAGAAAAATTTTTATAGACAAGGAGGTAATATAGTAACCATTGTTCATTTTCTGTTAGTTGGTTCTGAATAACCTGTAATACTTTCATTCTCTTGAATGGTTTTACACTATCTTGTGATGTTTGACACTACAGTGTATGAAGGTACTCTCAAATATTTCAAGGAAAGAGATACTATGGTAGCTACTGTTATATCAAGTTGTCTTATTGTGAAACACTATGTCACTTAAATTGTTCTGTTCTGCTCTGAACTTCTTTGTTATGTCCTCTTTTATTTTAATCTTTTTTTAAAATAAAAAAGAGAGATAAAGAAGGTCACCACGTACTTGTTAGGGAAATAATTAACAATCATAAATATATATGTACCAAATACAGGAGCACCCAACCATATAAGACAAATACTAATAGACATGAAAAACCAAATATGCAACAACACAATTGTAGTAGGGAACCTACTACAGCAAAATCAGCAAAGAAACAACAGAACTGAATCAAACCTGTAAACAAATGATCTTAGTAGATCAACCACATCAGAATACACATTCTGGGCCGGGGATTTAGCTCTGTGGCCTAAGCACCTGCCTGGTAAGCATGTGGTTGTGAGCTTGATCCCCAGTAACAATAACGAAAAAAAGAATACACATTCTTCTCAGCTGCACATGGCACATTCTCCAAAACAGACCATATATTAACCCATAGAACATTCTTAAGTAAACACAAAAAGATTAAAATTATCCCACGCAGGTTATCTCACGATAGTACACTGAAATTGGAAATTAATTGCAAGAGAAATTTCAAAACCTGCATAAACACGTGGAAATTAAATAACTTCTTGAACAACCAATGGGTTACAGGTAAAATTAAAGAAGAAATTAAACAATACCTACAATTCAATGAAAATGCAGATATAACATATCAAAACTTGTGGGATGCAATGAAAGTGGTCCTAAGAGAGAAATATATAGCAATGAATTGTCATATCCAGAAAGCATATCAAGCACAAATAACCTAATGTTACACCATAAGCTTCTAGAAAAGGAAGAGCAAGTTAAGCCCAAAGTTCACATAAGAGAGGAAATTATAAAGATCAGAGCAGAAATTAACACAATTGAGACTAAGAAAACACAAAAAAATAACGAATCAAACAGCTGGTTCTTTGAGAGAATAAACAAAATTGCTAAATCTCTAGCCAACCTTATCAAGAAAAAGAAAAAAGACATCAAGACGTAGCCATAACACCTAATAAACCTCACTAACAAATTAACATCATTTATTAAAATACTGCAATCTGTATTACTACATGGTAGTGCTGAATGCAAATCCCTTTGAAAGGTTTTTTTTCTGTGCTGTAAAAAAGCACAGTGTGATACCAGAAACAGATACACACTTAGTGTTTGGTGAAGGGCTGTACCTGGCCCCTCCCCCACACAGGCTCTGGTGATAAATCAAGTGCATTTCCCCTACTTTTCTAGGATCTTTTTCTCAAAACAGCAGTCTGTAAACCCTAGGGGTTTGGTTTGAGGCAGGCGGAGACCTCTTGGTAGTGCACGATGTGCTATTTCAATGCCTCCCATAGTGCATGGGAAGGGCCTCTCTCACCAGAGACCCTGCTCCTCACTACTATGCAGCCCTCTGCTCTGCCCTCCCTGCCAAGGGCCACATCCTTGTCTTTTTCTTCCAACATGAAATTTCTAAGAACTGGGATGGATTTAGTGCCTCACACAGAGGAAAAAGTCACCAGACCCTGAGATTTTTCTACCAGTCTGGCTGACAATTTTGTGCCAACAGCAAGGGCGGTTAAATCAGCTAAGATGAGGCTCTTTGTTCTCTTACTTTTGTGATTTCATGTTTGAACATTTGAAGTTAGCAGTAATTCCAAATGGTAGCTCTTTACTTCTCTCCAGTTTGCTTCTATCTGAAGATACAAACTATTTGTATTTGGACCAAATCACAATAAGATGCAGAAACAACATAAGACCAGTGAACAGGTATCTCCCTGCAATGACCGGAAATGGAAGCCATAAAGGGGAAAACTGACCTCCATACTCTGTTATCACCTGTGTCCACCACAAACAGTGGCACTGATTTATTGAGGGACACAGCACCCTACGAGGAACTCCGAGATTTAAATTAGCAAAGCTAGACGATGTCATATCAATTCAGAACAAATCAGAATATTTGCTTACAGAAACAAAAAGCCTTTTCAGTTCCTAAGTATTTACAATTTAAATATTTTTGTAAAGTCAAGACAGAAAGAGGTTAAAGTGCAAGACTTTTTTTCCATACATGACTTTCTGACTTACAATAAGTCAAGCATCGGTGCTCAGGTTCACATCCAGCTGAGATTTAAGACAGGCTCAGGTATCTGCAAAAACAAAAATGGCAATTACTTGGTGAATCTGAAACAATATAAACATTCTTAGTGGTCATACACATATTTACATCTGTGTAAGAATCTCTTTCCTCTCCAAGCCCCTTTTAGAGTCTATACTCAACATTCTATGCTTAGGTTTCTGCACTTTATTGTTGATGTGGAAAAGATGTGCAAATTCCCATTAACTCACCAAATACTTAAAATCAAAAATTTCTTCCCAGAAAAAGTATACAAAATTTGCCTTATAAAACCTCCACTTTAAAAAGTCCATAAATGTATCTACTAATCTTTTTACTGAGCTTTGAAATATGTAAGCACAAGAAACTACTTTTGCATATATTTCAAAGTGAAAATTTCCCTGCAAGAAAATATAGAAAAATAAAATCTTATTGAAATACCAAAAAATCCATCAACTACGAGGACTGTAATTCTCTAAGAAATACTTCATACTTAAAATAAGACCTCAAGCTGTGCATGGTGGCACATACCTATAATCCTAGCTCTCTGGGAGGCTGAGACAGAAAGATCATAAACTTCAGCCCAATCCTGGGCAGCTTAGTGACTTAAAGAGAACTTGTCTCAAAATTTAAAAACAAAAAACAATTTTTAGGAAGGATTGAGGATGTAGCTCAGTGTGAAGCTCCAAGGTTCAGTCCCCAGTAGTACAGAAGTATGTCCAGATCAGCTCACCCAGCAGACTTCAGCTCCAGCCCACAGCATTTTCAAGTCCTCATTGAGACCCTCTTTAGACAGCCTTGCAGAGCAGCTCTGCACACAGGGCATGAGCAGACCTCAGAGTTGACTGCCACCGTGGAAATGCACCTTCTCTTAGGTTTTCTTGCAGATGTGATATATTTGGACCAAGTAAGTCTCCTCATGATGCTCGAATTTTTTGAAAATCAGCACAAAACTAATATTAGACACCAGGTCCTAAAAGGCACCTATGGTGTTTTCCAAAGCCCGTATATTTTTATTTTTATTTTCTGGAAAGAAATGAAAATTTCAAAACATGCATAGAAGGAGAATAGTACCCATGAGACCAGAGGACCTCAGCAACACACAGGTGGGGCATCCCTGCTTTCCTCTCACAGGAAAAGAGCCCTGTGTGGCCGCTGGGACCCAGTGTCCCGCTGGCACCGCTCTCTCTGGATCTCTGACTGGGATCATCACAGCAGCTACCTTATCTCACAGAGCAGAGGGAGATGGCCCATCTCTAAGCAGCCTCAGACTTGCAAAGTAAAAGCCCTGAAGCCTCTGGCACCAGCATTTTTCCTGGCCAGGGGCAAAGCTTGTCTCCCTGGAAAGCATCTTTGCATGTTTGGCCGAGTATTACTTATAAACTGCAGAGAATTAAGATGGAGTCACCAAAATCCTCATGCTACAAAGTCCCCCCACCCCCCCACACACACAGCCAGCCTGATGACTTCTCACACCTTTATCTATGCATTTACGCTTTTGTTTCCTAATAGAAACTTTCACAGGGGGCTGGTAAGGCTCAGAGAGGCTTGGGACCACTTTGAACATACATACGAAAAGGCCATTTTCAACTGCCCGTCACCTAGCGGAACTGTTCGAGGTTGTTTTTATACAGTACACAGTGCTCTTAGAAGATGTTAGTTAATTCCATATTAACTGAATTAATAAAATTTCTCAATACATCAAAAAGTCCATCTTGCCTTTGAGCAGAGGATGTGGGTCTCCATACAAGATTAGAAAGCTTTCTGAGAGTTTGTTCCCCATCTCCCACCCTCCACCCCACCATCGACCTGTTCACACCAGCAGACAGCAGAGCGGCAGCCAGGAGGCGGAAGTGGGTCCCACCGTGAAGAGGCTGCCTGGAGGTTTTCAGCAGTTTAGAGAGAAATTCATACCTGAGGAAGTCATGGAGCTGACCCTGAAGCTCAGTCTGTGCTTTCCCCAGTCAGATGGAGTCAGCTGTCGCTGCCATCCCAGTCTCATTTGACAGTGTACAAGCCCTGCAGCCATTTGAGAGTCCGTAACCTTAGCATCTGTTCCTGGCTCTATACTGCCTGCCTTCTACAAGTAAGTATTCGGTCACTTCCTTCAGCATCAGAGCCAGTGAGATAAGATTCTAGCACTGAGCCAATGACCAGAGTCAGAAGTTGCAACAGAATGTTTTTAAATGAAGGGATTTAAAGTGGCTATTTGGCCTATCAGTGGAGAAGCGGATATATTTTTTTGTGGTAAGATATAGTCTCAAATGTAGTCTTTATAATAGTAATTGAATATAGTAGTAATCAAATTAATTATATCTATTGTATCTACACAGAAAATTCTGAAAAACTAAAGGTCGGAGAATGTTATGTACCAAATGATACAATTTATTTAATTTTTAAATCTGTAAAATAATGTTTTAAAATGCTATGAATGTACACATACCTATACAAAATGCATTAAAATGCTAATGGGGAGGAAAACCCTACCTTGGGAATGAAGACATTTTTGGGGGGCTTTGGGGATTCACGGGCCAGGAAATGGTAAATAAGAAGCTTTGACAATACATGATACCTTGTATTAATTTAAAGATCTGTTGCCAAGACAGCAAAATGTTAACCTTTGTTCAGTATAAGCAGAGGCTGTACAGAATTTGTTTTATTAGCCTCTATAGTTTCCTGAAGGTTTGAAATAGTTCAACATAATTTTCTGAGTGTTTTATCAATAATAGGTGGGTGACTGCTTCTGAGAAAAAAGAAAGATGGCAGGAAAGAGAGGCCAACAGGGCCCCCTGCTGACCACAGCCTCCAGAGTGACCACTGTCCCTAGACAGTGCATGCATGGCTTGGTGCTTGTCCTCAGCAGAGGTCACAGGGACAAGAGGTTGCAGGGGAAGGAGGTGGGCAGCAGAGGATGCCTGGGGATGGAAGACAGTGAGGGCACAGCGTTGGGGACAGGGCACCATCAGGGTGCCCGGGCACCACCGGCAGCATCGGAGATGGGGCAGGGAGGCCCATTTGCAACCAGAGTATTAGAAATGTGAATTGCAGTGGTGGGGAATGCAGACCGACTCAGCAGGGTTGGTGCTGAGACTTAGATATTCCCAAGTCAGGGAGAATCAGAAGACCAGGACCCTTCATCCTCATCAGAGCCACAGAATTTACTGGAATGAACTGGGATTCCTTAAGAACACAAATCCTCCTGGGAAAGTCAGCAATCCTGACCTCCGTTAGGTCTCACTCACACGTGGCCCTGTCTGATTAACTGGAGGAACCCAAGTAAGTGAGCTCTAAGAAGACGCAACAGGAAGTGGATTGTACCCAGTGGGAAGCCAGGGGTCCGACGTGGTGAAGTTAGCAGTGGCACCCAAAGGCCAGAGGTGCAATGCAGAGGGTGACAGCCGAGCCTCCGGCAGGGGCATCCACCCCTGTGAGTGTCAGCCAAGAGCTTTCTACTGCCTGGCGTCTCTGGGGCACAGGCCCTCCCACCACACCTAAGAGCAGAGGAGGATTCTCAGACACAGAACTGGCCAGATCATCAGCAGAGATCCCAGAGGAAGAGCCGCATGTGGCAGCAAAGCCTTGGTCTGAGAGGTCCAGAGCATCGAGGCAGCAGATGGCGGGTGCTCTGCCCCAGCTGGCCAGCAGCAGTGCGGTGGCTCAGGTGGAAGCCTCTGCTGGAGCCCACCACGCAACAGATTCCCCAGCGCTGCTGCAGAACCTCCCTTACCTCTGTGATGGTGCAGGAAAGCGCCCGCTGCTCACTTTGCAGGAGCAGTGGTCGGGGCCCAGGCTGCGAGGGCCACTGCAGCTCCAAGGTTGTGTCACCGAGCCGCACAGCCAAAGGGGCTCGGCTCTGTCCTGGGGCCCTTCTCCAGCTGTGGCAGCTATGGCAGCTGTGGGTTTAGGAAGACTGGGTGGTGAACCCAAGCCAGGGCTCAGCACAGATCAATGCAAAGCAACTTGTGTGTGTAGGGGGGTGTTTCCACAAGCAGAGGGAAAAAACCGTGGTGGGCAGATGGTATACAGAGCAGCAGGAACTGGACCCTCAGTGCCCCCACACAGCGAGGCCAGAGGGTGAGATCACAGTTACCTTCAGGGAATAAAAAGCCAACACAAAATAAACCACAAATTCAAACTAGATGACTCGAAGACAGAACCCGGGAGAATTTTCAGTGGAGGAAGCTGTGGGGACGGAGGAATACGCAGATGATCAGACCCACGGGTGAACACGTCGTGCCCACGCCCTTCTTCATGAACAAGCAAGGGTAAGCACAGGACGGCCCAGCAGGCACTCAGGGGCTGCACGGAGGAGCTAGCATGACTGGAAAGGCCAGAGGACAGGTGACAGCAAGCCGGGCAGGTTTGGCTGAGTGTACAGAGCCAAGCCAAAGGAGCAGAGCAGAAACCTTTCGCTGCAGAGCTGGCCTCTGGTCTCCATGTCCCCCCTCTCTGAGTGTCTGTCAGTCCATGAGCCCAGCAGTCCTCAGCTAACAAAGTGCTTGAATGTGTGGAGAGATAAAGTCATTAAAACAAGAAAGGCAAGGCTTTCTACAGGCCACACCTGATGCCATGCTGAGGACCATCCAGCAACATCATGGCCACTAAGCTAAACCTGAAAGGGTACCCACTCACCAAGCCTCGGGCCATAGCAGGGAGCATCCTACATCCCCTCAGTGACGGCCTCTGGCCCAAGCCGTCCCATCAGTTGTCAGCTCGGAGAGCAGCAGGAAGCAGCAGGCGCTGACCCAGTGGGCCCAGCCTGGCCTCCCAAGGAGGACATTGGGAAACAGGATCTGTCCCTGTCTTCCAGTGTCGTGCTCAGGTGTAAACACAGTGTTACACAACGATGAAAGATCCACACGGGGACCAGGACAGATGCATGCCTGCCGCACACCTGCTGTCAAGGTAACAGCTACCTCGGATGCCTAGCAACAGGATCCTTCCTGGGCTGTCCTCAGAGAAACTAAGGGATTAACCAGGCTGCTGCTCCCATCAGGGGTGTGTGTGTGTGCCGCTGCCCTCTAGAGGGCTGATCGACACGGAGAGCCCTTCAGAGACAGTCCCCGGGGTCCTCCTCTGCACCTCTCTGCTGAGGGGACGGGCCCCCTAATAATCCGTACACTTCCCCTCTTCTGGCCACTTCCAGTGAACACTCAGCACGCACTGAGGAGCTTGTGTCCAGACAGCCACACAGCGCAACCAGATGGCAGCCTGGACGTGGTGAAGCGGGATGCGTGAGCAAATTGCAGTGCTTCCTTTTGATCCAAATCCTCTTATGGGAGTGAGGCTCTGGCACTCACAGCTCCTTCTGATGACCAGTTCGAGACCCCGGACGGAGTCCTGGAGCCTGACGTCCAGAGCTCTGGAGGGCACGTCCCTTGCACAGCTTTGGGTACCCTCACACTGCCGCTTGTGCCCCGGGTACCCTGCCTCGGACAAGTAATAAGCTTGCAGTAGGAAAGGCTGGCAGCCACAGGCCTCGCAGGCCCTCGCCTTCACCCGGGCTCCTGCCTTCCCACCGCCTGAGTGCTCCCTGATGCTGGAGGCTCCCACAGAAAGCCTGCACTGTGCGTTACAGAACAAAGCTGTGTCACGTGCAGCTCTTCGTGATTTACAGGTGAGTCATTAGCAGTCCAGAGCAGCAAGTTGTGTTGTCTCACTATGCACAAATTTTGGGAAAAGATGTCTTTGCAACCTCAATCCCAGGTACAGCCAGCGTCAGACAAGCAGCTGTGGGAGCTGTGTGGACGGGCTCCCCGCCTCTGAGTGGCCCCGGCACACAAAAGGCTTGTTCTCCTTGTTGTAATAATCAGTTTTTAGAGCTCACTCCAATTCTTCCTTTTCTATGAAAGATGCCTTACATAAGCCTCTCCAAGACCCCGAGACCCCATATTCCTAAAACAAACCCTGCCACCTGACAGGGCCATTCCCGCCTCAGGTCGACTCTTCTATGCCTTATGTAGACTTCTAGCAACTCATTATATTTACCGATTGATGGTTTTCTCTCCTTAGAAGACTGCGAGCAGCTGGGGGGGGGGGTCTATTTGAAAAGGTACAGTTGTGGCACACAGGCGGTGTTTAGGTAATGCCTGGTGGATAGATGAGCGATGCTGACATAGAAGGGTGCCCGGCGATGGGAAGAGAGGGGAGGGCAGGGAGGAGAAGGAGGAGCTCAGATGACTTGGGGGTACCAGTCCCCCAAGACGCCAGGGATTATGTGTCACAAACATGTATCAGTAAAAAAGAAACTGAAAGAACAAGGCACCTCTCTGCTGAGGGGAGACTCGGACCTTTATCTGTCAGAGTCTGATCCTGTCTCATACCTGCTGCCACAAAGGAAAGAATTTTGTTCTCTTTTTGCCTGAATGTTCCATCGAGCAGACACAGCCCACGGTTTTATCCATTCAGCTGTGGGGGGCCACCTGGATGGAGCTTGACTGAGTGAATAACGTTGCCATGAGCATGGCAGTGTAGCACCTCTGTAGTGCAGTGGCCCCATTCCCCTTAGATACCCGCCATGGGGATGCCCAGATCATGTGGTGTCTCTAGACTGCTCAAACGGCTTCACCTGCTTCCCATCATGACCACTCTCACATTCCTATCAGTAGTGACTGATGGTTTCCTCTTTGTTACTCTCAGTCTTATGGGGATTGACAGGAAGGTAATGGGGATTAAACTCAGGGCCTCCACACTGAGCTACATCCCAGCCCTTTTTAATCTTCCATTTCAAAGACAGGGACTCTCTCAGTTGCTCAGTCTGTCTGAATTTGAGATCCTCCAGCCTCAGCCTCCCAGAGTCATGTGGGAGCCACCACATCCAGGTTGTATTTACTCTTTTTAGTTATGGCCACTCTAATTTGATTTGGATCAAATTCAAGATGATATCTCATCACGGTTTTGATTTGATTTCCCTGGTAATTACTAATGCTGAGTGTTATTCATAAGAATGGAAGGAAGGAGCGGACCAGATAACTTGTACCTAAATACAGTGAGGAGTAGTAAGTGTTAGTGTTATGACGCACACTAGAGTCACTATGGTTTACAGAAGTTTAAAAAATATAGTTTGAGAGAAGTTGGCAGATTGCCAACACAAAGAAATGATAAATGTTTAAGAACATAGCAATGACAATTACCCTGATCTGATCACTACACATTATGTATGTGTATACACCACACTATAGAATTACCACACTATACCCCATAAATACATAATTAAAAATAAAACATAGGAGCTGAGAGGACATGAGTAAAACACATGCTTAATATGTGTAAGGTCCTGAGTTCAACCCTCAAAGCCAAAAAAATATGAATAGATGATAAATGAGTTATAATAGCATGTTCATGGATAATGTGGTATATGTTGAACACCCTCAGTGTGTTAGTTAAACTCTAGAAACCCATTCACGAGACCACAGAACTCACATCCAACTTTCCTTGCTGTATCTTTTTTTTACAGAATGTATTTTTTATGATTTTTAGAATTCGAACTTTTCCTACTAAGATTTTTCAAAGCACAAGGATGAAAATAAAACCTGCCCTATCTGACCTTACATTTTCCTGAGACTCACACTGGATTAAGAAATACATTTGCACTTGTTATAAGCTAAAAAACCCAAAATGTGCTATATTTATTATAACTTGTTTCTTCCTGTAAATCTGGTGTGATTACCAGTCAAGTTGCAACCTTGTAACATTCCCCAGCCCCCTCCCTGCCTCCCTGATTCCTTTTATGGAGACAAACTGATCCCAAGACCCTGATTCCTCCCCTTGCGGCTTGCTACTTTATAACTCTCTGCAGCCGCTGGCACTGCTGAGCTCAGCTAAGTGCTTCTTTTTTAACTTTTGAAGTCCGTCATTTTTATTGCCCATATCAGCCCTGACTTTCTCTGTCTCTCTGTCTCTCTGTCTCTCTGTCTGTCTCTCTCTCTCTCCCCATAAATATATAATTTGTGGGATAGGAATTCTTTTGCCTGGTAATACGGACCAAGTTCTGCTCTCAGTCAGTTCCTCTAGCAGGAAGCGGGGGAACGGGAAGAGGACAAAACCGCAGGAAATGACACGCAGCAGGTCTCACCTGCCAGCTCCTCAGCATCATTAAGTGAAAGAAGTCACAAGACCACCTTCCACTACAAGACTCATGGCTCCTTATTTCCCTTTCTCTGATACCTTAGCTCAATCTTCTTACCCAAATGTTGACCCTCTCTAGCATATGAGCAAAATAGTTGCAGTAAGCAACAGCCTCGTGGGTAGCATGAACCGTGAGGAACTGAATACATCTTCTGTTTTGGTCTTCATTGTTGCCTGACATGAATTTGACAGCAAAACCACAGCACCTACCTGGGTGTGGTGGCCACTCCTATAATTCCAGTACTCAGGAGGCTGAGGCAGGAGAATCATTCCTAATTCAAGACCAGCTTGGGCTAAAAAGCAAGCCCAAGGCCAGCCTGAACTGCATAGTGAGACCCTATCTCAAGTAGACAAAAAAAAAAAAAAAAGCAGCACCTGCTAAGGGTGGTGGTGCACACCTGTAAAGCCAGCACCAGGGAGACCAAAGCAAGAGAATGAAAAGTTCAAGCCCACAGGGGCGGAGCAAAGATGGCAGGTAGATAACAGCAGGCTACAGAGGTTCCCTGAGATAGTCAACTTAGAATTCAACACAATACAGCATGGGGAGCCCCAAACAAAGATGAATTCTCTCATCCCAAGAAGAAACTGAGGTGAGAAGAACCAACCAAACATACAGTCCCAGTGCTATTATTGGAACAGCTAAAGGTTCAGTGCTCCCACCGCAGCGGGCGACTTGCCAAGCCATCTGAGGTCCCTCCCCTTCAACTCACTGGAGGCACAGTCACAGTGAGGTCGGGGGTTGGCCAGTGGAATGGACAGCTGAGCTGGCAGGGAGCCTGCATGGAGTGGTGAGTGACAGGAGTGGAGCCATTCCACAGAAAGGGGGGCTCCAGCGGACGACATTCTGGGACCAGGCAGGACTGGCAAGTACAAAGGGCAGCAGTGACTTCAGTCAGTTGTTCCCTTCCCTAACAGGATTGGTGGAGTAAGCTAGGCCTGGGTCATGTGACCTGGCTGAGACCCAATAGGTTATCCGAAATCAGTTCCCTATGGTGGTGGCACACACTAACGCAGTGAAGCCTCAGAAGTTTGACTGACCTGGAGGGGAGGCGGTGCATAGTAATACAGCATAGTCCTCAGCAGCTTGACTGATCTGGAGGGGAGGGGCCAGCATACACTGCCCCTGTTTGCAGCTCACTAGCACACTGCATTGGGAAGGGTCACCTAGTCAGTGTGCTTCAGAAGAATTGTAACCAACAAAAAAAGAAACTGGGGCCTCCTGGAAGAAACAAAAAAGATGGGAAGGGGAAGCAACAACAAAAAGTCCCCAGGTCCCAGCCCTGAGAATATTAACCCAGGACAGGTAAATACAAAGGAGAATGAGAACAGCAAACATGCATTATCAGACATAGCACCAGTGGACATAAGGAGATATATTCAGGACCTCATAGACAAGTTCAAAAGGGAAATATTTAGCCAAGTAAAACAAGATATAAGAAGATTAATAAAAGACACGCTAAGCACCCCTCAAGCAGACACAGACGGAAGAAGGGAAGAACTCAAACAAAGGAGAGAACCATTTGATGAAGAATATAAACAAAATATAGAATACATGAAGCAGATTCAAAGAGATTACCAGGAAATTAAAAACTCTATGGAAAGATGGCAAATCTGCTTGAAAGAAACTAAAGATAGATTATCCAAACTGGAAGACAGGTTTGCAATATGTTATTATGAAAGGAAAAACTTCTTAAAAACAACAAGGAAACAAGCAGTAACAATACAAAGGCTAGAAGATAACAAGAGGATCTATAACTTAAGAATAAAGAATGTGAATGAAGAAGCTGGGTTACAAACAAAGGAACTGCAAAGGCTATTCACAGAAATAATTAAGGAAAAGTTCCCAAACATAGGAAAAGGAAATGATATTCATATGTATGAGGCATTCAGAACTCCAGCCACCTACAACCAAAACAGAGCCACACCCAGGCATATAATAATCAAAATCCCAGAAATTCAATATAAGAACAGGATATTAAAAGCTGTCAGAGACAAGAAACAGATCACCTATAAAGGAAGGCCCATCAGAATAACAGACTTCTCAACAGAAACCATCAAGTTAAGAAGAGCCTGGAGCGAAATATTCCAAGCCCTGAAAGAAAATAACCTCCAACTCAGATTGATATACCCTGCTAGACTGTCTCTAGAAATTAATGGAGAAACAAGATGCTTCCAAGACAAAGAGGAACTTGGGAAATTTGCAACACCAATCCAACTCCACAGAGAATACTGCAGGGCATTCTAGAGAGAGAGAAAATATTAGGATTCCAGGAACAATGTCAGAGAGGCCTCAATGAATGGAGCAGAAAACAGAATGAAGAAGATAAGCAGACAACTGATGGCAAAAAAAAAAAACATAACAGAAATGAGACAGAGAATATTGTTATAATCTCTAATGTAGATGGCCTTGATACCCTAAATTAAAAAAAAAAAAAAAAAGAACCACACGTGGAGTAGATCAGGAGGCAGAGTCCACAGAGATGCTATTTATAGGAAATATAATTATCATGAAAAAGAGTACATGGACTAAAAATCAAATATGAGAAACCAATGCTCTATGTGACAGAGAACCAGAGAGTAATAGGGGCAACTAGACCAGTATTTGTGGATAGGTTGGAAAGACAGGCCTTAATAGGTAAAGGAATACAATTAGAGATCAAGTCCAGGAAGGAGAAGGTTCAGAACCACTTAGGTAAATAGCAGGTTGGCCCCCCCCAATTTAAAACCAAGGGCCTTGGTGAGACCCAAAAATGCACAGTGTACCCTGGGGAAGTGAAAGGGGAGGGAGAGTCTTAAAAAGGTGGCAGAAGATACTGTTAATAGTGTATCAAGATTTAAAACCCACATTACTTGCACCACTCTGCTTAGATAGATTTTATTCTGTCCCAGTTTGTCTACTTGCATTAGATTTGATACAGCAATCCCAAAAACATCAGGATATAACACAGTAATTGTCTTTAATTTCCTATTAACTTAATCTGGAGCCCTGTGTGACTTATACTTGTTTTATCATGACTGATCTTAGTTAAATCTGGTTTGTTTGATTGCTGTTTCATATCAACAGATTTTATTCAAAACTGATATGATTGATAGTATCAAGTCTGAGAGTACAGGCAACTACACTGAAGATGACAAGACTCTACGATACACATTCTGGTTTGATAACTACCTGCTTTTGAAGTTTTATACTATATACAATGTTGTGTTTTTATTAATACTGTTATATACTGATATATTCAATTTTACTATGTCTGATGATATAGCCAGTTCTATTGAAGATAACAAGAGACAACCCAGGAACTATGGTAGAACTCCTTGTACAATGGTCTTATATGTCTTTTTCATTTCATGTGTTTATAGGAATATGTTTTGTTTTGTCTTGCTTTGTTTTGTTTTTCCCTCTAACAAAGGAAGGATTAGAAATACATGTTAAGATTCATGCATGTGTAGAATCTATAAGCAGTTTATGAGAACTGATCTTATGACACATGATGAAATGAACAGATACTTTAAAGAAAAAGAGACACTAAAGTATCTAGTGCTGATCCTGGAGTGTCATAATGTAAAACCCAGCAATACTATTATTCTTTGTTCATAGTGGTATTAGCCTGCCTTGGTTTGTTCAATCTCAACATAATTGAAGATATGGATAACTGCATGTATGTTCAAGTGCACAGGACTGATAACCATATTTCTAAGTTTTTGATGGTTAGTTGAACAGAACTGGTTGCAGTCTCACTGTTTGAATCCTCACTTTATATGTTCCACTTTAGTATCTTGAATAACTATTTGTAAGAGGAAAATCTGTCATCATAAACTCGTGATTTCTTACTGTTTATTTTTTTCTTTGAAAGTAGGTATTATTTCTACCCATTTTCTGTTTTGTTTAGTTTTTCTTTAAATAAAATTTTTTTAAAAAGACACTAAAGTACCCCGTTTTGATCCCAGAGTGTCATGATGTAAAATCCAGCAATATTATTAATCTTTGTTCACAATGATTTTAGCCTGCTTTAGTTTGTTCAGTCTCAACATAAATGAAGATGTGGATAACTGCATGTATGTTCAAGTGTATAGGACTGACAACCATATTGATAAGTTTTTGTTGGATAGTTGAACAGAACTATTTGCAGTCTCGCTGTTTGAATTCCCACTTTATATGTTCCACTTTTGTATCTTGAGCAACTATTTGTAAAAGGCAGTATGTAAACATTAACTAGTGACTTCTTACTGTTTATTTTTTCTCTGAACATATGTATTATTTCTACCCATTTTATGTTTTGTTTAGTCTTTCTTTAAATATAATTTTTTAAATGTAAAAAAAAACAAAGTTGAAGCCCAGCCTGTGAACCTCAGCAATGTTACTCAGTAATATAACTATATACATATAAATATCAAATTATTATTATATTATTATTATTATCAATGAGAGGTTGGAACCATTTCTTGTATGGCACCTTGATACATAGCCTATTATACTGTTAAATTTATATTTATGACATGTTGCAAAAATAAATGTTTGTTGCCCAGCATGGCACACCTGTAATCCCGCAATTTCGAGGCTGAGGCAGGCAGATCGTCATGAGCTTGAGCCAACCCAGGCTACACGGTGAGTACAAGACCAGCCTGAACTACATAGCGAGACCCTGTCTCAGAAAAAATCAATCAACAAAATGGTTTCATGCTAAGTGACAAATTGCTGCCATGTGCTGTGGATTAACTAAGTTCATCACAGAAAATAGAACAAGTAAACCTGTGCATTAAAGTGCCAATGATTAAAGTGTATTTTTTCATTTATTCAGTCATTGTTTATCAAACATCTGCTTCATTTTCCAGCTGTTGTTCTAGGCACCGAGAACCCAGAAGCAAACAAAACAAAAAGTCGTGCGCTTGTGGATTTTACATTCTGTAAAGTTTAGGAACTATGAGCAGGTAATAGGAAGGTGTGAGGGGACAGCACAGAACATGAAGCTGGAGAGAACGCCCCGACAGGTGTGCACGGCCTGAGGTCACAGGCTCCAGCCGGGGAGCCAGTGTGCTTCTCAGTCTCTTCTCCAGGGGGGAGGCGCGGGATGCGCAGTCCTGATCCACCAGGGAGGAGGCCGGGACTGCGTGGACAGGAGCCACTTCCTGTGTCCTGGCCATGGTCACCCGAAAATGCTGTGAGTGGAGCAGTGGCCTCTTGTGTTCTGCCGGGGCCATGGGAGTGGAGTCTGGTGCAGGCCGCTGGGCTCAGCGACATCCTGGGCTGTGGTGGCTGCCTGTACAGCAGAGGAGCTGACATCAAGCCAGAACCAGAACGGGAACCAGAACCATAACTGGAAACTGAACCAGAATCAGAACCAGAATGCAGCAAAAAAACACCCCACCTTCCCACACTGAGGCCGCAGGGTGGTTCTCAGGGCACTCTCAGAGCCCCATCCAAGTGTTTTCCAACACCTCCATCTATTTCTCCCTCCACCTCTTTCCCCCATCATTCCTTCCTTCCCTTTCTTTTTCTCAATCATAATTGCTACATGCTAGGCCGAAATACTACAGAGATGGAACTCCTGGATGCTTTCCTGGAGGACTGTGTTGTGTCTAATTTTAATGGAGAATTGACTTTCAAAGAACGACTGTTTTGAGCAGTAGGAAGGTTGTTGTACAGAGCTCAAATTCTCCTGCTGAATTCTCTTTCTAGTGAAATGCTTCTGTGGTCATTTCTGCAAAACAGATGAAAACTATTTGTGTTTCATAGCAGATGCCAGTCAAGGAGCCATGGGGGTGGGCCCAGGGTACAGTCTGGAGTCACAGGCGGATGCCTGCCTGCCAGACCCATTGGAGAAGGTTGTGCATGGTTCATGACCACGGAGAAGCCACAGAGTAACAGAACTTTAAAAATGTGATGTTGTCACAATTGCCTTTAAAATCCCATATTAAGTCCTAGTCTCTGTTGATGTCTAACTAGAGACAAACAGATCTCTCTTAGCACATTTCTTGGATTCTTTTAAGAAATCCCATCCATCATCCCATCCATAGAGCAGGTTTTACGGGCCAGATAGTGCTCTAGAAATTAGAAGGACAGTGTGCCCCAAAGGTGTAAAACTGCCTGCAGTAGTGGCACTTGGTTTCCAGTGGATGGGGCAGGCACCAGAAAAATTAAAATGTGAAATACACAATATGACAAATGGTGATAAATTCTATGGAGGAAAAAACCAAGCCAGAAGAAAGAAGGAGAGGGTGTGATTCACATCGCTACCAGGGAAGATTTCACTGAAAAGTACACTTAAGCACATTCTTAAAGACACAAACACACAGCACACCCTTTTGGTAAACAACCTTAGCAAAGGAGCTGCTCAGTGCAGCTAGAGAAGACATAGATAAAAAAAAGTACAAGCTGATTGAAACCTTGAATGAACAATATAGAAAACAAGCAGAATCCATGAAACAAACTCAAAGAGACATCTAAGAAACAAAAATTCTATTGAAGGCTGGAAAAACCATTTAAATGAAGCTGAGGATAGAAACAGACCATGTGGACAGGATCGCAGCTAGCAATCATGAAAGGATAGAACTTTTAAAAATAACAAGACAGCATGAAATGACAATTCAGCAGCTTCAAGGTGATGCCAAGAGAAATAATGTAAGACTAATAGGCATCAATGAGGATGCAGGAGTCAATGCGAATGCCATCAGTAAATTAATAGCAGTAATAGCAGATTAGCAGTACAGAAGCAATAGCAGACAATTTCCCAAACATGGGGAAAGAATCTAATATGCAGATAAGTGTGGCATATGGAGAACATCAAACAGTCACAATCAACATAAATCTACACCCAGATGTATAATAACTAAGTTCCCAGACATACAGCATAAAAACTGAGTACTAAAAGCTGTTAGGGAAAAGATACAACTCAGCTATCAAGGAAAGATTATTAGAATCACGGCAGACTTTTCAGCACAAAACTTCATGTTAAGACAAATACTTCATGTGAAGTATTTCAAGCCCTAAAAGAAAAAAACTTTGAACCTAGATTGATGTACCCTGAAAAACTTTTTTTGAAAATTAGTGGAGAGGGCTGGGGATTTAGCTCAGCGGCTAAGCACCTGCCTTGCAAGCAGGTGGTTGTGAGTTCGATCCCTGGTACCAATTAAAAAAAAGAAAAGAAAATTAGTGGAGAAATAAGAAACTTCCATGAAAAAGGACAACTGAAGAAATTCATGTCCACCAAAGCAACCCTAGAAAGAGTACTGAAAGACGTACTAGATAGAGATAAAAATTACAATTTCCAAAACAACAGAAAGAAACCACCAGACAGGGCAGGCAGTTAAATAAGGTAGAAAAGCAGGAAGCCAATAGCAGGAAAATAACATAACAAAGTTGAGCCGGTATGTATCAGTTATATCCATCCAATGTAAATGGCCTCATTTCACCTATTAAAAGAAATAGACTGACAGAATGGATCAAGAAACAGGACCCCACTATATGCTGTATACAAGTAACACATCTGACTCAAAAGGAAACTCATAGACTAAAAGGCAAAGGATGGCAAACAATATTCCATGCAACAGGAACCCAGAAGAAAACAGGTGGTTATTCTGTTTTCAGACAATTTGAACTTCAAACCAAAAATGATCAAAAGAGATAAAGAAAGTCACCACATACTTGTCAAAGGAATAATTCAAGAGGGCGAGCTAACAATCATAAACATATATGTACCAGATACAAGAGCACCCAACTATATAAGTCAAATACTAATAAATATGAAAAACCAAATAAGCAACAACACAATTCTAACAGAGGACCTTAATAGTCTATTGTCACAGACAGACAGATCAACTAGACAAAAAGTCAGCAAAGAAATATAAGAACTGAATCAAACCTGTGAGCAAATGGACTTAGTAGATGTTTACAGAGTGTTGGACCCAACCACATCAGAATACATACTTCTCAGCTTTGGGACATTCTCCAAAATAGACCATATATTAGCCCATAAAACATTCTTAAGTAAATATAAAGGGATTGAAATTATCCCATGCATATTACCAGACCATAGTACACCTAAATTGGAAATTAATGGCAAAAGAAATTGCAAAACCTACATAAATATATAGAAACTAAATAACAACCTCCTGAACAATCAATGGGTTACAGGTGAAATTAAAGAAGAAACTGAACAATACCTATAATTCAGTGACAATGCAGGTACAACATACCAAAACCTGTGGGATGCAGGGAAAGTGGTCCTAAGAGGGAAATACATGGCAATAAAGTATTGTATCAAGGAAACAGAATGAGCACAAATAAACAACCTAATGCTACACCCCAAGTTTCTAGAAAAAGAAGAGCAAGTCAAACCCAAAGTCTGTAGAAGAGAGGAAATTATAAAGATCACAGCAGAAATTAATGCAATTGAGACTAAGAAAGCAATACAAAGAATTAATGAATCAAAGAGCTGGTTTTTTGAGAGAATAAACGAAATTTATATACCTCTAGCTAACCTTATCAAGAAAAGCAAACAAAAAACTCAAATTCACACACTAAGGACTGAAAAGTGAGAAATTATTATAGATCCCACATAAATTCAAAAGAATACCTACTTTGAAAATCTCTACTCACATCAGGTGGGAAGCAGAGAAAAAATGGACAGAGTTCTAGAAACATAAACTACCAAACTTAGTCAAGGAGATATAACAATTTTGAATAACCCAATATCAGCTATTGAAATTGAAAATGTAATTAAAAACTTACTAACAAAAAAATGCCCAGGTCCTAATGGACTCATGGCTGAATTCTACAAGATATTTAGAGATTTAACACCAATGCGCCTCAAATTCTTCAATGCAATTCAAGGGAAACACATTCCTGGAGGCAAGTATTATTACTCTGATACCAAAACCAGAGAAAGACCCAACCAAAAGGAAGAACTATAGGCCAATCTTCCTAATGAATATTGATGCAAAGATTCTCAATAAAATACTGGCAAATAGAATGTAGCAAATCATCAGGAAGATTATACATCATGATCAAGTGGGATGTATCCCAGGAATGCAGGGATGGTTTAACATATGCAAATCAATAAATGTAATATACCACATCAACAGAGCCAAAGACAAAAATCACATGATCATCTCAAGAGAGGCAGAAAAAGCTTTTGATAAAGTCCAACACTTGCTCATGATAAAAAGTCCACAGAAACTCAGAATAGATGGTATCTACCCCACTCTGATAAAAGCCATCTAGGACTAACCAACAGCCAACATTATACTAAATGGGCAAAACTGAAACCTTTTACTCTAAAATCAGGAACAAGACAAGGATGTCCACTATCACCACTCCTATTCAATATAGTTCTGGAAATATTAGCCAGTGCAATCAGACAAGAGAGAGAAATAAAAGGAATAAAGATAGGAAAGGAAAAAGTTAAATTATCACTATTTGCAAATGATATGATACTCTACATAGAAGATGCCAAAAGTCCATTAAAAGACACTAGAGTTAATAAAAAAAAATTCAGCTCTATAGCTGTATACAAAGTCAGCACTCACAAACCAATAGTATTTCTGTACACAAATTAAAAACTCACTGAGAAGAAATTATGGAAATGACACCTTTCACAATAGCATCCAAAAAATGAAATACTTAGCAACCAACCTAAAAAGGAATGTAAAACACCTATGTGCTGAAAATTATTCTACTCTAAAAAAAGAGATTGAAGAGGATATTAGAACATGGAAGGTTATTCCTTGCTCTTGACTAGGAAGAACCAACATTGTGAAAATGGCCATATTCCCAAAACTGTTATACAGATTCAATGCGATCCCAATCAAAATATCATTAACATACCTTACTGATCTAGAGTAGACATCCCCAAAATTCATTTGGAAACAAGAAACCTAGAATAGCAAAGGCAATTTTGGGCAACAAAGGCAAGGTAGGAGGCATCTCAATTCCTGACCTGAAATTATACTACAAAGCTTAGGTGATAAAATCAGCATGGTACTAGCAAAGCAATAGACCTGAGGATCAGTGGAATAGATTAGAAGTTGCAAACACAACTACAAAGACACTCAGCCACCTTCTATTTCCCAAAGAGATTTAACATGTTCACTGGAAGAAGGAAAGCCTCTTTAATAAATGATGTTGGAAAAATTGGCTTTCCACATGCCAAAGACTGAAACTAGACCCATACACATCACCATACAATAAACTAAAGTCAAAATAGATCAAAGATCTAAATATTAAAACAGAAACACTAAATCTACTGGAAGACAAGGTAGGTAGAAGTCTTGAAGACATAGGGGTAGGCAAAGAATTCATAAACAAAACACAAACCATATAGTAAGTACTTCAAAGAATCAACAACTGGGATCTCATCTAAAAAGTTTTTGCACTTCAAAAGAGATCACCAACAAAGTGAAATGAAAACCCACAAGATAGGAAAGAATTTTAGCCAGCAGTCCCTCAGACAAAGGACTCATATCCATAACATAAAGAACTAAAAATATCAAGCCCCCCAAATTCAGAGACCCTCTCCAAAAATGGGCATCAGAGATGAACACACATTTCTCAGATGAAGATATACAAATGGCAAATAAATACATGAAGAAATGTTCGCCATCACTAGTCATTCAAGAAATGCAAATTAAAACAGCATTCAGGCTCCATCTCACTCCAGAAAGAATGGCTGCCATCAAGAAATCAACTAATGACAAATGTTGGCGAGGCTGTGGGGAAAAGGAACACTGCTCCACTGTTGGTGGGAGTGTAGACTCATGTAATCACTGTGGAAATCAGTATGGAGAATTCTCAGAAGACTAGGATTAGAAGTTCCATTCAATCCAGCTGTTCTCCTCCTGGGTATTTTCTCAGAAAAATTGAAAAGGTCATGTCTCAGCGATACATGTGCACCCACATTCATAGCAGTATAATTTGTAATAGCTAAATTTTGGAAAAAACCAAAATGCCCATCAACCACAGAATGGATGAAAAAGATGTGGGATTTTTATACAATGGAATATTACTCAGCTATAAAAAGGATGATCATGGGGTCCAGGGGTTTAGCTCAGTGGTGTAAGTGCCTGCTTGGCAAACATGAGGTCGTGAGTTTGATTCCTGGCACCCTCCCCCCAAAAAAGATGATCATGAGGCTGTTATAGGTAAATAGGGGCAATTTGAGACTATCCTCATAAGTGAAATAAATCAGACTCATATTTGTAAATATCATATTGTCTGTCTAGTATAAAAATAATAATAACAAACTGAAAGTAATAAGATCCAAAATGTATAATAGATATTGTGATAATGAAAGAGAAAGAAAGTACTCTGAAGGATATAACTGTATGTATAAGTGTGCAAGATAGATAATCATACTGCTAAGTTTTTGTTAGTTCATCAAGCAGAATCATTTGCACTGTCGCTGTCCACTTTTTATGCTTTGATTTTGTGACTTGAGCAACTACTTCTAAGATAACAATATGTAATTTATCAACTAGTGATTTCTTACTGTTTTTTGAAATTCCTGTATTATTTCTACCCTTTTTTCTGTTTTGCTTTTTTTCCTCTAAATAAAAAAAAGCACACCATACTTAAAATTCTCATGAAAAAAGCCAAAAAACTAGAAAATTCTTAAGAAATTAGTAACAGGAAAAACGTACTAATTTATTTTTATTTAAGCCTCACCACTTACAACATTATGGTACTAATAAATGGGCGCCAACCTGTCAGTGAAACAATAGAAAGTGTGTAAATAGATGTATTTTGGAATTTAGTATATAATTAAAAATAACGTTGTCATCACTGGTGAAAAAGATAGATTATTAGGGAAATGACCAGATTAACCATCCATAAAAAGTGTTTATGTCACAGCCTTCATATTAAAATTTTCACTGCAATAAATGAATGATTTAAGCAATCAAAATGAAAACAAACCATAAAGCACTTGATACAATAAAGAATTATTAAATAGACCCAGGGAAGACAGGATCTTACTAAGAACCCTGAAACCATTAACAAATAATACATTCAAACATATAAAAACTAAAATTTCCATACACCAAAAAAAAGAATATTTTAAAAAGAAAAAATTTTAATATAGAGAGAAGGGAACATTCATACACTGTGGGTGGAAGTGTAAATTGGTACCATGTCTATTGAGAATAATTTGGCAGTGTTAAAATTAAATTTTTAAGTGTGTTTATCTTGATTTAGAAATTCTGCTTTGGCCAGTGGGTGGTGCACGCCTGTGAACCAAACAGATGGGAAGCTGAGGCAGGAAAATCACTGTAAGTTCAAGACCAGCCTGGGATACATAGTGAGTTTAAGGACAGCCTCAACTGCACAGTGAAACCCTGTCTAAAAAAGAAAAGGGAGGAGGAGGAGAGGAAGAAGAAGAGAAAAAAGGAGGAGGAGGAGAAAGAAGGAAGGAAGAGAATTTAGTTTTTCATGTATCTATCAGCACGGGTGTGAAAAGCCCAATACAGGGATATTCACACAGCAGGTAAAATATCCAAGTCCCAGAACACGTTCTGGGTGTGCACTGTGGGCTTATTCGCGGCCTCCCGAGGGTCAGCAAGGCCTCGGCGCCCTGGAGGGGTGCTCCCCCAGCACGGTGCCCAGAGCTGGCGCCAGCCCTGCCACAGCTCCTGCAAGGTCTGCCCACCGCGGACTCTGCGCTCCTGCTCTCTGCAAGGGCGCATCACGCCTGCTCCTGACAAAGTAACCAGGCAGTAACCAAACGGCCAGACAGCTGCAACAGGGTAACTCCAAATTCTGAAATATAGACTATGGGCATATGCTGCCTATTCAACACAGAAAAGACTGTAACATTTTAATACTTCAAAACTTACATTAACAAACATTTGTTCAATTCAATTTCTCTATCACCCCAAATGAAGAACATAAAGAAACCGTTTTCCTTTAGTTATCAGAAAGAAAACAGAAACGTACACAGCCTGATTTTAGATCCTGCTATTCAACTTTAGAACCAAGACAACCATCTGTTCTGCTGCTGAGGGCGGACTCAGGGACCCTCTCCCAGAAGCCGCACCCCAAGCCCCTTTATTTTTATCTGGGGCGGGGTGTCATTCTGGGAAGGTGCCCCGATCGCCCTGTGCTCCCCTGGAGCCGCCTGGGAGGGGACCCCGCCCCGGCTGATGGTCAGCTGCGGAGCCCACGGCGCTTCACTGGGCTCCTGAACTTGCCAGGTGCGTGGGGCAGTGAGGGGCAGCGTGCAGCTGGCCACGGACCTGCGTGGCGGCTTCCCACACGGAGTCCAGGTCCACCCAGAGCCGCTGTCGGCTCTACCCCACCTAGCACCACGGTTCAAGAGAACTTTGTACCTCTCCTTAAATCCCCAGCCTCACTGTTCTCCCACCTGAGTTTTCCTCAGTTTATTCTGAACCATTCAGGAGCTGTTTTATACTCCAGTCAGAATTTTTAGTTGCTTTTTTTTTTTTTTTTTTTTTTTTTTTTTTTTTAGAATTTTTAGGTTTGGTTTTTTTTTTTTGTTTTTTTTTTTTTTAGAATTTTTAGTTGCTTTTTAATACAATGACTATTAGACACCGAGGGCACAGTGTTGCTACAAACCAAACTTGCAAATCAGCAGCCCTCATTTTTCGTTAATGCTTTCTGACCGTCAGAGTTTTTTACCTGTTCTCTGTGTGCTCAGGGTGTACTCACCTCCCTGGGACCTGTGTGTGTGCGCCCGTGTGTGTGTGTGTGTGTGTGTGTGTGTGTGTGTGTGCGCGCGTGTGTGTGACATGACAGTGCTACTCACCACTTTCAGGACCCACGTGTACCTCACAGCCTCCCGGTCCACCTTGGGAACTACAGCCGCTCAGGCTGTCCCTCCCTCTTGGTGGACCACAGCGCCCGGGTAACCACGCTGGTGTGCAGGGGAACTGAGTGAGGGTGCACTTGGGGTAAGTCACTGAGAGTTTGGAGTTTGTTGCTGTGCTGTTACCTAACACATGCGGCCTGATACGCAGCAGTCTGCGTGTTACTCCTTACACCAGTGGATCACCATTCGGTTACTCTCCCGTTTGTTAAAGATTAGAAATTTAACACATGCCACTTGGTTCTCTGGACGTTGGGCACACAATAGTGAACGGAAGACGATGTATACATGGACACAAACACTGAGAGAGTCTTCTACTGCTTCAGTCTAAAGCCTGATGACAGGTGCACAGGCATTATCTGAGGGAACAGAATATGTCTACAACATCCTTCCCCATCTGGATATTTGGAAAGGGTTGTGTTTTAAATGAGCTTTATTCATTAAAAAATTAAATGTAGTACTCCTCGGAAGAGGGAAGTATTCAGGAACCAGCTTCTGTGCACTCAGAGAAATTAATTGTCCCTACTGTAGTTAAAGCAGTTGTCAGTCGGGAATATAAAGAATCAGGAAGATACGATAAACATTTCTCCACTGGTGCCTTTGGGGTTAAGTCACTGTATGAAGTAAAAATAGAATGGCAGGGAGATCTGGAGAAAAAACTGCTTACAATAATATAATTGTTTCAGTGTCTTTGATCTCTGCATTGTCTCGTGAAGCCCTGGATTTGGGAAATACACGTAAAAATGCATTTGGCTATGTCTTGGTTACTTTTCTCTTGTTGCTGAGACAAAATACCTCACACCCAAAATGAAGGAAGGAAGGCTTTATGTAGCTTACAGTTTCTGGAGGTTCAGTCCACAATCAGCAGGCTCCAAGGTGTGTGGCATGGCGGCTGTGGCAGACACCAGGAGCAACCAGAGCAGGAGAGGAAGGGGGAAGCAGCCCCCTTCCCTCCCTCATATGATGTGCAGGATATTCTTCCCCGCGTGGGTGCAGCACTCACACCACCAGTCACAGCACTGCATAAAGAACCTATCACACCGATAGACTCAGCTGCCTTCAAAAGGCCCCCCATGACTGCATGAGGCGTTGGGGGGACATTTAAACACAAACCATAACAGGCTATGAACAGAAAACCCTATAAGCAGTAACTTAACAAAAAGGATTCGATTTTCTACTGAAACCAAGAAAGAGTTGGACTGACATCACTGCATCAAGAGTATCACCAAGGAAATGATATTTCCTTTTTTCCCTGCTCTGTCATCTTTAACATATAGTTTTTTGTCCTCACAAGACTGTGAAAGTAATTTTGGAGAGTGCTCATGTTCTATGCGGAAAAGCAAGAAGGTGAAGAGGCAGGCTCCCACAGGGGGTTTGGTTGCTGCTTTGTTCAGTAAGATCATCCTGTCAGGGATCTGTAAGGGGGCTGGGAGGTGAGCGTGTTGTTTATACACAAACCTGCTCAGAGAGGAAAAAGAGCTCCTTTCAGGAGAAGAAAAGAGAGCATTGGTATTGTATAAAGTTAGTCAAAGGCATAATAGTAATAAAAACAGTAATTAAAATCACAGGAATTGGGCTGGGGATTTAGCTCAGTGGCATAAGAGCTACCTGGCAAGCACAAGGTTAAGAGCTTGATCCTCAGTACAAAAAAAAATTACAGGAAAGAGTACTGTCACATTTAGGATATGTAAATAAAATTTTTAAAAGCAAAGGATAAAACTTGCAAAAGTTAACATTTAAAAAACAGTCAAGACTTCCAGGAGAAGATGGTGGATAGATAACAGCAGCTACAGAGGCTCTCTGAGACAGCCAGCTTAGATTCCAGGAATGGTGCGGTGTGGGGAGTCCTAAGCAGGGGGAGACAAACCCTGCCGACCCAGGAAAGAACAAAGCAGAGGGAAATCAACTGAAAACGCAAACCCAGTGCTATGACTGGAACAGCTAAAGCCTCAGTGCCAAAGCTGGAAGCCGCAACTCTGGAAACCGGGGCTTGAATTTCCTACTGCTGCTGCATCTGAATCAGCACAGCAGGGATAGAGACGCGAATGCTCTGAGAGCGAGAATCAGCAAACCGAATTGAGAGCAGAGCTGGCGGGGAGCACTACATCCACCTGCGGTGAGAGCAACGGGGACCCTTCCATAGACTAGAAGGCTCCAACAGAGGACATTCTGGGACCAGACAGACTAGCCAGAACAGGACGCTGCCGTGACTTCAGTCACATATTCCCCTCTCAAGCGGGATTGGTGGGAAGTGTTTGATCTGGGTGATGCCTCAGACTAAGACCCAATAGACTAGCCCAAACCAGGTTCCTGCGACTGGCAGCGCACCCTAATGTAGTGAAGCCTTCAGCAGTTTGACTGACCTGGAGGGGCAGGCCCAACATAGGCTGCCCAGGTCTGTGTCTCCCTAGTACACTGCAGTGGGCAGCACAATTTAAACAAACTATAACCAACAAAGAAAGAAACAGGCCTCCTATATACGCCTGTATGGAAGGAACAAAAAACACGAGAAGAGGAGGCAACAAGAAACGGTCCTTGGTCCCCAATCCTGAGAACACTGATCCAGGAA
This sequence comes from Cavia porcellus, assembly GCF_034190915.1. NCBI lineage: Eukaryota > Metazoa > Chordata > Mammalia > Rodentia > Caviidae > Cavia > Cavia porcellus. Next base: position 46,062,284 of record NW_026947513.1, on the reverse strand, counting down.
AGGTAAATGCAAAGGAGAATGAGGACAGAAAACATGCAATATCAGGCATGGTACCAACAGACATAAAGTGATATCTCCGGGTCCTCATGGACGAGTTCAAAAGTAAAGTATTTAACCAAGTAAAGCAAGATATAAGTAGAATACTTAGAGAAATGATAAGCATCTCCCAAGAAAAAACAGATATTGGAATGGAAGAACAGAAAAAAAGGGGAGAATTGTTTGATGGAGAAAATAGAGAGAACATAGAATACGTGAAGCAGGTTCAAAGAGATTACCAGGAAACTAAAAACTCTATTGAAAGCTGGCCTAACAGCTTGAAAGAAACTAAGGATAGATTATCTCAACTGGAGGACAGATTTGTAATGTGGGAGCATGAAATGAAAAACTTTTTTAAAATAACAAGGAAACAAACAGCAATAATACAAAGGCTTGAAGATGATAAGAGGATCTATAACTTAAGAATAAAGAATGTAAAGGAAGAAGCAGGGATACAAACAAATGAACTGCAAAGGCTATTCACAGAAATAATCAAGGAGAACTTCCCTAATATGGAAAAAGGTAAAGATACACAGATCTATTGGGCACACAGAACCCCGGCCACCTACAACCCAAACAGAACTACACCCAGGCATATTATAATCAAAATTCCAGAAATCCAATATAAGAACAGAACATTAAAAGCTGTCAGAGACAAGAAACAGACCACTTACAAGGGAACACCCATCAGAATTACAGCAGACTTCTCGGCACAAACCATCAAATCATGAAGAGCATGGGGTGAAATAATTCAAGCTTTGAAAGACAACAACCTCCAGCCAAGATTGAGATAACCTGCACAACTGTCCCTAGAAATTAATGGAGAAACAAGGTGCTTCCGGGATAAAGGGGAACTAGGGGAATTTGCAACCACCAATTCAACTCTACAGAGAACACTGCAGGACATTCTAAAAGAGAAAAATAACAAGATTCCAGAAACAATGGCAGAGAGGCCACAATGAATGGAGCAGAAAGAGCAATGAAGAAGACAAACTGACAATTAATGACAGAAAAAAAGCTCAACAGAAATGAGGCAGAGAAGGTTGGATGGTAGGAACAGCTATTTTGGAGAAAACAAGACATCATAATAGCTAGTGGTGATTTAATATCATCTTGTTTTTAAGTCCCATCAAGCTTTTGTTTTTCTGTCTCCATCAGTCTTAACATGTTGTATCTTATTGGATTTTATTATATGTGATAATATAAACAAAAACTTTTATAGACAAGGAGATAATACAGAAACCATTGTTCATTTTCTGTTAGTTGGTTCTAAATACCTTGTAATACTGTCATTCTCTTGAATGGTTTTACGTTGTCTTGATATGTTTGATGCTACAGTATATGAAGTTATACTCAAAGATTTCAAGGAAAGAGACACTATGGTAACTGCTTTTATGTCGGGATATCTTGTGGTGAAACACTATTTTGCTTAAATGGTTATGTTCTGACCTGTGCTGTTTTGTTATTATGTCCTTTTTTATCTCAATCTCCTTTTTTATTATTATTTTTTTTATTTTTTATTTTTAATTAAGGAAAAAATAAATAAAAAATAGCAGGATATATTATAGTAACCTACTTTGATTTCCTATTAACTTGATTTGAAGCCCTGTATTGCTCTCACCACTTGTTTTGACTGATTTTACTCTATTCTGTTTTACTTGATAGTACCAAGTTTGAGAGTATAGGCAAGAACTGTGAAGACAATAAGATTCACTATAATGCCCATTCTGGTTTGACTTTTATCTTCTTTTGAAGTCCTCTAATGTCTCCAATGTTTTGGTTTTATTGGCTTTGTTCTTTACTGTTTTGCTCAGTTTCATTATAACTGATGATATAGGCAATTCTTTTTAAAATAGCAAGAGGCATTATGGTAACCATTGTTGATCACCTTGTATTCTGTTTTTACAGAATACAAGTACTGATGTACTATGTCCATCCTTTTGATTTGACTGACTCTGTTTTGTTATGTCACATTTTGTTTTATTCTCTTCAAAAAAAAAAGTAATAACTGTGGGAGTAATAAAATCCAAAATGTGTAATTGTCATTGTAAAAAAAGAGAGGAAAAGAAAGTGCTCTAAAGGATATAACTGCATGTATATTTAAGCATATAAGAATAATAACCGTATTACTGAGTTTTTGTTGGATCAGTGAACAGAACTGTTTGCAGTCTCACTGTTTGAATGTCCACTTTATATACTTTAATTTTGTAACTTAAACAGCTATTTCTAAGATGAGAATACGTAGTCCATTAACTAGTGATTTTCTACTGCTTATTTTTTTCAGTGAAATTCTGTATAACTTGCACCCTTTTTCTGTTTTTTTCTTTTTCTCCTTAAATAAAATTTTTAAAACATTTAAAAAAATAAAAAACAGCCAAGGTACAAGCAGCCAGGATATACATTTTATCTTGTAGTATTTAGTCAATTTTTATTATTTAAAAGCACTTTTTATTTCAAGTAAGCAAAAGGAATATTCAAACAATTGCTGGGCCCCTTGTAACCAACTCAATCTATCCGTGCATAGATAACCCACAGCAGGGGCACTGGCAAATCAAAGCGGATTTCCTGCTGGCACTGCCCACCCAAGGCCCTGATGTGGCCCAAGCGTGGTGGCGCTAAGCTGAGGCCCATGCTTTCAGAGAACCTGTGACCTAGTTTAAAAGAGAAAAGTGTCAGCACATGTTGGAAGCTGCGTGGCAATGACGGTGGAAAACACTGTAACAATGAGGAGAGCAGCCGAGGGCAGGGCGGGCAGGGAGGCCTCAGCCACAGACGGAGCTGAAGTCAGGCCTGAAAGAGAAGCAGGAGGTGGCGGGAGAGGGAGAGGCCACGAGGGCTTCAGCACGATGGAAACGGTTTTATAAAGCCTGGGAAGCGGGGGCTTGATGTGCTCCGAGTGTGAGGACAGCGATGAGAATGGAGAAGGAGAGCTGACCTCAGAGGCTCGGGGGCACGTCCTCGGTGACTCGGTGAGTGCGTCTGAGCTCTGCACCCCGAGTACATCCCCCCCCACTCTTCTCTCTCACTGTCCTCTTCCTCTTGCCCAAAAGCAAAAGCAGAGACCTGAACGCCCACTGATAGGAACAACACGAATGTGTGCTTCCAGCTTTTCACTTTTTCTCAATAAAAAAAGCTATGGGCTAGAGGACAGAGACGCAAGAGATGGAAAACAGATCTAAGCAAGGTTCAGGGCTGGGTTTCCCTGGAACCCCAGACAGGTAAAGACTGGGAGTATACAGAAAAGCATGAGGGCTGGGCTAGCCCTGAGTGAGGACCCTACGAGATACCCTGCCTGTGGACATCAGCCACCCTGCAAAGCAGGACACCTCCCAAGGTGCACCTCCAAGACAGAAGGGGCCCGAATACAGAGCTCAGATTGTCTCTGACAGTGTACCAGGGAGAGAACCCAGCAGGGAGCCTCCATCTTTTGGGAATACTGTGGACACACCCAACCGTCATACATGCCATGCCAAGGAATTTGAACTGATCCTCAGTTTACAAAGTTTGTAGCGATGGCTCCTATTCATGATGTCTTCACTGAAAAACACTGCTAAAAAAGATGTTCTCACCAGACATGGTGGTGCGTGCCTGTAATCCCAGCAGGGAGACTGAAACAGGAGGACTGAAATTCCAAATCCTATCTGGACAACTCAGTGGCTTACCAAGGTCTTGTCTCAATTTGTAAAAATGTTTTAAAAGCTAGGGAGACAGCTCAGTGCAAGGCCTTGAGCTGACAAAGCTCAGGTATGACAATGGGTATTAGAATAGTAGGCATGCTTGGGGATAAGTAAGATGTCAGCGCCTTGAAAAGATGTACTTCAGAGCTATGTGGTACCAGAAACACTTCGCTTTCTGATCTGCACGTACGTATGTGTATCCCTTTAAGTGTTTGCTTTAGAACTACAATCTGTATATACGTTATATACCAGTGTTAGAAAAGCCAGCCTGGGCTTCTCTTCTGTTCAGCCACAACCTACTCAGGCCTACACTGCTACATTCTTTTCTTCTTCTCTCCCACCAACAAACTCACAGATTCCACAAAATCCCAATGCCAGGCGGCACAAATGCAAAGTCCTAGGGAAAACAGAAGCATGGATATTTTTAACTGGTGAGGAGATCAAAGAAAAGTAAATAATGAACTGCAGCTCCACCAGATATTTACGGAACAGTACAAAGCAGAAGAAAATAGTAATCCAGATATGTATTAGGACTATATTTTAGAGCAATTTATTTTTGTATTTTAAGTCCATTTAAATCTAACATTTCATTAAGAATTACAATAGAATTTTGGCTAACGGTAGTTTTAGAGAACTACAATTTAATTTTTTAAATGTTTTGGAAAATTATTTTTAAAGTACCCTTTCCTTTTTGAGACTTTGTGTTTGCATTGTCCTGTCTGCTGCTCTGCATGTGTGAAAGCAGCTGTCACATACTCAGAACACTAAGCAAACTGTACCACATTCTTCTCTGATGCCTGAGGCCTCCTGTGGACGGGACAGAGTCTCGGAGAATTACCTCACTCCTAGCTGCTGTGGTATCTCCCCCCTCCACGCTCAGCAGAGGCGCCTTGGAGGAGGTGGAAAGCCTAGTGAAGTCACAGGCCAGTGGTGACCAGTGCCGGCGACCGCTGCAAACCCGTGCAGCAACCTCCTGCCAGAAACTGCAACACGAGGAGTTTGGAATTAGCAGAGTAATCACAACCCCAGCTGCTGCAAGGGCCAATGGAGGGCAGGGCTTGAATCACATTCGTGGAGGGCCCTGCTTGTCCCATAACCAGTGGTCCCTACTGTGGGGATTCCACACCTCGTCAGCTCATAGCAACATGAAGCCAAGGAATAATCAGACATCGAAGTGAAGCACTTGATAGTATTGCAGATCTTAATCCCAACTTCATTATTTTTTCTTAGAAAAAAGAAAATAGAAAGCGTTGCAGCCCTGTTGAATGCATCGATCTGGAATTGCTTCTATTATTTGTGAACGTAAAGCTGCTTGTCATCTCTGCAGGGCTTACTGTCCTCTCCTCACCCTGTGAAGGCCTCCAGCCCCGAGTGCTGCAGGGCAGGATGGGGACACTGCACGCAGCCCCAGACCTTGCCACTGGATCTAAGCCAGAAGGACAGCTCGCTTCTCCACGCAGCTTCGAGGCATGAAGGGGCCTTGCAGCCCAGAATCATCTAGCACACAGAGTGCAAGGGGGCAGTGCCACCAAGCACTGGATCCAAACGTCTCAGTTAAACCTGCATGCTGTCACTTAGACCAAGCTAAGTACTTTGACCTTCAATTGCCCCATTGAGATTGTCTCAAAACTTGAGTATTAACAGCTAACAAGGTCTGGTTGGTTAACAGGAATCCGAATCAGGCATCGTGGTGCACGCCTGTAATCCCAGCACTTAGAACACTGAGACAAGAGAATCGCCATGAGTTTGAGGCCAGCCAGAGCTTCATAGTGAGACCCTGTCTCAAAACAAAAGCAAAGCAAAAACAGACAATAAACCTTTAAAAACAGACTCTCAATAAGTGGCAACTTATTTTGAGGAATTTTTTTATTTTCCTGGTCATTTTTCACTCACTTACTTAACAAATATTACTATCAGACCCTGTATCCGACTATAACAGCAAGTAAAACACACGCAACGCCTGTCCTCATGGAGTTACCACTTAGAACGACACGGAAAATAAAGAGGCGATTTAAGCGTCATTCTGTACGTGTTGTAAAGGGGAAAGTATACGGCAGTCTGGGAATCCCGAGGAGAAAACATCTCGTTCAGACTTACATTGCTGCCATAGAGATTTCCTAGGAAAAACGACATTGAGCTGAAAACGGAGAACCAGAAGTTAGCAAGTTAAGAGGAGGGTAAAGGAACCTCCTAGACACCAGCATGAAGCCCAGGATTAAGATAACGTGCTTGTCAGGGATTACCTCACAATACTGACCAACACATACTCTTTGCTCTGGGATTAGAACATAAACACCCTGTGACAGGTCATCCTGTCCTTTCCTTGACCAGTAACATCACGACTTTCAGCCTTTCGTCTGACAATTACCAACAGAGGAAAATACCTTCAACCAAAATCCTACCAGTGTCAAGTATGAGCTTCATCTACTGATCACCACCATCTCTTATAAATTCCTTGTGATGTGGCTCCATAATTCATAACATATATTCTTATTCCAGACTGCTGATCCTAACAGCATAGCATCAGCCGGGATGACGATAAGTAAACATCACTTTAACAGTGCAGTTAAATAGATAAGAATATAAAATATCATGCAGTTCAATGCTACTTCTGTGATTGGAAAACAGATGTAATAGCAATTTAGACAAGCCTGGATCATGGTATAAATCTTATACATGCCATTACAGATTGGCAGTATTTCCTCCATCGCTCAGCAAGGTATGCAAGCCCTTGTACAGATACTTGGAGAAATTCATTTGTTCAGTCATTCAACAAATATGTGAGAATCTACGACTATGTATTGCATGTCAGGGACAGACCAAACAAAGGTCCTGACCATACCGATATTCTATTTTTGTTGGCAGAGGAGCAGAAAATAAACAGACTACACAAGTTATGGCTGCACAGACATATGTTCTTGAATCTTTAAAACAAACTGATGAGATAGGATTTATCACCTCATTTTCCAGGCAAAACATGAGAACATTAAAGAACTTAGGACAGAATTTAGCAAAGTAGGTCTCGCACTCTCCTGCCTAAGTGGTTCCTGGCATTTTTCTTACCCTTGTGATAGTCTTCCTATCTTTCCTGTTGCTTCTAATTGTGATTTTCGTTTCCAATTCAAAATATCGCACGTGGTTCTATTTTACTTAACTCCTTCCAGTGTTTAACATATTCAACAAATTCTCCATTGGTTTTTCTAATGCATCAAAAATGGCTGCTAGCATTATATTCGCTTCCCAAGGAACGTCTCCAATGGGCTGTGAAGCCACACTCAGCCACGGGAAGGGCTGCACCTCCACACTGGTAGGAGCTCTGCCTGCTCTCCAGCCTCAGCTTACCATCCCCGCAAGCCTGCGAGTTATTAAAAATTACCCCTGTTTTACAGATGAGGAATAAAGGTTCAGGGGTGAGGAATTGAGTCCACAGAGACTGAAGTACTTGTTTAAACCAAGAAACAATAAACCCAGATCTTCTGGCGGCCTTCCTAGCACCACGCTGACTCTCTAGAATTACAGAAATGTAATTTTGAAAGGACCCGATAGGATATTTTAGAAAATCTGTGTAGACACAGTTTCTGTAGATACCTTTGCAGTGACCCATTCTCTTACTAACATCGTGGCTTGTCACATATAAATCCTAGATTGTCACGTACAACTGGGACTCTGTGAGTCTTTACAAAAGAAATAGTCCTATTTACCTCGCAGGGTTGTTGCAAGGCCTAAATGATAAAGAATATAAAGGTCCTTTGTAAGTACTAAAGCACCTTACAGAAAACCTTGAGCAGCCTTTACAAGAAAGTCCTGGAAAACAAAGTTTGCCTTTGTGTATAACTCATTCTTTATACATCACTGACCTCAGCATCAGAAAGTTAAACAGAGGAATATATATCCATACTCTTCCCTAGCAGGTAAAACTGTTTTCTAATACTACAGTTAAATACATATATTTAGTCATATATGTGTATATGACCAAATTTAATGTGTGTTTCTCTAATTCTTTTGGAAAAGGAAAAAATACCAACTTTGGGACAGATATGAAAGGGCTTTCTAAATGCAATTATGTAAAGTAATTATCTAGCTTAAAATGCAGTTGACTTTGAATGAATTTTCTACAATAATTTTATTATAAGTTGTATATATATGTTAAAGTATAATCAATTACAATATTGAACATTTATTAATTCATAATTCTTTAGTTATAGGAAAATGATAATTTAACAATGAACATAGAAAGCTACTAAAATCACAAAATTACATAGGCAAATCTCTGCTACATGGCACCCAATACCTGACAATGGATTTCCATAAGTTATTATACCCAATAACAAAAATGCTTCAGAACACTTAATTTAAGCTACAAATACTGCCAAATTAGTTACATTGTATTATCTATGTGTGCTCACTTAAAACTGATCCATAGTCTCTGACATTTACATATTAATGGAAAATTCATCTAAGTTAATTAATTCATCTCACTTAATACATTACTTTAAAACCTGTCATTCCCAGGATTATTTCTATGTTCTTCTTCCCTGGGCAGTCATATTATTTCCATTTCTTCTCTATGAATTTTATTCTTAGCAGCCATAAAAATGTATGCATAAAGTATATGCATCTGTGTGGGCTGCACAGTAATTATGTCCTTCTCTAATTAGTATTTCTCTTGATAATGGATGGAAACCAGGACAGCGGATCCATCACCTCCTCACCCCCATTAACACAGATAGAAACGCATCCTGTCTCTCGTGCCACATGAGCCCGCCACACGAAATGAAAACACGCAATGCTTTACTTACAGTCAGTGGCCTTCTGATTGTCTCTGGTGATACGTCTTTTTCAGCAATGAAGTCTAGAAAACCAAAGAACCCCACTTCTCTACCTTCTGAGCTTCGTGAATTGTGCGAAGGATGCAGGCAAAGAGTTGCCAAATGAGATGGGCAGAGAGAGCCAAGTAGAGTTTCCTGGCCAATCTAAAAATAGCAGCTGGTAGAAGCCAGAGACAGCATCCTCCTTGCTTCCCCCAAGAGTGAGGGATAGGGATAGTTCAGAATTAATACGATGAAAAAGAACGACTGTCCCCTTGCTCTTTTGATCTAAGAGGCATTTGGTTAGAAAATGTCTGCTATATTAAGGATGATGTGAAAGTCAAGGCTAAGGTGTCTCTGCGTTTCTTATAGAAAGGTTCCCATACATAATCTCTATTTGTTCTGAAATGAAAACTGACCACAGCACAGGTGTCAGGAGATGTTTTTGCCTTCTATTCCTTTCCGGCAGCACTTGAATGCTATTAACATTTGTAAGCGTCATTGTAAGAGTCCTTTCACAGATTTTGATATTGGTTCCTACAGCACGCCTGTTCCTTGGGAAAGAGTCTAGCATCATGATCTGGGAACTGAGCTGACAGCAGTGAAAGCCTTCCCAGGGCCCAGGTAAGTAAGAGGGATCTTCACAGCCTGTGCACAGTGTCCCTGCAGAGCCCAACACGGGAAGGCCCTCACAAAGGAACGTTTCCTTTCAGCCACTGGAGAACAACGTCAAAGGCCCTTGCTATATAATGACTTGCAGTTTTGCTAAAGCACAAACTTTGATCCCACAATGTAAAGAGAAGAACAAGGAAGCAAGTAATTTTGCCCTTAGCACTGCTCCTACGCAGTAGAATGTTGTTATCTCATATTAGACAACTTTGTGACATGATCCAAAAATTTCCTTAGACACAACTCAGAACACAAAGCAAATCACGTCAAGCATGTGATAGAAGAACAAAAGTAAAGAAGCTAGAAAATAAATGTCTGGGGTAAATAAGGAAGTGGAATGCCAAGTTCAGGAATGACTTAGGCTATTCCACGGATAAATCCTGGGTACTATTTATGGCTAGAAGCCATGGAAAAGCAAGCTAAGCACTCCATCTAACAAACACACACAAACATATATATCACGCGTATTTTATAGGAAAATGTTACCTTCAATTTTCCTGAGTCAGATTCCTCTGCAAATCCCTACAAAACCCGGCATGGTGACACATGCCTTTAGTTCTAGTTATTCAGACAGCTGAGCCGTGACGATCGCCTAAGTCCAGGTGTTTAAGGCTAGCAGAGGAAACATAGCGAGACCCGCCTCTCTTAAACAAAAATCAGACAAGCAAGCAAAATCTCCAATGTATGAATTTCCTAGTCTGGTGCGGCGATGCATACAGGAGGATCACAAGTTCAAGCCCAGTAAGGGAAATTTAGTAACTCGAGCAAAATAAAAGTGAAAAAAGGCTGGGAATATAGCTCTTTAAGGAAGTCCTGGGTTCACCTCACATAAAGAAAAACATATCAGTTTGCTAATTATATTAATTATATAATGATAATTTCCTTATAAATATTTTTTATAGATTTTTTATTTTAAAGATAGTAAAATACAACAAAACAAAACAGAACAAAGCCAATCCACACAACACAGTGAAACTGGTACAGAACTTACGAACAGGCTACCAGGATAACAGTAATAGGCACCATAGTATGTCTTGTTATCTTCACAATAGTTGTCCATTCAATCAGGTATAGCAAAATCAAACCAAGATAGAACACTATAAAACCAGTCAAAATGATATTGAATAGAGCAAAACAATTAATCAGAACAAAGCAAAACAGTGAAAACAATATTTGCCTTCAAAGAAAAGATAGAAGGAAATCCCCCTTACTTGCTATATTGCATATGGTCATCCTCCCATGAGATGCTCAGACCTCTGGCCCCAGGTCAGCATAATCAACCCAACAGCACAAGCACTTAGTTGCTTTATGTGGTTTAGTTGCTATCAGCTCCGGCTGCCCCAACACCATCCAGCTGTAATGGACGAGGGGACTGGAGGTTTGATTCGCAGGCCGCCCACTGCTGGGCTCAAGGGAGCCGCTGACTTACTCTCTCCCTGACTTGCCTGTGGCTCGCTCGCACTGCTTACTACTTGGGTTCTCGGTCGGTCCCCGGATAGTTTCCTTATAGAGATTCAGTTTTTTCAAGGTCATTATTTGTTTAAAAAAATCAAAAAAATCACTTCAATTTGTTGTTTGAAAGGTGGGTAGCAAAGAAATAGCTTATGAGACAGTAACACGTCAATAGTTTTCCCTGGTGGGAGCTCTGAGATTGTCTCCTCATATTTCCTCTAGTTATCAAACTTTATGGAGTCCTAGCATTGTACTTTTAATTACACTCAAAAGTAACTTAGACATATGAAAATTTTCATATAAACTTTAAAGTAAAAAGACAGGACGCAAAATTGAATGTATAACATGATCTCAATTTGGTAAAATAGAATAATTTTTCTTTGTAGATGCAAGTACAGAAAACTGGAAAGCTAAACTTGGCTAAGATTGTGTTATCACTGTGTTATGTGATGGATTTGAGTGTTTGCAATCACCACATTTTCATGAGTATATTCAATTTTTACTTTCTAAATGTGTATTTTACTATCATTGCCAACTGAAAATTCATTGGCAGTTTTTAAATTTTCTTATTATAAATCAATGGAAAAATACTAATATATGCAAGTTCTAACTTATTAAACTTTCCTTTTTATGTCCATTAAGTTAGGTACACTTATGTATCACTTAGCATAAAATATAAAGTTTGATAAATTTTCTGATCATCAAATCTCTGTATAAAACATTGTGTATTATCATATTTCCAGAACGGAACTCAGGATTTTTACCTTCTGAATGTAAATACCACCTCTGATGGTAAGAAATGTACACAAATGTAGAAAATGGGCCTCTGTGTGTTTATGTGCACATACATAAGGATGGGTACACAGTGAGCAGGATTCCAGGAGACCATACTGCTTTCTTTACAATGCCACAGGTTAATTTTCTATGCTAAATATGGCTCTGTGACCCAACGGGTAGGACTGATCCCCTTCTCTTCTCTACTTCATTACTGTGCTCAACAAACCACAGGACACTAAGAGAAGACAACAAAGGATTTCATTAACTTTCTTTTAGTTCCCAGAGTAAAGCATTCCCCGAGAACTGCCTGTACCACCAGTCCACCAGCTGTGATCCGCAGCTGTTCCGAGGTGCTGAGCAGGTCCGAGGCCAGTGCGGGACACGGGCTCGCTCTGGCAGGGATGCCCGGGTAACTGCTTGGCTGACGGAAGAACGAAGTATTCTACCCTTCTAACACCTCTTCATGCAGAAATATTGGACTCCTGACTAATCATAACCTTTTAGCCAAATGAGAGAATAGGCTCCTCTGTTTTATAAAAACAAAAAATGAGAGCAGTTTCTGAACCAATATAATTTATAGATATTGAGAACTCATCGATGAGAAGATCTTCACCTTGATTACAAATAATAGATAATAATCATCGCCTATTAATCTCATCTACTTCCCAAGATAAAGTCTCTTGGAACGGGGAGTATCAAGCACCAAATACTGAGGGTTTTCCATAACAAGTATTTATTTTATAATCCAAAACCAATAAACCTACTTTTATGTTTAAAAAATTAGTAGAGCTTTCATAAATTTACAAAGAAACAACTACAACAACTTTTAAACATGAATGATGATATGAAAAGCATTTTTAGCACCATTTGAATGAAAATATGGAAAACAGGAAAATGCTAAGAACTTGGACAACAATCTGATCTCCTTTATACACCTTTAAACTCCCTCCAGAGGCAAAGTAATTGCTAACAACTTAATCTTTCCTTTCTCAGTCCCTGGCATGCAGCAGGAGCTCAAAAAAGATCAGCTAAGTGAATCAATTTAATATTCAGTGAACTGTCTAATGTTTCATTTTTATGCCAAAGACATTCTCCAAACAATTTCAACCACCACGGTAATCCCGCGGCCCAGGAGGTAACCACAGTAGTTTCAGGAACCTCTTGTTACACAAATACCCCACGCACTTGAGAAGAAGGAAGGAGAGAGAGACGAAGTGAAAAAAAGGATAAAGTAATAATACTATAGCTATTTCCATTTTAAAATATGGTGGATATCTTACTGCAAATAATTCAACCTTATTGTTTCTAGTAACTGCACAAACTTACCAATTATCCAGATACTTTCACCAACCAAGACATCAAATGAAAAGACTAGTAGTAATGGTTAACAATTATTGAGCACTATTCTAAACGCTTCACATATTCTGCCTGTTTAAACTGCATTGTTTGTAGGCAGATACGATTACTGATGACCCTCCTATAGATAAAGAATTTGGAAAACATTCCTGATTTGCCTATCATTAGAAGACTTGGAGCCAGCCTCTTGTTTTGGAAGGCTGTGCTCCTATCTGCTGCTTGCGTGAGGTTGAAAGTATTAAAGGTAAATCTGGAGGAGGCCAAAGGATGGAGTAGACCAAATGTATACACAATAGGATGTAGCGCACTTTTTAAACTTCACCAGAATCTTCTACACTGAGGAGTGGTTTCAAAGTAACCAACTGAGAGGTTTTATGTTTAGTTTAAGAGTAGAACATTAGTCAAAAATATTTCGATTAGTAAAAAAGATATGAATTTCCTTCATATTATACTTTATAAGATGAACAAGAAAACAGATTTAAGTGTCTGCTGTTACTCTTATGACCAAGCAACTATTATCATGCTTGGCTACCCATTTTATCCATCTAATCATTGAATGATTTATGGACTTTTTCCTTTTTTTTTAAGACAGGGTTTCACTATGCAGTTTAGGTTGAACTTGAACTCATTTTGTAGACCACGCTGGCCCTGAATTCACGGTAATCCTCCTGCTTCAGCCTCTCAACTGCTGTGATTATGGTCGTGTACTACCACAGCTTGCATACGGGCATTTTTAAAAAGCAGCATATCATCATATACACAGTATGCATCACATTTAACATATATTGCTCAGACTATAACTCAAACATATAAGCATTTTAAATAATGGTAGAACATTTGGAATAAACATAGCATATACTGAAAAGTAGCTAAATCAGAAGAGGATAATATTCAACTGGCAGTGTGAAATCAGTGATTCATAGTATTCCCATGTTTTACAGGTGTTTCACTAATGCTGTGGTTTGAATGATACACTGAAACTTAATCTCCAACACAACAGTATTGGGAGGTGGGACTTCCTCAGTTAAACCCTTGTTAATAGATTAATGCTGCCACAAAACATGCTAAGTGGTTTGTATCCTCCCTTCTTCCAAGAAAGTACTCCTCTGGAATGGACAGTACAGTTCACAGGGCCATCTTGCTAGCATTATTTGGAAAAATAATCATCTGCCAAAGCTCCATCTAGTTCCACTAAATAATAAAAATAACTTTAAGCTTCTCTGCATGCATGACTACAAAACAAATGGTAAACAGTCTTGCAAGATGGCTCTTAATATTCAGTCTAATGAGTAAACAATAGAATATTAAATTTCCTGGTAACCAGTTAAGCATAATTACCTAATCTAGTTCTACCCTGTAAAAATCCAATAATTAATATTATTCAATCAGATACTTGCAGGAGCAATTAGAGTTTTGTAGATATGTTTATATTAAAATAACTTCAAAAATACTACTTTTGACTGTTTATATTTAATTCAATAGTTTATTTTTTCCCTGCACCTGTGCACATTAAATCTTAAGTATTTGTGGATTGGTAAGGCAAAGCAAAAGACTCACATAAGCTCCTATCTTTTGCAAAACACTCAGTCAAAATAATGATGCTTGTATTATTGCCACAGCATAGTAAAGAATCAATATATAATGATCTCTTGGGCCAGATGACTATGCCTACTAATTTTTGCCTGTCAAATTTTATTATATATATATATATATATATATATATATAGAGAGAGAGAGAGAGAGAGAGAGAGAGAGAGAACAAAGTGATGTTATATACATATCCAGTGTGTGGGATGACTAAATCAAACTAGCATATTATTCCAAATACCACTTTTTGTGGTGAGATATTTGAAATTTATTTTTAATAATTTTAAAATATGCAATGCATTATTATAGTCACCATGTTGTGCAACAGATTTCAAAAAACTTATACCACTAAATAAACTAAGAGACTTTATACACTTTGACCAATATCTAACACTGCAGAAATCTCAACATATTGATTTTACATCCTGCAGACCTATAACCAGAAATAGGACTGTTGGGTCGATGTGATAAGCCTGTGTTTTAGGCACTTCTGTGTTGTTTTCCACAGTGGGTATCCTCATTACTCTCTCACCCACAGGGTACACAGGCTTCCTTTTGTCCAGGTATTCATTCCTGCTATCTTTCTGACAGTTGCCTTTCTGACAGGTGTGAGATGTCTCGTTCTGATGTTAACTTGCCTTTCTCTTAAAGATAAGTGGTGATGGTCCTTTGTCCATGTTTGGGTTGTTTTCATGTACCTTGATTTCTCATATATTTTATATATTGTCCTCTTATTCAACATACCGATTGCAAATATTTTCTCAATGTTCCTAAGCTGTCTCTTCACTCAGTTCTATGCTGTGCAGAAGCTTTTCAGCTTGAGGCAATCATGTGTCTATTTTTGCTTTTGTCACCTGAGCTGTTTGGGTTGCTAAGATGAATTTCATAGAACTTTCCTCCTATTTTCTTCTAGTAGTTGCTGTATATGGAAAATATAAGGAGCCCAGTTCGTTAATCTACATGTAGTCACCCAGTTTTCCCAATATTCTTTTATTTTTTTTCCCCAGCCCTGGACTTAAACTCAGTCTTATATGTTTAGGCAGGTGCTTCACCACCAAGATGTATCCCAACCATTCCCAATACTCTTTATTGAAAGACTGTCCTTTTCACATTGTGTTTGAAACGCTTTTGGAAAAACAAATACGGTAGCTATTAACCCAAGCACATCAGAGATCACCTTAAGTAACAAAGGCCTTAACACATAAAGTCAGAAACTGTCACAGTGGACGAAAAATAGGATCCAAAGGCATAACTATGTAGTGATCTAAAAGTTGTTTTCGTTGTCAATTGGTCATTTATCATACTAGTATATCTTCTGAATAAAACATTTCTAATAAAAGACAGTTTGTTTTAAGAAAAATATTTAAGAAATAATTTAAAATGTAATACATAGGGATAATGTCAGAATCTTTGTTTAAAACCATATGGCTTGGGATATTGATTTGTTCTTAGCAAAATTTACAAAACTTTAAAAAGTTTTATATTTCTCAGAATGATATTTTTCCTATTCTCTACTACTGTCTTAACTTACAAATTTTTAGGAAAATTAAGTCTAAGGGAATTCACATTTATTTGTGGTTTACTTCTGGATGTCCCCCAAAGCCTTGTGCTGTCATGGAAGCAACTGAGTCTAGCGTTTGTAATTGGCCCTTGTCTAGCGCTGGGATTGGTGGTGTGAGTGCTGCACCCGCCCAGAGGTGGGTGGCTGGCATACAACATAAGGAAGGGAAAGAGGCATGCTTTTTCCTTTTGCCCTGTTCACTCTTGTTGCTCACAGCTGCCCCTTAGCCACACCACCCTGCCTTGGTAAGTATAGACTGAAACCTTCACAAACTAAAGCTGAATAAACCTTTCGATCCTTCATTTTGGGTGTCAAGTATTTTGTCTCAGCAATAAAAGAAAAGTAACCAAGGCAGTGTTCAGTTTCTTTACCATTGTTTATAAACTATCATGTGTGATTTTCCTTATTTTTAAAAATATGATTGTTTAGGTATAAAACAGTCAGTCATGATTATTGCCTTAATATGTTGTACAAGTAACTAAATTGTTTAGTTTTCTGTCCGAATGTACTATAAAAAGTAATTAAAATGCTTTGGTAAATTGTTTCCTGTTGTATTATTTGTAACCATATAACTGGCAAAACTTACCTATGACTGACAAAACCGACAGTCTTCTTGGTGGATCAGTCTTGCTCAAAAAAGTACATTCCTAGTTGGTACAAGAGACATTAATGTTTTCACACATTACAGTTTTTTACAGCTCACTGTGTATATCTGAGAAATCCTAAAGATGTTACTAAACCCTAATTCTTGGTCTTGGCAATACTAAATTGCGTGATTTCTCCAAATGGTTATTCACACTGACTTACAAAAAACGAGTCTGTAAGTGTTTGCCTGAAATACCTTTCTGGAAGAATTAAGCTTATTCACATAAATACTGGGACTGTTTTTTGACTTTAATTATCTTGCTCACTGTGTTTCTTAGTCAAAGTCTTCATAGACTGGACTTTCTTTGGCTCTCATTGACTTCTTGATGTCTGATTGTAAGCTTTGAAACTATTTGTCAAAGTTCTAATGTTTTAGGATGCTGACTACAAAACAGATAGGATTAGACAAGACACTGGATACTAGATAAACTTGGCCTGAGAGCCACTCTTTCTGATATTAGTCAGGTTTGGCAAGAAGCTTTTATGAAACTTGGCAACAACCAAGATATCCTTTAGTGAGTAAATAAATTGGCATATCTGGATATTAAGATATTTATTCAGTTCTAGAAGGAAGTGAGCGATCGAGCCAAGAAAAAGACACAGAAAAAAAACTTAAATACTACCAGTAAATGGACAGAGCCAATCTGAAAAGGCTAAACACTGTATGATTCCAACTTCTAAAAAAAGACAAAATATGGAAACAGTAAAAAAAAAAAAAAACATAATTGTTGGGCAGGGCTGGAGGGAGTCAGACATGAGCAAATGGTACACAGAGGACTCTCAGTACAGTGAATCTATGGGAAACATATTCATCTAAACCCACGGAATGCGGAACACTAAGAATGAGCCCTAAAACAAACCAGAGGTGTCGCAGTTACTTTTTTTCATTGCTAAGACAACATACCTGATGCCCAAAATGCAGGAAGGAAAGCTTTATTTAACTTAGAGTTTTTTGAAGGTTTTAGTCCATACTCACATGGGTGGTATGGCTAAGGGTCAGCCATTCACGGTGGCCATGGCAACAAGAACAAAAAGAGCAAGAGGAGGAAAGCAGGTCTCCTCCCTCTCCTATACTGTATGCGTTACCTGCCCTGAAGCAGGTGCAGCACTCACCCTGCCAATCCCAGTGCTACACAATGAACCGATCACAAACACTAGACTCAGCCGCCTTCAGAAGGCCTGCCCCCATCACCGCATGAGGCTTTGAGGGGTCCATTTAAAAACCACAACATTCCACACCTGGCCCTCCAAAGGCTCACGTGCATCCTGTTGTAAAAGACCTCTAGTCCATCTCCAAGTGCTCCCCAAGTCCAAACAGTTTAGCACCGCTGAAAAGTTCAAGTCCCAAGTCTTCTCTGATATCTAAGGAAAACTCTTAGCTATAACCCTCTGTACAAATGAAAACAAAGTTAACTGCTACATGCAATAATACAAGATAAACATTATCAATCCAAAAGGTATAACAGGAAAACACAAAGGAATGAGACCAAAAGACGCCCAAAATCCAGCAGGACAAACATTAAGTCCTGGAGTTCCACATTCACAATCAGAAGCAATCTGGTTGTGTTTCCAGAAGGCTCGCGTGACTCCACCCTTGTGGCACTTTTTGTGGTTATAGTTCCCATGGTTTCCTTATTAGCCCGGCCTTGCTCCTTCCTTGCAGATTTCCTTAGAGGATCCACGCTCCTGGCATTTCCAAACTTCCGTATTTTCCATTGTACCTTTGACTACACACTCACAGCTTCACACACTACCTCAGGGCACACTGCCTAGCCTCCCAGGTCTTTTGAAATCAAGGTGGAAGCTTTTTAAACCTCAGAACTCCATTCTATATGTGCCTAAAACCAGCACCACATGGATAATGCCACAGTCTGCTGCCAGCTGCAGCAGTAGCCAGGCTTTCCTCTCTTGGCTATAGAGATCCAGTGCCTAGATCACTGAGCACTCTGAACCTGACTGTGAAGAATTAGATTCTCGATGCCACCACCACTCTGGAACCTGGTGTGGCTGCCACCATTCTGGAACCTCATGTGGCCTCCACCACCACTTTGGAACACAATGTGACTGCCACCATTCTGGAATATGGTGTTCTGTGGCTTTCTCCTCCAAGCAAAGTCTTTCACTTTTGCAGTTTTGAGGCTGCAAAAGGAGGAGACACACCACTGCTTCCTGTGATGCCCAGGCCAGCTTTTCTCTTCTCCTGTTTCTTCTCAGCAGTGGAGATCTCAGCTCTATCTTTACAGTCCACAGCTTTACTGAAGCTTGCTTTCTGGCCAAACTCACATTTTAATCATTCTGCCAGGGTTCTTGATTCACAATGTAAATCTGGCTAAAGGCCCCACAATAATAGCTATGTCACTGCCTCAATGTTTCACTGCGTTGGTATTTCTTCTGCTAGATTAGTTAGGCTGTCCCTGAGCCTGTTCTTTCCCAATTTTTGTGGTCTTCGATCTCTGACCAGAATCTTCTATATGCAACAGCCTACGCTTTTAGGCAACATTTCTGAACCTTTCCAAACTCTTCCCAGAAGCCATTCCCAAAGGTTCTTGAACCACATGGTCAGATACAGTCACAGCAACAGCCCAACTCCTGGTGCCAAATTCTGTCTTGCTTACATTTCTGTCATTGGTGAGACAAAATACCTGATGTCTAAAATGAAGTAAAGGTTTATTTAACTTAAAGTTTTTTGGAGTTTTTAGTCCATACTCAGCTGGCTCCAACACAGAGTGACATAGCTGAGGGTTAACCATTCATAGCTGTCATAAAGAGCAAAAGGGGCTAGGCACGCCTCCTTCCCTCACTTATACTGTATGCTGGCTCCCCACCCCTGGGCAAGGGCAGCACTCACACCCCCACTCCCAGCACTACACAACAAACCAATCACAAGTGACTCAGTTGCCTTTGAAAGACTCACCCCTCATGACCGCGTGAGACTTTGGGGGAACGTTTAAACAAACCACAACAAGAGGCTTTGGATGAAATGATACCACAGGTTTATCACTGACAACTGGACCGGCTCTGGTGGAAGACGCTGACAACTCCACGCAGACACAGCATGTGACAATGCTGTATTTCTACTCAATTTTGCTATGAACCTAAAACTGTTCTAATAAGGCATTTTTTAAAATATCTATTAGTTTGGGGGAAAATGTAAAATCCAAATGATGTCTATAGGCAAAGTTAACTTTTAGTTCATAACACACAACAGTTAAATAGTGTTATCATAGAATGAAGCTGGAGTAATAAGACAAATGTGATATTCTACATTTTGAGCCCCAAATTAAAGTAATTCCTTTTCAAGGAGATTTTTAAAAGCTTGTCAGATGATTATTATTTATCAGTATTAACAAACATTTTTACTTTGATTTTGATACAGGGACTTAATTCAGGCTAAACACTAAGCTTACACCTTCAGCCCCAAGATTTATAGATTTTAAGGTTTTAAATTACCTAGCAATTTTCTGAAGGTATTAAATTTTATACTTCTATTTTAAAATCACATTGTGACTCTGTTCTTTAAAATATAATAGACCTAATTTCTAGGTGACTTAGTATATAATTGCTATAAATTTCAGGCATCACAGAATATAAAGTTCTGGATGAGAAAAATGTCTCATCTTATTAACTACCTTCTTACAAGAATAAATTATAAAGACTAATACATAATCTCTGATGTAACCACAATAGCTGAGAAATGGAATCCAAAAAATAATGTAGACCACCACTAGGCTAAATCTTCTATGCCTAGCACACTAGCACAACTTTTTAGTCATGACAAATAAAACATAAAATATTAGCTTTTCAATTCTACATATTAAAAATTATGAAATTGAACTTTTTTTTTAATCTTTTTGAGACATGGTTTTACTATGCAAGTCAGTCTGCCCTTGAACTCACAGCAATCTTCCACCTCATCCTCCTAAGTGCTGGGACTACAGATGTGTGCCACCACGCCCAGCTGAAATTGAACATTTTTAAAGATCATTGAAAATCGCCGGGTGTGGTGGGTGCGCCTGTAGTCCCAGCTACTCGGGAGGCTGAGGTGGGAGGATCGCTTGAGTCCAGGAGTTCTGGGCTGCAGTGCGCTATGCCGATCGGGTGTCCGCACTAAGTTCGGCATCAATATGGTGACCTCCCGGGAGCGGGGGACCACCAGGTTGCCTAAGGAGGGGTGAACCAGCCCAGGTCGGAGACGGAGCAGGTCAAAACTCCCGTCCTGATCAGTAGTGGGATCGCGCCTGTGAGTAGCCACTGCACTCCAGCCTGGGCAATATAGTGAGACCCTGTCTCTAAAAAAAAAATAAATAAAAATAAAAATAAATAAAAAAGAAAATCAATGGCTTTTAAATTTCCATAACAGGGAGAATCTCTAGGAAGATGGTGAAGTGGTAAGCAGAAGAGAAAACTGCCTCTCTAAGAGTCACCTTCCAGATGCTGGACTATCGCATTGTGAGGAAGAGAAGGAGGGGAAAGAGTGGCCCAGACCCAGGAAGAATCTGAACTGCAAATTGAAGAGAGTAAAAAGAAAAACTTCCACGAAGAAGGTTATAGCTGGTGGTTCTTTCACCCTGAGATGGGACTTATTAGCAAGAGGGGCTGTTGGAACCTGGAGACACATGGTCATGATGAAGGTGCCAGCTGGTGACCAGAGGTCTCTGCAGAAAAACACGGCAGTGGAGGGGAACAGCAGACATGGAGGACTGCACTGGCTGCTGGGAGTGTAGAGGACTCCATCCTCCAGCTGGCAAGAGCGATCAGCTGGGAGCCATTTTAAAGACAAACCAGATAAACCCGGAACCCAGAAGTGCTGCCACCTTCTGCCAACTCCCAGCTGGATGCAGACCCCTGGAAACTGCTTGGACTGCACCGAGCCCCGCGTCTGGTCTTGGGCAGGCCTGTGGAGATTATCTACAGCTCCTGCTCTGCCATAAAGCAACTGCTGGCTTGCTGAATAGAGTGGCATGATTTGGGACTCTGTCTCCACAGGTTCTCTACTAGTGAAACCAGAGAATCCTGGAAGTGGACTATTCGTTTTTCTTTTTCATTTTTGTGTTTTTTGTTTGTTGTTTCACTGTTTTTTCTTCTTTCTGCCTTGTTTATATATTAGTGTGAAGGTGGTCCCTAACCTCTTTACATGTGGCTCTGTTCTGTTCTCCCTTCTATCTCTCCCATCTCTTTTCCTTCAGTCTTCTGCACCAGTTTCCCCAAGTTGGTGTGATCCTTTGTCCTCCAACCTTACTTCTAATCTTTTGCTTTTCTTCCATTTCTCTATTTTCTCCTTAATCTATTTTAAATATTAACCATGGGGGCAAACTGAAACATTACAGATTTGTATATCGCATATAATTATCTAGTTTGTTTTACATTTTGTTATTTAATCATAGATCTAATTCACAGAAGTTGCAAATGAAGGGTTAGCTCAGTTTGTTTTCTAGGCTGTTTGATGCTATTGGTGCCACTATAGTCAAAATTGACATAATTGTTCTAAAGTTGTTGGTCTTGATAATCCATGATTGAGATTAACTAAGGGTCACAGAACATACAGTGGTACACTGTCAAAGAGCCAATGACTAGGCCAAGCAAGCAACAACTTCTCATCTCCAACAAACTGAAGAGGTAAGATCTTCCAACAGACTCAAAACTCAAAAACCCGCTACACCTAGAAGATTTTACTTCAGAGAAGTAGTCATCACCTAAGTGTCCTAAATACCACGACAGGCAACTTACAAGCATTCCAGAAATTAAACTAAGAAAAAAAGAGAAAATAAAATAAGGAAACACCAGCAAAATGCAACCTCAGATATCCAATGCACCAAAGGCAAATCCAGGGGACAATGAGATGGGACAATCTGAAAGCAGATAAATAAGGCCTATAGAACTCCAATTAGCAATGATCAAAAAAAAAAAAATCTACACAAGTCAAGATTCCAGAAATTCAACACGAGAATAGAACCCTAAAAGTTGCCAGAGCAAAGGAATAAATCACCTATCAAGGGAACCCCATCAGAATTACAGCTGACTTCTTAATATAAATTCTCAAGTCAAGGAGAGCTTGAAGTACTTCAAGTTTCAAAGGAAAACAACTTTCAACCCAGACTGAGGTACCCTGCAAAATTAATGGAAAAATAAGATAAAAATAATGACGAAGAACATCTGAGGAAATTTATGACCACCAAAACAGCAATTCAAAATGTTTTCAAGGGCATTCTAAAAAAAGATAAAAAGGACTACCTCTCCATGAACCCCAACAGAAGAAATCCACCAGGAAAGGCAAACAATTAGAGGGGGAATATAAAAGGGGGAGTCAACAAAAGAAAAAAAATATGCCAAAGATGTCAATACGTTTCAGTTATAACCATCAATGGTAATGGTCTCAATTCACCAATCAAAAGACACAGACTAACAGAATGAATGGATCAAGAAGCAAGATCCAACAATATGCTACACACAAGAAACACAGTTAATTCAAAAAGACACTCATAGACTAAAAGTCAAAGGATGGAAAAAATACTTCATGTGACAGGAACCCAGAAAAAATCAGAGATAGCTATAATATTTGCAGACAAAGTGAAGTTCAAGCTGACTGATTAAGAGAGATAAAAACAGTCACTACATACTCGTAAAAGGAACAATCCAAGAGGAAGAGATAACAATCATAAATACGCAATAAATACAAGTGCACCCAACTATGTAAAACAATTACTAACAACATGAAGAGACCTCAATATCCCCATCACAAAAAGACAGATCAACTGGACA
The DNA here is from genome assembly GCF_034190915.1 of Cavia porcellus. NCBI lineage: Eukaryota > Metazoa > Chordata > Mammalia > Rodentia > Caviidae > Cavia > Cavia porcellus. The sequence continues at coordinate 46,038,957 of NW_026947513.1, read as the reverse complement.
AAAAATCAATAATGAAATATTAGAACTAAATCAAACTTTTGAACAATGATAAATCAACAGCCAGCATCATACTAAATAGACAAAAACTGAAAACTTTGTCTCAAAAATCAGGAACAAGACAAGGATATTCACTATCTCCACTCTTATTCAACATAGTCCTCAAAACTTTAGCTGCAGCAATTAGAAAAGAAAAAGAAATGAAAAGAATAAAGGAAAAAGTTAAACAATCATTATTTGCAAATGACATGATACTCTTAGAGGACCCAAAAAACTCTGAGACTACTAGATTTAATAGGCAAATTCAGTAGTGTAGCTGGTTACAAAGTAAACACTCAAAAATCAACAGCCTTCCCCCTAAGATTGACTATGACGCCCATGCTGGTTTGACTATTATCTTCTTTTGCAGTCCTGTAATGTCTCCAATGTTCAGGTTTTATTGGTCTTGTTCTGCACTGTTTTGTCCAATTTTATTATACCTAATGATATAGGCAATTCTTTTTAAGGCAGCAAGAAGCATTATGGTAACCATTGTCCATTACTTTGTATTCTGTTTTTACATCATGTACTTTGTCCATCCTTTGTTTTGACTGACTGCTTTGTTTTGCCATATTTGGTTTTATTCTCTTCCAAAAAAAAAAGTAATAAGAACTATAGAAGTAATAAAACCCAAAATGTGTAAATGTTTGTTGTAAAAAAGATAGGGGGAAAAAAGTGCTCTAAAGGATACAACTGCAAGTGTGTTTAGGTATGTTAAGATAGATGACCATATTACTAAGTTTTTGTTGGATCATTGAACACAACTGTTTGCAGGCTCACTGTTTGAATGTCCACTTTGTATGCTTTAACCCTGTAACTTGAACAACTATTTCTAAGATGACAATATGTAATCTATTAACTAGTGATTTCTGGGTTTTTAAATTCTGTATTACTTGTACCTTTATACTGTTTTGTTTTTTCTCCTTTAAATAAAATTTTTAAAAAACAGCCTTTCTGCACATGAATAATAAACTCACTGAGAGATATCAGGGAAACAATATCTTTTATGATAGCACCCAAAAAAGAAAAAAACAATACCTAGGAATCAATCTAACAAAGGAGGTTAAAAGACCCCTACACTGAAAAACTACAGTACTTAAAATCTAAATGGGTCAAAGATGTGAATATTAAAACAGAAACACTAAATCTATTGGAAGACAAATTGGGTAGAAACCTTGAAGACATAGGAGTAAGTAGAGAATTCATGAACAGGACTCAAACCGCACAGGAAATACTTCCCAGAATCAATAACTGGGACCACTTCTTATTAAAAAGTTTCTGCATGTCAAAAGAAATCTCCAGCATAGTGAAAAGAAAACCCACAAACTAGGAAAAGATTTTAGTGAACTCTCTCTCAGACAAGGGACTCTTGTCTAAAACATATAAAGAATTAAAAAAACTCAGATCTCCAAAATTCAAAGATCCAATCCAAAAATGGGCATCTGAGATGAATACGCAATTCTCAGATGAAGAAATGCAAATGGCAAATAAATACATGAAAAAATGTTCATCATCACTGGTCATTAGAGAAATGCAAATTAAAGCCACACTGAGATACCATCTCACTTCTGAAATAATGGCCAGGATCAAGAAAACCAACAACAACAAATGCTAGAGAGGCTGTGGGGAAAAAGGAACTCTCCTACACTTGGTGGGAGTGTAGATTGGTGCAGCCTTTGTGGAGGTCAGTCTGGAGATTTCTCAAAAAGCTGGGATTGGAAGTCCCATTTATTCCAGCTATTCCACTTCTAGGCATATTCCCAGAACTGAAAGTATATACCACAGTGATATATGTGCACCTATGTTTATAGCAGCACAATTTGTAATCGCCAGATCTTGGAAACAACCCAAGTGTCCATCAACTGAGGAATGGATAAAAAAGTTGTGGTATTTCTATACAATAGAGTATTATTCAGCTATAAAGAAGGATCACATTGAGACATTTATCAATAAATGGGCGCAGCTTGAGACCATACTCATAAGTGAAATAAATCAATCTCGCATGTATGAATACCAAATAGTTTCCCTAATGTAAGTAATGATTCAAATATATAAAAATATGTGGTAATCATGATTCCCCATTATGTGGCCTTGAAGCCTTATAAAGTTTTCACTTATTAATTGGAAAGGCTTTATTCTGGGCTTCTTGATATGGAAATACTTGAAGCTATAGTATATGAAGTTTTATTCAAATATTTCAAGGAAAAAGACAGACACTATGGTAGCTACTATTAAGTCGGGTTATTTGGTGGTGAACCACTAGGTTGCTGAAACAGTCATGCTTTGATCTGTATTGTTATATTGTTATGTCCTATTTTATCTCAATCTCTCCCTTATTGATTAAAAAATTATTTAGTTATTTTTTGTTTTTTTTAATTAAGGGGAAAAATTTTTAAAATTAGCAGGGTATATAATAGTAACTTTTTTGATTTCCTATTAACTTGTTTTGAAGTCCTGTAATACTCCCACTATCTTGTTTTGACTGATTAGACTCTGTTCCATTCTGTATGATAGTATCAAGTTTGAGGGTATAGGCAACTACTTTGAAGGCAATACGATTCACTAAGATGCCCATTCTGGTTTGACTATTGTCTCCTTTTGAAGTCCTGTAATGTTTACAATGCTTAAGTTTTATTGGTCTTGTTCTCTACTGTTTTGTTCAACTTTATAATATCCAATGAGATAGACAATTCTTTTTAAGGAAACAAGAGACAGCGTTGATAACCATTGTTGATAACCTTGTACACTGTTTTACATCATGTGCTATGTCTATCCTTGGTTTTGACTGACAGCTTTGTTTTGCCATATTTGACTTTATTCTCCCCCCCGCAAAAAAATAAGAACTAAGGAGTAATAAAACCCAAAATATGTAAATTTTGTTGTAACAAAAGAGCTCTAAAGGAAACAACAGCAAGTGTGTTTAGGGGTGTTAAATAGCTGACCATATTAATGTTTTTGGTTGGATCACTGAACACAACTGTTTGCAGTCTCACTGTTTGAATGTCCACTTTGTATTCTTTGATACTGTGATTTGAGCAACTATTTCTAAGCTGATAATATGTAATCTATTAACTGGTGATTTCTGGGTTTTTTTTTTTTTTTTTTTTTTTTTGTAGTTCTGTATTACTTGTACCCTTACACCGCTTTGTTTTGTGTTCTTCTCTTTTTCCTTTTAAATAAAATTTTTAAAAAAATAAAAACTACAGTACTTTAAAAACAGATTGAAGAGGCTATTAGAAAATGAACAGCTATCCTGTGCTCTTGGGTAGGAAGAACCACTATAGTGAAAATGGCCATACTTCCAAAGCTGTTATACAGATTCAGTGCAATTCCAAAATTCCAATAGCATATCTCACAAATCTAGAGAAAACAATCCTAAAATTCATCTGGAGCCAGAAGAGACCTAGAATAGCAAAGGCCATCCTGGGCAACAAAGACAAGATGGGAGGTATCACATTTCCTGACTTGAAATTATACTATAAAGCTACTGTGCTAAAAAGTGTAGCACTGGCAAAAAAAAAAAAAAAAAAAATGGACTTGCAGATCAATGGAATAGAAACAACTGCAGACACACGAAGCCACCTTATCTCTGACAAAGGTGCCAAACACATTTACTTGAAGGTAGCCTCTTCTGGTGCTGGAAAAACTGGCTCTACACACACCTAAGATTAAAACTAGATCCTTATCTTTCACCTGTACTAAGCTAAAATCAGAGTGGATGAAAGATCTTAATATTAAAACAGAAACATTAAATCCGCTGAAGATAGACTAGGAAATTTTTGAAGACATCGGAGTAGGCAGTTTGTGAACAAAACCTGGATTGCAGTAACTATTGCAAGAATCAACAAACTGGGTTCTCACCTTACTAAAGAGCTTTTGCACAGCAAGAAAAACCAGAGTAGAGACAAACAAGGTGGGAGAAAATGTTTGCCATCTGTTCCTCAAAGGATTCCTATCGAGACTATATAAAAAACTGGTCCTCCCAAATTTAGAGACCCAATCCAAAAAAATGGGCATCTGAGATGAATATACACTTCTCAGATAAAGAAATATGAACAGCAAATAAATGTGACAAATGACATCATTGGTCATTCGAGAAAACAACACTGAAATTCTCACCCCAGAAAGAATGGCCACTATCAATAAATCAAGCAATAACAAATGCTGGAGAGACTGTGGGGAAAAAGGAACACTTCTCCACTGTTGGTGGAAATGCAGACTGATGCAACCACTGTGGAAATCAGTGTGGAGATTCCTTTTAAAACCAGCATTGGAGATACCATTCAGTCCAGCTATTCCCCTTCTGGGTATCTTCCCAAAAGAACCAAAAACATCATACCACAGTGATGTATGTGCACCCATGTTTATAGCAGCATAGTTTGCTATAGCCAGATCTTGGAAACAATTTAAATGCCCACTGACTGAGGAATGGCTAAAAAAGATGTGATATTTTCATACAATGTTGAGTACTCAGCCATAAAGGATAAACGGGAGACTTTTATAGGTAAATGGATGCCTGAGAACAGACTCATTAGTGAAATAAGACACACGTGTAAACATCATAGTTTATGTGTGAGAAGCTAAAAACCATGGATATGTGTATATATATGCACGTGTATATAAAAATAATAGTTAAGATAGTTATATTACTGATTTCTCTGAAGAGAAAGGTTTGTGTTGGTATTGTTTAAACAACTGAATGCAGACGTTTTGTGCTCTAGATGAATGATTTGGGGAGGGCAATGCGCAATGTATGTACCATTATTGCCCCAATTGATGTGTTTTGAAATTTTGTTGTAGTTTCTTTTTTTTCTAATCTTTGAAATAAAATGGATTTGGAAAAAAAAAGTTTCCATAGTAGGATCACTGTAATTTATGTAGTCCATTTTCGTCTTTATTAACTTTTTCCAAAAAAATAGAACAAATTTTTAGTCTAAAAAACATTTCAGAGTTTAATCTCAATATCATAGTTCATGAAATGGAAATTTATTTGTTGACAAATATTGAATTGTAGACAAATTCATTCAAACAAAACACAGAAAGCTGATATTAAGACAATTTAAATATTTATGATTATTACAGATCTGCAATTAAGTCCCCTTCAAAGCTCAGTGCATTTAGACTGGTTTGCCCCCTGAGCTACCAGATGTGACTAAGAAACCAAAAACAAAGACAGTATTTTAAAGGAAAGAAAGTTATAAAAATTTTTTAAAAAAAGGAAAGCTACAGTTTCAACACAGAAGTGATTCTCTTATTTCAAAAACTATATAAATATTTTCTAAAATGTAGAACACTAATGTTACGTTAAAAAACTATCACACACCTCAGCTTTTAAAAAATCAAGAAAAAAGACCTTTATTTAGGTACTCAAGACCGAGGATCAATCTATGCAAATTTTACAACTATTCACACAAGTAGTTTAGTGATGAGTACACTGCATTAATGGGAGCTTTTGAAATTTTATCCTAGTCCACAAACAATAATGCTTTGTGAAACATATGAAGGAGGGTCATTTTTATCAGTCATTTCTTTGAATGAAGAAAAAAAGGCAAAATCCTACAACATAAAGCAAACTATCAAACAAAGAGTTCTCAAAGTAGAAAGGTGTCTTTTTATTTTAAATAGTGGGCTGCCCAATCGACCTAGACCACAGAGAAAGCAGAATGAGCAGGGCATAAGGTGGGAGCACACAGACTGCACTGCCAAGAGACACCCAACTTGGCTTCAGGTTCTCCTCTGACTTCTCACCAAGAATAGAGACAGACGGTTCGTTCTGAGTACAGGACTAAGAAGTAACACGGAAAAACATCACTCATATTCCACTAGCATAGCCTATAAAAAAAGGAAGGAATTTTAGGGGTAACTATACATCCTCCTCAAGCAATAAGAGCAATCACAGTTTAAAAATAACCTTTTAACTATAGTAAAAATACTCCCTTCCAAAACAATAGTCTGAGAAGGAAAAACCAGGTAGCTATTTCAAGTTTCATGTAGATTAAATATATTCATGTAACAACTTTTCAACTACCTTTTAAGTACAGAAAAATTTTTTCCTTAATCCTCCAAAAATCTCATGTGGAAGAAGGAATGACATCACCCATATTGCATATTGAAAAAAACAAAGTAGAGATTAAATGATTTATAAAATAGGTTATGCTGTTACCGTACTGGGAACAAAGCCTAACTGGTTCCTCCACAAGTACGTTACAGATACATCAATATCAATGAAGTCATTAAATACTAAACCTGGTCTTAGCTTCTTCATAAATTAGTGGAATGGGAGGTACTTGATAAAAAACACTTGAATCCACAGGGCCCAGCGGTCTAACAAAGTGGTAGCATGCTTACATACCATGCATGAGGCCCTAAGTTTGATTCCTAGCACCTTTAAAAAGAAAAAGAAAAAAATTCTGAATCCTTATTCTAGAATTCCTTAAATTCTGTTTTTCAACTATTAACAAGTATAATAATTTAGTTTCCCGTTAAGAAACTGGTCTCCAGTGAGGTGAAAAGCACTGTGAGAAAATAATAAAGGGGAAAGACAGGAAGCTGGGTCTTTTATAATGTCACCGAGTCACTGTTCTGATTCTGGAACCATCTACCTCCAGATTTCCCATTGTGAGAGATAATCGTCTGACTTTTTAAGTGAAAGGAGAAAGAGAGGAAACAAAAGAGAAATAAGTCACAAAGTTTTACATAGGATTCACAAAAATATGTTCTTTTTCCTGGAACACAAATGGTTGAAAACTTGAGCTTTCTCAAGACCCTGGTACGAATACTGAGCTATAAAGACACACAAAGCAGAAGCTTCTGGAAATATCTGTTGCCTGTAGTCTTCTGCAAGATCACAAAGTACTCAAAAATTCTTTGACCTAAAGAAAGGAAAAAAAATATTAACATATAGCCTTGACAAATTTGGGGTACTAATATTCATCTTCACTTGGCAGCGTGCGTCTTCACTTGAAGACCCCAACTGTATAACTATGACAACACCATAGCATTTATCATATTTTCCACAGGAATATTACCAAATACTTCAGCAGTAAAAGGAATGACTTATCAATTCATGACAAGAGCTATTTAATTTATATCTAAGACTGATACAGTCCTAAAACAGCTGTAACTCAAGAGGGCTTAAAGAGAAGGGAGAGTTGGGAAGTGGCGGGGGGGTAGGGGGGATCAAGTTATATCATGTACAGGTACAAACTCTCTTTGATGAGTGTGACTGCTATGTATATCTAAAATATACCAACACATTTCTAATTAAAATAAAACAGCCATACCTCTCGTTTTACAATCTATTCAAATATCATACATCAGTAGTACATGCAGCTTTAAAACCGACAATAACTACTAGAGTTTAAACAACTTTGCAGACTAGACCTGAAGATTCACAATGTTCCTAAGCCACAAATTTCAATCATAATCTCTACAAGGAAGGTGTGTGGGGGAAAGCTAGTCACGTAAGTTGTGACTGAACCTAGCCAAATGACCAACACACAAAGCAAGACTCTTACAAAGCAATTACCCTGAAAAGACAAAGGTTACTGCCTTGTGCAACTGACAGTTGTCTGTTAGTACAATGACAACTTTATTTATTTTAATAAGTTTATCAGTGAATTCTATTCTATATTTTAAGGGCATTCATAAAAAAAAGTCATTTGACATGTCAATTTTCTAGATATGCTGTACACAATGGAGAAAACAACCACATAGTTTTATAGTGATATAAAATGCTGAGATTTTGAAAATATTCAAATATATTCCTTACAAATGGATGGCAACACCTTACTATCATAAATAGCAGACATTTTGTAAAAGGACAAAGAAAAAAATCAAGATTCTCTCAAAACTCAACAAAAACTTAAGGCTCTTGTTGAGACCTTAGTTAATTAACATAGGTACAAAGATATCCGTTACATAGTTCTCTTTACCACTGTCTCAAATGTTCATCAAGATTCTCTACCTATGCCTTTATCAATATGGCATCACCCAGAATGATCTACTCCCCACTATTTGAGAAGTAATTTAATTTTGATTAAGATAATGACTCAATGCCTAACCAATTTCATTTATCTTTGACACTGTCCCAAACACAACTCAAAACTAAAATATTTATTCTCAAGACCTCAGCTAACAGTAAGAACCATAGCCTACAAGTTTAAATATATTCCATGTTGAAAATTATTTGTAAAAATAAATTTTTAGTTTATTAAGCTGTTAATTACTAAAGTTTATTATTAAAATATTTAGATAAGGGAGGAACAAAGCAGGGAAGAATATGAGAAAGAACGTATTTTTGTAATCATCTCTGTCTCACAGATAAAGAAAACAAAAGAATAAAATCTTTATCTTAGTTCAGGCCACAAAGGTGGAGTGAAAAGATTAGAATCTAAACTGTCTAGTCTTCATAGCTTTTAATCACCTCTTACTATAACTTTTGTAAGCTTTTCTGCCAGATAATTTTCTCACAAGTTAGAATACTTTTAGACAAAACAAATATTAGTTTATCTGTCTATCTCTACCTTTTCAACCAGACTTTCATGCTTGTCTTTAAAGTCTTCATTAACATCCAATGTTAAGATAGGCACCTCTTGTAGATACTCAAAGTTGGTTCTGTTTAAGAAAGAAATGAACAAAATCAGACAAGCCATAAACAACAACAACAACAATACATAAAAACTCTCTTGGCAGCCACCATGGGGGATGGGAAGAGAATCAAGAAGCCAAACCATGCCTTCCAGTGAGCCAGGAGACATGGCCGGGAGACAAGAACAACACCCCTACCCCACCCCAGTAAGCAATGGGCTGATTCACAAGTCAGGCTGAGATGATGGCAACTGAAGTAAAAAAGAAGATAAAAAGTAACGATGCTCGTATTGTTTGATTGACTTTGCAGGCCTAAAAATCTATTTGGAGGATGGTAATGTGCATAATCGCAACTTTGGGGGATTTCCATCTGTCTTTTTTTTTTTTTTTTTGAAATCTAATGTTTTGTTCTGTTTTACTGTTTTGTTTCATTCCTGTATCTGGTAACCTGAGCAACTATTTTGAAGATAACAATATGCAATATAACAACCACTGTTAAATTTCTATCATCTTGTTTTGAAAAACCTGTATAGCTGTTGTTGTTCTTTGTTGTTATTTTGCTTTTGGTTTTTGGTTTTTGTTTGATTCTTTGGTTTTTGCTCTTAAAAAAAAAAACTCCTTCTTACATCACTGGAAAATCAAAACACCACCAGTTTACACTAAAGTTACTTGCCACAAGTAATGCAACTGACAGCCCCTTCTCATGTGGATTGACTATATGTAAATAAAAATGTACTGTAGGTAAATGAAAAAATCTTAAGACACAATAGATGTGTAAAACCAGGCCCTGTAACACAATGCTCCTCAAAGAAAGAAATCATATAAAATGGAAATTGCATTTAAGAGTGAAGAGGGCTAAGGATGTAGCTCAGTGGCAGAGCAGCTGCTGGTATGCACGTGCTCAGATACTGCAATATCCAGGACAGACACCAAACCAAAACTCAGAGAAGTCATCTGAGGCTCCAAAGTGGCCCACGGTCACATGCTAAGGAGACTGCGTTTGAGCTACAAGCTGACTAATGACAGTCTATACAATGAACTCAATGACTATGCTGCACTATCTCACAGGCATGACCTAAGAAACAAATGTGAAATATAAACATTCCCATGTTTCTAGTAAATGTCTAAAACCACACACAGGTAAACACTATATGTAATATCCTGGTTCATTCGTATACATACAAATACAAATTTAACACCTCTTCTACACCAAAAGTGATTTTTTACAATTAGGTTAAGAATGTTTACTTTTCCATAGAAAGGAGGCACTTAGTAGCTTCTCTTTGGCAGATTGAATTCCAGCATCACTCACTCTTACGCGTTGGGACCATCGTGAAGTGAAGTAAGGGACACCTGACCACAAGCACAATGACACTGTGACAGCTGATCTGATACAGACACCACCACAAGTGACTCTCAGATGGCAGTACATACACGCTGGACAAGGTGCTGATTTATATCCTGGCTGCACCAGCACGACAGATCAGGGCAAGACAACACAGGATTTCATCACGCTACGACTACTACCATCAGAATGGTAAATAGTTTTTTTGTTTTGACAGGGAATTTCACTATATTGCCCAGATTAACTGGTTTCAAACTGCTAGGCTCAAGTGATCTTCCTGCCTCTACCTCCCAAGTAGTTAGGACTACAGATAAGCCCAGCTTGGTGAACAATTCAAAACATAAATTGTTTATTTCTGAAATCCCCCCCCCACTTTTTTTTGGTACCGAGGATCAAATTCACGACCTCGTACTTGCCAGGTAGGCACTTGTGCCACTGAGCTAAATACCTGGGCCCCCATTTCATATTTTCAGATGAAGGTTATTGTTGGTACCTGAATTGTGGAAAATGAAATTGTGGATAAAGGGGACTAACTGTATCCCAGTAATTGCTCCATGGAGTACTGACACATAATGTACACAGATACACTCTTACAACTTAAGTAAATCCATGTGTTAGGCTCTCCATACCACTAGGAGATACTAGTTACAAAACTCTGAAAAAAACCAAGATCTTATTGGACTTGAGACTCAAAATCCATACTAGGAGACATAAATAAATGGCTAAAAATTTTAAAAGTTACATGCTGCTATTCACAGCTTCCAAATGTTAGACTAAAAGCTAACAACAGGGTTCAGGACCAATGACATGGGGAAAACGCGGCTTACTTCAGTGTTCTGTGCAAGAGCCAGCTTTCATGCTTATAGTGCAGCTTCTCTAAGTACTCAAGAGGGATGCCTTGCTCTTCCGTTCTTCCTCGTAAATGTATCCTACTCAAGCATTTCTAGGAGTAGGAAAAATCAAAACGGAACAATTATTTGCTGTCTGAGGCCATCAAAATTTCTAGTTCCTTTTGTTGAACTAGCCAAAATATATTCATTCCTCCTAAAATACTAAAATGGTTGACTTTAACCTCCCTGTGCTTTTTCAGTAATTTTATCCTTTCCAAAAGAAACCAAAATAACTTAGTCTTCAGTATCCATACATAAAATATACTAACTAATGTAGGTTTGGTAGAAAGGCAAAGAAAAGTCCACTGAATATCTACTTAAAATTTTTAGAGGAAAGCTAACAATGTGTCAATTTGTCAATCTTGCTTTGTTGCTAACCAAACTTGAATGTAAAGTATCTGTGTTCCATTAATGTAAAATGCTAAAAGGCTGTGGTTCCTAACATGATGAAAGATCCAAACCACCACGACCAGAAAGAACTTTGGGGTGATCTACACCACCTGGCCCTTAGACTGCTGTGGCTTTTAAGCATTGCGGTATGGCTAGCAAGGCGATCATGGAACTGAATTTTAAAATTTTATTCAATTTTAGTAACTATAATAGGCATATTGGACAAATGGCTCTAGATTATTTCCTCCAGAAAGTAACAAATATATACAAAATTATGCACAATTTGTAGGAGTTTGTAGACCCTTAAAAATTCATTCATACATTCAATGATAAAAGGATCTCCAGGTAGAAAAGCATTTGGCTAGCATTCCCAGGACCCTCGGTTCAATCCCCAGAGCCATGAAGGAAGAAAAAAGAGCTTTCAGTCTGAATAACATGCGTTATTTATGTATCACAGCATATAAACTGTGTTTTAAAGTTCATACCATGAGATCAAAACATATTGTTTAATTTTTTAAAGTTTATTACCCCAAAAGACTTGGCATTAATCCTCTGTAAAATACTGCCCCTCACTTCAGACACACTTATTCCATCCTCCCTGCGCTTTCTGAAGCAGTTCTGGAAGTCTTTTTTCATGTCTTTAGTTGCACTGCCATAGCTGCCTCAAGGTCTTGAATGGTTCACAACATTTACCATTCATGGCCTTCTTGGTTTTAGGGAAGAGCCAGAAGTCACGAGTACCAGATTCCATGAGTAAGGAGAGTAAGAGGACACACCACAGCGTTTCAGGAGGCTGCTTTCCAGGAGAAGGCACTCAGCAGCAGCAGTCACCATATTTTTAGCACCCCATAAAGATACTCACGAGACAGGACCTCCAGAACACCTTCAGAGAGTGGCAGTGGTGACGGGGTAAGCGTGTGCAAGATGACGGGATTACTTTGTGAGGGATTAATGGCACCTGTGTCTTTTACTGTACTGAATTTTTAAAGTTGCATTCACCCATATATTTGGAGAAAAATTTATAATTGTCATTTCAAAAATCATTTAATCAAAAGATATAAATACAGATGAAATAAAACAGAAGTTTTGCTTTGGTTTTTTTTTTTTTTTTTTTTTTTTTTTTTTTTTGTCTTTTTCCTTTTTATCGGTACGGGGGATCGAACTCACGACTACCTGCTTGCAAGGCAGGCGCTTATGCCGCTGAGCTAAATCCCCAGCCCAGAAGTTTTGCTTTGTAAGATATTGACTGAAAATTTCCAAAAGAATGAACTCACTAGTATTCTTTATTTTCTTTTGTAACACTTGTACTCACTATTTATATAATTAAAAACAATTCTGAGGGCTCAAGGTCCCAAGTTCAATTCCCAGTATGAAAAAATTCAATACTTTTCAAGAATTTTAATGAACTTCCAAATTATTATAACCGCTAAATTCTGGCTTATTTTGACACAGGAAATGGAACAGAATCACACTAGCTTCTTTTCAAGTTTAGTTTCAATAGTAATACAGTATGCTAATATTGGCCCCAACCTATAACATTTACATTCATCAGACTCTACCACATAATTTACCAAAGGAACAGGAATAAAAATGTCAATGTAAGTATCAAAATCAGAAGCGTCCTATTAAATGTAAGGTCTTACTTATAAGACTTGTAAGTCTTATAAAAGGCATATACTTAATCTTCCCAGATTCACTGCATAATGTAATATATAACATTATATATTTCACCCACGGTAAAAGGTATCGTTTCAGGGAACCTTCCTGAGCCAGTCTCTATCGGTCTCTCTCTCAGCAGTGGGTATGGGAGTGCCGGGCCTCTGCCCTAACCTACTCCCCACTGCCCTTTTTTATTTCAAGCAGGGTCTCACTAATCACTAAGTTTCCCAGGCTGGGCTTGCAATTCCTTTGCTGATCATGCAGTAAATGTTTACCGAGCTCCACTGTGCACCCAAACTCTGTTCTAAGGACTGGAAATGCAACAGTGGTCAAAATACTCAACTCCCACACTGTGAAGCCTATAGTTCAGAAGTTGGATGAACATGTTCCTTAGTCTAGCTGTGACAGAGCGAGCCTGAAAAAGTTAGGAAGAAATAAAAATGAAAAATAAAACAGAACTGAGGAAGAACACACAAAAAGCCTCAAGGAGCAACTTAGGGTTAGAAAATAAGAGTATTTTTATATTCACAGTTATGAGTCTAGTGGCACAGAGATGAGGGCTGCTTTAGTACAGACCACTTTAAAGAGTTTTAAATATTAGTTTTTGTTTTGTTTTGTTTTGAATCGGTACTGGAAATTGAACTCACGACCATGCGCTTGCAAGGCAGGCTAAATCCCCCGCCCCTAAATATTAGTTTAAATTTTCAAAGGAGCAAACAGATTTTTACAGGGTCTTACCTCTGGAGCAGCTCGAAGATAAATTATTCCATCCAATTCGAGACTTTGGCCAAATTGGTTATTCATCCAGTCGTGCCAGTCTTGATATATTGTCCACTCTGTCTCATTCATGCAGTCAGATTCATACAAATTAGATGCAAAAATATATCTGAAAAAGTGTCTTCATTAATACACATATCATTTCAGAGAGAGAGAAAAAGAGAGGATGGATCTACTAAATGAACACAAACTCTCCTAAACCCCGTGCCAGACAGACCCTCAGTAGAAAACACCCAGGCCTCTTCACACACAGGAAAAGTGCTCTTAGCCAGCAGTTCTCAGACTCCTGCAGTCCTGAGACACATCCAGAGGTTCAGGAAGGCCAGAGTACTTTATGTGCTAATATATTTCAAGACAAAAAAAATTACAGACTAAATATGAGCACATAAATCTAGCTGTCTTTTATTAAGTCAGACATTAAAGAGAAGCAAAAATGTGAAGGAATGCTACTTGTCTCATTACCCTTTGTTCTGAGAAAATAACCCAACTTACTATCAAAAGTAGACTATCTATGTTAACAGGAATTTTTTTTTCTTTAAAACAGGGTCTCCCTAAGTTGTTCCGAATGGCCTTGAATTATGTACTTAGGCTGGTCCCCAATTCAGACTGGTGTCAAACTCAGGTTTACAACCTCAAGCTTCCAAGTGCTGAGATTACAGACCTCCACCATGCTGAGCTTCCATGCTAATGTCTAAGGACATAAATATCAGCCAGACATAAACTGCTTTGGACCTCTCAATAAACTTAAGAATAGAAAGGGGTCTTAAAGCCAAAAATCTCAGAATCCCTATTCTGAGCTACATTGGAGGTCAAAAGAATTCTGACATACACACAATTCTAAGGTCTCCTAAGAAATGTTTATCTCCTTGCTCCAGGTAAGAGTTTAGGGTATAGATTCAGTTTAACCAGAACAGATGAGAATTTTAAAAGCATTGGAGGAGGTAAAAAACTCTGCAAATTTAATTAAATGATCCCTTATTCTTTATAATTTCCAAGGAAGCTAGAGGTTATAAACGCTACAATTTATCAACACGATTTGTACCAGAAGGCCGAGAGTATTAAATGTCATTTCCTATCTTAAATACCCAACTCCTCCTTTAGAACTACTTGTGATCCCCAAGAAACAAAAAGTGAAAGACGCACAAAAAGAAAAAAGATGTTCAGTTCTAAGCCAAAGACTCCAGACAGCCAAATATATGCCACTTATATACCTGTCACTATACACAGATCGTTCAAAAAATAACACAGGTTTCTCTGCATCTTTGAGCTTGCCATTGAGAGAAGCCAGTTGCGCACGTATGCGACTGAGACAGGCGTATGACTGGAAGGTAAAAGACCATCGTTCTGGTTTTTCATACATCATCTGAAGAACATTCCCACCACTTTTCTGAGAGGTTGTCAGTTCCTAATTTGAATTTGCAAAAAAGAAACAAAAAGTAAGTTAATGATCAATAAAGTTATTTTAACTTTTTAAAGGTTCATAAACAGAAATCACACAAATAAATGCATCATGACTAGTAAAACCAAGACAATTAAATCCCTTTCCTTATTCTCTTTCCCAGTTTATTTTTCAGGTTACCTGAGGTTGAACAAATCTTTAGCTCTTTCTCAAGAAGTCACAAATGACCCATGGGAAAAATTATTTATCTGGCCCAAATGAAACAGTTTTACTTAGTAGCCATGTATGGTGGCTCATGACTATAATCCCAGCATTCAGGAAACTAAGGCAGAACTGCCACAAATTTGAGGCCACCAGAGGCTACACAGTGAGTTCAAAGCCAACCTGAATGGCATAGTATCAAAAAATAACAAAAAATTTTCAATTAGTTATCAATATTTAAAAGCTAAATGAAATTACTTGGATTTATATATTCCTTTTAAAAATGAAAAAGTCAAACAATATGGTGCTTGTATTTCCTCTTGGAAAAACTGGCTGTTAAGTCACACACACCTTCCTTAGGTGAGATGTATCTCCTCCAATTTTTCAGTCTGTAGCATTCCCTTTTGATTTCTTAAAAGATCCTGACTCAGAGTGACCCATGGTGGAACCACACCCCAGAGAGCCAATCTTTAGTTAAAAATATGCTCGAAATGCATTAACTACACAGAATCCACCCAAAATCGTGGCTCAGCAACACAGGACAGGAGAGATAGCTGCACCCCACAGGGTCCTGTGTCTGGTGTGGCTCACTGCTGCCACCCAGCACAGGAAGGTACCCTACTATATTCTGCTTGCCTGGGCAAAAGATCAAAAGTAAAGAACTGAAGTACAGTTTCCACTGAATGTGCATCACTTTTGTACCATCAGAAAGTCAAAAACATCATAAATGGAACCATCATACATCAGGGTAAGTGGGGACTGACTGCATTTGGTTAGCTGCCTGGCCCTTTTAAGCACTCAAATTTGTAACTCTGATCTTCTGATATAACAGAATGCATCCTAATTATTCTGCTAGAATAAGTTTTATTCTGTATAACTAATATTTAATAAAAATAATTATACATTTAAAAATTTTTCCTAGTTCTGTCCATCAAAAGGCCTATGTAAAATTATGGTGTCTAAATGATCCCTTCTAGCTTATGGTCTCTAAATTTTTTACTTGTACCGGGAATCAAACTCACAGCCTCACATTTGCCAAGCAGGAATTGTGCTGCTGAGCTATATCCCTGGCCCAATATTTTCCAATGAAAGTATTCTGCGCATGATTCTATGTCTGGAAAAGGAAATGTACAAGATGAGCTTCACATATCTTGTCTCAGTAAAAAATATAAGAAAACTATCAAAGACTACCCCGAATGGGTAAAGGGCAAAGGCATCAGTATAAAGGGGCTTCCATGGTCAGTGTGAACATTAAAAAAGAACGGAAGAGAAAATCTGTGAGTTATAATACTTAAAAACAACAAAAACAAAAATCACGTTCAAAAGGATACTAAGGCACTACATGACTTTCTGAAAAATCATACATGAAGAGAAACAAAAGATGACAAGCATTTTATTCTAGCTTTTTCTGTAGACACGTTCTATGGATAATGGACTAGATGGAAAAGGGTCTTTTTACTAATTCTAATAAATTCAGAAAACTTGAGAAAAAATACCACCTTTACAGCACCTAATGATATATTAGATTGAGGTAGTAATTAGTAATAGATACTAAAGTCATTAGCAAAATGTTGACCAATTTCTGTTTCTTTTTTTGAGACAAGTGTCTCTAGATTGCAGTGCAGGCCCTGGCTCAAAGGATCCTCTCCTTTAACCATGGATGAGAACAGGGATTAAAAAGACCTCTCAATCTGATAAAAGCTAGTTATGACCAACCTACTGCCAACTTCCTATTACATGGAAACTAAAATTTTGCATTCTAAAATAAAGAGCAAGACAAGATGTTTGCTATCACCACTCCTATTAAATACAGTTCTCAAAACATCAGCCAGAAAAATCAGGCAAGAGAAAAAGGATAGATAGAGGAAAGAAGAAAGTCAAATTATCATTCTTTGCAGATAACATGATCCTCTACATAGAAGACCATAAAATTCAACAAAAGACTCCTAGAATTAATAACCAAATTCAGCAATGTAACAGTACACAAAGTTACACAAATATTCATAACATTCCTGTAGACCAATAATAAATTCAACAACAATGAAATTAAGAAGACCGTATCTTTCATGCTAGAATAAGGAAAAAATAAATATTTAGAAATTAACCTATCCAAGGAATTCAAAGATCGCTACAGTGAAGACTCTAGTTCTCTCTTTTTGGGTTAGGTCCTTGTCTGATTTGGAACCAAGATTATGCTAGCTGTTGGATCAGAAATGACTTTGGAAGTACTTTTTCCCTTCTGATTTAATACAGAGTTTGAGAAGTCAGATCTTCCTTAAAATTTTTGTCAAGTGTATCAATGAATCCATCAGCATTTCTTAGCTTTTTTTTTTTTTTAATCACTTCTTCAGTTTCTTTTCCTTATACTGGATTATTTAGAGGTTTTAATTATTCTTGGTTCAGCTTTGGTAGTTCTAATATATCTAGGAATCTATTCATTTCTTCTGAATTCTCCATTTTATTAGAGTACAGGTTCTCAAAGTAATTCCTAATTATGTTCTGGATTTTCAGCAACAATTGTTGTGATTTTGCATTTTTGGTCTTTTCTTTGTTTCAATAAGATAGGGTGGGGGTTTCTCTAACTTGTTTATTCTTTGAAAGAACCAGCTCTTCAGTTCATTGATTTTTTTGTATTGTTGTTTGAATCTCAATTTCATTAATCTCCTCTGTTCTTTATAATGTCCTTTATACTAGCCCTGAGTTTAGTGACATGCATGTCTGTGTCCCACGACATGAGGCAGATGTCCTTGTAATGTTGAAACTGAGCCATCCCTTCAAGTGTCACAGCCTAACTTTTGCCCTACAGATCTCGGGTCTCCCAAGGGTTTCTCTATCACGCTCTGAAGAAGCTCTGTCATGTCATCTTCATCTGTACAAAATAAAGACTCAATGAAAAGAGTTTTCTAAATCTACAAATTCTATTAAACAGCATCTAAAAATTATTCTTTTATGCCATTTGACACATAGTAAGGACTGCTTTAAAGGAACTAAAGAAGTGGTTTATTCTGAGCCAACTGAATGATATGGCCCAGAAGCATGGATTTAGGTTGCCTCAAATGACAGGTCTGCCAGGAAGGAGCTTTCACAGACACACAACACAGAGAGCGTGTGTGACCAACACATTGGCGGGAGCATGCAGGCAACGGTAAGGCTGGGAGCTCTCCCACAAGTTTTAGACATTACACCATTCTTCCTTCAAGTTGGTGGGAGCTGGAAGTCTGAGCTCAGTGACAGCTTCCTCTATGTTTTTGTTTTCCTGCAAGTGCTGGGGACGAAGGCATTCTGTATGCTAGGCAAGCACTAAACCTCTAAGCTACACCCCTAGCTCCATTCCAAAAGTTTTTCCTAATAGTCATAAGTCATAAGTCAGATACAGAGGTTTAAAGTAAAACAACTCTTACCTGGATTCCAATAGACCAAGAAAACACTGGCTTCCATCCAACCTATAACTTTAATGTACACTAATACAAAAATCCTCAACAAGATACTGACAAGGAGAATGTAACAAATCACCATAGAAAGGAAATCAGAAAACAGTCATGCCCTGTTCCTGTACAGGGAGGACCAATAATAGTGAGAATGGCCACATTTTCATTTTAATCTCAATCAAAATACCAAAAGCATTCCTCACAGAATGTAAGAAAACAATCCTAAAGTTCATCTAGAACCAGAAGAGAATGAGACTAGCAAAAGCAATCCTGGACAACAAAACCAAAGCAGGAAGAAGCATCACAATCCCAGACTTCAAATTATACTACAAAACTGCAGCATGGTACAGGCACAAAAACAGACAAAAAAAGAAGACACAGAAACCACTCCAGGAACGGTCAGCTATCTGATCTTCGATAAAGGAGCCAAAAACATTCTCTGGGGGAAAGATAATCTCTTTCATAAATGATGCTAAGAAAACTGGTATGTATATAAATATTAATCTCGATCACCTCACCACTATGTACTGAACTAAAACCAAAATGATCAAGATGTAAAAGTGAAAACAATCTGCTGAGAGAGAAAGTAGATAAACTATTCCCAAGCACAGTAGTTCATGCTGTAATCCCAGTACTCAGGAGATTGAGGCAGGAGGATCACTTCGAGTTCAAGGCCAGCCTGGGCTATATAGTAAACTCAAGGCCTGCCTGAACCCTGTCTCAAAAAAAAAAAAGGTAAAGTTCTTGAAGACATGGGCATAGGCAAGGACTTTCTAAACAGAACCCCAAAAACACAAGAAATAGTACCAACAATCAACAAATTAGATCATATCAAACTAAAAAGCTTCTGCACAACAAAGGAAGTAACATGGTGAAAAGATGACCTACAGAATGGGAAAAAAGTTGTTACTACCTCTTAAACAGAGGGCTAATAGCTATAATACATAGAATCAAAAAAATCAGACCCACTTGCCAAATAAAAGATCTAATCAAAAATGGACAATTAAAATGAATTGACATTTCTTAGAAGTACAAATGGCCAATAAAGATGTGGAAAAAAATGTTCAACACCTCTGGCCATTCAAGAACTGTGTATGAAATCGCCTGCATTGAAATTCTGAACTGAAAAACTGAAATTCCACCTTACTCCATAAAGTATGTAAACAAGAAATCAAATAATAACAAGTGCTAGCAAGGCTGTGGGGAAGAGAACACTTCTACTTTGTTGGTAGGAATATAAGCTGGTGTAACCACTACAGAAATCAGTGTAGAATTTCTCAAAATACTAAAAATAGAAATCCCACCTGACCCAGCAATTCCCTTTCTAGGTATCTTTTCAAAAACAGTGAAAGTCATCATATTACAATGATGTATGCATGCTCATGTTTATAACAAACAAATCATAATAGTTAAATCTTGGAAGCAGCCTGTATGTCCATCAGCAGATAAATAGATAAAGAAAATGTATTTATACACAATGAGGTACTACATAATGAGACCCTGTCTCAAAAAAAAAAAAGGTAAAGTTCTTGAAGACAGAGGCATAGGTGAGGATTTTCTGGACAGAACCCCAATGGCACACTGATAAAGGACAAACCTGAGTCATCTGTAAGAAAATGGATGCATCTTGAGACCATTAGGTTAACTGAAATAAATCTGACACACAAACTTAAGTATCATACGGTTTCTCTTAAACCCAAAGTATAATTAAGTTAATGAAAAAAGTAGAAGATAGATAACAAGAAATAGCTTTTACAAAAGAGAACCCAGAGATGGATGGGAGCAAGGGATGAAAAAAGAATTAAGACACGTTATACACATGCAGCTTTCCATGATGACCACAATCACTGCATACTGTAAACAAGTACTAACAAAATAATTTTTTTAAAAAATGAAGTTATTATTAGAAAAAAACATTACTGTCTTAGTTACTTTTTCTCATGGCTGAGAAAAATACCTAACACCTAAATCAAAGGAGGAAAACTTAGACAGATGTGGTGCACACCTGTAATCCCAGCACTCAGGAGGCTGAGGCAGGAGGATCACTGTGAGTTTGAGACCAGCCTGGGCTACAAAGTGAGCTCAAGGTCAGCCTGAATTGCATAGCAAGACCCTGTCTCAAAAAGACCAAAAAAAAAAAGGAGGAAGACTTTATTCAGCTCACAGTTTGTAGAGGTTTCGGTCCATAGCTGGCTCTAAAGCAGGGTGGCAGGGCAGAGGGGCATCACAGAGAAATGGTCCATGGCAGGCAGAAGACAGAAGGCAGGAGGCATCAAGCTACAAGCAACCAACTACAGTAACTCGCAGCAAGTCTCTTTCTGTCCCTTCTATCCAGGCTACCCACTCTTAGGGCAGACAGCACCCGACACCCTTAATCCTCGTGTTGCACCATAAATCAGTCACACACTCTAGATCCAGACACCTCTGAAAAAGCTCCACTTATGACTACATGAGGCTTTGGGGAGACATCTAAATACAAGTTATAACAATTATGTATTTTATTTTCCTATTCTACTAAGCACTGAATTTTCAAATCAATCTAACGACTAGTTTTATGTATGAAAAGAAATCAGTGATCATAATCGCACAAGC
This sequence comes from Cavia porcellus, assembly GCF_034190915.1. Lineage (NCBI taxonomy): Eukaryota > Metazoa > Chordata > Mammalia > Rodentia > Caviidae > Cavia > Cavia porcellus. Next base: position 46,017,651 of record NW_026947513.1, on the reverse strand, counting down.
CTCTGTTCTCTATTATGTCACATATGCATGTTTAAGCCTCTTTGATCTTAGCTGGGCATGGTGGCACACCACATGTAATCCCAGCACATGGGAGGCTGAGATGGGAAGACCATTGTAAACTCAAGACCAGCCTGAGTTACAAAGTGAGTTCAAGCCAGTGTGAACTGCACAGTGAGATCATGTCTCCAAAAGACAAAAAAAAAAAAGCCTCTTTGTTCCAATACAGTTCAACTGCTCAGTGGAATAGTGCCTGTCTGGCAAGTGCCAAGTCCTGAGTTCAATTGCTGGTACCAAAAAATAAAAATAAAATAAAATAAAGGATCTTATACCTTTCATTTTCAGCTCTGATAGATCTTTTAGTTTTTCTATCTCTTCTTTTAATGTACAGTCTTAACAGTTCCTTTCTTACCAGCTCCTTCTAATAAGAACATAATTTTATTAGATTTCTGTGTGGAAACGTCCTGTGAATAAACCACATTAATGAAAAACCTTCCTAACCTCAGTTTTGGCCATTCAAACAACCTGTCTCCTACCTTATTTTTCAGCCATTTGTGTATCCTTTACCCCATGCTTTCAAGTTCTACAGGTACTGCCTCTCCAAAGGACGGACAGCAGTTAAATCTGTTTGGTAAGTGTGTTCTCCCCGTTCTTCCCAGGCTCCCTTGGAACTCGCTGTGGCCATGTGACTTGGTTTTCACCAATGACAGTGGAGCAGTATAGCACTTCAAGGGCTGACCCACACAAACCTCTCAAGCACAATTATTTTATCTCTGTTGACCAGCTGGAAGCAAAGGACACCAGTGCCTAGAGCAGCAGCTATCAACTTCAGTTCTAGAACAGAGGCCCTCAACACAGTCACCACAACAACTGCAGTGGTGGTGCCACAAGGCTATGATCCAGCAGTCTGGGGCTGAGTCAGCAGAATCAAGTCAGCCTGGGCAGCTTAGTAACTTAGTGATACCTGTCTCAAAGCAAATTTAAAAACTTAAAAAGGGCTGAGGCTGTAGGTCAGCGCAAAGGGCCTCAGTCCAGTCTCCAGCAATATGCACACGCACACACGCGCACATGCACATGCATGCACACAGACACACGCCTGGAACAGACCTATTACATCAGAAGTGGACAAGGTGCACATCTGTAGCCCCAAGTCTTCCCAAGGGTCCTAATGACCATGAACATTAAATCACTGGCCATGACTGAGAAGGCGGTAGGTCATGAATCCCTCCACTGTCTGCCACCCATCAAGCAACATGCTGTACTGCTCTCTGACAGAAAACACTTTCAGCGTCTTGACCCATGGATTTATAGTATGTTATAACAGCAAGTGCTACCTTGAATTCACCTGGACTGAATGTGGGGCAGGTTATTTCACTTGAAAACACAGATCCCTTATCCACGAAGGGGACTGCAAGTGTCTCACGCTTTAGAATGTTTTGTACTTTGAATATCTGCACATACATTATGAGATATCTTAGAAATGAGAACAAAGTCTAAAAACAAAATTCATTTGTTGCATACGTCCATTATACACATAACTCATTGTCTTGTTACATGATGAACGTAAATTCGAAACTTTTTCTGAAGCCAGAATAATTCAACAAAGATGACAAAAACCAAAGATATTTGGTTTTTTGTTTGTTTGTTTTTGAGACAGGGTCTTGCTATGTAGCTTAGACTGGCCCCATTACATAGCCCACGCTGGCCTCACACTCATAGCAATCCTCCTGCCTCAGCCTCCCAAGCACTGAAATTACAGGCATGCACCACCACATCTAGTGAAAACAAGTTATTTGGTAATAAACACCACTATTTTCAATTCCTCAGCTACATATTCAAAATATGGATTTAATTTGCTATATGTTATTAATTGTAATTATACATAGTTTCTTTTTGATTTTTTGAGAAAGGGTTTCACTATGTAGCCCATGCTGGACTCGAACTTGGAATCCTCCTGTTTCAGTCTCCCAAGTGCTGGGATTACAAGCATGTTCCACAACAATCACCTTGTAATTTTAACTATAATATTTTCTTTTTCAGTGTTAATTTCCATTTTTAAAATCTGAGTTCTCTATCTTATGTCCTTTCAAACACATACCTTTTCATTTCTATAGACGTATATTTTTAAAACTATAGCGAAAGATATTTTGTTAGATGAAGTAAACATAAGGACGAATATTATCACTCCACTTCTGTGAGGTATCTGAAGTTATCAGACTCACACAAGTAGAATGGCAATGACCAAAGGAGGGAACAGGGGACAAAGCGAGCCACTGGATTGGTACAGTTTCGGTTTTAAAAGTTGCAAAGGTTCTGGAGATCCATTTCACAACAATGTACATATACTTAACGTTAATAAACCGTATATTTACAAAATAGGTGGTATATTTTATGTTTTTTAATCACAAAAAATTAATAAAATCCAGGAATGAGGGCTCTATAATTCCAGCACTCAGGAGTCTGAGGCACAGGGTCACTGTGAGCTCAAGGCCAGCCTTGACTATATAGTGGGACTCTGCCTCAAACAGGAAAAATAATAATAATAATAATAGTAAATATCACACATGTTCTCTAGTTGAATTTCTCAGTAAATATAATCTCTTGCTCAAAGCAATTCCAGAGTCTACTATATTAAAGACCTCAAAGGCTCATTCTGGCTTATCACCTGTTTATAAAAATAATAATGTTAATGCTAAAAATAATTAAAACTGAAGCAAAAATCTGTAATAGAATTTTACAGGTATGATACTTCTGGAGAGCAATTAACTAAAATCTGTACTTTTTGGTCCAATTAATTCAACTTTCAGAAACCTTTATTTGGCTCTAACTCATATCCACTGTCACTTCATGACAGAATTTTTCACCATTTTACAGGAAGAATAGATTATTGCTAAAATGAGTGAAAAATATAAAGATACAAAAATAAAAGAAAAAATATGCTATTTTTTCTCAGCCAAGTATATTTCATACCTTCTCTCTGTTACTCATTTCTCAGTGGCTTCTTGGTGATAAATAACATACATGCTAATGAGCCAGACTCAGTCTCCCAAAAAGTATGCATATTTCAAAATACCATGTTACATACTATATATGTTTTATTTCTCAATTTTTTTTAACTTTTAAAAACTAAAACTGCACTTCACAAATGATAACAGTAATCTGCCTAAAGAATTTAGATCACTGAAAAATAGAGCAGCCTCCCTAAGGGTGTGTATCTCAAAAATAAACTAAAAGACAGTAATTACATAAATGCTTTAGACCTAAACAACATAAATTACCAACTAAAGAATGCTATTTTTCTTTAAATCTTTAATATGAAGATTGATAATCAGCTAAGCGGTAGGTTTTAAACATCATCTTTGGGCCAGGAATTTGGCTCAGTAACACAAGTGGCTGCGTGGCCAGCACAAGGTGATGAATTCAATTCCCAGCAACAGAAAAAAAAAAAAAAATCATCTTTACCAGAGGAGAGGCAAGAGGAAAGGAGACTACACAATCTTTTAAATACTTTGTTTCTTGCTATTTTACCAATTAGTGGTGGCATATCAGTAGTACAGCAACATTTCAGCCACTAGGTGGCGAGGACAGGGGGAGGCCAAAATAAAAAGGAAAGGAACTAAGCTTGTGGGTACATACTTAGTTAAGCGCAGAGTAAGAGGCATCAATAGACCAGATCCAGTCCTACCCCTGTGAGTACAATCAAGTGGGTAACATCTAAAGCAGGAATGGCCAGGGCTGGGCACTGCTCACTGTTCACAGCATTCTAAAAAAGCCAAGATTTAGACAGTGTGCCATTCACAGTATAATTCCAAGACACAATCAGGGATAGGTTTGGGAAAGAAGGTCCCAGGATAAAGAAAAACCCACATCCTGAGTTTAGTGGAGGTCAGAAACAAAAAAGGAAAACATCTGAAGATATGGGGGAGCTAGCCACCTGTCTACCCCTCGCTTTCTCCCTCTTAGCCCTGAAATACTGTTCCCACACGGTCAGAAACTCTGCATGAAAGGGTGGGAAAAGTGCCAGTGCAACAGCCCTCAGTACACTCAAACAAATTAAAGCTACCCTCCAGGAATTTGCCTCAATATTCTGTAAGGATAATCACACTGTACCATCATTAAGACTGGATTGCAGTGAATGACTGATGAAAGAGTATCTTGTCCTAAGCAAGTTATAAAGAAAAGCCAGTTTGAAACTCTGATTCTAGTACATGGAAAGAAAATGGCCCAGTCCACTAACATCAGTGTAAAGCCTTAAAGTCTTAAAATGAAGACAGATATATCTATGTGTCACTGCCTAACATCAGTCATTAGCGTAATCTAACTCTCTGCAAGCTGCAAGCTGCAAGGTCAATATCTTTCCAAATGTACTGATACAATGCTTTTCAACCTCTCCTCTGACAACATAACCCAAGGGCTCAGTAATGATGAGGTCACTGGGTTACCTAGGGCAATGATTTTTAACTAGGAGACATCACACATATCTGAACGCTGGTTTAAGAAGCTATGACTGGAAAAAGACAAATAGGAATTTCTAGAATGATGACAGTGTTCATTTCTTGACCTGGATAATGGTTATAAAGACACTAACTTTAAAACTGTTCTGCCAAGCATGGTGGCACACATCTATAATTCTAGCACTTGGGACACTGAACCAAATGGGTCATCTCAGATTCAAAGCCAGGCTGGGCTACGTAGTAAGGCAGATGGTATCTCAAAAAAACAAAAAACAACCACAAAAAGTGTTCTTCAACCTATATACAGGTTTCATGCAATCTTCTACAGCTACATCACATCAATCAAAAATGATGAATGAAAAGAAAACAAAATTTTTTTTGGTACAGGGAATTGAACTCAGGACCTTGCTAGGTAGGCACTATTCTACTAGGCTATATCCCCAGCCCTCAATTTCTTAAGAAAATGTGATCATAGCTGGGTGTAGTGGCTCACACCTATAATCCCAGCACTTAATCCCCCAGCTGAGGCAGGAGGATCACCTAGAGTTCAAGGCCAGCCTGGGCTACCTAAGTGAGTTCATGACTCGAACTACATAGTAAGGTATCTCAAAAAAGACCAAAAAAAGAAAATCTCTAGAAAATGAAATTTAACTTTTATTCCCTTCCTTTTTCACTTTCAATGCAATATACACATATGCTGGAAAATGAAACTTGGTGCCTGGAATCAAAGTCTAGTAAGAGGGGCCCAGGGTTTAGCACAGCGGCATAAGTGCCTGCCTGGCAAGCAAGTGGTCATGTGTTCGATCCCTAGTACCAAAAAAAACAAAGTCTAGTAAAAATGGTGCTATAACACAAAGAAATGAAGGGAAAATGATTTTTCCTATGACAAAAGGCTTGACAAGACAAAGTACAAAAAATTTAGTTACTGGTGATTGTTTTTGTTTCTTTGTTTTAAAACAAAATGTAAAAAGCCACAAGAAATTTAACTTGCATTTTAACTTATAAAAACTCTATTAGTGTCTCTTTTTGTTTTGAGACAGGGTCTCACTATGCAGTTCGAATTGGCCTTGAACTCACTTTGTAGCCCGGGCTGATCTCAAACTCACAACCATCTTCCTGCTTCAGTCTATCGAGTTCTGGGATTACAGGCATGTACCACCACATCTGGCTTTATCAGTGCTTTTAAAAAGCTCTTGAAACTTTACTTATCTTGTGCATGAATCTTAAATGCATCTTTATATACGTGTGTACATACATACACCCAGATAAAGATTCAAACTTAAAGCCAGATCTGAGTTTTACTGGAAGAGGGGGGAAAGCCACGCAGTTAAATATGCTGCTCCTCTAATCTAAAAGGTTTTTATTTTGTTCACTTAAATTTTGTTTTCATACCTCAAATTCATCCTGAGTGCTCTGAACGTTGCACCATCTGGCAACAGGCTCAGGAACCACCACCCAGTCCTCGCAGACTTGTTTCAGGATATTTACGAACGTTGACTTCCCCGCAGCTGGTGCAGGAGGAAAGCAAAATTGAGAAAAAAAGTCAGGAAAAGAAAAACCAGACAATCAACTGCCTTTCAAAAGATACAGAACAGCAGACAATACAAAACAAGAAAAGTAAGACCAAATTTCAACCCCTATACTTTCTCCCCTTCCCTCTCTCTGCTAAGTGAAAACCAAGAGGGGCCTTCCAAGTGTATGCAGCACACGTTTATTGTTTTCAGCTTAGTAAACCCATGGAATTAAACCAGAGGCATTAAGAACCTGGTGAGATTTTAGGAAACAGCAGAGGAACAATGCTCCCAGCCCTCACAGAAAGAATCCTCTGGGAAGTACTGCACTAGCTGTGTAGATTTGGCTAAGTCCCGAACATCTGTTTCCTCGTAACACCAGGAAGAGAGCAGTACTTCTTCAAGGCAAGTGTGTGAGAACTGGTAAGCCATCACTAAGGTGGCAGGCATTCCAGGCTCCTGCATTTTCAAACACTGCCTCTCTATTTTAGCCTACAATGATGCTCAGTCCTTTTGCACCAGGCGAAGTTCAAATTCTAGAAAAAGCAGAGGAACTGCAAAGTAGTCATCTACAAAGATTATTTTGTCAAATAATAGCTTATTTGGATCTGGCAAGTAAGGTGGAAGGGGCAAGAACAGTATAAGAGCGATAAAAAACAACAATTGGCAAAGCTTCAAAAGTAAGGAAGGGGGGACAGTGGAACTGACCTTCAGAGTTTCTCATAGAAAATCAAGAATCTACAGATATATGGGAAATTTCAAGCCTATCCAGTCACCAATTTCAAGTGTCTTTCAGTGTTGGTATTTGAAGATAACACAACTGCATTTTGTGTAGCAAATGACTGCTCTGGAAGCAGTTAAAACAAACTGGAGGTGGAATGACACATTAGAAACTTACTAGCCAGGCATGGCGATGCAAACCTGTAATCCCAGCATTATGGAAACTAAAACAGGAGGATGGCTGTGAGCTGGAGGCCAGCCTGAAGTACATAGTGAGAGCCTGCCTCAAAAAACCAAGAAAGAAACAAACAAACAAACAAAAAATTATATCACGAGCTGAAATTAAAGATGCTCGGAGAAAAAAGGATTTCTAGATATGATATGTTGCCTAACGGATTTGAGAAAGGGGATTATCCACTGTAGTTCTGATCTGGGGTTTCTCCATTTCAATTCCCCTTTAAGCTAGTGTCTCCTGCTGATACATGGTGTCTACCCTCCAGGAAACTGCGAGGAATCATACTAGTAAACACGCATCCCCCAAAAACCTAAGAGGAAATAAGGGCCTTTCCCACCAGTGACTGTAAACTGGAGCAATAAAATAGATCCTCTCTGAAGCAGTCTGGCTTTCTTGCATTCCAACTGCTTAAAGCGCCGGCTCGGCTTGCCTTTTCAACGAAGCAACACTGCTTTGAATGTGCTAAGAATGACATACCGTTTGCTGTAACGCATGACTGGCAAGTACCCATGCTACATATAGCCAAAACTGTAAAAATTCTATCAAAACAGGAAGCGTCAATAGTAGGTTTCCTGTAGTAGGACATATACAAAAATAGGGATCATGTTCATCCTGCCAGGGTGCAGGCGCCTAGGAGGGTGAAGAACTAACGCGACCGCGGCCTAGGGCCACTCAGCGTCTACTTGGAGGTGGGGACCAGCAGAAGCCTCCTTTCTTGCACCTGACGTATGTGGTACTTTCACTAACAGTCACTAAAGCTGGAAGCGACCCCACAGGTGTCTAACTAGGACACACCGTGGCGTATCCAAGCGACCGACACGACTCGCCGACCACGGGGGCAGTGCGGCACCGGAGCAGCTCCCCACAGCCCCGCCTGGCGCGCTCCTTACCGATGTTGCCTTCCACGGAGACCTTCTTCACACGGGCGCCCTCGCCGCCGGGGGCAGGGGACGGGCAGACTCTCTTGGGCGGGGTGGCCATCCGTGAGGCTAGCAGAGGCTAGCGCGCGGAACCGCTCCTGGGACTCTCAGCTCCACCGCCCGGTTTGACTTTGGCGCGCGTTGGCCGCTCCGACGGGGCGGGCCTTGCGCGGCCCCGCCCACCGCGCGCCTTCACCAGCGTCCGCGCGCGCGAGTGCGTGCGTGCGTGCATACGTGCGTGGTCACGTTGGGTCCCTGGGCCGACGGGCCGCAGAGGCGTATCTGCGGGGCTGGTGGGCGGATGCACCTGCGTGGCGATGTGCCCGGGCTGGATCGGCGCGCCACGCGCGACGAGCTGAGAGACCCGGCTAGCTGCGGGAACGGCACAGGTCTTTCCCGCGTGGAGACGGGGCGGCGCGAGTAGCCTACGGGAACAGAAGGGCTCGCCTTGCCGGTTCACCTTGCAGCTGTCCAGTCCTGAGATGCATCTTAAAGTTGCTGTCGAAGAAGGGGAAATGGCGACTGCATTCTCAAAAATAAAGAGCAAACCTTAAAAAGAGCCCATGGGGAACGCGAGTGGAAAGAGCAAAAATGACTCTAACTTCATGTATTATTTTATGCTATTAGTCTATGAATATTACCTGTTATCCCGCGACGATTAGCAGCTAGAACCCTTTAAAAAGGCCTAAAGAATTGTCATCCGGAAGGTGCAAAGAAGGTATAGAGGTCGTGTTCCATGAAGAAGCCCACATTATGGGCTTTAACAGTCCTAAGGGAAGGAAGGCAAGTGGAGACCTTTTTCGTAGGAGAAAGTCTCACTATGACTTTTACAAGTTTTGGAAGTATGGAGTAAAACCTCTACGTGACTTTAACAAACAAAAAAACAAGACCTTAACTCAAAAAAAAATGACACTTTACTGTGATCCCAGCACTCAGGAGGCTGAGGCAGAAACATCCCTAAGAGTTCGAGGCCAAGTTGGGCTATACACAGTGCATTCAGGGCCAACTTATAGTAGGACCCCTCACCCCCAGAAAAAATGTGTAAGCACTGGAAAATCAAAAACTAGTTCTAAATCCCAGTTCTGCTTGTGTCTAGATGTAAGAATGTTGAGTTCTCGAAGCTTAAAAGTTGCTTCAAAAATATAAACAAATGAAGGAAACAATCTAATCTAGCTAGCTCTCAACATTAAATCTAGTGTGATATCCCATTTTCCTACGAAGGTCATGGAGGGCAAGGAAAAAGACGAGAGAAAAGGGCTTCTCAGGACGCCTGCCACCATAATCCCTTACCTTACAGTCAATGTTTCAGAACTCAAAAAGGTGTATGCTGCATATAAAAATCTAACCCGAGGAGGTGTTAATGTACTAGTGATATTTTGCAGTGAAATGTACTAGTGATGGTTTTCACTTTAAGTGGGATAAAGATAAGTTCAGTTGTTCTGCTACGCTGAAGAAAATATTTCCAATCAGGTGTGTTGCGTGCCTGTAATCCCAGCACTCGGGAGGCTGAGGCAGTAGGATCACTGTGAGTTCAAGACCAGTCTGAGTTACAAAATGGTTTTCTTTTCATTTGTTTTGTTTTTTCTTTTTGAGATAGGATCTTGCTATGCAATTAAGGCTGGCCTTGAGATCACTTTGTAGACCAGGTTGGTCTCGAACTTGTAACGATCCTCCTGCCTCAGCCTCCTGAGTGCTGCAAAGTGAATTTAAGGCTAGGATGAACTACACAGCAACACCCTTTCTCAAGAAAAGGGAAAAAGAAATGCATTCACTAAAACAAAAACATAAGCCGTGTGTGGTGGCACACATGCCTCTAAATCCCAGCATTCGGAAAGGCAAGACAGAAGGACCACCTCAAATTTAAGTCCAGCTTGCATATTAATGAGTTCATGACCAACCCTAAACTACATAGCAAGACTATGTCTTGGGGCCAAGGATTTAGCTCAGCAGGAAAAGTGCCTAGCAAACAGAGGCCATGAGTTTGATCCCCAGTATCCCCCCCACAAAAAAGACTGTGTCTCAAAAAACAAAAAACAGACTCATGTACGATCTATTGGTAAAACATCCATTAAGCATGGTTAAGCCTTAAAGGGTTAATTATTTAGCACTTTTGTGTTGCAAACTGCACAATTCCAGACAGTTACTGAGGAATTAAAAATTTACATTCAGTACAAGAGGTAAATTAACCTAATTACCAAAATTAATTTTACTGTAATGAGTATACAGCAGTTTGTAAATACAGTAACAAGCAAAATGAGGCATTTTTAAAATCAATAGACACCATCAACTCCCTGTTCTTTCCACAAATGCCATTAGTGACTTTAGACACTGTGGCTACTACTATATTCTCAAACTGAGAGTTCAAGCACAAATGCCTCTGAAACAGGTACTTCTAAATCATGCTCTAAATACATTTCTTTTTGAAATTTAAATATCAGAATAAGTAGTTCTCCAGTAGAGTTCATTAGTTTCTTTATGATCTATAATGAAGACAAACTATGAGATATTATCTAAGCTTGAAAGAAATATCCACAAATAATTCATCGTCTTGCAAACTGTTACCATTTTAGTAGATATGGTAAACAAACTCTAGCTTCAAATTCAGACATACTAAAGCTTGTCACACCTAGACTAAATCAGTAACTTGAACAATTTCTGAACTTTAGTGTTCCGCTTTGTAACACACTGCTACGCTACCTTCCACGGTTGTGATCATTACAGACAATGGTGCTCAAGAGCTCTGAAATGCCTTCTATCCCACAAGACTGGTTCCCCACGGAATGGGCTCACTGTGGAAAGACCTACTATAAAATACAAATAATAGGGCTGGAGATTTAGCTCAGCAGTATAAATGTCGCCTGGCAAGCGCGAGGTCATGTTTGATCCCCAGTACAAAAACAAATTTTATATATATATAAATAATACCAGTGAGTCGGGATTCAGGGCCAACTGTAACTTTATTCATTTTTTTCTTATAAACATTGTTTTTTAAGAAATCTAGAATTTTAGATACTTCCCACCCCATCACAAGTCTGTATACATTATTTACAACTTTCAAATAAAACATTACATATTTGACACTCAGATCCCCTTTTAAAATAAAAATGAAGCAATTAAACTTTAATCAATAACTACTACAATGTGTGCCATCTTGGCACAGCTTAAGACAGAGCTTCCAAGTTGCATTTCATATTTCAGACTACTTTCCTCCCTTCCAGCCATGTACTGTTGCTGGTGGTGCTGGGGATTCACCCGGGAATCACGCATGTACGACACGTGCTCTACCACCACGCTACAGCCGCACACTTCTTTGCGACAGTGTCTCACTAAACAGTACAAGCTTGACTCAGACTTGCAATCTTCCTGTCAGTCTCCTAGCACCTGTAATTACAGGCATGCACCACCATGTCCAGGGTCCAGCTATGAACGCTCTCCGTGAGAACAGGATCTTCCTGTTTGTGCGCTACCTGACACACCAGCACAATGTGAATGCTGCCCTACGCTGCCAGTACGGGGCACCAGCGCTACACCTCTGCTTTTGTCTTCAGAAATAATTCCTATTCAAAATGTAAGTTTTCTCATATTTAGTGTATTCTCTCTCAGTCTAGATTTCATGAGACTGCTTTTAGTGATAATTTTAAGTAACAAAAGTATAGGAAAAATTCAGAGAGAACAAAGTAAGAATTTCCTAAAAGATTAGTGTCTTTACCACCCTGGTTATGCATGTACAAAAATAACAAATACAATTTAGTGAAGACTGTTAAAAAATTATTTTCCTAAAAATAGTTATTTCTGCAGACCAACTTAAGGACAAAAGTTCTTAAATGAAAATGTACTAATCTATTTCACAATGTGCACAAATACTATTTCAGAAACAAAAATTAAACTTGTGCAAAACTGTAAGAATCATCTACCTATAAGAATTTAATGATATAAAATAATATATAAAAAGAGAAATAAAAGTTTGTATCACTAATACTGTTTCTGTGACAAATTTAAAGAAAGTTATCAACCATAACAAACTGACTTTATAATAAGTACTTCAGAATCCCTAAAAAGGAAGACTTGCAAAATCAACCTAAATGGTTGTTTCCATGTGTGTGCACGCACACATGTGAGCGCTCACATGAGTACCTCAAAAGGGAGACGAAGGTTAAGAAAACAGCTGGGAAAAGGTCAGTTATTTTACTAATATTCAGAATAGAAATTAAGCAAAAAGAGAAACTTGCTTTACACTTATAAAACAGAGTACTCAATATTCTAATCTGCACTTTTTTTCTTCTGCCAAAATGTCAATAATCCAGCTTTCAGAGGCAGCCTGGGAGGGTATTTCACTATTCTCCTTAACTTATTATGAAAACCTGCAAAATTCAAATCATCTGCAGCGAAAATTGTTACATGTTCTAATTAAACTTTTCCACTAAATCTTGAAAGAGCTAACTCTGTTATATCATATACAAGATGATAGCCAACAAAAGTGACTCTCATGGTAAATTTTAACATTAGGACAAATTTAAATTTATTTTGGGGGGTCCTCAAAGTATACATCTGTTTGTAAGAACTGGTATATTGTTTTAAAACCCCACTAAGTTTTAAAATAAGAGAAGTTTTCAAAATATATAGTCACATTTCCAAATCACAAATAACTTTTAGCACTCATCTTTCTGAAAAAACAATCAAAATTTAACATTATAAATGATGTATGAAAGTTATAAAATTCTCAGTATTTTGAGATACTGAGGTTTAAAACAGCATAATTCGTACATAAAATTTATCCCAATTTTCTTGTGCAATAATCCCATCTTTTAAAGTTATATTGTTCATTTGAGAAAAAGCATGTTTTTAAAAAATGGAGGTAAAAACTTTGTTTCCTTAAAACTATTCTATTTTAAATACTGAGTCAATTTTTCCATATTCTCTAACACTGAACTATCTGACAGTAGTCACAGACAGAACGTAAAAGTCTTCAGGAAAGAGGATTAAAAACTGGACAACAAGTTCCAGAAAATAAAACGGGTTTTTGAAAGATACATTTTACTATAAGACAGAGTTTTTTTTAAAGACCGTAAGCCTACACATCCAAATGATACTGTATAGTTTAAAATAGTGACACCAGGAAACCAATGATGCAAATAATGCTTAAAACATTCTCTTCAGCAGATTTAGTCTATGACACATTCTTTTTGCCTAGTGGCTTGCTTCTCAGAAAATAACCAAGTTACTAGACTTGATTTGGTGATTACAGTAAGTCATATTAAGCTGCCAAAAGTTTTTGTGCAACAAAAGTGATGAAATGATTTTCTTGCATAGTCACAAACTGATTCTCATGGCATCTCTAAAAGAGTGCTGAAAGCATTAAGTTTCACAGGACAGCTGTAATAAGTGGTCCTTTCCAAGGAAACCACTGAAGACCAACTGATTTGGATGTTAAGGCATGACATACCCACCTTAAAAGAAAGTTCTACGACCTAATACTTCCATCTCACATAGTCTACCATTTTAGTGGTTATCAAAACCTCTCTCAGAGAGGGTGTAGAAAAGCTGTCAGAGAAATCTGTCATTTTTTCCATTTTCCCAGGTGCAGGGAAAATGTTAATACATAAAATGGAGTCTGGAGTTTACGTATGTAAAATATAAATACCCATATCATCTCATTTCCTAGTGAAAGATGTTAGTGCTTCATCTATCCTGATAAGCCAAGCAGTAACACAGTCTGAAATGTATTTTGCCCTAACGGTATCTTTTTCTACCTCATACATTTTATGCTGATCATTCAGAATTTACAAATGACTAACAGAGAAAGTAGAGAGCGGTACATTTTCATCTAAGTTATCCTCCAAAGCCATCAGCTAAATAATACACACATAACTGTTTTAACGTGGCCTACACAGCTTTATGGGAAATGGAGGCCAGCAATTGAAAGCCAGGAGCATCATCTATTGTAGCTAATTTTAAAAATTTTGCTCTTTCTGGAATTAATTTTTTTCCACCACCACAACCACCACCACCACCACTTAAAATAATTCTTCAAACTTGTATCACATCAACATTTAACCAAAGTTATTAGGAGTGCCAATAATACCTTGTCAAAAAAATAATGACACCTTGTCAACTCACTACTTTATATTTCATGAGATCCTGAAATCAAAAAGGACGAGAAAAATCTCTGCTTTGTAACTCTGTATAAAGAAAGGGAGGAAATAATTTACTTGGTTATTTATAAATTAAGTAGAGATCTGAAAAGAATCTAAATAGACATTTATAAGCACACTCTCCTCTAACATCAAGCTTTGATCCTTATTTTGCAAAGAGTATCTTCCCAACTTTTACAGGTGGAAAACAACTACAGCAAAGCAACTTTATTTTAAAGTCAGTTCTTTTCATCTGCGCTAGTGAGTATTTCCTCACTACAGCCACCTACCACCATGTACAATGTTAAGCGCCTCCCTGGGAAACTTCCTTGTAAGCACATATAAACATACGTGTATCCTTGCTTCTCAGTAACTGAGTAAATGAATATTCAGAAACAGGCACGTGAGACTCTGGCAAAGTAAAAACAAATTCCTTTCCACATACAGTGGGAAAGTACATCCTCCTACCAAATTTTAATTTGTGGAAGTATTTTTCCATTTCTGCAGTATACTACTACTTTATAAGGGTTAAATGAACAAGAATAAGTCTTCTATTCTCTCTGTATTTGGCTACTGCAATCCTTTGCTAAGAGACTGACAGGAAATTATTCAATATGGAAGACTAATTGAGGAATTCTGTTTCATTTCCTCAAAAATCGTGCCACCGAATTTTATTTCTGAACCAGCCCACAGTGGTCACTATTATTTGCTGTGTTCTAAAAGTTTAAGAAAATCTGCTAGTTTTTGTCACTGCATTATACAAATAAGCATTACCAGTAAGCATCAATATATCTGCTCTGTCAGGCTCTCCTGTTACTTTACTGTTGGTACTTACTGCATTAATTGCTAGGAATGAATGGAGAAAAAGGCAGTTCCTGGTGATGTGGATTGTAAAAGTATCAAACTGCATCACTACTCTACTTGTTAATGACAAGAACAAACTTATTTTCTTTTCTCCTAGGCATTAGTAATCCATCAGAGCAAACACTTCTATTCTACAAGCATGTTTCTAACTGGAGGAATCTAACACATTTCTAACTAAAGAAAACAAAGTTACCAAAATTAATAAAACTAAAATTGGAAGTCTGATGGGTATTTCTCAATTCAGAATACTTGAAACTCAGCCTATGATATGCAAAGAAGGTACTATACATCATTTTAAAATGACAGGAAATACCAGCTCCATTCACTGAATGGAAATACTAAAAAAGTGATCAGTTTTTCCAGATGGTCCTTAAATCCATGCTTAATATCTTTACCTAAAACCAATAATGCATTCTTAACTTGGAAGTTGATTCCTAAAAGGCAGTCTGTAAGATTCTGCTTACAAGTAATTGATTAAAATCTTAACATCAGTTTTATTGAAGAGTTTTAAAAGAGAACTTCCTAGAACTTAATCCCCCCCCCTTTTTGGTACCGGGGATCAAACTCATAACCTTGCGCTTGCCAAGGTTATGAGCTCAGCTTATGCTGCTGAGCTAAATCCCCAGCTAATCCCCCATATTTAATTCCATCCTAACTCCCCATACAAACTAATTCCTTTCCCCAGCCAAACATACTCTCTATCCCCTACTTTTCAAAGTAGGTGGTTATTCTGCAGACTTATGGCTCATTTGGCAATTGCTAAGAAACCTCACAGTTCAGCATCACCTCTGAAGATGGCAATTCTATATATATAACCTGAAGTTTTACACCCACGGTTAACATGTAGAAAGACACCACAGTGCAGTCAACACATAGAAAGAAGCCAAAAGGCAATATGTACTATATTTTAACATCCTCAAATTTAAATATCACAGCTTTTAAAAGATGGAAAAAGACCCGGTATAGAACTTTAAGCATTTGTTGCTTAAACAGAATATATTACTGTTGATATCAAAAATAACTAAGAAATACTAATTTTTATGTTCTACATGCATACCTTTACAAATCATGTTTCTTCAATGTAGGAAAAGCTGGAGAACACCAATTTAGGTAAACTATGGCTTTTATCATAGATTATTTTACAAGCATGCACCAGTAAGTGCCCTGGATAGTAATCCTAGTATTGTTTCAAGCCTTGTTCAGTTTTTCTGTGCTTTGCATCTCAGAAGTGAACCCGCCAAGGCACTTAAAAACATAAGTCTCCTGGGGACTTCACCATGTGTCACAATTTATACAACACAGAATCCCATCCATCAGCAAACTTTTTCTTCCAGCACATGGTCTTATTAAAACTGGTCAAGTAACCAAAATCATTTTTAAAAAAAATACTGTATGCCACTAGACAAAATGTATCCCCTTTCAATGGAGAGAATGGTTCTTGGCTTCTTCTATCAATAGAGCATGTTTTCAAATATTCAAAATTAAAAAAAGGGAACTTAAGCAAGCCACCCAAACCCAAGACAAAACAGATAAAATATGACAAAAACCCCAAATACACTCCACACAGCTTCGTTTGAGGAACAGTTTGCACAGCTCTGTGTTCTTTTATCTGTCCTTTGAGGTGAGTTTTTCAATCAGTTCTTGGAGTGGTGCAAGTTCTCTTCTATCTATAAGGTTGAACTCCTATGCAGAAAGAAGACAAAACAAATAGCAAAAACATTATTTTCCTCTAATTTCACAGCAGACTCCAATTAATATTTGCTGAAAATTAACTTCTGAAGTAAACAAAAGTAGATGTGAAAAAAATTTTTTGGTATTTGCTCTGTGTCCTATGCAAATCATTCAACCACTCCTGATGTTATGTTTTGATATCTGTAATATTAAGATTAAATCCTACCCTCATGAAAACAAGGACTAAATATAATGATGGATGTTAGCCATTTTATGTAATTCCTGGCACAAAGTAATATTTAACACATGGGAGTTGCTGCTTATTTTTTAAATAAATAACCTAGGCACCATTTTAATGTATCAACCAAGTAGGGATAAAAAAATGTGACTTATCAGGCAAACTTGGGCAGTATCTGAAGAATAAAAATTTGACAGTAAATAAATATATCTAGGC
Organism: Cavia porcellus; assembly: GCF_034190915.1. NCBI lineage: Eukaryota > Metazoa > Chordata > Mammalia > Rodentia > Caviidae > Cavia > Cavia porcellus. The sequence goes on along the minus strand of NW_026947513.1, from coordinate 46,000,694 downwards.
TCTCCTAAGATGTGGTATGAGAACATGAATGAATACACGAATGATAAAATTCTGCAAAGAACACAGGAGAACTGAGTTTAATTTGAGCCTTTTTCTTTCTGGGGACTGGGGACTGAACCGAGGGTTTCCTAATGCTAGGCATACCCTCTTCCACTCAGCTACACTTGCAGCACCTAATCTGTGTTTCACCTCAGTATCAAAAACAGAAAGTTTCACTCTTGTCATTCTCAATTCCCAATTTAATTCATTTATTACATATGTCAAACAATGCAGTAATAATGGAGAAGCATTATGGTGCACTAAATAGCAGCTTCACTCCTAAGATATGTGAAGTCTAGACTGAGAACACAAAGGGTTACATGTCACATGACCAAGGGTTAAATTCACAGTAAGCTGATGATTTGAACAAGTCATTCTATGCTTTTACTTTATAGTGATCAGGAAAACATTCACATTTATAATTCTTAAAAATCCTCAGGTTACTACACAGAAAGTAATAAAAGAGGAGTCCTCAGGAAAACCTCTGCTCTTCTAACACTGAGCTCTCCTGGACCTGGGGGTGCCTCATGCAACCAAGGATTAATAGAGACCCTGATCACACTCATGGGTAAGGTCCACATATCCTTCCCAAAAAACCTGTCATCTGGCTACTCCTCCAACTATCAGAGGTGTGTTCTACCCTCCAAAGAATGGACTCAAGGAAAAGATTCACAGCCCTTGTTGGTATACTTGGGACCACATAGGCAAGGAATTCTCAGATCTCAGGTTTCCCAGGATACCCCAGAATACCCCAGAAAGGATCTTGTTAAGTATGTCTTGGCCCTGTGGAGTCCTCATTTGCAACTGAAGAAGGACTAGAGCAAGATTTTTTAAGTTGCTGGTCCAGGGGAGTATCACTCTTAATCAAAGAATATTACTGTGTAACCAGTAAGTTTACAGTGTCTTGATATGTCATTATGATCAGATATGGTAAATGCTATACATCAATTCCCTATTATTTTCTAGGATTTAAAAATATAGTGTACTCTGTAACTACAGAGCAAAGTAAAACTAACCCTTGTGCCGGGAGAATATACTCTTCTTTTTTAATTATTATTTAAAGAAAGACAAAATAAAGTAGAAAACGGGCAGAAATAATACATACTTTCAAAGAAAAGAAATAAACAGTAATAAATCACTAGTTGATGTATACATATTGTCCCCCCACAAATAGTTGTTCAAGATACAAAAGTGGAACATATAAATAGGAATTCATCCAGGGAGACTGCAAACAGTTCTGTTCAACTATCCAACAAAAACTAAGTAATATGGCTATCAATCCTATACACTTAGACATGTACGCATTTATCCATATCTTCATTTATGTTGAGACTTAACTAAACTTATTAGATTAAAATCCTTCTGAACAAAGATTAATAATATTGCTGGATTTCACATCATAACACTCCGGAATCAGCACTGGGTACTGCAGTGCCCCTTTCTTTCTTTCAGAGTATTTGTTCATTTCATCATGTGTCATAAGATCAGTTTTTATACACTGTTTATAGGTTTTATGCAAGCGTGAGTCTTAACATGTATTTCTATCCTTTCTATATTAGAGGAAGAAACAGAACTAAACATATTCCTATAGACACATAAAACTAAAAAGACAAATAAAACCGCTGTATAAGGAGTTATACCATGGTCACTGTGCTGTTTATTGTTATTATCAACAGAATTGGCTATATCATCAGATAAAGTATAATTGAATATATCAGTACATAGCAGAATTAATAGAAATACAACTTTGTAGATAGTGTAGAGCTACAAAAACAGGTAATAAAATCAGAATGGACATCGTAGTGAATCATTGTCATTTTCAGTATAGTTATCTATACTCAACTTGATACCAGCAACCTAACAGTTTTGAATAAAATCTATCAATAAGCAGCAGCAATCAAACAAGTCAGATTTAACTAAGATCAGTCATGATACAACAGTATAAGTCATACAGGTATCCTGATTGAGTTACTAGGAAATTAAAGATGACCACTGTGCTGTGTCCTCGTATCTTCGGGGCAGCTGTCTGTGCCCTCAGATCCAGTGTTTGTATACAAACTAGGATCAAGTTCCATCCAAGCAGAGTGGTGCGAGTAATAAGAGTTCTAATTCCTGATACACTATTAGCTATATCTTCTGGCTTTTTTTTTTTTTTTGAAGACTACTCCTCCCCTTTCACTCCCCCAGGATGAACTGTGTATTTTTGGGTCTCCCCAACACTCACGATTTTATATTGGAGGGGCACAACCTGCTATTTACCTAAGTGTTTCTGAACTTTCTCACTCCTGGACTGGATTTCTAGTTATATTTCTTTACTTATTAAAGCCTGTCTGTTCAACCTATCCATAAATAATGGTCCAGTAAACCCTATTTCTCTCTGGTTCCCTATCACATTGAGTTCCATTTTCTCATATTTGATTTTGGTCCATGTAACCTTCTTCAGGCTAATTATATTTCCTATACAGAGCCTCTCAGTGGACCCTACCTCTTGATCCACTCTGCCTGCGATTCTCTTTTTTCCCTTACGTTGGTATATCTAGGCTATCTATATTAGAAATTATACCCAACCTTCTCTACCTCATTTCTTATTTTCCATCATCAGTTGTCTGTCTTCTTTATTTCGCTTTTTGTCCCATTTGTTGGGGCCTCTCTGCCACTGTTCCTGAAATCTTTGTGCTTTTCTCTCTTTAGAATGTCCTATAGTATTCTCTGTAGAGTTGGGTTGGTGGTTGCAAATTCCCCAGTTCCTCTTTATCTTGAAAGCATCTTGTTTCTCCATTAATTTCTAGGGACAATTGTGCAGGATATATCAATCTCAGCTGGAGGTTATTGTCTCTCAAGGCTTGTATTATTTCACCCCACACTCTTCTAAATTTGATGGTTTGTGCTAAGAAGTCTGTTGTAATTCTGATGGGTATTCCCTTGTAAGTGATCTGTTTCTTGTCTCTGACAGCTTTTAATATTCTGTTCTTATATTGGATTCTGGAATCTTGATGATTATATGCCTGGGTGTAGTTCTGTTTTGATTGTAGGTGCCTGGAGTTCTGTATGCCTCATCTATCTGAGCATCTTTTCCTTTTCCTATGTTTGGGAAGTTTTCCTTAAGTATTTCTGTGAATAGCCTTTGCAGTTCCTTTGTTTGTAACCCTGCTTCTTCATTCACATTCTTTATTCTTAAGTTATAGATCCTCTTGTTATCTTCTAGCCTTTGTATTGTTACTGCTTGTTTCCTTGTTGTTTTTAAGTTTTTCCTTTCATGTTCCCACATTACAAACCTATCCTCCCATTCGGATAATCTATACTTAGTTTCTTTCAAGCTATTATGTCAGCTTTCAACAGTTTTTAGTTTCCTGGTAATCTCTTTGAACCTGCTTCATGTATTCTGTTTTCTCTATTTTCTCCATCAAACAATTCTCCCCTTTTTTTTGTTCTTCCATTCTACCATCTGTCTTTTCTTGGGAGGTGCTTAGCATTTCTTTAATTATTCTATTTATATCTTGCTTTACTTGGTTAAATACTTCACTTTTGAACTCATCTATGAGGTCCCAAAGATACTGCTTTATGTCTGTTGGTGCCATGCCTGATATTGTGTTTTCTGTCCTCACTCTCCTTTGCATTCACCTTTCCTGGATCCAGTGTTCTCGGATTGGGGACTGAGGACCCTTTCTAGTTGCCTCCTCTTCTCATATTTTTTGTTCCTTCCATACAGGCATATATAGGAGGCCCAGTTTCTTTGTTAGTTTCAGTTTGTCTGAAGCATGCTAAGTGGTCCTGCCCACTGCAGTGTATTAGGAGGTACAGACCCAGGCAGCCTATGTGGGGCCCGTCTCTCCAGGTCAACCTACTAAAGGATTCACTGCATTAGGGTGCACTATCCGGTAGGGACTTGCTTAGAGCTAGCCTATTGGGCCTCTGTCCATGGCATCACCCAGGTCAAGCACTCCCCACCAATCCCGCTTGAGAGGGAAATATGGGACTGAAGTCACCGCAGTCCCTTGTTCTGGCCAGTCTGCCCAGTCCCAGAATATCATCTGTTGGAGCCTCTTTGTCTATGGAAGGGTTTTTATTCTCCTCACTCACTGCCGGTTGATGCAGGGTTTCCTGCCAGCTCTGCTCTCAATTCGGTTCACCGCTTCCCACTCTCAGAACATTCGCGTCTCCACTAAGTTGAAACTAGCAGGCTATCCCGGTTGCACCAATTCAGGCACAGCAGCAGCAGGGTATTCAAGCTGCAAGTTCCAGCAGTGGCACCGAGACTTTAGCTGTTCCAATCATAGCACTGGAACTGTATTTTTAATTGATTTCTCTCAGCTTAGTTCGTTCCTGGGTCGGCATGGTGTATCTCCCTCTGTTTGGGACTCCCCACACTGTATTATTTTTGGAATCTAAGTTGTCTATCTTAGAGAGCCTCTGTAGCCGCTGTTATTCGCCATCTTTTCTCTCCCAAGAATATACTCTTCTAAACCACTAAAACCTTATCTTCAGCAATCCTGCTCTACCCACATCATGGCATAGATCCAGCCTCTAGGATGATTTCTGTGTCCCTGTGGGTCCACAGAGTGAGTAGTCCAGTAAAGTAATCCTTCAAAACACGTTTTAGCAAATCATAGCATCTAAAAGAGTGCTTTATAGTGAAACTGAGATTAAAATGTATGCCTTCAGTGTGAGAAGAATGCATAAAGGGAAAATGGACACATTTTGCTCCAGTGCACATGAGAAGTGATGAAGGCATTGATGCACACATGCCCACAGATACAAATAAACATCATTTCACACCATGCGTTTCTTTCAGCCTTCTGCTCTTGACCTCTACACCAAATTACATACATATATACATGCATACATACATACACAAACTGGTCAGCCCCATTCATTTCAACACTGTTTTGCTTATTATTTCTCTAATTAGAGAATTAGGTAATAATACTCACACTAATCATAACCCACATTGCTAAGGCGAGTTCTTTTGAGGATTAAAGAAAGAGAAAGTAAACTAGCAAGTTAGATTAAGGATTACTGGACCTCAAGAAGAAACACTGGATTTTTCTTCCATCTTACTTATACTTACTTAGAATGTGATTTGAAAACGAGAGAGAACAAAAAGGGTGTGATACAAACACAAGGTTAGAGGACACAGAGTACTAAAGTGCTCACGAGACCAAGTTCATCTATAGCTCTGTCCAACTAGTTGGCTTCCTTTTCCAGCCCCTCCACATGGCCCAGGAACGGAAGCAAATTCAAAGCAAACTTCTCAGATCCACTTGAGATTTGCCTGCCATCAACCTGGGACTAATGAACTCAGAAACAGAAGGCCAGCCTTTTTACCCTAGAAAGTGCAGACAGGTCAGGGGTACAGCTGAGTGGCACAGGGCCTGCCTGGCCAGCACAAGGTCCTACATTCAATTTCTGGTACAGAAATGGAAAGGGAAAGGGACAGGACAAGAAAGGAAAGAGGAAAGAAAGAAGGGAAGGGAAGGGAAGGGAGAAAAGAGGAAAGAAAAGAAACGAAAAGAGAAAAGAAGTGAGGTGAACGAAGAAGAGAGAGGGGACAGGGGAGAGGGTAAGCAAGCAGCCACAGGCGATGCAGAGAACATGGCAAGTTCTATCTTGACAGTATGTGCACAGTCTTCAAACCACAGTGCTCTGACAGTACAGGCAGCAATGGCAAATCTTTTAGAGACAAGTGTCCAAACCATAGCCTAAAACCCACTTACTGCAAAGCACCAATGCTACATTAAACCTGAATACTGAGATTTTAGTTTAGAAAAAGTAACTCGTACATTTATATCTTCTGTCTTAAAAACAAATACTGTGCATGTGATAGGTTTCCAACTACTGCACTAAACAGTAATGGCCTCTTAATCCCACTCACCTGGACAAAAAATATAAAGTGCTTGAAAGATGTATTGAGATGTGCTTCCTCCTGAAGCTGGATTACAGGGTCAAAGTGCTGGTGATAAATGTGAGCATAGACCCTGAAGAGACGCTTGAGGATGGTTTTTGCCACAGACATGAAGTTTTTTGGGAATGGAACACCTGTAAAGAGATAAACACCACCCTCTATTAAACAAGAAAAAAATGAGGCAACATGATTTTGTCAGCAATATAACATAAATTGCTAAGACATGGCTGAAAAGAAGTGGTATTTATGAATTATGACTTTATATTCCTGCTATATAATGATATTCTCAACATACAATCAAAATAAACTCATTTCTGTAGAGTAAGAACTAGTTCATTATTAGATCCTGCTATATCCCTAACACACTACCACTTCACTGAAATGAAATGGGCTTCTTAACATTGAGCCTTCAAACAAACATGTGCTGAATATTAATATAGGAACACACTGTCTGTGTTTAGTCTCTTTAAGATGCTTGTAAGATATTTCAGACTTTTTCTGTATAAATTATTTCATTACTACTCCAGGTCTATATTGGTCCCCAAAATAACTGCAATTTCTGTTCATTTAGGTTCTTTATTTTGTGAATTACAGCAATTTTACAGCCCTAAACAGATATAAAACTAGAAAAAATATATAATCCCTGTGGAAAAAAGGGCATCCCTATACACTATCACTGGAATGTAGATTGGTAAGCCATTCTGGAAAACAGTATGAAGGGTCCTAAAGAAAAGAATTGCCACAGGCCTCGGCAACCATCCTTCTGGGCAGTATACACCCAGAGGAAATGAAATCAGCATGTCACAAATCTCTGCACTGGTGTGTTCACTGCAGCATTATGCACACCTGGCACCACAGGGAAACCACCTAGATGTCTGTCAACAGACAAACAGGTGAGGAACTTGTGAGAGACGCCCCTCATGGAAACAGTCTTCATCAGCCTTACAAAGGCAGAGACCCTGCTTCGTACCACACCATGCATGGATGTAGAAAACATTATGCTAAGCATAAGCCAGGCACAGTAGGAAAAATACTGCAGTCTCACTTACACTGAGGAAAGAAAGATTAAATTCATAGAGAAAATAAAACTAGTTATCAGAGGTGCAGGTGGAATATGAGGAGATGTAGGTCAGAGGACACAAAAGTGGCAGACAGGATGAGCAAGACTAAAGATCTCCTGCACAAGATGAAGGCTGTAATAACAGTAATGCAGCGTATTAAGGTTTCATTAAATGAGCACAGATGCTTTCACCACTGATGAGGGGTACTGGGTTATTGTGAGATAACAGGTGCGTTAATTTGTTTCACTAATATAACTGTTTCATGAGGTATGTCATGGTTTATGTCTGTGGCCCCAGGCTCATGCACTTGCATTGTGATTTGTGATTGATTCATTGTCTAGCGCTTAGATTGATGGCCTCAGTGTTACACCCACCGAGGAGTGGAGCCAGCATACAGTGTAATGGCAGGAAAATGTGTATCTCTCTCTCTAGCCAGTTTCTGCCTTGCTGTTTGCAGCTGCCATGAACTGTGGGCCCGCCATGCCACCCTGCCTTGGAGCCAACTGAGTATATACTAAAAACTGTAAGAAAGAAACCTTTCCTTTCCCAACTTGGGCATCAGGTATTTTGTCTCAGTGATGAGTCAAAAGTAACTAAGACAAGTATCTATATCAGTATATCTTCCAACATATTATATACCTTAAAGATGCACATTAAATTTTTTAAAAATTAAAAAGTTATGTTCTTAAACTGGCTAACTGATCCAGACTGGCATAATACCCAAATACGAGTACTCCTAGGTTTAATGTCTTAACATAGCCCACTGCGCACTGAAAACTGTAAGTCGTAAGAAAACAGAAAATAAACCTAAATAAAAGAGTATTCTATAAAATAATGTGCACTGTTCAAAGTTAACAATTTCATGAAAGACCAAAAAGCGCTGCAGTATACATATTCCACACCAAAGATAACAACAGGAAATAAAACAAACAAAAAAAAGTCTGGAAGACATACTACAAGATTCTGTTACTGTGCTATCACTCTCAATTAAAAGTATAGAGAGGGTTGTCTCAGTGTGCACAATAAATTTGGTCTAAAAAAATAAAACCAGGTATGGTGCTGCATGCCTGTTATTCCAGCATTCTGGAGGCTGAGGCAGGAGGATTACTTAGGAGTTTGATGCCAGCCTGGGCTACATAGTGACTTCAAGGCCAGCCTGAACTACTCAGCAAGACTCTGTCTTTAAAAAAAAAAAAAATAGGACACCTTTTTTTTTCTTTTTTGGTACTCGAAGTATTTTGAAAGATACACTAACGTTGTATAATTCTGGAATAGGAACAAACCTCTATCTAGAGCCCTCTAATAAAAGGATTAACTTGATCTTCACAATTATTAAATAACAGTTGAGTAACATTTTACTCAGGAAAATCACCAAAAATCTAACAACTAAAATGCTTAACTTCTGATAAATCTACTCTTTGTGGGGGGGGGTCCTTTTGAGACATGGTCTCACTATTCAGTTCAGGCTGGCCTTGACCTCACTGTATAGCCCAGGCTGGTGTCAAACTTGCAAAGATCCTCCTGCCTCAGCCCCTCAACTACTGGGATTACAAGCTTGCCCACCACACCTGGCTTATTAAACCTATTCTTTTAACTAGTTAAGGATTTAAAAATACTAAGTTAAAAGATGAAAAAAAAAAACCAATTTACACAGGATAACTTGCTTATTTTATGACGGTTAACAAACCTTGCACCCTGTTTGGAAACTGTAACATACACATACATCAACGCAGCCCTGTAGAGTTCTCCAGCTAGTCAGGGTGAGAAAAATGAAAACAATTCTAGAAATCAGGTAGACTAGGAGAGGTCCCAATTATGTAAAATAATTATACCAATTTTTGATGGAAATAATGTCTCATCATCCAACTGATCTTGGACCCACGTCATCAGATAATCAATATACTTTGGTGCAGAGCACTTAATAGGTTTCTTTATGTTTGTTCCATCTGCCCAATGATACTCGTATCTGCAATGAAAAGATAAAAGGCACACAGAATATCAAATAGAGAAGAAGTATTTTTACATTCTTTATATAGGTATACTATATATACAGACAAGTGTTAAACAATCTGCTCCTCCAAATAAGGTACACAATATTTTTTTCAAGTTTTTCTAAAACTTTTATTTAAAGAAAGACTAAGCAAAACAGAAAATGGGTAGAAATAATACTTATGTTTGGAGAAAAAATAAACAGTAGGAAATCACTAGTTAATGTTTACATACTGTCCTTTTACAAAAAGTCGTTCAAGATGCAACAGTGGTACATACAAACAGCGAAACTGCAAACAGTTCTGTTCAACTATCCAACAAAAACTTAGTAATATAGTTGTCAATCCTATATACTTAAACATACATGCAGTTATCCATATCTTCATTTATATTGGGATTAAACAAACTAAAGGAGGCTAAAGTCATTCTGAACAAAGAAATAATAGTATTGCTGGATTTCACATCATGACACTCTGCAATCAGCACTGGGTACTATAGTGTCTTTTTTAAAAATTTTATTTAAAGAAAGACTAAACGAAACAGAAAACACGTAGAAATAATACATACTTTCAAAGAAAAAAATAAACAGTAAGAAATCACTAGTTGATGATTACAGATTGTCCTCTTATAAACAGTTATTCAAAATACTAAAGTGGAGCATATAAAGTGGGGATTCAAACAGTAAGACTGCAACCAGTTCTGTTCAATTATCCAACAAAAACTTATAAATATGGTTATCAATCCTATACACTTATACATGGAGTTATCCATATCTTCAGTTATGTTGAGATTGAACAAACCCAAGCAGTCTAATGTCACTCTGAACAAAGAATAGTACTATTGCTGGGTTTCACATTATGACATTCCAGGATCAGCACTGAGTACTTCAACGTCTTTTTTTCTTTAAAGTATCTGTTCATTTCATCATGTGTCATAAGATCAGTTCTCATAAACTGTTTGTAGATTCTACACATGCATGAGTCTTAACATGTATTTCTAATCCTTCCTTTGTTAGAGGGAAAAACAAAACAAAGCAAGACAAAACAAAACATATTCCTATAAACACATGAAATGAAAAAGACATATAAGACCATTGTACAAGGAGTTCTACCATAGTTCCTGGGTTGTCTCTTGTTATCTTCAATAGAACTGGCTATATCATCAGACATAGTATAATTGAATGTATCAGTATATAACAGTATTAATAAAAACACAATTTTGTATATAGTATAAAACTTCAAAAGCAGGCAGTTATCAAACCAGAATGTGTATCATAGAGTCTTGTCATCTTCAGTGTAGTTGCCTGTACTCTCAGACTTGATACGATCAATCATATCAGTTTTGAATAAAATCTGTCAATACCAAATAGCAATCAAACAAACCAGATTTAACTAAGATCAGTCATGATAAAACAGTATAAGTCATACAGGGCTCCAGATTACAATAATAGGAAATCAAAGATGACTACTGTGCTATATCCTGATGTTTCTGGGATAGCTGTCTGTGCCCTCAAATCTAATGCAAGTAGACAAACTGGGACAGATTAAAACCTATCAAAAAAAAAGAATAAAATCTATCTAAGCAGAGTAGTGCGAGTAATGTGGGTTTTAAATTCTGATACACTATTAACAATATCTTCTGCCACCTTTTTTAAGACTCTCCCTCCTCTTTCACTTCCCCAGGGTACACTGTGCATTTTTGGGTCTGAGCAAGACCCTTGGTTTTAAATTAGGTAGGAGGGACAACCTGCTATTTACCTAAGTGCTTCCAAACCTTCTGTCTCCTGGACTTGATCTCTAATTGTATTCCTTTACCTATTAAAGCCTGTCTTTCCAACCTATCCACAAATACTGGTCTAGTTTCCCCTATTACTCTCTGGTTCTCTGTCACATAGAGCATTGCTTTCTCATATTTGCTTTTCAGTCCATGGACTCTTTTTCATGTTAATTATATTTCCTATAAATAGCATCTCGGTGGACCCTGCCTCCTGATCTACTCCACATATGGTTTTTTTTTTTTAATTTAGTGTATCAAGGCCATCTATATTAGAGATTATAACCAACTTTCTCTGCCTTATTTCTGTTATGCTTTTTTTTGCCATCAGTTGTCTGCTTATCTTCTTCATTCTGTTTTCTACTCCATTCATTGAGGATTTTCTGCCACTATTCCTGGAATCCTAGTACTTTTCTCTCTCTAGAATGCCCTGCAGTATTCTCTATAGAGTTGGATTGGTGGCTGTGAATTTCCCAAGTTCCTCTTTGTCTTAGACGTATCTTGTTTCTCCATTAGTTTCTAGAGACAGTTTAGCAGGGTACATCAACCTGGGCTGGAGGTTATTTTCTTTCAGGGTTTGGAATATTTCACTCCAGGTTCTTCTTGACTTGATGGTTTGTGTCAAGAAGTCTGCCGTAATTCTGATGGGCCTTCATTTATAAGTGATCTGTTTCTTATCTCTAACAGCTTTTAATATGCTGTTATTATACTGAATTCTTGGGATCTTGATTATGATATGCCTGGGTGTAGCTCTGTTTTGGTTGTAGGTGGCTGGAGTTCTGTACGCCTCATACATTCGAATATCATTTCCTGTTCTTATGTTTGGTAAGTTTTCCTTAATTATTACCATGACTAGCCTTTGTAGTTACTTTGTTTGAATCTCTGCTTCTTCATTCACATTCTTTATTCTCAAGTTATAGATCTTGTCATCTTCTAGCCTTTGTATTGTTACTGCTTGTTTCCTTGTTATTTTTAAAAAGTTTTTCCTTTCATAATTTCACATTGCAAAACTGTCCTCCAGTTCGGATAATCTATCCTTAGTTTCTTTCAAGCAGATCTGCCATCTTTCCATAGTTTTTAATCTCCTGGTAATCTCTTTGAATCTGCTTCATGTAGTCTACATTTTGTTTATATTCTTCCTCAAATGGTTCTCTCCTTTGAGTTTCTCCCTTCTTCCATCTGTGTCTGCTTGAGGGGTGCTTAGCCTCTCTTTTATTAATCTTCTTATATCTTGCTTTACTTGGCTAACTATTTCACTTTTGAACTCACCTATGAGGTTCCAAAGATATCTCTTTATGTCCACTGGTGCCGTGCTGCCATGTATTGCATGTTTGCTGTTCTCATTCTCCTTTGTATTTACCTGTCCTGAGTCAGTGTTCTTAGGGTTGGGGGGGGGGGGACTTTTTGTTGTTGCTTCCCCTTCCCATCTTTTTGGTTTCTTCCAGGAGGCTCCAGTTTCTTTCTTTGTTGGTTACAGTTCTTCTGAAGCACTACTGCATTGTGCTAGTGAGTTGAAGACAGGGACAGCGTATGCTGGCTCCTCCTCTTCAGATCAGTCAAGCTGCTGGAGGACTGCACTGTATTACTATTCGCCGCATCCCCTCCAGATCTGTCAAACTTCTGAGGCTTCAATGCATTAGTGTGGTTAGTGTGCACTGCCACGTAACAAATTGATTTCGGATAACCTATTAGGTCTCAGCCAGGTCATGTGACCCAGGCCTAGCTCACTCCACTAATCTCGTTCAGGAAGGGAACAACTGACTGAAGTCACTGCTGCCCTTTGCACATGCCAGTCCTGCCCGGTCCCAGAATGTCATCCACCAGAGCCCCCCTTTCTATGGAATGGCTCCACTCCCGTCACTCACCACAGGTCGATGTAGGCTCCCTGCCAGCTCTGCTGCCCTTTGGCTAGCCAACTCCTGACCTCAGTGTGACTGCGCCTCCAGTGAGTCGAAGCAGCAGGACCTCAGATGGCTCAGCAAGTTGCCTGCTGCGTCAGGAGCACTGAACCTATAGCTATTTCAATAATAGCACTGGGACTGTTATGTTTGATTGGTTCTTCTCACCTTAGTTTCTTCTTGGGACAAGAGAATTCATCTCCCTCTGTTCGGGGTTCCCCTCGCTATATTATGGTGAATTCTAAGTTGACTATCTCAGGGAGCTGCTGTAGCCTGCTGTTGTCTATCTGCCATCTTTGCTCCGTCAGGTATGTAGTATTTTAAGTTGCCAGTGAACTACATTACAATCCAAGCCAAGCCGACTCCACCAACTCACCTTTATGTTTACACACTTTGTGTCTGAACTTTCTTTCTAAGCTTTCCCTCATATCAGGTAGAATCATATATTAGTATAGTAAAAAATAAATAAATAAAGCTTGTTTACTTCCTAGTTCTATGCTACCCCTGAATTTAATGGGATTTTTCCATTTAATGGAATTTTCCTTATGCAGTACAATTCTTTTTAACTTGCAGCTTCTATGTAAAGGATGCAGAATGACACAAAGACTCCAACATAAGACTAACAAAAATGAGAATGATTCAATATTTCAGTATACTTGGCTGAGGAGCCAAACATGCGCTCACAGAAAATCTGCAACTCAAAGATGCTCCTAGGTATGGGTATCAACAGAATATGATCCTTTATTTAGTGAACATTTAAATATCATGTAAGGAATTCAATATTAAGAGCAAGTCAAGCTTAAATGAAGGACACTTCACCACTCTCAAAAAGAACTAGTGTAATTGAAAATTTTTTACAAGTAAAAAGCTGGGGACCTCCAGCACTCAGGAGCCTGAGGCAGGAAGATCACTGCAAGTTCAAGCCAGCCTCGACTACACAGTCAGATTCTGCCTCAAAAACTGAGAAACAGAAAATAGTGTCACACACACAAAGACAAAGACAAAGACAAAGAAACATGAAATGAAACTCCAAAATTAAGGTAAACACCTTAGGGTATTCTAAATGATAAAAATTACCTTGAGATAGAATGATACTTTCTACTTAATTATAACTACTTATGTCTAAACAATAACTCTAGACGAAACATTCTGTGGAGTACCTTATTGCCAAAGCTCAGCAACAGGAATGACTGTCAAGTTCATTTTGAAGGTCTCCAAGGGAGATTTCCCAACACTTCTTAATGTCATGCTGCAATGATTAATCACCTTCCCAAAGAAAAGTCTTCCCATTATAAACTAAAGTCTTCAATGTAATTTAAAACTAGTTCTCTACTTGTTTGATCTTCTTTGGAGAAAGAATAACTTTTAAACATCTTCGGCAATAAAGACCTACGTCTAATCACCATTATTCTTCATTTAGGAAATAGGAATTCAGCTGGCGTGTGGCACACACCTATGATCCCAGCACTTGGGAGGCTAAAGCAGGAGGATCCCGTAAGAGTTCAAGGCCATCAGGGCTGCATAGTGAGTTCAAGGCCAGCCTGGTGAGAGACTGAATCCAAAAAAAGGAATTCATCATGTTTATGTAAAGAAATCTTAATATTTTACCCTCACAATCAAGTTTTTTTTATCTTTTTAATGATTTTCAGGTGTAAAAGTGAAGAAATACACTAAACTGAAGAATCATATTAAATAAACTGAAGTTTTTTTGTTTAAAGGAATCAACTTTCTATTTTTTTTGAAAAATAAAACACCAATTGCTGATACTTCTAGAGTTAAAAACAATGAACCCCTACTTTTTACATTTATACTTAAAATAATTTCCTTCATTATATAGTTCTATCTTCTCTCCATAGCATGAATTTGTAAACTACAACTTCAAGACATTCACTATATTTTAATAATAATCAGTAACTGAGAACCAAGCCCTGTGAGCCATTATTCAATACTTCTTTGTAATAGCCTACTGCTAAGTACACTTAGAGCACACCTTCAAGTATTTTTGAAAGCCGAAAAGCTTGCACAAGTAGGAAATTTCACACTTAGCCTCACATGATAGATCAAGTACACTAAAAGTACTTAACATTACTGCACTTAAAATTATCTTCAATTTATGTATCTTGGGCTGTAATGGTCAGTTTCTGTAGCTTGGGCAAAATACCCAACATACACAACTTAAAGCAGGAAGCCTGCATCTTGACTCATAGTTCCAGAGTTTTCAGCCCGTGGTCAGTGGGCTCCACAGCAGAGACATCACAGCACAAGGCCGTGGTGGAGAAAAGCTATTCAATTTAGGGCAGCCAGAAACCAGGGAGGGGCTGGGAAGAGCCAGAGAGAATGCAGCCACAGAGCAGATACGCTCCCCAAGGCCATGCCACCATGACTCCTAGACACACTCACAAGTGGCTTTACTATTACTCTAAGCATCTTTCAAGTCAATCAAGATAAACCATCACAAAGATGTATACAAAACATAACATGAATTCTAGCCTTAGACTTGTTTCATTCCTAAGATACTCATGCATATGCAAATATTCCATACTCTAAAACACCTCTTGTTCCAAGTACTTCTTTCAAATAATTCCAGAGGAACTTGCTTTCCTGGAAGGCAATGCTATTTCACTCCTCAGTGCATAATTAACCAAGTAGAGTAACAGTAAAATTGAAAACATCTACTTATTTTTTTTGGTACAGTAACTGAACTCACGACCTTTCACTCGCCAGACAGGCGCTCTGCCACTGAGCTAAATCCCTAGCCCAAAAACATCTACTTTCACAAGTGAAACTTAAATATCTAAAGTAAATACCAGTAATACAACCAGAAGAAGTGCTAAAAGGAATTCCATTTTTAAATGCCCTTTTTCCTCATGTAAACCCAAATAGGGTTAGGAAAGACAAAAAGAGGCACTTCAAACAACCACCACAGAGGACAGCTCCCCAAGGTAAATACCCAACTCACTCCACAGAGAGAGGTCTAGCAGGAAGCAGGGAACTGACAGACACCGGATTTTGAGTTCACTGCAGCTGTTCATCCCTAGAAGCTCAAGAGGGGAAGGTCCAGTCGCAGCTCTGTGCCTTTTTCTTTTTTTGGTCTTTTTCCTTTTGTCGGTACCGGGGATCAAACTCACGACTGCCTGCTTGCAAGGCAGGTGCTGTGCCTTTTTCTTTACTGAGAGGCTAGTTCAGGTTTGAGCTCCTTTACCATATCTCTAGATCTTTCATGAGTTCTGATACTGCACCTTTGTTATGAACTCCTTGTTCATTCATCTGACTAAATTCTTTCTTTGCGACAGTTCCAGAGGAGATACTTTTGTGGTGAATGTTGTGTTATGAAATAAAATATATAATCCATGACAGGTCTTACATTTAGGTATCATTAAATAAATAGCAGTTGCCACTGTTATTAATAACAGTAACAATAAAAGCCAATTTCAAAAATGCATTAAGTCCAATCAACATTTATTGACTGTTAACTAGGTGGTAAGTAATGTCCTTGCACCAAAAGCAACTTAAAAGAGAAACAAATCTAAAGGTTAAATAATGCACATATGGGCCAGGACAGCACTTCTGTAATAGAGCTCCTGCACTTGCTTAACATGCAGAAGTCCATAGATCCAGTCTCCTGCACCATAGGAAAAAAAAAAAAAAGAAAAGACAAATAGCATAAGAAGTATAACAGCAAAGACAGCCATTATTACAAAGGTTAAAAAACCTAAAAGCTAAATAGATCACATCTAGTCTGAAAAATGAGAAGACTTCAAGGAAAACCAGGTGATACAGGCCTTAAAGATAGGTAAGATCTGATTTGATACACTAACAGAAGGTAGACAAATGGAAAACAAAAAAATGTCCAAAGCATAAAGACTAAACAAGAAAGTAAGAAATGGAGGGCACAGCAAGGTTTTTTCATAAGCTAATTTGGATAGACTAAAGAATATACAACAGCATACAGAAGAAAGGCAGGATGAAAGACAACACAGGGAGAATCCTAACACTCAAAGAATCTGGACTTGATCTATTAAGTCGGTGGCAAACGACTAAAGGAGTTCCTAGTAGAAAAACAAAATCGTAGTCAGAAACTTCCTTCTAATCTAAAGAACTACAGAACACAGATGAGGACTGGTCATTCAGTGTGTCTTACTTTGGCCCAGCTGACATGACTGGACAACTCTCTTCTGTACAGAAGTCTGTGATGGTTCCATAAAGCATGTTGATCTGGTTGAAGAAATCCACAGCTACAAAGCAAATGTTATTAGTGAGCAGCACTTCAATTTATAAATCACTGACATTTCAAATTATAAGATACTATTGAGTAATTTTTTTTAATCAGTACCAGGGATCAAACCCACAACTGCCTGCTTGCAAGGCAGGCGCTTATGCCGCTGAATTAAATCCCCAGCCCAACTATGGAGTATTTTAAAAATTACTATTTCACTTTTCCATAAAGTTTAGACATATAGTAGATGATTTCAACTAAATCTCATTTTAATTCAATTTATTCAAATTTTCTTCAATTATAAAACTCATCAATTTCTTCACCAATGCTTAAAAGCCCCAAACCTTTTATTCCCCAACTTACTCTGACTAAATTCCCAAGAATGTATTTTACTTACACATTTTCATTTCTAGGAGTTAGAGGCTATCTCGTATTTTACTAATTTCATAAAAAACCACCACTGAAATCTTTTTAAAAAATAAGTTGAATTTAGAAGTAAATATACTACTGAAAGGGAAAATTTAAGATAATTGTTGGGCTGAAGATGTAGCTTTGTGGCACAGCACCCTTCCTGGCAAGCCCAAGGTCCATAATTTGATTCCTAGTACCAAAAAACAAAAAAGTAATGGTTAGAGACTCTAAAATGAGTCCTGCCATTCAACATCTGTATAAGCTATGCAAGCTACTAATCTATCTTAGCTTTTTTTATATATTAGAAAAGGTATAAGAATAGTACCTATATCACAAGGTTATAAAGATGACATAAAATGATCCATAAAGAAAAGACAAGTGCCAGACATATAATTACCGTCTGCCAAATACTACCCCAATGAAAATACTGAATTTGCTTTGTAATATACTGTAAAAGCAAATAACAATTTCTTAAAACTTCATTTTTAGCTAGACATGATGGTGCACACCTATAATCCCAGCATTCAAGAGGCTGTGACAAGCAGATCACTACACATTAAAGACCAGCCTGAGCTACATAGCAAGTTCAAGGCCATCCTAGAATACATAGCAACACTCAAAAAAACCTAAACATAACCAGGTGTGATGGTGCATGCCTGCAATTGCAGTACTTGGAAGACTGAGGCAGGAAGATCACTGTGAGTTTGAGGCCAGCCTGGGCTACTTAGCTAGTTCAAAGCCAGCCTGAATTACACAGCAAGATCCTGTCTCAAAAAGTAAAAACAAACAAAAATCATTTTATTTTCAGAAACAAAATACCATAAAGACTCAAGATAGATTATGGTATGACTGTATCACAGTATTAGGTTGCTAACTATATCCTACAATAATGATCACCTTAGCCTTGCCCAACAATGAGACTACTACCCTAATTCAGAGAAGCCAGAAGGTTACTTACTGTTCACTGCAACCCACTCATTTAGATCTTCTCCCTCAGGAAGCATGACAGCCATCCTGAGGTTGCCACTGCCAAGAGTGGCTTCCGCATGTTTTAAGAGCTCATACTGGTGAGAACCCTCCGGGATGTTCTTCTTTGGTTTAAAAGTCTTAGAAGAGCGACTGCCACTATGAACAGAAAAGAAGAAACAAAAACATATTAACATTCAAGGTAAGATCTTGAATCAGATGATATCGTATTGTTGTTCTTAAATATCCAGAAATAACAGCAAAATATACCTTTAGCCACCTCCAGCATTCAACTTAAATTGTATTAGCTACTTAAATCCTGGCAATGTAACTGCTATAACTATTGTATTCTCTGCTAAAGAGACCTACAAACTTTCTATTACATTTCCTACTTTAACTTACAAGATGAAAACCTCACTATAATTAATGTAGCTCTTCACAATAAATGATTCAGGATTAGTTGTAAACTATAAAAACAAGTATTTCCATTATTATCATTTTATTCCTTTTTCACCCCTATTCACTCTAGCTAACACAAATATACCTTTTACAAGAAATATGAAGGTATAATGCTATATCAATAAAAAGAAACATCTAGTAGGCACGGTGGTACAGTCTATAATCTCAGCACCCTGGGAGACTGAGACAAGAGGATGGCAAGCAGGAGCCCAGCCTGAGCAACCTGGTGACGCCCCATCTCAAAATTCTACAATGGAACAGTACACCCTGGGATGTAGTTCAGTCCCGTGTGTGTATGTATATATATAGTGTGTGTATACACACACGTTCATACCAGAATAAGAAAAAAAGGCTAAATATTCTACCACTTACATGACACACCATCAACAAATCTTAATCCACAATTCTGATTAAAGTTAAGCAGACAGCATTAGTAATTGATATCCCAGGTCTGCTCAAACGTATGTATTCAACTTATGTATATACATACAGTTGGCCCTCCATATCCATGGATTCTCCACATGCTGATTCAGCCAAGCAAGGACTGGATAATTGCAGAAAACTATGCATACTGAACACATGCACACTCTTCTTGTCATCACTGTCTAAGCAGGACAACATAACACTACATAGCACTTAAATCCTATCAGCTACTAGAAGTAATCTAGAAGTGGTGGAAAGTATACAGGACAGGCAGAGATTATATGCAAATCTTACACCATTTTATAAAAGAAGCATAAGCATCTGCAGATTTTATCTGTAATAAATCCTGGACCCAGCCCCTCAAATACATAGTACAACCACAACCACACACACAGTTTTGTTTTGTTTTTTAATTTTATTTATTTAAGGAGAAAAAGAAAAAAAAAGCAGAGAAAGGGTACAAGTTATACAGATTTACAGAAAAAAATAAACAGTAGGAAATCACTAGTTAATGGATTACATATTGTCATCTTAGAAATAATTGTTCAAGTTACAAAATTAAAGCTTATAAAGTGGACATTCCAACAGTGAGACTGCAAACTGTTCTGTTGAATGATCCAACAAAACTATATCTATCTTATACACTTAAATATACATGCAGTTATATCGTTTAGAGCACTTTCTTTTCCTCTCTTTTGTACAATGACAATTACACATTTTGGGTTTTGTTGCTCCAACAGTTCTTATTACTTTTTTGGAAGAGAGTAGAACCAAATGTGACATAACAGAACAGAGTCAGTCAAATCAAAAGGGTGGACATAATAGATAATATAAAAGCATAATACAAGGTGATCAACAATGGTTACCATAATGCCTCCCGCTATCTCAAATAGAATTGCCTATATCATCAGTTATAATAAAATTGAACAAAACAGTAAAGAACAAAACCAACAAAACCAAAACATTGGAGACATTATAGGTCTTCAAAAGTAGATAATAGTCAACCAGAATGGGCGTCATAATGAATCCCACTATCTTCACAGCTGTTGCCTAAATTTTTGAACCTGGTACTATCAAGCAAAACAGAATAGAGGAACATCAGTCAAAACAAGATGGTGAGAGCTATACAGGGCTTTAAATCAAGATAATGAAAAGTCAAAGTGGGTTACTATATCTTTTTTTATTTATTTTTCCCTTAATTAAAAGAATAAAAATAAAAAAGTAAATAATAAAATTTAGATTGAGATAAAAGAGGGCATAACAGCAAAACAGTGCAGATCAAAACATAACCATTTAAGCAAAATAGTGTTTCACCACAAGATAATCCCAACATAAAACTAGTTACCACATTGTCTCTTTCCTTGAAATCTTTGAGTATAACTTCGTATACTGTAGCATCAAATATATCAAAACAATGTAAAACCATTTAAGAGAATGACAGTATTACAGGGTATTTAGAATCAACTAACAGAAAATGAACAATGGTTTCTGTATATTCTCCTTGTCTATAAAAATTTTTGCTTATACTATCATATATAATAAAATCCAATAAGATACAACCTGTTTAGACCAATGGAGACAGAAGAACAAAAGCCTGATGGGACTTCAAAGCAAGATGATACTAAATCAGTATTACCTATTAAGACATCATTTTCTCCAAAATAGCTGTTCCTATTATCCAATCTTCTCTGCCTCATTTCTGTTGCGCTCTTTTTCTGTCATTAGTTGTCAGTTTGTCTTCTTCATTTTGTTTTCTGCTTCATTCATTGTGGCCTCTCTGCCGCTACTTCTGGATTCTTCGTATTTTTCTTTTTTAGAATATCCTGCAGTATTCTCTGTAGAGTTGAATTGGAGGTTGCATATTCCCCTAGTTCCTCTTTGTCCTGGAAGCACCTTGTTTTTCCATCAATTTGCAGGGATAGTTGTTCAGGATATATTAATCTTGGCTGGAGATTATTATCTTTCAAGCTTGAATTACTTCCCCCCACGCTCTTCGTGATTTGATGGTTTGTGGCGAGCAGTCTGCTATAATTCTGATGGGTGTTCCCTTGTAAGTGATCTGTTTCTTATTTCTGACGGCTTTTAGTATTCTGTTCTTGTATTGGATTTCTGCAATTTTAATTATTATATGCCTGGGTGTTGCTCTGTTTGGGTTATAGGTGGCTGGGGTCCTGTATGCTTCATACAACTGAGTATCTTTACCTTTTGCTAAATTAGGAAAATTCTCCTGGATTATTTTTGTGAGTAGCTTTTGTAGTTCATTTGTTTGTGTCCCTACTTCTTCTTTTATGTTCTTAATTCTTAAGTTATACACCCTCTTATCATCTTCTACTCTTTATATTATTGCTGTTTGTTTCTTTGTTATTTTTAAGAAGTGTTTCATTTCATGCTCCCATATTACAAATCTGCCCTCCAGTTCAGATAATCTGTCCTTAGTTTCTTTCAAGCTATTATGCCAGTTTTCGATAGAGTTTCTAGTTTCCTGGTAATCTCTTTGAACCTGCTTCATGTATTCTATGCTTTCTCTATTTTCTCCATCAAACAATTCTCCCCTCTTTTTCTATTCTTCCATTCCACCATCTGTTTTTTCTTGGGTGGTGCTTAGCATTTCTCCAACTATTCTGCTTATGTCTAGCTTCAGGTCATTAATTTCATTCCTGAACTTGTCTATGAGGCTCTGGAGATAGCGCTTTGTATCTATTGGTGCTGTGTCTGCTATTGCCTCTTTCTCAGGATTGGGGGCCGAGGAGCCTTTCTTGTTGTTGCCTCTTCCCATATTCTTTGTTCCTTATTATATGCAAACATATATAGGAGGCCTAGCTTCCTTCCCTGTCAGCCACAGTCTGAATGAATTGCGCCGGCTAGGTGTTCCCGCCCACCGCAGCGCACCAGGAAGTTGCAGACCCAGGCAGCCTATGCAGGGCCCACCCCTCCAGGTCACCTTCAGGCGCTGGGATCTGGGTTGTGCTAGCCTCCTGGGTCTCAGCCAGCCGCATCATGTAGGCTAGGCACTGCTCACCAATCCCGCTTGAGAGGGGGATACGTGACTGAAGTCACTGCAGTGCCCTGTTCCCGCAAGTCTGCCCAGTCCCAGAATGTCCTCTGTTGGAGTCTCCTAGACCATGGAAGAGTCCCAGTTTCCCTCACTCACCGCAGGTCAATACCCAGCTCCCCACCCATCCTGCTCTCAACTACGTTCACCGATTCCTGTTCTCAGAGCTTCCGCGCGTCTCTCTCCCTGCCTAGCCGATGCAGACGCAGTGGTGGCGGGGGGGGGGGGGGGGGGGGGGGACACCCAAATCGCGGCTTCCAATGGCGCGGGCTCCAGCTTCCACGCTGAGGCTTTATCTGTTTCTGTTATAGCACCAGGATTGTGTTCCCAGTTGGTTTCTCTCAGCCCAGTTCGTTCTTGGGTCAGAAGGGCATATCTCCTCTTGCTTATGATTCCTTACTCCGCACCATTCCTGAATTCTAAGCTGGGTCTTTAAGAGAGCCTCCGTAGCTGCTGCTATCTGTCCGCCATGTTCTCCCAGAAGTCACACACACAGTTTTTTAACAGATCAACTGAAACAGGATTTACAATGGTGTTTAAGGCCACGGATTTAACTGGCAAGTGCTAGGTCATGAGTTCAATCCCAATTACCAAAAAAAAATAATGTTTAATGGCAGATGTGGTAACACACATATGTAAACCCCCTAACTCAGAAACCTAAAGCAAGAGGATTGTAAGTTTGAGGCCCGCAGTGGCATACTGATAAGATCTTGCCTCAGAAAAATAAAAGGGCAGGGTATATAGTGAAGCAGCATATCCTGGGATCAATTCCTAGTACTGAAAAGGAAAAAAAGTTTTCAATTTTCTATTAATGCTGGCAAATTCTCATATCAAAGTGTATTATCTTTAATGCACTTTCTTCTCTTTGCATGTAAAGGAACAGACCAAAAGAATTAGAAAAGACTGGGGGGGGGGTCTATAGCTATATATTGTTAAATTCATAGCATTAAAACATTCAAACATTTGAAGACATGAATATGAAAAAATTCTCA
The DNA here is from genome assembly GCF_034190915.1 of Cavia porcellus. Lineage (NCBI taxonomy): Eukaryota > Metazoa > Chordata > Mammalia > Rodentia > Caviidae > Cavia > Cavia porcellus. Next base: position 45,977,513 of record NW_026947513.1, on the reverse strand, counting down.
AAAGAACACATCATCAGTGGTTATATTCTCAAGCTCTTCATAGCTTTCACCCATTACTCCCTTCTCCCAAGATTAGCCCCAAATCCTTTCCTCTTTCCTCAAGAAAGAGAGGCAGGAAGAGCTTTCAAAAAGTATTGAGGAATTCAAAATAAATTAAGAATCTACCTGTTGGCCCAAATGTCCAATTCAAATGATGGGTATTCATATTTCCAAATCATATCCTCTCCTGGCATTTTAATTTCAATGTGAGGATTTTAGAATTAAATTTATGTTCCTCAACTCTATACAGTCTCCTCCTAAATCTCCCTTCAGCAGTCAAAGCATCTCTTTAAAAACACTCATTAGAAGGCCTGGTGATATAGCTCAGTGGTATAAGCGCCTGCCTGGCAAGCTCAAGATCATGAGTTTGATCTCCAATACCAAAAAAAAGCCAAACACTCTTCAGATGATGTTATTCTTCTGCTTAGACTCATTTAGTAGGTTTCCAGTGATTTCAAAGTAAATCCTAAGGTTAAATATGAGCTGTATCACTGGGCATGGTGGCACAGGACTATAATCCCAGCACTCAGGAGACAGAGGCAGGAGGATCACTACAAATTCAAAGACAGCTGCTCTACATAGCTAAACCCTGTCTCAAAAAAAATTTATATGTGTATATTAAATAAATGTATACAAGACATGTTAAGTTCTATTCTAACATGGAAATTTTTCTCCCATGTAATCAATGTATTACAATGCCAAATTCCCGCCAAGCATTTCTAAAATATAATTACACAATGGCAAGCAGAAACACTACAACAACACCCACGATTTGGAGGCAAATTTATTTATGTCAACAGGCAATGATCAGGATCATTCCCAGAATGTCAGGCTCTGATCTCTGGTGGTGATCCAGGCTATTTATAGGATAAGCAAGCGGGAAGGATAGAGGCAGAATGGCTGGTTAGTTGAGGATTGGTTTATACAGTGTGCATCACAGTGACCAGTCACTTCTAAAAAACTAAAGTATGGTGGAGGGGGTGAATATTTCTGTTACAACTGAAATATAAATTCATCTACACCTTCCAAGTTTAAGGTTTATTTCATTTCCCTCCTTATCTTTCTTGAAGTTTAGTATGAGAAACATGTTACCAACACATTTCACAACCAGACACCTTATTAGTTTATGTTTGATTAATTATAAAACTAGCCCTTGTATGACTAATGTGGAACAGGTGTCCAGGTGGGGTGCCATGTACGCTCCCTTCACCCTGTACTGGCTCCGACCAGTGCAGAGCAGCTAAGGACAAGACAGACAGCTCTGCAACGGCCACTGGGTGGCCCAGCCCTGCTGTCTGGGGTCAGAGTCTCCTGGCCTCTGAGACCCAGCTTCACCAGAGTTCTAAGGTTTGCAATGATTTCGCAATCAATTCCCCTTCTAGATCTGATCTTCCCCCAAACTAAGTCTACCCTTAGATGGTATGCTTTGGCAGAAAGGAAAAAATGAGAATTTGATTTTAGTGAAGGCCAGGTTAAACACACATTAACTGTGTTAGTTACGTTAAGACAAATTACTTAAAACTTTCTAGAGCCTCTTTTCACAATGAAAGTCTACTAAAAATAACAAATCATCACCAATACCTGCACCCCTGAACATACAAAACTGAGACAATAATGCACGTGAAAAAGCTCTAAAACTATGTCAAAAAAAAATCAGAACAAAACACAAAAATTAATGATCAATTAAAAGTTTTTAAAAGGGCTACAGACACATACAGCTCTGTGGTCCCAGGAAAAGTCCACAGGACTGGAGGATCTCTTACAGCAACAATCTATCCAAACTTGTTTGCGTGGGGAGAGGTATTTAAAATACATAAACGCACAACTTCAAAAGTGTTCAAAAGCATAAAGTTGCCCTCTCACCCAACTCTGAGCAAAAATCATGCTTACCATGTTTCCTCCCATGTTTCTTCCCAGAGCCTATGCCTGTACAAACTTAAGAATGTTGGGACTTACTTCTTTGTCTTTTTTATACAACAGGAGCACACTATCATTTACTTAATACTGTTTTTCATTTTATACATCAAGGATACTGTTATACATTAAGGCATAAGTAGATCTACCATATTCCTCCTAAGAATGTACAGAATTTCCCTATATGGCCCTACCACAATGTTGTTCAACCAGCCCCGCCTAGTAAACATTCAGGTTGTGTCCAGTTACTGGATACCCGTAATCCATCCTACATTCAGCATTCCATGCATGCAGAAACACGAAAAGATCATATCCTAGCCTTGCTTTGCTAACTGGCATGAACTGGCGTGTTCAAATTTTACAAAATGCTTATTTTTTTCCCAAGTTATATCCTTTTAAAGTCCCAATGCCTAAGAACAGCTGAGTTTGAAGGACAGTGACTGAATTGCTAATTTCTTTTTCTAGCTCCCAGCACAGCTCATAACTATGAAGACTGTAGCGCTTTCCAACAGGGATGTGAGCATCAGATTATACACGGGGCACTGTATAAATTGTATAGTATAACCTGAGGCTGTCACTTTTCAAATAATCAGGTGTGTTTTCCCTGCTCCTTCTACTTCTACTCGAAGGCAAATCAATTTTCAGAGTGGCTCATCTAGTGAATAACTCAGTACTAGAAACATCTTTGAACACATAACTTTTACAGTCTTCCAATCTGATTTATCTTTTATAGGTTTCAGTATCATTTGAATCCTCTTTAGATCCACATATTAGGTACCGTAATAACACCAAGGTTAATTCCCATGAATCACTTCCTACCATCTCACCACTGTCATATATCATACCCTTAAATTTTAACTCATTTTTTTTCAATCCAACTATCATTGAAGTTATTTGTAGGGAGCAGTTGAAGCTAGAGATTGATCACACATGTGAGGCTAAAACAAGACCAGTCCTGAGAACACGGGAGAACCCAAAGTGAGCCACATAAACCAGAGAAGGCAAGGTGCCCAGGTCAGCCAAGCAAGCACACAATCTCCTGAGTGTATAAACAAATGTGCTCCAGTGGTTGAGCAGTTTTTTTTTCCCATCAGGACAGAGGGGTCCACTTGAGCTCACACCTTTCCTCTCTTTATTTTCCCATCCTCTTGCCATCCTTCCCTGCCCTGGAACTTAGAAAGCTGTGCTGGTATGCAGCAGTTATTTTCTAAATCAGACTGAAGAATCCTAAGGCTGAAGGAAAGAAGGGTAAGAAAAGTGTATTTAGAGATCTAAAATCTTACAATACTGGCAGCATCTCTCCCTACTGAAAAGCTTTTTCACAGCAAGAGAAACCACCAACAGAGTGAAAGAACAATCCGTAATGGAGAAAATGTTCCTCAGACAAAGGATTACTACCAAGAACATATAAAAAACTCAAAAAAAAAAAATCTGTTCTCCCAAATTTGAATATTCAATACAAAAATGGGCATCTGAGATGAATACACACTTCTCAGATGAAGAAATATGAACAGCAAATAAATACGTGAAAAAATGTTCAGCATCATTGGGCATTTGAGAGATGCAAATTAAAACAACACTGAGATTCTACCTCACCCCAGAAAGAGTCGCTACTATAAAAAAAAAAAAAATCAAGCAATAACAAATGCTGGAGAGACTGTGGGGACCTCCGGAAAGATGGTGGGGCAGTAAGCAGCAGCGCCAACAGTCTCTCTGAGAGTCACCATCCAGACGCTGGAACAGAAAATTGTGAGGAAGTCAAGAAGGAAGTGGGGGTCCCCTGCACCCAGGAAGAATCTAAGTGTGAACTGAAGCCCACACAGGACTAAAAAGAAAAACAAGGCCGGGGCTTAGCTCAGTGGTATAAGCGCCTGCTTGGCAAACGCAAGGTCATGAGTTCGATTCCTAGCACAAAAGAGAGAAAGACAGACAGACAGACAGACAAACAGACAGAAAGAAAGAAAAGCTTCAACGAAAGAGAAGGCGGTAGGTAGCTGGTAGCACCTTCGCCTAGAGTCGGACTCACTACACAAGAGGAGCTGTTGTAACCTGGGGATGCATGGCCATGGGTTATGGTGACAGTGGTGGCTGGGGACTCCATAGGTCTTTGAAGAGCGACAGTGCAATGGGGGGAGCGGTGAATGTGGAGGATTGCACTGGCTGGCAGTGAGGACAGAGGATTCAGTCCTTCTGTGGCAGAGAGCAATTCGCCAAGAGCTATTTTGGAGCCCGGCCGGAGAAGCCCAGAACCAGAACTGGCTTCCTCAAGCAGCTTCTAGCTGGGTGAAGACCCATGGAAACACCTTGGTCTGCAGTGAGCCCAATGAGTCTAGTCTCAGAGCAGGCCTGCTAAAGTTATCAACTACTCCCCCTTAAAGTAACAGCTAGCTTGCTGGGATACAGTGGCACAACTCAGGACTCTGTCTCCATAGACGGTGGACTAGTAAACCCAGAGAGGATCATGGAAAGGGGCTCTTTTCTTTCTGTTTATCTTATCTCTTTTCTTGTTTGTTTTGTTTTATTCAGTTTCTTTCTTTCTTTTTTTCTTTCTTTCTTTCTTTCTTTCTTTCTTTGTGTGACAGTGGTTCCTATCCTCCGTGGTTGTGGTTCTCCTTTGTTCTTTTATCTCTTCCACATCTCTTTTCTTTCAATTTTCTGCACCAGTTTCCCCAAGTTGGCAGGACCCATCTTTGTCCTCCAAACTTACTTGTAATCTCTTCCTCTTTTTCTACTTCTCTATTTTCTCCTTAATCCATTTTTAAATTTTAACCCTGAGGGAAAATTCAACACATTACAGACTTACACACTGCATATAATTACCTGTTCGTTTTACATTTTATTAGATAATCACAAATCTAGATCATACTGTTAAAAGTTGCAAATGATTAAAAAAAAGTTGCAAATTAAGGATTAGCTCAGTTTGTTGTTTTATAGGCTGTGTTGATGCTATTGGTACCGCTACAGCCAAAATTGACATAATTATGCTAAACAGCTGTTGGCCCAGATAATCTATGTCTGAGATTAACTAAAGATCACAGAAAATACTATGACACAGTGCCAAAGAGCCGGAGACTTGGCCAAGCAAGCAACAACTTCTCATCTCCAACAAACTGAAGAGGCAAGATCTTCCAACAGACTCAAAACCCAAAAACCAGCTACACCTAGAAGATACCTCAGAGAAGTAGTCATCACCTGAGGGTCCTAAACTACCAATAAAGCAACCCACCATGGGCAATTCACAAGCATCACCCCAGGAATTAACTAAAAAAGAAAAGAAATGAAGAGACGCTTAAACAAGATGCAACCCCAGACAGCCAGTTCACCAAAGGCAAACCCAGGGGGCAGTAAAGTGGAACAATCCAAAAGCTCCCCACCAGGTCTCTCCAAAGTGGAAACAACAAAACAATTGAATGAGGCTCTAGAAAAAAATGAAATCAGAAATACTCTCTCAAATAACTACAGAGATTACCAAAATACACAACATGCTTAGCGATGTTAGAGCAGACACAGATAAAAAAAAATTGATGCGCTTAAGCCAAATTATGGAAGTGTAGCATGGGAAACAAATGGAATCCATAAAGCAGATTCAAGCAGATATACAGGAGAATAAAAACTCCACTGAAAGTGTTCAAAGCAGATTAGGCCAATAGGAGAACAGGATCTCAGATATTGAAGACAAGCTTGCAGTTAGTGACCAGAAAAGATTTCTCAAAACTACCAAGACATCACGAGAAATCAACCCAGCACCTGCTAGATGAGACAAAGAAGAATAATTTAAGATTAACTGGAGTCACTGAACAAGCAGGAGATACCACAAGTAACACTGAAAACACATTCACAGACATTGTGACAGAAAAATTTCCTGGTAGAGAAAAAGAATTAGACACACAAATAAGTGAGGCATATAGAACTCTAATTAGCAATAACCAAACAAAATCTACATCCAGGCATATCATAGTCAAGATTCCAGAAACTCAACACAAGAATAGAATCTTAAAAGCTGTTAGGAAAAAAAAATAAATCACCTCTCAAGGAAAGTCCATCAGAATTACAGCTGACTTCTCAGCACAAGCTCTCAAGTCAAGGAAATCTTGGAGTGAAGTACTGCAAGTTCTAAAGGAAAACAACTTTCAATCCAGAATGGTATATCCCACAAAACTATCTTTCAAAATTGATGGAAAGATGAGACACTTCCATGACAGGGAACATTTGAGGAAATTTATGACCACCAAACCAGTATTCCAAAATGTTCTGAAGGACTTTCTAGAAAGAGATAATAAGGACTACAGCTCCATGAACCCCAACAGAAGGAATCCACCAGCAAAGGCAAACAATTAGAAGGAAGGGAAAAAAAAACAAACAGGGAGGGAGCCAACAATTGGAAAATAAAATGACAAGGCTAAGTCAATACATTTCAGTTACAACTATCAATGTTAATGGTCTCAATTCACCAGTCAAAAGATACAGACTGACAGAATGGATCAAGAAGCAAGATCCAGCATAAGCGCCTGCCTTGCAAGCAGGCAGTCGTGAGTTCAATTCCTGATACGAATAAAAGGAAAAAGACAAAAAAAGAAGCAAGATCCAACAATATGCTGCATACAAGAAATACATTTTATTCAAAAAGAAATTCATAAACTAAAAGTCAAAGGATGGAAAACAATACTCCATGCAACAGGAACCCAGAAAAAAGCAGGGGTAGCTATGCTATTTGTAGACAAAATGAATTTTAAGCCAAGATTAACAGAGATAAAGACACTCACTGCTTTCTCGTAAAGGGAACAATCCAAGAGGAAGGGATAATAATCATAAGTATATATACAACAAATACCAGTGTACCCAGCTATATAAAACAATTACTAACACACATGAAAAATGAAATAAGCTCTAATATAATTGTATTGGGAGACCTCAATACCCCGTCACAAAAAGACACATCGACTGGACAAAAAAAGCAATGATGAAATGCTAGAACTAAACCAAACTTTTGAACAAATGGACTTAGTAAGATGTCCATAGCTTTCCACCCTACAACATCAGAATACACATTCTTCTCAGCTGTACCCAGTTCATTCTCCAAAACAGACCAGATACTGGCTCACAGAACATACTTAAGTACGTGTAAAGGAATTGAAATTATCCCATGCATTCTATCAGACAAGAGTGCAACAAAACTGGAACTCCATGCCAAAGGAACCCATCAGAACTTTGGAGGGGCTGTGGGGAAAAAGGAAACCTTCTTCACTGTTGGCGGGAACGCAGACTAGTGCAACCGCTGTGGAAATCAGAGTGGAGATGCCTCAAAAAACTAGGACTAGAGAGTTCTCATTTAACCTAGCTATTCCTCTTCTGGGTATCTTCCCAAAACATCATACCACAGTGATATATATGTACCCATGTTTATAGCAGCACAGTTTGTAATAACCAAATCTTGGAAACAACCTAAATGCCCACTGACTGAGAAATAGAGAAAAAGATGTAGTTTTATACAATGGATTACTACTCAGCCATAAAGGAGGAAAAACGAGACTTTTATAGGTAAATGGATACAACTTGAGAACATACTCATTAGTAAAACACATGAGACACATATGTGCAAACATCATATTGTTTCATTAGTGTGACAAGCTGAAAGAAAAAACATGTACATGTGTATGTATATTTAAAAAATTAAGATAGTTATACTACTGATTTCTCTGAGTTTGCTGAAGACAAAGATTTATGCTGGTATTGTTCAGACAATTCAATGTGAAAGTCTTGTGCTCTGGGTGAATGATTTGGGGATGACAATGTGCAGTGTAGGTACTGTTGTCCTCTGATTGATGTCTTTCAAATTTTTGTTATAGTTTTTCTTTTCTTTCTTTTTATTCTTGAAATAAGATGGATTTGGAAAATAAGCATCCTCGGTATTGACAGGTGGTACTATTATTTTTGTTACAGTTAGGAAAGTGAGAAATCCTTAACTGGCTACAAAACAATAAAATAAGAAACAGCATCAACAGATCAGAAATTAAGGTATTCAGGTAAAACCTAAAAGCTGATAAGATGCAATGACATGGAAAGAAACCTTCAAACACCTAGCGTCCACATCCCCAGTAGAGGTCACTGTGAAGATAAAAGTGATTCTCTCTGTACTCCAAATTCAAAATCTGGAGCATAGAAAAGCAGAACTTAGAAAAAGGTCAAATCTTTTCCTCCTAGCTTTGAGCACTTCCCTCCTCGAATTCCTCCTCCCTGTAGGTTCCTGACCTCTACTACATATATATTAGGTTAGCAGCTACATTCCTGTAAATGGAGTCCTTTGATTTCCTGTTTCTCAGAAATCTGCCTACCTTCAAGGCTGACCTCAGGCCTGCTGCTGGTGAACATGACAACTGTGCCCTGTGACATCCTGGAATCTGCTTTCTTTCAGGAGATGCAGATAAGATTGACAATTATGTCTCTGTAACTCAGGCCTCTGACATCCTGGAATTGCTGATGTCTTATTCCGAGGTGGCCACTGACTGAATAACAGCCTCTGTCTCAGCTTCTGTAATTTCGCTTGCTCCTCGCTTCAGGTTTGTGACAATCCCTTCAACAAAATGTATAAAAACAGGAGCTTCTGCTTTGTTTGAAGCTCAGTCTTCTAGACAGGACTTTGCTGAACCAGGTATACATCTAATGAATCCTCCTGATTCACCAATGGTCTCTTCAGTCTCTTGAATTATGCAACAACAGGAGGCAGACCTGGGACTCCTCAGGAGAGATCATGTGAGTTTTCTGAATCTCAGTAATTTCCTCTGTAGCCTCTTACTTAGAAGTAAGCACAGCGATAGCAGCTTTGTAATACTAAGCTAAACTTAGAGACTTTGGGGGGGCTGCAACCTCACCATCAAGGTTGGGGACCCCCACAAGTGAGAACCTACAACATACTTTTGCGTAGATAACTCACACTCCTTCCTGTCGCCAAAGAAAAGCTCTCATAATCACAGCTTGTGTTCGCCAAAAAGCAAACTAAAGCCAAGATTATAAAGTACGCAAGTAAGCAGACAACTCCAAACCATCAAGCATTTCAGGAAGCTAATACCATGAAAGAATTACTGAACTCAACAATATAGCTAATACTAAAGAAAAGTGAGCATGTAATTAATATCTTTAGGAGTAAGAGAGACAGTATTATCTCCTTGAAAATAGGCAATTATAAAATCAAATGCTGTGGCACATACCCGTTATGTTTTCAAGAGGCTAAGACAGAAAGGTAGAAAGTTCAAGGCCGACTCAGCAACTAAGATCCTATATGAAAAAAAAAAATCTAAAAGGGTGGGGATGTAGGTCACCGGTAAAGCAATCCTGGGTTAAACCTCCAGCACTGAAAAAGAAAAAAAATGTTTAAACCCAAGGAAGGGTGGAATGACTGAAGTTCTCCTTTAACAAAGAAGGTCAACGGCCAGGCATGGTAGTACACACTTGCAATCCCAGCACTCAAAGGGAAACTGAGGGGAGGACCACTGCGAATTCAAGGCCAGTCTGGGCTACAAAGTGAGTTCAAGGCCAGGCTAAACTGCACAGTGAGACTTTGTCCCAAAAAGAAAAGAAAAAAAAAATTTATACTTGTCAAAAACACTGTAAAGAAAACCAAAACAAACCAGATTAGCAGAAGACTTTTGCAATCAGCGAGCAAACACAGTCTAGGAAGCAGCACCATGCACAGAGCCCCACAGGACAGGAACAGCCAGACCCCAGCCTCTCCCCATGGGTTAGCACCATGTGTGGAACAAAGTAGAGAGAACAAAGCACACATCAGCGAGCAAACCCAACCTGGGAAGCAGCACCTTGGGAAGAGCCCCTCCAGACTGCAACAGACAGACTCCAGCCCCTTCCAGCCTACAGGCTGGCAAACAAGCAGCAGCATCCCACAGCCACCCCCAGCTGTAAGAAACTGGCTTATCCCGAGAAATACAGGCTGTGATGATGGCTACGGAGGTGACATGCAATTGAATGCTTTGGTATTTCACTACTATTGCAGGTCTATGGCCAGTGATCAATCATGGCGGGGCGGGGGGGGGGGGGGCTCCTTCTGAGGGTTGCAGCCATTGTTGATTCCCTATGGTGTTGTTTTGAGGTCCTATATCATTTCCATTGTTTTGTTGGGTTGGGTTTTATTCTCTCTTATTTTATTTGATTATGTCAAACCTGATGGCAGGAGCAGCTGTCTCAATGATAGCAAGATATATTATGGTAGCAATTTGGGATTTACTATTGGCTTGTTCCAAAGTCCTCTATTGTATTCATTGTCATGTTTCTATTATTTCTATTCTATTCTTTTCTGCTTGATTTTTACTATGACCAAAGTTACCTGCAGTTATTTTGAAGACATCAAAAGGCCTTAGGGTAACTACTGTTGATTTTGTAATGCCTTTAGGCCTGTACCTCTTACACTGGTTTGTTTTAATTGGTTTTATTGTTTTACCCTCTTTAAAATTAAAAAAAAAAGTTTGCAAATCACAAATAGTCTATGATAAAAAAAACTTGCAACTAAATATACAAAAAGTATTTAGAATCCAGTAAAAAAAAAAAAAAAAATACCAAGTGAAAAAATGGGCAAAAGAGATGAACAAACTCCATCAAAGATGTGTAGATAGCAAATAAGGACATCAAAAGGTATTCACCATCACCGTCATAAGAGAACTGCCATCGAAACAAAGACAGCACTCAACATCTATTAGACTGGCTGCCACCCAACAGCCGGACAGCACAGACACTGAGGAGAGGCAGAGCAGTGTCAGCTCTCATCCGCTTTTGGGAGGAATGCAAACATAGCTCTGTCAAGGCAGAACACAGCTAGGGCATCTTTAAGCTGAACATAATCTTCTCCTCCCAATCTATCACTCAAACTTACTCATTTGATCTGAAAACCTATGTCCACACAAAAACCTGTAGGCAGATGTTGGTAACAGCTTTTAAGTACATCCTCAAAATTGTAAACAACCAAAACGCCCTTTGATAGGAAATTTGATAAACCGCTATATCCATGTAATGGAACACTGTGTTCAGTGACTTAAAAAAAAAAGTCCTTTAGTTAGCAAAAGTGCCTGCTTGGCAAGCATGAGGTCGTAAGTTCAATCCCTGGAACCAAAAAAAAAAAAAGTCAAACAAGACTGACTTAACTAAATATTGCTAAGTGGAAAAAAAAATTCTGAAAAATCCACATCCAATGTGATTCCAAATATATCATATTTTGGTAAAATAAAGAGACAGTAAATAATGGGTAGTTGCCAGGGTTTCAGAAAATGGAAAAAAAGATGCTGTATTTCCAAAAGAACTGAAAACTTATGTTCACATAAAAATTCATACATTAATTTTTATAGCCACATAATAGGCAAAACTTGGAAATAACACAAATGTTCACCAAGTGATAAACTCACACAATATTATTCATCTTTGATGAATAATGAAATGCAAAAGCAATACTAAAGCACATTATAACATGGATGAATCTTACAAATATTATGCTAACAGAAAAGACAACACGAAACAGAGTCCTCCAGAAAAATGTATACATCAGGAAAATAAAAACTTGCATAAATACTTTAATACTAAATTTACTGAAACATTATGAGATTATTGTTACCTTTGGCTTCTACAATTAAAAGAGGTGCTCAAAGTGATGGCCATTAGCTTATAGTCATTCATTAGTATGGCAAACTGCTGAACCATGTATACTTTTTTTGGTGAACCCTGCATGTGATTATCACTATGATTCCATTTACATGAAATGTCCAAAGTAGGCAAAATTCATGAAAGGTGGTTATGGTTGCCAGGGATTAGAAAGAAGAGGAAATGTAGTTATTACTACTAATGACACACTGTCCCTTTTGGGAGATTAAAACATGCTAGAGTTGGAGAGTCATGATTAGCTATGTACACAACTGCCCTAGTTATCTTGTCATTGCTGAAGCACAATAATTACCTGACACCCACAACTATAAGAAAAAAAGGATTCTTTTAGCCCAAAGGTCTCAGTCCATAGCTGGCTGGCTCTCACTACATTGAGCTTGATAGATAGTCTAGGTTCTCCCTAGAACTCCTAATAGTCTGATAATATGATAATAATATGCTTTGATAATCCAAAGCAAATGAAAGAAAATCAAATGTTACTGAGAATGTAGAAAAAGAGCCTGTAAATTGTCGGGAATGTAAATTAAAACAGCCATCATGAAAAATACAGCAGTTCCTCTAAAAATCAAAAACAGTCCCAGAGAACCAGCCACGTTGGAACTTGGGGGACTGAGCAAGAAAGCAAAGAGCCCTCCTTCCTGGTAAGCAAGCAGCAGTGTGAGCCAGCAGGGGACTCGCCAGCCAGGAAGAGGACAAGTCAGCATCTCCCATGAGCCTACCAGCACTCGGGCTGAAAATCAAACCTTGTCCTCACTGTCGTCCTCCTCGCGTCCCCAGCCCCCACGTTGGTCAGTAGGAGCTGATAGCAACTAAGGTACATAAAGCAACTAAATGCTTGTATTGTTTAGTTTATTATGCTGACATGCGGCCAGAGGTCTGAGCATCTCTTGGGAGGAAGACCATATGCAGTATAGCAAGTATGGGGGATTTCCTTCTATCTTTTCTTTGAAGGCAAATACTGTTTTCACTGTTTCGCTTTGTTCTAATTATTTTACTCTGTCGATGTCGCTCCCCACCGGCAGGAAGGACACACGACAAAGTCTGGCAGTGGACAACCTTTTTTTTTATTTTTTCTCCGTACAGCCTGCCCTGGGATCGCTCCCAGCCAAAGCCTCCTCTGGTCCGCTCCCCGCGGCTCCTTTTGTGCTTCGCTCCAAAGCCTCTATCGGTCCGCTCTCCGCGGCTCCTTCCGGGCTTCTCTCCGAAGCCTCTACCGGTCCGCTCTCCGCGGCTCCTTCTGGGCTTTTACTTCCCCCCAGGGGTGGCACCAGTATATATACAGATACAGTGTCCAATCATATTAAAGTAAGCAAGGCAAGCTGATTGGCTAACATATTATTGAGCGGGTTGTTTATGCGGTAAGCAGAAAACTAACGTGCTCGATGGGAGGGGTAATCTAACTCAGGCTTTGCTCTTTTCTACAGGCCTCACGTCCGCCAAGTAAGGCGACCGGGCTCGGGGCTGCGGCTCCCAACATCTCCCCCTTTTTTATTTTTTTTATAAATGTGCGCATCGTAGCCCTTCCTGGACTGGGTGCAGAGGCTTATGCCCTATGCGTAGGCCCACCGTAGGTCCTTGGCTTAGACCCTGGTCGGCCGTCCCATGGTCTGCCAAGGCCCTGAGGCCCTCGTCCTTTTTTTAGGGCCAGGCACAAACTGGACGGAACCTGGATGCACACAAGCTTGCACTCATTTCCTCTCCGTAAAGAAATCCCCTCGGAGAGAAATTTAGACCTGGGCAGCATCTAACAGTCCAGCGGCTTACGTGCAGGATGGGGTAGGGCCTGGCTTAGGTTGAGTCATGCTGGGGAGGCATGCTCTTACCCGTCATTGACTCATCTACCCTGCTATATCATAATTTTTTAGAGGAGGAGTGTGGGAAGCTCACCGTCCCTAGACTCGGTCGTAGGCTAGGCGAGCGAGCCATGCATATGCCTGAGGATCTTTTTGTCCATTTTGGGCTACCGCTATTTTTATTTATCTTGTTGGTTGGTCTGTGATGGATCTCCGGTAGGGCAGGTCTGATCTTTAGTCGAGGGCTTTGTCGCCCGTGTCAGTCTCTCCGGTACCCACAGTGGTTCTCGTCCCGATTCCTGCAGAAAAACACAAACCGCGCCTCGGTTCCAGCTGATTACCGGATCCGGGCCCATCCATTGTCATGCCATAGATAACCGCGCCTTTGGAGGCAGGCCTTGGCTTACTCCCCCTTTTTGTTTTTTATTTTTTATTTTTTATTTTTATCTTTTTTTTTTTTTTTTTTTTTTTTTTATTGGTACCAGGGATCGAACTGGCGATTGCCTGCTTACAAGGCAGGCGCTTATGTCGCTAAGCTAAATCCCCAGCTCCCATTTTTTCGACCGGCGTTTTTTTCAGCCTGCTCGGCAGAGAACTCTGTGTACCAGGCTCGCCAATCTAGGTAACTACCCGAGGGCAGACACGCCTTTGCCAGCTGAATCCAGTCCGCGGGGGTGAGGGGCCCAGAAGACAGGTTCTCCAGCATGGCAATGGTGTAAGGCGCAGTCGGCCCAAAGGTTGTAACTGCATTTTTAAGTTTTTTAATCTGTTTTATCTCAAAAGGCTCTCATGCATTACGTCCCTGGCCCATAGCTACTTGTACAGGAAATATCCCGTAGGGGCCACTATCTATCCCAGGTGGTGGATGTACCTCATGAGACAAACGTCCCCCCTGCCAAAGCCGCCTGTAAAAATACCGACCCGCCGGCGGCGGAGCATAAGACGGCGGCCGTGATTGGGCGGAAAATGGGGGCCCGTGCATCACTTCCTGTTCTGGCGAAAGGGGAGGGAGCTCCCACGCGGCCGCCTCGTGGCGAGGGATCGCTTCCGGAAACAGCCCCCAAGGTGGGGCGGAAGGCTTCGCCTCCCTCTCGCGCCAGGGGGCGCTCAGGAGCTCTCTACTCCTCCGCAGACCAAGTTGAGCGGAGCGCAATTCGCGGTGCAACGCTGGGAAAGAACCCTGCGACTCTTTATCGAGCGGCCTATCCTCTTGGCATCTAGGCTCTTTGGTCTCATCGTTGTCTAAGCCTTCCTCGTTCTCGGAGTCAGACGACTCCGAGGCCTGAGCCCCGTCTTTCTCTTTTATATCTTTGTCTCCTTTGACGGACCCCTCCCGGGAGCTCCCTGACTGGGCCTGTTTGAATGCCCTACGCACTTTAATGAGCTCTTGAGAACCTTTCCTGCAACCACCCTCGCTCTTCAAGCATGCATATATCATTTCCCACAGTGGCCGAGCGAAGACCAAAGCCCCGCCCTCCCTTTCCGCTAGAGAAAGATCCCTGCCCAACTTCTCCCACGAGGGCAGGTTTAAGTGCCCTGTGGGCAAGAACCAGGGAGCGAAACTATCAATCTCCTCAAAAAAGCTCTCCAGCGTTTTGCGTCCCACCTTGAGGTCTCTGGACTTTAAGAGCTTCCGGAGGACCTGTACCAAGGGCTGGGTGTCGTTACTCGGTATGTTACCCATATTTAATATGTTACTCACCGCGTGAGGCCCAAAAATCCGCCACTTACGCGTGAGCCTGAGGGGAGTCTAAAAACCCTGTAGGTGCGCGCCACCCAGGGCCCAGGTTTATCTCCTGCTCACCTGTCTCGCAGTGCTGTATCAAGGAACATTGTCCACTACCACGTCTCGGGGGTGATCAGTTGTTCCCGGTACGGGCCACCAAATGTCGATGTCGCTCCCGGCCGGCAGGAAGGACACACGACAAAGTCTGGCAGTGGACAACCTTTTTTTTTATTTTTTCTCCGTACAGCCTGCCCTGGGATCGCTCCCAGCCAAAGCCTCCTCTGGTCCGCTCCCCGCGGCTCCTTTTGTGCTTCGCTCCAAAGCCTCTATCGGTCCGCTCTCCGCGGCTCCTTCCGGGCTTCTCTCCGAAGCCTCTACCGGTCCGCTCTCCGCGGCTCCTTCTGGGCTTTTACTTCCCCCCAGGGGTGGCACCAGTATATATACAGATACAGTGTCCAATCATATTAAAGTAAGCAAGACAAGCTGATTGGCTAACATATTATTGAGCGGGTTGTTTATGCGGTAAGCAGAAAACTAACGTGCTCGATGGGAGGGGTAATCTAACTCAGGCTTTGCTCTTTTCTACAGGCCTCACGTCCGCCAAGTAAGGCGACCGGGCTCGGGGCTGCGGCTCCCAACATTACTCTATTCAATATTCTGTTTTGATAGGTTTTTAAGTGTTCTGGGTTTGGTTTGATTTTGCTATACCTAATTAAAAGCACAACTATTGTGAAGAAAACAAGACATACTATGGTATCCTGCTGTGAAGTTGCATTGTCTGCATTGTCTCGATTGGCTTTGTTCTGTCTTGTTCTGTTGTATTTTATTATCTTCAAAAAAAAAAAATCCCAACAGCTGTACATCCAAAGGATATAAAATCAGTAAATCAAAGAGTTTGCACTCCCTGCTTAAGGCAGCATCATTCAGAACAGTCAAGATACAGAATCGATCAGTATCAATGTTAAATGGATAAAGAAACTATGGTTTACATACACAATAGCCTTTAAAAAGAGGGAAATCCTGTCATTTGAGACAACATGATACCTGGAGGACACTTATTATTTCAGATAAGCCAGTAACAGAAAGACAAAGCACCACATGACTGCATTTATTTGTGGAACTTTACAAAGTTGATCTCATAGAAAGGAGTCTAGAATGGTGGCTACCAGATGCTAGGGGACATGGACTGGGGAGATGTTAGTCAAAGAATATAAAATTTCAGTTGGCCCTGAACTTGCTATGTGGCCCAGGCTGGCCTTAATCTTATAATCCTTGAGCCTTCAGGATTAAAGGTGTGTGCTACCATGTCCATCTAAGAGAGCAGACAGCAAGTAAGTATTCTTACCATGAATATATGGTAGGTATGAGAGGTGATACACCTGTTTAGTAGGTTGACTTAGTCATTCCACATTAGATATATACTGCAAAACATCTTATACAATATAAATATAATTACAATTTTTGTCCATTTAAGAAATCAATAATCATAAGGGGAAGCCTGCAGAGAATGGCTCGAAAGGGCAAAAGTGAAAACAAGGAAATCAATTAGAACACTACTAAAATGAAGAAACAATGACAGCTTGGAAAGCAGATTCCAGATTATCTACAGTTAGAACCAACAGGACTCACCATCAGATTTTCTTTGCAGAAAGTAGTAAAAAGAGAAAAATCAAGGATGATGTCTGGGTTTTTAACATTAAGCAGCAAGTAGGCCAGTAGTTACTGGTATTGCTGTGGAAAGATGGGTTTGGAACACTTAACCTGAGAAAACTGTTGGACATCCAAATGAGTATGTTAGGCAGACAGTTATGAATACCAACCCCAGGTTTGAAGGTGATTATCTGTCATAAAGTAACTAGTTGTATCCTCAACCAGCACAAAGACAAAAGATATTAATGTATGAGTTGTGATTGAGTATTTCTGACACTCAATCTGAAGCAGCACAGAGAAAATGAGATAAGAAGACAAAGGAGGAGGCCTTTAATGTGGGCACGGAAGAGCATGACGGGGCAGGGGGACAGGGGGCGCAGAGGTTCTCAGCAAGAACAAAGAAGTGGGACTACTTTTCTCAGTTTGGGAGGTAACCAAGATGACATATTAACTGCTGATTTGAAGGAGCATCTGCTTGTGTAAAACAGGAGACAGAAAGACTTAATGGGTGCTCAAGGTGGAGGCTCGGGTGGTTGTGGAATCTTGCGATTGGAAAGGGTTCATCATATGCGCAAAAAGGGAGTGGGAGGTTTATCTCTGGAATGAGGAGAACATAGATGCTACTGTTTAAGAGAGAAGTTCTTCTCTGGGTCCCGTATCAAGTTGGGAGGATGTAGCTAAAACACCAGGCTAACAAAACCCATCAAGTTGTTTTTTCTAAAGTAAAACCTCAGTATTCAGGTTTAATTGCAGTATTTGAACTTTACAATAAATAAGTGGATGTTGGAATGCAGTTTGAGCATTCGTCCCTAAAAGACTCATCATTACTGCACTGGAATATCGTTAAGACAACAATTTACAAATTATGAGAACTCTTACCATGAAGACAAGAGTTAGGCCTAGGATTTCCCATGCACCCTTAGTCATGGAAACTTTCTTACACATTTCAGCATCCTGCTCTTTAACACATATTAAGAATCAATACACAAATATATTAAGAAGTGCTCCGTTGCCTCTCAATTTAAAGCATATTCATAAAACTTCAATTTTAGTACAGTAGTCACTTTGTACAAGAATGGGTAGAAGGTTAGTCAATTCACTACTTAATAGATACCCCACAAAATTTTTATAGTCTAATCCTTAGAAAATTATGTAACACATCACAAGCAAAGAACAATTAGTTTCCATTCTGTGAAGAAGCTATTTGAGGCATTAGCTCAACTATACATGAACATAAAGTTTAATCACCTATTTCTGAATACAGTACCCTTTAAGCCTGAATTGTATGGAGCTACAGACTCCTTTATCGTGCACCAATCCACTAATCTAGTCAATAAGCAGGCACTAAAACCACAGGAGATTTTAGGAAGTGCCCATAGTTGAATAACTGGGTGTTTTCCACACAGCAGCAGCAACTATGCTTTATAGAATCCTAAAAATGCTGGACTATTTAAGAAGGAACCCAAAGTTGCACACAAGGAACTTGGAATGAGAATCAACCTGGCAACTGAGTAAACAGTAATTCCAAATACACTGGTATTTCAATTAAAAGACATTTAAGGACTAGATGTAGTTTCAGATCCTGTCTTTTAACTTCACTGGCTATGAGACCTTAAATCATATGATTTTCCTCAGAAGTTCCCTAAAAAACGAGGGATAATTACCAACTTAAGCACCATAGTTTGAGGCAGCTGTCACAAAACAGGAACTGGCAGTCAATGAATAAATGATTATGCATATGTACACTTACACACACATGCACATTTATATCACATGTCTAGGTATAAATAAAATATCTATCCTCACTTTGTTCCCCTGCCACACTTCTAATCCATAAAAGGTCAGTTTACGATACCATCTCTTTGCCTTTGTTTACATTTCTCTCTCCCTAGATCGTGATTTACTCAAGGGTATTAATCATATCTAGACACCCTGAATCTGCAGTATCCAACAAACAGGCTGAAACCTAAAAGAATGCCAAGTAAATGTATCCTGTCTTTAAAAACAATATTGAAAGAGAAAAAGACTACTACTCTTATTACACAGAGCATTTAATAACAAACAGATCAATCTCCCATCTTTATTCAAGACAACAAATCTAAAATACTTTAACTGTTACATAAGGGGAGGGGAGGGGAGGGGAGGGGAGGGGAGGGGAGGGGAGGGGAGGGGAAGGGAATAGAAAAAGCAAGCAGGCTAAATCAAGAGGAAAATTCAAGCCCAGCCCAGGCAATTTAGTGATTTAGTGAGACAACAGCTCCAAATTAAAATATGAGAAACATCAAAGCAAGACATCTTAGCAATTCTAAGCAAATCTATCCCTACCCTCCTTTGTGTGCTTTTGGGGTAAGGATGTGGTGAAGAGTGGCTTCTGCGCTGAAGTAACTGAGTAACTGCAGTTCTCTCCCAGACTTTACATTAACTTTAAAAATATGTATTTCCTTGAATGGCTAGACCTGACCCCAGATGGGGTCCCAGCACTGCCTCTCAGGATGCAGACTTTCCACAGGTTTCCACAGGTTTTCTGGTAACGTGGACAGTATAAAAGGCAGCCACTATGAGCGGGTGCCATCATGGCTTTCCACAATATCCCACACTGTTTCCTAGAAGCAGAGTGCACCTTCCTCTTTAACCCTCCTTTTCTACTTACTCAGTCCAAGCGCACTTTGCAGAGCCAGTTTCTCTCCCACTCTTCACTTTTACTTTCTTTAATGAACTCTGCTACTACTTTAAAAAAAAAAAAAAAGTGTACCTCCTTGAAATAAAAGGATAACTTCTAAAACAGAATTTCCCCTTATGTGCAATCTAAAACCACTAGAAGGATACAATAAAAGATCACGTCTACAGCCTTGGCAGTACTAGAACAATCTTCTACAGAACTAAATTAACACTACAAAAAGACTAACCCACAATTTTTATAGCTTAGGACTTGCCTGCTAGGGGCTGGGGACGGAGCTGAGGGGTAAAAGCAAAGCGTATGTTCAGGATTTGCCTGCAAATATGAAGTAATAATACAACACACATTTAATATAATCAGTGATAGCTAGGTGTGGTGATGCACACCTGTAATCCCAGTACTCAAGCAGGTGAGGAAGAGGATCGCTGTGAGTTCAAGGCCAGCCTGAACTACACGGTGAGCAATGTCTCCAAAAAAAAAAAAAAAAAAAATTATAATTAATGACCCAGCACAGCAGTTTCGTAGTCTAAATGCTTTAAAATTGAATTCTTGAAGAAGCCTACCTTCTTTCATCAGATAATATCTAGTCATTCTTAGAGAATCAATCTAGTCAGCCTCCTCCAAAGCTTCCCTGATACCCTCTGAGGAATTAAGGATGCCCTGTCTGTGTAACAGGCCACTATCACGTGTGTGCTTTACAAAGTACCAGGAATTTCTGTCCTCCCTCTCTATAGCCATCAAGGACTAGGTCAGAACAGATCTTCAATGTTTTAAGGTAAGCTAGTAAAGGACGCCAGGTGAAAAAATTTGAAAATACATCAAATACTCTGGCATTTACTAAAATTTCTTTGCAGTGTAGCTAAAACTTCTTTTCACTCTCTAGGGCTAAAAGTGATAGATATAAGTAGTAGATAGCAGTAATGACAAATCTTTCATAGGCCAAATGCCAAACTACAACTCAAAATCCACTTATTAACGGAAAAATGCCAACACTGCAATTAAACCTGAATACTGAGGTTTTAGTTTAGAAAAAAACAACACATACATTAACATCTTTTGTCTTAAAAACAAATAACATGCATGCCATAAGTTCACCACCACTAGGCTATGTAGCATATATTCACTAGTAATACATACCCTGGATTTTAAACTAACTTTGAGCAGCACAGCTGAACAAACGCGTCTGAGCACAAGACTGTGGAACTGGATTTCTCGTGACACCAACAGATTAACTCCAGGGAACCTCAGGGGCAGAGTATCAGCAAGCAGCACTGAAAGGAGTCCTGACAATCTGTTGCCATGCCATATGTTGCCACAAAAAAATACAAGGGCAATTAGTTAGGAACACTGATTTGGCTCTGTTTCCATCACAGTTCCTTCTTGGGCAATGAAATATTTTGAGTATTTAACTGAGAAAAATGAGCTGGGTGTATTTATCTTAGGTTCCACACAGTGTGATTAAACCATTGCTACGCTGGACGCAGGAATAACTTCCAAGAATCTTCCTGCTATCAGTGTGCTGTCTTATCTGGTATCAGCTGCACCAAGGAGCAGGATGAGAGTCATCAAATACTGCACAAACTCCACAGGGCACTAGCACTGAGGATGCAGGAACACTGCATTCCATGCATGGAAAAACTTCTTAAGGGTCTCCTTCAAATTTAATGGCAATCTTAAAATATTATGATATTACCAGTTAAGTTGTAGATCTCACATTTTTCCAAGCTATCATGAATAAACACATTTTAATTCAACATGCAAAAGGGTAAGGTTTATAATCCTTGTATTCTCTCTGTAGAAAACACTGACTGCTAGCCAGGCCTGGTAGTGTATGTTTATAATCCAGTACATTGGAAGGCTGAAACAGGAGGATTTGAAGTTCAAACCTAGCCCAAGCAACTCAGTGAGACTTTGTATATCATTCAATCAATCAGGACTGGGGATGAAGCTCAGTGAAGCCCCTGGGTTCAATGCTCATTATGGAAAGAAAGAAAAGAAAAGAAAAGAAAAGAAAAGAAAAGAAAAGAAAAGAAAAGAAAAGAAAAGAAAAGAAAGTTAGTTAATTTTATTAAATCACTGACATATTAAATAATAAAAAAGTAAAAATAAGCCAGGCATGAGGCACACTCCTGTAATCCCAGCACATGGAGACAGACAGCAGGATCACCACGAGTTGGAGGTCAGCCTGCGCTAGCACTACAAAGCAAGACCCTATCTAAAAAAAAAAAACAAAAATAAAAGTAATAAAGTATCAGGTGGTTGATTAATAAAAATGCTGTTTCTGTATTTTGTAAGACGACAGATTTTATCACTTTTATTAAATTTGTAACTTGTCATTTTCTCACTCTAAATATGCCTTTTTTCTACCTAATTTTGTATTTATAATATTTTACTCATTTTCTGAAAGAGGGGCCCCAAAATCTGGATTGGTCTCTATCCACTTGAATGACCACTAATGGTACTCACAGAAGGAAAACATACAACTTCTTCAATCAGTTTTCATCACATAAACCTGCTGACTGCGTTCTCAGAGAAGATATCCTTATCTCCTTTGAATTAACTTCTCCTTCCTCTAAAGTACTCTACATCTTCTGCTACTGCAGTTACCAAACAAGAACTGTGTTAACCTGTCTGTCTTGTTTATTATCTTGTGCAATTTAGAAGCAGATCTGTGAGTCTATTTGGAGACTTTTTGAGAAGCTACCCTGTAGTGCAATAAATGATAATAATTGATTTTTTTTAAGCTACTACACTCTGACGTATCTTTAGAAATGTTCATTAAGCTCTTTCACTCACTATCTGTCTTGGCTACTTTTTCTCACTGTTGAGACAAAACACCAGCAGGGTGGCACGGTGAGGGGCAATACATCAAGGCAGCGGAAGAGAGCAAAGCAGAAAGAGCAAAAGGAGGAGCAGCAAGCCTCTTTTCCTCCCTTAGACCGCGAGCAGGCTACCACCCCACCCAGGGCAGGTGTGGCACTCACACCAGCTCCATGCCCTCCTCTTGCACAGGCTCAGGATGTTTACAAAGTGAGGACCCTGGCTTCTCCCCTGAATCACTTAGTTATTTCTAAACTTTTCAAATTGACACAATGTACCAACCATAACACTACCTTACATTAGCAGGTTACTCAGCAGTGTATAAGTAGAGAGCAGGATTAACCTTAAAAATGAAAGAACTGAACCAGCAGATGTCATTCCAGTTCCTTGCTCACATAAAAGATCATCACAGCTAAAGCAGCTCTCTCAGCCATATCTTCAGAACATTGTCAAGTGGAAGTATACACTTATATCAAAGACCCAAAAAGATGTCCCTGGGTTTCAATTTTAAAAAGTAAATTACAAGCCAGGCATGGTGACGCACTGTAATCCCTGTAATCCCAGCACTTGGGAGGCTGAGGCAGGAGCATCATCATGAGTTCAAGACCAGCCTGGGCTACAAAGTGAGTTCAAGACCAGCCTGAACTGCACAGCAAGACCCTGACTCAAAATGACCCAAAAAAAAAGTAAGTTATCTCTTGAGGTGATCAAAATATTCTATCTAGGCCTTGAAAAGCATGTGGGTTACACAAGTGTGTATGTTTGTTTAAACTAATCAAACTACACACTTAAAATCTCAGTAGTTTTTGGCTTGGCATAAATTTCGCATGTGAGTAATGGGAAGCTTCCCCCTGGACGTGGGTGGCACCACCCGAAAGGCCTGCAGCCTGACAAGATAAAATGGAAAGGGACAATTGTTGCTGTTTCTCACTGTTTGCCACCTTTTGCCTGCCTGCCATGAACTGTCTTCCCTCTGCCACATCAGTCCACCATGGAGCCAGCCAGCTCCACACTGAAACACCCACAAACTGAGGTAGGTAGACATGGTACACACACTTGTAATCCCAGTACTCAGGAAACTGGGACAGGAGGATCACGGTAAGTCTGAAGCCAGCCTGGGCTAGAGTGAGTTCAAGGCCAGCCTAAAATACAGAGCAAGACCTGTCTGAAAAAACAACAAAACTGTGAGCTAAATTAACTCATACCTCCTTTAACTTTGGGTGTTGGATGTTTTTGTCTCAGCAATGAGAGGGTCTGGCGTACTGTGTAATATAGAAATACCACCCACGATGCTCATCAATAATATTTTTTCACTACTGACCTCCCTGCCTCTAATTCTTAATCTTTTTGTGCCCTTGATAATATGAAAGACAGTATGAACTTTCTCTCTAGAGACATAAACCATATCATATTACACAAAGGAATTCAGGGAGGTTGTAAAATAAAATACATTTTAAAGCCCTGGTAAAGAATACCTGCCCTACACTGGGCACAGTGACACACAGCTGCACTCTGGGAGGCTGAGGCAAGAGGATCACAATCTTGAGCCCAGCCTGCTCAACTGGTTGGGGATGTAGCTAAGTACAAAAACCCTATGTGTAATTCCCAGAACCAAAAAAGAAAAAGAAAATCCACTTACCCTAGTCTCTATCTTTTCGTTCAGGCTGTCATAAGAACATTAATTTACTCCTTCAATCTATCAGCACCACATTTATTTTCTAATCCTAACCATATATCTTTTAGGTAAAACCATGTATTCAAAATGAATAAACAAGTTGTTTATTCAATGGAAAATTTATAGTAGCTTATATTTTTTTAGTACCTTATGTTCTAAATAGTTTATTCTTTTGCTATTAAGCAGTGACTAACAAAATTATTTCGTGTTTGTAAATGATTTAAAGTAGATAAAACTCTTCACAGGCACGGTGGCATAATTTGTAATTCCAGCACTCTGGAAACTGAGGACAAAGGATCACTGTGAATTCAAAGCCAGCCTCAGCTACGTAGTGAGCTCAGGGCCAGCCTGAACTACATAGTAAGACCTTGTCTCTGGGAGGAAAAAAAAAAAAAGATTTAAAGTTCAAACCACTGTACTTATAAAAAAAAATTCAACACATTAAATCATTTTAAGAAAATAAAAAATTCATGCTAATGTTATAAAAACTTGAGTTTGATCCTTGGTACCAATAAAAAAAAAAAACTGATCAAACGTCTTTCTTTTCTTAAATGGCAATGTTGCCAAGCTTAGAGGCACATGCCTGTAATCCCTGCATTGGGGAGAGGAGTCAGGAAGTCTGCATTGAATTTGAGGACATGTACTTACTAGATCTTGTCTCAAAAAACAACTACCAGAAAAAGAAAATTCCTGTGATATTAATATCAAATCATCCATTTAAGTGATACTTACCAATTAAATTTTACCATAAGACAAAAAGTACTAAGTAATCTGTGATCTCTGTAGTTAAACATTAAAGGTATTAAGTTTTCATTTGAACAAAGGAGAAATACCAAAGAGAAATGTCACAATCCAAAAAAGAACAGAAAGGAGGAGAAAGAACAAATTCCATAACTTGCAGCAGATAAGGATAGAGTAAAAAGAAATTAAATCACAATACTGAGACTACATTTCACACCTAAAAGTAGAATTTCTTTTTTTTTTTTTTTTTTTTTTTTTTTTTGGTACTGGGTATTGAACTCATGACCTCACACTTGCCAGGCAGGTACTTATGCCACTGAGCTGAATCCCTGGCCTAGAATTTCAAATTAGTACGTTAAGTAACAGAAAAAGTGGTCAGGAGAGATTTAATAACTAGATATCAATTAGAAAATTAAACAACTTGAAAATTAAACAACATGCATGTGGCAATAAATACCTACTACTGCAGTTACAGTAAAATAAAACACAATAATTCTATTTAGTTAACAAAGTCAAAGCTCAGATATTTCTAAAGGTCAAGTAATGTTACCTAACACTAGGTTAGGTAGTGACCAAATCTTTTTCATTACTCTAGAAACAAAAATTATTCACTTATCAGACATTTAACTGATAGCAATGTCAGCTCTCTAGATCACCTAACACTGCCACCTTAAGCATCATGGTAAACTAGGCAGGGCAGCTCAGGCCTGTAATCCCAGCACTTTGGGAGATGACACAGTTTGAGCCCAGCATGGCATGGCCAGGTACAGAATAAAGAGAAGGGGAAGGGAGAGGGAGGAGAAGGAAGTGGGAGGGAAAGGTGGGGGACAGGGAAGAGAGGGGAGAGGGGAGAGGACCACAATTCAAGATACATGTTCAAACCTGGGATTATGCTCCGCTCTTGTAAAAATGATAGAACACTGAAAGTGTTAGTTGCACAAAGGACACCATTTAATACAATATTATAAAAGAGTCACTATTAATACACTGTGGTAACAAAAGCAATTCAAAAATCAAAACTAGGTCAACAAATGGCAATTTCTTTGCATTTAAACAAAATGTATTTGTGTATCCTTGAAACAAGAAGGTAGTAAAATGGACTAATACTTATAAGAATACTAACTTGAAGACAGACTAAAAATGTTAAAAAAAAATTGGAATTGAAAACACACAATAATTGCTCCGCCAACTCTGGGGATTTGGGCCTGCCTGCCAGCACCCTTAACTCTGGAGACTGGGCAGCCTGGGGTGAGTATCCCCCACCATCCTGAGCCCCAGGAGGGAGTTTAAGATCATAGCTCCCACTAGCAAGGGAACTTTGCAGCTTCCTGCAAAGCCTGCCTGCCCCACCCCTAGTGACCCTCTCTCAATCCAGGGAACTGAATGAAATTATAGAAGAGGATTTCCAACAGGCCCAGGGAAAACCTTGGAATAACACTTGAAACATGGAAATATAGGAAAATGACAAAATGAAAGACCAAAATACAATCTCAAGCCTCCAGCCCATCCCAAAAAACCTTAGGAACTATGTACATAGAAGAAAACATATGCCATACACCTAAAATACCTGAAATAATAGCAACTGAAATAAAGAAGCAACTCCAGGAGGCTATAAAGATTTAAAGGTTTCAAGTTTGAATTCTAGAAATAATCTACCAGGTAAAAGAAGAAATGATAAAAGAAATAAAAGAGATGCTGAACCTACCTAAAGAAGACACAGTTAAAAAATTGGAGGAACTAAATAAAAAGATAGAATCCCTGGATGAACAATATAAGAAACGAAGAGAATACATGAAGCAGATGCAAAGAGATATACAGGAAATCAAAAATTCCTTTCAAAGTCATCAAAACCGCCTCAATGAAAGTAAACATAGAATTTCAGACCTCGAAGACAAGATTGCAGCTAGTGAACAGGAAAAGAAAGATCTTTTAAAGATAATAAGGAATCAGGAAATAACAATTCAACAGCTGCAAGATGATGCAAAGAAAAACAACACAAGATTGATAGGGATAAATGAAAAAGGAGACAACGTAAAGGATGTCAAGAGGACATTTAGAGAGTAATAACTGAAAATTTCCCAAACATGACAATGGAAACTGACAGCAGGATTAGTGAAGAATATTGAACTCCAAATAGCCATGCCCAAAATTAAACTACACCGAGACATATAATAATCACCATCCCAGAAATCCAACATAAGAATAGAATATAAAAAGCTGTCAGAGAGAAAAGACTGATCACCTATAAAGGAAAACCTATCAGAATCACAGCAGACTTCTCTGCACAAACAATAAAGTCAAGAAGAGCATGGAGTGAAGTATTTCAGATCCTAAAGGAAAATGATTTCCAACCTAGACTGATGTACCCTGCAAAACTGGCCTTCAAAATCGACGGAGAAATAAGGTACTTCCATGACAAAGAACAGCTGAAGAACTTCATGATCACCAAGCCAACCCTGCAAAGAATACTGAAAGACAGTTTAGATACACTTAGAAAAAAATCACTAAGCAAAGCAAACAATTAAACAGAATGGAAAGATAAAGATGCAACAGCAGAAAGATAACATTCAACAATAAACCAACATATAACAGTTATAACCATTAATGTAAATGGTCTCAATGCACCAATTAAAAGAAACAGACTGGCAGAATGGATCAAGAAACAACATCCAACCACATGCTGTTTACAAGAAACCCATTTAACCCAAAAGGATACTCACAGACTGAAAGTCAAAGGATAGAAAACAATACTTCATGCAACAGGAACCCAAAAAAAAGTGAGGGTAGCTATTCTGTTTGCAGACAATGTGAACTTCAAACCAAGAATGAACAGAAGAGATAAAGAAGGTCATTACATACTGGTTAGGGGAAAACTTCAAGAGCAAGAGATAACAATCTTAAATATGTAGGCACCTAATTCCACAGCACCCAGTTATATAAAGCAAGTATTAATAGAAATGAAAAACCAAATTAGCAATAACACAATTATAACAGGAGACCTTAACACACCATTGAAACCAAGGGACAGATCAACCAGACAAAAAATGAGCAAAGAAATAACAGAACTGAATCACACCTCTGAACAAATGGACTTGATAGACATATACAGAGTGTTTCATCCAACAACATCAGAATACACATTCTTCTCAGTAGTACATGGGATATTCTCCAAAACAGACCATATACTAGCCCACAGAACATATTTAAATAAATGCAAGAGTTGAAATTATCCCATGCATGTTATCGATCATAGAGCTATGAAACTAGGAATTAATGATAAAAGATACTGCAAAATTCCCACAAACACATGGAAACTGAATAACACACTCTTGAGCAATCAGTGGGTCACAGGAGAAATTGAAGAAGAAATTCAACAATACCTACAAGCAAATGAAAATACAAATACAACTAACCAGAATCTGTGGGATGCAATGAAAGCTGTCCTCAAAGAAAAATTTATTGCACTGAGTTCCCACATCAGGAAAACAGAACAAATACAAATAAATAACCTGATGCTACACCCCAAACATCTAGAAAAAGAAGAGCAAGTCAAGCACAAAGCCAAAAGAAGGGAAGAAATTATAAAAATCAGAGCAGAAATTAATGCAATAGAGACTAAGAAAACAATTCAAAGAATCAATGAATCAAAGAGTCGGCTCTTTGAAAGAATAAATAAAATTGATAACCCTTAGCCAACCTTATTTTAAAAAGGGAAGAAAAAGCTCAAATTCATGCAATAAGGAATGAAAAAGGCAAAATCACTACAGAAATACAGAAAGATCATCAACACCTATTTGGAAACCTCTATTCTCAAGGGTTTGATAACACAGAAGAGATTGACAGATTCCTAAAAACATATGAAGTACCAAAGCTAGGTCAAGAAGATGTAAAACTGCTGAATAACCCAATCTCTATTAATGAAATTGAAAATGTAATGAAGTTCTTACCTACAAAGAAGAGCCCAGGCCCACATGGATTCACTGAGGAATTCTACAAGAAATGCAAAGAAGACTTAATGTCGACACTCCTCAAAATCTTCAATGAAATCAAAAGGGAAGCAATCCTTCCTAAGTCATTCCTGGAAGCAAATATTACTCTAGTACCAAAACGTGAGAAAGACCCAACTAAAAAAAGAGAACTACAGGCCAATCTCCCTAATGAACACAGATGCAAAAATCCTTAATAAAATATTGGCAAATACGATGCAGCAAATCATCAAGAAGATTATACACCATGACCAAATGGGATTCATTCCAGGCATGCAGGAATAGTTCAACATATGTAAATATGTAAATCAATACATGTAATCCACCATATCAATAAAGCCAAAAGTAAGAATTACAAGATCATTTCTATAGATGCAGAAAAAGCTTCTGATAAGGTCCAACATTCACTCATGATAAGAACCTTACAGAAAATTGGAATAGATGGTCTTTACCTCAATATGATAAAGGCTATCTATGAAAACCAACAGCCAGTATCATACTAAATGGCTAAAAACTGAAGGTCTTTACCTTAAAATCAGGCATAAGACAAGGATGTCCCTTATCACCACTACTATTTAATATACTACTGGAAATACTAGCAAGAGCAATTAGACAAAAGAGAGAAATAAAATGGATAAAAATAGGAAAAGAAGAGGTTAAATTATTATTTGTGGGTGACATGATACTCTACACAGAAGATCCCCAAAACTCCATTGAAAGACTCCTAGATATAATAAATGGATTCAGCAATGTAGCTGGATACAAAATTAATACTCAAAAATCAATAGCATTTCTATACACTAACAAAAAAATCACAGAAATAAGAGAAGCCATACCCTTCACACTAGCATCCAAAAAAATGAAATATTTAGGAATTATTCTCATGAAAGAAGTGAAAGATCTATATAGGGAAAATTATAATACACTGAAAACAAAAACTGAAGAGAATCTCAGGAAATGGAAAGACATCCCTTGCTCATGGATAGGAAGAATAAATATTGTGAAAATGGCCATTTTCCCAAAACTGTTATACAGATTCAATGCAATCCCAATAAAAATACCATCATCATACCTCACAGATCTAGAGAAATCACTCCTAAAACTCATCTGGAACCACAAAAGACTTAGATAGCAAAGACATTTCTAAGCAGCAAAGGCCAAGGCATCACAATCCCTGACTTGAAGTTATACTACAAAGCAACTGTAGTAAAATCAACATGGTACTGGAATAAAAACAGAGCCAAAGATCAATAGAATAGAAGATACAACCATAACTACAAATACACTCAACCACCTTATTTTTGATAAAGGGGCCAAAATGTTCACTGGAAGAACGACAGTCTCTTTAATGAATGGTGTTGGAAAACCTGGCTCTCCATATGCTGAAAACTAAGATTAGACCCATGCCTATCACCATGAACTAAAATAAAATCTAAATGGATCAAACACCTGAATATTAAAACAGAAACACTAAACCTATTGGAAGACAACTTGGGTAAAAACCTTGAAGACATAGGGGGAGGTAGAGAATTCATGAACAGGAATCAAACCGCTTCCCAGAATCAATAACTTGGATCATGTCTCATTAAAAGGTTTCTGCATGTCAAAAGAATTCTCTAGCATTCTAGAAAACCCACAAACTGGGAAACAATCTTAGTGAACTGTCCCTCAGACAAAGGACTTCTGTGTAAAACATATAAAGAATTTTTAAAAAATCAGACCCCCAAAATTCAAAAATCCAATCCAAAAATGGGTATCTGAGATGAATACACAATTCTCAAACGAAGAAATACAAATGGCAAATAAATACATGAAAAAATGTTCATCATCATTACTCATTAGAGAAATGCAAATTAAAACAACACTGAGATTCCATCTCACTCCTGAAAGAATGGCCAGGATCAAGAAAACTACCAACAACAAATGCTGGAGAGGCTGTGGGGAAAAAGGAACTCTCCTACACTGTTGGTGGGAGTGTAGACTGGTGCAACCATTGTGGAGGTCAGTCTGGAGATTTCAGCAAAGCTGGGATTGGAAGTCCCATTTGTTCCAACTATTACACTTCTAGGCATATTCCCAGAAGAACTGAAAACATCATACCACAGTGATATATGTGCACTCATGTCTATAGCAGCACAATTTGTAATAGCCAGATCTTGGATACAATCTATAAGTGTCCATCAACTGAGGAATGGATAAAAAAAAGTTGTGGTATTTTTATACAATGGAGTACTACTCAGCTATAAAGAATGATCACATTGAGATATTTATAAATGGACACAGCTTGAGACCATACTCATAAGCGAAATAAATCAAACTCACATGTATAAATACAGAACAGTTTCCCTAGTGTAAGAAATGGTAAGAATGCATAAAAGTATGTGGTAATTATGATTCCCCATTATATTGCTTTGAAACCTTATAATGTTTTCATTCATTAAGTGGAATGGTTTTATGGTGGGTTGTTGGATTTTATTGCCTGTGATATGAACAGCTATTTTGAAGAAATCAAGACATTATAATAGGTAGTGATGATTTAATATCATCTTGTTTTGAAGTCCCACCAAGCTTATGATCATCTACATCGGTTTTATCATGTTGTATCTTACTGGATTTTATTATATGTGATAGTATAAACCAAGTTTTTTATAGACAAGGAGATAATATAGTAACCATTGTTCATTTTCTGTTAGTTGCTTCTGAATACCTTGTAATACTTTCATTCTATTAAATGGTTTGACACTGTCTTTTTATGTTTTACACTATCTTTTTATGCTATACTATAGTATAGCAAGGTATATTCAAATGTTTCAAGGAAAGAGACACTATGGTAGCAACTGTTATGTCAGATTGTCTTGTGGTGAAACACTGTGTTGCTTAAATTGTTCTGTTCTGACATGTGTTATGTGCTCTTTTATCTTAATCTTTTTTTTTAAATAAAAAAAAAGAAAATATTCAATAACTCGTTTCTTACTTAAAGTGGTTTATTTTTGGTGGAGTAGCCCCAAAGGTGCCCCACCACATAGGCTGCTATTTCAGCTTTTTAATTTTTGGACAGGGCCTCACTAAATTATCCAGGTCAGACTCAGGCTTGCAACTCTCATGTCTCAGTTTCCCAAGCAGCTAGAATTACAGACATATGCCCCAACACCTGGTATAAACTGAATTTTTAAAAAAATCTTAATTCTAGAGGACTGGGGATTTAGCTCAGCAGTGTAAGTACCTGCCTGGCAAGAACAAGGTCATGAGTTCAATCCCCAGTACAAAAAAAAATCATAATCCTATAAGATAAAATAAGAGACAACAACAAAAACTTGGAAATTATAAAGTAAATGAATAATTGAACTAATATGCCTAAGAAAACCTAATCTCAAACTAAGAAAGCACTTCGATTTACATCACAGATCCTACAAAATTTCAGGAATTAGTGCCATCTTATGAATATAAGACTATTCTGGAACTGGGAGCAAAGATGTAATGACTTTACCAATCTGTTAAACCAGTGCCAATTTTGTCATAAAGATGCATTATTGTGTGTGTACAAGAATCACATCTGTTCTTTTGAATATTTATTGATGAATTATTAATTTTATATTTTATTATATTAAACAGTGAGTACTTAACAGGAAAAAATATCAAA
Organism: Cavia porcellus; assembly: GCF_034190915.1. Classification (NCBI taxonomy): domain Eukaryota; kingdom Metazoa; phylum Chordata; class Mammalia; order Rodentia; family Caviidae; genus Cavia; species Cavia porcellus. The sequence goes on along the minus strand of NW_026947513.1, from coordinate 45,945,195 downwards.
AATATAAAGTAATAAAGTATTGATTTTTAGTATTGTTTATAATATATCAAAATTTTAGGGTGCTGGGGATTTAGCTCAGCGGCATAAGTGCCTGCCTTGTAAGCAAGCAGTCATGAGTTCAATCCCTGGTACCGATAAAAATGAAAAAGACAAAAAAAAAAATCAAAATTTTCAGTATCAACTGGTTTTAGGTATACAAAGTCTAAAAAAACAACAAATAAATTCCTTTATGAACTACAATGAAAATAACAATAAAACTCTACAAAAAAAGGGGGGGCTAGGTATGCTCAGCAGCACAAGCAAGTGCCTAGCAAGCACAAGGTCCTCAGTTCGATTCCTAGTTTTAAAAAAATGTACAAAAAAATCTTTACTTCAATTATCACACCTAAGGCAGTTTTCATACAGGCAACAGCACGTTCCACATACAAGTACTGCTTACACTGGCAGCACATCGCTGCTTCTGTCCTTTCTTGAGATCACAGCTGGTGTCCTTTTGCTTTCCTAGTGTCACAGCAGGTCTTTGTGATGCTGCACCTGCCTGCTTATCTGTCACCTCACCAGTGTGGTCTACAATTTTTTTGTGTACTTCCCTGAGTAGAAACATTCTGGTTTTCCTCTGCAGTAAGTTATGAGTTCCAGTCTCAATCCTCTAAAAATATTTCTCCATGGTATTTCACACTTACTATTTTCTTTGTAACTATTAAACTATATATGCCACACATTTAGAATCAAGTAAAACACAACCAGAGGCCAATGGTTTGTGTTTTCAGTGACATCATAGTTGTTGCATAACTCATCAACAACATCTATTCTGCATTTGGTTTTGTTGTAAAAAGTTTCCATCTCCATTTTGTGGAGGTTTCTGTAACAATATTTCCATCATGGTGCAATGTTGACAGCAGTACCAGTTTTTCTTTGCTATATCTGAGATGAAGGCAAACCTTTCCGAAAACACACGATTCTGTTTTGAAATTGCAACATTTCATTTGGGATTGCTGCTTTGTTCCTGCACACAGTTCCTACACTGATCAACTAGTGCTCTATTAGCAAATGTAATATCAACTGGAAACTGGTAAACCAACTGTCAAATGTCACTTTCTGATTAGTTCAGGAGCTGGAAGAATGAGTCTGTTCCCAAAATCATTTGGCTTATTATTGTGATGAATAAGAACCTGATGGCTGAGTTCCAGGATAAATTTCTATACTGAAAGCATAAGTCCTCACATCCATAAGTACATAATTCTTATGCCATATTTTGACCAACTGCTTTTCTATAAGTCTTTTACATTCCTGCCATTACAATGGGAAATTCCTAGTAAGTACAGCAAAACTATGAATGCTTTCAGTTCAGCTAGTAAGATATCATAATAAATATATTTTTCAATATGGCTACTGGTGCATACAGAATGTTTTACTTGTGTTTTAGCTTTTGTATATTTCATAGCATCTTGTAGCATTTCATCTGTTACAATTTCCAATACTGAATGGCAGTGGTGGCATTTTGTCCAATACATTTCACCCCTGCCAAGACCCGCTCTATATTTTCAGACCTAGTTCTTTCTTTTTCATCTTTTTTGAGACAGGGTCTCCTTGTGCAGTTCTCTGGCCTTGAGCTCACTTTGTAGCCCTAGACTGGTCTCAAACTCACAATGATCCTCCTGCCTCAGCCTCCTGAGTGCTGGGATTACAGGCATGAGCCACCACGCCCAGCTCAGACCTAGTTCTAATATTGGGTCATTCTACTTGGTTGCATGATCACTTTGCAACATTTCTTCTAGTCAAATATGCACTGACATCTTTGTCATCTAAATTAAGGAGGTCTGCATTCCCTGTGTCTGTACAGTTGATTCTTGCTCCATTTCACTGTCACAAGAACTTTGGCTCACATGGCCAACATCAAACTCATAGTCATCATTATAATACACTCATATAACTCTTCTGTTACAAAAGCATGTACTGTACCATAATGGATCATCTTCGTCATCTATACATGAGTAATCTGATGATTCATTTTTAAACTCCTCCAAAACTTGCAAATCTGGTTTTTCATGTACCATTGTACTGAACTGGGCTACTTCTAACAGAAAAATCAAAAGAAAATTTCTTTTAAAACAAATTCTAGAGAGGTAAGAGTATATTACATCCTCTGTGGTGCTCAGGTAAACATATGCCAAACCTGTTAGGGCACAATGTTGGTGAAAATCTTGGTTTGACACTTTTGCACACCTGCACACACCTTGCCTTTCATTATACCTAGTGTGTAAACACAGATTGCTTCCTATATTCCTCAGGAAGAGTTACTGAGAGGCACTGCTGGCTACTACTAACTACATTGAAGTAAAAATTTACAGTAGAAAAGGAAAGGAGGTGTCTGTGGAACCCAGTGTTATGCTCAACCATCTATCAATCAGTGGATTTGGATCTAATGAGTTAAACACACTAAGAAGTACATCTACGAAACATGAGGATCTTCAGTTTTAAGATTCCTAAAGAACATCCAAAAAGGGCATCTGAGATAAATACACACTTCTTAGACAAAGAAATACAAACAGCAAATAAATATATGCAAAAATGTTCAATGTCACTAGTCATTCAAACACGCAAATTAAAACAAAACTGCGCTTCTACCACACCCCAGAAAAAATGGCTACTATCAAGAAATCAAGCAGTAACAGACGCTAGAGGGGCTGCAGGGAAAAACAAACTGTTCTCCACCATGGTGGGAATGTAGACTGGTACAACCACTGTGGAAATCAGTGTGGAGATTCCTCAAAAAACTAGGGGTAGGGTCAGGGGTTTAGCTCAGTGGCACAAGTGCCTGCCTGGCAAGTGTGAGGTCATGAGTTCAATCTCCGCTACAAAAAAAAAAAAAAAACCTAGGACTAGAGTTTCCATTTAACCCAGCTATTGTCCTTTTAGGTATCATTCCAAAAGAATTAAAAACATCATACCGCAGCAATATATGTGCACCCATGTTTACAGCAGCACAAACTGTAATAGCTAGATCCTGGAAACAACCCAAGTGCCCATCAACTGAAGAATGGATAAAAAAAAAAAGTATGGTTTTTGTTTATTTGTTTTGGGTTTTGTTTTGTTTTTATTTTTTGTTTTTTGTTTTTGTTTTTTTTTTTTTTTTGTCTTTTTGAGAAAGGGCCTCTCTGTGCAGTTCAGGCTGGCCTTGAGCTCACTTTGTAGCCTAGGCTGGTCTCAAACTCACCAACAATCCTCCTGCCTCAGCCTCCCGAGTGCTGGGATTACAGGCGTGAGCCACCATGCCCAGCAAGTATGGTATTTTTATACAATGGAGCACTACTCAGCCATAAAGAAAGATAAACTGGAAACTTTTATAGGTAAAGGATGCAACTTGAGACCATACTCGTAAGGTAAAACAATCAGATTCACACATGAACTTAAAAAAAAAGATTCTTAAGGGGAAAGAGAACATATCCTAATTATTTCTGAAGCCCCACTCTTTTCCCTCAGCTGCCAGGATCTAACAATTTCCTGCATTATGTAATAACGCTATGCATTTATAAGATGACTAAACAATATTTGGAATGTGGAAAAGGTTCACATACTACATCCTGGGCTTGGAAATGTCACAAACAAGGATAATTAACAGTGTTTATACAGGATCTTCCTGTTTATGTACATTGTCAGTCAGTTCTCACATTAATCCAATGAGACATCATTCCTTTCTCCCAGGAACACAGAGGACAAGAAACTACACTATCATCTCCCCAAGGTCATTTCACTGGCAGTAAGCCAAAAAACCTGAAGCAGAAGTCTCCTCACTCCTGTCTGCTATTCTCCTCATGACGGCCTCCAGTGAATCTGTATATGGATAGATTACACACACATACACAATTTCCATGAAATATTTTCCATTTTCCATGAAATATTCAGCACCAACATGCTGGGAAATACAATGGTGAACAAACTCGCGAAATTTACAGTCCAGAAAGAGAAAAACTTTAGTAATTACAAGTATGCAAAGACAATAGAGGATCTATTTTGAGGGTCCAGTAAGGGTCCTCGAACACTCTCAAAAACAGAGGTAGTTTTACATTACATCTCAAAGATTTTTCTTCTTTACTTTATTTCAGATCATTTAAATCAATACTCAGGCAGCAAGCCACTGACCACTGTGTAAACCTTCCGAAATGAGAAGGTGCTTTTAGATTACCTCAGGACCTAATGAAAATGCATTTTAACCCAAGAGTTAAGACCTGAACATATGGCTCCTAGGTGACAACGTCTACATTTTAAGGGCCTACAGCAGACTTCTCAAGGGTTATAGTTACACAGAAGCAGGAATTCCCTTCATCCAGGAGGTTCTTTCTACTGATACATGGCCAAGAGGAGCTTTTTTCTGGTATAGTAAACAGCAACAGACCAGCCTGCCTCCCTGCTAAGCAACAGTGAGCTAACTGGCGCACAGCTTAGAGTCAAACATCTCAGTTCTCTTACCCCCCCCCCCCCGCCTTAGCAAATGGGAACCAGAAATCTGAGCATCTCTTGGGAGGCTGACCATAGCAAATAAAGGGGATTTCCTTCTACCATCTCTTTGAAGGCAAATATTTTTATTACTGTTTCTGCTTTATTCTGATTAATGGTACTGCTCTATTCAATATTCTGTTTTGTTAAGTTCTATAATGTTCTGTGTTGCATTTTATTTTGATATATGTGATTGAAGAACAACTATTGTAAAGATAATGAAATATACTGTGATATCTATTACTGTTATCCCAGTAACCAGCTGTGAAGTGCTGTACCAATTTCACTACACGGTCTCAGTTGACTTTATTCTGTCTTGTTCTGTTGTATTTTGCTACTTTCAAAATTTAAAAAAGACTATATGGTAAACAAAAAAAAAAAAACCAGCAATAGCGCGAGACCGTGAGTTCGATCCCCGGTACAAAAAAAAAAGTAAACAGCAACAGAATTTTTTTTCTAAATATTAAATGACACATAATTCTCCAAATAAAACACTGAGAAAAGGCCAGGAACAGTAGTACATACCTGTAATCTCACCTATTTAGGAGGCTGAAGCAAGAGGAATCCAAATTCAAGGCCAGCCTATATAATTCATTAAGACCTTGACTCAGCAGAAAACCTAAAAAGGAGCTGGATGCAATGGTGCATGTCTATAATCCCAGTACTCTGGCAAGCTGCAGCACAAAGATTCCAGCCCTGTCTAGGCGACTTGGTGATTTAGAAAGATCCTGTTTCAAAGTATAGATGGGTGTGGCACGCACACCTGGAACCCTAGCACTCAGGAGGCTGAGGCAGGGAAATTACTCTAAATTCGAGGGTAGCCTGAGCTACATATCTGAGTTAAAAATCAACCTGCACTACATAGTGAGACTCTGTCTAGAAAAAAACCAAAACAAAACCCAAAGTAAAAAATAAAGATAAATAAAAGAAGGGTGCTCATTGCAAACAAAGGCCCTTGGTTCAATTCCCAGTACCCAAAAACACTGAAAGGGCTGCAGATACAACTTTAGGATAGAGCCCCCAAGTTAAATTCCAAGTTATATATACACATATACAAACACTCATGTCCTGAAAAAGTTAGCTGGGCACAGTGGTGCACATTTGAGGCTGAGGCAGGATTCCTGGAGCTCAGGAGTTTAGGCCAACCTGGGAAACAACAGTGGGAAGGAAAGAGACTCCAGGGGCCACCAGACAAGGCTGACAGAGCTCAACAGCCTTGACTGATAGGGCCCCTTCAAAGTCCTGAACAACAGGTCATCGACACAGACAACAGTGTTGTTTTAAGGTTGATACAGAAGGATACCTGCAAGATGAAGACAAGCCTATGTTACCTCATGAGTTCAAGACCGGCCTGTACTTGGTATCAAAAACTAAGAGAAAACGTAAAAGACAGACAGACAGACAGGCACACAGACTCAGGCAGAAAGATGAAGTGAGAAGACTGTTAAAAGAATCAAAAAATACAATAAAGGAGAAAAAAGGCTAGAATAAACTCCACACTATTGGCCCAAAGATGGTGGGCAAGCTAAGAATTCACCTAACACAAGCATTGACAGCTCTAAAACCTGGATGTAAATGTGTGTGATATTTATTTTCTCCCACCGTTGTCATGGCTTGGGTGCAGAATGTCCAAGGCATCGTATGCTCATCAGCAAGGCTAGGGGAAGAGGACCCAATGGAGGGATGGTACTGGGCATGAGCTGGAAGGGCAGGCTCCCTCCAGGCTCCGCCCTTCCTTTCAGCTGCCTGGCTGCCAAGGTGTGGGCACCTCCCAGGCCCCTCCCCCATGCAGCTCTGCCTGAAGTGGACAACTGGACTGTAACTGTGCCCAAATAAAGCTCTAGGCCTTTAAGTTACAGATGTTGGACATTTCATCCCAAGGACCAAGAAAGCATCTAGGAACAGTGTCCAATGAGACAGTCTGGAGATAACAGCATGTCTGTAATGATAAGCATACCAATCATCAAGATTTTGATGGGTATTTGTTTTGTTTAGATACTAAGAAATGAACTAAGCCAGGCATGGTGGTGCAGGCCTGTCATCCCAGCACTTGAGAGGCTGAGGTAAGAGGATCATCATGAATTTGAGACCAGATTGGACTGCAAAGTGAGTGCAAGGCCAGCCTGAAGTGCATAGTGAGACTTTGTCTCAAAAAAAAAAGGAAAGAAAGAAAAGAAAAAAGAACTGAACCAAGAGCCTTCTCACTGAGCTGGAGCTTTGAGCCAAGGCTGCACCCAGTTGCTAAGTTGCCCACTCTGGGATGGCACTAGCCCATCCAAAGTGCTAGGATTATAGGTGTCCACCACCTCACTCCCTTTAGACTTTGGTTTCTAAATACCATTCTCCACTGAATGAAACCAAGGACCTCAGCCCCAGGGTTGAGGTAAAAAAAAAAAGTAAGATCAATCTGGAATATCTTGTGACTGGAAAAAAGATGTACCCAGAAAAAGACGGCAAAAGTCAAGATGACATACAAATGGGTATGAACAGGGTTCCTACCAGCCAACCCAGGGGCAGTGTAAACACCAAAATAAATACCAGCTGCAGCTTCTAGTCCTTTGAATAACATAGGAACCCCTGTGTCCACAATGTTTTAATCCATTTGGACCACAATACCTCCTGCTGGGTAACTATCAGAAAACTGTCTAGCAGTATACCAGCAACATGCAGCAAAAAGGTAAATAGGCTGTTACAGATAGCTTCAATCTAGCTCCAAAATTCTACAGCTTTTGACACAAACTGGAAAAGGGACCATTCACATACAATTTCATGCCCCAACACTCTGCCTGACTTCTCCCATTTCCCCTTGCCCTCTTAGAGAACTTTTTCTGATTCACCTTTCACTAAGTATCACCCATTCCTGTAATAAAAGAACATTGTATCATTTAAATTGCTCCCTTACACTGCAGACTCCCGTGTTGATCATGACTCTGACACAGGCTACCCTCTCTGGAGTCCTGACATCTCGCACAACACCTGACACACAGCAGGTGCTGAGACTATGTTCAGATATCTGAGCCCACAGAGTTAATGACATTCCCATGAAGTTTATCCATCTTTGAGTCTCACTGATGATACAGAGGCCAACGCCCAGCACAACCAAAGCTTTGTCTCAGTCATATCCACATAAACAGTGAAAATGTATCCTGAGCACCTGCGCAAAAGCTACACAAGGATGTCAGATGATCTGGGCACCTGTGAGGATTATTCAAAGCTATGATGACTCTCTACTGAAAAATTCCCCTGCCCTGCTCAGCTCTGTCCCAGGACACTTATAATTGTCTCCCACACACAACACATACTGCTCTTTAGTAAAGCTCCACTGTGGCTGTGTTGTCATAAATGATACCCAGTATATGCTACAGTGAAAGCTTTTTTTAATCAATAGTTATTTCCTTCTATCTTCTGAAGAGTCATGACTTATCACCTTGCTACCCTATCTCTCCCTACCCCATTTCCTCTGCTCTTATCCACTTAGAGCAGCCCTCCCCACACACTTCCAAGAGCTAAAAGAAAACATGTTCATAAGTCCTAAACGTTCTTTCTCTGCTTTCTATTAGTTCAGAATAATATTCAGAAAACTATACCAAAAAAAAAAAAAAAAAAGAGGAGGTGGTCGAGGAAGAAGAGGAGGAGGAGACCAGATAAGATAACCAATACTTGCTCTTTTGCTTTAATAGTGATTATTTCTATGTGGTCTTCACTTTGGTTTCTAAACTACTCCTAGACAAAGACCAAAACTGAAAGTGTTGAATTAATTTGGGGCGGGGGGGGGGGGTTGTCACACACAAGAGCTTAATATTTTGACAATGTATTAATTGTTACATGTGGCCTGGCTGAAAAAATCATGCCTCCAAACCCTCTACGGTGCTACTTACATTAGCAGCTAATATCCTTCAGAAGACATGAACTAATCTGCCACCCTTCTGAAAAAAAATAGGACATGACTGTATTTGCATTCAGAAAACAGCACTAGAACCTTCTTCATTCTGTAGCTCCAGCCAAATAAGGCTCTTGCCTACTTCTACCAACTTAGCGTCCCCGGGGACACGCGCCCATCAGCAGTCGTCACAGACATCACCCACACTGCTATTTCAAAGACAGCTTTTAAGTTCTCGAGACTAAAACATAAGCAATGTAAGATTACACTCAAGATGAGAAGCCTCAAGCTGAGATGCCTGGATATGTAGATGAGAATTATAATACACAAAGGACTTCAGTCATCCAGTAATCTCCAGTAGGACTATTTCATTTTGACCAACTCAGAATCAACTTTTAGGATGAACCTGAGAACAGCTCAAACACGTCAAGCAGCAGGTCGACACAAGATGAACCCCTGTCATGCATCCTGGAAACACAGTCTGCCCGGCGGTCCGTCTCCTGTCAAAGCTGAGTACTGCTCAAACACCCTAAGAAGAATCAATACTCTGGCCAAGAGACGAGTTACGTTCTAAGGCTTCGGAGACCAGTGTAATGACTAAACACCACGGGAGGTGGGAAGAGACCAGAACAGAGAGAGTCTGCAGCGCTGGCCTCCGCCTGCGTCATGGAGGGTCTGCGGCAGACTCCGGCCCCGGGTCTGTCGGGCTGCCCGGGCTCAGGCGCGCCCCCACCTCCGCCAGGCCCGGCCTTCCGCCCTTCTGTGAGGGCTCCGAGGCGGAGATGGGAAACGACCGCGGCCTCGCGGGCCCACGCGGGGCGCCCGGCCCGAGACCAGCCCGCCGGCGGGGAGGGGGCCCCGGTCCCCGGTCGGCGCCGCGGCTCCGTGCCCGCGGCCCGGGCGGCGGGCGAGGCCGGCTCGGCGGACGCAGGGCGGACGGTAGCGGAGGCCGGGCCCCGGGCCCGAGGCGCCCGAACAAAGCCGGCGCGACCCGGCTACTTACAACAAGAAGCTCATGTCGCCGGGGACGGGCTGAGCTCGAGGGTGGGCCGGGGCGGCAGGGCCTGGCGGCGGGCGCGGCGAGCGAGAGCAGAGCAGGCAGCGGAGCGGAGCGGCAGAGCGCCGGCGAGCGACGCGCCGCCTCCCGAGCTCCGGCCTCTAAGGGGACCCAAGGGCAGCGCGCCCAGGGGGCGGGGCGGCCGGCCTCGGGCCCCGCCCCGCTCGAACTCTCGCGAGAGCTGCGGCAGCCCGGGCTGGACCCGAACCCCGGAGTGGCTTGTCTTTCTGCGCCACGAGGGTCGGTGGCGCTCGGGGCAGAAATCCAGAGGTACAGGCTAGCAGGAGCTCGGGAGGCTGTGGAGCTGCTCTCCCCGCTGGCGTTGAAGCCAGAGGCGGTTCTCAGGCTGGAGCGGTGTGGGTGTGGCTCTGCGGAGGCCCGAAAGGGGACCGAGAAGCCGGTGTGTCCTAGTAGGCTCTGTCCTGGTTGAGTCCAAGCGGGCGGGGCTGGAAAGCAGAGGACGCGCGCCCTGCCTCGTCGTGGGGGTCGTGACGATCTCGCGGCCCCTGAGCCTTCGGGAAGCCGGAAAGGGTCACATGAGCGCACAGCTCCAGGCTCTGCCCGGGAAAGGCTCGCGAAGCAACGTGCTGCGCCCGTCTGTTCCCTGCAGCCCTGCCCGGGGGGTGAGGACCCTGTACTCCGAGGACGCCACCGCTGCAGGGAGAAGGACCGTGTACACTAAGGATTTCACCGCTGCAGGGAAGAGGATGGTGTACACCGAGGATAACTCTGCTGCAAGAAGAAAAGAGGAGGCCACCACTGCAGGAAGGAGGACCCTGTACACCGAGGGTGCCCCTGCAACAGAGAAGAGGACCAAGTACTACTGGAGGAGACCACCGCTGCGGGGAGGAGGACCATGTACACCGGGGAGGCCACCACTGGAGAGAGGAGGACCTTGTACACCAAAGAGACCACCGCTGCAGGGAGGAGGACCCTATACACCGAGGAGACCAGCGTGCTTACCTGGCCCGCAGGTCCACATAGTTTTTGCAAACCCAACCAAGCCAATCAGTTCTAGGCTTTATCTACCTGTGACCTGTCTTCCAAGGGGCAGATGTTATTGAAGGCGGTGCAAATAAATACATTAGATTGCACTTACACAGTTATTTTGATAACATTATGTAAAATTTTTCACAGAAAGTAATAGAATCGTGTGCTACCTTAGTTACAGTAGAGGTCATTAGTATAATTTGAGACTGACACTCTGGAAAGATACCAGGAAAAGGGAAGAGAGGACCTAGTATAATGAAGTAATAGATTTATGTTGTAAAAGTCCTGTGCTCCGGCTCTGGATGTGGTCTTCTAAAAGTGAGGGAGTGACCAGGTTAGGAAGAGTAAGTGTGTAATATATCAGAGACTAGTTTAGACTTCTTGAAAATCACAGTTTTCAGCTAGACATGGTGGCACATACCTGTAATCCCAGCACTTGGAAGCTGAGGCAGGAGAGGCTACATAGTAATACCATGACTTTAGAAAATTGAAATAAATAGATAAAATGAGTATTTTGGATTACCACATGATCCATAAGATATTGTCCTACTGTTAGGTCTTTAAACAAAACTGGTGCACAGTTCCCAACTGCTCCATGATGAGGCATAATTCACATGCATCTATCACACTGCATCAGGAGAAACACTGAGGCAGGACAGACTACAAACCTCCCTGTTAAGTAAGCTCTTTATCACACCTCTAGATAATGAAATTCACATGTATTGATTCTAAAAATAAGTATCATGTTAACAGTACAGAATTCTAGTAGTGTAGGGAACCCTGGAGGCTGGAAATTGATTACATTCATGGGGCTAAATTATGGTTAGCCCTAACAACACAGCCCAAAGCAAGCTCCATAAACAAGCTTTCTAGCTCCAAGAAGGCAAGGGTCCAGGTCTGCCAGGCAAACAAGTTGCTAGGCAGCAGGGTTGAAATTGACATCATCCTTCTGAGTATGTAAATAAACCTGCTATAGTGGTTGAGCAGTTTCTTTTCTCCCAGCAAGAGAGTAAGGGCTCCACCTGACCCCAGCTTTACTCTGTTTTCCCATCTTCTCGTGGTCCTTCACCCCAAGAACCTCAAGAGTTTTGGGTTGCAGCATAGTAGGTTAGGCTTTTTTTTTCTTATTCTTCATCCTTTTGAGACAGGGTCTCACTGTGTAATTCAGGCTGGCCGTGAGCTCATTTTGTAGTCTCAAACTCACAGCAATCCTTCTGCCCCAGTCTCCTGAGTGCTAAGATTACAGGCATGCGATCCCATATTAAGCTTTAAATCAAGCAGTCACTATCATATAAAATTATTCAGTACACTGACAATATGGAAATTTTGATGAGATTATATACAAATAAAAATTTCAGTATTTTTGCAGTACAGGGATTGAACTCACTAAAATTTCAGTTTTAAAAAGTTACTCTTGGCTAAGCATGGCGATGCATGCTTGTAATCCCAGCACTTGTGAGGCTGAGTCAGGAGGATTGCCACAAATTCAAGGCCAGCCTGGATTACATAGCAAGACCCAGTTTCAAAAAAAAAAAAAAAAATCTGTGATCAAAATATAGTCCTTGTTCGAGAAACAATATTATTAAAATTTGTTTTCTGTTCCCCAAGTTTTCAAAACTTGACATTTTTGTTTGTTTTTGTCTTTTTGAGACAGCATTTTGCTGGCCTTGAGCTCACCTTGTAGCCCAGGCTGGTTTTGAATTTGCAAAATCCTCCTTCCTCAGCCTCCCGAAGCTGGAATTATAGGCATGCTCTACCACACCCAGTCAAAAATTTGAAATTTGACATGAACAGAATAGAACATATGTTCTCAATCTTCTATTCATTTAAGTTAGTTTTTTGTTCAACATATATTTACATAAATATGAAAAAAATTATAAATGTAGTGCAAAGCTATGAAATAAGCACAATATTGTGATACAGAGTAATGGTGAAAACAGCCTAATTTCAGAGCAGATTAGGTTAAGAATGGCCTCTCTATACCAGGCATGGTATCACATGTCTATAATCCCAGAACTCTGGGAAGAGTGTAGGAGGATTGCCGTAAGCTTGAAGCAAGCCTAGGCTCCATAGTGAGACCCTGTCTCAAAAAAAACAAAAACAAACCAGACCTCTCCAAGGAGTTAATATTTTTCCTAAAACTCAAAAGAAGCAGCTAGTCATACAAAGAGGTAGGGGAAGAACATTTGCTGTTAAAGAGAGTAACAGTGAAAATTCTCTAAAATGAGAAAGAGCTTCTTGTGTTCTTGAGGCTTGACATGAAAAAAGAAGGCAGGCTTGGACTTCCAGGCTGACCCAAGTCATTTAGAATTTATCGAAGAGCTACTGAGAAGTCAGCAGATGCATCAGATAATAAAATTAAGCAATCTGAATAACATCGTTTTGAGACAGGCTCTTGCTATGTAGTTCAGGCACTCACCATGGCACCTAAGTTGGCCTTGAACTCTAGGCAATCCTTCTGTCTCAGCCTTGATCGCTAGCATCACAGATGTGCTCCACCATGCCCAGCTAACAAGTGTGTAACGTGGAAGTGAAACCAGAGCGCTTAGAATTGATTGTCAGAAGTAGAGACAGAAAGGAGTCAAGGATGGAAATTTTTGGTTTTCATAGCTGTAGACGGTGCTGCAGTTATAAGGAATATATGAGCCATGAATTGAGTAAAATCAAAAGTTGTATCTTGGGCATGTGCACTTAAGGATGTCTTTAGTAATTTTTTTTTTGTTTGGTACTGGGGATTGAACTCAGGACCTTGCACTTGCCAGGCAGATGCTTACACCACTGAACTAAATCCCCAGCTGTCTTTAGTAATTAAAGGTGAAGTTTCGTCTACTCTGTGAAGCCTTGGAAAGACCTAAACAGAAGTATAAATGCAGGAGTCCTCAGCAAGCAAATGGTATTCAAAACCATCAGAACAGCTTTTTGTTTTTTGTTGTTTAGACAGGGTCTGGCTATATAGGTCAGGCTGGCCTTAAACTCAGTATGTAACCCAGCTGGCCTTGGACTTGCAGAGATTCTCCTACCTCAGCCTCCCAAGTGCAGAGATTACAGTCAGGTACCACCGTATCTGCTAAAAGGGCTTTTAGAAAGAAATTTATATCCCAAACAGATGAGCATAGGGTAGGCTTTAGACTTCTATGTTTCTTCTTTTTTTTTTTCTTTTTTTCTATGTTTCTTCTTTAATTCTCCTCCAGAATAAAACCAGAATCTGATCAAACCACTATATATGATTTATCAATTTACAGGGGAAATGGAATAAAGGAATGTGCAGTATATACTTGTAATCCTAGCCTTTTGGAAGGCTGAGGCGGGGGGATCACAGGTTCAAGGTCAGACCAGGCAATATGGCAAAATCCTGTTGAAAATAAAAAATAAAGCCTGGCGATATAGCTCAGTACAAAGGTCCTGTACCTAGAAGAAGAAAAATGGAAAAGAAAGAAAATGAAAAACAGTGTTAGCAAATACTGTGTCCGTCAGTGGTCCATGGTTGTGACAAAATATCTGAAAATTAATTTAAAAGAGGAAAGGTAGCTGCACACAGTAGCACACACCTATAATCCAAGCATTTGGGAGACTGAGGCAGGAGTATGGCTGCCAGCTCAAGGTCAGCCTGGGCTACATGATGAGTTCAAGGCCAGCCTGCACTACATAGCCAGACCCTGTTTTAACACCACCCACCTCCTCCAAAAAAGAGAAGTTTCTTTGGCACGTGGTTTTGGAGGTTTCAGTCCATTGTTACTTCACACCATTGTCTTTGGGCTGATGGTTAGTCAGAGCATCGTGATGTCCAAGACAGAATTAGAGCTCACCTCCTGACAGCTGAGAATGGAAAACAGAGACAAGAAAGTGCCAGGGTCCCTGAGTCCCTTCCAAGGACTCCCCTCCTTAACTTGGCTTCCTCCCTGCCCCCCCATCAGAGAAAGCAAACCTTTAGAGCCAGCACCCAAACTGACCCAGAGCCTACTTATTTACCACAAGGTGCCCCACTACCAGTAAGCCTGAATGCTAAGGTTAAATTTAGTTTAGAAAAACGACTCATCCATGAACATCTTTTGTCTTAAAATAAAAAATACGCGTGCCACAGGTTCACCACTGCTCTAAGGCTCGGCCACCTCCAGATAGCACTAAACTATCTACAAACCAAGCCAGGCCCCTATCAGAATTTAGAGATTGGAAGGCGTGTAACAGGAAGTCACCTGAGGGCTGTGTGTGGCCTCAAGTGCACCCTGATACAAATGAGCAGCCTGGGAAACAGCAGCAGATGCATGCGCTGTCGATGACACACTGAAAATACGAACACTGCTTATTTTTTAAAATCCTGAGCTTAGGAATATGCACTGTAATATTTACAGGTAGGATAATATGCCTAGAATTCGCCTCAATAATATGAGTAGGGAAAGAGGATAGATGACCCACAATTGGCTGTGGACTGATCACAACTGAAGCCAAGTACTGAGCACATAGGCAGCACGGCAGTGCTGACCCCCTTTATCTGGTCTAATATCCCACAGCAAAAAGAAAATCAGGCTCTAGGTTTGAGAAAAAAAACACCCAAAGGTTCTGTTAGTAGTTGGAGGTTTAAAAATTGCTAGAAATTAAAGATAATTCTTAGAAGCTAAAGGGAACTTTCCTGGCCCACACATTAGCCAGCATTTTTCTGCCTACTTGTAAAGATCCTCTTGCTTATAAAATGAAAAGTAAATGCCAGTAATGTTAGAGGAAAGAAACGTAAGTTCAAATCCTGGGACTAAGCTGGCCTCAGAAAATCCTTGCGCAGCTGTTCTCTCCCGAGTCAGAAGCCTGGTTGGGCTCCAGCAGAGCGGACACCTGAACAAGCAAACTGGGAAAGGTGTAGGTGGCAGCAGACGCTCGCTCGGGAGCCTGATGAAGTGCTCTGTCCTGCAGTGCTCTTCACAGCACAGTATTTAGATTAGTGCAGTAATTATTCCACCTAATTAGCTCACTGTGTGAGACTTTTTCTGACCACAATTGACAATATTTCTATAGGTCAGTCACTGTAAGACTCCGTATGTTTTATTTCTACATCAGTTATTGCTTACACTGCTCAATTAGATTGATATTAAGTGTTTTCCCAATTTTATAGACAAGGAAAGGAATGTTGGGAGTTTATGTACTTGAGTGTGCAACACCGACAGTAAATATAATCTGAATTTAGAAACTTAATTTCCCATCTTTCTCTCCATTCCAGATGAACTGAATTTGAATGAACACATTCTAAGTAATGTTTGACATGCTATACAATCTCACTTCAGATGGCTAGCAATGCACCCTAGGTTCTTAAACTTTGATGAAGCCTCCTATTACCAAAACTCATAAAACCTCAAAATAGAAACATTCTTATTTACAGTAACTCTTTATTTAAAATAGAATAAGGAACATTTCATTGACCACGAATCTTTTTTTTTTTTTTTTTTTTTTTTTTTTTTTTTTTTTTTGGTCTTTTTGAGACAGTATCTCGATATGCAGTTCAGGCTGGCCTTGAGCTCACTTTGTAGATCAAGCTGGTCTCGAATTTATGATGATCCTCCTGCCTCAGTGTCCTGAGTGCTGGGATTATAGGAGTGTGCCACCACGCCTGACTCATTGACCACAAATCTAACCTAGTACCTCTTCTTCAAGCTATTTATTGTTTGAAGATGGAATTCATGCCACAAAAAAGCTAGATTTGGAAGAATAAGACACAAATCATTCCATTCAACAAACATTTACTGAGCTCACACTATGAGTTTCTATGAGGAAAAAAAAAGGTTAAGGATATGTGTGGCATAAGCTCTGCCTCATGAATCCTGTGGGTCATTGAGAAATACATAAAAACAAGATTTAAAATTATGGGCCAGAGATTTAACTCAGTGGCATAAGTGCCCGCCTGGCAAGCTCGAGATCACAAGTTCAATCCTGGGTACCAAAACAATTTAAAATTTAAAATCATGTAAATTATGTAAATATCATATAGGAAAGACATATATATAATATATATATCCCAGAGACTCTGCCTATTTCGGTAGTGGGAGAATTCGATGGTATTTATTCAAAAGCAAATTGTTCGTACTTACTCTTTGCTAAACTCTTGTTGCATTTATAAACTGTGTAACTTAATAAAATTTTTGATCTTTACTCTTCTTTGCCAATTCGCTGTCAGTGTTGAAACATCACAATATAAAAATTGACACTTGTTTTCTAGAAACTGGTTTAAAATCTTTTAGCAAGTGCTATGTTCAATATAATTCTAAAGATCTCAATCCATAAGATGTAAATTATAAAACACTTCTTGCACAGATTTTGTCCTTGCTCAATAAATACTGAGTTGTCTTTTCTGATCTGTCAGCTTAGCATTGCCCTTCATGGTTTTCTTCACTAACATGAAACCTCATGGCTACTTTTCACTAAGCTGCAGGTGGAGGAGGGGGGAGGGCACATTTCAAGCTATTCAAAGTGGCTTCTCCCAATCCAAGGACATGTCCGAGTCAGACAGTCTGAGGTTAGCTGCTCCACCCAGCACACCGGCTCAGGGCTTTCTGCTGGTCGCTTCAGCCCCTGTGCGTTCCCCAAGTGTGTTTGCTTGCAACGCGCACTGTGCACAGGACCATGGTAACTAAGCAGCTTGAAAGCAGTGTATGGAGACCAAACAAATAAGTCTCTCCTAGCATCTCATGAATGCCTAGCAACCCTGTGGGGGCTGGGAGAGTTGCTGCTGAGTGTATCAGACAGAGGACTTCTAACCTTGCCCAAGTTTCCCAGAAAGCAGGCTGCCTCTGTGCTGTGAAAGACTAAGACAAGCTGTTTCAAGGAGCCTATGTTTTTAGCCCACCCAGCCTCCCAAGGTCCTTTGGCTTGAAGGACCATATATAGGCATAAAGAGGATCTCTACAGGGTGCAATTGAAAAATATCCCAGGAATCAGCAGCTGTTGCCTTCACCCACACAAATGCACAGTTGCCTTAATTCAGCAGAACCTGTTCTCCAGGGCTGCAGCCCTTGGGTGATACCCTAGGCACCTCTCCCGCTCCATAACAGGCAAGATGGGTGAGGATGTTTCTGCAGATAATGACGTGTGGAAGTCAGGTCTTTGTATGTGTGCTTTTGAACTCTTGCTTAGAAGACCACTGGCATACAAGGGCCCCAGGCCATCCCTCCTCCTGGCCATTTGTTCTCTCTTGCCCAGGGCCATTACACACCCTTCTTGGCATTTCTTTCCTGTTGTTCTTAGTTGTCATGGTCACCGGCATAGCAACCTGAGCAGGTCACAATGCACCACAATAGGAGACCTGAGACACTGCTTCTTACAATGCATGTAATTCCTGTCCTCCACCAACAATAATCTGGTCCTGAAAGTGAAACGATTTGTTTCACTTGAGAAGAAATATTCCAGCCCTCCCAATATCACTAATCTTGAGGTATCTGTGCAAAAAAAGCAACCAGAAAGTACTCATTGGGCAAAAAAACAAGGTAATCAATTCCAAGTGTTTCCAAAGCCCTCGACGTGCTGTACTGTGTTTTCACAATAATCATTTCATATAAGTTCAAAATAGATTTAACAGTAGAAAACCTTAATGGGCAGGAATGTTCTCTGTCTAAAATATAAGTACAAACTCCATATAATGAATATGATCATTATGTAAAATGTGTAAAATGTACCAATTTTTAAAAGTATTGTATTTTGGTCAGAAAAAAATCTCTACCTTGATTTCCACAGCAGTTGCACCAGTCTACACTCCCACCCACAATGGAAAGGTGTTTCTTTCCCCCTACAGCCACACTAGCATTTGTTACAGGTTGATTTCTTACAGTATTCATTCTTTCTGGAAAGAAATGGAATCTCAGAATTCCTTTAACTTGCATCTCTAAAATGACGAGTGATACTGAACATTTTTTCATATATATACATATATATATGTATGTGTGTGTGTACCAGGGATCGAACTTACGACCTTGTTCTTGCCTGGGCAGGCACTTATACCCCAGCCCCATTTTTTCATATATTTATTTACTTCATCAGAGAAATGAGGTGCCCTATTTGAATTGGGTCTTTAAATTTGGGGCATTTGATTTTCTTGAGTTTTTGTCTGAGGAATAGCTGGCAAAAATGTTTTCCCATTCTGTGGATGGTCTTTTCACTCTGTTGGTGGTTTCTCTTGCTGTACAAAAAGCTTTTTAATAAGATGAGTCCATGTTGATTCTTTGTGATAGTTTCTGTGTAATCAGGGTTTTTGGTTTTTTTTTTGTCTTTTTCCTTTTTATCGGTACGGGGGATTGAACTCACGACTGCCTGCTTACAAGGCAGGCACTTATACCGCTGAGCTAAATCCCCAGCCCCCTGTAATCAGGGTTTTGATCACAAAGTTTTTACCTACACATGGGTCGTCAAGAGTTCTACCTGTTTTATCTTCCAGCAGATTTAATGTTTCTGTTGTAATATTTAGATTTTTGATCTTTTTTTATTTTAGTTTAGTGAATGCTGAAAGATACGGGTCTAGTTTTAATCTGTAGCATGTGGAAAGCTAGTTTTTCCACCATCATTTATTAAAGAGGTTGTCTGTCTTCCAGTGAAGGTGTTTGAGTCCTTTGTCAAAAATAAGGTGGCTGAGTATGTTTGGAGTTGTTTCTACATCTTCTAATCTGTTCCATCGGTCTTTGGGTCTGGTTTTGTTCTGCTCTGTTTTGTTGTTTGTTTGTTTGCCAGTACCAGGCTGTTTTTATCACAGTAGCTTTGCAGTGTAATTTTAAATGAGAGATTGTGCTGCCCCTGTCTTCTTTGTTGCCTAGAATTGCTTTTGCTATTCTAGGTCTCTTCTGATTCCAAATGCATTTTAGAACTGTTTTTGTCTAATTCTGTGACATATGCTATTGGTATTTTGATTGGGATTGAGTTAAAAATACATACAAAATATACAAAAATTATGGAAGTATGGCCGTTGTCACCATATTGGTTCTTCCTATTCAAAAGCAAGGGATATCTTTCCATTTTCAATATCTTTTTTTCCTTCACTAGATTGATTGATAGATCTTTCATTTTTTTGGATGCTGTTGTGAAAGACATTGTTTCCCTCATTTCTCTCTCACTGAGTTTGTTGTATGTGTAAAGAAAGCTATTGATTTCTAAGTGTTAACTTTGTATCCAGCTATACTACTGAACTTGGTTATTAAATTTAGAAGTCTTTTGGTAAAGTTTTTGGGGTCTTCTATGTAGATTACCACGGCATCTACATATATTGATAATTTAACTTCTTCCTTTCCTTTCCTTAATTATTTTGTTTCTCCTTTCTAATTGCTCTGATTAATGTTTCCAGAACTATATTAAACAGAAGTAGTGACTGAGCATCCTTATTTGTTCCTAATTTTAGAGTGAAAGTTTCCAGTTTAGAACATTTAGTATGATATGCTGGCTATTGGTTTGTCATAGATGGCTTTTATCAAATTGGGATAAAGACTTTCCATTCCAATTTTCTGTAGGGTTTCTATCATAAATGGATGTTAGACTTTGTCAAATATTTTTTCTGCATTATTGAAATGATCATACAGTTTCTGTCCTTGGCTCTGTTAATATGGTGCATGACATTTATTGATTGTATATGTTGAATCATTCCTGCATCCCTGAGACGAATGCTACTTGGTCATAGTCTATACTGTTTTAATGATTAGCTGCATAGTTTGATGGTATATTATTGAGGACTTTTGCACATTTGTTCATTAAGGAAATTGGTCCACAGTTCTGTTTTTTGGTTGGCTCTTCCTCTTATTTTGTATCAGGGTGATACTTGCTTCCAAGAATGAATTTGAGAGTAATGCTTGCCTTCAATTTCATTAAAGAGTTTGAGGAGTAGTGACACTAGGTCTTCTCTAAATTTCTTATATACTTCATCAGTGAATCTCTAAGTGTCTTGGCTTTTCTTTGTTGGTAGGTTTTTAATTACATTTTGTTTACTGATGCTGCTTTATTTAGAATTTCTATATCTTTTTGATTCAGCTTTGGTAATTCATATGTATCTAGGAATCTGACCATTTCTTCTATGTTTTCCATCTTATGTGAGTAGGGGTTCTTGAAGTAGGTATTGATGATCTTTCAGATTTCTGCAGATTTGCTGTGATTTTACCCTTTTCATTCCTAATTGCATGGATTTGAATTTTTTCTTCCTTTTTTTTGATAAGGTTGGTTAAGGGCTTGTCAACTTTATTGATCTTTTAAAGAACCCACTCTTTGATTCACTGATTCTTTGTATTTTTTTCTTACTCCCATTGCATAGTTTCTGCTCTGATCTTCACAATTTCCTCCCTCATATGAGCTTTGTGCTTGACATTCTCTTATTTTTCTAGAAGCTTGAAGTTCAACATAGAGCTCTATTTGAGCTCACTCTGTTTTCCTGATGTGGCAGTTCACTGCTATAAATTTTCCTCATGAGACTGCTTTCATTGTGTCCCATAATTCCTAGCATATTGTATTGGCAGTAGCATTTGTAATTTCTTCTATAATTTTGTCTATAGCCCATTGGGTGTTTAGGAGGGTGTTATTAAATTTCCCTGTGTTTATGATATTTTGAGGTTTGTTTTGCCATTGATTTCTAATTTCATTGCACTATGATTTGATAATATGTGTGGGATTTCAATTCCTTTGCACTTATTAAGCATGTTCTAGAGCTAGTATGTTGTCTATTTTGGAGACTGTCCCACGAGTAGCTGAGAAGAATGTGTATTCTGATATGGCTTGATAAAACACTCTGTAGATATTGATTAAGTCCATTTGTTCAAAAGTTTGGTCCAGTTCTTAACTTTTTGCAGATTTTTTTGTAATAGTTGATCTGTCTATTTGTGACAGTGAAGTGTTGAGGTCTGTCATTAAAACTGTATTAGTGTTTATTTGATTTTTATGCCCATTAATATTTGTTTTATATAGTTGGGTACACTGCTATTTGATGTATATATACATAGGGCTTTGTTCTTTTATTTATTTATTTATTTATTTTTTTTTTTTTTTGGTACTGGGGATCAAACTCACGACCTCGTGCTTGCCAGGCAGGTGCTTGTGCCACTGAGCTAATTCCCCAGCCCCTAATGCATATATACTTATGATTGTCATCTCTTCCCCTTGGATTGTTCCTTTTACAAAGATGTGGTGACCTTCTTTATCTCTCTTAATTAGTCTTGGCTTGGAATTGGCTTGAAATTCACTTGACTACAAATAGAACACTTTTTTCAGGTACTTGAATTGTTTTCCGTCCTTTGAATTTCATCTATGAATTTTTTTATGAATTACTTTGGAATTAAATATGTTTTTGTATGTAGTATATTGCTGGAACATGATCCATTCTGCCAGTCTGTGGTTTTTTTGTTCCTTTGTTTTGTTTCATTCTTTGTTTTTGTTATCACTTCTGAGAGAGGGAGAGGGTTTGCAGCTCATGCTGGGCTTGAACTCATTTTATAGCTCAGGCTGGCCTCAAACACATGATGCTCCTTCTGCCTCAAACTCCAGAGTACTGGGACCACAAACATGTTCCCATCACGCCTAGCAAGTCTATTTCTTTTGATTTGTGACTTAGACCCTTATATTAATGGTTAAAACTGATATGTATTGATTTTTCCTTGTCATGTTACTTTCTTATTGTTGGTTACATGCCCGCCCCCTTTTTGTTTACTTGCTTTGCCCGGTGAGTTCTTTCTGTCGGAGTTCATGGAGTTGTAGACCTCATCATCTCTTTCAAGGATATCCTTCAGAACATTTTGGAGTGCTGGTTCCGTGATGAATATATTCAGATGTTCTTTGTTATGAAAGTATTTAATTTGTCATCAATTTTGAAAGATAATTTCAAAAGACACATTCATGTGGATTGGAAGCTGTTTTCCTTTAGTGCTTGAAATGCTTTATTCCAAGCTCTCCTTGACTCGGGGATGCTGTTGAGAATCTCCTGTAATTATGATAGACTTTCCTTTATAGGTGATTAGTTTCTTTTCCAACAGTTTTTACTATTTTCTTCTTGTTAGGTGTTTCTGGAGTCTTGACTGCTATTTACCTTGGTGTAAGTAATTTTTTATCATGGCTAATTGAAGTTCTATATGCCTCACTTGTCTGTATGTCTAATTTTTATTCCTAGTTAGGGAAATATTTTCCCATTTCTTCTGTGAACAGGTTTTCTATGTAATTTACACTATATCCTGTTTTGTCATTGATCAATCTTATGTTCTTCTTTGCATCATCTAGCAATTATTGGACTGAGCTTTTGTGGTCCCTTGATATTTTAAGAAATTTTCCTTTTCATGATTGCTAACCATAATCTTACTTTCTAATGTGTTAGTCTGTCCTCACGTTCATTCAGCTGCCCTACTTTAAATGGAATTTTTAATCTCCTGGATATCTGTTTGACTGTATTTCATGGATTTAATTTCTTTCCTATGTTGGGTGTTCAAGATTTTCATCATTTTCCTGAGCTGCTCTATGTTTTTATCTGTATTTGCTCTAGAGTCACGAAGCATGTCTCTCATTATGGTCACCATTTTTGTAGTTATCTGTGATCATTTCTGATTTAATTTTTTTCTAGAGCCTCAGTCATCTGTTTGTTACCAAGAGTCCAGGTGGGTGGCTTTCAGATTATTTGACCTCATCTCCCTGGGTTTACCTTTGGTGATCTGGAAGTCTGGGCTTGTGTCTTGCTTAAGTATCTTCTCATTTTCTATTTTTTAAGTTTAAGTCTTGGGTTGATGCTTATAAGTTGCTTCTGACACCTAATATCGTTATTGACACCTAATATCTTTATCTAAAATCCTCAGGAAATGAGTAATTCTCACAGATGTCTTCCAGTTACAGCAGGCTTTTGAGTTTGGAGTCTGCTGTAAGACCTTACCTCTTTGATTTATTGGGGATGAGAAGCTGCTGCCTATTTGCCCTAGCTCCTGGTTTTCTTGTTTTGTTTTTGATTGGATTTTATTTTACACTAGGTGGTGGGTACAAAGCCATCCTCCTGAATAAAGTTGACAGCTTCACTCAGAACATTTTTAATAATGCACTTTTAAAAAAGTATTCATCTTAGAAATTGTTTTGCAACCCAAATATACAACAGCTTGGAAAACAATGATTAGAAAACAAAAGCCAATGTAAAAAGACAGTAAAACAACCAGAACAGTACAGATCTTTATGTCTCAGATCTACGTTTTCTTACTGCCTCATCAATGTCAGAAATGTGCTCCTTCAGCTGGCTCCACTGCTCTGGATTTAAAGAAACACCTTTTCTTCCTGGTTTCATTCCACCTTCTGGATCCATCCAAGATTCTCTAATATCAATTAGAACTTTGCCTGTAAAGCCCCGAACACTGACATACCTCATTTTTCCAATCTGGAACATGTTATCCTCCTGCTGCTGCTCGGCTTAGATGGCGACAGAGTCCTCAGAGTCTCACCAGTGTTTTGCTTCTTTACAGGTTTTTCTGGAGCTTTTTCCTCTTTAACTTTTTGTCAACTTCACTGTCGGAATCATTGCCTGAAGAGCTTGAAGGAACAAGTTCCTTTGATTTAGGCATTGCTCCTCCGCTGCAGGCCACAGCCTCCTGCTCTAGCTCCTGGTTTCTTGGCACTGCCACATAGCATTGTTTATGACCCTCAGGCAATCTCAGCCTTGGCATACCAGGATGAACAACTAATTATAAAGACTGTTAGGGGCTGGGGATTTAGCTCAGCGGCATAAGCACCTTCCTTGCAAGCAGGCGGTCGTGAGTTCAATCCCTGGTACTGGCTAAAACAGTACAATCATCTGTAACAATAGCATCAAACACAGCCTATAAAATTACAAACTGTTGTAAATATTAATTTGCCATTTTAACCATATGAACTATATTTGTGGTTATATAACAAAATCTAAATCAAACCAAAAAATTGTATATAGTAAATATGACTTCAATATGGTGATTTGATCCTCAGGGAAGAAATTTTAAAAGGAAAGAGGGAGGAAAAGTGACATAGGAGACAAAGGGATAAAAAGCAAGGCTGGAGGACAAAGGAGGTTACATGAAATTTGGGAAACTGGTGAAGAAGATAGTAGGCAAAGAGAGGAGGGGGAAGTAAAAATAACCGGACAACGGCAAAAAGCTAGGAACAATGTTCACACTCATATAAAACACAAGAACAATCAAGAAAACAAGTAAAGGAAAAAAGTTCACTTCAGGGATGTCTCTGCTGTTACTGGTGGGCAGAGCAGGCAGGTAGAACCCAGGTCAGTGTTTACAAACAAGTCAGTTGCAGCTTTGTGGCAGAGTACTGGGTAATCTCAGCAATCCAAAACCTGATTTGTCCAGCCTGCAACAATTCACGTGACTCTTGCAGGCTTGAACTCAGCTCTCTATCCTTCCGCCAACTGGAACTCAGTTCTACCTCACCCTGACACTGGGAGCCAGTAGATGGAGCTGACCCACGCCTGCCCTGAGTTCTGAGCTCAGTTGTCCTCCCTCCAACTGATAACTGGCCAAATCCCCTCTTCTGTGAGATGTTTGAAACCAAATAACTCACCAGCAACTGTAGTCCACCACATTCATTGCTTGGTTACACTTTCAGCAAAGGCCTTTGGGATCATCAATAGTCACTATGTGTCTGCAGCTTCAAGCAGCATCTCCCACACAGTGAATCAGGTCTCAGGGAGAAAGTACCACTTGCCATGTCCTCCTTCTGTGTTGAGTTCTCTTTTCACTCTGCCCATGGGCTTTAATTTTTATTTCAGATCTTTTCTGGGTCCTGGGGACCCACTTCTTTCCTTCTCTTACTTATGTTGGTTGATTCTAGCCTTTGGACACCAGTATCAAAGAGGTTCTGACATGTCATACTGGCATTATTATTTGATTCTTGGAATTATTTAATTTCTTCCTTGTTCTTGCTTGTAACCCACTGTTTATTTAAGAAGGTTGTTTAATTTCCATGTTTGCATAATTTCTGTGATTCCTTTTGTCATCAATTTCATTGTGCTATGATATGATAACATGCATGAGATAACTGATTCTTTTAAATTTACTTATGCAGGTTTTATAGGCTAGCAAGTGGTCTACTTTTGAGAAAGTTGTATGTGCTGTTGGAGAGAATATATATATTCTGCTGCTCTTGGATGGAACACTCTGCAGATGCTCTAGGTCTATTTGTTCAAAGGTTTGGTTAGCCAGGCATGGTGGCACGTATTTGCAATCCTCCCACTTGAGAGAGTGAGGCAGGAGTAAAGCAGAACTTAGAGAAAAATCAGTGTTATTTCCTCCCAGCCTCGAGCAGTTCCTTCCTCGAATTCCTGCTCCCTGTAGCCACTGACTTCTGCTGCGTATTAGACTAACAGTTGCATTTCCATAAACGGAGTCCTTTGATTTCCTGGTTCTCAGGAATCTGCCTACCCTCAAGGCTGACCCCTGGCTTGCTGCTGATGAAGATGACAAGTGCGCCCTGTGACATCCTGGAATCTGCTTTCTTTCAGGAGATGCAGATAAGGTTGACAACTATGTTTCTGTAACTCAGGCCTCTGACATCCTGGAATTCCTGAAGTCTTCTTTCAAGGTGGTCACTGAGTGAATAACTGCCTCTGTCTCAGCTTCTGTAAATTTGCTTACCTGCTCCTCCAGGTTTGCACCTTTATGTGACAGGTTAAGGGCGCATCACATGAAAGCTATAGAAGCTAGAGGCTTTTGCTGGCATAAATGTCGTCCAGCTTTTAGAGGTCACTATTAAAGTGTATGTGAACCATGACCAGGGAGCCAAATGGGATGCTAAGATGCTCAAAAAGAATCAGGTCTGTTGGCAGCAGCACTCACAGGGAAACAAGCAGAGGTTACCGAAGACTGAGAGCACTGATGTGGACAAGGCAATGGCCAAACTGGACAAGGACTTGGGAATCAAACCAAGTAAGACTGGGACCAATGGCACCATGTAAAAAGAAAGGGCACTGGAAATAATGAGTACCCAGAAGAGGATGGCAGAAATGACAAAAATCTATAAAACTAGGAAGCCACTAGCAAAAAGATATGGCCCCAAGGAGGAGTCAGATGCCAACCTTAGAAGACTGCTTAGAACTGAAGATTATGAGGACCAGACCAGGCTAGACGAGGTTCCATCTCCTGGCATAGTCATCAGAACAATTAGACTCTGTAGCCCTGGGATGGCCTCCGTGCTTCAAAGTACTTGCTGCCACTGCCTTGCTGAAACAGCAGGCTGAGAAGCTAATTATGAGACAACTGACCATTTGAGTACGACACTTGTTTATAACTTTAATGGACTAAAGGAGGCACCAGTGGTTGTCAAATCCAAGGATGACTTGTATCAGGGTCTCCATGTGAAAATCCTCCCATAACTCTAGAAAGTGTGTGTTATGGTTTGTATCTGGATGTTCCCCCAAAGCCTTATGCAGTCATGGAGGCAGGCTTCTAGAGTTTGTGATTGATTCATGATCAAATGTTAGGACTAGGGGCTGGGGATTTAGCTCAGCGGCATAAGCGCCTGCCTTGCAAGCAGGCAGTCGTGAGTTCGATCCCTGGTACCGATAAAAACGAAAAAGACAAAAAAAAAAATGTTAGGACTATGGGTATGAGTGCTACACCCACTCCAGAGTAGCCTGTGTACAACATAAGGGACATCGAGAGTCTTTTCTCATGTTTCTCTCCTTTTGCTTCTGTTGTTTTTGCTGTCTTCTGCTGCCATGAACTGTTGCCATGGCAGCAGAAGACAGCAAAAGCAACAAAACAGGCGCTTCCATGGCTCTCTGCCTTGTAACCAACTGATTATGGACTGGAACTTCCACAAACTGCGAGCTAAATAAACTTTTCCTTCATCAATTTGGGCATCAGGTATTTTGTCTGAGCAACAAGAGAAAAGTAGCCAACTCAGATTTTGGTGCCAGAGAAGTGGGATCATTGCTATGACTACACCTGGTCATGTGGTTCAAGAGCCTTTGGGAATGGCTTGTGGGAAGAGTTTGGAAGTGTTCAGCGATGTTGCCTGAAAAGGTATAGCTAGAATGCCTTAGACTTTCTGTATGGGAGATTCTGGTCAGAGCTCAGAAGACCAAAAGGCAGATAGAAATCTTGCCAAGAAAGACTAGGTTCCAGAAGTTTCTCCTGGGAAGGACTGCATGGGCTGCTGGACTCAAGATATTGTGTGTTATGGCTTGAAAGAAAGTTTGTGTGCATTTTGCTCATATTCATAGACTTTGCCTGAGACTAAGATTAAGTGCATTTATTAAATGGGCAGAAAAAATTTCAAGATGGTCAAATGTTGAGCTGTTGGCATGGTATTGTTGGGGGCTTTTAGCCAGATTTATGTTGTGAATCAAGAGCAAAGAGCTCAGAAGAATGATTTAAAATGTTGTGATTTTTGACAGATTGAAAGCTCCAATAAAAATATGGACTGCAAAGATAGCACTGAGCAGATTTCAAATGCTGAGGAGGAACAGGAAAATATAAAAGATGGCCTGAGGGCATCACAAGAAGCAGCAAGTCTCTTCCACTCTTCCAGCTTCAAAACTGCAAAGGTGAAAGACATTGCTTTGAGAACACCATGTTCCAGAATGGCTGTAGCCACATTATGTTCCAGAATGGCAGAGTCATAGAGAACTTCTTGCTCAGAATTGGATTCAGAGTGCTCAGAGATTTGGGTACTTGACACATACTGCCAAGAGAGAGGAGGCTACTCCTCCAGCTGGCAGCAGACCTTGGCATCATCCACATTGTCCTGGTGGGGGGACATGTTTTCATAATGAGACAACCTACTCAGTTAGGACATAACCCAGGACATAACCAACCCTACTACTGTTATGATTCCAAAATCCCACCTTATGAAGTTTGAGTCAAGGTCTATAAAAGAGAAAAAGAACAGGTGTGCTGGTCTTTTAGACAGAATAAATTTCCCATCAAACCAAGAGGGGCCATTTCATGGTACATTGATGCATGCCAAATCACATCCTTGAACCCACATGCAACCTCATAGCAGACCTTGGCATCATCCACATTGTCCTGGTGGGGGGACATGTTTTCATAATGAGACAACCTACTCAGTTAGGACATAACCCAGGACATAACCAACCCTACTACTGTTATGATTCCAAAATCCCACCTTATGAAGTTTGAGTCAAGGTCTATAAAAGAGAAAAAGAACAGGTGTGCTGGTCTTTTAGACAGAATAAATTTCCCATCAAACCAAGAGGGGCCATTTCATGGTACATTGATGCATGCCAAATCACATCCTTGAACCCACATGCAACCTCATGTAAGAGTCTATCATGGGAAAGATATTACTGATATTACCCCATATTCTTATGTATCCCCAGAAGGGGACCAGTGGTTAGCTCTGTCCCCTCTAGGAATTACAAGATGACAGGCAATGAGTGAGTAGCCATGGTACTGCATGGCCTGTGTGACTTTGGTTATTGGCTGGAAGCTTCAGCAGGCCAGCAAAAGGTACTGTGTAATGACTGGACAGGACACAGCTGTCTTCATGAGAATACCTACCAGACCCAACTGACTGAAGAGGGCCTGTAACCTTGGCAGCTTCACCAACAGACTTACCTGAATGGGTTGCAAGTTATCCTATGATTTCATGAGACATCTGACTCTGCAGCTTATATAAACATTGCAAGAGAGATGCAAACCCACTCACACCAATCATTCGAGACTTTGACTCATTCTAGGAACGTGTCCCTCAGGAGTTGCCTGAATTTTCCCCCTTAGCCAGGTCTCACAATGAAAACTGCCATCTGTCAACATTCAGAGGCCTTAGACCCCCTGCTCCTGCCTTGAGAAGGCGAGGTGTGTGGAAAGTTCAATCTAGAGACTGATGGCGATGATGAGGCCATCAGAGACATCACCACCACATCTAAGCATTGGCCCTACACAGGCTGAAGGGATGGTCTCCAGATGCCCTCTTCAGAGGCTGGTTTCCATCTGTTGGTGGGTCAAAGACCCCACTAGGAATAGTACTGCCCATCCTGGGAATTCATCTTGATCTCCTTTGTTTCTTACCCTTGTCTAAAACATTCAGTCAGCTGCAAATTTGCTGATAGACACACTACTACCCATCTGATGGCTCTGACCAGGCACAGCCACTGCCCCCTAGAGCCACCCTCCCCACCTGTGGCAAAAGAAATACAGATGATGGTGATGCTCTCTTAGAACTCTGATGTTGTTTGGACAATTGAAAGCAGAGGTCCTGTGCTCTGGGTGACTGGTTTGGCTGTGGCAATGCACAGTACATGTGCCATAGTTACCCCCTGATTGTTGTGTGTTTTGAAATTTTATTTTATTTATTTTTTCTCTTTAAAGTAAAATCGATTTTAAAAAATACTCTGTTATAGGGGCCTGAGGAGAAGAAGCCGCACCCCACAGCGAGCCCACTGCCATAGGCCCAGAGCACAGGAAGCCATGACGTGGGATTCTGCTGCCATGGGGGGAGCATCCATGATGCCCCACACCTCTCCACCACCCTAGAACCTCAGATTGAGGAACCCAGGTGCCCAGCCCAATCTTCTGCACTGCAGATGGGCAGCCAATGTGGGAAGCACCCAGCAACTGCTGATTTGGAGGAACACAGGAAAATGTTGACACAGAAGCAGGTGAAATCTCAGACCTCCAACTCACCCAGAACAAGACCAGCAGGCAAAGACAAAAAGGAAATTCCTGAAACGATGGCAGCTGAAGTAGACAACTTAATGCTTATCTTTTTGGCTGACTTTGCATATCTGTGTCTGGTAGTCTGAGCAACTATTTAGGGGATAACAATGTACAATATAGTAACTGTTGTTCATTTCCTACTGTCTTGTTTTTGAAATCCAAGATCATTCTCATTGTTTTGTTTTCTTGTTTTATTTTATTGTCTTTAAAACCTTTTTTTAAACCCTGTTACAGAGAGCATCAAAAGGGTAAATAAAGTAGAACTTAGAGAAAGATAACTTCTTTTCTTCCTAGCCTTGGGCACTTCCCTCCTCCAATTCCTCCTCCCTGTAGGTTCTGACCTCTGCTACATATATATTAGGTTAGCAGCTACATTCCTGTAAGTGGAGTCTTTTGATTTCCTGTTTCTCAGGAATCTGCCTACCTTCAAGGCTGACCCCAGGCCTGCTGCTGGTGAAGATGACAACTGCGCCCTGTGACATCCTGGAATCTGCTTTCTTTCAGGAGATGCAGATAAGATTGACAATTATGTCTCTGTAACTCAGGCCTCTGACATCCTGGAATTGCTGATGTCTTCTCTCAAGTGGTCACTGAGAAAATATCTCCTTTGTCTCAGCTTCTGTAACTTGGCTTGCACACCCTTCCAGGTTTGGGTCACTCCCTTCAACAAGGTGTGTAAAATCAGGAATTCTCCTTTGTTTGACATTCAGTCATTTTAGACATAAGTCAGTCCACCGGCTGGTGTTAACCCAAAACCAAATAAATCCTCTTGGACCTCCTTTGGTCTCTCCAGTTTCTTCACTATGCCACAGGAGGATTGCCATGAGTTTGAGGCCAGCCTGGTCTGCAAAGCAAGACGCTGTTTCAAAAAATAAAAATAAGAAAATACTTGGTTCAACTCTGATATTTCTTTTTTTTTTATTTTTTTACTTTTATTGGTACCAGGGATCGAACTCACAACTGCCTGCTTGCAAGGCAGGGGCTTATGCCGCTGAGCTAAATCCTCAGACCCCAACTCTGATATTTCTTTGTTGATGATTTCTCTGGTTGATCAGTCTATTTGTAACAGTATGTTATTGAGATTCCCCACTATAATTATGTTGATGTTCATGTGACCCTAAAGGGTCACAGTAGCGTTTCTTTTATCTACAAGAGTGTTTGTTTTAAAGAAGTGGGGTGCCTCAGAGTTTGTAAATATATGTCTATAATTGTTTTCATTTTCTGTTGAATTTTTCTCTTGACCAATAATGTGTCTTCCAATAATCTTTTGCTTTTTTTTTTTTTTGAGAAAGCATCTCACTTTGTAGTTTAGGTTGGCCTTGAACTCATTATGTAGCCCAGGCTAACCTCAAACTCATGCAGATCCTCCCATCTCAGTCTCCCGGATACTGTTATTATAGGCATATGCCACCATGCCCAGCTTCTGATCAGTTTTGATTTGAAATCCACTTCATCCGAAAATAAGATAGCTACCTGCTATTTCATGGCATATTGTTTTCCCCCCTTTGATTTGTAATCTATGAACTTCTTTTTCTTAGATGCCCCTCCAAAGCCCGACGCGGTCCTGAGACTTTTTTAGAGGTGGCTGAATCTAGAGTGTGCGATGTTGGAATTAAGTCTGTCAATCACTCCACTGATTGGTCTGGCATAATTCTGGTTAGGATTAAGGGTGTGAGTTCCATATGCGCTCTAGGGAAGGTATCCTGCATACAATATAAGGGACAGGAAGAATCTTCTGTCCTCCCCTTCATTGTTTTTGCTGTCTTTCTGCCACCATAATAGTTGCCCCTTTGCCTTATGCCACCCGGCCTTGGAGCCAGCAGATTATGGACTAAAACCTCTATGAACCATGAGCTAAATAAACATTCCCTTCCTTAACTTTGGGTGTCAGGTGTTTTATCACAGCCAGGAGAGAAAAGTAGCTCAGACAATAGAATGTTGTTGAATTTTGTTCCTTGGTCCACTCTGCTAATTTGTGTCTTTTGATTGAGGAGTTGAGATCATTCACCTTGAGAGTTATAACTCAGAGGTGTTAACTTATTCCTGTCACTGGATTGCTTTTCTTTTTTTTATAATTTTATTTAAGAGGAAAAAGAAAAAAAAAAACAGAAAAAGAGTACAAGTTATACAGAATTTCAAAAAAAAATAAACAGGAAATCACTAGTTAATAGATTACATATTGTCATCTTAGAAATAGTTGTTCAAGTTACAAAATTAAAGCATATAAAGTGGACATTCAAACAGTAAGACTGCAAACAGTTCTGTTCAATGATCCAACAAAAACTCAGTAATAAGGTTATCTATCTTATATGCTAAAATATACATGCAGTTATATCCTTTAGAGCACTTTCTTTTCTTCTCTTTTTTACAATGACAATTACACATTTTGGGTTTTATTTCTCCCACAGTTCTTATTACTTATTTTTGAAGAGAATAAAACCAAATGTGACATAACAAAACAGAGGCAGTCAAATCAAAAAGATGAACATAGTACATAATGTAAAAACAGAATACAAGGTGACCAACAATGGTTACCATAATGCCACTTGCTATCTTAAAAAGAATTGCCTATATCATCAGTTATAATAAAATTGAACAAAACAGTAAAGAAGAAACCAATAAAACCAAAACACTGGAGACATTACGGGACTTCAAAAAAAGATAATAGTCAAACCAGAATGGGCATCATAGTGAATCTTATTGTCTTCACAGTTGTTGTCTGTACTCTCAAACAAAACAGAATAGAGGAAAATCAGTCAAAATAAGATGGTGAGAGCAATACAGGATTTCAAATCAAGTGAATAGGAAATCAAAGTAGGTTACTATAACATATCCTGCTATTTTTTACTTATTTTTCCCTTAATCAAAAAGATAAAAATAAAAAAATAATAATAAAAAGGAGATTGAGATAAAAGAGGACATAACAACGAAACAGCCCAAGTCAGAACATAACCATTTAAGCAAAATAGTGTTTCACCACAAGATATCCCGACATAAAAGTAGTTACCATAGTGTCTCTTTCCTTGAAATCTTTGAGTATAATAACTTCGTATACTGTAGCATCAAACATATCAAGACAATATAAGACCATTCCAGAGAATGACAGTATTACAAGGTATTTAGAACCAACTAACAGAAAATGAACAATGGTTTCTGTATTATTTCCTCGTTTATAAAAGTTTTTGTTTATATTATCACATATATTAAAATCCAATAAGATAGAACATGTTAAGACGGATGGAGACAGAAGAACGAAAGCTTGATGGAACTTTAAAACAAGATAATATTAAATCAGCACTAGCTATTATGATGTCTTGTTTTCTCCAAAATAGCTGTTCATACCATCCAACCTTCTCTGTCTCATTTCTGTTGAGCTCTTTTTCTGTCATTAGTTGTCAGTTTGTTTTCTTCATTTCGCTTTCTGCTCCTTTCATTGTGGCCTCTCTGCCACTGTTTCTGGAATCTTGGTATTTTTCTCTTTTAGAATATCCTGCAATAATCTCTGTAGAGTTGAATTGGTGGTTGAAATTCCCCTAGTTCCTCTTTATCCTGGAAGCACCTTGTTTCTCTATTAATTTCTAGGGACAGTTGTGCAGGTTATCTCAATCTTGGCTGGAGGTTATTATCTTTCAAAGCTTGAATTATTTCCCCCCATGCTCTTCATGATTTGATGGTTTGTGCTGAGAAGTCTGCTGTATTCTGATGGGTGTTCCCTTGTAAGTGATCTGTTTCTTGTCCCTGACAGCTCTTAATATTCTGTTCTTATATTGGATTTCTGGAATTTTGATTATTATATGCCTGGGTGTAGCTCTGTTTGGGTTGTAGGTGGCTGGGGTCCTGTATGCCTCATACATCTGAGTATCTTTACCTTTTCCCATATTAGGGAAGTTCTCCTTGATTATTTCTGTGAATAGCCTTTGCAGTTCATTTATTTGTATCCGTGCTTCTTCCTTTACATTCTTAATTCTTAAGTTATAGACCCTCTTATCATCTTCTAGCCTTTGTATTGTTACTGCTTGTTTCCTTGTTAAGAAGTTTTTCTTTTCATGCTCCCACATTACAAATCTGTTCTCCAGTTCAGATAATCTATTGTTAGTTTCTTTCAAGCTGTTATGCCAGCTTTCAATAGAGTTTCTAGTTTCCTGGTAATGTCTTTGAACCTGCTTCATGTATTCTACGTTCTATTTTCTCCATCAAACAATTCTCCCCTTTTTTTCTGTTCTCCATTCTACCATCTCTTTTTTGTGGGGGGAGGTTCTTAGCATTTCTTTACCTTTTCTACTTATATCTTGCTTTACTTGGTTAAATACTTCACTTTTAAACTCGTCTATGAGGTCCCGGAGATATTGCTTTATGTCCACTGGTGCCGTATCTGATATTGCATGTTTTCTTTCCTCATTCTCCTTTGCATTTACCTTTCCTGGATCAGTGTTGTCAGGATTGGGGACTGAGGACCCTTTCTTGTTGCTCCCTCTTCCCATACTTTTTGTTCCTTCCATACAAGCATATATAGGAGGCTCAGTTTCTTTCTTTGTCGGTTACAGTATGTTTGAATTGCACCAGCTAGGTGTTCCCGCCCACTGCAGTGCACTAGGGAGACACAGACCTGGGCAGCCTATGCTGGGCCCGCCCCTCCAGGTCAACCTACTGAAGGCTTCACCACTAGGGTGCACCTCCAGGCGCTGGGACCTGGTTTGGACTAGCCTACTGGGTCTTAGTCCGCGGCATCACCCAGGTTAAGCACTCCTCACCAATCCCACCTGAGAGGGGAATATGTGACTGAAGTCACTGCAGTGTCCTGTTCCAGCTAGTCTACCCGGTCCCAGAATGTCCTCTGTTGGAGCCTCCTAGTCTATGGAAGGGTCATCGTTCCTCTCACTCACCGCAGGTCAATGCAGGGCTCCCCGCCAGCTCTGCTGTCAATTCAGTTCCAGTTCACTGACTCCCACTCTCAGAGCTTTTGTGTCTCTCTCCCTGCTGTGCCGATTCAGATGCAGCAGCAGTGGCTGGAAATTCAAGCCGCAGTTTCCAGATGCGCGGGTTCCAGCTTCAGCACTGAGATTTTATTTGTTCTGGTTATAGCACCAGGATGCATTTCCAGTTGGTTTCTCTCAGCTCAGTTCATTCCTGGGTCAGTAGGGTATATCTCCCCCTGCTTAGGACTCCCCACACCGCACCATTCCTGGAATCTAAGCTGGCTATCTCAGAGAGACTCTGTAGCTGCTGTTATCTATCTGCCATGTTCTCCCAGAACCCCTGGATCGCTTTTCCCATTGCTATTTTCTTTTTGTCCTTCTGCTAAACTGTTCATAATTCTTGGTGTATTCATTCGATTATTCTTTTTGCCATTGTTGGCTTTACTGCCTCTTACACTCCTGAGAATGTTTCAGAGTGCTGGTATGGTGGTCAGGAAGGGATCCTGTAATGCACTCTTTCTAAGAGACCCATTTGGGATCTTCCTGAAGGCTTCCTGGAGAATCTTCTGGTCAGGAATACTTAGCACACACCTACCATGAATCTGTCACCATTATTAGATGAGGATGAGGATTCAAAGGAAGTGCACAACATTACAGTCTCAAGGAACTCATTGCAGCAGCAGACACTGGCATGTAAACAAGATCCTGTGGCACAAAACAATTCTTCTAACAGAGTTACATGCAAAGAGCTGCAGGAGCTCTGCTGTGAAGGGGCATTACTGGAATATGAGGAGGGCAATGTGGCTTGTGGGGTGTTTTACCAAAAAAGGAGCCATAAATGCTTAGCAGAACTTCTCCAGGCGAGGAAGGAAGATGGGAAGTAAAGTCAAAACCAAATGTAGCATGTATAAAACTCAGAGCATGAAAAAAAAAATACCTGCTTATTCAAAGTAAATGTTTTAAAAATTATTCCAAAGTAAAGCATGTGAATATCATTTTATTAATTAATTAGTTTATTTATTTTTCTGGTGCTGTGGATGGAAGACAGAGCCTCACACATGCTAGGCAAAGGATCTACTATTGAACCACATCCCCACATCATTTTACCTCCCCCCCTAAATTTTCCAGCCTGGCCTAGGAGTTGGAATCTTCCTGTCTCAGCCTCCCAAGTAACTGGGAATATAGGCATGTACCACCATACCTGGGTCAAAGGTTTTTAAATTTTTTTAAATTAAGTTGTC
Organism: Cavia porcellus; assembly: GCF_034190915.1. Lineage (NCBI taxonomy): Eukaryota > Metazoa > Chordata > Mammalia > Rodentia > Caviidae > Cavia > Cavia porcellus. Next base: position 45,908,992 of record NW_026947513.1, on the reverse strand, counting down.
AGAAATAAAGAAAAGAGGTTAGGTGTGGTAGTGCACAAATATAATCCCAGAGCTTGGGAGGCTGAGGCAGGAAGATTGCCATGAGTTTGAGATTAGTCTGCCCTACATAGTGAGTTCAAGGCCATCCTGTCACAAAAGAAGAAGAAAGAGGAAGAGGAGGAGGAGGAGGGGAAGAAGCAGATGTGGAAGTGGAAGCAGAAGAGGAAGAAGAAGAAGAAGAAGAAGAAGAAGAAGAAGAAGAAGAAGAAGAAGAAGAAGAAGAAGGAGAAGGAGAAACAAATTATAATAAGAACCGGGGATATAGCTCAGTGGCAGTGCCTGCTGGGTAAGTGCGAGGTCCTGAGTTTTAATCCTGGTACAAAAAAATTATAATAGGGGCTGTGGCTATAACTCAGCCTGTTAAATGTCTGCCTGTCATGTACAAGGTCCCGAGTTTGATTTATGGCACCAAAAAGAAAAAAAAAAAAGGCTATAATAATAAAATAAAGTGGAGAAAATGCTAGATTCACAGTGTAATGACAGATGACTACCATGCAAACAAGAGTTCCAAAATGCATTTGAACTCACATTAGTTGTTAACATAGAATCATAAATGCAGTTCTATAGGCGGTGCAATAGATATGTAAAATACAACACTAGCTCTAAACTCAGTAGTTGCAAGGACCCATGGCAGGCCTGCAATTGGAGCTGGGGTGTGTGCATGCATGTGCGTGTGTGCATGTGTGTGTGCGTAAGGAAATTAATGAACCCACATCTACATTTCTAGGAACAAAGCCTGCCCCTTCTCCCCTACCTCCTTCTCCCTCTTACAAACACCAGGGGACTGTGACATCAGACAAAGTCACTGTGGTTTCTGTACACCTTCCCTGGACCGTCAGCATCCCCCACTGGTCCACACCACATGGCTTGAAAGGCCAGTTCCTCCTGACTGCTGTGTGACTCCACTGGCCGAGACCAAAACAAACTCTTGGTCCCCTGTGATCCGCTGGAGCCAGTGTGGCTGCTGGTCACCAGGGCTCGACGGGAGCTCCTGGCCTCATGGAGCACAGGAGATGCTAGGCCAATGTCGGAAGGAGACTATGGTCTCTTCAAAGGTGAAGGGACTAATATTTGATTTCCACTGTGTATATAATTTTCTGCTACTAATCTCACAAGACGCTTGTCATCTCATTTAATGTTCACCACAGCACTGCAACCCAGATGTTACTGTCTCAGTACCAAGGATGAAGACATTCAATCATGTCTAAATCACATAGTAAAGTGTGATCTTATCTACCCACAGCCACCTAATTCATGTGGAATCAAACTATCCCAAGCTGATTATTGAAGAAACTGTATTTTAAGTGATATACATGCAGCATTATAGAACATTGAATCACATACTAGAAAAACTCTTTCCTCTTAAATTTACTTGCATATCTTCTGATGATGCTAAGAGGGAAGGTTAGATATGGTGACACAAGCCTGTGATCCCAGCAGTCTGCAGGCGGAGGTACGAGGATCACAAGTTTGAGCACAGCCTGGGGTACTTAACAACTTACCAATTTAAAAAGTTCTTGTTGGGGCTGGGGATTTAGTTCAGCGGCTTAAGCACCTGCTTTGCAAGCAGGCAGTTGTGAGTTCAATCCCTGGTACTGATATAAAAAAAAAAAAGTTCCTGTCTCAAAATTAAAAAAAGTTAAAAATGAAGGGCTGGGCATATCGCAGTGGAAAGATCCTGGGTTCAACCTCTGTACCAAGAGGAAAATACATCAGGGTAATAAGCATTTCGAACTCTTTGAATACTAATCATTTCTAGCTATTCTGAAATAAACATAGCTCCTTTTAATAGCTACGCTGCTGTGCTATAGCAGACCGGAGCTAACTCCTTCTCTCTGGCTTTGTTCCTGGTGTCTGGCTTCTTCTTGCCCCTAGGTATCCTTCCCAGCATCAAGTAACCGCAGCTGCACCCTGCTCTTCTGTGGGATGGACTCTTCTGCTTCCACAGAGGAGAGAGGACCTGCAGTGTGGTGTGCGTCTTCCCATGTCTGGCTTGTCACAGGCTCCTAACCTAACGAGAACGTTGTGGTTGGCTGCTAGCGTGTCTCTGGCTCCCCTGACACCCAGGCTGCTCTTCAGCACCACTCATGATTTGAGACCTAGAGATTTTGGCCGACATTTGCAGCTCCAGCCCAGGAAGAATCTGCTCTCACTGAACCTGTTTATGTTTTCCTAGGAAGATGCGTGGCATGTGGTGGTAGTGACACAAAGCATAGCCTTCTGGCTAAGATGCCTTTCCCCAGAGCCACCATCTAGACTCAGCTTTCACTATCGATGTGGAAGAGGATGAGTCAATTGGCCCTCCCTTTCCACATTTGTAAAACAGGTTTATAGCAGGTTTCCCCTTAATCAGGTTGATGTGTGGAGTCCTCGAACAAACAAAGCATCACATGCTCATTCAAGCACTTAGTGTGATATTTGCAAAACATGTTTGCTCATCGTGTATTCATTGTTACAAAGCTTAACAGAAAATGAACTACATGAACAAAACACAAACCTCAGGGGAAGGGCTTTAAAGAATCAATGACTAGGATTTCATCTTATTAAAAAGTTTGCACATCAAAAGAAATCACCAACAGAGTGAAAAGAAAACGCACAGAATGGGAAAAAATTTTAGTCAACAGTCCGTCAGACAAAGGACTTATATCTAGACCATATAAAAAATTGAAAAACATCAGGCCCTCCCAAACTCAAAGACTCAGTCCAAAAATGGGCATCTGAGGTGAATACACAGTTCTCAAATGAAATACTTCTCAGATAGCAAATACATATATTAAAAATGTTCAACATCATTAGTCACTTGAGAAATGTAAATTAAAATAACACTGACAGTCTGTCTCACTCCAGAAAGAATGGCTACTATCAAGAAAACATTCAATGACAAATGTTGGCGGGGCTGTGGGGAAAAAGGAATTCTCTGCTGTTGGTGGGAGTGTGGACTGGTGCAACCACTGTGGAAATCAGTGTGGATATTCCTCAAAAACTAGGATTAGAGGCCCCTAACTAGGATTTGATTCAGCTATTTCCCTTTTTGGTGTTTCTCCAGAAGAACTGAAAACGTCATATCACAATGATATATGTGCACCCATGTTTATAACAGCACAATTTGTAATAGCCAGATCTTGGAACCAATCCAAGTGCCCAACAACAATGGAATGGATAAAAAAAGATGTGGTATTTTAGCTGGGCCTGGTGGCATATGCCTGTAATCCCAGAACTTGGGGGAGGCTAAGGCAGGAGAATTGTTGCAATTTCAAGACCAGCCTAGACTACAAAGTGAGCTGAAGGCCAGTCTGAGCTGCATAGTAAGACTCTGTCTCAAAAAGCAAAATGAAAAAAAGTGGTGTTTTTATACAATGGAGTACTACTCAGCTATCAAGAAGGATAAACTTGAGGCTTCTACAAGTAAATGAATACAATTTGAGACCACACTCATAAGTGATATAAACCAGACTCACATGTGAAATATTTTGTCTGCCTAGTGTAAAAAAACTGAAAAAGTAAATAAGATCCAAAATGTATGATATATACTGTGAAAGTGAAATGAGAATCAATTGCTCAAAAGTAAAACAATTGGGGTGGGGGAAAGGAGAAAAGAAAGAGTATGCTATATACAAGTATACAACTTATTACGAATCTCTGTTAGCTCATCAAAAAGAACAGTTTGTGCTTTCAGTATTTGATCAGTATTTTTCATGCCTGCATCTTGTAATTGGAGCAACTATTTTGAAGATAACAATATGCAATATACTAATCAGGATTAATCTCCTATTATTTTGTTTAGAAATTCTGTATTGCCATTTTTATTCTTTTTTCATATATATATTCATATATATAATATTTTATATATTTTTCATATATATAATTTTATACATATATATGTTTCTCACTGGCTAACAATTAAACAAACTCTTCTCACCAGGGCTGCTGGGCACCAGGGTGTGACAGAAAGCAGCGCCATGTGCAGGCCGCTGCTGGAGTGGGGACAGATAGACTCAGGACTCTCTGGGGAGTCAGTGCCACTCATGGACTACGGGGGGTGATGGGGCAGGCAGGGAGCGACAGGCCTGACAAGGAGGTGATCCCTCCTGGAAACCCATATCACTTCACTGTTTCTTGGGTTGGGTTTTATTCTCTTTTGTCTTATTTGCTTATGTTAAATCTGATGGCATGACCAGCTATTTAAAAGATAGCAAGACATTATGATAGCCATTTTGGATTTACTATAGGCTTGTTTTCAATTCCTTTTTTGATTCATTGTTTTGCTTTTATTGTTTCTGCTCTATTCTGTACTATTCAATTTTTACTATGTCCGAAGGTATCTGCAGCTATTTGGAAGATAACAAAAAGCATTATAGTAACTATTGCTGATTTCATAAGGTTTTGAAGTCCTGCATTACTCATACTACTTCATTTTGATTGGTTTTATTTTCCTTAGTTTTACTCTCTTTAAAATAAAAATTTTTTAATTTTAAAAAATAAAAATTAAATAAACTCTGGTAAAAAGAAAGAGAAAGAGAGAAACTGGGGGGGGGGGGGAGAAAAAGCAAACGAGCTGGCCAAGGTTAGGCTTTTTCAGCACTGACATCACGGACCAGAGGATAATTTGGCTCTAGGGGACTGTGCAGCTCACTAGCTGTGATTTGCAATATCCCTGACTTTTAGAAGCTAACATTTCTTCCTCTGTATTGTCATTGTAACAAATGAAAATATTGCCAGGCATTGCTGATATCACCACCCTCTCCCCGCCCGGCTGAGCCCTACTGCTTTAAAGGAAAATACTGGGTGAGAAACATACTTAGAGGTAAAGAGCATGTAGAGCCGTAGGGGGAAGCTGAAGTGTGGAAAACACCATTCTGAGTTAATGCAGACTGAAAATAACTCTGATTTGGCGAGGTGGCACATACCTGCAATCCCCGCACTCAGGAGGCAGAGGCAGGAGGATCAGTGCAAGTTCGAGGCCAGTCTGGGCTACACAGTGAGTTCAACTTTAGCCTGAACTGCATAGTGAGACTCTGTCTCAAACTAGAAAAAAGAAAACTCTAAAACCCAGAAGTTACTAGTTTTCCTTGCAGCTCGTGAGTACGCTCTTTGCTGTGCAGGCCTAGAACTATTCACAAAGCAAGAGGCCAGGTGGGCTTCCCAAGCTGGAACCAAACCTGACCCCATCTCAAAACCAAGCTGGTCAAGGGCTGGGGGAGTGGCTCGGGCGGAGTCCCGGGTCTTCCAGCACCATACCGAGGCCAGCAGCACCAGGCTGGGCAGATCGAGAAGCCCTCTTTCCTCTTCTCTCGCCTCTTTTCTTCTCTTGCATCCTGTCTCAGAGATCTGCCAGACGGCACCCTCCTCTGCACATCCATGGTGAGCGGCCGAGCCCCGGAGGCCCAGTGCCCTCCTGTTTGGGCACGGGTAGCGGTGTCACAGCCCATGCTGTTGTCAGCCAGCAAGCTCCAGCCCCGGTGACGCACAGACACTGGAGATGCAACTCCCAGCTGAGGTTACAAGGGGGTCGAGACTGAAAAGGCCCTGGCCGTGCTCACAAACCTGTCTTCCTATGGGTGACTGTGTCATCCTCACCCAGCAGAGCATGACCAGACGGTCCTGGGTAATTCTGGATGTCATGGTCCCACTTGGCCATGCTCAGAGGACAGGAACTCCAGGGACAAGCATCACGCTGGGCAGGTTATTTGCATTTCATCAGCAGCTGCTTGAAACCATCTCTGAAATTCACTGGTTACAGGGCTGCCGATGTGTTCAATGAGGTAATTCATCAAAACAACAAATAAAGAAGACTGAAGATTTACTTCCAAGCACAGGGCCTGGGTTCAGTCTGCAACCCCAGGCTCACCTCAGGGTTAGGATGGCTGAGGCAGAAAGGTCAGATGTGCGAGCCAGACGGGACAACCTGGTGACCAGTGAGACTGTGCTGGAAGTGAACCTGATGGACTGTGGATGTCGCTCAGTGTGAATACCATGGGTTCAGTCCCCCTGTCCACACTCCCCACCCGGGCCCGTGCCACAAGCCTACCAGGGGAGGCAATTGTGCTTACCTGCTGACCAACATAGACCCTGGAGAAGACGCGGGCTCTCCTGGGGTGTTCTTTGTCCAGATACCCATAACGTTCTCTCTTTCCTTCCAATCTTCCCCAAACATTGTCTTTATTTGTGTGTGCACGAGCATGCATGAACGTGTGTGTGTGCACACGCTTGGGGACTGACCCCAGGGCCCCACACATGCTACATACTAGGAACAAAGGGCAAGGATACAGCTCAGCGGCACAAGCACCTGCCCGGCAAGCAGAAGGTCCCGAGTTTGATTCCTAGTACAAAAAGAAAAACCCAAAAACCCAGGCACAAACCCTACCACTAAGCCACATCCCCCAATCTGGGTTTTTTTTTCTCTTTTCCCATCTTTAAAAATATTAATTTTCTTGGTACACTTTTCACACACACATGGGGATCATGTTCGTCATAGAGAGTTTGTGCCTATACATGATATATCTTGTATCTTTTTTCCCATTCCCCTCCCTTCAATCCCTCTTCCCATCTATATCTACAAAAGCTTTGTTTCTGTTCTTTCCTTCTATTCTTCCCTTTCTCCTTCCTTTCTTTTCCCCTCTCCATTCCCTTCTCCCTCCCCATTTGAATATTTTCTTTCTACTTCCCAATATCTATCATTACATTTTGGTCCTTATTTATGCTTTTGGTTACTCACACCAGAGAAAACAGAGAAAATGTAACATTTAAATATGTGTGTCCTATTTATTTCACTTAACAGTATGGTCTCAAGGTCCACCCATTTAGCTAGAAAAGTCTCAAGTTTATACTTCTTCTTCTTCTTTTTTTTTTTTTTTTTTTTTTTTTTTGATGCTGGGGATCGAACTCATAACCTTATGTTTACCAGGAAAGTGTTTGAGCTGCTGAGCTAAACCCCGCCAAGTTTATCCTTCTTTAAGGTATTCATTATATATTTAAAAAAAAAAACTCCACATTTTCTTTATTCATTCATCCATTGATGGGCCTTTAAGTTGTTCCCAAAATTTCGCTATTACAAACTGTGCTACTATAAACATTGGTGGGAATATATCACTGCGATTTGATACTTTTAACATGATACCAAGAAGGGTAGTAGCTGGGTTAAATGGAACCTCTAGTCCTAGTGTTTTGATGACTCTCCATACTTATTTCCATTTTGTTGAACCAATTTACTCTCCACCAACACAAAAGGATTTCTTTTTCCTGACAGCCTCACCAGCATTTATTATGAGTGTATTTTTTTGTTTCTGTTTGTTTTTTTTGTGGAATGGTCTCACTACATAGGCCAGACTGGCCTTGAACTTGTGACAGTCCTCCTGCTTCAGTCTCCCCAGCACTGGGATTACGGATGTGCATCTCGAAGAATATTATATGAATTTTGTAACTGATAGGTAGTTACGCCTAATTTGAGTCTGAGCCAACTAATAGCTCCTGGCAGTTTTTGGAAATCATTTCAAGTTTGTAGTTTGTCTATTTTTATTTTAAACTTTTGTAGCTTAATTATTTTTATAGAAACAAGAGAGCCCAAATAATTGTAAGAATTTAGCATTTGTATTTTGTCAGGTGCTCTCTGGAGGCCAAAAGCAGTTTAATCCTTCTTAACTTTTTACAGCATAAGCAAATTAGATTTGAGGACATAGTGAATAAAGTGTCATCCATAAAATGGGTAACGTGTACCTACGAGAACCAAGTCCTCTATTTCTTGTTTTGGTTTTTGTTGGTATCAGGGATTGAACTCACAACTATGCTCTTGCAAGGTAGGCACTTATACCACTGAGCTAAATCCCTAGCCCTGAGTCCTATATCCCTTTAAAGCCTGTGCCACAAAAAACTGGCAAGGAGTGGCACCATTTGCCATTCCCTATGGAAGTCCTGTCCATTGAAAATGGCTTGCTGGCTCTTGAAAATTAATGCTAGGTATTGAAAATGCAAAAAAGGGTTGATCCTGAGGACAGCGCAGAATATTTGAAAAACAGCCTTTAATATCAGTAACAACCATAGTCCAACCTCTCAGGTTTGCTGTAACACTAGGTAGACCAGGTTTTAGCGCCCCCATTAGCAACATGTGAACACCTACAGCTCTTATATTCTGTATTAATCTCCACTTGCCTGATTTTTTGGAACAAAAAATAGGGTATTTTATAGAGGATTTGAAGTGGCCTAGTAGTGTTGCAGACAGCTGAGTTAGTTAGAAATATTATAGGCAGTGAGACAGAGCTAGGTCCGCAAAGGAGCCGGTGCAGATACCTTAACTGTAGGGGAAACAGACATCTCCTGCTGTGGGCCAGGCTTCAAGACAAAGGATCAAACAAATTCATCTACATTCTAAACACTGATATTCTAATTAGTTCCCTATCACCCTGAGGAAGCCTAGAGTCAACATCCCATTCCCCTAGGGAAGAATCACAGCTCTAAGAATGCCTGCTTCCTATATGACTTGCTTTCCCATTTGCCCCCAATTTAATCAGTTTTTCCTGAATTGCTAATCTTATTGGCTAATTATAGTTCTGTCCGACCTTATGTCCATCTGTTTTGTGAGTTCCCAGTTTTCCCCACCTTAAACCTGTCTCACTCCGTGATTTGCTTTATAAAAGTCCCTGGAAAAGACAGCTTCCTTGGTAACTCAATCAGGACCCCTTCTATCTCTCTCTCTCAGACAGAAGCTTTCTTTTTCTCAATAAATATATTCTACTCTTAACTTCTGTGCCTTCCTAAAACTCATTCTTCGATTTTAGAGAACATGAACTCACAGACATAATAGGTTGGGAGTTTCATCCCCCTATATCAGTAGCATCTGTTCTTATACCAAGATCTTTAACTTCTCCTCTGTTAGGAGCCATTGGAAGAACCATTTTGGCTCTGTCATTTCCACTGAGTTGGTAGAACAGAAATAGGTGACATGCCGATGGCCCTTGCTATAAATTTGAATCATATCCAATCCAGATCTATCTAACTTTACCAAAGGTTTAATTGGAAAGATAGAGTCCTATAAGTTTCTATCCAGACCTTTGCTTTCTTGGTATCCCATTTTAGCCATGATTTTACTTGAGGGTGATGTTATGGCTTAACTCTAACCAATGTGCCACCGTCTTGTTCTGTATGTGCCATCTCGATAGGGTTAAGTTTCTAATCCTTGTAAAAGCTTAAGTTTCAGCTTCTTGTAACTCCCTACCCCTTTCCGCATGTTATTGCTAACGAGCTATTCTGAGATAATTAACTCCCCTACTCTCCTTCCACATGTTATTGCAGGTGAGCTATTCGGAGATAATGTTTAACTGCAGGGTGGGAGCAGCGGGATGCACCAAGAGCTCCAGATGTTATCAGAACTAAGTCAACTAAGTCGACAGTTTTATAGTTTTGTGGTTTTTAGCTTTAAATATCCCTCCCTTAGTCTGTTAGGTGCAGTCTCTGGGTTGATCCAAAGGGGCCTGCATCGCACCAAGCCTAAAATAAAGCCTTTGCTCTGAATTTTCTTAATTTCTTGCTTCCTTGGATTTTATTCCGGGGTCCGAGCTATTTCATTTGGGGGCTCATCCGGGATGGAAGCAAGACCCACAACTCAATTCTGAACACCTAAAAGTAAGTACTCTGGAGGGTTTGTTTGGACCGCAGTCAATTTGTACTTTTGGAGGGGATGCCCTCAATTTGGGGAGCAAGGACCTCTCGAGGGCAGAGTCAATTGGTTTTTGGGATGAGCCTTGTCCGTTTGTGACTCTTCCCCAGGTGGGAGCTGCTCCGTTGATTAATTTGATAATTCCTCCAGATTCCAAAATTTTGACCTATTTTTGAGCAAAGGCCATTTTTGCTGCAGCTTGTCTTGTATGTCTGTCTGTATATCTATTTGGTCTAACTGTTCTCTTTTTGGGTACCTAAATCTAATAGAACATTTTCTCTAGGAATCCCTTCTACAAGCCCAAAACGGACAAAAGGGATTTTGACCATTATTTTCATCGCATTGTTGTTCTGTCTCTTCCTCCTAATCTTATCTCTGTCTCTTAGATTCTCCCACAGGAGTGAAGAACTGACATCTTTGCCAGCCATGGGGCAAACTAAATCTAAATCCAGCACGCCCCTTAGCCTTGTGCTTGATCATTTCAAAGAATTCAAGCGACAAGCTGAGGGACATGGGGAAAAGGTTTATAAAACCAGATTAACAACTTTTGTCACACAGGAATGGCCATTAGGGTCCCAGGGGGTCTGACCCCCTTCCGGGTCTTTTAACATGGAAACAGCACAAGCTGCTCACCAGTATGTTTTTGGGCCCCCTGCTCACCCTAATCAAATTGTCTATATTCAGATCTGGATAGGCATAATTTATGCTGCCCCTTCCTGGATTAAACCCTCTCGCGACGGAGTCATTGCAGCCCTCAAACCAAAAGTAAAACTCGAAAAGCCACCTTCTGAACCTACCACACCTGCGGTCCTGCCCTCCAAAGAAGACCCCCTCAACCTGCTGGAGGCACTCCTGCTGCCTCCTCCGTATCCCACCTCTAACCCCCAACCTGATTCCACTGCTCCATCCCCGCCACCTAGTCCCGTTTGCACCCACTGACACCCGAGACCCAAGGCATCTTCAGAGCAGAGCTCTGAGGTGGCCCCACTTTGTCCATTATGGGAGGCCCCCTGCTCTGAGCAGAGGCTCAGTGTTTGTGTATATTCCTTTCTCTTTTTCAGACCTATTAGAAAACCCAGAACCCTCCTTTTTCAAAGGATCCTGAAACTCTGATTAACCTTTTAGAATCTGTATTTTCTACTCATCGCCCCAGCTGGGATAATTGCTAACAGATCCTGCGCATCCTCTTCACAGCTGAAGAGAGACTGCACATCTGCACTCTTGGGCAAAAAGGAGTCCGAGACCCGGACGGGTCTGCATCCTACAATCAGCAGAAGATCGAACACCTGTTCCCTTCCTCCCAACCTGACTGGGACCCCAATACGGACGGAGGTAAGAGGGCTTTCGATGATTATCGCCTGAGGCTTCTAGACCGCTCTGCGCAGCTGCCAAGAAGCCCACCAATTTGTCCCGAGTGACTGAGGTAAGACAGTTGGCTGATGAATCTCCTGCTATGTTCTTAGAGCGCCTCCTAGAGGCATATATATTGCATACCCCAATTCATCCGATGGCACCTGAGAATGCACGAGCAATTAATATCGCTTTCATGTCCCAGTTGGCTCCTGATGTTAGAAAAAAATTACAAAAGCTTGAGGGATTTGAGGGAACTCAGCCAGTTAATAGAGATAGCACAGGTTTTTAAAAATAATGAAAATTTACAAGAAGCCACTAACAAGAAAATAACCAAAGTGTTAGAATTATTCTGTGAAAGAGAAACTAAAAAGCCAGCTAATACCAATAAAAAGGAAGCCCAGGGACAACGACCTCCATTAGATAAGGAACAATGTGCATATTGCAAAGAGATGGGACATTGGCGAAAGGATTGCCCAAAGTTAAAGGTTAAACTTGAGAGAACAGCAAAGGCTTTGTTGTCTCAGCAATGAGAAGATCAGGGCTCATTGCCGCCCCCCGAACCCTGGATAACTCTTCAAGTAGCGGGGCACCCAGTGGACTTCCTGGTAGACACAGGAGCCACCTATTCTGCACTAACCCCACCCTTTGGAAAATTGACCAAAGACTCAGTTAATGTAATAGGAGCCACAGGGGGACGAAGATCATACCCAAAAGTAACTGCCAGTTTAGTTCAACTGGGCCACAAGTTGGTCCAGCACAATTTTCTATGGGCACTGGAGTGTCCAGACTCCCTCCTAGGACGAGACCTCCTTCATAAATTGCAAGTGCAAGTTGATTTCTTGACAAATGAACCGAGACTAAGATTGGGAACAGGCTCAACCCAAGGTCCTAAAAAGAGCGGTAGAGTTTTAGCCCTTGTCCCAGAAGGAGAAAATTACCATCTGCTGGCAAATTTGTCCAAATCACCTAAGCTACCACCTACAGACTTAGAACTAGAATTATTAAACAAATGGAGACAAGAAATCCCAGAGGTCTGGGCTGAAACTAACCCCCCAGGACTGGCAGTCAACCAAGTGCCCCTTGTAGTAGAGGTCCTACCCCAGGTACATCCTATTTGTTTTGTCAATATCCAGTAAGTCTCCAAGCCCGAAAGGAAATTAAAGTTCACATACAGAGACTAAGAGACAATGGTATCCTCATTCCTTGTGTCTCCCCTTGGAACATGTCTCTGCTTCCAGTCCAGAAACCAGGGACAACTGACTATCACTCTGTGCAAGGCCTCCGGGAGGTCAACAGGCAGGTATTAACTTTACATCCAACTGTACCTAACCCCTACACTTTGCTCAGCCTCCTCAACCCAGAGTGCACCTGGTACTCTGTATTGGACCTCAAGGATGCCTTCTTTACTCTACCTCTCGCCCCAGTAAGTCAACCCATTTTTGCCTTTGAATGGACTGACCCAGATTCTGGGGTCACAGAACAACTGACCTGGACTCCGTTGCCATAGGGTTTTACAAACTCACCCCCTCTTTTTGACAAGGCCCTGGCCAGAGATCTCTTGGGGTTTCACGAGGAAGTGACACTTTTACAATACGTAGACAATCTGCTGATAGCCTCCCCCACTTTGGAGTCAGCCACAGAACCTTGGGACAATTAGGCTACAAGGTTTCAGCCAAAAAGGCCCAATTGTGTCACCAAACCATGAATTATTAGGCTACAAGTTACAGGGAGGAAAAAAACTCTATCTAAAGAAAGAATCCAGGCTGTAATACAGATTCTTATCCCAGAAACTAAAAAACAAGTACAGGCGTTTCTGGGGGCTGTAGGATACTGTAGGCTGTGGATTCTAAATTTTACTGAGATAACGCGCCCCCTGTATGACTCCTTTAAGGGAGAAACTCAAAAATCTTTGGGACAGATTGGACAGATGAATGTGAACAGGACTTGCAGCAGCTCAAACAAGCTCTAACAGAGGCCCAGCCCTGGGACTCCCTGACATTACCAAGCCATTCACCTTGTTCATAGATAAACTCAGGGGCATTGCCAAAGAAGTCCTAACCCAGGACATTGGCCGCTAAAAGAGACCTGTAGCCTACCTCTCTAAAAGACTTGATCCAGTGGCTGGGGCTTGGCCCCCTGCCTAAAAATACTGGCTGCTGTGGCAATGTTACTTAAGGAGGCTAAGAAACTCACTTTTGGACAAAAGATTTCTGTGGTGACTTTCCACAGTTTAGAAACTCTTATCAAGACCCCTCCTAAGAAGTGGCTCTCAAATGCTAGAATTCTGCATTATCAGGCTCTACTCCTAGACCCAGAGTTGGTGATTTTTAAGACTTCCTCAGCCTTAAACCCAGCCACCCTTATGCCTGATGACAACCCTAGAACTCAAAATCTGCCTCTTCATGAATGTGCGGACCTCCTCGGAACACAGCAGGATCTACGGGCCAATCTTACCGACCAGCCCTTGGAGAATGCTGATAACTACTTCACCAATAAGAGCAGTTTCATTCAGGATGGCAAATGAGTGGCCAGAGCAGCAGTGACCACTGAAAAGGAGGTACTCTGGGTTAAGTGGTTAGAGCCTGGCACCTCAGCCCCAAAGGCTGAGCTCATTGCTTTGACCAAAGCATTAAAATTAGCCACTGGAAAGAGGGTAAATATCTATACTGACAGTAGATATGCTTTTGCTACTGTACATGTGCATGGAGCCATCTAAAATCAAGAGCAAAGTCTCTTAACCTCAGCTGGGACTAAGATAAAAAATGCTCCACAGATCCTAGATTTGTTGGCAGCTGTCTGGCTACCTCAGCGGGTTGCTATTATTCATTGCAAGGCTCATCAGACAGGAGAAGACCCTATCATCCAAGGAAATAATTTAGCAGACCAAACCACTTGAAAAATAGCAACCACATCTGAGGGGCCCTAATGTTGGTTCCTCCTACTTTATCAGAACCAGTTTATACAAAGAAAGACTCACAATTAGCATCTCAGCTTGGAGCAAAGCTCCTCACTCCAGGGGGTTGGTACCAGTTACCAGATAAGCAAGTGCTGTTGCCAGAGACACTAGGACATGAGCTGCTACACCAGCTCACCAAACCACCCATTTAGGGGAACCAAACTTGCTGAATTGTTCAGAACTCGGTTTTTCATGTCCAAGACTCTCCAAATTGACTGCCTCTTTGAGCTCCAGATGCCCACAGTGTCTGTTGGTAAACCTGACCAGGAGTTCGCCAGTGAAAACTACCCGGCATCAAGAAACAGCCCCAGGAGAACACTAAAAAGTATACTTTACAGACATGGCAAAGCCTGGTTTACAGGGACATTGCTATCTCTTGGTATTAATAGACACTTTTACTGGCTGGGTAGAGGCTTTTCCTACTAAGTCCGAGCCAGGCTTAGTGGTAACTAGAAAACTATTGCAAAAATCGTACCTCAATTTGGCCTTCCACTATCCATGGGGTCCAATAATGGCCCAGCTTTCATAGCCCAAGTCACCCCAAAGTTAGCCCAGGCATTAAAAATTGATTAAAAACTTCACTGTGCCTATCAACCACAAAGTTCAAGACAAGTAGAACGTATGAATCGAACTCTCAAGGACACTTTAGCTAAGCTGTCTTTAGAAACTGGTGATAATCGGGTGAGCCTTCTTCCCTTTGCTCTGCTGAGAGCTAGGTGTACTCCTTATGTTTCTGGAATTTCCCCATTTGAAGCTATGTTTGGGAGACCCTCTCCAGTGGTCCCACAGCTCTCTGAGGACAAGTTAGTTGAAATAACTAACCAAGATCTCATTAAGTCCCTCCAGACGCTCCAGACTGTGTTGGCTTCCATCCACCAGCTGTTTAGACAAAAACACCCAGACCCAAAATGAAAAAGACAAAAAAAAAAAAAAAAAGAATCTCATTGAACTGGGTACTTCAGTCCTGGTGCGATGCCATCATCGAGACTCCCTCGAACCCTGTTGAGAAGGACCTCTCACCATGGTGCTCAGTACCCCCTCTGCAGTCAAGGTAGCAAAAAGATCCGTGGATTCACCATACCCACGTAAAGCCACTGGAAACGGCGGAAGATGAGGACCACACCCAATGGACTGTACAGCAGACTGGTTAGATTTAGTTAGATTGCATCAGGCATGTATTTCCCTTTCTATTCCACTACTGGGGATTTTCATAGCACTGTTACTGACCTGTTACCACCCTCACGTGGTGGGTTCGGACCTCCTGTAAGCTGAGAACGGCTGTTAAAATCTTTGTACGGGAATCCTTGTGATTGTGGAGGAGGCCAATTTCGTGGTAATAATGGAGAGCCAATTGTTCAGACTAGTCACACAGATTGTGGAAACAAAATAGCCGTTCCTGTTGCTAGGCCCGCCTCTGTAGGAGTAATGCAAATGTGGGAATGCAAAGAAAAACCTTGCGTGATACCTAAAATAGGCGGCTAACCGGGGCCATAGCCTAAGGATTGTCCTTATTATTCAGAAATGCATTCCTCCTGCTATGACTCAGTGCAGGAACACACAGGAAAAGACAGCAAGACTTAGTTCACTGCTGAGCTTCTGAGGACACATATTGGAAGGGTTGGGGGCGACTGGCCCGTCACGCTGACAGTAATAGAAAATCCAAAGTATACCCAAGCCTTATGTAATGGCACGATTGGTAAACCAGTGTGCTAGAATAAGGTGGCCCCAATACATGTCTCTGATGCAGGTGGTCCACAGGATAAGACCAGAGAACTCATGGTTAAAGAACGAGTTAAACAGATTATAGAGATAACATTTCCCCAGGTGCATTACCACCCCTTGATGCTGCCTAAATCACGGAGAATTGATTTGAATGCTCAGACTTCTGATATTCGAGGAGCCACTTATAGGGCCTTAAATGCTTTCAACCCAACTTTAGCTAAAGATTGTTAGCTATGCATGGCACAAGGCTCTCCCATGCCTCTTGCGATCCCCTCCAATGCCTCCTAGACCACACCAAAAAAACCAGATCACTGAAATTGTAGTGCTGGTCTCCCCTTTAGAGAACAACCAGTAGGGTTTAAAGACTCTCCCTGTTTCCAAGGAAGTTTTCATGACGATACTTCTGACATTGACGTGGGACTCATTGCTTTTGCTAACTAGTTCTATAATTAACCAGACTACCTCTCCTCGTCCTGCCAAAGGACAAGTGTTCATCTGTGGAGGCAATATGGCCCATACTTTCCGCCCAGCCAACTGGTCAGGAATATGTGTCACAGCTGTTCTGTTGCCTGACACAGAGGTTTTACCCGGGGACGAGCCTGTCCCCATTCCTAGCCTGGATTACATTACAGGCCGCTCAAAGAGGGCAGTTCAATTTATCCCTTTATTGATGGGTCTGGAAATATCAGGAGCCCTGGGTATGGGGCCAGCAGGAGTGGGGGTCTCTGTTCAACTTTCCAACCAGGTCGTCAATGATGTGCAGGCATTATCTAGTACCAT
This sequence comes from Cavia porcellus, assembly GCF_034190915.1. NCBI lineage: Eukaryota > Metazoa > Chordata > Mammalia > Rodentia > Caviidae > Cavia > Cavia porcellus. Next base: position 45,892,493 of record NW_026947513.1, on the reverse strand, counting down.
TCAGGACATTCAAGATCAAATAGATTCGTTAGCTGAAGTAGTTCTTCAAAATAGAAGAGGGCTAGACCTCCTGACAGCAGAACAAGGAGGGATCTGTGCTGCATTGCAAGAATGATGCTGTTTTTATGTAAACAAGTCTGGCATTGTTCAAGATAAAATCAAGAGATGGCAGGAAGACCTGCTTTAAAAAAAAAAGAAGAGAGCTATTTAAAAACCCCTTTTGGAGTGTCTAAAATAAAATTCTGCCTTATCTTCTACCCTTGCTTGGACCATTGCTAGGGATGCTACTCTTTTTTTTTTTTTTTAAGGAGAAAAAGAAAAAAACAGAAAAAGGGTACAAGTAATGACCGGCGCAGCCCCCCAATGAGACAGGAAACACTCTTGTGGGCGACAGTTAACTGCTGCTTTATTTATGCGGGCTCTGGTTTATATATTTGGCCGTGACCAATCACAGGCTGCCACGAGGAAGCAGGGTGGGAATGGGACGCAGGCTCTGGCTACTATATCCAGCTGTGGCCAATCAGGAGTTGCCACAGAGTCGGCATGGGGCGAATACGGAGTGAGCACGAGGTGTGCACGGGGTGGCTAGTTTGGAGAGGGACGTGGCGCATTGCGGAAGCTGGCGTGGTCCTTAGTCCCAGGTGGGGTATGGTATGTTGAGCGCCTGCGCCCAACAAAGTAATACAAAATTTAAAAAATAAACAGTAAGAAATCACTAGTTAATAGATTACATATTCTCATCTTAGAAATACTTGTTCAAGTTACAAAATTAAAGCATATAAAGTGGACTTTCAAACAGTGAGAGTGCAAACAATTTTGTTCAATGATCCAAAAAACACTCAGTAATATGGTTATCTATCTTAAACACATATGCAGTTATAACTTTTAGAGCACTTTCTTTTCCTTTCTTTTATACAATGACAATTACACATTTTGGGTTTTATTACTCCCACAGTTCTTACTACTTTTTTGGAAGAGAGTAAAACCAATTATGACATATTAGAACAGAGTCAGTCAAATCAAAAGGATGAACATAATAGATAATGTAATAGATAATAGATAATGTAAAATACAAGGTGATCAACAATGGTTACCATAATGCCTCTTGCTATTTTATGAAGAATTATCTATATCATCAGTTATAATAAAATTGAACAAAACAGTAAAGAATAAAACCAAAACATTGGAGACATTACAGGACTTTAAAAGAAGATAATAGTCAATCAGAATGGGCATCATAATGAATCTTATTGTCTTCACAGTTGTTGCCTATACTTTCAAACTTGGTATTATCAAGCAAAGCAGAATAGGGGAAAATCAAGATGGTGAGGGTAATACAGGATTTCAAATCAAGTTAATAGGAAATCAAAGTAGGTTACTATAATGTATCCCACTATTTTTTATTTGCTTTTCCCTTAAGAAGATAAAAATAAAGTAAATAATTTTTAAAAGGGGGGGATTGAGATAAAAGAGGGCATAACAACAGAACAGCGCAGGTCAAAATATAACCATTTAAGCAAAATACTATTTCACTACAAGATATCCCGACATAAAAATAGTTACCATACTGTCTCTTTTCTTGAAATCTTTGAGTATAACTTCACATACTGTAGCACTAAACATATCAAGACACTATAAAACCATTCAAGAGAATGACATTATTACAGGGTATTTAGAACCAATTAACAGAAAATGAACAATGGTTTCTGTATAATCTCCTTGTCTATAAAAGTTTTTGCTTATATAATCATATATAATAAAATCCAACAAGATACAACCTTTTAAGATGGATGGAGACAGAAGAATACAAGTTTGATGGGACTTCAAAACAAGATGATATGAAATCAGCACTAGCTATTATGATGTCTTGTTTTCTCCAAAATAGCTGTTCCTACCATCCGATCTTCTCTGCCTCATTTCTTTGAGATCTTTTTCTGTCATTTGTTGTCAGTTTGTCTTCTTCATTTTGCTTTCTGCTCCATTCATTGTGGCCTTTCTGCCACTATTTCTGAAATCTTGGTATTTTCCTTTTTTAGACTATCCTGCAATAATCTCTGTAGAGTTGAATTGGTGGTTGCAAATTCCCCTAGTTCCTCTTTATCCCGGAAGCACCTTGTTTCTCTATTAATTTCTAGGGACAATTGTGTAGGGTATATCAATCTTGGCTGGAGGTTATTATCTTTCAAAGCTTGAATTATTTCGCCCTACACTCTTCGTGATTTGATGGTTTGTGCCGAGAAGTCTGCTGTAATTCTGATGGGTGTTCCCTTGTAAGTGATCTGTTTCTTGTCTCTGATGGCTTTTAATATTCTGTTCTTGTATTGGATTTCTGGAATTTTGATTATTATATACCTGGGTGTAGCTCTGTTTGGGTTGTAGGTGACTGGGGTCCTGTATGCCTCATACATCTGAGTATCTTTACCTTTTGCTAAATTAGGGAAATTCTCTTGGATTATTTCTGTGAATAGCTTTTGTAGTCCATTTGTTTGTGTTCCTACTTCTTCTTTTGTTCTTAATTCTTAAGTTATAGATCCTCTTATCATCCTCTAGCCTTTGTATTATTGCTGTTTGCTTTTTTGTTATTTTTAAGAAGTTTTTCATTTCATGCTCCCATTACAAATCTGCTCTCCAGTTCAGATAATCTATCCTTAGTTTCTTTCAAGCTGTTATGCCAGTTTTCGATAGAGTTTTTAGTTTCCTGGTAATCTCTTTGAACCTGCTTCATGTATTCTATGTTTTCTCTATTTTTTCCATCAAATAATTCTCCCCTTTTTTCCTGTTCTTCCATTCCACCATCTGTTTTTTTTTCCCCCTTTGGTGGTGCTTAGCATTTCTCTAACTGTTCTACTTATATCTTGCTTTAGGTCGTTAATAACTTCATTCCTGAACTCGTCTATGAGGCTCCGGAGATATTGCTTTATGTCTATTTGTGCTGTGTCTGATATTGCATGTTTCTCAGGATTGAGGGCTGAGGACCCTTTCTTGTTGTTCCCTCTTCCCATATTTTTTTGTTCCTTTTATACAAGTATATATAGGAGGCCCAGTTTCTTTCTTTCTCTCTCTTTTTTTTTTTTTTTTTTGTCTTTTTCATTTTTATCGGTACCAGGGATCGAACTCACGACTGCCTGCTTGCAAGGCAGGCGCTTATGCTGCTGAGCTAAATCCCCAGCCCCTCCAGTTTCTTTCTTTGTCGGTTACAGTATGTTTGAATTGCACCGGCTAGGTGTTCCCCCCCACTGCAGTGTACTAGGGAGACACAGACCTGGGCAGTCTATGCTGGGCCCACCCCTCCAGGTCAACCTACCAAAGGCTTCACCACAAGGGTGCACTGCTAGGCGCAGGGACCTGGTTTGGGCTAGCTTATTGGGTCTCAGTCCATGGCATCACCCAGGTCAAGCACTCCCCACCAATCCCACTTGAGAGGGGAATATGTGACTGAAGTCACTGCAGTGTCCTGTTCTGGCTAGTCTGCCTGGTCCCAGAATGTCCTCTGTTGGAGCCTCTTAGTCTATGGAAGGGTCCCCATTCTCACTCACCACAGGTCAATGCAGAGCTCCCCGCCAGCACTGCTCTCAATCCAGTGCCAGTTCGCCGATTCCCACTCTCAGAGCTTTTGAGTCTCTCTCCCTGCTGTGCCAATTCAGATGCAGCAGCAGTGGCAGGAAGTTCAAGCCGCAGGTTCCAGCTTCAGCACTGAGATTTTATCTGTTCTGGCTATAGCACCGGGATTGCATTTCCAGTTGGTTTCTCTCAGCTTAGTTCGTTCCTAGGTCGGCAAAGTATATCTCCCCTTGCTTAGGACTTCTCACCCGGCACCATTCCTGGATTTTAAGTGTGGTTTCTCAGAGAGCCTCTGAAGCTGCTGCTATCTATCCACCATGTTCTCCCGGACAAGGATTGCTACTCTTGATTTCAGTAGGTCCTTGTATAATCAATAAACTAACTACATATATTAGACAACAAATGCAGAACATAAAGCTGATGATGATCCGTCAGCAAGCCTATGAACTTATTCCCCAGGACCCATGGCATTAGGCCAAAGATTTGGCCTCAGTCACAACATCAGAGGGGAATGTTATGGCTTAACTCTAACCAATGCACCTCCATCTTGTTCTGTATGTGCCATCTCGATAGGGTTAAGTTTTTAATCCTTGTAAAAGCTTAAGTTTCAGCTTCTTGTAACTCCCTACCCCTTGCCACATGTTATTGCTAGCAAGCTGTTCCGAGATAACTAACTCCCCTACCCTCTTTCCACATGTTATTGCAGGTGAGCTATTCCAATATAATGTTTAACTGCAGGGTGGGAGTAGCAGAATGCACCAAGAGCTCCAGATGTTATCAGAACTAAGTCAACTAAGTCTACAGTTTTATAGCTTTGTGGTTTTTTTAGCTTTAAATATCCCTCCCTTAGTCTGTTAGGCACAGTCTCTGGGTTGATCCAAAGGGGGCTGCATTGCACCAGGCCTAAAATAAAGCCTTTGCTCTGAATTTTCTTAATTTCTTGCTTCCTTGGATTTTATTCTGGGGTCCAAGCTATCTCAGGTGACATATACTTCTGAGAGGTGGAAGTAATTAAAACAGTGTTTTCTTCTTTTATAAGGTCTCTCCCCCACAGACAGAAGGGAATGGGTGCAATAAACAGAGTTATTATGCCTGTCTGTCCATCAGAGGTGATATATGGAAATGGCAGTGCATTCTGTGAGATGGACTGAAGGGAGTCTAAACCTATCAGAGCTGTGGAGGTGGGTCTAGTAGGCCAAGCCGATGACCAAGATTGGCTACTGACTATTGTGACATTGGCTCCTATAACCAACAAATCCGTGAAAGATACTCTGTTTAGGGCTGGGGACTTAGCTTAGTGGCATAAGCACTTCCTTGGCAAACATGAGGTCATGAGTTTGATCCCCAATACAAAAAAAATTGCATTTAATTTAACAGTACAGGTATGTCTGTGAGCCAACATATTTTGGGAAAAATAAGTCTTTTTATTCAAGGACTTATGTGTACCAGGTTTATGCAAGAGGTAAAGAGCAAGAGACAGATGAGTTGTGGGGAAAACTAATATCTGAACAATCAGATCACCAGGTTCTGTTACCTAAATGTCAATGGAACACACTGCAACCAATATTTTTTTTTATCACAATCACCATCGTTAAAGTTGGAACTACCATAATACTTTTAGAAATTAAGCTTGATTTTCCTATAATAAATCCCACAGATCCTTCTGGAGGAGGCCCATAGGCCCCAATGGGAATTAAAGTTGTTCTCCTTCACAATAAATGAATGTGATAACCTGTTGGTAAATATATTCTTGTTCTCTGGTTGGTTCTTCATAATGTTTTGCTGTGTACTCATCCTGGTAGAGGGATAGTCGTCTGTCTGGTTTGTATTGGATACATTTGGTTTAACTGTGTCTGGGATGGCAGGACATTGTTGGGTGAAGGATTTATTAGGTGTACCATCTTCTGGGACAGAAATCCATGCACGGCATAATAGTTGTTTGCGCTGCATGAAAAGAAGAGGTGAAGTACGTGCTTGAACTTTTTAAATAGAGTACTTGCCTATGTCAGACAGCATTTTTTGTGTAAGCCTGAAAGTTTTTGTCTTTGTTGTTTTGAAGACTTTGTGCATGTTTTGAAGTGAGTGTTCTTACTTATAATTCAAAATGTAGGAATTGTGCAGGCAATAGACATGTAAGAGCTAGCTGGGTCACATCACTTGGCACCATTTGAAAACCTTGAATTGGAGCTGAGGATATAGCTCAGCAACCCAAGGGCCAGCCTGGCAAGTGTGAGGTTGTGTTTGATCCCCAGTATTCCCCCCACCAAAAGACACTCTTGAGTTTTTTTAAAAGCAGAAAATTAAAAGCTGCATGGAGGTTACATTTGTGTGTAGGGTGCTCCAAATCATTTTTTTCTGTAACTGGAAAACACACTGTCTGAACTCTTATCATATCAGCTTGTGGGCAGGGAGTTGGGGAGTTTACTGGGTTGACCCTGTGGTATGGGAGACTCAGGGGCTGTAGGAACCACCACAGCAGCAGAGGTGTTATCTTCTCAGTTGGCTTTGGAAATGAAGCTGAGTATGTAAATAAATTGGAAAGGTTTTGCATTTCTTTTTTTGTTTGTTTGTTTTTGTTTCTTTCTTTTTTTTTTTTTTTTTTTTTTTTTTGTACTGGGGATCGAACTCACAACCTTGAGCTTGCCAGGCAGGTGCTTAGGCCATTGAGTTAAATCCCTGGCCCCGATTTTGCATTTCTTTATGAATGTCTTTATGAATATCTTGCAACAGTGAACTCATTTGATTCTCTCCATTTTTAAAACAGGCTTCGTTTGTCTCTTTCCTTGGGGAAAGAAGGGTAGAATGTAGCTATCTGACGGAGCAGCCTAAAAACTTCCTTAAGTGGCACATTAGTATCTGTGTCATTTAGCAGCTTCATAATTAGTAGGCTAAAATCTTGCTCTCCTGTAAATAAAGAATATGTTTGGCTCATTGTTACCCTTGATGAATAGATTCCTACTTGCTACTTGCATCTGACCACTGTAAATAGTAAAATGTTTTACTCACCTTAGAATCTTCAGATGCAAGGTCCAGCAGGTTGTCAGCTGTTGGAGACCACTATGAAGTGGCTCTGAGCAAAATTTAAATTTTACTAATTGGCTTTCTATGTTTATCTATGAGTCTGTCCTAGGCCTAGGCCTCTTGCCTGGTGAAGGAGGCTGATACTATGAATCACTGGTCCTGGCTGAGGTCTGTAGTGACCTGTGAGGCCAGAGACACCTCAAAGGGCACGATAAGGCCACAGCTGCAGACACTTGGCTCCAACCCCAATTAACAAGGTAGAGACTGCAGCTGCAGAAATTACTCCTACAGTCTCACTCCTGCCAGGTCTTCGTGATAAGACAGTGCTACTGAATTGACTTGATTCATGACTTCGAGACATCCTTGAAGTGACTCCCAAGGTCCTGCTCATTGCTTGTGCTTTCCTCAGTTTCCCCACCCCTTGTTGGACTTAATAAATGAAGTGGGCGGTCCAGAAAACTCTTTGTCTTAGCCCTCGGGTCTCGCGCTTAAAGAGTTTTGACCCCCCTGGAGCCCTAAAAAAATCATACAGTTTGTCTCTTTTTATTTAACCTTGGCTGTACACTTGTTTGGGAGATCGGGGATTCAGGTCAGGACCCAATAATCAGCACGTAGATAGTGGTCAGTCTTGTGCTGTGAAGGTTGTGCATTGTGGTCCTGTTGAATGCCAAATACTGTAATCTCAATAGTGCAATCCTTTACAATATTTAATCCAAATATGTAATTTCTTTTTTTGTTTCTCTCACAGCTTAAGAATTTTTAAATTTATAATTCTATTGAAATGTTATTGGAATCCCAGTGAGTTAATTTTAATCTACCACCTCCAGTGTAACTCATGGTGAGAATAAAAACACTAAGACATATTTATAGCTATTGACAGCCAAGGGAATCCTGCGTTTGGTCCGGGGCGGATAGGAACAAAGTCCCTGACCCAAGACCTCACCCAGAATGTATTATCTCCTGAAAAAAAGAGTGGCTCAAGGATGAATGACAGTGAGAAGGGTGGGAATTACATAAGCTGAGCTGGCCAGGTATTGAGAAAGCACCTCTGCAATACACAGGGAAAAGGATGCACAAAAAGACTCATCTGCATAAGTCAATTGTGGCAGCATTTGAATGATTTAGGAGGTTGTTGCTCTGGTCTCTGATATGTAAGCTTTATGCCCTGAGAAGTAATAGCCTCTTGTCTTGAGGCTCAAACCCAGTTGATGGTCCTGGAGCTATGTGGCTCTGCCATCCCACTGTGTTCAACCATTTATAGGGAGCCCATTGTGAGGAAACAGGAAACTGTGGCCTCAAGGATTACACATCAGGACCTCAGCTGGTCTTATTTTCAGTGCTGAGAGCCAACTGAAGGGAGAAGGAAATAGCATAGACAGCTCTGTACATATCAGAACATGGAAACAGGGCTCAGCTCAACTATCATGGGAACAATTGTTCTGCATTCAAGGAGAGCCATCCAGGTCATCTTCTACACCCATTCATCCACTTATTGGGATTCGGGTTGTTTCCAAAATTTCACTATTACAAACTGTGCTGCTACAAACATGGATGTGCATACATCGCTGTAATATGATACATTTAATTTGATACCAAGAAGGGAATGGCTGGGTCAAATGGAACCTCTAGTCCTAGTTTTTTGATGACTCTCCATACTTATTTCCATTTTGTTGAACCAGTTTGCTCTCCACCAACACTGAAGACTTTTTCCCTACAGCCTCAGCAGCATTTTTTATAAATGGATTTCTTTTTTAGTTTGAGTTTGTTTGTTCTTTGTGGCGAGGTCTCACTATGTAACCCAGGCTGGTCTTGAACTTGTGACAGTTCTGCCTCAGCCTTCCGAGTGTTGGAATTGTAGGTGTGCACCAACAACTCTGCCTATTGGTTGCTTTCTTGATGGTAGCCATTCTTTCTGGGGTAAGACAGAATCTCAGCATTGTTTTGATTTGCATTTCTCCAATAACCAATGATAAACATTTTTCATATATTTATTTGCTGTTAGTACGTCTTCATCTGAAAAGTCTCTATCATTTCAGATGCCCATTTTTGGATTTTTTCACTCCTTTTTATTTTATTCTTAAGACAGTATCTCCCTCGGCTGCCCAGGCTGGCCTCTTGCCTTAGTCTCAGGTAACCAGGTATGCAGGTGTGTACCCCTACACTCATCTTTAGTGTCACCTTCTCTTCACGTCTGCCTCACCGCAGAACCTGGCAGCCCCCTTGCTCTGATCCCTGCCTTCCTCGTGCCACACTGCCCTTCACAGCACCTGTCTTTGGGATGGGGGTGACTGTGCCTGTCGGCTTGGCCAGGCTGCACCTGTTCCCTAAGACTCTCTCCCCATGTCCTTGACACTGAGGCTGGAAGGCAGAAATGTTACAGGCAGCTGAATTAGTTGGCGATATGATATGCAGTCAGACAGGGCTGGGCCCTCAAAGGAGCCAGTGCAGAAGCCCAGATACCTTGCAAACTTGGAGGAGACAGACACCTCCCACTGTGGGCCAGACCTCAAGGCAAAGACAAAACAAATGCAACCATGTCCTAAGTATAAACATCAGGGATTGATGTTCTAAATCGGTATGCATTACCTTGAGGAAGCCAGGATTCACCATCCCAGCCCTCTATAGGAAGAGTCACTGCTGTGAAGCATGCCCATTTGCTATGTGACTGATTTCCCCATTTGTCCCTGATTTGGTCAATTTTATCTGAACAATTAATCTTATTGGTTGACAGTAGTTCTGTCCTACCTTATGTCCACCTTTCAAGTTTCCATTTTTCCCCAATTTGGACCCATCTCACCTTGTAATTTTGCTCTATAAAAGTCCCTATAAGACAGAATCTTTGGCAACCTGCTCAGGACCCCTTCTGTCTCTCTCAGACAGAAGCTTTCTTTCTCTCAATAAATATATTTCGCTCAGGCCAGGGATTTAGCTCAGTGGCATAAGCGCCTGCCTGGCAAGCACTAGGTCATGAGTTTGATTTCTGGTACAAATATATATATATTCTGATGTTAAGTTCCATTGTTTCTAAAATTCATTCTTTGATTTTAGAGAACATGAAGTTGCACTGGACATCCAGTAGGCTGGGCATTTCATCCCCCTGTATCATCGAGGGAGGGTTTTCTGAAAGCGAGGGTGGAAGCCTTTAAACAAGAGCTCATGCTAGCTGGCCCAGGAGGCCTTCCAGTTCTGTCTGAAGAACCTGGAGCAGGTTCCCTCAAGGCAGCCACGTTCCTGCCCCAGCCTTCCGGATGCGCCCTGCTCCTTGCTGCCTCCGGATGGACATCCAGGCTCCGTGTAGCCTGTCATGTAGGGAACCTGGAGGCCAGCTGGCTGATGCCCTTTCTGCTCCATTTCTCCTCAGCGCACACAGGGACAGCTCCAGCAGCCTTCATGTGGCTGTCCCAGCTGCAGAGGGTACAGTTAGGCAGGGCCCAGAAGGAAGGACAGTGATGGGCAGCCCTGCTGCCCACAAGGCCTGCAACACCCAGGCTGTACCTGGGGCCCCTGACATGCATGCGGCCAGGTGGAGACTCCGCTGAGGACACCGCCCCACATCTCCTTCTGCTGCTGCCGCAAACTATTACGAGGTTCCCTGTCGTACCCATTCTTGGGATCTGGCCCTACTGTGGAGCACATTTGTTGTGCTGGATGATCTTCTTCAAGAAGGGGGCAATATCTTGCTCCCCTGGAATAAATACCAGTGTGGGACCGAGCTGGGTGGCCATGTCTGGAGTCTGCTGGAACCCTGAGTGCCAGAGCTTCTCCCTAAAAACCCAGCAGTCTTCTAAGGGCTCAGACCAGGCGCTTGTACGCACACACACTGAGCTCTCTCGCCCTGTTGTACCTAGAGTATAGCCTCAAACTTGTGATCCTTCTACCTCAGCCTTGAGAACAGCTGAGGTTACAGTGCCATGCCACCACTGCTGGCCACAATTTTAAAAATTCTTTGTTTGATACTAAGAACATAAGACAGTAAATATTAATGAGGTAGTGTTTCAGTATATGCATAAATTGTATAATGTTCAAGTCAGATTAAAACGGATTACCTACTCCAATATGTATGATTTCGTGGTAACACAACATGCAAAGCCCTTCCTCCCGGCTGTCTGGATGTATAGCATAGGAGGATACTTGCTGTGCAGTGGAGCCTGCTTCTCTCTTCCCCATGGGTGCAGGGTGCCTGCAGCCTCTCCTCACGTGCCCTCCAGACCGCTGTCTCCTCTTCCACGCATGTGTGGGGCTGGGGCACTCACTCTCCTGTCTCCTTTCCCTTGCACCATAGTCTTCTCTACCCGCTCCTGCTAGCCGCGTGCCATGTGCTTGGCAGGGCCTAGGCCTTGGCACCTCTGCCCCCGGGCTGTGGGAGGGCCCACAGTGACCAGGGCCACGGGGCTTTCTCCTGCGGTGGAAGCCTGCGGTCGGTCCCGAATCCCTCCAGGCTGTCTCCCCGGTGGTCGCAGCAGCTGGAGCCCTAAGCTCACCAGGCTTGCAGGCTTCTGCTGCTGTGGGCGCAGCCAGGCTTCCTGGAGCGCAGTGCTGGCTCACTGTGGTTTCGTGCTGCGTTTCCGCGATGAGTAGGAACCTTGAGAATCATTTCCTATGGCTTCCTTTGGGAAGCATCTGTTTGGGCCTACTGCCTACTTTTAGAATTGGGTGCTTGCTTGTTTGCTGTTGAGTTTTTGTAGTTCTTTATATATTTTGGAAATTTTATATTTTGTACCTATTGTCAGGTGTATAGTTTATAAATATTTTCTCTTGTTTGTTTCGTGACTTTCACAATTATTTCCTTGCATGCTGTAACCCCATGTGACTAATTTTCCTTTTAAGGTTTTATCCAAAAACTTCTTGCTCATTGCTATGATGTCTTCGTATGTAAATGAAGTACAGCATCAGAAATGGTGGTCCGAGCTACTAGGAGGCTGAGGCTGGAAGAACTCAAGCTCCAGGCCAGCGGACCAGGGAATTTAGTGAGATCCTGGGGATATAACTCGACGACAGAGCACCCCTCAGTCCCCCGTACGCCCGCCTCCAGACCGAGTCAGAGAAAATGACCGAAGTTGGGGTCCCGGCCGCTGGGTCCCCCATAGGCACCTCATCGCACTCCCTGCTGGGCCTCCCTCCTGGCTTCCGGAGCTCTTCATTGGTAGCTTTGAAATCATCTCCTCCCTGACACCTAATGCAACGTGGTCTAATGTGCTCCACCTTCAGGCACCCGGGGGCGGCAGAGGTCCTGAGGGAGGGAAGGTGATGTGCACCACCACACAGAGACTCCCGGAAGGGGGGAAGGCAGGCAGGGAAATCCAGCGGACACCGGGACCTCGACATCCAAATCCACAGCGAAGGAAGCCTTCGTTTTCTTTTTTCTTCTTTTGCTTCTCTTTATTCGATCAGATGTGAGAGCTTTCTCGGGAAAAGAGGATTATTCTCACTAGGAATTATTCAACATACTCTGCATCTCTATTTGGCAAGAGTACTGTAAAAGGAATTAAATTGGATTAGAATACTTCAATAAAAAAATTTTTTTGAGCAAGAGCTTGCTATGTAGTCCAGGCTATGTAGTCCAGACTCATGGCAATCCTCCTGCATCAGCCTCCCAAATGCTGGGATTACGAGTGTCCCACTATACTCAGATCATCAATAATCTTTTATGATTAAAAACTTATGATCCTCTGATATAACAACAATTATTTTGCTTTGGTCATGTATTTCCCCAGTTTATGAGGAAGAGGATTAAAGCACTCACTTTTATAAGAAATTTTGTTTATTGATTAAAAACAGAACTGCTAATGTATACAGGTGTGAAAATATATTAAAATATTGAGATACATATATATATTTGTGACTTCAGATGGTTTGTTTTTTAAAAAAATTGGTTCCAGGGATTGAACTCACAGCTGCATGCTTGCAAGGCGGGTGCTTATGCCGTTGAGCTAAATCCCAGCCTCGCGGATACTTTCTAAAAGTATTTTAAGTTCAAATCAGTATTATACTTGCTAATAATTACTAGTTTGGATTTTGCTGTACTTTTCCTCAGAATGTTCTAGACACTTTCCAACAAACATATTAAGGGTGCAGAAAATAAAAGATGACAGCAGGTGTCTAGATAAGAGCAATTTGGGGGTAAGAAATAAGTTGTCTAGGAATATACAAACCACAGCATAAAGTTACAATGTCTTAAAAATTGAAGCAATGGTTACAATTCCCGTTCTAAGAGCATACTGATTACAGCCTGGGCACTGTGGCAGTACACCCCTGTAATCCCAGCACTCAGCACTTAGGAAGCTGAGGCAGGAGTAATACCCTGAGTTTGAGGCCAGCCTGAGCTACATAGTGAGCTCAAGGCCACCTTATATAACCCTGACCCCCAATAAATGAAGATTACTAATTATAGTTTTTTAATGTAGTGCTGGGGATGGTTGCAGACCTCATCCAAGTGCTCTACATCCCCAGACGTGGGTGGGTGGTAAATACTTGTTTTGTGGTGTGAAGGACAGAACCCAGGTCCTCTGCATGGAGCTGAGTTCCCAGTCCTTTTTACTTTTTATTTTGCGATAGGGTCTCACAAAGTTAAAGCCTTTCCTTTTGACGTATCTGGCTGCTTTCGTTCTGGCCTTGGGTTTCCCTAGAGCCCAGGCGCCTCTGAAACTGCTGCTCCAGGCCTTGCTCTTGTCTCTGTGTTACTGTATCAGTCAGCTAAGTATCTCCCATCTCATCTTTCTACAGTGCCTCCTCCAAACTGAGGCCAGAGTTGAATCTATTTCTTTTTTCTTATCTTTTTTTCGAAGTGGGGATTAAACTCATGACCTTACACTTGCCAGGCAAGCACTTGTGCCACTGAGCTAAACCCCCATCTCCCCCCTTTTTAAAATCTTTTTTTTTCCCCAAATCTCTTCTATCATCTCACCTTCACAATGAAGTTCTAGTGCCTTAAAGTGAATACATACGATTTTTTGTTTAAAGTGTTTCTTTTTTTGGTACTGGCAATCAAACTTAGGACTTTACACTGGCCAGGCAGGTGCTTATGCTGCTGTGCTAAATCCCCAACCCCTACATAAGTTTTTTTTTTTTTTTTAATGAACTGACCTCAAGTAGACTTTCTGAAATTCCCATTAGGTTAACAGTTCCACTACAGAACCATGTGTAGTTGCTTGAATTGTCCAGATCTTCTTATGCTTCTTGGGTTTTATAGAACCCATTGCTGCTGTCTGAGAGTGGTCCCCCTTCATCCTGCCAGTCTTCATCAATCCAGGCATTTCGTGAGACCCAGTTCAGACAATAAAAAACAACTCTCTGTGAACAGGGGCAATGAGAAAGGAATCAAAGTATGTTACTATAATACAAATCAATGAACCCTGTAAAATTTTTTTGTTTTAATTTGTATTTCTGTATGTGGTTGAGCACACTTGGTGTCCTGGCACTCAGAACGCTGAGGTGGGAGTGTCTCCACGGATTTGAGGCCAGCCTGGGCTACCCAGTGAGTTCAGGGTCAGCCTATACTATGTATCGAGAGTATGTCTCAAAAAACTGAAAATAAATAAACTTTAAAAAATAATTTTTTATTGGGGGCTGGGGATTTAGCTCAGTGGCATAAGCACCTGCCTTGCAAGAAGGCGGTCGTGAGTTTGATCCCTGGTACGGAAAAATAAATAAATAAATTTTTATTGATACATAAAAGACATGCAGCTCTGAAGTCAAGTATTTGTCATTTTTCATTCCATAAAGTGATGAAGAGACCTTCTTTTGAAGTCCAATTAGACTGTGACAGCAAAGCTGGGCCTGGTGACACACGACTCTGATCTCAGCACTTGGCAGGCTGAGGCAGGAGGACACTGCAGATTCTGGAACAGCCTAGGCTACAAAGTGAGCTCAAAGCCAGCCTGAACTGCATAGAGAGACCGTGTCTCAAAAAGACAAAAAAAAAAAAAAAAAAAAAGAGAGAGAGAGAGAGATTATGACAGTAGTCATTGCACAGTGCTGCAACTGATCCTTGTATCATTTTCGTACTAGCCAGTGGGGACCATGACAGTAAGGAGAACTTGTTGCTTGCACAAAAAATGCACATAAAAAACACTTCTGGAATTAATGACCCCCAAAATGGACAATGTCTAACTCCATGGCATTATAGAGCACTATGTTGGACTCTGGTCACGGACACAGTTGGCAGCAGAAATGACAGTGAATGGAAATGCAGCCCCTGTAAGGGGAAGAGCCTCTCTAGCAGGAGGGCCTGGGGTAAGGCTGCTGGAGGGACTCTGATAGAGAGAGACCTAGACTTTTGGAACAGGGAGAGGACAAGCTCCCAAGCACAAGGGCAGGGAGCGGGGCTGCAGCCTGCGGGCATGGTGGGGAATGCACTCCAACCATGCCAAGGTCTTGTTTGGAGGAAAAAACCTCAAAACAAAACTGGAAGGTAGTATCAATACAGAGGAGGAAATCATAATGGCATATACTACTTGAATCATTTTCCATGCTAGTCTACAAGTGTTAATGGTACTGGGCTTGCTTAAACAACCTTAATATAAATGAGATGTCACATTTGTACTTTAGCACTTTCTGGTTAACGATTATTATAAATGAAACCTACAACTTCAGGCAAATCAAGGGGATCCAGACACAGGTGGACGGGCAGAGGGGAGAGGAAAAGGGATGAAAACAGCAATTAAGATGCGCTGTGCACACAGACCGACCTCACAAAGGAGTGTGAACATTATGCACTGCACATGTGCGCTAATAAAAATGTGTGTATTATTTTAAAAACTAGATTTCTTTAGTCATTAGAATAATGCCCTTTCCAGTGTCTAACCTACCATTGGTTTTTTTTTTTTCTTCACTATTTGTTGCTTTTTGTCTAACTAGAAATTCTATTTATTTACTGTGGAGACTGAACCCAGGACCTTCACACTAAACTACATCCCCAGCTCTTTAAAAAATTTTTGTTCTTATGTAGAGTCTTAGTAAATCACTAAATTACCCAGGCTGAGCTTGAACTTGTGACCCTCCTGTCTCAGCTTCCCAGACTGCTGGAATGACAGGTATGTGTTCTGGTCACACCCCAGTTTTTGCCTTTCTAGGACCACGAAGTTAGTGTAACCACTCAGTAGCTGGATAGCAGAACCCACTGCAGCCCCACGACCTTTGTAAAAACAGCTGGCAGATGCCCACAACCCATTACCTCACTTCCTAAAGGCCTCAGCCTGAGCCTCAGGCAGGGCAGCAACTGACTCCACAGCACAGAATTCCGTCCTGCTGCAGGCTCACCTCTCTGGAATAAACTGGCTCTTATAATGATCCTGTTGATGCTGGATTGTTATAATTCCTTCCAAAATGCAGTTTACATTTCCAACCTAGTTCATTTTTAAACACTAGCTATGAGGAAAACTGCTATTATTTTAAAGCAACCTTTAACCAATTGCAATGGCATGCAGCTGTAATGCCTGCTACTTAGGAGGCTGAGACAGGAGGGCCCTTTGAGCTCTGCCTGAGCAACATGAGACTTCAACAGCAAAACCCAAAGAAATGAAGGTGATCTAAGACAAAATATCGCTTTCACCTGAGTGCTGTGGTGCATCCCTGTAATCCTAGACTGGGGAGGCTGACAGAGGCTTGGCAAGCTTGAGGCTAGCCACTCTGCTCAAAATAAAAAGTAAGCAGGGCTGGGGTGCTCTACATGGTAGAGTGCTCCTGGATTGTAGCCCCAACGCAAAAAAAACAAAACAAAACAAAAAAAAATAAAAACGCCTTTTGTTTTTGTTCAAAGTATGTTTCTTGACTGGACATTTTACTTAACCGCCCCATCTATTTTTACACGCGCAGGAGTTGTGGTGTTTGGAGTTGCATTCATTTCTATTCTTCTGCAGAAGGACTCCATGGGACAGACATAAAAGTTATTAGCATGTACCTGCTAACTAGACGAGGCCAGCTGATAAAGCTCATCGAAGCAGCAACCGCGACCCTAGCGCCTACCCGGCTCGGTGCGCGCCCTCGCGGGGCAGTTTTTCTGCCTGGCACCGAACCGCCCGCGATGGCGGTGATAAAATGCGCGTTTTGTCTCTCCTCGGAAAGAACCGGCATCCTCCGGGCCCAAGCACTCTCGCATCTACTCCACTCAATAAACCTCTTCCTTTAATCTCTGAAGATGGATAGCACCTTCATCGCAGCTCACACGATTGCGCGCCCTCCCCCGTCGGCTCAGAACTTCCATTCCCTTGCCTTTGCGCCACCCCTGGCTTGTTGACATCCCGGGTCCCTGCTCTGTACTTTGTTTCAAATGCAAAAAAATAGCGTAGGGGGGAGCCTTTGAGAGGAATCCCGCTTGCTGCATATCAGAGGAAAGGCGTGGTCGTTTTACAGGCACGGAAAATAAAATGAGCTCCGCGGCTGGTTTCGCAGCCATCAGAGCGGTTACTCCTTTCCAGCGCCATCCCCACCTCGCAGTCAAGTGCGCCGCAGGGCAGTGCGGCTCTAACCGCCTCGCCGGGGGCAGCGCTTCCCCGCGCAGTCTTAGGAGCGGCCGGCCGGAAGGCTGAGGCCCGCCCCCTGCGCCGTCCTCCGCCACCTTGCGGGGCGCCGCGTGCCGGCAGCTCGGCCTTGCTCTGCTCCCGGCTCTGACCAACCCAGTGCTCCCCACGAGACCCTCACACGTCTTAGCCTTTTGACCTAAGCTCCCTGCATTGGCATACCCCTTTTTCTGTTCATAAAACTGGCACTCTTTTCTGCGCTTCCACCTTCGGCTCTTCACCTCTGCTTCGTCCTGGTTCTTCTCCGGCTTCCAGTCACGCGGACGGGGCTCTGACCCCTTCCCCGGCTGCGTCCGGACTGTTCTTCCCTCACCTGGACCGTGAGGGTGCATTTAGTGGGCACCTTCTCTGCACGGCGCTGGGGACTGAAGCCAGAGCACAGCAAGGCCAGGAAAATAGTTCCACCCTTGAGCCACGTCCGTGACCGGATTTGTCTGTCTGTCTGTCTCTGTCACCCTCCCTCTGTCTCTCTCTCTGTCGCTCCCCCCCCCCGTTTCCCCCATCTCTCTCCAGAAAGAGTACTGTTGGCTTCTCTGACTTTTCGCTCATCCCTTTCAGTCTTTGTGATACTGGGGGTTGAACCATGGGGGCTCTACAATATGCTCCCAGCTCCAGCCTCTCACATAGTTTTGAGACAGTCTGTAAGTTGTCCATCCACCAGGTGGGATGGAACTTGCAGTCCTCCTGTCTCAGCCTCTCTCAGGGCTGGGATTTGCAGGAATGGACCACTGTGTCCGCTTCTGTTCTTTTAGGTGCATTTTCTTCACAGGGTTTTTCTCTCTCTTATTTTGAACTTGGTTGTAGGCAATTTCACCCAAATCAGCAGCTTCGTCTATACTGAATGAAGAGCCTGCAGTCAAACTTCATTGGCTTAACACATGGTGAATTTCACTCTGAATTTAACCTTGTTTCCAACTTTTTTGAGGATAAGAAGTCACCTCCCTCTGCACATTTCCAAATGCAGTGACAAAAAACAATAGAGAATACCAACTCCTATGTCAGTCCTCAAGTCGTGTTGATGTCAGTTACCCAGAAAGACAATTTTCCAAATCCTTTTTTTCTTTGCCTCCATTGCCATCATTTGAGTGAAAAACAGTCCCTCAAAAAACAAACAAAACAAAAAACAAAAGCCCTCGACATATATTTGTCTGAGAATTTTTTCATTTCTGCAATTAGCACTTGAGGGCTAATTATAATCATTTAGGTTTGTAATATCTTGACTACAATTTTTATTCTAAAATTTCTTTTATATATAAAAGCAATGAAAATTTTATATATGTGTATATATACACACAATATACATTTTGTAGGACTGTAGCTATTGAATCCTGAAGCTTTTTTTTTTTGTCTTTTTCCTTTTTATCGTTACCAGGGACCGAACTCACGACTGCCTGCTTACAAGGCAGGTGCTTATGCTGCTGAGCTAAATCCCCAGCCCCTATCCTGGAGCTTTTAAAAAATTTTTTGCTGTGTGTAGCAGCCCATTCTTATAATCCCTGGAAAGCTGAGTGACTAGGTGAGACTCTTTCTCAAAATTTAAAAAGGGCTGGGGCGGTAGCTCAGTGTAAAGGACCTGGCTTCAGTTCTCAGTACTGCAAAAAGCATTTTAATTTTGAAACAAAGCTTTGCTTAAATGCCTAGACTGGCCTTGGACTTGCAATCCTCTTGCCTCCGCCTCTTGAGTAGCTGAGATTAGAAGCATTTGCCACTGTACTTAGAAAGTATTAAATTCTTTCTCCTCCTCCCTTTCCCTTCCTCCTGAGACTGGATTGGTCTCCAGCTCTCAATCCTCTGGCTTCCTGAGTGCTGGGACTGGCAGGCACCAGTCCCGGCTTCAGTTCCAGTTGTTCAAGCCTGATAATATTCCACCAGCCATCAGTTTGCATTTATGTAACTGATTATTCTCCCATAAACCGAGGCAGACATCTATCTAAACATCACTTTCATACTCTGTAAGCCTACATCCTCAAATGCTTGGTACCAAGGATAAAAAAAAGTGCACTTAAAATGTGCTAGATGAATGAATAACTGTTCAAAGTTTCTTTTTATCTTCATAGTCTCGCAATTTACCCTAGTCAAAAATAAATACTTTTCATTTGAATGCTTAAGGTGTTATTTCCAGTATAAACTACTGAGTTGTCTTTCCATACAGTTAAGGGTCTAACCTGTTCTAATTTGTACTCTATGGACCATGCCTGTAAAAAGAAAACAAGGGCAATGCAGAAGCAGCAGAAACCCTAGCACGTGCACAAACTGTGCTATGTAATCACCATCTGCTATTCAGGCCTGCCTGGCCCACCAGCCTGACTTCGGTACTGCGGCTCAAACCCAGAGCCTGGGCATTGAGCTGCATCCCCAGTTCTTTGTTATTTTGGGGGTGTGGTTAATTTTCAAAGCTGAACAATCTGAGGAGAGTATAGAAAGACAAGAAAGCAACTGATATCCCTGTGGTGCTTTCTGTGGGATGCAAAACAGGATGACATAGTTGATTTTGGAATCACTTACAGTCCAACACTGCTGACTACTTGAGGGGGATGGATGTTCACGCAACAACAGACATACATTGAAACATCCTCCGCAAACTCACAATGAAAAGATTCTCGTTTCTTTAGTTCTAGATGCTCACTGTGCTTTGCCACATTTAAAATTTCCACAATCAAAAGGCAGGTGCACGAGCTCCCCGGACCGCTGTGAGGAGCTCCCCTCCACCGCCCCCTGAGTGGCGCTCCCTCGCCCCGCCCCCGACGCCGCGGCGCATGTGCAGTGCCTTCTCCTCGTCCGGGCCCGGACGCCGCTCCCCCGCGCACGCGCAGCCCGCCGCCTACGCCAACGCCGCCGGAGTCCATGGCAGGGACGCGCTGGGTCCTCGGGGCGCTGCTTCGAGGCTGCGGTTGTAACTGCAGCAGCTGCCGGAGCACGGGCGCCGCCTGCCTGCCCCTGGCCTCGGCCGCTGGTCCCTTCCCCGCGGGCGTGTCGGGCCGCCGCCGCCTGCTGCTGCTTCTGGGCGCCGCGGCGCAGACGCGCGGCCTGCATTCCGGGCCCGCGCGCGCCAGGAGGCTGGCGGGACCCGCGCCAGCCGCCGCCGCCGCCTGCCACCCGGCCCTGCGTGCCCCGCTGCTGCCGCAGTCGCTGGCGGCCGCCGCGGGCCCGGCGCGGGGCTACAGCCAGGTACGGGCCTTGGGCGGGAGCGCGACCCGTGAAGGTCATGCAGTGTGACAGGTCCGCCGCGGCGCGGTCCCGGGCGCGCGGTTCCGTCGTGCGGGGCCGGGTCGGGCGGAGCCTGGCCGGGCCGGCAGCGCAGGGTCAGGCTTGGGGCGGGAGCGCGCCCGTCTGTGAGGCCGAGCCTCTCGCGGTCTCGGGCCCGGCGCCGCCGCCCTTCCTAAAAGCCGGCGGTGCCGACGGGATTCGAGGAGGCTGGAAAAGTTGCCCTAAAACACCGACAGCAACCCATCTTCGTGAGCCAGTTGTACAAAACGTTTCCTCCTGTGAAATGACTGCAGTGGTAAAATCTTTGGCGTGTTACCTTGTGTGAGCCGCTTTGCTTACGTTTACCAATGGCTCCTTCACCTTAGACAAAGTTTTTATGGAAACGCATTTGCCTTAGCACGCGGCAGATTGCAAGTTGTTCCGGGGCTGGGTAATTTGAGGGTTGCACCCACCTTCTTCACACCTAGTTACAGCCCCAGCCCTTTTTTGTTGTTTGAGACACGGTGGGCTTGAACTTTTACATCCTTCTGCCTCAGCCTTTCACAGTGCTGGAAGGGTTATAGGCGTCCACCCCTCTGATCACAAATCTTAAACCTTTGTTATCTTGGTTGTAGTGTTGGATTCTTACTGCAGTCTGCCTTCGTTTAAATTATAAAGTAGTATCCTGGAGGTAGAGCTGTAAGGTTCTGTTGCTTTCAGCCATCCGCCTCTGCTCTGTTGCCCTGACAGTTAAATCGTTCCAAGGCCTCCTGTTGTCTTGCTGATTTACCCACGGCTCAGGGGCTCAGTGTCTTTCAGTGTTTCTTAAATTTCGTTTTGCCTGTGCAGGGAAGGGATTTTTGTTGAGCCAGCATTCAAGGCCTTCTGCTCCAGGGTCTTTGGCACCTGTTTCTACCCAGCAGTTTATGTGCATTCTTTGCGGGTTTTCAGGTGTGCCCTTCCCGTCCCACTTTATTCCTCACTTCAGACTGGAGTGTCCTGGCCTTCCTGTGCCCACCAGGCCCGATGCTTTTTTCCGTTATCACTGTTCTGCATTCCTGCAACACTATGTCTTGATATGAATACTCAGAAAGAATCGTGCCTTGTGTACATCTAGGTAGAGAGCTCTTTGAGGTGAGGTCTCATACGGAGCACAGTGTGCAGGGGGCTTTTAAATGTCCCATTGAAGGGATCCTTCTTTTTGACCTAATTAAATCACTATTATTAGGTACAATTTTAGGCCTGATGAATAAGTCCTCAATATAGTTTATGACCTTCCAAACCACGGTGATACACTTGCTTACTGGTTTAGGTTGTACAGTTAAAGCTAAAATAGGATGAGTTGGATTTGTGCAGTTTTTTTTTTCCTTTGAAATAGTTCTAACATGTAGAGCATTTGTTTTCTAAGTAAGTTGCCAGAGAAGTATTTTTAAAGTTCCTCATGTCTCTCGAAAGGAGTCCAGAACCACCTACCTGGAAGACCTCCCATCACTTCAGGAGTATGAATTGGCCTCACCCAAGTTAGGAGAGGAAGTGGATGATGTGTATCTCATTCGTGCTCAAGGGCTGCCCTGGTCATGTACTGTAGAAGACGTACTAAACTTTTTCTCAGGTATGTCTCTTTCTTTCTCTCTGTCTTTATTTATTAGGTAAGGTCTTGCTGTGTTTGCCAGGGCTGTTTTTGAACTCTTTAGCTCAGTGATCCTCCTGCCTCCAGCTCCTGAGGGCTAGGACCACAGGCCCATTCCACTATGACCAGTTTTTATTTATTTATTATTATTTTTTTTTTATCAGTACCAGGGATTGAACTCACTACCATCTGCTTACAAGGCAGGTGCTTATGCCGCTGAACTAACTCTCCAACCCCTATGATCAGTTTTTATGTTATAAGTAGGTAATGTTTTCTTTTTTAGTGCTGGGGCTTGAACCTAGAGTTCTCCTACGTAGATAGGTCTGTAAGTCTGTAAACCTCTTTAGTTTTTCTGAGACAGGGTCTCGCTGTGTAGCTCTGAACTCTGTATGTAGTCCAGACTGGCTGTGTACTCACAGCCATCATCCTGCATCAGCCTCCCTAGTACTAGGATTACAGGTGTGGACCACTATTCCTGGTTTGCAAACCTTTTTTTTAAACAGTACCAGGGATCAAAGTCACGACTGCGAGATTGCAAAGCAGGCGCTTATGCCACTGAGCTAAATCCCCAGCGCTGGTTTGCAAACCTTTAAAAAAAAAAGTGTTTTGCTGGGTGTGGTGGCTCACGTCTGTAATCCCAGCACTCAGGAGGCTGAGGGAGGAGAATCTTTCGAGTTTCAGACCAGTCTTGACTACAAAGTGAGCTCACAGCCAGCCTGAACTGCATAGAGAGACCCTGTCTCAAAAAATTAAAAAAAAAAAAAGTGTTTTATTTTGAAGTAGTATCTTGCTAAGTTATTAATACCTAGGCTGGACTCAAATTCATGATCCTCCTGCTTCAGCCTCTCAGAGTACAGAGTATAGATGATTTCCTCTTAAAATGTAGAATAGCCATGTGTATTATAGGTGTGTACCACCGTGCCTAGTTTAAGTGTGTAATTTTGTTTGACTAAAAGATATTTGAGACAACTGTACTGGGGATGCCCTTTTTTGATGGCTGGGAACTGTCTCACTCTGTGTCATTAGAGATTCTACAAAGTGATACCCTGGGTACATTGGTGATATGCACCAGATTTTTTTGTTTGTTTGTGTAGTGATGCTGGGAATTTAACCCAGGGCCTTTGCACTAAATTACATCTCTAGTCGTTTTTATTTTTGTTTTGAGACAGGGTCTTACGAAAAAGATTCAAGTCCCTAAGATGGGACTTGAATTTGTAATTTCAGTTTTGAGCCTTCCAGAGTAGACAGATCACATGCTTGTGCCACCATGCCCCACAACCTTCTACCAGATTTAAAGACCTTGAATGGAACCAGGTATGGTAGGCACAGGCTTGTAATCCCAGCTCTTAGGAGGCTGAGACAGGAGAATTGTTGGAATTTAAGGCTACCCCAGACCCTGTAACAAGACCTTCTCTCAAAAAAAAAAAAAAAAAAAAAAAAAAAGGCTTTAAATGCAATAAAAGTAATGTGGTATGCAACCAATTTTTTCAGGTGTTTCAGTGTGTACATAACAAGCCAGGCCTGGTGGCACAGTGCCCATAATCCCAGCAGTCTAGGACACTGAGGCAGGAGGATGGAAAGTTTGAGCCCAACCTGGGCAGCGTAACAAGATTCAGTCTCAGAATAATCAATAAAGGGCTGGAGATGTTGCTTAGTGCCTAAGCCCTGGGCACAGTCACGTGTACTGCAAAAAAAAGTGTATAATAAAAAGCCAAACCTATTGGTTAGAAATGTGGGGTTGAGGAGATTTATCTCAGTGGCATAAGCGCCTGCTTGGCAAGCACAAGGTCGTGAGTTCCATCCCTGGTACACCCCTACCCCCCGCCAAAAAAGAAGTAAAGCAAAAAAGATGAAAATATTAAAGAAGAGAAATATGTGGTTGAGGGTGATTTTTTTAACAACCACAAAATTTTTATTTTTTATATTAGACTGTGATTTAAAAATTTTCCTCTTGAGGCTTTTAGATGATTTCCTCTTAAAATGTAGAATAGCCATGTGTGTTATACAGCTGTAGTCTTAGCATTTATGAGCCAGGCAGGAGGTCATGAATTGGAGGCTAGCCTGGCTACAGACTAAGGTTGAGGCTCTGAATGAATGCATGTGTGGTGGAAGCTGGGCTGGGCTACATAGTGAGTTCAAGGTTTGCCCGAACTACATAGCAGGACTCAGTCTCAAAAAACCAAACCGAACAAACAGAAGGAATAAGCACTGCACAGATGTTTTTCCTTGATAATCAAAGTGGGAAATGAAATTACTGTAGAAAAATTATCATTTTTTTTTATGGTATTAGGGCTTCAACCCAGGACCTCATGCATGGTAGACAAGTACAATACCATTGAGTTACATTCCCTCTCCTGTTTTGTTTTGAGGTGGAGTCTTCCTAAGTTACCCAAATTTCATTTCATTTCTCTTTCTTTCGTTTATTTATTTATAATTTTTTTGAACTCTCTAGTTCAGACTGGCCTTGAACTCACTTATTTAGACCAGGCTGTCCTCTAAACTCATGGCAAACCTCCTACCTCAGCCTCTTGAGTGCTGGGATTACAGGCCTGTGTCACCGCATCTGACTCCATAATTTTCATAGGTTTTTTTTGTGTGTGTGTGTGATGTTGGGGTTTGAACCCAGGGCCACTTGCATGCAAGGCAAATACTCTACCACTGAGCTATATAGCTATATCCCCAAACCTCTTTATTTTTTGTTTTGACACAGGGCAGTACTGAAACTTGTGATCCCCTGCCTCAGCCTGCCTCATTGCTGGGATTGTAGGTGTGTGCCATGTTCAGGAGATACTTTATGAATACTGCTTTAAAGGAGTGTGCTCATGTATAACGCTAACCACATTTTAATCTCTTAAGTGACTCCAGGCTGGCTGTAGCAATGTTGCAATGGACAGGTGCATCTGAGTTGCCCCTGCCCTGCCTGAATCATTACCTCCACCCCACTGGGGTCTACTGAGCCAGGTGTGGTGAGCCTACATTCTGGGCCATGTACCAATCCCAAGTGCTCAGGTGCTTGTAGCTGTTGTGCTGAAGTTTGCCTCTGTTGACTGCTTGGGGCGATTTATTTATTTATTTATTTTTATTTTAAAGAGAATAAAATTAAACAACAAAACAGAACAAAATAGGACATAAGAAAGCAATGTAAGAGATACAAATTTCAAAGCTAGACGACCTGATATCTTCACTGTCTATCATATTGTCTCTTGTTTTCTTCCAAATAGTTGTCCATGTCTTCACATACAGAGAATTCATACAAAACAATGTAGTATAAAACTAATCCGAACAGAATGAGGAACGTGATTTAGGTCTTCAAAACCAGACAATAGAGGCTCATAGAGTCTCTCATTCTCTTCAAAATAGCTATCCATACTTTCATGTATATTGAAGTTCAACAAAACATAACAGGCAGATGGGGAGGGGTTACTTGGTTTCCCAACACTTCAGGTCCCAGAGTCCCAGTAAACACCGGTGGCTCCTGCCCTGGGCCACTGCAGCCTACCACACTCATAGCCGCTCTCAGTTGTGTGTTTGGGGGGGTTGCTTTAAGCTGTTTCTTTCTAATGAATTGACCATTTCACTGCCCAAGTTCTGAAATGGCCAACAGACCCTAGAAAGACATCTCTTTAGGCAGCTGCTTGAAGCCAACAGCAACAGGAAGCTGCGGGCCTTGACTCAGGGCCAGGCTTGGGGCGATTTAGATAGCACCCCTGCACAAGGTGACAAGGGTTTATGCGAGGACCATGACAGCGGTCAGCTCCTGCTTGGTGGCTGGGAAGCTGCACTGAGTGACTTGTGCAGCGGGCTTAGCTCGGAGTCTGGTTTTAACGGACTTCTCATATACTTTTAGACTGCAGAATCCGCAACAGTGAGCATGGGATCCATTTTCTCTTGAATAGAGATGGGAAGCGCAGGGGCGATGCCTTGGTTGAGATGGAGTCGGAACAGGACGTGCAGAAGGCCCTGGAGAAACACCGCATGTACATGGGCCCGCGCTATGTGGAAGGTGAGCCAGGCGGCGGGCTGCGCCTTTGGGGGAGTGTTTCTCAGGAAGTTTTTGTTTGAGTTTTTTTTTTTTTTTTTTTGTACTGGGGATCAAACTCATGACCTCACGCCTGCCAGGCAGGCAGTTGTGCCACTGAGCTAAATAAATCCCCAGCCCTTTATTTGAGCTTTGACAGTAGTAAAGTCGATAAGTATTATGAAAATATTGTTTTACAGCTGTGAAAATGAAGTGCATAGCTAATCTGAGCTTCCTGTCTCTGAAATGAGGCTTCTGGTCAGGTTTATTTTGAAGTTTTAAGGATGAGCTGTGTGTGGCACATAATAAATACTTAATAGATGTTCCGTATGATTTTCTTTTTTTTTTTTGGTCTTTTTCATTTTTATCGGTACCAGGGATCGAACTCACGACTGCCTGCTTGCAAGGCAGGCGCTTATGCCGCTGAGCTAAATCCCCAGCCCCCGTGTGATTTTCTTGAGAAGTGCATTCAGGACAAGTCTAGTGTTTGAATTTTTGGAAAACTCATAAGGTGGTAATGTTTGAGTGGGCCAGACATAGTCCAGGGCCTTGTGTAGGGTCAGTAAAGAAACTGCCAAGTGCACAACAGTAGGTAGCTCGGCATGTTGAAGATCATGGGATGGCTGCAGGGAGAAGATGAAGATGGATCACACAGACTTCCAGTGTCCCAGGGTCAGGCGATGCTGCTTCGCGGTGGTACCACTGTTGCTGTCTGACGTCAGACCTCTGTGTGCCCTTCTAAGCAGAAGCCTGGGTGCTCCAGAGGTTGGGGTGTTATTTGTGGTTGAAGGGAGGAAAAGAAGTGGCTGCCATGCTTTCCCTATTTCGGGACCCTTTGGTTGAGAAACTTGGGCTAGGGGCTGGGGATTTAGCTCAGTGGCATAAGAACCTGCCTTGCAAGCAGGTGGTCGTGAGTTCGATCCCCGGTACCGATTTAAAAAAAAAAAAGAAAAGAAAAGAAACTTGGGCTAGGTGTGTGGCCTTTACAGTTGAATGCGGAGAAGAGAGTGGCTCAGGGCTAACTGACTGACCTGACTTTAATGGTTTCCTTCGTCAGGTGCACTATGTATCCTTATGACTTTCCCTTGCAGTGTATGAGATAAACAATGAAGATGTGGATGCCTTAATGAAGAACCTGCAGGTCAAGTCCTCCCTGCCAGTCAGCGATGGTGTGGTTCGACTGCGGGGACTTCCGTACAGCTGCAATGAGAAGGACATCATAGACTTCTTCGCAGGTGCTCAGCAATTGGATCCTGTTGCGGGCCTATCTCTCCTTCCATGGTTACCTCTTTCCCTGTTGTCTTTTTGTGTCTTAGACGTGTTTGACCACTTAGCAGATCTTTGGGTTATGTCACACTGCTGAATAATTTCATAAGTCTTCATTTTACTACTGAACAAGATACTTTTGTGTGGTGGCTCACGCTTGTAATCCCAGCACTTGGGAGGCTGAGGCGGGAGTGAAACCACCCTGAATTGCGCGGTGAGACCTCTCTCAAAACCCTTTGCAGGACGGATATGGTCAAAATACACTCATTGAAGTCCTCCCCCTGAATGTGAAACGTGGGGGTTGGGATGATCAAAGTACCAGTTGTGAAGTGTATGTAGGAGTCTACCTAATGAGGGCCATTAAGCTGTATAACCAGTATGCACTAATGAAAAAGGATGTGACACAAAAAAGAAGTTAACAAAAGATAGTGTAAGACTTATATAGTGAAAACTATAGAATACTGTTAAAAAAAAATAAAGATGATCTAATATTTCTTCTGAATAAGTAGTCTTCTAAATAAGTAGAAATAGTGCATTGTTATCTTCTCAGAACTGGCCATTATTGGCTAAGACAAAGGCAATATATGTGATTTAAGCATATCTAACTCATATACTATTAGTGTCTTAGTCAAAATCTTTGTTGTCTCTTAGAATACAAATAATGGTTAAGAAAAAAGTTAGGGATGAGGTGTATGTGTTAGGTCTACTTGGACTAAACATTGTGGAACTGTAGGTATGCGAGTGTCTAGCTATGTAGTAATTTCTTATTCAGTATTGCCTAGCTTTGGGATTGGCAGTATACCTTGCAGATTTTGTTAGTGTATAGTAGATGCGTTAATTCTGAGGATAAAGAAGTTTTGGTAGCAGAACTAATCTGTAGTAATTTTCTTGTGTTCTAGGACTGAATATAGTAGACATCACTTTTGTGATGGACTACAGGGGACGAAGAAAAACAGGGGAAGCCTATGTACAGTTTGAAGAGCCAGAGATGGCCAGCCAGGCCCTGCTGAAACACAGGGAGGAAATTGGGAACAGGTGAGTGAGGCAGTCCTGGTGCGGAAGTTTTGCGCATCGGGTGGTGATGATGAATAGTGCATTGTGCTGTGACTGCTGAGGTTATCCAGATGCAGAAGATGCAGACGGACTGAAAGGAGCCCAGTGGTTCAGTCCTCTGGTAGCCATGGAATGAACACCCATCACTTAGTTTGACATTTGTTCTGATTTTTTTCTCTTTTTTCAGTATGTATCTCTTTTTTTTTTTTGAGACTGGCCTTGAACTCACTGTGTAGCTCAAGGCAGGCCTTGAGCTTTTGATCTCCTTCCTCCCACTTTTGGGTTGCTGGGATTGCAGGTGGATGGGCCACGTCTGGTTGGATTTGTTTTGGGGGCTGAAGCCCAGGTTAGGTGTTACTACTGGCAGCAAGTACTTCACTCCGAGCTCCGTGTGGCACCAGAGGAAAAATCAGCTGCTTGTCTGCTCTCACATTTGTGTGACACCAGGGTGCACATCACAGTGTATGTTTTCATTTCAGTTTTGGAGGAATAGTAAAAAGTCAGATTTTATGTGATTATTTTTTGCTTTCTGGCCTTTTTACTTAGTTCCCTGTGGTTAAAGATGAAAGCCACTTGAAGGCTCGTGTGTTTTAGGATATCCCACGCAGTTGGTTCAGAGGTCTTCTTTTTTTTTTGGTACCAGGGATCGAACTCATGACTGTGCACTTGCAAGGCAGGCGCTTAAGCTGATGAGCTAAATCCCTAGCCCCTCAGAGGTCTTAAAGACGTGCTGGAGCCGTGTTCTTTGCGGTTCTGGGGACCGCGTGCTTGGCCGACACCACGCCCTGGCCTATACATGTACCTCTGCTTGTAACCTTTTTAGGTTTTGTGAGTACAGTTGGTTTTCACAGCTCGATTTAAGAGCTTGTTTTGGGAGAGAGTCTCACTGTCACGGTGATGGTCAGAGTTTGTACTTTGTTCTGGAATTTCCTTGGTCTTGGTGAAGTTCTTCTCGGGAGGTAGTCTGACACTGTCGTCTTTAATGTCTCCCACAGAAGTGACTGTTACTTGTCATTATAAGGCATCAAGGATTGAGAAGAAAATCAGCCTTTGTATTTATCTGCTTTTCATGACTGTAGCAAATACTTGAGGCAGGCAAACTTTATATAGAAAAGAGGTTAATGCCAGATGCTGAGAGTCCACCAACAGGGCCAGGTCTTGGGGAACCCGTCCAGAAGGGCTATGTGAGAAGAATCACATCTTGAAGCAGGGAAGCAGAGAGCAGCTCAGGTTAGGCTTGGGCTTTGGTAACTGTTGGCTGTTGGAGGCCTGGGTCCTCGGAGCCTTCCCTTTCTGGAGCAGGGCCCCGTGAGCACAGGCTTTCCCACTTCCTTTCCTGTGTGTGCAGTTGTTCTTAGACGTTGATCATGATTTGCATGACTCAAGCACTAGCTTGGTAAAGAGATCAAAATCTACTGTTGAGACTGCTTTCGCATGGGCTAGTAGTCATCGTTACTGTTTATTTGCCCCATGTTTCACAGATACATAGAGATATTTCCAAGCAGAAGGAATGAAGTCCGAACACACATTGGCTCTCATAAGGCAAAGAAAATGGCATCTTCTCCTACTGCCAAGTATATGACTGAGCCAGATGTGGTCTTTGAAGAACACGAAATAAACGAGGATATTCGACCCATGATGGCTTTTGAAAGTGAGAAGGAAATAGGTAAGGTCCTGCTGCTGCTGTAACTGTTAACTTGTGAAGGTATTTTGAGTATATGCCAGAAGGGTTGTTTTAACTTAGCCATTTAGTGGACTAGCAAAAGCTGAGTACTAAAAACGTAACGAAAGGAAGTAAAATGACAACATTTAAACTGAGGTGGAGAAAGATTTGGGTAAAGAGAAGTGAATAGTGACTCTAGGAAGGATTTCTGTTTGCCTCTGGATTTAATTATTTGATTCCTAACCCCAAAGCAACCTTTGACGTCTTTGAAATTTAGCAGATGCTTTTGAAACGTATACCCTGGGGTTATCCTGTCACCATGCATGTGTGTTTGTACATAGGAACTGAAGTACCTTTTATGCATTGCATTGGATAGCTCAGTTTTATGCATTCTCTATAGTACTGTAACTAGCGAGTCTTCCTGCTTTGGAGGTTCTTTCATGATCCTTTTACCTTCTCTGTGTTATTACCAAGGGATGTTCTTAGCTGGGCGGTGGTTTCAGGCACCAGTGACTGGTGTCGGGTAAGCAGCTGGCATTTCATTCCAACACTCTGGCTTTGGGAGTCCTTGGCTAATTCCAGGAGAAATGGTAACTTTGGTATTTCAGAACTTGATCATAGTGGCTTTTAAAGAGTTTGTGCCTTGTCTTGCTCTCTCTCTCAGAACAGCCAAAGGAGGTGCCTGAGAAGCTTCCAGAAGCTGTCGATTTTGGAGCCACTCCCTCCCCACACGTGGTGCACATGAGAGGGCTGCCTTTCCATGCCAATGCCCAGGACATCATAAATGTGCGTGCAGTAAGACGCCCAGACTCAGTCAGGGAAGCTCTGAAGGTGAACTTGTGTTAATTAGGGGAAGGGGAAAGGACACTTCTTGAGTCAGGTGTCCTGTCCCTTGTTGGAAAGCTTGTTTCCTCTTCTGTAGCTGAAAGTGTGACATAGCTGGGCTGGTGGTACAGGCCTGGATTCCCAGCTTATGAGAGGCTGAAGCAGGAAGGTCCCTATAGATCAGGAGTTTAGGGTTAGCTTGGGCAACGTAGTGAAACCACATCTCTGTCTTGGTCTCTGACTCTGCCTCTTTATGTATGTATGTATGTATGTATGTATGTATGTATGTATGTATGTCTTTGAGGCCAGATCTCACTGTGCAGTTCAGGCTGATCTTGAACTTGCTTATGTAACCCAGGCTGGCCTCAGATTCACCAGTGGTCCTCTGGCCTCTATCTTCTGAGTCCTGGATTTATAGGCATGTGCCACCATGCTTGGTGAGACCATGCTTGTGCCACCATTCTTGGTGAAACCATGCTTCTTTAAAAAAGAGTTGGGTTTTGGGGCTGGGGATTTAGCTCAGCGGCATAAGCGCTTGCCTTGGAAGCAGGCAGTCGTAAGTTCGATCCCCAGTACTGATAAAAAGACAAAAAAAAAAAAAAAAAAAAAAAAAAAGAGTGTGTTTGTACTACATTGAAAGAAAAAAGATTTGAGGATTTTATAGATGCCAACTAATATGAGATAGATTTAGTAATTACAGTTTGGTTTCCTAATAAATTGGTTTAACTCACTGAATGTTTTGTTAAGGAAACTGAGACCCAGGTATCTGGGAGCAGGTATAGCAGATGCTCCTGACCTTGGCTTGCAGCGCAGGCCGAGAGTGTGTTGATCACCTGGCTCTCTTGGCGGAGCCTAGGATCAGGCCTTGTGCAGTGCTAGAGGCCTTCCTCGTCCTGCGGTCGGCTGGAGCTGCAGGTTGCCGCCATGCCTGCGTCTCAGTGTGTTACTACATAGCACTCGTTTCAAAACCACCAGACTTCAGTGTGGTCTTTCCTACGTTTGAATTGCTTTTGTACCACTGGACTCAGAAGCCCTGACTGGAATTGTGAAGCCACTGTGTGTGCTACCCAAGACTCTGGGGCTGATGTGCCCAGGGTTCTCAGGAGGTACCATTTGAGTTGTTTTGTTTTGTTTTGTTTGAGACTGAATCTTGGTGTATAACCCTGGTTGGCCCCAAACTCACTCAATCCTCTTGCCTCAGCCTCCCAGGTGCTGGAATGATAGGAGTGTGCCATTGTGCCAGCT
The DNA here is from genome assembly GCF_034190915.1 of Cavia porcellus. NCBI lineage: Eukaryota > Metazoa > Chordata > Mammalia > Rodentia > Caviidae > Cavia > Cavia porcellus. The sequence goes on along the minus strand of NW_026947513.1, from coordinate 45,860,508 downwards.
ACCATGTAGTTTTCTTGCAATATTCCCTGCCTTTTGGGAAAGTGAATATAAAATACACTTTTTTAAACAATATATACTATATGAGTAAAACAATAAGACAAAGCTTTGGTCTTTCTGAACTTGAGGACACATATGAAATGTAGATCAAACCTAGTCTTCAGTTACTAGTGAGGCCTCAGATTTGTCATCAGTATGTCAAATAATCTAACACTAGTAACAGGGATCAGCTTGCTCTCTCTCTCTCTCTCTCTCTCTCTCTCTCTCCCTTTTTTTTTTTTGGTGTTAGGAATTGGGGATTGAGTCCAGGGCACTCTTCCTCGGAGTCACATCCTCAGCTGTGTGTGTGTGTATTTTACTTGGAGGTTGTCTCTCTAAGTCGACCAGGCTGGCCTTGAACTTGACAGTCCCTTTGCCTTACCTTCCCAAGTAGGCAGTATTAATTGGGGTGTGTGTGCCACCCCTGGCTAGGAACTGTGTCTCACACACAAGTATTACAGCGCAAATAAGTATTAAAGCACCATGTTCTGTTCCTTGGTTTGGAGCAGTATCCACTCTGTGTGATAGTTCGGTTGATGAGGTACATATCTGATTGAAACACAGTATTTTGCGAGGCAGCTCTCACTATGTAGTCCAGGCTGGCCTTGAGCTTATTGTGTAGCCTGGGCTGGCTTTCAGTTGATAATCCTCCTGCCTCAGTGTCTTGAGCCCTGGGATTACATATATCACCATGCCTGGGAAAACATGAGCTTTTAAGGATTGAAAAAATATTTTTGCCAGGTGTGGTAGCACATACCTGTAGTTCCAGCACTCAGGAGGCTGAGGCTGGAGGCTCTCTGTGAGTTCCAGGCCAGTCTGAACTATAGTGAGGGCTTGTCTCAAAAAAAAAAAAAAATCTTTACTGTTTTGTTCAACAATGTGAGAATCATTTGTGTAATGATTGTGTTTGTAGTTAAAGTTTTATGGGAGACCTGTAACCAGTTTCACTTTAAGGAGACACCCCAAAAAGCAGAATAGTCAAGTGTAGTGCAGGGTGTGAAGGAGTCCAGTGGGCCACTCTCAGACTGGTGCTTGGTCGTTTGGTCATGGTGTCCTGCAGTTCTTCATGCCGCTGAAGCCAGTGAGAATCACTATGGAGTACAGCTCCAGCGGGAAGGCCACAGGTGAGGCCGATGCGCACTTCGAAAGCCACGAGGATGCAGTGGCGGCAATGCTCAAGGACCGGTCCCTTGTGCGTAAGTACTGTCTATACGTGATGCCACCACTATAGTCAGAAACAATTTGTGCTATGGTGACTGCATTTTCCAGTTTTAAATTTTTTGAAATGAGAATCTTGCTACGTTGTTGGGGCCAATCAAACTCAAGAGGTTCAGTGATCCTCCTGCCTCAGCCTCTGATGGCTGGGACCATGGGCGTGTGCCACCACACCTGGTTTTACGCTGCTCTGGGGCACTAGGGGTGGATACAGGGCTGCGGAGCTGCCCAGGCCAGCCTTTGACGTGGGGCTGTCAGCTTGGGGTGTGGGTCTGCCTCCATCTCAGCTTATGTTCGCTTTTAACTGGGGGAAGGGCAGAGTCTGGATGTCGAGGAAAATGGGTCCTGTATATTTTCGCCTTATCAGCTATCTTTTTCCTGGTGCTTGTGCTGAGCTTTGTCTTCAGCCTTCTCTTTATTATTTATTTCAAAGCAGGTCTTGCTAAGCCCCTAAGGTGCCCAGGCTGGGCCCAAACTTGTTTTTCTTTTTTTTGTTGTCTTTTTTTAATTGGTACTGGGGATTGAACTCACCACCGCCTGCTTGCAAGGCAGGTGCTTATGCCGCTGAGCTAATTCCCCAGCCCTGGGGCCCAAACTTATGATCCTCTTGCCTCAGCCTCCCAGACTTCTTGGGTTGCACCATAACATTTGACTCCTTTACAGCTATCTAAAAACTAATCTTTTTTAAATAATTATTTTCAGACCATAGGTATATTGAACTGTTCCTAAACTCGTGTCCAGAAGGCAAATAAGACTTCAGGGGTTTCAGATAGTATGGTAAGTTTATTATAAGGTAAGAGGTATAGCTAGAAATCATTTTCAGTTGATAATAATCACTGACTCACTAACTGGTAATATAGTGGGAACAGTTTCCTTTGTAGGGGGCCATTTGTTTCATTTTCAGTATTGGGGATTGAGCCTAGAGCCTTGTGTGTGATAGGCAGGTGGTCCTCACCGAGCTACTTCCCCAGCGATTCTCTTTGTAATAAATATTTAAGCAGTGGTCACTGAGACACAGCATGGAAGTGGAAATTCTAGGACTTCACTCTGGCATCATGATAGAGCCCTTAGGTGATGTCCCTGTGTCCCTTCCCAGCCCCTGTGCCGCATTTCCCCAGTAGCTGTAGCTGCCTCTAGTGGCTGTTGGCCGTGACACACAGCAGGTGAGTCTTGCCTTCGCCTTCCTTTCTACTGATGTGTACACATACCAGTCGTAAGGTGTTTTCAGGGTGTGAAAGGGTACTGCTTTGAAACCAGGGTGCACCACTGATCCACAGTTAACTTGCCTTTGTTTGCTTTTCCCAAAATGATGTTATGAAAATAATTTTTTTTGTCTTAGGAAGTACATGGCTTCATATTTGCATAGTATCTGTTTTCCCTCATAAAGTACAATTTTTATTGCAGTCATTTTTCTGCATGTAGAGATGTATTCTTACAGATGCTTCTCTGTGATAATCTTTTGAAAACATGAGGGTGTTCTGTTATTGTGAACGTTGTGGGACTATTTAGGATATAAAATCCCTTGATGTTACATGCTTAGATTAGTTCAATTCTTATAAAATGTATTCTGCACTTACTTCTAGAACTATGTCTACGTACCAGGCCATATCCACTGATAAGTAATTGCTTCTCCTCACTTTAAATTGATTCATTCTCAGACAGCCTGTAATCAGTCAGAAAAAAATGCTGGCATTTGTAATTTTTTTTTTTTTTTTTTGTCTTTTTCGTCTTACCAGGGATCGAACTCACGACTGCCTCCTTGCAAGGCAGGCGCTTATGCCGCCGAGCTAAATCCCTAGCCCCCGGCATTTGTAATTTCAAATGGTACTTGTAACCAGTTGTGTAATCCTTTTTCAGTAACCATGTTCCATTTTTTTGTTTCAGGGTGAAGACAAGTGTTTTGTTTGCACATGTTTCTTGGACATGGGATAACAAGTTCCAGTTTATTGGCAGCAGCTGCTACAGAAAAAATTTTGAGGTTTTTGGTTAATTGCATCTAAGATAAGTTTGTAGTGAACTGATTAAAAAGAGGAAGATGCAGTTTGGAATTATAAAATAAACTACAAATTATAATTTTTGCTTAAGCTGCTCAAGATCTGGTTAAAAGAATATGGTCTTTATTTTATATAGTTATAAACAGTTTCTTTTCATAGAGGATATGTTACCCAATGTAAAGAGTACATATTTTTATTCAGCAGTATTTGTTAAAATTTTTCTCCCATTTAGAAAATAGCCTTTTCAAGATTTTTATTTTTTGCCTATGAATTAAGAGCTCTGATTTAAAACCTCTAAGGGATTAAATTAATGATGTATTTTAATCACTCACCAAAGCAGGAAAGAATTTCAGACTTTTAAACCAGTGTGGTTTGGAAAAAGTTTTTAATTTTAGCTGTATTCGGTACCTAGATAGGGGTAGGAATTTAAAAAACAGAAGATGAGTGTAAGACAGTTTGGCAGTTTTATGTTTTAGAAATGTTTTGCCTTCTAAGCTTTGCAAAGCTTTTCGCATCAGTGCCTGTCCAGTTATGGGAAAGTCAAGCCCCTCACCCTAACTTGTTCTGGTTTTGGGTAAGGGTATTTGTTAGTGGCAGAACTATAAAGTGATACCATGTGTCATAATGTGATACCATGTAAAGTGATACCATGTGGGAAGAATGTTCATGGCTTCCCTCAGATTTAGATCAGGTGGGAGGAAAATGCAAGTCCTTTGTTTACTTCTGCAGTGCGCTAGCCCAGCCTGTATTTTAGAACCAATAGAGTGCCTGGCTTAGGTAAACAGCAGTCACTGCGTGATCGTGTGAAGACCATGGTGAGCTGTGCTCCGTGTACTGTGGTGTTCCCCCTGCTTTCTGTTAAACAGCTCGCTGTGTCAGTGCTGGATGAGACAGCTGGCTTCCAAATGTAGTTACTAATAAACTAACTGTGTGCATCTGTGTCAGAGCTCAAGTCCTGGTTATCTTCTTTCCCTCATCCCTGTTCTCAGGGTTCTTCTGGGAATGCAATTCTAGTTCTTCTCATTGAATTAGCTGATTTTGCATGGGTGACATCTGGTAGGGAAATGGGGTCTCTCTGATGACCAGTTAAGGTATGAACTGCTGTGCTATAAGTAGTACAGCCATGAAAGCTTGTTGTGCAGTGAAGATAAGAGAATGTATTACTGGATTATGTGAGTCAACCATATATATAGATAACATTAACTCCTGGCATGTTAATATAAGAAGACATAGGGGCTGGGGGTTTAGCTCAGCGGCATAAGCGCTTGCCTTGCAAGCAGGCAGTCATGAGTTCGATCCCTGGTACCGATAAAAAAGAAAAAGACAAAAAAAAAAAAAAAAAGACATGGTTAATTTTCAGTTGTATTTTAAAAAATTCTTCTAGTAGACTATACTTACCTTTTGTTTTACAGGGGGCAGTGCAGTAGCCCCCTGTAATATCCCAATGGCTACGCGAGGCCAGTGCCAAGGTGCCAAACACCTGTGGTTTGGGGGACCGGGGCTCTGATGCTGTGATCTCTCTTCTTCTCTGTCACAGACTGCTTTTGGGCTCGGATTCACTGTGATAAAGATTCGAGGGTGTGCTGGGAGGAAGGGGTGCTGGTGAGTTTATTCATTTGCAGTTGCTTTATTTTCAGCTAACGAGACAAACCTCACAGAGCTGTCTGCTGGCGGCCGTGCCCTCCCTACAGGGTGCAGGCTTGGGGCAGAACCGCTATGGCTGTTCCAATGGTCCCAGCCTCTGAACTGGGGTTGAGGGCGGGCAGGGCAGGCAGGGTCGAGCACTGTGTGGTGGAGGTGAGGTTCTCTTAATTTTTGCAGTAAGGAAAAACTGCCTCCCAACTTCAGGCTCACTGGGGGATCCCAATTTGTTGCTGCTGGTGGAGCAATGAGGGTTCCTCCCCGTGGGCTTTCTGAGCATGCTGGCAGAGCGGGTAGGCTGTGGTAGGACGGGTGGGGCCCTGGGCCCGTGATGCATCTTATGGGGAGGCTGGGGTCGGGGAGGAACTGCCCCTGGCCCTGTGTGGGGTGTGGTCAGGGCATCAAGGAGTCATGGCTGGGTGATCCAGCCCCACTTCTGCAGTGAGCGGGCCTGTGATGTCCCTGTCGAAATAGCCTTCTGTGTACCGTCTGTTATAAAGTGTCTGTTTGGATATTTGACCCAGTTTCAGTTTTAGTGTGTGTGTGTGTGTGTTTTTAAACTATGTTTTAGAAAAGAGATTTAATTTGTCTTAAGCCTTGATGTAAAAAGGAAGAATGGTGGGCAACCGGGCATGGTGGCACAGGCCTATAATCACAACACTCTTAAGAGACTGAGGCAGGAAGATCCCAAGTTCCAGCCCAGCCTGTGCAGTTTAGCAGCCAGCATGGGCAATGTAGTGAGTCTCTGCCTCAAAATTAAAAAGAGTGAGGATGCACTAGGTTCAATTCCCAGTCCTTTAAGAAGTCTGCATGTGACACTGAGTGTAATGGCGTACACCTGTAACCCCAGAACCCTGGGAGGCTGAGGCAGGAGGATCTGAGTGTGATACTGGGCTGGGCTTCATAGGTAGCTCAAGGTGGGCCTGGAGAAAAAGCGGGACCCTGTTTTTGAGACAGGGTCTCACTACATTGCCCACATTGGCCTTGAACATTTGATCATCCTGCCTTAGCCTTCTAAGCCTTGGACTTAATGGATTTGTGCTCCAACTCTCTTTGTCCCCAGACTGACTCCAGACCCTGGGTTCAAGCAATCATTGGCCCCCAGCCTGGATAAAGGGGACAGGAACCATAGGAGCATGTCTAGGGCATCTGCCTTGCCTTTTGTTCATTTATGTTTTCATTTATGTAGTCATTCTACCTACCTACCCCCCTACCTACCTACCTTCCAGCTGCCTACCTGCTGACCTGACATAGGGACTTGCTAAGTTGCCTGGGTTGGGCTTGTGATTCTCTTGCCTCAACCTCCCAGGGTGCAGGTGTATCCCACCGTGTCTGGCTCAGTACTTCATTTGCAGATATTTTAGTATGCATATACTAAAAAGTCTATACTAAAGTCTCTGTAAAAGACACTTTAAAATATAATTTCTTATCATTTACTATAACTTTTGTAACAAAATCATTTGAATCATCTGAAATGTCATTTTTAGAAGAGTTTCTTTAAATTATCTAGTCTACATATTGTACTTGGGTACTATGCTGCTTTTCCCTGCAGGTTTCTTTCCTTTTTATTTATTTATTTATTTATTTATTTATTTGTCTTTTTAAGACAAGGTCTCACTGTGCAGTTCAGGCTGGCCTTGGGCTCGCTTTGTAGTCTAGGCTGGTTTCAAACTTGGAACGAACCACCTGCCTCAGCTTCCTTAGTGCTGGACTTACAGGAGTGTGCCATCATGCCTGACTGTGCAGTATTTTTAATAAAAAATTTCAAGCACATATAAAAATTAAATTCTCAAAATGCTTTTCCCCATCTCTTAGGTCCTGCAGGTACTGTTTGCATACTTTTAATGCATACCTGAGAGTCATGTCTTCTTTATCCATGGCAAAGTAAATCATAGACACCTGCACTTGACTTTTATGTGTTCAGTGTACATATTGTTAACTGTTTTTCTTGAAAATCGACTGTGAGGGGCAGGGGATGTAGCTCAGTGACATAGTACCTGCCTGACAAGTACAAAGTCCTGAGTTTGATTCCTGAAACAAAAAAATTTGTGAGGTAGACAAGTGTTAAGTGTACCAGTGGGTGAACTTTGGTGTGTGCTGTCAACCCCCAGCTGACTCAGGAATGTTTCTTTCACATCAGAACAACTCTTATTCAGTTGCTCTCCCTGCTCCTCCTTTCCATGTTGGCCAACACAGATTTGTCTTATCTGCCATTGCTGGACTCATACAGCATACCTTTTCATGTGGTTTCTTTCCTGCCACTCATTGAGAGCTGCTCATGTGTCATAGTCCTCATCCCTTCTGTCACAGTGCTCCACTGAGCATGATCATACCACAGTTAACCTGCTCATCGAGCGTGAACATAACATAGTTAGCTATCACCTGCTGGGTGCACCTTGCATTGTTTCTGGTAAGTTTATGCACCTATATTGTTTCTTTTGGGTGTTTAGGAGTAAAATATCCTGAGTTGTAAGATCAATACATTTTAAAATTTTATTAGACGTGGACATGCTTTTTCTCCACAGTGGAGAGAGTTCCAAGTTGCACCCTTATTTGGTGGTGTTTGTGTGTCGTTTTAGCTGTTTTGTGTGTAGTGGGATGTACTCATTTTGTTCTGTCTGACAATATTGAGTCATTATAGTTACTGGCCATTCAATATCTTTGGTGAATTTTAAATCACTGTCCTTATTTCTCTTAAATGATAGGTTTTCCTGTCCATTTTTAAATTTTGCTGAAGAAACAAAATTAACCTGTAAGTTTCCACAATTTGAATTTGATGAGTTACTGTTTACTGGTCACTTTTTCTGTTGGATTTCACTCTTCACTAAGTTGGCAGAACCCCCTTACTCCTGCAGTGAGCTTTCTGCATCCTTGCTCCACAGTGTGTTGAAGCTTCTAATGGGACTTCCTCCTGCACTACACGAAGCCAGCCCTTAGCACCTCTGAAGAAGGGAGGTGAGGGGAAGGTCTGGGAGCCCTGCAGGCAGGCAGACTTCCGGCCTGGGGATCCCAAAACATCTGGGTCTGAAAGGCTCTCAGCCTTTCCTTTGTGAGGCAGAAAGCAGGAGACATTGAGGGACAAAGATGAAGAGCTGGCTGGGCTCTGCTTGTTCTATGCTTTCTCAAGAAGGAAAACTAGAAGACAAAAGTGACAAAATGCAATGGTAGCAGAAACATGGAATGGACACCCAGGATTTGGAGGCCTCTGATCGAGATCACTCCCAGAAAATCAAAGCCCCATCTGTGGGGCTTAGAGCTTGTGTATGATGCACAAGAAGGGAGTACAAAGGCAAGACAGAACAACCTGGCAGTTCTGATTAGTTATTAGGGCAAGCTATAAGGGTAGCAGCAGTTTATGCTTTGAGACAATAGTTCATGAAGCTTGGCATGATACAGTCAGGCATCCTATCCTGTACAGTTATGCTCTCATCGTTGCAGGGGTCAAAAGTAGTTTCAGAGCCATGAAGCAGTTATAGAGGTAGATAGTTTCAAAAAGAACAAAATTTTGCCAGGTGTGGTGCTGCATACCAGTAATCCCAGCACTTCGGAGGCTGAGGCAGGAGGATCATTGCAAGTTTGAGACCAGCCTGGTCTCTACAGTGAGCTCAAGGCCAGCCTGAACTGCATGGCCAGACCCTGTTCCAAAAAGACAAAAAAAAAAAAAAAAAGTTTTTTTTAAAGTTTCTATTGTAGTTTTTCCCTTTCCTTTACTATAACCTGTTCTTGTATAAGCATACTTTGTTAAACCTTGTAACTGAGAAGCTAGGGATTTAGCTTAGTGGCACATACACTTTCCTGGCATGCACAAGGTTTGAGTTCAATGCCTAGTACCAAAAAAAAAAAAAAAAAGCTTTATAACTGAGTGTGCACTTCTTGTTTTTTTAAATTTTAAAGAGGGTAAATACAAAACAGAACAAAAGAAAACATAAAGCAATGTAAGAGACATAAATTTCAAAGCAAGACAACCAAAGATCTTCATTATCACATTGTCTCTTGTTTTCTTCCAAATAATTGTTCATATCTTCACATACAGTAAATTCATACAGAACAACATAATATAAAACTGATCCAAACAGGATGATGAAGACATTTTAGGTCTTCAAGACCAGACAATAGGGAAGTCAACAATGGCTGTCATAGTGTCTCATTCTCTTCAAAATAGCTGTCCATACCTTCACGTATGTTGAAATTAAACAAAACAAAACAGACTAAAATCACTCGGAGCAAAGAATATAGTATTGCTGGATTTTACATCATGCTACAGAATTAGCACCAGGTACTATAGTCTCTTTTCAAAGTAGTTGTTCATTTCATCATGTGTTATATAATCAGTTTTCATAAACTGCTTATAAGTTCTACACATGCATGAGTCTCTACATGTATATCTATCCTTTCTGCATTAGAGGGAAAAACAAAACAAAGCAAGACAAAACAAATTGCTAGAAAAACATGAAACAAGTCATAAAACCACAGTACAAAGTGATCTACAATGGTTACTGTGATATCTTTTGTTATTGTCAATAGAATTGTCTATATCATCAGGCATAGTATAATTGAATGTAGCAGTATGTAACATTATTAATAAAAATGAAACATCAGAGACATAGGACTTCAAAAGTAGGTAATTATCAAACCAGAGTGGGTATCCTCTGAATCTTGTCATCTTCAGTGTAGTTGCTTATACTCTCAGACTTGATACTATCAATCATAACAGATTCGAATAAAATCAGTCAATACAAAATAGCAGTTACCAAACTAGATTCAAATAAGATCAGTCATAATAAGACAGTGTAAGTTATGTAGGGCTTCAGATTAAGTTAATAGGAAATTAAGGATGATTACCATATCCTGCTGTTCTTGGGATAGCTGTGCCCTCAGATCTAGTACAAGTAGACAAACGAACAGAATATAATCCATCTAAATAAGGGTGGGAGTAATGTAGGTTTTAAATCCTGATACACTATTAACAATATCCTCTGCCTTGTTTTTTTAGACAGTTCCCCTTTCACTGCCAGAGGATACATTGTACATTTTGGGTCCTACCAACTTCCCTCAAGTTTTTAGATTGTGTGTGTGTGTGGGGGGGGGGGGGCAACCTGCTATTTTCCTAAGTGGTTCCAAACCTTCTCACTCCTAGACTTGATCTCAAGTTGTATTCCATTACTGACCAAAGCCTATCTTCTCAACCTATCTGCAGGTGCTGGTCGAGTTGCCCCTATTTTTCTCTGGTTCCCTGACACATATAGCATTGTTTTCTCATATTTGATTTTCATTCCAAGATAAACCCTCTTTCAGGTTAATTATATTTCCTATACAGAGCATCTCAATGGATGGTACCTCCTGACCTACTCTACCTGTGTTAAATGTTAGTGTATCAAGGCCATCTATGTTAAGAGACTATAGTCAACCTTCTCTGCCTCATTTCTGCTATGATATTGTTTTGCCATAGGTTATCTACTTTTGTCCTTCATTCCACTGTCTGCCCTGTTCATTGAGGCCTTTCTGCTACTGTTCCTGAAACCCTGGTATTTTTTTCTCTCTCTCGAATGTCCTTAAGTATTTTTTTAGGGATGGCTTGGTGGTCATGAATTCCCCCAGTTCCTCTTTGTCATAGAAGCATCTTGTTTCTCCATTAATTTTGAGAGAGAGTTTTTCAGGGTATATCAATCTGGGTTGGAGGTTATTTTCATCAGGGCTTAGAATACTTTGCTTCAAGCTCTTTTTGATTTGATGGTTTGTGTTGAGAAGTCTGCTGTGATTTTGATGGGTTTTCCTTTATAGGTGATCTGTTTCTTTTCTCTTTTAATATTCTGTTCTTGAAATGACTTTCTGGGATCTTGATTACTGTATGCCTGGGTGTAGCTCTGTTTTGGTTGCAGGTTCTGTTTGCCTCATACACCTGAATATCATTTCCTTTTCCTATACTTGGAAGTTTTCCTTAATTATTTCTGTGCATAGCCTTTGTATTTCCTTCGTTTTTATCCCTGCTTCACTCACATTTTTTATTAAGTTATAAATCCTCTTGTCATCTTCTAGCCTTTGTATTGTTGCTGCCTGTTTCCTTATTATTTTTAAGAGATCTTTTCTTTCACAATCAGGCATTGCAAACCTATCTTCAAGTTTTGTTAATCTATCTCTAGTTTCTGTCAGGCAATTTCTCCAGCTTTTGATAAGTTTTTAATTTCCTGGTAATCTCTGAATCTGTTTCATGTATTCTAGGTTTTCTTTATATTCTTTATCGAATGTTTCTCTCCCTTTTTTGTGTTCCTCCATTCTTTCGTGTCTTCTTGAGAGGAGCTTAGCATTTCTTTTATTAATTTTTTTATATCTGCTTTACTTGAATTAATATTTCAGTTTTGAACTCATCTATGATATCACGAAGATATATCTTTATGTTCACTGATGCTGTGTCTGATATTGCATGTTTCCTGCCCTCAATCTCTTCTGTATTTACCTCTTCTGAATCAGTATTCACAAGATTTCTCTTGTCATGTTTTTGGTTTCTTCCATACAGGTGTATAGTGGAGGTCCCAGCCCCTTTCCTTGTTGGTTATGGTTCTTCTGAAGTGCACTGTCTAGGGATTTCTGCCCTCTCCAGTTTGCTGTTGGTCACTGAGGTGCAAGCAGGGGCACTGTATGCTGGCTCCTGCCCTCTGAGCCAGTCATCCAGCAGGGGTCTTCACACATTAGTGTGTGCCATGATACGGAATCAGTTCAGGACAACTTACTGGGTCCTGGCCAGGGACATGACCCAGGCCAAGCAGATTTCACTAGTCTGCTCTGGGTAGGGAGCAACCAGTTGATCACTTGCTATTCCTTGTTCATGCTCATCCTGTCCAATTCCAACATGTTGTCCAGTTGGTTGCCCCTTTCCCATGGGAGGGTCTTATTCTGAGCACTCATTGAAGGTTAGTGCAGGTCTCCATGCTGGCTCCATTCTCCATTGGGCTCGCAGACCCCTGACTTCAGTGGGACCATGGCTCTGGTGGCAAGGGCGCCACAACTGCGAGTTTGGGTGGCTCCAGTGGTATCACTGTGGCTGTGAATCTGAGCTGCTCCGATGGTAGCCCCGGCAACTGAGTGTTTGACCAGCTCTTTTCTCTTTAGTTTCTTCCTGGGTCAAGAGGACCTATCTCTGTCTGGTCTTCTCCAGGATGTTTTATTCTGGCATCTGAATTGTTTTTCTCAGGGAGGCTGTGTATTTTGCTGCTTACTGATCAGAAATCTTTAGCTCCACACCAAACACTAATAGTCTTTACCTTCACAGAACAACATGTAGAATGTACATTTGGGACAACACAGGCACATTTGCAGCTTTATTATAGTGAAATGTTTTCCTAGCACTTGGTTATAAGTTTATCCAGACTCTTACAAGGGAAGTTGACCTGACTCAGGAGCCTCAGGCTAATGCAAAAGGCAGCACTTCTGTACCAGGCTGTGACCAGATGCATTGTGTAGACATGTCCAAAGCATACATCAATCCAGCGGGGAGCTGAGTTGCCAATGCAAGCAGCAAAAACAGGGAAGCCAAGCTAGGCATGGTGATGCACACTTCAGTCTTAGCACTTGGAGCATCGCTGCAAGTTCGAGGTCAGCATGGGTGGCCATGCTGACCCAGTGGCTCAACCTCACACTACAACCCACACACAGCCTGACGCCCGGCGCCTCAGGAGCTCCATCCACACTCCCGGGTCTGGCTTGAGTACCACATTGCATTCTGTGCTGTAAAGCATCACTCCAAAAAGTGAGGCCCTGTTTCACAGCAAGGCATCTTTTACCCACTGGCTGAATGTCTGGGTTACCTCTACTCCACTTGATGAACTCTCAGGAATCTAATGTTCTTGGCAACTGTACAACAGCTTCCTAGATGTAGTTTTCAGCTTGTTTTAAATTTTTTTTTTTTTTTGAGGTGCTCTTGCTATGCAGTTCATGCTGGCCTTGAACTTGATTTCATAGCCCAGGCTGACCTGGAACTCACAGCAGTCTTCCTGCCTCAGGCTCCCAAATGCTGATTATAGGCGTGGGCCACCACACCTGGCTAGTTTTACATTTCAGGATAAGTTGACAAGTTCCTTACTCCACATGTAGAACTATCAGAAACTTGGTTTCAGACTGGGTATCAACTGGCATGTTCAAGTACCATAAAGGTGGTTGGGTGACCGATGAATCCTTCCTCCAATTACTAGGGCTATTAGATGACCTAGGCAGTGAACAAGCCTTCAGCCCCAAATGTGTGGTCCCAAGGCCTGAGAACCCTGGGGAGAACACGCTAGGTAAATCAAAACAGTCATTTACTGTGCTGTGAAAACATGGTGCTTCACAAAAGGACTGTGATTCTGGTGAGTGAGGCTGAAGTGAGGCCATCACACAGTGGCTCTGAGTGCCTGGAGGCATTGCACCACGCTGAGGTCCTTCCGTGGGGGTCAGCACCCTCAGAGTTCTGTGTACATTTTTATTTATCTCAATTATTTTTTTAATTTTAAAAAGCAAAACAAGATAGGAATGATAAAGAATTTTTAAAAATAGGAAATTAACACTAGCTAATATATTGCATATTTGTTACCTTGGAAGTAGTTGTTCGGGTTACAAGATTAAGGCAAGAGAAAATGATCAGACAATGAAAACACAAACTGTTCTTTTTGATGAACTAAAAGAGATTATAGTAATCTGTCTTGTATATACATACACACATATGTACACCTATATACATACAATCTTTTCCCTACACCAGTTCTTTAGTTTTGAGCAGTTGATTCCACTTACACTTTCACAGTGTGTATTATACATTTTATATCTTATTTACTCTTTCAGTTTTTTACACTAGGGAGGCTGATATTTACACATATGAGTCTGACTTATTTCACTTATGAGTATGCTCTCAGGTTGCCTCCATTTACCTATAAGTCTCAAGATTATCCTTTATAGCTGAGTAATATTTCATTGTATAAATGTACCACTTTTTTTAATCCATTCCACAGTTGATGGGCATTTGGGTTGTTCCTAGGATTTAGCTATTACATATTGTGCTGCTATAAACATGGGTGCATATATACTGCTGTGGCATGTTTCAGTTTTTCTGGGAAGAAACCAAAAGGGGAACAGCTGGATTGAATGGGACTTCCAATTTTTAAAGGAATCTCTAAACTGATTTTCACAGTGGCTGCACTAATCTACACTCCCACCAACAGTGGAGAAATACTCCTTTTTCCCCCTTAGCCCCACCAACATCTGTTAGTTGATTTTTTGATGACAGCCATTCTTTCTGGAGTGAGATGCAATCTCAGTGTTTTAATTTGTATTTCTTGAATGACCAGTGATGTTGAACATTTTTTCATGTATTTATTTGTACTTTATATTTCTTCATCTATGAAGTGCATGTGCATGTCAGATGCCCATTTTTGGGTTGTTCTTGAATTTGGGGGGCTTGATGTTTTTCAGTTCTTTATATGTTCTAGATATAAGTTCTTTGTCTGAGGGACAGCTGGCTAAAATTCTTTTTTAAATTTTTTTTTATTTTGTTAGTAGTAAAATACAACAGAACAAGACAGAATAAAGCCAACTGAGACCATGTAGTGAAACTGGTACAGAACTTCACAGCAGGTTACTGGGATAATAGTAATAGATATCAGTATATTATCTTTATAATAGTTGTTCTTTCACATATATCAAAATAAAATGAAATACAGAACATTATAGAACTTATCAAAACAGAATATTGAATAGAGCAGTACCATTAATCAGAATAAAGCAAAACTAATAAAAATATTTACCTTCAAAGAGATGGTAGAAGGAAATATCCCTTATTTGCTACAGTCAGCCTCCCAAGAGATGCTCAGAATTTCTGGTTCCCATTTGCTAACAGGGGGATAGGGGAAGGGGGTAGGGGAAATGGGATGTTTGACTCTAGGCTGTGCACCAGTAGGTTCACTATTGCTTAGCAGGGAGGCAGGCTGGTTGCTTGGTTTCCCAGCATCTTAAATTCCAACATGGCACAGATCCTATCTGGAGATGCTGGTGGTTCTCCCCCTGGAAGGGCCGCAGCCAGCCACACTGCATCCGCTTACCAGGGAGGGGAGCTGCTTGCTTGGTTTCCCAGCGTCCTCTAAAATTCTTTTCCATTCTGTGGGTCTTGGTTCACTGTGTTGGTGATCTCTTTTGAAGTACAATAACTTCAATAAGATGAAATCCCAAATGTTGATTATTTGAAGTACTTTCCATGCAGTTTGGTTTTTGTTCATCAATTCTCCGCCTACTCCTATGTTGTCATGATTTCTACCTTCTTTATCTTCCAGTAGATTTAGTGTTTCTATTTTAATATTTAGATCTATAATCCATTTTGACATTGATGCATTGTTAGACATGGGTCTAGTTTCAGTCTTCACCATATGGAAAGCCAATTTTTCCAGCACCACTTATTAAAGAGTCTATCTTTCTTCCAGTGAACATGTTTAGCCCCTTTGTCAAAGATAAGGTGGCTGAGTGTGTTTGTGGTTGTGTTTGCATCTTCTAATCTGTTCCATTGATCCTCAGGTCTGTTTTGTTTTTTTGCCAGTACCCTGCTGATTTTATCACTGTAGCTTTGTAGTATAATTTCAAGTCAGGGATTGTGATGCCTTTTGCTTTGCCTTTGTTGCCCAGGACTGCCTTTGCTCTTCTAGGTTCTTCTGGTTCCAGATTAATTTTCCGAATGATTTCTCTAGATCTTTGAGGCATGCTAATGGTATTTTGATTGGGATTGCGTTAAATATGTAAAACAGTTTTGAGATTATGGCCATTTTCACAATGTTCTTCCTATCCATGAGCAAGGGATATCTTTCCATTTTCTGATAACCTCTTCAATTTTTTTTTCAGAGTACTATAATTTCCAGTATATAGTCATCCTTTGTTAGATTGATTTCATTTTTTGGTCACCACCATGAAAGGTATTGTTAGCTTAATTTTTCTCTCAGTGAATTTGATGTTTGTGTACTGGAGTGATGTTGATTTTTGAGTGTTGATTTTGTATCCAGCTACACTGTTGAATTTGCTTATTAACTCCAGTAATCTTTTGGTGTAGTTTTAGGGGGTCTTCTATAGAGAATATCAAATTATCTGTAAATAGTGGTAATTTAACTTCTTCCTTTCCTGTCCTTATTCTTTTTCTTTCTCTTGTGTAACTGCTCTGGCTATTTCCAGAACTGTATTGAATAGGAATGATGATAGTGGAAAACCTTTTCTTATTCTTGATTTTATAGAGTAAAAGCTTTTTTTTTTTTGGTCCATTTAGTATGATGTTGGCTGTTGCTTTGTCATAGATGGCTTTTATCAGATTGAGGTACATATCGTTTATTCTGTGTTTCTGTAGGGTTTTTATCATGAAAAAATGTTGGGCCCTATCAAAAGCTTTGTCTGCATCTGTTGAGATGATCATGTGATTTTTGTCTTTG
This sequence comes from Cavia porcellus, assembly GCF_034190915.1. NCBI lineage: Eukaryota > Metazoa > Chordata > Mammalia > Rodentia > Caviidae > Cavia > Cavia porcellus. The sequence goes on along the minus strand of NW_026947513.1, from coordinate 45,844,196 downwards.
TTTCTGTTGATGTGATATAATACATTAATTGATTTGCATTCTTGCATTAATTGATTTGCATTCTTTGCATTCTGTACATTCTTGGGATGAATCCCTCTTATTCATGATGTATAATCTTAATTTTTTTTTTTTTTTTTGTCTTTTTCTTTTTTATCGGTACCGGGGATCGAACTCACCACCACGCGCTTGCAAGGCAGGCACTTATGCCGCTGAGCTAAATTCCCAGCCCCATGATGTATAATCTTGATGATTTCTTGCATTTTATTTGCTAGTATTTTACTGGGAGTTTTTGCATTGCTTATTAGTGAGATTGGCCTACAGTTCTCCTTTTTGGTTGGGTCTTTCTCTGGTTTGGGTACCAGAGTAATTCTTGCCTCCAGGAATGTGTTTGGGAGAACTGTTTCCCTTTCAATTTCATTAAAGAGTTTGAGGAATATTCTTCTTTAAATTTCTTGTAGAATTGAGCTGTGACTTCATCAGGACTTCGGCTTTTCTTTTTAGTTACATTTTTAACTTCAGTAACTGATACTGGGTTATTCAAAGTTTTTTATCTTCTTGATTCAGCTTTGGTAATTCATGCATTTCTAGGAATCTCTCCATTATTTCTGTTTTCCAACCGATGTGAGTAAAGATTTTTGAAATATGGATTAATCTGAAGCTCCACAGGCTTTGTAGTAATTTCACCCTTTTCATTCCTCATTGATTGAATTTAAGTTTTTTCTTTCCTTTTTTTGATAAGGTTGGCTAGGGGTTTATCAATTTTTTATTCTTTCTAAGAACCAACTGTTCAATTCATTAATTCTTTGTATTGTTTTTGCAATTGTGCTAGTTTCTGTCCTGATCTTTATAATTTCCTCCAAGAGCTTTAGACTTGACTTGCTCTTCTTTTTCTAGAAGCTTGAGGTGTAGCATTAGGTTATTTGTGCTCATTCTGTTTTCCCAATGTGACAATTCTTTGCTGTTTCCCTCTTCAGACTGCTTTCATTGCTTCCTACAGGTTTCAGTATGTTGTATCTGCATTTCAATTTAATTGTAGGTATTGTTTTATTTCTTCTTTAATTTCATTTGTGGTCCATTGGTTATGCAAGAGGATATTAAATTTCCATGTGTTTATGAAGGTTTTCCAGTTTCTTCTGCCATTAATTTCCAATTTCAGTGCACTATGGTCAGATAATATGCATGGAATAATTTCAGTCCATTTGTATTTACTCAAGCATGTTCTATTAGCCAATATATGATCTATTTTAGACAATGTGTCATGTGCAGCTGAAAAGAATGTGCATTCTGATGTTGTTGGGTAAGCATCTGTAAGCATCTAAGAAGTCTATTTGTTCACTGGCTTCAGTTCTGTTATTTCTTTGCTGACTTTCTGTCTGGTTGATCTATCTCTTTGGGTCAGTTGAGGTCCCTCATTACAACCGTGTTATCACATACTTCATTTTTCATGTTTATTAGTATGTCTTACATAGTTGGATGCTCCTGTATTTGGTGCATATATATTTATGACTGTTCTCTTGAATTATTCCCCTAACAAATAATGTAGTGGCCTTCTTTATCTCTTTTGATCATTTTTGTTTGAACTCCACATTGTCTGCAAACAGAATAGCTACCTGCTTTTTTCTGGGTTCCTATTTCATGAAACACTGTTTTCCATCCTTTGACTTTCGGTCTTGAGTTTCCTTTTGAGTCAGATAGGTTTCTTGTATATAGCATATTGTTGGATCCTGTTTCTTGATCTGCTCTGCCAGTCTATTTAATTGGTGAACTGAGGCCATTTACAATGATGGTTATAACTGATATATATACTGGCTTAACTTTGTCATTATTTTCCTATTGTTGGTTCCCTGATTTTCCCTCTTGTTTGCTCTGCTTGGTGCCTTCTGTTTTTGTTCTGGGATTTGTCATTTTTATCTCTATCTAGTATGTCTTTCAGTACTTTTTAGGGTTGGTTTGGTGGACATGACTTTCTTCAGTTGTTCTTTGTCATGGAAGCATCTTATTTCTCCATTAATTTTCATTTGCATTGACTCTTGTCTTTTCATTGATACCTATCTTATATTTTCTTAGCATCATCTTGAAACTTTGAATTGTAATTTCATACAGTCTTATTTTTAAAAATTCTTTCATGATCTCTAGCTACAATCCTATTCTCAAAGTCTGAAATTCTATCTTTAGCTTCAAACGATTTCACCAGCTTTTTTTTTTTTTTTTCAGAACCAGACATTGAACTCATGACCTTGCTATTGGCAAGGAGGTGCTTATGCCACTGAGCTAAATCCCCAACCCCTTCACCAGCTTTCAATAATTTTTTTTTGTACTGGGGATTAAAGTCACAACTTCGTGTTTGCCAGGCAGGCACTTATGCCACTGAGCTAAACTTCCAGCCCAATAGAATTTTTTATTGCTTTGATATCTCTTTGAATTTGTTTCATGCATTCTGCTTCTTTTCTACATTGTTCATTCAAGGTTTTCATCATCTTCCCCTGCTCCTGTATTTGTCTTTTTTAGCTATGCTGAGCAACCCCTTTATCAAGGTTGTCATTTCTTTACCGGAGAAATTATTTCTGATTTCCTCTACAGCCACATGGATTTGTTTATTTTCACTTTCTATCTTTTCAGAAATTTCAGGCATATGACTTCTAATGTCTATTCAGTGTCTCCTTACTTGTTCCTGATGTACTGGATGTTTGAGATTGCATTTCTCTTTTTGTCATTTTCTCCTCTTGGGTTAATATTTTGGTCTTTTCAATCCCACTAGTCTTAACTATAGTAGTGTTTCTTATGGTTTTACTGTGTGGGTGACGTTTGTCCAGTTGCTGGGTCCCACAATGAAGTGGAGGGGCCAGACACCTGAATTCCTCCTGCAGGGCCTGTTGAGTGACTCCTCTATTCTTCCTAGGCAGACTAGCCTAGGAGTATTGATGTAAGCCAACCCTTAGCTCCTACTGTTACTTCTTCAACTTTAGGCTATTGCAGGCCACCCAACCCACCTGTCTATAGTGTGCACTTTAGCTGGGATCCTATTATGTCACTGGGGATCTCATAGGTGAGAAGTCCCATTAGTGCTCAGACAATTTGCCCAGGATTCTCTGTATGCAAGAACTTGCCTATACTCCTGGCCTGCCAAGACTCTCAGGGAAGGGTTTGCTGAGGCTCTGGTTGACCCACTGAGGTCACTAGGGGGGGAATTCACTAATGTTGCTGGCCCACAGAAGCCCTTCGTGTAGAGGGACGGTTGGTGAGGCTTCCACTGGCCTACTAAAGTACCGTGGGTGGTGGAACGGGTCATTGATGGTTCCTGGGCTGCTGAGATCTTTGGGATGCAGAGGAAGGTTCGTGTACATTTTTTTATATCCTAGCTATGGATATGAATGAATCGTCTAATTCTGCCTCTGCTTAACAGTGAAAAAATTCTCAGATCCTTTGGAAACAAACTTGAGGGAGTTCAGATTCTAGTGATCTGTGAAGGCATTTTTTTTTTTTTCTTATCGGTACTGGGGATCGAACTCACGACTGCCTGCTTGCAAGGGAGGTGCTTATGCCGCTGAGCTAAATCCCCAGCCCTGAAGGCATTGCTCTTGTATTGGGGATTGAGCCCAGTAAGCCTGTGGGACTGTGACTGCTGTCAGGAGTCATTCTGTATATCCCTGGCCTCATTTTTGAGATGGTTTTGCTAAATAGTCCACGGTGGGCTCACACTTGGTGACCTGCCTGGCTGTGATTTAAAAGCCATTTTCAGAATAGTTTCAGGGACATAAAATGTTGCAGAGTAGGTGAGGTTCCTCCATGTGCCTTACCTGTCCCACTGACTGCTAGCAAAGCACAGTGCAGTTGTCACAGCTCAGGGACCAGTGTTGGTACATGCCTAAATTGCACTTAAATGTCTCCCTCAGCTTTTTCTTAATCCCCTTTTCATTCTGTGGCACCTCTGTCTGTTACCCTTCCACTCACCTGGAAAATGGTTTGAGCAGCTCAGGTTTTCAGATTACTAAGTGACTGTGACGGCTGTCAGGAGCCTTTTGTAAGGGCCTGTCAGTGGGGACGTCTTGCTTCTGCTCCACCTGGGGTTAGTGTAAGGCCAGTGGCACAGGGTGCCCATTAGCAACGTAACTTCCCAGATTGGTTCTCTGAGCTCCTCCTGGGTGGGGAGGTGTGCCTGTCACGCACTATGGAGTTGGAGCCTGGTTATTTACTGTGTTGCTCGTATCTTTCCTATCTCTGACCACTGGGAGTTCTTCCAGCTGACTTCTATTCCCAGACTTGGAGTTGGCCCATCTCTCCAAGGAATTCATTTCTTTTTACTGGAAGATGGTATCAGAAAATGAAGGAACACTCCTGTCATTTCTGCCCAACGGAAGCTGAGGTAAACAGAGCTGGGGTTGCAGCTCAGCCAAGCAGCTTCTGCAGCATGTGAGGACCAGGGATCAGGGCCCAGCCCCAGGGTGATGGAGCACTGAGTGCTTGCTGCTACTGCAGTAGTGGTATGTAGTGCTGTGCTCACAGCCCATGGCTGAGTAATGATACAAGCGTGCATGCCTGTTTTCTGCATCAATCTGGAAAGCACTACTTAGCTGGTAAAATACACATGAAACTTTTCACCACTAAAAAGTTACAGGTGGGGGGCTGGGGATTTAGCTCAGTGGCATAAGCACCTGCCTTGCAAGCAGGCAATCGTGAGTTCGATCCCTGGTACCGATAAAAACGAAAAAGACAAAAAAAAAAAAAAAAAGTTACAGGTGAGGGCCAGGGATATAGCTCAGTGGCACAGCACCTGCCTGGCAAGTGCAAGATCCTGAGTTTGATTACCAGTGCAAAAATAAATACATAAATAAAAGTTAACAGTTACACCACATGTGGTGATGCACACCTGTAATACCAGCACTTAGGAGGCTGAGGCAGGAGGATGGTTGTGTATTTGAGACCAGTCTTGCCTACATAGTGCATTCAAAGCCAGCCTGAACTACGAGACCCCATCTCACGGGAAAAAAAATTGTGTAACACCATGCATTTACACTGTTGTTATCTACTATCACCAGTTTCTCATCTTCCCCAAGTGAAACAATTTTAGTCACTCATCCCTGTTATCTTTAAGCCCTTGTCTCACTTAGTTGCTTTTCTTACTCTGGTTACCTCCTACACATGGGATCTATAGTACACTTCCCATTACTGGCTTACATCATTGTGTCGTCAAGGGTCAGCCATGTGGTGGTAGTATTTTCTCTCAGGTTGAATTGTTTATTCTAGGCACACACCACACTTTATTAGTCTTAACACTGCTAGAGACAGGCGTATAGTTCCCCCCAGGCATGTATCAAACCCAGCACACCTCATGCTAAGGAAGTGTTCCACCACAAAGTTAAATCTCCAGCGCAAGCCCCCCGCCCCTCCCCTTTTTGAGACAGGGTCTCACTATGCAGTTCAGGCTGGCCTTGAGTTCACTTTGTAGCCCAGGCTGATCTTGAACTCACTGTGATCCTCCAGCCTCGGCCTCCTGAGTGCTGGGATTATAGGCGTGCGCCACCACACTTGGCTCTGAATTTTTTTTTTTTTTTTTAAAAAGGCTAAATACTAAATTCCAACTAAATCTCAAGTGATTAGTTCCCTTATAGTTCATATTACAGAGTTGCCTCCTTATTAAGGTAATTCCTACTGTGTCCTATTTGGGTTTTGCTCCTCTAATTAACATAGCCTAAAGAGGGCTGACTCATGTTGGTGATCAAGAAATGAGAATGAAGGCTCACAAAACGGAGGAGGATAGGGGAAGAAAAAAAAGACAGTATGACTAGGCCAGAAGCGTTCATTTTATTTTCTCTTAGTAAACTTCAGCTCCACCATGTACTGGTCCAGACTTGCAGAACAACAGGCTCTTTTCCAGTTTAACTTTTTTACCAATCACATGGCCCAGGATATTTTTATTCCAATTTAAAAACCAGTTACAAAATTGGATCTTCTCAGGTCATAGTTGGAATCAAACAACCCAGATGCTTTAGTATAATCAAGATAGCACTGACTGTTTCTGCACAGGCCTGCTGAACACAGGTACCAAAAGATTTCTTCCTGAGATGGCTGAGTGCTGTCCTTTCCAAAACCACCTGCTGGCTCTGATTCTTGGCTCAAAATAAGGGAGCCATTTAATACACACTAAACTAAACTGTTCCCAGCCACCAACAAGCCTGACTTCAGCTTTAATTTCAACAGCAATTCTCACAAAGCACAAACTCCATGATGACTTGGAAGGACTGGGGAACAGCAATGACTGGCTCTGCATTCAGGGTCCCAGAAAGGGCAGATACTTACTTTTGAAGCCAGAGAGCAGAAAAAATAAGTTCTTTCTTTTGCTAGAGAAAACACTTGTAGGCTAAGACCAGCAAATTGTGTTCCTGAAACTCTTACTTTCCAATACATCCAGGTTTAATTACTGTCCACTTTCTTTCCCTGAGTGTGGGTTCACAGTTTGATATAGGTACTTCTCGAGGTAGTCATGGGAGTGAAGAAACAAGGTTTACGTTTAGCAGCACCTGGGACACATGCAGCATCTGTCATTTCCATCTCTACTTTGATCTTTCCCCCTTGAAGCTGCAAAGGTAATTCAGGGCCACGGTGAGTTTTCATTGCTGTTTTTCCTGGTGCTGGGGCTACGACCCAGAATCTGCTACATGTCACAATGAGCTGTATCTCCAAGCCCTTCAATTCCTGTCTGCTCACACACTGTGCAGTACATCAATCTCAGTGTCACCATCACTGTTCTTAGGAGTGGACCCTCCAGTGTTTGTTCTGATATGGAAAAGAAAGGCTCTACCCAGTAACTTTTATTGAGCTAGTCATTAGGGAAAATTAGCACAATTTCCAGCACCCCAACAGGACCGTTCTCTGGGGACCCGGTCTACTGTGTCACTCCTGTCACTGCTGTCTACTCTGAGGAAGGGTGTTTGGGGCCCTGCTCGCGTTCCAGCAGGTCCTGGCTGCCAACCTCGGCTGGGCTGTGACCACTGTGTCACTAGCTGGGGCTGCCGATGACAGGGCTGACTGGGCACGTGGAGTCCTGCAAGGAGAAGAGGGTCAGCGCAGAGTAGGGCAGCAAGGCAGGTGACGCGAGGCAACACTTGGGATGGAGCAGTGGGAACCTGACAGCTTTTCCTTGTTCCTCTGCAGATTACAGGACTTGTGGTTAAATTATAGGTTTCTGAAGTTATATATATTATTTAAATCCATTCAGGAATTCTGGGCTAATTTTATTTAACTGTTTCATAAACAAAGCTTTTTGTTCCTGTATTTAGTACCAGGAATCAAACTCAAGACCTTTTGCTTTCCAGGCAGGCGCTTGTGCTGCTGAGCTATATCCCTGGCTGTTCCTGTATTTACCCATAAGCAGCAGAAGACACTATTCCACTGTATCTCAGTGGTAAGGAAACAGTGAGATGTATGTATGGATGGATGTGTGGTTCTGTGAGACAGGGTCTCGCTATGCAGTTCAGACTGGCCTTGAGCTCACTTTGTAGCCCAGGCTGGTCTGGAACTCTCAAGGATCCTCCTCCTGTCATAGCCTCCTGAGTGCTGGGATTACAGGCATGTGCCACATCTGGTTTTGGATTATTTACGTAAGACACTGACTCTTAATATTGGGATTATGAGTACAATCCTTCACTTACCGAGTTACATGTGCTATGAAGAGAAGATACTCTGGTATCCTCAGGAACTGTTCTCTCCATGATTCTGTTTACAAACCAAACTAGATGAGAACCAAATTGGATTTCCCCATAAGGTCAACATTGAACCTAACGACTGATTCTGATTGTTCTCATCCAACTTGGTTTCCCCCAGAATTGTGGAAAGAATGGAGTTCAAACAGATACTATGTAACTCTTAAACATTTTCATTTCATTTGAAGATTCTTTTAACAGATGATAGTAAATTTTGTTTTAAAACTATTAGAGATGTCTTCAAAAATTTGGTGAAATACAGTCTGTCTGTATTTACACAGGTTGTCCAAAGAAATGGCCATTAGATTAAGCTTGTTAGGCTCGGTGTGGTGGTATGCACCTGTAATTCTAGCACGTGGGAGGCTAAGACAGGAGAATCGTGAGTTCAAGACCAGCCTAGGCTAAGAAGTGAGCTCAAGGCCAGCCTGAACTGCACAGAGAGACATTGTTTCAAAAAGACAAAAACACAAAAAGCTTGTTTTCAGTTTTGGTCATGTGGATGCACATCTCCAGGTTTAGTCCATACATTGGAGCCTTCACTGTGTAATGTCATGTTGGATGGGATATTAAAGGAAAAAAAACGGTTAGCTATGAGTTGGGTATGGGCACAAGCCCCGCTGAGACATGGTAGGATCACAATTCAAGCCCTGAACTGCACGGGCAGGCTATCCCGAAGTAGTCAGACAGGGTCAGCACTCAGTGTTCAGTGCTGAATCATGCCCCGCACAATACATGCTCATCCAGCACATCTGAGTGAGCACAAGCCTGGCTGTGCACTTGGGAGCCTCCTGCCTGTCCTGCCCGAGCCCAGTACACTTGCACTCCTCCTCCATGCTTTGGCACCCTTCTCATCTGTGAAAGACCCATCTCCATTTCCTCTCTTCTTCCTCCCTTCCAGGCCTATCACCTGGCCTAATGCCGGAAAAGCTGTCCCAGGTAAGAATGCCCTTCCGGGGGTTCTGAGCAGGATGAGGATAGAGGGGGGAAGGCTGGGCAGGCTCTAAAGTTAGAGTCAGGGCCAGGGATTTAGCCCAGTAGCACAAGGGCTTGCCTGGCAAATGCGATGTCATGAGTTTGATCCAAGTACCAAAAAAAAAAAAAGGTTTAATCCTTTAGGGTGGGTGTGGTGGTGCCCGCCTGTCATCCCAGCACTGGGGAGGCTCAGGTAGTATTGTTGCAAGTTTGAAACCAGCCTGGGCTACAAAGTGAGCTCAAGGCCAGCCTGAACTGCATAGTGAGACCCTGTCTCAAAAAAAAGACACACAAAAAACCCACAGTCAGACTGGGTACAGGACTCGATTCTGTACTTTGATTCACAAGCAGTGAGCACTTAGTAACACCAGTCTCAGGGGTCTTGCTCTGACCTTACGAACTCGGGACAACAATGGCCTTGTGGCCCAGAGCACAGTGTTGCCTGCACTCGAAGCGCACCTTCGCTCCCCAGTGTAAACTACAGTTACCTAATGACAGCTTTTCTGACATGAGCACCCTGACTGCAGGGAACTGGGCTGGTGAACACTGCTCTAACTCCAGCTCCCATGCTCAGCACCAAGGGTGCACAGTAACCTCAGCAAGGCCCTGAGAAGAGGCCATAGTGCCCACATCCTGCCAGTTACTTTCAGGTTGCTGGCCTCTGGGCACAGTGGACACACCTGCGGCATTCCAGGGAGCAGCGGCCCCGCAGTGAGCACTTAGTTCCCATAGCATTGCAGACAGTGTGACTGCACAGCTATTGCAAACTGAACCACACTACACACTACTGGGAACTGAAGAACCGCATTTCAGGCTGTCTTACTGCGTAACAGCTCTGGTGGGCTGCCTCTACCTTCCAGCTCGTAAGTCTTACAATAAAGTAATATGATTTTACTCATAAAGCTGAAGCTAAGTACAAAGTCTAAAAAGTTTTAGTAACTACCATTCCTTCTCCCATCTACCATCCAGAATGGAAAGCAGTAACTTTGGGGGAGGGGGCACTGGGGAATGAACCCAGGGCTCTTGGCCTCAGCTGCAGTCCTTCCTAGCCCTTTCTGATACTGACCCAAGCCTGGGGCCCAGTATTCCTCCTGTCTCAGCTCCCCAGAACAAGCAGGCTTCCTTTTAGATCCAAACAGGGAAGCAAAAAGAGTGTCTTGGACAGTAGCACTTACTGTCTTTTGTGAGGCTGTCACACAGTACACCCTAACTCACGCACATTTGTGTTGCAAACTGTCAGCTGCAACATGCTAGATGTGCAGAGGTCACAGAAGGGGCTCCGTGTCTGGTGGCTACTCCCGGTTCTGCTGTGTGCTCACTGTGCAGTGTGCTAAGTGTGCACCCTTTGTCTACTTGTGTCAAAAGTGTGTAGCTCATTTTATCACACCAATGAATCTGAGTCACTATATTAGTATTTTGAATCTGAGTCACTCTATAAAGTATTTTCAACTCTTTAGGCTAACTTTTTTTTTTTTTTTTTTTGTCTTTTTGAGACAGGGTTTTGCTGTTCTGTTCAGGCTGGCCTTGGGCTTGTTTTGTAGCCCAGGCTAATCTTGAACTTGCAATGATCCTCCTGCCTCAGCCTCCTGAGTGCTGTGATGACAGGCATGCACCACCATGCCTAGCTGATGTTGATTTATTTCAAAACCACCAAAAACTATTTCTCCTCTTTATGTAAGAAACAGCTAACTGAAAGAAAAAACTGGTACAACTAGTGTGGAAATCCGGGTGGAGTCTCTAAAACAAGATGTTCCATTCAACCCAGCTATTCCTCTTCCCAAATGAATTAACAGCATTGTATCACAGCAATATAAGCAAACATATATTTACAGCAGCACAGTTTGTAATAGCAAAGTCTTGGAAACAACCCAAATGCCCATCAACTGGTGAATGGGTAAAGAAAATGTGTTTTTTTTAATACAATGGAGTACTACTATGTCATAAAGAGGGGTACACTGGAGACAGTTCTAGCTAAATGAATACACACCTTGAGGCCATACTCTTTAAGTGAAAGGTGTGACAAACCAAAAGTGTAAATAAACACCAAAATGTGTAATAGGTATTATGCAATAGAAATAAAATGTTCAAATTGGAAGGGGAATGGGGGGAGGAGAGGAAAGAAAAAGCAAAAAGATGAGGAAAGAAAGAAAAAATGGAGCCAAAGCTTTTGTAAATGGGGAGGGAGAGAGGGGTTGCAGGGAATGAGAGTGGAGGAGAATGGGAAAAAAACACAAGATACATCATGTACAGGTACAGATTCCCTAGCTGAATGTAACCATTATACCTGTAGTCCAGTGTATACCTGTACTGGCCCAGTAAAAATCATTTTCTTAAAAAAACAAAAACAAAAAACAGCAAAGCAAGCTCTCCTGCATCTCACAGTATTTTGACAAGAAGTGAGAACTATTAGACAATAGTGAACTGCTCAAAGCTGTGCTACTTCCTGGACTCTTGGTTCTACATGATTCCCATTTACAAATCGATGTGGAGTTATATTTTAGTTTCATTTCCTTTTTGCTTTTTTGAGACAGGGTCTCGCTATACAGTGCAGGCTGGCCTCAAATCTGCAGCAATTCCCCTGCCGCTTCTCAGCCCTGATATCACAGTTGTGTGCCACCACCCCTTTCCCATTAGCACACATGCCATCCAGCATGTGGACACTTCACACAGCCCCTGCTTAGGACTCCACTAGAAGGCTGCACCTGTCTATCTCCTTCCTGCACTGCTTCATTTTCTGGCTAGGTGTGGAACACCAACAACTACTTTCATTTTTACCAGTTTAAAACGGGAAGCTTGGTTACCTGTTCATCTGTAGGGTAAGACTGCAGCCTACAGTGGAGAAAGGAAACAGTAACAGCTTAATATATTTCCATTTGTACCATCCCAGTAACTATTAAGACGACATTTATTTTTTCAAATAAGCAATTCTGTGGTTCTTTTGTATTGTTAAGAAACATTATTATTATTCACAATTGCCTACATTTTGGAAATTTTGCCTGTTAAATCTATTACTAGAGTCTGATCCTTAACCTACATTATGGCATCCCTGTATGAACCCATTTGGAGTTTTTGTCTCAAATATTCTTTAAATGACAGCGTTAGCAAGTTAATCAGGAAAGGGGAATGAAGGAGAATGTCACTTGAGAACCCATTCAGGTTGGAATCATCTCTTCATGAGTCTAAGCTGAGGTAACCTGGTGTCCCCAACATGGACAGAAATGACAAGCTGCAAGCAAGGCCCAATCTGGCTCTGGGAAAAAGGTGCCTGCTGCTTTGGTGGCAGTGTGACTAGCAGACACATGTGCAAGTGTGCCCTGGGACACAAGCCTGCGAGCTGCTGTGCTGTAACTGCAGTGTCAGCTGGGATGGGCTCGGATGTTTCCATAATGTCACACGAGAAACAGGGTTTAGAAACAGACACATGGGCCCAGGCCCATGGTGGGTTCTTGTCTGTGAAAGGGAAACAAGTGACTACTCCTGTAAAGAGGTAACTAACTGTGCAGCACACTCTGGGCTGTGAGCACAGTGTGAAGAAGTGCCAGTGCTAAGTCACGACTGCACCGGGATACTCCTCACTGTCCTGGTAGGCTGATTTTAGTTTCTAAGTAGGCTGAGCCTGTGCAGCAGCTAGAAGGCAGTGCACAGCCTGTGCCATCCCTGCTTCTGGGCCTGTGCTGCCCTGTCATGGGAAAGGGCTGTCACTGAAGCTGGGGGAACATGAGCTCCCGTGTCCTGTTGAGAGCTACCTGGCTGCGCAGCTGCACCGTGGCCCACCCACAGGCTGGGTACCCACTGCCCCATCAACACCTCTGCTCTGGAGTGCAAGGCTGATGCTGCCTCATCTCTGGCCTGTAGAGAGGGCCTACCCCAAAGCAGACATCGGACAGCTCTCCCCAGACTCCTCTACAGCATCCTTCCTCAGCACCTTCTACCCCACCTTTTCAAGTGGACACATCTGTCCAACTTGAAGTCTGCAGTGAAGTGAACCTCCCTTCGCCTGCCCCCCTGGGGACCATGTTAGCCACAATGCCACTCATGAACAATGGCTGGGCCGAAGTCTGCTCCTGGTAGGGGGTCTGTGGGGCTCCTGAGCAAGAACAGGCTGCCATGTGAGAGGCTCTCCAACCCCATTTGCATGGTTTTGTGCTCCCTCTGTGTCAGACAGCTGAACCTTCAAGTTTTAATACAGGTGAAGAGTTAAGAGAAAAGAACTGCATGAATCTGTTTGAGACCCTAAACAGTGAGTGTATTTATTTGAAACTGAGAGCAAAGATGGAAGCAAACCATATTCAAATACATTTGTTTTGGGGTTCTGAGTACAGATGAGAAATAATTTTTTTTCCTTTTCCTTTTTTTGGTGGTAGGAGATTGTATTGTTCTAACTGAGCTAGATCCCCAGATTCTTACTACATTGCCCAGACTGGCCTTGAATTCACAATCCTCCCACCACTGCCTCATAAGCACCTGGGATTATAAGTGTGCGCTACCAGGTCCCACAAAAAATCATCTTTTAAGTGATAACTGAGTTTAGGATTAATCTAGCAGAGAATCAAATAATAGCCTGATTACTCCTCTAAAATGCTTCATTCATTAGATTTGGCTCAAAACTGTTACATGGTTTATTTATGTACTTTGCTTCAAAGTGTCTTTCAAATTAATATCCTAAGTCACTGTCTGGTCTCTGTCAATGCCAACACAGTATCAAAATCTCCCTCTCCCACCACCCCAAAATGATTTTATCTTAGTTAATACTTGATTAACAAACACCTGTACCTTTCTTTCAGGGGCTTTTTCAGCTTAATATTTTCCTCTTGACTTTTGTGCCTCTCATCCTGCCAAAAGAAAATAACCCATTTATTAATTATTCAGGGTGCTGAACAGTGATGATATTGCAGATATTTTCTTTCATATTGCCTTAGTTTGTATGAATCTGAGTGGTTTTTTTTTTAAAAATTGTGGAGGGTTCTAACTTTTAAGCATGTTTCCTCATACTCTGTTTCAAGTAAGTTTCTTAACTAATAATTAAAATAAATTACCTTCAGAGTAGACATTCCTAGTAAAATGAGGTGTGAGGGGGCTGGGGATTTAGCTCAGTGGCATAAGCGCCTGCCTTGCAAGCAGGCAGTCGTGAGTTTGATCCCTGGTACCGATAAATAAGGAAAAAGATCAAAAAAAAAAAAAAAATGAGGTGTGACTCCTATTTACACGGAATGTATCTTATTTCCTTCAAGCTATTTTACTTCTTAGGAGGAATATACATTTATCCTCCTTGCACCCCTGAAAACTCTGAAGAACTGGGAAAGCAGGCACTGTTATATCCGTTGATAATGCTGCCTCTGGACAGTCACCTGGACACCTCAGTGCCGTGGTGCCTCCAGGCTCTGCAGCACGCAACGACTGACACAAAGCCACAGCTTCCAATGTACCCAGTGCCCACTGTCCAGAGCTGGCCTGGGCAGTTTATAGGTACACATAACCTCAGACAGGCATGTACCCACACCACATCCCCTGCTTTCAACTGCTGTTCACCCAGCTGCTAGAAATGGAGAATGTCTTTAGACTACTTAAATATCCAAGGAGAGAGGTCAGTGCAATGTCTACCTTCCTAGAGACCCTAAACAGGGCAATCCAAGAGGGAGACTTAAAGCCTCTTTGGACATACAAGGCAAAAAGTAGGCTAAGATTTTAAGGAAACTCTTCAGAGTTTACGTTCACTAAACTAAAATAATCAAGACTATATCTTGTAGGAGTGGCTCTGATACACTTTAAATGATCAGCAATGGGTAGTGGTGCTTAGTAACCTATTTACACTTTCCAGTTTTTTTTACTCTGTAGCTAATCAGCAGCTCACTCTAGAGATTTTAAGCTTAAAACTATGCCATGCTTTGTCATATATAATCACATACACAAAGTGGATAATTTTTTTGATTAGAAAAAATATCTCGGGACTGGAGGTTGCAAGCAGGTAGTTGTGAGTTCAACCCCCGGTATCGATAAAAAGGAAAAAAAGAAAAAAGAAAAAATATCTCACGCTTCTCAGAGTTCTGACAAGAACTCTGACAAGGCTGGCTTTTAGCCCATGTTAGCTCCCTGAGGCTTGCATAAGTTGAAGGTCTTGTCTTTCAAGACTGTTCCACACAAGTTTCTGTCTCTTCTCTTTAAATTATTCTGCAGTGCTAGCTAAGCCCTCCTCAAGCCCATGTCCTGCTCTGTGTAACTCAAACTGAAATCCTCACAGCTGAGAGAAAGGTAAAAAGAAGTGTCCGTATTGAAACAATGTTAAAGGGAAATTCAGGGTTGGGAGGGATTACTACAGCATATTACTAAAAATTACAAGCAAAAATCCAAGAAACACATACTTTTGTTAAGATACCTTAATAATCTTTAAAAAACTGAAAGAGTAAGGAATCACTAGAGATCACTAAATTGAGTTACAGCGTGCATAAGGCAGGCTTCGAATTGAGCTCTCTGGCTTCCTCTGCTTATTCTCTCTGGTTTGCTCTCTGCATTCTCCAGGCCACAGCAATTAAGTGTGTGACCCACAACAGGGATGGGTAGTGTTTATGCAGGTGGCCGATAAAAGTGAACAGAGTCACTGAATGAGTAATAACACACATTACCATCTTGGGCTCCAGCCTCTGTGAAGCCTTTCCGGGTAGGTTCTGGTTGTTCTGTAACCTCTTTTCTCTTTCGTGTTTTAGTTCTAATTCAAGCTGATTCCTGGGGTAAGCCGAAAAAAGGAGAAAAATTTGGATTCCTATATTTACATTTTTTAAGAATGCTAAATTTCAGTCATTAGTACTTGAATAAAAAGCTAGACTTACATAACCACATTTTAAAGTACTAAAGCACAATAAAATCAATTAATACCAAGAATCATCAAATGTTTCATCTTTCTGGGGTGATTAGCAGTATACTCAAGGCTCATGTGGTCCTTGAAGATCACCACTCTCAATACCAGGATGCGTGCATGTATGTGTAAGTATGCCCACGATACTGGCACATTATGGGGTGATACTGGAGACTGAACTCAGAACCTTTGTACTGAACTATACCACTGACCTCTTCTTTAGTTTTTATTCTAAGGCAGGGCCTTACTAAGCTTTAAATTGTCCAGGCTGGGCTGGAACTTGTAATCCTCCTGCCTCAGCCTCCTAGAGCACTGAGATTATAGGCTGTGCCACTGTACCCAACTGAAATTATCAGTATTTTACCTTATGTCCTAATAACAAATTATGGACCTGAATGACAGTATTTATAAACGTCATCAGAATGTAGCAGAAAGAGCACAGACACTAAATACCACTCCACACCGAGCACTTGTACTCTCTCTTGTACTTGTACTCAGGACCACCCGATTACAGCCACCTGTGTCTGAGTGTGTTTTATTTCTGGCAAGCTTCCGTGTGAAACCTGTGGCCTCACCACACAAGGGAGTTCATTTCAGAAAAAACGTGAGACCAGTTAAGGTTTGCAGTCAAAGAAACAGGATTTTAACTGACAGTGTTTCCATGTATTAGTTTAACTGTGTGCATCTGGACATGTTTAACCCCTCCATGCTATAACTGCACATGAAAGTAGCACAGTACCACCACCTACTAAAGGAGTTGATGGGAAGACACCGAGAGTGACTGCACATGGCACATAACACAATTTCAGGAAACCATCATTGTGTTGCCAATTAACTACTATTCTGGAACCCTGAGCTATATTTTTCTAAAAAATTTTTTTGGCTTTTTTTTTTTTTTTTTTTTTTGAGATAAAGTCTTACCGTGTAATTTAAACTGGCCTTAAAACTACCATATTTTCCTGAAAGTAAGCCCATTAAATATCACCAGCCAAGATGGATGCATTTAGTATACTGACTGTAACACATAACAGGTATATTGGATTATAAATTAACAATATTAATATAGATATAAGTGATATTGACCTTAATGCTTAAATGATTAACATCAATTACAATGAAGTATGTGTAGATACCCAAGTGGGTGCCTCTGGACATGAGGTAACCACCAATGGAAAGCCTGGAAGCCTGCTGCCAAATGACAGCTGGATCACAGACACAACACACGATCAACACATGCATCTGGACAAGGGTCGGATGTGGCTGCGTCTAACATGAATCTTCACAATTCAGAATGCTGTGTGTTGTAATGATGAATTATGAGCAGGCTGTGTTTGTGTAAGGAGCACCTTTTGGTTGGACATGAGAGATCGGGGCCAATGCTTTTATGGGAAATGGAGTTGTAAGAAATCCAGGCCGGAATCTGGGGTTTGGAGAATAATGGTGATGTTCCAAATGACGACGTGCCTGTACTTAAGTAAATGTGGCCTTTTGTACATGAATAAATGTAGGTGATCATACATGAATAAATCTCCTGAAAAATAAGCCCCACTGTGTCTTTTGGAGCAAACATTAATGTAAGACTCAGTTTTAGGAGAAATAGGTAAATAGATCAGGCTGGCCTCAAACTCATGGCGATTCTTGTGCCTCAGCTTCTGCAGCGCTGCGATTACAGCTTTGTGTGTACCAGCACATCTTGGTATTTTTCTGCTATACAGAAGATGGTGACAGTATTTGGGAAAGTTAACGTATGTGAAGCTGTCCTGACCCCAACCCGAGGGAAAGGACACGGAAAGACGGGTTGTCTGGCTTGACAGCACCCGACCCCGTCATGTCAGCCGCCCTCTCTTCACCGCTGCCTGGTCAGGGCCTCCACTTCCAGCTGCAGACTGTTGATCTTGTCCCCGAAGTCCTGCTTGAAGAGCCGGTTGTCCAACTCAGCTGACTGGCGGCCTTGCTCAGCCAGGCGCAATCTGGATGTGAGCCACATGAACTTGGATGAAAACAAAAGCCATGGAGGGAGAGCAAATTCACAGCACAAAATAAAATAACCCAAGGAACGAGGCACAGGGAGACAGGGCAAACACTTTGCAGGACACAAAGAAAGAAATAGTGAGGGAAAAGATGGAGAAGAAACAAATTCTTTAAAAAAGCAAGATGAAGGTGAACCAGGCAGAGGAAAAGCCAATTTTCCACTTTTTTTATTCTAGTACTACAGTGTACAGCCATTAGATGATAAACAATAAAACATCACTTTTTAGAAAATCTATATCCAAAGCCAACCTCAAGTACATAGTAATTTGAATTTAACCCATTTGTTTTCATTTCCTAGCAGGTTTAGAATTTTATACTTCTGTGTTACACACACAGCTGGAACGTGCTTATGGGTAACTACCTTCTCATATGTGGAATCTTAACATTATTTCTGACCCCTTCTCCAAACATATTTTAAATCACTGGAATTACACACCAGCCTTTACCGGGGCTTCTGGTTATTGTACAAGAGAAGTCTGTCAGAATTTGGCTGTCTCTTTCCTTTCCATTCCTGCCAAGTGGTGTGTGACCCATTGAACAAAGAACTCAGCCCTAGGTCTCGTAAGATTCCTAATCATGTTCTCTGAAAGGTTCCCATGGATGCTTCTTGAACATTGTATAATTTTGCACCTATCATGTTTTGGGATTTTATGTAATACAAGCAGATGCATGCTATGTATAGTCTTTACTTAGTATTTGATCACTCCTTTCAAATGCTCATAGAAAAGGTGACTCAGTGCAAATTTAATTTATATAGGTGCAAAATTAGTAAACCTAAAACATGTTCAAAAGTGCAAGATCTTCTTCTGTGCAGTCTGTTCTAACATGTATTATTTGACTTGATTTGGGGTTCAAGTCTGGTTCAAGGACCTAAAAAAGAAGCGTACATGAAACCTATCTTACTCTCCTAATTCTGAATTTTGCCAAGAAGAAAGAAACAGGCCTGTAAGTAAATAAATTATTTTGTCCTCACTTCCACAGCTAAAATGCTGCAAAGCTTACTGGAAAGAGAAAACAAAACAAAAAAATCTCAAAATTTTGTAAAGACCTTTTTAAGGAATACAGGCTTATGTAAAAGCCTATCTCTGCAAATCAAAAATCTTTTTTTTTTTTTTAAAAAAAATCAAAGTATTTATAGGATTATTTACAATGTAAAACCCAGAAAGGTTTAGATCTGCGGTCACTTTGAAAAAGAAGCCCTGCTAATATTGCTTGTGTATATATACTGAGAATCTTTATTTTTGATAGTAAATAATAAAGAATGTGAGTTTATAATTTATCTGATTCCTACACTGAAATGTTTTTCTAGTAACTAAATTATTAGTTTTTGAGAACCTGCGGCAAATCCCCATCTAAATGAAAAGTAACAGAAGCACTGAATGTCTCCAGGTAAGAAAGGACAGACAGGAATCTTCATTCATGTCTATATGTTGTCCTTGCCAGGAAGAAAGCAAAACAAATTAGAAAAGGGTGTAGTGCAGATTTTTTTTTTTTGAGGGGGTACTGGGAATCAAACTCAGAACCTTGTACATGCACTGCTGAGCTATATCCCTGGCCCCCATAGTGCATTTTTAATAGGAGTGTTTTTATGAAAATTGTTCACTCTGAGCTACTTCATTGGAAGTGGAACGGCAGGAAAGGGGCAGAGGTAGAAGATGACAAATATTAGGAGGGTTTCTGAAGCTTCCACATGATGTTATTATAAGTTACCTAATCACTAACTTTACCTCCATGTACTTTAAAGAAATGTAAGGATGCTGTTTCTCTTTTTTCAGTCACTAAGGCAAAAATGTTGCAAGCAACTTGGGTTATTAATAGAACTGTAATGCAATAGGGTACTAAGTACTTATCCTTGGCTTGGGGACATAACCCACATAATGAAAGTGTGTGTGGGGATGGGGGTGGCCTAAGAGACACAGAGCTACTTCAGACAGTCCAGGGTGCAGGGGTGGTTCAGTTCGTCCCATGGCAGCACGGAGCAGACTTCTGGCACAGTCGTGGGGTAGATCATGCCTGAGCTGCTGGTGCCCAGCGCTGGCCAATAAAGGCAGCGTTAATATATGCACCAAACTTCACCTCCCTAGGCTTTTCAATGGTGTTTTACTTATTGGTCAAATTGGAAATATTTCTTAAGTTTATTTAGCAGTTAATTTGAATTTATACCAATTTTTTTTTTTTTTTTTTTTTTTTTTGGGTGGGGAGTACCAGGAATCAAACTCAGGACCCTGTGCTTGCCAGGCAGGTACTGTGCCACTGAGCTATATCCCTGGCCCCAAAATTTTCTAACTTTGAGAAAAAACTAACATAAACCCAACCTGTATATCCAACTGTTCTTAAAAACCCAACAAATTCAAAGCCAATTTTTGATGACAATTTATATAGATCAGAGCTTAAATGTAGTAACTTTCGGTTTCTTCCTTTTACAGTTAACTTGGGATAACAGACTTGTGAGGCGACCAACTACATAAATGCCTAATGATGTTTTGGGATCAGTTTATTTGCTGCACTATTTAAGGTCTTTGCCTGTTTCACCAAATCTTTTTCACTAAACAAAATAAAAATGAAAATGAAGTGAAAGGGGAATGAGAATGGATAAACAAGAAACACAAAGATTGCAAGAGAACAAGTCAGCTTAATAGAGAGATGAATCATTATTACAGTTTAAATTTCACATAAAAAAACATCCACTGAAAAATAATCTGATATACTTTAAAAGCACAACTGACGAATACTAAAATCAATCTGTTAAGTTATAAGCTTACAACTGACTATAGGCCATTTTCTAGATGACTTTCTTTTCTGGGACACCACGTTTTTCTGGTAGTCCTGGGGAATGAACCCAGGGCTTTCACACTGAGCTGCAGCCCGAGCTTTTTTTTAAATTTGAGACACAGTCTCACTAAGTCATCCAGGCTGGGCTCAAGCTTGTGATCCTCCAGATCAGCCTCATAGAGTGTCTGGATTATGGGGTGCACCACCACACCTGACACCCAGAATATCTTTTTATTTATCATCCACACTAGAGATTTCAAGTTTATTTCTAAATCTACACTTAATTTTGAGCTCAGGGCCCTCCTTGGTTAAGAACCATATGAAGAAAAAAAGTCACTGACTCATTCATCCATTAACATGTTCAATCTATGCCACATACACTCAAGGTACTAAGAAAGACCTAATGATGGACTTCGAAGATCAGCTTGCTAACCTCATGGAGCTTACGTTCCTACTGAAGATATGAGATATAAATGCTTGTAAGATGAGGCAGACAGTGAGAAGTGTCACAGTGGCATAGATGGAGATGGACACGAAGCTACGGGCATCCCAGGGACAGTATTTCTAGCTGAAAAGAGGTATCAAGAGGAAGCTTGTAAGGCACTGTGGGTGGCATTTGAGGCTGAATATATCTGAGGAAGATCCCATGGAGAGAAGGGTGTCCCTCACTGGTGAACCATCAGGAGAGAAGCACATAGGAAAGACAAGACTGTACATTTCCAGCCCAGCGGCTCAGTCCTGCTCAAGTGTTCTCACCACGGCAGGCCCTGTGTACTCCAGGGTGGACTGTTGTCTGGCTTTATCCTATTTCATGCAACCCAGGCTCACTCTGCAGAGCCAATTTCTCCTTCACTTTTACTTTCTCAAATAAACTTGGTCACTGTTTTTTGCCCATTTCTTTCAAAATTAAAAAAAATAAATATACAAGTGCAAATATCAAATCACTGCAGATGTTGTACTTGATTTGCAAGTCATTTGAAAGAAAGCAGTGGTTTGAAACAAACAAAAACCAGAGTCTCTGGCCAAGTAAGCTATAAGCTCGGGTGTCGGGTGGGTAGGCCAGGGTGACTGGAACAGGGTAAGGACTTAGCTTGCTAGGTGCAGGGCAGAGAAGGCTGTGCACTGCATCTGTCAAAGGAAGCTACTGGGACATCCAGGACAGGTTCAAGAGAAAAAGAATAAAAAGAAAATAGTTCAAGGGAAAGGTAAGAGAGAAAGATCAAGAACAGGTACTGGGGACTGGGGATTTAGCTCAGCAGCATAAACGTCTGCCTTGCAAGCAGGCAGTTGTGAGTTCGATCCCTGGTACTGATAAAAAAAAAAAAAAAAAAAAAAACAGGTACTGGTAGAAATCCTATCTCAGAATGCCACATCAAGGTATCACCTAGTACCAAAGTAGTCAAAGGTTGTGATGAAAACAAACACATACTCAAAAGTTTTTTCATTCTGGAACATGTACTTCTAATCATGATGAAATGGGTTAATGTCTCATTCTTTTTTTAGAGGAAATCTCACTCTGTAGTACAGGCTGGCGTTAAATTCATTACACAGCCCAGCTGGCCTCAAACTCACAGTGATCCTCCCGCCTCAGTCTCTCAAGTGCTGGAATTACAGGTGTGTTAAATTCCCATATCTGATGTTTGAAGTTGTCAGAAAAGGATGACATTTCTTAGTAATGTCTTCAACAACATTTTAGAAAGGAGAAAATTTTTTTTTGGTACCAGGGATCGAACTCAAGACTTTGCGTTTGCCAAGCAGTCACTTATGCTGCTGAGCTAAACCCCTAGTCCAGAAAACAGAAAATTTAACTGGCTTTCATTCTTCTAAAATGTCTGATTTTGATTGGAAGAATGTAATATATTTTCTACTTGCTGAATGCATGGCAAATCTCCTCACTTCTCACACTGACAGTTCAGTTTTTTTTCTATAAAAAACAGCATTTTACCTTTGTTCCAACTGTTTAATGGTAGCAGCCATCTGATTAGTCTTCTCTTCCAAACGAATGTTTAGTTCACTTTTCTGTTTTACTCCTAAGTCTGAACTCTGAATGTAAAATAATTATAAAGATCTGCATTAACACAAAATATAATCACAAATGCTGTTTGAATCTAATGGTAAGTAGGAAATAGAGAAAAATGCTCATATATTGGCAAGTCAGTTAATTTCTAAATGGAAAAAACTTGGTTAATATTGATATTGTTATGTGCACAGCGTAGAGAAATGGGTAACTCAGTTGGTATATTAAGGGTAGAAAAGAAACTGTCTTCTAGGGTAAAAAGAGTGCCAGCCCCCTTTGCAGAGCAGAAAGTGGCCTTGATTTTCAGGACAGCAACTGGAGATCCTACAATGGTGCCGCAGTGGGCCTCCAGTGTGCTCCAGTGTGATCGCCACATTGGGTGAGGGAGCCCCAGGGCCCCAGCAGCCAGTGAGGCCCCACTTCCTCTCCTACCTGCAGCTTAAAGGCCAGTTCATGCTTGAGAGCCCTGAGGTCGTCCAGCTGCTGCCTCAGAGACACCAGCGCCTCCTGCTTCTCACAGACATCCTTCTCCAGCATCTTCATGGCCAGCTCCATTTCCTGCCTCATACTGATCTGGAGCTCCAACTCCTTTTCAACATCCTGCCCCAGACAGAAGTACAGTGCTTGTATGCTCTACTCCACTTGGAACAAACCCTAAAGTCTCATAAGGAAAGAAGGCGGGCATGCTATGGCGAAATAGCCAAAAGCTATCATTCATGTTCAGAGACATTAACAGTAAGAATAGTAATTAGAACTCAGTAACTTTTCTCAATAATGTACAAATCTGAAAACTTGCTAACCAAAGACACTTTGAGAATACTCAAAGCACACATTAAGACAAATGCTATGTTCTATCATAGAAATGTAGACTGTTATAGTAATCACACAAAATAAGGCAGTTACAATTCTCTGAAATTTGAATGTTGATATATTCAAGAGTCCAAGAAACCCAGAAGAGAACACCAACTCTCAATTACTAAGAGTGGTCAACAAAGACAATTGAATTCTTAGGTATCACTGCAACATCATGATCACCATTGTCACTGTTGTCATTACTGGGACTGGGGATTGAACCCAGGACCTCTGCACTGAGCTGTATCCTCATCTTTTTTTTTTTAAACTTTGAGACAGGTCTCACTAGTCACCCAGGCTGCGCTTGAACTTGCCTCAGACTCCTACTGTGCTGGGATTTTAGGGGTGCAATATCACAGCAAGTTATTGCAACTTTTTTCCGATGAGCAAAGATACAAAAACCTATACCCAGGCATATACCCTGGGCCTCACCTACTTTCTTGACAAACATTAACCGGGACTCCCTGCTGTACATGACAGAAAATGAACTGTAGGCTATATGAAAATGGTGTATTATTTATTTCTAGGACCTCCTTATGAAAACGGTTTTAAGCTGTAATTTTTATCTAGGTGGAAGGTAAGTGGTATTTTAAGAATAAAATAACACTGTTAACACTTTCAAAAAACCTGAAGTTGCCACACAATGCTAATTTAGTTTTGTTTTGACTTTTGAGACAGTCTCACTATGTAATTCAAGATGGCTTCAAACTTGCAGTGATCTTTCTGCCTCAGCTTTGTGAGTGCTGGGATTATAGGTATGCACCCCCACGCCTGGCTATACTGGTTAATTTGTCATTAATTTTTATGAGTTTGAGACCAGCCTGGACTACAGAGTAGGAGCTCATCTTTAAAAAAAAAAAAAAACCAAACCAAAAAATGAATGGATAGTACTCCTTTTTATAGTTTTTCACTTGTATGTAAGATTAAGAATAAATTCAGGGGACCAGGGATTAGCTCTGTGGCATAAGCACCTGCCTGGCAAGCGCAAGGCTATAAATTTGATCCCTGGTACCCACTCAGAAATAACAGCTAAAGAGCATTAATTCACTATTTATGATTCTTACAAGTGGAAGAGGAGCTGCTCCCTTCAAGCTCTACTGACTCTTCATAGAAATGAAGGGTGAGGTGAAACATGGGTGGGCAATAATGCTATTGAGAATACTCAAAAAATGGACTGAGAAAGCGTTATGGGAAATGTGGGTTAAAAAGAATAAAAGTTTGGACAACTATTTCGAAGAAAACAAAAGACATGGTAGCCACTGCTGATTTCCTACTCTTTATGAAATCCTGTGTTATTTGCATTGTTTCACTCTGCTCTGCTTTGTTGTTTTGTTTTATTCTCTTTAAAATAGAAAAAAAAAGAGTTTGGAGTAAGAGTTTAGAGCTGAGCGTGGGTGGCTCACCCCTGTAATTCCAGCACTCAGGAGGCTGAGGTAGGAGGATCCATTTGGAGTTCAAGACCAGCTTGGGCTACAAACTGAGCTCAAGACCAGCCCTCACTGTATAGTGAGATTCTGTCTCAAAAACCATAGGGGGAAAAACAGTTTCATAGGATTTATAAAACATTTTACAGAGCAGTACTGGTATTCCTGTTTCTCAGCAGATGCGCCTAACACCATTCAGGAAGTGCCTTCTCCCATGTACCTGAGCCACGAGACCTAAGCAGCCTTACCAATCGCAACTGTGTCTCTTCCTTTAAGTGCTTTCTTGCTTCACTTAGTGCTTGCCCTTCACCAGTTCTGTCTTGCTTAGGGCCCTTGAAAAAACAAGATAATATGTATTTAAGGACTTAAATAATCAGCAAAGAATTAGCAGATGATAGAGTTACTATGTAGTAAAGGAAAGTGATGGTACTTACAATGCAGGTATAACAATGGATTAAGATAATAAAAAAATTAAGTCTAGAAAATTTTAAACGTTACTCTGAATTGGGAGTTTCTTGCCACTTTATTTAAAAATCTGAAACATGTTACCAAAACACGAGCTAGGGCCAGGGATTTAGCTCAGCAGCATAAGCACCTGCCTGGCAAGCATGAGGTTGTGAGTTTCATTCCTGGTACCAAAAAAACGACAAAAAACAAAATGGGGCTGGGGATTTAGCTCAGTGGCATAAGCACCTGTCTTGCAAGTGCATGGTCCTGAGTTCGATTCCCAGTACCCTCCCCCCCAAAAAAAGAAACAACAGTATTCACTGCAAAATAGTTGAACCAAAGGTTTTGTTGTCGTTGTTGTTTTGTTTTTTGTTAGGCTCTCTCTATGCAGTTTAGGCTGGGCTTGAGCTCACTTTGTAGCCTGGGCTGGTCTCGAACTCACAAGGATCCTCCTGCCTCAGGATCCTCCTATCCTCCCAAATGCTGGGATACAGGCATGAGTCACCATGCCCGGCTTTGAGCTAAAGGTTTAAATGATACTATAGTAAATCCCCACAGTTCTCATATCTGGAGTCTTCAGCTATCTAGAGGTCATATTAAAAATAACTGTGTCATCAAAATATTCTCCTGAGCATTGTACTCATGAAGTTGACACATCAATGCCACTCACTCTAGGCATAGAAAACTGTGTGCTCCCTTAGGACCCAGTTTTTGTTTGAGAGTCTCTCTGTGCAGTTCAAAGTGGCCTCAAACTTGTGGCAATCTTCCTGCCTCAGCCTCCCGAGTGCTAGGATTACAGACATGGCCACCACAACTGGCCAGCTATCAGCTTCTGTAGTCTCCTAAAGCAGCACTATTATATTTTAGTACAATGTTAACAATTATGATCCTCAGCCATCATAAATGGCTAAGTGGGTTATGTCCTCTAACAAAGAAGGCTTGAGGTTGTACAATTAATAAAAGGTTTGCCAAAAAGCTAAGTAGACATGTATAAAAGTTTGGTGCTTCAAGCAATTAAGTTATCTAACAGACTCATTTGGTAACTCTTTCCCAGAATATCAAATTAATGACATGTCTGTTCTCAAAAAACAGTCATATTTGGGCTGGGGATTTAGCTTAGCAGCGTATGTGCCTGCCTTGCAAGTGCACAATTGTGAGTTTGATCCCCGGTATCAACCCCTTTCCCCCAAAACCAGTCACACTTTGTGAAAATAATGGCATGTTTAATATCACATATACAGTAGTTGCATATAGTACAAATCACAAGTACATAAAACCAGAAGACTGAATTACACTTTCCTGTAGTCACTAAACATATGCAGGTGACACTGAAAGTAGGAAGCATAGAGGGCAGAAGGGTGCAACCTTCCGGTCTCCTTTATGTTATGGCAGTGTACTGAAGCATGAACAGGCGCCTCCTCTGGGAATTTCTCCTTGTGGATATTTTATAACCAGGGAAGACTCACCTTCCGATTGGATTCCAGTATATAGGAGCTTTCTTCTTTAACTCGTTCCATTTCTTCTTGCAAGGTGATAATCCTGTTGTTTGCAACGGCAAGCTAGTGGTAAAATTTTAAAAATAATTTTTTCTTTAATAATAATATAAAGTAAGTCTGGGACAGGCTGGGGATTTAGCTCTGGCTCAAGTGCTGGCCTGCTAAGCACAAGGTCATGACTTTGATGATCCTGGGTATCAAAAAAAAAAAAGTCTGGGACATATTTTTCAGTCTCATTCTTATAAATAAAGGAAGCTATCAATAAAAGTTCTGAAGAACTTGGGGAGGCCTGCTTCTCATGTGTGTAGTGAGCTGGTCTCAACGCACTCAGGGCCCAGGCTTCTGGTCTGCTACGGGGTCCACAGAAGACATTGGTCACTGACCTTCAGAGCAAAGGAGCGAGCTGCAGCCTCCACTTCTGAAGAGATGCTAGCAGATCCTAGGCACTTAGCAAGGTAAGGTCCTGTCACAGGTAAGGTGTTAGCTAGGAACTGCCTTCTGGCTCCCATTCCACAGCAGAGAAAAGCAAGGCTGGTACACTTTCCTCTCTGTACCTCCTGAACTCAGCTGTACCCCAAGGACATGAAGGGCCTGAATCCCACAGGGGAGGAAGTAGAGGGGCAGCTCCTCACTGGTAGCAGAGGGTGCTGCTGACTCCCAGTTCAGCTGGGGAGTGCAGGAGAGCCAAGCCTGAAACCTGCACCTGTCTAACCAACAAGCTTTGCTAAGGTATTTAAAAGGGCTTCGGACAAGCAGTCTGCTCCCCAGATCTAAGTTCACTGTGGACAGGTGAACTTTTTTAAAAACTCAATTTTGGAGAAAGGACCAAGAAACCTGACTTTCTAGGCCCAAGTGGGCATGTTAATTCAGCTTTATCAACTATAAAAGGGACACTGATATTCATCTGCTCAGTTCTTCTGATCCTGACATACTGGAGAAAGAAGTTCATCTGTACTGGCTCCCTTAAATCTCAAAATGGAAAAGCCCTGACCAGCTTTATTTGTTCTCTATACAATACACACAGTGTTAAGTTCAGTTTTAAGAAAACAAATGTTACTCGTAAGACGAGGAATACATGAGTATTGTTAATGGAATAAGTCTAGTCAGGGGCAAAGTCCTGTGATGGGATAAAATTAACAGCCCCTCTCTTTACTGTTGATCACAGCACCAGGGGTTAAACCCAGCAGTGCTTTTTCACCCCAGGACTTTCCACTTTTGAGACAGGCTTGCTTAATTGCCCACATCTGCATGGAACTTGGGATCCTCGTGCTTCAGTCTCCCAAGTAGCCAGGCTGTCAGGTGTGTAGTACAGTGCAACAATGATGTTCACCATATGGGTAGGAAATGTCAGCACTGTTCTAGGCCATTATTGTGCACAAATCACAATTTAATTTAATCCGAATAACCTTACAAAATACATAACTTAAAAATCTTCATTCAAAAATGAAGCTTGCAGAGCTGCCAAGGTGTTTTAAAATTGTAACAAATTTTTTTTTAAAGACAAACTGGTTCAACAGCATATTCCTGACTTGACTCTGCTTCAACCAAATTTATCTTACTGTACATAATAGGGCTACTATAGTAAAAGGTAAAGATAAACTTTGTAATACTAGTAATTTTACTTTCGCTATTTCTTAAAAACATCTAATGCTACTGAAGAAAACTGTAATGTACTCTTTGCCAAGTCAGAAAAAATCAGCTTTATTAATCATAAGTACATATGAGGTGAATTTTCTCTTCTTGTTTTAGTGTCTTTGCTTAACAGCTTCCTCATCTGCTCTTCAGAGTCACAGAGGCTGAAATAGGAAACATCAATACCCTGTGTTCTGGCCAGTGAGGAGTTAGATCTCTCAGGGGTCAGATGACTACTGACCAGAGCACAGAACCCCAGACTAGCGGGCCACGTGAGCAGGCAGATGGGCTTGTGACCAGGGCTCAATGTCTTTGCTATCCCACAGTGTGGGTCAGGAATTTGCCAAGCTTAACACATAAATCAGCACCCGGTGCATAAAAATTGGTAACTAGTTTTAGAACATAATAGTGCCCTAAATACTTATTAAACAAAGAGATGATAAATGCCATGCTACTGTACTGAATATTCACTATAGATTAGCCCCCACCAAATGTCCATATGAATCGCTCAGCCTGCTCAGTGCACATGGATAAAGGAGAAGCCCTAGGTAAGTGGCTGGCAGGGCAGAGCAATGCATAGCGTACTGGAACAGACATCACCTGAGAAGTCAAGTCCTCTATTCTCAAAATGACATAGACATCACTGATTTCACTAATGCACACTAGTAAGTTACACATCAAAGAATTCCCAAAACACTTACCTCTTCTGTCAGTTTAGTGTTGGATTTTTCTAACGCATCTACTTTGGCCTGAAGGTTATTTACTGTAGCACTGTTAAGAGAAGAAAAGACCCCTATAATCCCCATTGAAAAAAGAAAAGCAACCTGTATCTTGTCAGACCTCCACACATGTATCCTTCAGTGCCTAGTATCCATGATTGTTGACAGACTGGTAGGCTTTAAGGCAATATATGAAGGTGTGTCTTGCTGCTGGGGCTGTATCTTTAGCACTGGAGTTTGTATTCAGTTAAATATTTAGTTTGGCGCCTCTCATGACTGAACATGGGGAGCACCGAGCTACACTCTAAGCTGCTTATAAATTCTCAGACAGGGCTTGCTAAGATGCCTCAAACTTTTGATCCTCCTGCTTCAGCTTCCTGAAGGATTATAAGTGTGAGCTGCCATGCCTGGCTCAACACCCACTCTTGTGAATTATTTTGCTTGCACTGCATTATTTTATTTTAAGTGTCAGAAACTAAGAGAAGGGTAAACAATAGAGTTACATTTATATTTCACTGTCAACCACAGTGACATGATTGGCTTGGGTTGGCTGTTATTTGTAAGGCTCATTATAGTCACCACGAGTTCTTGGTCTCCAGAAAAAGTGAACTTAAATTGCATTTGTCAACTGGAACCAAGAAAATGAAAATATAACTAATATGTAACCATTACAATGTGACTGTGCTACAGTAGTACAGTCAAATTGTAAGTTTTGAATTAAAATAATTTTCACAATGGAAGTTATGAAAGTTCTATCAACTATTAGCAAGATAACTAATGGATACACTGATCTCCTGAATTAACTGGCAATCTTTAGTATAACAGAAACATCAAAGTCCTAGAGGTCATCAACAGCTGTGGTTCTCCCTCCCTGTACAGAGGAAAACTGCTTCATGGTCTGGAAATCTCTGCAAACACCTGGTGAGCACTTGATAATAGTCAACTCAAAGCTAAGTGTGAAATGCAAGGGAGCAAGGAGTACTGTTCATCTGAAGGACCTAAGAAACGAGCTTTCTCAGGATCAGCCTTGCCATCTGGGGCTTTATACACTGCATAAGAATTCTACGTATCACATATTTTATAATTCCTTTCCCTTCCTTCTTTTCTCCTTTCCCCATGCCAGTTTTTCTTTAATTTTGAACAGTGTCTACCCATTTTAAAATATATAATTCTTTTTTTTTTTTTTTTTTTGTCTTTTTCATCAGTACCAGGGATCGAACTCACGACTGCCTGCTTACAAGGCAGGCACTTATGCCGCTGAGCTAAATCCCCAGGCCCCTAAAATATATAATTCTTAATTGAATCTTTAATCACTAGATATAATTTCACAATCTTACACTGCCTTTTTTATTAGAGCTCACTGAAAGAGTTAAATCTCATCTATCCAGATCCTAACTAAATGCCTGCAAGCCACAACGCTGTATGTTTGCTGAATATTTTTTGAATTTATCGTCACTGTTTTTAACACTTCCCTTGTCTCCCAACAAATCTTTTTTTTTTTTTAAATCCCTGGGCCTTCAGCAGGGGCTTGATTGATGCAACATATAAAATTTGTGGACTAGAAATCACTTCAGGTATTTCTAGAAAAGGGTGAGTCAGTCCTATGCTGGGGGAGGGAAAATGAAGAGAAAAGCTACAAATGTAAATTGTTGTCTCTCATAACAAATCTCAGTAAAAGAATACTATTTATCATTTACTTCAGATGTCTGTTGAGCTCTTCCACGTAGTTCTTCTGGTCCAGAATTGCTGTAATCTGACCATCCCTGAGAGGTGGGGGAGAGGAAATAAGGTCAAGTAAGTAACACTGGAAATATCAATCCCTCTCACCCACTCTTTTTATAAACTGTGAGAAGAAAATTAGGGCACAGATACACGGAACCAAAAGACAGACTTGCTATACAATCTCATGACACAGCCACAAGAAAGGCTCAGAAGTTCAGATGAAGCTGGGTATCATAGCACACACCTATAAACCCCGACTCTTGGAAGCCGATGCTGGAGAATCACGAGTTCAAACTCAGCCTGGGCAACTCAGTGACTTAGTAAGACCCTGATTCAAACTAGAAATAACAAAGGGCTGGGGACAGAGCTCAGTGTGAAGACCCTGGCTTTGATTTCCACTACTGGCAGGAAAAAAAGAAAAAAGAAATACACATTGATAAGGTGCTTAAATGCATTCTAAGCATGTTTCTGCTTTAGTTTCTAGTTTTACTCTAATACAAGTGAACACTCATTTTGCAGGATTTCCATTTCTTTATATATGTTAACTTCTGTATTGTTACTCAAAAACTAATTTCCAGAATAGGAAACTCTATGAAGGATATAGTGGTTCAGTAGTTGCCTAGACCACTGAGACATGACAGCTAGTAGGCAGAGTGCTTTATTTTGGGATAACAACAACAAACTCACAAAAAACCCTCCCTAAAAATAAAACTACCATTTGATCCAACTACAACACTCCCTGGCATATTCCAGAAGGGATTAAAGCCAGCGTGCTACAGGGATACCTGTATACCTGTATACAATTCACCATAGTCAAGATACAGAACCTGTCTAGGTCCCCCCCATCAATAGATGAACAGCCAAAGAAAAAGTGATCTATACACACAATAGAGCATTATTCAGCAGTAATAAAAAATGGAATTCTGTATATCATCTTAAAAAAAATGGGAGGAACTGGTGATCATCTTAAGTGAGATAGGCCGCATGCAGGACAAATATTGCATGTTTTCACTAGTATGTGGACTCTAAAACTGATGACATGAATGTAACAGGGAGACTGTTATTAGACAAATGGAAGGAAATAAAAGGAGGGGTAAGAGGGGGCAAAGGGGGATGGGAAGAAGTTATTCATTAAATAGTTAAGAGATGATGATGTTGATACAAATTTATGGAGATGAATTTACGGTGACTTGCTGTTTCACTGGTTGAGTACACATGGCATTGTCTATTTTTCATTTTAAAAAGTGTATTAACATATAGAGTATCAAGAAATTATCTAGAATAGTGTTCATATAACTTTGAATTTCTTAGAGATGAGCACATCTTCCCTTTATTTAAGTTTTTTTTTAATCTGTGCTATTGGGAAATGTTTTTAAGTGGAAGAAATTAAGGATTGCTGTAAATATATGAGGTGTTGTTAATTAGCTTAATTGTAGTGTATTATGTATTATGTATTATGTATTTCAAAACACGGTGCTGTATGCCTTAAATATATATGATTTTATGTCAGTTATACACAATAAAAAGTGAGTTAAAATTAGAAAAAAAAAACAAAGTACTTATAAACGTTACTAACTTAAGGTTTAGGTATTACATTTTATATTCTATCAGTGGCATATAAAGTTTGTTTTGCAAGTTAATTCTTAGTTTCACTACTATTATTTATAGCAACGACTCTCCAACTTGTTACAGAAGCTGAATTAAACTCACTCTAGTGTAATGTACTTGTCAGAGGCCATATACTTACTTGCCTTTAAGTGTTATGCATAGGAGCTACATACACATTCAAAGTAAACAGTGTAAAGGCCAAGCATTTAGAACCAACTAATCTATAACAGGCATAAATTAAACAGACTCTTCAACCAAAAGCCAAAATTAAGTCCACATGCCAAAAGAATGAGTGATATATTCTTTAAACTCATGTCCAAGGTTAAAATTTTGGGATAAGAATTATACTTCTAATTGTTATAGATGTAAAAGGTATAAGGTATACTTCTCTAATCACCAAGTACCATAAATAACATTTTTAAAATTATGAACTTTTATTTTGAAATAGTTGTAGACTTACAAGAAGAGTTATAAAGGTTGTAAAGAGTTCCACAACCCTTTAGTCCAGCTCCCCATAATGTCTGCTTTTTTATTTTGCCATTTTACCCAGGCTGCCCCCAAACTGCTGATCCTCCTGCCTTGGCTTTCTGAATAGCTGAGGTTACAGGCATGTACCATCATGCCTGACTTGATGTTAATATTTTATGTAACCCATGACCTATATTTCAAGTGCAAATTTTAAGCAAATTGAGAATGCAATCCCTTTTATGAAAGTGTGTTTTCAAATAGTACTTTAAGAGGAAGAGCAATAATACTTTTAAGAGGTAGAGAAATTAAATCCCTTTATAAATTTTTATTTATTTTGTTTGCTCCTAAGTCAAAGAACAAAACAATCATTTAATCTTTTAGGATTTGGTAGTAGGAACGATAGATATTCTCAGTAAGATTTTATTAAATCTTTATTTTTAGAAATTCTTTTGGCAAGTCTTTTAAATCACTACTGTGATAAACTTGAAATTCTACCAAAAGGGAAAAAATACTGAAGAGAAAGAAGAGAAACTTAATTTCCTTTATACCTACCCTTCACTACCTTTACTGCTGTTTCCATCCTTCAGATACATGGAAAAGTCTATAACTCCAACCTACAGAGAGGATTTTCAGAATTTAATACAAAATTAGATCATTTCTCAAAGGCACCAAACAATGTCTCTCTCTGGGTATGCCAAGTAACAATACTGTCATGAAAAAATCAGAAACTTATGATGAAACTGTAATGTTTTCCTTTAAATGCAACTGAGGATTGATACAAGTTAGAAAAATCAAGATTAATCAATAGGAACTAGTAGACTAGACCATGCTTAAGAGATCAACAGAATGCTCACTCAAATATGCTTTTCAAATTTCTCTTGCACTTATTCCAGGAATTCTGCTACTGAACTTCTAGTCACTTTTAGCAATAATTTTTTAGAAGTTGTAATTACAAAAATAATGCACACTCATCTAAGTTTCAAAGAATACAAAAAAAAGTATTATAAAAGACCCATAAGGTCTTTTATCATCTTAAGGTCACCACCTTAAGATGACCACTACTTAACATTTTGGTGTGTCCTCTTAACTTTCATAGATACATGTGTTCATTTAGGACTGCTGTTTTATTATCTAGCTAATTTACTTGGTAAAATTCAGACCAAATGGTATTTCCTTTCCAGTTTTCCCAGAGTAAAACCTAACAGAAGTTCACTGTAGTGTTTCATTCAGAAAGGGTGAGACTGTGGCCACACCAGAACTAGCATATTTATTTGTTCAACAATTAACACATGATAGGTCCTGTTCTGAAAGAATTATATATGCTAATGCCTGCATTCCTCACAATAATGCTATCAAGCGCACATTTTTTATCCCCACTTTGTATCAAAGAATTCAAAGCCAATAATCTGAGAAAACATTACAGAAGACAAAAATCTGGTTTTTAGTATCACATCAAAACTAAAGGAAATTCTTATAACTTAATTTTCTCCAAGTTGATTGGTACCTTATGACTCTACAACATAATGCAACAAAACTCAGAATGACATTCTTGGTTAAGTATTTTCTCCATACCTGAGAGTCCAAATCTTCTCCTTTCATGCAGAAATTAGCATCAATGACATTCAGTCCCACCAACAGACCAGCAATTATAGCTCCTTCTTCTTCCATCATGAGGGCATTTGGTTCATAGAACTCACTGAAAGAGAATCCACAGGATGTTGTAATAAAACTTCAAAACCCAACGATATAATCATTAAGGAGAAAAATGCTCACTTCATAGCCAAATATAAGCATCTACAGTAAGAGTGAAAAAGTAAAATAGTATAAAGGTTTTGATATGTATTTTACATAACAGGCACATGAATAACTCTTTTTTTTTTTTTTTTTTTTTTGTCTTTTTCGTTTTTATTGGTACTAGGGATCGAACTCATGACTGCCTGCTTGCAAGGCAGGTGCTTATGCCGCTGAGCTAAACCTCCAACCCCATGAATAACTCTTTAGACAAAATGTTAAGAGGGTCAGGCTGAAAAACGCATTACGGTAGTGTGGTTAAAGTGAGTATTCATACTTTTCTGACATATTTGTATTTGTGGTGTGCCATGGGATGATTTTGCAATGTGTTATATATCTTAAAATCTTTTTTTAAAAATTATCTTATTGTATGTAGTCTATTTAAGCACACCGTTTCTGTGATGCACTGACAAAGATCTTAAAAATGTGAATTTTAAAATGTGTTATAAGGCCAAGACTGGTGGGACACATGCCTGTAATCCCAGCACACAGGAGGCAGAGGCAGGAGGATTATCATTAATTCAAGGCCAAGCCTAACTATATAGTGAGATCCTGTCTTGAAAAAATCAAAACAAACAAAAAAGATGTGTTATGTACCAACTCCCCATGATGAATGTAATCACGTACTGCAAAGGCACTAACAGAAAAAAAGTGAACTGCTGAATTATATATTAATTTTGACTAATTAACAAAAGTTACCTAATAAGCAGTATGTTAATAAATTGAAGATAATTTAAAGTTTTAAGGGATAATTTTTATTGTTTAATAAAATCAATTTCCATTAAAGAAAAAAGCAAAACAATGTGCAAGAAACCTTGTAATTCTACTTATTAATAACTTGTTAAAACAATTTTTAACATTTTAGATAATTTATGGAAACATACAAGTATTTTTAAGGGCAATAAAAAAGATTATACCATTATAGTTAACTTGACTTAACAGCATCTGTTTTAATAAAACATTTCCTACAACTTTGCTTATACTGGTTTTATAACATCCTAATGTGTCAAACTCTGTATTCATCTAGTCACAACTTCTCTTTCCTTAGCCAATCCCTCTCTCAAATGGCTATTTGGCATTGTACGACTAAAGATTCTACAGGGCAAGCAAAACAGGCTGAAAATGACATAGAAATAAAAAAGCAAAGGAGAAACACAGCCAAGCATGGTACTCAAGCCTATAATTCCAGCACGAGAGGTTAGGCAGGAGGATCACAAGTTTGAGGCCAGTTTGAGCTACATAAGCGAGTTCAAGGCCAACCTAAACTATGTAATGAGAACCTGTCTCGAAAAAAACAAAACAGGAAAACGGGTGTGGTGGCTTACACCTGTAATCTTGGCAATCAGGAGGCTGAGGCAGAAGGATAGCTGTGAGATCCAGGCCAGTCTGAACTACATGGCAAGACCTTGTCTCAAAAAACAAAGAAAAACAAACTGAACAATCTACCTAAAGTGAAATTTTCTAAATGGGTAAAAATTTTTGAGAAGACTCTTGGATGAGTAAATACTGCTACATGATATAATGATTCCCAAAACACAAAACCTCAGTGACGTGCTCTTATTTGCATGACCCTTGGTATTTATACAAGTTACATCCACACAAAATCCTACACATGAGTGTTCATAGCAGCTTTATCTATAACTGCCACAACTTAAAGCAATCAAGATACTCTTTAGTAAGATAATGTATAAATTATCATGCAATGCATATAGATATTAGAACATGATTCTGTGTTAAAACATGATCTCCCAGGCTGTGACAAGACTGGGAAACCTTAAATACATATTATTAAGTGAGAAGAAGCAGTCTGAAAGTGCTATAATGCTATATTATTTCAACAACTTGATATTCCAGAAAAAGAAAACCCAAGACAATGATAAAAGGATCAGTGCTTGTCAAGGTTGGATGAGAGAGGGATAAACAAATGAAGCACAGAGAATTTCAGAACCGTGAAACCATTCTGTGTGATACTATGGAGACACGTAGCCAATATACATTATTTAGAAAACCACACGATGTACAATATAAGAGTGAACTTAAACATAATGATAACTTTGGGAGACGATCATATGTCAACACAGCCTCATTAATAAAAATAAATGCAATGCTGTGGTGTGGGACATGCCGAGAGGTCATACTATGCCTGTGTAGGGGTACGGAGTGTGCAGCAGATCTCTGTACTGTCTGCTCAATACCCTTAAACTGCTCTGTGCTCTCTAAAACAGACTTAAAATTTCCCCCAGGTGGTTGGGCTGTAGCTCAGCAGGCTTAATCTTCAGCACCAAAAAACAAAACAAACAAAAACCAGCCTAGTGACCTGAAATACTCATTTTCAATAACTCTTGAAATAAATAGTACTATAATCTACTGGATCTCAAAAAGTCACCTGGGACTACTCAAGGGCAACCTTAATAGCTGGTAACAGTCAATACTACTTCTTGATTTTAGTTTCTTCTTTCTTTTGATTCTCTATAAAAGACAGTAGCTAACAGAATAGTTCAAAGTAACAGAAAAATTATTTATAAATGTATTGTGTCTTTCAGAACTGACCACAAGCTCTCGTTCTTCTTCGAGCCCCTGAAGGAAAGTGAGTAAAATTAGCATGAACAAGGTTCTTTAACCTTTCGTTCTCCTGAAGCCTCATCTTAAAATTTTAGATACCTGAACAGAAGCTGAGTGTGGCTACATCCATCTAATAGTTGTGATCTCAAAAGTATGTGATGATGTCACACTGTAAGCTCCTGAGTGACACAGGTGTTTTAGTTTTTCTGACTTGCTGATTAACATCTGTATGGGGTTTTCCCAAAAGACACATCTGAGTAATTACTGTCCTGATCAGAAAAGAGAATCCTAGAAACCTGCTTTTGCTCTTTCCCAAATACTATCCTTATCGCCTCAGTGTAACCATTACACTATCTTGATTCTATTAATCATAAATTGAGTTTACCCGTTCAAAAATTTTATGCAACTGAATCACATAGTATGTAATTCTTTCATGTATGGCTTCCTTTGTATAGTACTTTACTTGTGAGACTGATATATCTTACTGTATGCAGTTGTAATTCATGTTTTTTCATGGTTGGACACTAGTATTCCATGTAGGAATATGCTGCAATGTACCATTCTACTCATTGTTAATAGACATCTAGAATGCTTCTGTGTATGTAGGCTACGCGTTTCTCAGAACACTGCTATACATTCTTTTTGGTACACATACCACATGCATTTCTTCAGCATAACTAGGAATAAAATGGCCAGGTCAAAGGAATAAAATTATGTATATTAAGAATGACTCTGTCCAGTTCAAAAGACTGACAGAGTTACTATTTCAGACTCCAATCTAGAACCATACAATTCTGATCGAAGACACTGTCCTGCAGCGCCTAGTCCTAGAAAACTAGACTACATGTTGCTCCATGGCTTGGCACTGGAAAACTGAGCCCTCGCTTTGTAGAAATATGTAAACTCCACAGAATACTCCCAGATATGTCTCCTGATTTGTTCAATTTTCTTTGGAAGAAACTAACAATCAGCAGTAGCATACGTAGCCAAGGCAAAACCAAAGCAATGTTCCATTATGATCTGCAGTGCGGTTTTTGTAAAAACTGAGTTCTTGCAAAAGCTAGCCATTTCTCTAAATTCTACTTTTTAAAAAAAGATAATAAAACTCAACAAAACAAAACAGAATAAAGCCAATCAAAACAAAGCAGTGAAATTAGTACAGAACTTCAAAGCAGGATACTAGGAAATTAACAATGGCTACCATAGTATATCTAGTTATCCTATTAATAGTTGTCCATTCCATCAGACATAGTAAAATCAAACCAAACCAAACAAAATAGAATAAAACCAATCAAAACAGAACACTGAAAAAAGCAAACAGTAAACTGGAGCAAAACAAAACAATGAGAGCAATACTGGATTTCAAAAACAAGACAGAAGGAAACCCCCCATATTTGCTATATTGCATACGGTTATCCTTCCAATAGATACTCAGAGCACCAGCCCTAGTCCTACAATACAAGAATTCAGTTGCTTTTTGAATTTCAGTTGCTATCAACTCAGCCTTTTCTCCAAATCAGCTGGCTGCTTACAGGGGGTGTGGTGGGGAAGAGGTAGGGGTGTGTCTTTCTTGATTCTCAGCCTGTGTTATGGTAGGTTCATAGGAGATGCTATTTGGTTTCTCTCTTCCCAGGCCCCACATGGCTTGCGCGACTTACTAGAAGAGCTAACTGGCTTCACATTCTTGATTAACTCCTCTCAGTCTCACTATGGAGCTTCTTTCTCCATTTCTCTAAATTCTGTTCCTTCTGCCTCATATTATTTCTCAAAAGCAATGTGCTACATTTGAATTTCTCTTGGTAAAATTTAATGGTTTGTTAATATATATGTGTGTGTGTGTGTGTGTGTGTGTGTGTGTATATGCATGCAAAAGGGCACAAATTTATACAGGTAGATTTTTTTTTCTTTTTTGTGCTACTGGGGATTGAAGCAAGGTCTCACAATGGCAGGAAAGCACTATCTCACTGCCTTATAGCCCTAGCCCTCACCCTTGCCCTCTGCGTTTTCCGAGTGAATACATACCCAATCAGCATCTAGACTGAGAAACAGTACATCACCAGAAAGTGGAAAGCCACTGGGCAGGGGTGGCTTCTTTCCTATTATAAAAGATTTCATGTTTTTTTGAAGAAATGGTTGGGGAAATTAAAAAAATTTTTTTTTCATGTCTTTGTTTTTTTTAATGTATGTTTTTTTTCCATCGGTACCAGGGATCGAACTCACACTTGCAAGGCAGGCCCTTATGCTGCTGAGCTAAATCCCCAGCCCCATGTTTTAAACTATATATAAATGGAACAATACAAAATGTATTCGCTTGCTTGCTTGCTTGCCTTTTTTCCCCCTAGTACCAGAGATCAAACTCACAACCTTGCGCCTACCAAGCAAGTGCTGAACTGCTGAACTAAATCCCCAGCCCTTGTTTTATTTCTTTGCTCAACATTATATTCATGAGATTAATCCAAGTTGTTTGTATGACATAGAATATATCAAGGAAAGAAGAAAGCTAAAAAAAGATGTTCATACCTGAGAAGTTCCTTTTTATTGATCAAAGCTTTCATGTATTCTGAAAGTTTCTTTTGCATTAATGCCAAACGAAGCCAGGCTCTTCCTCTGCCTACTGGCGTCCTAGAAAACACAGCATCCCAAAATGTAAGAATAACAGCACAATTAACAGTAGAGGTGCCACAATGCTGCAGACTCACTGCTCTGGTCAGTGGTCAGACTGAAATGAGCACAGCACAGTGCTTCTCATGCCTTTCCCACACATCTCTGCGTGAGGGATTCTTGTGGGACAGAGACTTAAGGACATATTCGGGACAGGTGCTTTCACAAAAATATTACTCACTGCATGTGAATACATTCTCAAGACAAGATCACTGGAGACCAGCTGGAAACATCCTTTTAGATTTATACTGAAAAACTCACGCTGGGTGTTGTGGCATATGACTATAATCCCAGCACTTGTGAGGCTGAGGCAGGAGAATCACTGTAAGTTCAAACGGGCCTAGGCTACAAAGTGAGCTCAAGGCCAGCCTGAACTGCATAGCAAGACCCTGTCTAAAAAAGACAAAAAGAAAAGAAAAAATAAAAAAGGAAAAAAAAGAAAAAGAAGATTTTTGTCCATGTTATTAGACAAATGCAACTGCAGAGACAGATAATTTAATTTTTTATCTGCTTAAAATTAAACCAATCTCCTTTAGGTGATCAGCAATACTAAATTTTAAGACAAAGCAGGTGGTAGTTCTTAAAGTTCATTTGATATGTGTTTTAATAACTGGCTCTCGAACTCCACTGAATACTATTTTTTACTTTTTTTTGAGACAGGATCTTACTATGTAGTCCAGTCATCTTGAACTCATTATGTGGCCCTGGCTAGCCTCAAATTTGTACTCCTCTTGCCTCAGGCTCCTAAATGCTGGGGATTATATGTATGCACCAGCAAGTCCTGCTGAATAGTGTTTGGTTTTTTACTGTTAGATCAAGCATGACACTTTCTAGACTGAATTTCTTGAAGCTGATTCTCACAAATAAGGCAGAAGAAAAGGAGCAGGAGGAAGAAGGAATAGGAAGAAAAAGAAGAAAGAAAGAAGAAAAGAAGACGACAACGACGAAGAAAATGCTCAGTATTTTAACATGAAGACAATTCTCTTGGATGAATAATTATCTTTCAACAGCACACTTCTCTTAAAACTCTAAACACCACTTCTCTTATGACTTTATTCATAACAGGATAATGCCTTTTGGATTGCTATAAGATGATTATGGACACTTTCATCTTCCACCCTTCAAAGAGATAATAAGAATGTTACTCTTTAAGAAACAGAATTCAGGGCTGGGGATACAGCTCAGCAGCACAAGAGCCTGCCTGACCAGCACAAAGTCTTGAGTTTGATTCCAGTACAAAAAAAAAGAAAAGAAAAGAAAAAAAAAGAAACGTGGTTCATCCATAGACTTACTTCAGTCCTGGAAGATCTTTAACACTTGCTGTTATCTCTGCAGCCTCTGGAACAAGTTTTTCCACCAGTTCTAGAGGCCCCCAGAAGGATTTATTTTGTCCAAGAAAAGTTTTCTTGGCTAAAACAAAAACGAAATACCATTTTAATATTTTAATAATATAATGACTCTTAATACATACGTGCACACATGCACACACTCCTCCCATACTTCTCCCATCTTTTCAAGGACCTAACCCCAGGTTATTAGACAATTTAAAAATTATTGTTGCTTTCAGAATAAATAAAATTTTATGAAATAAAAAATTCCACTTTCCAAGACTTAATCCTTCCTTTTTAGGAAGAACTTGTGGCCCAATGTGCTAATAAAACATTTTACCAATTTAGTGCTTAAAACTTCATAGCATTAGTAAACACAATAGTCCAATTGAAAAGAACAGTGTTTCCCAATCTGCCTACTAAGGAACGAGGTGAAAAGAAGCAAATGTGAGTAAGACTGGCTCCTGCTTCAAAGGTTTGTGGCCATGAACCCTGAAGCAAGTCAGGAGACATGAGTTGTAGCGCCTGCTCTACCCCAGTCACCTGGGCAAGTTGTGTCCTATGACAGGCAGGCCTACTGTCCAGTCAATTATATGGACCTTCTGTATTGGACTGAAGCACTTATGGTGGCCCTTCTGACAATGTTTAATGATCCGTATTTTAAAGCCTTGTGAGTCTTTTTTTTCCCTGCTTTTTTTTTTACCTTGGTACTGGGAATCGAACTCATGACCTCATGCTTACCAAGTACATACTTGAGCTGAGCTAAATCCCTAGCCCACCCTGTGAATCTGTAAGTCATCATACCTCTACTCTCACAGAGGCTACAATCCACCAGATATTTAACAATTCTGCAGAGAATGTTTTCTTTCTGAGTGTGCAAATTGCCAGGTGCCAGCTGCCTACACTTCTGCATAGGAGACCAAGCCTACCTCTCAAACCGTGCTTCAGACAGTGCTCCATCACCACGAAGAACTGCTGGAGGGGTGCATAATCCGAGTCCAGAGTCCTGCCCAGGTTCAAAGCTGACTCGATTAAGCCCTTGATACTCAGCTTGGCCATGTTCATCAGGTTCATGCGCTCGTTAGCCATTAGATAATTAGGGTCTGCAGCAAAGAGGGGAGGAGGAAGTCTGGTTAGCATTCAGTGCACTGTAACATTCAGTATAAGTCCACCAGGGTGACATGGTGCATGTGTTGGTAATTTATGAGGAATCCAAAACGATACTGTTCTACACTATTGGTTGTTACATCTTCTCAGCCATGTCCTTGCTATGAGAAAAAGGTAATAAAGGTAATGGTTTTCCTTAAGTATCTTTGATTAAGCTATAAAAATTCACTAACTTTTTTTTTTTTGTCTTTTTCCTTTTTATTGGTACTGGGGATCGAACTCACGACTGCCTGCTTGCAAGGCAGGTGCTTATGCCGCTGAGCTAAATTCCCAGCCCCAAAATTCACTAACATTTTACCACTGCCCTGTCTGTACCTTGACACTCACGGCTAAGCCCTCACAGCTCTGCGTCCAGTCTTGATGGCCTATAAATACAGTGTGCTGAAACTGCACTCAAAAACAAAAGCCAGTGTAGAAAGACTAAAGCATTTAAACCAACAAGGGCATTGTTGGCACCACTGGTATTTATACTCACAACTACTGATCATTATTCATAAAATAAGCATGAGCACTAGTAGTATAATGCAGTGCTAGACCTTCATTTCCAGATATTTAAGATTCAGCCTATAGCACATGGCTCTCAAAATTCCAGAGATAGACTCTTTGGTGATAGGGATAAGTACCATATTTTATCTGACAGAACTCAGAACAGCTGAGGGACTGAAGATTTATTGGTGCTTCTACTATGCAAGGCTCTGTAGGTTGTTCTTTACGATTTACGATCCTTTTTGTTTATTTGACACAAGAACTCATGATGCTGCTCATGCTAGCCTTGAGCTCACAAACCTACCTCAGCCTCCTCTGTAACTGGGATTACAGGTGTGCACCCATGGCTCCTCAGAGCTGATCTTAATTGCTCCTTATAGCAAGCAATGAGACAGTCACCAACAGAATGAGTTTACAGGGAAGAAAAAATAAGATTTAAAAAGTAAAGCTTCAGCTACTGAGTCCCCACTTCTGTGACCTTCAGCAACTGATAGCCACTTTATGTCCATCGAGTTGCTAAGCATGGTCCAGGAGCACAGCCAGCATCAACAACAGTCTGGGCCCCCTTGTCTGACTCCAAATCTGTCCACTCCTCCCTCCTCCTGGTCACTCTTTAATTCTACTATCTTATTTCCTTGTTATTACTATCACTTAAGTACTCTCCTTCTTTTTAGGTCTGAGGCAGATACATAGCAGTCAAAGAGTCCAAAGTCAACTAGTTCATCAGGAAATATTAGGAGTTGGACTTGACATGAAAGCTAGTGGTTCTTCCATTATGCATGTGTAGTCTCCCAAATATCAAATATATTAAATAACAAGTGTACTTCCACAATACAAATGAGCCACTTAGTACAAAAAAGAGACTATTAATACAAGATAGTTATACTACCAGTTCAATGAAAAGGTTTGTGCTAATATTGTTTGGAGAATTTTTTATGCTCATATCTTATACTCTTAGTAGTTACTTTAAAGATAACAATATGCAATATATTAACTATTGTTATTCTATTAAGTTTTGCTTTTTTCCATAAAAATAGTTTTCTATATTAAAATAAATTAATAGACTGTGTGGCAGAGACACTTAAGTTTAAGAAAAAAGCAAGCAGAAAGTATGGACAATTTTCAAATCCCTCCCAAGTTTTCTCTGTGAATAACATTTTACACTCTTATGGTTCATTTCTCATAACTGATGAACCAATATTAATCTACTTCTAGTAATTAAAGTTGTTT
This sequence comes from Cavia porcellus, assembly GCF_034190915.1. Classification (NCBI taxonomy): domain Eukaryota; kingdom Metazoa; phylum Chordata; class Mammalia; order Rodentia; family Caviidae; genus Cavia; species Cavia porcellus. The sequence continues at coordinate 45,800,261 of NW_026947513.1, read as the reverse complement.
TTTTGTTTTGTTTTGTTTTTTTTTTGCGACAGGGTCCTTATGCAGTGAGGGCAGCCTTGAGTTCACTTTGTAGCACAGGGCGGTCTCGAACTCACAACAATCCTCCTGCCTCAGCCTCCCAAGTGCTAGGATTACAGGTGTGAGCCACCATGCCCAGCTAAAGTTTATAGTTTATATCAGGGCTCACTCTTCATGTTAAATAATCTTTTTACTATTGCTATAGTTTTGCTTATTTCAAAATGCCATTTAAATGGAATCATATGTTATGCATGCTTTTCACACTGACTTTTTAAAGCAATATACATTTGAAACTCCTCCATGTCTTTTTGTGTGGCTCATTTATTCTATTGTTGAATAACTTTCTCTTTATGGATATACTACAGTTGAATATCCATTCACTTACTGAACATCTTTGTTGCATATTAATTTTGATTAGGAATAAAACTATTATAAACACTTGCATGTAAAAAGAGACAATTTTATGAAAATTATCCCAAGTATTTTTTTTCACACCCAGTATTTTTACTCATAGCTGCTTTCAAAATATAGAGCAGAATAAAACACCCAAATTTTAAACAAATTTTCTCCATTAAAGTTTAAGGACTTAAAGGTTTACAAGTCCAATTATATAAATCTTGGCTTATTGTAGTGTTTTTTTTAGGTACTGTATTTTAGAGAAATAATTTATATGAAAATCAGAATTGTTCTATATTATCCTCATTTGTATATCAATAAATGCTTTAGGTCAGCAGTCGTACACCTTTTAGAGATCAAGAGCCAAACTGCAACCCCAAAGCCATTTATTTATCAAGAAGTGCCAACACTGCAATTCAACTTGAATACTGAGGTTTTAGTTTACAACAAACAACTCTACTTTTGTTTTAAAATAAAACTACAATAACACGAGTGGAGTAGGTTTGTCACCTCGGTTTTAGGCCACACTTTAAATATAACTCTCTGTTCATAGCAGATCAACTTGTAGTGGGGAAATTAGGGGTGGGGAATGTGGTTTAGTGATAAAGTGCTTCTTTAGTATGCAGGAGGCCCTGGGTTACAATCTTACAAGAGAACCTTGAAATACTGTCCCCTATGAGCCAGCCATGAAGAACAACTTCATCACCATTAATTGCTACTTATTCCTAGCACTTGTTTGCATGTGTCTGGAGAGTGTAGGTCTTAACGGAGAGCTGCTAGGTCTCTACTCTCCTCCCTGCTGGTGGCAGTGAGCTGGACAACTGCGTGCAAGTAAGGTACCATGTTTACAACCAGACTCCCGTCAGAAAGCAACAGCCCACAGGGAGCACCAGGGTTGAAGTGAAAATCACCTGAGAGGTTTTCCAGAGTAGTCATGACTTTATACTAAACACGTACTACACTGTCACTGTTACTGAATTCAGTAACAGAAGTGTTCAAGACCTTTGGCTGGGACTAGGGTGCAGGGGCTACAAAAAACTTAACTAGTCTCTGTGGAATTCAGTTCCTGAGCTCCATTAGTATGGAGCCAGAGCTCACTTAAATTAACTGGCACCAAACCCAAACCACCCACCCACCCATTGTTTGGAAAGTGCTATCTTAACCCTAGTACTGTTGAAATCCTCAGTCAAGTGTTCTCTTTATGGAGACTACTCTGTGAGCTAAGTTTCACAGTGTCTCCAGCTTCTATCCACCAGATGTCAGTAGTATCACTGGGTGTGAACCCAAAGTGTCTCCATGCAGTACGAACTGTCCCTCCGGTGACCAAAAGAAGGGCCCTCCCCTTGAGAATTACTACTCTAAAATAAAAGTCAAACAGAAAGGTAATATGACTATTAGACACAAAAATATAAAAGGGATATACTTCTCACTGTTAACATGGAAGTTAAAATGCATCTTATTTGATGTTTAGTTCTCACATTTTTATATTGAATAGTACGCAAGTACAGTCATTGATAATTATGATTCTTGATTAGTATAATTTAAAGTACTATTTATTACTTAAAATCAATTTTTCTTATTTTATAACACTGGCTATTAAAAATGAGTATTAAGTAACTGCTTTGTAATAAAAGAAATTTTCAATTTAGTACATTGCTGAGTTGCATTCAGATATAAAATGACTGTGTAGCACTAATGCATGTTGTAAAAGGGCTGCAGTAAAGTAGAGGCCGGGGACTCCAGCAGAACAAGAATTTGGTGCTGCTGTGAAAACCCATACAGGTTAAGTGGGAACATGGGAATTCTCTTGTGCATTTTGTACTTTTTAACTACTACAGGGATGATTTTATTTATTTTTGGTGGTACAGGAAATTCAAGCCAAGATGAGGGTGCCAACACTTCCCACTTGGAGGAACACCCGCGAGGTTGCGCATGGCCCCCGAGACGCACGTGGCTGGCACCCTCTGGGCCAACTTCCAGCAGTATAGGAAATTCAACTCAAGGCCTTCACACTAAGCAACAATCTCCTGCCTGTCTGCCTGCCCTCCTCCCTCTGTGCGCGCGCACGTGCGCTTTGCTGAGTTTTGCTAAGTTACTAAATTGCGCAGGAAGGGCTCCAAATTGTGATCCTCCAGCTTCAGCCTCCCAGAGTGTCAGAAAATGACTTTAAATGTACATAATTTTTATGCTAGAGGTGTTCTGCACTTCAGAGCATTTGCCAAGCATGGATAAGGTTCTGCAACCGATGCTCAGTGTAGGGGTGGGCGAACGTAACTTTCACAATGTCATCAGTCAGATTCTTCCTAAGACAAAAACAACCACTTAAAAGACTCTCGTTGTTAGCACTTAACACTATCATCCCCACACAACTGAGTTATTTCATTATTTTCTAACTAGCGAGCATTTACTGTTTTAATATTTAATGCTAGGGGGGCTGGGGATTTAGCTCAGTGGCATAAGCGCCTGCCTTGCAAGCAGGCAGTCATGAGTTCGATCCCCGGTACCGACAAAAAAAAAAAAAATGTAATGCTAGGAATAGAGGTAACAGACATAGGTCCTGCCATCAAAGTGCTTGCTACTTACCAAACTTAGCTCATTAAGAATTCTAGAAAGTGGAACAAAACATTACATAGAGAACACTTGAAATTTCAGATAAGCTGAGTGTTGTGCATGCTGTAATATCAGCACTGAGGCAGGAGGATCACCTTGCGTTTGAGGTCAGCCTGAGCTACACAGAAAGTTCAAGACCAGCCTGAACTACAGAGTAAGAGAGTCTTGCTATGCTACCCCGAGTGGCCTTGAACTCAAAATTGTTCTATTTTTGGGTTTACAGTGCATCAAAAAATCAACTGTACCCCGGGACAAGTAATTCAAAATGTTTTTACATTAAGTGAACTATTATTCCAGGGAATCTAGTGTAAAAGCTAAGACAGCAGATATGACACCAACTCAGGGTTTCAGGCAGGTTTAAGTGTATATACTCTCCACTGCCACTGGATGTAGTTCTGTGACAAGTTTGGGAAATACTGCAAATACACTGGGACAAGGACTCTTACCCACAGGACACCAAGGAGATACACGGAGAAGAAAACTGTCGTGGGCCCTGTTTTTCTTCTAAATTTAAGGTGCAGGTGTGTTTATCTGTAAACTCTCAAAAGGATCAGACTTTTTAATTCAGTCTTAAAGTGCAAAAATCATTTAGTCAGGTACGGAAGGGCAGGGAAAGAGGCATGCAGGAAGAACAGTGGGAGAGATGATAGAGGCTTGGAAGTGAGAAACCATCTGGCCTGTTCTGAAAAACAAAACCGAAAAAAAATGCCAAGGGCTGTTGGTGCAGATGCAGGAGTGCTGAGAGCCAGCCGAGGTGAGGTGGCAGGGCCAGCAGTCCAGCAGCTTGTCTAAGGAGAATGGGCTTCACTGAACATCAGGGAAGCTTTAGCACAAGGTTCGATCATGCATATTTGAATTTTATATAAGTCGCTCCACACCCAGCTGGAAGTCAGGCTAGCTATGGCATGGGAAGTGGGTGGCCAATGAGGAAGGTGGGAACACAGACAACTGTAGCACTGTTATTGCCATGTTGAGCTGGAAAGGTATATGAACTCCAAGCTGAGGATGCCTAAAGGTCCACTGCAAGAGGTGAGAAGAGAAGTAAAAGGGGACTACAGCAGTGAGTGCTGTATGGACAAGAAGGAGGCAGCCCTGAGAGGTATTGTGGGGTAGAACGCCATGATTTTAGGACTTTTGAGGCAGGATCTGCCTGTGTAGCCCAGGCTCCCCTCGAACCCACAGAGATCTCCTACCTCAGCCTTTTGAATGCTAGGATTACAGGTGTGCATAATGGCCTGAGTTTAGGACTTGAGGCTCTGGATGTGAGGAAGACAAAGAAAAGAGAACAAAGAATAATTTCTGCATTTCTACTCTGGTGATCAGATGAGTGGTGGGGAAAATAGCAGGGGCCATCAACTACGAAATCATGCAGAAGGCACAACAGTATGCTCCTGGGTTTCAAATCAAAATTTGTTTCTGAGCATGTGACTACTGTAGCTTCAGGTCTATTCCATAAGACAATTTTAATAAATGTTAAAGAGTCATCTGATTCATTTAGTCAGTAGTAAGGACACAAGTAAGTCTACTCATGTAACTAAGAGTGATTCATCATACTGGTATGTAAACCTATCATCTGACCAAGACCTCATCTGATCTTTTTACAGTGCAATGACTAAGACTCATACAGCAGAATCCTGAATAACTGAAGAAAAGCTAAGTTATAGCTCATGTCATATTAGCACTCAGTATACTACCCTAGAAGGAATTCTTGGTTAAGTAGGAATACTTTACATGTTAGCACAACAGTAGTTACTCCTCAGAATTTCCCTAGACTTTTCCATCACATGTAAGAGTTTTAACCACTCATCAGTCCAATTAAATACAGGATGACCAAAAACTGGATTTTTTCATTGATTTTATAAGGTAATATAATAAAAACATTTAAAGTATGACAATTTCATCAAACATTCAGTATTAGAATTGACTGATGGAAAAGATAACTGAGACTGGCAGTCGGAATATAAATGAAGGTGCTGCCCGAACGATGTTCACAGTAAACTGTTTATGGTTAATATGAAAGTAAAATAACCACAAGATATAGAAAGGCAGCTTGCCCCCTGCTGGGAGTAACTGAAGGTCAGTAATCCTTCAACAGATCTATTCTGAATTTTAGCACAACCATGTTAAGAGTATGAAATTGGGCAGAAAATGAGTTGGTTTTGCTTGTGAAAAAGTAACTGAAAGTTCTTAAAAAACTGTCCCATTTAATTAGTACCATGACATTTATTTACACAAGAACTTTTGTCAATCCTGCCTTACTAAAAATCTTACTTAGACTCTTTAGATTACTTTTACACCTACAGCTACAGGTACTTAGTTCTGATGCCCCTTCAGATAGCATATGTACATTTACTCAGCAGCAATAGAGGGCATTTACTTAAGCAACACTTTCCCTGGGTTGAAATCTAGTCAAGAAAATTCAATCACCAATTTATGTAGTATCTTTTGCTTATACTAGTGACCACATAATCAAAGGTGGGCATTGATGACCTGAGGCCTTAGCAGAACCATTATATCGTCCACCCACTGCCTTTGATCTGCTTGCTTTAGATCACTTTGTGTACAAACTGACCTGATGCACCACTCCAGGTGAGGAACTCACCCTTCAAGGCCTTCACTATCAGTAGGAGGAGAGACTTGGATTTGCTAATTCTTTTCTCCAACAATGGACTGAACCTCTCCACAAACTATGAGCTAAATAAATCTTTTCGCCTTTAACTCTGGGTGTCGAGTATTTTGTCTCAGCAATAGTAAGAGATTTAAATTCAAGACTAGCCTGTGCAATGCAGCTACCTGGCAAGACTCCATCTCAAAATAAAAAAGTAATGGGCTGTGATGTAGCTCAAGCTAAGGTTTAGGCTACAAAACAAGAGCAAAGTCAAAACCCTACAAAGCAAATCAAAGTCCAATACTTCACAAGCTATTACAAAAAACAGAAGAGAAGGAACCCTCCAACTCATTATATAAGCCTAATACTTCTTCAAAGCCAAAATCAAACAGGGACTTAAATAAACTATGATAAGCTTCGCAACTATAGGTGAAAAAATCCTCAACAAAATACTCAGCAATGTTCACGTGCCAAATGTTCACTGCCCCAGGGTCAACATGTACCAGATCACCTGTGGCAGTGCCTTGGTGCTTGTGTTCAGTTACCTCCATCTTACTTAGCAAAAGCCCTGAAGAACAAGAGTACTGATGCTTTGGATATGCCAAAGAGAAGCTGCAACATATTTCATTTAAGTGAAAAGGCAAAAACTCTCCACTTCTTATAAGGCAAGGAGAAAGGATTTTATACTGAGGCTGTTAAGATCTGTAGTACAATAAAATCTTTTGTGACCATGTTCACATAATTTACTATAGCATATTACTATAATTGTTTTGTTTCATTATTATTATTGTTATTTGTCTTTTTGAGACAGGGTCTCACTATGCAGTTCAGGCTGGCCTTGAGCTCTCCTTGTAACCCAAGCTGGTCTTGAACTTGTAACAACCCACCTGCCTCAGAGTCCTAAGTGCTGGGATTACACGTGCACCATATTTTATTATTGTTGATCTGACTGCCTAATTCATAAATTAAACATTATCACTGGTATATATAGAAAACATATAATACACACCTATATAGGGCTTGGTACTATCTGCAGTTTCAACCATCCCTTGGGAATCTTAAAACGGGTCCCTTGTGAATAAAGCAGGGGATGGGGTGGGAGGGTCGAAAGAGGACCATGGTTTTTCTATACAACAGCAATAAACAATTTTAAAAATGACACTAATAGAACTACAGTAGCATAACATTTAAAAAGACCAAAATAGACATCCAATGTTCACAGACTGAAGACTTACTATTGTTAAGATGGCAATACCCCTCTAATTGACATACGTATTCAAAGCAATACCTATCAAATGCCAAACTGTCTTTCTGCAGAAACTGGTAAGTTTCTCATGAAGTACACATGGAAACTCAAGGGACCCAGAATAGCCAAAACATTTCTGACAGTGTGGAAAATTCACATTGCTGGATTTCAAAATTTATCACAGGGCAACAGTAATCAAGATGGCATGGAACTGTTGTTAAGGATACATGCAGATTAAAGGGACAGAACTGAGAGTTCACAAATGAACAAGTTTAATTAAAGTTTAATTGAAATTTAAAACATTTCAACTGCAAAGGACATCATCAAGAAAGTGAAAGCCAGGCATGGAGGTACATACTCACAGTCCCAAACTTTAGGAGACTGAGGCAGGAGTACTGAAAGTTCAAACTGAGCTCGGTTAACTTAGCAAAACTCTGTCTTTTTTTGTTTGGTACTGGGGATTGAACTCAGGACCTCACACTTACCAGGCAAGTATTTGCACTGCTGAGCTAAATCCCTGGCCCAAGACTCTATCTTTAAAGAAAAAAAAAAAAAAAAGGAAGAGGTAGTATCTATAAGGAAGAGTGCTGGCTTATAAGCCCAGCACTTGGGAGGCTGAGGCAGGAGGATCACCTTGAGTTCAAGGCCAGCCTGGGCTACATAAGTGAGTTCAAGACTCAAACTACATAGTGAGATACCTGTCTCAAAAAAAAAAAAAAAAAAAAAAACCACGCACAGAATGAGAGAAAATGCTTGCAAAAATCAGAAGACTCTTACAGACATTAGATATAGGCTTCATCAACAAAACCCAGAGTGCATGGGAAACAGGACAATCAATCAATAAAGGGGATCTTACCTTATTAAAATGCTTTTGCACAAGAAAAGATCACTAAAAGAGTGAAAAGATAATGCACAGGGTGGGAAAAAAATTATAGCTAGTTGGCCCTCAGACAGTGGACTTTTATCTATAACATATAAAGAACTGAAAATAATCAGATCTCTCAAATCCAAAGACCCACTCCATAAATAGGCATCTGAGATGAATATGCACTTCTCAGATGACGAAATACAAACTACAAATAAATATATGAAAAAAGTTCAAGCCGGGCACGGTGGCTCACGCTGTAATCCCAGCACTCAGGAGGCTGAAGCAGGAGAATCATTGTGAGTTTGAGACTAGCCTGGGCTACAAAGTGAGCTCAAGGCTAGTCTGAACTGAATAATGAGACCCTGTCTCAAAAAGACAAAAAAAAAAAAAAAAAAAAAAAAAAAAAAATCAACATCATTGGTCATTCAAGAAATACAAACTGAAATAACACTGAGATTCTATCTCACTTCAGAAAGAATGGCTGCCATCCTGCCATCAACAAATCAACCAATAACAAATGTTAGAAAAGCTGTGAGGAAAAAGGAACACTTCTCTACTGTTGGTGGGAGTGCAGACTAGTGCAACCACTGTGGAAATTTACTTTAAAAACAAAGATTACTCAGGCAGGCACAGTGGTGCATGCCTGTAATCACAGCACTATGGAGGACAGGGAGAAGACTGTTGCAAGTCTGAGATCAGCCTGGGCTACGGTGTGAGTTCAAGGCCAGCTCAAACTGCATAGCCAGACTCTGTCTCAAAAAAACAAAACAAAATCCCTAGAGTTAGCGGTTCCATTTGACCCAGCTATTCCCCTTCTGGGTATCTTCCCAGAAAAATTAAAAACATCATACCACAGCAATATATGTGCACCCATGTTCATAGCAGCACAATTTGTAATACTAAATCTTAGAAGCACTTCAAGTGAGGAACAGGTAAAAAAAAAAGATGTGGTTTTTTAAAAATATAATGGAGTACCACTCAGCCATTAAGAAGGATAAACTTGAGACTAGATGAAGGTTTGTACCTCTAGATATACTCATACGTGAAACTAATCAGAACAATGTGTGAAAATCACATTGTCACAGTAGTGTGAAAAACAGAACAAGTAAATAGGATGGGAATGTACAATAGATATTGTGAATTGTAAAGAAACTGTTCAAAAGAAAAGACAAACTGTGATGGGGGAAAGTGAAAAGGAAGAAAGGGAAAAGGAAAAAACCTGTATAGATCGGATAGTTCAGATAGTTATACAGTTAGCTTCTCTTAGTTCCTTGAAAAAAATTTTTTTTGCAAATATTTTTTCCTATATTTTGTAATATGAACAACTACAAAGACAATACACAATATATCAACTATTATAAGGGTCCCAACTAATGGTCTTGAGATGGTTTCATCATTATGTTGTTTTTTTCTTTTAAAAAACAGTACATGCAAATTTCAATTCTGATTTTTGCTTCATGGTTGCTGAAAAGTCATTTAAATGGTTAATAATTTTAATAAGAAGATATACATTCTTGGGTAAATTAAATGAGGGTTAAGTAAGCCTTTATCTTCTATTTTTATTATTTGCAGTTCATATAATAGTATTGCGATATTCCAATTGCATAGGTATCTGTTCAAACACAAGAAAGTGGTAAATTTTTGGTTTTTCTAGCCATATGAACTCATTCATACTGGCAAGACTTAATAGGTTCAATAAAATTACGTAAAAGAAAAAAATTAGAACGACTATTTACAACATATAAATTCTTGTAATTTAACAACAAAAAATAAATAAACAACAAAAAAGTAAAAAAGAATATGCGAAGGATCTGAATAGGTATTTCTCCAGAGAAGATATACAATGGCCAGTGAGTACATTATTATTAGGGAAATGCAAAATCAAAACTACAATGAGTTTACTCTCATTGGATTCATGTACGCTTTTTAACAGAAAAAAATAATCAAGTGTTAGTGAGGATGTAGAGAAATCAAAGCGTTTGTGCACACCTGGAAGGAAAGTAAGATGGTGCAAATGCTTTGGGAAGCAAGCAGTTTGGCAGCCTTCCACAAAGCTGAACATACTGCATCCGATTTAGGAATTCTACTCTTCCATAGTCCCAATATGAAACCTAATTCCACACAAAATGTATACATTTATGTTCATAGTAGCACTTCTCCTAAGGAGTCCAAATGGAGACAAATGTCCACCTAACTGGCAAATGGAGAGGAGAGTGGCCACCCACTCAGTAATACATGGATTCCAACACTCCACACTCTGACCTCTGAGCACAGGGCAAGGCCACAGAGGCCATGATTCTGTTTACAAAAAGCACTGCACGTGGCAAATCTATGGAGGCAATAACTGGCAGGGGTTGGGAGGAAGCAGAACTTAGAGGTGGCGGCTGATGGGCATGAGGTTTATTTTCAGGGCAGTGAATGTTCAAAGATTAGATGGTGATGATGAAAGGATACAACTTTGTGACTTCCCTAGCAGCCATAATTTGTATTCATTTTGATTTTAAAATTTCTTCTGTGTTTTGATTTGTATACACTTTGAAGTAGTATTCTTTATGGTATGTGAATAACATGGCATCTCAATAAGCTTTTAAGGGAAAAAAACTCCTAAAAACCAGGTGTGATACTACACTGAGGCTGAGGCAGGAGGATCTCAAGCTTGAACTTAGCCTGCAGTGAGATTAGGTGTCTCAAAAAAAAAAAAACCATATATATATATTTCTTATTTATATATATATATATATATAAAATGAGCTGGGGGTATAGTTTAGTACAAAGGCCCTGGATTCATTGCCTAGTAGCATGTAAAACAAACAAAAACAATTAAAGACCCAAAAGACATAACGATGTATATATCCCTGCATGGTTTTGTCTTTTTGAGACAGGGCCTCACTATGCAGTTCAGGCTGATCTTGAACTCACTTTGTAGCTCAGACTGGTCTCAGACTCACAATGATCCTCCCAAATGCTGGGATTACAGGTGTGAGCCACCACTCCCAGTTTCCTGCATGAATCTTGATTCAAATAAACTAAAGCAGAGAAACTTCTATTTGAGGCAGCCAACAGGCTTTGAAAATGGGCTGACTGGGGGCTGGGGATTTAGCTCAGCGGCATAAGCACCTGCCTTGCAAGCAGGCGGTTGTGAGTTCAATCCCTGGTACCGATAAAAATGAAAAATACAAAAAAAGAAAGAAAATGGGCTGAGTTCTAGGTACTTTTAAGAAATCACACATACACACACACAAAAGGGTATCGCTGTTAGTTTTGTTAGATGTGACACCAAAGTATTGAAAGGCTAGATAAGGTATGTTTGAAGTTTGCTGTAAGATAGTCCATAAACACAGCTCTGGGAGTATAACTGGAATAAGACTGGCAAATAATTTACAAGTACTGAAGTTGTAATGGAGACACAGAGTTCATTATGCTATTCTCTATAATTTACATACTTTAAGGAGTTCCATAATTATGAGTAAATATAAATTCTACTTCTGTTTTGTGCTAGTCAAGGTTTAACAGCTGGCCTCTGATAGGAAACAAGTGCTGTTTTGTCTCCAAACAACTAAAAAGGCCTAGTCAGTTGGTTTTAGCACTGAAATGAGTTTTTAGTTGGTGATTTAATTTTGTCAAATCATTCTTTTGTGTACCTTCCTCATTCATGGCCAGGTACACCTTTGTCTCATCTTTAATAGATTTCGTTTATAATCCAAGCCTTTAAGAGGCTTGGATTATATGAAACCATTTCTGATTTCTTCTCCACTGGGTTCCCTTATCATAACATAATTTTACTTATGGAAGGTTTCCTAAGCTTAAGTACCTTCACCCAACAAATTCCATGCCACAGAACACCCAGACATGCATCTAGAATATTTAGTGTCTTACTTTTTACTTGTTGCTGAGACAAAATACCTGATGCCCAAAGTTGGAAAAGGAAAGGTTTATTTCTTACAGTTCTTGGAGGTTTCAGTCCATACTCACTTGGCTCCAAGGCAGGGAGGCATGGCGGGGCCACAGTTCATGGTGGCTGCAAACAGCAAGGTGGAAACCAGCAAGAGAGAGAGACATGCCTTCTTCCAGCCATTACACTGTATGCCGGTTCCACCTCTAGGTGAGTGTAGCACTGACATCATCAATCCAAGTGCTAGACAATGAACCAATCACAAATGCACAATGCAAATGCATGAGGCCTGAGGGCCACTGACATTTAACAGTTAGTACAATGATCAGATTTTGATGTGACACAGCACAAAAAACAGGTGGTGAGTATAACCCAAGAGCTCCTTGCTTTTCTCAATTTATTCCATAGAAACAAATTGTGGTACCAGGGATTGAACTCATAACCTCATGCTTGCCAGGCAGACATTTATGCCACTGAGCTAAATCCTTTGCCCTCATAGAAATAATTTGAACACATGGTAGAGGGCAACACTTGACACAGAATACTTAAATCTCTTGATGAAGCAGTTAAGATTTCCACTTCTGTTGCTTTAAGGATTATTCATTTCTTGGTCTCACCTTTTGGACCTCTTGTGCTCCTGCATGTTTCAGTTTATTTGTGTAAGGTCCGTACCCTGTGCACCCTTCTGCACGGGGGACTGAATCCAGCTGGGCATGCCAGGCAAGCTTTGTACCTCAGAGTGTTGCTCTCAGCTCACTAACCCTTTCTCTAAGGTCCTTATAAGTTGAAGGTCATCACAACAGATAAGGCTTTCCTATTTTTTCCTACAAAAGCAGGGGGTTCTCCAAATTTGGTAAGTTCCCCAAACCCAGCTTCAACACAAACCTACTCCATGCTTACTATGTCCCTGAACCACAGTGTCACCCCATGGGACCCTGGGACAAGGGAACCAGCATAAACATGCTGATGCTGCAGCTGCTTGCAATCATCAGTACTGTAATTAAGTCTTCCGTCTCTAGCCCAGAAGTCTTGTGTCTTTTGTCAACATCTAACAAATAATAATAGGCTAATTTAGTCAGGCAAACTCCAGACCTGACAAAAAAACAGAAATCATCTTTGTTCTTAGTTTAACACCCTGGAACACTGTGCATTTATGCTCTAAATGAATCAACATCAAAAGTATGCTCAATCTTGGTGAACTGTGGAACATGAAGCACATCCTAAATGTTTTGCAAAATCACAGAAAACAAGGAGGGAAGTACTGATGGAACCAGGGGTGTAGAGTAAGGAGAATGAATGGAATGGGAGCTTTTACAGGGAGAAAGAGGAAACACAGATAGGAAAGGCGGAGTCAGAAGCACAGACAGGACTTAAAGGCAACAAAAACCACTGCAGCTTTTGAGCAGGGCATCAGTGTGATTCTAATTTTATCTAGGATGATCAACCTGAGAGGATTATGCAAAATAAATTTTGGGGAAGGGGATCAAAATGGTTGCCATACTGCCACCTTAGCCAGGAGGAAGGCGCTACACTGAGGAAATTGCCTCCTCCGACGCAGCACGCAGCCCCGCCCCCCCCCGCCCCGCCCCAGCAAGAACAACAAGCTCCGCCCTTGCTGCGGTCCCTGGGCTTGCCTGCGTGCCTCTGCACCCAGACACCTCAGCCAAGGCCAGGAGGAAGCTGCCAAACTCCAACCCAGCTCCGGCCGCTAAGCATACCTGAGCCCCTCAGCGCCCCGGCTGTTGCCAGCCACTGCAGGCCGCAATGCGACGTGGAGGAAGAACACCAAGGTCTGCCCTGCTCGGGGCCCTGCGCATGCTGGCACCCTCAGCGCCGGGGGCAACTGCAGGCTACCCGGCCATGCACAGCAAGAACACTTAGCTCTGTCCCGGCTCAGGCAGCTGAGCCGGACTTGGGGCACATTAGTGCCCTCCCAATGCCACGGCACAGGGGAACGCCACGCTTCTTCCTGGCTCAGGTCACTGAGCCGTGCCATTGACCCAGCACACTCCTCCCGTGTGCTGACCCATAGGCTCAGGGCACCCACCTTGGCTCAACCTGTTGTCCTCATCTCTACCCTCCCCATCTCTTAGACGGTGCACTGCTGTGCACGTTTGCCTCCCACTCAACCTCCCAGAACCCTGAACTGTGGTGGACTGGTAGTGCTGGTTTGATGGGAGACTTGGTAGTGCCTCGACTAGACAGAGGACCCTGGCAGGTTCCAGTCACTATGTACACAACAATCGAGTGGACATCAACCACATGGTAGGACCCTGGGACATACACTGTCAACAGTTGTGACCATTAGGATTAAATAACCAGATATTGGCCCAGAAGGTGAAAATGACAAAACAAAAACCAAAATGCAATCTCAAAAATACAGATCATCAGGTACAAGAACAGGTGACAGTGAAATGGAGGATTTTAAAAGTCATACACCAGAAATCTCTGAAAAGACAGCAAATGAAGTAAAGAAACAAATCCATGAGGCTATAAAGGAAATCAAATTAGAAGTAATATCTTACGTAAAGACAGAAATAACAATTTTAGTAAAGGATTTGCTCAACATAGCTAGGGAACAAATAGATTAAAACAAGCAGAATCCATGGAACAAATTCAAAGAGATATCCAAGAAACAAGAAATTCTACCGAAAGCTGGCAAAATCGTTTAAATTAAGCTCAGGATAGAATTTCAGACCTGGAGAACAGGATCACAGATAGCGACCACAAAAAGATAGAACTTATAAAAACAAAGCAGCATGAAATGACAATCCAGCAGCTTCAAGATGATGCCAAGAGAAACACTGTAAGAGTAACAGGCACTAGTGAGGACGCAGGAGACAATAAAAAGGACATACCTAAGCTGTTCACAGAATAGCAGAAAATTTCCCAAACATGGGGAAAAAAATCTGACATTCAAATAAGTGAGGCATATAGAACACCAGTCATAACCAACATAAAGCTACACCCAGACATGTAATAATTAGGATCCCAGACATATAGCATAAAAACAGAACACTAAAAGCTATTAAAGAAAAGACACAACTCACCTATCAAGGAAAGCCTATTAGAATCACAGCAGACTTCTCAGCACAAGCCTTCAGGTTAAGATGAGCTTGGAGTGAAATATTTCAAGCCCTAAAAGAAAACAACTTTCAACTCAGACTGATGTATCAAGCAAAACTGTCTCAAATTTAATGGAGAAACAAGATACTTCCATGACAAAGAACAACTGAAGAATTTCTTATCTACCAAACCAACCCTAGAAAGAGTATTGAAAAACATGCTAAAAAGAGATAAAAATAACCACAATCTTCAAAACAACAACAGAAAGAAAAACCAGGCTAGACAAGAAATTAAACATGGGAGGAAAGCAGGAAACCAACAACAGGAACACGATATGGCAAAGTCAAGCCAGTACATATCAGTGATAACCATAAATGTAAATGGGCTCAAAAAAAAAAATGTAAATGGGCTCAATTCACCTATCCAAAGGAGCAGGTTGAGAGAATGGAGCAAGAAACAGGACCCCACTATATGCTGTAAACAAGAAACACATCTGACTCAAAAAGAAAGTCATAGACTAAAAGTCAAAAGGATGGAGAACAGTATTCCATGCAACAGAAACCCAGAACAAAGCAGGGGTAGCTATTCTGTTTGGAGACAAAGTAAACTTCAAACCTAAAAGGATTAAAAAAGATAAAGAAGGCCACTACGCACTTGTAAGTAGAAAACTGTAAGAGGAAGAACTAACAATTATAAATATATATACACCAAGTACAGGAGCACCCAACTATGCAAGACAAACACTAACGGACATGAAAAACAAAGTACACAAGAACACAATTGTATTAGGAGACCCTAACACCCCACTGTCAAAAAGAGATAGATCAACAAGACAAAAAGTCAGCAAAGAAATAACAGAACTGAATCACACTTGTGAATGACGGGACTTAGTGATATTTACAGAGTGTTCCACCCAACCACATCAGAATATACATTCTTCTCAGCTGCACATGGGACATTCACCAAAATAGACCATATATTAACTCATAAAACATTCTTAAGTAAATGCAAAGAGAGTGAAATTATCCCATGCATAATATCTGACCATGGTGTACTAAAATTGGAAATCAATGGAAAAAACCTCTGCAAAACCTGCATAAATACAAGGAAATTAAGTAACAACCTTCTGAACAACCAGTGGGTTACAGATGAAATTAAAGAAGAAATAAAACAATACCTACAGTACAATGAAAATGCAGACACAACATACCCAAACTATGGGATGCAATGAAAGCAGTCCTAAGAGGAAAATACATAGCAATAGTCACATCAAGAAAATGGAACGAGCACAAATAAATAACCTAATGCTACATCGCAAGCTCCTAGAAAAGGAAGAGCAAGTCAAATCCAAAGCTCACAAAAGAGAGGAAATCGTAAAGATTAGAGCAGAAATTAATGCAATTGAAACAAAAAAAAATACAAAGAATTAACAAATCAAAGAGCTGGTTTTTTGAGAGGATAAACAAAATTGATAAATCTCTAGCCAACCTTATCAAGAAAAAGAAAGAAAAAATTCAAATCCATGCAATCAGGACTGAAAAAGAAGGAAATTACTACAAATCCCATGGAAATTCAAAAGATCATGAACATCTACTTTGAAAATCTCTACTCACATAGGGTGGAAAACACAGAGGAAATGGACAGATTTCTAGAAACATATGAACTACCAAAGCTCAATCAAGAAGATATAACAATTTTGAATAACCCAATATCAGCTACTGAAATCAAAAACGTGATTAAAAACTTAGCAACAAAGAAAAGCCCAGATCCTGATGGATTCACAGCTGAATTCTACAAGAAATTTAGAGAAGATTTAATGCCAACACTCCTTAAACTCTTCAATGAAATTGAAAGAAAAGCAGTCCTCCCAAATCATTCTTTGAAGGCAAGTATTACCCTGATACCAAAACCAGAAAGACCCAACCAAAAAGAAGAACTACAGACCAATCTCACTAATGAACATTGATGCAAAGATTCTCAATAAAATATTGGCAAATAAAATGCAGCAAATCATCAAGAAGATAATACCCCATGACCAAGTGAAATTTATTCCAGGAATGTAGGGATTGTCCATTATAATAAATGGACAAAAACTAAAATCAGGAACAAGACAAGGATGTCCACTATCACCACTCCTATTCAATACAGTTCTAGAAATATTAGCCACAGCAATCAGACAAGAGAGAAATAAAAGGAATAAAAATAAGAAAAGAAGAAGTTAAATTACCATTATTTGCAGAGGACATCATACTCTACATAGAAGACCCCAAAAACTCCACTAAAAGACTACTAGAGGCAATAAACAAATTCAGCAGTATAGCTGGATACCAAGTCAACACTCAAAAATCAATAGTATTCCTGGACACAAACAAAAAACCTCAATGAGAGAGAAATTATGGAAATATCACCTTTTACAATAGCATCTAAAAAAAAATCAGATACTTAGGAATCAACCTAACCAAGAATGTAAAAGATCTATATGCTGAAAATTATACTACTCTAAAGAAGATTGAAGCGGATTCTAGAAAATGGAACAATATTCCTTGTTCTAGGTTAGGAAAAACCAACATTGTGAAAATGGCCATATTCCCAAAACGGTTATACAGATTCAATGCAATCTCCAATCCAAATACCACCAACATACCTCACAGATCTAGAAAAAAATTCCTAAAATTCATCTGGAAACAGAAGAAACCTAGAATTGCAAAGGTGATTCTGGGCAACAAAGACAAGACAGGAGGCATCTAATTCCTGACTTGAAACTATGCTACAAAACCACAGTAATAAAATCAGCATGATGCCACAGTAATAAAATCAGCATGATACTGGCAAAGAAATAGCCTGAAGATCAATAGAACAGATTAGAAGATGCAAACACAACTACAAAGACACTCAGCCACCTGATATTTGACAAAGGGGCTAAACATGTTCACTGGAAGAAGGACCGTCTCTTTACTAAATGGTGTTGGAAAAACTAGCATTCCACATGCCGAAGGCTGAAAATAGACCCATGCCTATCACCATACACTAAAGTCAAAATGGATCAAGGATCTAAATATTAAAACAGAAACACTAAATCTACTGGAAGACAAAGTAGGCAAAAACCTTGGAGACATAGGGGTAGGCAGAGAATTCATGAATAAAAACGCAAACCACACGGGAAATACTTCAAAGAATCAACAACTGGGATCTCATATTACTAAAAGGTTTTTGCACTTCAAAAGAAATCACCAACAAAGTGAAAATAAAACCCACAGAATGGGAAAGAAGTTTAGTCAACAATTTCTCAGACAAAGGACTTATATCCAGAACATATAAAGAACTGAAAAACATCAAGCCCCCAAATTAAAAAACCTTTTCCAAAAATGGGCATTGAAGATGAACACACAGTTCTCAGATGAAGATATACAAATGGCAAATAAATACATGAAGAAACGTTCACCATCACTAGTCATTCGAGCAATGCAAATTAAAACAGCACTGAGATTTCACCTCACTCCGGAAAGAATGGCTGCCATCAAGAAAACAACTGATAGGGACTGGGGATTTAACTCAGCGGCATAAGCACCTGCCTTGCAAGCAGGCAGTTGTGAGTTCGATCCCTGGTACCGAAAAAGACAAAAACAAAAAAACAAAAAACAAGAAAACAACTGATAACAAATGCTGGCGAGGATGCAGGGAAAAAGGAATACTTCTCCACTGTTGGTGTGAGTGCAAACTGGTGCAAACACTGTGGAAATCAGTATGGAGATGCTTCAAAAAACTAGGATTGGAAGTTTCATTCAATCCAGCTATTCCCCTCCTGGGTATTTTCCCAGAAAAATTGAAAATGTCATGTCATAGAGATGTATGTGCACACATGTTCATAGCAGCACAATTTGTGTTAGCTAAATCTTGGAAACAACCAAAATGCCCATCAACTGCAGAGTGGATGAAAAAAATGTCTATTTTTATACAATGGAATACTACTCAGCTATAAAAAAGGATGATCTTGAGGCCTTTATAGATAAATGAAGGCAGTGTGAAAATATCCTCATTTGTGAAATAAACAAGACTCACATGAATAAATATCACATTGTCTCTCTAATGTAAAAAACAATAAAAACTGACAGAACAATAGGATCCAAAAAGTATAATAGATACTGTGAAAGCAAAAGGGAAGGGAAGTACTCTAAAGAATATAATGGTTATGTATAGTGCATAAGATAGATGACCATATTACTGAATTTCTGTTGAAGCACTGAACAGAAGGATTTGCACTGTCAGTGTCTGAATGTTAAGCCACTATTTATGCTTTGATTTTGTGACTTTGGCATTATTTTTTAAGACAACAATGAGTAATGTATCAACTAGCGATTCTATGATGGTAATTTTTAAAAATTTGCTATGTTTCTATCCTTTTCTGTTTTTCTATTTTCTTTAACTTTCTTTGAAAAAAGAACAATATGCAATATAACAACCATTGTTCAATTTCTTTCATTCTGAAGACCTGTATTGTTACTGTTTCGAGTCTGTTGTTATTTATGCCTTTTGCTTTTTTTTTTTTTTTCTGACTTTTCTCTTTTTTAAATAATAAAAAAAAAGGTTGCCAGGAGGAAACAAATTACACTGAGGAATACCTGTTAATGAAAGAAGGCATCAAGAATCAACTAGTCGGGGGCTGGGGATTTAGCTCAGCGGCATAAGCGCCTGCCTTATAAGCAGGCAGTCCTGAGTTCGATCCCTGGTACCGATAAAAAGGAAAAAGACAAAAAAAAAAAAAAAAAAAGAATCAACTAGTCAGGAAGTGTGGCACATGCCTGTAATCCCAGTACTCTGGGAAGCTGCAGCAGCAGGATCGCAGGTATGAGCCCAGTCTAGAAAACTGAGTGACAGTCTGTTTCCAAAAATGTGGGTTAGGGTAGTCTGGATGTAGCCTGGCATGAAGGCTTGGGGTTCAATTCCAAGAACCACAAAAAAAAAAAGGAGAAGATGAGGAAAATGGGGAGGGGAGGACAAGGAGGAAGAAGAACCACGCAGAGTCATCCAAGTTGCATACATCAGCATCCTTTATACTTATGAGTAGTGCTTCTCTAGGAAGTTTCTTAACCTCTGCAGGTTTCACTTTTCCCATCTATAAAGTGACAGGGGTTATTTGTGAAGATTAAGCAAGTTCATACATGTTAAATAAGCATTTACAAATGCCTGGGAAATACTAAAAACAAAAAAGCTATTATAATTACCTACTCCTTCATAAATGAAACAATTTTACACCAGGCGTGATGGTGCACACTTGTAATCTTAGCACTTGGGAGGCCAAGACAGGAGGATCACTGCGAATTCAAGGCCAGCCTGGACTACATACTGATTCAAGGTCAGCCTATTACACAGTGAGACACCCATCTCAAAAACAAAGCAAAATAAAACAAAAATCCCACTTTTACTAAATTTAATAACTTTATCAAATGATTATGGCATAGCACTATAAGCCAAGAAATTCGTATACAAGTTCCTTCTGTTTTCAGAAGGGTAGACATCAGGTTGAACATAATAGGAATGTCAAAGAAATGGTAAGTGATCACAAAGTAGCATTTTATACAGGTACAGTATCTCCAAACCCCAGTGCCATCCTGACTACTTCAATCCCCAGACAGGTGAGTAGTAATGTGACCAGGTGCAAATTCACAAACTCTGTCAATTGGGCTTATAACAAGTATAGACAGGAATTCAGTATTTATTTAGAAACTAAAGACAATAAACTATGCTTTTTATTATTTAATGTTAATATTTCTGCTGTTTCAAAACTTTCAGACACAAGGTCTGGAATTTCATGAGTGTGATGTAAGACAATTATAAGCAGAAGGCAATCTGTTCTCAGCAGACCCTTCCTATTCTACTAGACACAGGTGGAGATACACTAAACATAAGTCAAGCGCCAAGCATCACTGTGATCCCCCAGCTGTATAGTTAAAACTTCGACCCTGCTAAAATTTTAAAAAATAAACAGAAGCTGGGGATGCAGCTAGATGGTAAAGCATATGCTGGGTAGATATGTGTGTGAGTGTGGGTTCAATCCCCCAGCACAACCAGAGTTAAGAATAAGCCAACCACCAACCATTTCAAATCTCAAACCTTTAAAAAGTAGTTTTTAAAGAGGAAAAAAACCAGAATTAAACTTCATCTACTACATAAGCACCTGCCTTGCAAGCAGGCAGTCGTGAGTTCAATCCCTGGTACCGATAAAAACCAAAAAGACAAAAAAAAAAAAAAAAAAAAAAAAAACCTTCATCTACTAAAAAGCCAAACTGTCCTACATGCCCAAAATAGTGGTAGCACATGCCTATAGCCACAGCTACTCAGGAGGCTGAAGCAGAAAGATCTTGCGTTTGAGACTGGCCCAGGCAATATAATCAGACTGTCTCAAGAAGAAAAAAAAAAAGCCAATTGTTCCGGCATATCTATATGAGAAACAGAACTGAAACAGCTTAGCAGTGAAGATCTCTTGGAAAGATCTGTACTTGTATAATTATTACTTTCTCAGAATCTGGGGAACTGCTGTTAGGTGTGGTTATTACTCTGTAGTATGTACTGGTTCTTTACTAGTATTCATTTACAAAAATCTCCAAGTTATGTAACACAGCAAAATGTTATAATTTCATGTGATTGTAGTTAAGTCTAGAAGACATGAGAAGCAGAAAATGATAGAAAAGTCAAGAATGAAATGATTCACAAAAGTTAACAAGTAAAGCCATTTTTTTCCTCTCATTCTGAATTCCACAACTGCATTCTAGGAAGGCTGCTACATGAACAGGACCTTGAGCAACGTCTTCAAGTAATACCTGACTGGCAATTCACTAAGATCATCAAGGTGTGGACAGAGTTCATATCTTCTGGCTGTTTTACGCACTGCATAAAGTTCATTTGGGTTCCTTTTGGGTGTCACCTACACTGTAACCTTTCACAGGAACTGCAGCAAATCTAAAAGAACAGGAAGAGGCTGACTCTTAAAATGAGCTTTTTCCTTGCATTAGTACTTTGTATTAAAGAAACGGAATTTTGTCTGTGTTCAGTCATGGGGAAGAAGTCCCACAGACATTAGATTGTTCTGTTTGTTTGGTTTGCTTGCTTGCTTGCTTTCTTCTGTGAGATGAGTCTTACTATGTTGCCCAGGTTGATCTCAAACTTGTGAGATTATTAAGAATTCTTTTTGATTCAGCCTCTTTCACGGAAGGGACTATAATGTGCACTACTACTCCTAGCAGGAAGGACATACATTTTATGTAGCATTTTTCTTTAGTATGTGAGGTATTAAAGGAATTAAAGCCTTCAGCCTGATGGTACCTGGATATTATAAGGATAACGATAGTAGCAGCTAATGTAATAGTAATAACTACTCACTAGGAGAGGGGAAAAAACTATAAATAGTAACATGACCACAGGAAATGAAACTTGGGATCAGAATTTATTCATTTAAAGCAATGAGGGGTTTGGAGATTTAGCTCAGTGGCATAAGCGCCTGCCTTGCAAGCAGGCAGTCCTGAGTTTGATTCCCGGTACCGATAAAAAGGAAAAAGACAAAAATAAATAAATAAATAAATAAATAAAGCAATGAGTAAAGAAGATACAAAGCTAGGCATGGTGGTACACGCCTGTAATTCCAGCACTCAGGAGGCCGAGGCAGGAGGATCACTGCAAGTTTGAGACCAGCCTGGGCTACAAAGTAGGCTCAAGGCCAGCTTGCATAGTGAAACTCTCTCTCTATATATATATTTTTAAAAGTTTTGTTTTGTTTAAAATCAGGAATCAAACTCAGGACCTTGTGCTTGCCAGGTAGGTGCTTATGCCATTGAGCTATATTCCTGACCCATCACAGGGATAAACATATAACACTGGAGGACAGGTGGTGCAGGTGCGGGAAGAGCTGGTGAGGAGGTACAGACAGCTGGAGCAGAGCAAAAGAGGCCAGCTGGGGGCCAGACAAGGGCTACCTGGGCAGAATGGTGACCACCTGTGTGGAGGGGCGTGCCCAAAAGCTCCATAGACACAGTGCCTCGGTGGTGAGGGGATGCAAAATGACACAGTAAAACAGAAGAGAAATTTAGTCTTTCTGCTTTTAGTATAAACTGTGCATACAAATCACTCTGAGCTGCCTGAGGTTAGGGGCCATGGCTGCAGAAGAAATAAGTACTGCTTTGCTGGGATGGTGGTGCACACATGTAATCCTAGCTGCATGAGATGGATGCTATGCAAATCAGTGTACTTCAGAACAACATTCCATATCAAGTGCTTCAGATACCTAAGATGTTTCTGAATTCTGTGAAATTATATGTATCTCTCCCCACGTATATTTACACCTTCCCAACAAACAAATGAAAAATAAGCCATAGAAAAACTCACTGCACTCTCAAAATATCTCTTTTAAATATGTTATTTAACAAATTGCCTAAAGGATCAGTGCAAATACAAATTTATGTATTTTACTTGGAACCATAAGCATAAAGATTTCTCAGTTACTGCCATGGGAAATAAAACCTCAATCAGACTGACCTTCTTGTGGAAAACAATTAAAGGGTGGTTAGAAAATTTAAAAAAAAAGAAAAAGCAAACAAAGCTGAAGGATGTTGGTGTGGCACGCACCTTCTCCATCATCGCGCATTTGCTCCACCAAATCTGTCAAATCCTCCCAAGAGTCTTTGCAAACGGCAAAAAGAAAGGAAAAGAAAGAAAATGTCATGCAAGCCAACAAAGCAAAGTGCTGTTAAAAGTAAGATTTCCAAAAGAACAACTGAAAGGGAGGTGCCTAGCACTCTTCCTGTTGAACACAGGTAAGCGCAGTCAAAGGGCTACAAATAGAACTCTTTAAGCAGAGAGGCCAACTAGGGTTACTCAACATCAGCTAAGACTGTTTCAAAATTTTCAATAAGAAGAAACCAAGAGGAGTGTCCCACAAAAAGTAACATGGAAGTCTCTTTTTCTATTGAAACCAAATTTGATTCTTTGTATTCTAAGCATACCCAACATTAAGGTCATTCAATATTTATTTTCATCACTTTAGTAAAAGTGATAAACAAGTGCAATAGTTTTTAGACCCAGGACAAAACAACTAAATATTTTTCCAACCCCTCCCCGTTGCGCCTCCGTTATGCAAAAAGATACTGCTTTAAAGATATACAAAAATATAAATCAAGTAAAATTCAATACAGTCAGATGTTTTTTTCAACACAGAGAACTAGGGAGGATCTGACTAGTTCTAAATATTAAGAATATTAATATTTCTACAGGAAATAAATGTTTAGATTAAAAGGACAGAGATTAAAAACATCCTTAAGCAAATTCCTGTCATGTTGTATCACCAAGAATATCCAGGCAAACTCATGAAAAATGCTTGTAGCTTCTGAGTTTTAAAAATACTGGAATTATAGATATTTAAAGCACTTATTAAGTGTCTCACATAGTAAAAGCTTCCTTTAAAGGCTGGCTATTATGTTTTTTATAGTAAAGTGGTGTTTTGCATATACACAACCCTTTAACAACAGAATATGCTGCTTACCCATGTCATGTTAGGTCATTGACACGTTAGAATGTACCAGTTCAAACATCTACTATAGCTGCTCTTCAGACTTCCTATATTACTTTGCAAGCCTCTTTTGTTTTTTATTTTATTAAAATGGAAATTACAGTTGTCACCTAACAAAGAAAAAACTGACCTTAGTAAAGCAAAATAATTATAAAGCTGGGTGTGGCAGTGCACATCAGTAATCCCAGCAGCTCGGAGGGAGACTGAGGCAGGAGGATCACGAGTTCAAGTCCCACTTGAACGATATAGAACCCTGTCTTGAAATAAAAAAATAAAAACAAAAATGGCTGGAGACATAGCTCAGTGGTAGAGTGCCCCTGGGCTCAAACCCCAGTACTGGGAAAAACAACCAACCAGCCAACTTCTGCAAGACTTGAAAAGATTTAGGTAGTGAATTTCTAGGTAAGAATGTATGGTAGATACCAGGATTCTCTGACTTTCTCTTTGGTGTGTTCCACTTTTTTGTTTCTGCTGGAAATGTTTTTTGTTTTCATAACGTTTTAAGTGTCTGAATAAAATAATTTAAGAGACTTTCTTTTCCCAGAAAGGCAAAAGGGCTGTCTTTTCCTTTTAAAGTTGTTCTCTTAGGGTTTTATTGTAATAAAGGTTGGATACCAGACCTGGAGGTGTAGCTAACAGTGACAGAGTGCATGCCTAGCATGTACAATGCCTGAGTTTAAATACTCAGCAATCCCCATCCCCAAAAAGAACAGGTATCCTGTCATTGTTTCATAATCCCAAAGAGTTTTAATAAAATATTTTTTAAGCTGTGCCTTTAATTGGGCGTAGTGGTGCAAGCCTGTAATCCTAGCACTCTGAGAAGCTGAAGCAAGAAGACTGCAAATTCAAGTCTAGCCTGGGCAACTAAGTGAATCTCTGTACTGAAATGAAAATTAAAATAAAGAGACGTGTTTGTACTACAAGTTGTTTTTTTTTTTTGTACCGGGGATCAAACTCATGACCTCACGCTTGCCAGGCAGGTGCTTATGCTGCTGAGCTAAATCCCCAGCCCTGTACTACAAGTTTTGGGCATTCTGGAATTCTTTATTTGTATTGCATTATATCATTACCTTCTGTGACTTATGAGGATAGGAATCGGTCTCATAAAAACAGTAAAAGCCAGTCTAATTTGTACAATATTAAAAAACTGTTTGGGATGCCACTCAATCAGTCTCAAGGTCTTAGATTCAACCTCTAGTACTGAAAAAAAAATGTGCTTTTGGAATATACTCTAGTTATTAAAATGACAACATTTTAAATAACAACATTTAATACACTAGTCAATGAAGTGAATAGCAGCAACAGGCAAGTTGGCTCTTTTCTAGCACTTTTCATTGTTTGACTATTCCTCCAAACACTCAGGTTTAACAGTTAAGGATGTTGTGCTTCACAGAGCTTAGTACTGTTTATTTTTAAAAGTCATGTGAACAAAGACTTTCAGTCAAGGTAGAAGACAGTAGGCTAGAACTGTACAAAGGTCCTGGCTATCAATATTTAAAGTCTAAAGGGAACAAACTAATTCCACAGCTCTGGAGATGTTTAATCAGGGAGTACTGCTGAACCATTTGCTCTGAAGGCACATGGTACCCTTGCAGGGGAGAAGCCAGCATGGTCTGGTGGAAGGGTGCGGGTTCTGACATCAATAATTCAGGTGTGGCTGCAGTCTTTCTACCTTGGGACACAGCTGCTCATGAGCAGTCTTTCCAAAGTCAACTCTTTTTACACTCAAATTTTAGTAGGCCTGAAAGGTATTCTGTCTCCTCAAAAGGTCAGCACTTGGTTTAAGAGTATTAACTTTCAAAAGTGTATTTAGTTTCCAGGGAAATGCCTTCCTAAAGTCTTATGTACTGACATCACAAAGAACTCTTTGAATAACTGTTGTGAAAAATAAAAACTAACAAATTTAAAGTACTTAGCACATCAAAGGAAGTCAGTGTCAACTTTGGTCTGCAAGACATCAAAGTGTGCTACATGTGTTAGTTTGACTATGGACTGGATTTTTTCTTTTTCTTTTGTTTTGTACCAGGAATTGAACTCTCAACCTCATGTTGCCAGGCAGGCATTTACGCCACAGCTAAATCCCTGGTCCTATGGACTGGATTTTTATATTTTCCATAATTCAAAGAAAGTAACAGTGAATGGGATTTTAAAAAATAAGCTAAATATTAAGCACAGGCAAAAATAAGACAAATAAGGTAGCTCAAATGTTAAGTTTAACAGCTGAGGTACTTTTAAATAATAATGCAGTTAGCTTGGTAACACAACTAAATATTAACAAAGGAATT
Source organism: Cavia porcellus (assembly GCF_034190915.1). NCBI lineage: Eukaryota > Metazoa > Chordata > Mammalia > Rodentia > Caviidae > Cavia > Cavia porcellus. Next base: position 45,773,716 of record NW_026947513.1, on the reverse strand, counting down.
GTTAAACTTAAATTTCACTAATGCTAAGAAGTCCTACTCTGATAAACCAGCAATTTAGCTCAAGGTCTATCACTTCTTCATAGTAATTAAAACAAAAATACCAGCAAAGAATTACAAATGGTCCTGGAGAAGGGAGTCACAGCTCTGGAGATAATGCTCTGGGTAGATCACTTGGACGCTGACACCCAATGAAAAGGGGTGCGGGATGGGACCAAGGGGTTTGGGACCAATGCATTACAAGCCCAAGGAGGGCGGTCAGGAGGGAGGGTAAAGGGGGCAAAAAGGAACTGGGCCAGTACCCCACCTCAACAGCTGTACGGACTGGACATCTAAGGTGTCTCCAATGGAACAGAGCACATCTACACACCTAAGTTTACACCGCCAGGGGAAAAGGTCCAGTCACTGTTCAGCTCAGCCAGCGAGCTATCACAGAAAAGCTGACATTTGTCATAGCATGTGTTACATAAAACTCAGTCTCTTCTCTTAGGGCACTCTTAGTAGTCTTTAAAAAGGCACTTCAGATAAATATTAAAATGCAGTATATAGATGCTGAATGGTCTTTAAAAAAACCAGGACTATCATTTAGAATGTACCGATTTTAATGCAGTGTAGAAAATCCAACCAAGCAGAGCAATGTGAAAGTTCATTATACCTCGCTCCTCCTCCCACTTTCTTTGAGAGAAAGTCTCACTATGAGTCCAGCTAGCCTTGAACTCACAGCCTCAGCCTCCTCAGTGTTGAGTTTAGAGACATACACCACCACACTTGGCTCCATGCTGCTAAATTTTTTAAAATAGTATCTAAAGCATGTTGGCAAAACTTAAACTTTTTTTGATTTAGAAATTTTACTTCTCAGATGAAATTTGATAAAATGTTCCAGTTTTACAGTGATGTACCAAAACTGGTAAGAAAATTAAGAAATGCCATAAATGTCTATAATACACCAATAGTCAAAGAAAAGCCACTGTACATCCAATCAACTGAACATTAAAGTGGCAAAGATATCTCTTTACTGATGTGGAGCAGGACAAAAGATCATGCAGCATAACTGCAGTAGGATCTTTCATACTGAAAACTGTGTTTGCAAGTGAACTTTGTGCTTGTACTTTAGAAAGAATGTGGCCACTAAATCTTCACACAATTTTGGGTAAACTACATTATTTTGTACTTTTATTTTGTATTTTCTGGCTTTTACAATGCAAGTATCAGTTCTATGACTGACAAAATAGAATTTTCATTAAAAAATATACATGTATGAAATATACTTACTTCAAAAATATGATTATTTAACACAGAACCTTTATTTTGAGAATACTTACTTATGATTAAAAATAATTATGGAGGAGCCACTTGTGGGGAATCGATTTTGCTGTTCCGCTATACAAGTGTTTCTAAGCTCGCCAAAACCTATTTGTTCCCTGGAAATCTAATCATGAACTAGCTTATGTATAATATTCAGTATTAAGAGTTTCCTTAGGGCTGGGGATGTAGCTCAGCCACATAGGCACCTGCCTTGCAAGTGTGTGGTCCTGAGTTTGATCCCTGGTACCGATAAAAAAGAAAAAGAAAAAGAAAAAAAAAAAAAAAAGGAATAAGAACTGTGGGAGTAATAAAACCCAAAATGTGTAATTGTCATTGTACAAAAGAGAGGAAAAGAAAGTGCTCTAAAGGACATAACTGCATGTATATTTAAGTGTATAAGATAGATAACCATATTACTGAGTTTTGTTGGATCATTGAACAGAACTGTTTGCAGTCGCACTGTTTAAATGTCCTCTTTATATGCTTTAATTTTGTAACTTGAACAACTATTTCTAAGATGACAATATGTAATCTATTAACTAGTGATTTCGTCTTTTTCTGAAATTCTGTATAACTTGTACCCTTTTTCTGTTTTTCTTTTTCTCCTTAAATAAAAAAAAAAAAAGTTTCCTTGCCAGGTATAGTGGTACATACTACTACCTGTACTCCTAAAGTACTTGAGAGCCTGATGTAGGATGATCCCATATTTGAGGGACCACTTAGTGAGACTATGTCTTGAAATTAAAAATAAAAAGAGGGCTAGAAATGTACTCAGTGATAGAGCACCTGCCTACTTCACATGAAAACCTTGGCTTGATACATAGTAATCAAAAAACAAAACAAAAAATAGTAAGAGTTGTCTTATTTTTCTATTAATTGAAGGGAAAACAAATCTTACTATCTAAAAGAACTATTAAATTAATATATGCTTAAATATGCTTAAACTATAGAACTAAATCTATTTGGAAAATGAGTTTTTTCACTGTTAAAATATTTGAGATTTTTAATGTTAAAAATTATGCTTGTCCTCCCTTCATCCTTTGATTCCAGTTTCTGCCCAGAAAACTCTTACACAATTTTTAGCTCTTGGCTCAAAACATGAGTTCAACTTGAAGTCTCCCCAGGTCCCTCCACCATACACAGACTTCCTTCTCCTAGCAGCCCCTCTTCCTCCCTTCACACAGAAACCACTGCACCACACTGTCACCTTAATTTTCTGAAGCACTCACTCCACTCCACACTTACCAATTTTCAGAACACACAAAAGGGCTAAGCAGGCCCACTATAACCCTACTAATAGCAAGAAAGTTAGATACAAAGCAGGCTAATAGATGTTGATAAAGTGCAGAGGATCTGATCTCATAATGATATAAACTATATTTTTAAGGATTACTTTTTCTTACAGATCTGCCAGAAAAATGCATAAACAGAAAGTTTTATACATAATTCGTAGAATCAGGGATACTAGATGTTATAGTTTGTGTCTAGTTATCCCCCCCAAAGTCTCAAATGGTCACAGGTAGAGCTTTCTGGAAGTGGCTGCATATAGAGTGTGTGATGCTGGGATTAGGGATGAGATGCTGGGCCTGATTCATGGTTCCATTCTAGGATTGAAAGTGCCCACCCTGGGTTTGAGTGTTACCTGGATTAAGGGTGGTAGCTGAATAAAATATAAGGGACACAAAGGGGGCTGTTGGGATTGCTGTTTGTTTCTTTTGTAGTTCACTGCTTGCTGCCATCTGCCTGCCACGAACCGTTTCTCCTCTTCTGTGCCACCCTGCTTCTGAGCCAGCTGACTATAGATTGAAACTTCTGTAAGCTGTGAGCTACAATAAACTTTCCTCCTTTAACTGTGTTGGGTATTTTGTCTCACCAATAGTAACTAAGACGCCAGGTTTAAAAGCCCTGTGCGTTTCTTGGTTAAAAAGACACTAGCCTTTCCCTGAAAAATGCACACAGAATGTGTCTTTTTTTCCTTAGAACACATGCAGTCCCCAGCAGCAGGGGGTCATATAAGTCTACAGTACAAGTGAAAGCACACTAGTCAAGATTCTCTTCTCAGCATCAGTAGATCGCAAGCACTGAATGGCAAATAGTGGAAGAGCATTCCTATGGAACTGTCCTTCAGGAAATATGGCCCTTCTGTCCAAAAGCTATCTAGTTTTGAAATTCATGTCCCACTTTCCAAGAAAACAGAATTGTTCTGTGGTAATCCAGCAGTTCATGTCTGGTTTACAGCAGCCTCTAATACTATTCCTTCGCCTCACTGCAACTGAGAATGCATACGGTACAACAGCTGTTTATTTCTTAGCTCTCAGGACTGGACTCTGCACCAGTGTATGGTCTCCAAGTATTTCTGAGGAATTCACAGGACCACCCACAGCCCTTGTATGTGATGCATGCCATGAGTGTGCAAGTGCACTTCTCTTCATAAGTGACCTCACAGGTGCCAAGGACAGATGTGGGCACCAAAGCAAGGGCAACTGTAGGAAAAGCAGCTGTGCACTGACCCCATGGGGCTCTGCCAACACACACACTCAGGGGGACCTGAGAGAACACTCTTTTCCCAATGTGTCCCTCCAATGTGTCATTTTCTCATAGCATGTTTCTTTTCATCTGTATTTGAGAAGAAAGTTTTCTAAATCAAAGCATTTAGTGGCCTTTGTAACAAAATGGTATGTTTTACTGTATTAAGCTGGCCATCTATGCCTCGGCTCTCAATGTCAGGGCCCCAATCCCTCTAGAAGGTAAATAAAGAACACATATTTCTTGAAGAGTTTTTCTGAGTTTTATTTTTAACCAATTCTTTTCTTTTGGGGGGGGGGGGATAACCAAGGACTGAACTCACGACCTTGGGCTTGCCAGGCAGGTGCTTAAGCTACTGAGCTAAATTGCCAGCCCACCAATTTTCTTGTTCACAGAGGTCCAAGTAAGGACAATGCTAAAATTTAACTTTAAGCTACTAATGTTCAGCCTTAATCTTGTAAGTAACAATTTAGACTGTTCTAGATCAGAATTAAATAGATATGCAAGTTAAGTAGTAACATATTAAGGTCATGATTTAAGCCTTTATATCTTCAGCTATGCTTTATAATCACCAATATCAAGAACTGCTGTTTGGGGGATACTTTGAATGATCTCACTCAACTCTCCTAACATACCCAGCAGTGACTCTAACAATCACCCTAATAAGGAAAGTGCAGAACTCAGGTAGGGACATATTTAGCAACTGGCACAAGACCATGTGGCTACTGAGTGGTGAAGTAAGGAGCTGAATCCAGACCCAATGCAAAATCTATGCTTTTTAACCAGCACCCTTAATGTTCTCTAAATGAATAACCATCATAGCTAAAAGCACCAACAGCAGAGCCAGCCTCCTCACTACAGCAGCCTGTTTCATGTGCACACCTATATCGAGAGTGACAAAGAACTGGACAGACTAGTGTCTGGCCCCTTGTTTTTGAAGGTTCTCATTCACATTAGCCAAGTGCTCTACCAGTGAGCTACACTTCTATCCCCTAATATCCACCCAGTCTAATCAGAATCATTAGGTATCTAGCATATATTCTCCACAATGATTTTTGATTTTGTGCTACAATTTTTTGGAAGCTTCTAATTCTCCATAAAAGAATACAGGTTGGGGATATAGCATGCTGTGAGTTTGAGATCAGTCTGGAATACATGGTAAGACTCTGTCTCAAAAACATCTCCCCCACAAAAAAAGATTCTCTTTAAGATATCAAAAGATTTTTCTTCATATAAATTATTAATTAGGTACTTTATCGAAGGCAGTGATGGCAAAATTTTAAGAGACAGAATGCCCAAACTGTAATACAAAAGCCACTTATTATTGTAAAGTGCCAACACTGCCACTGAACCTGAATACTGAAGTGTTAGTTTTGAAAAAAACACATACATTAACATCTTTTGTCTTAAAAACAGTACAATGCATGCCTTAGGTTTGCCACCACTGTTACAGGTTAAGTTTATTATAAACTGAGTTTGCTTTTAAACATTTGATAATAGGAAGATGATGTTAAACTTGGCCCATCCTATACATACACATTTATTAGGAGATTCTGGGAAAAGCTTTTATTATTTTCCTGATTTGGGGTTAAACATACTTGTTTTGGGGCTGGAGATTTAGCTCAGCGGCATAAGCGCCTGCCCTGCAAGCAGGCGGTCGTGAGTTCGATCCCTGGTACTGATAAAAACGAAAAAGACAAAAAAAAAAAAAAAAACAACTTGTTTTGAGTATGCTACTCTAAGTAATCCAGAGGCAGATGAGCATCTCAGTAATAGTATAATTTCTAATATTACTGTAATAACTACTTAAGGATCTAGCACATGTTTTCCTTCCAGCCTTGTGAAAAACAAAGGGCACATGGTCTCTATATCTTCCATAGTGCTTTGGAAGTTCCTTTCCTTTGAGATTCACTGTAACTTCAAAAACAAACAAACAAAAAAACTCAAAAGAATTTCTCAGCAAGTCAATACAATGGTGGAGTCACCCACCTCAGGGTTTCACTGTGAGACACTTTGAGACCTGTCAGACCTGTCACTGAATTCACTATTTAGCCCAGGTTGGCCTCAAACTTATGATCTCATGATGTCTCAGCATTGCAAGCACTGCAATGTCTGGCATGCACCACCATAACTAGCTCTGGTGTGTTTTAATTTTAAAAAAAAAAAAAAAGCAAAGTTTTATAGAAACCTACCTGTTCTTCCAGTGCTGATAGATCCAAAGGACAGTGTGAATCATCCTTTGAATCTGGATGTCCCTTTTCATCTCACTCTTCTTCCCCTCCCCAGTTCTGACCTCGCACAGTGGGAGGTCCATCTCCTTCAGGAAGTTACCTTGAAGAGGCTAAGCCTGCTCTATACTCATGTGGGTATGGACAGAAGGCTAAATTGATAGACGGGGTGCTCCAGTCTATTAGAATCAGAGATTAAAACTTTTTCTTTCTTCAGCATTCCCTACTGGTGAGGGGGACTCAGGAACTGAAATCTAAAGCCTGACCCCTTCATCTTGCCGAGTCGGCTCCAAATCCATTCTACTTTCCTGCAACTGCTCCTTCCCTGGCACGGCCAAGCTCAGTGCTTTAGTTTTGGGATGGTCCTCTCTTTTTGTGACCGGTTTACCAGTCATGGTTGGGGTCTCTGGAATATCCTTCTGACCATCTGCTGTACTGCTAGAGTGATCATTTCACATGCAAACTTCACCTCATGTCACTTGCCCCAAAAGTCCCAAAAGCTCCTCATCTGGCCCCTGCTCATCTCTCGGCCTCCCTTCCCCGTTGTTGCCCAGGGGTCTCAACTGCCTGCCTCACTCCTATCTAAGGATCACTCTTCATCTGTCAGGTGCACAAATCTCCCCTAGAAGGCCCCATCTGTCCTGGTCTATCCTTGGCTCTTGACAGAAATCTACCTGCAATCAGTGCTGCTTCAGGGTTGCTCTGCTTTAAAAAAGAGAACGTCACAAAGAGAGAGGAATCACCTCATAAACTATGGATGGCACACTGAGAGGGCCTAGTGTGTGGGCTCCCAGGCCAGGCTGGGCTGTGCTGTGCTGTGGCCCACAGCAACTGTATAGTGCTGCATCACACAGCACAACTTGGGAACCACAGGCCTCTGTGCTGAACCACCTCCCTCAAGTGGAATTCAATGCCCACTTTCTTCAGTGGCAGTCGGGGGCCCAGCACAGGCCCTGGGGGGAGGAATCTTTTCTCCTGAGAATTGGCCAAGAAGCGGGTCCACAGCCCCTGTGGTTTAGGCATCAGTTCTGCTGGTTCAGGAAGGTGAGTGAGCCTGTCCACCACGTGAATGCTTTGGCCTCACTCCAACACTCCAATCCTCCATCATCACCCATGCGTAGCAAGTAACTAAAGGGTCAAACAGAGCTTTAAAATGAGAACTTTTCCCTTCCCGAGACTACCTACTTCTCCACTTCCTGGGCAGACATTAAGCGGCTCCCACCTCTCCTGAGCTCAGATAACGCACAGAAAAGTAACGCTGTGTTGGCCCTAAAATCCGCATGCAGAACTAGGAGCAGAGAATGGCAAAGGGGGTGTGAGACTGCAAGGGAGTTTTCTTGTCTTTTTGACTTACTGTATTTCTTTCCCCGCTTCTGTGCATGCAAAAGCCCCTGTACTTCTGATATGGTGAATGGAGTATCTGAGTTAAGAAGAAACTCAATCAGTCATGGCCAAGTAGTATAAGCCTGAGAGCTGTACAATTAACAGCCAGGTGTGTGGTGCACACCTGTAATGAGAGCACTTGAGAGGCTGACGTAGGGGGATCACTGCAAAGTAAGGCCAGCCTGCATTATATAGTGAAGATCCTATCTCAAGGAACCAAAATCAAACAAATATTGAAACAGTTTTCCTTGGATCTAAACGAATGTTTAAGATACTCAGTAAAGAAACAAAATGTTCATTAAAGCACCACTTGGTCTCCTAGGACATTATATTTACAAACACTTTCTTTTTTGGTCTTTTTCGTTTTTATCGGTACCAGTGATCGAACTCACGACCGCACACTTGCAAGGAAGGCGCTTATGCCGCTGAGCTAAATGCCCAGGCCCTACAAATACTTTCATGGCCCTCTATTATTTTCATCTCTAATGGTTCTTTGGCTGGGGACATAGTTCAGTGGCATAAGCATCTACCTCGCAAGCACAAGGTTGTCAATTCAATTTCTGTATCAAAAAAAACTAACCGAACAAAAAAAACACTGGCTTCTTTTGCCTAAAAGCAAAATCCCTGAATTCACTACCAGCATTTCTCTTATTTTCTTCCATATCCTCTCTAGTTGACTGAGGTATTGGACTTGGCAAATTCTTATTTGCCTATATTCCTTAATCAAAGGATATGCCATTTACAGTTTGTTTGTAGCTTTCATGTATTTTCTATTTTATTGTATCTATACCTGTGGCAACATTTGTTAATGAAGAATTCAAACAGCACTACTACAAATGTCTAAAAGAACCAAACAGGCCACTTATGTTTTCCCTAAGGACAAACGTATTTTCAAAGTATTAAAATTGTTTTAAAAATTTATTTTTGAGACACTGAGACACAAGATTTTACAATTAAGGGGATATATGATATTGCACAACTTTCAAAATGGACTGGGTTTTTTTCCAAATAAAATATACAAATTAAGCAAAGCTTTTTAAATTGGCAGTATTTTTTTTTTTTTTTAGTATCTTTTGAAGACAGGGTTTTACTCTGTAGTTTGTGATCCTCCTGCTTCAGCCTCCCAAGTGCTAGGATTGTGGGTGTGAGCCACTACGCTCTCCCTGCAATTGGTAACCTTTTTTTTTTTTTTTTTTTTTGTCTTTTTCCTTGGTACCAGGGACCCAACTCACAACTGCCTGCTTGCAAGGCAGGCGCTTATGCCGCTGAGCTAAATCCCCAGCCCCTAATTGGTAACCTTTTAAAAATGTATTTTACTTCCCTAAAGATTTTTAAAGCTTTGGAGACGATTTAAACAGTACTGTCATTGAATGAGATTTCGGTTGACAACCCTTGTGCATGTTCTAAAACAGCTGAAGGAAGCTGTTCAACAGACAAGCCTACTGTCAGAAGATGTGCAAAAGGTCTCACAAACTACTTAAACATTGTGTGTGTGTGTGCCCATGCTCTGTGATGTTAACCCTTGTCTAAAATTTCAAGGCTACACTGGAGTGGAAAGATAAAATCCTCACCACACATGATGGGTGGAGTCTGAGTCCTCATAAGCCTGGAACCTCAGGGTAAGGGTGGGAATCCCTCTCCTAACTGTACAGAGGTGTGTGATTACCTCATGGCCTTCTCTGTCTACCTGATGTGCCTAACTGCCAGATATTCATAAAGAATTTCTCCCAACAAGCAAGCATTCTCATGTTTACTATTTTAAGGGCAGAAAACAAACGTAAGGTGAGAAAACCACTGTATTAAAAACAAAACCACTTGCAGCGTGGCATTGAGAATTACAAGTATAAGCTAAAAACCCCTGTACAATTTAGGGAAAGTTCTGGGAGAAAGTAATATCACAAAGATTTCGAGGAAATTGACAGCGGAAGCTGTAAATGAGTCATAATAATGAGCACAGATAACTTATAAAGAGCCCCATAGAGTCCATGTATAGGAATTACCATATATTAATGTTTAATTTTTCATGACAAGATGTATTAAAAATAAAGCTCATTTGAAAATGTTGAATATAAAAGTGCTTTCTCATTTAACCTATATTAAAAGATAATATTCTATCAAGTATTTTCTTGGTAAAAGAAAAAATACTCAACAGCTTTTAATCAATATATCCTGATAAGACAGCCTTCTGGTATTTCTGTTGTATTTACCACGTACTGTCTTCGACTTACAGTCATGTTTAACAAACCACATTAATAGCTGTTCATGATCCATAGGATCAGATGTGATGTGACCTCAGAATTTCCCTTTGGAAGCCTGGAGACAAAGAACTCTGAACAGGCAGGCCTTCCTTCTCTAGGAGCCTGCCTGTGAGCCAGCGGGCGGTGGGTGTGCGGGTAGGAAGGGCCAGGGGCTTGGGGTCTGGAACAATTCAGCTCGCCATGCACACCCTTCAGGCCGCTCCCTCACTTGCTTCCCACCCCCAGCAAGAAGGGTGCTGCCGAGGCACTGGCCACCCGGACCTGACCATACCTTCGTGGGTCGGCTCTGGGTCAGGCGTGAGTGAGATGTCGTCCAGCTCGCGCAGGCAGAGCCACTCCCCATCCATGGACACGCGGAATTTGCAAAGGTAGATCGTCTCCATGGCAGCCTGTGTGATCTTGTCAGTGGTGGGGGTTGGCGCATCGGTCGGAGGCGTCAGAGCGGACATGATGACTCAGCTGGGACCACAACACACGCGCGCACACACACACACACAAACACACACACACGAAAGCCCCCCGATCGGAAGCTCGGAAACAAAGCCTCCAAAAGAGGTGGGGAGGTTTAAAAACACAGCCAGGAAAAACGTCTATGGAAACGAGCGCTCCAGAGACTCAATTCCACACGCTCTGCTCGCTGATGCCACACACAACACAAGATGCTGACGGTCCTCCGCCGGTCCTTCCCTCGGCCTGGCCTGCCCTGCCCTGCCCTGGCCCTCGGCGAAACTGTCAATCCTGCACGCTCATTGCTGTTTTAGCTGGCTTTTAAAAACTGGCTTCGGCATGAACAAGTGAAAAAAATCTCTTCTTTGTGCAGAAAAAACACCAAAGGGAAAAAAGAATAAAAAATAAACCTATATTTCCAGTGTAGCCTGAAAAAGATGCGAACTACAGCAATCGCTTCCAGATCTGCAGGCGAGCCAGGACGCCGGGTTCCCTCCCACAAGACCGCCGCGCGCAGCCAGCAGGGCGGTGACCAAGATGGCTGACTAATGGGCTGTGCGCGCCGGGCCACGTGACCAGGCGCGCACCCGGACGACCCACCGCGTCGCCCTGTCGCTGCTGCGGCAGCTGCTGCGGCTGCGGCGGCTGGAGAGCCAGCAGGCCGCGCCCCTCGGCCTGCACAGCCCACTTCCAGACCGTGCTAGTCAAACTGGGAGCAGACATAACACGATACACATGTCCTCACGCATTCCTCTCTCTGTGCCACAAGGGGCTGAGCAACTAGAGGACTGTTCATTCACCATGGAGACCACGCTGCCAGGCCATCACATTCAGTAGCAAAGCACAGCAACGCCCTCCTTTTGTCCTCACGCGCATTGCTATTCCAATTCTTTACCACACTCAAGGTGGTATTTTAAGAAAAGCTACAGTAGGTTATCATTTAAGTAGCTTATTCTCAAATGTTTACAATTTCCTTTTCCAAGGTAGTGATTTTTTTTACTGAGCAGTGAGAAAAAAAGTTAAAGTAAAATCATATCCTGATTAAGATCTTTTAATAGTTATAGTTAACAAGTTTTTATATTGTTACAGTTAGCAAGTTTCAGTGAAATCTTTCCAAGACAAAACATCCTAACATGGTAGCACACACCTATAAACCCAGCACTCAGGAAGCTGAGGCAGGAGGGTCACTACAAGTTTTGAAGCCACCCTGAGCTACACAGTAAGTTCAAGGCCAACTTGAAATCAACACACTTTTAAATCAACACACACAGGTATGCATGCTTACATACATATCTATAATTATCCAATGAGGTACCTACACAGTACATTGGTAGCAGAAAGCTGGCACTTGCTGAGGTACATATATGATGAAAGGAATACCAATGGTTTGTTTATTCAATTTTAAGATTTTTTAACCTATTTAAGGATTCCAGTTTTACAAAGAAACATGCTGGTATGTAATCAAGGAAAAATCAGCAAATTATCAAGGAAAATAAAGTATTTTTGGTTTATTTATTTTAATGTCATTTTCTCCCAACATTATCCTTCATGTGGACCTAGTGCTATTTGTTCATTCGGCAAATACCCAGTGGCTGAGGTTCCTTACACCAGGTGATGATCCAGGCATGGGGTCTCAGAAGTGAGGGAGACACGAGCCCTTCTTGAAGAAGCAGTTTATAATCCCAGTGCAGAACACCTGCCCTCACTGTCACAGTCACACTGAAGACAATTCAATTCCTTTCCAGCGGAACATATTTCCCTTTGAAATATGTTAAACTGAAACATAAAGAACACGATGTATACTTTTGCTTTATGTCATGTAGCACTTCAAAACATAGTAAGTAGTCTACAAAAACCTTTAAATAATTCTGAATATAATTCCTGGAACCATAACTTTAAACAGCCCTGCCTAACAGTACTTGTGACATCAAGATCCTAAGCAGCTGACACACATGTACTATTATATATATATATTTTTTGTCTTTTTCGGTACCAGGGATCGAACTCACGACTGCCTGCTTGCAAGGCAGGCACTTATGCTGCTGAGCTAAATCCCCAGCCCCCACACATGTACTATTGAAATACAGAACAATGACTGAGTGAACCAACCTGAATACTCTCTGATTGCCCCAACTATCTGCAGGGGATCTCTGCCAAAATTCCCAGTGGATGCTTGAAACCAAGTATAGTTCCAAATGAACCCTAGATGTAGTTTTTTCCTATAATGTACCTAAATATCTTGGTAGGGTTCCCCCCCAAATCCATTCTGTTTCAAGGATAAAAAGAAAAAAAAAACTACAACAAAATTTCAAAACACATCAGTCAGAGGGCAACAATGCGTACCTAAATATCTATGATATCACTCAAATTATAAATAGGAATAGTAAGAGAATAACAGTTATAAAAACTGAATCATCATAATATACTATAAAATAAGTTATGTGAATGTGTTGTGTCAAATATTTTACTGCACTGGTAAGAGTGTAGACTGATGCAACCACTGCGGAACTGAGAGTGGAGATTCTTTAAAAAACTAAAACTAGAGTTCTATTCAACCCAGTTGTTTCCCTTTTTGGTATGTTCCCAAGAGAATTAAAAGCATCATACCACAGCAATATATGACACTCAAGTATATTGTGGCAGTTTGTAAGAGCTACATTCTGCAAACAGCTCAAATGCCTATCAGCCGATGAATGCATACAGAAGATGCAGTTCATTTTGGATAAGGTTGAGACATTTCTAGGTAAATGGATATACCTTGAGACCATACTCTTTAAGTTACATAAATCATGCTCACATGTTTAAAAACTGAATTGTTCTCTAGTATGAGAAACTGAAAATGTAAATAAGGACCAAAATATACATTTATTTAAGATATTGGGAAATGGGAAGAAAATATTTCAATGAGAAGGGGAACAAGGAGGGAAAGGAAAGGAAAGAAGGGACAAAAAGAGAGAATAGAAGAAAAAAATAGGAACAAAGCTTTTGTAAATAAGTAGAGGATGAGGGGTTGAAGGCAGGGGAGAGGAATGGGAAAAAAGCAGCAGCCAGACATATGTACAGATACAGATTCCTTATGATGAATGTGATCATTATGTATATCTAAACTGTAATAACAATATTTTAAAAAGAAAAAAAATCTTACTGCACTGAATGTACACTTCTTGTGGTGCTGAAGTTGCACAACCCCAGATGAGACAGGGAAAGGCATCTGAATGTGTGGCTGTGAACCTGAGGTCACTGAACATAAGCACCATATACCTAGATGACTGACCCGATAATGGAGGGTGCATCTACTGTGTGGTACACCAGAGAGACAACTCACAACTTGAGGATGGCATGGGAAAGCTCAAGACTTCATTACACTACTTAGAAGAGGATGCAGTTTAAAACTTCTGAATTCCTTACTTTAGTAATCTTCCTGTTAACATTTTGGACTACAGCTAACCCAAGTAAATAAGGCCAGAGAAAGTGAAGACTACTGAATTCCAACTGATCATAAACCATGGTGATCTCTTCCCCAGCCAATCAGCATCCCAAACAATCTTTTCACCAACCAGCTAGCACTTACTAACCCTGAATAGGAAATCTGAGCCAATTATAATATGTCAACACAACAGGAACATCTAGGTTATTAAATAAGACACATAGTGTATCAAGTCACTTTTCTCATTGCTCAGACAAAATACCCAACATCCAAAGTTAAAGGTGGGAAGTTTTATTTGGCTCAGTTTGTAGAGGTTTCAGTCCACAGTTGACAGGTACCAAGGCAGAGTGGCATGGCAGATGAGCATCAAAGAGAAGAAACAGGCAAAGCAGGGCAGGCAGAAGGCAGCAAAGAGTGAAGCAGCAGAAGTAGCAGCAGCAGCTACTGCTACCTCTCCCTTTTATTTTTCCAGGCTAACTGCATTTTAGGTGGTGCCAACCATATCCAGGGTGGGCCTTCCTATCATCCACACCCAGAATGTTGCTGAATCAATCAATGAACTAATTTAGTGATCATGCACCCTCTATCCCAGCTCCATAAAATCTTAATCTAACCACCTCTGAAAAGCCCCATCAATGACTGCATAAGACTTTGGGGGACATCTAGATACAAGCTGAACACTTGCCTAATGTTTCTTTTAAAAATCCTTCCTACCGGCCATGGTGGGACTTAGGCAGCTTATTCACCAGCCCTCTTGGTAAGTGTTCCAGCTCCCGTGAGCCTACCACCGCTCTGGCTGAGAATCAAACACACACACACACACACACACACCCGTCTCCAACTACTAGGGATAGATGTCTCAGCATCTCTTGGGAGGATGACCATATGCAATATAGCAAATATGGGGGATTTCCTTCTATCTTCTGTTTGAAGGCAAAGGTTGTTTTCACTGTTTGGTATGTTTCTTTTGCTCTATTTAATATTCTCAATTGGTTTTATAATGTTGTTTCTGGTTTGATTTCATTATACCTAATTGACTGGACAACTACTGCGAAGATAATGAGATATATAGTACCTGTTACTACCATCCCAGTATCCTACTCTGAAGTTCTATACCAATTTCAATGCATTGTCTCAACTGGCTTTACTGTCTTGTTCTGTTGCAATTTTACTACTTTCAAAATAAAATTAAAAAAATAAAAATGAAAATCCTTCCCAACTCTCTGATCTTCAGGTAGAAGATGTGGGCAGGAAGCCCAAGGCAACCAAAGCTTTTGGCAAGTAGAGAAAAATCTCTCACCCTTCAGTTTCCCATATCTACCAATCTGCAGTGGCATCAGCAGTCAATTCAGAAATCAAAAGGAAAGGCAAGGAAACCTGTTGTTCTACCGTCCAGGAATTATCCCTATCCTTTAGTGAACACACAAACAGGTACTCACTGCTCACAAGCAATGAATTTACTGTGAAACAGCACTATTTGTACATGGCTAATGAAACAATTCTAAATGTTGCTTAGCCCTGTTTTTACATTGGGTCTTTACCAACACCTTAACATAGTAGTTTTGCATACAAAGACAGCATTAAGAAAGTTTGAGGTCTTTTCTCAAACATATGCTAGCTATAAACTGTACTGAACTATCTTCGCACTTGATCCCATGGGCCAGTAACAGCACACACTGCATTTGTAGTATGCTTGTAAGGAAAGTAGGATGAATGTAGTCTGTGAACTCAAAATAGAATTTGCAGGTCTATGTGAAGTTCAAATCCAATCAAAGATTCCAAAAATACTGTGTACCACGTTCGAGCTGCTTACACAGCACACACTTTCCACATTATGACAAACTGCATCACAGCAAACAAAATTTGCATTTCACAGCCAGAAGTTACATTCCTCCTAAAGTACACAGACTTGTCTGGTCCAATGTCCCCATATGAAGTGCAGAAAAAGTATTCAAGGTAGCCATCCATATTGAAATTCTATTCTGTTAGGTGCTCTACAAATGCCACATCAAATCTTCATAAGCACACTGCCAAGAAGATACTGTTAAATTCCTCCAGTGCAGTCAAAATCCAGCCAAGGAACTGCCAGGACTGCACAATTAGCCAGTGGCAGATTTGTTAGTATCAGCTGCTTCTGTTCAGATGTCCCCACGCCCACATTTTCTTCTGATCTGCAACTTCAGCTCTTTCTCTAAAGTACATTTCCCTCACAGAAAAGGAGGAGACCAAAATAAAACAAAGCAACACAGGTAAGATCCTTATGAGATTTCCTAAATATGAGTTTCAACTCACTTAAGATTTGAAGAAGTACTTTTTCTTTTGTAATCCGACTGCTTCACAAACCAGATCTGCCACTTACCAGCCCTGTGTCCATTGGCTTGTAGTTCAGGTGTCTCCATAAGTGGTAATTTTTTCAGATACCACGAGTTTGTCACAGATTTTTCCCATTATGTGCCGGTAGGGGGCAAACCAAATTCTTTCCAAGTACTATGAAGGAAAACTGGTCACTGTTTTCCCTAACAGTGAGAAGACAGCTGAAAAAAAACACCTCAAGGAGTTCCCTCTGTGTTTACTTCCTCAGTCAGACTGCAACATAAAGATATTTGCCACATCCAGAAATAGGACAAGATAGATAAAGGAGGTTCATTCTCTAATTACATTAATTAATATCCAAGAAACTGCTGCCTGATGGGAGACCAACAGCTTACATAGATTTATATGTACATACCCTCTTCAGAATTCCTGCCTTCTCTTTTAAGGTAATCTTTTCTGAATTTTGTGTAAGTCTTTATTTTATTTAAAAAATATTACTGTAGCTGGGTATTTAGCTCAGCCGCATAAGTGCCTGTCTTGCAAGCAGGCAGTCGTGAGTTTGATCCCTGGTACTGATAAAAAAATATATATATATCATTGCAAATGTATGGGTGCCTAAGCAACATATATAGCTTCAGTTTTTTCCTTAAATTTACAGAAAGGGTTTCATGATATCTATAAGCCTTCTAAGCCTTTCATTTGATACTGCATTTTCAATGGTCATCCCACTATATGTAGTATTTGGCTGTCGTTTATCCTTTTGGCTGCTGTACCATAAAGTTATCTTCCATTATACAGATATAATAAGTTTTTTTATTTTCCTGTTGGTAGTCATTCATTTCTATTTTTAACTTTAATATACTTTAATCATTTTATAATATATTTTTCACTTTAATGCATAAAATGATATTATTCATATTTTTTCAGAAACAGGCTTTGAGTGTTTTTGCAGGTGTGCCAATTTTTAAACAGGTTTGAGAGAAAGCGGTCATGTCTATTATTTCTTTTATAGTTTATTTATTTTCTTCTATTACCCAGTGCCTGTCATCATGGTACATCTTATAATTTGAAACCTTCGACAACTAAATCAATTTACACAGCTCACAAAGTTCTGTTTCCTGAGATTCCTGGAGCATGATTTCACAGTGCAAGAAGAAAAATCTTATTTTTCCCTATGTCATCAGTGACTGTTCTCCTGCTGACACTGGGAAAGCCCTGACCTGACCAGGACCCCCTTGCCTGCTTTGTGCCCCACCCACCACCTTTCCTTCCCCATAGTGAAGTTTGCTGTCAGCCTCTGATTCTGAGAGTACTTCCTTTGAGGGTAGATGCTCGGTGAGTTCAGTGTCACCTTATAGATATTAACAAAAGATGACAAAGAGTAACTATAAAATGATTACACCTGAGAAGCTATATTATTATTTTCTTAGAAACAAACACTACCAGAAGTACCACATTGCATCATCTCTGCACTTGTTAAAATTACCCAGAAAAAGGCTAGCTTATCTTCTGCCTTCAAAAATGAAACTGATTTCATGGCTCAGTGGCAGCAAACTATGATTTACCAATAACTTAGTAGGTGACCTTACCTTGATTTACTCTTACGGAAAATGAAACTAAATCACTAGCTTCAGATGGCACACAGCCTATGTGAGAAAATTTGCCTAGAAAACCCTGCACTTAATTTATACAATTGCTCAAAATAGTACCTACCAAATACTAGATTCTCATTGGTATAGACGCATAACTCTGAAGCCCTCTGTTTTTCCAGTGATATTTTCCCATTCTCTTATTTCAATCTAATCTTGAAAAATCCCCAGTTCTATAAAACCAAACTATATTTGCCTCAAACAGTTCATTCTATTTGCTTTAAACAGAGCTTCTTCATGTATACATAACAGATTCATTCATTTAGCACATGTAGGATATCCCACATAACAACCACTAGGGATGCATAGGAAAGAAGCAATTGCAAGCATTTAAGAAGCCCTAAGTCCACATTACATAAGTAGTTATATATGTAACTATTTTCTGTCATACTAGTGACTTGTGAATGTCACTGAGTTAGCAAATGGATCTTTAATTCGCCTTGAGGATATCACCTTGGCTAGCAGCCCCAGGAAGTTTCAGTGAGACCATCCATCCACCTTCATTCAAATATAGTTATAATAGGGGCTGGGGATTTAGCTCAGCAGCATAAGCACCTGCCTTGTTTCAGTGAGACCAACCATCCACTCACCTTCATTCAAATACAGTTATAATAGGGGCTGGGGATTTAGCTCAGCAGCATAAGCGCCTGCCTTGCAAGCAGGCAGTCGTGAGTTCGATCCCTGGTACCGATAAAAACAAAAAAGACAAAAAAAAAAAAAAAAAAAAAAAAGAAATACAGTTACAATATGGCCACCCTAGTATCACCTCTCTGAACTACCTCTGCTTTGAAACTCAAAAAACATTTCCTTTCCCATTATTTCCTCCCTCCCTTTCTGCTGGGAATTGAACTCAGGACCTCAAAAATGCTTAAGCACATGTTTTACCACTGAGATACACCCAAGTCTATCACATAATTTCAAAGCAAACATTTTTTAATGATTATAGTAAACTACTCATTCTCCAAAAGAAAATTTAAAGTTTGCACATAAGCCACGTGTCATTGTGGCTAGAAGTTTCAATACTAACAAGGTTTGGAATCTAATAACTGTGTATCTTTTACAAGTTCATTAAAATGAGGTTTTGTGTATTTATGTCAGCTACAGGTTAACTATCATACAATGATGGAGGGGAAGCCTATCTTCTAATCCCTAAAGCCAATCTTTTTAAGGAATTTTTAAAAGCTTACCTAACAAAGAAAAAGTATTATTTCACTCAGTTAATTCTGCTCCAATTTCACAATCATCCTCCTAGGATTTTTACTACCTATAACCTACACTAATATATACATATAGATATATTCTCTTAGGTTCTTGATAAAACTCATCTCTTTAATAGGTAGATTTTTGTGAAAAGTCAGACAAACTAGGAAACAAAAACAGTAGCCAAGTGATAATGCTGCATATCCCCCAAAGGTCCTTCCTTTGCCCCCTTTCTCTGCTATCCCTCTTACCCAGCAAAGTTTCTTGACTAAGGTCTTCCCAACTGGTTTCTTTAGGTCCTTGCTGAAGGAGCATCTAGGGCTTCAGAGCATGGTGGTGAATGCCTGTAAAATCCCTGTACTCTGGGAGGCTAAAGCAGGAGAACAGCATGTTCTAGATAGTCTGAGCAACTCAGAGACTTAGCAAAATCCTGTCTCAAAAAATAAAAATAGGGCTGAGGATGTAGCTCAATGTGAAGACCCTGGGTTCAATCCTGAATACCATACACAAAAAAGATATGCTCCAAAAACATAAACCAAGGGGCTGGGGATTTAGCTCAGTGGCATAAGCACCTGCCTTGCAAGAAGGTGGTCGTGAGTTCGATCCCTGGTACCGATAAAAAAAAATGAAAAAGACCAAGAAAAAAAAATTAAAAAAAAAACATAAACCAAATATACACCTGACATTTATGCAATAAACAGGGAATCCAGCTCTCTTAGCATGGCATCTGTTACAATTTCCTAGCCTGTGAATGAAAGGACAGCATTTTTCAGATGCCTTCCTGATTTGGTCCATAATCCCTATATGAAGCCTGCAGCTAGATGTTTCAGAATTCAAGACTTTACAAAAAAAATGATGGTGCATATATTCTAAGATTTAAGTAACCATTTCCTCCTCCTAAGCAGAGATGTTAAATCAAATGCATTGGTAACATTCTACAGTAAAACACAGTTTTGTTTTGTTTTGTTTCTTTTCACCTGAAGATTATAGTTTAAAAACACAGTTTTCATGTAAAGTGGGATAAAGATTGTTAACTTCAGGTCAGATTAAATTTACATTGAATTCAGTTGTCCTAACTCAAGAAAATACTTTTGGCCAACTGTGGTGGTGTATGTCTGTGATACTAACATGCTGGAAGGTTCCATGTTTTGAGCTCAGCTTGGGCAATTTAACCAGACTTGGTCCCAAAATAAAAAAGAAGAGTGGCGATGTGGCTCAGTGTGAAGACCCTGGGTTCAAATCCCAATACAATATCACACACACACGCCACACAGAGCTGTGGAGCAGCCAATCCAGGATTAACTTCATTCTCTGGCCTTCAGTTCACAAAACTGAAAAACACATACATGTGAGCCTTCCATCTCTGCACAGCACATACAAATATTCCACAATATGGAGCCACCAGTACTATTATTATCTTACTGTGACATCCTTTATCTGTAATTGTTGAGGTTACAGAATGACAGCAAAGCTTTTGTTATATAATGAAGAGCAATTTAGGGTAGGCTAGTATCTAGAATGAATCTAAAATGGCAAGAAAACAGAAAACATTGTCTCTAAAGAATGAATCAATCATTACCAATAAAAGGGCAGTCAAATGAAAGGCAAGATTACTATTTGACAAAAGGGTACTCAATGGGTCATCAAATGTCTTTACTGTATTAACGAAGAGTTGAAAGCTAACAAAGTAATCTATCATAATATTGTAAACAAGGGCACTGATCTGTGCTTAACACACCATCAACAAGCCATCTCTTCAAAAGTCACAACTAAGCTGGACACAGTAATGTACACCAGGCCAGCATAGTGTACATAATTAAGTTAAAGACCAGCCTGGAATATATAGCAAGACCTTGTTTCAAAAATAAACCACAAAAAAATCCACAAAGCCTGTTATTTAAAAACTAAAGTCACAACTATGAAGGTGAATGTTCAAAATTTTTGAGTTCTGATGATTTGACCTCTGTTCCACAAACAAAAGAAACAAATTCTTTTTTCAAATATTAAGGAGGCATATAAAAGACGAACTGATTAACTTGTAACTATGTATAATCTTCTTAGGTGTAATTTTTAGAGTATTAAGCAATTAAAAAACAAGAAAGAGAAAGGAATAATAATATTCACTAAGGATAAATTACAATAAATGTATAAAGATGTCTATGTACACACTAAATTATAAACATAAAATTAATTCTCTCTCCTTAAACAGTCATTTCTGAGTTTGTATGTAAATATACCCATCCTCCTACCTCAGACTTCTGAGAGCTGGAATTACAGGCATATGCCATCTTGCCTGGGTTTCTATTTGTAACTTTTAAAATCAATTTAAAAAGGTACAGGACATAAAATGAGACTTAAAAGGAGAATAGAAACTCAGATTAGTGACACAACCTAACAAAGCACATCACAAGTCTTCTTTTATAGTGTACTTAAGCACGCTGGCTGTGAAGATGTTACAAATTACAAAACTTTATACATGTCACAAACCCTAAAAAGCTTAGTCTATCTCTTTTATTTGCACACATTTTATTCTTTGGCATGTCATTAAAACCAAACCTTCTGCATTCC
This sequence comes from Cavia porcellus, assembly GCF_034190915.1. Taxonomy (NCBI): domain Eukaryota; kingdom Metazoa; phylum Chordata; class Mammalia; order Rodentia; family Caviidae; genus Cavia; species Cavia porcellus. The sequence continues at coordinate 45,752,415 of NW_026947513.1, read as the reverse complement.
AATGTAAAAGTTAATTTAAAAAAGTTAAACACAGGATTGGGCACGGTAGCATGTGCCTATAATTCCAGCACTTAAAAGGCAAGAGAACAGATGCGAGTTCCAGACCAGCCTAGATACATAGTGAGTTCAAGGCCAGTCAGAGCTATACAGTGAGACACTGCCTCAAAACAAAAAACAGCAACAACAAAAATGCTAACCAAAATCTAAGTACAGCCTCAATTTTTTTTTTATTTTTTTTACCGGTATCAGGGATCGAACTCATGACCATGCACTTGCAAGGCAGGCGCTTATGCCACTGCGCTGAATCCCCAACCCCTACAGCCTCAATTTTTAAAGTGAAAAGATAGTATTATTTTAATAGAGTTTTTCAAAGCTGCTATATTATTATTATTATTATACACTCTTGGCACATGCATTCATCCACCAAAACTGGATGCTGAAGGGGCAGATGTCAGTCACCATAATATTCAATAGCTGTTGAGTTGGACCTGAATACTGTTCTGATAATTAAAATAAATCTGAGAGGCATGGTGGCAGCAGCCATAATTCCAGCACTCTGGGAGGCTGAGGCAGGAGGATCACAATTTTGAGTTGAGCCTGGACAACTAAGTGGCTTGGTAAGACCCTGTCTCAAAATAAAAAATAAAAAAAGATTGGGTATGCAGCTCAGCTCGATCACTCTCATTTCAAAATAAAATAATAATAAGACTTTAAAACACTGATTTGCCTCCAACTTTTTCAGCAAACTATCAGCAGAATCAGAATTCTGATACCCACTTACCGACAGAAGGCAAAACTGTAAGATTCTAAACCAGGCACACCTGGTGCACACCTGTAATTCCAGCACTTAGGAGGCTGAAGCAGGAGGATCTCTGCGAGTTCCAGACTAGCCTGGGCTACAAAGTGAGGTCAAGGCCAGCCTGAATGGATGGCAAGACCTTGCCTCAAGGAGACAAAACAAAACAAACCTGTATTGGGAATTTAGCTAAGTAGCTGTAAATGCCTGCCTGGCAAGCATACCACCAAAAACAAACAAACAAACAAAAAAAAAAACCCAACAAAACCCCTGTAGATTCTGCAGGGCAATAAGGAAGTATTTTCATTCATATAGAAAGAATTATTCCTTTTACATGTGCTTGGGTCCTACATTACAAGCTTTTAAAAATCACATGAAACCCTGATTGATGTGCTTTCAAATTTTGTTTTACTTTTTACTTGAAATAAAATTAATTGAAAAAAATCACATAAAATATCTCGATTGACTAGTTTTTGAAAGCAGAAGTTGTACTTGTGCATTTGCCCGGTAATTTTTCGAAGCACTTACACACTGACGAATTATTTCAGAAATATGACCATGAAGAAATTCTAGAAAAGCTCCAGCCCCGCCGAAACCCTAGAACTTTTACGGGCTGACAAAACAACTTGCTCCGTACATCTGCTGCTACTGTGAGAATATTCTCGCGAAACTCACCTGTCTCTGTTCCTGATCTTTTAAGTTTTTTGCCCCAGTTTTTGAACAATACTTCAAAAGAAATTAAATACAACCTTTACCAAAAGGAGTCAAATAAATTATTACTGAAATTCAGATAATGTCCATCACGACACTGGCCAACTTTTGAAAAAAAAATTTTACATCAAATCTTGTACCAGAGAACTGACTGGAGTAGCTTCACTGCACTGCGATAGGGTTAGAAAGCAGATTACACAGAAATAGAACATTTTATGGAAGAATGGAAAATGGTGTGCTCAAAGGGCAAAGTGGAAAGCAGACCCTTAGAAAATGAAAAGTAGTGAATGTCAGGAATATTCTCATCTTTCCTTCCAGGCCATACACAACACTCGTTTCTGATCTAAGTGAGACACTCCCACTAGCGATGAACGCACCCAACACTCACCTTGCAGCCTCACCAAGTCTAAGCACATGCTCAGTTTGGCCCACTTTCCGCTCAGTAACAAAGAGAAGTTAACACTGAACTACCTCCGCGCAGGTCCTAAAATCTCCGTTTTGGTCTTCTGGGGTTCATTAAAGGATACGGGCTTGACAGACAAGAAATCTAGGTCAACTTCATTCCTTATCGTAAGCTGTTGCTGAAGACAACCACGTAACTACTGACCCCGGCTACCCTCTCTAAAAAGGGGACTTCGCACTCGGCTCCCGAGGTCGCCACCCATGACAATCAAGGCACATGCACAGTGGAAACGACAAGCAAACATCGCTTATTTTCTCTCAGGGGTTGGTGTGTCAGAGAGGTAGAAAAAGCCAAGTCAGAGGCTCTCTGGAAGCAGGGCCCGAGAGGGTGTGCACGGCCCCAGCGTCCCCGCCCCACAGCGCCGCGCGATTTCCAGCCCGCCCCGCCGCCCACGCCCCCGAGCCCGGACTCACGGTGCCCGCCCGCTCCGCCGCCCGCGTGGCTCAGCAGCAGGAAAGGAAGCGGGGAACCTGGCGACGGCGGCGTCCTCCAGGCGCGCGGTGGCTGAGGCGGAGGGCGGGCCCCGAAGCCGGCGGCGCCCTCGCCCGGGTACAGCAGGAAAAACGGAGCAGCCACCGGCGAGCCCGGTTCTGAACGCCCGGCGGGGGAGGCTGACGGTCCCGCCTCGCGCTCCCGGTCCGCGTCGTCGGCCGGCTCCGGCTCGGCCATACTCGCGTCCTCTGCCGCCGCCTCCTCAGGCGCGCCGGCCTCGCTGAGGAGAGCACTCAGCCCACAACGACCGGTCCCGACCGGCGCAAGGACCCGCCCGCCCCGCGGCGCGCCACCCGCCCGGCCCCGCCCTGCCGTCCCCGTGCCGCCCGGCCCCGCCCCCCGCCGGGCCCGTTCTTTCCCAGGGCCAACCCGGCCTTGGTCCCGCCCCTGGCCCCGGGCCCACCCTCTTCCCCGCCTTCTCACCCACCTGCGGCGCCGCCACTGACCCCGCCCGCTCAAGACCCCGCCCTTGGCCCCTGCGGCCCCGCCCCCTGACCCTGGGTCGGCGTGAAGCTCCGAGCCTCCCTTATTCCCTTCCGCCCGTAGTCCCTGCTTCTCGGGTTTGCGGGCCGAGGCCGGCGGGGTGCCCACCAGTTAGGTGGTGCGAGTGGCCGCCAGGCGGAGGCGCAGGGTGAAGGACCGGCAGGAACTAACTGTGGAAGCGACCTCTCTGCCCTCGGCACCAAGCAGACCCGTGCTTCGTGGAGGGGTGGCCCGAATCCGGCGGAGCTCATGATTGTCCGTGCCCGGCCACGGGTCTCGGCCTCCGCCCCCCCCCCCACGCGCCTTCTCTGTCTTGCTAAGGTTTCCAGTGTTTGAATCGATGCTTGCGGAACCAGGCACATAAAGTAAACATTTCTTTAGCCAGGAAAGGCAGTTTTTGGTTCCTGACATTGGTTTTTGTTGTTGTTTTGTTGTTGTTTGCCGGTACGGGGAACCGAACTTCGGACCTTGCGCCTGCCTTACCGCAGAGCTGCACTGCAGACATCCTAGTCGTGCCTAAGCCCTGGTTGCAGGCTGCTCCCTCTGCGCTGTGCCGCAGTTAAGACCCTGGCCTGACTCTTGCTCACCTGCCTTCGTTCAGCCTGGTCTCTGGAAGGAAAACCGGAACTTCTGTTTTGCTCTTTGTAAAACGCTGTAACATTACCACAGAAACTACCTAGAGACTCTGGGTACAGTCGTTCATCAGGTCTTTTGAACCAGGAGCGTTGAAGAAAGGAAATGCTTAAAAGAAGCTAACCTTAAGCAGTTTAGGAAGCTTCTGGCCTTTCCCTGATCTGCTGACCCCGGCCTACTTGATTGTAGTCTTCATGTGTTACCTGGAATGCGAGGGTTAAATAGACATGTAACCAAATGGGCTAATATCAGGTAAATATTACTACATTTTATCATCTTGGCAAAACAGCTAAAGTGAAAAATTGAGTTGGGGTGTTAGGCTTTTTTGTTTTAATCTTTCGATGTGAGTCAATAAGATGCTTGCCTGTTAGGAATTGCAGACTCTTAAAGAGAAAATCCAGGTTCCAGGCATTGGCTTTAGTGCCTGTGCTTCCCTTGTTTGTGTGGAATCTCATCAGGTTCCATCATAAAGGTGTTTCAATGAACACTTGGGAAGAATCTATACTTAACCGATTATAGGTAGAGAAGGCAGAATCTTCACAAATCATTTATTTGTTTTGTTTTTGAGACAAGGTCTGGCTATGTAGCCCAGGCTGGCCTCGAACTCACGGCAGTCCTCTTGCCTCAGCCTTCCGAGTGCTGGGGTTAAAGTTGTGTGCCAGTACACCTGTCATAAATAATTCTTGAGAAAGGCTAATAATACCAAAGAATATTTAACAAAGTAGAAAATGCTATGCAGGCTATATGCCAGCTTTTTCCTTATTTAGTCAACATATCTTTAGGTATAGAAACCTTGACTCCAGCTCCAGCCCTCCCGACCTGCTGAGGATCACACCCAGGGCCTCAAGCACGCTAGGCTGTACCTCTGAGATACCTCCCCAGCTTTTCTTTGGTATTTTTAAATTTCCAGACAGGATTGTGCTGTTTTACAGGCTGGCCTTGAATTTGAGATCTTCTTGCTTCAGCCTACCAAATAGCTGGAATTCTTGGGCATATTTACTACCATGCCTGGCTTGCCTTGCACCTCTCTATTATGGAGAGTTCTATTTATGTTGTATTGTCATCAAGAGGTAGCATAATGAATACCAAAAAAAATCATTTAAATATGGGTCCTTTAAAATTTACGGGCAAGGCTATTTGTGAACTTTTCCTATAAAGGTAGGTTGTACCCCAAGTTGCTAGCTTTTAATACCTAATTTAGCTTTTGAATAAATACTACAATCACAGCTCTGCATTAGTTTTGGTGACGTAAAAAGCTGACTCAGCTGTTACATTTAAGGAAGCCAATGTTATAAAGTCAAGCCTAAACAGGATTTCCTTCTTACAAACGGAGAGAGCACCTTCCTGTACTTTTTTAAAGTGACAAAGTCCAAGAACTGTCACTGAGAATCAAGCACTATTAATATTCTGTGAAGTAGGGGAGGTGGTGCTTTTTAACTTTATTTTGCAGTTTTGGTTACCAATGTGTGCTGTATAAGTGGTGCCTGATGATCTTGAAGATTCAGCACACAATGGAGCCTCTCTGAGCCCGAGGTTACAGATAGTGTATTTTTAGAGTAAGCTCCTTAGTGCTGTAAACCAAAGAAGTCAGTGCTTGAGAAGTGTTACTATTGCAGGATAGCACAGATCAATTCTAAAATGATAGTTTCCTTGAGTTAATGACATTGTGTGGTACTTGGACTTATTTGAAAATAAGGTACCTAGTGTAAGACTTCGTGGTAAACTAACTTTAATAATGCAGGTTTCTTTGGTGTTGTGGTTTTTTTTTTTGGGGGGGGGGCCAACCCAGGGCCTTCACACTGAGCCACATCCCTAGTCTTTTTGTTTTTACACAGGTCTTGCTAAATTACCCAGACTGGACTCAAACTTGTGATCCTACCACCCCAACCTCCCAGTGCCTTACCTGTGATAACGCTTTTATTTTAGGCCACTGTTCTTTATCCCCACACTTGCCATGCTTGTTGTCTGTCCATATTCTTAAGATGCATAAACAGTGTGTTTAGTCTCAGTAAAACACCCGTGGCAATTTCTTTGGGTGACAGAAACATGGATATATTTTTCCATTTTTCTGTATGTCTTTTGTATAATACAAACTAAAACAGTGCTATTTTGGTTAATAGTTTGAGAATATCTTTTTTTTTATGACACTCTAACAACAAAGTCAGGTGTCTGGGTGTCCTGTGGAGCCTGCTTTAGAAGCACGGCTCATGGGGCTCTTCCTGTCTCAGTGCTACTGGAGTTATTTGGCTGGCTGCTTTGCTTACCAACTATTTGTTCCAGTCCTTGTGTTTTCCAGATTCTAAGTTTCTTTCCAATCTGTGTTTTTATCCCCTTTCTGGGCTTTTGCAGCTGTCCCACCTCTACTTTGAGACAGAGTAACTCAAGACCCTCCTGCTTCAGCCTCCCAGAGTGCTGGGATTACAGCCTCTCTTGCCATTTAAGACACCTGGGCTGGAGAGCCGGTACAGTGAATGTGGTAACCACCTCGGGGTTCTTGGGTCTGACCCTTCATCTGCCCAGTGCTCTCTTCCTGTTCTGCTCTCCCCGTGCCATCTTTAGCTAAACTTTCACCGTCTGCACTCTTCATGCTGCCCCTCTCCCTGGAAATGCACTGCTGCTGCGGACTGCAGTGCTCTGCTCCTCCTGCCAGCCAAAAGCCTCGTTTTTAAGCAATGAGTTGCTCTGTTTAATAAGTCTGTCTGCTAACATTTGCTTCCAAAGCTGATAACTGAGAATCTCTGTTTAACAATGCACAAAAGCTTTATTCTGAAATTGTCTTCACTAGATTTTTGTTTGTTCAATGCTTCTTGTTCAAAAGACTTGGTGAATGACTGTACCCGGAGTCTCGAGGTAGTCTCCGTGGTGATGTTCCAGTGTTTTAGAAAGAAAAGCAAAACTCCTTCCACCAAAGATCTTATCAAAATCCTCTTATTCTGTTTGTGGCCATCAGAGGCTGGCCCTAAATTGAAGTAATTTAGAAGAATGGGACTGAATACGAAGTTAAAAAGTAACATTTGACTTATATTTCTTTTTGTTGTGTTGTTAGTGTGATATAAATAAGAATGTACACATGTCTAAAATAAATCAATAAATGCACAACAATCCTGCAGGTGCTAAAAGAATTTGTTGCCATCAACTTAATTCCTTTCTCTAACCATGGTAAAATGATATCTTAATTTAAAATAGTAACAGGCCAGACAGAGCAACACTTAATGGTAAGAGTGAACTGCTCCTGGCAGGGTGGTACATAGCTATAATACCAACACTCTGGTAGGCTGAGGCAGGTTTGAATACAGTCTGGCCAACTTGTAGTGAGACCCTGACTCAAAAAAGTAGAGGCTGAGCATAGTAGGGGAATGCACCTGCAATCCTCAAACTTGGGAGGCTGAAGCAGGAGGAATACCTTGAGTTCAAGGTCATTTGGAACCACATAGTGAAACACTGTCTCAAAAAAGAACTAATAAGGGCTGAGGATGTAGCTCAGTGCAGAGGCCCTGGGATTTAGTCCTGTGGGCTAAACCCGCAGGCAGAGGATAAATGCAAGGGTTCCTAACTGAGGTCCTTAGACACTTGGATTCATAGGATACAGTCTGCAAAAGGTTATGGTTAGCCCTAGCCCTATAGGTGGGGGTCCATTGTTTTCATCAGAGGCTGCAGGGCTGCCCTTGAAGTTCTGTAGTCACATGGTCACATATTATATTTGACTCCTGCAGTGTCATTCTTATGCCTCGTGCTGGAAGCTGGGAGAAATCTAAAATTTACTCAGTTCATGTGAGCAGTTTCCCCAGTGTTCTAAAAACTATGTGGATCAGAATCTTGAGGAGGGACTGTCAAAAATAGAGCTCTCTGGGATTTGCAACAAGTGTGCTGAGTCAGAATGAGCTAGGCTGTGGGGATCTGCATTTTAAACTTCACTCATTCTTAGGCTCTCTAGTTTAAGAACAAAGGAGAAACAAACTCATTCAAATGTAGTAGGGTTTTTTTTATTAAAATGGCAAAGCCCAGGGAGCTCACATGATACTAAGCACTTACCATCTACCCAGGACTTTCCTAAATGTTATATAGAGTAACTACTTAAGTGGCTATAACCATCATATATTTTTTCAATGTGAGGAAATGGGCACAGAGAGGCTAGGTATACAGATCAAAGACACATGGTAAATGAGAAACTGTAGTAAAGTCTGAACTCAATTCAGTTTCTAACCCTCTCACTCTCATATATGTGTGTGTGTGTGTGTGTGTATAGTCTCATATATGTAAAATATATGACTATAGATACCTATATAGTCTTTTGGGGGGGGGGGTGCTAGGGCCTCTATATTGAGCCTCTTTTTTTAAATCATTTAGCTTTTTGAGACAGGGTTGCTACGTAGTACAGATTGGCTTTGGAGTATATAATCCAGGCTGGCCTGGAATTTGGCAATCCTCCTGCCTCAGTCTCCTGAGTGCTGGGATTACAGATATGTATTACCATGCCTAGCCCTGTGCCCTTTTTAAGGACATGGAACCTGTAACCCCAGCACTCAGGAGTCTGAGGCAGGAGGATTGCTGAGTTCAAGGTCAACCTGGCTACAAAGTGAGTTCCAGGCCAGCCTTAACTGCACAGTGAAACCATCTCAAAAAGACAAAAAACAAAAACTTGAAACCTTATTCTTTTGAGAAAATGTCTTGCTTTACAGTTCAGGCTGCCTTGATTTCATTGGGTAGCCCCGGCTGCCCTGGAACCAGTGGTCCTCCTGACTCAGCCTTCTGAGTGCAGGGATTACAGGTGTGCACCATCATGCCCAGCCAAACTCGGTATTTCTAAATTGCACAGGCTGGGCTCAGACTTTTGATCCTCCTGCCTCCACCTCCCTAATTGGTGGTATTACAAGTTTATGTCATCATGCCTGGTTTCTATGTTTCTTAAAATATTTTACTAATGTCCAGGTTGTTTTTAGTCCAACATATGTTGATTATTGGTATTTTACTACCATTTAAACTTCACTTTGAAACAAATATAAAATTGTTTTGTTTTTGGAGACAGGGTTTCAGTATGTATTCCACGCTGGCCTCAAGTCTCTTGAATGCTGGGGTTATAGACATATGCCATCATGCCTGGCTATTTTTTTAAAGAATACAAATTATGGGGATGATGTTATGTTCCAGGTGGGAAGCTGAGGCAGGAGGAGTGCAAGTTCCAGCCTAGCCTGTTTGATTATTTAGTAAGATGTGTCCCTAAAAAGGATTTGGAACACAATTTCATAGCAAAGGCCCTGGGTCAATCCCAAATTCTGGGAGAACAGCTAATAATCAATGTATCATGTGAATACACACCTAAAGCAAGTATCTAAAAAAATAAAATTACCTGAAGATACTTTTTCCAGTTTGATTTAAATTCCAGTTGAATCCTACTTCCTTTGATTATGAACAATTCAATCTCCTCATTCATGGCATGTAAAGTCCTAAATTTTTTCTAAACTATTTTGGTAGTATGGATGGCTATTTTGAATAGAACAAGAGACATCACAGTAGCCATTGTTGATTTTCTTGTTTTAGTTCTTTTCGATGGTACCGGAGATCAAGCTCATAACCGTGTGCTTGGAAGGCAGGCGCTTATGTCACTGAGCTAAATCCCCAGCCCCTGATTTTCCTGTTGTCTGGTTTGCAATGCCTTCATTATTCTGTTTTAATCAGTTTTATACTATTTTGCTTTGTATGAATTCATCGTGTGTGAAGATATAGTCAACTATTTAGAAGAAAACAAGACATAATGGTAGCCACTGCTGATCTCCCATTGTCTTGCTTTGAAATTTTTGTCACTTACATTGTTTTCTTCTGATCTGCTTTGTTGTTTTACCCTCTTTACAAAAAATTAAACTATTTTCTTAATGTTAACTTGTATATTTCAACAAATTAACTTAAAATTTTTTTTAAGTTAATTTAAGCAAATAAGCAATCCTTCAGTATTTCAAATACATTTGGTGATGTGCATATATCAAGCCAGTTATCTAACCTAGTTACAAAGGGCACAAAAATAACTTTCCAGCTTTCCAAGTGCAAACTATTAGATAGTTTCAGAGGCCTGTTAAATAAAATTTATTTCTATACAAAAAAAGGAGTGTTTAACCTCTTATAGCTAAGAATACATATAGATAAGAAACCGTGGTTTAGAAACGTCAGCTAGCCAAAAGCCAATCAGCAAGTTAATGGTATTCATCATTAAGATTTTCCTGTACTTTAATTTTGTGTCCCTATCTACGATTTTTTGTTTTTGAGGAACTCATTATATAGCCCACCTGGCCTCAAACTGCCAGTGATCCTCTCCTGCCTCAGCCTCTGAGTACTGGGATAACAGATATGGGGTCCACTTTTTTATTATGCTGTCATAAAACAGGTTGTTTTGTCTTGATGCCTGATATCAGTAATCTACCTTATTGCAATTCTGATTATGATGCCTTGTTCAGTCTCTGAAAAGTGACTATTATACTGGTTTATTATTCATGCGCCCACAAATCAAAACTACTGGGTGCCTTTGAGTTTTCTCTAAAAGTTAAATACTAATTTTGGCTGTGAGTGTGGTGGCACACACCTGTAATTCCTGCACTGATGCAGGAGGCTCACCGCCAGTTCAGTCTGCCTGGGCTAAATAGTGAGTTCAAGCCCAGGCATGACCTTGTCTTGAAAAAAAAACAAAAACTAATTTTGGAAGACATGAATGCTAAACCCAGCAACTTGTTTTGCTATTAACTCACATCAGACAAGCCAGGTCTTGCTTATAAGACTGCAAGTTACATCCTAGCTCATCCAGATGAGTACAATGTTGTGAAATATCTGACAGTCTCAGGCTTTAATTTTTTCCAGTTTCCAAATGAAGATTTTTCATTTAAAACATTTTGCTCTACCAGTTCTATCTCAGGGGTCTGACACAGAATACCAAACTTTCACTGAGACCTGGTCCACACATTTTGGTGCTGTCTCCACACCAAGCTAGCACTCTTAAGATGGTTGCTGTGTAGCAGATGCTGTCCTGAATCTCACCTAGCCCTTAGAACACCACAGTCAGAAGGTACTCCTATTATTCAAGCTCTAGATTAAAACAACAAAGTTCCAGAGGCACCAAGAAACTTACCAAAGTCCCAAGTACTAAGTGTTGGGGCTGGGTTAGGAACTTGAGTATCCTAACTCGTCTGCTCTTAACCACTTCTCCGGCTGCTCAAGGGTAAAAGAAAATGCAACTCAGAGGGTAATTCAGAAATACCCTGGTAAATAACTCCGAAATCTGTATTTTTTCTACTTTAATCAGAAAAGGAAGTATGGGATTGGACTCTTGAAACCAGAGAGGCTGGGTTGAGATCCTGCCTCTGTTACTTATTAGCTAGGTGACTCAGGTAAAGTCCATTCTCCTTGCCACAATTTCCTCATCTTTGAAATGTAGACAACAGAATTTACCACATACGTTTGTTGAAGAATAAAGAAGTAAGCAGAACCAACGTATTCAGAGTAGCAAGGACTCGGTGCTACTTTCACTTCCAACCTACATCTTTTAAGAAAACCAAAAAGAATGTGACAAGTGTGGTAGTCTGAGGAGGAAGGTATATGCCATGTATAAAGAGAACAAATGCTCACATTGTTAGTTCAGGTTTGAATCACAAGCAGGTGTTCTAAGAGGAGGTTAACCTCCCAGAACTTTGTACCACCTGTAACACAGAGCCGCTCTGACACTGCAGACGACAAGATGTACAGCTAATACATGGTGTTGGTAACTACGAACTACTAATTATCTGTGCATCTCTAGCAGTTACAGCACATTTAATGAATTAGCAGTGGCAGAGATAAAGAGTTCTGTGCTTTTAGTGGCCAGTCCTCTCATTTACTTCCCTTGCATTATCCTAATTTTAAAATTATCAACATTTCCCTTAGCAGACAGACTAAAGTAACTGTAGGAAACATGCAACTTTTAAAGATTAAGCTGCTACTTAATCTTTTTAAAAAATCTTTAATCTTTAAAAAATTTCAGCAAGCCTGGCAAGTGCAAGGTTGTGAGTTGAATCCCTGGTAACCGCCCCCCTCACCCCAAATCAGCAAAAGGAGTATAAACAGCAAGAGGTGCAAACCACCAGCACAGAGGGAAACCATTTTTACTTATTATATAAAAGACTATTAGAAAATACTCACAACTGGTGTAATTAAGGCATTATTTTTCCTTTTTCTGCTTGCAATCCAAAGTTCTTTATTCCTATGCTTTTATCACAAAATATACAAATTCATTTCAATGTTAAGACTCATGGATTAGTAAGTATCCTGCCCAAGTAGTGTAGCTAGGTTAATTAAATATATGGCAGAACCATTTTTATAGACTATCTTACAGATAAGACAATGCCTAAGGTGCAGACTATTTATGTAAAAACTTACGCAAGTGCTTAAATCCCATTAACATTCCACAATTAACTGAGTTGGAAAGTTTCCCAGGCTAATACTTAACATGATTTTGCACAACTTTTTTCAGCATCACCTCTTTCCTCAAACATCTTTATACTGTTTCCATAATTTTTTTTTTTGTCTTTTTCGTTTTTACCGGTACCAGGGATCGAACACACGACTGCCTGCTTGCAAGGCAGGCACTTATGCCGCTGAGCTAAATCTCCAGCCCCGTTCCTACAATTCTTAATGACTTTAACAGCATCTAAAGAGCACATAAACCAACCAAAAAGCCCCTGCTTCCCTGGCATTAACTTTTAAATTAACTTAATATATTAACACAATCACTTTATTTAAAAATAAAAATTAACCTGATTGCCAAAAACCCTGCTTCCCTGGCATTAACTTTTAAATTAACTTAATATATTAACACAATCACTTTATTTAAAAATAAAAATTTATTAACCTGATTGCCAAAAACCTTTTTAAAACAAAGCAAACATTAAAAAATAAAAAAACAAAGCAAACATTTTACTTAAGCTTAATGCTCTTTTTAACTCCAGCACGGATTCCTGATAATTCACCACTGTAACGCTGCTCTTCTCGTCGAACTTCACGAACCTGGCCTCTTCTTCGAATTTTGGCTCTTCTGAACTTCTCCCTATGTTTCACTCTGGGATTTCGATCAATCTTTTTTCTCCTTGGTGTGAGTCCTCTATTTTTAGCCATCTGATAGGTAATGGCTCTCTTTGAATTCAGATCTTCAAGGGCCTGTTCTTCAGCGCTAGTTTCTTCCTTCTTTCTCTTTAACTTTTGCCTGTCCTCTGTTTCTTTATAGTATTTCAGTGCAGCTTCTTCATCAAAATCTGAATCATCAGAGAGATTGCCAGAAGCAGGGATCTCTGAAGCAGGCTTTGGCTTGGCCTTGGTGAGTTTTGATTTTGGGTTCAATTCTTTCTTTAATGCACAATTCTTAAATGTAAGCAGATGTCGAATTTCAGAGGACAGCTTCTGATCCACAACTGACAGCTTGTTGATCAGATTTCGGTAGGTAACAAGCCTTTCTATGACAGGATGTCCATTTGCGGGGATTCTCCTAGCTTTCAGGATCAAATAAAAACTGATGTTGGAACAATAGTTCAAGTAGAGGTTGTATTTGGTCCTCAGGTATTGGCTTCCTTTTCCGGGTGGAATGATTCCTTGCTCCACTAACTCTAACAATGGCTCTAGCTCATCTTTCACTTGTATTAACTTGAGTTTTAGGTCTTCTATCAGCTCCAAGAGCTCTGGTGATTCCTTTCGCAGCATCTTCAGCTTCTCTTTCACTGATACTTTAGTTAAATCCTTCAAGACCCTTGTCTCGGTCTGTTCTACCTGAGACACGGGTTTTGCAAAGGCCTCCACCCAGGCGACTCCAAAATCCTCCTCTTGCAGGGCCTGGGCTAGGCGCCGCTGAATGACCTGTGCCTCCTCCTCTTCCTCTCGCTCCTCCTCCTCTACTTCTTGTTGACTCTGCCGGCCTCGGGATTTGGTGCCATAGTCCGTGTCGTAGTACAGTTTTTTCCTCTGACCCCAAGACAAACTGGGATCCACAGAGGCCTCGGCCTCACTCCGCACAGAGCTCCCGCTGTCGTCATCCTCATCATCGCCATCCTCCTCCTCGCCCGCACTCTCTCCGTCTTCGTCTTCATCGCCAATATCTAGGGCTAGCACCTCCTCCTCCTCCTCCTCGCCATCGTCCTCCACCCCGCTCTCCACCTCGTTCCAGCCCTTGGCCAACGCTGCCCGGGCTCGTGCCTCATGGAAGTCATCTACCTCATCTTGGTAGTAGCTGGAGTCCCCGGGTGAGGGTGGCCCACCTAAATCGTCTTCATTAGCGTCTGCTGCGGCGCGACCTCCTCTGGCTCGTACGGCTGCCCACTGGGCGGCTCCGCGCCGCCGAGTTCCCTCCATGGCTCCCACACCGTCTCAGCTTCTGCAGCGATGCAGATTCCAGTCACCTCCGAGCTGACAGCAAGGACCACTCAATCCACAGCACGTTCCGCCACCAGGCACTACAGGGAGAACCCGGTAGCCAGAGATTTCCACTTCCTTCCTGGCCGAAGGGCGGGACTTCCGCTTCAGGCACTTCTCTGCCACCGAATTAAAATCTCTCCCTGTAGGAACAACAGGTTAAATAAATTGAGTTTGGGCAGGGCATGGTGACGCTCGCCTGTAATCCCAGCAAACGGGAGGCTGAAGCAGGAGAGTTACCGCGAGTTCGAGGATAGTCTGGGCTCCATAGTGAGTTCAACGCCAGTCTGGATTGCACAAAGAAACCCTGTATCAAAAGAAACCAAAAGAAAATTACGTTCTGCAGAGTCCTGTAGTGAGACTTCCGTCGTCTCTCGCGATAGCCAGAGGCCGGAAGTGAGTCATCCCGGAAGTAGCCGTCCGCCTCAGCAAGGCACTGTGCGTTTGCGCCGCACGGGCGTGGCGGGCGCGGAATGTGATCCCGCGGGCGCACTCGCGCGGCTGCGGTCCCTGTCTTCCCTGACGGCGACAGCGTAGGGGTCGGGAACCCGCAGAAGCCATGTTTTCGGCGGGCGCGGCCGTGTCCGGGCAGCGTGGGCGCGCAGGAGCACAGCGCAGCCTCGGGTCTCGGCGGCTCAGGCTGTGAGAGAGCTGCGCCGCGCCTGCCGGGCTCCCTCTCTCCTCTCGGCCCGAGCGCCTTTGGGGGTTCCACTGCGGGCGGTGTTCAGCCGGGATCTGCCGGGGCCTGGGGGCGGGGCGGGAACGCACACACTCTGGGTGCATCCCAGGCGCCGTGTGCAGCCTTGTGAAGGACGAGGGAGAGGGCCAGGCCGGGAGCGGGGTTCGGGAGCCGACTGGGCTCACACGGAGACGGACCTAGACGTCACGCCGGCAGGTGCGGCGCAGGAACCGGGGACGCAGCTGCCACCCTAGGATTTGTCGCACATACTGCGACTGAACCCAGGCGCTTTGCGCTGAGCCACATACCCAGTAGTTTTTGTTTTGAGACAAGGTTTTACTAAGATGCCCAAGATGCCTTCAAAAGTGGGACCTCCTTCCTCAGCCTCCCAGATTTTGCTTCTTTAATATGAATTTTAGATCTTTGCCAACAGGATAAGGTGGAAAGTCCAAAAGCACAGATTACTACCGTATCTTTGAGGAAAGAGGTGGTTATAAAAGAACTAGTTACGCTGGTGTATTGGTAGAGATAGATGTTTGAAAGGACTGCCCTGTAATCTTGGTTTAAATTTAAGTTTCTGGAAACGGCGGTGTAATAGGTTCAAAGTTTAGTATTATGGCACTCTCAAGTGTGGGAAGTTGGAAGCTGAACTCTGCTACAATGAACAGTAACACAATGTCATCTTTACAGAAAGTACGGTGTTACATTAAGAATATACAAATTTTCAAAAAATGAAACAAGTATTTAAAAAATATCTTTAAGCACTTAAAATCCTTTATGAAATTTTAGGAAAAAAATAGGAGATAGATGGTCTCCTTATGCAGTTCAGGCTGGCCTTGAACTCATTATGTAGCCCAGGCTGTCCTGAGCTCCTGGCAGCCCTGCCTCAGCCTCCCATGTCCTGGTATACACCTGTAATTCCTGCACTGGAGGTGCTAATGCAGGAGTATCACTGCGAGTTTAAGGCCAGCCTAGCAAGACAGTGTCTCAGAATACAAAACAAAACGTACCGAGTTTCCAGGAAAAAATAAAAATGAATGCTTGATATTGAACTATTTGTGGCAATTACAATTTATCATTAGTTGAATATTACATTATTGTGGTATCGGGCTCATGAGTTAGCAAGCTACACATAGTGAGGACCACCAGGTTTTCTTTATATCCTAAGTCTTTTAGGGATTTTTTTTTTTTTCCTGAGCAAGACAGAGTTCTGTGACTGACACACTGGGTAATACCAGGGTACTTTCCCCAGGTTTGTGATCTGGCGGTTGAAAATGTCCCACCAGATTTGTTTAAACACCTCTATTTCTTCCTGAAATACTAAAGCAGTAATGTTTAATGATAGCTTGTGTTAAGAATAGTATCTTTAAAAAAAATAGTTTCTTTGTTTGTCTCTTCTGGCTTTTTGAGACAGCGTATTGCTATGTGTTTGAGGCTGGCTTTAAACTTATTCTGTAGCCCAGGCTGACCTCCAGCTTATAGTGACCCTCTTGCCTCTGCCTCCTATGTGTGCCATACCATGTCTAGCAAGAGTGGCTTTATGTGCCTGAAAATGTCATAAACTCTAGACAGTCTGCCTTCTGTAAAAGTTACTGTACCAATCTCTGTGTCTGAGGAAACAAGCACAGAAGACTTAAAGGAAATGATAAAACTCTTAGGTGATGGAACTAGATTTGAACTCAGTCTATCTCCAGAATCTATGCAGTAACTAACTATTGCACCATGCTGGTTTTCGGATATTCTCTTAACTGGTCTCCTTACTTTTGGTGTTTTGCACGTTTGATCTTGTGTCTTCCGGTTGTATCTTCCAAGAGTACTATTTCTATCACCCTACACCCTGCTTCAAACTTTCAGTGATGCTCACTCAGTTCCTATCAAAAGTTGTCACAGTGTACATCATCCCCCTAATGTCCGGCTCCAGACATCCTTTCCTGCTATACCTTTCCACTTCAGAACCTGCATTCTAACTTGGTGTCTTACTACTGTCGTCTTCCTCCTTCTCCTCTTCTCTCCTCCCCCTTTCTCCTTCCCCCTTATTCCCTCTCTCTTTCTCCCCTCCCCCTTCCCCCTCCTGCTCCTCCTCCTGGTACTGGGGATTGAACTCACACCCTCATACCTGTTTGGCAAATGTTTCAATGCTGAGCTCCTACTTTGCTGGATGTTTATGTAATTATTGTTTTTATGCTATCAGGGATTGAATCCAGGTGTGCTCTGCCACTGAGCTACATCCCCAGCCCTTTTAATTCTTTAACTTGGTAGGTTTTTTTTTTTTGACTGAGAACAATAACAAACTGGATTCTTACATAGCTGGTCATAGCTGTATACCATTTTTAAATATTTCCCTGAAGTTTCCCTTTAAGACACACCAAGTCTTGCCAATCATGTAAACATCAAAAAACATTGGCAGATTTGTAGCTTAATTTATACTACTTCAGTGACTATATTTGAATGATTTATGTGGACAATTTGATTATACAGAAATTAGCTTTAAAAAATGGTTCATTCTAATAGCTACAGATAGGACTATATATATATATATATATATATAGTATATAATTGTGCCTAAACTATGTTGTTCAGGTGCACAGTGATTTTTTTTCACTTTAGTGTTCATGGCCAACTTCATGTTCAGACTGCAAAGTTTATGGTTTTTAAGACAGATACTAGGCAGCCAGTCTAGGTAAATGGTGTATGTTGCTATACTCAATGTAGCATTTCAAAGCAGTAGCCTTTAATAGTGCATTATCTCAAGCTTCTGTACTACTCAACATAGGGATTTTAATTTTATGTATTTGTGCATGTAGGTATTTTTGAGACAAGGTCTTGCTTCATAATTTAGGCTGGCCTTGAACTCACTGTATGCTAGGCTGGCTTCAAACTTGTAGTGATCCTCCTGCCTCAGCCTCTCAAGTGATAGGATACAAATGTGCACCCTCACATGGGGCAGGATTTTAACTTTTAAAATTCAAAATAATGCCTAAACATGAAATATTTACACTGCAAGGTCACTTGGAGGAGAAGAGACAACTGTGGGCTGTGTGCCAGCTCCCCTGCCTGCAAGGTCGTGAGGAAGAGGCTACAGGTCATTTAATGGGCAGAGTTTTCTCTTTTCTCTGTAACTGGTTTCTTAACAAACCATGAAATATTTGCTTTACTACTGCTGTGAATTTAAAGTGATAGCTGAATACATGTTTACTTTTTATTTGAGTGTTACAAACTAGCTTAGGATAACTCCAAAGGAATTACCAAGAGTAATATGATCATAATGTACTGTAACATGTACTAATAAATCTAAAAAATACTGTAGCTTTGTGTTTGCTTTGGTAGCACATACGCTAAAATTGGAACGACACAGAGAAGATTAGCATGGCCCCTGCACAAGGATGACACACAAATTCGTGAAGCGTTCCATAATTTTTTAAAAAGTATTGTAGCTTTTTAAATTCCTAAATGAGTTTAATAATTTAATATGAAAATAATAGTAAAATGTATTTTTGGTGTTAATAACTATAAACCTCCTTAGACAATATTATCACAGAAACTCAGTGAACTATTTATTGGCACAAAAATGAAAGGATTATTTTTAGATGTAAGAGAAAATGGAAGAGGTGAAATAGAGGTGCCACCTGCTTTCATTTCTTAGAAACCACTTACTCTGAGACCATTATATATTTAGCTTTTTTTTGCAAATAAGATCCATATCTATTTTAAGACACATACACACGAAATCCTAAAAGTGATTCAGAAGCAAGATATGAAATGTTCACTGAAATATATTGTAAATATTTGAACCTTTATAAGCATATACTTAAAATGTGGCTTAGTTTGGTAGCATTAATTACAAAAGGAAGAACTTAAAGTGGATTGAAGCTCTAATTCAAATTAAAACTACATAATTTTCTAAACATTTTGATCATGAGACACGTACAATTATTTATGTATGAAGTAGTACTCCATTGGCAGGTATAGCTTTGGTGGTGAAGGCTCAGGTAAATCGTGTTTTTTTAGTCATCCCTTATTCTTTTTTTTTTTTTTTTTTGTCTTTTTCCTTTTTATCGGTACTGAGGATCGAACTCATGACTGCTTGCTTGCAAAGCGGGCACTTATGCCGCTGAGCTAAATCCCCAGCCCCAGTCATCCCTTATTCTTTATAGAATCAAGTTCTTAGTGCTCAGCCCAATATTCAGGAGCAGCCTTTATCTGGCTGTAACTTATTTTTCCAGTTGCTTTCCTGCTACTTTTCTTCTTGAATTTTACATTCTAGAGAAACTAAAATACCATTGTTCTCTCTCTGTCTCTGTCTGTCTCTGTCTCTCTCTCTCTCTCTCTCTCTCTCTCTGAGACACAGTCTTACTATATATTCCAGGCTGCCCTTGAACTTGTGGCAGTCCTCTTTCCTCAGCCTCCTGAATGATAATGTTACAGGTGTGCACCACCATGCCTGACATCATCTCTTTTTGAGATTTCTTTCTCTGATCTAAGTTTGAGCTGCTCTCCATCTCATTCTTACATGGTTTTCAATCTCCAGCCTGTTTTCTCTGATATGTTAATTCCCATTAATATCTGCTGTCTCCAAACGCCTCCTGCGTTAGGCATTGTAAACATTTTCTTCACTGTGTTAGACTCCCCATCTGCTTAGCTTTTCCATTAGATACATGACCATTCTTTGTAAACCTTATAATGTCCAGCATAGTTACTTATGTGTAGTAAATACTGACAAATAACTAATCAAATAATGAATTGAATCAAGCCCTGTTAAATTTCAAGGTATTGGAAGTTATTGAAGCTAAGAGTTTAATAAGCTATTTGCAAAGCAAGATAGTATATTGAAGGATAAATGGAATTTTATGCTAAGAACAAAGAGGAATCTTTGGAGGGCTTTAGATGAGAAAAATAATGGAAGGATGCAGAATTGCAGATAGAAAGTTGCAGTGAGAAATCTCACATTGAAACCCAGTATTTTGTAAAATTAATAGACAATAATGGAAATATTCTTTTAAAGTATGGTATTACTTTGAGATTGTTTCAGTCATGTAGGGGTGAATTTTAATGTGTCAACTAGGACCCTGCAAATAAGGATATGAGAAGCATACAGATTCAGAGCTACTTCTTTCTGTGTGTGTGTGACTGAACTCAGGACCCTCACACTGACCTACATCCCAGGCCTGATATTTTAACTGAAGGCAAGGGTTTGGGGTTATCTTTTCCTTAACTAGCTAGCACACATGCACTAGTAGACCAGAAGAGTTACATGCTACCTGCTAATAGGACTTACCTACTTCTGTGTTGGTCTGCTTTTACTACTCTTGCCAAACATCTGAGATAACCTAAAAGAGAAGTTTCATTGGCTCCTAGTTTGCGAGGCTGTGGTCTGTGCAGGGGGACCCATGCACTGGGCTCCAGTGCTGTGGCATCGTGACATGCGTTAGGGTGGGGCACCAGGGCTGCCCCACATGGCTGCCATACTTCCCAGGGTGACCACCCTGCAGCGCCCTGGCTGGGCAAGCAGTCTTTAATGTGAGTGCTTTAGGGGAACACTTAAACGGTAAGATGGCATCATAAGTAAGTGCAACTATATGCAATTAAATACATAAACTCATTCAAGCTTTGGATTTCCAACTCTGAAACTAAACCATGGAAAACTGCTGACCAGAAAATACCTCTACACGGAGCCTCCACGTCTGCTCGAGTTGCAGCTTTTCACATCCTGAAGTGTGCATGGTGGCTGCTCCCTCCTGCCAGTAGCACTGATGATTTTTATGATACTCGTCTTGTGCAGGCTCTGTGCTCTTTCCTCTGACCCCATTATCTTGCTTAATTCTCACAGCATGCCTGTAGGAAGGGCATGGTTGTCCTCTTTTTTACAGACAGACTCAAGTGTGAATTGATTGGCCTTAGGCACTTGGAACTCTGGGAACCCCATCAGTCTCACTGTGAAGACGATTTTCTGAATCATAGTATTATATTGTCTCCTTGGTTATATGTTATGAGCAATGAAAAGTTTGTAGGGTCCAGTTATACAGTATTTCTGCTTCTGGATGGATTACCAAAACTGGAACCCTTATGTTTACAAACTAAGATTAGGTAGAGACAGTATCAGTTTTAACCAATATGATGGTAGAAGGGTAGGTAAATTAGTTGAGCATAGTGGCACACACTTGTAATCCTGGCACTAGCAAGCTGAGGCTAGATGATTGTTGAGCTGGAGGCCAGCCTGGAATGCATAAAGTAACTTTGTTCCCCCCCATAAAAAATAAGGTATATTAAGCACAAGTACAGATTCCCTATGATGAATGTGATCATTATGTATGTAAAAAAAATTACCAATAAGATTAATTAAAAAAACAAAAAAAGTCCCAAAAACAAAACAAAAAATGTACAAGAAGTAATCAGTCATTGCTCCGGTTTTGTTCTGGGGTTAATGGAGCAGGCATACTCAGAGTATAGGCAAAAGTCAGAAAGCATAATGAGAAGTGGTTATTCAAACATTGATCTGTTGTTACTCAGCCATTGATTAATTTTGGTAAGACTTATTGACATTTTCTTCTGTGATTTTAATAAAAATTTTATTTAAGTTAATTTCTTTGAGTTTATGTTTGACTTTCTTGATGGCCATATCAGAGCATTACTTCATACCACAATCACTAACTATGTTTCAATAAATAGTTTAACATAACAGTACTTACATGAGATCTGCTTTCAGATACATGTAAATAACTCATTCTGAAATTATATTAGAAAGCATCTTATGTTGCTTATGAGTGACACCAAATGAAGTTACTAATAACCAAGTATGCATTACAGTCATTTATATAAAATCACTGCAACCATCTCATATAATGTCAAATTTACAATCATGTAACATTTTAGTTTTGCATAGCATACAGTGACTCACTAGGTAAAAAGCTAGCTGTATTGAAACATGCAATATGTATAGTTTCTGGATTTGTAATTTTCTCTTAACTCTAAATAGTCAGTGCTGTTGTAGGCTCTGCCTTACTATATTTGGTCTCTTTTTGCCTGACTTGTAATCATCTGTAATCATAGTTTTGATGTCCTTTCCTTGAGGAAGCTTTCCTTAACACGGCCTCCCCCCCATACATCATACTTCATTATCATAAAAATATAACTATTAACCTGTGTTTTCATCTGAGCAAAGGTCATATGAGTTTCATTTATTTGCATGCCTGCTCTGTAGAGCAAATGCCAATATGTTGTGTTGGATTAAAGAATAAGTGAGTGAAAAACTACCTTAATTGAGGACCAAGAAAGCTGCCTTATCCTTATGGACCATTTTATGTGTTTGCTATAATGGCCAGTTTCTTTTGTCATAAAAAGTTCTTTTAAATAAAAATACATGGCTGTCCTGATTGTACAAAGAAATTATAAGCCAACAGAAGGATGTACTACTTTCCTTTGGGAGCTGTAATAAAATACCATAAACTTAGTGCTTAAAACACAAGATAGGGTACTCATTACCCGTATACATCCGATGTGGTCTTCGAGGTAAGATCCAGGCCTGCGCAGGGATGCGCCGCTCACAGCCCCTCCCACCTCTCCCAAGCCAGCCACAGGCGCTTTGCGTCCCTCTGTGTCCCCGTTTCTGTGTGAGGACCCTGGTCGCGGTGCTGGACCCCAAAGGAAATCACAAGTGAAGGTCCGTGTGAGTCCATCTGCAGCCGCTCGATACGAGAGGTTCACAGGCTCTGAGAACTGGAACCTCTTTCCTGCCTACTTTGGTAGCTTAGCCTTCCTGTCAGTTCAGATGAAGTTGCTATCTTTTCTACATATAAAAGTTATAAAAGATGCTAAAGTAATAGTTTGTTGCAGTTGTGTTTTAGATGCTTTTCACTTACTGATGCTCGTGGTCTTCTGTGCGCATCGTAGCCATGCCATTTCATAGATGAAGCTGAGGAGGAGAGGCTTTCATCGGCTTCCTATGCCCGCGGCCCCCAGGCAACCCCTGACTCCGAGCTGGCCGCGCGGCCCTGGGCAGCGGAGTGGGCGCTCCTGCAGATGCGGTCACTGTTGTGGCCAGCGCTCGAGAGTCACCAGGCGGACACGCTGCCCCGTGGCTCACACTTGCTTCTTGTTACTAAAATGGGTTTAGAATGCCACTTCCATGTTGTGCCAATACTTGGAATAGAAAATTTAGAACAAGAAGACATGTATTTCTCCACCTGCTTTCCCAAGTAAGTCTTACTGGCTTTGGTTTCTTTCTTCTTTCTGGGTGGTGATGGGACTGAAGCCTGGCGCACCCAGCTCAGCGCGGCCTGTGAGAAGCTGCGCCCCTGGCCTCACCAGCAGGTCCCCTTGTCGGCTGTCACTGGTGTCTTGGTGGGCCCCTACACTCTAGAGAGCGCTGATTTAGTGCAGGTCGGAAGAGAGGGGCACACAGGAAAGGGACTGAGCTGGGAAGGCACAGCTCTGCGTGGCTGTGTGCAGCTGAGGTGACCAGGGGAGCCTCGAGGGGAGCTGCCTGGCTGACTTAGCGTGGACTCACTAGAACTAGCTGTGAAGATTTTAGAATTTGGACAAGAATTAGGAGGAAAGAAAGTTAAATTTTTGATAAGGAAAAAAAGCGAATAAAAAGCATTCTGAAACAGGAATTAGCAAATCATACCCTCAACAGCAAGGAAAGCAGATTTGACCTGAGCAGATGCCTCTCAAAAATAAACCCCAGATTTCCCTGGAACAGAGAGAGAGGAACACCCTGGGGGTTCTAGCTGGCATGCTGGGTTAACAGTGCCGAAGGGCATCCTGGAAATCTCAGAAAAATTCCTGAAATCTAACAGGCTTCCTTCAGGTGCGGCTTTGGAAGTGGGCCTGTGTGAATGGGGACCTGACAGAAAGTCGTGCGGGGGTGGAGGGAGAGCACAACAGCAGGGTCCCAAATAGCTCCTTGTGAAAGCCAGCCAGGCAGGTGCAGGGTTATTTAGAGCAGACCACAGCCCAGGTGCGCTTCCCGGTAAACACTGAACCACAGAAGCCTGGCTGCACCGCAGGCGAGCTCTGCGAGACCCGGAGCCCAGCTTTATGTTTGTCTCAAGTTTTAAATTTTAGAAAGAATGTGAGATCAGGTTTCTTCTTCATGCTTTAGATTCCTTTTAACTTTAATGTTTGCCTTCTGATATCATTTCACTCATACTGGACTGGGATTGGATAAACTTTAACATGACAGTCTCTACATGCAGGAACCAAAATATGCAGGTTTAAAAAAACATCACTCAGAAAAAATTTGTGACTGGGCATGATAGTGTATCCCAGCACTTAGAAGGCTAAACCAGGAGGATTCCGGCAAACTGGAGGCCACCATTGGCTCCACAGTGAGTTCAAGTTCGCCCTGAACTACACAGCCAGACCCTGTCTCCAAAACAAAAACAACAAACAAATTTCTCCATATAGATGGAAAAAATTAATAGCTTTAAGTCCAGTAAAATGGACTAGAATGTGGGCCTAGGATCTACATTTAGCTTTAGAATGATTAAGTTTGACTCTAAAGTTCAAAATAGCCTGGTGTGAAAAAAAAATATCTTGGTGTGGTGGTGCACACCTGTAACTCTAGGACACTAGAAGTTGAGGCAAGCTGATTGCCTTAGGTTCAAGGGCATCCTGCGCTACAAAATGAGACCTTCTTTCAAAAAAACAAAACCAACCAAACAAATATATATATATATATATATATGTATATAGTAAACTTGTATAATTTAAAGTTGGTCCTACATAATTCCATGGGGTCATCTACTGTGGTTTCCCCTTTTCTCTCTTGGGTCCATGAGTTTTCCTCCTCCCCACACGTCCTAAACAGGCCGTGGTCTTCACACTCTGCCTTTCCTTCCTGCTTCCTCTCTTAGCACAGTGTCGTTTTGACTTG
The DNA here is from genome assembly GCF_034190915.1 of Cavia porcellus. Taxonomy (NCBI): domain Eukaryota; kingdom Metazoa; phylum Chordata; class Mammalia; order Rodentia; family Caviidae; genus Cavia; species Cavia porcellus. The sequence goes on along the minus strand of NW_026947513.1, from coordinate 45,727,871 downwards.
GGCGCAGGAAGACCTTTTCAAACGAGTTCTGTTCCCTTCACACTGCTGCTGCCCTCGTACCCAAGCCTGAGGGCTTGGACTGAGAGGTGAGCCTGAGAGGAACACAAAATAGTTTTGGTAGTGACTTAGTTGTTTTTAATTTACTCTGTGTCATAGTCACAGGTTGTGAGGAGAACAATTACAATCAGGACACAGAATTTATATTATTTTATGATGATCACCCACAGTTTAATACAAGAAAGTGCAGGAAATGTGTTTACAACACTAAAGACCCAGAATATTCAGCCAAGGGCCTAGATTACACAGCAAAGTCCTGCATGAGTCCAGATGAAGACCCAGAGACTATGACAGTGCCTCCCATGAATCCAACTAGAACCAACAAGGAGGATTCATGCCAGTCTCTTTTACGGACCCGTATTGTAAAAGCCTAAAGGTCAAAAGTGGGAGCTAGAAAGTCTCTGCCAGCAGGGGAAGGAGCTGTGCTGGTAGGCTGAGGGTTCTACACTGGAGCCAAGAAGTCATACTCAAAAAAAGACCAGAGCTGTCCTGAAAAGCACCACTGCCATCCTCAGCGACAGCGACACGAGGCCCCAAGCTCCTCTGATGATAAGAACAGTTGAGTAATGCACGAAGCCAGCATGATGAGTTTGTCCTGGAGATTAAAGGGCACATGTCTTCCCCTCTGGAGGCAGGAAGCGCTGCTCCATGTAAGGACCAGAGCTCCCCCAAAGTGAACCACAGCCACTGTCACCAACAAAGTTCCGAGCTCCTCCAATGACAATGGTAAAACTAGTCATGATGCTAGGGAAGCTAGTCACGATGAGCTCCTCCAGAAGAACCAATGGCCCCAACAGCAACACTTAGAGACACCCACAACCCCTCACTTCTCCTTCTCCACATCTCTATTTATGCTGGCAAGTTTCCTCAGGTGGAACATCTACACTCAGCACCATGCTGATTTAATTCAGCTGGTGTTAAGTTGACCAGTTTTTAATCCAAAACACCCTGAATATACAAACTGTAAAGGGTAACACTTCAAACACCCACACCCTGCCACACAGTTTAGGAAATGAAATGTCACACATACCATTGCTTGTGTGCTGCTTGACAGTGCTGGGCTTGCCTTTGGTTCTGGGCCGACTGTGAGCCTGGCCGATTTGCACGTGCTCCGTAGGTCTGGCTGGCAGCACCCTCCGGAAGAGTGGGAAGCTCAGTAGCAGCAGGATGCCTGCGGTGCTGGCCGGGAAGGCGGGGCTGCCTCTTGGTCTTGTCCTGGAGTAGAGGTCTCTTTTATCCTTCCTTGGTTGTCCTATACAGGACTCATTTGTAGAACCATAAGTTACTTGGGAACTGTAGTATTGAACACGACTATGTGTCTAGAACTACAGTGAATGTTTTACCTTGTTTCACTCCTTGAAGATCATTTTTGATGTCATCTCTTGACAGATTTTCTTCTAGTGCTAAGAAAATATTCTCCCAATTTATTTCTCCATGTCAATTCAATAATTAGCTAGGAACTGTGGCAGATACAGAAAGCAGAGCTCTGCTGCATATCAAGAAGTTATAAGTGCTGTGTTTCTGATGATCCCTTACCATATTTTTTAGAAGGTTGCTTTTTTGCAAAGAAGTCTGTGATACCATATATCCTCCTTGTGAAATGTCAGTGTGTTCTGGGTTTTGGGGCTTTTTACATGTTCATAAGGCTAAAAGTAAACCTAGAGTTCCTTTGTGATAGACTCAAAATTTATCAGATACAAAATTTTTATCTCAAATATATATTTTACAATCTCCATCAATTTTTTTCCTCCTTCAAAATCAGAGATTCTGAAATTTCTTTATATGACAATGCTAAGGAAATGAAAGAAGATAGCCTGGACCAGGGCTGTAGCTCAGTGGCACAGGGCCTGCCTGGCAAGTGTGAGGCCGTGAGTCCAATTTCCGGTATAAGATAGTTGACAGAGATGTCAGGACTGCTGATTCTCTTTTCACACTTTTTTCAATTATATTTTAATTTTTTAACGTGTGTGTGTGTGTGTGTGTGTGTGTGTGTGTTGGGGATTGAACTCATGCCCTTGCATTTGCCAAGTAGGCACTTACACTGCTGAGCTAAACCTCTGGCCCTACGTCCTCTTTTATTCAGTTTGAATTTTTGAATTAGCACATGTCTGCTGTACATAACGAGTACAGTCCTTGTGGTGGCTGACACATATACGTAACACTTGTACATTGTTTTCACCCCCTTTTCTTCTCTTTCTTCCTCATCCCTCCATCTCTTGGTCCCCTTCCCTTTCACAAAAGATCTGTCTCCCTTTTCCTGTTGTCAATCTTGGATTTTGTTCTTTATTTATATTTTGGGGTTCTCCTGGAAGAGAAACCATGTAATATTTAAGCTGTGTGTCTCCTTTGTCTCACTAACCATTTGGTCTCAGGGTGCATCCACCTTCCTACCAATGGCTCACGCTTATCCTTCTTTGTGGCAGAGTAGTACTCCCTTTAGTTCCTATTGGCTATAAGGGTTAATGAGTTCATTTGGCTGGCTCAGAACACACATATAACATGCAGTACTTTAATCATTTTCACCGTCCTATAACCCTCTTGCTCTGCTTTCTCCCCAGTTCACAGTTTTGTTTCAGTACATATGTTTAGATCATGTCTATCTCCCTGTTATCTACCCTCACATCCCACCCCTTCTCCATTCCTCCTCTCCTCTTGTCTAACCTTCTGCTCTCTACTCTCTTATCATCTTTTCTAGAGTTCACATGTTAGGAGAGTGTGGGGTATTTGTCTTTTTGATTTTGGCTGCACATTCACCGTTTTCCTATGGATGACACAGTGCCACTCTCCTTCTTGGCTGGATGGTGCCCTTTGGTGTGTGTGTCCAGGATTTCTCTACCCACTCACCTGATGGTGGGTGCCATTCACTTTCGTTTCCCTTATCCCTTGTCACACGGAGGTGTTACCGTATATAGTTAGGCCTCACACACACATATGTAATTTTCCTTCTGAAGTACTTTCGGGAACACTAAGAAGTTGAATCTAAAATTTAAAAATTTTAAGTTACTTGGAATTTATAGGTTGACTTTTAATTCAAGGTTTAATATGATCATAATTTTTTTTACCGCTGATTAGGCAAATCTATTCATTATCTAAACTTGCTCTTCTTTTTAATTTCAAGGAAAAATGAGAAAATAAGTATTATTCCACTAAATGAGAAATTTAAACCATTAAAAGCAAAATATTTTAGCTGCATTTTAGATTTAAAGCCAAGAACACTATTTAAAAAAAAAACACATTTCTTCTAAATGTTTTGGTGGCAAAATGCCAGGCTGCTATTAAGAATCTTTTTTTTTTTTTTGTATTAGAAGATTTGAAAGGGAAAAATCAGCCTGGCATGGTGGCTCACGCCTGTAATCCCAGAACTTGGGAGGCTGAGGCAAGAGGATTGTTGCAAGTTCGAGACCAGCCTGGGCTATAAAGTGAACTCAAGGCCAGCCTGAACTGTATAGAGAAATCCTGTCTCAAAAAGACAAAAAAAAAAAAAAAAAAAAAGAAACAAACAAAGGGAAAAAATCATATGACATTCAATATAGACGCTAACTGAGAGGCTGAGTTATTTACTTATTTCTTGTGTGTGGTGCTCCCTGGCCAGGACCCAGTGCATGCTAGGCAGGCTGTCTACCCACAGCCGCAGCCCAAGAGACTGAGTTTTGTAAGTACTCATGCTAGCCATCAGGGCAAAGTGGAGAATTTCAGTCTGGTATGGATGCTGAGTTAACTTAAAATGAGTTACTGTACCAAAAATGTGCTTACTAATGGACTGTTGTTAGATTTCCAAAACCCATCTTAGGCACCAGCCCACTGGACATTTCTCTTAGTGACCAAGAGGCCGGACAGCACATGTGTCAAGTTGCAGGCCCCACAAAACGGAGAGAATAAAAGTCTTAAATTCAAAAGTCTCGATTCAAAAACAACCTGGAAGGTTGTGATGTTGGGCTAAGGTTAAGAAGCCCAGATCCTGTTTAAGTATGAAATATGAGGAAGTCATCATTTTGTAGAAATTCTTATTTTTAAAAAGGGGATTTTAGGACCAAGAATGGTAGTTGACTTGTGCAATCCCAACTACTTCAGAGGCTGAGATGAGATCAGAAGTTTGAGGTCAACCTGGTAGTTTAAAGATCCTGTCTCAAAGGAAAATACAAAACAAAATTAACTTCATTATGATGCCCATTTTGGTTTGACTATTATCTTCTTTTGAAGTCCTGCAATGTCTCCAATGTTTTGGTTTTATTGGTTTCATTCTTTACTGTTTTGTTCAATTTTATTATAACTGATGATATAGGCAATTCTTTTTAAGATAGCAAGAGGCATTATGGTAACCATTGTTGATCACCTTGTATTTTGTTTTTACAGTACGTATTATGTCCATCCTTTTGATTTGACTGACTCTGTTTTGCTATGTCACATTTGGTTTTATTCTCTTCAAAAAAAGTAATAAGAACTGTGGGAGTAATAAAACCCAAAATGTGTAATTGTCATTGTAAAAAAGAGAGGAAAAGAAAGTGCTCTAAAGGATATAACTTCTTGTATATTTAAGTGTATAAGATAGATAACCGTATTACTGAGTTTTGTTGGATCATTGAACAGAATTATTTGCAATCTCACTGTTTGAATGTCCACTTTATATGCTTTAATTTTGTAACTTGAACAACTATTTCTAAGATGACAATATGTAATCTATTAACTAGTGATTTCATACTGTTTATTTTTTTCTGAAATTCTGTATAACTCGTACCTTTTTTTTTGTTTTTTCCTCCTTAAGTAAAATTAAAAAAAGGAAAAAAAATTAACAAACAGGAGACACACCTCAGCACTACAGAACATTTTCCTAGCCTATGACGATCCCGTGTTTAGTCTAATACTGCAAAAAGAAAAAACGGGGCATTTGTAGATGACTACTGCATTTGACTGAAGTCAACTGTGTAGCATAGCTACTGAAGCAGAAATCCTAGCCTAACTGCAGTCACTTTATTCAATAAAGCCGCAGTCATTCTGTTCTCCACCACGAACTCCACTAAATCATATGGTTTGTCATCAAACTGAAACTTCTGTGCATGTGCTAAAAACAACTTCCCTACATACAGCTATGCTCACAAGATACTCACTGCACCACAGCCCTCAGCAAAAGTGTCTTTTGTTCTTGTAACGTCTGTTTGCCACCTTATAAAAAAAGATAATCTTTCTGTAATCACCACCTCAGACTTTGGAGAGTGCTCCTGTGGGATCTGCTGGCATCAATAAAATTTTCTTTTTTTCTTTCTTTCTTTCTTTCTTTCTTTCTTTCTTTCTTTCTTTCTTTCTTTCTTTCTTTCTCTTCTCTCTCTCTCTCTCTCTCTCTCTCTCTCTCTCTCTCTCTCTCTTTCTTTCATCTTTTTTGAGAGAGGGTCTCGCTATGCAGTTCAGGCTGGCCTTGAGCTCACTTTGTAGCCCAGGCTGGTCTCAAACTCACAGTGATCCTCCCACTTCAGCCTCCTGAGTGCTGGGATTACAGGCATGAGCCACCATGCCCAGCTAAAATTTCCTTTCTTATCGTGAGCTCCTGGATATTATTTATTTAATTTTCTCCACACTACCAAAAAAAAAAAAAAAAGACATTATCATTTTAAGGGAACAATTTTGTTGTGTTTTGTATTGGTCATTACTGATTGGCTAACACATGATTCATATATATATGATAGATAGATAAATAGAAATAAATATTACTTTCTTTTGTTTTTTTTTTTTTTGAGTTTGAGGGTCTTACTATTTGGTTCCCCCAGGCTGACCTTGAGCTCTTTTATATACCTCAAACTGGTCTCAAACTCATGGTGATCCTCCTGCCTCAGCCTCCCAAATCCTAGGATTATAGGGGTGTGCTACCACGCCCAGCTGGATATTACACTTTAAAAGGCCAATAATTATTAGAGGATTTAACCTGAGAGATTTTCGACTCCTTGTAAACATAAGGCAGGGTTTGGTGGTTGACTGGCTAGGCTGACTAGCAGCCAGGCAATGCTATTTGGCTTGAGCCTTCAAGGGTGATAAGGGGGAGGTGTTCCAGGCAGAGCACGGAAGGTAGGAAGCACCAGGGCCCCAGTGGAAGGAGAAGAAGAATGATGAGTTACAGGGAGAATTGTGAGAAATCAGGTAGGGTAATGAATTTGAGTTGATTCTTTTATTTTTTTTTTGATACAAGGTCTTGCTATGTAGTTCATGTTAGTCTCACATTTGGGCCCACTTTGCAGCCCACACTGGCCTTGAACTCTCAGCAATCCTCCTGCCTCAGACTCCTGGATGCTAAGATTAGAGGCGTGTACCACCTGTGCCTGGCAAGCTGATTCTAAGTGTAGTTAGGTGTTATTTGGTTTACTTTTTGAACAGATCATTTTACTGAGTGGACAATAAGTTGTGGGAGAAGACATTGCAAGGAATAGTTTACTATAAACATGAAACCATATGTCCTCCTAATGGTTACTTCCAAATTATTATAAATAATTTTTTATCTTCTCTTGACAAAATTTTAAGGAGTTTCCATATTTTTGTTTTGTTTTTTCTTTTTGAGACAGGTTCTCACTATGCAGTTTAACTCAGGCTGGCTTTTGTAGCTCAGGCTGGTCTCAGACTTGCAATGATCCTTCTGCTTCAGCCTCCCAAGTGCTGGGATTACAGGAGTGCACCACCGTGCCTGACTGAAAAGAACATTTTAATCCAATATCCTTCATGAATACAAAAGCAGAAATTCAAAATAAAGTTTTAGTAAATCAAATCTCATAATTTATCTGTGATACTGCGTCATGATTAACCTAGGAATGAAAAGTTAGTTTAATATTTAAAAATCAATATTGAAAAAGGAAAACTAGCCAGGTATGGTGGTGCACACCTGTAATCCCAGCACTCGGGAGACTGAAGCAGGAGGATTGCCATGAGTTGAAGGACAGCGTGGGCTACAAAGGGAGTTCAAGGCCAGCCTAGATTGCATAGTAAAACTGTAAGGAAACAAACAAACAAAAAAAAAAAAAAAAAAAAAAAAAGGAAAACTATGTGGTCATTTCAAAGCAGAGAAAAATAATATGAAATAATTCAGTATCTGGTAAAAAAAAAAAACAAAATTAGGAATGAAAGAGCACATCTGTCCTCAACTTGATGAAGGATATCTTTCTGGTTTCACAGACACAGGAACTCAAGCAGAGAAGCTCCGTGGTCTGTCCAGGGTCTCACAGCCAGATTGAGATCTGGGAGATAAACCCGATGTTCCTCCTCTTCATTATTATGTGACAGTGCTGCTTTCAGAGGCCCTGCTGTATCCCAGTGATTTTCTTGTGAGTTTTCCTTCGCTTTAGGAAGAGGAAGGCGCCCTGGCCTGCGCTCCTGCCAGGGTGGAAGTGGACCTCTGTCTCTTAGCACAAGGGTGCTGTGCCCCTTCCCCTGGGCTGTCTCCTCTGGAGCTGGGGGTGTGGAAGTGGAGGATCGGGGTCGCTGGAAGGCAGCCCTCTGTTCCCAGAGGAATCCTCTGCCTCTGTTTAGCTGTTCCGTCACCTCTGTGCCCTGGCCGCCAGCACTGGGGGAAGGAAGTTACTTTTTACTAGAGGCTGCCGTCCTGTGGGTCAGAGGATGGCAGCTTGGACTACAGTGGTGGTGAAAATAGAATCCGATGAATTTTGGATGTGTTTTTGGAGACGAAGCCAACGGGTGATGGTGGTGGGTTAGATATGGAGGAGAAGAAAATTAGGATGGAAGCGGAAGATGGTGCCTAAGCAGCCAGGTGGGTGAAGGTGTCTTTTAAAGAGGTGGAGAAGATTTGAGAGGAAGCGTGGGAGCCTGAGGGTGGGCTGGTTAGCAACAGTGCTGTTCTGCATGGTTAAGTTCTAGTTACATGTTAGACAAGTCAGAGAATAGCAAACAGACCAGATACCAAATGCAGAGCTGGATATGAGTTTGAGGCTCAGGGGGCAGATGCAAGGCTAGACCTATGCGTTTAAAACCACAGGATAAAGTAAAGTTAATTTGGAAGAGGATGAGGAGAGCAAAGAGAAGCCCAGATAAGCCACATTCCGTCAGTATTCAAAGGGAGGCAGTGCCTGGGAGCATGGTCTCCACGCCGAGACAAGCAGTCCAGTCCGGTTTTGAGGCTCCACAGAAGGCGAGGCACCCGCTGGCCCCATTGTAGTCAGACAGATGCAGAACCAGGGTGTCTGCTGGATTAGACACAGAAGCAAAGTTGGAGCGAAATACACAGTTGAAACTAAATTATCTTTAAGACCCCTTTTATCTAGACGAGCCTGTCACTAAAGTGCTTATCCCCAAATCTTAAATATGAATGTAGAGAAAGAAACCATTATTTTGGTGAAGCATTCAGAACACATAGTTAAGTGCTCAATCTCTTACTTCGTGTAAAAAGTTCTGGTCACACTTTGCACTTTTTTTGTGGGAAGAGCATAACTGAAATGAGAGGTAAAGATCTGGACACTCACATGTGTACACACTTGCCTTTAGTTCATGCTAAAAAGAATATGGTAGAATTCACCTATCACACAGATTTGAAAATGCAAGTAGAAATCTCAGCTAACTTTTTCAGTAGTGAGCCTACTTGTAAAACATGGTTAATCTCTGTCATAAATAGTTAAGGTAACTACTCACACCCAGCCCTTCTGCTGGGTGGTCCACTGGCTTTCCAACTTTGACGTTAAGGGTACATTATAATCAGTTAATTTGCTGCTATTTATTTATTATTAGTTGTGGTGCTAGGGATCGAGCCAATGGCCTTTGCACTGAACTAGATCCCTGCTCTTATTTTATTTTTTATTTTGAAAAAATTCTTGCTCAATCTCTAAATTGCCCACACTGGAATTGAGTTTGTGATCATCCTGCCTCAGCCTCCCAGAATGCTGAGAGTGTAGGCATATACTCTCACATCTTTCTAATACATAAAACTGTTTGTGTGATACCAGAAATGTTTCTTAGATGCGAGTAGTTTCTAAGTCCTATTGATAGTATAAATTAAAGTGAGAATAAACTTTGATGGTGTAGTAAGTAGTATTTCACATTCTGCTACCTGGTACTTTGTTCTTGCTAGACTTTAAATACATATCCTTAAAGGAATATAAATTTGTACTAGCCATAAAACTCTAGCTCTTTATTTTCCCACTTCTATACCTCTAGCTAGCTTGCTTGTGATCCTGAAGCATTATTTATAACCACTTAAATTCCAGTGGTACTTTTACACCAAAAGTAACATAGACATGGTGTTGTTGCATGTAAGTGTAACCAATGTATTCCTGGACTCAACCCTGAGTAAGAGAGAAAATTTTAGCATCTTGGAGTTGGGCTAGGGAACATCTATGCAAAAGCTCAATTAAAAAAGAAGACATTAATTAAGTGAAAACGTTTAAACCAAATATTTCAGTGGTTCAGTTTTGTGTGCAGGCATCTCAAATAAAAATCACCTCATCACTTTACAATTTTGAAAGGTATTACTAGGTGGGAAAACACAGATCTGCCTTTCTGCTATGAAATTAAAATGTGGAAATGATTCATTCAGTATTCACCAGTTTCTAATGCTAACATGTTTGAACTTTATAAAATTACTCTATTAAAAGTATATACCTAGGTATGATATCTTAATTAAACCTAGTGGAAAAAATTGGCTCAAGATACAATCATAGCTTTAAAGGGCTTTCGTTTCTTCCTTTTCTTCTTTCCTTTCCCTTCCCTTCTCACCCCTTTCCTTCTCTTTATTTATTGTTCCAGACACAACAGATCTGAGATGTTTGATTTGATGATTAATATAAATATGTGTATATAATAATCTGAAGAATTCCTATGTAAACATTCCTAGTGTGCTCCTGACTTGATATTATGATTGGTTTTCTTGATTATATATTGCTTCTTCTTTTTTTCTAGTTTATGCATTTCTGTAGCATAAATGCAAAATAAAAAATGGTTGCATGAAATCTTGACCTTTTGGGAATGCTCTAGAAGAAGGTACTTTAAATATGAATCATACTCTTTTTTTCCACTGTGGTCTTTAAAATTTCAGCCTTCAACCGCAGTTGTGATTGTTTTGAGTTTGTTAGTCGCCTGGCACGTTATTTTAAGAAAGCAGAAGCACCATCATTTGTATACGTGGAGATCACACACCTTAGTCCTGACTTTGTGGCTCCAGTTTTTCAAAAGAAGTGAAGCCAAGATGAAGAACCATATGCTTTTCTGGGCAGTCCTGGCTGTTTTTGTAAAGGCTGTTCTTGTGACAGGTATGTGGAATTTATAAAATGAACTCAGGTAAAAGGAAAAATGTAGCACAGATCTGATTCTCAGATGTAAAGATTTTTGTTCCTTCTAACAAATTTTAATCTTTATTTTGGCAGTGATATTTATGCAGACAAGACTCAGTATTATTATTTTTCTTTCTTGTCTCATAGTTATTTGCCTTCTATAAACCTACTAGATTGGTAATCTTTCTTTGTCTCTTAAATGAATATTAGAGACAAATGATTTAATAATTACTGTAAGTAGAATATAAAAAGCATTATGATTTTATTTCCTTAGAAAGATTGGTATTATTTCAACTTTCCTAGGTCTGAGCACACAAATATATTTGTGGGCTACACAGTATGCTCAAGGCCAATTTGGAATATACAGCAAGAGTCTGTCTCAAAACAGCAACAAAGAAAGAAAAAACATCCCCCCAAAAGGCACTATCTTTCAAAAAACCCCCTATGGTCATATCCGCCATGCATTATTATATAATCCTCTTTTTTTCTGTCTGGGGAACGACTCCGGGCCTCCACACTAAGCAGATCCCTGTTCCCCTTTTTGAGATGAGGTCTTGCTAAGTTGCCCAGACTGGGCTTGGAATTTGTATCCTCTTACTGGACCTGCCCAAGTGCTTGGATTACAGGTGTGCACAGCATGAATTAAATTTTTTATTGAATGAATTAAATTAAATTTAACAAATATTTACTGAGTATTTGTAATGTCTCAGATGCTTTTGGAGTAAAGTAAGGCAAATGTCTAATAGCAGGTTTATTTGGAAAAATGAGCTTTCAGATAAGAAAATATTAAAATCTAAGTCTTGGGGGGTAAAAAGTATTTGTGCATTTTCCAGTAAATGTATTTGCTTATCTAGTATTTTTATATAACAACAGTTTTGATACATTCTTCCTAGATTTCTGTTAAGGAAATACATTGTATTTCATAGTAGAATATAGATTTTTTCATTTAATTCTCAACAATCAAGTCATTTACTGGACTCAGTGTTTTTCAGTCAGCATTACATATACATTTATATTCATTGAGAAAAACATTTAAAAGTATGAAGACAGCAGTAGGGAAGATGACCCCATTTGAGTTACTTTACTCTTTGCACTTTAAGAGTTATATCATTATCTTGAATTGCCTTCTTCAATATTGTAGAGAGTTATGTCAGAAGATTTATTGAGAACCTTGAATAATGACAATTATTACAAAGTGCTTCAGTTACAATGATCTTAAAATATTTTTGTAATGGCTGTTATCATTAAACTGAAATACTGCAGTTAGGTTTTCTCTGCTCTGGGAATCATCTCAGAATAATTAGATTTCCAGTTGTAATGATCTATCTTTTCTTTTTATCAAAAAAAAATTTTTTTTGGAGACAGAATCTTGCTGTGTAGTTCAGGCTGGCTTTGAACTTTGTATGTAGCTCACATTGCCCTTGAACTTTGAATGGTATTTATTTTGACCATTTAATCTTTATAAGTTGATTCTACGTACTAAATCCTTTTTTTAATTTGAAGTTTAATGGGAAGAATTTTTAAATGCTACAAAGCTAAAATTATAAGAATAAAAAGATCTTTAGCATCATGGTTAGCATCATTAAATAATACTATTATTAACTCAAGTATCTGTTAGTTGCTCTAAGTCCAGGAAGAAATTTTCTTTATTTACTCCTTAAAATACTAATCAGACTGTGCTGGCAATGTAGCTCAGCAGCACAGTGCCTGCCTGACAAGTGTAGGGCTCTAGGGCTGGGGATTTAGCTCAGCAGTATAAGTGCCTGCTTGGCAAGTGTGAGGTTGTGAGTTCAATCCCCAGTACCATCAAAAAAAAAAAAAAAAAAACAAAAACAAAAACCCAAAACAAAACAAGTGTAGGGCTCTGAGTTTGAATCACAATACTGAAAAATAAATAAAATTAAAAAATAAAACAAAATACTAACCAGAATTTTTGTATAATATTTAGATTAGACAATAAATGTTGACATTTAAAGTTAAGGTTTTAATGGTTAACTATGTATTAATTCATTTATTCATTATTTCTGTATGCTGATGTATTAAATTGAACTTGTACCTCAATATTTTCTAAATTGTTTTTGCAAGTTTATAGCATTTTAATTATATGCCTTCATCTTTTAAAATTATTCTTATAAGAAATATTAATATAGCTCTTATTGAATAAAATCACCATACTATGATAATCTGATTATTATTATAAAAAGAAAAAAATTAGGAAAATTGAGGAAAATATTTAAAAATCTTACACAAACAATTTATCTTTGGGGGAAAGGTACCTGCTTTTACTCTATGTAACATAAGCAACATTTTTTTTTTTTAGTTACAAATGAGAGTTGAAAAAGGATGTGACATTTTGAATGAAGTTTATAAAAGCTAATGCTATTTTTTGTTCCCATTTGAATTAATTGTTTTGGCTAGGGAAAACTCCAGAGTTTGCTTTATCTCTGACTTGGGCATTTGCCACTGGTTTTTATAAAACTACATCATCCACAGAGCAGAATCTCTTTGGAGCTATTAGAAGAGAATTAGAATTCTTTCAGCCCAGGTTTTTTTTTTTTTTTTTGTCTTTTTCCTTTTTATCGGTACCAGGGATCGAACTCACAACTGTCTGCTTGCAAGGCAGGAGCTTATGCCGCTGAGCTAAATCCCCAGCCCCTCAGCCCAGTTTTTTATGGAACAATCCAAGAAAAAAGAGCGAACACCTTTTCAACTACATTTGGATTTCCTTCACTATGTGAGAGTCCACTTTAGATCAGAAAAGAAAACAAATGGGAAAGGCTGAAACTGATCAATAATAAAACATTTTTCTGCAGACAAGAACGATAAATGAACTCATTAAAAGGAATGTAAATTGGCTTTGGTTTCCTCTGCTCATAATGTTTTCTCTCTGAAGCCCAAAATGAAGAGGAAAGGACTGTGCTCGCCGACAATAAATGTCAGTGTGCTCGAGTTACTTCCAGGGTCATCCGCAACCCTGACAACCCTGTGGAGGACATTGTGGAGAGACACATTCGAATTATGTATGTGACCTTCCATGGTTCCTTTCTACTTAGTTTCTGTGAGCAGAGATACTTGTGCTATGAAGCATTGTTTAATGTGATGCCTGTATCTTTATGTTCCTTCCTGATGTTTGACTCCTTACATGTGGTTGAATCTGGTTAATGACCTTAATGCAATCTTTGAGTTGAGGGCAGAAATACAGTGTTTCAGACACCCTAAAAATGGACAGCTAGATCAAATTATAGCTAAATCTTGTGATGTAGTCATCACTGTCCCCTATTTATGTGGAGTAATTTCAGTTCAATCAAAATTTTCAGTTGTCCTCGGTCGGTTCAAACTGAAACTTCAGATAACATTGAGTTCTTATTTTATACCGTTCGTGGTTTGTCTTATACCATGTATTTTACACTACGTTCAGATGAATGGATAAAGTCAAGACAGTCTATAAGACTGACTAATTTGACTTGGTCTTCACATGTATCTTGGACTTGAGCTAGTCCTTTCATTTTTCACATAAGTAGAGTTACATCGTATGTTACTCTTACTCAGCAGCAAGGATACGAATAGTAATTGAGAAATAAGATTTGCACTGGCCCCAGTTACTAATAAATTTCCCTTGTTAAACAATCCTACATTAATAGTTTCCCACCAATCAAATATCTTTTATATGAAGAGAACACAGGATTCCATCTCATTCAGTCAGTGGGATAGGAATAACGTGTTTAAGAATTTTGTTTCAAGTTCTGTTTGGATTACTTGACAGCTATGTGTCCTTATTCTTACAAAGTGTGTGTTTGCAATGCACCATGGTCACATTCATGATGGGAAGTTGGTATATGGACATAGCACATCATCCATTTCCTCTCCCCTGCCTTGGATCTGCTACATTTGCACAAAGATAAGCAAACTGGTTGTCCTCTTTAAACTTCATCATCTTTAAGAAGGGGAAAATACTACCTTATCATAGGGTCACTGTGAGAATACTAATTCCACTTAGAGCCTGTGTGGTTCCTGGCACATGTTAAAATATTTAACTTAATTTATTTTTAATATTTGCTTTTATTTATTCATCTAATCTGTGTGCCACTTATCAGAGTACCACTATCCGACAGTTTGACAACCTTTCAGTGACTTCCCAGTACTGCTCTTAGCATATATGACAAACTCCCAGCTTGCCTACAGAGCTTATCCTAGCTTCTCAGATTACTCACTGAACTTTTATGTATGTTACAGTGTAGCAGTCCTGTCCTGTCCTTGTGTTTCCTCACATTCACACTGCTTCCTTCTTCTTCTGTGTTTATGAGTACTGGTTCTTCTGTTCAGCCTGGATAAGGATTTCCTCCTCTTCAGTTCTGTGACTTAATTGTTGTGTTAACTGGGGTAGGTCATTATTTCCTCTTGTTCATAATTTGAACATCTGTAAAGTGTGGTTAATCATATCTGTCTGACTCTCCATTCTACTAGTATTGAGCATATCCCACATGTCATGTTTCTATCTAGGCACTAGGAATACATAAACATTTTTGCCTCAAAGAGGAAATGGAAAGCAAGAATTCTTTAGACAAATAACTATGATCAGGTGTTTGCTATGATAAATGTAGGTGAGCTTTAAGGAGGCTACATAGGGCACATTTGTGGAGGAGGGTACAGGATGAAGATAATCACAAAGTAAAATGAGTTGGCAGGGTTTGCAGGCCTATCAAAGATCACTGATATGTTGAACGGGAAATACTTAAAGTATAGAAAGTGACTGTTAAAAACTGAGTAATAGTATTATGGTACCTTGGTTCATGAATTTGGTTCTTTCCACAATTCTGATCACAAATTGCGTTGGATGAGACCTGAATTCAGTGGTCAGTGAATTCAATGGTTCAGTGACCATTTGGGGAAGTTTCACTGGTTTCTCATCTAGTTTTTCTTGCAACCAGAATCGTGGCGACAATTGAGTTAGTGAACCAAGGCACTGCTATATTAATGGAGTGCTTAAATGTAAAGAATAGCACTGTTCCAATTAAATAGTACTATTTTAGCAGTATATCTACATCAGAACTAACAATATCCATCCTCTATTGTTTTTCTTTGTTTCTTTTTTTTAGTGTTCCTCTGAACAGCAGAGAGAATATCTCTGATCCCACCTCACCATTGAGAACCAAGTTTGTGTACCATTTGTCTGACCTGTAAGAGACTTTTCTTTCATACTAATAGATATGTGGAAGTTAATACTTGTTAACTAACCTTGTTAGAATGTTTTTGAAAATATATTGGAATATAAACATTGATGAGTATTTGAACTTTTGAATACATTCTTGTGTAATTAGATATTGCAAAT
This sequence comes from Cavia porcellus, assembly GCF_034190915.1. NCBI lineage: Eukaryota > Metazoa > Chordata > Mammalia > Rodentia > Caviidae > Cavia > Cavia porcellus. The sequence goes on along the minus strand of NW_026947513.1, from coordinate 45,712,235 downwards.
GGACGGAACTGGGACAGATTAAAAAGTAGCTATACATTTATTCTAGAAACCAGTGCCACTGATATAGGAAAGGCCTTTTTACATTACTTGCTCAATAAATGTATTTCAACTTTTTTTGGAAATGATAGAGTCCAATATCAGATAGTTCCTAAAAATATTCTTTTCTTGTTACCATAAATAACTCACTTAAACATACTATACAGTTAGAAATAACCCTAATACCATAGAAATTCCTGTGTGGTATGGGTAAGACAATTATTGTCAAAAACATTCATTATATAGCTAACTCTCAACTAATTTTTGTGTACTGAAGAGTGAAAAATCTATAAACCATTCTGCATTATAGAAGTGATGAAGTCCAGGTCAGGGTTATAAGAGCTATTTGATTTTAAATACAAATGTGTAATCACTCAATTTTGATATAGCATTTAATGTGAATTACTAATATGTGCTCTTTGTTTTTCAGCTGTAAAAAATGTGATCCCGTAGAAGTGGAGCTGGATGATCAGGTAGTTACTGCCACACAGAGCAACCTATGTGAGGATGACAGAGAGCCCGAGACTTGCTACACTTACGACCGGAACAAGTGTTACACAAATGTGGTCCCGCTCTCCTATGGTGGCAAGACCAAGCTGGTGACGACAGCCCTGACGCCTGATTCCTGCTACCCCGACTAGCTCAACTCTTTGCTGGATGTGCAGCTGTCTCGAGAGGCTCTCCATTTCATCCAGGAAGTTTGTATTCTCACTGCCGTGAATTTTAAGCCAAACTTTAAAATTTTTGGATAATGCAAGACTAACTTCCCCCTAAAAATTCAGATAGTTTTTACTTATTATTTAATTACTTAGACCTAAAGATCAAGAGTGGTCAATTACCATGCTTATCTGAGGGTTATGCTTCCTTAAGATCATAGTTTTTAACATTTAAAAAAATAAGACAAACAAAGAAAATAAAACTCAAAGTGTAAAAATTGGGAACCATAATTAAATGTCCTTTTTTTTGGCTCTACTTTGTTTTGGAGAGCCAGAGCTGTTGCACAGTCTATGCCATTCTCTTTTTTAAAAAGTTTCACTGTGTAGAGAATATATGTGTAAACATAGGTCAGTTATATTTCTTCATTAGAAAAATGATCATTGGAGAACATGTTTTGGAACTACATATAAAATTAATAAAAATGTAATCTCTAACATTTATGCAACAAATTTGCTGAAAATTATTTAATTAAAAACATAATTGAAAAGATGCATTTTGAAATAATTCACAGTCTTGTCAGCAGAACTTTTCTTTGATAAAGAAATTTTTTCAGTGATCAAGTTAGTATAAGAAATTCCCATTGGAAATCATCTTTGTTGCCACTGAACCTAATGAAATGTTTTGTCTTTAAAAATATGTGTTCTCTAACACAGTTTGAACAATTAAATAGATTTACAAGCATATACCTGTGTAAAATAATTTATTAGAAAAGATTTGTGTTAACTTCGTTTTATTGTTTTTGTGTTAACTTTCTGGGAATTGAACCAGAGCCTTGGACAGGCTAGGCAAACCCTTGACCACTGGGCTATATCTCCATATCCTTAACTTTCATATATATAAATTAAGTATAATTTGTTATTGATGAACAATTTTTAACTATGGTGAAATGATGCATTAGTCACTGAATTCATTCATTTATATACCTGACCATTTTACACCCAAAATTAAATAAAAAGGCAAGATCTTCATGACACATAAATCTTATGGCAGAAAGCCAAGGCCCAGTGACATATATCTAAGGAGACCATGAAAAGTAAATGCTAGGGGCTGGGGGTTTAGCTCAGCGGCATAAGTGCCTGCCTTGCAAGCAGGCAGTCGTGAGTTCAATCCCTGGTACCGATAAAAAGGAAAAAAAAGACAAAAAAAAAAAAAAAAAAAAAAAAAAAGAAAAGTAAATGCTGGCTCTTAAAATAGGAGGGGAACGATAGATCAGAATCAGTTTCCACGAGGTGTTCTTCTGTTTCCTTTTTAAAAATAGCAGTAGCTATTTTTAGTAACCTCTGTGCTTATGATTACGTAGCTTTTCTTTAGGTGTAAGTGTAGCGTCTGGTGTTACACCCTGAGCACCTAGAACAGTATCTGCTGGAGAGAGGTGCTCAATACCTACTACTGAATGATTGAACATGAGTAAAGCTTAGCTGAAGAAACAATACACATGCGCACAAAGAATGATAGTTATTTGGCAGAATTTGATAAAAGCAAAGAAACAGGCTCCAAAGAACAACCGCGCTTGCTTCCATGGATTCCCAGGTTCCGCAGTGCCAGGGCTTTAGAACGACAAATCTCTACTTCCATCTAGTGGTACAGCTATGAAGTGCAGCGAATGCATTGCTAACATGCACGGTTTCGGTTCATCCTTGTTAACACCCCATATAAACAAATACTGTGTTCATTTTACGAATGATAAAATTTGGCGCACACTAATCTCAGCGATCGGGAGGCTAACGCAAGAGGATCACCATGAGTTCAAGGCCAGCCTGAACTACATAAAGAGACCCTGTTTAAAAAAAAAAAGGACAAAACTGAGATGTGAAGAGAGCTAACCTGCTTAAAGTTTTGCTAGTCGATAAGGAGAAGTAATAATTGGGCCCAAGACTGTAAAAGCCGGTTCTCTCATGTTATCATGTGGTGTCTGAACATATCTTCAGACCATCTTCCTCAGTATTTCCACTTCTGAGGAAATAGCCAGAAACACTGACAAAGAAGCATGCAAGCACATATTTATCATGACATTATTTAGGATAGTGAAAATTTATAAGGAGCTACAAGTCCATCATAGATGGAACGTTAATACTGACCTACTTCAGAATATCTTACAGACACAAAAATGAAATTTTAAAATGTTTTTAATTTTATAGAAATTGCTTACACAATGTGAAGAGAAACTGAAAGATACTGTATAATAGAATGACTTTAGGAGCTGGTCATGGCGGGGCACGGCTGCATTTCCAGCCCTTGGGAGGCCGAGGTGGGAGGCTTACCATGAGTTCAAGGCCAGCCTGGGCTAAGAGAGACCCTGTCTCGGGAAGAAAAATCTTTCGTGAGAAAAGACTAGAGAAATAGGCCAAAATATTTTTATTTGTTTCCTTTTACTTTTCAGTATTTTCCAAATATTCTACAGTGCATGTTACAAAACTTATTTTTAAACATTTTAATTAACTATGTTAATTTTTAGGGGACTTTAAGATTTTACCTACTTACACACACATTGAGGAGGAAGCAGTGCTTTCTTAGCCTCTGTTCCCAGCACAGCTCTGCCAGGAGGATGTATGCGAAGAGTGGCGTGACCTTTGGGAAAGGGTCAGTCCTGCTATAGGACAGACGGATGCTTAAATGTCAAAGATGCCCTGTGAGCTGTCCGTCAGCACTGGGACGGTCTTGGAGAAGACCGTATCTGAATAGGGCTCTCCCGATGAGATGAGGTGGAGCGTTTGAGAACGGCGTGAGTGGCAGGCTGGCAGGGAGGAGCCAGGGTGGATGCTGGCGCAGAGGCACCACGCACCTGGCCTCTTTGCTTCTGGGTTGTCTATCAAGTCCTTCGGTCACGTGCCTCATCTCTCCATCCCCTCTCACACCGGAAAACACTGTGTTTAGTGCTCGAGACTGCTCGGTCCCTTCTCCGTAGGCCCAGCACGTTGCTGCCCGCTCTCGGTTCGGCGACTGGTTAAATCTTCGTGGCCTAGGCGCATGTGGATGCCGCAGAGGAGCGGCCGATCCAGATCCACTGAGTTAAACCCTGCATCTTCACAGGATCACACGCACCCTAAAACCTGAGCAGCGAGGCTGCAGAGCAGGTGCAGATGGGCCTCTGCACGGTCTGGTGAAAGAAGGCTGTGGTCGGCGTGGCTTAGCAGGGCAGGGCCCCGGGCCTGGTTAAAAGAGGCGGTGGCCGGTGAGACCTCAGCAAAACATCTTCCTCCCCAACGACCTCACGAAAGGCCTGCCACCCGGTGGCTTACCCTCGAGGACTGCGCATTCATCGTTCAGCATGGGGCTGAGCCAGGGCGCAGCCGCTCGGTCCACAGTGCTGAGCCGGAGACTTTGCGGTGCCCAGGGACGGGGAGGCTCCACGAGCTGCGGGGCTCCAGCCAGGCCGCCTTCCGGGCAGCGAGAGGGGCGCGGCTTTGCAGGCAGCCTCCGCACCTCGCACCTCACCTCGATTCCACCTGTCACACCGAGGCTCAGCTGCCGCCTGGCTTCTTTCGAAGGCTGCTGCTCTGCCCCTAGGGAAGGTTGCTTCTCAGCCGCAGCACTGTGTGTCTGGGTCAAACGGACTTTGGATGGCCAGGGCAGAACAGGGGCCCGCGGCTGCGCTCGGCTTTGGGGAGGGGGAGGCCGGAGCAGCAGGGCACCAGGCCAGCTCGGCGCGGCTCTGCGTGGGCTCCTGCGGCGGGGTCGCCGTGGCGCGGGGCTCCAGGCCAGCGCTGCCGGCTTCCTTTTGGCTCTTTGAACTGAACTTTGGTCTCGTGAGGGGAAGATGAGTCTTTTTTGGTTTTCTCCAGGACCTGAATGCGGGTCGCTGGGCCCACGAGGGGACAGGACCCGAATGGACAGGCGGCGCCTGAGTCGGTGACCCGAAAGACCAGGGAGGGCGTGCAGGGCGGAGCGCGCAGGGAGGCGCTCAGAAGGGGGCGCAGGGAGGCGCTCAGAGGGGGGAGCAGGGGGGCGCTCAGAGGGGGGAGCAGGGGGGCGCTCAGAGGGGGAAGCAGGGGGGCGCTCAGAGGGGGGAGCAGGGGGACACGCAGGGGAGGCGCTCAGAGGGAGGAGCAGGGGGGTGCTCAGAGGGGGGAGCAGGGGGGCGCTCAGGGGGGGGAGCAGGGGGGCGCTCAGAGGGGGGAGCAGGGGGGCGCTCAGAGGGGGGAGCAGGGGGGCGCTCAGAGGGGGGAGCAGGGGGACACGCAGGGGAGGCGCTCAGAGGGGGGAGCAGGGGGCGCGCAGGGAGGCGCCCAGAGGGGGGAGCAGGGGGCGCGCAGGGAGGCGCCCAGAGGGGGGAGCAGGGGGCGCGCAGGGGAGGCGCTGCGAGGGGGTCAGGGGGCCGCGCAGTGGGGACTCAGGGAGGGCGTGCAAGGGCCCGCGCTGGCGGGAAGGGCGACCCCTCAGGAGGGGAATGCGCAGGGGGCCGCCAGGGGCGACGAAGGTGGGGCACAGGGCCGCACAGGGAAGGTGTGCGGGGGGCTGCGCGGGGCGGGTGCGTAGGGGGGGCGCGCAGAGGGACGTCGTGCCGGCTGACGGGAGGCCCGAGCCCCGCAGGGGAGCCTCCGTGCGCGTGTCGCGGGCTCGCGCCGGCAGACGCTGCCGCACCCACGCCCTGCTGCCGCGGCTCCCTCTGCGGGGAGGAAGCCCGGTCCGCGCGGCCGTGCCGCTGCGCCTCCGGAGACCTCGCCGCGCCACGGGGGAGGGGGGCCCGCGGCGCGTGTCCGTGGCCGGCGCGTCCTGCGGGCTTTAGTCCGCCGACACTGTTCTCCGCCTGACTTCCTTTGCAACACACGGTTCCCCACGGGTGGCTCTACACCTGCCCCGTGCGGAAGGCAGCAGGGACGGGCTGGAGCGGGCGCCTCGCACCGGGGCCGTGCGGACCGGGTTCTGACTCAGACCTCGCGGGCCCTGCGCTCATTCCCGCTTCCGTGTGAGGACACCCGCAAGGCGGGAGCGCGATCTCCCATCCCGGGCTGCAGGAACCCGTCTGTGCTCGCCAGGCCCCAGCCGTTTTCTGCGGGGCGCGCTCTCTCTCTCTGTCTCCGTCTTTGTCTCTTTCCTCTATGCATTCACATTCAATAGATTTTTTTTGTCACACTGTGCTTTTCACATTTTACCTTACAGTCTCAGATGATAATGTAAATAGCAGTACCTCAGAGACGCAGATGTGTGAGCTGCCAAAACAACTGTGACTCAAGCATTTTGGTGAAATATAAAGTGAGTATTTTTACTTTTATTCAGTACTTTGTGCTTGCCAGGCAGGTATCGCACCACTGATGGCCCAAAGAGAGTATTTTTTTAATGAAAGTATTTACATTGAGATTTCAAAAAAAATAATTTGAAAAAAATAGCAAAGCATAATGGTGTAGTTTTCTCTCTCTCTCTCTCTCTCTCTCTCTCTCTCTCTCTCTCTCTCTCTCTCTCTCTTTCTCTCTCTCTCCAGCACCTCACCTCACTGTGTAGCCCAGACTGGCCCTGAACTCACAGCAGTCTTCCCACCTCAGCCTCTAAGAACTGTGATGACAAGTGTGGAACCACCACATCTATCCTGAGGGTAATTTTAAAGGGAGTTTTATATAGACGAAATTAATCATTTTTCAGTGTGTGAGTAAAGTGAAAAATTAGTGGGGTGGGTGGGGAGGAATTTAAGCAACCAGTGCATAAATAATCTGCAGTTCTGTGATGCAAATGTTGCCAGACTATGCAGATGCAGATGGTGGTGCTTTATTCTACATCCTGCGTATTTCCCTTCCCCCCACTCCCTCCCCCACAGAAAAGCATACTACAGTACAGTGATTTCATGTGAGGGCTGAAAGCCCATTAAAAAATCAGTCAGCCAATAAATACTTATCGAGTACCTTCTATGGTCAAGGCACTGTGAGATACTTGACAAGATTCAAGGGGAAACTTTCTTTACTCAGGGAGTTTTCAATGTTCTGTTTCCTCAAACTTCTGAGATCTTATGTTTATGAAATCTGTTCAGTGAAATTTTTTCCTAAGAAACTCCTTAAAGTTATAAGATAACTTTCTAGGTAATTTTGAGAATCGCACCCTTCTAGCAAGCAATATCCAGATCATAGGCCCAAATGCCTTTAATAACAGTAAAAATAACAATTCAATTTAGATGCATTCTAAGCAAGGCACTATAGAAATATCTACTTTACAAAATAATTTACACTATTTAATCAAAATACCAAGAAACTGTGTCTGTGAATAATTCTATAAGGACATGAAGAATAAGCATATTAGTTGTAGTATACGCCAGTGGAATCACTTACACTGAACTAGTAAAATTTAACATCGATTGTTTTAAAATGGTGTTTCCCAGACATCCTCTGTAAATTCTGCAGATCCGGAACTGGTGGCCGGTCCAGGTGAGTCCTGCTCTTTTGTTTGGGTGCTCTGCCCAGGGGTTGGTTTCCTCAGTTTTTCATTCCTCACTTCCTAAGCCTTTTTTCTTGAGCTGCTAGTTCTAGAACCTAGTTTTCTTTTTCTTCTCCTGGAGTATGTCCCTCTAACTGATGGCCTACCTGGCAGAGATCATGAAGAAATTAAGAACAAAAGGAGGAGATAGGTGAGTGCTGAAAGCCCATTACAAAATCAGTCTACTGGTTAGTAAATTTATTCTGCAATGGTATTGGGCTGGGCCAAGAGAAAAATCCAGGTAGAATTTAGAGTACATACAAAAAGGGGGAAAACATTGTTTTAAGATATGAAAGTGGTGCAGCAGGAAAAAGAAATCGAAGGGATGAAAAGAGTCTGGGAACAGCGATTAACTGGCAGGTGATACATTAAGAGACAACAGAAACTGGTAGTGGTGGTGCACACCTGTGATCCCAGCACTCTTGAGGCTGAGGCAGAAGGATTGCCATGCTTCCAGGGCTGGCTTAGGCTACACAGTGAGACTTGTTTCAAAAACAAAACAACAAAATAAAAAACACAGCAGAAAAGTAGAACGAAATCAAGTAGGAAAAAAGGAAGACATAATGGAGGATGAAAGACTAATGATAGTTCAAGATAACTAGCTTAGTATGTGGGAAATGATGACAAGAAAGATGAAAAGTGGAAAGCTAAATATAGACTGGATGAGGGAGGAAGAAGAGAAGGAAAAAAGGGAGAAAATGGTAAAGGTAAAGATAGGCAATGAAATAAAAAAATTCTGACAATATGAACGCAGGGAGGAACCCCCCCCCCCCAAAAAAAAACACAAAGAAAAAAATGCACAGTGCATTGGACTCCACTGATGGGTAGATCTCCATCCATAAATGGAGCATTCATTTGCCTTTAATATGTACAAAGCCAGCTAATTTTGCAAGTATGCAACCTTGAGGAAAAGAGGAGGAATCAGCGAACAAAAGGAAGCTAAGCTAGACAAGTGACTTCCAAGATTTAAGGCTGGGTCTGCTTTCTCTGAGGTCTGCACTAATGTGTGACAACACTGGGTCCAGCCACCCCCCCACCCTCAGTCTTGCCCAGTCTCACTAACCACCTGGACCCCTATTCCTACTGCTGGGAGAAGAAAGAAAGATCACTGAGAAGGCTGTGCATTATTTAAGTCTTGGGGAAACCATTTGGGAACCATTGGTATAGAATATATATTTTCCTTTTTCTCAGAATGCTTGAAATAATCCCTAGACCTGAATTAGTAAGCAGTCTTGTATCTGGTCCTGAGGATCAGTCCCTCTTTGAAAAGATTCAAATGGAGTGTGTCCTGCTACACTGAGCTGGTCAGCATTTATACTTCTAAATGGCTCCCCAGTAGCGAACCCAACAAATGTGTTAGGATTTTCAGTAGGCTTAGTTAGATCCCCACCAGATGGGCCTGGTCTTCTACTGCTAGATGGAGTTCCAGTGCTAGAGGAGTGAAGCTGTGTTAGTTGGGAGCCAAAGCATGGTACCTGCAGGATGCTAGGTGGCCTCTGTTGCGGCCTGTCATCCTCCTCTCCTTGCATTTCCTTTTGGATACCTGGGGGCTTGAGGCCTTCATCAAGTGTTCCAATAAAAAGCTGCTCAGGAGTAAGGTTGACAGTTCTTTCGCTGAGATGGTTGCCTTCAAAAATTTGTTCCAGAACGCTGTTCCCATCTCCTCCAAGATCATTACTGAGACAAAGTGTGTTTGACTGAGGGGCACTGGCTTTGGGAAAGGATCTGACTCCCCCTGTGCCCTGCTGGGTCTTTGCAGAGCATGGAGCATTCTTCAGAGAGGACACATTGTCTCTCAAAGTGCTTGGCTTTGTGCTTTCCCCAGGAAGTTTCTTCTCTGAGCTATTCCTCTGGCCAGGCAGGATGCTGGTTGGGGAAACATTCGGTCGTGTGTGCGTGGTGTGACTACTTTCTGTGTAGGTGGGATTGGTGTTGTGATTCTCTCCTGGCGCCAGGCCATAGGATGGGGTGTAGTCTTGCAGGGCCAAGGGATTCTTATGGGGCCCTGCAGCACCCCCAACACAGCAGGAGCTGCTTGGGTTTGGGTGAAATAAATGTGATTTTGTTTGACCTAAGGGATAGCTCTGAGGCATTACATCAGGGAAAGCCAAATGCGATCTCTCTGGTGAATACAACCTGGTCATTTGCATATCATAATTCAGATTCTTGCCTTCCTGCCAGGTTGGGGTTTTCTGGAGCCCAACGTGGGGCTGACTGGGATAGGGATAGTTCTTTCTCTGGTTTGGTGGACCGACTTCATGTAAATTTGTTGCCTGATCCCAGTAGTTTCTGTGAAACTGTGGCTCGCTTTCCTGCTGCCCCTGCACTTGAATCCCCTGATCCCAGGAGTTTGGTGAAGGAAAGAGAGCACTTCCTTCTTGTCGCATGGCGTTATTAACCTGATGACCTCTGTTCTTCCCTGGCGGAGACACTGTGGGACCTGGGCTGTAGGATGGGAAAGTCTCATCAAGGCTCCAAGGATAAAAGTCAGTGTAAGGAGACTCTTCTCTGGGCTTAGATGGGTTATCTAAGGGATAGGGAAGGTATTCCTTTGGTTGATTTGAGGCATACTGCTCACCATCATTGTGCCTTCCCATGGGCCTTTCATTAAAGCTCAACACTTCCTCACCCCACCTACTTAGTCCTGGAAAGGGCCCGTGTCTGGTTGGATCAGATGGGTCCTTTTCATTATACTGGATGGTCTCTTTCTGATCTGTATTCTTCAGAGGATACTGTGGAGTTTTTGCTTGTGTTTTGGGAGAATCAGCTCTCTTCTCCCATGTGTTGCTCCCAGTGTATGGTGAATTTTCCCTGGTGTAAAAGGAGTTATATTTATGGTAGAAAACACTATCTTGAGAGCCCGGGGAAACATGAGGTAAATGTTTGTCCTGCTTTCCAGGATCTTCTTTAAAGGGTGGAGGGATTTCGTGGTGACTCCAAGTATTTCTTCCAGCAGGAAAATGTTCTCTTTTGGGAGAAGGGATTACCTCAGGATAGATGGGCTGGTGTGTACTGTGCTTTAATTCAGGCTGCATAGTTTGTGATTCATATGGAATTCTTTTTGGCTCTAAAGCAACCCTTTTGGGAAAGTTCTGACTTTGGGTTTTTGCATTGGAACTTGGCACTTTTATGACTTCTCCTCTTGGGTAATAGGAATTTTCATATTGATTAACAGAATTAAAATTTGGGCCTAGCATGTTATCCTCTGGATGAGGCCACCCATAATTTGGTTTATTAACTCCAGGATATTGTGAATTTCTCCAGGAGCCTGACATACCCTTTGTAGGATTAATTGTGCTTTCTTTTTGACCTAGGGACTTTTCCTTTGGATTTTGGATCTTTTCATTGCGGCCAATAGTACCTTGTTTGGGACTCATTGGGGTAACATTGGTCCCCACAAAAGGTTTGTTTGGCCCTTGAAGCTTTCTTCTGAAATTTGCTGGGTTTCCTGCATAACTGGGGTAATTGGTTCTGGAAGTGGGAGTGTAAGCTTTGTGATAAGTTGGATTTTTGGGCCCAGCTGCTTGTTTGCCTTCCCAAGCGAAGGAGTTCCCCTGAGCATCCCATTGACCTGGTTGGTTCCGGTAAGAAGGTCCAGGTGGTCTCTGCCCAGTGGCAGTATGTGTGGGATTTGATTGTCTTCCTGAAGGAGAATTTCTGATGTTAGGTTTTGGATAACTTCCATAAATATTGGGCTGATTTGGTTTCCATGGAATTTGACTTCCGGGTATTACTTGGCCTGAAAAATTAACTGTAGGGAGTGGGAAGATCCCATTTTGAACTGTAGGGTTGTTGCCAGTATTCAGCCCAGGAATACTGTTTAGTGTTGGACCGGTGTCATTTTTGCCTTGATTTGTTAGTTGGGTAGAATTAGTCTCAGGAACTGTAGAATTAGCTGAAGGTTCTGATGGTGGATCCTCTGGCTTAGGAGGATCTTCTTCCTTAGGTTTTTCATAATCTTCAAACATCTCTTCTGAATAATAGGGACGACCTCCAAAGCCAGGATATCCAAAAAATCCGAAATAAGGATTCTGTAGGGAAGAAGATGGAAATTCATAATTATTCTTTGTTCCCTACCATGCTGTGCTGCTTGGAATTTTTTTAAAGCAACAGGAAAATCTTATCGACCACATGCTTCTTTTAACACCATTGGCTCTTCTGTCTTGAAATTCAATGCTTCTGTGGTTTTCATGATCTACACCCTTGGTTTTCTCTTTTGGTGTTTTTGACCAATTGGCCTAGATCTTAAATCTGAAGGTTTAAGTTTATTATTTATGTGTATACTTTTTAATTTCTTCCCCTTCGTCTGCCCTCTTCATTTCTGTTCTCACACACCTGCCTTGAACAATCTGTGGCATGTCTATACTTTCTATCTGGACACATGCTAATGATCCAAAAAGGCATAACTCCATCCCATGACACCATCTCCTGAAGCCAAGGCTGCTCCACTGAAGTGCTCACTGGGCTCCTCTCCACCAAAACCCTTCTCCAAAATTTTACATCTAACAACAGTCACCAGTAGCAACTCAGTCACTGCTGACAACCCAGGTTTCCACTTTCTCCCTTATTTCCCTGGACAGTACCCCACTGTGTGAGGTACTAGAAAACTGTGATGAGAACACAATGATTTACTCAAAACTTTCACATAGAAAAATCAAGTGGGTGAATCCCAGGAAAATACGCATCTGAAATCAGTGAGATGTTGTGTCTGAAAGGAGTGTGTGCCGGAGCCCGGTTCTGCCATGGCGTCCGGGCTGGAGAGGTGGCAGCCAGGCTGTCCTGGGGGACGGTCAGGGTGCCCCAGGGGAGAGCGAGCTTGCCGGGGACAGGTGGGTGTGCGGAAGCCTGCACTCTTCTTTACGCCCCTTACTCCTGAGCCGTTGCAGTGGCGTCTTCCCGGATACTGTGTGCTCTTATTTTTCTCTAATTGCACTTTTCTGCGAGCACAAGTTGTGGAGGCTGGGAGTCAGCACATGGGGATTCTCCCACTGTGGCCTTCCAGTGTGTGTTTAAAATCCCCCTCACTTTACAGGATAAATTCTAAACCTTCTAGCACAGCACGGAAAACCAGACAGTGTAGTGCTGAACGGGGCTCTAGGCAGATGTGGATTGAAATGCCTGTTCTTGATTTAGTACCAGGGCTGTGACGGGTGACCAACTGCAGTTTACCTGTTCATTTGTAATGCAGAGATAATAAAATAGTATCAACTGGTAGCTTGTTGCAATGGTCAAATGAGACAGCAAACTGAACGCACAACTCACTTGGAACTTGGTTAATTGCTAATAAGTGTTAATCATTATTATCTATAACTTTCACATTCAGCCTGACCCCCTCCCCCTACATACTTCATGTAGTTGCAAGTTACAGCCACTCACAACTACCTTGAGTACTCTGTTCTCTTTATGGCCTAGTGCCTTTGCTCACGGCTTGCTCACACCCACCTGTCCCTGGCAAGCTCGCTCATCCCTGTGGCACACTGAGTGGCCCCCAGGACAGCCTGGCTGCCACCTCTCCAGCCAGGACACCATGGCAGAACCGGGCTCCGGCACACACTCCTTTCAGACACAACATCTCACTGATTTCAGTTGCTTATTTTCCTGGGATTCACCCACTTGATTTTCCTATGTGAAAGTTTTGAGTAAAAGCATTGTGTTTTCATCACAGTTTTCCAGTACCCCTCACAGTGGGAAATGCTATTTAATCATAAGCTCTGCCTGTGATGTTTTAGACATTTGTAAAGGCATTTAGGTCATTTAGGTTTTTTTTTTTTAACAAATTTAATCTATATAAAAATAGTGCTTTTTAAAATCTCTTTATAGAGAAGATGAAACAGGCAGGTGAGTCTGTGTCTCCAGTGTCCTGCAGGGAATCTGGCACCCTGCCCTGCCACTCCAAAGGATATATGGGGACATGATGCCTGTGTTAACTGCCTGGCTCACTTTGTTCACTTTCTCATGTTTGCAAAAGTGTGAATGACGGTTTCTAGGTTAAGTTCCACACAGTTATGGGAATTGTTTACTTGGGGTTATTTCATAATGATGTTTTTAGAAAACATCTTGCACCATTATTGACAGAGTGATTTTCCAAGTCATTATTTTAAGAGCACACCAATGCCCCATCCCCTGCTAAGTTATTGGTGTCTGTGTTTCACTGAGAATATAGCACGTATGAAAGGAAAAAATGGCGGTAAGTTCTGGGGTAGGGAGACGTGGCACAACTGCTAACATGATTTTTTTGGTGATGTGGTAACTAGAAGTTTTCAGGGTTTTTTTTTTTTTTGGTACCAGGTAATTGAATCCAGAGGCTCATACTGAGTTGTAGCCCGAGCCCTTTTTATTTTTGTTTTGAGACAAAACAAAATCTCACAGGTTGCTTAGGCTGTCCTCAAACTTGCTGTTCTCTTGCTCAGCCTCCTGAGTAGCTGGATTATAGGCATGCACCAAAAGGCCAGACGCAGTACTAGAATTAATTAATGAGATAATTAATTACTAATGTTTGTTGAGGGTTTCACTATGTAATTCTGACTGGCTTTAGCTGTGTAGCCCAGGCTGGATTTGAACTTTTGGTGATCCTGCTGTCTCTGTCTCTTGATCGATAGGATATACGGGTGAGCTCCATCATGCCTAGCTTCAGTGCTAGGATATTTTAAGTGTGTGTCACTCTGATATATATTTGATTGTTTCTTCATGTGATGTAGTAAAAAGCCATTAGGCTAGGTATCAAGAAAACTGGGCTCTGGGTCCATTTTATCCATTAACTTACTAGGTGAAATTGAAGAGTATTTCATCTTCTATAGGCTCCAGTTTATATGTACAATAAACAAATTAGATGTTTTTAAAATTCCCTTTTGAGGTTAACATTCAGAGATGCACTTAACTCACTTCTCTGCTTATCACTGTCTAAAGTCTTAGCTAGCATGTGAGAGTCATGTTTCTGTCCTTGTGGAGGAGAAGCGATGAATCACTGGTTTGATTTGTTTCACTTTTTTTTTTTAAGACAGGTGCTTGAGCTTCGGAAAGTTCATGTGTTGGTTTTTGACTTTCCTATTAGATGTTGGTCAAAAAGCAGAGGCTACTAATGGTTATTCCTTGTGGGAAATGTAGCTTTGCTGTGCTTACCCCTCCGTCTTCATTGCTGAGTGGTGGGCGTCCATAACCTGGGGGCGGCATCCTCTGGAAGGTGAAAGACACAATGAACACAAGAGAAAACTGCTCTCCACCTGCCATTTGTTTGTAAGACTGAGGGTGCATTAGATTAACCCGAGTTAGAAACTGGGTGTTAATACTCTGAGCCTTTAGCTTCTCTAGTCATTAGCTCTCACTTTCTAACTATTAAGAGTTATGAGCTCTCAGAGATTACTGGTAAATATAAACACTTCAGCTGGTTCCTAGATTGTCCTTCGCAACATGCCCTGAGTGGCTGGATCTCTTATTTGGCAGGCATAGCACCTTTACCATTCCCACCACAGAAAGGGGAGAAAGTTAGAGGGGAGGGGAGGGTACGGGGCAGGGGGAGGGAAGACATAGAGTGATTTGAGTGACATTAATGTCCAAACATCCATAATAGAATATCTAATAATAGAGATTAAATAATTGTTGTTATTTTTCGAATGCTCGCTTCAGGTATGAGGTCAGTCTTCCTAATCAAATTTGAAAAGTGAGTTTCTGCTCAGGAACTGTTACAGAGTGGGAGGATTTAGAAAATCAGTTTGATTTCTATGGGCATTCTTTTTTAAAAGTCATCTTTAAAAATTATTATTAAAGCACATTCATTGTATTGATGGGTTTCACCATAACCTTTCCGTCCACGCGTACACTGGTGGTGTGCTTCTGTGGTACCTGTCTTCTGGTTCCCCTGCATGAACGCTCTTCGCTCCCTCTCTCCTCTAGCTTCCTTTCACCTTTCTCTTGTAGTCCCTCTACTGCATTCAGGTCATCTTTTAAAATGTTATTTTATTCTAGCTTTCACATGTAAGACAAAAATGTAATACTTGTCTTTCTGGATTTGAATTATTTTACTTAACATTCCACACCTCTAGATACACTTGCCTGCAAATGACATTTTGTTCTTTATGGCTGAATAGTGCCACATTCTGTTTAGATGCTGTATTTTATCTGTTCATCTGTGGACAGGCACTAGGCTGATTCTACCATGTGGCAGCAGGTACCAGTGCTGCAGTAGAAACGGCATGCTGGCGTTTCTTAGGAATGCTGACTCCGTCCCTCCAGGTGTGTATCCAGGAGTGTACACTGGACCACGTGGAAGCTCTACCTGTTGGTTCTCAAGGATGCTCCATACTGTTTTCTCTGGTATTGCTACTGTGTTATTTACATTCACACCAACAATGAATGAAGAGTCTCTTTTCTCTATATTATCAGCAGAATTCTTTCTTTTTTTGTTTTCCATAATAGCCATTTCAAGTGGAGTGAGGATAAAGTCTCATTGTAGTTTTGATTTGCATTTTCTTGCAGCTGAAGACATTGAGTGGTTTTTTTAATGTATATTTATTGGTCACGTGAGCTTCTTTTCTGGAGAAGTATTGCTCAGATTATTTGTCTCTTTCTGGATTGGGTGGTTCTTTTGTTGTTAAGTTTTTTGATATATATACATACATATATATTACTATAAATTTTTAAGAAATTCTGTGAAGATGAGACTCATGTTACTCTGGCATGAGAGTCAGGCTGCTTTTAAAGTCTTTATCCACCTTAGTTTCCTTAACTCAGTATGGCCATGAAAGGAAGTCACTCTTTTAAGGAAAAAAGCGCTAAGGAACTCGTACTCTTTGAAATTTATTGTTCCTTGTTAGTAGGAAGCCCTCTTTGTTCTAGAGTTGTAGACAAGAATAACCTATATTAAGACTGAACAAACAGTTGTCAATTATTTCTTGATGTTGTTTCAGTTTTTTGTAATAGACCACAACTGGCCTTTGCTATTTCTTTAGTTCAGATAGTTTGTCACTTTTTAAAAATGCTTATAAAACTATTTCAATATTGTTTTATTTTAATAGTTCTAAACTGAGAATTCTTTGAGAATTCTTTTATGAGTATTATTTTGCAAGATTATAATGATATATCTGTGGTTATAAATAAGACATCATGGAAAGGTCTTGGTCTAATCATATTTGACTTTATGGTTCTCAAAGTCCATTTTGTTTCAGTTTTCCCATTATACTGAATGAGAATGAGTGTTGTACCCATAATCTATCAAGGAAGTGGAGGGATAGTAATAAAGTAGCACAACCCTTTTACATTAATTTATCAATAAGGTTTGAGTAGCTGTTAGGTGGTTCAGCTGGTTTCCATGCCATGGGTTAGTCTGAGTGGGAAATGCAGTGAGAAAATCTTCATTTTCTGGCTGATCGCTGCTGTGATGCATTTGTTTCCTACTCTCATGATTGGGGTAGCGCGTTTCACTACAGTGTGCAAACGTCTGTTAACTTAAGGTATAATACAATAAAATAATTTTTTATTGCTAGTATGAAATAAAAACTTCTTACCTGTGGAATTGGCCATGGTGGTTGTTGAAAGGGGAATAATCCATTGTTGAATGGTGGGAATGGCTAGAGAGAAAGAATTAGAGTTACATGAAAATGAGAAAAATAAATGCAACATGAAATGAACTGAACATAGTTATATGAAACTTGGTCTATATTTCCTTCTGCACTGAGTTCTCCTCTATGTGTGTGTGCTTTAAAGGCAGAGATGGTAATAATAATTACTATTATTGGACAGTTTTTCCAAGTACTGCATTGAGTATTTTCTGTTAAGTTAACAGAGTCCTCAGATAAGAATGAAAGATACGTTCTATTATTATTCTCATTTTACTCTTGACTCTGAGGGTTAGAGAAGTTATCACTTGCTCAAAATCTCATGCTTTGGGAGTGACTGAAATCAGGGTTCAAATCCAGGAGTATCTTTTTATTGATTTTGTATTCCCTGTACCTGTCATTGCATGTGATGATAAATGACCAAATCACAGCTTCATACAGGTGAGGCGAGGTCTTGAGAGACCATCTGTGCATCTTGCTTTACATCAGGACTACACTTCTGTCATCCTGAAGTGCTAGGAACAATGCTGATTTTAGAACACCTGTTTAAACTGTCAAAATAGAGATCTCTGTTGCCATTTTGTTAGTGGGGATATTATTGTCCAGAAAGGTGAAGTGACTTGTCCACCACCGTAAACTGATAAGGCCAGGGATAGTACCTAAGCCTTTCTTTTTTCTTTTTTTCTTTTTCTTTTCAATTTTTTTGTTTTTTGAGACAGGGTCTCGCTATGCAGTTCAGGCTGACCATGAACTCACTCTGTAGCCGAGGCTGGCCTCTAACTTGTGGCAGTCCTCCTGCCTCAGACCCAAGTGCTGGGATACAGATGTGTGCCACTATGCCCAGTGAGACTTTGTTTCTTGACTTTTACACTTACTGTCGCTTTGTTGTAATGTATTGGCTCCACATTTTAAAAATACTTTTTCTTATGTATGTGTGGTACTGAGGGATTGAACGTAGAGCCTTCACACTGTGCCACATCTCCAACCCTTTATAAAGATTTATTTTGAGATAGTGTCTCCCGAAATCTTAGTCGCTCGAGCTGGGATCAAACTTGCAATCCTTCTGCTTCAGCGCTGAGAGTCCTGGGCATGCACCCCCATGCCCAGTAAAGATCTTCTTTACAAGGATACTTAGGTAGGACCTTGCACTTACCAGGCAGGTACTTTGTCACTGAGCTATATCCCTGGTCCCTATTTAGGTAATATTTAGCCGAAAAAAGCTAGCCTCAACTTGCCAGGCTATTTTGGATAAATGTCAGAACTAAACTAAATACGGTGCTCCCACATGGGCCTGCCTGCCCTGCATGTAGCAGGAAGCCTGTGTGCGGAGACTCGGGCCCCCACAATGCTTTTCAGCTTTTGCATGATTCCGATTTGGGATTCCCCACAGGCCTCACCTGTGGCGGCTGGGCATCTGCCTTGTCCTTGGGCGGGTTTTCTGGTGGCTGATTGGAAGGCTGCTTTTCTGGTGGTTTCTGGGGCTGAGTCTGGTTGGGCTTCTGAGTCTCCTGGTTTTGATCCGTCTTGGTCTGGTGTTGGGGTACTGGGGGGTTCTGCCACCCACTGGGTAGTGGATGGGGCCACATGGGGGGCATTGGGTACTGTGGGTAAGGCGGAGGAATTTGGTAACCATTTCCGTAAGGGCCCATAGGGCCCATAGGTGCCATCTGAAAAAGCAGCAGAAACAGTGACATTGCCTTGGGGCTGAGCTGCAGACTCCCATTCTGTAAACCCAGCCAGGAGACTTAAAAATTCTGTGGCCTTGACTTAGCAACAGTGTTGTCATGCTAAAATGAACTTCCATCTTCTAGAAAACCGACCTAACTGAAAGGCACAATTCAGTAAGAAAGGTCAGTTTAAGAATTTGACGATTTCTAACTCTGGAATCTTACTCAAGTAAAAAGTGTATTAGGTAAGTCACAGGGAATTTGATGTCAGGTTCAAAACATGTGACTTGTTACCAAGCTGATTAAAGAGAAGAAAAAACAGAAAGAAGGTAAAGAATGCAAGACTGTGAAGCAAAATAGAAATCAAAGCAAAACAAAACAGAACAAAAAACGAAAACAGGTAAAGAGAAAGAGTAAACATTGCTTGTCTATACACCCTTACAATGTTCCTGTGCTTCTTGGCTACAGGTGGATCCTCCTTAATTGTGCTTTTGTTATTAGGATCTCCACAGTTGCAAAGCTGAACAGAATAACAAAAGCAGTTCTGATTTGAAAATTTATGAATTGACATCAGAGTAACAATGTCAGTATACATGGAAACATTTCCTCTGAGGTTTAATGCCAGTCTATCTCTAATTTTCATTAATTAGTCTATTTATTGGATGATTACTCATGGTATAGTGTAGTGCAAAAGCTGTGAGAATTAAGATTCAGGATATTATGAAAATGAAGTTGGTGAAAAGGTTGACCCATTATCAAAGGCATCAAAAGCAAGAGGAGGGTCTGAGAAAATTGGGCCACAGAAGTTGAGGAAGAGAATATTGAAAATAATGATTTTAGGTGAGAGTCTTCAAGTCAGGATGGCTTTATTCAGATGGAAAATATTAAGAGTAAATTGCTGAAACCTCCCCCTTTCCCTAAAGGCTGTAAAGTTTTGAAAAACTATACCCAAAGAGCCAGCTGACATCTGAATAACCAACAATTTCAGTGTCACCTTTCAAAGTAATAAATAAATTTACCTCCTTAATAGTATTTACTATGCTATTTTTGTGGCTGTTACTTATGCTATTTTTGTTGTCTTCTGTAATCTTTTCCCAAAATCAGTTTTCCTTGGGTATAAATAATCCTTGTAATTAATAAATGATTTTGACTTATAGGAGAGAATACTAGTAATTAAAAAGGAGAAAATTTGGTGTAAAGGGACAAGTAAAGCGATTTTCTGTTCTTGAACCTTTCATAATGATTATAATATAGTTTAGACACCTGAGTAGCTACTGGCTACTGTCTCTGTTACCTAAGGCAAACATTACAGTGTAGCTCGCTGGATGTAAACAAGAAATCATCAGAAATATTATAAAGAAGAACTTACAGGTGGGGGATGCATATAGTTGAACTGGCCATAGCGCATCATCTGCAATGAGAGGAATTCATTAATGTGACCTACAGTGAAAGCTTTCTCAGTTGACAGGTGATCAGGAATAAAATTGAATTTCCGGCTTGAAGGTAGGCAGTCATAATGTCTTTCAGTAGGTATACATGAGTTTATAATGAGTATGCCTTTAAAAATTTCAGGGTCTTTTTAAGTCAGAATTTTAGTTTGAGAAGAATCAACATAGAATAATCAAAAAAATCAAGTCTATTTGAAGTTTTGAATATTCTGTTCTATTTATTTGGTGCTCATGATTTGAGAGCAAGATGACTCTACGATGGTTCTTTCAGAGGTGTGTTGGATTTGGCTAGTGATCCTTGTATGTATAAAACAGATCTGGGTGTTTAAGCATCTACTTTTAAACGCTTGGGACAAGTGATTAGTTTTGCTACCTAACAAACATCCAAGAAGCTACTATCGACTCAGTTTAAGATAAACCCTTTTATGAAGAGCAGTACTGAGGCACACAGGTAGGACTATGTCAAGAGAAATTACTACTTTACCTCAGTTAGAACTTTCACATCTTCCTACTTTTTTTTTTTTGGTCTTTTTCCTTTTTATTGGTACCGGGGATCGAACTGACGACTGCCTGCTTTACAAGGCAGGCGCTTATGCCGCTGAGCTAAATCCCCAGCCCCTCATCTTCCTACTTTTACTTCTTCTTTTATTAAAAGTTTGATATTAGCAGAAATTTTGTCAGTATACTCATCTTTCATGAACTTCTACTAAAGGATGGGCTCTGGAAAATCTTTCCCCGATGCTGAGCATACATACCTCCTCACTTTTGCTGCTAAATCCAGGCATTCGGGGCATGTACATCTGGAACTGAGAGCACAGAGACACATGAGGGCCTCAGCTGAAACAAACCCCACTCGTTCTCAGGCTGTGCAGCAACACTGCACCAAGGAAATGGCTAGGAATACTCACTGGCATGGCAGCAGAATTACCAAGCAGACCTAGGAATACCAAGAGCATCTTCATTTTTCCATTTGGTACCTAGAATACAAACCAAATGTTGTTTTTGGACCAAGAGAGAACTGTGCTTAGGGCCCACTGCAGTTATTTAGGTCCTAGCCTGCCCACCGGTGTAGGAGAGTACAGGTATGCAGGGTGGCCACTGCCATATTCAGTGTCAAGGTACTATGAGTTATTACCCGGTACTGTCCTGAGCTG
The DNA here is from genome assembly GCF_034190915.1 of Cavia porcellus. Taxonomy (NCBI): domain Eukaryota; kingdom Metazoa; phylum Chordata; class Mammalia; order Rodentia; family Caviidae; genus Cavia; species Cavia porcellus. The sequence goes on along the minus strand of NW_026947513.1, from coordinate 45,691,263 downwards.
GCTGAGGAGTCAGATTAAAAAGGAACGATGAGAGAGGGAAGGAGGGAGGGGAGAGAGAGAGAGAGAGGTGATGTGGAAATTAGAAATTATGAGGTCATCTGAAAAACATTTATGGCTTTGCATTTCTAGGTGACAAGTTAGTTTACAAAGTCAGAAATATGTAGCTGCACATTCCAAAATTAGGAATTTATGCTACATTTTAAGATTTTAAAGATATGGCATTACAGAAGAATTAACATATTCTAATCAGATGAAAAATTTCTGTTTTTCCTTCTTTTATTCCTTTTTCTGTGTAATTATTGTTATTATTTTACCTTTAAAAACCACTACTACTCAAGGGCTGGTTAGGACAATAAAAAGAAATGCCAATAAATGTAAATATATTTCTTTGGTAGCGAAATGACAGCTAAAACAAGTGTGTGTAATATACGTTACAGTAGCACAAGGAAGCTAGCAAATAGCATGCCGCTGTCGGTTCACTCTTCGTATTATTCCTAAGATAATGAGTTGAGGTTTTGAGGAACTTTGGATGTTTACTTTCTCTCCTGATTATTCATCAACTACTTCTCTGTTGTAGCCATCATGCCCATTCTTGATAATTTTGTATCCTCATGAGAGATGTGACTTTTTATTTTGCAAACACTCATTATCAAGTGCCACTTATTTTCTTTTATAATATTAGTTTATTATCTTACATGATTTTTAAGATTCCTTCTACCTCTAAAAGTTCATGACTGGATAAAAGTTTCTGATTGTTTTTAGAATTGAAAATAGCCTTCAATGATTGCTATGAAGTACAAAGACTATATAAATTCTGTGGTTCTTCTTACATATTAAAAAGTGCTTTATCCACTCAACTATACTTCTTACAGCATTTAGTTTAATAGGTTAGATTCTGAAAACTAAATGAGAATACTCACCAAGTTATACAGTTTAGGAAAAGAGGCCCCCTTTCTGCAGTGAAGCAGTCGCATTTTTTCACTGAAACTTTCATAAGCCTTTGGGAAGAAATAAAGATTTAGCACAAGAGGTTTAAATGCAAGTAATCAGACAAGTAAATGGAACAAACAGAGAGGCATCACCACTGAGGTGGTGCATCGCGTTGGTTGTTATATCTGATCATACCTTTATTCGACGGTCCTCAACATCAAAATTAATCTTCCTTGTTTTAAGATTAAGATGAAAGCTAAATCAGAGAGAAAATGACATAGGAGTTGTATTTTGAGATACTTCTAGTGCAATGTTGGCAAAACTTCACATTTTTATGGAGAAATATGCAAAGCTACAATATTAAAGGAAGCTTAATAGTTTGCAAGAAAACCTATTAGAAAAACAAACATGCTAAATAAACCAAGAATTTAAACTTTTATCAAGTTAGTATACTAAATAATTACACAACCAAAATTAAGGAATATAATAAGGAAGTCAGTCAATATCTACAAATTAAGTTCATTATTTGGTACCCTGTATTTTATGTTAATAATTTCTAATACTCACCCAGTGCTGGTTAGAAGCTGCAAGATATAAAAAATGAATTTTTACTTCAACTTTGTTAATGTGTCTTTGAAATAGATTCGCAGTGGTCTGTAGTGGAAACAACTACAAATTGCTGAAGTCAGGGAGAGCCAAGAGCAAGACACATTTATTTCTTAATAACAAGACAAAAATTCTTCGTGAAGATGTGATATTGAGTCCCAAAAAGGCATAAAATAAAAAGATTCCTCCTTGTCAGAACCCTTGGCATAGCAAGATCACATTTAAGCACTGTTGTAGACATGTACAACCAATCAGCTTTGAGGGAGATGGCTTTGCCATCACAAGAGTTTAAGGTAAACACACTCACACAGGAAGATTCAATGTAAAATTTATGATGTGTTATTACAGGAGCTGTCAAATCAAGTCTCTTATTATGTGTAATAACAGTTTGGGAAAATGAGCTTACAGCAGTAAGATTTAAAAGATGCTTTCCTTGTAAATTTGGGTTTTGAAGTACAGAGAGTTCATTTATACGAATATATTTTGGGAACAAAGGTGGATATTAACTACATACTACTGTCATAAATCATTGACATTCATCAAAAGATAGAACAATATATTTAATTTAACTTATGTAGTTAATATATTAATATGTAATTAAAGTAAACAAACATTATAGGTACGATCAATTCAGTGACTTGATTTGGTTTATATTATATGAAGCCAGTAGGATATAGGACCCTTTAGAAGTCAAATATAATTCACTTACTTGGAATTTAGAATTTTGGAAAACCTAGGTAAAATGGCAAGTAAATTTTCTGCTACTCATGGTAGTATAATCTCATGAGAGCAGGAGAGGAGAAATTCACTCCAGGGGATTAGATTACAGATTTTTTTCTGCAATTTGACTTTTCATTGCAGAGATTTTACTTCTAAATGAATCCAGCTGTGCTCTTCACTGACATGAGCAAGCTTTGTTGTCTTCACTGATGCTGGGTTTTTCTGTTCTCTTACGGCTCCATAAGAGGAGACAGTTCTTGCCTACTTGAATGCTGGCATTGAAACACTGACAGTGGTTGAATGAGTTCTACTTAGTGTGATTCTGTACAGAAATCTCTCCAGTGGTTGCATGTTGCATGCGAAGATCTATGTCTTTCATCTTGGGCCAAATAGCACTGTATTCATTAGCTCCTTTTCCCAAATTTTAGTGCCAGAAAGAATAAAATTTACTAGAATAATTATTTTTAAATTAAGCTAAAATATTTTAAAAGTGTGTTTCCAAACATATGAAAAAGTATGTCTGTTTCAACCTTTGACTGCCTTTGTCTTACTTTGTAGAGGTTAAATGCCGCTTGTAATACCGTGTGTGCCCTGAGATGACCTTGCCAGCGACGGGGAATCTGGAGAGGATGGTGTGCGCGTGAGGTGAAGCGAGGCTTGTGCGGATGACACAGTGTCTGTGCCGTGCACACAGCGTGGGTTTTTGTTCTTGGTTTTAGCATGCGTAGCGGATAGGGAGCTGCCACTAAATCTGACTTTTGGTTGCTTTTTCTACTTCTCTTTGTTCTTTCTGCCACAAAAGTGGTTGGTGGTCACAAAATAAACTATGTTTCTAAAATCCAGGCAACATGTTCCAACGAGTGATGGATTGGGAAATGGACTAGATTAAGAAAATAAGCCCAATTTTTTTTCCTTTAAAGAAAAAAACTACAGAAGTACCAACTTTATAAAATGTTTTGAAGCCAGATTTCTGTGACTTTTCTCCATTTATTCTGATCATTACATCTCATTTTATAAATTCTTTTCCTCTCCAGTTACTTCTCCATTTATGAACATGTTTTATAATTTGACTTTGCAATTTTTTAAAGTGTATTTCTTTGTTGCTTTTCCTTTGTTAACCTTCTCATTCATAAACAGGCTTTTGAACTTGGGTTCTGTGAACTCAAGACATTTTATATAAGAATTTGGGCATTGTGTCCCCTCTCCCTTTGCCCTGGCCTGAAATAAAACATATTTTTAAGGGTCTGTGACCCCTCTACTTCTCTTTGCTTCGAATGTTAAGATCCTCTTATTGACCTAGATTTTAAGTTATTAGAAGCAGTATTATTTCTCCTTGTTAGATATGGTACAAGCCTAGGTTTTGAGCTACCAGATCTGAGTTTACATTTCCACAAATTATCCAGCTGTCCAATTTAATGTTCAGTAAACTGAAGGTAATATAATTTGTTCCTGATGCTCTTCTGATGAAATATATGTAAAATGGCTGACACTTAGTAGATAACTGTCAGTAACTAATTGATCAATACATCGAGGTACTTTTATTGTTTTACTGTTTATGTATTTTGATACAGAGGGGTTGAACTCAGACCCTTCACACTGAGCTATATCCCCAGGCTGGTGCAAACTTTTGTTGATGCCTCTATCTGAGCCTCCCGTAGTGCTGGGATTACCATAAGGGTGCTTTTATAGTTCAACATTATTTCATATGAAGTTCACTAATCATCCAACAGTAATGAATAAAATCATAGTTGTCAGAGAAAATAGGTCCTCTTCTGAGTGAGGCTTTTGAGCTTTTTGAGCTGTACATTATTACAAGTATAGCACTCTAACACCACAGGAGAATCTGCTTACAATTTTCTTTCCTTTTGGGGGGGAGGAGGGGTACTGGGGGGGTCAAACTCACGACCTTGTGCTTGCCTGGCAGGTGTTGTGCCGCTAAGTTATATTCCCAGGCCTCAAATGAAGAATCTGAGATGAGGTGGTCCTCCGGCCTCCATGGTGGAGCTGAATAGTGTCTCAGCATCCTGGCTTCTCTAAGAGCATTCCTGCAGCGTATTCTCATCCTCTGAATGTGGGAACCTCCTCTACTAAAAAGCCCAGGAAGCAGTTTAATGGCTCATGGAGAAAGTGATTAATAATGCTGTCTAACAGTTCTTGACTGCTCTCCATGTGCAAACAAAGCCTGGCTTCACAGCCCACCCACCCTGCCCAGGCCGTTAGGACAGAAAACTTTCTGAGTTAGCACTCTGATGTTCACAACTTACTTGTTTTACAATTTTGGTCAAGTGATTTAGTCTCTCTAAACCTCAGTTTATAAAATGGGGAGCAAAAATAGTATACTTTTTGTGGATTTGTTGAAAATTCAATGTGGCAATTCTTTTAAGGTTCTAAGTGTTATGTATAAATAAATAGGTTAATCATTGACCACTGACACATTTTCTAAAGATTTTTGAGGAATGTTTATTTTCATTGTGCTTATTTAGACATTAAGACAGAACAAACAAACAAAAAACCTCCAAAAGCACAACTAAGCATCTATGTAAACAGAATAGAGCAGAAGAAACTAAGTTATAAAGTTTATCTGATTTTGCCAAATTTAAATCTGGCATTTGGTCTGCAGGTAGGAAAGCAACTCAGTCAAGACGGAGTGTAGAGGTGGTGGGCGATCGTCTGGGTCACCTGCAAGATGAGTTTACATCTTCAAGCTCTGAGCCATCAGGACTGTCTTACGTATCTTAAAGGTCAGCGGTCAAAAGTCTGGAATCAAGTAGGACTTTCTTGTTCTTGTTCTTTGGCTTCTCTCTTTTTCTTCTTTTTTTTGAGAAAGGCTTTCACTATGCAGTTCAGGCTGCCTTGAACTCAGACTCACAGCAATCCTTCAGCCTCAGCCTCCTAAGTACTGGGATTTTAAGTGTGTGCTACCACACTAGGCAGCCTTTGCTCTGCTTAAGTAGAAAATGTAACCTGGTGACTAAGAACACTGGCCTTGGGGCTGAAAGTATTGTGTGCGGTGGCATTTGACTCAGTGTTTCTTATCAGTTTCTTACTGGTTTTTGTTTTTCTTCTTAAACTTCATGTAAACGGTTATAAAGTCAGCTCATTGTGGAAGTAATATCTTATACTTGATCATATTTAAAAATAATTTTGTTACAGTTTATTTTTTATTTTAAAAGAAGTATGTGACATACTGTTTTTTTTTTTTTTTTTTATTTCTGTGATTGCCAGGAAAGACAAGGATAGATTTGATGTTTAAGTAACAGTGGACGCAGGTTATGTGAAACCTAAACAAATAAAAAGGGATCTTTTTAAGAAAAAGAATATGCTGGGATTGGTTTCACATGTGTAATCCTGTACTCTGACAGGCTGAAGCAGGATGACTGCAAGTCCAAGCCCAGCCTGAGCAACTTAGCCAGACCCTGTCTCAAAATAAAAAATAAAATTACGAAAGAACTTGAGTTCAGTCCTCAGTACTGCAAACACAGAGCAAAGCAAAACAAACAAAAATAAAATAACAAAAATTAAGTACAAAATGCATTAAATACAAAAGCAAATAATTATTTGGATTTGATGAGAAAAGAAATTTCAGATTTTAAAAGGTGACAAGTAATAGGAACACCATGATATTCAGAAAAACAACTTGCTATGTTTTCTATTATTTGATGCATTTTTATTTTCTGTGTACTACCTGTATATTTCTAGTAGCATTTGCCAAAGGCACATTTAGATCAAAACATGATCTTTTGATCCTATATCTTTGGATTACCTGCAAATTAATACCTACTGAGAATTAGACGAGGGAGGTAGGAATATTCCTAAAGGCCATTCTTACATTAGCAATGATTTAATTATGTACAGAATTGACTGGGAATTACATGAGTAATATTCTATTAAACCCAAATTACATATCTCCCTATGTCCGCTTCCTTAAAATGCCCCTGGCTTTTCCAATATCACATGACTTAAGCATTGCGGAAGGAACGCTGGACAGCAGTCTCAGCCAGTGTGGATGCTCGTGGTTATGCGGTGCAAGCTGTTGCCTGAGCCCTTCTTTGGCGTTCAAAGGGCCTGGGGTACATCAGTTTCAGGTGACTCTGCCTCAGACCCCATACTGAATCTGCCCATGAACTTATTTCTGCTTGTGCTTGATTTGTAATTTTATTAACCTTGTTCTCTTTTGTTGCTGTGAACTATCTTTAAAAAAGGAAAAAAAAAACGTTTTGTAGAGATATAGATATAAACAATTTAATTAATACACTAAAATAGCAACAGTAAACCCTGCCTAAATATTATTCTCTTACAGTGAAGCATCTTGGGCTATATAATGTTCACAGCTTCATTCACTCTGTGCTAGAACTGTACTTTAAATAAGTGCTGTAGGTGACTTATTTAGTATACACAAAGCCCCACGAGTTAGGTGCTATAATCGCCAGCCACCACTTTACTGTTGAAAATATGGAATCTTAACAAAGTTTAATCATTTGCTCAAGGGTAGGTGGTGAAATGGAGATTTGAATTCAGGTCCACTAGTGGTTAGCCATGGCACTGTACACACCATAGATGAATGCACAGTGTGTCTTTTTAACTGTTAATCAGGACACAAGAACAAGAGTTCTGTGAAAACCTTTTCTATAAAAGTGAAGGGGAGTTGGACTTAAGTGAAATGGGTTTGTAAAATTTCACTGCCAAATGCTGACACAGATTAAGATTGTTTTTAGAAGTCCAGTTGCATAGAAAATGGACAGAGTTTCTTGTCTTGAAAACAGAATAATGTACTCTTGGTATTGGAAATCCAGCACATGTCAGGCAGGATGAATCAACTATAAGCAGTTGAAGCAGACTCCATAATTGAGCGAGCTGAAGCTATCTGAGCTTGTTACATCACTCCCTGCCAGACACCGTCTAATCACTTTTTCAGAGGTCTCAGTGCCCACACGGACATGCGGCACTGGCATCTAGGTCATACCCCCGTTTCAGGCCGTGCATGCCTGGAGCAGCTTCTGTTCATGACCTGCATGCTCTCTGGGTTGAGTTCTTCTTCCTGCTGGCCGTCACCCACTGTTGTCCACTCATTGACAGAGTACGTTTTATTTTCGTCGCAACTGTATGCAGGAGGTGTTTAACATTTGTGGAAAGGCTTTGTGTGATTATGTGAGAAACACAGGCTTAGGAAGCAGAACATGGATTCACATCCATTTTCCACTGGCGAATGCTTCCCTCAGGGGCAGGCAGACCCCAATGCAAGAAAAAGAGCTGGCCAGGGTGCTGGGGTCAGCATGGGGGCTGAGGTCTGCAGCAGGCTCCTGTGTCTAGATGGAGGTCCATCTTGGCTTCTCAGTCTGCTCCTGAGGACAAGATTGCGCTGGACCCACCAACAGTTCAATACTTTCTCTAAATCCAAGAAAGTGAACATAGTGCAATTTAGCATTAAAAAAATAATTAACTGGAAAAGACTAGGTCTCTAAAAATGGCAGTTCAGGCTAGAGTTGAACTCAGTGTGTAGCCCAGACTGGCCTTGAACTCACAGTGGTCCTATCGTCTCAGCCTCCCAGGTGCTGGGATTATCTGCATGCACCACCGTGCCCGGCTGGACATCTTTCTTTCTGTCTTTCTTTGTCAGTTTTCCTGTCTGTCTGTCTTTCTTTCTTTCTCTCCTCCTCTTCCTCCTTCTAATGTATTTTTGTCTTAGATTTTCCCTTATTGTAAAACTTTCTGAAGAGAGCAGGAACTAAAAAGAGAGAATACAGAAAACATTCACTTTTTTTTTTGATACCAGGGATCAAACTCACACTTGTCAGGCAGGTGTGTGTGTCTCTGAGCTATATCCCCAGCCCAGAACATACACTTGTAGTTTTAAAGAATTCATTTCTATATAAGTAGAAGACTCCACCATGAAGAAATCTCTACAAATCATAGAAACTTAAGTCTGAAGAGAACTTGAGGCCTTGAGCCGTGGGGTTATTAGCACTCTCAGGTCAGTGGTCAGCTCTGCCCTCTGGATGGGGTGGGTCCAGCACTCTCTAGCGCTGTGGGACTCACTGTTGCCCTGGAAGTCTGTTTCCTGCCCCTCTTGAGTTTCCCCTCTAGCCAGCAGCTAGTGGTTCTTCTGAACATGAGTCAGCCAGGCGCCCCTCCAAGGCTCATCCCGTGGGCTCTGAAGTCAGTCGCTGCAGTCTCCTTGGGGTGCTGTGCGGGCTCCCACCTGTGTTATCCCGCTGCAGCAGCTCTTTACCTCTCCCCTGTGGCCTGTTTGCCATGGCTGCATGTAGATAGGGGCTAAGGACTTGGGGCTGGAGCGAGGTACTGAGTTCCCCGGGGTCCCCACAGTGGTTAAGAGTCAGAGTTGAGGGCACTGACTCAGAGTGACTCTCACCACACGAGACCTTGTTCTATGCCATTATTATTATTATTATTATTATTATTATTACTACTACTACTACTGTTTTGCAGTAGTGGATACCAAACACATGGCCTAGTGCAGGCAAGGCAAGCATGTGACCACTGTGCTACATTCCTAGCTCTTTAAAAACAATTTTTAAAACTAGTTTTGAGACAGAGTACAGCAGTGTCATATGGGTTGGCACTAGCCCTATAATCCTTCCTCAGCCTCCTGAGTAGCTGGAACCATGGCTGTGCCACTGTGCCCGGCTGTATGGAGCACTTCTGAAGACGATGTCACAGCTGTGTTAGGGATTCAGTGCTCCAAGTAGGAGTAGTGTGAGGAGCAGAAAGACAGAGAGAAGACAGAATGAGAGTGTGAGTGGCACACCCACGTGTACACATGCACAAACGAGGGAGACGAGGAGGGACACAGGACGGAGAGGGCGGGGGCCGTTCCCCATGCCAGTACACGACCTCCCGGCCTCGCCATTCTGCCTGGGTTCGTATCCCCAGGTCAGACTTGGTCCTGTGACGCTCTCCCTTGCCAGAGGAGTGTTTTCCATTCTAGTGGGATTGGTGTTGGGCTAGCAGTTAGTGCTAGGGTCCCTGCTGGGGCCATCCTGTGACAGGGAGGTGTCAGCACAGGTAGCAGTCACCTCAGCCCCAGATGGGACCCTCCATTCAGGGGATTCCAGGTGGCTTCTTGCCCCGTGCTCTGCTCTGGGAGAACATAAGCAAATGCTTTTGTGTACTTTTCAGTTTTAAAGTCCCTACATTCAAGCCTCACTTAGTCCTGGAGTGCTCCTTGGCTGTCCCAGTGTCCCCTTCCCCCTTCTCTCCGAGCTTCTCCAGGGGACATCAGGACCTGACAGTGTGTGACCCTTGCTGTTTTGTTTACTACTACTTCTTAATGCTGGGAACAGTGTGTGGTACATGACACTCACGTGAGTATTTGTTGATTGAGTGTGTTTTCCAGAAGGGTAAGCTCTGAAATCACCCTTAGAACCAGCATGGAAGTTTCACAAAAATAGACACGTGATACTAATAATTCCAGTATTGAAGAAGGAGGCAAATATCTTTTAGAATTTACTGTTAAAAGGAAAATGTCATTTTATAAGTTTGGCTTGAAAGCAGCTGACTTGGCACATTTGGGCAGTAGGGTGGTAATAATACAAAGTCCCCTAGAGCCGAGCCAGGCCCTCAGTATCTATCAGGATTTCTTTCCTTCTTCCGCTTTTTCCGTGTGAGAGTGAATTAAGTGTGTAGCACATAGAAGTGCTGTAGTTTCTATCTTTGGGAGTCTGTCCTCCTTATTTCATGGAGATTTCCCAGCGTTAGTCATGTGAGATGATGTTCAAAAATGTGCTAGACATGTAACTCCAGGGCTGACCCTCTTTTAATGCCAGCGTTTTCAAAATACATCTTTAAATAGTGTCCATGCATTTCTAGTTGGTGAATAAATTAGAATGTAACCCCCATCCACTCTGTAAAATCCACAGTCATTTCCCCAGTGGTGCTTGCGATAGCTTGTTTTTAAGTCATTATCCAACTGGTTGTTAGGTGCGTCTCTGGAGAAAGCTGCTGACTGTTGTCGGGGATAGATGAAAGCTCAGGCGAGCGCCAGAGGCATCAGCAGAAAGTGTTCCGACAGACAGCTCATAATGATCATTTCTCAAACTGGAACCTTTGTGTCTAATGTCTGGCTTCTGTGGAGTGTGGTTGCCGCTGTTTCTACTTTTCTCCTTGTCTCTGATGTTTATGGAAGAAAGGAGCTGTCTAAACGGGTTTAGCCTCTCTGTTCTGAGGTGCAGTGCTGTCCATGTGTTGTCATTTGACCGGCAGCCATATGTTGTCTACACTTAAAGACCAAAGCTTTCATGTGTTTGAAACGTACTTTCCCGAGATAGTATATCAAGTTCTAATAACACTTAGATGCTGAGTCCAGCCAGTGTGAATCCTTGCTTCATGTCATGTAACACCACTTGCGGGCAGCACAGTGGTTAGATCAGGATTTCTCAATCTTAGATCCAAGCAAGGACTGCCTGTCTGAGTAATTGCTGAAATGGGAAGCAGAATTGTATGAGTTCTTTTTCCATTACTCTGGGAAAGATGACTAATGGCTTTCATTGGAGTCTCAAAAACAAAAACAAACAAACAAACAAACATATAATGAACTATCTGGTCTGTGTGGAGTGTACTGAATGGAAAATCTGGAGGCCTGGATTCTTCAGTCTCCAAAACCAACTTGGGTTTGGAAAAAAGACCTTTCTCTGTTTCTGTCTCTATCTCTGCCTCCGTCTTTGTCTTAGTCTGTCTGTCTGTCTATCTCTCTTGTCATGTGTGCTTTTTGGAGACAGAATCTTTTTATGTAGCTCAGGTGGCTGGCTTTGAATTCATAACTCCCCTGCCTCAGTGTCTTGAATATGGGTTAATATATCACTCTTCTAGGCCGTGGACTTCTCACCTCTAATTGTGAAGACTGAATTAAATGAGCATTCCCTCAAGATTGTTCATGTGTGTAGTTGCTTGTGAACTATGATTCTCATCACATCGAATTACAACCTGTACTTTTTGCTTCATATTTTTCTTTTCATCAAATACTCAAAAATTAAAATTTATTTAGAGAAGTACTCTGCATTTATAAGTGGAAAACCAGCATCACTCGCTATTCAGATGTTGTGTAAAGATGTTTGCTTTTGTACCGTATCTGACACACTGGTGCACTGAAGATGTTAACTTCAGTCTAAGTTCACTCTGACTTTCTCTACTCAGAAGGCCCTAGAAAACATTCCATCACTAAGGCATTAAGAAATTAAGAGCTTTGTGATTTCATTTCTGTAGGCCAGATATAATGAAGGATGCTGCTTAGCAATCTCAGTGGGAAAATAGGCGTTAGCAATAGTAGAGGCCAGATAGTGATCTGATCTCTCAGAGACAAAGAAGATGCAGTGAATGGAATACACTATGGGGTAGAATGCTAATCAGGATGTCAGGGCCAGTAGTGTTCAATACTGATTGTTCTTTGGTCATAGGAATCTAGAAAAATAACAGGTGGCTATCCTGTCAAGATATTGCTTGACATAAAAACTCTAGGTTTACTTAACTCAAAGTAGCACAGTGGTATTCATAGTTTCTTCTCGGCTTCCTAGACCTGGACCCCTTAACTGGATGACACTGGATCCCGGTGACCCTGCCATATATCTGGAGAGGCACCTGTTGCAATTTGCTAGGGAGACAGTGTGCCATGGAGGGGGAAGTAAAATACCCACAGTTTCTAGGGGTTATTGCATAGTGGTTCTGAGCCCCACAATCCCATATAATATATTAATTAATGCTTATAGAAGTCAGATGAAAGCTGGAACCTTGGTGCATACCTATCTAACAGTGGGGCTAATGGCTTTATTATGTAGTTATTTCCCTAGTCTCAGAATGCATGCTGAGAATAGTTATACATACTAATTGGCAGGATTTCACAAGATTCCTACACTGTTGAAATGAATGATATAGTAAGAAGGGCCAACCGAAAGGAAGCCCCTAGAACTGCACTCTGGGGAAATGCAGAGATCAATATCAGAGATTTGAGATGTACAAGGAAGATGTTTTATTACTTCATTTAGATCACCTGTTTGGCTGATGCAAAAAGTAAATGGATATTACAGTGGATCATCATAAACTCAATCAGATGGTGTTGTCAGTTGCAGAATTATTTCTGTATGTCATCATTTTTTTTCAGATATGCTAGCTTTTGTAGGGAAAATTAATACACTTAGTGTGAAGCTATTTATCTGGCAGATGATTTTTTTTATTCTAGTTGGTAAGAAACACAAGAAGCTATTTACTTTAAGAGACAGAATCAATACCAGCCTTTAATGTTTTGCCCAGGACCATGTCACCTGTCTTGCCATCTGTTATAATATAGTTCCAGGTATCTTTGACCCTCTTTGCATTCCACAGGATGCCATGACTGTCCAAGATTTTGAAGACACAGTGCGACAGAGAAGGATCTGCAATAGACAAGAGGTCACAGAGTGGAACACAGATACTGCAAAAGTTCATGGATGTGGGAGACTAGAGTCCAACACTTACTAGGAATGCTAAGTTGTTGACAACATGTTGCTTCTTGCACTACCCGACACAAAGAAGCACACTGTTTTTTGTACTTCTTTGTGGGTTTTTTTTTTTTTTGGTACCTGGGATTGAACTCATGATCATGTGCTTGCAAGGCAGGCACTTATGCCACTGAGCTAAATCCTTGACCCTTTCTTTGTGTTTTGAAGACAACATGTAACACATATCATGTAACTTCAAAGGCTGAAAATTTTGAACAGGACCTGGAGCATGAAAGGGGTCAGTGTTCTATGTAAGCTTTGCTATCACTAGGGCTTTTGTGACCCAGTGGACGCCAGTGTAGTGAAAGTATCTGCAGCAATGTGGGAGCTGTAGCCACTCTGGCAAGGAGAGTAACAGCAGAGATCTTTAGTGTTGGCTTTGTGAAAAGTAATTCATTTTGACAATTTCCTCTTGACTGTGTGGGCCATGATAGAGACAGTATGCCTGTCTATTGGGGACTAAGTGATTATGCCATTTGAGTGGCCCATTATGAACTATGTGGTACACGAATTTACCGAACCAGAAACCTGAACTTAAACAACAGCAGTGGAAATGATTATAGATGATACTGGAATTGGAGAAACCACTTGTTCATACATCCATATAATTCTTTGAAAGTTTGATCCTTTTCCTCAATCCACATGTTTATAATGATAGGAAGTCCTTTGTTAGTAGATCAATAGATATCCAGGTTTGTCCTGGGTACTACTAGTTTATACTGTTTTCTAGCATAGTTGTAATGACACACCCTTTCATTGTCAAAAGTGTACCAGATAGTCAATTAAAAGGCTACCCTGCCTGTGACCAATTTATAGAGAGGAAAGAGTGTGTGTCTGGTTACTGGATTTCTGTTCGGCCCGATTTGTGTTCTGGTCCATCAGTGTACTGTAACATCACTCATTGGGCAGAACTTTAAATTAGGTATCTGGGTATCTATTTTGTGTGGAAAGGGAGATGACCTAAGAGATCTGACTGACTTAGGGTTCTCCAGAGTGGTCAGCTAATCAGGGATTTGGAAAGAACAAAATGGAAAGATTGTTGATAAGGAGGCCCGGGGAGAAAAATTGTTTAGGAAGACCCCTCTGAATGGAGTGTAGTAGATACTTATTTCTCGTGTGTTTACATGCTGGTAAAAGGAACCATGGTAGAGGAGTTTCTCCATATTAAGATGACCCTGCTTGGGGGAACATTGGCCTCTTTCCCTGACAGTGCTGGTGTTTGCTCAATATGCCAGTATTCAGAAAGACCATGGTGGCAAGAACAGAGGCCTCTCAAGGCCTCACAACTTGAGATCTCTGCTCACCAAAGTTGGCTTAGCGATCACCACTAGCTGTTAAGTACTCGACCTACTAATAGCTGAAGTCAACTTTAGGTTCTGATGTGGCAACATTTGGGGGTCTCACAGATGCCTGCTGTGCATTTCAAAGAAGGACCAGAAGGGCAAGGGATAGAAATTGAGAGTGGAAAGGCACAACTTCATCAGATAGTGGGAATAATTCCATTCTCCCACCATTACTACAGCTGTATGACTGAATTCTCTTTGTGAAGTGGATCCACTGGAAAAGAAGGAAATGGTTATGGTTCAGCAGTTTCATCTCTTTACCTTATTTAGTTCTCACAATAACTCTGTGAGCTATGTAATAGGCCCTTAAACAATAAAAACACAGACACGGAAAGATGAAGTCTCATAGATCCTAAGATACAATATCAAAATTTGAACCCGAACCTTTATTTGACTTTGCTGATTCTTAGGAGGCTGTCGGGCATGCTAAGGTGTGTCTTGCTACCTGCTAGCTGCTATGGACGTCATTCTGCCCTGAGCCTTCGCCAGAGGGACTTGATGGTCAGCAGCCCCATCCTATGGAGTGGGGAGAACAGCATGCTTTGCTGAGCCTGCTGAAGAATGCCAGGTTGGGTGCTATCTCAGGACTCTCCTTCTTCGGCTACGTCCCCTAAAACTTCATCAGAGAACACAGGAGACTGAGTTCCATGCAGTCTAAAACCTGAGCCAGGCAACGAAGAGAAAGTGGAGAGCGTGTGGTAGGAGGCTAATCTTCAGGCTGATCAGGTCTGAACTTTTGAGCTTTTGATCTGCACATGTAGCCTTGCCTTGGTAACAGGCAAAGGTCACTTTCTGCAGCCCTTTCCCTGTGTTACACCTCACCATTGAGCTGTTTCCCACATGGCTGTCATCTTCTCTCTTCTCAGAGGCTTCATTCTGCCAGTGTTTCCTGTGGAAATTGGTGTGATCCCTTCCAGGCCCTCCAGTGCCGCCTAAACCAGATTAGATGCCCATTCTCCATGGCTCCTGGGCACCTTGCACTGGTCTTTTCATAGCATTTTCACGTGTGATGTAGCAACGAGTGTGTATATTTTGCAGTGCTGTTGTGAGACCATACATGTGAAGTAGTCGAGTGTGGCTATGAGTGGTTGGTTTGTTATTATTGTGATATTTATCTACTTGCCAATCATTGTGACATTGATGGACAGGGCTTTGTGCATGATCCTTGCACAGTGCCTGGGATTTAAGTGGATATTCAGTAAACTCTGAGTGAAAAAAATGGATGAACTGAATAAAATGAGTCAATGAATAGCAAAGGTAAGGGATGCATATGCTTAACTATCTTCATATAAATAATAAGCATATATTCCTGATATAACCAGTGAAAAAATTCTTTATTTAAAATAGGCTAATTGTTTTTCTTTTACTAGATTAAATAAAATATTCTACAAATGAGAATTGTAATCCAATATACGAAACCCAGTAATACCAGTTAGGGGTTCTACAGCAATTCCCACTTCATGAAATTTAAATGAAATAGCTTAGCATTCTGAATCTAGTGCTTTTGCTTAGAAAAGTAGTGCCATATTTTCTGGATATAATAGTGTTGTTATGCTCACAGGAGGAATCCTATAATGACTAAGACAGCTAAGAAACAAGCTTATCAAGTGTGGAGACTCTCAGACTTGCTCTGGCGTTATTAATCGTATTTCTAAATCATGGAGACAATTGACACATTTTATTTCAATAAGAGAATGAAAGCAGGGTGGGGACCTAAGCTACTTCTAGCCACTTGTATGGATTAACACAGGTGTGGTGCTCTCAACACCTGTGCTGCAGGAGGGTGGCCAGTGTTTTAGAAAAGGTACACTATGGGGGTGAAGCCAGGCAGCTATGCATACAGAAGCAGGTTGGGGGCTTGAAATGGTCAGGGCTCTTGGAAATGCCATGGCTCGTGCACCATCTGGGGCTGGCGGACTTTGTTTCCTGGCATCGGAGTTTGCGGAGTGTCTGGGGTCATTGTGGTTTCCATGGTAGCTTCTCCTAGGGGTGTGGTGACATCGCCACCATAGGTCTCATAAATCTCAGCTAACTCAGGGGTTATCAGTGGGTCAGCAGTTACTGGGGTGACCTCAAGGGGTCTGTTCCTGTGCCCTGAAGGGCCCCTTGCCATGCTGGGGACATTGTCATTAGGGAAACCAAAGAGCCCTGTGTGGGCACCAGGTGCTATCTGTGAAAGAAGAGCTGCGTTTTCAGGGTCCTCTCCTTTGGTTTCGTGAAGAGGGGAGCCTTGTGCCCCTCCTTCTCCCTTCTCAGGGCCTTTGGTTGCAGCCGGGGTGTCAAATTCCAGAGTGAAGTCTCCAGCCATGGTCGGGTCTTGGGGCACCCTCCGGATGGTGTGCCTCACACCCGTCAGTCCAGGCAGCAGGCCTCCGTAGGTCACAGGGGCCACTCTTCCTCCCTGGAAATCAGAGTCGTCAGAGACACCATTATTATCTGCCATGAAGTGCGCCATCACAGTTATACCTGAGTATCTATACAGAAAATGGGGTAGTGGACAGGGAGCTGGTTGATAGCTTCGTGTGAGCACATTTCTTGAGAATCTGGTCTCAAAATACATGGGAGAGGGGTTCTGTGCATGTGAGGTAGGAGT
The DNA here is from genome assembly GCF_034190915.1 of Cavia porcellus. Classification (NCBI taxonomy): domain Eukaryota; kingdom Metazoa; phylum Chordata; class Mammalia; order Rodentia; family Caviidae; genus Cavia; species Cavia porcellus. The sequence goes on along the minus strand of NW_026947513.1, from coordinate 45,674,584 downwards.
TCTATGGAAGGCAGAGACCCCGACCCATTACTGGACAGGAGGAAGGGGAGCAGGGTGGAGCTGAACAGAAGCAAGGCTTGAGGCTGCTCAGGGTTTCCTAAGCAAAGGTAAGCAGTCCAGATGGTACTGCCATCAGAAACGGGCATATGCCAGGTTCATGGCCACGTCTGATGAGGGTGCTTTGGAGGGTTTTGTCCTGGCATTCGTAAATATCTTCCCAAGGAGTGAAGCCCCATGAAAGAACCTTTGTCTCTTTCTCCCTTAATTCTTTCTTTCTTTCACCCTCCTTCCTCCTTCCCTCCCTCCCTTTCTCTCTCTTTCCTTCCTTCCTTCCTTCCCATCTTTCTGTCAGTCCTTCCCCTTTTGGAACAAGTATGAGAAAAAGCCTGATTTCTCTGGGGGAACTAAATGGGACCCACAATCATGGGCTATCTGAAACTGAGCCGAGTTGTGTGACTTGTACTTACACATTCTGCTTCCCTTACTGTTTGTACTCACTTAAAATTCTACCTTCAGAGTTTTAAAAAAGAATTTATTGTGCATTTTCTTTTTTTCTTTTTTTTGTCTTTTTCCTTTTTATCAGTACCGGGAATTGAACTCACGACTGCCTGCTTGCAAGGCAGGCGCTTATGCAGCTGAGCTATATCCCCAGCCCCTGTGCATTTTCATAAGCTACCACATAATCTTTTGAGAACTTATAATGGCATTATAAGATTGTATTGGTGATTGGACAGCTGGTTCCTGGTCCCCATGTAGTGCTGTGGACCCTTTTCTGTTCTCCCTTCTCCTGGCTCCTCACTGCGAGATGCCTCCGTGAGCCCCGCGCCAGGCTGTCTGCCTTCCTTCCCGTCTCCTGCAGATGAACGGGCTGTTTTCTCTATCTCATGGATGTGATGTTATTTTTCCTGTTTGTTAGGCTAGAATCTCCTTCTCAGCAGAAGTCAGATGCCCTCTGCAGGGCACACAGAAGGAACCCAGAAGTGTTGAGAAGTGAGAGTTCTCTTAGAGCCAGATGTGTGTGCTTTTAATAAGTTGATTTGATAGGATGTGTAGTTAACAATGACTTGTTGATTCAACATGGCTTTTATTTTCTTTTGTTCTCTAACAGACATAAGAGGTAGAACTTTCCAAGGGGAAAAGTCAAGCTGTGTGAATTAGTGGTTCTCAAATTTTACAGTGTGTATGGATAATAACAAGATGATACTTAGGGCACTTTGAAATTTTATAATAATCCAATTTTAAAGTTGGATAATCTTATTTCCCTATTTGGACTTAGTTTTGAGCTTTGAATTTGCTTGTGCTGCTGCTGAGTTGGGGGTTTTGTAGGTAAATGGCCCGAGAAGGGATGGGCACACCGAAAGCACCACATGTATCTTTCCCTTTGATGCGTTTTCAGGTTGTTGACCTTCAGGATGGGTGTTGCTCCTGTTCACATAGAAGGGCTGAGGTAAAGCCCTGTGCTGGAGGATTGTCATTACTCAGAAATAAATGGCTGCAGGACACAAGACAAGACCTTCTGATACCGCCTCAGACTCGAGCGTTTGGTTTTAGAGTAGCAAAATCTGAATCTTGAGCTCCTTCAGCCACTTTACTAGCAGTCATCACTGACTGCCCGTCCCTAGCCACCATTTTCAGAAGAGTTAGAAGGTGCTACTTACGGGCATTTCTTCTGAACTCATGAAGCCAAGTCTTGCTGCAGGGGCACTCTGTTCAAAGGGAGCAGTGTGTCAGATCACGAACTAGCCGCCTCCTAACCCCTCCTGACTGCTCTCGCAGAGTTCCAGGTCACTCACCTTTTTCTGACCCTCAGTACTGATGCTGTGGCCAGGGGAGGCATGCAGAGCCAATCTGCCACATCTGCAACTTATTTTTTCTTTAATGCCCATGTGTGTGTGTATGGCCAGAATTCTCCAAATAGGAAATGTGCCTCTGTTGTATTTCAGTTGCTAATGTAGCCATTTAGTCAATATTTATTTGGAATGTCTTGTGCAAGGTCTGGGTGTTTGTGGTTTTGCTTCTTAAGATGACATTTAATTGAAAGTGACTCACCAGTTGATTTGTTCCATAGGACATATAAACCATTCCAGGATAAAGCTAAACAAAATAAAATAGTTATCACAAAATGTACTTTCCAAGGGCAGTACTTTAAAGTAAATTACAAACAGAGAAATGGCATTTAAAAAACTTACCATAGCTGGTTTATTTTGTGGTACTGGTACCCGGGATACGAAACGGGCTATTTGGAACACCTTTAAGTGGTAGCAAACAAAATTAATTTGCACATGCAAATCCTTACTCCTGTAATTTCTGAGAATTATATTAAATGTATTTGCAGATGGTTTAGTTTGAAAAATTAGTACTTGATATTTAAGAAAGCTAAGGGGCCCATAATACTTCATATTCACAGATAAACAAGATGATTTAAAATTTTTATTTTACTTTTATGGAGTATAAGAGTTTTCCCCAAGAGAAGGATATGTCATTGATATCTGTACTTACTGATGGAATTTGTGGATCTGCAAAATCCAGTACAGGGAGCTGTAGATGAATATTAAAGTTAACAGCCACGATAGACAAACTCACACCCTTATCTGGTTTATAATTGCAACAAGACAATTGTAAGATGTGTTTCATTTTCTGTTTTCTTTCGAGGGAGGAGAAGCATGTCAGCCATGAATTTGCTATAGTACATTTTGAACTGGAACGTACTTTCTTGGTTTGAATTTTGGCTCTACCAGTAAGGTTTTATTTCACTCGGAGAAAATTCTGTATCTGTCTTTGTAAAACTGCAGTCAGGGTGTATGGGTGTGGGGTGGGGAATGTTAAATGCCTGCAAGGTGCTAGTTATGTGGAACCTTCCTTTTTCTGTCCATTGCTCTCTTTTTGCATTGTTACTAGGTACTTTTACATGGTTGTCATCCCTCTAATGAGAGATAATATATAATCCTGTTGTTATGCAGAGGAATTAATCACTGTTCTCATTCTTTCCAAACTCCCCCCCCCCCCATGATAGATTGCCTGGGTTTCTCAAGGCTGTCCTGTTTTCTATGGAAGTTTTCATCTTCTACAACTAAGAAGCCAAGTTTTATAGGCACAAAGTCTTTTAGAATCTCTACCACCTCTGAAGGAAGAGGTCAGAAAAATAGATGTTTATGTTCTACTAAAAAAAGCCTTTAAAATAAAAGGCTGCTTAATAACATTTTATTGCATTAGGCTGAGGGTTGTGATTAAATGTGGCTTGCAAATTGGTTTTCATTCATTTGGTTAGTAGGCGATCCTAATCTGATTTTAGAGAAGAGAATCACCTTGACCGTAACTCAGTGGCAGAGTGCTCATCTAACCTGCAGCAGGCCCTGGGTTTGATCCCTGCCATGGTTGAGTGGAGTCAAAAGTGGGAAGAGGAGGGCGAAATTACCTCAGGGTTCAGTGGCATCTCTGTTGGGGCCACTTGCTCGTGAGCCTCTGGCAGTTCCGCATCCTTCAAGGGCAGCTGTCTGGGGTGCATCGGAGGCTGAGGTCCTGCCTTTTGGGGTGTGTCCTGGATAGCAGGGGTAGCAGTGGGCTGTTGGAAATGTTTCATTCCTGGCTGTGGAGGCTGCTGGGATGGCTGGGATGGGAGAGGTGGAGGGTGCACCGGCACCGAGTACTCGTACTGCAGAGAGATTGGAAACGGTGTCAAGAGGGATGTTTCCTGCATGGTGGTGCCAAGAGCTTGCTTAGCAAAAGGCCCTGGGTGTGCTCCGTGTGGACTTGAGGCAGAGGTTGCAGAGGAAGCCAGTCAGTGTCATTTGAGAAAGTGCTGTGTGTTCTTGCCTCCTCTACTTCCTGAGGGACCACCATTGCTCAGAAAGGTGGAAAGTGACCTGAGCCTTTTGAAGCCGTCAGTCATTTCTTCCTCTTGGTTTTCATGACGACCAGTATATATCTTTATTTTGCAGCTCTATTGTTGGACTATAATTATTGATCATAAATCTTTGTCTCCCAGTCAATCTATCTCTATATAGAGAATATAGATTTTTTTATAGATTTTTTTATTTATAGATTTTTTTGAGACATGGTCTTGGAATTGAAAGTTCCTGATACAATCACTATAGTTTTTTTTTGCTTCCTTTAGAGATTACTTACGAATGCCTGCATATCACTTGTAGATCATCTGCAGGCATCCTCAGATTGGCAGAGATGCCCCAGAACTATTTGACTCTGCTTTGCACAGTAATCACCTGTGTTTGAACTCCCATGGCACTCACTTTTTGTGCCTCATAGTTTAGCATCTTGGAGTATGTTGTTATCTCTCAAGCAGGGTTAACTTCCTGAACCTTAGAGGCATTCTACAATGTATTAACATTCACTCTCAAGCACAATTTGGTTAGTATATTTGTTAGGAACCTAGTAAAGGTTGGTTTATGAAATTTTTAATGATTTATTATCTTTTAACTGGAGTTTTTGCCGTTGTTGAGTTTGCCTTTTGAATAATGACATAGATATTAGTTTAAGTAGAAAATTATCCAGTCTGCTTTCATTCTTGGGAATTGCTTCTCTACTGTTACTTCTGGTATCTTTAAGTGAGATCTCTTCTATTTAGAAGTCATCTCTTTCTACTTGAAATAAATATTCAAATGGTTGAAAATTTCAAATATTTTTCCTGAGTGATAAAAACAGTTATAGAATTTGGTATTACTATAGTTGTTTTAAAAATTACTGATTCTTTTCTGTTGTTGGTGTGTTATAACTTCCAGAAGGCAAGCAGGGGAAGATGTCAAAGCTTGAAGTTTCAAACACACTGATGCCATCGACTTACTTGCTGAGTCTCGTGTTCTCTGGGTCTCAGCCACGGGAAAGACGAAGGTGGTGGGAGGAGACCTTGCAGCCACAAAGAATTGAGTGATTTTCCAAAACCAAACCTAGAATACTGTAGATACAGGAAAAAAAAATAACGTGCTTCTACATTATGAACCAAAGTAAAAGGGGAAAGTCATGCTGGTAAATGCAAAATGGATGGGTAAATTCTCCCTTCCAACAGACTGAAATTCCTCTCTGAGCAAGACTGCAGTATCCTCATTAGTTTGTCTGAGAGTTAGTGCTTTAAGCTCTGGTGTTTTGGCCATATAAGTCATGAAAGATTTTCTTTTAATCTAATGAAAATTCAGTATTGTTTTTATTTTTACTGGTTACTCTATTTTGTTTTAGGCTGTTTCAATTACTTACTCTTTCAACATTTAAGATATTGCCTATTCATAAACAGATTTTATGAATTACAATGCTGCTGCTACCACTACCACCATCATAAAAATATCTGAAAATACGTTTACCTGAGAAAGTGCGTTTAATCCTTGAAGACTTCCCAATTGTCTCATTGTCTATCAAGAAAAAATTTAGTGGGTTAGTGTTGGTCTCATGCATTATTCTTTTGGTGCAACTGATTTCTCATGATGTCATCAACATAAACTTGGGGTAGGTAAATCTGAACAAGTCAAAAGTAGACACAAATTATCAATGAAAGATTTTATAACACCTATTGCTGCTGTTGTTCTATTAAAGTAATGAGCTTCCTTGATTAAAGGAGGAAAAAAAAACAGTTAAAGGGGTCACACTGAAAATGAGAAAACAAAGCCAGGCCTGGTGATGCACACCTGTAATCCCAGCACTCAGGAGACTGAGGCAGGAGTATCATTACAAGGTTCAAGACCAGCCTGGGCTACACAGTGAGCTCAAGACCAGCTTGGGCTGTATAGTGATTCCCTTTCTCAAAACAAAACAAAACAAAACAAAACAAAACAACTCAAAGAGAAAAGAATCAATAAAATGGGTTTCATCCAATTTCCCAGCAAGCATGAGGTTGCTGGTACCATTAAAAAAGAAGCTCATTTAATTAAAATAAATTTGTGAGGATATAGCTTCATAAACTTCCCCCCACTTGAATTATCTTTTTCTCTTACAAATTCAGCCTGCAAACGAAAATAAACCTGCATGAACAAAACAAAACAAATCAACTTTTGCTGTTTTCCTGAACAAAAAGTTCTCAAAATAATGCATATAAAAAACATTGGAGGAAAGGGTATCTGGGAGACTGTCTAGAAAGTCCCATTATGACATCAGAAAGTGAGTTTTGCTTTTTAAATGGGAAGATAGTTTTATATTTAAGTTAGAAAGTGAGAAAACTCAGTGAAATTATTTTCCATGTGAAATAAACATGTAGCCCATGTACATACTGACTTTTCTAGATTATTATGATACAAAATTTTGTCAAACCTGTGAAAATTGTGACATTCACAGTCTCATGTAAATATCTGCTTATAATTGTCAACATTTAATCAATCAATCAATTAATTAATTAATTTTTAATTTTGGTACTGGGGATTGAAGTCATGACCTTCCACTTGCCAGGCAGGCCCTAATGCTGCTGAGCTAAATCCCTGGTCCCAACTGTCAACATTTTAATTGATATGGTAAAAAAATTCTCTGTTTTGTAGTTTTCTAAAAAAACGCATGTTATTTATAAGAACTACAATAAAACAAAGCCTCACAGGAAGTGCAGTACAGTGTTAATGCTACTTTTTGTTAGAGTAAGTTTGCAATATAAATAATTACATTTCTTCTGGGAGATGGTGTATGTACATGCCACATCTGATCATTTTTACTCCTCCTTCCTGCTCCTTCTTCCCCAGACCCCTTTCCCATTTCCACAGAGTCTATCTCCTATTTTCTACTATCTTTTTTTTTAAAAAATTTTTGCTCTTTAAATCAAGTCTCATATTAGAGAGACCTTGCAAAGTCTAACCTTTCTGTGCCTGCCTTATTTCACTTAGTGTTACGGTCTCCAGATCCATCCATGTTCCCACAAATCACTTAAATTTATCCTGCTTTATAGCTGAGTAGTATGACATTGTGCATATATACTGCATTTTCTTTCTCCATTTATTGGTTGATGGGCATATGGGTTACTTTCAAGATTTAGTTATTATGAGTTTTGCTGCTGTAAATGTGGTGTGCATATGTCACTGTAAAATGATAACTTTGACACAGGAAGATACCCAGAAGAGGTATAGCTGGCTCAAATGAAATTTTTATGTTTAATTTTTTGAGAAATCTCCATACTGTCTTCCATGGTGTTTATATTGGTTTACATTCCCACCAACAATGTAGAAGGGTTTCTTATCTCCACAACCTTTTCAGCATTTGTTGTTTGCTGAGTTCTTGATAATAGCCATTCTTACTGAAGTAAGGTGGCATCTCAGTTTTTTAATTTCAGTTTTTCCAAACACCAAAGAAGCTGAACAGTTTTTCATGTACTTGTCCATTTGTACTACTTCTGAGAAGAGTCTATTGTCCATTTTTTATTGTTCATTTCAATTATCGTTTTTGATACTTTTTAGGGGGGAAGGTCTTTTTTTTTAGTTCTTTCATATTCTGGATATTAGCCCCTTGTCCAAGGATTAGCTGAAAAAATTCCTTCCCACTGCACAGTCTGTCTTCCTGGCATCATGTCCTGTGCAGTTGTTAATGCTACTTACAGTGCTTCTTATCTTCAATTAAATTTTGTACAATGAGTTTTCTGCGTGAGAACTTTATCATATAAGATATTAAAAGCAGCAGGGCTAAACATAAACCATTTGTGACTATAGAAGAAAGTACTTTAATTAAATATAGTGATTATATTAGTGTGTCTGTAGTATATATTAGGTATTAGTGGTTAGTATTGTTTTGATTTACACACAGATGATGTTCTCAAACTTAAAACATCTATTTAACATTTCAGCAAACTTAGATAAAACTCTAATAAGTATCATTAATGACTCCAGAACCACTCAAGATGATAGTCATAGCCTGTGAGTAGGAAAATTCAGAGTCAGCGCATTATGTCTGTCCACAATCAGGAACATACCAAGGTGAAGTGTACATATTACATACCTCTAGACTCAAACTAGCCATGCCGGGTGGTGCCATGTTTGGTGCTCCTGGTTGCTGAGGAAATGCCTGAATGGAAATAAATACTTTTGAGTTCTCTAGGCAAGAAGCTTCCTTGAATGTGTCGATGGAATGCATGCTGGGAGCAAGAAGTCCCCAAGTCTACCAGGGCTGGTTCAGGGACTGCCATCGTGGCTTACTACTCAAATCATTTGTGCTTTTGGACAAAGTGTGTACAAATTTATTTGGGAGAATTATAATGTTTACTAATTTTTCTCCCAAATGAATCATCTATCTATTGTGTACATCTTTTTACTTTGTTGCTTTAAAAGCAAAATTTTATGTAGTTTACACAATGAGAAATGAAATAAAGCAACAAGACATAAAAAGAACCATATTTTATAGCCAAGTCCCAGCATTTTGGGAAGCTGAGGCAGTAGCATTTCAAGTTTGTGCCTAGCCTCAACAACTTAGTGACTTGGTGGATCACTAAATAAAATAAAAATAGCAAAAGGGCTAAAGATGTAACTAAGCACCAGACCCTCGGTTCAACCTCAGCACCACAAAAAAGAATATTTAAAAAATAATTACATAAAAAAGTAAAAGAGACAGACTTGAGCTGAATTTTCACATGCTTTGGGCTTGTGGGATGTAGTGTAAAATTATAGTGGCAAGACAACTGATGTGCAGAGCCCGAGCGGCCTCCTGGTCCACCACCAAGTCCTCCATCACCTTGGGCGAAAGATGGTGCATAAACCTGTTGACCTGTGTTTATACTCTGAGATCATATCAAAAGCATGTTTTTCCTTAAATAAAAGTATTCTAGCTCTATTATGCTATTATACTTAATGTGTTCACTTAAAAGTTGTTGAAAACACAGCTGTATTTACAACTTGCTTTTAAAATGCAAGACATTTCCCTTTCTAAAGCTTTTTGATATTTTCATGTGTTAATATTCCTAAATATTGGGGTTGAGGGATGGGGAATGGAAGAGTAGGAATTATAGTAAATCGGATTTTGAGAATTTTTATTGCCTTTGGATGTTCTCACAATCCAGTGTCGAGAGCTTGAAATGCCTTTCTTTACTTAAACCATAAATACTGATGAAATACTAAATGTATTGAGACTACTTTTCCTTTGGGAAGAATAATTTCGCAAATTCTGCCCCAATGTATTTCACCCCCTAGGTTTTCATAATATCCCACTTTCTGAGTCATGGTGCAGTTTTCCAAGTCATGAATTGTGGGAAAGATATCATAAAGGCACATGCAACCTCTTGGGTTGAGAAGAGGTCAGCTAACTAGAAAGGGGGAGTGCTGTGGGTGCCCCTGTGTGTGGGGGTGCTGGTATGCATGGCAGGCAGCTTGGTTAGAATTTGTGTGATTCTAAGAGCAGAGCACCCTTCACTGGCTGGTACAAATAACACATTTTGGGTGGCTCCAACTGCAGAAAAGTATACTTTCCATTTGCTCGAAGTCATAAATTAAACAATAATATTGGCGTGAATGTAAATAGAGGATACATTTCTCAGGAGGAATGGAAGGAAAAGACACCTGATTTTTGGTGTTGGCGAGGGTCCAGTTCCTCGGGATGGCTCTGAGTGGCTCAGGTGGGGTGAGGGTAAGTTCAGAGTCACACATCAGAAAGATGAGGGGCCGCCAGCGTTGGCATCGCACAAAGACAAGTCAGGGTGGCACCTTTAATTTTTCTTTCATTTAATATTCACCTTGTGTGATAGAACAGGAGCTCTATGTTTACTCATGGATTTAAGGTTTTTATCTGTGTAATCAATTTTTATCCACTTTTTTCAAAACATGAAGCTTTAAGAAACTCAAGGAGCTGAAATGTCTAACGTTCATCTGAGGCCAGCCCTGAGCTCCTAGAGACAGGAGAGCATGTCTGACCCGTGGGTGTGTCCCCAGTGCCTACCGAGGACTGGCTGGCGGGGTGGCCGCTGCTCAGTGTGTACTCGTGAAGTGCACATGGCAGAGCGGAAGAAAGGCTTTGTGATGTGGGACTGACATGGTTGGCCGGAGTAGCTCAGTGCTCACAGGGCTGTGTCTATGTGTGCCTGTCTCGGGGCGGGCGTGGGACTGGAATGCTCAGTGAGCCCCATTGCTCTGATTTGTTAGATTTAAGAAACATGAGCTCAGTCACACACTTTCACCTCTACAAATAAATGTGTTAATTACCGCTTCAACCGCAATCATCCAACTCTGTTTTATAGCCAGAGTAATTTGGCTAATATTTTCTTTCTTAAAATGTAAGACAATGTGCATTTTTGTCCAGAAAAATGTCCCTGTTTCACTTCATTCTCACAGTTACAGCAAAGAGTTGCAAGTAAAATTTTGCTATGGCATTGTGGAGACCATTTAAGTCTTTTAACTTTAAAGGAGTTAAATGAGACTTAGAAATTACCATCAGAATATTTTAAATATTGTATGTAGTAGAAAGATGTTCGATGCACTGCTTTTGATGGCGAGGGTGTCACTGCCTGGAGTAGTGTGACTTTTAATTAAACAGCAGCTACCCCTTGGCTGAAAAGAGCACAGGGCCCTCAGCCAGGTCCCTGCAGTGTTTCTTGGCTCCCGCATGGCCCTCTGGAGCAGACAGACTCACCGGCACTGCAAAGCTTATTTTCAGGAGGGACAGGAACAGCATCAGGTCCTTCATTTTGAAGAGTGGAATCTAGAACACAGTTGGGTTGGAGAACTCAGATGAATTTTTGCTTCAAAACAGTTAAAAGAGTCTGAGTCACCTATTCTTCTGAAACCATCAGGTTTTAAGAACCAACAAAAAACAAGCTGTTGCTAAACAACTGACTTATAATTATTATTTCCTGGAATGAGTTGACAAACAACTAAAAGTATCTAAGCACTTTTCAGTGGTGCTACAGTTTAAATGAAGATTCTGGGACCATTCCCTTGGACATTCTCTAAATGCTGGGCTTCCTTTCATAATATAAATCTGAATTTAAGAACATCTCTATGAGATGATACACTGGTTTATCGAGTACCATTCATAGGAGTTTATACTCTTCTTGATGTCTGGGATGAATCTGAAATGCACTTGAAATGTAATGCAACCATCAATACCTTCCTTTGTGGCAGGTATTTGGTATATCATTTGATGTTTAGGTAATCTGTGTAACCATGCTAAAATGTATCTTTTACAGATTAGAGTAAGTTGAATATGTTAATTTCCTTTGCTGTTAGTGGAAAACACATCCCAAAATATATTTTGGTATTTATTCCTAAAATGAATGATCTCTTTGATTGATAAATTTGAAAAGCTCTTTGCTTTTACATGAATGAAAATCTGACTGGCAAAGAGATTTGCTCCTCTTTTTATACCTTTTAATTAGCCACTAACACTAATAATAACAAACAGTAAAAAAACCAATCTGTAGATAAGTCTTTTTTTCTTAACTGGATGGGTGTTCGTCATGTCTTCTCTGTGCCATGCTAATGAATGATAATAAGCTATTATTCAGCATCTTGCAACAAATGAAGATAAATCCTCCCTGGACACAGGAAAAAAACTTACAGGAAACACGGAAATTATAAAATCATGTTTTACCTTAGACGGTGACATTCACAAGTGCTCTCAGGGCCTGTTGATGCCAATCAAGGTACTTCTAAGGAAAGAAGATTAAAATCTTTTCTGGCCTGTGCCTGGGACTCTCTCTGTATCTCTCATTCGCGGAAGATCAGAAACCTTTATTTAAAGTGCCAATCCACCAATCAAAGTGGAGCAAAATGGAAGAAAAAAAATCCCTGCTCCTGAAATTAGTCCACACCCTTTAATTGCATGCAAGGACACTGGTCCTGTAGGGTCTCATTATTTTTAATTGTAACTCAGCCCCTGTATTTATTCAGAGAAGTTGATTGCAGAGAAGACAGTAAGGGAATAATGGATCTGGGCTCTGAAGACAATCATTTGGTGAGCTGGGGGAAATATATGTAAAATAGGTGCAAAGCAAGCAATTATCTGTTTTGTGCAAGTGTTTATCTGTAGATAAAGCTAGTGACCTAGTGCAGTATTCTCAAGATTTTCCTTTTCCTGTTGGTTGTGGTGGAGTTAACTACCCTCCCTTCCCCAACACACACACACACACACACACACACACACACACACTCTCTCTCTCTCTCACACACAGACACAGTAGAAAGTAACACGAATATAACTTCCTGGGCTTGAAATAGAAGACAAAATGTGAGATAGATGATAAAAGAGTTGTGCTGTTTTTGTTTGGAATCGCTGAGGTATTTTCATGTCTGAGGATACTGATTAGAGCTAGCTAAGCTTTGGGATTACCATGGGTCAATCTTTGATGTATTTTCTTTGAGAAGAGAGGAAGAGGAATTCAGAATATTCCCCAGGAGCCAATCAAACCAATGTGCACAGCTCTCTTGTGAGGTAATGCTATTTCTAGACATTAGTATTAAGCCAGGTTGGCAAGGCTTACTTGGGTCACTTAAAAGGTTAACGTCAACCTAGATGACTTTTTCTCTACGAATAGATAAAAATGTCATGGATATAGATAGAACTTCAGCTGCCTTAGGAATTTCCCTGTTCCTCTTAGTCTTTCTAAAGATGTGATTTCACACATGGTAGGGATAAGTGTTTGTGGTTCCTTTCTGGAGAAGGGATGACTCAGTGCACTTTAGGGAAGCAGAGGTCTTGCCAATTACAGGGAACACTGAGGAAGCCTGTATTTTGGGAAAAACACATCTCCGTGCTCAAGTGCAGGCCTAATAGCTTTAAATAGTGTTATTTAAGCAGTTATCCCTAAAAAACTCCTTCTGTCACTGATAGCAGAATTTTCTTTAGGATGCAAAGAAATCTCAGTGTGTTCTGTAACATTAAATGTTATTGAAATGAACATATTTCTGTCTCCCTCGCCACCCCAATGCCTCCTCTTCTTGAGCAAGTCACCTGGTTTCTCTAATCCTGTTTCTTTGTAACATAAAGGAAACAATTCACTGTCACAGACTTGTTTTGAAAATTTGTTGACGGATGATGATGCAGCACCTGCCAAACAGTGAGTGCTCAGCAAGTCGGGTGACTGCTTTGGGGAGACACCACATGAAATATGAAGCCATGAGCCATGTGGTGTGCGTGTCTGTGGCACAGGGTTTCACCAAGTCACTACGCTGTGTCTTGATGAGTTTGTATATAGGCATATACCCACGATACCATCATCACAACCAAGGCACTAAACATATTCACTAACTTCCTGCATTTCATTCTGTTACTTGGTGGGTTTTGTTTTGTTTGGCAAGGCACTTAATGCAAGATCTAAATATTGTTACTATAGCAATGTGTTGTACTGAAACTCTTCAGAACTTTGAATCTGCAGTGAATACCAGGTGCCTTTTACTCACCGAAGAGTAATTCATGTCTCCCTTTCTTCTGGCCCCTGCTTCTTGGTGTGTGACTGACTATTTTAGGATAGTCACAGGATTTGGCCTTCTGTGACTCATGATTTCACTTGGTACAATGGCTGCTAGGTTCCTCTTTTTGTAGACAGCAAGACTTTCATCTTCCTGAGGCCAGTGATGTCCTGTTGTGTGTGCTTTCCCCACTGTCTGCCCCGTCATCTGTGGGTGACCGTTTGGATTGTTTCCCTAGTCTGGCTGTGGTGGGTGATACTGCTGTGAGCCTGGTGGTTCTTCCCAGACTGCTTTCTTTCCTCTTTGCCACTTGTTTCTTAAAGCCTTACTCACATTTTACCTCTTCATGACTCCTTCACAACCATTCCATCACGATATTATTTTTGCCTTCTCTGAATTGTAAATATTTGTATCATTCACCATACTGACTTGTGACAACTTGCTCATGATAGATCTTTACTATTTTGCTTTGTATGTGGCCTTTTAACTTAATTGTGGTATGTTTTTCATTTTTTTCAGCAATACGAAACAATCCTATAGGTTGAAGTTACTCTGCTAATGTGCATCCTTTTGCATTCTATGCATATAAACACACAGTATTTGGATACATTTAGGCATTAATTTGCGTGTTTAACATATATCAGTTTATTCAGTCCTCAGAAAAACTTTCTGAAAAAGATGCTATCCTTCTGCTTTTTAATATATAATAAAGCCCAACTATCCAGGGCCAGAGTCCTCGCTTTCTTTACTATGTCAGAACAAAATGAGTTCCCAAGTAGCAAAAGATAGGTTGGCCACCCATCCCTGGGTGCGAGGAAGCACAGCACGTGCCTTGTCTGTGGGGAATTTATCAGAAACTTACTAACAGAAAAGAGATACATAAAAATCGCTAATGAAACATCTGTTAAATAACAACCTAATTGAGAAGCATACCCATTATGGCGAGGGATGCTAAGAATTATGATTCTCAGTTAGAGAAGGTGTCTGCCCTTGGGGAGGCTTGCTGCTGAGGAAGTGTCGGGAGGTAGTTTTGGCTATCACAGTTTGCCCAGGATTGGGTGAAGGGGGATTTGCTGCTGTCATCTACTAAACATCAGCTTTGTACCTCTCCCCTGAAAATCCAATTGTCTATACTGCCTAGATGTGGAAGCTCCTGGAGAAGAATGCTTTATAATTTTCAAGGCAGGAGCAGGGACGGAGAGAAAGCACAGTCATACTGGGGAAAGCCACTCTTGGATTTGTATTTACTTGTGGTGCTAGACTTGAACACAGAGCCTTCACACCGGGAAGGTATAGCCCCAGTCCTTTAAATTTTTGTCTTTTATTTTGACACAGGGTCTAAGTCACTATTGTCCAGGCTGGGCTCAAGCTTTCAATCCTCCTGACTCAGCCTTCTAAAGTGTTGGGATTACAGATTTGTACAACTGTGCCTGGTTTAGGGGAGGCCAATTTAAAAAACTCCCTTTGAATGTTAATAAAATAAATAATAAAGACTTCATGACTCTAAACAGTGCGATCTATTGTGCATAATATTGGCAGCTCATTTGTATGACCACTGTCATGTGCCAGGTGTCACTGCACATTTGCTGTCTTACTTTGTCTTCATGAGCTACACAGTCGACATACAGGTGGCATGGACGTTAGAAAGGGTGCTCGTGGGCTGCAGAGTGAGGCACCATAGCCTTGGTCTGGACTGCCAGTCACTGCACTGTTCTCATTAGCATTTTTTCAGGGTCCTTTGGTTTGGGCTAAAGCTTATTTGATTGTTAATTCTTACAAAAAATGAAGACTATCTGTGAAATCTACTGGTACATTGTTACCATACAGTACCATAATGTAGGAGTCAAATTTGAATTATTTTTACTGGCTAATGGAGATAGTCAAAGTTATTTTTTTTTTATTTGTCAAAGTTATTTTGAAAGCTGCAGACAATATCAGATGATATTAATTTTCACTGGCTTTCATTTATTTCATATTTAATAAGAAATAAAAAATATACAGAAAAGATCAAATAGATGAAAGTTTTTACCTCCTCTTTAAAATTTTTCTTTTATACTACTTATGTATTTAACATTTTAACAGTTATAATGTACTTAATGTTTTATCATAAATATCAATAAGTGATAAATATATTTAATTGCCTGGGTAATAGATCTTTTTTGAACTTTGCTTATTTCTAATTTTTCAAAATAATATTTAGATTAGCAATGACTTGACAATATGTTTATATCTTGGATATTTTAGTATAATCTACCATGAATACAATTTTGATAATATTGTTGAATTGTCCAAGTTAAGACACAGCCAACACTTGTACCAGTTTTATCACAACTTTGCCAGAACTTGTTCATTTATTCTCTGTCCTTTTTTCTCTCTTCTTTCTCTGCCTCCCTCTCTCCCTTTCTCTGTTTTCTCTTCTTTCTTTCTCCCCCTCTCCCTCTTTCCCTGTCTCCTTGTCTCTCTCCATTTAAGCTACTTGTCACCAAAGGATGGTGCCATAAACACAACTTTTATTCTAGTTTTTGGATATGTTTATTCTTCATAATAAAAAATATGATATTTTGATACATGTATTTAAAATTATGTGAAAAATAATTCATAATGCATTATAGAACCTTTCTGTATTCTATGCCCTGAAAATGGAATTCCTTTAATCCTTATGACAGTCTCATAGGGCAAGCAGTGTTACTGTCCATAAACAGTGTTACTGTTTTATAGATGAAGAAAGTGGATTGAATGAGAATAAATAGTTTGACCAAAGTCACACAGTTAGTGGGAGGCTGTCTGGATTCAACCTAGACTGACTGATGAGAGAGCCAAACTGTACCAAGAGATTTAAAAACTCTAATGGAGTAAAATGTACAAAGCAATTAATTATACGTTTGAATTTCATTGCAACTAAAAGAAGAAATGGAAATAATTCATGTGTTCATAGAACGACAGAGCATCTAACGTGTAGATACAGTTCTAGGCTCTGGAGAGATGAAATAGAGCAAAGCAGATTAGAAAAAGGTCCTTGTAGAGGACAGCTTTCTGCAGGGAATAATCAATAAGAAGGGTAAGTAGGTTAAATATGGTAAGTGGCACAGAGAAAAACCAACCCAAAGGAACACTGAGATTGTGGCTGAGATATGAGGTCTAGTGGCCACAGAAGGCCTCAACATGAATGGCACGACTGGACAGGGACTTGTGGGACATGACGAGGAGGGTGCCTGTACACCTGCAGAAAGCAAAGCAAAGTGCCTGGCATGGGGAGGACATTTTTTTTTTTTTGGTCTTTTTGAGACAGGCTGGCCTTGAGCTCATTTTGTAGCTCAGGCTGGTCTTGAACTTGCGACGATCTTCCTGCCTAGGCCTCCCAAGTGCTGGGATTACAAGCGTGCACACTGGCTCATGTGCAGAACAGAGGTCGAGGCTAGTGTGGGCTCGGGGGACTGAGTGAGGAAGAGACGCTGGCGATGAGATCATGTAGATCTAGAGCTCATGGTGGTGGCTTCAAATTTCCCTCTGAGAAGCCAGTGGGTGATTTGGGGCAGAAGAGGGACACCATGCATCCTCTGACTGTCTGGTAGACAAAGACTGGAGAGTCTGACCCTGTTTAGCTAGGAGGTAGACAATACGGGCTGTGGTGGCCGCTGCGGGGTGGAGGAATGGGGTTGGGCTGATCCTTTTCCGTGGTAAATCTGACGGGCTTTATGAATGCAGGGTGGGCAGGCTTTGAGAGGTGGTAGCCAACGCTGGTGTCCTGTGTATCGAGCTACTCATTGGGAATATCTATCCCGTTTCTCTTTTAAGGCAGCCATCTGGGACGTACAACTCAGAAACAAGAAAAACCAATCTCTTCAAAGCCGGCAAGTGGGGGTGGGCACTAAGGCTCACCTACTCATAAGCAAGTTTTAAAGTTTTTGCTTATTCTTGAGTTATTATTCCAAAAGTAATCATTTTCAGATCACATTATTTTTTCAAATCATTAGATATTAGAAATGGCAAATCAAATGGGAAAGAGGATTATTCCCAGATTTAGAAAAAAATCATGTTCACTAGAAATAGTAGCTGACACCAGAAGATAAAGATAAAAACAACTAAAACATGAAAAAATGTAAAAGATAGAGAAGTGAGAATACTTGGTACAGGGTCTCATGCTTCTCAGGGCCTCAGAAGACCCTGTTAAAATAGGAATGAGTGTAATAGCCTTTGAATAGTCTTGTGCCATTCAAACCAAGTTAGACCGTTTTGAATTTTTTGGTCAAGGGAAGCAGAGAGGTAATAGATGTTTTGCCTCTCAAAGGAAGAAATGTACTGTGATTGCTTGGCTGCGTCAGTTTCTAGGGGAGCACAGAGGATATTCTGGCAGGTCTCAGTTTTGTGGTTCTATCTTAGGCAACTGGCTTAACAAACCAGAAGAAAGTATAGAGGGTTATTTCACTCCCCTTTCTTTTAAACTTAGAAGCTGCCTCAACTTCCGTTCCCGGGGTCCTTCTTGACATATTCCAAAATCCCAGTGTTATGGCTTGGTCTTGACATCCTCCAAGGTCTCATATGGTCCTAAGTGGGTCAGAGATGGCTGGGTCTAGGGTGTGTGGTGCTAGAATTGATTCATGGTGCAACGATAGCTAGGATCAAGGGCCCTAGGATTAAGGGTGAGAGTCTACTAAGTAGCCTGGATAAATATAAAGCATAGGAAAAGTGTGGTTGTTCCTTGTTGCTTTTCTGCCTTCTGCCCGCCATGAACTTTTTCTTCTCTTCAATGCCTATCTACCCTTTGTCATCTTTCTTTGGAGCCAGCTGATTATAGACTAAAATCTCTACAAACTGTGAGCTAAATGAACCTTTTATCTTTTTAGTTAGGTGTGAGTTATTTTGTCTCAGCAACAAGAAAAATAACTAAGACACCTAGAGACAATTCAAATGCTTTCACTAAGCTCCAAAGACTCCTAAGAACCAAATTTCTTTAAATCTTTCAGCATTAAACCAGTGTTATTTTCTGATTCTTATTTGGGGAAAATACAGTGATACAACCCATTTAAATCCAATTTCTGGCCTAGGGAAAATATGGTAATATATATTACTAGATTTAGGGTCAACCACCCTGAATTCAGATTTTGACGGGTTTATCAGACAGATTTGCATCTTTGGCAAGTTCCTTAACCTGTTTGTGTTACCGTTTTTTAAAGGTCAAGACAGTTAAGACTTTATAAGGCTGATATGAAAATGAAATGGAACAGCATAGAAAAAGCACCTTTCCATCATGTCACGTAGTGGACTTTTAGTAACTGGTTTCTTTCTCTCAGGATTCCATCTTCTTCCAGCTCCAAGTGAGGATCAGAAAGGTTGCATAATCATTCAGGAGAGTGATGATCAAGGAATCTGCACTATGAATCTCACACACTGAAGTTCCTGGGTAAGTGAAATGTTGGTTTAATAGTACAAGTCCTTTTGGAGTTTCTTGAGCACAAGCATGCCACTGGTGTCCCCAGCACAGACTCTGAACCGTCTGGTGTTCTGGGGTGAGGACTGCTTTGTCTAGAAGATGGTATTTTAGATTCGGGTGAGATGAAGACTCTGTGCTCCCCTTATGTTGTCTCAGCATTTCTGTCTGAAACACAAAAGTGCCGAGAGGTACAAACTGCCTGCAAAATAACAGAGGCCGGGCAGACGATGAGGCCCATGCATTTTCTCTTTAAACCAGCAGGATGTATTTATCTCTGACTGGCTGCGCTGTGCTTCCCAGGATATAATAAATCTTAGCCTCCCAGGAACAATGGGTGTGTGTGTGGCAGGTGGGGAGACTGTAAGGGTCTGCGTTCACTTCATACCTAGTGTGTACATCTTACAATTCTGACTGGGAAATGAGGATCAAAGCATTTCAGACAGAAATGAAGAAGACGGAAATGAAGAAGACGGAAATGAAGTGGTCACTGCCTGCTCACAGCCAGGCAGGTGTGCAGCAGAACTGCATCTGTAGTGCAGTCTGGGTCCAGAGCCTGCAGCTGTCACACTGCTGCAGCACATGGGCCTGGGCTGCTGAACTGTGGGGACATTTCCACAGTTAGCACAACAGGGCCTGACAAACACTACCCCTCTTTGCGGATATTCCTTGCAAGAAGCAGTCCTGGGATCAAACATAGCTTTACACTCCCAATCTCATGATGAAGGAACTTGTAAAAACTTTCCCCCAAACCTATCTCCCTTTGAATGTTTACCTGACTTTGGGATGGATATGCCCTGGAACATCCTTAGGAAATGCTGTGTAAGAACCCTCACAGTGTGAGATGTAAGCATCCCAAAGCAGGGTTGTGACTGAGAGCCTCCTTAGTGCCTCTTAAACAGGAGGGCTGAGTACATGACATGCAAGCAGAAAGTCTCCACTCCAGCTACCCTGACGGAATTTCTGGGGGGAAAGAACAGCACAGACCTGTGCTCGCTCAGGGGAACAATCTGCTCTTTTTGTACCTTCTCTCCTGAATGTTTATGCGACCTTACTGATCCTCACTTGGAGCTGGAGGAAGATGGAATGCTGAGAGAAAGGAAGCAGTCACTAAAAGTCCACTAGGTGACACAGTGGAAAGGCGCTTTTTCTATGCTGTTCCATTTCATTTTCATATCAGCCTTATAAAGTAAGTCTTAACTGTCTTGACCTTTAGAAATGGTAACACAAACTCAAAGAGGTTAAGGAACTTGTCAAAGATGCAAATCTGATAAACTTGTCAAAATCTGAATCCAGGTTGGTTGATCCTAAAATCCAGTGTACATTACCATATTTTCCCTAGGCATAAAACGATTTGTGTGGACTATATCACTGTATTTTCCCCAAATAAGAACTAACCAGAAAATTGGCCTTAGCATGAATGCTTATGATAAGCTCCACCTCCAAAATAAACCTTAGTTAAGGTAGTCAGACAGACACATTTGGTACATTTGTTGTTACACATAATGGGTATATTGAATTATAAAATAATATCAATATATAAGTAAATCTAAATAATGTCATTGATATTATTTCTTAAAATGAACGATAATATAAATTATAATTTAGTGTTTGTAAATACCTTTGGCTGAGAGGTAAACGTCTATGTCAACAATGAATTCCAGACTTAATGTCAAATGACCAACTATGCACAGATACCACATGTGTATGAGATATACACTTAACAAATGGACTCGGCTGGGTCTAATATAATTTGGTATGTCATGTGTTGTAGTGATGCACCATGAGCAGGCTACAGAAGCAGGAAATGCTCATTAAGGAGATCTCTGTTCCTGGACATGAGAGATCAGGGCCAATACTTCTATAGGAAATGGAGTCACAAGAAATTCAGGCCAGAATTTGGGGTTTGGAGAGTTACAGTGATACTCCAGAAGTTGATGTGACTGTACTTGAATACATGTAGGTTAATGTACATGAATAAATGAATAAGCACAGATTGTCATACATACATGAATAAATATAGACTATTGACCATGAAAAAATAAGACATTCCCTGGAAAAAGTCTTACTGTGTCTTTTGAGGCAATATGGTTGTACAGCATGGAGACTTCGATGTTCTTTAAATATGTTGTAGATATTAATTCATAGTATTGCGCTTATTAAGTCCATAGACTTAACTACTTTCTTTTGGCTAATGGCTCTTCTTCATTGAAAAAAATAATATTTGACCATTCCAAAACCTGGAGTAGTAAACAGTATTCAGGTACTATGCCTGTGTGAAAGCTGCATTACTGTGCTGTTTTTGGAGAGAGAGTCCCTTGGCTCATTTCTTGCTTGACTTCACTGTGTCAAACCTTAAAAGACAGGAAAACTTACTGACTTGCTTTACAAGAGTTGGGCAGAACTGGCAGTCTTTGATTAAAGGCCTGAATCAACTTGGAGGAAATTGTATTTTGTCTATGATAGGCAGTGTCTGAAGTGTAAGAGGGTAATTATCCAGGGAAAATATAGGTAAGAAAAACCAAGATATGAGTTATTAACGGAAAGTAAACCCAAAGAGTCAGCATACTTTAAATTTTAGGCTGTTTATGAATCAGCCAAGAGATGAATTATAAGTGTTTTAATATCTGTGAAATAAGTGTACTAAGGAATTAGAAAACAAATTTTCCAAGTAGTATCATTCTTTCAAATGGCTCCAAAAGCTATTTGACAGGCAGTGATGATCATAAATGGCATAAAACCAATAGTAACTACTATTAATGAACATTTACAATGTCCTGAGCATATATTAATCACATGCTGTGCTTTATCTCATTTAGAAGTTGGGAGTTCTGGTGAGCAGCGTGTCTTTTGAATGGTAACTGTGGGAGAGCTGGGGTACGGTCTCTTCTGGAGCAGGCCAGATGTCCTCTTTCTTTGCCTCACCCCTTCTGGTTCCCTTGTGCCTGTCACTGTCCTTGTGTGGGCAGATGTTTTAGGCTTTCACACTTGCCCTGTCTGAAGTGCCTGCCCTGCTGCAAAGAACAGAACACCCATGGTTCAGTTATCTTCCTAATCACATAGCAGTGTGTTTTACACCATCATAGACCATGAGAACAAAAGGTGTTTCTCCTTTAATGAAAACAGAGTACGTGCAGGTGCGTTTTCAGATCTCATGGAGGCGGCCTGCCCGCCAGGACCTTGTAACTGCTCTGGGATCCCCCAGCAGCTTCATGACTTGGTCCTCTGGTGGCCACATCTTTATGGAGACACAGACATTCTCTGTGCCTGCTTTATGTTATACAACTGTTGCCAACTGCTTCTTCCAGTCCCCAGTTTGAATTTCATGAGAGGGAGGATGTGAGTGCTTCAGCTAGTAGGTTTCTGTACAGGAGGCCAGTGCTGGGTTGGGCGTCTCTCCAGTGTTGGTTGGAAACAGCATCCATCCCTAGTCTGCTGGGCTGTGGCCAGAGAGGCAGAGTGGCATAAGGCAGGGCTGGAAAATCCACAGGGCCATGGGGACGGGTGTGTTTTTAGAAGCTTCTAGAAAAAGGTTACAATCGTTAGACACCTTTATTGGTCTATCCAAAATCAGTTTCTTGACACGATTGTTGTACCAAAAATGTTTAAAAATTATTTTTCTTTACGATAAGCAGCAGACTTCTGTTGCTAGTCAGATGACTTGCAACTACTCTAGTATCTCCCCTTAGAAAGACCCATATCAAAGTGAAGTCAGAATCACTTAGTGCTAGATGAACAGTGATGCTAGGTGGCACGAGATGAGTACACAGCTCGTGTTTAGAGGTATGCACAACCCATGCCAGGGATAGGCTGCCTCTGGGCCTGGAACACATGGCTTCTTTAGCTTCAAATGTCTACATCTATCACATGCTAGCGATGGCCTGGCACATGGTTTGCTCATTGGGAAAATCTTCGGGACTATGAAGACAGTGCTACCTGAGTCTCCCTGAGTCAGTACCAATCTTGGCCTCTGGGACTTGCCTTTTTCTAAGGATGATGCCTTAATCCAGGGTTTCCAGAGAAACAGAGCCAGTCAGATGTAGCTACACACAGAACATACAATGTGTATACAAAGAAAGAGATCTTTAAATTTTTTTATTTATCTCTTTGTGATACTAGGTGTTGAGCTCATTGTGGTGGCCTGTTTAATGTGTTTACTCTCAGAACTCCAGAGTCCGGGGCTGGAGAATTGCTGTAGCTTTGTCTGGCTTACATAATAAGTTCAAGGCCAGCCTGAAATGTTAGTTTTTATTTTGTGACAAGGTCTTGTTCAGTCGCTAAATCATCCAGGTTGTGCTCAAATTTGCTCTTTTTCCAGACTGTTGGGATTCTACGTGTGTACTCCTTGTGCCTAGCTGAAAGAGGTTTATTTTAAGGACACTGCCTATCATAGACAAAATACAATTTCCTCCAAGTTGATTCAGGCCTTTAATCAAAGACTGCCAGTTCTGCCCAACTCTTATAAAGCAAGTCAGTAAGTTTTCCTGTCTTTTAAGGTTTGACACAGTGAAGTCAATATGTTCATATGCCAAGGAAGGCTGACCATCTCAAGATCTGTAGCTGGCTTATAAAGTTTTCGCTTATTAATTGGAAAGGCTTTATTCTGGGCTTCTTGATATGGAAATATTTGAAGCTATAGTATATGAAGTTTTATTCAAATATTTCAAGGAAAAAGACAGACACTATGGTAACTACTATTAAGTCGGGTTATTTGGTGGTGAAGCACTATGTTGCTGAAACCGTCATGCTTTGACCTGTATTGTTATATTGTTATGTCCTGTTTTATCTCAATCTCTCCCTTATTCTTTAAAAAAATTATTTAGTTATTTCTTATGTTTGTTTTAATTAAGGGGAAAAATTAAAAAAATTAGCAGGATATATAATAGTAACTTTTTTTGATTTCCTATTAACTTGTTTTGAAGTTCTGTAATACTCCCACTATCTTGTTTTGACTTATTAGACTCTGTTCCATTCTGTATGATAGTATCAAGTTTGAGGGTATAGGCAACTACTTTGAAGGCAATAAGATTCACTAGGATGCCCATTCTGGTTTGACTATTGTCTCCTTTGGAAGTCCTGTAATGTTTACAATGCTTAAGTTTTATTGGTCTTGTTCTCTACTGTTTTGTTCAACTTTATAATATCTGATGAGATAGACAATTCTTTTTAAGGAAACAAGAGACATTGTTGATAACCATTGTTGATATCTTTGTACTCTGTTTTACATCATGTGCTATGTCTATCCTTGGTTTTTGACTGACAGCTTTGTTTTGCCATATTTGACTTTATTCTCCCCCCCCCCCAAAAGTAATAAGAACTAAGGAGTAATAAAACCCAAAATGTGTAAATTTTGTTGTAAAAAAGAGAGGGGAAAAAAGAGCTCTAAAGGATACAACAGCAAGTGTGTTTAGGGGTGTTAAATAGCTGACCATATTAATGTTTTTGGTTGGATCACTGAACACAACTGTTTGCAGTCTCACTGTTTGAATGTCCACTTTGTATGCTTTGATACTGTGATTTGAGCAACTATCTCTAAGATGATAATATGTAATCTATTAACTGGTGATTTCTTACTGTTTTTTTTTTTTTTTTGTAGTTCTGTATTACTTGTACCCTTACACCGCTTTGTTTTGTCTTGTGTTTTTCTCTTTTTCCTTTTAAATAAAATTAAAAAAAAATAGATCTGTAGCTGGCCAAAAGTCTGGGAGAACCTGCAGTGTATCCCCAGCCTGGATCAGCTCAAGATTCAGGAGCACTGATACGTCAGGTGGAATCCAAAGGCAGGAAAAGCCTAACATCACAACTGCAGGAAAATGGGAAAGATGTGGGTTTTTTGCTCTCAGATGGCAGCCTTTTAGTTTGAGTCACTCCCTTCAGTTATTGGATGGGGCCACTCACAGGCAGTGTGTTTCCCTTGGTCCACTGGTTCAGACCTCAGTTTCACCCCTGCAGACATGCAGAGTGATATCTGATCAGCTACCTGAGCAAGCTGAGTCAGGCTGATGCACAAAATTAACCATAATAGATGTTCTTTAATTTTATGTTTAGCCAAAGAATTAATTTATTTTCAAAAGAAAAATGAGTATCTTATTTTGGTGTTATGCATTCAGCTCAGCAGAGCAAGTCTGTGATTGTTTGCTGTGTCACTGTGATTGTGGACCCAGAGCAGAGCAGTCCACATTTGGATTATTGCTTCCCCGGAAGCTGATGTGGCTGAGGCCAAGGCCAGAAACCTGGCATCAACTTGGAGTGACAAGCAATACAGAGCTCACAGAGTGTATGGAATAAGACCTGCCCTTGTAGTAGAGGCCTATTCACACTGTCTCCTCCATCTGGCACTGTGGGAATGCATGGCGCTCCTTGAGATGGTTTTGGGAGCCCTGAGGTCAAAATGACCTTTATAGCAATTCTAAGATGCTGTTTGTCCTTTTTCACTTTCCCTCTCACCTCATTGCATGGGGGAGCTTTCCAGAGGCTTCATGATATGCACTATACAGATAGGATGCATCCTTGCAAGCGAACAGTTGTGAGTTCGATCCCTGCTACCAAAAACAAAACAAACAAACAAACAAAAAACAAATAGGGTACATGTAGAAAAAGATATGAGAGGTTTGATAGCTTCTGTTTGGCCAGAAAGCAAGGAGATTTACAAATACATAACATCGTCACTATTACCAGGTTTTTATTTTGGGGAGATAGTTATTTTTTGTGTAAATATTTTATTTATATTATGATATAATTTATTTTTTGTTGCTATTTAAAAACAGTAAATGTTAAAAGAATCCCTATGTAGAGAAAATTTCTATGGAGAAGAAATAGAAAATGAGACATCCCATCTGAACAAAATGATAACGTGAATCTAACATGAAAATTCTAGGAACCTCTATTCTGAGATTTTCAATATTGCAGTAAATTTAATTAGGTTTGTTTCTGTAAAGTTGCTTCTTTGCAATGTACATTTCCGTCAGAATCTCCTTCATGAATTTAATCAGTCCTTCACACTTGCTGAATGCTTCCTCTCAGCTGCTTAGTCTGCTTAGAGGCTGTGATGAGAAAGATTTTAGTCCTCAGGAGCTCAGTTAGCGAGAGTCACACATGCAAAGAACAAAAGTGTGATGTAGTGGAGGCATGGATAAAAGCTGTACTACTGTACACATTCTAGAAGTTGGTTTATTTAGTAAACCAGAATTTATTGAGTTTGACTTTGAGCATAGTGTAGTGGTAAGGATATAAAATTATGGCAAATAATCTTGCCTTCTAGAAGCTCACAGCTGTTGGTGAGACACACACACATATACACCTCCAAATTAGCTGTGGTAATTCAAGATAGTATTACCTGGCAATTAATTACTTGTAGCAAATAAAACCATATTTTATGGAGACATTTTTCAAAACCTGCCAGAGAACACAGCTTCATATAGGAGCAGATACAAAGCTGTGCTGCAGAGTATCTTGAATAAGCCTGAGGGGCGGACTGGAGTTCACATCAGAGAGGCAGAAGAAAGTGTTTGAAGGTTGAAGGGGAACACAGAGTACATTTTTATTCTCTTCAGAACTGAAGTCCTCTTTTTATAAATATTTCCTTTTCTGAAATTAAATTCGTGGCATAACCTTCATGCACACACAGTTTAAAAGCTGAAGTACATGACATGGAAATACAGTGTTCTTGGTAATAATTTAAAGGAGGAAGGAAAGTGCAGTAAAGAGAGCATATGCACATACAGAGTGTCTGTGCACGACTGCCCAAGTAGCCCATGCGAAGAAGTCAGATATTCGCGTCTACCTGTAATGGCTATGATGAAACCAAAGGAGCAAAATTACAAGCTCCTCTCAATAAGCAGAGGAAAATGAGAGAGCAAGCAAGAGCACAGCAGAGTAAAAACTTCTGTTGGAGTAAGTAATGGCAGGCTGGGCCAGCCTCCATGTGAGAAGAGAAAGTGGGAAGGACCCTTAATTGTAGGAGAGAAAACATGTCAAGACAAATTACAGATGTGGAAGTGAGGAAATAAGGAAGCAGAACATTTTTGCAGAAGAATTGGACCTTATGCAAGTGAGTGTCAAGTCCCTGTTTTGCATGAGATGGTGTTGAGAGATACTCCTCTAGAACCCAGGTTCTTTCTTGAAATCACACTGAGGCATATATTCTGGCTTGCATGCACGTTCTGTCAAAGGCCGTATATTTTGATAGTAGGGAATTGGAGATTTGTGGAAAAAGTGGTATAGGGGATGATACAGAAATTGTGTAGTAGATCTTGGAAACTGTGAATTTAAAAAATGAAGACTAGGTTAGGTAGAGTTCACTCACTACAGTTAAATTATATGCAGACTGTTTATTTTTAAAAAAAGATAATATGAGGGTTGAACCCTGCGCTTTGCATGTGTGTGGCAAACTCTCTGCCACTGAGCTGCAGTGAGAGCGTCACTTGCAGGGTTTCACCTGCTGGATGAGCTTCCCGACATGGAGTGTCTGCTGCCCTGTGGAATAGATAACTAGGGCCCAGGTAATGAAGGAGGTGAGAACGGAGCATCTGCCAGAATTTGGGTTTTGTGAAATTCTGTAATCTTCCCCAAATGCAAATCTTTAAAACATGTCTAAATTACAAGATTCAAGAATGTGCCTGATTTTTCCCGAGACAGCAGACACATTTTAACCTACAATTTCTCTAGGTTTGGATTACTTCTCCTTTACAGAAGGATCCAGCTCTGAGGCACTGCACCACTCAACTCTGCTCTGAGCCTCTATTTATTTTATGTTTAATTTCGAGACAGGTCTTACCAAATTACTAGTTGCCCTGGCTGGGCTTGGACTTAACAATTCTCCTGCCCCAGCCTCCCAGAGTCCTGGGTTAACGCGTGAACACCACTATCCTGGCTTCCTTTTTACTCTTCATCTCAAGACAGGATGGGCCTCACTAGACTGCCAGGTGGGAATTCAACCTGTGATCCTTTTGCTCCCGAGTGGGGGTTACATACATGTGCCGTGCTCCTATCTTTCTCAGTGTGGAATCTCTTACGGTTGCAGATGTTAATAGTTTGTGGAAACCTAAAGTTTAACTGTTTCAGAGTGTTGCATAAGTGTTCTAAGTTACTCTCACAGGTCATTATGAAGACATACTAATCACCCTTTCTTGGCTGAAGTGTTTTTTTCTTGAGTTCCAGGCTCCAGAAATCTGGGACTCGATACTTTCTTGGAAAAAAAACACGGTGATACTTTCTTGGAAAAAAAAAACACGGTGATTTTAAGGACAGGAACTGTGTTTTCTTTTTGTGTTTTACAAACCTATCATTGTGTCTATCACATAATGGATATTGATGAAAGGTCTTTTGATGGCATAAAAGAGGGACAGATAAATAGATGAGAATGTTAGCTGTCTTTTGCCATTTCCTGGCTTTCCTGGCTGTGTGCTTGCTGATACTTTTGACCAGCAGAGGGTGCAGCAGATCCATTTTAGGATCAGAGTGACTTGGGGATGGAGGCTATATAAAGCATCTAAAAAGGAAACAGTACAGAGAATTAATTCCTCACAGTGAGGGTAACATATACTAATAATATGAAATTATTAAAAAAGGAAAAGAGTTTGGAATTGCAAAGAGGGCTTTAGTTTATCTTTCAATAAAAGATAACTTTGGTAGTGCTAATTTAATTTTTTGTTGTTGTTTTAGACAAGGTCGTGTTGTGTAGTTCAGGCTAGCCTTGAACCTAGTGTGTAACCCAGGTTGTCCTTGAACTTGTGGAGACTCTCCTTCCCTAGCCCCTGAGTGCTGGGATTACAGGCATGTGCCATCATGCTTAGCCAGTACTAATTTAATCTTGACACAGTGTAAATAATTGTTTTTGAAATATGGAACTATTGAAAATGTGAAGGGAAGGATACAGATCGTCTAGAGCTAACTTTGGCTTACATTTGGCTTTATTTACTTTTACTTTTAGATATATAATATATAGAATAGAAACTCCTCAAGGTATGAGATTTTGTATTATTCACTGAGTTATTCCAATCACCTCTTAGAATAGTGCCTAGAATGTGTTAGCATCAAATAAACTATTGAATTAACCAATAATTGCAATTATACATGTTTGTGAGTAAAGTTAACATTGTATCATAAGTATATCTCTTGTTATATTTTTAGTGTCTGCGTAGTTTGTTATCCCAATAACCAACTGTATCTAGTCAATAGAATGTTCACTATCTTTTGATTGAAAATGCTTATTATGAAAGCCACACCAGCAAGCAAGCCCAGCCTGGGAACCAACTCTATGCACAGGCCACCACAGACAGACCCCAGCCTCTCCCCGCTGAGTCAGTGCCATTTGTGGACTGGGGGTAGAGAGAACAAGGCCACACCAGCAAGCAAGCCCTGTTTGGCAACGAGTGCCATGCGCTGGCCACTGGCAGACTGAAACAGACAGATCCCAGCCCCTTCTGGCAAGTGGGCTGGCAAACAAGAAGTACCAACCACTCACCCCCACTGTAAGTGACCTGTTCATTGGACAAACACAGGCTAGGAAGACAGCTGTGGGTGTGAAGTGCAATTGGATGCCTGTGGTGCTGTGGTGTTTCACTGACATTGCAGGTCTAGGGTCAGTGGTCTGATCATAGGTTTAGAGGATAGCTGGATGCAGTGTGACATCTAGGGGGAACTTCCTTCTGATGGTTGCAGCCATTGTTGATTCCCTATGGTCTTGTTTTGGAAGTCCTGTATCATTTCCATTGTTTTGTTGGGTGGGGGTTTATCCTGTTTTGTTTTGTTTGGTTATGTCAAATCGGATAGCAGGAGCAGCTATTTCAAAGATAGAAAGATATATTATGGTAGCAATTTAGAATTTACTGTAGGCTTGTTTTGAAACCCTTTATTGCATTCATTGTCTTGTTTTTATTTTGTTTGTATTCTATTCTGTTCTGTTTGATTTTTCATATGTTTGAAGTTACCTGCAGCTATTTAAAGACATCAGAAGGCATTATCGTAACTATTGTTGATTTTATAATGTTTTGAAGTCCTGTATCTTTTACACTCGTTTGTTTTGTTTGGTTTTATTCTGTTTTATCCTCTTCAAAATTTAAAAAAAAAAAAAAAGAAAGAACATGCTCATTACTGGGGTCCAGCCCTAAAGATCATGATTAGTTAACCTGGAATAGGAACCGAGCATGGATCTTTATAAAGTTTAGTAAACACGGTGTTAAGAAGCTCTGAATAAGCTACACACCCAAACTTCTTTCCAGAAAGTCGTGCTGATCCCTAGCAGAATTTGTGTCATGTAACACACACCAATTTTGATTAGCACTCATTTCCAGGCAACAGATAGTCTGAAGATTTTGAGTGTGCCAGGTAGGGTAGGATTCCTATCATGTAGATTATGAGAAATGCAGAAGCTCTGTTCCTTTTTCTCATTGATCAGGATAAAATGTTTAACAAGGTCCTTCCATAATTGGAACACATGTTCATGTTTGAGAAGCACTGAGATAGATTGTTTTTATTAGAGCTTGCAAAAGCTCACATGTTAAGATAAATTTCCCTCTACATACTTATTTTTCATGTGTAACTCTTCATTTAAATTGTACATTCCCATTCTTTGTCTTCCTTAGAAAAGGCTATGTTCTCATATGTTCAAAAATATGAAAAACAGCTTTAAAATGGGACATCAATTGACCTGTGAATGTAGGGCTGCTGATGTTGAAATTTAAACCTATCTAGAAGCAAATGATACAAAAAAGGGGGACAAGGCGATATCTTGAACAGAGGAAAATGTTAGGTTGATCCTTAGTTAGGGTTTGTAGCATTTGTTTTTCCTCTTAGCGTCAATCAAACACTCAGTTGCCCATTCCTTCAGTACATTTTCTGATTGTTCCTATGTATGATATACATTCGTGCTATAAATCTGTGGGGCCATACAACAGACTCATATGTTTGTTCATATTTATTTGATATGGTAGCACACATGCAAAATTAACTAACAATAAAAAGTTGTACTGGTTATGGTTGGTTGGGTGCTAACTGGATGACTAACACATCCTGTTCATGAGGGTACTGAGTTGTAGAAGGACTGGGAGGGCCAGCTAATGAGTGCTTACAGTGTGTATATATATATATCACATAATTTCCACAATAACTCTGTAAAGTCGTTAGGGCATTTGGATCATAAACAATGAGAAAAACAGAACAGGATTGTTGAAAAATAAAAAGAATCATAAAGTCTATGGGGGAAAGGGACAACTTTTCTTTACAGAAGATTTCCAATTTATAGATGCAGAAGGGATGAGATAGATAGAAAGCCACCATCAGGGCATCACAGTTTTATTGCTTCAGACAAGAGTCATGGACAAATGCCAAAATTAGTTGTCTAAACTAGGATATTTTCATAGAATAAATTATCTCTCTGAAATATTTATTTCCCAAGAGAAAAATAGTAAGCATCAGAGAAACCTAGCAGGTGCCACTGCACTATCATGAATAATAAGACTTACTGATACCATTTAGCCCTAAATGCTCTACTGAGAAGGGGACCTTACCTCTGTGATATCATCCTCAAAATCTACAGCTTCAGGGGCTGGGGATTTAGCTCAGTGGCATAAGCGCCTGCCTTGCAAGCGCGTGGTCATGAGTTCGATCCCCAGTACCGGTAAAACAAACAAACAAACAAAACCTACAGCTTCAGTACAATCACAGGAGGGTAGCAGATATATCTAAATTGAGGGATAACCTATCAAATGCGTGACCCACAGTCTTCAAAAGTTTCAGTGTTGCTAAAAATAAGCAAACCAGTGGGCTAACTAATTGGGTACACTAGAGGAGAGACAAGGCAGGTAGAAAAGTGTGGGACTCAAACAAATAACAGTACTCAAAAACTGGGAAAACTGGAGTATGCTGTTTACTTCACAGAACTGTGCTCATGTGAACTTCGTAGTTTTGATAATTGTGTCATGATTATGTGAGATGTTACATCATGGTAAATGGGTTGAAAAATATATGGAAATATGCTGTAGTATTTTTCCAGTGCTTCGAAAAATATATGGAAATGTGCTGTAATATTTTTCCAGTGCTTCTGTTAGTCTAAAATTGTTTCCAAATAAAATTTTAGAACATGAACACCTACATTACAAAAAAAGTTTATTCCTCTTCATCTTGATTCAATTCTTAACATATGGTTAAAACTTTAACATTATCTATGAAAAAGAAATAAAGATATGAATATAATTGGGATTTCCTTGTATAAAGAAAGAATTTAGTTGTAAATGGCCACACTTTTACTGTCAGGAAATCTGCAAAATATTATTTCTGTAAGATCAAAATCATATTTTCTGTGGAATCTTTCTTGAATAGATATTCCTGAAACTTCCCCTCACAACAAATAGTTTCATTTTAGAGTGATCATGCAGTCCAACTAGTTTATTTTCACTTTGTAGTTAACAAAGAGAACGGAAATTATGATTATATATTTCTTTATAGTTTGCAAAGAAGTCTTAAATTTCTTTTATTTTACTAGTGCCTGTCTGCATTACCTAATGTTTGCATTCTGTGTGAAGAGTTGGTAAATGTATATAATGCATCTCAGTTCCTTTTTTAAAAATTCCCATCTCTTGATCGTCTTCCCCTCTGAGAAAGATACAGCCTCTTACTTTCTGCTAGCTATCGTTTATTTTGATTTTTATTTATAATTTGGGTTTCTCCTATAAAAGAAACCACGCAGTACTGAAGCTTGTGTTTATTTCATTTACCATTAGGGTCTCAAAAGTAGTTTTAAATTCATGCCTTGCTCTGTTCCTGTGAGACAGGGTAATTTTTAGCACCAGCATTGCAGATTGTGCTGAGATGGGATGTTTCTGAGCCAGTTGTTAGCTGGTACTTGCTTTTTCTTGTTTCTCTGAAACTTTCGTATACTTTTGGAAAACAAATGTGAAAAATCAATTTCTCTTGCCCTGGTAGACCGGAAAACAGGGTAATACAATGCAATAAAGAATAACTTGGCTTTATTTTTACCCTAGGTCAGAACATTTTGCTAAGTATTTTCTAAATAGCTAATCTCATTTAATAGTCTTTTTAGCTTTCAGGGTGTTGACACCGAGGTGGAGCAGATTGTTGTCTATGTGTTGGGAAGGTAAAGAGGAACGCATAAAGATTTGTGATGGTAATGAATTTTGGTGTCATGGAATCATTAACCAAAAAGTGCAGAAAGACAAATGGAAGGGAAGATGACTTCATTTTTAAGTATGTCACATGTGTATTTCCAGTATGTCACGTGTATGCTCTGTAGTATGTCTGCTTTTTAAAAACACTTAAGACTAATTTGTCAAGATTTTAACAAGTGTTGAATGTGCTTACTGTTGTCATAGCTAGAAAGACTGGTATTTTATCAAATGCAAGACTATAAACTCAGAACTTCGAGCAGACTCATCAAGTAGCTACTTACTTAGCGTGGTGTGAAAGATTCCCTAAGCAGGTTTCTGAAGATCACATTGGCTTTACTAGCTTCCTTTAGTCTGGGGAAACTCTTCTGAAAAGCAAAGGAGACGACAATTACAGCCTGTGGTGTAGACGGGCGTGGAGGGGGTAATGATGGGATTAACCCACTGAAGCTTGCTGACATGAGGTCTGACTTGAGTCCTGCCAAGGAAATGTGTTGGTACTGACTGGGGCACGTGGATTTTCCCCCTCAGTAGGCCTAGTGACATGCTTGTGGGTGGAAGAGCGTGAGGAGAGCCAGTGCACAATTACGTAATCTCACAGAAGCTGATTAAACACACATGTGCACACACCTGCACACACGTGTATGCACACATGCACACACATCCACACTTGCTTACATGCACAGTTACGTGCACACACGCATGCACATGTGCACTCACAGAGCCCTGCAGAGCGCAACACACACCCATGTTAAGACCCCACCTGGAGCCCCCAGTCCTCACAGGTGCAGTTCTGCATCCTCACCAGGTATTCCTGGACACGAGTTCTTCCATTACCCCGGAAATTGAAGTTTATGTTTTATTTTATACGTTTAGGAGAAAAATACCCTTTCCTCTGGAGTCATGTCTTTTCCATGGTCTTGTCTTTCTTCTGGTACCCGAATTTCCAGAGCAGGTGATTGTGCCTCTCTGGGTCCACACTGGCTGGCTGACAGACAGAAGGACCAGGAGCCAGGGAGGACTTTGATGCTGCCCATCCAGACCATTTCTGAGTTTGCTTCGTGTTTGATGTTAATGTTCTCATCTGTCTTCGTTTTCTTTTCACAAGCCTCCCTCTGGAACTCTTGGTACTCACTATGTTGTGGCAAGGGGGGAGGGATGCAAGAAAAACCCCAAATTGTCACACTGCAGACCAGATTTCACACCTCATCACAAATGATTGATGATGCGTAGGTAAATTACTACATACCTTTTTTTTTTTGGTACTGGGGATCGAATTCACGACTGTGCACTTGCAAGGCAGGGGCTTATGTGCTGACCTAAATCCCCAGTCCAACTAATACATATCTTTATGAACTCAATTTAGCTATTTCACAATGTGTGCATATTTTAAAACATGTTGACTACATCAAATACATACAATTTTTACTTACCAATTAAAAATAAATAAATTTTAAAAAATAATACAGTCCTGACAATTGTTTTACTTTTCAAATGAAAAAGATTTATACGTATTCAAAGTAAGCAGAATGACTGGAATTTTCTGGAATCTAGTTGCACGTATGAACACACACACACACACACACACACACACACACACATCACTTTCTCCATGTCAAATTCTTGTTAATTTTTCCTTCGTTGAATAGGAAAGGAGTGGAAGCATCTGCCTGGCAAGTGTGAGGTCCTGAGTTTGATCCCAGTATCAAAAAATAAAAACAAAATAAAACAACAACAGGAAGGGACTGTTAATGTTGAAGTTTAAGAATTCCATATGTATTTTTGTTTATTTGTTTTTTGCATTCAAGCTGGCCTTGAAATCACTATGTAGCGTAGGGTGGCATTGAACTCACAGTGATCCACCTCCTTAGCCTCTGAAGCCCTGGCATTACAGGCATGCACCACTGTTCCTGAGCTTCTGATGCATTTGTAAGGAATAATTACTTCATATTTGTTGTAGGGTGATGTGATGCATCGTAAAGTGATGTTAAAGTGATGTTCCTGCCTTGTCAGAGTTTGCAGCTCAGCCACAGATTGGAAAGCGATGGGCTGAGTCTTTCCATTCTTAATTTCAGGGAGCCATTGGTCCTGGAACCTGCAATCTCTTTGAGAGATTGGTAACAGACTTTTCCCTCTAACAGATATTGTGGAAAGAGGAGCAAAGGCCATGAATGGACTTTGGGTTCTGTTAACGGTATGTGGAATAGTATGGACTAATTTTCATTTCATTGCTTAAATCAGCTAAAAAGGTGGATGGCACAGTAAAAGAATCTTAATGGCACTGAACAGATGATATAGTGAGGATTCCTGGATCAGAAGAGGGGAGAGGATAGAAGTCTTGATTGGAAGGCCCACCCAAAGTGGAAGTATTGAAAAACCTCAACTTGCTTTAGACAAGGACCCAGGAATCGTAAACAGAAATAAATCATCTCTCTTTGGAATTGTGGCCTGACTGCTATCTGAGTATCCCTGAAAGAATCTCAGATTTTAGATTTGGATTAGTGTGATTCAGATTATTGTTCCTTTTGGCTGCCAGCATAAATAAATAAGAATATCCCCTGGACCTAATTACTTCTATAAAAATTAATTACTCCTACAAAAATTTTTAAAAACTTTAGAAAATTAAAAAATTATCAAGGGTAATAATGCAATAGGAGGCAAGATTTCATGAGGAAGAATGAGAAAAACTGACCCATGCAGAAAGAAGAGCCATGTGGAATCAGGATAGTTAGGGTTATATTTTGTTTAAAGAAAACTAAGGCTGTATTCAAGTAGTTGAAAGCAAATCTTGAAAAAATTAACAGGGAACTGGAAATATAAAACTGGGTATTATAGATTTCAAAAAAAAAAAAGCAAAGTGGAAGTTCTAGATGTGAAAGTGTTAATAAATAGAATTATGAAACAAATCAGATTAATATTTGATTAGTCATGATTAAAGAACCAAAGAATGTAGATCAGGTTAGGGTTATAGCAAAAATCCACAGCAGTGTAGGTGTATGTCTGGGTGGCTACCCAGAAAATTGAAAATATAATTCGCAGCATAAATGTGCCTCTACTACCAGTGGTGGCTGTCTATCTAGAAAGGCTAAGAGAATGTCCCCAGGAAAAGTGACCCCAATCTGTGCTAACTTTCTTCTATGCTTCTTCAATCATTCTGTTTGCAGTTGAGTAGCAATTGTGAAATAAAATAGCGGACTCTTTAAAATACAGACCCTAATAAAATAATAGACTTTAAAAATGTTTAATAGATTCTAGATGGAACAAAAATATAGCACTGGTTGGGACACTCTGGTGTGCAATGTCTTGCTGAAGTGATGCATTTGGGGGAAGTTTAACTCACACTTGTTAGTTTCCTTTCCATGCTGAAGTCGGGGGCTGCTGCCGTGTGTTCTGTGTTCTGTCATGGATTACTTTGCGCAGTGTACACGCCTCCTTGTTTTAGTTTTTAGTTATTATTAAAGATTCTACTTACGTTTTCTTTGTACCATCTAATCTTGTGAATGATTTCACCGATTTCTCCAGAGCATCAGCTTGAATCATCTTCCATCCTGTGCTTGCGCTTCTGGTTGACTATCAGATGGGAGACCTAGTCTATTTCTAGCAGTACCTCCTCCCTTGTGTTGCTCCTTTTTCTTGGCTCCTGCACTCTCTGCTCATAGTTTTTCTGACTCAGAACTGCTAGGGGAAGGTGTTTCTAGCTTATCCTACAAGTTAGCAAACATGGTGGGTTAATACTTTAAAATGCCAGCTATTGATAATTGTGTGTGTTTTAAAAAATATTTTTAAAGCAACTATGAATTTATTTAAAAATTGAGGCAAAAGTATAGATTTTCCATTTGCCCTCTGTCCTTCCCAGTCTATTCCACTATCACTATTTTACTTTGATAGAGTTGGCCATCCAGTATTGGTAGTTGTTGTTAACTAAGTGCACAGTTTGCATCTGGGTTCATTTTCTGTGCTGTGTCCTTAAAATTTTTGGCATTGTGCATTGGCATGTATCCACCTGTATAATGTCATACAAAAAAGTTTATTGCCCTAAAAAAATCCCCTTTTTCTACTTCTAATTCTTTTCATAATCTTTTTTTTTTCTGAACCTCTGGCAATCACAGATTTTATATCTTCATATTTATGTTTTTCCAGATGTTTTCTAGCTAGAATCCTACACTATGCAACTTTTTTTATGATTGACTTCTTTCACTTACTAGGCACTTTCATGTACTTCATATCTCTTTACAGCTGGATGGCTCGTTTTTCTTCATCACTGAATAATAGTTCTATTGTCTGAATATACTCCAGCTTTTACATCTACTATATTCATCTGTGAGTAGGGTCTTGGTTATTTCAAGTCTTGGCATTTATGGTAAAGCCTCTAATTATTATATAGATTGTGTGTGTGAACATAAGTTTCCAACTCATTTGGGTAAAATGACTAGGAATATATCTGTTGGGTTATACGGCTGAGCGTGTAGAGTTGTCTAAGAAACTGCCAATTTGCCTTCCAAAGCAGCTGTACTGTACTGTACTCTCACCAGTGATGAATGAGAATTCTGCTGCACCACGTGCTTGCTGGTATCCGTATTTGGTGTTGTCTATATTGTGGATTTTAGTGATTGCAGTATGTGTGGAATGGTGTCTTGTTGAAATTTTCAATTCCTTGATGACACATGATTCTGAGTAATTATTACTGAATCTTATAGTCAGTGTTGAGGTTGGGTACTGTAATATCAATATTGTGTTGACTCTTCCGAGTCTTCTGTTTTTTCATAAAGATTCTAGG
Organism: Cavia porcellus; assembly: GCF_034190915.1. Lineage (NCBI taxonomy): Eukaryota > Metazoa > Chordata > Mammalia > Rodentia > Caviidae > Cavia > Cavia porcellus. The sequence goes on along the minus strand of NW_026947513.1, from coordinate 45,636,955 downwards.
ATTAGTGTCTGAGATCCACAGCATGCTTTGTCAGGCTTCTGAGCAAGGATGTCATTGCATCTGTAGACCAAATTGGAAAAGATTGACATCTGGACACTGGTGAGCTTTCTGTTCATGAAAATAAAATATCTGTCCATTAATTTTGAGCTTTGCCTTCTGTCATCAGAGCTATGCAGTTTCACTAGTGTGTTTCTTTCCAGTCTCTGATTTTAACCTTGTGGGCTTTTCTTCCTTAAATCTCTATCTTTGTTCTTCAGTACAGCAGCCACGAGCCACGTGTGGCTTCTGAAATGCTGCTGGTTCAAATCGGATGTAAATGAAAATTCACATTAAGCTTTTTGTTCCATAAGTACTGGGAATCCAATTCAGGACTTCACGTTGCCAGGCAGGTGCTGCACCGCTGAGCTTTATTCCTGTCCCCTCACGTTAGATTTAAAAATTTAGTAAGAAGCAAGTTCAGATACTTTTTATCTTTTTCATGTGGCAACAAGAAAATTTAAAATTACAAATGGGGCTTGTAGCTACTTTCTGGGTACCATCACTTTATCAGGGTTTTTATGTCAAGAGTGTACATAGGATTCAGTTTTCCAAACATAATTTACACTTTCCACATATTATGGCCACAACATACGCTGTTTTGCGTTTCTTTTTTTTTTTGGTACTCAAAGCAGAATTTGTTCTTTAGAAAATGGTACATTTTGTTGTGACCTTATTGTCACCTCGTGAGGACACAAATGGGATTGCTATAAAAAAATAAAACACAATGCAGAGTAAGGAAGGAAGGAAGGAGGACAAATAGATTGTTTTGAACTGTAAACTGGAGGAAGAAGAGATGGACATATGAATCATCAAATAATGAAGTTTCAGGGTCCCTTGGTTGTATTAGGCCCTTGTAAAGCCCTAGGGATGATGCTGGCAGTGGTTTTCCAGGATCCTCTAATTTTGTAGACATCTCGATCACTGTCTCTTTCCACTGACTTTCCTTTTGTCATATCTTGTCGTGTCTCAGATTGCAAAGGTCTGGTTATAGGAATTTTCAGGTTCTATCAAGAAATATTAGATTGAGAATATATTTCGTTTGAGTTTAGTGAGATATATTTTTATAATTTGGGAATAGTTATGATTGTTCCATTTTTGAAGAGGCTCCCAGAAACATTCAAAGTTTCAAAGCACCAAATATAAGGACATGAAAGCAAAAGGCAGAACTGGCATCATAGTACCACTGTGCCTTTGGGTATCTGGTAGCAGACATAGGTGGTTATGTGGTTAATAGAAGGAAGAAAGTCTATACTGTTTGAGGCCAGAAACTCATCTGTGGGAAATCCTACCAGTTATCAGAACAGGAAATTGGAAGCAAAGGTCTGATTTAACAGGAAAGTCTCTGTCAGTCTGTAATTATGCACTTGTGGTAGTTTGTATTTCATTTTTGGTAGGAATTGCATGAAACTGATTTTATGGAAATTACTGCATTCTGGGACACATTAGTATAGCAGCATAATAAACAATTAAATGTTTGTATTTTAAGCCACAGACATAACAGAGAGTGATTTTCAGTGTCAGTCCGGGAATGGGATAAAGATAGGTCCATGTGACATTGCTCAAAGCTCTTCTCACAGTTTGCTCCGAAAGCTCCTGGATCCTTTGGATGGGTCAGCAAAGGAATGCTGGTTTTAAATATCAAAAACTTATTTTCTTTTTTTCATTGTCTTCCCAAGAGTATACAGAACAATTTTATAGCATCATTATGTGATATTGTGACAGATATAGAGTGAAGGCAGAAGCAGGTCTGAGAATTTAATGAGTCAAATGTGAAAGAGATTTCAGGGATATCAAGATGGAAGGAACTGGAGGGAGAGAAGAGGAAGAATTAAGGTGAGTTCTGTACAGGTATCAATTTGCCACGATGAGTGTAGTCCTTATGCATTGCAAACATGGACTAACGGAACATAGAGTAACGAAAATAAAACTGAAAAGAAATAACATAAAGACGATAACACTATTCTCACTAAATTTTTACATTAAACATTTCACTGCATTTTAAAAATGAAGCTATTTTCATGTAAAATATCTATTATGGTATGCATATCAATGTGTAATCAATCTACCATTAATATTTTAAAATGAATTTATAACTAAATCATTTAAATTTCTTAGTTTTAATTTCCATCATCAAAGTTAAATTTTAAGTAGTACATATTAGTTACACAGACTAAAGGCTTTGTTTTGACATAGTCATATACACATATGACATATTTTGATCATTCCTCTACCACTAGTAATCTCTTTCCCTTCTTTCCCCTAACCTCTTCTATGGGAAGCTGATCAGTCTCCTAATCTTATGGATGAGTTTACGGTGAAGGATCAAATAAAAAAGATGAAGCTACATGGTTTGTGAAGATCTAGGAAGCTCAGAGCATTCTTAAAGCTAAGGCAAAGTCTTCGCTGGACTATCAGTATTTACGGGGTCTTTAACTTATAAGGTGGGTGCAGGAAAGCGGTGGGCAGCTCTGAGGCAAAGGGTGTGTGCAAATGAGGCAGGCCTTGAGAAGTCAGAACCAAAACACTCCAGCTGGTAAGTTTGCTAACGAAGAGGACCCTCTTAGTTCTGAGATTGACATTTAGGTCCTTTGAATTCTAAGTAAGTTAGTGCCCTCAGCTGTGGCCTTACCTTGCCTTCAGTGGTGTCACAGTGTCACAGGCCACTACAGGTCTCCATTATGACTGTTGGTGTAAAGAATTCTATGTTTTGCAGCCAGCTGATGGATCTTCGGGCAAATCACCCAGGTCTGGGACAGACTCTTAAGTTTATGTGGAAAGGCCAATTGACTAATTCTAAAACTGCTCAGCACTGCCTCAAGTGCTATCCATCACCCTTCATCTTTGCTAATATTTTTTCAGCTCCTTTCCTGTTTCACTCTCTCTTTTATTCCTAAATTCCTCCTATCAGGGGAAATTGTGATGTTTGACTTTCTGAGTCTGGCTTAGTTTACTTAACATGATTGTCTCCACTTCCATCCATCAAAATTATTTTAACCACTTAGTAAACTGATAATTTCATCAGCTCCTTGTTTAATTTTGTTGAAAACTGAGACCTAAGAACTACCTGAGTTGCAAAGGGTCCTTTTTATTCTAACACCAGCAATCAATATTTTAATTTCTTTTGTTTTGTGTCCTTGAGGGTTTCTAGTCCAAAGCAACTTCCACAGTAAGATCTGTGAGAGATGAAACAAAGTCTATTTATTTTTTTTTTTGATAAGATGGCAAGGAGTGTATCTCTGTGAAAGTCGGGGAAAAGGAGAACATGCTGTCAGCAGTAAATTACAGGAAACTACGTGCGTTAAGTGGAGGCTGGAAACTGAGCCCTGAAGCCACTTATGTTCCTGTGGCCCTTGGAAGGTGTGCAGGTCTCACAGGACAGCACCTCTCAGGGGGACGATGGTCCCGATGGTGATCTTACACCTGCAGTCCGTAGAGTGCAGTGTGTTTCCATATCACGGAGATACATATGTGGCACTTTAGGGAGGAAGGTGTGGGGCTGGAAGGACAGGTAGCCTCAACTGGTTTGAAAGACTTTGAAAATAAAAAAAAAAATGAATTTCTATAGTGGTTTGGAGCTGGCAAAGCATCTTCATGGATTATTTAATTTGTCATACTGACCTTGCCTGTTAGCTATGATGGGACTTTTACTCTTATAATTATAGATAAGAAAAGAAAGGCTCTAGGTTTTTTGGATAGGTATTATCAAGGAAGCCACTTCATGACATTTAAAATTATTAACATTAATGGAAAAATATTTATGAGAGACTGAGTCCTAATTTACTCTCAGCTGGAATGAAAAACTTCACAGTTCATACATATATTATTCAGATTCTGCAAATCTAAGACACTATACGTGATAAACCCTTAACTCCTATTAAATCTTTAATCACCTGAACAACTTAACATGGAGAATGTATTTCATGGGTGCATATTTAGATTTTTCCAGACTGATGGAACCAAAAACAGGCAGGAAGAGATGTTATTAACCAGATCCATAATTTCCCTTTCCGGGGATCAATTGTTCTACCCCCTTCCAATCCCAAACTGCAATGGTCTAAGCTATAAATTTAAATCAGATTAAATCCTACTTTTTAGACAGATGGAGCAAGGTCTATTTTAGTAATTACTTTCATCAGTGCCTTTTTCCACTCAGATATAGCAAAATTAAACAGGAACAAGGGAAGAGGAGGGGGAAGAGGAGCAAAAGAGAATAGAAAAGAATGGAAACATGGCTTTGTAAATAAGGAAGAGAGGAAGGGTTGGAAACATGGACTAATGAAAATAAAATTGAAAAGAAATAAAATAAAGACAATAACACCATTCTCACTAAACTTTTACATTAAACATTTCACTGCATGTTTAAGGAGGGAGGGGAATGGGAAAAAAAGAATTAAGGTATATTATATACAGGTGCCAATTCCCTATAATGAATGTGATCACTGTGTGTATCAAAAGTGTACTGGAAGCCAATCAGCCCCTCCCGTGAGCTGTGCAAGTAAGCCACGTGGGGTCCAGGAAGCCGGAAGTCAGAAGGCACCTCCTGTGAGTCTGCGAAAGCCATCCCGGTCTGGGAGGAGTCCATCAAGAAGAAGCCAATCAGCCCTCCTACAGTAAGCCACACAAGCAACTCGTGCCTGGCCCAAGAAGCCAGAAGCTAGATAAGCCTCCTTTGAGACTACAGTGCACTGGGTGAGAAGGAAGACTGTCTCCTCCCACAGCAACCGGCTGGTTCAGAGGCCAGGCTGAGTGGACAGCAACTGAAATACAAAAAGCGACTGAACGCTTTTACTGCTGGTTGACTTTGCAGGATTGGGGGCTGGTGCTGAAGCATCTGCTGGGAAGATGACAGTATGCAATATAGCAAATATGGGGGATTTTTTTCTGTCTTGTTTTTGAAATCCAATATTGTTCTCTTTGTTTTGTTTTGGTCCAATTTATTGTTTGCTTTATTCAATGTCCTGTTTTGGTTGGTTTTATTCTGTTTGGTTTGATTTGATTTTGCTATGTTTGGTGGAATGGACAACTATTATGAGGATAATTGGATATACTGTGGGAGCCTTTGTTGATTTCCTATTATTCTGCCTTGAAGTTCTGTACTAATTTTGTTTTGAGTGGATTTATTCTGTTTTGTTTTGTTGAGTTTTATTATCTTCAAAATAAAAAAGCATACCAATAAAGTTAATTTAAAATGCCCATCAACTGAGGAATGGATAAAAAGATGTGGTATTTTTTACATAATAGAATACTACTCAGACATAAAGAATGATAAACTTAGGCTTATGTAGGTAAATGGATGCAATTAGAAACCATGCTCATAAGTGAAGTAAATCAGATTTACATGTGTAAATACCATATTGTCTCATTAGTGTAAGAAATTGAAAGAGTAAATACAAAAGTTACAATAGATACAGTAAAAGGGAAAGAAATTACTCAAAGGGAAATTTTTATTGTTTGATCAATCTTGCATGCTTCTATTTGGTAGCCTGAGCAATTACTTTGAGGATAACAGTCTGCAATATAACACCCATTGTTAAATTTCTATCATGTTGTTTTGAAATCCTATATTGCCATTGTTTTTTTTATTGCCATCATTTTGTTTTTGTTTTTTTTAATTGTCTCTTTGCTTCTTGATTTTTCTCTTTAAAATAGAAAAAACATGTTTAAAAAATTAAACATTAAATGCTGTAATCACTAGTTTTGACTGTAAAGCAGGTTGAAGACAGGTGATGATTTATAATTATTTATTTTCACTGTGTGTCATAAGTGTTTGAAAATAATTTGCTTATTGTAGAGAGCTATTGAAGTTAGAAATTGACTATACCTACAGGAGCTAGCCAGCCAGGTCTAAGAACAGAGACCATAGGGGCAAGCTGCAGGAAATGGTGACTTGAGACCCCAGCAATCAGACTCTTAGGTTGTAGATTACTAGTCAATGTGGTATCATGTGACATTAAATTGCTAAATGTATAAATAAATACCCCTACAGTGAGGAGGCTGTTCCTTTCTTCCCATCAGTAGGAGGGTTCCACGTGACCCTAGTTTGGTCTCCTCTTTATTTTTTCATCCTCTCACAATCTTTCACCCCAGGAACCTTAAGAGCTGTGTGGGTCACAGCAGCTTACTGAAAATTAAATTTGTTTGTCTTATGGGAGAGTGAGTCTGAGGCAATTGGGAGCAGATCAGAATTTGTTCTCACATTGCTGAGTGTCCTCTCTCTCCTTTGACTAATGTGCTCCCTACTTTGAGAGAAAGTCCTGGACCTAGATGTCTTAGAGCTTGTGTCATATTGATGTCCTGAGGTCATGCATTTCTGAAGACATCCAGGTTGCTTCATTACCAAAGAAGAAAAGAGTCAGTTTTCAACATATATTTTAATACACGAATCTTCCAGCGGTGTAATGTAATATTTCAAAGACAAATTTACCCGTTCAACTATTCTTTTTCAGAAGTTAGTATTTTCTACATTTAACATGTTTTCTGAATTTCAAAGCAAGTTTTAAGGTACACTGAGTTTCTTCTGAGACCCTCTAGCGTGTCTCAATCTATTCTGTAGTGTAGTTAGTAAAAGTGATTCACACGTGCCACCAAATTTGAGGCTGTTTAGTTGAAAAACTTTGATGCATCTTAGTGAATTCCTGGAAGAAAACAAAATACCTTTTAAATGCAGATAAAACATTTTGAATTAAAATATTCCACATGAAATTAACTTTCTTTTCCCAAATTAGGCATTTCAGTATCGAGTCAGTTCTTTTTTTTTTTTTTTTTTAAACCTAAGCATACTTGGTTCTAGGTATCCCCAAATGTTAACTGTATTTGCTATAATTATAGCACAGATAGAAAAGCTTATTTTTTTTTTATGAAAAGCTTATTTTTTGCAACACTTTGCAAGTCTCTTCTGTTGAGTGAACTCCAGCCTACCAGTGGCTGCTTGCAATATTATGTCAGGAAGTTCTGAGGCTCATTCTAATAAGCTGAAAAACAGATCATGATAAACTGATCTTGAAGGGGAATTAAGAATTTTAAATAAAGTCAGCCAAGGATGCTTGCCAAGACCAGGCCGACATGTTTGTGTCTGGACAAGTCTGATACATTCCTTCCTTTGTGTGAAGCTTGTCTAACTGATGCTCTTGCAATATAACTTAACATATAAACAGGCCGTTTCCTCCTCTGTGTAATCCGTGCTTTGTATAACCGATGGCTTTACAATATAACCTGAAATGTCTACACTCCCTTAGCAACTGAAAGGTGTCACCCCAACCTTCCAATCATAATGCACTAAATCTGCCTTTGTACCTACCTCCTCCCTTCCCCATAAAAGCTCTGGTCCCCTACTGGGCAGAGCTGACTGGGTAGAGAAATCCCAGTGAAGCCCGCTGGTTTTTGGTGCTGCTGCTTCTCATGTTTGGTCTGTTTTCTGTAACAATCTGTAACAAAGTATGGGCCTGTGTATGAAGTGTGTGCGTGTGTGCATGTGTGTGAGTGCATGTAGTGTGTGTACTCGGAGAAGACAGGATGGAGAGCAGCACAGCCTGCTTCCAAACATTTCCAGCTTTGACCCATGTTATGTCAGCAGTTAAGTGTGTTCTTTCAGGTTTAATAGCATAGGGTTTGTGGCCCAGGAAAAGCTTTCTTTCACTTTACTCAAATAAACCATGAGTGAGCAGAGAGGCTCCTTTGTTGATTAAGATCTGCACCTGTCAAAGCAAGACAAAAAACTGTTCTGTCCCATTCTGTGAGTGACTTGCACATGAGAGCTACTTTCTAAGCTAGAGGAACTCACAATTTGGTGACCCTGTGGTGGTCTTCTCAGGAGTGTGTGTGACCTTTTGGATGCCCAAAGTGGTGGTCACTTCAAAGTCATCATCCGTGACACCAGGAGTTGAGAGCTGGCCCTCTGTGGTGACCTGCATGTTAGTGTTCACTCCTGTTTGTCCTGCTGGAATGGCTTCTTCCTGGATATTCGGGCTAGCCCCTGCCTGACTGGTGGGCAGGGTGCCTTCTGGGAACAAAGGATTCAGGAGGAGGCCAGTGAAGATCTGGGGGGCCAATGGCTAGAGAAGAGAAAGGAACAGAAAATAAGTCAAAAGGGACATGCTTGATTGGTTGAACTTTTATCTTTAGGGGGCAGAAAGCTGGCATAGAAACATGAAGATGGAGAGGGTAGAGTCAGAGGAAACATAAAGATCCAACATTCCTCAGAGAAGATACATTGGGCAAAAGTATCTCCCTCAGAAAGGGAAAGCAGGATTGAGCCAGCTGTGGGGAGAGGCAACTACGCTATCTACAGGACTCTTAAGGCAAAAAATGCATACAGTGATGATGGGCTGTTGATCTAAAACATAGCCTTTCTTTTGAAAAAAGGATTAAGCAAGTCAGGAGACTAAAAGTTAAATGAAAAATTAGTTCAAGTGGATTAACCAGCCATAATCTTCACTGCTTGAATCTTTTTAATTTTTGTTTTCAGGGTAGGGAATAAACCCAGGGCCTGGCACATGCTGTGCAAGTGTGCTACCACTGAGTGCTTCTAAGCCTTGGGATATTCACTCAGAAATATTTCTCTTGTGCATTCAGTTACTCTGTGTGGTTTTTTAAATAGCTGAATGAATTTTTGGAGTTTTCCATTGTGGGAGGGATTCTTTTTGCACGGGTTTGGGTCTGGACCCACAGACCTGCATTTTAAACTACTTCTCAAAGTCATCCTGAATTAGTGGGCCAAGAATGAATTTTGGTTATTGGGTCCTGACCTAGATACCCAATCTCTCAAATGAGTGAATGACAAAGGCTTAAATAAAATGGACAAGTGCTATGATTTTAGGGCTCCAGGAGGGTCAAACCCTTTTAGCTGAGTTCAAAACTCTGAGGGCTAAGATAAAGACTTCTCTGGACTACCCATTTTTATTAGGTCCAAAACAAAGGGTGGGGAAACTGAGGAAAGCTCAGGAAATGAGCAGGACCTTGGGAGTCACTTTAAGTGACTTAGGAGACTTCTCCAAGTAGTAAAATATGCCAATTTAAAGGAGACCCATCTTACCCCCAGGATGACATTTATGGTAGAATTGAGACTGCAGGAGTGAAATTCCTTCAGCTGCAGTCTCTATTTACTTAATTAGTGTTGGAGCCAAGGTATCTTCAGCTGTGACCTTATCTTGCCCTTTGAGGTATCTCTGGCTCACAGGCCACTACAGGCCTCAGCCAGGACTAGAGATTGATAGAGATTCACTTACCATGAATCAGCTCCTATCATCAGGCAAGGGGCCTAGGCCTAGGCCAGACTCACACATAAACATAGAAAGCCAATTAGTTAATTTGAAATCCTGCTCAGAGCCGCTTCACAGTGGTCTCCAACATTTGAAAAAACACTATTTTAGGTTTGAGAATCCTGAAGTAGATTTATGAAACCAGAACTAGGATTAGACCAGATGATACACAAGTTTTCAAAACTGAGGATGATGATACCCACACTTTTGAAATAAGAAAAGTGAATGACTGCCTTTGTAAAAAACTAAAACTGAACAGACTATAAGTTGTAAGATTCAGGGTTTGTAGTCAGAAGAGTATGTGAGGACAGAAGGCATTGTGGTAGAAGTAAAAACAAGTTACTGTGATAGTGACTGAATTTTTTTTACCAGTTCTTCAGAGCTCAGGATGGCAGCCTAGAAGCAAAATTATAAACACAAAATATTAGACAAATTTTAATATATCAAAAGCAATATACAGGCTGGGCATGGTGGCTCACGCCTGTAACCCTAGCACTTGGGAGGCTGAGGCAGGAGGATTGTTGTGAGTTTGAGACCAGCCTGGGCTACAAAGTGAGCTCAAGGCCAACCTAACTACATAGTGAGACCCTGTCTTAAAAAGACAGAAAAAAAAAGCAATATACATTATAAAGCATAACAAAATAAGTATTAAATTATTTAAAGTATGAAGTATTATAAAGAAACATTAAAAAAATTTCAACAATATGTTAAACTGTCTTATGATCTTTATTACAAAGATAGTACCATATGATACAGGAATGTTAATATATATTTAGGTAATGTGAGGTCGCCATCATTTAAACAGTTGTATACTTTTCCATCTTAAGTAATAGATGCATAGTGGAGGAAACTTGGACACTGAGGAGAGACAGAGAGAAAGAGAGAAAGAGACATAATTCCACCATTTAGTTTGATGTGCTGTATTTTTTCATATATTTCTTTTGTATGTAACAGAAATTACATCATTAATACAATTTTGTCTGGCTTTTTCTTCTAGCATTCCATAGTAGTCATATTACTGACAAATTTTAGTAAATATAATTTTGAATGACCACATAGTATTTACTCTTATTTTGCAGTTTACCTAACCATTTTTCTCCTAGTCTTAAATTTGAGTTATACTCAATATTTTTCTCTATTAAAATATTCCTTTGATGACAGTATTGTGCATAAAACTGTGCTGTATTCCATATTATTTTTTTGGGACATGTTCCCAGATGTGGAATTAAGAGTTATTAGGAATTTTATATTTGATTCTGTTTTTAGAAGTAAAAGTTATCATCTATGCTGATATTAATCCTGATCCTTGATGATTTTATCAGTGCTATTGAGAATTACTGTCACAAAAGCAAATAAGAGAGGAGAGAAAGTAGTCAGATTTTTTGGAAAATGCATATAGGTAAGTGTAAATTTGAGATTAAAATATAACCCCAAGTCATGACTCATATGATTAATCTCATGGATTAGATTATCCCTTAACAGTTTGGCTTAGAGGATTGACCATGGTTGCTTCATCTGATGCATTTACTAAAGATGAAACTCTCACTAATACCTGTAAGTGTTTTTATTTACTAATTTTCAAATGGGACATAAAATCATGTCTTCAAGAGATTGTCTTCAATATTTCATAAAATAACTGATGTAAAGTACTTACATGCAGTGCTTGGCATATAGTAAGTGCTCATTAAGTGTTAACTCCTGTTATGATCAGTGGCCATACAGTGCAAAATAAACAAAAAACTTGGCAACTAACTGGCAAATTGGGACAAGATTAAATATTTCACATCAACATGATTTAAAGTAAAAATCATTAAAATAACTTACCGGGGCTCCAAGTTGTGCTACAAAAATTGGTAATAACTGAAAGCGAAAGAAAAGAGTTCACTAAAAATATATTCAAAGGTAAATTCTGGCAGATAGTATAAATATTGAGGGTTTTTAAAAAAAGATACAATATTTGCTTAGCCAGTATTTGTTACTTATGTATTGTCTATAATCACAAACAAAAATTCACGAAGCTGGATAGGACTCATCTCAGAGGTAGTCCTGTAGGTGTTTAAGACCTTGCCCATGCCAGTGCATTAGACAAAAGCTAGCACAGCGCTTGGGCTTTTGTCCTCCAAAGCCATGTGTGACACAGGCTGAGCTGTCAGCTTGTGGTGCTATTTTGAGGTGGTGAAGTTTTAAGAAATGGGCCATCTTGGGAAGTCTCCTAGTCACTGGGAAAGGGACTCTGGAAGGGGACGTTGGGACTCCTGTCTCTACTGTTTTTCTCTTGCACCCTGGCCACATGCTTTCTGCCACGATGTGCTACTTTACTATGGCCTCAAATGTAATGGAGACCACTGACTACAGACTAAATCTCTATAACCATCATCCAGAATCTCTTGTGAAGCCGAAAGTCCTCAGTATTTGTTATAGTAATGGAAAGCTATCACACATAAACAAAAAGTAATTTTAGTGTCTAGCAGATTTCATATAGAAATTATTTCAAGGAACAATGATGATAAAATGCATAGATTTCTTTTATATGTTGTCTCAGAAGACATGTTAAAACACGCAGTTGATATTTAAAAACAGAAGTTTCTTGAACCATGTTTGTTTATTCTCATAATAGCTGCCTGATGTTTTGTTGTTAAAATAAGGCATGGTGAAGACTCATAGGAGTTCTTAGAATTGGCAGAGCTCTTAGAATTAGGTAAGAAATAATTCTGCAGTCACTGGTAACTAAATGTTATGAATTTGTAGCTGGAAAAGATTTAAGTGAGATGTTGGAATGTTCTGGAATTCTCTTCTATCCTAAAACTACATGAAGAGCCTAGATTTAACCAGGAAGTGTATGGCTCTAGAATTCACTCTGAACCAGGCTGACTTTCCTTTGGTAGTTGGGGGCTGCCCATGGTGCCCAGGTTTGGGTGGAAAGAGTTGGCCTCTGTCTAGGGAGATGTGATCTTGCAGACTGGAGCTGCATAGGTGGGGTGTCCTCAGTGAAGGCACAGTCCAGAGATATTGAAGAATCCTCACTGAGGCTGAGTCTGATTCACATTCTTCTACACTGGGTGGCCCCGTACATCAGAACTATTATAAATTCTACAGTGACCTCGCATGCCTTTGACTGCAGTGAGTGAGTATTTGCTAGGGGATAAGAAGGCATACTAAGTCTGTCTTTAAGTTCAGAGCAGGGCGGCAATTGGGACTGAAGCAGGGCAGTTGAGTGTGAGTCACGCCAGGAACATGTGTGAAGGAGTCTCATTTTATTCATATCTTCTCAAACCTTTTTCGGGGTGGACTTTATGACCAAGGTTTACTTTATAAGATATTTTGTGTGTGTTTCGTTTAAGACATCGTTTATAAGAACTGGTCCAAGAGAAATATTCACTGACATGGTCAAAGACTCAGTTACAAGGTGTTTACTGGGGCATTGTTTATAGAAGCAGAAAGTTTGGGGAAAAAATGCCTGCATTTTCACAAAAAAAGAATTTAAGCACTCACTAAAATAATGCAGTAAAGGAATTTTAAGGTAAGACAACTATTCAAAATGTATTTAGTGGAAAAAATATCAGATCACAGAACATCTAGTCTAGTAAGAACATAGTTTCTTTTGAAAGTGTACTCTAAATAATACAAGAGTCTGGGAATGTTTATAGTTTGTTTCTAGGTGATTTTTAAAAATTCTTTTTGCTTGCATGTATTTTAAAAATTCTTTCAAATATACTAACAAAATAAACAATAAATAATTCTACAAAACTTTAAATAATTGTGTGGCAATAACAGTCCTGACATGTTGGAGAGAATAAATTATCCAAAACAATTTAGTATAACCGTAACAGGATAAGTGCATTTTCTCCAAGACTTGTTAAGTTGTTAAGAGAAGATTCAAGAAGCTAAGAATTTGGAGTTGTCTGATACTAAAATGCAAATGCTTCCCCAAAATGATATCTTAAGTATGTTCCTTTTATCTTAGTATGATAGTATTTTCCAAGGCTTTCTGTGAAAGCAAGCAGTAGTGGAAAGTTAGACCATAATAAGTGAGAGCCCCTTGGAAATTTTTGAGGGTACATGAAGAAAGAACACCAAGAAGGTGAAAATTAGATTTGCTGAAAGAAAACCAAAACCAACCAACCAAGCAACCAAAAAACCAAACCTACCCATCTCTTAATTTTTCTTTGGGATGATCTTGGTCAACCAGAAAGTCTTCAGTAGAAAACAACATTAGAAAACAATCACAGTTCCTCCCAGTTTCTCTCCTTAGAGTCTTTGCTTTTCAATCTTTCCCAGCTCTTCGGTTTTCCTGTTACTAATTATAAATGTATTCTAGAGCAGATACTATAGGCAGCGTGCTCAGCATTCTGGGTGTGGCTTTGGCCATTACCAAACCACCAAGTACCATTCTAGGTTACACACAGCATTCAGTGGACCCTCAAGTTACAACTGGCCTGACATATGAACGATTTAGTTAAGACCCTAATTTTAGTTTTAACTTATGATCAACATCTTGAGTTATGACCTAAATGCATGCAGCTTGTGCCCAGATGGTCTCAGATGCAGATTTAACCCTTAAAAAGCTCTGGAAGGAGCATGGCAATATTCTGTCCTGTACAATGAGATGTACAGGACAGAAATCCTGTACATCTTGATGAGAAATCCTGAGCCACTGTCTCTCTAAGGACACTGAGATCTTCCTGTGTACAGGAGAGAGACTTCAAAGGGTTGTGTTGAGGACCCTGAGCCTTCAGCTGACAACTTGGGTTGCCACAGTTTGCAGGACCAAATTGAGTCCATAAGTCGAGGGTCCACTTATAGATCTTCAAATGACCTGGGTATAATTTTCAAGATGCTTAAGAATTCTTTCAACCATGCACTGGCCTACCCTAGAGCTCTCTAATGTTAAACTGAGGGCTAGTTGTCCTGCTTACCTGTGGTTGCAGCTGATTTTGTCCTTGCAATGCTCCCAGGGATAACTGAAGTGTCTGGGCCCCAGGTTTTGTCCCTGAGGCTGGAGTAAGCTGTGGGGAAATGAGGGAGATTTTCATTGTGTTTCTTGCAGTGAGAAAGTTAGAAAATTAAAATGTATATGCTAAATGTAAAAAAAAAATTACATTTAGAGGGAGGATTGGTTATGTGAGTATGTAGTATTTTACTGGGTACATAATTAAATGACAAAATTCAGACTTGTTTATTCTGCTACTACAAAAACATGTCTTGCCCCATTTTTGGACTCGAGGTTGGGGGTGTAAGGAGCTCGCTTTTGGATTACAAGAGATACCCCATAAAAATTATGGAGTAAAGAATAAGTTATTTAGTCAGAATATGAAGTAATGCTGTGCTTGAATGTGAACACAGGAAAAAGTCCATTTTAATTAGAACAGGTAGTTGTTTTTCCACTGCACACAGATTAAACTTAAAAGCTCCTGGTAACAAGGCTGAAGATCTTTCTGCTGTGTCCAGCTTGCTCTTCTTATCAGGGTGAATCTGCTCATGTGGGGGTTCCATGTGGATGGCGTAGTGGGCACCAATGAAGGTGTGGTGGACGAATAGGGAGAAGAGGGGAGAAGAATTAGATCAGTTCCTTTAGAACAGGTATTCTTATCAAGGAGATCTTTTCATGATGTAGTGTCTAGAATCCAGCTCTCTTTGACTTTTCTCTGGTTCCTTTTGTTCATCTGCAGTGAACACGTGTGTGTGCATGCACAGGTGGATAGCCATTTCCCTACGTTTTTGCTTCTCTTCTGTGCTCTACATTAAGCATAATATTTTACAATGAATAATCTAGAAGATGAATGATGCATGACCTAAAGAGCACTTACCAATTGCAGGTCTGACGCCAGGGTGAGCAGTTGTGTTAGTGATATTAGACTTAAGGAAGGGAAGACCTGCAGAGGGTTGAAATTGATGTATTAGACAAGAGATTTTCTATTTCCACCACTCTGCCAATAGGTATCCACATGGCATTTGTACCCCTGTCTGAGTTAGATTTATCCCCAGGGCCTCTCGAGCCTTGTACTCTTTCCTAGGGTCCTGGAAAGTGCCTTGGCAGTATGTGAAGTTTATGCTGTTAGATGGCTTACTCTTCCTATTTTATCATTAATTAATATTTACTTTGATATCTAATTCTACATACCTAAATTGTATTTTCCTTAAGAAGAATCTTAAAATTGTTTGAAGTGCAGGGTCTGACTTGAACATTCTACAATGTCCACCCACTAAAAAGGCAACTTTAAGCTCCAATGTAGTATTAGCAGTTTGTATTATTTGACAAAGTCTAGATGGAGGATTTTGCCCTAAATGGGACGCTGGAGTGGTGGGAGGCTGGGAGGCGGAACCAGGGGGCTCTATCTTGAGGTCACCTTCCCCACCCCTAGGCAATTTACCTGTGGAGCGAAATGAATTCTAGTGGGCTACTTGTGCATCAGTGATGCCCCTTAGGCACCATCCCAAACCTAAGCTATATGTATGCCCCCACACCATGTGTCCAGCAGAGAGAAAAGCCAGACCTCAGTGGTCATGGGGTTGACTCTTTGCATTCTTAAAATAAAGGCCACTTTTATTTCATATTTCTATCTTTTTAGCCATGCCAAAAAGTCTATCAGTATTCACTTTGATATCTAATTCTGCATATCTAATTTGTATTTTCCTTAAGAAGAATCTTAAAATTGTTTGAACCGCAGGGTCTAACTTGAACATTCTGCAGTGTCCACCCACTAAAAAGGCAACTTTAAGCTCCAGTATAGTATTAACAGTTTGTATTATTTAACAAAGTCTAGATGAGGTATCACAGTGTCCTTTATTGTGGGAGACAGCTACAGTGACTCCCCTTGAATGCAGAACAATTGCTGCAACTTTGATTATATCCAGACTGATTTTCTCATACTGATATGTACAGAGCTGAGTATAGTATTTCCTTTTGTCTTCAATGGGCCCTAAGCATTGCACATAAGCCTAGCAGAAGGTATTGATATGTAATCTCTAAAGCCATCAGATAGTCTCCTGTTTGCTTGCTTTGTGTTCTCTCTAAAATATATAAGCACAGCAGGATGTTAGAGCCATCAGCTCAAGGTAAAGAGGCTATGACTCCCCAGGGCACAAAAGTTTACATATCAGAAACCAAAGCAACAGCCTCCTAAAACAATTCAGTTGCTACCTTAATTGAATTATGCAAATTGATCCTTCTGCATATCCTTGTCTCTGCATTTTACAGAGATGCTTTTCTCGCTACCTGGCCAGCCAGCTCAAGTTACTCACACAATTCCCACCATCCTCACTGTCACTCATCCTCAAACCACCTCCTTCTTCATAAGATAATAAGTTCTGGGAGAGGCCTAGAATCAGGGCCTTTGTCCACATATCCTCACTGGGACTGGATTTAGGATCCCTTGGCTGCCCTTAACTTGGAATATGTCTTGGTGTCTTTACTCTCGCTGTGGGTTGCATTCGAGGTGATAGATTGGAATTGCTGAGATTCCAATAACGTCTCAATGGGATTTCAAATATAACTTTTTCAATTTTGAGGAAAACTGGCAAAGGGATTACAACAGTTGGATAACTGTACTCAATATTTGGGATTATAATACTTTATGGCAGAGGAAGCAGGGACTATATTCACCAAGTATATTTCAGTTTCAAAAAGTATTTAAATATCCTTTAAAGAAATAGATTCTGCAGCAACATGTCAGCTTGACAGTGAAACTTAAGAAAAGCGCAAGGAAATCTGCAGTTTTAATTTCCATCGCCTCTGCACTTTCACAAGAATAGCAGTCTTTCAAGGGCGTTGATGGCAAGATTTTCAAAACAGATATTGCTATTGCTTTTCAAAGTTCATTAGATTTAATTGCTGAGACAAACAATTATTCAAACAAAAGGCAAAATAATGATAGCGTTTTGCTTTCTTTATTTTTTAAAAAGTGTTTTGGGTCCTTTTTTTTCCTCTCAAAGGTAAAACCTTCTATCTTGTTCATTAATGAGACACTGTGTGAATCTTGATTTCAAGCCCATCTGTCTCAGTGTGTCCCTTTGCTGGTTGGGAAATCTTTCTATCATAGGACACTTACCTGAGTAGGCTGCTGTTGGCTGAGTGGTGTCACCTGGTCTGGAGCTGGTTTTGTTGGAGAAACTTCCAAAGCAGAGTTAAGTTGCTTCTGTGAATACAAATATTCCAAAGGCAGGAATGCAATTCAGATTTTATATCTATTTATGTGGAGAAGGTAACAGGTTGTGCTGTTGCAAAAATGCCTATCTTTAAACTCTCTATATTTTGAACAGTTTTAATTCTTGGAACACTTTGTGCATGCAGGAGATGGAACTGTAGAATGGAAAAATTGAAAGGAATGGGGGAGGGAATAGGAGACCCAGAGCACGTGGGTTTTCTATTGGTTTTCCTTGGCTTCTGTTCTTTTCCTGTAACTGCTTTTCTCCTTTGTCTGGATAGGAAATGTACACTCTGTATCTTAGCTCTGTGTGTATTTGCTTTTTTCCAGTGCTTGAGTTGAATTATCATGAAGCCTATTTTATTTCTTTAGTTTCTCATTTCTGCCTTGTGCCTGTCATGTTGACCCTGTAACGCAAGTTTAAATCTCTTTCCTGGCCAGGGTATGTGTGAGGTATTAGGAATCACTGATTTGTAGGACATTTGAAAATGTCCTTGCTACCCTCTGGTCTAGTTGTGTGGCTTTTCTTTGTAGATGTGAGGGACCAGCTACCTATCTAGGCAATGTAGTGAGTGGCAGGTCCAGCACCAGGATCCCTGGAATCTCTTTGTAGCCCTTCTGGCTGACAGTAGCCACTCTTTGTTCCTGGATATGTCTCTGCAAGCAGGGAGAGGTGGCCTTCCATGTGTACCAGCCCCAGAGCAATCAACTCTTGTTTTCCCTTTGGACTTTTCACTTTTAGTTGTAAAAAGCATGGTGGCATTACCAGTCCCTGGCACTAAGCCTGGGAAAGCATCTGAATTAACACAGCAGCCGGAGTGAACCTTTGAAAGCAGTAATCCTGTCACTTCCTCTGCTCAGCCCACTGAACGACTGCTAATTTCACTCAGAGTCCGAGGTACAGCCCTCACATGGTTGTAAAGCCTCATACTGTGGATCCCAGTGATCTCGGATCTTTTCCTGCCTCATCTCCTGTGGTCACCCTGCTCAGATTAGCAGTCTCTTTTCTCCCTCTGGGGTTGGCACAGCCCATTCCTGCCTCAGCATCCCATGGACATCCGTTTTCTCTGCCCGGAACCCTCTTCTGCCAGGTGTTGCTTTACTCTGCTTGTATCCTGGGTCTTGCATTGCTTTCTTGTTTCTTATCGTAACTTACTTTGACCTCGCTCCTCTGCCATACATCAGCCTGCCTCTGACCTGCAATCTTTTCCTTAGTGCTTCCTGCCTCCAACACGCACTTATTCTCCCAGTTCAGGATGTTTACCACTCATCATTTGTTTCCTTGTCAGAATATAAATGTCACAAGAGCACAAATGATAGATATTACTCAAGCAGATAAACCAGTGTCTAACACACAGTAGGCACCAAAATGTTTTTCGAAAGAGTGAAATCTTGGTTTGTTTCAGTCCACCTACTTCCTTTGACTTTGATCCATTCGAATTCCTTCTTTCTCCTCAGTATTTACCATCTGACACCTACCTCGACTCTAGATCCCCTGAAAAGAATCACTAGATTGCTGCAAGTCTCCACATTTGCAAACAGTTTCATTTTCTTGCCTTTAGAATTCAGTATAGTTCATCTGTATAACATAAGAGAAAGCTGCTCTTGTGTCCTGATCTTCATTTGATTTCCCCACCTGGCAGACATCCAGAGCCGTCTGCCTGTGGCCCACCCACCCCGGCTACTGCTCCTCCAGCAGGGTGTAACCCTCTGCCCTGGGCGCCTCAGTCCCCTTCACTGTGATTCTGCTGCATTTTATTTATCTGGAGTTTTCAACAATTCTATGGAAATTTAAGCATGCTATATTTTATTTTGAAGAACCTTTTGGTAAAGTTATTCTGTGCAGTGAAATATCTATTTTACAAAAAATAATTTCCTACTTTACCTTGTTTCAAAGATTAAATCTACATGGGCTGCTTCTCTCTGGGAGGAAATGTACATGGATGTGGAATGAAGTAAGGGGCATTGGTTATTCATGTTATCTTCCATTCTCCCATAAGCTTACCCTGTTTATTTCCATCATGGCTCTAATCACAGTATTTATAATTAATTTTTTTAACCACAATTACTGGGTGGATATACAAAGGCTTTCTAAAGGGCCAGCCCCTGCCTCCTGCCATTGTGTTTTCAGCAAACAGTATAGTGTCTGGCACACAAAGAGGTTTCAATCAGTATTTGTTGATTATATGGATAGCTGTAAAGCTAAGAGTATTATTTTTCTTTGCTTAAGGTCCACACTCAAGTATCTTGAACAAAGAGAAGTTCATTTAGAGATCCAAATCCCCATGTGTGTGTTCATCAAGCAGATATCGAGTGTGAAATATTGATTCTCTTTTCCTTCAGAGTCTGTTAGATGTGAACACCTTTTGTGAAGAAACATCCTGAGACACTTTATAATATGGTTTTAGTGTCACACAGTTTGATAGACATTTTAGAGTTTATATAATCTAGATATTACTTGATTAGGAAAAAATAAGAACATTAATTTACTCTTTAATGATGAACAAAAAATTAGTTGCCAAGAAATTTTTGGAAAGTGAAATAATTATCCATTTTAAGTAGATATGGCCCAAGGTATTCCTTTTTCCCTCATTCCTAACCCCTGAAGTTGTAGAAATTCTTCTACAACTGTAAAGATATTTTAAAATGCAAGCTACTTAAATACAGACCAACACCTTATTAGTGTGTTATCTTTTCCCTTGAAGATAAAAACATGAAACTGAAAAAATGCATCATAAAATAAATGAGTTCTGATGGCTACAGGAAGAGAGAAGCCTGCGGCCAGCTTTGCTGCAAGGCTGGGATTCAGAAGCAAACAGACTGCACTTACTGGCAAGGACTGAGCCCATCCGAGGAGACCAAGCAGCAGAATCACAGTCTTCATGTTTCAGATGGCCACCTATAACAACAAAACAGTATCCCCACTTCAGATCGGCTGCAAATAATCACTAAGCTCCTGTAAGTCTCCACATTGGCAAATGGATTCATTTTCCAAGTCTTTATAATTTAATACATTTATTTGCATAAACTAAGTTCCTGTTCATTGTTCTGATTTTCATTTGATAAACATAATTTTGTCTCCACACCTAGCAGACATTCAGTGCCATCTCCTTATGCTCTATTCCCATCTAATAACAAAATATCAAAATATCTTGCACTTCATTTTTTCCCTTTTGAGATACATGATACATGAAAAAGATAAAACATTCCACACTAAACATTGCTAATTGTAGAGTTACCTTGTGTTCACCAGGTAAAATACACAGATGAAATGATATTCAATATCCAAGTGACTTCTTCAGTTTACTCTGGTAAAATATTTTTATCTTTTGGTGATTTGAATTTGTAGACAGAATTTAAACTCAGCTCCAGAATATTGGCAACTTGAGAACCAATCAGGATTTAGCTGTCTGTGAGATCATTTGGTTTCTTTCATTTCCCAACACTTCATTAGGTGGGTTATTAGGTACAGACGTTATGTTACTCAGTGTCTAACATTTGACTAGAGGGTATTCACAGAAACATGCCTTGCATAATTAAAAAATTAAACTCCATTTTCATCTTTACTAAACTATGTTCAAAGTTACCTGCTTTATCACGTAAAATGAAGACATAATGAAATACCAATATATATAGTGCTCTGTATATACTTAAAAAGTGAAGTTTATTATGTGTATTACTCTGTAACTTATCTAAGTTTACTTAATGAACAATTTTTTCAGTACACACGGATTAATTTTATTTATTTAATGGTTAAATTATATCATATCACAATTTTCTTTTGATGAAAAATAAAGCCATCTCCATTTTACTTTGTATTGATAAAAGTGTTACAATGAACATGCTCATAAAACTTATTTGCATATGTAAATGTATCTGTAGGTGATATTCCTGGAAGTACTATTTTAAAGGACATCTGGATTTTATATTTCAATAAATATGGCTAGATTGCTTTTCAGAGGTTTGAATAGTCTGTTATTTCTTTTTGATGTGTTTGAGGCAGGATCTGGCCCTGAACTCAGGGGCACCCTCTTGCCTTAGTGCTGAACGTGCAGGCCTGTCGTTCCTCATTTCAGTTGAGGGAAAAGACTCTGGAACTTAAGGAAAACACAAGAAAAAGACCCACTGAGGTTTCTTTCACACTAAGAACAGGCAAGTGCCATCTGTAAGTTTCAAGGCAGAGGCAGGTGGGTCCCTTCAATAATTTCTGAAATCAAATAAATGATAAATCTGGGCCAGACCTGTAAGATTAATGACTGAGTTCCATTCTGAGACTAGATCCCTGAATAAACTGGTTGCTAAATGATGAATTGTAATTGGTTTGTACATTATAATATTCAGAACGAACAAATGATGAAAGGAAACTCCAGCTTGATGACTTAACTTTTATTTGCACAACTCTTACATGCAGTACTGGAATGTGTAACAGTATAAAGATAAGTACTGCACTGTGCAGTATAATCAGCAAAAATCACAGAACTGTCTAAACAAGGTGTTCTGTACAAAAAAGAAGTAGGTACTATCAACAAAATGTACAGAAAAATATAAAAGAAGTGAATGGTAAACATAAATCCGAAGGTCGTTAAAGTGGCCGTCGGTAAACGAGGGACACCTGAATTTGCACGGTGATCATGGGAGCCTTGGCGCCTCTTTCTGCTTTCTCTGCTGTTTGCCGGCACAGCACAGGGTGCTTAATAGACAGTGACCGAGAGGGGAAACAAAGCTTTTCTCCAGTGACTCGGTTCAGCACATAATCGAATTAGGTTCAGGGAGCCAGGAAGGCTGAGAGCGCCAGCAGGAGGACGCGCAGGTGTGAAGGACGCGCAGGTGCAAAGGACGCGCAGGTGCGAAGGACGCGCAGGTGCGAAGGATGCGCAGGTGTGAAGGACGCGCAGGTGTGAAGGATGCGTAGGTGCGAAGGATGCGGTCAGTTAGGCTGGAGGCACAAGGGCGGGCCGACTTCACAGCGGAGGTCGCCCTCAGACAGGCGTTGAAGACGGGAAGGGAGCTGTCAGGAGTAGCTGGCAGTGCCGCAGACTACACGGGCGATGCTTGGTTGCTAGGCACTGAAACAAAACTGGGAAGTGGGGAGCAGCGTGAAGTGAGGTTGGGGACGCCTCCTTCAACTGTGTGCAGCCCTTTTTTTGTTCCTATTATGCATTCTGACACTTTATCAGCTGTTATTCTATGTGTGGCTTTCATTATTTTCTGGCAGTCTCTGTCGTACTAGAATCTAGTAACTACCTGGACAGTTCTGGAGGCCTTGTTTTAAATATCTTTAGGGTCTTCTATGTTTATAGTGTTACAAAAGCACAAGATGATCACTGCAGGCTGATGAAAAAACAGAATATATAATAGGGGTGAGATCAAACTGAGATATATAATAGGGGTGAGATCAAACTGAGTTGAGTATTTCAGAGAAACGATGTGACTGTTGTGGATTTGGAGAATCAATATGACTGAGGATCAGAGAATTACATGGTGGAGGTTGCTCAGAGAAGATGTGGAAATTTACATTCTTGTCACCTGTAGGAGAAAATTTACTTACATTTTTGCAATCTGTAGGAGAAAATAACTTTAAATTTCAGAATGTTTACCTGCTTCTCCAGACATCTCATGCCAAGGGTGTGAGCTGTGGTGTCTCCTCTCCTGAGACAGGAGGTGCAGGTCCCGGCTCTAGGCAGGTCGAGGCTCCTTTGCACAGGGACAGGAGGTTGGGGAAAGGGCAGAGAGGAAAGTGTAAGTGTGCAGTTGCCTGGGGCTCCTCACTCTCCAAGCCCTGCACACCTGGCCTCGGTGCGATGGTGGCTCCTGACCTTGAGAGCCCCTCTGTCTCTTTTGTGCTGCACCTGAAGAAAGCCTTCTTTCTCAAGGTTTGTTTGGGAAGTGTACAGACCTGCATGCCTGGTGAACTCCTCATGAGGTTTCGTAGACAAGTTTATTCTTTTAAAAAATCCACTCAATTCATTTTCTAGTATATCACTTAACATTCACACTGGGTTCGATTGTATTGTTTTAATCTCTTGCAATAAAAATCTGTGTCCTGTTAGAGCTTCCATTTGGTAGGAGGAACTAAGAATTCAAGTAGCCTCATTGTATGAAAGAGAGCCCAGGGCACTTGGGAATCTACTTGCCCTGTGTTTTATTTTGAGAGAATGTATAGGGTGAGGGTTTTTTACATTTTTATTTTGGTGGAGGCAGAACTGAATTCTATACTACTGTTGTTTCAGGTTTAGGTAAGGAGGCCTGTTTGTTGTCTGTGTAAAGTGTGATTTTAGTGCTGCCCTCATTCAGTGAATCATTGTTTGCCGCTGTCTGGGTCTCAGGTGATTCAGGGACCTCACAGTGAGTATTTTACCCACTGCAGCACCCCAAGCTGCAATGAGACATGCCCTACCCAGAAAGCAGAGCAGTGGAATTAAACCAAAATAAACAAGCAAAATCAAGAAGGCTGAGTAATTTCTTAGACAAGAAAATTTAAGTGTGAAAGCAGGTAATTTACAACAACAATGTAATTATGGTGTTGGGTGTCAAGAAATACATATTATTAAAGAGAAAAATCCTAAATTGTTTTCAAATGAGATAAATCAGCAAAAACACTAAAATAACTTTTCTGAAATGACCTTGCACATGAATATTTATTGAAAGTATTTCATGAAACACAAGTGACAGCTCTGTGTGTCTAGACACTTCTTAATCCTTCTCACAGGTTTTGGTTTTAAATTTACTTGGATTCAGAAACCTTTTTTTTTTTTTGGTACCAGGGATCAAACTCATGACCCCGTGCCTGCAAGGCAGGTGCTTATGCCTTTGCGTTAAATCCCCGGCCCCACATTCAGAAACTTTTGAAACCTGATTCAATTTATACATCATTCTTAGGAAAGCACACATGCGCCTATGGATATAATGCATCCAGCAACTGAAGAGGTTTCAGGGGTCTCCTGAGAGTACAGTTTTGAAACCCTAGGTTAAGAAACTCTGGTCTAGGAAGAAGACGTTGGAGAGGGTGGGACAGAGGAAAAAATATGCTTAAAATATTTCATATACACATATGAAGATACCATAGTACAAAAGAAAAAAGAACATTTGTTTAGAGGAATTTCAGTGCAGCTTTCTGGTGATTTGTATGATGCCTGAACGTCTTAGAATTTCTCAAGTCAAGGAATATACTTTTAATTTCTGCTATTCCACATGAATAGAGAAAGACCTAGGATTACCCAAACCTGACACATTTCATAAATCCTAGTCTGAGAGCAATGAAGGGTGAGGCAGATTCAGGCCCGACATCTTTTCTATCTTCTTTCAGCACTTAATAATCAAATCACAGTGTCATAAGGATGCAAAGTTCACGATTCCTATTAGTGATAGTGATAACTTGACTGAATAAAGAAGGCAAATCAGTAAGTTGAAATGACAGCCAGCACTATAATTCCAATAACTATTAAACAGGAACTTACGTTGTACTGGGCCAGGCTTTATCCTAGGTTCCATGGCACGAAAGTGAGGAATGCAGCTCCTGCACATCCTTACTGTGGGGACATAGCCTGGGGTCCACTCTGTTCTTCTGGGTCCTGATGCTGTCCGTCTCTGCTACCCTAATTTGTAGGCAGCTGTTTTCTTCCCTGAAACTGTGTTGAAATTCATGACTTAACTTATTAGACTACTTTGGTGGGTGTTATTATTTTTTGTGTTATTGTTTTGAGATAGCAGATTTCAAGGAAGAGTCAGTGCGTGAATTAACGTTTCTATTCTCTGTAGTTCCCAGTGCACTATCTTGTATGTGATAGATCGGTAAATATGACTTGGACTGATTTTGTAGTTATTTGCCTTTCTAAGTATATAAAGGTCACGAGGATGTGGCCAGTTTGTATCGCCCTAGAGGAAAGTAGGGCATGTGTGTGGACATCTGTGGCAGAGCCACTTATTTTTTTTTTACATCTATTTTTTTTTTGTCTTTTTATCGGTACCGGGGATCGAACTCATGACTGCCTGCTTGCAAGGCAGGTGCTTATGCCGCTGAGCTAAATCTCCAGCCCCGCCACTTATTTTTTTAAGAAGTAGTTTCGTGGATGCCAGAAAAGCAACATTAAATTAAGTGAAATTGTACTAAATAAGATAAAACTACATACGTGTTGACAATTTTTTCTTTAAAGTGATTTAAAACTTTTATTGGTACATATTTGCAATGTATAATGAATACATTTTGCGTGGGGAACTGGTTCATGCCTGTGTCACATTTTAATCCTTGATTCCCCTGTTCTTCCTCTCTTCCCCAGCCTTGTATCCCTTCCCATTTGCAAAACACCTATCTCCATGCTTCCTATAGTTTACTATTTTGTTCTTTAAATTTTTGTATTTTGGGTTTCTCATATAAGAGAAAGCATGCAACATTTAACCTTCTGTCTCTGATTTATTTCACTCAGCATTACGGTTGCAAGGTGGAGCCACTTTCTGACAACCGATTCAAATATATCTTTCTTTTTTTAAAATTTATTTATTTATTTATTTTTAGGCTAGTCAAGTGAAGCAGTGGGAGTGGAGAAGGAACAAAGAAATCTGTAACTGGTTGTGATCAATTAGTTGTAAACACCACTGCACTCAGACCAGCCTAAATATATCTTTCATTATGACTGACTAGTACTTCCTTACTGTATACATGCCACATCTTCTTTATCTATTCATATATTGATTACTTCCAAGACTTAGCTTTTATGAGTTGTGCGACTATAAACATGTTATAGCCTATCTTGCTGTAACACAATATCTTTAACTATTTCAGGAAGATGCCCAGCAGAGGAATAGCAGGTTGGATTAAATTTCTACTTTTATTTTCTTCAGGGACCTTCTGCTTTGTTGGAATACAGTTTTTCCTAGTAGTTACTAACAATCTTATACATTTTGGTGGTGTCTGTTGTGGTTTTGTCTTTTTTAATTTCTAATTACATTTATATTGGTTGTTTTACTCCTTTTTTGGGTGTTTGGCAAAAGGTTTGTCTGCTCTATTTATTTTATCAAAGAACCAGCTCTTTGATTCATTGATCCTTTGTATTTTTTAGTCTCACTTTCATTATTTTCATTCTGACTTTTATGATTCATTTCCTTTTACTAGGTTTGCATATTAGTTAGGGTTTTACTAGAAGAAAGATATATCACAAGATATACAAATATATAAGACAAGACAAGATTGGCTTATGATGGTAAGCCACAGAGTTGGATGGGGAAGCGTGCAGAGGGTGTCTGCACACTGGAAGCCAAAGGATTCAATGCAAGGTCTGGGGTCCACCCTAGTGCCTTGTGCAATTCTACACCAGCAGGCTGATGGGTCTATGACAGAAGGTCAAAGACTTTACGATGGAAAGCTGAAGAGTCTATGTTGGAAAGCTGAAGAGTCTACACTGGAAGCCAGAGATGATATCCAAACCAAAGGTGAAGACTGGAGCGTCTCCAAAGAATGGAATGCATTCATCTTTGCTCCTTCCCTTTTATATCTCCAGGAGATGAGCTATCCTATGATGGGTCTTCTGTACCCTAGGGTGTAGAATTGTTAAACCCATTTGGTTAACCTTTTAAATGTCTCCAATTGACATAGTCAACTACGACAGTTTGTCTTGTCTAGGACCTTGTGCTGCAACACTAGGTTATATATTTGTGCTTTCTATGTATCTAATGTGAGCAATTACAGCAATAAACTTTCCTCTTACAACTGCTTTCATTGTGCTTCACAAGTTCTGGAATCTTGTCATTATCATTCTATTCCAGAAATTATTTCATTTCTTCCTTGATTGATTCTCTGACCTATGAGTATTCAGGGTATGTTATTTAATGTCCATATGGTTTCAACATTTTCTGTTTTCTGATTGATGTTTATCAATGATTCATTGTGTTGTGAGCTGCTAGTACACATGGGGTAATTTTGGTTCTTTTGTATTTATTCAATCATGGTCTGTTTTGTAGAAAGTTCCATGTGCTACAGAAAGTGCATTCTGTTTGAATAATGCACAGTACTCTTTAAGAACCATATTTTGATCTCAGAGAAAATGGCGGCTTGCTAGGGGGCTGGGTGCAGAGTCTCTGTGGAGAAATCAGATCAGATGCTAGAATATGACAACATGGAGAGGGCCAGACTAATGGATAGCGATTCTTATTAACCAAGGCGACAACCAAAGGGAAAAATAAAACTAGGAAGAGGAAGGAAAAGCATGGGTGAAGAGCTGAGGCCCGATGTGCTCACTGAGCCCCATTTTGTGCTGCACTAAGTGCGCCTGGAGGATCTAAGGTCATGCTGTGGCTGCTGATAACCTGGAGTCTGCGAATCCCAGATGTGGCACAGTGAGCAGTAGGTCCAAGGGAAAAGGCTGTATTGGCTCTTGGTGACTGATGGAAATTAAAATGTGGGGCCCCACAAAGCAGCCAAAGCCACCTGGCCATGCTGGAGGAGACTGTGAGAGGCTCTGGGGTTCTGAAGCTGGACACTGCACAGTTTTCTGACCCATCCATGCTGTGCTGGGAACACAGTGAAGACACGTGGCACAGTGTGCAGTGGACCCAAGAGGAAGATCTGCATTGAGTCCTGGTGAGTACTAGGGACTAGGTCCCGTGGCTGCTGTCGCTGGCTGGAGGACATCTTTGAATATAGCATTTTAATGTGGTAAAAAGGCATAAAATGATTAAATATGTTTTAGACTACTAAAAAGGTCATTTCAAGGATTTTGTTAAAGGTTTTAATGTTGTCTAAAAGAAGGGTAATTGACTGGTAATAAGTAAAAAAAAAAGTGGTTTTGTCTTAAAGTAAAAATGTAAAAAAGAAAATGCTTTCTGTGGCATGGCTGTGAAGAACAAAGAGCCCAACAGGATAATTTACAATACTGTGAATTTAAGAAAAAGAAATTTCCAAAAATGCTGTAGATTGTAAAGACAGAGTTGAGATTTTGATTGCTAAACAAACAAACAACAACAACAACAACAACAACAACAACAAAAAACCAGAGGGGGAAAAAAACCAATTAGTCTTATCCTGGAAAAAACTGATCTAAATTAAAAAAAAAAAACTATTGTGCCTAATGTGACTGGTGATTATAGAGATAAAACACAAATTCTTGCATATGCTGTGGACATCTGGGAGATTATGTGGCACAATTACTTTTGTTACCTATGAAAAAGCCCTTTTTAAAAAGTATATAATTTCAGTAAAAGAATGACCTGCCACATGGCACCCTAGGACAAAAAAGCAGTGTGCCATCCAGATAAAGCCTGCCCTCTGATCTGGAATGTCAGAACCATGTTTTCCTTTTGTCCCACCCCAATTGGACAACCAGAGATAAAGAGGTTCCCCACTGGTATCGCCAGTTGTTCTTAATAACTTTTAGGGAACCCCAAAAACTCCACCAATTTGGCCAAGATAGCAGAGGTGAGGCAATTGGCTAATACATTTCCTTTGGAGTTTTCTAAAAATATTGCAAAAGGCCTATCACATTCATCCACTGGTTGCACCTAAAAATGCAAGGGCCATTAATATTGCCTTTGTAACTCAGTTGGCCCCAGATATTAGACAAAAAAATTTGCAAAAGTTTGAGAGATTTAAAAAAATGTCCCTCAGTCAGTTATTAGAGGTTATTGAAAAGAGATTTGACAACCTAGAGGACCCTAAAGACCAGACTTAAGTGGTTTCTTCTGGGCAGAAAGACTACATTGGTTGTTAGACTCTCCATAAAAAAAAAAAATTAGACTCCTCCCAGCAGAAACAAGCCATCTAACAGATTCCAGTCCCTGTGACTAAAAGGTAAATGCAACAATTTCTAGGAGCCATAAGACTGACCCTGAGTTTGGGACTCTGACAGAGGCCTATTGTCTATCTTTACAAGAGACTTGATTATGTGACAGCCGGATGGCCACCTTGTCTGCGGGTAATTTCCTCAGTGGCCCTCTTGGTAAAAGAGGCTTAAAAATTGACTTGTGGACAAAAACTCTTAATTGTCCCCTCCTATTCACTGGAGACTCTCATCAAGGCTCTGCCGGACTGATGCCTGCCCAACTCCCAAGTCATGCATTATCAGACATTACTTCTAGATCTGACTACCATCAGAGGGAACAGTGGCTTCAAACCCTGCTACTCTGCTGGCTGATGATGCCCCTCCTTGCCCTTCCATGACTGTATTGGGGGCCAGACTTGACAGATGAGCCACTGTTCAGAGTTCCTTTATATTTCTCCAATGAAAGCAGTTACATCTATCAAGGTAAGCAGGTCATGGGAGCTGCCATTACCACAGACTCTCAGATTCTATGGGAACCAACCCTAGAGCCAAAAACATCAGCTCAATGGGCTGAACTCATTGCCCTCACTGAGGCCTCAAGTTGTCAAAGTATGCGTTCGTTACTGCCCATGTTCATGGGGCCATTTATCAAGAATGATGATTATTGGGGCTGGAGGTTTAGCTCAGCAGCATAAGCACCTGCCTTGCAAGCAGGCAGTCGTGAGTTCGATCCCCGGTCCCGGTACCAATAAAAATGAAAAAGACCAAACAAACAAACAAACAAAACAAAAACAACAACAACAAAGAATGGTGATTATTGACTTCTGGAGCCAAAAGTTTAAAAATGCTCCCCAAATTTTAGACTTGTTGGCTGCCATCTAGATGCCAAGGAGAGTGGCTATTATCTGCTATAGAGCCCAATGGGAAGGAGATGGCCTTGTTATACAAAAAAATAATTTGGCAGACGCCCTGCCCAAAAGGCAGCCACAAAATCAGTGAAGATTGAGATAGCCCTGACATTACTGCTGATCCCACCTACTTTTTCAGAGCCTATTTGCACTTAAAAAGACTTACATCTGGGGGCTAATATCAAAGCTTTCCAAGTCTGTGAGCCTCAGATGCCCTCAGTGCCAATTGGTGAACCCAAAACATCTGCAACAAATAAAAACCACTCGCCACTCGCCTAAAAAACATTAAAAAATAGACTTTACAAAAATGAAAAAAGCTGGACTTCAAAGAAATAAGTACTTATTAATAATGATAGATATTTCTCACTGGATGAGTCGAAGCTTTGGCTACTAAGTCTGAGTCAGCCCTGATAGCAGTTTCCCCAATTTGGCTTCCCTTTATCCATGGGGTCTGACAGTGGCCCAGCTTTTATAGCCCAGATAACTTAAAAACTAACCTAAGCTTTACAGACCAATTAAAAACTCCATTGTGCTTACTGGCCTCAAAATTCAGGACAAATAAAAAAGATAAACCAGACTTTAAAGATGATAATTACTAATGGCCTTAAAAACTGGTGAGAACTGGGTGAGTCTCTTTCCTTTTGTGCTTTTGCATGTGCGATGTACCCCTACATTGCAGGTATTTCCCCTTTTGAGGCTTTACATGGGAGACCTTCTCCTCTTATCCCTATGGTTTCTGAGGAAAAATTAGGTGATTTTGCTAATCAAGATCTTATTAAGCCATCCCAGACTTTTCAGCCAGTTCTGACTTCCACCCACCAGTTATTTCGACAACAACATCCTCCACCTGCTGCCCACTGCGAGGATAAATGCCCTGCTGTAGAACCTGAGACACTGGTCACTATCAAGTGGCATCACCATAAATCTCTTGAGCCACAATTGAAAAGGTCCCTACATTATAGTCCTCAGCACTCCAACCACTATCAAAGTAGCCAAAAAGCCTGCCTGGATTCATCGTTCCCACTTCAAGCAGGTCCTGTTAGGGCCGACGCCGCAGGGAAAGAGACCCCAAGGACTTAACTCTTGGTGAGGGAAAAAAGTTTATTTCCATGCGCATGGGGTCCCTCAGGCAAACGTATGCGGAGGGGCCCCGAGGGGAATCTGTGCAGGGTTTTTAAAGGTACAAGCAGGAGGCAAGCAAGTTTACAGAAGCAAATCGCATTGGTTAATTTTGAACGGCGCAGGACTTGGCTAACGCTGATTTGAGGGTCTGGGGCTGAGTAACCATGGAGACCGAGGGTCTTGGGTTGACCTTAGAGTGCCAGGTGCCCCCTGGTCCTGTTTATGCAGTACATTCTTTTGCTTATCTCTATCTTTACAGAGAACAGAACATCTAGTGGTTAATGACTAGCAGAGACATTCCTTTCTGCCCTGCTCTGATTATCTCCTGGGAAAGGTTTAGGGAGTGAAACATTCCTTATAGCTCTGTTCTATAGCTCGGGGGGGGGGTTACATTACAAACGGGGAGTCGATTCTCTCATTCCCCCCTTTTTCTTGTGGATGACTTTTAATCTTAAAGGTCCTGTATGGGTAAGGGATCATATTGTTGACGTAGCACCATAACTTTTACTTGAGAAATCTGGGCCCTCACAAACCGGGTTACTCGGTTAATGAGGCAAGGGGCTATAGCCATGACTATAATGAATCCGGCCAGGGGTCCCAATAAAGGGAGGATATAGGGCAGAATTGATTTCCGGAAAGAGAACATTTTGGTTTTACTTGAAGGGGGCTCTCATACAAAGATCTTTAACAATAGGTTTTTTTTGTTTACAGGGGGACCAAAGCCGCCGTGTAAGGTCGGCATCAATGTTATCAAAACAAGCAAGCTAAAACAGTTTATAACCAGCATAATCTATGTTTTAGTCAATTTTTAACTTTAAGGGTTACCAGTCTGTTGTGTAGTCCACTGAGTATGTCCCTCGTTGTTTGCTGTTTTCAGTGGCTTTACATGAGTGTAGTGAATCCGCGCAGTTTTTTTTGCTACCTTGATGGCAGTGAGGGTACTGAGCACCACGGTGAAAGGTCCTTCTCAGCGGGGTTTAAGGGAGTCACGGTGGTGACATCGAACCAAGACTGGAGTCCCTGGGGCCTTGAGAGGCGTCTCTGAAGGCAGGTCCAGGTGTTTTTGTCTAAACAGCTGGTGGATCCAGGCCAACACAGGTTGGAGTGTCTGTAGGGACTTAAGATCTCGATTAGTAATTTTAGCTAATTTGTCTTCTGACAATCTTGGAACCAATGGCGGGGGCCTCCCAAACATGGCTTTAAAGGGGGAAATTTTGGAAACATATGGGGTATATCTAGCTCTTAACAGTGCAAAGGGAAGAAGGCTCATCCAATTATCGCCAGTTTTTGAAAACAGCTTAGCTAAAATGTCCTTGAGACTTTGGTTTATATGTTCTACTTGCCTTGAGCTTTGTGGCTGATAGGCACAGTGGAGTTTTAATTAATCTTTAATGCCTGGGCTAACTTTTGGGTGACTCGGGCTATGAAAGCCAGGCCATTATCGGACCCCATTGATAGTGGGAGGCCAAATTAAGGTATGATCTTATGCGATAGCCTTTTAACTACCACTAAGGCTGACTCAGATTTAGTAGGGAAAGCCTCTACCCAGCCAGTAAAAGTGTTTATTAATACCAAGAGATAGCGGTGTCCCTGTAAATTAAGTTTTACCATGTCTATGAAGTCTATTTCCCAATGTTCTCCTGGAACAATTTTTTGATGTCGGGTGGTCTCTAACGCAGAGCTCTTGGCTGAGTTGACTAACAAGCACTGTGGGCATCTGGAGCTCGAAGAGGTGGTCAGTTTGTAGAGTTTTGGAATAAAATACTGAGTTCTGAACAATTCTGCAAGGTGAAACAGCTCCCACCCTAGTGCCTCCAGTAACAGTACTTGTTTATCAGGTAACTGGTATTAGCCCCTTGGGGTGGGAGACTTTATTCCAAGTTGAGATGCCAACTGTAGGTCTTTTTTTGTGTAGACTAGTTCTGACAAGGTCAGAGGACTAGTATCAGAGCAGTTACTTTTTTGGTTGACCCCTCTGATGTGGTTGTTATTTTTCATCTCTGGTTGGGTGAGCCTTGTAAGGAATAGCAACCCATTGAGGCAGCCAGACAGCTGCCAGCAAATCTAGAATCTGTGGAGCATTTTTAGATGGCTTCCCCGTATATGTACAGTAGCAAAGGGATGTCTTTAGTAAAAAAAAATGTTTACCCTCTTTTCCGTGGCTAGTTTTAGCCTCTCAGTCAAAGCAACAAGCTCCGCCTTTTGGGCAGAAGTGTCAGACTCTACCCGCTTAACCCAGAGTACCTCCTTTTCGGCGGTCACTGTTGCCCCGGCCACTCGTTTGCCGTTTTGGATGAAGCTGCTTTCATCGAACAGTTGTCGGCATTTCCCAAAAGCTGGTCAGTAAGATCAGCCTGTAGGTTCTGCTGCAGTTCGAGGATGTCAGCGCACTCATGGAGAGAGGTGTCCTTTGTTCCTCTGGATCATCATCAGGCATAAGGGTGGCTGGGTTTAAAGCTGAAGAAGTCTTGAATATCATTAACTCTGGGTCTAGAAGCAGGGCTTGACAGTAGAATTCTGGCATTTGAGAGCCTTTTTTAGGAGGGGTTTTGATAAGAGTCTCTAAACTGTGAGAGGTTACCACAGAAATCACTTGCCCAAAGCGAGTTTTTTTGTCTCCTTAAGTAACATTGTCACAGTAGCTAGTATTCTTAGGCAGGGGGCCATACTCCTGTTACTGGATCAAGTCTTTTGGAGAGGTAGGCTATAGGCCTCTTTTAAGGGCCAATGTCCTGAGTTAGGACTCTTTTGGCAATGTCCCTGAGTTTATCTATGAACAAGATGAAAGGCTTGGTAACGTCAGGGAGTCCCAGGGCTGGGGCCTCTGTCAAGGCCCGCTTGAGCTGTTGGAAGGCCTGTTTACATTTATCAGTCCAGTTCAGCGAATTTTGAGTTTCTCCCTTATGGGAGTCAGTCATATAGAGGCAAGCTTTTCAGTAAAATTTAGCCTACAGTATCCAACTGCCCCAGAAACTCTCGTCTGTTTTTTAAAAGTTTTTTTCTCATAGAGCAATTTTAACACCTTGGCTATCTTTTTGTAAATTTTTTAGTTCTCAAAGACCTTTTTGTGCTATCTCTATTAACTGGCTGAGGGGCATTTTTTTAAACCTCTCAAACCTTTGTAATTTTTGTCTAACATGTGGGGCCGACTGAGTTACAAAGAGAACAACTGGCAATATTGGGAAACCTCCTTACCTCTGGATGTCCAGTCAGGGTAGCACAAAAGGAGAACATGGTTTTGGCATTCCGGATCAGAGAGCCGGCTTCATCTGGATGGCACACTGCTTCTTGTCCAAGGGTGTCACGTGACAGGCCATCATTTTACTAAAATTATATTCTTAACAAAAAGGGCTTTTTTACAGGTAACAAAATTGTGCTGCATAATCTCCCAGATGTTCACAGCACATGTAAGAACTTGTATCTTATTTTTAGTATCACCTATAATCTCATTTTAATGAAAACATTTTGCAGCAAAGTACAATCTTATGTATACTTTTACCAAAACTGATCTAATACTGTCAAATTCTGAACACATTTACTTCTTGTCAAACCTGTTATTTGTAGTACTATAAACCAAGACAAATAAAATTTACATCCTCTTGAGCCTTCTACAACTTACAATAATACCTCTCAAACTAAGCTTTAATCTTTTTCCACATTCTGGCATAGCCAGACACCTTTACTTGAAGACCACTCTCTTTGTCCCTCTTTTTACTATTACCAGTCAATTACCTTTTTTCTCACTTTTTAGACAACATCAAAACTCTCAACAAAACCCTTGAAGTCACCTTTTAGTAGTCCAAAACATACTTATTTACCACATAAAAATGTTGTATTTTAAAAACAAAACTATAGCCTTTTAACTGGCTCAAATAGAGTACCGCCTGGTTTTTACTTGGCAAAGTTGACATGACTCTTAACAACCATAGATATACATATATATGTGTACATGTTTACATTTTCACCAGAGAGAAAAAATACTCCTTTTAAAAGGCATGCCGAGGTTGAAAGCAATCAGTTGAAGTCTTACATATTAAACAAGGTGCCACAACATTAAAGACACAAACAAAGGGAGCTTCTTGCATAGTTTGGTCAGCTAAAGGAAATAATTTTTTTTATCATGAACCTTGAATCTAATAAGCCATATGGATCCTGCAACAGAAATGGGCAACAAGCCCCTAAGTTAGTAACAAGTTTAAACAGGCAACCAAGGAGAGGGCGGAGGAAGGAAGGGTTTTACCCACGGTGGGGGCTCCTCCCTGAGGTCCTGCCATACCAAGATGTAGGTGACCCAGTCGGGGTGGCTCTCTCGTCCAGGGCGGAAGATGATGTTTTTAACTGCTAAGATGAGGGGAAGGTGGAAAGTCCCCTCCGGTGGCCAATCCACGGAGAATGTGGGCCACTCAGACGAGCAGAAAGTCTGCCATTTACTTTTTTTAACCTGAAAGGAGAGATTGTGAGCCCTCTCTCGAACCTCCGACCAATGGTCGAGGGTGAGGGACAATGGGGACGATGTCATTTGTCCCATGGTGTTCTGAAGACAAAGAGTGGTTAGCGTACGCGCGACACAACAAATAACCGTTCACAACAGTCACAACACACAGGACAAACAGGCCGGCCACCTCACTCTCACGCATTAGTTTCACACCAAACGAGTCACCTTAGGGGGTGCCTCCAGATTGGCCCGGACAGACCACAGATTGGGAATGAAATTCCCCAGATTGGCCCAGACGGACCACAGATTGGGAATGAAATTCCCCGAACGAGTCACCTCAGAGGGTGTCTCCGAATTGGCCCTGACGGACCACAGATTGGGCCCCAAACCGATAGGAAAATCCTATCGCAGACGGTGAGCCACGGAAAACCGTGTGGGGCGTCCCCCGGTCACCAGAGAACAGAGAACAGATAACAAAAACAGGTAACAAAAATTGCCCCTAGACCGGAGCCGTTTGGCTCGGGGCGTAAAATACCGGTAGATTGATCCTCAGAGTAAAAATAAGAAGCGACCGGTCGTACTCACCCACCGCAGAGCCGTTGAGGTCACCTTCCGTGAGACGTGCTATCTCGCTAGGGCCTCCAAGATGTTAGGGCCGACGCCGCAGGGAAAGAGACCCCAAGGACTCAACTCTTGGTGAGGGAAAAAAGTTTATTTCCATGCGCATGGGGTCCCTCAGGCAAACGTGTGCGGAGGGGCCCCGAGGGGAATCTGTGCAGGGTTTTTAAAGGTACAAGCAGGAGGCAAGCAAGTTTACAGAAGCAAATCGCATTGGTTAATTTTGAACGGCGCAGGACTTGGCTAACGCTGATTTGAGGGTCTGGGGCTGAGTAACCATGGAGACCGAGGGTCTTGGGTTGACCTTAGAGTGCCAGGTGCCCCCTGGTCCTGTTTATGCAGTACATTCTTTTGCTTATCTCTATCTTTACAGAGAACAGAACATCTAGTGGTTAATGACTAGCAGAGACATTCCTTTCTGCCCTGCTCTGATTATCTCCTGGGAAAGGTTTAGGGAGTGAAACATTCCTTATAGCTCTGTTCTATAGCTCGGGGGTGGGGGGGTTACATTACAAACGGGGAGTCGATTCTCTCGGTCACAGCTTCCAAAAGTGATCAACTACAGATAAGTGGACTGTTGTTTCCTCCAAGGACTCTTTAAAGCTTAAGATTGCCAAATGTAACTGATAATCTTGTGTTCTCCCTTATGGAGACCCCAAAGAAGCCTCTGTCTGGTTTTTAAAAAAAATTGTTACTTGTATGACAAAACAGAGTTAATTTAAATGTTGGTTTTCTTTCTCCTTTTGGTTAACAGCTTTAGTAATGGCAGCTGCAAGACCTTTGTTAATCCTATTGGGCCTTGTATTATACACAAATTGGTAAACTATGTCAAAGATCAGGTTCAAACTATAAAGCTTATGATTTTAAAGACACAATGTTATAAACAGATACCTATGTCTAAAAACCCCATGAGACAATGATTTGGATAACTGACTAAAATCAGTGGGGAATGCTGTACACAAGCAAAAAAAGTACCTGTAAGGCTGCCATACTGTTCTGTATGCATTTTTTTCCCCTCTGAGTGACCTAATTGATATGTTAACCAATGCTCCCCTCTATAAAGAATTATAAATCCCTAAAAACCTAACCTAATTTATATGTTAACCATTGTTGCCCTCTACAAACAACAGATGTGGTGCTAAAATAAGCTGACAAAAGATTGTTAATTACTGCTAGACTTCTCTGTTCTCTGCTAAGGGAAACAAAGTTCTTCCTCATTAGCAGATTTCCTGATCCATGCCCATAACCCCTTACTTTAGAGAGAGACACACAGCTTTTGCAAACTCCAACTGCACTGTGTTGCTGGACCCAGGATAAAATAAATCAGCACTTCTTTTTAAAATATGTTTTTTGCCTCATTTTTTGAACTTGAGTTTGGGGCTTGTTTGTGGTTACAAGAATATGCAGTATATGTTCAATGAGTGTGAAGATGGGGACAACTATTTGGAAGAAAACTAGAGGCAATAAGACAGTGAAGATCTCCTGTGGACTTGCTTTGAAATTTGTATTTCTTTAAATTGCTTCTTTTTGAAATGTTTTGTTCTGTTTTGATATGTTTAATCTTACCCTCTTTAAGATAAAAAACAAATGTGTAGGACTGATAACCATATTACTAAGTTTTTGTTAGATCTTTGCGCAAAACTGTTGGCAGTGTCACTATTTGAATGTCACTTTCCATACTTTAATTTTGTAACCTGAACAACTATTTCTAAGATGATAATATGTAACTTATCAACTGGTGATTTCTTACTGTTTATTTTTCTGTAATTCTGTCTTATTTCTGCCCTTTTTTCTCCTTTTTTTGTTTCTTTCTCTTTAAATAAAAAAAAAGAACCATATTTCCTTGAAAATAAAATTGGGTCTTATATTAATTTTTGCTCCAAAATGTGCGAAAGTGTTTATTTTCAAAGCATGTCTTACTTTTGTAGTGTACAACATTTTATATTTATTCATGTACAACAATCTGCATTTACTCATGTACAAAAAAATCTACATTTATACAAATATCTCATATCATTTTCTGGAACACTGTCATAATTCTTCAAACCCCAAATTTCAAATATTTGTAATTTTACCCTCTCTCTATGTTTAATTGTTTGCCTTTCCTGGTGAGTTCCTTCTGTTGAGGTTTATAGAGTTATAGTCCTTGTTATCTCTTTCTAGAATGTCCCTCAAAAAATTTTGGAGTGCTGGTTGGTGATTATAAATTTCCTCAGAGATTCTTTATAACAGAAGTGTCTTATTTCTACATCAGTTTTTAAAAATGTTTTTATTTTAAAGAGAATAAAACAAAACAAAATGGAACAGAGCAAAGCAAATCAGAACAGAACAATGCAAGCAACATAGGATTTCAAAACAAGACAACAGGACATCAACAGTGACTACCATAATGTGTTTTGTTTCCTTCAAAATAGTTGACCATATCTTCACACAAAATAATATCAAATATAACAAAATAGTATAAAACCAATAAAAAAGAAAGCATTACAGGCTTTAAAACCAGATAACAGGAAATGAAAAATGGTTACGGTAATGTCTCATTTTCTTAAAAAAAATTTGTCCATATGATTACACATATTAAAATTAAACAAAACAACAGAATAGAACCAATCAAAACAACAGAATAAAAGCATGATAGGACTTCAAAAAAAGATAATAGGAAATCAGCAATGGCTACATAATGTCTGATTTTTTTCAAAATAGCTTTTCATACCATCACAAGTAATAAAATCAAACAAAACAGAATAAAACCAATGAAACAAATGAATAAAATTATAAGACTTCAAAACAAGATGATAGAAAACCAACTATGATTACCATAATACGTCCCATTATGTTCAAGATAGCTGCCCATACCATCAGATAAAATAAAGCTAACAAAACAAGATAGAACAAAGCCAAACCTAGCAAACTTGTGAAAATGATACAAGAGTTCTAGACAAGACAATAAGAAATGAACAGTGGTTACCACCTTCCCCTTCCAGGTGTTTCCTCCCCTATCACTTTTACTATAACTATCTTTCTTTTTGGATCCCATGAACTCCTTTTGTTTTTATGCTAGGGTTCACCCTACATGAGTTCAAACTGTTTTGCCCATGAACATGATCTCAAGTTGCATCCATTTACCTACAAGAACTTTCAGACTATTCTACTTTATAGCTGGGTAGCTTTCCATTGAGTGAAAATACCATATCTTTCTTATCCATTTCCGTGGTTGATGGGCATATTACTCTTGCTTTATTTCTGGTCTCCTGTCACATAGAACAATTGTTTTCTCTCCTTCAATTTTTAGTCTATGAGTTTCCTTCCCAGTTAAATGTGTTTCTTGTATACAATATATGGATGGATCTTGTTTCTTGATCCACTCTCCTTGTGTTTCTTTTTATTGCTGAATTGAGGCCATCTACATTAATGGTTACAACCAGCATACATTGGTTTGTCTCTGTCATGCTATCCTCCTGTTGTTGACCCTCCATTTTTCCCTTTCATTCAGTTGCAGGACTTGTTTGGCAGTCCTCCTCTGCTGCTATTCCTGGAACCATGGTCATCTTTATCTGTCTTTAGAATATGCCTTAGCACTTTCTGTAGAGTTGGTTTGGTAATCACGATTTCCTTCAGTTGTTCTTTATCATGGAAGTATCTTATTTTTCCATCAGTTTTGAAATATAGTTTTGATAGTTCTAATTCCTGATTATTTTTTATGAGATTTTTCCTTTCATGATTGCTAGCTGTAATCCTGTCTTCAAGGTTTGAAAGTCTATCTTCAGTGACCCTCTCTCAATCCTGGGAGTCTAAGATTATCACTTCCATGGGCCAAGGAACTTCCGAGCTTCCTGCCACACTCGACCAGCCCCACCAGCCCCGCAGGTCTTGGGCCTGCCTGCACCTCACAGTGACCCTCTCTCAATCCAAGGAACTGGGCGGCTGGAGGTCTTGGGCCTGCCTGTGCTACCTACAGTGACCCTCTGTCAATCTGGGGAACTGGGCAGCTGGAGCTGTCGGCACACCATTCTGAGCCCTGGGAGTTTAAGATCCTTGTTTCCATGGGCCAAGGAACTTCCCAGTTTCCTGCCACACTCGACCTGCCCTGCAGTTCTTGGGCCTCCCTGCACCACCTGCAGTGACCCTCTCTCAATTCCGGAATCTGGGCTGCTGGAGGCTCTGCAGGTTTCGGGCCTGCTGAAATCATGCAGTGAACTTCTCTCAATCCAGGGAAATGGGTGGCCAAAATCCCAGGAGCTGAGGGCATAGAAGATGGTATCCAACAGGCCCATTAGAATCCTTGGAACAACACTTGAAACAGGGAAATATAGAAAAATGACAAAATAAAAGAACAAAATGCAATCTCAAACCTCCAGCCCATCCCAAGAAAGCTTAGGAGCTATGTACATAGAAGAAAATATATGCCATACACCTGAAATACCTAAAATAATAGCAACTGAAATGAAGAAGCAACTCTGGGAAGCTTTAAAGGGATTCAAACTATAAATAATCTCCCAGGTAAAAGAAGAAATGATAAAAGTAATGAAAGAGATGCTGAACATATCTAAAGAAGACACAGTTAAAAAATTAGAGGAACAAAAAAAAAGATAGAATCCCTGGATGAACAATATAAGAAACAAACAGAATACATGAAGCAGATTCAAAGACATATACAGGAAGTAAAAAATTCCATTGAAAGTTGTCAAAACCGCCTCAAGGAGAGTGAAGATAGAAGCTCAGACCTCAAAGACAAGATTGCAGCTGGTGAACAGGAAAGGAAAGATCTTTTATTTATTTATTTTTTTGTTTTTGTTTTGTCTTTTTCGTTTTTATCAGTACCAGGGATTGAACTCATGACTGCCTGCTTGCAAGGAGGCGCTTATGCCACTGAGCTAAACCCCCAGCCCTGAAAGATCTTTTAAAAATAACAAGGAATCAGGAAATAACAATTCAACAGTTGCAAGATGATGCAAAGAAAAACAAAACAAGATTGATAGGGATAAATGAAAAAGAAGGGATAACACAAAGGATATCAAGAGGATATTTAGAGAAGTAATAGGTGAAAATTTCCCAAACATGAGAATGGAAACTGATATCAGGATCAGTGAAGCATATAGAACTCCAAATAGCCATAACCAAAATAAAACTATACCCAGACATATAATAATCACCATCCCAGAAATTCAACATAAGAATAGAATATTAAAAGCTGTTAGAAAAGACAGATCACCTATAAAGGAAAACCTATCAGAATCACTGAAGACTTCTCAGCACAAACAATAAAGTCAAGAAGAGCATGGAGTGAAGTATTTCAGATTCTAAAGAAAAATGATTTCCAACCTAGACTGATATACCATGCAAAACTGCCCTTCAAAATGGATGGAGAAATAACATGACAAAGAACAGCTGAAGAACTTCATGATCACCAAGCCAGCCCTGCAAAGAATACTAAAAGACAGTTTAGATACACTTAGGAAAAAACCACTAAGCAAAGCAGACAGTTAAACAGAATGGAAAGATAAAGATGCAACAGCAGAAAGACAACACGTCAACAACAAACCAATATATAACAGTTATAACCATTAATGTAAATGGTCTCAATGCACCAATTAAAAGAAACAGACTGGCAGAATGGATCAAGAAACAACATCCAACCATATGCTGTCTACAAGAAACCCATCTAACCCAAAAAGATACTCACAGACTGAAAGTCAAAGGACGGAAAACAATATTTCATGCAACAGGAACCCCCCAAAAAGTGGGGGTAGTTATTCTGTTTGCAGACAATGTGAACTTCAAGAATAATCAGAAGAGATAAAGAAGATCATTACATACTGGTTAGGGGAAAACTTCAAGAGGAAGAGATAACAATCTTAAATATATATGCACCAAATTCCAGAGCACACAGTTATACAAAGCAAGTATTAATAGAAATGAAAAATCCAATTAGGAATAACACAATTATAACAGGAGACCTTAGCACACCATTGACACCAAGGGACAGATCAACCAGACAGAAAATCAGCAAAGAAATAACAGAATTGAATCACACCTGTGAACAAATGGACTTGATAGACATATACAGAGTGTCTCATCCAATAACATCAGAATACACATTCTTTTCTGTACATGGGCCATTCTCTAAACTAGACCATATACTAGCTCACAGAAAATATTTAAATAAATGTAAAAGAGTTGAAATTATCCCATGCATGTTATCAGATCATAGCACCATGAAACTAGAAATTAATGATAAAAGAAACTGCAAAAATCCCAAAAACACATGGAAATTGAGTAATGGACTCTTGAGCAATTAGTGGGCCACAGAAGAAATTAAAGAAGAAATTAAACAATACCCACAAGCAAACAAAAATACAAATACAACTTAACAGAGTCTGTGGGTTGCAATGGAAGCAGTCATCAGAGGAAAATTTATTACACTGAGTTCCCACATCAGGAAAACAGAACGAATACAAATAAACAACCTGATGCTACACCTCAAACATCTAGAAAAAGAAGAGCAAGTCAAGCTCAAAGGCAAAAAGAAAGGAGGAAATTATAAAAATCAAGCAGAAATTAATGCAATATAGACTAAGAAAACAATCCAAAGATCAATGAATCAAAGAGCTGGTTCTTTGAAAGAATAAATACAATTAATAAGCCCCTAGCCAATGTTATTTAAAAAAGGGAAGAAAAAGCTCTCTGTAGAAATCACAGAAGATCATCAACACCTATTTTTTTTGTGTGTGTTTTTCTTTTCTATCGGTATCAGGGATCAAACTCACGACTGCCTGCTTGCAAGACAGGTGCTTATGCCACTGAGCTAAATCTCCAGCCACATCAACACCTATTTTGAAAACCACTACTTTCATAAGTTTGATAACACTTATCAAATAGACAGATTCCTAGAAACATATGAAGTACCAAAGTTAGATCAAGAGGATGTAAA
This sequence comes from Cavia porcellus, assembly GCF_034190915.1. NCBI lineage: Eukaryota > Metazoa > Chordata > Mammalia > Rodentia > Caviidae > Cavia > Cavia porcellus. Next base: position 45,593,751 of record NW_026947513.1, on the reverse strand, counting down.
ACTACTGAATAACCCAATCTCTATTAATGAAATTGAAAATGTAATTAAGTCCTTACCTACAAAGAAGAGCCCAGGCCCAGATGGATTCACTGCAGAATTCTACAAGAAATACAAAGAAGACCTAATGCCGACACTCCTCAAACTCTTCAATGAAATCGAAAGGGAAGCAATCCTTCCTAAGTCATTCCTGGAAGCAAATATTACTCTAGTATCAAAACCTGAGCAAGACCCAACTAAAAAAGAGAACTACAGGCCAATCGCCTTAATGAACACAGATGCCAAAATCCTCAATAAAATATTGCCAAACAAGATGCAGCAAATCATCAAGAAGATTATATACCATGACTAAGTGGGATTCATCCCAGGCATGCAGGCATGGTTCAACATACGTAAATCAATAAATGTAATCCACCATATCAATAAAGCCAAAGTAAGAATCACATGATCATTTCTATAAATGAGGAAAAACCTTTTTATAAGGTCCAACATTCATTCATGATAAAACCTTACAGAAAATTGCAATAGATGGTCTTTACCTCAATATGATAAAGGCCATCTATGACAAACCAACAGCCAGCATCATATTAAAAGACCAAAAACTGAAGGCCTTTACCTTAAAATCAGGCACAAGACAAAGATGTCCCTTATCACTGCTCCTTTTCAATATAATACTGGAAATGCTATCAGAGCAATTAGACAGCAGAGGGAAATAAAAGGTATAAAGATAGGGCAAGAGGAAGTTAAATTATCATTATTTGTAGATGACATGATACTCTACATAGAAGACCCTCAAAACTCCATTGAATCTCTCCTAAATATAATAAATAAATTCAGCAATGTAGTTGGATAAAAAAATCAATGCTCAACAATCAATAGCATCCCTATACACTAACAACAAAATCACTGAGACAGAAATAAGAAAAGACACACCCTTCACACTAGCATTCAAAAAAATGAAATACTTAGGAATTAATCTCATGAAAGAAGTGAAAGACCTATACAGGCATAATTGTAATGCCCTGAAACAGAAATTGAAGAGGATCTCAGAAAATGGAAAGACATCCCTTGCTCATGGATAGGAAGAATAAATATTGTGAAAATGGCCATTCTCCCAAAACTGTTATACACATTCAATGCAATCCCAATAAAAATACCGTTAACATAACTCATAGATTAATCTTGAACCAGAAGAGACCTAGAATAGCAAAGACAGTTCTAAGCAGCAAAGGCAAGGCAGGAGGCATCACAATCCCTGAGTTGAAGTTGTACTACAAATCAACTGTAGTAAAATCAACATGGTACTGGAATAAAAACAGCTGAAAATCAGTGGCATAAATTAGAAGATACAACCGCAACTACAAACACACTCAACCACCTTATCTTTGATAAAGGGGCCAAATATGTTCACTGGAAGAACGATAGTCTCTTTAATAAATGGTGCTGGAAAAACTGGGTCTCCATATGTTGAAAACTAAAACTAGACCCTGCCTATCACCATGTACTAAGTTAAAATCTAAATGGATTAAAGATCTGAATAGTAAAACAGAAACACTAAATCTATTGGAATAAAATTGGGTAAAAACCTTGAAGACATGGGGGTAGGTAGAGAATTCATGAACAGGACTCAAACTGCACAGGAAATACTTCTCAGGATCAGGTCTTATTAAACTGGAATCAGGTCTTATTAAAAAGTTTATGCACGTCAAAAGAAATCTCCAGCATAGTGAAAAGAAAACCGACAAACTAGGAAAAAATCTTAGTGAACTGTCCCTCAGACAAAGGACTTCTGTTTAAAACATATAAGAAACTAAAAAAACCCAGACCTCAAAAATTCAAAGATGCAATAAAAAAATGGGCATCTGAGATGTATACACACTTGCCAGATGAAGAAATACAAATGGCAAATAAATACATGAAAAAAGGTTCATCATCATTACTCATTAGAGAAATGCAAATTAAAACCACACTGAGATTCCATCTCACTCCTGAAAGAATAACCAAGATCAAGAATACTACCAACAACAAATGCTGAAGAGGCTGTGGGGAAAAAGGAACTCTCCTGTACTTGTTGGTGGGAGTATAGACTGGTGCAACCATTGTGGAGGTCAGTCTGGAGATTTCTCAGAAACCTGGAATTGGAAGTACCCAGGTATTCCACTTCTAGGCATATTCCTAGAAGAACTAAAAACATCATACCACAGTGATTTATGTGCACTCTTATTTATAGCACCACAATTTGTTTTTTTTTTTTTTTTTGTCTTTTTCCTTTTTATCGGTACCGGGGATCGAACTCACGACTGCCTGCTTCCAAGGCAGGTGCTTATGCCGCTGAGATAAACCTCCAGCCCCAGCACCACAATTTGTAAATAACCAGATCTTGGATACAACCTTAGTGTCTATCAACTGAGGAATGGATAAAAAAGTTGTGGTATTTTTATCCAATGGAGTACTACTCAGGTATAAAGAATGATCACACTGATATATTTATAAATAAATGGATGCAACTTGAGACTGTACTTACAAGCAAAATAAATCAAACTCACGTGTATAAATATCGTATAGTCTCCTTAATGTAAGAAATGGTAAGAATACATAAAAGTATGTGGTAATCATGATTCCCATTATATTGCTTTGAAGCCTTATAACATTTTCATTCATTAGTTGGAATGGTTTTATTCTGGGTTGTTTGATTTTATTGTCTGTGCTGGTACGAACCATCTATTTTGAAGAAAACAAGACATTATAATAGCTAGTGCTGATTTAATACCATTTTGTTTTGAAGTCCTACCAAGCTTTTGTTCTTCTATCTCCATTGGTTTTATCATGTTGTATCTTATTGAATTTTATTATATGTGATAATATAAAAATTTTTTTATAGACAAGGAGATAATATAGTAACCATTGTTTATTTTCTGTTAGTTGGTTTTGAATATCCTGTAATGCTTTCATTCTCTTGAATGGTTTTGTACTATCTTGTTATGTTTGACACTATAGTGTAGTATAGTATGAAGTAGTGTATGAAGGTATACTCAAAATTGACAGTGTGTTAGCTACTGTTATGTCGAGTTGTCTTGTGATGAAACACTATGTTGCTTAAATTGTTCTGATCTGTTTTGTTATGTCCTCTTTTATCTTAATCTTTTTGAAATAAAAAGGAATAAAAAAATAAAATAAAAAAGAAAGTCTATCTTTAAGCAATTTTGCCAGGTTTTGACTTTTTTATTTCCTGGATATCTCTTTGAATGTGTTTCTTGCATTGTAATTCCTTCCTATATTGTTTATTCGATGCTTCCATAATTTTCCTATGCTCTTTTTTTTAAAATTTATCTCTTCTCTGGATATGCTCAGCAATTTTTTATGTTTGCAATTTCTTCTTTGACCTGAGATATTTCTTTTACAGTCTCATGAAGGTGTTTCCTTATTTCAGTTGCTACCCTCTCAGGTTTCTATTTTCTTTCATGACTGTATCTCCCAGACTTATTTTGTGTGGGCTGGTGTCTGAGTTGCCTTTTGCTCCTTTCTCTTGACATTCCCCTGGGTTCCTCCCAACAAGCTGATTGTGAGGCCTAGGCACTTCCTACTTTGGCTGCCCCTCTATGGTGTAGGGGAATGGGACAGTCACCTGGGTTCCTCTAACTCCAGATTTACACCAAGATAGCAGACTGTGGAGCTGGCTTCTCCAGACCTGTGCAGCTGCACTGGGGCTTCCCTAATGATCAGGTGTTTGTGGAGGCATGGCTGTTTCTCTCAGCCTGTGTGTCTACACTGGGACTCCTGCAATGGTGCCAGACATACAGGATTGTGTTATTTGATTCTCCTACTGGGTGATGGCTGCCTGAAGGAACCCAGGACCTCCAATGGTGGCCTACAGGTGCATGGGACTTGGGGCATGGGCTGGCTGTGTGTCCCTGCTCCTGCTGGCTGCCCACAGGAAGGAAGGAGCCTCTGGTGGAGGCACCTGGCAGATGGAGGCAGATCTGTCTGGCTCTCTCATGCTGATTGCCCACAGGAAGGAGCTTTCTGGTGGCTCCTGGTGGGCAGAAGTAGATCTGTCTGGCTCTCTGCCTGTGCTGGCTGCCTGCTGGAAGGAGCCTTCTCATGGCAGTGCCTGGCTGGTTGAGGAGGGTCTTCTTCACCCATTTTGAAAGATAGTTTTTCAGGGTCGATCACTGTTGGGAGCCGCGGCCGACACCGGTCGTTTTACTTGGCGGACGTGAGGCCTGTAAGGAAGGAGCAAAGCCTGAGCTAAATTACCCCTCCCATCGAGTGAGCCAAGTTGGCGCCTGCTTCCTGCCCCCTGATTGCCCTGGCGACGTAAGCAGCCCACGCAATAGAATAGTCTGCCTAGCAACAACTGATGTTAGCCAATCAGCCCGCATCGCGCGCTTTGAACTGATTGGCCACTGTTACCCTATAAAAGTGAATGCCTCTCCCGCCACGAGGGAGAAGCACAGAGAGAGATAGAGAAAGTCCACTGGCGAGAAAGGGCTGGTGGCAGAGCGGAGGCCTCGCGGGGCCCACGCAGAGACAAATAAAGGCAAGATTGCACACCGTCAGAATCTGTCGCGTGTTCTTCCTGCAGGCCGGGAGCGACACCGACAGATCACTTGGAGTTGAAGGTTGTTTTCCTTTAGAACTTGAAATACTTCACTCCTAGCTCTCCCTGACTTGAGAGTTTGTGCTGAGAAGTCAGCAGTGATTCTGATGAGCTTTCTTTTATAGTTGATTTATTTCTTTTCCTTAAATGGCTTTTAAGGTTTTATTCTTATGTTGAATTTCTGGAATCTTGACTATGATATGTCTGGCTAAAGATCTTTTTTGGTCATGAGTAATTGGAGTTCTAAATGCCTCATTCATCTAGATGTCAAATTGTTTTTCTCTATCACAGAAGTTTTCAGCCATGATGTCTATAAATAGTTTTAAAATATCATTTGTGATGTCTCCTGCTTTTTCAATGACTCCAATCAATCTTGTTATTCTTCTTTGTCTCCTCTAGTAGTTGCTGGGTTTATTTCTCAATCCTTGCTACTTTTGAGAAATATTTCTTTTCATGATTGTTAATTGCAAGCCTGCCTTCTATATATGAGATCTTGTAATCTGCTTCAAGTACTTTCAGTGGAATTTTTATTCTCCTGGTTATCTGTTGAACCTGCCTTATGGATTCCATTTCTTCTTTATCCTGAACATTTATGGCTACCATAATTTTCTTTAGTAATTTTTTTTTGTCTTTTTCGTTTTTATCGGTACCGGGGATCGAACTCACGACTGCCTGCTTTCAAGGCAGGCGCTTATGTCGCTGAGCTAAACCCCCAGCCCCTACCATAATTTTCTTAAGCTTGTCTCTTTTGGTGTGTATATGCTTTAGTGTCACTAAGCATGGTTTTTATTTTGGAAATTGTCTCTGCAGTTATCTGAGAGATTATTTCTGATTTGATTTTTTCCAGAGCCTCATTCAATTGCTTTGTTGTGACCACTTCAGAGAGGGCAGGTGGGGGCTCTCATATTGTCCCAACTCATTTCCCCCCGAGGTGGCCTTTGGTGAACCTGATATCTAGTGTTGCATCTTGTATAAGTGTTTTCTCATTTTCTTTTCTTTTTTTAGTTTAATAGGAAATGCTTGTAGATTGCCTAAGATAGGTTACTTTATGTTTAGTATTTAGGACTCTTAAGTGATGACTACTTCCCCAGGGTGCCTTTGGGGTATAAGTGGATTTTGGTTTTTGAGTCTGTTGGAAGATTCTACCTCTTCAATTTGTTGGAGATGAGAAGTTGCTGCTTGTTTGGCCAAGTCCCTGGTTCTTTGGCACTGTGCCACAGTATATTCTGTCACCCTTAGTCAATTTCAGTCATGAAACACTAGGATCAATAGTTTAGAACAATTATGTGACATTTGGCTGTAATGTTACCATTAGCATCAAACACACCCTAGAAAACAAATGGAGCTAACCATTAATTTGCTACTTTTAATTATTTGAACTAGATTTGTGATTATATAATAAAATCTAAGACAAAGCAGAAAATTACATGAAGTATACATGTTCTTAATACGTCAGTTTTTCCTTCAGGGATTAAATTTAAAATGGATAAAGGAGAAAATAGACAAGTGGAAGAAGAGGAAGATTAGAAGTAAGTTTGGAAGTAAGTTTGCAGGACAAAGGGGGATCATACTAACTCTGAGAAAATGGAGTAGAAGAATGGAGGGAAAAAGAGAAGGGAGAGATAAAAAGTAGAACAGAACAGAACCACAACCACAAAGAGGATAGAAGCCATGTTCAAACTCATATAAAAACAAGATCAAATAGTGAAGGAAAAACAAAAACAAAAACAAACCCACCATCACAGCAACAGAAAACAAAACAAAAGAAAAAGAAAGTCCAGTTCCAGGTTTGTCTGAGTTTGTCTCTGCTTTCACTGGCGACTTGTCGAGATGGAGTCCTGATCCATGCCAATCTATCCTAGCAAGATAACAGTAGTGGGCTAGTGGATAATTCAGCCAGCCTGCACTTTCTAACTGAGATCAGACTCATTTGGTTCACCGCCTCTGAGCAACTTTCACAGGTCTGAGCCCAGCTGAGAGCCACTACGTGGAACTGGTAGCTGCTCCACCATCTCTAAGATGGTACCAGGCCAATTGCTCTCTTGCATGAGAGGACTGAGCCCTCTGCACTCACCACCAGTCACTGCAATCCTTCATGTTCCCTGCTCCACTGATACATCTTTCTGTGGACACTTCTGGGGTTGCCAACTGTCACTGTGTGTCCATTGGTTTAATCCCCAGGCCCAGCTACCACTTTCTTTGTTGAAATTTTTCTCTTTACTATCTCTGTGGGCTTCAATTCATGCTTCCAATGCCCAAATATTCTTTTTTTTTTTAAATTTTATTTAAGGAGAAAAGAAAAAAAAAAGCAGAGAAAGGGTACAAGTTATACAGATTTACAGAAAAAAAATGAACAGTAGGAAATCACTAGTTAATGGATTACATATTGCCATCTTAGAAATAATTGTTCAAGTCACAAAATTAAAGCTTGTAAAGTGGACATTCCAACAATGATACTGCAAACAGTTCTGTTCAATGATCCAATAAAACTCTGTGATATCATTTTCTATCTTATACACTTAAATATACATGCAGTTATATAGTTTAGAGCACTTTCTTTTCCTCTCTTTTGTACAATGACTTTTACACATTTTGGGTTTCATTGCTCCCACGGTTCTTATTACTTTTTTGGAAGAGAGTAAAACCAAATGTGACATAACAGAACAGAATCGGTCAAGGGTGGACATAATAGATAATGTAAAAACATAATACAACAATGGTTACCATAATGCCTCCCGCTATCTCTAATAGAATTGCCTATATCATTAGTTATAATACAATTGAACAAAACAGTAAAGAACAAAACCGACAAAACCAAAACATTGGAGACATTGTAGGTCTTCAAAAGTAGATAAAAGTCAACGAGAATGGGCGTTATAATGAATCTCATTATCTTCACAGCTGATGCCTAAACTTTCGAACCTGATACTATCCAGCAAAACAGAATAGGGAGTGGAGATTGAGATAAAAGAGGGCATAACAGTGAAACAGCGCAGATCAAAACATAACCATTTAAGCAGAATAGTGTTTCACCACCAGATAATTCCGACCCAAAAGTAGTTACCATATTGTCTCTTTCCTTGAAATCCTTGAGTACAACTTCGTATACTGTAGCATTAAGTATACCAAAAGAATGTAAAACCATTTAAGAGAATGACAGCATTACAGAGTATTTAGAATCGACTAACAGAAAATGAACAATGGTTTCTGTATAATCTCCTTGTCTTTAAAAGGTTTTTGCTTATACTATCATACATAATAAAATCCAATAAGATACAACCTATTTAGACCATTGGAGACAGAAGAACAAAAGCTAGATGAGACTTCAAAACAAGATGATACTAAATCAGTATTACCTATTAAGATGTCATTTTCTCCAAAATAGCTGTTCTTATCATCCAATCTTCTCTGCCTCATTTCTGTTGAGCTCTTTTTCTGTCAGTAGCTGTCAGTTTGTCTTCTTCATTTTGTTCTCTGCTCCATTCATTGTGGCCTCCCTGCCACTATTTCTGGATTCTTTGTATTTTTCTTTTTTTTAGAATATCCTGCAGTACTCTCTGTAAATTCCCCCCAGTTCCTCTTTATCCTGGAAGCACCTTGTTTTTCCATCAATTTCCAGGGACAGTTGTGCAGGATATCTCAATCTTGGCTGGAGATTATTATCTTTCAAAGCTTGAATTATTTCCCCCCATGCTCTTCATGATTTGATGGTTTGTGCAGTGAAATCTGCTGTAATTCTGATGGGTGTTCCCTTGTAAGTGGTCTGTTTCTTGTCTCTGACAGCTTTTAATATTCTGTTCTTGTATTGAATTTCTGGAATTTTTATTATTATATGCCTGGGTGTTGCTCTGTTTGGGTTGTAGGTAGCTGGGGTCTTGTATGCCTCATACATCTGAGTATCTTTACCTTTTGCTAAATTAGGAAAATTCTCCTGGATTATTTCTGTGAGTAGCTTTTGTAGTTCATTTGTTTGTGTCCCTACTTCTTCTTTTATGTTCTTAATCCTTAAGTTATGGATCCTCTTATCATCTTCTTGTCTTTGTATTATTGCTGTTTCTTTGTTATTTTTAAGAAGTTTTTCATTTCATTCTCCCATATTACAAGTCTGCCCTCCAGTTCAGATAGTCTGTCCTTAGTTTCTTTCAAGCTGTTATGCCAGTCTTCGATAGACTTCTTAGTTTCTTGGTAGTCCCTTTGAACCTGCTTCACGTATTCTATGCTTTCTCTGTTTTCTCCATCAAACAATTCTCCCCTCTTTTTCTGTTCTTCCATTCCACCATCTGTTTTTTCTTGGGTGGTGCTTAGCATTTCTCTATCTATTCTGCATACTTCTAGCTTCAGGTCGTTGATAACTTCATTCCTGAATTGGTCTATGAGGCTCTCTATATGGCACTTTATGTCTATTGGTGCGGTGTCCGCTATTGCCTGTTTCTCAGAATTGGGGGCTGAGGAGCCTTTCTTGTTGCTGCCTCTTCCCATATTCTCTGTTCCTTATATATGCAAGCTTATATAGGAGACCCAGCTTCTCTCCCTGTCAGCCACAGCCTGATCAAATTGCGCTGGTTAGGTGTTCCCGCCCAGCACAGCACACCAGGGACTTACGGACCAGGCAGCCTACACGGGGGTCGCCTCTCCCGGCCACTGTCAGGCTCTGGGATCTGGGTTGGGCCAGCCTACCGGGTCTGCCAGCAGCGTCACGCAGGCCAGGCACTTTTCACCTATCCTGCCCGAGAGGGGGATGTGTGGCTGGAGTCCCCACCGCGCCCTGCTCCCTCAGGACTGCCAGGGCCCAGAAAGTCCTCCGCTGGAGTCAACCTGTGGTAGAGTGTCAGTTTTTCTCACTCACCTCACCACAAGTCAGTGCACGCCTCCCTGCCTGTCCAGTTTTCGACTCTGTTCGCAGACTCCCATTCTCAGAGCTTCCGCGCGTCTCTCTCCTTGCTGAGCCGCTGTAGAGGCAGTCGCCGCGCAGCAGGAAACCCAAATTGCAGCTTCCAATGGCGCGGGGTCCAGCCTCCACACCGAGGCTTTTCTGTTCCTGTTTTAGCACCAGGACTGCATTCCAAGTTGGTTTCTCTCAGCCCAGTTCATTCCTGAGTCAGCAGAGCATATCTCCACCTGCTTACGTCTCCTTAGTCCGCACCGTTCCTGGCTTCTGAGCCGAGTCTTTCAGAGAGCCTCTGGTAGTTGCTGTTATATGTCCGCCATGTTCTCCTGGAAGCCCAAATATTCTTTAAGGACAATTTTGGGAGTTAACTGATAAAGTTGTGGCACTTGTCTAGAGAGTGGTGGTGAACCTTTTAGAACTTTCAATGATAAACAGCCTGCTGCAGAACATGTGCCTTAGCTTCAGCACTGTTGGTCCAGAATAACTACACAAGGGAGATTCTCACTGTGCCTTGTCTCTGTAGTTCCTGAATAAAGTAAAGCAGGTGTCCCAGGGTTGAGCTGTTTGCACTGGAAGCTAGGGATTTGTGATTTGCTGCTTACACTCTAGGAAGAAGAACATATCTTTATTTATGGTCCTAGCAGTTAACAAAGTTGAACAGTTTTGCCTTTGTCCTGTTTCCTGGAATCCTACTCCAGATATACACATCTTCTAACACATTCTGTCTGTTTCTCGAGGGATGTAGTCTCAAGCTGATCTGTAAATAAGGGAAGGTGCAATCACACTTGAATTTATAGTGCCAAGTAACTAAAAGCACAACCTCTCATTTATATTGCTTTAAAACATATATGCTAAAAAAGAAAAGAATATGTGGTCTCTTTTTGGTTCTAAGCCAATACATTCCTAGGAGTGGTTTTATTTTGCTTTCTCCTCTTTTTGGTGTGGAGCCAAAGGAAAGGCAAGCCATAAAACAGCACTGACCTGAAAAAAGCAATGGTGGAACTGTGGAAGAAGAGGATTGGCTCCAGAGATCCAACATGAAAATGACTTGAGGGTCTAAGAAGCAGTTTCATTAAGCCTCTTTAAATGACTATGTTGTTTTGTATTAGCTTGACTATATTCTTATTTATGTTTTATACATGCTACTGTACATTAATAATGTAGTAAATTAAAAAGATGAAATTACATGACATCCTGAATCATAGCAACTTAAAATGTGATATTGCAAAATGGATATTGGTATCCATTATTGTTGCCTCTAAACCATGTGATTTTAGATTCTTAAAGATGACATGTTTAAAAAAACACCCAGTCACCCCTCAAACAAACAAGCACACAAGATGAACAAATAAATAAGAAATAAGGTAATCTAACAAACAAACTAAACAGAATCTGCACTTCAAGAGTGCTACCACCAGAGGGTACCCTTATCAAAGGCATGCTACCTTTTTTTTTTTGGATTGTTGATCATTGTTCCCTTATTTTCAAGGACTATATAATGGTGACTATTTATATTCAATAATTCAGTTATGTATTTATGAGCTCTTTTTATATGCCAGGTATTGTTTCACCTTTGGACATGTTCTCACATAGGAGAGACGGGATTTAGACTTGGCACTACCATCTTCCTGTAGCTTTTCTCTTATTGCTAGAAATCTTAGTCATGAACAAGACTTTACCTTAAAAGATAGAACCTTGAAAATTACTAAAAAATTTACAAAGGTAGATTAATCAAAAATATTTTACAATTGCTGATTTGTTTACACATTTTCAGCTGTAAATTGCTCTTGACTTTGAAAATTAAAAGGTTTTAAGAACAGCTTGATTAATTTACTTAGCATTGTCTGGAGTTTATCATTCTTTATGGGAAATTTGTACTTCATTGTATAAAAAGCCACATATTCTTTGTGTATTGATCAGTTGATAGCCATTTAGGGTGCTTCCAAGATTTAGCTCTTACAACCTGTGGTACTATAAACATGGGTGTGCATACATCACTGTGGTATGATGCTTTTAATTCTTTTAGGAAGACACCAAGAAAGGAAATAGCTAGGTGAAATGAAACCACAGTTTTAGGTTTTTGAGGAATCTCCACACTGTTTTCACATGGTTGCATCAGTCTACACTGCCACCAACAGTGGAAAATTGTCCCTTTTCCCCCACAGCCCTAACAGCCATTGTTATTGGCTGATTTCTTAATAATAGCCATTGTTTCTGGAGTAAGCCAGAATCTTAGTCTTGTTTCAATTTGCATTTCTTGAATGACTAGCATTGTTGAACATTTTGTCATGCATTTATTTGCCCTTTCTACTTTTTCATCTGAGAAGTGTCTGTTCATTTCAGGTGACCTCTCTCTCTCTCTCTCTCTCTCTCTCTCTCTCTCTCTCTCTCTCTTTGTCTCTCTGTCTCTCAAGTTTGGTGTCTAAGTTACTTTTCTCATTATTGAGACAAAATACCCAACACTCAAAGTTAGAGGAGGAAAGGTTTATTTAGCTCACAGTTTATATGGGTTCAGTCCATAACTGGCTGACTCCAAGGCAAGGAATGGCATTACAGAGAAAAACCATTCATTGCAAGCAGAAGATAGGCAAAGCTACAAGGGATAGCCAAAGTTACTTGTATCTCTTGTATCTTATCCAGTCTACTTAGGGTGGGTATACTCACACATTGTACCATGATTCAATTCCAGAATCACACACTCCAGATCCAGCCACCTCCACAAAACTCCACATATGACTGCATGAGGTTTTGAGGGGTCATCTAGACATAACTCATAACAGTTGATTAAAGATTTGCCAGTTTTATTCAGCCTTTCAAAGAACCAACTTTTGAATTCATTGATTCTTTGTATTATTTCCTCAGTCTCCACTGAATTAATTTCTGCTCTTAATCTTAATAGTTTCTTCCATCATATGAGGTTTAGGCTTGACTTAGTCTTTTTCTAGAAGCTTGAGGTTCAACATTAGGTAACTTATTTGAGGTTTCTTGTTTTTCTGTTATGGAAATTTATGAGTATTCCTCATACGAATTCTTTCACTGTGTCCCATATGTTCTAATACGTTGTCTTGGCATTATTATTTCATTGTAGAAACTATTTTTTCCTTACTTTCATCTGTGACCCATTGATAATTCAAGAGGATGTTATTTAACTTCCACCTGTTTATGAAGAGTTTATAGTTTCTTTTGCTATTTATTTCCAGTTTCATTGCACTGTGTTCTGATAATATGCATGGGATAGTTTCTATTTCTTTGCATTTACTTGTGCATGTACTCTGAGTTATTACATGGTCTATTTTTGAGAACATCCTTTGTACAGCTGAGAAGAATGTTTATTCCAAAGTTGTGGGGTGGTAAAAACAAAAATAAAACAAAACAAAACAAAAAAACCAAAACAAATAAAAGAACAAAACAAAGTTGTGGGATGTAACACTCTGTAGACATCCAAGTCCAGTTTTTCAAAAGTTTGGTTCAGTTCTAGTAATTCTTTGTTAATTTTTTTATCTAGTTGGTCTGTTTGAGATAATGGGGTATTGAGGGCCCCATTACAAATGAATTAGTGCTTATTTGATCTCCCTTTTATTAATATTTGTTTTGTATAGTTGGGTGTGCTGGTACTTTGTGCATATATATTTATGATTGTTATCACTTCCTTTTAGACTCTTCCCTTTACAAGTACATAGTAATCTTCTTTGTCATGATCAGTTTTGGCTTGAAATTCATTTTGTCTGTCAACAACAGAATAGCTATTGCTGCTTTTTCATATGTTCCTGTCATATGTGGCATTGTCTTCCATCCTCAGATTTTCAGTCTGTCAATTTCTTTTTGAGTTAAATGCATATGTAGCATATCATTGCACCTTGTTTGTTGATCCATTCTGCCAGTCTGTTTCTTTTGATTGGTGAATTGAGACTGTTTACACTGATGGCTATAAATGATATATGTTGAGTAATTCTTGCCATGTTATTTCCTGTTGTTGGTTCCTATTATGGCTAGTTTCTAGATGTCCCCCCCGAAATCCTCATGGAGTCATGAGGTGGTGGGCCTTTTGCAGGTGCTGAATCTAGAGTTTGTGATTGATTCATGATCCAGTGCTAAGCATTACATGCGTGAGCGCCACAACTATCCTAGGGTGAGTAGGCTGAACACAATATAAGGAACAGAAAGAGGTGTTACCTCCTTTTGTTTTTGCTTTTGCTGTCTTGTACCACTATGAACTGTTGCTGCTCTCCCATGTACCTGCCTTGAAGCCACCAATTTTGGACTGAAATCTCTACAGACTGTGAGCTAAATAAACCTTTCCTCCTTTAACATTGTATTTTGTCATAGCAATGAGAAAAATATGTCTCATGTATTAATTCTCTTGGGGTTCATGGAATTGTAGTCCTCATTTTTCCTTTTTAGAAGGTCCAGAGCAATTTGGAGTGCTGGTTTGATGGTCATAAATTTCTTCAGGTGTTATTTGTCATGGAATTTTCTAAGTTCTTCATCAAGTCTGAAAGATAGTTTTGTGGATTGCGTTAATCTAAGTGGGAGGTTGTTTCCTTTAGGGCTGTCAAACTCTTTTCGCCTAGAGGGTTTGTGTTGAGAAGTCTACTCTGATTAGGATGGACTTTCCTTTATAGGTGATTTCTTTCCCCCTCTAACAGCTTCTTGTGTTCAATTTCTGGAATGTTGCGTATTGTATGCTTTAGTGTAGATTTTTTCTGATCATGACTTATGGAGTTGTATAGGCCTCATTTGACTGCTTGTCAATTTTTGGTTTCATGTTCGGAAAATTTTACACCATTGTATCTGAAACAGGGTTTTAATGTTATTTGTGCTATTTCCTGCTTTTTAATTAACTCCAATCAGTCTTATATTATTTTTCTTTGTATCATACAGCAGCTGTTAGATTGATTTTTCATTGTAACTTGCTGTTTTTCTAAGAGATCTTTCTTTTCATGATTGTTTACTGCAAACTAGTCCTCTACATCTGGTATTGTCATTCTGCTATGTATACTTTCAATGGAATTTTTAATCTGGATATCTATTTGGATCTGTTTTGTGGGTTCCTTTTTTCCCCCTATGTTGGGCATTCATGATTTCCATTATTTTTCTAAACTCTTCTGTAGTTTAATCTGTATTAATGTAGCTTCACAAACCATATTCTTCATCATGGTCATCATCTCTAGTTATCTGAGAAATTATTTCTAATTTGACTTTTTCCCTAGAGCTTCATTCATGTGCTTTGCTATTTCCACTGTCACAAATTCAGAGAGTTCAGATGAGTGACTTTTGAATTGTTCTATCTTACTGCCCCCTAGTCTTGCCTTGGGCAAGGTGGAAGGTTAGCCAGGGATTTAGCCCAGTGGCACATGTGCCTGCCTGGCAAGTGCTAGGTCATGAGTTCAATCTCCAGTAAAGACAACAACAACAACAAAACCAACACGAAGTGTAGAGTTGCATCTTGCTTCTCTGTGTTCTCATTTGCTACTTTAAAAGTTTAGTTTCTGTTTTGATGTTTGCAAATTGCTTACGGTAGGTAGTTTTATTGCCAGTTTTGAGAGCTCCTGAGGAAATGACTATTTTTCAGAGATGTCTTCTAGGTGTAGCTTACTTTTAGTTGTTGAGTCTGCTGTAAGATCCTTCCCCTTTGATTTATTGGGGATGAGAACTTGCTGCCCGTTTGCCTTAGACCCTGGGCTTTGGTACCTGTCTGCCACTTTTTTGGTGACCATTATGCAGTCTTGGTCTTGACATACAAGGAAGAACAACTGAGTAAAATCTTTCACCTTAATGAAGTAGTACAATTAGTAATAACAGTAATGTCAAGTATTGCCTGGAAAACCACAGACTGAGTAATTATTAATTTTCTGTCTTTAACCATATGAAGATTTTCACTTATATAACAAATCAAAATGTAAACAAGAAAGTTGTATATAGTAAATATTCATGCAATAGAGCAATTTTACCCTCAGGGGAGAAAACTTAAAAAGGAAAAATAGAGAAATGGAAGAAAAAGATGCTAGAAGCAAGGTTAAAGGACAATGGAAGATTATGTAAGCTTTAGGAAACTGGTTAAAAAACAAGAGGAAAAGAAAGGAGAAAACAGAAACAAGAACAGAACAAAACAACAGCCAAAAATCTAGAAACAATGCTCACATGCATATAAAATCAGGAACAAACAATCAAGAGTAAGAAAGCCAAAAAAAGACGAAAAAAATGTCCACTTCACGGTGTGTGTTTGCAGTCACTGGTGACAGAAGGGGCAGATAGGGGCTCGATTCACATTGTATGATCCTAGCAAGCCAGCCACAGTAGTGCTCTGCGTGGTGGATAATCCCCGCAAATTTGTGCTTTCAACTCCACTGTAGTTGAGACTGATCTTGGTTTCTGGCTGTGAGGTTGGGACGTGAGTTTTTCAGCACAGAACCCTTCAGGTGCCTCTTGCCAATTTGAACTCTGGGTGTCTCACACAGGTGCGCCTCACCGTCACACTGGCAGGAGCTAGATGGACGCAATCCATGACGACTGAGTCTTAGATTCAGCTGACCTCTTTCCGAAATGGCAACCAGAGAATCTCTCTTTTCTGGGGGCATTCAGATTGCAGTCACTCACCAGTGAATGCAGCCCGCAGCGTTCACTGCTGTGTCCCACTGATACATTTCTCCATGGAGACCTCTTGGGCTGCCGGTACTCACTGTGCCTCTGTGGGTTTTACCTGTTCTCTCATACATTGAGTTGGAGTTCAGGGAGAAGGTGCTGTTTGCCTCATCTCTCTTTTGTGTTAGGGTTCCTCTCTTTGTGGACTCCAATGCTCACTTAGATCTTTGCTGGGTCCTAGCGACCCACTTCCTTCTTTCTCTTCCCATGTAACTATATGCCACTGTTCGGACTCCAGTCTCAGGTTGATTTGCTGCTGCTCACCAATTCACTATCTTTTTGGAAGTACTCTGTTAAGTCTTTGAAGGGAGATTTAAAAATAGGAAAATATTTTTTCCTAAAAATAGGAATTCTTTGGTGTAATAACTCTAAAAATTTTTAGTGTATTTCTACTTAAAGATATATATTATGATTAGTTTAATCAAGGGAACAGTTCAAGATAGTATGCTGCTAATCATTGTGTAGGTAAGATTTATAATTACTAGTTTGACATGATTATACAGTAATATGACATCTTTTATAGCGTCTTGACATGATTATACAGTAATATGATATTTTTTATAGTGTCTTAACTACAGTGTCTTTCAAATTATAAAGTACAAACTATAAAAGATATACAAATATAACTTCCTTGATGTATAAAACAAAGTCAACCTTTACCTTAATCAAGGCAAGGGCAATGGACTGACTATAAACAATGTTTATATTTTCATGATATTCAAATGAGTATGCAAATAAAATATTAGGTAGGTATCATATACTTTACAATAAATAACTCATCTATAATTTCAGTCTGTTAATCTTGGAGCTGGCACTAACCTGTGTTTGTGTCAGGAAGTTAGAGTATTATTTGTCATCTTTGGGATAAAATAGTAAAAATCAAAAACACAATGTTCTTGATTTAAACATTTAAATGCACCATTTGTGTTTTTTGATTTTTTAAATAGTCTTTATTATAAATTAAGACCAACTGTCACCTGTATAACTGAATTAAGCTCAACAACAAACACAGAGCACCTTATATATGTATGCTAGTGCTCTTTTAGTCTGGGATTCAGTAATTGTGTGAATTTTGTTTATCCATGGTCAAACATTAATATGACACCTCAGGCTTTTTACCCTGATTATTGGAGGGATGCCTGTTTTAGCATTGTGCCCAAAACATAGACAGGACCAGATATTTGAGTGGAAGGCAGGGTAGAAGAGAATGGGACAGACAGAAAGATCTAGAATATTCAAGAACAAACAAAGAAAATGGAGATTCTGATAGTCAGGCACTAGAAGAAGTAATTGTCTACATCATCTTTTACTGCACTGGGGCCCTGAATATCCTGTCTCAGTGTTTTCTCCCAGAGGGTTTATAAATCATTCTATCCTAAAAAGACTGAGAATGAAGAATTGTTAGATTAGGTATGCAATCAGTTGACAGTTGTATTTTCAATGAGATACTTTGGTTATGTTTTTTTTTTCAAATCCATTTTATTCACAGCTAAAAGAAAAAAAAGAAGTAGAAGGAAAAAAACTACAACAAAACTTCAGAACATATCAATTAGGGTAGATATTTATTTTTGAGGGGAGTCTTACACACAAAACTCATTTAATTTATTCATCCATCCTCCCATTTATCCACTAAAATTTGAGATTCTGCTTCCAGGCTCTCTAAACAACCATTAGAGACATAATGGAGAGCAAAGTAATCATGTTCCTCATCATCTTGGAGAATATACGTGAGTGAACAAAGCTGATCTGGAGTGAAATTTTAAGAAATAAGATTATTTTGATGGGCTCATGGCTGCCTAGATTTACTTTGAGTTTTTGATGCTTACTTGAGTGGATTTATTTAAATGAGATTGGGCTTTCTGTCAGTGTTTTTGAGGAGTGAGGTAAGGGAGATGGCTTTTTGCCTTCAAGGAACAAGTGACTTTGAATGAGATATAGTTAATGTACTTAAAAACCAGGCAGTAAGTTTTGCTTGTGTTGAGGCAAGGTGGATCTTTGTCAGTGTGGGTTTGGAAAAACCTTGGGCAGAGTGTGGCTGAGGTAACCCTTGAGCACTGGAACAGACTGTGATCTATTTTACTGTTTTTCTCCTGCCTCTGAACTTGTCTGAATACAGATATAGATCAACACCCTTAATATTGGTAATGCAAAGTCTTACATTATGAAGAACTAAGAACATTTTCTCCTAATAGTCATGGTTCTGGCTGTTCCCAAGAAATAACAAAGAGCCTTCATTTAAAGGGATGAGCATCTTTTTATATCTTTATGAGAGATACAAGATGGCATAATGAAGTTTTGGACCATGTATTCATTTTATGTGTATGCACCTAGCCACTGTATTGCCTTAGTTTAAATTACTTTCTATCACTGCTATTGAATTTTATTTTTATGTCCATAATAGTATCAATCAGATTATTAGATTAAAAACTAAGTGTTTCTTCTGGGTGTGATGAATCATACCTGTAACCTCCGCACGTAGGAGGCAGATCATCAGTAGTTTGAGGCCACCCTGGGCTACATTAGTGAGTTCACGGCCATCTTGAACTACATAGTAAAACTGTATCTCAAAACATCCAAAGCCCAAAAATTAAATTGCAAGCTTCTAAAGATTTTACAATAAATTATAAATACCTAGAAAGAAAAATTATAAGATGTGATAAAAATTGTAGTGAATTATGCTTCTGAATGTCATTTACTGGAAAGGTAGGCTTGTGAAACATTCAGTGAGTCCTCATCCACCCTGGCACTGTGTGACTTGTGGCTCTTCTCTAAAGGCAAAATAACCATGAAAGGTAAATGCTTTGAATCAACTCAGGGCCCTGAAGCAACCACCACTGCACAGATGGTCAAGAGAAAGGAGTGCTCAAGAGATGCTCAAGAGAGAGGAATTCCAGACCTGCTTCGAGAAGTGGCAGAATGATGGAATAAATGTGTTCAAAGCAAGGGCACAGTATTTTGCAGGAGATTAATGGCAAGGTGTCTTATACTGTAATCAGTTTTTTTTTTTTTTTTTTTTTGGTACCAGGGATTGAACTCACAACTTCGTGGTTGCCAGGCAGGCACTTATGTCACTGAGTTAAATCCCCAGCCCCCATTGTAATCAGTTTTTAAAAATTTAAAAGTTAACTATTTTTCAATCACACAGTGTGTATCTTTTTTTCTAACATGAGGTTTTAACATAATTTGGTATGAATCATCCTTTCAATAACAGTATTGAATAATTTTTTACTAAACGGTAAGTCCAGTTTAGTATAATTATACTACTTACAGGGATAAAATATTCAAGAAACACTTAATTTCATAAGTCTCAAAAATTAATGCTGACATTTAAATCTTAAACAGAGTCATATGTGAATTACTGTAGTTATCACAATTCTCTACAGGTTTTTTTTTTTTTAAAAAAAACTTCATCCAGTCTCAGTGTTGGGAAGACCTTAAAAGGTTGTATAATATACTTCCCATGTTCAATAAAATTTAATGTGGAGCAAAATTTTGATTGGATTGAGAACGAAAAGCTATATATTCAATGAACGCAAGAGCAAGAATAGAAGAAAGGTATATTGCTTTTGTAATTCATTAAAAATGTCTCATCAGTGGCGCTAAGTCAAATAGAATGAAATAAACTTTTAAAAATACACATATTGTTTAGTATTTTCATCATCTTTCTTAATTTTCAACAGTTAAGAAAAACTAATTAAAATTTTAATGTGTAAGAAAGTAGGAACTTTATTCTTTTTTTTAGTAACTTTATTCTTGCCTATACTTAAAATAAACATATTTGTAGAATAAAGAGGCTCTTGTCCTGTGCCTTTTTGCTTGTGTCCCTCTAATCTGTCTCTGCAGAATGAATACACATTCTTCAAATAATCTTTTAATCATATCAGAGAAAGCAAAATTTATTCTGACAATATATCAAATTTAAAGTTAGTTTTCACTGGTGGCAGCCTGAAATTTTAGCAGTGAATTTGATGAAGATCTGTGAAAAGGTGTATGATCATTTTAGTGATAATATGTATTTCTAAGAAGAATATATTTCCGTAGGTAGATTAATTTTGTAGGAATTGACAAATTGCAGCTGTGTGGGGATGGCACGTGCCTCTAATCCTGGAATTTGCGAGGCTGAGGCAAGAAGAGTTGCTATGGGTTCGAGGCCAGTGTGAGCTACATAGTGAGTTCAAGGCCAACTTGAACTACATAGCAAGACCCTGACTTGGCAACATGAGAAACAAGCAACACCCCCTGAAAACCCCAAGAGCAAAGAGGAACAAAAACAAAAGAAAACTAATTTGACAAATTGCTTCAGGGCATCTTATACCTATGAAAATTTGTATTGTAGTATTCTTCAGAAAAATTAATATCAGTAGTTTGGTGAGGAACAGATTTTAAAATCTTATTTATGGTTTCAATCAGTACAGCTTATCTTATCAACAAACACATGATTTTGCTTTCCCCAGTTTCTTCCGTAATTGGAATGCCATGAAGCTTCTAGATTCTCATTAAATTCTTCACATAAACTGTTTAATTTTTCATAGTCTTAATGAAACTCTTCATTCTTATTAAGAGATTGCTGGAGGTTATCATGGCTTTTATAGAAATGTACATAACTATAAAAACACTCAAGAAATAATTCATATTTCTTTGAATACCTTAAAGTCTTTAGGCTGAATGTATTATTTCAAGACTTAGAAAGGTGGAGGGGTTTCCCCCTGAGTGTCAGGGTCTTGCTCCCATTCTGAGATGGTAGCTGATATATAATGTTTCATTTTTATAATTTAGTGCAACAGCTTTCCATCAGGGGAGTTACCCAGTTTTCTAGAAAGCAGCTACTCAATTTTGATTATAAGTGGTATAGTTTGGTTTACAGTATCTATAGCAAGGAATTAGAGGCATTATTGAAATTTGTGAGTGATTTTTGTTTTAGTAATAGTGATAGATGAATGCTTAATGTTTATGATTTGGTATTCTGGTAGTATAAAGGATAGATTTTAAAAAATTTATAGATCATTTCTACTAAAAGGTCAAGGTATTTCATGATTACATAATTAACCTAGAATATCTGACAGCAGTGGTTTAAGCATGGAAACAAAATAACCTTTAACACTGGGAAACAGTGATTTGAGGAGTGATTGCTGATAGAAGTGTTGTGTATTTGCTTTGTCTTCAGCTTTGGTGGTTCTCTGTGAGGTCATGTCAAATTGTTTAGAGATTGTTGGGCTAATTTCAGGTTCACTTTTTTTGTGTTTAATGCAAGTATTTAGGATAGTATTTTGTTCCATGAAGGATTCTTGGTGTGGAATAATTTCTAATTCAGTGTTGCTGCCAGAGGTGGTCTCAGGTGTAGATTTCTGCTTAGTGTTACTTTCTAGAGTTTCTGAAGTGGTCTCAGGCGTGGACTCCTGTTCAGTGGTACTTTTTGGAGTTTCTGAGGTGATCTCAGGCATGGACTTCTGTTCAATGATACTTTTTGGAGTTTCTGAGGTGATCTCAGGCATGGATTCCTGCTCAGTGGTACTTTTTGGAGTTTCTGAGGTGGTCTCAGGCATGGACTTCTGTTCAATGATACTTTTTGGAGTTTCTGAGGTGGTCTCAGGTATGGACTCCTGTTCAGTGATACTTTTTGGAGTTTCTGAGGTGATCTCAGGCATGGATTCCTGCTCAGTAGTACTTTCTAGAGTTTCTGAGGTGGTTTTAGGCATGGACTCCTGCTTTATGGTGCTTTCTAGAGTTTCTGAGGTGGTCTCAGGCATGGACTGCTGTTCAGTGGTGGTTTCAAGAGTTTCTGAGGTGGTCTCAGGCATGGACTGCTGCTCAGTGGTACTTTTTGGAGTTTCCGAGATGATCTCAGGCATGGACTTCTGTTCAATGATACTTTTTGGAGTTTCTGAGGTGGTCTCAGGCATGGATTCCTGTTCAGTGGTACTTTTTGGAGTTTCTGAGGTGGTCTCAGGCATGGACTCCTGTTCAGTGGTACTTTTTGGAGTTTCTGAGGTGGTCTCAGGCATGGACTCCTGTTCAGTGGTACTTTTTGGAGTTTCTGAGGTGGTCTCAGGCATGGATTCCTGTTCAGTGGTA
Organism: Cavia porcellus; assembly: GCF_034190915.1. NCBI lineage: Eukaryota > Metazoa > Chordata > Mammalia > Rodentia > Caviidae > Cavia > Cavia porcellus. The sequence goes on along the minus strand of NW_026947513.1, from coordinate 45,571,552 downwards.
CTATTTGGAGTTTCTGAGGTGGTCTCAGGCATGGACTCCTGTTCAGTGGTGCTTTTTGGAGTTTCTGAGGTGGTCTCAGGCATGGACTCCTGTTCAGTGGTACTTTTTGGAGTTTCTGAGGTGGTCTCAGGCATGGATTCCTGTTCAGTGGTACTTTTTGGAGTTTCTGAGGTGGTCTCAGGCATGGACTCCTGTTCAGTGGTACTATTTGGAGTTTCTGAGGTGGTCTCAGGCATGGACTCCTGTTCAGTGGTACTTTTTGGAGTTTCTGAGGTGGTCTCAGGCATGGACTCCTGTTCAGTGGTACTTTTTGGAGTTTCTGAGGTGGTCGCAGGCATGGATTCCTGTTCAGTGGTACTTTTTGGAGTTTCTGAGGTGGTCTCAGGCATGGATTCCTGTTCAGTGGTACTATTTGGAGTTTCTGAGGTGGTCTCAGGCATGGACTGTTGCTCAGTGGTACTTTCTAGAGCTTCTGAGGAGATCTCAGGCATGGACTCCTGTTCAGTGGTGCTTTTTGGAGTTTCTGAGGTGATCTCAGGCATGGACTGCTGCTCAGTGGTACTTTCTAGAGCTTCTGAGGTGGTCTCAGGCATGGATTCCTGTTCAGTGGTACTTTTTGGAGTTTCTGAGGTGGTCTCAGGTGTGGACTCCTGTTCAGTGGGACTTTTTCGAGTTTCTGAGGTGGTCTCAGGCATGGATTCCTGTTCAGTGGTACTATTTGGAGTTTCTGAGGTGGTCTCAGGTATGGACTCCTGCTCAGTGGTACTTTTTGGAGTTTCTGAGGTGATCTCAGGCATGGACTCCTGTTCAGTGGTGCTTTTTGGAGTTTCTGAGGTGATCTCAGGCATGGACTGTTGCTCAGTGGTACTTTCTAGAGCTTCTGAGGTGGTCTCAGGCATGGATTCCTGTTCAGTGGTACTTTTTGGAGTTTCTGAGGTTGTCTCAGGTATGGACTCCTGTTCAGTGGTACTTTTTGGAGTTTCTGAGGTGATCTCAGGCATGGACTCCTGTTCAATGGGACTTTCTGGGGTTTCAAATGTGGTCTCAGGTATGGGTTCTTGTTCAGTAGTACTTTCTGAAATTTCAGATTCTGTGGTAGTTTCTTGTGTGGGTGTGGGTGGTAATGTGATTTTCATCTTGGTTGGGTGAAAACAAATTACACGAGATGTGAATGGTGTTAGATGTATCTTCTTACAAGATTTTCTAGGTCTATATTTTTGTTTCAGTTTCTGAAATGCTTTCACATGGTTCCTGTGTTTCTTCAAATTATACTTGGGCAACTTTATATGGTTCCTGTGTGTCTTCAAATGATATCTGTGAGTCTTTATGTGATACCTGTGTGCATCCATAGGATACCTGTGTGCTTTCACATGATACCTGTGAATGTTCACATGATACCTGCGGGCATTCACATGATGCCCATGTGCTTTTACATGATACCTGTGGGCATTCACACGGTGTCTGTGGGCATTCACATGATGTTCATGCACTTTCACATGATACCTGTGGGTGTTCACATGATTACCGTGGTACTTGTCTGTGTTCACATCATACCTGTGTATCTTCACACGATAACTGTGTGACAGTGGGTGAAGAGCAGTGCTAATTTGGTCAACGGGATGAAGTTTTGAGGAAGAGAAAAGTGTGTGCCGCTCATTCTTTTGTTGAAGGAGTGCTGCATTTTGTTTTATACTCTCACTAGGCTGTAAAAAATAGAAAACAGAATATGGCTCATGGATAAAATAATTTATTGAAATTTAAATAAATCAGTATAAATCAATATAAATTTGGAAGTTTTTTTGCAAAATATTCATAAGACATAACATATATAGTTCAATTAATTAAGGTAGCAAATATCTGTTTACCTCTAACCCAGATACAGAAATAAAATATTATCATTACTCCTGAAGATCATTTTGGATTTATCCAGTTTATAACCCCTTGTTTTTTCTCACACTATCCTACATTTTAACAGTAGTACAGATCTGTTTTTGAATTTTGTGTAAACATACTCAAGCAATAGATACTTGTATGGGCCTGCCTTCTTTTCCATTATATGTTTGTGAGGTCGCTCATATTATTCAATATAACTGTAATTAATTTTTAAGTCAATGTAGAGTGTTCAGACTCTTATATAAGCCAATCTTTAGTTTACTCAGTTTACATTTTATAGACTATTAGGATGCTTCCAGTGTTTTGTTATTAGAAAGGATTATACTATGAATATCTTTGTATATATTTGTTGCAGATGGCATACATTTTTTGGGAGGAATGCAATAATATCATATCCATACCACAGTCATAATTTCCCAAAATGATTTTTCTAACTTGTTCTCCTAGTGGAAATATGAAAATTCTGTTACAAGCACTTGCTACTATCTTTTAACATTTTAGCCATTCTGATAAGAATGTAATAGTATTTCACTATGGTTAATATGTACATCCCTCAGATTAAAAATCAAGTTAAATTATTTTGTATATATTTATGAGATAAGTGAATATGACTAACATCTTGAACATATTCTGTCATCTTTGATATGCTTTAGTGTAAAGTCTTTTACTTTGAAGTTTACCATTTATTACTTTTTTTAGGGAAGGATAAGGATAGGATGATATGAATTTAAGATGATATGATATGAATTTAAGATAGGATGATATGTTATTATTTTATGATGTAGATACATAATTATCTTATAATTATCTTAGTAACTCTATTGAAATAAGCATTCTTTTCCCACTGACCTGTAATGCCACATTTGTTATAAATTAGGGGTCCATCTATCTGTAAAAACATTTCCAGGGTGTTTTATTTTGTTTCTGTGGAGTTTATCTTTTGCCAAAATTATACTTTTCAATTAATGTGTTTTATATTAATTCCACTTTCTCTTACTCACTTTCATTCTTTTTCCTTCCTTCCTTCCTTCTTTCACTCCTTTCTTCCTTCTTTCTTTCCTTCCAAGACTGTGTTGGCTATTCTGAACATTTGAATTTCTGTATAAATCTGATGCTTGGTTTGTCAGTTTCCACAAAAGTCATCATGGGCTTTTTATTTTTGTGTCAGGAATTGAACTCAGGACCGTCCTCTTGCAGGAAGGTGCTTATGCCACTAAGCTGTATCCCCAACCCCTCAGCTTGGGCTTTTGATTGAGATTGGGGAAGAATAATATCTTTATGAAAATGAGTCCTTCAATCTATGAAGAATATGTTCCTCTACTTAGAATTTTAATTCTTTGTATATCATTTTATAGTTTTTATTTAGAAACTTGACATATTGATTGTAGAATTTTCCCCTCAAGTCCTTGTTTGTACTCTCTTCCATAGAGATAGGAAATGTATCATTAAAAACCTATCACCTTAATAGAGAGAAATTGTTAATATCACCAGTGTTTAGGCAGTAACGGTCTGTGTCAGTCCATCAGGCAAAGAACTCCCCCCGGTGAGGGTCTCCTTGAGGAGAAAGGGGAGGTGGGCAGGGTAATTGAAGCAGGAATTTATGTATTTGCTTTCCAGAAGTTCCTAATTTTCTTTGTCATTTTCTTCATGAAACAGTTTTGTTTTGCTTGCCTCTTCAGGTCCACATTTTATAGGAAAATAGAGTCTGTTTTCCCCATAGTTGCTCCTCTGTGTCAAACTCTTGCCCCTATCTGTAACTGGATGCCCACTGCTTCCCTCCACCAGCTCCTCTCGCCAGCTTCCGGTGACCACCATCTCACTGGCAGCGGACACGAGATCAGCTCTCTTTGTGGCTCATTTTTAAATCGGACAATTTTTCTTGTATCATGAAGGAGGCTCTGAAATGCATTAGATTTCATATTTTTGTGGCTCTGGGACTCCCTCTTCTTGTTTATCATAAAGTGTCAGTAAATTATGCTGTAAATTTTTGAGCATGTCCTTTGCTGCTTTTTAAATGCACTTTCATCAGAATATTTACTTTGCTTCTACTTGTCCTTTTCTTGCTCAGTTATATGTCTTTCAATAATTTTTATTAAATGTATATATTACAGCATCTTGAAGTTAACTTTGGTTGCCATCAGATTATTTTGGCCTCAACAGAGAAGTGGGGATTTTTCATTTCATTAGGGTACAGAAGCCACTTATGTTGTTCTAGTTGTTTCCTTTAACTCTGTTATTATTTTATGAAATAGATATAATTTGTTAACATACAGTTGTAGTTTATATACATGTATTGAAGAGTCACCAAAGCATTATTTCCTTGTAAATATGGGAAACACGTGATTATTTAGTGAAAGAAAGAAATGCTTTAAATCAAATGCGTAACTGAAACAAACTACCTTGATGAATGTATATCAACAGTAAGAATATACAACCAGAAGGACTAGATGTTAAGGTGACAATCGCAAATGACATGTAGTTACTGATCCATTCAATACTATAAATTGTGGAAAAGTTCTCTAGATTTACATAATTATTTGTGAATCTCACATAAATTACATATTAATCTTCACAGATATAATTTATTCACACCTGAAAGCCAAGGGGAAAGCTAATTTGCAAATTATTAGGACCTAAACTCTTAAATAAACAAGAGCAAAGAAAATGAAAACAACAACTAGAGATTCACTTTAGTGATTTTCTTTGCTGATGGCACTTTGGTGTCATCTGTACCATGAGCATCTCAGAATGATGTGACATTTTTGTTATGCATTATTAAATGGGGATGTGTGCAAATTGATTCTAGTGAAACAAGAGGCAAGGAACAGTGTCAAGCTGCCATAAAAGAAGGGGGATTTTTAAAAACTTGAATATTAATACCTTTGCTTCTGGAAGAGAGAGAGAGAGCAACCATGGTATAAAAGTTTTATTCAAACAGCAATATTGGACTGCAGGGCAACAAATGAACAGTATGTGGGTGTCATTCAGGCTTGTTATGGGAGTTGCCAAAATTCTATCATTTGGTAAGTTTGGAGAACATAAAAAGATTTAAAAATTATCCCAGTGAATTGTGAATATGATCTGAACAGAATAAGGGAGGACTTACCAAGAAGGTGGAAGTCAGAAACCAAAGTCCAAGAATGAGGAGTAATGTTTTCATCCTTTCTTGTGTGCCCTGAAAATGATCAGATGGTCATTTCTCTCAGCCACATTGTTGGATACACTTGCTAGGTTCAATTTATTCAACTGAAAAAAATGCACTCTCATTTTTATTTATAATTTTTAATTATAATCTTACTTTTAATTATAATTTTAAGCCTTCTGCAGAGCAATGATGAAAAACAGTAATTTTGCATAAAGAAAGGGCACTTGTTTTTCACTGAAACTATTGCTTATGATAAAAGGAACACTGGCTGAATATTTGCTCTTCTTGGCTGGAGGGATGGGGACGAAGGGCTGAGGATCATCTCTGCTGACACAACACTAGCTGCTCACCCCTCTTCAGTCCAATGGAGCGCTGCTGGGTCCCACTCTGCTTCCCCCCAGCTCCCTGCCCAAAGGTAGGCTGCTGCCAGAAGTCACCTACTTAAAGCAGTAATGAAGTCACCATGCAAACAGACATATATTGCTTCCTTAAAGTATAAGAGGAATTTTGATATATTTATGGTTAGGACACTTTAAATTTTCGTAGGCCATACATTTTCTATGAAAAGTTTAAGAAATATTGGCTAGAGTATTTTAAAAATTTTTTTAGTGCTGGAAATGGAACCCAGGGCCTGATGCATGTTAGTGAAGTTCTAACACTGAGGCAAGCTTCAGTCCTGGACAGCGTATTGGTCATAGTCTTCCCAAGGAATTTACACATGGGTAAACGAAAGACGATCATCGCCATGTTTGCAAGTGACAGAAAGACTTTCCTTTGTAAAAGCTGGTTTTCATTGTGTCTTAAAAATGTTTTTTCACTACATAAGAATGGTAACGTGTCTGTCATCTTAGTGCTAAAGTGTTTTCATGTTCTGCATTCTCTTATCTGACAGACCCCCCTTCAGTCTTCCCCATTGTGTTACACTGCTTCCAGATGCTTTCTGTAAAGCAACTACATTACCTACCAAGAATCATATAAAGAACCAGAAAAGATGGAACAGGACACAGCCCATTAAAAATAATTTCTTGATCATGAAATTCAAGTGTTTGCTTTTTGAGACAGGGTCTCATTATGCAGTTCAGGCTGAACCTAAACTCACTATGTAGCTCAGGTTGGCCTTGAACTCATCATGATCTTCTTACCTCAGCCTCCTGAGTTCTAGGATTATAGAAATGCACCGCCATGCCCAATTAACTTCAAGGTTTTTAAGCAACATGTTATACGCAGAAGAGATCTCTGCTAACTATGACTACAGATACCTATGTTTACATAACATGAGTGAGAGAAGGTGTACCCTAAAAATATAGAAGGTGGGCAATTCTAGGTTCCCATATGGGATTTCATAAAAAGGATGGACTTCTGAAGCAGGAGAGGATCTGGTACTTCAGCTGGTAGAGAACAGATTTGCATGTCAGCAAAGAAGAGCAATCGCCCCTCCATACTCCACTCCCCACTGGAGGAAAAATGTTTTCTTATACATAAAAGGGAAAAAATTCACACATTTCTCAGGGAGTCACTGTGAGAAGTAAGTTACATAATAATGTGAAAGTACTGTGAAAGCTATAAAGCGGTTTCCAGTTACATGGCCTTTTGTGATTATAATCATTTCTAGTACCTCAATTTCCAAATCCCCAGCTGTATTTGTTGCATGACTTTTTCATGTTAGCTCTGTACTAGGGATAATAAAGGATAGACAAATTTCTAAAGCAGGTTCCTGTGAGAGGAAGCTCAACATTCAAAACAGTAATGCTGTGTAAATTTATCAGCAGTAAGAGTGTAAAGAAACACAGTTATATCGCTGTCCATGAGAACTGTGTCTGATAATGTCTACAGAAGCCTCAAATGTGTTCTGTCCATGGCGGCTTTCCTTTTCCTCACTCTGCCAAGTGACTGGGGTAGACTTCTGAGAATTCATTGGTTTTCTGAAAAGAAAACTCACTTTTTACCTGACTTTCCATTACACAAGTTCAAAACCAGGTTTCTTTTCAAAATCATTTTCTTCAGCACAAATTTCCTTTTATCAAAGTTATAATGTTATAAAACTTTGATGCAAAATGATCTGAAGTAAAATAATATCATAGTCTCAAATGCAAATCTAGTACCTACCTTATAAGGGAATTCTTTTTCTCATGTACGTATCAAAACATTGGCGAAGCTTTTGGTGGCCAGTTGCTGTCTTACGGCTTTCCCAAGACGACAGTGAAATGAAATGAGACAGCGTTTCAAGAGCCATACTGCTTCTTATAGTCTTCGGTATGTGTTTGCAACTAGAGAAATGTAATTGGAAGAGAAAGTCACTTCTGGATTGATAATCTCTATTCACAAAAGAAATGGTAGTTACGATGTTTGTCAGATTTTTATGTCTATTGATTACTAAGGAACACTGTGATTCTTTGGGTTACATTGCTCCAGTGAACTTTATGTCATGGGATTAAACTATGTAACTTATTTTGGGTCATTAGGTTCCCACTGCCATAAATACTAAGATGCCAAATTGTTTTTGAAAACTTTGGTTTTAAGGTTCATTAAGGTTCAATTTACCTTACAGATAGGGACTCATGCAAATATTCACCAAGTGTTTCAAAAGCACACCAAATAGTTGCATGAGTTGTGGAAAGTAAAGACATGAAAACTTATTAGGTAAGATGTTCGCCAAGCCCAGTTTTAGTTCCTGGGAACACAGCTAACCTGAAGTTTTCACTGTCTTTTTGTCTGACAGCATGTAGTCTGGTTCTGCCACTAGAACATGAGCAGAAAAAAAGTTTGATGCTTTTAAACTTGGTGCTAAAGTGTGCCTGCTTTTGTTAGGGTTCTCTAGCAGAACAAAGTCAGTAGAATATATATAATAAGATGGATTTAAGAGATTGGGTTGCTGATCAGAGTGTAGATAACTCACAATGGCTAACAGCATAAAAAATGAACAGAAAATCAAACAATGACAGCAAAAACTATTTGTTTTGATGAACTAACAGAGAATTAGTGGTATGGTTATCTATCTTGCACACTTCAGCATACATACAGTTATATGTGTATATCTATAAGTTATTCTTTCCTTTTGAGCACTTTATTTCCTTTTCATTATTATAATATGTATTATACATTTTAGATTTTATTACTCTTCCAGTTTATTATTAATTTTTTACACTAGACAGACAATATGATATTTACAAATATGAGTCCGATTTATTTCCCTTATGAGGATAGTCTTAAGTTGCTTCCATTTTCTTATAAAGGTCTCAAAATCATCTTTTTTATAGCTCAGGAATATGCCATTATATAAAATTACATCTTTTTCATCCATTCTGCAGTTGGTGGATATTTTGGTTGATTCTAAGATTTAGCTATCACAAACTGTGCTGCTATGAACATGGGTGTACATATATCACTGAGATATGACCTTTTCAATTTTTCTGGGAAAATACTCAGGAGAGGAATAGGTGGATTGAATGAAACTTCTAACCCTAGTTTTTGAGGAATCTCCACACTGATTTCCACAGTGGCCACACCAGTCTACACTCCCACCAACAGTGGAGCAGTGTTCCTTTTTCCCCACAGCCTCACCAACATTTGTCATTAGTTTATTTCTTGATGGCAGCCATTCTTTCTGGAGTGAGATGGAATCTCAATGCTGTTTTAATTTGCATTTCTTGAATGACTAGTGATGGTGAACATTTCTTCATGTATTTATTTGCCATTTGTATATCTTCATCTGAGAAATGTGTGTTCATTTCAAACACCTGCTTTTGGAGAGGGTCTTTGAATTTGGGGGGCTTGATGTTTTTCAGTTCTTTGTATGTTCTGGATATAAGTCCTTTGTCTGAGGGTCTATGGCTAAAATTCTTTTCCATTCTGTGGGTTTATATTTCACTTCATTGATGATTGCTTTTGAAGTGAAAAAACTTTTTAATAAGATGAAATCCCAGTTTTTGATTCTTTGAAGTGTTTCCTGGGCACTTTTAATTTTGTTCATGAACTCTTTGCTTACCCCTGTCTTCAAGACTTCTGCCTATCTTGTCTTCTGGTAGATTTAGCGTTTCCGTTTTAATATTTAGATCTTTGACCCATTTGACTTTAGTTTTGTGCATGGTGATACACATGGGTCTAGTTTCAGTCTTCAGCATGTGGAAAGATGGTTTTTGCAACACCATTTTTTTTTTTTTTTGTCTTTTTCATTTTTATCGGTACCGGGGACCGAACTCAGGACCGCCTGCCTGCAAGGCAGGTGCTTATGCCGCTGAGCTAAATCCCCAGCCCCGCAACACCATTTATTAAAGAGGCTATCCTTCTTCTGATGAACAAGTTCAGACTCTGTCAAAAATAACGTGGTTGAGTGTCTTTGTAATTGTGTCTGCGTCTTCTAATCTTTTCCATTGATCTTCAGGTCTATTTCTTTGCCAGTACCATGCTGATTTTTATCACAACAGCTTTGTAGTATGATTTCAAGTCAAGAATTGAGATGCCTCCTTCCTTGCCTTTATTGCCCAGAATTGCCTTTGCTGTTCTAGGTTTCTTCTGTTTCTAAATGAATTTTAGGAATATTTTCTCTAGATCTGTAAGGTGTGTCAATGGCATTTTGATTGGGATTGCACTGAATCTGTATAGCAGTTTGGGGAGTGTGGACATTTTCACAATTTTGGTTCTTCCTAACCAAGAGCAAGGAATATCCCTCCATTTTCTAGTATCTTCTTCAATCTCCTTTTTTAGAGTAGTATAATTTTCACCATATAGATCTTTTATATTCTTGGTTAGGTTGATTCCTAAATATTTCATTTTTTAGATGCTATTATAAAAGGCATTATTTCCATAATTTCTGTCTTAGTGAGTTTGTGTTTGTGTACAGGAATGCTATTATTTTTTTAATGTTGACTTTGTATCCAGCTACACTGCTGAATGTGTTTATTAACTCTAGTAGTCTTTTAATGGAGTTTTTGGGATCTTCGTTGTATGGTATCATGTCACCTGCAAATAATGATAATTTAGCTTCTTCCTTTCCTGTCTTTATTCCTTTTATTTTTCTCTCTTGTCTGATTGCTCTGGCTAATGATTCCAGAACTATATTGAATAGGTGTGGTGGTGGTGGACATCTTTGTCTCATTCCTGACTTTAGTGTGAAAGCTTTCAGTTTTTGTCCATTTAGTATAATGTTGGCTGCTGGTTTTGGACAGTTACTTTAAATGTGGCTTAAATTCTCCAGTCAAAACACAGAGAACTGCTGAATGGATAAAACAATGTCCAGTTGAATGCTGAATATAAGACCCACTTTAGACTTAAGGACACACCTGGTCTGAAATGGAGAGATGGAGAAAGGTATTATTCCTTGACAATGCTAGCCAAAAGAAAGAGAAGTGACTAGTTGTATCAGACAAAATGACTTGAAATCAATCTCTGTCATGAAAGACATAAAAACATATTACATTATAAATTGAATTCACCAGAAGCATATATAAGTTGTAGCGATAGCTGTACTCAACATCAGAATATGTTCATATTAATAAAGCAAATGCTGACAGAACATGATGCTAATAGCAAAAAATATTAGGAGATTTGAATGTCTCATTATTGACAATTGACATAAAATTGGCCCTGAAAATCAGTAAAGACATAGTACTTGAAGAACTCTATAGACCAAATGAACCCAACAGACATACAAAACATTTCACTGGCAAGAACAGAATATGCATTCTTCATAAGAGACAGATAAAATGTTAGAACACAAAACAAACCTTAACAAAGTTAAAAAACTTGAGAATCATAACTATGGTCTGATTACAGAAACTAGATATCAGTATCAAAAAGAAAACTTGATATGGTATATTAAAGAATACACTCGAATAAGCAATGGCTCAAGAGATTACAAGAGAAATTAGAAAATATCTCAAAACATGAAAACAAAATCCCAGCATATCAAAAGTTATGGGATGTGGGGGAGGAGCAAGATGGCAGATAGATAACAACTGGCTACAGAGGCTCTCTGAGATAGTCAACTTAGAATTCAACATAATACAGAGTGGGGAGCCCCAAAGAAAGGGAGATTCTCTCATCCCAAGAAGAAATTAAGGCAACCATCCGAGGTCCCGACAAGGTCCCGCTGCAGCTTGCTGACGTCCCACCATGACTTGCCAAGCTGCCCAAGGTCCTGCTGCTTCAACATTGAATTCGGGGGCCAGTGAGCCAAAGGGAGAACTTAGTTGGCAGGGTGTCTACATCAACCTGTGAGTGATAGGAGTGGAGCCATTCCATAAATAGGAGGGCTCCAGCGGACAACATTCTGGGACTGGGCAGGTCTGGCAAGTACAAGGGGCAACAGCAACTTCAGTCAATTGCTCCCTTCCCAAACGGGATTGGTGGAGTGGGTTAGGCCTGGGTCATGTGACTGGGCTGAGACCCAATAGATTAGCTGAAATCAAGTCCCTATACTGGTGGCACACACTAACCACACTAACCCAGTGAAATCTCAGAAGTTTGACTGACAGTGTAGGCCAAGGCAACTTGACTGACCTGAAGGAGAGGGAGTGCAAAGAAATGCAGTGCACGTTACAGCAACTTGACTGATCCCCGTGCCACTGCACTCCAGTTGCCATCTGTGGTGCCTCTGGGCCACCAGCGAGACCTGTCACCGTGGGCTCGGAGGACTGGGCACCCACCGGCTGCCCCTGTCCCTGACCTCACTGCGCCCGGCCCAGAGGGGAGGCGGTGCAAAGTCCACCTCCTCCACCACTGTGCTCCAGCTGCTGGCACCTGGGGGGGGGAGGTGACACAAAGTAATACAGTGCAGGCCATAGCGCTTGACTGATCTGAAGGGGAGGGGCCAGCATGCACTGTCCCTATCTGCAACTCACTAGCACACTGCATTGGGAAGGGTCACCTAGCCAGTGCACTTCAGAAGAACTGTAACAACAAAGAAAGAAACTGGGGCCTCCTGGAAGAAGCAAAAAAGATGGGAAGAGGAAGCAACAACAAAAAGTCCCCAGGTCCCAACCCTGAGAACACTGACCCAGGATAGGTAAATACAAAGGAGAATGAGAACAGCAAACATGCAATATCAGACACAGCACTAGTGGACATAAAGAGATATATTCAGGACCTCATAGACAAGTTCAAAAGTGAAATATTTAACCAAATAAAGCAAGATATAAGAAGATTAATAAAAGAGATACTAAGCAACCCTCAAGCAGACACAGAGGGAAGAAGGGAGGACCTCAAACACAGGAGAGAACCATTTGGTGAAGAATATAAAAAAATACAGAATACATGAAACAGATTCAAAGAGATCACCAGGAAATTAAAAACTCTATGGAAATATGGCAAAATTGCTTGAAAGAAACTAATGATAGATTATCCAAGCTGGAGGACAATTTTGCAATGTGGGAGTATGAAAGGGAAAGCTTTTTAAAAATAACAAGGAAACAAGCAGTAACCATCCAAAGGCTAGAAGATGACAAAAGGATGTATAACTCGAGAATAAAGAATGTGAATGAAGAATCTGGGGTACAAACAAAGGAACTACAAAGGTTATTCACAGAAATAATTAAGGAAAACTTCTTAAACATAGGAAAAGGAAATGACATTCTGATATATGAGGCATACAGAATTGCAGCCACCTACAACCAAAACAGAGCTACACCCAGGCATATCATAATCAAGATCCCAGAAATTCAATGTAAGAGCAGAATATTAAAAGCTGCTAGAGACAAGAAATGGATCACCAATAAAGGAAGGCCCATCAGAATAACGGCAGACTTCTCTACACAAACCATCAAGTTAAGAAGAGCCTGGAGCAAAATATTCCAAGCCCTGAAAGAAAATAACCTCCAGCCCAGATTGATATACCCTGCTAAACTGTCTCTAGAAATTAATGGAGAAACAAGATGCTTCCAAGACAAAGAGGAACTTGGGAAATTTGCAACCACCAATCCAAGTCTACAGAGAATACTGCAGGGCATTTTAGAGAAAGAGAAAAGTACTAGCATTCCAGGAACAGTGGCAGAGAGGCTTCAATAAATGAAGCAGAAAACAGAGTGAAGAAGATAAGCAAACAACTGTTGGCAAACAAGAGCATAACAGAAATGAGGCAGAGAAGATTTTGTTCAAAACTGATATGATGGATAGCATCAAGTCTGAGAGTATAGGCAACTACATTGAAGATGACAAGACTGTATAATACACATTCTGGTTTGATAACTGCTGGTTTTTGAAGTTCTATACTATTTACAAAGTTGTGTTTTTATTAATACTGTTATGTACTGACATATTCAATTATACTATGTCTGATGATATAGCCAATTCTATTGGAGATATCAAGAGACAACACAGGAAACATGGTAGAACTCTTTATATAATGGTCTTATATGTTTATTTTATTTCATGTGTTTGTAGGAATATGTTTTGTTCTTCCATGCTTTGTTTTGTTTCTCCCTCTAATATGAAAGGTTAGAAATACATGTTAAGACTCATGCATGTGTAGAATCTGTAAACAGTTTATGAGAACAGATCTTACGACACATGATGAAATGAACAGATACTTTGAAGAAAAAGAGACACTAAAATACCCAGTGCTGATCCTGGAGTGTCATAATGTGAAAGCCAGCAATAGTATTATTCTTTGTTCAGACTGATATTAGTCTGTTGGGTTTATTCAATGTCAACATAATTGAAGATGTGAATAACTGCATGTATGTTTAGGTGTATAGGATTGATAACCATATTTTTAAGTTTTTGTAGGATAGTTGAACAGATCTGGTTGCAGTCTCACTGTTTGAATCTCCACTTTATATGCTCCACTTTAGTATCTTGAATAACTATTAGCAAGAAGACAACTAGTGATTTCTTACTATTTATTTTTTCTTTGAAATTAGGTATTATTTCTACCCATTTTCTGTTTTGTTTAGTCTTTCTTTAAATTAAATTTAAAAAATGCACTACAGTACCCAGTGCTGATCACAGAGTGTCATGATATGAAATCCAGCAATACTATTTTTCTTTGTTCAGAATGATTTTAACCTGCGTTAGTTTGTTTAATCTAAACATAAATGAAGATATGGGTAACTGCATGCATGTTTAAGTGTATAGGATTGACAACCATGTTACTAAGTTTTTGTTGGACAGTTGAACAGAACTGTTTGCAGTGTCGCTGTTTGAATTCCCACCTTACATATTCCACTCTTGTACCTTGAACAACTATTTGTAAAACGACAATATGTAAACATTAACTGGTGATTTCTTACTGTTTATTTTTTTCTCTGAATGTATGTATTATTTCTACCTATTTTCTGTTTTGCTTAGTCTTTCTTTAAATAAAATTAAAAAAAAAACAGTTATGAGATATGAGGAAAACAGCAAGAGGGGAGTGTATAGGATCTCAAATAGAAAACCTAACTATACTTTAAAGTAATAGAAACAGAAGAACAATCAGAGCCAGAAGTTAGCAGAAGGAAATAAGTAATAAATATTTCAACAAATGTGAAGTGAAGAAAAAAAGAAAATCAAGGGAGCAAGTGCTTGGTTTTTAAAAAAACAAGTGAAAATGCAAACCATTAGCTAGCTAGTCTAAGAAAAGAAGATAAACCTTAAGCAAGATCAGAAATGAAAAAGGAGCTATTACATTTGGTACTATAAAACCACAAAGGCTCATGAGGCTACTGTGAATGATCATATGTGTACAAATAGGGTAGCCTAAAGAAATGGACAAATACCTAGAATAGTACACACCAAGGCCGAATCATAATGAAATAAAAAAACTGAACAGACAAGTAATTAGTAAGTAGACTGAATCAGTAATTAAGGTGTTATAATAAGGAAAAGCCTGGGACCAAAGGGCTTCACTGGTAAATTCTACCAAGCAGTAAAAAAGAATTGGTGTCAATCCTCAAACTCTTCCAAAAAATTGATGACATGAGTACTTCCAAACTCATCATATGTGGCTAGCAGTACTGCTACAGTAAAACCAAGTGGACACGATAAATAAAGAAAACTACAGACCAATATCTCTGATGTACATAGGTGTGGAAATCCTTAAAAGCCCAGCACACTGAATTCAAGAGTACATGAAAAGGATTTTACTTTGTGGCTGCCATAGCTTGGATCTGTAATGTTCTCCAAGTGCTTGTACTAAAGGCTTGGTTCCCAGCTAAGGACAACGAGGGGTGCTGAATATTAAAGGGATGGGGCCTAGTGCGAAACCTCATGTCACTGGAATGTGCCTTTGAGAACACTGTGGGACTGCAGTCTCTTCCTCTTTCCCCCTCCTGCTTCCTGGCCATGAGGGAAGTGTATTCACACAGTCTCACTCTCCCTGCCACAGGTTCAAAGGTGTCAGGGCTAACCAGTCCTGGTAATATAACTTTTCTCTAAAGCTTACCATCTCAGGTATTTGTTATATTGATGGAAAGCTGACTAACACAGTAATTAGCTGGGATTTATCAATAGTAACAAAGATGGGTCAAGAAAGAAAATAAAATTGGTTACCATTATATTAGTAGAATACATGATAAAAGTTACACCATTATCTTAAAAGAAACAGAAAAAAAGCATCTGACCTAATTAAGTATCTTTTTATCATAAGAATTTAATGAACTGTAAATGAAAATAATCATGTTAACTTAATAAAGGCCATATATGAAAACCCAACAGTCAATATAATCCTGAACAGTGAAAACCTGATGCCTTTCCTCTAAAATTAGAATATGTCAAGGATACTCTCCCTGTGGTGGATTGACAACTGGTGGGAAGCTTGTCACACTCAGCTGAACTGAGTCAGTGTGGTTCTGGGTATGAAGGCCACACCTGAGTATTACTGCCAACAACATGAAAAGGAGAACTGGAGAGGAAGAAGTGGGTGTCCTTGGTTAAGCTGTTGTGGTCAGTTGTCCTGGAGGACCTTGTTGAGCTTCTTTACTGATGTGAATTTGGCTGTTCTCATTGTCAGAGGAGCTTGGGATCTTGTTCCTGAGAGTCGTCATTACCGTGGTTCACTTTGGAGGAGCTCTGGTCCTTACTTAGTGTGTGGACAGATTTCCTGTACTTTTTTTGTGACTATTATAAAATAATTCTATAAATTATGTGTCCTGTATTAAATTGTTTTCCTTGCAAACCCTGACTACAAGACTCCCTCACCACTTCTATTCAATATGGGACTAATGTTTCTAGCCGAAGCAATTAGGTGAGGAAAGGCAGTGGTATGCATTGTAGTTAGAGTGACAGTTGATTTTTTAATGTTTTCTTAAATGTAGAAAATCCTGAAGTATGCAGAAAGACACTTTTAAAAATAATGAATGTGACTGGTAACATTGTAGGTTAGGGGTTCCAATCCTTGGTGCTGGCCCTGACCTGTTAGAACTGAGCCACACACCACGGAGTGAATGGTAAGTGAGTGAACTAAGATTTATCCATATTTACAGCTACTCCTGACTGCTTGAATTACCACCTGGGCTCTGCATTCTGCACCATCCGCTGGGGCATTAGTTCTCTTAGCACTGTGATGAATTGCAGAGGCTAGGGATCTAGGTTATGTGCTCTTTTGAATTCCCCAAAGCCATCTTTCCCACCCTTGTGAAAAAAATTGCTTTCCATGAATCTAGTCCTGGTACCAAAAAGGTTGGGGACAGCTATTGTAGGATATAAAATCAACTTGCAAAAGCCTGTGGAGAGATGACATTGTGGTCTACTTGGGATCTGTACCCCAGCCTGGAGGACCTGGGAAGCACTTTTTAAAAAATTGGTACTGGGGATCAAACTCATGACCACGCACTTGCAAGGCAGGTGCCTATGCCACTGAGCTAAACCCTCAGCCCAGGAAGTACCTTCTTATAGCCAATGCCATGGCCCATCTGGGAGCTACACATAAGCCCATGCAACTTAGGATGCACCCACTGGCCAGCACCCAGAAGATGATATGGCCTACTGGGGATCCTTTCCTGAGCTCAGAGGACTCCAGGATTGAGTACCCTAACCATAGCTCCTGGGTTCTCAACAACACAGGGCAATAGAGTTCAAAACCAACAAACTGATCTGACTCAAGAAGAGACTAAACACTCAGGAGGAGAGTCTTCCTTCAGGATTTAAGTGATGCCCTTCCGTAGAGACTGGATGGGAGACAATTGGGAGATGGGTTTGGAAAGGGCAACAGCTAATTAAGGGATTAAATGGAGTCCTGGTCTCAGGAAGAACACATGACCTACATTCAGTTGTGGAAGGTCAGGAATGGTGACAGGGATCACTAGAGGGGGCATTTAACCCCATGAAGAAGGCTTTTAGCCTAGTGGCATGTTAGACCACTGGCATTGTTGCCAGCATCCAGCAGAAACCAGCTTGCTGAATGACAATAGGTCAATAAAAAGAAGGCCTAATTGTCTTCACTAATATCAGAGTCCTCCTTGTTTTGGTGAAGGATTGTTTATGAGTGGTTCCTAGGGTCCCAGTTGACATTTGATGCCTTTGTTGTTGCTGAATTTATTACCATAGACAAGCTAACACAATAGTTACAGCAATTGTTTTTTTTCTCTATGCCAATATGTGCATTGTTGGGGGTGGTCCATAAATAATACTGTGAGTCATTACAGAGAACAGGGCACTGGGATAAATAATTTGCAAACCCCAGCAAAACAAAAAACAAATAATCCCCACAAGAAATCAGAAACATGAAAAGGAAAATAGGTAAAATGTCCCCCCAAACAGCCTACTCTTCCCAGATTAGTACAAATTAATACAGAATATAGGGCTGAAGTGGCACCAATGGAGGTAAAAGTTTTACAAGGTGGATGGCAAATTTAAGGAAAATAGTAATATAACTAATCACGTAATGACTATAATGAAACAAATGATTGGCAAGTCTAGAGAATATACTAATAAACAGCTACTGAGTTAAATAAAGAGATGTAAAACATGAATGTCCCTCATAGAAAAGAATGGCAGTGCCTAAGACAGTTCCAAACAGAAATTTAGAAGATTAAAAGTATGGGGAACAGAAAGGACCAATGCAAAGACACTGTCAGATCTAGAGGACATGGCTGTGACCACTGGTCAATTAATGAGAAATAACTTAAATAACAAAGAAGCATGATAAATGAGTCTAGCAGCTCCCAGATGACTCAGAGAAGCCTAATACAAGAATAATTGGAATTAGTAAAAAATCAGAAGGGTGCACACAGGACATTAAACAAAAAACCCTCTTTACACAAGTAACAGCAAAAAACTTTCTAGATCTAGACAAAGAATTTAACATACTGTTATGGATTTAGAATGTGGTCAACATGCATTGAGCGAAGATGCTCCATCTGAGAAAAGTTGCCAGGGTAATAGGTGGAGAAGAAGGGGGCTTTGAGGGTTGCTGTTTGAGCTAGCTGTTGGTTCTCCTGAAGAAGCTTTGGTCCTCACATCAAGCATTGCTTCCTGGCTCTGGAGGGCAAAACTTGTGCTGCTTGGTCTCCAGGATGAACTCGTCATGCTGCTTCCTGGCACGTACCCGACTGTGTTTATTATTGGAGGAGCTCGGGGTCTCCGTGTCGCTGAGGACAGCTGTGGTGCCTTTCAGGCTAGCCCTGGTCTTTGTTGTGAGTGTGACTTCTCAGCTCCAGCATATCACCCTCTTCCCACTATCACAGCTCCTTCATCCTGCTGGCATAGGCTTTCTGGCTTCCACCACTGACCCTTGGGTCTTCCCAGCATGGATCTGTAAAAGCGACTGGTGTGAGTCCTTCTTGTGGGCTCTGGACCTCCAGTTGGAATCGTGGCAGGCATTGTCCTGAGCTCTGGGTTTTTATCTGGACTCATGTGGGACATTGCCGTGGGGTTTAGGCTCTTGACTAAATAATCTATGTCTTTGGTGTTGTGGATAGATTTCCTGCATTTTCCTGTGTTAACTTCCGGTGACCATTATAAAAATATTATAAACTTCATGTCCTAATCTTAATTGTTCTCTGTATAATCTCTGACTACAACACATACAGATAAATAGAGAATATAGAACTTCAAATAGCCATGATCAGAGAAGACTACTCCACATTACCTAATAATTAAAATGCCAGAAATATAACACAAGAACAAGATCTTAAAAATGGATTGAGAGAAACAATGAGTCACCTAATAAGAAAAATCTGCCAGAATTAAAACAGCTTGCTCCTTACTCCATGGACCAGGAGTTGGTGGGAATATTGGCCTTGCCTGCCCTCCTCACTCCATAGACCCAGGTGTTGGGGAATCATTGGCCTTGCCACCTCTTCTCGCTCCATGGACCTAGGGGTCAGTGGGATTATTGGTCACCCTCCTCCAAAAATACCACAGCAACCTGTGGGCAACTAGCAGTCCCATCCACCACTTGCAGAAACTTGGTGGGCTTGTGGGAGCCTCAGCATCACTCAAACAGAGGACCTCAGTGGGCTTACAACAGTGTGATGAGCTTCCCCTCAAATAGGAGACCTCAATGGGTAAACAGGGGCAGTAGTGAACTCTTCTCCAGCTGTAGGATCTTGGCAACTCTGGCAAGAGTGTGGGTGAGTCCTTCTTCCATACAGAGAACACCAGGTGTGTTGAGGAGAGTGCTGACAAGGCCTTCCCCAACCCAGAATTAATCAAAAGGGCCTACAAGACACCCAGAGACACATTAGGGTCCCAGCTGAGGTGCACACTATAGCCAGGTAGATCTGGTAGCCTGGAACAGCCTGAAACCATAGCAACAATAGGAACTAAGAGTTTACTTACATCAGTACTCCTAGGCTAATCAGCCCAGGAAGAATATAGGACTCATCCAACTGGCCCCTTCCCTTCATTGTGGTACCCAGCAATTGGACAAAGATCAACCACACAGTAGGATGCTAAGACACACATGATGGACAGTTGAGACTAGTGGGATTGAAAAGGTAAAAATATTAACTCAAGAGGTGAAAATGACAAAACAAACAAGCAAAATGCAATCTCAAATGTCCAGTCCATTAGGAACAAGTACAGGAGACATAGAAATAGAGAACATTAGAAATAATAAACCTAAAATTTCTGAAAAGATAGCAAGTGAAATAAAGAAACAAATCCATGAGGCTATAGAAAAAAATCAGATTAGAAATAATATCTCATGTAAGGAAAGAAATGACAACAACTGATACCAAATCTTGGTGGGACTGTGGGAAAAAAGGAACACTTCTCCACCACTGGTGGGAGTGTAGACTGGTACAACCACTGTGGAAATCCGTGTGGAGATTCCTCAAAAAACTAGGATTAAAAGTCCCATTTAATCCAGCTATTGCCCTAGATATTTTCCTCTAAAAATTGAAAATGTCATGCCACAGCAATATATGTGTACCCTTATTTATAGCAGCACAATTTGTAATAGCTAAATCTTGGAAACAACCAAAATGCTCATCAATGACAGAGTAGATAAAAATGATGTGGTATTTTTATGCAATATAATATTACTCAGCTATAAAAAAGATAATCTTGAGGCTTTTATAGGTAAGTTGAGGCAACTTGAGACCATCTCACAAATGAAATAAATCAAGCATACATTTATAAGTAGTATATTGTCTCCCTAGTATAAAAATAATAAGAAATAAAAATCTGAAAGAGTAATAACATCCAACATATACAATAGACATTGTAATAATGAAAGAGAAAGAAAGTGCTCAAAAGGACAGAACTACTGAGATAGGGCAAAGGAAAAAAAGCGAGAAAGGAAAAGACAATATGTGTGTTGGTAAGCATATATAAATGTATGCATGTACATGTGTACTAGATAGAAAACTACACTACTAATCTCTCTTCATCAAAAAGAGCAGTTTGTGCTGTCATTGTTGGACTGATTGCTTTTGTGTCTACATTTTGTAACCTGAACAACAAGTTTTGAGATAATGATACTCAATATAGTAATTAGGATTAATTCACTACATTTTTTTCTTTTTTGAAATTCTGTATCATTTGTATCCTTTTTTTCTGTTTTGACTTTACAATAAAAAATAAAAAATTACCACAATTTTCTTAACACAAATATTAAAGGCAAGGAAAGCATAGAATGAAGTGTTTTAAATTCTTAAAGAAAACAACTTCCAACCCAGACTGTTACATAATTTGCCAAACTGTCTTTCAAAATTTTGGGGGAAAATGAGATACACAATAAAAACCCTAAAGAAATTCATTATCACCTAACTACACTCCAAAAAAAAAAAATTCTCAAGGTTATCCTAGAAGGAGAAAATGAAGCAAACAATGCCAAAAGATCAAACAAAATTTCATTTAGGTAAACAGATAATAATTAGGTAGAAGAGAAAGCAAAGTGGCAACAGAAAATTAATACAATAGCAGGTATAATTGAATGTCTATCAATTATAATTATCAGGAGGGGGCTTCGGACCTGTCTGCACCACACTGGTGACCTTCTCTCAGTCCTGGGAGCTTCACCACCACTGCCACCACCACCACCACTGGAGGAGGGAGCTGCACTGCAGAGGAGGTTTGCGGCCTACCTGCGCTGCACCGGCAACCTTCTCTCAGTCTGGGGAGCTTCGCTACCTGAGGAGGTGGGTTCCTGCACACCATCCGAGCCCCAGGAGAGTTTGAGATCCTTGCTCTTGGTGGTTGGTCTTGGTGGTTGGGGACCTGCCCAGCTTGTGGCCACACTAGACTGGGCTCGGTGGGTTTTGGGCCTGCCTGGAACATGCCTGTTAGACTTCTTTAAGTGCGGGGAGCTTTGCTGCTGGAGGGGGGAGCTGTTTTGTCTGGGCCATGCCTGCAACCTTCTTTTAATCCGGGGGCTTTGCTGCCCAAGGAGGGAGCTGCACTGTCGGAGGAGTCCCAGGAGTCTGGGATGTAGGAGACGATTTCCAACATGCCCAGGGGAAGCTTTGGAACAGCACATGAAACAAGAAATATAGGCAAATGACAAAACAACAGACCAAAATGCAATCTCAAACTCCAGACCATCAATACAGTACTGGAAATTCTAGCCAGAGCAATTAGACAAGAGAGAGAAATAAAAGGGGTAAAGATAGGAAATTATTTGCAGATGACATGATACTCTACATAGAAGACCACCAAAACTCCACTGAATAACTCCTAGATATAATAAATAAATTCAGTAATGTAGCTGGATACAAAATCAATACTGAAAAATCAATAGCATTTCTATACACTAACAACAAAGTCATGGAAAGAGAAATAAGAGAAGCCACACTAGCATCCAAAAATCTTCACACTAGCATCCTTCACACTAGCATCCAAAAAATGAAATACTTAGGAATTAATCTCATGAAAGAAGTAAAAGATCTTGTCATGGTTTATGTCTGTGGCCCCCAGGCCTCATGAGTTTGCATGGTGCATTTGTGATGGCTCATTGCAGCTTTGATGGTGCAGTGCTCCACCCACATAGGGGTGGAGCCAGGATGTGATGTAATAGCAGGAAGAAGGTGTGTCTTGCTCTTTGCTGGTTCCGGCTTGTTGTTTGCAGCCACCTTGAACTGTGGCCCAGCCATGCCCACCTGCCTTGGAGCCAACTGAGTGTGGACTGAAACCTCCAAAAACTGTAAGAAATAAACCTTTCCTTTCCCAACTTTGGGCTTCAGGTATTTTGTCTCAGCGATGAGTAAAAAGTAACTAAGACAGAATTTGGTACCGAGGAGTGGGGTCATTTGGTGTGACTATATCTGACCATGTTTTTCAAGAGGCTTTGGAAATGGCTTGTGAGCAGACTTTGGAAAGGTTTGGACATGTCGCCTGGATGCATAGAGCCAGAGCAGCTTGGGCTGTTCTGTAGGGGAGATTCTGGTCAGAGCTCAGGAGACCAGAAGGCTGATGATAGAAAGCCTAATGGTAAAGACCAGGCTTGGGAGGTTTCTGCTGGGAAGAAGGACTGCATTGGTTGTTGGACTCCACATGATGTGTGTTATGGCTTGGCAGAAAGTTTGTCTGCATTTTGCTCCTGCCCAGAGGCTTTGCGTGAGACTGAGACAAAGGGCAATGGACTGATTCATCTTGAAAAGGAAATTAAAAAGCAATCGAATATTGAGTCTGTAGCATGGCTATTGTTGGGGGCTTTTAACTAGCTTTATGCAAATCAAGAGCAAAGAGCCCAGCAGGATAATTTACAATGCTGTGAGTTTGGCCAGAAGGAAAATTCCAGGAAGGGTGTGGATTGTAAAGACAGAGTTGAGATTTTGATTGTTGATGGGAAACAGAGACATAAGAAAGATGGCCCCAGGGCATCCCAGGAAGTGGGTCCCCACTCATTGCAGCCTCACTGCAAAGGTGAAAGAATTTTCTCAGAGAAAAAGGCTACGGAGTGCCATACTCCAGAATGGCAACAGAGGCCAAGTGATGTTCCAGAACAGCGACAGAGGCCACGTGAGGTTCCAGAATGGCGGCAACACAGAGAAGCTTTTTGTCACAATCAGGGAAACAGAGCCCTGAAATCCAGGCAACTGACCCCTATAGCCAAGAAGGAGACTAGCCTGGCTACTGCTTCAGCTAGCAGCAAACCTTGGCGGAATCCACAACGTGCTGATTTTAGGTGCAAGGAAAATGCATGAATTCTGAGGGTAAGACGGCTTCCACCTCGATTGCAAAAGGCCTGGCTGGCCAAGCAGTGTGCCCCTGAGAGGGCAATTTGTGAAGATGTGTGAAGCCAAAGGTGCAGTGGAGACCCCAGAAGTTTGGAAAAGCCAGGAATGTGGATGATCCAAGGAAAGCTGCAAAAGGCAAGCAGAGAGGAGTTAAATTGCCAGAAGTGCCATGGGGGTGAAATCACCCAAGCCTTTTGGAGCTTGCAACGAGATTGCTTCAGATGCTGAGCATGGAACTCTAGGACTTAATGTTTGTCCTGATGGATGTTGGATTTGCTTTGTTTCCAATACTTTATATTCCCTGTTTGTAACTTTTGGAATGGTAATGTATATCTTGTTCCTTTGCATTTCAGAAATGTTTTTTTTCTTTTTTTTAAATTTTATTTAAGGAGAAAAAAAAGCAGAGAAGGTGTACAAGTTATACAGATTTACAGAAAAAAAAAACAGTGAGAAATCACTAGTTAATGGATTATATATTGTCATCTTAGAAATAATTGTTCAAGTTACAAAATTAAAGCTTGTAAAGTGGACATTCCAATAGTGAGACTGCTAACAGTTCTGTTCAATGATCCAACAAAACTCAGTGATATCATTATCTATCTTATACACTTAAATATACATATAGTTATATCATTTAGAGCACTTTCTTTTCCTCTCTTTTGTACAATGACAATTACACATTTTGGGTTTTGTTGCTCCCACAGTTCTTATTACTTTTTTGGAAGGGAGTAGAACCAAATGTGACATAACAGAACAGAGTCAATCAAATCAAAAGGGTGGACAAAATAGATAATGTAAAAGCATAATACAAGGTGATCAACAATGGTTACTATAATGCCTCCCGCTATCTCTAATAGAATGCCTATATCATCAGTTATAATAAAACTGAACAAAACAGTAAAGAACAAAACTGACAAAACCAAAACATTGGAGACATTACAGGTCTTCAAAAGTAGATAATAGTCAACCAGAATGGGCATCATAATGAATCCCACTGTCTTCACAGCTGTTGCCTAAACTTTTGAACCTGGTACTATCAAGCAAAACAGAATAGGGGGACATCAGTCAAAAACAAGATGGTGAGAGTCCCATCCAACCCACCTATTCCACTTCTAGGCATATCCCTGAATAACTGAAAGCATCATACCACAGTGATATATGTGCATCCATGTTTATAGTAGCACAATTTGTAATAGCCAGATCTTGGAAACAACCTAAGTGGTCATCAATTGAGGAATGGATAAAAAAGGTGTGGTATTTTTATACAATGGGGTACTACTCAGCTATAAAGAATGATCACATTGAGATATTTACTAATAAATGGGCACAACTTGAGACCATAGTCATAAGTTAAATAAATCAAACTCACATGTATAAATACCATATGTCTCTCTAGTGTAAGAAATGGTAAGAGTACGTAAGAGTTTATGGTAATGATGATTCTCCATTACATTGCTTTGAAGCCTTATAGTGATCACATTCATTAGTTGGAATGGTTTTATCCTGTTTTGTTTGATTTTATTATCTGTGATGATGTGAACAACTATTTTGAAGAAAACAAGACATTATAATAGCCAGTGATGATTTAATATTATCTTGTTTTGAAGTCCTACCATGCTTTTGCTCATCTTTTTCCTTTGGTTCTATCATGTTGTGTCTTATTTGATTGTATTATGTGTGAAAGTATAAACAAATTTTCTATGGAAAATGAGCTAATATAATAGCCATTGTTCATTTTCTGTTATTTGGTTCTGACTGCTCTGTAATACTTTCATTCTCTTTAATGGTTTTATACTGTTTTGTTATGTTTGATACTATTATATATGAAGTTATGCTGAACTATTTCAAAGAAAGGGACATTATGGTAGTCACTGCTAATTTCGGGTTGTCTCTAGTATTTCTCTAGAAATACTGTGTTGATTGCATTGTTCTGTTCTGATCTGCTTTGTTAGGTTATGTTTTGTCTTAATCTCTTTAAAATAAATAAAAAATTGTAATTATCAGTGTGAATCAACTTAAAACATTAATCAAAAGAGACACATTAGCAGAATAGATCAAGAAAGAAAATCCAATGATATGCTGTATAAAAGAAACACATTTAACAAAAACTTAACTCAGAATAAAAAATCAAAAGATGGAAATCAATTTTCTTTGTAAAGAGGTGTTACAGTTGATATATTGTGTCAACTTGAGAAGTTTAGTAATTGAACTGAGAGACTCAGCAGTGCCCTAGGGTTCTTACTTTGCAAATATCTGTATCCTTGCAAAGGAGGACAAAAAGATTTTATGAGTGCTACATTGGCCCTGGAAGAGGGTGGAAGTTGGCCTGTGTGCAATATATGCCAAGAGAAGAAGCTTGTTTGGCTCCCTTTTGTTCTGGCTGCTTTGCTCTGGCTTCTGCCTTGAAGTGTTGCCCCAGTGCCCTGCTACCCTGCCTTGGAGCCAGATGATTATGGACTGAAATCCTCACAAACTTTAAGAAATAAACCTTTTCCTCCTTCATTTTGAGTTTTGGTTGTTTTGTCCCAGCAATTAAAGAGAAGTGACCAAGGGAAAACTAAAAACAAGCAGGAGTAGCTATTCCATTTTCAGATGAAGTGGACCTCAAACAAAAGCTGGTCAAAAAACACAAAAAAGACATAGAATTTTTGTCAATGGTGATATTCATCAGAAAAAGATAACAATTACAAACATACATGCACCAAACCATAGTGCAGCCAATTTCATAAAATAAACTCCTGGACATAAAAGAGTAGATAAAAATCAATACAATTATTGTGAGGGACCTGAATACCCCCCTACCACTGATACTAGACTATCATTAATCACTAGACTGATAAACTAAACAAAAAAATTTACAAATAAATACCAGAGTTATCTGAAACCCTGAACTAATATATTCAATAGAAACACAGTGTTCGAGCCAACATCAGAATACACATTTTTTTTCAGTTTCAGGTGGTACTCTGCCCAAAACAGACCACATAGTACTTGGTTAAAGCCTAAGTAAGTACAAAATTATCAAAAGTTTGTCATGCATATTATCAAACAACAATCCAACAAACCTAAAAATCAACAGCAAAATAAAATCACAGAACTATGAACATGTGGATATTAATGCCCTCTTGAATAATCAGCGGGTCATAGAAGAAATTAATGCAGAAATAAGACTTTTCCTGATAATGGAATTAAGTAAAACATAAGGAGGAAATAAGACAGTTCCTGATAATTCCAGCATCACATAACTAAACTTATGGAACAGAAGGAGAGCAGTTTTCCAAGTAAAGTTCGCAACTGTTAATGCTAACATCAGAAAAATAGAGTATACTGAAATAAATAACCTAATAATGTATATCAAAGTCTAACAAAAACAAGTACAATCTAAACTTGTACAAGGAAGGGAATTATAAAGATCAGGACAGAAATTAATGAACTAGAGACTAAAAAACAATGCAAAGAATAAAAAAATTGGAGAGCTGGTTCTTTGAATAAATAAAACAGATACATCCTTGGCCAATTTTACCAAAAAATAAAGACACAGAAAAATGGAATTCAAAATTTAAAAGGTGTTATCATGATAGAAACTGCCAGAATCCAGAAAATTATTAGCTACTACTTCACAAACAATTGGAAAATGCAAAAGAAATGGAAAGATATCTAGGTACATGTAAGTTCCCAAAAGCAAACCAAGAAGTCTTAGAAATCCTGATCAATTAAATTGAAAGCAATGAGATCGAAGCAGTAATAATAATAAAAAACAAAAAACCCCACCTGCACCTGATGAATTTATGGCTGAATTTTACAAGAATTTTAGGGAAGATTTAACACCAGTACGTCTTAATCTTTTTTAATGAAATTGAGAGGGAAAGAATCCTTCCAAAATTATTTTCAGAAGCTAAAATTATCTGGATCAACAAACCACACAAGATCAAAGCAAAAGATTTCTCTAGTGAACATAGGTACAGAAATCCTCAACAGGATTCTGGCAAGCAAATCATCAAAAGATTATATACACCATGACCAAGTAGACTTCATTCCAGGCATGCAAGAATGATTTAACACACATAAATCAATAAATAGGCAGAAGCAAGAACAAAAATCCTGTAATCACATAATTTAGATGCTGTAAAAGCCTTTGAGGAATTCCAATATCCATTCATGATAAAAATAACCCTGAAAAGAGTAGGTACAGAAGGTATTTATCTCAACATGTAACAGCTTTAATGAAACTACTGACAACACTATATTAAATGGGGGAAAGCTGAATATCTTTCCTCTAAATACAAGAACAAGATAAGAATGTCTATTATCACCAGTCCTTTTCAACATAAGCCTTTAATCACTAGTCATAGCGATCATGCAAAAGAAAGAAATAAAAGAGATGTGTATAACAGTGGAGAAATTCAAACTATCATTATTTGCAGATGACATGACATTTTATTCATAAGATCCAGAAAACTCCACCAACAGACTCCTAGAATTGATAACCAAATTCAGCAGCATAGCAGGATACATAACAAACATAAAAAATCAAAAGTGTTACTATATACTAATAATGAGCTCACTGAAAAATTAAGAAAACAGTATCAATAACAATAGCAACAAAACATTTAAATACATAGGTATTAATCTAGGAAAGTGAAAGATCTCTATAATGAAAATTATATCAAGAAGTCCGGAAGAACATGGCAGATAGCAGCAGCCTTGGAGGCTCTCTGAGAAACCACACTTAAAATCCAGGAATGGTGCTGGGCAGAAAGTCCTAGGCAAGGGAGGATATTCTTTGCTGACCCAGGAACGAACTAAATTAAGAGAAACCAACTGGAAACGGAATCCTGGTGATACAGCAGGAACAGATAAGGTCTCAGCACAGAAGCTGGACTCCACGCCACTGGAAACTGAGATTTGAATTTCCTGCAGCTGCTGTTGCATTCTGGTCAGCACAGCGGGGAGAGAGGTGCGAAATCTCGGAGGGTGGGAAGTGTTGAATGGAGTTGGGAGTGGGACTGGCCGGGTGCCCTGCATCGACCTTCAGTGAGTGAGCGGATCAGGACCCTTCCACAGAAAAGGAGGCTTCAGCGGAGGACATATCAGACCAGGCAGACTTCCTGGAACGAGATGCTGCAGTGACTTCAGTCACATATCCCCCTCTCAAGTGGGATTGGTGGAGAGTGCCTGGCCTGCGAGATGCCACTGGCTGAGACCCAGTAGGCTAGCCCAACCCAGGTCCCAGTGACTGGAGGTGCACCTTAGCAGTGAAGCCTTTGGTAGGCTGACCTGGAGGGGCGGGTCTGGCATAGACTGCCCAGGTCTGTGTCTCCCTGGTGCGCTGTGGTGGGTGGGAACACCTAGCCAGTGCAATTCAAACAGACTGTGGCCAACAGGGAAGGAAGCTGGGCCTCTTATATATGCTTATACATAAGGAACAAAGAATATGGGAAGAGGGAGCAACAAGAAAGGGTCCTCGGCTCCCAATCCTGAGAAACATGCAATAGCAGACATGGCACCAATAGACATAAAGCACTATCTCCAGAGTCTCATAGATGAGTTCAGGAATCAAGTTATAAATGACCTGAAGCAAGACATAAGCAGAATAGTTAGAGAAATGCTAAGCACTGCCCAAGAAAAAACAGATGGTGGAATGGAAGAACAGAAAAAAAGGGGAGAATTGTTTGATGGAGAAGATAGAGAAAACAGAATAAGTGAACCAGGTTCAAAGAGATTAACAGGAAACTAAAAACTCTATTGAAAACTGGCATAACAGCTTGAAAGAAACTAAGGATAGATTATCTGAACTGGAGGTCAGATTTGTAATATGGGAGCATGAAATGAAAAACTTCTTAAAAATAACAAAAAAACAAACAGCAACAATACAAAAGCTAGAAGATGATAAGAATATCTATAACTTAAGAATTAAGAACATAAGAGAAGAAGTGGGGACACAAACAAATGGACTACAAAAGCTATTCACAGAAATAATCCAAGAGAATTTCCCTAATTTAGCAAATGGTAAAGATACTCAGATATATGAGGCATACAGGATTCCAGCTACCTACAACCCAAATAGAGCTACACCCAGGCATATAATAATCAAAATTCCAGAAATCCAATATAAGAACAGAATATTAAAAGCTGTCAGAGACAAGAAACAAATCACTTACAAGGGAACACCCATCAGAATTACAGCAGACTTCTCAGCACAAACCATCAAATCATGAAGAGTGTGGGGGGGAATAATTCAAGCTTTGAAAGATAATAACCTCCAGCAAGATTGAGATATCCTGCACAACTATCCC
This sequence comes from Cavia porcellus, assembly GCF_034190915.1. Taxonomy (NCBI): domain Eukaryota; kingdom Metazoa; phylum Chordata; class Mammalia; order Rodentia; family Caviidae; genus Cavia; species Cavia porcellus. The sequence goes on along the minus strand of NW_026947513.1, from coordinate 45,541,682 downwards.
TGGAAATTGATGGAAAAACAAGGTGCTTTCAGGATAAAGAGGAACTAGGGGAATATGCAACCACCAATTCAACTCTACAGAGAATACTGCAGGATATTCTAAAAAAGAAAAATATGAAGAATCCAGAAATAGTGGCAGAGAGGCCACAATGAATGTAGCAGAAAACAAAATGAAGAAGACAAGCTGACAACTAATGACAGAAAAAGAGTTCAAGAGAAATGAGGCAGAGAAGATTGGGTGATAGGAACAGCTATCTTGGAGAAAAAAGACGTCATAATAGGTAGTGCTGATTTGGTATCATCTTATTTTGAAGTCCCATCAAGCTTTTGTTCTTCTGTCTCCATAGGTCTTAACATGTTGTATCTTATTGGATTTTATTATATGTGATAGTATAAATAAAAACTTTTATAGACATGGAGATTATACAGAAACCATAGTTCATTATCTGTTAGTTGATTCTAAATACTCTGTAATACTTTCATTCTCTTGAATGGTTATACATTGTGTTGATATATTTGATGCTACAGTATATGAAGTTATACTCAAAGATCTCAAGGAAAGAGACAATATGGTAACTATTTTTATTTCGGGATTATCTTGTGGTGAAACACTAATTTGCTTAAATGGTGATGTTTTGATCTGCACTGTTTAGTTGTTATGCCCTCTTTTATCTCAATTTCCATTTTATTATTTACTTTTTTATTTTTATCCTTTTAATTAAAGGAAAAATAAATTAAAAAAAAGCAGGATATATTATAGTAACCCACTTTGATATTCTATTAACTTGATTTAAAGCCCTGTATTGCTCTCACCATCTTGTTTTGACTGATGTTCCTCTATTCTTCTTTGCTTGATAGTACCAGGTTCGAAAGTTTAGGCAACAGCTGTGAAGATAGTGGGATTCTTTATGACGCCCATACTGGTTGACTATTATCTACTTTTGAAGACCTGTAATATCTCCAATGTTTTGGTTTTGTCAGTTTTGTTCTTTACTGTTTCGTTCAATTTTATTATAACTGATGATATAGGCAATTCTATTTGAGATAGCGGGAGGCATTATGGTAACCATTGTTGATCACCTTGTTTTATGTTTTTACATTATCTATTATGTCCACCCTTTTGATTTAACCAATTCTGTTCTGTTAAGTCACATTTGGTTTTATTCTCTTCCAAAAGAAGCAATAAGAACTGTGGGAGCAATAAAACCCAAATGTGTAATAGTCATTGTACAAAAGAGAGGAAAAGAAAGTGCTCTAAATAGTTTAACTGCATGTAAATTTAAGTGTATAAGATAGACAATGATATTACTGAGTTTTGTTGGATAATTTAACAGAACTGTTTGCAGTCTCACTGTTTGAATGTCCATTTTATATGCTTTAATCTTGTAATTTGAACAAATATTTCTAAGATGACAATATGTAATCCATTAACTAGTGATTTTCTGCTATTAATTTTTTTTTCTGAAATCCTATATAACTTGTACCCTCTTTTCCCCTTTTTTCTCCTTAAAAAAAGAAACCATTGTTCATTTTCTTTTAATTGGTTCTAAATACCCTGTAATAATGTCATTCTCTTGAATGGTTTTATAGTGTCTTGATATGTTTGGTGCTACAGTATACGAAGTTATACTCAAAGATTTCAAGGAAAGAGACACCATGGTAACTATTTTTATGTCAGGATATCTTGTGGTGAAACACTATTTTGCTTAAATGGTTATGTTTTGACCTGTGCTGTTCTGTTGTTATGCCCTCTTTTATCTCAATCCTCTTTTTTAAAAAATTATTTACTTTTTTCTTTTTTAATTAAGGGAAAAATAAATAAAAAATAGCAGGATACATTATAGTAACCTACTTTGATTTCCTATTAACTAGATTTGAAATCCTGTATTGCACTCACTATCTTGTTTTGACTGATTTTCCTCTATTCTGCTTTGCTTGATAGTACCAAGTTCAAAAGTATAAGCATAACTGTGAAGACAATAAGACCCATTATGATGCCAATTCTGGTTGACTCATTTTCTTTTAAAATCCTGTAATGTCTCTAATGCTTTGGTTTTATTTTTTACTGTTTAGTTCAATTTTATTATAACTGCCAATTCTTCTTAAAATAGCAAAAGGCAGTATGGTAACCATTGTTGATCACCTTATATTTTGTTTTTACATTATCTATTATGTCCATCTTTTTGATTTGACTGACTCTGTTCTGATATGTTGCATTTGGTTTTACTCTCTTCAAAAAAGTAATAAGAACTGTGGGAGTAATAAAATCCAAAATGTGTAATTGTCCTTGTACAAAAGAAAAGAAAAGAAAGTGCTCTAAAGTTTATAACTGCATATATGTTTAAGTGTATAAGATAGATAACCATATTACTGAGTGTTTTTTGGATCATTGAACAAAACTGTTTGCACTCTCACTGTTTGAAAGTCCACTTTATATGCTTCAATTTTGTAACTTGAACAACTATTTCTAAGATGAGAATATGTGATCTATTAACTAGTGATTTCTTACTGTTTAGTTTTTAAATTTTGTATTACTTGTACTCTTTTTCTGTTTTTTTCCTTTTTCTCCTTAAATAAAAAAAAAAGAAAATTATATCAGACCAAAAAAGGAAATTAGGACATCAGAAAATTCAAAATTATCCTGTTCATGCTTAGCTAGAACCAACATAATTAAAATGGCTTAGAGTATTTCAAAACTGACATACAGGTTTGGTTGAATTGCAATCAAAATATAAAATTATCCATTTCTCACAGAGCTAGAGAAAACAATCATAAAATTTATATGAAGTCATAGGAAACCCAGAAAAGCAAAAGCAGCCTTGGGTCAGAAAAGCAAAGAGGTAGCATCACAATTCCAAACTTAAGTTATGATATAAAGCTACATTGATTAATACATAATGGTATTGGTGCAAAAACAAACACGTGGATTGATATGGATCAATGGAACAGAAGAAGCACCAAAAAATGCCAGGCACATATAGCTATATGATCTTTGGCAAATGAGCTAAAAACACACTAGAGGAAAGATAGCCTAATAACTCCAATAAACAGTGCAGGGAAAGCTGGATGTCCATGTGCAGATAATTGAGACCATACCCATGTGTCTTACCATGACTAAACTGGAGATCATGCTCATGCATGAAATGATTTGGACTCATACAGGTGAACATCAAGTTATCTCCCCATCATGAAAAAATTGAAGGAGTTAGTGGGATCCAAAAAGCACAACAGATATTGAAAGTGATAGGGGAAGATGGTACCAATATTAATTTCTTATTATCTTGTTTTGAATTCTTGTATTGTTAGGTTTGGTTTTATTCTGTCTTGTTTTGTTAGATTTTACTGTGTCTGATGGTATAAACAACTTTTTTGAAGATAACAGGATGTATAATGTTAAGCATTGCTGATTTCCTATCATCTTGTTTTGAAGTCCTATAATTCATTCTTTTACTTTGATTGGTTTTATTCTTGTTTTATTTTGTTTGATTTGATTATGTGTGGACAGCTATAATGAAAAAATGAGACATTATGGTAACCACTGTTGATTTAATATCATCTTGTTTTGAAGTCTTATGATGCTTTTATTTTTTGTCTTCATTGGTTTTATTTGGTTTTTATCATGTGGTAGTATGGACAGCTATTTTGAAGAAAACAAGAGACATTATGATAGGCATTGTTGATTTCCCATTGTCTTGTTTTGAAATTCTGTATCAGTTAACGTTCTGTTCTGTTCTGATTTGCTTTATTCTATTTTGTTTTATTTTATTCTCTTTAAAATAATAATAAAAAAGAATATACAAAGAACTAAAAAAATTAGACTCCCCCAAATTAAAAGGCCCAATAAAAAATGGCAACACAAATGAATATGTATTTCTCAGAAGAAGTGAAAACTAGCCAATAAATACATAAAAAGATGCTCATCATCTCTGGTCATCAGTGAACTCTAAGTTAAAACTACACTGATATACTATCTTTCCCTAGAAAGAATAACTATTGCAATGGTTGTTATGCTGTGTCAAATTGAGAAGTCTAGAGACCTGACTGTATCTCAGTGTGTAGAGAACATGCCCTTACTGTTATAAGATGCATTTTTTTTTTTTTTGTCTTTTTCCTTTTTATCGGTACCGGGGATCGAACTCATGACTGCCTGCTTACAAGGCAGGCGCTTATGCCACTGGGCTAAATCCCCAGCCCCTTGCATTTTGTTTTGTTAACTTGAGAAATTTAAAAGTTTTACTAAGTGACTCAACAGGGAGCCTGAGTCCTTGTGTTTTCCCAGAGTTTTCTGGAGTCTGGGCCACTGAAGTCAGACCAGCTGTGGTGTGCTCCAGAGTCCATCTTTTAGGTTGAAAGCCGTGGTTGTGGATACTAACCTGTAGTGCACGTAGGTCTAGATACCAAGTGTAGGAATACAAACTTTGAAGGCTCACCCAAAGGTGCCTGCCTGATGTTGGGTGGTACCACAAAAGGTCCAAAACTGGTATCCTAGGTAGAATTTTGTGGTCATATCTCTCCATTTTCTCCAATGCATAATATCTTTCTTCATATCATGCTGCTTGTGGTTGTGTGAGGGTTATATGGAAAATGTAAAACTGTGTATCTTCTTCAGTTCATTGCTTCCTATTTATGTGCTACAGAGAGTAGTATGGTTTGTGTCTGGATGTCCCTCCAAAACCTCATGTAGTCATGGGAGGTGGGCTTTCTGGCCATGGCTGAATCTAAAACTTGTGATTGATTTGTGGTCCAATGCTGGGATTAAGGTTTGAGTGCTACCCTAGGGAAGATAGCATGACTACAATATAAGGGACAGAAAGAGGCTCATCTAGCTCTTTCTTGTTTCTTTTTCTGTCTTCCAACGCCATGAACTTTTGCCCCTCTGCCATGTGCCACCCTGCCTTGGAGCCAGTGGTTTACAGACTGACACCTCCACAAACTGAGCAAAATACATCTTTTCTCCTTTAACCTTGGACATTGGGCATTTTTTGTAAGCAATGAGAAAAATAAACAAGATATGGAGATATTATGATCTCTGACTTTGTTTCCTTAGCACTTATAAAGACTTTTTTTTGGCCTGAATATTTGTCAAATTGTTATTTCTGCAAGGGGATGATCATCAAAGGGGATGATCATCGGTAGTTTCAGTGAGTCATCTTGTTTTACCTACTTCTCTTATGGTTTTATTTTTATCTGTTGTATTATCCCTAAAAGGATATCTTTAATGTTTTAAAAATTTATTTTATTTCCTATTTATTTTGTATCTATATTTACATGTTTGTATATTATTTCAAGTTAAATCATTTTAGACTTTAATGAATAGCCTTTGATGAATAGTAGTAATACAACTTATGTTGTATTACTTATTCACATTTTTATTATCTAATTTCTCCTGTAGATATGCTAATCTCTAGGAAAGATAGTAAAAAACTGAAATTTACCTTCTTGTCATCGCTAATGCTTTCGATGTAACAATTTAGAAAGATATTTTTTGTGCCTAGCTTTTGTGCCACAAGTCAGGCTACTTGTCCTGACCTATGGGTTAATTCTGTGTATGGGGAAGGTGACTCTCTAAGTTACTATTTTTTATTGCTGAGACAGAATACTTGATACCCAGAGTTAAAGGAGAAAAGGCTTATTTCATCTTACAGTTTGTAGAGGTTTCAGTCCATAGCCAGCTGATTCCTAAACAAGGTGGCATGCAGAGACAAATTGCAAAGGAGAAGCAGTACATGGAATAGCAGTCAAGACGACAAAAAGCAGCCAAAACCCTGAGCTGAAGCAGAGGTGGTGAGCAGCAGCAGGATCAGTGTAAGTGTTGGCTGCCTATCCCTCTGGTTCCAAAAAGGATATAAATTTATTAATTGGTGCCACCTATACCCAGGGTGGAGCTTCCATTATCTACCTCCTTAATCGAAGTACCACATCCTTAATCCATATTTACAACCCTAATCCAGTCACCTTTGAAATTCTCCACTAGGATCACACTATGACTTTATGAGGCAATCTAGATATAGACACAACGCGATCATACAAAGTGTTAGATTCCCTTGCCTGTTTGGTCAGGGTTTGCTGATAAAACAGATAGAGGAGACAGTTAGGGCTTCTATCCTCTCTTACCCTGGTGTGGGTTGTCTTATCTGACAATAGCTACATTTCTTCAACTACAGGTTGTGCGGGTGGTTTTGCCTCCACTGTTCCCATTTTCATGCAGGCTATTTGCTCCTTTATTTAACTGTGTTGAGGCACAAATCTTTACCAAATCTTTTGTGGCTACACCCTCCATGTGTTAACATCCATCGTTGGTTTTATAAAAATCTTGTTCAAAGTAAACTATTTTCTATCTTTCTGTCTGCTTATCTGTCTCTATCTATCTATCTATCTATCTATCTATCTACCTACCTATCTATCTAATCTATCATCTATCTATCTCTCATTTATCATCTGTCTTCACTATAAAGGGGTCTCTGCTTCCTTCGGGCACCCTAACTTCAGTTGTTGGCAGGTAGTAAAATATAGGCTGTCAAAGTATTTATCATGACAACAAAGGATGCATATTATTGCTCAAATTGTTTTTATTTGTTTAGAGTGTTGATTAGATCAAAGTTGGCTTCATTAAAGTTTGCTTTTTATAGGAGCTCAGAGAAGTTTAGAAAATAATTTTACATTTCCAAGCAAAAAAGGAAAGGAGTTTAACCCAAATATTCTTAAAATTCATAGTGCTTGGTGTAATTAGATTGGATACTATAGATACTATTGATGATGCAGTGATTTCTGTTGATCAGAAATCGAGAACAGGGGCTGAGGATTTAGCTCAGTGGCTTAAGTATCTGCCTGGTAGGTGCAAGGTTGTGAGTTTGATCCCTGGTACAAAAAAATCAAGAAAAGATGGTAGCTACTGCTGTGGTGGGATCAGTGTGAAGTATGGTAGTTAGTGTTGCAGAAAGGTTCAGAGGAAGGGATGGTAGTTCCTGTTTCAGTGGATTACACAGAAGTGTGGATTACACAGAAGGGTGGATTACACAGAAGGGATGCTAGTTCCTGTGATGATGGATTCTGCAGAAAGAGTCGTAGTTTCTGATGTGGTGGGTTCTGCAGCGAGAGTGGTAGTCCCTGTTGCTGGGAGTTCTGCAGTGGGGCGGGGGGTTGTTCTTGCTGAGGTGGGTTCTGTAGAAGAGGTGCCACTCTTGTGGCAGTGATGGTTTCTGTGGTGTGTGTGGCTATAGCTTTGGGGATCGTTTTTATTTGTGGCTTACGGTGAGAGAAGGGAAGGAGGCTAGGAAGACGTACAGGAATAAGGGGATGTTGGAATTTGGGCACCTTAATAGATTTTGGAGAATAAGGATTTGGTAGGAAAGGTTGATTTGGATATTGGAGAAAAGTTCGAGGTAATAGGGTTCAGTGGAATAGCCTGAGAGGGATTGAATTCTGGGGCACAATGAGGTGTAGCTAGTGGTCAAGCTTTCCCTGGGACAAATGGAATAGGATGCAGATGTCTGGAAGGAAGGAGACCTACTGGACTCCATCCAGGCCCATTGGAAGAGAGCAGATGCTCGCAACTTGCTGGATTCATTGCATATGCTGAGCACTCTGGGGCTCTCATTGAACTATGGAGATAAAACAGAAAGGTTACAATGTTTCTAAATTTGATCATTTAAAGTTCAAACATTAACATGTTTGCTTTCATACGAATATATATTTTTATAAATTATTTTAATTTGTACATGTTTATTGGTTGAAGTATGATATTAGATATTTGCTTTGATTGTATAATGAACAAATATGCATAGTTAATATTTATATCTCTTTAAACATTAAAAGTTTTGACTAAAATACAATTTTACATGTTTATGGGCTACAGTGTAATATCTCATACATGTATAAAATATACTATTCTGGAGAGGTGTTTTGTATTTGCATCTCTTTATCATATTTTGTGGTTAGAGGTTTTTAAAGTCTCTATTTTATTATTCTTAAAATATAAAATTGATTATAATGAACCATAGTTCTCCCACTGTGCTCTCAAACATTAGAACTTATAGAAAATGTTATGAGTTTTAGTAGTTCTTATTCAAGCCCCCTCCAATGAGTCCTCTTCCACCCTCCCTAATTTATTAATTATAACAATAGATTCTCATTGACTATTTTCAAACATCTATATATGAGGCAGACCATGTGGTATTTTATTTTTCTTATTTCAGTGAAGTAATAGAAAATGTCTTTAATCTTGGGAAAGACATGCACTTACAGATATGGGAAAACAAGTGGGGATCAAATAGACATGACCAGAAAGAATTTTCACAGTGGCATATTGCAATAAAATTTTCAAAGATATGAGACAAAGACAGAATTAGAATTATAAAACTGCAAAAAGGTGGTCATGTTTAAGGGAATCTCCATTAGTTTAATAGTGATTTTCAGCAGAAACTTTATAGGCCAGGATTTACTAGAATGCTACATTCTATTTTCTGAAATAAAATTTTTGTCATAAAAGACTATCATACCCTTGAAAATGTTCCCTCAGAAATTGAGGAGAAAAATTTCAAGACAAGCAAAAACTGAAGTAACCTATCACCATCAAACTGCTTTACAAAAGATATTTAAGGGAATCCTATAACCAAAAGAAAAATTGTAATTACTATTAATTAAAATACATGAACATTTAAATCCTACAGGAAAAGCAGGTTTACAAAAAAAAAAAAAAAAAAAAAGAAACCCTCATTTATATAGTAATTCTTCAAGCCACAAAAATGAGAGGGAAGAAAAGAAAAATAGAACTGTTGGGATTCTGCAAACAAAGAGAAAATAAAGGGATGCACACACTAAGGGTCAGCAAAATGGTTGCTACCTGGCCAGCAGAAGCAAGCAGCTTTTATTGAGATAAAGAACAAAGAAATTCATATTATACATGCTTGGATTATATATAACATTTTTCCTTCTTGTCCTTATAGGACCTCGTGTTTTTACCTTGGGGTGGGAGGAATGAATGTTTCAAGGCCTGCACTTTTCCCCAAAACATTGTTGACCAGATGTGTCTGGGACAGAATGGAGTCAGTGTGGCCTCTCTACATAGAACAAAGATATTCCAAGCAAAAAGCAGAAATTTAATAGTGTCAAAAGTAAGTTCTTTCTTAATAATAATAACCTTGAATGAAAAATCACTAACATTCCCAGTTAAAAAATACCGACTGTCATGGTTTATGTTTGTGTCCCCCAGGACTCATGAGTTTGCATTGTTCATTTGTGATGGTTCATTGTATAGTGCTTGGATTGATTGTGTCAGTGCTCCACTCACATAGGGGTGGAGCCAGGATGTGATGTGATGGCAGGAAGAAGGTGTGTCTTTCTCTTTGCTGGTTTGAGTTTGCTGCTGGTGGCCACCATGAACTGCAGCCCAGCCATGCCTGCCTGTCTTGGAGACAAGTGAGTGTGGACTGAAACCTCCAAAAACTGTAAGAAATAAACCTTTCCTTTCCCAACTTTGGGCTTCAGGTATTTTGTCTCAGTGATGAGTAAAAAGTAACTAAGACAGAAATTTGGTACCGAGAAGTGGGGTCATTTGCTGTTACTATACCTGGCCTTGTTTTTCAAGAGGCTTTGGAAATGGCTTGTACGTGGAGTGTGGAAAGGTTTGGACATGTCGCCTGGCTGCATAGAGCTGGAGCAGCTTAGGCTGTTCTGTAGAGGAGATTCTGGTTAGAGCTCAGGAGACCAGAAGACTTATGATAGAAAGCCTAATAGTAAAGACCAGGCTTGGGAGGTTTCTGCTGGAAAGGACTGCATTGGTTGTTGGACTCCACATGATGTGTGTTATGGCTTGGCAGAAAGTTTGTCTGCATTTTGCTCCTGCCCAGAGACTTTGCCTGAGACTGAGACAAAGGGCAATGGACTGATTAATCTTGAAAAGGAAATTAAAAGGCAACCAAATGTTGAGGCTGTGGCATGGCTATTGTTGGCAGCTTTTAGCCAGCTATATGTTTCAAATCAAGAGCAAAGAGCCCAGCAGGATAATTTACAATGCTGTGAGTTTGGCCAGAAGGAAAATTCCAGGAAGGCTGTGGTTTGTAAAGACAGAGTTGAGATTTTGATTCCTGAGGAGAAACAGAGAGATAAGAAAGATGGCCCTGGGGCATCCCAGGAAGCAGGTCCCCACCCTGTGCAGCCTCACAGCAAGGATAAAAAATTTAGCTCAGAGGAAAAAGCTACAGAGTGCCAAGCTCCAGAATGGCGACAGAGGCTAAGTGAGGTTCCAGAATGGCGACAGAGACCACATGAGGTCCCAGAATGGCGACAGAGGCCACGTGAGGTTCCAGAATGGCGGCAACATAGAGAAGCTTTTTCTCACAATCAGGTAAACAGAGCCCTGCAATCCAGGCAACTGACCCCTACAGCCAAGAGAGAGAAAAGCCTGGCTACCACTTCAGCTAGCAGCAAACCTTGGCAGCATCCACAATGTGCTGATTTTAGGTGCAAGGAAAATGCATGAATTCTGAGGGTAAGACGGCTTCCACCTCGATTACAAAGGGCCTGGCTGGCCAAGCAGTGTGCCCCTGAAAGGGCAATTTGTGAAGATGTAAGTGTGAAGCTGAAGGTGCAGTGGAGACCCCAGAAGTTTGGAAAAGCCAGGAATGTGGATGATCCAAGGAAAGCTGCAAAAAAGTGAGCAGAGAGGATTTAAGAGAAAAGCTGTGGGAGTTGAAATCGCTGGAACTGCCCTGGGGGTGGAATCACCCAAGGCTTTTGGAACTTGCAACCAGATTGCTTCAGATGCTGAGTGTAGAACTCTAGGACTTAATGTTTGCCCTGCTGGATGTTGGAATTGCTTTGTTTCGAATGCTTTATATTCTCCTGTTTGTAACTTTTGGAATGGTAATGTTTATCTTGTGCCTTTGCATTTCAGAAATGTTTAAACTTGTTTCTTTTGTACAGGGGCTTAGAGTTAAGTTTGCCATAGATCTTGGAGGAGACTTGGGACTTGGACTTTTCAGCAATGTTGAAGCTGTTAGGACTTTGGCAACTCTTGGAGGTGGACTAAATGTCTTTTGTATAAAGGATGTACATGAGTCCTGGGAGCCAGGGGTGGAATGTCATGCTTTATGTTTGTGTCCCCCAGGACTCATGAGTTTGCATTGTTCATTTGTGATGGTTCATTGTATAGTGCTTGGATTGATTGTGTCAGTGCTCCACCCACATAGGGGTAGAGCCAGGATGTGATGTGATGGCAGGAAGAAGGTGTGTCTTGCTCTTTGCTGGTTCCAGCTTGTTGTTTGCAGCCGCCATGAACTGTGGCCCTGCCCTGACCACCTGCCTTGGAGCCAACTGAGTGTGGACTGAAACCTCCAAAAACTGTAAGAAATAAACCTTTCCTTTCCCAACTTTGGGCTTCAGGTATTTTGTCTCAGCAACGAGTAAAAAGTAACTAAGACATCGACTGAATGGATACAAGAACAAAATCCAATAACAGGGTGCCTACAAGACATTCATGTCACCGTCAAAGATACACAAAAGCGACCAAGAGTATCTACTTTTACATAAGATGAAAGACTGAAAAGCAAAATTGTAAAAAATAAATGAAGAAGTTGTATGCTTAGTCACTGTATCAGTCAGGCTTCCCATTGCTGGAACAAAATACCTGACATTTTTAATTTAAGAAGTTCATTTTGGCTCATAGTTCTAGTGGGTACAGTCCATGGTTGGCTGACTCCAAGGAAGAAAAGGCATGGTGGTGTGCATGGTGGCAGCAAGTTTCTCACCCTATGGAAACTACAAAACAGAGAGAGAGAGAGAGAGAGAGAGAGAGAGAGAGAGAGAGAGAGAGAGAGAGAGAGGAGAGAGAAAGGGACAGAGCAGAGGTCCAAAATAAGAATCAACCTTCCAGGTTACACCCCAATGACCTGGCTCCTCCTATCATGCTCCACTTCCCAACAGCACATTCAGCTGTGAACTCATCAGTGGATTAGTCCATGATGTATAACAGCCACAGCAGAATCATCTTGCAAAAGACCACTTCTGAACATATGAAACTTTTAAGGGATGTTTTGGATCCAAATTATAAAAATGATCAAAGGACCCATTCAATGAGAATATATAATCATTGTAAGTGGATAAGCACTTAATGTCAGAGTATCTAATTTTATAAAACAAATATTATAAGATCTAAAAGAAGATATACAAAAAACCCCACAGCAATACTAGGCATCTACAACACCTCACTTTTGTCAATTTACAACTTATCCAGACAGATAATCCACAAAGAACTATTGGGTGAAGTAAACTGTTGTACCTCCAAAACAAGCCCCATGATGTTGTCAGTTGTCAAGAAGAGGGCAAGATATCTTTTAAAAAGAAGCACTTTTATTTATGCTGGTACCAGCAGCAGAGTGCAGATGGAGTTTGCAAAGCTGTGTAACTAGATTAGAATTTTGACATTTTTATAGTTCATTTATGATTAGCTCATTGACAATTTAAGTACATAGCGATGAGAAACATAAGGTGGGCCTTTGTTCCCCTTTGCTTGAAGTCAGAGGCATTTCACAGTGGGTGGTTAGCCAGTTCATAGCCCCTTGGTCTGCCAATTCCAGGAACATTTGTCTCTCACAAAGGGAACAATGGTTGACACAGCATCATTTGTCTTTTACCAAGGGAACAAAGGTTGACACAGCAAACAAGTTACTCAGGGGAGGATGCATACAGAACAGCATGACGATGCAGTCAGTTAATCTATAACTATGTGGTTGATGCTTCAATTACATGGTTACTAGGGTAATAAGCACAACACAGAAGCTAATAACTATCTTTTTAATTAACTATTTTTGCTAATAACTATCTTTTTAACTTTGCATTTTAGTTTTTTTTAGCATTTTAGTACGACATATACTATTTTTTAAATTTATTTAGAGAAAGATAAAACAGAATAGAAAACAGGCAGAAATAGTACATACTTTCAAAGAAAAGAAATAAACAGTAATAAATCATTAATTGATGTATACATATTGTCCCCCCACAAATAATTGCTCAAGATACAAAAGTGGAACATATAAATGGAAATTCAACAGGGAGACTGCAAACTATCCAACAGAAACTAAGTAATATGAGTATCAATCCTATACACTTAGACATGTACACATTTATCCATATCTTCATTTATGTTGAGATCTAACAAACCATTAGATTAAAATCTCTCTGAACGAAGATTAATCATATTGCTGGATTTCACATCATAACACTCTGGAATCAGCACTGGGTACTGCAGTGCCCCTTTCTTTCCTTCAAAATATTTGTTCATTTCATTATGTGTCATAAGATCAGTTCTCATAAATTGTTTATAGGTTTTACTCAAGCATGAGTCTTAACATGTATTTTTATCCTTTCTATATTAGAGGGAGAAACAGAACAAAGCAGGACAGAAGTAAACTTTTTCCTATAGACACATAAAACTAAAAAGACATATAAAACTGTTGTATAAGGAGTTCTACCATGGCCACTGTGCTGTTTCTTATCATCAACCAAATTGGCTACATCATCAGATAAAGTATAATTGAACATATCAGTATATAACAGAATTAACAGAAATACAACTTTGTAGATAGTGTAGAGCTACCAAAACAGGTAGTAATCAAATCAGAATGGGTATCGTGGTGAATCATTGTCATTTTCAGTATAGTTATCTATACTCCTCAACTTGATATCAGCAACCTAACAGTTTTGATTAAAATCTGTCAATAATAAGCAGTATTCAAACAAGTCAGATTTAACTAAGATCAGCCATGATACAACAGTATAAGTCACACAGGGATCCTGATTTAGTTAATAGGAAATTAAAGATGACCACTGTGCTATGTCCTGATATCTTCAGGTCAGCTGTCTGTGCCCTCAGATCCAGTGCTTGTATACAAACTAGGATGGAACAAGTTCCAACCAAACAGAGTGGTGCGAGTAATAAGGGTTTTAATTCCTGATACACTATTAGCTATATCTTCTGCTGTTTTTTTAATTTAAAGAGAAAACAAAACAGTAAAAGGATACAAGTAATACAGAATTTCAAGAAAAAAATATACAGTAAGAAATCACCAGTTAATAGATTACATAATGTCATCTTAGAAACAGTTGTCAAAATTACAAAATTTAAGCGTACAAGGTGGACATTCATACAGTGAGATTGCAGACAGTTCTGTTCAATGATCCAACAAAAACTCAGTAATATGGTTTTCTATCCTACACACTTACATATACATGCAGTTATATCATTTAGATCACTTTCTTTTCCTCTCTTTTTTACAATAACAATTACACATTTTGGGTTTTATTACTTCCACAGTTATTAATAGTTTTTTTTGAAGAGAAAAAAAACCCTAAATGTGACAAAGCAAAACAGAGTCAGAACAGAAGGATGGACATAATACATGATGCAAAAACAGAATACCAGGTGATCAACAATGGTTGCCATTATGCCTCTTGCTATCTTAAAAAGAGTTGCCTATGTCATCAGGTATAATAGAATTGAACAAAACAGTAGAGAAAAAGACCAATAAAACTTACATTGGAGACCTTACAGAACTTCAAAAGAAGATAATAGTCAAACCATAATGGGCATCATAGTAAATCTTATTGCCTTCAAAGTAGTTGCCTATACCCTCAAACTTGATACTATCAAACAAAAGAGAATATAGTAAAATCAGTCAGAACAAGATGGGGAGAGAAATACAGGGGTTCAAATTAGGTTAATAGGAAAATGAAAAAGTTACTATAATATATCCCCCTATTTTTAATTTAGTTTTCCCTTAGTTAAAAAAATAAGAAAAAATAAATCAATTTTTAAAAAAGGAAAAAAAGGGAGATTGAGATAAAAGAGAACATAGCAACAGAACAGCACAGGTCAGAACTAAACAATTTAAGCATCATTGTGTTTCACCACCAGATAACCTGACATAATAGTAGTTACTATAGTGTCTCTTTCCTTGAAATATTTGAGTATAACTTCATATACTATAGCATCAAACATATCAAGACTGTGTGAAGCCATTCCAGAGAATGAAAGTATTATAGGGTATTTAGAATCAGCTAACAGAAAACAAACAATGGTTTCTATATTATCTCTTTGCCTATAAATTTTTTTGTTTATACTATTGCAAATTTTAAAATATAATAAATACAACATGTTAAAACTAATGGAAACAGATGAACAACAGCTTGATGAGACTTCAAAACAAGATGATATTAAATCAGCACTAGCTATTATGATGTCTTGTTTTCTTCAAAATAGCTATTCGTACTATCACAGACAATAAAATCGAACAACCCAGATTAAAACCAT
Source organism: Cavia porcellus (assembly GCF_034190915.1). NCBI lineage: Eukaryota > Metazoa > Chordata > Mammalia > Rodentia > Caviidae > Cavia > Cavia porcellus. The sequence goes on along the minus strand of NW_026947513.1, from coordinate 45,526,376 downwards.
TCCAAGTAATGAGTGAAAACATTATACAGCTTCAAACCAATACGATTGGGAATCATGATCACCACATACTTTTATGTATTCTTATCATTTCTTACACTAGGGAAACTATTCAGTATTTATACATGTGAGTTTGATTTATTTCACTTACGAGTATGGTCTCAAGCTGTGCCCGTTTATTTATAAATATCTCAGTGTGATCCTTCTTTATAGTGGAGTAGTACTCCATTGCATAAAATACCACAACTTTTATATCCATTCCTCAGTTGATGGACACTTAGGTTGTTTCCAAGATCTGGCTATTACAAATTGTGCTGCTATAAACATGGGTGCACATATATCACTGTGGTATGATGCTTTCAGTTCTTCTTTTTTTTTTTCATTTTTTAAAAATTTTATTTAAGGAGAAAAGAAAAAAAAAAGCAGGGAAAGGGTACAAGTTATACAGATTTACAGAAAAAAATGAACAGTAGGAAATCACTAGTTAATGGATTACATATTGTCATCTTAGAAATAATTGTTCAAGTCACAAAATTAAAGATTGTAAAGTGGACATTCCATCAATAATACTGCAAACAGTTCTGTTCATTGATCCAATAAAACTCTGTGATATCATTTTCTATCTTATACACTTAAATATACATGCAGTTATATAGTTTGGAGCACTTTCTTTTCCTCTCTTTTGTACCATGACTATTACACATTTTGGGTTTCATTGCTCCCACGGTTCTTATTACTTTTTTGGAAGAGAGTAAAACCAAATGTGACATAACAGAACAGAATTGGTCAAGTCAAAAGGGTGGACATAATAGATAATGTAAAAACATAATACAAGGTGATCAACAATGGTTACCATAATGCCTCCCGCTATCTCTAATAGAATTGCCTATATCGTTAGTTATAATACAATTGAATAAAACAGTAAAGAATAAAACCGACTAAACCAAAACATTGGAGATATTGTAGGTGAAAAGTGCCTGGCCTGCGTGACGCTGCCGGCGGACCTGGTAGGCTGTCCCAACCCAGATCCCAGAGCCTGACGGTGGCCGGGAGGGGAGACGCGTAGGCTCCTGGTCCATAACTCCCTGGTGCGCAGCGGTGAGCAGGAACACCTAACTGGTGCAATTCGATCAGGCTGTGGCTGACTGGGAGAGAAGCTGGGCCTCTTATATAAGCTTGCATATATAAGGAACAGAGAAGAAGAGGCAGCGTGGGAAGAGGCAGCAACAAGAAAGGCTCCTCGGCCCCCACTTCTGAGAATCAGGCAATAGCAGACACCGCACCAATACACATAAGGCGCCATATAGAGAGCCTCATAGACCAATTCAGGAATGAAGTTATCAACGACCTGAAGCTAGAAGTATGCAGAATAGTTAGAGAAATGCTAAGTACCACCCAAGAAAAAACAGGTGGTAGAATGGAAGAACAGAAAAAAAGGGGAGAATTGTTTGATGGAGAAAACAGAGAAAGCATAGAATACATGAAGCAGGTTCAAAGGGACTACCAAGATACTAAGAAGTCTATCGAAGACTGGCATAACAGCTTGAAAGAAACTAAGGACAGACTATCTGAACTGGAGGGCAGACTTGTAATATGGGAGAATGAAATGAAAAACTTCTTAAAAATAACAAAGAAACAAACAGCAATAATACAAAGACAAGAAGATGATAAGAGGATCCATAACTTAAGGATTAAGAACATAAAAGAAGAAGTAGGGACACAAACAAATGAACTACAAAAGCTACTCACAGAAATAATCCAGGAGAATTTTCCTAATTTAGCAAAAGGTAAAGATACTCAGATGTATGAGGCATACAGGACCCCAGCTACCTACAACCCAAACAGAGCAACACCCAGGCATATAATAATAAAAATTCCAGAAATTCAATACAAGAACAGAATATTAAAAGCTGTCAGAGACAAGAAACAGACCACTTACAAGGGAACACCCATCAGAATTACAGCAGATTTCTCTGCACAAACCATCAAATCACGAAGAGCGTGGGGGGAAATAATTCAAGCTTTGAAAGATAATAATCTCCAGCCAAGATTGAGATATCCTGCACAACTGTCCCTGGAAATTGATGGAAAAACAAGGTGCTTCCAGGATAAAGAGGAACTGGGGGAATTTGCAACCACCAATTCAACTCTACAGAGAGTATTGCAGGATATTCTAAAAAAAGAAAAATACAAAGAATCCAGAAATAGTGGCAGGGAGGCCACAATGAATGGAGCAGAGAACAAAATGAAGAAGACAAACTGACAGCTACTGACAGAAAAAGAGCTCAACAGAAATGAGGCAGAGAAGATTGGATGATAGGAACAGCTATTTTGGAGAAAATGACATCTTAATAGGTAATACTGATTTAGTATCATCTTGTTTTGAAGTCTCATCTAGCTTTTGTCCTTCTGTCTCCAATGGTCTAAATAGGCTGTATCTTATTGGATTTTATTATGTACGATAGTATAAGCAAAAACCTTTTAAAGACAAGGAGATTATACAGAAACCATTGTTCATTTTCTGTTAGTCAATTCTAAATACTCTGTAATGCTGTCATTCTCTTGAATGGTTTTACATTGTTTTGATATACTTAATGCTACAGTATACGAAGTTGTACTCAAGGATTTCAAAGAAAGAGACAATATGGTAACTACTTTTAGGTTAGGATTATCTGGTGGTGAAACACTATTCTGCTTAAATGGTTATATTTTGATCTGCGCTGTTTTGTTGTTATGCCCTCTTTTATCTCAATCTCCACTCCATTATTTACTTTTTTATCTTTATCCTTTTAATTAAAGGAAAAAAAATAGCAGGATATATTATAGTAACCCACTTTGACTTTTCATTACCTTGATTTAAAGCCCTGTATTACTCTCACCATCTGGTTTTTAACTGATGTTCCCCTATTCTGTTTTGCTGGATAGTATCAGGTTCGAAAGTTTAGGCATCAGCTGTGAAGATAATGAGATTCATTATGACGCCCATTCTTGTTGGCTTTCAGTTCTTCTGCAAATATGCCTTGAAGTGGAATAGCTGGGTCAAATGGGGCTTCCAATCCCAGCTTTCTGAGAAATTTCCAGACTGACCTCCACAATGGTTGCCCTAGTCTACACTCCCACCAACAGTGCAGGAGAGTTCCTTTTTCCCCACAGGCTCTCCAGTATTTGTTGTTGGTGGTTTTCTTGATCTTGGCCATTCTTTCAGGAGTGAGATGAAATCTCAGTGTGTTTTTAAGTTGCATTTCTCTAATGACTAATGATGATGAATATTTTTCATGTATTTATTTCCTGTTTGTATTTTTTCATCTGAGAATTGTGTATTCATCTCAGATGACCATTTTTGGATTGGGTCTCTGAATTTTGGGAGTCTGATTTTTAAAATTCTTTATATGTTTTAGACAGAAGTCTTTTGTCTGAGGGCAGTGCACTAAGATTTTTCCCAGTTTGTGGGTTTTCTTTTCACTATGCTGGAGATTTCTTTTGACATGCAGAAACTTTTTAAAAAATTTTATTTAAGGAGAAAAAAGAAAAAAAACAGAAAAAGGGTACAAGTTATACAGAATTTCAGAAAAAATAAACAGTCGGAAATGACTAGTTAATTACATATTGTCATCTTAGAAATAGTTGTTGAAGTTACAAAATTAAAGCATATAGAGGGGACTTTCAAACAGTGAGACTGCAAGCAGTTTTGTTCAATGATCCAACAAAACTCAGTAATGTGGTTATCTATCTTTTACACTTAAATATATATGCAGTTACATCTTTTAGAGAACTTTATTTTCATTTCTTTTGTACAATTACAATTATACATTTTGGGTTTTATTACTTCCACAGTTCTTAATTTTTTTTTGAAGAAAGTAAAACCAAATGTGACATACCAGGATAGAGTCAGTCAATTCAAAAGGATGGACATAATACATAATGTAAAAACAAAACACAAGGTGATCAACAATGGTTACCATAATGCCTCTTGTTATCTTAAAAAGAATTGCCTGTATCATCAGTTATAATAAAATTGAACAAAACAGTAAAGAATAATACCAATAAAACCAAAACATTGGAGACATTAGAGGACTTCAAAAGAAGATAATAGTCAACCAGAATGGGCATCAAAATGAATCTTATTGTCTTCATAGTTGTTGCTTGCCTATACTTTCAAACTTGGTACTATCAAGCATAACAGAATAGAGGAAAATCAGTCAAAACAAGATGGTGAGAGCAATACAGAGTTTCAAATCAAGTAAATAGGAAATCAAAGTGGGTTACTATAATATATCCTGCTATTTTAAATTTATTTTTGCCTTAATTAAAAGGATAAAAATGAAAAGGTAGATAATAAAAAGGAGATTGAGATAAAAAAGAGGGCATAACAACAAAACAGTGCAGGTCAAAACATAGCCATTTAAGCAAAATAGTGTTTCACCACAAGATAATCTCGACATAATAGTAGTTACCATAGTGTCTCCTCCCTTAAAATCTTTGGGTATAATTTTGTATACTGTAGCATCAAATGTATCAAGACAATGTAAAACCATTCAAGAGAATGACAGTATTACAGGGTATTTAGAATCAACTAACAGAAAATGAACAATGGTTTCTGTATAATCTCCTTGTCTATAAAAGTTTTTGTTTATATTATCACATATAATAAAATCCAATAAGATACAACACGTTAAAACCGATGGAGATAGAAGAACAAAAGCTTGATGGGACTTCAAAATAAGATGATACCAAATCAGCACTACCTATTATGACATCTTTTTCTCCAAGATAGCTGTTCCTACCATCCAACCTTCTCTGCCTCATTTCTGTTGAGCTCTTTAACTGTCATTAGTTGTCAGTTTGTCCTCTTCATTTTGCTTTCTGCTCCATTCATTGTGGCCGCTCTGCCACTGCTTCTGGAATCTTGGTATTTTTCATTTTTAGAATGTCCTGCAGTAATCTCTGTAGAGTTGAATTGGTGGTTGCAAATTCCCCCAGTTCCTCTTTATCCTGGAAGCACCTTGTTTTTCCATCAATTTCTAGGGACAGTTGTGCAGGATATATCAATCTTAGCTGAGGTTATTATCTTTCAAAGCTTGAATTATTTCCCCCCACACTCTTCATGATTTGATGGTTTGTGCTGAGAAGTCTGCTGTAATTCTGATGGGTGTTGCCTTGTAAGTGATCTGTTTCTTGTCTTTGATGGCTTTTAATATTCTGTTCTTATATTGGATTTCTGGAATTTTGATTATTATATGTCTGGGTGTAGCTCTGTTTGGGTTGTAGGTGGCTGGGGGCCTGTATGCCTCATACATCTGAGTATCTTTACCTTTTGGTAAATTAGGGAAATTCTCCTGGATTATTTCTGTGAATAGCTTTTGCAGTTCATTTGTTTCAGTCTCTACTTCTTCTTTTATGTTCTTAATTCTTAAGTTATAGATCCTCTTATCATCTTCTAGTCTTTGTATTATTGCTGTTTGTTTTCTTGTTATTTTTAAGAAGTTTTTCTTTTCATGCTCCCACCTTACAAATTCGTCCTCCAGCTCTGATAATCTATCCTTAGTTTCTTTCAAGCTGTTATGCCAGCTTTCAATAGAGGTTTTAGTTTCCTGGTAATCTATTTGAACCTGCTTCACGTATTCTATGTTTTCTCTATTTTCTCCACCAAACAATTTTCCCCTTTTTTTCTGTTCTTCCAGTCCACCATCTGTTTTTTCTTGGGTGGTGCTTAGCATTTCTCTAACTATTCTACTTATTTCTTGCTTTATTTCATTAAATACTTCAATTTTGAACTTGTCTATGAGGCTCCGGAGATACCGCTTTATGTCTGTAGGTGCCGTGTCAGATATTGCATGTTTTCTGTCTTCATTCTCTTTTGCATTTACCTTTCCTGCACCAGTGTTCTCAGGATTGGGGACTGAGGACCCTTTCTTGTTGCTCCCTTTTCCCATATTGTGTGTTCCTTCCATACAAGTGTATGTAGGAGGCTCAGTTTTTTTTCTCTTTGTCTGTTACAGTTTGTTTGAATCTGCTGGCTAGGTGTTCCCGCCCACTGAAGTGTACTAGGGAGACACAACCTGGGCAGCCTCTGCTGGGCTCACCCCTCCAGGTCAACCTATTGAATGCTTCACTGCTAGGGTGTACCACCAGGCACAGGGACCTAATTTGGGCTAGCCTACTGGATCTTAGTCTGCAGCATCACCAGGCCAAGCACTCCCCACCACTCCCACTTGAGAGGGGAATATGCGATTAAAGTCACTGCAGGGCCCTGTTCCAGCTTGTCTGCTCGTTCCCAGAATGTCCTCTGTTGGAGCCTCCTAGTCTATGAAAGGGTCCCCATTTCTCTCACTCACTGCAGGTCGATGCAGGGCTCCCTCCCTGTCCTGCTCTCAACACTGTTTGGTTTGCTGATTCTAGCTCTCAGAGCTTTCACGTGTCTCTCTCCCTGCCATGCGGATTGGGACACAGTATCAGCAGCAGGAAATTCAAATTGTAGCTTCCAATTGTGTGGGATCCAGCTTCCACACTGAGATTTTATCTGTTCCTGTTATAGCATCAGGATTGCATTTCCAGTTGGTTTCTCTCAGCTTAGTTTGTTCCTGGGTTGGTAGGGTACATCTCCCCTCACGTAGGACTCCTCACACGGCACTGCTCCTGGATTCTAAACTGGTAATCTCAGAGAGCCTCCGTGGCTGCTGTTGTTTGTTTGCCATGTTCTCCCAGAAGTCTATGTGCAGAAACTTTTTAATAAGAGGTGATCCCAGTTTTGACTCTGGGAAGTATTTCCCATGTGGTTTGAGTCCTTTTCATGAATTCTTTACCTACTCCTATGTCTTCAAGGTTTTTATCCAATTTGTCTTCCCGTAGATTTAGTGTTTTTGTTTTAATATTTAGATCTTTGATCCATTTATATTTTATTTTAGTACATGGTGATAGGCATAGGTCTAGTTTTAGTTTTCAGCATATGGAGAGCCAGTTTTTCCAACACCGTTTATTAAAGAGACTGTCAATCTTTCAGTGAACATGTTTGGCCCCTTTATCAAAGGTGATTGAGTGTTTATAGTTGTGGTTGTATCTTCAAATCTATTCCACTGATCTTTGGCTCTGTTTTGGTTCCAGTACCGTTTTGATTTTACCACAGCTGCTTTGTAGTATAACTTCAAGTCAGGGATTGTGATGCTTCCTGCCTTGCCTTTGTTTCTTAGAACTGTCTTTGCTATTCTAGGTCTTTTCTCACCCCAGGTGAATTTTAGGAGTGATTTCTCTAGATCTGTGAGGTATGTTGATGGTATTTTTATTGGGATTGCTTTGAATCTGAATAGAAGTTTTGGGAGAATAGCCATTTTCACAATATTTATTATTCCTATCCATGAGCAAGGGAAGTCTTTCCATTTTCTGAGATCATCTTCAAATTATTTTTTCAGTGTATTATAATTTTCCCAATTTAGCTCCTTCACTTTTTTGGTAAGAGTACTTCCTAAATATTTCAATTTTTTGGTTGCTAGTGTGAAAGATGTGGCTTCTTTTATTTCTCTCACTGTGATTTTGTTGCTAATGTATAGGAATGCTATTGATTTTTGAGTATTGATTTTGTATTCAGCTATGTTACTGAATTGATTGATTATATTTGAGTCTTTGATGGAGTTTTGGGGGTCTTCTACGTAGAGTATAATGTCATCTGCAAACAATGATAATTTAACTTCTTTTCCTATCTTTACCCCTTTTATTTCTCTCTCTTGTCTAGTTGCTCTGAGCACTATTTGCAGTACTATATTAAATAAGAGTGTTGATAAAGGACATCCTTGTCTTGTGCCTGATTTTAAAGTAAAGGCCTTCAATTTTTGGCCATTTTGTATGATACTGGCTGTTGGTTTGTCATAGATGGACTTTATTATATTGAGTTAAAGACCATCTCTTCCAATTTTCTGTAAAGTTCTTATCATGAATGAATATTGGACCTTATCAAAAGCTTTTCCTGCATCTATAGAAATCGTCATGTGATTGTTACTTTTGGCTTTATTGATATGGTGAATTGCATTTCTTGATTTACATATGTTGAACCATCCCTGCATACCTCGGATGAATCCCACTTGTTCATGGTGTATAATCTCCTTGATGATTTTCTGCATCCTATTTGCAAATATTTTATTGAGGATTTTTGCATCTGTGTTCATTAAGGAGATTGGTCTATAGTTCTGCTTTTTAGTTGGGTCTTTCTCAGGTTTTGTTAGAGTAATATTTGCTTCTAGGAATGACTTAGGATTGATTGCTTCCCTTTCAATTTCATTGAAGAGTTTGAGGAGTGTAATCATTAGGTCTTCTTTGTATTTCTTGTAGAATTCTGCAGTGAATCTGTCTGGGCCTGGGCTCTCCTTTGTAGGTAAGGACTTAATTACATTTTCAATTTCATTAATAGAAATTGGGTTATTCAGCAGTATTACATCTTCTTGACCTAGCTTTGGTACTTTATATGTTTCTAGGAATCTGTCTATTTCTTCTGGGTTATCAAACCTTTGAGTGTAGAGGTTTTCAAAATTGGTGTTGATGATCTTATGTATTTTTATAGAGTTTGTAGTGATATCACTTTTTTCATTTCTTATTGCATGAATTTGAGCTTTTTCTGCCATTCTTGGTTGGCTAGGGGCTTATGAGTTTTATTTATTCTTTCAAAGAACCAACTTTTTATTTCATTGGTTCTTTGGATTGCTTTCTTAGTCTCTATTGCATTAATTTCTGCTCTGATTTTTATAATTTTCTCCTTTCTTTTGGCTTTGGGCTTGACTTACTCTTCTTTTTCTAGATGTTTGAGGTGTAGCATTTGTTCTGTTTCCCTGATGTGGGAACTCAGTGCAATAAATTTGTCTCTGAGGATGGCTTTCATTGCATCCCACAGATTCCGGTAAGTTGTATTTGTATTTTCATTTTCTTGTAGGTATTGTTTAATTATTCCTTAATTTCCTCCGTGACCCACTGATTACTCAAGTGTGTGTTATTCAATTTCCACGTGTTTGTAGGATTTTGCAGTATATTTTATCATTAATTTCTAATTTCAAAGTGCTGTGATCCGATAACATGCAAGGGATAATTTCAACTCTTTTGCATTTATTTAAATATGTTCTGTGAGCTAATATATGGTCTATTTTAGAGAATGATCCATGTCCTGCTGAGAAGAATGTGAATTCTGATGTTGTTGGATGGAACACTCTGTATATGTCTATCAAGCCCATTTGTTCACATTTGTGATTCAGTTCTTTTATTTCTTTGCTGATATCTGCCCTGTTGATCTGTCTCTTGGTGTCAGTTGTGTGTTAAGGTGTCCTGTTACAATTGTGTTACTGATAATTTGATTTTTCATTTCTGTTAATACTTGTTTTATATAACAGGGTGCTCTGGAATTTGGTGCATATATATTTAAGATAGTTATGTCTTCCTCTTGAAATTTTCCCCTAACAAGTATGTAGTGACCTTCTTTGTCTCTTCTGATCATTAGTGGTTTAAAGTTCACATTGTCTGCAAACAGAATGGCTACTCCTGAGTTTTTTTTTTTTTTTGGGTTCCTGTTGTGTGAAGTATTGTTTTCCATACTTTGATTTTCAGTCTGTGAGTATACTTTTGGATTAGATGGGTTTCTTGCAGACAGCATATGGTTAGATTTTATTTCTTGATCCATTCTGCCAGTCTGTTTGTTTTAATTTTTGCAATGAGACCATTTACCTTAATGGTTATAACTGTTATATGTTAGTTTATTGTTGACATGTTATCTTTCTGCTGTTGTATCTTTATCTTTCTGTTCTGTTTAATTATCTGCTTTGCTTAGTGGTTTTTTTTCCTAAGTGTTTCTAAACTTTTTGCAGGGTTGGTTTGGTGATCATGAAGTTCTTCAGCTGTTCTTTGTCATCGAGGTATGTTATTTCACCATTGATTTTGAAGGACAGTTTTGCAGGATACATCAGTCTAGGATGGAAATCTTTTTCCTTTAGGATCTGGAATACTTCACTCCATTTTCTTCTTGACTTTATTGTTTGTGCTGAAAAGTCTGCTGTGATTCTGATAGGTTTTCCTTTATAGGTGATCTCTCTTTTCTCTCTGACAGCTTTTAGTATTCTGTTCTTATGTTGGATTTCTGGGATGGTGATTACTCTATGTCTGGGTATAGTTTTATTTTAGTTATGGCTATTTGGAGTTTTATATGCTTCACTGAACCTGATGTCAGTTTCTGATCTCATGTTTGGGAAATTTTCAGCCATTACTTCTCTAAATATCCTCTTGACATCCTTTATGTCATCACTTTCTTTTTCATTAATCCCTTTCAATTTTATGTTGTTTTTCTATGTGTCATATTTGACTTGTTGAATTTTTATTTCCTGATTTGTTGTTATTTTTAAAAGATCTTTCCTTTACTGTTCACTAGCTGCAATCTTGTCTTCAAGGTCTGAAATTCTATCTTCACTTTCATTGAAGTGGTTTTTACAGCTTTCAGTGGAAGTTTTGATTTCCTGTATATCTCTGTACATCTGCTTTATGTATGCTATTTGTTTCTTATACTGCTCATCTAGGGATTCTATCTTTTTGTTTAATTCCTCCAATTTTTAAAATGTGTTTTCTTTAGATATATTCAGCATCTCTTTCATTTCTTTTATCATTTCTTCTTTTTCTTGGGAGATTATTTCTAGTTTGAATTCCTTTAAAGCTTTCTGGAGTTGCTTATTTATTTCAGTTGCTATTATGTCCAATATTTGAGGTGTATGTCATATATTTTCTTCTATATACATCACTCCTAAGGTTTCTTGGGATCAGCTGGAGGTTTGAGATTGTAATTTGTTCTTTCATTTTGTCATTTTCCTATATTTCTGTTTCACATGTTATTCTAAGGCTTCCTCAGAGTCTGTTGGAAATCCTCTTCTATGCTCTCAGCTCCTGTGGCTCTGGCACCCAGTTCCCCCAGGCCACCTGGCCTCTGAAGCCGGTGACCCTCACCTGCTTGCTTAGAATTCCACAGTCTGCCAAGCACAGCGGGAACCGGGAGGCATGTGCAGGTGCTCCAGACCCACTGAGCTGTTCCAGTGCATCCAGAAGGCACGGGGGTCCCAAACAAGCTGGACTTGGGGGAAAGTGTGCGGGGTACTTACCCCAGGCCACCAGGCCTCTGGAACTAGTGGCCCTCGACTGCTTGCTTAGAACTCCACAGTCCTCCAAGCACACAGGGTGGCAGATGCAGGCACCCCAGACCCATCTAGCTGTTCCAGTGTACCCAGAAGGTGCGAGGCTCCCAAGCAAGCTGTACTCTGGGGAAAGTGGGCTCCTGTCTGCTTGCTTAGAACTCCACAGTTCTCCAAGCCCCGCCAGAAAGGGAAGGTGGATGTAGGTGCCCCAACCTGCCTAGTTGTTCCAGTGCACCTGGAAGGTGTGAGGGTCCCAAACAAGCTGGACTTCAGGGAAAGTGGGCACCTGCCTACTTGCTTAGAACTCCACAGTTCCCCAAGCACAGCTGGAGTGGGGAGGCTTGTGTGTTTCTTATATTTTTTATCCAGCGATTCTATCTTTTTGTTTAGTTCCTCCAATTTTTTAACTGTGTCTTCTTTAGATATGTTCAGCATCTCCTTCATTCTTTTATCATTTCTTCTTTTACCTGGGAGATTATTTCTAGTTTGAATTCCTTTAAAGCTTCCCAGAGTTGCTTCTTTATTTCAGTTACTATTATTTCAGGTATTTCAGGGGTATGGCATGTATTTTCTTCTATGTAAATGGCTCCTAGGCTTTCTTGGGATGGGCTGGAGGTTTGAGATTGCATTTTTGGTCTTTTGTTTTGTCATTTTCCTATATTTCTGTGTTTCAAGTGTCCCAAAGCTTCCCCTGGGTGTTTTGGAATATGTCCTGGGCTCCTGGGACCCCTCTCATAGTGTAGTTCCCTCCTTGGGCAGCGAGGCCCCCGGATTAAAAGGAGGTTGTCAGACTTCTCTCAGGTAGACCTAAAGCCTCCTCAAGCTACACAGTTCCCCTCTCTGGCAGCAAAGCTCCCCTGATGGAAAGAAGGTCACTTGGTGTGGTTGAAGCAGGCCTGAATCCCGCTAAGCCCAATCTAGTGTGGCTGCCAGTCTAGCAGGTCTCCAACGCCCTAGAGCAAGAATCTCATAGTCTCCTGGGGATTGGATATTGTATAACCATCCACCTCCTTGCATGGCAAAGCTCCCTAGGCTGATAGAAGATCCCCCTATGGCTTAGGTGGGCCTCAAACCTCCTTAGCAGGGCTGTTCCCTCCTCCAGGCAGTGGCAGTAGTACAGGTGCTCTCCAGGCCGAAAGAAGGTCTCACGCAAGGCTGAAGCAGGTTCCTGGGGCTCAGTCTAGCTCCTTCCTCCAGGCGGGGCAGCTGCGGTGTGCCCTCCAGGTGAGGGAAGGCAGTCAGCAAGGCTGGAGCGGGGTCCTGTGGCTTGGCCCAGTTTCCTCCTCCAGCAGGGCAGCTGCAGTGTCTCTCTGTTTCTTTCTAGTTCTCCATCTTTTTGCACATGTGTTTGTGAAATTATTGCTAATAATTTTTTGGATTTCAGTGGTTTCTATTGTGAGTTCACTTTACTCATTTCTAATTGCATTGATTTGTATCTCTTCTTTCCTTTTTTTGGTGAGATTAGCTCGGGGTTTGTTTATTTTATTTATTTTTTCAGGGGGCTAGCTCTTCAATTCATTGATTCTTTGCATTTTTAAAATTTTATTTTAAAAACAAAGCAGAACAGAAAGAGTAAAAATGATATAGAATTTCTAAAACAAAAGGAAATTAACACTAGTTGATATATTGCATATTGGATCTAATCCAAAAATGGACATTAGAGATAAATACACACTTCTCAAATGAAGAAATACAAATGGCAAATAAATCTATGAAAAAATCATTGGTCATTAGAGAAACTCAGATTAAAACAATACTGAGATTCCATCTCACTTCAGAAATAATGAGCAGAATCAAGAAAACCACCTATAACAAATGCCGGAGAGGCTAGGGGGAAAAAGGAAGTTTTCTGCACTGTTGGTGGGAGTGTAGACTGGTGCAAACACTGTGAAAATCAGTCTGGAAAGCTAGGATTGGAAGTCCCATTTGAACCAACTATTCCACTTCTAGGCATAATTCTACAAGAATTGAAAACATCATATCACGGTGATATAGGTGCTCCTATGTTTCTAGCAGTACAATTTGTAATAGCCAGATCTTGGAAACAACCTAAGTGTCCATCACCTGAGGAATGGATAAAAAAGATGTGGCATTTTTATACAATGGAGTACTACTCAGCTATAAACAAGGACCACATTGAAGCCTTTATAGGTAAATGGATGGGACCTGAGGACATATTCAAGTGAAATAAATCAAACTCATGTGTGTAAAAACTGTGTTGTCTCCCTAGTGTAAGAAACTGAAAGAATAAGTGAGGTACAAAACCTTTAAGTTTATACTTCTTTATAATTGAATAATACTCCATCATGTAGAAATTTCACATCTTTTTTAGACATTCATTGGTTGATGGGCATTTGGGTTGTTTCCAAGATCTAGCTATTACAAATTGTGCTCCTATAAACATGGGTGCACATATATCACTGTTTTCAGTGATGTTTTCAATTCTGGGAAACTACTCAGAAGATGAATAGCTTGATTGAATGGGACCTCCAACCCTAATTTTTTGAGGAATGTCCACAATGGTTGTACCAGTCTACTCTCCTACCAACAGTGAGAAAGGGTTCCTTTTCTTCCATAGCCCATCCAGCATTTGTTATCAGATGATTTCTTGATGATAGCGATTCTTTCTGAAGTGAGGTGGAATCTCACTGTTGTTTTGAGTTTCTTGTATGGCCAGTAGTATTAAACATTTCTTCATATATTTATTTTCCACTTGTATTTTTTTGTCTGAGAAGAAGATGTTCATCACAGAAGCCCACTTTTGTATTGGGTCTTTGAATTTGGAGGGTTTGGTTTTTTAAAAATGTTCTTTATATGTTTTAGATAAAAGTTCTTGGTCTGAGGGACAGTTGGTTAAAATTTTTTACCATTCTGTGGGTTTTCTTTTCACTCTGTTGGTGATTTCTTTTGATGTGTAGAAACTTTTCAATAAGAAGAGACCCCTGTGTAGATTCTGGAAAGTACTTTCTGTGCACTTTGTGTTTTGTTTATGAACTTTTTGCCCTACCCCTATGTCTCAAATATTTCTACCTGCCTAGCATTCTAGTAGATTTAGTGCTTCTGTTTAATATTTAGATCTGTGATCTATTTTGACTTTAGTGAATGATGATAGACACGTGTCTGGTTTTAGTCTTTGGCCTGTGGAAAGCCAATTTTTCCAGCACCATTTTTGAAGAGGCTTTCTTCCAGTGAAACTTTGTGGCTTCTTTGTAAAAGATAATGTGGCTAAATGTGTTTGTAGTTGTGTCTGCATCTTCTAATTTTTTCTATTCATCCTCAAGTCTTTTTTTTTTGCCAGTACCATGCTAAATTTATCACTGTAGCTTTGTGGTATAATTTCAATTTAGGGATTGTGACACCTCCTGCCTTTCCTTTGTTGTCCAGGCAAATTTGCCATTCTATGTCTCTTCTGTTTCCAAATGAATTTTAGGAATGATTTCTCTAGATCTGTGAGGTATACTAGTGGTATTTTGATTAGAATTGCATTAAATCTGTATAACAATTTTGGGAGTATGGACATTTTCACAATGTTGATTCTTCTTTTTTTTTTTTTTTTGTCTTTTTATCGGTACCAGGGATCGAACTCACGACTGCCTGCTTGCAAGGCAGGCACTTATGCCACTGAGCTAAATCCCCAGCCCCATGTTGATTCTTCTTAACCAAGAGCAAGCGATATCTTCCCATTTTCTAATATCCTCTTCAATATCCTTTTTCAGAGTACTGTAGTTTTCAATAGTTAGGTCTTTTGCATCATTTGTTAAGTTGATTCTTTAAGTATTTCATTTTTTGGATGCTATCATGAAAGGTGCTATTTCCATAATTTCTCTTTCAGTGAATTTATTCTTTGTGAACAAGAATGCTATTGATTTTTGAGTGCTGACTTTGTATCCAGCTACACTGCTGAATTTTCTTATTAACTGTAGTACTATTTTGGTGGACTTTTGGGGGTTTTCCATGTTGAGTATCATGTCACCTGCAAATAATGATAATTTAACTTACTTTTTCCTTTCCTATCTTTATTTCTTTCTTTTGTCTAATTACTCTGGCTAGTATTTCCAGAAATATGTTGCATAGAAGCAGTGATTGTGGACATCCTTGTCTTGTTCCTAATTTTAGAGTGAAAGCTTTCACTTTTTGTTCATTTAGTATGATGTGGACTGTTGTTTGTCATAGATAGCCTTTATGATTTTCTGTAAGATTTATATCATGAATAAGTTTTGGACTTTATCAAAAGGTTTTCCTGCATCTATTGAGATGATCTTGTGATTTTTGTCTTTGGCTCTGTTGATGCAGTGTATTACATTTATCAATTTGCATATGTTGAGCCATGCTTGCCTTCCTGGGATAAATCCCACTTGGTCATGATGTATAATCTTCTTGATGATTTGCTGAATTCCATTTGCTAGTATTTTATTAAGAGTTTTTGCATCTATGTTAATTTGGGGAATAGGTGTATAATTTTCCTTTTTGGTTAAGTCTTTCTCTGGTTTAGATATCAGAGTAATACTTGCCCCCAAGAATGAGTTAGGGAGAGTTGCTTCCTTTTAAGTTTCATTAAAAAATGTGAGAGTACTGGCATTAAATCTTATCTAAATTTCTTGTGTCCATCAGGATCTAGACTTTTCTTTGTTGGTAAGTTTTAAATTATAGTTTCAATTTCAATAAGTGATATTGGATTATTCAAAATTTTTATGTCTTCTTTTTTTATTAAAAAATTAAAAGAAAGAAGGAGATTAAGGTAAAAGAGGACATAATAACATAATAACACAGGTCAGAACAGAACAATTTAAGCAACATTGTGTTTCACCAAAAGACAACCCGACATAACAGTAGTTACCATAGTGTCTCTTTCCTTGAAATACTTGAGTATTACTTCATATATTATAGCATCAAACACAATATGACAATGTAAAACCATTTAAGTGAATGAAAGTATTATAGGGTATTTAGAACCAACTCACAGAAAATGAACAATGGTTTCTATATTATCTCCTTGTGTAAAAAAATTTTGCTTATGCTATCACATATAATAAAATCCAATAAGATACAACATGATAAACCAATGGAGACAGAAGAACAAAAGCTTCATGGGACTTCAAAATAAGATCAGCACTAGCTATTATATTGTCTTGTTTTCTTCAAAATAACTGTTCACAGACAATAAAATCAAACAACCCAGAATAGAACCATTCCAATTAATGAAAACATTATAAGGCTTCAAAGCAATATAATGGGGAATCATGTTTACCACATACTTTTATGTATTCTTACCACTTCTTACACTAGGGAAACTATTCAGTATTTATACATGTGAGTTTGATTTATTTCACTTATAAGTATGGTCTCAAGCTGCACCCATTTATTTATAAATATCTCAATGTGATCATTCTTTAGAGCTGAGTAGTACTCCATTGTATAAAAATACCACAACTTTTTTATCCATTCCTCAGTTGATGGACACTTAGATTGTTTCCAAGATCTGGCTATAACAAATTGTGCTGCTATAAACATGGGTGCACGTATATCACTGTGGTATGTTTTCAGTTTTTCTGGAACAAAGATCTGAATATTAAAACAGGAACACTAAATCTATTGGAAGACAAATTGGGTAAAAATCTTTAAGACATAGGGGTAGATAGAGAACTCATAAACAGGAATCAAACCACATGGGTAATTCTACCCAGAATCAATAACTGGGATCGCCTCTTATTAAAAAGTTTCTGCACATCAAAAGAAATCTCCAGCATAGTGAAAAGGAAACCCACATACTGGGAAAAAATGTTAGTGGAGTGTCCCTCAGACAAAGGACTTCTGTCTAAAACATATAAAGAATTAAAAAAAATCAGACCCCCAAAATTCAAAGATCCAACCCAAAAATGGGCATCCGAGATGAATACACACTTCTCAGATGAAGAAATACAAATGGCAAATAAATACATGAAAAAATGTTCACCATCATTACTCATTACAGAAATGCAAATTAAAACCACATTGAAATTCTATCTCACTCCTGAAAGAATGGCCCAGATCAAGAAAACTACTATCAACAAATTCTGGAGTGGCTGTGGGGAAAAAGGAACTCTCCTGCACTGTTGGTGGGAGTGTAGACTGGTGCAACCATTGTGGAGATCAGTCTGGAGATTTCTCAAAAAGCTGGGATTTAGCTTTGTTCCAGCTATTCCACTTCTAGGCATATTCCCAGAAAAAATTTTTATATCTTCTTGATTCAACTTTGGTAATTCATATATTTTTTGGAATCTGTCCATTTCCTCTGTGTTTTCCAGCCTGTGCAAGTAAAGATTTTTGAAGTGGGTATTGATGAGCTTCTGAATTTCCACAGGATCTGGATTTAAGTCATTATTTTCATTTCTCATTGTGTGAATGAGTGTTTTCTTTCTTTTTCTTGATAAATTTGGGTAGGAGTTTATCCAATTTGTTTATCCTTCCAAAAAACCATTAATTCTTTGTATTTTTTCTTAATATCAATTGCATTGATTTCTGCTCTGGTCTTCATACTTTCATCCCTTCTGTGAGCTTTAGTGTTGACTTGCTCTTGTTTTTCAGGAAGCTTCAGGTGCAGCACTAGGTTATTTGTGACTCTGTTTTCTTGATGTGAGAATTCACTGCTACATATTTCCCTCTTAGCACCGTTTTCACTGCTTCCCCCAGGTTCTGATGTTGTGACTGCATTTTCACTTAATTGTAGATACTGTTTAATTTCTTTTTGAATATTGTCCATTGATTGTTCAGGAGGGTGGTATTTGATTTCTATGTATTTATGTGACTTTTGCAGTTTCTTTTGCCATTAATTGCCAATTTCAGTGCATTATGAGCAGAAAATATGCATGGGATAATTTCAATCCCTTTCCATTTACTTAACAGTGTTCTATGGGCTAATATATAGTCTATTTTAGAGAACATTCCACATGTAGCTGAGAAGAATGTGTATTCTGATGTTGGGTGATGCCCTCTGGAAACAGATAAGTCAATTTGTTCATAGATTTGATGTAATTGTTAGCTTTTTGCTGATTTTTTGTCTCGTTGATCTATCTCTGTGACTATGGGTTGTTAAGGTCCCCTATTCCAATTCTGTTATGCATATTTAATATTTCATGTCAATTAATATTTATCATATACAGCTTGGTGTTCCTGTATTTGATGCTTATATATTTATGATTTTTATCTCTTCCTTTTGAATTTTTCATCTAATCAGTAGTTAGTGACCTTCTTTATCCCTTTTGATAAATTTTGGTTTGAAGTTTACATTGTCTGTGAACAGAATAGTTATCTTGGTTTTTCTGGGTTTCTCTTGAATGAAATGTTGCTTTCCATCCTTTGACTTTCAGTCTATGAGCTTATTTTTGCATTAGACATATTTCTTGTAAACAGTATAGTGTTGGAGCTTTCTTGGAGCCAGTCTATTTATTTTAATTGGTGAATTCAGAATTTACACTGATGGATATAACCAGTATGTATTGGTTCAGCTTTGTCATATTATTTTACTGCTTTCTGACTTTTCCCCTTGTTTAATTGCTTGTCCTACCTGGTGGTTTCTTTCTTTTGGTGTTCTGAGAATTGTGGTCATTTTTATCTCTATTCAGAAATCTTTCTGTACTCTTTCTAGGGTTGGCTGGGTGGACATGAATTTTGTCAGTTGTTATTTGTCATAGTAGTATCTTATTTCTCCATTAATTATTTAAGAGATACTTTTGCAAGGTATATCAATCTGGGTTGAAAGATGTTTTCTTTCAGGGCTTGAAATACTTTAATCCAAGGTTGTTTTGACTTCAGGGTTTGTGCTGAGAATTTGGCTGTGATTCTTTTAGGCTTTCCTTGACATGTGATCTATTTCTTAACAGCTTTTAGTATTCTGTTTTTATATTGAATTTCTCAGATCTTTATTCTTATATGTCTGGGTGTAGATTTATTTTGGTTATGGCTGTTTGGAGGTCTGTATAACTCATTTATCTGCATGTCGTATTCTTTCCCCGAGAAATTTTATTTTATTTTTTTCAAGGATAGACATAGCACATGATGTAAAAACAGAGTACAAGATTATCAACAATGGTTACCATAATGCCTCTTGCTTCCTTAAAAAGAATTGTCTATCTCGTTAGGTATTATAAAGTTGAACAAAACAGTAGAGAACAAGACCAATAAAACTTTAACCTTGTAAACATTACAGGACTTCCAGAGACAATAATAGTCAACCAGAATGGGCATCATAGTGAATCTCATTGCCTTCAAACTTGATATTATCGTACAGAACAGAACAGAGTCTAATCAGTCAAAACAAGATAGAGGGAGTATTACAGGACTTCAAATCAAGTTAATAGGAAATCAAAAAAGTTACTATAATATATCCTGATAATTTTTTTATTTTTCCCCTTAATTAAAAAATCATAAAACATAACTAAATAATTTTTTTAATGAATAAGGGAGAGATTGAGATAAAAGAGGACACAACAACATAACACTACAGGTTAAAGCATGACAGTTTCAGCAACCTAGTGCTTCACCACCAAGTAACTCGCCTTAACAGTAGTTACCATAGTGTCTTTTTCCTTGAAATATTTGAATATAACTTCATAAACTATAGCTTGAAATATATCGAGTCAGTGTAAAACCATTCAAGTGGATGAAAGCATGGTAGGGTATTTAGAATCAGCTTACAGAAAACGAACAGTGGTTTCTATATTATCTCTTTGCCTATAACAATTTTTGTTTATACTATTGCATACAATAAAATCCAGCATCAGCACTAGCTATTATGATGACTTATTTTCTTCAAAATAGCTGTTCATTTCATCACAGGCAATAATATCAAGCAGGCCAGAATAAAGCCTTTCCAATTAATAAGTGAAAACTTTATAAAGCTTCAAGGCCACATAATGGGGAATCATGATTACTACATACTTTTATATATTTGAATCATTACTTACATTAGGGATACTATTCGGTATTCACACATGTGAGATTGATTTATTTCACTTATGTGTATGGTCTCAAGCTGCGCCCATTTATTGATAAATATCTCAGTGTGATCCTTCTTTGAGCTGAGTAATATTCCATTGTATAGAAATGCCACAACTTTTTTATCCATTCCTCAGTTGATGGACACTTGGGTTGTTTCCAAGATCTGGCGATTACATATCGTGCTGCTATAAACATAGGTGCACTTATATCTCTGTGGTATGATGCTTTCAGTTCTTCTGGGAATATGCCTAGAAGTGGAATAGCTGGAACAAATGGGACCTCCAATCCCAGCTTTTTGAGAAATTTCCAGACTGACCTCCACAATGGTTGTACCAGTCTACACTCCCACCAACAGTGCAGGAGAGTTCCTTTTTCCCCACAGCCTCTCCAGAATTTGTTGTTGTGGTATTTTTGATCCTGGCCATTCTTTCAGGAGTTAGATCGAATCTCAGTGTGGTTTTAATTTGCATTTCTCTAATGACCAATGATGATGAATATTTTTTCATGTATTTATTTGCCATTTGTATTTCTTCATCTGAGAAGTGCATATTCATCTCAAATGCCCATTTTTGGATTGGATCTTTGAATTATGGGGGCCTGAGTTTTTTTTAAATTCTCTATATGTTTAAGACAAAAGTCGCTTGTCTGAGGGGGAGTTCACTAAAATCTTTTCCCAGTTTGTGGGTTTTCTTTTCACTATGCTGGAGATTTCTTTTGACATGCAGAAACATTTTAATAAGAGGTGGTCCCAGTTATTGATTCTGGAAAGTATTTCCCGTGCAGTTTGAGCCCTGTTCATGAATTCTCTACCTACCCCGATGTCTTTAAGATTTCTACCCAATTTGTCTTCCAATAGATTTAGTGTTTCTGTTTTACTATTCAGATCTTTGATCCATTTAGATTTTAGTTTAGTACATGGTGTTAGGCATGGATCTAGCTTTAGTTTTCGGCAAATGGAGAGCCAGTTTTTCCGGCACCATTTTTTAAAGAGACTATCGTTCTTTCAGTGAACCTGCTTGGCTCCATTATCAAAGATAAGGTGGTTGAGTGTGTTTGTAGTTGTGGTTGTATCTTCTAATCTATTCCATTGATCTTCGGCTCTGTTTTGATTCCAGTACCACGTCGAGTTTACTATGACTGCTTTGTAGTATAACTTCAAGTCAGTGATTGTGATTCCTCCTGCCTTGCCTTTGTTCTTTAGAACTGTCTTTGCTATTCTAGATCTCTTCTCACTCCAGATGAATTTTAGGAGTGATTTCTCAAGGTCTTGAGGGATGTTGACAGTATTTTCATTGGGATTGCATTGAATCTGTATACAAGTTTTGGGAGAATGGCCATTTTCACAGTATTTATTCTTCCTAACCATGAGCAAGGAATGTCTTTCCATTTTCTGAGATCATCCTTTTTTCAGTGTATTATAAATTTCCCCGTATAGGTCTTTCACTTCTTTTGTAAGAGTAATTCCTAAATATTTCATTTTTTTACTTGCTAGTATGAAGAGTGTGGTTTCTCTTATTTCCCTCTCTGTCATTTTGTTGTTCGTGTATAGGAATGCTATTGATTTCTGAGTATTGATTTTGTATCCAGCTACATTACTGAATTTATTTATTATATCTAACAGTCTTTCAATGGAGTTTAGGGGATCTTCTATGTAGAGTATCATGTTATCTGCAAACAGTGTTAATTTAACTTCTTCTTTTCCTATCTTTACCCCTTTTATTTTTCTATCTTGTCTAATTGCTCTGTCTAGTACTACCAGTACTATATTAAATAGGAGTGGTGATAAAGGACATGCTTGTCTTCTGCCTGATTTTAAAGTAAAGACTTTCAGTTTTTGGCCATTTAGTATGATGTTGGCTGTTGGTTTGTCATAAATGGCCTTAACTATATTGAGGTAAAGACCATCTATTCCAATTTTCTGTAAAGTTTTTATCATGAATGAATGTTGGACCTTATCGAAGGCTTTTTCTGTGTCTATAGAAATGATCATGTGATTCTTACTTTTGGTTTTATTGATATGATGGATTACATTTATTGATTTACATATGTTGAACCATCCCGGCATGCCTGGGATGAATCCCACTTGGTCATGGTGTATAATCTTCTTGATGATTTGCTGCATCCTATTTGCCAATATTTTATTGAGGATTTTTGCATCTGTGTTCATTAGGGAGATCGGTCTATAGTTCTGCTTTTTAGTTGGGTCTTTCTCAGGTTTTGGTACTAGAGTAATATTTGCTTCCAGGAATGACTTAGGAAGGATTGGCTCCCTTTCAGTTTCACTGAAGAGTTGACGAGTGTCGTCATTAGGACTTCTTTGTATTTCTTATAGAATTCTGCAGTGAATCCATCTGGGCCTGGGCTCTTTTTTGTAGGTACATTTTCAATTTCATTAATAGAGATTGGGTTATTTTACATCCTCTTGATCTAGCTTTGGTACTTCATATGTTTCTAGGAATCTGTCTATTTCTTCTGTGTTATCAATCCTTTGAGAGTAGAGGTTTTCTAAATAGGTGTTGATGACCTTCTGTATTTCTGTAGAGTCTGTAGTGATTTCACATTTTTCATTTCTTATTGCATGCATTTGAGCTTTTTCTTCCCTCTTTTTAATAAGGTTGGCTAGGGGCTAATCAATTTTATTTATTCTTTCAAAGAACCAACTCTTTGATTCGTTGATTCTTTGGATTGTTTTCTTAGTCTCTATTGCATTGATTTCTGCTCTGATTTTCATAATTTCCTCTTATATTTTGGCTTTGGGCTTGACTTCCTCATGGGGAGGCGGATGTTGATGCCTCAGACCCACTTAGCCACTTCACTGCACCTGGAAGCCTGGAGGGTTCCAAACAGTCTGGGGACCCTCTAGAAATTTTCTGCTATTACTTCTGAAAATAGGTTTTTGATGTCCCTTGTGTTGACTCCTATTTTCAGACTTCTAGAAGTCTTATATTGTTTTTATTTGTATTGTCTTGGAGCTGTTGAATTTTAATTTCATGTTACTTTGATATTTTTAAGAGTTCTTTCCTTTCCTGGTTGCTAGCTTTCATCCTGTCTTCAAGATCTGAATATTTATCTTCAGTTTCATTCAAGTGGTTTTGCCAGTTTTCAGTGGAATTTTCAATTTTTTGGATATCGTTTAAATCTGTTTATTGCTTTCTATTTCTTTCCCATATTGATCATTCAAGTTTTCCTTCATTTTCTCATGTTTCTGTACTTCTTTTATTGATATCTTCTCTAGCAGTGCTGAGCAACTCCTTCATCAAGGTTGTCATTTCTTTCTTTACCTGACAGATTATTTCTGATCTGATTTCCTCTGTGGCCTCATGGATTTGTTTCTTTATTTCACTTGCTATCTTTTCAGAAACTTCAGGTGTGTGATTTTCAATGTCTCCTGTACTTGTTCCTGGTGGACTGGATGTTTGAGCTTGCATCTTGTTTTATAATTTTGTTATTTTCACCTGTTGGTTAATATTTCAGTCTTTTCAATCCCACTGGCCTTGGCTGTCCATTATGTGTATCTCAGAGTCTACTGTGTGACTACCACTGACCTAGTTGCTGGGTTCTTCAGTGTAGGGAATGGATCAGTCACCTGAATTCCTCCTGCAGGGTCAGTTATGTGAATCCTAGATTCTTCCTAGGCTGACTAGCCTAGGAGTATTGATGTGAACTAGCATTAGCTCAAGTTTCTGTGGCTTCAGAATGTTCTAGGCCACCAGATCCAGTTGTCCATAGTGTGTGTTCCAGCCAGGGCCCTTCTGTGTCACTGGAGGTCTCAAAGTCCCAGCCAGGTTCCTATGGATGGGGAAGCATTCTCAATGATATTCTTTCTGGACATTTATCAGTCCTCTTTGTGAAAGAAGGGCTCACCCACACTCTCATTAGCCCTCCAAGGTCTTCCATGTCAGAAGAGGACTTATCCATGCCCTCTCTTCCCTGCCAAAATCCTAAGAGTGGAGTGAAGGTTTCTCCCCTCAAGCTTTATACACTCACAAGTGAGGCTTTTTCCGTGGTGGCTGAATCTAGAGTGTGTTTCCGATTCATGGTGCAATGTTAAGATCAAGGATGCTGAGTGCTTTCTGTCCTTAGGGTGGATCATCTGGATACCATATATGGGACAGAAAAAAGCTTGCTACTAGTTACTTGTCATTTGTTCCTTGTTGGTTGCTGCTTTATGTCTATCTTGTGCCTATCCTGATTTGCCATGATCTATTTCCACTCTTTGATTCCCCTCTTCCATGACACCCTGTCTTGGAGCTATCCAACTATGGGCTGAGATCTCTACAAAATGTGAGCTGAAATGAACACTTCCCCCTTAACTTTGCACATTGGGTATTTTTTGTCATCAATGAGAAAAGTAACTAACATAATCAGTAAGAAGGAACTTTAACCACATTAGTCCTCTCTTTACAATATAAGAGAAGGAATCACAAAAAAAATCAATGGTAATGAGTAGTAAACCAAATAATCCATTTTCCTTTGATATGTAACTCCTCTATGTCTTTCATATTGCTCAAGTCAATGGTGAGTTGTAATGCAACATACATAGTTCTTGCTGAGGGTAATGTCACATCTTCTATTGTGTTGTGTTGTTGTTCTGTCCTGTCTTTTCCTGTTCAGTTCCATTTCACCAGCCCTCCTTCTTCTGCTGTATGGCACTTGTCATGGTTTATGTGGGTGGGCCCCCAGGCCTCATGTGTTTGCATTATGCATTTGTGATTGGTTCACTGTCTAGTGCTGCATCCACATAGGGGTGGAGCCAGGATGTGATGTAATAACAGGAAGAAGGTGTGTCTTGCTCTTTTGCTGGTTTCTGCTTTGCTGTTTGCAGCTGCCATGAACTGCAGCCCTGCCATGCCACCCTGCCTTGGAGCCAACTGAGTATGGACTGAAACCTCCATAAACTGTACGAAATAAACCTTTGCTTTCCCAACTTTGGCCATAAGGTATATTGTCTCAGTGATGAGTTAAAAGTAACTAAGATAGCACTGCATTGTTTTCCATTCAGTCTCATTTATTTCATTGCATTCCACATGCTGACTTAGAAATCCAATTCATATAATGTGTGTAATGATCATTGTGAAGGCTGCTTCAGTAAGATGTAGCTTAACCATTCAAAAACGGACATGTTCCCAGAGAAAGGGACTGTTATACTAGGTGAGGTTATTTTAGAAAAGTAATCTCAAAGATAGAGAGCTCATCCAAAGTGAACTGAGGAGGAATACAGTTCAGCATGAGTTACACTTGGAACTTTTGGCTGTCATACTGAGGTGCACAGGAGAAACAGTCTTTGAACTTGAAACATTAATATGTAAAATAAAGTGTGTCTAAGTAATCAACCACTTTATCTTAATGAAAAATCTGTTGTTCAAAGATTTTGGTTTCTTACACAGATCATTTGTTCAACAAGTGGTAACAAATGGCAGACTTGACAATAATGCCATTCTTTTAGGCCACCTTTCCATCAAGGCTACAGAAAAGCAAGACACCTCCAAGTACACACAGTAAAATAGGCTGCCATTCAAAATCTTTATTAGTAAAAATACCAAAATATAATCACCAGATTTCTTAATAGTGATGGCCAGAACATTTTCACTTTTAAAGTTAATATTATTTCTATATACTAATTAGATAATATTTATTCGTGTATCAGTTAAAGACAGAATTTATTTTCATAGGTGATTTTAGTAACTTGACATTTGAATGGTTAAATTGGTATGGTTTGCTTTTAAATATATGACTATTCAAATATATGACTAACATTTTTGAAAATATTCCACTATTGAATATATTTTATATTTACTTCATGTAAATTAACCAATTTAGTAATAAAACGCATAGATAGGAAAAGTCTTTCTGTGGTTCACAGAGGCTAGAATCCAGTACAGTTGATATAAATTAATTTAGACCTATTACAATTAACACCAACTGTAAAGTTTAATCAGTTACACACTCTTTCACTTATTTCTATTTTTTCTTTTTCTTGGCTTTGTGGAATGGAATTTCATTTTAATTTAAGATAGTTGTATAAAGCATTTTGTTATTTAATCAGCAATACAATGATGATTCTATCTATACATAGATGAATATAAAGAGATAGGAAAATAGGTGCATCAATCTGTCTAATTTTGCTATATGTCCTGATGTTTTTGTTCATATGAAGAAAGCTAAATTTGTCTCCCTAAGTTTGCAGGATTATATGATTCCAGTGGGTTTGTAATGGAACATAGTGTAATGACCTTGTATTCTCCAACATTTAGAGTAAATGGTTGGTGATCCATGTTGTGTTTTTTTTTTACTAATGACTTTCTGTCCTCTCAGTGAACTACTTTCTGGGTGTCAAACAGGAATTTTGATCACAGATACATACTTTTCTGTGGGGGCAGAGGTGATTGGTTGTGGTAGTTGATCAAGTGAGATGAACAGTTTGATTCCAAGATTAATGAGAGTACTGTCAATCTGAGTAATATTTCACCTTAAGATTTGTGGATAAAGTAAAGATGGTAGCTCTGCCCTCATAAATCACATGAATGACAGAATACTCCATAATGTGTGATGTGTTACTGACTAGCAGAACGCTGCAGAATACGGGCTAAAACCTCTCTAACAAGTTGCTCAAATACATCCTCAATGGAAAGAGCTGTTGAATTAGTGATTGATGCAGGGATTGTAGTTGGGGATAGGACTTCAGTTTTGGTTTCAGAGGTTATGACAGTTGTAGCTTTTGGTGGGGTTGAAGAAGGTGGAATTGAAGGAGGTTGTGGTGGTGTTGTACCTATGGAAGAGCCTATGGTAAGAACACTCTGAGTAGTGAGGTTGTTGACAACAGATGTGCTAGTCAAAATTTGTGTAGTAGACTCTAAGGTATCATTGTTGACCACAGCAGTATTTTTATCTGGAGTATTAGTTGTATTAGTTGGTAATTGAGGAGGTGGATGTGGAGGCTTAGGCCTAAATTGTGGAGGCCTATACCCATTGGATGGTCTTCTTGGCCACTGATGATACCAACTTGATGGTCCATGGTGATGGTGCCTTCTGTAATATTGGTACAGAAAATCTCTTCCACCTTCACTGAACTATGGAAAAGAAAGAAAAATAAAAACCTGAAAAAAGTCTATTGACTTATGTTTCAGTTACTTTTCTCATTATTGAGACAAAATATCCAACACTAAAAATTGGAAAAGGGAAGGTGTATTTAGCTCACAGATTGCAGAGGTTTCAGTCCATACTTGGCTGGCTCCAACGCAGGGTGGCACAGTAGACAAGCAATTCAGAGGAGAGAAATAATCCATGGTGAAGAGAAGACAGAAACCCACAAAATAGTAAAGAAGCAAGTTCAAGTGACTTTAGCAGCTTCTTTCTGCCCCTTTTATATTCTATCTAGGCTACCAGGATTATGGCAGATGCCAAATCAATCAGTAGACTGATTCAGTAATCACACAATTTAATCTCAGCATCACATGCCACTTCTGAAAAATCCCCACCTATGACTCTATGAAGGTTTGCGGGGACATCTAGACATAGCCGTAACAATTTATCAGATACATGTTTATTGATGAACATCAGTGAGCCACATTTGTGGAGCTTTGGGATTGGAAACCAGGAAACAGTTCTGATGTCACCAGATCTCATTTCTGCAGCTGACTTTCCTTTTCCAGGTAGTCTCTAGGATGCTGTGAAGGGGGCCTACATTTTAGAAGAGCATGACAAAAGACTAAAAAATCACAGCAGCAGTTCAGGTCTGTCCTTTGCCTACCATTCAAGTCACTTAATTCAACTGGGTTTTAGTTTACTCAGTTATGAAATGATTCAGACTAAATTAAAGATCCACAGCCTAACTCCATCAGTTCTGTGCTTTAAGATATTCGTGCTGTTCAAGTGCCTTAGATAGATGTTGAGCTTCACGGGGGCCGGGATTTGTTCCCCTCTGGATGGCTCTATCCTGAGAACTGTGTGTGGTGTATGGCAGACACTCATTTGTTGTTCATTGAATGAGTAAAGGACTAAATACATAAATTAACAATATTTATTGAATAAAACCTTAAACGTTCACTACTATTTTACTTAAGATTGAAAATAGTTTTAATTATTTTATTTAGGTGGTCAAAATGATGCCTTTGATTTTTTATATAAAAACAAAAGAATTAAAATACTATTAAGCCAGGGATTTAGCTTAGTGGCTTAAGCATCTGCCTGGCAGGTATGAGGTCATGAGTTTGATCTCTGGTACCAAACAAAACGACAACAGCAGCAACAACAGCAACAAAACAGATAAAATACTATTAATTACAATGTTGGTTTAGCATACAACATTTATCAAACAATTACTAACAACTTATTTAAAATACATTGGTTAATTACTGCACGTCCATGACAGAACTTTGTCCAGTGGAATTGTGTTTAGAGTTGAAAATGCATTCATCCGAAGCACTGGCAGTGAACCTTTTAGGGACAAATATCAAACTGCAGCCCAAAACCCACTTATTCATCACAAAGTGCCACCACTGCAATTAAACTTGTTATTTGTTCTTATTGAAAAACAACTCATGTCAGGTCTATTCCAAGGGATATACAGATAAAAATAAATTTAATTCCTTAGCTATACCATAAGCTTTATTACCTGCATTATCCTAATACAGGTAATGGAGTCCCAGAGAGATTAATAGTGTTCAGGAGAATCTCTCTCCATTTGCAGACTACACTGTTGAGAGGCATGGAAGGGGAGAAGAACAGAAGGAGAAGAGGAGCAGGGGTATTCTCAAGGGAGGGAGGAAGGCAGAGCGACAGAGTCCTGATGCCAAAGAGGGTAAGCAGGAAGAAGCAGGAGATTCTTAGTGACTAGAGAAGTACCAGGTTCCTTTAAGGAAAGGAGAAGAGGCAATATTAATTATAGAAAATAGAGAAAGAATCAGAAAGGAAGAGAGATTATCTTTATTTGAAATTCTAAGCCACCTTACATTTTGCATTTGAGGTTACTTGCTTATTTTTATGTCCATTGAAAAACTCGTAATCCTTTTACAACGAGGAACAAAATATTAAATACTGCTATATCTAATGACTCCAGAATAGACCCCCTCCACCTCTGCTGGGGACATCTGCACACAGCAGGAGCCAGATTATGTGCTCCCTGGAATTGCTGCAGAGTTTGAAGGCCCTGAACTTCAGGGTTGCTCCTCTCCCTGTGGGATCTTGTCATTCTTTGGTCCATCCCTGGATTTTCTGAGGGATCAGTCAAGTTATTTTCGTGCTACTTACTTTTATTCAAGTTCTTTTGAAATTTTTTTTTTTGTATACCTTTTGAGATTTGGGCATCTTGAAGAGTCTTATTTATCTTGAGCATGGGGAAAAAAAAGGAATCGACTGGGGATTTAGCTCAGTGGTATAAGTGCCTGCCTGGCAAGTGCTAAGTAGTGAGTTAGATCCCCAGTACCACCCTCCCCCTCCAAAAAAAGGAATCTTTAGGTGTTGGTTTTGTAGGAAGTAAGGCCTCCTGCAAGTAACTTGTATTTAGTCACTCTACAATAAAACAATGATTTGAGTGATATGATTCCTCATGGGAACTGTGACATCCCGATGCTTCTGACACACATAGAACTCAGTCCTCATAGTCTGCACCAAATCCTAGTGGCCCTGAAGAACACTTTCTGCATTTCCTTCAGATCTCATCACATTCATGAAGTTGATGCCACTGTCGAAACTGAAATGAATTACTTTCTTGTGTTTTAACTACCTAGTATCTATTTTCTTATGTTGCATGGAACACAAAAAGCATACTTCTTGAACATAGGGATTACCTGTTACACTAAAGTTTTCTTCTATGTTCTTGAATATTTTATACTTTATGCTAAAAATATTGGTCTCCTTTTTCTAGCTTTTTGAAATTTACAGTACATAATTGTTATCTACAGTTACCTTTGTGTGCAATAACACACCAGAAGTCTTTACTCCCACGCAGTAGTAACTTTCTTCCCTTCGCTCACCCATTCCCCTCCGTGGCCTCTTCCTCGTCTCCCCAGCCCGCTAGGTGACCTCAGCGAGGCAGGTGGCCCAAGCGTGCAGGGCTAATTCTATGGTAAGGTGAAGGTGGGACTTACCTGAAAGCAAGCGCTCAGAGTGCAGATGCACAGCAGCAGGGCCAGCGTTCTCATCTTTCTTGCTCACTTCTGGGAAAAGCAGAAAAGTGATTTTCTATGAGTTGTGATATTGTGGGAGAGGATGCACTTTGCTACATCTCATGAGTATATTTTTGTTCTATAGCAAAATTACTTCAAGTCTACAGAGAGGGTGCGATGGTTGAGGGTTAAGAATTTCGCCTCATAACTGCTCACTGGCTTTACAAGCATTTTCTGTTGATAATGAAGAGTGCTGAGGAAAGGCAGAACCTAGGCAAATTTAGCAATAAGAGAAAGAAATAGTTTTCTTCTTAGAACCGTCGGAATTCAAGAAGCCTTTCTGTTTGGAGATCCATCATGTAAACTGATAATTGTGGAACTAGTTTTGTAAATGTTCCAGGGAAAGGTCTTTTAATCTTTCCCTGTCTCTGTGCGGTGCAGTTTTTATCCAGACCAGAGCACCACGTAAATGGAGTCTTCACTTCATCCCCTTTATGATTTTGCTGTTTGATGTACTTTTCCTAAATCCCCAAAGAGTAGAAACTTGTTTTATTAATTTTTATATCACCATGCCTCGGACAGTGTTGTAAAAGTTTTTTTTGGAAATGGTCATCTTGCAAAGCTAATCACAGTTTTGGCTGGTTTAGAAAGGGAAAAATAATGGAAGAATGTGTCTCTTATTTTGGTCATGTACGTCAGCTTGTCAGTTTTTGTAAACAAAGATTCAGTCATCATAGACAAATTACTTATTAGAGAAAGTAAATTAGTGTGTGTGACACTGAGCTATGCTGTCACATCAGACAGTTTTGCCACACTGTTCTGTGGTTCACCAAACCGACATTAGAGATGATGAGACTTGGTGCAGACCCCAGTTCTGCCACTACATGTGTGACTCAGGGACACTGCCCTGAGAGTTGTCTGGGGAAAGAAAAGAAGAGAAAACTATATGTATCCTGCAGTGGCCATGGGGAGTTAAAGGTAATGGGTGAAAAAATCCATTTATTACTGACTTCACTTTAAGTAGAAATTATATTGAGAATTTCATGGCTTTGAGATTTGTCAACATTAATATATATTATATATATTATAAATTATACTAA
Organism: Cavia porcellus; assembly: GCF_034190915.1. NCBI lineage: Eukaryota > Metazoa > Chordata > Mammalia > Rodentia > Caviidae > Cavia > Cavia porcellus. The sequence goes on along the minus strand of NW_026947513.1, from coordinate 45,495,053 downwards.
GGACAATTCCTGATCTATGATAAAGGCTCAGTGTAGTTATTATAGTTCTAGTGTATTAGGGAAAAATCAATCTAGCTAAATTGGAGAAAGGAATAATTACTTATTACTGTATCAAGTCCCTAAGGTATTGCTACATTTTCTTATTTCCAAGACAAAAATGTTTCCCTTGATTATGTTTCTTCTAATAGCATGTAAGTTGAGTTTGCTATCATATAGTTTAGCAGTCCATAAGAAGATAATAATTGTAATAGAACCACTACTAGTGTTACTGAATGTGTGACTTAAAAGCTGCTTTTAAGCAGGTTTTAAGTTTACATTAGATTATATCTCAAATACTCGCATACTTGATACTGTGTCAATATTTCTTCTTAAGAAGTTTAATCCAATTTCTTGTTTTCATATAAACCTTTTAAGATTATACATGGAAAGCAAAGGAAGATAAAATACAAGAGAATCTTAAGATCTTATAACCTTCTTTTTGAAATTAAGAAATTTATTAGAATATATCTCAAATATCCGTATACATACCTGGTTTTGTGCTAGTATTTCCTCCAAGGAGGATATACAATTGCTTGCCTTTGGCTGCTCGTCTTAGGACATAACTGGAAGCAGAAGAGAAAGCACAAGAGAATCAGGTTTTTATAAGGCTTGATGGGCTTTTAGGAGTTAGGAAACTTACTGATTAAAGATAAGGTCACTGCTGTAGAGGAATTTGCATTCAAAACCAAAGAATAAAAAGAGTATTTGTAATTTTCTGAGTTTGACAGTAGTTCTTTGTGGACCAAATTCTTCCTAGAGGAACATGGTAACAATTAGAGATTTCCAGTGAATGATTTACTTGATTGATGAGTGTGATAGTGATTGATGAGGGATGTAGCCATGTTCATGGGCTAAGTCCTCCAAACAGGAAGCATCCTTTCTTGTTCCCTCTTGAAGATAGCAAAGCAATTGCCTCAGACAGTTAACATAATGGGCCATAAATCTTTCTCTGTCAATCAGTGCAACTTAGCAAAGGAAAGAGGATTAAGAAGAGAACACAAGGCTACGCACTAGTGAAATATGATTGCAAAAGATGAACACTGAATTTTCTGTTTTTCTTTTGACATTATCTTCATTAAAAAAAGGTATTGATGTGCACTATTCTTTCTTCCTTTTATTTACTAGTACACGTTTGTAAAACAGAACCTTGAATTTCCTAAAATGGCCAATTTAAAAAATTCTATTTTAAAAAGTTTCACATAAAAATGAGAAGAATAGTAAATACATGATACACTTGATTTCCTAGTGTATGGGAAATACATCTGTAACCTAGATTTCTGAATTAACATTTTACTATATATACTTAATGGATTTCTGGAAATAATTTAATACAATTTTTTTTAAATTATGAGAATTAATTTCTAAATATTTTAGTTTTTGTCTCTAAAATATTTTCAAACACAGCATCAATGTCTAATGGTATTAATTTATTCATTTAGTAATCTAAGACTGAATTCATGTTAAAAATTCCTAATTTTTCCAGAAATAGTTTGTCATTTTGTTCTAAGACTATACTAAGGACCATGAGTCCTTACTGTTTTGCCTCAAGTTTATTTTATGCTTTAAAAATTTTTTTATTTAAAGGAAAAAAACAAAACAGTATAAGGGTACAAGTAATACAGAATTTTGAAAAAAACTAAACAGTAAGAAATCACTAGTTAATAGATTACATATTGTCATATTAGAAATAGTTGTTCAAGTTACAGGATTAAAGCATACAAAGTGGACATTCAAACAGTGAGACTGTATACAGTTCTGTTCAATGATCCAAAAAAACCTTAGTAATATGGTCATCTATCTTAACACACCTAAACACACTTGCAGTTGTATCCTTTAGAGCCCTTTCTTTTCCTCTGTGTTTTACAATAGCATTTACACATTTTGGGTTTTATTTCTCCCATAGTTCTTATTACTTTGTTTTGGAAGACAATAAAACCAAATGTGACAAAACAAAGCAGTCAGTCAAAACAAAGGATGGACATAGTACATAATGAAAAACCAGAATACAAGGTAATCAACAATGGTTACCATAATGTCTTTTGCTACCTTAAAAAGAATTGCCTATATAATCAGTTATAATAAAATTGAACAAAACAGTAGAGAATAAAACCAATAAAACCAAAACATTGGAGACATTACAAGACTTCAAAAGAAGATAATAGTCAAACCAGAATGGGCATCATAGTGAATTTTATTGTCTTCAAAGTAGTTGCCTATACCCTCAAGCTTGATACTATCAAGCAAAACAGAATAGAGCAAAATCAGTCAAAACAAGATGGTGGGAGCAATACAGGGCTTCAAATCAAGTGAATAGGAAATCAAAATGGCTACTATAATATTTCCTGCTATTTTTAATTTATCATTTTCCATAATTAAAAAATGAATAAAAGAAAAACAGAACATTGAGATAAAAGAGCACATAACAACAGCACAGGTCAGAACAGAACAATTTAAGCAACATAGTGTTTCATCACTAGATAACCTGACTTAATAGTAGTTACCATAGTGTCTCTTTTCTTGAAATATATGAGCATAACTTTGTATACTATAGCATCAAACATATCATGACAGTGTGAAACCATTCAAGAGGATGAAAATATTACAGGGTATTTAGAACCAGCTAACGGAAAACGAACAATGGTTTCTATACTATCTCTTTGCCTATAAAAATTTTTGCTAATACTATCACATATCATAAAATTCAATAATATACAACATGATAAAACCGTTGGAGACAGAAGAACAACAGTCTGGCGGGACTTCAAAACAAGATGATATTAAATCAGCAATAGTTATTATGATGTCTTGTTTAGTTCAAAATAGCTGTTCATATCAACACAGACAATAATATCAAACAGTCCAGAATAAAATCACTCCAATTAATGAGTGAAAACTTTATAAGGCTTCAAAGCCACATAATGGGGAATCATGAATACCACATATATTTATGTATTTGAATTATTTTGTACAATAGGGAAACTATTCAATATTCATACATGTGAGTTTGATTTATTTCCCTTATGAGTATGGTCTTAAGCTGCATCCGTTTATTTATAAATAGTTCAATGTGATCCTTCTTTATAGCTGAGTAGTACTCCACTGGATAAAAATACCACAACTTTTTAATCCATGCCTCAGTTGATGGACACTTGGGTTGTTTCCAAGATCTGGTGATTACAAATTGTGCTGCTACAAATACGGGGGCACATATATCCCTGTAGTATGATGCTTTCAGTTTTTCTGGGAATATACCTAGAAGTGGAATAGCTGGAACAAATGGGACTTCCAATCCCAGCTTTTTGAGAAATTTCCAGCTGACCTCCACAATGGCACCAGTCTACACTCCCATCAACAGTGCAGAAGAGCTCCTTTTTCCCCACAGCCTCTCCAGCATTTGTTGTTGATGGTTTTCTTGATCCTGGCCATTCTTTCAGGAGAAGCATTTCTATAATGAGTAATGATGATGAATATTTTTTCATGTATTTATTTGCCATTTATATTTCTTCATCTGAGAAGTGTGTATTCATCTCAGATGCTCATTTTTGGATTGGATCTTTGAGTTTTGGAGGTCTGATTTTTTTAAAATTCTTTATATGTTTTACACAGAAGTCCTTTGTCTGAGGGACAGTTCACTAAGATTCTTTTCCCAGTGTGTGGGTTTTCTTTTCACTGTGCTGAAGGTTTCTTTTGACATGCAGAAACTTTTTAATAAGAGTGATCCCAGTTATTGATTCTGGGAAGTATTTTCTGTGCAGTTTGAGTCCTGTTCATGAATTCTCTACCTACCCGTATGTCTTCAAGGTTTTTACCCAACTTGTCTTCCAATAGATTTAGTGTTTCTGTTTTAATGTTCAGATCTTTAATCCATTTCGATTTTAATTTAGTACATAGTGATAGGCATGGGTCTAGTTTTAGTTTTTGGCATATGGAGAGCCAGTTTTTCCAACACCATTTATTAAAGAGACTGTCTTTCTTCCAGTGAACCTGTTTGGCTCCTTTATCAGAGATAAGGTGGTTGAGTGTGTTTGTAGTTGTGGTTGTGTCTTCTAATCTATTCCATTGATCTTTGGCTCTGTTTTGATTCCAGTACCATGTTGAAATTACTACGATTGCTTTGTAGTATAACTTCAAGTCAGTGATTATGATGCTTCCTGCTTTACCTTTGTTGTTTAGAACTGTCTTTGGTATTCTAGATCTCTTCTTACTCCAGATGAATTTTAGGAGTGATTTCTCAAGATATGTGAAGTATGTTGATGGTATTTTTATCGGGATTGCATTGAATCTGTGTAAGAGTTTTGGGAAAATGGCCATTTTCACAATATTTATTCCTTCTATCCGTGAGCAAGGAATGTCTTACCACTTTCTGAGATCATCTTCAATTTCTTTTTTCAGTGCATTATAATTTTCCCTGTATAGGTCTTTCACTTCTTTCATGAGAGTAACTCCTAAATATTTCATTTTTTTGGTTGGTAGTGTGAAGAGTGTGGCTTCTTTTATTTCCCTTTCTGTGATTTTTTTGTTGTATATAGGAATGCTATTGATTTTTTGAGTATTGATTTTGTATCCAGCTACATTATTGAATATATTTATTATAGCTAAGAGTCTTTCCATGGAGTTTTGGGGGTCTTCTATGTAGAATATCATGTCATCTACAAACAATGATAATTTAACTTCTTCTTTTCCTATCTTTAACTCTTTTATTTTTCTCTCTTGTCTAATTGATCTGGCTACTATTTCCAGTACTATATTAAGTAGGAGTGGTGATAAAGGACATCGTTGTCTTGTGCCTGATTTTAGAGTAAAGACCTTCAATTTTTGGTCATTTAGTATTATACTGGCTGTTGGTTTGTCACAGATGGACTTCATTATTTTGAGATAAAGACCATCTATTCCAATTTTCTGTAAAGTTCTTATCATGAATGAAGTTGGACCTTATAAAAACCTTTTTTTTATATCTATAGAAATGATCATGTGATTCTTACATTTGGCTTTATTGATATGGTGGATTACATTTATTGATTTACATATGTTGAGCAATCCCTGGATGCCTGGGATGAATCCCACTTGGTCATGGTGTATGATCTTCTTGATGATTTGCTGCATCCTATTTGCCAATATTTTATTGAGGATTTTTGCATCTGTGTTCAATAGGGAGATTGGTCTATGGTTCTCTTTTAGTTGGGTCTCTTTCAGGTTTGGTACTAGAGTCATATTTACTTTCAGGAGTGACTTAGGAAGGACTGCTTCTCTTTGAATTTCATTGAAGGGTTTGAGGAGTTTCAGCATTAAGTCTTCTTTGTATGTCTTGTAGAATTCTGCATTGAATCCGTCTGGGCCTGGGCTCTTCTTTGTAGGTAAGGACTTAATTACATTTTCAATTTAATTAATATAAATTGGGTTATTCAGCAGTTTTACATCTTGTTGACCTAGGTTTGGTACTTCATATTTTTCTAGGAATCTGTCTATTTCTTCTGTGTTATCAAACCTTTGAGAGTAGAGGTTTTTGAAATAGGTGTTGATCATCTTCTCTATTTCTATGGAGTCTGTAGTGTTTTCACATTTTTCATTTCTTATTGCATGAATTTGAGCTTTTTCTTCCCTTTTTAAAATAAGGCTGGCTAGGGGCTTATCAATTGTATTTATTCTTTCAAAGAACCACCTCTTTGATTCATTGATTCTTTGGATTGTTTTCTTAGTCTCTAATGTATTGATTTGTGCTCTGATTTTTATAATTTCCTCTTATGTTTTGGCTTTGGGCTTGACTTGCTCTTCTTTTCTAGATGTTTGAGGTGTGTATCATCAGGTTACTTATTTGTATTCATTCTGTTTTCCTGATGTGGGAACTCAGTGCAATAAATTTTCCTCTGAGGATGGCTTTCATTGCATCCCACAGATTCCAGTAAGTTGTATTTGTATTTTCATTTGCATGTAGGTATTGGTTAATTTCTTATTTAATTTCCCCTGTGATCCACTGATTACTCAAGAGTGTGTTATTCAGTTTCCATGAGTTTGTGGGATTTTTGCAGTATCTTTTATCATTAATTTCTAATTTCTTTTTTTGTCTTTTTCCTTTTTATTGGTACCAGGGATCGAACCCACGACTGCCTGCTTGTAAGGCAGGCACTTACATCGCTGAGCTAAATCCCCAGCCCCCAATTTCTAATTTCAAAGCCCTATGATCCAATAACATGCAAGGGATAATTTCAACTCTTTTGCATTTATTTAAATATTTTCTGTGAGCTTATATGTGGTCTGATTTAGAGAATGAACCATGTACTGCTCAGAAGAATGTGTATCCTGATGTTGTTGGATGGAACACTCTGTATATGTCTATCGAGCCAAATTATTCATATTTGTGATTCAGTTCTCTTGTTTCTTTGCTGATTTTCTGATTGATCTGTCCCTTGGTGTCAATTGTGTGTTAAGTTATTCAGTTATAATTGGCTTACTGATAATTTGATTTTTCATATCTGTTAATACTTGTTTTATGTAATTGGGTGCTCTCGAATTTGGTGCACATATATTTAAGATAATTATGTAATCCTTTTGAAGCTTTCCCCTAACAAGCATGTAGTGACCTTCTTTATATCTTATGATCATTATTGGTTTGAAGTTCACATTGTCTGCAAACAGAATGGCTACTCCTGCTTTTTTTTTTTTGGTTTCCTGTTGTGTGAAGTATTGTTTTCCATCCTTTGACTTTCAGTCTCTGAGTATCCTTTTGGGTTAGGTGGGTTTCTTGTAGATAGCTTATGGTTGGATTTTGTTTCTTGATCCATTCTGCCAATCTGTTTGTTTTAATTTTTGCAATTAATGCATTTACATTAATGGTTATAAGTGTTATATGTTGGTTTATTGTTGACATGTTATCTTTCTGCTGTTGCATCTTTATCTTTCTGTTCTGTTTAATTGTCTGTTTTTCTTAATGGTTTTTTCCTAAGTGTATCTAAACTGTCTTTCAGTATTCTTTGCAGGATTGACTTGGTGATCGTTAAGTTCTTCAGCTGTTCTTTGTTGTGGAAGTATCTTATTTTTCCATTGATTTTGAAGGACAGTTTTGCAAGGTACATCAGTCTAGCTTGGAAATCATTCTCCTTTAGAATCTGGAATACTTCACTCCATGCTCTTCTTGACTTTGTTGCTTGTACTGAAAAGTCTTCTGTGATTCTGATAGGTTTTCCTTTTTAACTCATCTGTCTTTTCTCGCTGATAGCTTTTAATATTCTATTCTTATGTTGGATTTTTGGGTTGATGATTATGACATGTTTGGGTGTAGTTTTATTTTGATTATAACTATTTGGAGTTCTATATGCTTCATTGATCCTGATGTCCCCTTCCAATTTCATGTTTCAGAAATTTTCAGCTATTACTTCTCTAAATATCCTCTTGACGTCCTTTATGTCATTGCCTTCTTTTTCATTTATCCCTATCAATCTTATGTTGTTTTTCTTTGCGTCATCTTGCAGTTGTGAATTGTTATTTCCTGATTCCTTGTTATTTTTAAAAGATCTTTCCTTTCCTGTTCATTAGCTGCAGTCTTGTCTTTAAGGTCTGTAATTCTATCTTCACTTTCATTGAGGCAATTTTACGGCTTTCAATGAAATTTTTGACTTCCTGTATATCTCTGTGCATCTGCTTTATGTATTCTGTTTGTGTCTTATATTGCTCATCCAGGGATTCTTTTTGTTCATTTCTTCCAATTTTTTAAACTGTGTCTTCTTTAAATATGTTCAGGATCTCCTTTATTTCTTTTATAATTTCTTCTTTTACCTGGGAGGTTATTTCTAGTTTAATTCCTTTAAAGCTTTCTGGAGTTGCTTCTTAATTTTAGTTGCTATTTTGTCTGATATTTCAGGTGTTTGGCATATTTTTTCTTCTATGTACATCACTCCTAAGGTTTCTTTGGTTGGACTAGAGGTTTGAGATTGTAATTTGGTCTTTCAGTCTGTCATTTTCCTGTATTTTTGTGTTTCAAGTTTTATTCCAAGGCTTCCCCAGGGTCTTTTGGAAATCCTCTTCTATGCCCTCAACTCCTAGGACTCTGCCACCCAGTTCCCTGGATCGATAGAGCGTCACTGGGTATGTAGCAGCCTGGTTCAAACCCAGCCTCTGGAACGGATCATACCCACTTGCTCACTTAGAACTTCTGAGTCTGCCAAGTACAGTGGGGAGCAGGGAGGCTGGTGCAGGAGCTCAGGCCCTGCCACACTGCTCAGGTGCACCTGGAAGCCATGAAGTTCCCTGGCCCTGGGCTGAGTGAGTGTCCCAAACTAGCTGTATTAGGGGAAAAGTGCATGGGGCACTTACACCAGGCTCCCAGGCCTCTGGAACTGATGGTGCCCACCTGCCTGCTTAGAACTCCAGAGTCTGCCTGAGTTTATTTTATTCTTGATATTTTCATCTTTTTCTTCATGATTCTAATATCTTGCACTAGACCAACTGTCTTCAAATATTTATTTTTAAGTAAAACTATGAGAACCATTTTAAAAGATTTTCAAACAAATATTTCTACAGTGTAAAATTGTTCACCAGTAATAGAATTTTTAAGTTGTGATTTCTTTTCTAACTAGTTTGCTCTTCTGAATAAGTGAATTATGAAAGCAGCTTCAAGAGTTGTAATTTTGGTGTGTTATTTCCTACTTTTTCACTTCGTAGCCCTGAAATACTTGGCAAATCATCCCTCTTCAATGAGCCTCAGTTTTCTACTTGCAAAGTAGAGGTGGCATATACCTTTACAGAGATTTTGTGAGTAGAAAGTTAGATAATTTAGAAGGTCTGTGTTATGCTTTTACTCAGAAGCACTCAGCCACTTCAGTATCATCACCAGTAAGGTGGGGGGGGGTATTTGAGACAACATTGAGTAGATATGGGTTGTAATTTCTCCCCTGCTCCTTTTGCTAGTAACTACTAAGGTTCATTTATAATGTGTTTGTTATAGTCACAGTTGACTGTAGCATAGAATTTTCAATAATATGAAGTAAACTTTCTGAGTACATAGCTTCAAATCATTTTAAATTACTGTGGCAATATTACTTTTCTTAACAATGTCATTAGACTACAATGAATAATAGTGACATGGAAATCTTGGTAGCCATTTCCCTAAGTACATTTATTAGGGCAAGGCTAGTGATTATTTGGAACAACTTGGAAAAATTGATAGGATTTCCAGAAATGACTGTTCTCAGTCCTGATTCACATGTGGACATAAGAAATTCAATTTTCACTAAAGATTGGAAAAGAATACACATAACTGAACATATTATGACCTAATCCTGTGACTTTCAGATTTATTTTTCAATAAAAATGTGTAATACCATTCTTTTATTTTTTTCATGCAATGCTTGAGCCAATTGGAGCTTTATGAAATTATGATGTTCTGTGTCAACAATACAAAATTTGGAAATAATATGGAAATGATTGACCTGTAGACCAAAATCATCACTATGTCACATTTTAAATTATAGCTCTTTTCTGTCCCACCTCCACAACAAAATGTTTCATAGTTGATGCAAAAGCAAAAAAACCCTTTTTATCTGATTAAGGGGAACCAAATCATGGCTGATTATTTGGTAAATTTATTTAAAATACTTTAACTCCTAGTAGGAAGCTTTCCATCTCAGATAATGAGGAAAATAGGAGAGTGCACATTAAATGCTTCCTTAATTTCACTATTGCTAATATTTTTCTATAGGTGCTTAATGAATTATTTTGCTGAAGTATTTTGATGTAAATTAAAGATATCATGACAGCTAATCTCTAGGCATTTCAGCATTTATCTCTAAAATACTTTATATACCATGACCTCTAATAGTGTTAATAATTGCACATATAGTACTCTAAAACTCAATCCGTATCAAAATTTCCCAAATTTTGCTGAAAAATATTGTCATTTTGTTCTGAGACACCACTAAACACCATGTGCTTTATTTATTTATATGTCTCTAGTTTCTTTTATTCTAAACATTTTCACGTCTTCTTCATGGTATGCATCTTGAATGACTAGACCCATTGTCTTGTTACGTATTTATTTTTAGGAAAGCATTTAAGAGCCATTTTTATATACTTTGGTAAAGATTGTAATCTGATGTACACTTTTGAAGGTAGAACTCCATTTCCTTTATGTATTTACTTATTTTTATTTTTTATTTTAAAAAGAATAAAACAAAACAAAGCAAACTGAAAGAAAACAGAACAAAGTAGAGCAGAGTAAAACAATCAAATAACATGATTTCAGAAAAAGACAGCAGGAAGTTAGCAGTGGCTACCATGATGTCTCTGGTTTTCAAAATAGTTCCATTTCTAGCTAGTCAGTTTCTTCTGTTGGGCACATGGTCTCTGTGAGCAGGTTCAGAAGTTACACCCTTTGACTTTGAGTCCCTGAATATTCACTTCAGTGTCGAGGACTTCTACAGTAAAGGCACTGTGACAGACCCAGTGAATCACCTAACTTTTAATTTTCAAGAACTATGTAAATTAGTTGGAAATCTAAAGTTAGGTGCTGTAGCTGTTTTTATGTTCCTCACTACACTCTCACCTCTACACTAAAATTCTTCATTGTTGGAAAAGCAAAAGCAAAAAGAAACTTCTGACCTAATCCAGAGGAACTCAGTGCTTGGTGACTTCTTTGGAAAGTCTGTTAAAGCACAGTTCACACTGAAAGGCTTTTGCTAACCTGCTTTCTATTTGACTCCCAGTGTCATGGATTTCTCAGATTATTTTTTCCATAATTAGAATATGGAGAACATTAATCATTCCAATCTTTTCATACAAACAGCCTTTTCTCTACCAATATTATTGAAGTTTTTTTTTTGAGTTTGGAATGAACCTACTACTATTCTTGAAGTTGTGAGTTGACTTCCAGTAAGGTTTTAAGACTGGCTTTGCAGAATAAGAGTCTGCATAACTAACTTCCAAATCTATAGAAATAATCTTTAGAGTAAGAGAATTTGATAGAGGTACCAATAGGACATTGGCATGGAAAGATTAGAGAAAACAATGTCTCAGCAATGGGCACCCCTGATAGGGACCATATGATTTAATTAATATCTACATATTCAAGGAAAAAAAGAAAAGAATGATATAATCTTTTTAGTTTGTGATTTCTTAGTATATTCTGTTTTATTTATACTTAATCATCTCTATTGTGTTAAATTAAGTCATTTTTGTTTTCTTTTTTCTTTTTCTAAAATTTTATTTAAAGAGAAAAAAAACACAAAACAGAAAAAGGGTGCAAGTAATACAGAATTTCAAAAAAATAAACAGTAAGAAATCACTAGTTAATAGATTATATATAGTCATCTTAGAAATAGTTGTTCAAGTTACAAAATTAAAACATGCAAAGTGGACATTCAAACAGTGAGACTGCAAACAGTTCTGTTCAATAATCCAACAAAAACTTAGTAATATGGCTATCTATCTTACACACTTAAATATACATGCAGTTATTTCCTTTAGAGCACTTTCTTTTCCTCTCTTTTTTACAATAACAATTACACATTTTGGGTTTTATTACCTGCACAGTTCTTATTCTTTTTTTGAAGAGAATACAACCAAATGCGACAAAACAAAACAGAGTTAGTCAAACAAAAGGTTGGACATAGTACATGATGTAAAAACAGAATACAAGGTGTTCAACAATGGTTATAAAATGCCTCTTGATATCTTAAAAAGAATTGCCTATATCAATCATGTATAATAAAATTGAACAAAACAGTACAGAACAAAACCAACAAAACTGAAATACTGGAGACATTACAGGACTTCAAACGAATATAATAATCACTCTTTGTCACCTGGGGACCAGCGTGTGGTTTCCTGCTGGGACCAGTGAGTGGGGCCTAGGCAAAGAATTCTGCCCCAGGAATCCCACCCCAGTCTGGGAGAACTCTCTTTGTTGCCTGGGGATCTGCCTGCAGTTTCCTGCTGGGACCAGCAAGTTGGGTAGGCACGGAATCCCGCCCCAGTCTAGGGGAACTCTCTTTGTCACCTGGGACCAGCGCGAGGTTTCCTGCCAGGACCAGCAAGTGGGGCCTAGGCAAGGAATCTTCCCCCTGGAATCCCGCCCAGTCTGAGGGAATTCTCATTGTCACCTGGGGACCAGTGCGTGGTTTCCTGCTGGGCCCAGCCAGTTGGGCCTAGGCACGGAATCCCATCCCAGTCTTGGGGAACACTCTTCCTCACCTGAGGGGCCAGGCCATGGTTCCCTGTGGGCCCAGCCAGTCGGACCTAGACATGGTCTGGGGGAACTCTCTCCCTCACTTGGAACAATACTTGAAGCTCGAAAATATAGGAAAATGACAAAACAAAAGACCAAAATGCAACATCAAACATGCAGCTCATCCCAAGAAAGCCTAGGAACCACATGTATAGAAGAAAACACATTCCACATACCTGAAATACCTGAAATAATAGTAACTGAAATAAAGAAGCAACTCTGGGAAACCTTAAAGGAATTCAAACTAGAAATAATCTCTCAGGTAAAAGAAGAAATGATAAAAGAAATGAAGGAGATGCTGAACATCTAAAGAAGACACAGTTAAAAATTGGAGGACCTAAACAAAAAGATAGAATCCCTGGATGAACAATATAAGAAACAAACATAATACATAAAGCAGATGCAAAGAGATAAACAGGAAATCAAAAACTCCATTGAAAGTTGTAAAAACCGCCTGAATGAATGTGAAGATAGAATCTCAGACCTTGAAGACAAGATTGCAGCTAGCAAACAGGAAAGGAAAGATCTTTTAAAAAACAAGAAATCAGGAAATAACAATTCAATACCTGCAAGACGATGCAAAGTGGAACAACATAAGGTTGATAGGGATAAATGAAAAAGAAGGAGACAACATAAAGGATGTCAAGAGGATATTTAGAGAAGTAATAGCTGAAAATTTCCCAAACACGATATTAGAAACTGATACCAAGATTAATGAAGCATATAGAACTCCAAATAGCCATAACCACAATAAATCCACACCCAGACATATAATAATGGCCATCCCAGAAATCGAACAAAAGAATAGAATATTAAAAGCTGTCATAGAGAAGAGACAGATCAGTTTAAAAGGAAAACCTATCAGAATCACAGCAGACTTCTGAGCACAAACAATAAAGTCAAGAAGAGCGTGGAGTGAAGTATTTCAGATCCTAAAGGAAAATGATTTCCAACCTAGGCTGATGTACCCTGCAAAACTGTCCTTCAAAATCGATAGAGAAGTAAGATACTTCCATGACAAAGAACAGCTGAAAAACTTCATGATCACCAAGCCAACCCTTCAAAGAATACTGAAGGACAGTTTAGATACATTTAGGAAAAAACAAAGCAGACAATTAAACAGAGCAGAAAGATAAAGATGCAACAGCAAAAAGATAACATGTCAACAACAAACCAATATATAACAGTTCTAACCACCAATTAAAAGAAACAGACTGGCAGAATGGATCAAGAAACAGAATCCAACCATGTGCTGTCTACAAGAAACCCATCTAACCCAAAAGGATACTCACAGAATAAAAGTCAAAGGATGGAAAATAATACTTCATGCAACGGGAACCCCCCAAAAAGTGGGGGTAGCTATTCTGTTTGCAGATAATCTGAATTTCAAACCAATAATAATCAGAAGGGATAAAGAAGGACACCACATACTGGTTAGGGGAAAACTTCAAGAGGAAGAGATAACTATCTTAAATATATATGCACCAAACTCCAGAGCACCCAGTTATGTAAAACAAGTACTAGAAGACATGAAAAACCAAATTAGCAGTAACACAATTCTAACAGGAGATCTTAACACACCATTGACACCAATGGACAGATCAACCAGACAGAAAATCAACAAAGAAATAAAAGAACTGAATTGCCATTTTGAACAAATGGACTTAATAGACATATACAGAGTATATCACCCAACAACAACAGAATACACATTCTTCTCAGCAATACATGGGTCATTCTCTAAAATAGACCATATATTAATTCACAGAACATATTTAAGTAAATGCAAAAGGGTCGAAATTATCCCTTGCATGCTATTGGACCATAGCGCTATGAAATTAGAAATTATTTATTGGCCATTTGTGTTTATTGGCCATTTGTATGTCTTCATCTGAGAATTGTGTATTCATCTCAGATGCCCATTTTTGAATTGGATCTTTGAATTTTGGGGGTCTGATTTTTTTTAATTCTTTATATGTTTTAGACAGAAGTCCTTTGTCTGAGGGACATTTCATTGAGATTTTTTTCCCCAGTGTGTGGGTTTTCTTTTCATTATGCTAGAGATTTCTTTTGACATGCAGAAACTATTTTTTTTTCAATTGGTACTGGTGATCGAACTCACGACCGCTGGCTTGCAAGGCAAGTGTTTATGCCACTGAGCTAAATCCTCAGCCCCCATGCAGAAACTTTTTAATGAGTTGATCCCAGTTGTTGATTCTGGGAAGTATTTCCTGTGTGGTTTGATTCCTGTTCATGAATTATCTACCTACCCCTTTGTATTCAAGGTTTTAACACAATTTGTCTTTCAATAGATTTAGTGTCTCTGTTTTAATATTCAGATCTTTGATCCACTTAGATTTTAATTTAGTGCATGGTGATAGGCATGGGTCTAGTTTTAGTTTTCAGCATATGAGGAGCCAGTTTTTCCAACATCATTTTTTAAAGATTCTGTCGTTCTTCCAGTGAACATGTTTGGCCCCTTTATCAAAGATAAGGTGGTTGAGTGTGTCTGTAGTTGTGGTTTTATCTTCTTAGTCTATTACATTGATCTTCAGCTCTGTTTTGATTCCAGTACCATGTTGATTTTACTGCAGTTGCTTTGTAGTATAACTTCAAATCAGGGATTGTGATGTGTCCTGCCTTGCCTTTGCTGCTTAGAACTGTCTTTGCTATTCTAGGTCTCTTCTCATTCCAGATGAATTTTAGGAGTGATTTCTCTAGTTCTATGATGTATGTTGATGGTATTTTTATTGGGATTGCATTGAATCTGTATAATAGTTTTGGTCGGATGGCCATTTTCACAATATTTATTCTTCCTATCGAAGAGCAAGGAATGTCTTTCCACTTTCTTAGATCCTTTTCAGTATTTTTTCAGTGTGTTATAATTTTCACAGTATAGGTCTTGCAGTCCTTTGATGAGAGTAATTCCTAAATATTTCATTTTTTTGGTTGCTAGTGTCAAGGGTGTGACTTCTTTTATTTTTCTATCAGTAATTTTGTTGTTAGTGTATAGGAATGGTATTGATTTTTGAGTGTTGATTTTGTATCCAGCTACATTGCTGAATATATTTATTATATCTAAGAGTCTTTCCATGGAGTTTTGGGGGTCTTCTATGTAGAGTATCATGTCATCTGCAAACAATGATAATTTAACTTCTTCTTTTCCTAACTTTACCTCTTTTATTTCTCTCTCTTGTCTAATTGCTCTGGCTAGTATTTCCAGTACTATATTAAACAGGAGCGATGATAAGGAACATCCTTGTCTTGTGCCTGATTTTAAAGTAAAGGTCTTCTTTTGTTGGCCATTTAGTATGATACTGGCTGTTGGTGTTGTAGATGGCCTTTATTATATTGAGGTAAAGACCATCTATTCCAATTTTCTGTAAGGTTCTTATCATAAATAAATGTTGGACTTTATCAAAAGCTTTTTCTGCCTCTATGGAAATGATCATGTGATTCTTACTTTTGGTTTTATTGATATGGTGGTTTATAGTTATTGATTTATATATGTTGAATCATCCCTGCATGTCTGGGATGAATCCCACTTGGTCATGGTGTATAATCTTGGTATTTGCTGCATCCTATTTGCCAATATTCTATTAAGGATTTTTGCATCTGTTTTCTTTAGAGAGATTGGTCTGTAGTTCTCTTTTTTAGTTGAGTCTTTCTCAGATTTTGGTACTACAGTAATATTTGCTTCCAGGAATGACTTAGGAAGGATTGCTTCCCTTTGAATTTCATTGAAGAGTTTGAGGAGTGTCAGCATTAAGTCTCCTTTGTATTTCTTGTAGAATTCTGCAGTGAATCCATCTGGGTCTGGATTCTTCTTTGCAGGTAAAGACTTAATTACATTTTCAGTTTCTATTAATGATTCATTAATATTAATATTCATTAGTACTCATTAACATTAATTTCTATTAATGATTAATAGAAATTGGGTTATTCATCAGTTTTACATCTTCTTTACCTAGCTTTTGTACTTCACATGTTTCTAAGAATCTGTCTGTTTCTTCTGTGTTATCAAACCTATGAGAGTAGAGGTTTTCGAAAGAGGTGTTGACGATCTTCTGTATTTCTAAAGAGTCTGTAGTGATTTTCCCATTTTCATTACTTATTGCATGAATTTGAGCTTTTTCCCCCTTTTTAAAATAAGGTTGGTTAAGGGCTTATCAATTTTATTTATTCTTTCAAACAACCAACTCTTTGATTCATTGATTCTTAGGATTGTTTTGCATTGATTTCTGCTCTGATTTTTATAATTTCCTCTCTTCTTTTGGCTTTGGGCTTGACTTGCTCTTCTTTTTCCAGATGTTTGAGGTGTAACATCAGGTTATGTATTTGTATTTGGTCTGTTTTCCTTATATGGCAACTCAGTGCAATAAATATTCCTCTGAGGACGGCTTTCATTGCATCCCACAGATTCTGGTAACTTGTATTTGTATTTTTGTTTGCTTGTAGGTATTGTTTAATTTCTTTAATTTCCCCTGTGACCCACTGATTAATCCAGAGTGTGTTATTCATTATACATGTGTTTGTGGGATTTTTTGCAGTATCTATTATCATTAATTTCTAATTTCATGGTGCTATGATCTGATAACATGCAAGGGATAATTTCAACTCTTTTGCATTTATTTAAATATATTCTATTAACTAATATATGGTCTATTTTAGAGAATGACCCATGTACTGCTGAGAAGAATGTGTATTCTGATTTTGTTGGGTGGAATATTCTGTATATGTCTATCAAATCCATTTGTTCGCAGGTGTGATTCAGTTCTGTTATTTCTTTGCTCATTTTCTGTCTGGTTGATCTGACTCTTGGTGTCAGTGGCGTATTGAGGTCCCCTGTTACATTTGTTTTACTGATAATTTGAGTTTTCATTTCTGTTAATAGTTGTTTTATATAACTGGGTGCTCTGGAGTTTGTTGCATATATATTTAAGATAGTTATCTTTTCCTCTTGGAGTTTCCCCCTTATGAGTATGTAGTGACCTTCTTTATCTCTTCTGATCATTATTGATTTAAAATTCACATTGTCTGCAAACAGAATAGCTATCCCCACCTTTTTTTTGGGTTCCTGTTGCGTGAAGTATTGCTTTCCAACCTTTGTCTTTCAGTCTGTGAGTATCCTTTTGGGTTAGATGGGTTTCTTGTAGACAGCATATGGTTGGATGTTGTTTCTTGATCCATTCTGCCTGTTTCTTTTAATTGGTGCATGGAGACCATTTACATTAATGGTTATAACTGTTATATATTGGTTTATTGTTGACATGTTATCTTTCGGCTGTTGCATCTTTATCTTTCTGTTCTGTTTAATTGTCTGCTTTGTATGTTTTGGGTCTCACTAGCCCCTTTAGTTTTTAGATTAGGGGGCCAGCCCATTGTCTATCTGAGTGCTGCTGAACCTTTCTACCCCTGAGCTTGATCTTGAGCTGTACTCCTTTGCTCACTAAAGTCATAGGGTTTTCCTTCCTTCCAGTTGTGTAATTCTACACTGCCCAATACATAGCTTTCCAATCTATCAGCTGTTGCTATTTCTCTCTTTTTTCCTGGCATGTGTAGCTTTGCTTTATCATCCTTGACTGTTTATTTACCTTCCTTTGGGTTGAGTGTATTTCCCATTCAGAGCATCTCAATGGAGCCTGCCTCCTAATCTACTCTGCCTGTTTTTTTCATTTTAGTGTATCAAGGCTATCTATACTAAAGATTATAGCTTACCATCTCTGCCTCATGTCTGCTACTCCACTTTACTCCTATAATTTGTCCACCTTATTCCCTCATTCCACTATCTGCCCTGTTCATTGAGGCCTCTCTGCCACTGTTGTTGGAATCCTGGTATCCTTTCCTCTCTCTCTCTGGAATGTCCTTTGGCACTCTCTGTAGGGCTTGGTTGGTGGCCATGAACTCCCACAGTTCCTCCTTGTCTTGGAAACATCTTATTTCTCCATTAATTTTGAGAGAGAGTTTTTGTGGGTATATCAGTCTTGGTTGCAAATTATTTTCTTTCAGGGCTTAGAATATTTCCCCCAGGCTCTTCTTGATTTGAGAGTTTGTGTTGACAATTCTGTTGTTATTTTAATAATTTTTCCATTGTAGGTAATCTGCTTCTTTCCCCTGGCTGCTTTTAATATTATGTTCTTTTTGGTGGATTTCTGGAATCTTGATTATTATTATTATTTTTTTTTGTCTTTTTCCTTTTTATCGGTACCAGGGATCGAACTCATGACTGCCTGCTTTCAAGGCAGGTGCTTATGCCGCTGAGCTAAACCCCCAGCCCCTGGAATCTTGATTATTATATGTCTGGGTGTAGATCTGTTTTGGTTATAGGTGGCTAGAGTTCTGTATGCTTCATTTATCTAGATATCATTTCTTTTTCCTATGCATGGGAAATTTTCCTTTAATATATATCTTTGAATATTCTTTGTAGTTCATTTTTGGTTACTCCTGCTTCTTCACTTACATGCTTTATTCTTAAGTTATGTATCCTTTTTTTGTCTTCTAGCCTTTTGAATTGTTTCTTTCTGGGTCCTTGTTATTTTTAAGAGTTCTTTTCTTTCATGATCATATATTACAAATCTCTCTTCAAGTTTCAAAAGGCTAACTTTAGTTTCTGTCAACTCATTTTGCCAGTTTTCAATGGAGTTTTTAGTTTCCTGGAAATCTCTTTGGATCTGTTTCATGTATTCTAGATTATGTTTTAATTCTTTATCAGAGGTTTCTCTTTCTTTCTGATTTCCTCTGTTCTTCCATCTGTGTTCTCTTGGGAGGGGCTTATCATTTCTTTAATTAATCTTTTTATGTCTCGCCTCACTTGGATCAGAAGTACAGTTTAAATTTGTCTATGAGGTCATGAAGGTATTTCTTTATATCTGCTGATGCTGTATCTAGTATTGGATAGTTACTGCACTGGTTCTCATCTGTATTTACTTCTTATGGGCTTATTTTCCAGGTTCGGTTGCTGGAGATTTTTTAAATTTCTATCTTTTGTCATGTTTCTGGTTTCTTTCAGACTGCTGTCCTGGGGGTCTATAGCCCTCTCCATATTGCTTAGGGTCTTTCTGAGGCATGCTGACCAGAGTTTTTGCTGCCCTCCTCAACTTGCTGTTATCTGAGGTAAATGCAGGGATGCAGGGATGGTGCAGAGTAGCTTCTAGTCTCTGTGTCAGTCAATCCACAGTGAGGCTGTACTTTTTGGAAGTCACAGAGTCGCAACAATTTTGTACCTGCTTATTGCGTGCCAACCAGAGGCAAGGCTCAGCCCCCAGCAGACTCTGCCAGTTCTCTCTGCACCAGGGGCTACTGACTGATGTCACCACAGTGCTGGGCTCTGCTCAACTCCAAGCTGTCCTCCACCAGACCTCTCTGTGCCAGAGGTGACTATCTCTGTGCCAGGGGTGACCACCATGGAGCCAGGCTCTGCCCAACTCCAAGATGTCTTCCACCAGTCCTCTCTGTGTCACTGACAGCACCATGGTGCTGGGCTCTGCCCAGTTCCATAATGTTCTCCAGCCAGTGACAGCAGCCACAGGACCCAGTCTCTAGCACTCACTGGGAATCAATGCAGATCTTCCTCTTGGGCTCACTGCACACTGCAACGCGTGTCTTCACTGCATTCCCAGCACAGTGCAGATTGTTCAGAAAATTGCACAGTGTCCGACTTTGGAACCCAGGAGCTTCTTGCAGTCTCCTCCAGCATGGCCAGGTGGCTCTGGGTGCTTCACAGGGACACAGGTCCCAATTTTCACCAGTCGGCAAGAGCCAATATAGCTCTTTCCCTTGGATCCACTGCTCACTGTGCCATGTCCTCCTGTTAAGGGCCCGAGATTTGCCAACTCCTTTTATCGGGCAGCACAGTCTCAGGGTGACCTTGAATCCTCTGCGCAGTTAGTACAGCATGGAATGGGTCTCGGTGGGTGCTTCAGGTGTTAGCTCTCTACCCGTGCTTTTCCTTCCTCTTCCTAGTTTTATTTTTCCCTTTGATTACCATCTTGATTAATATGAATCATTATCCATTTGTCTGGCCCTCTCCATGTTGTCATATTCTAGCATCTGATCTGATTTCTCCGCAGAGACTCTTCATCCCACCCCCTAGCAAGCCACCATTTTTTTCCTCTCGATTCATTGTTATTTTTAAAAGATCTTTCCTTTCTTGTTGACTAGCTGCAATCTTGTCTTTGAGGTCTAAAATTCTATCTTCACTTTCGAGGCAGTTTTTATAACTTTCAATGGAATTTTTGATTTCTGTACATCTGTTTGCATCTGCTTTATGTATTCTATTTGTTTCTTATATTGTTCATCCAGAGATTCCACCTTTTTGTTTAATTCCTCCAGTTTTTTAACTGTGTCTTCTTTAGATATGTTCAGCATCTCTTTCATTTCTTTTATCATTTCTTCTTTTACTTGGGAGATTATTTCTAGTTTGAATTCCTTTAAAGTTTCCCGGAATTGCTTCTTTATTTCAATTACTATTATGTCAGATATTTCAGGTGTACGGCATATATTTTCTTCTATGTACATAGCTCCTAAGGTTTCTTGGGCTGGGCTGGGCTCTGAGATTGTAATTTGGTCTTTTGGTTTGTCATTTGCCTATATTTCTTTGTTTCAAGTGGTATTCTAAGTCTTCCCCAGGGCCTGTTGGAAATCCTCTTCTATGCCCTCAGCTTCTAGGACTCTGGCTGCCCAGTTTCTCTGATTGAGAGAGGGTCACTGGAGGTGGGGCAGGCAAGGCCCAAGCCCTGCAGGCAAGTTGAGTGTGGCAGGAAGCTGTGAAGTTCCTTGGCTGGTGGGAGCAATGATCCCAAACTCCTAGGTTCAGGATGATGCAGGGACACTCACCTCAGGCCACCCAATCTCCAGATTTTAGGGTGCAAGCAGGTCCAAATCTCCAGAGTCTGCCAAGTATGGCAGGCACTGAGGAAGTTGACACAGGCCAGCTCACTATCCACCGAGATGGTCCAGTGCAGCAGGAAGCCATGAAGTTCCATCTCCGGGGCCAAGCAAGGATGCTAAACTTGCTGGGCTCAGGGGATGGTGTGGGGACACTTACCCCAGGCTGCCAAGCCTCTGGAACCAATGGCGCTGGCAGGCCCAGAACTCCAGAGTCCACCAAGCATGGCACATAAACATTTCACACCCATAAACATTTACTGTATAATTCTACATAGTTCAGTACCTTATTTAGTACTTCTTTCCCTAAAGCTCCACTTGGTTATTAATTTTTTATCTGCTTTATTTACTGCTGTTTACCCAGTTCTAGAACAGTGTCTAGTGTATAGCAGATGCTCAATAAATATTTTGAATGAATGAATTACATGAGTTGATGATGAGCAGATGATTTTCTTTGCTAAGTTTTAGAGTTCTTTCCTTGTAAAAAGCATGGCACATAATGTTCTTCATTTGAGGGGATGTGAGGGTACCTACAGAATTTGCACGATTATCTGAAGGGAAAATATTTGTACAACATGTATGTCTCCTTTAACACTAATCTGTCTATCATCACCTGATATATCTTTATTCCAAGTGTTCTCAAAAACCAATTATTGTCATTCAATGTAGGTTTTAAGGAAAAAAGTGTTTGTCTTTGATTTGATAATAATTTTCAGCAACATATCACAAGTGTGTGGTAATTGTATTCTTTGAAGACAAAGTTCAGTTACATTATGTTGATATGTTCAATGTTGTGTCTATCATTTGTACAAACATTGAAAGAGATTATCAAAATATAGAGAAGTATATAGAGAAATATATAGATACCAAAATATAGAAAAGCTATCTAATTCTTTTTTTTTGTTTTTTCTTTTTCTTTTTTTTTTGTCCCAGGAATTGAACTCAGGACCTGGTTCTGTCCAGGTAGGTGCTGTGCCACTGAGATATATCCCCAGGCCCCAAAGCCATCTAATTCTGAAATTGGATGTAAATTATTGGATCAATATGGAAGTTGTTGGCAGATTTTTTTCTCCACTTCCATCTACTTCTCACCATATTTGGGATCTGTCTGATGGATTTTAGAACTAGAGAGCAGCTCTCAATCCAAATTCCCTTGGGTATTTAGGGTAGTTTATATTGCCTTTTTAGTTTTCTTTAGGATGCATGACTATTTCTATTACAGCAATGAGAATGAAATACTTGATAATATGAATAAAAGTTAGAATCCTAAAGCAATAATCTTTACTTTTTTTATTTCTAAGTACTTACTATGGTAGAAGATGCTTCTTTGTAGTAATGAAACTATTGCTTATCTTACTTTTGCCAAATGCTGTTTAGGTAGACATAATTCAAAAATTCAAAAAGAAATCATACTTTCATAGGAAAACTGTTTTTCTTATTACTCCTTTAAGGATTCTTATTGTATGAAGAGAAATTTTGAGATGAGATAAACTTATGTATCAATAACCTTTACTAGGGAGAAAAACCATTTGTAGTGGCCTTTTCAGCGTAGTTACCCAAAGAACTGCAATGCATAGCCATAGAACAGGCCTTGGGGCAATGTAGAGGGCTGTAGGACAGTGCGTTGCCTGGTGAGCTGCAAAAAAACCTCTCAGGTATCAGACCTTACCCCAGAATAATTTGTCAGAGGGTATGGAGCAGGAAAACAAAGAGAAAAAAATCTCTGTAAACATTCCAAAGCAAAGCAAAGCAAAGCAAAATTTTGTTTGAGAAACACTGCAGTAAAGTGGTGTAGAATTGGAAGTTTTCATCAGTCTAGATAGATGCAGTAGAACAGTCATGGTTACATAAAGCGTTGGTTTATCTGGGCAGAAAATTATTTGTAAAGGATTTCTGAAGGCTGGGAAAAGGAAGCAGCTGAAATAAATGTTTTGTTTCAATTTTGGAAATAACAGAAAATATTTAATCGTTAAAGGTGAAGAATTAGAAAACAAACTTTGTTAATCTTAATTTGATACTTTTCCTAGTTGTGAATTTTATTTAAAACTCTTATACATTTTCATTTCAGCCACTTCATATATTAAAGATATGGAAGTTATTTAACAAAATTTCCCATAGCTAATGAATAGCTGGACCTCAAGAGATAACAAAATCGCAATATGTAATGGCAATATATACCGGAATGAATGGATATAATATACATTAGCCTAGTAAAGATTGTAATTGGAGAGCAGTTATATAATCTGTTTTTAATTTATGACTAAAGACTGTAGAAAATTAGACAACTTGATGCTTAAAATGAATCCAGTTACTGAAAGATGTAACTATATGCTGAAATCTATTCAATAGAAAGGAAATTTCCCTCTGCTGATGGTCATACTTCTCCAGTAGCTATCACCTGTGGAGGCCTACCAGGTCCTAGGCTGTATGCAAATCATATTAGGTAAATTTAACTCCCTTAATCCTCACAATACTTTGCAGTGTTGCAGTGTTGCAGTGCAGCTTTTCATTTTTGCTACTTAGATAATGAATCGTAGCTTAGCATAATAGTTTAGAATAGTTTATAGAATTTATCATACTGCTTAAATAATGACTCAGAGGAGTCATGTAAAATGCTCAAGTTCACACAAACAGCTAAGACACGTTAATTTTAAGTTTGTCATAATTCAGAGCTTGAATTTTTCCAGTTGAACTCTTTTTTTCTGCTCCAATTCAATTGATTTCCAATCTCTTAGCTACTTAATATACTTTAGAAAAATAATAACACTTGTTGAAGTTAGAAGGTAGCTAATTGTTAACATATTCAATAAATTTAAGAAGTAGCAAATGAAACTTAAAGAATGGAGAGAGTAGGGTAGAAAACATCAGGTTGTGCTATGGGTAAGTATTTTTCTAGAAACATCTATGATTGTTCTTTTGTAAATGTGGGACTTGGATGCAGAGCATTTCAGTACTTCATATGGCATTACAAAACTGAAATATCATTAACTATGCACACCTGTCAATTGGCTGTTTATGTTTTGCACATCCTATTGCTGATCTTTTTCTGTCCTAGAAAATCTTCTGTGTAAACACTGCAGGTATCTAGAATGGTCACCTGCGTCAGTAACAAGTTTAGTTAGGAAGAAGATAAACAGTCTATTTTCTACTTGGTGCTATAAATTGTTTTGATGCACAAACATATTTTTATGCCAGAATTTAATCTTACCATCATTTCAAAATAAGATAGTAATAATCTACTTTGCAGAATTTTTCCAGTGACTAAGTGAAACATTGACCTAAGTGTGATTGAAAACTATGGTAAATGTTTAAGACATTATCACAGAAAAAGAGACATTGCCATTTACCCCTTCAGAATATTCCCATTTGGTTTAAATGGCACTTTCTGAAATAGTTCTATTTCATGATTATCCCAGGGAAAAACATGCATTCTTTTTTTTAAAATTTTACTTAAAGAAAGACTAACCAAAACAGAAAATGAGTAGAAATGATATATACCTTCAAAGAAAAAAGTAAACAGTAAGAACTTACTAGTTGATGATTACAGATTGTCCTCTTACAAATAGTTATTCAAGACCTTAAAGTGGAGCATATAAAGTGGGGATTCAAACAGTGAGACTGCAACCAGTTCTGTTCAACTATCCAACAAAAACTTAGAAATATGGTTATCAATCCTATACACTTAAACATTCATGCAGTTATCTATATCTTCAATTATGTTGAGATCAAACAAACCCAAGCAGGCTAATACCACTTTGAACAAAGAATAATACTATTTCTGGGTTTCACATTATGACACTCCAGGATCAGCACTGGGTACTTTAGTGTCTCTTTTTCTTTAAAGTATCTGTTCATTTCATCATGTGTCATAGGATCAGTTCTCATAAACTGTTTATAGATTCCACACATGCATGAGACTTAACATGTATTTCTATCTTTTCTATATTAGAGGGGAAAAAACAAAGCAAGGCTAAACAAAAATTTTCCCATAAACACACAAAGTGAAAAAGACATATAAGACTGTTGTACAAGGAGTTCTACCATAGTTCCTGTGTTGTCTCTTGTAATCTTCAGTAGAATCGGCTATATCATCAGACATAGTGTAGTTGAATATATTAGTACATAACAGTATTAATAAAAACAGAACTTTGTATATAGTATAAAACTTTAAAAGCAGGCAGTTATCAAACCAGAATGTGTATCGTAGAGCCTTGTCATCTTCAGTGTAGTTGCCTGTACTCTCAGACTTGATATTATCAATCATATCAGTTTTGAATAAAATCTGTCGATACCAACAGCAATCAAACAAACCAGATTTAACTAAGATCAGTCATAATAAAACAGTATAAGTCATACAGGGCTCCAGATTAAGTTAATAGGAAATTAAAGATGATTACTGTGTTATATCCTGATGTTTTTGGGATAGCTGTCTGTGCCCTCAAATCTAATGCAAGTAGACAAACTGGGACAGAATAAAATCTATCTAAGCAGAGTGATGCAAGTAATGTGGGTTTTAAATCCTGATACACTATTAACAATATCTTCTGCCACCTTTTTTAAGACTCTCCCTCCCCTTTCACTTCTCCAGGGTACACTGTGCATTTTTGGGTCTCACCAAGACCCTTGGTTTTAAATTGGGGGGGGCCAACCTGCTATTTACCTAAGTGGTTCTGCACCTTCTTTCTCCTGGACTTGATCTCTAATTGTATTCCTTTACCTATTAAAGCCTGTCTTTCCATCCTATCCACAAATACTGGTCTAGTTGCCCCTATTGCTCTCTGGTTCTCTGTCACATAGAGCATTGTTTTCTCATATTTGATTTTCAGTCCATGTACTCTTTTTCAGGTTAATTATATTTCCTATAAGAGCATCTTGGTGGACTCTACCCCCTGATTTACTCCACAAGTGGTTCTTTTTTTAAAATTTAGTGTATCAAGGCCATCTATATTAGAGATTATATCCAACCTTCTTTGCCCCTTTTTTGTTCTCTTTTGTGGCCATCAGTTATCTGCTTATCTTCTTCGTTCTGTTTTCTGCTCCATTCATTGAAGCCTCTCTGCCACTGTTCCTGGAATCCTAGTACTTTCCTCTCTCTCTAGAATGCCCAGCAGTATTTTCTGGAGGTTGTGAATTTCCCAAGTTCCTCTTTGTCTTGGAAGCATCTTGTTTCTCCATTAGTTTCTAGAGACAGTTTAGCAGGGTATATCAATCTGAGTTGGAGGTTATTTTCTTTCAGGGCTTAGAATATTTTGCTCCAGGCTCTTCTTGACTTGATGGTTTGTGTTGAGAAGTCTGCCGTGATTCTGATGGGCCTTCCTTTATTGGTGATACATTTCTTGTCTCTAACAGCTTTTAATATTCTGTTCTTATATTGCATTCCTGGGATCTTAATTGTTATATGCCTGGGTGAAGCTCTGTTTTGTTGTAGGTGGCTGGACTTCTGTATGCCTCATACATCTGAATATCATTTCCTTTTCCTATATTTGGGAAGTTTTCCTTAGTTATTTCTGTGACTAGCCTTTGTAGTTTGTTTGTACCCCTGCTTCTTCACTCACATTCTTTATTCTCAAGTTATAAATCTTGTCGTCTTCTAGCCTTTATATTGTTACTGCTTGTTCCCTTGTTATTTTTAAAAAGTTTTGCCTTTCATACTCCCACATTGCAAAACTGTCCTCCAGTTTGGATAATCTATCCTTAGTTTCTTTCAAGTAATTTTGCCATCTTTCCATAGAGTTTTTAATTTCCTGGTAATCTCTTTGAATCTGCTTCATGTATTCTATATTTTATTTCTATTCTTCATCAAATGTTTCTCTCCTTTGTTTGAGTTCCTCCCTTCTTCCATCTGTGTCTGCTTGAGGGGTGCTTAGCATCTCTTTTATTAATCTTATATCTTGCTTTACTTGGCTAAATATTTCCCTTTTGAACTTGTCTATGAGGTCCTGAAGATATCTCCTTATGTCCACTCATGCCGTGTCTAACAGTGCATGTTTGCCATTCTCATTCTCCTTTGTATTTACCTATCCTGGGTCAAGGTTCTCAGGGTTAGGATCTGGGACTTTTTGTTGTTGCTTCCTCTTCCCATCTTTTTTGTTTCTTCTAGGAGGCTCCAGTTTCTATTTTGGTGGTTACAATTCTTCTGAAGCATACTGGCTAAGTGACCCTTCCCCCTGCAGTGTGGTAGTGAGCTGTAAACAGATCAGTCAAGCTGTTGAGGCCTGCACTATATTACTGTGCACCATATCCCTTCCAGGTCAGTCAAACTTCTGAGGCTTCACTACGTTAGTGTGTGCTGCTGTCGTAGGGAATTGATTTCAGACAATCTATTGGGTCTCAGCCAGATGGTGTGACCTAGGCCTAGCTCACTCCACCAATCCCATTCTGGAAGGGAACAACTGACTGAATCACTGCTGTCCCTTGTACTTGCTAGTCCTGCCTGGTCCCAGAATGTCATCCGCCAGAGCCCCCCTTTCTGTGGAATGGCTCCACTTCCATCACTCACCACAGGTGGATGTGGGCTCCCTGCCAGCTCAGCTCTCTGTTCGGCTGGCTGACTCCTGACCTCAGTGTGACTGCGCCTCCAGTGTGTTGAAGTGGTGGGACCTTGGAAGGCTCACCAATTCTTCACTGTGGAGGGAGCACTGAACCTTTAGCTGTCCCAATAATAGTCCCGGGCTTGTATGTTTGATTGGTTCTTCTCACCTTAGTTTCTTCTTAGGATGAGAGAATTCATCTTCTTCTATTCGGGGCTCCTCACACTTTATTATATTAATTCTAAGTTGACTATCTCAGGGAGCCTCTATAGCCATCTGTTATGTATCCACCACCTTTGCTCCACCCCCACACCTTTTCAAAGCACTTTTTAAGTTTCATCTACTTGCATCTACCTCATGAAGATATCTCCATAGTAGAAAAGCCTCAGAAGAGCAAGGTCTTCTAATTTTCACAGGTGCTGCAACCTGCACTTTGCCTTCATCATCACTGTCATAAGTACTAGAACAGTCTCTGTGTTGTGGTTTCTTCTCAAAAATTAACTGTGGGACAAAACAGAGCTGCAAACACACATTCTTGCTGATAGGTAATATTGCATTAGAAAGAAACCATCATAGCAAAAATCCTATGGTTGGTTCCTCATTGGAATTCTAAGCAGAAGTAAATGCACTCTCAGGATGCAGAAATGTCTCCTTTGCCTCCCTGAGTTTGAACTTGTTCTAGGCATTAAATATGAATGAATTGTGAGCCATATTGTGCAGCATCTGCTCTGTGCAGCACTGGATCAGAAGAGTGATAGGTGAACTGTGTTTTCTATCAGTCTGTGGAGCGAGGAGCTGTAGAAGGCCTGCAAACCATGCCCAGGGGTGGGGAATGTTGGTCTTGAACTTCAGCGCTGCAGTTTGAATTCCACCTCTGCATGTAGGAATTGCCTGTTCCATTAAACTTGTTTTCTCAGATATTGAGTCCTGACCTCCATCCCCAATCTCCCAAATGAGTATGTGGCAAAGGCTAAAATAAATGAGATAAGTGGTATGATTTTAGAGCTCCAGGAGAGTCAAAACCCTTTAGTTGTGTTTGAGACTCTGAGGGCTAAGACAAAGACTTTTCTGGACTACCCATTTTTATTAGGTCCCAAACAAAGAGCCGGGAGACTGAGGAAAGCACAGGAACTTTGAGAGTCATTTTAAGGACATCTCCAAGTAATAAATCATGTTAATTTGGGAGACCTGTTTTCTTGAGGCAGGATCTCACTTTGTAGTACAGGCTGGCTTTGAGCCATAGTGATTCACCTGCCTCAGCCTTCTAAGTGCTGGGGCTACAGGCATACCATAAAAGGATGTATCAATAAAAGTAATTAATTTAAAAAAGAAATGTATGCTCTTAATGTCTTAATCTAACCATAGACATTAGCTCTTTTCCCATAACTGGTCAAAGATAATAATTAAAAAATGGAGATTCCTTAAATCCATATAGTGTATCAAAGTCCAGAGCAGAGGGGGACAGTTGTCCAGATATGTTACTTTCAATTGGCCGCAATTGTCTATATCAAGGTCCTGGACTGACACACTACCTTGTTGCAAGTTGTCTGTTCTGACTGTCATCTGTGCCATAGACTGAATGTGTTGACTCAGTGCTGAAAATCTTGAAAGAATCATAGGAACAAAATTTCACTAGCTATTTACTTATTGTTTTTTGCTGGAATCAAACTTGTGATTGATAGGCAGGTACTTATGCCACTGAGCTAAACCCCTGGCCCCAATATATGTATTTCTTTAAACATTATTTCCTAAGATTCCTTTATCTAAACAGTTTAAAATACAAGGCTATTGGTATGTATATATTTTAGAATAATTTTCTCATTAGAGTATATCTGAGACTATTTTATCAGTATGAAATTAAAGATCTTTAAATACATTGAAGGAAAAGTGGATTGTGTACTAGGGTAGAATTTTTCCAAATTCAACACATTTTATGAGTTACAATTTTACATAAGGTATTTATTCTTTTGGCGTTGAAAATGAATGCTCTATAAAAAGTCCATTAAAATTCTATCCTAAAAAGTCTG
This sequence comes from Cavia porcellus, assembly GCF_034190915.1. Lineage (NCBI taxonomy): Eukaryota > Metazoa > Chordata > Mammalia > Rodentia > Caviidae > Cavia > Cavia porcellus. Next base: position 45,465,357 of record NW_026947513.1, on the reverse strand, counting down.
AGAAAAATTTAAAATTTGAAGAAAAAAATTTCAATTGCATGTTTCCACTGACACAAGAAGGGCTTTCTTGGTGCTGACTAATCTGCTGGTCAAAATGACTATAGCCAGGCATTTCTTGAACAATAGCAAATGTTAAGATGAAGAACGGGAGATCTAGGTTCTTATTTATGGTGCATTATGTTCCTATTGACAGAGAAAGAAAGGGTTGGTGGAAATGAAATAACTTCTGGGTTATTTCTCTTCAAAAAAAGGAAGAAAATCATTGCTATCAATGTGGTAGTTGATTTTTTACATTTGGGTTTTTTTTTTTTTCATTTCTGAGAAGCATCAGCCATTCAACAGTTGAGGCTTCCTGAGGATCCCTACAATAACTCTTTTTAAATTTTTCTCAGAAAAGTAAACTCAGACTGTGGTGGTATAAGAGATTCTATTCCAATTGCTTTTCTGTTGTATTACTTTTACCATATTTTCTATTTTGCCTCAAAAACTACTTTGCGTGGGAAGTAAAAATATATTTTTAAATTCAATTCTAACATGACATACAGAGGTTTTTGAAAAATGGGAATTAAAATTAATTTAATTGTACAGTAATACCTATTGCATGCCACAGAGACACATAGCCAGTGATATTTGAGTCATGGCCCTACATCTTCTGGGTTTCATTTTTCTGCTTTGTTTATTTGAAGTAATGTTTTCTTTCTGTAGCTGGAGGTTTTGACGTATCTGATCCTTTGTACTATTCTATTTATGTAATATTGGCTTAATTGAGCATGTGCTTTTGAAGGATAAGCAAAATGGGTACAAGGGTTACAATTTTGATACAATTTAGAAATAACAGAAAAGAAAAATCTAGTGACAGGAGAGGCAGAATATCAGAATGTTCCTGTAGTCTCTCCAGCTTAGCTATATTTTATTTCTTGATAAGTGTGCTTACCTTAAAATATGGAAAGAACTGGATATGGGCATTTTAAATGTGAAGTTCTTGTATTTTGCTGAAGAAAAGCTGGCATGAACTGTACTTTAAAATGTGCTTGCTATTATTGCATGTGAAATTTAAATAAATGACAAGAAGTTCTTAATTATTGTGGGAATGGTTTGAAACATCTTTACTTTAAAAATCTATTGGAAATTCACAGCCTTGTATGTTTGATACATCCAGGCTCTGAGATTGTTTTTCTGTATTAAGCCATGCAATCTCCACTTCATACAAATTATATGAAAACACTTGGTATTATTGCTTTAACCTTTGTTGTTGATCACATGGCAGTAAGCATAAATCTGCTGTGAAACTGACCATCACTCAAGTGCACCGTCAATTAATTCATGGCTCTAAACAGTTCTGACTGAGATATTTCTAGAACAATAGCCAAAAGAACTAGTGTTTCTGGTGACAGGAAATTCAAGTGGCAAACGAGTCACATTATTACCGCTGTTGGGGAGACTTGTATGCAGATGGAAATATTTTGCTGAGGTATTTAAGCAGAAGAGAACTCAGCAAGGCAGTAACACATGTGATGTGTACTGTCCTGCGTGCTAACCTATTTCAGTTGAAATATAGAAATTTTAATTGTTTCCGTAGACTTAGGAAAGGATGTAAGTGTGCTTCTTGTAGATTCTTCAGAAGTTCATTTGTTTTCTGGGTTGATGGACTCCAAAAATATTTACTGTGTTTAGAGTTTCTAGGCTGCCTTTACAATTTTTTGTGGAAATATTTGTTGTATAGGATTAGTTGATGATCCCATTAGGTGCTTGAGAGAACAATTATTCTATCAACTGAGGTCATTTGGCAGGATTCCGTGAGTAACCAGAGCTCATAGGCTGAGGAGACGAGTGGCTCTGACTTCTGCAGAATGACTCCCTTGGGAGATTCACACTGCAAAGATTCAGGAAATTTTAGAAGTTAGCTACAAAGTTTTTCCTGAGCTTCTAACTGGGCACAGTTAATATAAAAGTTAAATTACATAAAAAATGCACAATGTCCAGCAAACATAATAATTGCTAAATAAAATGCACAATGTCCAGCAAACATAGTAATTGCTAAATAGAATACCTTTCCTTTCTGTGGGCAGACATATTGTTTTCCCTTCCAGCTTTTATACTAGAGCAATTGTGATTGTGTTATTCAGCCTGCAACTTGGATGTTCCCAGCTCATGAACTAAAACATGTGTACAACTGTCCTCTAAATCAGATCTCTGCTAGCTTGATAATTTCAACTATATAATCAAACAAATTCAGATTCTTTTTTGGGATCTTCCTTACAAATTATTCCTGGATTCATCTTAATTTACACAACATATTTTCTTTGCCATAACTACATTCTCTTTGGCATATTTGATTATTGCTGGATGTGGTTGCACATGCCTGCAGTCTTAGCACTAGGAGGCTGAGACAGGATTGTTGCAATAGGAGGCTAGTTTGAGTGATGTAGTGAGTTTAAAGCCAGCCTAAACTATATAATGAGGTCTTGTCTTGAAAAACAATAATGAAGACTTTGATTATATTTTTCTCAGCAAATTACATGAGCTCTTTAGAAAATTTAACCATTCATATAGTTACTGTTCAATCAATGTTAAAATAATGCTTAAATTTAATATGCCTTATAACTCTAAGGCAAAGCCAGGAAGGTATTAACATCTTAGTTTTAAATTAAGATAGAACTTCAGAATTAGTGCTAAGATCATGTCAGGCTAGTTTAATACATTTCATTACTTAAACATACCATTCAGTCTACAGAAGGTATTTACTTGAAGGTATTAAAGACTCTAAAAACAAAGAAAATCATGAAAGATGCACCTATCATGCCTAAAAGATAGGGCTTAAATAACACCTTTCTACTTGGGAGAAAAGCAGCACACACTGAAATGGAAATGAAAAATCCTCATTTCTAAAGGTGACGTTGCCACTTACTCGTGATGTGGCTTTAGGGACGCTCATTCACTTCCTGGAGGGTTGTTTTCTTCCATGGTAAGATGATGGGGTCAAAGTGAATAGTTTCTTGTGGTTCCCATTACACATAGATGTAAGTTGTGAGAGACTGCAATTGTACACAGTTTGAAAATCTGACTATAAGAAGAACACAGTTGATTATTAGAAAGGCCTACAGCAACTCCAGTGTCCCCTTGTACCTAAGGCAAAGCATACAACATAGACCGTGCCCTTGGAGTCTGCCCTTAGGCAGGAGGCGCTGGAATAGCAAGGGGGAAGTGGTGTAATCCAGTGGTCATCAAGGTGCCCCATGCTTTCACGTTTTCCAAAACCAAATGCCTTTTAAAGACAGGGCCAGCTATGCCAGAGGCCTGAGAAGAACCTCAGGAGGAGGATGTTCCAAAGCGCCAGTTTCATTGCTATTAATACCCAGATTTTCTGAAGTTTGGTTTACACAGTGTTGTCCTTGGCCAAAACATGTCGACAGGGAAGCCCAGAGGCAGTGTAAGATGGTGTGGCAATGGGCACACGTGAAGGGAATGGGAGAAACGGGCCGTGATCTGGAGACCCACCTTGCTCGCTGTCCCGGTGTCTGTCTCAGGGTGCATTTGTGAAGAGCACAAAATGGGGTGGAGTCTAGGTCAGTGGGGAAGCTTTGAGAGAAGAGCACCCGAACCTCAACTCAGAGCTCACTTGTTTATCACGAAGAGCCAACGTTGCAATTAAACCTGATGCCAAGGCTTTGGTGGAGAAAAATCAACTCATACATGAACATCTTTTGTCTTAAAAGTTAAACATAACAGCACACTGGTCTAGGTCAAGGGTCTAACCCTCACACTTGGAACATTTTTTAGTGAGTCGGGTGGTTCTTTGTTATGTGGGATTGCACTGTGCATATACAGCTTCCTCCAACTGGATGCTGGTAGCGTCCTCTCAGCTGTGATCACAAGAGATTCTAGAGGATCTCTGTGTATCCTGAGGGGTGAAATCACCCTGCGGGTCTCTGGTCTATGTGAAGAAATGATATCTGCTTTCATTTTTTTGGGGGGGGGTTCTTTCTGAGACTATCTATGTAGTTCAGGCTGGCCTTGAACTCATTGTAGCCCAGGTTGGTCTTGAACTTGCAACAATCCTCCTATGTCAACCTCCTGAGTGCTGGGATTTCAGGCATGCGCTACCGTGCCTGGCAATGCCTGATGCAGAACCTAATTAAGTTAGTCAAACATCTTACTCAGGATTTTTCTTTTACTTACACCACTCTGATCATGATTAGGCCGTAGAGTATGGCTTGCGGCCAGTGACGATGGAAGGAGAAAGACCTGTGAGATGGCTTCCAGCACGGAGATAGTGACAAGTGAACTATGAAACATAGTTTCATAGCCATATAAGAGACTTGAGTGCATACCTGGAGATCTGTGGGAGGTCTAGAAACACTTTTCTGCAGATAATGTGGGAGAAATGTGTGAATATATGTAATTTAAACAAATACAACTGGATGGTATGTCATTTTTATATAGAATATAATTATATATGCATGTGTAATTATTTGATCAGTACTGAATCCACTGGTGTTCATATAGAAAGCAGCTGGGTAGCTTTATAACTCTTGGACACGTATTTTCTGTTATAGAAACCTCGGAAGGATTGAAGGTGTGGGTAATGGAGGCTAAAACAGAGGCTAACACTCAGGTAATCAATAACTCGATCAAGTTCTTTAAAAGATTTTAAGTTTTGAAAGGGCAGCAAAGAAGAAAGGATAAATCCACATTTCTATATTTTTGTTAAACACAGTGAGAGAAGCAATCACAGGTGTATCAGCATTCAGTTTTTCAGGATCTGTAAAGACAAAACACCAAATCAAACCCAATCCAACCTAACTCAAGCCAACCCTGTAAGTCACAATTAAAAGTACAGAGGCTCTTCCCTCTTTAGCTGCTTTTGAACAGTCACTTGCTGGCTAGGACTTTTAAAATGGCCATTGGTGCTAAGAAGAGTTTGCTGTTATTGTTTGGAGGCAGAATCTCACTATGTAGTCCAGGCTGGTCTTGAACTCATGGTAATCCTGGATGTTGGGATTACAAGTGTGTGCCACCACCCCTAATTTAAATGAACTTTAAAGTCTGGGTTTGGCATTTATGACCTTGTGACATTTGACAGTAACATAAATTCTCAGAGCTTCAGTTTTCTTAATAAAAATGGAGTCAGTGACATTTACTTTCCAAGATTCTTACAAGTATTAAAGTATATTGAATATGAGGTGCATGTAATGCAAGAATTATTTTATGTGTTTAACAACTTCCATCTATTATTGTGATTTTTATACTATGTAATTTGGGTAATTTTTCACACTCATTCATAATTAAGAGGTCCTATATTAAGAAATAGGAATAGCATACTGTGTTGCCTGTCATCTTCAATATTATTCCCAAAGGATCACGTTATAGTATAGTGTGTGTGTGTGTGTGTGAGATTATGCCTATTTTTCTGTTGTCAAGGATAGCTGTAACATTTTCTGAATTTTATCATCTTCTCATTTGCTTTATTAAAACTGGTGAGTTCTGAAAAAGTGAGAGAAACATTTATCTTGCGAGAAATGAACACTCTGGAATCTGGGAACACTGAAGTCAAAATTCAGTTTAATATATGAAAACTCTAAAGCAAGTTATTCAGAAACATTTTAAGATTGGAAACTAATGGTTAAAACACATACATATTATACACATTTGGTGAACATTTTAATTGTGTTTTTTGGTAAGCACTGGATTTATAACCTAACTACTTTTAAAGAAATGAAATTTAGTTCTTAAAATAAAGGGGGAGTATGCATTCCTAACCCATATGGCAGATTTATAAACTATTTGTACATCTTTCTTTTCAATTGTGCCAAGAATTGCTTGTCTTATTAGGTATATCTCAGATTTATTTATCTAGTCAGAAGTATTTTGGAAAGCATTTTAAAAAAGTCTTTACTTGCCTTGATCCTCTTGTGGTTTTGGATATTTTAATCTCATTTGTAGAACTTACTAGCGCTGTGCAGCTGGGGTGGTAGTTTTTCCTGTGCCTGGGGTGGTGGTGATCCCATTCCTTGGGGTGATGGCTGTCCCTGTGGCCAGAGGGGTAGTAGTGCCTGTGGCTGGGATAGCTTTCCCTGTGGCCAGGGTGGTGGTGGTCCCAGTGGCTAGGGTGATGGCTGTCTCTGTGGCCAGGATGGCAGCAGTCACTGTAGCTGGGGTGATGTCCATCCCCGTGGCCAGGGTCGTGGCTGTCCCTATGGACAGGGTGGCAGTGGTCTCTGTGGACAGAGGGGCAGTGGTCCTGGTGTTTGGGGTGATGGTTACCCCTGTGGCCAGGGTGATGGCAGTCTCTGTGGCCAGAGGGACAGTGGTCCCTGTGGCTAGGGTGATGCCTGTCCCTTTGGCCAGGTTGGCGGCAGCCTCTGTGACCGCAGGGGCAGTGGTCCCTGTGGTTGGTGTGGCAGCCATCCTTGTGGCCAGGGTGGTGGCAGTCCATGTGGCCAGAAGGGTGGTGGTCTCTGTGGTTGGGGTGATGATCATCTCTGTGGTTGATGTGGCCGCCCCTATAGCCAGAGTGGCAGCCGCCCCTGAAGTACTGACTAAGGGCTGAGGTTGGAGGGTGCTGGAAGGCACAGTGCTGACAGCAGCCGTGGAAGTGGCCACAGTGGCAGCTGTAGGAGAAGGCATAGAAGTGGCTGGGGGTGCCTGAGCACCAGGGCCAACTCCAGTGTCAGGAAAAGGCGGGGGTCTGAGTGGTGGTGGGAGTAGGCACAAAGGGCGGCTGGGCTGGAGGTTAGGGTGGAGGAGGTAAGGACGGAATGGGCGATGAGGTGGCCGAGGCTGGCGGGGCTTGGGGATACTAGAGCGGTGGAAATGGTGAGGTCTACGGTGAGGACCAAGGTAAGCACGGGCGCCGTGAGGGATTATAAGAAGCAGCTGAAAATTCCTTGGCTGTCTGTTGCTTTGCTGGTGTAGCACATCTCTTAGCTGTCCAGGACTCTTTTGCTTAAGAACTTTAAAGCTTTTCTGAGACTTCAGAGAGAGAATACAAAACAATTATTTTCACATAGATGAAATACATAAACTGAGTATAAACTTTAAATGCATATCACATTATTTAAATTTATGTAATTATTCTAACTTTGTTCTATAAGTAATTTGATAGAATTTGCACAGAATTTTGATCTTTGGTGAAATTTCAAGAAAGTAAGCATGTTTTTATTGTTTTCAGAACTTAGTAGTATTATTAAAAATGTTCTTAAGCTGCTATCTATGATAAACACTGTTAAAAAGTTTTGGTGATCTGATAACTATGGACAGGCTTGGGGAAATATATGACATACTTCTTTTCTGCAGGACTTAGTTGCTAATGTGAGTATATTTAGCATACTTTAGGGATATGCAATATTTCCCAAATTTATTTCATTATGAAAATTTCCTGTCTGTGGATTGCAGCAATGGCAGGGGGCACTTTTTGATTTAACTGCCTTCCTTTGGACAGACTTTAGCATGATATTCCCTTCAGATCTCCCATTAGGCTGTATTCTCTCATTTTTATCTTTACTAGCAGATGTTAAAGCTTGAGGTTAAATATGATGCTCGATGTGCCTTTCCACAAAGCATTAGTTGCTGTCTGCTTCTGTGGCATATGTCTCCCTCATGCCAGTATCTTTCAGACCAGGTTTGGGGGTTGGGGGATGAAACTTGCAAACATCAGGACTGTCTGGTGCTCCATGGATTTTGGCACCAATGACCTGGTCTCCACTGCAATGACCTGGTCTCCACTCCTCGAGTTCACACCCGAGGAGGCCGTCCCTGAAGACTCCTGGTCTTTTTCAGTTCACAGCAGAAGTTAACTTCACTAAGAACTGTGCTAGCATTCCATTTTGTTTCCTGGAGTCTGAATTGTCTTCGAGATTCTGGTTACTCTGTATATGTGAGATCCCAAATATATTTCCAACACATTTATTTTAAAGTAAACAATAGAAAGCATGGCATAGTGGTATCAATCAGAGCCCAGCGAGTGAGAACAGGCACATTGCCCAGCTGCTTACTTCTCACAGCCAATCCTTGTGCTGAGTACACGGAGGTGGGAAGCAGACCCAGTGATGCTGTGGGATGACTGCGGTTGAGATGGATGGAATGTGCACAGATTGGTGGATGTTTTGTCAGAGGAAGGAGGCTTTTTGTTAGGCTGGTGACATTGCTAGAAAGATACTTGCCCTTAGCCATATTAAGGATAATTAAGGCCTTCCCCTGTGTGTGTGTGTGTGTGTGTGTGTGTGTGTGTGTGTGTGTGTGTGTGCTGGCATCAAACAGTGGGATCATGCATGCTAGGAAAGTGTCTGTCCCTGAGCCATGCCTCTCAGGTTCAAGGCTTATCTATTTCACATAATTCATTCACTCTGAGGATTGTAAGAGGGTGGTGGTGAAGAAATGGGGTGGGGGGGGAGTAAAAAACAAGGTAGAGAAGAAGTAAGATGCCAAAAATGTTCTAAGCTTTCAAGGTAGGCTTGGAATTGTTTTTGTCTAAACTGCATCATAATTTGTGTCATTAAACCTGGAAATGCTGGTTTCTCAGCATTAGAAATTTTAAGTTTTCATGTAGAGAAGTGGTCTAGAGAAGTCTCGCGTGGGGAAAAGAAAGGCAGGGTTGTAACAAGACGACTATTTTAGCAACCACAACCGTGTATGTAGTCCACTTCCATTCTGACAAAGGTGAAGATTATGAACGTTAGAAATGACAGAGTGACACAGGATTTATAATTTTAAAATTCAGATGATTTTGAGCTTTTATTCCTTTTTAAATGAACACCATTGATTTTAACAAAAGAAATCAGATTTTACACTTTGTGGGATTGTAAGAAATATTCCTTATTGAAAACTTTAATATTTATAAGGTTACATTAGTTCATCGAGGAAATAACTATAGGTAAGTGTTGGCACAGAAGGCTGGGCACCATCCCTCCCACTAAGAACTCCGCTCCCTGACCATGTAACAGTCAGCCACTTGCAGGAAAGATTTTGGTGCTTACAGAATCATTCTCATTTGGTTTTTAAACTTCGATTTTTGGTGACTTTCCGGCTGTCTGTTAAAATATTTTCTTACTTTGGGAAATAATAGAAAATGTTTGTATCTTATTGACTCCTTGGCTTAAGTAGCTTTTAGTTATGACTGAAGATTAGCAATGCAAATCAGAAATGTAAGAAAACTTACTTTGTGGTACCTTGGCTTATGTGCATCACCAGGCTGTAATGAGACAGGAGGCACACAGACAACATTAGATCCAGAGCATGTGTGACATTTTGAAAAAAATACTGATTGTGTTTCACTTATGAAGATAAAAGGTAATTAGCTGAGTGAGGATGAGAAGACAGTACAATTTAAAAATTTCTAGTGTCATTGCTAAAATGAGGGAAACTTTTGCTAATTTAAAGTAGAAACTTCATGAAATAAGGAGGCTCTGTTTTCCCAAAGTCCTTTAGGAAAAGGATTTCTCTTTTGGTGGAAATTTATGTAAGTGTATTGATGACTGGACTGCAGGTTCCAGGTAGTGTGGGATTTATTCCCTTTTACTGTGATGATCATTCACCCAGGCACCAAGCTAGAGATTATTAGGAGCCGTTATCTCTATGAACTGGGTGTAAGGAAAAGCAATCCCTGTTTCATGGAAGGGAAAAATGGATGATTGACAGAAACGCTGGAATAGGGGTTTTCACAAGATGTGAAATGATCCTTGTTGCATTTTAGAACTGGTGGCAGAGTAAGTAGCAGTCCCTAAAGCAGGAAGTTGTCACTTATGAGGTTAAATGGGATTATGTTTGCAGTAGTAGAGGGTGTGCCTTCCTAGGTAATGTAACTTAGGTGGAGGTGTTGGCAAACAAACCTAAAAACAGGTGAGACCGACAAGATATTCACAGTTGGAATTCAATCTCGTATCTGTATGTTCTTAATTTCTTTGATCCATGTGAAATTTTTCATATTGTTGCAAATTTATGTTATAGTGTTCTGTAGAATCAGTTTTCCATTTCACACATGTTATTTACGGAGAGCCTACCAAGGTCTAAATTTTATTTAGCAGTGCTACTTCAGAAGTCGAATCTTAGTATCTAAATGCCCATCTTACATATGTTTGTAGTTCTAGAGGCCTCTAATACATATGGAAGAAAGAAAAATATAAAGATCACATCCCAAGGTGTATAGACAACCATAAAGCTAAGCTAAGACATTAGACCAAAGTAAAGTTAAAATAAGATTAATGTAGTATCATTTTGCATTGGCATAGGAATGTACACCTTATCATTAACACCCAAATAACAGAAGAAATGTATGTAATATATTTTATATTTACCTGGAGGCAAGCATTGAAGGTCAGGATGACAACCAAAAAATTTAGAGCCTTCATCTTTTCTTAGGATCCTCTACAACAAAACATCAAAAGGTAATTTATTGGTTATGAAAGTATAAAAGAAATTTAAAAATTTGCTAAATATTAATCAAAGGGTAAACATTTATGGCATATCCATGGCATATATGATATCTATGATAGAAAAGGAACTTATCAAATTAAAAGCAAAATATTGAGCCCAAAAGTTATTAACAAAGTTTATTTCAACAATAAAACACCAAGTAAACAAAAGTTATGTATTGTTTCTTATCAAAGGGTATGCATTTAGTAACTTTTAAGCTACTATTTTATAAATACTGAAATTTTTAAGAAGATACATATTTTCTGTACAGAAACAATGGTTCTATTATTTGATAAAGTTTTCCCAAGCTTTGTGGCATTCCATTTGAAGCAGTTGTTCCCCTTCTAAATATCATCTTGAGAATTAAAGACCCATGTTTATAGCATTGGTTTGGGGTTTTCTATATAGAGTATCATGTCATCTGCAAATAATGATAATTTAACTTCCACTTTTCCTATCTTTACTCGTTTTATTTCTCTCTATTGTCTAATTTCTCTGGCTAGTATTTCCAGTACTAGAAGTGGTGATAGGGGACATCCTTGTCTTGTGCCTGATTTTATGGTAAAGGCCTTCAGTTTTTGCTCTTTAACATTATGATGGCTGTTAGTTTGTCATAGATGGCCTTTATCATATTGAGGTAAAGAACATCTATTCCAATTTTCTGTAAGTTTCTGATCATGAATGAATGTTAGACCTTATCAAAAGCTTTTCTGCATCTATAGAAATGGTCATATGATTCTTACTTTGGCTTTATTGATATGGTGGATTACATTTATTTATTTACATATGTTGAACCATCCCTGGATGACTGGAATTAATTCCACTTGTTTGTGGTGTATAATCTTGATGATTTGCGGCATTCTGTTTGCTAATATTTTATTGAGGATTTTTGCATCTGTGTTTGCTAGGGAGATTGGCTTGTCATTCCCTTTTTTAGTTGGGTCTTTCTCAGGTTTTGGTATTAGAGTAATATTTGGTTCCAGGAATGACTTGGGAATCATAGCTTCCCTTTTGATTCTATTGAAGAGTTTGAGGAGTGTTGGCATTAAGACTTTTTTTGTATTTCTCATAGAATTCCACGATGAATCTGTCTGAGCCTGGGCTCTTCTTTGAAGGACTTAATTACATTGTCAATTTCATTAATAGAAATTACATCTTCTTGATCTAACTTTGGTACTTCATATGTTTCTAGAAATCTGTCCATTTCTTCTGTATTATGAAACCTATGAGGGTAGAGGTTTTTGAAATAGGTGCTGATGATCTTCTTTATTTCCACAGAGTCTGTAGTGATTTCACCTTTTTCATTCCTCATTGCAAGAATTTGCACTTTTATTTTCCTTTTATAAATAAACCTGGTTAGGGGCTTATCAATTTTATTTATTCTTTCAAAGAACTAACTCTTTGATTCATTGATTCTTTGGAATGTTTTCTTAGTCTCTATTGCATTAATTTCTGCTCTGATTTTTATAATGTTCTCCTTTCTTTTGGCTTTGGGCTTGACTTGCTCTTCTTTTTCTAGCTATTTGAGGTGTAGCATCAGGTTATTTATTTGTATTTGTTCTGTTTAACTGATGTGGGAACTCAGTGCAATAAATTTTCCTCTGAGGACAACTTTCATTGCATCCCATAGATTCTAGTAAGTTGTATTTGTATATTCATTTGCTTGTAGGTATTGTTTAATTTCTTCTTTAATTTCCTCTGTATTGTTCAATTTCCATGTGTTTGTGGGGTTTTACAATTTCTTTCATCATTACTTTCTAGTTTCATGGTGCTATGATCTGATAACATGCATTGGATAATTTCAACTCTTTTGCATTTATTTAAACATGTTCTGTGGGATAGTATGTGGTTTAGAGTATGTGGTTTAGTATGTAGTTTAGAGAATGTCCCATGTACTGCTGAGACGAATGTACGTTCTGATCACGTTTGATGGAACACTCTGCATATGTATATCAAATCCATTTGTTCACAGGTGTGATTCAGTTCTGTTATTTCTTTGCTGATTTTCTTCTCTGGTTGATCTGTCCCTTGCTGTCAGTGGTGTGTTAAGGTCTCCTGTTATAATTGTGTTACCGCTAATTTGGTTTTTCATTTCTGTTAATACTTTTTTTTATATAACTGGGTGCTCTGGAATTTGGTGCATATATATTTAAGATTGTTATCTCTTCCTCTTGAAGTATTACCCTAGCCAGTGTGTAATGATTTTCTTTATCTCTTCTGATCTTTGTTGGTTTGAAGTTCACATTGTCTGTAAACATAATAGCCAGCCTTGCTTTTTTGGGGGTTCCTGTTGCGTGAAGTATTGTTTTCCATCCTTTGACTTTCAGTCTGTGAGTATTCTTTTGGTTTAGATGGGTTTCTTGTAGACAGCATATGGTTGGATGTTGTTTCTTGTTTCATTCTGCCAGTCTATTTCTTTTAATTGGTGAATTGAGACCATTTACATTAATGATTATTACTGTTATATATTGGTTTATTGTTGATATGTTATTTTTCTGCTGTTGCATCTTTCTCTTTTCTTTTTTTTTATTTAAGAGAAAAAAAAGAAAGGACATGAAAAAAACAAAGCAGTAAAAGGGTACAAGTAATAGAGAATTTCAAGAAAAAAATATACAGTAAGAAATCACCAGTTAATAGGTTACATATTATCTTCCCAGAAACAGTTGTCCAAATTACAACATTAAAGCATATAAAGTGGACATTCATATAGTGACATTGTAGACAGTTCCATTCAATGATCCAGCAAAAGCTCAGTAATATGGCTTTCCATCCTACACACTCAAACATACCTGCGGTTATATCCCTTAGCCCACCTTCCTTTTCTCTCTTTTTTACAATAACAATTAGACTTTTTGGGTTTTATTACTCCCACGGTTCTTTATTACTTGTTTTGAAGAGAATAAAATCAAACGTGACTAAGCAAAACAGAGTCAGTTAGAACAGAAGGATGGGCATAGTACATGATGCAAAAATAGAAAGGTGATCAAAAATGGTTACCCCTGTGCCTCTTGCTATTTTTAAATTGAGTGGCCTATATCATCAGGTGTAATAGAATTGATCAAAACAGTACAGAAGAAGACCAATAAAACCTACACTGGAGACCTTACAGGACTTCAGAAAAAGGATAATAGTCAAACCATGATGGGGATCATAGTACATCTTATTGCCTTCAGAGTGGTTGTCTATACCCTCAAACTTGATACTATCAAACAAAATAGAATATAGAATAATCAGACAGAACAAGATGGGGAGAGCAATACTGGAGTTTAAATCAGGTTAATAGGAAAACCAAGAAAGTTACTATAATATGTCCTGCTATTTTTAAATTTAGTTTTCCCTTAATTAAAAATGAGAGAAAATAGATTAATTTTAAAAAAGGGGAGATTGAGATAAGAGAGGACATTGTAACAGAACAATGCAGGTCAGAACCCAATCTCCGGAGCCTCATAGATGAGTTCAAAAATGAAGTATTTAATGAAATAAAGCAAGAAATAAGTAGAATAGTTAGAGAAATGCTAAGCACTGCCCAAGAAAAAACAGATGGTGGAATGGAAGAACAGAAAAAAAGGGGAGAATTGTTTGATGGAGAAAATAGAGAAATCATAGAATACGTGAAGTAGGTTCAAAGAGATTACCAGGAAACTAAAAACTCTATTGAAAGCTGGCATAACAGCTTGAAAGAAACTAAGGATAGATTATCAGAACTGGAGGACAGATTTGTAAGGTGGGAGCATGAAATGTAAAACTTCTTAAAAATAATAAGAAAATAAAACAGCAATAATACAAAGACTAGAAGATGATAAGAGGATCTATAACTTAAAAATTAAGAACATAAAAGAAGAAGTAGGGACTCAAACAAATGAACTACAAATCTATTCACAGAAATAATCCAGGAGAATTTCCCTAATTTAGCAAAAGGTAAAGATATTCAGATGTATGAGGCATAAAGGACCCCAACCATCGACAACCCAAACAGGCATATAATAATCAAAATTCCAGAAATTCAATATAGGAACAGAATATTAAAAGCCATCAAAGACAAGAAACAGATCACTTACAAGGGAACATCCATCAGAATTACAGCAGACTTCTCGGCACAAACCATCAAATCACAAAAAGCATGGTGGGAAATAATTCAAGCTTTGAAAGATAATAACCTCTAGCCAAGATTGATATATCCTGCACAACTGTCCCTAGAAATTGATGGAAAAACAAGGTGCTTCCAGGATAAAGAGGAACTAGGGGAATTTGCAGCCACCAATTCAACTCTACAGAGATTACTGCAGGATATTCTAAAAATGAAAAATACCAAGATTTCAGAAACAGTGGCAGAGCAGCCACAATGAATGGAGCAGAAAGCAAAATGAAGAGGACAAACTGACAACTAATGACAGAAAAAGAGCTCAACAGAAATGAGGCAGAGAAGGTTGGATAGTAAGAACAGCCATTTTGGAGAAAACAAGACATAACAGGTAGTGCTGATTTAAACTCTCTTGTTTTGAAGTCCCATCAAGCTTTTGTTCTTCTGTCTCCATCGGTTTTAACGTGTTGCATCTTATTGGACTTTATTATATGTGATATTATAAACAAAAACTTTTATAGACAAGGAGATAATATAGAAACCATTGTTCATTTTCTGTTAGTTGATTCTAAATACCCTGTAATACTGTCATTTTCTTGAACGGTTTTACATTGTCTTGATACATTTGATGCTACAGTATACGAAGTTATACCCAAAGATTTTAAGGGAAGAGACACTATGGTAACTACTATTATGTCGAGATTATCTTGTGGTGAAACACTATTTTGCTTAAATGGTTATGTTTTGACCTGCGCTGTTTTGTTGTTATGCCCTCTTTGTTTTTTTAATCTCAATCTCCTTTTTATTATCTATTTTTTCATTTTTATCCTTTTAATTAAGGGAAAAATAAATAAAAAATAGCAGGATATATTATAGTAACCCACTTTGATTTCCTATTAACTTGATTTGAAACTCTGTATTGCTCTCACCATCTTGTTTGGACTGATTCTCCTCTATTTTGTTATGGTTGATAGTACCAAGTTTGAAAGTATAGGCACAACTATGACGACAATATGATTCATTGTGATGCCCATTGTGGTTGACTGTTATCTTCTTTTGAAGTCCTCTAATGTCTCCAATATTTTGGTTTTATTGTCTTATTCTTTACTGTTTTGTTCAATTTTATTATAACTGATGATATAGGCAATTCTTTTTAAGATAACAAGAGGCATTATGGTAACCATTGTTAATCACCTTGTATTTTTTTTTACATTATATATTATGTCCATCCTTTTGATTTGACTGACTCTGTCCTGGTATGTCACATTTGGTTTTACTTTCTTCATAAAAAAGTAATAGCTGTGGGAGTAATAAAACCCAAAATGTGTAATTGTCATTGTATAAAAGAAAGGAAAAGAAAGTTCTCTAAAAGATATAACTGCATATATATTTAAGTGTATAAGATAGATAACTATATTACTGAGTTTTGTTGGATCATTGAACAAAACTGTTTGCAATCTCACTGTTTGAAAGTCCCCTCTATATGCTTTAATTTTGTAACTTCAACAACTATTTCTAAGATGACAATATGTAATTAACTAGTGATTTCCTACTGTTTATTTTTTCTGAAATTCTGTATAATTTGTACCCCTTTTATGTTTTTTTTTCTCCTTAAATAAAATTAAATAAGATAAAATAAAAAAAGGGATAAGAGAGGACATTGTAACAGAACAACGCAGGTCAGAACCCAACAATTCAAGCTTCATTGTGTTTCACCATCAGATAATCTAACATAATAGTAGTCACCATAGTGCCTCTTTCCTTGAATTATTTGAATGTAACTTCGTATGCTATAACATCAAGCATATCAAGACAGTGTGAAGCCATTCAAGAGAATGCAAGAATTATAGGGTATTTAGAACCAGCTAATAGAAAATGAACAACAGTTTCTATATTATCTCTTTGCCTACAAAGAATTTTGTTTATACTATAGCATATAGTGAAATATAGTAAGATACATCATGTTAAAACCAGTGGAAATGGATGTACCACAGCTTGATGGGACTTCAAAACAAGATGGTATTAAATCAGTACTAGCTTTTGTGTTGTGTTGTTTTCCTCAAAATAGCTATTCATTCTATCATAGATACTAAAATCAAACAATCCAGGTTAAAACCGTTGCAATTAATGAGTGAAAACATTATATGGTTTCAAACCAATATTATTGGGAATCATGATTACCACATACTTTTATGTATTGTTATCAATTCTTACACTAGGGAAACTATTTGGTATTTATACATGTGAGTTTGATTTATTTCACTTATGAGTATGGTCTCAAGCTGCATCCATTTATTTATAAGTGTCTCAATGTGATCCTTCTTTATAGCTGAGTAGTACTCCATTGTATAAAAATACCACAACTTTTTAATCCATTCTTCAGTTGATGGACACTTAGGTTGTTTCTAAGATCTGGCTATTACAAATTGTGCTGCTATAAACATGGGTGCACATATATCACTGTGGTATGATACTTAAGTTCTTTGGGGAATATGCCTAGAAGTGGTATAGCTGGGTCAAATGGGGCTTCTAGTCCCAGTTTTCTGAGAAATCTTCAGACTAACCTCCACATGGTTGCTCTAGTCTACACTCCCACGAACAGTGCAGGAGAGTTCCTTTTTCCCCACAGGCTCTCCAGCATTTGTTGTTGGTGGTTTTCTTGATCTTGGCCATTCTTTCAGGAGTGAGATGAAATCTCAGTGTAGCTTCAATTTGCATTTCTTTAATGACTAATGATGATGAACATTTTTTCATATATTTATTTACCATTTATATTTCTTCATCTGAGAATGGTTTATTCATCTCAGATGCCCACTTTTGGATTGGGTCTTTGAATTTTGGGGGTCTAATTTTTTCAAATTCTTTGTATGTTTTAGACAGAAGTCCTTTGTCTGAGGAGCAGTTCACTAAGATTTTTTCCCAGTTTGTGGGTTTTCTTTTCACTATGCTGGAGATTTCTTTTGACATGCAGAAACTTTTTAATAGAAGGTGATCCCAGTTATTGACTCTGGGAAGTATTTCCCATGCAGTTTGAGTCCTATTTATGAATTCTCTACCTACTCCTATGTCTTCAAGGTTTTTACCCAATTTGTCTTCCAATAGATTTAGTGTTTCTGTTTTAATATTTAGATCTTTGATCCATTTAGATTTTATTTTAGTACATGGTGATAGGCATGGGTCTAGTTTTAGTTTTTGGCATATGGAAAGCCAGTTTTTCCAGCACTATTTATTAAAGAGACTGCCATTCTCCCAGTGAACCTGTTGGCCTCTTTATCAAAGATAAGGTGGTTGAGTGTGTTTGTAGTTGTGATTGTATCTTCTAATCTATTCCACTGGTCTTCAGCTCTGTATTGGTTCCAGTACCATGCTGATTTTACTACTGTTGCTTTGTAGTATAACTTCAAGCCAGAGATTGTGATACCTCCTTCCTTGCCTTTGCTGCTTAGAACTGTCTTTGCTATTCTTGGTCTCTTCTCACTCCAGTTGAATTTTAGGAATGATTTCTCGAGTTCTTTGAGGTATGTTGATGGTATTTTTTCTATCGGAATTGCTTTGAATCTGTATAAAAGTTTTGGGAGAATGGCCATTTTCACAATATTTATTCTTCCTATCCATGAGCAAGGGATGTTTTTCCATTTTCTGAGATCATCTTCAATTTCATTTTTCAATGTGTTATAATTTTCCCTGTACAGGTCTTTCACTTCTTTCGTGAGAGTAATTCCTAGATATTTTATTTTTTTGTTTGCTAGTGTGAAGTGTGTGGCTTCTCTTATTTCTCTCTCTGTGACTTTGTTGCTAGAGTACAGGAATGCTATTGATTTTTGAGTACTGATTTTTTTTTTTTGTCTTTTTCCTTTTTATCGGTACCGGGGATTGAACTCACGACTGCCTGCTTGCAGGGCAGGTGCTTATGCCGCTGAGCTAAATCCCCAGCCCGTTGAGTATTGATTTTATATCCAGCTACATTACTGAATTTATTTATTATATCTAGCAGTCTTTCAATGGAGTTTTGGGGATCTTCTATATAGTGTATCATGTCATATGGAAATAATGATAGCTTAACTTCTTCTTTTCTTATCTTTACACCTTTTATTTCTTTCTCTTGTCTAATTACTCTGGCTAGTATTTCCAGTAGTATATTAAATAGGAGCAGTGATAAGGGACATCCTTGTCTTGTGCCTGATTTTAAAGTAAAAGGCCTTCAATTTTTGTCCATTTAATATGATATTGGCTGTTGGTTTGTCATAGATGGCCTTTATTATATTGAGGTAAAGACTATCTATTCTAATTTTCTGCAAGGTTCTTATCATAAATGAATGTTGCACATTATCAAAAGCTTTTTATGCATCTATAGAAATAATCATGTGGTTCTTACTTTTGGCTCTCTTGATATGGTGTATTACATTTATTGATTTATGTATATTGATCCATCTCTGCATGCCTGGGATGAATCCCACTTGGTCATGGTGTATGATCTTCTTGATGACTTGCTGCATCCTATTTGCCAGTATTTTATTGAGGATCTTTGCATCTGTGTTCATTAGGCAGATTGGTCTGTAGTTCTCTTTTTCAGTAGGTCCTTTTCAGGTTTTGGGACTAGAGTAATATTTGCTTCTAGGAATGATTTAGGAAGGATTGCTTCCCTTTCAATTTCATTGAAGAGTTTGAGCAATGTTTGCATTAGCTCTTCTTTGTATTTCTTGTAGAATTCTGCAGTGAATCCGTCTGGGCCTGGGCTGTTATTTGTAGGTTAGGATTTAATTACATTTTCAATTTCATTAATAGAAATTGGGTTATTCAGTAGTTTTACATCTTCATGACCTAGCTTTGGTACTTCATATGCTTCTAGGAATCTGTCCATTTCCTCTGTTATCAAACCTTTCAGAGTAGAGGTTTTCAAAATAGGTGTTGATGATTTTCTGTATTTGAATAGGGTCTGTAGTGATTTCTCCTCTTTAATTCCTTATTGCATGAATTTGAGCTTTTTTCTTCCCTTTTAAAAATAAGGTTGGCTAGGGACTTGTCAATTTTATTTATTCTTTTAAAGAACCAACTCTTTGATTCACTGATTCTTTGGATTGTTTTCTTAGTCTCTATGGCATTAATTTCTGCTCTGATTTTTATAATTTTCTCCTTTCTTTTGGCTTTGGGCTTAACTTGTTCTTCTTTTTCTAGCTTTTTGAGGTGTAGCATCAGGTTATTTATTTGTATTTGTTCTGTTTAACTGATGTGGGAACTCAGTGCAATGAATTTTCCTCTGAGGACAGCTTTCATTGCATCCCAAGATTCCAGTAAGTTGTATTTGTATATTCATTTGCTTGTAGGTATTGTTTAATTTCTTCTTTAATTTCTCCTGATACCCACTGATTGCTCAAGAGTCTATTATTCAGTTTCCATGTGTTTGAGGGATTTCTCCAGTTACTTTTATCATTAATTTCTGGTTTCATGGTGCTATGACCTGATAACATGCATGGGATAATTTCAACTCTTTTTCATTTATTTAAATATGTTCTTTGAGTTAGTATGTGGTCTATTTTAGAAAATGTCCCATGTACCACTGAGAAGAATGTATATTCTGATGTTCTTGGATGGAACACTGTATGTGTCTATCAAGTCCATTTGTTCACAGGTGTGATTCAGTTCTGTTATTTCTTTGCTGATTTCTGTCTGGTGGATCTGTTCCTTGGTGTCAATGGTGTGTTAAGATGTCCTGTTAAAATTGTGTTACTGTTAACTTGGTTTTTCACTTCTGCTAGTACTTGTTTTATATAACTGGATGCTCTGGAATTTGGTACATATATATTTATGATAGTTACCTCTTCCTCTTGGAGTTTTCCCCTAACCCGTATGGAGTGATCTTCTTTATTCTTTCTGATTATTATTGGCTGCAAGTTCACATTGTCTGCAAACAGAATAGCCACTCATGCTTTTTTTGGGGTTCCTGTTGCATGAAGTATTGTTTTCCATCCTTTAACTTTCAGTCTTTGGGTATCCTTTTGGGTTAGATGGGTTTCTTATAGATAACATATGGTTGAATTTTGTTTCTTGATGCATTCTGCCAGTCTGCTTGTTTTAACTGGTGCATTGAGACCATATACATTAATGGTTATAACTGTTATATATTGGTTTATTGTTGACATGTTATCTTTCTGCTGTTGCATTTTTATCTTTTGGTTCTGTTTAATTGTCTGCTTTGTTCAGTGGTTTTTTCCTAAATGTATCTAGGCTGTCTTTCAGTATTCTTTGCAGGGTTGGCTTGGTGATAACGTAGGTTTTCAGCTGTTCTTTATCATGAAAGT
This sequence comes from Cavia porcellus, assembly GCF_034190915.1. Lineage (NCBI taxonomy): Eukaryota > Metazoa > Chordata > Mammalia > Rodentia > Caviidae > Cavia > Cavia porcellus. The sequence goes on along the minus strand of NW_026947513.1, from coordinate 45,444,567 downwards.
ATCTTATTTCTCCATCCATTTTGAGGGACAGTTTGGCAGGGTACATCAGTCTAGTTTGGAAATCATTTTCCTTTAGGATCTGAAATACTTCATTCCATGCTCTTCTTGACTTTATTGTTTGTGCTGAGAAGTCTGCTGTGATTCTGATGTTTCCCTGTAGAGGTTATCTGTCTTTTCTCTCTGACAGCTTTAATATTCTATTCTTTTGTTTGATTTCTGGGATGGCCATTATTATGTGTCTGGTGTAGTTTTATTTTGGTTATGGCTATTTGGAGTTCTATATGCTTCACTAATCTTGATATTAGTTTCCAATCTCATGTTTGGGAAATTTTCAGTCATTACTCCTCTAAATATCCTCTTGACATCCTTTAAGATGTCCCCTTCTTTTTCATTTATCCCTATCAACCTTATGTTCCTCTTTGCGTCATCTTGCAGGTGTTGAATTGTTATTTCTTGATTTCTTGTTATTTTTAAAAGCTTTTTCCTTTCCTGTTCACTGGCTGCAATCTTGTCTTTGAGGTCTGAAATTCTATCTTCACATTCATTGAGGTGGTCTTTACAACTGTCGATGGAGTTTTTCATGTCCTGTATATCTCTTTGCATCTGCTTTATATATTCTGTTTGTTTCTTGTATTGTTCATCCAGGGATTCTATCTTTTTGTTTAGTTCCTCCAATTTTTTAACTGTGTCTTCTTTAGATATGTTCAGCATCTCCTTCATTTCTTTTATCATTTCTTCTTTTCCCTGAGCGATTATTTCTAGTTTGAATTCCTTTAAGGCTTCCCAGAGTTACTTTTTTATTTCTGTTACTATTATTTCAGTTATTTCAGATATGTGGCATATATTTTCTAAGCACATGGCTCCTAGACTTTCTTGGGATGGGCTGGTTGTTTGAGATTGCATTTTGGTCTTTCATTTTGTCATTTTCCTATATTTCCGAGCTTCAAGTGTTGTTCTAAATGAGGGAGAGAGGTCAGCCAGGCTGGGTCGGAATTCCCTGTCCCCTCCTGACTCACTGATCTCAACAGGAAGCCAGGGCCTGTGTCCCAGGGGAAGAAGAGAGTTCCGCCGGGCTGGGATGGGGTTCCTTGCCTCCACTGGATTTGCTCATCCTCACAGGAAGCCAGGGTCTGGTCCCTAGGCAAGGAAGAGGGCTCTGCTGGGCTGGGATAGGGTTCCCTGCCTTCGCTGAACTTACTCGTCCAGACAGGAAGCTGGGGCCTGGCCCCCAGGTGAAGAAAAGAGTTTGGCCGGCTGGGCACATCTTTATCTTTCCATTCTGTTTAATTTTCTGCCTTGTCTAGTGTTTTTTTTCTATGTGTGTCTAAACTGTCTTTCAGTATTGTTTGTAGGGTTGACTTGGTGATCGTGAAGTTCTTCAGCTGTTCTTTGTCATGGAAGTATCTTATTTTTCCATCTATTTTGAAGGGCAGTTTTTCAGGATACATCAGTCTAGGTTGGAAATCATTATCCTTTAAGATCTGAAATACTTCACTCTGTGCCTTTCTTGACTTTGTTGTTTGTGTTGACAAGTTTGCTGTGATTTTGATAGGTTTTCCTTTATAGTTGATCTGTCTTTTTTTCTAACAGCTTTTAATATTCTGTACTTATGTTGGATTTCTGGCATGGTGATTATTATATGTATGGGTATATTTTTATTTTGATTATAGCTCTTTGGAGTTTTATGTGCTTCACTGATCATGATGTTAGTTTCCATTCTCATTTTTGGCAAATTTTTAGCTATTACTTCTGTAAATAGCCTCTTGATATCATTTGTGTTGTCCCCTTCTTTTTCATTAATCCCCATCAATCTTATGTTGTTTTACTTTGCATCATCTTGCAGCTGTGGAATTGTTATTTCCTGGTTCCTTGTTATGTTTAATTGATCTTTTCTTTCACTAGCTGCATTTTCGTTCACTAGCTGCAATCTTGTCTTTGAGGTCTGAACTTCTGTCTTCACTTTTGTTGAGGTGGTTTTGAAAACTTTCAATGGAATTTTTGATTTCTTGTATTTCTCTTTGAATCTGCTCCATTTCTTCTGTTTGTTTCTTATATTGTTCATCCAGGGATTCTACCATTTTATTTTGTTCCTCTTATTTTTTAATTGTTTCCACTTTAGATGTGTTCAGCATCTCTTTCATTATTTTTATCATTTCTTCTTTTACCTGGGAGATTATTTCTAGTTTGAATTCCTTTAAAGCTTCTTAGAGTTGCTTCTTTATTTCAGTTACTATTATTTCAGGTATTTCAGGTGTATGGCATATATTTTCTTCTATGTACATGGCTATTAGACTTTCTTGGGATGGGATAGAGCTTTGAGACTGTGTTTTGGTCTTTCATTTTGTCATTTTCCTATATTTCTGTGTTTTAAGTGTTCTGAGGATTTCTCTGTGTGTGTTGGAAATCTTCTTCTATGCCTTAGGGCTGAGCAGAATTTGATGATCATGGTCCAGTCAGGCCCACAGGATCTCCTGTGCCACCTTCAGTGTTCCAGGAAGCTGTGTGGGCACCTAACCACTGTGAATGATCATCCAAAGCTCTTCCCAGGAAAGGACCAATATGCTGCAACTCGCTTAGCATGGTTTCAACTCCCTTGATTGAAGAAGGTCACTGGGTGTAATCTAGTTGGCCTGTAAAACCTCCCAAGCCTAGTCTAGTGTGGCTGGAAGCTGGGCACATTCTTGACCACTGGGAGCGATGATCTGAGCGATGATCTCCCGGGGCTCAGGTTGGTGAACAGGTATTCATCCCTGCCGTCAGCCCAGTTTCCTCCTCCAGCAGCACAGTCCACAAGATTGAAAGAAGGTCACTGGGTGTGGCCCAGGGAAGCCCAAAACCTGCAGAGGCCAGTCTAGTGTGGCTGGAAGATGGGCGTGTCCTTAACCACTGAGAGTGATGATCTTAAACTCTTCTCGGGCTTGGGATGGTGTGCAGGAACTCACCTCCTCCGGCAGCACCTCTATTGTTTTTAAAAGATAGGGCCAGGAATGTAGTTCAGAAATGGAGTATTTGCCTAGCAGACACAGGCCTTTGTTTCAATTTCTGGTGCATTAAATAAGATTAAACCATAGTTGTTGATTTTTTCAAGTACTTACCGTGGGATTTGCATTTTGTTCATGAACTCTTTGCCTACCCTTGTGTCTTCAAGATTTTTACCTACCTTGTCTTCCAGTAGGTTTAGTATTTATGTTTTAATATTTACATCTTTGATCCATTTTGACTTTAGGTTAGTGCATGGTGATACACATGCATCTGGTTTCAGACTTCAGCATGTGGAAAGCCAGTTTTTTTTTCCAGAAACCTTTATTAAAGCTTTCTTCCAGTGAATATGTTTAGTCCCTTTGTCAAATATAAGGTAGCTGAGTGTCTCTGTAGCTGTGTCTGAATCTTCTAGTCTGGCCCATTGATCCTCTGGCCTATTTCTTTGCCAGTACCATGCTGATTTTATCACAGTAGCTTTGTAGTAAAATTTCAAGTCAGGGATTGAATGTCTCCTGCCTTGCCTATAATGCCCAGAGTTGCTTTTGCTATTATAGGTTTTTCTGTTTCTAAACGAATTTTAGGAATGTTTTTTCTAGATATGTATGGTATGTTAATGGTATTTTGATTGGGATTACATTAAGCAGTTTTGGGAGTATGGCCATTTTCACAGTATTGGTTCTTCCTAACCAAGAACAAGGGATATCTCTCCATTTTCTGATACCCTCTTAAATATCCTTTTTTATAGTACTATAGTTTTTCCACATATAGATGTTTTACATCCTTTGTTACCTTGATTCCCAAGTATTTCATTGTTTTGGATGCTATTGTGAAATGTGTCATTTCCATATTGTCTCTCAGTGAGTTTGTTGCTTGTGTACAGCAATGCTATTGAGTTTTGACTGTTGACTTTGTGTCTAGCTACACTGCTGAATTTGTTTATTAACTCCAGTAGTCTTTTGATACAGTTTTTGGGATCTTCTATGTAGAGTATTATGTCATCTGCAAATAGTAATATTTTTATTTCTTCCTTTCCTATCCTTATTCCTTTTATTTCTCTCTCTTATCTAATTGCTCTGGCTAATGTTTCCAGAGCTATATTGAATGGGAGTGGTCCTGATTTGAGAGTGAAACATTTCAGTTTTGTCCTTTTAGTATGATGTTGGCTGTTAGTTTGTCATAAATGGCTTTTATCGGATTGAGGTAGATAATATATATTCCAAGTTTCTATAGGGTTTTTATCATGAACAAATGTTGAACTTTATCAAAGGTTTTTCTGCATCTATTGAGATGATCATGTGATGTTTGTCTTTGGCTCTGTTGATGTGGTGTATTATATTTATTGATTTGTGTATGTTAAACCATCCTTGCATTCCTGGGATGAACCCTACTTGATCATGATGTATAAGCTTCTTGATGATTTGCTGCAGTATATTTGCCAGTATTTTATTGTAGATTCTTGCACTGATGTTCATTACTGAGATTGGCTATAGTTCTCTTTTTTGGTTGGTTCTTTGCTGGGTTTGGTATTAGAGTAATACTTGCCTACAAGAATGAATTAGAAAGAATTGCTTCCCTTTCAATTGCATTGAAAAGTTTAAAGAGTATTGGCATTAAATCATCTCTAAATTTCTTATAGAATTCAGCTGTAAATATATCAGTACCTGGGCTTTTCTCTGTTGGTAAGATTTAATCACATTTTCAATTTCAGTAGTTGATATTGAGTTATTCAAAATTGTTATATTTTCTTGCTTCAGCTTTGATAATTCATACATTTCTAGAAGTCTGTCCATTTCATCTGTGTTTTCCACCTTATGTGAGTAAAGATTTTCAAAGCAGGTATTCATGATCTTCTGAATTTCCTTGGGATCTGTAGTAATTTCCCCCTTTTCATTTCCTATAGCATAAATTTGAGTTTTTGTCTTTTTTTCTTGATAAGGTTTCTAGAGGTTTATCAATTTTATTCTCTCAAAGAACCAGGTCTCTGATTCATTAATATTTTGTATTGTTTTCTTCATCTCAATTGCATTAATTTTTGCTCTGAGCTTTCTAATTTCCTCTCTTCTATGAGCTTTGGGTTTTACTTGCTCTTCTTTTTCTAGAAGCCTGGGGTATAACATTAAGTTATTTATTTGTGCTCATTATGTTTTCTGGATGTGAGTCGTTGGGTTTTTTTCAGAGGTGGCTGAATCTAGAGTGTGTGATTGACTTATAGAGCAATGCTAGAATTAAGGGTGGTGGGGTTAAGTGATTGCTGGATCAGTTCATTGATTTGATTGTCAGCACCATTGTCCTAGGAGACTTAGTGCAATATAGGCGGTAGAAGGAGGCTTGTTTTCTCATCTCTCATTGATATTTCTGCCTGCTACCACCTTGGATAGTTGCCCCTCTGACATGTGCTACCCAGTTTGGAGCCAACTGATAATGGACTAAAATCTCAACAAACTATGAGCTAAATAAACCTTTCCTCTTTTAACTATGAGCATCAGGTGTTTTGTCTCAGCAACAAGAAAAGTAACTAAACCAGAATTTGTTACCACAGAAGTGAGGTTGTTTCTGTGGCTATTCCTGACCATGTGGTTCTGGAGCCTTTGGGAAAGGCTTGTGGGAAGGGTTTGGAAAGTTTTAGAGATGCTGACTGAAAAAATTGCACTGGAGAATACCTTAAGCTGTACTATGTGGAGGATTCTGGTCAGACCTCAGAAGACCAGAAGGTTGATAGAAATGCTGCCAGTAAAGACCAGGCTCGGGAGGTTTCTGCTGGGAAGAAAGTCTTTACTGAGTGTTGGACTCCAGATGATATGTGTTAGGGCTTGGCAGAAAGTTTGTCTGCATTTTCCTCTTGTCCAGAGGCTTTGCCTGAGTCTAAGATTAAGGGTTGTGGAACAATTAATGTGGCATAAGAAATTTCAAGACAGTCAAATGTTGAGATGGTGGCATGGCTACAGTTGGGGGCTTTTAGCCAGATTTATGTTGAGAATTAAGAATTCCCAGCAAAATGATGTAAAACATTGTGAATTTGGCCAGAAAGGGAGTTCTAGTAAGCAAAAACAGAACAAAGGAGATCTTGGTTGCTGAGAAGGAAAAGAAGAATAGAAAAGTTGGCCTGAACGCATCACAAAAAACCAGTAGGACTCTACTCTTTGCAACCTCAAAATTGCAAAAAAGAGTCCCGGTGAACTGTTTTCCAGAATTCTTTGAGCATGAATAATTTGTTCCTTGACATTTGATTCTGGGTGCTCAGCAATCCAGGCATTTGCCCTCTACAGAAAAGAAAGAAGGAAGCCTGGTTACTGCTCCAGCTGGCAGCAGACCTTGACATCATCCACATGGTGCTGGTTGCATGCATGTGAATAATGCAAGTTTTGGCCTCAGGAAGGCCTCCATTTAGATTTCAGAAGGCCTTGGGAGGCCAGGCAGTGTGCCTCTGAGGGCAGTGTGTGAAGTGTGTGTGTGAAGCAGAGGTACAGTGGAGATTCCAGAAGTTTAGAGAAACCAGGAATGTGGATTGTCTGAGGAACAATAAGGAGGGAGCAAAGCAGGCCAAGAGAGAAGCCTCTTGGGGCTACAAGAACTGAAAGTGCCATGGAGGTGGAGTCACCCAAAGTCTTCGGAGTTCACATCTTGCCATGAACTTTTTGAATAGAATGTTGGAGTAGTTTTATTAACTTTTCATTTGTACAGGGGCTCATAGCTAAGAGTTTACCTTGAATATCAGAGGAGACTTTGGACTTGGACTTTTCAGCAATGCTGAAACTGTTATGCTTTGGCGACTCTTGAAGATGAACTGAATGCTTTTTGCATAAACGGTTGTGCATGAGTCACTGCTGGGACAGGGACACAATGCTATGGTTTGTGTCTGGATGTCCCCCTTAAGCCTCATGCAGTCATAAGGGTTTTTTTCCAGAGCTGGCTCAATCTAGAGTGGGTGATTGATTCGTAGTGCAATGCTGAGATTAAGGATGCTGGGATTATGGGTGGGTGATTGCTGGATCAGTTCACAGATTGGATTGGTACCACCCTCATCCCAGTGGACTGGCTGTGTATAAGGCACAGGAAGAAGCTTGTCTCTCCACTCTCACTTGCTGCTTTTGTTATTTTCCACTGCCACCATAAATGGTTGCCCCTCTCCTAAACCACTCCACCTTGGAGCCAGCCCTTTATGGCTTGAAACCTCCATAGACTGTGAGCTAAATAAACCTTTCCTCCTTTAATTTTGGGTATCAGGTAATTTGTCTCACAACATGAGAAAAGTAACTAAGAATCTTTTTCTTAGAAACTTTCTTTTTCTTTCTTCCTTTGTGAGTGTAGTGTATTGGGTCTCAGGAATAGCAAAGATGTCTAATGCATTGTAGATGAAAATGTCTTGTCACACAGAAGCATCTTTTATTAAAAAAAATTACAGATGTTCCTTGCCTTAGGTTGGAATTAGATTCTATCGTAAGTTGGAAATATCATTGAGACTATATTTAACATACCTAAGCTACTTATCTTTGCAGCAGTCCTAGCCTAGCACAGGGTGTTTACCTTGTAAATGCATAGATGACTGGATGATTGCTCCACTCCTAGCATTGTGGGAAGGTATCACACTGCTCTCATCAGCTAGGCAAAGATCTGTGGTGATCAAGCTCAACTATTAACTTGATGGGCATGTGGCTGCCTAGGGTGTTAGGAAAGGTGGGTCATGGGGGTGTGATTTTTGGGTCTATGTCTAGTTTCTGGCCCTTCCTCTCTCATGCTGTTCCCTATTCTGCTTTCTAGCTGCTGTGAACTCAGCAGGTTTTCCCTACCATGCTCTTTTTCCATGAGCATCTGCCTTAGAGCCAGCCAACCATGGACCGGGCTCTGGAAACTATGCACCCAATGAGCCTCCCCTCCTTTAAGTGTGTCAGATAATGTGTCCCAGCAGTGGGGAAGGTGGCTAAAACAAGATTAAAATTCAAAATTTAAAGTACAGTTTCTGCTGACCACATATAATACCTTCTTAAGTAGCAAAATCATAAATAGAATCATACTAAATTGCTAACTCTCTGCAATGTGTTATAGGGTATGACTGAAGAAAGTATACAGTGGGATAGGAACCAAATCACCAGATCACTTAGGTGACTAGAAAAGTAGTGCTTGGGGCATATGGACAAACAACTGTGCTTCAGAGTTCAAAGGATGTGAGGGAAAGAGCATGAAAAAGATATGGGGACTTAAGATATCTTGGATCGACAGCTTCCGGCACTAAATGCTTTCAGACTGAAGTTCTTTCTGGGTATTCATTTCCCAGGCACCTGATGACTTAGCCTCCTCCTCCTGACTGACTGATGTGCTTCCTCCTGCGTGACTCTCAAGGCACCTGGGTCACAGAGCGACTCACTCATTGTGGGAGTCAGGAGTGGAGTCTGTTTCACATACATCATACATGTGCGTGTGTGTGTGTGTGTTACAGAAAAATCTGGAGCACAATTTGTAGCAGGAGTTGGAAGGTGGATGAGAAGTAATACTTTAATGTTAGCATTAAAAAACCATCATTCATTTCTTCATGGATTCATTTACAATGATTGATTGAGTGTATCCTATGTGCTAGGAGCTCTTTTGCTCTGTAGGTGTAGTCTCTTTTAGGGGGCTTGCTGTTAAATCTTCCTATAGAGTGTACCCAGGGAAGGGAGGACAGATGTGCTGTGATGTGATTATAGGTGGGGATATAGGGACTTGTATGGCTTGCTAAGGGATATGGGCACTGAGCTAGGGCAGGAAGTTAAAGGCTCTAGGGAAGACCTGAGTGCTGAGGGGCCTGTGCAATGTGAGGGTGCAAGACTAGAGGTGAGAGGACCAGCTATAGAGCAATGGGGAGGCTGATCAAGGGCTGGGGGCGGGGTTGAAGAAAGGAGGACAGATTGGTGCGAAGAGAAGAGTCACTGTTCACACAGAGCGGTGTGACTGGTAACTGGCGCTTTGGTGCTGTGCAGAGCAACAGAGCTGAGCTTTGCCCCTCACTAGCGTGGCTACCTTGGGCCAGTGATGTCTCTCAGGTTCTGTTTGGTCCAAGCTAACACTAACTGTGTGAAAAGGGTCCTTTCTGTTCACTTCAATTGAGAATCAGGTCTCTACCTATTCCTTGAATCTCAAGAATTGCATATTCAAAACCTTGCATTTTATACAGTCAAATGTCAGGCAAGTAACAACTGTAAAATAATTATGTCCTAGGGTTATCATGAAGATGAATGTGATTCTAAATCTAAACACAGAATCCTGATCTGTACTAAGTGCTCAATAACAGCTATTTCTTGATGTCTAATTTTTTAAAAAAAATTCTTAAGAAATAAAATTCTTAAGAGATCCTAGAATAGCTAGGATCAAACTAAACATTTTTAATACTTGTTATATAAGTTGCCCAATTGCCTTCCAGTTTTATAGAAAGATTGAAGAAATTTGGAAGCAGGTTAGCAAATTAGTCAAGAATGAATATTTTTAAGTGATCATTGCACCAGGGATGTAGCTTAGTGGCAGTGTCTGCCTGGCAAGTGTGAGGCCCTGAGTTTGATCCCCTGTACAAAAAAACAATCCATTGCCAATTGTTAAGTGACTAAATGTATGCAATAGCTTTAGTTACATTTTTTTGAATTTGACTATTGAATATTTTTATGTGTTGAATTTGTTCATCAGTTGTTTATCTCCACTGCTCAGGTAAAATATTAATCAGTTGTTTACTCCTCATGTAAGTATTTTCCCTGTAGAAGCTATTTATAGAATAATAGTATTACCTGTCAGGTATAGTGCACATTTATTTTTGGATACAGTTTTAATTATTCATGGAATCAAATTAGTGAATTTTTTCTTATGTGCTAATATTTCTTAGTGTCTTTTGGATAGATATCAGCTATCTTGTAGTTTTATTAATCCATGAAAAAATACTTTAGAGAAATGTTTTAAATAGCATTCCAACTTAAGTTTTCCTAATATTTACTTGTTTGAGCAAGATTAGTTATGATAGCTCACGGTTTTGTAGTTCATTTTGTCCTACATCATATTTTTGTTTTGTTTCTGAGTTTTAATGTACTACTGTCACTATTCTAGTTCATATTCTATACAGTGATGTAAATCTCTATAGTGCCCCTCTTGTTGTATAATGTTTGCTATTCAGCCAGTGTTTTGATTTTTTTCTTTCTTCTTACTATAATGACATTATGAATATAGAATGTTTCTATTTTTGGTTATCAGAGCTAAGTTTTTCTTTAAACAAAAATTTAACTCACAACAGGTAAGTATTGGAAGGGGCTTATATGTTCACCAACAATTGAATGGATAAAGACAATGTGGTGTTTACACGTGGTGAAATACTAGTCTGCCAAAAGAAGCAGTAAACTTGAGTCATTTATAGGACAGTCAATGCACCATGAGACAATAGCGTCAAGTGAAATAATCAGACACAAAAGCTTAACTATCTCTTGGTTTCTCTTGTATGAGAGTACAACATTAAAAATTAAAATAAAATGAAGGATAGATGGTGAAAGGCAGGGAGATAGATCATTCTCGGAGGGGAAGGGCACCAAGAGAGGGCGGCAGAGAGAGGGGAAGGACAGGAGACTGGTAAAAAGCATTGGGCTAGGTTAAGCACATGAGCCATGCAAGGAATGCAAACATGTCAGAAGAGGGCCAGGGGATACGAGAAGGGTGGAGGACAGAGGGAGGGAAGGGAAAGGGAATCAAAAAGCAATTGAAATCTGTTCTGCACATGAATCAGCTCCACCCAACTCCACACACGCTCCACACACATTATGCACTGTGCACATCTGTCACACTGAATGCTAATTTTGCCTGTGTCTTAAGAGTCAGGTACTGGAATATCAAACACACCTATGCACATGAATATGTTGCACTTGAATGATTTATTGAGATCAGTAAAGTGAAAACAGACCCATCTAAAAAGTCTGTGTCCAAAAGGAATGAAGATACATCTCCTTGAACTGCTAACCAAGAACATAAGAAGTTTACAGTATTCAATATTAGGACCTGAAAAAATGACAAAAATTCAGGATACAGATATTAAGATAAAGAATATTAACTTGCTTCATATGTTAAAGGCATTTTTCACACAACTGAACACATTTGTGAAATATCGCTTTGTATTAATTTTCATTCAGTAGAAGACAAGAGCCTTATCTTGTTTCTTACATATGAATGTTAAACAATTACTGAACAGGTTTACTTTTTATATAATGAGAGTTGCAAATATTCTTTTTAATAGAAGAGAACCACTCATGGAACACAACTGAAGAAATTGTTTAGGATACCTTTCAATACTATAATAATTTCTAGGCGTTAATTTGATTCCCTTCATATCCTTAATTCTTAGTAAAATATAATACTGAGGCTTAGCTAAAGTGGCGTACACCATTGCCCATCACAGGAAGTGGGCTCATCAGTGCCGTCTCCAGAATGGGATGTTTTCACTAAAACAAGTAACTTTTAGATCACTGAGCCTTTGTGACACTAGGGAAGCTCTCATACAGCTGGTGGTTAACACTCCCATAACACACCCTGCTGTAGGACCTCTTCTTGTACACACCTGCATTTTCTAAGTCTAATACTTGCCTTAATGGCCACATTCCTGAAAGGTTTTTGCCAGCTGGAAAGACTTCTTGCTTGTATGGCCTGGCTGCTAGGTCAGTGCACAGCTCTACTCCTGACGGCTTTTCCTGCTCTCACATCATGAACTCATCTGGGTCCTCTTTCAGGAGTTTAAAGATGCCCGTCTCGGCTGCGGAGGTGTCTTCCTCATAGTTTGCAGGGTCAGAAAGTGTCTCGGTGTCTTCAGGTACAGATTCTGTTGTATTGTTTTCAGGCAAATCTTCCATGGTGTCAGTAGCTGAATCTCCTGTGATGTTCACAGCTGCCGACGCAGGGACCCTGAAGTCGTATCTGGATTCAGCAGCCGTCAGCAGGATGGGATTGGTGTCTGCTCCCTTTATTCTGTGTCTCTGCATCCAAACACCAACTTCGTCGGTGGCCTCTTCATCACTGAGAGTCTCTTCCAGGTTACCTTTGTGTTTTTCAGCAGAGGCGGTCAGTTCAAACACAGTGATAAACTTCTCCTCATCAGTGTCATTTAGGGAAACCACAGTCTTGGGGTCCTTTTGGCAGACTACTAGGTTTACTTCAGTTATGCTCTCTTCTGTGAGGTCTGTAATGTCAGGAATAGAGGAGAAGTTGCCTTCAGTGGAGGGGAACACTTCAGCCTCAGGAAAAAAAGAATCAGTGGCTTTGTCAGTGTCAGCCTCTTTCTTGGCGGCAGGAGCAGGGCTGTCAGTGCTCTCTGCCAGGCCGTCTGAGCCTTCAGCAAGCTGCATGGGTTCTTCATCCTCCACATCAACAGCAGCCAAGAGGATATCCTCTTTTGTTATAGTGGAAAAATCTATTAAAGAGACAGTAGCGACTGGTGATGACCCCTTGCTAACGTTAACTGGGATGAAAGTTTCAGAGTGATATTCCTTAGCTGTGGTGTTCATAGTGCCAGTGGGAGTGGTCACTTCTCTCTCTGGAGGAGCTGATGACTTAATGTGCGCCTCAACTTCATCTTCTGGTTTTTGTCTTTCCTTTGTAGACGCAATCTTGTTGCTTGTAGTTGTTGAAAAATCACTGTCTAGCATACAGTCGTTTATTGAAGTAATGTGATCTCCTTCTGATGTGATCGTTGTTTCTGATTTAGGAACTGTGTTGTCAGCCCCGAAGAACACGGCTGCCTCAGCTGGTACCTTACTGCTTTCTGTTGGAGGATGGGGATACATTTTTGGCAGTCCATCTTGAGCCATGGGCTAAATGGCAGTGTACACCCCTCCGGTCTTTCCTCTGGCTTAGTGGCATCCTTGGTTGGGCTGCAGTGCTTACCCCAGTGACTGGAGCATTGGTCATCATGGGGATTGTTGCATCAGCCCCAGGGCTGGCATGCACACTGCTGTGCTGCTGGTGGTTTCTTTGCTATGATTGGATATCTGCTTGCAGGAGAATTGGTATTAGATGAAAAACATATCAGAGTTCTCCAAGATTACAGAATAAAACTCACACCAAGTATTTCATATGTGGGAGCTTAGGCTTGACTGGGTCTCTGTTTACAAGGGGTGTACCTTTGGAGGGGAGCTGGAAGCAGACAGAGCAGAGCCTGGTGGCACTTGGTGGGCTTGGGGTCAGCGGTAGGAACTCTAGAAGCCATGGATTATCAGCACTATCTTAAGGTTGTTTGTCTTCCAAGGAAGTAACGTGTCTTTTTGATGTGAAACCATCTTCCATTGAGATTTATGGTACTTAAATGTCCCCCCCAAAAAAATATTAATGGCAGTTTAGGCAGTGAGTGAAGCTGAGGAAGAAAATGAAGTAACATACAGACCAGTCAGTTCTTTTTTTCAGAGAGACAAGTCTCACATTTTCAGTAGGAAAAATAAAATGTTAGTTACTGGATTATTAGGAGTCACTTCACAGTGAGTATATACAGACACATCTGATGAAATCCTTATAGGACTGCATATATTCTAGCAGTGTTGAGGCCGACTTCTTTAGAAAATATAGTATAATCTCTGATTGCCACCAAGGATATTATCTGACTTATAGACAGAGAATCAGATTCCATAGATAAGTTTTATTTTATTTAAGTGGTAGTTTCATCTGCTGGAGTGTATATCCACTAATTGTCACATTTTATACTTTTTCAGGAAATTATCATGTTTTACTTTTTTTGATTAGTACACATTTGCAGTCCAGAAGGATTACATCACAGGGAGTCCACCCGTGTGCAGGAGGCATCTTCATGCTCATTTCTTTCTTTTTTCTTCCTCATCCTCCTCCTGCCCTCCATCATGTTTTCCTTTCTGTTTGTACAAGATTATTTCTATGGACATGTCTTTTAGAGTATGTCTGCCTTATGCCAGCAGCTGTAACAAAATCTTAGTTGACTAATAGGTATTTTTTTTTTTTTTTTGGTCTGATCTTTGGGATGTTTGATTCAGTGATTATTCCTTTTTAAAACTCTATTTTCCCCCCAAATTCATGGTAAAAGCCTTTTTTAAAAATGTAAAAATGGGGGAACATACTAACAAAAATGAGAGATTTCTTACTAAACTACAAGAAGGCACACTGATGGTCTTCAGGGATGCCTGACAAGCAAAGAAGTCCTCAGAACCAGGTTTGTGAATGCTACTCTCACAGTGATGTCCCCTGCTAAGGCTTTGAGTGGCAAATACCTTGTGATTCATCTGAAGAATTATCGGGTGCAATTTAAAAGAATCAACTATTAGACAAGTGGTAGCTCTCAAGGACAGTAGAATTTCTATTTTAGAAAAAGCTTATATGTCTCCAGATTTAAAAATTTATTGGAGAAAACACAGTTCTTAACATTCAGTTGTGATTATATTTATTATAGAGTTGCTAAGAAAATTTATGTTCAATATCTGCACTTACAAGTAATTTCCATCTTCAGGAACAGTGAAAGAAACTAGTGAAGTTGATTTTGAAAACTGTTATGCCACCATCCACATGTTCTCCTCCAGTGGCTGGAATGTTGGTACATGACTGAGATCACTATATTTAAAGAATGTGTTGGCTTGTGGGGTCTCCACTTCTCTGTCCCAAGGAAGAAGCTTTATGGAAGAGTCATTAGTAACCTCAGATGTACTTTTTAAAAACAGTGTAAGTTCCTTAGAGATATTCTTTAGGATAAGTGTCTTCATCTGCAACTGAGGAATATCAGCCCCTAAAAAAATGTCTTCCTCAAGCTTGTTAGCTTGTGGTGGAAGATAAATTTTTTGAAACCTAGATAATATTTTTTCTATTTCAACAATGGACTCTGCAATGACATTTGTAGTTTCTGAAGCTTGGAATTCAGTATTTGCTGCTCTAATAATTGTTTCCACCAGGGAAATCATCTCTGGGTAAGGTGGAGATGTTTTTATTGGTAGGAATAATAGTAATTATTTCTGCAAGCAAATTTGAGTACTCAGATGTGAAATTCACTTTGTAAGGAACAATGTAGCTTGGAGGGACTCCTTGGCTATAGGAAAGCTTCAAAAATTGCTTCAGAAGCATAGTTATAATCCGTATTGACTGATTTATCACCAGCAATTAGATTTTATTTCCTACACAAAAAAGCTAAACAAAGAGTCTGTGTTTGAATAAAGAATGGCTCCAAAATTCTGATTAATTCAGCACTGACTTTCTAAGTAGTCTTTTCTTTCAACCAGCTTTAACTTCCACTGGCCTCATTCAACAGTGCATGAAGACAAAGCCAGCTTAGAAAGCCTAAACTCAGGGAAGAAACTCAGGCTTCTAGATCTCCTTCCTTTGTTAAGGCGGGGAGACAAAAATCATCACCTCTGCTGGGTTTGAGTTAATCCCAAAACAAAATAAAGGAAAGCAAATGTCATTTTTCTATATGCTTGAATCCCTCAGGTATGGGTGCAACTCTGAACTTATCTTCTTTTTTTCTGCTTTCCAATGAAATTTTAATTCACTGTATTAGCACTTTGCATATATTGTTATTTATTTATCTACATGTGGATTCATCTTAGTAGGTGATAGTTTTCTTAAAGGATGGAATTGCATCTCAAAAATATATTCATAACACAGGAAAAGAAAAGTATTTTAAAATGAATGTAAGAATACTTTTTTTCTGCATGATTTGTATAAATACGCTGCTGACCTCGTAGGCATCCACTTCCTTTAATAGACTTTTTTTCCCCTTTAATCATTTTGATACTGGTAAATATAGCAGTTTTATCTAGTTTCTGAGGCTAATAATCTATACACATAGAATCAAATCCCCTTTATAGTATCACCTGCTGAGGCTATTCATTGATGCATACTCTAAAATACCCATGTAAACCTAAATTTAATTATTGACATTGAGGCCTTTTTTATTCAAGGCATAGTGTAACGGTACTTTAATCAAATAATACAGGGGTTCAATCTGGACTCAGTTGCCTTGCTATCCTTTTCCACTCCAAGACATCTAAAATTTACTTACTGTTAATTAAAACTTTACAAAATATATAGGTTTCTTTCACACAATGTAAATAACTCTCAGTCATTGCAAAATACAGGTCTTAGCAAATAGAAAAACAAATAAGTTCAAATTTTTGTCATTTACATTTTTTAGGCTTCTTCAATTTTCCCCATCCCTGGTCTTTTTAATACTTTGTTGCAGCTAACATTCTTTTATTAGACATTGGAGCAAATACCAAATATTCATCATTACATTCAAGACCATCATCAAATTTTTCTTACAAATAGGCAGAATGTTAGTATACAAAGTGTCTACATGTATTCTTATTACCATTAGATCAAAGCAACGAGTTAGCAATTGAACACCTATACTGATATCACTTTAGTATCTTGAAAATATTGTTCCTATGATGTTAAATATCACTCTTCTAGGAATGGATGAAATTGTTTGGAAAGCCAGTGCAAAAATTTGTACTTAAGAATGGAATGCTCATTCAATGAGAGACTGTATGTCACAGATTTCTGTTTCAAGTAAGCTGCCAGCTTCAGATGTGGAATTCCAATATGGCACCAGTTGGTCTTTACAAAGTCTAAGACAGCTAAAATTTCTGCCTCCTGGTTTTCAAATTTGAAAGTGGTGTTAAAAAAAAGACTTTGCATATTATGTTTATTTCATCTTGAAAATTTTTATAATGGAAAAAGACTTAATTCTTTGTCCCCCTTTATGGGTGTTAATATATCACTTACTTTTCCATAGGCTTTCCAGTTTTCTCAGTGTTTCTGTCCTTTGAAATGCTGCAGATGAACCCTGGCATGGCCTTCACTATGCAGAAGTAATATAATGGCCATTGCCAGTTTACTGGCTATAGCTGTAACAGGTTGCAGTATTGTGCTGTTAATAGCAACAGAGGTGTCTCCTCCTAAGGCTGTATTTGTGGTGGCTGTGGTCATTGTCTGTTCCACAAGGGTTGTAGTGGTAGTAGTTGAGGAACCAGGTTCAGCATCAGAGGCGAGGGTCACTGGACAGTGGAGGCAGTAACTGGGACACTGGTACTACTATAGACAGCTAAGTTATGACAGAAAACAGTAAATAGAGATTAGACCCAAGAGGAAGTCAGTGCAAACCATGAGACACATGGCTACAGGTGAATCTGAAGAGAGCAAGATCTCAGGATGCAGACACAATTGCCAGGCTTCCCTGGAGAGGAATGGTCACTTGAAATTCTACGTGATTAGCACACCTGTCCCAGCGAGCCCAGACAGGCATCAGACACACAGGTGGGGACCAGAACATCTGGACCCACGCTCCCAGCCCTCTCCAGGGATACCTTTCTTCTTTCCATGTACCTTGCTATGTGGCCCATTTCCTTATTTGGTTGATATTAGCTAAGCAGCTATACCAGTAATCTTTTAGGTTGACTACAGTGTGGCCACATTTTATCCACAATGTACTTTGCTGTGTAAATTAAACATGCATCAGTGACCACCTGTTCAGGGACCTCCTAGAAAGCCTGGAGCTGTTCTTATTATTTTCAGTACACTTGCTTTAAGACTTCAGGCCTCCATGTTGTGAGACCATGAACTTGGTGCATCTGATATCTAACAGGTCAGGAGTTATTGTCCTTAGCACAGCACTGGCAATTATTGAAACCTCTGAGGCCGAGTGTACTCTCAATACTTGTGGGAGCTGCACAAGTGGTTGTTATAGGAATTGTGATTCCCTTGGAGCAGAATATATAAAAGAAGTGCCAGATTTTAAGGCTCCGGAGTAAGCTGAGGGACGGTGGCATTCCTGAGTGAAGCTTTGGCATTGTCATCTGGAGAGGTGGCAGCTCCGGTGGCTGTGATATCTGCTGATTCTGTGGAAGTCTTCCCCTGGGGTTGTCACTCCCTAAACCTGGGTGGCTTAACCTAGAGTGACCAAAAAGTATAAATGAAGAGCAAAATACAGTGGTACCTTGAATCATGAATTTAATTTATTTCACAGTTAAAGGTGGCTGCTGTTGTGTTCATCCCTGGATTCAGAGTTCACAAATGGAAACAAAATTTTGCCAAATTAAAATAACTTGTTTACAGACAGAAGCATTTATGAACTGAATTATAGATATTAGAAAGTAGGGAGCTAGGTCTTTCTTAAAGCAGGGGATCAGGAGATGGAGGGGGGAAAGGAAAAGAAAGGAAAGGAAATGAGAAAAAGAATTAAGAGGTATTAGGTCCACGTATCAACTCCCCACAAGGAATGTAAGCAGTATGTACTAATATGTATTCATTAAGAAACTTATTTAAAAAGTATTTTAAAAAATGAACAACAAATGAAACTTATAGGAAACCAGAGTTAACTGAATTTAAATTTAAAACATAATAATTAAAATCATTCTTGTTGAGGAAAAAGACCAAGTTGGGCACAGAGGCAGCAGTCAGAGGGCAAAGTCCTTACTCAGTTGCCCTGGCTACTTGCTTTAGCTGTGCCGCCAGCAGCAGCTGTGTTACTGGTGGTTAAGGTTGTGGAGTGAGCACTGGTCGTGACAGCTATTTCTGAGTTGGTGACAATTGTTTTCATCAGTGCTGGGGTCAGGATCCAGCAATTGTGGGAATTAATTGAAGGCAAATGTGAAGTCTGTTTCTGTGACTGTGGAATCAGGGGCACCAGCTGTGACTGTACCAAGTGGTGTGGGGGAAGCTACAGTCACTGCATCATCCGCCAACTGTTGGTTTCTTCACTCACTGGCAGCTTAGGTAGCTGTGTCATCTGTCGTTTGAGTGACAGATGCACTACATGAGTGTTGGCTGAACTTGGTGTGACTGTGTGGTGAGTTCATCACACAGTGGTTGCAGCTGTGGCAGACCCAGAAGAGCAGAGGCAGAAGCTGCAGGCATTTCCATGGCAGCAGAAGCAAGCAGAGTGGCTGCTCTGGAACTGCTGCTGGTGGCAGCATAGCATTGCACTAGGGACCTCAGCAGGTGTGGATGATGTGGTTGCAGCGGTGGTGGCAGCAACAGCAGGAGACGTAGTACCTGTGTTTGCTGAAGCTGTAGAGACATTTGTTGAGCTGGCAGAGCTGTTCAGAAGCAGGGAGGTTGAGGCAGCAGCTGCCTTCCCCTCGTTTAGCAATAAGCGCAGTGCCACCCTAATGATGATCCATAACTGTGCCTAGGAGATTGCAACACACATCAGTGAGAGGTGGAGTGGGAGGCACTGGAGTCAGAGGCTCAGACCCTTTAAATATTGGAAGCCCAGGCAACCCGCTCAGATCCCTTCTTTCTCCCAGACAGAAGCTTTCTTTTTCTCAATAATTATATTCTGCTCTTAGCCTCTGTTGTTCCTAAAATTCATTCTTTGATATTAGAGAACATAAATTTGTACTGGACACGAAACTGACTGAGAGTTTCACTCTCCTGAATCCACTGGAGGGTCCACCGAGATCACTGGAAAGGCTTCTTTAATCGCCTCTTGAAGTGGTTACCACTAGGAACCTGAGCATGAGCTTCACAAAGGCAGCTGACCCAGTGCATCCTACTTTTGCTGGTTTGCTGAGGAAAAACAAGAATCTTTTAACTGAGCTAACTCTCTAAAGAAAACTTTTCGGAGAACAGACTTCATTGCAAGAGACAAAGATTGAAATAGCAAAGTGCAAAGAACACCAGTCATTCCAGACCATGTCCCTGATGGCAAGGCCTCCAGGAACTTATTTCCCTCATCAGAATTAAGTCTTTGAAAAACTCCAGTATTCAGAGTCTTGAAAGACACAACTGGAATCTAACTAAAAGAATTACTGAATTAGAAAACCATCTCAGAGTACATCTGGCTGAAATAGAAAGCAGAGCAAAAAGCAGACCTTGTGGTGAATAAGCTGCCATGTAGGAGCAGATTCCCTCCTGTGAATACAAAGGGACAAGAAGATTCTTTGGATATTTTTCTAGTGAAGGATAAGGACAAAGCATTCCTGGCCAGAAAGTCTGAGAGAGCCATTATTCACTCTGAAGGATCAAATGATCTGCAGAATTTAGGATAAATCTCAGCGAGATTTGTTCCATGAGGAAAAACAAACATGAGTTAGATGGACCTTCCCAGCTGATGGACCTCATGCAGCTGGGAAATTAAAATTTCTCAGTCTCAATATCAGGATCTCAGTTAGCAGACTGCTATTCCGAGAGACAGCAGTGGCCCCACCCCAGCCACAGAGGATGCTGTGAAGGAAAGGGTTCAAGAAATCGGTGCAAATGAACCATAGTGAAAATGTAGACTTGAAGGCCAGGAGCAGAAGATTCAGAAGGTTCCTGAGCAACAGAAGCAGCTATATCAGGTGATGAAGAGGCTGCTCAAGAATCCCCTCACACTGGAGAAAATTATAAGAAACCAAACAGACCCTTGAAATGTCTAGAAGGAAACATTGCTATTGATGACTCTTCAGGGGAAGTTAGCCTTGGACAGGAAGGAATTAATTTCTTCAAAGGAGAACTCTGCAGAACAGAATTCCTTGACAGATAAGCACAGCAAGTTTAAATGCTTAGATATGTTATTGAATATTCAACAGAATTTGCAAGTTGCTACAACACTAAGACTGGAGTTCAAAACCCAGAAACTTCAGTGATTTGAAATCGTCAAATAAAACTATGAAAAGTCAACTGTCAAGACACAGCAATTAAAAATCTCAGGAAATGGTTGACAAAAGTCTAAAACAAGGCAGTTATAAAAACAGACAATTTGAAAACTACCATAGATTCTGCAAAACAAGAGGCAAGATCAGAGAAAGAGAGGGCTCATGATGAGTTAAACGGTGTCAGCCCTCAGCTCTTCACAGCTAAGAGCACACTGGAAGAAGCATCAGGATAAGAGTCAGAGCTCAATGACTTTTGAGACATTATTAGGAAGATGTTGAGATTCAACATGAAAACGGCACACAAAGAAAGCTAAAGCATATCATACAAGTTTTTGAAATAGCTAATGATCAAAGATTGCTTCTGCTTATGAGAAGGGAAAAGAATGCATAAAGAAGTCCTGCCTTTCATTGCTACTGAGAGCTCAGCCAGTTCAGATGCTTCCCACAACATCTTGAATATGGCCACGTTACAAATAAAACGCACTGGAAATTTTTCACTTAAAAAAATACTGGAAGCCTGAGTTACCAGGTGTTCCTCATACTCCTCCTTTTCCCCTTTGCTCTCTCCCCTGTACCACGATCTTCAAAAACCATAGCACTGTATACAGCAAGAGGTATGCTTCATGGTTCTTTCCTTGTACGCAAGAACCTGGACTCTTCTTGGCCCACTCAGGTGTAACAGAAGCACCTGTGGCCCGGAGAGTGGCATCACCTTTAGTGTGCACTCCAGCTTCTGAGTCTTCTCAGGTAGGATCAGATGCTGCGGCGGGCAGAGGCGCAGGCTAGCGGAGGTGTGGAACTGGCCCCCACACTGGTAGTTGTGGCCCTGGAAGCAGATGCTCCTGGGTGTGAGTTGCACTGAGGCATTGCTGAGGCTGGCGCGGATGCTGGGTGTGTCACGTGGAGGCTGGCCCTATTGATGAGCACATACTGCTGAGGCGTGGTGGCTGACGTCACCAGGGCTGTGTTGGGAGTCATCTGGGGCAGTTTCAGGTGTGCTGCTTGTTGCATCTGATTCACTAGGGGTGGCACTTGCACCAGTTAAGAGGCTGACATAGATACTTTGTTCTTGAATGTGGTGAGTTAGTTAGTGATGAGTGAGTTAGCAGTGGGATGTCTGGCAGTCGTTAGGCTGAGGTATGGTTTGAATCAGCCGCCTCAGTCATAATGCCTGTTGGACTGGTCGGCGTGGTGATGGTGGCTTGGTGATGATGTGCATGGAGATGTAGCAATTTGGTTATAATCTTGGGAAAAGTGGGCAAAATTTGATGAGTCTTCCAAGGACACTTGTGTACATGACCGATTTGGTTGTGAACTAGGACGTTTAATTTGATGAATGGATTTTTAGCAAGTGGACATAAAGGGGCTCTAGGAGTAGAGGCCTGAGAAGGTGGTGGAAAAGACTTTGCAGCTTCCCAGAATGGTTTTCTTTTTTTGTGGGAGCTTTTCCTGAACAGATTTAGGTCCTTTGGATTTGGATGTCTTCAATCTCCATCTTTTTTCTTTTCTTTTTGGCACATATATATTTCTTTCATTAAGACTCTTCCATTTTTTCTTGCTAACTGAGGCGATCTGTTTAACCCTTGAAGGAATTTAAGCTGTCTCTCATCCTCCTAAGAAGGTTCAATCTGTTTTTGGGATGTGCTTAGCCTGAGATGGGCTGTTAGATGTGAGCTAGTGCTCTCTCTTTCTCTCTCTCTCTGTGTGTCTCTCTGTCTCTCTCTCTCTCTCTGTCTCTGTCTTTCTCTCTCTCTTTCAATAGCTTTATAGTTTTAGGCTTTGCCAGATGTGGTCTGCCGTTGGCCATTCCTGTTGCTTTGTGGCAGCTGTAGACATTATCTGGACCTTCCTCATGGCTGGAGATCTTGGTTGTGGTTGAGTAGGTCCATGGTTTGTGTGTGGCAGAGGTTGATAGCCTCTTTCTATGTTATTTTTAGTTTGCTACTTTTTCCAGATGCTTTTCTCTTAACTAGTAACGGACTTAGTTGTTTATTGATAGATTTAGAGAAAAGGTTCTTTTCTTAGTCTTTACATTTTTCTTTAGCCAGAGTGTTTTTGGAAACTGGAGGTTTGCCTCCTCCTGCCTAGGTTGGCTGCTTCCTGGAAGTTTAAACAAGGAGCTCTGTTGATCCAGTCTTTCATAGTGGTTGGTAGAGTGTTTAGTACTGGCTTAAGTGTATTAGATTGATTATTTCTCAGAAGGTAAAGTACAGATTTTTTTTTAACATTTTAGATTTTCCTGCAGATGTCTTCCTTTCTGTGGTGATGCTCCTGGCTGAATGAGCTCTCCCTGGGCAGGGGTGGGTGCTGTCTTTTTGGTTTTATTTAGACTTTTTGTTTCAGCTTTGAAAGCTGCTGTTACTGATGCTGTCTCGGCTGGTCTATTCTTGAATGGAGTTAACTGTTTATTTTTTGCTTATTTGGATTTTTTTAAAGGTAGAATTTTTTGAAGGCAAATTTTTGGGGGGGGAACTGATTTAACTGTTGTTGCCTGATTTAAATTTTTTCTTGAAAGAGAGCTCCTTTAGATTTACTTGGTTCTTTCCTTTTGGAGCTGGGTAACTGTTTTTCTTGTATGGCACAGAAAAGGAATTTTTTCAGTCTCTAAGGACATTCTTCCCAGAGGTATTTTGGCAGCTGCTGTAGTCGTAAGTTGTAACTGTTTCATAGCAAGTATAGGTTGGACTTGTTTTTGACTTTTTTTAAATAGCTGAAGAAAGCGTTGCTGTTACTATCATCTTGCGAGTAGTTTTTGACTGACTGACGGTTTCAGAGTTGAACTTTGCTTGTGGGGTATCTGGTCCTACACCATTGAACGGAGGCATCAGCCATTCTCGGCAGAAATCAGTGCAGTTTTCTTAGGACTGGTACGAAGATTTTGTTTTTGTGATGACTGCTCAAAAGTTTTCTTTTCCTAGAATCTGAGGATAAACAGCTTGCTAGTTGTCTGTCAGTACAGAAAGGAAATAGCCCTAGAGACCTGGAGTTTTGAGGCTCATGGCTGCTTACTCCACACATTGCAGGAGAGAACAGAAGCTATTACTGAGTGAGATAGTGGATCAGTTATCATATTATGTTCTCATTTTAGTTATAGAAACTGATGTGCTCTTTACATAGGAAGGTGCTTTGTTTTTAAGTGTGTTATGGTTTCTAATTGGCTGGCCCTCAAAAGGTTCACACATTTGGAGGGAGGGGGGTTGTGAGGGAGTCAGTGCATGGGGTACTACAGCTAGCTTGGAGGTAGAGGTAGGGTTGATCTGGAAGAGGTGAGTCATTGGGAGTGTGGCATGAAAGAGTGTATCTCCCTCTCCACTTCCCGTTTCTTTCTCCTAGCTTTCAGGCTGCCACAAGGTGAGAAGCTTTTCCTCTGCCAGGTCCTGTTGCCACAACGCCCCACCTTGGAGCCAGCCGACTATGGACGGGAACCTACGAAATGTGAGCCAATATAAACCGCTCCTCCTTTTAAACTGTGGGTGTCATGTGTTTTGTCTTAGCAATGAATACAGTGACTAAGCCAAAGTGTATTTTAAGTTAGATATGTACAAGAATTTCAATAGACGGGGAAAAGCCTGAGACTAAAACTGGCACAGCTCCACTTTATTATTATTATTGTTATCAACAGTGCCACTCTGAACATGGTGCCTTTTCCCTTCACCCAAGTCAGCAGGCAGCTACGCTTGGGCCACGGTCTCTGCTGGAAAAAGAGACCTGGTTCCCCAGCATCCCCAGTGCTTCTCATGAGATGCACACACAGGGAGCGGGGGCACAGGCGGGCCACTTGGGTCAGCTAGAGAAGATCACACAGGTAGCACTGGCAGCAGCCAGCACTTGGAACAGCAGTACCTCTGGTTTCCTGCCAGCTAGGGCTCACGGTCAGACCCCAGCCAACTGGGCAGCACACCTGCAAGCTAGGCTGGTGGGAATTTCAACTTGATGCAAATTTCTGGGTCTTTAGTCTTCGTATTTAGCCCCAGAGCCCAAGCCAAAGCCCCACCCCGACAAGGAGATGTTTGCTTTCATGCATTTCAGAGAGACAGATTGCTGTGGTTTACAGTTAAAAATAAATTATAAGCTCAATGTAGCTTGAATAGTTTCTTTATTTTTTACCAATTTAATACATTTTTTACTCATTTGAATAAGAATATATATGCATATCCTTGTTGACATGCTGTTATAAAATGTAAGACATCATTTAAAATTATCAGCACTAAAAGTATCACCTTTTACATATTCGACAGACTTATTTACTTACTTTTAATTAATTAATTTTGCTAAATGTTTTACATGCTCTGTTTCTCAAAAGGAATCATGCATAAGATAAAAAATTAAGACAAAAACCTGAGCTGGGTGTGGTGGCACATGCCTGTAATCCCAGCAATGGGGAGGCAGAGGAAGGATTGCCTTGAGTTCAAGGCCAGCATGGTCTAAACAGCAAGACCCTGTCTCAACACCAGTGCCCTTCCAAGTGGAAACAAATTGAAATAGCAAAAACTTCTATTATCACATGACCTTAATACTTTCTTTAAAAATTAGGTTAATTATATTTTAATTTTAATCTTGTGATTATAAAATATTTTTCACATCCCAAATTTTATATAGGCATTCATTTCTATTACATATTAATTCTTTAACCATAATTTTAATGATTCATAGTTTTACCACAGGATAGATTCATTTCCATTCTTTAATAGGTTTGTTCCCCCAGATAATCTAAAAAAACCCTCTAGTTTCACTTGCTTTTAGTTCACTTTAAAATTATCAGCAGTTTTGTAAGTCACACACCTGAGCAATGCCTTGGCAACGCTCCCCTAGCTTTCCCTTAGCTGACTCCGGTGACTAACACCTCTTAACGGATCCAAAACTGTTCTCCAGAAAGTGGTACCTCTTCCTCGTTGAATGGTGTGTTTACTTTTTCTTGTTTCCCCAAGTCCTTGTGGAGGGTTACTCTTCACTGCATTCCTCTGTTCTCTGGAGGAAAGATGCCTTTTGTATACTAGCAATTAAAAGAATATCCCATCCCTTGGAAAATAAAGCAAAAATGTGTGAGTCATAAGATTTCCTAAACAGCAGTTTTACAGAACTCGGAATGTCAAGTTTCCTACAGATAACAGCTATGTCCCAGAAAAGCAGACCATGTGAAATGGAATTTGGAGCTGCCTTGTGCCTGGCTCTCTGAACAGCTCCTAGAACTTTGTTCCATATCAGCCTCCTGCCTCCAGTGCCTCCTCTTAGGCCGTTGTCTCTATCTTCTTTGATTTCCTAGATTTCCAAAACCTGGTTTTCAGGTTTTCACTACAGTAAATAGATTAAAATGAATATATTTGTTATTTTCCTTTTAGAGTTAAAATATCATTTCTATTTATTTTTATTTCATTACCATCTTTATTTTTATTCATGGCTATGTATTAGTTTATGATATTGCTATGCAGTTTCTCTTGCTTCTCTGCAGAGGAATTTGTGCTCAATTAACTGCATAAACCTATGCTGGATGGCCACCATCTAAACATCACCTACAGTCTAAGGTAGTTGGAGAGCATCACAGTCAGGGGGCCTTCTCATTTATACCGAGACTCTCCGAGTGAGGGTTGCCTTCTCATCTCTCTGGTGTAAGAGATGCACAGTATGTTATTTAATTTTTTTGGCTTTTTTTTTTTTTTTGGAGAAAGGGTCTCACAATGTAGTTCAGGCTGGTCCCCTGAACTCTTTGTGTAGCCCAGGATTGCCTTGAACTTGCAGCAATCCTGCTGAAAGGGAAAACTGTACCAGGAAAGTTTTTAAAGACTTTATTCTCTTTGAAGCAGCCTAGCTCTGTAATTTTTTCATGGTTCTGTAACTGCTTTCTTGACGCCTGTAACCATGATAGCTTGACTGAATATTCAGGATGTCTACTTGTACTCAGGTTTGTGGTCATCAATCTAGCCCTATAACTGATGATCTCTCTCTGCTAGCTAATCAGAAGAAGTGCCAGGCTGTCCTGCTCTGCCTTTGTAATCCCTGCGTATGCCTCATACAAAAATGCTGGCTCACAGACACCCACTGCCTAGCTTTCTGCTGGAAGTTATTCCAGCCAGGACCCCTGGTGTAAAATAAAGCTGTTCACTGCCTCTCAACTTCCTCTGGTGTCGTTCCTTTCCTGGATTCAGTTTTGCGCAACGCTGCCTCAGCCTTCCAAGTCCTGGGATAACAGGTGTGTACCACTTTTTTCTTTAATGCCAGCATTGTTATTTAATATTTTAAAATGAGGATTTGAAATCTAGCATTTCTTCCCTAAAACACTGGGAATATATAATTTCTTTTTTTAATTTTTAGATTTTTTTATTTTAAAGGAAATTAATAAAATGGAGCCAAACAAAACAGTGAGAACAACATTGCATTTCAAAAACAAGACAGAAGGAAATCCCCCATAGTTGCTATATTGCATATTATTATCCTTTAGGTAGATACTCAGACTACTGGCTTTAGGCCTGCAAAGCCAGTCAAACAATACAAACATCAAGTTGTTTTTTTACTTCAGTAGCTATCATCTCTGCCTGTGTTCCTCTGAATCAGCTGGTTGCTAGCTGGGGGAGGGGAGCGCAGCTCTTCTTGTCTCCTAACCCGGGCGCTGGCTGAGGGAGAGGGTTGGCTTCTTGGTTCTCCTCTCTGCCTGCATGGCTGCTGCTGGCTCACAGGAGAGGATTGGCTGATTGGTTCTCCTCTTGGCCCACATGGCTGCCACTGGCTTATGGAAGGAGTTGGCTTCTTGGTTCTCTTCCTGGGGACATATACTTTCTAAAGGACAAAAAGAGAGTATTGAATCAACTCCATTAATTTGAAATCTAAGGCAAGGGTTACTGAACTGAACAAAATTATACTTTAAACATTGTTTGGTATTCATCCTGTGGGCTAAAAAAAAATCCCATACATTCCTAAATTTTACACATATGTCATTTAAAATATCTAGTTGTCCCTCCATATCTGTGGACCCTGTATCTGTGGATTCAACCAACCATAAATACAGAAAGTTTGAAAAAAATTGCAGCTGTCCTGAGCACATATACTCTTCTATTATTCTCCAAACAACACAATATTGTACCTAATTACATACCATTTTCACTGTATTGGGCATTACATGTAATCTACACAAGATGTAGAGTGTACAAGAGAATGTGTATAGGTTATAAGCAAACACCTAGTGTTAGGTAAACAAGGGACCTCAGTGTGTGCTAATTTGGATCCCCTTGATGGGACAGGGGCTGAACTCTCCCCTGCCTACCAATGATGAAGTGCAATAATGGGATATTCACCTAAAATACAGCTAACAGTGAAACTTAAAGGGTGAGTTAAAATATATTTATGATGTATAAATTTAATGCTTTTTTCATGTAGTCAGTTCACTTTCATGTAGGAGTCCTGACGTGTACATCTTACTGTTTTTCCGTTTCTCTCTCTCGCTCTTGAGCTCTTCTGGAATTGAAGCTAGGGCTCTGCACCTGTAACAGGCTAAGACCACTTTCTACCACTGCACCCCTAGCTCTTGTCTTCTCTTTTGAAATAAATGTGTTAAAAACAACTGAATGGAGGGCTGGGAATTTAGCTCAGAGGCATAAGTACCTGCCTTGCAAGCAGGCAATCTTGAGTTCGATCCCCAGTACAGATTAAAAAAAAAAAAAAAAACCCAAAAACACAACTGAATGAAGATATACTATGAACTGGTGATGCTGTATTTTGAGTTATCTGTATCCCATATGTGTAAATTGAATTAGGTATTTTTCCAATGAATCAGTGGTAATTTATAGAAAAATTCTGGGTTATATTTACACGCAAAGAAATTTAGAGCACATACCTCCAGAAAGAAGTTGAAGACCTTAAATAACAAAACTAAAAAACACACAGCTCAACAAAAAGTGTTAAAATCTAAAAACAGAACTAAGGTGATATAAGTACTTGCACCCATAGAGTGGAGCCTTGGAGAAACTGTAATATCAAATGTGTCCATAAGCTTTGAATACAAATTTAGGCAGATTGTGTGTACAAACTTGTGTATTTTGCTATTTCAATAGCTACTTCTGATCTCACTCTAGGAGCATTTCTTCAGAATCATGGTTGGATACAAAGGCAACGAGAGAAAACACTAAACTTTCTGATACTCTCAGGTGACTGAAAATAAGAGAAAACTCTTACGTTGAGATTTCATCAGCTGTTAGGCATAGAAAAATTATGAAGATGGTTCTGGCTGTATTATGTCCCTTCAGTTACGTTCTTGGTTTCATAAAACAAATATTCATAGTTTAAAATAACTATGGAATGATAATCAAAGCTAGCTTTCATCATGACAAATCTTATTTTCATAATGATTTTGCTTATAAGAGCATAATTCCATTGAAGGTGTTAATTCTGGAGGAAGTATCCTTAACTAATGGTAAAGTATAATTTAGAAGTTCATATTTCTTGAAAAACTTCTTGAATGTTAATTTTTAAATAGAACAACCTCTTCACATATCAAGCTTATGCAAACAAAATGACTAGAGTTTATATAAAATCTCACACGTGACTTAGTGCATCCCTGGGAGAGATAAACTAAAATCACGTGTCTACTAAAAGGAACCCTCCCCGGTATCACCTGCACAGATAGTGTTGGAAATCTTTAAAGTGCTAGGAATGAGTGAGTGGTTATCAACATATATTAACAGTTTAGCCAGGAAACTAAAATTATCTTCTATCTCTAATTTGTTTTTCTGAGGAGAAAGAGAAAAAAATGAACCAGAAAATGACGACTTAATATTTAATCAGATATTTCATGAAGGAAAAATAATGTAATACTCGATAAGCATTTGTTCTTTATCTCTAATTCAGTGATACACATGTTACCTTGGAATTGGAGAAAGTGATGATAGAATGGAATGTTTTGTTCAACTAAATAGTTCGCACTGGGGGCACTACTTCCTTTGACCATTTTAACTTTTCAAAAACTAACTCTTCATTCTGCTGGAAATTCTACTTGTCTACTGTTGCAATCATCTAGCACTCTTGGGATTTCATTAATCTGACTTTTATCAAATTTAGTGTGGATATATAATTGGGATGTATTTTAAGACTTTACGTTAGCAACTTTTAAATTTAAAAAGTTTATTTCAAATATATTTTCTATATTTTATGTATTTAATAAAATAAAAGTTTCTATGTACACTTTCTGTATAAACCCAAAATTGGCATTTAAAATGCATACTGACTGTGACATCTGCTACCCAGCATTTAATTACATGCATGCTCAAAAGGGTTCCACGTGAGTCTCATTGCATAAGATGTAACAAGTACAGGACAATAAAATTTGTGTTGCAATGTTCAATATTATTTTCTGCATGAAATTTTATGACCATGCAATGTTTTAAAGAATTAGTAACGACAATGAGTAATGTCAATAAAGATGCTTTTATCCCTATTGCTTAAGTGTTTTATCTGTATGAACTTGCGAGTATCTATTTGAGAGTATTGTAAAATCCTTTTTTCTAGATTATAAATTTTATTTTCTTTATTTTTTGATCCTGGGTATTGAACTTATGACCTCACACTTGCCAGTCAGGTGTGCTGCTGAACTATATCTCTGGGCCTAGATTATAAATTTTAATTATAAGTATTTTCTTTTTCATTTTATCAAAGAAAAATATATTTTGTTTTAAAACTAAGATGTCTTTATATTTTTATGTATCATTTGGAATCCATTTTATTAATTTCTGGGTACATAAATAGACTTAACTTGCCAAGTCTGTTGTAATGCCCACATACTACTGCAAACTGAGACAGTATTTTACCTCTTCCTGTACCTTTGTTTTATCCCATGAATCTGCAACATAGGCTTTGCTTTAAATTATTTATTAACATGAATATTATTACAATTTTTTTGAAAAACGGGTATTTTTGTTTAGTTTTTATAATTAATTTCCGGATTTTTTTGCTAAGTGCTGGTTTCCAGTGCAGTTGTGTCCTTGAGACTTTCTGCAGTATAGGGTTAGCAGCTTTTTGAAAGCACAAGCTTTATAACCACCACTACCACAACAAAAATATGCAGCCTGTAGGTACACACTAAATATGCAGAAATAGAAGGTTGATGGTGTAAAGTGTGTGCTATGTAATTGTTAATAATTACTATTGCTAAATATTGTTACTGTTCATATCTCCACACTTTTCATAATACCTTGTATGCAGTAGGTGACTTTTTAAAAACTAACAAACTAAACTTTACCACTTGAATGTATGACTTTTTCAAGAAATTAACAACATTGTTAGTGGTGATAGCAGACGGTGCTAAAGTATACTACATTCCTGGCCATACCTCTTGCTGTGATGCTAGCATTTGAGACAGAGAGCAGGTAAAAGCCTGTAAAAAACTGCTAACTATAATGTTTGTGAAAACATATATATATATATATATATATATATATATATATATATATATATATATACATATATACATATATATATAGATGAGTGGTTTTACTTAGTAGGTCAGTTTTGTGCTTATGGACCAAGCACAAAAGTGACCTACTGATTTTTTTGCAATGTTTGTTTAAGGGAAAAACTATGCCATGTACCTAAACTTTTAAAACTCATTAGTTTTTTTTTTTTGTGATTGAGGATCTCAGACATAGAAGCTCCCAGGCATGTGTGTGTGTGTGTGTGTGTAATTAGACACAACAAATGGTGTGTAGACACACTGTGTGCGAGGCTGTGGCTTCTAGCCTGGAGGAAACTGGTCACACATACTTAGGATTTCCATGAATTTCCAACATTTCATGATGCATCTGTATTTGTAGCTGTGATCATCTGTAGCTTGCCTCTGCCTGGAATTTGCTCTTGAGAGTGTGCTGGCCTCACATTTGGATCCTGAAATTTGATGTTCCCAGGAGTCCCTCTGCGGTCCTCATCTGGGCTGAGACACCATGGTTTAGTTCTTTTCTGGTCTCTACAGCTTAGGAAGTTTCAGTGTTCCAGTGGTAGCCTAGAAACAGTTATGAAGCACTGTTAGATTGTGGGTCACACTGAAGACTCAGCAAAACTGTGATCCCTGCCTGCGGGCAAACTGTGTGCTCAAATTCATACTGTGCTTCCTTTGCAGGTAAAGCTTTACAGAGCCTTGAGGCCACCTCCACAGTCCCTTCTGAAGTTAAGACATTCAGTTGCATTCAGTTGACTTTATTGTGCAAGCATCATAAAAATTAAATGACATGAGTATGAAGTGTAAAGGGAGAAGAGACAGGAGCTGAATTTGTGAACATCACATTTTCTCTTGAATAAAGATGAAAAATGGCTGAAGCAAGGTTTGAAATTGTCATTGGTTTCAGCAAAACCTACAAAAAATAATGACAGTTTAGAAACAGTCCATAGTGTGCTAATAGTTCGCTAATGTAACTTTATTTTGTTTCCATGATTTTTCTCTTATGTGTGTATTCAAGGAATTTATCAAATCTAATGTTTCAGTTTAAATATTTAAAATGGACATATAGTGAGCTGAAAATAAAAGACCCCATCTTATGTTTTAAAGAAGACTTCTTTATAACTGATGCTTCATTATAACTGATAGATAGTTATTTTAATTCTGGACACCAGATTCACGAGGCTTTAGAAAAGCATAATTTCTGAGTAATGATTACTCCACTAGAAACACAGAAGAAAATAATAATTTTGGATATATAAAGTACATAACTACCTATTAAATCACTTGCTATCATGTTGATTCTATTATCTTACGTTGCTTTTTTTTTTTTTTTTAACTTTTTATCGGTACTGGGGATCGAACTCACGACTGCCTGCTTGCAAGGCAGGTGCTTATGCCGCTGAGCTAAATCTCCAGCCCCTTACGTTGCTTTCTAACATTATATAAGTCAAATATTTACCCAGTTTATATTTTTTAACACATGCTATGGAAAAACGGAAGTTGAGAGGGAGAGAGAGAGAGGTAGAAAGAGAGAGAGAGAGAGAGAGAAAGAGAGAGAGTGTGCGAAGCAGAGAGTGACTCGTTCAAGTTGGAGAAGTCACAAAGCGGAGGCTGTTCAGGGCTGTGCTCTCCTGGCAGATCTCTGATCACTGTGTGAGATTTCGTTTCATAAACCAGACAGCCTGATTGATTAAAAACTTTGTTTCAAAGAAACAAATTTGTAAAGGTTTCTTTCAAAATTATTTCACAGTTCTTGTGAAAATTTCAATTTTATTAATGTTTCTCTTATTTAGCTTCTGAAAAGTTTCAAATTATTCTTTACCCTGCTATTTTCTACTGATCAAAATAATAAGTAACATATTGTGTTACATTTACTATTTTCAAAGTATACTTTTAGTATTTTTCAAGCTAAGTGTTAAATTTCCCACACAGGTGTATCTCAGGGTGAATTTGTGATGCTTCCTTGATGGGTCTTCCCATGAATAGTGTCTGAGATACAGAAATGCATGGGAAGAGCATCATCTCCTTTCACCCTTTTATACCAGAATTTATAATTCTCGAGGATTGTTGTAGAATTAAAACCTATTGAAACTCATAGGCTCTTCTGTATTTTGAGCTAAGAAAATTTGGGGGTAAAAACCACGAGACTGTTACCTAATATTTCATTCACCTGTTATTGTTTGTATGTGAATAGGGTGAAATAGATTCTAGGAATGTTTGTTTCTATTGTCAGGATAAATTTCTTCATTTTGTAAAGTTAGTTTTCCTTTCTTGCAGAAACACAATTGATCAGTACTGTGTGGATCTTCTAAATTAAAATTAGTCTATTTGGTCTGCTTCCATAACCCAAGTGGTTTGTCCTATTTTAGATTTATGATGGTACTCACACATCCATTTCTTGTTTTCTGGATGTTTGTTTTATATTTACTCATTTACCTGTATTGTCTCCGTATTGCTTCTATGCCATGGATGCAATGGCTGGGCCTGTGGAGGTCTCGGGGGAGAATATGAACTCTGAGGAGATTTCTGGGGTGTCCTCAGCACTCTCTCTGGGCTCCTCACTTGGGACTGCAGTGTCAGGAGCATTGATGAACTCTGAGATTTCTGGGGTGTCCTCGGGGCTCTCTCTGGCCTCCTCAGCTAGGACTGAAGTGTCAGGGGTATCGATGAACTGTGAGGAGACTTCTGGGGTGTCCCCAGCGCTCACTGTGGGCTGTGCAGCAGAGACTGGAGTTTGCTCTGGAGCAGCGATGGCATCAGTAGAAAGGATGGTGGCTTTTCCTAGAATTTTCTTTGACAGAATGGCCATAAATGAAGGGTGTTTGGCTTGATGATATTGCATGGTGGACTGGTGGATGTCTGTCGAGACCGGCCCCTTGGGAATTTGGCCTTGTGCCCAAAGCACAAAAGATGGTACATAATACAGGTGACACAGGTATGGGTTATTAATTGGTACAGATGCTCTATTTTGGTAGTAACTGGGTGCAGTACGAAGGTAGTTATTCAGCACAGGATAGCTTAATAGATACAGGACTTTTTTTTGTTCAAACAGTCTTTCATCATTCCCACAACACTGAAAAAAATAATAAACCATGCAGAAAGATATTATTGAAGAGCAAAATGTAGAGATACTGTAAAACAACATTTTTTGAAATAATATAATATTTGATGTTTGAGTAAATGCAATATTGGTAGTATGAAGCCTAGCAGTCATTATTATTTTATAAGATATGGATACGTGCAACTCACTTTCAATTCACGATTTCTTATGTTACTTTCAATAATACAAAAATAGTATTCATGTCAACCAAATTAGATGAGGTAGTTTATCACAAGTTTAATTTTCTCCATGAAAGTTCAGAAGGGGGAAGAAAGATTAGAAGGGGCCTCTACTTTTATTTGCCTGTTTACCAATTAAGTGCACTCACAAAAATGTGTCAGTAGACTTTCATGAATGAACAGAAACAAATCAACAATTATATTTCAAACACGCATTTTTCATAAAAGAAACACAGTTAAGGTACTCCTGCATATTTGGGAAACTAAAAGGAGTCATCCACATGGACACACAGACAGACAGACAGACAGATACATGCGCACACACAACACACACACACACACAAGAAGCATTCTGAGATGGGTCAAAGAGGGCATTACTTCAAGGTCTTAAAAGTGGACAGGAGAAGTATTAACCTTTAGTTGTATTTCTGGTTTCTCCTAATATTAAACATTGAAAGAGTTTTCTCATGTTACTAAATATACATTAAAACCAAAGATATGCGGCTTTGGCTGCACCATAGAGCCAAGACTTTAGATGAACATTGAGGTAAATTCATATTATCTCTTGGTTAAAGTAGTACACTTTTGTTTCTTTTTTTTTCTTTTCTTGTTCTTTCTTTTTTTTTTTTTGTACCTGGGATCGAACTCACTACCTTACATTTGCTAGGCAGGCACTTGTGCCACTGAGTTAAATCCCTGGCCCAGTTTCTTGATTTTTTAAAGATTAGATTATTTTGTAGGGGATCAAATGCTCATTTAGTTTATAAACAGAAGGTGTCTCTCTGTCACTGGCCTTTGCAGAATGCATTTTGGAGTCCACGTCTTCAACAGAAATAAACTTACTGCTGGTTGCTCCTGGTTCTGCACCTCTGCAGCCTGAAAAGTTACCAAAAAAAAGGTAACAAGAAATAGGAAGTTAAAAGAAGCAAGACAAAGCTTACTTTTTTGTTACATTTCATATTCATTTTAACTTTTGGCAAAACGTAAATTATCATATAAAATATGGTATCACATTCTTTTAATTTGTGTAATTGTCACCTCTGAAAGGAGAAAATGAAGTCCATAATTTTTCATTTTTCTTTTGAATTTTTGGTTTATGTCCCTTGAGGTTGAAACCTTGGTGAAAATGTGTAGAAAAGTTTAGAGATAAAATAGTTCAGGTCAAGGAAAAGCTACTGCCTTGCTGGGAGTTGTGGCTCATTTTATGATTCAAACTTGCTCCTGTTACCTCACAAGGAAACCCAAGTTCCTCAAGTTCAGGTGGTCACAGCAAAATATAATTTCAAAGAAAAAGTGAAAGGAAAAGAAGTGTATTTCTTCGTAATACACATTTTAAAGCGGTTTTGAATCCAGTAATTTACCTGATGTAACATATGTTAACTTAAAAGCGTACCTAAACTTAATAACAAATACAGCAAGTCCTCCAGATGTTACAGTCTTTACAGGAGGACATTAGCTGTTATTTGTTCTCTTGGCAAACACAGTGCTTGGACTTCCTGAAAGAAATAAAATCCACCGATAGCCACAACACAATGAAAGTGTGTCAAGACATTATAAGAAGAAATAGAACTTTTTTCTCCGTCTGTCTTTAAACACATTAAATCAAGGCAGTGCCAGCTGATCTTGGAGCCGTTTATGAACATAAATTCCTGGGAAGGAGGAGGCTGGGTGAGGGACCAGAAGGAGCACAGGCTGGGAGAAGCTGGTGATGGAGGAAGTGCCAGGCTCGGGAAGTGCTCGAAAACTGAACCCAGCTGCAGACCTTTTACAGATTAACTCCTTACAGAGATTGGAGTAGGAGTGATGACTGTTTAATTAGAGAAATTTTGATCCTGAACTTTGGTGTCTCTTTTTATTTGTAATGAATTAGCAGTAGAACATTAATAATTTAAAAATATTTTCAGTATTTCTCCACTGAGTGTATGGTTGGCCATAGAACAGGAATTTGAAAGACTTTCTATACATGAAAACATGTGATTCCTTAATTGTGGTAATTTTATAAATATCTAGAAAGAATGTTACTTAAATTTTATAATAGAAGTACAAAGATAGCATGCAATTTGTTACAAGAAGTATAACTGCATTTATGAATTTGTATAGAGTCCTTAAATAAAATTTTCTTAGTTTTACTACTAATTGGTTAAATAAAATTAACTCACCAAAAAAGGCAGAGTTAATGCCACTATATTCACAACTAGAAGAAAAGATTTCATCATTGCACCTAAAAGATTTAAAGAAAACGTTAAATTGTGAGAATCTGTTACTGATAATTCCAAAGTGATTTGGATATAATGTTCCCTTTTAGAAAAATAAAGCCAGATTTAAAGATAGATTCAACTAACATGAAAAATATATTAGTTAAATATATTTTAACTAGTGTTAGAAACACGAAATTTGGAGTAAAATTTTTAAAATTCTATTTTTGGTAATATTTATGAAACATGACAAATTTAATCATCTGTTCATCTAATACACACCAAGAACATACGAGGAATGAAGTACTAAGCCAGATGTTGAGATATCAAGGTGAGTGTGATATGGGTATTACCAACAAATAGCACTGATTGCAGGGATGGGAGTGGGAATGTGTACAAATCACTCTAAGAGGAGATTAAGTGGAAAATGGCACAAAAATGGTTTTCTGCACATAGAAAGTTTCAGTTAAGAGAAACAGCAAGAAGTTCTTTTGTAGAAGATGACATTTAGGTGAGGTTTCCTTACAAACATTTCAGTGAGTAAACATGTCATGCAAAGGAGAAAGCTTTGGAATATCAATG
Organism: Cavia porcellus; assembly: GCF_034190915.1. Classification (NCBI taxonomy): domain Eukaryota; kingdom Metazoa; phylum Chordata; class Mammalia; order Rodentia; family Caviidae; genus Cavia; species Cavia porcellus. The sequence goes on along the minus strand of NW_026947513.1, from coordinate 45,407,539 downwards.
GGCATTTTTATTGAAGTGTTACGTGAAGATTGGGAAAAATTTACAGCAGAAAAAGTAGGAAGTTAAATGATGAGTGAGGAGTGAGTGATGGCTTTGAAATAGCAGGCAGCTTTTGTCTCTGTGGACTAGAGACTGAGTGACTCCGCTTTGCTTTGAGGAATCATTGAACTGTCATTAAATTTCCCTTTCTCAGACCTCACATTTCTTACTTGTAACAAGAGTTTGAATTAGGTATTGTGAAATTCTGTGATCCATAATACATCTAACAGAGTGTGCAAAATGCAGCAAAGGATAGAGGGTCATAAAGCTGCATTTGTGATATCTAAATCTATTTCTCTAGTAATTGTAAGTGATATGAATAACTTTATAAAAAAGGACAAATGTGATAATTTTGGTGTATTTGACTAAAGTATGCAGAGAAATAAATTAATTATATTTTTCAACAAGATGTGGTAACCACACCTGCCTGTTTGATTTTAATAAAATATGTTTTTGGAAAATAATGTGACCCTTCAAACTATGATATTAAAGTACGTGTTGTGTTTGGGGGAAGTAAATACCAACCGCACATTGCTAGACTTATGGATACTTCCCTACTTGTGTAAATCTGAGTCACCACAAACTGAGATTTGCAAGAGTCATAGAATCACAGTGCTGGGTGAGGAAAGGACAGCACACAGGACTCTGCTTCTCTCTCCTTCTCAGGTAATTCTAGGGTGATGAGAAAAACCGTGTATTCATCTGACTTTGGAACATCTCTAAGAAGGCAGCTAAATGGAGAAGAGCTTGTGTAGAATCCAATTTGAACAAGCAAAGGAGACACATGCACCTTATGTGTTCTTCATTTCCCAGTTTCCTTTTAAAATTGTTGATTGAAAAATGATCTTTCCATGGTGAATCATAGATTCCTTTTCAACTTACATAAAAACATATTTATAACAGAGTCAAAAACATTCTATATAATGACAGTAGTTCTTCCATTTTAGTATGAATAAAAAGTAGGGGTAAAATGAAGCTTTACATTTCAGCTCCTTAAACCAGCAAACTTTCCCCCTCATCACTTGGTAAGGAGATGACATAATTTATATAACAATGCAGCTTTGTGAGCATATAAAAGAATACTTTAAAACAATAGTTATGCCAAAATGTAAACCATAACTTTTAGGTGGAAATAACATTGGAAAGTAATTTATGAAACACTCTGGATTATTATAGGTTCTATTTTCTGAATAGTTAGCTCTCCACATTTGTCTCTAGATTAGGATTATTGTCTTAAGCACTTTCTTATTTAGAATTTATGATATCTAATTTAGCCAGTATCAAACCATAACTTTAAGCTAGAGTTGAAAATACATTTGATTATAACGCTATCCCAAATCAGAGGTTTAGGTTAGAAATGAACATTAGAGAGATGCTTGGATGATTCAAGATTAGCAAGAAGGCCACAAAGAAGAAAATGTAATTCTAGAGTAGCCTTGGTGACATACATCCCAATCAGAGCTCTTACCTTTTTCCTGTGCCAGCCTGGGCTTGGTTGGCAGAAGGTCTTGGTTGGCTTCTCAGCTGTAGAGAAGATCAAGAAAAATAACTGGGGACCAACCATGGGGTATTAATATCCCGAGCCTCATTCTATTTCCCTCCTACTTCCTCCCCAACCGGATGACGACGGCAGAAGGAGAGATCTGACGACAGCAAGATTATCTTTGGGTCAATCTCAGTTGATGAAATGCAGAGGTGGGAATAGCAGTAGCAGTTAGAAAGCTTGAAGGACTTTACGTATCTTCTTAAAGAAACAAAATTTATTGCTTTTTAAAAATATAGAATTAAAAATACACACACACTTTACTCAAGTAATCCCAGTTGAAGTCAAAGCTATTGCTAAAATGAAAAAATAGCAAAACATAATATTTTCATATTTTAAATGTTTCATTTAAGTGATCTTACATCTAGTAGAGACTGTAGTTGTTATCTTCCATTGTTACAACTATTGATTTCAGAAACCCTCTGTTACATGCCCAAGAGTACCATTTCATGATTTAATCCCTATATGAAGCATTGTAATTGATGTGAAGTGGGGAGTCACTTGCATTTAGGCTGTGGCATATATTCATCAGTGTTTTCCTGATGCGAGCATGAGCGTACACTTTCTGATTTATTAACTTCTTAAGAGTGAGCTTTTTTTTTTTTAAGATTTCTAAATCTATTTTTTAAGATATTCTAAATAATATTGGTTAACCACTTTGGATGTCAAATATTAAACTGGGAATAATTTTTTGTTTCAAGGGCAGTTCATTTGGATATTACCGATAGTGTGGATATTTTGGAAAGAAATAGCTAAGTAAAGAATCTGCCTGCCTAATTATGGAGAGAACATTTTCTTTCACTTGTGGTTTTCCGGGAGGGATATTCGCTGTGGCTTCACTTTGGCTGTGAGAGTGTGAAGTTGAAGCACTTACAGGAACCATGTAGAACTGCCAGTATGTAAGCAAGAAATAATGTCAGCATTGTAGCTATTTCTGTACATTGTCTGTTCTCAGAACTACTTCATGTCTATTTCATGAGAAACTTGGGAACACTGTTGAATCCTGCACAGAGTAAGCTGAGAATTTCTGTTTCTCAGAATCTTAGTTTCTGCTGTTCAGAGACGTGGTACAGTTTCAAAACTGAGGAAACATGCTACAAAAGGTGTAAGACAGCCATGCTATCTGAATGGTTCAATCACATTTCATTTTGTGGTCTAAGTCAAGGATATTTGGAAGATTATGGTTTGATCAGTCCCCAAATTATGAAGATGGTCTAATCTATAGCCATTGATTTAGCAGTGATACTGATTTTAAAATGAGTGTTTAATTATTTAATTCACAAGTGCCACAGATTAATAATACTTTCAAAAGTGTTGTTTTAGAAAGAAAATATATTTCAGAAACAATCGGACAAGCTAGAAATTTCCCTACTCTTGCCCCTAACTACGAGAAAAAGCATTTCAGCAGTGAGATTAGCCCATTAACTTCAAATACTTATTTCATTCTTTTAGGGGCTTTGTGAAACTGGATATTATTCTTTGAACACATACAGTATTTTATGCATTTTATAAATACTTGTAATCAAAGGTGATAAACATCCCTACCCTTATGAGCTCATTAACATTTACTTGAATTCTAGCGACAGTGGATGTTTTTCATATACATTGATCTAAAGGCAACCTAGGAAAGATAGTTTTGAATTAAGGTCAATGAATTTTGAGATAACTAAAAAAACTCTAAATCGGAGATATCCAAATATTTTAGTGTTTTCCAAACAAAACCAAACCAAACACCCACCCCCTCCCCTTTAAAAAAGGAGAATTAGAAATCTTAGCTACTGTGTCTTTAGGAAAATGAGATGGTTGAACAAGGTCCTGAAAGGTAGAATTTTTACAATCTGAAACAAATCGTCACCTTGGTCTTGTGATATATTCATTTGGGGGTGCAAAGTCTGCCCCTGAAACATCCTTGGGTTATAGGAAAAGAGCCAGCAGAACTTCCCGGTCAAGCCCCAGGTCCTGCAGTTTGTCTTGGTCATACCCATACATCCATAAGACCGTTCACACTGAGGAGTTGGGAAGAGGCCACTGTGAGCTCAGAAGATAATATCTGAAGCACTGACAGAAGTCATTTTATAACAAGTAGTGACTCTTGACTGAAGCTTTCCTTTTTACTGGTGACACCCTGGTGTCTGGCTGGCATTTCTCACATCTGACATGTGTTCTCTTCCTGTGATGCTCTTATACATGTGCTTTTCTTTCTTCTGTTTCATTTTATTTGAACAGCAACAAGATTTGGCATTAGTCTGTTCAAAAATTTATGCTCTTTAGTTCAAAAATTTAGGCTCCCAGGGCTTCTGGAGCCATTAAAAGAACACAGATAAAAGGTAAATTCTAATCAGGAGAAATGTCACCTTGTATGAAGCTTCATTTCTCCAGCTGGTCTTAAGACTTGTTGTAGCTGTGTCCTATATTTATTCCATGGATCCTTCATTTCCCTAACATCATTCAAAATGCGCCATCAGGTCAACTATGAACTTCTTATAGCCAAACCTAGTGCTATTGCTTAGATCCTGTTACTCATGCTTATAGTAACTGTTGGCATTGTGTTTAGTCTATCTGGCTTATAATGTTCTCTTAAATTTCTTTTTCTTCTTAAATTTCTGGTTATATTTTTCCTTCTGTACTGGGGATTAAACTGGAACCTTAAAACTGAGTATATTCTAGGCTTTTTCCCCCCTTTTCCAGCCGTTTAAAATTTTTTATTTTGAGATGAGGTATGGTTGTGGCTAACTTGCCTAGGCAGGGCTCTGATTTGTGATCCTCCTGCCTCAGCCTTGTAGACTGCTGGGACTGATGTGCAACTCTGGATCCAGCTGCTGGATGATCACAAATTCACTTTTAGTTCCTTCTATTTCCTCCAGTCTCTAAGTTGAGAAGAACCTCTGAGGGCTTTTAGTCCACCGTCTCTCCCTCTTTTTGCTCTTCTCTCCTTAGGACCATTTTAGTTGACTTACTCCTCTCTCATTATCTTAATGCCACCAACTTGCTATTGACTTTACTGAATTCCAGGTGTCGGTGTCCAATAGCTTTTAAATATTTCATGTGGCCATGATTACAACAAAATGTTTAATCCACAAGCACGTCCCATTTTAAGTGAGTGTAGTAGTCTTCCTGCATTAGAAAGTAGTGTGACAGTGTTCACTTTTACCTTCGTTGCTGGAGTCCCACACCAGCATCTTCCATTAGGACCGTTCCAGGAATTCCCATCTCGACCTCTTTATATCCACTCACTGCTTTATAGTTAACCTTCATATATTTATAAAAAGTTTATTCTCTGGACATGTATCTTTTATAATTACTCTTCTGTTTGGAATCTTTGAGTGGCTTCCTGTGGCACTTAGAATACATTCCAAACTCGGTGAGCCTGTGCGTGTCTTGTGACTTTATTACCCTCTCAACTTACCGTGTACCACTGTGCTCCCACTGTATGTCTGCTTTGAGGACTTTTCTCTAACTACAGTGCAATGTGCCAAACTCTTTTCTGAGCCAACAACTTTTATTCATGGTCCTTGGAATGTCCTCACCTGGTTCTTCTCATTAAGATCCCCCTTTCATTCTCAGGGTTCAGCCTAATGTCTCCTTTTCAGAGAAACCTTCCATGGCTCCTTCATCAGTGTCTTCTGTTTTGTTTTTGGTCTTTTTGAGACAGGGCCTCACTATGCTATTTAGACTGGCCTTGAACTCACTTTGTAGCCCAGGCTGGTCTGGAACTTGCAACGATCCTCCTACCTCAGGAGCACTCCTCCTGAGTGCTGGGGTCACAGACATCTAGCTAGTATTTGCATTATACTATGCATTACAAAGTATAGGTAATCTAGTGATTCTTTAATCTACATGGGAGATTGTACACAGATTATGTACAAATGTGATGCTTTTTTTTGGTATTGGTAGTCAAATTCGTGATCTTGTGCATATGATGTCATTTTATATAAGGAACCTGGGTATTTGTGTAATTTGGTATTTCTAGAGGGTAGGTTAGCGTGGCGCTATCTTGCAACCAACTCCTGTAGATACTGCAGAATGACTACAGTCATTTTTTAAACACGAGCAAAATCTGGAAGATTTTGGGGGAATTGTGGCTAGTTTCTTTGGAAATTAACAAATTATGTAACTTTGTTTTCTTTCCCATGAATCATCTTCTAATGTAAAGTCTACATGAATGTGCTACCTACTGAAAATAGCAGATCACATTGTAAAATAAAATCTCTCATGGGTACATTAGTACATTACATTTTATTTATCATTTTAGATGGTGATTATACTATGGTCATTTAAATTGGGAAATTTAGGTAAAATTTAAATTGGAATTTTCCAGGATGTTATGTGCAAGTATATTGTAAATTATCAAGTGAAATACTTTAAGGATGAATATGTACTTTATTTTCTATTATTATTATTGATATGTGTTTCAAGAAACACTCTGGGAAACAGTACCTCAGTGAATCCTATGCCCACATGCCAACATTAGATCACAGGAGAAAAGGGAGATTTGATTAACAGGTTTATTGGCACACTGTCCTGCTAATACAACCATCAAAGATGTCTGCTGCATGAAAGATATTACCTGAATTCACTAGGGGAGTAGCCAGTTAACTTGAGTATGTTTGCTTTATAAATATGGTAGTTAAATGTAAATGGCAGGATCTTATCCCACACACCCAGGAAGTTAAAATAACATAATGGGAGGTACATAAAATAAAAGTTTTCTGCTGAAAGTTAAGAACATATATCAAAGACTTGGAGAAAAGCCCAGCAAGAAGACAGTAAATTACTCCACAGCGTGGCCTCCCCAGCTCTGAGGAGGCTTAGTTCCCGATGATCCTAAACTCTGTAACTGACTCTGTGCCCTCCTCGTTGTTATGCATTTCTCCCTTTGTCCAGTTGGACAGTGCCCTTCAAAGTTTGTAATAACTTGAAAGTCAGGAACTGGTCCTTATGACATTAATTCACCATATTATACTGAAGACTGTTTGGTCTTCTTGACGTTGCTCTCATTGTTTAATTGAGATCACTGACTTTAACAGAGCAGAGTCATTATTCAGATATTTGAGGAACTTGTCCTTGTAAGTGGCCAAGGGACATAGTCCATTCCTTGGCCAGGGCATGCCAAGTGGCTCAAAAAGCTGGCTCTTATTTTCAGCCAGATTATGCAGGCATGATGGCAGAATTTCCATGACCGAGGCTCTGAGTCCCACTTGTGAACAATCTGATCTTGTGCTGGGGAAACATAAATTGTTAAGAATAATTTGCTGATTTCCTGATCACTAACTGTGGAGACAAAGGCAGCCATTGTAAGACCCTGAAGGGCATATTGTGCAAGTAGAATCTTGTTGGATGACTTGTGTCAAACCCTGCAGGACAGTTTATTCTCATTATCACCTGCTACCATTTCCTTCTTCAGGACATTTTCTTCTAGTACTCTGTCTTGTTTACTTTTCTCTTGTTGCTGTGACAAAATACCTTACACCCAAAGTTAAGGATGAAAGGTTTATTTAGCTTGTTTGTAGAGGTTTCAGTCCATAATTTTTTGGCTCCAAAGCAGGATGGCATGGAACAGGGACAACAGTTCATTGCAAAGAAAGACAGCAAGAGCGGCAAAAGCAAAAATTCTGGGAGGGCTGGCCTCTTCTCCTCCCTTATTTGGTATGGAGGCTACCCACCCTTGGGCAGGTGTGGCATTCACACTATCTTTATGCCCTCTTGTTGCACAAGCTCAGGATGTTTACAAAGTGAAAACCTGGCCCCTCGCTGAGTCACTCAGCTAAATTTCTAAAATTCTCAAATTGATGCAATGTATCAACCATTACATACCCAGCTTAAGATTTGTGGGAATTGATGATTAGGACAAATTGTTTCTCTACAAAGTTCATAAAACTTTGTTATGTGTATTGACTCATTGTAAAAAAAAAGAATAAATATTTGATGAACTTGGTTTCCTAATATGTGACACATTTTTAAAAGTTTAATATATACAATATATTTTATGATGCTTGTACTTATTTCATCACATGTAATTTTATTCATGCTTTGATATTTTATTGGTCCTGCTATTTTGATAGAGTACAAGTAGCCAAGAAATTATTCAAGTGGCTATGCTGTGTAACGTAATTGAGTAGAACTGTTAACATTTAAATACTGATTTTAAGGTTCCTTTCTTACAAGAAGGAGCTATTTACTTGTTTGTTGATATATTTCAGACACATGAAGAAGGATTTCTGTTTGAAAACAAGAAATCTGAAAGTTTTATGAATACATTCTATCTAACACTCACTGAGTACCTTCAATTGTGCTAAGTATCAGGGAATAGTTTTGCTGTGTGATGTTCCAGGAGGTCACACAGGACACAGAAATGTAAGTGAATTTGTTCTACTAGAAGGTACAGAATGATAGCATTCATGAAGATTAGAAATAAGATATTGTGGAGAACTATGGGGCTCTAAGCAAGCAGGCAGGGACCCACTTGCCCCAGAGTCTCAGCTTGTTTGGGACCCTTGCACCGTCTGGGTGCAGTGGAACAGCTGGGCGGGTCTGGGGCACCTCCCCGTGTGCTTGGAGGACTGTGGAGTTCTAAGCAAGCAGGCAAGCACCACTGGTTCCAGAGGCCCGGCATCCTGGGGTAAGTGCTCCATGCACTTTCCCGGAGCCCAGCTTGTTTGGAAACCTCAAGCATTCTGGGTGCACTGGAACAGCTAGGGTGGTCTGGGGCACCTGCATCTGCCTCCCTGTTCCAGCTGTGCTTGGAGAACTGTGGAGTTCTAAGCAAGTAGGTGGGCTCCCACATCCTCTGGAGCCCAGCTTGTTTGGCACTGTGGAGTTTTAAGCAAGCAGGTGAGGGCCACCAGTTCCAGAGGTCCGGCAGCCTGGGGGAACTGGGTGCCAGAGTCCCAGGAGCTGTGGGCATATAAGTGGATTTCCAACAGACCCTGAGGAAGCTTTTGAATAACACTTGAAACACAGAAATATAGGAAAATGACAAAATGAAAGACCAAATTACCATCTCAAACTTCCAGCCCATCCCAAGAAACCTTAGGACCGATATATATAGAAGACAATATATGCCATACACCTCAACTATTGGACATAATAGCAACTGAAATAAACAAGCAACTCCAGGAAACTTTAAAGGAATTCAAACAAGAAATAATCTCCCAGGTAAAAGAAGAAATGATAAAAAAAATGAAAAAGATGCTAAACATATCTAAAGAAAACACAGTTAAAAATTGGAGGAACAAAACAAAAAGAATCCCTAGATCAGCAATATAAGAAACAAACAGAATACATAAAGCAGATGCACAGAGATATACAGGAAATCAAAAATTCCACTGAAAGCTGTAAAACTTGCTCAATGAAAGTGAAGATAGAATTTCAGACCTCGAAGGCAAGATTGTAGCTAGTGAACAGGAAAGGAAATATCCTTTAAAAATAACAAGGAATCAGGAAATAACAATTCAACACCTGCAAGATGATGCAGAGAAAAACAACATAAGGTTGATAGGGATTAATGAAAAAGAAGGGGATGACAAAAAGGACATCAAGAGGATATTTAGAGAACTAATAGCTGAAAATTTCCCAAGCATGAGATCGGAAACTGACATCAGGTTCAGTGAAGCATATAGAACTCCAAATAGTCATAACCAAAATAAAACTACACCCAGACATATAATAATCACTATCCCAGAAATCCAACACAAGAATAGATTACTAAAAGCTGTCAGAGAGAAAAGACAGATCACTTATAAAGGAAAACATCAGAATCACAGCAGACTTCTCAGCACAAACAATAAAGTCAAGAAGAGCATGGAGTGAAGTATTCCAGATCTTAAAGGAAAATGATTTGCAACCTAGATTGATGTACCCTGAAAAACTGTCCTTCAAAATTGATGGTGAAATAAGATACTTCCATGACAAAGAACAGCTGATCACCAAGCCAAACCTGAAAAAAATATTGAAAGACAGTTTAGATACACTTAGGGAAAAACCACTAAGCAAAGCAGATAATTAAACAAAACAGAAAGATAAAGATGCAATAGCAGAAAGAGAACATGGCAACAATAAACCAACATGGGGCTGGGGATTTAGCTCAGCAGCATAAGTGCCACCTTACAAGCGCGTGGTCATGAGTTTGATCTCTGGTACCAATAAAAAAAACAAAACAAAACAATAAACCAACATTATAACAGTTATAACCATTAATGTAAATGGTCTCAATGCACCAATTAAAAGAAACAGACTGGCAGAATGGAGTGAGAAACAAAATCCAACTATATGCTGTCTACAAGAAACCCATCTAACCCAGAAGGATACTCACAGACTGAAAGTCAAAGGATGGAAAACAATACCTCACACAACAGGAACTAAAAAAAAAAAAAAAAAAGCAGGAGTAGCCATTCTGTTTGCAGACAATGTGAACTTTAAACCAATAATGATCCGAAGAGACAAAGAAGGTCACTACATACTCATTAGGGGAAAACTTCAAGAGAAAGAGATAACTATCTTATATATATATGCACCAAATTCCAGAGCACCCAGTTATATAAAATAAGCATTAAATGAAAAATCAAATTATCAGTCACACAATTGTAACAGGAGACCTTAACACACCATTAACACCAAGGGAGAGATCAATCAGACAGAAAATCAGCAAAGAAATAAAAGATCTGAATCACACCTGTGAACAAATGGACTTGATAGACATATACAGAGTGTTCCATCTAACAACATCAGAATACACATTCTCAGCAGTACATGGGTCATTCTCTAAAATAGACCATATATTAGCTCACAGAACATATTTAAATAAATGCAAAAGAGTTGAAATTATCCCTTGCATGTTATCAGATCATAGCACTTTGAAATTAGAAATTAATGATAAAAAATACAGCAAAAATCCTACAAACACATGAAAACTGAATAACACACTCTTGAGTAATCAGTGGGTGACAGGGAAAATTAAAGAAGAAATTAAACAATACCTACAAGCAAATGAACATACAGATACAACTTACCGGAATTGGTAGGATGCAATGAAAGCCGTCCTCAGAGGAAAATACATTGCACTGAGTTCCCACATCAGGAAAACAGAATGAACACAAATAAATAACCTGATGCTACACCTCAAACATCAAAAAAAAAAAAAAAAAAAAAAAGAGCAAGTCAAGCCCAAAGCCAAAAGAAGAGAGGAAATTATAAAAATCAGAGCAGAAATTCATGCAATAGAGACTAAGAAAAATAATCCAAAGAATCAATGATTCAAAGAGTTGGTTCTTTGAAACAATAAATAAAATTGTTAAGTCCCTAGCCAACTTTATTTAAAAAAAGGGAAGAAAAAGCTCAAATTCATGTAATAAGAAATGAAAAAGGTGAAATCACTATAGACTCTATAAAAATTCAGAAGATCATTAACACCTATTTCGAAAACCTCTACGCTCAAAGGTTTGATAATACAGAAGAAGTGGACAGATTTCTAGAAACATATGAAGTACCAAAGCTAGGTCAAGAGGATGTAAAACTGCTGAATAACCCAATTTCTATTAATGAAATTGAAAATGTAATTAAGTCCTTACCTACAAAGAAGAGCCTAGGCCCAGATGGATTCACTGCAGAATTCTACAAGAAATACAAAGAAGACCTAATGCCAACACTCCTCAAACACTTCAATGAAATTGAAAGGGAAGCAATCCTTCCTAAGTCATTCCTGGAAGCAAATATTACTCTAGTACTAAAACTTGAGAAAGACTCAACTAAAAAACAGACCAAGGTCCCTAATGAACACAGATGTAAAAATCCTCAATAAAATATTGCCAAATAGGATGCAGCAAATCATCAAGAAGATCATACACCATGACCAAGTGGGATTCATCCCAGGTATGCAGGGATGGTTCAACACATGTAAGTCAATAAATGTAATCCAGCATATCAATAAAGCCAAGAGTAAGAATCACATGATCATTTGGATAAATTCAGAAAAAGCTTTTGATAAGGTGCAACATTCATTCATGAGAAAATCTTAAAGATGGTCTTTAGCTCAATATGATAAAGGCCATCTATTGCAAACCAACAGCCAGTATCATACTAAATGGCCAAAAAATGAAGATACTCAAAAATCAATAACATTCCTTTACACTAACAATAAAATCACAGAGAAAGAAATAAGGGGAGCCACACGGTTCACACTAGCAACCAAAAAAAAAAAAAAAAAAAAAAAAGAAATATATAGGAATTATTCTCATGAAAGAAGTGAAAGATCTATATAGGAAAAATTGTAATACACTGAAAAAAGAAACTGAAGAGTATTTCAGAAAATGGAGAGACATCCTTGCTCATGGATTGGAAGAATAAATATTTTGAAAATGGCCATTCTCCCAAAATTGTTACACAGATTCAATGTAATCCCAATGAAAATACCATCAACATACTCATAGATCTAAAGAAATCACTCCTAAAATTCATCTGGAACCAGAAGGGACCTAGAATAGCAAAGACAGTTCTAAGCAGCAAAGGCAAGGCAGGAGGCATCACAATCCCTGACTTGAAGTTATAATACAAAGCTACTGTAATAAAATCAACATAGTACTGGAATAAAAATAGATCTGAAGATCAATGGAATAGATTAGAAGATACAACCACAACTACAAACACACTCAACAATCTTATCTTTGACAGAGTCCAAACATGTTTACTGGAAGAATGACAGTGTCTTTAATAAATGGTATTGGAAAAAGTGGCTCTCCATATGCCGCAAACTAAAATTAGATCCTTGCCTATCACCATATACTAAACTAAAATCTAAATTGATAAAAGATCTGAGTATTAAAACTGAAACACTAAATCTATTGGAAGACAAGTTGGGTAAAAACCTTGAAAACATAGGGGTAGGTAGAGAAGTCATAAACAGGACTCAAACCGCACAGGAAATACTTTCCGGAATCAATAACTGGGATCACTCCTTATTAAAAAGTTTCTGCACGTCAAAAGAAATCTCCAGCATAGTGAAAAGAAAACCCACACACTGGGATAAAATGTTACTGAACCGTCCCTCAAACAAAGGACTTCTATCTAAAACATATAAAGAATTTAAAAAATCAGACCCCCATTATTCAAAGACCCAATCCAAAAATGGGCATCTGAGATGAATACACAGTTCTCAGATGAAGAAATACAAATGGCAAGTAAATACATGAAAAAATGTTCAGTATCATTGGTCATCAGAGAAAAGCAGATTACAACCACACTGAGATTCCATCTCTCTCCAGAAAGAAAGGCCATGATCAAGAAAACTACCAACAACAAATGCTGGAGAGGCTGTGGGGAAAAAGGAACTCTTCTGCACTGTTGGTGGGAGTGTAGACTAGTGCAACCACTGTGAAAGTCAGTCTGGAGACTCCTCAAAAAGCAGGTATTAGAAGTCCCATTTGTTCCAGCTATTCCACTCTAGGCATATTCCCAGAAGAACTGAAAACATTATACCACAGTAATATATGTGTACCCATATTTATAGCAAGACAACTCGACATAACAACAGTAGCTACCATAGTGTCTCTTTCCTTGACATATTTGAGTATACATTCATACACTATAGTATCAAACATAGCAAGACAGTGTAAAACCATTCAAGAGAATGAAAGTATGACAGGGTGTTCAGAACCAACTAACAGAAAATGAACAATGGTTACTATATTATCTCGCTGTTCATAAAAAGTTTTGTGTATACTATCACATATAATAAAATAGCTGTGGAAATCAGTATGGAGATTCCTCAAAAAAGGAATTAGAGGTCCTATTTTACCCAGCTATTCCTCTTCTAGGTATTTTCCCAGAAGAACTGGAAACATCATACCACATATGATATATGTGCACCGTGTTTATAGTAGCACAGCTAAATCTTGAAAACACACCAAATGCCCATCAACTGAAGAACAGATAGAGAAAACGTGGGATTTTTTTTTTTACACAACAGAGCAGTACCCTGATATTAAGAAGGATAAATTTGAGACATTTCAAAGTAAATGGCTGCAACTTAAGGTGATACTTTTAAGTGAAATAAATCAGACTCACATGTGTAAACATCACATTGTCTCTCCCTGGTGTGAGAAACTGAAATAGTAAATGAGGGCCAAAATGCACAGTAGATACTGTAAAAATGGAAGAAACTTTTCAAAAGGAAATAGCTAGTGTAGGGGAAAGGGGAAAAGAGAAAGGAAGAGAGGAAAGGAAAAAATGGTAAAATGGAAACAAAGCTGTGTAATTAGAGAAGAGAGGATTGGGAATAAAAGAGGAACCAAAATATATCATGTACGAGTACATTACACCCTGTTTTCATGTTATTCATTGCTGAATCCCCTCGTATTGCCAAACTCTAGGGCTCATTACAGCTTGAGGCTTGACTTTGCAGTTTTCCCAATTTTCTAGTCTTGAATAGAAAGGCTGAGTTGTTCTCATCGTCCCTCAGTGTCTACTCTTTAGTTCCTTCCTCCTCCTCCGTAAAGGAAAAGCTTGAGTAATCGCTCTGTTTCTGGGTGTATTCTAAGTATTTGATTTGCATTACCTCATAATTTTAAACATGACTGCATGAATGCTTGGGATTTTGAGATGCAATATTCTTAACTGCTGAATAGCCAGGCTTAAAAAATCGTGCATCTTGGTGTTTGAATCCTCATGTTCCATGTTAAGAGATGAGTCAGTGACTCAGACCTGCATTTATTCAACACACTGGTTTAGAGAAAAGGGTAAAAACTAAAATGAAAGTATGCAAGATGATTATTGGGTTACTCTTCCACAGGGGTGAGCAGCAGATTGTACGTGTTAACACTATTAAATGCTCGAAAAGGTAAGATTTTTGGAATTGTGTTCCACTTTGAATATTAGAATACTCACCAAATTTTATTAGGGCCATCTGATACATATTCATTCGTTCATTATTCATTCATTCATTTCTCCTTTTATGCCCACACATGCACAGTAACACACATTTGCAAATATGTAAAGTGGAATGACAATTTTCTTGTTTTTTTCAGAATTTCGCTAAAAGTCTATTGCTGAGAAAATAAAAGTATTTGAGAGAGAAAAATTAACCTTCTGTGTGTACTTTGTATAGGCCAGATCACTACTACAAGCAGTCGTTTGAGAATTCCTAAAGATTAAGTATTATTGTTTCTCATTCATATCCAAGAAAATCAAAATTCAAGTTAGGTGGCTTCTTAAAGTTTTAGGGCCAAATCTGATGAAATTCATCTATGTTCTATTCTCTCTAGGATTCTGCCAGGCCAAATGAGCACCCATCTTTCTCAGTATTGATTCTTTGGCATGAGAATAACCATCTCTTTGTTAAGCTTTATCCTACTGAACAAAATTTCTGTCAATGAGTAAGTTTGGTTTCGTGGGAATCCAGCAGAAGGAAGCTAAGTGAGTGGGGCTGGGAAACACCCTCCTGAGATGATGATGTGTGACAGCTGGAACATATTTTAGTACATCAGTGGCAATCACTACATGGGTCATGAATCCATGAACAGTGTGTCTTTATTCTCATGGGTGATACAATTATTGTGGAAGCATCCTTTATGAATACGATTATCCAACTGAATTAAATGGCATTAGCTTTGTGCTTAGTGTTGCTATATTCCAGATTACACAGTGATAGAATATTTAAAAAGAAATATAGTTTTGTGGAAACAAGAACTATTACTACATGGTTGTATTATTTTTCTATGACACATTTAAAGAGTACAATATTATAAGGGTAAATTCAGGAGAAGAGTGAAGATGTGTTGTAGATTTCAAAGCATTGATATTAGCATTAATAGTCTGAGATGATATCCAAGGCACCGCACATCTTTTTTCTGAAAAAAGAAAACACAAAGCATTTCAGTACCATTAGACTGATTTGTGGAAATATGTTCCTAGCTATGTTATAAAGTATGTATTAAAGAAATAGGAAGTTTGCTTTCACTGCTGTCTTACATGGAGTAAAAGCCACGCTGTGAAAAAATCCTTTCGCCTCTACTTCTGATTTCTGATTGAGCCTGGACTGGCTTGCCTTGCACGATAGCATTAGGGAGGTTTTTCAGAAGAGCTCCTTGTGCTGGTCACTCCCAGCTGTTCCTTGTTAGACCAGTGTTACTGGGGGAATTCGGAGCATTCTTTTTTATAGAAAGAGGGTTACCAGAAACTCATGCACAGCAAGGAAAAGGTTCAAGAAGCTTTCCTTCCCAGGTTCCCCTCAGGCCACACTGTTTGCTTTTTAACATGTATTTCTACTTTCTAGTGCCATTGCGGGCCTGTTCTACCAAACTGTGACTTCAACACCCAACCAAGCACATTTAGATAGGTAATTAATTATGCCCTAAAAGCCATTAATAATTTTTGATTTTCAAATTAACACAGATGTGTGGGATTATTGCATTGTTCAGCTTGCAAAGGGGAATGATGGTTTGGGAGAACTGATTATGCAAGGAATATTGCATGTCTTTTTTTTTTTTTGCCTTTGGCATCAGGAATTAAACTCATAACCGCATGCTTGCCAGCAGGCGCTACCCTTGAATGTCTTTTATACACACCTAATATAATTAGTATTTCTGTTGTTAGTGCTGACATCAAACATGATTCTCAAAAGTTAATTTTTATATTAAAAATTGTTAAAGTCTTATAATAATCATTTTCAGGTAGATATAAATACTGTTTTGATTCTTCATAATCATTTTGGTAATAATTATTGATTAGTAGCATAGGCCAATTTTTCTTTTAGGACTTTTCAGGGCATTTAATACATGACTTTTGGCAAATACATACCAAAAACTCTTTATGGTTAGGACATCATCTTATGGTTCTCTCAGGCTGTCAGTCTTGGCCTAGAGAGAAAAAGACACTCATAAGAAGTTCTAATTAAATTAAAACTGAGTAATATTCTGATTAATTGATTATCAAAAGTAGTTGTTGTCCACTTTGTGAAGGTCTGAGATAATGCATTTGATTATATCCTTAGTTGGATTATTATTTCCATTTGCACTAGGGAACAGTTTCTTACAGGAAAACGCCCTCATGACTCTACCTTTTGTTCTGCAAGCATCGAGGCAGTGGTGGTGTCTACCCCAGAGGTGAACACAGTGGCCGTGCTGGGTTTCGGGGAGGTCGAATGCCGAAGCACTTCTGCCTTGTCATGCCTGAAGTTCACCACTTCTTTTTGTAAAAATGGTATCACTTCTCCTCCCGGCTATAAAGAGTTAGAATGTAAATGAAATGGTGATAGGCTCAAACAGGTCAAATTTGGGAAGAATATAAAGTAGCGAGATTGAGATGCAAGCAAGCATCATACACAGAAAGTACCTTTGTTTTCTGGATCATAACCTATTTTTAATGGTTTATGAATTTATTCCACCAATATAATTATCTCTAAATATTTGCTATTAAAGAAGGCTGTGTAGATAATATCTGACATCCTCAATAAATAATTGAGGAACTGAGTAAATCTTGACTAAAACCTTGACTAACAATGATCACTAAAGGAGCAAACAGCAATTGTTCATGGAATCAAAATGACATTTATACGAAAAGCAGCATTAGTGAAGGCGGCCCAGTGTGTCGGCTGTGCCTCTCCAGCTGCCAGTGAGGTGTCCTGAGTAACCTTACCATCAGCACAGTTTCAGGCGCCGTGCCCAGCAGCGGCTCAAGGATAAATTGCTGCTGTCCTCCTGGTACACCCTGGGAAACAGAAGGTTTAAAATGGTATGTTTGTGATAACGCGATATAGCACAGCAGCCAAACAGTTCCTAACTTCTTCAGTAGTTTTCTTGAAAGCCAAAGGCAGTTTAGATTTGAGAAAAAGCAAGTCCTGATTTGAGAGACAGCTGGACACCCAGGGCTGCCTCGGTTCGGCAAAGTCTGCTTTTGAGTACTCCCCGCTAGGCACTGTGTCCTGTTGAGCATAAACAGTCGCACAGAACCCCAACCTCAAGGACAGCTGTGTCCTCACACAACAGCATTAGGAAAACAAAGCAACGTCACAGTCTTGCCTACAGCAATCACCGTGCAAGCTGCAAAAAGAGCCAGTGTCCTCAGACCGTGGCTACGCCAGGAGCCAGGACTGCTGCTTCTTCGTTGGCCAAGGCTTTCGCCTTGCTCTGTTATCCTTGCCTTCTACAGGAGAATCCTTAAGATAATCCACCACTGGACTACCCCACCTCTGAGCACATCCACCCTGAGCACACGACCATTCCACCTAACAGCCCAAAGCCTGAGAAATCCTCCTAAGAGCTTCCTGGGAAGACACCCATGGACCCCCACATGTGGTCTCCTCACTGTAATGTGTGGACAAATCCAGCTTTGTTCAATTGGACTGTTGCTGATGAACTTTGGCTGAAAGACATATTGACATAAACATGACCGCATATTGCCATAACGGCAATTAAGCAAGTAGTTTCAAGGGATTTTGCAAAGAGGAGAATCATGCATGTACTCACAGTTTCTTCTGGCTGTGTAATGTATCCATATTGAGCATCAAATGGTATCTGTCAGGTTTTTGAAAAATTCGTTAGGTTTACCTTGTTGACTTTTATCATGAATCTGTAGTAAAATGTTACTTAAATACACAAACATATACATATATTAAGTGTATTTTTAAACTTCATGTTTCAGTTGATAAAATTATTAACTTACAAGAATCCTTTGAATGCTAAATCACTTCTAGAGTAAAATTCTTTTTTTTTTCTAAAGTAACATAGCATAATTTGGGTTAGTGTAATCCATTATTTAAAGCATCAGTTTTAAATCAATTGCTTTGACAGGTTTAAAAGTGATTATTAATAAAGAAGTTTCATTCTAACTAAAACAAACCACATGAAATTGCACAGTATTTCTGAAAATTTAATCATGTGAATTAATTTGTGTTATAATAAAGATAGATGCTAGTAGATTTTAAATGTGAGAAAACTTCATTATGATAAATGATCTTTTAACTTCTGATTTTCTTAGAGTTCATTCATTGACTTCATTTGTTTAAAATATGGGCTTGAACAATTATCATCTATTCTACATAAGTTATTATAATAAGAAGCACTCTGCGTCTTATGCCTACCACGCCAAGTTGCTGAGTATTTGCGCTAATTATATGCATTTCCTCCCCTCTAAATAGTCAGTAACAATTTCTTTTGGGAATTTATCCTATTCTCAGGCAAAATCTGTCACATAGGACTGGAGGCGCAGCTCCCTAGTAGAGTATTTGCTTGTCACACAGAACAACCTCTGAGGAGTGCGTGCGTGCACACACACACACACACACACACACACACACACACAATTCAAATCAAATATTTGGAGTACCTGCTCCTCAAATAGCGGTGGCCCTGTTTGTTGGGGCGACTGTGTGGCTGTCTGCTGATATTGTTCCCAGGGTAGGAGCATGTAAACAGGGTAGTACACCTATTCACAAACAGAGGGATAGACAAGAGATTCCGTTAGATCTGCATATGCCATTTTTAAAATCTTCTAATCTGTATTTTGTACAGGCATTGTTACTACTGACTAAGAATCAAACTCATCAGCTGAGCCTTTTCATTTGTCATCTAACTGTGGGTGTTTGATCTAATATTCTACTTTAGAATTCAGGCCTAACTTGTAATTTTCCAATTTATCGTCAGTGAATTGTGGTAAACTCAGGGCGCAGAAATACTGTTCCAGTGGTTAATGAAAGGCCGATGAACTCAACCATGTAGGTATATTGGGATTCAGAATTTAACCCCATTAATACTAAACTTCCTGATACTTAAAATGAAGTAATTCTGTACATTATAGATTTAATTCTAAATGTTTATGAGGTAGGATGAGATAATCTCTAGAGATAGGTTTTGCTTTGTAATCAGGTAAGATAAAATTTCTACATAATTCTAATTACAGAAGAGTAAAGTGGTACAACTTTTTATGCAATCTTAATACTTTGTCAGTAGATAATATAAAGTGTGTATAGCATAGCATCTTTGAACCCAAGATGATATAAATTAATTATTCTAACATTGATAAAATTTTCCATATTAATACAATGATTTTACTAGTTTACATTCATTTTTAAAAGATTCTCTTATTTAAGGGAAATCATTGTCATTTAATTATAATATGGCATCAAATAGAAACACTGCATACAAGAATCTGAAAATACTTTTAGCGGAATTTTCTCATTTCCAGATAAACTTTCCTATATTATATCATATCATATATTGTCAGTCTAATTGATATAGCATACACTTTTATAGCCCTGCTGTAGGAGAGTTAGTAATACAAATGTATTGCCCTCCAAAACAAAATTTGGGCCTCTGCAAGGTCAGTCCACAGTATTGCTTTTGAGTTGTCCCCAAACGCCAGCGTCTTAGATGCAGAGAGAATCTGATCTCGACTTAGTGAGCTCCTTTTCTCTGAACATAGCAATGTCCTGGGAATCCAAGGGTCCTGGAGACTTTTAGCTTCCTTTTCTGAAGGAGCTAAATAACCCTGGCACCAGTAAACCAATGCCAGTCCGGACACCACTGTGCAGGTGTTTACAGCCTTGTGAATGGAATGCTAGAGAATGAAAGAAAACATCTAAGAGTGATTAAGTAGCACTTCTATTGATTTGCAATGGTATTCTGCTCACTACCTGTGCTTGTTCTTGAGGTGGTTTGAAGGGATACACATAGGGCATCACCTGCACAAGAAGAAGAAGAAGGCAAAAAGTTATACTTGCCTTTATTGTTAGAAATCCCTGGACTGCTTTTCAGAGCCAGCCAGTGAACCTGAATTAGCAGTGATCCATAGCAAAGCTGATCTGCCATATGAACTATTGTTAATACAATTTCTCTTTTCTTTTTTAGATAGCAATTTTATAGTTATTGTGTTTAATACTGTTTCTGGCTGTATTGTAGAGTACCTGATTTGAAAGTTGTCTTTCATGTTAACAACCAGAGAATGTAAGCGAATACTTTCAACGATGGTACAAACATAAATGAGCTAAAAAACATTTTTAACTAGGATACTGTCCTAGCTGATTCGCATTCATTTTCACATCCAGTGTGTGCTTCTATCTTAGGATAGTAAGGTGAAGAGGCGTGACTTACAGGATTAGGGCCTTGTGTGGCTTGTGACGGTGTCTGAAGCTGTGCGGCGTCCAGCTGGCCAGTCTGGGCTCCTTGGGCAAACCCGACTTGTCTTGGGAAAGGCAGCTCATTTGGGAGCAGTCCAGCTAAGGGGTTCAGAGCTGGCAGTGAGATCTGCGGCTGCCCTGGAATCGGAGCCTGCTGCTGCAGCGGGAGGCCAGAGAAGGAAGGGATCCAGGGAGCAAGCGGACCCTGGGAGCACACAAAAGAAAGCACTCCGCTTTCATATAAAAAAGAATGTAAACTCAGACCGTAGTAAGAAAGGTGAAATTCCTAAACAGTTTCTATATTTTTAGAGCAACATTAGGGAAAAGACAGCATTGTAAATCATAAGCCACACAGTGCTAAGTTCTTGGGGGTCCTGAGAGATAAGGGGCACAGAGGGGTTAAATAAAGGAGCACAATTGTTGAAAGTCACCAGATCAGTTGCAAGTCTTGTTTTTGTCTCTTTTCACTGCTAGGATAGGATTTTGTGTAAAACAGCTAATTTTTCTCATAGTTGTGGTAATTAGTACACAACGTATACCAAGTTCTCCACAGATGAACGTTAATTGGATTACAGGTTTTACTTTGATTTTCAAATAAATTGTGGTTAGAACATACGGGATGAATTGGAACACAGGGTGAATTCCTAATTGTTAAAATTGAGATTTCGGAAGTGGAATCAGGAGACTTCTCTGTTCTTACACCAAGCACCACTGAGAGGAGCAGAGAACAAATATTCTCCTTAAATTGACTTTCGAGGTAGATACCTGAACCCGCAGCGGCAGAAGCTGACCATTATTAAGGTTCAGAAGTAACTAGAAAAAGAGAAACAATATGAAACCAAGATTACTAGGTGCACTAAGGTGATTAAAACAATATTTACTCTAGGTACAGCAAAAGTCAGCGCTCATGTGAGTTTCCTGTAAAAGTGAGACATTTCCCCCACTGGCTTACATTCCGTTACAGACAAGTTAAGATTCAAAGCGGAGCTGGGCTTTGACAACATCACTCCCACCGTGTATGAAACTGCACAGTTAGCCCATTGCGCAGTTCAGATACTGTTTTATGCTTTTATGCAGCTGTAAGCCCCCATTTTGGGTGTTTTGGGACACAGTGTGTAGGAGATGTTGTAGCTGCCTTTGAAGAATTTGCAGTCAGACAAGGGGAATAAACAAAACTTTAGAAGGAACCTGGAATACATAGCAGACATAAAGTTGGGAATTTGTTTAGATATGTATAAAAGCTAGTAGATAGGGTGCAGGTTATATCAAAGACTAATTTTTATGTCCTCTCACTGGGATTTCCTCACGGAAATGGAAGAAGTTATTTTAATTCTTTACACTAACCTCATGGCTGTTGCTAGCAGACATAAGGTGCCGTGGGATAACCTAAAAACACAAAACAAGAGAGAGCGGAGGTGGTTAAAGAAGGGATCCCTCTAGGTTTACAAGGTAAAACCAAGAGTGCTATGAAATCACTTACCGGGGCTGACAAAGTAGCTCCCAGGAGTCCAAGAAAAATTATAATTTTCATTTTCAGACGATATACCTATAAAATGAGTTTTAATACTTGGCTTTATAAATATATCTACTTAAAAATCATAATAAAAATCAAGTCATGAAAAAAGTAATTAGCCTTCAATCAAAAGAGTAAGAATTGGAAATATTTTAAAATGTACTCGTGATTAAGAGTTAAAATTACAAATTTCTGTTTGTAAATCTTTATGAGAACTTTTTCCACAGCAGCTGTTTTTAGAACCCAAAATTGTTTTCTTGCCCCAAAGGCTCATCTGGTGACGTGCAATGTAGCTGAATGGGTCACACAGAGTAAATACCTACTGTATGCTATTTGAGGCCTGTGACTGGCACTAACCAAATGGTACTTACCATGAAAGTGATTATCAATTGTATGTGGAAAAAGCACCAGAATAAAGATCTGATGATACTAGCTCCACACAAGATAATTTCTACTTTGAAGTCTAATAATATTACAAAATACTAAATATATGACCTGAGTCACTAGTTTTTCACTTTGGAGAAATGGATTATAAAATTAAACTGAAGCACGGTTGACTTATAATGCAACCAGTGGGAATACAGTACCTCTCTTTCTCTGGATGGGAAAATTCCTGCCACAATTCAAATCACTGACCTTGCAAGTATCTATGGTGACTTTAGTAGTTTATCTTACTGATTGGATTCTTAAAATTATGAAAGCAAAGATTTGATATCTTACCTTACTCCTAGGCCTAAGAAATCTAGAACCATGCAAGAGCTGTGATCTTTTACTCTATCAGCTCTGCTGCTTAGAATTCCTCTTAAAATTTAAAACCCATCTTTAGAAAAAAAGGACCAATCATTTTTAAAGGGACCAGTGATTCAGTGGGTTTCAGACAATGGCTTAGCTAATAACCCCTTTCCTATCATCCAGTGGTATATGGCTTCCCACACCCATAGTAATGTCATTAAATTATCCCCTGAGAAATGTTTTCCTATGACCATTTCTGGTTTCTCCTTGGTTATGACTAACTCTTGTAGAATAATTTTATTCTATACCTTTTGTCATCTTTAAAATGATACCTGAGTATTTAAATGGGTGATTGTTTTTATTTTGAGAGAAAAAATCAAAATTATAAGGCAAAGGGCGTAAGTCTAAAAAACAAAATTGCAAAACTTAACTTTTGGCAAAATGTTTACTTTCAATTCTTCACCTAGTAAATGTGAATTAATTTCATTTCTTTGACCTTGACAATCCTAGTATATTTCTCTTTGTCTGTGGAAAAATCTGTAAAACATTGTTAAACTCTGTATGTCCCTTTGGGATCATGTAGCTTGAAATAAATAAATATGCATCTTAAAAAAGTGGTGAATGAATGGTTTGTATTTTTAATATTCTCTTTCTAACTATAAAAGTAACATTCAGAAATATATCTAAGTATTACTGCTTGTACATCATATTACTTATATTTCATTCTTAAAGTGAGATTTTGTTACTATTATTAATATTGATCTAACTTTAATAGATATTGTCCAGGATCACAAATGCTGTTCTGTTGTGTTGTCCATCAATTTCCATTATTAAAGACTTATGTAGCTAACTTAATCTTGAAAATTGTCCTATGGGAAATGAAAATGTTTGCCTTTCAGTAAAGTTGTCTTTCTTAGCAGTATGAGACACTTAGAGTTTACTCATGAATACTAAAGTGATTATATTATTTGCTGTTTAGTCAAAAAAAAACCTCAAAGTACCCAAAACATTACTTAAAATAACAAGAATTTTTCATTACAAAAAGAGGATAAATTGGAATTAGGATTTTTATATCTGTGAGAAAGGAACTCTCCCAAGACATATAATGTTAGTTTTATGTGAGTTGGACAATGCTACATATTGATGGCAGATATAATGAAAATTCTTTGCAAAGGCAGTGGCTGGACTGGGTAGGTGGACCAAGGAGAAATTTGCCTGATGATATATGTTTTCAATTATTTTGCTTGGTCCATTTGGAATATTGTCGGTAGAAATTTACACACTGAGATTCTCAGTCTCTTGAGATTTTCTGTTGCATTCTGCAGGGTCTTAGGTAGTCTGCTCCACCATGGAACCAGCTAGATGTCAGAACCTTGCACCAAATGGGTCAGAATTGTACTGCAGAGGGAAACCTAATTTCAAAACTATTCTGAAGATGAATAGTTTTCATCTAGCTGCACTGTTCAAATTTGAAGGTAATTGGGAGACTTTGGTCATTTTTAAATCTTGGTTTTCATTTTCCAATCCTTGAATATTTTAAAGAAAAAGCGTTTAAAATCTTTGGTCACACTAGAGTTGAGGTGCAAAAAGACACTTGCTGTTTTAATCTGATAGCTTCTAACTCTCTGTGTCAACGGAGGCAGAGTTCTCTCCAGGTACCAGGGAAAGTAGCCAGGGTTCTGGTTAATTCTCACCGCACTGTGGGGTGCATTTCTTTCATGCAATGACGTTGGATTTACCCTTTTACTGTCTTTGTGTCAGTAAAGGTATTTCATTGAGTTTTGCTAAATAAACTGTTCATTCAGGAAAGATTAAAAACATGAGACAGATCAAGAACAGTGCCATTCTGTACAGATTAAGTACATGAATACAGGATGAGGAAATCCTGAATCAGATATTATCACTAGAACTTCGCCCTTTGTTTTAGTTTGATTACCAGAACTAGAAACCTTTCATTCAAATAAAAGTACAAAAATACATTTTGTTGCCAAGGGTAATAAGAATGTGAGTTATCTACCAGTGAAATTGTCTGCATCTTTCACTGTTCAAATAACATAAAGGAGGAAGAATAAAAAATAATGGTGTATATTAGTTCTTTTAAAATATAACCTTTGCTTTTTTTTCTTTTAGCTATCAGGAAAAATCAACAGGCCTATGCTGTGAAAATTGAATTAGCACTGCTTATAACAAAAATAATTTTCTTGCATATCTGAGAAAACTGAGGTATAGAAATTTCAGTGACATTATTCATTCATTAATTTATTCATGTAACAAGTAGTTACTGTGTCACCTTTACAGATATATCCTTAGTAAGCATTGAAAACTTGACATTAGTAATAAGAGACATGGTTCTTACCTTCCTGGAAATGTCTGGTTCTCCACTGCCAAAAAAGTACTAGAATTGTGACTAAAGTCAGGTCTTTTGATTCTTACTCAAGTAGTTTTTCAGTGGCACCAACCTGCTTTCTTTATAGAATAAGAGACAAGGTATTATAATAAGGATAATTAACAGATAAAAATAATAAGTAGTAAAAGTGAGTGTTTTACATTTTTTCAGTGATGAATTGTAAGTCTCAATTCAATGAGATCAATACGTTTTACCACTAAGAATTATTTCATTAGTAACTTATGCAAAAAGTAAACCAGAGAATAAGTAAACTTTCTTTCAAATCACTCCTATTGTATGGATGTGTATATATTTAACTTTTATGAGGTTTTACTAAACATTCCTGCTGGATGTTAGCCATCATACGCCCACTAGGATAATACATTCTAGCTTAATGGCTCTAACTTGGTTATGTGAGTCTAATTTTTTTCTATTTAAGATTTGTGGGTCTGCACACTCAACTCATGACTATAAAGTAAAAAATCTCTGGGACTGGTGTATTTAGCAATAGCAATGTTAATAAAAATAAAATAAAATATATCCTTATTTTACAACATACTTTTTGAGTTTCAGAGTAGAGAAAAGAGGCCAACACACAGCTATACTTGGGCTAGAAACTACAAGCTTCTCGTGGTAAGCAAACAGAAGGGTGGCCATAGGACATTCCACAGAGAGCAAATCTCAAAATACAGCTCATCTTGGCCTGGGCGTAAATCAGCCTCCGCCTTGTGTTCAAACCTTTTCTTTTATCCCCTGTCTGAAATGGTTTCTTTCTCTAGTGAACCTTTATGATATTTCTCCCATTCTTTTGTGAATTCAGGCCTATTATTTTAATAACACAAGTTTTCTTTTCGGCCTCCATGTAGTTTCTGTACTATAACTGTCTAGAAAATCTAAATGTGACCATTAACAATTTCACTGTAACGAGTCTTCACGTGAATTAAAGTGAGTATTGTGGGGGAGACCATGTGCGATGTTTGTTCAGTTGCTGGTTTGTTCAGAAGGCGCTGGCGAAGGTCTCAGTCAGGGCTGTGGTACCCTTACGCCGTGTGCCTTTATCTTTCTCTGAATTCTGGTGATGTGTTTTCCATTTTGTTACATTAAGGCTTTATCTTCTTAAAAAGGTGGTGTGTTTTCTAATTGCAATGTTTTATTCCATTGCTCAAATAATACCATTTTATCTTCCTTTAGCTCTCTACCTCTATCCTTCTTCCTTTCCATCCATTTGCTGGCTTGTCCCAATCTTCTTTGTCTTCCCTTATCTCTTCACTAGTGATTTCACTCTTCTGTTTCTTTTTTTTTTTAATTTTATTTAAGGAGAAAAGGAAAAAAAAAGCAGGGAAAGGGTACAAGTTATACAGATTTACAGAAAAAAAATGAACAGTAGGAAATCACTAGTTAATGGATTACATATTGTCATCTTAGAAATAATTGTTCAAGTCACAAAATTAAAGCTTGTAAAGTGGACATTCCATCAATGATACTGCAAACAGTTCTGTTCATTGATCCAATAAAACTCTGTGATATCATTTTCTATCTTATACACTTAAATATACATGCAGTTATATAGTTTGGAGCACTTTCTTTTCCTCTCTTTTGTACCATGACTATTACACATTTTACCCGGCTCCCAAAGCCCCCCGATGATCTGGGACTCGGTCAGTCCTCCCAGTTTTCTCCCACTGCTCTCCTTCATTAAGCCTCTGACAGGCTGCTTTCTTTCTGAGTTTTAAATGTGTTGGATGGATCGGTATCTTATGAGTTTTTCCCTTGTTGTTCCCTGTGTTGGGAATACTTTCCTTCCTGTTACTGAGGGATAGACACCTCTTTAATGTCCCTGGGACCACAGCTTAGGTATCAGCCCACAGAACACCCTAGATCACCTATCCAGTGTGACACTATTTCAACTGTCTACAAAGCATGAGTTGCTGATTTACATATTTATAATATACAGACATACATAGAACAGATGTACTTGCTTACTTATTTGGTGAAAGAGTACTTTTAAGTATAATTCATAATTCTTTGACTTCCTATTTGACTTTCCATCATCAGAACACAATTGTTTTTAGAGGAGAACCTCTGTTTTTTTGGGGCTGCTTTATCCCTAGTGTTTGGCCCAAAACAAACTCCCTAATACTGTTGGGAAGCTGAGTAATTGTTCTGACGTGTGAGTTCTGAAACACAACTACGTAAAGAGATTAAATATTATTTACAGCATTGACAAAAACTGACGCTTCTAAATGTTTGGTAAAACATTATTTTGCTGCCTCACATAATTACTATTCTTTCTAGAAACTCATTCTGTCATACACACGTGTGTAGCGTGTATAACAAAAACTAATGTAATGCGCTTATATTCAAAACAAAATTATATACCTAGTTTGATTTAAATACTTTTTCGTGATCAAATTTGTCACCTAATTTCTGGCATTTCTATGAGGAATTAAACAGGAATAAAGATTTTAAAAAATATAATCTACTTCTGTAGTTACAGAAATAACTAAACTTTCCCTGCTCTTTGAACAGGTATAGGAAAACTGGTTTGTTTCTTGGAAAATAAGACTAAATATAAAGTATGATTGTTGAGAAGAGGGTAGAAAATGAATCAGACTGGAGGCTCTGACGGAGGAAGCTGTCAGAGTCCACTAGAAAGGACACTGTGAATGGACCTGCATTCTGGGGGCCCCTGACCCATTGCCACAAATGTGGGAGCTTGTCGGGAGAGCTCCTGAGGCCGGGCTGCCCTGCCGTCCTGCTCCCACTCTGGGGATATTTCTGCCTGCCTTGCTGTCCCTGGAAGTTGGTGAGCCATAGTCACATCACCCTGCCATACCGTCTTTCACTTCTAACTGTGCTTGGTCAGAATTTTATTGGTCTTTGCAGTAAATGCTGCGAGGACTAGTCGCCCAGCAGCCCCTGCAGATTCTAGGGCTTCGTGCCTGTCTCCCAGCAGGCCGGCCTCCCCGGCAGCTCGCCTCTTCTGACTGAGCCAGCGCAGCCCAGGCCTCTGCTGCAGCTCTGCAGCTCTGTAGCTCCTCCCGAGGTTCCTAACACCGCTCATTGCGCTCGCTGCAGGGCCGCGGGGCTCCCTGGCCTGCTCTCACCTTCCTCCCTTCCTTCTAGAAGATGCAATTCCGAGGGCCTCTAATGAGCATTCCGCATCTGGGTTTCCTCCAGCCTGCAACTGGGAGGCTCGTTCTGAGCGACACCAGGGCTTTGGTCATGGAAACACATCTTCCACGGATGTGCCAATGGAGATGTGAGCCTGGCTTCAGGAGTGCCAGCCCTTGGTCGGCATTTAACACCTCCGACTTCCCGCAGAGAACAGGTTTCTTCCGTGCAGGTGCCACCTGGCTAACCGCATGTGTTGAGTGGTGCAGCACCAGTGCTTGCCTCCTGCCTAGTGTATTGTGCAAACTGAAACTTCCCACTGCTTGTTACTGCTGCGTATTTTAAGAATTAGGTGTGCATTGAATAAGAATAAAATGGATGTACACTGGATAAATGGAAAAATCTTAAGGCCCTATATATGGAGAGACTTTATGGCAGCATAGACTCTATAGGTAGATTTCTTTTAAAGGTAGATTTTTGCTACCTCTTCTTTTTGTAGAATGGTTTATAAAATTTGCTCCCTGCTGTGCCATTGCAAGAAAAATGACAGAAAAAATTACAGAAAAATGCATGCATACACATGAGAAAGAGAGAGAAAGAGAGAGAGAGAGAGAGAGAGAGAGAGAGAGAGAGATACAAAGACAGAGACAGAGAGAAAGAGTAAGTATGAATTATTCTGAGGTGAAAAGTGTCTAATGTTAGTCTAGCCTGCAGGAAGTTTACCTGTGTGCA
Organism: Cavia porcellus; assembly: GCF_034190915.1. NCBI lineage: Eukaryota > Metazoa > Chordata > Mammalia > Rodentia > Caviidae > Cavia > Cavia porcellus. The sequence goes on along the minus strand of NW_026947513.1, from coordinate 45,378,378 downwards.
TTTGTGGGATATCAAATTAGGATCAGGATAAATAGTCACGAAACCTCAAGCTTACTGCATTTTTTCAATTTTACCTCATCTCTATCTCATAGCGGGTGTGTGTAGGGTTGATGATGGGAGCGTAGACTCTGAGGTCATTCCACTTGGCTCTAACCCCCAAGACTGCCAGCCACAAGCTCTTGAATCATGGACAAGTTTTAAACCTCTGTGAAGTTTCTCTTACTGCAAAATGCAGTGACTTCAGGGTGTTTGAGCTGATCCATGTTCTGGGCATACAATGAGAACCAGGTTCAAGTATGTTAGAATATTGGATTCTAAACACCTGAAGTGTCCCCAGGGTTGGAACAAGTTAGGCACTAAGTATTTCATTTGTTGAGTAACTAAGGAAAAATATACAGAAGAACCTATTCTTACAAAGAATTGTAAATTGGTAGATATAAGAAGAAAAACAAAATCAAACAGCCAGTGTGATATTGCCACAGACTCCTGGGATAGAGGTAAGTCTCCCCACCAAAGCAAAATTAGCTTGAGTCCTGAAATTTAAAATATTCTTAAAAATATCAAAAGCATTAATTACCAATTATTACCCTTTATGCAGTGATGGGCTCATAAGATGGACTGCAACAGCGACAGCAGACTCCCCCAGTCTCCGCAGTGTGCCTTCTTCCACCAGGGCTGATTTCAATCTGATGTCTAACAACAGGCTTTAACAGTTCCTAAATGTTTCACTACTGAATCCTAAGAGATAGAAAGAGTCAGCAAATCACTGCCTTCGCCCCGGATGATGAATGAATGAGCCACATAAGATGGCTCTGTGGCCCTGGTCCTAAGTGCATCTTGCATGGTATAACTTAGGCAGTGTACTGCTAGGCACCATCATTCATTCTGAGGATGGAGGAACTTAAAGACACGTTTAGGGTGAATGTTAGATACTTGACAGTCTTTTCTAAACTCGTTTTCTTAATTGATCCTTATAACATCTATAAAGTATCACCATTGACATAATTAGAAAACTGACTCAGAGAAGTTAATAATTTGCCTGAGGTGGCATATTCTTTACTGACCAAGGTCAGAAAACTGAACTGAACAAAGTCTATTTCCTTATTCATTTCTTTCAATACCATAGTCTATGGTGTTATCCAGATATAAAGTGTTGGGTAATTTTCCTATACATTTTTTGAGATACATTAAATAAATGTTATGACTGTCTCAATTAAAATTTATTTCTTGTCTTGTGTTGAAGATTTCCCAGAAGGTCTGAATAATAGAATTCCTGACATATATTATGTTTAATGACATCACCCAATTTTTGGATTTTCTATGACTGGTTTTAAAACATCAGAGACTTTTCTAAGACAGAACTAAGGTGGCCAATTCATTACTGCTTATCCAAGATCCTTACGGAACTCAGTTTGATATAAGGAAATCATCTAGGATTGTTCTAATCAACAATTGAAATGCTGTCAGTTGAGATCACTAACTATGAAGTCATCTAATAATAGTCTTCACTTTTCAGCTTACATTTTAATGAAAGAAGTTAAGAAGTTTGATTTTCTTTGTTTCTTTTTCCAAAATGCTTTTTCACCTAGAAAATCACTTATAGCAATAGAAAGTGAGAACTAATAAGTCAATGTCAGAGATAACTTTCCTTACCTGACTGCTTTTAGAACATTGGGACCCTCTAAAAATACCAGTATCATATGTGGCATGATAAAAAATATGGTAAGTATTTACATTTTTAAAATATGTTACAGTAAAAGACACATTACCATTAATGCCCCGCCAAACTGCTCCCCCTGATTTCCTACCCAGTTGGCCCCTCATTCTTGCCATGCTCTGGAGCATTTGTGGAAATCCTCTTTCATGAGCATCTTCAGTTATGTTGTCATGGCTGTCTTGATGTGCTGGATCAGTTGAAAACATTTCACTGTCACGGTCACGTTGACTTTGGGGAAGAACCAGAAGTGGCAGGGAGTCAGATCTGGTGGACAAGATGAGTGAGGACACACCATAGTAGTTTTTTAAGTTTTTAATTTTTTTTTTTTAATTTTTCTGGGAATTGAACTGAAGACCTTGTGCTTGCCAGGGTCTGTCATGTTTTTACGAGCTTGCTTTTCTGTGCAATTCTGTGAGCAGCACTGTTTAAGTCCAAAGGACACTCATGAAAGATGACTTCCAGAATGGCTACAGAAAGTAACAAAACTGATATTGTTAATTAGAACAGAAATAACATATTGTTTATCTAACACATAGATTGTACCATAAATGGTACTAAGTGTATTATTTACATAAATTAGGTCCATTTATTAATTCTCACCACAATCTTGAGATTTAGAAATGATATTACTATTTTCACTGAGGAGGTGAGGAATATATGCACCATTAAAATTAAAATGTCTTCATAAGTTTATGTGGTTAATAAAATCTGATGTCTCAATTGAAGTGTAACTTTAAAATCATCTTCTTTTGCAAGTCTACTATACTTAAATATAATTTTAAAGAACTATTTTATAGCTTATATGTTTATATGTTAAATACATGGATTTTCTTTCTTTTTTTTTTTTTTTTTGGAACTGGGGATCAAAGTCACAACCTTGTGCTTGCCAGTCAGATGCTTATGCTGCTGAGCTAAATCCCTGGCTCAAATACACGGATTTTTGACAAATTCTGTTTTGACAAATTCTCTGAGTCAAACAGGGTGTATCTGGGATATGAACCTTATTTTCTTTTTTGTTTTCCTTTTTTTTTTTTTTTTCAAACAAGACCTTGTTATGTAGGTTAGGTTGAACTCACTGTGTAGCCCAAACTGGCTCAAACTCAAGGTCTGCCTCAGCCTCCCAAAGGCTGGGATTACAGATGTGTACCACCATGCTGAGTGAAACTACGTTTCTAACAGCTGCATGGTTTTCTTCACTTATAATATATATACAAAACAGTTGAAAATGTTTAACCTTTATTGATAATTTACCATTAAACTATCTTTTTTCAGTTGTGTTGCTAACCATACAATGTTCTGGAAAAGATTTTCTTTTGCTGCTAGTCAGTAGACAAAAATTGAAACAATTGTGTCTTTGAACACAAGTCAATTAAAGGCATCTGTTAGCAAACAGATTGTAAGCCAAAAGATATGAATAGATGGAAAATTACTAGCAATTATGCTTCACTAAATTCACAACTAAGCTCTGTAAAAGAGACTAAAGGAGTCCACAAATAGACATTGCACAATGATTTATGGAACGTCTGGGGATGAACTGTGTGTAAGTCCAGACTTTGCGTAAATGCTAGGTCGGGTTCAAATGGCTGTGTTACAAACCACGGTGGGTGACATGAGATCACTTGGGGGCATCATGGTTAAGTTGTTTGGCTGCACGGTCCACGGGAGCAGCCTGACTACTGGGCACGCGTCCATCAGTAATTACATGTTCTGGTCCCTAGGAAACAGCATTCACTGAGTAGCTGCATTAATCACGTTCCCCAGCAAAGTTTTCTTCCTGTTTAAATAGCAACTTGCATTGCTTGAAGGTTTCACATAAATGCTAAGCCCAGGAAAGAAACAACTAAAATCTCTAAGTAAAATTTTTCTAGAGGCTCCATAGAGAAATGTCTGTGAAGGAGTAGGAAACAGTGGCAGGAGAGCATTTCCTCATTGTGTATTTCACAGGTTCTTCGGAGAAATGACTTTAGATTTCAGGATTAGATGAGCCGTCGGATAAAACCTATTTGGTTCAGATGGCTACAATCTGAGTTTAGAAAGGAATTGTGAAACGCTGGCCTGGAGTGAAGGTGTGCATTAAAGGAGGAAGTGTTTGACAAAGCTCTGGCAGTTCTTGGTGGGAGAATTCTTAGAAACCAAATGCATTGCTCTTTTCCTTTGCATATTTAAAAAAAAAGCATTCAAGGATGTGTGTGGGTCTGGGTGTGGATGGAATGGCCAGGCAGTTGTGGGGTGTTTCACCGTCACAAACCCACAGGATCAGCACTGACACACTCACATGGCCACACTGACAAAAATGGCAGCTGCTTAGGAAGCAGGACATCAGCAAAAAGTTGGGGCACTACCTCAGTGGCATAAGTGGTAAAACGTGACTTTTATAATTTATAAGTGACCTCTGGATAAAATACTATTGAGAGAAGGTTCTCATTGAAGCACAGGGTAGGGTTTTTTAAAACTCTTTTTAACAACCAATTCCCATTACTGCATGACTAGAGTAAGTTTTTGTATGTGCAGTTCGGTGTGTTTGCCTATATTTGTTGTGTAGGTGGTATGTTGATAGCAGGCATTCACATATAAAAGCATCTTAGACTTGAATCCCAATTCAGGCCTTAGTAGGTGAGTATTCTCACTAACTTCTCTGAATGTGTTCACTTCCCTGTGATCTAGACAGATTCTCTACTTACAGGTATCTGCAAGAATTTGCATCACTCAGCACAGTAATGATTTTCATTAAGCCACGCTAGAAGTAGAGGAAATTTGATGCACCGTGGTGATTTTCCAGTCTCTGTAAGAAGAAGGAGTTTGAAAAAGCCTCCAACCGGATTCATGTACACAGAACACTCCACTCCAATTTAAAATAACTCCCAGGTTGAATTACAAAAGAACCCAGTTACTTAGGCAAAATGTTGGTAGTATCAAATAAAGAAAGGTTACTATTATCATTTTGCTGTCTCACATTTTTCTTTTATAATTCCATGGTTTGTTGATGGTACTTCTTTTGATAAATTCTGGTAAGTCCTATTGTTAAAGGCAGCTGAACTAGGCAGAAGTATTATGGGCAGTCAGACAGGGCTAGATGCTCCAAGAAGCCAGTGCAGGAGATCAGATGCCTGGCAACTGCAATGGCTGAGGAGACAGGCAACTCCCGCTGTGGGCCAGCCCTCAAAACAAAAGATAAAACAAACGCACCCCCAACCTAAGGATAAACAGCAGGGATTGATATTCTCAATAGGCTTTTGTCACCTTAAGAAAGCCAGGAGCCACTAACTCAATCCCTACAGAAAAAGCCTCTGTTCTGGCTACATAGCTGTCCCATTTGATCCCTAGTTAATCAATTTTACCTGAGCAATTATGCTGGTAATCTTGTTGATTGACCACAGTTCTATCCCATTTCATGCCCATTTTGTGAGTTCCCATTTTCCCCCCACCTTGAACCCGCCTCACCTTGTGATTTTGCTCTATAAAAATCCCTAGAAAAGGCAGGGTCCTTGGTGACCCACTGGGGCCCCCTCCTGTCTGTCTCTCATATAGAAGCTTTCTTTCTCTCAATAAATATATTCTGCTCTTAACCTCTGTTGTTACTAGAATTCATTCTTCAATTTTAGTGAACATGAACTTGTATGGACACCTACGAGTTGAGGAGTTTCTTCCCTCCGTATCACTATTAAATACAGATGACTTTATTTCTTCAACCAAACACTATTTGCTAAGTGCCAGAAATAATCCAGAAATTCAGCTCTTAGAGAACTTACATTCTCATATGAGCAAGTGAATGTGGTGCTTTTAATGAGAATAATGACAAGTCAGTCTGTGGGCAGAGCAGAGGTCATGTGGCCTGACAAGCTTTTTAGTGTGGGAAACCCCTAAGCTGGTCCCTGCAGGAAACAAGAATTTCGCAGGGCAGAGTGTCCACTAGATCCAACTGCCTGAGGCATGACATAGCTAGATAATTTGGGGGGTAACCACTGATCCAAGATAATTGGAACACAGGATGCCTGTGGAAATTGAGAAGAGATGAGGTAGAGCAGGTAGAGATCATATCAAAAAAGATATTTTTAGACAAACAAGGTAGAATTTTATCCGGTCGTAGTCAACATCCATCAATTAAGTGAGAAAATACGTGCGTCACCCATTAGTAATGGCTCCCAAATTCATCCTTCCTCCTGATGAAGGCTTGGAAAATTCTGGTGCCTTGACTTTGGACTTACTGACTTCTTCCTACCAGGTAAATATAATGAAGAAGCAGCCGTGTCTGCTCTGGCCAGGAGCTCTGAGGTGCCGCACCACTTTCTCTTTTCGTTTTGGCTGCTGGTGGTATTTCAGTTGTTGCATTTTTGGCCAGTTCAGTTCGGTGGAGCAGAGTCAAAGGAAGCCTCAAAAGACAGAGTAAGAGAGAAACGGACCTCATGGCCTCAAGCCCCTGAGGCTTGGGTGTTCTTTGTTACTGCGCATCGAGTGTGCCTGCATCTGTGGCATGGGAGAAGTATTTTTGCAGCTGGCAGCCCCGAGAATGTGGAGGGAATCTGGTCTCCAGGAGCACCGGACGGGCCTGGCAGCTGCTTCCCGTGCTGCTTTACTCTCTGGAAGTTGGTGAACATCTTTAAGGAAATTCTTGATTTATTTGGAAAGGAATTTATCTATCGATCCTTCTAATTTTGGCCTTTGGTTATATAGACCTTGAGACTAGAACTTACAGATAAGTGGAATAAATATATCTTGATTTACATACGGCTAAAACAATGGATCATGGATTTCAATGTTTTATTTTTGTTTTCAGAATTCCCTGATCTTCCTCTTTCTCCAACCTAGTGATCTTTCCCTTTAATCCTATGAATGCTTTCTCCTAGGACTTCTCATCCCGTCTCAGTTTCAGTGGGACAGTAAAGCGCTTGGAGCAGACCATCCTACCTCTGCTACATTTCACCTGCGGTGCTCACAGTCACCTCTCCAGGCCCTGTATTTCTCAACTTCAAAATTATAATTAATAGTGTTTGTTTAGTGGAACTATGTGAGAAAGAAACATTCTAGGGAGTGCTTTGCACACTGTCCGACAGAGTCAGGACTCACTAGACAGAAATGTTGCCCTTATCAAAGTTGGGGACTTTCCTAACTCTTCCAGCTTGTCACCTCCTGGTGTTGTGAAACCTGAGGCGCCTGAGTCCCCTGAGGGACAATCTGCTCCCTGATGGGCAGTCTTGAGGTCCTGTACTCTGCTCTCAGCTCAGTATCTCTTTACTCTCCACCGATCTCACAGAAGGCTCAGAACGTGTTAACCACTATGACTTCACATTTGACTTCATGCTCGAAACACTGTCAGATATCTGATAGATCCGTTAATGAACACACGCTGTATAGAGTCTGTCACTAAGATTAGTTTAGGATGCGGAGTCTTCAGGTTTATGAACTTACAGAGCCATTTTAGCTTAGACATTATACAACTCCATTTACGCATATGTTGCTTGATGGGGGGACGGTAAAATAAAAGCCGTTAGGGGTCTTTTGAGGAGCACAAGATAAAGGTAATAGGCTAAGGGATTCCCTCACTGAAATGGGGTGCATGTGTGTATGTATATGTGTCTGTGAAAGAAAATATATTGTTGGTAATATGTTATCAGAGCAATTTTTTTTTTGTTTTTGTCAATTAAGTTTTCATTCAGGAATATGAAAATTTTAAAAAGTAAGTGAAATGAATGCAAAATTGGAGACATTAACAAATTGAGTCTTATTATTTCTGGATGGATCTGGTTATTTAGAATATTTTGCCTGAATTTTCTGTGGCTAATTGATTTTAAGTGTCTGTTACACTAATTGTCTCCTGCTGCTCAGATTCTTGTGCTGAGATAGACTTTAACGCTAAATCAATGTTAATGGCTGCAGTGGGCATAATACACGTCCCAAAACAAGAGATCAACATAAAGCTAGGTAAAGTATGTTCCTTAATGTGCTCACACTGTGCTGCGCCTTACCACACGAGGGCGCACTTTCCATTGGCAACATGTGCATTTGATATTTTCTCCTTTGGCTTTAGTTATTTTTAAATTAAAAAACCCTGCAACTTATAGTACAATATTCTATATTTTATAAACACAGATCTATGCTACAAAAGACACTGCTCTAGTGAACTATCTAATTTAAGCCTAATCTTTGGCAAATGGTTGTATAGGATGAGTCAACGATTCTAAAACTAAGGGACACGTTATGCTGGGTTCACTTGTGGCTAAGGTCTACTGGTAATCGGAAGTGTGGATTCATAGCTGGCAGTTTTTCTGCAAATAAAGTATGAAGGTTAAAAAACCAAAAAAAAAAAAAAAATCAAACTGATCCTGTCAGCAGAGCTCTGTCTTTACTGAAACCTAATTATGAAATCTGTGATAGAAAGTTTGCACTTCTTTGATTTCTATGGTTTAGTAACACCAACCCACAAAACCATGTAAAAGATAAACTAACACGGTGGCACCTTTTGCATTGCAAATCTGTTTAAATCTAAGTTTAATATTTTATAATGTGCATGTTTTTAGAATATTAAATACTAGGAGAAATTCAGAGCCAATTCAGAAGTTTACAAAGTGATTCCTCAAGGCCCATGAAAACTTTAGGGGATGTATCAAGCAACTGTAGGATTTCCATTAAAAAAGCTATGGGCTAATAATTCATTTACACAAAAGGACAAACTCACCTGAGACATATACCGAGGATTAAAGTTTAGTACAAGGAAAATAGGTGTGACAGCAAAAATCAATGAAGACATTTACAAACAAGAACAGAGCACCTGCCTTGGCAACCAGAGAGAAGCCAAAGGAAACAAAGTCTGGCCGAAAATCCAGGGAAACTAAATGCAGCCTAAATCAACACAATGGTTTCCTTCAAGAATCTCATAAACAGTGACAGTATGGGTACACTGTGGCTTAAAAAGTGGCTAGAAACCAGCAGCTGTGTACATACCCAAAGGCAAGCTTGCACGGCATTTTTGCCAGTTTTTTAGGTGGTGTGGCAATTTCAAAGGTCAGAGTTTATTTTTCTATCCATTGTGTTGATCACCTGCTCATTGTGCCAGAACTTTCTCTGGAACAGAATGATTTCTTCTGTATTTGAGCTTTTGAAATATGTAGCATTCAAAATGCTAACTTTCAACTTGACTAAGTTGCTGACTTTTCTTCAAAAGGAATATTTAGAAATTTTTTTAAATGAATAAGTAATGAGGATTTTGAATCTCTGGGGTCTAGAAATGGAAGGACAGGCTGTACCTAGGAAAACATGCTTTGCAAAAGTGACTCTTCTTGTGAGAGCATCTTTGAGATATCGGCTTGAGAGGACCAGAACAGGAAGAAAGCAAGCATATTTTGGGTTAAAAGAACAAATTTGGGAGCCTGGAGACACTAAAGATATCTTCTGATTAGGTATGAATTATTTCTGCAACTTGTACTTTTGAACATTGTTCTTCATAGATTGTTATCTTCCTGACCTGTTTCACTGTTAGGTTAAAAGAGAAATTTTTCTAAGAGAAATTTCATTCCCAATTAGACAACTAAAGATCAAGCATTTGGATTACTGGGGCTAGACTTAGCTTGAAGTGTATGGCAGATTCATGGAGGGTCTCAAGCATAACACTGAGGTAATAACATACTCGAGCAATTGATTTCTGCATATAGGTGAAAGACTTGAGATCTGCTGGTCCCAGAAGATAGTTCTTTCGCCTGTCAAGAAATTACCTGAAGGTGGTAATTTGACTCTTCAGCTGGTCACTTTCCTCCCAGGCTGAAGTCTGAAAGTGCTTCAGGGTTTTTCTGGAGTCACAAGAGTCTTTGTGTCGGTTCTTCAGGAGGAAATTACAATGATGACAGTTTCCAAAGAACCTCTGGAGATGGAAATTAGAGACAATGAAACATTTTTCATATATTTCACTGGAAATTGTCTTTGTATCTGTGAAACTTTAGTACATTGGGAAGGGGGGTGGAGGATTTTCATGCATGTGTCCAGTTCTTTCTTCATCTTTTAAATTTTCCACTGCACTTGCCAGAGTGGATGGAGCGCTCCTTTACACAGCTATTTGGTGATGTATCTTCATTAGCCTGCTAATTAGTCTTTGGCCTGTTCTATCCTCTTGGGAACCACTTCCTTCTCTGAGCAAAGATTGAGTCCACTTACTTTTGCCATAGTTTAAACACTTATTATAGCTAGATTTTCACAGAAAACTGTCGTTTTGTTTTAATTTCAACAAAAGCTGTTATTTCTACTTCACTTTGATCCTAGCAGCGGCCAGGTGTGCCGTCAGCACCTATCCAAGTGCAGGCCATGGCTGAGGCGGGTGTGGTTACAGGTGAGTATGTCTTGAGAGACAGGAGCAGAGGTAAACTGAGATATGAGTGGCAGCAAAATCAAGCAGAAATAGGCCTCATGCAGATACCTGCTTCAAGCAAGCTTGTCTTCTCTGCATCTAGGGATGAGCGCAGTGACTCTCCATACGTGGCTTCTCTGTTTAAGTAACTAATGGATTATTTTTCAACAAAACAGGTGTAACAGGGAGGTTGGTTTTTCTTCCATCTCTCTTAAGGATTTTAGTCAAATTCGCATAAATCATTAATTTTTTGGTAAAATTATATCTCAAATATAATATGTGACATTTTCATCCTAAAATAGTTATTTTTTATTTGCCACTACAAATTAACTGGATATTTTGTTATGTGTTTATTTTTGATGAAGCGTAAGCACACACAAAGCCAACCAGAGAGTGCAGAGTCGGAAAAATGTGGATTGCAGCAAAGGAGACAGCTGGCCGAAAAGCTCCAAAAGAGAGCGATGTCCAGTGTTTTAAAAACGGCAGGGAGGCCACCCTGACCATAGAAGGATTGGGAACTAACCTGGGGGACAAAACCAGAGTCTAGAGCTGATGTTTAAAGGTCTTTAAATGTGAGCTCCACAGGGGTCCTACAGGATGTTTAGGGCCCGGGACTGACAGAATATGACTGATACTTTGAAAACATCACTGCTCAAAAAGGGAAGGATGGACGTGACTGTAAACCTCAGACAAAGTGATTATGAACAAGACACCTACAGTATAGATAAAGACAAGTATAGATGACAGTATAATTAATTCTGGATATGTTTTGAAATCTGCACTGTTAAGATTTTATTAGTGGTCTGGGTGCATGTAACAAAGAGTGGAATAAAGGAAGGCACCAGGATTTTGTCCCGAGTAGCTAGACACATTTTTTTTTTTTTTTTTTTTTTTTTTTGCTATGTAGTTCAGTCAAGTTTTGAACTTACTTTGTAGCCTCAGCTGGCTTCAAATGTCTCCTGAAAATCCTCCTGAGTTCTGGGATTTCAGGCCTGAGCCACCAAGTCCGGCAATACTGTTTTACTTAGTATGATGCAATCGTGAGTATACAGAGAACAGCTTAATCTCAGAGGGAAAGCATTCAGATTTTGTTACGAGAATAAAATAACTGTAATGTTTCACTGAACTGCAAAATTATGAGTTGCATATTTTTGAATAGGTATAACAATTCAGCAAAACATTAAAAATAGAAAAGAGCCATACTGAAAGCTCCAGAATAAATGTGTGAAAATACAAGTTCTACAGTAAGAGCTCAGACACTGCCAGGTATCTAGCAGAGGTTCAAGTGTTTTAAATTTAGCAGCAGCACCGAGTGAAAGCCCAGGAGGCAGCTCGCAGGCTGTGCTGTAAGTGTTCCAGGACCGCATTCCGGATCAGACTTAACAGCCGTGGAAGCACAGCGCGGAGATGGCCTGGGCTGGCGAGGGAGGACGGGGACACGCGTGGGTGCGGCGGAGGAAGGAGGCAGGAAGGCCTGCAGCCTGCAGCACAGAGCGGACTGCTCACCGGGAGGAGGCCAGGATGAACGAAGCTCCTGACTCACCTTCAGGGCAGTGATGGGGCTGCATCAACGCTTGGTCATTCTCCTGTCCTGCTGCTTTCACACTCACAGAGAGATTTGGGAAATGACAGAAAAAAATTCAGTAAAGTGATCTAAATGATTTATGAAGTGGCACTTCTTCATAAAGTTTCATTTTCATTGCAAATTTCAGATTCATGTGTGTATGAGTGTGTGTGTGTGTGTGCGCGCGCACGCACGCGCGTGTCCTTTCAACACAGGATCTCACTACGCAGTTCAGGCTCACCTTGAACTTACAGTTTTGCCCAGTCTAGTCTGGAACTTGCAACAATCCTCCTGCCTCAGCCTCCCAAGTGCTAGGATTACAGGCCACCAGGCACCACAGTTTAGATTCTAACATTAATCTTTTACAGTTATAGAATCTATTGATTTTCTTAAAAGAGACTAGCTATGATTCATACATACAACCATTATTGTTATAATTAATCTGGCTGAAAAAAAAAGAGATAAGGATTTTTTAAATGTAAAATGAGAAATAAAAATTTAAGTTGAGATTTTATACTAATTTTGTCAATTTTTCCATCTCTATCTGTATATATATTTCATATAGATTTTATTGATTTCTCTGTAACTGTCATTATAACAATAATATTAGCATAGTAGTTATTGAATGCCTAAAGGACACAAATGACTTCCTCTGGCTTTATGACTTCAATGTATTTTGGTGGCAAATTACTTTTTAAAAACAAGCTTTGGTAGTCAATAATCTTTTTTAAATAATACGGTTGTAAAATTATATGTATACACATTGAAAAATTTCAAGATTTTTAGCCATATAGTGATATGGTGTTCATATTTTTAATTCTGGATCCTCAAATTCATTCTGTCTTTACTCATTTGGAGGGTAAGTACCTGTCTTTTCTGCCAAGACAGCTGAAGGTTTTCCATAAAAATTCTAATTTTGGCTGAGAAATCTGTGCGGATTTTTCACAGGTAAAGATGGCAGGATGAATACTCCCACTTAGACCTCAGTTATAAGCACTGACAGTGACAAGCGTTATTATCCTCAGGAGAAGGGCACCATGGGGAACCTTCAACCCTCTGGCCCTCCAGCTTCTAGCACATTAGGAGTCAGTCAGATGGTGTTAACTGATGTGTTTACAAAATGGGCTATACAGTGCAGAATTTGCTTTATTAGATGAAGGTACTTATGAATCATTCTTGAAAATGAAACGCAGCATTTCAGAAGACATAAAAACATATCAGATGCTATTGCCCTGGACACTTACCAGAATGATTCACATGCTCAGCAAAGCTTTTTTATGTCAAGTGAACCATTGATCATGTGTGCAGGTTCAAATTGCATCAGCACTGGGTGAAGATGATGTAATAGAAAAAGACACACTTTTTATAAAATCCTCACCACAAAAGTAGTAATGTTCACTATGAAAGACCCAGGCATTTCTCAGAACATTAATAGTTGGTGTAAACCACTGAATAAAACCACTGAATGGAACTATTTGAAGTGAAATACTTTGCCTTTTTAGTTTATTGTTTTGCAAGGCCAGGGATTTAAACCAGAGCTTTGCACATACTAGGCAAGCACTCCACTCGTAGTCAGAACCCAGCCCTCAAGAAAAACGTTTATAAAGACTTTCTTGTGTTCAAAATTTAGATGCCTAGATTTCAACAATTTAACAGTTTAACTAATGTAAATAATTTTTGAAATTTCTGTTTATTTAAGACTATTTTAAGATTTGTATTCTTTTTCAAACACATTATAATTCCTGGGTTTTGATTGTGTCATGTAAATATAATTTGTGCAACACTGTCAAATTAGGTGGAAAACATAAAATCATGCACATAATTTAATACGTGCTTGTAACTTTTTCATTTTATTTAAAGGTGTCGCTCGTATCCTGCTAAATGCTTACTAATGATTTTAATATGAAGAACTTTTGGGTAATCACACTACATTAAATGTTTTTTCAATATTTCTTCCCCTACTCTATACATAAATGTGTTTAAAATTCTGTTCATAGTTCTAGTTCCAACTAGACCACCTGCTCTGGCAGATAGGAAGCCTGTAGCTGTAGATGAGGAGAGGAAAAGTCTGTATGTGTGTTTTAGAATTAAAGGACTGGACTCTGGGTGGATGGAATGGGCCTCATGTGAAAGGTTTGCAGCCATCCTCTGGCTGCCCGCCGGGAACACTGCTCCTCTGACATTGCGGTTACCTTTGCATCTGGATTCAGACGAGTTTTACTCCCTGCATCAAGTAGATGGAGTTAATTTCTCATGAATTTGATATCTCTATTCTTCATAGAGCTAAAGAAAATTATGAAATCACACTTTAGTTATTTATGCTTCAGGTTAATAGTAAGCAAAACAATTCTTCTGAAAGGATCCTTTGTTCAAAGCATGTAAAGGTTTAGAGAAGTTTAGAACACAATGGGCGTACCAGTGGGTGAGCATGGATCTCAGGAGAGGGAAGAGGAACAGTCTCTGGAGGAATTGCATAAGGATGTGACTGTCTAGGTGACTATGGCCCAGTGGTGAAGTCCAAAAGAGTGCATAGAGACTTTGGCTGAAATATATACACTATTACAGATGTGATGTTACCTGGTTATCCCATGAAACTTGATGAGGGGAGAAGGAAGATATTCAAGGATCCCCAAGTTGAAGGTCAGCATTAGTGAAGTGTCACCTAGCTTGGCTGTTTACTTGGCAGTGACTAGATTAAGTTTTTCTACTTAGGAAACTCAGGAAAAAAACCAAATTCAACCATGAGAAATGCAATGCAACCTTTTAACACCTACATTGTGGTAGTGACCTTCGTGCCAGCATTAAACGTGTGTGCAGGTTGTGAAAGGGCTGAGAGTCCCAGCAGGGCTGTCATCAGGAAGAAGAGAGGAAGACTGAAGACCGAGCCATGGACCCATCATGCCGAAGTCCCAGCCACTTCCACAAGGACATTTCAGGAGCACAGAAAAAATAAAAGACTGCAGAGTTGTGTGATGGATTTCAAATGGAAAGTCCATGCTGTTAATGCAGATCTTTCCCTGATTAAATTTGGCTAAAGAAAGTCAAAATAAATAAGAAGAATTAAATGGGAGTAAGCATGTCAAGGCATCTGGTCTTTCTTTATGTTTTAAATTTTGCTGGAGGATGTTTATGTGATGATGGGTGAAAGAGCAGAAAAGGAAATATGGAGGTTCCTTATGAAAATCCTTCTGTTTGGTTATGGAGAAGATTTAGAAAATGAATTTATACACTAAAGTATTGTCAGTGAGATCCTTAAATTTTGTGTCAATACTTTGCTTAGCATGGTCCTTTTTGTTTTTTTTAAGCACATAGTAATCCTCACTCTGATTCTTGTTGTTTGATTTATGCCTGGCTTTACTGTAACACAGTCTGCAGGTGAAGATGCTCCTTGCTAATTTCATTGCCTATGTTTTTGGGCACACATCAAAAATACACAAGGAACCTGGAAGATGCATGTTGAGTAACAACTCACTCCTTTAGATAAGTGTTTTTAGTGTCTGGTTTGCTATTTTGGTTCTTATTTTGTAGGAGAAACAAGCTACTTTTAGGTAAATGGTAAGGGTTCTGATGCATTATGTAACATCTATATAGTTGAAGCAAATGGAGATATAAATTTAGAGAAGCCAATAAAATTGGGTTATTTGTTATAGATAGGTCCTGGAAAAATTATATATAATGTGGCAATTAATTATATGCTTGCAGGATATTTATTGGTAAAAGTAAAGAAATTCAAATTCCAAGCTGTTACAGTTACTACTCATTTCTATCACTGTATGTGACATGTTCTGCAGATGCTATCACTCTTGAGTAATAAATATGAAATCAAATTTTAATTTGGTAGAAGAGGTGTATAAACCACTGTGCTAGAAGGGAGATGTTTCAGAGATTTTTACCAGAAAATTAAGAAATAGGTACACTAGTGATTCAAAATTTGAGAGCAGAACTTTGATAAATTGTTTGCTTATCTCTAATCCTCCCCAGCCTCCACCACCACGAATCCACACTATCAGGCAGTGTTATCCTGTAGACTGAACAAATGCTCCATTTTCTCTATTATATTTCCCAGACTTCCTCACGGGCAGGCTGCGGGGGGTGAGACTGGTGTCTACTGAAGAGTGGGCCGTGAGAGGTTATCTGTGCCATTTCCTGGCTAAGTCCACTGAGATCTGGTGTCCCCTCGGTCTCACCTGATGTGAAACTCCAGTGGTCCCATGTTCATATACTCGAGGAAACATGAAATTCATATATTATACCTACATCAGATGTTATGTGATGAGAGGGAGAAACAGTCTTACGTAAGACATGACGATTTTGGGGATTTGGGAATTATTTGTTACAGAAATTCATAGCCCATCAGAAGTAATAAGACTACAGAATTATGTCTAACTTATGGTATAGTCAAAATATGTGTTAGTGGAGATTTTAAAAATATAGCATTCCTAGACTTGTAGTTGTATTATCCCTGAAAAGCATATTCCTTATATTTTTTCTATCAGAGCCCTTCATGAACTAGGCTTTTTATTTATTTATTGTAAATAGAATATCTCCATTTTCACTTCATAATCTTAGTGTGACACAAAGAGGAAATTTGGGTCCTACAGAAAAAAAAAAGTCAGAAATTTAAAGTAGTTTGCGTCAGTCCTCTGTCATCCACTGACAATTTGATTTCACACAAATTAGCAATCTGTGTTTTAGTTTTCTCATCAATAAAACGAGTCAGGCAATACTAAAACTGTTATAAAAATTATATCTTAAGAGATAGTTTCAAGGAGAATGCCTAGGATATATAGGGTTTTAATACTTGCCTTTGAGAATTTATTTATGCTAAAAAAGAGAAAATTTGGTATTTTCATGTATTTGAAAGTGTGCCACATCTACAATTTGGCCTTTGTATGTTATAAAAAGCTAAAAAAAAAAAAACCCTTTTGCTTTTATTTCTGTGTCATAAGGAGCTAGAACTAAAATGAATATTATTCTATACCTGATTATACTTATTGTGGTTTTAGTGATTTAATCACAAAGAGATTCATTACAGGAGAAATGGTTCTGTTAATAAATCTTGGAGCAATAATGTCTATCACTCATTATTACTTTATCATTTATGGTACTTAAAACCCTATTACCATACCTAGTACCAAGCCCTGGTTTTATACCAGTGTTTTCCCCACTTTATAGATGTGGAAATGAAAGGATGAAGAGGGCCAGCAATTTGTTACAGAGACCTCTCAGGCTCTGCTGATCTTCAGCAGTGGCTCAACCCAGTCTGAGGTCAGAATCCCTTATTTTGCGGTTAAATTCTATGGCTTATCACAGTTACCCTACCTGAGCCTAAACATTTTATTTGTCCAAAATTCATTTCAGAGGTGATGCATCACATTTGTAGATAAACTTTCAGTTAATTTGTTTTCATTAGAGGTGTGGAAAAAGTAGAGAGTCCTCATATGCTGGAGGATCAAGCAATTATCTTCTAGAGGTGACTATGTGAAGTCATCATCACTGGAGACAAGTGAATCCTAAGGATAAGACTGACAAATGAGAAATAAAATGTTTATTAAGGTGATGAGAAGAGCATTCTGACTTTGGTCTTGCTGGTTCCAGCTTTGAAGCCAGGTTTTTGGATATACTCTTTCTACGGTTCCCAGACAGGCTGCTGCCAGTTATTTCTGCTATGAAGACCTGCCAAATATCTTTGTATAATCCTCCTTGCCTACCTGAATGCCTTTACATATTCAGTGAGTGGGCACCCCAGGCTTTCTCTGGAGTTAGCAGCTGATGAAGATAGCAGATGCAGAAAGTAAATGAAGATGTTACATGAAGGAAGAGTCCATTTGGAGAGGGAGCCTCTTCCCCTGCCAGAATATCTTTTAACTCCCAGATGTCTTCCAGAATGTTCCATGGTGCTGAGTATTCATATTATACCATAACAGTATGACTTTAAAAATCTGAAGAATAGAAATTTCTTTTTTTAAATTAAGACATTCATTAATTAGTTCCACAATTAAAATGTAGGGTGTCTTTATAGTTACTTTGAAAAGGAAATTTAACCTCCTTCATATCTCTTATTGTTTCTTTATAATAAATTAGTAGTTTCAATTGTGGCTATAAAAAGCTATTTTTCTGGAGAAATGTGTATTTGTGTAGGTTTAAGCAAACATGATATTGTAGAAGACGGGATTGTGGCAGGAGAGTGGAGAAGTTTTCCAATTTAAAATATCACTGGGTGATTTCCACATTGCACATCCTACTGGTATATTACTCTACTAGAAAAGTGGGAAGATTAATATTTCAATCAAACTTAAAATATGCAATTAGGACTTAGCATGTCCTGTTCTTTCATGTTCTTTTATTCAACTAACATCCTTAAATTAGAGAAATTTAAACATTGTAGAATATTTAGCTGAGCTCATTAAAAATGGAGAACTTTATTTTCTGATTTTATATTGATTTTAAAATTAATGAGTATTTTGAAGAAAACAAGACATTATAATAGCTAGTGCTGATTTAATATCATCTTGTTTCAAAGTCCCATGAAGCTTCTGTTCTTTTGTCTCCATTGGTTTTATCATGTTGTGTCTTATTGGATTTTATTATATGTGATAGTATAAACAAAATTTTTTATGGACAAGGAGATAATATAGTAACCATTGTTAGTTGGTTCTGAATACCCTGTAATACTTTCATTTTCTTGAATGGTTTTATACTGTTTTGTTATGTTTGATACTATAGTGTATGAAGGTGTACTCAAATATTTCAAGGAAAGAGACACTTGTGTCAGGTTGTCTTGTGGTGAAACACTATGTTGCCTAAATTGTTTTGTTCTGACCTGTTTTGTTATGTCCTCTTTTATCTTAATATTTTTTAAAATAAAAAATTTAAAAATATTAATGAAGAGAGCCAGCACAGGCCTGGAGAAACAGCCAGAACTGTTCCTATGTGCCTGCCCCCATCTGGATGCCTGCTTCCCTCAGGTAACCAGTGTTGCAGGGAGACACTAAAGATATGCCCTGTGCACTCAGAGGATGCCATTGGAGATGCTTCTTTCACATGGGTAGCCAGCACAGGCTGGAAGACTCAGACAAACATGTCCCTGTGCACCTGCTGTCACTGGGGAACTCTGGTGTAGCCATGTGGGCTGAGAGAAGAAACAGCACCACCACCATGCACCCATGACCATCAAGGAAGCCTCAGAGTAGCTTGTGTGGGTCTGAAAATGCCTGTCCCACACTCCATTACCTTCCCAGGAACCTAGGTTTGGAGAAACTCAAGGGCCTGGCTCCTTACCCCACACTGCAGAGGGATAGCTGATGTAGGAAGCACCTGGGACTCTACAACCAGCTTGCTGGGAAGAACGCAGGAAAATGTCAGTACAAAGGAGAAAAAGAATCTCAGATCTCCAGCACACACAGAACAAGTCTTGGAGATACAGACATGGAAGGAAATAGAAGTAACACAACTGAAATCTTTTATTTATTTATTTTTTTTTGAGACCTGGTCACACTATGCAGTTCATGTTGGCCTTGAGCATACTTTACAACCCAGGCTGGTCTTGAACTTGCAATAATCCTCCTGATTTAGCCCCCCTAGTGTTGGAGTTACAGGCGTGTGCCACCATGCCTGACCTACACTTGAAAGGTAAAAGAAAAAAATTCATGAGACTGTAAAAGTAATCAGATTAGAAATAATATCTCAAGTAAAAAAAAGAAATGACAATCATAATGAAAGAACTACTGAGCATATTTAAAGAAGACAGATGAAAAAGAGGAGCACAGGAAAATGATGGAAACCTTGAATGAACAATCTAGGAAGGAATTATAATGCATGAAACATTCAATGAGATATCCAGGAAACTAAAATGTCAATCAAAAGCTGACAGAACCACATGAAAGAGACTGAAGACAGACTTTCAGACCTTGAAAACAAGATTGCAGCTAGTGATTGAGAAGGGAACAATCTCTTAAAAACAATAAGGAGCCAAGAAATAGCAATCCAATACCTGCAAGATGACACAAAGAAAAATAATTTAAGGCTTATAGGTGTCAATGAAAAAGCAGGAGTCAACACAAATGTCATAAAAAGACTATTTACAGAAGTAATAGCAAGAAACTTGCCAAACATGGGAAAAGGACCAGGCTTACAGATAAGTGAATCATATAGAACTCCAACTACCATAACCAAAGTAAATTTACACCCAGACATACAATAATCAAGATCCCAGAATCTCATGACAAGAACCAAATATAAAAGCTGTTAGAGAACAGAAACAGAACACCTATAAACGAAAACTGATCAGAATCACAGCAGACTTCTCAACACAACCATCAAGCCAAGAAGAGTGTGGAATGCAATGTTTCAAACCCTGAAAGAAAACAATCTTCAATCCAGAATGATGTACTCTGCAAAACTATTTTTCAAAATTAATGGAGAAATAAGATACTTCCACAATAAAGAAAAACTGAAAGAATCCATGACCACCAAACCAATCCTACAATTAGTGCTGAGAGATATTCTAGAGAGATATAAAGATGACCACGGTTCCAGGAACAGCAGCAAAGAGGATCACTGAACAGGTCAGGCAACTAAACAGAGGGGAAAAGTGGGGGACCAACGACAGGAGGGTAACATGGCAGAATGAACCCATGCATGCCAGTTGTAATTATTAATGTAGATGGCCTCCATTCACCAATAAAAAGAAACAAAGGGAGAGTGGATCAAGAAACAAGATCCATCAATATACTGTGTACAAGAAACACATTTAACTTGAAAGGACATTCATAGACTGAAAATCAAAAGAGAGAAAATGATGCTCTATGTGACAGGAAACCAGGAAAAAGCAGCAATAGCTTGCCCATACAGAATGGATAAGAAAGATACGATACTTTTATACAAAGGAAAGCTACTCAGCTATAAAGAAGGATAATTTCAAGGCTCTTGTAAGTAAATGGATGCAACTAGAGATCATTTGCATGGGTGAAATGGTTCTGACTCATATGGGTGAACATTGTGTTGTCTCCCAGCATAAAAAACTGAAGGAGTTCGTGGGATCCAAAATATACAATAGATATTGCCCAAGTGATAGGGAGGATATGTTTAAAAAGGAAAGTGGGAGCCATTATTAATTTCTTGTTAATTTGTTTTGCAGTCTTGTATCATTTTCATTGCTTCATTTTGTTTAATTTTATTCTGTCTCTTTTGTCTGATGGTATGGACAGTTATTTTGAAGATAACAAGATATATTGTGGCAATCTTTGTTGATTTTCATTATCTTGTTTTGAAGTCCTGCATTACTTTTATTGTTCTTTTCTGATTGGCTTTATTCTGTTTTATTTTGTCTAATATTCCTTTCAAAATAGAAAAATTCTAAAATTAATGAATATATTATTAACTTTAGATTTTGACAATGACCATAATAACTTGAGAGTTATAAGTGAGTTGTAGGGGGAAGAGCAAGGATGGTGGATAGATAACAACTGGCTACAGAGGCTCTCTGAGATAGTCAACTTAGAATTCAACATAATACAGAGTGGGGAGCCCCAAATAGAGAGAGATGAATTCTTTTGTCCCAAGAAGAAATTAAGGTGGGAAGAACCAATCAAACATACAGTCCCAGTGCCATTATTGGAACTAAATTATTGGAGCTAAAGGTTCAGTGCTCCCACCGCAGTGGGCAACTTGCCGAGCCGTCCAAGGACCCGCTGCTTTGACTCACTGGAGGTGAAGTTACATTGAGTTCAGGGGTCAGTGAGCCAAACAGAGAGCTGAGCTGGTGAGGTGCCTGCATCAACCTGTGGTGAGTGATGGGAGTGGGGCCATTCCACAGAAAGCAGGGCTCCGGCAGATGACATTCTGGGACTGGGCAGGACTGGTAAGAAAAAGGGGCATATAACTGCATGTATATTTAAGTGTGTAAGATAGAAAATGATATCACAGAGTTTTATTGGATCATTGAACAGAACTGTTTGCAGTATCATTGTTGGAATGTCCACTCTATAAGCTTTAATTTTGTGACTTGAACAATTATTTTTAAGATGGCAATATGTAATCCATTAACTAGTGATTTCCTACTGTTCATTTTTTTCTTCTGTAAATCTGTATAACTTGTACCCTTTCACTTTTTTTCTTTTCTCCTTAAATAAAAAAAAGGCTCTAAAAAGAAATTCAAAAAAACAAAATTTCTATCAAAATTATGGGCAGAATGTATATTTAACTGTATAAGATAGATAACCATATTTACTGAGTTTTGTTGGATCATTGAACAGAACTGTTTGCAGTCTCACTGCTTGAATGTCCACTTTCTATGCTTTGATGTTGTAACTTGAACAGCTATTTCTAAGATGACAATATGTAATCTGTTAGCTAGTGATTTCTTACTGTTTGTTTTTTCTGAGATTCTGTATAACTTCTACTGTTTTTGTTTTTTTTTCTTTTTCTCCTTAAATAAAATTAAAAAAAAAAGAAAGAAAAGAAAAAGGGGCAGCAGTTACTTCAGTCAATTGTTCCCTTCCCAAATGGGATTGGTGGAGTGAGCTAGGTCTGGGTCATGCCACCTGGCCGAGACTCAATAGGTTATCAGAAATCAAGTCCCTACAGTGGTGGCGCACACTAACCACACTAACCCAGTGAAGCCTCAAAAGTTTATCTGACCCACAGGGGAGGCAGCGCAAAAGTAATACAGTGCAGGCCACAGCAGCTTGACTGATCTGGAGGGGAGGGGCCAGCATATGCTGTCCCTGTCTGCAACTCATTAGCACATGACAATGGGAAGGGTCACCTAGCCAGTGTGCTTCAGAATTGTAACCCACAAAGAAAGAAATTGGGGCCTCCAGAAAGAAGCAAAAAGGTGGGAAGAGGAAGCAACAATAAAAAGTCCCCAGGTCCCAACCCCGAGAACATTGACCCAGGACAGGTAAATACAAAGGATAATGAGAACAGCAAACATGCAATATCAGACATGGCACCAATGGACATAAAGAGATATATTTGGGACCTCATAGACAAGTTCAAAAGTGAAATATTTAGCCAAGTAAAGCAAGATATAAGGAGATTAATAAAGAGATACTAAGCACCCCTCAAGCAGACACAGATGGAAGAAGGGAGGAACTCAAACAAAGAGAACCATTTGATGAAGAATATAAAAAAATATAGAATACATGAAACATATTCAAAGAGATTACCAGAAAATTAAAAACTCTATGAAAAGATGGCAAATCAACTTGAAAGAACTGAGGATAGATTATCCAAACTGGAGGACAGTTTTGCAATGTGGGATTATGAAAGGAAAAACTTCTTAAAAATAACAAGGAAACAAGCAGTAACAATACAAAGGCTAGAAGATGACAAGAGGATCTATAACTTGAGAATAAAGAATGTGAATGAAGAAGCAGGGGTACAAACAAAGGAACTTCAAAGGTTATTCACAGAAATAATTAAGGAAAACTTCCCAAACATAGGAAAAGAAAATGATATTCTGATATATGAGGCATATAGAACTCCAGCCACCTACAACCAAAACAGAGCTACACCTAGCCATATAGTATTCAAGACCCTAGAAATTCAATATAAGAACAGGTATTAAAAGCTGCTAAAGACAAGAAGCAGATAACCTATAAAGCAAGGCCCATCATAATCATGGCTTGACTTCTCAACACAAACCATGAAGTCAAGAAGAGCCTGGAGTGAAATATTCCAAGCCCTGAAAGAAAATAACCTCCATCCAAGATTGATATACCCTGCTAAACTGCTCTAGAAATTAATGGAGAAACAAGATGCTTCCAAGACAAAGAGGAACTTGGGAAATTTGCAACCACCAATCCAAGTCTACACAGAATACTGCAGGGCATTCTAGAGAGAGAGAAAAGTACTAGGATTCCAGGAACAGTGGCACAGAGGTGTCAATGAATGGGTCAGAAAACAGAATGAAGAAGATAAGCAGACAACTGATGGCAAAAAAGAGCATAACAGAAATGAGGCAGAGAAGATTTTATTCAAAACTGATATGATGGATAGTATCAAGTCTGAGAGTATAGGCAACTACACTGAAGATGACAAGACTTAACGATAATACATCCTGGTTTGATAACTGCCAGTCTTTGAAGTTCTATACTATATACAAAGTTGTGTTTTTATTAATACTGTTATGTACTGACATATTCAATTGTACTTTGTCTGATGATATAGCCAATTCTATTGGAGATACCAAGAGACAACACAGGAACCATGGTAGAACTCTTTGTACAACGGTCTTATATGTTTATTTCATTTCGTGTGTTTATAGGAATATATTTTGTTTTGTTTCTCCCTCTAATATAGAAAGGATAGAAATACATGTGAAGACTCATGCATGTGTAGAATCTATAAACAGTTTTTGAGAACTGATCTTATGATACATGATGAAATGAACAGATACTTTGAAGAAAAAGAGACACTAAAATACCCAGTGCTGATCCTGGAGTGTCATAATGTGAAACTCAGAAATAGTGTTATTGTTTGTTCAGAGTGATATTAGCCTGCTTGAGTTTGTTCAATCTCAACATAATTGAAGATATGGATAATTGCATGTATGTTTAAATGTATAGGACTGATAACCATATTTCTAAGTTTTTGTTGGATAGTTGAACAGAAATGGTTGCAATTTCACTGTTTGAATCCCCACTTTATATGCTCCTTTTTAGTATTTTGAATAACTCTTTGTAAGAAGACAATCTGTAATCATCACGTAGTGCTTTCTTACTGTTTATTTTTTCTTTGAAATTATGTATTATTTCTACCCATTTTCTGTTTTGTTTGGTCTTTCTTTAAATAAAGTTTTTAAAAAAGACACTACAGTATCCAGGGCTGATCATGGAGTATCATGATGTTAAATCCAGCAGTACTATTATTCTTTGTTCAGAATGATTTTAACCTGCTTGGGTTTGTTCAATCTCAACATAAATGAAGATTTGGATAACTGCATGTATGTTTAAGCATATAGAATTGACAACCATGTTACTAAGTTTTTGTTGGACAGTTGAACAGAACTGTTTGCAGTCTTGCTGTTTGAATTCCCTCTTTACATATTCCATTTTTGTATCTTGAACAGCTATTTGTAAAACGATAATATGTAAACATCAACTAGTGATTTCTTACTGTTTATTTTTTTCTCTGAACGTATGTATTATTTCTACCTATTTTCTGTTTTGTTTAGTCTTTCTTTAAATAAAATAAAACAGTGAGTTGTAAATATGGCAATGAAAACTTAAAATATTAAAAGTTACATTTAATTGCTAAAATGTTAAAATACTACCTTTTCATTGAATTCAATATTTCACATGACACACTACTAATTCTCTTTCTAAATTAGAGAATTAGAGAAACTTTACTTGGGCAGTGACTCTCCCAACAAAAGCTCCTCCTCTCTGGAGATATCATTCCCTAGTCTCACTTTACTGTTCAGTGCTTCAAAGAGCCTCTGTGAGAATGCCATTCTGCCCCCAGCCCTTCGTGTGTCATGAGATCAGCTGGTGCAGGCCAGGGTCTCCGGGGCCCGCCCAGGGATTGAGTGCTGCTTCTACTCATGGCTGGGAACCCTTTTTTCATACTTCCAAAATCACACTGGTGGTCATGTGTCACAGTGTTGTCATGTCCACTGAAATGTAAATTCCTGTTCCAGGTGATGAAGCATCAACCCTTTGCCCAAGAAATAAAGGTAGGTTTGCTCTTACTTATCATTGTCTCTTCCTCCAGACTATTGCTAATTTTAGGGGAAAGATAAAGGCCATGAAATTTAATAGTTATTTTACTGAGTTCTGATGATGCTTGAATGAAAATATTGACATTAGTAAGAGAACACATGTGATTTCAATGTTGCAAGAATTTAAATAGCTGTGAAATTGAATCTCAGCTCACATCAAGAAAACTAAGCCCATCACTGAGGTTCCATGACCTTTATCTTTCCCCTAAAATTAGTCTTTTATATTATGGTGTGGAAATTTATTGAGTGAATTTATTGAAAGATTAAGGGAATAACTTTAGAAAAAGAATCAAAGACAATGTTAAGTAAGTCTCCAGCAATTGAAAAAATGGCACCAGAAAGAGATGGAAGGAACAAACTAGTTGGCGACAAATTGAGAGTTTATCATTGACAGACAGAATATCTGAAATGCTTGGAGTGCTTTCAGTGGAAAAGTCAGGCAAGGAGCTGAATAGATGAGTCCAGAATGCAGAGGACACAACCAGTCTCTAGACACACATTGGGACGCCTCAGTGCACAGATATGTAAGTCACGTAAGGGAAGAAGGTGGATTAAGGACACTGAGTAGGATTTGAAGGGATAGAAATGTTTCCTAACAGCGTGAACTGTCCAGACGGAAGTAGTTACAAGTGTGTCTGCTTAGGGTTACTCATGATGACATACATTTGCATTGACTTATTAAAATGTGTTAGAGACCTCACTAAAAAGAGTAAACTTTTTAAAACATATCACTAATGAGATTTTTCGACAAATCAAGTTTTCTAATACAGAAGACAAGGTTACTGCGAAAATTCCCAATCTTCTGGTTTGGATGAATTTTCTTTCAAGTCTGAGATTTGTTTTCTGTTTTTCACTTTTAGCAGTTTGTTCTTCACAACAGAAATGAGATGAATTGATGGTATTCATGTTCACATTTCACCCAGTGTAACCTGTGTCAATGCAGTCAAGAACACTAAATGAACAAAAATTTTTCCTAGATTAAATATTTCCTGCCACTTCATGAAAAACTAATCAGAAGATCACATTCTAATTGTGATACTATTTTTTTTGTCTTTTTCATTTTTATCAGTACCAGGGATTGAACTCACGACTGCACACTTGCAAGGCAGGCACTTATGCCGCTGAGCTAAATCCCCAGACCCCTAATTGTGATACTATAAACATCTTCAGCTAACAATTAAGATTTAGCAAAGCTTTATAGCTGCTTGGTATTTATATATTGGTTCATTTCTTCATCATCTTGTTTCTTATCCACTTACATTTGTGTTTTCTTCCATAATGCTTTAATTTATACCAAAAAACTCTAGCCAGACCCTTCACAATCCAATCATTAAAAATGGCTATAATATGTGATAATAAATGTATCATGAAGTTATTTATAAGTGCATACTAACTATATAAGACAGAGAAGTATTATCAATGGTCTCTGTTCTGCAGATTCCTGACTAAATCAAATTAGCATTAGTCCCTATTTGACTATAAGGATGGAAATAAAGTCATCTCAAATTTGAATTTATTGTTTATTATTTAAGGAAGTCTGGATTTTTTGAGAACTACATTTTTTCTTTTTTCTTTTTTTTTGTTTTTTGAGACCGGGTTTCATCTTGTAATCCAGGCTGGCCTTGAACTCACTATGTAATCTAAACTGGCCCGGAACTCAAGACAATCCTCCTGCTTCAGCTTCCTGAGTACTGGGATTACATATGTGAACCACCATGCCCAGCTCGAGATACACATTCCTATGATCAGGTGGTTTTTCTGCTCATCATGTTATACTATGTCATTGATTCTCTAACGTTAGGCAGCAAACTCTTAGAAACAAGTGTCCTGGTCTCTGTATGTCACATATTTAATATGTAGTAAATGTCCAATCACCAGATAATGGCTACATAAAACAAAAGCTTTTGATTGTCTTAATATTACATAAAATGGCAGTAGAAATAGTAATTTTTTAAAACAGGTTTTCTAGACTAGTCTCTTGAACTCAAATGTCACCTCTAGCATGATGATAGCAGGTGCTGAATATACGTTGGATGAAAGATGCATCCAATTTATATCTGCAGGGCTGGGGATATGGTTCAGTGGCACAGAACCTGCCTGGCAAGTGTGCATTCATGAGTTCGATTCCTGGTACCAAAAAAAATCTGTAACTAGTTTTCAGTCATCAGGTGAGGTTTTATTCTCAATCCTTTTCTACCTGGCATTTCTAATTGCATGTTTTACTGTGTGCCTTGTCTCACGTTCTTGGTTGACAGCTATAATCTTTCCATATTTCTGCTTACTGAGTATTTATAATAGTAATTTGTAACAGTATTAGGAAGGGACAAAGGAATGTGAGTTGGGAATTAAATAGCTAGTTTCTCACTTATTTCCTGATCAAATGACTGAATGGATGCAAGTGGACTTTTGGCCGGAGCCTTTCTGCATAGCAAAGCATGTGTCTTGGAGAGGAGTGGGATGTGTGTAAGGGGTGCAGGTAGAGGCCGGGAGACTTCAGTTCCCAATTGTTTCCTAACATGGTGGCTCTCCAAGTGGAGTAACTAAGGTAGACACATTTATGCATGTGACACAGAGCCTGGAGAAGGATGTGTGAGAATTTAACAAACAGCACCTCTTCTAGATCACATTTCAATTCCCTGTTCCCTATGTCTTTCTATATTATCTCTATTATTTTTCAATATTCAAATCACAATCAACCTGGATCAATTTAAAGGAGAACTTTCCAGCTGTCCTCAACTAGCCTGAATTCTTTACATGGGACAAGAGTTCATCATTTCAGAGTTTCTGGGCGCCGGTACCAATTTTTTTATTTTCGTATAGTAAAATGCTCAAAGCTTGTTTAGAAGATGAGACTTGGTCTTTTCCCTTATCAGGGATCTGGCTGAGATCCCCAACTGCCTGTAAAAGGGTACCGGCAAAAGGACGAAACAACAAATTTAGTAATGCATGAAGCGGGGCAGGGAGGTCAGTGCCCCAAGACAAAAGAGACAAAAACACTGCAAATCAGCCATAGTTTGTTGGGTGTGTTCAGTGATAAGCAGGGCTAGTGAAAGATTCAAATTCTGCAGAAGACTCAGAGGTCCACGACTCAGTGGCAATGATAAACCTGAGACGATTTAAGACTGCGGAGATGATCCTTGCTGGAGGGATCTTGTCCTGGTGTGCTTTTTAATCCCAGTGATTCCAGTTTAGTCTTAGTGGGCGGGAGAGGGTGGTTCATCCCTAAAGGGTGAATAAAAAGTCTCAAAAAGATGATACCATAATCCCAAGCCTCCATTTATCCCTTAGGGAAGGATGCAGAATTAGCCCTTGGGACTCTGTGGTTCCCAGCATGCCTTGATTTCTGAGTCTTGTTACTTATGTATCACTTATGGAAACAAATGCAATGTTCTATAGACAATTTTATTTCTTTACCTGAAAAAGAAAAAAATATCTTTCCATACACAACAAAGTATACTTCATTTCCTAGTACTGGGTTTAGGTTTCCTCAGCATAGTCTTTTTAAAAAGTGATTTATTTATTATTAGTGCATTCAGTTTTATGGGGTGGGGGTTTTTGTCTTCATTTTGGTGCTTGGCTTTCATCTTTAACTCCCATGGCCTTTGTGTTGTCAATGAGGACCCCAAGAACACTGTCGCAAATTTGTCATTGAAATGCGTATGATTTCTCTTGGTAGGACCTGGATATTTCCCTTGGGCTGCAGTGCACTAGGTTTATCTTTTCCATGTAAGTAAGAAGTCACAGAAACCATTTTAAGTTTAAGTCATTTTAAGTTTAAGTTTAAGTCATGTTTCATGACCTTAAACACACAAATATGCATATATACACACAAACATATATGTATGTTGTTTCTTTCAGCTTCCCATACTAATAAGACAATAAGATGCTTACACATGTGTACCTTATTTATCTCACTAATGAGTATGGTAAATGGCAGCCATTTACCTATAAAAGTCTCTAGTTATTTTTCTTTGTGGCTGAGTAGTACTCCATTGCATAAAAATACCACATCTTTTTTATCCATTCCTCAGTTGATGGACACTTAGGTTGTTTCCAGGCTCTGGCTATTACAAATTCTGCTACTTTAAACATGGGTGCACATATATCACTGTGGTATGATGTTTTTTAATTCTTTTGGGAAGATACACAGAAGGGGAAAAGCTGGATTGAATAGGACTGCTATTTCTAGTTTTTTGAAGAATCTCCACATTGATTTCACCAACAGTGGAGAAAGGTTCTTTTTCTCCACAGTCCCTCCAGCATTTGTTATTTCTTGGTTTCTTGATACCAGACATTGTTTCTAAGGTGAAGTAGAATCTCAGTGTTGTTTTAATTTGCATCCCTCAAATGACCAGTGATGCTGAACATTTTTTCACATATTTATTTGCCATTTGTATTTCTTCATCTGAGAAGTATGTATTCATCTCAGATGCTCATTTTTGGATTGAATTTTAAAATCTGGGAGAACTGATTTTTTTGAGTTCTTTGCATGTTCTTGATAGTAATCCTTTGTCTGAGGAACAGCTGGCAAATATTTCTCCCACTTTGTGGGTTGTCTCTTCATTCTTGGTGGTTTCTCTTGCTGTGTAAAAGCTTTTCAATAGAATGAGATACCAGTGGTTGATTCTTTGTGATAGTTCCTGTGCAACTGGGATTTTGTTCATAAGGTCTTTGCTGCACCAATGTTTTCAAGAGTTTTACCTACTCTATCTTCCAGCAGATTTAATGTTTCTGTTTTAATATTAAGATCTTTGATCTCACTCTAATTTTAGCTTGGTACATGGTGAAAGGGAAGGGTCCAGTTTTAATCTTCAGCATGTGTAGGGCCAATTTTTCCAGCACTTTTTATTAAAGCACTTTTTATTGTATTTCCTTCCAGTGAATGTGTTTTGCACCTTTCAAAGATAAGGTGGCTTAGTGAGTCTACTGTTGTTTATGCATCTTCTAATCTGTTTCATTGATCTTCAAGTCTGACTTTTTGCCAGCATCACACTGTTTTTATCATAGTAGCTTTATGGTATAAGTTGAAATCAATAATTTTGATGTCCTCTGTCTTGTCTTTGCTGCTCAGGATGGCTTTTGCTACTCTAGATCTCTTATGGTTTCAGATGAACTTTAGGATTGTTTTCTCTAATCCTGTGAAATACGCTACTGGAATTTCTACTGGGATTGCACTGAATCTGTATAACACTTGTGGAAGCATGGCCATTTTCAATGTATTGTTTTTTCCTACCCAAGAGCATGGGTTAGCTCTCTATTTTCTAATATACTCTTGTAGTACCTGGATGATAACTCTCAGAGAAGCTGTTTTTTGTTCTGCTTTCCACTCAGCCTCTAGTGTGTGTGTGTGTGTGTGTGTGTGTGTGTGTGGTGTGTGTGTGTGTGCATGTGCATGGCTGTGTGTGTGTGCTCTGTTGCTATCTCTTCCTAATACCAAGGGCCACATAGCCAATTGTTCTTCTTTGGAAGTTTGCTATGTTTTATGAGTTCACCACAAATCATGCGCTATAGAATGAAACTAGTATAGGAAGTTCATTATTTACCATTTTCAGGATTAGATTTTAATTTAAGTAAATTTAGGGACTAAAATAATATCTCAGGATTAGATTTTAATTCAAGTAAATTTAAGGACTAGAATAATACTTTGAAATTTGGACTACATTATAATAATAGCAAAAGCATCAACATATCTGCTATCTACTAAATAGTCTGCTAAGTACTTCGCATAATTATCTTACTGTTTTCTCAAAGATGTTGGTTACCACACTCATGGGGTAAGATTAAGAATTTTCCCACAGATATTTATTATTCTAGAGTTTCATCTATCTATATTGCAATAAAGTCCTCTTTGTTCATTAGCTTCTAACCTATAAAACATTCTTGTGACTCTGCATAAATAACTCATAATGAGATGTCATTGTTAGAGGGGACAACTCCACCATTCCATAATTTGAAGAAATACACTGTTAAAATTGTCTACACTAGATTTGTTTACCTATAATTCTTTTATCCTCTAGCCCACCACATTTCTGATCTCAAATTATTCTTTGCTGTTGTTTCCAATTTTGTAATTTTATTATTTTGCTTTTTAAAATATCCTTTGAAGAGTCTGACATAGCAACTTTCATACCCGTCAATATGTTTCTCTATAGTATTTTTATAAACAGTGCAGCAAATTTACTTTAGCATGAATCACTGTCAAAATTATTTGACTGTTATGACATTGCTATGCTTTTTAAATTTCATTTTAGTATTACTAGTACAACAGCTTCCTAAAACAAATCAAATACTACCCTAATTAAATTATGCAGACTGATCCTTCTACATATCATTCTTCTACATATTGCAAAGATGCTTTTCTCCCCTGCTGGCTAGAAAGCTCAAGTTACTCATGAATTCCTGCCTCATTGTCACTCATCTTTGAACCACTTCCTTCTTTGTGAGATAAGAAATTCTGGGAGAGGCCTTGGATCAAGGTCTTTGTATATCCTCACTTGGCTCAGACTTGAGACCTCTTGGCTGCCCATAACTGAACATGATTAGTGTCTTTACTCTCACTGTGGGTTGCATTGGAGGTAGTAAGTTGGAATTAACTTGCTGTAATTTCAATAATATTTCAATGGGATTTCAAATGCAACTTTTGAAATTGTTAGGAGGACTGGAAAAGGGATTATAATAATTACAATATACACTATTTGAATTACAATATTCAATATTGGGATTTCAATGAAATATTAACAGGAGTGATACTAAAATCAAAGTTAAGTTTTTGATGAGCTATTATTCAACAATTAGATAAATTAGTTTAGTGAAAGTTCGTTCATCTAGTTGCCCATGGATGCATTCTGCAATTAATTTGTCTTGGAGGACTTTTCCATGAAATACAATTGTCTAGAAAGAGCCATTCTATGGCTGCTTTTTTTTTTTTTTTTTTTTGTCTCTTTGAGACAGAGTCTCACTATGCATTTCAGCCTGGCCATGAGCTCACTTTTTAGTGCAGTCTGGTTTTGAACTTGCAATGGTCCTCCTGCCTCAGGAGATTTTGTTTTTCTGTACCCATTGGGAAACTGGTATCACCTACTTGGAAAAACTCATAGTCCTGAATTTTTTTTGACAAATCCCTTGTGGCATAAATCTTCAGGTGTTCAATGGCTGAAAGTTTTCCTCTGTCTTTAAAGAGTAGAGGGAGGTTACCTACGCAGGTGTGTCCTGTTTATGCTCTGCATTCTCTCAAGACATAAAACCAATCTCCAGTTGAGTGATTATTAAAGTTTAGCAAAGGTTACTATCTTTTCCCTTCTTCAAAAGCATGTTTCTTTTCTTACAGAAAATGTACATGTGAGGATAAGTGGCATTATATAGAACCTCAAAATGTGAAAAATGTAAGTGTTAAAGAAATGTTTTATTAGTTATAATATATTACAGCCACAATTTACTACTAAATTGTGTTATTGCTGATTGAAGCTTTAAACATTGCTAAAGTGCCTAACAGTTTGTTTTAAACTAGATGATGATTTTTTATGATTATTCTCATTATTTTCTATTTTCTGTAAATAAAAGAATTACTTTTATACCATACCAGTTCTAGTATTGTGATGTCTTCTTGAGTTTTGTAGATGAGGACTGTGAATTTTTTCCCCTGATAGTTACCAAAGTCCATGGAAAAACCGTATTTATGGAAGAAGTCCGGGAAGAGACATGCACCAGCTATTTCCTTCTTGAATTTTATTTTGGATCAGCTGCTTATATGTTCAAGATAAATTGTATGACATACTGAATTTTTTTGGTCGTATTGTTCTTTAATTTTTCCCACCAGATTTAAAGGGAAAAAATCCATTTGATAAATACCCCCAATATTAAAATGGGAATGGAGTTGTATTCATATTAGACTTACACAATACCCCATGGTACCAACCTCTCCAAACCAGAAGAAAATATAAAATACCAAATCACCTACAATCAAGGAGAGACTCTTAAAAATGCAAGAAAGATCTTAATATGAAAAAGATGAGTTATTCCCAGGGTAGAAAGTAAAGGCTGGAGGTCCTGGTCTTGACTGAATAATGTGCCTCACTTCTTTTCCTGCAGGGACAATTATAGTATGTCCTTAATTTTATGTTTATTCTATGTGTTTAAAGTAAATAAACATTAAACACAAAAAAATGTCAAAAAGACATCAATTTGGTTGTGAATTACTTCCTTTTGTTTCAGAGAACTTTACAACTAAAGACGTTAATATCACACATGACAATAAAAGACTAACTTAGGAACTATTTTAATTTAATTCCTAAGTGCGCTCTGAAAATTTTCAGTACCTGACTGCATCTTGGCATCATTTAGTGCAATAGAAGAACTTTATTTTTTTTCACCTTATTTTAAGCATGCAACTAAATAGAATATTTTTGACCAACAATGACATTTTTTTTCCTGTATAGAGTTATATATATGAATTATCTATTACAAATTCAAAAGCTAGAAGGACCCTTTCGTTTGTGAATTTACTATTGGCCATTTGGTATCTCTCATGATAAGCAGTATCAAGTGAGAAATGATAATGATGACAATTATAGCACTGGCTGGCAGTGTCAGATTCGCACATTTGAAGTGACTTCCTTTGGTTCCCTATTGGACTGTAACAGTGAGTACAGTGTTTGCCGGGGGAGAGGACCCTCATTTCCTGTATATATTTTTTGTATTTTTTTCTTGTGAACTAGAGCAGCACAACAACTTTTCACACTAAAAGCCTCACACAAGTGAAAGCGTATTTATGTTCATAGTTATTGTATACTAATTATAGTTTTCAGTATATCTATCTGTCTCTCTATATCTGGCATTCAGTAAAAGTCTTAAGAAATGAAGAATGGTAAGAAAAAAGTCTGAGTATTCAAAAAACAATAGTTAGAATCAGAGTTAGCTGTTAATACAAAGGTTGGAGAACTCATTCAGCATATTTAAGTACTCTGATGAACACATTGAAGATTCCTGTGGTGAAGGCAGACAAGAGGCAAAAACATAGGAATAATTGTACCAGAGATGGGAAATACAAGAAAGAACCAAATGGGAATGCTAGAAGCCCATCAGTCAGACTCAGCTCAGGACAGAGTCAGACAGTGTGAAGATGTGCTATAGAACTTACCAATTGAAACACACATTAAAAATAGCAACTGAACTAACATAGGTGAAATTGTAAACCTAGGAATAAAAAGAGACAACAGAGAAGAATAAATATTTAAAGAAATAATGGCCAAGAAATTTTCAAGCTTAACGACAGAGACCAAAAACACAGATACAAAATGCCCAGAGAACACTAAGAAAGGCTAATTCTATACACACATATACAATGCAATCTGTAATGGTTACCCATAAAGTGACTTCATTGAATTAAGAAACACCTAGGTTAGGGGCCAGGGATTTAGCTCAGCATTTCAAGTGCTGGCCTGGTAAGCCTGTGAAGACATGAGTTCAAGCCCACCCACCTACCCACCCACACATAGCTAGATGATTAGTCAGGTGCACTTGTGGGCGTGTCTTGGTGGCTCTTGGAGTGAGACCTTGGGTACCAAATGTAGTCCCTGTATTCCCTGGCCCCTTTCTCTCTGGTAGAGCTCTTTGTTCTTCTTCCAAACCTCCATGAACTAAACAGTTTTGATCCATTAGCCACCTGCACCATAATGTCTCTGCCTTGGAGCAGCCAAACGTGAACTACATCCCTAGACATCACACACTGAATTAAACCTTACACCAAAAATTGTGAGTGTTCTGTACTGTGTCTTAGCAACAGGAAGGCCATCTAACACACACACACACATACACACACACACACACACACACACACACACACACTATTTATATTATTAAAACTGCTGGGAAACAAAAACAAAGAAAAATTGGAAGATAGCAACATAAGAAACACAAATTACCTACAGAAAAATAAAGATCATTGTATAGCAATTTACTAAAGACTGTGTAAGTTAGAAAAAAATAATATGCTAACAGGGATGAAGGAAGAATATTGTCAACATGTAATTTTATGTCCTGGAAAAATATCTTTCAAATAAAGGAGAAATTTTTCTGAAAAACACCTGAGGGAAAAGATCAACAAAGAAAAATGGTCTGATCCACGCTTTTGAACTGGATATGACTGACATTTATTTAATGCTCTGCTGAACAGCAGTGGAATACACAGTGTTCTAAGGATCACAAGAACCAAACCACAACAAGGAACATATCTGTCATCAGGTGACAATCCTAAACGCAATAATAAAATTCTATGAAGCATCTTGTCAACCCAGTACAATTAAGCTAATATTAAGATGAAAAAGCATACAAAATTACCAAATATTTGAAAATTAAGATTCATACCTTCAAATAATTTACAGTTCAAAGAAGCTATCTGAAGATAAGTTAGCAAATATTCTTTTTACTGTTTCTTCATTTCCCAGCATGATATCAAGGCACTTTTAAAGTTTCTTGGGTGATTTGCTTTCCTCCTACACTCTCTGATGCAGCTACACCATGTATATGTAACAGTGTGCTACTTGATTGTGATTGATAATACTTTTAATGGCTTAGTCTTCTTAATGGCTAAGTATTGACAAGTTGTTAGTGATGTGTCCACCACCTCACTGCACATAAGAATTCTACCTCCCTCTAACTTCCACGTGTGACCCTTTTGTAGTCAACTGTTTTCTTCTTCTTCAACTGTAGCCGCCAATTGGTAATTTTTATTTTCAGAATTTTGCCTTTTCCTTTCTATTTTTGCTTATATCCTTCTTCCCTTCCTGTAGTTTTTTCTTTTCTATTACTGTCCCCTTCTTCCTTCTTCTTTTTCTCCTTCTTGCTCTTCCTCCATTTCTTCCACCCTTTCTTCCTTCTTTCCCTTAGTTATTTACACTACTGTTATTGAATAGGACCCGAGGTATCTCAGAAATGTAATCCAGTGGATAAAAGGATTCTAGGATCAAAGTTATTATAGATCATCTGTAAAGTTTCAACTCATTATATTTTTATTAATGAAATAGTTGAAAACCTGCATTTAATTTGATTGATACCTTATTTTAGAATGGAATACTAAAAATAGATGTCACTAAATTCATTATTTTGTGATTAACAAGAGATAAAAGTCTGTGGATTATGTTTAACAGTTGGAAAAAATAACAAATGGTAAGCATATGAATAACTTTTTTGTTTGATACAATATTACATTCCATGAACTGTAGATTTTAGAAGATCAGTGGCCCAGAAGGCATGCTGCTGTTCCACAGTAATGGAAATAGGTATTTTTCTTTTGCGAATGACTGTTATGCTCTTGAAAATGTTGACACTTAATTTACAAGATATATATTTCAAAAAGATATGTTTCTAAATATTTTGCCATAAATATGCAGCCCCTGGTTAGGCTTTTATATCTGTTTTATGTTTCAATATTTTTATTATAGTAAAAATCTTTATCCATCTGTTCTAGTTGATTGATTGTGCTAACTTGAGAAGAAGCTTAACTAAGTTAGCTCAGCAGTTCTACACCCTAGAGTGTAGAGGACCCACTGTAGGGTGTCTCATCACCTGGTACAGAAGGGAAATGAGAAAGCACTGCCTGGCTTCTGTTCTTTGGAGGACCTCCAGTCTTTGCCTTCAGCTTGGACGTCAGATCCCGTCAGCTCTCTGGTCACCACCTTGGATGCTTCAGTCTTCCATCGCAGACCCTGATACGGACTTGCACAGGATCTTGCCATGAGTGACTTTGGACTGAAACCTTCAGCTGCAGGGTTGGATGAGGGAGCATGCAGAGGAGGTCTGCATACTGGAGGCTGATAATCTTGAGTTTGAGAGTCTTTGAAAAATCCATGATGCTTACTGATAACAAGAAGGAGCTGTGAAAAATGCTGTATTTCAGTTAGTCACACCTGTTTTCGCTCTTCCATTCTAAAATGAGGTATGATGTCAACCATATTGAATGCAACTCTCAATTTCTTCTTTAACAAAACAGTAATGACTTGGAGTTTTACATTCCATGTGCTTTATTCTAACCTTGTCCCTGGATTCCTTTTACTCACTAGATTCATTTCTCATATAATTAAGGGCCTATAATAAAACTCAATAAAATAATGACTCAACAATAATAAAATATTAGGTACCCAAAATAAGAAATAACTTGATAATTTGAGTACTAGATAGCATTTTTAGTAAAGAGAATGTAAGTGAAATGATGCCTATACTTATGTTACATTTTAATCTTGGAAACCAACCAATAATGAAAGGTTTTTCAAGAGACAATATAGTACATGTGTCTAGTTTTATTTTAGGGTAAATCCAGCAACTTAGAGATGAATCTAGAAAATGGGGACTGATTTTAATCAGCTGATTAGGTATGTCAATTGTAAGGATCAAACAGATTCCATCAAATATAAAACAGATGCAGTGTTATAAAAGAAGTGGCCCAGCACCAAACTTTGGGTAAAGAAAGGGAATCCATAAAAAATACCTTGGAGAATTGGTGAAATTATAAGAATTAATTCTTCATAATCAAAAGGACCAAATAGAATAGTGTAGCTGGAGGAAATGTTTCATTTATGCTTCAATTTTCTCATCTCAAGGTATAATATTAATAGTTCTACCAGCAACGTACTGTAGTAGAATTTTAATACAAATAAGTTGGAGACAAATGCATAAAATGTAACTTCATGATGTTGGCAGGTCAGTTTCAGGCATTATAGTCACACTACATTTATTTTTTGAGGTCAAGTCTCACTATGTGGTGCAGGCTGTCCTTGAACTCACAGTGATCCTTCTGTCTCGGCTTCCTGAGTGCTGAGACTACAGATTTGTGCCATCATGCCTCACATCATTCATCTGTTTGCTGTAAGGTAAATCACTAAAACTGATAGATTAATGAAGAAAATGCTTCAAAGAACATCAGAGAAAGTTCCATACGTTTTGGGGCTCAAAGAGAGCTACAGTTATTTTCAGATTCAGTTCAGGTTATTGAGGTAAGCAGGTGAGTAAAGTTTGTGATCTTAGGCTGTGCTATGGACAGGACCATTGCTTCCTGGCCAGAGGAATCTTTGAAGCTTAAGGAGAGTTGCGGAAGACAGCTAGCTAGCTAGACAAGGATAAAATGTTCACTATCATTAGTAAACAACAATGTTTAAAAATCCTTTAAGGTTTGGCTGTAGAAACAGGCTTGCAGTTTAACAGGGAGAAGTGTTTTGCAGAAAAAGCTGGTTTGGTGTAGGTAACAGAGCAGTTACGTCAACTATCAGGTAATACATTACATACTAAGCTTTCCACAAAGAGGAAGGAAAGTTCTAGTTTTTAACTGTTCCACTTTTCAAAATATGTCACATTTCACCTTCTGAAAAACTCTTCAGAGACCAGCCTGCATAAGAAAGGAGCCATGGTGGGCATGGTGGGTACATCTGTAAGCCCAGGACTTCAGAGGCTGAGGCAGGAGGATCGCTGTGAGTTTGAGGTCTGCTGGGAACTAAATAGAAGGGACTTCATTAGAAGGGGACTGAAGTATTTTATGGAGTCAGAGATAAACCCATCAAATACTGTCTTTTCATCCCTCTGATATTTTCCTATCACAGCCAAAGGCTTAGCACAAATTCCTAAGCTCAAACAGCCTTCATCTTTCTTCGTTCTTCTTTGATGCTATTTCCTGTCATTTTCCGTCTCTTCCATGTCTTCTCTGGACATGCTTAGGCCTCGTACCTTCCCTTATAACCCATGTGCACACTGAGCTGCTGGTTTACTCTTCAGTCGGTGGCACCAGTATTGGGGAAGAATGGAAGGAACAGAGCTTACAGGCCGATGTTCTCCAGGCCTGACTCCCAACCACAGGGTGACGGTGTGGAGTGGCCTGGGGGGCCCAGGGTCAGGGGAAGATCTGGGTTTAACTCTGTGGCAGCTGAAAGCTGACTAAGTCAGAGCCGCTGTAGGGTACTGGGAGCCCTACGGTTACAGGAGTATAATCTGCTGTCTTCAGATTTATTGCTTATGGCAAGTAAGACTGAAGTTTCCTGCCCCAAAACATACACAATTATTTTTCTGGTGGCTATGTGTTCTGGTTTAAATGTGAGATATTTCCCTGAAGTCTCAAGAGTGTAGGAGGTGGCTGGAGTGCGGGGCATCACATGCTGAGGTGGGTCAGTCAGTCAGGCAACCTGGCAGAGACCAGAAAGGGTGCACTGCTGGCGCTGGCTCCTCCCGCTCTCTCTGCTTGCTGGCTGGCATGGGATGAGCAGTCTTCCTGCATCCCGCGTTTCTGCCTTGGACCTCGTCAACTTTGCACAGAACCCGCTGGAAACTGATTTAAATGAACCCCTCCTCCTTAAGTCAGGGTCAGGTACCCTGTCCCAGTGATGGGAAAGTGATGAAAGCCACCAGATGATGAATGTCAGGGATGAAAAGACTGCTGCTGTTAGCATCAGCAGCCTCATGGGTCAGCGTAAGCTTTGCAAAAGACAACCACGCACTAAGGGATGCACTTAGAGTTTTATTTTGCGAGGAAAAGTAATGTGGTTTAACAGAAAAAAAAGTTGCAGAAACACGTTAAATTAGTTATCAACGCAGCTCCTATGCAACAATACGGATCCAACAGATTTGACACGGACCAGCAGAAAGACTGGAATTCCGAAGGCGCCCTGTGGGGTCTTCTTTGGCTCAGGATTTCTGTCTTGTCTGTAAGTCTGTCTAAATATGCTGGGAGCGTGAAGTTAAAAGGCAGAGAAAGAGACTGTAGAGGGTAGATTTTCCAGTTAAACCTGCAAAAGCATAAGGCAGTGCTGAATTTATATTCCAAAAGTCAACATTTGCTTATTTACAGGACACACACAAATATCCTGCTGGGTCTATCCGGTTGCTTTCATTTATAACTATTAGTTAGTATTGTCTGGCCCTGAAATGTAAGCTGGACATAATATTTTAGTAGTTCTTTGTGGTTATGCTTGGTAGACTCAATGAAGTTTATGAAGTAAAAAGGGAAATTTTTTCATGCTAAAGTAAATTTGAACAAATTAATAAGTTAATAATGTATTCAGTCTACCATATAAAATAGTATTTATATGCATTTAATAAATGATAGCTACATATTAATTTGAAGGAACGTTTTAATTATTCTTATTTTGGGCATAGCTTATTGGGAAAACAAAATATGTCTGCTTCATATATTTTAAAGTTTTTGATATAATTAGAATCTAGATTTCAGTAAAATAACTTTATAGTGCAAAATGACTTGGTGAGGATATTTCATTAAGTCATTTTAAAAGTGAATTCAAAGTTATGGTATACTTTTCAGGTTTTCTTTGTTTATTTTATATTTTTTCTGTGAGTTCAATATCCTGTGCCTTATTTTTTCTCAACCTTGTGCTACTGCATTCTACCTCTATAGGAGTGTTTATCAGGGCAGTGTTCATTCTGTGTCATTATTTAAACAGGCTTAAAGAGAGTACGTTTGGTATCTTAGTTCCCTATCCTTAAGTTACTCAAAACCTGGGGCACATCAGAAGCTTTTACAGAAAACGTAGCATTTGTGATAGATAATGACAGCAGAGGGGATATTGGTTTTTTAAATGTAAAATACAACCGTATTTTCAGCTCTTACTCATAATGGTTATGTTATTATTTTTCTCAGTTGAGGTTAGCTCACCTGATCCTTCTTCACTGTTTAAGAGTGCCAGAATGACAGGACAAAGCAAAGAATATTTGTAACAATTTGCTCAAACTGATTAACAAAAATTAAAAAGAGAAACAAGAAATGAAACCCTCTCCAGCACTCCCAAGCCATACTTTGAGTACGGTTTGGCATAAATAGTGGAGTGTTTAAGCCCAGTGCTAGAAACCCGTATTCAGTTTTTGGATCTGCCACTTATTAAATTATTTTGAATAATTTATTCAATGCCAATTGGATCTCAGTCCCCTTATCTCAAATAATAATATTAGCTTTGTCGTAGATTTTATGAACATTAAATTAGTTAATATAGGCACAGGGCTAGAACTGTGGCTGGTAAGTCATAAGCTCTTAGTAAGTTACGATAGACGTTACTTTGTGCATGCACGCGTGGGGTGCTAGGGCTCAAACTCAGGTTGTGTACATTAGGCAAGTATTCACTGAACTAGACTACATTTTTTTGAAAGCCCCTTTGTCATGTTTAAAGTGTATATTTAAGATCTAAAAAATAGCATCTGTGAGGAGAGCACAGGTGACCGCACTGAGACAGCATTCACTACCTCCCAGTCCACTCTGACTAGGAGCAGAGAGGGACGAGGACAGAGGATGGGGTGGGGGAGAAGCAGGGACTTATCCTGAGGTGCTCTAGGTTTGTGTGACTGGGTGCTGTCTGGGAGGCTCATCCCACCCGCGGCCCTGTGTTGGCTGGGCTGCGTTTTGTGAACTGTCTTGGTGTAATGAAGTTAGCTTCTGTAGATAACAAGATGGCCTTTCAAAATACTTTATACCATTGAAGGGAAGAGGCCAAGGAGCCAGCGGTCCGGTAGATTGTTAGGAATCTTCAGCAAATGGAAATGCTGAGTCAGAGCGGCCTGGCAGACAGCTAGGTGGGGGCCACACTGTGTGAAGAGTACCCCTGTGACTGTTTCCTCCGGGGCCTGGCTTCAGGGAACCTGCCATTAGCTACCGGAGCTCACTGCTGATTATTTAAGAAATATTTATAAACCACACGTGTGCATGATGCAATGATAACTTGCACTTGTGAGTCAAAAAGATATGCTTGGAATCTAAAATATTTCTTGAGCTAAAATGAAATCTGAAATACAGTGCTTAACAAAAGATTTAAAATCACGTTCTTCACAGTGTGATCAC
The DNA here is from genome assembly GCF_034190915.1 of Cavia porcellus. NCBI lineage: Eukaryota > Metazoa > Chordata > Mammalia > Rodentia > Caviidae > Cavia > Cavia porcellus. The sequence goes on along the minus strand of NW_026947513.1, from coordinate 45,336,220 downwards.
ATAAAAATCCTGCTTGAATTATCATTTCATTTTAGGCACAGCGGCATACTTACCAAGACAAGGTAAAAACAGTTAATCCAAGAATCAAGCTTGTCTCTCCTTAAAAGGAAAGAAATAGCACATTTCATTTTTAAAAATATTTCTGATAAATAATGCCCCAAAATGTTTATTTTTTCCATGGGAATGGTTAGGGCAATCTTTGTCATGTCAATAAGCAAACATAGGCGTAGGTACTGAGCATCCATAATAATATGAAGATATCTTTAAACATTACATGGCTATCTATCTAAAATTAAACTGTAAAATTATTCTGGGAAACAGTGACTTGTCTAAAATCATATGTTTGTTTACATCAAGTCTTCTGGTTCTAACTCACAGGTGATAGGAATTAGTGTTATCAGTTCTGTCTTGTCAATCCACTGTTGTTTTTCCATTGATTTCTCATATCTGAGAAAACTCTTTCCTAAATGTTACTTTCTAAAAATAAAATGGAAAATAAATGCAAATACAGCTTGTTTCAGGCATTTTTATAATTTCAGTTATTTTTATAAAAAGGAAATAATATTTTCTATTTTGATCTCTAAGACTTGTTATAGGAGCTGGGTGTGGTGGGCATGCCTATAATCCTAGCACTCTGGAGGCTGAGGCAGGAGGATCCTTGAATGTTCGAGACCACTCTGAGCTACAAAGTGAGCTCAAGGCCAGCCTGAACTGCATAGTGAGGCCCTGTCTCTCTCTCTCTCTCTTTTTTTTTTTTTCTTTTTCCTTTTTATCGGTACCAGGGGTCGAACTCACGACTGCCTGCTTTACAAGGCAGGCGCTTATGCTGCTGAGCTAAATCCCCAGCCCCTGTGAGGCCCTGTTTCAAAAAGACACAGACACAGACACATACACACACACACACAAAGAACTGTTACAGGAATGAACTAAAATGTTGTGAGTGAATATTTAAATTTTAATCCAATGTAAATCCAACGTATAATTTTTATTTTCATTTATTATAGCTGTGTTTGCACTATGATTCCTAACTGAATTTTGATTCTAGAGATTTTTATTTAATTTTGTCTCAGTTTCTCATTGATAGCTTGTTGAAGTTTTCTCTCATTTCTGTAGCTTTTATCACAAAATATAACTAATTTTAAAATTAAAAATAAAAAGAAAGAACTTACCTGAGAGGCATCGACTTGGTCAGCATTTGTATTATAGTGATTCCACGGCATTACAAATTTCAGATACTGGTCAACATCTTCTAGGGTCTGGGACCAGAAGGCCTTCTGGGAATATTCATGAATTATGTTCTGGAAAAACATGTAAATAATTATCTCTGTATTCTACGTGTCAGAGCAGACTTGAGTTTAACCAAGTGAATTGAAACTATATTTGGTTAAGTTCTAAATGATACCAAATAGACCTAACCAAAAGGAAGATTATTTGTATACCATTAACTCTGTCTACATTCTCAGGATGAACTCTGGTACTGAAAGAATCATGTGGTGAATTCAGACTCTTAAGGCCAAAATGCTTATGTGAAAGGAAATGTCCTGATTTACTAAATGTCTCAGGTTGTTTCTCTTCCATGTCCAGCAGAAAAACCAGTCCTTAGAATCAGGGAGAATGTGGATTTATTAGTAGACCCCGTGACCTTGAGCCAAGTCACATCTCTCAGTTATTTATCTTGCAGACGTAAGTGAATTAATACAGAGAGAGCGTTTGCTGGGTGCCTGTCACGCAGCTTCTGATCCCCAGGCACTCCGCTCCTTTCCTTCTGTTTTGAACTCTCTAAATGGCCTGGTCAGAGGTTACTGTAGGGATTCAAATTGTAATTAAACAGCGGCACCCTTCTTTGGGATACACTTCCATTTTTTTTTTTTTTTTTTTTTTTGGTACTATAACTCAAACTCACAGCCTCATGCTTGCCAGGCAGGCGCTGTGCTGCTGAGCCATATCCCTGGCCCCATTTTTATGAAGTGGAAAATTAATGTGTTTCAGAATTCCCAGAGCATAACAGTTGGGCAGATACCTCCCTGTGATATAATTAATATAGAGGATAAATACTTCTGTAACAGTTTTCACAGGCATAAGGAAGACACAGGGAAACTGGAATTTATTTAAAATAGTTTTCTTTTGTCATAAAAACAGCAACTTGAAAATGTATAAACAGTGTTGAGTTGTGTTGTGAATGTTTGTAATGAAAACTCACCAGGAGACTTTGGATAAGCTTTTGTACTTCATCCATCTTAGTTTTCTGTTAATAATAAAAAATATTATTAGATACAAATGAAAGTATTCTGGGTATACGTTAGATAATCTCAGCGAAGGAAAATGACTCACCTTAATAAATACGTCAGTGGATTTCTTAGAGAAAGAAAATGAAAATCAGCTTTATAATCCACCAGTAATTTATCTGCAGCACTAGGGAGTTAGGGCTAGATTTGCAAGGCCATGCCATTGTTACCAAAAATCAAAGTCCTACCTTACAGGAACTTAATATGCATTAAATGAGTTTAAATACTCATTATCAGAGAAAGCTTTTCTTTAACGTAATGGTGCTTGGTTGATTACATTATCTTCACTGTTCATGTAATGAAATGTCATATTTCCTAAACTATAGGAGAAGGAGGAGCAGGGCAGGGGAGACAGGAGAGGAGGGGGGACAGGAAGGAAGGGGAGGGATCACTGCTCTCACTGAGTTGGAGTCTGCGTGCCCTCTCCTGGAGACTGTGGTGCTTCTCCAGCAAAGCACACCCCAAGCTCTGAGAGAGGGCAGTCAGCCTGCCTGTGGCCGCACCGGCCTGTGACCAAGCTCTCCAGGGCAGGGTGCTGTCCGCTGTGCTCAGGCAGGCAGCAGGTGTTTATGGAAACAGATTTACGCAGCTCACAATCCAGCCCCTTTCTAGCGTGGCAAGCTAAGGAGAGACGGTTTTGGATAAAGCTGTGGTGAAGGCAGTCCCGATTAAACTTCGGTGTCGTTAAAAAGTGGTATTTCCAAGGCCCAGCATGTGCTGCGCTTTGTCTGAGTGTGAGGCGGAAGGGCGGTGGAGGGGGCCCCTTTCTCACCTCTCACTGAGCTTGGGTTTATTTCCTATGAGGCCTTTCCTTTATTTCTACGGTATATTTTGCTGTAGTGCTGCTAAAATTTAGCAACATTTAATTTATTAAAATAATTACCCAACAGCAGGAAAACTATTTCTCAATGAACTTGCTGGTTAGTTGATTTTAAAAGTCACTTACCTCCGTAGATGAACTGCTAGAGGATTCCTAGAGAAATAAAACAATAAAATAATAATTAATAATCATAAAACCTAGGAATAGTAGTTGAGTCTTTAGCAAAATATTTTCAGTATTTGTAGAATAGAAGCGCTTTCTCATATACAAGGAAGCAATATGGTAAGACTAATTACTAGTTAAATTATTAGTTTAAAAAGCATTAAAAACCTGATTTTTTTTTTAAAAAAAGAAAGCACCACTTTGAAAGCACCACTACAGAAGGGTCTTGCTTACGTGATAGGTGTTAACAAAAACAATTCAGATGAGTTGAGACAACTTCAGGCAAAGGATCGCAAGGAATCATATTTTTAAATAACTTGAAATGTTAATATCAAATTACCCTGATTTGATCATTACACATTGCATATATGTGTTGATATATAACTGTATGCTCTGTATCTTGTATAATATGTGTGCCATTTAAAAATAAAATATTTTAAAAGTGAATATTCTATCCTGTTAAAAGAATATTTAAAAAGCATGTATATTTTGATGTTAGATTTTAGAAAAGGAGTGACATATAACTTCACATAGAAATAATACATTACCACAGCAGTAGTCTTCTTTAGGATGTCCTTAAAAGAAATAATAAAAGAGTTAGATACATTATTTTTACTCTGTTGGTTGTGTATCATTTCCTCTTGGACATATGCAAGAACATTCTTTATTTGTAAAGCTAACAAAGGAAATATAAATCCATTTGTGTTTCTTCTTTTAATCACTTCTGTATTCACCAGGTATGCAAATATGTAAGAAACACAGTGTTTATTAAATGTATCTTCTAGAAAATGAATAAATGAGTGAATGCATTCAAAAGATTGTTCGCAAATAATTTAAATTGACATATTGTGATAATTAAAAAATTATGTTTATTTTCAAAATGGCTGTATAATCAAATGTGTGAGTCGAGTGAAATATATATGCATCAAATTTCTATGACTAATTTTCAAATGAGCAATTTCAAGAAAATATTAAATAAAGTATAGTTTAGGTAGGTAAAGGGGCAAATCACATGGTAAAGCTCGAAATTTAATAGAGTCCAAATTTAAAGGAAAAAGTACCTAGTGCAGGGATTCCCTACCAGAGAAGACCTGAATTCTTTGAAGCTACTCTTGCAAGCAAAAAGCAAGACGTGTGGGTGCTGGTCCCTCTCTCCCTTGTCACTCGCTTGTGAAATCCTTGCTTGCCCAGTGCCCGGGTCCCAGTGTTGCGGTGACCACAGGTGGGGTTTCTTCTTGGGGTCTGATCTCCTCCTTGCTGTTAATCTGCCTCTTACCATCTCTGCCATCAATGAGTTCTTTCAGAGCTGGAAAAATCTTTTTTATTTGCACCTCTAATGAACTCAGAAAACCATCCATGGTGGAAATCACACATGGGTGTGTTAGGGAGGTTAAAAAGCACGTTTTTCAAGTACTGATAAACCTACTAGCTCCTTCCTCTTGATGAAGTGATCTGGGGCTGCTCTCATTGCACGTACTGTAGCCTGCTTGGAGCAGAGATCTTCTTAATAACAGGCAAGAAGAGTTCCTAGAACTGCGCTGAAATCTGCAGTATTACTTCAGAACCACCAGCTAAACTCAGCAAAAAGCTACTGTGAATTCTCGTGTGTTGGAAAAACATGAGTCCACCCAAATATATATTAAAATTAGAAATAAATATTTTCAAACATAAAACAAACCCAAATGAGTTGTAACAGGAGCTAGAAAAACTAAATCATGCAACATTCTCAACGCTGTGAAAGGAGATTGTGCTGCAGGTGCCACTACTAATGTGTGTGCTAGAAACCTTTCAGCGGTGATGGCCGTGAGGACTCCATGAAGTCTGAGCTAGGTCCTCACTAAGGGCTGCAGACTGGTCTTGAACTCAGTAAGTATCCCATGCTCTCCTAGAACTTGCTGAAATCTTCCTGCCTCAGCCTCCCACATGCTGAGATGACAAAGTGTGAGCCTTCATGCCACACTCTAGAGTGTAATTAATTAAAAAAATTTAAAGAATAAAGAATAAAAGTCACTCAACAATCAGGTTTCTATTCCTTATGGAAAGTGACAAATTCAGCTTGATCAATTGGTTTACATATGATTAAATCTTTTTAATTGATTATTTATCATATTCTTACAAGTAGTTGCCTTCATTATTTCTGAGTTATCGTACTCAAAATTTCAGTGGTCATCAGTAAGAGGAAAATCAGTTTATAGGAAAAGGATATTCTAAGAAAAATATATGCATATATTTGTGCCTATACTCATATGCCTGCTTGCATTTAATAGGCAAAAATAAAATACATTAATTTTTCTGAGAGCAAGGATATGGAACATAGAAATGATTTTTAATTTTTATGTGTTCAAATATCTAGTAGACTCAGATTAATTCAATAATTCTTTTCAGAAGATTGATCTGCATGAAATGGCGACATTTCCCTACCTAGTAAACTGTTCACTGGTTTTAAATTAAAATCCACTGTATCATGGGCTGGAACGAAAACAGCAACTGACTTTCCTGCATTTCTGAGCATACAGACGAGGGGTGCGAGGTGCTGAGAAGCTGAGTGTGGTTACGGGAATCTGTCCAACCTGCTGGCCAGGGGGCCTGCAAGGGGATACTGCACAGGTGGATGAGTAATACTAGACTAATATTATTGTATTTTTACACAGAATACCTTTGATGTATTCAAATACTGATGTAATACTATACCTATTAGCCTGAAAAACCTAAAATAATAAATTTTAAAAAAGAAAAGCTTTTCTTTCTTTTTTTTTTTGTTTTGTTTCTCTTTCTTTCTTTCTTTTTTTTTTCTTTCTTTTTTTTTTTCTTTTTTTTGTCTTTCTGAGATGGAGTTTTAGCCTTTCAGCTCACTTTGTAGTCCAGGCAGGTTTCAAACTTGCAAGGATTCTCCTGCCTCAGCCTTCTGAATGTAGGAATTACAGATGTGTTCCACTGTGCCAGACTTATTTTCCAAATAATGCTTGATATTTGTACCTGTTCTAAGTCTGCTTTACTTCTGGTTTTGATCAAAAACATTACAATTCAGTTGCTGCATCTCTTAAATTTTGGAGGATGGTCTCCTAGGATTGTACTGAGAGCTCTGTTCTTGAAAAATATTTTTAAAAATTGTGTCCTGTTTCAAAGGGATATAGTGCCATTCTAGCGTTCTTTAGAAAAACAGCAAGAAATGGGCCAGGAGTACCCTTTCAGTAATACCTAACTTTGACAAAGTGCTTAAAGGAAACACACATGTGATTCCTCTCATTTTATTTATAAAATTTCAGGAGCACACTCTCCCAGGGTAATGATGATATTAAAGGATGCCTTTAGAAAGGAAATAGTGTCAAAATGTTTGGTGGTATCTTTTATCACATTTCTATCTGAATCCTTGGGTGTGTGTGTTTTCGGTCTGTCCCCCTGATTTTTCTACAAGGTTGTTGTTCAGCTCTCCCGGATTCCTTAAATTTAGAGTAATTGCTTAAGAAAGTGAAGATAAATCCAATCTAGCACACTATGTAACATCTTGCTAGTTACAAAGGGATTCATAGAAAATTGCCTCATGGAAAACTGCTTTACCTCAATGGTGGAGATCTGTTCTTTGCCCTGTATTAAAAGAAAAAAGTGCAATTTTTGTTTGTGATGAAAAGGCCAAGAACAGATGTGATTATTCTTCATGTAAAAAAATATTCCTTAAGACAAAATCATTTTATGAAACAAATGGAAATGTTACTTAGAGCTTGGAAATTTATTTCTTGCATTTTCTTACATTACATTATAACTTTTTGTTATCATTAGATTAAGACAATAAGTTCTACCTTCTCTTATGTTAAGTAATATTTTGAGGGACCAAGTAACATGATATCTGAACAATTATTTAAGACATGTATATTACATTTAAATTACTATTATATTACAATTACTTTTATGTCACAATTGCTACAGCTGTTACTGTATTTGAATTATATTGTTTGAAACTTCATTTCTAGACTAAGAGATTTTATTATTCACAGTTGTTCTACTATTTAAGTTAAAATTTAAGGTATCTGATTTTACATTCTGTGTGCTTCCTGCCCTCCCAAAACACAGAACTCACCAAAGTGGGAAGCACAATGGGGTAGGGTCTTGTGTAAATCTGATTCCACGGGCTCATGACAACGGGACGTTGGTAAAAATCCGGGTTATACTGGGGTACCATCCACTTCTGATAAAGTTGATCTTTTTTGTTCTGCAGAAGAGAATCATCAGTATTTACATACTTTGCTTTCCATAGCCCCAAATAAATGTTAGTAGCACTCAGTGAACTTTGAATAATTTATGTATGGTGGAAAATGTACCCAGCACAAGAATAGTTAAGATACATACATTGATTGTAACTGTGAACATTGATAGGTGGTTATAGAGATAAAGGCATTATTTAGGGTTCTACAGAGGAAACAAATCTGCTTTAAATAACCAGACGTTTGTATAAAGAAGGAAAAATATTGCATTACACAATGTCTCTTTTCTTTCTGTGTGCTCATTTCAAAAAGTTTATCATTCTTTTTTCTTTATCTGTGTCAGAAACTTGTGTGGTCCTTGAAATGAAAAGGAACCAAACTTTAATTTGTGTGACCATGGACACTGGAAACCATGACTCTGATTAAACTTTTTTATCACAGCAAACGTAATGGAGGATGACACCAGTTAAAATAAACAGTACACAGCATTTTGCTAGTTAACATGCTGGTAAGTCCCAGACCTTTGGACCTGACTTCATTAAGGTATTTTTCGAGATTAAATATGAAATCAAAAAAGCATCTTGTCTCAGAAGAATTTTTGTTTTATAGTGAGTGAAAATAAACAGATTCCTAGAAACTCAATGAAACTTTACAATTACCTTGGGATATTTGTTAATAGAAACATAATTAAAGGTAGCATAAAGTGAGAATGCTACTTCAAGAATTTTCTCAAAATACAAGGAAGGACTCTTAAAACAATTAAAATTTCCTTAAGAGTGTCTTATTTAGAATGCCCTATTTTTAAATATTTCTGCTATAAATTTTGGAATTAGTATCATATAGTATTTCCCTGTGCACACAGTAAAGTCCTCTAGACCACAGGAAAAATTACACAAACATCCGTGTCCTTGAAATCTTTTTTTGTAGATATGTATTTATGATAGTATTGTGAAATTTAATGAGTAATAATGCAAAATGACTGCACTGATATCTTAATTATTTTCAAATCAGTTGGATAATAGCTTACTTATTCTTCTTAGCACAAATATCCATGTCTATTTGATAGTATATTAGTTAGAAATGGTAAAAATGAGAATAGGAAGATACATTAGTTTCTACAAATTCGGGGAGTAAATGTCCAACAGGGATGGAGCAAACTGCGTGAACATTTGAAGGAATGGCTGTATGTTACTTAAGAGAAAATTACATTTGTTTTCTGTAGTGCTTTTCTTCCACAGTGAATTTAATGTTGTGGTAAGAAAAAAAATGGTATAAAATCCCACAAAACATCAGAGAATTCATTACCACATTGTTTGAGGGAAAATCACTTACCTCTCTGTGAATGTCAGCAAATTCCTTAGGAAAGAAGAATTAACATTAGTTGTATGATTTAGTCATGGATTCGTACTAGTGTACAAGAGACAATTCAGCATTTATGGCCCAGTCCATTACTACTGAGAAATTACATTGCTTATTAGAAACGTAATAAATTAAAACATTTATATTCTGAGCTGTCATTCTATATCAAAATAACATTTCATGACTAAAATATATTTTTTGCTTGAAAGTTTTCATTAATTATGCCTACTTTATACAATCTCAATCTCCAGGGCCCCCAGAAGAGAGGAAGTGACCCAAAGTGTTGCACACACGGCGGGCGACGCATGTGCCCACAGTCCTCGTGTTTTCTAGGGGATGCACTCGCTACCTGTACGTGACCCCTGGTACTCCCTTCGGCCCTGGTGCTTGCATCTTAGAAGATGAAGGTTGGTTCCTGGCCCCTGGGAGGAGAGTTCAGTGTGCACCGAGAGCCTCCAGGCTGTGCTCTGTCCTGCACGGATGCCTTTGTGCATCATGATGAGCTGCTGACTATCTCAACTGTGGTGGGGCTTCCTTGTAGTGATGACCTAGCTGACCCTCCTTCAGATTTTAAGATGCTTCGGAGCACCTTGCTGCCAGCTGTGGGCTGTGCTTTGAGAACCAGCGCTCCGGGAAACAGCGCATGGCTTCTGAGGGCCAATGCTCTGCTTCTGACTTGACCCAGGCTTGAGGTACCCTGCACTTTCATCTCCTCTCATACGCTTGTCAAAGAAATGGCACAGGAAACCAGTGTTCACTGCGTCGGTTTCAATCTTTCCACAATCACATTAAATTTGGGTAACAATTTCCTGTACAGTGTCACTGCTAGAAACCTGCTCTCTCTGAATGCACTTGATTTTGGGGTGAAAAGAAAGTATCTCTTACCTCGCTAGAAGATCTGCTAAAGAATGCCTTGAGAAATAATAAATAATAATTAAAATATGGTGACTGCGTTAAACCCTCATTATTTATTTAAAGTTTATTTCAAATAGTTCTCAGATTATCTATATGCTCATTAATATAAGTTAAAAGGATTGAAGGAAAAAATAAAATCAGGTTTTGTCACTGCAATTAGTGATCAACTTTGGTAACCAAATAAGAGATAAAGCACTTTATTTTTTAAGAAGTGTCTCAAGTTAATATTAATGTGGGAAAGGATAAATTGTCATTTTAAAGCAAGTTTAATCATTTTCTAGCTTAATAAAGTAAAAACTAAAGATTTTCCCAGATGCCATTAATACTAAATTTCACATATTGAAAGAATAAAAATTATTCAAATAAAGTTTCTTACCATTTTAGGTGTGTTCTTTGTAGCTTCCTTAAATAAAAAAGAAAAATAATTAGATGTATTTTCTCTATAGCATTGTTTATAAAATATTTTCTCTTGAACACAAGGGAGAAATCCCTCCTCCTAATGTAAAGCATGAGAACAGAATTATTTTCAGTTTTTGAGTCATGTTGAACTATATCAGAATAGCCAGTGAATGTATTTTTGGTAACAAATTATGCTTCTATTATAAACATACTGATTTAAATTTTGATGAACCAGTTTCAAGAGCAACAATGCATCTTTACTGAAACAGGAAAATAAAATGGAGAAAGGAGTATGTAAAGATCGAAAGAAATATTTTTAACTCTTAGTAAGAGATTGTCTAGTTTTCATGGAATCTCATAATAAAGTATGTTAACTGATTTTTGCAAAAAAGTGTTTTCTTCAATAGAATTATTTACAGATTGAAGTAAGAAAATTAATTTTGCCCTTATTTTTAATAATAATCATGGTTTACAAATTTGAAAGACAAAATATATTTCCCTAATCCAAATTAATTTCAATTTTGCTCAAAGCAACACTATTTTTCCTTTATGTTCTCTGTATCATACATACCTTGCAGAGGGAGGCACAAATGGTCTCCTAAAGAAGAAAAAAAAAGAAGAATGATATATGATTTATTGAATTACAACATAATATATTTTTACCTAAAGTAATAGCAAAGAAAACACAACTTTGTAGGGAGGCAGAATGAAGCTGATGGGCCATGAAGAATAAATTCTTTCAAATACTTTCTGTTTTAATCGCACGAGGAAACAAACAGCCAGCAAGTCTTTCCTGGATACTCATTTACACTGGTCTATAACATTTTGGTAAAACAATGAAAAGATAAATATTTTCACAATTATAGTTAAATAACTCATTTTTTGTTGAGTGAGACATACTTATGTTTTACAGAAACAGGTATTCATCAAAGATTAATAGACCAAAGTAATTGAATTTTACCTCACTAGAAATAGTGTCCATATTCTTGTCCTTAAATTTCTACAAAATAAAGTTTTATTTTAATATCTTGATTTACTAAAAAAAGTTAATATATATTTTAGTTAAGAAATTAAAAAACTTACTTCCTGGGAGATGCTGACAGATTCCTTAGAAAAGTTAAAAAGAAATAGTAATTATTTACCTCATTGCATTTAGGACTGCTGCAAAGCCTCAGTGCCCACCCAGCCCCGCAGGCAGGTAATATGTGTCTGTACTGAGGACAGAGCTGGCTGAAGCTTCACTCTGTACAGGACCACGCAGTGTTCCTGATCAACTTTGGTTTACAAACAAGAGAAACAGAGTTTTCTTAAGTATTAAACACCAAAAGAAAATATTTTCTGCTTCCTGTGCACAATTTCTAACCCCTCCCCACACCTTTTTATTCTTTTCTTTTTTTAGGACCTGAAAAACAGCAAAGTCCTTGCAATGACTGGTAAGGGCATCTCTAGGTATTGGCTGTAAATGCAGGCTCTGGAAGCCATTTGGAAATCAGCATTTTATACATACCTAGAGCAGCCTGAGTTCTGGCTCCAGAAATGTAGAATGGAATGTGTGCGTGTGTACACACACACACTCACATGCACACTTGTTGGTTTAGGGTATATCATGTGTTTACCAAATTAAAGGATTTTGTCTTTATATTAAAATGTCTTACCTCACTGGAGGACTGTTGCTCTGTCTTCTATAAAAAAAAAAGTGCAAATTTCACTTTTATGGCTTATTTAAAATGTGAAGCTGTCACTTTGTGTGTGTGTGTGTGCACGTGTGTGTGCATATGTGTGTGTGTGTTCTGGTAGGGAAATTTTGTATAGATTTCTGGGATCCTATAGTTGAATGAAGTTGCTTTATAGTATTCTTTTGTTTTCCTGCAATATTAATAAGCAAATGATAGGTACTTCAGATACATTCCTGCTATAGCTCACTAGAATTCTTGGTTTCAGGAAGTGGTTCAGGTCTCCGTGTTTAAGTATTAATCTTGTCACAGATTGGAATTTTGTATATACATAGATGTTCCCAAAGAATTTTAAGATGATTTAATGCTGGAATGCTGTATTTTATCTCATCTAGTTTACAATGCTTTTATTAAAAGTACTAGTCTGGCACTTCTATCAGTAACAGGAATGATGAGAATTAAGTTCATTTCTCAGTATGAATAGTTGTACAAACGTAACTCTGTACCTCTGATCCCAATTAGATTGTAGTAAAATCTAATTTTTTGCCTCCGATCTAACACTTGCCGGACACGGCTGTAGTTTTAGCTGGATGAGTTTGCTCTGGTGTAGGGAACATTGAGGGCATTTACTGATAGAGAGAAAGACAGAAAGCAGGGGGCAGGTGTGATGCCCGCACGGGGACACCGAGGGTAAGGTGGCCCCTGAGACGTGGTCAGGGGTGCTCTATGTACCTGGCTCTAACTGAAACTCAAAGTTTGTCATTGCATTAGCTCTAAAAGAGAGAAGAAATGACAAATGCTTGTCAAGACTGACGTGTGAGATGTGGAGTCACAGGGGAGGCAGAGAACTCTGAACACCTCAGGGGTCGTCCTGCACTGCCGGGGTGATATCCAGGGAGGGAACAAGAGGCGGGGTGTGGGTTCCTGGGGAAGGGGAGACGCTGAATACTCTTGACCAGTGAGTAGATGATTGGTGTGTTTTAAAAACACTTTACATACAGTACTGAGCTCAGCGCTTTGCAAGGTGAATTTCATGACAGTACTCTCACCTAAAGAAGATGATGCTTTGGGAAGTTATAGAACTGTTTTGTGTTATGCTATTTGGCAAGTATTTAAAAGTTACCCATGTTTCTTATCTAATCATCTCAGATTCTGGATTACTGAGATCAAGATGAATGGTGTGTCATGTGTTTTAGATATAGTTTTTCAAATCTGGGTTTTTATTTGTTGCTTTCTTGTGCTATCAGATAAATATACTAGGGGCGTGAAACTAGTCCTCTGGTAAATTCAAACAGATGTCAAAGGAAGCAAATGCCTTGTAACCTATAACTAAATCAGCCCCTAACCTTACCAGGAAAATTCTCTATAAAGAGCGCATCTGCCTGCATATGTCCTGTAAAGAGGGCCAAGGTTTTCTTTGACTCTAGGTTTAGAGGGTTGCGTCCTTCATCTCTATCTCTTGTTGCCCGTGGCTGGAACCCCCTCTTATAATGGGTTTGTTGTTTGATATTTGGGTAACAGATTTTCATAAATAGGGCATCACTTACGTGCTTTGCGAGAGCCACAGCCAAGAGGCAGGTGAAGATGAAGAGCTTCATGGTTACTGAGTCCTGTAAAATAGACAAGCAATAATATTCTACCGTCCTTAAGAATCCTGTGTCATTGTTCATTATGTATCCTTTCATTTTTGTCTCAAATAGCAGGGAAAAGGAACTGAAGGTTGACAGAAACAAATTCAATCACATGAATACAAATATGACAAATTCTTTTTAAGGAGAAATTTATTAACATTATAATAAAAAACTTGGCTTCTAAAATGTGAAAAATCCTTTCAGTCCTACGAAATTACTAAGATTACTGGCTCTGTGTATAATCGGTTTGTTTATTAGCCTACTCGATGAGTACTTGCTACCACATGCCAGATTACTATCACTGACTTGATGCTGCAGTGATGCACCTGATAGATGGTTTTCAGACCATTTTATTCACAAATTCTCTCCCATGCTGATGCAAACAATGACCAAAAGTGCAAAGTTCAAAGGGAGCTCATTTGTAAACCCGTTTTCAGCTGTGCTGCACGAGATCATATGGCTCCGTCAGCCAACAGACTGAAGTGGAGATGGGTGGAAGGCTCAGAGTCCCTCAGGGTCACAGTTTGACCTAGAGCTGGGTTCTGAGAAGTGGGCAGGCACCGAGTGCCGCTGCCCCTAGTTTCATGCTCAGGTTAATGAGAGGCTTTATGAAGTTTCTAAACGCCGTCAGCTCATTCGCTCTCCAACACTACAACTGCATGCAGATGCACAAGCTTTTCCTCTGGTAAACTGATAATTGAAATAAAAGTATTCTAATGCATTTTTGGTATATAATATTATCTTGTAGTTTATGTCCTACAAATAATTATTGTTAACAGATACATTTCTTTCCTCAAACTATTAAATATGCCAGTGACCTGTAATTATACAAATCTAGAGTGTGTACAAATAGAATTATATTCGTTCTTAAAAATGATTTGCATTGCCTAAATCAATTATTAATCTTTTAATATTTATTATTAATGTCATACAGTATCTCAGCTATATATGCTTTTATACATGGAACTAGAAGATATGTATATATATATTATTTAATTTCCTCGATGTCTGAAATTACTTTAGTATATATGGCAGTTCAATTTAATTTTTGTTATACATTTCATATTCCATAGATGAAAGAAATTAGAACACAGACAAATGGTAAGTGGAAGTTAAAGAAATGCTTTTAGAATGGTACAATAAAAATGTAGTCAATCATAGGTGAAATTACTAAGTATCTATTCCATCTCAGATGTTATGCTAGGTATTATATATATATATATATATATATATATATATATATATTACATCTTGTCTCCAGAAAAACTGTTAGGTAAATGTTTTGGCTGTCAGACAAATAAAGTACTTTAGGAAGTGAGTCAAGAAAGAATGGTTGGATTTCCACAGGCTTCTTTATGGTGACCTTGTCTTTAAAATATGGTATTTTTTCATAAGATAGAGCAGTATAATAGACAGTTCCCAATTTCTCTATGCTAATTCCATCAAGCAATATCGAAAGAAAATAAATCATTAGGTGTTTTAAATTATTATAAAACAATTTCTCAAAACAATTTAAGGTATGATTATATTTATTTCTTTAGAATTTTTGTAGAACACTAGTAAGTTTAACAATATTA
Source organism: Cavia porcellus (assembly GCF_034190915.1). NCBI lineage: Eukaryota > Metazoa > Chordata > Mammalia > Rodentia > Caviidae > Cavia > Cavia porcellus. The sequence goes on along the minus strand of NW_026947513.1, from coordinate 45,321,200 downwards.
TTTGTCACACAGAACAACCAAGAAAATGAAAATATTACCTTATTTCCCAAGTGGAAGACAAGAAGGCCAGGTAGCTCTGCACAGAGTTAGCACAGCACTATTTAAACCCTGATACTCCACTGTATGGTAATTGTGTGGTTTTCAAATACCTAAAAAGGCTTTGAATTCTAAGAAGTTATGATGATTAGAAATTGTTTCTCCATCTGTTCTTGTACCACTTATTCCAAGGATTACTACCCTTCAGGTTGATTTAGAACACGATAACATGAAACAAGGATGTTATAATGCATAATACTTATCTGTGTTCTGTGTTTGTGTAGTTCGCTTCTGCCATGAATTAGTTATGTTGTCCAAAGTAAGTTTGTATTTTTCCTAGAGGCAGTTTCCTCTAGGTCATGGCACCTAGAATGACAGTCTGCAATAAAATTTTTGATATTTTAATTAGAATTTTATGTAGAGATTAAACAATATGTTCTTTGCCCACGGTTTACAATTTTTCAACAGTAAAAAGAGGTTTAATCATGTGCAAGTATAGGTGATATAAAGGGAAATTCAGTTCTCTTACTCAATAATAGTAACTTTCATAAGCATTTACTTTCTTCTGTTAGACATTTCTATGTTCATATGGTAGTAATAGACATATTTCATCCAATTTATAATGTTTAATGGCTAACAATACCATACATGTGGAGAGTTGGCACCTAGTTTTCTGGGGGGTCCAATATAAAGCAGCCCAAGTGACTGTGAGGTGAGGGGGCACCCAAGGCAGCTTCCGAGAGAGGCAGGCAGCTGGTTCCCAGGGTCGTCCCACAGTGAGGCCTGGCCACAGGGAAAAGCTAACACTCAGTTTATCAACTGCCCTGTGAGGCAAAAGGCCTGCTGTTGTCACCTGCATTTAAAATTTGTTCTCTAAAACATTTTAAAACACGTTTGCAATAAATTAAAACTATTCAAAATATTCTCTGTGTACAAAGCCCACGCACAGCTGAGAGTGAAGATACTGACATTTCCCCGAGACTCTGTACAGCAGAAACGTCCTGAGGTGTATGAGTCACGTAGAACAGAAGGGTGAGTGCGTTTGCAAAGCTGAGAGAACTGAGGGGTAAATCTTAAAAAAACAAACAAATGAAAGACTAAGTGCTTCAGAAAAATGCAAGTAAAAATTGAAGGTTAGTTAATTGAGCTAGAAGTAAAGAAATGTCAGTTGTCTTTAAGAAAGTGTGGTATCAGAGAGGATGAAGGGATGTAAATCAGCAGAGAGTTGAAAATAAGGTGCATTGTATCATGTGTGAATGTGCCAAGGTAAAACACACCGTTCTGTGTAACTAATGTGTACCAGTCAAGTTTAAAAATTACTATTTCATACTGTTTGATTATCCTAAAAGGCAGTACATATATTGAACAAAATTTTAAGAAAACAAAAGAACAAAATTGACTAGTTCTAATGAATTCACTAATTAAAAGAGCTAATTCACTGATTGCTGAATACCAGCACCTTGGAAATGGTTGGAACTTTCATTCATTTCTGAGTCTGAGAGAAAGAAGACAGTCCTTGGTAGGGAACAAACCCCACACTGAATTACTCTGGGTGGTGAACAATGTCTTACTAATGTTTCCTAACAATTTTTTTCTAAACTGAAGAATTAATTTATGATATATATTTTGGAATGCTTTGAGAAATCTATGAAAGCAATCTTATCTTAAAACTCAAAACGTAACAGTTTTTGATTCTGAAAACAGTAAAAATGTTACATTATTACATATTAAAGGATTCTGAGCTCACACATCTCCTTGCGTCAAAGTAACTGGCTTGTGTAGCGCAGGGTGGTGGAGGGCTTGGGACAGGAGGCCTAATTCACAGCTTGGTTTCGGGAGGACGAAGATTCAGTCGCTCAGTTTTTCAACTCAATACGTGACTTGAGTTGTAATTAGGGATCATAAAGTAGCTTAGTTGTGTCAGTTGTTAGATATCAGGGCAGATGTGTTTAAAATTTCCACCACCCAGAAAGCCTCCTCTGACCCTTTCCCAGGGTCATTGCTGGGTCACTGCTGGGTCACTGCTGAGGCTGCTGCAGGGTTAGCAGAACACTTGCTGTGACTGCGTGGCGCTCACTCTGCGGGATCTAGCTTCACTCACACGGCAGCATGTTTTTAAGATTTGTCTGTGTTGCTCAAGAGGTTTCTGTGTCATCCACTGCTTGATTATACACAGTGTGCCATCCATCTTCTATCGAAGACAATCCAGATATGTTTGGCTTGAAAGTATATGGATAAAAATGCCCAATGTTACTGCTTGTACAAGGAATTTTGAAGACATGTTTTATTTTTTTCTTGGATAAGACAGGAATGGTATTATGTGGTACAGAAAATGCACAACTAATATTTAAAAATGTGCGCAGCAGTTTGCTGCAGTAGTATTTCAGGTCACTTGCCCCTTCCACTACCAATGTGTGAGAGCTCCAGCTACTACGCCGCCAATGGGCATTTGGGTTTTTCAGTCCTTTTGCTTTTGGCTAATCTGTCATGCACACAGTTGTACATCATGCTGGTTTTAATTTGTATTTTTTAAAGACGAAAGAAGATGCATGCTAATCTGTGTATTTTTTTTAAAAAGTCTTAAATTTACTTGTCTCTATTACTTTAATTGTAGTGTTTCTGGACAAAGTTTTACACCTTAAATTTACTACAGCTACTATTTATTTAATACATAAGGTAGGTAGAAGACAGCTTTGAGGTTCTACAATGATAGGCCATAGCTGTTATGAGATAGCAAAATTATATCTGATTAGTAAAACGTTAAGATAAATGAAATTCAGAAATAACATTACATTATGGGTTCTTATTTATGATAATCAATTTAAATGATTGCCATCATTAAAAAGAGGAACACAATATCAAAGATATCATTAGGATCCTAAACTAGGTTGATCTTAATAATATCAAAACCTCAGTATTTCTCCAGGTTATATTTATTTCTCTGATGAATCAAGTCATGACTTCAAAAGGGATAAATGTCTTTCTGTAGTTGGTAATTTGATGAAGATTGAGTCTGAAGATGAAATAAACATTGAAAGAAAAAATATCTGTGCCTAAGTTTTCATAATTCATTTCATTCAAAACTCAGAGCGGAGGGTTCTGTGAGCACAGCCCCTGGGCACACTCGGCCTTCCGGGAGCCCAGCGCCAGGAGTGTCAGAGGACACACACTCCTCTCGACTTGCCAGAAGTGGAAGGTGGATCCAGGAAGCCACAGGAAAGGCCATGGAGACAGCTGGCCTCATGTCAGGAAACACTGACTTTTGTTCCAGAGCTTTTGACATTTACAAACACTCTGTCAGCTCGTCTACCCATATTTTACTGACTAATTCTTTTAAATTTTGACTTTGTGTCAGATGCATCTCTGGGTGTGTGAAAATGTATTTGTTACCTTAAGGAGTTTTTGTAAACTAAATTGAGGAAATTGTTCATGTGCAAACAATATCATTTAATAACAAGCAGGTAAATACAAACATAATTCAGAACAGATGCTGCTAATGTACTTTATGAGAATTATTTCCTGCCAATTTTAGCATGTGCTTGTAGATACAGATGCCATCAGAACAAGGATAAAGGAAAGAATAGAAACTTAAATTTATTGGAAGTTGATAAAATTGATATGAGAGTAGCAGCTGATTTATTCCTTTGTCAAGAATGCACTGCAAATTCTGTGTGCTAAAGTATTGTAATGTTAGTGATACCAAGAAAATTAAGATACAATATGCTAACCAAAGTGCTGTAATGGGATGTGCTCAGAAGCCCAAACGCTGCGCCAGCGCTGAAACTCTTGATAGCCTCCAGAGTGGACGCGGGGGACATTTCCGGAGCCAGAAGATTGTGGGGAGCAGATGAGCAGGGGGCTGGAAGCCCGCAAGGGAAAAATGATTCCTTTTATGTTGCTTTGGTTTCTAGCTGCTGGTTCTCACCATTTACTGCTATAGCCGAGGTGTTTGCAACAGGAAGCGGTAAGTCTCCGGGTGAAGTTTGTCCTCACGGGGGCGCTCGCTGCACAGGATTTGGGGCCGGCTGCGCCCCGAGCAGAGCGCCAGACTGTGCCTCTCAGAATGAGGACGCTCTCTCCTTAGATTTATCTTTCCTGTCCAAGGATCGTATTTCCTGGCGTTGGAAAAACAAATTCAAAGGATACAATCAGTTCACAAGTTAGTTAATACATAGTACAATCGCTTAACAAAATAACTTTCCTTCTTTTTAAAAAACTGAGTCAAATAAAATGAATTAATAAAACAGGGAAGAAATTTTTGTGCCATTAATTATGCAAAATAAGTGTTTTCATGGTAAAAATAAAACGAAAAGAGAAAGCAAAATTCAGAAAGGAGCAGGTCAAACTTTAAAACAGTAAGTTTGTGAAAACATCACTTTCCGTATGTTCATCTGTGCGTATATTACATACATGTATATGTCTCTATACATGTGAGAATCCTGAATTAACTTTGAAAATCAAAATCAAATTTCATAATAAATATATAAATATATAATAAATATATAGTTACATATTAGACTTTCAATTAATAAGCATTCAGATTCTCATAACAAAAATTAGTGACCTTCTCACCACTGGAAATTGACTTTTTTCCCTGGGTCAAAAAGAAATGAGCATGTGTGTTTGAGTGTGAAAGTTAGATAATTCAATCAAGCTTTTTGGTATTTGAATTTTAAGTATTGTATATATGCAGACTCCTTCTACAGAAGTGTTAAGAGTAAATGTGCTTTTTAATATCTGCGCTGCTAATTTTAAATAATTACTTAAAATTATTAGAAATTAAAAAAAAACTATTTCCAACGAGATTGATTATATTCTTTTCCTTATAATTTTTTTCCTTTCCACTCTCCTTTCATTCTTTTCTCCTTGTAGTTCTTCCCATGTTTGCAAATGACATAGATTCAGCAGTGGTATAGACACTGAGGTCACATTTCTGGGGAGACAAGAAGGAGTATATGGGTATACTGAACATAAGGAATTTACAATTAAAGTTCAAATGCTAATTTTAAATAGATGAAGATATGATATGTTCTAGCTGTTAGGATGGATATTATAAAATAAGCAAATGTAAATATTTAAAAATTATATAAAACATATTATATAAAATTATATAAAACATATTATAAAACAGCAAATGTATGTGAGGATGTAGAGAAGGGGTGATCTCGGACACTGTTAGAGGAACGTAAGGTAAAATAGCCATTATAGAAATTACTAAGCAGGTACTCCAAAAAATTAAGACTGACACTACCGCATGACCCAGAAATCTAACTTGTGGTTATTTTCACCCAAAGGAAATCAAAACACTATCTCAAAACCTACATTTTTGTGTTTATTAATAATATTTAATACGTGACATCAATCTAAGTATCTCAGCACATGATAAAGACGTCGTTCTTAATTACTGAAAATGCTTATAAACTTCACTGTGCCACATTTTATGGTGGCGCGCTAAATTATGAAATATGACTCAGTTCCACTATTTAGTTCGTTGATTTAACATTCAACAAGATAAGAGTGTGGATTATCAATGATATTAGGAAACAAAAACTGCAAAAGCTGAATACTGTCATTCTTATAGACAGTTTATATTCCATGACTAGTGAATGAGTTTAGAAAACGGATGTACCAACAATCTACTGCTGTCTTTCCATAAAAGAAAAGCAATTCATGTGCCTACAAGACCAAACTCTGTGTCCTTGAAAATGCTAATGTACCTCACTTATAAGATAGAACTCAACAAAGAGATATTGTTACCTCAGAAGCGTAATTGCACAAGGATATGACTCATGGCCAATTTTTGTCACATGCTTTGCTGTTCTATGATTTGAAATTTCCTACAATGATTGGGTGATGTTCAACCGTCAATTCATATTAATAAGAGAAACACAAAGCCAGTGAGTTCTTAAAAACGCTTCTGCTAAATTATTTGACATATTCAAGAAATTCATTTCTAAGACCCTAAAGAATTTAGGTGTGTTATATTATCATTTCACTTTCCTGTAATATAGAAATATGAAGACTGACAAGTTTGAAACAACCTTTGAATACAACTGGAGGATGACACAGTTTGAGTCCAAGAGACGGAAGGGATAAAGATATTAGCATTGACATCGTCGTACTTCCTTACTGTTCTGGAAGATAAATAAACCATTCAGAGATGCACAGGAGATAGGCTGGTGTATTTGGGAGTCATAAGATAGAGGTAATATTAAATTCATTAATGTGAGTAAGATGACTCGGGAAAAGTGGAGAGTCAGATAAGTATGCTGAAGTGAGAATCCTATACAAAATTAATACTATATGCAGGAAAGCAGCAGAGTCCATGAAAGTATCTGAAAGAAATAATCGCATGCAGAAATTTATAAAGAGAATTGCCATGCAGTAAATCATAAACACAATTGAATAAAATAGAGATCTCAAGGAGAAATTAATTTCTTTCTTTTGCTATTTTCTTATCTGCAAGATGTGACAATTAACAGTTATAAAAATAAAATGTGAAAATGCATATAAATCCCACTGCACAGTGAAATTGGCCTGTGCAAAGAATAAGAAGACAGAAATCAGCTTTAAGTAGGGAAGAATCAGCACATCATTTGAGTTGGAAGGAAAGTTCAGATTTGGATTGAATGGGTTAAGCAAGGATCTGGCTAGAACACGGATTGTTTAATGGCTTTCATGTTTTCAACAAAGGAGAAATGAAAATTATTTTCTATTAATGAATGTAATAGTAATAAATGGAAGGCCTGAGAAGGATAAAGAATCTACTAATTGCTTTTCTAAAACAAAAATCAAACAAAAAAATAAAACAGAAAAGATAGTTAACTCTAGCTCTAACAAGAAAAGTTCAATAAAGAGTATCACAAGTGTATAATCAACATAGAAAATAAAATTAAGGAAGGGAAATTGTACAGGACACACTTTCCCTTAGAATCTAGCTGCTTGGCTAGAATAGCAGCAGCAGGAGATTTCAGATTCCGGGTTGGAGCGTTGTCAGGGAGGACAGGTCCAAAGCAAAGAGGCGGGCGTTGCTTTGTTTTTTTTTTTTGATTGTTTCCTTTGCTGTACAGAACCTTTCCAGTTGGACATACTTCCACTTGTTAATTTTTGCCTTCTTGTGCTTTTGATACCTTCTTCAAAAAATCATTACCGGGGCTGGGGATTTAGCTCAGCGGCATAAGCGCCTGCCTTGCAAGCAGGCGATCGTGAGTTCAATCCCCCGTACTGATAAAAAGAAAAAAGCAGTTAATTCAAAAACTCATTACCAATATCATGGAACTTTCCTCCTATGTTTCTTTCCAGTTTCATACCTTACATTTAAATATGGAATCTGTTTTTACATATTTTCATTTAAATATGTAATTTATGCTTGTGCAAAAATATAATTTTTTTTTGTTTTTGGATGCAGATATCACATTTTTCTATATACCATTTCTAAAAAGACTATCTGTTTCCAGCGTATATTCTTGGTAACCTTTTCAAAGACATTGTTAAGTTTATTTTTAGTCATTTTGTTCTGTTCCATGGGTCAGAGCTGACACTACACCAAAGCTTGATTATCTCACTATAGCTTTCCAATATAATTGGAAATCAGCTAGTGTGATCTCTTTAACTTTATCGTCGTTTTTAAAGATTGCATTAGCTATTGAGGTTAGAAATGTAATGTCGGTGTCCTAAGAAAGAATAGAGTGAATCAGGAGTTCATTATTTTATTTATTTGGTGGATTTTTACTGACTGTACTTTCTTCTCAATTACTGCACTATCTACTAGAGACTCAAAAAACAACATAATTTCATTGAAATCAAAGATTTCAAATCCAAAAGATTTGACATATATGAATAAATCCTAAAAGTGTGCTGATAGAAATATTTATAAAATGTTATGACTAAAAGGCTAATCTTACATAGCCTGTGTAAAAGAAGACTTGGATCAATATAGTAAATAATGCTATATATTGCATTTCAGAATAAGTAATAAATTCAGAATAAATTTTAAATACTTCACAGAAAAATGTATTAAAATGACGGGTATGTTAATCAGCTTGACTCGATTAGTACATGTGATCATAAATCATAATATCACTCTATGCTCCATAAATATATACAAATATAATGTGTTGATTGCAACAAGAAGTGATTCTTGAAAAGAAAAAGTATGTATTTAGCTGGGTCTCAGCATCAGCAGAGCAAAGTGTGGAATAAAGAAAGAAAAAGAATATGCCAGTTCAAAAAAACCACAGAGACCAGGGAGGACATGGACATGCAGGCTCAGGGATGGATGCAAGCGGGGCGGGGTGGGGGGAGGTGCGCCCAGAGCTGTGGACCAAGGTCAGCAGGGCAGACACCTCAGCACTTTTCCTTGACAAAAGGTTTAAAATTTTGTTAGAGGCCAGCGGGAGTCTTAAAGGAGTTTTAGACAACACGTGGAATGTAGGGAACATAGGATTTCCTGAAAGATCACCTCAGCCATGAGGAAGAAAAGATCATAGGAAAATAAAAGCATAGATGAACAACTAGGAAAGGATGGCGAGGGACTCTTAGGAGGTCACACGAGTGTGGACACTGGCAGTGGGTGAAGGGCAATGAGGAGGAAACAGGCGGAGGAAATGCAGGGGCAGCAGAGACAGTATGTTGATTGACTCACTGAGCTACAGGAGGATATTTACATACTCTGTGAGAATTGTATAATATAGCATTTAAATATTGTTTAAAATTTTCATTTTAAAGAGAATAAAACAAAGCAAAGCAGAATAAAGCCAATCAAAACAAGACAATGTAAGTGACACAGGATTTCAACACAAGGTAATAGGAAATCAACACTGGCTACAAAAATGCTTGTTGTCTTCAAAATAGCTGCCCATTCTTTCAGACATAGTAAAACCAAATGAAATAGAACAGACTAGAATCAATAAAAACAAAACAATGAGTGCAATACAGGACTTCACAGCAAGATAATAGTAAATCCAAAGTGGCTACCATAATATATCTTGTTATCTTCAACATAGCTACCCATGCCATCAGATACAACAAAAGCAAACAAGATAAAACAATGAAACCCAATGAAAAAACAATGAAAATGATATAGGATTTTGAAATAGCATAATAGGGAATTAATAACGGCTACCACCTTCAGCAGGAGAGCCCACATACATGCCACACTGCGTATTGTTACCCTCTTACTAGCTGATCAGACTATTAGCTTTAGGCTTACAAAGTCAGTGAAACACTAAACACTACAAGCTTCACGTTTTATTTTACCTCATTAGCTATCCCCCAGCCTGTGTTTCTCTGAATCAGCTGGTTACCTATGGGATGGGATAGAGGGGACATGGCCTCTTCTCGTCTCCCTGACCACATGCCAGAGGGGCTGGCATCTTTGCAGTCAGCCCACACACGCCATTGACTTGAAGGAGGTCTTAACTTCTGTTCTCCTCCCCTAGAGTCTACAAATGGTGTCGACTCACAAGAGAGGGCTGGCGTTTGGCTCTCCTCCAGACAGCCTGCTCACGACCTACTTCAAAATATTTTCACTTTATTTTTCTCACTACCTAGTTCAGGCGGACCTTGAACTTACTATGTAGCCCAGACTGACCTTCAACTCTTTATGATCATTCTCCTCAGCCTCCTGAGTGCTAGGATTGCAGATGTGTGCCACCATGACCGGTATACTCCAAAATATTTTAGAATAGTCAATTTATATAACCTGCCTTATATTATTTTGTTATATGCAATATACACATGTTGCCTTTCTGTGAGTTACATTTCTATCTTAAAGTACAATGCTTTATTATATAACTTAATCACAGGAATAAAATTGTCATTTTGCCCCATTAACTAAAAAAGTAAAAAAACTTGTAAGTGAATTTACCCTTGTAAGTGAATTTATTGAATAAAAACAACATATTATTCAAGGATTTTATAATAGGAAAATAAAAAATTTTTTTCTAAAAATTTCTAATTCTTAACACATAAACATACATATTTATCAAATAACAATAATATTTAAAGAATGAATTACTTTATATATAGTTCAAATGAATAAATGGAATAAAAACTACAAAAGGCAAATAAAAATGATCTCATTTTTACACAGTAATAACTATTCAGAGCAAAGGAAATTGGTTTTAACACAGGAAGTGATAAAAAAAGACAAGAAATTTTAGAGGTGGAAATAGAATATCTTGAAAATTTTATTAAACTTTGAAATAATAAACTTACAGATAATATACTTCTGATATCACAGAGAATACATGTTTGTGTGTGTGTGTGTGTGTATGTGTGCATTTGTTTACCATATAGAGCTAAAGTTTCAATTTCATGTTGCTATTAAAATGTGAATAATAAAATTATGTAACAGAAATAAGTTTGTTATAAAAGAGTTTTTATGGTGCTACAGATATATCAGAATTGATTCATACATTTTACTCTTTTCTGATTTTGTACAGTAATTGTTATTGCTGATTAAATAATGGGTAAGTGCTGAAAGAAACCTTTACACTTCTGTATAATTTTTACTTCTTAAATGTTTTCTTTATAAATAATACTATTACAGATGCATAATTTTGTAAGTCAGTTTATTCTAACAGTGGCAGTCAGCAAACACTTGAAAACAGGCACCATATACTATATATGAACATCTTTTTGTTGGGATCAAGACTAAGGTCTCTAACTTTCTTGAAGACCTAATAAATAACGTGTTTTTCAGGTCTGTCAATCTATTAAAATTCATGGGAAACATTATCTTGATGCAATAAATAATGTCAGTTGTGAGATGCAATTATGATAGTTGAATGTAGTCCCACTGGGTATTGGGAAGTAAGATAAAAAGTTTATTACAGTAGAGCGTCACAAACCAAATAAGCTCAGTTATAATGTTTCATGTCAATGTTTCATGTCAATATGTCAGCCTATTTGGGAAGTCACTGTTAGAGTAATCTCAGTTTAGAAGTGAATTAGAAGGTCACACGTGCCTGAAGAGACTATTGCTTTACATTTCTAAAACCTCATGTCTTTGTACTAAGAGGTAAACCTAAAATTTTGTTAACTGCCATTTTCTCATATCTGAGGATAAATATCAAATAGAATTAGACTTGTTACTTTTTAAGGTAGGTTTTATTCATAGTACTTGTGCCAGATTATTTTGTATCAGTTCTTTAGAACAATAAAATGATTATACCTCCAGTAAAAATCTAATTTCTTAAAGATTTGATAAACTTGTCTTCTGTAAAATGCATGTCCTATAATGCACAATTGACATACCATTGTTACCCCCTGATTGATGTGCTTTGAAATTGTGTTATAGTTTTATTTTTCTTCTCCTTTTTTTCTATTTATCTTTGAATAAAATGGATTTGGAAAAAAAATGCATGTTCTAGGCTCACAGAGATCACAAGCAATTTGGGACCAGATGAAGAGTCCTGATTGTGTTAAGGGTATGGCAAGAAAAATAAAATGCAGACACAAGTTTAGTAATGGCTGGGAAGTCAGTGTCTCTAGGTGAGTTCTCCTCCTCATCTCCTAAACAGCCACCATTTACTGGGTTTATACAGAGATACGTGAGCTTAGTGAAAGATTCCAATTTGGCAGAAGACTCAGACATTTATGACTTTATGGGCAATATAATCCTGAGATGACTCAAGAAGGTGTAGAATATCATATGCTAAGAAGGGTCTTGTCCTGGAGTACAATCCTGCTTGACTCACGAGGGCACAGATAGGTTATGCTAAGAAGAGTCAATGGGAAATCTCGATGGCTGGTGCGAATAATCCCAAACCTCCATTTTATCCTTTAGGGAAGTAAGCCAAATTAACCATTGTGAATTTGTGCTCCCCAACCACAAACCATTTTTGGTACCAGGGATGGGTTCTCAGAAGACTGCAGACACAGGAGGCCAGAGGGAGGGCTTCAGGGTGACTTGTGGTGGTATGCTTACATGATGGAAGAGTAACTATTTTCCTGGTCTCTCTAGGAAAATTTATATCCTTCTAGTAGGATAATTGAATATAGTCACAACAGAAAGAATATTTTCATTGATTTTGTTTTGGTTATAGAAGTATAACTCCAGTAGTATAGCATTCATTGGTTTGAGTTTAAAGTTAAACCTGAAATCTGACTTTGTATCATGTGTTTTAAAGAAAACACATGTAAAGTATATTGAAAAATCCCTATGGGAAGCTGTTTCACCTCTTGCTACTTTTCTTAATATAGAGACAAATGCATATTTAGAGAAGGCAACTAAATGATTCGATTTACTAATTTTGGGAAGAGATTTCTAAGCATTTTATCAGTGGAAGCTGCTCCACATTGTACATAATTTTTTTACTACAGCCTTTATAATTAGGGCAATAATTTTTAAAAAAAAATCTACCTTGCATTAATCATTTTGATGAGCTTCAGCATGTTTAGTCAAAGAGTGCTTTATTTCCATTTCTTACTTTCTATTTTTTTCTGTTTTTATTTACTGCTTCAAACAAAAGTTGCTAGGTCTTATTCAAGTTACTATTATATAAGGATTACGTGACTCATTGAATAAAAAGCAATATATAATCCAGAGATTAAAAGGCACTTGAAAATTAGAGGCTGAAAGCAACAACTATCTTCATAAAGTAAGTTGAGTCACCAAATTTGAAGGTAACTAGATGACTATTTTAGTTTACAACACTAAAATAGAGGCTTTCTTTATTTCCCTCTCTTTAACAATACAGGAAGTGTGAGGATAATATTTACTACCCAAAAACAAGAAAAGTCAATAACACAAAACTGCTATTTTTGTGTTGTTTACAAAGTCATCTTCCATGACCAGATGATTTTAGAGCATTAATGGGAAAATGTCCTATTATTTTGTGATAAAGGCGAAAAAGACACCTATCTCCACATTTTAAAAAATACTTTACTTAGAAGACACAAATATTCAACAAAGAGCTGTTATACTTTTATACAGATGGTGACACAGGGTGAAATGGCAAGATTTTTATTGTATATTTTGTTATAATTAAAACTTCATTACAATTAAAACTATTAATTAATTAATAAACTACTCCAGTTAGTGGAGAAAAAATTCTCTCATTGCCAACACACATACATAAAAAGAGTTTGAATGTGGAGAGTCCTAGAAGCCAGTTTACATCCTGGAAGCCTGTTTTCTTATCTGCAAGTGCACCCATGGTAAACAATATCTTCCTCTTTCACTTTATTATAATAAAATTACATTATAATAAGTTACTCAAGGTGATTATATTTTAATTTGGAACATATGAAAGTAGAAATATGCAAGAGTTAAAGGGTGCATTAATCAAAATGGGATGTAGAAATTCAGCACTATATCTAAAGATTTAGACACCATGAGTTCATAGGTGACGGTTAGTTTTCACATTGAGATGAGAATAAACAATGTGTGTAGACAGAAAAGAAGAAAGCAGGGGTGACAACCTTGCAGAACATCTATATTAAGAGAATAAAAAACAAATGCAACATACGTGGCAGGAGTATTCAAGCGAAAGGGATTTCAAGGTGGGTTGCAGAAATGTAGGATTTATGTGACAGAACAGAGCAGTCCACTGGGGGCAAGTGACATCTTGTGGTTCTACTGTGTGGTCTTTCGTGATGGTGACAATCAGCTGAAGTGATGTATATGAATCACACTGCACAATGTACAGAGCACTTGGGCAGGCTGATGTGGCATATGCTAGGTTTTAAAAATTTTTTTAATCTAGAGAGAAGGAGATTCTTTCCTAATGATGAATGGAAGGAAGAGTAGGAGAGGACAGGAGAGGGAGAGACAGAGAGAGAGAGAGAGAGAGAGAGAGAGAGAGAGAGAGAGAGAGAGACAGAGAGAGAGAGACAGAGAGAGACAGAGAGAGAGAGACAGAGAGACAGAGACAGAGAGACAGAGACAGACAGAGACAGAGACAAACAGAGACAGAGACAGACACAGAGAGAGACAGACACAGAGAGAGACAGAGACAGAGAGGGAGTGGAGAGAGAAAGAAACAGTAAACTCTCACTCCAATAAAGAAATATTTGTAAGAAGTTTTAAATGTCCATGAAGATGAAGTATAAACTTACAGAGGGTACAATATATATGACTGGAAGATTATTTTCCTTTAGAATTTAAAGGATGGGAAAACAAATAGTAGAGGTAGGTTGGTAGGTTTCAGGGATGTTCAGGACTATAGATTTTGTAGGTTCCATGAGAGGAAGTCATAACTATTAACATAATATAAAATGTGATTGATGATGAAGTCCAGGTGAGGTCCAGAAACATTCGACATGACTGAATGCAGTCAGAGGAAACTTAGAGAACTGAAGGATACTTTGAGGTGAAGGAAATAGTCCCCTAGTTTGTATTTTTTTTTATTTTTTCCAAAATACATGTCATATAATGACTCTGATCTGCAAATAACTCTTGATGATCCACTATCTCAAGCATATTACAAAATATCAATACATAATATGCCACACCGGGATAACTGCACCAGAGAAGAGAAGGCAAAGGGATGGGATGGTGTCTCAGACCGGGAGGTCAAGCAAGCAATGGTGGCTGGTTGTGGAATTTGAGTAATGGAATCAGAGCAGTGAGAGGGTTTAGAGGAATGCAGTTCCAACAAAAGAGGCAACATAAGCAAATTCACGGAGGCCAGTGCACACAGCGGGCAGGGGGATCACTCCAGAGCCCAACGAATAGTGAGAAGAGTGGACAGTGGAATGAGCTGAACAGACAAGAAGTAAATATCATCGTAGCCTTGCAACTTGTGATACTGTGGGTCTCTGCCTTGTCAGACAGACTGTGATTGCAGAATTGAGTGCTCAGGGGGAAGATGTTTGAATGGACAGGAGCAGGAATGAGCTGAGGAGGTGTCAGAAGGAGGATCTGTAGTGCCAAGAATATGAGCCTACATGGAGCTTACAAACCAGAGCTTTCAGGCATAGATGGAGCTTATATACCAGAGATTTCAGGCCTGGGAGGCTCACTTTGAATGAAAGCTCTGTGTGTGTAAGGCTCTGTTCCTGCTTCTCAAACTAGGTTAATGCCAGAGCTGATTATTCCAGAAACAGTGACCTGGTTTCTGAGTATGAGGAATGGAAAGGAAAAGGCCCTCCCTAGCTAAAACTGCATGTAAAATTTTAATATATTGCCAAGGCACTTTGTGGTTTTATATTTTAGAAACACTTAACAAAAGATTTCAATTAATCATGACTGTAGTTAAAATGATATGAGTCTAAATCTGATACATCAACATAATCAACAGAAAAGGATCTGAACATTACAGACAATATTCCACACAATCTTTTGGTTCAGTATTGTCTTTTCATTCATATATTGTGCAATACTTTATGGAGTTGATTTTTTCCAGTCAAACCTATGAACAGAAGAAAATGCTGGATTATGCATACTATATATTCTGGAATATATATAAATGATAGGTATGCATGCACATTAATATTGGTGAATATTCAAACAGACAGGTTAGTCTAATATAATTATTTTTTAAAATTTTATTTAAAGAAAGACTAAACAAAGTAGAAAATGTGTAGAAATAATACATATGTTCAGAGAAAAAATAAACAGTGAGAAATCACTAGTTAATGTTTACATACTGTCCTTTTACAAATAGTTGTTCAAGATACAAAAATGGAACATATAAAGTGGGAATTCAAACAGCGAGACTGCAAACAGTTCTGTTCAACTACTCAACAAAAACCTAGTAATATGCTTGTCAATCCTATACACTTAAACATAAATGCAGTTATCCATATCTTCATTTATGTTGGGGTTAAATGAGCTAAAGCAGGCTGAAGTCATTCTGAACAAAGAATAATAGTATTGCTGAATTTCACATCATGACACTCTGGGATCAGCACAGGGTACTGTAGTGTCTTTTTTATTTTAAAATTTTATTTAAAGAAAGACTAAACAAAATAGAAAATGGGTAGAAATAATACATACTTTCAAAGGAAAAAAATAAACAGTAAGAAATCACTAGTTGATGACTACAGACTGTCCTCTTACAAATAGTTATTCAAGATACTAAAGTGGAGCATATAAAGTGGGGATTCAGACAGTGAGACTGCAACCAGTTTTGTTCAACTATCCATCAAAAACTTAGAAATATGGTTATCAAGTCTACACTTAAACATACATGCAGTTATCCATATCTTCAATTACGTTGAGACTGAACAAATCCAAGCAGTTTAATATCGCTCTGAACAAAGAATATTACTATTGCTGGGTTTCACATTATGACACTCCAGGATCAGCACTGAGTACTTCAGTGTCTCTTTTTCTTCAAAGTATCTGTTCATTTCATCATGTGTCATAAGATCAGTTCTCATAAACTGTTTATAGGTTCTACACATACATGAGCCTTAACATGCATTTCCTTATGTTAGAGGGAGAAACAAAACAAAGCAAGACAAATGAAAAAGACATATAAGACCCTTGTACAAGAGTTCTACCATAGTTCCTGGGTTGTCTCTTGTTATCTTCAATAGAATTGGCTATATCATCAGACATAGTATGATTGAATATATCAGTACATAACAGTTTTAATAAAAACAGAACTTTGTATATAGTATAAAACTTCAAAAGCAGACAGTTATCAAACCAGAATGTGTATCATAGAGTCTTGTTATCTTCAGTGAAGTTGCCTATATTCTCAGACTTGATACTATCAATCATATCAGTTTTGAATAAAATCTGTTAATACCAAACAGCAATCAAACAAACCAGATTTAACTAAGATCAGTCAAGATAAAACAGTCATACAGGGCTCCAGATTAAGATAATAGGAAATTAAAGATGATCACTGTCCTATATCCTGATGTTTTTGGGATAGCTGTCTGTGCCCTCAAATCTAATGCAAGTAGACAAACTGGGACAGATTAAAATCTATCAAAAAAAGAATAAAATCTATCTAAGCAGAGTGGTGCAACTAATGTGGGTTTTAAATCCTGATACACTATTAACAATATCTTCTGCCACCTTTTTTAAGACTCTCCCTCCCCTTTCACCTCCCCAGGGTACACTGTGCATTTTTGGGTCTCACCAAGACCCTTGGTTTTAAATTGTGGGGAGGGGGAACCTGCTATTTACCTAAGTGTTCTGAACCTTCTCTCTCCTGGACTTGATCTCTAATTGTATTCCTTTACCTATTAAAGCCCGTCTTTCCAACCTATCCACAAATACTAGTCTAGTTGTCCCTATTACTCTCTGGTTCTCTGTCACATAGAGCATTATTTTCTCATATTTGATTTTCAGTCCATGTATTCTTTTCCTTGTTAATTATATTTCCTATAAATAGCATCTTGGTGGACCCACCTCCTGATCTACTCCATGTGTGGTTCTTTTTTTTTTAATTTAGTGTAACAACCCCATCTGTGTTAGAGATTATATCCAACTTTCTCTGCCTCATTTCTGTTATGCTCTTTTTTTTTTGCCATCAGTTGTCTGCTTATCTTCTTCATTCTGTTTTCTGCTCCATTCATTGAGGCCTCTCTGCCACTGTTCCTGGAATCCTAGTACTTTTCTCTCTCTCTAGAATGCCCTGCAGTATTCTCTGTACACTTGGATTGGTGGTTGCGAATTTCCCAAGTTCCTCTTTGTCTTGGAAGCATCTTGTTTCTCCATTAACTTCTAGAGACAGTTTAGCAGAGTACATCAATTTGGGTTCGAAGTTATTTTCTTTCAGGCCTTCGAATATTTTGCTCCAGGCTCTTCTTGACTTGATGGTTTGTGTTGAGAAGGCTGCAGTTATTCTGATGGGCCTTGCTTTATAGGTTATCTGTTTCTTGTCTCTTATATTGAATTCCTGGGATCTTGATTATTATATGCCTGGATGTGGCTCTGTTTTGGTTGTAGATGGCTGGAGTTCTGTGTCTCATATATCAGAATATCATTTTCTTTTCCTATGTTTGGGAATTTTTCCTTAATTATTTCTGTGAATAGCCTTTGTAGTTCCTTTGTTTGTACCCCTGCTTCTTCATTCACATTCTTTATTCTCAAGTTATAGATCCTCTTGTCATCTTCTAGCCTTTGTATTGTTACTGCTTGTTTTCTTGTTATTTTTCAGAAGTTTTTCCTTTCATAATCCCACATTTCAAAACTGTCCTCCAGTTTGGATAATCTATCCTTAGTTTCTGTCAAGCAGTTTTGCCATCTTTCCATAGAGTTTTTAATTTCCTGGTAATTTCTTTGAGTCTGCTTCATGTATTCTATATTTTCTTTATATTCTTCATCAAATGATTCTCTCCTTTGTTTGAGTTCTTCCCTTCTTCCATCTGTGTCTGCTTGAGGGGTGCTTAACATCTCTTTTAGTAATTTTATATCCTGCTTTACTTGGCTAAATATTTCACTTTTGAACTTGTCTATAAGGTCCTGAATATATCTCTTTATATCCACTGGTGCTATGTCTGATAATGCATGTTTGCTGTTCTCATTTTCCTTTGTATTTTCCTGTCCTGTGTCAATGTTCTTAGGGTTGGGACCTGGGGATGAGTGATAGTCAGGATGTCTGGGTTTACTGAGTAACTTGAGCTGGCTGGCCACGTGCAAGAATGGCATCTCTGTAATTTGCAGAGATAAAGATATAAAGAAGGATCAATTTACATAACCCAATTAAGGTAACAGTGGAATTGTTTTGGGGGGCTATCACTTCAGTTTGTGATATGCAAACTCCTGTGCCCTGGGGAGTCATAGCCTCTTATCTTGAGGCTTATACCCAGTTTACATTCCCGGAGCTATTTGCTCTAACATCTCACCAGCTCAATCCTGTATGTGGAGAGCACCATGTGAGGAAACAGGACTGTCTAATGGCTATAGATTTTACATATTAGCACCTCAGCTAGCCATATTTGTAAAACTCAGTGCCAATTGAAGAGAAGGAAATACCCTAGCCAGCCTTTCACATATCAGTATAAGGAAATGAGTCTCCAAGCAATCAAAGTCACAGTAATTGTTTTGAGTTGTCTCTCATATCTGTGATGGCTGCATATTAGCACCTGGGCTAGCCTTGTTTGTCATGCTCAGAGTTAACTGAAGAGAAAGAAATTCCTTAGCCACCCTTTTACATATCAGTATAAGGAAATGAGTCTCCAAATATTCAAAGTCACAGTAATTATTTTGGATTCAAAGGGAGACACTGGAGTTGTTGCCCACAAATTCATGTTTGATTTTCAAATTTTCCAAACAATGAAATTATCTTACCCTTTCATGTGAATCAACACTCTTTAAGAGAAAAAGTAAGAAATTAGTCAAAGTTTTAACTTTATAATTTAAGGCAGTATATATTTAAGAGAGTATGTAAGCAAATACACTATTGCAACAATTATAGTTTGACATAGTGAGAACAAAAGCTTTAGTAGATAATAATCTGCTATTGTTTGATGGTATTTTTAATGGCATTTTAAAAAGTGAAATGCAGGCTTTTTTCCCTGTGTAACTTACTGTGTTAATGTATCATTTTTATTGACAACTTTACCTGTAAGTATACAAAGAAATAAAGGAGGGAGAGATGAAAAAGAAGAATAATTAGAGGAAAGTCTTCTAAGAAGTCAAGCAAATTTCGTAGTGATCTGGAGCATAACATGAAAAACTAGAAGGCAAGTTCTTATTTTTGAAAACTAGATTAATTTTTAAGGGTGTCAAGCTGCAATGTTATTTTAAAGAGGTTGAAATGAGTGTTGGTTGAATTAAACATTGGTGATCCAAGAAATATCTTCAAAATTCCTCTTTGATATTCTGCAAGATTTGAGTCTTTTCTTGCTTAGACTTCTGAATTCAGATGGTTCATATTGTATATTTAAATATATTTCATTACATCCTCTTTTTATTTTTTAGAGAAATTCTTTCAAAGCTCTTTACTTTCATGTAACACTAGTGATACTTGAAGTTTTGGGGGTATAAATGGCAGATTTTTTCTAAATTGTAATGAGTTCCTACACACTAATGAAAGAAAGTAAACACTGAAGAATATTAACAATTACAAAGCCCCATTGAGATAAGTGCCTATGTAGGCCCACACTCAGGGAACAGGATGAAGTTTTGCATGGGAACTGAGAACACATTCTCCATCATCCTGCTTACTCACAATCACAGAAAGCATGAGGGCCATGATATAGGCAAAGACAAGGAACGTCATATTTCCTGAGTCCTGTGAAAGCACCCGAGAACAGTCAGCAACACTCTGTTGTTGTGTTCACACACAAACATTCATAGACCTCAGAGAATTGTGGATCTTACTGGAGATTGAAAGACTACTGAAATGCATTGCTCAACTTTACAAAATTTCAAGATGGGTTGTAGATGAGTACAAAGAAGACTCTTATCTTAAAACACCAAAGTTCTAAAAGTAAAATAAGCAGAAATGCAGAATAGACAGGATAGGTGCATTAAAGAAGAGAAGGTGAAGTTTGAGATGCTTCTTTCAGGATGGATAAAGACGCATTTTTAAAGGTCACAGAGAAACAACCTGGGGCTGGGGAGTTAGTTAAGTGGCATAAACCTGTCTGGCAACCATGAGGTCATGTGTTTGATCCCTTATATCGAAAGAAAAAAAGAAGTATGAAATAGCAAATCAAGTACACAGAATTAAGTAAGAGAATTAGCATGTCGAACACTTTTAGGTCATAGGGAATCCAGTAATGCCTAGGAGTGATCACAAAGGCACTATTTAGAGAAATTTTAGGAAATTAGGACAATGCTTACTGAGTGTCTTAGTTACTTTTTATTCATCGCTGAGACAAAATACCTAATGACCAAAGTTGGGAAAGGAAAGGTTTATTTCTTACAGTTTTTGGAGGTTTTAGGCTATACTCAGTTGGCTCCAAGGCAGGGTGGCTTGGCGGGGCCACAGTTCATGGAGGCTGCAAACAGCAAGGAGGAAACCAGCAAGAGCAAGACACACCTTCTGCCTGCCATTGTATTACATCCTGGCTCCACCCCAAGGCCAGTGTAGCACTCACACCCCAAATGCAAGCACTAGACAATGAACCAATCACAAATGGACAATGCAAATGCATGAGGCCTGGGGCGCACCAACATAAACCATGACACTGAGGTTTGCTTTATAATGAATTCACTGATTAAAACTTAGGCTAATTTCATCTTGAGAACTAGTATACTAAGAATATTGTATAAAGAAAAGGAAACTGAAATATGTGTTAGGAAAAATACCTGTAGTAAATCAATGACACTAAAATTTATTTGTGTACGTAATTGGAAATATTCAAAGAAAGAATGAAACTGAGTGTTCTTTTAGTACATACATAGATAGATAGGAAGGTAAAGAATAAGACAAGGGGCTGGGGACTTAGTTCAGTGGCATAAGCGCCTGCCTTGCAAGCGTGTGGTCGTGAGTTGGATCCCTGGTACCGGTAAAAAAAAAAAAAAAAAAAAAAAAAAGTTCAGACAAGAATAAGACAAGCAGGTAGAAACAGCGAAGGACAGGTGAGTGGCTATATATGCATGATTGATATTGAAAAAATATTTCCCATGGAGCAATGTGATAAAAATTTGATGTTGTACAAACTTTCCACCATAAAAATTTCAAATAGAATGAAAAAGGTAGAGAAAATGAATAGACAAGGCAGAGAACTGTGCGACACAGTGTACATTCTACAGAATAGCATCATTTTCAAATATAAAAAGATAGTGATAATGTAAAAAGAAAATGTTTACTAAAGGAAATTATAGTAACTTTGAAAAAGATTCTTCACTCCATGAAACAATGCATATATTGCCATATATAAGGACTTTGGTTATTTTTGTATCAAGTTTGAATTCAATACTTAGCTTAAATATGTCATATTTGAGTAAATTTATAGTCAAGGAAATAAAAGTTCTCTGGAAATTCCTACCAAACAAGAAAGAAGGGAGATGTCTCTCTGTTCCACACAATTTACTTTATACCATGATTGAGGGTATCAGTTAGGGAAATTAAGTAACTGAACTAACTTGGTATCCAGACATGCAGTTATACTTCTTTGATGTTTAGTGAATTAACACCTGCAGAAATCCATTTTTATAATGGATTTTTATTAATACCCTCCTGCAAAAGATTAGAGTGAAACAACGTGCTGGATGGTGTAAATATCTTACCTTTGCTGAAGTTGAGCATGGAGCTTCAGCGGAGATGAGTCCAAGCCTTAGAGGCGGTTGCTTCCCAGGACAGCTGCTGTACTGATGCACACAGAAACACCATATTTGTTTGTTAAGGATGCCAACTAGGAGATCATGATACAGAAGTAAAAAATAGTGTCTAAGATCCAACTCGACAAATACCAAAAATCAGTTGAATAAGATGATTTTACAATAGAATGTCATGAAGATCAAATGACCTGAAAAAATCAAACTCGTGAAATGTTATTTCCTGCTAGTCTGGACATGCGCGAAGGAAAAAAGGAAATACAGACTGGAGTAAATGCAGTACAGAAATGATTGAAATGCTACAAATGTTTCTGCGGTGTCCGTCTACTGTGTTTCAAACATTGCACTTCTCAATGGGAAGATACTAGGAAATTTGATATTCTTACCAAATAGTCTCATGCCAAAACTTTATCTCCTCTTTAATTACTGATATTACCAAACAGAAGATTGAGGTCCTTGTTTTAAATCTTTCCTATAATGATTACTAAAAATTTTTAAAGCTCATTCCATTTACTTTAAAATACTTGAAGTCAGGAAGTAGATTTAAACATTTGTGTAAAACTAATAATGTTTTGGATATTGTGTGATAGAAAAGTTTTCATATGTAAAATTAAATTACTGTATATCTCAAATAGTAGCTGTGCACTTTTGATTGGGAATTTAGTTTAACTTCTTTGAATCTTTAGGGGCCTTCTGTTTATGTAACTATAGTAAGTAAAAACCTAGACAAACAATCACATAAAATCTAGTTCTAGAATAGCTGCCATCAAGAAAACAACCGATAACAAATGTTAGTGAGGCTTTGTGAAAAAGGAACACTGCTCCACTGTTGGTGGTTGTGTAGACTGCTGCAGCCACTATGGAAATCACTGTGGAGATTTCTCAGAAGACTAGGATTGAAGTTCTATTTAACCCACTTATTCCCCTCCTAGGTATTTTCCCAGAAAATCTGAAAAGGTAATGTCATAGTGATATATGTGCACCTATGTTCACAGCAGCACAATTTATAATGGCTAAATCTTGGAAACAACCACAATGCCCATCAGTTGCAGAGTGGATGGAAAAGATGTGTTATTTTTATGCAATGGAATATTACTCAGCTATAAAAAGGATGATCTTGAGGCCTTCCTAGGTAAATGGAGGCAACTTGAGACTATTCTCATAAGTGAAATAATTAAGAATCATATTTATAAATATCACATTGGGTTTCTAGTGTAAAAAGTAATAAGAACTGTAGGAGTAATAAAACCCAAAATGTGTAATTGTATTGTAAAAAACAAAGGAAAAGAAAGTGATCTAAAGAATATAACTGCATGTATGTTTAAGTGCGTAAGATAGATGACCATATTACTAAGTTTTTGTTGGATCATTGAGCAGAACTGTTTGCAGTCTCACTGTTTGAATGTTCACTTTTATGCTTTAATTTTGTAACTGGAACAACTATTTCTAAGATACAGTATGTAATTCATCACCTAGTGATTTCTGTTTATTTTTTTAATTCTGTGTTAGTACTACCCTTTTTTCTGTTTGGCTTTTTTTCTCTTTAAATAAAATTTTTGAAAAGCTAGTTCTGGCTGCATTCTCATGCATATCTGTATGAGAATCCCCTTGCTTATTACTGGGTGAATAATTCTGTACTCTTGAACTGCACATCAGATAATCATTTTCAATCTTTGTGTGATGGCTGTGTTTGCTCAGAGTGTAGAACACAGGACCATGGTACTAAGAGTTGGTTGGAGCCTGTGCGAGATGTACGTTCTCCCTTCACCTCCTACCCTGGGTATGCGGAGTCCTCTGACGCACCAGGAGCCTCCATCTTAGCAGTATCTCCTGTTGATTCATGGGAAATTATAAAGTGAGAAGGACCACATAGTAATTAATATGAAGCATGCTGTATTGCCTGCCTTCTTTATTTACTTTTTTTCTCTCTCCTTTACTTTCAATTACTTCTTCACTGCTTTCTTTTGCTGACAATCCTAATCACTGGCTTAGTGGTCGTATACTAGTGCAGGCCTCTGAAGTAGTGAATTAAAGCCTCACAGGACCTGTGGAACACCAGAGTCACCCCTTGGAAGTAAGTAGAGGGTAGTAATGTACATCCCAAAACTACAATTAAACTGGAATTACCTACGTTTATATAGTGACACCAAGAGAGGGGCCTTATTTCTCTCAGTGTCTGCTGTAGTAACTAAGAGCGAGCATTGTGTGACAGTGTGGAAAGGACTAGGAGAGGATAAACACATGTGTGACCTCTTGTGTCTCATTTCACAGTCAGGAGCAACAGCAGGTCATCACAGAAGACTGATGGCCCAGGTCCTGACTGATGTAATTCTGCGAAACAGGTGCGCTGTTGTCTACCACTAAAGTGAAGTTCTTTGAAAGTGGCCCTGTTGGGCTGGGTATTTAGCTCAGTGGCTTAGACATCTGTCTGGTGAGCATGAGGTCATGAGTTCATTCCCCAGTGCAAAAAAAAAAAACCCAAAAAGAAAACAAAAAAAAAAAAGAAAACAGAGAGAAAGTGACAGTTTTCAATTACAAGGAAGCCCTGGAAAAGGACTGTTGGTATATTACAGGTGCAGTGTATCTATACTGTCTTTTACAAGGTTATTCCAGAATGGATATATACAGTGATGTTTGCTGCAGATATTTCTCCTCCTTCTCTTTCTCTTCTTGTTTTTACCATAGAGTGAAAGCATAGAGCTCTTAGTGAAAAAAATCTACTGTTTTCTTCCTGCTTTAATTATCAAAGTTATAGATACTGCCACTGACAATGTGAAATGTGACTAGCTAGTAATATCACACACCTTCTTTAGCATGTTTTTTGGAGATGCCAAGCAGCAAACTGCTTTCCTACTGCACAGGTACTTATTGTACAATTTATGAAGTAGCCTAGGGCAAGCAAGTGCAGGTACAGATAGTCATGAATGAATTAGTACAACGTAATTCAAGCACGAAATCCCTAGATTTGATTTATATTTGATAACAAGAAGGCAGGAGAAGATGAACATGCTGGTGCAGATTTGGTGCACAATTTGACTGTTTTCAAAGCTGTAAAAATGAGATTGTACGGGAAATTTGTATGATCAGGTGAGTGAATGTGAGGTCACCAATCAGGAGGTGACAGTAACGGAGAAGCCCAGGAGACTATCTGAGAAAGAAGCATATACCAAAGAGAAGAGTGTTTCAAGCCCATTGTCTGACTAAAAGACCATAAAATGAAATTTCAAGGATGTCAAGGGATTGAAATTCAGAAAGAAAATCTTCATGCCAATGAGGAAATATCATGGTAAACTTGGAGGCTGTATGCCCTTAGACCTCAGATTTCCACCTGGAAAATGTTATCATAATAAGTGTGGCTGAAACAAGGGAAGGTTTGCATAAAGCACGTTGGAACTGAAATTTGTCAAGCATAAACATTAGGTTTTAAGTTATCACCAAAATCTTCATTTTTTTCAGTGCCACAAATCAAACATTTTGGTTTCTACCATGCTAAGGTAAATATGAAACATAATTCTTTAGGTTGAAGGAGAAAGTTAGAAAGTAGATGAAATATAGATTCTTTTTTTAAAAGTGAAGTGCACGTGTTTAAAAGAGTCATTCTCTATTGCCTCATATTTATGTTCAAAATACAAACATGCTTTTGGAATTGGACAGTACGATGAATAGAGATGAATGCTTTAGATAGTTTATTAAGGAGAAATGGTGAAAGTTAAAGAAACAAATAGTAAGATTTGATAAGCAAAGTTGTAAGAACTTCCACAAGTAAGAGGTTAGGGTCCATAGGATTATGCTCAAGTGGGCCCTTTTCCTCTCAGACAGCAGGGAATTCATTTGGAATTAAATATCCAAAAAGAGTGGTGACAAATGAATTTATGTGGATCCTTATTTGTTAGTTCTTATGCGTTCTTTTATCTTCTAAGTATATGTTATATTTGGCAGTGAAATCATTAACATTTCATATAATCTTTCATGAAATTTGTAACATTTAATATTCAGTCTAAGGAGGCAAAATGGACTATCGAGAAGTAATACCCATAATATTGCTATATATTCACATTATTATTTTATTGAAGCATGAGTCCTTAGGGGATTACATGAATAATGTCAGTAAAACTTTCATATTAAGTACATGATTGTTTTAAACTTTTAGTTAGGCTTGTGCATTTTAGAATGAAAAATGTTTAGAAGAAGCCAGAGTGATAAATCATTGACATATTTACATTTACTGACTATGTTGTTCTTTGGGGACACATATACAACCCCTGATTATAGCAGAGCTCTACACACATGTTCTGCTGATTCTAGACAGGTTAGTCCTTGCCTCTTCCTTGCCAGTCCTTGACTATTTCACGAGATGATGTTTTCTACTTCCCACGTGGGGGAGTCTTTCAATCTCATCTTGACTCTTCATGAACTTAGTATCACTTAAAACTTACACTCATGCTCCATTTACAGTTTTATAATCAATGGCATTTTATTCCTGTGTTTTCTGTGTTATTAAACAAGAAAATTTGAGATGTCACATTTCCACAATACAGAAAGTGTGAGACTTTGAATAATATGAACAAGATGACTTAGTGTGCCTATTTGTCCCACAACAAAGGGCCAAAGAGAGAAGACAAACTTACACCGAAGTCAATGAAATGTTTAGACCCAGTGCCAAGTGCAGTGGGAATGTGGAGACCTGCTTCAGATTACAGACATACATAAAGTTCTCATTAAGGGACGTTCACACCATGATCCCCACTCTCCCCACTTGAGGTCAGTGCTGAGCTAGAAAGAGCTTCACACAGCAGTGACAGAGGAAGGGCCTGGCAAGTGCCCACTCCCACCAGGACAGCTGACCTTTAAGTGCTAGAGAATGCTGAGACTTCCCAAACCCTAAACCTAATTTCAGCGCGCGCCAGATTACACCTCTTTTGAGTAATTGTTCATTAAATTTTACTGTTACTTTATTCCATTGACTTTAGAAGATTTTAAGCAATTAAATGGTGGGAAAATTTGCCAGCCTTCAGTAATATTTTGGGTGCTGTGACATTAAATCCATCTTCCTGTTTAAAATGGCATGCTTTCAGATGCTTATTATAGTACTTTGTATGCCACATTGTCAGTGGGAAGGTGCACGTAAGAATTGAAATTATGTTTTTGAAATTTTAGGAGTTCCTGTTCTTCAGTAATCTCTGTGTTAACTACAGAGGAAAGGGAAAATTTAGTTTTCATTATATTCTTAGGCATATTTGTATAAAAGTGCATTTGCTTGCTACTGGTAACTGGTAACCCAGGAGCAGATATCAGACTATTCTGTGTAACTTTTGGAAGTCTAGGGTTGTATTTACTCAGATAAAAAATATGGGATGACCAGAGTCAGACCTTCTGAGAGCCTGCTTAAACTGCAGATTGTTAGTTATCTTCTATGATTCTTTTCAAACTATAAAGACATGGAAACATATGAAAGAACCTCAGCTATATTATATATTTCATTCTGTTTTGAGAAAATAATCATTAGGTGAATCTTCTGTTATGTTATAGGAGTCGCCTTGAAAATTATATTTATTCTTTGGCTAAAATACTACACAACGTAAGTGTTTATTCGGGTGAGTACTATCCATCCAGCTTCATTTGATTATTTTTGTCATTTTCTCATGTGATTTCTAAGCACTGTAGAGAGTTTCTTCTCACTGCCAAAACCAACCCAGGCTCTCATATATTCTCCAGGGAAACACATGTGGGGTTCACTCCTATTGAAAAATATCTTAATTTGAGAAACTAAGTCTTCCTTTGGTTACTACTTCAAAAATGTCAATTGATGCTCCTCTTCCTTCACTCTTTCTTTATTTTTTTGTCTATATCAATTTCTTCAGTAGACCTTGTAAGCCATATTGGCCACTATTGCAATAAATCTATGATACTTATGGTCTAGTGAACACCTTGAAAGAATGTTTCTCCGAAGCCAGTTCTAAACACAATATTATACCAAGTAAGAAAAAAAATGTTAACATATAATTACCATTATAATTACCTAACTCCTCTCTACTTTGTTTGGAACTCGAACATGTAAGCACTGTATCACCCATTTTCTGCTTCCATAGGTTAGAAAGAGGTAGATTACCTCGGACATTAGGAAACAGGAAGACTGGACTATAAACACAAAGTAACCTTTTATTAGCTTTAATCAAAGGCTCAGGAGCAGTAGACCTTTAGAAGACTGATTGCTGAGATCATATCTTGATTTTATAATGAAAGAAAACAGATATCTTATTATCCATGACCTATACCATGTACTTTTTAAAAGTCATGACCTTCATTTATAAAAAACCTCCAATGATGAGCTGTCAATATATCCCAGATTTGTACTAAATTGGAGGCTTAATATGTTAATGGTGGTATTTCAAATTGATTTACTTTTCTTTTTTTTTTTTATTTAAGAGGAAAAAGAGAAAAACACAAAACAAAACAAAGCAGTGTAAGGTTACACATAATACAGAACTACAAAAAAAAAAAACATAACAGTAAGAAATCACCTGTTAATAGATTATATAATATCATCTTGGAAATAGTTGCTCAAATCACAGTATCAAAGAATACAAAGTAGACATTCAAACGGAGAGACTGCAAACAGCTGTGTTCAATGATCCAAAAACATTAATATAGTCAGCTATTTAACATCCCTAAACACACTTGTTGTTATATCCGTTAGAGCTCTTTTTTTTCCCCTCCCTCTCTTTTTTATAACAAAATTTACACATTTTGGATTTTATTACTCCTTAGTTCTTCACTTCTTATTAAAAAGTTTTTGCATGTCAAAAGAAATCTCCAGCATAGTGAAAAGAAAACCCACAAACTGGGAAAAGATTTTAGTGAACTCTCTCTCAGACAAGGGACTCTTGTCTAAAACATATAAAGAATTAAAAAAACTCAGACCTTCAAAATTCAAAGATCCAATCCAAAAATGGGCATCTGAGATGAATACGCAATTCTCAGATGAAGAAATGCAAATGGCAAATAAATACATGAAAAAATGCTCATCATCATTGGTCATTAGAGAAATGCAAATTAAAACCACACTGAGATACCATCTCACTCCTGAAAGAATGGCCAGGATCAAGAAAACCAACAACAACAAATGCTGGAGAGGCTGAGGGGAAAAAGGAACTCTCCTGCACTGTTGGTGGGAGTGTAGACTGGTACAGCCTTTGTGGAGGTCTGTCTGGAGGTTTCTCAAAAAGTTGGGATTGGAAATCCCATTTATTCCAGCTATTCCACTTCTAGGCATATTCCCAGAAGAACTGAAAGCATCATACCACAGGGATATATGTGCACCTATGTTTATAGCAGCACAATTTGTAATCGCCAGATCTTGGAAACAACCCAAGTGTCCATCAACTGAGGAATGGATAAAAAAGTTGTGGTATTTCTATACAATGGAGTATTATTCAGCTATAAAGAAGGATCGCATTGAGATATTTATCAATAAATGGGCGCAGCTTGAGACCATACTCATAAGTGAAATAAATCAATCTCGCATGTATGAATACCGAATAGTTTCCCTAATGTAAGTAATGATTCAAATATATAAAAATATGTGATAATCATGATTCCCCATTATGTGGCCTTGAAGCCTTATAAAATTTTCACTTATTAATTAGAAAGGCTTTACTCTGGGCTTTTTGATATGGAAATATTTGAAGCTGTAGTATATGAAGTTTTATCCAAATATTTTAAGGAAAAAGACAGACACTATGGTAACTACTATTCTTTAAAAAAATTATTTAGCTATTTCTTATGTTTATTTTAATTAAGGGAAAAACTTAAAAAATTAGGATATATAGTAGTAACTCTTTTTGATCTCCTATTAACTTGTTTTGAAGTCCTGTAATACTCCCAAGATCTTGTTTTGACTGATTAGACTCTGTTCCATTCTGTGCGATAGTAGCAAGTTTGAAGGTATAGGCAACTAATTTGAAGGCAATAAGATTCACAAAGATGCCCATTCTGGTTTGACTATTGTCTCCTTTGGAAGTCCTGTAATGTTCACAATGCCTAAGTTTTATTGGTCTTGTTCTCCACTGTTTTGTCCGGCTTTATAATATCTAATGAGATGGACAATTCCTTTTAAGGAAACAAGAGACAATGTTGATAACCATTGTTGATGACCTTGTACTCTGTTCTACATCATGTGCTATGTCTATCCTTGGTTTTGACTTACAGCTTTGTTTTGCCATATTTGACTTTATTCTCTCCCCCCGCCCCAAAAAAAGTAATAAGAACTAAGGAGTACTTTTCTTTCTCC
Source organism: Cavia porcellus (assembly GCF_034190915.1). Lineage (NCBI taxonomy): Eukaryota > Metazoa > Chordata > Mammalia > Rodentia > Caviidae > Cavia > Cavia porcellus. The sequence continues at coordinate 45,290,733 of NW_026947513.1, read as the reverse complement.
ATTTTTTGGGAGAAGGATTGATTAAAACATACTACTGCATATGAAAAAATGTGACATTTATATGGTTAGCTACAAATACTGTGTTTCTGCTAGAATTACTATTATGAGTTATGTTGTAACTGACAAACGTTGACGAACATGATACGATTGTCCACCAGAAACTCGGTGATCCTGGAGATAAAAGTGACAACGCTGTTCTTGAATTTGAGACTCCTACACAATTGGTGAAACAGATACACAACTATAGAGAGTGAAGTCCAGGAGAGTCCAGTATAACAATTTAAATTTAGAAAAAATTTGGGTTTTACTAATGATGTACTTTTGGTTTTTGTGAATTTAATGGTGTCTCTCAAAGCTAGGCAAATGATATGTAGTTAGAAGAAATTAACCTGAGGACAGAATCCTGCATAATTCCATGCAATATGTGAGAGAGACTAGAGAAGCCCATGAAAACCTCTGACAGGTAATATAAAACTAGACAAGAAGAATTTCCTGTCACCATTTACATTGTGAAAACCGAGGGCTGACTTTCAGAAAGAGAAGTCTAATGTCCATAAATAAGTGTTGCAGTGAACTGGAAGGCTGCTTATTGTCTCAAAACTACAGTTTTCTAATCTGGAAGTTGCTGTAATAGTTGGACCTGGATAAAATGAAAATCTGGATAAATTATATTGCAAATAGGAATTTTTGGAAGATAAACATTGTTATCAGTAGTATAGCATCATAATCATGAAAAAACATCGCAGTGCAAAAAATTTTCCAAGAATAATAAGGAAACAAAAAGCAAGACTAGTGAGAAAATATTTTTGGACAACATGAGGGTTATTTTAACTCATGTTTGGTGGCAAAAAGAAATTAGATGAGACATAGAAAAGAGGATAGGAAGTGTATAGTAGTCACATCAAATGCTAAACTTTTTGTCCAAAATAGGTAGAAAGTTTTCTGGCTTTTGCTAGAAGTTGTTTTGTAGAGTCAGTTATATATTAGAAACCAACACAAAAACCAGAAAGAGGGATGAGACACTTAGGGAACCAAATATATAGAAAATACTTCAGTAAACAATGTTGTACTATACGTTTGGAAAACATAAAGTGATATTTTTATTCTGTAGACTATAGTTTAATTAGTAGTGAAGAAATGTAAGAATATGCCAAGATTTTTAAGATCAAATGTTTATCTAATTGTTTTGCTTAAATCCACAGGTTCACTGATTTTGTTGCAGTTATTTGAAATACAGCCTACATTAAATATTAGCTATAAAGTTGGTTTTGAAAAAAATGAAACAGAATAAGAAATGAACTACTTGTATAAAATTATTGAAGGGACTAGCATTTTTTTGTAATGACACTGAAAAATCTTTCCTCAAAACTTTGTCTTGCTTTCAAATTAGACATTTAATCATCACAAACCAAATATTGTATTTTATCTACAGAGCTTTGGTAATCTGCAAACCCTTTGAACTAATTTTCTACCCCAGTTCCTTTCATCTCAAACTATCCTAGTCTCCTGAAATTTCCCCCCAAATGCAACAATCACATCTACCACAAAGAATTTATGTATCCTCCTCCAGATTGCCATTTATTTCTTCATGCTCACTTGTTGCACTCAGTTCATATCCTTTCCCAGGACCATATAGACCACTTAAAATTACCACTATATCTTTGTCATGTCTTTTATTTACTAAGTATAGTTGTCACTGTCTAATACATTAACAATTACTTGTTTGCTACTGATACACCTCTCTTCAATCCAGTGTAAATTCCCTAGAAGAGGGCTTTGGCATCTTTTATTCCTTACTCTGTATGCAGCATCCAGAATGGTGCCTGAGAATATCTTCTGGGAATGTCCTCTGGGAAATACTTGCTTTATGAAAGTTATTGCTGATGCCACTAATGCAGAACTTTGGAAGGTTTGTGTTCTCAAAGCCTTCCAACTAGTGGAATGTAGCCTTGGGTCCTGCCATCTAGGAAATGCAAGGCATTTGGAGATGGACAAAATATGACATGCAACAGATAGAATTAAATAATTCATTTTCTGGAGAGATTAGTGGGGAAGGAAAGAATACTGAAAGTTGGAGCAATGACTATTAAGTTATATTTAAACAAGAGGAATTTGTTTGTGTGCTCTACACAGTTATAGGGAGATGAAACATGGTGATAATATTCTGTATATTTCACAAATGCAGAAGAAAATATTTTGTGTTTTCCCAACAATGAAATGATAAGTATTTGGTAGATAGCCTTCTTCTTATTTGAATATTGCACAGTGCATACTGTTTTGAAACTGAATAAATATATATGATTTTAATGTGTCCACTAAAAAATGTAGACTTCAAAGAACCTCATATGAAGTTGATTCAATTCCATCATCTGAGAAAGGGCGTAGTTAAAAGAATGGTCATATAAATTTAGTCTTTAAAAAGTCCCAAATCTCGCAAACACCATACAAGCACAGATGTGGAGAACAGCTTATCAACTCGAACTATTCCATCAAACATCAGTTGTCATGAAATTCAGAAAGTATACTACATCATTCTTTTATTTTTTTTGGAAAATCTTACTGTTAGGGCTTTTGTCTAGATGCCCCCTCCTGTAAAATCTTTGCAATCATAGTTAGGTATTTTACAGAATGTGTGATGCTGGGATTAAGGATGTCTGATTATTAAATTAGTCCATTGTTTGATTTGGCACTGCCAGAAATCAGGAAGTGAGCAGAAAAAAGCTGCTATTGTTGCTTGTCATTTATTGGCATTGCTGCTTGTATTTTTCTCTGTGATGCCACTCTGCCATACCACTCTACCTTGGAGTCAGACAGTCATGGACTGAAATCCTTACAAATTGTGACCAAAACAGTTGCTTTCTCCTTTAACTTGGAGTGTCAAATACCTTGTCTCAACAATGAGAAAAGTAACTCAAAGTTTGATACCAAAGAAGTGAGGTCATTATTGTGACTGTACATGACCATGTATTTCAGGAGCCTTTGGGAATAGTTTTCAGGAAGTGTTTGGAAGGTTCAGAGGTCCTGGCTGAAAAAGCAGTCCTGGAAACCCTTAGGTTTTACTTGGTGGGAGATTCTGGGCAGAGTTCAGGAGGCTAGAATACTGATAGAAATAATGCTGGCAAAAATCAGGAAATTTTTGCTGGGACATAGTACTGCATTGGGTTTTAGACTCCAAATGCTGTGGGTTATGCCTTGGAAGAAAGTTTGTCTACATTTTTCTCTTGTCCAGAGTCTTTGCCCAAGAATGAAATTCAGGGTGGCAGACTAATTTGGGGGAACAAACTTCAAGGCCAGCTAATGTTGAGTTCATGTTATGGCTACTATTGGGAGTTTTTAACCAGATTTATGTTCAGAGCAAAGAGCCCAGCAAAATAATTCAAAATGTTGTGGGTTTGGCCAGAAAGGAAGTTCCAGTAAGTTTGGAGCCTCTAAGGCAGGAATATAGGGGGAATTTTTAGAGATTGAAGAGATTAACAAGGAAAAAGCCAAGTATTTCAGAAGACAACAACAGAAAAGGCAGACTTAGGACATCACAGGCAGAAGCAGGACTACTACTTTGCAGCCACAAGTTACACGAGTGAAAAAAATTTCTTTGAGAAGAAAGCCCCAGTACACCATGTTCCAGAATGGTGGCAGCTTACAGGATGTGTTCCTCATGACTGAGTTCAGATTGCTCAGTCACTAAGGTACTCAACCATACAGCCAAGAGAGAAGGAAGCTTGGTTATTGCTCCAGACAGCAATAGATCTTGGTATCATTGATGTGGCACTGGTTTTAGGTGCATCCAGAATGCAAGAGTTGTGGGGTCAGGAAGCATTCCACCCAGATTTCAGAAGGCCTAGGAGGTCGGGCAGTGTGTCCCTGAGAGGGCAATATGTGAAGCTGTGAGGGTGAGGCTGAAGGGGAGACCCCAGAAGTTTGGAGAATCCAGGAACATGGATTATTTGAGAAAAACTATAAGGAGGAAACATAACTGTCCAAGGGAGAAGATGTGAGAGATACAGCCACCAGCAGGAGTGGAGCCATCCCAACCCTTTGGTGTTCACATCTTGACACAGATTGCCTCAGATACTGTACATAAAAATACTAAAACTAATATCTACCCTAATTTTGGACTTGCTTCGGTTCCATTCTTTTGTATCCTCCTATTTATACATTTTGTAATGTAATTTTGGAATGGTAATGTTTATTTTGTAATATTGTGTGTTGGAAATGTTTAACTTTCTTCTCATTTGTACAGGGTCTCACAACTAAGAGTTTGCCTTAAATCTCAGAAGAGACTTTGGACTTGGACTTTTCACCAATGCTGAGCTGTTAGAACTTTGGTAACTCTTAAAGATGGGATAAATGCCTTTTCAGAAAGGGATGATGTGCAGGAGTCTTTCTGTGGCCAGGGGTGGAATGTTATGACTTGTATCTAGATGTTCTTACAAGGTCTCATGCAGTCATAGGTGGATCTTTTCCAGAAATGGCTAGATTTAGAATGTGTGATGTGTGATGCTTAGATAAGGGTGTGTGATTACTAAATTCATCCACTTCCACCTGCCCTAAGCACACAATATAAAAAGGCAGAAAGATGCTTCCCTGGCTGCTCATTGCATATTTGTGATGCTGTTTGTCTTCTGCTCTGTGATGTCTCTCTGCCATGCCACCTTGCCTTGGAGACAGTTGATTGTGACTGAAACCTCTACAAACTATGAGCCAGAATAAACCTTTCCTTTAACATTAGCTGTCAGACATTTTGTCTCAGTAATGAGAAAAGTAACTAACACACTTATCTAGCATGGAAATATTGTCATGTGATATGAAAAACAAAAAGGAAGCACATGTAGACATGTATATTCCATGTTAATCCTTTGCAGAAAAAGTAACAGGATTGCTTATATTTAAAATCCTATAGATCTATTTGTATTTGCTCATGGTGTCAAATAACTATTGATAGATAAGACAAGTTATAACAAATGCTAAGTGGTCAGTTGAAAGGATATCCTTCATATCATGCTATGATATTCTTTACACTGAAATATCATGACATGATTTAAAAGAATGTGTTATATGTCCTCAATGTGTTGAAAATAAAGTTACTTAAAGATAGAAATGCTCTTAACTATTGTTATCCTTCTATTATTTTCCTATGAAATTTTATTTTACCTTTTTCTCACAAAATAAAATTTAAAAAAGAAAATACAGTTGCTGATTGCCTTTAATTATGAGATAATAAGCCATATTTTTAGTTGAAAGATTGAAATAGGCTTGTAAAATATACCTGGGTTATATCTACTTTTTTATTTTAAAGATGGTAAAATTGAACACAACAGAATAGAACAAAACAGAACATAAGAAAGCAATGTAAGAGACATAAATTTCAAAGCAAGACAATTAGAGATCTTCACTATCATATAGTCTGTTTTCTTCCAAATAGTTGACCACATCTTCACATACAGAGAATTCACATGAAACAATATGTGTAGAACTGATCTGAACAAGATGAGGAAGGCATCTTAGTTCTTCAAGATCAGAAAACAGGGAAGTCAAAACAATAGTTGTCACTGTGTCTCTCATTCTCTTCAAAACAGCTGTCCATATCTTCATGTATGTTAAAATTAAACAAAACAAAACATGATAAAATCACTCTGAACAAAGAATAATAATATTGCTTGATTTCAGATAATGACACTTCCGAATCAGCACTGGATAATGCAGTGTCTCTTTTTCTTTGAAGTAGTTGTTCATTTCATCACACATTATATAATCAGTTCTCATAAACTGTTTATAGGTTCTATGCATGCATGAGTCTACATGTATTTCTATCATTTCTATATCAGAGGGAGAAACAAAACAAAGCAAGACAAAACAACACATATTCTTAAAACACATGAAATGAAAAAGTCATATAAAACTACAGTACAAAGTATTCTACAATGATTACTGTGTTGTCTCTTGTTATCATCAATAGAATTGTCTATATCATCAGGCATAGTATAATTGAATATAACAATACATAACAATATTGATAAAAACAGAACATTGTAGATAGTGTAAAACTTCAAAAGCAGGTAATAAATCAGAATAGGTATCTTAGTGAATCTTGTCATCTTTAGTGTAATTGTCTATACTCTCAGACTTGATGCTATCAATCATAACAGATTTGAATAAAATTTGTCAATACCAAACAGTAATGTAACAAAACCAGATTCAACTAAGATCAGTCATGGTAAAACAGTATGAGTTATTATACAGGGCTTCAGATTAAGTTAATAGGAAGTTAAGGATGATTACTGTACTATATTCTGCTATTTTTGGAATAGCTGTGCCCTCAACTCTAGTATAGGTAGACAAACTGGAACAAAATATAATCTATCTAAACAGAGCAGTGTAAGTAATGTGAGTTGTAAGTCCTGATATACTATTAACAATATTCTCTGCCTTCTTTTTTTTAGACTATTCCTCCCCTTTCACTCCCACAGGGTGCACTGTGCATTTTGGGTCCCACCAACTCTCTCAGTTTTTAGATTGGCGGGGCAACCTGCTATTTACCTAGGTGGTTCCAAACCTTCTCACTCCTGGACTTGACCACAAGTTGTATTCCATTACCGACAAAAACCTGTCTTCCCAACCTATCTGTAGGTGCTGGTCGAGTTGCCCCTATTTTCCTCTGGGTCCCTGTCACATAGAGCATTGTTTTCTCATATTTGATTTTCAGTCCATAACCCTTTTCCAGATTAATTATATTTCTTATAAAGAGCATCTTGGTGGACCCTACCTCCTGATCTACTCTGCCTGTGTTTCTGTTTTTTTTTTTTTAGTGTATAAAGGCCATCTATATTAGAGATTATAGTCAACTTTCTCTGTCTCATGTCTGCTATGCTATTTTTCTGCCATTACTTGTTTCCTTTTCTCCTTCATTCCACTTTCTGCCCCACTCATTCAGGCCTCTCTTCCATTGTTCCTGAAATCCTAGTACTTTTTTTTCTCTTTCTCTAGAATGTTCTTCTATATTCTCTGTAGGGTAGGATTGGTGGTCACGAATTCCCCAAGTTGCTCTTTGTCCTGGAAGCACCTTGTTTCTCCATTAATTTCTAGAGACAGTTTTTCAGGGTACATCAATCTGGGCTGGAGGTTATTTTCTTTCAGGACTTGGAATACTTTGCTCCAAACTTTTCTTGATTTGATGGTCTGTGTCAAGAAGCCTACCATGATTTTGATGGGTTTTTCTTTATAGGTGATATGTTTCTTTTCTCTGATGGCTTTTAATATTCTATTCTTGTACTGAATTTCTGGGATCTTGATTATTATATGTCTGGGTGTAGCTCTGTTTTGATTGTAGGTGGCTGGAGTTCTGTATGCTTCATACATCTGAATATCATTTCCTTTTCTTATGCTTTGGAAGTTTTCCTTAAATATTTTTGTGAACAGCCTTTGTATTTAATTTGTTTTTACCTCTGCTTCTTCATTCACATTCTTTGTTCTTAAGTGATAGATCCTCTTGTCATCTTCTAGCCTTTGTATTGTTACTGCCTATTTCCTTGTTATTTTAAAGAGATCTTTCCTTTTATGAATTACACATTGCAAACCGGTGTTCACATTTTGATAGTCTATCCTTAGTTTCTTTAAAGTAGTTTTGCCAGCTTTCCATAAAGTTTTTAATTTCCTGATAATCCCTTTGAATCTGCTTCATGTATTTTATGTTTTATTTATATTCTTTATCAAATGTTTCTCTCCTTTTTTTGTGTTCCTCTGTTTTTCCATCTGTGTCTTCTTGAAGGGTGCTTAGCATTTCTTTTATCAATCTACTTATATCTTGCTTTACTTGATTAAATATTTCACATTTGAGCTCATCTATGAGGTCCTGAAGATATCTCTTTTATGTCCACTGATGCCATGTCTGAGATTGCTTGTTTGCTGCCCTCAGTCACTTTTGTATTTACCTCTCCTGGATCAATGTTCTCAGGGTTGGGGGCTGGGGGCTTTTCTTATTTCTTTCTCTTGTTGTGTTTTTTGTTTCTTCCATACAGGTGTATAGAGGAGGCCCCAGCCCCTTTCCTTGTTCATTATGGTTCTTCTGAAGCATGCTGGCTAGGGATTTCTGCCCTATCCAGTTTGCTTTTAGTCATTTTAAGGTGCAAACAGGGGTGATGTATGCTGCTCCCTCCTCTCCAGGACAGTCAACCTGCAGGGGCTTTCAATGCATTAGTGTGTGCCACACATATGGATTTGGTTTGGGACAACTTAATGGGTCCTGGCCAGGGGAATGACCCAGGCCTAGCAGATCCCACCAATCTGGTCTGAGAAGGGAAATCACTAAAATCAACTGAAATCACTGCTCTTCTTTGCCCCTGCCCAATTCCAATATGTTGTCCAGTTGGTCATCCCTCCCATTCCCATGGGAGGGTCTTATTCCCAGCACTCACTGGAGGTCAGTGCAAGTCCCTTGCCAGCTCCATTCTCCATTGTGCTCACTGACATCTGGTTTCAGCGTGACTGTGGTTCTAGTGAGTCGCAGCAGTGAGAGTTCAGGCACCCCAGCAAGAGCACCATGAACAGTAATCTTAGCTGCTCCAATGGTAGCCCTGGGACTTCATGTTTGACCAGGTCTTTTCCCTTTAGTTTCTTCCTGGGTTGAAAGAATCCATTTCCCTCTGTCTGGATCTCTCCATGATGCTTTGTTCTGGCATCTGAGTTGTCTCTCTCAGGGAGTCTCTGTATTCTGATGCTTACTAATCTGCCATCTTTAGCTCCTCCTTATATCTATTTTTGAGTTAGGTCATCATAACTTGAGCATATTTAGTTAGATAATCAGGAAACACTGTGACCCTTAACTGATTGCATCAGTTTGATTAAGAAACACCCAACTAAATGTTTCAGCATAGTTCTGGATGTGGATGGCCCACCCTAGGGCAACTTGTGGCCTGGATGGTATAAAGGGGAAAGAAAGGATGGAGCTATTACTGCATCTTTGGAGAAGCTACATTCTTTGCTTCCACCTTGGATGTCATCTCCTGGCTTTCAGTGTGGATGCTTCGGCCTAATGATGCACACAAGGGACACCACACCAAGCTCCAGCCTTGACTGGTTCTTCGATCTGCAGTATGTAGGCAGACCTGGTGCACTCTTCCATACCCATCTCTGCAGGGGGCCAATGTAAACCAATCTTGTCAATTCTTTTTATTTGTATATCTTTTGTTAAATCTTTTTCTTCAGGAAGCAATGACTAATGTAAAAAACTTATTTTTGGAAGATAGTCACAGATCTCTTTGTCAAAGCAACAGCTGTATATCATAAAACTAAATAATTTTTTAGAAAGATAATTTACTCTGCAAAGTGAAGAATAAAGCCCTAAGAAAAAAGGCTAAGTCATCAGTCATTTGGAAATATATAAAGTATTTTATCTGAAATTAAAATGTTCAGAATAAAATTTACTCTCTGGGTTAGGTGATATTTTTCTTCTTTAGTCAGCTCAGTCAAAATCAATGTTAAAAAATACACAAAAAGTATTAGATAATGTTGTGCTAAGTTATTTAAATAAAAAATAATATCCTACCCTGTTGGAGACCATAGATTATGAATTGGATCTAGAGGGTGTCAGAAGCAGTCTTTGTCCTGTCTTTTGAGCCTGGTGAAGCCATGGATAGGAATTCTGTGGCACTCACAGGGCAAGGTAAGACCTGCTCAGGATGACAAGGATCTTTAAAGTAATGTAGTAGCAGCAGTAAAAGTTTCACCTGGGGAAATTACAATTCCTACATTGCCCCTTGTCTCATTCTTGCAGGAAGGCTTAGTTTTTAGTAGCCCACAGCAACCACCACTACTGGTCCTAGCATCACTGCTGCCCACCCCATGCACTGGCTAGTAGAACAGCGGCAAGCTGAGAAGTTTCTGGCTTTGCTCATCCTGAGGAAATGTACTCTCAACCCTCCTGTTATGCATTACTAAATTGTGTGTTTCCTATTTTATCCATATCTGTACCCCTCTTAAGGAAAGTTGGGGATCTTGACCTAGGTCCTCAGTACTACTATGATTGTTTTCCATATTCTTTAATCAGGAAAATATAATTCTCAAATGACTCACAAGTATTCTTCCCTGAATACAATCTCTTTACATAATTCTATGGTGAAAATAACAGAAACATGACACTTTCACACTTAGATATTGAGAAACAAACCATTGTTCATTGAGTGAATGAGAAAATAGCTTATGATTATAAGACTAAGATAAATTTTATCAAGCATCAGATGAAGAGAGAAATGAAAATGAATTCTTTTGATTGGGAAAAATGACAACATTCTTAAGCCAAATACTTCTGAAAATAAATTAGAATTAGTATAACTCTGGCAAGCCAAAACAACAATTTTAAATTCTTTCATATAAAAATAGTATGATTTACTACCTGAGAAATACTGGCATATTAAAGGAAAAAAGTGATAGAGTTTAATTACTATTTTCTAGAGAGGAATGTTATAGTTTGAATCTTGTATTTGACCATAGCCAAATTTTATCTAAGTAACTAACTCATTATGTTATACTATATTATAGATAAATGACTAATTTTCTACTCAGGCTTAGCTGAGCTATGAGGAAGTAAGCATAGCATTTTCAAAAATGGCAATATAATTTATGCAAGAAACATTTTATTTTCTTTCAAATTGCATTCTCCGTTTTCACAAATGGAATACCTAGTAACAAAAGGCAGTCAATATGAGTTAGGATAATAAGAATGATGGCTTTGCAGCAATCTTCACGAGGAAAGAGACTTGAAGTAATCTAATATTAAGCAGTTTGTTTTGTTTCTAATGCTCAGTTTCTTTTACCTGACCTTACAAAAAACAACTGTCTGTCATACCTACAGAATGACATACCAGTATCTGTGTTGCTAGCAATGTTTCTTACCTTGCTGGAGAGAGGCAGCTCTATATTCTTCTAGGTAGAAATTAAAAAGAGCAAGATTTAGAATTGTGGTTCATTTATAAGTTTGTGGCAAAATAGCATGTTGCTTCCTAAGTATAAAAACTAAAGGAGTTAGTGGTATCCAAAATGTACAATACATTCTGTGAAAGTGAAAGGGGAGGAATTGTCTAAAAAGGGAAAGCAGTGGCCATTGTTAATCTATTATCATGATTTGAAACCTATATTGTTTTCATTGTTCTGTTTATTTGGTTTTATTCTGTTTCAGTTTGTTTGATCATATTACATTTGATGGCATGGACAGCTATTTTAAAGATAACAAAATATATTATGACAACTGTTTTTTAATTTCCTATTAGCTTGATTTGAAACCCTGTATTGCTTTCATTGTTTTGTTTTGACTGGTTTTATTTCATTTTGTTTTGTTTGATTGTATCATGTCTGACGATATAGACAACTACTTTGAAGACAAGAAGATGCGTTATGATACCCATTGTGGTTTTACTATTATCTTTTTTTGAAGTCATATACTGTTTCCATTGTTTTGTTTTTATTGGCTTTAGTCTATACTATTTTGTTTGATTCTATTATGCCTGATGGTATGCGTGATTCTTTTGAAGATAACAAGAAGCATTGTTGATCTCCTTGTATTTTGTTTTTAAGTCATGTACCGTGTTCATATTCTTGTTTTGATTGACTCTATTCTGTTTTTTTTTTTCATGTGATTTTATTCTCTTCAAAATAAGTTTGTGGTAGATTCTTTACTGTGTTTATTTTCATTTTAGGGGAAGGACATTCTCAAAACTCTTCTGTAAGGAAAATTAGTTGATGGGGTTCATTTGCACAATCTTCTGCATGTTCTATACTAGATCTATATTTGAGGTAAAGCCTACTCTCTTTACCACATTTCCTACTTTTTAAAATGTTGCAGCAGTTGGGTGTTTTACTAAAAACAATGCTCTTATCACATATTCAGTACAGGATGATATGTATGTAAATGTATCATAAGTTCCTGAAGGGATTTAGCTGTAGGTTTCTCAGGGGAAACATTGAGTTGATAATTGCTATAGCTTATGTAGCAGTTAATAATATTGAGCGAGTATTATTCTCTATGATGAAGTCAAAGTTGAGAGGGAAGTGCTTTTCTTGGTGTATTTGAGGTAATCAAACATTATCCTTAGTTCTTAAAACATGGTATCAATAATAGTGCTTGGTTTCTATTATTTTACAATCATTAAAGATTGCATTTTATTCTAGCTAAGTAAAAAAGGTTGTATAAACTGTATAAAAATAATTATCATAAAATTAAGAAGTTTTAATAATCTTTGATGACCACTTTTATCATGGCAATAAAATGATGAACTATGCAATACTGACACCTATCAAATAAAAAGGTGTCTAGGCTATAAAATTATTTCATATTTCCAAATTTTCTAAAAAACAGAAAAAAATTGACTCACTTATTTCTGATATAAGCTCACAATTTCTGTATTTTACCTAGAAAGTTTTGAAATTCATTCTCAGTCAATTAGGAATTTTGCTGTAAATACTTGCCAATATTTTTTAAAATTGACTTTAGTGATAGGGATAGAGCTCATTGCTAAGTAGATTGACTAGCAAACTGGAAACCTTGGACCTGATCAAAGCACTACACCACCAAAAGGTACCAACTGAAAAAAATTACACATGTCTGTTATTTTGTGTTAATCAAACATTGTTCACATATAAATAAATAAATATGGTTCTCCCACACTGATTGCAGAATCACTGTACTCAGCAGATGGACTCAAACTTATTGTCCACTAAAAGATGAAGAAAATACAGTACTTGTCCACAGTGTAATACCATTCAGCTAGAAAGAAAAAACAGAATGGACTTCTGTCACTGGTCATAACATGGATGAGACTGCAGGACATTAGGTTAAGTGAAATAAATCAGATACAGAAATACAAAAACATGATCTCATTTGTAATGGAGCCTAAGAAAACCAATATCAGAAGGGCTGAGAGTAACACAGTACATACTGTGGAGACTAGAGAGGGAGAAAGGGTGAGGTTAAATCAGTGAGCACAGTTACAGGTAGATAGAATTCTGGTGTAGTGAAGTAGGGTAATTATAGTTAAGAAGAAATTTCTCTACATTTCAAAGTAGCTAGAGAGTTTTTGAATACTTTCTCCACAAAAAAAATACATATTTGGAGATGATTAATATGCTAATTACTGTGATTAGTCATGATATAATGGATATTGAAACATCACATTTTACCTTCTAAACCTGTACTATTTTTATTAATTTATTTAAAGTAGCAATAAAGCAAAATTACTGTTCTATAAATAAAAGATGGTGAAATAAAAAGCACAAATTTGAGTGACTGGACCAGGCAAATGACCTAAATTAGTAAGATAGACAGTATGAAAGTACAGTAATGCACAAGATAAAGCATTGACTTTGGTCTCCTGTATAACTGTGGGCTAACAGAGCAGTATATATGCAGCCTCAGCGAAGTTCTGACACACAAGAACTAATGCACATTGCTGTCAGATCTTCCAATTATGTTTAAGATGAACTAGGAAGCTGCATTTAAAAAATGATATTTATTCTGATATTTTCAGGCTATCAAATTAATTAATATTTACTTTATTGTGCAAGCCAACAAAATACGCTGCAGTCTTGTATTTTGGCAAAATAACTTGTTTGGCTAAAAGCTAATTTCAACCATTAAGATGTTGTAAATGTACCAAACTTTTAAAAAAAATTTATTTAAGGAGAAAAAAAAACAGAAAAAGGGTACAAGTTATACAGAATTTCAGAAAGAATAAACAGTAGGAAATCACTAGTTAGTAGATTACATATTATTATCTTAGAAATAGTTATTCAAGTTACAAAATTAAAGCTTATAAAGTGGACTTTCAAACAGTGAGACTGGAAACAGTTTTATTCAATGATCCAACACAACTCAGTAATATGGTTATTTATCTTATACACTTAAATATATATGCAGTTATATCCTTTAAAGCACTTTCTTTTACTTTCTTTTGTGCAATGAAAATTACACATTTTGGGTTTTATTACTGCCACAGTTCTTATTACTTTTTTTTTGAAGAGAGTAAAACCAAATGTGACATAACAGAACAGAGTCGGTCAAATCAAAAGGGTGGACATAGTACATAATGTAAAAACAAAACACAAGGTGATCAACAATGGTTACCATACTGCCTCTTGCTATCTTAAAAAGAATTGCCTATATCATCAGTTATAATAAAATTGAGCAAAACATTAAAGGATAAAACCAAAACCTTGGAGACATTACAGGACTTTAAAAGAGGATAATAGTCAACCAGAATGGGCGTCATAATGAACCTTATTGTCTCCACAGTTATTGCCTATACTTTCGAACTTGGTACTATCAAGCAAAGCAGAATAGGGGAAAATTAGTCAAAACAAGATGGCGAGGGCAGTACAGGGTTTCAAATCAAGTTAATAGGAAATCAAAATGGGTTACTATAATGTATCCTGCTATTTTTTATTTATTTTTCCCTTAATGAAAAAGATAAAAATAAAAAAATAAATAATTAAAAAAAGGAGATTGTTATGGAAGAATTTGTGTGTTTTCTAAAATTTTTATTTTAAAGAGAATAATATCAAGCAAAACAAAACAGAATAAAGCTAATCACAGCAGAACAATGAAAGCGATATAGAAATTGAAAATAAGATAATAAGAAAACAACAAATGGTACCATAATGTTTCTTGTTTTCTTCAAAATAGCTGTCCATACCATGAAACATAATCAATTCAAACAAAACAAAGCAGAATGAAACCAATCAAAACAGAATATCAGAAAAAACAAGACACTGAGAACAATACTGGAGTTCAAAAAAAAAAAAGACAAGAAAAACCATCATATTTGATATACTGCATATTGTTATCTTCTTTTTTTTTTGGTCTTTTTCCTTTTTATCGGAACCGGGGATCGAACTCATGACTGCCTGCTTGCAAGGCAGGCATTTATGCCGCTGAGCTAAATCTCCAGCCCCAATTTTGTTTTTGGGGTACCAGGGATCAAACTTGAGACCTCGCACTTGCCAGTGTTATCTTCTTAATACAAACCCAGACCACTGGCCTTAGGCCTCAAAGTCAATAAAACAACAAAAGCATTAAGTTGTTTTGGTACCTCAGATGCTATCAATTCAGCCTCTCCTTTGAGGCAATGAGATGCTTGTAGAGTTTGTGTGGTGAGGTGTGATCTTGTCTTTCTCTCTGTATGCCAGTTGGCTCACAAGAAGGGTGAATTGGCTTCTTGTTACTGCTCCCTGGCCCAGCATGGCTTCTGCTGACTCACAGAAAAGGCAGATTTGGCTCGTCCTCCTCTCCAGACCCATGTGGATTGTGCTGGGTCATGGAGTGAACTGGCTTCTTGTTCTTCTTGTTACACTTCCCAGTTCCATGATAGTCTCTGCTGACTCATGGGAAGGATATTTTGGCTTTTTCTCCTCCTGGGAACCACATGGCTTGTGTTGGATTATGGAAAGGGTGAATTGGCTTTTTGTTCCTTGTACCAGGTCCTGCATGGCTTTTGCCGACTCATGGGAAACACAGGTTTGCTTGTTCTCCTCCTGGGACCTGCATGGCTTGCACCAGGTTGTAACATGGGCATGCTGACTTTTTCTTCTTGCTCCTCCCAGGTTCAGCATGGCTTCTGCTGACTCACAGAAATGGTGGATTTGGCTTTTCCTCTCCTGGGACCCATGTGGCTTTCTCTGAGTTATGGGAAAGGGAAGACTAGCTTCTCAATATGGAAAGATTTCTAAATTTCTCACATGTATTAGTACAATCTGAAACTTCAGTGATAAATTAGTATAAATACTATTTATCTGGGTGTGGTGACTCATGAGTGTAATTTTAGCACTTAGGAGGCTGAGGCAGGAGGATTGCCATAATTTTGAGGCTGGCCTTGACTATATAGTGAGTTCAAAATCAGCCTGACTTACACAGTGAAATCTTGTCTCAAAAGCAAACAAATAAACAAATAAAACAAAACAAAGTGCTATGTATAGTCATTAATTGACCTAAAGTGTCTTGGTATCTAGGATTATTATACTAAAATTATTACCCATTAACCCTTTCTAACATTTATATCTCATTTGTTACTTTCTAAAATTTAAATTGCTTTGGTGGACCTACTTGAAATGTCTTCATCTCCAGAAGGCAATGAATCTGTCTTCATCATTACATCCCATAAATCAGCTCCAGCTCAACAATTGATAGCATAATCGTTTTCTTGGATAACTATACTTTACTTTCCAATTGGTCATTTTGCCTTCTACTTGTTATTTTTCCATATTTCTACTGAGATTCTTAATAGAGCTATTTTTCAAAAACAGATGTGAAGAGTCAATTTACTGCATAAAATATTTCATGACTTTTGATCTTCTCAGGATATAGTCCAATATGTTAGTAGAGTAGGCAAGGACATTTGTAACTTTCCTAGGAAATGTTTCTCCCTCACATCTTACCTAATGTTATTTATGCTTTATCTGCAAGTTTTCTTGGAAGCATCCTATATTGTTATGACCTTATATCTCTGTCATATACTTTCTGAGTAGTTATATTCTCTCTGATGGGCTCTGACTAGGAACGAGTTGAAATCAGAATATTCCTGTGAAACTGTGCTCTGTGTCTCAGATAGATACAGCGATTATTTATTTAGTGTACCAGTAGCAGTGATGCTATTTAGTTAATAGAATAGGTTCATTTATTTTTTCATTTACTTATTCAAAGCACAGTTGTCTGGGGTGGGACATAATGGCTCAGCACATTTGTTTGGTCTGGATAGGGCCCTGGGTTAGACCCCAAATCATGCAAACAAAACAAAATCATTAATTAAAATTATTTAAACAACATATTTAAGTATGGTGAGTAAATAATGGATACTCAACCAAATATATCATTCTAAGTTCTTAAGCCATAGCCTTCAAAACATTTATAATCTCACATACTAGTAATGCCAGCACTCTGGGTATCTAAAGCAGGAGGATTGTAAACTTGAGCCCAACCTGAGCAATATAATAATTTAACAAGATTCTGTTACTGTTTCAAAATTTTTAAAAAAAAATTTTAAAAGAGCAGGGAACGTAATTCAGTGTGAAGGCCCTGGTTCAGTTCTCATTAACACACACACACACACACACACACACACACACACACATTCTCTCATAAGTGTTCAAGATAAGAGGAATATAAACAACTGAAGCTAGGCATCAAAAAACACTTACAATGAAGTAAGTTAAATGCACAGTATTTTGGTTGTGTTATTTTTTTGGTAAGAAGAAAAACAGATATAGAAGTGAGGCAGGAAATGTCTGAAGGAAGCCTGGATGATAAGACTGAAACTGCCTCACAGAAATGTGGATAAAGATGAGAGGGAAGAAAAAGAGTTGTTCATGCATTATCTGGGAGAATCCTTAAGGAAACAGCAATTTGAAAGCTCCTACGAAGAAAGGAGTATTGACAAAAGAGACCAGAGTCATCGGAATTACAGAGAAACAAGATAGTATAGAATATAAGGTCAGCGACCACAGCAATCTCAGCTTTGTAAGGCAGATCATATATAGCTTTGGATACATAGTTTTGGATTATTTTTTAGATCATACATAGCTCTAGATTTTAATTTGGGAGTGATCAGAGAATTTTGGGAGGTTATATGTAAGGGAGGAAATGATATAAATTATAAATTCGACTTCAGAACATCATTCTGGATTTCCAAAGACAGCCAGAATGAAAGAGTTGGTGAAACGCTTTTGGAAGCTAATTCCTAATATAAATAAAAGTTCATGGAAGCTTGAGCCATAGAGGTGGTAGTGAAACTGTCGGATTCTGAGGTCATTTGAAAAACAACAAAGACATGTGTTAATGAGCCGGATGTAGGGTCTGAAGAGAAGGGACAGGAGTTAAGCTTGACCACAAAGCTGCTGGTCTGAGGGACAGAAAAGCAGTTATGTGAATGAAATTTATACCTACATGGATAAGATAAGTTGTAATGAGGTGTGTTTTGTGAGACAGCTAGGAGTTCAGTTTAGAAAATGTTAAATTTGAGATTACCTGCTAACATCGCTAAGAAGATAGATGATTAAATTATTGAATCCAGAAGTATAGAATTTATGGTAAAGGATAAATTTAAGGCTAAAGTTGAGAATCATGATGTGATGATAATTTAAAAACATGAACTCAGATAAATTCCATAGAGAAGTGAATCTAGACAAAAAAGAGGAGCCCAGGAGTTGACCCTACCTTCTCATATCATACCTTGTATATGGGGAATTATCCATCAATATGAAACATTGTGGAAGAAATGAAAAAGGAGACGGTAGTGAATAAATGCCATAAAGGCTAAATACTGACGACAGAAAAAGTTATAAGGCCAAAAAATGATCTTTGTATGTAGAAAAATAACAAACAAACGTCAATTTTGGCCTTGGAAAGAGTTTTAATTGACTGATAGATGTGAAAATCTGATCATAAGACCAACATAGGGATAAAGAAGTTATAGTTACAGACTATGAGCAAGTTTGGGAAGAGTGATCTCTCCTATCCTGCAAAGATGAGGAGAAAAATTGGAAAATGTTAGCAAAGAAACCAATGAAGAGTGGGTGTGTGTTTACAAATGTGTAGGGTGATAATAAGGAAGACTGTAGAGAGGGAAATTCTGCAATGCAGTGCGATCTGCAGGAGTGTGGAATAAGTAGTTTCTAGTTAGAAGTGTCTTAGTTACTTTTTTCTTAATGCTGAGACAAAAGGTCCAACTCTCAAAGTTAGAGGAGGATGTTAGAGGAAGAAAGCTCACAGTTTGTAGAGGTTTTAATGCATAATTGGCTGATTTCAAGGCAGGGTGGCATGGCAGGGGCATCACTGAGCAGACACGGTTCATGGCAGCCAGAAGGAAGCAAAGCAATGAAGGAACGTTCAGCAAGTGAGGACACCAGTCCACTTTCTGTCCCTTGTATTTCATCCAGGCTACACATCATCAGAGTGGGTAACACTCACATATAGGGAGGCCTTCCCATTATCCACACCCGGAACTATGTCAAAACAATTCATGGATTAATTTAACAATCCCACACCCATAATCCCAGCGTCACACACTTAATATCCCCACCCTTTAGATCCAACCACCTCTGTAAAACCCCACCCATGACTGTATGAGGCTTTGGGGTGACATTCAGACGCAAACCATAAGTATAGTATTTGGCCTTGCTAAAAGCAAGACGTCCTCAGCTGTGACACAGTGTGGAAAACAATGTAGGTGTGGAAGAGATATAGTAATGCTTTTAAAATCTCATTTCTCATTACTTCTGCTTTCTCAGAAAAAAGCAAGGTCCACTACTGTTAAATGCGATGGTGGGGAAATAGATACAATAGCATTGAATATCAAATAAAATTCTAGGGAAGTAGAATAAATATATAACTACTACTTTACTCAATTTTTAAAATCAATATAGTTAGTGATCTTGAATTTAAGGTGAAAATATTTTTCTCTCAGCTACTTTCACAGAGTTAGAATATAGAATTCGAGTTAATCTGGGAGATGCTTTACTTAAGTAAGCTTAAAGAGCTTTAAGCTTAGAAAGCTTAAAGATGCTTTACTCCAGTAAGCTTATCATAAAGTCCAATATAAGCAGGGACCTGAGTATACAATATAAGAATATGGTGATGATTACTGTGGAATTCCAAGTGGGGAAAGAAGGACATGCAGATGTATGGGTTTAAGGTCCATGTACTGACAAGATCATTGCAAGGAACTGGGTTCTGGTAGGGTCAAATAATTTTCTTTTTGGTATACTAAAAGAGGCAGATAACACAAAGGAGTATTAAGACTGCAGAGTTCTGAACATATTTGTGTGATAAAACTTAGGTGACTATACTCCATAATAATAGTTTATTAGCAGGACCATGCCACTTCATCTGGTATTTGCTTTGGACAACACTCTACATTTTTACCCCCTCCCCCACTCCAGGGAACACTAGATTTTTTTCAAGATGTTATTGGTTCTGATGTCTGAGTATTTGTGCTCGTGCCCCTATAGAGACTGGAGAGCCTTCAAAGCACCCATGATGAAGAGGTCAGTCCCTACGGTAAAAGACTACTCTGTCTAATGCATCAGCTGTGCCAATATTATAAAATTCTGTTCTGGAATGTAGTGTGTGCTTAACAAATGTACCCTAAACCTGAGTGGAAATTTATCATTATATGTAGGATCTGGTGGAAAGTATGTCCTATGAATTGATGTTCTATGAATTCATGTCTTGGATTTTATGCTTCCATTAATTCCCACTTACAGAATATTTCACTTTTAAGAAATAATGACCTATATATCCCTCACCACATAATAACCTATTAGTTATGCTATTTGTTAATTTGAAGCACTACATAAATCCACACTATCTTCCCTACCTCATGTTTTAGTGAAGTTATTAAAAAGTCAACAGACTATTATTTAACCATATGCAAGAAGTTTATGGTCTGTGCTGCACACACTGCTAGAGTCTTTATAAATCAGTAGTGTAAATTCTCAGGTTCACAGTTTCTGTTCTACAGTATCTGTAGAACATTATGTAGATGATATCTAGCATCTCTTCTGATTGCTACTTTCTGAGTGCTTCATCCCGCTTATTACTCCTTCTCTTGGTCTCCTTTCTGTTCCCTTTCTTACATGGCTTGTATGTGGCCCAGCTATTATCTTTATGATTCAGCCATATTTCATTCTTGCATAACTCAGATGCATCCTCAACACTGGAAAGGGTTTCAGCTGAACATATTCTAAGACAAATAGGCCTACGACACCTTCCGTTGATTGTATCTTGTTATCCACCTAGGGCTGTCATACAATTTCAATTGGTTCTGTTCTCACTTTACTCTCTGAGAATGGCAACCCTCACGATGTGAAGCCTGGAGTGCTCTGCATGGCAGCCTGTTCCTTATCTGTCATTGTGTCCTGATGCTTTCATGGCCCCTTACACCAAGTTTTAGCTTAAATCTTGAGCATTTCAACTTCTTATTAAGGAAGCCTTACTCTTTCCTTGCTCATGGTTTGTCTTTTATTTATTGCTGCATCTGGTCAAGTCAAATTTGTAAATAAACTGATTAATTTTGATATAAATACATGTATATTATATAATTAATGGTTTTTTAGGAGATATTTATATTCATATCATGCTAAGCCTACAAGGGAGGAGACACTTCTATATTGCTTAAAAAACTCAACTGATTTTCTGTTGCACATTTGAATTTTTCACATGAAATTCATTCTGACACTATGGTCCTACTGAGCCGGAAGGAAACCCAGGAAAGAAGTGAAGAAATGACTGCAATGGTCTTGGTCAGCAAGGAAAAGCTCTGGCTGCCCACTGTGTCTCTGTGTGTTCACTCCAGGCTGCCAAGGTCACTGGCATCAATGTAGGTGTGATTTCTGAGAACAGGTGCCCAAAAGACAGCATGTGCTACTCACTCATGCAACACTTCCTTTTCATTTCCTCAGCAAAATGTTTTAAACACTGTGAAATAAAAGCAGTATTTCCTTGGGCCTTTCTTGTCAAATGGAATAAATGGTAAACAGAAGAGCACTATTATAATGAGTACCCTCCAGCACAAGGAACTGTATGTTTCCGATCGTTGGTATTTAAGGAACATTCACCACTTTAGACAAAGCACTTCATTCAGTGATTTTGTAAATGTTCACAGATCGAGTCCTCTGGGATCTCGGTGGCCTTCTCTGTGATTCCTCCCCAGGAATCTGCTTCGTGCCTGCTTCAATTCCCTTTCTTGCCACCAAGTTCTGTAGGTTAGAGAAAAATATTTACTCGCTTGAAAAGCAAAAGAACAAACACACAAAAAACGAGAATAACAATAATAATAATAAAAACTTGAACCCAAACCTAGACCATAAAATTTCAGTATATTTGTAGCAGTATTATTTGTTTTCTGGAAAGAGTCATTAGGCAAATATCACTATTTCAAAACCCTCCCATAGAAGCTCATTGTGTAGATAATACAATTCACCTTCTCTTGGTGCACAGTGTGCTGTGCTCCTTGAGCCTCACACCTCTATTTTTATCTGCTCTCGTCACCATTTACTCTTCCTTTTTCATTCCTCATGAGCCACACTGGACTGATCTTTAGTTCCTTGTTTCTCACTTCCAAGGGCCCAGTCTCCCTTCACATTTTGCTTAGAATTCTGTTTTTGGTTTAGGTCAGCCTTTCCTCAACTAGATTCCGTTCTGGACTCTGGCTTTGTGAAGACGTCCTCTTCTTTCCCTCATCACCATTAACTGCACTAGATATTCTCTTGGTCCTATCATACCTTATTTCAGATTTTTGTAACATTTACTGCAGAGGCTCAACACATATCTGTTCCCACATCTCTGTTCCTTCTTGATCTCCTTTCTTTATTGCTGCATTCCAAGCAACTAGTGAAAACCCTGCCACAGTGATATGCTGACATGAGATACATTTCAATCCTATCCTTCAACTGCTTCCAGAAATTTACATGTTTGGTTAGTAACCTAGGAGTTCTAGAATGGAGTCATGATCCAGAAACTATTTTGTTTCTCATTCTGAAATTCTCATGCAATGTAAATCTCCAGTCTGGTAGATTTTGCTCATTATCAATAGGCCTGGTTTTCCCCTTTGCTGGTTACTATTTCTAATATTCAAGTGCTTTCTAGTGTTCCAATGCATTTACACAAAACTGGTTTCTTTCCCTTCCTTGCTGGGCCAGGAGTCACATTTCAGCACAGGTGCACCCACCCTACCGCACAAGCCCCTTGAGCCATCAGGGTTACACTGCAGCTGTCTTGCCACACCTCTCCTAGGTGGAAAACCTAGCCCTACATTTAGTCTCATGTATACCATAACTGCTGTTTGTGAATAATTTCATTTTACACATAAATGGCGCAAATGTCTGCCTCTATTGTATATATAAATGATTCCTACAGACAAGAAAGTTAATGCGTACATCTCTGGCTTTGCAAGTTTTCACTGGCCAAGCCTCTGCTTTAATATTTAAAATGCTTTCTTCAATCATGCCCCCCCCTTTCACTTCTGGCATAGTAAAATCTACAATCATACCTCACATAATTACCTCTCTTTCTTCTTGGTAGAAATAGACCTTCCTTGGTACATCACTTCTCAGGTCTATGTACTTCTTTTGGTTGACGGTGTCACTTTTTAAAGCAAGTATCAACATTCTAGTCATTCTTTAAGATCCAACTGAAGTAACAGCTTCTTGTATCTCTGTCCATATCTAGCACAAATTCTAGCCCATTTCTCCTAGGCATGAATAAATTCTGCACATTGAAGCCAAAATACTATAGTAAGAGTTAAATTTCATAACAAAAATCTCAGTAGGATTAAAATATGAGCTCAGGGATTTACATTTGTCATTAAGAAACAGTATCATTTTGAGAAAATTTCTTAAAATTTTGCCTTACTTTCATTGATGTAAGGAGAAAAGTGCCACTTTAATCTCTTGTGAAAATTGTACAAGTTGACTACAAAGTACTTAGTGCCTAAAAATAACTATTGTTATGATTCTTACTGGAATATAAAGGGATAATCAATATTTATCAGGCAAGTAAATCCTCTGGACACTTTGCAAAATTTGTGTCATGGTTTTACTGAGAATTTTGCCTACTCCTGCCACCCATATTCCTTTTCTAATTTTTTCCATTTTAGTTAAAAGTTTGTTCTCTGGTCTACAAAGCATTTATTTGAGTGGAATGATTTAATTTTCCCAAATCTGAAATTCCTGGGAAACAAGCCCCCTGATTCAGTGACGACCACAGTCTTCCACCTTAGTGTCTCCCTGTGAATACAGTTCTGACTGCCCTAGGAACAAGACCTGCGGCCTTCAGGAAGCCCTGTTGTGTGTCTGGTGCCCATCCAGAATTGCCTCACAAGGAGGGTTTCATGTCCCATTAGACCCTAAAGGGACTGAATGTGCCCATCAGACTTTAAGGACAAGGGCAATGCTCTCCAGCAATTGTTTTAAGTTATTAGAAAATTGTATTTCCTTAATAAATTTCCTGTATCAGATGAATTGCTTTGTGGTTACAAGAATCCCCAGAACTTCTGGGGACAGACGCATGACAGAAATCACTCTGTGCTCACGGACTTCTTAGAATTGAAGTTCACCACTGAGTTTGTTTCAAACCACAAAATTAGCATGTCATTAAATTCAGTATATATAGCCACAAAAGCAGAGAGACCATCATCCATTCAGCTCCCTTTCACTTCTTATCCTCTGCTTTGGAAAAAAGGTAAGAATTTCAGATAAAAATTTAATGCAAATTTATTACAAACTGGACCTAGCTGTGGAAAGACCATGATTGATTAAAATACAATATTTCAAATAAGGATAATTAAGGAAGTGCTGAGACTGTGTTTAAGATGGAACTGTTCAGAAAGGTTTGGAACAAAAAATAACAATAATCAAAAAGAATAGATTTGTGAATAAAAAGTAGCTTAGAGTATCAATCAGTTAATAAGTTCTGGTTTAAAAATTGATATATAAAAGGCTAAGAATAAAATGTAAAAAATTATAAATAATTACATAAAATGTATTGGAAAATTCTGAAAGACTAGGTCTTTTCTCTAATACAAAATTTTTTTGGAGTTTTTTTTTTTTTTTTTTTGAGGGAAGATCCTTTTTGAGACAGGGTTTCACTATGCAGTTCAGGCTGGTCTCAAATTTGCAGCAATCCTTCAGTTTTAGCCTCCCAAGTGGTGGGATTAGAGGTGTGCACCACCACGCCCAGTTTAACATAATTGTTTCACATTCCAAATTATATTGGCTATTTTGAAGACAAAGTAGAAATGTTTTTTATGAATTGTTTTTAGTTTAGAAATTTAGTTTTAAAATATGAGAACGGAGATTAAGTGTCAAGTGATATGGCATAAGCACTATTTTTTGAAATATATTATGTGAAATTCAATATAAACCAGTAAAGAAGCCAAATTTTGGTCAGAAGTGTTGGCATTTATTTCATAAGAGGCACCCAGGTGTAAGAGGCATGCAGGAGCCTGAGACCTTTGGAGAAATCTTCACAGGTCGGGAAGCATATTTAAATAGAGAGACAAGAAAGAGGAGCCCGTTAATCTCCAGTCACAGGACTCACAGAGGAAACATCACTGGGTGTGTGGGGGACAAGAGTGTAAGGAGAGGTAGCTGGTGAGCAAGCTGCCAGCCCCAGCAAATGCATCTGGACAGTAAAACAAATAAGTACAGTGTTTAAATAAAGACCTCATGGGTCTGGGGATTTAGCTCAGCGGCATAAGCGCCTGCCTTGTAAGCAGGCAGTCATGGATTCGATCCCCAGTACCCATAAAAAGGAAAGAGAGAAATAAATAAATAAATAAAGACCTCACTTGTACTGGAAATGGAAAGATATGGTGAAACTGAATTTCACAATTATTTTGTTTTTTAGGAAGATAGAAGAACTGAACTTCTTTTTGCACACTTTTTGGTCAGTTTTTCCCAGTAGAATGTAGGCTTCCGTAGGGCCAACATTCTATCCCTAAAATCTAGGCTGTCTCACAATTAAGATACCATACTCATATTTTTGAACACATGAATTAATACATTAGCCTGTAAATATTTATTATTCTCTATATCTTTCTAAAGCACGTACTGTGAATGAAATTTTTAAAAAATATGAAAGACAGTGAGTTGAAAAAATCAAAATAGCTTACCAAGAAAGTTCAAGTTGAAATTTAGGAGTAGAAAATGACAGTAGGTTTCTCTTTAGTCATATAACTCTTATGTTTTCCAGGAAGTTTTATAATATTAGTTATCTTCAATTTTGTTTAAAGAAAAGTAACAGTACCTAAATAATAGAATAAATCTGACAGCTGCTCTCCGCCCTCCCCCTCCAGCACCTGCAGCCTCACCATGAAGATGCTCCTCCTCCTCGCCTGCCTCATGCCTCTGGCTTTTGCAAAGCAGGTGGGTACAGAAGGTGGCCATGTGATTGAGACACACAGGACAATCTGCCTACCTCCAGAGAATGGCACCGACAATATGTTTTAATGTTTAAATTGGAGCATTTTAGCAATATTATTATCTGTTTCTCTTAAAACTGGGACAGACTTTCTATGTCAATATTCCAGCTGTCCCTAAATGAAAAACAAACAAATCAGTAAGTTACAAAGCAAGAAACACAGACAGACAGACACTTAAAGAAAAACAGCAAATACACACTGGCCCTACTTGTGTCCACCCAGACATACCCAGGAGATGGAGTAGAATAGTGAAACTCACAGCTAAGACAGTACTTAGAATCAGAGCAGGGAGATTTAATGGAAAGTAATGTATCTTCTGTGATCCACCAAAAACTATTTGTGTAACACAGACACATACCAATGAAAACTTACTAAATAAAAAGATAACAGAAGAGTCACTTTCACGTTTCTAAAAAAGCATATATTTTAATTTTCAAATTTGGCAAAAGGTTATAAAAGTTAAAGGAGAAACATTCAGTAATCTTAGCTGTAGACCCTAAAACAGTGTTTTTTTTTTTTTTTTTTTTTTTTTTTTACAGAAAGAAGCACTCAGCGTATCCTCTGAGGTAAGATTATTTTTGAGGAAAACTTCCAACAATAAAATAGTAAAATTTTCCCATGATGAGAAATAATCACGATTTCTTTTTTTTCTTTTCCTTACTTCCTGCCTGCCTTCCTTTCTTCTTTCACAGACTTCAGAAAGCTTTTCAAGCAGTGAGGTAAGACCACAACCTTTTAGAGGAAATTTTGCGCTTTAAAAAAATAAATTTTCAAGGCCAGGGTTTTAGCTCAGCAGTGTAAGCACCTGCCTGGCAAGTGTGAGGTTGTGAGTTCAATCTTTGATCCCAAAAACAAACAAACAAACAAACAAACTTTCCTTCTGCCTTTCCATTATGTCAAATCATGGTAGTTAGATTTAAAGCAACTATCTTCGGACATGAATTCTCATGCGAATTTCCATTACGTATGTTTAAGGACCAAATACATGTAGGAGAGTTTAGTATTGTTAAATGTTCCAGGTTACCACAAGCTTGAAATTTCACCTCTTTGACCCCATATTTTTGACTGTCATGGTCCTGTTGTCTCATTCACTTTTTTTCTGAGGTACTGAAACTTTGAAACAGGGCCTTTGCATGGAGCTGTTTCCAGCCTGTTTTGTTGTTTACTCTGACATGGTGTCTTACTAAGTTGCTCCTACTCGGCTGGAACTTTGGATCCTCCTTCTTCACTTGCCAGTGTGCTGGAGATCACACACGTGTGCTAACTTGTGGGCACACAAGTGCCTTCTGTGTATTACATGTTGACTATAGATTGTGACACAAACTCAAGGGATGCAATCTTATGGAGTGGCTGAGAAGACATGCAGAAGAACACACTTCGTTTCTACAGTAGTCACTTTATTAGGAACCACAGTCAGTGCACTCCTGCACCTGGCTGAGGGAGATAGGCAGGTATTTATTGGTGCCCTGCTCTTTAAGTGTGTCATGACCAGTTTAGCAATTGACAGTACCCTCTGTTTCTTCACCAGGGCTATAAGCTCTTTGGAGGAAGAATTTACTTCTGATACTTTATTTGATCCACTAACAAACACTTGTCATCTGAACCAAGAATCAATTAATAGTCTGTATTTTTAATCTTATTGGCCCATGGTTGCTGTATATAATAATTCCATTTATCACAATTAGTACACAAAAATAACACATTTTAATTCATGTCCCCTTGCCCCATTATTTCCCCATTTATCCACCTCTTAGTCTGTATTTTCACTTTTTGTTGTTGTTTTTTTAAAATCAAATGGGGTTGTAGAGATCATTTTTGGTCAGAGAAAGGAGCAAGGTAGGCGAGAGCAATTAACTTTCATAAGATGCCTCTTTTGTGCTATGTTCACTAATTTTCTCGTTTCTTGATTGCATTCATCTGACTTTCATTGACACAACTTATTCAGAATAAATTATAAATTTCAACAATTATCCAAAGTTATTGGTGACATTGAATGATGATGTCTACATTAACCTATCAAATCTTTTCATTTTGAGAAATATATTGAAAAATAAGAATTCATTAAAACTAAATTTTATTCTATTTTTATTTTTCTGAAGGAATCTATTATTACACATAGCAAGATAAAAACTGTATATTAAATGTACATGTTTTGAATTTTACTGGTGTTTGATTTTTATGGATATATTTTTAATGCATGATTTGATTTTAGGAGAAACTTCAAAAGATTAAACATGAGCAGCAGCAAAGACAGCTAATTTGTTTAAAATATTTCTAAAATTACTATGAAGAATGTAGCATATATGAAAACCTTTATAATGTATATGTTTGATCTAAAGAACAGCAGTAATAAGTCCATGATGACCCACCGAGCAGTGTAAAAAATTAGACCATATACTTATTTAATCATAAATGTTTAATCCATAATTTCAGAAGACATTAAATACCTAATGGTGTTGCTGATGGTATTATCTGTTATTAATAGGTACACACTGACATAACTATATTTATATTGCAAACCACGCTTCCTTTATCTTCAGCGTGAATCTGATGAATGTGAGCAGGGAATACAGGCAGTAGGGCACAAACTTCGACCGTCTAATACACGATAATTTGGTCTTGAGATCTTTGCACTTCAGCTGGCTCCGGAACAGAGAAACGGACGTTTGAGCTCCCGAACCCTAATTTCACTTTGCGGGGTGGATTCCTCCGTGGCGCGCACGCTCCGAGGAGAAACACTGCCCCGGAGCCGAAGCGCGCCCTAGGCTCGCTGCGCCCCGAGGCTTTCCGGCTTTCCCGGGGTGGCCGGGAGCTGGGCTGCGCCGGAGGGGGCGGCACTCAGCCCGAGACCCTGCCCTCTTCCAGGTCTTCCGCCAGGCGCCGGCCCCCTACGCCGCGTCCATGCCCTACGCGCTGCCGGTGCCCGGCGTCCAGCCCGTGCTGCAGCCCGCCCTGGTGCTCGCCCTGCAGCAGGAAGCGCAGCCGGAGATGATGGCCAGCGTCGCGGCGCGGGAGGCTGCCCTGCCCCGGGGCGCGCCCGCGCTGGTCTCCGTGCCCGTCCCCTTCCCCGATTCCCTGGGCCTGCAGATCCCCGCGCAGTCCCTGCTCCAGCCCGCCGTGCCGCGGCTGCCCCGGGCTCCTCTGCTCTCCTCCCCGGCCGCGCAGTGGGTTCTGGAGCCCAAAGTCCCGCACGTCCGCCCTCAAGTGCAGCACAGCGCCCCGACGCAGGCTTCCTCCCTGCGCCTCCTGCAGCTCCTGCGGGCCCTGCAGCCTCTGCGCGCTCCGCACGCCCAGGAGTACGCCCGCGTGGCTGTAAGTGACGCGCTCTGGGGGAGTCTCAGAAGGTCCACGCCCCTCCCCGCCCACGCGGCGCTCCGGGGAGCCTGCGGGTTAGGTGGGAGGCCCTGTGGGGAGGAGGTGCTCGCGGAGGGCCTGCTTTAATTGGTCTGCTGAGAATCTGGACGGCTAGGTCTTATTAAAACCAGAACTGAATTTGGCCTTCTGACCGGCTGTAGAATAAGGAAGCGGGTTCTTCTCCAGAGTGTTAGAGTTTCCATAGTGCGCAGTGTGTTCCCCATGCCCGTAGTGCGGGAGAGGAAAGGACTCAGAGGACCCACTACTTAGGACAGTCTGAGGGAGGGTGTGCTTGCCAAGATTTAAATTGTATGTTTATTTATTTGGCATTTGTTTGATTTTAAGGTCTAAGAGGATTCAAAGTCAGTGCTTCCACCTATTTGGTAAGTCTGGGAATTTGGAGATTACAGTGATCGTTATATGATATATATATATATATCTTTATATATTTTATTCTCTCAGAGAAACCCAAAATAATGACACATCTCAGCAGTATGCTGATGTATTAACTATAGATTTGCTCTTTAGTGGCTATTTTACTAGTGTGAAATGAGTATTTTACGTTTCAAGGGACGTTTCATTTGATTTATGTACTATTGATAGGCTTGATTGGCTTACTTTCAAAGCCTGTATATTTACTTTTAGTTAGCATTTTTAGAAAAAACAGAAAACAGATTTATATAGGTGCATTTGAGCTTTTATTAAAAGCCTATTTTCATTATTATTTCTAGCTTAGGTTTCATAATTTTGTATTGACTTCACTTAAAGTCCTTTTAATTCGTAAATCAGAATCAAAAGGATTCAAAAGGAGCGAGATGTCTTTGGTACACTAGATTTTGTGATCATGATAGACAAGGCATTTCATCAAACCTACTACAAGTGAGCTGACCTTTGCCTGATAGGGATCTTGGATGACTAATGAGGAAAGGTGTGACAGACAGCCTTTGTACTACAGTTCCTTTTATTATATTAATCTTACCAAAGTGACTAATATAAGGGTAGGGAAATACTTGTCTTGAATAACAACTAATTCTGTATTTGCTTTCTATTCCACAGAATTGACTGAGACTGGAAATGTGGCATCTTTTCTTTGTATCATATTACTAAAAATCACTGATTTTTATGAAGCTTGGTTCTTTTGTTAATTTTAGATATTATTATGACATTCATTTACTTTGAATTTGACCAATGAAGTCTACCTTTTCCAAGTTGTAAATTCAGTATTGAGTTGGAAATACTCTAAACACATCAAAAGTGTTGTACACATTTCTGGAATTGGATTTGCTGTTATTTCTTTAAGAACCTATTTCCTTTCTAGTCATTTCAATAAATTAATCCTTTACGCATATTTAAATTGTCTTGTTTTTTATTTTAATATTCACAATCTGTTGTATCCAGCACTTGGGAGGCTGAGGCAGAAGGAATGCTGTGAGTTCAAGGCCAACCTGGGCCTTGGGAACACCCGGTCTCAAAAAACCAAAACCAACCAACCAACCGATTGTAATTCAATCTGAAAACTAATCAATATAGACCATCTTATCAAAATGATAAAAATGTTCTCACAGTTTATACAGAAAGAGGTTTGGGTGAAATTTAGCACCAATACACAACAAAAGCTTTCAAACTGGAAATAGAACTTCCTCACACTCATAAGGAACATCTGTGAGAAAACCTGCAATTAATGGTGAACCTTCCTACTAAATGTTGAAATAGTAAAGATTTTCTCCTGAGATCAAGAACAAAATGCCTTCAAGTAGAAAGGATGTCTACCCTCATCTTCCTTCTAACAGTCAGTTTCAGCCAGTGTGAAGAGTCAAGCAGTAGAAATACAAGGCATACAGATGTCTCTCTACTTGTAGTCTGAAAGGGTTGCTGGCCCAGACTGAAAGCTATAGCCAGAAAAAGCCTCAGCCGGAATTAGGGAGCTCTTGCTTCCCCCGCCCCTAGAGATTTACCTGTAACCCTATACCGGCACCCCTAGAAACCTGTCCCTGTGCATCTCTAATGGCCTTAGGGCACTGCCCTAAGCATAGGCTATTTATATTCCCCCACATCATGTGTCCGCAAGAGAGATCGCCGGCCCCGGGGGTGGAGATGCTGTGCCCCCGGGGGTCGGGGTGTCTCTCCCCGCTTTCCTGAAATAAAGGTTACTTATATTTTATACTTCTTACCTTTTCAGCCACCACTGCCGGCCAGTCCTTCCTTCTTCCCCTTCACAGACCTATCGTAGACAAGATTATGTAGGTAGATAATCCCAAGGAATCTGTGAAATTATTCTTGAACTGATAATGAGTTAATAAATTTGCCAAGATAAATTATATCAGCAACCAAATTTAAAGTAAACACAATACCATTTATTACTACTCCCAAACTGAACAACTTACACATAATTCTAACAAATACAAGTTCTAGATGTGAATTACAAAATGCTAATGGAAGAAGTGAAAAGTATCTAGATGAAGCAATGTACTCTATAGGTCGAAAGATATTATTATAGGAAAACATCAGTTATTACCAGACTGACCTCTCTAGGCTTGATGCAACTTAATTTTTTGTAGACATAGATGGGCTTGTTCTAAAATTAACATGGAAAGGGAAAGATCCTGGAACAGGTAGGACAATTTTGACAAGAGAAGAAACTGGGAAGAATTGTTCTTTCAAATGTGACGCCTTATTATGTAGCTATAGTAATCAAGATTGTGTTACTGGATACGTAGACCAGTGGAACTAATTGGAGAATTCAGAAACAGACCACAAATACTCCAAATAAAATTTTGACAAGGGCGGACGAGCAGTTTGAAAGATAGTGACAGAGTGTTTAGCAAACAGTGCTGAAGCCATTGGACATCTATAAGCAAAATCATAAGCCTCAATGTGAACATCATACCCCATAGGATGATGTAGTCAAGGGTTGTGCAGACAACTATTAGAATCAGGACATATTTTTATAATGCTCACTGGGAGTTAACACAAGAAATTGCAGGAAATCTATTTGCAACACCAACAACATAAAATATTTAGTCAAGGGCCTAAATCCTACAGCAATGTCCCACATGAGTCCAGATAAAAACCCAGAGCTCAGGACAGTGCCTCCCCCGAGTCCAACTGGAGGTCCAGAGCCCATAAGAAGGACTCGTGCAGTCTCTTTTATGAATCCACGCTGGGTGGTCTGTTGTACCCCAAAAATGAGCCCCCAAAATGTTGTCCAAAAAATGGGACAATACGTCTTTTTAAAGAAAAAGGAGCACTTTTATTTATCATGGCACCAGTGACACAGTGCAGTTGGAGTTTGCAAAACTGTGTAACTGGGTTAAAATTTTGACAGACTTTTATAGAAAGAACAATTAAGACCTTTGTTTCCCTTTGCTTGAGGACAGAGAAGTTTCTCAAGAATTTACAATCTTTGGTCAGCTAAGGAATGAGAAAGACCTTAGTTTCCCTTTGCTTGAGAACAGAGAAGATTCCCAGGAGTTTACAGTCGTTTGTCAGCTAATTTCAGCATTTAATTTTTAGATAATATCTGTCCTTTGCAGAGGGAACAATGGTTAACATATCAATCAGGTCACCCAGGAAGATGGTACATACAGAACAGTATGGAGGCACTACAGTTATTTTACAACCATGTGCTCAGTGCCCCTGGGTGTCCAG
Organism: Cavia porcellus; assembly: GCF_034190915.1. Lineage (NCBI taxonomy): Eukaryota > Metazoa > Chordata > Mammalia > Rodentia > Caviidae > Cavia > Cavia porcellus. The sequence goes on along the minus strand of NW_026947513.1, from coordinate 45,257,776 downwards.
TTGTAGAAAATAGTTGCATTTGCAAAGGGAATTAACAGGTAACTTGGTCATATAACTTGGGCATTGGCAAACATAACACAGGATGGCGAAGCTCTTTTTGTTAGGGTACAGCAGGCTCAAAGGGCAGCAGTGGAAGCAAGTCTGTGCCAGCACGGTAAAGGAGCTGTGCTGGTGGGATGAGGGTTCTACCCTGGAGCCGAGAAGTCACACTCACAACAAGACCAAGGCTGTCCTGAAAGGCACCACAGCCATCCTCAGTGGCACAGAGGCCCTGGATCTTTCGATGACAGGCACAGTTGGCTACGTGCCTGGAAGCCAGTGCGATGAGTTCATCCTGGAGACCAAGTGGCACATGCTTCCCCTCCGGAGCCAGGAAGCAATGCTTCTCCAGGAGAACCAGCAACCAGAGCTTCTCTAGGAGAACCAGTGGCTCAAACAGCAACTTGTAGGAGAACCCACAATGCCTCAATACAACAATGCATTAGTACATTAACGCCTCAACACCTCCCTTCTTCTCCACCTATTTGAAAGAGTTGCTGGCCCAGACCGGACACTTTAACCAGGAGAAGCCTCAGCCAAATTAAGGGGCTCCTGCCTCCCCTTCCCCTATAGATTTACCTGTAACCCTATACCCCCATCCCTAAGAACCTGTCCCTGGCGCCAAATGTGTGCCAATGAAATACCTGTGTATCTCTAATGGCCTTAGGGCACTGCCCTAAGCGTAGGCTATTTATATTCCCCCACGCCACGTGTCCGCGAGAGAGATCGCCAGATTCCAGCGGCCAGTGCGCTAGTCTTCTCTCCCCATGTTCCCAGAATAAAGGCCTCTTTTGTCTTATACTCCTCAACTTTTGGAAGCATCTTTTATCCTCTGAAGATAATCCTATCACTATTTATGCTGACAACTTTCCTCAGGTGCAGCATCTTTGCTCAATGCCATGCTGATGTAACCCAGCTGGGGTTAAGTTGACCACCAGTTCTTAATCCATAACAGATGATTACCCTGAAATGGTGTCTAGGTTCTTTTTGTTATGAAAAAAAGAGTTGGTCAAGATAAGTGTAGAAGGAGTAAGATTTTGTAATTTTTAAAGGAATAAGCAAACATGCTCTTGCAGAGTGAAGGAGGGCCAATTAAGAGATAGAAAAGAAGTACACTCCACAGAGTGACAGCGTCAGTGGAAGGGAGAGCACAGTGGCCTAGAGCTCAGTGGCGGCCATCTTTTATATCTTCCACTCCTCAGGCTTTGGTCAGATCTGGGCTGTCCTGTCAAATCTGCTGGAGTTTTCAGAAGAAATGAGGACAGCTTATGAATGATTCCAGGTGTAGGACTTTGTGCATTGCTTTACACATTTGACATGGAACTTTGTAATTAACAGGTCATAGTTATTTCCTCAGTTTGCCATACTCTAAATCTGCTGCTTCCTGAGAGACATAAATTCCTATAATTCTTAATGGGGTGCTGAAGGAGCAGAAGTCTTTCTCTTTATATAGCTACTTTCTGCTTAAAGGGGATATAGGCCCTGCCCACCGGGATTACATTTTCTCCAAATAGCATTTTGTGGTTTACTGGCTGGGTTAAAAAAAATGATATCAATAAGAAAGGATTTAGTGTCTGTAGTGTCTGTAGTGGCTGCTGAGTTGTCTGACAGGAGAAAGCTTGGTGAATTTGTCTGGAAAGTATCTTTACTATAGTAAGCTCCTGTCTTATAAACAAGTTCCCTTCCAGGAGAATTATTCGAAGGTCCAGTTTGCTCGTAAACTGAGAAAAGTGAATCATCCAGTACACCTGTGAGAATTCACAATTTGAATGTTTGTAAGTCAGAACTTACGGTATTAGGCTGGGCATGTAGAACCCAAGTATGAGAAGTGGGTCAGGTTTCTATATCCTGATGGGGAAAAACTGTGGCAAGGAGGAATGTTAGATAAATTATCAGAAGCCTGATACCTCTTACTAAGATTGTTAACATTACAGATTGAATTAAAAGTTAGAGTCTCCATGTAAGTGCTTTTTAACCTGTGGTGAGTGAGTGTCATTGGTGAGTCCACTTACCTGCACCCAGAATAATACTGCAGCCTTGCTATTTGAGGAGCAGTTTCAGGTCTTCTACAGGCTCCCAAGAGCAGTTTTCTTCTTTTTGGTGATATTTTTATTCAGACAGTTCAGCTGGAGCTAGGTTTATCCTAGAAAGGTGAATCCAGCCATTTGTCTCTTGACACATTCACTGCAAGGGGTATGGCAAGGATCACTAAAAAGGGAATCTTCTATTTTGATTTCAACTTTTCTGCAACATTTTTAATGAGTACTTGGTCTCTAGGAAGGACACTAGATGGTCCACCTAAGTCCTGAGCTAATAGGAATTTGTTCTCAAACAGTTGGATAGCCTCTTTTACTTGGAATAAATTAAAATACTAATACGAGTCTTATAATCTCTCAGCTACAACTATATAGAAAGATAGAAAAAGGCTTCCACATAACATCCTGAATGGACTAATATTTTAGGCCACTTCTGAGGCGATTTCAACCCTCCTGAAAGTTACTGACAATGAGAGGAGCCAAGTCTTGAGTGCTTTCAGCTAAGTTTTGCCAGAGTTTGCGTTAGGGTCTGGTTGACTCTCTCTACCCTTCCAGAGGACTGAGGCCTCTATGTGAAATGGAGATGTTACATTATTCCTGAAACCTTTGCTATTCCCTGAGTTATTTGAGAGGTATAAGAAGGTTCATCATCACTTTGAAGGGGCAAAGGTAGTCCAAACCAGGTAACAATTTCTTTGGGGAGCACCTTGACGACATCCATATCTTTTTCTGAACAAGTAGGAAAGGCTCCATCCAGCCCTTAAAGGTGCCAATGAGGAGTAATATTTGTTTAAATACCCCACATCGTGGAATGGGTAAAGTCCAATTGCCAGTTGCCTTGAGGGTCTGTCTCTCTCCTATATACAGTACAAGTTCTAACAAGGAAGGTGGTTTGGGCTTCCCAGGATTATTGTTGGCACAGAGTGGGCAAGCTTTGTAGACTTGTTGAATGCTTGTAGCTGGTCCCTGACTTGTGAAAACTCAAGGGATCATTTCCAGTATAACATTTCTTCCCATATGTAACTAATCATGAAGGGCTTTTATGACCTTCTACTGTGTTCCTTGAGAAGGATCAATTTGTTTTCTAAATACTACCAGAGTCTTCTTTTAACCTCTACTACCTTATCCTCAGGAAGGTATTGTAAACCCAAAAAGTGAGTTCAGTCATCCAAGTATTGTGATCTTCTTTCTAGCTTTCCTCTCAATCCAAAAAGTTATATTTGTAATCCCATTGAGATGTTATTGGAATTCTAGCCGGTCAATTCCAATCTACCACTACCAGTACAACCCATGGCGAGACTAAAATCACCAAGACATATTCCAAGTTAAAGCCAGCCAAGGGACACAAGTTCATTTCCCATGATGACATGTGGACAAAGGCCCTGATCCTAGGCCTTTCCCAGCATTTATTATCTTGTGAAGAAAGGGGGGGGTCACTCAGGGATGAGTGATAGGATATCAGGGATTGCTGCGTAACTTCAGCTGGCTGGCCAGGCACAAGGAAGGCATCTCTGTAATTTGCAGAGATAAAGATGTGCAGAAGGATCAATTTACATAACCTGATTAAGATAGCAGGGGAATTGTTTTGGGGGCTGTTGCTTCAGTTTTTGATATGCAAACTCTTGTGCCCTGGGGAGTCAGCCTCTTATTTGAGGCTATTTCCCAGTTGACATCCCCAGAGCTATCTGCTCTGTGTCTCACCAGCTCAATCCTGTAATGTGGAGAGCACCATGCACTGACATTCCTTGAGCTGTTTGCTCTGCATTTTACCAGCTCAATCCTGTAATGTGGAGAGCAACATGTAAGGAAACGGGACTGTCTGATGGCCAGACTTTGCACATTAATGCTTTGGCTAGCCTTAATTTGCAATGCTGAGAGCCAATTGAAGAGAGAAGGAAATACCCTAGCCAGCCTTTTACATATCAGTCTAAGGAAATGAGTCTCCAAATATTCAAAGTCACAGTAATTGTTTTAGATTCAAAGGGAGACTCTGGAGTTGTCTCCCACAGGAAGGTATAAGTTGGTTTTAATATTTCCTCAGGAAATGGGAATAAAGCTAAAGTTTTGAGGAGCTGTTGTAAGACTGGTGTCACAAAGGAGACTCCAAGGGCTCCGCTCTCATGTAAGAACAAAGGGGTCTTTATTATTCCGTGCGCACGGGGTCTTCCAAACAGGTGGAAACGGAGAACCCCGAGTTGGGGCAAGGCTGGTGTTTTTAAGGGGGAAAAACCACAATGTAAGCTTTTTTTTTTTTTTTTTTTTTTTTTTTTTTTTACAGAAGCCAATCACAGCAGTTAGAGCAGGACAGTCAGCAGTTTACCTATTTGTGGTTGGTCAGCTCATAAGGGATGACCAACGGGTCAGAGTTAATTAACTGTCATTGTTCTGCACAACTTATCTTTAGGACACCTGGTTTCTGTACGGCTTGAGTTTGACATGTTTCTACAACCCTGATTAGCATAATTGGCAGGCTCTATCTCTGAGTTTCCTGGCAGAGCACAGGCCGAGCATATCACAGCTGCAGATATTTTCTTTGATCTTCCTGCAGGGCTGAGTTAGGACTGAGTCACGAGGTCCAGTGCTGTTTCTAGCTGAGAAACAGCATCTTGTTTTTAACCTTTAAATTTCTGGTTCTTCACTGTGAGGCTGCCTGTCTTGCTTCCATATCAGTCTTTTGACTTCACAAAGAGATTTTAGGCATGTTTTCCCTCACAGTGACACCAGTTTTCTTGGGAAGATAGACTGCCTTCAGGAATTGTAGGTTTTCTGCTTACATTGAATAGATGATTACTTATTATTTAGCAAACTCCTTTCTTTCCGGATTGTGACATAGGCATGTAGCACCAAAAAGACACACTGGGAGTCTGTAGAGATATTTAGCTTTTGCCTTTTCCTAATATAAATACCTGAGTAGGAACTATGAACTCTGCTTTTTTAGTAAGGGTTCCTGGGGGAAGAGGTTTGGCCTTCAATAACCTGTTGCAAACAGATGACTGCACAACCTGCCTTTCAACTTCCATCAGTGAACCAAACCTTCTGAAAGTCTTGGCAGAGCAGCTTACAGATGCTCTTTTTGTCCATTCTGGAACCACAAATCCAGGACCTTTGATGGCCTCATATAAAGGATTTACCATTAATCCAAAGTTGGGTATCCAGATGTAGCAGAAGCTGGCCACTCCCAGGAAGAAATGAAGCTGTTGTTTAGTGGCAAGAGGTCCAAGATCACAGATAACTTGATATGGCCCCCAGATAGCTATTGTTCTCTTGAAGTAGGAATGTATCTCAAGTACTGGACTGTAGGAAGGGATATCTGAGCCTTTTCCTTTAAGATGTTATATTTCTTTTTGGCTAGAGTGCTTGAACAATATTACGGCTGGAGAACTCTTAAGTTAGGCTTCAGATTAGAATATCATTTCATTTACATACTGTAGTATAGTTCCCTATTTAAACTCTAAATTCCTTAAATCTTTTTCCAGTGCCCAAGCAAAAAAGGTGAGGCTATCTCGAAAGCTCTGTGAGAGAACTGTCTAAGTAGATTGCCATTTTTCCCTAGAAATGAGACTTTTCCATTCAAAGGTAAATAGAAACTGGGAAGCCATATGGGAGGAAGGTGGATAGAAAGGAAAATATCTTTTATCTCTAAGACTGAGAACTTGCTTCTGTGTCCTGGAATCTGGCAGAAAATTGTATATCAAGCTACTACCAGGGAATGGACTGGGAATAGCCTTGTTAATGAAGCAAAAGTTTTTCCAATACTATGTTCTCCTGAGGACTTTACTAAGAGGAAAATGAGAGTATTCCAAGAAGACTGTAAAGGCCACAGAAGGCTGTTTGAGAGACTGGAGGCCTTCATGAATCTCTTCTTTGATTGCTTAGGAAATCACCTGAGGTCTTTAAATTTTACAACTATAAACGTTGCTAAGTATGCCCTATCAGGTATCCCATTATACTATGAGCAGGATCTACTTATTGGTTAACTAGGTTAAGGAGGCCTGGTATAGTCTCAACATGTACAATTCAGTTTGGTATTTGCTGAAATGTGAGAATTGCCCCCCCCCCCAAATTTATGGTTAAATATTTGGTGTATCAAAGGAGGAGTAAACAACTTCCAACTAGGTATACATTCAATCTCAATCATGATTATAGACCTTTAGGAGGGTTTTTCACAGAAAAAGTAAAAGCAAAACAACCTGCCCCAGCATTTGTGATACTTAGATTGGCTGTCCCAGAGGGTCACCAGGTTCCTCACAGGAGTCGATGCTGTCTGTGAACAGGTCTACCACAGGTTTCCTCAGGCCCTTTCAGTCTTTGTCACAGCAGGAGAGAGGATTTCAGCTTTCCCACCCCTCTCTGAGAGCAGAGACATTCAACCTTCTTCTAGTGCTATGAATTAGGACCATGAGCTGTGGGACACTCAGAACAGGGACTTGGTGGTGGCTTGGCACCCCATGCATGCGTCCAGTATACAGTCTTAGTGCACTTAAGACAGGAACCCTTTCCTTGTTCTTCCTGGGGTTTTCCCTTCCAAAAGTTGGGTGTGTTTACAGTATTGCCAGTTGTGAAGTTATCATTGTGGCCTTCCTTTTACCTTCATCTGGGTCAGCAATTGGACATGTCTGGGAACCCATCTGAAGTTTCTTCAATATGTGTCAAATATTTGGGACTGACTGACAAATGCAATGGTGTTCCATCTCCAGTCACCTGTCCCTCTCTGGAGGTTGGATCTAGGTTGGTATATTTTTGGAAAACGTCTAATGGATTATGGAAGACAGCTGGATTTTCCTCTTTCCTTGTGTGATTCCTCATAATTACTGATTTCTTAATGCATCTTTTTTATTCCCATGGTAGTAGCGGCTATCATATCAGACATCATTTTTAATGATGTATTATAGTATTATAATCCCAATTTTGTTCTCTTGGAGGGATAATAACCTCTTCAGGGTGATTTTTTTCCCCTTGTTAAAGTACACTATTCATTTTGTTTTGTTTTGTTTTTTGGTACTGTGGATCAAACTCACAACCTTGTGCTTGCCAGGTAGGCACTTAAGCCACTGAGCTAAATCCCAGGCAAAGTATACTATTCATCTGCATAGCACTCAGCCTCATCTTTGTTTTGCACCTGTGGTATAGCAAGTGGCCGAGGTGAATTGGATACCTCATCATTATCGGTCAAAATCAAAGGTTAAAGTTTGAAATTCATTGGCTAAACTACTAGGATCTTCTGAAAGTCAGTTTAGCCATTCTTTGTATTGTTAGATCTGCAACTGAAAAAGGAGCCTGTACTTAAATAGTCCCTTCTGCTCCCAGGACCTCTCTCTGGCATGACGAGTTGTGAATTAGAAGAGAAAGAAGCACCATTCTGAGTACATCCTGAGGGGTTTAAAACTGTCTGAGGAGCACAGTGAGAGAGTTCCTTAGGGGTGCTATACTCTATGGAGTTACTGAGTCACTTGAAATGGAAGAGACTGATTTGTTGGCCTAGGTGGCAGAGGAAACCTCTCAGTCTGATTGTCTTCATTAAAAAGACTCACAAGAGACAGGTGGAGATACAAGGACAGGATCAGCAAAGATACATCTCTCTTCCTCAGTGACCACTCTATATACTATAGTTTCTGGGTTTTTCTAAATATAAAAGGTCACAAGGCCTGAACATAAAAGGATTTCATACCAAATTCTATTTAGAAACAATTTAACTGAAAATTAGTATTTTAACTTAAACTGCTTCTTTATGTGGAAGACCACCAAGACAGCTCTCCTTGAAAGAAGAACATTTGTCTCTACTTCCGCGTATTGATATGTACAGAGCTGGCTAGCATATTGCTTCATCCCCTCAACTGAATTTAAGAAATGCAAATGAGTCTAGCTGAGGTGCTGATGTGCAGCCTTTAAAGTAATGGACAGGACAGTGTACAGCCTACAGCTCTGAATCAGTATGTGAGCTAGGCTGAGTTGACACTGCACTGTCAACTGAGACTGAGGCTCCAGAAAGAATCTATGACATCTCAGGGTATGAAGAGTAGCTAAAGCATGGATATCTAAACACAAGATACATATCATAAGATCTGTGATATGAAGATTACTGCATATCTCTCTCTGCATATTGCTAGCAGGCCTCTTACCTAGCCTGGATCACAGAGCTCACATGCTTCCCACCTTTCTCAGACACTCATGCAAGAACCACTACCCTCTTTGCAAGTTAACAAAACCTGGATTCAGCCACAAGTGAAGGTCTTTGCTCTGATTAGCCATTGTTCTAGCTGGATTTAGGACTCCCTTGGCTCCCCACAACTTCAGCTGTTTATTTATCTCTTTATTGCACTAGAAGTGGTAGAGTGAAATTACTTATAGGAATTCCAATAACGTTTCTCTGGGATGACAAATGTGGACTCCTCTGGACTTTGATGAGATCCAGTAGATACCTACCTATCTCTCATCATTCCTTATTTCATATTGGATCCAAATTATATTTCAGTAATAGATTAACAGATTAATCATTTCTTTTTCAATTTGGCAGTGTCGCTGATTTCCACTGATTAAGGATATGGTGAGGTTGATAAGATCTCTGGGATTCCCCATGGCTCAGCTTAGGATGTATAGACAGACAAAAAGAGTCCTAGATCTTGGACCATTCAGATGATATCCTATGAAAAAGGAAAATAGAGCCCATTCATTTTTTGAGAAGACAGCTGTCTATGCACCAGATAGCCAGCATCTATCAGACATCAACCTTGATCTTATCAGCTTCTAAAACTGAAGTAGAGAACATTTATGATAAGCAACCAACACATTATGAAAATTATGGGGTGTTATATGTGGTCCCATAAAATACTGATCAAGTTCCTGTATGTTTTGAACCCTATGATGAATAATCATTGATTGAAAGTTCTTCAGCAGACATTCTGGTAAAGATAGTGGATAGATAACATCAAATTACAGAGGTTCCCTGAGATAGTCAACTTAGATGCCAAAATAACAAAGTGTGGGGCGTCCCAGACAGAGGAAAATGGATCATCTCAACCCAGGAAGAAACTAAGGTGAGCAGAACCAATCAAACATGCAGTCCTGGTGCTACTATTGGAACAGCTAAAGGTTCAGTGCTCCTGCTGCAGTGCCCAAACTTGGGTGGCTGCGACTTACTAAGCTGCCTGAATTCCCACTGTTTCAACTCACTGGTACCATAGTCGCACCGAGGTCGGGAGTCAGCAGGCCCAATGGAGAGCCAAGTTGGCAGGGGCCTGTGGTGAGTGCCAGGAATAAAGCCCTTCCACAGAAAAGGGTGTCATTCCAATGGGATGACATCTTGGAACCAGACAGGACTGGCAAAAACAAGGAACAGCAGTGGCTTCAGTCAGTTGTTCCCTTCCCAGATGGGATTGGTGGGGTGTGCTTGGCCTGGGCCACCCCCCTGACTGAGACACAATAATTGTCTCAAATCAACTCCCTATGTGCGGCACACACTAACACACCAAAGGCTTTAGCAGGTTGACTGACCTGGAGGGGAGGGGCCAGCATATGCAGCATATGCTGGCCCTGTTTTCACCACAATAGCACACTGGTGGGGGCAGGATCACCTAGCCAGTGCACTTCAGAGGATCATAACCAAGAAAGAAAGAGATTGAGGCCACCTCTATACACCTGTATGGATAAAACAAAAAATATGAGATGAGGTAACAACAAGAAAAGGTCCCCAGGCCCTAAATCTGAGAACATTGATCCAGGACAGGTAAATGCAGAGGAGATTGAGGACAGCAAACATGCAATATCAGACACGGCACCAGTGGACATAAAGAGATATCTTCAGGACCTCATAGATGAGTTCAAAAGTGAAATATTTAACCAAGTAAAGCAAGATATAAATAGATTAATTAAAGCAATGCTAAGCATGTCTCAAGAAGACACAGATGGAAGCATGGAGGAACACCAAAAAAGGAGAGAATATAAAGAAAACAGAATACATGAAGCAGGTTCAAAGAGATTACCAGGAAATTAAAAACTCCATTGAAAACTGGCAAAACTGCTTGAAAGAAACAAAGGATAGATTATCCAAACTGGAGGACAGGTTTGCAGTGTGAGAGCATGAAAGGAAAAATTTCTTAAAAATAACAAGGAAACAAGCAGTAACAATAAAAGGCTAGAAGACCACAAGAGGATCTATAGCTTAGGAATAAAGAATTGAATGAAGAAGCAGGGATAAAAACAAAGGAGCTACAAAAGCTATTCACAGAAATAATTAAGGAAAACTTCCCAAACATAGGGAAAGGAAATGATATTCAAATATATGAGGCATACAGAACTCCAGTCACCCACAACCAAAACAGAGCTACACCCAGGGATATAATAATCAAGATTGCAGAAATTCAATATAAGAACAGAATATTAAAATCTTTCAGAGACAAGAAACATTACTTACAAAGAAAAACCCATCAAAATTACTACAGACTTCTCGACACAGACCATCAAATTAAGAAGAGCTTGGAGTAAAGTATCCAAGCCCCGAAAGAAAATAACCTCCGGCCCAGATTGATGTACTCTGAAAAACTGTCTCTAGAAATTAATGGAGAAACAAAATGCTTCCAAGACAAAGAGGAACCAGGGGAATTTGTGACCACCAATCCAACTCTACAGAGAATACTGCACGGCATTCTAGAGAGAGAGAAAAGTATCAGGATACCAGGAACAGTGGCAGAGAGGCCTGAATAAATGGAGCAGAAAGCGAAATGAAGGAGAAAAGCAAACAAATAATGGCAGAAAAATAGCATAGCAGAAATGAGATAGAGAAAATAGGCTACAATCTCTAATATATAGACAGCCTTGATACACTAAATAAAAAAAAGAGAATCACAGGCAGATAGATCAGGAGGTAGAGTCCACTGAAATACTCTTTATAAGAAATATAATTAACCCAAAAAATGATATATGGATGGAAAATCAAATATGAGAAAACAATGCTATATGTGTCAGGGAACCAGAGAGTAACAGGGGCAACTAGACAAGTATTTGTGGATAGGTTGGAAAGACAGTCTTCAATAGGTAAATGAATACAACTAGAGGTCAAGTCCAGGAGGGAGAAGGTTCAGAACCACTTAGGTAAATAGGTTGCCATCCCAATTTAAAACAGAGAGTGTTGGTGAGACCCAAAAATTCACAGTGCACCCTGGGGGAGTGAAAGGGGAGGAATAGTCCTAAAAAAGATAGCAAAAGATATTGCTAATAGTGTATCAGGAATTAAAACCCATATTACTCACACCACTCTGCTTAGATAGAATTTAGTCTGTCCCAGTTTGTCTACATGCACTAGCTCTGAGGGCAGACAGCTATCCCAAAAATATCAAGATATAGCACAGTAATCATCTTTAATCTCCTATTATCATAATCTGTAGCCCTGTATGACTTACACTATTTTATCATGACTGATCTTAGTTAAATCTGGTTTGTTTCATTGCTATTTGTTATGGACAGATTTTATTCAAACCTGCTATGATTGATAGTAGCAAGTCTGGGAGTATAGACAACTATACTGAAGATGATAAGATTCAGTATGATACCCATTATGGTTTGATTACTACCTGTTTTTGTAGTTTTACATTATCTACATTATTTTACATTATCTAAAAATTGACAGAGAGAGGGAGAGAGAGAGAGAGAGATTGAGAAACACTGAGAGCACTGTCCAAAGAGGCTTTCCTTGTTTGCTGGCTCACTGAGATATGTCACCAGGCACCAGGTTTTGGTTGGGCTAGAGTTTTTTCAAAGAGGTGATTTGTAGGTTCTTTTTGTCCTGAACAGAGAATTAGTCAAGACAAGTGCAAAAGTTAGTGAACTTTTACATTTATTGAAGGTTGCAAAAGAAAAGACACATGCTGTGGACCAGTTAAACATAGGAAAGGAGGTACATTCCATAGGATGAGAGCAGAACCATTCTGAGAGAGAACACAGTAGCTAGGAGGTCGATAGTGCCCATCTTTTTATCTCTCACTTCCCAGGCTGTTGTCAGGTCTAGGCCATTCTATCAAAACTCTGCTGGAGTTCTTATGAGGGGAATTGAAGACAGCACTCTCTGACTGAGTCTAGGTACAGAGTTTTAGGAACTGTTCTTTTCATGTGCTCAGGAACTTTGTTATTAACAGGTCATACTCACTTCCCCTGGCAGTTTCCATGCCCTAATCTCCTGCCTCAAGTGGGTCAAATGAAGTGGATTAAGTTAAATGGAGATTCCTATGGATACTGAATCTGATGATTTCCTCAATAGATACAGAAAACTCAGTGAGAAAGGACAGTAAATTTAAGTAAGAGTAGTAAAATAATAAAACTTCTTGGACATAGCGTTGGAAAATATCTTCATTATTTTAGTTTAAACTATTAGTTATTAATTGCAGTTAAGATAATGTTAAGTACCCGCTCACCTCCCTGGTAAGCAGCCATGGCTCCAGCGAGAGGTGAGTGAGCCAGGGAGAGAACCAGCCACCGTCTCCTGAGATCCAGCCATGTTGGAACTTAGGGTGCTGGGTAACAAAGCAACCTACTCACTTGCCTGGTAGGCAGCCATGAGCCTACTTGTGTATGGGCTGAGAATCAAACATTCTCCCCCCGCATTAACAATTGGGAGCCAGAGGTCTGAGCATCTCTTGGGAGGATGACCATATGCAATATAATAAACATGGGGGATTTCCTTCTACCATATCTTTGAAAACAAATATTGTTATCTGTTTTACTTTGTTCTGATTAATTGTATTGCTCTATTCTATATTCTGTTTTGATAGACTTTATAATGTTCTGTATTTGGTTTGACTTTGCTATACCTGATTGAAAGGACAACTATTGTGAAGAAATGAGATATATTATGGTACCTATTACTGTTATCCCGGTATCCTGCTGTGAAGTTTTGTATCAATTTCACTTCATTGTCTCAATTGGCTTTGCTCTGTCTTGTTCTGTTGTATTTTACTACCTTCAAAATAAAAAAAAAGTTAAGTAAAACTATGAAAGTAGTAGATAAAATATGTACATTATGATGATTTGCCTTAACTTAAACATTTCTGTTCATAGTAGGAACCATTAAGTGAACAAAAAGTCAGTCAAAAATGAGAAAAAACCATCAGAGAGAATAACCTTCCACATGTCCAATTTCCAAGTAAGAGTCAGTTATAGTGTAAGCTGTGTCTTTTGTGTGAATGGAGAAGGTCTATAAAAAAGATTTTAGCATCCCATTCTATTTCTAATCTTGCTACTTTCCGTTGACCTTTCTGTTTTTGGGCATTTATCTGGAGAAAGACCGTTATCTGACATTGGAACAGACCTGTGGACACATGCTCTGTTTCATCACTAATTTATTGAAATGAAGAATGTTCTGACCATCTTATGTTTGTGATGAGATCTGAGTCAAGTGATAGGTGGTGCTGCCATCAGAGTTTGCCTCCTTTTAAGGCAGTGATGGTGAACCTATGGCACATGTGCCACACCAGGCTGTCTGTTATCATTCAGAACTCTAAGAGGTTCACCATCACTGTTGTAAAGTTAGTCAGGGTCTAAACAAGCATCAAACCTTTTAGAGACAAGTGTCCAAACTGCAATCCCAAGCCCACTTATGTATCACAAAGTCCTGATGCTGCCGTTAAACTTGAATACTGAAGTTTTAGTTTAGAAAAAACAACTCATTCATTAACATTGTTTGTCTTAAAAGGAAAACAAATTAACATGAATGTCATAAGTTCTCTGCCAGTGGTCTAAACCGTTCATGTTAAGTCCCCAGTTCAGAGTGTAGGGTTTAAATGGAATATTGCTTCCCTCATGTTTGGAGTAAGAAGGTTGAAAAAGACTCATTAAAGGCAGGGGATTTAGCTTAGTGACATAAGCACCTGTCTGACAAGCACAAGGTCATGATTTCAATGCCTGGTACAAATAATAAATTTAAAGGTTTAATACATCTCAGGGGAAATCGCAGTGCATGTTAAAGAGCAAAAGATGCAGGATTGAGAATCACATTCTTTCTAGTTGCTTCTTGAATATATCAAGTTAAATGAGGTGACAGTACCTATTACAAGTGACATTTTAACGGTGGCAATTTTCAGGTAAATTTGTGATACTTGCTTTTATAGAGGGTGACATGATAAATGTCTTTTATCCATTGTGATTTAAAAACTAAAGAATAAAATAAAACAGCACTCAAAGCTATCGAGATTAACTTAGTTTTGATGCTAGAGTCTTCATTGCTTATATGTTACAGTTTGGTAGACCAAGGACTCAGCAGTGCCACGAAGACTGGTTGTTGTGGAATGCTTAGCAAAAAACAAGTCTTACCCGAGTCTCTAAAGATACCAGAGCAACTATCTGCTATCATTTTGGGAAACAGCTCCTGCTTGAGCTCTGGAGAACCCTCAACAGAAACACATATCACAGGCAGGCTACAATGTCTCCTAAGCCGCCCTTTGTATTTATCTAATCTCTATAGCTATAATAATACATAAGTAGTTTTGACTCGAACAGGTCAGTGGCACTAATAAATAACAATTGGATTGCTCAAGTTTCCCGTGTGCCACAGCTGCCACAAGGGGGCTCCTTTCTGCAACTGTAATTGTGACCATCTGAAACTACTGTCTAAACAACTAACATAAAGATCCTAGCTTATAAGTGCCTTTCAGGGCCAGCCAGTAAAGGTCAGAAGGGAATTGTTTTAAAAGTCTTCATTAAGTGTGGTTTAAGGTTTTCTAAAAAGTACATAAAAATAAAATATCACATCATAGACGACTCCTAACAGTGTAAATAGTGTTGAATAGAATAATGACAGGACACGAGGATGGTGCCTTAAAATTTAGTTTATTGAAAAGAAGAAGAAGACCTCAGTCACAGCACACAGTTATTCGAAGTGTTGGGACTTACAGGAAAGCAATTGAAAGCCTTTTAAAACAAAATTTCTGTTACAGAAATTCAGTAAAGACTTTAGTACCCTCCTTCGAGGTGCCCTCGGTATCTGCAGGACACGACTAGAATTTAGACAACAGCTGTTTAGGAAGTTTAAGCCTGAGGAGAGGATGCCATGATCTCTAATATACATAGAGGAAAGAAGAAGAAATTGTGCCCTTTGCTATGCATATTTCCTATTCTAAAATCAAAGTCAAAGCTTTAGGACTGTTTCACATGATGATCAGGCAGAGAGGAATCCAGAGAAGTAAGCTGCAGTCACATCTGTGAATATAAATGGACACACGTGGTTAAGTTTCTGAGGGGGAGAGAAATTCTTATGTCATTCATTTTATTAATCATTATTTTTTGATGTTCTATCAGTTCACTCAATTACTTGTATTTTCCTGTTACTGACAGACGCAGACATTGCTCTTGATTTGTAAGATTTAAAGACAATTTACTACTAAGTAGTAATTTAAGTTGTGGAATCATAGACAGCCTAACAAGGACATTAAAAGAGAGGTTTCCACACAGTTCAGAGTGCTATCAGTTTCCTTAATTTGATCTATTGCCAGGGACATTTTTACTACTGGGAAGGGGAAACAAATACAGATACACACACACACACACACACACACACACACACACACACACACACCGGGTGGGGGAGAGAGAGAGGCAGAAAGAAGGAGAAAATTAGAAGGCCAATATAATGGATTAAGACAGCTAAAACAAATATGCAGCCCTTTCACTGTGGTTGGCACACACTTAATTTCGCTGTGTGACTTAGCAGTTTTTTATTGCAGTGATTGTGAAAAACTGAATACTACTCTTCCATGTACCATAATAATTTGTCTTTGTGTGTACCAAAAGAAAAAGTTACATGAAAACCTAGTAACACCCACACAATATTTGTATGTGTTTCTATTATAAATTTTATTAGGTAAAATGAGATAATTTTAGTTGCTATTTAAACTCACTATGATTATGAAAAATTTTTCAAATGGAAGTATACAAGACATGCAATTTTCAAATATACATAGCGCCAATTCCTGAGAACTGACTTAATCCTGAAAAAAGCAAAAATTGGTAAAATCATGTTATAAAATCAATTGAGGGGCTGGGGATTTAGATCAGTGGCATAAGCACCTGCCTTGCAAGCAGGTGGTCATGAGTTTGATCCCCGGTACCGATAAAAAGGAAAAAAAGAAAAAAAATAAATTGAGAACACAATTTTACAGATCAAGAAAAAAAATGACTACTACTTATTCAGTCATCATTTTCCCAGTATGCCACTTAAAGATTGTTACCTTTGTTCGAAATCAGGTTTGTGAGAATTAAGAAGCATATAATTTCAACCAAGCCAAAAGATCAGGACTTGAATTTAGCACCACTGGATACCAAAGTTGGTACCATTTTCCCCACACAGCATCTTTATATTTATCATACACATAGCCAAACAGAAGACGTCCAGTACAAATCAAGGAAGATAACACTGAACTACGTATCAGGCATCCTTTATATTTTTAATTTGGGGAGAAAGTTTTCCTCCTTTTTCAGAATGAATTTCACTTGTCTAATACACAATGCTGTTTGGCACAGTTACCAGAACTGCCTTGAGCCTCTGAAGGCAGCAAGAATTGCCAATTTTCTATTTCAGAAGATTCTAGTTCATTATTATGCAGACTTCTGACTTTATTATAAACTGATTTGCTATCTATATGTTAAATTTATAGCTAAATCTATATTTTAAATCTTATCTAGTGGTAGGTGGTTTATTTAAAAGCATGTTTTGGTAGAACATCAAAATGCAGTGATTTTGAAGGACTTACCACCCACTCAGGCATGACTTCAGTGTTCTGAGCATCCTCAGGGAAAATGGGCTGAGGGATACTGGAGAAGGGCAGGAAAGACATGTACTGCACTTCGGGGCCGTAGTACCAGGCAGCAAAGGGATAGGCGTCGAGCTGGAGGAAACATTGGAAAAGAGGGTATGAGCGATTTCTGATTTGAATCTCTAAGAAATCAGGTCATTTCATCACTTTTTAAAGTCACTGATTGGTACTGAACTCCATGACCCTGCTTTACTGATAGGTTTAATTATCGTGGCCCAGAAGAAAATAGTAGCATGAATTTCATTATTGCAAACTAATGGGCTTTGAGGCTAGAAAGAGAGCTTTGGTCATTTGGAGCTATATTTTCATTTTCCTTAATACACTTGGATCTAAAGAAGGTACTGTACCCCAGGTTAACACAGCCAGATTTCAGGAACGGTAGAAACAGGAAGCAACGATTTTCCAATCAATAGCTTACCACCCTCCAAAAATTAGAGTCTGGAGAACAAAACATTACTTTTACTTCTAAAATTCTGGGAGAGCTGCCTCTGTTCATCTATTGTGACATTTTATCTATTTTTTCCTAGATTAACATACATAATGGTATGTTGAAGTGGAATATATGCTTTTTGATGAGATGAGGAAAAAAATGAAAGTAATTAAATTTTGCTATCACACCAAAACAAACATGATATCTAAAAATTTCCCTTTCCTTATTAAAGTATTTAGGTAATATAAAAGTAAATGGGGGCTAGGGATTTAGCTCAGCAGCATAAGCACCTGCCTTGCAAGCAGGCGGTGGTGAGTTCGATCCCCAGTTACCGATAAAAAGGAAAAAGAAAAAAAAAAAAAAAAGAAAAAAATATAAAAGTAAATGTAAATTCAACTCTCCTCAAAAAATAACTGGGCTTGTTCCTTGATGCACAGAAAATAATAAATTTTGTTAGATATAACCAATTAATCATCATGATAGGCTAGATTATTGCTGACAAAACCTCCCATTAAGAAAAAATACACAGATGTCATACTTTTGTTTTAAAGAATCACATGAAAAGTTGAAACTAATGCACTCTGCCTTTGGACCTCAAATGGAGTAAATAATTACATTTATTTTGTTTTTGCTTTGGTCAATGAAACTTGTTGGAAATTTCAGAAGGCATTGAGGATAAAATTTAATGTACTTTGAATGAATGTATCATAAAATTGACAACATCAACAGTTTGAATCTTGGGTAATACTTTTCCCCCAGTCGTATATACCGGTATCTGTGTGAGACTCTACGGCTTTCTCTTATGCTTTATTTTTATTAGCATGTCATATGGAAGATGCATAATTGAATCATCAGTGGCTGAGAGTCACTGAGCTAAATGCATAGTCTCTACTTTTACAAATTAAGACATACTGAAGCAGAAGAAAGACCAGTGTTTAAGAGTTTGAGGCAAGGGAAAATATTAGTAGACACATTATTAACTTTTTCACAGTTGAGAATCTAAAGATCAAAGAGAATATACAATGTGTTGCATATCATATTAGGGTATGTCTCAAACCACAGATGTAAATCTCAACTTTTTTTCAGTAGAGAGTAATATAAGGAAATTTGGAAAACAAGAATTTCAAGTTGGGGCTTTCCTGCCTTGTAGGTTGACCTGAAGCTACCTTTACTCAGGAACAGTCAATGAATTATGCCTTCAGTTTTCTTTAGCAATTTAGATCTGATCTTCTTCAGCAATGTGAGAACTAGTACTGGAAAGCCATACACTAGTCAATAGGTCAGAAATACCAGTATAGCATTAGTTAATAGTGCAGCTAATAAATGAATTTCTTAATAATGACCAACTACTCAAAAACAATATTTGGGACAGTATTAAACACATATGCATGCATGTACCTGATTGAACACTCTCATAGGCTCTTTCTAAAAAGAAAAAGAAAGTTAGAATTACCCTTTAAGACTAATTTAAACATTCAATACAAAAGAGACAATCTAATTAAAAATGTTTCTCATGTAGAAATTTTGGTTCTGTGGCTAATTTTGTTGTTTGCACCTTAATTACCGAGAAACAATTTGTCTTCCAAGACATAGAAACCATCAAGAGTCTTAGGATTCACTAAAGGGTGAGTACTGGTTAGAAGGCTCCATGATTGGCTTGAAGTTCCCAAGCTATCTATAGGAATCAGAATTGTCAAGGAAATAAATCTCATAGTAACTGTAACGATGAAGTCAGAGACCAAAGGAACCACTATAAGACTAATCACAGGTAAGGTAAGGTAAGGATCAGTATCTAACCGTTATTCATGAATCCAATTCACAGATGAGAAAACAGAGTGTTAGAGTATTTTGACTAAGGCACTTTAGATAATTTCTTCAAAAGACAAGTATGTCTAGTAGCAGTCTGCATAAGCATTCATAGTGACAATTGTCTTTGGGATTCCTAAATATACACTGAAATTGGGAAATAAGATGTATGTATGGATCTGCATATAAAATTAAGAAATAAGCTAAAATATTTTAATATAAATATAGAAAGTAATGCTTCATAATGCTCGTGAATATAAATGTGAAGAACAGAACAGTCGCCACTCCAAAGAATAGGAATAAGAAGTATCCATCACTCAAACTTAGGAGTCAAGAGGGAGGAAGACTGTTTAAGAAATGTGGGAGGCTATTTAAAAGAAAACATTTATAAACAATATAATTTATGTAACTGAAATATTACCACTTGGGCTTGGTTGTGTTCATTAATTCTGTGAAACTGCTCCTGTATGAAACAAAATACATTCTAAATTACTTAAAATCTAGTTTTAGTCTTTGGCATGTGGAAAGCCAGTTTTTCCAGCAGTATTTATTAAAGAGGCTATCTTTCTTCCAATAAACATATTTGACTCCTTTGTCAAAGATAAGGTGGCTGAGAATGTTTAGCTCTGTCTGCATTATCTAATTTGTTCCACTGATCCTCAAATCTTTTTTATTTGCCAGTACTATGCTGATTTTATCATAGTAGCTTTGTAATATAATTTTAAGCCAGAGTTTGTGATCCCTTCAGCCTTGCCTTTGCTGTCCAGGATTACCTCTGCTATTCTAGATCTGTTCTGTTTCCAAATGAATTTTAAGACTGTTTTTTCTAGATCTGTGAGGTATGCTAATGGTATTTTGATTGAGATTGCCTTTAGATACTAATGTCAAAATAGACCAAAGATCTAAATATTAAAACAGAAACACTAAATCTACTGGAAGAAAGTAGGTAGAAATCTCAAAGACACAAGGGAGGCAGAAAGTTCATGAGAAAAAAAAAAAAAAAAAACTTCACGGACAATACTTCAAAGAATCAACAACCGGGATCTCATCTTATTATAGGAAATCATCACCCAACTGAAAAGAAAACCGAGTGGGAAAAAATGTTAGCCAACTATCCCTTAGACAAAGGTCTTTTATCTAGAACATATAAAGAACTGAAAAAACTCAGACCCCCCAAATTCAAAGATCTAATCCAAAAGTGGGCATCTGAGATGAATACACATTTCTTAGATGAAGAAATACAAATGGCAAACAAATACGTGAAAAAATGTTCAACATCATTGGTCATTTGAGAGATGCAAATTAAAGGAACACTGAGATTCCATCCCACCTCAGAAACTATATCAAGAAATCAACCGATAACAAATGCTGGCAGAGCTGTGGGGAAAAAGCAACTCTTGGCCACTATTGGTGCACCACTGTGGAAATCAGTGTGGAGATTCCTCAGAAAGCTAGGATTAGAGGTCCCATTCAATCCAGCTGTTTTCCTTCTGGGCATTTTACCAGAAGAATTTAAAACATCCTATCATGGTGATGTATGTGCACTCATGTTTATAACAGCACAATTTATAGTAGCTAAATCTTGGAAACAATCCCAATACCTATCAACATCAGAATGAGTGAAAAAAATGTGATAATTTATAAAGAACAATAAACTCAAGGTTTTTATAGGTAAATGGTTGCAACTAGAGACCATACTCATAGATGAAATAAATCAGACTCACATGAATAAACATCATATTGTCTCCCTACTGTAAGAAACTGAGAGAGTAAGAAAGATTCAAAATACACAATAGATATTGTTCAAGGGAAAGAAACTGCTCAAAAGGAAAGAAAAACTGGGGTGGAGGAAAAGAGAAAAGAAGGAAAGGAAAAAATCTATCTATCTATCTATCTATCTATCTATCTATCTATCTATCTACCTATATGATAGCTAAGCTAACTGTACTCTTTTCTATTACTTCATTGAAAAGAACGGTTTGTATTTACGTTTTTGACCGGTTTTGCATACCTATGTCTTGTATTCTGAGCAACTTTTTTGAAGATAACACTATGTAATATATTAACCATTGCTATTCTCCTATTGTCTTATCTTGAAATTCTGTATAATTAATTTTTATTGTTCTTCTGTTTTTAAAATTAAAAAATTTACTTAGAATATTCTGGTATAGCACACTCATTTTACAATGCACTAAGACTATATCATCATCTACAAAATTTGAAATTAACTATAGTCTATGTTGGGATTACTAAAAGCCATTGAAATATTTCAGGTTTTTATTTTTAGAAAGTAGATGGCTACCTGAGGCTAAGCTCACTATAGAGCTTGAAAGACTAAAGAATTTCTAAGAATCAGTTTTTGGAGGTAAATAGTAATCTAGTAATACTCCAAGGGTATGTGTTTTCTATTCATGGGTATTTACCATCATTATAGAACGTTTCAATGGTCCCACACAAAAAATATTTTTTAAAAGCATAATTTATGAAAACAATACATAAAAGAAATACTAAAGTATTTTAGCTTCAATAAATAATCTTACCTGGGCATGGACAACTTCCTAATAAAGAAAAAATATTTAAAAAATTTTAATATATTGATTTTATGCATTTTGTGTAACCAACATTTACCAGATACCTGTACTCAGTCATAGACAAGTCATGGACAAAGCTATGAAATACTATAAAATGTTGGTGTGGTTGTAAGATTTGTGAGGAGACAATCTAACCTAGCATAACCTGGGGAGTAATTTCATTGCTTAGTGTCTCAGAGCAATAATTATAAATTCTAGCTGTGTACTGATACATTTAAGTTTACTTGAACTTTATTTTAAATGCAAGCAACTGGAAAACTAGACCAAAGTATCAATTTTGGTGTAAATTAAAAGCATTACTGATTTTCCTTTTTATTGAAAATAGAAGAAAATATAAATTTTTTTGAATTGGAATCAGGTCTTTTCCTAGCCTTAACTAGGCAAAACCTCTGTGGTGAAAAAAAGAATCACTCTTTTATTGTCTCAAGTGGAAAACTTTTATGATACTCAGAAGAATTAAAACTATTGATCAAGAAGGTCATGAGAATTCTGACAGATGCATTTCTAACATTGAGCGTTACTGAGTCCTTTTCTAGAATCTGTGCTGTTGTGTTCTCAAACAGAAAGTTTATTTGATCTGTCTGTTCTTTCACAAATAAACGTGTTTCACAGGTCAGCCTATTTGTGGTGTCTTCAAGAAGCAATGCATTTAGGGTAAATAAACACCACAATAAACTTTTAAACTTAATGTATTATTGAGGAAACTATCCAGGATTTTACGTAGAATGCAATCAAATTAAATTCCTCCCTGGTTACTAATTTTGTGTATAATATATAAGCATAAGAAGTCCAGCCATATATAGAAAGAAAAGGCTTTTCCAATAAATATGTTGATAATTAGAAAACTAATTTGTTAATTATTAATAGTCAAGGTTAAAATTTGTGATTTCTTGAGGAAAATAGAAATACTTTTAGAATCCATCTAATTTCAAAGTTATTTTAATTCTATAGAACTTGAATTTTTATTATAATAAGTAAAATATTACCATCTGAAGTTGGTGGTATTTGATCAGTCTACTAAGCTGCTCCTATATAAAAGAAAAAATATTTTCAATTTCTTGGATGCCTTTCAGTATAAATCTGTCATCTTTAGGAAATAAATCACAAATCCTGGTAATTTCTACTGGTAAAGAATGAGGAGTGATTAATCATACTTTTGTGCTATTTTCACCACAAATAAATTGAACTAATTTAGTGATTCTTTTGAAAAATATTATAAAAACGACTTAAAAACTTTATATTACAACGCAGTCAGATATACACTATTAAACAACTATCTTGTGTATTTATTACAGGATTTCCATGACAAAAATATAAAGCACTTTTGCTTTCTAACAGTCAAAATTTAGTTGTTCAAGCTAAATCACGATATCAGTATGAAGTAAGTTTTAAAATTACATTTCTGATAGAGTCCTAACGTTTATTGAGATGACTGCATGTTATGATTATTTTAATTTATATAACTTAATATTCATTACTATCACTTTCCTTTTAGAATTTAACTTACAGGATTCTGGCTAGCAAGTCAACCATCCGACATCACATGTTGTGAAAACAGTCAGATGTGGCCAAACCCACATACTTACCACCACTTACGTTTTGCAGACGGAAAGCGTGATTATAAAATTAAAAGTAGTCCAGTGAAATCATGAATTATACACTAATGATAAACACGTTACTGTTTTTACTTTTAGAAGAGAATAAACATCTAGAAACAGACTGTTTAATGAGAATTAAAGCCTAGCTGACGCCGAGAGGAGAGATGCCAGCGCTGCCGCACTTGCTTCTCCTAAACCTGCCGCAGAGCCTTACCAGGGCCTGCTGGTAGAGCGCATCCTCCTGTGGAATGTGCTTCTGCTAAAAAACATACGTAGAGTTTAAGTAAATGTTGATACATTAGATAATAGTGACATTTTACTTATTATTTCTGCATTTAAAAAAATTATTGCATTGTGCATAAAGCAACAGTCCTCGCGAGGAATTGGTACAAGGCCAGGCCAGACCTTGGTCCTCCCCCGCCCCCATCTCCATCTCCTTCCCATTTGGGAAAGAGCTCCCTACTTTCTATTATCTATCTTTTATCTTTCCTACATATTTTAATTTTAGCTGATTTATCTTACCTCAGTGTTTTTGGGAACAACTTCCTACAAAAAATAAGAACATGTACACTTTAATATTATGACTTACTAATTACATTTTAAGTAAGAATATTAATCCACTAGCTCCTGTTTCGGAATAACTGTAGTAAACTGATTTGATTCACAAGCTCCCAAATAATTGAGATGAGGTTAATGATTTGCCTCACTTGTTACACCATCCTGCCTTTTCTCCGCTCCAGCTCTCCTGGGGATGTTACTCAGAATGCTGCAGGTGGCAGGAAGTGTGTCTCCCTATGGGTTTGATGGGAATCCCCCTGGTCCAGTTTGTTTGTTTGTTGTTTGTTTTGGTAACCTCTGAAAGTTTGCTTCCAGATCAAAACCAAATCTTTTCACCTGGCATGCCTGCGACCTTTTTTTCCCCTAGACTGCTAAGTGGCAAGACTAATGAATCCTTAGAGAATTTTAGGGTTAGATACAGATAGAATTGGTTTATTTTTACACGATATCAAATGTGCACATCAATGATCAAAAGTATAATTGTTGTTCGCGTTTTTAATAAAACTGTACTCATGAAAAACCTTGGAAAGACAAACTAAGAAGGGGAAAAAAAACCCAAAAATAAATCTTATATGGCCAGGTAGGATTGCTTGTCCTAAAATAATTCTGTAAAATTTTTCTGATGAATAACTGCTAATTGAATTTTTTCTGAGCTAATAATTGGATACTAACATCAGTTGAATACATGGTACCTCGTACAGTGAGACCTTATAGAGTATGTAATCCCCAGAAGTTTTTATAAAAGTCTTCTAATTAACTTAGACTCTGAATTAATATTGCATTCATTTACCTCACTTGATGAGATGCTGCTAGCTTCTCTCTGCTAAGAGAAACAAAACCAGTGTTATGACCTTTTGTTGCATTTTTAGCATATTCTGAAGAGAACTTTGTGCCATGTTTTTATATAGATTGCTTATATATGAGAGAATTAGGATTGAAACAAATTGTGTGAAAACATTCAAGGCCATTCAGGAATTTTCTTCAATTGTCAATTTCACTTGAAAAATGTGGGGAGGGAGAGTGAAATAACTTACCAGAGAACTTAAAAATTCAGAACATTTTTAAATTCGTTAAAATTCATTAATTCTTCCTTTGTATAGAATGCAAAATTTATAAAAATTTTGGTGAAAAATGTGTTTATTTTCATTTCTCTTGAGACTTTTGATATAAATAAATTAGAAATATGAACTGTAACAATCTCAAGATATAAATTTACATTAGGTTTCAAAACATTTACCACTTGAAATATTTGCTTCTTTTAAATCATGTGTTTATATTTATATAGTTACGATTTTTGCTATCAAGAACATTTTAAGAATGATTTTAATACTCATCAACAGACAGAGCTGAGTAATTCTATGTAGCACACTGATGTATTCCTCCCTACAGTTACAGCAGATGGTGGAATCTCTGGGTCTCTGGGGTTTGCTGTGCAGATTCTTCCTGTGCTCAATGGACAGGAGTTCTTGGCTGAGGACGTGGAAGATAAGGCTTTTACTTGCCATTTTCATATGAAATGTTTTCAGGGACATTGTTTCAGGGAAATTGTTTAAATTCCTTGTTGCAGTCTTAATTTGGGCACTGTATTTTACATTAACAGGTATAATAAATCTTTGAAGGTTCAGTGAGTAAAATGCTTTAAAATTTAATCTTTTATCTCACTCATCTGAGAAGACAGTTTTCTTAACATGAAGCATATTGCAGGTACTTCGTAAGTACCTAAGCTTGGGGTCCCTGGGAGGGAAGTGTTTTACCTTGGAATTGGCCATTTGTGCCTTAGGAAGAGAAAAGAGGAGCAGTTACATTTTTCATGGGAAATAGTGAAATGAGAAAATAATGATTTATAAGTAAAACAGAAGCCAAGATTGATAAAAATTTAAAGCAATATCTAAGAAATAAACAAAAGAAAAAAGTCTGGTTACTTTGATCTAAACTAACTGAAGGATTATCTTCCTAACTGACATTTAAGATTTTACTAAAAATGATTTTAAGTCCTTCTACATTGTAGCAAATCAATATATACAAGCTTTAATTCTTCTTTTTTAAAAATTTGGGTTTTGGAGATTAAATAGAAGCACTGGATTAAAGATTGTGTGGTAAGAAGTTTCCCAAAGGGGAGCACTGGTTCGATGGTGCATAAAATTTTAATAAAAAATAGATGTCATCTTCAGTGGCATCACCACCTCAGAATGATGATATTGTCCATTGAATTTAAATTTGAAAGATTAGTTTTGATTAGCCTTCTAGGTAATTTGCCCTTTTTTACTTTGAATTAAAGATCTTTCTTGTAGTTTTAAGAGAATTTTTTTCACTTGATTGAACATATTTAAAGGAAATACTTGGTCATTATCTTTCCTCATATTGGGTTTAATGATTTGAACACAAAAGGTCTTACCTCAGTCGACTCACTGATAATTTCCTGCCAAGAAAAGATGCCAATGTGAAATATAGTGAGGATAATATATTTTAAATTTTATAAATTCTGAGCAGCATTTAATCTCTCAGTAGAAGTTTATAAACCATTAAACAATACATTTATATTTTTCTATAAAGTACCTTTGATAAAGCGGTCCTTCACCCCTGGGAATAAGCACAATCAACTGGAACAACATTGTGTCTATTTATATACTTTTCCATTCATTTACTCTATCACCTGCTTCATCACAGCTACACACCAGTTGTCTTAGAATACTCTGCACAATTCACTAGCCATATTGAATACGTGACTGAGAAATTCAGGGCAAGAATAAGTACCCTAAAATTAATTTTTTTCCAAATAAAAACATGCTTTTCTACTACAAGAATATGTACTTTTATAATATCAATTTAAGAAAAACTTTAGTACCTTGATTTTCTCACTCTGTTTTCTCTGAAGCTCTTTCT
Organism: Cavia porcellus; assembly: GCF_034190915.1. NCBI lineage: Eukaryota > Metazoa > Chordata > Mammalia > Rodentia > Caviidae > Cavia > Cavia porcellus. The sequence goes on along the minus strand of NW_026947513.1, from coordinate 45,231,040 downwards.
GCTAAAATTAAGAAAGTGCAACTTGTAAACTATGTTTTTAGAAGAAAGAACTTTTAGAATACTTTAAATTTCATTGATGTTTCTTATCTTATTCAGTTGATTGATGTGTTGTTTAGGGATAGAAAAAATAAACATTAGTTTAGAAGGACACACGTGAATGAAAAACTAAAACAATGTGTACTTCAAGTTGTACTTCTGTATTTTTATGAATGCTTAATATTTCTTGCTGTATTATTTCTAAGCTTTGTTGTTTGTAATGCTTTTCTGCAGAGGTCTTAGTGTATAAATGTACACATAAACTTTTTAAAAATTTGTTTAACTCAGGTTTGATTTCTCTGCTTTTCAGTTTGATTTATGCACAGTTCTGAGTTCTTTTTTTATCTTAACACTTGTTCCTTTGTTTTAATTCTAGAGTAAATCTTGTGAAGTCATTCTTACCTTTCTAACTTCTACTGATGTAGGCTACACACACCAAAAAAAATGATTATGTTAAAATTCATTCAGATAAATTAATATGTATTAAATCTTTTAAAGAATGGCCTTAAAAGTAAATTGATATTCTTTTACTCAACAATTAAGTCACAAAATCATAGTCATATGTAACATGTATGTTATTATTTATAGATAAGTAATGTTCCAGTGTAATAAATACAGAAATTACAAAATTCTAACTTGGGCACACAGAGGAAAGTTGACATATTTTGAAAATAGGGGAATATTTAAGTACAAATTAAAGTTTAAAGCAGCTCTTTAATTAAAGAAAGGCATGGGCAATTCAAGGAAAATTATTTGTATTTAAAATCAACTTCTTTTTTCTAGATAAATGTTTGTGTGTGTGTGTGGGTTTTTTTTGAGTTTGTGTTTTAAGAGTAAATGCTTAGTACTTACTTGATCAAATTTGAAAATATTTTCTTCTTTAAGCCTTTCCTGTTGAAATCAAATTGTGAGTTACAAAAATGATAAAAACCACACAATATATGCACATACCAAAGCATTTCATGTTATCTCATTAAAATGTGAAAAAAAGGCAAACACACTAAACCAGAACAAGTCTTTTACATTTCAACAAGTGTTTCGCTTCTTTTGATAAACGAGTAGAACTCTCAAATGAAAGGAAAAACATAGTGGTTCAAATTATACAAATTTTAAAATCTAAAGAAGACAATTTAGTTCTTTCTTCACCCAATTTAGAGTCTAGTCTACCATTAGCAAGGTGTCTGAAGACATTAAATAAGGATTTCATAAATAGAGAACTGACAGTAATTCAATAGAATGAAAAAGCGTTGGATATTCTCGGTGACTGGGGGCGGGGCAGCGGGGAAGGGGCTGCAGGTGTGCGAGCAGGTGCGCCAGCAGGTGCGCCAGCAGATGCTCACCTCGCTGCTGCTGCTGCTGCTGCTGCCGCCGCGCTGAGTCTGCAGAATGAAAAGCATGTTATCAGCGCGGTCACTGGGCAGAATGGGTTACTAATGCCTTTGTAGCAGGATAGGAAAAAGCTGATTCAAGACTCAATATAAAAGTGACAAAACTATAAATCACACATTCGAGAGCATGTAAAACAGAAGGAAAGAAGCAGAGACACCTTAAACTGTCAGTATGTTCTGCTTCATTAACCATTTCCCCTTTTTATCAGTATAACGAGGTGTACCGGAACCTACGTAAACTCCCCTAGTGAGAAAAGTTTAGTGTTCTAGTGAGTCAGCGACCGTCTGCAGCGTGGAGAGCAGGAAAGGAGTCAGCAGGGCGCAGAGGTAGCTTGGCAAAGGGCACTGCCAGTCCGCGGAGAAGAGAGCTGCACACTGGAGGCTCTGCGGTCACAGTCAGAACCACAGGGGACGTCTGGAGGGCAGGGCACAGTACTCACCTGAAACAGCTCCGTGTGCCTGAAGGGAAATTTCTGTGAAAATAATCCAAGAATTACACAACAGGAAGAACCAGAAAGCAAGCCCGTGGCAGTAACAATACAACACTGCACACAGAATGCAATTAATTCTAGCACTGCATTAAAAAAATGTATAATATAATATTTGCCAGAGACTAATTTTCCCTGGGACCAAAAGAACAACTAACCCTAATTAGTTTATTGACAAATACAGAAGTAAAACTGTTTAATTACTTTCTTTAAAGTATGTCAGATAATTATAAAAAGTGTATAAAAAGCCTGGAGTTACTTTAATTAACTCAGAAAGAAAAAATTTATTTAGATTTTTGAGCTATTTTCTGTTACATGATAATCCCTAAAATGATTTTAAATCATTATAAAAATTTGAGGGTAACATGTACTTTCTTAATTAAATCTTTGTCTGGACTTTATTTTTATTATCAACTGAGTTACATAAAAAGTAATCACAATTTGCATTTTGACTGTGAAACTCTGCCTTAAGGATAAGCCAGGCATAGTGGTGCATAAAAGTAATCCCAACGCTCTAGGAAGCTGAGGCAAGAGGATTGCAAATTCTGGATTCAGTCTAGGCAGCTTAGCAATTTAATGAGACCCTGTTTCAAAATAATAAATAAAATATGAAAGACAGAGTAAGCTAAAACTATAAAGCTTGCTGGGAAGGTGCTGTGTTCAGTGTCTAGTACCAAAAGAAAAAGAGCCAAGAAAGGTAGAGAAAATGAAAAGAAAACAAAAAGATGAGAAACAGAGGTAAGGACAGTTAAGCAGGGTGGCATAAACAAATGTATTATTTTCGTCAGGAGAAAGTTTGGGCAGGGTGAAGTTTGACTTTGGTTCCTGAAGCAGAATTCAGTGCAGCCTGTGGCTTTATGTTATATTGGTAGGTAGAGAAATACCAGATACCTATAAAGGTTTTAGAAATATGCTAATTCCACAGTGGACCTAAGAAACAAACCTAACTGTACTATGTGGTGTTATTTGTCATGTTATGCAATATCTTGTTTCCTTTCCTACTTTTAACTATTTACTGTGGGGCATTCATATTTAATTCAGACGTTTTATTTGGTGCCTACACCTTTGGAGGACTCTACAGTGATTACTGTCATCACAGTTCTAGTGTCAGGACTTGGACAGCTGAGGAGAGATCAGCTAATGCATCAAGTCATCATTCTCTGTGTCTCACGTCAAGGCCACGTTAAATGGCCTGTAGATTTTTGGGGTCCTCTCCTGTACTTACCGGCATGGCCACAGCAGCAGCCACCAGGCAGGTGAGGATGAGAAGCTTCATGGTTGCTGAGTTCTACGTGAGAGAATGAAGAGAAAAAAGTTGGCCTCATAAAATTGCTTTCATAAAGAAATTCCTGGCCAGGTGTGGTGGTGTACACGTGTAATCCCAGCACTCAAGACGCTGAGGCAGGAGGATTGCTGCAAGTTTGAGGAAAGCCTGAACTGCATGGTGAAATTCTGTTTCAAAAAGACCAATAATAATAATAATAATAATAATAATAATAATAAAAATAAATTTAAAAATTAAAAAAATCCTAATTTTTCAAGAAAGGAGCAAATCATAAAATTGGCTCACTTGAAAAGTAGTTTTAAATTTTGCTATTCAAAGTAAACATTTAATATTTTTATCTTTTTCTAGTTTTTATATTACTTTGAAATACAAATTTGTTAGTAATATTTTTATTTATTAATACTCTAAAATAAGACATTTGATAAATTTGGTAAAATAGCTTCCTTATGGGAATATAAAAACATCAATATTTAAATACAATTAAGAAACAAAAATTTTCCTTGAAATCACTGGATTTGTTAAAGTGGGCAAAAAAGTAAAATTTGTAAGAGTTGACATTTTCCTTTATCTGAAAATTTTTGAAAAAGTGTTTTGTTTATAAATATACTTTAAGTAGTTCATTCTTTGTAAAAAAAAAAAAAAAAAGAAAAGTACCTTCAGTTCATTGTGCAGATGCTAATAACTGCCGTCAGTTAGTCTTTGAAAGGATCTAGTTTTCACTTCATGGTGTGCTGCTTTGGAATACCCATAACATGACTACATGTGGATGGTTGAATTGGTTCAGATTCAGGTGCCTCACATTTGACTGTTATAGTTCCATCAAATTTTAAGAATTCAAAAATACTGATATTTGCAAGTCTTGAAAAAATAAGTTTCAAGCTATGCAAGCGTTTGGTTGACCGATTAGCCAACAAATGAATACTTGCACATCTATGTCTACAAAGTACAGCATCTAAATACATTAGGAAAGAAGGTGTATTTTAAAACTTCCAATTAATTCACTAGATTTTCCTTTCTTAGCCTTCCATACATCTAATCACCTTTACAAAAGTAGCCATTATCTAACTTCTTTTCATTAATCTACACACATTACAGAATTGGTTAATTATGTAAATAATATAGAATAAAAATGGCTTTGGATATTCTGCCAAAACTAGCTCAAATTTCTTTAACTCAAGACTATTGAAATTATTTGTCTGCTTTTTTTCAAATATGGTTTTTTGTTTCAAAATTATAGAAAAAATACTTGGACTTTACAAACCTCTATTTTCACCCAATGCTTTTAGTTGATATCAAAATTTGCAAGTGTGTATTTAAGCTACCAGTGCATCATAAGAATGCATCAATATTTTCTAAACATATAGAAAGAGTATAAAGACATCTTGCAAAGAGTTGGAAATTAGGTGCACGAAGTCACAGCGACTTTACCACCTATGAAAACCATACCTTGAACCCGAGCCTCGGAAGCAGCGAGCTGTGATGGTGGTGAAGGTGATACCCAATGCCCTGTTTCACTGCTATTTAAACCCAGTGATTAGTCATATGCTAATTTTGTGGTTTTGTTTCAACCAAGAGGCTTAGTTAAATTCTAAGAATTATGTCAAATAGGAAATTAATTTTCTGCCTAATTCCTTTCCAAGGAAACTGTGAGGAAAGCTTTCAACAAAAGACAGATTCATGCCATAATGACAGGTTATATATGAAGTAGAGTGACATTACAAAAAAAAGAAAAAATTTACAAATTTATAGCAGTATTAAAAACTTGATTTTATGTTTAATTAACCACTAGAAAAATTTGTATAAAGGAAATTCTTGGGACATAATACAATCTTAAAGACTTCAAATTTTAACAATACACCATAAACTACCAAAGGAATGTGTCATTTGTTTTACCTCTTAAGGTATTATTTTTGATTTATTAATTTATTTATTTTGATTCTTCACATTGTATGTGATCCATTCTTTGTAAAAAGAAAATGGAATTACTCTATGAATTTTGGCAGTATTTCGGCTATCCTAAAACTTCTGTTTGCTTTGTTTTAGGTCTTCTGGTTTTGTCAGTATTCATATTTTTAGCAATTATACTGCTTAATTAAAATTAATGGTTATTCACAAGTTACAATTTAAAAAGTTTTAGTAAAAACAGACGTACTTCTAATTTTTTATCTTTTAAACTTGATCTTAGTCAAAAGGTTGAGAAGAGATTAGTTTTCTATCTTTTAAAGTAAAGATTAGGAGAAAAACAAAAGCTCCTCTTGCTAACCCCAAATTCTGCTCTTAGAATTAAATAACTTCATATCTTAGAAAAAAAGTTTTATGTTGAAAAAATAATCTTATATATACACAACATTAAAATAAATATTACTGAGATTGTGATTTTGCTGTTTTACAAAAGACAATCATATATTTTAACATAAAACCTAATAATATGTATGTCATACTCATATGTGACTGGAATTTTTCTAAATTAAAAATTTTGAAGTGATTTGGGGTGTCTACCCTGAGGCTTGCAAGAGATGATGATTTTCTACAGTAATGTTCTCTGTGGACATCATACCGATGACTGGTTCACATCAATTTAGACAACTTACTGAACTATATTCGGGGGCTTTCGGCTGAGCAATGTCTGCTGAACTGTAATACTATGATTCATCTCATCTCAGATGGTTGATTTTACCTTACTGCTCACTGAGAGTCATACTACATGAAAATCTACTTTAACTTCAAGTGCGCATTTATTATTTATTCATTTATTTATTCAGAGAGGTGGAAAACTGGAGAAGGTTCTATGACAAAAAAGTCAGACATAGTAGATCGGCAACTAACACATGAAAAATAAGTTTTTCTGAGTCACAGTCGTCTGAGAACAGAGATCTGAACAGGGTCTCTGGAGCATTATGGACAGCTGAGACAGAGGCTTGCTCAAACAGGAGAAGCTCACATGGTTAGAAGTGAGACAGTAACAGAAACAATCAGACTGATGGGGAGGATAAGCCACCTCTGGTGCATTCATCTCTCTGTGTGGGGAATTCTTATGTACTCCAAATGCAGTCTTCCCTGTCTATAATCTGTATCTATGTACTCTATCTGTAATTCCTTAGTGGTAGAGATCATTCTAATGGACATACATTGGATTTGCTTGATTTTGTCATTGCATAATATAACTATGCACTATAATCTATGAACAAAACATGGTTTTGTATATCCATTGTAAGTCTACAAGATTTTCATCTTAACTATTTTTTAATCAATTAAAGTTTGCTAATTCCAAACAGTAGCAAAGCTCAATTATTAGGTATATATGTAGGATATTCATATTCTAGGAGTAAAGAAGTAAAGGAGTAAAGAAAATATGAAATTATCACCCAAATGTCAATATCAACTACCTAGTATATGCTGAACGTACAATTGGTCACCCAGTAGTGAATGCTTCTGATAAGAACGGGTCTTCTCTAACCATTAGGGCAGAACAGCAGACCTAAACCAGGACTTCTCCAACATACAAGGGCGTGGTTATCTGTGATCGCATCACATGGCTGCTTTTAGAAAACCAACAGAATCCCCAAACAAGAGTGGAAATAGATTTGATAACAAATATCTAAATAGAAAGCTTCTTTATTTTCCCACTATGAGAGAATTGAAAAATATGTCATTTTCTAGATTTATACTCATTAGAAAATTCATTTGTGCAAAAATGAAAGGAAATTCCTTGAACAGTATGTGAGGTAAATTTTACTATCCAAAAATTATGCATTTACTATTTTATTTTTCACTCTGTGCTTAAGCCTGCTTTGAAGGACTTATTTGGTGTGAAGAAGAACAAAAACTTTCAGAGATAATTCTTCAGGGTTCCCCAGGGACATTAGCTTAAAGACTGAGAGTAGTCTCCCAGAAAAATATTCTTTCATTGTACAATAAGTAATGGAAATTTTTCAACTAATGCTGAAAAAGGTGAATTTGAAATATATTTTTGTTTTTTTTGTAGATATTCATACATTCCTTGGAACTTTTGAGTGGGTTTATAATGGATGCCTAGTAACTCATCTTGAGGATCGTGTGAATAGAAGTTTGGTATTCAGAAATGCATAGAAGCTACAATAGAGCTATTTGCAGGAAGTTTTTGCCTAGTATGAATTTATAATAACACTGACATATAGAATTTGTAATTCATTTCATGTTGCACTGGAATTTTGCTAATAGGTGTCTGGAGAGCTGAAATAAAACACAAAGTCTAAACAATGCAGTCTACAGGAGTGGTGGTAATGTGAGGCCCTGCAGTATGGTTGTCAGTTTAAATTGAGTGCAAGAGGTTTGGGATGGGACATAAGAGGTTATTGGAAAGGAGAGGTTTGAAGAAATCCTGTAGTATTTTATATTTTCACTTAATAGCGACTAAAATATTCCGTAGTAAAATTTCATGTATTTATGGTTGAAATTCAGGTTCAGATTTCACTGTGGTACATCCTAAGATTCTGCATTTGAACAAATTTCCAGTGAGAAGAGCTGGTGGGCTATGAGACTTTGAAGTAGCAGGAGAGCTGGGAGCAGGAGAAAGTGTAATGCGTAGTCTTACCCAAGAGTAAGAGTTCTTATATAAAATACCATTAAAACACTTAAATATTCATGGTAACTATAGAAACATCAATCATGTATAGAAAACATAGAGAAGTGAAAGATTCTGAATCACATCCCCACTAGCTCATTTACCTTCACAATAATGTCTAAAAGAAAACATTTCTACCCAATGTTGAAATGTCTCTGTAGATGCAATATTCCTACAAATATTGTCTCAACAACACTTATAACACCACTCGGTTGTTCTACCATCCAGTCTTGCCACTTAGGCCAACCCCAGACATCCCTGAAAAGTGATAGGATTTAACTGACAGTCTACGGCCATACCACCCTGAACGCGCCCGATCTCGTCTGATTTAACTGACAACTAAATTCTACCCATTTTATCACATTGAATTCTTTATGAAAGTCTATGTTTTCATGGATAAAGACATTTGTATCAATCAGAATATAATAACTGATTTCTTTTCCTAGACCTAATAACTATGTGTCCTTATTTAACAATCATATGATAGGGTAATGGCTCATTCAGCAAACACTACTATTGGAAACATACCAATCATTCATCAGCAGAAGGGAACATACTCATCTATTAATTAATATAGTTCTTTACAATGTTTACAATTTTAAAATTATTCTGTGTGGTACATGCAAGAATCATAGAATATAGAGAAAACAAGAATTAATTCGTCTTTCATACATAAGGAAAAAAACCTCTCATTATGTAAGTAAATTAATGTCTCTAATGGCCATGTATCAGCTAACAAGTAAACACAGACTTGAGTCTCCCAATATCAGAATTTATTCCATTTAAAATATACCATGTTATATTACTGCTCCATTCAATGAGAGCCTATGCTTTATGCAAAGTATTGAACTATTGAATAGTTTCTACAAAAAGTGGATATTACAGAATGTAAGTAAATGACAGGGAAAGTAAATTTTAGAAACCTAAAAGGCGTAAGGTAAACTTATGTAAGATACCAAGGGAAGAGATGAGAGAAAGAAAAATCTAGTAGAATAAAAAATACCAAAATATTTTTAGATTTAATAACTTCAATGCTATTGGACTGCAATTTTTAATTCATTCTTCTTTCTAGCTACTACCATAGCAATGATAAGAAACTTTCACTTCTTACAGAAACTTTAACAGTGTTAAGATATCTGGAAATCATAAGAAAATACAGCTGTACCTACAAGTAAGTATTTGAGCAGAAAGGGGATTTTAGGTTTGAGTAATTTCAAAGGTAAGGTGGCCCATGATGATGACAATAAGAGGCATCCAGTGACCTGAGGTTGTTTTGCAATGAAGGTTAGAGGTTTGAAGGATCTTTGTGTGGACTTTGATGTAGCCTAGGTTCCTGACAGGTCTGAAGATAGGATGGAGAAGAAACTTTGACCAGGACAGCACTGGAGACTCTGAAGAACAACAGACAGGAGTAGCAAAACTGAGAAAGACAATTATGGAGGCACTTGGGTAAAGCTGATGCTAAGGACTGTCAGGATGTGCATGTGGAAGACTGTTCTGTCCCCTCCGTTAGCTTCCGAATAGAAGTACCAATGAGAAGGATACTTTCCCCAAGCAGAGATAGTTATAACATGAGGTGGATTTGCCAGGGATAGTTAGGTCCAAATTTTGGTCTTTCTTGGACGTAAAACAGATGCAAAAAGTTTCTAGTAATACAACTAAACTTTATGGAGACCGTGAAAGAGCTATAATGAGGCTGTGGAGACAGAATTCCAAAGAGAAGCTCACAGAACATGGATGGTGGTTAAGTGTTACACAAATGAATACATAATTACAGGAGAGAGGATTCCACAGAGGCATTAAAACCTTTATGTGCATTTAACAAGTAACCAGCATGGTGACACTTGCCTGTAATTCTAGCCCTCAGGAGACTGAGTCAGGAGCATCATCATGATCATTCATGAACTCAGAAGTATTCTAAACTGTATAGCAAGACCCATCTCAAAACAAGGACACAACTAAATTTGAAGTAGAGATTACTCTAGAATGTAACTTTTAAATGGCTGATGCAAGTGACATGTAGAAGTCCAGTATTCAGACAGAACAGGATTCACTGAAGTGGCCAGGAGTTTGAAATGACCCAAAACTGGATAAAATGTGGAAATACTGATAATGAGACAAGAAAGTAAGTCATGAAATGAAAACTGTACAATAATTTTGGGAAAGCAAAGCAACAAGCTAATCAATTTTATATTTTGGAAGTTAGTATGGTTTTGAGAAACAAGAGCATTTGGAAGGTCTAGAAACATGAAGTGCTGCCGTCACCATGAGAAGACGGCAGAGGAGCCCGGCCTGGGAAGCAGGAGGGTGGGATGGAGAAGTGCAAGGAGGCAGGAGGTCGCACAGAGCACCTGAGCGTGACTGGAGTGACTGTCATAGCTGTAGTAAGGGAGTGACGAGCAAGGTGGCAGGAAAGGAAGAAACAATGCAGAACACGGAAGACCACCAAGTACAGAAAGAAATCTGGGCTTGACTGAGAACTGGAAGCCCTCCGTCCCCATGCAGAAGGCTGAAAGGTTGGCACCTTCTCTCTGTGGGGTGTGGTGCAGCTCTGCAGGGCCTGTTTCTCTGCCTCACTTCTGACCTCATTTCTCCAGGACGTCCTAACTTCCTCTTGCACTGGACCAAAATGTGCTTCATCGTGCCAGTACTTTCTGGTTTTCCTCTTCCTCTGTCCGGGTGATCTCCAAGCAGGATGTTGGAGTTAAATCTTTCCGTGCTTCAACAATCCATTTGCCATCATTCCGACCCCGTTTTTCCTGTTTCCAAGCACTCAGCTGAGCAGAGGAGGAAGAAGTTTCTCAGTAATGTTCTGCTGACTACAAGGCCAGCACTGTAATACAACTAGATTTTTCCAACAATGGTTAGCACTGGCACTGAAAATGAATCAGACTATCAGGTGTGGAACTAGTCCTTTACGCCTTTTCTGATTATACAGATATTCTCAAAGAACTAAATGTTATTGTAATTTGAGTTTTAGAGATGAAGAAACAGATTTAGAATAGTTAAAAATATCCTCTCTAGATCACTGCATAGATAGTTAAACTGTAACTTGTATCAGACTTTTATCCTAAAGTCACTAGTTTAAAGATTGTAGTTTATTTTTTAACTTATACCTCAAAAGGCTTTCTGGATCCTTGACAAAAGACTTTTTGCAATATTTTTGTATTGTATTATAATTTAAAGTTAAATTTAATAATCAAATGGATGTCATTGAAGTCAGTTTTAGAGGTCATTAACATGTAAAATATAAGATGTGATATTTGTGTTTTATGCTTTTATTTATTGCAGAACAATTACAGATTTGAATTTAGTTATTAAATACATTTTTAAAAAGAAAGAAGGTAAAAATGTAAAAAAATTTTAAAAAAGCATTAACTCACCACGCCCCCCCCCAAAAAAAACTAATCGTTGATAGAATATAGAGTATATGAACTGGATGTGGTGGCACAGGGCAGTACTTGGGAGAATGAGGCAGGAGGATGGCTGCAAGTTCGAAGCCAGCCTAGATAAACAGTGAATTCAAGGCTAGCCTGAACTACATAGCAAGACTTTATCTCAAAAAAGAAAAGAATATAGGATATATTTTCTGTTTTCTAGCTTATGCATGTGATACTTTATGTATCATACATTACATGTAATTAAAAAAACTGCCCTTCCCCACTTTTTGTTATAATAATTTCTGTAGTTATTTTTTAGATTAGTGATTTTCAAAAAATTTTACCAGGAATTGGTTTGTCATTCAAAGTTGAAAATATAAAAAGTGATAAATGTGGACCTCTGCCCAATGAAATATTGATCTTTTCATTCTCTAGGTACAGAAGAAAAGCAGTGGACCACAAATAGAGAATATAGTTCATATAATCTTATGAATCATTTCACAACAATTTTTCTTAATAATATATCTGTGTATATCCACCATAAAATGGCATTTGTATTTTTCAAAGTTTCTTTTTTGATTGCTTATTTTCTAGTGGTATGCATAATGAGGTCATATACCCATATGTACACTCATTTTACTGTGTACCCCATGATATATCTTGTGAGTACATTACAGAAAAGACATTGGGAATTACTGCTAGATGTAAACCTCCCTAAGATTTAAGATTTCTAAATAACCATCAGAAACATTATTTTCTACTTATAAACACTGGATTACAGTTTGGCCAATGATTATTTTCATCTAGTTTAAGATGCTACTTGTTTTCTTTATATTTAATAATCAGTTAGAAACCAGAACTAGTAATAGATTATATTTTTCTTATTGTTGAAAGCAATATTGAACATTTTTTCAAATATCTTGTCAAAGCCTACTTTTTTCAATTATTTCCTATTATCTGTGTTGTACATTAAGAAATGCTTTTGCATTTTTGTTTAATGGTAAATATACAAGTATAGTACTTGTTTTTTTCAGTCACTAAACTTGTAAGCACAATTTCACAAATGACATTTTTCTTTTAATATGATAGATTTAATATTTAGAAATTTTCAGTGATTACATGAAAATAGTTATGTTTTTCTGTATTTATTTTCTTTGAAATTTAACAAATTACTTATTTACTATGATATTTTATTTGCTGAGCATATATAATACATGGAGATTATAATGAGGTAAAAATTCATTTCTCTTCAATAAAATTATTTTTTCATACTTAAGAAATAAAATCATCAGACATCTAAACCTTCAGGAAGACTGTCTTTTGATTTCACAATTATGATCCTAGCCTTTTAAAACTTTTTCTACTGTAGAGTCTCTTTTTTCTTCCTAGTTTTAATCTTTACATTTAATTCTTAGTTACTAATTTTGAGATAAAACAGAGAATCAATCTGGTAACTTTACCTGTGGTTAAGGAAGCATTTAAAATGGAAGTTGAAGACACTTTTTTTTAATCTTAAAAATTTTACATTACCTTGGCTATAATGGGTCCCTCAGGACACATGGTGTCATTTGCTATCCCTGTTATATGACATGGCCTGCAAGCCATGAATTGTTTATCCCAGTCATGACTGTGACATAACTTACCAAAGTCTTTCAAATCAGTGTCGTCGCTAAAAACCATTTAAACTGATGATTTCTGCTTAAAAGGTAAAATGTAAAATTAGATTTTGAGTTTTTAACTCAGAGAAGTAACTAAACATTGTGTTACATTTTAGTATTTAAATTTGATAAAAATATCAGTTAACTTTGGAGTCTTTTAACAAAGCATTCATATATAACCTAAGTTTTAAAACTGTGGCTGAATTTATCATTTTAATCCATCTATCATTAACCACTTTTATGCAATAGCTGCTGAGAAAGGTTTATGTTAGCAACATGCTCACCTTTGTGGAAGAACATAATTTCAGTTATAATTCTTAATTTGTATTAAATAAAAACAATACATTTTTCATGTTTGCATATTCTCTTTCACAAAGCAAACACAAACCACATACTACTCCTTCGTACTGTCTTCTTTTAGCCTTCTTCAAAATATGCAAAGTTTCAAAATATGCAAAGGTGTGTTATGCAGCTAACAACTGCTACCAAATAATCTCTCACTTATGAGTATTAAAATTTAGACTTCACTTTGGCAGAGATTACATAAAGTTAAAATAAACAACTAATATTTTAAAAGGAAGGAAAATCAGAAATGTTTTCTTTAGAGCTGGTCTTCACAGAAGTGTTTGAACTCTCTAGCATTGCACCGAGTACTGGGAGACAGTGTTCCACGAATTCCTCACACCGTTTGCCCCGCAAGCTGGGGACCTGACTGCATGAGTCCTACATTGTATCTTCAAATGTGTTATTACAACACACATCCTGGGGAGGACAGACATAGCATATCCCTTCAGAACACAGGACAAGTTTAGGTCTCCCCAGAGCAAAAAGCTCAGGAGACTCATGCTTGTCATGAACAATTACAGTCTCCTACATTTGGAGTTTCTGCCTTGGTGCCCACCCACTGCAGGTGTGTCTGCCTTCTACTCTGCTGTTAGGACCCAGAGAACCAGTATCAGTGCTGATAACTCTGTCCATGACAGTTGCCACAAATAACAAAATCTGTTGCTCGTGCTCAGGAGCCTTGGATGTTCCTGCCAGTTCTTTGTGATTGAGGCTGTTTCTCTCATGAATCTGCAAATCAGTCACTTAATACTTTCCAATTTGAGGTCCTGGGACAAGGAAGGTATTTCAGAATCCATTCAGTAAGTGTTATATTTTAGGCAAACTGTTTGCTGGTTTGCTTTTATTTCTTGATTTTGGGATAAAAGGAAATATAAAAAGAGATGAATGCTGAAGAAACTACAGAAGTGAAGTCCAATTTCACTGATGAAAGAAAGAAGAAAAATGAGAAGAGGAAAATAATAGGAGAAAAAGCAGAACACAAGACTGAAGGCGTCATCCAAAAGAATCCAAAAGGAGAGAAAGATTCGAGATTAACGGAGATTTTAAGATTAAGTAATAAAGGTAGTACTTTCTAGTACTTTCAGTGGCCTGTGGTGCTTCCTGCCAAATCTACGTACTCACTGTTCTGAAAACAATGAGGGATCTCAGATGGGGCACAGGAATCAACTAAGGGTTAAAACACGGATGTTCTCTGGTCATGATATAACACAAATATGAGAGAAAACCCCAAGCAAGACATTTTAGAACCTTTTATGTTTCCAGCATCTGATATGCACTCTAGGCTGTGTTATCTCAGAGCAACAAGAATTTTAGTTCTGATGATAATAAAGTTAAATCAATAATTGTTCTGTAGATATGATTGTCAAGCAGATAGATTTGTTGAAAACATTATCATTGGATGAATAAACAAACAGGTGGATAAAAGACCAGTAAAAAATATTGAGATGAGTCCTTATAAATAAAAGATTATGAAAAATATTTATAATAAACTTGAGTGCTTATGCAGATTGTGTTCCAGTACTTACACTAGATTATATGAGTTGACTGGGCAGAAAAATATTCTAAATCTATTATAACAATAATAGAAATTTGTATGATCCCATTGCAATAGAATTTTATCATGGTCATTTAAAATAATGAGCTCATACTATGAAAAAATACATTAATGACTATCACTGTACTTTAGTATTCTGATTCAAATATTAAAAGCATTTTTTGACAAATATTCCAGAAATGGTTCTGGCTCTCTTTAGAGGAATAGTATTTACAAATGGACACAATAGCAAACATTGTGTGTTAGTCATATGCTACCTACCAGATCATCCAGGCAGTGGATTCAAGATTTCAAGATTACTGAATTAGGAAATTCTGACTCTCTTCAATTAAAATACTTATTTTCTTAGTTAAAGATGTGTAACTTGGTTAATAAAATTCACCATTACTTTAAACACACACAATATTCACTGTCACTTTACATGCACACACACACACACACACACACACACACACACACACACACACGTGTACACACCCAAAACCACACCTTAGATGTTGAAAACCAGTGGGGGAAAGACATGGTTGGTAGATTCTGCCAGGCTGAGGCTCAGCTATCTCTAACATGACATCTGCCCAACTTGATGCTGGGCCCAGGGAAGCAACTTCTGTGTTGTTCTAGTTCTGAAAATAAACCTCCCACTCCCTTTGTGTGTGTCTACAGAGTCCTCTCCAATCCCAAGATCCCACAACGCATCCACCCTCAACCTCCAGTAAATCTTTCTGTTTCCTGTTTTGAGCACACAGATGTTCCTTCAGATCAGATGTTGATATGTCATTGTGCCCACTTCCCAAACACCTCCCCCAGCCAGGCCTGATAAAAGGATTTCCATTTCTTTGCTCTCACCCAAGGGTGCCTGTGTCTCTTCTGCAGCCCTCCTGTACCAGCCAAAAGGCCTCTTTCTCCTCTCTTTGTCTCTCTGTAACATCAAAATCTTATCAATGGTCATGGATAATATTAACTAAGCATTTAAACACGGTGATTTAATATAACTTTCCTGAAATTAAAGCATGTTTTTTATTATTTATCTAAGTTTTTTATTGAGGTAACTGTGGCATTTAGTCTTGGGAAGCAAGAGGAAGTCTAAATCCTTCTTTGGAAAAGACAAATAGGTTTTATGTTCAAAAGGAGAACATTATAGTATTTCCTGACACTGTATAAATATTATTTTCAAAAGTTAAAACTAATGTAAAGGAGTGCATACAACTTATTTATTGGATGCTATGAATGCTAAAAAATGTTCTAAGTTGGTGATTTGGATACCTAGACGCAATTTCAAACTCCAAAATAGGCACTGGAAATTCTGTGTTTTTAAAAATTAATTAAGCTTACTGTCTTAATTAATTTTGGATACATTTTAGGTAGACACAATGATTACATTTATCATTGGGAATTTGCACCTATAGATGGTATATCTTGGTTCTTTTTTCCCGTTCCCTAACCCTTCCTCAAACCATCTTCTCCTCGTTATCTACAAAAGCTTCTTCCCATTTTCCCTTCCTTCCTTGTTTTGTTTTCTTTTCTCTTCTTCCTTTTCCCTTTCCACTCTCCCTAATTCCACTTCCCATTTTAACATTTTCTTCCTATTTCACAGTGTCTTTTATACATACTGGCCTTCATTTACACTTTCAGTTTTTCACATCAGAGATATTCACACATTTCCAATTTATTTCATGAAACAGCATGGTCTCCTTTGCATGTAT
The DNA here is from genome assembly GCF_034190915.1 of Cavia porcellus. Taxonomy (NCBI): domain Eukaryota; kingdom Metazoa; phylum Chordata; class Mammalia; order Rodentia; family Caviidae; genus Cavia; species Cavia porcellus. The sequence continues at coordinate 45,214,599 of NW_026947513.1, read as the reverse complement.
TTAAACATGTTCTGTTCATAAGAAAGAACAGTTTGTGCTTTCATTGTTTGATCATTTTTTCATACCTATATCTTGTAATCTGAACAACTGCTTTGAAAATAACAATATGCAATATATTAACTAGTGTTACTCTCCTATTATTTGTTTTAAATCCTGTATTTTTGTTTTTATTTCTTTTTAAATAAAATTCTTAAAAAGACTATACTATCAAGGTACATCCACTGCCTAAAATGTCTTGTTTATTCTTTTTTATAGCTGAGTAGTACTCCATTGTATTTTTAATCTCTCATCTTTATTTATTTATCAGTTGTTGGGCATTTGTGCTTTTTCCAAGTTTAGGGATAACAAACTGTGCTTCTATAAATATGGATGTGCATATACCACTGTGGTATTATGTTTTTAATTGTTTTGTGAAGATACCAAGAAGTAGAATAGCTGGGTCAAATAGAACTTTAGTTTTAGTTTTTTGAGGAATTTCCACACTGATTTCCAAAGTGGTTGCAAAGGCTACACTCCTATCAATGGTAGAGATAGTTCCTTTTTCTCCACAGCTCCACCAGCATTTGTTTTGGTTGATTTATTGATATTAGTCATCCTTTATGAAGTCAAATGAAATCTCAGTGCTGTTTTAATTCACATCTCCTGAATGACTAATGATGTGGAACATTTTTTCTTTATTTGCTATTTATATGTTTTCATCTGACAAGTTTTCACTCATTTAGGATACCAAATTCTGGACAGGGTCTTTAAATGTGAGGGGCCTGATTCTTTTAGTTCTTTATATGTTTTAGTTATTAGTCCTTTATGTGAAGAAGAGTTAGCAAAATTTTTATCCCTACTCTGTAGGTTGTCTCTACTCTGTTCATCCCTTTTGTAGCACAAAAAGTTTTTATCAAAATGATATCCCAGTTGTCAACGCTTTGCAATATTGTCAGTGCAATCAGTTTTATTTGTAAAGTCTTGGTCTATACTGTGTCTTCAATTTGCTTTCTTCCATCAGATTTAGTGTTTTTGTTTTAGTATTTAGATTTTTTGATCCATTTTTATTTTAATTTAGTGGTGAGAGACATGGATATAGTTTTATTCTTCAGCATATATAGAGACAGTTTTTCTAACACTATTTATTAAGGAGCCCATATTTCTTTCACTGGAGGTGTTTGGCCCCTTTGTTGAAGATAGGGCGGCTGAGTGTGTTTGCAATCATTTTTGCATGTCCTAATCTTTTCCACTGATCCTCCAATCTGTGTTTTTTTTTTTTTTAAAAACACCATGCTGTTTTTATCACAGTAGTTTTGTAGTACATTTTAAGTCAGGGATTGTGATGTATTCTGCTTTGCTTTTGTTTCCCAGAATTTTTTTTTGCTCTTCTACATATCTTATAGTTACAAATAAATTTTAAGATTGTTTTCTTTGATTTTGTGAGGTATTTGACTGGTATTTTGATTGAGAGTGTATTAAATCTGAATAACAATATTAAGAGTATGGCTATTTTCACTAAGTTGGTTCTTCCTACCCAAGAGCAAGGGAAATCTTTCCATTTTTGAATATACTCTTTGGTCTTTTTTTATAGTACTGTAATTTTCATTGTAAAGGTCTTTCACTTCCTCTAGATTGATTTGTATATATTTCATTATTTTTTGGCTACTGTGAAAGGTATAGTTTCCCTAATTTCTCTGAGTGAGTTTATCGCTAGTGTGCAGTAATACTATTGATTTTTGAGAGCTGTCTTTGTCTCTAACTGTATTATTGAATTTAGTTATTAAATCTAGAAATCTTCTGATAGACTTCTTAGGATCTTCTATCTAGAGCATCATGCCATCTGCAAATAATGATAATTTACATTTTTCCTTTTCTGTCTTTATTTTTTTTGTTTCTTTCTCTTGTTTAATTGCTATGGCTAGTATTTCCAGAAGAATATTGAATAGGAATGTTGATAGTAAACATCCTTGTCTTGTTTCTGATTTTAGAATGAACACTTTCAATTTTTGACCATTTAGTATGATGCTGACTGTTGGTTAGCCATAGATGGATTTTATCAGATTGAGATAAAGATCACATATTCCAATATTTTATAGAGTTTTTAAATCATGAAAGGATGTCAGAATTTGTCAAATACATTTTCTACATCTATTGAGATGTTCATGTGATTTTTTTTCCCTTGGCTCTGTGGACATGGCATATAACATTTATTTATTTGCATATGTTGAACCATTTCTGTATCCCCGGGATGAATTCTGCTTGTCGTGATGTATAATCTTGATTTGTTGCATTCTGTTCATCGCATCTTGTGGAGGACTTTTACATTTGTGTTCATTATGGAGACTGGCCATAGTGGCTCTCTTTTTTGATTTGATCCTTTTCTGGCTTTGTTATCTGGGTAATACTTGCTTCCAGAATAACTTGGGAGCATTGTTTCCTCTTCAATTTCATTAGCGAGTTAGAGAAGTAGTGGCATTAGATCATCTCTGAATTTCTTGTAGAATTCCACTGTGAATCCATTAGAATCTGGATTTTTCTTTGTTGGTAGGTTAATTACACCTTCAATTTTATTAACATATTGGGTTGTATAGAGTCTTTATTTCTACTTGATTCAGCTTTGGTAATTCATATGTACTCAAACCAGGAACCCATTCATTTCTTCTGTGTTTTTCATCTTATTACAATACAGATTCTCAAGTAGGTATTAATCTTTTACATTTCTTCAGGATTCGTTATAATTTCACCCTTTTCATTCCTAAATTCATGAGCTTGTCTTTTCTTTCTTTTTTTATATAAGGATGGCTAAGGGTTTATCAATTTTATTTGATCTTTCTGAGAGCCAACTCTCCTATTTTTTAATTCTTTGATTATTTTATTAGTCTCCACTGCATTAATTTCTGCGCTGATCTTAATGATTTCTTTCCTTGTATGAGATTTGGATTTGACTTGCTTTTCTTTTTCTAGAAGTTTGAGGTTCAATGTTAGGTTGTTTATTTGAGTTGGCTCTGTTTTCCTAATTTGAGTGTTCACTGCTATAAATTTTTCTGTATGACTGCTTTCATTGTGTCCCATAATTTCTGGTATGTTGGTATGTATCAGCATTATCATTTAATTGTAGAAACTGTCTCATTTTTTCTTTAATTTCATCTGTGTCCCACTGGCTTTTCAGGAGGATGTTACTTAATCCATGTGCTTACATGTTTTGTGTGTTTATATATGTTTTTTGCCATTGATTTCCAGTTTCATTGCACTATGATCTGATAATATGCTTAGGGATAATTTTAATTCTTTTGCTTTTATTTAAACATGTTCTTATGAGCCAGTATGTGTTCTACTTTGGAGAACATCTTATGTGCGGCCAAGAAGAATGTGTATTCTGATGTTGTGGGGTGAAACACTTCATAGACATCTGCTAAGTCCATTTGTTCATGGGTTTGGTCTAGTTTTATTTCTTTGTGAATTTTTGTCTACTTGACCTATCTATTTGTGATAGTGGGATATTGAAATCCCCATTACAATGTGTTAGTGCTTATTTTATTTTACTGTTCATTAATATTTGTTTTTACATTGTTGAGTATGCAAATATTTGTGTGTCAATATACATACATTACTGTTATATCTTCCTCTTGAACTGTTTCATTAACAAGTATCTATTGACCCCCTTCCCTCCTTGATCACTTTGATCAGTCTTGGCTTGAAGTTCACTTTATCTGTAAATAAAATAGTGATCACTGGTTTTTCCAGGGTTCTTTTCACATGCAGTATTGTTTTCTCTCTTTTGACATTCAGTATATGAGTTTCTTTTTGAATTGAATGTGTTTCTTGCATCCAGCAATACGGATCTTGCTTCTTGATCCATCCTGCCTGTTTAGATTTTTGTCTCATGAACTGAGACCATCCACAGTGATCACTATAACTGGTATGTATTGATCTATCTTGTTAAATAAGCACTGTTGTTGATTCTGTCTTTCCACTCTGCTTAATTGCTTGCCTGGCCTGGTAGAATCTTTCTCTCAGAATTCTTGGTATTGTAGACTTCATTATCTCTTTCTAAAATATCCTTCAGAACATTTTTGGTAGCTAGTATTTTTTGTCTTGAATTTCTTCAGCTATTATTTCTCATGAAAGTATCTTATTTTCCATAAATTTTGAAAGATAATTTCACAAAGTGCAATCAATCTAGGTTGAAGTTCGGAATTTTCAGGACTTGAAATTCTTCATTCCAAGCTCTCTTTGATTTAGGAGTTAGTGTACTGAGAAGTTTGCTGTGATTCTGATGCACTTTCCTTAATGGGTGATTTGTTTCTTTTCTCTAACAGGTTTTAATATGATACTCTTGTGCTGAATTTCTGGAATCTTTACTATTAAATCCCTTGCTGTAAGTTTTTTCCATGGTAAATTGCTCTGTTTTATGCCTCATTTATCTGTGTGTCAAATTCTTTTTCCATACTTGAAAAGTTTTCTGTCATTATTTCTGTGAACAGGTTTTTTATGTTGCTTGCATCGTCTCAGGCTTTTTCTTGACTGCAATCATAGGTCAATTTTATGTTTTTCTTTGTATCAACTTCAAGTTTTTTGTATTGATTTCTCAAGGTCTGCTGCTATTTTTAAGAAACCCTTATTTTTGGATTGGCTAGCCAAAATCCTGTCTTCTAGATCATCTATGTTCTATATCTTCTATGTCTCTAGGAGGATATTCTTCCCTGCCCTTGATTCTATCAGCTGTGATTACTTTCAGTGGAATTTTTAATCTTCTGGATATCTGTTGGAAACTGTTTCATGGATTCAATTTCTTTCCTGTGTTGAGAATTTTCCTAAGCTCCTCTACTTTTTAAAATCTGTGTCTACTCCCGGTTCACTGAGAAAATCCTTTATTTTGATCTTCATCCCTTTCTTTTTTAACTTGAGAGATTATTTTCAATCTGACTTCTTCTACAGCTTCGTTCATCTGCTTTTTCCCCTACTACTGTTATCATTTTGGAAAATTCAGATGAGTGGCTTATGATTTCCTCTATCTCGTTGTCCCCTGGACTTGTCCTGGTTGGGCTAGAAATCTGGAATTACATTTTCCTTCTACATCTTGTCATTTTTTTTCTTTTTTAAAAATTAATTTTGTCCACAGCAGCTGCAGCTATAGCTGTAGCAGTAGTACTGGAGCTCAAGATAAAGTACAGGCCAGAGGAAAAAAATCTAAAGACCTAAGCCCTTCCCCTTCAAGTGTGGCAGAAAAACAACACTGAAAATAAGTCTGCCCTGACCTGTAGCCAGGACTGGAAACTGGTCCTATCTGCAACCAAGAGGGTCACTGGAAGTGTAACTGCCTTGCCCGCCAGAGAGGGGGATAACACACTGCCAACTCAGACTCATCACTGGGTGTTTTGCTCAGCAACACCACTAAAGAGGATCAACATGACTTAGGGCCTACAGACCCACCAACATATCTCTCTCAGAACCCCAACTGTCACTGGACATCTCAGGCAGCCTTAGGCCTCCATGTGACACTGCCTTTCAAGGGAAAAAAGTGGGGAGAAATGAAACCTCTGCATCTCTAGTCGCTCCAGAAGCACACCCTCTCAGATATGTAAAACCGAACAGATATGCTTAGTTTTATGAGCTACTCTTATCCCAAAATTGGCCAAACTGTGGCCACATCCACTATGAACTAGGGAATAGCTACATTGGCTTCCAATCGTTCTTATGGGGAAGGAGGAAGCCCACCTTCTAGGAGATACCAGGCTTCCATTCCTACCACAGGAGACCTTCAGGAAAGTGAGTTACACTTCTCATGTGAAGTCTTCTGAGTGAATTCACAAGAAATGACAGGGGCAGATAACAGCAGGTTTCAGAGACTCCCTGAGATAGTCAATTTGAATTCCAAAATAGTATAGCATGAGAAGTCCTGAACAGAGGGAGATGGATCGTCTCAACCCAGGAAGAAATTAAGGTGAGAAGAACCAATCAACATACAATCCTAGTGCTACTATTAGAACAGCTAAAGATTTCGTGCTCCCGCTGCAGTGCCCAAACTCACGTGGCCACGACTTACTGAGCTGCCAGAACTCCTGCCATCACAACTCACTGGAAACAGTCACACTGAGTTCAGGGATTGGAGAGCTGAGCTGTCAGAGAACCCGCATTGACCTATGGTGAGTTCTGGGAATAAAACCAATCCACAGAAAAAAAGGGCACCAATGAATGACATTCTGGGGCCAGGCAGACTGGCAAGAACAAGGAGCTGTGGTGACTTCAATCAGCTGCACCATGCCCAGATAAGATTGGTGGGGTGTGCTTGGCGTGGGCCACACCCCTAGCTGATACCCAATAAGCTATCCCAAACCAATTCCCTATGCCCAGTGGTGCACAATAACACAGTGAAGGCCTCAGCAAGTTGACCAACCTGGAGGAGAGGGACCAGCATGCACCGACCCTGTTTACATATCAATAGCACACTACAATTGGCAGGATCACCTAGACAGTGTGCTTCAAAAGAACTGTAACCAACAAAGAAAGAAACTGGGGCCTAGTCTATATGCCTGTATCAGAGAAACAAAAAATATGAGACAAGGAAGCAACAAGAAAAAGTCCCCAGCCCCCAACCCTGGTTGATCCAGGAAAGGTAAATACAAGGTGATTGAGGACAGAAAACATGCAATATCAGACACAGCACCAGTGGACATAAAGAGATATCTTTAGGACCTCATAGATGAGATCAAAAGTGAAATATTTAACCAAGTAAAGCAAGATATAAATAGATTAATTAAAGAAATGCTAAGCACCTCTCAAGAAGAAACAGATGGAGAAGCCCGTTCCTTTGTCTGAAGGACTGAATACTTCTGCAAGCAGAGAGGCATCGCAGCTTCCTGAGGCACCTCAGCCTGTGGTGAGTGCCCAGCACAGTCTGCCCAAATCTCAGACTGTTCCGGACCCCCCAGGCTTCTGGGTGCAGAGAAGTGGAACAGTGGGTTAGAGGCCACTACAGCTGCCTCCCCATCCCCCCCCCCCCCCGCTACACTTGGAAGTCTGCTGAGCTCCTGACGGATGGGCGGGCCTACACTAACCCCCGAGCCCAGCCGCGCCTAGCCATCTGCCTGCAGAGGAGGAGCTGGGCGGATCTGGAGTGCCTGCAGAAGTCCCTTCCTTTGCCTAGAGGACTGTGGATATCTCTGCAAGCAGGGAGGGATCACAGGCTCCTGAGGCACTGTGGCCTGTGGAGAGCACCCTAACCCGGCTGCAATTGAAGAGCTGTGGATCTTCCAAGGGGCAGGTGGGCGCACAGTGTCCCTGAGGCCCAGCTTGTCTGGAACTGCGGAGTTCTGAGCAGGCAGAGGAGGGACACTGGTTCTGCAGGCCCAATGGCTTGGGGTAGTGCGGTGTCAGAGGCTCAGTAGCTCCAAGCATAGAAGGGGATTTTCAACAGATCCTGAGGAAGCTTTCAAATAACACTTGAAACACAGAAATATACAAAATGACAAAACGAAAGACCAAATTACAACCTCAAACCTCCAGCCCATCTCAGGAAACCCTAGGAGCAATGTATATAGAAGAAAATATATCCCATCCACCTCATATATCGGACATAATAGCTACTGAAGTTGACAAACAACTCCAGGAAGCTTTAAAGAAATTCAAACTCGAAATAATCTCCCAGATAAAAGAAGAAATGATAAAAGAAATGAAAGAGATTCTAAATATATCTAAAGAAAACACAGATAAAAAATTGGAGGAACTAAACAAAAAGATAGAATCCCTAGACGAGCAATATAAGAAACAAACAGAATACATAATGCAGATGCACAGAGATATACAGGAAATAAAAAACTCCACTGAAAGTTGTAAAAACCGCCTTAATGAAAGTGAAGATAGAATTTCAGACCTTGAAGACATGATTGCAGCTAGTGAACAGGAAAGGAAAGATCTTTTGAAAATAACAAGGAATCAGGAAACAACAATTCAACAACTGCAAGACGATGCAAAGAAGAATAACATAAGAATGATAGGGATTAAAGAAAGAGAGGGAGACAACATAAAGGATGTCAAGCAGATATTTAGAGAAGTAATAGCTGAAAATTTCCCAAGCATGATATCAGAAACTGACATCAAGATCAGTGAAGCATATAGAACTCCAAACACTCATAACCAAAATAAAACTACACCCAGACATATAATAATCACCATCCCAGAAATCCAACACAAGAATAGATTACTAAAAGCTGTCAGAGAGAAAAGACAGATCACTTATAAAGGAAAACCTATCAGAATCACAGCAGACTTCTCAGCACAAACGATAAAGTCAAGAAGAGCATGGAGTGAAATATTCCAGATCCTAAAGTAAAATGATTTCCAACCAAGACTGATATATCCTGCAAAACTATCATTCAAAATAGATGGTGCAATATGATACTTCCATGACAAAGAACAGCTGAAGAACTTCATGAACACCAAACCGACCCTGCAAAAAATATTGAAAGACAGTTTAGATACACAAAGGAAAAAACCACTAAGCAAAGCAAATAATTAAACAGAACAGAAAGATAAAGATGCAACAGCAGAGAGATAACATTCCTACAATTAACCAGCATTTAACAGTAATAACCATTAATGTAAATGGTCTCAATGCACCAATCAAAAGAAACAGACTAGCAGAATGGATCAAGAAACAAAATCCAACCATATGCTGTTTACAGGAAACCCATCTAACCCAGAAGGATACTCACAGACTGAAAGTCAAAGGATGGAAAACAATTCTTCATGCAGCAGGAATCCAGAAAAAGGCAGGAGTAGCCATTCTGTTTGCAGACAACGTGAACTTTAAACCAACAATGACCATAAAGGACAAAGAAAGTCACTACATACTTGTAAGGGGAAAACTCCAAGAGGAAGAGATAACTATCTTAAATATATACGCACCAAACTCCAGAGCACCAAGTTATATAAAACAATTATTAACAGAAATGAAAACTCAAATTATCAGTAACACAATTGTAACAGGAGACCTTAATACGCCATTGACACCAAGGGACAGATCAACCAGACAGAAAATGAGCAAAGAAATAACAGAACTGAATCATACCTGTGAACAAATGGGTTTGATAGACATATACAGGATGTTCCACCCAACAACATCAGAATACACATTCTTCTCAGCAGTACATGGATCATTTTCTAAAATAGACCATATATTAGCTCACAGAACATATTTAAACAAGTGCAAAAGAGCTGAAATCATCCCTTGCATGTTATCGGATCATAGCGCTCTGAAATTAGAAATTAATGATAAAAGATACTGCAAAAATCCCACAAACACATGGAAACTGAATAACACACTCTTGAGTAATCAGTGGGTCACAGAGGAAATTAAAGAAGAAATCAAACAATACCTAAAAGAAAATGAAAATACAGATACAACTTACCGGAACCTGTGGGATGCAATGAAAGCCGTCCTGAGAGGAAAATTTATTGCACTGAGTTCCCACATCAGGAAAACAGAACGAATACAAATAAATAACTTGATGCTACACCTCAAACAGCTAGAAAAAGAAGAGCAAGTCAAGCCCAAAGCCAAAAGAAGAGAGGAAATTATAAAAATCAGAGCAGAAATCAATGCAATAGAGACTAAGAAAACAATCCAAAGAATCAACAAATCAAAGAGTTGGTTCTTTGAAAGAATAAATAAAATCGATAAGCCCCTAGCCAACCTTATTAAAAAAAGGGAAGAAAAAGCTCAAATTCATGCAATAAGAAATGAAAAAGGAGAAATCACTACAGACCCAATAGAAATACAGAAGATCATCAACACCTACTTCGAAAACCTCTACTCTCAAAAGTTTGATAACACAGAAGAAATAGACAGATTCTTAGAAGCATATGAAGTGCCAAAGCTAGATCAAGAGGATGTAAAACTGTTGAATAACCCAATCTCTGTTACTGAAATTGAAAATGTAATTAAGTCCTTACCCACCAAGAAGAGCCCAGGCCCAGATGGATTCACTGCAGAATTCTACAAGAAATACAAAGAAGACCTAATGCCGACACTCTTCAAACTGTTCAATGAAATTGAAAGGGAAGCAATCCTTCCTAAGTCGTTCCTGGAAGCAAATATTACTCTAGTACCAAAACCTGAGAAAGACCCAACTAAAAAAGAGAACTATAGACCGATCTCCCTAATGAACACAGATGCAAAAATCCTCAATAAAATATTGGCAAATAGGATCCAGCAAATCATCAAGAAGATTATACACCATGACCAAGTGGGATTCATCCCAGGAATGCAAGGATGGTTCAACATACGCAAATCAATAAATGTAATCCACCATATCAATAAAGCCAAAAATAAGAATCACATGATCATTTCTATAGATGCAGAAAAAGCCTTCGATAAGGTCCAACATTTATTCATGATAAAAACTCTACAGAAAATTGGAATAGATGGTCTTTACCTCAATATAATAAAGGCCATTTATGACAAACCAACAGCCAGCATCATTCTAAATGGCCAAAAATTGAAAGCCTTTACTTTAAAATCAGGCACAAGACAAGGATGTCCTTTATCACCACTCCTATTTAATATAGTACTGGAAGTACTAGCCAGAGCAATTAGGCAAGAAAGAGAAATAAAAGGGGTAAAGATAGGAAAAGAAGAAGTTAAGTTATCATTGTTTGCAGATGACATGATACTCTACATAGAAGACCCCCTAAACTCCATTGAAATACTCTTAGATACAATAAATAAATTCAGTAATGTGGCTGGATACAAAATCAATACTCAGAAATCAATAGCATTCCTATACACGAACAACAAAATTACAGAGAGGGAAATAAGAGAAACTGGACTATTCACATTAGCAAGCAAAAAAATGAAATATTTAGGAATTACTCTTACGAAAGAAGTGAAAGACTTATACAGTGAAAACTATAATACACTGAAAAAGGAAATTGAAGATGATCTCAGAAAATGGAAAGACATCCCTTGCTCATGGATAGGAAGAACAAACATTGTGAAGATGGCCATTCTCCCAAAACTCTTATACAGATTCAATGCAATCCCAATAGAAATACCATCAACATACCTTATAGATCTAGAGAAATCACTCCTAAATTTCATCTGGAACCAGAAGAGACCTAGAATCGCAAAGGCAATTCTAAGCAGCAAAGGCAAAGCAGGAGGCATCACAATCCCTGACTTGAAATTATACTACAAAGCAACAGTAGTAAAATCAACATGGTATTGGAATCAAAATAGAGGCGAAGATCAATGGAATAGATTAGAAGATACAACCACAACTACAAACACACTCAACCACCTTATCTTTGATAAAGGAGCCAAGCAGGTTCACTGGAAGAACGATAGTCTCTTTAATAAATGGTGCTGGAAAAACTGGCTCTCCATTTGCCGAAAACTAAAGCTAGACCCATGTCTATCACCATGTACTAAATTAAAATCTAAATGGGTCAAAGATCTGAATATTAAAACAGAAACACTAAATCTATTGGAAGACAAAGTGGGTAGAAACCTTGGAGACATAGGAGTAGGTAGAGAATTCATGAACATGACTCAAACCGCACGGGAAACACTTCCCAGAATCAATAACTGGGACCACATCTTATTAAAAAGTTTCTGCATGTCAAAAGAAATCTCCAGCATAGTGAAAAGAAAACCCACAAACTGGGAAAAGATTTTAGTGAACTCTCTCTCAGACAAGGGACTCTTGTCTAAAACATATAAAGAATTAAAAAAACTCAGACCTCCAAAATTCAAAGATCCAATCCAAAAATGGGCATCTGAGATGAATACGCAATTCTCAGATGAAGAAATGCAAATGGCAAATAAATATATGAAAACATGCTCATCATCATTGGTCATCAGAGAAATGCAAATTAAAATCACACTGAGATTCCATCTCACTCCTGAAAGAATGGCCAGGATCAAGAAAACCAACAACAACAAATGCTGGAGAGGATGTGGGGAAAAAGGAACTCTCCTGCACTGTTGGTGGGAGTGTAGACTGGTACAGCCTTTGTGGAGGTCTGTCTGGAGGTTTCTCAAAAAGTTGGGATTGGAAATCCCATTTATTCCAGCTATTCCACTTCTAGGCATATTCCCAGAAGAACTGAAAGCATCATACCACAGTGATTTATGTGCACCTATGTTTATAGCAGCACAATTTGTAATCGCCAGATCTTGGAAACAACCCAAGTGTCCATCAACTGAGGAATGGATAAAAAAGTTGTGGTATTTCTATACAATGGAATATTATTCAGCTATAAAGAAGGATCACATTGAGATATTTATCAATAAATGGGCGCAGCTTGAGACCATACTCATAAGTGAAATAAATCAATCTCGCATGTATGAATACCGAATAGTTTCCCTAATGTAAGTAATGATTCAAATATATGAAAATATGTGGCAATCATGATTCCCCATTATGTGGCCTTGAAGCCTTATAAAATTTTCACTTATTAATTAGAAAGGCTTTATTCCGGGCTTCTTGATATGGAAATATTTGAAGCTATAGTATATGAAGTTTTATCCAAATATCTCAAGGAAAAAGACAGACACTATGGTAACTATTATTCTTTAAAAAAATTATTTAGTTATTTCTTATGTTTATTTTAATTAAGGGAAAAATTTAAAAAATTAGGATATATAATAGTAACTCTTTTCGATTTCCTATTAACTTGTTTTGAAGTCCTGTAATGCTCCCACGATCTTGTTTTGACTGATTAGACTCTGTTCCATTCTGTGGGATAGTATCAGGTCCGAGGGTATAGGCAACTACTTTGAAGGCAGTAAGATTCACTAAGATGCCCATTCTGGTTTGACTATTGTCTCCTTTGGAAGTCCTGTAATGTTTACAATGTCTAAGTTTTATTGGTCTTGTTCTCTACTGTTTTGTCCAACTTTATAATATCTAATGAGATAGACAAATCTTTTTAAGGAAACAAGAGACAACGTTGATAACTATTGTTAATAACCGTATACTCTGTTCTACATCATGTGCTAAGTCTATCCTTGGTTTTCACTGACAGCTTTGTTCTGCCATATTTGACTTTATTCTCCCCCCCCAAAAAGTAATAAGAACTAAGGAGTAATAAAATCTAAAATGTGTAAATTTTGTTGTAAAAAGAGAGGAAGGGGAAAAAAGAGCTCTAACGGATATAACAGCAAGTGTGTATAGGGATGTTGAATAGCTGACTATATTAATGTTTTTGGATCATTGAACACAGCTGTTTGTAGTCTCTCTGTTTGAATGTCTACTTTGTATTCTTTGATACTGTGATTTGAGCAACTATTTCCAAGATGATAATATGTAATCTATTAACAGGTGATTTCTTACTGTTATGCTTTTTTTTGTAGTTCTGTATTATATGTAACCTTACACTGCTTTGTTTTGTTTTGTGTTTTTCTCTTTTTCCTCTTAAATTAAAAAAAAAAAAAGAAAAAAAAAAGAAGAAACAGATGGAAGCATGGAGGAACTCATTTGATGAAGAATATAAAGAAAACATAAAATACATGAAGCAGATTCAAAGAGACTACCAGGAAATTAAAAATTCCATTGAAAGCTGGCAAAACTGCTTGAAAGAAACTAAGGACAGATTATCCAAACTGGAGGACAGGTTTGCAATGTGGACACATGAAAGAAAAATTTCTTAAAATATCAAAGAAACAAGCAGAAACAATACAAAGGTTAGAAAATGACAAGAGGATCTATAACTTGAGAATAAAGAATGTGAATGAAGAAGCAGGGGTATAAACAAAGGAACTACAAAGGCTATTCACAGAAATAATTAAGGAAAACTTCCCAAACACAGGAAAAGGAAATGATATTCAGATGTATGAGGCATAAAAGAACTCCAGCCACCTACAACCAAAACAGAGCTACACCCACGCATACAATAATCAAGATCCCAGAAATTCAATATAAGAACAGAATATTAAAAGCTGTCAGAGACAAGAAATAGATTACTTATAAGGGAAAGTCCATCAGAATTATGGCAGATTTCTTGTCACAAACCATCAGATCAAGAAGAGCTTGGAGCGATGTATTTCAAGCCCTGAAAGAAAATAACCTCCAGCCCAGATTGACGTACCCTGAAAAACTTGGAAACAAGATGGTTCCAAGACAAAGAGGAACTAGGGGAATTTGTGACCAGTAATCCAACTCTGCAGAGAATACTGCAAGACATCCTAAAGAGAGAGAAAAGTACCAGTATTCCAGGAACAGTGGCAGAGAGGCCTCAACATAAAGTCTCTAGGGGCAGTATTTTATTTTAGCCATAGCTGCACTTATAATTGTGGAAAAAGAATAAACTACTTCTAATATATAGGTTAACTATATTTTAATCTATAAGTAGACCATAATTTCTTCACATGTTCTGTCTAAATTTCAAATATGAGAACATTGCAAAGTTTGGGATAATTATATATTTAAATTATATTGTCTAATCATGTGTTATTATATTTCTAACCTGATAGTATTAATATACTAGAGACACATTGGTAAAATACAATTTGGCAAATTTATCAATAATATTTGTCTTAGTATTTGAGCATGAATTAAGTTCACAAAAATTTTAACATTTGATGTTTTGATTTAAAAAAAGAGAAACCAAAAAATGATGAAATGATAATTAATAATTCTATTATCACAATGTATAAGTGTGGAAATGAATCAGTTATTTCAGATAATGGAAAAAGAGACACTTCCATTTTGAAAAAGTAGCCATAATTCATCAAGTTAATAACTTTGTTAAATATGGTTGAAATTTCCAAGCAGGACCTTTAGATTATAAACAAGCAATGATGTCTCTTCAGGATCAGTGTACCCTCTTGATGGCCCGGGAAATCTCTACAGGAGCTGTTTATACCAAATTGTTGCTTTTGGACTTGGTGCTTCTATTTTGCCCTGCATTTTTTTTTGGTATCTCACCTCGTGGGCCATGGGATTCAGATCTATCCCTTCCCTCTATGAATGAGGCAATATTATGTATTGTGTACCAAGTTAGCCACTGAAAAAACAATCTTCCTTCATCCTTGAGCAGAAGAGCATAGAGAAGTTTTGAAGACAAAGGGACTGAGGGGTTGGGGGAAAAGACTCACTAAGGGGGAAAGAGAACAGAGAGCAGGGATCAATCTCTCTGCTCGGCACTTTGGATGGTACCAGATGTCCATGTGGTACTTCAAAATCTGAATATTTTATTATGGAAGAATCGTGTGCTTGCTTCATTAAATATTTCACATATAACTTGAAAGTTCTCTCTTTTATAAACCTAATGAGGAAAACTGTAGAAATCTGTCCATAGCAGTGTTGTTACTATCTGCTCTAGACAGAGTCTGTGCTTTGCATGCTACACAGTTCCACACCTTGCTAAATTATATCGAGGCTGCTTCATTGGTCTAATTTTTTCTGTTGCTGTCAATGGATTTGTCCTATAGGAGTGAGAAGCTACAGAAAATGCTAGCATTAATGTGTGCTTTATTCGTCTACTGAATAGTAATGTAAGGTATACAGAATGCTCTATTAGCTGATGCAGATTATGTAGAGATACTTTAAATTATGGGCCTTGTCTTTAAAGAGCTCTAATAATAGAAAGGAGAATAAGTGACACAAAAATAATGATAATCAAGGTAGCAAAGGATTAGTATCCCAAGAAAATATCAATATATAGAGGAGTATATTTCCAATTAGAATATCAGTAAAAACTGGATGTGGACAGAATCATAGTAAGCACTTGGTGTAATGTTTAAGGGTACATAGATATGTATTTTTAAAGTTGTGCACAGGAGTTAAAAGTCATTACATCCAAAAAATTATTCGTATTAAGCACTAGAATAAACATACTTAGTTATATATTATATATGTATGCACATATGTATATGTGTGTTATATTTATATGAGGTACTTATGTTGTCTATACACAGAAAATATATTACTATCAATCACTTGCTCCTTTGTATGTTTACACAACATTGCTAATACCTGGTCCTTTTTCATATATAGAAATTTCATTGGAAAAATTTTAAAGAAATTTTGAAGGTTTTAATTAGCTTGAACCATTTCCATACACTTAAAATCATACTAGTTTTTAAATATAGCATTAATTAGTGTTTAAAAAATATATCAAATTACGCTATGTTCTCCATACATAGTTTTTTAATCTCTATAAGCATCCTATGAGTTATCACCAACTTACTGATGTGAACTCTGGATCTGAGAGATGTTAAACAGCTTATCCACAGTAAAAGAGTAAGTGGTGAGGCCAGGCTGTGAGTCCAGTCACACAGCCTCAGACATAACACTACTGTGATGCATAACGATTGAGTCTGCAATAAGGACTTGTTTTTTAAGAAGGAAAACACATTCAAACACAACCCCAACACAAGTGGAATAGTGAAAAACAAATACTTTGCTCACAAGTTTTGTTAATTTCTCTTGAGCTTCCTCCTTAGAGATGAGAAGCAGCTCTCCAAACACTCAGAACAAGTTTGCTAGAAGATATACAGCAGTGCTGGAAATGTACAGAAGCCTACTGGGTGTAGCATTAGATTATTACTTAAATAGCAAGAACTTTCATCTTAATACCAAATAATAGTTATGCTAAATGAAGGGTCAATCTAGGAAGATAATAACGTGGACCATTAATCCATTAGATTAGCCAAACCAAATCCTTTGTGACATACTTCTTACAATGAAGATCACGTAGAGTGGTGAACAGTGCTGTGGACACACGTGCAGAGGCCCGTGACCTGGAGAGAACAGGACAGGCTTCTTCTGGGGGCAGTGGAACTGCAGCTGATGTTGACAGATGACAGAGAACTGAAATATTTCTTGCAAAACTATCACATCATGCACATGGGCTTGGTGAAGGAGGATTGAGATGTTACAGCAATGCTGTAGTCAGGGTATACAAATGAAAAGGATTTAACACAGGACATAAGGTTTACAGGATTTTATAATATTCACCTGAAGAGTGTGGGAGATCTGTTCATACAATAAGGGCCCAAAGAATCCAGCTAATGGCCTGACTCCCACGGCATTGTCCTGCATGAATTCAGGTGAAGACTTAGAGCCTATGGCAATGTCCCCCATGAGTGGAACTGGAGGCTTAGAGCCCATGACAAAGACTTACGCAAGTCTGTTTTATGGATCTCCACTGGAAAGGCCCAAAGGTCAGTGGTGGAAGTTAGAAAGTCTGCACCAGTGGAATGAAGGATCTGTGCCAGAAGCCTGAGGATCTGCAATGGAACCAGGAAGCGACACTCACCAGTGCTCCCCGAAGAGAACTGCAGCCATCCTCGGAGACAAAGAGTTCTGAGCTCCTCTGATGATGAGAACAACCAAGTATAGGAAAGCCAGCAGGACACTCTTCTCTGGGAGAACCAACTGCTCTCCTCTTTTTCTCCAGTTCTCTTTTCTATGCTGTTGACAACCTTCAAGTGGGCCCTCTGCACCCAGCACCACGCTGATTCAGTTCAGATGGGTGTCACAAGTTGACCACCAGTTTCCATACAGCACAAGCAGTATGAGAGAACCCAGTGTTTCTGGAGTGAGGAGAATGAGGAGGGAAAGCAGCCTCTGAATGGGGAAGGTAAGACCTCGGGCATCTAGGGATTTCTAGATCAACAGAATGGTTTAGGTTTAATCCAGAGTCAGGGGAGCTATTGCATTTTGTTATGTAAGAATATGATGGGAGACAATAATACTAGATATATACTGAAAATAGTACTTGGGATCAAGAGTGATTGATCCAGATTGGGGCAGAGAAAAAGTGAACTTGGTTCACCAGCTCTCAAGGCATCCATATAAAAGCCGTTAGCATTTAGAGTACTGGTAGGAATGGGAAGACCTGGAAGGATTACCAAACTGTCAGAAAGGAATGGTATGGAATTTTGGATACAGAAGGTAAGGGAAATAAGACATGTGGATATCACTTGTGTTATTAAGAATCTTGTAAAATAAGTAAAATAAGAACCTTGATGGGAAGATGATGGAGGTCTCAGATTCTTAAATTCTCTTTGCCTAAAATGGGGTTTTTCACTTTCCGTTTTGTCTTCCTCCATCTTTGGTTGTTCAGATCAGGCACCTGCTCACCATTCTTGACTTCTCTCAGTCCTCAATAGATCTGCTAGCATTAAATCATTTGGGGTCCATCTGGAAAAACGTCCTATATCCAATGAAATCATGTCTTACTGAGTCCTTCACAGGCCTCACCATCCCTGACACTATTAACTCAGGCTGCACAATTCTGTTCGAGCTGTTTCTCAAACATGGAAAACTCCTTACTCCCTTTCTTTCTTGGTGGCTCCTGACTGCTTATAGGATAGTAGTCAAGGCCCCAAGCCCACCTGCAGATCCTGCAGGATACGAGCCTTGCTTCCTTCTGTCTTCACTTGTTATTCTCTGCAGCATTTGTTTATTAAAGACACAACCTCAGATAACTTCTTTTGCCTTCAAGAATGCATGAGACCCTCACTTTTCCGTTCTGTTCACAGAAGGCTCACTTCCTGTGCAGTGTTCTCACCTTGTATTTCTCCATCCAGTCCTCACTTCTGCCTCACTGGTACCTGCTTCATCACAACTTCCTTTCTGGGGTTTGTGAATTTTGCCTGTGTGTAAGATACTATTCAACTTTTGCAAGTATAAGAATTATATTCTTGCCAATACATTAATTTAACTATTCAAATTATTGTCTTTCTCTAGAGTAAATTGAGGGCATGATGAGGTGTAACTGTATCCATATTGAGAATGACTTGTAATATTTGAAATATACTTGTCCACAAATTGATAATTTATAATTGAATTGAAACTGATTGAATGCTCATAGCTGATCCGTTAGCCTTAACATAAACTCAAGCTTAATGCATGCTGGTGTGGAGACAGAGGTCTGTAGATGAGAAAATAAAACAGGGACCTGCTTAGGTCTTTTAGGTAATCCTGACTAAAAGGAGTTGAAAATAAACTTTATTAAACAGATTCCCCTAAAAAACAAGTCAAAGACAGCAGTGAAAAAAAAAAAAGAAAGAAAAAGAAAAAGAGCCGATAAGGAAAAGCGTTAAGTGGCCTTGGGACTAGCACTGAGACCAAAAAAACAGCTGACAGACATGACACAGAGAGAAAGACAGTGCATGGATGATAAGCAGCCCCCACCTCTAGTAGAATATAGGGGTAGCAAAGAGAGGGGCTGACTAACTTGAGGACAGTGTGTACGTACTCACACCTGTACATGGCTGTGTACACTTATATTCATGTGCGTTCTCTCTAGAGGCACCATGTTATGCACTGTAGGGTATCGTAGAGTACAATACATAGCCAGGCCCCATTTACTAACTCTGCGCTAACCATGAATGAGGCACCCTCTTGGAAACCAACCTCCACCCCAAAGGCCAAAGATAAGGCCATGAAATGTCCATCAAGGACAAGAAAGCAGGCAAAAATAAAACAAAACAAAAAATGCTGGAAAAAATGACAATAGACAGAGGTGCCTGGAGCCAATCCGGTTATGACAAGATCTGGGTTGGGGGAGAAACCTTTCATCACCCATGAAAACAGCTGACCAAGCGCCTGGTCCCCCACTTTCCTGGAGCCCCTACCCCGATGACTTCTCATCAGGGGACCTGTCCATCTCCTCCTTTTGTTCTTTAGAAGTAAAGTGTCTTCCTTCCATTAAACTTTGTCCCTCTAATTTATTATTGGGTTGTTTGGACAACAGAGCAGTGGCTTTCCTTCCCCAGAGCCAACATCAGTAACATATTTCTTTGTGCACTGCAATGGCTAGTACCTGATGAGTTTAACATTAAGGACCTGGTTAATTGACAACAAAATTATCTAGACAAGTGTAATTATTAATGCTTACTTTATATATTTTTTTCATTTTTATGTTCTGTTAGTATATGTTTGCATGCATAATGACTACATTCCTTTCAGGGAGTTGGTACCTGCAAGAACATTTTAATTCTCTTTTCAACCCCTCACCTTTCCCTCTCCCATACCTTCCCTCCCTATTTTGCACTACCTATCTATTTTTATTGCTTTTTATAGTTTAGGTTTGTCATATAAGAGAAACAATGTGCTATTTCAGCTTGTGTGTCTGATGTAATTCATTTATGATCTTGGTATGCATCTGTTTTCCTACAAATGACTGAAATGTATCCTTTAAATCAGAGTAGTATTCCACCATGTATAAATACCACACTTTTTATGCATTCATCTGTTGATCTACAAATTGGCTGCTGCCAGATTTGGCTGTTATGAATTATGCTGCTATGGACCCACAAGTCTCACAGTAGCGTGATGTCTTTAACACTTTTGGGAAGACACTTAGCAGGGGGATAGCTGGGGTCTGTAGAATTTCTACTATTAGTTTTTTGAGAAATCTCAACTTTGCTTTTCTTGATAGCTGTACTGGTTTACATTCTCACCAACAATGAAGAAAGATTCCTTTTAACCAGTGTCTTCAGCATTTGGTGTTATTTGATTTCCTTATGATTGCCATTTTTTTCTGGCGTGAGGTAGAATCACAGTGTTGTTTTAGTTTTCATTTTTCCTAATTCTAGTGAAAAATGATGTTGAACATTTTTCATGCAAGTAGTGCTTTTTTCAAAAAGTTATAATAATTCATATAATGAATTTGTTATGATTTTTAATTATAGATTATGTGGGTCAGAAATTTCAAAATAATATTTAATATGATTTAGTCCAGATACAGAGTCATGACGTTTCTAAAGCAAGCTGAGTACTGAGAGAGCTACTTTGCTTTCTGTTTTGCTGTTACTTCCCACTTACTCATCGAGACATACAGAGTTATGGTTTGATGTCATCTCATGATCAAAGGTTATACCTTCTTCATTAGAAAAGGGCGAGGGAAGGGTGAGATGCGTAGTTCTATTGCCCACAAAAACATCTCAGAACCATGGAGTATGGAAGGGATTATTAATTCCTCCACACTGCATGTGTTTGGGGAGAGGGGATGGGAAAGGAGAGGGAGAGAGGAGGAAAGATGCAGTGTGCTGAGTTTTTCTCATTCTATTAATTTACATTTTTTTGGCCACTAAACCCCCTAACTGCAATTTCAAGTGCTAAGTCCTTGAGTTACAAACACTGAAGATGTAACTTTTCAAAATGTGCTGCAAAAGACCCACTTTGTCAGAGTTCGGTCCAGATTTGCTTAATAACGTTTTTAGAAGAGGTTCCTACATCAGGGACTTACTGCATTTGTACTTCCATTAAAAATGCTCAGAAAGCAGCCACACTCAAAAGTCAAGCTCTGGGTTCTTAGAGTCTTGGAGTAAATCTAACAAGTGTTTGAAATTATTCCAAGTCTGGGTTTCAGTTTTGTGGTCAGCTTTTTTTAAAAATTCTTTAGGTTTTACCTCCTCCTACTGGAATGAAAGAGAATAGCTCTTTCAATTCAATCAAAAATTTTGAAAAACTTTCAGAAATCTTTTTTTCAATATTCAATAACCATTTTCTGCCAAAATATTTTGATAAAATGTTTGTTAGCTACTAAGCTACTTATTAAATTTTGTTTGTTTGTTTTGAGACAAGGTCTCACTGTGTAGTTCAGGCTGGCCTCGAACTCACAGTGATCCTCCTGTGTCAGCCTCAGTGCTGGCAAATGCCACCACGCCCAGCTACTTATTAAATTTTTGAAGGCCATACCATAAATTTCTTACTTATACAACACTACTCAATAATTAGACATATAATCAAAATGTTGCATGATGTATTTCAACGTTTTCTTATTTTTGTAGTACAGAATTGTCTATT
Source organism: Cavia porcellus (assembly GCF_034190915.1). NCBI lineage: Eukaryota > Metazoa > Chordata > Mammalia > Rodentia > Caviidae > Cavia > Cavia porcellus. Next base: position 45,192,853 of record NW_026947513.1, on the reverse strand, counting down.
ATCCTTTTATTTAGACAGACATCTTAGTATTTACACACAAATCATGAAATGTAGGGAACAGTCTTCAAAGTCTTGTAGATTTCTTTTGGTTATGACAGTTTTCCTTTGATGATTTTTTTGTTTTGTTTTGTTTTAATCGGTACCAGGGATTGAACTCACGACTGCCTGCTTGCATGGCAGGCGCTTATGCTGCTGAGCTAAATCTCCAGCCCCCACCTTTGATGATTTTTATAATTTGTGTACCTGCCTGGCAATATGTAGACCGTGTCTCATCTGGAAGGTGTCTGATGTTTTTCTCATCATTGAGCTGGAGTTATGAATTTTTGAAAGGAAGATGTCGTTTTAATCTTGGCGCCCTAAAACCACATAATAGTAACTGTTATGAACCTCCACCAGCTGGCTGGGAGCATGCTTCTCAGTTTTCTCCATTGTGCATTATTCTCTCCTACTCTATTTCCTGCAAGGAAGTCACTATATTCTCCCATGCTTCATGGAGGAGAAATATGCTTTATCTTCTTAAAAGCAAAAACATGTGCACAAACTATTGAGAACTCTAAATTGGAGATTCATCTATTCTTCATTTATTTATCTGATGTTCTGTTGACATCGGTATGGACTGGTTTACATTTTTGAAGCACTTATACATCTTTTTACTTTTATATGAATATATGTAATATGCCCAATTTTATATTTATAATCTTATATTTTCTATTGATGTCTTTATTTCATTAGATGTAATGTTTCTGGAGCTTTGTACCCTTTTAATTTAGCATCATTTTATCATTTAAAAGTTATCTTGAGCTTCATTTTATTTGAAAGATTTTATCTCACTGATAAAGACTAATAAAGAATGACTTTAAAATTAATAAGTGATAAAGTGAATGAGTAAAACAGCTGAAATGTGGGAAATAAGATGGAATTTTTACAAGCTCAAATTTTTTATGCAATCATTGATAGCTTGTGAATAGTACCACATCTATATACTCCTAGCTGCTTCTAAGGCAAGAGTATAGCTACACAATATTATGTAAGATTTCTTTAAAAAGCCCAAAGTTAATTATAAAATTTACGAAGAAAACTACACAAGAAAAGATAAATGTTAATTGAATGGCTATAAAATAGTATCATATTTGGTAAGTTAATTACCTTTAAAGCAAATATGTTGTTTAAAAATATCTAATTGGATTTAAAAATTAGTTTTGTTGGGTGCGAGACATACGGCTATAAAACTTAATGCTTCTGCTGCTGGGTTTTGGTATCACTTTATTTCATCCCTTTATTTAAATACAATTATTTCTTCCTTTTGGAATGAAAATGTTTATGCCATTCCTGGCCCAAAATTGCATGCTAGAAATATGTAATTTTTAAATTTTAATTTATAGAGGCTTACAGCTAAGTGCTGCAACACATAAGTCACAAGGAGACTTTGAGATTTGACTTATAAGCAATACTGAGAATATCACAGTTTTGGTGACTCTTGGAGATGCACCGGATGCATTTTAGATTGTGAAGTAAACATAAATATGTAGGGGCCAGGAGCCCAGTGTCATCACTTAGGTGTGTTAAAGGCTTTTGGCTGATTGTACTATCAGGAGCTGATGAAACATTTAAGAATTGAAGAATGATTTTCTTGCCATTTCTCAATATATTTTGGCCCTTAACTACACTTCCAGCTTCTCACAGCAGAGAAAGGATGTGGCATTTGAACACGTGTGTCAGATTTATTTCACTTAAGAATATGGCCTTTAGGTGCATCCAGTTAGATAGAAATGTCTCAGGCATATCTTTCTTTATGGCAGAGTAGTACTCCACTTTATAAAAAACTCATATCTTCTTCATCCGTTCATTGATTTGTGGGCATTTTGAGAAGGGGAATAAGGGAGAATGGAAGGAGAAAGGAATGAAGGGATAAGAAATAATAGGAGGAAAAATGGATATAAAGCTTTTGAAAAAATGGGGAGGAAGAGAATAGTTTAAAGCAAAGTGAGTGGAATGGGAGAAAAAGAACAAACTCCCTATGATGAATATAATGATTCTGGATATTTATATCAATAAAATAAAAAGTTTTTAACAAAAAATTGGGGAACAGTAGAAGAAAGTGGTTTCACTATGAAGGTGTCAGTGAAGGATAATTTTTGTCCTTGTCATTCTCCTTCCTGATCAATATTGTACTCCCCCAATTTATACTGGGGATTCACAATCAGTACTGGAGATGGTGGTGTTGATCTCTGATGACTCAAGTCACATAAAGAAAGAAGACCCAAAGGGAAGGCTGATTACCATTCTGTTTGTTAAAGGGGCTTGCTGTCTTAAAAACCTAATGAAGACAAAGGTGTTCTTTACTAAATGAGAACAAAAGGAACTCTATGATCCTATCTCCACCAGGCATGCTTTCCGTGCACCCTCCGCCGCACACAGACCACTGACCTCAGACTGCCTGCCCTTGGGGAACCACCCTCCTCCTGGACCTAGTACTGCTATTGATCTTTGGCTCGCACTCCTCCTTCCATAACTTTGGACTGCAGTGGATTAACTGTGCTGGGTTGATGGGAGACTCAGTAACCCATCACCCAAACAGAAGACCTCAGCATGCTCGTGTGGTGAGTTTTCCTTAAAATAGAGGTCTTCAGTGGGTAAATAAGAGCAGTAGTGAGGCTTGCTCAAACTGTAAAACCTTAGTGAGCTTGGCAAGAGAGTGAGTGATTCCCTCCTCAACACAGAGAACATCAGGCAGGTTGAGGAATATGCCAATAAGGGCTCCCCCAACTTGGAGAAAATTATAAGGGCTTATGAGACATCCAAGGACACAGTAGTGCCTCAGCCAACACAAACTTATAGACAGGGAGATCTGGTGACCTATAACAACCTGAAAACATAGTAATAGTGGGAACTAAGGGTTGACCTTCATCAATACTCCTGGGTTAGTCAGCCTAGGAAGAATATAGGATTCACGCAACAGACCCTGCAGGAGAAATACAGGTGACTGACCCTCCTCTGTATTGTGGTACCCAGCAATCAGACAAACATCAACCACACAGTAGGACCCTAAGACACACACTACCAACAGTTGAGACTAGTGGGATTGAAAGACCAAATATTAGTTCAAAAGGTGAAAATGACAAAACAAAAAAGCAAAATGCAATTTCAAACATCTAGTCCACCAGGATCAAGTACAGGTGACATTGAAATAAAGGACTTTAAAAGTCATACACCAGAAATCTCTGAAAAGATAGCAAATAAATAAAGAAACAAATCCATGAGGCCACAGAGGAAATCAAATTAGAAATAGTTTCCCATATAAAGACAGAACAACAACTTTAGTAAAGAAGCTGCTCATCATAGCCAGAGAAGAAATAGATTTAAAAAATGGGAACATGGGAAATTGATTTAAACCTTGAATGACAATATAGAAGGCAAGTAGAATCCACAAAACAAATTCAAAGAGATATCCAAGAAAAAAAATTCTATTGAAAGCTGCCAAAACCATTTAAATGAAGCTGAGGATAGAATTTCAGACCTTGAGGGCATGATCACAGTTAGCAATTATGAAAGGGTAGCACTCTTAAAAGTAACAAAGCAGCATGAAACGGCAATCTGGCAGCTTCAAGATGATCCCAAGAGAAATAATATAAGACTAATAGGCATCAATGAAGATGTGGTAGTCACTGTGGATGACATAAATAAACTATTCACAGAAGTAATAGCAGAAAATTTCCCAAACATGGGGAAAAATCTGATATACAAATAAATGAGGCATATAGAATGCCAAACAGTCCCAATCAACATAAATCTATACCCATACATATAATAATTAGGATCCCAGACATACAACATAAAAACCAAATACTAAAAGCTGTTAGAGAAAAGACACAGCTCAAGTATCAAGAAAAACCCATCAGAATCATGGCAGACTTTTCAGCACAAGCCCTCAGGTTAAGACAACTTTGGAGTGAAGTATTTCAAGCCCTAGAGAAAACAACTTTCAACCCAGATTGATGTACCCAGAAAAATTGTCCTTCAAATTTAATGGAGAAACAAGACGCTTCCATGATGCCAGCCATGGTGGCTCATGCCTGTAATCCCAGCACTCAGGAAGCTGAGGCAGGATGATCATTGTGAGTTCAAGGCCAATCTAGGTTACAAAGTGAGCTCAAGGCCTGCCTGAACTGCACAGCAAGACCCTGTCTCAAAAAGACAGAAAAAAAAAAAAAAAAGGAAAGGAAAGAAAAGAAAAGAAAAGATACTTCCATGATGAAGAACAACTGAAGAAATTCATGTCCACGAAACCAACTCCAGAAAGAGTAATGAAAAATATACTAGATAGAGATAAAAATAACCATAATTTACAGAACAACAGCAGAAAGAAATCACCATGCAGGGCAAGCAATTACACAAGGGGAAGAAAAGAAAACAAACAACTGGAACATAACATGGCAAAGCTGAGCCAGTATATATCAGTTATATCCATAAATATAAATGGCCTCAATTCACTATCAAAAGAAATATGTTAACAGAATGGATCAAGAATCATGATCCCACAATATTCTGTCTATAAGATACACGTATGACTCAAAAGGAACTCATCGATTAAAAGTCAAAGGATGGAAAACAATATTCCATGCAACAGGAACCCACATAAAAGCAGGGCTAATCATTCTGTTTGCAGACAATGTGAACTTCAAATCCAAAATGATTAAAAGAGATAAAGAAGATCATTACATACTTGTTAGTGGAAAACTTCAAGAACAACTAACAATTATGAACATATATGCACCGAATACAGGAGCACTCAACTATATAAGACAAATACTAATGGACATGAAAAAGCAAATACACAGGAACCCAATTGTAATAGAGGACCTTAATATCTCACTGTCACAGAGAGATAGATCAACTAGACAAAAAATCAACAAAGAAATAATAGAACTGAATCATACCTATGAGCAAATGTAATTAGTGGATGTTTGCAGAATGTTTCACCCAACCACATCAGAATACACATTCTTCTCAGCTGCACATGGGACATTCTCCAAACTAGACCATATACTAACCCATAATACACTCTTAAGTAAATGCAAAGGGACTGAAATGATCCCATTCATAATATCTGACCACAGTGCACTGAAATTGGAAATGAATGACAAAAGGAATTGCAAAACCTGCTTACATACATGGAAATTAAATAACAATCTTCTCAACAACCAGTGGGTTACAGATGAAATTAAAGAAGAAATAAATAATACTTCCAATTCAATGAACATGCAGATACAACATACTGTAACCTGTGGAGTGCAGTGTAAGTGGTCCTAAGAGTGAAATATATAGCAATAAATAGTCACATGAAGAAGACAGAATGAGTACAAATGAACAACCTAATGCTACATCTCAAGCCTCTAGGAAAGGAAGAGCAAATCAAACCCAAAGCCCATAGAAGAATGGAAATTATAAAGATCAGAAGAGTAAAAAATGCAATTGAAACTAAAAAACTGCAAAAATTAATGAATTAAAGACTAGTTTTTTGAGAGAATAAACAAAATTGATCAACTTCTAGCCAACCTTATCAAGCAAAAGCAAGAAAAAAATCTCAAATTCTCAAAATAAGGATTGAAAAGAGAGAAATTACCACAGATCCCTTGGAAATTCAAAAGATCATGAATATCTACTTTGAAAATCTCTACTCACGACTTCTGGGAGAACATGGCGGACAGATAGCAGCAGCTACGGAGGCTCTCTGAGAGACCCAGTTTAGAATCCAGGAATGGTGTGGAAAGAGGAATCTTAAGCAAGAGGAGATACATGCCGCTGACCCAAGAACGAACTGGGCTGAGAGAAACCAACTGGGAATGCAGTCCTGGTGCTATAATAGGAACAGATAAAGCCTCAGCGTGGAAGCTGGAGCCTGCACCGTTGGAAGCTGCGATTTGGGCTTCCTGCTGCCACTGCTGCATCTGAATCGGCTCGGCAGGGAGTGAGACGCATGAAAGCTCTGAGAACGGGAATCGGTGAACGGAGTTGAGAGCAGGATGGGCAGGGAGCCGTGCATCGACCTGCGGTGAGTGAGGGAAACTGGGACTCTTCCACAGTCTAGGAGATTCCAATAGAGGACATTCTGGGACCGGGCAGACTTGCCGGAACAGGGCAATGTAGTGACTTCAGTCACTTTGACTGACTTCAGTCACTTCAGTCACATATCCCCCTCTCAAGTGGGATTGGTGAGCAGTGCCTAGCCTATGTGACGCTGCTGGCTGAGTCCCTGTAGGCTAGCACAACCCAGGTCCCAGCGCCTGGAGGTACACCCTAACGGTGAAGCCTTTGGTAGGTTGACATGGAGGGGTGGGCCCCGCATAGGCTGCCTGGTCAGTAACTCCCTGGGATGCTGCAGTGGGTGGGAACACCTAGTGGGCGGGAACACCTAGTGGGTGCAATTCAATCAGACTGTGCCCAAAAGGGAAGGAAGCTGGGCCTCCTATATAGGCTTGCATATATAAGGAACAAAGAATATGGGAAGAGGGAGCAACAAGAAAGGCTCCTCAGCCCCCAATCCTGAGAAAGAGGCAATAGTAGACACGGCACCAATAGACATAAAGCGCTATCTCCAGAGCCTCATAGACAAGTTCAGGAATGAAGTTTAATGACCTGAAGCTAGACATAAGCAGAATAGTTAGAGAAATGCTAAGCACCACCCAAGAAAAAACAGATGGTGGAATGGAAGAACAGAAAAAGAGGGGAGAATTGTTTGATGGAAAAACTAGAGAAAGCATAGAATACGTGAAGCAGGTTCAAAGAGATTACCAGGAAACTAAAAACTCTATCGAAAACTGGCATAACAGCTTGAAAGAAACTAAGGACAGATTATCTGAACTGGAGGGCAGATTTGTAATATGGGAGCATAAAATGAAAAACTTCTTAAGAATAACAAAGAAACAAACAGCAATAATATGAAGACTAGAAGATGATAAGAGATCTATAACTTAAGAATTAAGAACATAAAAGAAGAGGTAGGGACACAAACAAATGAACTACAAAAGCTACTCACAGAAATAATCCAGGAGAATTTTCCTAATTTAGCAAAAGGTAAAGATACTCAGATGTATGAAGAATACAGGACCCTAGCCACCTACAACCCAAACAGAACTATACCCAGGCATATAATAATCAACATACCAGAAATCCAATATAAGAACAGAATATTAAAAACCATCAGAGACAAGAAACAGATCACTTACATGGGAACACCCATCAGAATTACAGCAGATTTCTTGGCACAAACCATCAAATCACGAAGAGCATGGGGGGAAATAATTCAAGCTTTGAAAGATAATAACCTTCAGCCAAGATTGATATATCCTGCACAACTATCTCTGGAAATTGATGGAAAAACAGGGTGCTTCCTGAGGATCAATGGAATATATTAGAAGATGGAAACACTACTACAAAGACACTCAGTCACCTTATATTTGACCAAGGGGCTTAACATGTTCACTGGAAGAAGGATAGCCTGTTTAATAAATGGTGTTGAAAAAATTGGCTTTCCACATGCCAAAGATTGAAACTAAACCCATGCCTATCACCATGCACTAAACTAAAATCAAAATGGATTAAAGATCTAAATATTAAAACATAAACACTAAATCTACTGGAAGTCAATGCAAGTAGAAATCTTGGAGACACAGGGGTAGGCAGAGAATTCATGCACAAAATGCAAACTACATGGGAAATACTTCAAAGAATCAACAACTGGGATCACATCTTATTAAAAAGTTTTTGCACTTCAAAAGAAATCACTAACAATGTGAAAAGAAAACCCACAGAATGGGAAAGAATTTTAGCCAGCAACCCCTCAGACAAAGAACTTGTATCCAGAATATATAAAGAATTGAAAAACATCAAGCCCCCCAAATTCAAAGACCCTTTTCAAAATTGGGCAACTGAGATGAACACATGTTTCATAGATAAAGATATACAAATGGAAAATAAATACATGAAGAAATGTTCACCATCACTGGTTCATTTGAGAAATGCAAATTAAAAGCATTGAGATTTTTATTTCACCTGAAAAAGGTCATCAAGAAATCAACTGATAACGAACGTCTGTGAGGCTTTGTGGAAAAAGGAACACTTCTCCACTGCTGATGGGAGCATAGATGTGTGCAGCCAGTATGAAATTAGATTTCTCAACAAAGTAGGATTAGAAGTTCCACTCAACCCAGCTATTCTCCTCCTGGGTATTTTCCCAGAAAACCTGAAAATGTCATGTCACAGTAATATATGTGTACCCAAGTTTATAGTAGCACAATTTGTAATAGCTAAATCCTGGAAACAACCAAATTGCCTATCAACTACTAATTGGATGAAAAAGATGTGATATTTTTGTACAATGGAATATTACTGAGCTATTAAAAAGGATGATCCAGAGGCCTGCACAAGTAAATGGAGGCAACTTGAGACCATCCTCATAAGTGAAAAAAATAAGACTCACATTTGTAAATATTCTACTATCTCTCTAGTGAAAAAATCATAAAAACTGAAAGAGTAATAAGATCCAAAATGTGTAATAGATATTGTAAAAATGAAAGGGAAGGAAAGCGCTCTAAAGGATATAACTGTATGTAAGTTTAAATGTGTAAGATAGATGATCATATTAGTAAGTTATCATTGGATCACTGAACAGAATGCTTTGCAATGTGTGTTTGAATGCCCATCCAGTTTTTATGCTTTGATTTTATAACTTGAACAACTATTTCTAAGAGCACAATATGTAATTTATCAACTAGGGAGTTGTTAGTGTTAATATTTTTTTAAATTCTATATTATTTCTTTTTTCTGTTTTGTCTTGTCTTTTTTCTTAAAAAAATTTTTAGCAGGCATTCTATGAAAAAGGGGCTCAGAAGTCAGTTCAAGGAAAACACGTGTCCCATTTGCATCAATAGCATTGAGAACATCCAAGCTGGTGGTACTGGAGACAGCGTGGGAAAGAGCACAGCACATGTCTCCTGCATCCTGAAGCTGTGAAGCCATGGCCTCCTCCTGGCCATGCTGTGCTCCCTCCCCAGAATCTTCCAGCCAACCCTTCAGGACTGACTGCATCACAGCTCTGGAAGGAGAGTGCTTCAGATGCACAGCTCTGAAGCAAGCAACTTTCTTCTGTTATGCTCTTTGCTGGTATGAACTGTTCCACTCTGAACCCCAAAACCTCATATCATAGAACCATGGACTGAAACCATGAGCCAAATAACTACATCTTCTTGTAAAGCATACATCTCAGGATCTTTGTCACAGTGACAGCAAGCTAACACACTGATGCTATTCAATGTAGATCCACTCTGAACCCCCAAACCTCATATCATAGAACCATGGACTGAAACCGTGAGCCAAATAACTACATCTTCCTGTAAAGCGTATGTCTCAGGATCTTTGTCACAGTGACAGCAAGCTAACACACTGATGCTATTCAATGTAGATCCACTCTGAACCCCCAAACCTCATATCATAGAACCATGGACTGAAACCGTGAGCCAAATAACTACATCTTCCTGTAAAGCGTACATCTCAGGATCTTTGTCACAGTGACAGCAAGCTAACATACTGATGCTATTCAATGTAGAATTAATTGAAAAAAATGTTAAAAGTCTCTAATACCTCTTAGTTCCAAGAGTACAAACTGACAGCTTAATCGTACTTTATACTATTTTGTAGAAATTGTTTCATTAGCATATTATACTCCAGGAAATTTTACAGTGCATCCAGTCCCATGATTTATTTTTAAATTCTATTTTACAGTTTGTTCTGTGTACTTGAATTAGAATCTTATCCCTATGCAGTATGCATGTTGCTATATCAACAATTTGCCGTAGAACAATGCTTTTAGAATATTTCTTGACTTTTACCTTCTATGAATAAATAAATAAATAAATAAATAAATAAATGATAAATCTGTTGTTCTTTGTTTTATAGTCTATTTGTTTATACAACAAAGTTAAAAATCTTAATTTTACACAATGACTGAAATTTCCTAAGAAAGAAGGAAAAGGTAGAATTCATGCACAGGTCACAAGACTGAATTTTGATAAGAGAAGACTTTCTTTCTCCTTTATCAGAAAGAAATGATCAAATATCCAGGTGTGTTGATGCACATAAGTAATTCCAGCACTCAGGAGGCTGAGGCAGGAGGAATGCTGCAAGTTCAAGATCAGCCCAGGCTACAAAATGAGCTGAAGTTCAGCCTGAACTGCATAGCAAGACCCTGTGTGAACAAAACAAAACAAAACAAAAAAAAAAGAAAAAAGAAAGAAAGAGAGGAATAGTCAGATTCATACAAGTACAAGGAATTTTGTAGGCATGTTAGAAGCTAGGAAATGAAGGAGAGCTGACACTGATCTCTTTTGTCCTACCAAATATTTTTCTAAATTTTTCTTTTATTGTTGTAAACGAGGTTTTGAATTTTAAAGAAAATAATGAAGGTAGAATGGAAAAAGATGGTATCTTATCAAGTAAACCTATGTTTTTAATAAATTTATAAATATTTCAAGACTGCTAAATACAAATGTTAGTAATCTGTATTCAGAAAAAGACATAAATCACACTATCACTGGAGTTCTGCAATTTATACTGTATACACTTCCAGAATTATCTTGTTACCTGTAGAAGTATGACCACCAGACAAATATGTTTTGTTTTTCTTCCCAACTAAACACATACAGAATGGTTAAACATGGATTATAATCTCAATTGCAATCTATAAAACCAAAGATCTAATAACTAATTCACTAAGGCTCAGCTTCTTCACCCTGAACATGCAATTAATAATAGTACCTATCTCTAAGTCATAGCAATTACCATGTGTTTTAACATATTATGCAAATGTACTAAAGGAATTTAGTGTGACATTTCAACACACATACATATACTGTGTTGTTCATACTCTTATGCCCTCTTCTAACCTGGCTTCCTTGCCCCCTTCCAAATTTTTTTTAATGTAATAAGTATGCAATTCTCAAGTTGATCTGTTTTTGTTTTTGCTTATTTTTTCCCAAGTATTAGAAAGAATATACCATACTTCTCTCTGTGTCTGGACTGTTACACTTAAAATATCATGCTCCTTTTTCATCCATTATGCAACAATTGACAAGTCTTAATTTTCAGGCCACACCCACCCAGTGACTCCAGCACATGGACAGCTGCCTGCATTCAGTCTCCAGCGTGAGATGATTTCCATGCATAGGGAAGCTTTGGAATATTGCTCTAAGCCAGTACGACCCTGCCTCACCTCCCAAATCACTAGAGGCCACACTGAAAGTCCCTGTGGGCCTAACTGGGCCACACAGAGTGATCCCCCGGTGGTGGACAGCTGCCTGCATTCAGTCTCCTGTGAGAGGTAATTTCCAGCACACAGGGAAGCTTTGGGACCTTGCTCCTTGCCAGTAAGACCCTGCCCTACCTCCCAAATCACTAGAGGTCACACTGGAAGTCCCTGTGTGCCTAACTGGGCCATGCCCAGCAACCTCTGGACTGTGGACAGCTGCCTGCATCCTGCCTCATTAGCTGAAAGTGCAGGAGGTGATTTCTAGTGCATGGGGAAGTCTTGAAACATCACTCAGAGCCTGGAAACACAGGAAAATGACAAAGTGAAAGAACAAAATGCAATCTCAAACCTCCAGCCCATCCCAAGCAAGCCTTCAAGACATGAACATAGAAGAAAATGTAAGCCATATACCTGAAATACCTGAAATGATAGCAACTGAAGTAAAGAAACAACTCTGGGAAGGTATAAAAGAACTTAGATCAGAAATAATCTCCCAGGTAAAAGAAGAAATGATAAATGCAATGAAAGAAATGTTGAACACATCTAAAGAAAATATAGTTAAAAAATTAGAGGAACAATGCAAAAAGATAGAAACCTTGAATGAACAATGTGAGAAACAAACAGAATGCATGAAGCAGATTCAAAGATATATACAGGAAATCAATAATTCCATTGAAAGTTGGCAAACCCAGCTCAATGAAAGTGAAGATAGAATGTCAGACCACAAAGACAAGATTTCAGCTAGTGAACAGGAGAGGAATGATCTTTTAAAAGTAACAAGGAATCAGGAAATAACAACTCAACAGCTGCAAGGTGATGCAAAGAAGAATAACATAAGATGGATAGTTATAAATGAAAAAGGAGGTGACAACACAAATGATATCAAGAGGCTATTTACAGAAGTAATAGCTGGAAATTTCTTAAACATGAGAATTGAAACTGACATACAGATCAGTGAAGCATATAGAACTTCAAATAGCCATAACCAAAATACAACTACACCCAGACACATAATAATCAGTGTCCCCAAAATCCAACATAAAAAATTATTAAAAACTGTTAGTGAGAAGAGACAGATCACCTGTAAAGGAAAGCCTATCAGAATCACAATAGACTTCTCAACACAAACAATGACATCAAGAAGAGCATGAAGTGAATGAAGTATTTCAGACCCTAAAGGAAAATGACTTCCAACCCAGACTGATGTAACCTGTCCTTCAACATGGATGGATAAATAAGATACTTCCATGACAAAGAACAGCTGAAGAATCTCATGACCACCAAACAAACCCTGCAAAGAATACTGAAAGACATTCTAGATAGAAATAGGAAAAAAAAAACAGTAAGCAAGGCAAACAATTAAACAGACTGGAAAGGTAAAGAATCAACAACAGAAAGATAACATGTCAAAAATAAACCAATATATATGTTATAACCATTAATGTAAATGGCTTCAATTCAACAATTAAAAGAAACAGACTGGCAGAATGGATCAAGAAACAACATCCAACCATATGCTGTCTACAAGAAACCCATCTAACCCAAAAGGAAACCCATAGACTGAAAGTCAAAGGATGGAAAATAATACTTCAAGCAACAAGAACCAAAAAAAGGCAGAGGTATCTATTCTGTTTGCAGACAATGTGAACTTCAAACCAAGAATGTTTGAAAGAGATAAAGAAGGGCACTACATACTAGTTAGAGGAAAACACCAAGACGAAGAGATAACAAGGTTAAATATATATGCACCAAATTCGAGAGTACCCAGCTAGACAAAACAAATATTAACAGAAATGAAACATCAAAGAAGCAATAACATAATTATAACAGAGACTTTAATGTGTCATTGACACAAAGGGACAGATCAACTAGACAGAAAATCAGCAAAGAAATACAGAACTGAATCACACTTGTGAACAAATGGACTTGGTGAATGTATACAGAGTGTTCCACCCAGCAGCATCAGAATGCACATTTTCTCAGCAGCACATAGCACATTCTCTAAAGCAGACTATATTCTAGCCCACAGAACGTGCTTAAGTAAATACAAAAGAATTGAAATTATCCTATGCATGTTATCAGATCATAGCTCCATGAAACTAGTAATTAATGACAAAAGAAACTGAAAAACCCCCACAAACACATGGAAATTGGATAATACACTCCTGAGCAATCAGTAGGTCACACAGGAAATTAAAGAAGAAATTAAACAATCCCTGCAAGCAAATGAAAATACAAATACAACTTATTGGAACCTGTGGGATGCAATGAAAGCAGTCCTCAGATGAAAATTTATTGTGGTGAATTCCTACATCAGGAAAACAGAATGAACACAAATAAACAACCTGATGCAGACTGGTGCAACCACTGTGTGGAGGTCAGTCTGAAGTTCTTCAAAAAGCTGGGATTGGAAGTCCCATTTGGCTCAGCTATTCTATTTCTGGGCATAATTCCTGAAGAACTGAAAACATATCATAGTGATATATGTGCATCCATGTTTATAGCAGCACAATTTGTAATAGTCAGATCTTGGAAACAACCTAAATGCCCATCAACTGAGGAATGAATAAAAAATATGTGGTGTTTTTATACAATGGAGTACTACTCTGCTATAAAGAATGATCACATTGAGATATTTATAAATAGATACAACTTGAGACCATACTCACAAGTGAAACAAATCAAACTCACATGTGTAAATAGTCTCCCTCTCACATGTGTAAATAGTCTCCCTAGTGTAAGAAATAGTAAGAGTGGCTGTGGCTCCTCCAGGGGGAGAACCATCAGTGTCTCCTGAGATCTGCACCATGTTAGAACTTAGGGTGCTGGGAAACCAAGCAAGCAGCTCACCTCCCTGGTAAATGGCTGTGGTGTGGCAGGCTGTGGCCACCCTGGGGAAGAACCATCAGTGTCTCCTGAGATCTGCACCATGTTAGAACTTAGGGTGCTGGGAAACGAAGCAAGCAGCTCACCTCCCTAGTAAGTAGCTGTGGTATGGCAGGCTGCGGCCCCTCCAGGGGAAGAACTACCAGCATCTCCTGAGATCCATGTGATATTGGAACTTAGGACCCTGGGAAACCAAGCAAGCAGCTCACCTACCTGGTAAATTGCTGTGGTGTGGCAGGCTGTGGCCACCCCTGAGGAAGAACCACCACTGTCTCCTGAGATCTGCCCCATGTTGGATCTTAGGACACTGGGAAACCAAGCAACTATTCTGCCTCCCTGCAAAGCAATAGTGAGCCTACTGGTGCACAGGCTGAGAGTCAAACATCCCACTTCCTCTGCCCCCCATTGGCAAATGGGAACCAGAGATCTGAGCATCCCTTAGGAGGTTGACCACAGAAAATAAGGGAGATTTCCTTCTACCATCTCTTTGAAGGCAAATATTTTTATTAGTGTTTTGTTTTATTCTGATTAATGGTACTGTTCTATTCAATATTCTGTTTGGGTATGTTCTATAATGTTCTATATTTCATTTTATTTTGATATACGTAATTGAAACAACAACTATTATGAAGATAACGAGATATACTGTGATGCCTATTACTGTTATCCTGGTAACCTGCTGTGAAATTCTGTACCAATTTCACGACACTGTCTCAATTGGCTTTATTCTGTCTTGTTCTGTTGTATTTTACTACCTTCAAGGTAAAAGTTAAAAAAGAAATAGTAAGAATACATTAAGATACAAAATATTTAATGCACACAGTGAAAGGATAAGAATCTGCTCAAAAGGAAAATAGTAATATCTCAGGGAAAATGAGGAAAAAAAAGGATGGGAAGAGAAAAAATATCTAAAATTGTATAATCCCACTTAGTATAGATAATTGTGCAACAAATTCTATAAGTGCTTGGAACAAAACAGGTAACATTCAAAGGACTGGAACAATTTTGTATGTAGTATCTGGTGATCTGAGGAACCCTTGAAGAATGTTATGTAAAATAACAACCCTAGCTGTGCTCCTGCTACCTTGTTTTGAAGGTCTATATCATCATTGTTTACTACTGTTATTTATTTGTGTTTTTTGTTTCGTATTTTTCTAGTAATTTGTTTTGTTTTTCCCTCTAGTACAGAAAGGATAGGTGTACATGTAGAGGCTTATATATGCCTAGAACTTCCCCTAAACAGTTTATGAGAATTGATTATATTATGTGTGATGAAATAAACAGCTACTTTGAAGAAAAAGAGACAATATGGTATCCATTGCTGATACTGTATTGTCATGCTGTGAAATCCAGTAATGCTATTTTTCTTTGTTCAGAGTGGTTTTAGTCTGTTTTGCAATGTTTAATTTCAACATATATGAAGATATGGACAGCTAATTTGAACAAGAACGAGAGACATTATGGCAGCCACTGTTAATTTTCCTATTGTCTGGTTTTGAAGGCCTATAATGCTTTCATCACTCTGTTCTGATCAGTTTAATACTATTTTGTTTTGTGTGAACTCATTGTGTGTGAAGATATGGACAATTATTTGGAAGGAAAAAAGACATTATGGTAGCCATGGTAGATATCCTGTTATCTTGCTTTGGAATCTGTGTCACATTGTTTCTTCTGATCTACTTTGTTCTGCTTGTTATATTTAATTTTACCCTCTTTAAATTAAAAAGATTTAAGTTTCATTTATAGCTAATATTCCTTTGTGTGTGTGTGCATATATGTATATATATGTAGATATATATAATTTTTTATCCATTCATCTATTTGGAGGAATCTACGCTGATATCATATTTTAACTTTGGAAAATATTGTTGCAATGCACATGGACATATAGTTGTCTCTTTTGTATGCTGACTTCATTTCCTTTGGATATATACTCCACAAATCAAAAGGCTGGATTATATACTATTTTTATATTTAATTTTTTAAGGAAATTGTTATGGTTCGTGCTTAAATGTCCCCTCAAAGCCTCATGCATCATGGGTGGCAGGCCTTTTTTGAGTCCAGTGTTTGTGATGGTTTGTTGTTGGGCACTAGGATTGCTGTGTTAGTTCTGCATCCACCCAGAGGCAGGTGGCAGGCATTCAATATGAACGAGAGAAGGAGGCATGCATTTCCCTTTTGCCCTTTCTGCCACTGTGGCTTGTGGCAGTCTTGATGGCTGCCTCTTAGCTATGCCACCCTGCCTTGGAGCCACGGAGTATGGACTGAAACTTTCAAAGCTTTTGGGATAAATAAATCTTTTGTCTCAATAATGAGAGAAAAGTAATCAAGACAAAATTGTTACACTACTTTCCATAGTGACTACACAAATTTATAATACCACCAAAAGTGTATAAGAGATTCTCTCCCTCCAAATACTCATCAGCAATATTTTGTATAACTGCTACTTTTACTGAGGTAAGATATATTTATTGTAATTTTGATTTGCATTTCCCAAATGACTGAAGTTTTGAGTGTTTTCTTATTGTCTATTCATAATTCTTTGGGAAGTCTATTCAATTCATTTGCTCATTTTAAATTGCATTCCTTCTTGTTTTTATGTTGTAGTTTTGTTCTTTTATATATTCTGAATATTAACCCTCTGTCAGATGAATAGGTGGGAATTTTTTTTTTGCATTTCAAAGGTTGTCACTTGACTCTTGATTACTTTTTGGTGTGCAGATGCTTTTTAATGTTATATTATCCCATTTGTCATTTTCACATGTTTTGAAATCCTATCCAGGAAACCACTTCCTGCAATAATAGCTAGAAGTATTTCCCTTATTTTTTTCTACTCTTTCAATACTTTTGGTCTTACATTAAGAATTATGATGCAGTTCAAATTTTTAAACATGGTAAAAGATAAGATACAGCTTTCATTTTCTGCTAGTGAGTATCCCACTTTTCAAGCACCGGCTGTTTAAGACACAGCCATTTCCTCAATGTGTGTTTTTGCACCTTTCTCAACAATCAGTTGACTGTAGATACATGGTTGTATCCATGGATTGTTTTAATCTTGTTCCAACAGTCTGTCTACAGTCTTGCTGTCTTGCCACATAGTGCCTTGCCAGTTTTGCTCATTTTCCTCAAAATTGGCTATTCAAGGTCTTTTATGCTTTTTTAATAATTTCAAGATTGTTGCTTATAGTTCTGTGAAGCATATTATTGGTATTTTAATGAAGATTACAGATAATTTGAGGATGGGTTTGGCTACCATGAACGCTTAAAAATATGAATTATTCTAATTAAAAATACCATCATTGATAAAATCTAAGAACAGAAAAAAAGTAAACACACAGTGAAGTCAAGCTACATTATAATTAAATGAGATTAACAGAGATTTAGAGAATCTTTATACGGCATTTTTATCCATTTCAGTTTGACTAGAGTCATGATCTTTTGGAAGTGCCACATTACTTTGTCTTTTCATATTTGTTTTCTCTTACATTGGGATGCATACATCTGTAGCTCTAAAATAGCTCTACTATTTTAATGAGATGTTCTTCTTAGTAAACAACTAACCCAGAAGTTCCATCTTAAAGTATCAGTTTGTTAAGCAGTGTTGACATTATTTCTAGCAAGACACTGTAGTTTCTCTGTAGCTTATTTGGATATTGGTAGTGAGTTTAAGCACTGTGTGTAGCATGTCAGGTTTGGAGAGGCATACTATATGGATGATGCAAGTGTTGGAACCTTTAACAGATTTGGTGAGTGTGCTATAGATGGTACAGTATGGAGGGTGCACAGTGTATGAATGTGGCTCCTACAGGTGATGGGAGATTCCCCCTGCACTGTTAATATTGGCTGTGTTACTTATGATTATCTCTGGCTGATGGCACCAATATAGTGATGGGTGTGAAGTACTTGTCTTTGACCAGGCAGTGAGTGAAGACCTATTGGTTCATCACAGAGTTGGTGGTAGGAGCCACAATGATTCATTCTTGCTCATACTAATGATCCAGCAGTACATA
Organism: Cavia porcellus; assembly: GCF_034190915.1. Taxonomy (NCBI): domain Eukaryota; kingdom Metazoa; phylum Chordata; class Mammalia; order Rodentia; family Caviidae; genus Cavia; species Cavia porcellus. Next base: position 45,174,655 of record NW_026947513.1, on the reverse strand, counting down.
ACCAGACAAATATCAAGGAAGTCAGCTTGAGGACTGTGTAGGTGTGGTGGTCACAAGGAGTCATGTTCTTGCTTGTTACTAGTATGGAAGTTGTCACTCGGGGGTAGGACATCAGACCACCTATCTCTGCACACCTTGTAAGGTAATTTCTGACCTCCCTACCTTTATTCTTTCAGCTATAGTGGCTGCCAGGGATGGAGTGGGAATGGTTCATGGCTGTGTGGGCAAAATTCTTCTCAGTTGAAGTCCTGTGGTACTGAGAAAGTACCAAGTGTGACTCATGCTGCTCATGGATTCTCTTCAGACTTTCATGGGACATGTATCCTGATAAAGGGCAATGGCTGGACCCCAGGGCATACTCACAGTCATCCCACCACAAACTTGTAGGCTAGCAAGCAGCAAAACATGGAATTCTTTCCCTGTCTTGTTAGAGACAAATACAAGTGAAGTTCTGGAATGAAGCGGAGGCAAAGTTGACTTCAGTCTTGGCATCAGCATGACTGTATACTCCAAAGATCTCACTCTGGTCTCATAGAGATTTCCCATATTGTCCTCCCAGGTCTTGACCCTGTCTTCTACTCCATGTTATGCACTTGTATACTACACTGCAGAACACTTAGTGGGTTTGAGTCAGTCACTCCATTGAACCCAGTTTGGCTTGTGAGGCAGCTACTTGCTCAGCCATTACAGTGAAAGATCTGTGGAATCTCTCTGATAGAAATCCAGGTCTTTCTGATGCCCGAATTCAGACATTTTCCTCCTCAAGTTGGCTTTTGGCCACCACAACTGAGGGCTCAAAGCAAATCTTTGTAGACTTCAGGGCTACTTTTCCTGTTAGGCTTTAAGCCTGTAAGGGCTACAAAACTTTCCAAATAACTGGCATTACCAATATCTGCACTGATACAGTTTTTCAGGACGTTCTTTTTCATGTTTACTATTGGAGATGGAAGATGTACCTCCCCTGGATGTGGAACAAGAGAAGGTATTGGAATATTTTGTTTCTCTTACTATGCTTTTTTCCAAGTGTCTGAAGTTATGAGCTGTCCAGGTTTTTTTTTTTTTTTGATGACTTCCACTGTGCCCCCATAATTGATCATCTCACAGTGTAGCTACATATCTGTTGCTTTGGTTCTTCTCTGTGAAGAAGCAGCTGAGAAATGTGTGTCTTTATTTTTCTATCTTGAAAGTTCAATATATTTTGAGCAAAGCGCTATGTGGTTCATAATAAGAGCTCAATAAAAATGAAGGAGGAGAAGAAATAAAACAAAAAAGAAGAAGAGGAAGAAGAGAAAGAAGAGAAGAAGAAGAAGAAGAAGAAGAAGAAGAAGAAGAAGAAGAAGAAGAAGAAAAAGAAGAAGAAGAAGAAGAAAAAGAAGAAGAAGAAGAAGAAGAAGAAGAAGAAGAAGAAGAAGAAGAAGAAGAAGAAAGAAGAAGAAGAAGAAGAAGAAGAAGAAGAAGAAGAAGAAGAAGAAGAAGAAGAAGAAGAAGAAAAGTTGGAGTGAGAGTCCCAGTGACATCTGACTCCAACATAACTGAAACCATAGCATAAAAATATCAGAGTAGCCAGATTTGTATACATTTCTTTTGTTTGAACTCTTTTCATACATATGCTTATCTTTTTGTTCTGTAAAGATACAATACAGTATTTAGATGTATTTTATTCTCTAAGTGTTACCCTGAATTTGAATATTCTTATTTGAAGGAATTTTATCAATGAACATTTTCAGTGAGTAGTGTGGTGTCTAGATACATAAGAGGTTGTGGCTCTTTCCTTGAAACTTTCCAGTTTGGTGCGGGTTACAGTGTTTTATGTGAGCTCTGCATGCAAGTCTTGGTGCTCTAAGGAGCACATACTGACAGAGATAGTGCTTCTTGGTAATTGCCTTCAGTCTGGAATCCACAATATTTTTCTTGCCTCTCTCTCTGTCATGCTAAGGCAAGGCTGAATTTGGAGTTTCCCTCTCCAAAACAGGAATAGTGATCACTTCTTTGATGAAAACAATACATAGCCAATTTTTTAAGGACTACTAAATGATTATCATCCAGATTAACAGTTGGAAACTTGGTTAGTTGCAAGAAAAATACATGAAACACTGAATTTGCACATAGAATTCACTAGCATTATTCTTACTCGGTTCTGAATTTGAATCTCAGGTCTAGTTGAAGACATTTGCAGTTCCCATTAGTTGGAAGCAAAGAAATTTAATTAGCATTCAAAAGTCATGAATACTTGTTATAGTCTAGCTTCTACGGTAGGCATTGAAAGTAGTGTGCCCTTTGGGGTTGCCTTGCTGGGATTAGTGAATCTGGGAGTGGCAATTGGATCAGGAGATACTATCTTCATCAGTGGATGAATTCATCAAGGTTCACAGCTGAATGTGCTGTTGGGAGATAGTGTCCCTTGGAGCAAGGCAGTGAGGTGTGCCTTTGGAGAGTCTCTTTCTTACTGGAGGTCTTCTCCTGTTCTCTGTTTTCTATCAAGTGAGCAACTTTACTCCACCAGACCCTTCTGCAATGATGTTCTTGTTTGAGGCCAACCAACAATGAGCTAGATGCTCTGAAATCATGATCTAGATTAAACCATTCCTTTAATTTGCAAGTGCTCTGTACCAGTGATGGGAATGCTGACCAGTACAAATACTGTCTCATAAAATGCCTATAAGCATGTAAAGAAAAAGTATATACATGACAATCAATGGATCCCACCTTCTTAAGAGCAGCGATAGCCAAAAGCAGTGCCTGTCTTCTTCCATTTATAAAATGAATTAATTTTATTATTTCATTTGACCTTACAATATCATCTCCAGTTATTGCACAAACAGTGACAGGTAGGAACTTTCATGATGCTGTGTACACAGTAAAGTTTCACATGGATAACTTATTTCTAAATATATTTATAGAGTTTATTACTTAGAAATATGTAGGTAAATATGGAATATTTGTTTTCCCCATTTAAAACTTGTTACTGTAGTAAAATTTTCAAAAAGAAACATATATTATTATTCATTTACTATTTTATTTGTATTGCTCTTTCTCTTACCTAAATTCCTGGTGCACTTACAAAATGAGTTTTGTAATAACTAGATACATTCTGAGTTTAGAATTTTTATTATACTTTGTAGCTTCTTTTTTTATTTAAAGAGAAAGAAAAAAAGAGAAAGGAAATAAAATAAAAAACAAAGCAGTAAAAGGGTACAAATAATACAGAATTTCAAGGAAAAATACAGTAAGATACCACTAGTTAATAGGTTACATATTGTCATCTTTGAAATACTTGTCCAAATTACAAAATTAAAGCATGTAAAGTGAACATTCATACAATGAGATTGCAGACAGTGCCAATCAATGATCCAACAAAAGTTCAGTAATATGGATTTCCATCCTACACACTCAAACATACATGCAGTTATATCCCTTAGACCACCTTCCTTTCCTCTCTTTTTAATAACAATTACACTTTTGGGGTATTTTTTCTCCCACAATTCTTATTATTTTTTTCGAGAGAATAAAACCTAACGTGGCTAAACAAAACAGAGTCGGTTAGAACAAAAGGATGGGCATAGTACATGATGTAAAAATAGAATATCAGGTGATCTAAAATGGTTACCATTGTGCCTCCTGCTATTTTTTTAAAAAGTTGCGTATATCATCAGGTATAATAGAATTGATCAAAACAGTGCAGAACAAGACCAATAAAACCTACACTAGAGATCTTACATGACTTCAAAAGAAGATAATAGTCAAACCGTAATAGGCACCTTAGTGAATCTTACTGTCTTCAAAGTGGTTGCCTATACCCTCAAACTTGATTCTATCAAACAAAATAGAATATAGTAAATTCTGACAGAACAAGATGGGGAGAGCAATACTGGCGATCATAATCAGGTTAGTAGGAAAACAAAAAAAGTTACTATAATATATCCCACTATTTTTAAATTTAGTTTTCCCTTAATTGAAAAAAAATGTAAGAAAAAATAGATTAATTTTTTAAAAAGTTGGGATTGAGGTAAAAGAGGACATTGTATTAGAACAACACAGGTCAGAACTGAACAATTTAAGCATCATTGTATTTCACCCCCAGATAATCTAACATAATAGTAGTCACCATAGTGTCTCCTTCCTTGAATTATTTGAGTATAACTTCCTATACTATGGCATCAAGCATATCAAGTCAGTCTGAAGCTATTCAAGAGAATGAAGAAATTACACGGTATTTAGAACCAGTTAACAGAAAAAAAAACAAAGGTTTCTATATTATCTCTTTGCCTATAAAATATTTTGTTTATACTATCGCATATAGTAAAATATAGTAAGATACCACATGTTAAAACCAGTGGAAACAGGTGTACAACCGTTTGAAGGGACTTCAAAACAAGATGATATTGAATCAGCACTAGCTTTTATGATGTGTTGTTTTCTTCAGAATAGCTATTCGTACAATCACCAATACTAAAATCGAACAACCCAGGTTAAAACCATTGCAATTAACAAGTGATAACATTATATAGATTCAAACCAATATGATTGGGAATCATGATTACCACATAATTTTATGTATTCTTAACATTTCTTACACTAGGGAAACTATTCGGTATTCATACTTGTGAGTATGATTTATTTCACTGAGTATGGTCTCAAGCTGCATCCATTTATTTATAAATATCTCAATGTGATCATTCTTTATAGCTGATTAGTACTCCATTGTATAAAAATACCACAACTTTTTTTTATCCATTCCTTAGTTGATGGACACTTAGGTTGTTTCTAAGATCTGGCGATTACAAATTGTGCTGCTATAAACATAGGTGCACATATATCACTGTGGTATGATGCTTTCAGTTCTTCTGCGAATATGCCTAGAAGTGGAATAGCTGGGTCAAATGGGGCTTCCAGTCCCAGATTTTTGAGAAATCTCCAGGCTGACCTCCACAATTGTTGTACTAGTCTACACTCCCACCAACAGTGTAGGAGAGTTCCTTTTTCCCTACAACCTCTCCAGCATTTGTTGGTGGTGGTTTTCTTATCTTGGCCATTCTCTCAGGAGTGAGATGAAATCTCAGTGTGGTTTTAATTTGCATTTCTCTAATGACCAGTGATGGTGAACATTTTTTCATGTATTTATTTGCCATTTGAATTTCGTTATCTGAAAATTGTTGATTCATCTCAGATGCCCACTTTTAGTTTGGGTCTTTGAATTTTGGGGTCTGATTTTTATTAAATTCTTTATATGTTTTAGACAGAAGTCCTTTGTCTGAGGGGCAGTTCACTAAGATTTTTTCCCAGTTTATGGGTTTTCTTTTCACTGTGCTGGATATTTCTTTTGACGTGTAGAAACTTTTTAATAAGCGGTGATCCCAGTTATTGACTCTGGGAAGTATTTCCCGTGTGGTTTGAGTCCTGTTCATGAATTCTCTACCTACTCCTATTTCTGCAAGGTTTTTACCCAATTTGTCTTCCAATAGATTTACTGTTTCTGTTTTAATATTAAGATCCATTTATATTAATATATAAATATATTATATAATAAATAATATATAATATATATATAATATATAATAAATATATATTAATATTAAGATCCATTTAGATTTTATTTTAGTACATGATAATAGGCATGGGTCTACTTTTAGTTTTCGGCATATGGAGAGCCAGTTTTTCCAACACCATTTATTGAAGAGATTGTCATTCTTCCAGTGAACATGTTTGGCCCCTTTATCAAAGATAAGGTGGTTGAGTGTGTTTGTAGTTGTGGTTGTATCTTCTAATCTATTCCACTGATCTTCAGCTTTGTTTTGGTGCCAGTACCATGTTGATTTTACTACAGTTACCTTGTAGTATAACTTCAAGTCAGGGATTGTTATGCCTCCTGCCTTGCCTTTGCTACTTAGAACTGTCCTTGCTATTCTAGGTCTCTTCTCATTCCAGATGAATTTTAGGAGTGATTTCTTGAGTTCTATGAGTTATGTTGATGGTATTTTTATCGGGATTGCATTGAATCTGTATAAAAGTTTTGGGAGAATGGCCATTTTCACAATGTTTATTCTTCCTGTCCATGAGCAAGGGATCTCTTTCCATTTTCTGAGATCATCTTCAATTTCATTTTTCAGTGTATTATAATTTTCCCTGTATAGGTCTTTCATTTCTTTCATGAGAGTAATTCCTATATATTTCATTTGTTTGGTTGCTAGTGTGAAAGGTGTTGCCTTTCTTATTTCTCTCTCTGTGACTTTGTTGTTAGTGTATAGGAATGCTATTGATTTTTGAGCATTGATTCTATATCCAGCTACATTACTGAATTTATTTATTATATCTAGGAGTCTTTCAATGGAGTTTTAGGGATCTTCTATATAGAGTATCATGTCATCTGCAAATAGTGATAATTTAACTTCCTCTTTTCCTATCTTTACAACTTTTATTTCTCTCTCTTACCTAATTGCTCTGGCTAGTACTTCCAGTACTATATTAAATAGGAGTGGTGATAAGGGACATCCTTCTCTTGTGCCTGATTTTAAAGTAAAGGCCTTCAATTTTTGGCCATTAAGTATGATATTGGCTGTTGGTTTGTCATAGATGGCCTTTATTATATTGAGGTAAAGGTCATCTATTTCAATTTTCTTTAAGGTTCTTATCATGAATGAATGTTGGACCTTATCAAAGGCTTTTTCTGCATCTATAGAAATGATCATGTGATTCTTACTTTTGGCTTTATTGATATGGTGCATTACATTTATTGATTTACATATGTTGAACCATCTCTGGGATGGTTCCCACTTGGTCGGGGTGTATAATCTTCTGGATGATTTGCTTCATCCTATTTGCCAAAATTTTATTGAGGATTTTTGCATCTGTGTTCATTAGGGAAATTGGTCTGTAGTTCTCTTTTTTCAGTTGGGTCCTTCTCTGGTTTTGGCACTAAAGTAATATTTGCTTCTAGGAATAATTTGGGAAGAATTGCTTCCCTTTCAATTTCATTGAAGAGTTTGAGGAGTGTTGGCATTAGGTCATCTTTGTACATTTTGTAGAATTCTACAGTGAATCTGTCTGGGCCTGGACTCTTCTTTGTAGGTAAAGATTTAATTACGTTTTCAATTACATTAACAGAAATTGGGTTATACAGTAGTTTTACATCTTCATGACCTAGCTTTGGTACTTCGTATCCTTCTAAAAATCTATTTCCTCTGTGTTACCGAACCTTTGACAGTAGAGGTTTTTGAAATAGGTGTTGATGATCTTCTGTATTTCTATAGGGTCTGTAGTAATTTTGCCTCTTTCACTCCCTATTGCATGAATTTGAGCTTTCTCTTCCCTTTTTAAAAATAAGGTTGGCTAGGGACTTGTCAATTTTATTTACTTATTCAAAGAACCAGCTCTTTGAATCATTGATTTTTTTTTTTTGGTCTCTATTGCATTGATTTCTGCTCTGATTTTTATAATATCTTCTCTTCTTTTGGCTTTGGGCTTGACTTGCTCTTCTTTTTCTATATGTTTGAGTTGTAACATCAGGTTATTTATTTGTATTCATTCTGTTTTCCTAATGTGGGAACTCGGTGCAATAAATTTTCCTCTAAGGACAGCTTTCATTGCATCCCACAGGTTCCGATAAATTGTATTTGTGTTTTCATTTGTTTGTAGGTATTGTTTAATTTCTTAAACCTCTGTGACCCTCTGATTATTCAAGAGTGCGTTATTCAGTTTCCATGTGTTTGTGGGATTTTTGCAGTATCTTTTATCATTAATTTCTAATTTCATAGCACTATGGTCCGATAGCATGCAAGGGATAATTTTGACCCTTTTGCATTTATTTAAATATGTTCTGTGAATTAACATATGGTCTATTTTAGAGAATGACCCATGTACTACTGAGAAGAATGTTGTTCTGTTGTTGTTGGGTGATATACTCTGTATATGTATGTTAAGTCCATTTGTTCACAGGTGCGATTCAGTTCTCTTATTTCTTTGTTGATTTTCTCTCTGGTTGATCTGTCCATTGGTGTCAATGGTGTGTTAAGATCTCCTGTTAGAATTGTGTTACTGCTAATTTGGTTTTTCATTTTGTTAGTACTTGTTTTATATAACAGGGTGCTCTGGAGTTTGGTGAATATATATTTAAGGTAGTTATCTCTTCCTCTTGAAGTTTTCCCCTAACCAGTATGGAGTGTCCTTCTTTATCCCTTCTGGTCAATTTTGGTTTGAACTTCAGATTATCTGCAAACAGAATAGCTACCCCAGCTTTTTTTGGGGTTCCTGTTTCTTGAAGTATTGTTTCCCATCCTTTGACTTTTAGTCTGTGAGTATCCTTTTGGGTTAGATGGATTTCTTGTAGACAGCATATGGTTGGATTCTGTTTCTTGATCCATTCTGCCAGTCTGTTTCTTTTAATTGGTGCATTGAGACCATTTACATTAATGGTTAGAACTGTTATATATTGGTTTGTTGTTGACATGTTGTCTTTTTGCTGTTGCATCTTTATCTTTCCACTCTGTTTAATTGTCTGCTTTGTTTAGTTGTTTTTTCCTAAATGTATCTAGGCTGTCTTTCAGTATTCTTTGCAGGGTTGGCTTGGTGATCATGAAGTTTTTCAGCTGTTCTTTGTCATGGAAGTATCTTATTTCTCCATCGATTTTGAAGGACAGTTTTGCAGGGTACATCAGCCTAGGTTGGAAATCATTTTCCTTTAGGATCTGAAATACTTCACTCTATGCTCTTCTTGACTTTATTGTTTGTGCTGAGAAGTCTGCTGTGATTCTGATAGATTTTCCTTTATAGGTGATCTGTCTTTTCTCTCTAACAGCTTTTAATATTCTATTCTTTTGTTTGATTTCTGGGATGTTCATTATTATATGTCTGGGTGTAGATTTATTTTGGTTATGACTATTTGGAGTTCTATATGTTTCATTGATTTTTTTTGTCTTTTTCTATTTCTTTCTTTTTTTTTTTTTTTTTTTTTTTTTTTTGTTTTCATTTTTATCGGTACCGGAGATTGAACTCATGACTGCCTGCTTGCAAGGCAGGCGCTTATGCCGTTGAGCTAAATCCCCAGCCCCCTGTTTCATTGATCTTGATATCAGTTTCTAATCTCGTATTTGGGAAATTTTCAGCTATTACTTCTCTAAATATCCTCTTGACATCCTTTATGTTGTCCCCTTCTTTTTCATTTATCCCTATCAACCTTATGTTGTTCCACTTTGCATCATCTTGCAGGTATTGAGTTGTTATTTCCTGATTTCTTGTTATTTTCAAAAGATCTTTCCTTTCCTGTTCGCTAGCTGCAATCTTGTCTTTGAGGTCTGAGATTCTATCTTCACATTCATTGAGGTAGTTTTTACAACTTTCAATGGAGTTTTTGATTTCCTGTATATCTCTTTGCATCTGCTTTATGTATTCTGTTTGTTTCTTATATTGTTCATCCAGGGATTCTATCTTTTTGTTTAGGTCCTCCAATTTTTTAACTGTGTCTTCTTTAGATATGTTCAGAATCTCCTTCATTTCTTTTATCATTTCTTCTTTTACCTGAAAGATGATTTCTAGTTTGAATTCCTTTAAGGTTTCCCAGAGTTGCTTCTTTATTTGAGTTACTATTATTTCAGGTATTTCAGGTATGTGGAATGTGTTTTCTTCTATGTACCTGGTTCCTAGGCTTTCTTGGGGTGGGCTGATATGTTTGATGTTGCATTTTGGTCTTTTGTTTTGTCATTTTCCTACATTTTCGAGCTTCAAGTGTTGTTCCAAGTGAGGGAGAGAGTTCCCCCTGACCGTGTCTAGGCCTGACTGGCTGGGCCCCCTGGGAACTGTGGCCTGGCCCCTCAGGTGAGGAAGATTGTTCCCGAGACTGGGACAGGATTCCTTGCCTAGGCCCCACTTGCTGGTCCTGGCAGGAAACCACACACTGGTCCCCAGGCGACAAAGGGAGTTCCCCTAGACTGGGGCTTGATTCTGTGCCTACCCAACTCGCTGGTCCTGGCAGGAAACCGTGTGCTCACTTTATAGCTTCTTGACCTTTGAGCTGAACTAAGAAAACTGTGCTGTATCTGTATCTCATCTCTTAATTGGATCTTTTGTTATTTGATTAGTCTATAGAATATATTTTATTTCATTATTCACATAATTTCTAAAAATAGTGATATTTTTCATCTGAAAGTACACTCTTTTAAAATACATGTACATCGAAGTGAAAACACATAGGGATACACTTACCCACATTTTTGTATTTATTTTCCATATAACTATTTTTCAGATTAAAATGCATCTTAGAATTTTGATTAATTTCACTGAATATTTCTGGCACTGTTAGTCCCTAACATACTTTTAACAGTATTATTGCAACATACTGCAGACTATGGGTGGAGTATTGACATGAATTGGGTGTGCTGTCGAGAGTGAGCCTTCTCCTATTGGGCAGCCACCCCATTTCCCTTACTGCCATCCTCACTTACCCAGATTGAACTATTCTAGCTATATTCATGATAGAAGTCACTGTTGTAAAACTTTCAGTTTTAGATGGCGTCATTCTTGGATTTTGCCTAAGGGAAACCTCCAGAGTTAGAAGCAGAGCTTATCATACCCATGTATTATTCTAGAATTTACTAATTAAATATGTAACTGCACCCAAAGATGTTTCTGCTACCTGTAACCTGGAGACTACTCTGTATTTCTGCTGAGATAACAGCTCAAAAAAGTCTTTGAAAACACACTTTTGTTTTTATAAGGTTGTAATCCTATAAACAATCTAATCTCATCTGTTTTACTTATTTATTTTTTAAGAGCTGGTAATATTTATTGAGAGATAAAAAGCTCCTGCCCGAGACACAGGTGGAGACAAGTAGAAAGCGGATTGACCAGGACCCCAGGTTTTAGAGAAAGTTTTACAGAGCACAATCACTCAGGTACAATGTGGGTTATAGCTATGATCAACCAATAAAATTATAAATATAGCTGCTTAGGTAATATCGGTCCATTTGGAAAGGAAGTCACTAGCAAGTGGATATGGAAAGAACAAAGAACTTTTCATGTTGGTGATGGATCTAGGGGGTTTTGGTTGCCCCCTAAGGTGACTGATGGTCATACAGACTTTATTAGAGCAGGTGTGATTGCTTATCTCATCCTTTGGAGATATGTAGGCCAGGTCCTTTTATTGTTACCTGTCGGTGTCGCTCCCGGCCGGCAGGAAAGACACACGACAAAGTCTGGCGGTGTGCAACCTTGTCTTTATTTGTCTCCGCATGGGCCCCGCGAGGCCTCCGCTCTGCCACCAGCCCTTTCTCGCCGGTGGACTTTCTCTATCTCTCTCTGTGCTTCTCTCTCGTGGCGGGAGAGGCATTCACTTTTATAGGGTAACAGTGGCCAATCAGTTCAAAGCGCATGATGCGGGCTGACTGGCTAACATCAGTTGTTGCTAGGCAGACTATCTTACAGAGCGGGTTGTTTAAGTCACCAGGGCAATCAGGGGGCAGGAAGCAGGCACCAACTTGGCTCACTCGATGGGAGGGGTAACTTAGCTCAGGCTTTGCTCTTTTCTACAGGCCTCACGTCCGCCAAGTAAAGCGACCGGTGTCGGCCGCGGCTCCCAACATCTCCCCCTATTTTATTTACTTTGAATGAATGTATGCATCGCAGCCCGCCCTGGATCGAGTGCAGAGGCTTATGCCCTGTGTTGAGGCCCACCGTAGGCCCTTGGCTTGGACCCTGGTCGGCCGTCCCCGGGTCCACCAAGGCCTTGAGACCCTCGTCCTTTTTCCAGGGCCAGGAGTGAACTGGACGGAACCTGGATGCACATAGGCATGCACTCATGCCCCTCCGTGTGATCCCCTCGGAGAGACATCTAGATCTGGGCAGATTCTAGTAATCCAGCGGCTTTCGTGCAGTATGGGGTAGGGCCTGGCTTAGGTCGAGTCGTGCTGGGGAGGCACGCTCTTACCCGTCATTGACTCACCTACTCTGCTGTGTGGTGTCAATAGGGAAGGAGTGCGGAAGACCCGCCACATCTAGACCCGGTCGTAGGCCAGTCGAGCGAGCCATGCGTAAGCCTGGGGGTCATTGTGCCCATCACGGGCTGCTGCCAGGGCCGCATGGGCAACCAGGCGTACTTGACGCCGGGCCGCCGCAAGGCGCCCATTAATAAATGATGTGACCCATCGGAGCAAGCATGGTCCTATAAGTAAGAGCAGAAGCAAGGAGCACAGGGGACCTAACAATGGTAAAACATAGGGGAGCAAACCATTCCAGGCCCCCAAAAAGGGATTGTTTTGCAGTTCTTTTAGGGCTCATCTTGTTGTTGGGTCTGCGGTTGGCCTCTGGTGGAACAGGCCTGATCTTCAGTCGAGGGACTTGTCGCATGTCAACCTCTCTGGGACCCACAGTGGTTCTCGTCCCGGTTCCTGCGGAAAAACACAAACCGCGCCTCGGTTCCAGCTAACCACCGGATCCGGGCCCATCCATTGTCATGCCATAGATAACCACGCCTTTGGAGGCAGGCCTTGGCTTACTCCCCCTTTTTGTTTTTTATTTTTTATTTTTTATTTTTTTTTTATTATTTTTTTTTTTATCGGTACCAGGGATCGAACTCGCGATTGCCTGCTTACAAGGCAGGCGCTTATGCCGCTAAGCTAAATCCCCAGCCCCTGTTTCCTCGACCGGCATTTCTCTTAGCCTGTTCGGCAGAGAACTCTGCGTACCATGCTCGCCAGTCTAAGTAGCTGCCTGAGGGTAGACATGCTTTTGCCAACTGGGTCCAGTCCGCTGGGGTGAGCGGCCCAGAAGACAAGTTTTTAGCATAGCTATGGTATAGGGTGCTGTGGGCCCGAAGGTCGTGACAGCGCTTTTTAATTCTCTAATCTGTTTTATTTCAAACGGTTCCCAAACATTGCGCCCTTTGCCTGGGGCCATTTGCACAGGGTATACTCCATAAGGACCGTAATCTAGTCCTTGCATCGGTGGATCCCCTCCGAACCATCGTTCACCCTTCCATAACCGCCCATGAAAATACCGTCCGCCCCGCGGCACGACGTCATAGGACGGCGGTCGCGACAGAGTGGAACGGGGCGTCACTTCCTGTGCCGGCTGAGAGAAGGGAGGGTTCCCTGTAGCGGCCTCTCGGCGGGGAGCCGCTTTTGGAAAAGAGCTCCAGGGCGGAGCGGATGGCTCTCTATCTCCTCCCCGCCAGAGAGCGCTCGGGGGTCCTTCCTCCTCTCTCTGCTTTTCTCGGGCGGCGCACGCACACAATTCGCGGCGCAACTCGGCATAGGGGTTTTTGGCCTCTCGGCTTTCTGCCCCACCTTTTGGTTCCTCCTCGCTATCTAAGTCCGAGGACTCCAGAGCTTGGGTGTCCTCTATCTTTCCCTGGATTTTTTCCCCCTGGACAGATCCCTCCCGAGAGCATTCCGACTTTGCCTGCTCAAAAGCCTTGCGTGCGTCTATGATTTCCGCGTCTCTAACTGCCGATGGGAACCCCTTCCCCTCCCCTTCAAGGCACGCATGTATCATTTCCCACAGGGGGCGAATAGCCGGCGAAATATCACCTTCCAATTCCGCCGAGGCGAGGTCCCCGCCTAACTTCTCCCATGACGGCAGGTTTAAATGCCCTGTGGGTAAAAACCAGGGAGCCACCCTATCTACCTCCGCTATGAATAGTTCCAGTGTTTTTTAACCTACCCTGAGGTCCCTAGATTTTAAAAGCTTCCTAAGGGCCTTTACCAAGGGCCGTGCCTCCGTGCTCGGTAAATTACCCATCTTTAACCTCTAAGGGCTGTAACTCACCGCGTGTGACTTAGAGAACCCGTCACCTACGCGTGAGCCTGAGGGGAGTCTAAAAGCCCTGTAGGTGCGCGCCACCCAGAGCCCAGGCTTATCCCCCACTCACCTGTCCGGCAGCACCACGCTGGAGCGTTGCACACCACCGCCGCGTCTCGGGGTTGATCAGTCCCCGTACGGGCCACCAGATGTCGGTGTCGCTCCCAGCCGGCAGGAAAGACACACGACAAAGTCTGGCGGTGTGCAAACTTGTCTTTATTTGTCTCCGCGTGGGCCCCGCGAGGCCTCCGCTCTGCCACCAGCCCTTTCTCGCCGGTGGACTTTCTCTATCTCTCTCTGTGCTTCTCTCTCGTGGCGGGAGAGGCATTCACTTTTATAGGGTAACAGTGGCCAATCAGTTCAAAGCGCGCGATGCGGGCTGACTGGCTAACATCAGTTGTTGCTAGGCAGACTATCTTACAGAGCGGGTTGTTTAAGTCGCCAGCGCAATCAGGGGGCAGGAAGCAGGCGCCAACTTGGCTCACTCGATGGGAGGGGTAACTTAGCTCAGGCTTTGCTCTTTTCTACAGGTCTCACGTCCGCCAAGTAAAGCGACCGGTGTCGGCCGCGGCTCCCAACAGTTACCTTGAGTTCTGGCCTCCAATTGATGTGTCTCTAGCCGTGATCATGGTGTGTTTTCACCTTTGTCTTGATTTTCTGAAGACTTCAGCCCTACCTGACTGGCTATGGTATTTCTCCCTGTCTATAATACAAAGGCACTGAAGTTTTACCAGGTTTTGGATCGGTCTCATTCCCACACAGAGGCAAACAATCCCCAAGTGCTAGGTCAAATGTCAGTTTGATTTTGAATTTTTCTCAGAGTTTGTGAGTTTGCGTGTGTGTATGTGCACATGTGAGCATGTTCATACATGTACACTGAGCTGGAGATTGAGTTTAGGGTATCACATATACTAAGCACGTGCTCTGCTATTGAACTACATCTACAGCCCAGTTAAAGTTATTTGTAAAAAGTCACAAAATTTACCTTAGAAGACATATTGTAGTGTGAAAAAAGTCAGAAGAAAAAAGGCAAAGAAAAGAAAACTAAAACAGAAAATGGAAAATGGGAAGAGATGAGAAGAACAAGTTTTCAGCCAAAATGGCTCTTAGTATTGCAAACTAACTAAAACCAACTCAGAATATCCGAGAGGTCATGTGTGAAGTGATCATTCCTACACTGCCAGTGGGGTAAACCCCTTCTCTCTCTCTCTCTTACCCTGGCACCCAGCCATGGCATGAGGCCTTCCTTCACATGAACCTGAGCATAGTGAGCCCATAGTGAGACCTCATGTGAGGTCTGGGGCATTTACTGAATAAATTGTGATTCCCATGGGAACCATGTCATAAGGCACATGAATGTCACCATTTGAGTACCCATTTTGGAGAGTGGTCAACTGACTTCAGAATTCAAAACAGCTTTGCCCTCCATCTAGTAGCCCCCAGTGACAGGGTCAGGCTACCCAGTTCATGTAAGCAGGAGGTCAGGACCCAAGGTCAAGCTCTCAGGAGACACATGGACTGTGACAGGCTTAAAAATCTAACCTCACAACCAGAGAGCAGCCTGATATTCAGCAGAACTAAGCTTCAGGCTTGCTGGGGTTGTCCACTACTCTACTATGAAGCTACAGCTGGCTTGCTGGGATTAATAAACTAGGATCTGGACTCCACTGTCCCATGCTGTCTAGCAGTGACATCAGAGACATGCCACCTTCTTGTTCTTCTTGTTGTTGTTCTTCTTCTTCTTTTTCTCCTCCTTCTCCTTCTCTTCTTCTCTCTATTCCCTTTCTACTCCTTCTCCTCCTCCTTTTTGTCTCTTGTTGTTTTTTGTTTGTTTCTTTGCTTTGATTTTTTTGAGACTGCACATCTAGATGGATCATGCTCTGTAGGCCGTCAGCTAGTGCCATGTGGTGCACTGAAGCTTCCCAGCTGCTTGGGATGGTTGGGGGAGGGCTATAAGGTTCAGAGTGATGTACAAAGTCTCTATGGCTAGGTGAAATTTGCTGAGCAGGACTTTCTCATCTATTTTATGTATTACTGATAGGCATCATTGTTTTGGTCATTTAATTTCTGTCAGAGTTTTTTGGGGGTGGATGTTTATGGTTTCCCCATTTCAAAATTTGGGGGAGAGAGTGAATAGGTAAAAATATATTTTCAGTAAGTCTTCTTGAACCAACAAACGTTTATCATGTTACTATTTAACATCTTAATCACAATATATATAAAGTTATGGGACTAAATTTTCATTCTATGTAATTGTTAGTCAAAGGCTTTAATTCATGTCTGTCTCTTACCAACCAATTCCTATAAAAGTTTGGGCTGTAATGATAATTACTCACTATTCATGTTAAAGGGCCGTGCCTTCCAGGGAATCTATGGGGAATGTAATTTAAAAGTTAGTTCTGTGGTGACTCTGTTATGGAAACCAGGTCCAAAGGCAGCTTAGCTTGTCCACTTGGGTAGCAGTGTTCTGAGAGCACCCTAAAACATTTGATTATAATAAAAACCACATTGCCGTTAATCTTCTCAAAATACTTCCCTTTACTTTGAAGACACTTTCTTATAATTCCTCTGACTTTTGAAGCAGTTCTGGGAGTCCTCTCTCCTGAGTGTCTTCAAGGGGCATGATCAAAAAAATACAGTGGACAGTGCTGACAGGTGCCCCCCAGTGGAAAGGTGGCCATCAGGTGTTATGCATCCTCAGCCACCATGTCTGCCATGTCTAGAACCACATGACTTGGGCTCTTCTTCAAAGTCAAAGTGACTGTGGCAGGTAAAAGCTTTAAATAGCTCAGGACATCTAGGACAGCCCAACTAAAGACATAAATGGCTTCCAGAACTACTTCAGAAAGTGGAAAGAATGTTTGGCATAGGAGTGTTCTAAGTAAAGGTGAGTACTTTCAGAAAATGTAGTAGCATTGTGTATTTTACTATAATACAATTGTAAAAAATTAAATATTGACTGAAATTTTTTATCATACCTCTTACTTCATGTTCACTGAGGCCCTGGTTTATAACAATAAATTTAACAGTGAAAATATTTGTATCAGTGCAGTGTACTGGACAGTAGGAGGTTGTTCTTTTTCATAAATGTCGTATATTCTGCATCCAGTGGTTTGCACTGAGCAATTCTGTCTTGGCCTATGCACTCAAGGCACAGTGAACTGTTCCTGTTAAAAATGGAGTTACTTGGCCAGGTGCAGTGTGAATATCAACTGCTACATACGAATGGAGCCACTCACAATAGGAGAAAATCTATTCTACACATCACGCAAGAATGTCTTAAAAATTATTGTTAACAGGCATAATAAAATTATTTTGACTGTTAGTAGAAGTCTTCATCCTCTTTTCTCCTTTTTTCTTCCTTCTTTCTCCTTTTAATAACCCTATGATTTTTCTTATGTCTTTTGTTAGTTATTCGTTGCCATCAAGGCTAAGAAGGTTTTGGTCCTAGTGGTCTGGGAGGCTGGGGACAAAGGTGGACTGAAGACAAAATGAAACAGCTGTGGATTCTCTGTGGGATCTGTCCCTGGACGACTGCTTGTGATTCAGAAAGACAAAGTCCAGGGACGAACTGGAGAGTGACTGCAGGTGGCTTTTACATCCATTGGAGGAGAAGATTCTAAGTGGGAGTCTCGACAGTGGTGATATTGAGGCAAGCAGTGGGCAGAAGAGGGAGAATTCTGCACTGTGCTTTTAGATTGCTTCCTCTTCTGAAATGGGATCTCCTTGGTTGCCACAGTGACCATGGAAAGTATCAGAACCTAAAGGAGATAGAACTGGGGTAAACATCACATTGTCTACCAGTTAGTCCGAAAGGCAGCATGGAATTCCAGCCCAAAACAGAGATAATGTTCATAAACTGCATATAAATTAGTAATGGCATCTTGTTTTGTGTATACAATAGTGTTAAGTAAGCCACTTTTGAGGTTATTGGGAAGGACTACAGCACAGTTTATATGGAGACTTTTCAGAAAACAAATCTTGAAATGGTAAGACTAATTTCAAACTCTTCTCCACAGTAGGCACTCTCCAGTTTATTGCAAGCGCTTGAGGGACCCAGTTATATCACTGGAGAGGAAAACCTTGACCTGAAATTCATCAGGATGGAAAAAGAGTGAAGACATTACTCTCTGTTGCAGAATTTAATTTGTATGGTGACATTATGTGTAATGTGACAAACAGTGCTTTGAATATCAAGTCTGCTGTCTGATGAACTGTTTGTGTTTAGGAACTAATGCTTGGCAGTGAACTGCTGCCATGAAAAGCTTTCTTGATTTAATTTTTAAACAATCTGAAATAGTAAATATTCACTTGAGTAGAATAAAAGAAACTTGGAATCGCTCACTCACATGAGGTGTAAATAAAGACCTTAAGTTAATGGAATTAAGACTATCTCTAAGATTGCTCATTATAACTGAATTCTGTTGTGTTCCAAGTCAGCAATCTTAACCTGGTCAACCTAGCTGCAGCATTGATATGTACCACTAGAGGGCAGAGTCTTCCTTTGCTGCCTGTACTTAAAAAAAAATCTAAAATCTCAAAAATCTCAAAAAAAATCTAAAAATCTCAAAAAAAATCTGGGATTTTTTAGGTGACTGGATCATCTGAAATTATCTCACTTGTTTTGGTAAAAATGTGTTACACTGATACTAAAAGAACTTAAATAATATACATACAATTTTCCTTAGGATCCGACTTGTTTTTTCAACATGTAAATGCAATTTATATTTAGAGAAGATAGGAAGAAAAGAAGAGTAAAGAAAAGAGCAAGAAGAGACACGTGCTGCTGCAGAAATGGCAGCAGTGGCAGCTTGGGGAAGGAAATGCCACTGCTTCTCCTCCTCTTCCAGATCCAGCCTGTCACCTGATGTTTTATAGTTAGTGTTTTGCTTTTTCAGCAATGTAGGATCTTTGTCCAAATCTTTCTCAAAAAGTAAGACTTTTTACAAAAGCCTAAATGTTCAATGGTTGAAATGTTTTATGTTGAGTTATTCCTGTGTCCTCTTTTTACACAATGCACCTGAAGCTATTTTTATATGAATCTTTCTTTCTTTCTTTCTTTCTTTCTTTCTTTCTTTCTTTCTTTCTTTCTTTCTTTCTCTTTCTTTTTGAGACAGGGTCTCACTATGCAGTTCAGACTGACTTTGAGCTCACTTTGTAGCCCAGGCTGGTCTCACACTCACAATGATCCTCCTGCCTCAGTCTCCTGAATGCTGAGATTATAGGCATAAGCCAGTATGCCTGGCTGTGAAGCTAGTTTTTAAAATACACGGGCTTGAAAGAATTAAAAATTAAATGTGTAATATTCCAGGAAGTAATGGATGTATACTTTTAATTGTATACATTAGACTAGTATTTTTTGGTAGCATATACGTGCATTCTTTGTATATTAAAATGTGAACATGGAGGAAATATTGTAAACATTTTGGTGTGGCTCTGAAGGCTTTCACTGAGATTGTGCAAATCTGAGGCAGGGAAGAAATTAGGAGGAACAGGAAGATGGAATTGTTGTGAGTTCTTGGTAGCATTTATTCTCAGTGGAGAGACCCACCTTGAAATGCAACTTCCAGAACAATCAATGGCATTCAATCAATGATCAAACTGTTCTGTTAGAACAGATGATGGAGAGAAACAACTATCTATGCAAGACTACAAAAATAATAACAAAAATCAAACATCTTCCCCCGCTTGGCTGAACTTACAAGCAAAACATTAGGAACCTTAAGTAAGGATGAAACCTAAGATTCGAGCAATTGAATGATTACAGTTTTTCATAGGAAGATGTAAATTCAAAGAGATAATTCTTCCTAAGACAGTTGATAAAGCAATAAACTATAAGTTCTGATTTATATTTTGGTTAGGTACCCTTACTCTGAGGTCTGACTGCTAGTCAAGAAGCAGAGCCATGCTTTTTAATTCTCATGGGTGTTAGCACTACAATTCTTCTTCCCCTCTGAATAACACTTCAATGTTTTCCTATGAGCCCAATTCTTGGGCACCTCTGTTTTTCATCTCGTCTCTTAATCGTGCTTTAACTTCTAAATAATAACTTCATTAAATGATTTTGAAGCCAACTCTGTTGAGGAGAATAATAGTCTTTCTTAGCTATCACTCATTTATTTTTGCTATTGGTAAACTTTCAGTGATATTGGAAAAATGTAACTCCCATCCTGATGAGATGCCAAATATGGCAAGATTGTTGGCCCCACATCAAAGAATGAGGCTGAAAACCAAAGGAAGAAGGTAAGAGAGTTTTATTGGAAATAAAGACAAAAGAATAGCTGCTGCGGATAGCTCAGGGATAACTTATACAGCAGAATCACTAATGGCTACTGTCATGGTTTATGTCAGTGGCCCTCAAGCCTCATGCAATTATGCATTTGTGCTTGGTTCACTGTCTAATGCTTGGATTGGTGATGTGCGTGCTACACCCACATAGGTGTGGAGCCAGGATATGATATAAAGGCAAGAAGGATGTGTGTGTCTCTCTTTCTTGTCAGTTGCTTGCAGCCACTATGCCACCTTGCCTTAGAGCCAACTGAGTATGGACTGAAACCTCCAAGAACTGTAAGAAATAAAGCTTTCCTTCCCCAACTTTTTTAAGTGATTGTTAAGATTTTGGTTTGATCCTGATTGACTGCTGATTTTGTTCCTTTGGCTCTAGCTTGGGCTGTCCCTCACTCCTTGGATGCCCAATATTGTGGTATTTGCCCATGGATCTTCTTATATTTTTTATTTATATTCTTAAAAGCCAATTGTAGCATGATAATTGTAGAATTTTGTCTGTGGCTGCCTCTTGTGTTCTTAGAATTTTAAATACATGTTATCATGCCCATACAGGTGGGTCACTGGCCACCAGTGCTGTTGCCATTTAATGATGAAAGAGTGGTAGCCTGTACACACATACAACAGTGGATGCTGGGGCACCCAGTGCAGTTAGAGGCACAGCTGGGTGGAAAAGGATTCTGATCAATTCTCATTAGTCAAGGCTACTCTCAAGAAAAGGGGGCTGAGCTATTTGACCTCTGAGTTCCTGCTAGATGATAGTATGAAGAAGTGGGCCAGACAGCCTAAACAATAGGCTTCTCTGTCTGTGCACCAAGACTGCAAAACACTGGCCATGGGGGCTAAATTCACAACAAATGAGAAATTTCCTCCTGAGACATTTTCAGCTTTGCTTTAGATTCATTTAATACTGTTACTCCTAGTGCTTCTGTTTCAGAATGGAAATAGGAAAAAAAAGCCAGCCACCATATGCTACTCAGAGCCTGAGCCACATGAGTCTTTTGATATTCCTGCGCCAGCTCACCTCTGCCCTGGACCTGTGCCATGAGAAATATGACAACAATGGGGCCAACTGGAGTGAGACTTGTGCCAGCAAACATAGCTTCTCCCTCTTAGGTTCCTTTGGCACAGTAGGACATGATGGTGCATGCCCATGTCCCAGCTATGAGAAAGACTGATTTTAAAAAAAAAGCATTCAGTTTTACAATGCTCACTAGTGATAACAAACTAAATATAGCCCAATAAAAAGCACTGTTCTAGTATGAGTTAATCTAAGGCTCCTAGATAATAAAAAAATTACAAGCATTAAAATCATTGATATCAAAAGTACAATATTAGGTTTACCAACTTCAGTCCCCTAAATGCTTACAAAACACATATTTTAGGGGGATGAAATACCTATTTTAATTTCAACAGATGTATGTGGGCCACCATCCACCATCTCCTAAAACGGTATGATTTTTTTTTTTTTTGTCTTTTTCCTTTCTATCGGTACCAGGGATTGAATTCACGACTGCCTACTTGCAAGGCAGGTGCTTACGCCACCGAGCTAAATCCCCAGCCCAAAGATATGATTATTAATTGGGAAATTCCATCTAGTGCCTGAAAATTAACACAATTAGAACACTTCCATTTTCTCACACTCTCTTCCAAAAGATTAAAAATAACCATTCAAATTCTTTGGTTATTGGTTTCATTTTCTGTGTGTCAGTACAGCTGGAGTCAATCATAAGTGTCCCTTCTCCACTGCCCTGCTCCTGAAAAATAACACAGCTTGCAACAGTTTTTGGTCCTAAGCAACTCTCTTCTCCACAGTCACTAAATTTCAGGACCAAGTTTCCGGAATGGCAAGTTTCCACCTCCTGGGACATTTCCAGAGTAAAATTCATCTTCACTCATCTCTGAATTATATTCAAAACTTACTGTAGATTTAATCTTGTATCACTAATAATGAATATATAGGTTTTAGTCCAAGTTTATCTGCCTTTTAGTCCTTAGGCAAAACTAAAGATTAACACCCCTCTCCCCTTAAAATGATGCTGACTGGCTTTTTATATCACAGGACAATCTGACTGATCTTTTTATAACACACATATGTACACTGATTTTAAAATCTGCTAAAAAATCTTTTAAGTTTAATAACAATTTTAACTAAAACAGTTAGTAAAAAACAAACTCAGTTCCCATTCTAGTTCCCAGAGGACCACCACTTCATGATGTTTCTCTGGAACATTTTGCAGGCTGGCCAGTATTCTCAGGGATAATCTTTTCTACACTGAAGCCTGGCCTGCTTAACCCTCCCCCCAGATAATAAAAGCTACCTTCAGCAGACTGTCCAATCAAAAAACCAGTAACATATGGCTATCAAAACAACAACTTGGATATTCTAGTTAGATAAACTGTCTTTCACAAAAGTAAGGGGTTTTTTAAAATTTCAAATTCTTCTTGTGAGAGATCTCTAATAATTGATCTACAAATAATTCTGGCTAGTCTATTTATAATTACAAACCTCTAAAATTGTAAAAGAGCTATTAAAATTCAATTTGGCCAAAATATATTTGAATACACTCTGATTTTTTAAGTAAACTTGTCTTATATTTTTTGTTTGTGCCTAATCTGTAAATAGCTGTTTTATTTGAGCTCAACAGTTTTCTTCTTTTTATATTTTTAGATCTTTAAACTATTTGTAATTTTATTTAGCTTGTGAATAAATGTCATCTAAATTAAAGATATGCTTGCACTTGTAAGCTTGTCAAAATCATGTTAAAATTGGTTTTACAAATGTAATACACATTGCTATTTATATATTATGAATTGAGAGTCTCCCATTGTTCAAAAATATTGTGTTTGTTCTTATGATCTGGCTTTCATAAGTCATAAAAATTTGTTAAATTTGTTAAATTAAATAAAAATTATTTAGTGTTGGAAAGGACTCAAATTGAGAATCAAAGATTTTTATATGGCTATGACAATTCTCTGTGAATACTTTCACAATGTATTAAATGTATTTATGTCTTCGGATGTACAGGTTTTCTAAAATTGGTATTGTTTATAGTGATAAACATTTTCTTTCAGATTCAGACATCTGCCTTTCTCTTGTGCTCCAGCTACTTGTAATAAGAGGTTCACGCTAAGCCAAACTAAGACCACTGATCAATAATAATATTTTCATCAAAGGCTTATGTAACATATGAATATGCTATGTATGTGCCACAATTCTTAGAGCTGCCTAAATGTAAATAGTCCAGACAAGGTCACACACTTCAGGGATAACAAATTAGGTGAGAGCATCTTATGTAATAAATAGAGATGATTGATTAAAAAGGCTATTCTGTCAAAATAGAGATTTAAGTGTGTTACAAAAACATCATCATGATTGTCATGCTAAAATATTATGTATAGCTTTTAATCTCAATTTTCTCTGTAAAACTATATAACTATTGTCCGTTAACATTCTATACATGTTCAACTAGTAGAAATTGTGTGGTTGATAGGTGATAGAATTTTCAGCACAGCTAAAAAAGATAAGAAGTATGAAATAAAAGTGACCTTTAAGAATGTGGAAAGAGACTCCATGACCTCCAGGGTCTGGCATTCTCTCTGCCTGACACATAGTATGGGGGCATACATACAGCTTAGGTTTGGAGTGGAGCCTAAGGGGCATTACTGGTGCACAGGTAATCCATTGGAATTCATTTTGTGCCACAGGTAAATTGCTTAGGGGCGGGAAAGGTGACCTCAAGATAGAGTCTCTTGGTTCCGTGTCCCAGTCTCCCACCGGCTACAGTGTCCCATCTGGGGCAAAATCCTTTCATTCCCATCTTTTGATTATTAGGAAAAAGAGTGAAGTTTTTCTTTCTTTTACTGATTCCTGCTGAAAGGGGGCACTGTACTGGGGTTTAGGAGTGTGGACAGGATGGTGGTTGATACTCATGTAGAAGCTGGTGCCAGATGTTTTAACCAGGACAACTTTATCACTGGTGAATGCACGCACATTAGACTGGAAAAACAAAGAGACAAGGTGCTATGAGGAGGCATGGCACTATCATATTTAAGGACCCAGGTGAGGTAGAAGGAAAGGTGCCTTTAATTTAGATACGTCATTTTATCAGGACCATGTTGAGGTAGAATCATTGCCACAGTAAAGTAAAATTCTGAAAAATAAATGTGGGGTTATGAGAGGTGATTATTCCCCCATCTGAAAGGCTAAAAGCTAAGAGGGTAGGTAGGTAAGACTTGTGGCTGGTATGCATGATGTGGGAGTCTTTAGGAAATACTGTTGAGAGCCCTGCTATAAAAAGGATAAGAAATTAGGAACCAAATTGGATAACAAAACATGGGCAGCCCAGTGCTGTCCGTGAGTACCTCCCCCAACACTGTCTGGGTGCACTTCCCCCATCCCAGTGGGAAAGGCATGTTGGTGAGGGGCACAGGAAGGGATTGAGAAATGGGTGAAGTGGGGAGGAAAGGAGGATACTGAGAAAGCTTTGAAAGGCTGTAAAGAAAGAAGTTATCTCCTAAGTGTGGGGAGGGAGAGGGATCTTGGAGGAGCAGAGGGAGAGAAGGACACATTCCTAAAATAAAGGCCCAAAGATGGAGAGTTTTTGAAAACTTATCATCAGTATGATCTTGGCAATAAAAGATTAATTAGTTTTTATGGTTATTTTTAATCCAAGAGTGCTCAGATTACAAACCAAGCACCCCAAAGGTGTGTTTTATTGGGAAGGGGAAAAGATATTTCCCATGATCAAATCACAGTCAGGTGAGTCAGTGGACCGTGATCTAACCAGGTCAGGTCATCATCTTAACCTCTTAACCCAAATGGTAATCAGTAATTGGTTCCAAAGCTCCTATTTTTGCTTGTCACCAAAGACACGAGTGGATTTCCCATGGATTACAGTAATAGCTCTGCCTGTGAGAGCTTATAGTAAAGGCTTTGCCTCAGGGCTCTAAGGGACGTGAGAGTTTACAGTAAAGGTTCTGCTTCAGGGCTCTAAGGGACGTGAGAGCTTACAGTAAAGGTTCTGCCTCAGGGCCCTAAAGGACATGAGAGCTTAAAGGCTCTGCTGCAGGGCTGTCTAAGGACGTAAGAGCACCACTGGAGGGAATGGGAAGAAAATCCGTGTGAGGCCCGGCCCAGTGCCAAGTAATCTCTGCAGTTTGCTCACCTGTGGTAAATGAATTAGATCAATGTTGTTTGCAAAACAGCGGGGACAAGTTTAGCAGCTCCTGAGTGTTGAGAAGTGAGGAATTAATCCAGTATACAGTCCAGTCTGTAAATGGCAGAGGACTCAGATTGGGAGGTCTCAGTCTTGTAATCCACAAATGAGCCCCCAAATTCAAGTTTAAAAAATGGGGCAAAAACATATTTTAAAAAGGCAGTGCTGATTTATTTTATCCTGGGCCCAGTGACACAGTGCAGTTGGAGTTTACAAAAGCTGTGTGTCTTCCTCTAAGCTTGCAGCCTTTATGTACATATCACAGTTTACAAAGTAAGGGGTTATGGGTGTGGATCAGCAAATCTGCTAATGAGGAAGACCTTTTTTCCCTTAGCAGAAAACAGAGAAATTTAGCAGTAATTAACAATTTTTGGTCAGCTTATTTTAGCACCACATCTGTTATTTGTAGAGGGCAACAATGGTTAACATAATCAATTAGGTTAGGTTTTTAGGGATTTATAATTCTTTGTAGAGGGGAACATTGGTTAACATATCAATTAGGTCACGGGGGGGGGGGATGCATACAGAACAGTACGGCAGCCTTTACAGGTACTTTGGTCATACAAACATAACGAAACTCTTTGCTAGTGTACAGAATTTCCCACTGATTTTAATCCAGTGAACCAAATCATTGGCTCAGGGGAGTTTCAGACATAGTTATCTGTTCATAACATTGTGTCTTTAAAATCATAAGCTTTATAGTTTGAACCAGATCTTTGACATAGTTTATCAATTTGTGTATAATACAAGGCCCAATAGGACGATTAACAAAGGTCTTACAGCTGTGGTTATTAAAGCTGTTAACCAAAAGGAGAAAGACAACCAATATTTAAATTTACTCTGTTCTGTCATACAAGTAACAATTTTGTTTTAAAAGCCAGACAGAGGCCTCTTTGGGGTCTCCATAAGGGAGAACACAAGATTATCAGTTACATTTGACAATCTAAAGCTTTAAAGAGTCTTTGGAGGAAACAACAGTCCACTTATCTGTGGTTGATCACCTTTGGAAGCTGGGACATGCTGGAAGTGGGAATGATGAATCCAGGCAGGCTTTTGGCTTACTCTGATAGCGGTTAGAATGCTGAGGACTACAATGTAGGGACCATTTTAATTGTGGCTCAAGAGATTCACGGTGATGCTGTTTGATAAGGACCAGTGTCCCAGGCTCCACAGCAGGGCGTTTGTCCTCACAATGGACAGCAGTTGGAGGATATGGTTGTGGAAATAACTGGTGGATGGAAGTCAGAACTGGCTGAAAAGTCTGGGGGACTTAATAAGATCTTGATTAGCTAAATTAGCTAATTTTTAAAAAAGAAATCTTAGGGATAAGAGGAGGAGTCTCCCATAAAAAGCCTCAAAAAGGGAAATACCTGCAACACAAGGGGTACATCGCGCATGCAAAAGAGCAAAAGGAAAGAGACTCACCCAGTTCTCATCAGTTTTTAAGGGCATTAGTAATTATCGTCTTTAAAGTCTGGTTTATCTTTTTTATTTGTCTTGAACTTTGAGGCTGGT
Source organism: Cavia porcellus (assembly GCF_034190915.1). Lineage (NCBI taxonomy): Eukaryota > Metazoa > Chordata > Mammalia > Rodentia > Caviidae > Cavia > Cavia porcellus. The sequence continues at coordinate 45,147,851 of NW_026947513.1, read as the reverse complement.
AAGCACAACAGGGTTTCCAATTGATCTGCAAAGCTTAGGTTAGTTTTTAAGTTATCTGGGCTATAAAAGCTGGGCCACTGTAAGACCCCATGGATAAAGGGAAGCCAAATTGGGGAAGCTGCTATCAGGGCTGACTCAGAGTTAGTAGGCAAAGCTTTAACCCATCTAGTGAAAAATATCTAGCATTATTAATAAGTACTTATTTCCTTGAAGTCCAGGCTTCCCCATTTTTGTAAAGTCTATTTTTTAATGTTCTCTAGGCATAGTCCCACATAGCAAGTGGTTGCTTTGGGTTCATCAATTGGCACTGAGGGCATCTGAAGCTCACAGACTGGGCAAGCTTTGATATTAGCCCCTAGATGTAAGTCTTTTCAAATGCAAATAGGCTCTGACAAAGTAGGTGGGATCACCAGTAATGTCAGGGCTATCTCAATCTCCACTGATTCTGTGGCTGCCTTTTGAGTGGTGGCGTTTGCCAAATTATTTTCTTGTATCACAAGGTCATCTGCCCAGTGGGTTCTACAGTGTATAACAGCCACTCTCCTTGGCATCCAGATGCTAGCCAACAAGTCCAAAATTTGGGGAGCAGTTTTAATCTTTTGATCCCAGAAGTCAATAAGCACCATTTTTGACCAATAGCCCCATGAACATGGGCAGTAACAAATGCATACTTTGACAACTTGAGGCCTCTGTGAGGGCAATGAGTTCATCCCGTTGGGCCAATGTTTTAATCTCTAAGGTTGGTTTTCATAGAATCTGAGAGTCTGTGGTAACGGCAGCTCCCTGTCAAGTCTGGTACCCAATAGAGTCATGGAGGGGCAAGGAGGGGCATCATCAGACAACAGAGTAGCAGGGTTTGAAGCTGCTGTCCCCTTGAAATTGATGGTAGTCAGATCTTGAAGTAATGTCTTGAAACTGATGGTAGTCAGATCTAGAAATAATGCCTGATAATGCATGACTTGGGAGTTGAGCAGCCATTGGTCTGGCGGAGCCTTGATGAGAGTCTTCAGCAAATAGGAGGGAATAATTAAGAGTTTCTATCCAAAAGTCAATTTTTAAGCCTCCTTTATCAGGAGGGCCACCAAGGAAATCATCTGCAGAGAAGGTGGCTGTCCAGCTGCCACATAATCAAGTCTCTTGGAAAGATAGGCAATAGGCCTCTGCCAGGGTCCCAAACTCTGGGTCAGTCCTATGGCTCATAGAAATTCCTGCATTTTCTTTTTAGCCACAGGGACTGGAATCTATTGGATGGCTTGCATCTACTGGGAGGAAAGAGTCTTATTTTTTTTATGGAGAGTCTAACAACCAATGTAGTTTTTCTGCCCAGCAGAAACCTCTTAAGCCTAGTCTTTAGGGTCCTCTAGGTTGTCAAATCTCTTTTAAGCAACCTCTAATAACTGACTAAAGGGCATTTTCTCGAATCTCTCAAACTTTTGCAATTTTTGCCTAATTTCTGGGCCAACTGAGTTACAAAGGCAATATTAATGGATTTTGAGGTGCTACCAGTGTATAAATGTCATAGGCCTTTTGCAATCTTTTTAGAAAACCCCAAGGGAGACTTATTAGTTCTCTCACCTCTGCTACCTTGGGCAAATTGGTGGTTTTTTGGGGTGCCCTAATGGCTACCGAAAACAACTGGCAATATTGATTGGGAACTCCTTACCTCTGGTTGTCCAATTGGGGTGGGATAAACAAAAAACATGGTTCTGGCATTCTGGATCAGAGGGCAGGCTTCTTCTGGATGGCACACGACTTTTTTTGTCCCAGGGTGCTGGGCAGGCCATTGTTTTACTAAAATTATATGCTTAACAAAAAGGCTTTTTTATAGGTAATAAAAGTAATTGTGCTGCATAATCTCTCAGATGTCCATGGCACAGGCAAGAACTTGTATTTTATCTCTATAATCACCAATCATATTAGGCACAATAGTTATTTCTTTTAAATTTAAATCATCTTTTTCCAGTGCAAGACGAATTTTTTTTTTCCTCTCTGTTTTTTTTTAGCAATCAAAATCTCAATTCTGTCTTTATAGTCTATAGCATTCCTGGAAATTCCCCTCCCCCAAACTCACAGTATTGTAAATTATCCTGTTGGGCTTTTTGCCTTTGTTAGCTATGCCACAGAAAGCATTTTCTCTTTTACATTTTTACTTTAAGACAAAATCAATTTTTTTTTACTTATTACCAGTCAATTACTTTTTTTTTATTTTTAGACATTAAAACCCTTAACAAAATCTTTGAAGTGACCTTTTTTAGTAGTCTAAAACATATTTAATCATTTTATGTCTTTTTACCACATTAAAATGCTACATTTTAAAAAACTAACTTTTTTTAACTGGCTCAATTATAGTGTGACCTACTTTTTACTTGGTAAAGTTAATATGATTTTTAAAACCCATAAATATACATATATATGTGCACATATATTTACCTTTTAACCAGAAATAAAAATACTTTTTAAAAGGCATGCTGAGATTGTAAGTAATCAATTGAGGACTAAAACATTAAACAAGGTGCCACAAAAGACAAAACCAACATTAAAGACACAATGAAGGTTTTTTTGTCCCCAATTTGGAAAGCTAAAGGAACACAAATGGGCCCAACGCTCCATAAGGGCCTAGGTCCCCCACACGGGCCTAGGCCACACACATGGGCCTAAGCCCTACACAGAGGCCTAGGCCACATACATAGCCTAAGCACTACATACAGGCCTAAGCCCTCACAGGGGCCTAGGCCACACACACAGGCCTAAGCCCTATACACGGGCCTAGGTCCCCCACATTACAAACAGGCAAAAACCCCTGGAGTCCAGTGCAGAAGGAGTGCTAGCTCGTCTGCAGTCACTGCATGCATTCAATTATAAACGGGCAAAAACCCCAACACAGGCCAAAGTCCAAAGTTACGAATGGGCCCCAAAAGCCCTAAAATATAAAAGGGGAAAAAGGCCCCCAGAAGTTGTCTCATTTTATCTGCAGTTACAAATGTGTGCACTCAGATTACAAATAGGCAAAAAAAAAAAAAAAAAAAAAAAACCAAAAAACCAAATACTTACAGATGTTTAGCCAATAGATTGGTGAAAAAATAATTTTGGGGGTGGTCCTCCAGTAATCCAGAGTAAGCACCCAAATCTTTTAATCCACAAATGAGCTTCCAAACTCAAATTTAAAAAATGGGGCAAAAACATTTTAAAAAGGCAGTGCTGATTTATTTTATCCTGGGCCTAGTGATACAGTGCAGTTGGAGTTTGCAAAAGCTGTGTGTCTTCCTCTAAGCTTGTAGCCTTTATGCACATATCACAGTTTACAAAGTAAGGGGTTATGGTCATGGATCAGGAAATCTGCTAATGAGGAAGAACTTTGTTTCCCTTGGCAGAGAACAGAGAAATCTAGCAGTAATTAGCAATCTTTTGTCAGCTTATTTTAGTACCACATCTGTTGTTTGTAGAGGGCAACAATGGTTAACATATCAATTAGGTTAGGTTTTTAGGGGTTTATAATTCTTTATAGAGGGGAGCATTGATTAACATATCAATTAGGTCACCCAGAGGGAGAAAAAAATCACATACAGAACAGTACGGAAGCCTTACAGGTTCTTTGGTCATATAAACATAACGAAGCTCTTTTTTGCTAGTGTACAGAACTCAGCAGTCTTTCGTCTGCTGTTCCCAGTCAGGGAACCATCTAATAGAATTTTCAGTGCAGCTAAAAAGATAAGAAGTATGAAATAAAAGTGGTTTTTATTCTGAGAATGCGGAGAGAGACCCCCTACCACCACCACTGAAGTCTGGCTTTTTCTCTGCCCCACACCTGGTGTGGGGGCATACATGTAGCTTAGGTTTGGGGTGGAGCCTAACGGGCATTACTGATGCACAGGTAGCCCTTTGGGATTCATTTCACACCATAGGTAAATTGCTTAGGGGCAGGAAATGTGACCTCAAGATAGAGCCTCTTGGTTCTACCACACAGGCTCCCACTGGCTACAGTGTCCCATCTGGGGCAAAATCCTTTCAATAAGAAATAGCAGTTCTCTAGCTATACTTCATATTTCAAGGTGCTGGATATTTAGATAAAATTTTAATAATTAAAATCATTGCCCCCATTACAATATAATGTTATTAACTTTCCCATCTGGATATTCAACTAAAGTTTAGAGGCCAAAACTAAAAGGGTATATGGGCTAAGACAACAGCTAATATTTTGGCTCCAGCCCTCTGAGGTCAGTGAGGACATAATATATGAGGGAATATTTCAGTGACAGGAGAGGTCAAGAGTGAATAGTACAACTAAGGACAGTGATCAGGAGAAAAAGTCTCCCAAGCTTTCATATAAAGCAACCTGGTTAATCAATGACCAGGACTCATCCAGATGGCTAACAATGAAAGAAAAACAGAGGTGCTATGCGCAGTTCCAAAGTAAATTCTGGAAAGGCTTAACAGACTTTGATTGATAGATAATAAGAGGTTAATGTTTACTAGTACAGGTTTCAATTTAACTTGAACACCCAGCAGGAAAGTATTACCTAGAGATATTCAAAGCAAGCCCATAGTAATAAGCTACATAAAATAAAACAATGGGTTGTAATCACTACTCCATACCCCCTATAAAAGGAGTTTCTGAACTCTTCCTCAAACCTGTTTTTCCCTTTCTAGTGTTCATGATTTGATTATACATGCTTTAATTTCTCAAAATTTGCTTATTCTTGCCTAGAGGCTGTCAAACTCTAAGTGACCATACAGATAAAACCAAAAGCAAACATGACAGATTCCTTCTCCTGGGATCCACTAAATCAATCTTGGAAAAAGTTCGTACCCAGGAAACTGCAGCACTTTTCACTGAAGCCCACTAGACTGGCTCTCTAGGCGATTCCTGATTGTGGTCACCCTCTGCATCTGCTCTTCTCACCCTTGGTGTTTCTTTTTGCCTTAGCAAAAGAGGGTAAATTCGCTCCCTTCAAACAACTCTCCATAAATATGGAGTATGGTAACTAGATTTTTCCTCAAGTCATTTCCTACATGGGGAAGATGGGGAGAGAAGCACAAGGCAGAGGAAGCTGTGCATTTTAACTACAGGGCACAGTAAGAGCCAGGAGTCACCCTGTCTCCTCAGCCTTTGGCAGTCTTAGCTAATATGCTTTTTACGTCCAAAAACAGCGTGTGGTTCTTAGAAGTTTACAGAGCAGACTTAAAACTAACTTACTATTTGGTCTACTCCAATTAATGAGAGGATCTAAGTGCTATCTCTTAAGTCAACAAATAATAAAGAATTACCCTGTGTTGCTCATCTCATGGTGTTGCAGGTAGGCTGTCAACTGAGTATGCTCTCCTTTACACCCTTGTGCCATTCAGCATGCTTTAAAACTGGCAACCTAGTTCAAGGGGAAGAGTTGAAAAATATTTGCTCCCTCCCCTTGGTTTATAATTTTGTACATTAGTGACAGTGTTGAATTCTGCCTGATTTGAATGCTCCTAAAAAGCAGCAAACATTTAAAAAATTTCTGCACATGAGCAAAGCAAACTATGTGATCAAGTGTGAGAAGGCTGAAGTAGGGAATTATTCTCCACTTGTGTGTAGTAAGGCCAATGTAGAAGTGATCTAGGGCCACCTGAACGAAGCACCACACATCGAAAGCCTTAAAGTGACAGAAATTTATTCGTACACTTCTGGAGCCTACAAGCCCCAGTTCAGTTGTCAGCTAACCTAGAATCTCTCTGTGGCTCTTCCTTGTGGCTGACAGGGCCCATCAGTTCTCAGCACTGTTTGGTTTGCGATGCTGTAGCCTCTTTATTCCCTCAGTCTTGGCCTCCATATTTTTATTATGTTTTTATGATTCTTCACTCATCATCGATGATGCTATTTCTAAATAAGTTCATATTCAAGGTACAGTACTAGGGTTAAAACTTCAATGGACTTTTGAAAGGGAATACAGTTCAACCTACAAAAGCAGAGAGAGAGAGAGAGAGAGAGAGAAAGAGAGAGAGAGAGAGAGAGAGAAAGAGACAGAGAGAGAGAGAGAGAGCGCGAGAGAGCGCATTCTTATCAACATATCATAAATCTACCATTTTTCTTGCTAGGTCCTTAATTTTCTAAGACTCTAGACTTTAAAATTTATCTCTGAAATAGGGAAATACATTAAAACTCAAGACAATTATTTTCTAGCAGATGGCTAAAAATAATAGAAAATTAGGTGACCAGAGCAGACTGGGATGCATATGTGAGCTCTTTCCACTCCCCTGTATGTCAACTCCTAGACCCAGTCGGTGCTGAGAAGATTCCTATGAACAATCAGAGTGTGAGAACTGTATCTGAGTCTCAATGTAGGGACACTAAAGGCTTGAGTAGATTAGAGTCTTTCTGCTGACTTGTCTATCTTCCTTCAGAACTGTCAGAAGATTAGCTGTGTGATCTTACTAGAGACAGAAGTGTGAGGAGGCAGTAAGGCCAAGAAGAATGTTTCCTCTCTGCCAATATCAATTATGTGGTGCAATAAGCTAGACAAACTGAAAAGTAAGACCAAACATGTATTACTAAAATATTAGATTATAGTGATTTATACTTAAGCACTTCTGCATACATTTATGTGAGCACCACAGCAAAACGAAATCAGATAGAAAGCACTTTACAGGGTTACTTCTCAAGTAGGGTAACTGAGTTCTAGACTAATTCAGGAACTTGTCCAAGCACTACAATACTGTAAAGTAGGATGAGAGCTACTATGCAGGTGTCTAACATGATTTTCTGATTCTCAGTGAAGTCCTTTTCTTAACTGCTTATCAGAGCAACCTCCTCAAAGTAGAGGTACGGCCCACTACTCCGTGTATTCCCCTAGTCGCAGCCTCACTGTCTGATGGGTTTCTTCATAATGCAATACAGAAAAATATTCTCAATATCCAGTCTCGCGATAACTGAATAATTCACTTCTGTATCCCACTGATGTTACTCTCTAAAAATCATAAAAGCATTGTGTTATATGTTTTATACATCGATCCTTTGAGTACTTTGAAATGATTACAACTTTTAACCTTAACTTACTTCTGAGGCATAAAGGAGACTACACAATGCACAGCAACAAATTTAATAAATATTAGTGCTAAAATTAAAATCGTGAATATTTTCCAACTAATTCCATGCTCTTAACAATTATATTCAGCTGAAATACACATCTGAGAGACTTCATAAGTTTGTATATTCTAGTCAGTATTTTTTCTTTCCTAAAATTCTGCTTGCCTCAATTTCTGAGTCATTTGTAATATGTACTATAATTTCTGCAATGTTGATGGTTCATTATCTTTGTGCCAGTTTTCACTTTTACTATTCTGACATGAGAATGACAAAGTTAGAATTCTGTGGGAATGTAACTGGAGACTACACTATATCCCAACAATACTAAGATTTTGAGACAACCTAAAAGTGGTTCCTTTGGGTGTCATAAGTAGATAAAATCCTTTTTCTGTATGTGATTATTCATGTGAAGAAAATGAACTTGTATATTGGTATTATGTTTGCAGAGTAGATTCTCTGAGAAATGTATTAGTCTGGTTCTTCAGAGAAAGAACAATGGCACATGTGCATTATAACACACACACGTGTGTGCATGTGCACACACAGATGCACACTCATTGCTATTATATATAACTTGAATTGACTCCTGAGATTATGGAAGCCAAGAAGTCTCATCATCTTCTGTATTGACAGTGAGAGAATAAAGAAAGTGGTAATGCAATTCAGTTTGATTCTGGAAGTTTAAGAACTGGAAAGTTAATTGTGACTCCAAAGTCAAGCCCATGTGACGTGGAGGAAATGGTCTGTGGTCTGCTCATCCATATCCTGGACCCTGAACACCTGAAAAGCAAAAACTAATGTTTAAGGCAGAAGGTGATGAATGTCTTGAGTTATAAAGAGAGGGAGAAGGAAAGAGAGTTCACCTTTTTTTCCATCTTTTGTTTCTATTTATGCCCTAAACACATTGGATAACGCTTGCCCACTCTGATGATTGATAAGGGAATATCTTTTTTCCTTACTCTACTAAGCTAATTGCTAATCTCTTCAAAAAATGTCCTCATAGATATGCCTCACAAATTACTTTGCTAACTATTTGGATATCCTTTATTTAGCCTACTCAAATTAGCATTTAAAATTAACCATCATAAACCATATTCACATGTATCTTCTAAAGTTATACATAATTTCCAAATGAATTGCACACACACAGAAATGCACTGTCTTCTACAATCTGGAAACAGGTCCAGTATGACAGTAGATAAAGAAAGAAAAACCAGATTTTAAAAAGAAGCATCAGATGACCTTGGGACTTGCACCAAGAGACCACAAAGGGAAAGAGCTGGAGAGAAGCTGGAGTACATAACCAATGAGCCCCTACCTTCAATAGAATACAGCGGGGTAGAAGGGAGGCATGTGCTAATTTTGGGAAGTCTATTATTCAGTTTTCACAAGTGTATGCTCACACCCAGACACTAATGCATACGTAAAGCATTTTCCCTCTAGAGTCACTGCATGACATTCACTCCAGGGTCATTTTAAATTTCAATAGATTTCCTCATGTTCCCTTCCTAACTCTAAGATAACCATGAATGAGGTGTTCCCTGGCCAACCTACCATCCACTCAAAAACAGAAGGCCTTGAAAAGTAGGTCAAGGACTAATCAACACACAGAAAGAGACTATACACAGAAACAAAAGATAATGTTAAGCAGAGATACCCAGAAACCAATCCAGTTATGGCAAGTTCCAGGTTTAGGGGCCTCTCTGATGCCCCTCCCCATAAAAGCATCCAGGAACAAAGGCCCAGGGCTCCTCCATCTCCCAGAGCACCTACTGTGTTTCTTATCAGGGTAGCTATCTTTTCCTCCCCCCTCCTTTTTCACTTTACAAATAAAGTGTGTTCCTTTCAGAAACTTTGCTCCTCTAATTTTTTATTGGTGCTGAGTTTATAATCACAATGGGCTGCTTGGAGCAGCAGTTCTTACCTGCTAGATAAGACAGAACACATCATGAGGCCATGTGCGCAGGCCAAAGAGACAAAGAGGGCAGCGGATTGAGAGTGAGGACCGTGGGCACTTGGCCCACTGCTGCCTGCGAAGATGCTCATATCTCCTCACACATATGCAAGTTCTACTTGATGATGGAGTGTCATTGTGCAAGCTTAAAACATAGCTTGCTGTGGCAGCTCGCACTCAGTCCATGATGGAAGCTTAGACTGTGTGCTGACTGGATGGAAAGGCCCAGCAGAAGGCTATGATCTTTCTCTCAAAAGGAGAATATTTATTAAAAAACAACAAAAACAACTCAAACCTTAAAAAAAAAGGATTATTCATATGAAGATAAAGGTGAAACTTCTATCCAAAATCTTAAATTCCTGCTCTGATTCACAGGGGCGATTCCTTGGAAAGTTCCAAGTAGCCTCCTCATCTCTATGCAGGTGCAATTCTAGCATCACAAATATATGTCTCAGGAGGTAAAGTAGCTCTCACAGCAGCCTGGACATGCTGCAGAACCTTCTCTTCTACTATTCTCACTTATGACCAGCATCTTTCTGAGTTTATGATTTTGTTCACTTGGCTTGGGATTTTTTTTTTTTGTAAAATAAGAATTTAGGAGAATTCCTAACCCATTTCACTTCTAGGAACACCATGGAAAGGTTCTTCAAGGATGTTGGGCTACATTTTTATAATTTCTGGGAACCAAACTCATGGCCTTACATAAGCTAGGTAAGTGGTCTGTCACTGAGCTACATCCCCAGCTCACGAGTTCAGATGACTGTCATGCTGCAATTTTATTATTTCCCTGCTTGACATAAATTGTCACAACTGGCCTGAGAGTGACCTGAGAGAGACTTGCTCTGCCCTCTACAAACAATTGACTCTCCATTACTGGCAATATCTTACCCCTGTTAAACAAGACTTAGCCAAGGCAATAAAAAGTTTAATGTGGGGCTAAGGTCACCTTACAGACACCTGATGCTATCTCTGTGTGCTGTCCATACAGCCTTAAACTCAGACATTTTACCCAGATTCTTTAAAAGCCTTTAAAATTTCTCCCCCCACCCTTAAAATCTATGTATCCTCAGTCCCTCCTTTAGATATTTGCTGATATTCACTCAGATTTCAGCCTGCCTGTAAGTAGAGGAACAAAATCGAATCTTGCCCATAGCTTTAGTCTCCAGGTGGTTCTTGTGTCATTATTACAGTAATTTCTCCAATTTTTCCAGTTTATAGAGTTTTATTTCTGAAGATACCAGTGAAAGATATGAATCTGGGCCTTCTCAGGGTGGCAAAGTACACTTTAACCATCAAATCCACAGTATCACTCTATGCTCTCTAAACCTAAGAATCCCTTTCTCTGCCTTAACCTAGAGGAGAGTGGACATTTCTTATTCAGGTCAATAAGGTCACCTTTTGATTCATATCTGCAAACAAAGTAAACTTCTCAAGTTGCAAGATTAAGTAAAAAATCTCTGCTTAGTGAACTGTACTGTTACAGGCAGTTGACTTAGATATTATAGGCAGTCAGACAGGGTTGGGCCCTTTAAGGAGCCAGTGCAGAAGACCAGATACCTTTGGGTTAAGGACATACACCTGCTGTGGGCCAGATCTCAAGATAAAAGATCAAACAAATATACCCCCACCCAAAGAATAAACACCAGGGATTGGTATCCTAAAAAGATCTGTATCACCCAGAGGAAACCAAGAGTCACGATTCCAACCCCTTACAAGAATAGTCTGTAAGCACAGCCACTTGCTATGTGATTTGCTTTTCCATTTTTCTCCTATTTAATCAATTTTATCTGAGCAATTAATCTTATTGGTTGGCCATAGTTGTGTCCCACCTCATGCCCACCTTGCAAGTTCCCGTGTTTTCTCACTTTAGACCTACCTCACTTTAGTTTTACCCTATAAAATCCCTAGAAAAGACAGAACCTTTGGCAACCCCCTTCAGACCTCTTCTGTCTCTTTCTCAGACAAAAGCTTTCTTTTTCTCATTATATATATTCTGCTCTTAACCTCCATTGTTCTTAAAATTCATTCTTTGATTTTAGAGAACATGAACTCGTAACAGACATGTAGTAGGTTGGGAGCTTCATTTCCCTATAATTTAGCTTTTGGAATTTGGTCTTCAACCACACCAAGTTTTCATTCTTTGAAGATGAACTAAATTTTATATTACCATTTATCTCAGTTTCCCACTTGACTTTTCAGCCTCCTTAAACTTGTGACTAAATCCTACAAATCTTCTCTTCCTTTCTCTTTCTTGTCAATGAGTGATTTCATTTCTCTGATGAACCTTGACTAAAATAATATTTGGTAGTGGGAATTATTCTAGAGGATAATTTTAAGATAATTTTAAGAAAACAGTTTCTGACTTTGTTTTGAGTGTTTCTGGAGTTGTGTCTCATATGCAATTAGATTAAAATATAGTAAGAATTCTATTTGGGGATGGAGGACTGACAGTGCATCCATGGTCTGTATATAGTGCTATTCAAAATAGCTACACTGGATATTCCTTATCAAACACTTAGAGGAAACAAGATGCTAAGAGGCTCTTTGTGATACTTTCGAACATTTGTGGAATATTAAGGATTATAATGACATTGACTGCTTGTTCCTAATGTTCTGCATGAGTTGGAAAACAAGATGAGCTCAGGGATTGAATTTCCAAGAAGAACTTTATGTGCCCTTGAGCAAATCCTTATCTCCTGTGGTTCCAGGCTGTAAATGCTGAATTCATTTACAGAATTCATTTTACAGAATTCATTTTACAGATGCGTCACCAGGTTGTCACAGTGAGAAACCAGCTGAATTCCTTTCTTTAAGGAAAAGGAAGAATCACTTTGAAACAAACCCTTAACAAAAGCTTACAAAGGAAAGATACTATACTACAAGTCTGTCTGACTTGGGGGAAAGAAGTTGCTGAAGTGCTGGTCTCCTAAGCCTTCTTGTGTCATATTAGAGGGTAACAAAGCTGCCTTGGGCTGAGAAGTGACTTGAAAATTGATAGCCCGAGAATACTAGGAAGAATACATGAAAAGAAGACTCACTCAAGGATTCTAGAACTTCCCTCAAACCTAGTATCTTGTTAATAAATTAAAAAGACTCTCATATATGATAGCACTTATAGCACAGCTAAAATAATTATAAGGATTCTACTTAAGAATTTATAAAAAACATCAAAAATAACAGAAAACAAACAAGAACACTAAAGAAACTTGAATCTGGTAGCATTACTTCAGCTATGACAAACAGTAAACATAAACTGACACATCAAATAATACACAAAAATCAGATAAAAGAAAGTGCTAGAGCTACAGGTCATCCAACCACAGAAGCTCTACGGGAGGTTAGAACTGAAAATCCTACAACTACTTTGGAAAATGGTTTAGCAGTTTCTTACAAACTTAAATAATTAATTGTTTAAGGTACTATCCAATAAATGCATACTTGTGTTTACCCAAATATAATAAATGGATATTCATAAGAGCCTGCAGGTGAATGTTTATAAATGTTTTTTATTCTACTTCCCAAAGAAGTATTTTAATAGTTGAATGGAAAAAAAACTATGGCACATCCATGCAATTCAATATTACTCAGCAATAAATGGGAATGTGTTGTCAAGTTGATATGGAGAAATGTTAGATGTGCTGAGTTTGTGTTCCCCAAAGTTGAAGAATGAATTTTAAGGAATAAAGGAGGATGAGTAGGAAAATTTATTGGGAAAATGAAGGGGCAATAGGAATAACTCCTGAGAGACAGAAAGAGTCTTAAATGACTCACCAATGAGCCCAATTATCAAATGACATTTTTATAGGGCAAAATCATGAGGCAGGTACAACATGGGTTAATAATTATGATCAACCAATAGGATTGCAAGCATAGCCACTTAGGAAATATTGACCCATTGGTAGCAAGGCCATATAGGTGACATTAACCTTGGTAAATCCTCTATAGTCTTATTCTTAGTGGTTTTAGTTTTAGTCTTAGTGGCTGGGAGAGGATGGCCCACCCCTAATGAGATAATGAGAACTCTCAGAAGGGTGATACTAACAATCCCAAGATTCTCTTACCATTGTGTCCTTAATCTTTAGATATGCCTGCAGTCCGATGTGCTTGCTCTCATCTTCTACACTGACTCCTTCACGAACCCCACCCTGTCCGATTGCCTATAGTATTACTGTATCAGTATTGACTCCTCAGTTGTAGCAAACGTATTAAACTAACATAAGGTACAATGATAGGAGAAACTACGCAAGGGAAAAGCGATACATGAGACAACTTTACATTATCTGATCCATTTTTGTTAAATACTGCTCAAAAAGTCAAATTTGTTAGCAATTTTAAAAACTAAGTTACAATTCCATTTATTTATACACTGTCAATAGCCTCAATATTAAACCCTTGTGAAACAGACTCTAGAAGACTTAAAATTGGCCCACAGGAAGTACATTTATGATAAACATAAGGAAAAGAAGCAACTCAATAACCACAAATAAGGAATGTCCACTGTTTGGGGAACATTTTGTCACACAGATACACCAGTGCTGCATTCCGTAAAGTGCGCCACAGTGTGTTGTATGACACCCTCTCTCCACCCTGTACTAGGGATTGAATTCAGGGTTTTCAGACTGCATCATATTCCAGGTCCGTCTTAAGGCTTTAATTTTTTACTTTGATACAGATTCTTGCTACATCCCTGTGCTTCCTAGGCTAGAACTGATCATGAGTTCCTTCTCCGCCTTCCAGAATGCTAGGATTACAGGCATAGGTCATGTTGTTCAACTGATCTCAGTCTGAATACTAAGAATCAAGGCAAATATTTACTAAACAAATCAGGCAAAGTCCTCTCAAAGGAAGTGCAGCCTAATCATAGATAAGAGACAAATGGGATCTAACAGAGCTACAACTAAGTGGCTGGGGGTATTGACGGGAGTAAAAGGATGGAGACAAAGAGCATATTCTTCAGCAGCCAGAGTGTGTGCACAGCTATGAAAAGAAGAAAGGTGAAGGACTACAGATTCCACAGATTCTTGGTTATTCATTTTCTCATTTTATTGTCTAAATTGCAACAGCATAATCCATACATTTATCTGGAAATGTCACACTATACAATTATGTGATTGGAAACAAGAGTAGTTGGTTTCTAAAACAGTAGACCAATCCTGACTGATGTGTATATTCTTTTCTTAGTAGTCAACTTTTATTTTCATACCTGTTTAAGAGTTAGATGCAAACATTTTAAGAATGTGCTTCCTGTTGGCTTGTTAGGACACAGTCAAACCATATGCAGCCACTGTTCTTAGCGGGTTTCCTGATCCGGGAGCATCCCCATTCTTTCCTGTTATTTTCTTGTCTCAGTCTTCCAAGTTTTTTTTTACTCCTAAACATGAATCTCACAGAAGTTACTGTTCATCAGCACATATGGGCTCGTCCATCCCGCTCACTCTGGAGTTCTGCTTAAGACTTTTTCTTACTCATCTTCCCTTTTTTCCTGTCATTTCCTCTACAACCCCTGCAAACTTTGGAAAATTTCTGAATTTGGAAAAGAGGCAAAGAAATTTTTAAACATATATACAGTAGCAGTGTATATATGTTTCTGCTTCTATTATGTGTGAAAGGATCCAACCATTTTCAGGTATGTTTCTAGAGCTATGTTAGTACATTGCATGACAAAGCCACACCCCCAAACTAATCTCCACCTCCTCTCTGGCATTTAGGATAAAAACTCACCAGAAACATTCCAAATGTACAAATAGTTCTCATCTCTTCTTTGCAGCTTAAGATCTGCGTTGATATTTGAAGAGAACTAAGCTTGATCATTCCATTTATTTCCAGGATCATCTGGACAGGTATTTTTTATTATTATTGATGCTTATATTTTAGATAAACTATGAAATACATACCATATTTTACAAAGTTATTAAAAATATAGAAAAAGTAAAGCCTTTATCGATACTAAAGTTACTGCTGTGAAATATTTAAGGAATTTTAAAATCAGTAATTTCTCATTAAAAATAATCTCTGAGATTGCTACTTGAAGTGCTGTAACATAAAATTGCAGTACTGTGACTATCTTGGAGGTGCTGCATACTGGGTATGTTTCCTATTTTATTAATGAAAAAAAGAGCTAACAAGGTACTAACAGCATGGAAACAGATTTTTAGCTCACTTTTATTCACGTGAAAAGTGTCACATATAGTCTACTATTGTCAGAGGCCTTGAAAATGCTGTTATTATTTCTGAGTGACAAACTTTCAGTAAATACAGTTAAGTCCAGGTCCTAGCAAATGACAGCTGTGTTGTTAACAGGCTATTACCTATAATCTAAAAATTTCTTGGTATGGACAGAGACAGAGAGACTTTAATAATTAAATGTAATGAATAATTCTGAACACCTATCTTTAATCACAGTTCTTAGGTCTGCACAGAAAGATCTATAATAGGATAGCTTCTGTTTTCACTTTCCCCCTGTGCAGGTAAATCTAAAAGGATGAGGACTGTAAGAATTCATTTGAATGTCTCAGCATTTACCATGGTCCCTAGAAAATAACAGAGAGGACATGCACATATAAAATACTTATTGGACACAAGACAGATTGAGAGATCAAAAAGAAAAACATGAAGAAGAAAAAAAAAGATTGGAAAAAAAAGAAGAAAGAGAAAAGATACAGAAAATCTTTCTAAAATTAATTAATTTTATGAGTCACATATTTAGCATTGCTTTCTTGGTGTTCCAGAATAATCATGACTTATATGCTCATTTATTTAAAGAAATTGGCAACTGCTAGGTAAAGTATGTACTTTAAGAAAAAAAAGCAGTTAGAAAACAAATGCATACATTGTATGGTGAGTCAGTTTATCAAAAGAAATGACAGAAGGTAAGAGATCTTACTGCATGTCACAAGGTTTTATCTCTGAGACCAAAATTGTGCATAAGGGGACAGCCAGAAGTCAGCCCACCACTTAGTGTTAGATGAAGCACTCTCAGATGAGTACAAGACAATTCTTACAAACTGGGTTGAAACTTCAAAAAGTAATTCATATTAACAAAGAAATTAATAGACAAGGTAGGGGATGGCTTTCATATTCATTTTTTCCTGCCAAAAATAATTTTCTGAAAGCAAGAAGGTTTAAGAAATAAGATGATTTACTGACAAAACTAATTTCTATTTTAAGAAGACATAATTTTTGTGAGATTACACTGATATGCTTAACGGAGGTTTTTAAAAGAATTGATATTGCTCCTACGGACTGGAATTCCTTTCTTTTTGGGAAGATTACCTATGACTAATCCTGCTTTGGTGATTTCCAAAGCATGTGTTAAACCATTCTTTAAATAAAAACAAATGAAGGGAAACATCTCACACAGTGTCTCTCTTGTGTTGTGCAATTTGGAGATGAATTGAAATGATGGTCATGCGGAGCTGTCTCAGGGTCATACTCAGTATCTACAAGGTGAAAACAGATAATGACCATTAGTTTTTCCAAAAAATTATATTCATGAGATCCTTGGAAATTGGTGAAATCACATGTCTCCTCTACTGGAATACAGATACCATCTTTTATTATGTGCTGTTAATATCTGAGTAAGTTCAGCTGATAGATTTCTGATATGGTCTTGCTGACTGGATGTGTGAGTTTGTATTAACTATTGATAATTTTTAGTAACTGTGACAAATAAGTGTTACAATTATTATTATCTTCAATTTATAGTTGAGAAAATAGAACATACTTATGAGTCCTGATGTAGGTCCCCAATCTCCCAAATGAGTGTACAGCAAAGGCTTAAGTAAAATGAGACAAGTGATGTGATTTTAGGGCTCCAGGAGGGTCCAAATCCTTTAGCTGAGCTCAAGACTCTGAGGGAGAAGACAAAGACTTCTCTGCCCATATTTATTAGGTCCAAAACAAAGGGTAGGGAAACTGAGTTAAGTGTGAGAAATTAGCAAGATCTTGAGAGTCGCTTCAAAGACTTTTCCAAATAGTAAATTATGTCAGTTTTGGAGAACCAGCGTGAGATTTATGGTAGAGTGTGACTTCAGGAGTGAGATTCCTTCAGCTGCAGTCTCTATTTACTTAATTAGTGATGGAGCCAAGGTATCTTCAGCTGTGGCCTTATCTTGCCCTTTAAGGTATCTCTGGCTCACAGGCCACTGCAGACGTCAGGAAGGACCAGTGATTCATAGAGATTCACTTACTATGAATCAGCTCCTGTCACCAGACGAGGGGCTGAGACCTAGGACAGATTCATAGATAAACACAGAAAGCCAATTAGTTTATTTTAAATCCTGTTCAGAACTGCTTCATAGTGGTCTCCAACACATACTAAAACTAAAATATTTTGTAAATGTCATAAAATTTCAAATAGAAGGATCAGGATTTAAATCAAGATGTTCTATTTTAGAACCCAAGCTCTCCAATTATATTCTGTATTGTTTGTACATTAATCTTGTGAATACAAATATATATATACATTTTAACATGTTTATTTTATGTGTCCAGTTAAATATTTAGGCTGGATATGGTGGTACACACCTGTAATCCCAGTACTTGGAAGGCTGAGGAAGAAGAACTGCTGTGATTTTGAGGGACCCTGGCTACATAATGTGTTCAAGACCAGCCTCAATTGTATAATGAGATCCAGCTCAAAAAACAAAACAAAACAAAACAAAAAAACACCAACTCACCAAAAAAACTCAAACACCCAAACAAACAAATATTAAGAAAATCTCCTATACATCACCAGTAAAAAGGCAAGAGGAATTTGTGATACAAGATAGAAAAAATTTTCTTAACATAGAGAACAATAATCAATTATTATTACTTGACAATCAATTACTATAAATTATTGAAAGGCAACATTGAAGATAGATAAAATATATCAACATGATTAAAACCTCTAATAAACTTAAGGATTATGAAAACAAAAATTACGAGGAATTTATGAAAGACAAATTTCAAAAAAAGTAAATTAAAAGTTTATTTTCTAATTGTAAAAATTACAATATATAATTTTCAGTATTAATAAGATGTGATAAAAAAAGCCTGTGCAAAGAAAGACAGTCTCCTAGTAATGCATTAAATGTTTTTCAGTATTTTACTTGTGTAGTTTTAATTCCAACAGTTTCACAGGCAAATGTGCAAATACATATGCTCAAAAATATGCATGATTTTCCAACAATGAACAACTATGAAATTATGGTAACATCATATTGTAACCTATGTTTCACTTACAACAACAAAAAGATCATCTTCATGTAGCAATGCTAAAATAACTTCACATTAATATTTCAGTGACAAAATAGATTATAAAATTAATGTAAAACATAATTCCAATTAAGTTAAATATGTTTATACTTAAACTTCTAGATACTTTTATGTACTTAATATCTAGAAGTTTAAACACAATTTTATGAGTGATTAGCTCTTACAGGAAGAATAAAAAGAATAACTTTATTTTGTTTATATCATTTAACTTTTCCAATGTTACCATATTAAACATAAATGTATCTATATGACATGCGTTTATCACAAATGCATAAATGTGTACATATTTACCCTTTTTTAGTAAGATAGATATGGTTATGAAATTCAATGAACACAATAGAAGACAGACTTTGCTTGATTAATAAGTGTATCTGCACTCTCATAGAGTTTTGTGACATACAAAATGAAACTTTCAAAATTGAGCAGTACTCTATTAGTAACATGCATTTTCTTTCTTCTGATGGTTACAGAAAGAGGATTGGTAGACTGTCTTTAAAACTAGTTGGGAGGCTATTTTCATATCCAAACAACGTATTAAAGATTTTGAACCAGAGCATGGAGTATAGCGGTAGTGAGGAGAGGGCAGAAGTGTGTGGGATCCAGTCCAAGTGTGGCTGAGGACCATGCAGGGTCTGCAGTGCAGAGCTGAGATGTAGTGAGAAAATGCTCCTGGGAGAAACCTTCAGTGTAAGTCCCTAGTTTAATTATTTAGCTTGATATGTAGAATATTTATTTATATAAAAGTGTTAAGTAGGATATTTCTTTTTCTATGTATTACAGCATGTACTACTTTCACTGTTTCTTAAAAAAGGCATGTGTCGAGGATTGAAATTCTCCTTACTAAAGAAAATATATTTGGTAGCTGAAAGAATTGGCTGAAGGAGACTTTTGTCATGTAAACTCACTAAAAAGAAGAGCAGAAGCCACGGCAGTCATGAATTTACAAATGGGAACCAGCTTACTGAGCATTTTAGGAATGAGAGGAGGATCCGGAAAAGTCAGGCAGGGAGGCGCTAAGTCTGCTGAGATGCGCTACCATAAACTTACAATGGAATAGATTTGAAAAAACGAGCACCAAAGGAAGTTGAAAACTAGTGAAGGAGAATCCTGAATACGAAATGGATCCTTAGGGAATGAGAGGTGAATTAGAACCGCCTTGTTCAACCTTATACAGTAATTTAGGACAAGGCAGTAATTGGGAGCATCTACTATTTATTGATCAAGTGAGAGAGAAAAGTAATATCAGAGATCACAAAAAATCTTCTATATTACAAGATCTCCTCTCCTAGATGCAACCATTGTAGTGTCATTGATTTTAATTTTTTTGTTGTTGTACTGGAAATGGAACCCAGGGCTTTACACTAAGCTGCATCCCATCTTTTTGTAAGTATTTTTATTTTAAATCTGGGTCTCATTAAGTCACAGTGTTCTCCAAGCTGAGTTCAAACTTCTGATCCTCCTTTCTCACCTTCTCAGAGTCCCAGGACTGCTATTGTGTATCGATGATAGGTACTCAGCCACTAAAGAAGAGTTAAAAGTCCACGTATAACTACCAAATGCGATCACTGATCTTATTTATTTAATATTCACATAGGTAAACTCCACTAAATTTAATATTCACATAGGTAAATTTAATATTCACATAGGTAAACTCCACTAAATTATTGTTGAATTTCAAAACTCTTTAGGTTTTTCATAAGATCCTTTAATTTTGACAAGAATTGAAGGCCTCGTTAGTTTTATGTATTATAACCTGTTTTATGCATACCCCACAATTTTACTTAGTTCTAAGAATTAAATTTTGTAGTGTCTTGTGTTTTCTTACTAGACATTCATTAATAACAGGATTAGAAAATTATATTCCAAATACCGATTTTGTACATTAGACCTATATTTATACAATATGACAAACTCTTCAGCGTGAAGACTGTGTTATGCTCATCTTTAGTTTGTGTTCACTGTACCTGTATGAGAAGCCTTACATACTGGAGAAGGCCTCGACACATTGTTATCGCTAATATTTGAAACATTATAAAGTACATACAAAGTATAAAACACTTTATTTTTTCAGTATACCACTTTATGATGGATTCTTCTGAACATGACTATTATGAATACTTTGATGAATTCCGTGGAATTCTGTTGTATAAACAGTTCATCAAATACTGGGATAATGTGGAAGCATTCCAAGCCAGACCAGATGATCTTGTCATTGCTGCCTACCCTAAATCTGGTAGGTCTTCTTGATAAGAATTATAAACTCACTTGAATGGTGAATATTGAGCTGATCACTTCCTGAATATTAATTTTCTTTATCAAATGAGGGATCTGTAGTACTTTTGATACAGATGATTAAATTAGCATCTTTAACTGTATTCTATGATGTCAGTCCATAATTTGAAAAGCACATTGATAAATAGCTATTGTTGATCATATTTGAAGATTATGTAATATATGTTACATGAACTTTTACAAAGCGTTCAGACTTTACCACAGGCATTTTGTGCCTGCTGTCTGTGTGATTCTGTAGTCTTGCCCCACGTATCTCTTCAGGTAAGTTATTTGATGTAGGCTCTGTAGTGTCTTTACAGTTCTTTTCTTGTGTAGTCTTAAGTATCCCCTCATTATTTAAGGAAAAGGAGAAAATGCTTGTCTGGTAGGACCTTCCCTTACACACATAAGCTGTAAATTTATGCGAATGTTTTTCAGGCCTGAGCTTAATCATAAAGGCATTTCTTGTCAAAATGTTTTAGAGCATCAGCAACACATTCTATACTACTCCTTCACAATCCTCTCTGTATCATAGCATCATAAGAAAAGTGAAACCTTGCTATCATTGAACACTTACCCTGGCTGTTCTGAAGGCCTTGACCTGACAAAGAACAGGTATATATTTTTCTGCATTCTCTGAAATAAGATCAAACCTAATGGACTAAAGCTGTCAATGACCCTGTGCTTCAAAGTGTGTGTGTGTGCACGCAGCACCAGTCAGTCAAATCTCCTCACTCTTTAGCTGTAAAGATGAAAATCCAAAATGGTGTCAGCTTTCACAGTCACACTTCATATGGGCAAATGTGAAAAGTGTTTTACTATACTATTTATCCTTAATGTTAAGACTATTTTGTGGTCCTATAAAATTAACTGTTGGAGAAAAGATTTCTTTGAGTTCTGTGTCTAACTACTCTTCAAATAATATCACATTGATATCTGTGGATTTTATCCATCTATAAATCCAGCAGACAGTAACCAGTCCGGCTTAGTCAATGAAACTAACACTTAATTTTTACAGGCACAACCTGGATTAGTGAAGTCGTGTGTATGATCTATGCAGAGGGAGATGTGAAAAAATGCAGACAAGATGCAATTTTTAACCGAGTACCTTTCCTGGAATGCAGAAATGATAAGATGATGAATGGTAATGTTCAACTTGATCTTAAAAGCTCTGTGCAAATGATTTAAGATGTGAATAAAGATAATGCAAGCCAAGATTGTAAAGAAGAGTGGTAATAAGTATTATATCTGCTATATAAGAGACCTTATAAATTTAAATATAAATGTTGAGACCATTCGTAATAGCATGTATCTAGAATAGATTGAAAAATTAGATTTTAGGGGCTGGGGATTTAGTTCAGCGGCATAAGTGTCTGCCTTGCAAGCAGGCAGTTGTGAGTTCGATCCCTGGTACCGATAAAAATGAAAAACAAAAAAAAGAAAAATTAGATTTTATTAGCATTCAGTCGTGTCTAGTAACATGTGGACTTTTTTTCTGAACTATATTTTAAATACTGGTAAATATTCATACATCTTCAGGGAGATATTGAAAAGTTTACTCATCACAGTTTCTTTTGATAGTGTGGAAAATTATAAACAACCTAACTCTAATCAATAAAAGAATAGACAAGAGTACCACTATGAATTCATTAAAAATCCACTGAGGTTTCTTGACACTGACTGCAGTTTGAGTATAGTATATTGAGAATAAAAAAGCAATGAGAAGATATAAAAATCCCCTTTTTATAATTTGGAACAGCTGTGAATCAAGGCATGTTGATATATTTGTGCAAGCAATCTTACTGTAATGTTAATAATTTACTTCAGGCCATGAAACTTTGATTTTATTTTCTCTATAATTTTCTGTGTATTGTTCACAGTATGTTTGTGGTTAACACCATATAAAGTTACCACTGTTTTTAAAAAGCATATATAAGTATTTAAAGTTTTTAATATCATCTAACTTTTAATGTTTAAAATTCAGGTGTAAAACAATTAGAGGAAATGAATTCTCCAAGAATCATAAAGACTCACCTGCCACCTCGACTTCTTCCAGCCTCATTTTGGGAAAAGAGATGTAAGGTAATCAGTGCCAAATATTCTCAGAAGCTTGTCAAACTCAAAGGCATTTAGAAAGATCAAGTTAGATGGCCCCTAAGTATGCTTATGCACACTTGTTTGTCTGCCATAGAATCTATAGGTTTATAACAAATATGAGTTACAGCCAATGTACTCAAAGAATCTATGCTGTCATTTTAACGCTGTCATTTGCCCGAGGTAAATATGTAAAGACCTAGTTAAATTTCCTAAGTCTCAGTTTGTCAGAAGAAATAGAGGAAAAGCATCTTCCATATGGGTATGATTTACATTTGGCCAGCCTTCCAGCCTCTTCTTTTTGAAGTAGTGACTTGAGGAGGGTGACTGGATCATGGGTAGTCTGCAGCTAGGGTGGTCTTGGCTGCAAGATGCTGCTCCTCAAGGGCGACCTGTAGGGTGCATCTCCCTTCCAGGTTCCTCCTTTCTCTCTCTGCTTCCTGGCTGCCATGAAGCCACCAGATTTTCTCACACTGTTCCTTTCTACCTTACCTTCCTGCCTTGGGAGTAGCCAACAACTATGGGAAAAAAAAGTGAGCCAAAATAAACTTCTCCTTCCTTTAAGTTGTAGACATCAAGTATTGTTCATTTGAGAAATGCAAATTAAAACAATGCTGAAATTTCGTCTTTCTCCAGAAGCAATAGCTAGTATCAAGAAAGCAATTAATAATGCTGTTGGAGTTGTGAGGAAAAAGGAACACTTGTCCACTGATGGTAGGAGTGTAGCTTTGTGGAAATCAGTGTGGAGATTCCTTAAAAAACTAGGGTTAGAGGTTCCATTTGACAGCTTTTCCCCTTGTGGGTATCTTCCTGGCAGAGTCGAGGCAGCATCATGTATCATCTGGCAAGAGACAGAGGGCATGCGTGCTTGTGTTCTGTTTCCTTCCCTCTTCTTGCACAGTTGTGAGTATTTTGTCTTCGAGGGTAACATACTAGTCAGCTTATTTAATTAAAAGTAGCCCCCAAAGATTCTTCCTGTGAACTAGTCAGCTTAAAATTTCATTTTAATACCTCAAAACAAATTTGTATTATATTTGTAGCTGAAAGCACGAGTCTTTAAGTCTTGGTAAGAGGATGGCTGAAGAATTATTAAGTGATGTCATATACGATTCCATTCTTTTTAGATGATATGCATTTGCCGGAATGCCAAGGATGTGGCTGTTTCTTATTATTATTTCTTTTTAATGGTTGCGAATCATCCAGATCCTGGGTCCTTTCCAGAATTTGTGGAGAAATTCATGCAAGGTCAAGGTAGGATCAGTTTCTTTTCTCTGAACTTTTCCAGGTAAGGGATATAGCACAAATAATATCTCCAAACAAATTTTTGTTTTGTCTGTTCTTGTGTATTAACTTTCCCCTTGATCAAAACAGACATTCTGAAAGCCTTGCTGGCTAGTTCGGGTATAAGTTTTGGTGTATGGAAAGTTGCAGAATCTTGATATTCCAGTTCCACACCTAAAAATAGATGCCTTCAAGTATGCCTGAGGGCTTTTAAGTTTTCTTCTCTAGAATTCAGACAATGTCAAATCTCTGTCTTGTCTCTTTTTTTATCAGAATGTTGCTTCACAGCTTGTGATTGGCTGGGGGAGGAAACAGTGGGGGAATACCTATTTGCTTCCAAGGAGAGTGTCAAACGTTACAGGGCCATGAGTGCTTGACCAATTTTATCTACAAATTCCTTGCTCGTTCTACCCAGAATTCACTGAATAACTTAACCAGATATTCCAGAAAAGGAAGGAGTTACTTGACCATACACCATGAGAAGTTGCAACTCATTTAAACACTTAGAATCAAGCAACTAAATGTTTAGATTGGAAGATGAAGGGGAACAGGATACTCTAGGATTAAAGAAAGAGATTCTGATTATGTAATAATACTCCAAAGGCAAAATAATAATGACATTTTAACATTCATAATAGATAATATTGATTCAATGTAAGGTATACTTGGTTCACTGAAAAAATTATGCTGAGTATCATGAGTAAAATACAGATCTCAAGATTGTCTGGGTTCTGATTGCAAGACAGAAAAAAATTGCACCTCTACTAAAAGAATGAATAAGGTCACCACTCAGCTATAAAGGATAATCTTGAGACTTTTATAGGTAAATGGAGGTAACTTGAGACCATATTCATAACTGAAATAAATCAAACTCACATGTGTAAATATCATATTGCCTCCCTAGTGTTAAGGAAAAAAACCTGAAAGAGTAATAAGATCCAAAATGTACAACAGATATTGTGATAACAAAAGGGAAAGAAAGTGCTTAGAAGGAAAGAACAACTTGAGTAAATTAAGGAGAGAAGGAAGAAGGGAAAAGATTATGTACATATAAGCATACACACATGTATAGGTATGTAGATATATACATGTACATATGTACATATGTATGTATGCATGTATGTATATACACATGAGAGCTATACTACTAATCTGTGTTAATTCATCCAAAAGAACAGTTTGTCATTCATTGTCTGTTTGATCATCGTTTGTGCCTAAATCTTGTAAGCTGAACAATTACTTCTAAGATAACAATATGCAATATATTAATTAGCGTTCAGTTCCTAATTTTTTGAAATTCTGTATCATTTCTATCCTTTTTTTCTGTTTTGCTTTTTTAAAATAAAAAATAAATATCGTAGAGCATTTTATATAAGGAGAAAATTCCCTCATGAGTGAAAACATAGAGAAGCTATCCAGTGGGCGGAAGCCCGGCTCATACAGTGACACTGCTTTGTGAGTTTGCAACTGGTGAAACACTCCTGCGTAGGTGAGAGGAGGAAAGCGAGGAAACGGAAAGGGGCCGCGCTCTCTCCGTCTCCCCGCTTTCCGGCGCCAGGGGGCGCTCTGCACGCTCGCGGGCGCGCCGCTCGCCGTCTGCAGCTCCTGTCAGCCTGGGGGCGCCAGGCCGGGTCCCGGCGCGGCTCTGCCGGCGGAGCGGGGTGGCCGCCTCTCTGCAGCGGTGTCCGCCTGCGCCTGTCACTCAGCCCCGCGGCTCCCTTTGGAGCAGCGCTGCCCCGCCCGCTCGGGCCCAGCCGGGAGCTGGACGTGCAGCTGCCCACTCCGGCCTGCAGCCCTTCCTGCGGCTCGCGGAGCTGCAAACTGCTGTGCGGAGTAGTTAGTGCTCGCCAGCGCCCGAGGCTGAAACCGCTTTGTAAGACAGTAAATGTCACCCTGGGACTGGACTCGGTGGACTTGGGCACCGAAGAGCCTTCTTACTCAGCTCGCTTCCTTAACAGCCTGATGAGGTAGACACAGCCAGGCGCACAACCCGCCTTCAGAATGCCCTCCTAACTTTGAGCCAGCGAGCAGAGCGCAGCGCCCTGGCTGGCGCTGTTTCATAAGGGGCCTGGAGGCCACCACGCTGGCCCTGTGCTCTGGGTCTTAACCACTCCACGCGTTTTGCTGGTCTCCCCACAGTGCACGTTGCGTGGCGTGTGTGATTCATCTAGCTCTTCTCTGTGCTCTTGGACTTCTAGTTTTTGTTGTTGTGGCTGTTATTTGTCAAGTTGCACAGTAATGGCAGTATGCCTTTTTTTGGTCTCTAATTGTAGTTCCTTATGGCTCCTGGTATGATCATGTGAAGTCATGGTGGGAAAAGAGTACGGATCCACGCATCTTATTTATTTTCTATGAAGATATGAAAGAGGTGAGACTGAAAACACATAAGTTGTTTAAGGTGCCAGCATGTGACAACACTGTGGATACAATAACTCAACTCTGAATAAGTGATAGTGACCATTTCCAAAATTTTGAGAATTCCACAATAATCCAGAATTGTTAGGCGAGAACTGAAATTTGTAGACACGAGTATTCTGTGAATGAATATATTTTAAGACTGTATCTCAAAACATTTCCTAAAGATAAAAATGGAAAAGTTGAGTCCTTAAAACCACATACATTCACACACATGAAAAACAACAGGCAAGAAGTTAATAAATCTTCCAAAGCTATAAATGTTAGAATTATCAAACACAGACTATAAAATAACTATATTTGAAAACCATGAAGCTGAAAATGTACTCCCCATTTGTACATACCCAGTCCCTTTTGATCAATAATTACCACGTTCAGTTTTTTTTCTCATATTTGAATCAAAAGACACCTAAGAATGAATGAGCTAATTTGTTTTTGTTTTTATAGTGTATCACGTGGAAAGAGACAGGTATGTTAAGATTGTGTTCATAAACATGGCCTTGGGAAAGTCCTCATGTGAGACGATAGATCTGAGAATTTATAGGAACAAAAATTGGGTCATGTAACTAACACTCAGATGTTGAGTATATCATTTTAAGAAAGTGTCAGAAATGTTCACATTTGAAAGGTAACATTCGATGTAACCAGGCACCAAATTTGGAGGCAGCAGTCCTCACAGGGAGAATTGTACATTAAAAGAAAAGAGGCAGCCGCCAAGGTAAACAGTGGCATCGCATGACTAAGTGGGGGAGGAACAGAGCAGATTGCAGGCGTGGCCTGGATACATGAGGGCCCATGTCTGGGGCCTGGGCATCTGATTCATCTGAAGATTTCTGGTTGATTTTTTCTCACAAATTATCCCAATGAATCAGAAAAATGAAAGGTTTCAGCAAGTTCTCACCTGCCAACCTTAAGTTTCCACAGAGCATTGTAATCATTGAGAATATATGTATTCACATTCTTTGATAAGCATAAGTATACATCAAAGACAAAGAAACACTACACAAACATCATCTTATTTAATTCTTCTATTTTGTCATATCTTTTATGCCAGTTTTATCCATGAGAATAATTTTGAGAGTAGTTTTTTAGAAAGCAATTTCCCAGGAATTGCTTTTTCATGTGAATTTTAATTTCAATATACTTCAGAAAAAGAGAAACTTTCTGTCAGTTTAGTCAGAGATGGATTTATTCATTTCAGCAATATAGTACTCAAAGCATTTTTTTTTTCTTTCTACAGGACATCAGAAAGGAGGTGTTGAAACTGATACACTTCCTTGGAAGAAAACCATCGGAAGAGCTTGTGGACAAGATTATAAAACACACATCATTCCAGGAGATGAAGAACAATCCATCTACCAATTACACGATGTTGCCAGAAGAAATAATGAACCAGAAGGTGTCACCCTTCATGAGAAAAGGTAAAAAAGAATCATTCCATTAGCCTCTATTGCTATAAGAAACATTATAAATCATCATAGCTGTTGGAAAAAACATAAAAAACCTTCTGAGAATCTAATCCATCCTGTCTACCTACAACGTTTTCTTTAGGACTTTTTCATTTTTGAATACTCTATTGAGTTATTAGTTCAGCAGAGGCACACTATGAAACTGCAATTACTGGCTAATTATTTAGTTTTGTAACATGTAATATTAAGAATAACTGGAAGACACTTGAACTTCAGCACCAGGAATCATCCCATGCTGTACTAGCTATCTTTAACCAGACCTATGTGTTTCCAGACTGCATCACATACTTTATGTACATTGTCTACTTGTGCTCTAACTGAAAACTCTGAGAAAAATGGTTTGATTCCTCTTATTCTGAGATGAAGAAATCATTTTAGAACAGTTAGAGTTTTCATAAACAAGTGACAGAAAATTTCAAGACTAGAGTGATCCCTTTCCCATTCTCAAGTTAATATTTGTAGTCCCAAGGAAAAGTTATTTGAATTCTAGTGAGTGAATCCCAATTTACCACTTCAAGTGCAACTCACAGCAAGAATAAAGACACTAAAGAGTATTTATAATTATGGGGCAGGCAGGCAAGGGGTCCTAAATTCTGCCAAGATGAAGGTTTATCCAAACAAAGGCTTTGACCCAAGGCCTAACCCGGATTTTATTAATTCAAAAGAAGGGTGTGACTTGAGGATGAGTGATGGTGAGAATGATGGGTGATCCATGAGTACACTGAGCTGGGTTAGGTAGAAGACCTGAAAGCACTTCTGCAATCTGCAGAGAGAAGAATATGCAGGAAGACCAAACCGCATAACACAACTGAGATAGCATTTAACTTTTAGGTAGTAAAGTTACAGCTCTGACGTGCAAACTTTTTCTGCCCTGGGAAGTTACAGCCTCTTATCTAATGCTCAGACCTAGTTGACAGCCCTGAAGCAGTGGGTGGCTCGGCATCCTTCCTGGCTCAAGCATGTCTAGGGAGCCACAGAGCATGGAAACAGCAACTGTCACTGTCATCAGCTTAAAGATTACGCATGAGCACTCTGCCAGCCCTGCTTATATTGCTTAGAGCCAATTGAAGGGAAAAGGAAATAGCTTAACTGACACTGTACATAATTGCTCTTTACTCAAGGAGAGTCTTCCAGGTGGTTTCCCACCCAAGACAAAAAATAAATAAATAACCAAGAACTAATATCATAAACCTTTTCATCATCTTTTTGGGAAAAGTAGGAATTTTAATATAGCCCTATAATGAGATAAAATTCTGTTTAGAAGAAGTCACAGTTCGGTGATGCATACATAGTTTATAAGTTCAAAGGTAAGTAAGATATACAGAGTACCGAGACATTTTCATACAGATATGAGAGGAACCAATAGAAAATGTCTTGCTTCTGAAATGAAATTGTCAGTGAGATGAATTAAAAAAACCCCGTAATGATGAATGTGTTATTGAGCAAAAACAGTCACTTTTAGATTATATTTCATCTACTCCTTGAATTTGCTGTCTTTTCTTTCAAAATGTCTACATGTGTATTAGACAAGAAGGGAAAATAATTAAAATAAGAAACGAAGGAAAAGAAAACAAAGCTTTTGTAAATAAGGAGGAGAAGAGGGATTAAGGAAGGATAAAAGAATGGAAAAAGAAAAAAGGGAATGAACAAGTCATGTTCAGATACAAAGTCCCTGTGTTGAATGCGATCATTATGCATATTTTAAAAGTACCAATAAAGGTAATTAAAACAAGAAGAGTAGAAGAATAAAATTTGACCTCCATTTTAAAATCAATCAACATAAATTCATCTTGTAAACTCAAGTAATATAATATTTATGGTATACATTTTATTGCTAAAATAGAAGATTATAAGAAAAATTTGACTAATCATTAAAGAAAGTGATTAACATTAGGAAATGTCACAGTTTTGGCTAGGAAATGTAATGCTATTTTTTCTCTTTCGTTATAGGAATTTCAGGAGACTGGAAGAATCACTTTACAGTAGCCCTGAATGAAAGCTTTGACAAGCACTACCAGCAGCAAATGAAGGGCTCCACACTGCAGCTGCGGACGGAGATCTAACCCTGGTCCCCATTCTTACTGTAGCTGAGGTTAAACATTTCTCATCATTAGTTTCTTATTTCAGATTGATGAGAACAAGAACAAGTCTTCTGAAGAATCAGGCTCACATTTAGGGAACTCCTTGTGTAAAGAAGAAATAAAGATTGTTATTCTTTGCATTTCTTTCCTTTATTCTGCTTAGAATAGTCATGGGAATGATGCAGAAATATACAGCTCATTTTGTTAGTTTGATGAAAAATACTCCGAGCTATTTTGTGTTTTCTTTGATTTAGAATGACATTTAGCATATACTGTAATATCTCATTTCATGAACCCTTCTGTTGGCGAACAGTTTAGCTTTCAAAAAGAAGTACTCAGAAACGTTTACTTCTATTTGTGAGCTCCACATCAGGTGACCGGCATGACTTGGCTATCTTCCTGCACGACCTGGCTCATGGCCATCTTCCCCAGCATCGCAGAACAAATTAAGATTTTGAACCCTAGGACCCCTGAACTTACATTTGTACAAATAAATCACTGTACTTGTGAAGTGGAGTAATAAATGAATAAAATACTGGATTATAACCCACAGCATAAAATAAATATACATGATTTTACACTGATAAAAATACCTAAGTTGTAAATGACCCGCTGAACACTGATAATTATGCAGTCCAGATTTCCAACTAAGGATGTGTAGTTCCACATTCCATTCATTAGGTGTGTGGTTCACCTCCTGCTTCCCTTGTGAAGAGTATGTTTATGCTGTATAGCCCACAGAGGGAAGGCTGACTCAGAGTGCAATGGCCTGGAGACTCCTCCCTCAGGCAGGTGACGGCTTGACTTGAAGAGAAGTGAGATGCACAGATAACAGGTTATACTTAATATATAATAAAAATGGCACTGTGCTCTGTGGTTTTCTCCTTTTTAAACCCATAGCCATTGTGTAACCAAGAGGAAAAGATCACACATACACAAAATAGAAAGGTACTCTACAAAATACTATTATACTCACTTTATTCTTGATCTAGCCAGTGGGAATCCCTTTATACTAGTTGTGTCTTTTTGACATCTTTGTCATATTTGGGGCGGGGAGTGGTTTGAGACAGGATCTTTCTATGCAGTTCACAGTATCCATGAGCTCACTCTGTAGCCCAAGCTGACCTCGAATGCGTGGTAACCCTCCTGCCTCAGCCTCCCAAGTACTGGAGTTACAGGCAAGTGATATAACCCTTGGCACTGGGAGTTTAGTTTCTAGTTGTCATGTGTTTTCATGTCCTAGTTGTAGAACTTGATGTTTTTCTAGGGAATTAGAGCTCCTTTTAGTAGAAGATCAAGACGTGTGTACATATCCATTACTAAGCTGTCATTACATGTAGATCATCTTTTGGATCTCATAGCTACTCTTTTCTCTCTGTGTGTCTCTATGCACACACATATAATTTCTGATTCTTTCTGTACACACTTTAAAAATAGAGGCATATTTCAGTACATATAATAATTCTACTCCGATTCAAAACTTCAATGGTTTTATTTTGCCTTCTCATTTTTATAATTTGCATGTTTGGTTCTTATTGTTTGTAAGATATTTGCTGGTTTAATACCTGCCTTGCATGAACTACTTTCCTGACCATGCTGCTCTGTTTTGCTGCCTGTCTGATTTCTGGACTCACAGCCACTCTCAGGTCTGCCAGGAGCATGTGGACTGCTTCCCCAGAGATCAGCCCTTTGGCAGACTTTCATCTCTCCGGGAAAGATCAGGAAAGGCAGAGAAAGCACGTAAGGAAGAAAGGAAGGAAGACAATGAGTTTGCACTTAGACTTCTGAGGTCTGATATAATTAAGATGAAGTAAAACACAAAGATTACTGGAGAGACCCTCACACTTCAACTTTATCCTGTGCCGTCATCTAGAGATGTCTTACTTTCCTTATTGCTGAGACAAAATACCTGACACTGACAAGTTAAATGAGGGAAGATCGAATTTGGCTGATAGTTTGCAAAATTTCAGTACATTACCAGCTTACTCCCAGGCAGGGCAGCAAGGCAGAGGGATACTGCAGAGCAGGCAGGAGACAGCACAGCAGTGGCAGCAGCAAGCCTGCCTTTTCCGTGTCCCTCTGCATGCTTCTCCAGGTTACAAGCCTTTTGATTGGTTCCATTCGCACCTAGGCTGGGCCTTGGCATTATGCATGCCCAGAACTATGCTAATTTAAATCAGTGGACTAATTCAGTACCATGCACCCTTAATCCCAGTATCTCCTGCCCATCCTAGATCCACACAGCTCCAAAAAGTTCCATCTATGATGTAGTGAGGCTTTGGGGAACATAAACGTACAAACCATAACAGGATCCCTACTTACCTTTTTAAACTGAAGTTTTTATAGGTTCGTATTTGCAGTACACAATGATTACATTTTTCATGAGGAGTTGGTACCTATAAATAATGTGTCTTAATTCATTTTTTTGTCCCATAACCCTTTCGTGCCTCCCTGCTCCCCCAATTCTATCTCTTCACCATTTGAAAAATATCTTTCTTTCTTATTATCTGTATTTCATTTTGTTCTTTATATTTTGGGTTGGTCATGTGAGAGAAAACGTACAACATTTAAATGTGTATGTCAGCTTTATTTCAGTTCTTCAAAATCTCAAAATACAAACTACATTTGACCCAGATATTCTTTTTTTTTTTAATTGGTACCAGGGATTGAACTCGTGACTGCGCGCTTGCAAGGCAGGCGCTTATGCCGCTGCTACGTTCCCAAACGCGGTAAAGTCATCAGATTATAGAGATGTGCGCATACTCACTCATGTTTATAGCAGCACAATGTGTAGTAGTTAAAGCTTGGAAATGGTGTAAATGCCCACCAGTGGATGAAGGGGCAAAGAAAACATGGTGTTTATAAACAATGGGATACTACTCTACTATGGAAACCAAAACTTTTATCCTTCTAAAACTACACAATTTTTAAAAGCCTGCTTTATACCTCAGACAACTTTTAAGAAATAAATGTCCTGTAAATTTCTGTTTCTTCTATATTTTGACCCATTTAAAAAATTTTCCCATTAGTCACCAATGTGAAATGAAAGTCAAATAAGCATAAGGAAAGCTGCAACATACGTAAAAAATAGGACCAAATAAAATGATACAGAAATACAAGAGAAAAAACAACCAAAAGCACACTCTCAAAAATCTTAGTTAACACATAAAGAATTTATATAAATAAAAAGATAAAAAAGAAAGAACATAAATCATAAAAGTTAGAAAGGAAATCGAGGAATGTCACATAGACTCTGAACACAATGAAAAGAAAATGAGGAAAACCACAATTTCATGCTCAAAAATTAGAAGACAAGTTAGAAAAAAAAATTGACCAGTTTTTCCAAACTCACATACTGTCAGACTCACACAGGTTATGGAGGCCTTGGCCGAGTGTAACCACTGTCCTGCTCAGGGGTACTAGGACAGGATAATACACAGACAAGAAGCACCAGGTGGTCAAAGCTAGGACTGTAATGACTGACTAGGACGATGAGGCACAGTGTTCTTGGCCTTTAGTCAGTGCACAGTATGATACAGGTACAGCACAGTGTGTGCTGCTGGGATGTAAGAAGCAGTGGAGATGACCTGCTGAGGATCAAGGTTCAAGGATTGAGAGGCAATGCATTTTTGGAAAGGAGCAAATAATAGTTAAGTAGCAGTCTAATTATGCGCTAACTACCCTGTTGAGCCAACAGGATTCTGGATGATTCAAAGTCTTTGGATGTCTGATTACATCCTAGAGGGCAGGGCCAGCTGGAAGACAATGATTTTGTAATCAGGACTCCTACATTGCATTCTAAAGAGCAGGCCATCCCCCAAAACCTGGGTAACAGCCCAGCACACAGACACTCGCACACTTCTGGAGGGCAAGACCAGTAATGTGGTAGCATCCGAAGCAGCAGCAAGGAGATAGCAGTTGCACTCTGGAGAACTCCATGAACAGACCAGTACAGGCCCCCACAGCCAGAGGCAAAAATGGGCTCCATACCCAGCACATCTCTGGGATGTAACATGGACATTAGCACAGAAATTTAAACACCAGAAAAAGGTAAATTCTCCAGATAGCTATAAAGAACCAACTACATCTGGAGGATACCTCTGAGGAAAGAACATCTCCTTTCTCCTTGAAAGAAGTCTTAATGCTAGTGATAGAGAGCTGTATATCATGGGAGGTTGGTGGGCATTAAAAAAGAAGACAAAATAAAATAAAAAACGGTAGGTAGAGAATGACACGACAGAGGTGGTGTGCAGCCCCAGACTCGCAAGCTACTCATGACAGGCCTGGAACTTAATGAGGCAGATGAAGTTGGAAGTCAAATCCTGAAACTTTATGAAATGATAACAACAGAATTGACAAAAAAATTAAAAAGGCTATAGAGGGAAAATGATCTCTCAGGTACAAAAAGAAATGATGCTTCAATCAAAGATATTAGAGAAGACACAAATAAAAGAATAGATAAGCTTAGGTAAAAGATGGAAGCAAAAAAATGTACAACAGAGGAGAACAGTGGAATCCATGAAACAAATTGAAACAGGGACCCAGGAGATTAAAGCCTCTATTAAAATTACACACAATTACTGAATGAACAAGAGGACAGAACATGAGATCTTAAAGAGAGTTTCAGCTAGTGATCATGAAAGGAAAGATATCTTAAAAATAGCAAGATACTATGAGAAATCACTCTACTACAAAATGAAGCAAAGAAGAACACAAAGTTGATTGGGGTCAATGAGAAAGCTGGAGACAGCACAAATGTCATAACAATCATAAATATATATGCACCTAATACAGGTGCATCCAACTATTTAAGCCATTTAGTAGTAGACATGGAAAATCAAATAAGCAATAATACAATAGTAATGGGAGCCCTCAATATTCCATGTCATAGAGATACAGATCAACTAGACAGAAAATCAGCAAAGAAGTAGTAGAGGTCAGCCAAACCTGTGAACAAATGAACTTGATAGGGAGAAGCCACACCCTAAGGCAATGCGTCAGTGGCCAAGAAAGACCCAGTGAGCCCTGCACAGGCTCAGAGAAGAAGCCATGTCCCGAGGCCCTGCCACCATCCGGGAAGCCTCTGTGAACCACCACCCTGTGCCTCTCCACCACTCTAGTAATTCTGAATCAGAGGAACCCAGGTTGCTAATTGAATCCCTTGCACCAAGGGACTGGCAGCAAATGCAGGAAGCATCAGGGATGCAGCAGTGGGCTGATTCAGAGAAACAGGAAAATAGATGAAGGAGCTAAATATAATCTCAGGCCTCCAACCCACACAGAACAAGTTCAGAAGACACAAATATAGTGGAAATTAGAAGTCACACCTGAAATTTCTGAAAAGATAACAGCAACAGTAAAGAAGTAGCATAGTTCTTGTACTGACTGGTTAATTTTACATGCCTGTGTCTGATGGTCTGGACAGCTATTTTGAAGATAAACAAGAGGCATTATGATAGCCATTGTTAATTTCCTATTATCTTGTTTGAAGTGCTATGTTGCTTTTCACTGTTTTGTTTTCTTTGATTTTATTCAGTTTTGTTTGATTTTGTTATGTGTGATGACATGAGTAGCCATTTTGAAGACAAGAAGATATATTGTGGTGGCCATTGATGCTTTCCTATTATCTTATTTTGAAGTCCTGTATCACTTTTATTGTTTTGTTTTTATTGGTTTTATTCTGCTTTGTTTTGGTTGATTTTATTATGTGTAATGGGATGGACAGCTATTTTGAAGATAATAATAAGCATTATGGTACCCATTGTTGATTTCCTATTATTTTGTTTTGAAGTTCTGTATCACTTTCATTGTTTTGTTTTAATTGACTTTGTTCTGTTTTTATTTTGTTTGGTTTAATTCTCTTTAAAATAAAAAAAAATTAAAAACAAAAGTCTTTGACTGCTTTATCTTGCTTTGAGGTGTCAGAACTTCACAGATTATTTTCTATGCCAGCTCTGGCCATTGGCTTAAAGATTAACCTAATGTAAGCCAGCTGAAGGTATCACCACAAGCCATGTAGGTCTACCACAGTTGCTTGACTTATCATTGTTCCAATTTATTAATATAAGTTATTGTCTGCTTTACACTGCTGTATCAAGCTGGTCCTCAGCATAACACAAAATAGTAACTCTAGTACTCTTATATTCATTAAATAAATTTATTCAGTAATGAAAATATTCTTCAAAAATCTCTAGGACTAGATGAATTTATTGAATAATTTCAGGAAATATTTAAGAAAAATGAAAACTAGCTTTAGAATTTCGAACAGAAAAGATTTGTCTAATTTATATTATACGTTGAGTATCTTGCAATTGCTTTGTTGCTAAAGCAGACAAAAATAGAGATGTGAAGAATGAAATCCACAGATAACTGTATCATTAATATAGACACAAAAATCCTCAAAAATAGCGAAGTGAACTTAATACTATATAAAAAGAATTATACATTCTAATCAGTTAAAATTTACTTCAAAAATGTGAAGTTGAGCATTAGAAAACTGATCATAGAAATCTACCCTACCAATAGGCAAACGGTAATCTAAAACAGTTTTAGTTGACTTAGAAAACAGACTTCCTAAAACCCAGTGGCCACTGATACCAACACCTTGAAACAAGAGCTACATCATCCTAATACCAAGTATCTAAAAACTTATGACTCTCATCATACTTAGTTATGAAAGACTGAATCCTTTTTCATTAAAATCGGGAACAAGGCAAGAATATCTGCTTTCCTCACTCTTATTCAACCCAATTCTAGAAATTATAATTACCGAAATAGAAGAAAAAGAAATAAAAGGTGCATATCTTCAAGAATTTAGTTGCTGTGTTGTACAGACACTCAGCACCTGTGGGGAGAGGCACCTGCAGGCAGGAGACAGAATCATCTTGCACATAATCATGTCACTCTCCAGCCCTGGTCAAGTCTTCTGGTAACTGGAGCACTGTGAGCACTTTGACTGCAATTTCATGAAAGTCTTGATTCAGAATTGTTGTAGTCACACATTTCAAGACTCTCAATCCTCAGAAACTGTGTGATATCATGTCTGTTGCTTTAAGTGACGATTTTAGGATGTCACTAAACTTCAACATGTAGTGAATCCAGTGTAGAATAGTATATTTGACAGATTTAAGTGTAGATCACTAGGAAATATTGGTCAACTGGAAATGGTGGATGGTGACATTAAGGTGTAAAAGTTTATCAGATCATGAGTCAAACAGGAACAAATGAATGATAATATGTTTATTTTCTGCTGCGTAAGCCTGTGAAGGCAAAGAATTTATTCTTATTCATTAACATAAACTAAGTACAGAAAATAGCAACGGACATGCTACAGTAGATTTTCATGAATGTTTGATGAGAACGTGAATGGATCAATGATTTAAGTGCTGATATGCGTATGTATATCTCTATTACTGGCAATTATTAGAAACTCCTGCCTCGGGTATCCAAGAAAATGTTATTTTTTTAAACATTTACTTTAACTCTTAAGCAAACAGAACTTTAACTGACTCAGTACTTTTTTTCATATTGCTGAATCTGAAGCCCAAAATTTTCTGAAAAGAGGAAGATTTATTGCACAAATTTTAGAACAGTACTTATAAATGAAGCATTAAACTTCAGCTTGGCAATTGGTTTAAGAAAGCCCTGGGAAAAGTGATTTTATCAACTTTTCCAGAGATAGAAAACAATCTCAGACATCTCAGTAACTTGAAAAAGCAAAGGGTTATTACTTGTGCCAATCATTTGTGGCTGCTGTGTGTCCCAGCTTTAGATAGGCTATGGCTCTGAGATGTGCTTTCCACTGTGGCATCCAGGGAGAAGGAGCAGCTCCCGTGTGAGTTACACTAAGGCTCAAGGCAGAGTAAAGAACAAGAACCCTGCACTCTCCCAGAACATCACTGCATGTTCTTGCACTGTTCAGTTGTTGGCTGAAGATATGTCCAAATCTAAAGTTACTAGGGTCAGAATGAATACTCCTCTTATGGGCCAAGCAAAAGGAAATGTTTTTTATTGTTAATATAATCAACTTTCTGGGTGTTTTCCTACAGGCTTAAATCTGATAATCAGAGCTAGTTGTCCCTAGTCAATATTTATTTTACAAATATTTCACTCTGCAAAACAAATATGTTTTCAACAACCCAACTGGCACTGTTTTTAGGATCACCATAATAATTAGTGTTCAGGAGAGTAGAGAAATCTTCTGAAAAATCCTTTATGTCTTCTGGATATAACATAGTTTACCTCCTCCAAGCTGCACTTCCTTTCACCTTGTTCTCTACTTTGAGTGGCTGAGTTGTACTGAGTACATTATCAGAATCATGGGCCTCTCATTTCTGTTTGGCAGGAGATCTAAGGAAGAGAGGAGAGGGAAGTCAAGGTGACTGTGGCCTTGTCTCCTTCCTATCAGATCAAATCAAGAGGGCTGCTTCTCTGAGTCAAACTAACTGGAAGGGTCTTCTTTCTTAAGTCCCTGGCTTTCATAATCTCACATCTGCTTCAGCCATGTCTAGCCCCTGCATAGCTGAGTCCCTCCTTGCAATTTTTCTAGAACATAAATCTCCAGTCTCTTTCAAGAGATTATATGTGGGGGCCATCTGGAGATCATTTTCTGACTATAAGGCATATGGGAGGCAATGTAGGAATCTTATTCCTTGTTTATTCAACTAATCTTTTAAAATACTTTGTTACCTCAAGCTTCTTTGTCTTCTTACAGTTCAACAGCAGCATGGAATTCAGGTTGTTTGTTTACCTCTTCTCTGAAGCAGATAAGGAAATATCTAAATCAAGATCTTCCCACTGGAGTACAATGAAAATGTTTGCTTGGGATAGTCACAGCCGATAATAAAAATAATTATTATGGGTATATTTTACTAAATTGGAAACTTCAACCTCAAATTTCATTATTTTATAGATAGATAAACATTGAAATATATAAACTTGCCTCTTGTCCATAATAAACTTTGAAATCTAGAGACAAAAATGAATCACAATGAATTATATGCAGTATATTTCATATATAATATTTTCTATATATAGAAAACTAAAGGATTCTCAAATCAATTCTTTTTGTCCCAATAGCTTCTATTACCATGACAGGTGGCTAAGAAGACAGACAAATCTACCATGTCGTGGGTGATCCAGGCATCACTTATGGAGTATGAAGTGCTCGAGCTCTTCTTGGATGCCCCTCCTTTACCCTTCATAAGGAACATGGACTTGCCTGTTGAAGTGGTCCATGCACTTCTGCAGGTACAAATAAATCACTTTAATTAGAGATTTCTACTTGGATCATTGAAACTATGAAATAACATCTGTTTCCAGTTTACTTTTACAGTTGAAATCAAAAGCAAATAAAGTATAATAAAGGGTCTTCATTCCCTAAACAAAATTGTATGATAGCAATAACTGTACATGCTGAATTTAATATATTCTATGGATACTTGGTCTCATCCTATTTAGTACTAACCAATAACAATCAGAAAGCCTTCCTTTAAGTCTTGTAAACTTAAAACTTCACAGGATCTCGTAAACTCAGTTTTAACCAGCTCAACAGACAGCTTCTTTTGCCTTCCACATTATGTAAGAAGGTTTTACCACAGTTAACTGAAGCAACATTGATGCTCTAGAAACATAATCAGGTTGTTCAATTCCTCAAGGAAGGTATTTAGCAATTTAAAAGACATGCCTATATTTTAAATAATACTAAATTTAACAATGAAAATATTAGAGAATTTAAAAATGAAAACTTCTAGAATGCATATTTTAATATAAGAAATGTTTTGGAATTTTTAACTCCAGATTTTCTATTATAAAGACATGAAATTACTTTTCATACTGGTGTGCTTTTCACATATTCTAGTCTGTTCCATTGTCCTCGCTTCTGTTCCGTTTTCCAGCAGCATCTTTTTTCTTTTCATGGTAGCTTTGTGGGGGGTTGTGATACTCCTTGCCTTGCGTTTTGTGTTGCCTAGAATTTCTTTTGCTATTCTAGGTCTGTTCTGGTTTCAAATAAGTTTTAGAATTGTTTTCTCCATTCTGTGAAGTATACTCTTGGTATTTTGATCAGAATTGCATTAAACATGTAAAAGAAAGTTGGAAATATTATGTAATGTTTTACTTGTTCTTCCTACCCAAGAACAAAAGATGCCTTCCCGTCTTTTGATCTCCTCTTCAGTTTTCTTTTTCAGAGTATTGTAGCCTTCAATGTAAAGATCTTTTACTCCCTTCACTATGTTTATTTCTAAATAGTTAATTTATTTTTTGGTTGCATTGTGAACTATGTTGTTCTCCTAATTTCTCTCAGTGAAATTGTCATTTTTGTACTGGAATGCTACTGATTTTTTTGAATGCTGGCTTTTTATCCAGCTATACTACTGAATTTGGTAATTAAATCTGGAAGATTTTTGGTGGAGTTTTTGGTGTAGTCTCTGAAGAGTGTCTTCTGAAAATGATAATTTAAATTCTTTTGATTGTTTTTATTTCTTTCTGTTGTCTAATTACTCTGGATAATGTTTCCAGAACTATATTGAACAGGAGTATGATAGTTGACATCCTTATCATGTTCCTGATTTTTAAAACAAAGCTTTCTGTTTTGATTATTTAGTAGATCTTTTTTGGGGGTAATTTTTATTTTAAAGTTAAAAAAAGCCAAGTGATATAAAACAGAACAAAGCCAATCAAAATAAAACAGTGTAATTGATACAGGATTTCAAAACAAGACAACAGAAAGTCCACAATGGTTACCATGATGACTTGTTAAAAATAGCTGCCCATACCTTTGGATATAGTACAAATCAAACAGAATGGAATAGAACTAATAAAAACAAAACAATGAATGCAGTATAGAACTTTGAAACAAGGTAATAGTAAATCCAAAATGGCTAACATAATGTACCTTGTTATCTTTGAAATGGCTGCCCATCCCATCAGATATAATAAAATCAAATAAGACAAAACAGAATAAAACCCAACCAAAAAAACCAGAATGATACAGGATTTCAAAACAAGATAGTAGGGAATTAACAATGGCTACCACCTTCAGAAGGAGGTCTTCCATAGATGTTACATTGTATATTGTTATCCTCTAAATAGACCATCATACTACTGGCTTTAGGTCTGGAAAGTCAGTGAAATACTTAAACTGTATTTTACCTCAATAGTTATCATTGCAGCCTATGTTTTTCCAGATCAGCCAGCCACTTATGGAGGTGAGGTGGAGGGGACGTTGGCTCTTCTTGTCTCCCAGCCCGCATGCTGGAAGGGGCTGGCATCTGGTTCTCCCCACAGCGGCCTGTGCAGGGCACCAACTTGCTAGGGGCAGGCTTGGGTTTTTGTTTCCTTCCTTAGAGTCCACAAGTGATACTGACCCACAGGAAAGCACCAGTGTCTGGTTCTCCCCGCAGTGGCCCATGATCATAGTGAAGGCTTGGAATCTCGTTGGTTTCTTGTTCTTCTCTCCCACAATTCACGAATGGCACTGACCCATGGGTAAGGGCTGGGTCTGCTTCTTCCCCAAACAGCTCGTGCATGGTGTTAACTCATAGGGCAGCTGTTGGTTTCTTGTTCTCCTGCCCTAGAATGTGCAAATGGCACCAATGCACAGGAAAGGGCTGGCATCCAGTTCTCCTCCCGTGGCTCACACATGTCACTGACTCACGGGGAGGGCTTGGCTTCTCGTTGGCTTCTTATTCTTCTCCCCCACAGTCCACGAATGGCACTGACTATGGAAAAGGGCTGGTGTCTGGTTCTCCCCCTCCGTGGCCAGCATATAGTGCTGACTCACAGTGAGGGCTTGGCTTCTTGATACTGGAAAATCATTAAGAAGATTGCATACTATGACTAAGTAGAATTCATCTTAGTGATACACAGATAGTTCACCATATGTAAATTGATAACTGTAATACACCATATTAACAGAGCCAAGTACAAAAAACATGATTGTCTCAATAGTTGCTGAAAAAGCATTTAAGGAAGTCTAACATCCATTATTGATAAAAACAAAATGTTACAGAAAATTGGAATAGAAGTTCTTTATTTTTTCAACTTCCTACTTAGAATTTTCGGATAGTGTACTAACATGATAGTATCACGTTGCCACCACTCATGTGGCTCTTCTGGTTTTTTGGGTGAGGTACTGTGAACCGTAAGAAAATAACAGATGAAAGCTGGGGTTAAACGGAGCCTTACTCTCCTGGTGGGGGGAAGGAACACCCTCCTCACTGCAGGGGCATTTATTTGTACATTTTAGCAACTTAATGTCCTATGACACCCTGTTGTCCTAACAACCCACTGTTTGGATTGTCTTGGGGCTAAGTGTTCTCTGGGCTGGAGAAGCTTTTTCATGTGACTTCTCCTGGGCACTCTTTGTTCTTGGGAAGGCCATGCTCCAGCCTTGCACATCTGGTCAATTTCTAGCTTCAATGGCTCCCATGATGATGGGAAACTCATATTTTTAAAGAAACAAAAGGCTAAATAAAATGCATATGTATACCCACATGCACAAACATACATATGTACCATACATGTTTAGTGAGGATACTTTTATCTTATTTGCAACTCATATTTCTTTTTTTTTTTTTTTTTTTTGTCTTTTTCCTTTTTATCGGTACCGGGGATCGAGCAACCCATATTTCAATAAAACTTAAAGAACATGCAAGAGTTAACATAACACATTTGTTTATGCTTTTGGAAACTGATGTAACTAAGGATCTAAACAAGCTCTTCCATTGCTATGACACTGAGAGTGCCGTTCTCCAGGCACTAAAATCCTCCAGAGATTCTAATTGGAAAGATATAATTAACTCTTTACAATCGACATCTGCTTTAGAAGAATATAGCCTGGTATTAAGTGACACCCACTTTCTGCACTTTGTACAATTAATTGCCTGAAGGAATATCCAAGAACAAATTATGCTTAAACTTCACAAACCTTTATGAAATGTGAATTGTGTTTACAATTCACAAGTTAAAGTTCTCAAATACTTTGCTCGTGATTAATTAGAAGGAAGGGATTCAATATAAAAGTTAAACTGTCTTTTGTTTTGTTTTGCTGCAGGTCTTGAACTCACTACATAGCGCGGATTGGCTTCAAATTTGTGATGATCTTCCTGCCTCAGGCTTCTGAGCGCCAAGATTACAGATATGCAACACCACACCCTTTTTTTGCAATGAACTGACTTAAATGCAGGTAATATTTCACTGGGTGGTAGACAACGCATTTTCTTCTTTTTAAATTTTAATTTGTGACTGTTTTCAAGTGATAGCCAAAAAAGCACGAATTTAAGATTAAAATGTTATGTATGATGAAAAGACAATAACTTTAGAAATACTTAAGCTATTTATGTTGGGCAAATTTGATGCATCAGGATACTGCATCTTTAAGACATAAAATTATTTTATTAGTGAAGTTATAATATGATACAGTGGCAATGACTTTATGAAGAAGTAGCCCAAATGAAGAAATCTTTCTTCAGTCACAAATATCATTAGCCTAAAGCTACATACCTGGTAACTGTGAGAAGTGTGCCAATAGTCATGTCAACCCAAAGCACTCTACAAAAGCAGCATCCAAATAAGCTGATGGGTTCCACCCAAGAGCAGATAGCCTGATTGCCACAGCTATAGTAACACATGAGCAAGATGGACGTGATCTCAGAAATCACTCCAGAGGAAGCACAACTGAGCTGCACATCAGATGCTGTCTCCAACAAACACCTGAGCTTTGCTCACAAGCCACATACTTGCCACATACTAGCCTCAAGGGACATATATTCTGCAGGTCCTCCACTGAAACAATGTACTTTCTCAACTTGCCCCAACATGGACCTAATCTCTGCTCAGTGAGTGTTGTGGACTCATGATTTGGTCTCATATCCATGTGACTGACTGGGACTAAACCTTACACTGGTTTGTGTGTGCCTTATAGAGTAAGGGTTTGGTGTGTGAATGGATGTGTAATAAACTACACACTCAAAAGCCAGTATCAGCCAGGAATTTAGCTCAGGAGGCATAAGCGCCTGCCTGGCAAGTGCAAGTATCCGATCCCTGGTACAAACCAAAAAAAAAAAAAAAAAAAAAAAAAAAAAAAAAAAAAAGTAGCCAGTATCAGTTGTTGCCTGATCTCTTCCCATCTATTACTCTATTGTTAGTGTTCACAATAGAAACTCTGAAAATTTCTAATGATAATATGTATTCCAAAGCTATTATCATTCAGCATAAATGCAAATAATATATGAAAATAATACCTGTAATTTTCCAAATACTGATCACCTCCTTTTTTT
Organism: Cavia porcellus; assembly: GCF_034190915.1. Classification (NCBI taxonomy): domain Eukaryota; kingdom Metazoa; phylum Chordata; class Mammalia; order Rodentia; family Caviidae; genus Cavia; species Cavia porcellus. The sequence continues at coordinate 45,103,692 of NW_026947513.1, read as the reverse complement.
TTTTGGTACCAGGGATCAAACTCATGACCTCATGTTTGCCAAGCAGGCACGTAAGCCGCTGAGCTAACCTCCTGGCCCGATCATCTCCCTTTTTAAAAATTCCACATTAGACACCATTTATGTTTGTTAATATATCTTTGTCTGCCTTATATTTCCAGCCATAGCCTTTTTATATCCTTTCATTTTAGAGTAAGCTTGTGTCTTTCTGTTATGAGTAAATATGATCCCTATATTTCTTTGTTTGTTCTTTTTTTAATTAATTAAATTTATTGGTACATTTTAGGTTTACCTAATGATCACATTTATTACAGGGAATCTGCATCAGTGCACTATTAAGTTAATTCTATTTTTCCGCTTCCCTATTCTCCCTTCAGTCCCTCTTCTCCTTACTTACAAAAGCTTTGTTTTCATTTCCCGTCTTTTCTCATGTTTTTTTGTCTTCTCTTCCTTCCTTTCCCCAACCCTTCTCTCTAGTTCTCCTTCTCCTTTGAAAATTTTCTCCCTATTTCCACAATATCTATTGTGTATTTTGGTTCTTGTTTACACTTTTGGTTTCTAACACTAGAGAAATTATATGATATTTATACATGTGTCCTGTTTATTTCACTTAAGAGTATGGTCTCAATGCCTATGCATTTAGCTAAAAATGTCTCAATCTTATTATTCTTTATGGATGAGTAATACTGTGCTGTATTAAATACACACACACACACACACACACACACACACACACACACACACCCCTTTTATCTTCATCAGTTGATAGGCATTTGGGCTGTTTCCAAGATTTAAATATTACAAACTGCTGCTATTAACATGGGTCTGAATATATTACTGTGGCATGATGTTTTTAATTCTTTTAGGAAGATACGAAGAAAAGAAATGGCTCGGTTAAATGAAATTTCCAGATTTAGTTTTTGAGGAAATAGAACACTGATTTCCACAGTGGTTATACCTTTCTACACTGTGACCACAAATGATAAAGAGTTTCTTTTTAACCACATCCCTGCCAGAATTTGTTATTGGTTGATTTCTTGATAATAGCTATGCTTTCTGGGGTGAGATGGAAACGTAGTGTTGTTTTAATTTGAAATTTCCTGTATAATCAGTGGTGTAGAACATTTTTTCATATATTTATTTTCCATTTCCACTTCATCTGAGAAGTGTCTATTCATTTCAAATTCCATTTTTTGCACTGTATCTTTAAACCTGAGGTTGTAATTGATTTGAGTTCTTCATGTACTCTAGATATTCATCATTTATGTGAAGAGTAGCTGGAAAAATTTTTATTTATTCAGTAGGTTGTCTCTTTGCTCTATGCAGGTTTTCTGTTACTGTGAAAAAGCTTTTTAAAATGTGAGATCCCTATTGTTGATTTTTTGTGATAGTTCCTGTGCAATTGGAATTATGTTCATAAAGTCTTTGCCTAAATCTATGTCTTTGAGGTAGAAGACCTACTCTATCTTTCATAGGAAGTAGTATTTCTGCTTTAATATTTAGATGTTTGATCCATTTCAATTTTAGTTTAGTGCATCATGAATGATATGGATTTAATTTAAATCTTCAGCATATGGAAAGCTAGTTTTTCCAGCATCATCATTAAAGAGCTATCTTTCTTCCAGTGAAGATGTTTGACACTTTTGTCAGAAACAAGGTGGCTGAGTATATCTGTAATTGTTTCTGTAATGACTAATTTGTTCCATTAATCCTTGGGTCTTTTTTTCCCTCCAGTACCATGCTGTTTTATTACACTAGCTTTGAAGTATAATTTAAAGTCAGGAATTATAATGTCCCCTGTTTTGTCTTTGTTATACATGATTACCTTTACTATCCAAAGTGTTGTCTGGTTCCAAGTGAGTTTTAGGATTGTTTTCTCTAATTCTGTGAGATATGCTGTTGGAGTTTTGATGGGAGTTATATTAAATCTGTATTGTAATTTTGGAGATATGACCATTTTCATGATATTTAATCTTTGTAGCCAAAAGCAAAGAATTTCTTTCTATTTTATGATATCCTCAAAAATCTCATTATTTTGTTACTTTTCTTTCATTTCTAAGACAAAATACCTGACACCCAAAGATAAGGAAGGAAAGGTTTATTTAGCTTGTAGTTTCGGTTTGTAATCTGCTGGCTCCCAGGCAGAGTGGCACATGGCAGAGGGCAAAAGTTCATGCTGATGGAAAACAGCACAAACAACAAAGCATAAGGGGAAGAGTATAGAGAGGAGACTCTGTCCCTACGCTGTATGTAGGCCATGCCCATTTGAGTGTAGCACTCACTCCGGTAGTCCCATCACTGGACCATGAGTCATTCACAAACTATATGACCCATGACTGTGTGAGTCTTGGGAGGGACATCTAGACATAAACCATAATACTTGTTTTTCAGAGTAATGTAGTTTTCAATGTAGAGGTCATTTACTTCTTAGATTGATTCCTAGGTATTTTACTTTTCTAGGTGCTATTGTGAAATGTGTTGTTTCTCTAATTTGTCTCTCAGTGAGTTTGTCATTAATGTACAGGAATCATATTTATTTTTGAGTATTGACTTTTTGTCCAGTTGTATGATTGAATTTGGTTATTAAATCAAGAAGTCTTTTTGTGGAGTTATTGTGGTCCTCTAAATAGAGTACCATATAGTCTGCAAATAATGATAATTCAACTTCCTCATTTACTATCTTTATTGCCGTTAATTCTTACTCTTGTCTAATTGTTCTGGCTAATATTTCCAGAACTATATTGAATAGGGGTGGTGATAGTGGACATCCTTGTCTTGTTTTTTATTTTAGAAGGAAAGCTTTAAGTTTTTGTCTACTTAGTATAATGTTGACTTTTGATTTGTCGTAGATGGCTTTTATCAAATTGAGATAAAGATATTCTGTGGTGTATTAAATAATTGTCAGCTTGTAACACAGCTGAACTGAATCAGTGTGGCGCTGGGTGTGGATCACCTGCCCGACAATTGGAATGGAGAACTGGAAGGAAAGATGGTGTGCTGTTGATTCTCCTGAGAAGAATATCATGCTGGTTTTCCTAATATGAATTTGGTCGTTCTCATCATCCAGGGAGATCAGGTCCTCACTGCCACTGAGGGTGGCTGTGGTTCTTTTTAGGGGAGCTCTGGTCCTTATTCAAGCATCACCTTTTGGATCCAGCGCCGATCTCTCAGCCTCTTGGCACAGATCCGTCACCCTGCTGGGGCAGACTTTCAATTTCTGGAATCTTAACTATTATATAAGTTACTATAAATTTAATTTTGATCATGGCTAGTTGGAGTTCTGTATGCTTGTTATGGATTAAAAACAGGCGGTCAATTTAACGCCAGCTGAATTAAATCAGTATGGTGCTGAGCGTAGATATTCCACCTGAGAAAAAATTGCCAGCATAAATAGAGCCATGGAGAAGATGAGTGAGGCATTGTGGGTTCTCCTGCATGTTGCTATTTAAGCTGTTGGTTCTCCTGGAGGAGCTTGTCATGACTGGCTTCTCCAGTGTGAGTTCAACCATTGTCAGAGGAGCTGGGGACCTTTTTGGTGAGTGTGGCTGTGGTGCTCTGGGGGAGCTCTGGCCCTTACATTGAGCATTGCTTCCTGGCTCCAGAGGGGAAGACATGTGCCATTTAATCTCCAGGACAAAATCATCCTGTTGGCTTTCTGGCATGTACTTGACTGTTCTTATAGTCAGAAGAGTTTGGGGTCCTCCATGTGGCTGAGGATGGCTGTGGTGCTTTTCAGAAAAACCCTGGTCTTTGTTTTGAGTGTGACTTCTCAGTTTCAGTGTAGAACGCTCAACCTATCAGCACAGCTCCTTCACCGTGCTGGCATAGAATTCCTAGCTTCCATTACTGACCTTTGGACCTTCCCAGCACAGACTAGTGTGAGTCCTTCTTGGGGGCTCTAGACCTCCAGTTGGACTGGGAGGCATTATCATGGGCTCTAGGTCCTCATCCGGACTCATGCAGGACATTGTGGTGGGATTCAGGCCATTGGCTGAATATTCTGTGTCTTTAGTGTTGTGGACAGATTTCCTGCAGATTCTTGTGTTAATTCTGAGTGACCATCATAAAATAATCTTACAAATTCTGTGCTTTGATTCTAATTCTTCTCCTCATAACCTGTGATTACAACAATGCATCACTTATTTGTATATCAAATTCTTTTTCCATGCTAAGGAATTTTTCTTCCATGATGTCTGCAAACAGTTTTCTAAAATGTCATTTGTGCTACATTGTACTTTCTCTTGGACTCTGATTAATCTTATGTTATTCTTCTCTGAATCATTTGGCAGCAACTGGATTGTTTTCTTGTCATCCCTTCCTATATCTAAGAAGTCTTTCATTTCATGCTCACTACCACAATCCTGTCTTCTATATCCAAGGTTCTATCCTCACATTGACTCATTCTGCTGCTTTCCATGGAATTTTTCATCTCCTGGGTTTCTGTTTGAATAAGTTTTATGCATTTCATTTTTTCTTATGTTGGGCATTCATGGTTTGCATCATTTTCCTAAACTCTTCTATTTTTTAAAAATCTCTGTCTGCTCTTGAGTCACTAAGCATGCCTTTCATTATGGTCTGCATCTCTGTAGTTATCCAAGAAATTATTTCTGATTTGACTTTTCCTAAATTTTATTCTTTTGTTTTGTTACTTCCAGTGTTACTACTTCAGGGAGTTCATGTAGGTGACTCTTGGATTGTTTCATTTCATTGGATTCTGAGTTTGTCTTTAATGAGCTCAACATCTGGAGTTGCATTTGTTTAAGTATCTTCTAATTTTGTATTTTTAAAAGTTTAATTCCTAGATACTTATAAATTGCCTGTAGTGAGTAGTTTTAATGTTAGTATTTAGAATCTTTAGGAATTGACTATTTCTCAGAAGTGTCTTCACCAAACATCTGGCATTTAGGTTTTGAGTCTATTGCAAGATACTGCCTCTTCAAGTTATTGGGGATGAGAAATTACTGCCTACTTGGCCCAGCCCCTGGTTCTTTGGTACTGGCCTATAGAATTTTATATGACCCTTATACAATCTCAGTCATGTCATATAAGGAAGATCAACTGTTTAGAACAATTATGTCACTTTTTTTCAATTATGTCACTTTGGGTAAGGTAGTAAAATCAGCAATAAAAATAGCATCAAATATAGTCTAGAAAATGACAAACAGACGTAACTGTCAATTTTTCCACCTTCAACCATTTGAACTGTATTTGTGGTTGTATAACAAAATCTAAAATAAGCCAGAAAACTGTACGCAAGAATAAGCCCACAAATATGACAATCTTATCATCAAGAGAGAAAATTTAAAAGGGGTGAGAAAAAAATAAAGAAATAGAAGAAAAATAAGAGATTGGAAGGAAGCCTGAAGGACAAAGAAAATACATGCAAATTTTGAACAAGTGGTACGTAAGTCAGAAGAAAAAGAGGGAAGGGAGAAATGAAAACAAGAGCAGAACAGAACAACCACAACAATAGCAAAAAAAGAAAACTAGAAGCCATATTCACACTCATATGAAAACAAAAACAAATAGCGACAAAATAAACAAACAACCCCAAACAAACAAAAATTAAAAATAATAGTGAAAGAAAATAAAGAAAAGATTAACAATAGGAAAAGAAAAAAAAATGAAATGTCCACCTCAGGGTGTGTCTCTGCTGCCAGTGGTAGACAACATGGGCAGAAAGAGTCTAGGTTCATGGTGATCAATCCCAGCAAGACAGCCATTCCACAGCAGGTTAGAGGATGATCCCAGGAGCCTGTGCCCATATACCCACTGAAGCTCAGGTTGGCTTCTGTCTTTGAAGGTGGAACCAGACCCACCCAGCCCAGGGTAGTTCATGGTTTCCTTGTAGACTTGAACTCAGCTGGGAGCCGCTAGGTGACTCCTGGCTGACTGTCCTCTCTTAGATCAAATGCAACAATTGAGCCACTGCAGTTCGTTGCATCCGCTGCTGTGTGCTACTGGTGCACTTCCCTATGGAGGCCTCTTGGGTCACCAGCAGTCCCTGTGTGTCTGCAGTTTCAAGCTGTCCTCCCACACAGAGTCTGGGCTCAGGTATAGAGTGCCATTGGTTGATATTCATTGACACTCTCTCTGCTCTCCCAGGGGGCTTCAATGCTCACTTCAGTTCCTTCTTGGGTCTCAGACACCCATTTCCTTCCATCTCTTCCTCCCGTTGCTAAATTCAAGTATTTGAACAGGAAACCTCAGGGATTCTCTTTCTCTGCTGCTCACTTTTCCTTCACCTTCCTGAAAGCTTTTCTTCCTTTGTTTTTAACACTTTAATGGGTTTTCAAATTGATTTTCCTGCTCCAAATGCAATGGTACTCAAGTCTCAAGTGCTGCGCATTTAAAAGTAATAAAACAAGCAACAATTCCACTTTTTAAAAACAATTTTACAAATTGTGAAATACTTCATAAATTAAACAGGCAACTCTCACAGTAAATATAATTAGGTATAGATTATTTTGGAAACATCCAGTGATATACACCAAATCATGGAAGTCTTAGACTAAGCAACAATCTAAGTAACAATTAGAAGTTAATTAGGCAGTGCAAGTAAGATGTGCGAGTTTAGAGTGAGTAATTCAGAATATGTGAGGCAGGAAATAAGAGGTTAATGACCTAAATGCCTAATGATAAGGAACCCTGAGAACATTAATATGGACTATGGATTATTTTATGTTAGATTTAGTAACAATGACACCATTCTGTGATTTTCTAAATAGCAGATTCAATGAATCATTGTATCATAGACAGATAAATTACATAAAAGTATTATAGGCACTCAGACAGGCTTTCAAGAAAGTCAGTACAAAGGATGAAGACACATTACAACTATAGCTGGAAGCATATCTGTTGGAAGTCAGACTTCAATATAAAAATGGATTGACCAGGTCTGTATGTCTCTCCAAGGGATAAGTTTAATACCTGGTATAGTAAAGTCTAGACAGGCATCAGTCATCTTGGTAAGTGCCCAAGTGGCACAGTCCATCCCTTCCTGAAAAGTCCTTTGTTATTTCTGTGCACACTTGTGACAATACCTGCTTCCCCACTGGATCTGTATTACTTAAGTGGCTACAATTCAACCTGATTGTTTGATTATAGTTTAGTCCTCCTTTGTACCCACCTCAGTATTTTATACCTTAGGATTTTGCTCTGTGGTAATAGTTATTATACAAAAGAGAGGAAAAGAAAGTGCTCTAAACTATATAACTGCATGTATATTTAAGTGTATAAGATAGGAAATGATATCACAGAGTTTTATTGGATCATTGAACAGAACTGTTTGCAGTATCATTGTTGGAATGTCCACTCTACAAGCTTTAATTTTGTGACTTGAACAATTATTTCTAAGATGGCAATATGTAATCCATTAACTAGTGATTTCCTACTGTTCATTTTTTTTCTGTAAATCTGTATAACTTGTACCCTTTCACTGTTTTTTTCTTTTCTCCTTAAATAAAATTAAAAAAAAAAAAAAGCAAATGACAAACCCAGAAAAAAAAAAGAAACTTCCTCTAAGAAGCGTGCTTGTTGGCACCCACTTGGAGCCCCTCCCATACTTCACAGGAGCTGGCTCTCGCTCTCTCTCTCTCTCTCTCTCTCTCTCTCTCAATGCAATTTTCTACTTTTAACTTCTGTTGTTCCTCAGATTTCACTCTGTAATTTTGGGGTGCAAGAGCTCAGCATATCAGAGATCTAGCAGGTTTAGATCACTTGAAAGTCCTGTATCATTTGGAGGTCCAATGAAGGTCCGGTATGAACTGAGTATGTATAGAGGGACAGTCCATGTTGTCAAGGACTAAGGAGCATAGTAGAAATGAGAAAATAGAAATAAAGATTTTTTTCTTGTTACTAAAAGATATTAAGGTAAAGAATGATGAGAATTTTATGTTGTACTAGATCAGATTTATACTAGGAGCTAACAGCATGTTTACCTTTCTTTTTCTTCTAAACTTTTCATTCCTCTTGATGTTACCATTCCGACCACAACTCCACTAATCTCTCTTCAAATGAATTATCTCACAGGTACTTATAAACTGATTAGTGATTCACCATGATCTTTCTGTCTTAAGACTGGACCACTGAAATAAACAGCAAGTATGAGAATTGTGAAAATGTAGAGAGGATTTCAATAGGTAAAGTGGACAGAGTCTAACCACTGAGGGAGTTGAAGAAAGTGAGAGAAATTAAGATTCCAATTCATGAGGTAACTGGCTATTAAAAAATAGTAAAATATAAGACCCCTGCCCTCTTTAAAAGCAGGGTATAGAAAAAATAATGACTTCAATTCTGAGCATGTCAGATTTGAAAAGTTATGTGATATCCAGGGAGGATTACCTGTAAGCAGTTTAGCTTAAACTTTAACTTCCTGGCTCAGGAGGTTAGCCCCTTCTTAAATAGCGATTTGGATGTAGGAGATTTTCTAGGACAAAACTTGCAAATCATCAAAAAGAAGGTCTGGAGTTCGGAAGAGTGAAATTCAGATGCATGCTGACATTTAGGGGAGAGGCATGTAAAAAAAGACAGTCACCAATACCGCTTCCCAAGCACCAGCATTAAAGAGTTTCAAGATATAAATGAAGAAAACCAGAAGAAAATAGGGTAACTGAAGCTAAGCTACAAAGTAGTTTTAGAACGAAAGAGTGTTCAAATGGTCTAGTGCACTAAAGAAGGCAAATTTTTAAAATAAGAAAGAAAGAAAAAAAAGCACTGTCCTTCAAATTAAACAACAATGTGATAACCCTTTGATGGAATCTGAGGGTGGCTTAAAGGTAGAAAGATCTGTAAATCCTCCATCATGACTGTAAGGAGCACTAACTGGCACGTGGCAGGAGCATACTGAGAAAGTGAATGAAGTTTCCACGTTTCCATGGGTTCCAGGGACGGAAGAGGAAGTGCAGTGCGTACAGTCTTAGACTCCTAAGACTCCTGTACGGTGGAGACAGCTAGTACTTTTGTAAGATTAACATAGAATGAGACCAGTAAACCAAGAAGAAAATCTTTGTCCTACTTACACTTTTAATATGTTTCGATTTCCTTCACTGTTACTTTTGCTTTGCTAAAAAGTATCTCAATTTACCTCTTGTCAGTATGTAATTATATGATAAACTTCTCAGAATTTCAGATTAAATCTTTTTTTTAGTTTTTGGGGGCAATAAGTTCCTTAGCATTTTAGGCATTTCTATGATTTCTACCTGAATTATCCATGAATATGTCTGTTATGGGGAAATGATACAGTATTCTAATCATACATCTTTTCTACCTACTCTGTTTTGATAATGGTGACCTTGTCTAGGCCAGGAAACAATTTTTATAGTAAACGGTTGAGATTATATGGTGAAGCAACAGGTAGATAACAGCATATTTCACAGTTTTAGAAAAGGAGACCAACTATCATGAATAGGGAATTACAAATTTTAGAATTATAATTTATAAATAAACACCTTTAGCACGAAACCCACTATTCCATTTCCTCACATTAATGTTGTAATTCTATAAGGAATTGCAGGTTGTTAATTAGTATTGTCTCCAGTGAAACTTTGTTTTCAAAATGTCAAGTAAACTTTTTCCTCTCTTTGAATGAGCTGTCTTTTCACTGCTTCCTTTGTTTTGCAATGTATATTCTTCGGACTAACTCCTAGGTACTGCAGATCTTTGTAGTAAAATTTGATTGTGAGTAAAAGTGAACCAGAAATTGATTTTATTCTCAAATAAGTTGGAGACAAAAAATGACAAATCATGCAATTAAATAACTATAAAACAAGGTAAAGATACATAAACATAGATATCGTAATACAGTAGCTCAAAGCCTACAGTAAGAGCTAAAGCACATTTTTACTCCTTTATTGTTCTTGCAAACCAGGCAAATAAATTAACTGCTTCAATCTTCAGTATCTTATTTGTGGAAAATCTTGTGGTGAATTTCATAGAATCAGTTACCACAATATTTTTCTACCTATCAACAGCAAAGTAGTCAAAGAAATTAATTTTATGGCAGTAATTAGGAAAACATAATGATAAGAGTTTAATGAAAAGTATTATATAGCTGTTTCTTCTTTTCCATTGTTATGGACAGATTAACATAGATCTACAGAAGAGACTAGTTAGTTTGTCATTTCTAGATGATTTAATGTGGGTAGTTCACAATAGCAAGTTTAAGGTGAGTTAAAAATGGCAAAACTATGAAGTTAAAATCTTTCTTTCTTTCCTATAGAAAATAACAGTTTTGTGAGATGTAGGGTGGAAATTAATAACAGTCTTATTTCTAAGTATACAGAGAACAAGCGTCATAACTCACATAATTGTGTCATTTTATTACAGTGATGAACTGTAAAGGTTTTAAAACACAAGACAACCTTTGTATTGCTGTGTTTTTAAGATTGTCCTTTAAAAACATGGACTATAAATCTTTATAAAATGCAGTTGCATTTTAATTGCCACCCTGATGGAATTTTGTAGCAATAGAGTGTTCTGTTCAAGTTTAAGCAATTGTGACTTATTAAAGCATACATTTGTTAACTGAAGAATATTACTTTTACTTAGAATTGTGTAAGATTAGAAATAAAACAAATTAGAGTGATCATTTTGTATATTTTCTTGCTTTGTTTTAGATAAGTAAAGTATGGTTCAAAAATATGAATTAATTACCCAACGGTCATCCTGGTGAATTATGGAAGAGCTGGACTCAAAACCATCTTTAATCTCCCAGTGTTACACTCAAAAGAGCCCCACAGATACTGCATCTCTGTTATGAAAGTATGTTAGCTTTTATATGTAAAGTAAAGGCTTAAAAGCATCCAATATTAGAAATCAATTGAAGACAATACTGTGCTGATTACCAGTTTAATATTCAGTGTTTTATTTTTAAGGAATATAACATTCTTAGTTACAAAATTTGTTTATGTTAACTTGATAATGGTTACAAAAACCATTAATTCTATTGAAATTAACCTGGGCTAGTTACTTGACTATTCTCAACATGTAGAATATTAAATTGTTTCCAGTGTCTTACATTCATCCTCCAGAGGAAGTTATACCTCAAGGGACATTTTTGGAGACACAAACAGAGAAGAGACCTAAGGGAATCAGTCATCTTTGTTCAACATTTCCTGAGCAATCAACAATTGGATTTCTTCCACATATTAACGTATACATTACTCAAGAGCACCAAACTTCAATGCCTTTTTGGCTCTGGATTCTTCACTTGAGGATATTCACTTAAAATTCTCAGTAGTTTGAAGGTAAGTTACACTTGATTGCATTTGTTCCATGGACATGTTGGTTGTGGGTTTCAAGAAAAAATAACCCAAATATAGTTGGATGCATGCAAAATTTAAATCTGATTCATAAAAATTTTAAAGACACTGATATGTTTTCACCTTGAGTGTAAAATCAGTGATTAGATATTGATGAAAGCATATACAGTCTAGAAGGTACTGAGGTCTGTATATAAATCAAATTTAAAATACTTCATTAAATCTTTTCCCCACATGATAAAAGGCTTAAAAATAAGCAATTTCTCTCTCAGAGCTAAATCTAGATAAACTTTTCAGTATTACATAATCTTGTAAAATATGTGAGTTTTAGAAAGACAAATATTGCTAAAACAAATAATTTGTGTTATTAGGTTTTTCTAAAAGTCCCTTTGTGTGATCTTTAGTAAATTACATCCCCATGTAATTATAAAGTGTTTTAACACAAGTTTCTGAGTCTAGCATAGTAAAGTTTTTCTAATTTTTAAATTTTATACTTCTCTTATGTTACTTTGTATTATGATTTTATCTTTTCAGTGCTTACGTATCTTTTCAGTGCTTACAATATTTATATAGTGTTCAGATCTCCCACAGTCAAACTATCCTGGTTCTAAAAATCATGCCATTTATTGTCAGCATGGCTTGGGGAAACTTACGTGATTTTTTTCTGGTCCTTTCCTCCTTGGAAAAAAATAGGACAGCAGGGTTTGTTTGGGACAGTAGATTTTGTTTTTTGAGAATGAAATAATGCAGGAATAAATAAAAGCAGTTTCTGTTGGGTGTATAGATTTTGAATAATCATTTAGAATAGAAACTTCTTTGTGAATAGGGTCATGAACTACTTTCCCTCCCAATCTGGCCTTCAGTCTTTCTCAGATCAATGGTACAGAAAACCAGCACAGTAACAATGTCAGCGGGGAGTGAGGCTGACAAATTAAACTTGTCATGAATGTGGTATGCTTGGGGCGAAATATCTGGGAAAAATGTGCAAAAATAGTTGGCTACTTAGTTCTGGAGTGTAGAATATAAAATTAATGTCCATAAAATTAATATACTAGAGTTATCAAGTCACAGATGGTTGTAAAAAACATGGACAATGGTTTAAAATAAGACCTGAAAGCTCAGAATGAGAATCCAAAGATAAAGAATGTGTTGGATGCTTTTGGGATAGGAATGTATTTTGGAAAACTGAGAATTAACAGGCAGAAGATCTCTGAGGTGGCAACATGGTAATAAAGACAGGAGCATTTCAAGAACATATAGTCAAAAGCACTAAATATCATATATAAATTAAGCTAAATTAGGATCTAATCATTTATAGTATGTTTGGATATTGCAAAGGTACTTTTGAGAATTCAAATGTATATCTTTCCTCAGATTTTTCATATAAGTTCAATGTCATTCCTGTGTTCAAAATCTTAATGGTCTTTCATTTTCTCATTACTTGAGCACAAACTTTGTTGTCCAGTATTTGCAGCATTTCACACCACTTGTTATATCTTTTATAAATCTCTACAAAGTAAATTTTATGTAGGCAAAGGCATTTGTCTGTTATTTAGGGTCAAATATTGATACACACTAGTCAATGGATATTACTAAACAAATCAGTAAATAAGTGTGCTAACTCCCTAACATGTCAGCAAGAGCTGCTTTCTTTCTTCTGAATGTATTTCACACTTTTCTTCTTCATCTTTCCTCATGAATTGCACAACCTAATGAATAATCCTGTCTGTCCTGGTTAAAATTCTACTGTTGATGTCAAAATCTATTATGCTGGTCACATTTGGCTGCCCATCAAATTGGATTAACAAACCTGTGGGGAGGGGATTGGACTGGGATAGACTGTTGATGAGTTCATAACAGCATGGCCTATTCAGAGGAGGGGCCTTTAGGAGTGAGTGGGACATGGCTCATGACTTTGGAGACTGTATCTGTTCCCTGGCATCTTCCCCTCTGGCTGTTCCCTCTGTGGATGCTTGCTACACACTATGATTTGAGCAGTGCTTCTTTACCATGCCCCTGTGCCATTGACATCTGACACCACGAACAGAAACATCTGAAACTGAGCCAATAAATTCCTCAACGTGTTTAGGATTGGCTGTTTTAATAGAGCAACAGGAAACTTAATACAGAAAATTGGTGCTAGAGAAACAGCCTCACTGCTGAGACTTGTGAGGTTCAGAATGCTGTTGAAGTGGTTTGTGGGAGAAGTTTGGAAAGTCTAGAGATACAGGCTAGAGAAACCCTTAATGATGCAAACAGAGCTTGATGGGTGATTCTAATGAGAGCTCAGAAGACTGGGATGATGATAGAAGTGTGGAGACTAAATGCCAGTCTTGCAAGATTTCAGATTAAAATGAGGAATCTACTTGGGAATTTAAGTAGAAACTATGCCTGTTTTATTTTGGCGTATTACTTTACATTTTGCCCATGCTTTAAAAATTTGTGTTAGACTGAATTTAAAGGAAGTGGACTAATTGACGTGCTAGAGGAAATTTCATGGCAATCTCATGTTCCAGCTGTTGCATGGGCACTGGTGGTTATTGCATCCACGGTATGAGAAGGCCTGCAACAGGCCTCCATGTTACCCACATGATGCTGGTTATTCAAGAAGTCAGTATACAAGGGTTATGGTGTCACAAAAGCTTTCACCCAGACTTTAGGATGGTATTGGAGGCCACACAAGTGTTATAAACAGTGTTGTAAGTTCCCTGCTGGGAGCCCCTGAGAATGTAATGTGTGACTGCATTGAGGCTGAAGCTTAGCAGAAACTCTAGATAGCTGAAGATGCCAGGCGGGTGGATTATCCAGCAAAGAGAGCCACAGACAGCAAGAAGAGCCAACCCAAGACAGAGCCCATGTGGAGTGCAGTGAGTAATGCCACAGGTATGAAGCTGTACAAGCACTTGGAATTCACAGCTTATTACCATGTGCTCAGTGGCTGGGCATAGAGGTTCAGGAGTTAGTGTTTCCCCTACTGACTTCTGTTCATGCTTTTGTCTGGTATTTTCTTTTTCCCTATTCTTTGCTATACTCTTACTCCATTTCCCTATTCTTTTATCCATACTGCTGTATCTTGGGAACATGTAATTTGCTTTTGGAATTTTATAGGGGTTTTCAGCTAAAAGTTTGTCTTCAGTATCAAAGGAGGCTTTGGACTTGGATTTTTGAACAGTAATAGAACTGTTGAAACTTTAGGGGAAACCAGATGTGCAGGTAAGTAATTCTAGCACCCAAGAGGAATGCTGCAAGTTCAAGGCCAGTCTTGGCTACATAGCGAATTCAAAGCCAGATTGAACTGTAAAGAGATCCTGTCACAAACAAACAAATAAACAAACAAATAAAACTAACTAATTAACTGCAGGTGAGAAATCAAAGCACTTTTCAGTTGTCAAAAGGATAGTTGTACCATTTTACATTGAAACATGCCCTTTTTTTTCAGAGATTAAGTAAAATAGAAATGTGACTGAATGTTAATGAATTTGTGCTAGTTAATCTAAATTATCACCCTGCCTATATTGGCAAACTCCTGAAGAGTTTATTGAATCGTGAAAGGATTAACTTTACCAATGGGTTAATTCACTGATGAGATAATTGATTGATAAGTTTCTCACAGAAAGCAGGTCCTAGTTAGAGCAGATGGGTCATCAGGGTGAACTTGAGGAAAATTTGACACCTGGCCTCTTCTCTCTGGTGTTTCCCTAGGTCTCTCTCTCCCAGATATCACAATTTGAGCAGCTCCTTTCTGCCAAACCCTTGCATCCTGATGACTGGCACGTCTGAATCTGTGTACCAGTGATAAACCTCTGTTCCTTTAAGTTGTAGTGTCCAGAAACAAGGAAACTGTCCCCTCTGGTTGCCATCATTCTCTAGTGTCTTTGCATCTTTATTAGCATATTGTACATTTGAATTGCACATTTGTTGAGAGAAGAATTTATACAAATTAACATGGTGTTACTGTCTTAGGTGGTACTAAACCTTGCCTTTGGCTCACACATACATTTTCTTTTCACTCTTATGGTTTATGGTACGTAATTTACACAGCATAATTTACCAGTCAGCTCTGTCATTCAGAAGAAGGACTTCTTTTAGTCTATGTCTCATTTTCAATGTCAGATTTCCACCGCAATGAATTAGCAGCACTGTGGTCAGGACATTTTCCACGTGATCCCCAAGGTCCAGTAACCTTATCACAAATCCCGGAAATCTTTGTTCTAGGAAATGAAATTAATACACAAATGAAATCTACTGTTATGTGATGTTTGAATAACAAATTATGAACATAATTGCACAGGGACTTCTGAGTTTCTAGCCTTTCTCTTTCTATCGATTCAGACACACAGTACTGGAATCTGATGCTGCTGAATCGAGAGTAACGATCATGGTATCAAAATGGTATGATATCTTAAATTTGAAAAATGCATCATTGTGTTTAAAATTTAGAGTCTGGATAATGGATAACAAGCCCGATGTGTTCAGGAGAGAGTTAGTGGACGTTCAGGGTATCCCCCTCTTCTGGAGTATCGCTGAACACTGGGCTCAGGTGGCGTCATTTGAGGCCCAGCCAGACGACCTTCTAATCTCCACATACCCCAAGTCCGGTAAGCCCTTTCCACAGTTATCCTAACTGATTAGACAATGATCTACATGTGGGAACCAACTGCTGTGCACATTACTAGGAACGTCTTAGCTCAGCTGATCAGTTTTCAAAAGGAACACAGTGTGTAGTTTGCTGAATATTTTTTTCTTGTATTAGGCAAATTCACTTCCTATTCTGAAATGCCAGCCATTGAATGAAGAATGTACTGGAGAGAAAATTAATCTTGTTTCATTTTTCTTTTAAATTCCAACAAAACCTATTAACATTGTGTATAATTTTGGTATATAGTCTAAAATATATTCTAATATATAGGCTATATTAGAGTATACACATTGCTTTACTCTAAGTTAACACATAATAAAATATTTACATATAACTTTTAGTGTTTAAATGTTTTATTTATAAAATAACCTGCTGACCTAGTTTATGTCAATAAGAATTTAAAATGAGTTACATAGAGTAAGCAATGATTTATTTCTTTAGATTTACTCATAAGAATCTTCTGATTCAGCCAGTGATGTATGTACATGAAAATAACAGAAAGATAAGACTCTCTTCCAGGTAATTATCCAATTAATTTTAGTCCTTATCCAATTGTTCTAATTAATAAACATTCTATAATGAACTTCTCTTAAATTCCCAATTTATTCTTTAGAAGAAGAAATCTTTAATAATTATATCAGTTATTAGTCCTTTAAAATCACAGATATCAAAATTATTTCAAAGTATTAAACAATTCTGGGAGGTAACACTGAATTTTGAATATTCTATGCTAACCTTATAAGTTCACAGTCTCCAAGGTGACTCTTTATTTGAAATAAATTTTCTGTCTTTTTTTCAAATATCATGGTAAACAAACTTTACATTACAAAGTATAAAACACAGTCAAATTAGTATTTCTTTGAAACATATTTTGTGGGCCACAATTTGCTAGTAAATGCAATAGCATTTACTAATGGGATGTGAAATGTGCCATATTTAGGTCTCTTTGGAGTATCTATCTATCTAATCTCTTAAAGAAATTTCTTATGTCTAAAATAAAGCAAGAAACAAAACCTTTAAGGAAGTATTACTTACTTCTTCTTATGATTAATAGGATAGAAACTACTAAATTTTAGATCCTTTTTTTTCACCTCTTCACAAAATGTTGAATATTTTCACCTGAAGTTCTCTTGAATGCTAAGACTCAATAATATTTTTTAATAATAAGAAGAAATATATGAGTTAATAATACCTTTGAAATTGGCTGCTTCCCTTTCCCCTTAGGAGAGTACATAGTTAGTCATGATCGATCATCTCTCTAGTTCTGCTTTTAAAATCTTACTTATGTGTATAATTTAATCAAATTTTACAAACACATGTGCACACATGGTACATACATCTTTGTTCAAGATAGATAAAGATATCTTCTAGAAAAGAGGAAGGGGAAAATGAAAATAAAAGACATATTTTTGTTTATATATTATACAATTTCTTTGCCTCTAGACCCTCTCAAGTTTTACAGGAAAGTTTAGAATTTCTATTTTTTCCCTCAGGGACAACCTGGATCAGTGAAATACTGGATTTGATCTATAACAATGGGGATGCAGAAAAATGTCAAAGGGATGCAATATACAAACGCGTGCCTTTCATGGAACTTATCATCCCTGGATTTTCAAACGGTATTTTCTCCTAATGTCCCTTTCCCTGCAGTAGTAAATGTACTTATCCTTGTGTGATAGGCAGAACGGTCAAATAGGAAAATGACACAAGTGTGTATAAACGTCTTTCATAGAAGAATTGGAATTTTGCTATGTTGGTAACTTACTACCATCCATAATTATTCTTTCTCTATCCAGGTAAAGTATGCTTAAAAGATTTTGATGAAGCATAGTTTACCTAATTCTGGAAGTCTTAAAGTTTTAAATAGTGTGTCATCATTATATGTTGCAATTCAGTATTTGAGCCAACATACATGGTATGTATTGCTAATTAGCTGAAAGAGATTATGTGAATACATGGCCTATTTCTGTCCCATCAGTGTTACATATGAAATTTACATAGACATTTATGAAAGTAATTATCCCTTTGTACTCACAGGCAAAAAAAAAAAGCTTCCCAGTGAACCAAGATTTTAAAATATTTTATTTCATTAGAGATTTCATAAATTATGAAGTCAAAGAGCTATATATTAACCCACTAAACAGGATTAATGCTTATAGTTTGTTGATTTTTATATTTGTAGGTGTTGAACAGTTGAAAAACATGCCGTCTCCTCGATTAATGAAAACACACCTACCTGTTCAACTCCTCCCTTCTTCGTTTTGGAAGTACAATTGTAAGGTAGAAAATTACAAAAAAAAAAAAAAATAAATTCTTACTTGGGTGGGTTGTACTTTATTCTCATCATTTAAGGAAAATAAAAGATGAAGAATTGCAGCCCTTGGGTAAATCATTGCAAAGGAGAAAATATTAATTTAACCCATAAATCCCTGGAATCAGAACAGGGCCCCATAACAGTGGGCCTTGGAAGACAGACAGGGATTAGATCCCACTCCAAGATCCTGAGATCACCATTCTAATGCCTTTCTATCGCCATCTTCATTGCCACCAAGATGGAGGCATAGAGGGTGGCCCTTCCTGTTGTCATCTTCACCATGGGTAAACCAAGCCAGAAGTCCCAGAGAATGGTGTCTCCCCTCGCTGCTGCCGTAAGTGAGGTGAATCACTTGGGGAGGTGCAGGGACCAGAGGGAATGCCAGTGACACAATACGGCCCCAACCGGGTTGCCCAGGATGGAAGGATGGGACCAGTGGCATAAATAGTCTGAAGCAGCAATATCAGTAGAGTCAACAGGTGGTGAGTTAGGTGACCCACCACTGTGCCTGGGGACAAAGATGCATGGGATAGAAGCAGATGGACAGGGAATCCGTTGTCTCTTTCTCTCTGTCCCTGTCTTTCTTTCTCTCCTTTTGTTTTGTTCTGTTTTGGTTTTTTCTTTTCTTTCGTTTCCTTTTCTCTCTTTTCTTTCATCTTTTTCCTCTTTTCTAAATTGCTGGCGAGAACTCTAATCACCGACAACTAACCCTATCATCTAATCCCAGAGTCAAGTTCAGACAGTTCCTTGCTTGCTTCCTCCCTGGTTCCTTCTCTTCTGCCTTTCCCTCAGTCTCTCAGAGTTTGCACCGTCATCCGCTGTCCTCCAGCCTTGCTGCTGCTTTCTTTTCAGTTACCTTTGTTTTATCCACCTTCTGAACTCCTGCCACCACACAGTAACGCTGCTCTACCAATGGGAAACATTTTGAACACAAGCTCCCAATTTAGAATCAGTTCTTACATAATTCTAGATTCTGCTCCTATGGTTCAAGGTCCAAAACTAATACCTGGCACAGTTTGTCATCTTCTAAACTGTGCTTGATGCTATCATTATTGCTAATTATACTACTTTAGCTAAGATTCACATCTTCTTTAATCAGTTATTTTCCCTTCTATAACAATACTGGGAAACACTGTGTTAATAACCTTACCATGGCCTACACCAAAGAACTGGGGACTGAACTAAAGAGTTACCGACATCTAACTATTAATTAACTGGGAAGGTAAGATCTTCAAATAGACAAAAGCCAAGAATCTCCTACACACACAAAGTATCTCTGAGGAACAGACTTTTCCTAGAGAGGACTTGGTACTAGTGACATAACTATGCACAAACTTACAAGGATTTACCCAGAAAAGAAAAGAAAAAAATTGAAATAGAAAATAAAAAGATATGGAAGCAAGATGCAATCTCAGATCTCCAGCCCACACAGAACAAGTCTAAGAGACAATGAGATAGAGAAAAATGGAAGAGACATGTACCAGAAATTTCTAAAGTCATAGGAACCAAAGCAAAGAAACAAATCCACAAGTCTATAGAGGAAATCAGATCAGAAATAATCTCTCATGTAAAGAAAAAGAAATGTCAGCCTTTTTAAAGGAATTGTTCAGCAAATCTAGAATAAAAATACATAAAAAATGGATGATGATATAAAGAGGATAAAAACCATGATTGGTCAACAGAGGAAAGAATAAAATGCATGAAATGAATTCAGATAGATATCCAGAAAATTAAAAATTCCATTGAACGTTGGGAAACTTGGTTGTACCTAAAATGTACGAATAAACTTAAAAATATATACATTTGTGAATATATGTCAGAATATTAAATGTACATGTCAAGATCAGGAAATACAGAAGAGCAAACTGATTCTGATAATGTTAGGCAGAAATTTAACAACTACTCATGAATTTTTAAAATGTTAGTTTTTCTTATTTCCCTACAGATGATCTACATGGCACGGAACGCCAAAGATGTGGCTGTGTCTTACTATTATTTCCACCAGATGGCAAAAATGCACCCAGAGCCCGGCACTTGGGAGGAGTTTCTAGATAAATTTGTGGCTGGGAAGGGTAGGTCCAACTTTTCCTTTAACCATGGCACTCGAGACTGAGACATCTTTTTTTAAAAAGAGATACCAAGTTTAAAGATAAATCTTGTGCTCATTATAACTGAATTTACCCAGCACTGTACTAGTGTACTAGGACAGTGAAGCAAGTGGAATGTATGCAGTGTCTCTGCCCCCAAGGATCTTTGGAGAATTTGTGACACACATTTCTTAGTTTCTAGTTCCATTGTTCCACTAATGGCTAGAAATTACTGTGAATGAATACAAATGCTTTTATCTCTTGCTGCCTGCACTATTATACCACTTTAACTTTATA
This sequence comes from Cavia porcellus, assembly GCF_034190915.1. Taxonomy (NCBI): domain Eukaryota; kingdom Metazoa; phylum Chordata; class Mammalia; order Rodentia; family Caviidae; genus Cavia; species Cavia porcellus. The sequence goes on along the minus strand of NW_026947513.1, from coordinate 45,083,097 downwards.
AACATATTCCTTGGACATTTTTTCTTTAGCATTCCTTCATTTTTAATCATACACACTATGAATACTCCTAAGTAAAAAAAACTGTCCTTACCATTCTGTTTTTCTACGGATGTATTCTCTTTTTTTCGGAGATTCAATCATTGTCATGACTGTAACTCAACTAATAATGTCTTAGTTACTTCTCTATTGTTGCTGAGACAAAAATTTGGCACTCAAAGTTAAAGAGAGGAGGTTTATTTAACTCACAGTTAGTATAGATTTCAGACCATAATTGCCTGGCTCCAAGGCAGGGTGGCTTAAAGAGGGGGCATCACAGAGGAGAAACAGTTCATGGTGCCCACAGGTAGCAAAATCAACAAAGAACCTTAACAGTGTCTTTCTTTCCCTTTTATACTCTATCTAGGTGACTGAGATTAGAGTGGTGCAAAACCAATCAGTGGACTAGTATAGTAACCATATATCCTTAATCACACCACAGAATCACACAGTCTAGATCAAGCCATCTCTGCTACAGTTCCATCTATGACCACATGAGGTTTCGGAAGGGCATCCAGATACAACCATAACAACTAACAATTCTCCTAACAATCTTTCTCTATATGAATTCTGTATTTGTGGCAAAGACAACTCAGTGCTATCTTGCATAGACTCATTTCTGCCATTGCCTGGCCTATGCCTTACGAATAGCTTGTGACTATCATTATTAAACTCGGGTTCTTCTTAGATCCAAATATCACTTCCTCCATAGGCTTTTCCTACCTGCTCCATTCAGATGACTCTCTCTTCCTTTCCTCTCTGTAAATTTCCACATCTCTTGTGACCTGTATTACTAAATATCTGCCCCCCCCTCATAGTTTCAGGTTCATTTATTAGAAATTACATTAATTTGCTGGCATTGCCATAGCAAAGAGTATAGGTGAGTGGGTTCAACACCAAGTATTTATATTTTCATACTTTTGGTTGTTGTAAGCCGAAGCACAAAGTATCATCTGGGCTGTTCCTTCTAAAGGATGTTGCTTGGCTTGTGCCTACCTCAGGACCTAATTTTAAACTCTTTACTTCAAAGATCACATCCCAGGACAGACACAGTCTGAGATACTAGGGGTAAATTCAGAGAGAGCTACCTCATGTATTTCTTTTATTCTTATCACTACTTTTCCTTGAGTTAATAAGTAATCAATATATATATACAATGATAATTACGAGTTTAAATGACACTTAAAATTTTTTTTCTTCATATAAATAGTAATTTTGCAAATATTCTGTCTTTACTCTCAGTAAGTTTTGGGTCCTGGTATGACCACGTGAAGGGCTGGTGGGAGAAAAGGAAAGATTATCGCATCCTTTACCTATTTTATGAAGACATGAAAGAGGTGAGACATAGCTGCAGCTTCTTTAGCATCATCTTTTTGGATATTACTTTCCTTCCCTCTGGGTCGAAATATATGAAAATCTTCTTTCCTGTCAATTCTGTCTTAAAGTCATATTTTACTCAACTGTTCTTTCTCTTACTGCATCATCTCTGTCTAGGCATCTGATTTGATTTGTGTTCCACTTTGCTGGTATCACCCACTGTTGGAGAAAGACTTTTTAGGAACAGGAAATCAGAGTGTTTCCATCTCCTTTTACAAGTGTCTCAGTGTATAATACATCTCTACATGGAATTTAAATTAGTGTTATAGGTTAGAGAGATTGGCATTTTTAATGTTTTAATGTTTAGCTCTCCATCATCCTATGCCACCTTTCCCTTTTCCATGAGTCAACATAAATGTGATGGTGACCTTTTGCATCAGTAAAGTAATTGCCATCTGAATTCAGTGAGCCACCATGGGACCAAAAAGAGAAAAAAGCCTGTAGCAAGTCAAGTGGTAACTCTGGCTAATTTGTGTCCATTTTCTCAGGGTCCAGAAGCCCAAAGAGTCTCATCTTGCTGCTGTAAATCTCTATTAATTCCTTTACAATGTCTAAGACTCAGTTCGTAAATTTGGGAAACCAGTTCCATATCTGCAAGGAAACCTTTGGGATTCTTTGACTAAGCTTGCAGCTTCTTGTATGTTTTATTAAAACCACTTTGCAGTGGTCATTGAATGATACAGAGGCAGTGAACAATTTATTGCCCTGTAAGAACCAAAGAGAAGCTGAATGAGGGTCTTTAAGAAGATTTTCATTCCTGTGTCCTACAAGAAAATTTTAGTACATTAAGTCATAAGGTCTTCAAATAAGGGAAGATTACGTTCCTTAGGTGTGGGAAGCAAATCTACCTCTGCTGAAAAAGGAACCTACAAGTTACTTGAGGATGCAAAGATACAATTAGATGCCGCTCAAATATTTTCATTCTAAGTTTGGGTATTCTGCTCTTTCCCATCTTTCTACCTTTTTCCATCCTTTCTAACTTGCAAATTGACTTGGCACAACTGTGAGTCAACTCTTGTAAGTTTCCCCACCTGCATAATTAGAGGCTAATTTTCAATATATCGTTATCAGCTCCTTTGGAACAAGAAACAGATTATGTTAGGGTCCTCATGAAAATGCTCTGCTCTGTTTCCATGAACTGAGGCAGCTTATTCAGGAAAGCTAAATCTCAGATTGTCCTTTTGACTGATATCACCATGTCACAAAGATTATGACTTTCTAATACAGTTTGGTTTGGACCACTAAGAAGAACAATTCCCTAGCGAGTACAGGGCACAAACTCTTCGGGCTCACTGCTGCCATTTCTGCGTAGCTGATGTATCTCCTTATGCCCATTTTGGAATTGAAAGAAGGGAATCATAAGAATACACTAAACGGACTTCTCTTCTCCACTGCTGCCTCCTTTTCCCACCATTCCTTAGGTTGGGAAATCAAAAGGATTTTAATTTTCTTTTCTTCCTCAAATATCCATACTACTAAAAAATATTTATAGGTGCTAGAAATGGAATATTTTCCACTATAAATATTTTGAGATAGATAAACCATCAGTAATTCTAGATATGTTTAAAGATCAAGAGAATTTGCAAATCATGCCTACTTATAGCAGTAGCTTGCTTTTTTATAATATTAATCCTCACATTAATCTCGTGTTTGAATGTAACACAGTGACTACTCCCCTAATCATCTTCCTTTCACTTTTTGAAAAACAGTTTTAATCTTCCACTTTGCGGTTGGTTGCCTGACATAACCAAGGAAAGGACATGTAATTGAAAAGTTAAATGAAAAATGTTATGAAAGTCCAAAAGTATCACCTCTATTATTATGACATATGTGGAAAATTTTACATGCTTTCCTTTACTTGTAATCAAATCTTTCTGAAATGATTCTTTCTACCTTTTTATTTTAGGATCCAAAGAGTGAAATTCAAAAGTTATTGCAGTTTCTAGAAAAAGACCTGTCAGAAGAAGCTGTGAATAAAATCCTCTATCACAGCTCTTTTAATGTAATGAAACAAAATCCACATGCAAATTATACCACTTTGACGAAAGAAGAGATGGACCACTCAGTATCTCCCTTCATGAGAAAAGGTGAGATTATTATCCACTTGTTTCTGTAGTTTGCTGATTACATGATGAAGAATATAGATAATCATATATACTTGATGATGTAGGAAATTGGAAGAAATTGAGTATGCGGAAGAGGGAAAAATTGAGAAGAAAAGAAAGCAAAAAACTTTAGGGGAGATAGTCTGTGGCAAAATTGTATCTTTGTTGCAAATCTAACATGTTGGGTAATCCTTCCAAAAATAAATGTTTATTACATAACCTGTATAGTAATAAGCATGAGTTTTGGCACTTTATCAGAAGTAGAAATTTCATTAATCTAAATTATCCAGGTATATTAATATTTCTTAAGCACATTGGCAGATTCTTGTTGCTTATGACTGCTACAGTTATATGTGGCTTTCCAAGGGTTAGATCCTAGTGGAGTATCTTTTGGAAACTCCAGTGGAGAGAAGTCCCTGTATGTGTGATATGATGGTTGAGAGCACTGGTTGAAGCTTGAACATCTTTTAAAGTTTCTGTCAGAGGTAATTCATAGAACACACGTTCAAATGTTGCTTGCCAAAAACAAATAAAAATCTAAGCCAATAAAGCAAACATATCATATAGTACATGACAAGCAAAAATATAAAGTATACCAAGTATACCAAGAACAATTATTACCTACAATTAAAGATAACAGTTTGGAGAGAGAGATGCTTTGGTAAGAGATAATCAACAAGGTGAAGAGATAGTCCATCAAATAGGAATAAATCTTCATTAGCTACTCTTCTAACAAGGAATTATTCTGCATAGCTAATATAAAATAAGGAAATTTAAAATCTAATAGGCTAGTTTGATTAATAATTGAATATCAATTATTTTGTAGGTATGGGAAATTTTTCGTAATTTAAGAAATATTCCATGGATAACTCTTGCTGGGAATATTTGTATCTCAATGAAACGAATATCTGGAGATTTTTCTTATTGTTATAACTAAGAGAAAACTACTGACATCTAATGCTTTGAGGCTAACAAAATTGCTAAGTGTCCCACAGTATACAATACGTGCCTCCTTTTCTTCAAGGAATTGTCTGACTAAATGTCAATAATGGATCTATATATAAATAAAATAGGAAAACTGGAAAAATCTAGCCCAGACTGACAATGAATCAGCTCTTAGTATCAGTACGGGACTGACCCCAGGACCCTTGCTGGGTACAGAAATTCACAATGCTCATACTCTTCCTGTGGAATGGCATTGCACAGAGCTTATACACACCCTGCTGTGCCCTTTAAATCACTGCTGCTTGACTTAGAGTAGCTAATACAATATAAGTGATATGTAAATAGCTTGTATATGATATTGTTTAGATAGCTATAGTAATAAAAGGTTCTATACATTTTTAGCACTTTTTACAAATTTTTGAACTGTGGCTTGTTGAACACATAGATATGGAACCTGGGAGCAGAAAGAGCTGATCGTAGCTAGTTTGCTGTGCTTTCTTCTGAGTTTCTAAGTGATGCCCTGTTTGTTATCCTTGGGATATTCCATGCCATAATTGTTTCTCAGGGACATCTCTTCAAACAAGTAAGGAGATCATAGTTTTAGACAGGATATTCAGAAAGCCTATGTGATTTTCAGGAGAATAGGTGGGCAGAAGAGTGAGGGTGATGTGTAAGAGGAAGTAAATTTCATGGTTCCTGCACAAAATCAAATGTTAAAAGCTTAAAAATATAAGTGCAGTTAATTTTATACTTTCTTTTCAGGTATTTCAGGAGACTGGAAAAACCAGTTCACTGTGGCTCAGTATGAGAGATTTGAAAAAGATTATGAAGAGAAGATGAAAAACTCCACACTGAAGTTTAGATCAGAGATTTAAAGAGTACCTGCTTTCTTTAGCTAATACCAAAATTAGAAGGGAAAAAAAGAATCTCTTCAAAGTTTAGTGAAAAAAGAATCTGTATATGATGTTTCTTTATTTACTTAGAATAGCTGTTCATCATAGAATAGTTCTAGAATTTTAGTGTGAGGTAAGTGGAACCAATACGGTTTCTATCATTTTAATCATTTTTTAGAAGATTTTTTCTAAAAGAAAGTTGTGAGACAAAGTGGGTTTTTGTTGTTGCTGTTTTCTTTTTTCAGTTTGTTTGTTTGGTTTTTTAATTTAGACAGGGTCTTACTGTGTGGTTCAGAATGGCCTTGAACTCACGGTGATCCTCTTCCCTCAGCCTGCCCAGTGGCAGGATGAGGTGTGAGCCACCACGACCTGGCCAATGAAGTTTTAAATCTATAATTACTTTATTTTAAATTTAAATGTGGATCATTGATTTTGTGAAAAAGCTATTTAGGAATGTTTTCAAGATACCTGAATATGGATTAAAACTAAAAAATTTTTTTCTAATAAAACCTTTGATTTTTGTTTGTTAAATGCTTAGAATAATACCAATAAAGATCAAAGGTGTTGTTTTGTAAGGAAGTCACTAAAATTTATTGATTTAAACTGAGTTTCCATAGGTAAAATCCTGAATAATTTATTTAACATAGTAGTTTATTATTGTTTATAAAAATGGTATAAAATAACAGAATAATTATAAAAAGCTTTTCTGGACCTCTTTGTGGTTCAGAAAAGTCCACACTTGTAATTGCATGGAAAAGTTATTGGAATTCTAATAAATTAATTCCAATCTACCAGTTCTGGTGTAATGCTTGGTAAGAATAACAACGCTAAGGCATTTTTGTAATTGTGGGGAGCCAAAGGGATCCTAAGTCCAGTTAGAATGATGGTTAGCTGGAACAAAGGCCTCTACCCAGGGCAGACTCCAAGTTTTATTAATTTGTGAAGAGGCGAGTGGCTCAGGGATGAGTGACTGAGAGTGGCAGGAGGCATGTAAGTGGTGTGAGCTACTGCTAGACTGGACGCCTGAAATCATCACTGCAATATGCAGAGAAAGTAATATCCATAACACTCATTGGGGCACTATCTAGTGTTTGGGGGCTGGTGCTTCAGTTTTGATGTGTAATCCATGCCCTGAGAAGTCACAGCCTCTTTTCTTGAGGCTTACTCTCAGCTAACAGCGTGCCTTCACTCAGCCCAGCTCACATGTTACTTGGGAGTTACAGGCGGGTATCACCTGTTGTACAGCTTCAGGCTGATGCCTACACATCAGCCCCTGGGCTACACCTATTTGAATTATTGAAAGCCACTTGAGGGGATAAGGAAATGTACCAGCCAACTCTGAACACATCCATACATGGAGGTAAGGCCAAATGCCCTTCTCTCAAGGAGAGCTGTCCAAGTAAGGCTCCGCAAACAATCAATAAATTCATGTTTCTGCAACATTGATTTTATTGTGATGTATTAGCTACTGTTGAAGAGAAAAATCAGCAGTTTTTAGTCATGCATTGAAACTAATCTAAGTGTAATACTTCCTGTAAACAATTTTTTCTTAGGGAAACAAAATGAAACATGGCTCCTAAATCCTAGAAACTTCAGGAAAGGTTAATGTATAAACTCAGTTTTCCTGTCCCTGGGATAAATGCCTAACAGGTACCACATAAAGGAGGAAATGGTTCATTTGGCTCATGATTTAGAGGTTTCAGTCCCTGAATGGCTGGCTTCACTGCAGCAGTGTCTGGCAGAAGAGTTGGGGCCATGCTGCTTACTGCAAGGCTGCTGGGACACAGACACAAGGAAGAGGGTCAGAGTGGAGAGTCTGGAGCAGACGCGGGGCCTGTGTCACCTCTTCATGATCTTCCCCGCACACCCAGGAGTGGGCACTACTCCTCCCACTGTCCGTGCAGTCACAGAAGCTGGCAGAGCTGGAAAGAATAGAAAATTCAGGGAACCTATAACATCTGTTCACTTTTGCTGTAAACCAAACTGTACTGCAAAAAATAAAGTCTCTTAAAGAGCCTTTTTAAAAATTAAGTATACTGGTAGATTTTATATATACATAATGATCACATTCATCTTGGGGAACTTGTACCTTAACATGTTTTATCTTAGTTCAAGATATATCCATTTAGTCATAAAAGTTTATACTTGTTTGAGTAGTACTCCATCATATAAAAATATCTTTTTATTCATTTATTAGTTGAAGGACTTTTGGGTTCTGTTCAAGATTTACTTTAATAGAGAAATAATTGTAACAGGAACATTAAGAAACATTCACAATAATAGTAGCTGACACTGAAGTTTACGTGCACCATGAACTTGCTATACATCTTACGTGACTATACCTTAACTGACTATGGGATTTCTTATGATGTCTGTCCTACTTTGCCCCAAATTGCTTTTACTTTAGGACTTACTTGCTGTGGTTATAAAGGTGAACAGTTACTAAGATGTGTAAGAAATGTAAATTATTTTGTGCTTATTAAATCATATTCTCAGTTTTCAACATTACCATAGAAGAAAAGCTTTTTGCTATAATTTAGTATAAATTTTTATATTTACTTTATCCTTATGAAATGTAATATATATTATTCATATTAATTTTTATGTTTCTTACAAAGAGATTTGAAATCTACATAAACTTTATATAAATTAAAAATTGTTTTCCAATTTTTAAGAAATGATCCATGTACTTTAGCCAACCAAATCTGACAAACAAAACTATTTCTGAAATGTTCAAAATGCTTTCTTTCCATTTTACTTTCTCCTGTGTTTCAGAAACCTCTGAGGTGCTCACTGATTGTTAAAATCAAATTTCTCTGAAATCATGCAATGAACAGGTATTTTTTTTCAAAGAGAATCAGTAGTTTGAAAGGATATCTACAAAGAAAAATAATAACAGTTTTTAAAAAATTTTACAACTCTTCTAAATACTTTTCCATGAAATAATGAGGAAACTTCTGTGTTTAGAGATATAATTAATCTTTATCTCCTTAAAAAAGTAAAATGTCTTCACATACTAGGGCCTCATCTTTGTAAAGTTAGTTAGAGCTACAGCAGTGTATTATCTGAAGAGCGTAATATTTTGAAAGACATTGCAAATAAAGCCAGTGAGATGGCCACTGTCAGCTTTCCTGCCTTCCTAGACCTGACCTCCCCAGACCCGTGGGCACGGATCTTCTGTGGACAGGCCCAAGACACCCGGAGTGAGGAGAAGGGAGAGGAAAAGAGGAAGAAACAGGCCAGTAGAAAATACCCGCGGGGAATGTCAATGTTGTATGTCATAAACGTGAACTAAAAATAAAACTAATGGTAATAATGCACACCGGGAAGGGGGTTAGAGAGGAGACAAGGCAGAAGGCCCTGAGCAGACGGGGAGTGCAGGAACCTGGATGTGTCACGTCCGTGCGGCTGCTCTCCAAGAAGAATGTCAACCTCATGAACTTCTAAACAGGGACTTACAAAGTGAAATACATAAAAAGGCACTTGAGAACCTTTGTATAATTTCTTGCAGTTTAATGTGACATGCCTTAAAGGTTTTTTTTTTTTTTTTTTTCTTTTTGACCTTGTGCTTGGCAGGCAGGCACTTGTGCCACTGAGCTAAATCTCCAGCCCCAAATTTCTTAATATTTACACATGCCTTAACTTTCTCAGGTTTAATTATTGTAGAATTTCTCAAATTTAATTCACAAAAGAATAATTTTCAGAGAATAATAGCAATTTCAGTCTGAAAATTCCTGTCAGTGAAACTCAGTGGTCGGGGATCTGACAGATGCTGAGTTCCATGAAGCACCAGAAGGAAGGCCCTGGAGTCACGGGGTAGCTGCTGAGCTGTGCTGCAGGCTCCTGTCACTTGACTCCGAGCCCTAGCGATATAGAAAGGCCTGGGCTCACTTGTGAAAATACTGATAATCCTTCGATATCTACAGAGAAGTCTGAAAGACAAACAGGAATTTGTTCCATTTCCAGGGGATGTTGGCAGAACACGTGGTGTGGCCGAGGGCAACAGTGCAGTGATTTGAAATTACTCACAGGTGGGTAACATTTACTTTACAATAGCAGAAAGAGGACACTTGCTTAATAGCAAGGACAGTGACACTGATGCATGCCAGGGAAAGACATTACAGAAACAAGGACGTGAACAAAAGAAATACATGAGCTTGGAATGTGGCTGGACATCAGTGTGGCATTAAAGGAAGTATGGAGTATCATGGCAGAGGGTACTGAGCCAACTCGGTAAAGTGCCCCAAACAGTGAACATAGATGTAGGGAAGATTCAGGACCACTGATCATTTTTTAGAAAAATAAGTACAAATGTGACATACGGTGAGAACACTTTAAAATCTGTCTTTTAGTCATTCTGAAATATGCAATTCCTTACTGTTAATGATGGTCACCTTATCATAAAATCCGACACTATAATTCATGCTTCCCGTCTGATTCTAACTTTTTCTTTTGTACAAGTTTGTAGTGCATAATGATTGTATTTATTGTGTGGAGTTTTCACATGCACATAATACATCGTGTACTGTTGATCAGTGTGCTCTGCCCCTCCCCTCCACATACATAGAATTCTTAAGGAATCACAAGAGACACTTGTTGAGGTCATGTTTTCTTGTACTTGGTTATCATTTGTTTTTCTTCAGCCAGTTAATGGAGATGTGCTTCCATGTTTGTCTCACTCTAATAGTAAATGTTAAAAAAAATCTGCAAAATGTAGATCACACAACTTTTGGGTTTTACAAGTGAAAAGCTGGAGGAAAAATGGAGCTACTTATTAAGTATTTGATGATCTTATGTAGATATTACATACGTAAGGAATTCAGACATGTTATTTAGCTCAGCTGGAGGAGACCAAGCACATACTATCTATCTGCCCACATCACATTGTGGTTTAAAGGAGAAAGAGAGGGGAGTTCTTAAAAGTTTATAAATTATAGCTCTCTAAGCATAATCTCTTTGCTCTTTGATGAATACCAAAAGACAGGGGCAGAGAAGGTGGGATAAGAATTATTAAAACAAAGGCAACAATTAGGTAAAGAACAGAATTTACATAGTAAATGTTAAATTCAAAAGGAGAAATATTTTTATAATAATTTCCAACAGTTGTTTAGAGAGAGACGCAAAGATGCAGGGCTATTTCACTTGTACATGCTTCTTTTCACCAAGGGCTACTGCATCTTTATCTTTCTTTGCTCTCATGTTTAAAAATCTTCCGTAGTGAGATGGAATTTGTCAAAGTAGAAATCCACATTTAACAAGTATAGAGTTCTTTGGTTTTGTCTCATTTTGTTTTTTTGAGACAGGGTCTCACCGTGTAGTTGAGATCACTGTGTCATGTAGGCTGGCCTGAAATTCACAGCAATCCTTCTGCGTCATCCTCTTGGATGCTGGGATTACAGGCATGGGCAATTATGCCTTGTGAAAGTATATTTTATGTGTGATTTCTTAAGCAATCTGAACCAAAAATATACTAACTTTATGTTATGGATTAGTATGATCTATGCCTCTATTTTTTGAAGTGGAAGAAAAACACTTAAGATAGCATGCTGATGAATACAAAAGTCATTTTACATTTTAAAATTTCAAACAAAGACTAACAAATACTCTATTGATGTAAATTTAACTTCTGAGATCAGACGAGATCAGGCACGTTCAGGGTGGTATGGCCATAGACTTGATGTAAATTTAAGATTTTAAAATTTCAACCAAAAGTTGAACACTTGAGACCACCAGTTCTGCTTCTGTTTCACTGTCCAAATAGAAACTTCATATTTATTGTAAGTGTGGTATGTCTGTTGGATACTCGTGTTTCTTGCAGATAAAAACTGCACACAACAAAATTGCTTCCCATTCTGGTCTCAGTTATTAGAAAACATTCTCATAAAAAGTAGAGAAGGAACATATTTTCTCCTTTCCCTCTGCATTTCTGTCAAACACTAGGAAATTGTGGGAGAACTTCAGATTTTTGCCACCTTAGCCCATTCTGATTTCTGGTCACCACCTTCAGTATTTCCTGGCCACCTCTGCTGTTGAGCTAGTGCAGTTCTTATACACAAGCGTGAAAAAGAGAGGAGAGAGAGAGAGAGAGAGAGAGAGAGAGAGAGAGAGAGACAGAGACAGAGACAGAGAGACAGAGAGAAAGACAGAGAGAGAGAGAGAGAGAGACAGTAGCTCAGACTCTACATCTTGACTTCCTAGGAAGTCTGAGTGTTATGCTCAGCTGTCCCGGAACTCAGGGTTTTCTGGAGACAGGAAAAGTGACCCTTCCCTCCTGGCATAACCAGCAGCTCCCAGCTTTTCAGCAGCAGCTCCACTTACACCGTGTCTTAAAATTTGCATTTAAATCTCTTTTCTTGAAGTTGTTCAATAACCATGGAGCAATATACTCTTTAGAACAATTTTTATTTGAGATAATTTTTTTATTTCTATTGATATAAAAGATTTATTTTAATATGATGTGATGGACATGCTTCTGGACATTCGCTCATGAACAAAACAAGTTGCCTCCCTGTTCTGGTGGCAAGCTCTTTCCAGTGTGTATACTTGGGGGTGCCATGCAGTAGTCTTGGAAACAGAGAATAAAGAAATAAGCAGCTCTACTACTAAGCACTATCAGTACTGCAACATTAGGGGAGAAGGTTATAACAGAATTCTTAGCATTTATAACATTGAGTTTGCTTGTTTAGAACAAGTAAATCAGATAAGTAATTTGTGCAGTAAACCTCCCTATGCAGAAGGTGGCAAGATTATGTAGGATTAACAGGTAATTCAATGATTGAATATAATTAATGGTGTGAAAAATGAATGTAAAAACACATATATGACTTTAAGACGTATTTGATCAGAGACCCGAAGGAGTCCAAATTAATAAACAAGGATTATTAGCTTTCATTTTGGATACTGGAAAAGCACAAAGATTCTGAGATATTTGAAAAGTAGCGATCATGAGTAAATTATGATCAGGATTTGAACCAAGTAAGGTTACCTTAAAACATATACCCTTACCTGTTGTATGACACTGTCTCCTGGAATCCAGAGAAATGGCTGTGTTTGGTTCAAAGTTTAGGTTCATTATCTATATACAGCTCAGATGTGTTTGCAAAATTGGTTGGGAAGAGGAGGAAATGCTGGTTGTAATATTTCGTTATACCACATTAAATTTCCCAGCTTTGGAACAGTTAGGGAGCAGCCCTCACCTCGGCTTGTGGAGACACATCTACTAACTAATCTTCTTCCTAAGTCTTTCTGGGAGAACAAGTGCAGGGTGCACTCTCGACAGCAAGCTAAATTTCCATGTGGCTCTGTGCTTTACCCGTTCATACAGTAAAGAATGGTCAAATGTTTCACTGATCTGTGAGCATGAGAACTAGCTTCAATTTGCACAAGAAAGTGCTCCAACTAAAAAAAAAAAAAGTTTTAACCTAAATTTCCATACTTACTTTTCTAAGCATGAGTACCTATCAGATCCTCCTGTCAGCACAGTACTTGCAATCTTATTTCTCCACTGTCTAGGAATTGTGGCTTCTACAGAAGCTCAGCATAAGGGTGGTAGCTCTTTGTTGAATGACTGATGAAATTCGTAGATGAAACATTTGCATCTGCATGTTTTCCTTTGGGCACATTTGAGCTTCAGCATTAATTTTTTCAATACCTATATGGGAAAAAATTTTTAAAATAATTATACTGATACTCAGATTATTTTATTTGATGATTTATTTTTTTGTTGATTTATTCTACGTAATTTTCCAGTTGGTGAATCTATATATGAACTGTGCATTTTATGCCCTTCTTGTTCTTGTAATGAAATTGCATTTCTTAAGATATTCCTTGTTTTAACCAGGGATTTAGTTCACTGGTTTAAGTGTCTGCCTGGCAAGCATGAAGTCATGAGTTGAATCCCTGGTATTTAAAAAAAAAAAAAAAAAAAAAAAAAAAGATATTCCTTGTTTTTCTTGATCTTGGGTATTTGCATGTTTTTGGTTGATCTTTGTAGTATTTTAACATTCTTTTTAAGAGCCTGGCTATGGTTTCTGTTTTGTTTTTTTTTTTTTTTTTGTCTTGATTTCATAGATTTTTGTTCTTGTGTTTAGTATTGTTTGTTGGTACTTGATTTTTGGTTTTATTTTTCTCTTTTTAATTTGTTTAGGTAAATACTTAGATTGTGAAGTTGACTACTCCTGTCTAATATAAATATGATATGCTTTAAATTACTTTGTTACAACTGCTTTGAGTGCCACAAAATTTAAGATACTGTGCTTTCAATCTGATTTTGTGTGTTACTCTTTTTACTATGGGATTTTTTTTGTCTTTTTGAGACTGGGTCTCACCATGCAGTTGAGGCTGGCTTGAGCTCACTTTATGGCCCAGGCTGATTTTGAACTGGCAAGGATCCTCCTGCCTCAGCTTCCCGAGTGGTGGCATTACAGGTGTGTGCTACCATGCCTGGCCTACATAGGACTATTTTAAAGACTGCTGCTATTCCAGATACAGTACTTGAGAAGGATGAATAATTTTGTAGGTTGCAGTGTTCTATAATTGCCATTACACTCTTTGTCTGGATTTAAATTACTCTGTATTGTTTCACAATTTCTAATAGTTCAATCAATTGCTGATGGTAGAGTCTGAATATCCTCAACTATAATGTTTGATTTCTCTTTTGCTATTTTAAGTTTTACCAGTTTTGGTGTCATATGTTTTGAAACTATATTGTATTGTGTTTGAGATGTAGGATTGTACTTAGTGGATTAATTCTTTATCATAAGTTATCTATATTTCAGTCTATCACTGTTATTTTGTTTGAAGTGAGTATCTTATAAATAAGGGAAATTCTGACTCTTTTTCCATGTCGGCAATTTTTCTTTAAATGCATGTTTTTATATGTACATTTCAAGCGACTATTGACATTTCATAACTTTTATCCACCTTTTTTTGGTGTTTCTGTCCTTTGTTTCTCAGTTCTTTGTTTTTTGTTTTTTCCACTTGTTTTGTATACTTAAGTTTTCTGAGGTTCCTTTTGACTTAGTTATATGTTTTGGGGTACTTTTGTGTAGTTTTTATACAACTTATCACAGATTATTGGTGCCAGCATTTTACTTCAAATTTAGTATAGAAATCGTACTTCAGTTTAGATCTCTTAACTGTTCCCATACTTTATCACAAACCTAAATTCCTTTTCATGAATGACTCTAAATAAAAAATTCATTTTCCTTTAAATTGATCCTAAATATATAACATGTTGTATCTCTCTGGTTGATTGTCATTTGTCTTGGTTTTGAGAGGTTAATTTAAAATGTCTTGCTGTGACTTTGTTTCGATTTTTTTTTCCTGTTGGCGTTCCCTTGTGTTCTTGGATGTATAATTTTTGATGTATATCAGAAGCTCTTAGCCATTAATTGTACAAATGCTTTTCCCCCCTGTTATTCTGGGACACTAAGTGAAAGCTTGTCACAGGTAGTGTGGAAGATGAGTAGATTGCTTAGAGACAAAACTTACTTCAATCTGCAGAGAGGACCAGCGGGGCTGATTCTCCACTGAGAGCACCCAGCCCCTGGGGAAACTCTGGGCGAGGAAAAAAGCCATTATTTAGCCCATCAGCATGAGAGGAGAAACAACAAGACGGTCTCAAGGCCGGGCAGCTTTTCTTGGCAGAGGGGAAGGGCGGACCCAGACACAACACACTTCACTATCTAAACTTGTTTGACCATTTGAATCTCACATAGCTATGTACTTTTGCCCGTGATTTAATTATTTACTCCCCCAAAGCCTGCATGTCTTCTGCCTTGCAGTTTAATTATTTGTGTGCAGTCACTTCTCATGAAGCCTATGCATTTTTGTCCTCAGTTTGGTCATTCAGTTTAATAATTTAATCCTGGCAACCCCCCACCACAACTAGATTCCCCCCCCCCCTTCCTTCCCTCCTTTTTTTCTGGCCCATATGGCCTTAACCCTGTTGATTCTTCCTTCCTCAGTCTATTTTCCCTCTGGTGCTTTTATTAAGTACAGGGAGATCTGTTTTCCAGGTTCACGAATTTGGACTTCTATTACTGACAACTGTATTTTGACTCAATATTACATTGTAGAACTAGAATTCATTCACATGCACACAACTTTCCAAAGGTATTTATGTTTTCACATTTGTTTCAAGAGAATTTTTGAATGGCTACTGAAACTTCTTTGTAACAGTTGCTTTAGTATTCCTGTCCGAGAATGCAGTGTTTAATTCCTGTCGGTGCTGGTGTCTGTTGATTGGTTTTTCACATGCCAATTACGGTTTTTCTGGGTTTTACTGGGACAGATATTTTGGTTGCAAACCTTGGGACTCTCAGTCTGTATACATTGCTGCCTTAGCCACCCTTTTGGCACTGGAAGCCCACGCCTGCCACTTGAGGAGGAGGAAGCTTTGCCTCAGAGCCTCAGTAGGTTCATTTTGCAGCAGGCTGGCGACAAGGCAGGAGGGCGATCTGGAAGAAAGACACCTACCTCAGGGCAACCAGCAAGCAGAGCGGTAGGGGAGGAGCGGGGCTAGAACTCGCTTCTCCAGGTCACAGCCTCCGGAATCCACCGCCACGGGGCCCTCGGCCTAGCAGGATGACGCGCCCCTGAGCGCAGGGCGAGGCTGCTGGGAACATCTTCTCACAGAAGTAGGCCCCCCACCCATCATCACGGCTTTGTACTTTTCCATTTGTTTGGTATTCTCTATAGTCTATCATCTTCTTAATAATATACTGATTCTTCTTCATAATATATTGTGTTCTTCTTAATATTACGTTGCATTCTAGTTCTTTCTGAAGTTGTGCATTTTCCCCCTCAAACCTTTGTTGCTACTATCACAAAGCCACTAAATGTCTAAGTCTCTGTGAGACATTCGTAATCCACAATTTTTAAATGAAAATGTACTCTATTACGTTATTTATCTCTATGTCTCTATGAATTTGCTTTTCTGTGATGAAACTGTTTGTACTGATTTTCTTTCTCTTCTCTCCTTCAGATGATTTATATGGCTCGAAATGCCAAGGATGTTGCTATTTCCTTTTACCACTTTGACTTAATTTACATTAAGTCAAATTGACTTAATTTGACAAATTGACTAATTTACATCCTGATCCTGGCACCTGGGAAGAATGTTTGGAGAAATTGCAATGGGAAATGGTAGGTAGTCTTCACTGTAAAATTAATTAGTCAAATTTTATATTTAATAATGTTACTAACCATTACTAACATGACTCAACACACTTGTCTTTAAAGTCAGTACATTCAAGAATGGTACAAGTCAATTCAAATGTCATTTTTTAAAAAAAAAAATCGAGTAAATACATACAACATTTTACCAAACTTCAGTTTACAAGCCTGATACTAACTTTTGGCATAATGCATGCATACTGGAATCCTTTCTCTGTTATTAGAATTTCATTTTCAGTTTCTGTCTCCTCACATTGCTTAACTTGCCCAAACTATTAGTTAGCTGTATTACAAACACACTCTGTTGGTAGTACTTAAATATGTAATTGATACGCTTACTTTGTCAGAGAATACTTTTCTGTGTGAGGCTGTGTAGGACTTATGGGTAGTCAGTGCATTTTTATCTAAAATGCTATGATTAGTTTTACATTTAAAAAATTCATCTTGTAGTCTGTGTTACCATTATTACCCAGTCCTACATAAGGTTTTTTACAGTTTGACTTATTGTTTAGAAATAAATCTTTAATTTGCAAACTTCTTATGGCAATAACTTTTTTTCTCTAGTTGTGGTGCTTTGTGGTTCGTGGTTTAATCATGTCAAAAGCTGGTGGAAGAACAGCCAAACGATGGACATTTACCCTACATACTGCCCTTACTATGTCCTTGGATAAAAGGATTAACATTTTTCTCTCAGTCATCTGCAGAACCTAGAATGACATAACTGTTCCCTTATCTCCTCTGGCTGCTTACCTACATTAGATAAGATCATTCTAATTGTGAAATGTTTGATGATTTTTTGTTCCTCTTATCCTTGTTCACAGTGTTACATCTCTTATTCACATGTTCTTTAAATCATCTCCTGATTAGTCAGGATTTTGTACTTGTATGTTCTGTTGGGTATCTGTTGACCCACTCATATTTTGAATGACTAGGTATATTTGGGCTATCACGTCCATGTCCACTGTTTACACAAATATTTATATAACAATGATTATCTTTATTTTTACCCCTACCCAGAATTTCGGATCTACTCATACATACCTTTTAAGTTCATTCAGCTTATTCAAACCAAAAACTTTATTTCTCCCTTTTCAAAATGTAATTCTTTTCTCCTTCCATTCTCTTGTTTTGGGGAATTATTTTATTATTCTTTTCAATTTTTAAAGTTTGAAAGTAGGATGGTCTTCTTTGCTTTCTTTCCTGTTCCTGGACTTCCTGACCTGCATATTCTGCTTCCAAAATGGGGTCCATTCTTTACTTCTCCGTAGCTCTGTCCTGGTTTAGGGACTAATAATCATCCATCTTGTCTTTTGTAGGAAATAGTGTTAGTTCAGTGCTGCTGAAAAGTTCCAGCACCCAGCAGTGTTGTGGGACTGTACTATTTATAGTCTTGGAAAATATGCACAAACTATTTCTTTTAGGTGTAAAAAACATGTGCATACAAATATACTTTTTATATGTACAAACTATTTCTTTCAGTTATAAAAAACATGTGCATACAAATACACTTTTTATACTTTCAGATTCACATAAGGAAGTATCAATTTTCTTCTTTGTAATTGTGTAGCTAGTACCCTATATATATATATGCTTACCATAAAGAGAACAGTCATCACTCAATGCATGAATCATTTATTGCTTGGATGAATGAGTTGTAATAATCAAAATTTCAATAGCACCAATCCCACTTTTCATAACACAGAAATTGCATTCCACATGTAAAACTTCTTGCTCTAAGCATGTCTGAAACTCCCTATATCTTATCATAGAGAATTCTTGAGTTTTCATTGCTCTACGAGGTACAGTTTGTAGCTAAGGGCAGTCTGACAGCTGGACCTCATGACTGCCTCTCTACTCGGAACTTGAGGTAATCAGTATCAATTTGCTGGTTCTTCACATCTGCAAGATGTAACATGGTTTTATAGAATCACTCTCCTTGAGTGTTTGGTCAGTCAGATTTAAGTTGTTCCTAATGTACAGAATTGTCCCTCTTCTCTGTCAACTGTCTCTCTTTTGAATGCCAGAACAGCATTTATAAACCTTATAAAAGAAGAACACATTAAGTTTATGACTATGCATTATTCCTTTTCCCTATGAGGGATAAACATTTCCCAGGCTGGCCTCCAGTCCACATTGTGTCAGGCATCACGATAAGCCCTACATATCCTTCTGCTGTGTAGGCCACACCTGATAGTCATTGTTTATTTCTCCTGTCATACAGATATTTTTAGACACTGCTGTATAAAAAGATCAAATACAATAACAGAAAACTTATAGTATACATCAAGAGTATAATTCAGAAAATATCTAATAATTTAAAATACACATAAATTCTCAATAAATGAGGTAAAAAGGAAAAACAGAAGAAACTTCAATGAGAACCAGCCCTCTATGATTTAACTTCTGTTTGTGTCTATGTTAACATTATAATCCTAACAGTGGCCAGATTATTGTCCATGCTTTGCACTAGTAACACTTTTTTCTGTTTGTCTATGCATGTGTTTTCCTAGTATCACTATTAATTTTTCTTTGGAGTTTTCTCTTTACTCATTCTAACCACCAGCACCATGTCACACCATCTTATTCTGTATCCCACAGGGCTGATGAGAAACTCTCCTTGGAGAGAATCCCTCCCAAGCACACATATGTGCGTACATACACACCTGCACATATGCTCATTTTTGCATGTCCTATTCCTTTAGTCCCCAAAAGATATTCTCAGTTTTCATCTTTCTATTTTTAAATTGTGTTTTGAACAATCCACCATTAACTTCAAATATTTTTTGAATGCACTATGACATCTTACATGTCCAAAAATTTATTTGAACTATTTTCTGTACTGAAAATTTATTCTTGAACATCTCAGGAAACATTGTATTTTGTCAAATCCTAAATTATGTTTTCTCACATCAGTTTAGCTGTCCCTTCTTTAAAATCTTTATAGATATTTCTGTGGAAAATTAGTTGCTTCTGCAGAATTTAGAGATATTGAATCTATATTACAAATGGAATAATAATTTTTTGTATTTGATTAATTTTATTTTCAGTTGTTAATGACTAGTTCAGGCCTTCATATATTATATGTTTGCATCTTATATAGAATTTTTCTTTCCTGGGGGATACTAAGGTTTGAACACAAAACCTTGTACATACTAAGCCAATACTCTTATTGAGTTGTACCCCTAATCCTAATTTGTCAACAGTTTGTGTCTAAGTGAATGCTAATTAGTCTCCAAGCATACTTGAAGCTTTCTATGAGATTATTATTTTACTTTTGAAAATTTTTATCAAAACAAGAAATTTTTAAGTTAAGGATAAAAAATAAATCAAGGAAAAATGAAAATATCTTAGGTCCATAAAATATTTTCAGATATGATTCCAAATTAACCTTAAAATGGCTGTGATAATTTTGTTTCTCCAAACATTGTTAGTATTTAGCCCAGGGTTCATTCTTATATTTTGAATGAGAACTAAAAATGTAAGAATTAGAATAAATATTTCTATTTTAATTTTTAAAGTAGTATTATTGGTTTTAAAAGTTCTATGATTAAAATTACTTTTAAAATTACAGAAAATGGGCCTGGACAAATATGAACTTTTTCTATGTTCAAAATCATCCATAAGAAAACAGATTATAAATGCTGTGTAACTTTTTGCCCAATGTAAGTGATTTATATGTTTACCATATTCTTGGATGTATCTTATAATCCATTAATAGAATCCAAAGGAAGAGATCAGGAAGATTGCTAGATTTTTAGACAAGAATTTGAATGAAAATATGATTAATAACATGGTTTATTAACACCTCTTTTAAAACGAAGGACAACCCTTTGGTGAATTACACAATTACCAAGTGTAATTTTGGATCATGGCAAATCTCCTTTCATGTGCAAAGGTAAATATTAGCTGTAAATTGATTCCACATTATGGTTTTGTGAAATATTACCTCTGTGAGCCCTACTGTATTACTTAGCTTTTATAGAGTTCAAGTTTTCATGAGTAAAAAGTAAATGCTAAAAGATAAACTACTACAAAAACTTATGAGTCAGATTTGACATTATTGAATGAAATTATGCTTATGACATTATAATATCTTAAATATTTGATAAACATTTCTTTTGTTTATCAAATATTTTAACAATTATGATGTAGTTCCAAGTTCATCATTATTACTCCCTTAAAATTGTGTGGGTTGATATAGAACACATTTCCCCCATCAGAAATACATTAACATTACTCAGTGTAGTACTCAATTATTTCTAGTCCCACGTCATTGAGAAAATAGAGATCATTTTACAAAGACAATTCTCCAAAAGAAAGAACTTTATCTTTATTATCCTAAAACGAGGTTGCTCCCTTCAGATACTGTTTGAATTCCAGGAAACAGAGCCAGTCCAAATTTAATTTAGAATATGGAAATCACTAGTGAATACAATTTTACCCCCAGGTAAGAAAATCTTGTATATTATGGCTTATTATATATGATACATGTCATATTGTTACTCATAAAGAGAGTACATTTGACAAATTATTAATTGAAACAAATTTGAGGATATACCTATTGTAAATCATATGTCACCCTCTATTTTCAATACTCTTTTTAAAATTTAACTCAAAATAATTTCAGTTATTATACTGGAAAAATGAGCATAACCATAAGGATGTGCTATGCACCTGAACATGTGGATCAAAATCATTAATTTTTAAGAGTTTTATGAGGGAATTTTTTCAAAAAGATATTTTAAAAGTAACATTAAAATAAAAATGTTTTCATATTTTAATTTTATTGAAAACATCTACAGTTAACTTTTAAAAAATGACTTTTATTTGAGAGTAGGTAAATTTTTATTTTAAATATTACATCATAAATAGGAGCAAAGTTTCTTCAACTTATACGCACATATAATGTGTGGGCAGATAAATTTATATACAAACATATATACATGTTTTTGGTGCAATATTTTTAAAAATTTTTATTCAACAAGGGAATATTTTCATTGTGCTAGATAACTGACTATAATTTCCAGGAGTTTCTTTTTCTAACCTCTAATGATATGAAAATTGACTCAATCCCATGATACTTCATTGAGGTAGATCCATAAAGGAGATTAGCTCAGAATTTGGATTAATGGCTTCTGCAGAATTAGCAGGAAAGGATACAGTCTAGTTTGGTATTGGGGGCTATCTCCCACCCTCACTGGAAGGGTAGATGAGCATGCCTTTGTGGGTAGGTTGAGGTTTATTAAAGTTATTCCAGTGTCCAAAGTGATGACATTTAATACATTAACTTCTTAAAGCTATGCATTTCCCTGACAAAATGAAAAAGATAGTATCAATTATAGGTCAAGTATTTTGACAGGGGGAATTATAGTAAATGATGTATAACATTTAGAATGCTTTTTGGCCACAATATGTACTGGATTAATGCATTTTATTCCACATACATACATAGTTCAAGATTTATCAGTTTACTCATTCATATGTTCATATTTTTGATAAATATTTAAAGAATGCACATTCAGCCAGCTATAGTGGCTTATGCCTATATTTCCAGCACTCAGGAAATTGAATCAGGAGGACACCTCTGAGTTCAAGGCCAGCCTGGGCTATCGAGTGACTTCAATGCTCGCCTGAGCTGCATAGTGAGACCCTATCTCAAAAAGAGAAAAAAAAAATATAAATATATAAAGAGTGCACATTAATTCAATAATTCACATATAGAAAAAGCTGTGTATGAATACTTACTGTAGAGAAAGATTGTAGACAGGACAAAGAATAAAACTGGGTCTCATTAAACTTTTTAAAAAAGAATTTAATAGAGATCACCAGAAGATGGCAGCTTGCTAGGTAGCTGGATATAGAGCCTCTCTGGGAAAAACAACCCAGACGCTGGAATCTGACAACATGGAGAGGGCCAGTCAAGTGGAGAGGGATTCTCACGACCCCAGGAGGAAACTGTGAGAAAAAGAAAAATAGAAAGAGGAAGGAAAAACGCGAGTGGAGGGCCAGAGTCGGACACATTCACTGAGCCCCGTCCCATGCTGTGCTGGGAGTGCCGCTGAGTCCCACAACCCATGGTGATGCTGAAGCTGCGGCTGCCAATAATGGGAGTTTATGAGTCTTGGGCCCTTGGTGGGAGGATGCAGCACAGTGTGAAGTGGAACCAAGGTGGAGAACTGCATTAATTCTCAGTGAGTGCTGGAAATTGGGTTCCATAATGGGTGTGGCTGGCTGGAAGACAACTTGGAGTAGGGCAGAACCCTGCACTGCGGTGGTGTCAGTCAGCTGCCCCTGGCCCAGAGAGGACTGGTGGGATCTGCTTGGGTTGAGCCACACCCCTGGTCAGGACCCAATAGACAGGGGCAAAACTGTCTCAACCCTTGACATCTGCCACAGCACAGCCTAAGTTGCTGAAGGCACTTGCTGGTTGACTGGCTCAGAGAAGAGCAGTTAGCCCACAGTCCCTACATGTACCTCACATAACAGCAAACAGGAGAAGGTAACAAGCCCCAGCCAGCATGCTTCAGAAAAACCATAGGCAATACGGAAAGGGCCTGAGACCTGCACCAAACACCTGACTGAAAGAAACCAGAAACATGACAAGAGAAAAAAATAAGAGAAAACCTCCAGCCACTGACCCTGGGAAAATAAGCCCAAGAGAGGTAAATACAGAGGAGATCCAGTGCAGCAATCATGCAATATTGGCCACAACATCAGTGGACAAAAAAAAAAATACCTTTGTGGCCTCATAGATGAATTTAAAACTGAAATTCTAACCCAAGTGAAGCAAGATATAAAAAGACTAATTAAAGAAATGCTAAGCCCCTCTCAAGGAAACACAGATGGAAGAATGGAGGAACCCAGAAAAAGAAGAGGAACCTTTGGTAAAGAATATAAACAAAATCTACAATACATGAAATAGATCCAAAAAGATTACCAGGAAATTAAAAACTCCATTAAAAGCTGGCAAAATGTCTTGTCAGAAACTAAAGCTAGCCTTTCAAAACTTGAAGAGAGATTTACAAAGTGTGATCGTGAAAGAAAAGACCCATTAAAAATAACAAGGAACCAGGAAGTAATGATTCAAAGGCTAGAAGATGAAGACGACAAGAGGAGCTATAACTCAAGAATAAAAAATGTGAGCGAAGAAGCAGGAGTAACCACAAATGAATTACAAAGACTATTCACAGAAATAATTAAGGAAAAATTCCCAAGCATAGGAAAAAGAAATGATATCCAGATAAACGAGGCATACAGAACTCCAGCCACCTACAACTAAAACAGATCTACACCCAGACATATAATAATCAAGATCCCAGAAATCCACCACAAGAACAGAATATTAAAAGTGGTCAGAGAGGTGCTGAGGATTTGGCTCAGTGGCATAAAAGCCTGCGTTGCAAGCAGGCAGTCATGAGTTCGATCCCTGGTACCAATAAAAGGAAAAAGTAAAAAAAAAAAAAAAAAAAAAAGTGGTCAGAGAAAAGAAGTAGATCACCTACAAAGGAAAAATCATCAAAATAATGACAGACTTATCAACACGAACTCTCAAATCAAGAAGAGCCTGGGGGGAAATAGTTTGAGCCCTGAAAGAAAATAACCTCCAACCCAAATTGATGCACCCTGAAAAACTCTCTCAAAATTAATTGAGAAATAAGATGTTTCCCAGAAAAGGAGGAATGATGGGGGTTCATGGCCACCAATCCAACCCTACAAAAAATACTGATGAGAGAGAGAAAAAAATACCAAGATTCCAACAACAATGCCAGAGAGGCCTCAATGAATGGGGCAGACAGTGGAATGAAGGAGAAAAGTGGACAAATAATAACAGAAAAATAGAATAGCAGAGATGAAACAGAGAAGTATCAAGTCTAAGAGCAGAGGCAACTACTCTGAAGATCACAAGAAGTAATAAGATACCCATTTTGGTTCGATTATTAACTGCTTTTGAAGTCCTACAGTGTCTCTAAAGTTGTGTTTTTATTAAAATAGCTATGTAATGCTATGTTCAATTATAGTATATCTGATGATGTAGAGAATTCTATTGAAAATAACAAGAGAAAGCATAGTAACTACTCTAGGTCACCTAATATTGTGGTTTTATATGTCTTTTTCATTTCATGTTTTTCTAGGAATTTGTTTTGTTGTCTTATGATCTGTTTTTCTCTATAATACAGAAAGGATAGATATACAGGTAGAGATTCACACATGGGAGAATTTCTAAACAGTTTATGGGAACAGATTATATAATGCACAATGTAATGAACAGACACTCTGAGGAAAATGAGACACTAAGAAACCCAGTGCTAATTCTGTAGCACTATAATATAAAATCTAGCAATACTATTATTCACTGTTCAGAGTGATATTATCTAAACTCTTACGTTCAATTTCAACATACGTAAAGATAAGGACAGCTACTACGAAGAGAATGAGAGACATTATGGCAGTCATTATTGACTTCCCCAATGTCAGGTCTTGAATACCTAAAAAGCTTTCATCATCCTGTTATGATTAGATTAGTTCTATAATGTTCAGTATGTATTCAATGTGTGTGAAGATGGGACAACCATTTGGAAGAAAACTAGAGACAATAAGACAGACAGTGAAGATACCTAGTGGACTTGCTTTGAAATCTGTGTTTCTTAAAATTGTTTCCTTATGATCTGTTTTGTTAAGTTTAATCTTACCCTCTTTATAGTAAAAAAATAAGTGTATAGGATTGGTAACCGTTTTACTAAGTTTTTACACCAATTTTTTTTTTTTTTGTCTTTTTCCTTTTTATCGGTAGCGGGGGTCGAACTCACGACTGCCTGCTTTAAGGCAGGCACTTATGCCGCTGAGCTAAATCCCCAGCCCCAGTTTTACTAAGTTTTTGTTGAACAGAACTGGTTGAATTCTCACTGTCTGAAACCCCACTTTATATGCTGCACCTTTGTATCTTGAATAACTATTTGTAAGAGGACGATATGTATAATCAGCTAGTGATTTCTTACTGTTTATTCTTTCTTTGAAAGTATGTATTATTTTCTGTTTTGTTTAGTCTTTCTTTAAATAAATTTTTTTAAAAAAAAGAGCAAAGGAAGGGATTGAAACTACTGTCAATTTCTTACTGTCTTATCTTGAACTCTTATATTGTTTTCACAATTTTATTAGGTTTGGCTTGTTCTGTCTTTTGTTAGATTTTATGCTTTCAGTGGTAAGGGCAGCTATTTTGAATATAATGGGAAATATTATGGCAATCATGGTTTCCTATTACATTGTTTTGAAATCTTATAATGCTTTCATTCATCGGTCTGATTTTATTTTATTTTGTTTGATTTTATTATGTGAGAAGGTGTGAACACTATTTTGAAGAAAACAAGACATTATGGTAGTTACTGCTGATTTACTACCATCTTGTTTTGAAGTCCTACCATGCTTTTGTTCTTCTGACTTGATTGATTCTATCCTGTGTTTTATTTGATTTCATTATGTGTGATGTTATGGACAAATTTTTTGAGGAAAATGAGGTATTATAGCAGCCATTGTTCATTTCCCTGTTATTTGGTTTTGAAGTCCTGTGATGCTTTCATTCTTCTGAATGTTTTTTACTATATTGTTATGTTTGATATTACTGTGTGTGAAGGTACGCTCAACTATGTCAAAGAAAAGAGACATTATGCTAGCTACTGTTGATGTCCAGGTGTTTTGTAGTTAAGTGCTGTGTTGCTTTGCATTTTCCTGTTCTGACTTGCTTTGTTTCATTCTGTTTTCTTTTGTTCTCTATAAATAAAAAATTAAAAAAAATTAATAGGAATTTTTACTAAAGGCAACTTTTTCTCTGAAATTAGACTCGAGCAAATAGGCACATGTAAGGAAAGAGAAACCAGACCCTGGAAGGCACTGGGCAGCACAATTAGCATGAGAATTTAGCAGGAAGAGTTGACAGGTGAAACAGCAATGTAGCCAAGAGCCTGAAAGGCCAAGACAATTAGCCCCCTTCATCTGACAAAATGCGAAGGAGACAAGAAACAACCACTATTAACACTTATTTAATATGTAAAACATGCACCTAACTTTTATAAATATAGAAATATGGTTAATGTACTACTGCACCAGGTGCACACTTTACTTGTTTTCTATGAGGACACTCCCACACACACACACACACACACACTTATCCATAACAAAAGGGCAAGAAGGAATCAAAGAACCAAAAAGAAGGTAGGCAAATGTTCCCAGGCTGGGGTCCAAGATACCCAGAGAGCCAAGCAGGCTGTTACAAGTTCCAGGTGCCCAATGTGCAGCAACAGGTATTGTTTAGGGTGAAGACAGGACATATACTCTTGAGAATACAATATAGTGTGGCACACATATATGCAAGTCAATGCTGAAAAGCACTGAATGTAAATAACAAAGTTGCCACTCACCTAAAAGACTGAAAGATGCCATGCTGATTAAATCAGTGTCATCACTTCTTGTGGCACTGAGCTGGTCTGAGTGTCTCAGGAACCCATGCTACCTTTGCAGAATAAATTTGCAGGTTCACTGACTTTCATCATGACAAATGAATTTTTAGGATGGGTCGGTAAGAAGCAGAACAAATGTTTATTAGACAGATTTCAGCATTCATTCAATAGTGAAGTTTGAGCACTCAGGTGTGAGACACCTTCTGAGCTAAAGCAGGTTGTATTTAAGGGGTATCCTCAAGATGGGTGATTGGGATATGTATTCCTACTGTCTGTCGGGTTACCTATCCGAGTGGTCATGTCTAAATACAAGCTAGTTAGAGGTGTCTAAAATTGAGATATGCTGCCCACCAAAGAAGTACAATTTATAGATAAAAAGACAGGTCCAGAGCCTAATTTACAGGATTTTGTGTCTTGAAGACTTCTGGAATTTTTGTTTTTCGTGAACTCTCTGAAAGAGAAAAGGCTTGAGTAATTTTTGAGTCTGGAAGCTGCATGAAGTAAGGTACACTTTTAAAACCTCAATTTCCTTGTCTTCTTTTTATCTAGCTTTTACTTTTTCTATACTGCCTCAGTCCCACAAAAGTAATCAAAAAGAGAAAGAATAAATGATGGCCAATGTTTAAACAGTACCTCTGTTTCTAATTGCTACAAAACTGAAAAATCTAGACTAATTTGCATTCATTTTATAAAAAAAATCTCTTGTGAAGCAAATGTGCTTGTAAATACTGTATAATTTATTCACAGATAGGAAGGTGATTAGAATGTTGTTACATAAGTTTTTCTTGTTTAAATGTGTGTTCTTTTGTTTTAAGTACTATTCTTACAGATACAGTACTACAAATATATTTTTGCTGATTTTCACATAAATTCAAAAGAATTATTTTTATTTGGTAAATATGGAACCAATTATAATAAACAAACAGACATGCCTGCATATGAAAATGCTTTTTACTCAAAGGATTTAGGAACTTTATCAAACCATCATAACTTTGTATAGTTCATAATATAAGATGTATTCATATTTTGTATAGTAATAAGTTGACGTATCTTCCAAGATCATTGACAGTTTTTATTTTTAAGATAAATTTTAAAACAACTCAAGTGCAAGACGTTAATATATTCAAATTTTGATTTTAAAAGCTGACTTGGGAATGTTTAATGTTTTGTTTTAATGTTACCTTTCTTACCTGGGCTGCAAATAAAGCACAAATTTCATGAGTCCAAGTAATATAGGGGAATAAAACTCCCAACCTACTATTCCCGGTACCAGTTCGTGTTCTTTAAGATCGAAGAATGAATTTTAGGAGGTTAAGAACAGGATATACTTATTGAGAGAAAGAAAGCTTCTGTCTGAGAGAGATAGAGGGGTCCTGAGTGGGTTACCAGGGACTCTGTCTTTTCCAGGGACTTTTCTAGAGTAAAATCATGGAGTGAGACAGGTTTAAGGTGGGGAAAACTGGGAACTCACAAGGCAGACGGGCGTAAGGTGGGACAGAACTCTGGCTAGCCAATGAGATTAATAGTTCAGGTAAAACTGACTGAATTGGGGACAAATATGGAAGCGAGTCACACGGAAAGCAGGCATTTTTAGAGAGCAGTGACTCTTCCTTAGGGAGTTGGAATGGTGACTCCTGGCTTCCTCAGGGTGATAGGGAACTTTTTAGAATATCAGTCCTTAGGATGTAGATGCATTTGTTTGATCTTTTGTCTTAACACTTGGCCCACAGCAGGAGCTGTCTGTCTCCCCTGTAGTTGCAAGGTATCTGGGATTCTGCACAGGACCTAACCCTGTCTCACTGCATATAGGCACATAGGCTGCCTATAACACAAGGTAAACAAATATCCTCCTAGCCTTGTGGAACTGATCTATAGATTTTGGTGACCACAGTGGTTCTTAGCTCCTCTGGATGGGGATCAGTTCTCCAGTTTCTGATGGAGCTCAGGAAGCAAAAGGCATCCTGATATTTCTTGAGTTTCAGTGATGTACCAGCTACTTAGTTCTCTCAGGAACTGTTTTGATCTCTATGATACCAGGCTAGAAATTTAGCTCTTCTCAGAGTACCTCTTTACAAGTTAGACTGTGTTTAGCTTAAGCTGCATTACAGATACAACCACTGTGGATGTTCCTCAAAAAACTAGGATTGGAGGTTCCATTTAATCCAGCTATTCCTTGATTGTGTATTTTCCCAGAATAATTAAAAAATCATTCCACAGTGAAATATGTGTACTCACATTTGTAGCAGTACATTTTGTAATAGATACATCTTGGAAACAACCCACATGCCCCTCAACCATTAAATGCATAGAAAGGAAGTGGCATTTTTATACAATGGAGTAGTACTCAGTTATGAAGAAGGATATGCTTGAGGCTTTTATATGTAAATGGGTGCAACTTGCGACCATACTTCTAAGTGAAATGAATTAGACTCTCATGTGTAAATGTTGTAGTGTCTCCTTAGTGAAAGAGTAAGTAAGATTCAAAATGTACAATAGATACTGTGAAAAGGAAAGGGAAAGAAAGTGCTCAGGAGGAAAAAAAAAACTGGGATAGGGGAAAGGAAAAAAGAAAGAAGGAAAAAGATTATATGTGTGTATATGTATAATTATACTACTAATATCTTGCAGCTCATTGTTTGATTGATCAGTCTTTTCGTGCTTACGTCTTATAATCTTAGCAGTGACTTTGAAGATAACAATATGCAATATATTAACCAGTGTTAATCTCTGATTATTTTGTTTTGAAATTTTGTAAAATCACTTTAAAATAAAACAAAGAAAAGAAAAAATTAAAAAGTAATAATAAAATAAAACTGAAGCTTTAATGTACTCAGATACAAACAGTCTTTCCTTAGATCTCCTTATCTTTCAATTGCTACATTTTTTCATAATGCTTATGTTTTATTCTTTCATATATTTTCTTATTTTTTAAAGGGATTATTGGTGACTGGAAAAATTACTTCACAGTGGCCCTAAATGAGCAATTTGATGCATTTATAAAAAGGAAATGTCTGAAACCACACTTCAATTCTGCACAGAGATTTAAAGTTGAAGAATAGATAACTGCATTTTATTGAAACACAATAGTTATGAGCTGACTGAGAAATAGTTGAGTAGATTTACAAAGCAGAAAAATGCACTTGAAAATTTTGATTTTGCAGTGTCATTATTAAGGTCTGAGTTTTTTCCTTCTTGATCTGAAAATCCAAATTCCTAAAGACTAAGGCTCACTTTTGCTCTTTCTTAGTCTACTTTTCCCTCTACTAGAGTAGGGCTGCCAGAGGAACTGCAGCTCTTTGGTCTGTAATTTGAAGCTGTGGTCCTTCCTGTTAACAACAGTGAGAAGTGCTGTTTCCACACTGTCACCATTTGCCAACTCTGCTCAGCTTTCCTGAGCTGAATACTTGACCCAGAACACTGAGATCCTCGCTGTCTGCTGGGTTTCAGGCTGTTCCCTGAGTTACAGCTCATCTTTCCCCTGAAGCTTGTGTTTGGACAGCACAGTTTAAGTCCCGGATCTTGTGGCTGAGATTTTGGAATGCTATTCTATTCCTACCTAACATCTAATTTTTCAGGCCACCCAGACCTGTGTTATCATGTGTAGAGTTCTGGGGAGGGGAGCTCATCTCTGAGCACCTGAAGATCATTTGCTTCTGGGCTCTCATCACTTTCTTCTTATTTCTGAAGGATCAGATCTCTTTCTGGCATCTCCACTGCAAAGTAAGATTGCAATACTGATAAAAATGTAAAGGAATCCTGCCGTGAGCAGGCGGCCATCAGACAATAAACCTTGTGATACAAGGCCATTCATGTGTTTCAGTTTCAACCTATCTTCTCTGAGAGTTATCTTTAGCCCTATAACCTTCTAACTGAAGCTGAAAGCCTTCTGTGGCCAAAGAGTAATACTGTTGGAATTGCAACTTTGTGACCTTAAACGTGTAAGCTGAAACACAATACGGGTGCTTCATGACTATCTACTCAGTGCTAACTGTTGCAGGAAAAAGACGTTCTTTATATGGCCACCTTGGCAGTACAGGCCCTTTTCCACATCCTCACCTCTCATAAAAGCCCCGTCTCTCACCACGACTGTTGGATTCCTCCAATTTCTCTCTTAGGCACTCCCTTTGGCAGCATATCCTGTTCTAAATAAATTTTTATCTTCTCTACATTCCTTGTTTATTGGTAAATTTCTTTTTACTGCCTGTGTCACCAGCCTTTCATAAGCTGGCTCATTTGGTGAAATTTTTTATTGTAAGATAAATATGCCAGCAGCCTGACTTGCTCACTCCTCAGCATCCTCTTCACATCATGCAGAGTCCTACTGTCATTGTACTGGGTTCCAGGAGGATCCCCAAAGAGATGGGGACCATAACTCATTCCACTCTCAGAATAAGTTGTAAATTTATGAATACAGAAAAGTAAGTTTTAAAACTATCAGTGAAAGGTGTGTAGAGTTTCATTAGGTGGAATTTTAAAACTACAGACTCACGGTGTACATCATCAAAGGCAAAACACATGACGCTGTGGGGTTGAGGTTTTATGTGGTCCTGTTCGCAGTCACCTCGATTCACATGTACAGATTCATTTGTTTGCCTCTGACCAGTCAAAGGAGGTCATAAATTTGGACAAGAGGAAATTATTTATTTGAAGCTGTCTCGAGGTAGAGGGAGACATTTGCCTCAAATCTCCTATGTAGTGGTGGCAAAGTTCTTCTAAGTATGGGACACAGACAAGAGGAGCATGGGGAAGCCGTGCAGATCCCTGTATTTGCTTTTTTCTCTTCCATAAGTCTTTACTTCCTTTTCTTGTGGAAAAGAAACTGGGCTCCAGCCTCTGTAAGGGGCTAAAGAAAGGAGGGAGTGTAGGTTATATGCTCAGCAGGAGGAAGTTTGGATAAGTTGCTTTTTTTCTAAAAGAAAAAAAAAATCTAACTTTAAGACCAGAGGTTTAGCTCAGCAGGCACAAGGGCCTGCCCAGCAAGTGTGAGGTTATGAATTTGATCCCGGTAACCCTCCCATTCCACCCCATAAAAAACTGCCTAATGTTTAAAGTTCCATATTTCAGTGCTGATTTCAGCACCAAGGGCATCCTTGGGAAACAGTGCAAGATGCTTGAAGTAAGATGTGCATTTTTATCATCTCTCAGGTTAAAATTTAAAATAATCTCATCGTAATTTTTTTCTTACTGAAATACCATTATTGTAGAACAAAGTGTATTTAATTAGCTTATCATGAGACTGGCTTGAGCTAGATGTGGGTAATCAGATGATGCTAATGGACATTTATGCATATAAAAGGAGCTAAATCACTAGAGGGCTGGAGGACAGAGCAACCAGCCAGCACTGGGAAGGTCAGGGAGGAGTACAGACTTGAAAAGGGAGTCCTTCAGAATTTGGTCTCTACCACTGCTTTACCAAGTATTTTAACCTTGGGAAAGTAAGGACTTTTCTCTGCCACATTTTATTTTTATCTGTAAAGTGAAGGTATCACAATGTTTTTTCAGGGATGGAATGATATATAATACACTACATAAAATAATTGGAATGTTTTCTAGCATGCATCTGTAATGGCTGCCATGAAGGAAATCTCTGTTAAAAAGGGAGCTATTTCTCACTGTGCACTGTTGCTGTGGTGCTTAGGTGCTTCATGGAGACGGGCTGTGTGCATGCCATGAAGCTGGTCTGAACTGCACGGCAGAGCTTTATAGAATGGACCCACATGTGGGTGAGGAGGGAGCCTGTTCCTTTCAAGTGTGTGAGGCTCACCAACTGCATCCTCAAATTCCCACACAGTGCCTGTCAGAGGTGTGTCCCACAACCCTGCATAAGGTAGATACTAATACAAAATGAGCAACCACAAGATGGTCCAAGAGGACAAACAGATGTTGTTCATTACATTACTGAAAGGGGTTTGGCCCAGACAGGACACTGTAGCCAGTAAAGCCAGGGAGCTCCTATTTCCTCCACCTTTAGGAATATACCTATGGCGCCAAACAAAGACCAATGGGCTACCTGTGCATCCTTAATGCCCCCTTAGGTTCCACCCCAAACTAAAGCTACTTATGTGCCTCACTCCATG
This sequence comes from Cavia porcellus, assembly GCF_034190915.1. Taxonomy (NCBI): domain Eukaryota; kingdom Metazoa; phylum Chordata; class Mammalia; order Rodentia; family Caviidae; genus Cavia; species Cavia porcellus. The sequence goes on along the minus strand of NW_026947513.1, from coordinate 45,050,035 downwards.
TGTTCCACGGAGAGATAGCCAACCCCAGGGTGGAGATGTCGCACCCTGGAGGATCGGGGGTGTCTCTCCCTGCATTCTCAAAATTAAAGTCATTTATATTTCATACTTCTTATCTTTTCAGCCACCACTGGTCCCCCACAGTTCTATCATATGGTTCCCAGACCGGGAACGGCAGATGAGAGACTCCTGGGGCTGGTTCCCAGTTTGAGTCCCCTGCCATTCAGGACCAGGACTGGACTGCATCCTGCATTAATTCCTCACTTCTACACTCAGGAGCTGTAAGCTTGTCACTGCCGGTTTGCAAATAACACCAACCCAATTTACCACAGGTGAGCAACCCCCGGAGATTGCCACTGGGCCAGGCTCCAGGTGGTTTTCTCCCCCTCTCCGTGGGTTCACGTAAAGCTCTCATGTCCTCACCCCAAGGCAGGGTCTTTCTGGGCAACCTGTGTCCACCCTGGACCAGCCCACACTGAGAGACCCTCATGTCTTTTAGAGCTTTTTAAGTTCTCATGGGCAGACCTGTTACTAGACCCACATGGAAGTCCACTCATAATATTGGTGACAGCCAATTATCAGGAGTTTTGTAGCCATATAACCAATTGGTCTGAAGTGCAAAGTGCCAACTTTGAACTTGGCAGACCACAGTTCGTTGCCTCATCTGGCTGTAACCTCGTGTGCTAGACCCCACACCAGATTTTATCTTGGGGACCACTTCCTGTGTCCCCCCAAAACCATACCTATCTATGGCTTATCACACTGCCTACAAGTTTACAAAACTCTCTATCTTTAAGCCTTTGTTTTGAGAATGTGTCCTTTCCCGCCAGCGTCCCTCGCCAAGCCACTTCCCCTCTCCCCTGCTGTGTGCACCAAACCACTCCTCGCTGAGATGGGAAATGAGACCAAAGAAGTGTTGAGAGATACGTGCGGGACTACTGTAAGCTGCTTCAGGCTTTTGGCAGTTTGGGGCTCTCGCGCTGCCCCCAACTCTGCGCAATGTCTCGGCTCTCTTACCATGCTCGAGGTCCACATGTGGGTTTGGCACATTTTGTCTTCTTACTTTATTTATACTTTTTCAGGATACATAAAAGCCTTTCCCACAACCAGGGAGACTGCTGATAAAGTTACTAAAGTCCTGTTACAGCAAATCATTCCAAGGAAGTGGCTAGACTGCCATACTGGTTTCACATCACTCAGGCCCTAGATCTGACCATCGTTTTCCTACTCATCTCTGCCTTACCAAGGCCTCACGGCCACGACTCTCAGGCTAAGTCATGTTTTGTTACCCACTTTGGTTCCTAATTTGTTACGTTCTATTAATGATCATTTTTACAGCAGGCCTCTTCACAGTATTTCCTACAGACTCCACCATCATGCATACAGAGACAAGCCTTACCTACCTACCCTTTTACCTTTTACTCTTTCAGATGGGGGAGTAATCACCTCTCATAACTCCACTCCTCCTAACCCCACATTTAATTTTCAGAATTCTACCTCACAGTGACAATGATCCTACCTCAATGTTCTGATATAATGACATGTCTAAATCAAAAAGCACCTTTTCTTCTACCTCACCTGGGTAGAGGGAGAGAGAGAGAGAGAGAGAGAGAGAGAGAGAGAGAGAGAGAGAGAGAGAGAAGGAACAGCCAAGGACAAGCATTAACCTTTCTAGATCATACCCTCAGTGGCCTACTTTCAACCAGGCCTGACCTCATATTACGTGTTCAGATGCACATATCAACAGATTAATTCTCGGATGAGTGTAACATCCCATGTGATCTAATTACCTTTGCAAAGGGCTGCCTCTGAACATACGAGACTTTTGGAGACTCTATAAGATCTAAACCATAGCACTATGTGAGGTGTTTCTGTACAGTACTAAATATTTTCAGTGGAAAGCATTGATCATTATTCAAATAAAAACACAGGAGATTTGTATAGATTCTTATAATTATGCAAAGTAGCAAACAAGAAATAAAAAACTTAACTTTGAAAAACTATAAAGAAAATTTAGGGATAGCCATGGTTGTTCCAAATAGGTACACTGAAATTTCTCAATGTGAATTTGATTATGTAATGAGGTTCATATTTTTAAATCTAACATTAAAGTATTATGTATTTCTATTTTTAGTCTAATAATAGTACTTTGTAATAATATCTTGGCTTTACTTGTGAAATACTGTATCTGCATTTTTCAGAAAATTCCAGTGAATACAAAGAAAAGCACTTTTAAAAGAAAATGAAAATATTATATAATAATTTCTGGGCCATAAGGTAATCATGAGTTTATTGGTCAGAATTTGGAAAATGATTAATCCACAAATGGACATGATCTTTTATTTTATCATCTTTGTTAAGAGATATGGTTATACTTAACCACTGCCTTTTAGGACACAAGAAATATGATTTTTGTAATAATAGAACAGGTTAATAAAACCAATACGTGTTCATTGTGTCATTTAAAATTAAACAATATGTCATTGAAATAACACACAATTATATTTGTCATTTTATTAATAATTTATTAGATACTGGAAAAATCTTGGAGCTAATAGCACTACCCATTTGAACTGAGCAGAGATTTGGAAGTGGAATTCAAACCTAAGTTTGTTTAAATTGTTACTTTTCACTATTATATGATAGTATATAAAGTTACATATAAATGATCTTAGGTAGCAGGTTATCTACCCAAACATTGTCATTGCAACAAATAACTAATGTTGCCCAAAGATTGTAAGAGACCCTCACTAGTCTGTGCTGCAGCAGACAGTGCCTTATGACCTGTGATCAGATTTATGAATGCTTTCTCCTCCATCACTACAAATCTGTCATAATTGGTCCATGTTTGTAGATTTCCACTGTATATTACTTATCGATGCATATATATTTTACAAAATATTTGGTTACACTGTGGCATTTTTACACATGTAACATAGCTTGATTGCATGCATTCTCTAATTATCATTCCTCACATTTCCATTCACTTTCTCCTGGATCACCTTCCTTTTATCTAATAATCTCTACTTTCCTGTCTTTTTTTCCCCCTAGATTCTGTATATGAGAGAAAACATGTTATGTTTGTCTTTTTGACTATGGAATATGTTCTTATATATGATCTCCAGATCCATCCATTTTATTGTAAGATTTCATCTTCCTTATAGCTGTATAATGTTTTCCATTGGATACAAAAACCATATTTGATAGTTTTAAATAAGAATGCTATCATCTTTTAAACTCATGTAGGTTAATTTGAATTTCCAGGGTTGATAGTTTACTAATTAGAAAATGTGTCTCATAAAATGCACACTGTCTTAGCAAATGATTAATAATATAATTGTTATAATGCAACTTATTTATAATGTGGGCACTGACAGTACACTGTCTTGTTTCCTCCCTGCTCAGGAAGACAGAGATCAAGCTGTCATATACTTCAGGGAAAACTTCCCATTCAAGTTATGGTAGGGGAGAAAAAGAAGAAATAGAATCAAGTATTTGCTCACACCTTGTTTTCTTGGTATTCCCTCCTCTTTAGTCCTATTAGGAGGAGATAAAAATGCAGATGAGAAGCATTTGTAAATGAAGTAAGAATCCATGACTCAGATTAAAAAATTCTCTAATGAGGTTTGAGATTACACATTTTATATAAGCATAACAATGACTCAGTGATTGTATTAGTTATTGCTATTTCCAAGTGATACATACAAATTACTGTTGTTTGAGTAACTTGCAAAAGAAGTGGATAGATAAATGAGAGATGGTCAGACAGGCAGATGACAGATTGATATATTTATATAGATGGGTAGGTAGATAAAAATAACTAAGAAAATATTTTTTTTACTGATTGGATTTCTATATATAAATACAAAAAAGGAAAATAAAATGAGCCAATAATTAAAATGAATGGCTTAATATAATTTGAAAAAAGAGAAGGCTCAGTGAATGATACAGAGCAACACTGGGCTTTTAGCCAAATGTGGCTGTTTCAAAATAAAAGAAATGGACCTGTTCCCAGTAATGTTTGTTCAGTGCGTGAACTCTTTGTTAGTTTTAAACAATTAGTAGAGACTAGTTTTCATGAAGAATATTTTTTGTTTATTTCACGGGATATTGTTCCTTTCACTCTGTACCACCTTAGATATTCAGTAAATTAATGCCTATGAAACTGCCCCCTCTGATTGTTTTCCCTGAATTGTTATTTCTGTCCTATTTTAGGATCTCAGACTTGAAGCATTCTGGATCTTCTACAATAAAACCAGGATACAAGAAAAGTAAAACAGTAGAAGGCATAAGTATAGAATAAAATAAATAGATATAAAATGAAATCTATTCAAACTAGCTCACTGGTCAGTACATATGGAGAAGTATAAAATCCTACTCCAATCCCTAAATTTTCCATGATCAGTACAATTTTAGATTTCTCTGGATATACAATGTGCACCTAAAAATAATGCATAAATATCAAGTATCCTAAGGTAGAATAAAAGAAATTAAAGATGACTAAAATTTTTTATTTAAAGATGTAAAGCTTCTAAGTCTCAGTTGAAGCCCCCCAAGAGGATCCATATCAGCACTCCCTTGGTTAAATGTATGCTTCTTTCTTGCCAAGATGTATGATACCCAAACTTACCTGGAATGCTGTAAGTCCTTAAGCTGGCTCAGCTGAGAAAGCAGAAACCTTATAATAGTGAGATTTAAGAACAGGTTGAGAGAATTCAAAAAATATTTAAATTATCCATTAAAAAAGAAAGAAAGAACCCACGGCCTACACCTGTAATGTGGCCCGCACTCTTCGGAGGAGCGGACTCCTTTTTCTTAGGCTTTGGACCTATCAAAGGGAAGAAATTTTAGGAAAAATATTTCCATGTCAATGACTCACAATCTATTTCTTTGAGTTGTATGTGTTTTAATTTCTACCCAGTGAAAACCTTGTATCTCTTACTAAGTAATCCTGAAAATTCTTTGTCTGCAACAGGGGACAGCAAATCTCCAAACGGATTTTATAAAATCTTTTTAGGCTTCTTACTTGAGTTTAGTGCTTCCTTGGACACTGTCCAAATGACATTTCCTCTTGGTGAGACAAGGGGGGGGGGGAAGAGGCATCTGGATCCCAAATAATATAAATGCAGCCAAGACTTTTGCTTTTCTTCCCCTAACTCCTTGCCCTCTACAATATATCTTACTTTTTTATTTTTCTCCCCTTTTCTCTGGGCATCTCCATAAACTTTTGCAGCCTTAAATTTTTACTTTTCTAGCAGTTAAAGGCATCCAAGTTCCTAGAGAATGGGTGCATATTTTAAATATAAAAAGCATCAAAGGCAGTAAGTACTGGCTCCCCTAACAAGAAATAGGAAGAGATATTAGATGGTGCTCTATGTATAGTGGTCACCCTAGATACTCCCTCAGGCCAATAGACACTGTTTCTGGGTCAGGTGGGACTAACATTTGCTCACCAGTAAGATGCAGATGAGGACAGATCCACACAGGGTCTTGAACAATGTTTCTCATGCAACTGGCATGGAAAACTTAGTCCTGAGACACTGTAAAGAGGCCTTTCTTTGGGGTGACATTCAAGGAAGTGGTCTCCTTAAAACCTACACATCTTTGACTCATAAAAAAATATTTTATACAAAAGGTGATGCTCTAAACTGCTCTTATAATTTTCTCTTTCTCAAAACTGAAATGCACATATTCAATGCTCCACTTTTCTGAGAGACTTGGAACATTTCCCACATTATATAGATTCCAGCAGTCATTCTGGTGATAACTGATGTTAACTTCAGGGCCTGGTCAGGTCTGAACTGAAGGTCAAACTGAAAAAGAGGCCACTGGTTTCCTTTACGTTCTCTTTCTGCCTGCCTGCCTTCCTTTCCTCCCTCCCAGTCTTTTTTTTTTTCTCTTCTCTCCCTTAAAATTATTTCTCTTGCTGACCCTTCTCTTTCCCACTCTGAGGCTTTTCACCTGTCAGAAGACTCAAAGCTGGATCTGCTAATGTTTTCTGACTTTAGTTACTGGAACTGCAGGGAGCTGGAGCATGGGCAAGGGGAAGGTGGGCCTGGTGGAGCTCAGGAAGTCTTCTCCTGGTTCTGGGGATAAATATATCACCAACCAAGAGACTTTCTGACCCTACCTACCCACCATGTGAGATGGAGAGGGGCAGTGCACAACCTTTGTGCTTTCTCACCACCAAAATGCATTCACAGATCCTCAGGAAGGCGGCATTTCTGCCAGCCTGTTGTCTGTATGACCTTCTTGGGTCCTTGAGTGGCCTGTCCAGCCTTGCCTTACAGACATTTTTCCCCCTTGGGGCCTTGTGAGACCACTTCTCTAATAATAGCTTGCTTCTTCCCATCAGATTAAGGGGTTCTGGTATTCCTATGATAATTTTGGGCTGATGTCTGTGTCTATCTAAAATGGTGTGTGATTTGTACCCACAATGTGACATTTCCAGACTTTTTAAACCCTCCAAGAGTTCCTTGTATATGTTACATATCCCTAGATATAAAGATCTTTGGGATGAATTTTGCAGCAAAGTTCAGCTATGGTTTTCAACTCCTTTTGTGGCTTTCTTAATTTATTCATGAAGACTTTAGTAATTGTAGTTACATAGTCATGCACTTACATAGAGCAAGATTATTTGTTATGGGCATGAGCAACAAGCTTCTGCAAGCCTAGCAGGGTCCCATGGCCTAAGCATCACTGAAGGTAAGGCAGAGTGGCAGTGCAGGAGGCTGCCCTCCTGAGGTACCCGCATAGCCTTCTCCCTGGGCAGGCTGACGCTGTGGTAATGGGGAGGGCTTCCATTAGGGAAATCTTTTTTTCTCTCTGTGCTCTTTCAAGAGCAAATAATGAAGATCTTAAAGGCGTGCAGTGTATCTTAAGTGATTATGGGTAACAATATCTGTCCCTAAAATGTCAATGTTAGGATATATTTTATGAACTTGGGAATAATTTAAGATGGAGGGTTTTGGGGCTGGGGATTCAGCTCAGCAGGGTAAGTGCCTGCCTTACCTGAGTTCCATCCCTGGTACCCAAAAAAAAAAAAAAAAAAGATGTAGGATTTTATAAGGTGATTTTTCTCCAAATGTAAGGAGAAAAGAAAGGGACAAGGCCTCAAAGTTATTTTATATAAGCAGGGGTGCTGACCTAATGTTCCATCTAGCAATCTACAGCCTTTCTCTCCTTCTCTCTTCGGACCTTTGATGGTTATAACTCGAAATTGTGAAGTAGAGAAAAATACTCAGAGTAGCTTAGAGTATCAAATAAAATACTGTTATGACTTACAGAAAGAAAACATAACACCTAGGGAAATTCTAACTAGCCTATTTGTAGCTATAAACCTAAAACTGTGAAAAAATATTACTATACTGAAATAGCCAACACATCTAAAACGGCACCTTGATTTAGTGTAATTGTTTTATTTGTTCTGTGTTTGCTTATCTGTTTCTCTGCCTGTTGTAATAACTGATTTAAGTAACTGCAATTGCTTCATTACATTTTTTTGAGCTCATATCAATTTCACTTTGAATTTTTGTTTTTTGACCTTGTAGACTTCTGACTCTGTCAAGGATTTCAATTAAAAAAAATGGTTATACAAATATGTAAGGCCAATCAAACTCAAAGCACTGGAGGGGAGAAACTGCTAGTCAAACTTACAAATAAGGACCTTAAATTTTAATAACACAAAGAATGTGTGATTTAGGTTAATATATATGCTTATGTGTCTTAAATTTTATGTAAAACTTATCATCTAAAAGCTCTGTTTAAATTCATTTAGAGAAACGGACACTCATGACGTTAACTCAAATGCTTTCTTTTCACATGGTTAAATAGCAAGTTAATTTAATCTGGTGTTTAAGAATAAAGATTATGCCAAAGCATATGATGTGTTTTCATCTAGACTGTTAGCAAAATGATGATATTTATCTTAAAAATTTGATTTTGTAAGTGCAACATCCCTTGTTTTTTGTGTACAACAAATTTTTTCTTTAAAAACAGAATAAAAACTGATATAAAACTTCAAAAAAAAGAAGACTAATATTGGTAATTGTGTATTGCTATCGTCAAAGTAATTGCTCAGGTTACAAGGAATAGGCATGAAAAACTGATCAAACAGTGAAAGTACAAATTGTTCTTTTGATGAACTAACAGGAATTAGTAATATAGTTATCTACCACATATAAAAATACATATATATTATGTATATATAATCTTTTCCCTTCTTTCCATTCTTCTTTCCCTTATCCCAGTTGTTCTTTCCTTCTGAGCAGTTTCTTTTCTTTTCCCTTAAACAATCTTTATTGTACATTTTGGATCTTATTTATTCTTTCAGTTCCTTATATTTGGGAAACAGTACAGTATTTACACATGAGAGTCTGATTTATTTTTTTATGAGTATGGTCTCAAATTGCATCCATTTATATATAAATGCCTTGAGTTTATCCTTCTTTATAACTGAGTAGTACTCCACTGTATAAAAATACCACATCTTTTTTATCCATTCAATGATTGATGAGCATTTGGGCAGTCTCCAAGATTTAGGTATTACAAATTGTGCTGCTCTAAACACGGATGCACATATAGTGGTACGGTATGATGTTTTCAATTCTTCTGGGAAAATACACAGGGGGAATACTGGATCAAATGGGTTCTCCAATCCTACCCTTTTAAGGAAACTCCATACTGATTTCCACAGTGATTATATAAGTGTACACTTCCACAAACAGTGGAGAAGGATTCCTTTTTCCCCACAGCCCTACCAGAATTTTTTTTATTTAAGGAGAAAAAGGAAAAAAAAGTAGAAAAAGGGTACAAGTTATACAGAATTTCAGAAAAAAAATAAACAGTAGGAAATCACTAGTTAATGGATTACATATTGTCATCTTAGAAATATTTGTTCAAGTTACAAGATTAAAGCATATAAAGTGGACATTCAAACAGAGAGACTGCAAACAGTTCTGTTCAGTGATTCAACAAAACTCAGTAATATCATTGTCTATCTTATACACTTAAATTTACATGCATTTATACCATTCAGAGCACTTACTTTGCATCTCTTTTGTACAATGACTATTACACATTTTGGGTTTTATTGCTCCCACAGTTCTTATTGCTTTTTTTGGAAGAGAGTAAAACCAAATGTGACTTAACAGAACAGAATCAGTTAAATAAAAAGGGTGGACATAATAGATAATGTAAAAACATAATACAAGGTGATCAACAATGGTTACCATAATGCCTCCCGCTATCTCAAATAGAATTGCCCATATCATCAGTTATAATAAAATTGAACAAAACAGTAAAGAACAAAACCAACAAAACCAAAACATTGGAGACATTACAGGTCTTCAAAAGTAGATAATAGTCAACCAGTATGGGCGTCATAATGAATCCCCCTATCTTCACAGCTGTTGCTTAAACTTTTGAACCTCCTACCAGAATTTGTTATTGGTTAATTTCTTGAGGACAGCCATTCTTTCTGGAGTGAGATGGAGTCTCTGTGTAGCTATAATTTACATTTCTTGAATGAGCAGTGATGTTGAGTGGTTTTTCATATATCTATTTGCTATCTGTATTTCTTTATTTGAGAAGCATGTGTTCATCTCAGCCGCACATTTTTGGATTGAGTCTTTGAATTTGGGGGACCTGACCTTTTCAGTTCTTTATGTGTTACAGATAGAAGTCCTTTGTCCTTGTCAGTTGGCTCAGCTTTTTTTCCCATCATGTGAGTTTTCTTTTCACTCTGTTGGTGATTTCTTTTGATGTGCAAAAATTTTTTAATGAGATCCCTGTTATTGAATCTTTGCAGTACTTCCCATGCAGTTTGTATTTTGTTAATGAATTCTCTGCCTATCCCTATGTTTTCAAGATTTCTACCTAACTTGTCTTCCAGTGTTTTTTTATACTTCTGTTTTAGTATTTAGATCTTTGACCCATTTTGACTTTAATTTAGTGCATGGAGACAGACATGAGTCTAGTTTTAGTCTTCAGCATGTGGAAAGCCAGTCTTTTCAACACTAATTAATAAAGAGGTTATCTGGGGATTTAGCTTAGTGGCATAAGCGCCTCCCTGGAAAGTGCAAGTTCCTGACTTGGATTCCCTGTACCAAAAAACAAAACAAAACAAAAACCAAACAACAACAATAACAACAAAACCCAGGAGTTAGGCCCCTTTGTCAAAGGTAAGGGGGCTGAGTTTTCTTGTAGTTCTGTTTCTTCTAATTTGTTTCACTCAACTTCAGGTCTGTTTTTTGATAATTATCATGCTGATTTTATTAAAGTAGTTGTATAATATAATTTCAAATCTTGGATTGTGATGCTTCCTGCCTTACTTTTATTGCCCGGCATTGCCTTGCTATTACAAGTCTCTTCTGTTTCCAAATGAATTTTAAGAATGTTTTCTCTAGATCTGAGAAATAAGCTAATTATATTTTGATCAGAATTGCATTAAATCTGTGTAACTGTTTAGGGAATATGGCCATTTTGCCAGTGTTGGTTCTTCCTACCCATGAGCAAGGGACAACTTTCCATTTTCTGGAATCCTATTCAATCTCTTTTTTCAGAGTACTGTAATGTCAATACATAGCTCTTTTACATCTTTTGCTGATTTGTAAATATTTCATTTCTTTGGATGTTATTATGAAAGTTGTTGTTTCCCTAATTTTTCTCTCGGTGAATATGTTGTTTTACGTATACGAATGCTATTGATTTTTGAGTGTTGATTTTGTTTCCACCTATGCTGATGAATCTGCTTATTAACTCTAGTTTCATTGTAGCTCCAAAGTTGTCATTTAATTCTTGCCAGTGTGTTTACACCATGTAAACCTGCCACAGAAATCTAAACTTTACCTCAATAGTAAAAGCTAAGAGAATATACGTAAGGATTTCTATATTGTTCTATGCTAAATATTGATAACCTTACAGTATATTGAATACATTTGTATTTCCTTAGTATACAGGCTTTCTATGATGTTGAAATTAGGAAAACACCTTACCATATTGATGGCTTTGAAACTAAAGTTGTTTACAATGAAGGACTTTTTCAGGTTAATAATTATGCAGTTGTTATGTGAATGTATAATGGTAGTTGTGCTGAAATAACATATTCCATGTAACATTCCAAAAATTAAATATTGGATAGTAGTTACCTATGAAATACATCTGCAAAGAGTATGTTATACTTAGCCACATTATTAACAAGAGGTAGCAAATACAGGTGATAATTTACATCGTATTTTATAATTAAATAAAGTAACCTACTGATAGAATATTTTATATTACAAGCAGAATTTAAATGTGCTTTAGAACTTGAAAAGCTAATAATTCTAGTATAATAATAATTGTTATGATATTATGTTATTTGTCCTTGGCTTTAAATTTGTACAATTTTATAATTGTTACTTGATATTATACAATAGAAAGATGACTTCAAAAAACAACTTATTTATATGTTAAGGTACCTGTAGACCATTATGGATAATACTGACTTAATATGATGCTGATTTCTAATACTAATGATAAACACAATTAGTAGAAGAGACAGCAAATTTAGATAAGAATTTGTGTCATATTTTATAATTGGAATGTATAAGCTTAGTCATGTTTTGTATTTTAAAAGTACCCTATACTCAAAAAATGAATGTGTTAATTAGGATTAAACCTATTCTTCCCACCTTCAAGACGGCTGTAACTGACTTTCTGTGTGTTCAACAACTGAGGCTTAGAAACCAAGGGTGGGAAAGGTAACCAGGCTAAAGAGGCAGCCAGTATTTTAGCTTTTGCCCTTGAAGGTCAGCTAAGACTTGGGACATGACAGAATGCTAAAAGGTCCTCATAACTACAGGAAACAGAACCTCCCAGGCAGGGAGGGTGTTTGATCCCAGAAGACAGAAATCAACCAGTATACACTGTTCTAAAAGGAGGGACACTAAAAACAAGAATGCTCCCATGCTTTCAAGGGAGCCCTGTGGTCAAGCCAGGATAGTGACCTGCCAAATATATATATATATATATTTCAAACACTACACCAGCCCCTACTACCAGTCTCCAGTTGTATCTATAGCTTGTAGTCATAAGATTCTTTTTTCTTTTTATAAGATTTTTAAAATTTCTGGTTCCACTAGTCCTTCCAAACTGTGTCATTCAGCTTTTCTTTGTAAATTTCTATTATGTTGTTTAAGGGCACACTCAAGTGCCCTCCAGGTAAACGTTTAGCTTCTTACATAGGTATATCTACAGAATAAAAATAGCAATATAAATATCCTAGCTAGTAAGATTTGTTACCTTTGTGGTATAAGTTAACTTCCTATTGTCTACTTCAGATTTTATGCCTATATATATGGAACCAGTAATTATAAAAGTCTTCATGGCTAATGTATATATATATATATATATATATATATATATATATATATTATATTAGGCTATTCATCATTGTTATAATTAAAATAATAAAAATACAGATTTCTTATTGACAAAATGAAAAATCTATATGCTCTTAAATTCCACCAATTACATTTAGGCCAATTCCTAAAAATAAATCAATGTTAATATTAATTTTAAAAGGCTTATGGCAAGTATGAATTCTACCAGTTCTGAAGTCAATATTCATCTATATTCTATTAATTTCTTCCCTTGCTGTGTTTTACAAGGTTAGGTAATGAAGCCTGAACATCAGTGACTTACTATTGTCTCTGTTCTCTTTTCCAGACTAACAAAATAACAGGAATCATCTTCCTTTGTTTTCTTTAGATCAATCAGGGTGAGACTTTTGATCTTAGTATGGGCAGGATTAACACCTTTCATCCACTTAAAGCTGTTACAAAAAGATAGAACATTAGGCATTCTAATGAGATCATATCTCAGGGAGTAAATGAGACAGCACCAGACAAATAAAATGTAGAAAGGAGACAAGGATGTAATAACCAAAAAATTACACTTCTAAATCGATTCCAATTTCTGGGTCTTAAAGTTAGGCAAGATGGCCCACATCAGCTTAGTTAAATTTAGGTTTCTCTCAGATCTATCAGACCTAGAATCCATGGGAATACTAAACGTCATAAAGTCACTACATGGAAAAAGTAAAATGCAGAAACCTAACCATAAGATAAAGGGACTGGTTGAAAGAGTTCATGAATGCTTAACTCTATCTTGAAAAGAAAAATGTGGGCTCATATCTGTAATAGAGGTCAGTACCTCTAGGTATGTGGACCATCTTTCTGCAGTATTTCCAGCCCTTCAAGAAAAGCATAAATGTTCCTTATTCCATGAAAGAATGCATCTCTCTCTTTCATCTGCATTCTGTTTCTTTGTGTGCATATATTCTAATTTCTGCCTAAGGAGGCCTTCTGTGGCTTTCAGTGATTAACACTGAAAATTCTCTTCTACAACAGTAGAAAATGATTCAAAAAATTATTCTCTGAAAAGATCAGTTATGTTTTTATCTCAACTAGAAGAACCTCCTTGAAAATTTTCCATAACTATATTAAAATTTTTTCTTAATAAATACCTCTGGGTTACCAGATACATATTTAAGAAATTGACTTTTACCAAAATAAGAGCTTCTTTGTTTTTATTCTCCTGGCTAATATTCTGCATAATGTAAACTACATTGTTGGTTTCTGACACCTTCAGAAAACATATTAATGGAATGATATAGATAGAATATTGGCTTTCTGGATTTATTCACTCAACATCTATTTGGGAGATACATCCATAGTATTGCAGTTATTTCATTTTCATGATTACATAGTATTTGTTTAATTATTAATTCATTTAAATAGGACTGCAATGAAGATTTTTGTGAGTACTTTTGCTGTGTTTTTCTTGCACTTAACCTAGTGGTTTAATTACTAGTGACATGATCTACATACATTTTTGGTATACAATCAAAGAATTTTCCAAAATGGTTATACTGACTTACAATTGCATTAGCAGTACATGAAGCATCAGCCTCAGATTTTCCTCATCACTGATTTATTTTTGTATTTTTTACAGTTAAGTCATTAATTTTTTCTTTTGGTAACTGTGCATTATATCCTAGTTTAAACTTGTACTTTATTGCTGTGTAGTAACGTTTGAGCAGCTTTCCATGTCCTGAGTCATTTTTGTATTCTCTTCTGGGAAATGCTTATATTTAAGTCTTTTGTATACTCCTCCATTTGCTTCCATTTGCTTTCCTTACATACATTTCAAATTTTTCCTAATTCCATGATTTGAGTTTTTAGTTACATAGCCCTGTTTTTGATATTTTAAATATTGTTCAGTTGCACTTTTTTACCTTTATGGTAAGCATTTTTTTTTATTTAAGGAGAAAAAGGAAAAAAACAGAAAAAGGGTACAAGTAATACAAAATTTAAAAAATAAACAGTAAGAAATCACTAGTTAATAGATTACGTATTCTCATCTTAGAAAGAGTTGTTCAAGTTACAAAATTAAAGCATATAAAATGGACTTTCAAACAGTGAGAGTGCAAACAGTTTTGTTCAATGATCCAAAAAACACTCAGTAATATGGTTATCGATCTTATACACTTAAACATATATGCAGTTATAACCTTTAGAGCACTTTCTTTTCTTTTCTTTTGTACAATGACAACTACCCATTTGGGGTTTTATTACTCCCACAGTTCTTATTACTTTTTTTGAAGAGAGTAAAACCAAATATGACATATCAGAACAGAGTCAGTCAAATCAAAAGGATGGATATAATAGATAATGTAAAAACAAAATACAAGGTGATCAACAATGGTTACCATACTGCCTCTTGCTATTTTAAGAAGAATTGCCAGTTATAACAAAATTGAACTAAACAATAAAGAATAAAACCAAAGCATTAGAGACATTACAGGACTTTAAAAGAAAATAATAGTCAACCTGAGTGGGCGTCATAATAATTCTTATTGTCTTCACAGTTATGCCTATACTTTCGAATTTGGTACTATCAAGCAAAGCAGAATAGAGGAAAATCAGTCAAAACAAGATGGTGAGGGCAATACAGGATTTCAAATCAAGTTAATAGGAAATCAAAGTAGGTTACTATAATGTATCCTGCTATTTTTAATTTATTTTTCCCTTAATTAAAAAGATAAAGAGAAAAAAGTAAATAATTTTTTAAAAAGGGGGATTGAGATAAAAGAGGGCATAACAACAGAACAGCGCAGGTCAAAACATAGCCATTTAAGCAAAATAGTGTTTCACCACAAGATATACTGACACAAAAATAGTTACCATAGTGTCTCTTTCCTTGAAATCTTTGAGTATAACTTCGTATACTGTAGCAGCAAACATATCAAGACACTATAAAACCATTCAAGAGAATGACATTATGACAGGGTATTTAGAATGGTAAGCATTTTTGAACATTGTATAAGAAGTATTTTCTTGCTGCAAAGGCTATGAGCCCCAAAAATGTGAAATCTGATTAGTAAATTTTGGAGAAAGACTGATATTTTCTGCTAATCACTACTCACTCTTTTCTTCAGGGAGAGAGCCTGAGTTTTTATGAAGAATAAAGTTCTGCCTAGTCAGAGACCAAATATCTTTGGCTAAGACTGAAGTAATATTTTTCAATTTGGTCTCTGTTGGTAATAACAGTGATATTTTGCCTTCATCTTTAATTATGTGTTTTATTTCTCAAGACTGCATAGGCACTGGAACAAGAAGATTATTCTCAGGAGTTCCTGATGTGACTACTAATCATTCTATGTCAACTTGACTGGATTAAGAAAAACACCCGCGGAATTTGTAAAGCAACACTCTTGGGTGTGCCTGGGTGAGTCATGAATGCGTGATCTGAGGTACTATGCTTGGCCCCTGAGGCCTTCTCTTTTGGCGCTGTGCCTCTGTGTTATTCATAATGTCACCCAAGGAGTCAAATATAAAGAAAGTACAGAAAATCTGCCAACACACTAAAGACCTAGAGAATCTTGTTGAGGTCCTGGATCCCACAACAATGTCCTACATGCGTCTAGCTGAAGACCTAGAGTGTATGACAATGCCCCCAGTGAGTCTAACTAGAGCCCATGACAGTGACTCATGCAAGTCTTTCATGAATGTGCACTGAGAAGGCCCAAAGGTCAGTGGTGGAATCTAAAAAGTCTCTGCCTGAAGGCTAAAGGATCCATGCCAGCAGGCTGAGGGATCTACACTGGAACAATGAAATGATGCTCAAAGTAAAGACCAGAGCTGCCCCCCAAAGTACCATATCCATCTGCAGTGACAGGTACTAAGCTCCTCTGATGATGATAACAGCTGAGTTCATATCAGAAATTCAGCATAATTTTCTCCTGGAGATTATGCAGCACACCATCTTTCCCTCTGGAGCCAGGAAGCGATGTTCAACATAAGGAACGCAGCTTCCCCAAAGTGAGTCACAGCCATTCTTAGCAACAACAAGGTCCTGAGCCCTTTGATGATAAGAACAGCCAAGTTCATACAAGGAAAGAAGCTTAACAAGCTCTCCTCCAGGAGAATCCATTGCACAGGAGAACCAACAGCACCAAATCATAGCACTAAACTCTTCCTCTCCAATTCTCCTTTTTATCTTGACAGCAGTCCTCAGGTAGGTCATTATGGTTCAGCACCATGCTGATTAAGTTCAGCAGATATCACAAGTTGACCACTGGTTACCAGTCTATCACACTTAGTGACTTAGTGGATCCCTTACACCCCCAAAATACAAAAGGACTGAGAATGTAGTTCAGTGTGGTGGCCCTGTGTTTAATCCCTGGTACCTGAAAAAAAATGTGACAGATACAGAGCAGATATTCATATTATAAGGGGAAAAATGTAGACAAAAATGAAATGACCAATAGTCTGAATTAATTCCAAAACCCAACAGGGAAATATCAATTCATACTGGCTTAAGAATAATCATCTTTGATTTCTGGTTTTACTTTTTGGACACAGGGGTGGAGATTGGATTCCTAAAGCTCATTGGGCTTGCAGCCCAAAACCAGAAGTATGATGGGTCAGAGTTTCAAGTGCACAGCTTTCTAAGTATGAAGTCACAATTTATACAATCATCGCACAACTAAATATTTCCCTAGGACGGACTTTCTGAAGTGTTTCTGGATTCATGGCCCCACTGCACACTGAGGTAAAGGGTTTTCTGTGCTGTGGGTCTATACCTATGGCAGATTAATCCACAGCCTGTGTACTCCCTAGATAAACCTTCAATATATAGATTCAATAGTCAACAAACAGCTTATGAGTTCTCAATAGCTGGAGAATACAAATACTTCCTGCCTGCCTTGTCAGGCTGACTGGAAGGATGGGCACTCTGAATTGCACTGGTGTAGTCTGAGCCGTGGGTAGTGTGCACTGGAATTTTGTGGAAGCAGAGTCTTGCAATGATCCTGTGCATTTAATTCACAAGTTCCGTGTGTGACCTGAGATTCTCATTTGAAATCATTTTGCCCTGAAGGCCCTGTTGATCTGGGATGGTAATGGAAGGAGTATCCTCAAAGATCTCCAAGGTTGCATCTTTATTATTCTTCCATTATCTTGACAAGGAGCATCCAGCTTTCTTCTATTTATACTAATCTTTTATCAAATGTTAGCCTGGCTATGTTCTGAAATCCTCTCTGAAGCACATATTCTTATTCTTTGTGGTGCAAATAGAATAAACATTTCCCACATTTTTACATTCTGCTTCCCTTTTCATTAATTCAGATCTTTAGTTAATTCTTGTCTTCTCACATTTTACTACTAACAGTATCAAGAAGACATGCAGTTCCTTCAAAAGATTGCTTAGAGATTTGCTCCACAAAATTCTAGCTCATTGCTCATAAATTTGCCTCCCAAAGTTACAGAGATTTGAACAAATTGATCTAAGTTCTTTGCTCTTTCTAACAAGGATGGTTATTCTTCAAATTTTCATTGCGATATCCTTTGCAATCTCATATCTGGGCTAAATATCTTTTACTGTTCATATTTCTGTTGCCATGTAATGAACATGTATAGTCCAGTTCTTTTGCATGGCAAGCAAAGAATACTCAAGTGTATACATGGTGTTATTACAGACAGCTAAGCTATGTAGAACTACTTTAAGCAGTCAGACAGGGGTAGGCTCTCCAAAGAGTCATATAAAAGATAAAAACACAATACACCTATGGCCAGAGGTACATTTGTTGGACACCAAGCCTTAAGATAAAGATGGAGTGACCATGCCCACATGTCTTCCCAGGGCATAAGTGGCAACACCTGGTCCACTAAAGTCTAGATAGACCTCTGTCACCTATGTTGGTGGCCAAGACCCTTATACTGATCCTTTCCTGAAAAATTCTTTGTTCTTTCCACATACACTTGCTGTATGACTTGTTTTCCCATTGGATCAACGTTATCTAAATGGCTGTACCTGTAACCTTATTGGTTGATGATTTTGTTACATGTTGTACCCACTTCATGATTTTTCTCTGTAACACTTTCTCTGCAAAGTAGGGTCTTCAGTAACTGAGTCAAGTCCTCTGCTGCCTCTCAGGAGTTGCCTTTCTCAATAAAATTTCATACCCTTAGCCTCTGTAGTTCTTTAGAATTCATTATTCAGGTTTGGGGAATGTGATCTTGGCTTATGTAGCATCTAAATTGGGAGTTAATATTTTCCATACATAATCTAAAAGTTCTGTATAATTTGTAGCCCCACTAAGATAACTGGAAAGATATGAGTTTGCTTTTGCTTCATGGGTTGTGGATTGTGACTTATTTAGGAAAACAAAAATTGTTATCCTTGTTTGTCAATTGCTTATGCCTTGAGTTTTATGCCTTGTCTTATTATGGATTTTTAAAAAATGATGATAAATTTAAATTGAAACATGGGAAGTTTATGATACTTCTTTGATGGGACATTTTGCTTTTACCTGTAAAGTCTTGCATTCCTGTTTTGTATATGCTGCATTTGAACTCACTAGTTGTTGGATTTACTGGTGTTCTTTATTGGACCTGTTTGTTGTTTGTTACCTTCGCAACACTAGGAAAAGGTAGTGTGAGAACTTCCCCTATAAAAATGTGAATTTATGAAATGCTTTAAAATGACTCTTTTTTTTTGATACTAGTTTGCATTTAGGAAATATGTATGCCTATTAATAAATCATAGGATTTCTTTTGCCAGTTAAAAGACAGTGTACGAACAACCATTCTTGAAACTTGGAGGACAGGTTTCACTAGGACAGTCTCGCCTGAATGCCCTTTCCTTTCTAGTCCAATATTTCACTGGTGAAGAGGCATCTTAGCTCTTGAGATTCCCCACTTTTGCCTTTTTGGGCTGATAATTATGACTCAATAACTCACTGTGAAAATAAAAAGAAATGACTTCCTTTTACTGATGTCATTTCTGATCTTTTCCTGTTTTTTGGACTTTCCTTTTTTAGAGGAATTTAGAGAGGAAGGAAATATAGGGAACCATTAAAGCTGGAAAATGATCATACCTGCAGGAGTTGGCCAGCTAGGTTTCAGAACAAAGAGCGCCTGGGGCAAGCCATGTGAAAAAACTGCTTCAGCCCAGAGAATACTTAGCCCCAAGACAATGTGAACAGTGGGCTGCCAGGATAAGGGGGCTTGTGACCTTAATTTGCTAAATGTATAAATAATCACTCCTACAGTGAGGGAACAATTCCTTTCCTCCTATCTGGAGAGTAAGGACTCTCCATCTGACCCCTGATTTTTGTCTTTATTTTTCTCATTTTCTCATGGTCCTTCATCCCAGGAACCACAAGATTATGTACGTCATGGCAGGGAACCCTAAACTATCTTTCCTTTCCCTTCCATTGAAAAATTAAAAAGTTTTAAAATGAGCCCATACAAAATTAACATTTCTTAAAGTTGAATTCAGAGAAGCAATTTTAGGCAAGGAATACACACTGCCTCTGGGTCAGACGACACATTGGAATTTTGCCTTTCCAGGAGAACACACATAAAAGCATGTCTTGGCTTAGTGCTCCAGACAGAGTTCCCCACATGTGGGAAACTGAACCTCAGCCCCCCAAAGAAAGAACTGAGTTCTGGATGAGACAAGAAGGAACTATTTCCCTGCACATAATACTTAAGGGATCAAAACATATATAAGGGAGAATTCCAAAGTCTTGGCTCGCTCTCTCTCCTAGGTTGGCATTATCATCATTATATTTGTGGGGAAGGGAAACCGTTTTGTTAACAAATTGAGGTTTTTGGATGATGGGTAAAAGTTTAACCTGTGAGATTAGAATAAGTGTGTTGCAGATATAGAGACAGAAATTTTAGAGTGGATTCTGAGTAAAGTTCAGCCTTGTCTTGCTGTTAAGGAAGATTGCTCAGGTGATTAGGTAGACAGCTCAAATGTCTTGGAGACTTCTTTGCTCTAGGTCCAGAGCAAAATTTTTCCAAACCATTACTTGACTCTATTTATCCCTGTAGGTTGTCACTTTATCAGGATGGTAAGTGTTCCAACCATTTCTGATTTTGTTTGATCTTTTTACCCCGCTCCCTTCCAAAAAAATGGAAAGCAGTTGATCACGTCTTTTGATTATTAGTTTAATTTTGCAAGCAATGGGGCTGGGGATTTAGCTCAGCGGCATAAGCACCTGCCTTGCAAGCAGGTGATCATGAGTTTGATCCCTGGTACCGATAAAAAGTTAAAAAAAAAAAGAATTTTGCTAGCAATCTTCCTTCTTTAAACATGACTACCATAACTGGAATCAGTTGTAGTTTATGCTTTTGGAAACACGTGCTGGAGTTAGGAATGTGAGTTCCCAGGGAAGTTAGGAGTAGGATGGGAAAATGTGGCTAGTCCAATCCAAGATATCTTGTCATCACTCTACAGGTACCAGTCACCTGCTCTAGAGAAGTTCACCTTGAGGGGTACCTTGGGAGGATATAGAAATCAAGTAGAGTTTAAAAGGGATGCCTATTTTCCTCTTGTATTTCAGGTGTGGAACTCAATGCCAAATCCTCTTACTCTTTTTGAATATATTCTTAAGCACTGGAAATTGTTCAAGCCTCATATATTGAGAAAGAGTGGCTTACCACTTAGAGGTAAAAGGGAGTGCAAAGGGAAGTACCGATTAAGATAACTATTTCACAACTAGAACTGTGCTGTAAGAGAAAGGGAACATTGCCAGAATAACTTGCTTTGCGTTAAGAGATAAACCTTGCTTGTATTCAAAATGTAAATTTAAGTCCTAGGGAAACCAAATGCCTCTGGCCCTTAAGGCACACACAGATATATCCACTATCCCTGAGCCTCAGGCTCCCATCCCTTGCTCTTTGGACACTGAGGGTGGGACTTCTAAAGCAACCTTAATCAAAGCCTCATATGCTATTACCAAATTAGAGGGTGAGATTCCCAAGGCAAGACTGATGAAAGTGCATCCAGTACTACTGAGCCTGAGGGTTTTTCCAATTGCCCTTTGGATATGGAGGTTTTCCCTGCCTGTCCCTTACCTTTTGAACCCTAAGAGTGAGGCTT
This sequence comes from Cavia porcellus, assembly GCF_034190915.1. Lineage (NCBI taxonomy): Eukaryota > Metazoa > Chordata > Mammalia > Rodentia > Caviidae > Cavia > Cavia porcellus. Next base: position 45,028,600 of record NW_026947513.1, on the reverse strand, counting down.
CTAAGTCAGCCATAATTAAGGCTCTACTTGGCTATGTCTATCTTTGGCTGATTTTGTTCAAGCACAGTGTGATGTTCAGAGAGTAAAGGGTAAATTCAGACCTACCTGTCTTCATGTAACCTTTTTCTCTCAGTGAGCTACAATAGATCAAAGAAGATCTAAGAACATTTTTAGATGACCCTTACCAATACATTGAAGTCTTTAGAGGACTTATACCCATGAACTAGACTGGAAAGGTATAATATTGATCTTAAATCAAACACTGACTTCTAATGACAGACAATATTACAAGCTGCTATTATATTTGGAGGTGGATATCATATTAATTTTAGAAAGCCAGAAGACAGGTAGCCAGGGGAAGAGTCAATTATTACTGGAGTCCAAGTAGTCCCTATACAAGATCCCTAAGAACCCACCAACCAGATAGGAGATTGAAATAGGAGACATTTTCAGAATTATAGACTTGAAAGTCTAAGAAGTATGAGAACTAAGCTCTTCAATTATTTTAAATTGTGAACTATTCACCATGAGAAGGATTAGAACCTCTCTGCCTTCTTAGATCATTTAGAAGGGGCATTGATGAAGCACACATCCTTGCCTCCTGATTTGATAGAAGGACATATTACTAAAGACAAGCTTATTACCCAGTCAGCCTCACATATTAAGAAAAAGCTGCTAAAAATGATCTAGATAGCTCACTTCATACTTTAGTGAGAATTTCATCCTCAGTATTTTATAATTGAGATCAAGAGGAAGCCAAGGGGAGAAAACAAAGAGACCAAAAGACAGTGGTTGACTTCATTGTTGTGGCCTTACAAGGAATGGAGTCTAAATCTGATTCCAAGGTCTCAAAAAAAGGCTCAGTGACTAAACTCATGACTAAACTCACCTGAAACTGCTGCAGAAAGACAAATCACATTAGGACGGACTGTTATAAGAATTATCATAAAAAGAGGCCTCCTGAACAATGCTCTAGTTTCAAAGGTGACTCCCCTTTGACATATAGACCCCAGGAATCAAACTTATATTACCAATTTGTCCAGAAGCACTGAAGGGTCCTGGGCTAAGCACTGCCTTTTTCTCTGGTCAGACTGTCATCTTCATAAATGACATGACTACATTGGAAAAGAACCTTGGCTATTACTGGATGCTAGCATGTGTCTCTGGATTCTTCTCTTCAACACTGGCTTTTCTTCCAACTACCAAATTTCAATGAAAAGAGTCATTAGAGAGAAGGCAATATGCCATTTTTCACAACTATTAGGCTATAACTATTATGGCTTTCTTGTTACTCAGTATTTTAAAATCACGCCTGAAAGTCCAATTCACATTCTGGGGAGAGATGTGTGTGTGTGTGTGTGTGTGTGTGTGTGTGTGTGTGTGTGTGGTGCTGGGTATTGAATACATGGGCTTATGCATGAAAGGTCAGAGCCCTACTGCTGAGTCAGAAGCACAACTCTTGGGGATCTCTTGGGGATAGATATCTTATCTTGCTTGAATACTGTAATATACATGCACTCAAATCAAGCATGTTGACTCCCCACTGTGGATTCAGAAATAAACCTTGAAATATAGGCAACTGTTATGGTTTATATCTAGATAGCCTGACAAATCCTCAGGCACTTTTAGATGGGAGTTTCTCAGAGGCAGCTAAATCTAGAGTTTGTGGTTGAGTTACGGTTCAGTGTTAGTATTGAGGGTTCTGGGATTAAGGATAATTGATGGATCAGTTTACTGATTGAATTGGCACCTCCCTAATTCCAAAAGTCTGAATAAAATCAAAAGGGGCAGAAAGAGGCTTCCTTCTCCATCTCTCTCTCTCATTATTTCACTGTCTCCTGCTGCCATGAACTGTTGCCTTCTGAGATGTGTCACTCTTCCTTGGAGCAGCTGATTAGGGCTGAAACCTCTACAAACTGTTAGCTAAATAAACTTTTCTTGTCTTGGCAACTAGCGGAATCTAAGACAGCAACTGAAGGTAGAAGAGGTGGAGCAATAAGAGCTGCCCCAGTGCAAAAATATTTAAAAGATCCTACTCTTTTCCCTAGAGACACTATCTTCCAAAACCTGAAATTAAAAGCTGAATTTTCTTTTTTTTTTTTTTTTTTGTCTTTTTCATTTTTTTATCGGTTCTAGGAATCGAACTCACGACTGCCTGCTTCCAAGGCAGGTGCTTATGCCGCTGAGCTAAATCCCCAGCCCCTTAAAAGCTGAATTTTCAAGCATACAGAGGTAACAATATTTTCAGGTCTAAGTCACAACTCTGTAGGATTCAGGTAAAATATTTGAATCTATTATATAAAAGGGAACCCGGAGCCTGGGAGTAAACAGAATTAATCTGATACTTTTATTCTTATAGTTCCAAATCCTAAAATAACTAAAGAGATTACTGAGAATTACAAGATTTTGCCATTTTTAATACTTGGACATGGTGAGATTGCATGAGTCCATTACCAGTGCATAAAAGAAATTCAAAAATCAGATACTCATATTTTAACCTGGAAACCTGATTCCCAAACTGTATTACAGAACTTTAAATAGCACTTCTTAAAGCCTCAGCACTGAGCCTACTGATAATACACCATTTAAATCTGTATGCTGATAAAATGTGAGGCTTGGCTATGGGTTTTCTTCACATGCTAAAGAGTAAGGGACTTCATACTTACTGGTCTGAGTAGAAACTGTCACAAACTGGGTTGAGGCCTTTCCTAGTAGAACAGGAAAAGCACAAGAGGTAATCAAAGTCCGAGTCTCATAAATCTTCACCAAATTTGGACTTCCTAAGAGCTTGCAGAGGAAATGAGCCTTCCTTCCAAGCCACAGTCACATGGGGGTGTTTCTCAGGCACTGAACATTCTCTATCACCTTCATTGTGAATGAGAGCCACAATCATTGAGAAAGGTGGGAAAAATGGATGAGACCCCACCTATCACCTACAGTGGTCTCACTTATTACCTTTAGCTCTTAGGAGAGTATAAATATTCCTTGAATTCTAGATCTTAGTCCTTTTGAAATGCTATTTGAATGCTCTTTTCTTACTATTGATTTTCTGTCCAATAAGAAAACCAATGCCTTACTGAAAATGTTACCTTGCTGGCTAAATTCCAATGGGGTCTTTCACAAATAAGGGAAGCTCATCCTACAGAAAAGGGAAATGCTATATTCCAACCCAAATAATTAGTACTGATAATGTTTCTTCCCTCATTATCCCCTTCCCTAGGACCACCTTGGGAGGGACAATGCACTGTGATCCTGCTAACTCTATCAACTGTTAATGTTGCAAGCTTGGCCTCCTGGATACACCACTCAGTGCAAGCCCTGGAACAGGGAAACTGCCACTAAATCTGAGCAGCTATTTGATTACTTCTGTGAACCCACAAAGAATTTAAAATTTTTGCTCTAAAAGAAAGTAAACTCTCCAGATAAGTAATCCGTGAAAGTGCTCTTAGCCTTTTTATTAGTCATATTACTATTTAAAGGAGACTGCCACTCCTTTCTAGTATGGGCCCAGAAACATACAGAATTGTTGCAACAAACCGTTTGCTGTACATGTGTCCTGCCTTCTAGTCAAGCACATAAGCATTTCCTTGATAGGTATCCCCACTTCCAGGAGATGATTGGGTTAAGTTACAAGACTACAATGATGAAGCAAAAAAGTTCAATAGTTCATAGTTTACCCCACTATTACAAAGTAACAAAGTGGCCTAGAAACTCCAACCTTAGTGATCCTAGACATAATCAAAGCTTTTCTAAGAATGCCACTGATGTCTTCTTATAGGTACTAGTAGAACTACCATTAAGTAAGAGTAAGTGTCCTTTCATGACAGCCAAAACTTATAGATAAAACATTGCTACTTTCAGATAAGGGACAAGTACATGTGGTTAACTCCTAGTATAGAACAATTTAGTAGAAAGCTCCTTTATGTTGGGAACGAAAAATCACTCTCATTCTCATTGGCTTAACTCTATTAAATACTTGGGTTCACACACACCATAACTTTAAAGGTCAAAGGCAGGCTTGGAACAAATTGTTTTAATCACCCTGGAATTGTATGAACACCCCCAATGACATTCACTGATCCTGTGTAAATAATCTGCAGTCTGGGCTACCCCTTAATGGATAAGGAGATGCATGCTGGGATTTGTGTCCAAGGCAGGAGTACCAGGAAAAACCAAGAGCTGAAAACTTATCTCATTATGACATAAGTGATCTAAAAATGTGTTTCACTTGTTTGATCATTTGACTTCTGTCATTGTCTCTTGCCTAGGATTAGACGTCATAGAACTTATCAGTGCCTTGGCTAATTCTAACGAATTGGCCTTAAATGATAGCTCAGTGGGTCTCTCTCACTTGAACAAAGAAGTCAAATTAATGCAGCAAACTGTCCTCCAAAATTGTATGGCATTAGACATCTTGTCTGTAGAACAAGGGGATACTTGTGCAAATATAAAAGCTGAATGTTGTATATATTCCTGACCTTTCTACTAATACTTCAGTGGATATTCAAGATATTAAATGATAAGTACATGTTAGATTCTGAAATTCCCTGAACCTTCTCCTTGCTCTTTTTGTGGGAAGCTATTACTTGTTCATCCTGGTGGAAACATTCATTGCTTGCATTCATAATAGTCTTGTTAATCTTATTATTTGGCTCATACATACTTAACTATTTCTTTGGCCTTGTCTCTTCTAGACTTAATGCTGTAGATCTACTTAAGATGAAAACACCTGAAATCTATTGAGGTCTTCAGATAACCTCTCTGTGGGGTATCTCTGACTGCCAGTCGCAACTGCAATCCTCTTGAACCAGAAATAGTCAGAAGTGTCTTTTCCCCTACCTTCTCAGCAGGTAGGATTATCTATTCAGAAGGGGGAATATTATAGACAGCTAAATTAGGTAGAATTATTATAGGTGGTCAGACAGAGCTAGGTCTTGAGAGAGTCAATATAAAAGATGAAAACACATTGCAATTGTGACTAAAGCCAAATTTCTTTTTTTTTTTTTTTTTTTTTTTGGCTTTTTCCTTTTTTATCAGTACCAGGGATCGAACTCACGACTGCCTGCTTGCAAGGCAGGCGCTTATGCCGCTGAGCTAAATCCCCAGCCCCCTAAAGCCAGATTTCAAGAGACAGACAGAATGAGCAGGCCAATGTGCCTCCTCAAGAGATGAGACAAATGTTAATACCCGGTCCAATAAAGTCCATATAGGCATTAGTCATCTTAGTGAGTGATGAAGACCCCAGGGCTCATTCATTCCTAAGAAATTTTTTTTCTTTCCATATACACTTGCTACATGACCTGTTTCCTCATTGAATCAACATTACCTAAGTGGCTGTACTTACAACCTTATTGGCTGATCATCGTTTTGTCTTGCACTATACCCACTTCGTGACTTTGTACTCACTTTATAATTTTGCTTTATAAAACTTCCTTTAGAATTGGGGTTCATAATAACTCATTCAAGGGCCATCCATTTCTCTTAGGAGCTGTCTCTTTCAACAAAATTTCCTACTCTTAACCTCAGTTATTCTGCAGGATTCATTCTTCAGTTTAGGGAACATGAACTCAATGTATCTGATATCGAGCAGATTGGGAATTATAATATTTGCCTTACATAATTTGAAGATCCTATATCAGTATCAAGTGCTAAGTTACATTTATTGAAGAAAATGGGAAAATGTGCTTAAGGCAAATCCATGGCAACTTAAGATATGGCATAGAAAGCAAAATGGTGCCAGGGTGATAGAAAAACAAAAGCCTTGCACACAGGACGTAGCACACTGAGGCTGCAACAGCAGCTGTTGATAAATCAGGTTTTTTAAACTTGGTGAATGTGCACTTCAGCCCAGCTGTCTCCTCCTGATCTCTAGCTGAGACTGACAGGAGAGTCTGACATGTTATCTCGTGGACTCTCCAACCCATTTGATTGTCCCAGAATGCACTCTGATCTTCATTATATGCATGATATGTGGTGCACATTTGTGAACCCTTAATGAAGCAGGGGTGGGATAAAGATGACTAAAAGTTAGGCTAAGAAATCTAACATCCATGTGCTCTGGTCTTGAGAATCAAAGATGTCCTGGGTTTTTAAAATTTTATTTTCTGCCTCTGTTAGGACATTGGAAGTAGGAATGGGGTGCTATTTAGAAATAAATGGTAGAAGGAAGTGACTTCCTCAGTGCCATTGTCTTGAACTATTCTTTTTTTTTAAATAAATATTCTAATCACAAACTTTCAGATGCTCTCTAAGAAGTCCAAGTCCCCCCATGCAGATTTTCTCTGAGGGCTCAATATAGTCAACTTTAATTCTTTAATGGAAATTTAGATGTTTTTAGTCTATACCTCAAAACTTTTCTCATCTGTACCAATTATTCAGTTGCAAAATCACACATTTTCAGGGAATTATTATAGTGACAATTTCTCAGCCAAATTTTCTATTTTTGTTAGTGTTGCTAAAAGGAGACACTTAAAACTATGTAATTTATTCTTAATGTAAAATTTGTGCTCAATATAAAATTTTTCCTAATAGTTCTAGTGACTAGAAATTCCATGATCAATGTCACAATTGCTGTGCCTGGCAAGGGTTGTATATCTCTATTTCCATGAAGGTAGTTTATATGCACTGCACAAAAAAATGTGAGTAAAAAGTTTAATCCCATTATCAACATCAGAGTCTTCATGACCCAACCATATTTTTAGAGCTGTGTGTCTTAGTGCTGTCACACCAGCAATTAAATTTCATCAATTTTGAGGAAAAAAATCAAGCTGTAGAATCCTATAATTATAGCTCCTGGATGATTTTGCCTCAGTTGAGTGATTTTGAGCAACATCCTATGCAGATATGTCTGTTAAAATGACCTTGGTAAATTTTGTTTTTAAAATTGGGAATCGAACTTAATACCTCACACGTCTTGGTAGAAGTCATGAGATGACTCAAGACAAAAAGTCTACCAGATGAGCAACTATAGAGAATGCAAGTGTCTACAACAGAGAGCTTGCAGATTTCAAAAGATCTTCAGTGTTATATTTGCAGACTTGATTCTATTGCAGGTACTGACACAATGATAGCATCAAACATATGTCAGCAGCCCTGGGTACTTTAGCACGAGCTCTACTTAACCTTAAATGGAAGGAAGAGGTGAACATTCTACACTGGAAAATACCCAGAAGGGCATTAAAAACACAAGGGTTGGTGAAACAATTTCGACTAGTTATAAACTGCAAAGAACTTGATTTTTCAGTGTCTTACAGAAATTAGTTCATTGGAATATTTAAAGAGTAGTAGATAGAACTACTGCCCTAAATTTTATTCTGAGCTCAGGACCTTTGAAAGAGTTGCCAAAAGACTAACTTAATCAATAAGGTTCTACATACGAACTCCCAAGAAATTTTCTTCTCCCTGATGTTACACTGGTTATTCATTTGCTTAATTAGGGAAAGCTCAGGTGGATTCCTCTATACACAATTTGAATCAAAAGCTAAAATCCCGTTGAGAGGTTGTGCACAATTGAAGTTTACAAGTCATGATTGTTTAATTTTGTCAGTTTTGTTAGGCTATGGGCCAATTATTTATCAAACAATAGTTAAATGCTATTGTGAAGCTATTTTGTAGTTGTCACTAACATTTGAAATCAATTTAGAGTAGATCAAACACCAAAATACAATCAGTTGAAGGTCTTGTTAATTAAGACAAACAAACAACAATCCCTGAAAATGCCTAATTTTTTCCCCAAGAAAATTGGTCCTGAAGACCATGGAATTAATTCTTTCTGTGTTTCCAGCCTGGTACCCTGGATCCAAGATCACAGCATTAATGCTTGCCGACATGTCTAATCTGCAAAACAGCTCTATGGATTTCAGACTCACCAGCTTCTGTAAACATAGGAACAAATTTCTTCAAATAAATGCCTTTATACACATACCATGTATACATATACATATAGTGAATGTGCGTATGCATCTATATAATATATACATTTTGGTATGTATTACAAAAACACACATACATACATACTTGCATGCAGTTGCATACACATGTATCTTATTGGTTCCACTTCTATGTAAAATGCTAACAGGCTATCTTGTCCAGTCAATAAAAACTAGTTGACATCCAAGTAAATCTAAAACTGGAAATAATTTTTGGTTCTCACAGATAACATCGAGTGTCTGTAGCATTCTTAAGGAGCACCAATTACTGAGTGCTAGAAGTCCAAGTACTCTTCTAATGGTGACTTTAGAAGATAGTTTTGTTTTCTAAGTTTCATATGGGTGGTAAAATGGTTGTGCCTCTTATAATATGCCTTACTAGCTGTGGTGATTAAAGGGTTAAAGTTTTCAGTACCCAAATTTCTCTGCTGACACAATTCTGCTGAGCAGTCATGAGGCACTGCAAACATAAGATACCCATAAATGTAACAATTGTTCATTCCTCCCACTGAGTTAATGACTCATCTTTTCTAAGAAAAAGCATGCAGATGTTGTTATCTATGTCTGAAGAGATGTTTGGGAGGCCTCAGTAGAAGGCCTGGACAGTATGCACTTTGGTGTGCAACTTTTGTTACAATATGGGTGCTGATGGATAGTTAACAAGAGATAGGAAATCTTGCAAAATGCATTTCTAAGATATTTATATTTGCGCTGTAAATATTTCCTTATAAAACCTCCAATTTCATTTTTTAAAACATTTTATTTAAAGAAAGACTAAACAAAACAGAAAATGGGTAGAAATAATACATATGTTCAGAGAAAAAATAAACAGTAAGAAATCACTAGTTAATGTTTACCTACTGTCCTTTTCCAAATAGTTGTTTAAGATACAAAAGTGGAGCATAAAAAGTGGAAATTCAAACAATGAGAATGCAAACAGTTCTGTTCAACTAGCCAACAAAAACTTAGTAATATGGTTGTCAACACTATACACTTAAGCATACATGCAGTTATCCATATCTTCATTTATGTTGAGATTAAACAAACTAAAGCAAGCTAAAGTCACTCTGAACAAAGAATAATAGTATTGCTGGATTTCATATCATGACACTCTGGGATCAGCACTGGGTACTGTAGTATCTTTTTAAAAAATTTTATTGAAAGAAAGATTAAACAAAACAGGAAATGGTAGTAATAATACATACTTTCAAAGAAAAAAATAAACAGTAATAAATCACTAGTTGATTACAGATTGTCCTCTTACAAATAGTTATTCAAGATACTAAAGCGGAGCATATAAAGTGGGGATTCAAACAGTGAGACTGCAACCAGTTCTGTTCAATTATCCAACAAAAACTTATAAATATGGTCATCAATCCTATACACTTAAACATACATGCAGTTATCCATATCTTAAATTATATTGAGATTGAACAAACCCAAGCAGGCTAATATCACTCTGAAAAAACAATAATACTATTGCTGGGTTTCACATTATGACACTCCAGGACCAGCAATTGGTACTTTAGTGTCTCTTTTTTTTCAAAGTATCTGTTCATTTCATCATGTGTCATAAGATCAGTTCTCATAAACTGTTTATAGATTCTACACATGCATGAATCTTAACATGTATTTCTATCCTTTCTATATAAGAGGGAGAAACAACACAAAGCAAGACAAAACAAAACATATTCCTAAAAACACATGAAATGACAAAGCATATAAGACCATTGTGCAAGGAGTTCTACCATAGTTCCTGTGTTGTCTCTTGTTATCTTCAATAGAATTGGCTATATCATCAGACATAATATAATTGAATATATCAGTACATAACAGTATTAATAAAAACAAACTTTGTGTATAGTATAAAACTTCAAAAACCATCAGTTATCAAACCAGAATTTATTATAGTGTATTGTCATCTTCAGTGTAGTTGCCTGTACTCTCAGACTTGATACTATCAATCATATAAGTTTTGAATAAAATCTGTTGATACCAAACAGCAATCAAACAAACCACATTTAACTAAGATCAGTCACGATAAAACAGTGTAAGTCATACAGGGCTCCAGATTAAGTTAATAGGAAATTAAAAGATGATTACTATGCTATATCCTGATGTTTTTGGGATAGCTATCTGTTCCCTCAAATCTAATGCAAGTAGACAAACTGGGACAGAATAAAATCTATCAAAAAAAAGAATAAAATCTATCTAAGCAGAGTAGTGAGAGTAATGTGGATTTTAAATCTTGATACACTATTAACAATATCTTCTGACATCTTTTTAAAAACTCTCCCTCCTCTTTCACATCCCCAGGGTACACTGTGCATTTCTGGGTCTGACCAAGACCCTTGGTTTTCAATTTGTGTGTGTGTGGGCAACCTGCTATTTGCCTAAGTGACTCTGAACCTTCTCCCTCCAGGACTTGATCTCTAATTGTATTCCTTTACCTATTAAATCCTGTCTTTCCAACCTACCCACAAATACTGGCTTAGTTGCCTCTATTACTCTCTGGTTCTCTGGCACACAGAGCATTATTTTCTCGCATTTGATTTTCAGTTCATGTACCCTTTTTCATGCTAATTATATTTCCTATAAATAACATCTTGTTGGATCCTGGCTCTTGATCTACTCCACATGTGGTTCTTTTTTAAAATTTAGTTTATCAAGGCCATCTATATTAGGGATTATAACCAGTCTTCTCTGTCTCATTTCTGTTATGCTCTTTTTTTGCCATCAGTTGTCTGTATTATCTTCTTCATTCTTTTTTCTGCTCCATTCATTGAGGCCTCTCTGCCACTGTTCCTGGAATCCTAGTACTTTTTTCTGTCTCTTGAATGCTCTGCAGTATTCTCTGTAGAGCTGGATTGGTGGTTGTGAATTTCCCAAGTTATTCTTTGTCTTGGAAGCATCTTGTTTCTCCATTAATTTCTAGAGACAGTTTAGCAGGGTATAGGAATCTAAATTGGAGGTTATTTTCTTTCAGGGCTTGGAATATTTCACTCCAGGCTCTTCTTGACTTGATGGTTTGTGTCGAGAAGTCTGCCATTATTGTGATGGGCCTTCCTTTATAGGTTATCTGTTTCTTATCTCTAACAGCTTTTAATACTCTGTTTTAATATTGAATTTCTGGGATCTTGATTATTATATGCCTGGGTGTAGCTCTGTTTTGGTTGTAGGTGGCTGGAGTTCTGTATGCCTCATACATCAGAATATCATTTCCTTTTCCTATGTTTGGGAGGTTTCCTTAATTATTTCTGTGAATAGCCTTTGCAGTTCCTTTGTTTGTACCCCTGCTTCTTTATTCTCAAGTTATAGATCCTCTTGTCATCTTCTAGCCTTTGTATTGTTACTACTTGTTTCCTCGTCATTTTTATAAAGTTTTTCCTTTCGTAATCCTACAGTGCAAACCTGTCCTCCAGTTTGGATAATCTATCCTTAATTTCTTTCAAGCAGTTTTACCATCTTTCCACAGAGTTTTAAATTTCCTGGTAATCTCTTTGAATCTGCTTCATATATTCTATATTTTCTTTATATTCTTCATCAAGTGGTTCTCTCCTTTGTTTGACTTCCTCCCTTTTTCTGTCTGTGTCTGCTTGAGGGGTGCTTAGCATCTCTTTTATGAATCTTCTTATATCTTGCTTTACTTGGCTAAATATTTCACTTTTGAACTTGTCTATGAGATGCCGAAGATATCTCTTTATGTCCACTGGTGCTGTGTCTGATATTGCATGTTTGCTGTTCTCATTCTCCTTTGTATTTACCTGTCCTAGGTCAATTTTCTCAGCATTGAGACCTGGAGACTATTTGTTGTTGCTTCCTCTTCCCATCTTTTTTGTTTCTTCCAGGAGTCCCCAGTTTCTTTCTTTGTTGGTAACAATTCTTCTCAAGCATGCTGGCTAGGTGATCCTTCCCACTGCGGTGTGGTAGTGAGTTGTAAACAAGGGCAGTGTATGCTGGCCCCTCTGTTCTGGATCAGTCAAGTGTTGAGACCTGCACTATATTACTGTGCACTGCCTTCCCTCTGGGGTCAGCCACACTTCTGAGGCTTCACTGTGTTAGTGTGCACTGCTGTAGGGAATTGATTTCAGATAATGTATTGGGTCTCAGCCAGGTCATGTGAACCAGGCCTACTTCACTCCACCAATACCTTTCAGGAAGGGAACAACTGACTGAAGTCACTGCTGCCCCTTGTGCTTGCCAGTCCTTCCCGGTCCTAGAATGTCGTCCACCAGAGTCCCCCTTTCTGTGGAATGGCTCCACTCCCGTCACTCACCACAGGGCGATGCAGGCTTCCCACCAGCTCAGCTCTCCATTTGGCTGGCCGACCCCCAGCCTCAGTGTGACTGCACTACCAGTGAGTCAAAGCAGCAGGACCTCTGACAGCTCGGCAATTCACCTGCTGTGGTGGGAGTACTGAACTTTTAGCTGTTCCAATAGTAGCACTGGGACTGTATATTCAATTGGTTCTCCTCACCTTAGTTTCTTCTTGGGATGAGAGAATTCATCTCCCTCTGTTTGGAGCTCCCCTTAATGTTATTATGTTGAATTCTAAGTTGATTATCTCAGGGAGCCTCTGTAGCCAGCTGTTATCTACTCACCATCTTTTAAATCTCCAATTTCTCACTATCTCTTGATGGTATACTCTGACATGAATAAATCTATTTTTCTTATATTCTTGACTGTTTTCATATTATTTCACTGCCTGTATCATTGGCTCTCCATACACTGTCTGGCGTGGTGCCAGTTCTTTGATGCTTTTAACGTGTGGCATGTCACAAACTTTGTTTACATCTCCTGAGACCTTGAAGGAATTGGATTAACTCAAGTGATTATTTCAGTTTCTTTATAGTTGCTAACACAGAAAAGTCACAAATTATATATTCAGTAAATGGTACATTTGTTGGTACATTCATGAAAGATGGTAAAACTATATGAAAATAAAAATTGGTGACATGATTGTCTTAGTCATGTTCCCCATTACTGAGACACAATACCTGACCTCTGTAACTTAAATAAGGAGAGATTTATTTTTTGGTTGTGTTTCAGTCCACGGTTAGCTTGTTCTAGAGAAGCAACAGCATGTCACTGGGTTTGGGAGAGGAAAAACTGCTTACCTCATGGCAGCCAAGCTGTAGTTAGGGAAAGGAGAAACCAGGAAGAAAGGTAACACTTCTGACCAAATCCTGCCTTCTGTCATCAAGTAGCTATAAATTCCCCAGAATTCAGCCAACTTCGAAACACATGAATCTTGGGGCACCATTGTAAATATAATCCATAATAATGAATCTTAATGAATCACTATGACTCTTATTCTTATAACAGTGATTTGAAATGTGAAACAAATTTTATATTTCTTTTGTAAATTTAGTCTTACAATTATAAACAATAGCAGCACTGGAGATAATACCTCTGTGAGCTGGAGCAGTTAACAGGAAACAGAAATCTAGCATGAAAGCCTAGAATGAGATACACCTGAAACTTCTAATCTTTCCCAAAAAGTTCTGAAAGAGTTTGGAGGTAAATGAAACTCTTGCTTGGTCGGTTAAATGAAAATGTTAAAAATAATGTTTTTATAATGTGTGTCTGCTTTTGTCTTTACTGCTTCGTTACTGTGGCTTAAAATGGGTTTAATGCATTTAAATGGACTTCACTGCATTTATTTTCTTTTGATAATTGATTCATTAATGTATGGAGTTCTACTAAACAAATTGATGCTCCTCTATCTACTCTGAGGTCTTTATATGCTAGACATATCTGTAAAGACTTTGAATTAATAACATAGTGATTGAATATGAAGCGTTATCTAAAATGAAGTAGCAAATTAATATTAACTACCGGGAATTTGATTTTTGAAGTATTTTGCCTCAGCCGCAGAGATTTTAGTGCTGTTATTGGTGCTTTAATTTTCAGCTATTTTGTCAATAATTTTTTAAGTAAAGAACTTTTTAAAAAGAATATCTTTAGCTGGGGACATATGGTCTCTGTTTTAACATAAGTCCCACTACTCTCATTTGTTGCTTTATGTTATTTCCCTAGATGCATAACAGTATGTTAGTTTTTTATTTGCTCAGTAAATGCCTACTTAGCTTTTTCTTTAAGATATATATTCTCCATCAAAGTAATGTGTTCTAGTCACATACTTTGGTATTAAATTCATTCATTTATTTGAAGTCAAGGTCTATTATTTGCTAAACCACTTGAAGTTTTCCCTGCTATCAATCACATACATGCAAAAACAATTTGAAAAAATAGTAAAGTACAAAAATATAATGAATTTAAGCTTTCAGTACAAGAAAGCAAGTTTGTGAACTGGAACTTTCCAATTACTAGCTGTGTGACTTTGGCCACATGGTTAGCATGTTTGATTCTATTCCCACATTGATGAAAAGTATTATGCAACATTGAAAGAGAATAAAGTAAATATATTAACAATATATAAAAGCACAAGTACTGAGCATAAAAATACATAAAAATATCATTGTCACTAATAGCAGTATTTTGACATTATGTTGAAAGTAGCATAAAAAGTCATTATTGTTGTGGGCTTTTGATTTACAGTGACTGTGTTCAAATAACAGCCTCGTTAGCTCTGGTGGGGTAATGCTGGTCAGGTAACTTAACCTGTCTTTTTCAGTTTCTTTTCTAAAAATGAGTGTGACTATGATACCTGTTTATCAGATTGTAATGAGAATGAAATTAGTAAATTTGTGTTAACCTCTTATAACTGTGATTTATAAACGGTAGTTTCCAAAAAATGTTAAACATTTTTTACATTCACGAATATCACTTCAGAGAATGACTGTGCTTTCTGTGGATTTAAACTAGCCAAAAACAGATTTTAACATTGAAAACAACACAGTCCCTTCTAAAAGCAAGCAGGAGATATTTGTGTGAAAACAAGCATGGCACAGTGTAAAACACACATATCTACACAGCAACTGAATTTTGAATAAAAGTGATAGACTTTGAGCATCAGTCTGCAGCTGTGTAAGAGTCAGTGCAGAAAGAAACACGTTTAAAGATAATCTGTTATCAGTGTCTTACTGTAGTGCCTGTATCAGAAACGTCCCACTGGGTTTTGACGGGCAATGTCTTAGTTACGTGTGGCAGAAGATACCAAAAGCATCAAGAGTGAAGGGAGTGAGAACCCCACCGTGGGGCAGATGTAGCACTCAGACCTTTAATTTCAGGACCCTTGATTTCAACATTGCACTATGAATCCATCACACACTCTGGATTCAACCACCCCTGAAAAAGCCTCATCTAAAAGCACAGGAGGCCCTGAGAGGTGGAGGGGGGTGAACCTAGAAACAAATCACAACAGATATAAATATATCTTTCATTTTAATATGCAATAGAAAATTCCAAAGTCATTACCAAGAAAATATGTCCAGATATTCCATTTTGAAAAAAATTGGGGGAAAAAAGAATCTAAAGATAAATACATGTGGAGAATAGTACACAAGGTAAACACATATAGACTCATACTTGTTTGTACAAATACACCTATGATGTGATAGGATTTATCAACTTCAAAGTTACTTTAAAAATTCAATGGCAAGACAGAGAGTGGAGGTGGTGGGAGAAAGAGAGTGAGAGACAGACAGACAGACAGACAGACGGACAGACAGACACAGAGACAGACTCTGGCCTCTCTGGAGTTGAGAGGTGATTACAAAGTTCGCCTGCCTTAGGTGGCACCTTGCTGAGCTGCCCGTTCCACCAGCTGAGGTGGTCCCAGTTTCCAGCTTTGTACACTGACTTTTCTCAGAGAGTGAGAATGTTCTGACATGAGTGATCTTGAAATGCTTTGATTCCCGAAACACAATTCTACATAAGACAGGTTGAAGACTGTCATGCACACCGTGCAAAGAGTAGGAGAAACCCATGGAAGGAAACATAAGTCTAATTTTATGGGATATTAAACACAAAAGGACTCCTTGATCCCGAAGGCCAAGAAGATAATTTGATTCTTCTTTTCCTGAAGTGAAAATCATGTTAATACAATGCCACTAAAGAGGTGTAAATAATTTTGACACTGACTGCAAGTGTGTTTTCTCATTCTATCCTGATCTCCTAAGAACACATAAAGTTATTTATACTGAATATGAATCAAAATGTTTTATCTTATACATTCCACAATGAAAACAGTTTCCTCTCTCCCTCCCAGTTTTTTTTTTTTTTTTTATGTTCTTCTTCTTTCTGTCTCACTAAGGGTACATTTTTGAAGTTCCAAAAGTTTTATCATATTTTTTTTAATTTGAGATGACATTGAAAGCTTTATCATATTTTCCCAGTAAGTTTAAATGTAAGTTCATTATGTAAAAATATAAAAAAATTATTTATTTTGGTTTTTTGAGACAGTCTTGTTATGCAGTTCAGGCTGGCCTGCAGCTCACTTTGTAGCCCAGACTGGTCTTGAACTCACCATGATCCTTCTTCTTCAGCCTCCCCAGTGCTGGGATTACAGCACTGAGCCACCATGCCTGGCTCTAAGAAAAAGTTTTTAAATCACTTTTTTTCCTGAGAGAAATAAGTGCCTCCTTCAATTTTTAGAGGCATTTTTCATGAGTTAACTTTGGAAAAACCTGCATGAAAACATTGAGATAAAATACAAAAAAAAGTCTTTATTGGTTGGCATTAAAAGTGTACTGACATATAGTCAGGTAAGAAAATCTAACAGATTAAGATAAACAGCATGAATTGAACAGAAATGTTTAGAAGGGGAGTTGCTTTCTAATGTTGCTGAAATATCTGTGTGAACATTTGAAATTCCTTTCCTTGTTCTGTTTAGCTTTTTTTTTTTCCACAGTGCAGATAATATTTAGTCTGAGTCTGATTCTGTACAGTCACCAAGTCACTCCACCACAAGGAAGAATATGAACAATTGCCTATGCAATTCTTGCAAATGTCAGGGTCCCTTCTGGGAGAAAGTGATTTTGTTGAGGTAGGAGATCGTAGAGTCTAGCAGCTGGTTTGGTTGGTTTTCTTGACTTAATCAGACCTCGTGCAGGATTTGTACAAAAAACAATCTAACTAAAACCAAGAGAAAAGTGAGCAGTGTTGGCATAGTGTGTTTGCTTCACATGAGCTATTGTCTACCAAGAAAATTTATTGTCAGTGATAGTAAGAAATGGGAAGTGAAAGAAAACAATGAGAATAAAAAGTAAAGGAAAAATATTGAGGAGCACCCCGAGGTGGAAAGATGTAAATCAGATGCTGTAAAGTTGAAGATTTAAAATCTTGAAATGTCTTTTAATGATGGGGGCTAGTTCAGCAATTTCTGTGCAAGATAATAGTTGTTTTAAATTTGATTAGAACTTTGAAAGGAACATTTGTTGTAAAGATGCTCTATTCCAGTTTTTCAAACTACCTGTGTTTGAAGAGTTTGTTCTTTTTTTTTACCAAATGTCTGAAAATAAGATGGCCATTCTTGTTGCTTTCCTGCTGTGAAATACATTGGGATGCATTTACCAAATATATATATTATATGACATAGTAATGCTATTAAAAGTGCCACAAGATAGTTTTTAATTATTTTTTCAAAGTGTAACAAAATCTACACAGGAGAAATAAATAATAATTTTAACATATCTTCACTACTGAATATCTGATGATAGATCTTGAGAGTCAAAAAGTCAGAAAAAGTCTCTGAGTGAGTTTTACTGATAAATTCCAGCAAAATTGTCAGTATTTCAATTAAGATTATGTTACAAGTAACTTTCAGATATTGTAAAATTTCAATATTTTTCATCTGAATATATTCATCTAGGTACAGAACAAACTATAAAAATATAATTGTTAAATAGAGTTCTAGGTTGTCTGATTGTAATAAACTATTTGAAAATACAGTGGTATAAGTCAAAATCATATGATTATCCATCAAGATGTTTTGGATCTAGAATCCAGATAAGATAAAAAATGATATATTTCTACTTTATGATGATGCAAGACTTAAGTGAATAATCTCAAAAAACTGGGTGTTGAAATATTCTGGAGGCTTTTCCATGGATTCAGAGGCTTGACTCTGATGACTTGAAGGTTATATTCTTCAGTGGAAACCAGGAGGCTTTATGTGTTGCTATGGTGTGAGGTTCCTAACAGTATGGTGACTGCTGGTAAAAAGTTTGAAGCTTTAAGTAATACAAGTGTCCTGGCAAACAAGGCAATACTTGCAGAGCATTTTGTGACCTACCCTTGAAAAGAAGTCACCTGATGGATTTTTGAGTCACAAGACTACACATACTCAAGAGGAAGTGTCAAGGACTTGTCCTATTGAGATCTTAAAACTTTCATGAGCACTTTTGAAAGTCATTGCAAAATATTAATGGTAGCTATTAAAATATTATTTCCTTATTAAACTCAAAATATTTATTACCCTTTACTCTCTGGAATAACAATATCATTAAGTTTTTATTATAATGATTTTTCCTGTTGTTTTAATTCTAAATAATATAAAACAGTGGGGTCCATAGGAAGGGATATAGATTATTTCTATTTTTAAAAATCTAGTATTGAAATAAAAAATAAGACACAAGTTTTAACCTACTATACAATGGAGCTTAAAGTCAGCTTATTTTTTTCTTGTAGGTAAAAGAAAAGTAAACATTTTTGAAAGCATTATGCCCCAGGATAAAAATCGGACCAAGAGTCTATAGTTATACCACTTTGAATGTCTCTGATCTAATCTGACCTTGAAAAAATAGGAGAAGATGAAATAAACTGTGGAATCCATATAGGAAAAAAAAGAAAGAACAGAGGATAGCACAAGTTA
Source organism: Cavia porcellus (assembly GCF_034190915.1). Classification (NCBI taxonomy): domain Eukaryota; kingdom Metazoa; phylum Chordata; class Mammalia; order Rodentia; family Caviidae; genus Cavia; species Cavia porcellus. The sequence continues at coordinate 45,009,895 of NW_026947513.1, read as the reverse complement.
AAACAAACTTTCACTAGTTCACTCTCCTCATTTCAAATGAGACTGGAAAGTTTTGGTGATACCACTAATATTTCTCATGTTTTCAGTTCCAATAGTATATGTCTAGAATTCATACTCATTGTCTGTACAGTAATTGGTATTATATACTGGTATTATATATATATACCTATCTGTTATTGTTGATACATCGTGTCACCTTGAGAAGTTTAAACTTGTCCATTCAGACTTATAAGCTCCCCTTTTACAACTGCTTTCATTGTGTCCCAGACTTGATGTGTTATGCTTTCATTATTATTTGATATAGGAAATTTTTTTCTATTACTTTTTCTGTGATTCATTGGTTATTGAACAATGTATTCTTTAATCTCCTTGTGTCTATAATTTCTGGAATTAGTTTTGCTGGATTTCTAGCTTCGTATTGCTATGATCTGATAGTGTGCAAGGGATAACTTTAATTCTTTTGTATTTATTTAAGTATCCTTTATGACCTAAGATACGTTCTACTTTAGAAAAGATTGTATGTACTCTTGAGCAAAATAAATTTTCTGTTGTTACAAAATTCTGTAAGTCTATTTTTGAACTGTGTAGTTTAATGGTTCTTTGTTGGTGATTTCATCTGTTCCACCTAATGGTGAGTTTCCCATTGGTGAAACAGTGCGCTCCAGGGCCCTGGGAGGAGTGTATTAAAAGGCACAGTCCAAGCACTCCTGCAGATTTTTACTAAGATAGCACAGAGCAGAAAGACACCTGCATACGTTTCTAAAAGCTGCAGCAACCACAGAGACCAACGGTGTTCCTGTGATGCACAGCTCCACCCTTAGATGTACCCTGATGCCTTCCTGAGCGGCTGTTCTGGCCCAAGCACCCTTCCCTCCTGCCCTCAGGGCGGTTTGCAGGCATAGAGGCCCCTGACTCCCTCCCCTTGGGGTCACCCTCCATCTCCTCCAAAAAACTTCTTCATGGCAGAGTTTCTCCATCATCCTTGCGCAGGGTATGGTCTCTCTAACCTTTCACTGATGCTAAAGCCCAGGAGGGACGCCAGGGCTTCCAGCCGGTCCCTGCCCTCTGGGGCTGAGGCCTTCCAGGTCTGTGGATCACCAACCCCGCGCGGACCACGAGGGCTTCCAGATCCCTTCCCGTTGCTGGCTGCATCACACTAAAAGATGCATAATCACTGAGTATTTTCACTTATATCTCAATTTCAAACTTATTATTAGAGGCACGATAAGTACAATAATATTCGAAGGGAGTAATGTAAGACTAATTAGTCGCCCATATGTTCCTATCTGCCCCGCCAATATCCGCAGTGTCTGGAAGGCCCCTCCACGACTTTCCTTTGCCCTCTCCCTTTGGGGGACTTCCTACACTAACTCACCTGCAAATTTTTCTAGGGAACTTACTCTAATTTTTCTTCGGATGACCTCACTTTCTGTTCCTTCATCTTTTCTTCTTCTTCTTTCTCCTGACAGCAGTCAACAACCTCCTGCGTCTGGCAGGCTGGTTCTGGTCGTGACCTTTAGGGTCACGCTGGTCTGGAAGTCGTGCCAACACACCGACTCGGACTTAGGTCATATGTTCCTTGGGGCTCCTGGAGTGTCCTCCCCACCCTGGACTACTGTGGGCCCAGACCAGGTCGGGAGGCACAGGCTTCATATCCCTGTTGTTGACTGCACCAGGTGACTCTTCTTCAAATAACTCCCTCTCTGCTTCTAACCGTGTTCCCGCTGGCCTACATCATACACCGCCTCTCCTTTTCACTGGTCTGGGACACCTCGCTTTCCCCCAGGGGCTTGACAGTTCCTGTCCCCGGTACTCCCCTTGCCCAGACTTGCAGCTAGTCTCTCCCAGCCCTCTCTCTCCTGTTGTGTCTCTTCTCCTTCATTTCTCTGCCTCCTGTCATTAGTAACACCCAGTGCTCCCAACAACTTGAGGGGGGGTCTCAGTCCTACACTGCCTTAAGGCTGTCCTCTAACAGCCTCTTGGACTTACTGAACTAAATTCCAAATGCTTGACCTTCCTCTGCCAAACCACATGGCTCCAGTTCTGCCTAAATAATGGCTCTATTTGGCCACCAGGGCACACACTAGATTTTAATACTTTAAGAGATTTAGGAAAATTGCTGACAAAATGGGAAATGGTCTGAAGTTCTCTATATTCAAGCTTTCTTTGCTCTACACAACCAATTGCAACTTTGCTTTATTAACCTGTCAACATCAAACATCAGAAAACAATCTAAGCATCTGAAACAGTGCCCAAATAATCCCCAGAGTGATCCTACTACCCTGGCCCATAAAGTTTTCAGTGAGAGAGACAAACAGGAGCAAAGGGATAAACTTGCCCATGCTAAACAAAAATATCAAATTCTAACAGCTTCCCTGAGGCCTCCTGCTCCCCCCGTCCCAATAAGACCACCCACAAGACCTGTTGGGGCCCTGCTTTAAATGTGGAAATATGAGACATTGGACCCCAAGCTGCCCTAACCCCCATCTGCCACCAGGCCCATGCCCCAATTGCAATAAAAAGGGCCACTGGGGGGTGGAATGCTCCTCCTCAAAGAGGGATAAGCTTTCCACCCCCAAAACTCACTCACCACAAGCTGTTCTAGCCCATCACCTCGCCCATCTCCACCTGCTGGTCAGAAAAGCTCTTCAACATCAGCCTCTAAACCCCAATCGCTCTATTCCCTCTCCTACATGATCTGCCATCATTTTTGGTCTTAGCAATTTCTCCTTGAGGTTACCAGAGCCAAAGTGATTGTCCAGGTCCATGCTCCTTTCTCTGTTATAGATCTCTCTCAAATCAATTGTCACTTGGTTCCTTCCTTTCAGACTCTTGCACTCATAATCTAAAAGTTCCAACACCCAGCCCAGACCTATGACCTCACTTTAGATGATATTACTGTCATCCTCACCTTCACTCTCTCTCGTAGGGAGTAAAAACAGAGCTCAAAAAATTAAAATGGGCCGTCAAAACCCACAACAGGAATTAATTTCTCAGGCCTCTAAGGTGTACAACAATTGAGATGAGACTGCCCACCTATAATATATCTCTGATTTATAGTTACTTGCCTCCCCCATTAAGAATGCAAATAGATCCAAAAGAACAAAAAGGAGAACTGTCCCCCCAGGACTCTGCTTCAGGTATCAACATTCAGGCCACTGGGCCGAGTGCCCTAACCCCTGACGACCCTCAAAGCCATATCTCACATGTAGGGGTCCTCACTGAAGGCAGACTGTCCCTTGGCAGCCAGGTTTGCCACAGGAGTCCTTTCCCAGGGTGCCCCACCAGACATTCCTGTCCCCTCCAATATGACTGACATCCCCTGACAGCCTTGAATGCCCCTTGGATCATCACAGCTGCCAGACTTTGGGTAAGTCTCCTGGTGGAAGGTAAGACTGCTTTATTTCTAATTGACATGTAGGCACCCAATTCCATTCTCCCCTCTTTCTCAGGACAGTTGTTTTTTAGTGAACATCTCTGTTGTGGGAATTGACAGTACCACATCCAGGTTCCAAAAGACACCTCCCCCTCCTTTCTCTTTTAAGAAGTCTCCTGCAAGTCCACACAGACCATTACTGCCCCACCAACGACTCCCCAGTCTCCCTGCAGATCCAACCAGGAGACCAAATGTGGGTCCAAGACCTCACCCCATTGTCATTAAAGCCCAAATAGACCAAGCCACACACTGGTGTTGAGCACCCCTACAGCACAAGCTTTTAGAAAAATCTCCCCAGATACATCTCTCCGGCCTAAAAAGGCCCCTCCCAGGAATAAGTAACCTCCAGATAGGTCTCTCTGCCCCTCCACCTGGCTGTCCCCAATCCAGCTTCACCTCACCCACATCCCTGAGGAATAAATTCCCTGCTTTACCTGTCACTTCACCAGTGCACTAAGACAGGCCAAGGGCTACCTCCCTCAATCTCATCCTCTAAGACCGCACCCAAACAAAAAAAATCCTTTTCCCTAACCCCTTAGTAGAGAGCCCTAAACCTATATTCCCCTGAGTAAAAGTCTTGTTACCCAGAAACTCTCCCTCTTTCAGCCCTTAGGCCAAGTCCACCTCTTAATTCTAGTCCTTTGTCTGGCGAAGCCTCTGGCCTCTCGCCTATCTCCTGGCCCTTAGTCTTCAGTCCCTCTCTCTCCTCCAACCCCTGCCAAATCCAGTATCTTAGATAGTTCCCTGTATCACCACCTCCCCTCTTCCTTGCCTATATACCCCTGACCCTTCTGTTAACAGCTGCGCTAATAGAGTCACCCCGACTGACTGAGCCTTATGAAAAGGAGCCTTTTGGTCATCATCTTTACTCTTTGTGATAGCAATCTGCATTCCTCTGTGTGCTCACAGACATTTCAGATTCTGAGATGGCTCCTGGCTATATCAACCTCCTATTTCTTGTCTCTGGCCTCATCCTACCTAAATTTCCCTCTCTGATAGCCTCATCTGAGGCGCCCTCCTCACTCACACAAGAGATTCCTAAATACCTTTTTAGGACCCTACAACTGGCCCATTCTCTGCTAAATCAATCCAGTCCTTACCTGGCAAAGGCTGTTGGCTTTGTGTCTCCATGTCCACTTCTGCCTATGAGGCCATCCCCTCCCACTCACAACTTGAACTCTTGCCAAGTTCTTCTGGCACCCTACCTATGATAAAAAACAGTCCGGAAGACAAAAGCTACAAACAAAAACCACAGGCACACTGACATAGCTTCTGCCTACAGTTTCTCCACGCCATTCTATTCTAAGACCATAATCTCTAATTTCAACTTTTCTTTAAAGCCATACTATACATCTTCCATGGAGGCCTCCAGGAGTCCCCCTGTGACCCCCCCAACTGTAACTTCCCCGTTACCCTCATTTGCCTCAGGACCAAGGTACTGTTAACACTCTACTTCTTCTCTCCAATGGAGATGGCTCCTACCTCCCCCTTGGGTTTCAAGCCCTCCCCTAATGGAACAAGACTCCCTACCATAGACACCTTCCAGCACCTTGATAAACAGTCACATCTCTATAATTAAATAGTTCAAGACTAGCTTGGCTCTACAGAGCCTCTGCCTATCTCGGTCTCCCTGCCAGCTGGACTGAGACCTGTAAGCTGATATTCTTAACTCCCAAAATAGATATAGTCAACAAGAGGAGACTCCCAGCCATAATCCACACCAGACAGCTCCCTCAGGCCCCAATCCTCATTCCCTTGTGATTAGGTTTAGGAGTTTCTACAAGTGTGGAAGCCAGAGTTACAAGGGTAGCCCTGTCTGCCACAGCCCATCAACAGCTCTCAAAAGAGATACCAGGAAAAATCAACAAAAGCTCAGACTCTGCCACAGATCTACAAAGATCAGGCTTCATTCACCAGGCAGTCCAAAGTCTTCAAGACCAGATTACCAGGCTCAAAAGAAAAATAACAAACAAACAAGCAAAAAAGCAGGCAGGGAGTGGTGGTTCCCTGGGGAGGGGAGGTAGTCATGGCTTCTCCCCATCCTTTGCCCTTTGGCCCCTGTCCTGCTTCTGCTGCTGATCAGCTTCTGCTTCATAGGATGCCTAACAGATTTCATCCAAGGACAGGTTCCCTCCACCTCAAACAGACAATGCCTCTTGCTAACCCAGTGCACCTCAGCTGCACAGGAACAACCTGATGATACAATATGCAATGGCTAGAACCATCAACATTGAGCCACCAACATTGTTGCTGGTCCTAGCCAAATTTCTACAACCCAGTTTGATTACCTTAGGTTTCCCACACAGCTCTCACTGTCATGCTCAAAAAAGGCTTTAAAAACAATGACCTGTTCCCCTTTCTCCCTTATATAGGCCTCCAACCCCTTCCCCCTCATCTGAGGTATCCAGGTGCCTACTCTGCCTGCCGATAATGACTAGTCTCTCTTTCCATCCTTTATAACAAAAGGCTAAAATGATGAAACAGTGAGCTCCAGGGTTCAAGGAGGAGAAAGTTAAGGGGTACAGTCCAACTATCCCTGAAGATTTTTACTAAAATGGCACTGGCCACAAAGACACCTGTGTACTTTCCTAAAAACTGTAGCCACCACGGAGACCCATGGTGTTCCTATGATTAACAGCTCCTCCCTAAATGTACCCTTCTGCCTTCCCAAGTTGCTGTTCTGGCTCCTGCACCAAATAAACTTCTTTCTGGCAGTGTCTGCATCCTCCTTACATGGGTTAAAGTCTTTCTAACCTTTCACCCACTATGATTGTCCTGTTACCTATCTGTCCCTTTAAATTGAATAATTTTTGTTTCATGAAGTACATAGATGTTTATAGCTGTTATGTCTTGCTGTTGAATTGCTTCCTTAATCAATCTAGCCATCTTTTTCTTCTGGTAAATTTTGAGTTGATGTCTTAAAATAAGATAGCTACTGTTGTTTTTCTGTTGTGATTGTAGGGGGTAAAAGTTTCCATCCTTTCATTTTCAGTCTATGTACTTCCTTTTTGGATGCATGAGGTGATTTCTGCAGGAAATACACGGGAACATTTTTAAATCCAATTTGCCAGTAAAGTTCTTTCAGTTGTGGAATTGATACCATAAACGTGAAGAGTACTTATGGAAAGGTGTTACTGAATCTTTTCAGTGCATTATTTTCCCAGTTCTGATTCTTTTGTTTTCCCTTGTGTCAAAACCTTCCAAACTGCTCAAAGGGAAATTATATTGCTCTGTCAATCTTGCATGCCTGTATCTGGAAGCCTGAACAATTACTTTGAGGTTAACCATATGCAATATAACAACCATTGTTAAATTTCTATCATCTGAATTTTTATATCATGTATTTCTGTTTGATTTCTTTTCATACATTGCAATGCTATGGTGATGTGGTCATTCATTAATAGCTTATCTTACTTAATTCAATTAGTAACTTGTTTCTTTTTAAGCTCTTCATTTATTGGCAAAATTCTTTATATGTTTAATTAAATTCTCTTTATTCTCATTAAATATCTTGAGATCAGATTTGGGGAGCTAAGGATTTTTGGAGATTTCTTGTCTTGTTTTCTGATGTTTTTTATTGTTTTTGTACTGTGAGTTAAGGATCAATTAGGATATATTTTGTAATTATTGTAAAGATCCTTTTATTTATGTTCAGTCTCCCTGGGATGTGTTGTTGGATTTTGATATGTTTTTATGCTGTATCCCATTTTAATCTATTCAGCATAATATTTGGGGATCTTCTTAGTGTCTAAACTTCTGGGCTTGATCCCAAGCTTGTGCTACAGTTATTTACCTCTTTCTTTTCCATATATTCATCTTTCTAAAATCCTATACCTCTGAAAAACTGGAAAACTGTATCCCTGGGGAGCCAGAAGCTTCAGAGAGTCATATTCTGGCCTTTCTCTTATTTACTGCTCACATTGAGACAGGAATGTTGCCCTGGGAGTCAGTTTTCAGGTGTCCTAAACTCTCGCATCCATTCCCCACAAAGCCCAGCTCATTATCTGACTATGAAACTTTCTCCCCTGATCCTTCCTCCCAAGGAGTAACCCTGGGTTTAGGTTCACATCTTCCTAAGCTTAAAGGACAAGCAAACAGTGACTTTGGGAAGGAAGGTATGTAGAAGGGCTTCAACTTTTAGCTTGATTTTTTCAAGTATGTTTATTTGAGATACTTTGGTTGATGAATCAAGTTTGCTGATACAGAAGGTCATGATTTCTATTTATATATGTTCTTGATAATAATCGTGTTAGTCTATTTCTCATTGGGTAAAAATAAAAAATAATAAATTATAAAATTATTATTGTCTCCTCTTATCCCAAATATTATACACAGTTAAGTTAGTTAGAAATATTATAGGCAATCAGACAGTGCTGGACCCTCAAGAGTCAATATAAAAGATGAAAACATATTACAACTGTGGTAAGAGTCACAGCTGTTAGACTTTAAACCTAAGCTAAAGACAGAACGACCAGGTCTTCATGCCTCACTAAGAGATAAAATAAGTAGTAGCACCTGGTGCAATAAAGTCTAGCTAGACATCAGTCACCTCATTGGGTGACCAAGATCCTAGGATCTGACTTTTCCTGAAAAGGTTTTTATTCTTTCCACGTACACTTGCTACATGACCTGCTTCCCCAATGGATCATTACCTAAGTGATTATACTTGTAACCTTATTGATTGATCATAATTCTGTGCCACCTTGTAATTTTGCACTACTTCATCATTTTATGCTACAAAACCTCCTTTGAGAAGTACACTCCTTGTCAACCCAATCAGGCCCCTTGCTGTCTCTCAGGAGCTGTCTCTTCTTCAATAAAACCTACTCTTAACCTCTGTTGTGCCATAGAATTTATTCTTTGATTTTTAGGCAATAAGAACTTAGAATATCTAATATCTAGCAATTTGGAAGTTATAACATTTCTCCTATGTTATTTTGAGGTCCTATAACACAAGAAAATATGAATTTATTTTCTTGACATAGGAGTCAGTAGAGATGAAAAAGTTAACTTTGTTGGTTTTTGCATGAAAATGTTTTTGAATAAAAAGTACAAAGTGTACAGTCACCAGTAGGAGCCACTTACCATTCTTGGAACACCAGATTGGAACTCTGAGCACACATTCCAGAGCGATATTGTTGCATGTTGACTATGGTGAGAGAATAATTCAAGTAAGACACTACGGAGTTAATAATTTGTAGGGAAAAATGCTTTTTATTTTTGGAGACTGTTGACTGGAGCAAGATAAAATCAGAAAATATATAGCAAAATTTGTGAAATACAAGTGAAGTTCTTGATTATTATGAATTAATTGGTCAATTACCCTCAAATAGAAAGTTAAGCAAGTTTACCATTGATAACTATCTTGATTACAATTATATTTTTAATTTGAATTTATCTATATACAGATACTTTTCAAGAGAACAAAAATGAAGGCAGAAACAGTGAGATTTGCCTTAACCCACTGAATTTAGGTTGACTTAAAAGACAGTTTTAATGACTGAATAATCAGTGCTTCCAAAATTTTTACTGTCTCCACTTAAATCTTGAAAAATCATTTAAAGTCTTATCTTTATATATAAAACATACTTCAAGAAACATACTAAACATAAATTTGAACACATTTATATTTAAAAGGAAAAATAAAAGTTTACTAGCAAAATACCATTCTTCTTTGATAAGAGGTGAATAAAGGAAGAGAGTATAAATATGCCTGAAATGTTGCACATTTGTTGATTTAGTTAATTTTCAGGACAATGTTAAGTTGAAAATGAAAGCCTTCCTCCTGTTCTTTACTGAAAATGATGGAGAGAAATTCAGACAGACACCATGATTATAGACCACCGTAGGAAACAGGAAATCATCCTTTATTTTGCTTCAGAGGCTATGCTAGTGGTGTTTTTCTTTCACATTGGGGGTTTATTCTATTAGGGCATATTAGTTATGCAGAATGAAGCATTTTGTTCCTGCATATTTGTATGTGCATATGACACACCTAGATTGTTTAAACATTTTACTACCTTTCCTCTTCTCTACCTCTCAATCTAATTTTCTTCTCTAATGTCCCTATAGTGAGAGTATTTTTTGAAGAGAATAAAATCAAATGAGACAAAACAAAATAGATTCAATCAAAAGGATGAACATGATACATGAGTTAAAATTAAAAAACAAGGAAATCAATAATGGCTACCATAATGCCTCTTGTTATCTTCAAAAGAATTGCCCATATCATCAGGCATAATAAAATCAAACAAAACAGTACAGAACAAAGCCAGTAAAAACAGAACAGTGGAGACATTATAGGACTTCAAAAGAAGATAATATTCAAATCAAAATGTGTATCATAGAGCATCTTATTGTCTTCAAAGTAGTTGTTTATGCCATCAGACTTGATACTATCAAACAAAACAAATAAAATTAGTCCAAAAACCCCAACGAAAGCAATACAAGACTTTAAATCAAGCTAATAATAGGAAATAAAAAATGGTTACCATATAAATCCTGTTATCTTTGGAATAGCTGTCCATGCCATGAAATCTAATACAAATAGACAAACTAAAACAGAATAAAACCAAACTAAATAGAACAATGAAGACAATATGGGTTTTAAAACATGATACTTAGTTAACAATGGCCACTGTCTTCCTTTTTTAGACAATTCCTCCCCTTTCACTTTCACAGGATGTATTGCACATTTTGGATCCCACTAGCTCCTTTAGTTTTTATATTAGGGAGGGAATCTACTATTCATCTAAGTGATTCTGAACATTTTTTACCCCTGAGATGATCTCAAGTTGTATCCATTTACCTACAAGAGCCTCAAGGTTATCTTTCTTTATAGCTGAGTAGTTTTCAGTTATATAAAAGTGTCATGGCTTTCTAGCCAATCTGTAACTGATGGGCAAGCTACCCCCAGTTTTTTCTGGTTCCCTGTCACATAGAGCATTGTTTTCTCATCTTTGAATTTCAGTCTATAAATTACCTTTTGGGTTAAAATATATTTCTTATATAAGGTATATTGATGGACCTTATCTCCTGATCCACTCTGCCTATGCTTCTTTTATTGGTCACTTGAGGCCATCTATATTAATAATTGTGGCCAACCTTCTCTGCCTTTTCTATGCCATGCTATTTTTCTGTCTTTGGTTGTCTACTTTTCTCCATCATTCCACTGTCTACCCTGTTCAGTGAGGCCCATCTGCCACTGTTCCTGCAACATGGTCTTTTTCTCTCTCTCTAGAATGTCCTTCAGTATTTTTATAAGGTTGGTTTGGCGGTCATGAATTCCTTCAGTTGTTTTTGGCATGGAAGTATCTTGTTTCTCCATTAATTTTGAAAGATGGATTTTCAGGGTACATCAATTTGGATTTGAGGTTATTTTCTTTCAGAACTTGGACTATTTCACTCCAAATTCATCTTGATTTGATGAGTTTGTGTCAAGAAATCTGTTGTGATTCTGATGGGTTTTACTTTATAGGTGATCTGTTTCTTTTCTCTGACAGCTTTAAATATTCTGTTGTTGTGATGAATTTCTGGGATCTTGATTATTATATGTCTGGGTATAGATTTATTTTGGCTATATCTGGCTGGAGTTCTGTATGTCTCAATTATCTGAATATCATTTCCTTTTCCTATGTTTGAGAAGTTTTCTTTAATTATTTCTGTGAATAGCCTTTGTATTTCATTTGTGTTTAGTCCTGTTTTTTTCACTCACATTTTTATTCTTAAATTATAGATCCTCTTGTCATCTTCTAGCCTTTGTATTGTTACTTCCTGATTCCTTGTTATTTTTAAGAGATCTTTCCTTTTGTGATCACAAATCGCAAACCTGTCTTCAAGGTTTGATAGTCTATCTTTAGTTTCTTTCAAGCAGTGTTGCCAGCTTTCAATGAAATTTTTAATTTCCTGGTAATGTCTTTGAATATATTTCATGTAATCTAAGTCTTTTTTTATATTCTTCATTGAAGGCTTTCCTCATTTTTCTCTGCTTCTCTATTCTTCCATCTGTGTCTTCTCTAGGATTGCTTAGCAATTCTTTTATTATCTTTCTCATTTCTTCTATCGGAGATAGTATTTCTGTTCTAAGTTCTTTTATAGCAATTTGAAGTTGTTTCTTTATTTTAGTTACTTTTGCTTCAGAAACTGCAGGTGTGCAACTCCTGATCTCTTCTATGTTTACATCTCCTGGACAGGTACTGCTTGGGTTGGAGGCCAGAGACTGTCTTTTGCTTCTTTCCCTTGTCATGTTCCTGTTTTTTTCCAGACAAATGGGTAGTGGGGTCCCCAGCACTTCCTGTGTTGGCTATAATTTCTCTGAAGTGAGACGGTTTGCTTTTTCTAGCCCACGCTGGCTAGGAATATCTGATGGTGACCATTGGGTGCACTGGTGTAGGGCTACTGGTGGCTGCTGGAGTGCAAGCAGGGGCAGGGCAGGCTGCTGCCTCCCTTCTGGACTGGTTAACAACAGGGAGCCCTCACCATGTGTAGTATGTGCAGGGTTCAGAGTTGGTTGGGGGTAGCTATAGGGAAACCTTGGCAATGGCTATTGGAATGCATACAGCGGGGACTCGGTCCAAGCAATTTCTACCAGTCTACTCCAAGACAGGAATGGTTGAATGAACCCTGCTGCAGTTTTGGCTCCAGGCTTATCCTGTCTGACTCCAAAATGGCCCTTGGCCAATCACCCACTCTCACAGGAGGACTGAGTCCCCGACACTCACAGTCAGCCAGTGCAGTTCTCCAGTCTCCTGCTCCCCTCTGCTACTGTGTCTCCCTGCAGAGGCCTTCAGGTTTGCCAGCTACCACCTTCACTGTGACCATGTGTCCCCAGATTTCAACAGCTTTTCTCGCATGGTGGTTCTGGCTCCAGGTGAAAGTGCCACCAGCTACCACCTTCATCTGTTTAAGTTCTGCTTTCTTTCTTTCTTTCTTTTTTTTTTTTCTCTCTGTGGGCTTCAATTCTCACTTCAGGTTCTTCCTGGTTCGAGGGAACCTACTTCCTTCCTTTCTGTCTTCCCCATGATGCTATATTCCAGCATCTGGATTGTTTCAGCATCTGAGAGGCTGTTTACTTTGCTGCCTATTGTTCCACCATCTTCCCAGACTCTATAGTATTTTTCTTAAACTAATTCTCTATACCAGTTTGGATTCTGTTCAAAGAGATGGAGTGTAATGTCTATGTTTTGCAACAAATTTCTCTGGCCATTCTGAGAACTTTTGTGTATCTTAACCTGATACCAGGAAAAGTTGTCACTATCTATAATTTAGTCTCCTGTATAGAAAATATTGCTTTATCTGATGATAATGACAAGGTCTGATGAATAAATCTTTCAGAAAATCACAACAATGACCTATCATGTAAGTAGTCACTTTGCATTATCACAGAGTTCTCACAAAATTGAACCTGGCTACTGCTTCCTGTACAATTCTTACAAACATGTATCATATAACACTTACCTGAGCTCATTATATGAATAACCATTGGGATCACAAAAAAAGAAGGGAAAAATGGACCAAGATCTACAAACCTTTTCTTGAGAAGACTGGGTAAATTATATTTACCCAGGAAATGCTTGGTGTCAGAGTCATACCACCAAGGTAAAACACTTTAGTCATATTTGGACAAAAAAATAGGTAGAATGTGGAGTTCAAACAAATTTGGATTTTTGCAAGAGTTCTATAAAAGGGTTGAGAGATGTAACAAAGTTGAGTGAAGGTATAAGCAAGTGAATGAAATGATATGTCCTCAACTGTTATCAAATAAATTATAGCATATAAGGTCCTTAAAATCATAATGATAATAATCAAAACTAACTGATTGATTTCTAGTTTAGAAGCACTGAACTGACCTTGTGCCATTTTATTGCATCTGAAAACCTCTTTTAGAAGCAGGTAGCATTATTACCTCTTTTTTATAAGTGGGGAGACTGAAAAATGAAATACTCTAAAGCAGAGACCTCATTCACTTAATTACAAACTATAACATATAAAACTTACAGAATCTAGAACTCAGTGAAATCATTACTATGAAATGTATGACAATAAACAAGCACAAAATTTATGAGATATAAGCACAGATATTGTTATATAGGCAAAGGTATAAAATAATACACAACTTTTACTTTAAGTACAAAGCTAAAATGTGACAAAGAAATTGTACAAGTTAACCAATTTTAGCAATGGAAGATAGCTGGAAAAATCTACCCAACTATGCTGAATGATTTCACTTATGTTCAAGACAGAGATTATTGAGTTGACCCTTTACAATATTCTGGTTGTATTCACTTCCTTCCGCTTTTAGAATATTTTGTACCTTTTCCTACTATCCATAGACCCATAAAATTACTTCCCATTTCATGGTAAAACACTCAGAAATGAATTTGGACACATTAACACATTACCATCATCAAATCCATATGCAAACCATGGCTTACATGCAAGATTCTCAACAAAGGTATAAACTTTCCATAGTGTCTTACAGGGCCAACCTCTCCAAGTAGACCCTAGGCCCACTTGATATTTTGCTTCTTCAAGAATTACATTCCTGCAATGTGTCTCTTTCATCTTGTACCCCAATTTCCTCAGTCCATAGATATATGTGACTTTGTGGTTCTGACAAAATGCAAAAATTTCTTTAATCCCTAGCACCTACTCCATTTCTATAGTTTCTTCATCAAATGGGTAGGTAATTTTGGCTATGCTGTATTTTTCCTCCTTGAATCCATTCTAATAGGACTTTAATCATCAGATCATAAACCTATTGTTCATAGCCTCACTAAAAGCCTTCAGTTTGCCATAAATTGCACAACAAACCATAATCAGCTAATTATCAGCATCAGGCACAGTTAATTACTATTTTTAAGAGATGAAGACAAAAGAGGACAGTACAAAGCAGACCAGAACAGAACAATGTAAGCAACATAGCCTTACAACAAGACAACTGAATATTAACAGTAGCTACAATAATGTCTCTTTCTTTGAAATAGTTGAGCATACCTTCATATACAATAGTATCAAACGTAACAAAATAGTATAAAGCCATTCAAGAGAATAAAAGTATTACAGGGCATTCAGAGCCAAATAATAGAAAATGAACAATGGCTACTACATTATCTCATTTTCCATAGAAAATTTGTTGATACTCTCACACATATTAATATCCAATAAGACACAACATGATAGAACCAATGGAAACAGAAGCACAAAAGCACAGTAGAACTTCAAGGAAAGATGTTATTAAATCAGCAATGGCTGCCATAATGTCTTGTTTTCTTCATAATAGCTGTACATATCATTACACATAATAAAATCAAACAAAACAGAATAAAACCATTCCAACTAATGAATGAAAACATTATAAGGCTTTAAATATAACGGGGGATCATGATTACCATCAAATCTTATGTACTCTTACCATTTCTTACACTAGGGAGACTATATAGTATTTATACATGTGAGTTTGATTTATTTTGCTTATGAGTATGGTCTCAAGTTGCATCCATTAATTTATAAATATTTCAATATGATCATTCTTTATAGCTCCATTGTATAAAAATACCACAACTTTTTTATCCATTCCTCAGTTGATGGACACTTAGGTTGTTTCCAAGATCTGGCTATTACAAATTGTGCTGCTATAAACATGGGTACACATATATCACTGTGGTATGATGTTTTCAGTTTTTCTGGGAATATTCCTAGAAGTGGAATAGCTAGATCAAATGGCACTTCCAATCGCAGCTTTTTGAGGAATCTCCAGAATAAACTCCACAGTGGTTGTACCAGTCTATACTCCCAGCAACAGTACAAAAGAGTTCCTTTTACCCCAGAGCCTCTCCAGCATTTCTTGTTGGTAGTTTTGTTGATCCTGGCTATTCTTTCTGGAGTGAGATGGAATCTTGGTGAGATGGAATCTCATTTTAATTTGCATTTCTCTGATGACTAATAATGGTGAACATTTTTTCATGTATTTATTTTCCATTTGTATTTCTTCATCTGAGAACTGTGTATTCATCTCAGATGCCCATTGATAATTACATTTTATTGAAAAGTTCTTTCTCATGTCATTAAATACATATTGCATCTCACTAACTGTTCAAAGAAAAAACAAAACAAAACACGGAAACAAGCCCCCAAAATTTTAGCATCATTCTCAATTACTTTTTCTCAGACTTGCAACCATATTTTCAAAATATATTCAACATAATTTATCCAAACTTCTATGCTTTGATTGTTGCAAAACTCTCGATAACAATTCACTATATTTTCTCACTTGTTATCAACATTCTACTTTCAGTTATCAGAAAACTCAGAGATTATCATGGCTGAAGAAAAGTAGAGTCACTTTGGAGATACTCAGAGAAAATAAACTAAAAACACAGGTAGTTGGAGCAAAGATAGGGGCACACATCCTGATGCCATAATCAAATAAGATTATAAGATTAATCAAATAAGATTAAATCAGAATATTGTTATCTGAAATAAGAAACTTGTAAATCAAACAAAACAGGTATAGGAGTTTATAAAAATGTGAAGTATCCACAAGTATACCTGTAGGACCTCTGCCTGCATGCATCACAGAAACTGCCATCTGAGGAAGGTCCAAAAAAGCTGATGGAACCCTAAGAGCATAACAGAATCAAAACATGTAGAAAAGACATGGAGGATATGGCCCCTCATCTTTTTTGCCCTCCTTAAAACAGATGAATTTGCATTCTTGCAGCATGTTTCACTGGCACATTCAGGATAACCAGGAAATTGATCCCTCCCTGATTGTTAACACTTTGTTCTCAGACTATGAGAGGATAAAAAGCAACTTCTGACTGAGTTGGGAACCATCAATATAGTACTCAAATGCCCAACTTAACATGGTACAGGAGTATGGAACCTATGGGATCATACTGAGAGTGAATGAGCTCAGAGAACTCCAGGGAGAAGCACACCAGTGGAGCAGAGGAGTAAATGCTGCACTCCAAAGTGACTGAAACTTCCAGAAACAGAGCAGAAAGACTATGGAAACGGTGAAGACAGTGCATATGACTGGAAAAAAACTCCTTTTCCATGCTCCTAGTGACATGAAGAGGATAGAGATATGCCACTTAAGAGCGTACAGAGGAGGCTTTAGATGAAAGAGACCAACTGAACATGTGACTCAGAGTAGCCATGGACTGTCTGTACCTCAGGGCTCTCAGTGCAAAGCCCAAAGCAACTGTCATGGAGACACACAGTGTAAGGAAATGAAGGTAGCATGTTGAGGGGCATCTGGAGAGTTACTGGCTCAGGACTTGGATGTTAGCACTCACAACTGGAAGCCAAGATCAACCTGCAAATCTGTACAGCTGACACAACAGAGTTGGGGCAGCACAGATTTGAGCTCTGATTTAGACACTACTACAGTATTGTAGTTACTAGAGAATAGCTGCAGGCTTGTGGTCAGACAAATTTTGTTTTATCTATTTCTTTTAGTTGTTTGTATTTATTTTTGCTGTTTAGTTTTACTTTTCTTTTTAAAATTCTTCTTGACTTTATTTCTGGTTTTCTTATTTTTTTAATGTGAGTGACCATTGTCTCTAAGTTTCTCTGGTCGAACTTTATCTTCTTTTACTTTCTCCATTACTTTCCAGTCTTCTCCAGTTTCCAAAGCTTGGGTAAGCTTCCTTTGTCCTACAGCCTTGCTTCTATTATCATTCTCTTCATTTATTTCTCTATCTTCCTCCTTATCCCTTTTAAATTTCTTTCCCATGGGATAAAATCACTTTACCAACTGAAAATTTACTGCATGTGAGTTCCTGGTTTGTACTGGATTTTGTTATGTAACTATAGGTATTACTCTTATGATTAATGGTAGCAAATTAATAATTACCTTACTTTGTCAGTATCTAGATTGTGTGTCATGGTTCATGTCAGTGCCCTCCCCCCCCCGCCTCATGCATTTGCATTGTGCATTTGTGATTGGTTCATTGTATAGTGCTTGGATTGGTGGTGTCACTGCTACACCCACATAAGGGTGGAGCCAGGATATAATGTAATGGCAGGAAGAAAGTGTGTCTTGCTCTTTTGTGGTTTTTGCCTTGCTGTTTGCAGCCCCCATAAACTGTGGCCCCGCCATGCCAGCCTGCCTTGCAGCCAACTGAATATGCACTGAAACCTCCAAAAACTGTAAGAAATAAACCTTTCCTTTCCCAACTTTGGGCTTCAGGCATTTTGTCTTAGCGATGAGTAAAAATATAACTAAGACATTGTGCTTAATGTTATTATTATTGTTCAGGGCTGGGAGTTTCTCTTAGCAGTGCAAGCACTTACCTAGCATGAAACCAAAACAAAACACCTATTCACAGAAATAATGGCAAAAAAAAAGAATTTGACATACAATGTGGGGCATATAGAACTTCAATTAGCCATGAAAAACAACATGCAAAAACTACACCAAGTATATAATAGTTAAGATTATAGAAGTTTAGCATAAGGACATAATATTAAAAGTATTTGAGAAAACAGACTAATCACCTATAAGAAGGAATCCATCGGAATCACAGTATACTTGTCAATACAAACCCCTAAAATATGGAGGGCTTGAAGTATGTCAAGTCCAAATAGAAAACAACCACAAAAGCAGACTGATGCACCCATAAAACTGTCTTTCAAAGTTGATGGAGAAATAATACACTTCCATGACAAAGAATGCCTGAAGAAACTCATAAACTCCAAAACAGCATTCAATAATGTTCTGAAGGATATTGTAGAAAAATATAAGGAAGACTACAATTCTATGAACACTGAGCAATAGAATCTTCCAGGCAAGCCTATCAATTAAACAAAGAGGAAATAAAGAAGAAGAACAACAGGAACATAATATCACAAAGATAAGTCAATACATATAAATTGTAACATCAGTATAAGTTTCTCAATTCACCAATCAAAAGAAAGAGACTGGTGGGGGCATAAAGAAACAAGATCCAGGCCAGAGCTGCACCTCATGTGCTGAAAGCCCACACAGTGAACTCCATCCAGCTAGACAGCCCTGGCAGGTTGCTTGGAGCCTGGTAGGGCCCCATCCAGTATCCCTCATTGAAGGAGGACCATTACAAATGTCCCTCCAGGCTTAGTTAGGTCCCACCCAGTGACTCTGAATGCCCTGGAACTCCCTGCATTCCACCTCACAAGCCAAAAGCCCACATAGTGATCTCCATCCAGTTGTGCAACCTCTTCAGGTCACTTGGTAGGGTCACATCCAGCATCCTGCATTACTGGATGATCCTCAGGAAGGTCCTTCTGGGCCTAGTTGCGTCCCACCCAAAGAACCCAGGTAGTTGGCAGGAAGCCACCTGGAAAAGCCTGACTGATGACCTCCACTCAACTGTGGAATATGGACAGATATTCCAAACCCAAGCAACAACCGAGACCTTGCCTTAAGGTTCCCTAGAGGAATATAGGAAAATGACAAAATGAAAGAGGAAAATGCCATATCAAACTTCCAGCCAATCCCAAACAAGCCTAGGAGACATGGACAGGGAACAAAATGTAAGCCACACATCTGAAATTCCTGAAATGATAGCAACTGAACTAAAGAAAAAAAATCCAGAAAGCTGTCAAGAAACTCAGATCAGAAATAATCTCCCAGGCAAAAGAAGAAATGATAAATGTAGTAAAAGAAATACTGAACACATCTAAAGAGGACATAATTTGAAAAATTGAGGAACACTGCAAAAAGATGGAAACCTTCAATGAACAATATAAGAAACAACAGAATGCATGAAACAGATTCAAAGAGATATCCAGGAAATAAAAACATTCCATCAAAAGATGGTAAAAGTGCCTCAATGAAAGTGAAGATAGAATTTCAGACCTTGAAGATAAGACTGTTGCTAGTAAACAGGAAAGAAAAGATGTTTTAAAAATAACAAGGAATATGGAAATAACAATTCAACAGCTGCAAGATGATGCAAAGGAAAACAACATAAAATTGATATGTATAAACAGAAAAGGTGACAATACAAATGATACCAAAATACTATTTACAGAAGTAAAGGCTGAAAATTTCACCAGCAAGGGAATGGAAGCTGACATACAAATACGTGAAGCATATAGGATTCCAAATAGCCGTAACCAAAATAAAACTATGTACAGATATATAATAATCAGCATCTTAGAAATCCAACTTAAGATCATAATATTAAAAGCTGTTAAAGAGACAGATCATTTATAAAGAAAAGCCCATCAGAACCAGAGCAGACTTCTAAACACAAACAATGAAGTCAAGAAGAGCATGAAGTGAAGTATTTCAGATCCTAAAGGAAAACGACTTCCAATCCAGATTGATGTATCCTCAAAAATTGTCCTTCAAAATTGATCAAGAAATAATAAACTTTCAACACAAAGAAGCTGAAGAACTTCATGACCACCAAGCAAACAGTGCAAAGAATACTGAAAGATATTCTAGATAGACATAAAAGTAATTATGACTTCAAGAACACCGATAGGAATAGACCACTAAACAAGGCAAACAATTAAACAGGCAGGAAAGGTAAAGAACCAACATCAGAAAGATAACAAAACAAAAATAAACCAATATATACCAGTTATAACTATTAATGTAAATAGCCTCAATTCATCAATTAAAGGAAATAGACTGGCAGAATGAATCAAAAAATAACATCCAACCGTATGACGCATACGAGAAACCCATACAATCCAAAAAGAAACTCATAGGCTGAAAGTCAAAGGGTGGGAAACAATACTTCATGCAACAAGGACTCCCCCTCCCCCATAAATCAGAGGTAGCTATTCTATTTGCAGAAAACGTGAACTTCAAAGAATAATCCAAAGCGATAAACGAGGTTTCTACATACTAGGGGAAAACTTCAAGAGGAAGTGGTAACAATCTTAAATATATATGCACCAAGTTCAAGAGCACCCAGCAATACAAAACAAATATTAACATAAAGGGAAAATCAAATAAATAATAATACAATAATAACAGGAAACCATAACACCCCATTGACACACAGAGACAGATCAACTAGATGGAAAATCAGCAAAGAAATAACAGAAGAGAATCAGACCTGTGAACAGATGGATTTAATTGACATGTACAGAGTGTTCCACCCAACAGCATCAAAATATATATTCTTCTCAGCAACACATGGGTTTATTTGCCATTTTTGTTTCTTGTTTTTCTAGTAATTTGTTTTGCTTTGTTTTCTCTTCCAATGCAGAAAGGATAGGTGTACATATAGAGGCTTATGCATGCCTAGAACTTCTCCTAAGCTGTTTACCAGAATTGATTGTATTATGTGTGATAATATAAACAGGTATTTTGAAGAAAAAGAGACATTATGGTATCCATTACTGATTTCTTATCATCATGCTATGAAATCCAGTAATGCTTTTATTCTTTGTTTAGAGTGGTTTAGTCTGTTTTGTATTATTTAATTTTAACATATTTGAAGGTATGGACAACTAATTTGAAGAGAACAATAGTCATTATGGTAATCATTGTTGATTTTCCTACTATCTGCTTTTGAAGACCTGTAATGATTTCATTTTTCTGTTTTGAATAGTTTCATACTATTTTGTTTTATTTGAATCCATTGTGTGTTGAGATATAAACAACTATTTCAAAGAAAACAAGAGACATTATGGTAGCCATGGTTGATCTCCTGTTATCTTGCTTTGAAATCTCTGTCACTTACATTTTTCTTCTGCTTTGCTTTGCGTTGTTTTGTTATGCTTTGTTTTACCCTCTCTAAAATAAAAATGAAATATCAGAGACTAGATCCAAAAATATGCAGCATATACAGGCTAAAAAATCCTTACACTGAAAATCAAAGGATTAAAAACAATACTTTGTGTGACAGCAATCCAGAAAAAAAGCAGAGGTACTTAATCTATTTGTAGCCAAGTCAAATTTCAAGGTAAGACTCATCAAGAGAGACAAACATCACTTCATACATGCTAAGGGAACACTCCAAGAGGAAAAGTTATCAAACATAAATATATACACCAGATACCAGCATATCTAAATATATAAAGCAAATATTAATAGACATGACAAGCACATAAGTGCTAACACAATTGTGATGGAGAAACTTAATATTTCACTGTAAAAAATAGGTAGATCAACTAGGCAGATAATCAACAAAGAAATTTCACAACTAATACAAATCTATGAAAAAATGTTTTTAGTGGATGTCTATAATGTGTTGTATCTTATAAAATGAGAATACACATTCTTCTTAGCTGGACATGGGATGCTTTCCAAAATAGATCACATACTTAGTTCATGGAACATGATTAAGTGAAAACAAAGGAATTGAAATCTCATGCATATTATCAGACAATAGTGCAATAAAATTAGAAATCAGTGGCAAAAGAAACCATGAAAACTTCATAAACCCATAGAAATTAAATAAAACTCTCATAAATAAAAAATGAGTGACAGATGAAAATATAGAAGAAATTAGATGGTTTCTACAGTTAAATGATAATGTCAGTACAGCACACCAGAACTTATGGGATGCAATGAATGCAGTCCTACCAGGGAAATTTATAGTAGTGAATTATACATCATGAAATCAAAGCCAGTCCAAATAAACAATCTAATGTTGAATCTCAAGTTTCTAAAAACAAAAGAACAAATCAAGGCCAATGCTTATGTGAGGAAGGAAATTATAATGAACATAGTGGAAATTAATACAATTGAGAAAGCAATATAAAGACCAATGAATTGGGGCTGGGGATTTAGCTCAGCAGCATAAGCGCCTGCCTTGCAAGCAGGCAGTCATGAGTTCAATCCCTGATACCGATAAAAAAGAAAAAGACAAAAAAAAAAATCAATTAATTGAAGAGTTAGTTCTTTGAAAGATTAAATGAAAGTAATAAGCCCTTAAGCAACCTTATCATAAAAGGAAAGAAAATACTCAAATACATGCAACTAATAATGAGAGAGGTAAAACACAAAAAATCCTACAGAAATCCAGAAGATCATTAATAATTTCTTCAAGAACCAGTAGTCACATATGATGGAGAAACAGAAAATATGGACAGATTCGTAGATATATATGAATTGAAAAAGCTGAATCCAGAAGATGTAAAAATTCTAAATAACTCTGTATTAATCAGTGAAATTGAAGAAACAATTAAAAACTTACCACAAAGAAAATTTCAGGTCCAGGTTCCACTGCTGAATTCTACAGGAAATTTATAGAACTAATGCTACTACTTCACAAACTTTTTACTAAAATTGAAATTTGAATTTGTACCCCCAAACTCATTCCTAGAAGGAATATGATCCAATGCCAAAACCAGAGAAGGTCCAACCAAAAAGTAAGTAACAGAGAGGCAAAAATCCTCAATAAGATACTGGAAAGCAGAAAGGAGCAAATAATCTATAAGATTATACACCATGATCAAGTATGATTCATCCCAAAGGTTCAGTGATGCTTCAACATACTCAAATCAATAAATGTAATAAACCAAACACAGATCCAAGGACAAAAAAAATCATCTCAATAGACACAGAAAAATTGTTTGATAATGTTCAGCACCCATCCTTGACAGAAACCCTATAGGATATTGGAATAGATGGTCTCTGTCTCAGTCTGAGAAAAAACCATGTATGAAAAGCAAATAGCCAACATAATACTAAATTGTCAAAAATTGAAAACTTTCACTGTAAAATCAAGGAGAAGGCAAGTTTGCCCACTATTACCAATCCTAGACAATATTATTTCTGAGAACATTAGCCAGAGCAATTAGACAAGAGAAAGAAATAAAAGTAATAGGGATAGGAAAGGAAGAAGTAAAATTATTGTTTGTAGATGACATGATAGTCTACAAAGAAGACCTCAAAACTCTACCAAAAGACTTCTAAATGTAATAAACAAATTCAGTAGCATAGCAGGGTATAGTCAGCACTCAAAAATCAATGGCATTCCTGTACATAAATAACAAACTGAATAAGAGAGAAATTAAGAAAACAGCATCTTTCACAATAGCATCCAAAAATGAAATAGTTAGGAATCATTAAAATATAAAGATATTCCTTGTTTTTCTGTAGAAAGAATCCATGTCATAAAAATTTCCATACTTCCACAATTATTATACAGATTTAATGGAATCCTAATTGAAGTACCAAGAACATACCTAATAGAATTAGAGGAAACAATCCTAGAATTCATTTGAAACCAGAAGAGATCTAGAATTACTAGGGCCACTGGATTCAGGATGTTGTCCTATTTAGAAATATCAATTTCCTCTTTTTTGTCTTCTTTTTTTTTTACAAGAAAATAAATAATATTTTGGTGACCAAAAATATAATACTTTCTACTCAGGTCAGCAGGAACCCAATCACATCCTAAGAGTGGTACTGGAACCAGGAGAGGTCATGAATTTCAACCTGCAGGTGCTTGGCCCCTTTGTGATGAATGACAAGCTCAACCCAGAAGACTGCTCAGTCCAGGGGCTTCACTGGCTGGTCATGGTGAATTCTTGATGACCTCATGGCATTCTCTTTATAACTAGAAAGGAAAAACAGAAAAAAAGTAGTTCTTGCTTTTGTTTTTACTTCAGGCAAGTATGTGATACATGTTATACGTTACAAAAGCCAAAGTCCATAACTATGATGAAAGCAACTTTAATACTTTTATGAGCTTTGGTAAATGCACAATGTATTAAGGGTGTGAAGGAAAAGATCTGAAAAATGCATTCTTAACACAATGTGGTCAAAAGGAAAAGGACAACAGGTATGGAGATGACTCCAGTGACTCCCTTTGAACCCAAAACAATTGCTGTGACTTTGATTATTTGGAAACTCATTTCCTTATACTGATATGTAAAAGGCTGGCTAGGATATTTCCTTCTTTCTTCAATTGGCTCTGAGCATCACAACTAAGGCTAGTTGAGGTGCTAATGTACAAAGTCTATAGCCATCAAACAGTCCTGTTTCCTCACATGGTGCTCTCCACAATACAGGATTGAGCTCTGGAGATGTTAGAGCAAATAGCTCCAGGAATGTCAACTGGGTAGAGCCTCAAGATATGAGGCTATGACTCCCCAGGGCACAAGAGTTTGCATATCAGAAACCTAAACGATAGCCCCCCAAAACATTTTCACTGCTGCCTTAATTGGGTTATGTAAATTGATCCTTCGGCATATCTTTATCTCTGCAAATTACAGAGAGTCCATTCTTGCACCTGTCCAGCCAGCTCAAGTTACTCAGTAATCCCCAGCATCAGTTCTAATTCTGATGAGCTTTCCTTTCTAGGTGATTTATTCCTTTTCCCTAACAGCTTTTAAGATTCTATTCCTGTGTTGAATTTCTGGAATCTTGACTATGATATGCTTGGATATACATTTTTTTTTGATCATTGCTAACTGGAGTTTTATATGCCTCACGTATTTGTATGTCAAGTTCTTTTTCTCTACCAGGAAAGTTTTCTGTTTTGATGTCTGTGAACATGTTTTTAATGTCATTTGTGGTACCTCTTGCTTCCTCATTGACTCCCATTAATTTTTTTTTTTTAATTGGTACCGGGGATTGAACTCATGACTGGGGACTTCCAAGGGAGATGCTTATGCCACTGAGCTAAATCGCCAGCCTCGACTCCCATTAATCTTAATTTAATCTTCTTTGTCTCATCCAGCAGCTACTGGATTGATTTCTCATAGTCTTTTGCTAGTTTTGAGAAATCTTTCTTTTCCTGGTCACTAACTTCAATCTTTTCTTCAATATCTGAGATCCTGTCCTCACATCAGCCTAATCTGCTTTGAATACTTTCAATAGAGTTTTTATTCTCCTGGATATCACCTTGAATCTGCTTTATGGATTCCACTTGTTTCCTATGCTGTGCTTCCGTAATTTGCTTAAGCTCACCAATTTTTTTTGTCTGTGTCTGCTTTAACATTGCTAAGCATGTTATGTATTTTCATAATCTATGTAGTTATTTGGGAAATTATTTTTATTTCATTTTTTCTATAGCCTCATTCAATTGCTTTGTTGTTTTCACCTTAGAAAGACCTTGTGAGAAGGCTTTCAGATTGTCCCTACTCGTTATCTCCTGGGTTTGCCTTTGGTGAACTGGCTGTCTGGGATTGCATCTTGCTTAAGTGTCTTCTTGACTTTTTTCTATTTTAGTTTAATTCCTGGGGTGATGTTTGTAAGTTGCCTATGGCATGTTGCTTTATAGTGGCATTTAGGACACTTAGGTGATGATTACTTCTCTGAGCTATCTTCTAGATGTAGCTGACTTTTGGGTATTGAGTCCGTTGGAAAATGTTACCTCTTCAGTTTGTTAGAGATGAGAAGTTGTTGCTTGTTTGGCCTAGTCCCTCATTTTTTGGCACTGTGCCACATATTTTCCATGTCCCTTAGCTAATCTCAATCATGGATTATCAGAGCCAACAACTTCTTGGAACAATTGTGTCAATTTTGACAGTGGCTTCAAACATAGCCTATAAAACAACAAACTGAGCTAACCCTTCATTTGCAATTTTTAACTATATGAACTAGATTTGTGGTTATATAACAAAATGTAAAATGAACCAGATAATTATAGGCAATATGTAAGTATATAATGCATCAATTTTGCCCATGGGATTAAAATTTAAAATGGGTTAAAGCAAAAATAGAGAAATGGAAAAAGAGAAAGAGATTACAAGTAAGGTTGGTGGACAAAGATGGATCCCTCCAATTTGGCCAAACTAGTGCAGAAGACTGAAGGAAAAGAGAAGGAGAAGATATAAAAGGTAGAACAAAACAAAACCACACCCACAAAGAGGTTAGGAACCACTCTTACATTCACAAAAAAAAGTAAAAGGAAAGGTAAATAAAAACAAACTGAATAAAACAAAAGCAAACAAACAAGAAAAGAAAAATATAGTCCACTTCCAAGATTCTGTGTTCACTAGTAGCCTGTTGAAACAGAGTCCCAAACTGTGCCACTGTAGCCCAGCAAGCCATGCATTGCTTTATGGCAGAGTAGTACATAACTTAGCAGGCCTGCCCCCAGGCTGGACTCATGGGGCTTGCATAGTCCAAGCAATTCCCATGGGTCTGTGCCCAGCTAGGCGCTGCTGGAGGAAGCCAGCAACAGTTCTCCTAGGCTTATCCAGCCAGACTCCAAAATGGCTCCCAGCTAATGGCTCTCTCCAGTGGCAGGACTGAGTTTGCTACACTCACCACCAACCGGTGCAGTTCTCCACATCTACCACACCTCTCCACTGCAAGGTCTCTTCACAGAGGCCTCTGGGGTAACCAGCTACCATTGTCATTGTTATACTAAGATGCTGAAAAATTAAAATAATTTATTAAAAGACAATTAGCAAAAACAGTTAAAAGGATAGTTATTGGCAGTATTGTCATTGTGTACTGAGCTCGTTACCCTAGTAACCATGCATCAATCACATAGTTATAAATTAACTGACCGCATCATTATGCTGTTCTGTATGCGTCATTTCCCCAAGTAACCTGTGTGCTATGTCAACCTTTGTTCCCCCTTGTAAGAGCAAATGATGTTGTGTCAACCATTGTTCCCATTATGAGAGACAAATGTTCCAAGAATTGACGGACCAAGTGCTATGAATTGGCTAACCATCCACTGTGAAATGCCTCTGACCTCAAGCAAAGGGGAACAAAGGCCTACCTTGTTTCTTTTTCTCATCACTATGTACTTAATGATCAATGAGCTAATCATAAATGATAAAAGTATAAAATATAAAATATATTAATATATATTTTATATATTTATAAAATATAAAAATCAGTCAAAACTCTAACACAGTTGCACAGCTTTGTAAATTCCATCTGCACTGTGTTGCTGAGCCAGCTAAAATAAAAGCGCTTGTTTTAAAAAAGATGTCTTGCCCCATTTATCATCTCAGGGACCTTGCCCCATTTTTCATCATGGGGCCTTCTTTTTGGGTGGGTTACAACATTTGGGGGCTTGTCCAGGATTACACAGGGACCCCCTCCCCACATTTTTTTCATCGATCAATCAGCTTGAACCATCTGTATGTATTTGGATCTTTTGTTCTTTGTAATTTGAGTGCACATGTTTGAAGATGCAGAGGAGCTTGGTGGTTCCTTCTGCACTGGAGTGGGACGCCCTCCTGGAAAAGGCATCTAGCCCATTTGTGACTTGGGATTTTTTATCCATTTGGTTTTATCCATTTGGTTTTGTGCTATATTTTTATTGTGGAGCCAGTTGTTCATTTGAATCTGTTACCTAAGTACTAACATTCAGATTTCTTTTTTCTCTTAAACTACTGTTGCAGGTCCCATGCGGCTTATTGGACTTAAGGGTCATAATAAAAATTTATTTCCTTTTAGGTTGCCGAACCACAGACAAAAAAACTTTGTTTGTGCCTTTAATGTTGGTCTTGTCTTTTGTGGCACCTTGTTCAATGTTTTAGTCCTCAACTGATTATGTACAACCTTGGCATGCCTTTAAAAGTATTTTTCTTTCTGGTTAAAATGTAAAAAAAATATATGCACATGTATATTTACACATATATATGTTTATGGTTTGAAAAGTCATATTGACTTTACCAAGTAAAGCCAGGTCATACTGTTATTGAGCCAATTTAAAAAGTTACAGTTTTTAAACTGTAACATTTTAAGGTGATAAAAGACATAAAATGATTTAATATATTTTAGACTACTAAGAAAGTCACTTCAAGGATTTTGTTAAAAGTTTTAATGTTGTCTAAAAAGCTAGAGAAAAGATAATTGACTGGTAATAAGTAAACAGAAAAACCAATGTGTTCAGAATTTGACAGAGTTGGATCAGTAAACCTTTACTGCAAAATGTTTCCATTAAAATAAGATTATATTCTAAAAAGGGAGAGAATCTGTCTTCTCCATTCATCACCCCACTTGGGACAACTGCCAGCAGATTTTGTTTTATTTACAGTAGAAGAGAGAAAAAACATTCATGTGCAGGATAAAAAGCAGTGTGCATTCCAAATAAAAACCTGTCCTCTGATCCTTAATGCCAGAACCGTGTTTTTCCTGCCCCAATTGAACAACCAGAGGTAAAAAGGCTCTTGTTCAGTATCGCCAGTTGTTCTCAGAAGCCTTTAAGGGCTACTGGAAAAACCCACCAATTTGTCCAAGGTACCAGAGGTGAGACAATTGGATGGTGAGTCCCCCTCAGGGGTTTCTGGAGAGATTACTAGAGGCCTATTATATTTATACCTATAGATCTGGTGGCATCTGAAAATTCAAGGGCCATTAATAATATCTTTGTAACTGTTGGCCCCTAATATTAAG
Source organism: Cavia porcellus (assembly GCF_034190915.1). Taxonomy (NCBI): domain Eukaryota; kingdom Metazoa; phylum Chordata; class Mammalia; order Rodentia; family Caviidae; genus Cavia; species Cavia porcellus. The sequence continues at coordinate 44,981,192 of NW_026947513.1, read as the reverse complement.
CAAAAATTGCAAAGGCTTGAGAGATTTGAGAAAATGCCCCTCAGTTAGTTATTAGAGTTTGCTTAGAACTGACACTTTCCTCCCAGGTGGTGCAAGCCATTCAACAGATTCCAGACCCTATGAGTAGAAGGAAATGTGAAAATTTCTAGGAGCCACAGGATATTGCCTGCTTTAGATTATAGACTCAGGAGACCAGGCTTTTAAGCAACTAAAATCAGCCTTAACAGAAGCTCCAGTTCTGGCTCTGCCAAAGTTGCAAAAACCTTTTTCCCTCTATGTTGATAAAAAGCAAGGGATAGCAAAAGGAGTACTGACTCAGAGTTTAGGACCATGGCAAAGGCCTGTTGCCTTAGACTTGATAATGTGACAGCCTGATGGCTGCCTTGCCTGCAGATGATTGCCTTGGTGGCCCTACTGATAAAAATGGCCCAAAAGGTGACATTTGGACAAAAACTTTTAATTATCTCCTCTCATTCACTGGAGACTCTCATCAAAGCTTCCCCAGACTGATGGCTGCCTAACTCCCGAGTCATGTGCTAATCAGCCATTACTTCTGGATCCAACTATCATCAGTTTCAAGGGGACAGTGGCTTTGAACCCAGATACTCTGCTGCCTGATGATGACCCCTCCTTGCCCTTCTTATCATCTCATGGGGCTTCGACCAGACTTGACAGATGAGCCACTGTCCGGAGTTCCATCATATTTCTCTGATGGAAGCAGTCCCATCTATCAAGGTAAGCCGGTTGTGGGAGCTGCCATCACAGACTCTCAGATTCTATGGGAACAAACTTTGGAGCCAGAAATATCAGCCCAGTGGGCTGAACTCATTGCCCTCATTGAGGCCCTCAAGTTGTCAGACTGATAGCAGATATGCATTTGCTACTGCCCATCTTCATGGGGCCATTTATCAGGAATGAGGTTTATTGCCTTAAGGGGGCCAAAAGGTCAAAAATGCTGCCCAAATTTTGGATTTGTTAGCTGCCATTGGATGCCAAGGAAGGTGGCTATTAAATAATCTAGCGGACGCCACTGCCCGAAAAGCAGCCACAAAATCAGTGGGGATTGAGACAGCCCTGGCATTGCTACTGATTCCACCTATTTTGTCAGAGCCCCTTTGCACTCAAAAAGACTTGCATTTGGCAGCTCAACTCCAAACAAAGTCTGATATCCCTGGGGGCTGGTACCAACTGCCTGATAATTGAGTCCTCTTCCCTGAGGCCTTGAGATGAAAACTCATGCAACAAGCTCATCAGTCCACTCATATGGGAAGATCAATATTCGCTGCTCTTTTTGAGATCGTTTCTTTATCCCTCAGTTATTGAAGGTTACTCAGTCTGTGAGCCTTAGATGCCCTCAATGTCAGTTGGTAAACACTAAGCAACCACAATAAATGGAAACCACTTGTTATCGTGGGACTATGCCTGGAAAACATTGGGAAGTAGATTTTACAAAAATGGGAAAGCCTGGACTTTAAGGAAATGAGTACTTATTAGTAATGGTAGATAGCTTTTCCTACTAAGTCCTGAGTCAGCCCTGATAGCAGTTTCCCCGATTTGGTCTCCCTTTATCCATGGGGTCTGATAATGGCCAGCTTTTGTAACCCAGATAACTTAACTAAAAACTAACCCAAGCTTTGCAGATTGATTGGAACTTCCATTGTGCTTACCGGCTTTAAAGTTCAGGACAAGTGAAAAGGATAAATCAGGCATTAAAAACGGTAATAACAAGATAGCATTGGAAACTGGTGAGAATTGTGTGAGTCTCCTTCCTTTTGCCCTCTTGTGTGCACGATGTACCCCCTATGTTGCAGTTGTTTCCCCTTTGAAGTTCTATATGGGAGACCTCTTCCTCTTATTCCTAAGATTTCTGAGAAAAAAAACTAGCTGACCCAGCTAATCAAGATCTTGTTAAGTTCCTCTAGACCCTTCAGCTAGCCCTGACTTCCATCCACCAGTTATTCTGAGAACAACAACCTCTCCCTGCAGCCCATCCCAAGGACGAACATCCTGCAGTGAAACCTAGGACACTAGTCATCAAGAGACATCACTGTGAGTCTCTCAAACCATGATGAGAAGACCTCTACATTGTGGTCCTCAGCACTGCAACTGCTGACAGAGTTACTAAAAAGCCTGCCTCCATTCATCATTGCCACTTCAAGCCAGTTCTTGCCCCTGACAGCAATCAACCTACAGATAAGAGGACTGTTGTTCCCTCCAAGGATTCTTTAAAGCCTGAAATTGTCAAATGTATCTCATAATCTTGTTTTTAGGTGTTCTTCCTTATGGAGACTCCAAAGAGATACCTTGTAACCCACTGTTTAAAACTTAAAAAATTACTGAATATTTCACTGGTAAATTATTGGTAGCCAATGCTACTGTCTATGAGATAATTAAAGTAGATTTATGTGCCCTATTAGATAATACCCCATCAAAAATTAGACAAAAAATGTTGTTGGATTTGCATACCATGCTGCCTAATTTGTTGCTAATAGAGACTTGCAGAGACCTATGTAGTCAAAAGAAATTACAGTCCACTGCCTGGTATCTTCGCCCCCAAAAGCACAGCCAGCCTCTGATCATAGGTGTTCACAGTCCATAGAGACAAAATATTTTTGTAGACATTGGGGCTTTAAATCTGTATCCCCTTGACAGGGAAATAAAGGGGGTCATTACCTTTTCCTCACTCAGGAGACCTCATCTTCTGTTCTACTCCACTAGACTTTCTGCTCCTGAGACCTTTTTGCCCTCTGTGATTTCTGGGCCATCTCTAGACCCCTTATGCCTCTTTTCATTGCTTATGGCAAATCACCTTTTAAATTCCTGTGCAGATGACACCTCTTGTTGGTGGGATGCTAGGCCCCTGCTCACAATGGACAATGTACAGGGTACCCCAGGATCTGTGTTTACTCTGCCTTCTACTCCTTGTGCACTTCCCCTAATGCTGTGCTCTGTAATCTTATCTCTTCAGCTTTAATTCATAATTTTTCCTATCCTGCTTGTTGCTCCCAATGGAGCCTGGTTTGCTTATACTTCTGGTATAACGTCTTGTTCCATGCATCACCTGTTCACCCAGCGCCCTGAGCTTTGCATATTAGTCCATATCTTTCCCCAAGTGTATTGGTACTCTGGAGATAATGGTAGGAGTCACTTGTTCTGTGCCTTTTACTTAAAAAGTCCAATCTGATTGAAGAGAAATCCTGTATTCTGACCTGTATTACTAAAAATTGAGATAACAAGGTCGGTAGGTTTAGGAGTGTCCAGCTTAATAATTGGAGACCAAAATTATAGACACTTGAGTACACTCATTGACCAAGATTTAGCAGCCCTTAGTGACTCTGTCTCCAAATTAGATGATTCTTTAAGTTTACTGGCTGAGATGGTTTTACAAGATCAGTGGGGTCTAGATCTCTTGTTCCTAAAGAAAAGAGGCCTCTGTCTGACATTAAGAAAAAATTGTTGCTTGTATGCCAATTATTTAGGGGTTATCTGACAAAGTATGGCCAGATTTAAACAGGAATAAAAACAAGACAGACAAGCTGAATAAAATTGATATAAATGATGGTTTTCTCTATCTCCCTGGTTGACAGCATTAATCACAGCAGCCTCTGAACCTCTGTTAAACTTACTTACTTGTTTAACAATTGAACCTTGCATCATAAACAGATTAGTAAATTATGTTAAAGACTGGGTTCAAACAATACAACTCATGGTTTTAAGGACACAAGTTTATAAACAAATACCACTGCTTGAAAATTCCATGAGCCAATGATTTGGAAGGTCTCTTCACAGAGGCCTCTGGGGTAACCAGCTACCACTGTCGTTGTTATACTAAGATGCTGAAAAATTAAAATAATTTATTAAAAGGTAATTAGCAAAAACAGTTAAAAGGATAGTTATTGGCAGTATTGTCATTGTGTACTGAGCTCATTACCCTAGTAACCATGCATCAATCACATAGTTATAAATTAACTGACCGCATCATTATGCTGTTCTGTACACGTTACCCCCCCCCAGTAACATGTGTGCTATGTCAACCTTTGTTCCCCCTTGTAAGAGCAAATGATGTTGTGTCAACCATTGTTACCTTTATGAGAGAAAATGTTCCTAGAATTGACAGACCAAGGGCTATGAATTGGCTAACCATCCACTGTGAAATGCCTCTGACCTAAAGCAAAGGGGAACAAAGGCCCACTTTGTTTCTGTTTCTCATCACTATGTACTTAATGATCAATGAGCTAATCATAAATGAACTATAAAAATCAGTCAAAACTCTAACTCGCACAGCTTTGTAAATTCCATCTGCACTGTGTTGCTGGGCCAGCTAAAATAAAAGCGCTTGTTTTAAAAAAGACATCTTGCCCCATTTGTCATCTTGGGGATCTTTCCCCATTTTTCTTCATTGGGCCTTCTTTTTTGGTGGGTTACAACAGTCATCATGACCACGTGTTCCCAAATTCCAACAGCTCCTCTCACACAGTGAGTCTGGCTAAGTGTGACGGCTCCATGAGCTCCCACCTTCTTCTTTGATGAAGCTTTTCTTTTTACTTTTTATTTTTTCTGTGTGCTTCAATCACATTTTAGATTCTTCCTGGACCAAGGGGACTCACTTCTTTCCTGCTTATGTTCCTCATGATGCTATATTCCTGCATCTGCATGGTGACTCTCAGAGAAGCTGTTTCTCTGCTGCTCTGCCATCTTCTGCTCACCCTTACTGAATGTTTTATTGTTTAACCATTTATTTATGAAATTAAAGAGTACAGAAAAAAATAACTTAAGAATTATACAATCATATTGTAGTTTGAAAAATATTAGTAGAATATTTGAAATGTGTACTTTTCCCCAGTTTCAGGAAATAAGCTCAGGAAATGACATGAATGATTCTATGTTGTTTAGATTTAGTTATCTGACCATGAATTACAAAAGTATGAAACCAAATATTTTCTAGTACTGTGGATAACATAACATAAAACAAGTCAGCCTTCATAAGCAGCAATTGTTATGAAAGGTCATTTATAACTGACCTCAAGGCACTCAGGAGGTCTGCACTTGTCACTGTGTTCATGTTCACCTTCACAGCTGCTCCTTTGTCCTTTATGTGAGTGATATTGTCAGGCTGATAAACATGGGGACCCCATGATAAATGGCTTCATGAACCCATTAGTTCCACCATGAGTGATGAGAATTTTGGTCTGGGGATGACCTGGTTTAGGAAAAGAGAATGGATATGGGTTTTAGACTAACAAAATAGCAGAATGTTGTAACCTAGTTCTAACCAATGTACCACCTTCCTGTTCTGTATGTGCTGTTTCAACAGAGATTAAAATTCCATCTCCAGTAAAGACTTAATTTTCGGCTCCTTGTAAATCCCCCTCCCCTCCCCATTCTTAGGTTAAGTCTCCATTTCCCATAAAAGCTTTAAGTTTCAGTTTCTTGTAATCCCCCCACCCCCTTCAGCCTATCTGCAATACAATGTGCTGTTCTTAAGAAACGTTTAACTACAAGGAAGTTATCAAACTGGGTCAAAGTTTGCAACATTCCTGTGGTTTTTGGCTTTAAAACCCAACCTTTCTAGCTGTAAGGCACGCAGTCTCCAAATTGACTCCCAGAGATTGCATCGCCAGGCCTGGCCTAAAATAAATCATTTGCTTCCCAAATTTTAATTTGTTGCTTCCTTGGTTTTATTCTGGGGTCCGAGCTATCACATTTGGGGGCTCATCCAGGATGGAAGCAAGACCCCCAACTCAATTCTGAACATCTAAAAGTAAGTACTCTGGAGGGATTAATTAGACCATAGTCAGTTCACACTTTGGGAGGGGATACCCTCAATTTGGGGAGTGGGCAACTGCTCCATTGGGAGGGGATGCCCTCAATCTGGGGAGTGAGGACCTTCTGGGGACAGAGTCAGGTGGGTTTATTTTTTTGGGGGACAAATCTCGTCCATTTGTGACTCTGCCCCATGAGGAGATCCACTCCGTTTGTTAATTTGTTAATTCCTCCACATCCCAAAATTTGGCCAATTCTAAAATTTGGCCAATTTTTGAGCAAAGGCCAGTTTTGCTGCAGCTTGTCTTGTCTTGTATGTCTGTCTGTGTGTCCATTTATTCTAATTGTTCTCCTTTTGTTTACCCCAAATCTAACAGAACATTCTCTCCTAGGAACCCCTTCTATGAGGCCAAAATGGATAAAGGGATTTAGATATTTATGTTCAGTGTTTTTGTACTGTAGAATTCTCTGCCTGTTTGAATTTCTTACTAACTTAGGGATTTGCTGCCCATTTCTGTTGCAGGATCCATATGGCTTATTAGACTCAAGGTTCATAATAATAAATTATTTCCTTTAGCTTACCAAACTGTGCATGAAACAACCTTTGTTTGTGTCTTTTATGTTGTGGCGCCTTGTTTAATGTTTTAGTTCTCAACTGATTACTTGCAACCTTGGCATGCCTTTTTAAAAAGTATTTTTCTTTCTGGTTAAAATGTATACATATGTGCACATATATATATATATATATTTATAGTTTTTAAGAATCATATCAACTTTACCAAGTAAAAACCAGGTCATACTGTAATTGAGCCAGTTAAAAGGTTACAGTTTTTAAAAATGTAGCATTTTAATGTGGTAAAAAGACAAAATAATTAAATATTTTTTAGACTACTAAAAGGTCACTTCAAGGATTTTGTTAAAGGTTTTAATGTTGTCTAAAAAGCAAGAGAAAAAGGTAATAATAAGTTAAAAAAAGGAGATCTAAATTTAAAAGAAATAACTATTGTGCCTAATGTGATTATAGAGATTATAGGTAATTATAGAGATAAGATACAAGTTCTTGCATGTGCTGTGAACATCTGGGAGATTATGTGGCACAATTTTGTTACCTATGAAAAAGCCCTTTTTTGTTAAGAATGTAATTTCAGTAAAATGATGGCCTGCTACATGGCACCCTGGGACAAAAAGCAGTGTGCCATCCAGATGAAGCCTGCTCTCTGATCCAGAATGCCAAAACCATGTTTTCCTTTTGTCCCACCCTGATTGGACATCCAGAGGTAAGGAGGTTTCCCCAGTATCAACAGTTGTTCTCTTTGCAACTCAGTCAGCCCCACATGTTAGACAAAAAAATTGCAAAGGTTTGAGAGATTTGAGAAAATGTCCCTCAGCCAGTTAATAGAGATAGCACAAAAGGTCTTTGAGAACTGAGAGAATTTACAAGAGGCTATGAACAAGAAGATAACCAAGGTGTTAGAATTGCTCTATGACAAACAAAACAAAACAAAAAACAAAACAAGTACAAGAGTTTCTGGGGATGGTTGGATACTGTAGGCTATAGATTCTAAATTTTACTGAAAAGCTTGCCCCTTATATGACTCCCATAAAGGAGAAACTCAAAATTTACTGAACTGGACTGATAAATGTGAACAGGCCTTCCAGCAGCTCAAGTGGGCCTCGACAGAGGCCCCAGCCCTGGAACTCCCTGATGTTACCAAGCTATTCACCTTGTTCATAGATAAACTCAGGGGCATTGCCAAAGGAGTCCTAACCCAGGACATTGGCCCTTGGAAAAGACCTATAGCCTACCTCTCCAAAAGACTTGATACAGTGACAGGAGGATGCCCCCACCCCGGCCTGAGAATCCTAGCTGCTGTGGCAATGTTACTTAAAGAAGCAAAAAACTTACTTATGGACAGAAGATTTCTGTAGTGATCTCCCACAGTTTAGAGACTCTTATCAAAAGCCCTCTTGAAAAATGGCTCTCAAACACTAGAATTTTACACTATCAGGCCCTGCTTCTAGACCCAGAGTTGGTAGTTTTCAAGACTTCTTCAGCTTTAAACCCAGCCACCCTTATGCCTGATGATGACCCAGAGGAGCAAAGAACACCTCTCAATGAGTATGCTGACATCCTTGAACTGCGGCAGAACCTATGGGCTGATCTAACTGACCAGCCTTTGGGAAATTCTGACAACTATTTCATCAATGGAAGCAGCTTCATCCAGAACGGCAAACAATTGGACAGGGCAGCAGTGACCACCAAAAAGGAGGTATTCTGGGTTAAGTGGTTAGAGCCTGGCACCTCTGCCCAAAAGGCAGAGCTCATTGCTTTGACTGAGGGGCTAAAACTAGCCACGGGAAGGAGGGTAAACATCTATACTGACAATAGATATGCTTTTGCTACTGTACATGTATATAGAGCCATCTATCAAGAATGAGGTCTCTTAACCTCAGCCAGGACTAAGATAAAAGATGCCCCACAGATCCTAGACTTGCTGGCAGCAGTCTGGCTGCCTCAGTGGGTTGCTGTTAGGAAACAATTTGGCAGATCAGGCTGCTCGAAAAATAGCCACTATATCAGAGGGGCCAACCAAGGAGGTAACCACTCTGATGTTGGTTCCTCTCACTTTATCAGAACCAGTCTACATAGAGAAGGACCTGCAGTTAGCATCTCAACTTGGAGTGAAGTCCCCCACCCCAGGGGGCTGGTACCAGTTACCTGATTAAACAAGTACTGTTACCAGAGGCATTAGGATGGGAGCTGTTACACCAGGCTCACCAAACTACCCATTTAGGGGGAACTAAACTTGCTGAATTGTTCAGAACTCGGTTTTTTATTCCAAAACTGCAAACTGACTGCCTCTTTGAGCTCCAGATTCCCACAGTGCTTGTTAGTCAACTCAGCATAGAGCTCTACACTGGAGACCACCTGACATCGAGGAATTGTTCCAGGAGAACATTGGGAAGTAGACTTCATGGACATGACACTCCAGCCACGATCCACCAGCTGTTTAGACAAAAACACCCAGACCTACCTTCAGAGATGCCACTCAAACACCCATTGAGCCAGGAACTTCTGTCCTGGTGCAACATCACCATGGAGACTCCCTCAAACCCTGTTGGAAAGGACCCTTCACTGTGGTGCTCAGTACCCCCCACTGCCATCAAGGTAGCAGGAAAAACTGTGTGGATTCACCATACTCATTAAAGCCACTGGAAACAGCGGACAATGAGGGACACACTCAGTGGACTATACAGCAGCCTGGTAACCCCTTGAAGTTAAAATTGACTAAACATAGTTAAATTATACCAGTCATGAACTGCGTTAGCTTGCTTGCTTTTGTTCTATCCCACTGCTGGGGATTTTAATAACATTGATGCTGACTTTGCACGGTGGCTTTGGTCCCCCTGTAAGCAAAGAACAATTGTTGAGATCTTTGTATGGGAGCCCCTGTGATTGCAGAGGAGGCTATACTAAAGGTGAAGACACTGGCTGGGGGGGAATTATACATACAATAGGAAAAAAGGATCATGATCCTTCCCACATAAATGACAAATTATATACATACAGTCTTCAGACAGATTGTGGGAACAAGTTAGCATTCCTTGTGGCTATACCCTCAGTTACAGGGGTTTTGACTCAAATGTGGATGTGTAAGTTAAAGCCCCATGTGATACCTAACAAAGGCAGCCAGCCAGGGCCATGTCCTCAGAATTGTTCTTATTAAAAATGTTTCCCCAGATACATTGCCACTCCTTGATGCTGCCTAAATCGCGGGGAGTTGATCTGGATGCTCAAACTTCTGATATTCTAAAAGTCACTCATACAGCCTTAAATGCTTCCAACCCAATTTTGGCTGACGCATGGCACAGGGCTCCGCCATGCCCCTTGCGATCCCCACCAATGTTTCTTTGACCACGCCGGAGGACCAAGATTACTTAAATTGTAGTGCTGCCTCCCCCTTTAAAGTACAACCAATAGGCTTCAAGGACTCTCTCTGTCTCCAAGGGGGTTTTCATAATGATACCTCCCACATTGATGTGGGATTTGTTGCCTTTACTAATTGTAGTTCCATAGTTAACCAGACTACCTCCTTTTATCTCACCAAAGGACAAGTATTTATTTGTGGAGGAAATATGGCCTATACTTTCCTCCCAACTAACTAGACAGGGGTATGTGTAACAGCTATCCTGTTGCCTGATATAGAGATCCTACCCAGGGATGAGCCTGTCCCCATTCCTAGGTTAGATTACATTACATGCTGCTCAAAGAGGGCAGTTCAATTTATTCCTTTATTGGTAGGCCTAGAAATATCAGAGCCTTAGGTATGGGGGCAGCAGGAGTAGGGGTTTCTGTCCAACTTTCCAACCAGATTGTTAGTGATGTGCAGGCATTATCTAGGGCCATTCAGGTCATTCAAGACCAAATAGACTCGTTGACTAAAGTAGTTCTTCTGCAAAACAAAAGAGGACTAGACCTCCTAATGGCAGAACAATGAGGGATCTGTGGGGCATGGCAGGAATGATGCTGTTTTTATAATGGAATCCTGTCCTATCTCCTGCCATTGCTTGAACCATTGTTAGGAGTACTGCTTTTGGTCACAGTAGGCCCTTATGTACTCAATAGAATAACTGCATATGCCAGATAACAAATGCAAGGCATAAAGCTCGTTCCCCAAACTGGCCAAGGATTTGGCCTCAGTCACAACATCAGAGGGGATGTTGTAACCTAGTTCTAACCAATGCTCCCCCTTCCTGTTCTGTATGCACCATTTCAATAGAGATTAAAATTCCATCTCCAGTAAAGACTTAAGTTTCAGCTCCTTGTAAATCCCCTCCCCTCCCCATTCTTAGGTTAAGTCTCCATTTCCCATAAAAGCTTTAAGTTTCAGTTTCTTGTAATCTCCCTCACCCCTTCAGCCTATCTGCAATACAATGTGCTGTCCTTAAGAAATGTTTAACTTCAAGGAAGTTATTAAACTGGGTCCAAGTTCACAACATTCCCGTGGTTTTTGGCTTTAAAACCCAACCTTTCTAGCTGTAAGGCATGCAGTCTCCAAATTGGCTCCTGGAAATTGCATCCCCAGACCTGGCCTAAAATAAATCCTTTGCTCCCCAAATTTTAATTTGTTGCTTCCTTGGTTTTATTCCGGGGTCTGAACTATCACAAATGTGAGAGAAAAAAGTAATATCAGTACATGACAGAGATTACAAAAATGAGCATAATTTCTATAAAAGCAGAGCACAGGTCATTGTTACTTCAGAAAACTGTGATCCAAGAAAGAGTAGAATTATTCTTTCTTCACTGTTTGTAAGAGCATTACTGAGATGCTTATCTATAAAATTAATTATTATTTTACATTAAACAATTACTTTAAAAAGTGGGAGTCAAATGTGAAAAGTGTAAATTACTAAATTTTAAAAATATACTTGCCTTTCATCTTTTATCAGTTTTTTGGGTGAGATCAAGAATATTTGCTGGTAAACACTGACAGAACTTGTCCCACTTTACAGCTCTTGCCCACCTTCCATGATCTTATCAAGAAAGTTGTGCTGGAGAATCTGATCAAAGAGCAGTGAGTAGGGTTTCAAGGAATCCTACCCTTGGTGCTACCACAACATGTGGAAGACAGTGGGTTAGATTTGCAAATAAAGTCATATGATGAAGTGATGCTCTGTTAAGCAGTAGAATTAGCTAGAAATCATATACCTCTCACATCCCTGGTGATAACATAGAAGACGATCTAAATATAAGTTGCAGTTTGAAAACACTGAGATATTGAGGACCTGCACGAGATACCTAATCTCCCAAATGTCTGTACAGCAAAGACTTAAATAAATGAGGCAAGTGGTATGATTTTAGGGCTGCAGGTGGATCAAAGTCCTGTAATGTCTCTGGGTTGCTGATATTTATTTAGTTTTCAAACAAGGAAGACATTAGAGTGGAAAATGCAGGAGATTGGGCAGGACCTTGGGAGTAGTTCAAAGACTTTTTCAAGTAACAGACTATGTTAATTTATAAGAATTATCTTATGTTAGTTTAGGAGAACTAGCCTAGGAAAAAGTCTCTAGGTTGACTTTGACTACAGGACTGAAATGTTTGCAGCTACAGTCTCTGTCTTGTTAATTGTGATTGGAACTAGATGTCATCAGCTGTGGCCTTATCTTTTCCCTTGAGGCATCTCTTTGTTTTTGGGTTGGCTCCCAACACTGAAATAAAGGATAGGACTCCTCACATCCTGATTACAAAGGTGGTACTAACATTCTATAAAGCTCAATATTATTATTTTGATACTTTTCACTTAAAAATTATCAGGAATGACACTATAAAGTGAAGAAAAAAAATTGGAATAATTTAATAAACTAGAACATAGAGATTACAAATCATTTAGTAAAATATAAATACTGTATGCATTTGTTTAGTACAAGTCATTTAGTCATGCTGTCATGTAACAAATGTAATGCTTTTTGGTAATTAATTTTAGATTTTTTGATGATTGTATTTTCTCTTCCTACCACTTTTGTGCCCTTCTTTCCATTTCTTTCTCCACATTCCCTCCTTATTACATCCTTTCTTCCCTCTTTTCCTCTTTCTCATCCTTTCTCTCTTTTTTTTTAGTTTCTTCTCTCATCCTGTTTACTTTATTTTTTTCAGGATAATTAGATAAGGGATTTACACATATTTCAATTTATTATTTTCAGGAGAATTAGATAAAGGATTTACTTATATTTCATTTTTCAATGAAGGGTTTTGCTAATATTTTGATAAGTTTTACATACTCTTTTCTTTTGGAGAGATAAGGCAATTTTCAGATTAAACGCCAAAAGACAAGTACACAAACAAAACTGCAAATTATTAACATTCCTAAGTAGCATTCTTAGCTTTATGTAATTCATTCAATTTAAATAGTAAATGGTTAGAAAGAACATCAGAATATTTCATGAGGAGTACACAGAGTACAGAAATTGAAAATCACATTGATAACATAAAGATTAAATTAATATTATAAATTGGAAAATTTATTGTTTGGAAAATATATTAGAATTTTTCTATGGATTTTTCAAAAGAAAAATACCTGAATCTAGGCATCTACTCTAAAATCAACTATATTTTGATGTGATCCTTAGTAAATGTCAGAAATTTCAAGTATATTCATGAACATGGTTGCTTTTACTCTATATAATTTATCTCTTTTTCTAGATGATAGAAGTATCTTAGTTTCAGAATTTTTAAGAATAATCATCTTATACCCAAAATAATTCAAGTGGCCTAACATTTTCTTTCATCTGTCTTCTATTAAAAATAAATGACAACAAAATATGTATTCCTATAGTCAAGATTTGGCAGACAAATGACCAAATGTTCTTAAATACATTATTTGAATGTAGTAAAATGATGCTTCTAGTTGGCATAAGTTATTGTCTGTGCATGAGTTTCAACATCATTAAGAAAGAGTGCTGTTGGCCAAACTCTCTCCAGTTAGTACAGTGCTGTTGACTGAGATCCCAGGTTGTACTGTTCTTCTGTACAATCTGGCCCAGAGCTGATGCAAGGAGATTGACCTTTGTTGTGAGGTTTTCAACAACCGACCTAAGGGAGAGTATGACAACTTCACCTGGTTCATGGACAAATTCTTTCATTTCCTGTAGAGAATATCTTTTCCAATTCATGTTGCCCATAATAGTGGTTCAGGGATGTTCATGAGTAATCTAAGGAGGAAATTGAAAAGGGTTGATGGGATTGTTTGAATGGTTCTGTCTTCTGACACAGAACCATCTAGATTAAGAGAAAAAGTGATTTTGAAAATTTTGTGTAAGGTATGCAATCAGTGATTAAGAATGCAAATGTGGAACAAAATTTCAGTTGTACATAACAGGAAGTACAAGGCAGCTTTGCTTAGGATGAATGGAATTCTTACTCTGAATATTTAATATTATTAAATATTATTAAATAATTATTAAATATTATTAATTTAATATAATATTTCCAACTGAGAGAGTTGTTTGCAACTAGTAAAAGAATTTCATACAACAAAGCACAGAAAGGGGCCTGTATTCAGGCTATTAAAATTACTAGCATGCCAGTAATATAAAAATTATGAAATTAATTTACCTTTATGTTAGAAACACATTCCAGACTAATGTCTTCATGTCTGTCTTCTCTGATTAACAAGACTAACAAGAAATTTATTACAAAATGTGTTCTGAAAATATTTTTATAAGAAAACACATCTAATCACCTGCTCTAATAACAATGGCACATTATTAAACAGCACTTCTTGTCCTCCTAGTATGTAAATTCCCACATCTGTAGGGTAGTTAACTAATTTTACAAGTTTGAGTCTTACAGCAAAAGTAAAATAAAAATGTGCAAATAAAATTTGCTCAATCATAATTCTACAAATTGGCCTCTGCAAAATGTGGAACTTGGGATATTCATGTAGTAACGTAGATGAATACGCCTTCCGAAGATATGTCCTGCATCCTCTGTGCAGTTTCATGACGTCACTCTGGAACCACTGAATGTCTCAGTTTGTAGATAATGTGATTTTTAAGAGAGCATGATATCACAAGTAGAAGCTGCTTTTAGCTTTCTTAATGTCAGGAGAATAATTTTGAAGTCCTAATAGTTAATATTTCATCATTTTGACTTATCTCCCAAACAGATATTTATTGACTAACACACACACACACACACACACACACATACACACAGGTTTCTCATATAAGAGAGAGAAATTAGACTATGCATCTGAGGGTAACTAGTTGTGATAAATGAAAATTCTTCAAGCAAACTAACCCAATCGTAGCTCCTCTTTATCTCTTCCCTTTATTTCTCTCCCCACCCTTTCCCTGCTACTCTCTTACACAGTTGTGTTATTGTTCCTCTGTCTTGCTTACTGTCTTTCTCCAAAGCTATATGTAGCTTAAAGGTTTTCCTTATTAGCAGTTAGAGTCTACTACATTCCTAGAAAATGAACGCTTATATATAAACACCAGAGATATGAAGTACTTACTTTATTTAAATAGCAATGGGAAAAGATATAGAGTTATATACTAGTGAGTAGTGGCCTCATTACGTATTATCTCAGGTCAACATCCCCAGTTTTGGATCAGCTAGAATCAAAATTTACTCACAAAGGAGACATAGATAATAATGGACCTGTCCAGGGCCTCAAACAAAGTTTCTTATGACTAGGATGGAAACCGAGTCCTGAGACACAGTGGACAGAGTCAGGCTCAGAGTGACACGTAGGGAAGTTACCCCTGTGTCTCACATATGTCTGTGTGCTAAACACTTCACAGTGGTGCCTCAGTTCATGAGCTTGATTCATTCCATAATTCCAGCTGAGAACAAAATTGGTGGTGAACCAAATCAAATTTTCCCTTATGGTTCAGTGTAACTAAGGCTAGCCCATCATGATTCCTACTAACACTGTCATGAACTAATTTGATTCACATACCAAATCAAAGTTTTCCATAAGGTTCAATGTAAACAAGGTTAATCCATTCTGAACCATATGTACCTTTTTAACCACAAAAATGTGAAACAAAGTACAATGCGGTATAAAGGGAGAGAAGAGTAACTTTGCTTGAGGTGGCTTCTGGTGTGGAGGACAAGAAGGTGGGTGGGAGAAGGTTATTGTTTGGAGGGAGAGTCCCTCCAAACAGTGGAATTGAATTGAAGAAGACAATTATAGAAATCATGAGCGTGGTATTCATGTGACTGATCTTGCCTCAAAGCACAAGATGACAAAGTTGATAATCTCAACTACTTTCATAAGGACAGTGGAGAGATTTCCTTCAGATTTTTTTTTTCTCTTCTGTCTCTTAGTTGCAGGGTCAATTTTGATGAAAAAATCAGTCTACACTTGTTTTTTGCTATGCTACATAACCCATGAAAATGAGAGACCATGTTATTGTTCTTTAGTCTCAACACTCTGTTGTGTTGGGGTGGTGCTTCCCAAAGAAGTCCTATCACCCATTCCATTTTTCCATCGTGGCTATTATCAATCACTGATAAACTCTTACCTATCTTCCTCTCCCTCAGTGAGGCTCCTCAGTAAGCACAGTCACACAAATACCATGCTCAGCAAGTTCTTCTGGTGTCAACTCCTCCTTAGGGTCCTCAAAAAGCTCCTCGGGCATTCAGACTCACACTATTGCCCACAGACACCATCTCCTCCACTACCTGTGTCTCAAACCCTTTGAAATTATGTTCAGTGGTACACTGTAGCCACATTTATTCCCAGGCTGTTTAAGGTCCAGTATGTGACATGTTCCCAAGCTTTTTCAGCAAGACTGAGATAGGGGAGGACATTGGAATATTTACTCAAGAATTCTTTCAGAGGTAAGGACAGATCTTCAGTGAAATTAGAACTCCTACTGAAGAACACCTTTGTGTAGAACTTTTTGAAGTTTCAGTTCACTTGCTAATCTGTAGGCTGCAGGGGAGGTGTCGGGCTGGGGGAGGAACTTGCCTCATCTGCTTGACAACATCATTTCTCTTTCAGCTCCTCTGATAGCATCTTTATTTTTCAAAGTAGTTGAGATTATCAGCTTTGTCATCTTGTGCTCTGAGGCAAGATCAGTCACACGAATACCATGCTCATGATTTCTACAATTTTCTTCTTCAATTCAATTATTACTCTCTCAGAAGTCTTCTTATCAGAGTTGCCCTCCCTTTCTTATTATCACTTTCTTTGGATCCTGTTGCATTGAATAACAGCATACAGCATTCTATGTGCTAAAAAACACACCATAATGCTTCACAGCAATTATGCACAGGTTTGTCTGTAACTGCAATCTTAACTAGAGGAAACTTCAGAGCATGAAGAGAGCCACACTCGTGTTTGGCTGTTGTTTGTCACTAGTGGAGTTCTCAAAAGGAAACAAAATTTCATGAAACACTGTTGTTCACAAATTGAATTGTTCATGAACTGAAGCATTTGTGATCTGAGGGATTATTGCAGATAACAGGACAACTTCTAATCTGTTCCTTTAATCTTTTTTTCTCTCTTTTCCTCACCTTTCTTACTCTAAAAATTGAGGTGCATGACCTTGTTCTGCCTCATGCCATGGATGCCATCGACAAGTGGATAGAAATGTATCCTAGGTTCTCAGTGGCTCACAATGGAGTCAGCTAAAATTTAAAACATAAATTCCCTGATGGAAAAATTTAATAATTATAACAAATATAAGTTAGATACCTGCAAAACATGCTGAGGTCTGTACAGTATTTTTTTAAATAAATAAATTTTTTTATGAATAAGGGGGAGACTGAGATAAAAGAGAACATAACAACATAACAATACAGGTCAAAGCATGACAATTTCAGCAACCTAGTGCTTCACCACAAGATAACCTGACTTAATAGTAGTTACCATAGTGTCTCTTTCCTTGAAATATTAGAATATAACTTCATATACTATAGCATCAAACATATCAAGACAGTGTGATACCATTCAAGTGGATGAAAGTATTACAGGGTATTTAGAACCAGCTAACAGAAGAAGAACAATGGTTTCTATGTTATCTTTTTGTCTATAAAAAATTTTGTTTATATATCACATATAATAAAATCCAGTAAGATACAACATGATAAAACCAGTGGAGACAGAAGGGCAACAGTTCAGTGGGACTTCAAAACAAGATGATATTAAATCAACACTAGTTATTATGATGTCTAGTTTTCTTCGAAACAGCTGTTCATTTCATCACAGGCAATAATATCAAACAGCCCAGAATAAAGACATTCCAATTAATGAGTGAAAACTTTACAAGGCTTGAAAGCCACATAATTGGGAATCAGGATTACCACATACTTTTATATATTTGAATCATTTCTTACAACAGGGAAACTATTCAGTATTCATACATGTGAGTTTGATTTATTTCACTTATGAATATGGTCTCAAGCATAAATATCTCAATGTGATCATTCTTTATATCTGAGTAGTACTCCATTGTCTAAAAGTACCACAACTTTTTTATTCATTCCTAAGTTGATGGACACTTGGGTTGTTTCCAAGATCTGGCGATTAAAAATTGTGCTGCTATAAACATAGGTGCACATATATCACTGTGGTATGATGCTTTCAGTTCTTCTGGGAATGTGCCTAGAAGTTGAATAGCTGGAACAAATGGGACTTCCAATCCCAGCTTTTGAGAAATCTCCAGACTGACCTCCACAATGGTTGCACCAGTCTACATTCCCACCAACAGTGCAGGAGAGTTCCTTTATCCCCACAGCCTCTCCAGTATTTGCTGTTGTTGGTTTTCTTGATCCTGGCCATTCTTTCAGGAATGAAATGGAATCTCAGTGTGGTTTTAATTTGCATTTCTATAATGAGTAATGATGATGAATCTTTTTTCATGTATTTACTTGTCATATTTGTATTTCTTCATCTGAGAAGTGTGTATTCATCTCAGATGCCCATTTTTGGATTGGATGTTTGAATTTTGGAGGTCTGATTTTTAAAAATTCTTTATATGTTTTAGACAGAAGTCCTTTGTCTGAAGGACAGTTCACTAAGATTTTTTTCCCAGTGTGTGGGTTTTCTTTTCACTGTGCTGGAGATTTCTTTTGACATGCAGAAACTTTTTAATAAGAGGTGATCCCAGTTATTGATTCTGGGAAGTATTTCCTGTGCAGTTTGAGTCCTGTTCATCAAATCTCTACCTACCCCTATGTCTTCAAGGTTTCTATCCACTTTGTCTTCCAATAGATTTAATGTTTCTGTTTTAATATTCAGACCTTTGATCCATTTAGATTTTAATTTAGTACATGGTGATAAGCAGGGGTCTAGTTTTAAGAGTGATTTCTCGATTTCATTAATAGAAATTGGGTTGTTCAGCAATTTTACATTCTCTTGACCTAGCTTTGGTATTTCACATGTTTCTAGGAATCTGTCTATTTCTTCTGTGTTATCAAACCTTTGAGAGTAGAGGTTTTCAAAATAGGTGTTGATGATCTTCTGTATTTCTACAGAGACTGTAGTCATTTCACCTTTTTAATTTCTTATTGCATGAATTTGAGCTTTTTCTTCCCCTTTTAAAATAAGGTTGTCTAGGGGCTTATCAATTTTATTTATTCTTTCAAAGAACCAACTCTTTGATTCATTGATTCTTTGGATTGTTTTCTTAGTCTCTGTTGTATTGATTTCTGCTCTGATTTTTATAATTTCCTCTCTTCTTTTGGCTTTGGTCTTGACTTGCTCTTCTTTTTCTAGCTGTTTGAGGTGTAGCATCAGGTTATATATTTGTATTTGTTCTGTTTTCCTGATGTGGGAACTCAATGCGATAAATTTTCCTCCGAGGACAGCTTTCATTGCATCCCACAGATTCTGGTAAGTCATATCTGAATTTTCATTTTCTTGTAGGTATTGTTTAATTTCTTCTTTAATTTCCCCTGTGACCCACTGATTACACAAGAATGTGTTATTCAGTTTCCATGTGTTTGTGGGATTTTTGCAGTAACTTTTAGCATTAATTTCTAATTTCAAAGTGCTATGATCCAATAACATGCAAAGGATAATTTCAACTCTTTTGCATTTATTTAAATATGTTCTGTGAGCTAATATATGATCTATTTTAGAGAATGACTCATGTACTGTGGAGACAATATGTATTCTGATGTTGTTGGATGGAATACTCTGTATATGTCTATCAAGTCCATTTGTTCACAGTTGTGATTCAGTTCTGTTATTTCTTTGCTGATTTTCTGTCTAGTTGATCTGTCCCTTGTTGTCAATGGTGTGTTAAGGTCTCCTGTTACAATTGTGTTACTGATAATTTGATTTTTCATTTCTGTTAATACTTGTTTTATATAACTGGGTGCTCTGGAATTTGGTGCATATATATTTAAGATAGCTATCTCTTCCTCTTGAAGTTTTCCCCTAATGAGTATGTAGTGACCTTCTTTGTCTCTTCTGATAATTATTGGTTGTAGTTCACATTGTCTGCAAACAGAATGGCTACTCCTGCTTTTTTGGGGGTTCCTGTTGCATGAAGTATTGTTTTCCATGCTTTGACTTTCAGTCTGTGAGTATCCTTCTGAGTTAATGGGTTTCTTGTAGACACCATATGGTTGAATTTTGTTTCTTGATCCATTCTACCAATCTTTGTCTTTTAATTGGTGCACTGAGACCATTTACATTAATGGTTATAACTGTTATATGTTGATTTATTGTTGACATGTTATCTTACTGCTGTTGCATCTTTATCTTTCTGTTCTGTTTAATTATCTGCTTTGTTTAGTGGTTTTCTCAAAGTGTGTCTAAACTGTCTTTCAATATGTTTTGTAGGGTTGGCTTGGTGATCATGAAGTTCTTCAGCTGTTCTTTGTCATGGAAGTATCTTATTTCTCTATAGATTTTGAAGGATAGTTTTGCAGGGAACATCAGTCTAGATTGGAAATCCTTTTCCTTTAGGATCTGGAATACTTCACTCCATGCTTTTCTTGACATTATTGTTTGTGCTGAGAAGTCTGCTGTGATTCTGATAGGTTTTCCTTATAAGTGATCTGTCTTTTCTCTTTGACAGCTTTTAATAATCTATTCTTGTGTTGGATTTCTGGGAAGGTGATTATTATATATCTGGGTGTAATTTTATTTTGGTTATTACTATTTGGAGTTCTATATGCTTCACTGAACCTGATGTCAGTTTTCGATCTCATTCTTGGGAAATTTTCAGCTATTACTTCTCTAAATATTCTCTTGATGTCCTTTATGTCATCCCCTTCTTTTTCATTAATCTCTATCAGTCTTATGTTGTTTTTCTTTGTGTCATCTTGCAGTTGTTGAATTATTATTTCCTGATTCTTTGTTAGTTTTAAAAGATCTTTCCTTTCCTGTTCACTAGCTCAAACTTGTCTTCAAAGTCTAAAATTCTATCTTCACTTTCATTGAGGCAGTTTTTACAGCTTTCAGTGGATTTTTTTTTACTTCCTGTATATCTCTGTGCATCTGCTTTATGTATTCTGTTTCTTATATTGCTCATCTAGGGATTCTATCTTTTTTTTAGTTCCTCCAATTTTTAAACTGTGTTTTCTTTAGATATGTCCAGCATCTCTTTCATTTCTTTTATCATTTCTTCTTTTACCTGGGAGATTATTTCTAGTTTGAATTCCTTTAAAGCTTCCTGGAGTTGCTTGCTTATTTCAGTAGCTATTATGTCCAATATTTGAGGTGTATGGCATATATTTTCTTCTATATACATTGCTCCTATGTTTTCTTGGGATGGGCTGGAGGTTTGAGATTGTAATTTGGTCTTTTGTTTTGTCATTTTCATATATTTCTGTGTTTCAAGTGTTATTTGAAAGCTTTCTCATGGTCTGTTGGAAATCCACTTCTATGCCTGCAGCTCCTGGGACTCTGGCACCCAGTTCCGCCAGGCAGCCGGGCCTCTGGTACCGGTGGTGCTCACCTGCTTGCTTAGAACTCCACAGTCCCAAACAAGCTGGGCTCCAGGGAAAGTGGGCACCCGCCTCGTTGCTTAGAACTCCACAGTTCTCCAAGCACAGCTGGAAAAGTGAGGCAGATTGGTCTCTACAGTATTAATCTAAGAGTAAGTACACAAATGTAGCAAATTCAAGTAAAACATTGTTAAAATATAAATATAAAATAAATCATACTATAAAAATACAGTGAAGGAATAAATTATAATCTTAAAATAACATCATTTTAGTCAATGGTTATTAAAATTTGGTACAATACATTCAGACATATGTTTTATTACTAAAATAATTCCACAATTATTTGTGTAATAGATCTCTACTAAGACAGATGTGACAACATTGACTTCAGTGGAGAAATACAAAGCTGGAAAAGTCATTTCTTCTACTTCAGTGGCCTCCATTGGTGTGGAAGAGTGATCCCCTGACATTCGGGTCCCCATTGTTTGAAGTGGTGGAGAGTGTGTTGCACATATTACATGAAGGAGAAGTATTATGGGATAATCTTTACTGTAAGTTTAACATTTGACTTTTCATTAAAAGACCAGAGAGATGTTCAGTGTGTGAAACTTTCTAAGAAAGACACTAACGTCCTTCTTATAATTGCATGTTTTATTTATTCTGCTTATTGGAATTATGAAAATAAAATATTATGTAATAACATGAAATGCTATTTCCAAACTATTCTCCATAACATTTGATGAAAATAACAGCAAAGTAATTAGACTTCAAATAAAAAGACTGTCTTTATAGTTTGAACCAAAATGATAATGCAGTTTCACTAGATAGGCAATATAATCTGACAGTGTGCTACAGCAACAGAGTTTAGTTAATTATTTAAAATTATTTCAAGCAGCTTGATAATGAATTTTATATATTGCTAATGAAATCTGCTTAAAATTATAGTCCTCACATAATTATTTTAACTTATAAGTAGTTTAACCTGGAAAAGTTTTTCATACTAAATAGTAATAAACTATTGATCACAGCAGAGTTGTAAATTTTCTCACTGAATAGGTTGCTAGAGCTCATCTAAATTTTATTTTGTAGCTGCATTTGCAAGCGCAGATTTTATTCTAGAACTATGTGCATGTTTTATATTTGCGTAAAAATAAGCCATCTAATATTTACAAGTATATTAGATTAATTTTACCAGTGAAATTATGAAAATCTGAATAAAATGGATTTGTCGTGTCTGGTAAACACTTGCAGGAATCATCCAGAGGAGGGCAGCACAGCCTAAACTGAGAAAACTACTTAGATGAAAAAGGCATCTTTGGTGAGATTCAGTCTTAATCTAAGGGCCGGTAATCACTGCTGTCAAAGGTTGTAATAGGTAGGTAATGGTTTTTAAAGTGCTTTTTTTCTCTAAAATCCTTGCTAAATTTCAGTGAGGTCAATTTAGTCTATAAATTAAGGAATCAAAATCACAGAAATCAAGATTTTCCTGGCAATTGAAAAATATAATTTGCTCCCTTTGTATCAGTTTCACATTTCTCATTTTACTGTATTTGCATATAAACTGATAGGGACAAAAGTATGAGAATTCTATAGTTTTCTCAATTGCACTGTCAATTATTTACAGAGGCTGCCTATGCAGAAGGAAATTCATCTACCAAAAAGCAATTTCCAGTGGAAAAGGAGTAAAAAACTGCTTAAAAAGAAAAAACATGAGTATGTGGTGAAGCATTCCAAGATGTCACTAGCAATTGATTTCTGTAAGAGAAATTTTCCACCCCAAGCACTTACACTGGCACCCTCCATTCTTATTCCTTGTCAAAAAAGTGTTGAATACCTTAGTCAGAAGACAAAAAGATACATTTTCTGGCTGTACCTCTCTCCTAAACTCAATGAAAGGAACATACTAGTGAATTCCAAGAGAGATTATGGTGGGTGTGCCAAGTTTTGGAGATGTTTCTCCTCCTGATTTTTATCTTTGGGCAAAAGGATAGTATCACGTAGGAAAACAGTCCTCCTAGTCAATTCTTCCTCTATAACATCACTGTGTATTTTAGGCCTTGTAAAGATCAGAATAAAATAAAGAATCCTTAATATATTCAAATTAATTATCCTATGCAGGCATTATTGGCATACAAATATTTTTTTCACAAGTTTTTAAAGACCTTAGTAAGTCATTTAAGGGAAACTTCTGTCTCTTCATTTCTGTTGTACATAGTAGGTCCTTGTCTTCTTAAAATTTATATTTTAACATAGTTGTAATCATGATTGTAGTTTTTATCAACTATGAATCCATTTCTCATATAACACAAAAGATGCCTATCTTCATTTGGACGTGAAATCTAGGGAAATATTTGTAAAATATAATGGCATTCTAAAATTATTACTATGAGATTTGCATATCGTAGCAGCAGATATTAGATGGCAGACATTTTTTATTTAATTTCCAAAGGACAGTAATTTTGATTTTGTTTTTGTTTTTAAATAACTCACTTCTAGTATAATTCCAAATGATTCAAAACCTATAGTCTGTATTATTTCTCTCTCTGTCTTTCTTTCTTTCATATTATTTCTTAACTTAATTGCATTACATTTCATTTTACTTGGTGTTATTGAGTGGGAAGTTTAGTAAACAGCCCATGGATGAAATAAAGGGCTCTGCATTCCCCATAAAAATGTTTTCTGTCATTCAATTGTGTCAGATATGTTAATAAGATTTCTGAGATCTTTGGTGTCTTTGTTTCCATTTTTATATATTTCATCCTATGGATTCACATTAAAATTCCATATTATTCATCTTCTTTCCCTACCTTTCTCCTTTTTCTCTTTTCTTAAATATCTGAAACAAATCTTCAAATATTTAGCTTTTGCAACTTACTCTTTATTGTTTCAGTTTATCTTGCCTAGGTAATTGTACTTTCTGTGGCTTCATATTTCAGTTTTACATGTCCATATTATTCCAAGGTTATTTTCAACATCATCAGAGATATGTGATAAACATTTATAAATTTATCTATAGTTTTCACCCTTACTTTACATAACATAAGAATTTTAATGGGGTTTTTAATTTCATGTTTTCCTTCATTTTAAGTGCTGAGTTTTATTGGAAAACTTGATTTCTGGTCACAGGCTATCATTAAGCCATTCCTAGTCTTACATGTGATTCTTTTCCTTTTGTCTTCAAATTGTATTAACATTCTTTTTCTCGTGACTTTTACACAGAGAAGAATACAGTAATCAGTGAAGGGTTTCAAAGTTATTTAATGAAAAGTTTGATAATTTTTCTTGTCTTCTTCTTAAACTTTTTCCATTCTACTCCTAGCTTCTTGGCTATGCTTTATTGCAGGAGCATGTTTGGAAGTTGGATTCATTTATAAGTCCAAGACAGTGAGCCTTACACTCTTTGACACAAACATATAATGTAAAGAAACAAAAACAAAAAACAAACACAAAAATGCTGTAAATAAACTACTTTTCTCCCCTCCCCCAAATAAACTATTTTTTTTTTTTTTGTCTTTTTCATTTTTTATCGGTACCGGGGATCAAACTCATGACCACCTGCTTGCAAGGCAGGTGCTTATGCCGCTGAGCTAAATCCCCAGCCCCAACTATTTTTACTTTTAAATTTATTTTAAAATGGTCAAACAGTAGTACAACTATAAATAAATGATTTTTACTTTTATAGTTACCTTAAAATAGTGGCACAGTATAACACAGCTGTAATTATTATTATTATTATTATTTTGCTATTACCTTAAAATGCTGGTGCTAGGCAGTACAACTGTAGTATAGGGGATGCACAGATTGACCTGACAGGAGACCTACTAACTGGAGGAGGAGGGTGGGCAGGATTTGGTGGAACAATGTCCACCATCTTTTTACCTCAGTCCAATCTTTAATTTTTTTTCGTTTTTTGCTTTGTGCTCCCCAGCAGACTCCTTTACGTCACCACTGCTTTTCCTCTTGCTTCCGGACATCCTGGGCTCTGACTAAATCCCATACCACTGTACACTTCACACTGTACAGTGAGCACACAGCAATGCAGCTGTGACAACCTCCAGCAGACACATGTGTAAGTCGCGATTTGTTGGCTTCTGTGAATGTTCATAAGAAGAGGTTCGTAGGCATATGCAAAAGTTTGTGACTCAATTGTTTTTGTAAGTCAAGGACTTACTGAAACATTGTGTATTTTATTATTTCCACTTTTTACACTTCTGAAGATATATATTTATATGTCTTCTATGTGTGTATTTATGTACATGAACATAGGCACCCACATGTTTAGCTAATGTTGCTTCTACCCATATGATTTCATTAAAGTGATAATATTCTATACAATTAATATTGAGAAAATGGAAGAAACCCTGAATCCTAACAGATTTTAGTGAATAGCTGGCCTTATTGTGTCTTGGCTATTTTTCTATTTAACATTAATTTGCAGAATGCCAATATCAGATGAGGTCACTGTGACTCAGTAAGTGGGGCAAAAAAAAAAAAAAATCATTCTACTGTGACTAACATGAGACAAAAATCAGCGAAGGATCCCGTCTTTCAGCCAACATTAGTAATATTTCCTCAGCAGAATTAGCACATCTACCTGCCTCTCTCAATTTTCTATGTAAAATAGTAAGATTTTCATCACAGAAGATGAATACTGAGTTAAACGTTCAGTGTGTTAGATGAAGACAAGCATTATGGAGAACACAAAGGGTAAGGGAAAATGGTTTTGGGCATTAAATGTCACATAACGTAGGATTGATAAGACTGTTCTAAGATAATAGCTTTTGAAATGACTGAGGAAATGAGACATCTTGATATCTAAGGGAAGAACATCTCAAATACAGAGCAAAGATATAAAGTAGATAAGGCTCTAGATATAAAGTAGTAAAGGCTTTTAACTAAGAAGGGAGACAGGACTAGTGGTGGTAAGCAAAGAGACAGGAGAGACAACAGAAAACAAGAGCACAGAGTGCAGGACACACTCAGAATGCTAGCTTTGCTTTTGACTGGACAGAATGTCACAGAACGAAACAGGAAGTGACTGAGTCTGAGAGTCTCTGAACTGAGAGCAGAATGCTGAGAACAAGGCTGGAAGCATGGTGTAGGGTGGCAACAGGTTTGCAACAACTGAAGCATGAAGTAACAGTAGTTTTCAAATGGTACTTGAGGGTATGAGAATAGATTGAATATTGAATATACTTTGAAGATCTTGCTATAAATTCAGAGAAAGGAATTGGGAAAGGCAGTAGGGTTCTTGTTCTTGTTTTGTTTTGCTTTTTATTCCATGAACAACTGGAATGATTCAGTAGGCATTTCCTGAACTGAAGATGAAGCATTCAAGAAGAAAATAGTATTTAAATACATCTGAAGTATACAACTAGCTGGTTAAGATTTTTCACACAATTTATGAGAAACTTAAGACTTTTGGTGAGGTTGGCAACAGTAGTCTGATAAGGTAGTAGCTTAAATCTCCCTGGAATGGATTTGAGAATGCCAGAAAAATCTAGAAACATAAATATGGTCAACATTTTCTAAGTTTGATGCAAAGAGAACAGAGAAATGAAATAGTTTGCTCATGCTGACATAGGACAAAGAAAATCATTAGTCCAGTGATATTATGGAGGAAACAAGAAAGCTCATGGTCATGGAGTCTAGCTTTGTCCTAAAGGATCTGACACTGGATAAGTGTGGAGATCCAGCCACAGATAAAGGGGGCAACCCTTTGTGAGATTAAGTGCACACAGGTTGATTGACAGGAGCTGTGTAAATTCACTTCCTAAGTTCTTTGTCATGAACCTGCAGGTGGCTTAAGAGGGCTGAGGACAACAGAAAAAAGACAAAGTCGTCCAGAAGTTCCTGTAAGCACGATGTTGCAGTGTGTCAGCACCATGATCATGTCTACAAACATAAATGGTAATATTTAGCATCACGTTGTGTGTTTCTTCAACTATCTTTCATTTCCAGGATAAATGAACTGGTTCAAAAAAATTTGCTCATTTTAACTGTGTTCAACCTAAAAGCTGGGCATCTTCTATTTCTACACTTTGAACAAAATAAATCTTTCCAGATTCTAAATGTTTGGTTTTATTTTTGCACTTTATACAACCTTGACTTTATTTTAGTTGCAGTTGTAAATTTTCCTTTCCTTTCCTTTTCTTTTGGTACCAGAAATTGAACTCAGGAATTTGGGCTTGCCAGGCAGGTGCTGTGCCACTGAGCTATATCCCTGAGCCTCTTGTTAAGTTTTCTGATTCTACTTTAATTAGTCATGAAGAGCATTAATTCTGTTTAAGGGATTAATTTTCTCACTCCTCTGTTTCTAAGACAATACTAATAATGCTATTTAAGAAGGATGCTGTCAGAGTAAATAAAAAGACAAAATCAGTTTAGCATTTCTTATATACAAATTGATTAATGTGGATTTTTATAGTTATGATTTAATGACCTCATCAGGAGACAGTTTGGCAAGCATTCGAGGCTAGGTCCTTCTAACCACATGCTGTATCCTCCTTCAGACTTGCTGTATCTCACAGCCCTGATCATGCATTTTCAAAATCCTCATCAAAATCAGCATTCCATTTATTTCTTAATGAAGCATGGCTAAATAACTTGCACTATCACGCTGACATGACCCTGGATCTTTCTGGGTTTCCTTCTAGTTCTCCCACTCCCCTCAAAAACAGTTTTTCAATCTCATCTTCTATTTTTTCTTGGCCATTTTTTTCTGTGTTTATGTAGGCCCTATTTATCACCTTTTTGTTAAATGTTTTCAACTAGTGATTTTGAGAGTGGTAAAGTATAGCAAACCATATATGTAATCAACTCAGGTATGAAATAAATACGTTTATGATTTCAGTGAGAAGGTGTTTACGATGATACAAGATAAGGATTTGAATTATTTCTCAAAACCAGGAAGGAACAGTATTCTATTTCACAAAGACCGCTCTCCTAGAGCTCAGAGGCCCTTGAAACCTGAGCCAGACTGCCTGGCTCAGCCTGAGTCTCACTATTTCCTTCTCCAATTCTCAGGATTCTATTCCCAGAAGAAATAGAAATAGGAGATCAGGGGTGTGAGACTAACAAAGCTGAGGGAGAAAAGAGCATGTGATTAGGATGACCTAACCTTGGATGCTCACCAAATAATGTCTCCAGGATAATGCCAGTAAAATCATAACTACAACAATAGAAATTCACATTGATCAATTTATATATAAGCTCTGAACTGATCTTGTAGTTTATGCTATTTTCTAAAAATCTTCTGTTCATAGATAAATCCAAATTAAGTAATATTAATTTAACCAGCACAGTTTTCAGCAGTGAATTTCTGCTGCTATGAATTTGAGTGTAATTGACTATTTGTAAGTTAATGTTAAGAAATTCCTTCATATATCCCATATGTTGGAATACAGTATTTAATTTTACTTGTAGTGTTGTCCTAAGTCCAGCCCAAACAAGATACTCAGTACAAATGCTGAATTCCATAAAGTGTTGTATGTGAAATATTCCTTAGATCTTAATTGTTATTCAACAATATTTTAAAAGAACGTGTACTCCGGGTTCCAATCTGGTGTTCCAAAGGTGGAAAGTATTCTTATCAGTGATTGTGTACCTGTGCTCTATTCAAACAAGTACTAAGGCATATAAGCTGAAATAAGTAGCCTTGCCATTTCTGTGTGCATATGAAAAGAAAATAAATTCTTAGTGATGATGAGTCATTGTACAATGTGCTATTTTATTTAAGAAACCACCAATAACTGGTCTGCCCTAACATTTCTAAGGTCAGAACAAGAGTATAAAATGGAAATCTTGGGTCAGAAGTCCTCACAGCACTATGAACTTTTCAAAAGGACCAAATGTACATGTGTTGGGAAAACAAAGCCATGAGTCAAACCCCTGAGCAAACTGTGATGGAAGAAGCTCCAGAGTATTTCTCCACCCACCTCTCTGAATCTTTCCAGGTGAATCACCCACATAATGAAGAAACAGCACAAACACACTACTTCTCCTCACTTGGTTTGGAGACCACCTTCACACACTTTTGAGGATTATAATGAGGCTTTGATTTTCACCACAATGATTTTGGTAGGTTACTTCAAACAAGCAGATGACTTGAAAAATTGTTTGAGAATTTCTAGTAGGGTATGCATGTCTGTTTTGTACATGTATGAGTATATCTCAGATGAAAAATGTTCAGCGATTAAAAATAAGTTAAAAGCTCTGTGTAATTTGAATGTACAGTACAATGTGAGTTCAGTCTTATCTGAATGAGACTACTATATTGAATAACTAAAATACAGTCATGAAACTTCCTTGATTTTTCCAGTATGTTTATTATTGTGAGTTCATTTCGGCAGATGTGCTAAAGTTATTGCTGCATGCATGATATTGTTCTTTGGGAATATATTTTAAAACAATTTCTGTGACAATTGTAATAGTATTTATTGCACAGTATATACATTTAAGGAAAAAGAAACTGATTCTTCCAGCAGAAGCAACCTGAAAAGATCTGGCACTGAGAATCTTCACAATAAATCTTTACAAATGTGTAATGAAAGATAAAAACAATTATTTGTCTTTACAGAAATTACTTAGCTGATCTTCATCCTTACAGGGACTTTAAATCCTCAACAGGGACTTACAGGGACTTTAAATCCTCAACACATTAGCATCTGATTTTGATCTTTATGTCTTCATGGACTCCTCACTATTCACATTTGCTATTAATCACTGACAATAATAGTTCTTGGACTATTAAAAACATATATATATATATATATAGACATATATAAAGACATATATAAAGACAAATATATATGTCTGTAGAAAGACATATTGGGGACATAAAAGAATCCAACACACTACCACAGTATGGCTGGTCTCTTGCTTTGTAGTTAGATTTTTTTTTTTCTGTAATGGATCCTCCATGAGGTTTCTTTAACTCAAGACACCCAGGCTGCTATTCACCTTCATGCAAATCATCTGCTAAACATGTGCTGTGTCCTTCCACTGTAGACCAGTGACCTCCCCAGAGGCACCTGATTCATAGAAGAATCAAAGCGGTGATTTTTCACATTCTTCACAGTGATTAGGGGTGACATGTTGGGTGGAAAATATCACTGTGACAAAATGTTGTTATGCCTTCTGCGAAGAGAAGAAACTAGGCACAGAACAGAGAAGGAAACTGCTAGTTTTCACACAATTGCCTCAGCTGAAGTAGAAATGGTGTGTTATTAACAATGGTCACAATATATACATTTAAGGAAAAAGAAACTGATTCATCAAATGGAAGCAAACTGAAGAGAACTGGCACTGAGAATCTTCACAACAAAGCTTGCTTACAAATGTGTAATGAAAGATAAAAACAATTATTTGTCTTTGCAGAAGTTATTTAGAAATAAAATATTAACAATGTTCAATATTTCTGTTAAATTCATATCACTCAGCTATGAATTAATCCCGTAGACTTTCTTGAGTGTGCACCGCAATATAACTTTTAATTCATCAAAATGCAACCTTTACTAGCATTTTATCTCAAGTTATCATACTCAGGTTAAAAATTTGGGAACTAAACTAATAAAAATGCTTTGTAAACAAGATGTCTTTTTTAAATTAGAAAATGAGACAGTTTCCAACATATTGCCTGATGTTTTTATGCATGGATTTTAAATTCAAAATTATCTGGAAGATGTGATAAAGTTATCTAGATTATTTTTAACATCTATAGAGGAAAATGAATGGCCAAAAAAAAAAAAATACTGTAGTGGAGCAAAGAAAACTAGAAGAAAAACATTTTAATCTTAGAATGTTTACAAAACATTTTTGAGCTATATTCTGATGTCAGAGATAATTTTGCATGGTCTTTGATAGCAGGACAAAATGAGAAAGTTGTGTAAATTTGATTTGAGAATTATTCTCTGTCCTGTAGTGGCACTGTGTTTCTTGTGATTGTTTTTACTTCAGAAAAAGAATAACCAAACTGTCTCTTTGAGGATCCAGGAGTTCTTTTGTGTCTGATTAGCAATAGAAAATAAAAATAGAATGTTTATTTCCTTGTTCTCTTGAGAATCTGCCTGAAAGTCTTAGACCTGGCTAGTATAGCGTTGTTTTTGAACAACTGAGTCACAAGGAGTTTCATGACTCCTGTGTTGGAATGTTTCCCCTCTCTGGAAAACTTCACCTAAGAAAGCTTTGAATTAGGTGCACCTGTGATGCTGATGGGCAGGTTCAGCCAGGAGCTACCTGAGGCAGGAGAACTCTGCAGTTACCTCGCAATCCTGACAGGGCAGAATTGGTTCCCATTCCCTTTTCCATTCTTCCTTTATATTTTTACAGAGTGTGTTTGTTAAGTGCAAATAATAAATCATATTCAATTTCACATTTCATGTCATGCATGTCACAACATTTGACAGAAAAGTTACCAATCAGTACGCTGCGTGGTTTTGCATTAGTCTTTTTTATGATTATTTTTCAAAATAAATGATTTACTTATGCAAGATACATTAAATGTTGAAGACACATTTCTATCTATTAAGATCTGATAAAAAATTACAGAAAGAAACACTGTAATAAAATTTTGAAATGTTTTTATCAAATGCACTTCCAAAGATAAGAAGTTTGGAGATTTGTAACTGTAACTCATTTTCTTTATGCAAAATCCACTTATTACATACTTATTAAGTGTATATGTGCATGTGTTTGTCATTCTGCCTTCCTTATTTATAGACAACTTTTTCATGTGTGTTCTGACCCAAGATTATGTTGCTTTCAGTGTCAAAATTTGCTTTTAGCAGGTCAATGTCTACAAAAACATATTTATTTTCTGATGTGATATTCATGATTAAAAAGAGTGTCTGACAATGTGCAAACTATAGTGCTAGAAGATTGCAAAAGTTTACTAATTTCACTAACATTACAAGTTGGTAAATAGCTACTACAGATATGCTCATTTTCATAAAGAATGAAGCCAAGAAATGGAGATGAAGTTACCCTACAAAATCACCCTGCTAGATTCTGACAAGGACATGATTTGTGCAGTAAACCTAGAACTCAAAATATTACTGACAACTCTTGCTACTACTTCATGAAACAAAATTAAAAATATTACTAATAACAACAAATATTGTTTCTTACAAATTATATGGGATCTTATATTCACATTTTAATGTATTCTTTTCTGATGCTAAGACATATTTTAAGTAACTGTGAATAGAAGCAGATACCCTCAATAATTGATCATGGTCAGGTAGCTGGTAATTGGGAGTATCAAGCTGAGAACCTGAAATTTTTGTTTTGAAGGACTGAGCTCTTTGTGCTTTTGTACACTGCTGTTTTTTAATTTGCTACATGTTTCATGTGTGTTTGTTAAGTAAGAGAGAAAACTTCAAATATGTTGACAAAGTAATGATCTCTACTTCAAATTAAAAAATACAAATCTAAGGGTCCAGATACTTAACTCAATGGCCTAAGTGCTTGCTTAGCATGCATGAGGTTGTGAATTTGATACTCAATACAAAAAAAAATCTAATACCAAATTGTATACATAGAAATTGCTGTTCTGAGGATGGCTATATGTTTTAGAATTTTTACTGGACTAATAAAATAAAATGGTTTTATTGGCTTAGATAAAATATATAAATGTGTGAAACAACAAGAGAAAATAGTGGGGCTTATCCTGAATTGAAGTTTATAAACTGATTAGAACAGGGTAATGAAGTCATTACCGGCCTTCAAAACCAGACAATATGAAATTTAAAAATAGCTGTCATGGTGTCTCTTGTTCTCTTCCAAATAGCTGTCCATACCTTCAGGTATGTTGAAATTAAACAATACAAAAGACAGTAAAACCACTCTGAACAAATAATAGAAGCATTATTGGATTTCACAGCATGATGATACCAAATCAGCAATGCATACCATCATGTCTGTTTTTCTTCAAAATAGCTGTTCATTTCATCACATATAATATAATCAATTCTCATAAACTGTTTAGAGAAGTTCTAGGCATGTGTAAGCCTCTACACGTATACCTATCCTTTCTGAATTAGAGTGAAAAACAAAACAAAATGGATTACTAGAAAAACAAGAAACAAAAAACACAAATAAATAACAATAGCAAAGAGCCCAAAACAATAATGATACAGGCCTTCAAAACACAGTGGTAGGAATAGAACTAAGGTTGGTATTTTACATAGTGATCTTCAAGAGTTCTTCAGGCCACCTGACACAAACATGCAAAGTTGTTCCAATCCTATGGATCTTACTGCTTTGTTCTATAAACTTACAGAAGTTGTAGCACAATCATCTTATCCTGTGTGTTTATACAAATTTAGATATTTTCCCCTCCTTTTTCTTCTTCCTGCTTTTCCTTGAGATATTATTTTTCCCCCTTTGAGAAGATTCTTACCCTTTCACTGTATTTATTGAGAATTTTGTATCTTATGTACTCTTCCCATTTCTTATACTAAGTAGACAATAAGGTATTTACTCATGTGAGTTTGATTTATTTCACTTATGAGTATGCTCTCAATTTGCATACACTTATAAATATCTCAATGTGATCATTATTTATAGCTGAGTAGTACTCCATCATATAAAGGTACCACATCTTTTTTATCCATTCCTCAGGCGTTTAGGTTGTTTCCAAGATCTGGCTATTACAAATTGTGCCGCTATAAACTTGAGTGCACATATATCACTGTGATATGATGTTTTCAGTTCTTCTGGGAATATGCCCAGCAGCTGGGTCAAATGGGACTTCCAATCCCAGCGTTTTGAGGGACTTCCACGCTGACCTCCACAGTGGTTGCACCAGTCTACACTCCCACCAACAGTGCAGGATAGTTCCTTTTTCCCAACAGCCTCTCCCGCATTTGTTGTTATAATTTTCTTTATTCTAGTCATTCTTTCTGGAGTATGAGATGGAATCTCAGTGTGGTTTTAATTTTCATTCTCTAATGACCAAAGATGCTAAACATTTTTTCATGTATTTATTTGTCATTTGTATTTCTTTATCTGTGAACTGTGTAATTATCTCAGATGCCCGATTTTGGATTGGGAATTTACAGAGTCTGATTTTTAAAAATTCTTTATATGTTCTACACAAAAGTCCTTTGTGTGAGGGATGGTTGACTAAGATTTTTACAAAATTCATGGCTTTCCTGTTTACTCTGTTGGAGATTTATTTTAACATGCAAAAACTTTTTAATAAGATGAGAATCCAGTTATTCTATTATCTATCTCTCTATCTTTCTACCTATCAACTAACTACATGCAGACAACCCTATAGACATGTGCATATATTTATTCTGGTAGCAGATTTTTAAAAATCTTTTAAAAATAACAAATTCTCATTACTTGACACACAATGTGTTTAAAGTACATGACCATCATGACACAACTGCTATCTAAGTGATGAGAACCCAGTGGACCCCGTGTGACAAAATTCTAAGGTAAGTGGAGTATTTCAAGCCCTCTGCCAAGACCTCAAGTGGTGAATCTGACAGCACATTGTCCACTATCCTTGCAGCAGACCATTTGTGAGGCTTGCCACCTATTTACCAGCCAGGGTTTTATTCAACCACCTGATAGTCTTTTTTTGCAGTGCTTGCTCTCCTAGCATCTACAGTAGGCATTCATATGGTTGAGGAAGAAAAGTATTGGGTCTATATACCTACTCCACCCTTGCTTAGATCCCTTATGTGGATGAACAAGCTCCAAGACATTTTCCATTCTATTGAGTGCAATAACCCTACATGTACTATTCTGCCCAGTCCTCCTATTTTTATACATTTACACGAACAGGCTAAACTTAACATTACCTCTCATTTTGTATAATCTTCTTTTTATATAGCTCATCTACAGCAAGATTTTAGCCCCTATTATGTCAGCTGTAGATCAAGTTTGGAAAGTACAGCTATCTAAAGGACAGTTCACCTTACTAACCTTAATTTCTGTTTCCTCGGATGGTATTGGGAATTTGAACCTAACATTCCTATCTGCAATTCCAGAAGCCCATGCCCTTTATTTTGAGGAAGGCGATTTGGGCCCATGGCAATCTTGCAGGGATCCATACCATGTGTGAGCTGTACACAAATTTAATTAGTCCTTTATAGATTGATTTCCTGGAGTATTCCTTATTAAAAAAAGATTGAGATTGGTAATACCATTACTTCTACTGGGCATCTGCATCCTGTAGATGTAAGAAAAGTCAAAGTAGTATTACCAAGTCATAGGTATATAAAAATAAATGTTGGGGCTGGGGATTTAGCTCAGCGGCATAAGCACCTGCCTTGCAAGCAGGTGGTCTTGAGTTTGATCCCCAGTACTGGAAGAAAAAAAAAAGAAAAAAAAACCAAAACAAACAACAACAACCACAACAACAACAAAATAAATGTATGTGTTTATAATCCTCACATACTATTGGTAGGATAGAGTGGCATATCCAAACATCTTTCTGAGGACTCCCCATGAGCAGGATGCCTGGAATTTGGCTTCCAGTTAAACTAATGGAGCTGCAGTACTATTCACCTACTTCTCTTTTGGTAGAGACCTTAATTAAAAGATTTAGCAATTGGAACAAGAGGATTGATTATTGCAGGAATTACTTCCTTAATACTTTTAATGACCAGCACAGTTATTGGCTCCATAGGATTAGCTCATTCAATATAAACTGCTCACTTTGTAAACAACCGGACAAGAACTGCCAATGAAAACTGGAAAATTCAGTGAGAAATTGATACAAAGTTGCAAACCAAATGAGCATTCTGGAAACTTCCATCCTTTGGATGGGAGATCAAATTGAAATTTTGCAGTTGCAACAGAGTTTAAAGTGTCATTATAGTATGACTCAACTTTGTATTACTGTATGACCATATAACAAAAGCCTGCATCCTGGGGAAATGATCAGAAAACATTCACAAGGAGAAGTTCATAACAACATAGCTATGTCACAATAGACAGCTACATTTGAAACCAAAATAAAGATTAGGATAAGTTTGCTGATGTCATAGAACATATGAATCCATTTGCATATCTCAAGGCTCACTTTTGGCTTTATATCAGAATAAGTGTGCTCATTCTCTTGTTTACAATTCTTCTCATTAAAGTCTGTCATAGAGGATTCAAAACCTGGAGATGATTAGAGGCCATGTAGCCACAACTGACTGTACCCCAGCTTCTCCAAAAAAAAAAAAAAAAAAAAAAAAAAAAAAAAAAAAACAAGGAAGGGAGAACTGTGGAAGACCACCTGATGACTCTCCTTGAATACTGAACAGTTACTTCCACTTTGGCTAAATCTGGCCTATCTGTATACACACAGCTGGCTAAGCTATTTCTTTTCCCCTTCAGTTGGTTCTAAGCAATGTAAGTAGGGTTAGCTGAAGTTCTGATGTGCAATCTTTGAAGCCAGATGCCAGTCATTGTTTCCGCACCTCAGTGTCTTTCTAAAAGATCGATCCCAGCAGAAAGCTGAACCAGCACTCCAAGGCTGTCAAATGGGTTTGAGTCTTAAGATAAGAGGCCATGACTTTCTAGGCCTCTGTTTTTGGTTCTGGGGATCAAACTCATGACCTTGCATTTGCCAAGCAGACACTTACACCACTGAGCTAAACCCCCAGCCCCTTTTCTGGGCCTCTTATGAGAACCGAAGCACCAGCCTCCTAAACATTTAAAAGGTCCCTTAATTATAGTATGCAGATTGGTCTTTTTGAATAATCTCTGCACATTGCAGAGGTGCTTTCTGACCTCCTAGCTAGCCCAGCCCACAGTACTCACGTAATCTCTACTTTTCTCATAATCATTCATCCTCTAGCTACTCCCTTCTTTATGAACTAACAAATCCCAGGCTAGTCCCTGAGTCAAGTCCTTTGTTCTGATAAACCTTCATCCAAGTTGAACTCAGGATCCCTTGGTCCTGAGTCTTAGTGCCTTTATTCTTACTATGAGTTGCACTGGAAATGGTAGATTGGAGTTAACTCACTGGAAGTCCAAAAACATTTTCATGGGATTAAAAATGGAAACTTCCTGGACCATGTTGAGGACTAGAAAAGGGGCAATGTTCACTTTCCCACCGTAGGTGGTAAAAAATATGCCTAAATTGACATGAGGTCTATCCACACTGACCTACTCTACAAGTGCATGATAGTGAGGACATAAATTAACCTGCCACAGACAGCAGAGTTCTATTTATATTACTGACAGGAGAAAAATAAAGTACAACCGTAACACAAATGTTTGGGGAAGGATTATAGCAAATGATATCTAAGTATCCATGATATTTTTTATCTATGGTACATACTGATGTGATGAACATTGTTGACCTATATAATTTAGTATTATTTCTTTATTTGTTTCACTCATTTATGTACTAAGTAAACATTTAAAGGCTATATAGTCATCCATTTACATATAAAAATGTTTATGAATATATACATATATATTTTAGAAAAAAGACACATCATAGATACGTTGGTTCAAAAACTCACAGTGCAAATCAAAAGTATACACTGATACAAAGAGAATTTTGAAAAAGATTGAATATAAAGTAGGGCAAAATCCTAAGCCAGATAAAAGTGAAGTAGACTATGTTCAGTGAATCAGCATCATCACTTAGTCCTACAGTATTCAGTAAAATGGGGGAGGGATAGAGGTGTCCTATACTTATATCTGTGTCGCAGATGTAATAAAACTGAGAGATCTAGATTATCATTTATTTTATTGAAAAATTTTGTGAAGCTATAGTACCACATGAATTGAATATATGTCATTTGCACCGAGCTACTTTTTTTTTAAATTTTGAGAAATGTGTAAATTGTGTAAGATTTTGTTATAGGCAGCTGAGTTAGTTAGAAATATTATAGGCAGTGAAACAGGGCTAGGTCCTCAAAGAAGCCAGAGCAGAAACCCAGATCTTTTACAAGTGTAAAGCACACAAACACCTCCTCCTGTGGGAAACCCTCAAGACAAAAGATCAAACACATGCATCCATATCCTAAGAATGGATATTCTAAAAAGTTGTATATCATCCTGAGGAATTTAGGAGTTACCATTTCAGTGCCCTAAGGAAAGAGTCACTGCTCCCTAAGAATGCCCACTTTCTATGTGACTCACTTCCCTATTTGTCCCCAATTTAATCAATTTTACCTGAAAAATTAATCTTATTGGTTGACCATAGCTCTGTCCCACATCACGCATTTCTGCCTTGTGAGTTTCCAGTTTTCCCTGCCTTGAACCCATGTCACCCCATGATTTTACTCTAAATGAAAACTCCTGAAAAGACAGAGTCCTTGACAACCTGCTTGTCTCTCTCAGACAGAAGCTTTCTTTCTCTCAATAAACATATTCTGCTCTTAACCTCCATTGTTCCTAAAATTTGTTCTTCAGTTTTAGAGAACACAAACTCATATTGGACATGTAGTAGGTCTGGAGTTTTATTCCCCTGTATCAATTTAATTCATCAAATGATTCTTAGGTTGTTCTGTATAGGAATAGAAATCATTAAACTTAAATCTGCATTTTCCAATTTTTCGTGCCATTCTTACTGATGCACCAACAAAAGGGTATTTGTGATCTTCACATGCATCCCAAAGAGCCATTGTAATCTGGTGAATGAGAAATCACTTATGATGAGGAAAACAACTTTGTTTTCCAGTGTTTGCCACTTGAAGAACTTGGAAGATTAATTAATGTGCTTGTAATTCAATTGGATATATTTAAAATTTCATAAAGTACTAAAAGTGTTTTCCTCCAGAAACATTGGCAGTACATTTTTAAAATTTTGTTATGTGTTTCATTTTTAAGACAAATATTTAAATTGGGCAAAGATGAGGGATGAAATGTAACTTTTAACCAGCAAATAGTACTTGTAAAGTGATGTGTAAGTGATGTTTGCAGGTTACTCTTTTTTCACGTGAGCTGCAAATAAAATACAAATAGTGAGTTGAAGAAACAGTGTCTGACCCCAGGATGCAGAACAGGGAGTAAAGCAAGAGTGTCTAGCTTAGATAACACTTCCAGTCCTTCTCAAACAGCCTCTTTCAGAAACAGGTTTTGTGAGTATTTAAAGCCAGATGAAAGAAAAAATGTTGAATGTATTGAGATGCAAGCTAATTCTCACCCTAACTGTTCAGAAATTTACTTTTACATTTATTAGCTTTTCCTTCAGAGTGTGCATATTGTACTCCTCCATATATTTTCTTGCTTTTTATTTTTGGACCTTGCTTGTTACCAGAAAAATCACCTCACGGTGCCCTCAAATGAGAACTCAATGTCATTTATAAAAAGAAAATGTCTGAAACACTTGAATTCTACATAGAGATTTAAAGTGCTGAACTAGAACTTTTAAAAAAAAGAAGAGTATACCTGGAGTTTATTGAAACAAGAGAACTATGGCTTGACTGAATCAAGGCGACTTATAATAGAGAAAAATTAGGTCTTAAAATGTGGTTTTGTGATATTACTAACCAGGTTCTGCATTTGTTCCTCTTACACTGAGAGTTCGCAAAGTGAAAATCTTGTCACTATCCTGCAGGACCTCCCAGCCCTGGTGTCCTTGCTGAACACTGACAGCAGGGAGCAATCACCTAGTCATGCTCCCACATACTGACTTGGTTAAGTCCACAGCCTTGGGAGCATCACCTAACACTGCTCACACCTTGTCATTCTGCCCATTTTCTCTGTGCTGAAAACTTGATCCAGAACATTGGGCTCCTTGCTGTCTGCTGGGCTGCAAGCTGTTCCCTGAGTCATCATAGCTCATCTTTCTCCAGTGTCTGTCTTTGGATAACACAATCACACAACTGTGTTTCAGAGGCTAGAAATATTTTTTATGCGTTATCACATTGGTAAGTTTCCAAAAGGCAAAGTCCTACATTATTTTCTCTCGTCCTCAATGGACAGCAGCTTATCTCTGAGTATCACCCCTTGTTTACTACAGAAAGAACTTCTCCTCCCACAGACCTTGTTTTTTTGTTTTAAAGAGAATAAAGCTTAACAAAACAAAACAGAATCAAGCCAATTGAAACAAACAACAAAAGTGGTTACAGAACTTCAAAAAAGGATAATAGGAAATCAATAATGGCTATCATAGTATATCTTATCTTCACAATAGTTGTCTATATCATCAGACATAGTAAAATCAAATAAAACAAAACAGAATAAAACCAACCAAAATAGAACATTAAATAAAACAAAACAACAAATCATAATAAAACTAAACAAAACAGAAAGAAAATCCCCCATATTTGCTATACTGCATAGTGTTATCCTCCTAATAGATGCTTGAACTACCAGACTTAGCCTGCAAAGTCAATCAAACAATAAAAGCAGTTAGTGATTTTTTTGTTCCTCCATTGCTATCAACTCAGTCTGTCTTCCACACCAGCTGATTGCTTACTGGGGAGGGGACTTTTTATTCTCAGCTCATAGGAGGGGAAAACTGGCTTTTCTTTTCCTGAACCCCACATGGTTTGCACAGCATACAGAAAGGGCAAATAGGCTTTTTCTTGTACTCCTCTTACCCATTGCTGTTCTCTAGTCACCTTCTTCCTGCATCTGAATGGATTTTGACACCTTAACAACAATTTCAATCCCAGAATAATGGCTTCTGAAAATTTTCCATTCTGGTGCCAAAAGTCAGTCTTCTGGCCTGTGTCAGTCTTGCTTTCTGCTCTCTTGAACCAGAGCATCTCTTTTCTATTTCTGTCTGCTTGGACCATTGGCTAGATGTTTCCTTGGAAGATTTGTTTTTCATCTGCAACTTTATTTTTGGACATAGTTATGCAAATCTCCATGT
This sequence comes from Cavia porcellus, assembly GCF_034190915.1. Taxonomy (NCBI): domain Eukaryota; kingdom Metazoa; phylum Chordata; class Mammalia; order Rodentia; family Caviidae; genus Cavia; species Cavia porcellus. The sequence continues at coordinate 44,940,228 of NW_026947513.1, read as the reverse complement.
GCAATTGTCCATTTACCTGAAGGTTATATCAGGATGTTCCACAATGTATCCAAAGCTAAAGTACAGAAAACAAAGCTGGTTAGCATGCCCTGATCTAGGCTATGACTTGCTCTGGATGGAGAATACAAGTGAAGGAATGGGATGTGGGAGGGTATGCAACATTGTGAACCTACAAAATATAGTGATGATCATTGGTTGCAAAATATTGTCTTAATTGTTGACTCTCTGCTGACAGTTGGTAATAGCTGGAGTAAATTTTAAACCTGTAACTTTTTATCTTCATCAGAGAATGAGCCAGTGCCAGCACCCTAGAATTGATATAGCTCTGATTTCCATAGAAAAACTTATATAGTTTCATTGTAAGAGTATTATAAATTTTTTCAGGATGTAAAACTGATTTTCATGGTTCCTAAAAACATATTTTATAATGGTAACTTTTGAACACCTAGGGATATTTTGAGCTATATTTGCAGAATATTCTTGTCATTGCTATTGAGGAACATCACGGACTTTGGGTTATCATGAATAAAGTTCCTATGAACTTTCTCCTAGAAAATTTTGGTTGACATGTTTTCTTCTTTTTTTATTATAAAAAAAGCAAAACAGAAAAAGGGTAGAAATGATACAGAATTTAAAAAAATAACAAAGAAATGATCACTAGTTGATATATTACATATTGTTATCTTAGAAATAGTTGTTCAAGTTTCAAAATCAGAGCATAAAAAATGAACAGACAATCAAATAATGACAGCACAAACTATTCTGATTCATGTATTAACAAAAACTTAATATGGCTATCTTGTACACTTAAACATACATACAGTTATATGTATATATCTACAAGTTGTTCTTTCCTTTCAAGCATCTTCTTTCCATATCATTATTACAATACCTGTTATACATTTTGGACCTTTCTTTCAGTTTTTTATTATTTTTATTTATTTTTTACACTAGCGAGATAATATGACATTTATAAATGTGAGTCCGATTTATTTCACTTACGAGGATAGTCTCAAATTGCCTCTATTTACCAATAAAAGCCTCAAGACAATCTTTTTTTATAGCTCGGTAGAATTCTATTGTATAAAAATACCACATGTTGCTAGGTGTGGTGGTGCATGTCTGTAATCCCAGAACTTTGGATGCTGTGGCAGGAGGATCACTGTGAATTCAAAGCCAGCCTGAACTTCATAGTGGAAACCTGTCTCAAAAAGAAAAAAGAAATCACATCTTTTCTGTCCATTCTGCAGATGATGGGCATTTTGATTGCTTCCAAGATTTGGCTATTACAAATTGTGCTGTTGTAGACATGAGTGCATATACATTCCTGTGACATGACATTTTCAATTTTTCTGGGAAAATGGCCCACAGGGGAATAGCTGGCTTGAATGGAACTTCCAATCCTAGTTTTTTCAGAAATCTTCATACAATTTTCCAAAGTGGCTGCACCAGTCTACAATTCTACCAACTGTGGAGAATTGTTCCTTTTTCTCTGCAGCCTGACCAACAGTTGTTATCAGTTGATTTCTTGATGGCAGCCATTCTTTCTGGAGTGAGATGAAATCTCAGTGCTGTTTTGATTCGCACATCTTGAATGACCAGGGATGGTGAACATTTCTTCATGTATTTATTTTCCATTTGTATTTCTTTATCTGCGAAATGTACATTTATCTCAGAAGCCCATTTTGGAGAGGGTCTTTGAATTTGGGGGACTTGATGCTTTTAAATTCTTTTTATGTTATGGATATAAGTCCTTTGTCTGAGGATTTTTCTGGCTAAAATTCTTTCCCATTCTGTGGGCTTTCTTTTCATTTTGTTGATGATTTCTCTTGAAGTACAAAAAATTTTTAATAAGATGAAATTCCAGTGGTTGATTCTTTGAAGTACTTCCTGTGCAGTTTGCATTTTGTTCATGAACTGTTTGCCTACCCCATGTCTCCAAGATTTCTACTTACTTTATCTTTTAATTAGATTTAGTGTTTCTGTTTTTATATTTAGATCTTTGATGCATTTGACTTTAGTGTATGGTGATAGACATGGGTCAAGTTTCAATCTTTAACATGTGGAAAGCTGATTTTTCCAACATCATATATTAAAGACGCTATCCTTCTTCCAGTGAACATGGTTATCTCCTTTGTCAAATATAAGGTGGTTGAAGTCTTTGTAGTTGTGTTTGCACCTTCTAATGTGTTCCATTGATCCTCAGGCCTATTTCTTTTCCAGTACCATGCTGATTTTGTCACTGTAGCTTTGCAGTATAATTTTAAGTCAGGAATTGAGGTGCTTCTTGTCTTGCTTTTGTTGCCCAGAATCACCTTTGCTATTCTAGGCTTCTTTTGATGCCAAATGAATTTTAGGGATGTTTTCTCTAGATCTGTTAAGTTATGTCAATAGTATTTTGATTGGGATTGAACTAAATTTGTATAACAGTTTGGGGAATATAGCCATTTTCACAATATTTGTTTTTTTCAAATCAAGAGCATGGGATATCTTTTTCTAATATTGTCTTTGTTTTTTTTTTTAGAGTAGTATAATTTTCAGCATAAAAGTCTTTTACATTCTTCATTAGATAGATCCTTAAGTGTTTCACTTTTTTAGATGCTATTGTGAAAGGCATTATTTCCATAATTTCTCTCTTGGTGAGTTTGTTGTTTGTGGACAGGAATGCTTTTGATTTTTGAGTGTTGATTTTGTATCTAGCTATACTGCTTAATTTGTTTATTACCTCTAGTAGTCTTTTGAGAGAATTTTTGGGGTATTCTATGTAGAGTATCACTCACCTGCAAATAGTGATAATTTAATTTCTTCCTTTTCTATCCTTATTTCTTTTATTTCTCTCTCTTGTCTGAGTGCTCTGGCCAATGTTTGCAGCACTATATTGAATAGAAGTGGTGATAGTGGACATCTTTGTCTTGTTTCTGATTTTAGAGAGAAAGCTTCAGTTCTTGTCCATTTAGTATGGAGTTGGTTGTTGGTTTGTCATAGATGGTCTTTATCAGATTGAGATAGATGCCATCTATTCTGAGTTTCTGTAGGGTTTTTATCATGAACCAGTGTTGGGCTTCATCAATAGCTGTTTCGGCCTCTATAGAAATGATCAAGTGATTCTTATTTTTGGCTCTATTGATATGGTGAATTACATTTACTGATTTGTGCATGTTGAACCATTCCTATATTCCTGGAATAAATCCCACTGGGTCATGATGTGTAATCTTCTTGAAGATTTGCTGCAGTCTCTTTGCCAGTGTTTTATTGAGGATTTTTCCAACAGAAAAACAGAAAAACAGTCAATTACAGAGATTGGTCTATTGTTCTCCTTTTTGCTTGGGACTTTCTTTGGTTTTGGTGTCAGAGTAATACTTTTCTCCCAGGAATAAGTGTGGAAGAATTTTTTCCTTCGAATTTCATTGAGAAGTTTGAGGAGTATTGGCCTTAAATCTTCTCTAAATTTCTTATAAAATTCAGCCATGAATGCATCAGGACATGGGCTTTTCTTTGTTGGTAAAATATTAATCATGTTTTCACTTTCAGTAGCTGATAGTGGGTTAGTCAAAATTGTTTTATCTTAATGGTTGAGCTTTAGTAGTTCATACATTTTTAGAAATCTGTTCATTTCCTCTGTATTTTCCACCCTATGTGAATAAAGGTTTTCAAAGTAGGTATTCATGATTTTTGGAATTTCCGTGGGATCTGTAGTAATTTCTCTCTTTTCGGTCCTTGTTGCATGAATTTGAGATTTTTTTCCTTTTTCTTGATAAGTTTGGCTAGGAGTTTATCAATTTTGTTTATTCTCCCAAAGAATCAGCTCTTTGATTCATTAATTTTTTGTATTGTTTTCTTAGTCTCAATTGTATTAATTTCGGCTCTGATCTTTACAATTTCCTCTCTTCTATGAGTTTTGGGTTTTCCTTGCTCTTCTTTAAAAAGAAAGTTGAAGTCTGAGGTATAACATTAGGTTATTTATTTGTTCTTGTTCTGTTTTCTTGCTGTGACAATTCATTGCTATATATTTCCTTCTTAGGACTGCTTTCATTGCATCCTATAGGTTTTGGCGTGTTGTATCTACATTTTCATTGAATTATAAACATTGCTTAATTAATTAATTAATTAATTTATTTTTTTTTTTGTCTTTTTCCTTTTTATCGATACTGGGGATCGAACTCACGGCTGCCTGCTTGCAAAGCAGGCCCTTATGCCTGAGCTAAATCCCCAGCCCTCTTATTTATTCTTTAATTTACTTGTCATCCATTGACCATTCAGGAGGTTGTTATTTAATTTTCATATATTTATGCAGGTTTTGCAATTTCTTTTGCTATTAATTTCCAATTTCAGTCCATTATGGTCAGATAATATGCATGTGATAAATTCAGTCCCTTTACATTTATTTACAAATAGTCTATGGTTAGTATATGGTGTATTTTGCAGAATGTCCCACGCACAGCTAATAAAAATGTGTATTCTGATGAGGTTGGTTGGAACACTCTATAAACATGTACTAAGTCCATATGCTCGCAAGTTTGATACAATTCTGTTATTTCTTTGCTGTCTTTTTGTATAGTTGGTCTATCTTTTTGTGACAATTGTATATTAAGGTCCTCTATTACAATTGTGTGGTTGCTTATTTGGTTTTTAATATCTATTAGTGTTTGTCTTATATAGTTGAGTGCTCCAGAATTTGGTGCATATATCTTTATGACTTTTAGCTCTTCTTCATGAATTTTTAACAAGTATGTGGTGACCTTCTTTATCTCTTTTGATCATTTTTGGTTTACAGTTCACATTGTCTGCAAATAGAATAGCTACTCCTGTTTTTTTTTTTTTAATCAGTTCCTGTCACATGGAAAATTGTTTTCCATCATTTGACTTTCAATCTATGAGTTTCTTTTTGATTCAGATGTGTTTCTTGTATACAACATATTTTTGATCCTGTTTCTTGACCCATTCTGTCAAGCGATTTCTTTTCATAGGTTAATTGAGGTCATTTTCATTGATGGATACAATTGATATCCACCTGGCTCAACTTTGTCATGTTGTTTTCCTGATGTCAGTTTTCTGCTTTTGCTCCTTGCTTAACTGCTTGCCCTGTCTGGTGGTTTCTTTCTGTTACTATTTTGGAAATTGTGGTCATTTTTATCTCTATCTAGTATGTACTTCAGTACACTCTCTAAGATTGGTTTGGTAGATATGAATTTCTTCTGTTGTTCTTTGCAATGGAAGTATCTTATTTCTCTATTAAATTTGGAAGAAAGCTTTGCAGGGGAGATCAGTCTGGGTTGAAAGTTGTTTTCTTTCAGGACTTGAAAAACTTTAATCCAAGCTGATTTTAACTTGAGGGTTTGTACTGAAAAGTCTACCATGTTCTAATGAGCTTTCCTTGATAGGTGAGTTGTGTCTTTTCTCTAACTAATTTTAATATTCTGTTTTTATGCTGTATGTCTGGGATCTTAATTATTATATGTCTGGATATAGGTTTATTTTGGTTATGATTATGGGATATGCCATATGCCTCACTTATCTGCATATCAGATTCTTTCCCCATGTTTGGAAATTTTCTGATATTCTGTGAATACTTTATGGATGCCACTTGTGTTGACTCCTGCATCTTCATTGATTCCTATGAGTCCTATATTGCTTCTCTATGCATCATTTTAAAGCTGTTGGACTGCCATTTCATGATGTCTTGTTATTTTTAAAAGTTCTATCCCTCCATGATTGTTAGCTGCAATCCTGTCATCAAGGATTCTATCCTCAGCTTCATTTAAATGGTTTTGCCAGTTTTTAATAGAATTTTTATTTCTTGGATATCTCTTTAAATTTGTTTCATGCATTCTACTTCTTTTCTATATTGTTCATTCAAGGTTTCCATCATTTTCCCATGCTCCTGTACTTATTTTTAATCTATGTCTTCTCTAGCTATGCTGAGCAACTTCCTTATTGAGGTGTGATTTTGTCTTTATGTGAGAGATTATTTCTAATCTGATTTCCTCTACAGCCTCATGGACTTGTTTCTTTCACTTGCTGTCTTTTCAGAAATTTTATGTGTATGACTGTTAATGTCCTCTATTTCAATGTTCCTGATGGACTGCATAGCGTGTATCTTAGGGTACTACTATGCAATTGATCTTTGTTCAGTTGCTGGGTACCACAATGAAGAGGAGGGCCAGTCACCTGAATTCCTCCTGCAAAGCCTGTTGGGTGAGTCCTATATTCTTCCTAGGCAGACTAGCCTAGGAGTATTGATGTAAGTCAATACTCCTTAGTTCCTGCTGTTACTGTCTTCAGGTTGTTCTAGGCTACCAACCCTACTTGTCTATAGTATTTGCCTCAGCTGGCACCTACTTTGTCATTGGGTGTCTCATAAGCCCTTTTGATTTCTTCCGGGTTGGAAGAGACATTATTGACACTCTCCTCAACCTATCTGATGTTCTCTGTATGGAGAAAGGACTCACCCACACTCTTTCCAGGCTTTCCAAGGCCCTACAGCTGGAGGGGATTTCACTACTGCTCCTGTTTATCCACTGAAGTCTTTTATTTTAGGGGAAAACTCACCACACTGATGCAAGCCTGCTGAGGTTCTCTGGATGAAGGGTTACTGAGTGTCCCATTAGCGCAGTGAGTTTAATCCACTGCAGTAAAAGGTCTTGAGAGGAGGACGGGCAGACAAAGATCCACAGCAGTAGTGGGTGCAGATAGTTGAGAGGGGGAGGAGTAGCAGAAGATCTGCCACCCTCCAGGTCCAAGGACTAGGGGGGCAGACCAAGGTCTGCTGCCCTCCAAGGTCCTTTTGATTCATTTTTATCTTAAGACTCAAATGTCAGTACCCTGATTCACTCAGTGTTTGGAGTATTCAGTACCATGTAGTGGAGTGGGACTCCTACTGCAATTGAGCTTCATAATTAGGTATATTCCTTGAAATCATTCAAAAAGCTGCAATTAGTTTTGTAAAACAATGATTTTGTTACAATTTAAGGACTATGTAATAATTTCCAAACAAAATATACTTAATGTAATTCCATTCTAATGCACTTTTTTTTCCTAACTGAATCAATATGCTGGAAGATAGTAACAACAAATGTCTTTCAGAGATGGGATCCTTCCAGCATCATGGCAACCATCATTCATCAATTCAAAATTTGCTTTTACAGAAGCAAAACTATGGTTTAAAAATCATTTCACCAAAATTACAAATGCGTTCAGATTTTCACAGTTCTAGGGAGTGTCATCTACTTCTTTCATTCTCATGAGTTCCTAACTTGACCTTGTTCTACTTCTTAACTTAACCCTGTCCCAGTTTCTCTCATTGGTCACTGACTTTGTATTTTATAATTTGGGAACTTTGAGGGTTGCATATGTCTTGGTTTCTTTTCTTTTGTTGCTGAGACGAAACACCTGACACCCAAAATTAGGGAAAAAAAGTTTATTTAGTTTGCAATTTGTTGAAGTTTCAGTCCATATTCAGCTGGCTCCAGGGCTCGGTGGCATGACACAGGGCAGCACTTCAAGGCAGCAGCCACCAAAAGCAGCCAGAGCAAAAAGGGAGAAGAGCAACTCTTTGCCTCCCTTATGTTGTACACAGATCACCCTCCCTCCTCCCCTCAGGGTGGGTGTAGCACAAATAGAATCTCCTTGCCCTCCTCTTGTACAGGATGAAGATATTTACAAAGTAAGAACCCTGGTTCCCTGCTGCCCCTTATAAACTTATATTTTCCTAGATTTCTTCATGTAACTAAGAGAAAGCAGAAGAAAAATGGGTCCCATTTATGAGTTGCTTCTAGTACCTGCACAAATGTGTCATTTATCTTATATGGTTTTTGGGATCTTTTTCATAATTAAAATTTTTTCATTGTTAAAGCATTGTTGGCAGTTGTATAACCTTTTATGCTGCCACCTACTGAATGCAGTATAGTTTACTGTAATTTTCTATAGCAAATTGATTGAAGATTATTGTGTAATTTGTTATGTGACTGAAATTATACCTGACTTGAATTTTGCTATTGTAGGGTGGTTACTGAGTCTATTTTAATTTTCCATCTTGAAAACATAGGACTTGAATAATTTAGTAGGAACTAAAATATTAAAACTTATGTATTCTACTGCATTAGTTAGCAAAGGCATAGTTATTTTTGTGGGTGGAAAAGAGGTTAAGAAATTTTGGAAGTAACACAGTCACAAGAAATAAGAAGTAGAAGAAAACATAGACTGGACAATAGAGCTTTCCTGGAATCTGACCCCTACCATTGTTCAACCAATAGCTTGGAAACTTGAGAAGGACTGGACTTTTCTGTGCTTCTATTCCTTATCTCAAAACATAGAAGGTGGTAAGTTCTCTATGAATGAAATGAAGTAATACATGTGTGTGGAGATGGAGCCTTGTGGGGGTAGCTTTCTCTCTGTCTGTCTTCCTTTCTCTCTTTCTGTCTCTATCTTTCTATCTCACCTTTTTCTCTCTTTACCTCTCTGTGTTTTCTGCCTGTCATAAATTGTGTAACCTTCTTCCATCATGTCATTGTACCATGTTTTTTTTTTTTTTTTTTTTTTTTTTTTTTTTTTTTTGTCTTTTTCCTTTTTATTGGTACCAGGGATCGAACTCACAACTGCCTGCTTGCAAGGCAGGTACTTATGCCGCTGAGCTAGCTGAGCTAAATCCCCAGCCCCACCATGTTTTTTTTTTTTTTTTTTTAAGAAAAAAAGGTAAAACAAAATTTCATAACAAAATAATACACTAACAATAATTAATACATAGCATGTTATCTTTAAAGTAATTGCTCATAGTACAAGATATGGACACAAAAATTTCTTCAATTGATATTAGCACAAATGTTTCTTTTTAAGAAATTTAGAGACACTAATATTATAACTGATTTGTATTTTTCCCCTTTCCCATATTGTCTTTTCCCCTTTCCCCCATCCCAGCTCCTTTTTCCTTTTGAACAATTTCTTCCCATTTCACAGTATCTATTGTACATTTTATACCTTCTGTACTCTAAATTCTTCACAATCAATACCATGTTTTTTTTAATCTTGGAGCCAACCAATCATGGAATTTAAAACTCTGTGAGCCAAAATAAACATCTCTTTTAACTTAGGGGTATCAAACATTTTGTCTCAGTAACTAACAAGGGAAAACTGGTACCAGAAGTGAGATCTTTATGGTGATTCTATGTGACCTTGTAATTATAAAAAGCCTTTGGATGCAGTTTGTAGGGAAATGTGAAGTCCCAAAATGTTTTTAACAAGGCTTGATGTTTCATATAAGACATTGATTTTAGAAGATCTGAATTTTGATAGAAATGCAAGCAGTAAAAGCTAAGCTCAGAAAACTTTCAGTTGGGAAAAATAACTACGCTAGCCCACTAACTTTGTCATTATCTTGTCTATGGCTTTCAACTTTGTGGGAGACTGAGATTGAATTGACTAATCTCAGGAAGGAAATTTCAAGGCACCTATATATTCAGGATGCAGCACGGGTACAGCTAGATTCTTTTAGCCAGATTTGTACTGAGAATTAGTATAGAAAGCAGTTGATGATTCAGAAAATTTCTGTCTTGCCTGGAAAATCTGAAAATTTGAGCTAAACAGAGAATGGACCTGGGTATGGTGGCGCATGCTTGTAATCTCAGTACCCAGGAGGCTGAGGCAAGAAAAGTGCTGTGAGTTTGAAGCCAGCTGGGGCTACATGGTGAGTTCAAGGGTAATCTGAACTATACAGTGAGACTCTATCTCAAAAACCAAAATACACACACACAAGAGAAAATAGTTGCTAAAAGGATTGGCATTAGTAAAATTAAACATCAGTAATATTAAATCAAGACAATAGGAAAGCTAGCTTGTAGACATCTTAGGAATTGGCCAAAGTTCACCATTTACAGGATCCAGGATGTAAAAGTATAAATTCCTTTGAATGACATTCTTGCAAACAACATCTCAGGGTACCCACTCCTTCAGTGCCACAGTGTTTCCCTGAGTTCAGCCTTCCAGGCACTCAGCAGCCAATTGCAGACATGATCCAAGGTGCTACGTTACTATTAAAGTTGGCAGTATATCTTAGCATTAACCAGATTGTACCATTATTTTAAGTGTGAAGAATGCAGGAGTTGGGGGGTTAAAGAAGCTTCATCCAGGATTCCAAAAAGACCTGGGAGGTCAGGCAGTTTGCCCAGGAGACAGTAATATATGCAGCTACTTGAGGGAGGCCAGAGATTCAGCAGAACCAGCAGGAGTTTGGAGATGCTTAAAGTATAAAAAATCTTCTCTGGAAAACTCACTGTCAGTAGGATGAACCAGCCCAAGGACAAGCCAAGGGGCCTGCAACCAACAAGGCCACGCATGGGGTGGGGCTACGCAAGTCAAAGAACTAAGAATTTAATACTTTTCCTGGTGAATTTTCTTTTTGATTTGCTTCCATTCCTTCATATCATCCTATGTCTCACTTTAGGAGTGGAAATATTTACTCTATTCCAATCTATATTGGAGTTTTTTAACTTTCTTATTTTTATAGAGGCTCACAGTTAGTAGTTTGTCTTGAGTTTAAGAGAAGGCTTTGGATTTATGCTTTACAGTAATGCTCAAGCTGTTCACTTTGACAGTTCTTAGAGATGTACTAAATATATTTTGTGAGATGAGGCTTTCAAAGTTCAGAAGTGAAATACTGTGATTCAGATCTAAAGTGTCTCTTAAAAATTGCATGTTTGGAAGTGGGCCTTGATTTTCTGCAGTGGGCTATTGGGGTTATGGATTGGGAAAATGTATTCTCTTTGACTTCTCCCTCCTATCTTTCTGTTTCCTGGAACCCATGAGATGAGAAGCTTTTCCTTATGATACCCTGTTCGAATGCCATTTCTGCTTTGGAGCCAATAGACTCTAGATCTAATCCCTGAAATGTGAGCCAAGATAAACTTTATTTAATTTATGGGTGTTTTACCCCCCAAATTATTATACTAGATCTGCTTGATACAACACATGAAATAATTAGGTATTGCCTACCATTTTTCACTTAGTTGTACCTGCCATTAAGGAATTTGGCATTAAAAATGTTGAAATTTCATTTTTCTAAATGAGCACGTGCATCTGATTTTCTGTTCCACACTGTCATTGGGCTTATGCACAAGACTTTCATTGTTTCTTTATTAAAAATCTTAATTTTTCTTATTTTTTGATTCTTCCTGTGTAAAGCATTGTAGTACATTATTGAATATTTCCAATGGAAGGCAATGATATCATTCAAAATAAAAGCACACGAAAGTTGCATATGTTGCATTAACCCTACAAATGATTTATTAACTATATCATGTAATAATTCAGATTTTCAAAAAATATAAAACAAAGTTAAATATTAGGTTGTTATATGTGGTATAATTGTGAACTATATGCATTAATTTGAGTAACATATGATATCCATTCATTAATCAAACACTAGTCTAAATGTTTCTATAAAGATGTTTTATAGATATTACTAACATATAATCATTTTATTGTAAGCTACAAAGATACAGTTTAGAAGTCCCTCAGCAATAATAATATAAAAGTTACAACAAAAGTAAAAAGGAAGGGCCAAGGATGTAGCTCAGCAGCTCAAGCGCTTGCCTGGTAAGCAAGAGGTCATGAATTCAATCCTTGTACAAAAAAAAAAAAAAAAAAGAAAAAAGAAAAACAAAAGACAGATATAAGCACACCTGGGTTTAGGAAGTAATAAACTCCTCTTGTCTTAGGATATCTGATTTTTCTCCATTCAGCCACCACAGGTGCAGTAATTCAGAGCTTTACAGGATAAAATTTCCCAGAGGGTGAGAACATTCTGACATCAATAATAATGAAATACCATGTGATTCAGTTTCTAGAAACAAAACCAGAGAAAGGAATGCTATACAAGCCAGGTTTCAGGCTTTCACTAAGATATTCAAAGTGTTAGTGAAATCCAAGGGAATAAGCAAGCATTTAATTTTATGATTGAGGATTTATCAGAGTTAGAACATTTTCTGGGTCCAAAAAGCCAATGAGACAGTTTGGTTAATTGTTTGCTGAAGTAAAATAATTTAAAAGCACAATACCACTAAAGAAATGTGAATAACTTCCACACTGGATTTGTACAGAGTTTTTCATTTTTTCCTGAGAGACAAATTACATTAAATATTATTTACAGCTTTAGAATATAGTCCAAAGACTTTCTTTAAACATTAGAACATGAGGTACATTCCTTTCCTCTTTATTGTATTTATTCTATACTAATATGTTTTTGATACTCCATATTCCTCTAGAGATATGCTATAAATAATGCCAATAACTTTATTATATTTTTCAGGTAATTTTAAATTTAAAAATCAATGCATGACAGTATTATAGGAAATAACTTTCAAAATCATTTTTTTTCCCTTACAAGATATTTACTTGTTTGGAAAGCATTTTTTTTCATTAATTAACTTCTGAGATTTTAAACTGAACGTAGTAAAGGATATCTGAGTGACAAAAACAGCATCAGAAATTGAAAATAAGTATGTAGAATTAGAAATGAACTTCTAATTGGGAAATCTCTTGGTTGTTCCATGGTTTGTTTCTTCTGCCTCACAGTAGAGGTAATGGTATCTCACCACAGCATGGTTCTACACAATAAACAAGTCACTGCCAACACTCGGAAGGACGTTAAAAACCGCTAACAAGATTCCCCGGAAGTCAGGGAAGAAGATTGAAATGTATGCAAAGGAAGAGGAAACTACACCTGATCTAGCAGAGGTTTTGCATGGAGGTAAAAAGGTGCATGTATGTCTTTACTTAATTAGACCTCAGACAGAATTTTTGAGGAAAAAATTTCTAACTATAAATGCAGGGCTAACATAGTACTATGGTAATGGATTTGAGTCACTTAGATTCTTTTCTTCCTTTGTTCTTTAGAACATTTGTTCTTTTGTTCAGCAGCAAATGTGGAAACAAAAAAATGGAGATAAAAAATTTAAAAAATGTAACAAGGAATAACCCAGGATATAAAGATGGAGATCAGAAGCTTACTGATTGAACAGTTAATTTTTTTTTTTTTTTTTTTTTTTTTTTTTTTTTTTTTTGTCTTTTTGAGACAGAGTCTCACTGTGAAGTTCAGGCTGGCCTCGAGCTCATTTTGAAGCCCAGGCTGGTCTCAAATTTGCAACAATTCTCCTGCTTCAGCCTTTCATGAAGAGTTAAATTCTTTATGTGCCTTGCAGTGATGAGAGGTACCTAAGTAACTTCTGTACTAACCAATATAGTTTCATCTTTTATGGCTTTGAAAGGAAGCTTTGTGGTAATGATTCTCTGTGCTAGTGTTTTTTAAACTGTTCAAAGTTGAAGAATCTGTTTCTTCTTTTATCATCTATGTATAGATTTTATAATAAACGGTAAGAAAAATGCCACAAAATGGTCTTGAATTATTTTCTCAAAGGCTAATAAGATGTAAGTAGGAATATATGTAGTAATTTTAATACAGCTGATGAACCCATTACTCTGCAATTTCGCATGGAAAAGTTAAGAATGCTTATGATTAATTTTAGTGATCCATTGCAGCAAACTTTTCAATAATTCGGTAAGAGTGAACAGACATTTGAATTCACATTCAAATCTCAGTCTTTTAACTTCTTTTAATAAATGATTATTTGTAATATGTTACATATTCCATGTACAGAACATACAAATAACACAGACAATTCTTAAAGAATTTTGGGTGGTTTGATTTTATATAAGAAACAGCTCAAAATATTGTGGTGAAAAGAGATTCGTGTTACTATTCTCAAACACGCCATCGATCTGGAGTGCAAACAAAGAAAGCTGATATGTTTTTCCTTCATGATGTTTTGACTCAACATCAAATGTTGGGAGACTCAAAATTATGGGTACTGAAATTCTCTGGAGCCTCTTCCATTACAGCTTTGCACAAGGTCTCAGTTTGAGTCTGGAAAGTGGATGGAGTTGAGTGAGACTGAAGCACTGGGTTCCATTTTTATGTGTCCCAGTGTTACAAATGAACATTTGTAAGTCATTTGGAACATTTCTAAGTCATTTCTCATTTGGTAAAAAGAATCAAAAGCAATAAATTGTAAAATTACTCTTTTGTTGTATTTTTCCAGTGATAATGAATTTATTGTCTCGACATATGAGTCAGTAGGGATGAGAATGTTATTTATCAGTTTATGTGTGGAAATGACTTTTGAATAAAAAGGACAGTGTGCACATCACTAATAAGAACACTTTCCATCCTTGGCACACTGATTTGGATAATTCAGAGAAATATTGTTGCATGTTGACAAAATTATATAGAGTAGGTCAATATGACACATTATTTTGTTATCTGTGAATAAAGTGTTTGTATAGGCTGACTGTGAACTCTGAAACAGATACAAAACATGTAATAAACGAACAAATTTTTTTTTGTCTAATGTTAATTAAGTGGTCACTGACACTGAAATGGAAATAAAAGAATATACAGAATGAAAACTGTTTTGTTTAAATGAGGGGTATGATTTAGATTTAAAATGTAGTCCAAAGTCTTGTGTGTTTGGTGATGGAGTCTGGTGGAAGAGATGAGTTACCGGGAGCATGTTCTGAAGGGTGCATCCTTCTTTCCTTGTACTTTTACCATTTTCTGGCCACCATGAATGAGCAGATGTTCATTCATGTCTCAGTCATGCCATCTCTGCCTTATAGGGACCAATAATGAACTAAATCCTCTCAAGTCACAGGGTAGAATAAAACCTTCGAGTTACAGGTGATGAGAGTCGTGTGTCACTGAGGGAAACTTCTGTCTTGAAAGTGCATCAGTAGCAAGAGTGGAACTGGACATGATCACATGGTTTAGAAGCTTTTGGAACTGGTTTGCAGGTGGAGTTCAGGAAATTTTGGCAAAACAAGCTAGAGAAGCCCTAGATTGCTGTAAGGAGAATTTTCTGGGCGATTCTGCCCAGAATTCCAAAAGTTAGACTGCTAAAAGAAATGTGACCAGGCCTGTAAAGTTTCATAAAGGAATAAAGAGTGTACCAAAAACTCGGTTAGATGCCCTGTATGCTTCATTTAAGCAAGGGATTTCTCTACATTTTGTCACTTGCTAAGACTGTGTAAGGAAAATTTAAAAGGAGAGAATTAATTCACCAGGAAAGGAAATTTTAAGGCAGCCTAATGTTCAGTGTATGTCTTGCAAAATCCTGGCTCCTGTTAGCCTAACTTACAATTGAAATTAGTAGTAAGTACTAGAGTGAAAAGTTCTGTTTTCTGCTTCATCTCAAAGAAAACACATGCAAAACTGAGGCCATGGAATTTGTATTTTCTGATAACATTAGTATCAAAAAGAAGTCAAATATTTTGCATCAGAAAAAAAAAAAAACAGCTTGAAGACCTCTCAGAAACTGACCAGATCCTACTTTCAGGGCCAAATGTATAGAAGAATGCATTGATTTGAAAAGATTTTTGCTTTGAGAAGAGAGCTCTAGGACACCTGCTCATTTAAATGCCATGACCAAAAGGTTTCCTTGAGTTCATGCATCAAGGCACTCAGACATGGTACAGGCCTGATCCAGAAAGACGCTGCTGAAGAAGACAGTAGATCTTCATGTCTAGGGGATGTTAGCTTTTCAGGCATACTGAACAAAACAGTGGTGGCTTCTATCCAGGTTTTAGAAAAAAGGCCTGGAAAGCTAGAAAACATGTGTAACAGGACCACAGGCCCCAGACAGGAGCCTCTGAAGTCATGGTGCAAATCTGTGAAGGTGAAGGCACAGGTTGTGGTGGGGACCACAGGACTCTGGAGACTGATGGAATATGGATTCTGGAGGAAAACGGAAAACACAGAACAGATCTTGCCAAAAAGAATGGGCAAATGGCCTGCAACAAACAAGGCCATAGGGTTGTGACTCCCTAAACTTACCCCGACTGACCACAATCTGCCCCTCCTGCTGGATACATGAATTATAGTATTTAATGTTTGGTCTGCCACGTTATGATCTTGCTTTGAATCAGTTCCATTCTATCTCCCATTCTTCCAAATGATCCTTTCAAATTATTTTTTTCCTCTTCAAAATGACTACAGCCTTCCTCCTTAATTCTATTAACATGTAAACTACATAATCTGTTTCTTAATAATGGATACTACTTAGTTATTTTATTGTGACAATATTTTATAATATATTGATATCATTTTATCCAAACTCATGTTTTGTGTTTTCCATAGGAGAAAAAAAAAAAGGTGAAAGAAATATATTACCACCAGTTGGGAAAATGGAAAGGATATTTATAGATAATCAGAGTAGTTTGTATTGCTACATTTAGAATTCAAAGGGAAAAATTGATACTATGAAAAATCAAGTTTAATTACATTACGGTTGAGTGTAGAGCATATACACAGCCTATGTGCAAATCCTGGCTGTGTCATTAGGTTTCCAAGAGATACTAGGCAAGCATGTGCTTTCTATGATTTAGATATTTTTCATTAAAAGTGGATAAAACAGTATTGTGTACCTCAAAAGGTTGTGGAAACATTTATAAACAACTAATGGGCTTATACAACACGTTGATACTGCTACAAACAATGTTACAAGTGCTCCAAAATGTCAAATCAGAAAAAACTTAAAAATGCATTGAATTGTAATTCATATTGAAAAAAGTAAAATTCACCATGGGAACAGTGTTACTCATGAGACCTTTAAAGAGGAGGTCCCTTGAGAACGCATTGTGAGATGAGTTTTTGGAAACAGCTGTCACAATCCCCTTTGCATTTGACTTAGTACAATGTACACAAATATAAGGCAACATGGCTGAAGAAGTACTGCAGATGCTGCCTGCAATATCTTAGTACAGGGCAAGGACCAGCTCGATGGAGGTTCTTCACATGACAGTTTCAGAACTCCGTGTCAAGGAGTGAGGGCAGCACCAGTGACCAGCATGAAGCCATTTCACATAATCTATGCACACAGAGCTTATTAGTCAGATTGTCCAGAGAAACAGAAGCGATAGGATGTGCATTTGCTTGTGTGTGAATCTCTGTAAAGAGAAAGGACAGAGAGGGCGACTCAAGGAAAGGACTCAACTCATTTCAGAGAAATACGAACTTCAGAGTCTGCAGGACACGTCAGCGGGCTGAAGAAAAGGGTTTCACTTTGAGTTTGAAAGCAGTCTGCTAGAAAAATTTCTTACCTAAGTGAGATTAGTCTTTGTTCCTTAAAGGCCTTCAACTAAGTAGATTTGGTGCATTTACATTGTAGAAAGTAATGCGATAACATATTAATCTCATTCAAAAAATACCTCCTCAGAAATATCTAGAATAGTGCTTGAAATGTTATCTGGGCATTATGTCAATCGAGCTGACATATACAATTAACCTTCATATGGAGACATGGTGATGACTTTAAACCTCACGTGTTACATCTGGGACATCAGAAATGAGGTCTCGGGCTAAAATACTAGTCACTCAGCAAATGATCCTAACAATAAAAATATGAGAAAAAAATCCTTAAAATATTCTGTCAAATGTGCATCATTATTTTTCTACATTGAATTTGCACTCTATGAAGGGACAAATAATGTTTGTAGTCAAGTATGTTCCTGATCAGCTTTTCTTTTTTGTTGCTAGATGTTTGTAGTACATAAGGATCATCTTACCTGTGAGGAGGAGTTAGTCTGTGTCTAACATGGCCTGTGTCTCTGGGGAGACTGCTACCTAACACAGTTTGTAAAAAATTTTTTTTTATCACATTTGTTTGTCTGTTACCATAAAGAATGGTGATGCTCTCTCTCACTGTTTAGGTATGGCAGTAAATACAGTGTATTTGGGTGCACCAGGGAGAGAACAAGTCAATGTCTCTGGAGATCCATCCGTGTTGGAACTGGGGGAATGAGTATGAGAGCATCGAGCCATCCTTCCTGGTAAGCAGCAGCAGCATGAGCGATCAGTGAGCGTGCCAGGGAAAGAGCAAGTCACCGTGGCCCATGAGCCGAAGGTGCACAGGCTGAGAATCAAACTTCCCATCCACCCACCCCCCACCTTGTTACCAGCTGGATGGTGTGGGGGCAGCCCGAGTTGATAGCAACTAAGGCACATAAAGCAACTAAAAGCTTGTATTGTTGGGTTGATTATGCTGACTTAGGGATAGATGTCTGAGCATCTTTTGGGAGGATGACTGTGTGCAGTATAGCAAGTATGAAGGATTTCCTTCTATTTTCTCTTGGAAGGCAAATATTGTTTTCACTGTTTTGCTTGGTACTGATGAATTGTTTTGCTCTATTCAATATTCTGTTTTGATAGGTTTTATAATGTTCTGTTTTTGATTAGATTTTGCTATACCTGATTGAATGGATAACTATTGTGAAGATAACAAGACATACTATGGTACCTATTACTGTTATCCTGGTAGCCTATTCTGAAGTTCTGTATCACTTTCACTGCATTGTCTTGATTGGTTTTGTTCTGTACTGTTTTGTTGTATTTTACTACCTTCAAAAAATATATAGTGTATTTGGGATGCTAAATCAAAACGTATACTAAAATAATTTAGTCAGGAAAAAGAAACATAATGGTAATTTTTGTCCTTAAGGATATGACTTTAAAATATTTATTTATTAAAGGTAAGTTCTTACCTTTTCTAATAAATGGTAAGCATCAACAAAATCACCCATCGTCACCATTGTTCAGCATTGGGATTGTTAATCTTTAGAGTCAGCTTGAGAAACATCTTGGAAATTAGCAAACACAGTCCTGGATGTGTCTGTGGGGGTTTCCAGAGGGCCCAGGCACCGGCCCCACAGGCTGAGGGAGTCTCCAGCCCCTGAATGTGGCTGACCTCGTCCAGGAGGCTGTGGGCCTAGTGGGAACAAGAGGAAGGAAGAGCAAGCCTGGCAGTGCCAGTCCTCTCTCTCCCTTCTTGGCTGTCCTGAGGGGAGCAGATTCACTCTGCCATTCCTTTCAGCTGGGACTTTTCTGCTTTGCCTCTGGCTTACCACAGTGGAGCCTGCTGGCCACCAAAGAAAATCTCTGAAATGATGAGCCCAGACTAGGAGCCATCCTGTGTTTAAGATTTCATTTTCAAGTACTTTATGACATTATTGGAAAACTAACATGAGAAGCCAGTTGGCCTAAAATAAAATATTTATTTTAATTAAATTATTTAGTAATTAACAATAATTTGATGTATTAACTTTAGAAATATTAGTAATATTTTTTCTTAGCAATAATTCCAAGATTAGAATCATTGTCAGGCATTGTTCCACATACATTCCTTGTAGATAACAAAGGCAATGTTCAATGCAGATAATTATGAGAGTACCCATGGGAGAATATAGCTTTAACTGAAGGTTAATCAGGTTCATAATGTAGTGGGTGTTCTTACTAAGTGGAAACAAATCTATTTAATCTTTTCTTTATTTAAGATCACATTGTTTATCATACCACTTTAAGCCAGTTGGGATTTATTTAAGCTCAATTTCTTCACGATGGTAAATGCGTGCCACTAAAGTTTCTCCCAGAAATTTCAGGTAAGTTATTTAGAACCTATATAATAACCCAGCATATAAAGTAAATCTGAGCTTTTATATTTTCTTTTAAAAGAACTGGCACTGAAATTTTGTGGTTTAACTTGAAGTTTATATCATTGCTTGACCTTGACAAAGTTTTCAGTTCTATTCTGTAATAATCAGAGAGGTTTTTTAAACCAGATTTTATACTTTAGGACAATTTTATGCAAAACCAAGGATGTGTATTATATAGCCGTACATGCAGACTTTTCTTTAAGTGTGAACCCATTACCCTTTTTGAAGGCTTAGCCTGTAAACCTAGTTCCTTCCACTGGCAAGTTAGTTAGTGCTTCATTGGGTAACACATTATAGATAAACGAGGTTTAGTCTATTACACGGAAAAGACAAGGATGAGTCTCACAATGGACTCCTCTGGTCTTTAATGCAGCTTGTATGTAAGAGGAAAAAGATTCACCCTTTGGTGATACTTTATTTTACTAGTATTGGACAATGAATTTTAAAATATTCAGACACTTTCAAATTTATATATTTTAATAGAGTTCATAAGTTTTATATGAAGTCAAATTTGTTTATTTAAAAAGAGAAAGAAGATGATGTTTCTCTATAGAAAGTTCTCCAATTAAGCAGTATCCAACTTTATTAATATAACTGTTAAGGCAATGTCCAATTTTAGTAACACAGATTGCTTATTTCTTCTCTTTGTGTGTAAGTAGGCAAACTACATAAGTTATTATGATTGATAATTATACAGTATTTGATTATGCTAGTTTCTGTGTAAATATATTAGTAGTCTCTGAATTCATTAGCTTTTACATGCATCTTAATCATATTTTTAGCTATAATTTTCTTCAGAAATTTTCTAAGAACAGCAAATAGCTTCTCAATTGTCTTAAAGTCAAAACAATTAAAATTAAATGTTCAAACCTCATTGTGGCATATTTTGTTCATCCTCTATAGGTGTTTTTTGTCAGTATTACTTTTTATTTAGTTTTCTATTTAATTAAAAAATACAACACAACCTAAAATTTGATTTTCATAGTTTGAGAACTTTCTTAATATCAGACATGTATCTCTAAAGTTTAATGAAACATTAAGCTTTTTTATGGAACAATATTCATTTCTTTTGTGAACATTGCTGAGTACAGACATCTGGGTTATTTACATTTGAAAATATGTATCAAAATCACATCACTCATGAAGACAGCTGTTGTCTGTCCATCAATTACTATCCCCCCACAATGGAAGCAATTCCTACTTTATATAATGTTCAAAACATCTTGCCTGTGTTATTTCATGTAAGACACTTGTCTGTTTTTTTGAGTAGGGCGTGGAGAAGAGAGTCCATTGATTTTAAACAGTGTTCACCCCAAGCACATACTTTTTTGTAAATGAAAACAATTTTAATTATTTAAATATACATTATAGGTTGCAGGATTATTATATTATAATTTCTGGTCTGTATTATGTAGTAAAATGTGTGCTATATATTTTGTTTTGTTACTATATACTCGATAGATTCATGGTTTCATTAAATGTTGAATTTTATATATGAAAATAAATGTAATTATGTAATTATGTGTGGAGAAGCATAATAAAGTATGATTATACGGTTGCATTGATTCTGAAATCTAAGTGCTGATGTTTTGTAGTCCTTTGTATAGTATTCTTATGCCTCATTTACAGACTACAATCAGTGTGAAAAAGATTTTTTGGATTCATCTTTCCCCTAGCAGGAAGTGTTGTGCCCAGTAGAGAAACATTTTAATTAAAAAAATAAAAAATAAATCTCTTCATTTGGTTGTCTGAAACTTGATCTTAGTTCATGCTAGCAAATAAAATAGAAAAATGATACCAATGAATCACAAACATTTTCTATTCTCGTGAATGACTTGACAGGTATTTCGGAGCCTGCCGCCACCCAATCCTGGGCATAACTGACATTAACATGCATCTGTTTGGTGCACATGGCTGAATTGTTTGGAGAAAGTCTTGAATTCAAATGTAGCCAAAGGAATTTTATAATAACTTTGCTAAACTTTAAAACATACATTTTAAAGTTAGCTGTTCCAATAAAATGGTGTTTCATTAGCAATTTTCTTTGGTGATAGGAGAGCTCAGCAGTGATAATTTTAAAGGATCACTAAGGTCCAGAATTTCTACAAAATTAGTTCTATAAAATTTCTATAAAATTATTCTATCAAATTATAAAAATTAAAAACAATAATGACATCTCTGGTTATTGACAGAGACATGCATGATTTTCTGTCTATTGACAGAGACATGCATGATTTTCATAAAGAACATGTGGCTGTTTGCATTTGCCTTATATTATCCATTGTGTTTCAAATTATTATTGTGGTGCTGTGTTTCAGGTTACTTTTAACTCAGATCACTTAGAATTAGTAAAGACACATGGCATATTCTGGTAAGAGAGTCTACCTTCCTGGGTAACACACGGGCTCTAAGAGACTGTAAAAATTGTCACAGTAAGGATGAATTCTTTCTTTATGTTGTTTTGGAACTTCGCATGTGATATGGTGCCTCTGAATGGCGGTTCCCTCTCTGATACAGGGATAATTGCAGAATTTGCTTAATTGAATCTCACAAAATGAGAGGTTAATGAGATTAACATATGTAAAACATTTATAACAATGTCATATAGCAATGGCTTAATGAATGCTAGCACTTTGAAAAGACAGTCTTGATGTAATATTATTAATCCAGGATACCTAGCTCTTGAAGAGTATTTTTGATAAAAAATGTGCTGTAATCAGCCTTTCTCTTCAATAGACCCTATTGTCCATATTATCCATATGTATTGCACATATTACTTGCATATCATTTATTCATGTAATAATAATATTTTTCTCAGAGATTACTACACAAAATTTCTTTAATTGCTGCTATGTCAACAACATATATGAACCATATTTTTATAAATATCTTTTACAAAAGTTTTATCAGTTATTGTTATTATAATGGTGTTTAACTATTGGAATTATTTGAATTTACTACATATCAAAATACCTTACAGAATTCACATCTCTGCATGTCTGAGTAAATTTAGTTCCAATTTGAGGTTGCAGTATGGAGCACTAAGTATGAATCTGAGATATAAAAAAGCTTTAATAAATTTATTGGAAAAATGTTCGCAAATCTTAGATATAATGATAGGCCGAAGGATCAAGTTTAAGAGAAAAATTGTAGAGTAGGAATCTAAATCTCTGATCTTAAATCTGTGATCTTAAACCCGCAATTGCCATCAACCCATTAGCTACCTTGACTTACATCATTTGGTAGAGAGATGTCAAATATTTGTACCAATATTGAGGTTACTTTTTGAACTTTCCTTTTGTCTTCTTGTTTGATAGGCAGAGGCACTCATTTGCTTCATCTCCTCACATCTTCTGCATCAAGGCATCATGTTAAGAAACATTCTGCTGTTGTCTCTTCAGATAAGCCTCCTAGGAACCACTCTTGCTGGGAATATTCTGATTTGGCCAATGGAAGGCAGTCACTGGCTCAATGTTAAGATCATTATTGATGAGCTCATTAAAAGAGAGCATAATGTGACTGTCCTGGTAGCCTCGGGTGCACTTTTTATCACACCATCATCTCAGTCATCTCTGACATTTGAAATATATAAAGTGTCTTTTGGCAAAGAAAGAATGGAAGGATTGATCAAGGACTTTGTTTTAACATGGCTTGAAAATAGGCCATCTCCTTCAACCATTTGGAGATTCTATCAGGAGATGGCTAAAGTCATCAAGGACTTCCACACTGTGTCTAGAGAGATTTGTGATGGTGTTCTTAGAAATGAAAAGCTGATGGACAAACTGAAGAAAAGCAAGTTTGAAGTCCTAGTGTCGGATCCAGTATTCCCTTGTGGTGATATAGTAGCTTTAAAGTTGGGAATTCCATTTATCTATTCCTTGAGGTTTTCTCCTGCCTCAAATGTCGAAAAGCACTGTGGGAAGGTACCATACCCTCCTTCCTATGTTCCTGCTATTCTATCAGAACTCACTGACCAGATGACTTTTGCTGACAGAGTCAGGAATTTCATCTCTTACCATCTACAAGACTACATGTTTGAAACTCTTTGGAAACCATGGGATGCCTACTACACTAAAGAGCTAGGTATGTAGCAATTTTTGTTTTATTATTTGAATGTGAATAATAGAGCTTTATATCATTTCTCTTCCACTTACCCATGTCTGTTTTTATTTTTTATACATCTGGGTTCTCTATTCGTATAATTTAATGTCAATGATAGAAGATACTATACTGCAATAATATATTTAAAGGTTTTCTACTTTTATGCACAGAAAGAATCAACTAAGTTATGTTAAGAAACAAAATAACATATTTTGTTTGAACAAAAGATGTTAAGAAATACTTTAGCTTGGAAATAAGTTTGGGCCTTATTTATATATTATTTTGAAAATAGAAATTGTCTAGAAATACCAGTGCTGATTGGAGGCATCTGAAAGAAACTTCACTTTCTATACCAACTTATCATTTTTATAAACACATGCTCATATCTAAGAATACAAATGCCTATAAAAATCTGAGTCATAAATTTAAATGATAAAAATACTCAAGGCTTGGTGAAGTTTGCTTTGAAGGTATGAATTTATGATAAAACATAACCCTTTCATGAAATGATTCATGTTAATTTTCACTAACTGATACTCAGCAAGTATAGTGTTTATATGAAGAAAAATAATCAAATTTTTATACAATTTAGTGTCAAAAGTTCTATGTTGATCATGAAAATGAACCTAGCAATTCTTCTAAAAATCAAATGGTTTTACAACTTCTTACATTTCTACATTTATTCTTATATTTCATATATTTATTCTTTAATAATAGGTTTTTCCTTTGGACATTTGCTTAGATAGGTAGATTATCACAAAGACATATATAAAATCCCAGGCTTTAGAGTGTTCCCAGCCAAGCAGAGAACTCATGTTAAAAAGCATTTGCAGTTGAATTATCTAATTAATACATGTGCAAATCACGGGGTGTGTAGAAGAGCTGGCTACTGTACAACAGGGAAAGCATGATCCGAGATGCTGCAGAGATGAACCAGTGAATAAGGAAAGTGTTACACAGTGAATATTAATTATCCTTCCAGGCAAGCAAGAATGGGAAGAAAAATGAACCCAGTATTGGGAACTTGAAATATGACAAAGTGGAAATGATACTACTGATGACTTATTTTTCCCAAGTCTGTAAAATATGAAGTGGAAAGAAATGAAGGAAATGCTAGGGAAATCAAGATTCCAACTACAGTGTGTACTTTCAAAGTCTCTATAATGTTAAAGTCCTCAGTATTTATTGAGGCAACAATTAAAAAACATTTAAGAGAATGCAGGATAACTAGATTTACATGGTAATTATTTTCCCAGGAAGGATGCAATGACAATGCAGAGTCCTGAGATTGGGTTACTGTCTCACTCTAGGGGGATGATGTTAGAACTTGTACCTGGAAACAGCTAACAGTAGATAAAAATCATATATCATGAGATTATCTAGTCACAAAATAGGAAACCTGGTACTGTGTCCACACTACAGCTCACTTGTCAAGAGCACAGAAAAGTAACTCAGTCTCCTTCTACCCACCCTTCCTCTATTTCATCTCTAATAGTTCTGTTAAAAGCAATGAATTAGTTAATGTTTGAAAGGGTGTTAGATCCACATATGAGAAGTGAAAAGAAGCAGTAGCTGTTTACCAAGTTTTCCTCATTAATGGTGAAATTCGACCGGCGAGGACTGTTAAAAAAATGAAGAAGATATTGAAACGATTTTGATATTTCTAACTGCAGTAAATGGCGCACGGTTAATCAGGCTACAGAATGTAGCAGAATATGGCAGAAAAGTTTTGGGAGTAGGAATAATCCATTTGATTTTGTAGATGTTGTATTTGTGTTGATTTTGTAAATCTAGTAGTAGTTGGTTCCATGGAAAGATATCCCCAAGATAATAGCTTCCAAAAAAAAGATTTAAGATGTGTACACTGTTTTGCCACTTTCACTGTAATTTTGGTTCTGTGTTTTCTGCTATGCTGTTAAGGTAAGCACTTGATATATTTCTGTTTTTATAAGCAACATATTTTTGAATGTCAGTAATAAATGACTTAAACTCAACCAATAAACTTATAGTTAGTTGTAAATAAGATTATCATCACAATCAGTTAAAATTAAATCATGATATGTAGTTATAGCTCATACTGTATATAGTCTCTTCAGTGACACATATTAGCATTTTATTTTTGCTTCAAGTTAAACCCCAAAAGTACAGGCCTAATGCCAATGGTAACAAGTTAAAATACTGTGTTCTCTTTCTATTAACCAACAATTCTGGTATTGTTATGTTGTCAATCTTTAAATTTACATTATACCATCAAAATTTGATTTTGTAATTTCACTTATTTTTTAAAATGTAGTAAGGCCAAGATTTAAAGAATATTCTAGGAATTAAAAGTTCTGTATACACTGCTGAAATTACACCATTGTCTGGTAAGAAGACATTGTAAGACCTAGAAATGTTTACTAACTAATGAGTGAAAATATTAAACATCATTGAAAATCCTTAAAGATGACACAATGAAATGTGAAAACTAATGATTTACATGAAAGATAGGAGAAAAATTGAGGTTTCTGTTTAGTAATAGTTGATGTATTGTATTTTTGTGTTTTCTATTTTAATAACAAAAGATAGAAATGATACAGCACTTCAAAAAAGTAGGAAATTAGCACTAGTTAATATATTTCATATTGTTATTTTAGAAGTAGTTGTTTAGGTTACAAGATTTAGGCATAAAAATATGATTAAACAATCAAAGAGAGCATAAACTGTTCTTTTGGAAGCAGTTACGGAGATTAGTAGTATAGCAATCTGTCCTGTATATATATATATACATATATTTATATTACACACATATATATGCATACCTTTATACATGTAGCCTTTTCCCTTTTTCTTTTCTCCTTTCCCCATCCCAGTTGTTCTTTCCTTTTGAGCACTTTCTTTCCCTTTAATTTTCACAATATCTATTGTATATTTTGCATCTTATGACTCTTTGAGTTTTTTTCACTAGGGATATGATATTTACCCATGTGAGTTTATTTCACTTATGAATATTGTCTCAAGTTGCATTCATTTACCCATAAAAGCCTCAGGTTTTTATTCTACAAACTTATTCTAAAATAATTGTGAATTTGAAGTAGAGGGAGCAAAATACATTCACACTAGTTGGTGTGTGGATGTGAATGTAACACAGTCTAGTGAATGGATATGATCAAAAGTATTTGAACCATCTATAACTAATAGGCCAAGGCATAACACTAAAGCCATCTGCTTCTTCTACAATAACTAATGATCCACAAATTTTAAAACATGATTATCTCCCACATGTTCAGAAGAGCTAGACCTTCTTTCATTTGAGGAAAATAAGCATAGACACAGTGATTATTTACATGAATTGGCACATGTCTGGTGGTAATATATGGGGATGGACTACATCGTAGAGCTAAATCTAGATTTTATTAAACATGAGGATAGTGTAGAATAAATGAAAAACTTTTATAAGGCAATGAAATTACAGTGCTTGCAACTTTATATCTCCATGCAAGCAAACATTAACAGATATATCTAACTATGTGCACCATCCCAGTTAATGATGGGATGAATTTGGAATATTCTGCTGTTATGTTTAAATTCCTAACAAAAGCTCACTGTTCTATCGGTATTAAAACATGAGACTAATCTTTCTTAAAATTTTAGAGAACATAATGAAGAGTCCTATCTTCTTTACCTCTTATCTTTGCATTTGATTTCACATCTGATTTTGATATTTGGTGTCATCTTTCCAACTACATTACATTCTTCCTACTTAAAAAGACTGTTTTAAGTTTTTCCTACTAATATTCTTAGGAATGCCAGAAAATAAATGCCCTTATTGAAAGGACCAGGAAAGAGCTAAAAATTCTGATGGAATTGATTAATTTTTCTGCAAAATATTATGGATACACAAAAAACGAGAATGATGTAAGAACTGAATTTGAAAAAAACTTTCTTTCCCAGTGTAATTTGAATTTGTAGTTTCTTAAATTCTCTAATAAACATGTTTGAAATGAATCCCATTGCCATTTAAATTTCAAATTATTACAGTTGAATAAATAAACGGATTAAGTTGCTTTTTTTTTTTTTTTTTTTTTTTTTTTTTTTGGTACCAGGGATAGAACTTGACCTCACACTTGCCAGGCAGGTGCTGTGCCATTGAGCTAAATCCCCAGCCTCAGATTAACTTTCTTAAAGATTTCTTTTCTGTGGTAAAATGTAATAAGAGCTTTTGACTAGGTCCTTAATATCTGCTAATTGTTAGGAACTGGATATTATAATACCCAGATTTCTTATTTTGTTGAAGTTATGGGACTTGGCTCAAACTCATATATATTCCAATGATGTTATCCCTTAATACATGTTGAATTGTTTCAATTCACTGTGCACCATAATACATGATATAAACATATATAAACATATGGTATGTTTATATCACTTATTATGTATATGTATATATCACTTATGATATATTATATATATGTATATATCACTTATTATGATATAATAATATCATATATATACATATATATATATATTCCTTTTATTCTACTTGTGATGAGTTTGTTGTATTTCAATACAAGAAAATCTCATCATCACTGGGGAGAATGTTGAGGTCTCAAAATATCAAGTGTGCTAAGATGAAATCACACAATCAAGAGTTTGAAGCATTATTTAAACTAAAATCTTATACCAAAGTTTCTTTGATCTTTTACTCTAGATCTTTTATTCTCTCCAATTTAAGTTTCAGTTGAAAATGTAACAATTATTCAATATTTTTTTGTTAAATTTTCCAGGATACATTTTTTCTTTTTAATGCATTGAACTTTGAAATACTTCATACTGTTTCATGCCTATATTTAATTTGCTGGATGGAGCATAATCATTGTATGGTTTTAGATAACAATATTTAGTCCTTAAAGGATAATTTCAATGTGACTCTTTTGTATTAAGCATATTGTCTGAGGTTATTCTTTCTGGCTTCATGAGGAGTACATAAGGAATACCTTATTGAAAGTATAAAATATTTGTAGAATTAAAAATATTCGCTGATAATTGTACAGTGTACATTTTATTATTGTTTTCATGCTATGAAGACAAATGCCAACAAAGATATGTACACACTGAAGAGAATAATGTAAAAAACTTATAAAACAAAATATTTATAATCCATAAGTTTTATGTACTGTTACCAGCAGTTTTCTGCAATGATCAGTTTGAAAACAAGCAGGCCACTACTTGAATAACTTCATTTTTGTGCTACTAAAGATTGAACATAGGGTCTATGCACTAGACTACAATGTCAGATCACTCATTCATTCATTCCCTCATTCATTTAAAGATAAGATTTTCCTGTCTTGAAATTCCAGTCTTATGCTCCCCCAGAGTCCTGATTTAAAGGAGTACTCGATCACACCTGATTTCCAGAACATTTTTAACATATCATGTTTGTTTCTATGTGTGTTATATAACAATACTTCTGCAATAACCTATTGCATATCTTTAATATAGCTTTACTTACAAAAATATGCGATTAATTTTTAAGAAGTAATATAATCCATAAAAACAGTATGCTTACTTCAAAAAGAATGACCATAATATTCAAATATTTGCATCAACAAGCTGCTCGCTGAGCACCAGTAATTAATGTAAAATAAAGTGTGAGAGAAATAAACATATCATTTTAAGCTATAGAAATTATGAGAAGCTGGGAAAATGGTGGATCAATAAGCAGCAAGTAAAAAGCCTTTCTGAGGAATACAGCTGAGGAATGCTGGAATATAACACTCTGGAAAAGACCAGAAAGAAAGAGTTGGATCCTCTTCACCAGGAAGACACTAAATTGAAAAGAAAGAATGAAAGAATGAAAGAATGAAGGAAAGAAACAAAGAAAGAAAGAAAGAGAGAAAGAAAGAAAGAAAGAAAGAAAGAAAGAAAGAAAGAAAGAAAGAAAAAGAAAAAAAGAAAAGAAAAACTTGGACAAAGGTGGTAGCCAGACACGCTCTCAACAGAGCCGGTCCCACTGTGTGCAAAATGCCACTGGAATTCGAAGATGCATGGTCATGGTGAAGTTGGGGTTGGCAAGCCTAGGGGCCTTGGCAGGAGAACACAGTTATGGAGGGGAGCAGCAGACGGGAGAACTGCACCAGCTCATGGTGAATGAGGGGAACTCAGTCCTCCTGTGGGAGCCGGCAATTTGCTGGGTGCCATTTTGGAGTTGGGCAAGATAAACCCAGAACCAGAACTGCAGCCAGCTTCATTCAGCCACTCCTAGTGCAGAGCAAATTGCTGAGAATTGCTTGCACTGAGTCCCACCCCTGTCACCTACCCAATAGCCAAGGCCAAGGTTTTTTCCCCAAAGCTATCCCTAACTGGCCTTGACCACACAGCATACACTAACATGGTGAAGACTCCCAGTGGTTGACCAGTTCAGAAAGAAAGAGCCAACCTGCCCTGCTTGTACTCCAGTGGCCACCAGCAGATTGGGGATGGCAGCATTCCCTAGCCAGCATGCTTCAGAATAATTATCACCAATATAGGAAATACCAGGACCTCACTTTTCTGGAAGAAATCAGAAACATGACAAGAGGAAGAAATAAAAGGCAGCCTCAAGCCTCCAACCCAAGCAGTACTGGCCCAGGAGAGGTAAACGCAGAAGAGATCAGGAGTTGCACACCTGCAGTTTCTGAAGCAATAGCATCTGACATAAAGAAATCTCTTCATGTAATTATAACAGAGTTCAGAACAGAAATACTAATACAGGTAAGGGAAGACATAAGAAAAATAAAAGAAATGCTAAGCACCTCTCAAGAAGACACAGATGGAGTTGTAGAGAAGTATAGAAAAAGGAGGGAAACCTTTGAGAAGAATATAAAAAAATCAGAATACATGAAATAGATTCATATATTCATGAAAGACATTACCAGGAAATTAAAAACTCTATTGAAAGCTGGCAAAACTGATTGAAAGAATCTAAAAATAGACTATCAAACCTTGAAGACAGGTTTGCAATTTATGATCACAAAAGGAAAGATCTCTTAAAAATAACAAGGAACCGGGAACTAATAAAACAAAGGCTAGAAGATGACAAGAAGATCTATAACATAAGAAGTGAAGAAGCAGGGTAAACACAAATGAAATATAAAGGCTATTCACAGAAGTAATTAAAGAAAACTTCCCAAGCATAGGAATAGGAAATGATATTCAGATATATGAGGAATACAAAACTCCAGCCAGCTATAAGCAAAATAGATGTATACCCAGGAATATGATAAGCAAGATCCCATAAATTCAGCACAAGAACAGAATATTAAAAGCTGTCAGAGGAAAGAAACAGACCACCTATAGAGGAAAACCCACCAGAATGATGACAGACTTCTTAATACAAACCATCAAATCAAGAAGAGATTGGAGCAAAGTATTTGAAGCCCTGAAAGAAAATAGCCTCCAACCCAGACTGGTGTACCCTGAAAAACTATCTCTCAGAATTAATGGGGAAACAAGATACTTCCATGACAAAGAGGAACTGGGGGAGTTCGTGACCATCAGTTCAATACTACAAAAAATACTGAAGGACATTCTAGAGGGAGAGAAAAAAGACCATGATTTCAGGAACAGCCTCAAAGGGGGCTCACAGAACAGGGAAAACATTGTAATGAAGGGGGAAAGTAGACAACAAACAACAGAAAAATAGCATGGCAGAGATCAAACAGAGAAGGTTGGCCATAATTTGCTAACATGGATGGCCCTGAAACAGTAATAAAAAGAAACATAGGCAAGCAGATCAGGAGATAGGGTCCATCAAGATGTTCTATATAAGAAATATAATCAACCTGACTGGGTTTATGGACTGGAAGTCAAAGATGAGAAAATAATGCTCTATGTGACAGGGAACCAGAAAAAAGTTGGGGTAGTTCACCCTTCAGCTGCAGATTGGTTGGAAAGACGTAACACTTTTATACAACGGAGAACTACTCAGCTATAAGGAAGGAAAACCTTGAGGCTCTTGTAGGTAAAGAGATACAACATGAGATCATGCTCAGAGTTAAAAAGGTTCAGAACAACTTAGTAAATAGTGGGTTGCTTCCCTATTGTAAAAACTAAAGGAGTTAGTGGGACGCAAATTGCACAATGCACCCTGTGAAAGTGAAAGGGGAGGAATTGTCTAAAAAGGGAAGGCAGAGTACGTTTCTAATCTTGTATCATGATGTGAAACCCATATTGTTTTCATTGCTCTGTTTAGTTTGGTTACATTCTGTTCCAATTTGTCTACATGAGCTAGATTTGAAGGCATGGACAGCTATTCCAAAGATAGCAGGAAATACTATGGTAACCATTTTTGATTTCCTATTAACTTAATTTGAAGCCTTGTGTTGCTTTCACTGTCTTGTTTTGACTGAATTTATTTGAATTGCTATGTTTGATAGAATCCAGTCTGAGGGTACAGGAAACTGCTCTGAAGACAATAAGATTCACTATGATACTCATTCTGCTTTGACTATTATCTTCTTTTGAGATCCTATAATGTCACCAATGTTTTGTTTTTATTCATTTTATTCTTTACTGCAATGTTCATTTTTATTATGCCTGATGATATGGGCACTTTTATTGAAGATAACAAGAGGCATTATGGTAACCATTTTTGATCACCTTGTATTTTGGTCTTAAGTCATGTACTATGTCCATCCTTTTGTTTTGACTGACCCTACTTTGTTTTCTCTTATTTGGTTTTATTCTCTTCAAAAAAAGTTAAAAAAATAAACTACAGAACTTCATTTTAGTCATGAAATCAGACATTTATACATGCGTTATTTCTTTTTCCATTAATGAAAATTTGACTCTCTAAGTTAGTACCTGAACATAATTTCTGTTTAAAAAGTTTTAACTTTTGAATTTGCAATTTTGAACTGTTTCAAGAATTAGAGAAATAAGACAAAATAACAGGCCTCCTTGTTAACAAAAAAGAGTTACAAACTATAATATCCAAGTATAATTTCAAAGAAAGAGAACACATCTATTAACTGATTACACTACCTTTTATTCTTCACCTCAATAAAATTAACTTTTAATGTTTTACAGGGATGACCTAATATTAACTGTAACTTTATAACCTTCCATTTGTTTTAATTTGTTGTAATTTAAAGATTTCTACAATGCATTTGTTCTTCTTGAACACATTTTCTAATCTTTTAAGGCCTATGCTGTCCATCGTCAATTATTAAGTTTTAAGTAACTACATTTACTTACTTAAATCTCAATGACTGGTAAATTTAATCATCTTGTAAAACTACTTTTCTTCTTTTTATGTGATATTATACTTTGTCTACATTTTCCTTAATTGTCATGGCAGCAATATGTATCATTTTGAAGATATTATTGATATTATTTAAAACTAGATCCATTTAAATGGTCATTAATATTAACATATCCATACTGTTGTCTGGCTGTATAGTTCTACATCTTACTAAATATAGAAGCATAGTAAAAATCTACAAATTTGCACTGACTATTCAGAAGAGAAAATACAGTAATTCTGAAAGCATTATTTTTATTTCTCCATTTTTTCTTTCTTGTACTTTTGTCACTGAAACAGCTTAAAATTTAAAAGCAAAAAAGTGTGCAAAGAAAGCTTACCATTAAATTTTCATTATTAATTTCTATCTTTTATGATTATAAACAATAATAAGGTAATTATTTTATTTCTTTAAATGGCAGGTACAAAAGTTTTTTTTTGACAACTTGAATCTTGAGAATTTTATCTGCATAATTTAGGTATACATAATGATCCTATCCATTACTTGGAATTTGTATTTTTACCTGGTATGTGTTAATTTCTATTTTTTCTCTCCATCCCTATGACCTCCATTCAAACCCTCCTCTCCTCCCCATTCATGAAACTCTGCTTTTATTTTGTCCTTCTCTTCTAATTTTCCCCTTCCTTCCCTCTTCTCTAGCCCCCTTTTACTTTTGCATATTTTCTTCTTTTTTTCACAATAGCTACTGTATAGTTTTGTTCTTATTTAACAATTTCAGTTTGTCACACCATAGAGATAAATGCTATATTTATATATGTGTGTCTGATTTATTTCACTTATGAGTGTGGTCTCAAATTCCATCATTTTAGCTACACATCTCAGGTTTATTCTCCTTTATGGCTAACACTACATTATATTAAAAAATGATTCCCATATTTTTTGTCCATTCGATGGTTGATGGGCATTTTGGTAACTTCAGATTTACCTATTACCAACTGTACCAACTATAAAATGGGTGCACCTATATCTCTGTGGTAGGATGCTTTCAGTTCCTCTGGGAAGATACAAAGAAGGGAAAAAATTGGGTCCAACTGGAAATCTAATCCTTGTTTCTTTGAGGAATCTTAACACTGATTTCCACAGTGGTTTGCATTAGCCTACACTAACGTTAACAGTGGAGAAATATTCCTGTATCATCACAGCCCTGGCAGAATTTTGTTATCAATTGTTTTTTTCACAATAGACAAGCATTGATTTAATTTGCATTTCTCAAGTAACAAGTGGTTTGGGCATGTTTTCATATATTTATCTGCTGTTTGTATTTTTCTGAGAAATGTCTCTTCATCTTAGATGCCTACTTTTGGACTGAATCTTTGAATCGGCAGATTTTTTTTTTTTTTCAGTTCGGTATATAGTCTAGATATAAGTCCTTTGTCTAAAGCACAGGAGGTAAAATTTTTTCCCTGCTCTGTTGATTGTCTTTCCACTCTGTTGATGATTTCTTTTGCTGTGTAAAAGCTGATAAATACATTGAAAATCCAGTTGTTGATTCTTTGTGATAATTCCTGTGTGACTGAGGTTTCATTCAGTAAGTCTTTGCCCACTATTATATTTTCCAGAGTCTTATACATTCTATCTTCTAACAGCTTTAGTGTTTCTGTTTTAATATTTAGATCTTTGATCCATTTTGTTTTTAGTTTGGTGGAGTTTCAGACATAGATCTAGTCTTAATCTTCAGCATGTGAAAAACCAGTTTTTCCAGCACTATTTACTAATGAGACTACTATTCTTACATGTTTGGTCCCTGTGTCAAAAATCAGATGAACGAGTGTCTTTGGAGGTATTTCTGCATCTTCTAGACTGTCTCATTCATCCTTAGGTCTTTTATTTTATTTTATTCTTTTCTAGTACCATGTTTTTCTCACAGTAGCTCTGAAGTAGAATTTAAATCAGAGATCGTGACAATCTCTAATTTGTCATTGTTGGCCAGAATTTCCTGTCCTGTTCTAGGACTCTTTGGGCTCCAAGTAAATTATAGAAATGTTTACTCTAATTCTATGAGGTATGATAATGGTATTCTGATTGGCATTGTTTAAATCTTTACAGAAGTTTT
This sequence comes from Cavia porcellus, assembly GCF_034190915.1. Lineage (NCBI taxonomy): Eukaryota > Metazoa > Chordata > Mammalia > Rodentia > Caviidae > Cavia > Cavia porcellus. Next base: position 44,905,260 of record NW_026947513.1, on the reverse strand, counting down.
GGGAATATGACCATTTTCACAATGTCTGTTCTTCCTACCAAGAGCAAGGGATATCTTTCCCTTTTCTAACACCCTCTTCAATTGCCTCATTCAGAGCAGTATAGTTTTCAATGTAAAGATTTTTTATTCCTTTTGGTAGATTGATTACTAAGTATTTAATTTTTATATGCTATTGTAAAGGACTTTGTCCCTCTAATTTTTTTCTCAGTGAGTTTGTTATTTGTATACAGAAAGCTTTGTAATTTAGAGTATTTAGTTTGTATTCAGTTGAATGAATTTGGTAATTAAATTAGGAAGTCTTCTGGTGGATTTTCTGGTGTCTTCTATGTAAAATATCATGCCATATGCTAATAATCATAATTCAAGTTCTTTCTTACCTTTATATCTTTCATTTTTTCTCAATTCTACTTGTTCTGGTCAGTGTTACCTGAACTGTATTGCATAGAAGTGGTGAGAGTGGAAATTCTTGTGTTGTTCCTTATCTCAGAATTAAAATCTTCACTTCTTGACCATTTAGTATGATATTGCCTCTTGGCTTCTTATAGATGGATTTTTAAAAGATTGTTAGTTATTACAATATTCTGTAGGGTTTTTAAAAATCTTGACTAGGTGATGTCTTTGGCACATGCTCTTTCTGCATCTACTGAGTGGTTCCTTTGATTTTCAAGCTTGGCTCTGTGACGTGGTGCATTATTTTTATTGATTTGCATATGACAGATCATCCCTGCATCCATAGGATGAACCTTACTTGTTCCAGGACTATAATCTTCTTGTTAACTTACTACTTTCTGCTTCCCAGCATCTTACTGAGAACTTTTGCATCTATTTTCAGTAGAAAGATTTACCTGTAGTTCTCTCTCTCTCTGTCTCTCTCTGTCTCTGTCTCTCTCTCTCTCTTTTTGGTTTGATCCTTGTCTGGTTTTGGTATGAGGGTAATACTTGCTAGCAGGAATGATTTTGAAATTATTACTTCCCTTTCAATTTTATTAAAGAACTTGAGGAGTCACAGGATTATATCCTCTCAATTTCTTGTAGAAATCAGCTGTGTATCTACCAGAACCTGTGTTTTTCTTTTTTGGTAGGTTTAAATTATATTTTCATTCATTAATATTCCAGTTTGATAATTTTTATATTTTTTGTTCAGCTTTTGTAGTTAATATATATGTATGAATCTGTCCATTTTATTTGTGTTTTCCACTTTATTTAAGATTCTTGAAGTAGTTATTGATGATCTTATGGAGTTCTGAAATATCTGTTATGATTTCACTCTTTTCATTCCTAATTAAATGTTTGTGTGTTTTTGTTATTTTTTTAGGTTTGATAAGGGTCAATGAACATCCTTTAATCTTTCAATGAACCAACTCTTCGTTTCATTGATTTTTTGTGTTGTTTTCTTAGTCTCACTTGCATAAATTTCTGCTCTGATGTTCACGCTCCTCTGTCTCTCTGACATGGTTTTGACAGCTACATTTCCCTTTTCAAGCTTCTGGATATCAATAATTATTTTTCCCTTTTAGGACTGCTTTCTTCATGTCCCAAATGCATGTTCTACTGGTATTATCATTTAGTTTTAGAAACTGTTTAATTTCTTCATTAATTTTATCTGTTACATATTTGTTGTTTATGGCATTATTTAATGTCTGTATATTTACAGAATTTTTGTGGTTTCTTTTTCTGTTGATTTCCAGATTCATTGCACTATGGTCAGGTAGTATGCATTGGATAATTCAATCCTTTTTGCATTTACTTAAGAATGTTTTATGAGGTAATATTTGGTCTATTGTGGAGAACACACCATGTACAGCTGAGAAAAACATGTATTCTGATGGGTATGGACCACTCCATAGTCATCTACTAAGTTGATTTCTTCACAGTTTTGATGCAGTTCTGATAATTTATGTGTCCACATGATCTACCAATTTGTGACAGTGAGGTGTTAATATCTGCCATTACAGTTGTTTTAGCCTTTATTTAATTTGCCATTTCATTAGTATTTGTTTTGTGTGATTTGATGCTCTTTCATTTGATACATGTATATGTATCATTTTTATCTCTTCTTTTTGAAGTTTTCCTTTAGCAAAACTGTAGAGACATTATCTCCTTTGATCAGTTTTGGTTTTGAAGCTTATATTGTCTAATAGCTGCCTCTGATATTTTCTAGGTTCCTGTCTTATAAATTTTTTTTTTTATGATTTGACTTTTAGACTATGAAATTCTTTTTGAGGTGAAAGTGTTTCTGGTACAAGCATACTGTTGGATCTCGCTTCCTGATTGATCTTGCAAGTTTATTTCCTTTGATTCATGAATTAGACAATTTACACTGATGATTATTACTGATGTATATTGGCTTATCCATGTATTGTTTGCTCCTGTTGGTTCTTGGTCTTTCTGCTTTTTTTAAAAAATTGATTGCCCTTCATGGTAGAATCTTTCTCTTGGTGTTCTTGGATTTGTGCACAGTGTTATCTGTCCCTAGAATATTTTAGAACATATTATAGAGCTGGTTTGGTGGTCATGAAGTTCTTCAGCTGTTCTTGATCATAGAAGTATCTTATTTGTCCATGGGTTCTGAAAGACAGTTTTTCAGGGTACATCAATTTGAGTTAAAAATTATTTTATTTTGATATTTGAAATACTTCAAGTTCTCCTTGACTTAGGCATTCATGCTGAAAAGTCTACTGTAATTCTGATGTACTATCCTTTATACATGATTAGTTTCTTTTTTTTCTAGTAACTCAGTCATGTTGAGTTTTGGAATCTTGATTTTATATGTTTTGGTGTAGATTTTTAAATCATGGCTAACTGGTTTTCTAGATGCCTCAGATATCTGTGTGTCCAGTTTTTTTCCAAACGTGGCAAGGTTTTGGCCTTTATTATTGTGTTAGTTTCATAAGTCATTTGCACTGGTTCCTGCTGTCTTATCAGCTTCAATGGATATTGTGTTATTATTCTGTGCATTATATTCCAGGTTTTGGATTGTTTTTTCAGGCCCCTGTTTATTTTTAAGAGATTTTATATTTCTTGATACCTAGCTGAAATCTCATCTTCTAGGTTGGAAATTGTCTTCAACTTCATTCATGCTGTTTTACAAACTTTCATTGGAATTTTTAACTTCTTTGAATTTCTGTTTGAGTCTGTTTCACGGATTCCATTTTTTTCATATGTTAGTTATCCATAGTATCCATCATTTTTCTATGCTTTTCTATTTTTCATCTATGTCTACTCTAAGATTGCTGAATAAGTCCCTTCTTATGATCATCATCTCTTCTTTATGTGACTTGATTTTCTTTTTTAAAAATTTTATTTAAAGAGAAAAAAAACCCAAACAAAAAAAGGGTAGAAATAATACATAATTTCAAAAAAAATAAACAGTAAGAAATTGCTAGTTGATAAATTAAATATTATCTTCTTAGAAATAGTTGTTCAAGTTTCGAATTAAAGCATACAAAGTGGCCATTCAAACAGTGAGACTGCAGACATTTCGGTTCAGTGACCTACCGAAAGCTTAGTAGTATGGTTATCAATCTGATACACTTAAACATACATGTAGTTACATCTGTTAGAGCACTTTTTTTCTCTCCTTTTTACAATAGCAATTACACATTTTGGATTTTGTTACTCCTCCAGTTCTTCTTTCTTTTTACACTAGAGACACAATGTGATATTTATCAATATGATTCTTATTTATTTCACTTATGAGGATAGTCTCAAGTTGTCTCCATTTATCTATGAAGGCCTCAAGGCCATCCTTTTTATAGTCAAGTAATATTCCATTGTATAAAAATACCATATCTTTCTCATCCACTCTGCTATTGATGGGCATCTTGGTTGTTTCCAAGATTTAGCTATCACAAATTGTGTTGCTATTAACATGGGTGCACATGTATTACTGTGATATGACCTTTTCAGTTTTTCTGGGAAAATACCCAGGAAGAGAATAGCTAGATTGAATGAAACTTCCAATCCTAGTCTTCGAGATATCCCCATACCAATTTCCATAGTGGCTGCACCAGTCTACACTCCCACTCACAGTGAAACAATGTTCCTTTTCCCCCATAACCTCATCAACATTTGTTATCAGTTGATTTCTTGATGGCAGCCATTCTTTCTGGAGTGAGATGAAATCTCAGTGCTGTTTTAATTTGCATTTCTTGAATGACCAGTGATGGTGAACATTTCTTCATGTATTTATTTGCCATTTGTATGTCTTCATTTGAGAATTGCGTGTTTATCTCAGATGCCCATTTTTGGAGAGGGTCTTTGGATTTGGGGGTCCTAACATTTTTTAATTCTTTATATGTCTTAGATATAAGTCCTTTGTCTGAGGGGTTGCTGGCTAAAGTTCTTTCCCATTCCATGGGTTGTCTTTTCACTCTGTTGGTGATTTCTTTTGAAGTGCAAAAACTTTTCAATAATTTGAGGTCCTAGTTGGTGATTCTTTGAAATGTTTCCCGTGTAGTTTGCATTTCGTTCATGAATTCTGTACCTATTACTGTGTCTTCAAGACTGCTACCTACCTTGTATTCCAGTAGATTTAGTGTTTGTGTTTTAACATTTAGATCTTTGATCTATTTAGACTTTAGTTTTGTGCGTGGTGATAGGCATAGATCTAGTTTCAGTCTTTGGCATGTGGGGAGCCAATTTTTCCAACACCATTTTTTAAGAGGCTATTTCTCTTCCACTGAACATGTTTAGCCCCTTTGACACATATCAGGTGGCTGACTGTCTTTGTAGTTGTGTTTGAATCTTCTAATCTGTTGCACTGATTCTCAGGTCTATTTTTTTTTTTTTTTTTGCTGATTTTATCACTGTGGCTTTGTAGCATAGTTTCAAATCAGGAATTGAGATGCCTCCTGCTTTGCCTTTGTTGCCCAGAATCATCTTTGCTATTCCAGGTTTCTTCTGTTTCCAAGTGAATTTTAGGAGTGCTTTCTTTAGATCTGTGAGGTATATTAGTGGAATTTTGATTGGGATTGCATTAAATCTGTATAACAGTTTTGGGAGTATGACCATTTTCACAATGTTCATTCCTTCTAGCCCAGAGCAAAGGATATCCTTGCATTTTCTAATATCCTCTTCAATCTCCTTTTGTAGTCTAGCATAATGTTCAACATAAAGGTCTTTTACATTCTTAGGTGGATTCCTAAGTATTTATTTTTTTAGATGCTATTGTGCAATATTTTTATAATTTCTCTCTCATTGAGTTTTTTGTTTGTGTACAGGAATGCTATTGATTTTTGAGCATTGACTTTGTATCCAGCTACACTGCTAGTAGCCTTTTAATAGTTTTTGGGTCTTCTATGTAGAGTATCATGTCATCTGCAAATAGTGATAATTTAACTTCTTCCTTTCCTACCTTTACTCCTTTTATTTCTCTCTCTGATTGCCCTCGCTAGTATTTCCAGAACTATATTGAATACGAATAGTGATAGTGGATATCCTTGTCTTGTTTCTGATTTTAGAGTGAAAGCTTTGAGTTTTTGTCCATTTAGTTTAATGTTGGCTTTTGGTTTGTCATAGATGGCCTTTATAAGATTGAAATAGAATATAAATTTTGAGACAGTGTAATACACAGCCTCACACTGATGGCAAGACTTCAGAAAGTTGACTTTGATTGGTTGGTGGCAGGACCATTAACTGATCACTCTGAAACTAGGAATTCCATTTATGAACACACTGGGGTACTCTCCTGCCTCCACAGGAGAGAGAAACTGTGGGAAGATCCCAGTACCAGTTTCCTACATAGCTGCAGCTTTATCAGAGCTCACTGACCAGATGGCTTTTAGTGAAAGGGTTAAAATGTTATATCTTGTTTTCTGCAAGACTACATATTTCAGTCCTACTGGGAAGAATGGAATTCCTACTAGAACAATACTCTAGATAAGTCTCTAAAGTGTTTCCTTTAATAACAGTAAAAATATTTATTATTATTGTTCATAGAAAAAAGTTTTCTATCCCATTGCAAATGCAATACCAAATTAAAATAACTTATTATATTCCTTGATTATTCTTTTGATAAATTCTTAGAAATATTAAGGATTGTTAATTGTGGCTATTTTCTATTAACTCATAAAATTAGGGCTATTTCTATAATAATGTTTCAATTTGTAAATAAAAATCAATACCTGTAACACTTCTAAAATCTACTAAGAAGCAAATTTTATTTTGGCTGTGCACCTCTACATTTCCTATTTCTTTTGATTGGATTAATGATATAACTTGATTCTTTTTTTCCCCATTTCTAGAAAGTATTTTGAAGTGAAACATTATTTATAAATTTTTGTTTTGTTCTTCATCCTTCACTTATCTGAACACAACTTTATAAAACATAACTTGGAATGTTAGAATGCCAGAGTTTACTTGTTGTCTGACATTTGTCCATCTACTCTAAGGTTTCTGGGGTGGCTGGGCAAGGATTCCTTGCACAAAGTTTCTGAATCCTTCAACAAGTCTCAAGTTTCTAAACTCAAACATGTCTTATGAGGAAAAAAAATAATAAAGTTAATAATAATAATTAAAAAAAATAAAGTTTCAAGGACCATCCTGGTTGGTTGTTTATGCTGCTTCTCCTTCTCATGTTCATCTGCCTTCCTCATTCATTTTTAAACTAATTCTGTTCCAAATGATTTTTCACTCAGATATGTCAGTTGTACTGAGGGGTATGTGTAGTGGCAGGAAATAAAATATTGATATTTTCTGTGTTAAGTTGTTAAAAAATTAGTGGGCCAATATTTTCTTGTAGCTACTTTCTACTGTTTTCTTTCATTCATTCTTGATTTCTTGGTTTAAAAATATTTTTCCAACATCATTGAGTGCTTGTTACTTTTCGAGGAAGTGACACAAGAATATACAAACTACCTTTTTTTTTTTTTTTACTTTGCTTCCATCTTAGAGCTTACAATAATATAACAGGAATAATGTTTTAAGTAAAGTAAATGTGGTCCATGAGACTATCATATATGCTCTGACATCAAACACCTATAAAGTAGATTCAAAGGGTAAACAGAGTAAGAAGATCTTAAGTAACATGGAAACAACTGAGCTAAGGTCTGAGGGGACTGAAAATGAGATCGAAAAAGATTCTTAAAAGAAAATCACTTCACGTTTAGAAAATAACAAATGCATTCATGTGTTATCTGCCTGTTTGTGTTATATTGTTCCAGAAGTAACAAGCAAAAATTGAACCATGAGTTCCTTTTTCTACATTGAAATATCATCAATCATTTTTCATCACTAAAAGTTTTGTAATTCTTCTGAGAATTTGGTAGAGGGAAGATACTGTTTAATTATATGTACAAAAATATACAGAAGAGGATTGAAATTTACATGTAATCTGAAAGCATGGTGATTGGAAGTTTATAAGCCAAATTGTTTTTTCCTGTTCTTTGTAGTGCAGTTTTTAATTTTGCAGTAATTTCAAAATACGTATGCCTCAAAACACACTTGATTTAAATGTATGTGTTATTTTCATGGTTGTACTTCAAGACTTATAAATGTAATTCTATAACAATTATCATTGTTGCTATGTGTATCACACTGATTATTAAGTGCCAAAAGTGAACTGTCTTTGAAAGCAATTTAGATTCTGCGTATAGCTACACTTGCTTACTCTGAACTCAGCCAAGTTATGGTGCTTTCTCTTTAAGATGGGGTTAATTTCACTGTGCATCTTAAGGGGATCCTGTGACATGTCAACTGTTAAGTTATACTATTTTGAGCATTATTCATATCAGATTACATGGGGGCATATCAAAGATAAAATCCTAATTATAATATCATAGGTCTCTGTACACAGAAATTTGTCAGTAAGTATCTGAAAATATAAACAGCCTTTTTGTGTATACTAAATCTTTTTTTCAAAGGACACCCTGAAAAATTATATAATACATTAAAAAGATTTGTAAAATAACATTCTCAGCTTCTCATCTTGCAGGATAATCTGCTTTTAGAAATTCTACCTTTTGAGAAATTGCATACTTATTTAAATCCTGAATGCTTCTCATGTTACTAAGAATATCTGCATAAAACATAACTACCCAGAATATTTTAATTTGAAATATACTGCAAAAAGACCTGGTAAAATCCTCATTGTCATTTGTTTGTAATATATTCATAAAGTTTCAGCAATGTCCAGATCCTTTACACTGACACTACACTAGGGTAGGTAGCTTACCCTTTATGGTATATGCGAACACAGCAGATTTAATATGGGAGAAGTACACAGAAAAATGGTATGTTGAACTGTGGTGTAGAAAATCTCAAAGGCTTAATAGAGATAGATGTAGCAAGAATTGATCTAACTGCATTCACGCAAACTCTTGTTTTTTACTTTATTGACTTATGGGGAAAGGAATAAAATTAACATCATTTGTAAAACACTTATAGTAGCTGACAGCACAGTTATTTTGGGAAGATGGAGTATCAAGGAGTAAAACTATTCAAAAACCTTGACCAGAGTGGTCATTCTATGCGACACTTTCAAATTTCATTAACCCTGAATGGGGAAGAATTAAAATTTGTTTCTCTAGATGAAAGTGTGTGTGTGTTTCTAAATGTTTCTAATGGAGTTATAAGCAAGTAATATCCCTATTGTATATTGTGTTTCCTTACTTATGTGAGGATGATTTTGGTGGAAATAGAGTTAGTGACCAAGATATTAATCAGTGTTCTCAGCCTGAATCATAATTTTGGATAAATATCATTGGTGGATAACCTCATAATAAAAAAAATTGAAAATATTATTTTTCCACAAATGAAAGTTCACAATAACAACTGCAGCTCTGTAACCTAGAATCTCATTTGCCTGCCATATTCTGGATATGCATGGAGTGTGTAGCCCAGATATTCACAAGTGAGGTTGGCCCCCAGCTTGTTGAAGGTATAGCGGTGGCAGGTTTAATTAAGAAGTACAGTTATTAGGCATTAGAGTTCCACCCTTGCAAGATGTTTTTGTAGTTCTCCAGGAGTCCTGATTATTTCCTGTGAAACCAAGTTGTTATAGGAAGAACAAGTTCTTTCTGCTCATCTCTTCTACTTCCAATCTCCCTGACACATGACATTCTCTCCATCCTGCATGTACCTCTGCCACGTTCTCATCAGCATGTAGGGAGCAGAGACAAAGGCCCTGTGTGGCTGCCTGATCTCAGACTTCAGGCTCAAACACTAATCTTAATCAATCACTAAGTAGACTAAGCCATCGCTTTTGCAAAGACCAATTTCTACTTTTGCTAAGAAAAATTTTTTCTGAATTTTATTTTCAGTTACTTATCTAGTCTTTTAGGTCAAGTGGACTAAAAATTTTTATGTTTATTATATGTTGTTTTTGCATTTTCAGACAGTGACAATCTGTTCTGAATGGATCTTGTGAATTCACCACATGATGCTTGTTAACTCTTTTAGTCTGAGAAAAGAAGACAAAAGTTTAGTTAAATAGCATGTAGTTCTACAAATGAAAAGAACAACTGTATGAATGATACAGACTGAGGAGCTGTATAGCTGAAGAATCTTATAATACACTTGTGGAATTCCACTTTGTATAAACAATTCAGCAACTATATTTTGCAGGTCTGCAAACTCTCTTTTAAGAATGTTGTGCCACATGTAACTCAAGGGGTGTAGATCAATTTTTCTCAATTTGAACAGAAACTATTTATGTGTGCTCCTTATTACACATTAAGGCAAATATTGGCACTATTCTTCCTGATGAAATACCTATAGGGGATAATATTTACTCAATTTTGATATTTTAATTCACTAAACTATTACTCACAATATGATTTTATTCTAGTGAATCAAATCTATATTGTATTTGTTTAGCATAGGAAAGAACAGAGTTGGAAATATTGGTCCAAGCTTTGTTTCTTAGTTATATTTCTGTTATAGCATTAAGTAGAACTTATTTGTAATTTACTTTTTGTGTTGTTAAAAGGAGGTTTCTCCTAATCTTTAGATTTATTAGGATATAATTGCTAAGTTAACTTCTATATATTTATAATCTACAATTTGATATTGTAGAATGCTTACACACTATAAAATGATTAAATCATTGTAATTAACACATCTATCAACTTGCTTGTTTTTTACTAATGCCCATTTATAATATAGCACAATGAGATTCATTTCAGTACACTGGCACACACATGTTGCATATTTTGATTAATTTTATCACTTTTACCCCTTTACCCATTCCTGCACCCTTCCCTGATCTGTTTTATCCTCTCTAAAAGCTTATCATTTAGTTTCCTGTCTTATTTATATATTTATTGGTAGGTTGGTCATATAAAATGAAACATGATATTTAACTTCTTGGTTTCTGGTTACATTTTTCCTGAAAATGACATAAATTTTTCTTCCAGTGGCTAATACTATTTCCTTGTTGATATGAAAACAATATCTGGACTATTATAGCCCAGATATATAGCACTTACACTGCTATATAAACATGAATATGAATTTATATTTTTATTGTATAATGTCTTTATTTATTTCAAAAATACACCAAAGATGGTTAGAGACAGATCATCCTAATATGATTTTATAATCATTTACATATATTTATTTGATATGCGCCTGTATTGTTCAGTTTTATGATCACTGAGACAATAATAAAAATGAAAAATTAAGCTGTAAAGTTGTATTGGTGTAAGTTTAAGAAGATTTAGTGCAGGGTCGGCTGTTTCCATTGCTGTAGGTCTGAGGTAATTGGCTCATTCAGCTGTGCAATTAAGCCATTGATGGTTACAGCTTCCTAATGATCCTATCAACTCTTTCCCCCTTAATCCAATTTGATTGAAAATTAATATTGATTAGCATAAATTTTTAAAATTTGGTATATTTTGATTTCCCAAATTATACAGATGTAAAGGATATAAAATATATACTTTTCTTATTATTGAGACCATTCTGTCTACTGACTTACTTTAAGTTTTAAAGAAGAAATAAGTTAGGAAGTAGCCAACTTTCTCCAAAATATAGCACCTACTACCTCATAATAATGCTTAAATAAATGCAAAATAATTGAAATTCTACTATGCATTCGGTCAGATCAGAGCACATAGAAATCCAGTGGCAAAGACATATTAGAAACTATGCAAACACAGGGAGAGTAATCAATGAGTCTCATAAAAAGTATAATAAGAAATTGAAGTTTCTGGAAATAGCCATAGTACTAGTACAACTTTCTAGAACATGTGGAATACAGTGAAGTGGTGATAAAACAGAAGTTTATAGATGTGAATGTTCCAGAAAAGCATAGTGTACCCAAGTGAGTAACCTCAAGGCCCTAGACAAACAAGACCATTTCAAGTACTAAGCTACTGCTGTACTTAGCTGGATTTAGCTCAGCAGTGTAAGCGCCTGCCCGGCAAGTGTGAGGTCATGAGTTTGATCCCTGGTACCAAAAACAAATACAAAAAAAACCCCAAATACGAAGCTACTCAGAGAAAGGATATTATAAAGATCAGAGGAGCATTGAGTGAGATTGAAACAAAACATACAAAACATTCATGAATTGAAGAGCTGGTTGTTTCAAAGAGGGAACAAAATAGATAAATTTTTAGTCATTCTTATGAAAAAAAGGAAAGAAGTTGTTCATAAATGTAATTAGAAATAAAAAGACTGAATATCGCAATGAGCACCACTGAAAGCCAAAAGATCATTAAGAACTGCTTAAAAAATGTGTACTCCCAAGAACTGTAGAATTCTGAAGACATTATTAAATTTATAAATACATATGAATTACCAAAACTGAACCAAGAAAATATAAAAACACCGAATAATTCAAAAATAGACAATGAATTTGAGGCAGTAATAAACAAATCTACTAACAAAAACTCAGGATTCAATGAATTTACAACTGAATTCTACAAGAATTTTAGGGAATGTCTAAGCCAATACTTATCAAACTCAGCAATAATATTGGTACTACTAAACCTATTTCTGAAAGCTATTATTACCTTCACTTTAAAATCAGACAATAACTACTAAAAAATGTATTGGTCAAACTCTTTAATGAACATTATGCTTTGTAATTTTATTCCTTTCATTTTAGAACAGTTTCTTTTACCTCCAAAATGAGACATTTCTATAAATTTACTCCTAAATATATTTAAAAACTAAAATTTTGACAATTATGCCCATAACAGCTTTACACTCCTTTTTTTTGAAGAAGGGATCCATTGTTCTTAGTTTTCATATATTCAAAAACAAATTTGATTGCTTACTGAACTCTTTCTCTAATAACAAATGTTTCATACAAATGAGATTTTTTTAATGTTTTCTATTCTATTCTGCTTAATGATGTTTCTTATTCTGCATTATCACATTATATTTGTTATTATTGCTTGAAAAATATAATCAACACATGTTACCAAACTAGCTGTTTATCCAGTCAATTATTAAATAAATTTTATTTCAGGGTATTCTCATATATCATCTATGAAAATATCTTCAACCATTTTCTTCATTTTTTAATATACTTTGGTATTACTAGAGAAGTCCACTTAAGCACTATTTCTATCTTGGATAAATGTCACTGACAATTATAAATTGGGAATAATTTTATTTTATGATATACTTTGTTAGACATAAATATAAGCAAAAATTATTTAGTACCTTCCATATAGCTTCAGAATTTCTTTTAAGCTGTTATTATATATTTTGGACATTTTTGTGATTAAATTTTGTAATGATAAAGACTCTAACCTTTGTAGAATACCACATTGAGGCAATATGATTCACTAGAAGTACTCACAAAATTTAGAAGTTCTTATAGTTGTGCTGTATTTGTCAGCCTTCCCATCAGTGAAGAAAAATAACTGACACTCAATATTTCAGAAAGAATAGATATTTGCTTCAGGGATTCAGAGGTTTTTCATCTATGGTCAGCTGGTTCCAAGGCTAAAGCAGCATAATGAAAGGACATGGCACAGGAAAGCTTCTCAACCCATGACTGCCAGAAAACAGAGAGGAAAGAGCCAGCATCAAGAATTTGTATATCCTATAAGGGTCAAACAGCAGTCACCCATCTTCTCCAGAAACTCCCACTGCCTAATCTCAGAGGATCTCAGAGACTCTGTGAACTATCAATGGACTAATACAAAGATGACTGTAGCACCCCTGTACCCAGTTATATTTCAATAACCCGGCTTTTGAACACATGAGACCTTTGGTTGATAGCTGATATATGAACAATGATACGTGATTACAGTTCATTATACCAAAGAGATAAAACACAGGCAAAGGGCTTTTGGAGGGATGTTTGGAACAGAACTTGTGAAAGAAAGTAAAAGAAGTAAACAGTAACAAGGTCATATTAAAAAGACACAGAGGTTAATGTAAAAAAGTTTTTTAAAAAATTCTCAGAAACTTTAATCAGCAAAATAAAACATGAAAATATATAAACTATTAAAATTAATTAAATTATACTCTATAGTATAAAAGTAAATATTTAATTAAGCATTCTTTAAATTCCACTAATATACATAGATACGACATTGAAAGTTTAAAATTGACTTATGTAATATTAGTATGTTATGCAACTATTATAAATTCATCAAATTAGGAAGTGTCATTAATATTTTATGAGTCATGCTGCTAATGTCTACTATTTCCTAACCATTATACAGTCTAGTCTCCCCTATTGCTATTAGTACTGTCTTCCAACTTATGACAATTCCCATTGCTTACATTTGTCTTTCACTTATGAAGAGCACTGGTCAGTTATATTTTTTAGAACATCACTTCATTTCTTTCTCATAGTATCTCATGATTAGAGTGACATTATGCATTTTTGGTAGAAATACTACAGATGTGAACTTTTGTCTTTCTCTAGACAACACATCAGGAAATACATGTAGATAGGTTACTGCTACAGACATTAATTTTTGTCACTTAGTAAAAAGGAAATAAAGACTATCAATTTTTCTTTACTTTCACCTTCTTAATTAATAAGTATCTTTACAGAAGAATACCTTGACCGTACAAGTCACGTTATCTGTGTGTGTGTGTGTGTGTCTATACTTTGCAATCTCTCCAGGTAGACTCTATGTAATATAGGAAGAATGACAGTAGCAGGAGGTTGCCACATTAACAAACACTGTAGGGTACAAGAAAACATCCCTATGATTTATTTGGAGCTTTATATGAGTCTCAAATTATTTATTAAAAATGAAAATTGGCATTCTGAGTGAAAATATTATAAGTATTGAGCTTAATTATGATTTTATGAAAAAGAGTAAGTCAGTGGCTGTGAAAAAAGTTAATGAAGAAGAATCCAATCCAATAAGCATATATGGAAACCAGTAAACCTGTACGCCACGTCATTTATCCCCTCACATTTCCTATTCTGATTTTTTCCACAAACCCTAATTATGAATAATAGCTTTAAATCTTTTGCAGAACACTTTTTATAGCACTGTTTAACACACTTTCTATTGATTTTTAAAAAATTTATCTGTTCAGGTTTTCATTTATAGAATCTTATTTGGTTCTCAGTAAATTTTTATGATTATTTTAGTTGCTTTTTTCTTGTTTACAGTTTCCTGTTTTGTTTTCATAATTTTAAAGAAATTATGAGAAGTTATCTCATATTTCATTTCAAGCAATGTGAATGTTTTAAGTCATTGTGTTAGTATTTCTGTATTCTCGCACTTGTTGATGTTCAGATGGGATGTTTTGCTTCATGCTGAATAAAAGTTGCTCATTTAATTTTCAATTTAATCTACAGAAAGTCTTAGAAGTTAGGGCCAAAGTTTCTCCTTCTCTTCTCTAGCTTGAATTAAAACTGAAAATTCATGTGAGGGCTGCTTGTGCTACTCATTTCTGGAGTATTGTTTTTTCACACTGCTAAGTCATCTCAGGCAGCTTCCCTAACAGTAAAATCTGTGCAGTGGAAGCATTTGGAGGAGTGAGGAGAGCTCTGGGGAGGTCAGTGTTCCGGGGAAGGATGTGTGGAGCAGAAAGGAGCATGACAAGCCTTCTCACATTCCCGCTGCACTCTCGCACACACTGTCTGTCCTTCAAAGGATCAGCCCAGGAATGGAATTTGCAACCAAGAATCTGCTTTATGCTTTGTTTTGGGAGTCTGATTTTTATTTTCATGCCAAAGCAAAAATTTATTTTAAAAGAGCAATTGTAATCTATTTTCCTTTTTAATTTAATTAGTATATGTTGCTGTACATGAAGTTTATATTCATTTATGGCATAATACATTTACCTACTACATCTTGATACCAAATATTATAACCCCTTTTCCCATCCACCTTGAAGTCTGAGAAGTTTGTATTTGTAATCCCATTGAAATGTTATTGGAATAACAGTAAATTAATTTCACTCTAACATCTCCCATGTAAGCCAAAGCAAGAATGAAGACACTCAGACATATTCAGAGTTACTGAAAGACAAGGGGTCCTAAGTTTGATCTGGGTGAGGATTCATGTGACAAAGAGCCCCTCACCCAGAATTTATTAACTCATGAAGAAAGGAGTGACTTGAGGATGACAGATGTTGAGAATGGCTAGAGTTATGTAAGTCGATGAGCTAGGCTTAGGTAGGAGGCCAAAAACACCTTTGCAATATGCAGAGAGAAGAGTATGCAGGAAGACCAGTCTGCATGACTCAATTGGAATAGCATTTAAATGTTTAGGAAGCTATTGCTTCAGATTGTAATATACAAACTTTTGTGCACTAGGAAGTGCACAAAATAACTTCTTATTTTGAGGCTCAGACCCAGTTGACATCCCTGGAGCTCTGCCATTTCACTGGGCTCAACCATTTGAGCAGAGTGATGGGGGGGGCAGGAAATTGTTGGCTGGTTTCAAAGATTACACATCAGTGCCTCATATAGCCCTATTTATATAACTTGGGTTCAGTTGAAGGGAGAAGGAAATAGCTTGCCAGCTCTGTACATATCAGTACATGCAGATAGAGCCCAGTTTACCTAATGTGGAGATAACTGTTCAGCACTCAAGGGGAGCCCTGCAAATCGTCTTCTATAGATTCTTTTCAATTCCCCTCCTAGCTGCATCCAATTCCCTCCCTTCTTCTCTAAATCCCTTGTGCCTGTTTTTATTATTGTTGGTATTATTTTAATTCTAGCTCATGTTTACTAGATTTAGTATTTACATTCATTGTGGATATTTGGAATCTGTGACTCACACATCTTAAATCCTTTTAAATCTATATCCTTCCCACCCACTCCTCATCTTCATTCCCCTGAACAACTTTTCTTTTGAAAATATTCATTTGCATTTTTTTTCTATCACTCCTTTATTTTGGACTTTATTCATACCTTGACCTCCTTAAATGGGAGATGAAGTAAGGAATTTAAACTTATAAACCTGATACGTTTTGCTCAACATGTATACTTTCCATGTATATTCATTTTCCTACAAACATCTCAAATTCCTTGTAGCCTAAACATCCACTGACATAAGGCTGATTCAAGGATTTAGCTAAGATGAGTTGTGTTGCTATAAACCTGCATATGCATATATGACTGTATTATGTTTCTGTAGCTGTTTTGGGGAGACACCTAGAAAGAAAACAGCTGGGTTAAATGGAAGTCTCAGAAGAAGAAATATATCTATATTATAAAATTTAAGTGACTCCACTTAGATAACCAAAGTTAGATCTCATTTCTGTCAGGCTATAAAATAATTTATAATTTTTTTTAAAAGAACCCATATTTGAGATGTCAATTTTGACATCATCCTCCTGCCTCAGCATTTTGAGTGTTGGGATTGTAGGTGTGTGCTTGGCATTTTTTTCTGCACTTTTTACAAGTGTAGAGACTTGAGGCCACTTGTCTATGTTTGTCTATCTCTTTCCCCTGAGAATTGGATCAGGGCTCTGGTGGCCCTCTTAGTGCCCCTAGTAATTATGATTGCTTTATATCTAAAAAGCAGAGAGCTCCCTAGAAGGCCCTTTCTCTGGTAAATGGGATTTGTTTTAAAGGCAGATGTTAATAGTGACTCTAGATTTTTTGGCGATGTGTTGGAGGCCAATGGTCCACACTGAAAAGTGTGGCCACTCACCAGTTGAACTACACACAGAAATAAGTACTTTTTGACTGGTTTTCTTATAGCCCATACACCTTTATGGAGTCAGCCTAGGGGATTTGTCTCAGCCAACCTATGGCCAAAGCTTCCAGGACTGGACACTTATTATATTTTAGTCAGGAAACCTAATGTTGTGATAGTGTGTGATTTATGCACTGTTCCTCATCTCAAACAAATAATTGCCCAGGCAATAAACACGTAGCTTTACTTAATGAAATAAAGGTATAGAGTTCAACATAAAAGAAGATGGTTTATTTGGTAAAATATGGAACAGAAAAAGGAAAAATAGCTATCCTGAGAGAGTAGGGATATCAGAAGTGAAAACCCCTAGACTGTTTTCCTCGACTTCTTTCTATGAGTGCTGATTTCTCCCATCTCCAGTGTGGGCATTTGGAATACATTGCCACCTGTTTGACTCTCTGGCTGTCTTTGATTTAAACTTTAGCACCTTTATCTAGGTATATGCTTCCTGGCCTTTGCGTTTATCCTTCACCTTTGTGATGGATAAGTGTATGGTGGGGGAGTATAGAAAGATAACTTACTGTTAATGATTAAGTTAAAGGGGTGCATGTGTGTTTTGTAAATAAGAGCTCTTAGGTGGCTTCTCTTTATGTCTTTTGCATTTTGCCAGAGTTGTGTAAGGGGGATGTTTACCCTGGACTTTCATATTCTTGACTATATCTTATAAAGAACAAAGCAAGGCAGAGAGCTCTCATTAAGCTTCTGTGAGAACAACAATGCTATATTTAATACCTGAGTGCAGTCAGGCAGAGGTCTATAAGACCATTTTTAGAGAATGAAGAGAAGTGGGACTTTTTGTAAGGGCTGAAAGAAGATGAGGGAATTAAGTGTGAAGATGCTAATAAATATCAGTGGTTGTCTTGGTTGCTTTTATCTTGTTAGTGGGACAAAACATTTGACACTCAAAAGAAGGAGGGAAGGGATTATTGAGCTCATAATTTGTGGAGTTTTCAATCTATAATCATCTGACTCCAAGGCAGAGTGGCACGTGGTAGAGGACAACAGTTCATGGTGGTGGAAGACAGCACAAACAACAAGAGCAAAAGGGGAGGAGCACAGAGAGAGGACTCTTATGTCCCTCATATTGAATATAGCCCTCACTCAGTTTGGCAGAAGAGCTGCCTGGAAAAGAGCATCTTTAAAGTTTGTGACATTAGTGTTGAGGATCCACGAGAGGTGAGAAATTCTCTTCCTGCCCATATGGCAGTGTAGGTGTGAAGTATGTCAAATGCACATTAGAATGTGTATTAGATGTTAACCTACAAACCTTTGGCCAGTGTGAGAGAGTGATTCAGAGCATCAATCTGTCTCTTTTCTGACTATCTAGAGAAGATTGGATAATAAAATACATCTTTAAAATCAGTTGGGCTTCTGAGTCCAGGGCCTTATAAAACCCGAAGCTAGCAGCAAGGCTAGGGATAAACTGAACCAGAGTTTCACATTTTGTCCAGGTGGTTTCCATCCAACTATCATAATTGACTGCCCTGTGTGCTGCTTTGTAGAGCCCTTCAACCAAGCAAGTTACCATACAGTTATGCCTCTTAGCAGGGCATTGCCTATACTCATCTAGCTAATTAATATTCCAGTTTGGATTAGTGTAGAGATGTCCGAAATTCTCTACCAAAGATTAGGTCCAAGGCACCTGTGGTCATCCGTGGTGTCCTGAATTGAAGCTCAGACATGTTCCATCCTTCATGTGACAGAGTAGAAGGAAAGTGGACATTTAGGTCATCTCAGGCGAGATTGTAAAGGTAGTGAAATTTCTGGGTATATTTGTTGGGGTCAGTAAGAAAGGAATCCAGATGCTGACTAATTTGAGGCTCATCAGAGAAGGAGAAGGGAACATGAACCTGAACAATTACCTTGGCTGCCAAAACCATCCAAAGTGGAGACTGAGGAAAAAGTGTGGGGAAGAGGGACCAGATGGAGTCCAGATGGAGTATGGGGCAGAGATGACATGTAAGGAGGAGGATTTGATTCAGGGAAGCACGGGCTAGATAGATAGATGGCACAGGATTGGGATGGACAAGAGAAGAGGCTCTTCCAGAGGAAGTGGTTCAGTAGTACAGAGTATGGCAGGGAGGCTCACGGAGTGCTAGCAGTTGTTCAGCTGTGGAGAGCAGGAGAACACCAAGAAGAGCCAGGGTCAGCCAGAGCAGCACAGAGGAATCAATCCTGGGAGAAAGTAGAGGGGTCATGGATGGAAAGAAAATGAAGGGAATTTGGGAGAGATCCCATAAAGAGCACAGAGTAGGAATACTTTGGAGTGTAAGGAAGGTGCAGACATAAGCCACTTCCAACCACTTCATTAGTTTATGGCTATAATTATCCAGAACTCACAAAATGGAAATATCAAACTTACCATGGAAAGGCCACAAAGATTTATTGTATTAAAGAATAATATAAATCATTTGGATTTCATGTTAGGAGAAAGACAGAGTTTTAAAATTCCAAGGGAGGCAAGCCATGAGGGAGGAGTGGAGGATGAAGGATGGACAATGCCTCACTGGAGTACAGAGAGAGATGTGCAGCAGTGGCTGTGTCTCCTGCTGGGACCCAAAGAAGTGAGATGTGAGCCACCGAGCCAGGCAAACATCTCTGCAACTGTCAGAGGCGAGAAGGAAGCAGCCCTTCCTGGAGTGATTTTCAAGACTAGTGCTGGAGTTTAAAAAGCGCAAAAAACAGGGAACTCCTCTCTGTGTGACATTATTGGGGAAAATAAAAGGCAGGAAACAGGGCAGAAAGTGGAGGAGAGAGACCATGGTGGGAAGTTTATGACTACTGAAACACCCAGTAAGATCTGGCACGGCAGAAGCATCACAAACCAGAGCTGAGGTCAGAGGGACGGATGTCGCCCACCAAGTGGTCTCAGTTGAGGGGAAGGAGGTTCAAAAGAGGGTTTGAGATCCCCACAGAGAAGAATCTTTTGGTCTCTTTGTTTCGTGGGTTTTGGTGCCAGTTGTGAAAGAAGAAGCAAGGCAGAGACCTCTCAACAGTGTAAAAGCAACAAGACCACAGTGTAACACCTGGATACAGGCAGACGGAAGGCAAAAAGGCTATCTGTAAGGAATGAGAAGAGGTCCTCTTTTTAGGAACTGAAAGAAGACAGAGGCATTATGCCAGGAGGTGCTAATAAACTCTGTGGTCAAAGTTCTGTGGATGTCCTGCACCTCAGTAGGCAGAGTCCTGGAGACAGCCAGTGTAAATTTTTGTGTCTCCAAATGTCTGGGGACTGGCAAGATTTCTCACCCTATCTTACCTCTTTTATTACAATTATATCCTATGTTTGCCAAGACCAGTGCCAAGAGCTGAGTCTCTGGAGAACAGAGGCAGGTTGGGTGCTGGAGAGTCATGTCTGAGTGGAGTCCTGTGCGTCCCTGTTTTGCCTGTTGATTCTTCCTGGTAAATTCTTACGTTAATTATTTTGATAACAGGCAACTTTTAGTCTGATTTCTCTGTCTCTTTACATTTGTCTTTCTAATTCCTAGAGTCTAAATACAGTCTAAAATGCTGCCCTTTTAAAGATTTCCTATTAATTTCTTTAATAAATCTTAATGAAAGCATATTTTATCATTTGTACTGCCATGATCCCCTGTTCTTCCAGAACATTTTAAAAAAGTTATTATATCTTTTCTTTCACTGTATAATGTGCCTGTCATCTAAAGGAAAATATAATCAATTCAAGAGCAACTCTATTTTTGCCCAAATGGACCCAACATTGTCTTTACTATTTAAGTATGATAGTTCTACTTTTATATTTAGAAAGTGTTCATTTAAATATCACTTTTTGCCTATTATAATATTTAAAATTGTACTATGAAAATCCCTTCTCAGATCTTGTGATCCAGGAAGCTTATATTTATAGTCCCATGGGAAAGGTATTGGAACACTAGTGAGTTAATTCCAATCTACCACTTCCAGTGGAACCAATGGTGAGAATAAGGAACTAAGGCATATTTATAGTTATGAGGAGCTGGGGGGGGGGTTCTAAATCGAGCTGGGACAAAGGCCTCAACACAGAGTCGAACCTGGATTTTATCAGTTTGTGAAGCAGGGAGTGTCTCCAGGACAAGGGATTGTGAGAATGTGGGAAGCAGGTACGTGCTGTGAGCTGGGCTAGGTTGGAGGCTTGAAATCATCTCTGCAATATGCAGAGTGAAGGGTATGCAGAAAAAATAACCTGCATCACACAATGTGAGGGAGTATCTGATGTTTTTGGGTGGGTGCTTTAGCTCTCATATGTAATCTTTTATGCCCTGGGAAGTCTTAGCCTCTTATCTCAAGACTAGATCCCAACTGACAGGGTGTAGCTTGGTTCTCCCACCTGATGGCTCATAAATGTTCTTTGGAATCTAGAGGGTGGGGAAACACTTCCCTGTCACCTTGCTTGAAAGTCTACACCTCAGCACCACATCCAGACTGATTTACATTGCTTAAGGCCAATTAAGGAGATAAGGAGCAATCATTCCCAGCTCTGTATATGTCAATACATGGAACTAGGGCAATGGTCAGCCCATATGGAGACAATAGCTGTTCTTTTAAAGAGAGTTGGCCATGTGGTCCTTTGCATTGTAGTATAACTGTACTAAATCCATTTTTTGCATCTGTTTAAGTAGTTTTCACCCCCTAAACAAGAGACAGATAGGAACACTCCCAATCAATAATGTTGACAAAGTTCCCTTCACATTCATCCTTTCCTATCTCAAGAAGTTAATATTTGATTTTTTTGGCATCTCATTGCCCGTTCACCCTCGCACTCACTGGACCTCTTCAGAGCATGGGTTGGGAGAGGCCAGCATGGCTCCTGGGAAGTTGGCTTCTGCAGTCCTGCTGCTGCTGCTCTGCTGTGCCGGCTCTGCATTCTGTGGGAAGGTGCTGGTGTGGCCCTGTGAAATGAGCCACTGGCTCAATTTAAAGACTCTTCTTGAGGAGCTTGCGAAAAGAGGACATGAGGTGACAGTTCTGAGTACTTCAAACAATTTGTTTATTGACTACAACAGACATTCTGCATTTAATTTTGAAGTGATCCCTGTACCAACTGATAAAAACCTGGCTGAGAACAGACTAAATGAGTTTGTAGAACTAGCAGTGAATGTAATGCCTACAGTATCTCTCTGGGAATCGGGAAGACTACTGCAGCAATTCTTTATTGATGTAACTAAAGACATGGGACTTGCCTGCAGAAGTACAGTCTACAACCAGTCGCTCATGAAGAAGCTCCAGGAATCCAAGTATGATGTGTTGATTACAGACCCCGTGTTACCCTGTGGGGAGCTGGTGGCTGAGATGCTTGGCATTCCTTTTGTGAATACTCTAAGATTCTTCACAGGCTACACCGTAGAGAAATACTGTGGGCAGCTTCCAGCTCCACCTTCCTACGTGCCTGTTCCCCTGGGGGGACTCACAACCAGAATGACATTTATGGAAAGGGTGAAAAATATGATGTTTTCAATTTTGTTTGACTTCTGGATACAGCAGTATGATTATAAGTTTTGGGATCAGTTTTACAGTGAAGCATTAGGTAAGAGACTGAATTTTACTCTAGGCTACTTTTCAACGTCATTTAGGAAGATAAGAAAAAGCCTAGAGAAATGGAAGAAAAATGTATTCAAAACTTTTACTTTCTCATTAAACTATAAATGATAGTGATGTTTGTTCATTAACATGATTAAGAAGAGAATTCAAGAATTCTTTTGCTGTATGTGTAGTTTTATTAAATAATCAAATGCTTTTGTAAGAGTCCTTGACACTTCACACAGATTTTTTTTTAAAGGCAAACAAAAATCACGCAAACACACAGGTGAATCCAATAAAAGACAAAACATGTCCTTTTTGTCACATAAAAGGCACAAAACCTTTCTTGTGCAATGAAATGTTTTTCCCAGGAAATGTAATTTCTCATTTGATAAAAAGTTTTAATGTTAGTTGTCAGAATAAGAAAAGCTTCCAGTAATAAACTGACATGAACTATTTGGAGGATGGAATTATGTTCATGATTTAAATTCTTCTCTGAAAATACTTTTCTCCTCATTAACTGTAGTGGTTTTAATACACATTTGAACTAACATGTCTTTAATTTGTATCTTTGACTTTTCTCCTGCTGATATTTTTCACAATATTTCAAAATGAAAGTTTGAGTTTTAAATTCTTTATTTTGTTGCCTCATTACTAGTGCTGGAGAACTCTGATTTGTGATTTACTGTAAGCAGCTAACATTATTCATAAATATTGAATATCATTACAGCTCAGAATAATCATAAGTTTTTTCTCTTCTTTTACTAAAGTATATATCATTTAATTTTTTAAAAAATTTAATGATTTTAATCTTACAAGATATCTACTTTGACATTAACTTTTATAAAATATTATAATACTTAAATATTTAAATTTATCACTTCAGGATGCATTTAGTCATTATCTGAATTCACTCATGGGTGCTTAGTAATTTATAAGTGAACTTCTTTTTTGGGACATTTTTAGTGTTACTTTCATTTATTTATTTATTTAAGACCAGGTGTGTCTATGTAGTTTAGGCTGGCCTTGAACTTACTTTCTAGCCCACGCTAGCCTCAAACTTATGGCAATCCCCATGCCTCTGCCTTCTGATTGCTAGGATGTGCTAGCACACCTGGCAGAACCTTTATGTTCTTCGTGTTTACCCAGGCTTTGTCTATCTCAAAAAATGACCCCAAATGTACTTTTGTATGGTCTGTCTCCCATATTTAACTCACTTAGAAAGTACTTCATATTACTATTAGAATATTTAAAATTTAGTTGTATTTAAAATTTTCTTACTGATCCCAAACATGTTCGGGAAGTATTTCACATTTTTTGAATGGAACTCAGTTTTTGAAGTAACTAAGGTGTGACGTAACCAGAGTCAGTGTTTACTCAACTATTTTTCTCTCAGTGCACAAAAAATCTGATGGAAAATTCAGTCAGTTCTACATTCAATTATTTGTAGAATTTGCCGAGTTCATTAACATCATCCATTGCTGTTATTGTGACTGAGGCTACGTTGACTTGCTACTCACATGGAATTTATATGTGACATCATAAACTGAAGTAAATAGTAAGCAAGAAAGCACTATTTCTCTGAAATATTGTGAAGTGAATTCTGCCAATTATCCTTTCCGGTATCAAGGTATCTCCTGTTTTCCTTTGCTCTTGGGCTTCTTAAGAGTCATTTTTGCTCATGTAATTGGACAAGGTTATCTGTAATGGGCCCTCAGAGAAGGTGTACATGAAATGAAGAATTTATATTTTACTGTTTAAAATTGGAGATTTTATATATTAACTTACTCACGTGACATTTGAAAGAACTTAATACTTAGGTAGGAATGGATAGCTGTCTATGTGTATCAACTTCGCAAACATGACCTATGCAGTAAGATTCATAACTATAAAGCACTAAATTTTACATTTATTTGGCCATAAATAAGAATGGAATCTGTTTTCAATTTTTATGTAAAGAAATGGTTTCCATTGTTATTTACAAACACATTCTTCACAGAACTATGGAACTAAAAGCTAGAAATGTCACTTTCAAAAAAAAATCTTTTAACAATAACTTTTAAGTTTGTCATATTGGTGTGATCTATGTATACATCTCATGTCTCCAAGGAGGTGTTTATATTCTGTCTGCATTAGTGAAAGGATTCTCATTTTCACTTAACAAAGAATGACAAATGAGTTTAGGAGATGAGAGTTGACTCAAGAGGAAATGATGGAGTGCATTTTGTTGGATCTTTCAGTGATATGTATGACCACAGACTACAAAAACCTGCAAAAACATGCATACGCCTAATGGAAATTGAAGAGTAAGTGAAGGTGATTTCAGGCCTATGTGAAGGAACTAATATGTTTTCTGCCATTTATTAGGAAGGAAAATGGGGGCTAAGCTTATCAGTAATTGTATATGTATTTAAGTTTTGGATCATTTATTGTTATTCAGTGACACATTTCCTTTCTTTCCCTACCCTTCATCCTCTCATCTTCCTCTAGTCACATCCTGTCCTTCCTCTCCCCTCCCTTCTGCCCCAGATTTTCCATTTTAACATATAATTATTCTAGAAGCCCTAATTTTTCTCCATAATGGCTTGGAAGGAAATTATTGATAATTTTTTCCCTTAGAAACTAAATACACTGATTTCCTTTACTGAAATTTGTTTTTTCAGGAAGACCCACTACCTTGTGTGAGATTATGGGTAAAGCTGAAATTTGGCTAATTCGGACATACTGGGACTTTGAATTTCCTCGTCCATATTTGCCTAATTTTGAATTTGTTGGAGGACTGCACTGCAAACCTGCCAAACCTTTACCTAAGGTAGGTCTATGATGATGAATATTTTAGGTACATTAACATACTTGATTTTTCTTCAAAGTTAACAGCTTCAGTAAGAGAGATGTTTTGCTGAATATGTTAAATATGTCACTCCAAATTTATTTCTCCCAGCATGGTCTAGTGATACTGACTCTTTAGTCTATCTGGGGTAAAAGATTAAATGATTAAAGTGGCATGTTAAAGCTATCTGTATTGGCCCTCTTGGTAAGCACCCTGGCACCGCCAGGAAGAGGACCAGTGGCTACCGAAACCTGTCATGGTGGGACTTAGGCGGCTGCACAAGAAGGCAATTTGCTGCTCTCTTGGTAAGCACCCCTGGCGTCAGCAGGAGGAGAATCAGGCAACCGTGAGCCTACCAGGGAGTGCAATATAGTAATATAGCAATATAGCAATATATGCAACATAGCAATTATGGGGGATTTCCTTCTATGTTCTGTTTGAAGGCAAAAGTTATTTTCACTGTTATGTTTTGTAATGATTGTTTTGCTCTAGTCAATAGTCTCCTTCAATTGATGTTACAATGGTCTGTTATTGGCTTGATTTCGCTACATCTAATTGACTGGACTACTGTTGTGAAGATAATGAGATATACTTTAGTACCTATTACTACCATCCCCGTATCATGCTTTGAAGTTCTGTACCAGTGTCACTACATTGTCTCGATTGGCTTTGTTCTTTCTTGCTCTGTCATACTTTTACTACATTCAAAATAAAACTAAAAAAAAAATAAATTAAAAAAGGCTATTTGTATCTATAGTGTGGATTTTGAAGAGAGAGATGAGAAGCCAGTCATGCAGACCACTGAGGTGACTGTTACAGTTTTTCTTAAACTCGATAGAGTCACAAGAAGGAATAATGACTGAAGAATTTCATAGAGAAGATGCTCTCATGAGAATCCTGGTAAACTGTGTAGATTTGGAGAAGTAAGAGGGAAGCAGTGCTGACAGAAAACACTGAATCTCCCAGTGCTCTGATATTTTAGTTTTAGGACATTATTTGCAGAGTGTTGACCTTTGCTATCTTGGGAAACATTTAGTTGAAACAATACCTGGAATTAAGAGTGGTAAGTGTAGATTTTGATCCATTTATTTGTAGGAGCCAAAGATATTGTTAGTTGATTTCTGGGAATAGTTTGGTTGGCAAATGACTTCGGTGTTGACATAAAACACTAGAAATAACATGGAGTCATCCAACTGGGAGAATCAATTGCATGGGTTATTATGATGTCAGAATTTATTAGAGTGAAAATGAAAGGTGGATACAATATTTCTAAGCATTTCATTCATAATAGTGAGTCAGAAATGTTGGACAGCACAGTATTCAGAAGCAAAAGAAAGTAATAGAGTAAAATATGTTAAGAGCATTGCATTAATTATTAATATCGAGGAGGCAAACACTCATTTATTTCAAGTCCATGTGTTCAATCTCTTTAAAATTTGAAGGTTAAATGTACTGCACAGGAGAATTTTTGATTTCTATTCAGGATACGGAAGGCATACATAAGTTTAAAGTTTCATTTCAGGATTATGGTTAAATTTTACTTGCCAGTCAAGATCTGGATACAACTTTATTGAACATAGTTGAATGGCACTTAATGAAGCAGCAGTTGAAAATATATAGCAAAAGACAAGACTGCTGCCTAAGTCACTAGACAGTACTGAATGATCACATTGTATCCATCCTCCCATCCTTGCTTTATATACACACACACACACACACACACACACACACAACTTCACAAAGCAACTCAAATGTGTATTACAGGAGGAATCGTTTCCATTCCAAAGTTGACTTTTCTGTTGGCATAGACTGAAAAATCTCAGTGACAGTAATGGCTTGTATCCAAGTGATACAAGAATAAAGGAAAATTGAGAGATTGAAAGGAACATAGGGGAATGGAAAAAAAGTCAACTTTTGTATGCACAAATTCCCTATGGTTAATGTGATCACTGTGCATACTTAGAATGTACCAGTAAACTAAATTAATTGAAAAAAATAATGAAGAACTTCAAGAAAAATACCTAAAATAACATGGAGCGTGTGTGTTTCTGTGTTTCTGTTCTCTAACACATTACTCTGTCCATGTGTCTGAAATCAGGTGCTTGCAGGAGCACGTTTGTTTCCACGCTTGCTCCTCTTCCCCTGCTCCATGCTACTCTTGTCAGGGCCTTTCAGTGTAGCATGCCAGCTGCTTTGGTGATGAACTCAGGATTACTTTTTGTACTCAGGATTGTTGTGGCTCTCCTGTGCCTTTTTTGAAGCCATATGAATTTTAAGATTTTATTTGTATTTCTGTGAAGAATGCTGTTGGTATTTCATAGGAGTTTCATTAAGTTTGTAGATAGATATGAACAATATGAATATTTTCAATATATTATTTTTAATTCAGGAACAAGGAATGTTTCCATTTTCTAATATGTTTTTTATTTTGTTTTTCTAAGTATTCTGTCATTTTAATTATAGAACAATTTTGCTTCCTTGATAAATTTGATTTTCAGGCATTTAGTTTTTTTGACATTATTATAAATGGAATAGATTTCCCAATTTCTTTCTCAGTGGGCTCATTCTTACCACATAGGAATGTAATTTTTGTATGGGTCGAATTTATTTCCTACCATTTTCCTGAATTGTTCATCAAATACAAAAATAGTTTACTGGAATTTCTTGTGTGTTCTAGGCAATGAGTCATATTACTTGCAAATAGGGATAATAAAATTCTTTGTTTTTATGCTTGTCACGTTGTTATGGCTAAATTTCCAAGTAATCAATTTCACTGAGCAGTCATGTTGAAAGTGTACACTCTGCCTTCTTCTAATTTTAAGCAATAAGTTTTCAGTTTTTGCCATTTAATTTTATATTGCTTTTGAGTTTGTCATGTATTGATTGTACCAACAAGGTGAGATCTTTTGATATTTATTTATTTTTTATTTTTATTTTTTTATTTAAAAGGAAAAAACAAAAAACAAAACAAAACAGTGTAAGGCAACAAGTAATACAGAATTAAAAAAAAAACGGCAAGAAATCCTTGTTAATAGATTACATACTGTCATCTTAGAAATAGTTGTTCAAGTTACACGATTAAAGCATACAAAGTGGACAGTGAGACTGCAAACAGTTGTATTCAATGACCCAAAAACTCAGTAATATGGGCATCTATCTTGACACACATAAACACACTTGCAGTTGTTTAGTGCTCCTTTAGAGCACTTATTTTCCTCTCTTTTTTACAACAAAATTTATACATTTTGGGTTTTATTACTCCTATAGTTCTTATTACTATTTTTTGGAAGAGAATAAAACCAAATATGACAAAACAAAGCTGTCAGTCAAAACCAAGGATAGACATAGCACATGATATAAAAACAGAGTATAAGGTTATCAACAATGGTTACCATAATGTCTCTTGTTTCTGTAAAAAGAATTGCCTATATCATTAGGTATAATAAAGTTGAACAAAACAGTACAGAACAAGACCAATAAAACCTAAACACTGAAACATTACAGGACCTCAAAAGAAGATAATAGTCAAACCAGAATGGGCATCATAGTGAATCTTACTGCCTTCAAAAAAGTTCCTATACCCTCAAACTTGATACTATCAAACAGAACGGAACAGTCTATTCAGTCAAAACAAGATAGTGGGAGTAATACAGGGCTTCAAATCAAGTTAATAGGAAATCAAAAAAGTTATTATAATATATCCTGTTAATTTTTTTGATTTTCCCCCTTAATTAAAAAAATAAAAAAAATTTTAATGAATAAGGGGGAGATTAGGATAACAGAGAATATAACAACATAACAACAGGTCAAAGCATGGCAATTTCAGCAACCTAGTGCTTCACCACCAAATAACCCAACTTAACAGTAATTACCATAGTGTCTTTTTCCTTGAAATATTTGAATATAACTTCGTGTATGATAGCATCAAACATATCATGACAGCGTGAAACCATTGAAGTGGATGAAAGTATTACAGGGCATTTAGAACCAGCTAACAGAAAACGAACAATGGTTTCTATATTATCTCTTTGCCTATAAAATTTTTTGTTTGTACTATCACACATAATTAAATCCAGTAAGGTACAACATGATAAAACCAGTGGAGACAGAAGAGCAGCAGTTTGGTGGGGCTTCAAAACAAGATGATATTAAATCAGCACTAGCTATTATGATGTCTTGTTTTCTTCAAAATAGCTGTTCATTTCATCACAGGCAGTAATATCAAGCAGGCCAGAATAAAGCCATTTCAATTAATGAGTGAAAACTTTATAAGGCTTGAAAGCCACATAATGGGGAATCATGATTATCACATACTTTTACATATTTGAATCATTTCTTACACTAGGGAAACTATTCAGTATTCACACATGTGCATTTGATTTATTTCACTTATGGGTATGGTCTCAAGCTGCGCCCATTTATTTATAAATATCTCGATGTGATCCTTCTTTATAGCTGAGTAGTACTCCATTGTATAAAACTACTACAACATTTTATCCATTCATCAATTGATGGACACTTAGGTTGTTTCCAAGATCTGGTGATTACAAATTGTGCTGCTATAAACATAGCTGCACATATATCACTGTGGTATGATGTTTTCAGTTCTTCTGGGGATATGCCTAGAAGTGGAATAGCTGGAACAAATAGGACTTCCAGTCCCAGCTTTTTGAGAAATCTCCAGACTGATCTCCACAAATGTTGTACCAGTCTACACTCCCACCAACAGTGTAGGAGAGTTCCTTTTTCCCCACAGCCTCTCCAGGATTTGTTGGTTTTCTTGATCCTGGCCACTCTTTCAGGAGTGAGATGGAATCTCAGTTTGGTTTTAATTTTCGTTTCTCTAATGATTAATGATGTTGAACATTTTTTCATGTATTTATTGCCATTTGTATTTCTTCATCTGAGAAGTGTGTATTCATCTCAGATGCCCATTTTTGGATTAGATCTTTGAATTTTGTGGGTCTGAGTTTTTTTTTTTTTAATTCTTTGTATGTTTTAGAAAAAAGACCCTTGTCTGAGGGAGAGTTCACTAAGATTTTGTCCCAGGTTGTGGTTTTTCTTGTCACTATGCTGGAGATTTTTTTTTGACATGCAGAAACTTTTTAATAAGAGGTGGTCCCAGGTATTATATCTGGGAAGTATTTCCAGCATGGTTTGAGTCTTGTTCATGAGTTCTCTACCTACCTCTATGTCTTCAAGATTTTACCTAATTTGTCTTCCAACAGATTTACTGTTTCTGTTTTAATATTGAGATCTTTGATCCATTTAGATTTTAATTCAGTACATGGTGATAGGCATGGGTGTAGTTTTAGTTTTTGGCAAATGGAGAGCCAGTTCTTCCAATATCATTTATTAAAGAGACTGTCGTTCTTCCAGCGAACCTCTTTGGCTCCTTTATCAAAGATAAGGTGATTGAGTGTGTTTGTAGTTGTGGTTGTAATCTATTCCATTGATCTTCTAATCTATTCCATTGATCTTCAGCTCTATTTTGATTCTAGTACCATGTTGATTTTACTAGGGTTGCTTTGTAGTATAACTTCAAGTTAGGGATTGTGATGCCGCCTGCCTTGCCTTTGCTGCTTAGAACTGTCTTTGCTATTCTAGGTCTCTTCTCACTCCAGATGAATTTTAGGAGTGACTTATCGAGATTTATGAGGTATGGTGATGGTATTATCGGGATTGCATTGAATCTGTATAAGAGTTTTGGGAGAATGGCCATTTTCACCATGTTTATTCTTCCTGTCCATGAGCAAGGGATGTCTTTCCATTTTCTGAGATCATCTTCAGTTTCGTTTTTCAGTGTATTATAATTTGTCCTGTATAAGTCTTTCACTTCTTTCATAACAGTAATTCCTAAATATTTCATTTTTTTGGTTGCTAGTATGAAGAGTGTGGCTTCACTTAATTCTCTCTCTGTGATTTTGGTGTTATTGTATAGGAATGCTATTGATTTTTGAGTATTGATTTTGTATCCAGATACATTACTGAATTTAGTTTTTATATCTAAGAGTCTTTCAGTGGAGTTTAGGGGGTCTTCTATGTAGAGTACTACGTCATCTGCAAACAATGATAATTTAACTTCTGGTTTTCCTGTCTTTACCCCTTTCATTTCTCTCTCTTATCTAATGCTCTGGCTTGTGTTTCCAGTACTATATTAAATAGGAGTGGTGTGATAAAGGACATCCTTGCCTTGTGCCTGATTTTAAGGTAAAGGTCTTCAATTTTTGGCCATTTAGTATGATACTGGCTGTTGGTTTGTCTGAGATGGCCTTTATTATACTGAGCTAAAGACCATCTATTACAATTTTCTGTAAAGTTCTTATCATGAATGAATGTTGGACCTTATCGAAAGCTTTTTTTTGCATCTAAAGAAATGATCATGTTATGTTTTTTTTTATAGTTCTGTATTACGTGTACCCTTACACCACTTTGTTTTGTTTTGTGTTTTTCTCTTTTTCCTCTTTAAAAAAAAAAAAGAAATGATCATGTGATTCTTACTTTTGGCTTTATTGATACAGTGGATTACATTTACTGATTTACATTTGTTGAACCATCCCTGTATGCCTGGGATGAAACCCATTTGGTGATGGTGTATAATCTTCTTGATGATTTGCTACATCCTATTTGCCAAAATTTTATTGAGGATTTTTGCTTCTGTGTTCGTTAGGGAGTTGGTCTATAGTTCTCTTTTTTAGTTGGATCTTTCTCAGGTTTTGGTACTAGAGTAATATTTGCTTCCAGGAATGACTTAGGCAGGACTGCTTCCCTTTCAGTTTCATTGAATAGTTTGAGGAGTGTCGGCATTTGATCTTCTTTGTATTTTTTGTAGAATTCTGCAGTGAATCTGTCTGGGCCTGGGCTTTTCTTTGTAGGTAAGGACTTAATTACATTTTCAATTTCATTAATAGAGATTGGGTTATTCAGCAGTTTTACATCCTCTTGATCTAGCTTTGGTACTTCATATGTTTCTAGGAATCTGTCTATTTCTTTTGTGTTATCAAACCTTTGAGAGTAGAGGTTTTCAAAATAGGTGTTGCTGATCCTCTGTATTTCTACAGAGTCTATAGTGATTTCACCCTTTTCATTTCTTATTGGATGAATTTGAGCTTTTTTCCCCCCTTTTTTTAGTAAAGTTGGCTTGGGGCTTATCAATTTTATTTATTCTTTCAAAGAACCAACTCTTTAATTTGTTGATTCTTTGGATTGTTTCTTAGTCTCTGCATTGATTTCTGCTCTGACTTTTGTAATTTCCTCTCTTCTTTTGGATTTGTGCTTGACTTGCTCTTCTTTTTCTAGCTGTTTGAGGTGTAGCATCAGGCTATTTATTTGTATTCGTTCTGTTTTCCTGATGTGGGAACTCAGTGTGATAAATTTTCCTTTGAGGACGGCTTTCATTTCATCCCACTGATTCTGGTAATTTGTATCTGTATTTTCATTTTCTTGTAGGTATTGTTTAATTTCTTCTTCAATTTCCCATTACCCACTGATTACTCAATCGTGTGTTATTCAGTTTCATGTGTTTGTGGGATTTTTGAAGGATCTTTTATCATTAATTTCTAATTCCAAGGCGCTATGATACAATAACATGCAAGGGATAATTTCAACTCTTTTGCGTTTATTTAAATACATTCTGTGAGCTAATATATGGTCTATTTTAGAGAATGACCCATGTACTTCTGAGAAGAATGCGTCCATTTGTTCACAGGTGTGACCGAGTTCTATTATTTCTTTGCTGATTTTCTGTCTGGTTGATCTGTCCCTTGGTTCCAATGGTATGTTAAGGTCTCCTGTTACAACTGTGTTACTGATAATTTAATTTTTCATTTCTGTTAATACTTGTTTTATATAACTGGGTGCTCTGGAATTTGGTGCATATAACTTAAGGTAGTTATCTTGTCCTCTTGAAGTTTTCCCCTAATTTTTCTCCTATTCTGTTTAAGATAGTTATCTTTTCCCTTGTAGTTTTTCCCCTACACGAGTATGTGGTGACCTTCTTTGTCTTTTTTGATTATTTTCGGCTTGAAGTTCACATTGTCTGCAAACAGAAGGGCTACTCCTGCTGTTTTTTGGATTCCTGTTACGTGAAGTATCGTTTTCCATGCTTTGACTTTCAGTCTGTGAGTATCCTTCAGGGTTAAATGGGTTTCCTGTAAACAGCATATGGTTAGATTTTTTCTTGATCCATTCTGCCAGTGTGCTTCTTTTAATTGGTGCATTGAGACCATTTACATTAATGGTTATAACTGTTATATGTTGGTTTATTGTTGACATGTTATCTTTCTGTTGTTGCATTTTTATCTTTCTGTTCTGTTTAATTATCTGCTTTGCTTGGTGTTTTTTTCCCTTCTGTATCTAAACTGTCTTTCAATATTTTTTGCAGGGTTGGTTTGGTGATCATGAAGTTCTTCAGCTGTTCTTTGTCATGGAAGTATCTTATTTCACCATCAATTTTGAAGGATAGTTTTTCAGGGTACATCAGTCTAGGTTGGAAATCATTTTGCTTTAGGATCTGGAATACTTCACTCCATGCTCTTCTTGACTTTATTCTTTGTCTGAGTAGTCTCCTGTGATTTTGATAGGTTTTCCTTTATAAGTGATCTGTCTTTTCTCTCTGACAGCTTTTAATAATCTATTCTTGTGTTAGATTTCTGGAATAGTGATTATTATATATCTGGGTGTAGTTTTATCTTGGTTTTGACTATTTGGAGTTCTATATGCTTCACTGAACCTGATGTTGGTTTCTGATCTCATGCTTGGGAAATTTTCAGCTATTACTTCTCTAAATATCCTCTTGAAGTTCTTTATATTATCCCCTTCTTTTTTATTAATCGCTGTCAATCTTATGTTGTTTTTCTTTGCATCATCTTGTAATTGTTGAATTGTTATTTCCTGATTCTTTGTTAGTTTAAAAAGATCTTTCCTTTCCTGTTCACTGGCTGCAATCCTGTCTTCAAGGTCTGAAATTCTATCTTCACTTACATTGAGGTGGTTTTTACAGCTTTCAGTGGAGTGTTTGATTTTCTGTATATCTCTGTGCATCTGCTTTATGTATTCTCTTTGTTTCTCATATTGCTCATCTAGGGATTCTATCTTTTTGTTTAGATCCTCCAATTTTTTAACTGTGTTTTCTTTAGATATGTTCAGCATCTCTTTCATTTCTTTTATCATTTCTTTTTTTACCTGGGAGATTATTTCGAGTTTGAATTCCTTTAAAGCTTCTTGGAGTTGCTTGCTTATTGCTATTATGTCCAATATTTGAGGTGTATGGCATGTATTTTCTTCTATATACATCCCTCCCAGGATTTCCTGAGATGGGCTGGAGGTTTGAGGTTGTAATTTGGTCTTTCGTTTTGTCATTTTCCTATATTTCTGTGTTTCAAGTGGTATTCGAATTCTTCCTCAGGGTCTGTTGGAAATCCATGTCTATGCCTGCAGCTCCTGGGACTCTGGCACCCAGTTGCCCCAGGCTGCAGGCCCCCTGGATCCCATAGTACTCACCTGCTTGCTTAGAACTCCACAGTCCCAAACAAGCTGGGCTCAGGGGACAGAGGGCACCTGCCTGCCTGCTTAGAACTCCACAGTTCTCTGAGCTGGAAAAGGGGGATGGATGTAGGCACCTCAGATCTGCCTAGCCATTTCACTGCACCTGGAAGTCTCCAGGGGCCTGAACAAGCTGGGCTCAGGGGAGAGTGCATGGGGCACTTACCCTAGGACGCTGGGCCTCTGGAACTGGTGATGCTTGCCTGGTTGCTTAGATACCCACAGTCCTCCAGACACATGGGAGGCAGATGCAGGCGCCCCAGACCTGCCTAGTTCCACTGCACCCCGATGGTGCGAGAGTCCCAAACAGGCTTGGCTCTGGGGAGAGTGGGTGCCTGCCTGGTTGCTTAGAACTCCACTGTTCTCTGAATGCAGCCAGAAAGGGGAGACCGATGTAGGTGCCTCAGACCCGCCTAGTTGTTTCAGTGCATCAGGAAGGCTCCAGGGTCCCGAACAGGCTGGGCTCAGGGGAGAGTGCACAGGCACTTACCCCAGGATGCCAGGCCTCTGGAACTGGTGATACTCTCCTGTTTGCTTAGAAATCCACAGTCCTTCCTTGATATTTATTTTTAATAATCATTTTTATCAAGAAGAGATATTGTATTTCTCAAAGACTTTCTGTATGTCTAGATATGCTGATGTAACTTTTATCTTTCATTCTATTCAGGCATTGTTTTATAATTATTGAATTATGTATTTGAAAATATAGTAGCTTACACAGGACAAAATTTATGTGACTTTTCCTTTAGTGCTTGCTAACATGCTTGAGTTTTTACTTGATTTGGTATCAGAGTAATAATGGCACTGTAAGGTTAATTTAGAAGCCTTTCTTCTCTTGTTATTACCCAGTTAATTTGGAAGAATACTGATGTTAGCTTCTCTGTAAAGGTCTGGTAGAAAAAAATAGTTAATTCTATCAGTTTTTGTTAGGTGGTAGAGTTTTTATTATTGTATCAATTTCATCAGTTGCTGTTGTTCTCTTTGGATTGTTTTTAATATGCTTGCTTCAAATTTTTTATGTCTTATGTGGCTACAAATCTAACCATAGTTTTCAGATTTTCTGATTTAATGGAGTAACAATTTTCAAATACTTTCAAATAACTCTTTAGATTTCAATTGTGTCTTTTGACAATTTTTTTTTTTAGTTTTAACTTTATTATTCTGTGCCATTTCTTTCTTTTTGTAGATTTGACTAAGGGTTTTTAACATTGTTTACCTGTTCAAATATGAACTTAAAAGTGGTATAAACACTTACATCTTACTCTTTTAATTTCATGTCTGATACCTATTATTTCATTTTATGTACTGATTTTCAGTTTGATGGTTCTCATTTTACCGAGATATTATAGCTTTCATGGTTTTGTATCTTTAAGATCATTCATTTTCTCAAGTAGGCACTCATAGCTATAAACTTCAGCCTTACAAGTGCCTTCATTGTTCCCAACACATTGGGGTATATTTTCTTTCCACTGTAGTTTTATTCAAGGAATTTAAAAAAAAATCCTCTAATTTTCTCAGTGAACCATTGGAAGTTCAAGTATGTGACTCAGTCTCCTTCTTGGTATATAGTTTATACAATTTAATTTGCTGTTGTTTTCTAATATTATTGAACTGTGATCAATTTCTTTTATATTTCATAAAAGTGACTTTTTGGATTTAAATTTGGTCAATTTTATGAAAAGCTTCATGGAGTTCTGAAAATTGAGCATATTCTGCTATTGGATAAAACACACTGTAGGTATCTGTTCAATCAGTTTGATCCATAGTATAATTTAACTCTTACATTTATTTTATTTTATTTTATTTTATTTTATTTTATTTTATTTTATTTTATTTCATCTCGTTCACCTCAGTGATGAGATGGGGCATTCACTTGCACCCACCAGGACTGTATTGGTGTCTCTTTTTATGTGGAGTAGTGTTTGTTTTAGGAACCGGGTTGTGAGGGCCTTTGTTGTTTATGTTTATAAGTGTGATCTCTTCTTGGTGAACCGTTTCCTAATAATGCCTTATAACAATTATAGTTGTCAGAAATAAGTATAAGTGTTGTTTCTTCTTGGTGAATTGTTTCCTTATATAAACTGAGTTCATTTGTCTTTTCTGACCAGTTTTGTTTTGATATCAACTTTGCTACTTACAAATGTAGCTGTCCCTGTTCATTTTCAAGCTGCAGTAGCATGGAGTATTATTATTATTATTATTATTATTATTATTATTTTACTTTAGCCCACTTATCTATGCAGGTGAAGTTTCTCTCTTGAAAGCCATATATAGATAGAGCTTGTTTTTAACTCCATCTGTCAATCTATGCCTTTTATTGGAGAACTAATTTGATATACACTATGAGCAATTATTAATTGTGTAAACTCACTCTTGTTGTGTTTTTAGTGCTGGAGCTATCTCTGTTTGTTGATAAGCAGTTTCTGAGTGAGATTTTTCTTTCACTGGGCCGGTGGTGCTTGTTCTTCCCATTCTCTTTAGACACTCTGCGATGCTGGTTTTGTGGTTCTGAAGAAAATCTCTGCAGGGTGCAATAATACTTATCAAAAATTATTTTCATTCAGGTTTTGAAAATTTTCATTCCAAGTTCTCCTAATCTTTAAGTTTTCCATTGAGAAATTTGCTATTATTCTGATGGATTTGTCCTCACACAAGATTTGGCATTTTATCACCTTTCAGTATTTTTTTTTTTTTTTTTGGCTTGGTATTTCTAGCATCTTCCCTACAATGTGTTGTGCAGTGGTTCCTTTTTTCTCATTTCTCTTTGGTATTTCATATGCCATCTTTACTTGGGCATCCACATCATTCTTAGTTTGGAGGAATTTCCTGCAGTAATTTTAGTGAGTAAACTTTTTAATATCATTAGCCTGTATTTCAATGCCATCTTCAAGACATATCATCCTTAAATTTGTTCTTTAAGACTGTCTGAGATTTCTGAAACAAGCTTTACATGATTTCTTGTTTTATTTTTTCTCATCATTACTAACTGAATTTTTGGAACATGCACCTTGTCCTCATGTGTCCTTTCCTCTGAATCATCTTGACTATTGCTGATGTGTCATTGAATATCTATTTGACTTATCCGTTTTTATTTCTGAAATTTCTGCTGCACTCTTTTTGCTAACCATTCTAATCAATAAAGTGGTCTTTTGTATCCCAGGAGGACTGTGCTTGCCATGAAGATCACAGATATCCTGACTCTGGGGCACATCTAGTCTCAGATCAGCTTGCACCAATTACCGACCTGGCTGATCACCATGTCATCCACTGTGTTCAAACTTCAACATTTTTGCCCTGACCCAGTGCCCACCAAGATTTTTCCAAGCTCAGAGTTTGTTCTCTCAGAATGCATGGACTGTGATCTTTCTGTCAATCTAGTGGCAGTAATATTTTCCATGTTGTAGTCATATTTTTTCTGGACCCTAAATATTGTAGGTGTCCCTGTTCATTTTCAAGCTCCAGTAGCATAAATCTTGAGAAATACGTTAGTTAGTGCAAAAACAGTTAACAGCTTGAAATTATAGAAAAGGGAGGAATTTCTGAGCCCTAAGTAGGAGTTACACAAGCTATCTTTGCACACTAGTTCTGCCAATGTTCATTTCCTCCTTGCTGTATAGAAGCTGCTCATGGCAGGGGTGGTCTGAAGATGGCGTGCCTTAAATTGCAGAGGACACACATGATAATCTCTTGTGTTCACTGGATTACACTCCCATCTGTTGTCTGTTTAGACTGTCTTCATAGCAGCAGAGTCAGCACTCACAGGAATATGTTCATATTTTTTTTTTACCACTGAACAAAAGTCAAAATGACTATCCCATGATGAACCATACTTCATTCAGTGCCAGGATATCTTATTTCAATTCATTTATGTGTGTTTGTAAATACCAAGACCTCTGGATTTCTAATACTCTAGTATTGCACTCATACAATGTTCTGTCTCCTAACAACTCTTCATTTCTGTTAAGAAAAATGTTACTGCTGTTGATAACCAATAATTAAAATTGAAGAGTGATGAGCAGGTGAATTGAACATGCCCTTGTGTGAATAAAAGAAAGCATGTTTCTACAATATCAGTGGTCAGTTTTCTGTTTCAATCTGTTGCTAAACTGGAACTTAGTATTCTGGGTGACTGCTACGTACAGGTTGCCTAAAGTCTACCATTTGCCAACCACTTTTAGCAATTTGTCAATCTCACATCTAGAATCTTTCCAGTACTTTCTTTCATGACTACTTTCATAAGCTTACAAACAATTTTGTCAGTTAGGAAAATTAAATCCTGTGGATAGTGATTTCAGTCCCACCAAAGCAAAGTTGCCCCTTACTGCCTGCTCATTTCTGTAATGATTTGATTCTGTGCTTGTACTTGTAATCACTAATTGCATAATTGAATATTTTTAATAAATATTTTTTCTCTTGAACTACATGATTTCACATTTCAGACAGCAGAGCTTGTTTGTTTTATTTATGTTATGGTGGTTTACACAAAATACTCAATACTGACAAGTTAAAGTAGGAAAGAATTATTTAGTTCACAGTTTGTAGTGGTTTCTGTCCCTAATTGTTTGTCTCTAAGGTAGGGTGGGATGGCAGAGGAGCATCACAGAAGAGAAAGAGTCCTTGTCATGGTGGGGCATGCAGAAGGCAAAAAGGAGAAAGTGAAAGCAGCAGAAGAAACAGCAAAATAACAGAAACTGCAACAGCAGCAACAGTCCTCTTTATATCTCTTTGTATTTCATTCAGGATTCCTGCCTTTCTGGTACAGTTAGACTGGGGCATCCTCATTCTCAGCCTCACATACTTAATGCCAGCACCACAAACCTCTGATCCAGGCAACTCCAAAAAACCAAACCCAAGAGTGCATGAAGGAACTTGTGATACAGCTCAGTGGCAGAGTGCCTGCCTAGCAAGTGTAAGACCTGGAGTTTAATTCCTGGTGACAGACAAACAACAACAATTGTATGAGGCTTTGGAGAACAGCTAGACAAAAGCTACAACACTGTGTAACAATTTCTTTCATACTTATTGTCTCTTTATCCCACCAAATATTGTGCCTTTTTAACGGAGAGAATTGATGTCTGCAGGAAATGGAAGAATTTGTCCAAAGTTCAGGTGAAGATGGTGTGGT
The DNA here is from genome assembly GCF_034190915.1 of Cavia porcellus. Classification (NCBI taxonomy): domain Eukaryota; kingdom Metazoa; phylum Chordata; class Mammalia; order Rodentia; family Caviidae; genus Cavia; species Cavia porcellus. The sequence continues at coordinate 44,865,170 of NW_026947513.1, read as the reverse complement.
GGTGTTTTCTCTGGGGTCCATGGTGAAAAATCTCACAGAGGAAAAAGCCAATCTCATTGCTTCAGCCCTCGCCCAGATTCCACAGAAGGTCAGTATACCGGCTGGTCCTGCTAAACAGCTTTGCATTAACCACAGAGAGACTAGAGAAAATCATACTCTTTGCTGGGAGCAGTTAAATTCACTGTACATGGAGCATAACTGACACAAGCCTTAGGTAGGAATCTGTATAACAGACAGTTTAGTCACATGTCATCATCTGCTACATTGATCATTGTCATGCTGGAATTACTATGGAAACATACTTTTCTGATCACATATTTAATGGAATACAGATGGAAATATTAGGTCATTCTAAATATTTTGACTGGCACTAACTAATGCAAAATATTTTTAAAAATGATACTGCTGTGGTCTAGGATAAGAAAAATAATACACTCAGGAGAAATGCTAAAAAATAAACTCTAAATTTCTGAGTTTTATATTCTATAAAAGATGAGATTAATTTTAATGCAGAAATCTGGATTAACTTATTCTTTTAAATGGAATATTCTAAGGTTAAAATGAGTTGAAATTCTAATGTATTTGCCCAATAATGTCATTTTTCTTTTTTGTGCTGTTTAATAAAACTGAATTTATATTCTAAAACTCATTTTATTCATATATTTGTTAAATTACACATATTATATATATAGATAAGTATTCTACATGTGTTAAAATTTAGGAGACTTATTTGTATGCTTGTTATTTTAAAGCTTTCTGCTGAATTGAAAGGTTGTCTTACTTCTCTAAGCAAAAAGACTATGTAAAAATTTATTAGAATTTCAGCAAATATCTTTTTAAAATGGAATATAAACAAGCGCCTTAATTTTGCCCTAATAAGGAAAAAGAAAGAAGGAAAGAAAGAAAGAAGGAAAAAGAAATACAAAAGAAGAGAAAAAAATACAGGAGCAGATAGGAATAAAGAATAAAAGAGAGTAAAACAGAGATATAATGGAGAGAAGAAAGGAAAGAGTCAAGAAGGCAACAAGATAGACAGAAATCGATTCAGAATAAAGGAAGGAGGGAAGAATAGTTATGAAAAGAAAATTTCAGCATAAAAATCTCACAGATGCCATCTTGGTTACTTTTCTTTTTGCTGAGACAAAATACCCAATGCCAATAATGAACAAAGGAAAGGTTTGTATAGCTTATGGTTTGTGGAGATTTCAGGCCATACAGAGCTGGTTCCAAGGCTGGGGTCATGGCTAATAGGTAGCTTGTCATGGTGCCCATAGCAAAAAGGCAAAAGGGCAACATCCCTTATACTGTATGTTGGTACACAACCATCCTCACCCTGTGGGTGCAACACTCATCACCAATCCCAAATGCTAGACTGGACAATGAACCAATCACAAATGCTAGACTCCATCAACTTTGAAAGGCCCACCTTCATGATTGTATGAGGCTTTCGTGGGACATCTATAGACAAACCATAACATTATGCTCTGGTTCCCCAAAGACTTATGCACATTCCTTTATGGGAAAGGCATTTAGTCCATATCCAAGAATTGCCAAAATCTTAAGAGTTTCAACATTGCTGAAAAGATCAAATCCCAAATCCCCTTCAAGTTCTATGGCAAATTCTTAGCTGTAAGTCCCTATACAAATGAAAACAAAGTTAAACACATCAAATATTCAATGGAACAATATAAACATTTACAGGACCATATGAAAGAATGGGACCAACGTGAGTCTAAAATCTAGTAGGGCAGTACTGAGGTCTGCTACCAGGTGGAGCACTACCCAGATTTTACTCACTGTTGGCTGTAGGGATCTAGCTTCTTGGTTACTAAGCACTCTGAACCTTATTGTGAGGAACAGATTCTCTATTCAGTCCCTGTTTTGGAACCTAGTGCAGCCACCATGATTTTGGGACCTTCTGTGGCCACCACTGCCATTCTAGAACATGACTCTCTATGGATTTCTACTCAAAACAAAGTCTTTCACTTCTGAACTTTTGAGGCTGTAAAGGGTGGAGACCTGTGATGCTCCCAGGTCATCTTTTCTATTCTGTTCCTTCCCAGCAATCAAGATCTCAACTCTATCTTTATAGACCTCAGCTTTACTGTAGGTTTCTTTCAGGCCAAACCACAATGTTTTAAATCATCCAGTTGGGCTCTTTGCTCTTGAATCACATCATCAATTTGGCCAAAAGCCTCCAGTGATAGCCATGCCAATGCCACAGCATTCAACTGCCTTGAAATTTCTTTTGCCAGATAAATTAATCCAATGCCCTTCATCTCAGTCTCAGGCAAAATCCCTGGACATGAGCAAAACTCACGCACATTTTCTACCAAGCCATAACATACATTGTGTGGAGTCCAACAACCAGTGTTGTCCTTCTCCCAAGCAGAAACCTCCTGAACCTGGTCTTTACTGGTCATCTGAGCTCTGACCAGAATCTCCCATATAGAACAAACTAAGATGTTTGGGACTACTCTTTCAGGTGATATCTTTGAGCCTTTCCAAACTCTTCTTACAAGCCATTTCCAAAGGTTCTTGAACCATGTGGTCAGACATAATTAGGGCAAACTACCTGTCTCCACTGGTACCAAATTCATAAATGTGAAATTCAGGTGCCTCTCTATACCTGCATGAGGCTTTGAGGGACCATCAAAACACAAAGCATAACATTCCATCACTTGACCCCCAAAGACTAATGAATGTTTAATATAAGGGACAGAAAGAGTCTTCGCTCTGTGCTCTTCTGCTTTGTGTCCCTTTCACTCTTGTCACTCGCAGCCACCATCACCATGTGCCTCTTAGCTATACCACTCTGCCTTGGAACCAGCTGAGTACGGAGTGAGACCTGCACAAAGTGTAAGCTAAATAAATCTTTCCTTGCTTCATTTTTTGCATTGGTTATTTTGTCTCAAAAATGAGAGAAAAGTAGCCAAAACAGAATCTAAAGATAAAAATTTTTAGGCAAACATTACATTTGTGAACAAAAATGATTAAGTATCATTTAATAAGTAAGTTACAGATTATACGTGTGTGTCTTCATGTTTTAAATCCCCATTGAATACATGAAGACATGTTTTGCTCATTTTTTTCTACTTTTCAATTATTATCTCACTCCTAACAGCTTTCCAGTGATTAGTATCAAAATAATAACTGTACACTCACTAATGATAAGTACCAAAATAATAGTATTGTTCATAATAGGACATTAGTACAAACTTTTCCAAAAAGTAGATGTGGACAGTCCAACTATGCATCTTAATGTTTGCAAATTACTATTAAAATAGCCTCCCTCAATTATCACCTGAGGTGTGATCAAGTGATTCCTAAATAATTCTGAAGCTTTAGCACACATGCAGGTTTTCTGTTTTGACATGCACATCACTGTCTCCCACAGGTTTTATGGAGATACAAGGGAAAGGAACCAGCCACTTTAGGACCCAATACTCGGCTGTTTGACTGGATACCTCAGAATGACCTTCTTGGTAAGACCCTGAGAGGAGAAGAGCTGTTCAGTTGGACAGCAGATGAGTTCAGCAACATTTTAAGAGCAAAGGCATTAAAAACATTTAACGTCTTCAACATTTCACCTTTGACATCCAGTTTTAAGGAAGACATGATTAAAAAATTGGTCATTTATTGGTGTATGCTTTCTTTGGTTCCCACAAGAGAATCTTCATTTAATCTTCATTCCCACAAGAGAAGCTCATCAGCCTAGGAGTTTCAATGGTATGTAATCACCCTTAGTGAGGCCTCCCTTACAGTGAGGAGGAAGTTAGGTCCTGCTAGGGCTATATGTTCAGCTTCTGTGGAAACTACCTTTTTCATTGACTTATGGAATTCCTTTTGTCTTTTCTGTCTTTGGATTTCTAATGTGTTATGTGTCTATCCACATCATTTCCTACACCAGGTCACCCCAAAACCAAAGCTTTCATCACTCATGGTGGAACTAATGGAATCTATGAAGCTATTTATCATGGGGTTCCTATGGTGGGAGTCCCTATGTTTGCTGATCAGCCTGACAACATTGCTCACATGAAGGCCAAAGGAGCAGCTGTGGAGGTGAACATGAACACAATGACAAGTGCAGACCTGCTGGGTGCCTTGAGGACAGTCATCAATGATCCTTCGTAAGTACTGCTGCTTGTGAAAGCTGGCCTTCAATGTACCATGATTTTTGTTCTGCTGGAAATTTGGAATGTTTCATATCTTTTTAATTGAGTTACTTGCAAATAGTACAATAGTAGTATAGTATGCCTGCTATAGAATCATTTATTTAGCATCAACTGCTGACAGGTTTTTGTATTACGGGGAGACAAAGAAAAAAAAACTAAACCAACTAAAAATTACCTAAAAATACTCTTTTGATTATATGCAATTTTATACCATTTTGTGAGCAATCTGTTGAATTTTGTGAATAGACAGTTAAGTGTTGCAAACAACAGTAAATACAGTATGAAAGTGACAATGTGCCCAATGTTCATCATTTCAAAATAACTATTATTATTCACTGTTAGGTGTTATTATTATGTACTGTTTTAAAATAAGAGCTGTTTCTGAAAAATTATCATATATTTCAGAATACTGTATAAATCATTATTTTGCAAAGGACTAGAAAATCAAGAGTTTCATTAATTTTATTATGATATTTTTGCTATTCAAAAATATTGACTTCAGTGTTCAATCAATTGTTTAAATTATGAGGTTTCATTTTCTGGATATGCAAGTATGTAAATTCCATGATACTTTTAACTCTCACGCACAAAATATTCCTTAGTTTTTATTACCGATTTTAAAACTATTGATGTCAGGATGCAATAGTAAACACGTAAAATTTATATGGAAATACCAAAAATTATTTCAAAAAGCTTTCAATTGACCCTACACATAATACTAACTTTGATAATATTTGGGAACACAAAGTTATAGTGCATGGTACATATATGAACCACTATTCTCCTTTAAAAGAATATTTTATCTTTGTTTGAATTTACGTGTAAAAATTTGTCAAACATAGTGTATTTCAGCTTTAAATAAAGAAATGAGATCTAGGGATTTAGCTCAGTTGCATAAACATTAGCCTGGTAAGTGCGAGGTCAAGAATTCAGAAATGAATATAAATTGAGTATATGTATTCTCTTGAAATAGAGAATATCTCCAGCAAAAATTCAATTTTGTGGAAACTTCTTTCATTGCCAAATTAGGTTGCATGATATGATAAGAATAATTAAGTGACTTGAATCTTATTTATGTTTCGGTACAGTTAAGAGATTGAGCATTTATTTTTTTCACTATGCTAAAGGAATAATGCAAAAAAATCATCCCTGGCTTTCCATCTATTGCTCCATATAAATCTCCAAATGCTGACCATATTTCTTTCTCTCATTCCTAATGTATTTCCAACACCAGGAACTCTTTTCCAGAACCACTTATCTTCTCTTGTCTTGATGAGTCCAATAGGTATCATTTAGTGAAGCCTCAAGGAAAAGTGAAACCTACTAATTTTAGCGAACTTTGGAGGAAACTTGAAGTGAAAACATATCATGCTGTTAATCACAATGAATTCTCCCGAGTGTTGCTTGTGAAATACAGATCTTGACTCTATCACTACTGCAATAGTGACTTGTACTTGTCAGGGACCATAAACTGGAAAGATATTATTTACTTTACCAACTTAAAGTTCATGTATTTGCATATTCCACTTTGTAAATTATTTCATTCAGTGCTGATCTAGCTGATAGATATTGTTTTTTATTATAAATATAAAATGTATGAAAAGGAATAATTATCACAGTGGAAAGATATCAGAGTTGTAAAATGACTCATTAATATTTACTATCTGTAAGCTTTTTCTGTAAAAAAAGCTTTTTCATCTGAGATGTTAGTGCAAAGAAATGAATGTTTTAAATAAAATTATCCCATAACTCTGAGTCATTCACCACTGTGGTCTTGGAACAGTTCTGGATAGTAGAGTTAAAGTGATACCAATTTTTTAATAGAACAATGAAGCCACACATGCACAACTGAGTATTTTTTATTTTCCTGTGTGTGCACTTGACCACACTGTGTTAATATTTCTTCCACATATTTCTCTTTTGAATGTTAAAATTTTAAGCAGTTAACAAACTTACTGCAATGAACGATTTTAGAATCTATATTTGACCTTTGACTCCTTTAATAACATATGTCACATACTGTCACATATTCAGTGAAAACAATCCACTTTTTCTGGTTTTCCCTCTAGTTATAAAGAGAATGCCATGAGGCTGTCAAGAATTCACCATGACCAGCCAGTGAAGCCCCTGGACCGAGCAGTCTTCTGGATCGAGTTTGTGATGCGCCACAAAGGGGCCAAGCACCTGCGGGTTGCAGCCCATGACCTCTCCTGGTTCCAGTACCACTCTTTGGATGTGATTGGGTTCCTGCTGGTCTGTGTAGCAAGTGCTATATTGTTGGTCACAAAGGGTTGCTTATTTTTCTATCAGAAGTTTATTAATACAGGAAAGAAGATAAAGAGAGAATAGATCTAGATTTGCCAAAGTGCTGAATTGGGCAATCCTGTTAATTCTAGCCCTAAGGAGCTCACTGAGAACTCATCTTCGTCTGATTTTAAATATCCTCCTTTACTTCAGTGAACATTGGATATATGTTTGACAAATGTTCATCTTTTTGAAAAGTGGCTTATATTTATGTAGATTGAGTTGTTCTCTTTAGGTTTCAACATTTTTAAGAAGCTTTTAATTCTTAATATTTTCTCATCATAGTATCATTTAAAATTTAACTTTGGTATATATAGTAATTTTATTTGGAATCCTTGGGAAGCTTCACTTTGTACTTGGAATTTGTTGAATAAATGGAACACACAAGAGTCAAATTTCCACTTCTCTATAGACCATGCAATCAGGAATTACCACCACAGGAGATCAGTTTATTAAGTAAGAGTAGTGGTTTTCTTTTGTAATAAAAATCATCTCTTTAGCTTACCCAATGTGATAGTTTTTTAGTATGAAATACACAGAAATAGTACATCATGGCATGAAATATCCAGCTCCATAATTTTTATTGAGCCCATTTAGATATTTATGATCTGCTTTTTCTTTTACTCTTGTGTGTCCCATATTAAGCCACTGATTTTAGTTCATTAAATTTCAAAAAAATATATCAATAGAGTGATCCTTTTCTTTTAAACAAAATGTTAAGTTTGATCAGAATATTTGTAAAGGAAACAACAAAAAGAAACAAAAGGATATGTAATTTGTGAAACTTTTAAGTTAGAAAAATATTGATCTTTGTTTTAATTCACTGTATTAATAATCAGTAAAGTATAATGTATAATCAATAATTAAAAATTAATTTTTGCCCAAAATAAAAATTTAGAATTTGAGATTGTGTTATGATTTTTCCAATCTGCCTTGTATAAATTCAATCAGTTAATTTTTATGTTAAGAATGCACTAGCCTAATATTTTGACTTAGAATAAACTAAGAAATGAATTTGAATATTTATCACTTTAAAACAATAATTTAAGGCAAATACTCATTTGAATCCATTTTTCATTAGTTTAACAAATAAACTATTGAGCTTGTTTTATGCTTACAATGTTAATTACATATCTAATTACAATTTGCATTTTAGTATTTGATCTATAATTGAGGCGATAAAAGGTATTCATTAGATTTAATAAAATTTTGAATTATACATTTTTGTATAATGTTGCAAACTTCCATTTTAAAAGTAACTATATAGCAAGATCTTGTGTTTCTTCTTGAGTATATGCAGACTTAAAAATTCAAATAAGTCTTTACAAAATGTTTGTGAACACTGAAAATGGATTTAGCTACTGTTTCTGAATTTTAAAAAGTGGTTCATATCAATGTGCTTTCAGTTTCGCAATTTTGCCATATTTTGGGGCGCCTGTTCCTATTTACTTTCTGGCCAGATTGTTTTCCTATGTTGGATGTGAGCAAAGGGCTAAGGTTCAGCCCAGGAGGATCGGTCACACATGGATTCAAAACTATGTCGCTTCTTTCTCATGCAAAAGCTTTTCCTGTGCCATGTGTTCTATAAAAAACTTGGCAATCCCAAATCCAACAACTCTAGTCAGTGTGGTCACAGGTAAAAGTCTTGATGGCTTCTCAGAACTATTCACTGACCTTTTAAATTGAGTATGAGAATGAAGAATAATCCAAGTAATCTGCTAGGTAGACACGGTTCTCTCTCTCTCTTTTTTTGTTTTTTTTTTTTTTTTTTTTTTTTTTTTGATACCGGGGATGGAAGACATGACCTTGCGCTTGTGAAGCAGGCGCTTACACCCCTGAGCTAAATCCCTGGCCCCCATAATTTTCGTATAGCTCACATATTTCAACAATCAAGTTGAGTTGGTAGTTAAACAGAGAATAATGCCACCTTATCTGAATTCAGAGCAAGGAAGAAGAAAAATACAAAGAGTACACTCAACTTCTGGTCCCAGGAAGTCATTGTGATGTGTGTGGGTGGAATCACTTCTTTCTGAAGAGCTACATCTCCAAACTGTCTGACTCCAAATCGCAATATTGAAAAACACATGTTGCTCAAGGAAAACAGCAGTGCATTTATTAGAGTTCTCGTTTTGAGTTTTAGCCACGTGTACTAGGCTCATACTCAAAGAAACTTTTAAAAAGCATCAGCCTATATCAGGTTGCAATTTGATACACTACATCCTTTAAAATACCTCCTCAAGTACCAAATGTACAACCTTGAAAGCAAAATCTTAAGTAGGCGGTGGTAGCTAGTGAGAACTGGTAAAATCAGTAAACTTCATGGACATCCGATTTCATTGCCTTTCTTTTGCTGCATAAATATGATTTCTAGATTCTCAGCTGTGCAGGATTCATATCATCATTATTTTCTTTCAATTGTCATACCAAATCACTCAGTGGCTAATACTAATAGTATTTAATCAATGTTCTTTTCATTCATAACATCAAAATCTGAAATATATTAGGGTTTTCTTCAAAAGTATCCTTTTAGCTCATCGTGAACTTGAAGTGGACCTCTGCAGTATTTCCAAATGCTACTTCCTAAGTGTGTATCAGTTCTAGTCTTCTATAATCATTTTCACAGTTAGGAAGTAGAGTAATATTTTATACCTTAAATTACATTTATCACTGCTTCCAAATCTTCTGTTACAAAATCTCCCTCAGTATCATCTCCAGGAGAAGACTTTTGCATGATGAATCTTTTGTTCACCTGCTTCACCTTACGCACCATTCTTTTTCTGGTTTACTGAAGAGTCCTGCCCTATGAGACAGAAAATATTCATTCTGGGGTTCTTTTTTGGTCAAGTGTGTACTCTGGGATACTTTTCCATCTAAATCTAGCTCTTCTGCTTTCAGATTGAATTTCATCTTACCTGTAGCAATGTTTTCTCACTCCATATCATTCCCTCCCAAAATTAAATACTTTGTTTATCTTGTTTGTTTACCTTAGGTCACTGTCAAGTAATCAAAATCAGTGATGGGAAGCACTGACTCCTTTGCCTGAGCACAAATAATGCTATCTGATGATTACTAACAGATCATAAAGTAAAAGAACACTATTCACACTTTCTAGAGATTCACACTTCCATAACTAACAGAAAGACACAGAAAGCAAATAGAATATAGATAACAACCTTTGAAATATGCCATATTAGAAGTAAGCACTTAAGTACATGAAGTGAATTACACTGACCTGCATATTACTAACCCTGTACCTGCAAATGTTTTGCTTCTGTTACAAAGGCTTCTTTTGCTGATCCCCGTGTGGGCTGAAAAGAAACAGAAAAGGAAGTTTAAGATAGGTAAAATGCCACAACATTGTTCAATGGAAAATATTAGCTCCAATGCTTTCTTACAACATTAAAGATAGAAAACATTACTCTAGAGATATTTTACAGATAATGGTACTGAAGCACAAACAGTTATTCAAAGTCATTTTGTTGCTTAATATTAGGACTACTGTAAAGAGATATAGAACAGAATCAATAATGTTAAATATTATATTAGATATTGTTGACTTATAAACATGTATATGATTTTAAATGAGGAGACATTGTAGAGGACAGAAAAAATACACAAGACAGTACAAGTTATCTATATAAAGTAAGGATTAGTGGAAAACAGGCTTTAAACCTGGAATTTTGATAGAAACTCATTCAATAAACAAGGCAAATGCAAAGGAAAACATGATTATCCTTGGTTTTAAGTTTGTAGCACTTAGGAAACAAACTTTAATTCCATGTACATATAAGACAGAGCATAGATGTTTCACATATTTTTTCAAGTTTAATGCAATCATACGTGTTTTAGTTTAGCTGCAAACTCCTTAATTTATTGCTTACTCCCTAAGATCCAAAAGACTGCATCCTTCTCTGCCATCACACTCCACACAGCAACACTTCTAAATTTGCATGTTAGCCTGTGAGCTTCATGCCCCTGCCATGTTCTCTGCAAGGGTCTGTTTCCTACTTTATGATGTGTGCATCTATGTTTATAATTGATTCCAAATTACATCTTCAGCAGCAGTCTCTACTCATAGTAAAATGAAGGAACTCTAAGAAGCAAAAGGCATTTTCCTTCTACATGTAGATATAAGGTGAATATGTGTTTCAAAGAAAAAGAATACTTTCCCTGTATATAATCTTACCCACTTCTGTCACTTTGCTAAAATTCCTGTGGTATACCATACCACATTGTGATAATGCACATAGACTGGAATTGGAGAGACGACAAAATGTAATGCATATATTTCCCCAAGAAGATAAAAACTGGCTATATTTATATGACAGGAAATAGAGTTTAAATCAAAATTATTACAAGAAAAAAGGAAGACAAATATATAATGAAGAAAGTCAATGAAAGTGGACATGGCATATTTAAATATATGGGCAAAAGTAATTTTAGTTGGGACTTTTATATAATGAATGCCTACATTGAAAAGATTTATGAGCACAGGTAAGTTTTCCCTTGAAAGAACTACGAGTAGTAGTTCGAATGATGCTTATATTTGGAAGAAAGTAATGATAAATTTCAGAGCAGAAATAAAGAGATTATCATAATACGAGAAATCAACAAATCTATGAATGAGCACTTCTTAAAAATTTCAAAAAAATTGACAAATATTCAAAAAGATTAATAAAAAGAATTCAGTATTTATAGTTGATAAGAGAATTTACAATTGATGTCAGAAAAATTAAAAATGGACCTGTAGAGGCCCTTTTCTCTCATGTCTACCTCTGCCTATGAATCTATTTGCACATATATTTGCATATATACAAATAAATAAGCTGATAAGATTGAAGAAATACGCAAATTCTAGGAGCATGCTACTTACCAAGCCTTAATAATGAAGAAGCAGAGTATTTGAATGAACAAATAACTACTGGAGCAATTCTGTCAGTAATAAAAATATTACCAATAAAGTCCAAGGCCACATGAATTCAATGTTGAGTTTTATCAGACTTTAAAGAGCTAAGGTCAGTTTTGCCAACCTCTTCCAAAGAGTCTTTTAGCATCACTTTACTTATTTTATAATTTGAGAGTTATTCTGATAACAAATTTAGATGAGAACACTAAAAGAGAAAAAAGTGTAGGTCTGTGTTCTTTATAAAAGTGATGTAAAAATATCCAGCATGATTCAACATCATAGTAAAAGGATTATGCACCATGTAGGACTTATCAGTACATGCCAGCATTTCAAATATGAAAATGAATTTCGGTAGCAATGCACATAAAGAGAAGAATTTGAAAGTCATGTGATGATTTCAACAGATGCAAAAATTCTAACAAAATGAAACCTCCTGTAAGGATGAAATCCTCTGCCCATTAGGTATGAGAGGAATGTATAACCACATAGGTCTTATATGACAAGATTTGAGTTATCTTTTCCCAAAGACCAGAAGACAAGAATTCCACTCAGTCCTTCAAATCAGCATGGTGCTGGAAATATTAGAGCATGTGGGCAAGAATAAAAAATACATGACATCCAAACTGGAATAGAAAGCATAAAATTGATCTTTATGTACAGAAAACCATAGTGATTCTTCAACTAATGTTAAAACTAATAAAAAATATTCAATTTACAATATATAAAATGGACATAAAATTCAATAGAATATTTTAAATTAATATACAAATAAGAAATCAAGAAAAACATCTCCATTTATATTAACATTAGAATAAATACAATAGTTAGGAATAAGTTTAACTTATAATGTAAAAGACCTTTTTTCAGGAAAGTATAAAATATTGAGAAAAGAATTAGACCAATGAGGGAAAATGTGACCTTTGTCTATATTAAAAGCTAAGTATTGCTGAAATTCCCATAGTATTTTCAGTGATATACAGATTCTATAAATTCAGTGATATGTATTTCAACACCTGAATATCATTTTCATAAAATTGTTCACTTTCTATGCTTTAATTTTGTGACTTGAATAACTATTTCTAAGATGACAATATGTAATTTATCTATTAGTTATTTATTAGCATTAATTTTTAAAAATTCTGTATTATTTCTGTCCTTTTTCTGGTTTACTTTTTTCTTTAAATAAAAAGTAGAAATAATTCTAAAATAGAATATCATAAATAAATCCCAAACGTCCAAGCAGACATAAGCAAGATAAAACTGGGGTCACCAAAATGTCGGATGTCAAATAATGTTCCAAAGCATGCTGCGGTAAGGAAAACTGCATGTTACCAACATAAAAGTAGACATACAAGTTAGTGGAACATAAACAAATCAATGTATTTACATTTAATTGGTCCCAAAGAATGTTTCCTAGAGTATACCACTGGTTCAGAAGAGTCTCTTTAGCAAAATACTGCTAGAAAAAAAATGTATGTCCACCTATGGAATAAGGAAATTTAAACACTGATGCACAAAAATATATAAAAGTAAGTTTAAATGAATTAAAAATTTAGTATAAAATATGAGATGTAAAACTACTAGAAGAAAATATCGCTAAAAATAAATCTTGACACTGGCCTGGACAATGACCATTCCTTGAATTCAACTTTAGAAACAAAGACAACAAAAGGAAAACAAAATATTTTGAGTCAAATTAAAAAGCTTATACACTGCAAGAGCAATAATCAGCAATGAATAAGGTTTAAGAACTGGTGGTCAATTTAACACCAGCTGGATTACATCAGCATTGCATTGAGCAAAGATGCTGCACCTAAGGAAAGTTTCCAGGATAAATAGGTGGAGAAGGGAGATGAGGGTTGAAGCATTAAGGAGGCATTGTGGGTTCTCCTATGAGTTGCTGTCTGAGCTGCTGGTTCTTCCAGAGAAGCCTTGGTCCTCACGTTGACATTGCTTCCTGGCTCCAGAGGGGAAGACGTGTGCTGTTTGATCTCCAGGATGAGGTTCTCAGGCTGCTTCCTGGCTTGTACCCGACTGTGCTTGTCATTGGAGGAGCTCAGGGCCTCCGTGTAACTGAGGACAGCTGTGATGCCTTCAGGACAGCCCTGGTCTTTGTTGTGAGTGTGACTTCTCGACTCCAGCGTAGGACCCTCAACCTACCAGCACAGCTCCTTCACCCTGCTGGCATAGACTTCCTACCTTGCACCGCTGACCTTTGGTCCTTCCCAGCACGGATCTTTAAAAGATACTGGCGTTAGTCCTTCTTGTGGGCTCTGGACCTCCAGTTGAACTCGTGGGAGGCATTGTCCTGAGCTCTGGGTTTTTATCTGGACTCATGTGGGACATGTGCTGTGGGGTTTAGGCTCTTGACTAAATAATCTATGTCTTTGGTGTTGTGGATAGATTTCCTGCATTTTCCTGTGTTAACTCCCGGATAAAAATATTATAAACTCCACGTCTTGTTCCTAATTATTCTCTGAACAACCCCTGACTACAACAATAACCAATCTATGGAATTTGATATAGTGTTTAATAAGCATATATATGATAAAAAGTTAATATCTAAAATATGTGAGCAATTTAAACAATTCAATTGTAAGTAAACAAAGAATCAGATGGAAAATACTGAAGTATCCAAGAGTCATATCTCAAAAGAAAACATACAAATGAACAACAGACACCATCAATAGAAATCAAGTAAATGTAAACTAACCTTATAAAACAATATCTTCTCCACATGCAGCAATGACAATTATCAGAAAGACTAATGCATCATGTTGGCTTGGGTGTGGGAAATATAAAAAACTATAAACCCTATTGATGAGAATACAAATTAATGTGGATGGAGATATAAATTAGAACTACTATGCAAAACTGTAGAAAGTCTCCTCAAAATATTTAAACAAAGATGTTTTAATTATGGTTAAATATCCAAAGGAATTAAAATCAGTATATCCAAAAAGAAATTGTTCTTTCATGTGCATGACAGTGTGATTCAAACTTCCCACATACAAAATCAAACCAATCTAAGAAAATGCTTGTGTGTGTGTGTGTGTGTGTGTGTGTGTGTGTGTGTGTGCATAATGGGATATACTTCAAATAAAAAAACAGGAAATCTGTCATTAGAGAAAGAGATAAGTGTGTAATATATTATTTAAGCTAAATAAATAAGGAACAGAAAAAGAGTTACTACATCACTGAATTAATATGTGAAAACTAAAATAGTCACATGTCAAAGAAACAGAATAGTGTTTTCAGGAGCTGGCAAAGTAAGAAATGCAGAAGATCTTGTTCAAATGATATAATTTTAGTCTTTAAAGATAACTAAGTTCTAGAAATTTATTGCATAGTATAGGGTTATACTTGGAAATTGCAAGCATTTTCTGTTTTCTTCGCAAGAAAGTGATATGTATGTAAGGTGATGGGTGTGTTAATTAGCTTGATTTATACATAATACATAGGTACATCCTAAGACAATCTTGCTCACCATAAATATATAGTCTTTACTTTTACATTTTATCTATGTAGATCATGTGTAGAAGCATATTTAAGGCGTTGTAAAGGCAAAATAGAGTACATAAATCGAAGCACTTAGTGGACATCAATACGGGCTAGCAGTTGTGGGTTTCTTAACAGTCTTTCAGATTTGAAGGTGAATATCCTCACGTAAAGCCTTTCTGTTATCAGAGCACAGCTGTGAAATACATTACTTCACATATGAGAATGAAATGCTTCCAAAATATACCTTTGAACATTGGATCGTGTATTGTCCCCAAAACAGACTAGAATCAAAGGAGAATGGTTAATATTTAAGTGATAAGCACACTCTTTCCACATATTAATGGGTGATTTGATAATCTGCACATAGTTGCACTTCCATACACAGATTCCAACATTATTATGTAGTATGTATTCCTACAAAATGTATGGAACAAAGGCTGTGTTTTTTTTGTTTCACTTTCTTGCTTGGTGTAATTTCTAAGTACTTTGTCTTTTTGCTGTTTTTTTTATGGCTTTTGTTGTTTGTTTGTTTTTTGGATGCTATTGTGAAGGACATTGCTTTCCTATTTCCTCTTCCTTGTGTTTGCTATTGGAGTACAGGAATGCTGCTGACTTTTGAGTGTTAACTTTACATCATGGTACAATACCGAATTTGGAAATTATTTCTATGAGATTTTAGGTGGAGTTTTTAGGGTGTGCCTTGTAGAAGTTCATGTCATCTGTGAGAGAACTATTTTCAATAAAATCGTTGGTGATAATGGAAAACCTTGTCTTATCCTGATTTTAAAGGAAAACGTTTTTATTTCTCTTCATTAAGTATAATGTGGGCCATTGGTTTGTCATGGACCATATTTATCAGATTAAGATAGAGACCCTGGATTCTTTTCTTATTGAGGGTTTTTATAGCCAATAGATGCCAGATTTTGTCAAATGCTTTTTCTGCATCTATTGAAATGAACACAGGGTTTTTTTCTTGTTTCTGCTACATTTGAGAAATTATGTTTATTGACTTGTGTGTGTCAAACCCACTCTACATCTTTGAAATTAATTATATTTGGTCATGTTATGTGAGCTCTTTGTTGATTTACTGCATTCTGCATGTCAGTATCATATTGACTTCTGCAACTATGTTCATTAAAGAGATTGATCTGTAGTTCTCTGTCTTAGCTGGTGATCTTTCTGGTTTTGGAGTCACAGTTATGCTTACTTTCCCTCTTGTTTCATTAAAGAATTTGAAGAGTATTGGTGTTAGATCTTTTCTAACATTCTTGTAAAATTTGACAATGTAACTGATGAAAACAGGATTTTCTTCATTGTAAGCTTGTTTTTATTACTTTTTCAATTTTCTGAATGATATTGGACTGCTTAAACTTTTGTGTCAGCCTTTCAAAGAATCAACTTTTCAATTCATTGATTTTTTTGTATTGTTTTTGGTCTCAATTTCATTAATTTCTGCCCTTATCATTATAATTTCCTTCCTTGTACTAGGTTTGTATTTTGGTTGTTGTGCTTTGGGTGCATCATTTTGTCATTTATTTTAGTTCATTCTGTTTTTCTAATGTAGGAACTCACTCATGTAAACTGTCCTATTAGAACTGTTTTCATTGGGCCAATAGCTTACAGTATATCATACAGGCATTGGTACTTGAATTTAGAAACTAATTTCTTTTTGAATTTCATCCATGATCCATTAATTGTTATTCTCAAAGTAGTTTCTGAAATTACAGGACACAGGCGATGCAAATCAAATAATACAAGCACAAATTGCTCTGTTTAATGGACTAAGAGAAATCAGTAGTAAAAATATCTTAGCTACGTTTTGTATACATATATATTTTTTTCCTTTTCTCTTCCCTTCATCCTTTCTCCCAGTTTTTCTTTATTTTTAAGCTATTATTAATTGCTATTTAACTTGATTGGCCAGTTTTTGTTGAGAACATTTACATTTATGTTCATGGATATTTGTCTATACTTTTATTTATTTTGTTTTTCTTGTGACTTGTCTGTATGTGACAACAGAGTAATAGTAGCCTCGTGGATGGAGGTTCGAAAGATACCAGTCTTATATTTCTATGAAATAGTTGCAGAAGTAATGACTTTAGTACTTCTTTAAAGATTGATAATAGTAATGAAGAAATTTGCCTTGCTCTGATTCAAACACATTTATCTGTGATAAAGTCACATTGCTTGTTTTGATCTATTTGCATTTTTTCATCTCAAAGTTCAAATTTGTTAGATTTGTATGTCCAGAAATTTGTCAGTGGTGTCTAGATTTTTTCCAATCTGTTGGCATATAGTTTCTCATATTTGCTTGTTTTTTATATCTGCTATCTCCTTTAACATCTCTTATTTTATTTGGGTACACATTCTGGTTTTGGAGACTAGTTAGGCTAGCTAAATTTGTGGCAATTTTGTTCAGTTTTAAAACAGTTTTTTTTCACTGATCATATGTATTTTAGCTTCTATTTTGTTTATCTCTTCTTTGACATTTGTTATATCTTTCTTTCTTTTGGGTGTGATTTTTTTCATAACTGTTCAAGGTGTTCAAAATACATCCATAAATTGTTTATTTGAAATTTGTCTATTCTTTTCACAAATATGCATTTTAGTGTTGTTTTTGCTTTATCTAACAAATCTTGGCATGATGTGTTTCATTTTCTTTTGTTTTGAGAAACTTTTAATATCCATTTTCATTTTCTCTGGCTGATTTTTCTTTCAAGGGCTGAAATTCTATCTTCACTTTCATTAAGGCGGTTTTTACAACTTTCAGTGGAGTTTTTTATTTCCTGTATATCTCTGTGCATCTGCATTATGTATTCTGTTTGTTTCTTATATTGCTCATCTAGGGATTCTATCTTTTTGTTTAGTTCCTCCAATTTTTTATCTGTGTTTTCTTTAGATATATTCAGAATCTCTTTCATTTCTTTTATCATTTCTTCTTTTATCTGGGAGAGTATTTCGAGTTTGAATTTCTTTAAAGCTTCCTGGAGTTGCTTGTCAATTTCAGTAGCTATTGTGTCCGATATATGAGGTGGATGGGATATATTTTCTTCTATATACATTGCTCCTAGGGTTTCTTGAGATGGGCTGGAGGTTTGAGGTTGTAATTTGGTCTTTCATTTTGTCATTTTCCTATATTTCTGTGTTTCAAGTGTTATTTGAAAGCTTCCTCAGGATCTGTTGAAAATCCCCTTCTATGTTTGCAGCTCCTGAGACTCTGGCACCACGCTACCCCAAGCCATTGGGCCTGCAGAACCAATGGCCCTCTTCTGCCTGCTCAGAACTCCGCAGTTCCAGACAAGCTGGGCCTCAGGGACACTGTGCGCCCACCTGCCTCTTGGAAGCTCCACAGCTCTTCAATCGCAGCCGGGTTAGGGTACTCAGCACAGGCCACGGTGCCTCAGGAACCTGTGATCCCTCCCTGCTTGCAGAGATATACACAGTCCTCCCGACACACGGAGAGGCTGATGCAGGCACCCCAGATCCGTCCAGCTCCTCCTCTGCACACTGATGGCTAGGTGCGGCAGCGAAACAGGCTGGGCTCGGGGGATAGTGTGGGCCCGCCCACCCGTCGGGAGCTCAGCAGTTCTCCAAGTGCAACCGGGGTGGGGAGGCGGATGTAGAGGCCTCAAACCCACCTCTCCCCTTCTCTGCACCTGGAAGCCTGGAGGGACCCAAACAGTCTGGGCCGAGATATCCACAGTGCTCCAGACACACAGAGAGGCCAAGGCAGGCACCCCAGATCTGCCCAGCTCCTCCTCTGCACCTGATTTTTCTTTCAATATTTTGTTTTTAGTTTGAATGTAGTTTTGTAATTCATAAAATTTCTTGTGATATGATTTCAAGTTTTTTGAATTTATGAAGATTTGTTTTGCTGATTAGTATATTGTGCTTTCTAGAACTCTGGCCCTAAAAAAAGACATAGACTGGCAGAAAATGAGTACATAGTGCAAACTGATAAAAGACTTTTTACTTCTAACATACAAAGAGTACTTGAACTATGATAATGTGAAAACAACTCAAAAATAGGATTTAGGGTCAAGGTTTAGATCAGTAGTGTAAGCACCTGCCTAGCAGGCTCAAGGTCGTGAGTTCAACCACTGGTACGAAAAAAAATAGGGCCTAAAACTTTAGTAAATGCCTGACTTAGTTACTTTTCTCATTTCTGAGACAAAATACTTGATACCCAAATTTACGAGATGAAATAGTCATTTAGCTCATGGTTTCTGGACATGTCAGGCCCTAATCTATTGGCTCCAGGGCAGAGTGGCACAAGACAGAGAGGCAACAGTTCATGGCACTGTAAGACAGCAAAAACAAGGAGAGGAAAAGAACCTCTTTTCCTCCCTTACGTTGTATGCAGGCTACCTGCACTAACCTGAGCACCAGACAATGAACCAATCACAAACTCTAGATTCAATTGCTTCCAAAAATCCTGCCCCCTGCACAATGACATGAGTCTTTAGAAGATACCCAGATACAATGACACCTCATGAAAAAAGATATAGGATTGGGAAATAAGCACTGAAAATACACAGCAAATATGGTAAGTCCTCAGTGAGGAGTGCTCACATATGCATGAAAGTATTCAGAATGTGATTTACCAACAACACCAAATGTAGGCGTAAATGTGGGGCTGCAGGAACTTTCACTGCAGCTGGGAATGCAAGTACTGTGGCCACTTCAGAAGGCAGTCAGGTAGCTTCAGAGAAAACTGAACTCATTCTTACTCTGTGACCTGGCACCCAGGCTCTTTGGTGTTTAATCAAAAGAGTGAAAATTAAAGCTGGCAACAGTGGCTCCACTTTTACACCTAGGACTTGTGAGGCTGAGTTGGGAAGATCATCATGAGTTCAAGACCAGCTTGTGCTACACAGTGAGTTCCAGACTCATCTGAACTACACAGTGAAATCTGTCTCAAAAAACAAAACAAAGTCAAAATCTGTGCCCCCACAAAAGCTTGCACGTGATTTTTTTCTTTTACTATCCTCATCTTTCATTGTACTTGTTTGTAGTCCAAGATCACATGGGATCTGGGGAGTTGGTATAAGTACAAGACACATCCTAATTCATTATTTATCCCCTTTATTTCACTCCTCTCCCTTCTTGCATTTCTTGAAATATAGATATCAATATAGATGTGTATGTATATATATATATATGTAAATATTTGCAAGATTCTTCTTAGGGACTTGCTACATGTACATAACCAATCACACTTCCATGTTTTAGAAATAATCCTCCCACTTGTCTCTTGGTTCCTTTCATATATACTAAAGATCTATCTGGAATTTTTTTTTTTTACTGCTGATCTTTTATTTTGCTTTCTTTTTGTTTAAAATGTTTATAACAGTTTTATTCATAATTTCAAACATTTGGAAATAGCCACAGTGTCTGCCCTTCAGCAGGTGAATGGATAAGTAAACCATGATACAGCTAAACAATAGCAGGTACTCAGTAATAAAATGCATAATCTTTCAAGCTATGAAAATACAGCAAGAAACTTGCATATGTATTAGTTAAGTCAGAAAATCAGTTTGTAAAATGCTTCATGACTTATGATTTCAAGTACTGATGTAATGGAATAGACAAACTCTTGGAGGCAGTAAAAAAAATCAGTGGTTACTAGGAATTGAGGAAAGGGAAGAGTTTTAGCAGATCACAAGACTTTTAGGGCCATAAATATTCCTTATGGTACCCTAGAAAGGAGAGCATTTAATTTTGTTTTGGTCCAGTCTCATGGAATGTGCAGTATAAAAAAGTTGAGCTTTGTTATAAACTCTGGAATATGAGTGATTATGATGCATGGGTGTAATTTAGTTTATACATTATAAGAAGCATCCTGCTCTTGTAGAGGATTTCAAAATAGGAAAGGCTGGTCATTGCATTATGTTTGGGCATTTAAAATATAGCCTATAAGCAAATCCTGACAATGCAGTAGGTCTCTGAGAGACACTGAGCAACTTGCATGACCTTTGCATGCCTTGAATATTTTTTTCATTAAAAATGGAGATAGTGTATTGTATACCTCAAATGGTTGTAAAAATTAAATTTATTAATGTACTTAATATATATTTATTATATTTATAAACACCAAAGAGAGTATAGGAGTGCTCCCAAATATCAAATAAAAATTAAAATTCAATGTAATAATAATTTATGTTGAAACAAATAAAATTCAACACAGCAAAGCACAGGTGCTTACAGTGTCTTAAGGCAAGGTGAGGTTCAGCTCAATGGAGGTTCTTCATTTGAGTTTCAAAACACTGTGCCAAGGAGTGAGGGCAACACTGGTGACCACTGTGAAGCCATCTCAGGTAATCTGTCTACACAGAATTTATTCATCAGGTTCTCCAAAGAAACACAAGCCACAGGATGTACATTTGCTTGTGTGTGTACCTCTGTAAAGAGACAGGGACAGTCCAGAGGCCCCGTGGCCTGCAGTAAGTGCTCAGTGCACTCTGCCCAAAGCCCAGACTGTTCGGGACCCTCCAGGCTTCTGGGTGCTGTGAAGTGGTAAGTGAGTTTGAGGCATCTACATCTGCCTCCCCATTCTGGCTGTGCTTGGAGAACTGTGGAGTTTCCAGCAAGTAGCGGGCACACTATCCCTAGAGCCCAGCCTATTTGGGACTCCTGCAACTCACCATGTGGGTGCAGAGGAAGGGCTGGGCGGATCTGGGGCACCTGCATCCACCTCCCCGTGTGGCTGGAGGACTGTGGATATTTCAGCAAGCAGGCGAGCATCACAGGTTCCAGAGGCCCTGCAGCCTGCAGTAAGTGCTCAGTGCACTCTGCCCCAAGTCCAAACTGTTCGGGACCCTCCAGGATTCCAGGTGCAGGGAAGTGCATAAGTGGGTTTGAGGCATCTACATTGGCCTCCCCATTCTGGCTGCACTTGGAGAACTGTGGAGCTTCCAACAAGTAGGTGAGTGCACAGTGTCCCTGAAGCCCAGCTTATCTGGAACTACGGAGTTCTAAACAGGCAGAAGAGGGCCATTGGATCTACAGGCCCCGTGGCTTGGGGTAACTGGGTGCCAGAGTCCAAGGAACTGCAAACATAGAAGTGGATTTCCAACAGACCCTGAGGAAGCTTTCAAATAACACTTGAAACACAGAAATATAGGAAAATGACAAAACAAAAAAACCAAATTACGACCTCAAACCTCCAGCCCATCTCAAGAAACCCTAGGAGCAATGTATATAGAAGAAAATATATGCCATTCACCTCAAATATCGTACATAATAGCTACTGAAATTAACAAGCAACTCCAGGAAGCTTTAAAGGAATTCAAACTCAAAATAATCTCCCAGGTAAAAGAAGAAATGATAAAAGAAATGAAAGAGATTCTGAATATATCTAAAGAAAAAACAGTTAAAAAAATTGGAGGAACTAAACAAAAAGATAGAATCCCTAGATGAGCAATATAAGAAACAAACAGAATACATAATGCAGATGCACAGGGTTATACAGGAAATAAAAAAACTCCACTGAAAGTTGTAAAAACCACCTCAATGAAAGTGAAGATAGAATTTCAGACTTTGAAGACAGGATTGCAGCTAGTGAACAGGAAAGGAAAGATCTTTTAAAAATAACAAGGAATCAGGAAACAACAATACAACAACTGTAACATGATGCAAAGAAAAATAACATAAGATTGATAGGGATTAATGAAAAAGAAGGAGACAACATAAAGGATGTCAAGAGGATATTTAGAGAAGTAATAGCTGAAAATTTCCCAAGCATGAGATCAGAAACTGACATCAGGATCAGTGAAGCATATAGAACTCCAAATAGTCATAACCAAAATAAAACTACACCCAGACATATAATAATCACCATCCCAGAAATCCAACACAAGAATAGATTATTAAAAGCTGTCAGAGAGAATAGACATATCACTTATAAAGGAAAATCTATCAGAATCACAGCAGACTTCTCAGCACAAACAATAAAGTTAAGAAGAGCATGGAGTGAAGTATTCCAGATCCTAAAGCAAAATGATTTCCAACCTAGACTGATGTACCCTGTAAGACTATCATTCAAAATTGATGGTGAAATACAATACTTCCATGACAAAGAACAGCTGAAGAACTTCATGAACACCAAGCCAACCCTGAAAAAAATATTGAAAGACAGTTTAGATACACAAAGGAAAAAAAACCACTAAGCAAAGCAGATAATTAAACAGAATAGAAAGATAAAGATCCAACAGCAGAGAGATACCATGACAACAATAAATCAGCATTTAACAGTAATAACCATTAATGTAAATGGTCTCAATGCACCAATCAAAAGAAACAGACTAGCAGAATGGATCAAGAAACAAAATCCAACAATATGCTGTTTACAGGAAACACATCTAACCCAGAAGGATACCCACAGACTGAAAGTCAAAGGCTGGAAAAAAATACTTCATGCAGCAGGAATCCAAAAAAAAAAAAAAAAAAAAAAAAAGCAGGAGTAGCCATTCAGTTTGCAGACAATGTGAATTTTAAACCAACAATGACCATAAAGGACAAAGAAGTTCACTACATACTCACTAGGGGAAAACTCCAAGAGGAAGAGATAACTATCTTAAATATATATGCACCAAACTCCAGAGCACAGAGTTATATAAAACAAGTATTAACAAAAGTAAAAAATCAAATTATCAGTAACAGAATTGTAACAGGAGACCCTAATATGCCATTGACACGAAGGGAGAGATCAACCAGACAGAAAATGAGCAAAGAAATAACAGAACTGAATCACAACTGTGAACAAAGGTATTTGATAGACATACACAGAATGTTCCATCCAACAACATCAGAATACATATTCTTCTCAGCAGTCCATGGATCATTCTCTAAAATAGACAATATATTAGCTCACGGAACATATTTAAACAAATGCAAAATAGTTGAAATCATCCTTGCATGTTATCAGATCATAGCGCTCTGAAATTAGAAATTAATGATATAAGATACTGCAAAACTCCCACAAACACATGGAAACTGAATAACACACTCTTGAGTAAACAGTGGGTCACAGAAGAAATTAAACAATACCTAAAAGAAAATGAAAATGCAGATACAACTTACCGGAATCTCTGGGATGAAATGAAAGCCATTATCAGAGGAAAATTTATTGCACTGAGTTCCCACATCAGGAAAACAGAACAAATACAAATAAATAACTTGATGCTACACCTCAAACAGCTAGAAAAAGAAGAGCAAGTCAAGCCCAAAGCCAAAAAAAGAGAGGACATTATAAAAATCAGAGCATAAATGAATGCAATAGAGACTAAGAAAACAATCCAAAGATTCAATGAATCAAAGAGTTGGTTCTTTGAAAGAATAAATAAAATCGATAAGCCCCTAGACAACCTTATTTGAAAAGGGAAGAAAAAGCTCAAATTCATGCAATAAGAAATGAAAAATGTGAAATCACTACAGACTCTACAGAAATACAGAAGATCAACACCTATTTCAAAAATCTCTACTCTCAAAGATTTGATAACAGAAGAAATAGACAGATTCTTAGAAACATATGAAGTACCAAAGCTAGATCAAGAGGATGTAAAACTGCTGAATAACCTAATCTCTGTTAATGAAATTGAAAATGTAATTAAGTCCTTACCTACAAAGAAGAGCCCAGGCCCAGATGGATTCACTTCAGAATTCTACAAGAAATATAAAGAAGACCTAATGCCGACACTCCTCAAGTTATTCAATGAAATTCAAAGGGAAGCAATCCTTCCTAAGTCATTCCTAGAAGCAAATATTACTCTAGTACCAAAAACTGAGAAAGACCCAACTGAAAAAGAGAACTACAGACCGATCTCCCTAATGAACACAGATGCAAAAATCCTCAATAAAATTTTGGCAAATAGGATGTAGCAAATCATCAAGAAGATTATACACCATGACCAAGTCGGATTCATCCCAGGAATACAAGCATGGTTCAACATACATAAATCAATAAATGTAATCCACTATATCAACAAAGCCAAAAGTTAAGAATCACATGATCATTTCTATAGATGCAGAAAAAGCCTTCAATAAGGTCCAACATTCATTCATGATAAGAACTTTACAGAAAATTGGAATAGATGGTCTTTACCTCAATATAATAAAGGCCATTTATAACAAACCAACAGCCAGCATCATACTAAATGGCCAAAAATTGAAAACCTTTACTTTAAAATCAGGCACAAGACAAAGATATCCTTTATCACCACTCCTATTTAATATAGTACTGAGAGTACTAGCCAGGGCAATTAGACAAGAGAGAGAAATAAAAGGGGTAAAGATAGGAAAAGAAGAAGTTAAATTATCACTGTTTGCAGATGCCATGATACTCTACATAGAAGACCCCATAAACTCCATTGAAAGACTCTTAGACATAATAAATAAATTCAGTAATGCAGCTGGATACAAAATCAATACTCAGGAATCAATAGCATTCCTATACACTAACAACAAAATCACAGAGAGGGAAATAAGAAAAACCACACTCTTCACATTAGCAAGCAAAAAAAAAAAAAAAAAAAAAGAAATATTTAGGAATTACTCTTACAAAAGAAGTGAAAGACCTATACAGAGAAAATTATAATACACTGAAAAAAGAAATTGAAGATAATCTCAGAATATGGAAACACATCCCTTGTTCATGGATAGGAAGAACAAACATTGTGAAAATGGCCATTCTCCCAAAACTGTTATACAGGTTCAATGCAATCCAAATAAAAATACCATCAAAATACTTTATAAATCTAGAGAAATCACTCCTAAAATTCATCTAGATCCAGAAGAGACCTAGAATAGCAAAGGCAATTCTAAGCTGCAAAGGCAAGGCAGGAGGCATCACAATCCCTGACTTGATGTTATACTACAAAGCAACAGTAGTAAAATCAACATGGTACTGGAATCAAAATACAGCCGAAGATCAATGGAATAGATTAGAAGATACAACCACAACTACAAACACAGTCAACCACCTTATCTTTGATAAAGGAGCCAAGCAGGTTCACTAGAAGAATGACAGCCTCTTTAATAAATGGTGCTGGAAAAACTGGCTCTCCATTTGCCAAAAACTAAAGCTAGACTCATGTCTAAAACTAAAGCTAGACTCATTTTGACAACAGAATTTTGTAAATAAGATGTGATTCAAGTTATTGATTTGGGCAAGTATTTCCTGTGTGGTTTTATTCCTGTTCATGAATTCTGTACTTGTCCCTATGTCTTCAAGATTTTTACCTAATTTGTCTTCCAACAGGTTAGTGTTTCTGTTTTAAAATTCAGATCTTGATCCATTTAGATTTTAGTTTAGTATATGGTGATAGGCACGATCTAATTTTAAATTTGGCATATGGAGCTCCAGTTTTTCCAGCACCATTTATTAAAGAGACTATCATTCTTCTAATGAACATATTTGGCACCTTTATCAAAGATAAGGTTGTTGAGTGTGTTTGTAGTCGTGGTTGTATCTTCTAATCTGTTCCACTGATCTTCAGCTCTGTTTTTATTCCAGTACCATGTTGATTTGATTACAGTAGCTTCGTGGTATAACTTCAAGTCAGGGACTGTGAAGCCTCCTGCCTTGCCTTTGATGCTTAGAGTTGTTTTTGCTATTCTAGATATTTTCTGGTTCCAGATGAATTTTAGGAGTGATTTGTCTTGATCTATGAGGTATCTTAATGGTATTTTCATTGGGATTGCATTGAATCTGTATAACAGTTTTGGGAGAATGTCCATTTCCATAATATTTATTGTTCCTGTTCACAAACAATGGATGTCTTTCCATTTTCTGAGATCATCTTTGATTTCTTTTTGCAGGATATTACAGTTTTTCCTGTATAGATATGCTACTTCTTTTGTGAGATTAATTCCTATGTATTTCATTTTTTTTTGGATGCTAGTGTGAAGGATGTGGCTTCTCTTATTTCTCTCTCAGTGATTGTGTTGTTTAGTATATAGGAATGCTATTGATTTCTGAGTATTGATTTTGTATTCAGTTACATTGCTGCATTTATTTATTATATCTAGCAGTCTTTCAATGGAGTTTTGGGGGTCTTCCATGTAGAGTATCATGTCATCTGCAAATAATGATAATTTAACTTCCTCTTTTCCTATCTTTACTCCTTTTATTTCTCTCTCTTGTGTAATTGCTCTGGCTAGTATTTTCATTATTATGTGGAATAGGAGCAGTGATAAGGGACATCTTTGTGCCTGATTTTAAGGTCAAGGCTTTAAGTTTTTGGCCATTTAATATGATGCTGGTTATTGGTTTGTCATAGATGGCCTTTATCATATTGAGGTTAAGACCATCTATTTCAATTTTCCCTATGGTTGTTATCATGAATGAGTGTTGGACCTTATCAAAAGCTTTTCCTGCATCTATAGAAATGATCATGTGATTCTTATTCTATTGATACAGTGGATTACATTTATTGATTTACATATGTTGGACCATCCCTGCATGCCTGGGATGAATGCCACTTGGTTGTTGTGTATAATCTTCTTGCTGATTTGCTGCATCCTATTTGCCAATGTTTTTTTTGAGAATTTTTGCATCTATTTTAATTAGGGATTTTGGTCTGTAGTTCTCTTTTTTAGTTAGTTATGTCTCAGATTTTTCTACAAGAGTAATATTTGCTTTCAGGAAAGGCTTAGGAAGAATTGCTTCCCTTTTGATTTCATGGAGGAGTTTGAGGAGTGTCGGCATTAAGTCTTCTTTGTATTTCTTGTAGAATTCTGCAGTGGATCCATCTGGGCTTGGGCTCTTCCTTATAGGTGAGGACTCAATTACATTTTCAATTTCATTCATAGAAATTGGGTTATTTAGCAGTTTTACATCTTCTTGACCCACTTTGGAGGTTCACATAATTCTAGGAATCTATCCATTTCTTCTTGGATATCGAACCTATGATAGTTAGTCTCTATTGTGTTAATTTCTGCTCTGATTTTTATAATTTCCTCCCTTCTTTTGGCTTTAGGCTTGACTTGTTCTTTTTTTTCTAGAAGAATATACATTCTTCTCTGTTTGAAGTATAGCATCAGGTTGTTTATTTGTTTTTGTTCTGTTTTCCTGATGTGGGAACTCACTGCAACAAATTTTCCTCTGAGGACCACCTTCATTGATTACCACACATTCTGGTAAGTTGTATTTGTATTTTCATTTGTTTGTAGGTATTATTTAATTTCCTCTGTCAGTCACTGGCTGCTCAAGGGTGTGTTATTCAATTTCCATGTGTTTGTGGGGTTTTTCCAGTTTCTTTTATCAATAATTTCTAGTTTCAGGATGCTATGATTTGATAACATGCATGGAATAATTTCACATGTTTTACATTTATTAAATATGTTCTGTTGGCTAGTATATGGCCTATTTTAGAGAATTCCCATGTACTGGCTGAGGAGAATGTATATTCTGATGTTATTGATAGCAACACTCTGTATATGTCTATCAAGTCCATTTGTTCACAGATATGATTCAGTTCTGCTATTTCTTTGCTGATTTTCTGTCTGTTTTATCTGTCCCTTGGTGTCAATGGTGTATTAAGGTCTCCTGTTAGGATTGTGTTATTGCTCATGTGATTTTTCTTTTCTGTTAATACTTGCTTTGTATACCTGGGTGCTGTGGAATTTGGTGCATATATATTAAAGATTGCTATCTCTTGCTCTTGAAGTTTTCCACTAACTGGTATGTAGTGACCTTCTTCATCTCTTTGGATCATTCTTGGTTTGAAATTCACATTGTCTGCAAACAGAATAACTATCTCCATTTTTTTTTCTGGGTTCCTGTTACATGAAGTATTGTTTTCCATTCTTTGACTTTCAGTCTATGAATTTCCTTGTTTGTTAGATGGGCTTCTTGTAGACAGCATATGGTTGGATGTTGTTTCTTGATCCATTCTGCCAGTCTATTTCTTTTAATTGGTGAATGGAGACCATTTACATTAATGGCTATAACTTTTATATATTGGTTTATTCCTGACATGGTATCTTTCTGCTATATCTTTATCTTTCCATTCTGTTTAATTGCCTGCCTTGTTTAGTGGTTTATTTCCTATGTGTAGCTAGAATGTCTTTCAGTATTCTTTGCAGGGTTGGTTTGGTGATCATGAAGTTCTTCAGCTGTTCTTTGTCATGGAAGTATCTTATTTCTCTATCCATTTTGAAGGACAGTTTTTCAGGGTACATCAGTCTAGGTTGGAAGTCTTTTTCCTTTAGGATCTGAAATACTTCACTTCATGTTGTTCTTGACTTCATTGTTTGTGTTGAGAAACCTGCTATGATTCTTAATGGTTTTCATTATAGGGGAACTGTCTTTTCTAACAACTTTTAATATTCTTTATAGGGGAACTGTCATTTCTAACAACTTTTAATATTCTATTCTTATATTGGAATTCTGGGATGGTGATTACTCCGTATCTGGGAGAAGTTTTATTTTGGTTATGGCTATTTGGATTTCTATATGCTTTACTAATCTGTATGTCAGTTTCCACCCTCATGTTTGGGAGATTTTCAGCTATTACTTGTGTAAATAGCCTCTCGATTTTGTTTGTGTTGTCCCCTTCTTTTTCTTTTATGTATATCAATCTTATGTTATTTTTCTTTGCATCATCTTGCAGCTGTTGAATTGTTATTTCCTGATTCCTTGTTATTTTTTAAAAGATCTTTCCTTTCATGTTCACTAGCTGCAATCTTGTCTTTGAGGTCTCAAGTTCTAGCTTCACTTTCGTTTAAGTGGTTTTGACAGCTTTCAATGGAATTTTTGATTCTCTGCATATCTTTTTTAATCCGCTTCATATATTCTGTTTGTTTCTTGTATTGTTCATCCAGGTTTGTGCATTGTTCTTCTAATTTTTTAACTGTGTTTTCTTTAGATGTGTTCAACATTTCTTTCAGTACCTTTATCATTTCTACTTTTTACTGGTAGATTATTTCCAATTTGAATTCCTTTAAAGCTTCCCAAAGCTGCTTCTTTATTTCAGTTGCTATTATTTCAGGTATTTCAGGTGTATGGCATATATTTTCTTCTATTTACATGGCTCCTAGGCTTTCTTGGGAATGGGTTGGAGGTTTGAGCTTGCATTTTGGTCTTTCATCTTGTCATTTTCCTATATTTCCATGTTTCAAGTGATGTTGCAAAGCTTCCCCTGAGCATGTTGGAAATCCCCTCCTATGCCCTGGGCTCCTGAGACTGAATGGAGGTTGCTGAGCATCATCCCATCAGACTCACAGACCCTCCTGTGCCACCTCTGGTGTTCCAGGAAGCTGTGGGGGCTCCTACCCACTGGGAGTGATGGTCCAATGCTCTCCCTGGGCTAGCACAGATGTGCTGGAATTCATCTCACGTACCCTCCACTCCCCTGATTAAAGAAAGCCACTGGGCATGGTCTACTCAAACCCGTGATACCTCTGGAGCCTAGTCCAGTGTGTCTGGAAGGTGATCAGGCACTTAACTCCTGGAAGCGATGATCTTAGACTCTCTCTGGGCCTGCACCAATTGCACTGGAACTCACTTCTTGTGGCCTCAGCTTCAGGGCTGAAAAAAGTTCGCTGAGCATGACCCAGGTAGGCCTGTGAAATCTGCAGAGCCCAGTCTACTGTGACTGGAAGCTGGGTGGACACTAAAGCACCAGGAGTAATGATCTTAAAATCTCCCTGGGCCTGTACTGGTACTCACCTCCAGCAGTCCCCTTCAAATATATGACTTTAAAGTGATTAGTAACTTGGTTTGGTGGTATATTCCTGTACTCTCATCATCCAGGAGGCTGAGGCAGATGCATTATTGCAAGGTTGAGACCAGTCTGGGCTACAAAGTGAGCCCAAGGTCAGCCTGAATCACACAGTGAGACTTTGTCTCGAAAAGACAACAACAACAACAACAACAATAAAACCAAACCAAGAGCAAAATAAAAAACAAACAAAAAAACCTTTATTTAGTAGAGACAATTATTACCTTTTCTAATATATGATAAATATTAACAAAATCACCCCTTGTCACCATTGTTCAGCATTGTGATTGTTAGCCTTTATGGCCAACTCGGCTGGACTCGGGAATGTCTAGAAAATTAGTAAACACAGTCCTTGATGTGTTTTGGGGGATTTCCAGAGGGCACAGGCACTGGCCCCATAGGCTGAAGGAGTCTCCAGCCCCTGAATGTGGCCGACCTCGTCCAGGAGCTGTGGGCCTAGCAGGAACAAAGAGGAAGGAAGAGTAAGCCTGGCAGTGCCAGTCCTCTCTCTCTCTCTTCTTGCTTGTCCTGAAGTGAGCTGCTGGCCTACTATGGCGGATCCTGCTTGCTACCAAAGAAAATCTCTGAAGTGATGAGCCCAAACTCAAAGCCTTTCTGAGTTTAAGATTTTCTTCTGAAGTATTTTATAATACTATTGGAAATCTAAGACGAGAAGCCAGTTGACCTAAAATAAAACATTTATTTTAATTAAATTATTTAGTAATTAATAATTTGATGTTCTGTTAACTTTAGAAATATTAGTCTTATATTTCTTAGCAATAATGCCAAGATTACAGTCACAGTTAGGTATTGTTTGAGAAATACTCCTGACAGATAGCAAAGGCAACACTTATTGTAAATAGTTATGAGTGTCCATGGGAAAATGAACTTTTAACTGAAGGTTAATTATGTTCATAATGTAGTGAATGTCCTTACTCAGTGAAACCAAATCTATTTATTCTTTTCTTTATTTAATATCAGGTAGTTTGGTATACCATTTTAAGCCAACCAGATTTTTTTTAAGGTTGAATTCTTTTTGATGGCAAATGAGAGCCACTAAATTTTCTCCCACAAATATATGGTAAGTTATTTGGTCCTACATAATAATCCAGTGTTCAAAGTGAATTTGAAAACACACACACACACACACACACACACACACACACATACACACATATATATATATTGTTCTCCTTGAAAACGTTTGCAGTTCTCTTCTATAATAATCAGAAAGGTTTTCTAATCGAGATTTTACATTTTGGATATGTTTATCCAAGTCCAGTGATGTGTATTATATGGCTGTACATGGAGAGTTTTTCTTTTTAATTGTGAATTCCTTTCCCTTTTTCATGGCTTAGATCAGAAACCTGTTTCCTTCCACTGGAGAGTTAACCATTCCTTCATTGTGGGGGCTGATGTTAGAACTTGTACCAGGAAACTAGCTCACAGGGAAGAAAAATAATATATCGTGAGATTCTCTGGTAACAAGATCAGAAACCAAGTTCTTTACACCAGAGTTCCCTTGTTAGAAACCATGGAAAATAATTCAGTTTCCTCTGTCCACATTTAATATATTTCATCTCTAACAGCTTTGTTGAAAGGAATAAATCACTTAATGTCTGAAAGGATTTTAGAAAAACATCTGAGAAATGAAAACCAGCAGTAGCTGTTTATCAAATTTTCTTTGTTAAGGCTGAAGAATGATTGGTAAGGACTGTTAAAAGAGATGAAGAAGAAATTGAAATGATCTTGATGTTTCTGAGTGCACTAAATGGTATATGACATGGTTATTCAGGCTAAAGAATATGGCAGACAAAAAATTTGTAAGTAGAAATAAACTATTTGATTTTGTAGATATTGTGAATTATAATGTGGTGATTTTGTAAATCCAGTAGTAGTTGTCTCCATAGAAAGACATCTCAGAGGTAATGGCTTGCATTAGAGATTTGAGTATCATTTACAGAGGAATGGAATATACACAACTTTTTTCATTGTTCTTACTGAAACACAACATTTTTACTGATGCTAGGAAATGAACACTCTTATGAAAGGACTAACTGAGAAGCAGACATTTAGATGGAACTGAGTAATTAAACTTTTATGAAAGACAAAAAAGTTAATGATAAATAGGAACGATATGAGAAAGTAATTTGGAAAAATTTTCTGCTATACTGTAAGTTGAATTTATAGTTGTTTTAATCCTCTATTTAATGTCTTTGAAATGAATTTATTATCACTTAAATTTCAAATTATCACAAGTGAGTAAATAAACAGATTAACTTTCTAAAAGATTACATCTCTGTGTTAGAATGTATTACAAACTACCAACTGGGTCCTTAATATCTACTAATTGTTAGGAGGTGGATATTATAGAGGCCAAATTCTCCATTTTTTGAAATTATGAGGACTTGGCTTAAATTCATGTATGTTTTGATAATGGTATCACTTAACATATATTGAACTGTTCCAATTCATTATGAGTCATGGTAAGTTTTATATATATATATAACTTATATATATATAAGTTTTATATATATATGATTCCCTTTTCTTCACCTTGTAATGAATTTTTTGCGTTTCATTAGAAGAAAATAGTATCACAGAAGATAATATTGAGGCTTTGAAATATCAATCATGTTAAAATAAAATCACAAATCCAGGAGTTTGAAGTGTTATTCAAACTAAAATCTTAATTATCTCAAAGCTTCTGTGAACTTTCACTCTAGATCTTTTATTCTTTCCAATCTAACTTTCAGTTGAAAATTTATCAATTACAGAGTATTTTTAGTTAAAATTTCTTGTATACTTTTTTCTTTTTAACACACTTAGTTTTGAAATGCACCTCACTGTGTCTCACATATTTTTATACTGCTGGATGAAGCATCACTGTCCTATGGTTTCATTAGATAAATTTAAGGAAGATTTCAATGTGACTGTTGTCTTGCACATGTTGCCTGAAATTATTCTTTCCAGCTTTTTGAGAACTAAGTAAAGACCACCTCACTCAAAGTGTGAAAAAGCTGAAGAATTTAAAAAAAATGTTGTTAATTGAACGTAAATTTTATTATTGTTTTCATACTATGAAGAAAAATGCCAAGAAAGCTACGTACACTTTTAAGAGGATAATATGACAAATTTATAAAATGAAATATTTATAATGCCTAAATATTATGCATTGTTGCCAGCAGTTTTCCCATTGATCACAAAGAAAACTAGCAGGACTTTACTTGAATAATTTAGTGTTTGTTCTACTAAAGATTGAACACAGAATCTATGCACTGGACTACAATGTCAGACCGTTCATTCATTCCTTATTCATTGATGCATTCATTTATAGCTAAAATTTTCCCAGGCTCATCATGGACTTGGAATCCTCTGCTTCCCAGAGTCCTGGTTTAAAAGAGTACTCCTCTACAGCTGATTTTCAGAATTTTTTTTTGTGTATCAAATTTATTTGTACATATGATATATAAGATTAATTCTATAATGTATCGTTATATATCTTTAGTATAGCATTACATATAAAATATATGGTTAAGAAATAATGTAATTTGTAATAACAGTATATTTCTTTCAAAAAGAATGACCATAATATTCAGATGTTTGCATCAACTAGCTAGATATTGTGCATCAATAATTAATATAAAATAATGTGTGGGAGAAGCATAATTTTAAACTAGAGAACTTAATTTTAGTTATGAAAGCAGACATCTTTTACATGAGTTATTAAGATTTTTCCATGAGTGGAATTTTAACTCTATAGTTTAGTACCTAAACAGAATTTATCTTTAAAAGGTTTTAAATTTTCAATTTACAATTTTGAAACATTTTGAAAATATAGGAAGTTAAACAATAAGCTACCATATTAACAAAAATAAGATTAAAAAGTGTAATATCTGAGTAGAATTACAAAGAAAAGTGAATATGTATATCTTCCATTAACTGATTACCCTTCAAATAAATGTAGATTTTATTATACTCCAAGGATTACCTGAACTAGCTGTCTCTTCATACCCTTTCACTTATATTAATCCAATGTAACAATGATTTCTACAATGTGTTTGTTCTTCTGGGATATACAATCCAATCTTTTAAATCATATCATGTGTACTGTTAATGAGCATTTTAAAAATAATTATATTTTACTTAAATTTCAATGGGTGATAAATTTAATCATCTTGAAATCACTTTTGTTTCTGTCTTTCATAATATTGCACTTTGCCTTTTATTGGAATACCATGATATCAATATAGATTTTTTGTAAATATTATTCAAAATTATCTTTTTCCATTTAAATGGTCATTAATAGTAACATACCCATACTATAGTTCTAAATTTTACTAAATCTAAAGGTATAGCCAGTACCTACAAATTTACACTGAACAGAAGAGAAAAATACAATTCCAAAAGAATTATATTTCTTTCTCTCTTTACCCTTTCTCTTTCTTTTTTATCTTTTGTTAATGAATCAGTTTAAAATTTTAGAACAAAAAGTGTGAAAACAAAGCTTACCACTAAATTTCCATCATTAATTTCTGTCATTTATGATTTTAATCACCAACAAAGTAATTCTATTTGTTTTAATGGTAAGTACACAAGATTTTTCTTTTTAACAACTTGAATCTTGAGAAATTTATTGGTACAATTTAGGTGCACATAATGATCCCATGCATTACACAGTATTTGTGTTTTTACATATGTTTTGATTCCTTTTTTTCCCCTCCATCCCCTTCCTTTCAAACTGTTTTCCTCTCCATTCACAAAGTTCTGTTTTCGTTTTATCCTTCTTTTCTATTTTTTTCCTTCCCTTTTTTTTCTTTCACTCTCCTTCATCCATAGTTATCATTTCCTTTTGAACAGTTTCTCCTTATTTCACAGTATCTATTATATATTTTCATTTTTATTTACAATTTCAGTTTCAAACACTACAGAGAGAGACCGAAGTTTTGTTCATAAAATCTTAGCCTTCTACCACGTTGTCCAGAGTCCTACCTATTCAGTTTTCCAGCAGATTTAGTATTCCTGTTTCAATATTCAGATCTTTGATTCATTTTGTTTTTAGTTTAGTGGAAGGTGCTAGACAGGGATTTAGTCTTAATCTTAAGTATGTGGAAATCCAGTTTTTCCAGCATCATATACTAATGAGGCTTCCATTCTAGTGACATGATTTGCGTATTTGTCAAAAATCAACTGATTGAGTGTGTTTGTAAGTGTGTTTGTCTGTTTTTTTTTTTTTTTTGTTGTTGTTGTTGTTGTTGCTGTTTTCCTTCAGTACCACAGTTTTTTTTAACATAGTAGCACTGAAATGTAATTTAAAGACAGGGACTGTGATGACTTCTGATTTGCTTTAGTTTGTAACAGTTGATTTTCCTATTATGTTTCTTTTAGGTCCAAATAAATTATAGGATTGTTTTTTCTAATCCTGTGAGGTATGGTAGTGGTGTTTTTTTCATTGATTTAAATATTTAGAGAATATGAACGTTTTCACAATTTTGGTTCTTCCTATCCAAGAACAAGTGATATCTCCTCTTTTTCTGATACCCTCTTCAATGTCGTTTTTCAGAGTAGTGTAATTTTCAACATAGAAATCTTTTATTTCCTTTGTTAGATTGATTCTTAAGTTTATAATTCTTTTATGTTATTGTAAATGGCAGTTTTCTGATTTTTTCTCTCAGTGCATTTGTTATTTGTTTACAGAAATGCTATATATTTTTGTGCTGACTTTGTATTCAGCTATATTACTGAACTTAGAAATTAAAACTAGAAGTTTTCCTTTATTTGATGTTTGGATCAGGTCTTATGATGGCAGAAAATAAAAGCAATAAAAAATGACAAAGCAATATTAAAAGTGGAGGCAGTAAGCACTGTGGATTTAGCTCAGCAGCATAAGCGCCTGCCTTGCAAGCGCGTGGTCGTGAGTTCGATCCCTAGTACCGGTACAAAAAAAAAAAAAAAAAAAAAAAAAAAAAAGTGGAATCAGCACCACTTGTAGATCATGAGGTTAGGGAACCAAGCCCCACCAGAAAGTGACCCTTCCTGGGCACCAGTGCTATGCGCAGGCCCCTGCTGGAGTGGAGACCTATAGACCTAATAGACCTAAGCCTCTCAGTGAGAGTCAGAGCCATTGATGGACTGCAGCGGGAAAGAACAAGGCCTCATCAGGAAGCAGGCCCACCTGGAAATCATATCATTTTCATTGTTTGTTGGGCTGAGATTTATTGTTTTTTGTTTTGTTTGATTATGTTAAATCTGATGGCATGAGCAGCTGTTTAAAAAACGATAGCAAGACAAAATAAAGCAGAGGAGACAATGTGGAAAAAGTTTCTTTAAAAATTTCAGATAATTTGATCTGAAAATTACAAAATAAAAATATAGAAACAATATGTAGTGCTACATAAATTGTATGAATTTATAATGAAAAGTAAATATTGAATTAAAAAGTATTCCCTAAATTTCAATTAATAAATGCAGTTATGACAATGAAAAATTTTAAATTGACTCAGGGGATATTGGTATTTTATATAAGAATAATAAGCCTATCAAATTAGGAAATCTCATTAGCATTTTGATAATCACCCTGTGGTGCCTTTTATACTACCCCTCTAGTCACCCCCTGTATTATTATTATTATTGTTGGCCTTTTTCCTTTTTATCGGCACCAGGGATTTAACTCACGACTGCCTGCTTACAAGGCAGGCATTTATGCCGCTGAGCTAAATCCCCAGCCCCCACCCCTCTGCTATTATTAGCACCTTTTCTTACCTCCTTCCAACTTGTGACAGTTCCCACTGTCTGCATTTGTCTTTCGCTTTATGAAGAGCATAGGTCTTATGATTTTTAGAAAATCAATTAAATTTTTTTCTCATAGTATCTCATGATTAGAGTGAGGTTATGCATTTTTGGTAAAAAATACTTACAGATGTGAACTTTTTCTTTCTCCAGAAAATACATCAGGAAACACATGTAGATAGATTGTTATTGGAAACATTAATTTTGGTCACTTAAAATATAAAGACAATGGAAAGTTCTCTATTTCACCTTTGTAATCAATAACTATCTTCTTGGAAAAATACCAAGATTCTATAAGTTATATTAATTCTATGTTTGTTTATGCTTTTGCAGTCTCTCAGCATAGAATCTAGTTAACATAGAGAGATGAGAAGAATAGGAGGTTGTTGCATTAGTAAAAATTTCAGGTACATAAAACAGTTCTATAATTAACTTGGAATTTTACATGAGTTACAAATTATTAATAATGAAAAATAATTGGTACTCTGGGTGAAAAGAATATAAAATTGAGCTTAATTATGATTTTATGAAAAGGGGTAAGTCAGTAGCTGTGGAAAAATTGAATGAAAAGTCAAACCCAGAAGGATATGCAGAATTAATTAGAGCTATACTCCATCTCATTTATCTATCCCATCACATTTCCTAAAGATTTTTCTAGAAAAACTAAGTTGTAAACAATGTCAGATTTTTTCTAGAGCCCATTTTATAACAGAGTTTAACATACTCTCTATTGAGTTTTTCAATTTGTTGTATTTTTCACTTATACAGTCTTATTTAGTTCTTAGTGACTTTTCATGTTCTTTTGATTTTTAATAATTTGTAGAGTTTTTATATCTTTAAACAAATTATTAAAAATAATTTTGTATTTCGTTTCAAATTATGTGAATGTTTTAAATCATTATATTAATGTTTGTGTTCTCTTGCTGTTGCTCATACTGTAAGGGAAGATGGGAAGAATAAAAGTTATTCATTTAATTTGAAATTTAATCTATGGAAACCTTAGAAATTATGTGGTTTCTTCCAGTTTTGTATCTTGATTTCAAACTAAAAATTTACACAAGGACTGCTTATGTTACTCATTCTTACGATATTACGATATCCATGTAGTTATATGTAACACAGGAAGGAGACACACAAGAGCTCTTTATCTCAGTGTTGTAAGAGAAGGAGGGTCTGGATGATTTATAAGTGTGCCTACGGAGGAGGTGGCCATCTACATATGGTATGAGGTGAAAACTGAACAAGTGGGAGAAGGACAAATCATAGACTAGACACTGGTCAGAAGAATGAAGGCTGTTTCACTTCTTGAGGGTAGAAAGCCCAGGTCAGCTCTCAGGATGTGTCCAGGTAAAAGTGAAGACAGGCTGTGGCAATGGATATAGTGAAGGAAGCATCCTTCAAATCTGGGACTGACTAGTAGAAGGGGAAATAGAAGATAAAAGCGTGTGTGTGTTGGGCACTACAGAATGAATAGGAGGGGACGTTTGCTTGACAGCGCAGAGATTCTGGGCCAATCAGCATGGACTATCTGTCTTTTGAGCTAGAAGAATGGGAGTGTTGTATGGAGAGTTGATAGGGACCAACAAATCGTGTTGTAGCAGGTGAGAAATAATTTGTTTTAGTCCCTTCAGAGCATGCTAGTGGATGTGTGCTGAGAGGAAAAGGGTTGATGTGGTTTTAGTGGACTGGTGAGAGATATTTGAATGAGATCCAGGGCTGAGGAAGAGCTAGCCCAAACCTGGATTGGGATCTGGGTAAGCAGGGAAACGCTTTGAGCAAGATTTGGAGCAGGAGAGAAGAGAGCGTTGTGGAAAGCAGAACAGGCACTGGTGATGGTGAGAGTGGCAGATAATTTGGCTGGACTATTTCCTCCATGAGGAGAGGACGGAGCAGGGAAGAACAATTGGAAAGAGTGGGAGAAATTCATTGACCTACCTTGCACCAAACTAGGGGAGATTTAGAATGTCTGGAGACTTTGCTGTCAATAGGCACAATACAAAATGAGGCCTTGAGAAAAGGTAAGGCGGAATGGATTGCCTTGCTCTCTAACACAAAACAAGCAAAAATCAAACAGAAATGTAAGGTAATCCAATAAAACATATTACTTTTGCCAGGTAAAAAATCAAAAATCCTTCTAGTATATGTCTTTCCTATGACATACAGTTTCTTATTTAGATAAGAAATTGTAATGTCAAGAATAAGAGGAAGAAAGCCTTTTGACCTAGTCCAGTAACAAACTGCCATAAACTATAATGAGCGTGGTTTTATGTTTATGATATAATTTGCTTGGTTATAAAAGGGAATTAAAATTTTAGACAAAGACCTGCTAAGGAAGCCCGCCACGAACCCCATCCAAATCCAGTGGTCAGGTCCAGGCAAGCCAGATTTCAGCACACTCCTCCCTTTGTGTAAACCTTGTTTTTATTGCCTTTGTGTAACTGTTAGCCTATAAGGAGATGTTCAGACTCCTTCAGCATCCCATGATGCCACCAACCCTCTGATCAAATGTGCCAAATCTTCTATGATCGGTCTATGTACCTCTCCTCTTCCTTTTCCTTCGAAAGCCCTAAAACTCAGACAAAGTGGGCACTAGGTCTTTGGGAGAGATTTTAGTCAGAGTCCACTGGTGTAAAAAACAGACTCCTAAACCTTCTCAGTGCCATTTCTTCCCATGTTTGGTCTGCTTTCCGTAGCAGTGTGAACTTTGTTCTACATATTTAAACAAATCATACATCATTGTTATGCAATAGAGTCGATTTTACTCTCAGTTAGACTCTACCTGCCCATTCTTTTCTATTTGCTACATTCCAAAGCATCATTAGTTGCATAGAAAGATTGATAACTGATAACCTACCTCTCCCTAGCTCTTCTTTGTTTGGATACGTTTTTTCTTATTAAACTGCAGTAGTTTAAAGTACATTTGAAATAACATGTTTTTAAATCATAATTTGGATTGTTCTCATGATAATGAGACTTTTCACAATAAATCAAAATGAAAGTTTTGACTTTTCATTTTTAAAAGGTTATTATCCCTTTGTTAGTGTGAGAGAGTTCTAACCTATCTGTAATTTACTAAAAGCAGTTAATGTTATTCACAAATATTGAATATTGTTATTGCTTAAATGACCATAACATTTTTCTCTTTTTTTTTAGATTTTTTTTTACTTTAAAGAGAATAAAACTAAGCAAAATAAAATAGGATAAAGCCAATCAAAACAAATAGTGGAAGTGACACAGGACTTCAAAACAATAGGAAATCAATAATGGTTACAATAATGACTCCTGTTGTCTTCAGAATAGTTGCCCATACCTTCAGACATAGGAAAAACAAACAAAACAGTACAGAGTAGAACCAATAAAGCAAAACAATGAATGCTACAAAGGACTTCATAACAAGACAATATTAAAACTAAGTCCAAAATGCTATCATAATATATTTTGCTAGCTTAGAAATAGTTGCCCATGCCATCAGATGTAATAAAATCAAACAAAGCAAAACCAAATAAAGCTTAAAACAAGAAAACAATGAAAATTATACAGCACTTCAAAACAAGATGATAGGGAATGAACAATGGCCACTACCCTCAGAAGGAGATCCCACCAGATACCACACTGCATATGGTTATCCTCCAAATAGATGGTCACACCACCAGCCCTAGATATGTAAAGTCAGTGAAACACCAAACACCACAAGCATCAGATTGCATTACACCTCAATACTCATGGTCATCACAGCCTGTGTTTCTCCAGATCACCAGTCTCTCGATGGGACAGAGAAGGGTTGGCTCTTCTTGTTGCCCAGCCTGCTCATGGAGAGGTGCTGCGGTCTGGCTGTTGCCCTAGTTTGCTTCTTGGTGACTTCTTGTTCTCTTCCCCTGAACAGTTTTTTTTTTTTTTAATAGAAAAAAAAAAGTAAAACAGAAAACAGGGTAGAAATAATACAGAATTAAAGAAAAAAGTAAGAAATCGACCCCAAACAGTAATTTTTTTACTTATTAATAAGGAAGAAATCATTTAATTATTTTAAAATTTCAATTATTTTTTTCTTACCTTGTAACCAATCTACAGACATTATGTTTCATGCTGCATTACTATATTTATAGGATTACTTTTTGAGTGATAGCATTTTTTGTAGTAGACTTTATTTTTAATATTCGTCTATTTTAATAATAGCATTTACAAAATTACATCTTTTTTTTGCTTAGTTTTTTTCCTGTTTTCTTTTTGCTAAGACTGTTAACCATTTAAATGCATCATTTCAGAATGTACTGCATAATTACCTCAATTGAACCATAAATTCTTTTTAAGTTATATGTGAACCACTTGGTTATTTTCTTTGTATTTTTCTAGTTCTTAATGTTTGCCCAGTTTTTGTCTGTCTCAAAAAATGTAATGACATTTATTACTCTTTGTACTTTGATGATCTCAGATGTTGTAATTTGCATGGTCTGACTCCCATATTCAACCCACTTATAAATTCATGTGCGTTTTTAAATATCACTTGAGTATTTAAAATTTAGTTGTATTTCAGATTTTCTTATTAGACCCTAAGCAACTTCTGAAAGGATTTTTTATTTTATTTAATGGAACTCAGTTTTTGTAGTAACTAAGATGTGAAGTAACCAGGAACAACGTTTATCCATCCAGCTATTTTTCTCACATTACAAAAACAATCTGATGAGAAATTCAGTCAATTTCATGTTCAATTATTTATGAAATTTGAAAAATTCATTAAAATCCTCCATTGTTGTTATTCTGTGCTTGGTTACTGTGATTTTTTACTTTACATAATTGACACTACGTCATGAACTTCAGTAAATAGTAAGCAATAAAGCACTGTGCAATAAACACACAGACATTATTTCTCTGAAGTGTTATAAAGTAGATTCTGCTGCCACCTCCTGTTGTCTTACTGTTCTTATACTTAAGAGTCATTTTTGCTCATGTATTTGGACAAGGTTATTTTTATTGTGTCCTCAGAAAATGTGAAAATGAAATGAAAAATGTACATTTTACTTTTTAAAACTGGAGTCTGCATATTAACTTTCTCACATATTATTTGAAAGAACTTAATACTTAGCTTGAATAGGTAGCTGTCTATGTGTCTCAACCTAGCTAACATGACTTATATAGGAAGATTAGTAACTGTAAACCACTAAATTTTACTCTTACCTTTGTCAGTAACAGTAAGACATGTTTCTATAAATTGAAGTTACCTCTATGGTCTTTAATTAAAAATCATCTTATTGTATTAATCATATAGACTTAAAGTAACAGATCCCATCAATACTCAATAGCTCGTTTAATTTTTAAATTAGAAA
The DNA here is from genome assembly GCF_034190915.1 of Cavia porcellus. Classification (NCBI taxonomy): domain Eukaryota; kingdom Metazoa; phylum Chordata; class Mammalia; order Rodentia; family Caviidae; genus Cavia; species Cavia porcellus. The sequence goes on along the minus strand of NW_026947513.1, from coordinate 44,822,452 downwards.
TATATCAAATGTATATCTTTGTATAAAGCATCATTATATAACTATAAATAGAATTACACATAAATACTCTATTTTCTGTGAATAATACAATTACAATAAATACAACTAATAAGTGAATTGGAATAATCAATTTATTAATTGTACATTACTATACAAATGCTATCAATATAGATCTATGAAATATAAAAATATGAAGTTGTATAGTTTACAGCTATATAATATAAAAATATACATAGTGATAAGTTTTAATTTAATATTTTTCTTTGTGGATAAATACAACGTTTAAAATATCTCTTAAGTTTATTTGCCAAAGTATTTTTATATTTTTGTTGAAATTTCTTTTCTTAAGATTTTATTGACATAAAGTTTGCATTGGTGAACCAATGCTTTAAATATGAATTTTAATACATTCTTTAAAAATGGATTTTTCAAATGTTATATAAAATTTATGAATATAAAAAGTACATAGGGTATTAATGATCCAGTAGGATGTAGCACACTTGTAATAAGGCATCTAGGTGGCATAAATGAATTGTTGTGGAAATATAAAATAGAATTTTCATCCAACCTTTGGTAATTCTAAGATTAGTATTCTGAGGAATGCTTCTTCTTTATCAAATCAGACTCACTGGGCTATACAAATTGAGATTTATACATAAATTCAAGAATTATGACATGATGAATGTAAAAACAAGTCATCTGATTTATCTGCGAAAAATCAACACTTTTCCTAATCAGCTCATAAACAGGGAAGATTCTTCTTTAAAATTAACAATTTTAGTTTGAGAACATGATTTTTATGTATAAACGTAGTTCCTATTATTATTTACAAACATTCTTCACAAAGCTGTAAAACTAATATGTAGAAGCATCCCTTTCATAAAACATCATTTAAGAGTAACATTAAGTATGTATTATTGGTGATCTCTATGTATGTTTTACACATATCCAGGGATTCCTATTGAGTCTTACTTAGTGAAAGAATTGTTATTTTCACAAAGAAAAGAAGAACAAATCAATTTAGGAAATGAGATTTGACTCCAGAAAATGGTTTTGTTGGTTCTTTGAGTGGAACATGTGACCACCAACTACAAAAACCTGTAAAACTAATGAATGGAAATTGAAAATTAATTAAGGGTGACTAGAGGCTTATGTGCTAGAGCCAAAGTATTTTCTGCCATTTAATTAGGAAGAAAAAGTGTTAAACTTGCCAGTAGTTGCATACATAATTAATTTTGGATAGTTTATTGTTTTTAAACAATGCTTTAAAATTTCCTTTTTCCCACTAACCCTTTCCTCCCTCATTTCCATATCCTGTCCTTCCTCTTCCACTTTCTCTTCCCTCTCCATTCTACATATTAACATATAATTATTTTAGAAGACTTACTCTGTAATGTCACGCAAGGAGATTATCAATAATTTTTTCCCTCAGTGAGTAAATGTGCTAATTTCCTGCACCAAAATTTCATTTTCTTCATGAAGACCCACTGCCTTATGCGAGATTGTGGGTAAAGCTGAAATTTGGCTAATTCGGACATATTGGGATTTTGAATTTCCTCATCCATATTTGCCTAATTTTGAATTTGTTGGATGACTGCACTGCAAACCTGCCAAAACTTTACCTAATGTAAGTCTACGATGAATATTTTATGGACCTTAAAATACTTGGGTTTTTTTCAGTGTTAGCAGCTTCAATAAGAGAGGTGTTTTGTTGGATATCTTAAGCATGTCACTCCGTGAAATACTTCCCTCATAATGTTGATCGAGTGACACTGACTCTTTTGTCTACTTTGGGTAAAAAATGAAATGATTCAAGTGGTGCCCTAAAACTCTGTATATAGTGGAGAGATGGGAAGCCAGCCACAGAGATCACTAAAGACACTGTTACTGTCTTTCTTAAAAGCTTAGAGTTAAAAATAGGAATAATGACCAAAGCATTTAATAGAGAAAGATGCTTTCATGATAAATTTTGGTGAATTGCACTGATTTTGAGAAGTAAGATTAAAGTAGTGTGAATAGCAAACACTGAATCTGACAATGTCCTGAGATTTAATTTTTGGACATTATTTGCATAGTGTTGACTTACTATTTTAGGAAATAGTGAAAAAAATCTGTAGTTGAGGGTGATGGGTGTAGATTATTATCCATTTACTTCTGGGAGTCAAAGACATTGTCAGGTGATTTCTAGAAATAATTTGTGAAGTAAGTATTTCATTAATAACAGGATGTCAGAAATGTTGAACAGAGTAGTATTGAAAACTAACTGAAAGTAATAAAAAATACGGTAAGAGTATTGCATTAATTATTAGTAGGGATTGAAGCGGCAAACATTCATTATACCTACAATTTCTTTAAGGGTTAAAGTTCAAAGATAGTTCTTAGTAGAATTTTTGATTTGTATTCTGGATAGGGAAGGCACATGTAAATTTAAAGTTTCATTTCAGAATGCTGGTTATATTGCACTTGCCATCTGAATTCTGGATGCAACTTGATTGAATACAATTGAATAGAATTTTTAATGAAGCAACAGTTAAAAATATATAGAAAGATGACTCTTGCATTAAATTCACTAGATTATACTCCATGACACAGTATTATATTCATCGTCTTACCCATGTTTCATACACATGCACACACACACACACACACACACACACACACACACACATACACGCACACACAAACATACTTTCACAAAACATCTCATATTTGTATTACAAAAAAAATAATTCCATTCCAAACTTGGCTTTCTTACTGATACAGCTTGTACAGTCTCAGTTAGTACAACGGCTATGTCTGGGATGGGAGACTTGATACACAGAATAAAGAAATAATGAGATGTTGGAGGGAGGATAGGGAAATGGATAAAACTGAGTCAAATTACTTCATGTATAAGGACAAATATCCTATGATGTATGTTGTCATTATGTATATCTAAAATGTACTAAAATCTTAATTGATAAAAGAATAGTGGGAAATAGTGAAGAAAAATTCCTAAAACTTAATCTAGGCATAAGACCTCCAATCTCCAAATGAGAGGTATGTCAAAAGAATAAAACAGAAAAATAAGTATTTTAATTACCATGGGCACCATGATCTTTAAAGCCCAGAGACGGGCTAGACCACGTAACATGGAGTCCTTGGCTTTTATTATTAGGTATTTATTATTAGGTATAATAATTGAGATGTACTTGATTGGGGTGTGCTAAGAGGCTGCAAAAGCAGCGAAGTAAACTATGGACGCGGCTAAGGTTCAAGAATTGAAGAACAGTGCGGTTTGGAAAGTCACAAAGGAACAGTTCAGGATTAACTAAGAGTGATTTTCTGCTAACTGTAGTTACTGAGTATCTTAGCCCCTTTTCTCTCATTGCTGAGACAAAATAGCTGGCATCCAACATTAAGGAAGAAAAGGTTTAATTTGCTCCCAATCTGTGGAGGTTTCACTCTATAATTCACTGGATCCAAGGCAGGGTGGGATGGCAGAGGGGCAATAGTTCCAGGAGGCAGAAGATAGCAAAAGAAGCAAGAGCAGAAGCAGACAAAAAGGGGAGAGGAAAACTTTTTTGTTGCATTATATTCTATGTAGCTTATCTGTCCCGGGGTGGGGGTGGGGGGCACTCTCACCATCAGTTCCAGCACTAGAAATGAACCAATCACAAACTCTAGATTCAGTTACCTTCAAAAACACCTCCACATGACCCAGTGAGATTTTGGGGAACATCCTGACACAAATTATAAAACCGAGCGAGACGGAATTTGCAGGAGTCAACTGCAGTGATATTTTGCTTTGAGGTGGCAGAACTTTACAGACTATTTGCTAGCCTCAGCTCTAGCCATTGGCTTAAAGATTAGCTGGAAGTCCTGCTACAAGTCATGGAGGACTAGGAGAGATTCTCAACTACTTTTGTGCCAAACAACTTCAAGCTGGTCCTCAGGGGTTCCCTTTTTTGCTTTTGAAGCTGAATCAGATTCACCAGTATAAGTCAAGGTCTTATGGCATCTAGACTTTGGTTAGTTGCAACTTCTCTATGGCATATTAAGAATATAAACAGAAAGAAGACAGCTAGACGTTTGAGCCTCCAGGCACTCATAATGATAACTGAATGAGAAGTCAACAATCAGACAGAATGGATGCAATGTGTGAGACCACAATTAAAACATGAAAAGGAAGTCTTAGCCCAAATCACATCCCTGTGAAGGAGTACATGATGATTGTATGTACAAATATCAGTTTATATTTAATTAGGATCAATTAACTTTTTGACCATTGGTGGCCTCACTTTTTCCCTAATGAATATAACCTTGTTCAATGGATAATGCTAATTTTCAAAGAGAATCTAAATAGGGTCAGCATTGTTATATGATCAGATGGGGTAGAGGGAATATAATTCCTACCTAAGCAGAGTGATACTTTTTATGGGGAGGGAATGGACTGTATAATATGGAGACCCACTGAAGAACAGTCCTCCCTAACTTTCACCTTTTCCCATGAACATTCCATGTTATTTATAAAGGTAAATCTGAAATTATCTACCTATTATCCTCATTTGTCTTTGTGCGTGTTTCCCGTTGGACCATATGTCATTCATAAAAATGAGGAAGGAATACTTTGAGTATGCAAACAGGAAAATAAGGTTTAAAATCATAAGTAAAATCTCCATAAAAGCATGTTAAGTCTACAGTAAAAACTACCATTTAACCTTTTATATTTGCCTCCCAAGACTAAAAGAATGCTGTTCAGCACCAGTGTTAGATGAACAAAATAGAAAGTAAGGTTTATTAAGATTTGGTTCTTCATAAAGGTAATAACTTAAGATCTGGGAAAACTCATTTTTGGAAAGATACTATCGAGCAAATGAAAATTCTCTGGGGTTGAATTCATTCAGGTAATGGGTCTGAGTACACAGCAAACATGTTTAGCCAAACGATACAAATTAAAAGAAACAAACAGGTAAGTCTAATATTCTCTAAAAGAGACAAATTATATATGGACTTTGGGGCCTATTATTTACAATTCTTTGTTTTATATTTTTAAATTTTTTAATTGAAAAAGAACATGAATATTAATATTAGCAATCGTGTTATCGGGATCCCTAGTTTTTCCTAGGAGGAAACACAAGTGTGCCAAACCTTTCTCCTTGGGCTGCTTCATTTTGTGAAACTGTTTGATAATGACTAGCGATCAGTTCAGGCAGCAACAGGATGCCTCAGGTGGAGGAAATGGTAAGGCCTCTGGGGAAGGAAGAGGTGGGAGTTCATCCTGTTCCTCCATGAAATTGCTAATGCTGCATTGGCCTGGAGGTTTCTTAACAGATGGGAAAGTAGCTTTCAGAAATAGGGGTTGCAATTTAGGAAGCGATTTGGTTAGTTTTTCTTTCATTTGAGAAGCTACATCTTTTTGACTTTTCAGAGAAAGATGAGCTTCACATTTAGCCTTAAAAGAGCCTGAGAGCGGAGTATACCAGGCCTTAGGAAATAAATGTCTCAGGAGTGATGAACTGACCACACTGTTGAGTGTGCCTTAGTGAGTTTCTTGTGTGATCCCAAATTTTAAGTCAAGTATCCTTCATGAGGAGACCAACAATTAACTTTACACTACCTTTTAACTACTACTTGGATTTCTAATCTTAGCTTGCTTTATCAATGCATTAAACAACTGGACATATTCTTACCTCTCAGCTGGTACGTCTTGTCACATTCTTAATCCCAGTTGAAAACCTTTTCACATCAAGTAATCAGCTACCTCACACTTTAGGTGGTCCTATTATTCATCATATGAAGTCCTGTCCTCTTCTCTGGTCTCCAGTGGTGTCTCAGGTGGTCATCTGCAATCAGGCTATAGTGCCACACATATGGCGCCATTTATTGGCACCCATGCCTAGAACCACTGGTCGCCTGCTCAGAGGTATGATGACAGAATAAAATACAGACAAAATATATACATTGCAGTAACCAAGCCCTCCAGGGTGCAAGAAGATCTGTGACAGACTAAGGCCATAAAGTATGAGGTGAATTGCTGATGCAGGCAAGATTCAAGAATTGAGGAACAGGAAGTTTTGGAAAATCACACAGGAACCCATCAGGGGTAACTGGCAACCTCATTTTCTGCTGAGTATAATTACTGAGCTAGACAGAATTTGCAGGAGTTAAAGTCCTCAACTGCTGTTTTATCTTACTTTGGATTTGCACCAGAATTCACTGTCTGTTTGCCAGCCTCAGCTCAAAGATTAATCTCTCCTAAACCAATGACAGCTCTCACCAGAAGTCTCATAGACCTAGAACACTCTCAATGTGTTTTTATGCCAAATTGTTAATGCTAATTATTATCGTCTTATATTGCATTAAATTGGTCCTCAGCAATAAAGACAGGGACTATTTATCATTACAAAACAATAATTAAAGCCAAACACTCATATTTCAATCAGTTTTTCTTTGCTTCAGAAAATATATCATTGAACTTGTTTTCTCCTTATAAAATTAGGTACATTTCTACCCACAATTTTCATTTCAGTATTTGATGTGTAACTGAGGAGATAAAATATATCAATTAGTATGAAGATAATTTGAAATTCATGTATGTATCTGTATGATACGGAAAATGACTATATGAAAAGAATGTTTATCTCTTCTTGAACATACATATTGTTGAAAACACAAATCTTTCCAATGTATTTGTTAACACTGAAAATGGATTTACCTACTGAGTTTAAAAGGTGATCATATCAATTGGCTTTCAGTGTTATAATTTTACCATGTTTTGAAAGCAACTGTTTAATATTTGCTTTCTGATGAGTTTGTTGTGCTTTGTTGGATTGGAGTAAGGGGCAAAAGTCCAGCTTATGAGAACTGGACATCCAGCTATCTGAAAACTAAGCCTGTTCCTTAATCTTTGAAGCTTCTCTGGTCCACTGGGTTTGTAAGAGCCTGGGTGAGCACAAATCCATCAACTGTAAATCAGTATGGTCACAGGTCAATGTCTGATGGCTTCTCACTTTTCACTGACCTTTGTCACTGAACATGAGATTAAGAGTAATACAAGTAATGTGCTACACATTAGACATAGTTTTCTTGTATCTCTCATATTTCAACAAACAAATTGAATCAGTCATTAAAGAGACAGAAAGCCTTCATTAACTGAATTCAGAGCAAGGAAGCTGAAAAATACAAACAGCACATTCAGCTTCTAGTCATAGTAAGTTATTTTGATGTGTGTGGGTACGATAATTTCTTTCTTAAGAACTACATCTCCAAACTGCCTGATTCCAAAGTACAATAAAGACAAACACTATTTTTACAGAAAAGAGTATTGCACATACTTTTGAGATCTCATTTTGGGTTTTTCTGCTTGAGTGCTAGGCTTATAATCAAGCAATTATTTTAAAGCATTAAGCTACAATTTGAATGATAGGCTGTCATAGTAAAGATGTCTCTTCAAATACTGAAGTTGTGGACACTTTAGCAAAATCTTAAATAGATGGAGTTAGCTAATGATAGGCTGGTAAAATCAGCAAACTTTAAAGCCATTAGAGTTCCTTGTATTCTCTTTGTTGCATGAATATCATTTCTAGATTCTCAGTTGTGCAGCATTCGTGTCATCCTATTTCCTGCCTTTGTAATTTTCATACCAAATTGCAGTGATCTCTACTCAGGGATTAATGACAATGCTCTTCAAACAGTCTCCTTTCTACTCAGCATCAAATTTTCAAAGTCCTCAAATATTTTTAGGATTTTCTTCAAAAATATTGTTTTAGTTATTCATGATCTTTGACATCAACCTTTGCAGTATTTCCAACATCTACTTCATCATTGTTCATTAACTTTACTTTTGTACAGTGATTTTACATTAGAAAGTAGAGTACTATTTTAAACTTTCAATTACCTTTATCAATGGTTCTAAAACCTATAATTGTACCTCAGTATCATCTCCTTAAGAAGACTGACAAATGATGAAACTGTAGCTCACCTGTACACCTGATCCACTGCTCTTCATGCTAGAGTACAGAACTATCCTGACCTACCAAGCAGAAAATATTCACTTGGACATTTTATTTTAATGAAGCCATATTTTCTGGGATAACTCTCTCATCTAGTATCTAATACTTCTGCTTTTGGACTCTATGCTATCTTACCTATAGAAGTTTTTTCTCATCCCATATAATACAGTTGCAAAATTAAACACTGTTTATCTTGCTTATTTTCTGTAGGTAAGTGTCAAATAATCAACAGTCATTGACAAGAACCAAGGAAAGTCATGTGCCTTTCTTGTAACTGATTGCTTTACCTAATGGTCACCTAGGTGCACACACGTGTGCGTGCACACACACACACACACACTCAAAAGCTCCCTGATGACTGTTAAAAGAACACAATATCTAGAAAAACAGTCTTCTATAACTAAATGGGAGAAATAGACAAATGAAAAGATAAATGAAGATCATTTGAATATTTACATTAGAAGAAAGCACTTAAATATATGAAGTTAATTATCATGCAACTGCATATTGTCAACATAGTGCCTGATAAAGTTTTAATTTTTATTTTAAAAGTAATAAAAAGTAGTATACCAGATATAGACCAATTTCTAGCACCATGCTTTTAACTAAAGTAAAAATGGATCAAAGATATAAATATTAAAACAGGATTGCTAAATCTACTGGAAGACAAAGTAGATATAAATCTTGAAGTAATATTGGTATACAGACACTCATGAACAAAAATCAAATTACCCGGGAAAAACTTCAAAGGATCAACAACTGAGATCTCATCATACTAAAAGTTTTTGCATCTCAATTACCAACAGTGTGAAAGAAAACCCACTAATTAGGAAAAAAAATTCACTAACTGTCCTTCAGATAAAGGACTTCTTTATAGAATATATAAAGAATTTTTAAAAATTGGGCCCTCAAAATTCAAAGATTCAATCCAAAAATGACTTCTCAGATTAAGAAATACAAATGGAAAACACCTATATGAAAAAATGTTCAACATCATTCATCACTAGAGAAATGCAAAGTAAAACAATGAGATTCCATTTTACCCCCCAAAAGATGTCTCTCATCAACAAATCAACTAATAACAAATGCTGATAAGGTTTTATGTCTGTGATGAAGGCCTATTTTTCTGATAATATCTTGAACTACATAGAAAACATAAAGTTTAAGATAGATAACACTCCATAAGACTGTTTAATTTGTTAGTTTCAGTAATGTTTCACATTACTGAAAAAAAGATGATTCTAGACATGCTTTACAGATAATAAAACTGAGACACAAACTATTAAAATTAGCATTACTGCTAAGAGTTTGGCTTATCATAAACAGAAATAGGTCAGAATCAATCAGATTTAAGTGATTTCTAAATAGGTATAGTAATTTAAATCAAAGAAAGCATTTAGAGGACAGGGAAAATACTAGGAGAAGTAGAGGTAAAATATTTAAAGAATTGATTAGTGAAGTGCAAGACAAACAAATGGAATTTTGGTAGAAATTCATTCACTACAAAAGGCAAATGCAAAAGAAAACATGATTATCCTTGCATATGAGGGTGTGGTGCTTAAGTTATGAAACAAACTATTTAATTCCATGTATATATGACAGAGCACAGATGTTTCACCTTTTTTTTTCAAGTTCAATGTAATCGTACGTGATTTGGTCCAGCTGCAAATTCCCTAAGATATTGCATGACCTGAAACGCTGCATCCTTCTTTGCCATCACACTCTACACGGCAGCACTTCTGGATTTGCCAATCAGCCTGTGAGCTCCATGCCCCTGCCATGGTTCTCTGCAAGGCTTCGCTTCCTACATTCACCATATGCCCACCTATGCTTATGCATCATCTTAAATTACATCTTCAGCAGCAGTCTCTGCTCATAGCATTGAAGAGGAACTCTAAGAAAAAGAAGCTGTTTTCCTTCCAGATCTAGATGTAAAGTGAATGTCTGTATCAGAAGAAAAATAAATCCCTTACCTATAATCTTACCCATCACTTTTACAGAATATCAGTGGCATTCTATGCATCGTTTGTAATAATACACATTGAATGAAAGTGGAGAGATTGAAAAATAAATGTAACGTAAATATCATTCAAAAAGGAGAAAAATGTGTCTGTATTTAAATAGAAGAACACAGAGTGAAAGTCGAGATCACTTCAGGAAAAGAAAAAAAAAAAAAAGCCAAGAAGCTAAAAGCATCATATTAAAACATATACAGCAAATGTAGTTTCATTAGGATCATTTATATGATGAATTCCCACATGAAAAATATAAAGAGCTCAGGTAAATTTTCCATTAAAGAACTTGCAATAGCTTCTCAAATTGTGCTCAAATTTGGAAGGAAGGAATAATCAAGTTCAATGGTGCAATAAAGAGACCAGAACAATATGAGGAATCAACAATGAAATAAAATTTCTTTAAAATTTCAATGAAACTGACAATTATTCCAAGGTAAAACTAATTAATGGAGTCAAAACTTAGTCAAAAAGAAAAATTATGAACAACATCAGAAATCTTTTAAAAAGTATCTGTAGAGGCCTATATCTTGAGCTCTCTCAATGTACAAGAGAGATAAGCTTGAAGAAATATTTAAATTCTAAAAACATTCTGTTTACCAACCCTAAATAAAGAAGAAGCAGAATATCTGAATGGACAAAAAACTACTGAAAACATTTTATCAGTTATAAAAATATTCATCAAACATTAAAGCTCAGGACCCAAAGATTTTAATGTTACCAAAGATTAAAGAAGAACTAAAATCAGCATTCTCAGCCCCCTCAAAAGAATTGAGGACTTCAACCATCACTTTACATATTTTACAATTGTAGAGTTACTACGGTGACAAATTCAGATGATAATACTGAAAGAAAGAAGAGATTGTTGTTCCTTATGGAAACAGATAGAAAACTTTTCAGAATAATTCAACATCAAAATGCTGTTGTCAGAGACTTAGCTCAGCAACAAAAATGCCTTCCTAGCAAGTGCAAGGTCTTGAGTTTGATCCCTGGTACCAAAAATAAATCAATAAATTAATAAATAAATTTTAAAAATTACTGCCATCGTATATCTCGTAGGATTTATCACTGCATGTGGGTATTTTAGCCATGTAAATCAATAAGATTAACAACATACACAAACAAAATAATTTAAAAATTATTTGACCATTATAGTAGTTGCAAAATTGTTTCAAACAAAATGAAACATCCTGTTAGGATGAAATGCTCTGGAAATTAGATATGAAAGGAAGGTATATCAACATAGGTCTTATACAATGAGCTTTAATTTAATTTTTTTCCACAATCCTTTCATTGCTTCAAATCAACATAATGCTTGCAATCTTAGAGCAAGCAGTTGAGAATAGAAAATGTAAGACACTGAAACTGGAAGAAAAGAGTAAAGTTATTTCCATTAGTAGATAAGTGATTTTTATAGTTTTATATACAGAAAATCACAATGATTCTTCCACATTCAATTAGAATGAATAAACATAATTATTGATGCAAAATTTAAAATTGACATAAAATACTCAATATCATTTATTATAATTTAAATTAATATTTAAAAATAAATCAAGAAAAACATTTCCATTTTTAATAGCCTTAGAAGAAATACAATACTAAGGAATAAGTTTAATAGAAGACTAAATACGTGTTAGAAAAGTACAAATTGCTGAAAAAAAAATGAAGCAGGCTCTAAAGGGAAATCAAAACCTAAAATGGCTAAAATATCCATACTACTTACAGAAGTGCACAGGTTATATATACATATATAGTGATATCTATTTCAATATATAAATATGTATTTCATAAAAATAGAAGAAATAATTCTAAAATGGGCCAACATACATAATTCCCAAATAGTCAAGCAATCATGAGCAAAAAATTATGAGAACTACCAAAATGCCTGACATCAAATCATATTACACAGCGTAGTATAGTAAGATAAACAACAAGTTACTGATACAAAACCAGAAATACAAGTTAATGGAACATAAACAAATTGACACACTATGGTCAATTTGTCCTAAAGAAGATCTCTTGAGAAAAATACTGCTGCAAAAAAAAATGTGTGTCCAAGAGTAGAATAAGGAAATTTGACCATTACTTCACACTATTTAAAATTAAGCTTCAATAAATTAAAGATTTAAAATAAAATTTGAGATGTAAAACTACTATAAACAAGCATTATAGTACCCCAGCTTAGGACCACTGATCTTGTGCTCATACATACAGAATAAAACTCAGACGTAATGCATCAACACTACAGTTACAGGAGGTACTGGGGTGGTCAAAGCTCACTGATGGTCTAGGACCATAAGGCATGGTGTCCCTTACTTTTATTAGGTGCACAGCTTGGTAGGGGGTCTGCTGTTGGGGTGCAGGAAGCAGTGGACTGAACTGCTGACGCGGTCAAAGTTCAAGAATTGAAGAACCGTGCATTCTGGAAAATCACACAGGAACATCAAAATTAACTAGTAACCTGATTTTCTGTAAACTGTGATTACTGAGATAGAAATAATTTGTAGGAGTCAAAGTCCTCAGTTGTCATGATATCTTGCTTTCGGGCACCAGAAATTCAGATGGTTTGCTACTCTTGGAACTGGCATTGGTTTAAAGATTATATACTGTGTCTTTAACCCAGCTGGGTCTCAACAACAAGTCATGCTGGCTTAGCACAGACTCTCAATTCATTTTTATGTCAGTTCATTTCACTGATTATTGCCTGCATCAGTAGCATCAAGCTGGGACTCAGGAGATTCTTCTTTTCTTTTGGAGCTGAAGCTTGATGCACCAGGGTAAGTCTGGGTGACTGGGCCTCTAGACATCAGCTGGTTGTGATTCCTCTCTGGCATATTAAGAATAAAAGCAGAAGGAAGACAGCATTGAGTCTTAGAATGGACAGCACTGAGTCCTACAATTTCCACATAAAACTGGAAATGAACTTTGAGTTATGAATACAGGGTGCATTGATCTAGCATACCAGTGAATTTGTAAAAATTTGAATTTTATCATTAAAACTTTGATTTTGTCCTATGTAACATGCAATCAAGCAAGATCACTGAGTAAAAGGGAGTTGGGTGAGTATTGCTAAGGATCTGCAAAATTAACAGGCAGCTGTACACCCAGCATTCATCCCATAATTATTACTGTTTTTGAATGGAGTTCTCCAAGCTTAATACAATGAGTTAGAATAGAATTAAAGCAAGAGAATCCAGTGGAACTCTGCAGGCATCATTTGTGAATCTGCAGCAGAATTTTAAAAATTTAAGACAAAGATTACAAAATCCAATTTAGTCTGAGGAGTGACCTGTGTATCTCCATTTTTTCTTGATTTTCTAATTGATGTTTAATTGTTAAATGGGCTCTTTCTATTATGGCGTGTCCTTGTGGGGATTGTAAGGGATAACAGCAACATGGGACAGGGTCATTACATTATAGTTGGAAATCTCCATATCAATAAAAGTTGAAAAACATTATTATACTTGGTGAGCCTTTTTTCTTGAGCATTAAATAGAATTTGTGAGAATATGTGTCTCTAAAGACATGAACATATTGCAACATATTAAATGAGGAAATGTGTGTAATATCCATTTGTCATACCACATTGGTTTTATGTTCCCTGGATTGCTGCTCTCTTGCAGCAATTGTGAAGGGATTTTGTCACAGGAAGCATGGGACAGTATAATTTATCTGGCTCACATTCTAGAAGATTGAAAATTTTTTCTTGATGGGCTTTAAATTTTAATGAAAATATTTATGAAATCACTCATTTTGATCAAAAGAAGAAACAAAAAATTAGGGCATCAACCTGTTGATTAACCAAAATTGAGGGTTCAGGTAATTTAGAATGTTATCTAATATGACCTATGAAAATGGGAGCAGGCCTAGTTAGCTAGCTCGAATGACCTTTTTAAAAATAATATACAGATTTAACAATAAAGCATCTAGGATTGATCACAAGTTGGCAATTTTTAGCCTCTGGATCAAGCACACCTTCCAGACTGAACCATTAATACTTTATATATATATAATAGAAAAAATTTTATTACCTACAGGATAGCAGCAAGTTTTGATCACTGAGCTGAAAGACCAGGAGTAGTTAAAACACGTTGAAAATCCTGCATCCAGATAGCTGCTTTGCATTTTGAGGATCCATCTGTAAAATAAACTGTGGCATTAGGTGTTAGTTTGAGAGGAGTTATTTTAGGAAATATGCAGGCATTTTTAAAATTTTTCTTTTAAAGAGAATAAAATCATACAAAATAAAACAGAATAGTGCCAATCAAAACATAACAGTGACCACAATACAGGACTTCAAAACAAGACAATAAAAAATCAATAATGGCTACCATTATACCTCTTTTTATCTTCCAAGTAGCTGCCTATGCCATAACACATAATAAAATCAAACAAATCAAAACAGTATAAAATCAATCCAAACAAAGCAGTGAAAGTGATACAGGGCCTCAAAATGAGATAATAGGAAATCAACAATGTCTACCATAATATATCATGTTATCTTTAAAATAGCTGCTCTCATCATCAGATATAATGAAATCCAACAAAACTAAATAAAATCAAACAAAACAAGTCAGAGTAAAACCAAACAAAACAGAACAATGAAAATACATGGCTTCAAATTAAGAAAATAATAAACTAACATTGGCTGCCACCTTCCCTTCTTAGAAGTTACTCTGCTTTCACTTTTACAATATCTATTACACATTTTGGATCCCACTAACTCCTGTAGTTTTGTATACTAGGGAGGAAACATGAAGTTTACCCATGTGGCTCTGAACCCTTTCACCCATGAGCATGATCTCAAGTTGCATCCATTTACTTGCAAGAGCCTCACAATTATCCTTCTGTATAGCTAAGTAGCTGTACACTGTATAAAAATACTATACCTTTCTTATTGATGGGCAAGGTACCCCTTCTTGTTTTGGTTCCCTGTCACATGTAGCATTGTTTTCTCTCCATTGACTTTCAGCCTATGAATTCTCTTTTGAGTTAAATGTTTCTTGTATACCACATATTGATGGATCTTGTTTCATGATCTGCTCAGCATCTATTTCTTTTTATTGGTGAATTGAGGCCATATAGATAATGATTATGGCCAATATGCACTAGCTTGTGTCTGCTTTCCTATTTTCCTGCCATTGGCTCCCTAATTTTCCCCTCCATTCAACTGCCTGCCCTGCTTATCAGTCTTCCTCTGCCACTGTTCCTGGAACAGTGGTCAGTTATATCTCCCTCTAGAATGCCCTTTGGTATTCTTTGTAGGGTTGGTTTGGTGGTCATGAGTTCCTACAGTTGTTCTTGTCAAAAAGTATTTCATTTCTCCATTAAAACTTAAAGGCAGATATGCAGCATACAACAGTCTGGGTTGCAAGTTATTTTATTTCAGGACTTGAAGTACTTCAAGCGTTTCTTGACTTGATGTATGATTCTGACAGGTTTTCCGTTATAGATGATCTATTTTTCTGTGTAATAGATTTTAATATTCTGTTCTTGTGCTGAATTTCTGAGATACTGGTTGTTATATGTGTGTGTAGATGTATTAATTATGGCTAGTAAGAGTTCTATATGTATATCTTATTTGTATATGGGTTCCCTTACCCATGATTAGGGAATTTTCTGCTATGACTTCTGCACATAGTTTTTGTATGCCATTTGTGTTGTCTCCTGCTTTTTCACTGACACTTATCAGATTTTATTTATTTTTCTTAGCATATTCCTGCAAAGGTTTAATTGTCATATCTTGGTTCCTTGTTATTTTTAAGAGATCCTTCCTTTTGCAGTCACTGTCTGCAATCCTGTCTTCAAAGTCTGAGAGTTTAGTTTCAGTTTCTTGCAAGGAGTTTTGACAATGTAATTTTAATTTTCTGAATGTCTCTTTGTATCTATTTCATGCATGTCAGTTCTCTCCTATATTGCTCACTGAAGGTTTCCTTCATTTTCCTATGCTTGCTATGAACCTTTCTTTTTATCTATATCTTCTTTAGATACATATGACCCTTTCATTATGTTTGCCATTTCTTCTTTTATGTGAGATATTATTTCTGACCTGATTTTTTTACAGCCTCATGAAATACTTTCTTTACCTCAGTTTATATCACCCCAAAGATTCCAGGAGTGCTACCACCAATTTCCTTATGTATATGTCTCCTGGGCTTGTTCTGCTTGGGTTGGAGGCCAGTGAATGCCTTTTGCTCCTCTTCTTTGAGATACCCCTGCTTTCCTATGAATGAGCCAACTGCAGGGTACCACCTCCATGTTAGCTACCTATGTTTGGTGTAAGGGAATGGGTCAGGCACCTGGGCCCCACCTACCCTAGGTTCCTAGGGAGGTACAGAGCAGGCCATTCCAGGCATGTGCAGCGCTTTTGATGTGTGGCTGGCTGTGTCTCCCAGCCCATACTATCTTCATGACCCTGATGGTGGCCATGGTGCTCACAAGTGTGGGAGTGGCTGCTTCTTTTTCAGGCCTCAGTAGGCTATCCCTGGGAGACTCCTGATGGTGGCCCATGGGCACCTATACAGGCATTTTGGAGGAAGACATGAAGCAAAAGATCATTAGGTTGATGAATATCTATTTTGCCTAAAAATTGCATAACCATCACCTGTGAATAAATAGTCCAATTTAACAAATTAGAATATTGTTTTCTATATAAGATTAATATAATTGTTTTAGGATTTCAAACAATGAATTTTCTATTTCATATTTGGTCTGTAAGAACAATTTTTTGTTATTTGTTTGATATAAATTTACAAACTCTTAATCAGTTGGTTAGGTAAAAGTAGCCTCTCAATGGAGAAATCTTGTTTATCATAATATTGTCCCACTGAACCTTTAAGCAATGAACGGTATATAAAACAAATAAACATAGTAACTGATTAAGATTAACACAGAGTGCCTGATGATTATGCATCTACTGTTCCACTAGTTGTATCTTTTATTTTTTGTCTCCATTCTCAAAATTCTAGAAGATTTAATATCAGGGTCACCACATTCTGCATTATACTGATTGATAGAACTTTGGGGGACCGGCGGCGGCTGAAAAGATAAGAAGTATGAAATATAAATGACCTATTTTGAGAATGTGGGGAGACACACCCCCAATCCCCTGGGGCATGGCATCTCCTCCCCCCCCCAGTGGTCAGCTATCTCTCCATGGAACATGTGGAGTGGAGACATACATGTAGCTTAGGTTAGGGGTGGTGCCTGAAGGGCATTCGGGATGCACAGGTAGCCCATTGGTATTCTTTTGGCACCATAGGTAAATTCCCAGGGGTGGGGAAGAGAGTCACAGGTAAATTCCTAGGGGTGGGAGAGATAGGAGCTCCTTGGTTCTGCCTGAGGCTTTTCAGCTACAGTGTCCGGCCTGGGCCAAAACTCTTTCATATCCAGTTTTATGATTACTATTATGAAAAAGGGCAAAGATTTCTCTCTTTAACTGCTTCCTGCTGGAAGAGGCACTGTACTGGGGTCTAGGGGAATCGACGGGATGACAGTTGATGCCCAGGTAGAAGCTGGTGCCAGGTGTTTTATCCAGGACAACTTCACTGGTCAATGCACATATGTTAGACTGGAAAAACAAAGAGATAAGATGCTATGAGGAGGTATGGCACTGTCATATTTAAGGACCCAGGTGAGGTAAAAGGGAAGGTGACTTTGATTTAGACATGCCATTATATCAGGACCATGTTGAGGTAGAAACATTTCCACGGTAAGGCAGAATTCTGAAAATTAAACATGGGGTTAGGAGGAGTGAAGTTATAAGAGATGACTACTCCCCCATGTGAAAGGGTAAAAGTTAAAAGGTAGGTAGGTAAGGCTTGTCTCTGGTATGCATGATGTTGGAGTCTTTAGGAAATACTGTTAAGAGTCCTGCTGTAAAAGAATAAGAAATTAGAAGCCAAATTGGATAACAAAACATGATAGCCTGAGAGTCATGACTGTGAGGCCTTCATAAGGCAGAGATGAATAGGAAAAGGATGGTTAGATCTAAGGCTGGAAGGGCACCACTTAGCCTGAGTGAAGTGAAACTAGGATGGCAGTCTAGCAACTTTGATCACTGTTGAGGTTGCCAAGAATATCAGATATGGGTCACTTTAACCTGTTTGTAGTCCTT
The DNA here is from genome assembly GCF_034190915.1 of Cavia porcellus. NCBI lineage: Eukaryota > Metazoa > Chordata > Mammalia > Rodentia > Caviidae > Cavia > Cavia porcellus. The sequence continues at coordinate 44,804,327 of NW_026947513.1, read as the reverse complement.
GGAAAGATTTGCTGTAACAGGATTTTAGTAAGTATATCAGCAGTCTCCCTGGTTGTGTGAAAGGCTTTTATGTATCCTGAAAAAGTATAAACAAAGTGAGAAGGCAAAATGTATCTGTCAGTCTTGACCAGGGTTGTCTGAGAAATTGGTGAGTAAGAAAGGAAGGGGGTGGTCTTATATCACTGAGGAGAGGTTTACTAGCGATAACAGGTGTAAGCTGTTGAGGCCTCAGTGTCTGGGTCAGCCTGTATAAACACAAGGGAACAAAAAGCATTTTTAAGATTTAGGACTGTAGAGTGAGTGATGGAGGGAAGATTTGGCACCACTGGTTGGATTGGGAAGAAGCAGTCTGGAACCTGCACAAAATAGGCCCTGTTTGTAAATGGCATAGGTTGACCGTCAATACTCCTAGAGGCTGAGGATTTAATATAGCAGCCTAAAAACTCAGGAAGAACTCTGTATATATGGCCTATATGTCCACAAATATAGAGACTGTCTTACCTAAGACTTTTAGTGGGACTTGGACTCTGAGATGGACACCCAAAAAAGGGACTGCTGTTGGCCCTGAGCCCTGTCAGTCTTTAGCAGCAAGTTTAAGCAGATCTGTCATTGATGAATCTGGCAGTGTTGGCATTTCCTGTGAGAGCTAGAAGTTAGGATGGCTTACCCACTCTCTGGTGGCTAGGACAGTTCAGTAGCCCTGAGGTAAGGTCCCAAAGAACACCAGGATGGGGCACTCTCTTGTCCAATGTCTTCTGCTGCATTTCAGGCATGGTCCATGGGGCGGAGCAGGCAGCTTCACCTTGTGTCAGTTTACCTGTCTCAGAACTCCAAGTGTCACTGTTATCTCTGTTGTTGAAAATATGAAAAGCCATATTAAGGTCTCTATGAGGTTTGAAGGTCAAGTTTTGCCTTTTTGTTGTGGGATCTGGTCTACAGTAGAAGGTATCTGTAGAATTAAGTAAGTATGCAGGAGTCAGATATAATCAACAGGGTATTTATAATTTTACCAATGGCTTCTCATAAGGAGGACAGGTCCAGAGAATTTTAGGAACTGACATGTCATTTATATCATATATATATACAAGTATCTCTTTATGTTATTAAAACGTCCAGTGCCATCTGATTTTTAGAGGATGGCCTGTTGAATTAATTTTTACCTTTTTATTTAGGACAGAATCAGCTACAGTTTTATTTAATATTAGTTGAATATAGTTAATTATGGCTGGGTGGAGGGCTGAGCCAGGGGAGGCAGACAGGCTGGGAAAGGTTTAATTTTGGCTTCTGCTGCAGTGTCGGTTTTGCTGTTTTGCATATATCATACAACCCTTCTCCTGGAAAAGAGCTAGTGGTTCCCAGCAAAAGAAATTTATAATTTTTTTAAATATTAGTTATTAAACATCTAGATTGTACATTTTTAAGCCAATATCTGGATCTGAAAGAAAACATTTGTCATGGCTGGAACACAAAAAAAGGCAGCAGAAACAATCTGAATTTTACATCTGAAAACATGAATGCAGCATCAGATCAGCAATATAATGAGGTGTCTGCTGCACCTGTCTGTGCTGGCAGACAGAGACCTGTTTGAGCTTGGGGTGGGGACTGGTCTGGCGCATGCACAGAGCATGCCCAGCATGGGGGCAGTGCACTCAAAGTGAAGGCAGGGTGAGCACCAGGACAGAGGGCCTGGGGTGGGCTGGGACTACCCCTGGAAATGCGTGCAAGGCAGAGGCTGTGCTGGCAGCAGCAGTGGCAGCGCATGGTACATGCGAGGGCAGAGTTGGGAGGTGAAGTTGGGATGCGATGTGAAGCTGGGGCTGCTCCCGGAAGCGCAGCTGATAGCTGGGCCAAGGTGGAGCTGAACCGCCATGTGGAGGAACCACTCATGGATTGCTCGGGTTAGGGCGCAGCATTACAGCTGACCCCACGTGGACCTGGAGCACCACAGCACCACATGAGAGCCGAGATACCATGTGGAGTTGGGGCATGGCATGAAAGCTTAAAGCAGCTTAAAGCTTAAAGCAGCCCCATGTGAATCTCTCAACACTGTTTGGGCTTGTTTCTGCCATCTCTGTGGGGAATGGATCAGCACACGGTGTGGGGAGGGAAATCAGTGAGGAAACAAAGGGATGCTGGTGGGAAAGAACACACGTTCTCAAAACAAAGCCTTAAAGATTAGAGAGTTTTGTAAACTTGTCATCAGTGTGATAAGCCATAGATAGGTATGGTTTTTTTGAGGGGGACAGGAAGTGTTCCTCAAGATCAAATCTGGTGTGGGGTCTGGCCCATGGAGTTACAAAAGCCAGGTGAGGCAACAGACCAGGTTGTATTAAGTGCAAGTCGTCACTTTTTACTCTAGACCCATCGGTATTATATGGTTCCAAAGCTCATAATAATTGGCCGTCACCAATATATGAGTGGATTTCTCATGGGTTTATTAATAGCTCTGCTCATTGGAACTTATAAAGCTCTGAAGGACATGAGAGTCTCTCAGTGTGGACACAGACTGGCCCAGGAAAACTCTGCCTTGGGCTATCCGAGTCCAAAGGATGTGAGAGTCTCCCAGTGTGGACACAGGTTGGCCCAGAAAGACTCTGCCTTGGGTTGGAAAAGTTGCAAAGTGACACAGAGCTTTTTCAAACTCCAATTGCACTGTGTCACTGGGCCCAGGATAAAATAAATCAGCACTGCTTTTTAAAATATGTTTTTGCCCCATTTTTTGAACTTGAGTTTGGGGCTCATTTGAGGATTACAAGACCAAGTGGGTTGCCAAATACTATCTTTTCTAGGGACTTCTACAGAGTAAAACTGCAAGATGAGATCCAGGGTGAGGAAAATGTGGGGACTCACAAGATGGGATAGAACTACGGTTGACCAGTGAGATTAATTGCTCAGATAAAACTGATTAAATCAGGACAAATGGGGAAGTGAGCCACATAGCAAGTGGGCATGCTTTAAAGAGCAATGTCTCTTTCTGTAAGGCATTGGGATGGTGTCTCCTGGTTTTCTCAGGGTAATAGGGAACTATTTAGAATATCAATCCTTAGAATGGAGATGCATTTGTTTGATCCTTTGTCTTGAGGCCTGGCCCACACCAGGAGTTACCTGTCTCCTCCACAGTTGCAAGCTGTCTGGGCTTCTCTGGCTCCTTAGAGGACCTAGCCATGTCTGGCTGCCTATAATGTTTCTATCTAACTCAGTTGTTTGTAATGATATCTAATGTGAATTCAAGATTATCCACTCTACAGTTATCTTAGTCTGTTCAATAACCAAAGGTGTATTTGAACCTCAAAATATAGATAAGCTTTAGCTAAATGACATAGATCAAAAGGTACCAACATATAAGTCTGAAATACATTCTCTAATTGACCAATTGCATGTGGACTTTGGACCCTATTGTTCACAAAACTTTATTTAAGCTTTTTAAAATTTTAAATTGAAAGGTAAAATGTACATTAATATTTTGATCAGGGTTTTTGGGATCCCTAATATTGCCTTCAGGGAAACACACAAGTGTACCAAAATTTTCTCACTGGGTTGCTATATTTGTAAAATGCTTTGAGAATTGCTCAGAACCACTTTGGTGCCTCAGGCAGAGGAGGTGGCAAGGCTCTGGAGGAAGAGGAGGCAAAAACAAGTCCTTATAACTTCATGTAATTTTTTGACCCTGTGTTTTCCCTGTGATTTCTTAACAGCTAAGAAAGCTGCAAAGTATCTAAGACATGCTCCAATTTGGAAAGAAATTTGGTTAGTTTTGTTTTTTGCTTTATAAGTTACATTTTTTTGATCTTTTTTGAGCAGCATGAACTTGTGTTGTTGTACTCTAAGAAAATAGCTTCATTATTTTGTGCATTATAGCAAACCTGCAACATGGCTTACTAAATGTGTTTTTTTTTTAATCCGTTTTTCCCTAACTGATATGTTAAGTGACCTAATTGATATGTTGAGCAATACTCTCCTCTGTAAAGAATTGCAAGAATCTCACCTAATTGATATGTTAACCACAGCGGCCCTCTACAAACAAGAAGAGTGGTGCTAAAATAAGCTAACAAGGGTTGTTAATCATGGTTAGGCGTCTCTATTCTCTGCTAAAGAGCTAAAGAAAACTAGGATGGCCCACTAATTTACACTTGTTTGAAGTAACTTGCTTGTGTGCAGGGAGATTTGCATATGAGTTTAACCCTTTACCTGACCTTGATTCCCTTCCCAGCAAGATAGATAGACATACCCGCCGTTTTCCTGTTCTGTAGCGTGCCTTATTGCCTCCCCTCACCTATCTATCTAGGCCATAAAGAATTTGGGTTTCTGGTGACCTCTTCCCAACCTGGTGATGATCTGTCATAAAATGAGCCTGTTCCAATTTTAAGAACTGTTTAGCTTCAAAGAAATTACCAGGTAATACTATGGCCCAAACCCCAATCAGTGCTTTCCTTTTGTTCGGTATGCATCAAATGAGTTAGATATCAGATCTTTGTAAAACTTAAGTTTCAGCTTCTTGTAACTCTTGACCCCTTTGCACCCACTAGCGAAAGTGAGCTGTCCTGGGATAATTAACTCTCCACTTTCTTCTCCAAATATTGCTGCAGATGTGCCACTCCGAGATAATGTCAGTCTGCAGGATGGGAGTAATTTGAGAAACACCAGGAACTCCCAAGATTGTCAGAGCTAAGTGGACAGCAATACAGTTTCCAGATGCAGGTTAACAGGTTTAATGGCCTTGCAGGTTTTCCCCCCACTTTCCCTTACTTTTAAAAACCCTTTTCCCAGTCTTGGGGCATGCAGTCTTTGGGTCGATCTGGGAGAGACTGTGCCACCAGGACTGGCTCAATAAAGCCTTTGCTACCTAAATTTTTGGTCTCTTGCTTCCTTGGATTTTATACTGGGGCCTGAGTTATAACAGTGTAGGCTATAAGGGCCCAAGAACTGAGCAAATGATGTTCCAGAAAATAAACATCTTGAGGGAGATGAATTCACCATGTTATTGTGTGTGCTTTAGTATCTTATATGATCCCAGTTTTTTAAATCTTCATGTTTTAAGTTACCCATTGGGGAATCCAATATTTAAATTTAACTATATCAAGTAACATTTTAGTCAAAGTACTGGTTGAAACTCTTAGCTTGCTTTAGCCATTCAGGAAGCAATTCAGTTGCTCCTCAACTGATAAATTTGCCCTATTTGTAATCAGAATTGAAAACCTACTATCATAGTAACCATGTACTTCATGCTTTGTGTTACTTATAACTTGAGGTTCTCTCATCATTTCTGCCCTCCAGTGGTATTCACTCAGAATGCTTTACTCTGAGCAAACTGTAACAGCCCACATTGAGCACCAGTTATTGAAGCATAAACCTAGGGCCACCAGTCTCCTGCTCAAAGGTTTGATGACAGGATAAATTATAGATGAAACATACTCAATTTATTTAAAAGGGGCACCAGGACTGTCAAATCCAAGGACCTTCTTGGACCACAAGGCACAGTCTCTTGGCATTTTAGGTATACTGTTTGATTTGGGTGTATTGCTGGGCTGCACCTAGCAGTGGAGGTGAACTACTGATGCAGTTAATGTTCAAGAGTTGAGAAAAAATGGATTTTTGGAAAATAACGTGGGACAGATAAGAGTTAACTTATAACCTAATTTGATGCTAACTGTGATTCCTGAGCATAGCAGAATATGCAAGAGTCAAAGTCCTTAGCTGTCATGGTATCTTGCTTTGAGGCACCAGAACTTGATAGACTGTTGCTATCCTCAGCTCTGGCTGTTTGCTTAATGATTATTCTGTCCTTAAGCCAGTCAGTATTCTCATCACAAGTCATGTCAGCCGGAGAAAGACTGATGATTTATTTATATGCCAATTTATTATTAATTATCTCCTGCTCACATCACAACAAGCTGATCAGGTCAGCCAAAAAAGCTAAAAATAGTTGTTGGTTTTGGTCTAGGCATTGACCATTTTTGAATATGACACCTTAGAAGAGCAGATGACAGAAGAAAAAATAAAATGCTTTGAGTTACATTAATGAATCTCCTGAATGAAAAGGGTTATAGTAAGCAGTTGATAAAAAATAGAAGGAATTAGATAAAATACTTTAAAATCATATATATGTGATTATCATATATATAAAGAAGATATTATCTGGATTATGTAAGCAATCAGAACAATTCAGTCTTAAGTAAACTAATTATCAGACAGAAAGTACTGGAGAGGGATTTAAAAGCCATATCCCAAAAGAAAGCAATCAAATGACTAAGGGACATGATCTAAACAAATTCCTAGTGTCGGTAAAGATCTGGTAAATGAAAATTAATCTCACAACAAAATATCACCTTTAAATGCAGGAATAGCAACTATCAGAATGTTGAAAGCAAAGTATTTTGGCTTGTGAGTGTGTGTAATAGAAATAAACTATAACATCCATTGGTGTGAAATAAATCAGTATCGATGGAAATGTAAACTAGAACAGCTACTATGTAGAAGAGTAGGAAAGTTCCTCAGACATTTACAACACAGTTAATACATGGAAACTAAATTAGTCACACATCAAAGCTAATAGAATCATTTTTCCAGCAGCTGGCATAGGAATTAATGCAGGAGATAACATTTAAATAACGTAACTTTAGTCATTAGAGATGAACAAGTTTTAGAAATTTAATTTATAATTCATGGCTATGCTTGAATATTATGTCTTATTGCTTTCACCAATTGAAAATGATATGTATGTGAGGCAGTAGGCATGCTCATTATCATTATTCATAATATATAGATGTAGTCAAACATGATCTTCTATACAAAATTATACAGCCTTTATTTGAACAATTTATCTTCATAAATCATGTGTCAAAAAGTGCATCAGGCATTGTTAATCAAAACAAAATGTATAGTACATAAATGAAAAATTGTGATTAGTGAATAGAAACACATGGCCTATGAGATGTATATTTCTTACACCCCCGAAATTTAAAATTGAATACCTTCAAACAAAGTCTCTCCATTATAAGAGCAACACCATGAAATACGTTACTTCAAAAATGAGAACGAAATTTTTCTACAGTACAGCATTGCGCACTGGATTGCATATTGCCTCCAAATCTGATTTGAATCAAAGAAGAAATCATTAACATCTAAATGATAAGCATACTTTTTCCCAATACTAATAGGTGACTTGGTAAGTTGAAAAATAGTTGGTCTTCTGTACACAGAGTCCAAAATTTCTATTAAGTATGTTTTCATACAAAATGTATTGGTTAAAAGCAGTATTATTTTATATCATAGTTGTAACATGTGCATGTGTACTTCACCTTGCAAAAAAAGAGATCAGTAAGGATGTCAATTACTCTTGGGAATTTATTTAAATAACACAATTACTGAACTAAAACTTACATGCTTTGCAATATTAATTTGTGTATGATTCAGTAGATTTTATTATATTGACAGAATGGTGCAAATATGACCATAATCAAATTTAGACTGTTTTGTTATCCCAAAACCAAGCACTCAACGCACTGGTTTTCAACTAATAACTCTCCTACAAATCTAGGCAAGCACTTCATATCTTTCCATCTTCATACATTTTACTATCCTGGAAAATAATTTATTTTCATTGGAAGACTTACTATACTCATAGAAATAATTAAGAACTTAATATTTCTAAAGATATGGAGATATTACAAAGTGAACTCTTAAGTCATAGTGAAGTAAAACTAGAAACTGGCAAAAGAAACAACCTAGAATGCAGGAATTTTTTCCTAAATAATTTGTCCTATAATGTGCATCTTATTTCATGCATTATTTATATATTAATTTTTCTTATACAAGTTTCAGATTCTTCATGTGATTCAGTTGACTTAACATTGTGGTCTCAAGGTGCATCCATTTTTTACAAATGCCTCAAAATTACCTTTCTTTACTAAAGAGTAGTACTTCATAGTGCATAGAAATGGAAATATATTCTGTCATCATTTATCTGTTGATGGATATATAGGTTGTTCTCAAAATTTAATTATTATGAATTATGGTGCTATGGGCATAGGCATACATACATTCCTGTGCTGTGATGTTTATAACTATTTTGAGAAGTACCTTTGGTGAACAGCTGGGCCAAATGGAATTTCTATTTTTAGATTTTTGAGGAATGTCCACACTGATTTCACTGACTGTTGTATGAAAATTCCACTGCCATCAACAATGAAGGTTTTCTTCCTGCTCATAACATCATCAGCTTTTGTTTTTGGTTGAATTCTTAATAGAAGCTGTTTTTTTGTTGGGTGAGATGGAGTGTTAATTTTAGAAAAATTTGAGTTTCTTTTTTTTTTTTTTTTTTTTTTTTTTTTATTTAAGAGGAAAAAGAGAAAAACACAAAACAAACCAAAGCGGCGTAAGGGTACACGCAATACAGAACTACAAAACAAAACAAAACAAAACAAAACAAAACAAAACAAAACACCATAACAGTAAGAAATTACCTGCTAGTAGATTACACACTATTTCCTTGAAAATAGTTCCTCAAATCACAGTATCAAAGAACACAAGGTGGACATTCAAACAGGGAGACTGCAAACAGCTGTGTTCAATGTTCCAAAAACATTGATAAAGTCAGCTATTTAACACCCCCAAACACACTTGCTGTTATATCCGTTAGAGCTCTTTTTCTTTTTTTTTTTTCCCTCTCTTTTTTACAACAAAATTTACACATCTTGGATTTTATTACTCCTTAGTGCTTATTGCTTTCTTTGGGGGGGGAAGAATACAGTCAAATATGGCAAAACAAAGCTGTCAGTCAATACCAAGGATAGACATAGCACATGGTGTAGAACAGAGTACAAGTTTATCAACAATGGTTATCAACGTTGTCCCTTGTTTCCTTAAAAAGAATTGTCTATCTTATTAGATATTATAAAGTTGGACAAAACAGTAGAGAATAAGACCAATAAAACTTAGGCATTGTAAACATTACAGGACTTCCAAAGAAGACAATAGTCAAACCAGAATGGGTATCTTAGTGAATCTTATTGTCTTCAAAGTAGTTGCCTATGTCTTCAAACTTGATACTATCATATAGAATGGAACAGAGTCTAATCAGTCAAAACAAGATCGTGGGAGTACTACAGGACTTCAAAACAAGTTAATAGGAAATCGAAAAGAGTTACTATTTATATATCCTAATTTTTTTGAATTTTTTCTTTAATTAAGACAAACATAAGAAATGACTAAATAATTTTTTTTGAAACAATAAGGGGGAGATTGAGATAAAACAGGACATAACAATATAACAATAGAGGTCACAGCATGACTGTTTCAATAACCTAGTACTTCACCACCTTATAACCTGACTTAATAGTAGTTACCATAGTGTCTTTTTCCTTGAAATATTTGGGTAAAACTTCATATACTCTAGCTTCAAATATTTTCATATCAAGAAGCCCAGAATAAAGCCTTTCTAATTAATGAGTGAAAACTTTATAAGGCTTCAAGGCCACCTAATGGGGAATCATGATTACCACATATTTTTATATATTTGAATCATTACTTACATTAGGGAAACTATTCGGTATTCACACATGCGAGATTGATTTATTTCACTTATGAGTATGGTCTCAAGCTGCGCCCATTTATTGATAAATATCTCAATGTGATCCTTCTTTATAGCTGAATAATACTCCATTGTATAGAAATACCACAACTTTTTTATCCATTCCTCAGTTGATGGGCACTTGGGTTGTTTCCAAGATCTGGCGATTACAAATTGTGCTGCTATAAACATAGGTGCACATATATCACTGTGGTATGATGCTTTCAGTTCTTCTGGGAATATGCCTAGAAGTGGAATAGCTGGAATAAATGGGATTTCCAGTCCCAACTTTTTGAGAAATCTCCAGACAGATCTCCACAAAGGCTGTACCAGTCTACACTCCCACCAGCAGTGCAGGAGAGTTCCTTTTTCCCCAGAGCCTCTCCAGCATTTGTTGTCGGTTTTCTTGATCCTGGCCATTCTTTCAGGAGTGAGATGGTATCTCAGTGTGGTTTCTTTAATGGCCAGTGATGTTGAATATTTTCTTTTATATTTGTTGGTGATTTGTATTTCTTCACCTGAGAAATGTCTTACATTTCATATGTAGGTGTCTGATGTAGGTGTTTGATTACTTTGAGTTTTTCATATATTTGTTATGTTATTCCATTTTTGAGAAGTAGTTGTCAAAATATTTTGCTATATCATAGACTGTGTATTTATTGTGGGTTTCTTTTGCTGTGTGAAAGTTCTTTAATGAGCTTCCATTTGTTGAGTTTTGGTGTTATTTCTTGTATAAATGGGGTTTTATTCAGAACATCTTTACTTACACCTAAGTCTGCAAGAGTTTTTAACTATTTTGTCTTTAAGCAGATTAAATATTTGTGCTCTAAAATTGAGATCTTTGATTGATTTTGATATTATGGTTAAAGATACAAGTCTAACTTCAATCTTTGACATGGACATGGTCAATTTTAGTGGTACCATTTTTAAAAGAAACTGTCTTTATTACAGCATAGACATTTGGCCCAATTGTCAAAGATAGAGTAAATGAGTGTGTGTGGAGTTGTATCTCTATATTCTATTCTGTTCCATTGAACTACAAGTCTGTTTTATTTTCAGTATCATGATTTTATTTTTTTCACTGTAGAACTGTAGTCAAATTTGAGATCAAGTATTATGATGCCTCCTTCCTTAAGCTCAGGATTGCTTTTGCTACTCAAAGTTTCTTCTGATTCCATATGAATTTACTATTGTCCTCTGGAGTTATGTTAAAAATATTTTATTGTATTAAAACTATAGTAGAGTTTTGGAAGCATGCCCAGATTAATTATATTGATTTTGCCTATCAAGGAACAGAAGAGCTTTCCATTTCCTGTTATCATGTGCAGCATCCTTTTCAGTATACTGAAGTTTCCACTGTAGAGATATTTCACTTTCTTCATTAGGTTAATTACTAAGTGCATCAGTTTGCTTTGTGATTTTGTGAAGGGTATTATTTTCACATTTCCTGTTGCTGTGAGTTTGTTATTGCTCAATGTACATTGACTTAGCATCCTGCTACCCTACTCAACTTGGTAATTCTAAGGAATTTTGGTGTTTTTTTTTTTTTTTTTTGATATCTGGGAAATGTGAAGTCCTGAGTTTGATGCCATTGTGAAAGATTTGATTTCCTTAATTTCTCCCTCAGTGAGATTTTTTGTTTCTGTACAGGAGTGCTATTGATTTTGAGGGTTGATTTTGAATCCAGCTATGCTAATCAATTTGTGTATTAAGCACAAATATCTTTAGGTGAAACTTTTGTGACTTCTATGTAGATTAACTTGCCATGCAAATAATGATAATTTAATCTCTGCCTTTCCTATCCTTCTTCTCTTGATTTTTCTCTTGTCTACTTGCTGTGTGTAATGTTTCCAGAAATATATTGATGAGGACTGGGCAAAATGCACATGTTTTACTTTTTACTGATTTTAGAGTAAAAGATTTCAGTTTTTGATAATGTATTGTGCTGTTAGCTGTTGATTTTTCATAATATTTTGATAAAGTCTTTCTATTCCAGTATCCTGTAAGGTTTTATTTTCTTTTTATCATTAATTGGTGTTGGACTTTTTCAAATGATTTTTCTATATATATTGATATGATTACTTAATTTTTGTTTTTGATACTGTTAATAAAGTGTATTACTTTTGTTGATTTGTGTATGTTGAACTATCCCTGCATCACTGTGATGAATCTTAGTTGTTCATGATGTGTAATGTTCTTGATGATTTGCTGCATTCTGTTTGCTAGTATCTTATTAAGAATTTTACATCTATATTCAATAGGGAGATACTTTTCATTTCTGGCTGGGTTCTTCTCTGGTTTGGGTTTCAGAATAATACATGTTTTGTAGAATGATTTTTGCAATATTTCTTCTCTTTCACTGTCAGAGAGTTTTAGCATTATTGGCATCAGGACTTCATATTTTTAGGAAGATTCAACATTGACTTCATTTAATATTGAGTATTACTGCATTGATAGGGTTTAATTATGTTTCCAATTTAAACAACCATTATCTGGTTATCTAGAATATGTAAATCTTCCTTACTCAGTTTTGATAATTTGTATGTGTCCAAGAACCTGTCCAATTTTTCTGTGTTTTCCATTTAACTAACCTATGGAAATAGATATTAATGATCTTCTGAATTTCTCCTGGATTCTTTGTGATTTTATCCTTATAATTTGTAATTGATTGAATATGAGACCTTTGTCTCTTCCTTTTGATAAAGTTTGCTAGAGATTTATCAATTTTATTTAATCTTTCAAAGAATCAATTCTTCAGTTCATTAACTTTGGTATTACTTTTTTAGTCTCAGTTGAATTAATTTCTGCCCTGATCTTTACAATTTTTTAATCACATATGAGCTTATTTGTTCTTCCTTTTCTAGGAGGTTGAACTTTAGCATAAAGTGATTTATTTAAGCTCATTCTGTTTTCCTGATATGGTAGTTTTCTGCTATAAATTTCGCTCAGATGAATGTATTGTGTGCCATAAATTCCAACATTTTGGCTGGCATTTTTATTTAAAAGTAGATATTTAATTTCTATTTTAATTTCCTTTCTGACCCATTGATCTTTCAGCAGGGTGTTGTTTAATTTCCATAAATTTATGTAATTTGGGGCATTTCTTTTTCCACTGATCCTATTACATTTCTCAATAATCAGGTAATATGCATGGGGTAATTTTGATTCTTTGCATTTACTTAAGAATACTCTGTGGGGTAATATGTGCCTTATTTTGGAGAATGACCTATTTCCAGGTGAGAAGAATGTATGTTCTGACATTTTGAGGTGGAACGCCCTGTAGATTTCTATTAAGCTACTACTTGTTTGCAGGTTTGTTTTAAAACTGGTATTTCTCTATTGAATTTTTTTTGTCTCGTTGATCTACTTGTGAAAGTGGTGTATTAAGGTCCCCCACTACAACTGTGTTAGTGCTTATTTGATTTTTCATGTCCATTAATATTTGTTTTGTGTAACTGTATGTCCAGAGTTTGGTGCATGTATACTTCTGAATGCTATTTCTGCTTCTTAGCATCTTCCATTGACAAGCCTGTAGTCTCTCTCTCTGTCTTTTGATCAGTCCTAGTTTGCAGTTAGGATTGTGTGCAAACAGAACAGCTACCCATGAATTCTTTTGTAGGTTTCTGTCACGTGGAATATTTCATCCTTTGACTTTCAGTCTATGAATTTTTCAGTTAAATGTGTTTCATGGATTCAGCATATTATTAGATCTTGCTTCTTAATCCATTCTACCAGTGCGTTTTTTTTGTGTGTTTTTTTTTTCATTTGTGAGGAGAGCCCACTCTTGTTGAGGTTAGAATTGATATGTATTGGCTTATTTTTCCTTTGCTATTTTCTTGTTGGTGGTTCTGTTTCTTTCCCCTCTGTTTAATTGCTTGCTCTGCTTGGGGGCTTCTTTCTATTGGTATTCTTGTGATTATGAGCTTAAGTTTGTCTTTCTGTTATACATTTCAGAACATTCTGAAGAGCGAGTGTGGTTGTTAATTTTCTCAGTTGTTGTTTGTTATGGAAATATCTTACTTTCTATCAATTTTGAGAAATATTTTTGCGGAATACTTCCAGTTGCTTTGGAGTTTTTTCCTTTTAGGATTTGAAATACATTGCTCCAAGCTCTCTTTGATTTGATGATTTGTGTTGATAAATCTATGATTCTTATGAGTTTCTCTTTTCAGGCGATTTGTTTCTTTTGGGAGCCACTGAGCTAGTAATAGTTCACACATGTTTGGTCAAAAGCACAAGTACCTGAATGGGAAGACACAGAGCACCTGAGAATCACTCTGAAGTTTGGAGATGAATAGATGTTCTAGTCCTTAGACCATAGGAGAACAAGGGTGTGTGAAGCAAGCTAGTTAAACAAAGGAATGTTATATGACAAATGTATAAATAAATGTATTGTGGTGGTTGAGTAATTTCTTCCTCCCTTCCTGTGAAGTGTTCCACCTGACCCCAGCTTTCTGTCTCTATCTTTATTTTCCTCATCCTTTCATCATTTGCCCCGATAAAAACTTAGAGAGCTCTCAAGGACACAGACAAGTTTCTATTCCATTACTGTTTTTAATATTTTGTGGTTGTACTGAATTTCTGAAAATGTGATTATTATTTCCTATTGTAATTTATTTTGGTCATTTTTTATTTTGAAGTATCACCTTTCTTTTTTGTATGTTAAATTATTTGTCCATGCTTGGGAAGTGTTCTGTCATTATTTATGTAAGGAATATTGTTATGGCAATTGTGCTATCTCCAGTTTACTCAGTGTAACAAGATCCATCTTCTGTTATTATTCTTTATTTTATCTTGTAGCTGTTGGATTGATATTTCATGATCTCTTACACTTGTAGCATATTTTTGTTATTATGATCACTAGTTAAAATTCTGTATTCAAGATCTGATATTGTATATTATCCTTCATTCAATCTGCTGTGTATATTTTGCATGCAGATTTTATCCTCTTGAATTTTTTGGGTCAGTTTTGTGGATTTCATTTCTTTCTAATGTATTTTTAGTATACATAATTTTCCTAAGCTTATCAACTGTTGTAGTCAGGGGTTGTACACAGAGAACAATTAGGTTCAGGACATGGAGTTTATAATATTTTTATAATGGTCACAGGAAGTTAACACAGGAAAATGCAGGAAATCTATCCACAACACCAAAGACATAGATTATTTAGTCAAGAGCCTAAACCCCATGGCATATGTACCACGAGTCCAGATAAAAACCCAGAGCTCAGGACAATGCCTCCCATGAGTCCAACTAGAGGCCCAGAGCCCACAAGAAGGACTTACACCAGTCTCTTTTATGGATCTGTGCCGGGAAGACCCAAGGGTCAGTGGTGGAAGCCAGAAAGTCTATGCCAGCAGGATGAAGGAGCTGTGCTAGTGGGATGAGGGTTCTATGCTGGAGCCAAGAAGTCATACTCACAACAAAGACCAGGGCTATCCTCCAAGGCACCACAGCCATCCTCAGCGACGCGGAGCCCCAAGCTCCTCCGATGACAAGCACAGTCGGGTACATGCCAGGAAGCAGCATGATGAGCTCATCCTGGAGACCAAGCAGCATATGTCTTCCCCTCTGGAGCCAGGAAGCATTGCTTGATGTGAGGACCAAGGCTTCTCGAGGAGAACCAACAAACAGCTCAGACAGCAACTCGTAGGAGAACCCACAATGCCTCCTTAACGCCTCAACCCTTAACACCTCCTTTCTTGTCCACCTATTTATCCTGGCAACTTTCCTCAGGTGGAGCATTTTCACTCAAAGCCACGCTGATGTAATCGAACTGGTGTTAAGTTGACCACCAGCTCTTAATCCATAACATCAACTCATTTACCTGTGTTTATTCTCATATCTTTGATTTTTTTTTTTTTTTTTGTATTGAGAGTAGAACTCAGGACATCGCTTTTTCCAGAAAGGTCCTGCTCCCCTGAGCTAAATTCCAACACTCTAATATGTTTGATTTTAATGCATCAATATTTTTGAGACACGGTCTCACTGTGCAGTTCAGGCTGGCATTGAGCTCACTTTGTAACCCTAGGTTGATTTCAGACTCTCAATGATCCTCCTGCCTCACCTATCCAAGTAATGGGATTACAGGCATGTGCCACCACACCTAATTGAGGTTTTCTTTAGTGCCTTTCCCACTTTTTTTCACTTTTTTCACTATTATCCCAGAAAATTCCAATGTTTGACTTTTAATTTCCTCTATCTCTTTTTGCTTAGAGCTTGTGCTGCATGGCCTGGGAGTGTGTGACTGCACCTTGATTTTGTGCCCAGTCATTTTCTATTTTTTCTTTTATTATATTTTCTCTGTTGATGCTTGCCAATTTCTTATGGTAGCTAACTTTATCACTAGTATCAAGACTTTATTAGAGATTTCTGTTCTGCAGGGATGTCTTCTACATATAAGTGGTACTTAAAACTATCCCAAGAACCTACTTTCCAAATACATAAATGACGTGAAGTTACTATTTGGTTCAGCATTCAATTCTTTGGCATCAGACTATGTTTATGATTATGTCACCATATAATCTCAGTGTTATCATACAAGGAAGAAAATTGATAATAATGTATGAAATTCTGGCTAACTAGTACAGTAAGTAATATTTTCAAATATAGTTTAGGTAATGAAAACTATGGTAGCTATGAACCTGATAATTTTGATCACAGGAGCTAATTCTAAGATTATATAACAAAATCAAGCATGAACCATGTAGTTGTGCACAGTGATACTGCCCTTATTGGAGTGATTTTATCATACTGAGGGTACCAGAGTGTTACAATGTGTAAGGGACAAAATACTTTAAGGAATGAGTTTGTGTATTGTAGAATCAAGAATGGAGGTCTAAGGGTGATCACTCAAATTTTTGGAAACTGAAGAGAACAGGAGGGAGAGAATGAAAGGGAAAGTAAAGGAGTAATCAGAAAGGGAAAAGATAGACTTTACTTAACTGAAAATCTGATTTCAAGAAGTAGGTGAGGAAATAAAGATTATTAAAAAAAACAGAAAGGAAAGAAATCTAATAAGTGAAAAAACTGTGAAGAAAGAGAAGAAAGAAAAAGAAAAGAGAAAAAAGACCAGAAAAAATGGAGGAATAAAAAGACTATATAAACAACCAAGCCACAACATACAAAACAAAACATTACAAAATTCAACAAGATAGGAAAAGCCTAGCCAATAATAGAAACAAGAGAAAATAAAACTAGCAAATTATCTCAGGTATTCATAGTTCTGTGATTGTGCATGGATCAGATCGTTGAAGTGTGCTGTTAACTGCAGCCGAGATTGCTATGGAAATTGTGCTGGTTGTAACTGGTTTTGGCCTGTAAATGTTTGTACTGGGACTGTTCATCTGTTAGTGGAAATCTGCACAATCACACTTCTGGTTCCTTACTACTGCTAGAGACAATTGTACATTGCTGCTCTCGCTGCTTACTCTGTTCACCAAAGGTGTGTGCACCATTCCATGTGGGCCACCTAGCCTGGTGTTGGTATTATGATTTTTAATAATATTAACTCTAAATAAAAATGATACATATTTTCATGTATTTAATAATATTAATTTCATAAATATGAGACATATTTTCATGTATTTTTGTGTTTCCTCTAACTCTGTCATCAGTGCTCTACATTTTAGATGTTTTATTTTTGTAGCTACTATAAATGACATGGATTTCTTGAATTAGTTCTCAGGAAAGATTTTATTGGTATATAGAAAAGTACTGATTTTTTAAAGTTGATTTTGCATCGTTCTCCTGTACTGAATACATTTATCAGTTCTAATAATTTTTTGGTAGAGTGAGTTGTTTTGTATATATAATTATATAACCTATAAACAGATAATTTTAACTCTCCATCTGCTATACTTTTCAATCTTTCTTTTGCTAAAAGTCTCTGCTAAAATTTCTAGTGCTCTTGAGTAATATCAATGAGAATGGGCATCTTTGTCTTTTACTGGCTCTTAAGTAATTGCTTTCAGCTTTTCCATATTCAATAACAAATGGACTATGGTTTGTCCTTTTTTGCATAAAGATATAGTCTATGTATACCTGTTTTTTCAGTGCATGTGTCATAAAGAAATATTAAATTTTCTTTTTTAAAATTTTTTATTTTATTTCAAAGAGATTAAGACAAAAAGAACAGAACAAAGCAGATCAGAACAGAACAATGTAAGCAACACAGCACTTTACCACAAGACAACCGGATATTAACAGTAGCTACCATAATGTCTCTTTCTTTGATATAGTTGAGCATACCTTCACATACAATATTATCAAACCTAACAAAATAGAATAAAACCATTCAAGTGAATGAAAGTATTACAGGGCATTCAGAATCAAAATACAGAAAATGAATGTATTAGTGTTTTACTACAGAGAAGAGACATAACATGAGATATATAGAAACAACAAGATTGGCTTACAATGGTCAGCCACAGAGTCAGATGAGGAAGCATGAAGAGGGTGTCTATACACTGGAGGCCGAGGATTCAATCCCAGGTCTGGAGTTGACCCCAGTGTCTTGTGCAAGTTCATACCAGCAGGCTGATGGGTCTGCAATAGAAGGCCAAAGGCTTTATGATGAAAGGCTGAAGAGTGTATGCCAGAAATCTGGAGTCTACACTGATAGCCAGGAGACAATGCCCAAACCAAAGGCAAAGACTGGAGCTTCTCCCCCCCCCAAAAAAAAGAATGTATTCATCCTTCTTTCTTCCCTTTTATACCTCCAGTTGATGAGCCACCCTAGGGTGGATCTTCTTCTGCATCCTTGGATGTAGTGTTGCTAAGCCCATTTAGTTAAGCTTCTAAATGTCTCAAGTTGATACAATCAGTCAACTACTACAATGAAAAATAGCTACTGTATTATCTCATTTTTCATAAAAATTGTTCATACTATCACACATACTAAAATCCAATAAGACACAACATGATAGAACCAATGGAAACAGAAGAACAAAAAGCATGGTAGGACTTCAAAGCAAGATGATATTAAATCAGCAATAGCTGCCAAAATGTCTTGTTTTCTTTAAAATGGCTGTTCATACCATCACACATAATAAAATAAAAAATAGAATAAAATCATTCCAACTAATGCATGAAAACATTATAAGGCTTCAAAGCAATGTAATGGAGAATCATGATTACCATTAAACCTTATGTACTTACAATTTCTTACTAGGGAGACTATACAGTATATATATATATGTGAGTTTGATTTATCTTGCTTATGAGTATGGTCTCAAGTTGTGTTCATTTACTTATAAATATCTCAAAGTGATCATTCTTTATAGCTGGCTAATACTCTATTATATAAAAATACCACAACTTTTTTATCCATTCCTCAGTTGATGGACACTTAGGTTGTTTCCAAGATCTGGCCATTACAAATTGTGCTGCTATAAACATGGGTGCACATATATCACTGTGGTATAATGTTTTCAGTTCTTCTGTGAATATGCCTAGAAGTGGAATAGCTGGGTCAAATGGGACTTCCAATCCCAGATTTATGAGGAATTTCCAGACTGACCTCCACAATGGTTGCACCAGTCTACACTCCCAACTGTGCAGGAGAGTTCATTTTTCCCCACAGCCTCTCCAGTATTTATGGTTGGTAGTTTTCTTGATCCTGGTATTCTTTCTGGAGTGAGATGGAATCCCAGTGGTTTTTTTTTTAATTTTCATTTGTCTAATGAATAATGATGATGAACATTTTTTCATGTATATATTTGCAATTTATATTTCTTCAACTGAGAACTGTATATTTATCTCAGCTGTCCATTTTTGGATTGGGTCTTTGAATTTCAGGGGTCTGATATTTTTATTTGTTTATATGCTTTAGACAGAAGTTCTTTGAGGGACAGTTCACTAAGATTTTTTTCTCAGCTTGTGGATTTTCTTTTCACTGTGCAGGAAATTTTTTTCAACATCAGAAACTTTTCAATAAGACCTGATCCCAATTATTGATTTGAGGTATTTCCTATGCAGTTTGATTCCTGTTCATGAATTCTCTACCTACTCCTATGTCTTCAAGATTTTTACCTAACTTGTCTTTGAACAGATTTAGTGTTTCTGTTTTAATATATAGATCTTTGATCAATTTATATTTTAGTACATAGTGATAGGCATGGGTCTAGTTTTAGTTTTTGGCATATGGAGAGCCAGCTTTTCCAGCATCATTCATTTAAGAAACTATCATTCTTCCAGTTAACATATTTGGTCTCTTTATCAAAGATAAGGTGGTTGAGTGTATTTGTAGTTGTGGTTGTATCTTCTAATCTATTCCATTGATCTCCAAGCCTCTTTTTATTACTAAACCATGCTGATTTTATTACAGTAGCCCAGTAGTATAAATGCCAATAAGGATTGTGATGTCTCCTGCCTTGCCTTTGCTGCTTAAAATTGCCTTTGCTATTCTAGGTCTCTTCTGGCTCCAGATGAATTTTAGGAGTGATTTGTCTTGATCTATGAGGTATGGTGACGATATTTTCATTGGTATTGCATTGAATCTGTTTAAAAGTTTTGGTAGAAGGACCATTTTCACAATATTTATTCATCCTATCCATGAACAAGGGATGTCTTTCCATTTTCTGAGATCTCTTTGATTTCTTTTTTAAGGATATTATAATTTTCCCTGTGTAGATCTTTTACTTCTTTTGTGGTGTTATTTCATAAGTATTTCATTTTTTTTGGATGCTAGAGTGAAGGGTGTAGCTTCTCTTATTTCTCTCAGTGGTTTTATTGTTATTATATAGGAATGCTATTGATTTTTGAATATTGACTTTGTATTTAGCTACATTGCTGAGTTTATATACTACATCTAGGAGTTTTTCAATGGAGTTTTTGGGATCTTCTATGTAGAGCATTATGTCATCTACAAATAATGCTAATTTTACTTCTTTTCCTATCTTTACTCCTTTTATTTCTCTCTATTGTCTTATTGCTCTGGCTAGTATTTCCAGTACTATGTTAAATAGGATTGGTGACAAGGGACATGTTTGTCTTGTGCCTAATTTTATGGTAAATGATTTCAGTTTTTGGCCATTTAATATGATGCTGGCTGTTGGTTTGTCATATATGGCCTTTATCATATTGAGTTAAAGACCATCTATTCCCATTTTCAGTAATGTGCTTATCATAAATGAATATTGGACCTTATTAATAGCTTTTTCTGCATCTATAGAATTGATCATGTGATTATTACTTTTGACTCTGTTGATATGGTGGATTACATTTATTGATTTATATAGGTTGAACCATTCGTGCATGCCTGGGATGAATGCCAATTGTTTGTGGTGTATAATCTTCTTGATGATTTGCTGCATCCTGTTTGCCAATATTTTATTGAGAATTTTTGCATCTGTGTTCATTAGGGAGATTGGCTGGTAGTTTTCCTTTTTATTTGGGTCTTTCTCAGGTTTTGGTACTAGAGTAATATTTGCTTCCAGGAAAGACTCAGAAAGAATTGCTTCCTTTTTTATTTCACTGAAGAGTTTGAGTAGTGTTGGCATTAAGACTTCTTTGTATTTCTTGTAGAGTTCTGCAGTGAATCCACCTGGGCCTGGGCTCTTCTTTGTAGGTAAGGACTTAATTACACTTTCAATTTAATTAATAGGAATTGGGTCATTCAGCAGTTTTACATTTTCTTGACCCAGTTTGGTAGTTCATATATCTCTAGGAATCTGTCCATTTCAACTGTGTTATTGAACCTATAAGAGTAGAGGTTTTAAAAATAGGTGTTGATGATCTTTTGTATTTCCACAGAGTCTGTAGTGATTTCATCTTTTATATTCTTTATTGCATGAATTTAGCTTCTTCTTCCCTTTTGAAATAAGTTGGCTATGGGCTTATCAGTTTTATTTATTCTTTCGAAGAACCAACTCTGATTCATTGATTTGTTGGATTGTTTTCTCTGTTGCATTAATTTCTGCTCTGATTTTTATAATTTCCTCCCTTATTTTGGATTTGAGATTGACTTGCCCTTCTTTTTCTAGATGTTTAAGATTTAGCTTCAGGTTGTTTATTTGTGTTTGTTCTGTTTTCCTGATGTGAGAATTCTGTGCAATAAATTTTCCTCTGAGGATAGCTTTCTTTGCATCTCACAGATTCCAGTAACTTCTATCTGTATTTTTGATTGCTTGTAGATAATGTTTAATTTCTTCTTTAATTTCCTCTGTAACTCAATGATTACTCAGGCATGTATTATTCAATTTCAATGTGTTTCTTTGGTTTTTGCAATTTCTTTTGTCATTAATTTCTTGTTTCATGGTGCTATGATCTGATAATATGCATGGGATAATTTCAATTGTTTGCATTTACTTAAATATGTTCTGTGGTCTATTATATGGTCCATTTTAGAAAATGTTCTATGTATTGTTGAGGAGAATGTATGTTCTGATGTTGCTGAATGGAAACTTCTGTATACCTCTAGCAAGTTCATTTGTTCACAGGTGTGGTTCAGTTCTGTTATTTCTTTGTTGATTTTCTGTCTGGTTAATCTATCCCTTTATGCTAATAGTGTGCTAAGGTCTCCTGTTATAATTGTTTTATTTCTTACTTGATTTTTCATTTCTGTTAATACTTGCTTTGTATAGCTGGGTGATCTGGAATTTGGTACATACATATCTAAGGTTTCTTCCTTTCCTGTTCCTCTTGAAGTTTTCCCTTAACTAGTATGTAGTGACCTTCTTTATCTCTTTGGATCATGCTTGGTTTGAAGTTTGCATTGTCTGAAAACAGGATAGCTACTTCCACTTTTTTGTGCTTTCCTGTTGCATGAAGTATTGTTTTCCATCCTTTGACTTTCAGTCTATGAATTTCCTTTTGGTTTAGGTGAGTTTCTTGTAGACAGTATATGGTTGGATGTTGTTTCTTGATCCATTCTGCCAGTCTGTTTGTTTTAATTGGTGAATTGAGATAATTTACATTAAAGGTTATAACGGTTATATATTTGTTTATTGCTGACATGTTATCTTTCTGCTGTTGCATCTTTATCTTTCCATTTTGTTTAATTGTCTGCCTTGCTTTGTGATTTTTTCCTATGTGCATCTAGAATGTCTTTCAGTATTCTTTGCAGAGTTGGTTTGGTGATCATGAAGTTCTTCAACTGTTCTTTGTCATGGAAATATATTATTTCTCCATCCATTTTTAAAAAAAGTTTTTTAGGGTACATCAGTCTAAATTGGATGTCATTTTCCTTTAGGATCTGAAATACTTCACTCTTCTTGACTTTGTTGAGAAGTCTGCTGTGATTCTGATTGGTTTTTCTTTATAGGTGATCTGTTTTTTCTCTCTAACAGGTTTTAATATTGTATTCTTATGTTGCATTTCTGGGACAGTGATTATTATATATCTGGGTGTAGTTTTATTTTGGTTATGGCTATTTGGAGTTCTATATGCTTCACTAATCCATGTGTCAGTTTCCATTCTCATGTTTGGGAAATTTTCAGCTATTATTTCTGTAAATAGCCTCTTGATATCATTTTTGTTGTTCCCTTCTTTTTCATTTATCCCTATCAATCTTATGTCATTTTTCTTTGCATCATCTTGCAGCTGTTGAATTATTTCATGATTCCTTGTTAGTTTTAAAAGATCTTTCCTTTCCTGTTCACTAGCTGCAATCTTATCTTTGAGGTCTGAAATTCTATCTTCACTTTTGTTGAGGCAGTTTTGACAACTTTCAATGGAATTTTTGATTCCCTAGATATCTCTTTGAATCTGCTTCATATATTCTGTTTTCTTCTTATGTCATTCATTCAGTGATTCTATGTGTTTGCATTATTCTCTCTTTTTTTTTTTAACTGTGTCTTCTCTAGATGTGTTCAGCATTTCTTTCCTTACTTTTATCATTTCTTCTTTTACCTGGGAGACTATTTCTAATTTGAATTCCTTTTAACTTCTCAGAGTTGCTTCTTTATTTCTGTGGCTATTATTTCAGGTATTTCAAGTGTATGGCTTATATTTTCTTCTATGTACATGGCTCCTAGACTTTCTTGGCATGGGCTGGAGATTTGAGATTGCATTGTGGTCTTTTGTCTTGTCATTTTCCTATATTTATGTGTTTCAAGTGATATTCCAAAGGTTTTCCTGGCCATGTTCAAAATTGCGTCCTATGCCCTTGGCTATTGGGACTGATTGGAGGTTGCTAAGCATGCACCATTCAGGCCCACAGGACCTCCTGTGCTACCTTAGGTGTTCCAGGAAGCTGAACGGGCTCCTAACCACTGTGGGTGATGGTCCAAAGCTCTCCCCAGCTATGATTGATGTACTGGAAGTCACCTTACATACCCTCAACTCCTCTGATTGAATAACGGTCACCAGGCATGGTCTAGTCAGTCTCACGAAACCTCCAGAGCCTAGTCTAGTGTGGCTGGAAGCTGGATGGGCTGTTAGCTGCTGGGAGTGTTGATCTTAAACTCTTCCCTGAACCCCTGAGTGTATGTTGGAGCTCACCTTGCATGGCTGGCCTCAGCTCCCTGAATTGAGAGAAGGTCACTGGGCATGGCCCAGTCAGACCTGGGAAACTTGTGGAGCCTAGTCAAGTGTGGCTGGAAGCTGTGTGGGGACTGAATTTTCTTACATGCTTATTTATGAAACTATTGAGACTATAACATGACTGTTCATTGCTTTGTTAAGAAATAGTACACTTACTGAACAATTCTTACTTCACTGGGATAAAACCAATTGCTCTTAATGATTGTTGAATTTTATTTTCCAGTTTTTGTTAAGCATGTTTACATTGATGCTGATGGCTATTTGACAATATTTTGTTTATTTTGTTGTCATTGTTTGCCTTGTCCGTATGAGGCAATGCAGCAATTCTGTGCCTTGCTTGTATGTGGCAATACAATAGATGGAGGATTGAAAGGTATCTGTGTGTCACTTCTATGAAACAGTGGGAAAGGAACTGTATTTAGTATTTCTTTAAAGATTATTTATAATCAGCAGTAAAAAAATTCAGTACTTTTCTGATTCAAATATATTTTTCTCTGATAAGAATTCATCATTTGCTTTTGATCTACTCACATTTGGCATTTCAAAATTCAAATTTGTTAGTGTACATTTATAGAAATTTGTCCATTGCTACTATGTTTCCCAGTTTGTTGGTATATATTTTCACATAATATCTTGTAATTATACTTGATTCTTCTGTGTTAATATGCATGCTTCTATTTTTTATCTTAACAGTTCTTGTTTTGGACCTTTTGAGGCTATCTAAAATTGTGTGAATTTTTTAAAGCCTTCTTTTCATTGATCTTATGTATTTTTAGCTTCTATTTTATTTAACTCTTCTCTGATGTTTGTCATTTCTTTCCTTCTTTTGAATTTCAATTTTTATTGCTGTTCTAGGTCCTCAAAATATACAATTAAATGGTTTATAAATCAATTTTTTGTATAAAGATCCATTTTAGTGTGATTTTACTTTATGTCATACACATTGGCATGATGTGTTTCCATTTTCTTTTGTTTCGATAAAAGTTTTAATACTGACCAGCATTGTGTCCCTAAGACATTTTTGCTTTTAATACTATGTTTTAAATTTTAACATAATTTGGTAATTCATAAAACTTCTTATATTATGAGTTCAACTTTTTGACTTGATGAATATTTGTTCTGCTAATGAATATAATGCATTCTAGAATCTGTGTTCTGAAAAACACAAATGAAAGGAGGTATAAGAGCAAATATAGCCTGGGAAGAAATGAATCCAAAAGACAAGTTGATAAAAGAGTTTCTACATAACATAGAAAAAACAATTGAATGATGATAATAAGAAATCAACTCAGAAATAGGATAAAACACCTTAGTATACACCTCATGGGAAAAGATACAGAAGTGGAAACCAAGCATTGAGAAGACATTTCACAACATATATCATCAGAAAAATACATAGTAAACCATCAGTGAGACATCAGCACACACCTGTGAGACAAGCCAGTGTGTGATTCAACACCAACACCAAATACAGGCACAAATATGGAGCTGCAGGAACACTCATTGCAGGTAGGAATGCAAGTAATGCAATGGTTCAGAGAACAGTTTTGTGGTTCCAGAAAAAAAGTAATCCATAGTCAAACTACAGTAGCTGGCAACCAAGATTCTTGGAGTTAATCAAAATAGTCAAAACTCAAAATGGGAATAGAGGCATGTACTTGTAATCCCAGGACTTCTAAGCTTCAGATAGGAAGATCACTGCAAGTTCAAGGCCAGCGTGTCTTCACACTGAGTTCTAGGACAGGGATATAGGGAAAAATTGTCCCAGACAGAAAAAGAGTCAAAATCAGCATCACACAAAACCTGTACTTGAATATGATTTATTCTGCCATGATTCATGTAGCTCCTGAGGTTGGGGTTAAGGACCGAGAAAGGATAAGAAAATAAGAAGAGACAAAGCTGTGATCAGGTGTAGCCCTTATCCTCCTCATGGGAGGAAAGGTACTGGCTCCTCACTGCAGGGGCACTTATTATACCTTTTTAGCAATTTAATGTCACATGACACCCTGTTATCCTAGCAACCCAATGGTCAGATTGTCTTGAGGTTAGGTGTTTTCTGGCCTGAAGCAATTCTTTATGTGACTTGCCCCAGGCACTCTTTGTTTTAGGGATGGTCACAATCCAGTTTTGCACATGTGGTCAATTTCCAGCTTTAATGACTTCCAACATTACTCTCCATATATTTTACTGATGTTTGTTTGTACTGCATAATCAAACAAACTGTGCGAGTTGGTTAAACACACGTCACATTGTAATGCTTTATTTATTCACTTTTCTTTCCATTTCTCTCCTTTTCTGCATTTCTTGGACCCATTATATATAAACATATAATTACTTTTGTAAATGTGTCTAAGACATACTTGTGATATTCCTCTTAGGGAGCTGGTAGATGAATATTGTTATAACTTGAGCCCCGGTATAAAATCCAAGGAGGCAAGAGGCCGAAAATTTAGTGGCAAAGGCTTTATTTTCAGGCCTGGCGACCAGTCTCCGGGAGCCAATTTGGAGACTGTCCCCTAGAAGCTGCAGGGAGGACTTTAAAAAGGGGCTGGAGGAAAGGGCGGGGGGAGAGAAACAAAGAAACCTGTAGAGCCATCAAACTTGTTGACCCGAGTCTGGAAACTGTATTGCTGTCTATTTAGCTCTGACAATCTAGGGAGTTTCTGGTGTTTTTTAAAAATTATTTTCATCCTGCAGACTGACATTATCTCAGAGTGGCACGTCTGCAGCAATATTTGGAGAAGAAAGTGGACAGTTAATTATCTCAGGACAGCTTGTCTTCGCTAGTGAGTGCGAAGGGGTCACAAGTTATGAGACGCTGGAACTTAAGTTTTACGAAGACCTGATATCTAACTCATTTGATATATACAGAACAAAAGGAAAGCACCGATTGGGGTTTGGGCCATAGTATTACCCGGTAATTTGTTTTAAGCTAAGCAGTTCTTAAAATTGGGGCAGGCTCATTTTACAACAGATCATCACCGGGTCAGGGGGAGGTCACCAGAAACCCAAATTCTTTATGGCCTAGATAGATAGGTGAGGGGAGAGGGAGGCAATAAGGCGCCATACAGAACAGAAAACGGCGGTAATGTGTCAAGGTCAGGGTAAAGGGTTAAACTCACACGCAAATCTCTCTGCACACAAGCAGGTTACTTTAAACAAATGTAAATTAATTGCCATTCTAGTTTTCCTTAGCTCTTTAGCGGAGAATAGAGGCTCCTAGCAGTGATTAACAACCCTTGTTAGCTTGTTTTAGCACAGCTTCTGTAGTTTGTAGAGAGCAACAATGGTTAACATATCAATTAGGTGAGATTTTTGCAATTCTTTACAGAGGAGAGTGTTGCTCAACAGATCAATTAGGTCCCTTAACATATCAGTTAGGGAAAAAGGATAAAACAAACACATTTAGTAAGCCCCTATACAGGTTTGCTATAATACACATATAACAAAGCTATTTTCTTAGGGTACAACATTCCCCACTGATTTTAGTCAGTGTGTCAAATCATTGACTCTTTAGCATCTGTTTATAACCTTGTATGTGTCTTTAAAATTATAAGTTTTTAAGAACTTTGACATAGTTTATCAACTTGTTTACAACACAAGGCCCAGTAGGAGGATTAACAAAGGTCTTGTAGCTGTCATTAAAGCTGTTAACCAAAAGGAGAAAGAAAACCAACATTTAAATTTACTCTGTTTTATCATGCAAGTAACAATTTTTAAGTCAGACAGAGGCATCTTAGGGGTCTCTACAAAAGAGGAGAACACAAAATTATCAGTTATATTAGACAATCTTAAGCTTTAAAGTGTCCTTGGAAGAAATGACAGTTTATTTATCCGCAGGCTAATGGTCTTTTGAAGCTGGGACCTGTCTGCAGTGGGAACGTTGAATCCAGGCAGGCTTTCAGCTACTTTGACAGTCCATTGCAGCTCAAGTGATTTATGGTGAGGTCGCTTGTCCAGGTGCCTAGGCTCTTTAGCCCGCAGTGGGCAGCAGCGAAATAACCAGTGGAGATGAGGAAGTCAGAGCTGGCTAAAGAGTCTGGGGGAGACTTAATAAGATCTTGATTAGTTAAATCAGCTAATTTTTAGAAACCTTTAATGATAAGAGGAAGATCTCTTATATAAAACCTCAAAAGAGGAAATATCTGCAACATAGGGGATGCATCACGCACACAAAGGGGCAGAAGGAAAAGAGACTTACCCAGTTTTCGCCAGTTTTTAAGGCCATTAGTAATTATAGTCTTTAAAATCTAACTTATCTTTTTATCTCTCCTGAACTCTGAGGCTGGTAAGCCCAATCGAGCTTTTAATTGATCTGCAAAGCTTAGGTTAATTTGAGTTATTAGGCTATAAAAGCCAGGCCATTGTCAGACCCCATGGATAAAAAGGGAGACCAAATCAGGGAAACTGCTATCAGAGCTGACTCAGACTAAGTAGAAAACGCTTTTACTCATCTAATGAAAGTATCAACCATTATAACATTTATATCCTTGAAGTTTTAGGCTTTTTATTTTTGTAAAATCTATTTTTTAGTGTTTTTAGGCATAGTCTCACGATAACCAGTGGTTTTTATTTGTTGCAGTACTTTTAGATTTACCAATTGGCACTGAGGGCATCTGAAGCTCACAGACTGGGCTAGCTTGATATTAGCCCCCGGGAATCTCTTGGAAGTTGAGCTGCCAGATGCTGGTCTTTTTAAGTGTAAATGGGCTCTGACAAAGAAAATAGGTGGGATCAGCAGTAATGTCAAGCTTATCTCAATCCCCACTGATTTTGGGGCTTTCTGGCTATCTTTTGGAAGGTGGCATTTGTCAAATTATTTTTTTCTATAACAAGATCATCTTCTGCCCAATGGCTTATACAGCGGATAGTAGCCATTCTCTTTGGCATCTAAATGGCAGCCAACAAGTCCAAATTTGGGGAGCAATTTAATCCTTTGACTCCAGAAGACAATAAACCCCATTTTTGATAAAGACAACTTGAGGCCTCAGTGTGGGCAATGGGTTTAGCCCACTATGCTGATGTCTCTGGCTCTAAGATTTGTTCCCATAGAACCTAAGATTTTGTGTAACGGCAGCTCCCAAGACCCGCTTACCTTGATAGACGTAACTGCTTTCATCAGAGAAGTAGGATGGAACTCTAGATAATGGCTTATCCACTAGATAAGGTCGAAGTCCCGTGAGGTGATCAATGACCTCAGTACAATTGTAGTGAGGCAATGAGGGGTCATCCTCAGGCAGCAAAGTAGCCAGAGTTTGAAGCCGCTGTTTCCAGAAATAGTGCCTGATAATGTATGGCTCAGGAATTAGACATCCGCAGTCTGATGGGGCCTTGATGAGAGTCTCCAGGGAACAGGAAGAAACAAGAGTTTGTGTCCAAAAGTCAATTTTTAAGCTTCCTTTATGAGGGGGCCACTGAGGAAATCACCACAGACAGGGTGGTCATCTGGTTGTTACAGAATCAAGTGTCTTGGAAAGGTAGACAACAGACCTCTGCCAGGGTCCCAAACTCTGGATCAGTCCTGTGGCTCCTAGAAATTTTGCACTTGTCTTTTAGTCACAGGGACTGGAATCTGTTAGATGGCTCACAACAACCAGTGCAGTCTTTCTTTGTGTAGACTGGTTTTGACAAGGTCGGGGGGACTCGCATCAGAGCAGTTACTTTCTCGGCTGGCCCCTCTGATGTGATTGCTACTCTTTGAGAGGCCTGATCTGCCAAATTGTTTCCTCAGGTGAATAGCAGCAATCTGCCGACAGCCAGACTGTTGCCAGCAAATCTAGGATCTGTGGAGCCACCCCCCCTTTTTTTAAATCTTTGCCCTGGCCGAGGTTAAGAGACCTCGCTCTTAATAGATTGCTCCATGTACATGTATAGTAGCAAAAGCATATCTACTATCTGTATAGATGTTTACCCTCTTTTTCGTGGCTAGTTTTAGTACCTCAGTCAAAGCAATGAGCTCCACCTTTTGGACAGAGATGCCAGGCTCTAACCGCTTAACCCAGAGTACCTCTTTTGGTGGTCACTGCTGCCCCAGCCACTCATCTGCCTCTGCCGTTCTGGATGAAGCTGCTTCCATCTGTGAAATTTCTCAGGTCGTTGTCAGGCATAAGGGTGGCTGGGTTTAAAACTGAAGAAGTCTTGAAAACTATCAATTCTGGGTCTAGGAGCAGGGCCTAATAGTGTGAGATTTTAGCACTCACATTTTCAGGAGGGGTTTTGATAAGAGTCTCTAAACTGTGGGAGGTCACTACAGAAATCTTCTGTCCAAAAGTGAGGTTTTTTTTTTTTTTTTTTTTTTTTTTTTTTTTTTTTTTTGCCTCTTTTAAGTAGCATTGCCACAGCGGCCAGAATTTTAGGCATGGAGGCCACCCTCTTGATACTGGATTGAGCCTTTTGGAAAGATAGGCTATAGGCCTCTTTCAAGAGCCAATGTCCTGGGTTAGGACTCCTTTGGCAATGCCCCTGAGTTCATCTACGAACAAGGTGAATGGCTTGGTAACATCAGGGAGTCCCAGGGCTGGGGCCTTTGTCAAGGCCCACTTGAGCTGCCGCAAGGTCCAGTTTACATTTATCAGTCCAGTTTAGTGAGTTTTTTCCTTAAGGGAGCCCTACAGGGGGTGAGCTGTTTCAGTAAAATTTAGAATCTACAGCCTGGAGTATCTGACAGCTCCCAGAAATTCGTACACCTGTTTCTTAGTTTCTGGGAATGGGATCTGCAATATAGCCTGGACACTTTTTTTGGACAAAATCCTCCTTTTTTTTTTTTTTTTTTTTTTTTGCAATTTGTAGTCCAGATGAGTCACAGCCTGACAGCGCAATTGTGCCCTTTTAGTCGAGACTTTATAGCCTAATTGCCCCAAAGTCTTTAACAGTTTCTCAGTTGTCTCTTGACAAGCTTACAAGCTTCTGTGGGGGTCGAGGCTATTAACAAGTCATCTATGTGCTGGAGGAGCACTATCTCAGGGTGGTTTTTTTTTTTTAATTTTAAAAGATCTCTTGTTAATGTCTCATCAAAAAGAGTGGGAGAGTTCTTGTAACCCTGAGGTAAATGTGTCCGGGTCAGCTGTTTTTTTACCCCCGTATCTGGGTCAGTCCATTCAAAGGCAAAAAGGAGTTGACTCACCAGAGTAAGTGGCAAAGTGAAGAAAGCATCTTTCAGGTTCAGAACAGAGTACCAGGTGTTCTCAGGATTTGGCACTGTTGGGTATAGACTCAGAACTCATGTATTAACTCTCCGAGATCCTGTACAGAGCGATAGTTATTTGTCCCTGGCTTCAGTGACTAGAAGCAAGGGCATGTTCCAGGGAGAGACACAAGGAATGAGAATATCATTGTCTCTTAGCCTCTGCATGTGGACTTTAAATCCCTTTCCGGGCCTGCAGGCTTATCGGGCATTGTCACAAGCAGAAGGGGCATGCTTGGGGTAAGAGCTCCATCAGAAGGGGGACTTGGCTGACTGCTAGCCCTGGAGGATTGTCTTCTGCCCAGACTTCTGGAATCTCCTGATTCCATTTGCCCAACAGTTTTAACTCTAAGTCAGTTGTGAGGACTCAGGTACGCTGGACAAATTTCCCAGTAGACGGTAATTTTTTTAGTTTTAAAAGACCTTTTGTGCTATCTCTATCAACTGGCTGAGGGGCATTTTTTTTTTAAACTCTCAAACCTTTGTAATCTTTTTTCTAACATGTGGGGCCGACTGAGTTGCAAAGAGACCAACTGGCGATACTAGGGAAACCCCCTTACCTCTGGATGTCCAATCGGCTTGGGACAAAAGGACAACATGGTTTTGGCATTCCATATCAGAGAGCAGGCTTTATCTGGATGGCACACCACCTTTTGTCCCAGGGTGCCACCTGGCAGGCCATCATTTTACTGAAATTACATACTTAACAAAAAGAAGCTTTTTCATAGGTAACAAAATTGTGCCATATAATCTCCCAGAGGTCCACAGCACATGTGAAAACTTATATCTTATCTCTATTATCATCTATAATCTCATATTAATGGAAACACTTTGCAGCAAAGGTTTAGAATCTTATAAATAAATCTATCAAAACTGATCCAATACTGTCAAACTTTGAACACATTTACTTCTTGTCAAACCTGTTGTCTTCAGTACTATAAACCAAGACAAAATTTATATCATCTCAAGCTTTTTATAACTTATAATATACCTCTAAGTTTTATCTTTTTTTTTACATTTTGGCACAGCAGACATTTTACTTGAAGACAAACCACCTTTTTTGTCCCTCCTTTTTACTATCACCAGTCAATTATCTTTTTTTTTTCGCTTCTCAGACAACATTAAAACTCTCAACAAAACCCTTGAAGTTACCTTCTAGTAGTCTAAAACATATTTAATTAATTTTATGTCTTTTTACCACATTAAAATGCTGGGTTTTTTTAAAGCTATAACCTTTTAACTGGCTCAATTACAGTATGACCTGGTTTTTACTTGGTAAAGTTGATATGATTCTTAAAAACCATAAATATATACATATATGTGCACATATATTTACTTTTTAACCAGAAAGAAAAATACTCCTTTTAAAAGGCATGCCAAGGTTGCAAGCAATCAGTTGAAGACTTACATATTAAACAAGGCGCCACAACATTAAAGACACAAACAAAGGGTGCTTTTTTCACAGTTTGGTGAGCTAAAGGAAATAATTTTTCTTATTATGAAGCTTGAATCTAATAAGCCATATGGATCCTGCAACAGAAATGGGCAACAAGCCCCTAAGTTAGTAACAAATCCAAACAGGCAAACAATTTTAAAGAACAAAAACACTGCACATCAATATCTAAATCCCTTTGTCCATTCTGGGCTCATAGAAGGGGTTCCTAGGAGAGAATGTTCTGTTAGATTTAGGGTAACCAAAAGGAGAACAATTAGAACAAATGGACAAACAAACAGACATACAAGACGAGACAAGCTGCAGCAAAAATGGCCTTTGCCCAAAAATTAGTCAAATTTTGGGATCTGGAGGAATTAACAAATTAACCAACAGAGTGGTTCCTCACCCGGTGCAGAGTCACAAATGGCAAAAACCAATTGACTCTGTCCTCAGGAGGTTTCACTTCCCAAATTAAGGGCGTCCCCTTCCAAACGGAGCTGTTCCCCACCCAGGGCAGAGTCACAAATGGACAGAATTTGTCCTACAAACCAACTGACTCTGTCCTCGGGTGGTTCCCGCTCCCAAATTGAGGGCGTCCCCTCAAAATTACAAATTGACCGCGGCCCAAACAAATCCTCCAGAGCACTTACTTTCAAATGTTTAGAAATGAGTCTGGGGTCTTGCTTCCATCCAGGGCGAGCCCCCAAATGTTATAACTTGAGCCCCGGTATAAAATCCAAGGAGGCAAGAGGCCGAAAATTTAGTGGCAAAGGCTTTATTTTCAGGCCTGGCGACCAGTCTCCAGGAGCCAATTTGGAGACTGTCCCCTAGAAGCTGCAGGGAGGACTTTAAAAAGGGGCTGGAGGAAAGGGCGGGGGGAGAGAAACAAAGAAACCTGTAGAGCCATCAAACTTGTTGACCCGAGTCTGGAAACTGTATTGCTGTCTATTTAGCTCTGACAATCTAGGGAGTTTCTGGTGTTTTTTAAAAATTATTTTCATCCTGCAGACTGACATTATCTCAGAGTGGCACGTCTGCAGCAATATTTGGAGAAGAAAGTGGACAGTTAATTATCTCAGGACAGCTTGTCTTCGCTAGTGAGTGCGAAGGGGTCACAAGTTATGAGACGCTGGAACTTAAGTTTTACGAAGACCTGATATCTAACTCATTTGATATATACAGAACAAAAGGAAAGCACCGATTGGGGTTTGGGCCATAGTATTACCCGGTAATTTGTTTTAAGCTAAGCAGTTCTTAAAATTGGGGCAGGCTCATTTTACAACAGATCATCACCGGGTCAGGGGGAGGTCACCAGAAACCCAAATTCTTTATGGCCTAGATAGATAGGTGAGGGGAGAGGGAGGCAATAAGGCGCCATACAGAACAGAAAACGGCGGTAATGTGTCAAGGTCAGGGTAAAGGGTTAAACTCACACGCAAATCTCTCTGCACACAAGCAGGTTACTTTAAACAAATGTAAATTAATTGCCATTCTAGTTTTCCTTAGCTCTTTAGCGGAGAATAGAGGCTCCTAGCAGTGATTAACAACCCTTGTTAGCTTGTTTTAGCACAGCTTCTGTAGTTTGTAGAGAGCAACAATGGTTAACATATCAATTAGGTGAGATTTTTTGCAATTCTTTACAGAGGAGAGTGTTGCTCAACAGATCAATTAGGTCCCTTAACATATCAGTTAGGGAAAAAGGATAAAACAAACACATTTAGTAAGCCCCTATACAGGTTTGCTATAATACACATATAACAAAGCTATTTTCTTAGGGTACAACAAATATAACAAATAACAAATCACACGGTCATTATTTTTTAAATTTGATCTCCCAAATCACTTCCTTCCATTTGAATGCACTGAAGATCCATCTGGGATTTTTCTATTGTTGATCATTACTTTTTGCTTTATCCTTTAGATTTAAAATTTTCTTTTAGGAGCTTTACTTAAGATTTAAAAAATTTGGAAAAAGGCCAAGGTGTCCTTCACCAGGAGAATGGAGAACTATGCTCTGACAGAGATAGACAATGGCATATTACTCAATATTAAATTCATAATCTTTCAATCTATGAAAATAAATTGAGGGAAGTTAAAAATGTATTAATGTAAAATATCAACTTGCAAGTTGCTTCATGATTTTTAATTCCAAGTATATATCATATGGGAATAGCCAGACTTCTGAAGGCAATAAAAAGATCAGTGGTTATTAAGAGTTAAAGAGAGGAAGGAATAGGAATAGTTGAATCACAAGACTTTTAGGGCAGTGAATATGTCTAGTGACAAAAACATTTTACTATGTTTTGGTCCAAACTCATGGAATGTATGACATTAAAGTGATGGGCCTTATTGTGAATGTTAGAGTATGAGTATTTATGTTGCATAAGTATAAATTAATTTAATAATTACAAGAACCACTCTATATTTTTGAAGGGTGTTCATAAATGGGGAAATTATGAATTATTTATATTTTTTCATTAAAAATAGAAACAACAATATTGTGTATTTCAAATGGTTTTGGTACCAATTGAATTTCTTAATGCAGTTATACAATACATTTATAAGAACCACAAGGAACATTGCAAATGCTTCAAAAGATTAAATCTAAAATACACTTAAAAATCAATGAACCCATAATTCACATTGAAAGAAACAGAACTTACCACAGGAAAAGAGCTGTTTGTGAGGCTAAGAGGTGGCTTTCTTAAGAATGCACTGTGTGATAAACTATTGGCAACCAGCTGGCACAATTCCCTTTCTTTTTGACCTAGTGCATGCTACTTAAGTATAAGGCACCTTCAAAACACAGGCCTTAAGAAGTCTTGCAAGTAATGCACACAATGTCTTAGGGCAGGGTGAGGTCCAGCTTAATGGAGGTTCTTCACATGACAGTTTCAGAATCAGAGTAGTTTTCTACCTAGATTTTACATTTTAGGTCAATTTTATTCAAATTCAGAGATTTGCATTATACAAATGTACCTGGAGAGTTTTTTAAACATGTGGACCCATTGCCCCTTTCCAAGGCTTAGCTCTTAAATCTAGTTTATTCCATTGAAGTGTCAATCATTTCTTTTTTGCATAACACAGGAGAAAGAAACAGAGAATAGGCTAGTACATGAAAAAAGAGGGATGAGTCTCACAACAGACACCTGTGGTCTTCAGTGCAGCATTGTGTAAGATATAAGAGTTACCTTTTGTGATACTGTATTTTACTAATGTTGTACATTAAATGTTAAAATATTCAGGCATTTTCAAACATGGTTTCATTAGAGATTACATGAGTTTTATAAAAAATCAAATTGGTTGATATAAAAAGAGAAGCAAAACAATTTTTCTGTATGGAAAATTCCCTGATAGACAATATCCAACTCTGTTATTGTAACTCTTAAAGCAATGTTCAGTTTTAGGAAAACAAAAACTCTATTCCTCCCTTTTTGTGTAAGTAAGCCTACTCCATTCTCCCTCTGTGTTTAAGTAGGTAAACCCCATATTTTATTATGATTGCTGATGAAACAATATTTGAATATTTTACCTTATTTTTAAATAAGTTAACAGCCTCAAGATTCATTGAATTTAAAAATCATATTAATCAGTTTTTTTAATTTTAAAGAGAATGGACCAACAGCATTAACAAAAAACAGGATTTCCAAACAAGATGGTAGGAAATTAACAATGGTTATTATATTGTATATTGTTAATTTCAAAATACTTGCTCAGATTACCATATCTAGGTATGTAAAATTGATCAATGTAAGTACTAATTATTCCTTTATACAAACTATTAGAATAGTAATGCAGTTATCTTAGTCATATTCCTCTTTTTTCTCTCACCCTAATTGTTCTTATCTTTTAAGCAGCTCCCATGATTGCTATTGTACATTTTGGATCTTATTTACTCTTTCAGTTTCTTTCATTAGGGAGTCAATACAATGTTTACATAGGTGAGTCTGATTTATTTCACTTATGAGTGTGGTCCCAATTTGTATCCACTTATCTACAGAAGCCTCAAGTTTATCCTTCTCGATGGCTGAGTAGTACTCCCTTGTATCAAAATACATCTTTTTTTTACCCATTCCTTTGTTGATGGACATTTGAGTATTATCCAAAATTAAACTGTTACAAATTGTGCTGTTACAAACATGAGTGCCCTTATATCACTATGGTATAATTTTTTCAATTCTCATGGGAAAATTCTTCTGAAAACATACCCAGAAGGGGAATAGCTGGGTC
Organism: Cavia porcellus; assembly: GCF_034190915.1. Taxonomy (NCBI): domain Eukaryota; kingdom Metazoa; phylum Chordata; class Mammalia; order Rodentia; family Caviidae; genus Cavia; species Cavia porcellus. The sequence goes on along the minus strand of NW_026947513.1, from coordinate 44,767,427 downwards.
AAATTGGATCTGCAATTTGAGGAATTTCCACACAGATTCCCAGAATGTTTGCACTCCTATCAACAATGGAGATGGGTTCCTGTTTCCCCACAGCCCTGCCAGCATATATTATTGGTTGATTTCTCAGTAATAGCTATTCCTTCTCAGTTAAGATGGAATCTCAGTGTTTTAATTTGCATTTCTTGAATGAGAAGTTATGTAGAACCTTCTTTCATGTATTTATTTGCCATTTATATATCTTCATCTGAGAAGTGTGTATACATCTTAGATGTTCATTTTTGATTTGGGTCTTTGAATCTGAGAAGTTTAATTTTTTAAACATTCTTTATACATTCTAGATAGAAGTCCTCTTTCTGAGGAAGAGTTGTTGAAAATTTTTAGGTGAAACACTCTTTAAATGTCAACTGAGTACACCTTTTCACATGTTTGGTTCAGCTCTATTGTTTCTTGGCTGATTTTTTTGTCTAAGTGATCTATCTCTGTGATAATGATGTGTTAAGGTTCCACTATTATAATCACGTTATTGCTTACTTAATTTTTTTGACAGTTAACATTTATCTTACATAGTTGGATGGCCCCATATTTGGTAGATACATAGTTATGATTGCTACCTCTTCCTCTTGAAGTTTTCCCTTAACAAGTATGTGGTGACCTTCTTCATGTCTTTTGATAATTCTATGTCTAGGGCTGGGGATTTAGCTCAGTGGCTTAACCACCTGCCTGACAAGCACAAGGTCATGAGTTCAATCCCAGGCACCAAAAAAAAAAAATAATAATAATAATGATAATTATATGTCTGAAGTTCACATTTTCTGAAAACAGAATATCTGTCCCTATTTTTTTCTGTGTTCCCATCACACAGAATATTGTTTTTCAACTTTGATGTTCAACATATGCAGTTGATTTTGAGTTAAATGTGTTTCTTGTGTACAGCATGTTGTTGGACTTTGTTTCTTGATGCATTCTGCCAGTCTGTTTCCTTTGATTGCTGAATTGATGCAACTTATATTAATGATTATAACTGTTAGGTATTGATTTATCTTTGTCATGTTATTTTCCTATTATTGGATGAGTACTTTTCTACCCTGATTAATTTCTTGGTGGTTTTTTTTTTACTGTTATTTTTGAAATTGTAATCATTTGTTTTCTCTTTTTAGAATGTGTTTCATTATTCTTTGTAGTGTTTCTTTGGGGGTCATGAATTTGTTCAGTTGTACTTTGTCATGCAAGTATATTATTTCCTCATTATTTTTGAAAGATAGTACATCAATTTGGGTTGGAAGTTGTTTTCTTTCAGGACTTGAAACATCAATACAAGCTCTTCTAGAATTCATGGTTTTTGTCAAGAAATCTGCTGTGATTTGTGTGGGCTTTCCTTTATAAGTGATTTATTTCTTTTCCCTAACAGCGTTCAGTTTTCTGTTCTTGTGCTGAATTTCTGGGGTCTCAATTGTTCAATATCTAGGTGAGATTTATTTTGGTTATGGCTAATTGGAATTCTACATGCCTTTCTTTGATAATTTTTTTTTCTATTACTTCTGCAGTTAGTCTTTGTATGTCATTTGTGTTGATGCTTGCTCTTTTTATTGACTCCTATCAGTCTTATATTGTTTTTCTTTGCATTGCATTGCATTTGTTGACTTGTAATTTCATTCTCTTTCCCATTCCAATGCCTCTGTTTTTCTTTACTTTGGAGAGGTGTCTTCCACTTTCACTTTCTCAATATCTGTTGTATATTTTGGAACTTATTTACTATTTCATTTTTATGTTAGGCAGACATTACTATGTTTATATTTGGAAGTCTATTAAGACTATGGTTTCAAGTTGTATCCATTTACCTATAAAAACATTGATTTTATTCATCTTTATAGCTGTGTAGTACCCCGTTGTATAAAAATATCACATCTTTTTTTATTCATTCCACAGTGAATGAGAATTTGAGTTGTTTCCAAGATATAGCTATTACAGATTTTAAGAGAATTCCCAACTGCAAAAAATTACAACACTTACATGACATTATTGCTTATTAGCAGACACAGGCATATACATACACACTTTTCATGAAGATCATGTGGACTATTTGAATTTGCACTACACTATACCGTGTATTACAAATTTTTATTGTGGAAGTGTTTCAGGCTGCTTGTCATTCAGTTAGGCCACAGAATTCCATAGGAGACATGGCATATTCTGATATGGACTCTAGTTTCCTGATTAATGCATAGGCTACAGGAGACAAACATTTTAAAATTACAATAGGAATAATTCCTTGTTTATGTTCTTTTATGAAGTTTGAAAGTGATTAAATGTCTCTAAATTGTTGTTCCTTCCCTGATTTAGGAACTATCACAGATTTTGATTCTTGTCAAAATCAGAGATTAGTACTAGATTAATCAATATAAAGCATTTGTAACAATATCATATAGCAAAGGCTTAATCAATACTAGCATTTTTATAAAACAGGGTCTTGATATTCATCCTGACCACCTAGTTCATAAAGTGTATTTTTGATAAAAATTATGCTTGAATTAGATATCCTCTTTAGGTAGGCACTACTCACTAGTAGTTCTGTATCTCTTGTACATATTATTTGTATATATTTTATCCATTTAATAGTGATATTTTTCTTAGTGATAGACACTTAACTTCTTTTAATGTTATTAGATTATCAATTCACATTATAATTACTATATTTTCATAAATGTGCTTTCCAATAATCTAGTCTGTTATTGCTATTATAATAGGATTTAACTATTGGAGTTATATGAATTTACTACATACCACAAAACTTTATAGATGCAGCATCCCTACATGTCTTAGTGAACTCTGTTTCAATTTGTGGTTCCAGTATGTAGCAATCAATACAAAGTGGAGATACAAAAAGCTTAAATAAATATAATGAGAAAATATTTACAAATCTTAGATACAACAAAAGGCTGATGGATTAGTTCAAGAGAAAAATTAAAAAGCAAGAATTATAGCACAAGTTCCTGTAAAAATGTATGTAAGACGTTACTCTTAAATCTTCAATCTTACTCCTGCAGTTTCCACCAACAGTGGAGCTTCCAAGAGTAACATAATGTGGTAGGGAGGATGCTTATTAGGGTATCAAATGTTTGCAGCAATACTGAGATTGCTTTTGTCTTTTAGCTTGAAAGTCAGAGGTGCTCATTTGGTTCATATCTCCTCATCTTCTGCATCAAGACACAACATGTTACTCAACATTCTGCTGTTGTCTCTTCAGATAAGCCTCCTAGGAACCACTCTTGCTGGGAATATTCTGATTTGGCCAGGAGAAGGTAGTCACTGGCTCAATGTTAAGGTCATTATTGATGAGCTTCTTAAGAGAGAGCATAATGTGACTGTCCTGGTAGCCTCAGGTGCACTTTTCGTCACGCCATCATCTCAAACATCTCTGACTTTTGAAACATATAAAGTGCCCTTTGGCAAAGAGAGAATAGAAGGACTGATCAAGGAGTTGGTTTTAATATGGCTGGAAAATAGGCCATCTCCGTCAACCATTTGGAGGTTCTACCAGGAGATGACTAAAATCAACACGGACCTACACATGGTAGTTAGAGAACAGTGTGACGGTGTTCTTAAAAATGGAAAGCTGATGGAAAAGCTGAAAAGTGGCAAGTTTGAAGTTCTATTATCAGACCCAACAACCCTTTGTGGTGAAATCATAGCTTTAAAGCTAGGAATTCCATTCATCTATTCCTTAAGATATTCTCCAGCCTCAAATATTGAAAGGCACTGTGGGAAGGTACCACACCCTCCTTCCTATGTTCCTGCTGTGTTATCAGAACTCACTGACCAGATGACTTTCGCTGACAGAGTAAGGAATTTAATCTCTTACCAACTACAGGACTACATGTTTGAAACACTTTGGAAAACATGGGATTCCTACGTTAGCAAAGAGTTGGGTATGTAAGAAATTTTATTATTTGTATATAGATAATAGAGCTTTAATCATTTCTCCTCTACTGCCTCATGTACTTTCTTTGTTTTTATATATCTCTATTCTCTATTATTATAATTTGACAGCTAAATGACAAAAGACATTATAGTGCAGTAATACAGTGAAAGGTTTTGTAATTTCATGGATTCAGGAATGCCAAATGAGTTATTTTATCTGTAAAATATATTGATGAATATTTTACTTTAAAAACAAGATTGAACATCATTTACATATTATTTTTAACATAGAAATTGTCTAATAAGTGCAGCCGATTGAAGATATGCAAAATAAAGTTAACTTTCTACTGAACTCTTATTGTAGCATATGTTTGTGTCCAATAATACGTATACATATAATACCTGATGAGTAAAGGTCAATTTCAAAAAATAAAATGTGCTCAAAGTTTTATCAACTTTGCTTTGAAGGTATGAATTTATGATAAAATGCAAGCATTGCTTAAAATAATTTGTTAGCTATGTTTTCATGTTTTTTTTTACAATGCTGCTAAGGTAAGAGCTTCATACTTTTCTGTTTCTATAAGCAACATATACTTGAATTTGTAAGTAATAAAATGCTTTAAATTCATCCAATTAAATTATAGTTGTTTTAAAATAAGATTATCATCACAGGCAGTTAAATTTAAATCAGATCACATATTTTCAGTTTATACTGTATGCAGTCTCTCAGATGATGCTTAATATTTTATTTTAATTACAAAATAAACCTCAAAAACACAGGCTTAATTCCAGTGGCAATAAGATAATTTTCAATTTTCTATTGTTAGCAATACTGAGATTATTGTTTTTAATCTTAAATTTTATATTTTTAGCATTAAAATTTGATTTTGAAATTTTCCTTATTTTTGAAACTGTAATAAACCAAAATTTAAAGAACATTCAAAGAGTTGAAAGTTGAACAGATACTGATGAAATTGCACCACTGTGTGATATGAGATGGTGTAGAGATGTTTATTATGTAATGAGTAAAGACGTCAAGTGACTTTTTTTTTGGAACCAGGGATCAAACTCATAACTTTGCATTTGCCAAGCATGCACTTATGCCACTGAGCTAAATCCCAGGCCTTTAAAATGACATTTAAAATCATTTAAAGTTGGCAAAATTCAGTGTTCAAATTAGTGAATAAATGATACAAGAAGAAAGATTGAGTTCTTTTGTAGAAATAGCTGATGTTATCTTGTGCAAATTTGTTCTAAAACAAGTGCAACCCTGGAGTAGAGAAATCAAAATAGGTACACACTGGTTAGTGTATGTAGTCAAATGTAACACAACAAAGTGAACAAGTATAATTAAAACTGGTTGAGCTATCTTTATCTAATAGGCCAATTCATAAGAGAAAAGGCATTGGCTATTTCTACATTACACAGTGACCCAAATTTGAAAGCATAGCTATCTCTTGCATATATAAAAAGCTATGCATTCTGTCATAGAGAAAATAGGTGCATATATAGTGACTATATTTGAAGGGGTTCATGTTTATTTATGATGTATGGATATGGGATATAGAACTAAAGCTAGATCAATTAAAGATGAAGAAAGGAATGAAGAAATTGAAAACTTTTATGAGGCAATGATACTGCCATGTTTGCAAAAACTACTTAATGTTCCCATGAATGTAAAATATTTACAGAGATATTTAAATATGTGCATGATCCTTGTTAATGTAAGAATGCAATGAACTTGATGTCTTCCTGAAATGATTGATGTTTATATTTTTATTCTTTATTTTCCTCAATTACTTGGCCTTAGCTGTATAACTCTCCTAATAATTATGCCATTTATTCATATGTGTCAAACTATTGCACATTTAATTTTAGCCAGACTAGAGGTTTAGAATTACATGATCCATTTTATTCTGCTGGTATCTTTAAATTCCTAACAAAAGTTAATTGTTCTCTCTATCTCAAATTATGAGATTAATCCTTCTCAAAATTTATAGGAATGGAATGAAAACTTATATTTTGTTTGCATCTGATTTTTCCATTTTTTAAATCTCATTTGTGATATAACATATTTCCAGTTGCATTACAGTCTTCCTACTTCCAAAGATTATTTAAGCTTATTCTTACTAAAACACAATATTTTTACTGAAATCTAAGATTGTGTATACATATATTTGATTTGTAAAGTTTCATCATAGAAAAGAAAAAATACTTAATACTTGATCATGTGTGGTTTGAACGTGTGAATATATGATAAAGTACATTCACTGCTCAAAATGGTCTATGTTAATTTTGTCAGATATTCAGAGTAGTGTAGTGTTTATATGATGGAAAACTTTAAACAAAGTTTTTCAGTGTCAAAAGTCTATGAAGATCATGCAAATGATTCTAAATATATATCTAGAAATCAAACAGGCTTTTACAATTTCTTAAATGTCTACATTATATTTATAGATTTCGTATCAGACATTCAGGTAGTGAGAGTATCATGAAGGCTGGGATAAAATCTCAGGTTTCACAGTTTTCACACTCAAACAGAGAATTCAGACATCTAAAAGAAAATTTAAAGTGTAAATTATCCAATTAAGATGTGTACAAATCACAAAGTAAGATGTAAAGCTAAACACTGCACAACAGGGAGAATGCTGTGACAGAATGTTTCAGAGATGCACTGCTGAGTGAGGGAACTGTTACACAATGAATAGTAAGTTTCCTGGCAAGTAAGTATGGGATGAAAACCAAGCCCAGAATTGGAGATTTCAAATATGAAAATATGTGAATGATACCACTGATGACTTATTACACTCGATCCTGCAAAATGTGAAGTGGAAAAAAATGAGGAAAAATACTAGGGATGTCAAGAGGGGAAGAATGAATGAATCACTACAATGAATAATTTAAAAGTCTCTATAATGTTCAACTTCTATCTAGGTCATAAATAGAAAATGCTTAAGAGATTGTAGAAGGCTAGATTTACATGTGATATACTCTACCAGGAAGGATGCAGAGCCAAAGACAATACAGAACCCTGAGATTAGATTACTGCATTGTTCCAGGGGGGATAGTGTAAGAGCTTGAACCTGGAAACCAGCTCAGAGTGGAGAAAAATAATGTACCATGAGATTACCTAGAAACAAAATAGGAAGTCAAGTCCTTTATCCAGATGACAGATCACTTTCAAGAACATAGAAAAGTAACCATCTCTTTCTATTCACTCTTCCTCTATTCCATCTCTAACACCATTGTTGAAAGAATTAAATTAGTTAATGTTTGAAAGGATTTTAGAAAAACACGTGAGAAATGAAAACCAGCAATAGCTGTTTTGTTCATTAAGGTGAAGGCTGATTGGTGAGGACTGTTAAAACTGATGAAGCAGTTGAAATGATTTTGATATTTCCAACCGCAGTAAATTGCACATGTCTTGGTTAATTAGGCTAGTTCTCTATGGCAGACAAAGTATACGGGAGTGGAAAAAATCATTTTATTTTGAAGAAGTTGCATGTGCGGTTATTTTGTAAATCTAGTAGTAGTTGTTTCCATAGAAAGACATCTCAGAAGTAATGGCTTGCATTAGAGATTTAAATAACAGTTACAGATTTAAGTATCATACAGGTGGTTTGTACACAAGTTTTGTTCACTTTTACTAAAATGCAATGTTCTTACTGATGCTAGGAAATGGACATTCATATTGAAAGGACTAGTTAAAAAGTAAAAATGCTGATGGAATAGAGTAATTAATATCTGTGTAAGCTATTACAGACACAAAGTGGTAGTTGAAAGTGATGTATGAAATTAATTTGAGAAAATATTTTTCCACATTGTGACTTGAGTTTCTAGTTGTTTTGATTCTCTAAATAGTGACTTAAAATGAGTCCATTAGCACTTAAATTTCAAATGATCACAGATGAGTACATAAAAAGATTAACTTTCTTAAAGTTTACTTTTCTAGTATAGAATGTAATAAGAACTTCCTACTGGATCCTTAATATCTCATGGTTTTTAGGAATTGGATATTAAGCATATTAAAATCAAACAATACAGCCTGTGGTTTGAAAAGTATTATTTAAACAAAAATCTTGCTCATATCAAAGCGTCTGTGATCTTTTATTCTAGGTCTCCTATTCTCTCCAATTTAAATTTCAGATAAGAGTGTATCAGTTATTCAGTATTTCTGTTATACTTTCCTGGATACTTTCTGTTTTTAATGTATACAGCTTTGAAAGACATCAGACTGTTCTCACCCACTTTTAACTTGCTGGATGGAGGACAACTGTATCAAGGTTTCACTAAATAACTTAGTACTTATTCCTTGAGGGATGATTTAAATGTGACTCTGTTTTTGGCATATTGTCTGAGATTATTTTTTCTGGATTCATGAGAATGCTGTAAGGAACACCTCACTGAAAGTGTGAAAAATCTACAGAATTAAACATGGTTTGTTGAAAATTGAACAACATAGGTTTATTATTGTTTCCATACTTTGATAATAAATGCCAGCAAAGTTATGTACGTATTTAAGGGAATGATGAAATAATTTTTAACAATAAAATATTTATAATTCATAAGTATTATATATTGTTACAAGCAATATTATCATTTGATCACTGTAAAAAGAATCAGGCATTTACTTGAAGTTTTTTGTTTGTTTGTTTGTTTTAAAGCAGGTAAAACAAAATATAACAAAACAGAACAAAGCAGGTCAGTATAAAACAATGTGATATAGTATTTCAAAGCAAGACAACAGGAGATTAACGCCTACCTAATGTCTCTTCTTTTCTTCTAAATAGTTGTCTATATCTTCACATGCAGTGAATTCATACAAAACAAAATAGTGCAAAACTGATCAAAACAGAAGAATGAAAGCAGGATAGGCCTTCAAAATCAGACAATAGGAAAATCAACAATGGCTACCATAATCTTTCTTGCTCTCTTCAAAATATCTGTCCATGCCTTCATATTCGTTGAAATTAAACAACACAAAATAAGCTAAAACCACTGTAAAAAAATAAAAGCATTGCTAGATTCCACAGCATGACAATACGAAATAAGCAATTGCTACCATAATGTCTCTTTTTCTTCAAGGTATCTATTTATATCATCACATATAATAAAATCAACTTTCATAAACTGTTTAGGAGACTTTCTAGGCATCAGTAAGCCTCTCTAGTTACACCTCTCATTTCTGAATTATAAGGAAAAACAAAACAAAACAAAACAAAACAAATTGCTAGAAAAAAGAAACAAAAAGACATAAATAACAATAGCAAAGAGCCCCAAACTGACAATATAGGCCTTAAAAGCAAGGTAGTAGGAACGCAAATATGGTTGTTATAGAACAGTCTTCAAAACAGTTCCTCAGATTACCAGACACACACATCTAAAACTTATCAGATCTTATCAATGTTAACTGTTTTGTTCTAAGAACTAATAGAATTAGTAGTATAACATCTTAGCTATTGTAGTGTGATATACAAATTTATATATTTTTCCTTATCCCTTTCTTTTTTTCTTTTCCCTGAGTTGCTTTATCTCCTTTAAACAGATTCTTACCCTTTCACAGTATTTATTAAAGATTTTGTACCTTATATACTCTTTCTCTCTTATTTATACTACAGAAAAATTATAATATTCACACATTATGGTATTTACTCATCTACACATGTGAGTTTCATTTATTCCACTTATGAGTATGGTCTCAAGTTGTATCTATTTACCTATGAAAGTCTCAGTGTGATTACTCTTTATACCTTTAATATCATTGCATAAAAGTATCACATCATTTTTATCCATTCTTTAGTTGAGGAGCATTTAGGTGGTTTCCAAGAACTGGCTATTAGAAATTGTGCTCCTGTAAAACTGAGTGTACGTATATCAGTGTGATATAATGTTTTCAATTCTTCTGGGAATATTCCAAGAAGTGGAATATCTGTGTCAAACGGGACTTCCGACCCTAGCTTTTTGAGGAAACTCCAGACTGGTTTCCACAGTGCTTACACCATCTACACTCCCACTAACAGTGCAGAAGTGTTCCTTTTTTACCCACAGCCACTACAGCATTTGCTGTTGTTGTTAGTTTTCTTTATCATGTCCAGTGTTTCTGGAGTAGATGGAATCTCAGTGTGGTTTTGCATTTCTCTAATGACCAATGATGCTGAACATTTTTTCATGTATTTATTTGCCATGCATATTTCTTCATCTGACAAGTGTGTATTCATCTCAGATGCCCATTTTTGGATTGGGTCTTTGAATATTGAGGGTCTGATTTTTTTCAAATTCTTTATATGTTCTAGACAGAAGTCCTTTGTCTGAGGGACAGTTGGCTAAGAGTTTTTCAAAATTCATGGGTTTGCTTTTTACTCTGTTGGAAATTCTTTTTTGGCAGGCAAAAACTTTTTAATAAGATGAGATCCCAGTTATTGATTCTGGGAAGTATTTCCCTTGTGGTTTGATTTTTGTTCATGAATTCTTTGCCTCTCCCTATGTCTTCAAGATTTCTATCTACTCTGTCTTCCAGCACAGTTACTGTTTTAATATGTAGATCTTTGATCTTTTTTGACTTTAGTTTAGTACATGGTGATAGGCATGGGTCCAGTTCTAGTTTTCAGCATGTAGAGATCCCATTTTTCCGGCACCACTTACTAAAGAGACTATCTTTCTTCCAGTGAACATGTTTGATCCCTTTGTTAAAGATAAGTGGCTCAGTGTGTTCGTAGTTGTAGTTTCATCTGTTAATCTATTCCATTTATCTTCAGGTCTGTTTTTATAGCAGTACCATGCCAATTTTATCTCATTATCCTTGTAGTATAACTTCAGTAAAGGATTCTGATGCCTCCTGCCTTGCCTTTATTGCTCAGAATGACCTTTGTATTCTAGGTCTTTTCTGGTTCCAGATAAATTTCAGGAGTGATTTCTCTAGATCTGTGATGTATGCTAGTGGTATTTTGATTTGAATTGCATTAAATCTGTGTATCAATTTTGGGAAAGCAGCTATTTTCACAATGTTTGTTTTTCCTATTCATGAACAGGGAATGTCTTTCCGTTCTCTGAGATTCTCTTCCATTTTTTCCAGGGTATTTTAATTTTCACTGAATAGATCTTTTATTTCTTTTGTTAGACTGATTCCTAAGTATTTCAGTGTTTTTGGATGCTAGTGGGGAAAGTGTGGCTTCTCTTGTTTCTCTCGCAGTTTGTTGTTTTGTGGAGGAATGCTATTGGTTTTTGAATACTGACTTTGTATCCAGGTACATTACTGAATTTAGTTATTATACCTAGGAGTCTTTCAATGGAGTTTTGGGGATCTTCTGTGTAGAGTATCATGTCATCTGCAAATAATAATGATTTAACTTCTTTTCCTGTCCTTATTACTTTTATTTCTCTCTCTTGTCAAATTGCTCTGACTAGTATTTCCAGTACTATATTGAATAGGGATGGTAAAAATGGACATCCTTGTCTTATTCCTGGTTTTACAGTAAAAGCACTCAGATTTGAACATTTAATATGATGCTGGCTGTTAGTTTGTCAGGGATGGCTTTTATCATACTAAGGTAAAGACTGTCTATTCTGTTTTTTTGTAGGGTTCTTATCATGAATGATAGTTGGACCTTATCAAAAGTATTTTCTGCTTTTATAGAAATGATCATGTGATGCTTATTTTGGGGTCTGTTGATTACATTTACTGACTTGTATATGTTAAACCATCCCTGCATTCCTCAGATCAATTCCGCTTGGTTACAGTGTATAATCTTCTTGATGATTTTCTGTGTTCTGTTTGGCAATGTTTTATTGAGAAGTTTTGCATCTATGTTCATTGGAGGAGATTGTAGTGGGTAAAATAGACTGTAGTTCTATTTTGGGGGAGTTTTCTCTGGTTTTTGTATTAAGATAATACTTGCTTCCAATAATGAGTTAGAGAGAATTGCTTCCCTTTCAATTTCATTGAATTTCAATTTCATTGAAAACTTTCAGGAGCGTTGTCAATAAGTCTTCAAATATCTTGTAGAATTCCACAGTAAACTCATCATGATCTGACTTTTTTCTTGTAAAGTTTTAATTACATTGTCATTTTTATTGATTAAAATTGGGTTATTCAGCAGTTTTACATCTTCTTGATCCAGCTTTGGCAATTCATAGGTTGCTAAGAATCTTTCCATTTTTTCTGTGTTATCAAGCCTGTGAGAGTAGAGGTTTTTGAAGTAGGTATTGATAACTTTCTGTATTTCTACGGGGTCTGTGGTGATTTCACCTTTTTTTATTTCTTATTACATGAATTTGAGTTTTTTGTTTCCTTTTTTAATAAGGTTGGCTAGGGACTTACCAATTTTATTTATTCTTTCAAAGAAAGAATTTGATTCATTAATTCTTTGTATTGATTTCTTAGTTTGTACTGTTTTAATTTCTGTTCTCATCTTTATGGTTTCCTCATTTCTTTTGAGTTTGGGCTTGACTTGCTCTTATTTTTCTAGATGTTTGAGTTGTAGCATCAGGTTGTTTATTTTTGTATGTTCTGTTTTCCTGATGTGGGAATTCACCACAATAAATTTCCCTCTGAGGACCACATTGCACCCCACATGTTCCAGTGAGTTGAATCTGTATTTTAATTTGCTTGTTGATGTTGTTTAATTTCTTCTTTAATTTCCTCTGTGACTTGTTGATTGTGCCTGAGTGTATTATTTAATTTACATATGTTTGTAGGGTTTTTGCACTTTCTTTTGTCATTAATTTCTTTTTCCATACCACCATGGTCAGATAACATGCATGGGATAATTTCAATCTTTTGCATTTACATAAACATGTTTTGTGGGCTAATGTAGGGTCTATTTTAGAGAATGTTTCATACAGCTGAGAAGAATGTATGTACCGAGGCAGTTGGGTGGAACAGTCTGTACACATCTACTAAGTCCATTTATTACATGTTTCTTTCAGTTGTTATTTCTTTGCTGATTTTCTGTCTAGTTGATTTGTCTCTTTGTGTTAATGGGTTGTTAAGATTTCCCATTATAATTCTGTTGTTGTTTATTTGATTTTTTATTTCTGTTAATATTTGTTTTGTATAGCTGGATGCTAGCAAATTTGGTGCATATATAAGATTGTTATCTGTTTCTCTTGAAGTTTCCCCCTAACTAGTATGTAATGTCCTTCTTTGTCTCTTTGGATCATTTGATTTGAAGTTCACACTGTCTGCAAACAGAATATCTACTTCTACAATTCTTGGGGTGTTCCTGTTGCACAAAGTTTTGTTTTCCATCTTTTAACTTTCAGTCTATGGGTTTCCTTTTGGGTTGTTTGAATTTGTTGTATGCAGCATGTGGTTGAATATTGTTTCTTGATCCATTCTGCAGTCTGTTTCTTTTAATTGGTGAATTTAAGTCATTTACATTAGTGGTAATAAGTGATAAATGGTTATTTCTGTCATGTTATATTTCTGCTGTTGGTTCTTTGCCTTTTTCCTTCGTTTAACTGTTTACCTTGCTTAGTGGCTTTTTCCTGTTAGCATTCTTGAAGATTTAATTATATTTATGTCTACCTAGAATATCTTTTAGTTTTCTTTTCAAGGTTAGTTTTGTGTTCATGAAATTCTCCAGCTGTTCTTTGTTGTGGAAGTTTCTTATTTCTCCATTATGTTTGAAGGACAGTTTTTCAGGGTACATTAATATGGGTTGGAAGTTTTTTAAATTTAGGATATGAAATACCTAACTCCATGCTCTTCTGATCTGCATTGTTTGTGTTGATAAGTCTGATGTGATTCTGATGGGCTTTCCTTTATAGGTGATCTGTCTTCTCTCTAACAGTGTTTGATATTCTGTTGTTATGTTCAAATTCTGGGTTACTGATTATTATATGTGTGGGTGTAGTTTTATTTTGGTTATGGCTATTTGGAGTTCTAATATGCTTCATTTATCCATATGACAGTTTCTCTTCCCATGTTTGTGAATTTTTTGGCTATTAATTCTGTAAATAGTCTTTTGATATCATTTGTGTCATCCTCTTCTTTTTTGTTTATGCCTATCAGTATTATTTTGTTTTTCTTTGCATCATCTTGCAACTGCTGAATTGTTATTTCCTGATTCCTTGTTATTTTTTAAAGCTCTTTCTTTTTCTGTTCACTAGCTGAAATCTTGCCTCTGAGGTCTGAAATTCTATCTTCACTTTCACTGAGGCAGTTTTGTCAACTTTGAATGGAATTTTTGGTTCCCTGGATATCTCTTTGAATCTGTTTCATGCATTGTTTCTTATGTTGTTCATTCAAAATTTGTGCAGTGTTCCTCTACTTTTAAAACTAGGTGTTCTTTAGATGTTTTCAGCATTTCTTTCAATATATTTATCATTTCTTCTTTTACCTGGGAGATTATTTCTCATTGTGTTCCCTTACAGCTTCCTGGAGTTGTTTCTTTCCTTCATTCACTATCATTTCAGGATTTTCAGGTGTATATCTTACATTTTCTTCTATGTTGATGTCTCCTGGGATTTCTTGAGATGGTCTGGAGGTTTGAGATTGCATTTTGCTCTCTTGTTTTGTCATTTTCCTATATTCCCTTAGGGAAGTTGAGGCAAGGTCTTAGGTGTTTCTTGGGTTGAGAATATCTATTTATACTGCAGAAAATTTTCCCAGTTGAGTGGAGGTCATTAGTCAAGCCTTATCAGGTGGTTCCCAGCCACTCAAGATCACTGAATAATGCTCAGCTAGGACCAGAGTGATCTTCCTGTGGGTTCTTTGGTGATGGAGGATGGGGTAGTGCCCTCCAAGTGAGGTTCTAAGGCTACATGGCTGGATGGAGATCACTGCATTAGCTTTTGGCTCATGTGGTAGAGCACAGGTGGCTCATGGTCACTTGGGGGGCCGAACTTGGGGGGTCCAACTTATCCCAGAAGGACCTTTCCAAGAGTCCTTCAGTGTTGGGGAATGTTGGGTAGTGGCCTATCAGGCTCCAAGCAACGCATTGAGGCTGTATGACTGGATGGAGATCACTGTGCAGGCTTTCAGCTTGCAAGGCAGTGCACAGGTAGATCTGGGCCACTCAAGGTCACTGGGCAGGGCCTAAGTAGGCCTAAAGGGACCTTCCTAGGGCCTCTGGTGATGGAGAATGCTGGGTGATTCCCCGCCATGTTCTGAGTGATGCATCTAGGCTGCATGGCTGGATGAAGTTCACTGTAGAGGCTTGCTCACAAGGCAGAGCACAGACAGTGCAAGGTCACTTGGGGTCTCTGGGAGAGGCCCAACTAGGCACAGAGTGATCTTCCTGAGGGTCACTGTTATGGAGGATAGTATACAGGGCCCTACCAGGCTCCAGGTGATACACCAAGGCTGTATGGCTGAATGGAATTCGCTGTGCAGTCTTTCAACTTATGAGGCAGAGCACAGGCAGCTCCAGGCCACTCAACGTTGCTTGGAAGGGCCCAACCAAATAGTTTTATTTTTGTGCAACTAGAGATTGAACACAGGATCTTTGCACTAAGCTACATTGTCAGACTTTTTTTTTTTGCAATAATTATTTCAGTGGCTACCACATTTTTAAGCTATGGAAACAAAACAATGAGCAAAACAGATTTTTTAAAAAATATCTCTACCTCTCTTCTGGAGTTTACATTAACATGAGATAAATTTTTAAATAAGATAAATATGGAATATTAGACTGTCTGATATGCTCTGAAATTAGACACAGTTGTGAGAGTAGGGTATTATATGCAACCAGAGTGAATAATATTTTAAATGGAATGATAATGTTTGAACTAAGATGTGAGAGGACTGACAATGGACTCCAGAAAGATTCTTGGAAGAAAGTAAAAAATGCACTAATGTGTGGCATGCCATGGATGTAAGAAATTCTTGCTTGCCATGTCATGCTTATCCAGCAGTCACAAGTAAACATTGTACAATAAGTTCCTCTTTTTTACACTGGAATATCATCAACTACTTTACGTCACTAAAATTCTTGATATTCTTCAGAGAATTTTGTAGTGAGCAAATATTGTATGCATTATGCATTAAATTGTATAGGTCATTGAAATATACATATAATCTTTTGAAAGTATGGTCATTAGAAATTTATAATACAAATTGTGTGTTTTCATATTCCTTATACTGCAGTTATTAGTTTTTGGATGTTTTCAAGATTTCTGTGTCTCAAAATACACTTGATTGAAATGTACATGTTATATTCATCATTGTATCTCAAAATCTGTAAATGAGTTTATATATATCAGTATGTGTATCACACTGATTATTGTAAGTACTGAATGGGATTACAGGACATATTCTTTAAAAAGAAGATTACAATGATGATTAGATGCTTTTAAAAGCACTTTAGATTCTGGAAATAAGTTCACAAGTTTACACTCTGAGCTTAGACATGTTACAGTATTTCTTCTTTCAAATGGGATAAATTTCACTGTGTACTTTAAGAGGATCATAAGACATGTCTACTATGAAATTATATTATTTACACCAGCCTACACAAGGACTCTTCAAAAGCAAAGTCTTAATTATAATATCACAAGTTTCTATACAGAGATATTTTTCAATAAATATCTGCAGGTGTAATCCCCTTTTGCATATACTAAATATTCTTTTCAAAGGATGTCTGGACAAATTACACAACATGTGAAAAAAGTATTTGTAAATCAGACATTCTCAGATTCTCATTTTACAAGATAATCTACTATTAGAAATTATATCTTTTTTGGACTAGGAATTTAGCTTGGCAGCATAAGCACCTGCCTTGTAAGTGCACGATGATGAGTTTGATCCCCGGCACCAAAAAAAAAAAAAAAAAATATCTTTTGAGAAATTTCTTTCAGATTTAAATCCCGTATGCTTCTCATGTTAGTAAGAGTATTTGTACAAAAGTACCAAGAATGTTTTCTTTTGAAACGTACTGTGGAAAGTCCTGTTAAAATCCAGTTTGCTATCTGCTTATCATATATGCATAAATTTTCTGTGCTCATATTCTTTACATTGACAATAAAATAGGGTAGATACATTACTTTTTACAGTATGTATGAACACAGTAGATTTAATGTGGGAGAAGCATACTAGAAAAATGATATGCTGAACTATGCTGTAAAAGACTCAAATGCCTTATTAGAGATACTTAGATGTAGCAAGAGTCTATCTAAATGCACTCATGATGAATTTTATTTTCTGTTTTAGTGAGTTTTCATCCCATGCAGATATGTATAAAATTAGCATCACTTATAACATTCCTGTAAGAGCTGACAGAACAGGAACTTTGGGGAAGATGGAATATCAAGGAGTGCAGCTGTTCACAAAGCTTGACCAGGATGGTGTTGTATGTGGCCTCTTCAAATTTCATTAACCCCTAATGAGGAAAAGTTAAAAATTTCTTCTCTACATGAAAGGAGAGAGAGAGAGAGAGAGAGAGAGAGAGAGAGAGAGAGAGAGAGAGTGCACGCACGCATGTGTTTCTAAATGTTGCTAATGGGAATATAAGCAACTGATATCAATATTGTGTGCTATCAGATTTCCTTACTCATATGAGCAAGAAAGACTGTTGGAAATAGAAATAGAAAACTATTACTCACTGTGAGAACTTAGATTAATCCAAGATTACTTGCTTTATTTCCACTAATTTTCACTGTCACTGGATCATAATTGTTTGGTCAAGAAGAAATAAACTTTGCCATTAAAAATGACTGAAAATGTGTAATAGGACAATTAATAAAAAATGCTTTGGGAGCATAGACTTACATGCAAAAAACAGATTATTAGAAAATACATTTTGGCCTCACACATATGACATGTTTAATGAAGCTTTTTGTATTCTAAAGATTAATATGGAGTGCATACACTGAAGTGTTATATCCCTTGCAGTCATATACTCTCTTAAAATAAATCCAAATTCAGTGTTAAGATCATTGACAGGTAACAACTCAAATTCTTTGATTAAAATTTCTAATCTAGAAATCCAAATTGATATAAAGGTTAGCATTGAATAATTATTATTAGTAACAACTATATTACATATTTGCATATAAATATTATTATAGAGTGAATCCATTCCACTTAGCTATTACAAAGCATAAGCTTTTATTTTGATAGTGTCATTTCATATAAATTTTATATTATATGGATTGACCTTTCAGTAGTCAATAAATAGGACTTCCATCTCCCAGAAATATGTTCAAAATAATAAAAACAATGATAGAGATAGAAACAGAGTAGTACAAACAAGATTCATTGTAAATCATTTATTTCTATAGAATAATATATATATATATATTTTTTTCAAAGTTATCCTTTACCAAAAAGATAAAGAATCTGCTTGAAACAAACTGATTTTGTCTTATAATGTAATCTCTGTTTCCTTGTTATAAGGTTGAGCTTGTTCAGAGATAAGCTAAATCCATCAAAATCTTAAAACCTGAACTAAACTCCACTGCTTTATCTTAGAACAGTGAGACATCAAGGAACAAATAGTTTCATTATGTCAGGTAAAATTCTTGATCACCAACAAAGAAAAGAGGAGCATGAACATTTCTGTTTCTATATTACCTTTGGATAACCTTATAATTAAAAAAATTGAAAAGTTAATTTTTCTATATAGGAAAATTCACAGTAACAAGAAAGAACTGTAACCTAGGATCCCGTTTCCTTGCTATGTTCTGGACATGTCTTGAGTCTGCCGTCCAAGTGGTCATGTAAATAAGCTTGATCCCCAGCTTGGCAGAGGTAAAGCACTGCCAGGTTTAATCAAGAATTGTGAAATTATTAGGCTATGGGGGGCTTCATACTTGGAAGACATTTTTATAGTTCTCAAGGATCCTTCATTAGTTCCTATGAAACCAAGTTGTCATAGAAAGAACAAGTCTGATCTTCTCACTGCTTCTGCTCTAAATCTCCTTGCCATGTGAATGTTCTCTCCACCCTGCATGCACCTCTGGCATGTTCTCATCAGCATGTTGGGAGGCAGGCAGAAGGTGCTATGTGACTGCCTGAACTAAGACTTCAGACTCCAAACTCCAAAACCATGCTAACTCAGTCACTAAGTATACTAAGATGCCACCTTGGTGAAGAAAAATTACCACTTTTTTCTGAATATAAAATTTAATTATTTACCTTGTACTTTAGGTCACAGTAGACTAAACTTTTTTACAATTATTATGTATTGTCTTTGCATTTTCATAATCTAGTAATTAGTTTTCTATGGAACTTGTGAATTCATCACAAAGTTTTTAACCCTTCTAGTCTGAAAAAGTGAAGACAAAAGTTTAAATTAAATTAATAAATTTTTCTACAAATGAAAAGAATAACTCTATACATGATAGAGACTTAAGAGCTGTATAGCTGCAAAATTTTATAATACGTTTATGGAATTCTACCTTCAATGATCAATATAGGAACTATATTTTACAGATGTTACAGGTAAGGAAAATTCTTTTTAAAAAATGTTTTGTCTTATGTAACCCAAGAGATATGAGCCAATTTATTTTAATTTAAGAACAAATCCTTTGTGTCTGTCCTCTTATTATTCATTAAGGTAAATATTGGCTGTAATTTATACATAAAGAGAGATACTACATGGACAGATTCATGGGCAGACTCTATCAAATTATCACACCATTGCTATTCCTAATTTTATGTTCATGCTTTGTTAGTTATTGTACTATTCTTTTCCCTCAAACTATAAACTGTGATTTTCCTTGGGTTTTATAATTTGGAAAATTTTTCACTTTTACAACCCCAAGGACGCTCATTTTTATGCTTTCTAATATCTATCCAAGGTAGTACTCTGTCTGACATTTTGTAGAGATGAATACTGAATCCAATGAATGTCATTTAATGCTCTCCAAGGTCTCTACTTTTTGCTGATATTTTTATTGTTCCCACTGTTTCTATCTCATTCTGTGCTCTATACATACTACATTAATATTCCTCAACTCAAGTTTCTGTAGTTTCCAAATATCATCCTTTAACTTGTGTTTTTCTGTTTATCTTGTCTACTTGTGTCTTGACAAATTTATTTCTGGAATCATCTGAGACGTCTGTACTCATTCCAGGGAATTTTTCAAACTATTTTGCATAACAAAGACAGCTTTATTCTGTGGATCCCTGGAACAGTTTAACTGTAGTGGCAGAGTAGGGTGTATGCAGCACCTCTACTCTGCAACATGCAACTGTGGGATCTTATAATTGCAGCATTAGTAATAATTTTAAGAGATAGAGAGTAACATATAAAAAGATGCTTTATTTGGAAAATGATGGAAAGGAGCATAGATAACTGCCCTGGGTGAGTAGGGCACATCAGAAGAGAAAAGGGATTTTCGACCTCAGCTTCTTTTACTTATGGCCATTGACTTCTCACGACTGCATGCGAGCATATGGAAGTTGTCATCTGATTGGATTTCTGGTTGTCTTTGATTTGAACCTTAACACCTCTTTCTAGGTGTATGCTCTCTGGCCTTTGAGTGTTTGCTGTACTTTTGTGATGGATAATTGTATGGTGTGGAGTAGAGAAAGTTAACTACAGTTCATAATTAAGTTAGAAGGATATGTGTGTTTTTATACATTAAATAAGAGCCCTTTGGTGTTTGCTTCTTATGTCTTCTGCATTTTATCAGAACTGGCTGACAGGAATATTTACCCTGGCCTTTCTGACTCTTGGCTACATACCGCAAAGAACAAGGCAGAGACCACTCAGTTGGCTTTCCCAAATGAAATGAGACATAAAGTTCAATACCTGAGTTAAGCAGCCAGAGAATAATAAAACCTTCTGTAGAGAACCAAAAGAAGTCAGCTATTTTATAGGAATCAAATAAGGCAAGGGACATTAGGTAGGAAGACACTGACAATCAACAAAGGTCGAAGTTCACTGGATGTCTTGTATGTCAATGAATAAATCCTTGAGGCTTCAGGTAAAAATTTTGGGGTGGCTTCAGTTATCTGAGACCTACAGTACTCTATGACTTCTCTTTTCTGTTTTATGACATCCTGCCGTCAGGACCTGCTCAGTGCTGAGCTGAGTCTCTGCAAAAACAATGCCTCTGCTGGCAAACAGTTTGAGTCCTGGGAGATTCATGTACGTTTTGAGCCTTATTTATCCTGTTTTAGTTACTATAAATAGAAAAGAAAATTAATAAGAAGAATAAGGGAAATGGATGCTGGTTCTCACCAGTGATTCCTGAGTGACACAAGGGCTGAGTGGGGAACCTAGTGGTAAGGAAATCCTTGGGCAAATGCTTCATAGAATACCATTAAGACAAAGGTTTAATCCAGAAGTAGAAAGCTTCAAGAGTGGAAACCTGAGTGTGGAACCAGGGCAAATTGGAGCAAACCAACATAATTAAATAGATGAACTCATAAGATACATAGGATATAAAATGGAGGAAGTGGAAATACCTTTAGGAGTTTTCTAGAATTTTGATCTGATTAGAAGATTGTGGGGAGATTACTTGTGCTTCTCATGAAGGGGAAAGATCAGGCAAATTGTCAGCTAGATACAGTTTCTTTCTATAACAGTGAATCCCCACAGATATTTTTGTAATCAGACAACCATTAGAATGCTACATGTGACTCAAGTGTTCCTTCCAATCTTCTTGCAGAATCAGAAGTTTAAATCTTTAATCAATCAGTATTTTAGTCATGGTGTGATCACAAAGTTGAGCATCAGGAAAAAGCGAAAAAAAAAAAAAAAAAAGCAATATGCTCTGTATCTTTTCAGACCTGTTGTAAAACCTGCTGATAATAACCAATAGGGCTTATCTCTGTGCTGAGGTTTGGCCCAAAAAGAAAGGTGTGTCTTTATAAAAGTTCAAAGATAGTATATCTGGCAGGTTCCCTGGGAATAGAATAAACTCTTAAAAGAGCAGTTGGGAGGAGAGAGACCTAGTCTTTGTGAAGCTGAACTGTAAGTTTAGTAAGATGGACTTGAAATAAACTGTTAGCTCTTCCTACTTTACCCACGGACTCTGGTTAATATGGAATGTGTAAAGTGCATTGTATCCCTAAGAGATTCAGATACCTCTTGGACAATTTGAGTGATGAAATCTGGTGCTTTATGTGACTGAATGGAGGTAGCGAGTTCAAATGCAGTGAGCATATCAGGAGAGAATTAGTAACTGCTGAGGTTGTGTCTGAACCAGTGGGAAAACCTTATACACAAACAGTGAAGGTGTTGACCCAGACTAGAAACATCTTAGCTTTCATATCCAAGGCTTGAAGCTGAAGTCAACCTGTAAGTCCTGAGTTGGGAAGAATCCTTCTGGGTGGTGTGGAAAAAAGAGAATGCTCAGGCAACCCTGAGGTGTAATTACCTGGCAGACAAGGTACCAACCTGTCATAAAATTAAGGAAGGTTTTCTAGGAAGAAAAGCAAATCAAAGGCTCAAAAATACAAGCTGTATGCTTGTAACCTACATGAAAATTATCATGAAGCAATGAAAGGAAAATATGGGCTTGCAAAGCAGGAGGAGGAATGTTCCTTGATCTAGGAACCACTTGTTTGTGAGATGCTTTTATACTGAGGAAGATCAGAGTGGGAGTAGGTGGGAGCAATGAAGAAAGGTCAAATTATAGGCCTTTTGTAGCATAGTGTGAGAAATTAGCTGCTTCTTTTGTGGTTTATCTATAAAAGTATTCCCAATAGATATGTGATGTGAGAGTCAAGGTTATTCCCTACAATGAAGTACTATTGTAAATCCAAATCCAAATATTGAGTTCAGTAATCCATGCATTGAAATCCTCTTTCTAGTTTTCCTCTCACTCCAAAAAAATTATATTTGTAATCCATTGAGATGTTATTGGAATTCCAGCTGGTCAATTCCAATCTACCACCACCAACACATCCCATGGTGAGAGTAAATATTCCAGATTAAGGGCAGACAAGGGGCCCCAAGTGCATTTCCTGTGAGAACATGTGGACAAAGTCCTGGATCCTAGGCCTCTCTCAGCATTTATTATCTTGTGTAGAAAGGGGAGGGGTGTCACTCAGGGATGAGTGATAGTCAGGTTGTCATTGGGGATTACTGAGTAACTTGAGCTGGCTGGCCAGGTGCAAGGATGGCATCTGTAATTTACAGAGATAAACACATGCAGAAGGATCAATTTGCATAACCTGATTAAGGTAGCAGGGGAGTTGCTTTGAGGGACTGTTGCTTTGGCTTTTGATATACAAACTCTTGTCCCCTGGGGAGTCATAGCCTCTTATCTTGAGGCTCCTCAGTTGACATTCCCAGAGCTATCTGCTCTGCCTGTCTCCAGCTCAATCCTGTAATGTGGAGAACACCATGTGAAGAGACAGGACTGTCTGATAGCCAGACTTTGCACATTAACACCCAAGCTAGCCTTATTTGCAATACTTAGAGCCAATTGAAGAGAGAAGGAAATACCCTAGCCAGCCTTTCACATATCAGTGTAAGGAAATGAGTCCCCAAGTAATGAAAGTCACAGCAATTGTTTTGGATCCAAAGGGAGTCACCACATCTCTCACATCTGTGATGGCTACACATTAGCACCTGGGCTAGGCTTGTTTGCCATGCTCAGAGTTAACTGAAGAGAAGGAAATATCCTAGCCACCTTTTTACATATCAGTGTAAGGAAATGAGTCTCCAAATATTCAAAGTCACAGTAATTGTTTTGGATTCAAAGGGAGACACTGGAGTTGTCTCCCACAAAGTACAGCCATCTTGTTTGGTTAAAGATCTGCTTGAAGAAGGACCTTAAAGTATTGGGCTTTAATGATTGAGGATCCCTGAGAGCTCTTTCTGCCCATATGTTATCATGGTTGTGAAATATGTGAAATGCATATTGTAATTTGTGTAAATGTTAACCTATAAACATTTTGCCAGTACAAGTGAGGGTTAGAGGAGTTAGTTCAGCTTGTTGAGTGGTAGAGTGATGGAATAGCTTTATCTTCTATAATAGAGTCAAGTGAAACATTTGTTTATCCTGCTTATTTAGCTGGTGATATATAGGACATCTTTCAGGAATGCCCATCATTAAGTCAAATGTGATCAAAGTAGTTAAGAAGAAAGCCAAGATGTGAGGAAAGGGCTCGATGGTAAAGTAGATGAGAGATATTCATTTGGATCTGGCATCTAAGGAGGAGACCAAAGGTGTATGGGATGAGAAGTAGTATGAAAACCTGGACTTTTTGTAGTTGATACACTGTGTCAACTTGAGAATTTTAGTTTAACTAAATGAGTCAGCAGGGGGTTAGGGGTCTCCTTTTGTAACTATCCTGAGCCTGTGTAAGAGAAAGCCATAGATATGGTAGGAGTGCTACACCCAATCAGAGGGTTGGTAGTCTGTTTACAATATAAGGGACAGTAGGAGGCTTGTTCTCCCCTTTATGCTTTTGCTGTTTTTGTCTGTTCTGCCACTTTGAACTTTTACCCACCTTGAACTTTTGCCATGCCCCCTTCCCTCAGAAACAGCTGATTATGGACTGAAACCTCCACAAATGTGGAGCTAAATAATCCTTTACTTCCTTAATTTGGATTTTTGGTTATTTTGTTTCAGAAGCAAGAAAAAATTAACCAAGACAGGACCCAAGGCAACAATTACTCTTTTATATAAGGAATGCATGAGGAACAGATAGAAGATGAGAGAAATGTGATGACAATGTAGAAGCCTGGTAGTTATGGCGATGTACAGCATGAGCAGCATATGTCTAGTAACTTTCAGAACTCTGTAAAAATGAAGACTGCAACAACAGCCAATCATATGCAGTCTGGCCAACCTAAAACAGTGAGATCTAGTTCTGTGGACAAGAAAACAACTGGGAATGGGCTTGTTCCCTGGTTGGAACAGTGACTGAACAAGCACTATGATCTATTGTATAGAGTTAAAAATGAGCTCTTTTAGAGCTGCGTTTAGAGTCACATTAAAAAGAGAGGAATTTTCTTATAATCTAAAGATTCAGTAGGTTCACCTTGGGCTTGGTAAGACAGGCAAAGTCAGGAACCCAGAGAATGAATTATCCCTCCACCTTGAGTGGCCACTTTGTGGAGCAGATTGTAATCTGAGAAGCTGAATTGGTCATTATCAAGAAGAAGGATGCAGTGTGTTTCCTGTATAATAATGCACAAACAGGGACAGATGGAAGAGGTTTGAGCTTTGGAATGTGAAACATAATAACCCTTTATCTCAGGGTTGTAAGAGTAGGAGAGTCTGGATGATTCTTAAGCAAGGCTGCTGAGGAGATAGTCATCTACATATTGTATAACCTGCAAATTGGAGAGGTCAAAGAAAAGCAAATCATAGGAAAGGCCCTGTCCAAAAAAGTGAGGGCTTTCTCTGAACCCTTGAAGGAGGACAGCTCTGGTCAGCTGTTGGGAAAGGTGAATGTCAGATCTGTTCCAGTAAGAGTGAACAAAGGCTGTGGGAATGGATACAATGAAATAGTGAAGAATGCACCCTTCAATCTGGGACTGATTATTGGTTATTAGAAGGGGGAACAGAAGATGTATGGGTTGGGCACTACAGAATGATTAGGAGGGGATCTCTGGTAGATAGTGCAGAGATTTCAGACCAATCATCATGTACTATCTGTCTTTTGATCTATGAGAATGAGAGTGTTATATGGAAAGTTGATAAGGGCCAAAAGATTGTAGCCGGTGGGAAATAATTGGTTATAGTCCCTTCAGGACATGCTAGTAGATGGGCTATTTGTGCTGAGAGGCAAAATGTTGATCTGATTTTAGAGGAATGTTGCAAAATGCTTGATTAAGAGGCAAAGCTGAATAAGAGCTAGCCCAAACCCCAGGTTGAGAGACGAATAGGCAATGGATTCTTTGAGCAAGGCTGAAAGAAAAGAAAGGCTGAAAAGCAGAACAAACGATGGGAATGATGAAAATGGCAGATAATTTAGCTAGGAATATTTCCTACATAAGGAGAAGACAGAGTAGGGAGGAACAATTGGAAAGACTGGGAGAAATTCATTGGCTGATCTTGCAGCAAACTAGAGGAGATTTAAAATGCCTGGAGACTTTACAATCAATATCCACAATACAAATTAAGGCATTGAAAAAAAGGCAAGGCAGAATGGATTTCCTTGCTAACACAAAACAAGCAAAAAACACACAGAAATGTAGGTTAATCCCATAAAATATATCATTTTTGTCAGGTAAAAGCTCAAAAGTCCTTCTAGTATATGTCTTTCCAAGGACATAGTTTCTTATTACTTAAAACATTTTAATGTTAGGTGTTAGAGGAAGAAAACCTTTTTGACCTAGTCCAGGATTAAACTGCTATACATCATAGTGAGCATTGTACTATGTTTATGATATAAATTACATGATTTTGAAAGGGAATTAAAATTTTAGACAAAGTTCTGCTATCTAGAAAGTCCGTCAGGAATGCCTGCCAAATCCAGTAATATGCCCACGCAAGCCTGATGACAGAATATCATCCTTTTGTGCATCCTCTGTTTTGACTGCCTCTGTGTAACTGTTAGCTTTACAGTGTAACTTGAGATGTTTGCACACCTTCAGCATCCCATGATGACACCCAACTCTCCAATAATTTTAACAAATCTGTCTATGCACCTCCCCATTAGCTTTCCATTTGAAAGTTCCAAAACCTCACCAGTGGGAACTTGGTCTGTTTGGGACAGATCTTAGTCAGAAGCCCACTGGTGTAATAAACTGCCTCCTAAAGCTCCTTGATGCCATTTCTTCTCATGTTTGTCTGATTTCTGTAACACTGCATTGTTTCCAGACCAGGAAGACTGTGTTGACAGCACAGGGCCTCTCTAGTTCCCTGATAGGAAGGCATGCCCCCAACACTTTTTGGGGTTCCTTTGAAAGGATGGATTGGAGACCCTGTTAAAAGCTATTAGCCTCATCAGACACCTAAAGGAGGCAAAGGACACAGTCAGGCCAAGTCATGGGATAAGTTAAGACACCCTGGGGAACTGCAGTTTGTTTGCCAGTTAATTGTGATCAGATTAAAGATAAGAGGGGAGACTGATTACATCTCACTAGTTTTGGTCACCCATGAGGGAAGAAGGTTAGATTGTTTTACCACTGATTGCCTTCGGAATGATTACCTGGGTGTTTATAATGGATTTTTTAAAAATTTTATTTAAGGAGAAAAGAAAAAAAAAGCAGGGAAAGGTTACAATTTATACAGATTTACAGAAAAAAATGAACAGTAGGAAATCACTAGTTAATGGATTACATATTGTCATCTTAGAAATAATTGTTCAAGTCACAAAATTAAAGCTTGTAAAGTGGACATTCCATCAATGATACTGCAAACAGTTCTGTTCATTGATCCAATAAAACTCTGTGATATCATTTTCTATCTTATACACTTAAATATACATGCAGTTATATAGTTTGGAGCACTTTCTTTTCCTCTCTTTTGTACCATGACTATTACAAATTTTGGGTTTCATTGCTCCCACGGTTCTTATTACTTTTTTGGAAGACAGTAAAACCAAATGTGACATAACAGAACAGAATCGGTCAAGTCAAAAGGGTGGACATAATAGATAATGTAAAAACATAATACAAGGTGATCAACAATGGTTACCATAATGCCTCCCGCTATCTCTAATAGAATTGCCTATATCGTTAGTTATAATACAATTGAACAAAACAGTAAAGAATAAAACCGACAAAACCAAAACACTGGAGACATTGTAGGTCTTCAAAAGTAGATAAAAGTCAACAAGAATGGGAGTCATAATGAATCTCATTATCTTCACAGCTGATGCCTAAACTTTTGAACCTGATACTATCCTGCAAAACAGAATAGGGGAACATCAGTTAAAAACCAGATGGTGAGAGTAATACAGGGCTTTAAATCAAGGTAATGAAAAGTCAAAGTGGGTTACTATAATATATCCTGCTATTTTTTTCTTTAATTAAAAGGATAAAGATAAAAAAGTAAATAATGGAGTGGAGATTGAGATAAAAGAGGGCATAACAATGAAACAGCGCAGATCAAAACATAACCATTTAAGCAAAATAGTGTTTCACCACCAGATAATCCTAACCTAAAAGTAGTATAATGGATTGCAAAAGCAGTAGGGTGTTCTTTCTGTTCTCCATGGTAAAAGATCTCAGAGCTATGGATCTTGATTTGGACCCAACCTGTGATTCTGTGGACACACCTAATAATGACAGAGTGAAATGGCAACTCAAGGTAGAGGGATAATACGATCTCTGGGTGCCTGACTTCTCAATACTATCACAGCATCATTGAAAGGCAAGTGTCTAGATGGACCCCTGAAAGGTCTCCTTCTGAGGGGCACCCACCCTTCGGCTGTTGCACTACCATTCAAAGGTACCCTACACACAGTGTAGGGAAATAGAATGGATGCAAGCTAGAATACACCCATGATCCTAGATTGATTGCTGAAAAACTTCAATAGGGGATCCACAGATGCCTGTGGAGTGAAAAATCAAACACCAGCAGCTCTGAAAATGCTGTTAGTTTTCCTGCCTGAACTTGTGCCCTGATTGGCCACCTAAAGTAAGTCTTGATGTTGAGATTATCTACCAAGTTTGGAATGGTGTAACAGACTCCAAATCAGGCCACCCTGTCCAATTCCCTTGTAACAATTTGTGATTTGACCTGTGTCAAAGCTTTTCACCTTGGCTCACTGACTGTGCTCTGCATAACAAAAGGAATAATATATTAGCAAAACAAAATGATTTTAAAACCACCTAAATCCCTCTCAACCATTCCCTAAGTTAGAGAAGCTTTTTCCTTGCCTACATAAAGTCCATGAGTTCAGTCTGTCATCTCCATACAATGGTGGGCACCAAGCTGCCCACCTGTCCTTGGCATCCCTGCCACTGACCCAAGTGTTGCCACAGCAGTTGCTAGGAATTGGGCAGGGCCTGCCTTTCCAGATTACACAGCATAACAGCCAGTGTTATTGCTAGGTCCACCATCATCACAAGTAGAACTGTCACTGCTGCCCCTCTTCTCAAAATCCACAGCAGCACTATGAAAACAACATAAAGTGCATCTTAGTTTGCACACCAGTGTTTACCTACTCCAGCTTTTCCCTCCAGTGCTCCCTTGGCTCCTTACATTATTCCTTACTCCACTGGACTCATGCAGCCAACCCAAGCTCATGCTCTGAAATTTCTCATGTCATTTGAAGATCTGCATCTGGCACCCTTCCATCTGCTGTCGAACTTATGCTGCTCCAAATCACCTGACGCATACACCACAATCCCTGACTTTGCAATTCTGATGCATTCCTATTTCCATGCATTACTACTGCAATTTCAGACTGATTCCTAATCAGGTGCTGACAGCATACAGAAGCAGTGATAAGCCTATTAAACAATGCCTCCACACTTGTTCTCAGCTGAAATCTCTGGTTCACTTCCATATGCTGTTTCATGTCTAACCTGGAGATCCAGGAGGCCCACCTTACCAACTGTCCTTGATATATCATATCATTTAGTTCAACTGACCTCCTGAATTGGAAACACCATAACTCGTCCTGCTCAGAGAAACCTCAAGCAATGGCTGAATTCCTAACATGAATCTTCCAGTTGACACAAGATGACTGTCACCAACTCATTTTGACCTGGTTTAACATTGAAGAACACCTCTGAGCTCTATAAGGGTCCAAAGCCTCACTGAAATCAAAAGTCCCTGCCACTTTGGTTGACGATGATGTTTGAGTGAACACAAATTTTCCCCAAGCATTTCCAAACTGGGACACAGAAGGCCTTAAGTCCTTGAGTCAGTACCACACTTCAAAAAGAGACAAAAAGCCAATAAACATGACTAATAACATCTAGTCAAATTTGATGAGACATTCCGTGAAGCCTACTGGATCTATACACTCTTTGACCCACAAGTGCCCCCAAATCAACACATGGTTAATGTGCCTTCATTGCCTGGTCTGTCTTGAACATTAGGAGAAAAATACAAGCAATTCATTCCAATGTCCAGTTTTTTCCTTGGTAGTGTGCCATAGACCGTGGAAAGTCCCAAAATAAGCTGCTAACTCAGATTCTATCTGATCCAAACTTCCTGCAGTGTGCCTGTAACCTCATTAAACATGCCATTAAGGAGTCCACCCATCAGG
This sequence comes from Cavia porcellus, assembly GCF_034190915.1. Classification (NCBI taxonomy): domain Eukaryota; kingdom Metazoa; phylum Chordata; class Mammalia; order Rodentia; family Caviidae; genus Cavia; species Cavia porcellus. The sequence continues at coordinate 44,737,489 of NW_026947513.1, read as the reverse complement.
AATGGGTGTGTGGTCCCCAGATGAATGTTAAATAGATAGGAATGGATAAGACCAATACTATCTTGTAAAAGTCATAAAACTCTGGGTCCCTCCACACTACATCAGAATCTTTACCCCGAAGCTACCATTATACCCATTGGCACCTGTGCCTGCAACTAATTACACAGATCTCTAGTGTCCAAAATTTTATGCCTGGTCAACAGTATCTGACAGATCCTCAAAGCTTTACACCCCAAATTGTGAAATGATTACTGGCTCTGTGTACTCTTCCACTCTCTGCTATTATGCCATAGGCCTGACCTTAAATGACTGCAACTTTTACCCTACTTCTTTATGGTATCTTACTGCAGCTCCATGCAACAGAGGTATACAGAAATGCCACATGGGGCTGGGGATTTAGCTCAGCATCATAAGCACCTGCCTTGCAAGCAGGCAGTTGTGAGTTTGATCCCTGGTACCAATAAAAAGATTAAAAAAAAGAGTAAATAAATGCCACATGCCCCCTGGGTTTCACTGGAAAATCAAAAGTCTCAACTGGCTATATAGGTTTTCTGATTGCTATCTCAGACACACTGATGATCCCTCATAGAACTTTCTTTATTTGCTCTGAAGGGGCTTTTATGTGTTTTTGAGCACAAAAATAAGCCTCTGTGTACTTGCCTGTCTTGTGCCTGACCTTTGTGTATACTCACATCAGCAGGGTCCCACATATGCCCACCAACCTCATCAGAAACATACTGGTGGTGCTGTCAATTTTGGCTGGAATAGGAATTGCAGGGGATCTAATCCTCAGTGCCGATGCCTTGCCTGTGGACCAGTAAGAATACTTGCTGTAGTCTACACAAATAGAAGATGACTTTACAGCCATACATGGAGCACTCAACATAATCCAGGATCAGAAATACTCCTAGATTATAGTGTTCCTTCAAAATCACAGAGTTCTAGCCATTTTACTGACCAGCAGGTAGGAAACTGTGTATTTTTATAAGCAATTTGTTTATATAATGTTGATAAGTCTGTGGATGTTAAAGAGACAGCCATCAGTTACAAGAATGAATACACAAGTGAATGAAAGATGGGCAGACATATTCCTGTTCATGGAGCTTTCTGGAAAATTGACAGCCATGGCTAGAAGCCCTATTACAGGCCTTCTCCTCACACTCTTAATAGGACTCTGCTTATTAAATTGGCTCACTTCCTTTATGAAAAATCAGATAAATAATACTATGCTCCAAATGTACCTCATGTCTGGCATCTCCTATACAGCCTTATATACCAATGTCTTTGTAAATCATTTTCCTGATTAAGGAAAAGAGGGGGAAATAAAAATGAATTGACACTTTAGACAAAGGTCTGCTATGAAAGTCCACCAAGAGTGCCTACTAAACCCAGCAGACACGTCCAAGAAAGTCTGATAAAAGAACACTCCTCCCTTTGTATAACCCCTGTTTTTAGTGCCTGTGTGTAACTGTTAGCCTTACAATGTAGCTTGAGATGTTCAGACTCCTTCAGCCTCCCATGATATCACCCAACCTTCTGATCATAAGCACCAAATTTGCCTGCATACCTACTCCTTGCCTTCCCCTTCAAAGCCCAAAACCAAGCCAGGTGGGATTCTGTCTCTCTGGAAGAGGCCCTAGTCAGAAGCCACTGATGTAATAAGCTTCCTCCTAGACTTTCTCCATGTAAAATGACAAAGCTGAGGAAGTTATACACGGGATACTGAGAGTCAAGAAGCAAATGAGAATTATTTGGTTATTTGGATCTGTATGGCTAACAGAAGCTAATTCAGGTGGTTAAAACTACTGGCTCCAATCCTTTGATGTCCTGTCTTTTTATACCAATGTGTGGGTTCACAAGGTCCAAGGGTTGTGGTGGATAGCATTTCTTACTATGCCATCATTACTTTGTAATGTTAGAAGATTTTCTTACATATCTGTTTAATTGACACATAGAACATGGATATCAGAAAATTTGTCCAACTTGAGATAAAACTTTTTGATCCCCATTCTGTAGTTTTATATTCAGTTAGGAGGCCTTTTGGGAATTTAGGCAAAGTTCACTCACAGGTTCATGTCTAACCATTAACTATGTATCTAATGTATAGGCCATAAAATAAATGCACTGTTTGACTAGGATGGGGGTTTCAAAGAGAAATGTACAGAAAAAAATTAAGTAGTAGGGGTTATGAGTGTCCTCACAAGTGCCTTTTCTTACTGTGTTTGGACTGCTTTCTCTAGCAATGTAAAGTTTGTTCTATATATTTAAAAGAATTATTTATCACTAGAATATGATAAATACCATTTTCCCTCTGATATTCTACATTTCCTTTCTTTGTATTTGCTGCATATCAAATCAACATTTGATGCATAGAAATATAATTAAATTGATAATTTTAGCTCTATCTCATCTTTGTGTGGAATATTTTTTAATTTAACTGCTGTACTTTAAAATACATTTGAAGTAGCATGTCTTTCATTCATAACTTTTGCTTTTCTTATGTTGACAAGACTTTTCACAATATTTCAAGAGGAAAGTTTTGATTTTTAGTTTTCTTTTATAGTCCCTTAATACGCGAGAGTTCTATTTGCTAATTACCAATAGCAGTTAATATTTCCACAAGTATTGGATATTGTAATGACTTAAAATGACCATAAGAGTTTTATCTTTTATGTGTTAATAAGGGAGATACTATTTAATTATTATTCAAGTTCAAGAATTTTTTACTATCTTGTAACAAATATGTGTTGACATTACATTTTATACTGCATTACTATGTTCAGATAACCACATGGGGTTATAGCATCATTTTGTAGTAAAACTGAATTTAATGATAATTTTCATTTTTATAAAAGCACTTACAAAATTATACTACATATGGAATTGCTTAGATATTTTTTTCCTGTTGTTCTCCTTCTGCCAAGGCTGTTCAGTATTTAAATGTATCAGTTACAAATATATTGCAGTCTTACATCAATTCAAGCAGAGATGTTTATTAAGTTATATGTGAGCCACTTGTTTATTTCTTTACATTTTCCATGTTCTTTTTAAAAAATTTATCTTAAAGAGGATAAAACCAAGGAAAATAAAACAGAATAAAATCAATCAAGACAAACCTGTGTTAGTGACAAAAGACCTCAAAAAATATGGAATCAACAGTAGTCCTGTAACTCCTCTGGCTGTCCTCAAAATAGCTGAAGATACCCTCAATATAGTGAAGATCAAACAGAGCAGAGGAGAACAGAATAGAAGCAAACAAACAAACAAACAAACAAACAATCCAATAAAAATGACATGGGTTTGTGAACAACAACATAGAAATCCAAGCAGCCAAATTGATAAATTTGAAATTTAATTAACTGAGCTCAGGACCACTTGTATATAGGCTCTCCTGTTTCAGAGTCCAGAAAAGTGGCACCAAACTAGGAATTCACAGAGCTTTTAAAATAAAGAACCACAAAGACATCCTGTTGGAAACAATTTAGTTACAATCTTACATTAATTTTTGTCTGACATCTGTATCCTGCTTCTTTTGTTGAGCAGGTTAATTTTTCTCCTGCGGGTACAGCTCATTCTAGTTTTCTTATGGGCCTTATATCATGAGTAATTTTCCATTTTCCTGGGTCAAATACAGGGCACTAATTAAATGCAGGGCTCAAAATGGCATCAGTTATGTCAGGCTGCCTGTCAATAAAGGCCTTCCAAACAAGACAGTAGTAAATCCAAAATGGCTACTATAATATATCTTTCTTCTTTGGAATAGTTGCTCTTGCCATTGAGTATAACAAAATCACACAAAACAGAACCAAATCCAATCCAATAAAACAGTGAAAATGATACAGGCCCTCAAAACAAAACAAAAGGGAATTAACAGTGGCTACCACCCTCAGAAGGAGATCCCTCTTAGACGCCACATTCCATATCACCATCCTCTGAATAAATGATCTGACTACTGGCCCTACATGTGCAAGGTCAGTGAAACACTAAAACACCACAAGCTTTGTGGATAGCATCTCACCTCAATAGCTATCCCTGCAGCCCATGTTTATCCAGATCAGCTGGTTGTTTCTAAGAGTCAATCTTATCCCTATAAGACTGGTTCTTCTTATTAGCCATCCCACATGCTGGAGGGGGCTGCAATCAGGCTGTCCCCTCGCTGGTAGTGGCCCACAAGTTGACAAGGAAGGCTTGCTTCTTGGTGAGGCCTTGTTCTTTCCCTGCATTTTTCATGATCTTATTGCTAATCCAGTGTTTGTCTATATCAAAAAATTGAAACGGTTTTAATTATTATTTGTAACCCAATGATATCAAATGATCTATTCATTTGTACTCAAATATAACAATATGGATATTTAAAATTTAGTTGTGTTTAAAATTTTCTTACTGGGCTTTACACTACTTCTGGAAGTATGTCCCATTTTATTTCGTGGAACTCACTTTTTCAGTAACTAAGGTATGAAATAACATGTGTCATTATTCATCAACTGTTTTTCAGACAGTTTGGAGCTCAACAATTATAGATTTTGTCAACTTCACATTAAAATAATCCATTCTTGTTAGTCTAGTTTGAGCTACTGTGACTTCTTACTCACATGAAATTTTCACCACAACCTACACTGCAGTGATACTAAGGAAGAAAGCACTGAGAAATAAATACACAGACATTATTTCTCTGAAGTAAATTCTGCTGACTATTTTTTTCAGGTATCAAGATATGTACTGTTGTCTAATTATTCTGGTGCTTCTCAGGAGTCATTTTTGCTCATTTTTGGATAAGGTTATTATATTGGATCCTCAGAGAAAGTGAAGGTGAAATGAAGAATATACATTTTACTTTTTAGAATTGGAAATTTCACATATTAACTTTCTAACATGACTTACAAAAAAGTTTAATACTAAGACAGGAGTATGTAGCTGTCTATCTGTATCAACCTACTTAACATGACTTATGCAGCTAGATTAGTAACTAATTGCAGATTACTAAATTTTAATTATATCTGTATCAATAATAACATGTTTCTATAAATTCAAGTGATTATAATGATCTGATAGCTAAAATCTATCTCTTTAGATTAATCATGTAGATATAAAGTAATAGATTCTAACAATATTCAAAAGCTCAAATTTAAGTATAAATATATTAAATCCTTACCTTTATATGAAATATCATTATATAAGTAGAATTAGAAATATACATAAGTATTCATGCTATAAAAATATTCTCTGTGAGTAATGTAATTACTAGAAATTCAATAAATAAGTGTATAATTCAGATAATCAATTTCATATTTATATTATAAAAATAAGTTATAATTCTATAAAACATTAAATTGTGCACTGTTTATTACTGTAGAATGAAACAAAAAATTGTGCATTGTGTATAATCATAGAATATAAATAATGTATATGGAATAATGCATGATAAATTTAACTTACTATTTTTTCTTAATTTCTAAATATGATATTTAAGTTGCTTTACAGTTCATTAACTTTTTAATGTCTTTATTAAAATTTCTTTTCTTTAGGTTTTATTGGCTTAAGGTTTGCAACTGTGAGCCAGTGCCTTAACTAAGAAATTTTAATGCATACCTTAAAGCAGGATTTTCTTGAAATGTCATCTGAAGTTTCTGCACATAAAAAGCAAGTAGGGTTAACAATCCAGGCAGGATTAGCACACTTGAAATAAGGCATCTAGGTGGCATAAATGAATTGTGAAAATATAAAGTGGAATTTTCATCCAACTTTGGTAATTCCAAGATGACTATTCTGGGCAATGCTTCCTCTTTATCAAATTAAACCATTAAGGTATATAAATGTATGTATATATTCAAGAATTATAAAACAATGCATATAAAATCAAGCCTATTGCTAATTAAATCTTAAACAAGAAAGGACTCTTCTTTAAGTTAAACTTTTTCAGCTTGAGAACATGATTTTCATGTGTAGGAGTTGTTACGGATTTTTTTTTTTTGTCTTTTTCATTTTTATTGGTACTGGGGATTGAACTCACAACCGCCTGCTTGCAAGGCAGGTGCTTATGCCGCTGAGCTAAACTCCCAGCCCCAAGTTGTTATGAATTAAAACTGATGGTCAGTTTAATGCCAGCAGAATTAAATCAGCATGGTGCTGAGTGTAGATGTTTCACCTGAGCATAATTGCCAGCATAAATAGAGATGTGGAGAAGGACAAGGAAGGTGTTGTAGCATTGAGGCATTGTGGGTTTCATTAAGTGTTGCTGTTTGAGCCATTAGTTCTCCTGGAGGAGCTCTGGTCCTTACATTGAGTGTTGCTTCCTGGGTCTGGAAGGGAAAACATACGCCACTTAATCTTGAGGACAAACACATCATACTGACTTCCTGGCATGCACTTGACTGTGCTTATTGTTGGAACCTCTGTGTCACTGAGGATGGCTGTGGTGCTTTTCAGGACACCCCTGGTCTTTATTATGAGCATGGCTTTTCGACTCCAGTGTAGAACTCTCAACCTACCAACACAGCTCCTTCACCTCGCTGGCATAGACTTCCTAGCTTCCTGCTGGCCTTTGGGCCTTCCCAACATGGATCCAACAAAGATAGTAGCGTGAGTCCTTCCTGTGGGCCTTCAGTTGGACTTGTGGGAGGCACTGTCATGAGCTCTGGATCTTCATCTAGACTCATGTAGAACATTGCTGTGGGATTCAGGCCCTTGGCTGAATAATCCGTGTCTTTAGTGTTGTGGACAGATTTCCTGCATTTTCTTGTGTTAACTCTGGGTGACCATCATATAATAATATTATAAATTCCATGTCCTGATTTTAATTGTTCTCCTCACAACTGCTGACTACAACAGGAATAATTAATTTAATTTTATTTTTTTACAAACACATATTCCTCTTCACAACATTGGGAAACTAACATCTAGAAACATTCCTTTCAAAAAATTTCACTTAAGCATACCAATAAGCATGTAGTATGGTCATGTTTATGTATGTATCATGGATACCTAAGGGTTCATGTTGAATGTAACTTCATGAATGAATTCTTGTTTCCACCAAGAAAAGAATGACAAATCAGTTTAGGAAGTGAGATTTGACACAAGAGAAACGATGGGCTGCATTTGACTGAGTCATTCAATAGTATGTGTGACCTTGACTACAATAACCTATAAAAGACATGCATACTCCTGAATATAAGTTGAAAAGTAATTGAGGGTGACTTGAGACTTATGTACTGTAACAAATTTACTTCCTGTATTTAAATAGGGAGGAATTTTAATGTTCAATTTATCCGTGGTTATAAGTATAATTACTTTTTGGATCATTATTGTTATTAAATGATATTTACATATTTCTTTTTTTTTCACTATCCTGAATTCTTTCTTTCTCTTTTCCCTCAGTAACTAAATGTGCTAATTTCCTCCACGTGAATTTCATTCTCTTCAGGAAGACCCACTACGTTATGTGAGATTATGGCTAAAGCTGAAATTTGGCTAATCCGGACATACTGGGATTTTGAATTTCCTCGTCCATATTTGCCTAATTTTGAATTTGTCGGAGGACTGCACTGCAAACCTGCCAAACCTTTACCTAAGGTAAGTCTATGATGATGAATGTTTTAGATACATTAACATACTCGATTTTTCTTCAAAGCTCACAGCTTCGATAAAAGATCTTTTGCTGCCTATCTTAAACATGTCACTGCAAAATTCGTAGGATGTCACTCCAAATTTATTTACTCATCATGTTGGCCTAGTGATAATATGTTTTTTGTCTGCTTAATTAAAGTGTTGTGCAAAACTGTGTATATATTGTGGATATTGGAGTCGAGAGATACGAAGCCAGTCATGGAGATCACTAAGAACACTGCTAAAGTCATTCTTACAAAGTTATACAGTTAAAAGCAGGAATAATGACCAAAGATTTTAATAGAGACAGATGCTTTCATGATAATATGAGATCAACACAGATTTTGAGAAGAGGAAAAATAGTGCTGATGGAGAACAGTGAATCTGAGAGTGCTGTGAGACTTTAATTTCACAACATCATTCATATCGTATTGAGCTTTATTCTATTAGGAAACAGTGAGAAAAAACCTGGAATTGAGGATCATAGGGGTAGACTTTTACCAATTTGCTTCTAAGAGCCAAAGAGAGTGTTCTATGATTTCTAGAAATAGTTTGGGTGGTTAAAGAGTTCTGTGTCCACAGAAAACATTAAAAATACCATGAAGTGATCAAATTTAGGGAATCAATTATTGTATGGATTATTTCTGATTATGATGTCAGAAATTTTTGCAATGGAAAAGATGTATACAACACTTGAACATATCCCATTAATAAGAGGATGTTAGTAATGTTGGACATTACAGTATTGAGAAAAAAAAGAAGTAATGGAATAAAATAGGGTAAAATCATTGCATTAATTATTAATATGGATTGAGGAGGCAAATTCTCATTTATTTGATTTTAAATTCCATGAGTGAAATCTCTTGAGAAGACTGAATGAAGGTCAAATGTTGTACTCAGCAGCATTTCTGATATCTGTTCAGAACAGGGAAACTATATATAATTTTAAAGTTACATTACAAGATGCTGGTTATATCTTACTTGCCAACCAATTTCTGGAGGCAGCTTTATTGAGTATGGTTGAATTGGATTTAATGAAGCAATTGTTGAAAATATATAGAAAGAGATGACTCATGAATAGATAAGTAGACAGTGATTCTAAGACAAAGTATTAAATCTATCCTCCTATTTGCTCTGCCCCCACAACTTCACAAAATAGCTTATATGTATATTACCAGAGAAATAATTCATTCCATTCCAAATTCACCTTATCTGCTGATATAGGTTGAGCAATCTCCATGAAAGCAATGACACATGTCTGGGATGGAAGTTTTGAAACACAAAATAAAGAAATAATGAAAGGGTGGAGGCAAGGTAGGGAAATGGAAAAAAATCAAATATTTTTTGTATGGGTACAAATTCCCTATGATGAATGGTATCATTATATATAGCTAAAATGGACCAAAATCTTAATTAATTAAAAAGATAATGAGAAATAGTCAAGAAAAATGCCTGAAACATTGTGGGGTATATGTGTGTTTCTGTGTGTGTTATTTTCATCAATAAATAATTATTTGGATGTAAATTAATTGGTGAAAAATCAATTACTGGGACTCATAAATACTCTCTTGCCCTAATTAGGCTAAAAGTAACAGTTTATTTTCATTAAAGATAACATCCTCTTCTAGGAATTTTACTGGCTATAGTCAGAGATACATTATTCTCAAAGCAACCACAGTAGTTGCAGAAAAAGACAATTGGGGATGCATCTCTGAATGGGGTGTTTATATAGATTTCTCTGTGAGTAGTCTGCAACCCACAATTTGCAATGGCACATTTGGAAAATTTTAAACGGTACCTCAGTAAATTTATTTTTAAAATAATTTATTTTTAAAGCTGCTATTAAGTCTCAAACTAATAGAATAAAATTAGCATCATTCTAATTAGTAGTCTACATAGACTAGCACCTAGAATTGCTGTGTCATAAAAGTCATTATTATAGGAGCAGATTAGATGTGATGTCATAAAAATATGACTATACATAGTATTTCTAGTAAATTTCTTAGCCTTACTAATAATGGAAACCAGAAAATTGATAAAATTAATTTTATGGTGCCTAAAAAGAAAATAGATAAATTTATTAATAAAATTTAGATAAAAGTCAAATGCTAATAATTTTCACAGTTGTCTATTATTAGAAGATGTTACTAACTTGTGATAGAGAGATTCATTTTTAAAAATTAGAACATTCATGTATCAAATATTGCTCATTTCAATCCCAAAATCATTTTTCTCTGTTCTCCCCTTTCTAATTCATTTGCTTCCTGCTCCCCACAAGGCTATCTCTAACTTTCCATCATCTCTCATATGTCTTGTCTATTTTTCTGTCTGCTTGTCTATCATCTACCAATCATCTGTCTATGTATCTATGTATCTATGAATCTATCTATCATCTATCTACCAACTATCTATCTATAGGAAGCCCTTCTAGACCTCATCATGGTCCTGTAAATCCACCTTAGCAATCCCATGGAAAAGATATTGGAATTCTACTAAGTTAATACTGATCAACTGCTTCCAGTGCAATACATGACAAGAATAAAGATACGAAGATTTATTTGTATTTGTGGGGAGCCAAGGAGGTCATAAGTTTAGATAGAATGATGGCTGACGGAACAAATGCCTTGATCCAGGGTGGAAGCCAAGTTGTACTAATTCCTGGAGAGGAGAGTGTCTCAGAGTTCACTGAAGGTGTGAATGTGGGAAGTATGTGAGTTCTGTGAACTGGGTTAAGTGGGAGGCCTGAAATCACCTCTGCAATATGTAGAGAGATGCAGAAAAAATAAATTGCATAACACAATTTGAAGCAGTGTTTAATATTTTGGCATCTGTGCTTCAGTTTGATGTGTAATTTTTTTATGCCTTGAGAATTCATAGCCTCTAATCTCAAGACAGTTTAAGCTAACAGTTTGACTATACATGGTCTAGCTCATATGTATTATTTGGGAGCTGTAGATTGGGCTTTGCTGGCCTGATCCATTGTTTTAACAGCTATCCATCAGCAATTCACCTAGGCCCATTTGTACTGCTTACAGTCAATTGAGTTGATAAGGAAATAACCAATGCTGTATATATCAATACACAGAAATAGGGCTGGGTTTAGCCAAAATGGAGACAGTTGTCCTTTATTCAAGGAGAAGTATGCACATGGTCATCCATATCTATATCTATCCTTTTATCTACTTGTCTCATATAAGAGAAATTATTCAATATTAACTCAAAAGTGATAGAAAAATAGAAATCTTTTATTTTTAATTTCATTTTTAGTAATTTCAAGTCTGAAACCTATTGTTTCATTTTATGCACTGATTATTCAGTTTGATGATTCTCATTTTTCATTGTTTATTTTAAAGAGACTAAAACAAAAGAGAACAGAACAAAGCATATCAGAACAAAACAATGCAAGGAACATAGCACTTCACAACAAGACAACAGCACATCAACAATAGTTACCATAATTTCCCTTGTTTTCTTCAATATAGTTGAGCATACCTTCACATGTAATAATGTCAAACATAACAAAATAGTATTAAGCCTTTCAAAAGAATGAAAGTGTTACAGGACTTCAAAACAAGTTAATAGGAAATCAAAAAAAGTTACTTTTATACATCCTGCTAATTTTTAAAAATTTTTCCCCTCAATTAAAACAAACATAAGAAATAACTAAATAATTTTTTTTAAAGAATAAGGGAGAGATTGAGATAAAACAGGACATAATAATATAACAATACAGGTCAAAGCATGACTGTTTCAGCAACCTAGTGGTTCACCACCAAATAACCTGACTTAATAGTAGTTACCATAGTGTCTGTCTTTTTCTTTGAAATATTTGAATAAAACTTCATATACTATAGCTTCAAATATTTCCATATCAAGAAGCCATTCTGTATGTTCCATTCTGTATGATAGCATCAAGTTTGAGGGTATAGGCAACTGCTTTGAAGGCAATAAGATTCACTAAGATGCCCATTCTGGTTTGACTATTGTCTCCTTTGGAAGTCCTGTAATGTTTATAATGCCTAAGTTTTATTGGTCTTGTTCTCTACTGTTTTGTTCAACTTTATAATATCTAATGAGATAGACAATTCCTTTTAAGGAAACAAGAGACATCGTTGATAACCATTGTTGATAACCTTGTACTCTGTTTTACACCATGTGCGGTGTCTATCCTTGGTTTTGACTGACAGCTTTGTTTTGCCATATTTGACTTTATTCTCTCCCCCCCCCAAAAAGTAATAAGAACTAAGGAGTAATAAAACCCAAAATGTGTAAATTTTGTTGTAAAAAAGAGAGGGAAAAAAAGAGCTCTAAAGGATACAACAGCAAGTGTGTTTAGGGGTGTTAAATAGCTGACCATATTAATGTTTTTGGTTGGATCATTGAACACAACTGTTTGCAGTCTCACTGTTTGAATGTCCACTTTGTATGCTTTGATACTGTGATTTGAGCAACTATTTCTAAGATGATAATATGTAATCTATTAACTGGTGATTTCTTACTTTTTTTTTTTTTGTAGTTCTGTATTACGTGTACCCTTACACCGCTTTGTTTTGTTTTGTGTTTTTCTCTTTTTCCTTTTAAATAAAGATAAAAAAAAAAGAATGAAAGTGTTGCAGGATTTCAAAACCAAATAACAGGATATGAGCAATGGCTACTATAATGTCTCATTTTCCTCAAGAAAGTTGTCTATACCATCACACATAATAAAATCAAGTAAAACACAACAGGGTAGAACAAATAAAAGCAGAACAAAAGCATGGCAGGCCCTCAAAGCAAGATGATAGTAAATCAACAATGCCTACCATAATGTCTTTTGTCTTCAAAACAGCTGTTCATACTATCACACATAATAAAATCAAACAAAACAGAATAAAACCAAAGGAACAAATAAATGAAAGCATTATAAGATATCAAACAATATAATAGGAAACCATGATTGCCATAATATATCCCTTTATATTCAAAATAGCTACCCATACCATCTAACAGCATAAAATTGTTAGGTCTGAGAAGGGGGGGATGGGGAAGGAAGGAAGGAATGGAAGGAAGGAGTGGAGTGGAGTGGAGTGGCTGGCAGTGGCTGCAAAGATAAGAAGTATAAAATATAAGTAACCTTTATTTCGGGAATGTGGGGAGAGACCCCCTCCCACTGGCCCCTGGGGCGCAGCATCTCCACCCCGGGGCCGGCGGTCTCTCTCTGGAACACACACTCTCTCTTCTCCTGAACACGTGGAGTGAGGCACATAAGTATCCTCTGTCTGGGGTGGACCCCAAGGGGCATTAGGGATGCACAGGTAGCCCATTGGCACATGTTTGGCACCAGAGGCAGGTTACTAAGCGCAGGGGTATAGGGTTACAGGTAAATCTCTAAGGGGCGGGGGAGGCAGGAGCTCCTTAATTTGGCTCAGGCTTTTCCTGGTTAAAGTGTCCAGTCTGGGCCAGCAACCCTTTCAAAAATTTAACAAAATAAGACAGAACAAAACCAAGCCTAACAAAATTGTGTAAACAATGCAAGAGTTCAAGATCAGATAATAAGAAATTGACAGTAGTTTCCACCCTTCCCTCCCAGGTATTTCCTTCCCTCTGCTTTTACATTAACTATTTTGCTTTTGGATCCCATTAACCCCTTGTTTCTTATGCTAGGGTTCATGTGTATGAGTTCATGAACACGATCTCCAGTTGCTTCTATTTCCCTACAGGAGCCTTAAGATTGTATTTTATATCTGGGTAGCTTTCCACTGCATGAAAATACCATATCTTTCTTAAGTATTCTGCTATTGCTGGGCAAATTACTCTTGCTTTTTTTTTTTTGTTCTTCTGTCATGTGGAACAATTGTTTTCTCTCCTTTGATTTTCAGTCTATGAATTTCTTTTCCAGTTAAATATGTTTCTTGTATGCTGTAGATTCTGATTCACTCTCTTTGTGTTTCTGTTTATTGCTAGCCTGAGGTAATTTACATTAATGGTTACAATCAGCATACATTATTTTGTCTCTGCCCTGCTGTCCTCCTGTTGTTGGCCCTCCACTTCCCTCCTTCATTCAACTGCCTGTCTTGTCTGATAATCTCCTCTGCTGCTGCTCCTGGAACCGTGTTCATCTTTATATCTCTCTAGAATATCCTTTAACACTCTCTGTAGGGTTGATTTGGTAGTCATGAATTCCTTCAGTTGTTTTTTGTCATGAAAGTATCTCATTTTTTCATCAATTTTGAAAGATAACTTTGCTGGGTAGATCAATCTGGATTGGAAGTCATTTTCTTTTAGGCGTGAAACAATTTATTCCAAACTCTTCTTGGCTTGATTTGTTTTGATAAATCTGCTGTGATGCTGATGGGATTTGCTTTAAATGTGACCTGTCTCTCTTCTCTAACAACTTTTAATATTCTGTTGTTGTGCTGAATTTCTGGGATCTTGATTATTATATGTCTGGATTTAGATTTACTTTGGTTATGGCTAGTTGGAGTTCTATATGCCTCACTTATCTGCATGCCAGATCCATTTCCCATGTTTGGGAAGTCCTCTGCTACTACTTCTGTAAATATCCTTTTAATTTCATTTGTGTTGACCTCTGCTTCTTTACAGACACATATCACTTAAAATTATGCTTTTTTGCATCATCTTGCAGCCATTGAATTATTTCCTCATTCCATGTTATTTTTAAGAGATTTTTCCTTTCACAGTCACTAGCTGCAATCTTATCTTCAAGGTCTAAAAGTCTATCTTCAGTCTCTTTCAAGCAGTTTTGCCAGCTTTCAATAGAATTTTTAATTTCCTGGATTTCTCTTTGAATCTGTTTCATTCATTCCTTTCTATATTCATTCAAGGTTTCCACCATTTTCCTACGCTCTTCTTTTTTATATTTTTTAGAACTGCTGAACAATTCTTTCAGTATGTTTGTTATGTCTTCTTTTACTTGAGACATTCATTCTGATTTGACTGCTTTTATAATCTCATGAAGTTATTTCTTTATTTCAGTTGCTCTCCTCTCAGAGATTTCAGGTATGTAACTTCCATTTTCTTCCAAGACTGTATCTCCCAGACTTCTTCTGTGTAGACTAGAGGTCTGAGTTTGCCCTTTGCTCCTATGTCTTGACATTCTCCATGGTTCTTCCCAAAGAGCTGGTTGTGGGACCCCAGGCATTGTCCCACGTTGTTGCCCCTAGGGGTAGGGGGATGGGACAGGCACCTGGGTTCCTTTATTCCAGATTTACACAGAGCTAACAGGGCAGGGATTGGACTTCTCCAAATCAGTGCAGCTACACTGGGGCTTTGATGATGATCAGAGGTGCATGGAGGTGGAGGCTGCTTCTCTCAATCTGTGTGTTTATGCTTGGATTCCCATGATGGTGGCAGACACAGAGGTTTGTTTGTCTGATTCTGCTAGTGGGTGATGGCTGTCCAAGGCAACCTAAGGCTTCCAGTGGTGGCCTGCAGATGCACAGGAATTGCCTGGCGGTGTGTCACTTCTCCTGGCTGCCTGCAGGAAGAAGCCCTGTGGTGGTAGCGCCCTGAAGGTGAGGGCAGATCTTCTGGTTCTTTCTGTCCACACTAGCCATCTGCAGGGCATAGCCTTTTGGTGGTGGCACATGGCAGGCAGAGGTGGATCTGCCTGTCTTTCTCAACCCACGCTGGGCACACAGAAGAAAGGACCTTGTGATGACAAGTGTCTGGCAGGCAGAAGTTGGTCTTCTGGCTCTCTCTGTCAATGCTGGGTGTGCAAAGGAGAGCATCTTCTGGTGGTGGCACCTGGCAGGCAGAGGCAGTTCTTCAGACTTTCTCTGCCCACGCTAGGTGTGCAGAGCAAAGCCTATGGTTCCCATTTTATGAGACATTCAGGTGCATCCTATTGTTACTTCTTTTTAACCACTCTGTTTTTCTAAAGTGTAGATGCTCACAGCTATAAACTTATTTCTTAGAAGTATCTTCATTTTCTCCAAACATATTCAGATACATTTTCTTTCCACTATTGGGTCCTGTTCTAGATCCCCGATCTCCCAAATGAGTGTACAGTGGAGATTAAATAAAAAAAGACAAATTGTATAATTTTTAGGGCTCCAGTAGGGTCAAAACCCTTTAATTCAGCTCGAGGCTTTGAGTGAAAAGACAAAGGATTTTCTGGGTCAGTCCACTTACATTAGGAATAAGGACAAAGGGCAGAGAAACTGAGGAAAGTGCAGGCAATGAGCAGGACCTTGGGAGCCACTTTAAGGACATCTCCAAGCAATGAATCAAGTCAATTCAGTAGCACTGTCTTATCATGAAGACATGGTAGAAGTGAGACTGTAGGAGTAATCTTTGCAGCTGCAGTCTCTACCTTGTTAATTGGGGTTGGAGCCAGAGTGTCTGTAACTGTGGCCTTATCTTGCCCTTTGAGGTATCTCTGGCCTCACAGACCACCACAAGCCTCAGCCAGAACCAGTGATGTATAATAGAGGTTCACTTACTATGAATCAGCTTCCATCACCAGGCAAGGGGCCTAGGCCTAGGACAGACTCACAGACAAACATAGAAGCCCAATTAGTAAAATTTAAATCCTGCTCAGAGCCGCTGCATAGTGATCTCCAACATTCCACTATAATTTTATTAAAGGAATTGTGAAAAACTCACCCCTGATTTGTTCAGTGAACCACTACAATTTCAAGTATATTACTCAGTCTCCTTCTTGGCATGTAGTTTCTACAGCTTCATTTGTAGTTTTTTCTAATGTTATTGTGTGGTAAACAGTTTTTTATATTTAGTGAGACTGGCTTATGGGGCTAATATATGATTACTTTTTGAAAAATTTCGTGGAATTCTGAGAAGTGTACATATTCTGCTATGGGATGAAGCACACTGCAATTATCTGTTCAATCAGTTTGATCCATAGTATAATTAACTCTAGTACTCACTTGGTACTTTTCCATCTGGTTCATGTCCCTTGTGAGATGAGGCATTCAGATTCACCTGCCATGATTGCGTTGGTGTCTCCTTTTAGGTTCTGTAGTGTTTGTTTTAGGAAATGAATTGTGAGGATTTTTGCTGCTTTTTATCTTTACAACTGTTATTTCTTCCTGGTGAATTGTTTCCTTATCTATATACACTGAGTTCATTTATGTTTCTTACTAGTTTTGTTTTTAATTCAACATTATTAGGTATAAATACTCACCTTCAAGTTTCCGTTGCTTAAAATAATATGTTTTGCTCTTTTAACGTTTTCTATTTTACTCCACAGGTGAGGTTTATCTCCTAAAAATCACATATGGACAGATTTTGTTTTTTAATCAATCTGCCAGTCTGTGTCTTTTATTGAAGAATTAAGATTATATGCATTATGTGAAACTATTAATGGTATAAGCTCATTCTTGTTTTGCTGTTTTACCCTTACGTTGTTCCTGTTTGTTGATCATTTAAGCTCTCTCTAAGTGACATTTATTCTTTCACTGGGACTTGTGTTTGTTGTTCTACTCATCTTTTCTTAGGATACTCAATGATGATTTTGTGGTTATGAATTTGTTCATCTGTCTTTATTATGAGAAGATTTATTGCTTTTTTACCTTTGAAAATAATGATTATAGGTTGTAATAATATAGATTGTAATTTATTTTTATTTAGAGTTTGAAAAGTTTCATTCTTTTTTCCTAAATTTTAAGTTTTGTGTTAAGAAATATGCTCTTTTTAAAAAAATGCATTTGTTCTTATAATTTGACTGTTTTACCAGCTTCCAGTATTTTTTTTTCTGACTCTACATTTCTAGCATATTGACTATGACACACCATGCATAAGTTCCTTTGTTCTCAAGTCTCTTTGAGATTCTATATGCTTCCTTTACCTGGCTATCCAGCTCATTTCTGATTTGGATAAATTTTCTGCAGTAATTTAATGCAGTGAGTAAACCATCCTCAAGGCCTACTATCCTTAAATTTGTTCCTTTAAGGTTGTCTAGAATTTCTGATATAACATTTACATGATTTCTTCATTTTCTCTTATCATTGCTGACTGAATTTTTAGCATATTCACCTTGTCCTCAAGTGTGATACTTTTTCTTCTGAATTATTATGCCTATACTAAGACTTACCATTGGCTAAATAGTTGACTTACTTCACAGATTTCTGCCTGGCTTTTTCTCCCTAACCTCTCTATTCAATGAAGATGTCTTTTGTATCCCACAGTGACTGTGCTTGCCTTAGAGGACACAGATATTCAGTTTCCCAGGTAAATTCAGTCTCAGATCAGTATCTTAAAACCCCATCAGACCCATCACCTAGTCTTCCAGTATGTTCAGACTTCATCTGTTTTCACTGTGCACTATCAAGATTCTTCCCAGCCCACCATTTGCTCTCTCAGGATACAGGATCTTTCTCTCAGTCTATTGATTATAAGGTTTTCCAAGTCATAGTCATGTTCTTCCAGGACCCTAAATATTTGGACGTGTGCTGTTTAGTGTAACATCAGTAATGGCTCAAAGTTGTAGAAAACATATGAGTTCCTGAGATTTAGTAGTATTACAGAAGCTATCTTAGCACACAACTTCTGCCAATATTGGTTTCCTGCTTGCTCTATAGAGAATGTGGCAAGGAGGATGAGGTCTAAATGTGACTCATGTTAATTCACAGAGGAAATAGGTAATAATCATTCCTGTTAATGTTCATTGGACTACACTCCCACCAACTGTCTCCTTCTCTCTTTCTAGCAGCAGAGTCAGCAATGACAAAAATAATTGCAGCTTTTCCTTTTACCACTGAACATAAGTCAAAATGACCATCCCATGATGAACCTCAGTTAATTGAATGTGAGGATATCTTGGTTCAGTTCATTTACATATACTTATAAATAGCAAGACCTAGTACACTAGTGTTTCAATACGACAATGTTCTAACTCTTCCTATAAATGAAGATATTGCTGATAGTTATGACAGGTGAATGAAACTTGAAGGGTGCTGGGTGTGTAAACTGAAGATGCTTTTGTGTGAATGGAGGAAATCACAAATGCACAATATCAGTGTTTAATTTCTAATTTTTTCTGTTTTAAAACTGAAAGTTTATTGTTCTGGAATGACTTTTGTGCATTTGTTGCCTAGAACCCATCATTTTCCAGTCTCTTATAATAATGTGTAAAGTTTATGTCGGGGATCATTTCTCTACTTTCTTCCATGAATACTTCATGAGTATGCAAACAATTATGTCAGTTATAAAAGTTAAATGTGCTACATGACAATTATATTCCCCAGCTGCTTACTGCCTGTTCTTTTCTATAGTGATTTTATTCCATGCTTGTACTGGGATACTGTATTTTAGATATCTTTAAAAAATATGCTTTCTCTTAAACTGCATGGTTACCCATTTCAGAAAGCAGAACCTGCTTGTCTATTGTTTGTTTTTTGCTGCCAAGACAAAATACCCAATACTTATAAGTAAAGGTTCGTAGAGGTTTCAGTCCACAATGGGACTGATGTCAGGTGTCATTGCACCACACCACCACAGATGAGAAACTGTCCATGGTAGGGTACAGCACCCAGAAGGCAGCAAGGAGCAGCAAATTAGCAGCAATAGCAGCAGCAGTGGCAGCAGCAGCAGACACTCTTCTTTATATTCTATCCAGCCTGCCTAGTTTATTCCCAGCATGACACATCACAGAGACAGCGGGCTCTGAGAAGGCCCACCTATGAGTGTGAGACTTTGGAGGACCCTTAAACCCAAACCATAGCAATATCTAGTAGTTTCTGTCATCCATCTTTCCACTTTATCTCCTGAAATACTATACTTTTTAATGGAAAGAATTTATGTTTCAGGAAATGGAAGAATTTGTCCAGAGTTCAGGTGAAGATGGTGTGGTGGTGTTTTCTCTGGGGTCCATGGTGAAAAATCTCACAGAAGAGAAAGCCAATCTCATTGCTTCAGCTCTTGCCCAGATTCCACAGAAGGTCAGTACACTCTCTGTTCCTGCTAAGAAGCTTTGCACTAATTATGGAGAAATGGGACCAAATCACACTCTTTCCTGGGAAAATTTAAATTCACTACACAGAGAGTATAACTGATACAAGGCTTAGGTAGGAATGTGTGTAACATTGAAATGGACAGTTTACTCACATGTCACCATTTACCTAAACATAGATCATTGTCACACTGACATTACTATAGGACCATATTTTGCAATCACTTATGTTTAATGGAATATAGATGAAAATATTAGGCCAATCTAAATAGTTTGACTGGCACTAACTAACGCAAAATGTTTTTATACATGTTACTGTTCTGGTCCAGGATAAGAAAGCAATTTTACATTGAAGAGAAAATAAATGCTCAAAATATACTCTAAATTTCTGAGTTTTATAATCTATCAAATAAAAAGTTGATTTTATAGTAGAAACCTAGATTTACTTATTCTTTCAAAAATTAATACTCTGAGATTAAAAGGAGTTGAAATCCTAATACAACTGTCAAATAGTGGACATTTTGTCCTTTATGCTATTTCGTTTACCTGTATTTACATTCAGTGACTCATTTTAGTCATAGATTTGTTAAATTACATATATTACAATATATGTAATATATTACAGATAAGTATTATAAGTTAGTTAAAATTTAGATTTATTTGCATGCTTGTGATTTTGAAGTTTTCTTTCTTCTAGCACTGAATTAAAAAACTGTCTTGCCTCCCCAAGTTAAAAGACTATGTAAAAAATTATTAGCATTTGAGCAAATACTTTTTAAAATAAAATATCAACAAACTACCTGTTATGGATTAAAAATTGGTTGTCAACATAACACCAGCTGAATTAAATCAGCATATTTCTGAGTGTAAATGGCCCATCTGAGAAAGTTTGCCAGCATAAAAAGGATTCATGGAGAGGAAGAGTGTAGCATTCTAGGTTCTCCTAAGTGTTGTTGTTGTTTGGAGCTGTTGGTTCTTCTGGAGGTGCTTCTCACACTGGCTCCCCTGATATAAACACAGCGGTTATCATCCAAGGAGCTCAGGACCTTTTTGCTGAGAGTGGCTGTGGTTTTCTTTGGGGGAGCTCTGGTCCTCACTTTAAATATTGCTTCCTGGCTCTGGAGGAAAAAAATATGTGCTATTTACTCTTTAAGAAATGTCTTTCACATCAGCTGTTCGCATTGTTGGAGGAGCTTGGGACCTCATTGTCACTGAGGGTTGCTGTCGTAATTTTCAGTGGAGTACTAATCCTTATTTTGAGTGTCATTTCTTGGCTCATTTCAAAACTCTCAATGTGCTGGCACAAATCCTTCACCCTGCTGGCATAAACTTTCTAGCTTCCACCATTGATCTTTGGGTCTTCCCAGTGCTGATCCATAAAACAGCTTTCCGTGAGTCTTTGTTGTGGGCTCTAAACTTCCAGATAGCCTCATGGAAGGCATTGTCATGGGCTCTGGTTCTTCAGTTGGACTCATGCAGTACATTTCTGTGGAATCCAGCCCCTCAACTGGATAATGTAGGTCTTTAGTGTGTACATATTTCCTGCACTTTCTTGTATTTAACTTTAGGTTACCATCATGAAATAATAGTATGAATTATGTGTCCTGCCTGTAATTGTTCTTTTTGCAACCTATGACTACAACACTACCTAAATTTGCCCTACTAAAGAAAAGGAATGAAAGACATAGATACAAATAAAATGAGAAAGCCAGAAAGGAAGAAGATAGGAGGATATAATGAAAGAGAAAACTAGAGACAAATGCAGGCAAGATAACAGACAGGGAAGATGATAAACAGAAATGGAGAATGAAGAAAGGAAGAGAATAGATGTCAGAAGAAATTAAGAGTATGAAAACTCACAAAATCTAAAGATAAACATTTTTGACAAATACATTAGAGAAAAAATTATGACTAAATTACACGGTGTATATATATAACATATATAATTAGTAAACACATATGTCTTCATGTTTTAAATCTTGATATGCTGTTTTGTTCAATATTTTTTCAATTTTTAATTATAATCACAATTTCTAATGCTTTTAAATAATATCAAAGTAATAACAGTATACTTACTAAGTGATGAATACCAAAAGAGTACTGCATGTTGTATAATATTAACACAGGTTGTCTTCTCAAAGAAAAAAATATTTCGCCAAAACTCATTAGAATTTGAGCAAAATAACTAAAATGGAATATGAACAAACTGTCTGATTTTGGCCTAGTGATCATAAAGAAGAGATACGGGAGTAGAAGTGAAAATGAGAAAGCAAGAAAGAATGAAAGGAAGCAGAGAAGAAAGAAAGAAAGTTAAAAGAGAGAAAGTAGACAAGGAAGGAGGGAGGGAGGCAGAAAGACAGAGAAATGGAAAAAGAAGGAAGGAAACAGAAAAAAATATGGAGGGGAAAATCTATAAAAAATCACAGAATCTATAAGGAAAAAATTTTAGAAAAGTATTACATTTGAATGCAAAATGATTAAATTTCATTTAATAAATTGTATGACATACATGTTTTTGTTCATATCTCAAACCTCCATATGCTCTTTGACTATTCTTTATGTCCTATTTTTCACTTGTGATTTCACTAACGGCTTTTTTCTAATAGATTTTAAATAATTAATATCAACATAGCAGTGTACTTATTAAATCATAAGTCCCAAAATAATAGTACTGCCCATAGTAGAATATTAGTACAACGTTTTCCAACAAGCAGACTTGAACAGTCCAACTGTGTATTTTCACGTTTGCAAATTATTACTAAAATGTCCTCCCCTCAAATATCACCTGAAGCATAATGACTGTAATTCTGCAGCATTAGCACACTCGCAGGTTTTCTATTTTGACTTGCACAGTTACATCACTGTCTCCCCAGGTTTTATGGAGATACAAGGGAAAGAAGCCAGCTACTTTAGGACCCAATACTCGGCTGTTTGATTGGATTCCCCAGAATGATCTTCTTGGTAAGACCTTGAGAGGAGAAGAGCTGTGCAGTTGGACAGCAGACGAGTTCAGCAGCGATTTAAGATCAAGGGCATTAACAACATTTTACTACTTGAACATTTCACCTGTTTTTTTTTTTTTTTTTTTTTTTTTTGTCTTTTTCGTTTTTATTGGTACCAGGGATCGAACTCACGACTGCCTGCTTGCAAGGCAGGCGCTTATGCCGCTGAGCTAAATCCCCAGCCCCGAACATTTCACTTTTGACATCCAGTTTTAAAACTGACATGATTAAAGAATGAGCCATTAATTTTATTGATGTATGCTTTCTTTGGTTCCTACAAGAGCATCTTCAGTTAAGAAGCTCATTGGCCTGGGAATTTCAATCATATGTAACCACTCTGAGTGAGGCCTCCCTTATGGAGAGGAAGGAGCTAGACTCTGCTTCTTTTGGCATTACACCTTTATCGGGTAGCAATGTGTTTAGCGTCTGTAGAAAGTATCTCTTTCTTCATTGATTTAGGGAATTCCTTTTGTCTTTTCTGTCTCTGAAAATCTTCTGATTTTTTATGTGTTTATTCACATTTATTTCTAAACCTAAACCTATTCCTAAACCAGGCCATCCCAAAACCAAAGCTTTCATCACTCATGGTGGAGCTAATGGGATCTATGAAGCTATTTATCATGGGGTCCCCATGGTGGGAGTCCCTATGTTTTCTGATCAGCCTGACAACATTGCTCACATGAAGGCCAAAGGAGCAGCTGTGGAGGTCAACATAAACACAATGACAAGTGCAGACCTGCTGGGTGCCTTGAGGACAGTCATCAATGACCCTTTGTAAGTTGGGAAGGCTGACTATCTATCCACCATACCTTCCATCTTGTTGGGAAATTTGGAATGTTTGTTGCCTTTGTAAGTGGGTTACTTGCAAATAATGTAGTGGTAGTATAATATAGCTGTTATAGAATCACTTATTCAGCATCAACTGTTGAAGAATTTTTCTGACAGAGACAAAAAAAAAATGAAAAGAAAGAAACCAAAAAGGACTAAAGAAATATAATTCCTTAAAATACTATTTTGATTATGTGAAATCACATAGCATTTTCTGAAAAGTCTGTTACAATTTTTTATTAAAAAATCTGAAAAATTTTATAATATTTTAAATTTTAAAAAATAACCAGTGGGGCTGGGGATTTAACTCAGTTACATAAGTGTCTGGCTAGCAAGAGCAAAGTCATGAGTGTGATTACCAGCACAAAAAATCCAATATATATAATATGAAAGTGATTGGGCTGGGGATTTAGCTCAGTGGCATAAGCACCTGCCTTGCAAGCAGGCAGTCGTGAGTTCGATCCCTGGTACTGATAAAAATGAAAAAAACAAAACAAACAAACAAAAAAAAAGAAAGTGATAATATGCCCAATGTTCATCACTCTAATTTTACAGGCAATAGTATAAGCAAGAGATTTTTTTATTTATCTTTTTTTAGGCAAGGTATTGCTATGCAGTTCAGCCTGGACTTGAGCTCACTTTGCAACCCATGCTGGTCCTGAACTTGCAATGATTTTCCTGCTTCAGCCCCCTGAGTGTTGACATTATAGACATGTGCAACTATGGCTGGCAAAAAGTTACTCAACACTATTTTCAAATAATATCTACTTAAGAAAAATTACTATACATTTCAGAATACTATAGAATTTATTCAGCAGGAGACTAGTGAACTGAGCATATCATGAATTGCATAAATGTTTTTCAAAATATTGATCTTGGTGTTCTGTTGATTATACAGATTACCAGGTTTCTTTTGTTATATATGCAAGAAATTACTTTCCTTCATTTCTTTAACTCTCATACATGAAGTTTTCTTTAAGTATTATTTTTGATTTTAAAATTATTGATGCAGGAATACATCATCTTTTCTAAGTAATTAGTAAAAGTTATTTAAAATGGCTTTCTGTTAACCTTAAACATACTGCCTCTGAAATTATGTGAGTATAAAAAGTTATGCTGAATGGCATATATATGTTATTTTAAAAGCATACTTTATTTTAATTAACTTGTACAAATTTATTTATCAAATATATGTGTACTTCAAATATAAATAGAAAAATTATAAATGGAGGATATGTATACCTTTTTTACATACAGAAAATCTGGAATAAAAATCCATATTTAAAAGTAAAAGGCTTTTACTGACCAATTAAGTTGCTTAACATCAGTAAGGATAATGAGGCAATATTAATGTTGTACCTTAATTATCCTTCAGTATATTTGATAATTAAGACATCTATTTCTTTCATTATACCCAAGGAAGGGTGCATCGAGATAATCCCGACTTTAGATATGTTGCTCTAAACACATTTGCAAATGCTGACCATATTATTTTCTCTCATCCCTAACAATGTTCTGTTAACACAGAGCACCCCATGCAGAATCACTTCACTTCTCTAATACTTTGAAGAAACATCAGGAAAATTGAAATACAAACATACTTTGCAGTTAATCACCTAGATTTCTCCCTACTGTTGTTTGAGAAATAGAGATCTTAACTCCATCACTATTGCCATTATGTTCTGGAAAAATATTTTTATTTACAAACTCAAAGTCCATACACTGAGATATTCCATGTAGTAAATTACCCTTGTATTTTCATGCAGTGATGACCTGACTGAAAAAGATATGGTTTTTATAACAAATATAAAAATGATTGCAAATAAGATATTACGTTACAAAGTTTTCAGAATTGTAAAATGACTCCTTTAATATTTGCTAATGATTGGCTGTTTTTGTAAAGCTAACTAGCCATATTTAGAGTTCAGGAAATGAATTTTTTAAATGAAATTATTTCACAATTCTGAATCATTCATGATTCAGTTCTTAGAACAGTATTGGGTAGTATAGTCTAATTGATATCAATTTTTTAACAGCAAAATTAAGTCATGTATGCACAACTGAATATTCTTTATTTTCTTTTGTGTATTTTGACTATATTGTGTTAAGACCACATTTCTTTCACATATTCCTCCTCTCAACCTTTAAAAATCTGAGAAGTGAACGAAACTACTGTAATAATTAATTTTTTCTGAATGTGTGCTTCACTTTTGAAACATATAATGACATGTGTCACATACTGATACTCAATGAAAACAATCCAATTTTTCTGCTTTTCCCTCTAGTTATAAAGAGAATGCCATGAGGCTGTCAAGAATTCACCATGACCAGCCAGTGAAGCCCCTGGACCGAGCAGTCTTCTGGATCGAGTTTGTCATGCGTCACAAAGGGGCCAAGCACCTGCGGGTTGCAGCCCAAGACCTCTCCTGGTTCCAGTACCACTCTTTGGATGTGATTGGGTTCCTGCTGACCTGTGTAGCAAGTGCTATGTTGTTGGTCACAAAATGTTGCTTATTTTCCTATCAGAAGTTTATTAAGACAGGGACAAAGATAAAGAAGGGATAGATCTAAGTTTACCAAAGTGCTGAGTTGAGCAATCCTATTATTTCTGGCCCAAAGGAGCTTACTAAGAACCCATCTTCATCTGATTTTCAAATATCTTCCTTTGTTTCAGTGAAAATTGAATATGTGTTTGACAAATGTTAACAACATTTGAAAATCTACTCATATTCATTCGGTGTATGTTGTTATCTTTCCTAGAGGGAAAGTCTAAATTGCAACATGATTATTCTTCCTTTGCTTTTTACTCTGGTGCTTTACCAAGGAGTTATTAATTCTAAATACATTCTATTCAGGGTATCACTAAAAATTTAAGTTGGAATGATATGCTAAGAATATTTGAAATCCTTGTGAAGCCACACAATATACATGGAATTTAATGGATGGAAGAACTGACAACAGTGGAATTCTTCATAGACCATGCAAACAAGGGACAGGCTTCACAGATCAGTATATTAAGGGAAGAGTAGCAATTTTAATTTTGTAATAAAATTAGCCTTTTATCTTGCCAAATGTTATAGAAATTTCAATGTAAATTGGCACAATAAGAGTGCATCAGTATAAATTATGTATGTCCATATTTTTATTGCACACATTTAGATAATCAAAACTACTGTCTTACTATTTTCAACAAATAGTCTTTAGTGCCTCCTAGTGAGTGACAGATACAGGCTCAAAAAAGTTTGCAGAAATAGATCCATTCCATAATTATTTTTCCAATATAAAATGTTACATTTCAACAAAATATATGTAAACAACAAAAAGACATATCAAAGTATGTATACATTGGTCAAATTTTGAATTTAAAAAATTGATCACATTCATTTAACTCATATTTACAAGTCAGTTGAGGGTAATATATAATCAGTATTTACTATGGATTTTAATTTTATTCCCAGAATAAAACATTTGAATTTGAGTTCATGGTATGATTTTTCCGATATTCTTGGAATGAATTCAATCAGTTAATTTCTGTGCGATGAATACATTAACTTAATATTTTCAGCCAGAATATGGTTAGACAGGATGCATCAAAGTCCAGGTATAGGACCACTAATCTCCAGATCAGTGGTATGTCAACAGAATAAGACAAAAGCAAAACATGTATTTTAATTACTAAGAACACCAGGATCCCTAAAGCCTAGTCACAGATTAGGAACAAGTGGCAGGGAGTCTTTGGCTTTTATTAGGTACAATAATTGGGCTGTGCTTGATTGGGAGTGTGCAGGTGGGCTACAGAAATCAGTGGGGTAAACTATGGATGCTATTAAGGTTCAAGAATTGAGCAACAGTGCAGTTGGGGAAATCACACAGGAACTGGTTAATCTGATTTTTTGCTGGCTGTGATTACTGAGTGTCTTAGTTACTTCTCTCTCATTACTAAGACAAAATACCTGACATCCAAAGTTAAAAAAGGAAAGGTTTAATTTGCTCACAGTCTGTGGAGATTTCATTCTATAATCCACTGCTTCCAAGGCAGGGTGGAATGACGAGGGGCAACAATTCTGGGAGGCAGAAGACAGCAAAAGCAGTAAGAGCAGAAGTGGGCAAAAAGGAGAAGAGGACACTTCTGTCCTGCATTATATTCTATGTTTGTTACTGGTCTCAGGGTGGGTGCAGCACTCTTACTGCCCATTACAACACTAATCACAAATTATCTTCAGCAATCTCCAGAAGCCGAATCCCCATGACCTGGTGAAATTTTGGGGAACATTCAGACACAAAGTATAACACTGAGCTAGACAAAATCTGCAGGAGTCAAAGTTCTCAAATGTCATGATATCTTGCTTTGAGGCACCAGAAGTTAAAGACTATTTGCTAGCCTCAGCATTAGCCATTGGTTTAAAGATTAATGTGTCCTTAAATTAGCTGGGGGTCCTGCCACAAGTCATGGAGGACTATGAGGGGCTCTCAATCAATTCCTAGCCAATTTATGAATATTAATTATTTCTTGCTTGTACCACAACAATCTGGTCCTCAGATTGATCTTTTTCTTTTGAAGCTGAAGGAGAAACATCAATGGAAATGTGATTCTTGGGGCATCTAGACTTTGGTTGGTTGCAATTGCTGTGTGGCATATTAAGAATAGAAACCGAAAAAAGGCAGCAATATGTCTTAGACTGCAGGCACTCAAAATAGCTGACAATTGACCAGAATGGATATAATGTATGAGACAATAATTAAAACATGACAAGAAAGTGTCATTCCAAATTACATCCCTATGAAGGTGTATATGAGAATTGTACACGCAAATATCAGTACTTATAAGTTTGTATTCAGTTAGGGTAAATTTAAATTTTCCATCATCATTGGCTTCTCTTTTTCTCATCTGAATATAGCTCTATCCAATAGATAATGCTAATTTTAAAGAGAATTCTAAATATTGCCAGCATTATTGTATATAAACAAATATGGTTTAGGGAATGTAATACTTTAGTAAACCTTACTTCATGTCTGGTTCGTCCAACCCCATGTGTCTCTGTGCTAAATAACATTCCTAATCCTTGTTTTACAGTGACATCTCAGTCTTGGGAGGTCTACATAAAAGATCAAATAGTTCTTACTGTAGATTTGACACACTTTTAGGAAGATTATACTTATGATTTTAAGCCTTACTTTCTTGTTTGCTGACTCAGTATATTCCTTTCTCATTTTTACGAATGATATATAGTCCAATGGGAAACATGCACAAAGACAAATGAGGATAATAGGTAGATAATTTCAGATTTACCTATATATATAAAACAGTATGTTCATAGGAAAAGGTAAAAGTTGGGGAGGACTGTTCTACACTGGGTCTCCATATCATACAGTCCATCCCTCCCAATTAAAAGTATCACTTCCCTGCCACAGAGGTAATACATCCTGCAGCAGCCATGATGGCATACATAGCAACCACAGGGCTAGGGATCAAATCCAGATGGAAAGTCAGTTGATGAGTTTTGTTTATCATCAGCAGGACTTTCCAGGTAACTGTCTTGGGAAGGTCTTGTCTCTCTAGAATTTGACAAAAATTATCCATGTCTCCAAGTCTTTCTGACAGTGTCAAAATAGGAAGATTGGTGGCCTTCTGCCTCAATACTGGATATGCTCAATGTTGCACTCATTGGGAAGGCAGCTTTAGTGGTTTCCATAATTTATGGAAATACAAGCAAACTCTCTTCCCCAGGTGATCAGCATGGCTGGGTCATTCCATTGACCTGTACGACAGGACATGGGGACTATTGCTCTTGGGTCAAAACAAAGAAGAATGATGTTAACAAAACACCGTACGATAAGAAGAGTCTTTTCAACAAAATACTCATGGAAACACATATATGTTAACCTGTGCAATAAGGGAATTTGACCTTCATTCACACTATTTGCAGAAATAACTTTAAATAAATTAAATATGTAATATAAAATATAAGATGTAAAACTACTAGATGAAAACATTATTGGGCTCTGGTCCAGGACCACTGATCTCCTGCTCAGAAGTATGATGATGGAATAAAGCACATATCAGGAGGGCATCCATGCAGGATCTAAAATTTAAATTGCCAAATCTATTTTCATCTGTGGTCACACCAGAGAGGGGATTCCCTCTTTTTGTTTTGCTAATTGTTGTTTTAAGGTTTTAGGTCTTTTAATAATTACTTGTCCTTGGAGATTATATGGGATTTTGACTTTATGCTTAATTTCCCAGAGCTGAAAATATTTTTGAGTGGATGTGCTAACATAAGCAGGTCCATTATCTGTTCTTATGGTCATAGGCAAAGGTCACTAAACAATGCTGTTGTATATGATGGACATTCATGCCCTTTGAAACTTGAGAGCAATATTATAGTTGGAGTAATGAATTTATTATAATTTTATGGATATCATGTATTTTTCAAATATAAAACATAAAAGAATGTGATTTCTCACCACTTCTGGGTGTTTGGTCGAAGAGTTGCACAGTTTATAGAGAAAACTCAAGATCAAAAGCCACATATAAAATTTCAGCATATTTCTAATACACTTAACTGTTTACCTTCATTTGAACAGTGATAAGATACACACATGTGTTCTATATTTTATATTCTATATTTATATTCTTTTATATATCTTTATATCATATTTATATATATATTATATTATTTATTTTTATATTTTAAGTTTATATATTATATGTTAAATAGTGCACATTTTACAAATAGTGTACTAAGTGCTCCATAATATACATTTTCTAAAGACTATTATTCAACTGGTAATTTCATATTGATTCAAAATATACCTCTTATCATAAATAGCTATAGCACAAGAGAAAGACAGATACCTCAGTTTGTCATTAAAATAATTCCAGTTTTATATTTTGATGACCAGTCCATCTGGAAGACAAGAATACATTTAGTACACCTGCAATTAGGAATGATGACTTATAGTTGTCATATAAAAATTGTATTTCTTAACTTAGTTTTGTATTGACAGTATCTCTCAATTATAAATCATTCTTTCTTGGGATTAGTAAGATATAACTTTCACCAACAAAGTTGAATTGTAAGAAGGTGAACTCTGGTTTGACATACTTTAACACGTGTTCCAATATCATCTGCCAATGACTGGATGAATAGCTTGCTGGCCATTGTGGTTTGCATGCTCATATAAGCCAACTGTAGACCCAAGATATCTTAAGGTTGAGCAATAGAGACTTCTCTTTTTCCAGCCTCTTGTAACTGAGCCCCAAACTGAGTATATGTTCTAGTAGGACTCTGCAAGATTTCGGTAAAGATTGTATTGGAACTCCAACATCTGGGAGTATCACTCACACTCTGCAGAGTTTTAGCCTGTTGTGTATAAAGAACTGCATGAAAGCCAATCTGAGCATTTGGATTGGCAAAGTTACCCACACTGGAAAGAATATCTAATATAGTTTTAGGATTACTACCCTTATGGTTTTTCTAGCCTGTTCAATAACCAAAGACCATATCAGAGCCACAAAATATAGAAATTGAGTACACAACAAACATGTTTTAGCCAAATGACATGGATTAAAAGCAACCAACAGATAAGCCTGTAATATATTCTCTAATAGACCAATCTTATATGGACTTTGGACTTGTTGTATATGATGTTTTGTTTTAGATTTTATTTTTTTTAATTGAAAAGGAACGTTAATATTCTCAGTTATTAGGATGCCTGGTTTTTCCTAGGAGGAAACACAAGTGTGCCAAACCTTTTTCCTGGGCTTCTGAATTCTGTGAAACTCTTTGATAATGATTAGTAACCAGTTTGTGCAGCAACACAGTGCTTCAGCTGGAGAAACAGTAAGGCTTCAGGTGAGGGAAGAGGTGGGAGCACATCTTACTCCTCCATGTAATTTCTGATGCTGCACTGCCCTGGAGGTTTCTTAACAGATAAGGAAGCAGCTTTCACAAAGAGGCACTCCAATTTAGAAAGTGTTTTGGCTAGTTGTTTATTTCATTTGAGAAGCTGCATCCTTTTGGATTTTAGAGAAAGGTGTTCTTCATGTTTAGGCTGTACAGACTTGAGAATGGAGTGTATCAGGCTTTAGGAAATAAATATCTCATGAGTGATGAATTCACCATAGTGTTGGGTGTGCCTTAGTGAGTCTCCTATGAGATCCCAAATTTTAAGTCGTTTCCTTCATTGATACAACTAATAATTGAACTTCATGCTATCTTTTAATATTTTAGTCAAACTGCTATTTGGATCTCTAATCTTAGCTTGCCTTAGCCAGGCATGAAGCAACTGGACATACTGTTGCTCCCCCAATTGGTACATCTTATACCATTTTAATCCCACTTGAAAATCTTCTCATACCAGTAATCAGCTACCTCACACTTTGGGCAGCCCCATTATTCATCATGTGAAGTCCTGTCCTCTTTTCTGCTCTCTGTGATGTCTTGGGATGAATCATCTGAGAGCAGGTGGTCATCTGAGTGCTACACATAGGGTGCCATATATTGGCACCCATGCCTAGAACCACTGGTCTCCTGCTCAGAGGTATAATGACAGAATGAAATATAGATAAAATATATACACTGAAGTAACCAAGCCCTCCAGGGTGCTGAAAGACTTTTGATGGGGAAGGACCATGAGGCATGAGGTGATCTGCTGATACAGTAAAGATTCAAGAATTGAAGGACAGGAAGTTTTGAAAATCACACAGGAACCCATTGGAGGTAACTGGCAACCTTATTTTATGCTGAGTGTAATTACTGAGCTAGACAAAATTTTCAGGAGTCAAAGTCCTCAACTGCTATTTTATCTTGCTTTGAATTTGCACCAGAATTCACCGACTGTTTGCCAGCCTCAGCTCAAAGATTGATTTCTCCTTAAGCCAGTGACAGCTCTCAGGCCATCACATAGGCCTGGAATACACTCAATGTATTTTTATGCCAAATTATTAATATTAATTATTATCTTCTTATATTGTATCAAGTTAGTAATTAGTAATAAAGGTAGGGAATATTTATCATTTTAAAACAATAATTAAAGCCAAACACTCATATTTCAGTCAGTTTTTCTTTACTTTCAAAATATATTGGTGAAAGTATTTTCTCCTTACAAAATTAGGTACATTTTTACCCACAATTTTCATTTCAGTATTTGATGTATAATTGAGATAAAATATATCAATTAGTGTGAAAATAATTTGAAATTCATATACTTTTTCATATGATGTTGAAAATGATTATAAAACAAGAACTTTTTCATAATTTTATTTAAAGAGAAAAGAAGCAAAACAAAAGAAAGGGTAACAGCAATACAGAATTCCATAAATAAATAAATAAATAAATAAACACTAAGAAATCACTAGTTGACAAATTATATATTGTCATGTTACAAATAGTTGTTCAAGTTACAAAATTAAAGCTCACGAAGTGGACATTCAAACAGTGAGACTCCAAACAGTTTTGCTCCATGATTCAACAAAAACTTAGTAATATGGTCATCTGTCTTACACACTTAAACATACATGCAGTTATATCCTTTAGAACACTTTATTTTCAGCGCTCCTTTTATTTCTTCTTGAATATACACATTGTTGAAAACACAAATCTTTCCAAAACATTAGTTAATATTGAACATGGATTGACAAACTGTTTCCAACTCTTTTAAAAGGTAATTCATTTCAGTGGGCTTCCAATGTTATAATTGTACTATGTTTTGAGAGTACTTGTTTATATTTATTTTTAGCCAGTTTGTTTTTCTTTTTTGAATGAGAGGAAAGGACTAAAGTCCAGCATAGGAGGACTGGCCATCCACAGGTTTGAAAACCCTGTCCCTTCTTTGTTCTTCTGAAGCTCTTCTTGAACACTGGAATTGTAAGATCTTACATGTTCCAAATCCATCAATTCTAAATCAGTATAGCCATAGGTCAATGTCTGAATTGTTTCTCAAAACTTTTCACTGACTTTTGTCACTGAACATGAGAGCTAAGAGTAATTCAAGTGGTCTGCTAGATGTTAGGTATAACTTTCACAATTCTCACATATTTCAACAACCAGGTTAAATCAGTCACAAAAAGACAGTAATGCCTTTCTTAATTGAATTCAGATACAAGAAAGCTGAAAAACACAAAGAGCACACTCAACTTCTAGCCCCAATAAGTCATTTTTACATGTGTGGGTGGAGTCACTGTTTTTTAAAGTACATTTCCAAACTGCCTGCTGACTCCAAATTACAATAAGGACAACCACACATTGCTACAGAAAGGAGTACTGCATAATTTTTAGAGTTCTTATTTTGAGTTTCATCCCTTTAGTGCTAGGCTTATATTCAAGCAATTATTTTAAAACATAAGGCTACAATTTGAATAATAGAATACTTTGTTTAAGAAGATGTTTCATTAAACAATGAAGGTATGGCCTTTTCAGCAAAATCTTAAATAGATGATGTTAGCTAATAATAAGCTTATAAAATCAGAAAACTTCAAAGCCATTAGATTTCCTTGCCTTCTCTTTGTTACACAAATATGATTTCTAGATTCTCAGCCATGCAGCATTCATGTCATCAATATTTCCATTATTTGCAATTTTCATACCAAATTGCACGGCCTTATACTAAGTGATTAAGGGTCTAGGGATTTAGCTCAGCAGTGTAAATACCTGCCTGGTAAGCATGATATCCAGAATTGAATCCCTGGTACAAAAAAAATAGTTCTAATCAGTGGTTAATACCAGTACACTGTGAACAATCTTCTTTGCACTCATAGCCTCAAATTTTTACATGCATTTTCAAAGGTCTCAAATATTTTAAGATTTTCTTCAAAAATATCCTTTTAGTTCTTCATGAACTTTGAAGTGGAACTTTGCAATATTTCCAAACTACTTACTAACTGTACATTAGATTTATTTGTGAATAGTCATTTGTATTCTAGAAACCACAGGATGCTAAAATTTAAATTACCTTTATTCACTGGTTCTAAAACATTCTTTGTGAAATCTATGTCAGTATCATCACTTTAACATGACTAACGTGATGAAGCTCTAGCTCACCTTTGTAACTGATCCACCACTCCTCTCTGGCTGGTATTGTACAGTCTTGCCCCACCAAACAGAAAATATTCACTCGAGGGCTTTTTTTTTCTCAAGTGCCATGCTCTCTGTTATACTTCTGCCATCTACTATCTAATACCTGTGTTTTCACATTGAATTTTATCTTACCTATTGCAGTTTTTTGTCACTGCATATAGTTCCCTCACACAAACACTATTTATCTTGCTTATTTTCCTTAGGTAAGTATTAAATAATCAAAAGTCATTGATGAGAAGCAAGGTGGTCATATATGTTTCTTGTCACTGACTGCTTTACCCAGTGGTCACCTGGGTAAACACACATAAAAGCTGTCTGATGAATACTAACAGAATTACAAAATAAAACAACACTCACACTTGCTAGAAAGACAAACTTCAATATTTAAGTGAGAGAGCAGAGGGAAAATAGAAAATAAATAAAATACATTTGAATAGTTACATTAGAAGAAAACACTTAAATACATGAAGTACATTATTATATTTTATTAATAAAACTATTTTATTAATGTATGTAATAAAACTTTTTTAATTTTTTTATTTTAAGAGAATAAAAATACAATAAAAAGGATACAGAATTTCAAAACAAGATGATAGGAAATTAACAATTATTATTATATTGCATGTCGTTATCTTTTAAATAGTTGCTCAGATTATCAGATATAGACACATGTTTAGCACTGTGTATTAAAGTTAAAATGGATCAAAGATCTAAATATTAAAACAAGAATGGTAAATCAACTAGAACACAAAGTGTATAGAATGTTGAAGACATATGGATGAGCAGAGTTCATGAACAAAAATCAAATTGTGTGGGAAATACTTCAAAGAATCAACGACTGAGATCTCATTACTCTAAAATGTATTTACACATCAAAGGACATTACCAAAAGAGTGAAAGAAAACTCACCAATTGGGAAAAAAATTTTAGTCAACCGTGTTTCAGATAAAGGACATCTGTATAGAACACATAAAGAATTAAATGAATTAAGCCCCCAAAATTCAAAGACCCAATCCAAAAATGGGCATCCAAGATGAATACACACTTCTCGGATGAAGAAATACAAATGGAAAACAAATATATGAGAAAATGTTGAACATGATTGGTTATTTGAGAAATGCAAATTAAAACAACAATGAGATTCTATTTCACCACAAAAGGAAAGATTGTCACTAAGAAATCAACCAATAACAAATACTGATATGGTTTTGTATATGATATGAAGGCTTTTTTTCTGATACTGGCATGAAATACATAGAAAACATAAAGTGAAGTCTAAGATACATAAAACTACACAAGATTGCATAGTATAATTTGTTGGTTTCAGTAATATCTTACAATTTAAAGAAAGAAGATATGATTCTAGACACATTTTACAGATAACACAACTGAAACACAAATTATTATTAAAATTCATATTGCTGCTAAGAATTTGTTTTATCATGAAGGGAAATAGACCAGAATCCATTAGATGTAACTGATCTCTAAATAGATGTAGTATCTTAAATCTAAAGAAAGCATTATAGAGGACATGGAAAAAACCCAGAGAAGTAGAGATAAAATATATAAAGAATGGATTAGTGGAATGTAGGACTTAAACAAATAGAATTTTGGTAGAAATAATCAATTTAAAAGTCAAATGCAAAGGAAAAGATAATTATCCTTGCACACAAGTTTGTAGCACTTAAGTTAGGAAATAAACTGTTTAATTTCGTGCACAAATAAGAAAGCATAGATGTTTCACATAGCTTTTCAAGTTTAGGACAATCGTACGTGTTTTAGTCCAGCTGCAAAGTCCCTAAGATATTATATAACCCGAAACACTGCATCCTTCTCTGCCATCTCACTCCACATGGCCACACTTCTAGTTCTGCTTGTCAGCATGTGAGCTTCTTGCCCCTGCCATGTTCTCTGCAAGGCTTCTCTTCCTACTTGACTACGTGCACACCTATGCTTATGTATCACCTCAAATTACATCTTTAGCAGTAGTCACTGCTCATAGCAATGAGGAGGAACTCTAAGAAAAAGAAGTTATTTTCCTTCCATATATAGATATAAGTAGGTGTCTGTATCACAGAACAAATAAGTCCATTGTATATGATCTTACCTATTTTCCACTGCCATCCTAAAATATCAGTTGTAATCTGTGCCTTGTTTGTAATAATACATATAGGTTGAAAGTGGAGAGACAGAAAAGTAAATGCCATGCAAATATCTTTCAAAAAAGAGAAAAATAGACAGCTGGGGATTTAGCTCAGTGGCATGAGTGCCTGCCTTGCAAGCAGGCAGTTGTGAGTTCGAGCCCCGGTACTGATGAAAAGGAAAAAGACCAAAAAAAAAAAAAAAAAAAAAAAAAAAAAAGGAGAAAAATGTGTTTGTATTACATGAAAGAACACAGAGTGAAAATTGATATAATTACAGAAAAAAAGAACTTTAATATATACAGAGACAAATGTCAAAGAAGTTTGAAGCATCATATGAAAACATATGTGCTGTTGCAAAGGTAGTTCTGATAGGAACTTTCGTAAAATGAAAGTTTCTACCTTAAGAAAATAAATACCTCAGATAAAATTTTCATTGAGAACTGCAAATAGCTTATCAATATAGTATACTGAAATTTGAAAGGAAGATATAAGTTCAGAGGAACTATAAAGACACTGGGAAATATGAGAAATCCACAAATTAATGAATTAGAATTTCTTAAAAATTTCCATAAATTTAATAATTATGTCAAAGGTAAAACTAATAAAATAAAATCAAGACTTTGAGTCAAAAAGAAAAATTAAGGCTGGAGAATTAGCTCAGTGGTGAAAGGGCCTGCCTGGTAAATATGAGGTTATGAGCTTGATCTCTAGCACACACACACAAACAAATTGCAAGTGATGTCAAACAATTTTTTAAAAAGGATCTGTAGAGGTCAATATCTCAATCTTGCCATGTATGGGTATATATATATATATATATATATATATATATATATATATATATATTGCATATGTATTTGCAAATAAGAAATCCCTTATGTTTTAACAACTTTCAATGGAATTTTTGATTTCATTTATATCTCTTTGCTTCTGCTTTATGTATTGTTTGTTTCTTACATTGTTCATCCAGGGATTCTACCTTTTTGTTTAGTTCCTCCAATTTTTTAACTGTGTTTTCTTTAGATATGTTCAGCATCTCTTTCTTTTCTTTTATCATTTCTTCTTTCACCTGAGTATTTCTAGTTTGAAGTCCTTTAAAGCTTCCCAGAGTTGCTTCTTTATTTCAGTTGCTCTTATTTCAGGTATTTCAGGTGTATGGCATATGGCATATATTTTCTTCTATGTGCATAACTCCTAAGGTTTCTTGGGATGGACTGGAGGTTTGAGATTGTATTGTGTTCTTTTGTTTTGTCATTTTCCTATATTTCTGTGTTTCAAGTGTTTTTCCAAGGCTTTCCCAGGGCCTGTTGGAAATCCTCTTCTATGCCCTCAGCTCTTGGGACTCTGGCCACCCTGTTCTCTGGATTGAGAGAGGGTCACTGGGGATGGGGCAGGCAGGCCCAAGCCCTGCGGGGCAGGTTGAGTGTGGCAGGGAGCTGTGAAGTTCCTTGGCTTGTGGGGGCAGTGATCTCAAACTCTTGAGTTTGGGATGGTGCAGGGACACTCACCTGAGGCAGCCCAGTTTCCAGAATTGAGGGTGCAGGCAGGCCAAATCCCCAGAGTCTGCCAACCATGGTAGGAAGCTGGGAAGTTGGTGCAGGCAGGCTCAAGACCTGCTGAGCTGGTACAGGAGGAAGCCATGAAGTTCCTGGCGAAGGTGGGAGCAAGGATTTTAAACTCCTGAGACTTGGGGCTCAGGGGATAGTGTGGGGATACTCACCTCAGGCTGCCCAGTCTCTGGAATTGAGATTCCCTTATGTTTAAGAAACTATTTAAACTCTATAAACATCCTAACCCTATTAAATATCTTTTACTCAAGTCGCAAACAAAAGTGAAACTTGCTATCATTAGCAAGATTATCAGGAAACAAAATGATAACGTATTTTGCTATTAATCACATAGACTTCTTCCCAGTGTCATTTGAGATATAGTTTAACTCCACCAGTATTGCAATAGTGTTTTCTAATTGTTAGGGACTATAATCCTGGAAAGATATTTTTATTTATTTTACCAATTTAAAGTTCACATACATGGATATTCCGTTTTGTAAATTACTGTAACATTTTCATTCAGCGATGATCTGGCGGATAGACATGTAGTTTTTAATATAAATATAAAAATGTTTACAAAGGAGATAGCACAATTCAAAGCTTTCAAAACCATAAAATCAGTCCTTAATAATTACTCTCATTTGACTGTTTCTGTAAAGCAAGCCAGTCAGATGTTAGTGGCCATGAAATGAATGTTTTAAGTAAAATTATTTCATAATTTTGAATTATTTACCAGTGAGTTGTTAGAATAGTTCTGGATACTATACTTCAAATTATATCCATTCTTTAATAGGAAAATTAAGCCATACATGCAAAACTAAATATCCTTTATTTTCCTTTGTGTGCATTTGATAGCTCTGTGTGAAGAGCATAGTTTTTCCACACATTCCTCTTTTCAATCCTTAAAATTCTAAGCAGTTGACAAAACTACCACAATAATTAAACTCTTTCATAATCTATGTTTGACCTTTGAATCCTGTAATAACATATGTTTTACACTTACATTCAATGAAAACATTCAATTTTTTTCTATTTTTCCCTCTAGTATAAACAGAATGCCATCAAGTTATCAAGAATTCACCATGAAACCACGCATTTTGGAATTCCACACAGGAACAGATCAGGATTAACAATAACCTGGTTTTTCTGGTAACTCTGATTACTGAGATAAACAATTTTCATAAGTCAAAGCCCTCAGCTGTCATGGTATCTTGCTTTCAGGCACCAGAAATTCAGTTTGCTACCCTTGGAACTGGTAACTGGCTTAAATATTATATATTGTGTCCACAACACAAGTTATTTTAGGTCTAGGACAGACTCATAATTTATTTTTATACTAGTTGATTAGTATTTGTTGTTGGCTGCTTGCATAGCATCAAGCTGGGCCTCACCAGTTCCTCCTTTTCTTTGAAACCAAAAGCAGGTGCATCAGGGCAAGTCTGGGTAGCTTGGCCTCTAGATATCAGTTGGTTATGATTCTTCTATGGCATAGTAAGAATAAAAGCAGAAGAAAATAGTAAGTTCTAGGATGCCAACATATGCAACAAATGAACTTAAAAATATGTGTATGGGATGTGTTGATCTAGGACATCAGTGAATTTATACCAATCTTGAATTTGAATGTTAAAATTCTGAGTTTGTTAAGATATCAAAAGAGCTATTCGCTGGAGTACTTCAGTATCCAGCATAGTACTTTTGATAGAATGGAGTTCTCCTCTAATATATTTCTTGATGTGTTCCTGTGGATTCAAGGACTTATCACATGGAGAAGAAGTGAGAGAAGCATGTGAAATTGGAATTACACTGCAGCTTTTGATGTGATTATAAGCTTTAAATGAGGTCACCTAGTCATGGAACAGCAGTTTCTAGCACACATACCTGCATTTCTAGCTTA
Organism: Cavia porcellus; assembly: GCF_034190915.1. Taxonomy (NCBI): domain Eukaryota; kingdom Metazoa; phylum Chordata; class Mammalia; order Rodentia; family Caviidae; genus Cavia; species Cavia porcellus. The sequence continues at coordinate 44,697,480 of NW_026947513.1, read as the reverse complement.
GTGTATACATATCACTGGATATTCCATACAAGATTGGCAATCTTGGTCTAATTCTTAGTGAAATTCACAGTCTGTATGTTATGTCCAAGAGCCACTGAGAAGAGAACTACACTAGAGACGAATAAAACTAGGGAGACAGTATCTCACTATGCTCTTGGTTCTGTGCACCAAAGGATCAAGCAAGAAAATTAAGTGAAATAGAGGTGGGTTAGTATTGTTATGGATTTGTAAGATTAACAGGCAGCTGTATGCTAAGAATTCAGACCATTATTATTACTGTTTTGGAATGGAGTTCTCCATGTTAAACCCAAAGAGTTAGAAAAGAGTTAAAACAAGTGAATTAGGGCTGAGGGTTTAGTTTAGTGGTGTAAGTGCCTGCCTGGCGATTGTGAGCTCCAGAGTTTGATTCCTGGTACTGAAAAAAAAAAAAAAACAAGTAAATTAATTGTTCTGTCATGACATTGTGCTGAACAAAAACATGTAAGCTATACATATATGTATTTATTTTCTTTTTGGTACCAAGGATCATACGCACTACCTTATGCTTACCAAGCAAGCACTTTGATTGCTAATGTAAATCCCCCATCTAATGTAAGCATTATACTTCTTTCTGTATTAATCACTTTGTAAAGACTGTACAATAGTATGTTCTTTATCTAAAACCAATTTATTACCTACTCTGACTTTATCATAAAACAAAGTAGCAGTTTCCTTAAAGAATGCTGCAGAGGTTGTTTTGGCCTCATAGAGAATATGGGACATTAAGGGCATTAAGCCCCAGATTAGATTTTATTAATTAGATCAATAAAATCCCTGGGATTAGAAGTTAAGGCATGTTCTTCTTGGCTCCTCATTTGTAGGAGGCACCCATATTCCTGATTATTTCTTCCCAGACAGTTCCTTTGAGATGCCCGATATATAAAGTCACCATCATACACCATCTTGTTCTGTCCTAGATTGGCTTGACATATATCCTAGGGAGATAAAACCCGCCTGAAAATGTGAGAAGAGGGTTTTAGCCACATAATGTGACAATTTAGGTTGATAAAAGTCTTTAGTCCACACAGATACATATAGATGCCCAGGTTACCATAGTTAAGTTAACATCTGTGGACCACCCCTAGGTTTGAGCCCTAGCCCTATGGCAAGGGGTTTTTTGGGTTTTCACATAGCTCCCACATAAAGCAGATAGATAATATAAGATGTGTAATTAACAAAGACCTGTTCATCTAATTTTATTGTTCTCTATAAGCCTGAAAATATATCTGGTCTAGGATGTATTTCACCATTAGCTTGATAAATCACACTAGGATGATCCATCCAGGTAACAGGGCACAAAAGAGGTGGATTTGGAACAAAGGTCCAAACTTCATTGACTGTAGCAAGCCTGATACATGCAGAAGCAGTAGCACAGTTAGCAAACTGAGTTAGATATTATCTAGTGTGTGTAGTAGCCCCTGACATGCGGTCACTGCCCTAGCCTCACTCTGCCAGTTTGATTGTCTTCCCATTGGATTTCATGGACAGGGTTCTCAGCATTCTGTTGTCTCAATGTCCAGTTCCTTGAGGGGTCAATGTGTCTCTATGGGTGTGGGCTGTTGGTCAGGTGCATACACTAGAAAACTGTAATTGAAAAAGCCTGTGCACGGTGTATAATTAGTGGACACTTCTGGATCTAATGTGGCTGCACATTCTTAGAATGCAGCAAGTGTGTCTCTCCATTTCCTGCCCAGACACATATACCCTCCCTCACATGTTGTTAATGATAGAGGGCCTTCCCAGGCACCAGTGCTGGTGTCCCATTGAGCCTGTGCATGAGGAGTGCATTCTTTTCAATTCAGTGTCCAGAGGAGCTCTGTAGGCATCATTTTTGAATCTGTGGCAAGATTTGGAAACTTTAAGACCAATGATATGAAATCTAGTATAATCTGAGTACCCATCAATGTGCCCACGTTTTTGTGTTGTTGTTCTACTTCATGTTTAATTGTTAATTGGGTTGTTTCTGTTATTGCTTGTCCTTTTGAGGATTATAAGGTATAGCAGCAACATGTTTAATATGTCACAATTGGAAAAATATTTGGAGAGGTTTACTTACATAGGTGGGGTCATTAACAATTTTTATAGTTTTGAGCCTCTCCACAGCAGTGAAAACTGTCAATCAATGCTATATATGAGATGCTCTTTTTCCTGAGTATCAAGTATTATAGGTCTCCAAAGACATGCACAAACTATAACATACTAAATTAGAAAATGTGTGCCAATTGGTTTTTATACTTCATGGATTGCAGCTCTCTTGAAGCAATGCTGGAGAATTTTCTGACAGGAAGGACAGACATCGATAATTTGTCTGGCTCAGTAATGTAATTTTTGATTAGGCTCTGAAATTTTGATCAAAATATTTATGAAATTATTTAGCTTGATTGAAAGAAGAAGCATAATCAATTAGGGTATCAGTTTGTTGATTACTCATAACTAAGGGTCACAGCAAGTTAGAATGTGATTTAATATGATCTATGAAAAAGGGAATGGTCCTAACTCAAAATGGCCTTTTGTAAAATAAGGAACAGATTTAGCAATACAAAATCTAGGGTTGACTACAGACTGTAATTTTTAGCATCTGGGTCTAACACACCCTGTAGACTGAATCACTAATAATGTGCATGTTCTACCATACTAAAAGACATTTAATTACACACAGGATATCAATAAGATTTGATCTCTGAGATGAAAAATGAAAAGTAGTTAAAACATGTTGTAAATCCTTAATCCAAATTGTTACTTTCAATTTTGATGATCCATCTATAAAATATATGATGGTATTAAGTCCTGGTATAACAGAAGTTATTTTGGTAACTAAAGGCATTTTGAAATAAGAAAAGAAACAAGGATATTTAGCATGATGATTATTTATTCTGTCTAGAAATTAAAAAATGTCACCTGCCAATATATAACCAGTTTTTTCAAATTTATTTTAAAGAGAGTAAAATTAAACATAATAAAACAGATCAGAAGAAAACAATGTAAAAGACACAGGTTTCAAAGCAAGATAACAGGAGATCCTCACTGTCTATCATATTGTCCCTTGTTTGCATCTAAATAGTTGTCTATATCTTCACACACAATGAATTTATGTGAAACAAAATAGTATTAAACTGATCAGAACAGGACGATGAAGGCATTTTAGGCCTTCAAAACCAGCAAATGGAAAAGTCAACAATGGCTGCTATAATGTCTCTCGCTATCTTCAAGATAGCTGTCCATACCTTCATGTATGTTGAAATTAAACAATACAAAACAGACTGAAATCATTCTGAACAAAGAATAATAGTATTTCTGGATTTCACAGCATGCTGTTACAGAATCAGCACTGGATACCATAGTGATACCATAGTGTCTCTTTTTCTTCAAAGCAGCTGTTCATTTCATCACGCATTATGTAATTGATTCTGATAAACTATTTAGGAGAAGTTATATGCATGTATGAGTTTCTACATGTATACTTATCCTTTCTATTTTAGGGGGAAAACAAAACAAAACAAAACAAAACAAATTCCTAGAAAGGCACAAAACAAAAAGACAAATAAATAACAATAGCAAGGAGCCCATAACATTGATAATATAGATCTTCAAAACAAAGTGATATGAACATAACTAGGGTTGTTATTTTACACAATGAGCTTCAAGAGTTCCTCAGATTAGCATACAATAATATGAGCAATTGTTCCAGTCCTATGAACATTAGATATTTTGTTCCAAGAACTTACAGAATTTTTAGTACAATCATCTTAGCTATCCTAAGTGTGTTTGTATAATTTTAGATATTTTTATTTTCCCTTCCTTTTTCTTTATCCTCATTTTCCTTGAGATATTATTTTCCCCCTTAAGCAGATTTTTATCCTTTCACTATATTTATAGAGTTTTTTGTATCTCATGTACTCTTATCATGTCTTATACTAGGGAGACTATATGGTATTTACACTTGTGAGTTCGATTTACTTCACTATGAGTATGGTCTTGAATTGTATCCATTTACTTATAAATATCTCAATGCGATCATTCTTCATAGCTGAGTAATACTTCAATGTAAAAAATCCACCTTTTTTTATCCACTCCTCAGTGATGGGCATTTAGATTGTTTCCAAATTCTGGCTATTACGAATTGTGCTGCTATAAACACAGGTGCACTGTGATGTGATGTTCATATCACTTTGTTTTGAAGACCTATATTATCAATGTTATGGGCTCCTTGATATAACCAGAAGTGGAATAGCTGGGTCAAATGTGACTTTTAATCCAAGCTTTTTGAGGAATCTCCAGACTGACCTCCACAGTGGCTGCATTGTTATGCACTCCCACCGGAGTGCAGAAGAGTTCCTTTTCCCCCAAAGCCTATCCAGCATTTGTTGTTGGTAGATTTCTTTATCCTGGCTACTCTTTCTGGAGTGACATGGAATCTCAGTGTGATTTTAATTTGCATTTCTGTAATGACCAATAATGTTGAACATTTTTCATGTGTTTATTTGCCATTTTTATTTCTTCATCTGAGAACTGTGTATTCACCTCAGATATCCATTTTTGGAATGGGTCTTTGAATTTTGGGGATCTGATTTTTTAAAATTTTTTATATGTTCCAGACAGAAGTTATTTGTCTGAGGGACTGTTCAATAAGATTTTTTCCCAATTTGTAGGTTTTCTTTTCACTATGCTAGAGATTTCTTTCAACATGCATAAACTCCTTAATAGGACATGATCTCAGTTATTGACTCTGGGGCGTTTCCCTTGTGGTTTGATTCTTGTTAATGAATTCTCTACCCACCCTTAAGTCTTCAAGATTTTTACCTATTTGTCTTCCAATAGATTTAGTGTTTCTATTTTAATATTCAGATCTTTGATCCTTTTAGACTTCAGTTTAGTAAATGGTGGTAGGTATGGGTCTAGTTTTAGTTTTTGGCGTATGGAGAACCAATTTTTCCAACACCATTTATTAAAAAGACTATCTTTCTTCCAGTGGATGTGTTTGGCTCATTTATCAAAGATAAAGTGGCTGAGTCTATTTGTAGTTGTAGTTGTATCTTCTAATGTATTCCATTGAACTTCAGATCTGTTTTTATTCTAGTACCATGTTGATTTTATTACATCAGCTTTGCAGCGTAATTTCAAGTCAGAGATTATGTTGCCTGCTGCATTGCCTTTGTTGCTTGTTGCTTGTTGCTTGGAATTGCCTTTGCTATTCTAGGGCTCTTCTGGTGAATTTTCAGATGAATTTTAGTAGTGATTTCTCTAGATCTGTGAGATATGGTAGTGGCATTTTGATTGGTATTGCATTAAATCTGTATAAGAGTTTTGGGACAATGGCGATTTTCACAATGTTTATTATTCCTACCCATGAACAAAGGATGTCTTTCCATTTTCTGAGGTCCTCTTTGATTTCTTTTTTCAGGATTTTTTTATTTGTTTGGTTTTTTAAATCTTTTTTATTTTAAAGAGATTAAGACAAAAGAGGACATAACAAAATAGATCAGAACAGAACAATATAAGCAATACAGTATTTCACCATAAGATAACCCATAATTAATAGTAACTACCATAGTGTCTCTTTTTTTGAACAGTTGAGCATAACTTCACATACAGTAGTATCAAACATAACAAAATAGTATAAAACTATTCAAGAGAATGAAAGTATTACAGGGACCTCAGAACCAAATAACAGAAAATGAACAATGACTGCTATATAATCTCATTTTCCATAGAAACATCTCTATGTCTTCAAGATTTTTACCTAATTTGTCTTCCAGCAGGTTTAGTGTTTCTGTTTTAATATCCAGATGTTTGATCCATTTAGATTTTATTTTAGTACATGGTGATAAGCATGGGTCTAGTTTTAATTTTTGGCATATGGAGAGCCAGTTTTTCCAGCACCATTTATTAAAGACATTTTTGTTCTTCCAGTGAACACGTTTGGCCCCTTTATCAAAGATAACGTGGTTGAGTGTGTTGGTAGTTGTGATTGTATCTTCTAATCTATTCCATTGATCTTTGGCTCTGTATTTGTTCCAGTAGCATGTTCATTTTGTCAAATAGCCTTGTAGTATAACTTCAAGTCAGGGATTGTGATGCTTCTGGCCTTGCCTTTGCTGCTTAGATGACTTTGCTATTCTAGGTCTCTTCTGGTTCCAGACGAATTTTAGGAATGATTTCTCTAAATCTATATGGTATGTTGGTGGTATTTTCACTGGGATTGCATTGAATCTGTATAACAGTTTTAGGAGAATTTCACAATATTTATTCTTCTTATCCATGAATGAGGGATGTTCCCATTTTCTGAGATCCTCTTCAATTTCTTTTTTCAGGATGTTATAATTTTCCCTGTATAGATATTTTACTTCCTTTGTGAGATTAATTCCAAAGTATTTCACTTTTTTTTGGATGCTAGTGTGAAGGGTGTGGCTTCCTTAATGCTCAGTGATTTTGTTGTTAGTGTATAGAAATGCTATTGATTTTTGAGTATTGATTTTGTGTTCACCTACATTGCTCAATTTATTTATCTAGGAGTCTTTCAATGGAGTTTTGGTGGTCTTGTAGGTAGAATATCATGTCATCTGCAAATAATCATAATTTAACTTCCTCTTTTCCTATCTTTACCCCTTTTATTTCTCTCTCTTGTCTAATTGCTCTGGGTAGTAGGTCCAGTACTGTGTTGAACAGGAGCAGTGATATGGGACATCCTTGTCTTGTGCCAGATTTTAAAGTAAAGGCTTTCAGTTTGTGGCTGATTGTTATGCTCCTGGCTGTTGGTTTGGCATAGATGGCCTTTATCATATTGAGGTAAAGACCATCTATTCCAATTTTCTGTAAGGTTCTTATCATGAATGAGTATTGGACCTTATCAAAAGCTTCTTCTGCATCTATAGAAATGATCATGTGATTCTTACATTTGGCTCTATTGATATGGTGGATTACATTTATTGATTTACGTAGGTTGAAACATACCTGCATGCCTGGGATGAATGTCACTTGGTTTGTGGTTTATAATCTTGATGATTTGCTGCATCCTGTTTGCCAATATTTTATTGAGGATTTTTGCATCTGTGTTCATTAGGTAGATTGGCCTGTAGCTCTGTTTTTTAGTTGGGTTTTTCTCAGGTTTTGGTACTAGAGTAATATTTGCTTCCAAGAATGAGTTAGTCAGAATTGCTTTCCTTTTGATTGCATTGAAGATTTTGAGGAGAGTTGCCATTAATTCTTCTTTGTATTTCTTGTAGAATTCTGCAGTGAATTCATATGGGCCTGGGCTCTTCTTTGTAGGTAAGGACTTAATTACATTTTCAATTTCATTAAGAGAAATTGGGTTATTCAGCAGTTTTACATCTTCTTGATCCAGTTTTGGTACTTCATATATTTCTAGGAATCTGTGCACTTATTCTGTGTTATCAAACCTATAAGAGTAGAGGTTTACAAAATAGGTATTGATGATCTTCTGTATTTCCACATTATCTGCAGTGATTTAACCTTTTTTCATTTCTTATTGCATGAATTTGAGCTTTTTCTTTCCTTTTTAGAATCATGTTGGCTGAGGGTTTAACAATTTTATTTATTCTTTCAAATAACCAACCATTTGATCCATTGATTCTTTGGATTGTTTTTGTAGTTTCTATTGCATTAATTTCTGCTCTGATTTTTATAATTTTCTGCCTTTTTTTTGGTTTGGGCTTGACTTGCTCTTCTTTTTCTATATGTTTTAGGTGTAACATCAGGTTGTTTATTTGTATTCATTCTGTTTTCCTGATGTAGGAACCTCAGTGCAATAAATTTTCCTCTGAGGACTGCTTTAATTGCATCCCACAGATTTTGGTGAATTGTATTTTTAGTTTTGTTTGCTTATAGGCATTGTTTAATTTCTTCTTTAATTTCCCCTGTGACATACTGATTGCTCAAGATTATATTATTCAGTTTCCATGTGTTTGTGCTGTTTTTGCAGTTTCTTTGATCATTAATATCTAGACCCATGGTGGTATGATCTGATAACATGCATGGCACAATTTCAATTCTTTTACATTTATTTAAATATGTTCTGTGGGCTATTATGTGGCCTATTTTAGAGAGTGTCCCATGTACTGCTGAGAAGAATGTATATTCTGATATTTTTACATGGATTGCTCTGTATTCATCAATTCCATTTGTTCAGAGGTGTGATTCAGTTCTGTTATTTCTTTGCTGACTTTCTGGTTGATCTGTCCTTTTGGGTCAATGGTGTATTAAGTTCTCCTGTTCTAATTGTGTTATTGCTAATTTGATTTCTTTTTTTGTCTTTTTCCTTTTTATCAGTACCGGGGATCAAACTCACAACTGCCTGCTTGCAAGGCAGGTGCTTATGCCGCTGAGCTAAATCCCCAGCCCCTGATTTTTGATTTTTATTAATACTTGCTCTGTATAACTGGGTGCTCTGGAATTTGGTGCATATATTTAAGATTGTTATCTCTTCCTCTTGAAATTTTCCCCTAACCAGTATGTAGTGACCTTCTTTATCTCTTATGATTATTCTTGATTTGAAGTTCACATTGTCTGAAAACAGGATAGCTACCCCTGAAGGGACAACATATAGTATTGGAAAAAAAAAATTTGCCAACTACTCTTCAGAAAAAGGAATAAATAAATAATATAGAAAGAACTCAAATAATTAGTCAACTAAATTTAAATAGACAATCCAAAAATGGGCATCTGAAATGTATAGGGATTTTTCAGGTGAAGAAATAAATATATAGGAAAATATTCAACATCACATTCAAGATATGAAAATTAAACCAATGGTAACATGGCATCTCACTCCCCCAAAAAAGGCTACAGTCAAGAAATTAACCAATAAAAAATGTTGATTATGCTGTGAGTAGAAAGGAATTGTTCATTTTGCTGGAAGTGGAAAATTGATACAACCATTATGGAAATCTGTATGCAGATTAATCCAGAACCTAAAATAGAAATTCAATTTGACTGAGTTATTTACCTTTTAGGTGTCCTCCTAAAATAGTTAGATGCACTAGACCACAGTGATGAATATGAACCTATGTTTTTAACATCACTGTTCATAATAGTTAAATATTCATTAAAGCTAAATATTCATAATAGCCTGTATAGCCATGAACAGATGAATGATAAAAGAAAGTGGTTTATTTTTACACACAATGGCATACTGCTCTTCAGAAAAGGAAGCTAATCCTGAGGTATTTTCAGAAAAATAGGTGCATGTTGAAACCATAATGTTAAGTAAACTAAATCAGATGAACAATCTGAAAAATACATGGTTTCATTTTTTTGAAAAAAATATACTTTATACATATATTTATAAATATATATACTTTTACATATTATGTATATGTAATGAAATAATACACAAATTTTAGGACAAATGAAACAGGAAAATTACTGCATTCTAGGAATATTTATTTTGACAGTTTCTAGATTCACTCCACTATGGTATGCAAGCCCACTTTGCAAAATTTCCATTTCTTTGAAATATTAATGCATTGATTATTGCTTTGAGGATGGTAAGACTTCATTAAAAATAAATTACTTTCCAGGACAGAAAAATATATATAAATATAGAAAGATTTGTAGAAGTTTCCTAGATTTACAGACAACTTGTTAGTTGAAAGTGTATAGAGTGTTTTGATTTGGAACAACAAAATGGTCTAAATTTGATTGTGTCGTGGTTGAAAAACTCTGTCAATATGGTCAAATCTACTTAATCATACACTGTTTTAAAATTGTGTAGTATGAGTATTTTATTTTAATAAATCTGTTATTTCAAAAAGTTTTCCAAAAGCATTTCATGCCCTTAGTGATCCCTTTTTTTGGCAAGATGAGGTACACAAGCACTTGTTAGAACTACCACACACAATAATGCTGCCTTTAATCAACTCATTTTGTATGAATATATATATTTCATAATAATTTTGGACTCTGTGTTCAGAAGGACAATTATTTTCAGTTTACCAAATCACCCAATATATGTGGAAAAAGCATGCTTGCCATTTAGATGTTAATCATTTCTTCTTTGAGTCAAGTCAGGTTGGGAGACAATATGCAATCCAATGTGCAATGCTAAAGCAAGCAAAGATTAGAGTTAAAAACAGTGTCCTTACTAAAACCTTAAAAATTGTTGTAAAATTAAAATATTGGTTCTCTAAATGAGGAACGGTTAACCTAAATTTTTATAATCATTTAGGATAATAACTAAAGCACACCCAACAACATGGTGCATTTGTCTCTTTCAAGATGTTTATTTTCTGAAACATTTTCTACTTAGGTCTTGGGCACTTAACCCTAAAAGTTCATGCTGCTCTAAAAATAAAAAAGATATAGCTTCTATGGAGAAAGCAAGACTAAGCAATTTGCCTTCCAAATTGGAACGCCTCAGTTCCATTGCAGCATCCTTATTTGTTAGAAATCACAGGAAAAAACATAGGATCAAAAATGACATGAAGGAGGAGAAGCTGAATTAACCTGCTCTTCCCTTAGAGGCCCTGCAGACTCCTCTGCCTGAGACACCATTGTTGTCAACCAAAGTGGTTGCTAGTAATTCTGAAAGCATTTTACAAAATTTAGCAGTCCAGGGACAAATTTCTGCCACATCTATATGTTTCACTGTATGTAATATTAGGGATCCTAAAAATCCTTATCAAAATATTAATGTTAATTTTTGCTTTGATCATACCATTTTTAAAAATCTAAAGAAAATTTTGTGAACAATAGGGTCTAATGTCCATATGCAATTGATCTATTTGAAAATGTATGGCAGACTTATATGTTGATTCCTTTTGATCTGCATTATTTAGCTATTACTTGTCTGTAGGCTGCTCAATTTCTGCATTTTGAGGTTTAAATCACTTCTTTTATTGATAAGGCTGAGAAAAATTGTATTGGGGATAATCCTAAATTTACATTTACTCTTCCCATCAATATGTGTCACTTTGAAAATACAGTTGCTCAGGCTCACTGTCCTGCAGTTCTTTATACTCACTTGGCTGAAATTTTCTGCTGAACTTGGGAACAATTCTAGGTGATGGAACAATTCTAGGTGATGGATAGACCAATTTTAAAAGGTCCTACTGCACCATATACTCAGTTTGGGGATCTGTGAATCAATATCTGGACAAATGTATCTGTCATATCTATAGAACAATGGCCTGCCATTGGCACAGCAGGCCTGCTCCTACCTCCTTAGTAGGATTGTGCTCTCCACAAAGAGTAACACTAAGTGCCTCCCTGCTTTTCTATGAAGGGCCTGATTTTGTCCTTACAATGCCCCTGTTTCAGTCAATATGTCAGATTGAGATTTATTACAAAAATGGAAATTAATTTTAACCAGTGTTCTTACTTCTCCAGAAAAAAAGATATTTAAAATGTGGGTATCAGAGAAAGAGGATTAGGAAGATTCATAGGATACTACTCTACACATAGAGGTCAAAAGATAATTTGTTCAGCAATAGGTTTTATCATTCACATTTTTTCAGGGCCATTGGAATTTCTCTATTAATGGATATACGTTTAATGTAAAAATAAGATTGATCAGTCTGGATAGACCACCAGCCCTTAAAACAGGAGAAGTTAGAACTGTTACAGGGTTTAGTTGTACAGAATTTATAAAAGGAACATTGTGATCTGTAAGCAAGTCTCTCAAAGACACCTGTTTTTGTTTTACTTAGTAAGTAAAAACAAAACAGAGTTTACTTTAGGATGTGCAAGTGGTAAATACATATTTGCAGCCCATGGGGCCTTTGTAGCCTGGACTTCCCTATGTGACTGGGATACATCAAGTTTGACTCTTAATAGTTGTAGTACTCAAGCACTGTATATTCAGTATCCCCTTATTTCCAAGTGACAAGTCACATTTACCCTTTTCCATGTATAGTTCAAATTTTAAAGAGTTTGTGAAAAGTATCAATGGATTGTGATTCCAGAAGGGATGTTCAATAGTTCAACTATTTGCCAGCTCTGTATGTCACAGGCATTTTCTCCTGCAAGACAGCTTTTTCAGTAGGCTTGCATAATTCATTATACACATGATATACTTATTGCTACTTCCTCCAAGGATGTAGTGGCCCAGATATTTGCTTATGTAAAAAAAGATGTAATGGACAATGGGGTTTGTGTAATTCCCACTGAGATCTAAATATCTAGTCTCTATAAAGTATTTAAGAACTGTAGCATCTGAGCGAAAGTTCCTTGAGGCTTCCCAAAATAAAAATAACAGATCATTTAAAAACCAGAATCAATTTCTAATGCTCATTAGGTGATGCAAATTAGATTCTGCCAAAGTTAGGGATCCCCACTTATCAATTACATCATTTGTATAATACATGATGAGGTGATCCTGACGTTAACTGTCTTACAGTTTGGAGTATGGAGACAAAAAAAGGAGTTACAACTAGTGGAACAATGAATAGCAAGCATTCTGTGTTAATCACAATCAATGGCTGTATTTCTTTGTTTTGGATACTGCTGATTCCCTGACTGGTTTGGTTGGACAATATTATGATGAACAAGTTTTCTGCATTGAGTATTTTTTCCTAACAAATTGAAGACCTTAAAACTTTATACTGAACAAAAACAGAAATTGTCCTTTCAGGTCAAACATGAACCAGATACTGAATTGGCAGGGATCCCAACAAAATCGTATTACCCTCTGATATGAATCAATATTCTAATTTGTTAAAATTGACTATTGGCAGGTGACATTTGTAGAATTTTTACACAAAATAGATTATAACCATCCCAAATATCCCTGTTTCTTTTCTTGTTTCAAAATGCCTCTGTTGCTTTACATTGAATAGTTTTGGAGTGAAAGTGGCTGAATTGGAGAAAGCCTTGTTATCATTTCAGCAGCAGCTGTGGATATAGCTAATGCTGTACCCCTAGCATGGTCCAAAGAAATAAATTGGGAAAAACTAAAGAATACAACTAGAGAAGACTAGAGAAAAAAGATTGAGTTAGAAGAAAAACAAAAATTGGGCAATGATCCTGCAGAATTTGATCAAGGATAAGACATTAATCTTCATATTAGCATATTTTCATAGAACCATGGCATATTGATCCATTAAAAAACCTGCTTTAAAGCAAGAGAGACCACAGCCAGAGAAACAAAAGTAATTTAGGTCATTTGGAGAATGGTACCAGTGAAGTGTAAAAGAAAATTCACAGGAAGTACATGGGAAGAGATAATCAAGAATACTAGTGCCACCTAAAAATGTGGAGCCAAGTAGAACACACTTTGGCTTCTAAGCCCAGTGATTTTAGTAATTTGGTTAGACTGGGACTTATTCTCTTAATGTCCCAAATTCTCTATGAGGCCAAAATGACCTCAGCAGCATTCTTTAAGGAATTGCTAGTTCTATTTTATGATGGTAAAGTCATAGTAGGTAATAAATTGGTTTCAGACAAAGAAGAACATATCCTATTGTATAATCTTTACAAAGTGGTTAATACAGAAATAAGCTTAATAGTAACATTGGTCTGGGGATTTAGCTTAGCAGTTCAAGGGCTTGCTTGGTAAGTGTAAGGGAGTATGATCCCCGGTACAAAAAAAACCCTGATATATATATATATATATATATATATATATATATATATATGTGTGTGTGTGTGTGTGTGTGTGTGTGTGTGTGTCATGGAAGAATAATTCATTCATTCACTTTTTAAAATTCTGTTCTAACTCATTGGATTTAGCTGGCAAATTCAGTTCCAAAATAGTAATAGTTATTGGGATGAATGCTGGTATATGGCTATGTGTTAATCTTACATATCCTGAGCAATACTCATCCACCTCCATTTTACTCAATGATCTTGCTTGATGCTATGGTATACAGAGCCAAGCACATGAGGAGACTTACAACTGCAGGTACTGTGTCCCTAGATTTGCTCATCTCTGGTGTAGTCCTCTCCTCAGTGGCTCTCGGATATAATATGCAGACTGTACATTTCATTAAGGACTGGCCTAAGATTACCAATATTGCATGGAATATGTGATATATATATATATATATATATATATATATATATATATATATATTATAGCTAGAGACACAGATACATGTGCTAGAAGCTTCAGTTTTTTGACTAAGGGACCAAGTAAAGCACTTATGGCATAATCTTAAGTGTCACTACATTTTCAAATGTTTCTCTGTCACCTCTTTTCCATACAAGTCTCTGAATCCATAGGAGCATGTTAAGAAACCCATTAGAGATGCACTCCATCAAAGTACAACTTTGGATATTGAAACACTGTAGAGAGACATTCTTTCAATGTCTCAAACTAAGAATTTAATGACCAAATTCAAAATTGAGATAATCTCATGTGCTAAATCAATTTACTCATTTGGATATCTCAAGGTTGATTTTTGGATTTATTTTGGGATTCTAAAACCTAATGTTGTATTGTTTCTGCTTTTATTCTTAGTATGCCATAGAGGAATCACAACCAACTAACTTCGAGGCACAGTCACCCAGCATCTACATCAACTTCAAAAGAAAAGAAGAAACTGCTGAAGACCTGCTTGGCATTGTACAAGCAGTCAATAAGCAATATTAATGAGTTGGTATAAGAATAAATATACAGTCTGTCCTGGGCCCAGATGACTTGTGCCAAGACCACTGGCTGGGTTAAGGACGTAGCTTATAATCTTTAAGCCAATGGTCAGATTCCAGGCTAGAAAACAATCTGAATTTCTTGTGTCCCAAACAAGATAACATGATCACTGAGGACTTTGATTCCTTCAAAATCTTTCTAGTTCAACAATTTCAATTTGCAGAAAATCAGATTACTAGTTAATACTGCTATTTCTGTGTGATTTTCCAAAATGCATGCTTTCTCAGTTCTTGCACCTTGACTGCTTCAGCAGTTCACCTCCACTGCTTCTTACAATCCAACAGTACATCTCGCAGTGGAGCTCTACACCTAACAAAAGCCAAAGACACCGTGCCTTATGGTCCAGACCATCACTGGGCTTTGACCACCCTGGTGCTCCTTGTAATTAAAGTGTATATTATATCTGAGTTTTATTCTGTCATCATACCTCTGAGTAGAAGATCAGTGGTCCTAGACCAGGGTCTCTACAATGTTTTCTTCTAGTTTTTTTTACATTTCAAATTTTATGTTGAATGTTTAATTTATTGAAGCTTATTTGTTAAACAGTGTGAATTAATTCTATTTCTTTATTTCACTGGTGGATGTACATCTTCTTTCATCAGAATTTTGTTGAGGACACTCTTCTTACTCTATGGTGTACACTTGGAAACATTGTTTACAACCAGTTGAGCAGAAATATATAAATTTTTTGTGTTCCACTAACTTGTGTTTCTGATTTTTGTTCAGTAACATGCTGTTTGTCTTACTTGGTATGCTGCATAATATAATTTATGTCAGATATTTGATAATTCCAGTAGTTTTTTGCTCATTGCTTGACTATTTGAGACTTATATGTCTTACCTTAGAATTGGTTCTTCTATTTTCATGAAAAAGATATTGAAATATTGAAATAGATTTTATTGAATTTACTTAATCTGTGTAGCACTGTAAGTAATATGGGCATTTCAACCATACTTAAGTTTTTATCTATGGACAAGGACATCTTTCCCCTTATTGGCCTGCTCAATTTCAGACCACACTTTACAGACAACACTTTATTGTAGATAGGAACTGCAAGGAAAACAAGACAATATATGACAAATAATTTATAAAATTATTTTATACTTGTCACCCAAAGAGATAGATACAAAGCAAGTGCAGGAAAACTGTCCACTCACTAAAGACTAGAGAATCCAGCTGAGGTCCTGAATCCCATGGTAATATCCTGTATGCATTCAGCTGAAAACCTAGTGCCTGCCCATGGCAGTGCCTTTCACAAGTTCAACTGGTGGCCTAAAATACCCCTAAAGTCTATTTCATGGATCTGTTCTAAAAAGGCCCAAAGGTCAGTGGTAGAAAGTCTGTGCCAGTCGGATGAAGGATCTATGCCAGCAGGCTGAGGGTTCCACATTGGAGTGGGAAATCAATGCTTAAAGTAAGAACTAGGGCTCCCCCAAAAACTAACACAGCCATCCTCAGAAACAATGAAGTCCTGAGCTCCTCCAATGAAGAGACCAGCCAAGTTTATATCAGGAAGCTAAGGTGACAAGCTTCTCCTGGAGTTTGAACAGCACGCCATCACCTTTGGAGCAAGGAAGTGGTGTTCAAAGTAAGAACCAGAGCTCCCTTAAAGTGAGCCACAGTCATTCTCGGGGACCACGTCCCAAGCTCCTCTGACCATGATAACAGTCAAGTTCATATCAAGAAAGAAGCTCGACTACCTCTTCCAGGAGAATCAACAGTAACAGGAACCAAGCACACTACTTCTTATTATCCAGTTCTCCTTTTAACGTTGGCAAGCATCCTCAGGTGAGACATCCACTTCAGCACCATGCTGATTCAGGTCAGCTGGACCTCAAAAGTTGACCACCAGTTACCAATCCACTGCACATGCCTTTTGTCTTCTTAGTTAAAGTTATTGTCTTTAAGCTAACCTTTTCATAAATGGAAATATTATCCTTTTTAAAAAATTTTATTTTGAAAGTATACAACAGAACAAGTCAGAATAAAGCCAACTAAGATCATGCAGTGAAACTGGTACAGAACTTCACAGCAGGTTACCGTGATAACAGTAATAGGTATCACAGTATATTTTGCTATCTTTATAATAGCTGTTCTTTCAATCACGTATATCAAAATGAGATGAAATATAGAACACTATAGAACTTATCAAAACAGAATATTGAATAGAGCAGTACCATTAATCAGAAAAGAGCAAAACAGTAATAAAAATATTTGCCTTCAAAGAAATGGTAGAAGGAAGTCCCCCTTATTTGCTATGGTCAACCTCCCAGGAGATGCTCAGATTTCTGGTTCCCATTTGCTAATAGGTAAGGGGGTGGGGAGGAGAAGGAGGATAGGGGAACTGGGATATTTGACTCTAGGCCATGTAGCAGTAGGTTCACTATTGTATAGCAGGGAGGCAGGATGGTCATTTGTTTTCACAGTGTCCTCAGTTCCAACATGGCGTGGATCTCAGGAGATACTGCTGGTTCTCCCCCTGGAAGGACTGCAGTCTGTCACCCCGCCTCCACTTACCAGGGAGGGGAGGTGCTTGCTTGGCTTCCCAGTGTCCTAAATTCCAACACTGTGTGGATCTCAGGAGATACTGCTGGTTTTCCCCCTGGAAGGGCTGCAGTCTGCCACACTGCCTCCACTTACCAGGGAGGGCAGGTGCTTGCTTGGCTTCCCAGTGTCCTAAGTTCCAACATGGCGTGGATCTCAGGAGACACTGCTGTTTCTCTCCTTGGAAGGGCTGCACTCTGCCACCCTGCCTCCACTTACCATGGAGGAGAGGTGCTCTGAAATATTATTCTTGATTTCTGTTTTGAACATTCTTTTAAACATAAGTATTATTGAATTTTACATGAATTGTATATATTGCAACTTTCCTTATTTTTTATCTGTTCTGTTTGTAGAAGAATTATTAGGGTTTTCTGTATATAAGATCACACATCTGGAAAGACAATAACTTCTGTTTCTTGGAACTCCTTCTCATTACTATAAATAGTGACTGCTGCTGAAGATGTAATATGAGATGACACACAAACTTAGGTGCCCTCATGGTAAAGTAGAAAAGGTAGCTTTGCAGAGAACACGACAGGGCATGGAGCTCACAGGGTGACAGGCAGATTTAGAAGTGCTGTCATATGGAGTGTGATGGCAGAGAAGGATGCAGTTTTGAGTCATGTAATACCTTAAGGAGTTTTCAGCTGGCCTAAAACATATATGATTGCATTGGACTTGAAAAAATATGTGAAGCATCTATGCTGGCTTTTATATGTGCATGGAATTAAGTTGCTTGTTTCCTAATTTAAAGGTTCAAAATTGTGTGCAAGGATAGACATCTTTTTCTCTGCATTTACCTTTTATATCGAATGTATTTCTAGAAAATTCCACTGCTTAAAGTCCTGCTTTCCACTAATTCTTACTTCACATATTTAACATCTACTCTCCTAGACATTTCCCTGTCCTCTATAATGTCTCTTTCTCATTTAAAACAGTATGCATATTTCTAAATTAGATGAATGTCAATAATGTCAAATATTACAGTAGATATTGTTGACTTAGAAATGTATTGATTTAGAAATATGTGCTGATTTAGAAATATGTCTCTTTATAATAATCCAAACATGAAGCAGCAATACCACTTCAGACAACTGTTTGTGCCTCAGTTTTATCACCTGTAAATTGTGGCTTGAATATTATCTTTGAATAATGTAAGAAATTATAGGAGATAATTGTTTTATTAAACAATCTTGTGAAGTTTTATATATTTTATATTTCCATTTCTGTTTCTTTGGAGTTTATGCCACATTCACCAGGACAATTCTTTTGAACAAATGTAAAACTTTGCCAGGTACTGTGCTTATAATTTGCATTTTAGTAGTAACTTACTTCATGTACTTAGTGCTTGCTTCTTATGTAATATATTCCAAAGGTTTTCATCTATCTTCTATTTGTTTTCTGTGTGTCTCTTTTTGATATGCAAGTGTGTTCATCTAGCAAATGTTAGTGTTAATGTCATTTGTGATTCTGTTAGTAGTGAACAGGTGCCAATCACATCCAAAGAGTGGCACTGGACCCAGGAGGAGTCATGGACTATAACTAGCAGGCGCTTGGCCCTTTTGTGGTGCATTATGAACTCGTTCCAGAAGACAGCTTGGTCCAGGGGTTTCACTGGCTAGTCATAACCACTTGATAACCTCATGGCATTCTGTTTAAAACTACAGCAAAAAGCAGAAAAATGGATTGTTTTCAATGAGTATAATATGGGTCATATGTTATTATTGAAGCCAAAGTCAAACATAGATTCTGAAAGAATTTAATTATTGTAGTAGCTTTGTTAACTGCTTATAATTTTAAGAGTTAGGTAGAGGAATGTATGAAAATATATGTTTTTAACACAATTGTCAAGTGCACACAATGAAAAATAAAAAGTTCAGTTGTATATGTATGGCTTAATTTTCCTGTTCAAAAAGAGAAATGAGTTGAGCAAAGGTATCCAGAACTGTTCTAAACTTCAGTAGTGATTGACTCAGAATTATGGAATAATTTCATTTAAACATCCTTTTCATGATCACTTGCTTTACAGAAATATCCAACAGATAGTATATGTTAAGGAGTCATTATATACTTCTGAAAACTTTGTATTGTGATATCTCCTTTGCAAACTTTTTTATATTTACACTTTTAAAAATGTGCCTATCAGTCAGAGCATCACTGAATGAAACTGCAAGAGCAATTTACAAAATGGAATAGCAAATATATAGAATTTAAATTGGTAAAATGAAAATATCTTTCCAGAATTATAGTCCCTAACAATTAGAAATCACTAGTGCAATAGTGATACATAATTCTATAGCAGTCATATGACACTACTATTAAATTCTTCATAAGTACAGTAGTTACAAAGGAATGAAACAGTCCAAATTTACCCAGCAAGATGGAAAGCATTGTGGATGGAAGGTCAGCCTTCATGAGCAGCAGGACTTATAAAGGATCACTGATAATTGCCCTCAATGGTCCAGCAGGTCTGCACTTGTCATTGTGTTTATGGTGACCTACACAGCTGCTACTTTGGCCTTAATGTGAGCAGTGTTGTCAACATGATAAGCAAACATGGAAATTCCCACCATTAGGACACTATGATAAATAGCCTAATAAGTTCCATTAGTTCTCCCATGAGTGATGAAAGCTTTTGATTGAGGATGGCCTGGTTTAGGAATAGGTGTAGGTTTAGGAATGTGTGTGGATCAACACATAACACATTAGAAGAATTCCTGACACAGAAAAGACAAGAGGAATTCCTTAAGTCAGTGAAAAAGATGGTCTCTTCTTCAAAAGCTGAACACATTGTTACCCCAGAAAAGTGTGACCCCAGCAGGAGCAGAACCTTGTTCCTTTCTCACTGTAACGAAGGCCTCATTAAGGGTGATTATATACAATTGAAACTCCCAGGTTGATGAGCTTCTTAAGTGTAGATGCTCTTATGGTAACCAAAGAAAGCATACATCAATAAGATTAATGGCCAGTCCATTAACGACATCTAATTTAAAACTAGATGTCAAAGGTAAAATGTTCAATACTTAAATGTTGTTAATGCACTTGCTCTAACAGTTGCTGAACTCATCTGCTGTCCAACTGCACAGTTCTTCTCCTCTCCAGGTCTTACCAAGAAGATCATTCTGGGGAATCCATTCAAACAGCTGAGTATTGGGTCCTAACATGGCTGGTTTCCCTGTACCTCCATAAAATTTGTGGAACACAGAGACCTGACTGTGCAAAAAAAAACTAGAAAATCTCTCTGTGTATTAATGCTGTAGAATTATTTAGTAATCACACAGCCATAATGCTTCAGGTGATAGTTGAGAGGAGGATATTTTAGAAGTAATTTGCAAACATTAAGATACATAGTTAGACTGTTCACATGTATTTGTTAGAAAATATTGTACTAATATTTTATTATGGACAGTACTATGTTTTGATTCTCAACACAGTGGGTACACAGTTATTATTTTAATATTAATCATTTAAATACTCTTAAGAGTGAGATCATAAGGGAAAATAGAAAAAGGAAGAGTAAAACAACATGTAGGGATTTAAAACACAAAGACATATATGTATGATAGATAACTAATTTATTTAACATAATTTAGTAATTTTTGCTCTCAAAAGTAATGTTTCTCCAAAAATTTTTACCTTTCGCCTGTGAGGTGTTATAGTTTTATTTACTCCCCAATATCTATTTCTCTTTTCTTTCTTCTTCATTCATTTCTATCCCTCTGTTTTCACGCCTCTTTCCTTTTTTCTATCCATAAAGTCTACTTTTTAACTTTTTGTTCTTCCCTCCTATCTTCCTTCCTTTCTTGCTTTCTCACTTTCTTTCTGACTATATTTCTTCTTCCTTTTTCTTAGAAGATCGGAATTCAGTAGGTTTTTTTGTATTCCATTTTAATAAGAGAGTTGTTCAAAGTCTAATAAATGTGTACACAGTCTTCTTTTGGGAGGAAGTAACATGACCTTTCAATTCAGTATTAAGAGGTACAAAGCTTTAAAATAATAAGCATGCAAATAAATGAATGGAATGCAGAATGAATGGAATTTAGCAAATCTATGAAAAATCAGCCACAAAATATAAATTGAGATGAAATAGATGGCATAAAAGTTAAACAGGACACAATTGACAATTATTTTAGAATCTCATCTCTTTTTAACCTTAGAATATTCAGTTTGGAAAGAATAATCAAATCTTGATTTCTACTCCTGAATCAATTTTGTTTTTGATAGAATATAAAAATTTGGAAATTTAGAGTACATTTTTGAGCACTTTTCCTCTATTCAATGTATAACTTTTTCTTACCCTGGACCACAAGAGCATCAACTTTCAAAATATTTTGCATTAGTTAATGCCAGTTAAAATACTTAGAACAGCTTAATATTTTCATCTCTATTCAATTAAACATGTGATCATAAAAGTATGTTTCCACAGTATGACAGTGATCAATGTGGCAGATGACATGTAAGTAAACTGTCCATTTCAATGTTGTACACATTCCCACTTACAGTTTGCACCAGTTATGCTCGGTGCACAATGAATTCAACTGGTCCCAAAAAGGAGTATGACTTGCTCTGTTCTCTCCGCTGTTAGAACAAAACTGCTCAGCAGGATAAGTGAGTATACTAATCTTCTGTGGAATCTGTGCAAGGGCTGAGGCAATGAAGCTGGCCTTTTCATCTTTGAGATTTTTGAACACTGACCCCTGAGAAAACAGCAGCACACCGTGCTTACCTGAACTCTGGATATAAACTCTTCCATTTCCTGTATACATCAATTCTTTCCATTAAAATGTGCACTAGTTGGAGGAATAAAGTGAAAAGAAAGGTTAGATGAATTGTTAGATGATGATTTGACTGGTGTCTAGATATCCTTCAAAATCTCATGCACTCATAGGTGGGGCTGATGGATCTTGTAAATGTGATGTTGAGATTAAGTTTGTGGTACTAGGAATAAGGGTGCCACATTTTGAGAGTATTTGGAACTGCTGAAAGGCACGAAGCTTACATGGAATATAAAGGGATAGAAAGAAGAATAACTGCTGCTTCTGCTTCTGCTATTATGCTATTTCTGCTGCTGGCTTTTCTTGTTTCTTGATGTTTTCTGCATGCCCAACCTGCCATGGCCTATTTCTCCTCTGTGATGCTATTCTGCAATGTTATTCTACCTTAGAACCAAACCATTATGGAATGAAACTGCCACAAACTGAGAGATAAATAAACCGTTTTTTCTTAACATTTTGGTATTGAGTATTTTGTTTTGGCAAGAGTGAAGTAATTAAGATGAAAAGGTTCTGCTGTTTGACATGCAGAACTATCTGGTTAAAATAAAACACATTTATTGAAGATATCTAAAATATGGGATTAGTCATTTTAAGCACAAATATAGAATCAAGTCATTACAGAGGGGAACAAGCAGTAAGGAGCACCTTTGCTTGGTCTAGGAGATGGAATTGTTATACACAGCATTTAATTTTCCTAACTAACAAAGTTGTTTGCACACTTATAAATGTATTCATGGAGGAAAGATACTAGATGAAGAATTTACACATTATGAGAAGAGACTAGAAAATGATGGGCTCTAGACAATCTTTATACCACAGTCACTTGGGAATATTAAACTTTCAATTTTAAAACAGAAAAACTTAAAAATTGGCCACTGATATGTAGATTTGTGATTTCTTCCATTCACACAAAAGCATCTTCAATTTTATACTTAGCACACTTCAATTTTTATTCATCTGTCATAACCATCAATAATATTTTCATTTACAGAAAGGGTTGTGAGGAGATAGAACATTGTAGGTCTGTAACACCAGACTACTAGAAATCTTGAGCTTTTGGTGTTTAAACAGGTATAAATGAAATGATATAAGATATCCTGACACTGAATGAACTGTGCCTAACCATGGAAGGATCGTTTTGATTTTTGTTCACTTGTAAAAGGAAAAACTGAACATATTTTGAGTTTGGGATCTGCTGCAGAGAAGAAAGACAAATTAAGCAGATAACATATGGGAGTAAACACTGACATGAATGATTATCATGTTTCTTCTGCAAAATTACACAAGCTATCTTTGAATCTCCCAAACCTTTCAGAGCCTCTACAGAGTAAGCAGGAAATGAACATCAGCAAAATTGTTGTGCAAAGATTACTTGAGTAACTCCTGCTTAGACTCAGAAAAATTCCTACATTTCCTATAATTTCAAGCTGTTACTGTTATTACATCATAAAACATTTGTCCTAATGCTTAGGGTCAAGGAAAAAATATGAGTCTGACTTGGAAAACATTATAGTCACTATATTGAGAGAAAAAGCTCAGTTCTTAGATCCTGAGAGACTAACGTGTGGACTGAGGAGAATCTTGGTGTTGTGATGTGGCAATGCAAAATATTTTAGGGCTGAACAAAGTGAAAGATAAGGTGTTCAGTCAGGAGGAGTAAGATTATCTGGGTCCATGTGTTCCCCAGAGTCTGGGAACCTATGGAATCTAAGGGAAAATTAGCCCTTGTGGTATATAAACGGCACCATTATTAGATAGAGAGGTTACATAAAAGAGATTAGCAGGAATCCCCGAACTAAAAATGGAAATAAGTAAAAAAATGTACTCAGTGGCAAGATTTAGTAGTAGGCAAGATGATTCAGAAGAAAGAGTATCATAAAGACAGGGTGGTTGTTCTAAAAATTCAGTGAGTAATGATAAGAGAATATAAAACATGAAATTTTGTAAAGATTATCTCAGATATACTAGACAGCCTTATAAGGACAAATTTAAGGATAATGGGCCATGATGATGGTGTTGAAATACAGGCTATTAGTTGCACTAAATTACTGCAGAAAAAAATTCCAAACTAGGAATGAGTTTGATATCCAGGGAAAAGAAGCATACGGGACCTCAAAGAGACACGGAACAAAGGAACCTCTGCATGATGACACAATGAAGATGCTAGATGTGCTGAGCAAACAGAAATACTGGAAGCTGATAAAATTGCCAAATTACTTTAAGGACAAATTCACCAGTAAAGAACAGTAGATTTCTCAAAAGAAAACTTAAAATTTAGGAAAACTTGGAATAAAATATTTTAAAGCCTGAAAATAAATTTCAATTTGTATTATTGCACACTGCAGAAATTTTCTTCAAAATCAAAGGAGAAATATGTCTTAGCACAATAAAGTTAAATGTCATAAATTCATAGCCACCAAACTACCATCACAGGTTGTCCTAAATAGAAATGATAAGAACAACAACTAGAAGGCCCAGTGAAAGATTAAATATCACTCAGAAAGCTCTTAAATGACCGTCAAACAGAAATATCTCAAGCAATATAAAGAAAACCAACAAAAATGATCTTATGTCATTAATAATTGCATATAATTTATATGATCTTAATTATCCAATAAGACACAGACTGCCAGATTGAGTAAAAACAAGATTTTTCTGTGTGTTTTTTTCAAGAGAGAAACCTCACATGCAGAAGTGGATTGGGAAAAGGGACAAAAATGATACTTCAAGCAGGTGAAACCTAAAGTTCAGCAGGGTTCATTAACTTTATACTTAACAATGTTGACTTCAAAACAAAACTGTTTCAAAAAGACAAGTTGTTTCACTATAATTAAGAAAACAATTCACCAGAAGAGGGAAGAATTTTAAGCGTATAAGCAACAAAGTTGCTCATAATCCATTTCCTAAAACAAACACTGCTGCACATAAAAAGAGACACCAATACACTCATAGTGGATGAATTATGAATGCCCCATCTCACAAATGAGATGAACCAGATAAAAAATACAAAACAAGTATCAGAGTTAAATTACACTACAGCTAAAACTAATTGAACATATATCTTCATTGTCTTACATCCAACAGCAGGATATCCACAAATTACAGAATTCCATGAAATTTTTCAAAAATTTTAGCCCCAAAATCAGTCTCACTTAATATAAATAACTTATCACAATACAATAAAATTAATAAAGACAGCAAGAGAAGTTATACAACTACATACAAAGAGGGAGACTGAGTAATATATTTGAACTTACAATGGCTCAAAAAACAAGAGAGAGATTTTTTTTTTATGGTACCGGACATTGAACTCACAACCTCGCACTTGCCATGCAGGCACTTATGGCACTGAGCTAAATCCTCATCCCCAAATAAGAGTCTTTAATAATTCCTTGAATACAGCTATAGTGGAAAGAAAATATATCTTAACATATTGGGCATAATAAGGCACTTCTAAGGTTGAAGTTTATAGCTATAAATGTCTAATCGAAATAACAGAGTGATCTCAAAGAAGTAATAATATCATGTACTTGAATATCTCATAAAATGAAAACAATCAAACTGAATATGAATATACTAAATAAAATAATACTATCAGATATGAAATTAACAAAAATGAGTTTAAAAATAAAAGATACCAGTTTAAAAATAAAAGTTATCAGCCTCAAAACCTGGATGGGTGGTGTAGAGTTCTGATTGTCTGCCCCCTCTCAGCCCCTGGACCTTGGAGGACAGTGGATCTTTGGCTGCCCAACTCCCATCTGTTCCCAGACCTCAGAGAGTGGTGGATCATTAGCTGCCTATTCCCTCTCAGACCCTCAGAGGGCAGCAGATTTTGAGCTGCTCCCCACCTCAGCCTTCAGAGGGTAGCAGATCTTTGGCTGCACCTTATCTCAACCTTCTAGATCTGGCACTACTGCCCCCTCCTCCTCACAGAACATTTTAATGTAGTGGATTAAACTTACTGGGCTGATGGGACACTTAGGAACCCCTCATCCAAACAGAGGACCTCAGCAGGCTTGCATGAGTGTGGTGATTTTCCCCTAAAATAAAGGACTTCAGTATGTAAACAGGAGCACTAGCAAAGTCCCCTCCAGCTGTGGGACCTTGGTGAGCCTGGCAACAGTGTGAGTGAATCCTTACTCCATACAGAGAACTTCATGTTGGTTGAAGAGGGTGCTGATAAAGCCTCTCCCAACCTTGAGAAAAATCAAAAGGGCTTAAGAGACACCCAGTGACAAAGTAGGGTCCCAGCTGAAGCAAACAGTACAGCCAGGTAGATCTGGTGGACTGGAACACCCTGAAGACAGTAATAGCAGGAAGTAAAGGTTGACTCACATCAATACTCCTGGGCTCTCCTTGAAATATTTGAGCATAACTTCATATACTGTAGCATCAAACATATCAAGGCAGTGTGAAACCATTCAAGAGGATGAACGTATTACAGGGTATTTAGAACCACCTAATGGAAAACAAACAATGGTTTCTATATTATCTCTTGGCCTATAAAAATTTTCATTTATACTATCACATATAATAAAATCCAATAAGATATAACATGATAAAAGCAATGCAGACAGAAGAACAACAGTTTGATGGGATTTCAAAACAAGATGATATTAAATCAGCACTAGCTATTATGATGTCTTGTTTTCTTCAAAATAGCTGTTCATATCATCATAGACAATAATATCAAACAGCCCAGAATAAAATCATTCCACTTAATGAGTGAAAACTTTATAAGGTTTCAAAGCCATATAATGGTGAATCATTATTACCACATACTTGTATGTATTTGCATCATTTCTTACACTAGGGAAACTATTCAGTATTCATACATGTGAGTTTGATTTATTTCACTTATGAATATGATCTCAAGCTGTGGTTTTATCTATAAATATCTCAGTGTGATCCTTCTTTATAGCTGAGTAGTATTCCATTGTATAAAAATGCCACAACTTTTTTATCCATTCCTCAGTTGATGGACACTTAGGTTGTTTCGAACATCTGGCTATTACAAATTGTGCTGCTATAAACATGGGTGCACATATATCACTGTGGTATAATGATGCCCATTCTGGTGTGACTATTATCTTCTTTTGAAGTCCTGTGATGTCTCCAATGTTTATATTTTATTGGTTTTGCTCTGTAGTGTTTTGTTCAATTTTATAATAACATGATATAGGCAATTCTTTTTAAGATAGCAAGAGGAATTATGGTAACTGTTGTTGATCACCTTGTATTCTGTTTTTACATCCTGTACTATGTCCATTCTTTTGATTTGACTGACTCTGCTTTGTTATGTCACACTTGGTTTTATTCTCTTCAAGAAAAAGTAATAAGAACTGTGGGATTAATAAAACCCCAAAATTTGTAAATGTTATTGTAAAAAAGAGAGGAAAAGAAAGTATTCTAAAGGACACAACTGCAAGTGTGTTTAGGTATGTAAAATAGATGACCATATTACTAAGTTTTTATTGGATCGTTGAACACAACTGTTTGTAGTCTCACTGTTTGAATGTACACTTTGTATGCTTTAATTTTATAACTTGAACAACTATTTCTTTTTCTTTTTCTTTTTTTTTTGTCTTTTTCCTTTTTATCGGTACCGGGGATTGAACTCACGACCGCCTGCTTGCAAGGCAGGTGCTTATGCCATTGAGCTGAATCCCCAGTCCCTTGAACAACTATTTCTAAGATGACAATATGTAATCTATTAACTAGGGATTTCTTACTGTATATTTATTTTTTTTTTTGAAATTCTGTATTACTTGTACCCTTTTACTGTTTTTTTTTCTTTAAATAAAATTAAAAAAAATACTCCTGGGCTTGTCAGCCAAGGAAAACTATAAATTCACCCAACAGGCCCTGTAGGAGGAATTCAGGTGGCTGGCATTCCTCTTCATTTAGTACCCAGCAATTGGACAGACATTAACCACACAGTAGGATCCTAAAATACACACTATCCAGTCCATCAGAAACAAGTACAGGAGACATCAAAATAGAGGACATTAAAACCCATACAAAGAAAATTTCTGAAAAGATAGCAAGTGAAATAAAGAAACAAATCCATGAGGCTATAAAGGAAATCATATTAGAAACAATCTCTCACATAAAGACAGAAATCAGATTTTAAAAAAGGAGCTCCTCAGAACAGCCAGAGAATATATATATATTAATATATATATTATATATATATATATATTAAAAGATCATGGAAAAATGATGCAAAGCTTGAATGAACAATATAAAAAAGAAGTAGAATGCATGCAACAAACTCAAAGATATATCCAAGAAACAAAAACTTCTATCGAACGCTGACAAAACCATTTACATGAATCTGTGGATAGAATTTCAAGCCTTGAGTACAGGATAGCAGCTAGTGATCATGAAAGGATAGAAGTTTTAAAAATAACAACATAGCATGTAATGACTATTCTACAGCTTTAATAAGATGCAAAGAAAAACAATACAAGTTTAATAGGCATCAATGAAGATGCAGGGGGCAATGTGAATAACATCAGTAACTATTCACAGAAGCGGTAGCAAAACATTCCCAAACGTGGGAAAGAATCTGATATACAGATAAGTGAGGCATATAGCATGCCAAAGAGGCATAACCAAAATAAGCCTATATGCTGATATATAATAATTAAGATCCCAGGTATATATCATAAAAATAGAGTACTAAAAGTTGTTAGAGAAAAGACACAACTCACCTATCAAGAAAAGCCATTAGAATCACTAACCCTCAAGTTAAGATGAGCTTAGAGTGAAGTATTTCAAGCTCTGAAAAAAACCAATTTTCAACCAAGATTGATGTGCTCTGCAAAACTTTTTTGAAATTTAATGAAAAATCTCTTGAATAATAAATGGATTAGAGATGAAACTAAAGTAGAAATTAAGCAATAACAACAATTCAAGGAAAATACGGATTCAACATATGGAAACTTGGGAAAAATGAATGTGGTTCTAAGAGGGAAATACATAAAAAATAAACTGTCACGTCAAGAAAACAGAACAAGCACAAGTAACAACCTAATGCTACATATCAAGCTTTTAGAAAAAGAAGAGCAACTAAAACCCAAATCTCATGGAAGAGAGGAAATTATAAAAATCAGAGCAGAAATTAATGTAACTGGGACTAAAAAGTTACAAACATTTAATAAATCAAAGAGTTGGCTTTTTGAGACAATAAACAAAAGTTAAACCTCTAGTCAATCTTATTGAGAAAAAGAAATAAAAATCACAAATTTATGCAACTAAGGACTGAAAAGAGAAATTGCTACAGATCTATGGAAAGTCAAAAGATCATAAATATCTGCTTTGAAAATCTCTATTTATATAGAGTGGGAAACACAGAGAAAATGGATGGATTTCTAGAAATGTATGAACTACCAGTGCTCAATGAAGAAGATATGGCAGTTTTGAAAGACCCAATATCAGCTGCTGAAATTTACTGAATGATTAAAACTTAGCAACAAAGGAAAGGCCCAGGTCCTGATGGATTCAGAGCTGAATTCCACAAAAAATTAGAAAAGATTTAATACTAATACTCCTCAAACTCTTCAATGAAATTGAAAGGGAAGAAACCAACCCTAACTCACTCCTGGAGGCAATTATTACTCTCATACCAAAACCAGAGAAAAAGTCAACCAAAAAGGAGAACTGCAGGCCAATGTCACTAATGAACATTAATGAAAATATTCTCAATAAAATACTGGCAAATAGAATGCAGCAAATCATCAAGAAGATTGTACATCATGACCAAGTGGAATTTATCCCAGGAATGCAAGGACAGTTTAACATACAAAATCAATAAATGCAATATACCACATCAACATAGCCAAAGACAAAAATCTTGTGATGATCTTAAAAGCAACATAACAAGCTTTTGATAAAGTCCAAAATATGTTGATGATAAAAACACTTCAGAAACTCAAAATACATAGTGTATACCTCAACTTATAAAGGCCATCTATGACAAACCAAAGGCAACATTATACTAAATAGACAAAAACTGAAAGCTTTCAATCTAAAGTCAGGGACAAGACAAAGATGTCCACTATCACCATTCCTATTCCATATAGTTCTAGAAATATTAGCCAGAGCAATCAGAAAAGAGAGAGAAACAAAAGGAATAAAGATAGGAAATGAAGAAATTAAATTATCACTACTTGAAAATGGGATGGTACTCTACAAAGCAGACCCCAAAAACTCCATCAAAAGAATCCTACAGTTAATAAACAAATTCAGCAGTATAGCTGGATGCAAAATCAATAGTCAAAAATCAATAGCATTTCTGTACATAAACAGCAAACTCAATGAAAAATAAATTATGGAAATAATGCCTTTCACAATAGCATAAACAAATGACATACTTAAGAATAAACCTAACCAAGAATGTAAAAGACTTCTCAGCTGAAATTATAGTACTCTAAAAAAGGAGATTGAAGATGATATTAGAAAATGGAAAGATAGAGGCAAAGGATTTAGTTCAGTGGCATGAGTGCCTGGCAAGTATAAGGTTGTGAGTTCAATACCTGGTATCAAAAAAAAAAAAAAAAAAAGGGGGAAAGAATGAAAGACAGGAAGATAGACAAGAATGGAGAAAGAAAGGAAATGGAAAGATATTACTTGCTTATTGTTAGGAAGAACCAAGATTGTGAAAATGGCCAGATTGCCAAAATTGTTACGCAAATTCAATGAAATCCCAATCAAAATACATTGAAAATACCTTAAAGATCTAGAGAAAAAAAGTCCAAAAACTCATTTGGAAACAGAAAATCTTAGAATAACAAAGGCGATTCTAGGTAACAAAGGCAAGGCTGGAGGCATCATAATTCCTGACTTGAAATTATACTGGAATGCTAAGGTGATAAAACCAGCACGGTATTGGCAAATAAATAGATCTGAGGATCATTGGAACAGATTAGAAGATGTAAACACAACTACAGAGACACTAAGCCACCTTATAGTTGACAAAGGCGCTAAACCTGCTGACTGGAAGAAGGATAGATTCTTTAATATATGATGTTGGAAAAATTGACTTTCCACATACCAAAGACTGAAACTTGATCCATGTCTATCACCATGCACTAACTAAAATCAAAATGTGTCAAAAATATAAATATTAAAACAGATACACTGAATCTACTGGAAGACAAGATAGGTAGAAATCTTGGAGACATAAGGATAGGCAAAGAGTTCATGAACAAAATGTAAACTGCATGGGAAGTACTTCAAAGTATCAGCAACTGGAATCTCTCCTTATTAAGGTTTTTGCACTTCAAAAGTAATCACAAACAAAATGGAAAAAAAAACTCACAGAATTGGAAAGAATATTATCCAGGAGTCCCCCAGACAAAGCACTGATATCCAGAACACACAAAGAATTGAAAAACATCAAGCACCCCCCAAATTCAATGACTCACTCCAAAAACAGGCATGTGAGATTAATGCACATTTCTCAGATGAAGGTATGCAAATAACATATAAATACATGAAGAAGTGTTCACCATCACTTGTCATTTGAGAAATGCAAACTAAAACAGCATTGAGATTTCATTTCACTCCAGAAAGGATGGCTGCTGTCAAGAAATCAACTGATCATAAATATTGGTGGGGTTATGGGGAAAAAGCAATGCTTTTCCACTGTTGGTCGGACACTTTTCCACTGTTGGTGGGAGTGTAGACTGGTGCAGCCACTTTGGAAATCAGTATGGATATTTCTCAGAAAACTAGAATTGAGGGAGCTGGGATTTAGCTCAGGTGTATAAGTGACTACCTGGAAAGCACTAGGCCATTAGTTTGATTTCCAGGACCAAAAAGAAAATAAAAAAGAAAACTAGGATTGGAAGTTCCATTTACTCCAGCTATTCACCTCCTGGGTATTTTCCCAGAAAAATAAAAAAGACATGTCACTACAATTTATATGCACACATGTTTATAGCAACACAATTTGTGATGGATAAATCTTAGAAACAACCAAAATGCCCATGAACCACACAATGGATGAAAAAGATGTTGTATTTTATACATTGGAATATTATTCAGCTACAAAAAGGATTATCTTCAGGCTTTAAAAAATTTATGGAAACAAAAAAGAGCAAAACTGAAAAAGGGTAGAAATAATACATAAGTTCAAAAAACAGTAAGAAATCACTAGTTGATGAATTACATATTGTCCTTTTAGAAATAGTTGTTCAAGTTACAGAATTAAGTCATACAAAGTGGACATTCAAACAGTGAGAGTGCAAACAGTTCTGTTAAATGATCCAACAAAAACTTAGTAATATGGTTATCAATCCTACACACTTAAACATACATGCAGTTATATCATTTATAGTACCTTATTTTGCTCTCTCTTTTACAATAGCAATACCCATGTTGGTTTTTATTATTCCTGTAGTTCTTATTTCTTTTTACACTAGAGACACATATTCATAAATATGGTTTGTATTTATTTCACTTATGAGGCTAGTCTCAAATTGTTTCCATTTACCTGTGAAGGCCTCAAGATCATCCTTTTTGTAATATTCCATTGTGTAAATATACCACATCTTTTTCATCCACTCTGTGGTTGATGGGCACCTTGATTGTTTATAAGATTTAACTATTACAAATTGTGGTGCTATGAACATGGGTGCACATATATCACTGTATATGATCTTTTCAGTTTTTCTGGGAAAATACCCAGGAGGGGAATAGCTGGATTGAATGGAACTTCCAATCCTAGTCTTCTGAGAATACTCCATACTGATTTCTATAGTGGTTGCACCAGTCTACACTCCCACCAACAGTGGAGCAGTGTTCCTTTTTCTCCAAAGCCTTGATAACATTTGTTGTCATTTAATTTCTTGATGGCAGGTATTCTTTCTGGAGTGGCATGAAAATTGCAATGCTGTTTTAATTTGCATTTCTCAAATAATGAGTGATCGTGAACATTTTTTTTCATGTATTTATTTGCCATTTGTATATCTTCATCTGAGAATTGTGTATTCATCTCAGATGCCCATTTTTGGGGAGGGTCTTTGAATTGGGGGGCTTTGTTTTTCAATTCTTTATATTTTCTGGATATACATTCTTTGTCTGAGGGGTTGCTGGCTAAAATTCTTCCCCATTTTGTGAGTTTTCTTTTCACTCTGTTGGTGATTTCTCTTGATGTGCAGAAACTTTTCAATAATATGAGATCCCAGTTTTTGATTCTTTGAAAAGTTTCTCATGCAGTTTGTGTTTTGTTCATGAATTGTCTGCTTACCCATATATCTCCAAGACTTCTGCCCACCTTGCCTTCCAGTAGATTTAATGATTCTCTTAATATTTAGCTCATTGATCCTTTTAGACTTTAGTTTTGTGCATGGTGATAAGCATGGATCTAGATTCAGTCTTTGGAATGTGGAGAGCCAATTTTTCCAATACTTTTTATTGAAGAGGCTATCCTTCTTCCAGTGAACATGTTTAGCCTCTTTATCAAATATCAGGTGGTTGAGTGTCATTGTAGTTGTGTTTGCATCTTCTAATCTGTTCCACTGATCCTTGAGTCTATTTCTTTGCCAGTACCATACTGATTTTATCACTGTTGCTTTGTAGTATAGCTTCAAGTCAGGAATTGAGATGCCTCCTGCATTGACTTTGTTGCCCAGAATCACCTTTGCTATTCTAGATTTCTTTTGTCTTCAAATGAAATTTAGGAATGTTTTCTCTAGATCTGTGAGGTATGTTAGTGGTATTTTGATTGGGATTGCATTAAATCTGTATAATAGTTTTGGAAGTTTGGCCATTTTCACAGTTTTGGTTCTTCCTAGCCAAGAGCAAGGAATACCTTTCCATTTTCTAATGTCCTCTTCAATTTCCCTTTTTAGCCTAGCATAATTTTGAGCATATAGATCTTTTACATTGTTAGGTTGATTCCTATTTAATTTTTTAGATGCTACTGTAAAGGGCGATATTTCCATAATTTCTATCTCAGTGAGTTTTTTGTTTATGTACAAGAATGCTCTTGATTTTTGAGCATTAATTTTTAATCCAGCTATACTGCTGAATTTTTTATTACCTCTAGTAGTCTTTTAATGGAATTTTTTGAGTATTTGATATAGAGTATCATGTCATATGCAAATAGTGATATTTTAACTTCTTCCTTTTTTTGTATCTTTATTGTTTTTACTTCTCTCTTGTCTGATTGCCCTGGCTAGTATTTCCAGAATTATATTGAATATGAGTGGTGATAGTTGACATCCTTGTCTTGTCCTTGATTTTAGATTGAGAGCTTTCTGTTTTTGTCCATTTAGTATAATGTTGGCTTTTGATTTGTCATAGATGGCCTTTATAATATTGAGGTAGACATTATGTGTTTTAAGTTTCTGAAGGGTTTTTATTATGAATGTGTGATGAACTTTATCAAAAGCTTTTCTGCATCTATTGAGATGACCAGGTGGGTTTTTTTTTTTAGCTCTGCTGATGTGGTGTATTACATTTATTGATTTTTGTATGTTAAACCATCTTTGCATTTATCAGATAAATTCTACTTGGTCATGATGTATACTCTTCTTGATGATGTGCTGCATTCTAATTGCTGGTATTTTATTGTGAGTATTTTCATTAACATTCATTAGTGAGACTGGCCTACAGTTCTCCTTTTTGGTTGGCTCTTTCTCTGGTTTTGGTATCAGAGTAATACTTGCCTCCAGGGATGATTCGGGGAGCATTACTTCTTACTCAATTTCATTGAAGATTTTAAGGAATATTGGCATCAAATTGTTTCTAAATTTCTGGTAGAATGCAGCAGTGAATCCATCAGGACCTAGACTTTTTTTTTTGGTAAGTTTTAATTATATTTTCAATTTCAATAGCTCATATTGGATTATTCAAAATTGCTATATACTCTTGATTGAGCTTTGGTAGTTCATATGTTTCTAGAAATCTGTCCATTTCTTTTGTGTTTTCCATTGTATATGAGTAGAGACTTTCAAAGTAGGTGTTCATTATCTTTTGAATTTCCGTGGATCTGTAGTAACTTCTTCTTTTTCTGTCCCCATTGGGTGGACTTGAGTTTTTTTCTTTCTTTCTTTTCTTTCTTTTTTTTTTTTTTAATTTAAGAGGAAAAAGAGAAAAACACAAAACAAACCAAAGCGGCGTAAGGGTACACGCAATACAGAACTACAAAACAAAACAAAACAAAACAAAAAAAAAAAAAAAAAAAACAAAAAACAAAAAACCATAACAGTAAGAAATTACCTGCTAGTAGATTACACACTATTTTCTTGAAAATAGTTCCTCAAATCACAGTATCAAAGAACACAAGGTGGACATTCAAACAGGGAGACTGCAAACAGCTGTGTTCAATGTTCCAAAAACATTGATAAAGTCAGCTATTTAACACCCCCAAACACACTTGCTGTTATATCCGTTAGAGCTCTTTTTCTTTTTCTTTTTTTCCCTCTCTTTTTTACAACAAAATTTACACATCTTGGATTTTATTACTCCTTAGTGCTTATTACTTTCTTTGGGGGGGGGGGAAGAATACAGTCAAATATGGCAAAACAATGTTTGGCAATTTTGTTTATTTTCTCAAAAACACTAAGCTTTTTGATTCATTAATCCTTTGTATTTTTTTTTGTTTCAATTACAATTATTTCTGCTCTGATCTTTACAATTTCCTCTCTTCTATGAGCTTTGGGTTTAATTTGCTCTTAGTTTTCTAGAAGCTTGAGATGAAGCATTATGTTGTTTATTAGTGCTCATTCTGTTTTCTTGGTATGATAATTTATTGCTGCATATTTCCTTGTTAAGACCACTTTCATTGCATCCCACAGATTGCAGTATGCTCTTTCCAAATTTTCATTGAATTTTATGTATTGCTTTATTTCTTCTTTAATTTCATCTGTGGGCCATTGGTTGTTCAGAAGGCTGTTATTTAATTTCTATATA
This sequence comes from Cavia porcellus, assembly GCF_034190915.1. Lineage (NCBI taxonomy): Eukaryota > Metazoa > Chordata > Mammalia > Rodentia > Caviidae > Cavia > Cavia porcellus. The sequence continues at coordinate 44,661,591 of NW_026947513.1, read as the reverse complement.
TTTATGCCAGTTTTGCAATTTTTTGCCATTAATTTCCACTATCAGTGTGTTATGGTCAAATATTACACATGGGTTTATTTCATTATGCTTGCATTTATTTACTTAAAATGTTTTTTTGGATAATATATGGTTTATTTTGGCAAGTGCCCCATGTGCAGCTGAGAAGAATGTGTATTCTGATGTGGTCAGGTGGAACACTCCATAAACATCTAAGTCCAGTTGCAGGTGTGATTCAGTTCTATTATTTCTTTGTTGACTTTTTGTCTAGTTGATCTACCTCTTTGTGACAATGGGCTATTAAGTTCCCCTGTTATAATTATGTTCTTGTGTATTTGGTTTTTCATGTCTATTAGTATTTGTCTTATATATAGTTGGATACTCCTGTATTTGGTGTTTATATATTTATAATTGTTAGTTCTTCCTCTTGAATTTTTCCACTGATGAGTATGTAGTGACCTTCTTTATGTCTTTTAATCATATTAGGTTTGAAGTTCACATTGTCTGCAAGTAGAATAGTCACCCCGGCTTTTTCTTTGGTTCCTGTTGCATGGAATACTGCTTTCTATCCTTTGACTTTTAATCCATGAGTTTCTGTTCAGCTCATATGAGTTTCTTGTATACAGCATATTGTAAGATCATGTTTCTTGATCCATTCTTTCAACCTATTGCTTTTGAAAGGTAAATTGAGGCCATTTATATTTATGGATATAAGTGATATGAACTGGCTTGACTTTGCCATGTTACACTTCAGTTGTTTGATTTCTGATTTTTCCCCTTGTTTAATTGCTTGTCTTACCTTGTGGTTTCTTCCTGTTGTTGTTCTGGAGATTGTGGTCATTTTTGCCCTACTAGTATGTCTTTCAGTACTCTTTCTAGGGTTGGTTTTGTGAGCCTGAATTTCTTCAGTTGTTCTTTGTCATGGAAGTTTCTTGTTTCTCCATTAAACCTGAATGAAAGTTTTCTGGGTATGTCAGTCTGGGTTGAAAGTTATTTTCTTTCAGGGCTTGAAATACCTCACTCCGAGCTTATCTTGACTTGAGAGTTTGTGCTGAAAAGTCTACTGTGATTCTAATGGGCTTTCCTTGATAGGTGAATTGTGTTTTTTCTCTAACAGCTTTTAGTATTCTGTTTTTATGCTGTATGTCTGAGATCTTAATTATTATATGTCTGGGTGTAGGTTTATGTTGGTTGTGACTGTTTGGCACTCTGTATGCCTCACTTATCTGCATATCAGATTTTTCCCATGTTTGGGAAATTTTCTGCTATTTCTTCTGTGAATATTTAGTTATGTCATTTGCACTGACTCTTACATCTTTACTTATACCTATTAATTTTATATTGTTGCTCTTGGTATCATCTTGAGGCTGCTGGATTATCATTTCATGCTGCTTTGTTATTTTTAAATGTTCTATCCTTTCATGATTGCTAATTGTGATCCTGTCCTCAAGGTCCAAAATCCTACCCCTAACTTCATTTAAACAGTTTTGCACACTCTGAATAAAAATTTTTGTTTCTTGGATATCTCTTTGCATTTGTTTCATGAATTCTGTTTGTTTTCCATGCTGTTCACTCAAGGTTTCAATCAGTTTCCCATGCTCTTGTACTTTTCTTTTAAATCTATTTCTTCTTTAGCTGTGCTGAGCAACTCCTTTACTAAGGTTATTTCTGTCTTTACATGGGAGTGTACTTATAATTTGATTTCCTTTATAGCCCCTTGGAGTTTTTTTTATTTCATTCACTATCTTTTCAGAGATTTCCAGTGTGTTACTTTGAAGTCCTCTATTTCAATGTCTTTTGTACTTGCTCCTGGTGGATTAGATGTTTGAAATTCCATTTTGCTTTTTCATTTTTCCATTTTCCCTGTTCAGGTTAATATTTGGTCTTTCAATCAAACTAGTTTCAACTATTGGTAGTGCATCTCTTGTGGTCCTACTGTAAGGTTGATGTTTGTCCAATTGCTGTGTCCCACAATGAAAAGGTAGGTCAGTCACTTGATTTCTCCCTGCAGGGCCAGTTGGGTGAGTCTTATATTTTTCCTGGGCTGACAAGCCTACTAGTATTGATGTAGGTTAACTATTGTTTCCTGCTGTTACTTTATCTGCATGTTATCTCAGGCCACCAAATCTCCCTTCCCATAGTGTTTGTATCAGTTGAGGCCTTACTGTGTCCCTATTGTGTGCCTGTGTGTTTCATAAGCCCTTGTGATTTTCTCCAAGTTGAGGGAGTCCTTACTGGCACACTACTCACCCTTCCTGATGTTCTCTGTGTGCAAGAAGGAGTTACCCACACTGTTGGCAGATTCACCAAGATCTTACAGTTAGTTGGAGAGAGCTTTACTATTGGCCTTACTCACTTTACATCTCTATTTTAGTGGCATACTAATCACATTGATTGGAGCTTGCTGAGATCCCCTGTTGGGTGAAGCACTTACATAATCTGTCTTCAAGCTAGCACAGTTAATCTGCTATAATCCAGTGTTCTGGGAGAAATAATGGGAGCTGAAGATCAACTACAGTATTAGCTCAAGGAGGTAGGGAGTGTCCCTGAGGGGCCAGGAAGTGTCCTGAATTTGGGCATCCACTGCATGCACGGGAAGTGCAGCATAGGAGCATATGTGGTCCTGGGATGAGGGGTGGGCTGGTGGTGTCAGTCTGAGTATCTGCAGGGCATGAAGGAAGCATGGCACAGTGTGATGTATGAAGTCCTGGGGATGGGCCAGTGGCATCAGTCCAGCCATTGATGGGGCATGTGGGAAGCACAGTGCAGTGGAGGTATAAGCCAAATTCCAAGGGCAGCGTGTGCTCCTCAGGGCTAGTGGGAGTCATGCAGGAAGTATCCAGTGGTGCAGGCCAGGGTCCAAGGGTGGCATCATGCTCCCCAGTGCTGGCAGGAGTCATGGAGGAATTTGTGGAGGCACAAGCCAAGTCCTGAGGGTGCGTGCATTCTCCAGAGCCCTTGGGTGTCACAGGAAGCACGCGGCAGCCCATGCTCCCCAGGGCCAGCAGGAGTCACACTCAGGCTTTTATAGGAAAATGGAAGCAACTTGAGACTATCCTTATAAGTGAAATATATCAGACTCACATTTGCAAATGTCTTTCTAGTATAAAAAATAAATAGTAACAAAAATAAAAAAATACTGAAAGAATAATAAGCTCCAAAATATTTAATAGATACTGTAATAAAGTGAAAGAAAATGTTTGAAAGGAAAGAACAACTTGTAGGTTTACATATAAAACTATATACATGTTTAAATGTGCAACATAGATATCCATACTACCAAGTTTTTGTTAGTTCATCAAACAGAATAGTTTGTGCTGTCATTGTTTGATTGTTCATTTTTTATGCTTTGATTTTGTATCTTGAATAGTTGCTTCTAAGATAACAATACGTAGTATATCAACTAGTGATGATTTCTTAATGTCTGTTTTTGAAAATTCTGTATTATTTCTACCATTTTTTGTTTTCCTTTTTTAAAATAACAAAATAAATAAATATGAACAGAAAAAACATAAAAATAAAAGATATCAAATTTTTTACTCTTAAGTAAAACTTATCCACAGAAAGAAAAAGAAGTCCCACAATAATAAAATATGAACTAAAGAAGTGTAACTAATAGAGACAAAACTGAAATCTGGACAATCATTTGAAAGTATTTGAAAATTTGTTCTCCAGTAAGTCAGGAAATCTAGAAAAAATGATCAGTTTGTAAATACATATGACCTAAAATTTGCATTCATAAGATTAAAAATAATCTAAAGAGACCAATAACAATCAATGAAATTGTTGCAGTAACAAAATGCTTCCAAATTAGAAAACCTGATTGAATTAACACTTGATTTCTCTTTATAACAGATCTGTTAGCTGTCTACCAAATTCAGTGTTCTTCCAGATTAACCAGATAATAATAAGTGAAGAAAGGCTGCAAAATTAATTTTATGATGCCAACATTACTAGGATTCCAAACAGATTAAGAACATAAGCAAGCAAGCAAGCATGAAAGGAAAAGTCACATAAGCTTTATCCTGTGGATGCTAGGATTTTTACAAATACATAATTCAATAATTATGAAACATTGGATGAATTGAATGAAAGATACAATCACATCATCTTTTATAGAGATACAGGAAGTCTTTTAAAAGATGTAACATCTCTTTAAGTTAAAAGTGTTGTTTTAAAGTAGATATCAAAGGATCTTACTTCAAGCTACTACAATCAATATATGACAAACTCAAAACCAATATATTATTAAAGTGTGAAAATGAAAACATTTTGTTAAGAAGAATATCAGAATGTCCACTTTCATCACTGCTTTTCAGTGAACTTCATTACTTGAAAATTTAGAAAGAACAACCTGATAAGCTTTAAAAAATTCAATTCAATTCAATATTTGCCAGTACAATGACTCGTTGCCTAGAAGGTTCAAGAGACATCAGTAGAAGAATTTTGTGTTTGAAGAACAATTCAGGATAATGACAGGAAACAAATTCAAGTCAGAAAAAAATTACACTCCTCTATATCAAGAATTAAACCATTGAGGATAAAATCAGGAAATCTATTCCATTTACAATAGCTTAAAAATTAAATGTTTAAGAATCAAATTAAACAAGGAGGGAAAATTCTTCTGTACTGAAAATGGCAGAACACTGAAAAAAGAAATTAAGGAACACACTGAAAAATGAGAACACATCCCTGGATCGTGAATAGGAGCTACATTTTCTAAATGCTTATATTATCCATATTAATCCACAGACTCAATGAAGTTCTGAGCAATCCTGAGTAGAAAAATTAATTCTGGGGGCACCACCAATGCAGATTTCATATTATACTACAATGCCATAAATGAATAACATGGAATTGGCACAAAGACAAGCAAGTAGAGCAAGGGGAAGAAGAGAATAGATGGAAAGAAACACACATCTTTGATCATCTGATTTCAAAGAAATAGAGAAAAAAACATATGTTGAAGAAAAGACAGATTCCCTGCAGACACTGCTGAGAAAACTGGTATTTCTCCATGCAGAAAATTGAAACTGGATCCCTATTTTTATTGTACACTAAAATCAAATTAAAATTGGTGAACGATCTCTAGAAAAACAAGAAACTTTGAAATTATTGGAAGATATAAAACAGAATTGTAGAATAACAATAGGAAAATTCTTTCTCAATAGGATTCATGTAGCAAAGGAAATAATATGAAAAATCAATAATCAGAGCTACACCAAAGTTAAAAATTTCTGCATAGTAAAATAAATAACAGAGCAAAGCCACAATCTATATAACTAAAGAAAATCTTTGCCAGCTCCTCTGTGTTAAAATATTTCTCTAAAATATATTGAAGAACTCAAGACAACTAATACTAGAAAACATACCCCAAGTTGTTAAATAAACTGAGTGGACACTACTCAAAAGAAAATATACAAGTAGAAAAATGTTCAAAATATTTAACTGTCAAAGAAATGCAATTGAAACTGTTTTCAGGTTTCATATGACCCCATCAAAATATCTGTCTTTGTTTTAAAGAGTGGAATATATTTATTAGAGAGAAAGAAAGTTTCTGTCTGAGAGAGAGAAGGGGTCCCAAGTAGATTGTCAAAGATTCTGTCTTTTCTAAGCACTTTTATAGAAGAAATCCAAAAAATCAGATAGGTACAAGGTGGGGAAAACCTGGAAACTTCCAAAGTGGTCATAAGGTGGGACAGAACTATGGTTAACCAATAATATTAAAGGGTCTGATAAAATTGATTAATTCAGGAATAAATGGAGAAACAAGTCACATAGTAAGTGCGTTGGAATGGTGAGTTCTGACATCTTCAGGGTAGTAGAAAACTATCTGGACTGTCAATTCTTAGGATGTGGTTGTACTTGCTTTGCCTTTTTTCTTGATATATGGCCCATATCAGGAGGTTTTTTTTTTTTTTTTTTTTTTTTTTTTTTTTTTTTTTTTGTCTCTTTCAAGGCTTCAAGGTATCTGAACTTCTGCTCTGGCTCTTTTGAGGGCTTAGTCCTGTCTGACTGCTTCTAATATTTCTAACTCAGCAGCCTGTAACATTCTTCCCTCTTAAAAAGTAATGTAAACTGCCATGATGGGGTAATGGGTGTTGATCCATTTGGCTTTTTAAGGCTGAATAGGGTTGTAGTTGTTGAATAGCAGTCAGGGATACTCTGCAATGGTTTTAACTAATGGCCTTAGTAGATACAAAATGTTTTCATCTTGGGTAGGCATACAGCTTTATGTCTAGAGGAAACAAAGGCAAATAAACAAGCATGTATGAGCCAAATAATACAATCATTAGGATAATTATGATTATAGTTAACAAAGATTTTTACCAAGAGGAGCTGGAATTGATGCCTATAAAGATAAAATGCATAGAGTTTTAGAATCTGACATGTCATTGATTTGTCATCTAATATCTTGAACAGTTATGGAGATATTAGCAAAAGGATCAGGAATTTACACACTTCTAGTTTTTATAATTGCATCAGTACCTCCTGTGCTGTTAGAATGTCTAATACCATCAAAATTTGGAATATGTCTAATTTTATTATATTTTATTTTATTTATTTTACTTCATTTCATTTTGAAGAAAGAAATCAGCTAAAGTGTCATTTAAGCCCATTGAGCATAGTTAATTAAGGTGTCAATATATGGCATATAACTTCTTTCTGGACAGGATCTTGTAGATCCCAGTAAAAGGAATCTAAAATTTATCTAGCATATTTGTTATTGGTTTCATCTGTATGATGTCTTGGAATTTGACATTTTCTAGGAAAGAACAAACTTTAATGAAAGCATGTAAAATCATAGCATAATCAGAAAGACATATATAATCAAAGCATGAGCCTTAAAAGTAACATTCAAGTATAGAATTTTTAAATTTATAGCAATTGTAAACCAATTGTCTCTTAGGTCCTTTTATTAATTAAGTCTGGTGTTCCTCTAGCTTTAGTTATAATTACCATTAAATTTGTTAACTTATAAGAACCAGATTAATACATTACTTTGACAAAAGAAAAATTCCCTTTTTAATGTGTACAATAATATGTACTATATTTGTAAAAACCAGTCTCAGCATCACTTTTATTAGTTGGAAATTTGGATATATACAGCAGCATTTAGGATAAAATCTCTCCAGGATTGGAGTCAAGCTTTTAGGGATAACCAAAAGAATAGGTGAAGTAAAGGTTATTCCAGTTACAGCTTAAGCAACATGTATTTTGATGACTCTGTTGAGGAACAATGCCTGGAAGGAAGACCAGAGTTGAGAAGGACAAAATACATCTTCCAATGCCCAGCAATTCACTGATTTTACCATGATTACTCAGAATTCCTCTGCAGGAATACAGGTAGAGATGACAGTCTGGCTAGAAAGAGGAGATGAGTGCCTTGAGGTCTTTAGTCCTACTGGACCAGCTGATAGGATGGGTATGAAGTCCGGGACTTTAGCCTCAGAGGGCAGTCTGATCTCCAGTGGTCACATTTGCAGTTTGGATATGAATTGGGAGGTCTTTTAAGGCAGTCCCTCTTAAAGTGGGCTGACGTCACAGGGATAGAAGGTAGGTGTCATCATTGAACTCTACTTGGAGCCCCAAGAGTCAGACTTAAGGGCTGAGATTTTTAAGGGCTCTGTTTTTGTGTCTTTGTTTTCTCTCTTTGGTTTTCTCCCAGTCCTGATTATAGAATATAAGGAAACAATTTTTACTAAAGAATCAAGCAAACTGTGGAGAAAAGGCTATCTTTTGTATTTTTTCTCATATCTGAAACTGATTGGGTAATAAACAGATCTTTAAGGAAAATCTGTCCTACTGCATCAGGATCGATGGACATGTGTTTTATTAGTGCCTTTAGTAAATGACCTAACAAGTCAGAATGATTTTTATCTTTCTGCTGAAAAATGGCTGACAATTTAAAATAACAAGGAGAAGATTTGGTTCTTTTCCTTCTTAGACCTTTAAGAATACACATTTGAAAATGTTTCCTGCTCCAACATCCTGTTTTGTTATCAGGCTAGTTGGGGACTTGGATGGGAACTGCTTGTGCCCCAGTGGGAAAGAGTGGCTCCCCTGGTTGTTGATCTTCTAGCTGTCTAAAACTAACAACATGATATTCATCTCCAAATGCAATAGCAGCTTGTAATGCTGTCTGTCTCTAATTAGAAGTCAATGTCTAATTTAAAAGTAACATTACATCTTTTCACCTAGATTATAGGTCAAAATAAATCCTCTATGACCTCAGTGTAGTTATCATGGTCATCTGAAAATTTTTGGAGATCTAACTTAATCTGTTTTAAGTTCCTGAGGGAAAAGGACACTTGAGCTCTGGAAATCCCAAATTGTCTGTGTACTTCCTGTAAAGGATATTGCTCTTGAGGAGCTTGCATAAACTCAGCTAAAATGGGTATCTCCTTGTAGAGACCTGGATTACAGCTGTTCTAGAAGCCTCATCCTTATGATTGGAAGGGGAAGTAAGGGAAACCTCTGGTTCATTAATGGTGAGTGCAGATTTGACTAAGGCTGTTTTGTCCTCAGATTTCAAAGTTTTGAGCAGCACAATCTCAGGCTCCAGAGTAGTAAAAGCTTGAAAGGCCTGAGGTGCTCAGTGTTCCTGTGAGTCTTACTTACATTTAGAATATAAATAAAGAGTATTGCTCGGTGCAAAGAAAGTCTGAACATAAGACAATTTGGACTATTTTGCCTCCTTTTTATAGTATGACTCTAGTTGCAAAATAGCATCATAGCATCATTCTGTTTTGGCTCTAGGGGGTAGGTTGACCATGCACATGTGCAAAGAAATTTCAAGATGCTCTTTTTCAACATGTAAGGATTGAACAATTTCTATAGCTAAAGCATACATTTCCAAGAAGTAAGGGGTTTTGGCACTGAGTTGCCCATGTCTGCAATGTAAAAAACATGTAAGGCTATGAAACTTACGTTGTACCAGGAATCAAAGTCAGGAATGTTTGCTGAACTGTTTTTGACCCTGTAGTACAAAAGACTTTGGGCTACCTATGCAGAAAAGGAGATAATTTAGTGTTACTTTCTTATGCCTACTTGACAAAAGTCCTCATGGCATACCTTGGGTTGACACTGCTCCATGGTAGGTGGAGGCCATCTGGAGTGTATAAGATAAATGACCAGCCTATCCATCCCTGACTGGTGTACAATTTTATCTTCCCAAGTAGCTCATGAACTTTGTTCCCATATGATATTTGTAAGTTATTGTAAGAGGAATGTTAAAGAATGAAGTGTAACTTTGTAACAGACCATTGCTTTTGATCATCAGAAAGGGAACATACACAAAAAGATGAGTTGGTAACTAGAGGATTTTGCTGGCTATACTGAGAAGGAGATCACTTCTGGCTCACAGGTTAAACTTGTTAATTATCATCTAGCAATAACATTTATATGTTAGTTAAGGTACATCAGTCTTCTAGACACACAGGAAAGAAAAAGGCTATTTACTCTTAATTAACATATGTAAGGTACAAAATGTAAACAATTCCCTTACTAGCTGCTGTGGAATGTAAACAACTGTTGCAAAACTGCCTCTTAATCTCTGAAGGGAGAGGTAATCTACATGATCTAAAAATCCACTGAAAAGCTTTAGAGAGAGTTCTTGTCTACTAGCAAAGAAATAACAATAATAGGTAAGTGGAGATTTTCGGTGGTCACAAGCCAATGTTCCACTGAGGAACTATTGGAGAACCACCAGAGAGCCACCCTGCTCAGGAATCTTTAGCTGTTCTCAGTTTCTACTGGCCAAGATAACCAAAGGTCTGTCTCCAAAAGGAATCCAGGTGTTTTTCTGGTCAACATTCAATTGATTCCATTGGTCACTGGATTCAATGAGAATTCACCAAACAGATGCTTTGGAAACCTGATCTCTGATTTTAAGGGTGGCAGCTGCTATAGGATCAATTAATTAGCAGGCAGAGTAACGACTATATGTCAAAGTTCTATCAGGGAAAGTAAAAAGCCCAAGCAAGGTCATTATTTAATGCTCTATTAAACTTACAATAAAGTTTTAATATCCATAACTTGAAAGGGTGGAGAGCCTCCTTTGCCTGTGTTAGAGATTTTTGGTGCAATAAAAGAACAGAATACAAAAGTAAAAGTAGCCTATATTCCAAGGATGTGGAGAGGAGCTCACAACCAGGAGCAGTCTTGGTATTTCTATTACCCTGGATATGGGTATAGGGTATATGTAACCTTTGACCAGGGGTGGTGCTTAGGATGGGCATTGATGACATGTAAGGGATTGATTGGAATTTTCTTGAGCACACTGGGAAAGAGAAAAGGAAGTTGCAATAGAGGAGGGAGGAAGTGACGTCAGGGTAAACATCCCTGATTTGGGCTTCCACTGTCATAATATCCTGTAATTTATTCTAGGGCAAAACACTATCATTCCCATCTTTTTATTGTTAGGTAAGGATGAAGTCTCTGTCTTACTACTTCCTGCTGAAAGCAGGTGCTGTATTGGGGTTTAGGAAGGTTGACTGGATGGCAATTGATGCCTACATAGAAACTGGTATCAGCTGTTTCAGCCGGGACAACTTTTTTTTTTTTTTTTTTTTAAGAGAAAAACAAAACAAGACAAAGCAAGACAGTAAAAGGCTTCAAGTAATACAGAATTTCAAGAGAAAAAATATACAGTAAGAATTCACTAGTAAATATATTACATATTGTCATCTCAGAAACAGTTGTCCAGCTTACAAAAGTAAAGCATACAAAGTGGACATTAATACAGTGAGATTACAGACAGTTCTGTTCAATGATCCAACAAAAACTCAGTAATATGGTTTTCTATCCTATACTCTTAAATACTCTTGCAGTTATATCCTTTAGATCACTTTCTTTCTTCCTTGTTTTATGCTAACAATCACACATTTTGGGTTCCATTATTCCCACAGTTCTTATAACTTTTTCTTTAAAGAGGGAAAGAATATATATATATATATATATATATATATATATATATATAACAAGAAACAAGGCAAAACAAAACAGAACAAAAGAAAATCCCAATGTTACAAAGCAAAACAGAGTCAGTTAGAACAGGAGGATGGACATAGTATATAATGCTAAAAGAGATTACTAGGTGATCAACAATGGTTACCATTATGCCTCTTGTTATCCTACAAAGAGGTGCCTATATCAGCTGGTATAAAAGAATTGAACCAAACAATACAGAATAAGACCAGTAAAACCCACATTGGAGTCCTTGCAGGACTTCCAAAGAAGATAATAGTCAAACCATAATGGGCATCATAGAGTATCTGGTTGCCTTCAAAGTGGTTGCCTATACCCTCAAATTTGATACTATTAAACAAAACAGAATATAATAAAATCAGTCAGAACAAGATGAGGAAAACAATACAAGGGTTCAAATCATGTTAATAGGAAAACAAAAAAAGTTACTCTAATATATCCCAATATTTTAAATTTAGTTTTCCCTTAATTAAAAGATACTAAGAAATAAATTAATTTTTAAAAAAAGAAAAAAAGGGGACGGGAGATTGAGATTTAAAAAAAGAGCATATCAATAGCACAACACAGGTCAGAACCAAACAATTTAAGCATCACTGTGTTTCACCACCAGATAGCCTGAAATTAACAGTAGTTACCATAGTGTCTCTTTCCTTGAAATATTTGAGTCTATCTTCATATACTATAGCATCAAACTTATTAAGACAGTGTGAAACCATTCAAGAGAATGAAAGTATTGCAGGGTATTTAGAACCAGCTAACAGAAACCAAATGTCAGTTTCTATGTGATCTCTTTGCCTATAAAAATTTTTGCTTATACTATTGCATACATTAATATATAATGATACAACATGTTAAAACTAATGGAAACAGATTAACAAGAACTTTATAGGGCTTCAAAACAGGATGATATTAAATTAGCACTAGCTATTATGCTTATTTTCTTCAAATTAGCTATTTGTAGTATAGCAGACAGTAATATAAAACAACCCAGATTAAAACCAACCCAATTAATGAGTGAAAACATTATATGGCTTCAAACCAGTGTGACTGGGGACCATGATTACCATGTATTTTTATTTATTCTTATCATTACTTATGCTAGGGAAACAATTCAGTATTTATACATGTGAGTTTGATTTATTTCACTTATGAGTATGGTCTCAAGGTGCGTCCATTTATTTATAAATGCCTCAATGTGATCATTCTTTTTTTTTTTTTTTTTTTTTTTTTTTTTTTTTTAATTAAGAGGAAAAAGAGAAAAACACAAAACAAGACAAAGCAGTGTAAGGTTACACATAATACAGAACTACAAAAAAAAAAAATAAACATAACAGTAAGAAATCACCTGTTAATAGATTACATAATATCATCTTGGAAATAGTTGCTCAAATCACAGTATCAAAGAATACAAAGTAGACATTCAAACGGAGAGACTGCAAACAGCTGTGTTCAATGATCCAAAAACATTAATATAGTCAGCTATTTAACATCCCTAAACACACTTGTTGTTATATCCGTTAGAGCTCTTTTTTTTTTTCCCTCCCTCTCTTTTTTATAACAAAATTTACACATGTGATCATTCTTTATAGCTGAGTAGTACTCCATTGTATAAAAATGCCACAACTTTTTTATCCATTCCTCAGTTGATGGACATTTTGGTTGTTTCCAAGATCTGGCTATTACAAATTGTGTTACTATAAACATGGGTGCACATATATCACTGTGGTATGATGCTTTTGGCTCTTCTGGGAATATGCCTAGAAGTGGAATAGCTGGGTCAAATGGGGCTTCCAGTCCCATCAGCTAGGAAAATTTTATCATTGATGAATGCTCACATCCTAGATTGGAGAAACAAAGAGACAAGGTACTATGAGTAGGCAGGCCACTATCATATTTAAGGACCCAGGAGAGGTAGAAGGAAAGGTGTCCTTGGTTTAAATATGTCATTCCATCAGATCCATGGTGAGGTAAAATCTGAAAAGTAAATGTGAGGTTAGTAGAAGTGTCATGCCATCAGGGCCATGTTGAAGTAGAATCTGAAAAATAAGTATAGGGTTAGAAGGAGTAAAGTTATAAGATATAAGTATTCCTGCATTTGAAAAGGTAAAAATTAAAAGTAGTAGGTAGGGGTTGTCTTTAGTCCAGGAGTTGAGCTGGAAAGAATAAGAAGCATGAGAAATATAAGGCCTGATGACTGAAACATGTATGGGAAATTATAGAGTCGGGTTGAGGAGAGCCAAGACTGTATCACTATAAGGAAGATGATAGCCTAGACTTAAAGGGATCTCACATTTAACTAAACAGCTGAGGGTGGAGAGAACTAAGAGTTATTATGTAGTATAACATGAACACAATTTTATGCATGAGGTGGGAGTCTTTAGGAAAGACAGTCAAGAGTCCTACTGTAAAAAAAATAATTAATAGAATGTAAAGGATCAGGAACCAAATAGGGTAACAAAACAAGACCTAGCCTGAAAGTTGTAGCTGTGGGCCCTTGGTGAGATGGAGATGAGTGGGAGATAGAAGGTGAGATGACCACTCAGGATGTTTAGATTCAGGGTAAGGAGGATATCATTTAGTTTGAGTGATATGGAATCACAATGGCAGTCCAGAGAATCTGAGTGTTGTAGGGGTGGCCAGCAAGACCACGTAAGGGCCATTCCATCTTGGTTGTAGTCCTGCGGATTTAGAAGATTTAAGATAAATTAGGTCTCCTGGGGATATGGGAAGATCTGGTTTGGTCCCATCAGAGGGCTGAGAAAGGCAGAAATCAGCATGTTGTCCTAACAAGTGTCGGATGAAGGAGAGGATTGGAATGTAGTCAGTGAGAATAGTGACACTTTGAAGGATAGGAAGACTGTGGAGTAGGAGTGGTCAGCTGCACATGAGTTCAAAAGGGCTTAAAAATGTAGGAGCCTGGGAAAGTTCCCTGAGGAACAGAAACCTTTGGATGAGAAGGCCACAGGTTCTAATCTTGGAGATATGGAGGAGGGGGGGTAAAGACAGGAAGCATACCATCTAAGGGGTCTGGTGGCAGAAAGGGAGAGTTTCTGGTACAGTAGATTTAGCTAGAAGTATTTGGGCTGCCATACATGACTGAATGAGAGAAGAACACATCCTTAGGGTAAGGAATGCCTATACATACCGGATTTCTGCTAACTTGCCTCCTGTGTAACAAAAGTTTTATAAATTTTGAAGAATACAAGGGTCAAATGTCCCCTTTTTAGGCTATTGGCTGCCATTTAGCTTGTAGATCATCCATGCCACCTGGCAATAAAAGATTAGCTTTTTGGCATTTATAGCCTTCTTTAGGCCAAGAGAAACAAGGTTATGAACCAGGCACTCTGAAGCTGTGTTTTTCAGGGGACAGGAAATAGTATTCCCATGACCAAATTAAAAGTGAGCCAAAAGAACAAATTTGTCTTGGGATATAAGAGCTTTAGCTCCTCCTCAAGGAATGTGAAAATTGTATGGGATCACACTTATCATAATTGGTCATCACCTATTTTGGAAGCATGATAAGAAAGGTTCCAACCTGATCTGATTGGCTGTCCCCCAAAAAGCATGGATCAAGATCCCAGAGGACAATAGTAACAGCCCTGCCTCAGACCATTCCCAAGGAATGTAAGAACTGCTGCCTTTGTTCAGGGATGGCAAAGGGAAATCTGGCATGGGTCCAGCTCATGAAAATGGAAATCCCCTTAAAATGGCTCACCTGTGGTAAATGAGATAAGTCAGTGTTGTTTGCAGGTTGATGGTGACAAATAAACAGCTTCCATTGAAAGGAGAAGTTATTCCAAGAAATGCTTCCTAGAAATGGTCTCTACATTGGCAGGGGAGCTCAAACTGGAAGTGATTCCCAGGAGACAACTCACTATGCCATCCTGGGTTTCGGCACCATAATGTTAGAGGTTTTTGGCACAATAAAGGAGCAGAATATAAAAGTAAAAGTGACCTTTATTCCAAGGACATGGTGAAGAGCCCACAACTGGAGTGATCTGGGTTTTTCCTCTACCCTGAATATGCGGTATGGGGGTATATGTAACCTTTGACCAGGTGTGGTGCTTAGAATGGTCATTGATGACACATGAGGAGCTGATCAGAATTTTCTTTGTGCACACTGGGAAAGAAAAAAGGAAGTTATAATAGGGGAAGGAGAGAGTAACCTCAGGGTAAACATTTCCAATTTGGCTTTCTACTACCATAATCTTCTGTGATTTATTCTAGGGAAAAAAAAAAAAAACTCTTTCAGTCTGAATGTGCCTTTGGTCCCATAAATGTGCTGCTTTGGAAACAGTTCTTTGCAGTATCACCTGGAAGTTGCTTCTTTCCACTGTGGCTCAGGTTCAATCTCTGAACGAGACTGTCACCCAGAACACTAAGCTGGGACATGGTGTTTATGTGTATTCTCCTGGAAAGGCAAAATTTCAATGTTGCATCTACCCAAGAGATGGAATATGCATCCCTTATCAAAAATGCATTCCCTGTCTTCAGTTTAGTAAATGCTAATTTTCTATGGGCTTAATTAGTAGGAAAATGTTACAACAGTCTAGAGTTCTTTCTGATATTATGTGCCTCTATAAAGAAAGTTGGGAAATGAGTAGAAATAAAGCCAAAGAAAACAAAATGAAGCAGAACAGTCTTGACTTTCCTCTAGAGTGTACAGCAGGATCAGAACTAGTCTAATGAAACCTGCCTTCCAAGATTTCAATGAGGGCCACCAGCCTAGCACTGATTAAATGGTGAAAGGAGTCCTGGTTATATTGCAAGCATTTATAGATTCTAAGTCTGAGCTAGATTTTTAAGAAGACCCATTTTATAGAAGTTTATATTAAAGTCTACTAGGAGTTTTCTAATATTGTTACTGGAAGCTGAGTTAGTGAGAAATACTATTGCCAGTGAGACAGGGTTGGGTCCTTGAAGGAGTCAATGTAGAAGCCCAGATATTTTGCAACTGTTGGGGAGACAGACATCTCCTGTTGTGGGCCAGGCCTTATGACAAAGGATCAAACAAATGCATTCATTTACTAAGGACTGATATTCTAAATAGTTTCCTAGTACCCTGAGGAAGTCAGGACTCACCATCCCAAGCCTGTAAGGGAATCATCAGTGTTCCCTAAGAATGCCTGCTTTCTAAGTGACTCACTTCCCCATTTGTTCCCAATGTAATCAATTTTAACTGAATGGATAATCTTATTGGTTAACCATAATTCTGTCCCACCTTATGCCTGTCTGCCTTTGAATTCCCAGTTTTCTCCATCTTGAACCCATTTGACCTCATGATTTTACTCTATTAAAGTTGCAAGGAAAGAGCGTTCTTGGCAACCCATTCATTAGCCCTTCTGTCTCTCTCTGATTAGAAGCTTTCTTTCTTTCAATAAATGTACTCTGTAATTAATCTCTGTGGTTCCTAGAATTTTTCTTCAGTTTTAGAGAATACAAACTTGTGGCGAGCGTAGTAGGTTGGATATTTCATTCCCCCATATCATTTGGAGGTCTCACTGATATTTTTGGATGGTGGTAAGAGTTTGCTTTGCTTCCATAGCCTCTGGACTGAACTTATTAAGGTGACAAATTTTTATGCTTTGAATTTTATTCTGTGTTTCCCCACTGTTTACAATTGCTTTGTCTCATATGATTTTGTTAAATAATAGTAAATGTAAGTTAAAACGTGGGAAAATTATAAAGTCATGATGTTTATTTAATGGTTCACTTTTATTATTTATTCTTTTTTTATTTAAAAGGAAAAAGAAAAAAAACAGAACAAAACAAAACAGTGTAAGGGTACAAGTAATACAGAACTACAAAAAAAAAAAAAAAACCCAGTAAGATATCACCAGTTAATAGATTATACACTATCATCTTTGAAATGGTGATTCAGGTAACAGGATCGAAGCATACAAAGTAAACATTCAAACAGTGAGACTGCAAAGAGTTGTGTTCAATGATCTGATCAAAAACATTAATATGGTCATCTATTTAACACACCTAAACACACTTTCTGTTGTATCCTTTAGGGCATTTTTTTCCCTCTCTCTATTACAACAAAATTTACACATTTTGGGTTTTATTGCTCCCATAGATCTTATTACATTTTTTGTAAGAGAATAAAATCAAACATGACAAATCAAAGCTGTCAGTCAAAACCAAGGATAGACATAGCACATGATGTAAAAACAGAGTAGAAGGTTATCAACAGTGGTTACCATAATGCCTCTTGCTTCCTTAAGAAAAGTTGTCTATCTCATTAGGTATTATAAAGTTGAACAAAACAGTAGAGAACAAGACCAATAAAACCTAAACATTGTAAACCTTACAGAACTTCAAAAGAGGATAATAGTCAAACCAGAATGGGCATCAAAGTGAATCTAATTGCCTTCAAAGTAGTTGCCTATACTCTGATATTTAATACTATCATACAGAGAAGAACAGAGTCTAATCAGTCAAAACAAGATAGTGGGAGTATTACAGGACTTCAAATCAAGTTAATAGGAAATCAAAACAGTTACTATAATATGTCCTGCTAGTTTTTTTCCCCTTAGTTTAAAAAAGAAATAAAAAAATTAAATAATTTTTTAATGAATAAGGGAGAGGTTGAGATAAAAGAGGGCATAACAACATAACAATACAGGTCAAAGCATGACACTTTCAGCAACCTAGTGCTTCACCACCAAATAACCCGACTTAATAGTAGTTACCAATATTTCCTTGAAATATTTGAATATAACTTCATGTATGATAGCATCAAAAATATCAAGACAGTGTAACACCAATTGGATGAAAGCATTGTAGAATATTTAGAACCAGCTAATAGAAAACTGAACAATAGTATCTATCTTGTCTCTTGGCCTATAACAATTTTTGTGTATACTACCACATATGATAAAATCCAGCAAGATACAACATAATAAAACCAATGGAGACAGAAGAGCCATAGTTTGGTGGGGCTTTAAAACAAGATGGTATTAAATCAGCACTAGCTATTATGATGTCTTGTTTTCTTCCAAATAGCTGTTTATTGCATCACAGGCCATAATATCAAACAGCCCAGAATAAAGCCATTCCAATTAATGAGTGAAAACTTTATAAGGATTCAAGGCCACATAATGGGGAATCATGGCTACCACATACTTTTATATATTTGAATCATTTCCTACACTAGGGAAACTATTCAGTGTTCACAGATGCGAGTTTGATTTATTTCACTTATGAGTATGGTTTCAAGCTGCTCCCATTTATTCATAAATATCTCAATGTGATCCTTCTTTATAGTGGAGTAGTACTCCATTGTATAGAAATACCATAACTTTTTTATGCATTCCTCAGTTGATGGACACTTGGGCTGTTTCCAAGATCTGGTGATTACAAATTGTGCTGCTATAAACATAGGTGTGCATATATCACTTTGGTATGATGCTTTCAGTTCTTCTGGGAATATGCCTAGAAGTGGAATAGCTGGAATAAATGGGACTTCCAATCCCAGTTTTTTGAGAAATCTCCAGACTGACCTCCACAAAGGTTATACCAGTCTACACTCCCACCAACAGTGTAGAAGAGTTCCTTTTTCCCCACAGCCTCTCCAGCACTTGTTGTTGTTGGTTTTCTTGATCCTAGCCATTCTTTCAGGAGTGAGATGGAATCTCAGTGTGGTTTTAATTTGCATTTCCCTAATGAACAATGATGACGAACATTTTTTCATATATTTATTTGCCATTTGGATTTCTTCATCTGAGAAGTGTGTATTCATCTCAGATGCCCATTTTTGGATTGGGTCTTTGAATTTTGGGGGTCTGAGTTTTTAAAATGCTTTATATGTTTTAGACATAAAGAAAACAAATACCTTGGATAATTTGCCAGAGGTTCCAGGACAGAGTTCCTCAAGTTTATTTGCTGACTTTATTTCTGAGGGAATCTCCTTCCCAGAGCAGAAATGCTTTAGCTCACCTTTTTTCAATAAACAAAAATCAGTAGCTTCTTACAAAGTTATGCTTCCTTCTTTAAGCATTCCTTATGGAAACAAAGTTCATGAGCTATCTTGGGAAGATAGAATTGTGCACCAGACTGAGGATGGATAGGCTGACTACATCTATCTTCCACTCTCTCCAGAACATCCACCTTCCTTGGAGCAGTTTCAACCTAAGGAATGCCTTGAGTTCATTTATATAATAAGAATAAAAAGGGAAACCTTATTTTATTTCTTTTTTTTGCATAGCTAGAAGCTCAATATTCATAGTTCAGTGAAAGTTCCTGAGATAATTCCTGTCATAGAATAAAAAGGTTTCATATACTTATGCCTTGTTTTACATTATAGACATGGAAAACTCAATGTAAAAGCCCCTTCCTCCATTGGAAGGCATTCTTAAGCACTGGAAGATGTTCTACCCTTCCAAATTGAAAGAGCCAATTGGTATTTCTCTGCTTGAGTGCATGGCCTACCTATCCCCTAGAGCCAAAAAGGAATACAGAGGGAAATATTAATTATGATATTTCTTTTTACAACTAAAATTATACTGTAAGAAAGAAGAAAAATGTTTAGAATTGCATTATGTTGAAATTTTCTTTGCATTAAAATATAACTCTTACCTATGCTTGAGGTATAAATATAATCCTTATTTTCCATTCATAGGCTTTTTTCACTCAGTGGCTTAAAACAAATTAATCTAGAACTAGGAAATCTTTCAGGTCATCCTGATAAGTATATTGATGTCTTTAGAGGATTTACTCAGACCTATATTCTAGGCTGGAAAGATATAATGTTACTCTTAAACATTGACTTCTAAAGAGAGAGAGAGGCAGCATTGCAAGCTGCTATTGACTTTGGAGATAAATGTCATGTTGTTACTTTTAGAAGGCCAGAAGATAGACAGCAAGGGGAACCACCAATTCCCACTGGTACACAAGCAGTTCTCACCCAAGACTCCAAGTGGCCTGACAACAATACAGGAGATTGGAACAGGAGACATTTTTGTGTGTATTCTTGAAGGTCTAAGAAGGACAAAAACCAAGCCTTCTGCATATTTTAAATTGTCAGCTATTTTTCAGGAAAAAAGTAAAAATCCCTCTGACATGTTAGATCATTTATCAGAGACAGTAACAAAAAATATGTTCATAGATCTTGATTCAATAGAGGGACAGGTTTTGTTTAGAGACATGTTTATTACCGAGTCAGCTCCAGACATTAGAAAAAACTTAAGAAGATAGCCTTTTCTCCAGATAGTTCACCTGATTGTTTAGTAAAAACCACTTTCTCAGTATTCTGTAATCAGGGCTGAGAGGAAACCAAAGAAAGAAAACAAAGAGACAAAACAAAAAAAGACTGCATTTAATATGACCTCAAAAACACAAACCATAAGTCTGATTCTTGGGCTTCCAAAAGGAGCTTGACAACACCTATCTGATATCACTGCCACAAGCCAGGCCACTTTAGGAAGGACTGCCTTAAAAGGCCCTTTGAGCCATACCCTAACTGCTAATGGGACCACTGGAGGTTGGACTGCCCTGTGAGGCTAAGGTACCAAGTTTCAGATTCATCCTATCAGTCATTTCAGCAGGAATAAAAGGTTTCAGGGCACTCATCTTCTCCCTCTGGCCAGACTGTTATTTCTGCCTGTCATTTCCACAGAGGAGCTCTAAGTAACCATGTCAAGAGGTAAAAATCAGACATCTTCTAGATATTGGCATATGGCTCTTTGTCCTTCTCAACTTTAGTCTTCCTTCCAGGCACTGTATCTCAATACAGTCACCAAAATATAGTTTGCTTAAACAGTAACTGAGATAACTTTCTATTCACTCTTAACTTTTAATTAAGCCTAAAAGCCCAAGTCCAATCCTGGAGAGATATTATCCTATCTAGTTGCCAAATAATCAAAATGATACTGAGACTGTTTTTTACCAATCTAGTACATATTGTTGTTAATATATAAAAACTTAAGAAAGTTCATTTGCCAAAATAACTATTAATCTGGTTCTGATAAGTTGATCAAATTTAGACATAATTATAACTAAAACTAAAAAAATTATGACAATGTCACACTCCATCAAGAAAAGGATCCAAGAGTCAATGGGTTACAAATGTCATACTTTAGAAACAGTTTCTGTACTTAAGTGTCAGTACTATCACTCATGCTTTATTACATATGGCTTTGTATACAAACTTGAATTATATATGCCTAGACTAAAAATTGTTGTTGACTAAAGGTGGCACACCCCAAGGCATCATACTGATAAAAAGCAATAATATGCTAGATTCTTTTTAGATTCTTCTTACTGGGATCCACCAAATCTTGTCCAGAGAAAGTTATGTGATATATATTGAGGCCTCAATGAGTCTTAAATGACACTGCAACTGATCTCTCTTAAATAGAATAAAATTAATGAGACAAGTCATCCAAAATCAGATGGCATTAGACATTCTAACACCAGCCCATGGGAGTAATTATAGAATTATAAACACTGGATGCTGTGTATATATTCCTGATTTTTTTTTTGCTAATATTTCAGTAGCTGTTCAAGATACTACATGACAAATCAATGACATGTTAGATTCTAAAATTTCCTGGTCTTTATCCTTATAGGAATTACTTCCAGTCCCTCTTGGTGGAAATTTTTGTTAACTATACTCATGATTATCTTGTTGATTTTATTTTTTGGCCCATATATAGTTGTTTCTTTGGCTTTGTCTCCTCCAGACTTAAAGCTGTATACCTACCCAAGATGAAAATGCCTAGTGTGTACTGAGGGCACCTAGACAGGATCTTTGCAGAAGTCTCTATGACAGTCATTCATCCTCTATGACCCTTTTCAGCCTGAATAAGCCAGATTGGTCATCACCCATTACCTCCTCATGACAGTTCAGGTTACTTCTTCAAAGGTGGGATTGTTACAGGCAGTTGAGTTAGTAAGAAAAACTATAGGCAGTGAGACAGGGCTAAGTCCTTGAAGGAGTCAATACAGAAGCCCAGATATTTTGCAACTGTTTGTGAGACAGACACCTCCTGCTCTGGGGCAGACCTCAAGAGAAAGGATCAAACAAATGCATCCATTTACTAAGGACTGATATTCTAAATAGTTCCCTAGAACCCTGAGAAAGTCAGGACTCAGCATCCCAATCCCCTAAGGGAATAGTCAGTGCTCCCTAAGAATGCCTGACTCACTTCCTCATTTGTCACCAATGAAATCAATTTTACCTGAACAGTTAATCTTATTGGCTAATCATATTTCTGTACCACCTTATGTCTGTCTTCCTTGTGAGTTCCCAGTTTTCCCCATCTGACCCCATGATTTTACTCCATAAAAGTCCCAAGAAAAGAGAGTTCTTGGCAACCCACTCATTAGCTCTCCTGTCTCTCTCTGATTAGAAGCTTTCCTTCTTTCAATAAATATATTCTGCTCTTAACCTCCATTGTTCCTAAAGTTTATTCTTTGAATTTAGAGAACAGGAACTTGTACCATACATAGTAGGTTGGCAGTTTCATTCCCTTATATCAATATTTTTCTCCCTAATACTATTATCTAAATACATTCAAGCAAGAAGTACCAGTAAATTTAGCAACCAATTTAAATGCAACATGTTCAAGAACAAAATAATAAAAATGTCTCACTGAAGAAATCATAACCTTATAATTTTTGTATGTAACTTAGATTTATCATTATTTTGACAAACCTGTATAAGAGACAAAGCCAGTATAAACAATGGGGAAATGCAAAAAAAAAAAAAAAAAAAAAAAAAAAAAAAAAAAAAAAACCCTAAGCACAAAAGTTTGTTACCTAAATGAATTCCACTCTAGAATCTATGTTACAAAGACAAAATTTTACCTCCATCTAATAATCTTGGTGGAAGACCTCCAAATTATATAGGGGAATGAAACTCCCGACCTACTATATGCCTAGTACAAGTTTATGTTTTCTAAAATTGAAGAATGAATTTGAAGAACAATGGAGGTTAAAATTGAAAGGTTTTTGCCCAAGATGGGGCACTGTAGCCAGTAAAGCCTTTGAGGTAGAACCAAGGGACTCTATCTTGATGTCACATTTCCCCACCCCTAGGCAATTTACCTGTGGTGCAAAATGAATACCAATGGGCTACCTGTGCATCACTAATGTCCCTTAGGCACCACCCCAAACCTAAGCTGCATGTATGCTCACACATCACGTGTCTGGCGGAGAGAATGCCAGATCCCAGAGGGTCATGGAGTCTCTCCCCACATTCTTAAAATAAAGGTCTCTTTTATTTCATACTCCTTATCTTTTCAGCTGCACCAAAATCCTATTAGATGGTTCCCTTCCATGCTGAAAATTCTATCAAGAGTGGAATATATTTATTGAGACAAAGAAAACTTCCTCTGAGAGACAGAAGGTGTCCAAAGTGAGTTGCCTAACAAAACAAACAAAAAATGCCTGCAATGAATTTTTGCTTCAACATGGGGAAGAAGGATCTTCTTTAGATAATTGGAGATGATCCTTTCTAGATTGTAGTGCAACAACTCTGGAAACATTTGTTGAGCATCTGCAAAAATTAAAAGCAAAAATATTTCACTCAGCTGCACCTTTTATGGTTATATTTCAGAAAAAAATGAAAACAGAATACTGTAGTGATACCTGAATGTCTCAGTGCTATTCACATTATCTAAACTGAGAAACAATGTTTCCCCATGAAGAGGTGTATGAATTCTAGATGTAGTGCATGTACACAATGAAATAATCAGCCTTGGAAAGGAATGAATTCATGTTATTTGCTTGAAATAGATAAGTGGGTAGATAGATGTGGATGACCTCCTGGATAATTCTCCATAAAAATATTACAGGCAACTGAGTCAGATAGAAATATTATAGAATGTGAGACAGGGCTAGTTCCTCAAAGGAGCCAGTGCAAAAGCCCAGATATTTTGAACTATGGGAGAGACAGAGACTTCATGCTGTGAGTCATGCCTCAAGACAAAAAAATCAAAGAAATGCACCCTAAGAACTGATATTCTAAATAAGTCTCTATCACCTTAAGAAAGCTAGGAGTTAACATCCCAACCCCCTACAGAAATAGTAGCTGCTCTTTAAGCATGCCCATTTGCTACATGACTCACTTCCCCATTTGTCCCTAATATAATTAATTTTACCTGAACAATTAATCTTGGTTAACCATAGTTGTGTCACACTTTCTGCCCACTTTGTGAGTTGCCAGGGTTTCCCAACCTTGGAGTAATCTTATCTTGTAGTTTTGCTCTATAAAGGTCCCTAAAAAGGCAGTCTTTGGCAACCTGGTTGGGACCTCCTCTGTTCCTCATACAGAAGCTTTCTTTCTCTCAATAAATATATTCTGCTCTTAACCTCCATTGTTCCTAAAATTCATTCTTTAGTTTTAGAGAACACAAACGCATAGAGTAGGCTGAGCATTTCATTCTCCTGTATCAAAAGCATAATTTTCTCCATTTTGGCTAAACCTGGCCCAATTTCTGTATATTTATATATACAGAGCTGGTTAGCATATTCTATAATTTCCTCAGTTGACCTAAAGCAATGTAAATGGATCTAGCTGAGGTGCTAATGTGTAATTGTTAAAGCAATGGGACAGGCCAGTGAAGCCCAACCAATCGCTGCTAAATAATTTTGGTGAGTTAGGTAATGTGTAGACCAGCTGTTGTCTGAGTTTGAGTCTCAAAATTAAAGGCTTTGCCTTCTCAGAGAATAAAACAACTACATATCAAAACTAAAACACAGGCCCCAAAATATTAAATACTGCCTCAAATTGCATTATATAATTTATTCTCTCTCTCCCTCTCTTTCTCTCTTTCTCTCTCTCTGTCTGTCTGTCTTTCTCTCTGTCTCTCTCTGCATATTGCAGATGGTGATTTCAGGACTCCCACTTAGTCCGGCTCACAGCTCTCTCATACTTCCTATTGTCCTCTGACACTTGTTGCGACAACATGCTGATCTCTGCCTTCCATATCCCCAGGTCCACCCATATCCCCAGGAGATCCTTCCATATCCCCAGGAGATCTAATTTATCTCAGATGTTCTAAATCCACAGGACTACAACCAAGATGGAGTGGCCCCTATTTGGTCTACTTGATGACCCCTACATCGGTCAAAGTTGCTGGACTCCAATCCTGGTTTCACATCACTCAGGCTAAGCGGTGCCCTCTCAGCCCTAAATCTGATCATTCTGACTGGTCATCTCATCTTTTGTTGCCCACCCATCTCTGTTTCACGAAGGCCTTGCAGCCACAGTTAATAGGCCAAATCATGTTTTGTTATCCACTTTGGTTCCTAATTTCTTACATTCTATTAATGATTATTTTTACAGCAGGACTCTTGACAGTCTTTCCTAAAGACTCCCACATCATGCATAAGATAATCTTCGTAATGTTCTATGTGATGACTGTCTTAGTTCTTTCTGCCCTCAGATGTTTGGTTATATGTGACATCTCTGGAAGCCTACATTCTTACCTTCCCTATGCTGGTACAGCCACTGCCTTCCCTGCTCCCCCTATTTTTTCCAGTTCAACTCCTGGATCAGAGACAAGTTTTACCCACCTACCCTCTTAATTTTTACCCTTTCAGATGGGGGAGTAATCACCTCTCATAACTTGACTTCTCCTAACCTCACACTTATTTTTCAGAATTCTACCTCACCTTGGAAATGATCCTACCTCAACGTAGTCCTGATATAATGACATGTCTAAATCAAAGGCACCTTTCCTTCTACCTCACCTGGGTCCTTAAATATGACAGTGTCATGCCTCCTCATAACATCTTGTCTCCTTGTTTTTCCAGTCTAACATACATGCATTCACAAGTGGAGTTGTCCTGACTAAAATACCTGGAACCAGCTTCTACCTGGGCATCAACCATCATCCTGTCTACTCCCCTAGACCCCAGTACAGTGCCCTCTGCCAGAAGGAAACAGTAAAGTGAGAAATCTTCACCCCTTTTCATAATAATAATCATAAGACAGGATATGAAAGAGTTTTGGCCCAGGCCGGACACTGTAGCTGGAAAAGCCTCAAGCTTAAACAAGGATCTCCTATCTCTCCCACCCCAGGAATTTACCTGTGACTCTATCTTCCCCACCCCTAGGAATTTGTCCCTGGTGCCAAATGAGATAACTGTGCATCTCTAATGGCCCTAGGGCATCACCTTAAGCTTAGGCTACTTATATACCACCATGCCACATGTCCACCAGAGAGAAAGCTGGACTCCAGTGGCCAGCTGTCGGGGGGGGGGTTTGTTTTCTCTCTCCATGTTCTCAGAATAGAGGCCTGTTTTGTTTTATACTTCTCATCTTTTGGACACACTATATAATCTTATCAGATTTCAGATCTCCCACTTAGTTCAGCTCACAGCACTCTCATACTTCCACCATCCTCTCAATCACCATCCCTGAGATAATCTCTTCAGTAATTACTAAAGCCTAGGCTCTGGCCTGTATGGAAGCTTATGTTCCAGATAGCCATATCTAGCTGGGCTTAGGACTCTCTTGGCTACTCATAAGCATAAATATGCTTTAATATCTTTATTATCATCATACATTACTCCAGAAGTGGTAGATTGGCATTAACTTAGAATTTTAATAACTTTGGTATTACAGATGTGCATTTACTGTACCTTGAAGTTTAGAAGAAATTCCTATAGATATACTGTTATATAGATAGATTTATCAGTAGATAGGTAGATAGATACAGATAGATATAATAGATAAGAGACAAAAGATAGATAATTGAAGTTAGATTCCTGGTACAAAATAAAAACAAAAATGATTGATAGATGGTTAGATAGATGATAGACAGTCAGATAGATGGACACAAAACAGATTTTTGAAAGATGATGGAATGTAAGAGATAAGCTTTTGGGGAGCAGGAAGCAAATGACTTAAAAAGGGAAAGAAACAGAGTACATATTCTGGGACTGAAAATGAGGAAGATGTTAAAATGCAGGTTCTAATATCTCAGAGTGAGTCTCTCCATTTGTGTTACTAACATGCTCTAATAGTATACATCTATGAAAATTATCACCATGTGAGTTTACAAAATTTTTTACATATTGTACATAGTGAATTTTCTCTGTATTCTGGTTTCATTATTAATAAGAAGTTCATTAGAAATGATACATATAGTAGTATTTTATGATATAACCATTTATCTGTTCCTACAATAATGACATTTATGAAGCTGTGATTCTTGCCATTTGATGTAAATTATCTCACCTAAAATGTTGTTAATTGTATTCTATTAATTTGAGCTTAGAAATAAAATGAAAATTCTTTGAATAACAAATTTCCTGAGCCATCATTCACAATTTTGCAAATGCAACATTGTAAAGTGGGACTGGGACCATTCACAGAGGAGTCTATGTAAATGCCTCATTCAGGTGTATATTCTTGATTTTCCTTTGTCTGCAACTACAGCAGGTACCCTGGGATTAATGTACTTTTTGAATTTATAGTAAGTGAAATTATTAGGATAGATTTCTATCATCAGTGGAAGCAGGCTGCTATTTTTAGGTTAGTTAAATGCAAGAGAATGTGGGAGACAATTTGAGTGACTCCTCTTGAATGCAGAACAATTGCTACAACTTTGATTTTATTGAGACATATTTCCTTATACTGATATATACAAAGCTGACTGAATGGGTTTTGGCCCAGGCTGGACACTGTAGCTGGTAAAGCCTCAGCTGGAAGCAAGGAGCCCCACCTCCCCCACCCCTAGGGATTTACCTATGGCACCAAACAAAGACCAATGGGCTACATGTGCATCCCTAATGCCCCCTTAGGTTCCACCCCAAACTGAAGCTTCTTATGTGCCTCACTCCACATATTCCACGGGGAGATCACTGACCCCGGGGTGGAGATGCAACACTCCAGGGGATCGGGGATGTCTCTCCTCACATTCTCAAAATAAAGGTCATTTATATTTCATACTTCTTATCTTTTCAGCCACTGCCAGTCCCCCACAGTTCTATCATATGGTTCCCTGGCCGGGAATGGCAGATGAGAGACTCCTGGGGCTGGTTCCCAGTTTGAGTTCCCTGCCTTTAAGGACCAGGACCAGACTGCATCCTGCATTAATTCCTCACTTCTATGCTCAGGAGCTGTAAGCTTTTCGCTGCCGGTTCACAAACAACACTGACCCAATTTACCATAGGTGAGCAACTTCTGGAGATTGCCACTGGGCCAGGCCCCAGGCAGGTTTTCTCCTCCTTTCTGCGGGTTCCCGTGACACTCTCATGTCCTTAAGACAGCCCAAGATAGGGACTTTCTGGGCAACCTGTCTCCACACTGGAGGACTCTCACATTCTTTGAGTTCAAATAGCTCAAGGCAGAGTTTTCCTGGGCCACACTGTAAGACTCTCACATCCCTCGGAGCTTTACACTCTCATGGGCAGAGTTGTTACTGAACCCAAGTGGAGTCCACTCATAATATTGGTGATGGCCAATTATTAGGAGTTTTGGAGCATATAATGTAGCTGGTCAGTCTGGAGTGCAAGGTGATGACTTTAAACTTGACAGACCATGGTCCGTTACCTCATCTGGCTGTAACTCCATGGGCTAGACCCCACACCAGATTCTATCTTGGGGACCACTTCCTGTCCCCCCCCCACAAACAGCATACATGTCTATAGCTTATCACACAGCCGACAAGTTTACAAAACTCTCTATCTTTAAGCCTTTGTTTTGAGAATGTGTCCTTTCCCACCAGTGTCCTCTTTGTTTCCCTGCTGCTTCCCCTCCCCCCACTGGCCCATTCTCTGCCCGGGTGGGGGGCAAGCCCGGACAGTGTTGAGAGATACATGCAGGACTACTTTAACCTGCTTTGGGCTTTGGGCAGCTTTGGGCTCTCTTGCCACCTCCTGGCTCCGTGCGATGTCTTGGCTCTCATGTGGCCAGGTCCACGGGGTTCAGCTTTACCGACACACCCTAATCTGCATGTCAAGCAAGCAGTTCCTCCATGTGGCAGTTTGGCTCTGTGCCAGTTGGCTACTGGCCATGTGCCTCCAGGAGCAGCCCCAGCTTCACGCCATGTTGGGCAGCCTCCCAGCTCTGCCCCTGTGCATGGGCGAGACCGCCACTGTCACCTCAAGCCCACTACTGGCACCGCAAGCCTGCTGCTGCTGCCATGGCACTGCCTCTGCCTTGCACATTTCCTGGAGCAGTCCCCCCCCATGCACCATCGTTGCCTCCACCTTGTGCATTTCTGGGGGCAGTCCCAACCCGCCCCTGTGTACTGTGTCCTGTGCTCACCCACCCACTCTGCGTGTTCAACCTACGAGTTGCATGCCAAAGAGATCCCAGCCCCTGCCCCCAAGTGTGGGTATGCTCTCTCTGCAGGTGCACTCTGTCTGCTGCTGCAGACAGGCACAATGGATAAACTCATTGCTGATCTGATGCTGTTCATGTTTTCAGATATAAAGTTCAGATTGTTTCTGGTGCCTTTTTTTGTGTGTGTTCCAGCCATGACAAACGTTTTCTTTTAGATCCAGATAATTATAAATTCCTTTTGCTGGGACCCACTAGCTCTGTCCCAAGACAAAGGTTTTGTTAAAAGTTTTAATGTTGTCTGAGAAGCAAGAAGAAAGATAATTGACTGGTATCTTGAGGGTATATAGTAACTTGCACAAGGCTCGAGAGGATGTAAAGGGTATATAGGAATTTTATTTGTTAATGTGAAGGAAGAAATGAGGGTATAAAGGAAGTTGGAGAAAGCTTGAGAGGATGTAAATTTTATTTGCCTTGGTTCATAGTACTGCAAATAAAAGGTTGAAAAGAAGTAAATGTGTTCAGAATTTGACAGTATTAGATCAGTTTTGATAGATTTATTCATAAGATTAGTAAACATTTGCTGCAAAATGTTTCCATTAAAATGAGATTATACTCCAAAAGAGGGAGGGCAAACTAAAGCCTTTTTTGTCAAGTATATAATTTCAATAAAACAATGGCCTGCCACGTGGCACCCCCCAAAAAGTGGTGTGCCATCCAGAAGAATCCTGCTCTCTGATCTGGAATGCCAAAACCATATTTAAATAACACCATAGCTGATCTCTCTCCTAAATAAAAGAGTAAAAATTAATAAACAGGCCATCCTCTAAAAATCAGATGGCATTAGGCATTTTAATACCATAAAGAAAACCATATATATATATATATATATATATATATATATGTATATATATATATATATATATAACATAAATAACATGTCAGTTCCTAAAGTTCTCTAGACCTTGTCCTTATGGGAAGACATTACTAAAGTTACAAATACCCTGTTGACTCCTGCATACTTACTTAATTCTACAGATATCTTCTACTGTAGTCCAGATCTCAAACAAAAAGGCAAAACTTGACCTTCAACCTCATAGATATCTTAATATGGCTTTTCATATTTTCAACAACAGAGATAACACTTGTGACACTTGGAGTTCTGAGACAGGTAAACCTACACAAGATGGAGCTGCCTGCCCCCCCCCCATGGACCATGCCTTAAATGCAGCAGAAGACATTGGGCAAGAGAGTGCCCCATCCTGGCATTCTTTGGGACCTTACTCCGGGGCTACTGGTCTGTCCTAGCCACCAGAGAATGGGTAAGCCATCCTAACTTCTAGCCCTCACAGGAAATGCCAGCACTGCCAGATTCATTGCTGAAACTTGCTGCCAAAGACTAATGGGGCTCAGGGCCAACAACCCCCTTTATGGGTGTCCATCTCAGAGTCCAAGTTGCACTAAAAGTCTTAGGTAAAACATTCTGTATATTTGGGGACATAGAGGACATATGTACAGAGTTCTTCCTGAGTTTTCAGGCTGCTATAGTAAGTCCTCACTCTCTAGGAGGCCTTGAGGTTCAACATATGCCATTTATAAACAGGTACTTCATGCATGTCCCAGTCCTAAATATTAAAATGGCTTTTATTCCCTTGTGTTTATATAGGCTAACTTAGACACACTGAGGCCTCAACAGCTTACACATGTTATCACTAGTAAACCTCTCCTCAGTGATATAAGACCACCTCCTTCCTTTCTTATTCACCAATTTCTCTGGCAACCCTGGTCAAGACTGTCAGATACATTTTGTCTTCTCACTTTGTTTATACTTTTTCAGGATACATATTATAAAGCCTTTCACACAACCAGGGAGACTGCTGATACACTTGCTAAAGTTCTGTTACAGCAAATCATTCCAAGGACTACAACCAGGTTACAGCAACCCATACCTGATATTTTTGGCAACCTCAGCAGTGATCAAAGTTGCTAGACTGCCATTCTGGTTTTGCATCACTCAGGCTAAGTGGTGCCCTTCCAGCCCTAGATCTAACCATCCTGTTGCCTACTCATCTCTGCCTTATGAAGGCCCCACAGCCACAACTCTCAGGCTGTCATGTTTTGTTATCCAATTTGTTTCCTAATTTCTTACATTCTATTAATGATCATTTTTACAGCAGCACTCTTAACAGTATTTTCTACAGACTCCAACATCATGCATACCAGAGACAAGCCTTACCCACCTACCCTTTTAACTTTTACCCTTTCAGATGGGGGAGTAGGCACCTCTCATAACTTCACTCCTCTTAACCCAATGTTTAATTTTCAGAATTCTGCCTTACCATGGAAATGTTTCTGCCTCAACATGGTCCTGATATAATGGCATTTCTAAATTGAAGGCACTGTTCCTTTTACCTCACCTGGGTCCTTAAATATGACAGTGCCATGCCTCCTCATAACATCTCATCTCTTTGTTTTTCCAGTCTAACATACGTGCTTTCACCAGTGAAGTTGTCCTGGCTAAAACACCTGGCACCAGCCTTTACCTGGGCATCAACCGTCATCCCGTCAACTCCCCTGGACCCCAGTACAGTACCCTCTGCCAGCAGGAAGCAATTAAAGAGAGAAATATTTGCCCCTTTTCATAACAATAATCATAAGACAGGATATGAAAGGGTTTTGGCCCAGGCCAGGCACTGTAGCTGGTAAAGCCTCAGGTGCAACCAAGGAGCTCCATCTCCCCCACACCTAGGAATGTACCTATGGCACCAAACCAAAACCAATGGGCTACCTGTGCATCCCTAATGCCCCCTTAGTTTCCATCCCAAACTGAGGCTACCTATCTGCCTCACTCCATGTGTTACATGGGGAGATCGCCAACTACAGGGTGGAGATGCCATGCCCCAGGTGATCGGGGGTGTCTCTCTCGGAATTCTCAAAATAAAGGTCATTTATATTTCATACTTCTTATCTTTTCAGCCACCACTGGTTCCCCACAGTTCTATCACTGACTATAGTATTTTCTTCTCTCTTCATTTGGCTCTAAGCATTGCAAATAAGCCTAACTAATTTATTGGTATGTAATCACCAAAGCCATCAGACACTCTCCAGTTTCCTCATGTAGTGCTCTTTCTAAAATATATAGACACAGTGAGATAGTAAAGGCAGTCAGCTCCAAAAAAATTTAACTGGATAGGAGCCTCAAGGTAAAGAGGCTATGAGTCCCCAGGGCACAAAAGTTTACATATCATAAACTGAAACAGCCTCCAAAAGCAATTCATTTGTTACTTTAATTGATCCTTCGGCATATCTTTATCTCTGTATTTTTATAGAGATTCTTTTCTCACTGCCTGACTAGCCAGCTCAAATTACTCATGTAATTCCCACTGTCCTCAGTGACACTCATCCTGGAGCCACCTCCTTCTTCACAAGATAATAAAGTCTAGGATCAAGACCTTTATTTGTTCATCCTCCTGCAGATTAGATTTAGTATCCCTTGGCTGCCCTTAACTTGGAATATGTCTTTGTATCTTCACTCTTGCCATGGGTTGTATTGTAGGTAGTAGATTGGAATTAACTTACTGAGATTCCAATGACTTCTCAATGGGATTATAACCTATTATAACTTTTTAGATTTTGAGGAAGACTGGAAAAAGGATTGCAATACTTGAATAACTGTACTCAATGTTTGGGATTACAGTAGGTGAATACTTATGAGTCTCAACAATTGGTTTTTCACCAATAAATTTACATCTAAAAGTTATTTGTTGATGAAAACAACACACATAGAAATACATAAACACACATATACCATATTCAGTAAGTTGCATCAAGTAATTGGCTGATCAGTAAAATATAACCAGAATCCTCAAATGAAACTTTAAACTTATGTATGCTTTCCTATACTGGACAGAAATCAAAAATGCTCCTGAGAACAACTTTGATCTTTAATCTTCTAAAGAGATTTTACTCATGGAACTGAAAACCAAATAAATAAGTGTTTGCCTCCTCAGTCCCTGTTAATAATTAATTCAGTGTTTTGACCTTACTTTATTCTATTGCTTTGTTTTGCTTCTTAATATTGCTGTCTTCAACATTTCTGACATCCTCTTATTAATGGAATATTTTGAAATGTTGCATATACATTTTATTTTTCACTACAAAATATTCTGAGATCATAATGAGAAATAACCCATACAACAATTGATTCTCTTAATTTGATGACTTCATGTTATTTCTAATGCTTTCTACAGACACAATGATTGTTTACCACACAATATATTTCAAGAAATCACATAATCTCTTTGGCTCCACAAAGTAAGTGGAGCAAAACCTGTACTTAATACCCTGAACTTCAGTTATTTTTCTGCTAACCATTTCCTAGTATAGTAAAGCTCAATACTATGTAATAATGTAAAATTAAAATCTCAGATCACTCTCAGATTCACTGTTTTCTGTCAGCACTGCTTTCCACTTCTTAAAATTATGCAATTCATCACATTTTCTCATGAAAGAATCTTTCTCTATTAAGCTCTTTGGTCATTAATACTGTTTTTAACTCTTTAAGCTTGTAAGAAAGACTTTAACAATATTCTTAGTGATTTTCATGACTGAATGTTCATTTTTCAACTTCAAAACCCACAATATAGTAGCAGTTTTTGTTCAGCAACTGGATCATTTCATATTTCATCTCAAGCAGACTAAAGAGCCAATCTTACCAGACAAACATGATGAGAGAATCAATGTGGAGTGTCATACTAAGGGAAATAAATTTGGAGTGACAGGTTTATTATAGTCAGCAAATCATTTCTCTTATGGAAACCACAAATTTTTAAATAATCAAGAATTTTTATGTACCTAAAATGTTCATCATCAAAAACCTGCCTTAGGTGAGAGTTTGGTAGGTTTGCACTGCAATATTCCAACAAATTCAAAATTAAGCAAGTATGGATGAGGGAATTCAAAATCTCAGTGTGTCCAAATTAACCAAATTTCAGCTCTATCCTTAATCTCAAAGCATAATGCGTCTTCCTGACAAAAATGAAATTTGAGTGAAGGAAATTAGTACACTTAGTTATTGAGGAAAAAGACAAGGAGAGGGTTAATGATAGCAAATGAAAACAAACATGTATCATTTAATAACAGTAAAGTTCCAAAAATTACCTACATCTATATGATGGATTAAAACTGGTGGTCTACTAAAACACCAACAGAAATACACTCAGTATGGTGCTGAGTGTAAACAGTCCACCTGAGAATTGCTGCCAACAAGGAAGCAAGATCTGGAGAGAAAAAGAATTGTTGCTTTGTGCTGTTGGTTCTCCTGTTTCTGGAGGTTCTCCTGGAGGAGCTTACCAATCTTCCCTGGTATGAACTTTTCTGTTCTTGTCAGAAGGCTTTTTGCTACTAAGAATCGCTGTGGTTGACTTTGGGGAGCTATGGCCCTTATGCTGAACATCACTTTGTGACTCCAAAGGTGAAGATGGTGGTCCTGCTTAACCTCCAGTAGAGACTTGTCACACTGGCTTCCTGATATGATCTCAGGTGTTCTCGTCACTGGAGGAGTTTGGAACCTCATTGTCTGAGAATGACTGTTCTACTTTTTGGGAGAGAAGTTCTTACTTTGACCATTGCTTCCTGGTTCCAGTGAATCCTGTCTACTGGTACAGAGGCTTCATGCTACTGGCACAGACTTTCTAGCTTCTACTGCTGACTTTGTGACTTCCCAGCACAGATCTGTGAAACAGATTTGTATAAGTCATAGTTGTAGACTCTAGGCCTCCATCTGGACTCTTGGAGGCATCATCATGGGCTCTAGGTCTTCAGCTGGACCCATGCAGGACATTGCTATGGAATCCAAGCCCTTGGCTGAATTCTCTTTGCCCTCAGTGTTGGACAGATTTCTTTCATTTCTTTTATTTCTCTCTTTGGGTGACCATAATATAATATTATACATTGTGTCCTGTATGTAATTATTTTATTTGCAAATCTCTGACTACAGTAGTTACAAGTACAGATGAGTTTAAGACTAAATTTTATTCCCTAATGAAATGCCAGGAAATATAAGCCTCAAGTCACCCTCAATTATTTTTCATTTTCCATTCAGGAGTGTGCATTAGCTTTACAGGTTTTTGTAGTTGTAGGGTACACATGCCCTTGAAAGATCTAATCAAATGCAGCCCATCATTTCTTCTTAAGTCAAATCTCATCTCCTGAATAGATTTGTCATTCTTTTTCAGTTAAAATAAAAATTCTTTCACAAATCAGACTCAGTATGATCCCGAGGATCTGTGATACATACATACACATCACCAATAACGCATACTTTCTATTACAGAAACGTGCCTGTTATTGATATAGATAAGACTAAAATTTAGTGACTTATAGCTTCTAATCTTGCTGCATAGGTTATGTTAGATTGGTTGTCACAGAGAGACAGTTGCCTATTCATACATTTCTCAGTTTTAAACTCTTAAAAATGTCACAGGAGAATGTTAATGTGTAAAATTTCCAATTTTAAAAAAGTAAAATGTTTATTCTCATTTCACTTTCGCTGTCTCTGATGACCCATGCAAATAACCTTTTCCAGATATATCAACAAAATGACTCCTGAGAAGCCAAGAGTAATAAAACAACAGTATATTTCTTGATACCTGAAGGACAAATCATTAGAATTTACTTCATTGTGTTTCAGAGAAATAACTTCCCTGTACATATTGCACAGTGCTTCCTTCCTTACTATTTGCTGCAGCTTATGTTATATAAATTTCATGTAAGAAATCTCAGTAGCTCAGAATAAGAATAACGAGTGGTTTTAATGTGAATTTGGCAAATTCTATAAATAGCTGAATGGAAACTGACTGAATTTATCACCAGGTTGTTTATTTACTGTAAGAAAAAGATTTGGATAAACAGTAACCCAGCTTATTTAACACCTTAGTTACTGAAAAAACTGAGTTCCACTATATAAACTGAGAAATACTTTCAGAAATTGTTTAGGACCAATAAGAAAATTTTAAATATGACTAAATTTAAATAACTAAACTTTAATATAAAGTACACATGAGTTTCTAAGTGGGTTGAATATGGGAGACAGATCACACAGAAGTAAAACATTTGAAGTTATTGAAGTAAAATAGCAATTTAAACTAACTGGCAACTTATCTTCTGCCTGTCTAAAATTAACAATATGATGCTCATTCTTAATTGTAATAGCAGCTTACAATGCTGCTTGTGTCTCATTAGAAGTCAATTTTGATATAAGATTAACATTACATCTTTTCAATTTAGCTTTTAGATCTGAGTAAATTTCCTAAAGACTTTGGAGTACTTATCAGGGTCATCTGAAATTTTTCTAAATTTAGCTTGATGTACAAGACACATATGTATATGGATAGTCTCATATGGATTATAATTATACTTTGAGCATAAATAAAAATTATTTCCTAATGTGAATCAAGTTTGTACAAAAGGCAATTCTGACCATGTTCTTCTTTTTTAAAGTATGATTCTAGCTGTAAAATAGCATCATAGTTAATACATTCCTCTGCATTACATTTTGGATATAGGGTGTAAGTAAGCTACACTTTTGTGTAGAAAAATATACAGCTCTTTTTCAACATGTAAGGTTTGAATATCTTTCAATGCTTAAGAATGCATTCCAAAGGAGAAAGAAATTTTGACATTGAGCCTCTCAACAGATGAAATAAAATAATTTGACACTTGTTTGATTTCCATTTTATTCTTATATCTTTGTGGCATCCCTTAAGTTGATTTCACTCCAGCTCAGGTGGATGGAGAGGGAAGATAAAATTAAAGCACTCTACCCATCCTCATACTGGTACATATTTTTATCTTCAGAAGAAACTTATAATATTACACCTGCAGGATAATTATAAACACAAGTTACAATTGGCCTCAACTGTGACAGTAATATTTAAATGAAGGAACGTAACTTTGTAGTAAACTATTACTTTTTGTTGTTTGAAAGATAGTATATACCAAAAAGTGAGTTGGAAATACTTGGAACTCTTTCCAGATTGGAAAAAGATAGATATAAGTGACAATTGACTTGAGGAATTCCTCCGGGCAAAGAAGTATCCAAGATATGTGTGCTACCTATCTGATCATCTAGGAAACCTTTCCTAGAAACAAGACAAGTCTATGGTTTATTTAATATTTTTATTTTTGAATTTCACAGATTAAATTTATATTTATCATCTAGCTATAATGTTTTACATCTAAGGGAATATTTATTTGTCTTATGTACTTATGAAAGAAAAAAGCTGATTAAAATTTCTTTCCTACTCTTAGCATATGTGAGACACAAATGAAAATCATTCCACTGATAGCTGCTATGAAAGGCCAGTAGCTA
Source organism: Cavia porcellus (assembly GCF_034190915.1). Taxonomy (NCBI): domain Eukaryota; kingdom Metazoa; phylum Chordata; class Mammalia; order Rodentia; family Caviidae; genus Cavia; species Cavia porcellus. Next base: position 44,623,990 of record NW_026947513.1, on the reverse strand, counting down.
TTATAAGCTGCCTCAGTTTAATTTTGGGAAGGAGGGGCAGTCTAAGATGCTTTAATTTTGTAACTTGAACCAATATTTCTAAGATGACAATATGTAATTTGTCATCTAGTGATTTCCTACTGTTTATTTTTTTTGTGAAATTCTGTATAACTTGTACCCTTTTTCTGCTTTTTTTCTCTTTTTCTTCTTAAATAAAATTTAAAAAAATAGAACAAAGTATCTCTAAAGTCTACTCAGAAACTCAGGGAAAATTTCTAGTTTATTAGCAGAGAGAGATAAGTACATTACATAAGTGAAGATTTGTATGTGGTTAAGAATCAGTTTCCACTGAGGAAAGGCAGGCACTTATGCCGCTGAGCTAAACCTCCAGCCCCATAGAAGTCAGTTCTTTACACTGTGCCTCCACTTCAGACTGAGAGAGAGACTTGCCCAGAAGACTAAGCCAAGACATGACTTTTATGTGTATTTTTCTGAACAAACAAAATTCTGAACTCTCATTTGACACAGAGATGGGGTATGTGTCCCTCATTTAGGATGACTTTCCTGTCCTTGGCATTAGCTGACACTCATTTTGTATGGCCTTAATGAGTTGTGAATAGGAAGAAATTTGGAATAGTTTAGAGTTGATTTTTTTTAATCCTAATCATGCATGCTTCAAAAATGGAAAGTACAAAGAGGCAGGGAAAGATTAGAGTGAGGCTTCTGAATCATGGTTCTCAGCGTGCAGAGGCAAGACTGTGGACTCTCACTGATTCTTGCTTCAATCTCAGTGCCTGCCTCCTTACCAATGGAAGATCAGACCAGAAGGGAAACTGAAGTAGAACAGGCCCAACATTTTTTTTCGAGTGTAGAGGAAGAACAGAGACCTTCTGTGTCAGTGAAACTTGTCCTCCATGCCTTATGAATGGCCACCATCCTAGCACCTTTAAACTGGTAGACGAATTCCCATGATATATTATACAGGCATGCATATATTTTAAGTATGAGCTAGATTTCATTAAAAAAGACCCATTTTACAAAATTTGATACCAATATCCACTAGACGGCACTCTAACATTATTGTTTATAGTACCCTTGCCTAAATTTGGTGACTATTTTAAACTAAGCATGTACAAAAACAGAAATAAAAAACTCTCATTAAAAAAGCATCACAGCCTTATAAACTTCCTATGTTCTTAAATTTATCATCATATTAACAAAATTGTATAAGACAAAGCATAAGCAAATATAAACAATGGGCAGAAAATTTGAAGTATGAAAATTTTGGTTATCTAAAAGGGTCCCAATCCAAAATCTATGAAACAAATTCAAGCACTTATATCTGTCCAATGATTCAGGTTTGCCATCTACCGTATTCCAGACAATTTATGCTGTGGTAGTATCTAAGATCCCCTCCGGTGGCCAGCCTTGAAGTACAGACTGGCTATTAAAAGCAATAGTTTCAGTCATTGTCAAATTCCAACAGTCATTCAATGATTAAAATATTCCCATCCCCTTTAGAAGTTTCCTGCATGGAGTCTCCATTCTGAGATTCTGAGATGAGATCATACTCTTCTTCTGTCCAACAGGACAGGCCTAATTGGATTCCAGATGGGTGCCTTACTTTGTCCTGTATTCCTGATGAAACATCACCCATGTCCCCCTATGGAGTCCCATAGAAGAAGTGCAGGAGGATGATTGATCTCCTACACCTGATGAAAATGAAGGAGGGACCACCAAACTGGGGTGGTGGCAAACCACCCTTCTCTGGGGTAGGGCTCCCTGCAGCTGCCTTCACTCCCCTCTAAGCAGATAGCTCAAAGGGCCAGCAGAGCCATTCCTGGCTTACTCACCAATTGTTGTGGAAAACAAGGTACTACACTTGTTTACAATGCATAAAAACAAAAGGTACACTCTAAAAAGACAAAGAAACATTCATATGACTGTCCTGGCTCAGAAAGGTTTGGACCTCATAACTTCCGCTGAAAATAGTGTCACAAAGATCTTAATACAATTTGTGACAGGAAGCATTTCCATGCCTGGAGCCCTGCCAGACTGGAACAGCCAGATCCCAGCCCCTCCCCAAGAGTCAGTGCCATGCATTGACTTGTGGTAGAGAGAACAAAGGATGTATCAGTGAGCAAACCCAGTCTGGAAAGCAGCATCATGCAGGGAAACCTGACAGCCTGAACAAACATACCCAAGCCTGTGCTGGTGAGCCAGTTCCATTCGTAGACTAGGGGTACAAAGGACAAAAGAAACATCACTGAGCAAACCCAGTCTGGGAACCACATTGGACTGAAACAGTCAGATCCCAGTCCCTTCTAGCATGCATGCTCGCAAACAAGAGGTACCATCTCACAACAGTAGGAGGGGTCACTCTAAGTGACTGGTTTAACTGGAGAAACACAGGTTGTAAAGATAGTTATGGTGCTTTCATGTTTCACTGCACGTCTACAACACTGCAGGTCTAGGGCCAATGCTCTGATTATGGGTTCAGAGGATAGTGGGTATACAGTGTAACATCTAGGGGCATCTCCTTTTGAAGTTTGCAGCCATTGTTGATTCCCTATAGTTTTGTTTTGAAGTCCTATAGCATTTCCATTGTTTTGCTGGGTTGAGTTTTATTCTCTTTGGTTTTGTTTGATTATGTCAAATCTGATGGCAGGAGCAGCTATTTCAAAGATAGCCAGATATATGACGGTAGCAATTTTGGATTTACTATTTGCTTGTTTTGAAGTTCTTTATTGCATTCATTGTCTTGTATTTATTGTTTCTGTTCTGTTCTGTTCTGTTCTGCTTGATTTTTACTGTGTCCAAAGTTATCTGCAGCTACTTTGAAGACATCAAAAGACATTATGGTAACTATTGTTAATTTTGTAATGTTTTTAGGCCTGTATTTCTTACAGTGGTTTGTTTTGATTTGTTTTATTCTGTTTTATCTTCTTTAAAATAAAAAAAAATAAAATTTGTGACAAGCAAACAAGCCTCAAAAGCAAGGCAGTTACTAAAAAACAACAGATTTGTTACCCTGACCATTTGACTCACATCACTCCGTTAGAAAACAAAGCCTTAGAAATTGTGAAACCCTGCTGCTAGCACATGTAAGTGGGTCCTAGGTTTGAGGAGCGGGCAATGTATGTGCTTAGCCTGAGTGGAAACTATTGCACTCTTAAGAGACAGAGAGACAGACCCTTGAAAGTATAGCAATTTCTTCTTCAGTAATAAGTGTTAGTATGGATTTTCTGTTGTATTACGCTGTCTTGTGCCTCTTGGGGGACATACATAGAAGGGAAACAGCCGAGTTAAATGTAAGTCTTACAAGAAGAATTATGTCTACATTTTTAAAGTTACTTAAGTAAATCCAATTTCATAATCAAAGTGAGATCTCATTTTCCTTAGAAATTAAAATAACTTACACATATTTCTCTAATAGCATTCATATTTGTATGTCTATTTCCAAAGTACTGATACAGTATTGCTCTTTTTCTTTTTACTTAATGTATCTTATAATATAAAATAAACCTTGTCATAGTGTATAAATATGTTAGGTTTTTTCTATTCCTTAGTTGATTTTTCCCACTTAAAAAGGATTAAGGATTTTTCCCACTTAAAAAGGATTAATCTTACTCTCCTTAGGCACACTGTGCACCAGATATTACTTTCCTCTGTGGTTCTCTGATGTACTTGGCCAGAAGATCAGAGAGTCACAGTATGAGATGTCCCAACAGAGGTTTTCTACTTTGTATAATTATATTATCTCTATTCTTCTTAAGTACTTATGGCTTTATCATGTATTCTTTCTTTGGATTCTAACAATTAAGTTTGCATTGCCTTGTACCTGTTACAACCAGAAATTTTGCAAATACTAGTTATGCAACAGTGAGCAACTCTTTAAATGATGCCACTTATTTTAATCACATCTTCTAAATAAATCTATTCTGGGCCTTCTCTTTAATAAAATGAAAGACCCCCTCAAGATATTAAAAATTTGTCTCCACCAAGAGACACCCAATATAATGCTTGCTATAAATGAAGTCACTTCATAAAACACACACACACACACACACACACACACACACACATATATATATATATATATATATATATATATGTATTCTCATTTACTTTCAAATGATAATTTTCAACTTACTTAACTAAAGTATTATTTCATAGTTCACTGCTTCTATCCAAAGGACTTTCTGCATAGGCTTGGCTCTCCTACCTTCTCAGTCATTTGTTGCTAATCTATGGTGCATGTACTATTGTGTGTATTTTAAGACAAAGATGTTAGTGCAACTTTATTTTCTAAACTAAAATACAAGTATTGACATTTCATTGCAATGTTTGTGATAAATAAGTTGATTTTGAGTTGCAGTTTTGCACTTCATCTCTAAAAGTTTCCTCATCAATATTCTAAGCAGTCTTTCTTCTGAATGTGTATATATGGTTAACTAACTTAATATTTAAATGATATCTAAATACATTCTTAGTTGAAACTATGTTGCTTTTTTTGATTATGCCTCGTGCATAGCAAAAAATTTGACCTCGACCAGTTATTAAACATTATAAAAATGTGAAACAGTAACAGATTTAGAGAGAATTTGGAATTGCATTTATGCATTGATATGTTAATGAACATGAAATCTATAGAGATGAAAGTATTCACAGGACAAATATGTACATATTTATACAGATTATGTATAAAAAGAAGTAGCATTGAGCTCAGCTGTGGGTGTTCCTGGGGAGTAGGATGGTGAGAAGATAGGAAAATAAAGAAAAGAGACAAAGCTGAGGTCAAGGTGGAGCCCTCTCTCCAGATGGGAGGGAAGGAGTACATTTATTTTACACCACATTGCCTAGCAATCTGTCCCCCAGGTAACCTAAGTGCTTGGTGCTCTCTGGGCTCGAACAACTTTTGTACATTGCTCACCCTAGGCACACTTTGTCCTCAGGAATACCTTGCTCCCGCCCAGCATGTGTGACTGGTCTCCAGCTTCATGCACTCCCAACATCTGCCCCTTTTCTTTTTTGTAGTTAAGTGATGGGCAGCTAGTTGAAACTGGAGAAATTGTGTCTCTGAATATAATGTTTTATCTTGTAGTATTTTTTTGTGTTGTTTTTGTTCTGTATTTAAAACGAAGTTAAAGTGAGACCTGTATTAGCTAAAATTAATTTTTTGTTATCTGTCAAGGTCAGTAAGACTCCTCAGAAATTGCCTTGATACTATTCACAGCACTTCTTAGTACCTTTGTCACCATCATCCATCTGGATGAGTTACCATCCTTGATTTACCACGTTAGTTTCTGTGAAAGTTTGCAAGACTTGTTTTCTAGTTACTCTCCTTAGGCACACTGTGCACCAGATATTACTTTCCTCTGTGGTTCTCCGATGTACTTGGCCAGAAGATCAGAGAGTCACACAGTATGAGATGTCCCAACAGAGGTTTGCTTATGTCCCAAGTCCTCGCTGACTCAGAGGGCTATGACCAAAATATTGGAAATTCTTTTAATCTGTCTATCTCTCTAATTTTCAGTTTCTCAACCTCAGTTGTTGAATATCCAGAAGAAAAGCTTTATAAGAGTAAGGTGTAGTAGAGGTAGTAAACTTAATACTATTATATCTAAAAATCAAGAACCTTAAAACATAAAATGAAATCATTATTTACAACTAACCATGGGTGTTTCCGTATTCCTACAGTATGTTAACAAGCAGTTATATATTTTGCACAGAAACTAGAAATCAATACCATACAATACAGCATGACAATCATGATGACATTCCGTAACATACCTAAATTTTTATTTTGACATAAAATAAAAATAATGGGGATTATTAGTCAATAATCCCTATCTAATACATAAGAAGATTTTACCTAATTTGTTGAGCTTTAGTGGAAAGTACAACACAAAACCTTTTGTTAAAGGTACAGGTCTGAATCTGAAGGAATCATCATCCTAAACAAAATTCCCACATTACATTTTAGAAGACTTGTACATCTGGAAGCACAAATACAATTAATATACTACAAGATTAATTATAATTAGTTGTCATAGCCATATGAAAATATTGTATGGGAGCATCTTTAAGCCTTTTTGTCTGAAGAACTTAACCCTTTTAACAGTGAACAATATGAATGTATCACAATATAGTTTAATAAACTTTATTGTAGTGTCTCCCAAAAGGCTATGGAGATCATTGAGACCTCCCATTGATGAGCAAGAACTGGTTAATGTTACCAGGAAGCCACTTTTCTATTCATCAATTGGAGTTCTGTCCTATTGGACTTTTGCTTAATATCTTAACAATTTTTGGTGACTTATGAAAACCCAATCAGAACATTTAGCATATTATTTTTGAATAATGAGAGACTCACAAATCATAATAAACAACAATGTACATTACATTTATACAATAAATTTTAGCATCATTTGACCAACTGGTAACCTGGGTGGAAGTATGCTTTTTAAATCTATAGCCCAAATTATATTATGAACAAATGGTCCCAAAACATAAAAGAAAATATATAAGAGAAAAAAAATCATTGAGCTCAAATGAAAAAAAAAAAAAACAGCTGTTAACTTATTGGACAAATGGACAAACAAATACATAGCTTTTCAGAATGGATAACATAAACAGTCAGACAGATAATCAATTTTTCTACAACACCAGAGTGCACTCAGATACTTTTTGGCCAAACTGAATTATAATCACTTTATACAATTTTAGAAATTTATAATTATAAATGGATTAGTTAGATTTAGTGGGATTTAAAAAGTTAGTAGTATACACTGACAAGCAAAGTCTGTTGACATATAAATTTTGTACAGCATGATTCCCTATATTGTTTTGTAAATTTTGAGCATATGATAAGCATGTTTAACGATGTTTAGCCTGTTGAATGGCACCTGACGGAGTAATAGTGATAGTAGCTAGCAATCTGTAATGTGTAGCTTATTCCTAAGTGAGGTTACCTGGCAATTGGGAATGGGAATGTAAATGACTAATAAAACAGGGAACATGATGTGACTGAATAACGAATTAGAGAGTATAATATAAATTTAAAAGATCTTTCCAGTTGTTGTGAATTGTGGCAGTTTTAATGTGATGAATCACACAGAAACCTAAGCACTGTCTGGAAAAAAGGTTAATTGCAGTGGATGAATGATCTTGTAAGGCCCACATAACAGCTTGTACTTTCATCTTTTGTGTAGAGGAAAAACCCATGTCCTGTGTTTGTGTGTGTGTGGTACCCTTTTGTGGCTCTCACATCTGGTGGGCTCCTGCCTTGCCACGTGGGGGCTTAGGTGTTATGGTTTGTGTCTAGGTGGTTTCCCTCAAGTCTATTGCAGTCATAGAGACAGCTGAATCTGTGATTGGTTTGTTGTCTAGTGCTGGGATTGACAGCGTGGGTGCTACATCCACCCAGGGATGGAGCTGACATGCAATGTAAGGGTGGGAAGAAAGCATGTATTATTATTTGGTTTATCATTTGGGACCCCCATGAATGGCTGCCCTTCAGCCATGCCATCCTGCCTTGGGGTGAACTAAGTATGGACTGAAACCTCAAAAAATGTAAGAAACAAACCTTTTTTTCCTTCATGTTGGGTGTCAGGTATTTTGTCTCAATAATAAGAGAGAAGTAACTAAGACAGAATTTGTCCCAGAGCAATGGGTTCATTACTATGACTGTACCTGACCATATGGTTCAAGAGCCCTTGGGAATGGCTTACGGGAAGAGTTTGGAAAGGTTATGAGATGTTGCCTGAATGCACACAGCTGAAACAGCTTATGATGTTTTATAGGGGAGATTCCGGTCAGAGCCCAGGAGATCAGAACATTGATAGGAAGCCTGACAGTAAGACCAGGCTTTGGAGGTTTATGCTGAGTAAAAGGACTACATTTGTTGTTGAACTCCACATGAGGTGTGTCATGGCTTGGCAGAAAGTTTATCTATATTTTGCTTATGTCCAAAAACGTTGCCTGAGACTGAGATTAAGGGCAATAGACTGGTTACTCTGGCAAAAGAAATTTCAAGGCAGTCTAATGTTGTGGCAGTGACATGGCTATTGCTTGAGGATTTTAACAAGATTATGTTGCAAGTCAAGAGCAAAAAGCCCAGTAGGGTGATTTAAAATGTAAGTCTGACCAGAAAAAATGCCCCCAAAAATCTGTGGACCTTGAAGAAAAAACTGAGACCTCAATTGATGAGAAGGAACAGAGAAATAGAAAAGATGGCCTGGAGGCATCCTGGCAAGCAGTGGGTCAAAACTGCAAAAGTAAAAGAAAGACTTCTATCAGAGGAGAAAGCTGCAGAGTGTCATGGTAAAGGATTCAGGAAGTTTAAAAATGGTGGCAGCTGTACCAGATTTCAGAATTGCAGTGACATAGAGAAGCTGTTCCTCACAATTGGTTTCAGAGTGCTCAGCTATCCAGTCACTTGGTTCTTACAACCAAGAGAGAAGAAAGCCTGGCTACTGTTCCAGCTGTCAGAAGACCTCAACAGCATCCACATGGCATTTTAATAAGTGGAGAATGCATGATTTCTGAGGTTAAGATAGCTTTCATTTTGATTTCAGAAGGCCTCAGAGGCCAAAGAGAGGGCACCTCTGAAAGGGCAGTATGTGAAGTTGTGAGTGTGAAGTCAAAGGTGCAGTGGAGACTTCAGAAGGTTGGAAAGCCAGGAAAGTGGATCATCTAAGGAAATCTGCAAGAACTGAGCTGAGTGGGCTTAAGAAGAATAAGAAGGAGCTGTAACCACTGGAAGTGCCTTGGGGTGGAGTCACTCAAACCTTTTGGAGCTTGCAACCAGATTGTTTCAGATGCTGATTGTTGAACTTCAGAACTTAATGTTTACTCTGCTGGACTTTGGATTTGTTTTATATCCCCTTGTTTGTAACTATTGGGATGGTAAGGTTTATCTTGTGCCATTGTTTGTTTTCATTTGTACCACGGTTTTCAGCTAAGAATTTTTCTTAGATCCCAGAGACTTGGGACTTGGACTTTACGGCAATGTTGAACGTGTTAGGACTTTGGCAACTCTTGTAGATGGACTAAATATCTTTTGTATAAAGTATATATATATGAGTCTTGGGGGGGATAAGAGTAAAATGTTATGGTTTGTGTCTAGGTGGCCCCCCAAGCCTATTGCAGTCATGTAGGTGGCTGAGTCTAGTGTTTATGATTGGTTTATTATCTAATGCTGGGATTGGCAATGTGAGTGTTGCACCCTAACAGGGGCAGAGATGACATACAATGTAAGGGCAGGAAGAAGATGTCGTTGTTTTCTTAGTCTACTCTTTAGCTCTTGTTGTTTGGGACCACCATGAATAGCTGCCCCTCAGTCATGCCATCCTACCTTGGAGCCAGCTGAATATGGACTGAAACTTCCAAAACTGTAAGAAATAAACTTTTCCTTCCTTCAGGTTAGGTATCAGGTATTTTTGTCTCAACAATGAGAGAAAAGTAACCAAAGCAGCAAGCTCCCTTGTTGGCCCTGCATTAGTGCCTGCCAGTAGACAGGATGAAGGGATATATGCTAGCACAGAGCCCTGCAGCACATAGCTCAGGAACTGCAAAAGAGGCAGCAGCACTGTACAGCACAGCCAGATGCCTGATATGGTCACCCCTTTATGCCCTCCATCACCCAGCAGTGCAGACAGTGTTGTAGGCAGCAGTCAGTGTTCACTGGGAGTGAAGCAGAGAGGAGTGGAGGCAAGGGGAGTAATGGGTGCAGAACAAGTGGAACAGTTTGCCTGAGTTCTGTCCCATTTTTGCAAGATCATCTTCATGAATTCATGCATGACACCAGATGGCCAAACTGGGCTCCTGCTTAAGCATGGTGGTTTCCTGGGAGTACATGACCCCATTTGTTCACAGGAAGTGGTGGAATACACTCATTGCTACTCTGGGGGCCTGTAGGCCATAGTGAGACTGTAGAAATACATGACACTGTGGGTACATTCTTTTCAGCAGATTACTGCAGATCCACAGGACAGCCATAGTGGTTCATGGGTCTGAGGAGAGGACAGTTTCCCCTTGGCCCTGCCCCTCAGCACCACAGTGGTGGTGACTGGGAGAGGATCAGTGCTTGGATCACAGCCAAGGATGGATTCCACCACTGGTTAACCCACAGGGTACCTAGAAGTGCCACCTCTGTAGTCATAGTCTCCTGCTCCACTTCTTTTCTGACCAAAAACTGTTGCATCTCCTATGCCGCCAAACTGAGTAGGTGTGAGTGCCATGGGTATGGATAGGCTGGTAGTTTAAAAGCCCTGTGAGGCTATACAGAATTTGTGTTGTAACACATAGGAGGCAGAACTGGCTGGATTTTTCTTCCCCTGCTTACCTGCTTACCTGCTGTTACCTACAGTGGCATGCAAACACCAACTCCAAGACTGCTGAACCAAGCCAAACTGGGCTGGGACATCTCAAGGAAGCTCTCTGTGCCATATACTATTTATTGTCATTTTCAAAGGCCATTTGTTGAGCAATTAATTTAAAAGATGACTTTATTTTATGAAAGGTAGAAATCTCAGTCTGTCATGTAATCAAATTTCCCTGAACTCTCATTTGTGGTTCAGTGAAAGTTATCAGTGTGGTTGTTCTGCCTTCTTTTTCCTGGCTTATTGCTCTGAGTCAATTCCTGTATGGTCTTTGCAACAAACTTATGACCATTAAGATACTATGCAATCCAAGACCACAAAAATGAGCATAGGAATCAAACATGCAACACACACACACACACACACACACACACACACACACACACACACAATGTGTGTGTGTGTGTGTGGTTTTTGAGAGTATGTTTGCAGTGCAACTCTTCCCTCTCAGACTCCTTAGTCTAAATATGTTTAGGTCTCATACCTGTGCTGCTTTGGAAATATCTCCTTCCAGTGTCATCTAGGAGGTGGTTCTCCCTACTGTGTCTCAGGTTTGAACTCTAGAAGAGGTCATGGCCCAGAACATTTAAGCCATGGTATGGCTTTCATGTATGTTCTCCTGGATGAGCACAAATCTGATGTTGCATCTGACCCAGAGATGGGTATGTGTCCTTTATCTAAGATGACTTCCCGGCCTTTGGCATTAGCAAAAGTTCATTTTTGATGGGCTTAACTAACAAGGAAAAGGCTTGAGCAGTCTAGAGTTCTTTCTGACTTCACACATCTCTGTAAGGAAAGTACAAAGTAGGAAAAGAGTAGAGGTAAAGTCAAAGGAAGGAAACTGAAGCAGAAGGCTTGACATTTCCTCTAGAGTACAGAGGAGGATCAGAGCCAGTCTGTCTCAGTGAAACCTCATCTCCAAGTCTTAAAGAATGGCCACCAGACTAGTGCTTCTTAAATGGTGAAATGAGTTCCGCATTTTATTATAGGAATGTGTATTTTCTAAGTCTAAGCTAGATTTCACTTAAGAACCATTTTACAGAAGTTTAAATTAAAGTCTGCTAGGGATATTCTATTATTATTTTCTCTAGTGCTATTGTCTAAATAGAAGCAAGGAGTACCAGTATCTTTACCAATTATTTTAAATTCAACAGGTACAAGAATAAATAATAAAAATGAACCATTAAAGAAACATCACGACCTTATAATTTTCCCATGTTTTAACTTAGGTTTAACATTACTTTAAGAGACAAGGCAATTAAAAACAATGGGAAAATCACAAGCAACTATCACAAGTAATTACAAGCAACTAAAAAAGACAAAGCAAAGTTTGAAGCATAAAAATTCGCTACCTAAATAAGTACCAGTCCAGAGTCTATGAAACAAAAGCAAAGCAAATTCTTACCTCTGTCCAATGATTTTGGTGGAAGACCTCCAAGTGATATAGGGGAAGGAAACTCTTGAATTACTATATGTTCAGTACCATTTTATGTTCTCTAAAATCAAAGAATGAATTTTAACAGAGGTTAAGAGTAGAATACATTTATTGAGAGAAAGAATGCTTCTGTCTGAGAGACAGAAGGGGTCCTGAGTGGGTTACCAAAGACTGTTTTTTTTCTAGGAACTTTTGTAGAATAAAATCATGAGATTAGCTGGGTCCATGATGTGGAAAAATGGGAACTTGCAAGGTGAGCATTAAGTGGGACAGGGCTGTAGTCAACCAATAATATCAATTGTTTAGGTGAAACTGAACAAATGTGGTAGTGAGTCACATAGTAATCGGGCATGCTTAACAGCAGTGACTCTTCCTGTAGTGGGGAGGGATGTTGACTCCTGATTTCCTCAAGGTGATAGAGAACTATTTGGACTATCAATCCTTAGGATGTCATTGTATTTGCTTTGCATTTGGTCTTGAGATCTGGCCCACAGCAAGAGGTGACTGTTTCCTCCAAGGCTGCAAATATCTAAACCTCTGCACTGACTCCTTTGAGGGCTCAGCCCTGTCTGATTGATTACCTTTAATATTTCTAACTACCTCAGCCACCTGTGACAAGAGCAATTTCCTGTACCTTAAGGCACCTTGGGCTGTATTATGGTGATATCCTTAATACTCTCATTTAGTCAAGGCTCTCTCTCCAGACAATTCCTATATTAAGGTAATACCCTTAAGTATACTCATTCTGTAAGAGCCTCCTTCCCTGGTTCCTGGAAGGTTTCTATTGTTTTAACCTGTCTGTCAATATATGATTCAATATATGTAACCAATCATGTAATGTTTGTCACTTGCTTTTTACCTCCCACTTCTAATTCTATATGGACTAAACTCCTTCCTGATTCAGGGTGGCTGCTTGGGAGGACTTATCCCTGCAACAGTCCACTGGTGTGAACTCCGCACATTCTACTGGTGTAAAGACTAAATGCTGCCTTCTTATCTTCTCAGTGCAAAGAGTCTTACTTTTGATTTGGTTTAGTTTGGTTTGGCTTGAGAATTTTCCCACCACACTGTGAAAGCTTTGAGATTATTGCTCCTTCCCTATAAGTAACGTAAATGAGTTTGGTTCTCTGAAAGTCTTTCAAGGAACTTTCAAAGAGAACCAAGAATAACAAAACAGTCCATTTTTTCCTTAATTGAAGAATCTATAAGGTTTTAGTCAGTTATTAACACACATATAACAGACGGATGAGCAAACATATATACTGTACTTGGTCATGAGTTTTTGATGAATCAGATACAACTGTAATTTTAGATTATGACATAGCCCATATCCACAGCTGTCATTATTCCTCTTTTCTTTTTCTCCTCATTTCTGTGTTCTTTATAAAGAAGGGGAAAAAGAATTGGGTGGCTCTACACACCTCTTTGGGCTGCATTTTCTTCCTGTTGGAATCTACGGTGAGGGCCCTCTCACTGGGACAAGAACAGGGTATTGGTCCTAAGACAGCAAACTGAAGAGGGTCAATGGAACATAGAGACTTCCACTCAAGAAAGTCTTTGAGACTAAAGAAAAATTGAACGTGAGTCACTTTTGCCTGCATTGTTATTTTCTAAAACATGTCTAATTGTTTATATTTTAATGTATATCTCATACTTGGCCATATTTTTGGTTGACCAGAGGTGTCCTGGTCAAGTCTAAATGATATTGATGTTTTCTCTTGAGTCTTTGGGATTTTTTCTGCAATGCTTAGAGGACACATTGGGGAGTGAGTGTGGTAGACTAAGAAGAGAAAGACTGAGTGAGGGCCTGTCTACATTTTGGGCAATATCTAAAGTAAAATTGCTTTTGGTTTCAAGGATAAAAGTGGAGAAGAAAGCTTACCTAGGAAGCAAACTGCTGGGCTCTGTGTTGCTACCTAGACATCCTTCTTTTTCTTTTTTTGTGAAGCAGATATTGCACGTCTCTTGTTTCACCAGAAGCCTGAGTACAGCCTGGATCTTCCTCCCTCTCCCTACAATCTGTCATTTATCTGCACTTTATACCAGTTGGGGGACTTGAGGTCAGCTTTCTATGCTTGTCTATATTGCTCTCCTGGGAATTGGAACAGGGTTCAGGTGATCCTTTCTATGCCCCTATTAATAATGATTGCTGTATGTCTTAAATACAGAGCTTCCTAGAATGGAGCATTTCTCTTGTAAATGAGTTTGTCTTTCAAGGGCTGATTTTGATACTGATTCTAGGTTTTGGGGGAGTATGCTGGGAGTGAATGGTTCTCATTGGAGATGTGGCCACACACCAGTTGCATTGCCATAGAGTTGGCAGGAGGAGTGAGTAGTGGGTTTTGCCTTTGTTGTTCTCTGTGTATTGCCAAGGCAGAGTTCTCAAGAGGGAGGAATCTAGCCACACCCTTGTTTTCATGTTATTTTTGAGCAAACAGTGACAATAGTAATAAGATACACAGGAAAAATCCCAAGCTGTGGAGGAGAACTATCACCTCTAGGGATAGACAGATGTAGGTAATATCCCAGAAAAAATTTCTCTGAAAGGCCCTAGGGCAAAGAGATCTCTGAGACATTTTGTTCAAGCTATCTAAACACCCAGGTAATTTTTCCAGCAGCAGGATAAGTTAGGATTATTTAAAACCCACTCTGAAAATTTTTATTCTGGTGTCTGTAATAATCTTAGAATATAACAGATTGAAATCAAATGTAGATTGAAGCCCATATCATTATTTAGTAAGCAATAATTATAAATTAGCAAAGTCACATTTCTCAGCTTTCTCCATCACTCACATATGAATAATGTAGTTGTTGGAAAGAAAATTTTATCTTAAATCTTTATTGTATAATTTTAAACATTCTCATTTTAGTTAAAATTTTAAAGTGTACAAAGGGCATTCTAATATTTCTTTTTGGATCAAGTCCCAAGCCACCAGAGTGGCCAGTTTCAACTCAGTGGAAGTGGTAAGGTGTTACCATTTTAAAAAAATGTACTCTCTGAAATATGTTCTTTTTGAAAGTTGGTCTTCTTATAGCCCACCTACCTTTATGGAGCCAGGATATGTTCCACTAACCTGTGGCTAACAGTTCCAGACTGGACACTTACTATCTTTAAACATCTTCTTTTATATTGTGCATATCAAGAAACCTAGTGTTGTGGCATGATGGGATGTATGCATTGCTCCTCACTTGGAACAAGCAACTGTTCAGGCAATAAACCCTCAGCTTTAGTAATGAAGTGAAGAATGGAAGCTTAAAGTAAAAAGAGTAGATTTTTGGGCAAAATATGGAAAAAAGGATCAACAGCTGTCCTTGGAGACTAGAGATATAAGAAGTGAAAAATTCTATATTTTTTACTCATTTTCTTTTTACTTATGACTACTGATTCTCCCATTCAGATATCTGGAACAGGTCTTCTGATTGGCTCTCTCACTGTGTTTGACTTGAACCTCAGCACCTCTACATAGGTATATACTTTCTGGTCTTTGAGTTTCTCTGTACCTTTGTGAAGGCTAAGTGTATGCTGGGGGAGTTACAGTTAACAATTAAGTTAAAGGGACATGTGTGCTTTTTATACATTAAATAAGTGCCCTTTGGTGACTGCTTCTTATGTCCTTGCATTTTATCAGAGTTGGGTGAGGGGGTTGTTTGCCCTACCCTTTATGTTCTCACATACATCTCTGTTTTGCCTTGCTGACTCTTCCTGGTAAACGTTTAGTAAAATTGTTTGGATACCTAACATCTTCCCAGTCTTCATTTCTCATTCTCTCTCTCTAACTTTGCCTTTCTAATTCCTCGAATCTAAATGCAGATGCAAAAATTGCCTTTGGTAAGTATTCCCATTAATTTCTTTAATAAATCTGTATGAGAGATTATTTGTCATTTTTCCTGCCAATGATCCTCTGTTCTTCCATAACATGTAAAAAAACTTTAGTATATCTCTCCTTTGACTGTAAAATTTGTCTATTGTCTAGATGAAATACAACCAATTTGAAAGCTATCATTATTTTTTTCTAGATGGATACACTACTGTAGTTCACTAATTTTACTTAAAATTGTTACACTTTTATATTTATATTTTATTTTCAAAACTGTTAATTTAAATATTAGTTTTTACCTATCATAATATTTAAAATTTTACTATAAGTATATGAAACCCATATTTTACAACTATTTATTTTGCCCCCTGAACCAGAGACAGATAGGAACACTTCCAACCAATAATGTTGACAACGTTCCCTTCTCTTGCATCCTTTCCTATGTCAGTAAGTTAATATTTGATTTTTTTGACATCTACATTGCCCCTTCACCCTCGTACACACATCTCTTCAGAGCAGTATGTTGGGAGAGGCCAGCATGGCTCCTGGGAAGTTGGCTTCTGCAGTCCTGCTGCTGCTGCTCTGCTGTGCCGGCTCTGGATTCTGTGGGAAGGTGCTGGTGTGGCCGTGTGAAATGAGCCACTGGCTCAATTTAAAGACTCTTCTTGAGGAGCTTGTGAAAAGAGGACATGAGGTGACGGTTCTGACTCTTTCAAACAATTTGTTTATTGACTACAACAGACATCCTGCTTTTAATTTTGAAGTGATCCCTGTACCAACTGACAAAAACATGTCTGAGAATATACTAAATGAGTTTATAGAACTAGCTGTGAATGTCATGCCAACAATGCCTCTCTGGCAATCAGGAAAACTACTGCAACAATTCTTTGTTCAGATAACTGAAGACTTAGGACTTAACTGTAGAAATACAGTCTACAACCAGTCGCTCATGAAGAAGCTCCGGGACTCCAAGTATGATGTGTTGGTTACAGACCCTGTGATACCCTGTGGGGAGCTGGTGGCTGAGATGCTTGGGGTTCCTTTTGTGAACATGCTAAAGTTCTCCATGGGTCATACCATAGAGAAATACTGTGGGCAGCTTCCAGCTCCACCTTCCTATGTGCCTGTTCCCCTGGGGGGACTCACAACCAGAATGACATTTATGGAAAGGGTGAAGAATATGGTGTTTTCAGTTTTGTTTGACTTCTGGATCCAGCAGTATGACTATAAGTTTTGGGATCAGTTTTACAGTGAAGCTTTAGGTAAGAGACTGAAATTTATGTTAAACTACTTTTCAGTGTCATTTAGGAAATGGAAGAAAAATGTTTTCAAAACTTCTACTTTCTCATAAAACTATAAAGAATAATGTCTGTTCATTAACATAATTAGGAAGGGAATTCAAGACTTCTTTTGCAATATAAAAAATAAATAAAAGCAAACGCTTTTATTTTTCAAGTGCTTTTGCAAGAGACCTTATACTTTACAGATATATTTTAAAAGCAAACAACTAAAAATCATGCAGAAAAACAGATTAATCCAATAAATGATATCCATTTTTGTCACATAAAAGACAGAAAATTCCTGTAGTACATGTGTTTCCTGGACATAAAATTTATTATTAGACAAGAAGTTTTAATGTCAGGTGCAATAGTAAGAAAATGTGGCTCAACTTCAGGATTAAACTGACATGAACTATTTTGAGCATGGTATTATGTATGTGATATATTATGTGGTCTGAACTTTATTCTATACATTTCAATGAATACATGATTGTTAGTATCCATGTAATATCACTTCTCAGTTAAGTACCTTATCTGTGCTTTATTTGAATTTGCTATATATCAAGGCATTATTAGATGAATAGAAAGATAGCTAGCTAGACTGATTATCTAACTCTCCTCTGTTCTTTGTTTGGATATTTTTTTCCTTATTTAACTGAAATAGTTTAAAATACTTTTCAACTAATATACCTTTAATACATATTTTTGATTTTTTTCATACTGAGATTTTTCACAGTACTGCAAGATGAAAGATTTGACTTAAAATTTTTATTTTTTGCCTTTTTGTATTAGACAGTTCTATTTGTAACTTATTATTAGTAGTAAACATTATGCACAAATATTGAATATTGCTGATGTCTAAAATGACCTTTGTATTTTTCTCTTTTTCCTGTTAATAAGGTGATTAATATATAATTATTTTAAATTTTAATCATTTTTTCATATCTTATAACCAATCTTCCTTGAATCATTTTATATTAAATGTTAATCATTTTATATTAAAATTGATTTTTAATTTTTATTTCTATTTTACAAATAGCCATTTCACAATTACATCACCTACTTCATTTTTCTTAGTTTTCTCTCTCTCTCTCTCTCTCTGTTTATTTATTTACTTATTTACTTAATTATCTGTTTGAGATAAGGTCTGTATGCAATTCAGTCTGGTCTTGAGCTCATTTTTTTAGCCCCACCTAGTCTTGATTTTGCCGTGATCCTGCCTCAGCCTCCCAATTGCTGGGATTACAGGTGTGCACCACAATACTCAGCACATTTTACTTTTTAAAACTGGAGATTTTACATATTAACTTTTACACATGACATTTGAAAGAACTTAATACTTACGTTGTAATAGGTAGCTATCTGTATCAATAGAGGTAACATGACCTATGCTACAAGATTAGTAACTGTAAACTCTTATCTATATCCATGACAGGAAGGTCTGTCTATATATAAAATTTTCCTTTATAATCTTGTAATCAAAAGCCATCTCTGTAGGTTAATCATATAGCCTTAAAATAATAGACTACAATATGTATTCAAATTTAGTAATAATACAATTTTACATTTATATAAAAAAGCACTATATAAATAGAAATATAACCATACATACTTATCCACTGTATTTATAAGTACTACATATGAATAATACAATTACAAGAAATTCAGTTAATAAGTATTTAATTGAAATAATGAATTTGTTAATTATACATCGACATATTTATGCATATATATTAATTGTACAAATGTAATTCTAGAAAATATAATTAGACTATTGTACACAATGTTTTTAACTATATTATATAAATAATATAATTAAGAAAATAATTAAGGATAAATTTTAATTTAGCATTTTTCATAATCCCTAAATAAAATTTTTAAAATACCTCAAGAAATTGTTTGCCAAGATGTTTATATTTTTGATAAAATTTATTTTCTTTTGATTTTATTGACTTCATGTTTGCATTAGTCAAACCAGTGTTTTAAATATGAAATTTTAATGGATAATTTAAGGAAGAACTCTCTTAACTTTTCATCTAGAATTTATATACAGAAATGTAAATAGGTCATTTACAATTAAGGCGGGTGTAGCATGGTTGAAATAAGGCATCTAGGTGGCATAAATAAATTGCTGTAGAATATAAGGTGAAATCCTCACCCAATTTTTGGCAGTTCCAAACTGAGCATTCTTGGGCAATGCTAGTTCATTGTTAAACTAAAGCATGAGGCCATAAAAATGTATGCATGTATTCAAAAATTATTAAATGATGAATATAAAAACAGGCTACAGTTTTAGTTGTTTATGATCATCACTATTCCTAACTAGACCATAAGTTAGAAAGGAGTATCCTTTTAATTTTTTAGTTTGAGAACACAGTTTTTATATATAAAGATAATTCCTTTTATTATTCACAAACACATTCTTCTTCACAAAACTGTGACACTAATAACTAGAAATATGTCTCTTAAGAAACATTATTTAAGAGCAGCATTAAGTATGTAATATTGGTGATGTTTCTGTATTTATCTCATATCTCCAAGAGGTGTATATTGAGTCTAAATTAATGAGGGACGTCTTATTTTTATGAAGTAGAAGAAAGACAGATCAATTTGGAAGATGTGATTTGATTCATGAGGAAATGATGAACTGCTTTTTGTTGTGTCTATCAATAGTGTGTGTGACCACTGACTACCAAAACCTGTAAAACAAATGCATACTCCTGAATGGAAACTGAAAAGTAATTGAGGGTGGTGAGTTGGGGCCTATTTGAGGGAGGAATTCTTCTGCCATTTAATTAGGAAGCAATACTTAGTGCTAAACTTATCAATAGCTATAGGTGTATTTAAATTTTGCATTGTTTATTGTCAAATGACACATATTTCTTTTCATTCACTACCCTTCATTCCCACTTTATCCCTTTGGCTCACATCCTGTCCTTCCTCTCCCACTCCTCTTCCTGCCCCATCTTCTCCATTTTAACATAAAATTATTTTAGAAGTCCTCAATTTTTTCTGTAATGGCTGGTAAGGAAATTATTGGTAATTTTTTCACCAGTAACAATATATACTAATTTTCTCAATCTGAATTTCATTTTCTTCAGGAAGACCAACTACATTATGTGAGATTATGGGTAAAGCTGAAATTTGGCTAATCCGGACATACTGGGATTTTGAATTTCCTCGTCCATATTTGCCTAATTTTGAATTTGTTGGAGGACTGCACTGCAAACCTGCCAAACCTTTACCTAAGGTAAATCTATGATGATGAATGTTTTATTCACATTAAAATACTTGAATTTCCTTTAGTGTGCAGTATCAATATGGGGATGTTTTGCTGAATGTCTTAAAATGTCTCTGCAAATTTATTTCCCTCAGCACTGTCTCTTTTGTCTACTTGTAGTGAGAGATGAAATGTTTCCAGAAATATACCAAAACTATTTGTATCTAGAGTTTGCATACGGAAGTAGAGAGATGGAAAGCCAGGCATGGAGATCACTATGGAGATGGTAAAGGGAGAATTACCAAACAGTTTAATAAATAATGATGTTTTCATGAGAGCTCTTGGTGAATTGCATAGATTTTGAGAAGAGAAAAAAAATTGCTCACAGAAAACACTGAATCTGACAGCACTCCAAGATTTCTAAGTTTAGGAACCTACTTAAATAGTGTTGACTTTGCTATCTGAGGAAATAATCAGTGGAAAAAATATTTGGAGTTGAGCGTGATAAGGGTAGACTCTGATCTGTTTACTTCTAGGAGCCAAAGACATTGCTAGATGATTTCTAGAAATACTATGGGTAGTAAATGACCTGTGTCCACAGACAGCATTAGAAATCACATGGAGTCTTCAAATTAAGAGACTCAATTATTTTTTGGATTATTCATGACTGTGAAGTCACAACTTCACAAAAAATGAAAGACATAGAAAATATTTCAAAGTACTCCATTAATAGCAAGATGACAGTAATGTTGATAGAGCAGTACTGAGAAGCAAAAGAAAGCAACAGAGTAAAATAAAGTAACAGCACTGCATCAATTATTAATAGGGATCGAGGAGGCAAATACTCATTTACTTGGTTTTGAAGTCCATGCGTAAAATCTCTTTAGAAGTTTGAAGGTTGAAGTTTGTTCCCAGGAGAATTTTTGATTTCTGTTTAGGATAGAGAAGTCATATATAAACATAAAGTTTCATTTCAGGGTGCTGGTTGTATTTTACCAAGTTCTGGGTGTAAATTTATTGAGTATGGTTGAATAGGATTTAATAAAGCAACAGGTAAAAATACGTGGCAAGAAACATGACTCATGTGTAGGTACTGGATAATACTCCATGACCCATATGATGTCCACCTTCTACCCTTGCTCCCCCCACACACACACCTTCAGAAGGCAAGTCAAACATGTTTCATAAGAGTAATAATTGATTCCATTCCAAAATTGGCTTATTTACTGGAATAGATTGAGCAATATCAATGAGAGCAGTGGATTAGAACTGGGATCGAATCATCAGTCTATAGAAAGAAGAAATAATAAGAGGTCAAAGTGATAGTAGGGGAGTGGAAAAAAGGAATCCCGTTATGCATAGAAACAAATTTCATATTATATATGTGATCGTTATGTATACTTAAGACATACCAACAAAATTAACTAATCAAAAAAAAATAGAGACTAACTTAAAAAACCCTATTAAGATCCTATTTAAAAAAAAAAACAGTGTGGGGGATATGTATCCTTCTGTGTGTGTTATTTTCATCAGTGTATCATCATTTGGATGTGAACAAATTGGCAAAATACAAAATACCAGGACTCATGAGTATTGTTCTGCCTTTAGCTAGCCTTAAAATAGCCATCTTCTTCCACTGAAGGTTGCATCCTCACCTAATATTTAGAAGTACATTTATCTCAGTGTGACTACAGTAGTTGCAGACAAAGGACAATCAGGGATGCATCTCTGAATGGGGAGTTTATGGAGAACCCTCTGTGAATCCTTCCAATCCCACACTTTGCAATGTGTTATTTACAAAACTGTAAATGATGACTCATGAAATTTTTTGTTTCAAGATCTTATGTTTTATTTCAAATCAATAGACTACAACTAGCATCATTCTAGGTGGTATTTTTTAAATCAACATGGCAAGAATTGCTGCCTCACAAATATCACTATAATAGGAGCAGATTAACTGTGATGTGATATTACCATATATAGTATTTCTAATAAAGTTTTTCTTAGCCTTATTAATAATATAAAAAACAACATTGAGAAAATTAATTTGGTACAGTGCCTAAAATGAGAATAGATAAATTTGTTAATCATTCTTTCTCTCACATGGGAATAATTTTCATAGTTGTCTCATTATTAAAGTATGCTACTAACACATAATGGAGAGGGTAACTTTGAGAAGTTAGGACATGAATTTACTACATCTTGCTCATTTCTGTCCTAGCACCTTTACTGTCTTTCTTTCCCTTTCTAACTCATTCACTTCCTCCTCATCAAGAGTCTAGTGCTTTCTTCTGTCATCTCTTTCTCTCTCTCTTATCTCATATAAAAGAAAACATTCAATTTTTAACTTTCTAAGTCATCTAACTTGCCATTCTCTAATTCCATCCATTTTCATGCACGTGACACGATTTCTTCTTCCCTGTGGCACTATTCCATTTTGTATATGCATCACATTTCGAACTATTAGTCTATTCATGGGAATACTATTTCCATAATATTTCCATAGCTTAGATACTGTGACTTGCACTGGTGTAAACTGGATATTCATGCATCACTACAGTATTCTGATTTTAGTTGTTTCTGTAATATAACAGGAAGTGAAATTACATGGGTTGCTCAATGTTTTTGAACTCTATAATGATTTCCATAGTGGATGTATGAGTTTGAATTGTCAACAGCAATCCAAGAAGGAAGGTCCTTCTACCCCCGTATTCAAGCTGGATTTCATGGTGGTTTATTTATTTATTTATTTATATTGTTAAAAGTAGTTATTTTGATTGGGTAATGTGGAAACTAAAAATCATTTGATTTGCATTTCTCTGGCTGATAAAGTTGTTGAAGGTTTTTCCATTTGTAAGTCTTCTTTTGATAAGTGTGTATTCAGATTTTTTGACATTTTGAGGGGTGATTTCTAGCGTTAATTGCCTTGAAATAGTCAATATATTATAGAGAATAACCCTGGAAATTAATACCATTGACAATAGATTTACAAACATTAAATATATAACAATCAATTTAAACAAGAGGGCAAAATTAAAAATAAATTATAAATAAATAATTTTGTTTAGTCTTCCAGCAATTTGAAAGTTACTGGTTTTTTTTAGCAATTCTTCACCCATTTTCATTTTATTTTAGTGTATTATGAAGATTAAGAATGAAGTTCAAATTTTCCTCTATGTGTAAACCTCAGTATCCCCAGTTGTGTCTGTCACAGTATCTGTCAGTTCTCCAGCACATACTTTTTGTCCATTTGTCAAAAATAAGATGTTTGTAGATGCATGTGCCTGTTTGTGTCTCCTCCTGCTATCCTTGCTCCACTCCCATCTTTTTAATGGAGAGAAGTGATGTCTCCAGGAAATGGAAGAATTTGTCCAGAGTTCAGGTGAAGATGGTGTGGTGGTGTTTTCTCTGGGGTCCATGGTGAAAAATCTCACAGAGGAAAAAGCCAATCTCATTGCTTCAGCCCTTGCGCAGATTCCACAGAAGGTCAGTATACCCTCTGGCCCTGCTGAACAGCTTATACTAGATGTTGAGAAATGAGAACAAATTGTACTCTGTCCTGCGAAAAGTTAAATTCACTGTGCACTGAGCATAACTGACAAAAGCTTTAAACAGGAACATGAATAACATTAAAATAGGAAGTTTAGTCACATGTCATCATCTGCCACATTGATCACTGTCACATTGATATTACTATGGAAACATACTTCAGTGATCACATATGTTTAATGGAACATAGGCGAAAGTATTAGGCTATTCTAAATATTTTCATTGGAGCTAACTACTATAAAAGTTATTACTGCTGTGGTCCCAAAAAACAAATTATACATTGAATAGAGGAGAAATGCTCAATAAATTACTCCATATTTATGCATTTTATATTCTATCAAGTCAAAATTGAATTTAAAGTAGAAATCTATATTTCCTTATATTTTCAATTGAATATTCTAAGGTTAAAATTAGTTGAAATTCTAATATAATTGCTAAATAGTGTGATTTTTCTAATTTATGCTATTGAAGTAATCAGAAATTATAATCTTCAATTCTTTCCATTCATGTATTTGTTAACTTTCATACAATGTACATAAGTCCATGTTCTAAATGTGCATTTTAAGATAGAGGAGACATTACTACATCTATATTTTTAAGCTTTTCACCTTTTAGTTTTGGATTTAAAAGTTACCTTTCCCAAGGGAAAAAAATACTATGCAAATTTCATTAGAATTTAAGCAAAATATGTTTTTAAAATGTAACATAGACAAATAAAATAATTCTGCTCAGTTAAGCAAAAGGAAGGAGAGATGCAGGAGAAGGAAAGGAAGTGAGAAAGCAAGAAAGAATGAAAGGAAGGATGTAAGCAAAGAAGAAAGAGGACGATAGAAAGAGAAAGGACACAAGAAAGTAAGGAGAGAGGGATGCATGAAGACAGAAATGGAAGAAGAAGAAAGGAAAGAGGAAGGGAAACATGGAGTGGAAGAAGAAAACACAAGATTCACGGAACCTAAAGAAAAACTTGGTCGAAGTATTACATTTGAGAGCAAATATGACTAAATTACATTTAATAATCAATCATAGCATACATGTTTTTCTGCATGTCTTAAATCCTCATATGCCACTCCATTGTTTATTTTCTACTTTCATATGTGATTGAACTCCAAACTGCATTTAAATGATTAATATCAAAATAAGAGCTGTGTATTTCCTAAGTCATAAATACCAAAATAATAGTACTGCCCATAGCAGCATATTAGTGCAGTCTTTTCCAACAAGTAGATATAAGCAGTCTAACTCTGTATCTTCACGTTTGCAAATTATTACTAAAATTTCCTCCCCTCAAATATCACTTGAAACATAATGACTGTGATTTCTTAATAATTCTGCAGCATTAGCACACTCGCAGGTTTTCTATTTTGACTTGCACAGTTACATCACTGTCTCCCACAGGTTTTATGGAGATACAAGGGAAAGAAGCCAGCCACTTTAGGACCCAATACTCGGCTGTTTGATTGGATTCCCCAGAATGATCTTCTTGGTAAGACTCTGAGAGGAGAAGAGCTGTGCAGTTGGACAGCAGATGAATTCAGCAGTGATTTAAGAGCAAGAGCATTAACCACATTTAACTTCTTGAACATTTTACCTTTGAAATACAGTTTTAACGTAGAGATAATGAACTGGCCATTAATTTTACTGATGTAAGCTTTCTTTGGTTCCTACAAGAGCAACTTTAGTTGAGAAGCTCATCAGCCTTGGAGTTTCCATTGTATGTAATCACCCTTAGTGAGGCCTCCCTTATAGAAAGGAAGGAGCTAGGTTCTGCTCCTGTTAGCATTACACCTTTCTAGGGTAACAATGTCTTCAGCATCTGTAGAAAATATTGCCTTCATTGACTTATAAAATTCCTAGAGGGTAGGGATTTACCTCAGCGGCATAAGCTCCTCCCTTGTCATAGCGAGGTCTTGAGTGCGATCCCTGGTAACAATAAAAAAGAAAGAAAGAAATTCCATTTGCTTTTTCTCTCTCTTAAATTCTTCTAATGTGTTATTTGTGGATCCACACTTATTTCTAAGACTAAACCTATTTCTAAACCAGGCCACCCCAAGACCAAAGCTTTCATCACTCATGGTGGATCTAATGGGATATATGAAGCTATTTATCATGGGGTCCCCATGGTGGGAATGCCCATATTTTCTGATCAGCCTGACAACCTCGCTGGCATGAAGGCCAAAGGAGCAGCTGTGGAGGTCAACATGAACACAATGACAAGTGCAGACCTGCTGGGTGCCTTGAGGACAGTCATCAATGACCCTACGTAAGTACTGCTGTTATGAAGACTGACCTTCCATCCATCATGATTTGCATTCTGCTGGTAAATTTGGATCGTTTCATATCTTTGTAATTAGTTTACTTGTCGGTAATGTAATAAGCTAACGCTAGTATATCTACTATGGAATCACTTATTTAACTTCAACTAGTTATGTGCTTTGTTAAGATTGGGAAACTCAGAAAAAGGAGATCGAGGAGGATATCAAAAAGTGCAAAGATTATACCTTGCTTTTGGGTAGGAAGTACCAAAATAATGAAAATGGCTGTACTCCCCAAATTGCTACCCAAATAAATGCATTTCCAATAAAGATACCATTAGCATGCCTCACAAAACTAGAGAAAAATTCCTAAAATTCATTTGGAATCTAAAATACTAAAAACAATTCTTAGCAAGAAATGCAAGGCAGGGGAAATTACAATCCCTCACTTAGAATTAAGCTGCAAATCTACAATGATAAAATCCACTTAGTATAGGGAAAAAAAGAACTGAATGCATAAGAAGATGCAGAAGCAATGCTGAACACAATCAATCACCTTATCTTTAACAAGGTGGCCAAGCACATTTATTGCTATTGTGCTTCTCTTAGGGACTATAATAATGGAAACATGTTTTTCTTTACTTTTCCAACTCAAAGTATATGCAGTTGGATATTCCATATTGTAAATTATCCTTGCATTTTCATTTAGTGATGATCTGGCTGACAGAGATAAAATTTTTAAATTATAAATATCAAAATTATGAGAAGTAAATTAGTAAATTTAATTTAGAGTAAAAAAGTAATTAGTAAAAAGATCTCAGAACCCATAAAATGACACATAAACATTTATGTAAGTTGCCTATTTCTGTAAAACAAACTATTTAGAGGTTAATGGCTATGATATGGATGTTTTAAATGGCATTCCATAATTCTAAATCATTCATCATTGTGGCTTTAGAACATTGCTGGATACTATAGTTTACACAAATTTTTAACAGGAAAACTAAGCCATACATATAGAACTGAATAGTCTTTATTTTCCTTTGACTGCGTTTGGGATCATTGGGTTAGGAACATATTTCTTTCACACATTCTTGTCTTTTTCTACCTGTAAAATTCTAAGTTAACAAAACTACTGCAATAAACTTTTTCAGAATCTCTGTTTGACTTTTGACTCCTATAACAACATATGTCACATACTTACATTCAATGAAAGCAATCAACTTTTTCTATTCTCCCTCTAGTTATAAAGAGAATGCCATGAAGTTATCAAGAATTCACCATGACCAGCCAGTGAAGCCCCTGGACCGAGCAGCTTTCTGGGTTGAGTTTGTCATGCACCATAAAGGGGCCAAGCACCTGCGGGTTGCAGCCCATGACCTCTCCTGGTTCCAGTACCACTCTTTGGATGTGATTGGGTTCCTGCTGGCCTGTGTAGCAAGTGCTATATTGCTGGTCACAAAATGTTGCTTATTTTCCTTTCAAAACTTTATTAAGATAGGAAAGAGAATAAAGAAGGAATAGATCATTCTAAATTGTTTAAGTGCTGAACTGGGCTGTCCAATTAATTTCAGCCCAAAAGAGTTCACTGAGAACCCAACCTAATCTTATTTTTAAATATCCTTTTTTATTTCTGTGAACACTGAGGATATTTTTAACAAATGTTAATAAATTTTGGAAAAATTATTCATATTCATGTGGTTTGTGTTGGTGTCTTTCCTAGAGAGAAAGTCTAGGATTCAACATGATTATTTTTCTTTTGCCTTTTCCCCTGGTGCTTTACCAAGGATTTATTAATCTTAAATACATTCTATTCACAGTACTATTAAAATTTGATTTCAAGATATATATGAATAATGTTTAGAATCCTTGGAAACCACACAATGTACATGAAATTTGATGAGTGGAGGGAACACACAAGATTCACACTTCCACTTCTCCATAGAACATAAAGTCAAGGAATCACCATCACAAGACATCAGTGTATTAGGGAAGAGTAATGGTTTTCTTTGATAATAAAGCAACCTATTTAGTTTGCCAGACATTATGGGAATTTATAAATTTCACTGTAATAGTGTATCACATTATGAGAGATCTATCTCCATACTTTTTATTGAGCACATTTACATACAATCTACTTTCCTGCTAATTTTTCAACAAATTTTCTTGATTGCCCTTTGTGAATCATAGCCTTTGGTTCATTAAATTTCTAAAAGTGAGTGGATTTAATGATTGTTTTCCCTAATACAAAATGCTAAATTTCAACAAAATATTTGTTAACAACAGAAATATCAAAGTATATATGTTGTGAAATTTTTAACTTACAAAAATACTAATCAGCTAGTGTTAATGTTTTATTAAAAATTAGAAGAGTATAATATAGAATCAGTATTTATAATAATTTTAATTTTCTGTACAGAATAAAAATTTAGAATTTGAGACTATGCTATGTTATTTCCAAACTGGCTGGAATGAATTCAGTTGGTCAATTTGTGTTTTCAATATGTTATCCTAATATTTTGACCAAGAATATGGTAAAACATGATGTATTGGGTCCCAGGCTTAGGATTGCTGATCTGTCCAGTGAAAACATCATTGGAATAAAAGATGGGAAAAAAACATATATTTTAGTTACCTGGGATGCCAGAATCCTTAAAGCCCAATGACAGGTTAGGATGATGTAGCATGGAGTCTTTGGCTTTTATAAATGTACAGCTTGATTGGGGATGTGCTGGTGGGCCGCAGAGAGCATGAGGGTCAACTTCTGATGCAGTCATGGTTCAAGATTTGAGGAACAATTTATTTTGGAATATTACACTAGAGTAAATCAGCTAGTAACCAGATTTTCTGATAACTGTGATTACTGAGTGTCTTGGTTACTTTTCTCTTACTGCTGAGACAAAATACCTGACATTCACAATTAAGGAAGAATAAGATTATTTAATTCACCATTTGTAGAGTTTTCAATCTATAAATAATCCACTAGTTTCAAGACAGAATACTGTGAAAGAGGGGCAACATTTCCCAGTGGCAGGATACAGCAAAAGCAGGAGGAGTAAAAGTATCAAAAGGAGGAATCAGCCTCTTTTCCTTCTTTATACTGTATGGAGACTTCCCACCTCAGGGAGGGTGTACAGCATCCACACCTTCAATCCCATCTATTGAAAGTGAATCAATCACAAAGTCTGCATTCAGTCACCTCTAAAAATTCACTCCTCATGACTGCATGAGGCTTTGAGGGGGACACAAATCATAGCATTCCATCACTGTCTCCCCAAGGATTCATATATCTTCCTTTATGCAAAACATGTTTAGTTCATCTCCAAGTGTGCCACAGTCCTAACATTTTCAGCATTGCTGAAAAATTCAAGTACCAAGATATAACACAAAGTCTTAGCTTTGGGCCCTTGTACAGATGAAAAATTAAACCTTTCTAACATTCAGTGACAGAAAATAGACATAACCATTCCAAAAGGTACAAAAAAGAGAATACAAAGGAATGAGCCCAAAGCAAGCCTAACAACTAGCAGGGCAAACATTATATCCTATATTTCCATGTGGAATATCCAAAGCATTCTGCGGCAAGTTGTAAGCTCCAAAGCATTTGCATGATTCCAGCCTATTGTACCTCAGGTGTTGAACTCCCACAGTTTCTCTTAGGACAACCCTATTCCTTCAGGGTAGATTTCCTCAGACAATCCACAATGCTGGATTCTCCAAAGTGCACCTTTGGTTTACACTTACAGCTTCAAACATTGCCCTCTAAGGAACACACTGCCTGGCCATCTAGACCTTCTGAAATCTAGATAGAAGCCTTCTTAATCTCATAAATCTTGCATTCTGCATTCATCTAAAACTAGCAACACAAAAAAAGAGGCCAAGGTCTGTTGCCAGGTGGATGAATGGCCAGACTTTCTTATTTCTTGGCTATAGGGCTCAAGTACCTGGATTGTTGAACACTCTGAATATGAATCCAAACCTGAGGAAAGTAGGCCACCACTATTTTGGAACATGATGATCAGTAAATTTCTCCTCTCTGCAAAGTCTTCACTTTTTGTTGTTTTGAGGTTGCAAAGTCTGGAGACTTATAGCTTCTTTAATGCCTGAAGTCCATCTTTTGTTCTTCTATTACTTCTCAGCAGTAAAGATCTCCTCTGCTCAATCTTTGCAGTACAAAACTTTAGTGAAGCTTCCTTTCTGGAAAAATTCACAAAATTTGAATCATCTTGATGAAGTCTATCCTCATTATTTTCAACATAAATCTGGCTAAAACTCAACAGTAGCAGAAAACCATAATGATTTTACCATGAAAAATTAATAACGTGACAATTTTTAAAGTTTCAATATATAAAATTGACATGTACAATTCAATGTTATTTATTGTATTTTGAAATAAATATTTAAAAATGAAGTAAAAATTCCTTTTATAACATTAGAATAGATATGATATATAAGAAGTTGTTTAATTTAGAAGACAAAAGACCTGTGGCCAGAAGAGTATAAATATTGAGAAAAGAAATTGAAGCAGATCAAAATTAGAATTAGGGAGAATGTACCCCATGTCTATAGATTGGAAATTACATGCTGTTAAAATGCCCAAATTACTTACAGAAATACAGATTCAAAAAATTCAGTGAAATGTATTTTGATACTCAAAAATAATTTTCATAAAAATAGCAAAACTATTTCTAAGATAACATATCATAAATAATTCCCAAGTAGTCAAGAAAACATGAGTAACACAAAACTTAAGCCAATTAAATGCCTGACAAACAAATCACACTATAAAACACACTGAAGTAAATCAAACAGCATGTTATTGACAAAAAGTACAAGTTAAAAATACACACAAAAGTGATATCTTTATCTTTATATTCAGTGAGTCCTAAAGAAAATTTCTAAGTGTACACCATTGATTAAGAAGAATGTGTTTAACAAAATATTGCTGGAAAAAATATGTCCTCCTGTGAATAAGTAAAACTGACCTTAAATTCACAAAAATACAAAGAAAACAAGCTTAAATAAAGTGAAGATTTAATATAAATATAGCATAAAATGTAAAATTACTACATGAAAGGATATCTAAAAATGGTTTTTGACACTGGTCTGAACAATGACCCTTTCTTGAATATGACCTCAGAACCAAAGCCAACAAAATGAAAATTAAAATGTTTTAAGTTTCTACATGGCAAGGGAAGTAATAATCAATGAATAAAAAAGTTTAAGTATTGGATGAAATATTTAAAATCTTATGGCTGAATCTAGAGCTTGTGATTGGTTTATTCTCTAGTGCTGAAAATGGTGAATTTGAGTGCTACACTGTCCAAGGGTGGGTGCAATGCACATAATATAAGGGAGGAAACGAGTCTGCCTTCCTCACTTTTTGTTTTGGTTGCTCTTGGTATCTTATACCACCATTAAAATGCACCTCAGCCGTGCCACCCTGCCGTGGAGTCAACAGATTATGAGCTGAAACCTCTACAGACTGTGAGGCAAGTACACCTTTCTTCTTTAAATTTGGGTGTTAGATATTTTTCTCAGCAATGACAAAATTAAGCAAGATAACAGGTAATTAAAAATTAAACTCAGAATGTATTATCAACCTCCTGAGCCTAGTCCAGTGCATCTGGAAGCTGGGTGGTCACTTAACACAGGGAGTGATGGTCTCAAACTCTCCCCAGGCCAGTTGCCACACTCTGGAACTCACCTTGTGTGGCCTCAGCTCCCCAGGTTCTGATGCATATTAGTATTTTACTGTTTCTCTTGGTATCATCTTGAAACTGCTGGATTGCCATTTCATGCTGCTTTGTTATTTTAAAAGTTCTATTCTTTCATGGTTGCTAATTAGGATCCTGTACATCAAGGTCCAAAATTGTATCCTGAGCTTCATTTAAATTGTTTTGCCAGCTTTCAATAGATTTTTTTTGTTTCTTGGATGTCTTTTTGAATTTATTTCGTGAATTCTGCTTGTTTTCTATATTGTTCATTCAAAGTTTCATTGAGTTTCCCATGCTCTTGTACTTTATTTGTTTCTTCTTTAGCTGTGCTGATCAACTCCTTTACTAAGGTTGTTTTTTAAATGAGAGATTACTTCTAATTTGATTTCCACTATAGCCTCATGGAGTTGTTTTTTTATTTCACTTGTTATCTTTCCAGAGAT
This sequence comes from Cavia porcellus, assembly GCF_034190915.1. Classification (NCBI taxonomy): domain Eukaryota; kingdom Metazoa; phylum Chordata; class Mammalia; order Rodentia; family Caviidae; genus Cavia; species Cavia porcellus. Next base: position 44,591,912 of record NW_026947513.1, on the reverse strand, counting down.
TTCCTGTGTGTTACTGAAGTCCTCTATTTCAATGTCTCCTGTACTTGCTGCTGGTGGACTCGATGTTTGAGATTGCAGCTGTTTTTTCAGTTTGCCATTTTGTCCTTTCAGGTTAATATTTGGTTCTTCAATCCCCTAGTGCCAACTTGTAGTGTGTATCTTGGGCTCCTTCTGTAATGTTGATGTTTGTCGAACTGCTGGGTCCTACAATGAAGAGGTAGGCCAGTCCCTGAATTCCTCCTACAGGGCCTGTTGGGTGAGTCCTATGGTCTTCTTAGGCTTACGAGCCTAGGAGTACTGATGGAAATCAATCCCTAGTTCCTGCTGTTATTATGTCTTCAGATTGTTCAGAGTCACCAGATCTCCCTGTTTACAGTATTTGTCTCTGCTGGGACCGTGCTGTGTCTCTGGGTGTCCCACTGACCCCTTAATTTTCTCCAGGTTGGGAGACGTCTTGTTGGCACCTTCCTCAATGTACTTGATATTCTCAGTGTGGAGGAAGGACTCATCCACCCCCTTGCCAAGCTCAGCTATGGCCTACTTCTGGAGGGGGCTTCTCTATTGTTCTTGTTTACCCACTGAAGGTGCCAAACTCTAGTCCTATTTTAGGGGTAAACTCACCTCACTGATAGAAGCCCGCTGGGTTCTTCTTACTGAGTCTCTCCTCGATCCTGCATCTTTAGTTCTCTGCAGTCCAAGGTTCTGGGGGTGGTGTGGGAGCAGAAGATGAATAGCAATGCTAGGTCCAGGAGAAGGGGGGTTCCAAATGGCAATGGTGGGACTGCAGGGACGCACATCATGGGTTGGAGTTTGTAGATCCTGAGGTGGGTGGCCAGGACTACAGGACACAGGAGGGGCCTGATTCTGGCCCAGCCTTGTGGGCACTGCTGGCTGGTGTTCCCAGGTCCCACAGGTCACCTGCAGAGATGGTGGGAGTGGCAGGAGGGCTAGGTGCTTGTGCGGTCCCATGCGTGCCTCTGGCTGGATTTCCTGCGTCTCACAAGGTCTTCTGTGGAGATGGCTAGAGTCCCAGGAAGGGACTGCTCTAGCACAGCCCCATTCACACCTGTTTCTGGAGTTCCCTAGTCCACGAGATCATCTGTGGAGATGGCTTGAGTTCCAGGAGGGGCTCTGCTCTAGCACGGCCCCATGCACACTATGGTTGGAGTTCCTGGGTCCCACAAGGTTGTCTGTACAGACTGCATAAGTCGCAGGATGGGCCCTGGTCTAGCTTCTTTCAATGCGTGCTTCTGGAAGAAGTGAGGGATCCCACAAGGCCTCCTGCAGAGATGGCTGGAGTCCTAGGAGGGGCATGGATCTAGCACATACTTGTGTGAGCCATTGGCTGGAATTCCTAGGACATGAGAGGTAGTCTGTGAAGGAGGCTAGAGTCTTGCTATTGATTTTTGAGCATTGACTTTGTATACAACTACACTACTGAATTTGTTTATTATCTTTAGTAGTCTTTTAATGGAATTTTCTGGGTCTTCCATAATACAGTATCATGTCATCTGCAAGTAGTGATAATTTAATTTCTCCCTTTCCTATCTTTATTCCTTTTATTTCTCTTATCTGATTGCCCTTGCTAGTATCCCCAAAACTACATTGAAGAGTAGTGGTGATAATGAACATCCTTGTCTTGTTCCTGATTTTACTGTAAAAGCTTTCAGTTTTTGTCTATTTAGTATAATGTTGGCTGTTGGATTGTCAGAAGATGGCCTTTATAAGATTGAGGTAGACACCATGTATTCTGAGTTTCTGAAGAGTTTTTATCATAAACATTGGATTTTATCAAAAGCTTTTTCTGAATCTATTGAGATGATCATGTGGTTTTTGATTTTGGCTCTGTTGATGTGGTATATTACATTTATTGATTTGCATATGTTAAGCCATCTCTGTATTCCTGGAATGAGTCTCACTTGGTTGTGATGTACAATCTTCTTGATGATTTGCTGCATTCTATTTGTTAGTATTTTATTGAGAGTCTGCATCAGTGTTCATTAGTGAGATTGGCCAATAGTTCTTTTTGGTTGGATCTTTCTTCAATTTGGGTATGAGAGTAATACTTACCTCCAAGAATGACTTAGAGAGCATTGCTTCCTTTTCAACTTCTTTGAAGAGTTTAAGGAGTATTAGCATCAAATCTTCTCTAAATTTCTTATAGAATTCAGCCATGAATCCATCATGGCCTGGTCTCTTCTTTGTTGGTGAGTTTTAATTACAGTTTCAATTTTAATAGCTGATACTGGGTTCTTAAAAATTGCTATATTTTTGGCTATATTTTTGCTATATTTTGGCTGAGCTTTGTGAGTGCATATTTTTCTAGAAATCTGTCCATTTCCTCTGTATTTTCCACTCTGTGAATAGAGATTTTCAAGCAGGTATTCATGATCTTTTGAATTTGCATGCAATCTGTAGTAATTTCCCTCTTTTCAGTCCTTATTGCATGAATTTGGGTTTTCTCTTTCTTTTTCTTGAAGAGGTTAGTTGGAGGTTTGTGAATTTTTTTATTCTCTAAAAAAACCAGTTTTTAAATTCATTAATACTTTGTATTTTTTTGAGTTTCAATTGCATTGATTTCTGCTCTAATCTTTACAATATCCTCTCTTCTATGAGCTTTGGGTTTAACTTGCTGTTCTTTTTATATTGTTCTTTGTCATGAAAGTATCTTGTTTCTCCGTCAAGTTTAAATGCAAGTTTTGCACTAGGTACATCAGTCTGGGTTGAAAGTTGTTTTCTTTTCAGGATTTGAAATACCTTACTCTGAGATCATCTTGACTTGAGGGTTTATACTGAAAAGTATGCCATGATTCTAATCTGCTTTCCTTGATAACATGAGTTGTGTCTTTTCTCTAACAACTTTTAGCATGGTTAATTCACTGCAGTTCAAGGTTCTAGGAGGAGGAGTGGAAGCAGAAAATCAAGTGCTTGGTCTAGGAGATGAAGATTGTGGCCAAGGGCAGTGGCCATTGGCATGGTATTCCTCTGGGCTGGTGGGAGTTGCAAAGGAAGCCCAGTGGCATGGTGCAAGGTCTGATGGCAGCACAGCACTCCTCCAGGCCAGGGGAGGTCATGCAGATAGCATGTGGCGGCACAGACCAAAGGTCTGACAGCGGCACAGCTTTTCTCAGGGCCAGTGCAAGTCATGCAGGAAGTGCACAGTGGCACGGGTGCAAGGTCCAAGGGCCAAACATCTTTCCTTAGGGTTGGTTGGGGTCATGCAGGAAGCACGTGGCAGCATTGCACAAGGTCTGAGGGTGATCTGGCGATCCTCCAGGCCTGCAGGGTTTGCACAGGAAATGCACAGTGACTCAGGCACAAGGTCTGAGTGTGGTATGGCATTCCTCAGGGCCAGTGGGAGTCATGCAAGAAGAGCATAGTGGTGCAGGCTCCAAATTATTTCTAGCATGGGAATTAATTTTTGACTTTATAACTATTCAAAATAATGAGAAAACAACCATACCACAGAAATTATATGCCCAGAGGAATAAGAAGTACATTTTGTTTGAATACTTAATCATTCAGTTGAAAAGCCTTGTTTGCACTCTAATATTGATGGGAAAAAGACATTAGTGTAAAAAGTGGAGGTTTTAATGTAACAAGAACTGGAAATTGATTGTTTTGCTGGCTTAGGAGAACATAATCCATTACAAAAGAATTAAATAAAAACAAACAAAAATTTGAAACAATGTGTGGTGATAGATGTGAAATTCACTTTAGTATAGTTTGCTTTTAAACTCTCTGTATGTATACTAAACATTGTAATATGTGCTTCAAATACACACAAAAGATTACTTATAAATATCTGATGAATGATTGTGCTAAAATAAAATAAAAAATAAACTATTCTGAAAGTTAGTTTTAGTATATCATATTTTCACCTGCTGCAGCCTTTTCTTGATGCCTCTTGTAATTCTCCTGTGGCTCCTTTCATTCTACTTATCGGCTATCCCAACACATTGCATTATTGCTTAAAGTTTGGATAAATCCTTTCACTAAATCCAATGACAAAACTATATTCAGGAACAAACTATTTATCATTGATAATTTGTTCTAGAAACTATACTCATGTTTATATCCAAATGCATCTTTGGCTATCTTGTGAGAATTTATATATAAATATTCTATGGATAAAACAAATCTTCAACCCTCGTCAAGGATTATTAATGACATTTTCTTAACACTGGCCAAATTTGTAGTTGATATTATATTGTAAAACAATAGAAAAATTGTTTCTTTCATGAAACAAAAATATTTTCCCCCAACAAAAAGTATCCAATAGGAATGGCATATTTGATGACATCATAGATGTCATTGGCTCCAGCATGATTTACAAAATCTTTGGTTTTTGAATGAGTTAGTGTGACTATTAATCATGGTTAACTTAATCAACATAATGAAATTCTAGTAGGTTAGTGCAGTTCTGGATGTCTCAGTGACTGAAATATAGATCAGCAAACTGATGGTAGAGGATTTGATTTTGAATGGCAGTGACACATAGGCTTGCGACATGGATGAAATAAAAAATAGAAAGAAATGTGTGCCCTTTTTTATTTTAAAGAAAAAAAAGCAATAAGAACAATGTTCAAGAATTGCAAAAGTTATCTTCCTAATTTGTAAAGGTGGCAGGTTACTATTTGTTTCAGTACTCAATCATTTGATCTTGTACTGTGGTGATGATTACGACCTCACACTATCATAGAGTTGTCATAGATGGGAAAAAACAAATATGTCACACATGATATTTTGGTTAAAGTATTGCAATTAACAATAGCAGTACTTTCAAGTACAGCTTAACTAATAACAATCTATGGTGAACTACTACCTCTGATCATGGGAGAAATCTTAAAAACTATATAACAAAGTGAAGCACACATAATTTATTTATACACAGTGATTTTTCTTTTATTCAAGTGCTTTTATCTTTCTGTGGGGGCAGGGAGGTTAAGGTCAATAGAGTACAGGACAAAGTGATGAGTGAAGACAAATTTAGTAGAGTCAAGGCTAGAGATCAAAAGATGATCATCTAAATTTTGGAAAATGGAGGACACAAAGGGAAAGAATGAAATAGAATGTGAACGAGAAAAGAGAAAGAATAGAGACAATGTTTACTCACTTGAAAGTTTAAAATCAAGAAGTAGTTGAGGAAGCAGAGAAAGAGAATCAATAAAAGAAAATGAAAAAGGAGGGTAAGAAACTATCATAGTGAAAAAAAGGACAAATGGGAACAAAAGAAGAAGAAGGAGGAGGAGGATGAGGAGGATGAGGAGGAAGTGGAGGAGGAAGAAGAAGAGAAGGAGGAGGAGGAGGAGGAGAAGAAGAAGAAGAAGAAGAAGAAGAAGAAGAAGAAGAAGAAGAAGAAGAAGCAGAAGCAGAAGAAGAAAAATAAAGGGGGCCATAGAGGGAGAGGGGGGAAAAGCCCAAAAATAACAATAAAATACAAAATGAAACAAGATGAGATTCAGCAAGACAGGAAAATGATAACCAATCAACAGGGGAGAATAAAAGTAGTAAAACACCTTTGGGGTTTGCAGTTCTGTGGTAATGTCCTTGTAAATTCCCAGAACCATGCTGGGTAGGGAACTGGTATTGGTTTTGGATGTGTGGACTGGGGCTGGTCTTCTGTTGCTAGTGTTCTCCAGACCCTAACTGCTGTCTTCTGGCTGCTGCTTCAGACACTTCCATGTTGCTGGTCCCACTGATTTACTCCACCCTCCAAAGGGGTGTTTGTGCTCCTATTTCCAGTCCTTGATGTTCTGTGTCTCAGAGAGTACCAGTCAGTCTGCCCACCAAAAGCATGTGTGCATCTGTACCTCAAGGTTTTCAGTTGTGAATCTGTTAACTTATACAAACCGTCCCACTACAGAGATTTTTATCTGAAAATTAGTTCCAATTCATCTTAGCTAGTTTAAAACAAATATATAAAATCTATATACAAAAAGAGGGAGGCTTTAGATAATAATAGTTTTGATGTTTAGACTCAAATCAGTAAGAAATATATTTATTAGGTTAAATGTGTGCAGTCTTATTACAGTGATGTTGTTTTCAGGTATTCAGAAATGATCACATTCTCTTTTGTCATTTTTGGTTTCCATTGTAGAATTCCTGAGGGCCCATTAAGAATGTTTCAGAAAGTGGTTAAACCTCTTTACCAACTTCACTAGCACAAAGAAACCCACAAGTATGGGCACAAGACATTCATCATATACTTTAAGTGTCACAGGAAAATTTGTTTGATAATTTATCTTAATTTTGGAATTGGACTATTCAGTGTGTTTATCAGAGGACTCTTTTGAGAAAGTTGGTAAGACTTTAATAATCCTAATTACAAGGATAGTCAAGATTTATTCATTTAGAAAAGAGAAAATCTGGATTGCTCTCATCATGTGGAGCCTGCAAATATCTGGAATAGTAAGGTGGAAAACAAAGGTGATGATAGGGCCATGTTCTGGTAGCGAATTCAGTGAATCAATAAAATATGTCTCACAAAGACACTGCTTCTTACCAACCAAGCTAAAACCTCTACATATGTCATGGTTTATGTCTGTGGCCCCCAAGCCTCATGAATTTGCATTGTACATTTGTGATTGGTTCATTGTATAGTGCTTGGATTGATGGTGTCAGTGCTACACCCACATAGGGGTGAAGCCAGGGTGTAATGTAATGGCAGAAAGAAGGTGTGTATTGCTCTTTTGCTGGTTTCTGCCTTGTTGTTTGAACTGCCATGAGCTGTGGACCTGCCATGCCACCCTGCCTTGGAGCCAACTGAGTATGGATTGAAACCTCCAAAATCTATAATAAATAAACCTTTCCTTTCTCAACTTGGTACATCAAGCATTTTGTCTCAATGACAAGTAAAATGTAGCCGAGACAGAATTTGTTACTGAGGAGTGGGGTTGTTGCTCTGACTATACCTGACAATGTTTTCTCAGAGTCTGGAAATGACTTGTGGGCAGAGTTTGGAATGGTTCAGACACATCACCTGGATGCATAGAGCTGGAGCAGCTTAGGCTGTTCTGTAGAGGAGATTCTGGTCAGAGCTTAGGAGATCAGAAGGCTAATAGAAAGCCTGATGGTAAAGACCAGGCTTGGGAGGTTTCTGCTGGGAAAAAGGACTGATTTGATTGTTGGACTGCCCATGACATGTGTTATGGCTCAGCAGAAAATTTGTCTGCATTTTGCTTATTCCCAGAGACTTTGCCCAAGATTGAGACTAAGGACAATGGACTGATTAATCTGGAAAAGGAAATTTCCAGGCAGTCAAATGTTGAGGCTGTGGCATGGCTATTGTTGGGGGCTTTTAGTCAGCTTTATATTGCAAATTCAGAGCAAAGAGCCCAGCAGGATAATTTACAATGCTGTGAGTTTGGCCAGAAGAAAAGCTCCAGTAAAGCTGTGGATTGTAAAGACAGAGTTGAGACTTTAATTGCTGAGGACAAACAGAGAGATAAGAAAGATGGCCCTGGGCCATCCCAGGAAGCAGGGAGTCCCTAGCCTTTGCAGCCTCAAAACTGCAAAAATGAAAGAATTTGCTCAGAGGAGAAAGTTACAGGCACCATGCTTCAGAATGGTGATGGGGGCCACATGTGGTTCCAGAATGGTGGCAACATATAGAAGCTTTTCTTCACAATCAGATTCAAAGATCACAGAGATCCAGGCAATCAACCCCTACATCAAGAGAGAGAAAAGACTGGCTACTGCTCCAGCTGGCAGCAAACCTTGGCAGCATCCACATGGTTCTGATATTTGGTACAAGGAAAATGCACAAATTCTGAGAATAAGATGGCTTCCATCTCAATTGCAAAGGGCCTGGGAGGCCAAGCAGTGTGCCCCTGAGAGGGCAATCTGTAAAGATGTAAGGGTGAAGCCAAAGGTTCAGTGGAGACCCCAGAAGTTTGGAAAAGCCAGGAGCTTGGGTGATCCAAGGAATGCTGCAAAAAGCAAGCAGAGAGGATATAAGAGAAAAGCTGTGGGAGCTGAAATTCCTGGAAGTGCCATGGGGGTGGCATTACCAAAGCCAGATTGCTTCAAATGCTGAGCATGAAACTCTAGGACTTAATGTTTGTCTTTCTGGATGTTGGACTTGATTTGTTTCCAATGCTTTATATTCCCCTATTTGTAACTTTTGGAATGATAATGTGTATCTTGTGCCTTTGCAATTTGGAAATGTTTAACCTTGTTTCATTTGTACAGGGGGTTAAGTTAAGAGTTTGCCACAGATCTTGGAAGAGACTTCGGACTTGGACTTTTCAGCAATGCTGAAACTGTTAGGACTTTGGTAACTCTTGGAGATGGACTAAATGTCTTTTGTATAAAGGATGTACATGAGTCGGGGGCCAGGGATGGAATGTCATAGTTTATGTCTGTGGCCTCCAGGCCTCATGAATTTGCATTGTGCATTTGTGATTGGTTCATCGTATAGTGCTTAGATTGATGGTGTCTGTGCTACACCCACATTGCAGTGGAGCCAGGATTTAATACAATGGCAAGAAGAAGGTGTGTCTTGCTCTTTTGCTGGTTTCTGCCTTGCTGTTTGCAGTCACCATGAACTGCGACCCTGCCATGCCACCCTGCCTTGGAGCCAACTAAGTATGGACTGAAACCTCCAAAATCTGTAAGAAATAAACCTTTCCTTTCCCAACTTGGTGCGTCAGGTATTTTGTGTTAGTCACTAGTAAAAAGTAGCTAAGACAACTAAGCTAAGACAATTGAGTAAAACAAAAGAAAATGAGAGACAAGCAGAATCAGCATTGGTATGGGAAGTACCTCTCTGAAGAAAATATAGTGCTACTTGTTTTCTGTTCTGTAGAATAGAAATTTAATTATTAAGTATTTATAAGGTATTTTTAATTTTTTATCAGACACATTCTTACTATCAGTAGGCTGATTTTTAAGTGGACAGTGAGAATTCTCACAGTAAATGAAGGAAAGCATTTTTAGGTTTATTTCCTGAGGGTAACTTTGAAATTTCTGAATATTCCCATGAGACTCAGCATAGAAGTGACTTGTCTATGACAAATAATATTTTCTCTGTGAGGAATGTACATTGTGGTGTAATTTTAGCAGGATGAACAGTAGAACAAAATGTAAAATGTCTTGATTTTGAAAAATTTTTTTCAACAGACACATATTTCCAACTATAGCATTATTGCTTACATTCTGTATTTGTGATGAACACACCATTGAAATACTTTTCTAGTAGTGGTTTCCTAATAATAAAAATATCTTCTTAAAAACAATAATTTAAAGCAAGCTTTATGCAATTTATTTTCAGAATCTTTTATTGATTTATCACTAAGGGCTGATTAAAGATAATTTCTTTTTGTATATGAAATAGTATAATGCTCTGATTAATAACGTAGTATACATAAATAGAAGTAATACCTATTATGATTAAGATGAAAAAGGAAATTTTAAATTTGGAAGCTGCATTTTAGTAAATAAATATACATAAAACTTTCAATTTTAGTGATTTTAATTTTTCTGAGATAGAATTATGACTACATATTCATTATTTAAAACTTAAATGTGTCATTGATTATCTTATTTGTCCTAGTCACTTTCTAAAGTTATGTTTGCATTCACCCTGTCAAATATAAAATGAAGTGAAGGAAATGCCTATCCTATATTTGGCTTAGTCTTTTTTTCTCATTACATAATCTTTTTTAGTCTCATTGCCTTACCCATATGGAGCACATTTAACTAAGTGATCCGTGAATTTCTGAAAATTTAAGTATAAAATAAGCTGAAGCTTGACAGATTTTTTTATTATCTAATAGGTTATATGGAGATTTCATGCAAGAATAAAGATGTCTTAGCATTCATTTCTTAAGTATATTAGTGATTACCCTAAATCATCTTGTTGATAAGATTCTAGAGAATAAATTTTGAAAATTTGCTAACAATCAATCAAGTTCATAGGAAAAGAGAAAGAGAACTAGCATTTATTACTGAAAAACCAAAAACTTTATACAAACTTCTGTGTGTTTATTTTCCAATATTAAAGGAAATAAAATATGGTATTTTGCATTTCCTTTTTCTTTTTTTTTTGTCTTTTTCGTTTTTTTATTTATTTATTTATTTTATTTTATTTTTTATTTAAGGAGAAAAGAAAAAAAAAAAACCGTGAAGGGGTACAAGTTATACAGATTTACAGAAGAAAAAAATGCACAGTAAGAAATCACTAGTTAATGAATTACATATTGCCATCTTAGAAATAATTGTTCAAGTCACAAAATTAAAGCTTGTAGAGTGGACATTCCCACAATGATACTGCAAACAGTTCTGTTCAATGATCCAATAAAACTCTGATAGCATTTTCTATCTTATACACTTAAATATACATGCAGTTATATAGTTTAGAGCACTTTCTTTTCCTCTTTTGTACAATGACTATTACACATTTTGGGTTTCATTGCTCCCACAGTTCTTATTGCTTTTTTGGAAGAGTAAAACCAAATGTGACATAACAGGGATCTAACTCATGACTGCCTGCTTGCAAGGCAGGCGCTTATGCCGCTGAGCTAAATCCCCAGCCCCTTATTTTGCATTTCCTTACACAATCACAATCTTTAATGTTAAAAACAATGCAGTTTTATTTAACAGTAATCACCTCTTGGTGAGAGCTTTTCAATTATTACTTGGGTTACCAGTCTTATATTTAAGTCAATACTTAAAGCTGTATTTCCTCCAAAACATTAGGTATTTCAAAACTACTGAGAGTTATCATTGTTGTTTAATTATGAATGACTGTATTTTGTAGGAGAAAATATTTCATATCCCTCCTTGAAGGTATGAACAATCTGCAGACTTAATGCATTATTTTTCTTAAGACCAATTCCAGTAGGCCCATGGTCTGACTTTGTCACTTGGTTTCTTTATTCCATTATGGCCTCTACTTGCTACCTTATACCTGGCATCAAATTTTCACCTACCAGTAAAGTAAATGTAGGCATTTCTTGTTCTAAGATTGCAAAGCAATTTGAAATCAGTTACACAGGTTCAATAATCTTTACCTAAAAGACATCTTTTCTCATACATCCTCATATTATTTCTCATTTATGTCTAAGATTTATAATTAGTAATGTTTCTGAAATTCACATATTTCAGGACATCTTAAAGCCAAACCTTTTGTAACTCATGGAGGAGCTACTTTGTTTATGATGTCATTAGCCATCAGTGGGGTCACTATGGTGGACATTCATTTTTGGGGGGAACATCAGAACATCACTCACATGAAATCCAAAGGAGCGATTCTTATACTGGATTTTGCAGAAATGTCAAACATAAATTTGTTCAATGCATTGAAGACAGTCATTAATGACACTTTGTGTTATTTGTTTACTGTACAGGATTTTAGATAAATTAGAACTAATGACCACATAGTCATAATGAATCTGAACATCATCTTATTCATGATTAGAATTTTCATTAATTAATTTACTGAGGAAAATCATTAATAATCCCTTGCAACCATCATCCTAAGCTTTTTTATGACTTTAGTGGTAATGTTATCTAAAATTTAGGCATAGTGTCAATAACTAGAATGAGAGAAATGAAGCAGTAAAAGGAGGTTATAAGTAAGCAATAGACAATTATTTAAACAGAAAAACATAAATACATTGACAGAACAAATTTTCAGCACACTTGACTTACTTCATCCATGCAATTTTCTAATTATTTTTCTATATATTTCAGATAATGCAACATGATCATATGGAATGTATATCAAAAGCAAAACACTTAGAATAGCAAGTCAACATATCTACCATCTTATATACATATTTCAAACTTTTTAAAAACAGATTTGCTTCCTTAAATCAATAAAATATTATTGATGTAGAAATCCTATTGCCTTTAACCCTTCACTAGAGCTTTAAATTAATATTTTTGTACTATTATATTAATTCTTTAAATTTATTTTATAATGTTACTACATCTTTCCTATTTTATTACAAACTATACAAAGTTTGGATAATGCTTTTAAAAACACAGCCCTCCTGTGGTTATTAAATAACAGACAAAAAACTAATTCAATTACAATTGTTACTGTGTCATCTTACAAAGTTTAGTGGTTTAGACTTGATACATCTGTTCCTTATTGTACTCTTTGACTTTAACCATAATCTTTTCAACATCAGTAATAAATGCAACGGAAATTCTTCAGCATAAAATGTTAACCAATCTCCAGAATCTAAAAGCATGCCACTAATAAGATAAATAACACCAGTAATGACTGCAAATATTTACTGAGAGCTACTGACATGATAAAATATTTCAAAGCATTTTAAAAATTAGCATGATATTAGCCCAGTAATTAAAGAAGTAAGCTACTAGGATGACTTTCATTTTCATTTAACAAGAAAATTAGAGATATTTATAAAAACAAAACAAAAAATCCCCCCAAAATACAGAGTTAATTTAATGCAGAATTAGAATTTTTAAAAAGGCAACCAGCTTCTGTAGTTTTAATCACTAATCAAAAGATAAAATTTTAAAATTACCAATCTATTATTACCTTTACCCAGATACATACTTGATCCTTAAAGATGGACTTGTGCTTTTTTAATGTGTTATGAAAATTTTGGAATTTTGTGCCTTTCATCCATTAACATTTGATTAAAATTCATCCCTATGTAAACAAAGTAAAATTTTTGTTGTTACTTTTTTGACTTTATGACTTAATACATTGAATTACTTTATTAGAAATATTTATGCTCTTTCAGGTTTTTATACATATCTTTAATCCTATATTTAAAATTTTGATACCCTAAATACACAGAGAATAAAATAATTGTCATGTTTTTCTTTCAGTTTTACCAGCTACATAATAAATGTGCCTGTCTGTTTTCTCATTCATTCTATAAGTTGATAACTGTTTAATTTTTCTTAGCTTTAAATGGAATGCTATGTGATCACTGTTGTACCCCCAAAATGAGCCCCAAGATGTTGTTCAAAAACAGGGCAAGACATCTTTAAAAAGAAGCACTTTATTTTAGCTCATACCCAGTGACACAGCCTGCCTTAGAATCTGAAGAACTGTCTAACCAGGTTAGGTTTCAGGGTGTTTTTTAAAGGTAAAGACAGTAAAGCAGAGGAAAGGGAGAGGGAACTTATACAAAAAGGGAGTTAGTCTCTGCAAAAATGTTTTACAACCAGGGCCAGTTGATCCTGGGACTGAGTGTTTTACAATCAGTGGTCAGAAAATGTTTTACAATCAAGGATCAGTTGATTCAGGGACCAAATTGCTGTTCTGGAAGGGGATAATTCACAAGAAATGAGAGTTGAAACACAGGTCAGGGTAATGACGCCATGTTACAGTAATCACCATGATCATCCTATGAAGACCCTGAACTGAGAAGTGTTCTGGATTGAGTTGTCATGCACTACAAATGGGTGAAGCATCTGCAACTAGTTTCCAAGAGCCTTACGTGGTACCAGTACCACTCTTTGGATGTGATTGGGTTTCTCCTGATTTGTGTGGTGAACATTACTCTGTCCATCACAAATTGTTGCTTATCTGATTATCAAAATATTACTAAAATAGGAAAGAAGGAAGGAGTAGCGTTGATTGAGACCTGTAAATAGAAGGCATTCTAGGCAAGACTATTGTATTATCATTCACCACTTTGCATCAAGGTGTGGCAATACAATCCTTAAAGTTCAACAAGGCTTTTGCCTTTCTGATTTGATGTATATTTTTGTTGCAGTAGAAATTAAAGAATGTTGGATTCTAATTTCATAATTTCTGAAAAAATTCTACTTTGGTGCTTGATTATATATTTTATTATATCTCTTAACAAGTCACAATTATCAAAACCTCACTTGGGTGATTTGAGAAGAGAAGAATATTTAAAGGTTTATTTGCATTATTTGGATAGATTGATATCAAATGGATCACCTCAATGTTTCTGAAACAAGAGAAAAATATGTTAAAATTGGCAAGATATATTTTTATCAGACTCTGAAGTAGAAGCAAGAAAGTTCAGTTAAAATTCAGCCCTAGTTTAACTAAGACATATGTGCTTAGAGTTTCTGTAAAAATTAAAAGTTTATATAGGTCAAGGCTATAACCTTATGCACAGGGTAGTTAGACAAGACTATAGCAAGTTTGGCACCAAACCTGAACATTGAGACCTGTCTTTTATTAGAAATGGAAGAGCAAGGAGATTTAAAATATTCCGTATCAAAGCATAAATACCCACAACATTATTGTCATCGTTACTGTGAACTAAAATTAATAACAAGAAGAAAAATGATAATGGGCTAGGATTTGTATACAGAGTAATGGACATTTCTGGGAAGGTGGAGATTAGTAAAAAAAAATATTTAAAAGAAGACAAGTTGTGTTGTGTATAAGGACATACTCCCAAGGATGAAACTAAATTCATGTACTACAAAATTTACTAATAAAATAAAAATTTAAATTAAAAAATACAAAAAAGAACCAGATATAGCTGAGTGGTAGAGTGTCTAAAATATTCAAGCCCTTTCATTTAATTCAAGTTTCAGCAATAATAAAATAAAAAAAAGAAAGGAAAGAAGAAAGAAAGAAAGAAAGAAAGAAAGAAAGAAAGAAAAGAAAGATCAAAAGATGGAGGAAGAAATCAGAGCCAAAGGAGCCTATCAGACCACATAGAAGTGGCCAATTGTCAGTGAGCAAAATTGAAAGGCACCTGGCAAGGAGGTCTCAGGCCATGTAAAATTTGCAGTTTGAGGGAATCACATTTTCATGAGCAAAGAGGTAGCATGGATCATGTGGTCACAGTGACTTAGTACACATAGAAGTCCAACTAGATTTGGGCTCCTTGCAATGTTTAAGGCCAGTGTTTCAGTTCTATGTGAATTACACATCCTTCATGACATACAAAAAATGACTTTTTAAGGTTTGGTTATTGTTGTTGCTTCAAAAGTTCAGCATAAACCTACAAGGCTTTCTAACTGTAATTATGTAACTTTGTGACATCTTTGGGTAGAAAAGAAAAGGGTGTTTTCTACAAGAAACCTTGAATATTCACTAGTTAGTATACCTGACTTAATGATTCTCAGTAATTTTGTATGAAAAGCAAAATAAATCATTACAACTTTATATATAAATGTAAATCATATTATATGTGGACTGTAAAATTTTTCTTTGACAAAAACCATTAGAAACACTGATTGTACAGACATGTTGGGATAATTAATAATACCATGTAAACATATACAAATGAGTAATATGGTGCATGTCATATAATGTACATTTTTAAGTGTTTGAGAATATTGAGTGTGGTACATTAATATTTTGTACAAATCCTTTCAATAGCATTTGCTGTGCTGTGATTATTTGTGATGGAGCAAAATCTTCCTTCATAGAAAGTGGAAGATTTTGTGCAGAGCTCTGGAAAAAGTGGCATTGCGGTGTTTTGTGTGGGTTCACTATTCAGAAACATGATCTAAGACAAGGCCAATGTGACTGCTTCAGTGCTTTCTCAGATTCCATGAAAGGTTATAGAAATTGTCTCCAAAGTGAGCAAACACTGTATGAGTTTCTTTGACTCATAAGTATCTGATTTCAGATGTTTATCCTGAGACAAAGTACCATAATAGCAGTCATTTGTCTGAGGTGAAAAATAAAGACAGTACATACAACAGATGCAAAATGAAGCACAGATATATTTTTGACTAATGCTAACTTTGGTGTGAATATTGTGTTAACAAAGAAGTATACTTAACATATACAATGCTACCTCTTTTGTCACTTTATTGGTACCAATAACATACAGAGATTATCAAATTTTTCCACATCATTTGTTACTTTTCCTTACAGGATTGATGAGACTATTTCATGCACCAGTGATGCTTCAGAAAGGTATCAAATTTTACTTAATAACTGCACAAGTATAATAACATTAAAAGCTACCAAAAAAATTAAAGCTTCTTCTGCAGTTTAGCTTTCCCATGAGTATGATTTTGGAAAATTGAGGAGAACATGGAGCACTGTGCTCCCAATCTGCTTCATTCTGTTCCAGTGACACTGAGAAAGGCACAGGAGCACTGAAGTAAGCCAGGATGGGAGTGTGCAGGTCACTATGCCACTAAACTCATGAGCAGGCTGCTATGTGCCCTGAGGTCAAACAGCATCATCCCATCCCATCTGATAAATAATGCAGGCTCTTTTTCTGTGCTTGTGCAGCCTCAGAGAGTCTGACCTCTGTCCTTTTAAGTAGATGCCTCAACCAATTTGTTTACCCAAAATGAATGATTACCCAAATTTCCCCAGGGTCCTATTGTGGCTCACTCCATAAAGGATATTACAGAACATTGTATATCATTAAGTTGGCATTAAATAAAAAGGCTATATTTAGGAAATTTTAAAAGTGTAATTCATTAATAGAAACTAAACATTAATTCTTAATGTTCGTGGCAGAGAGATTTTCTTAAAATATTGATCTGCCTTTGATATCATCTGCAAAAGCTAGTCAAAGAGGCAAAGGTTTTGTTTTATCAAGAGAATTTTTATGTGTGTGTTTGAGTCTTTTAGGATTTTATTTTCTTGGCAAAATTAATCTTACCAGGCCAGACTTCATTTAATATTGTAATATTTTGTGATTGCTATTTAACTCTGGTATGAGTAAAGTGATATGTATTATCTGAGAAATAAGTATCAGACCTTGAGCTCTGTAAATATTTAAGTGTTTCTAGGGTTATAAATCATTAAGTTTCATAGATACAAGTTAATCAGTAATTGCTCACTGTTGTATAGTAGTCATGGGGTCTGCAATCTAAACATATGAATGAGCAAACATTTTGTCAGGTGGTGTGTGGGGAACTACTTAATTTGGGTTATGGTTCAGGGCATGTAAAGATGCTTCCAGGCAGCTCTGAGGACATGACAGCCCAGGCACACATCTAGGCATAATTATATAATCCTGAATTAGCAGTGGACAGCTACACATATACCAGTGAGGTCAGTGTGTAAGATTGTAAATAGGTAATAACAACCTATACAAAAATACACAATAAAAACACAGGTGACTCTTGTGCTTTTGAGTTTCCTCTGCTTCATGCTGCCTGCTGTTGTTGCTGATATCCTGCACTTGTACATTCTTTAACATTGAGACCTTGCCATTAAAAATCTCCTTTGAGCCCCCTCAAATTATCTGACATTCTGTCTTTGTATCCAATCTCACTATGATAGAAAATTCTCACATTCTGCCTCTTAAAGTCTGTTGATCATCTACTGGCATTGACAAAAACAAATATTTTCTTATTGTATAAATTAGATGTACTTTTATATTGATTAATGATTCTAGCTATGATTAATTGCACTGTTTTCTACACCTTTAAGAATTTTAAAGCCATTTGTTGGTTCTCACCATTTTTGTTTTCCTATGAAC
Source organism: Cavia porcellus (assembly GCF_034190915.1). Taxonomy (NCBI): domain Eukaryota; kingdom Metazoa; phylum Chordata; class Mammalia; order Rodentia; family Caviidae; genus Cavia; species Cavia porcellus. Next base: position 44,574,534 of record NW_026947513.1, on the reverse strand, counting down.
ACCTGTTAAAGGATAAGATATTTGTCTCAAAGGAAAAATTAAGTCATCATGTAAAGATTTCTATGTAGTAAACAAATACTGTTGCTATTTCTTCATGTAAATGCATCTGTATTCAGTATTACCAGCTCCACAGTGACAGTAAAGACACCATGACATATTCAAAGTTAGTGACAGCCAAGTCCAATCCTCATGAGGATATGCAGACAAAGGCCCTGATCCTAGGCCTTTCTCAGAATTTATTATCTTGTGAAGAAGGGGTGGTTGAGAACTAGTGACAGTGAGGATGGTGAGAACTATGTGATTAACTTGAGCTGTCTAACCAGGTAGAGTGAAAAGCATCTCTGCAAAATGCACAGATAAGGATATGCAGAAGGATAAATTTGCATAACTCAATTAAGGTAACAAATGAATTGTTTTAGGAGGCTGTTGCTTCAGTTTCTGATATGTAAACTTTTGTGCCCTGTGGAGTAATAGCCTCTTTACTTTGAGGCTCATACCCAGCTGACATTCCTGGAGCTGACTGTCTCTACCATCCTACTGTGCTTTTATAGTTTAGAGAGAGCACTATGTGAGAAAACAGGAGGCTGTCTAATGGCTTTAGAGATTATATACCAGTACCTTGGCTAGCCTTTTTTGAAATGCCTAGAGCTAATTGAAGATAAAAAGAAATATCATAGTCTGCACTGTACATATCAGTAAAAGGACATCAGTCCCTATGTAATTAAAGTTGCAGCAATTATTCTGCATTCAAGGGGAGTCACTCAGGGACTGGAGTTGCTCATGGCTGAAGCATGGCTTACAACCAGGATGTGTATTTGAATTATTTTATTTATTTATTTACTTTTGTTACCAAAATCAAACTCAGGACCTTGTGCTTGGCAGGCAGGCACTTGTGCTGCTGAGTTATATCTCCAGCCCAACCAAATTATGTATTTGGAGTGAATAACAGGCCTTTCTGTGCTGGACATGAAACTGACTAGGTCACATGGTAAAGCCATGGGCTTCTCAATCAGACTTGAACTGCAGTATAGAGGGAGCTGCAGGCAGAGCTTGGTTTAATGTTGTAAACATTGTGGAAAGATTATGATTTTTATTTACATTTTGGTTGCTGCAATTATTGTGCCCTTATTCCTTTGTACTTTTGAGTTTTTTTTCCCATTTTCAATTCTTTCTGGCTATTTCTTCTTTTCTTCTGGTCCTTATTTTGTGATTAATCAGGTTTTGTTATTGAACTTTATTCTTTAAGGCTTTTCCCTATGACCTGTCCTTTTCATTTTTCTTTCCTGCTTTTTAACTTTATTTCCTACTTACTCTTTTTTCTTCTTTCTTCTTAGTTGATTACTAGTCTTCTCAACCCACCTAAGAGTATAAATTAAAACGAGAACCTAATTATATACATTACAAAATAAGTATTAAGCAGTGAAATAATTGTAGAAAGAACATGTCAATGCAATATTAAATAAAACTAGACATGGGATTCATTTAGGAACATGTCAATGTAATATTAAATAAAACTACACATAGGCTACCTACAAATATGTTAACTGGTAGTAACAATCTCTTTTTCTTCCCTAAGTCTCTAATACCTTCCCACCTATCTGCTCACCTCCTCTTGCCTACACAAATAGTGTCTTAAATCTCATCAAAACAAGCCATTTACCCCACATATAAAAGAAACAACAAAGTTCAATCTGTACTTTCTTTTTTACCTGTTGATATTTTTCTTACCTATCTCAGATCCCAATAACAATAATCCCTCAGATCTCTTTTTTCCCCCTTTCCTCTTTTCTTACCTCCGCCTGTCATATCAATAATGAACAGCAAATATCAGTATAATATAGTTTGTAAGTCTTGCTCACAGAAGGCAAAAAAATTTAATGTTTACAATTAATGCATGGTTGAACTTGTTAATGCTGTGATCACCAGTATAAATTTCTTATTACAGAATGACATGGCTCAACATAATTAAACTGGTTATACAAAATTAAAAAATACATCTTGAAAAAAAAAACCCAGAACACATTACTTCAATATGTGCTCAGAAAGCCCTTAAATGAAGGAGGTAAGAAATCCAGGACTAAAATCTCCAAGATTCAGCATCTTGTTACTCCATGTGCTGTCCAACACAAAAACTGCCTTATTACCCTGAAGAAGCCATGTACTATAAAAAACAAAGAAGAGGCTGCAGCATATGCTAAAGTTCTGGCCAAGAGAATGAAGGAAGCTACTGAAAAATGCCAGAAACAAATTGCCAAGAGACACAGGCTTTCCTCTCGGAGGGTGTTGGGAGCCGCAGCCCCGAGCCCGGTCGCCTTACTTGGCGGACGTGAGGCCTGTAGTAAAGAGTAAAGCCTGAGGTAGGTTACCCCTCCCATCTGTACGGAGAAGGAAAATAAAAGAAAAGGTTGTCCACTGCCAGACTTTGTCGTGTGTCCTTCCTGCCGGCCGGGAGCGACATCGACAGGAGGGCTCTACTTCTAAGTCTGATTATAGTGAAAAATAAAATGTTTAATTTACAAATGAAATGAAGAAGATAAATGGAGAGATCATCACTTACTAGATGACATTACTATGACTAAAATAAGGCTAACTGGGGTTAAAAGTTAGAGGACAGTGCACATGGAATAAATAATTAGTTTATAGAAATTATAACAGAATTGATTCCAAGTATGGGGAAAGAAAAAGAAATATACAGATAAGTGATGCTTACAGAATGCCAAATAACTACTGTGAAAAAGAAGCCCCACTGACATATAATCATTAAACTCTTAGATGCTCAATAATAGAAGAGAACTGTAAAAGCTGTCAGAGAAAAATAAAAACTTACTTATGAAATTAAAGTCATTAATATTAGAGCAGAATTTTCAATGGAGAATTGTAAGGCCAAGAAAGCCAGGAAGGAAGTTTTTAAAATCTTACAATAAAACAGGTTTTCACCTAGATTACGATATCCAACAATACTAGCTTTCAAAATTGGTGGAGAAATAAGAACATTCAATAGCAATGTCTGGTACACGAATCAGCCCCACAAGATGAATGTAGTCATTGTATACTGAAAAAACTATTAATAATTTTGAAAAATTGTGTTTTGTTTCATCATTTTGTAAACATTCCCAAAATTTTACTGGTACCTAGTATAAATTTTGTCATTCTTTAATCTAAGTTTTTGTTTAATATTGCAGCTAGATAAAAGTATACTAACAAATACTCTTGTAAAATTTTCTGAGCAAACAAAGTTGTTTCTTTTAATTTGGCACTATTACACTAGTTAAGTTTACTTTATTTTTTGGTTTTGATTGTCATATCTGTCAAACATGGTTAAACTTCTGCATATGAGCTTCTATTTTTTTTTTTTTTTTTTGTACTGGGGATTGAACTCACGACTGCGCACTTGCAAGGCAGGCTTATGCAGAGATAAATACCCAGCCCTGACCTTCTTCTATTGTATAAATATTATGTAAGCAACTATCACATACTTGACAGATACCATTTTGTCTGTTTTTTTTTTTTTTTTTTTTTTTGTCTTTTTCATTTTTATTGGTACCAGGGATCGAACTCACGACTCCCTGATTCCAAGGCAGGCACTTATGCCACTGAGCTAAATCCCCAGCCCCCATTTTGTCTTTCTACAATGACAAAAATTATATCTAAAAATAAACTCCAGTAGTTACAATGAGGTCTCACTATTTATATTTCAAGACTAATATCAAAGCTATGATCAAAGAACTATGATCAATATTTTTGCCTTTGTTTTTGAAAGTCAGAGGACCCAAAAATTAAATGTCAAAACCTGATAAGGAACCATAAACTCCAATAAAGGACATTTCAAGGATCCCACAGACCAAAGGCAGACAGTGCCTCTCAAAAAATGGGAGATTATTGGAGAGGTCAGTGATTCCAAAACATCTAAACACTTTCAGATCTTTAGAAAGATCCTGATCCATGCAGCAAATGGCACAGCTAGTAGATAAAACCTCTAAACATTCAGTCTTCAAAATGTGTGAGGTCAGTTTTTCTAGCACTATTTAGTAAAGAGGATTTCTTCCAACTAAAGCATTTTTGTCGTCTTTGTCAAAGATCACATAGCTGGGCTGGTTGGAGTTGTTTCTCTATCTTTTATTCTGGTCTATTCATTCACTAGTCTGTTTTGTTGTTGTTGTTGTTGTTAGTGGTGGTGGTAGTGCTTTTTATTTTATTTTTGCCTATATTATGGTGTTTATATGACTGTGCTTTCTTAGTGTAACTTGTAGTTTAGAATTGTGATAAATCTTGACTTGTTGCTAAGAATTACTTTTGCTTTGTCAGGCTCTTCTGATTACATATGAATAACAAGATTGCTTTTTCTACTTTTGGAAGGAATATTAATGGCATTTTGATGGAGATAATGCTAAATCTATATAAGTTTTAGAAGGGTAGTTATTTTGATTTTAATGGATGTTTTTCTCCCTTATTTTTTCAAGATTATCTATAAGTTTGTATATGTCAATTAATCTTGCAAAGAATGAACCATTTGATTCATTCTACTTTTCTTATTTTTACTTTAATTTTATGGAGAATAAAACTAAACAAAATAGTACAGAATAAAGCCAATCAGAACAAAACAATGAAAGCATTATAGAACTTCAAAACCAAGCAATAAGAAATCAATAACGGCCCCAATTATGTATCTTGTTATCTTTAAAATAGCTGCTCATAAGATCAGACAAATAAACAAGATGGAAAAAAACCCAATGAAACAAAATGATGCACAAAAATGATACAGGAATTCAAAGAAAGATAATAGGAAATTAACAGCAGTTACTACCTTTACTTTTTAGACATTTCTTCCCCTATCACATTCATAATATTTTATGTACATTTTGGATCCCACTGACTCCTTCAGTTTTTTATGTGTTCATCCATATGAATCTGAACCACTTCACCCATGAGCATGATCTCAAGTTTCACCCATTTACTTACAATAGCCTCTTTATAGCTGGGTAGTTTTACGTTATATAAAAATACCGCATCTTTCTTATCCACTCTGCAGTTGATTGGCAATTTACTAATTTTCTGCCACAAGAAACATTGTTTTCTCTCCTTTGACTTAAAGTCTATGAATTTCTTTTTGAGTTAAATGTGTTTTGTGTAAACAGCATATTGATGGTTCTTGTTTGTTAATCCACTCTCCCTGTGTTTTTTTTTTGTATTGGTGAACTGAGACCATTTACATTAATGGTTACAACTTGCATGTATTGGCTCATCTCTGCCATGCTCTCCTCCTGATGTTGATATCCTACTTTTTCTCTCCAATTGGTGTCTTGTTTGGTGATTTCCCTCTCTTGTTCCTGGTTATCATGGTCATCTTTGCCTCTCCCTAGAATATTATTCATTTCTTTTTGTAGCATTGATTTGGTGATAATGAATTCCTTGAGTTATGCTTTATCATGAAAGTATCTCATTTTTCTATCAGTTTTGAAAGCCAGTTTTGCAGGTTGCATCAATCTGTGTAGGAAATTGTTTTATTTCAGGATTTGAAACACTTTAACCTCTTCTTTACTTGATGGTTTGTGTTGACAAGTCTGCCATTACTCTGATGGGTTTTCTAATGAGTAGGTTGTATGTTTTCTTTTTCTCAAACAGTTTTTAATATTTTATTTTTGTGCTGAATTTCTGGGATCATGATTATTATATGTCAGGGTGTAGCTTTACTTTAGTTATGTCTAGTTGAAATTCTATAAGCCCCACTATCTATATTTCACATCTTGTCCACATGTTTGGGAACTTTTCTCCTATTACTTTTATAAAAAGCATTTTTATTTCACTTGTGGTGATCCCTGGTTTTTCACTGATACTTGTCAGTCTTAAATTATTTTTCTTTGAATTGTCTTGCAACCATTGGCTTATTTCCTTGTTCCTTGTTATTTTTAAGAGATTTTTTTCTTTCATGATCGCTAACTATAATCCAGTCTTAAAGGTCTGAAAGTGCATTTTCAATCTTTTTAAAGACCCTTTGCAAACTTTTGATGGAGATTTTAATTTCTTAAATATCTCTTAGAATTTGTTTCATTTTGTGTAATTCCTTCCTATATTGTTCATTCAAAGTTTCTGTCATTTTCCTGTTTCTCTTTTTTTAAACTATGTTTTCTTAAGGTATGCTCTGCAATCTTTTCATTATGTTTGTAATTTCCTCTTTTGCCTGAGATATTGTTTCTGATCTGATTACTTTTACATAGTCATGAAGTTGTTTCTTTACATCAGTTGCTATCCTTTCAGAGATTTCAGATATTTGAACTCTAAGTTCTTTTATGTCTATGTCTTTCAGGCTTGTTCTGTTTGGATTGGAGTTCTGAGATTGCTTTTTGTTACTTTTTCTTGATATTTTCCTGGAGTTTTTGAACAAGCCAGTTGTTGGGGTTCCAGGCACTTTCTGCATTGGCTGACCCTCCGTGGTGTAGAGGAATGGGGCAGGCACTTGGGTTTATCTGAAACCAGCTTGCTGGAGAGTGAGTGGGACATGGGGGTATGGGCAGGCTTCTCCAGACATGTGCAGCTGCACTGGGGCTTCCCTGATGGCCATAGGTGAATGGTGGTGGGGATGTTTCTTCTCTCAACCAGTGTGTGGCTACACTAGGACTCCCTCAATGGTGACAGGCATGTAGGGAAATGTTTATCTGATTCTCTCAAGGCTTAACTGGCTGCCTGTTGTAAGCAAGAATCTCCAGTGGTGGTCTGCAGGCGCAAAGGGTGTAGTTTGCTGTTTCTCCGGGACTGCACTGGTTATCTGAGAGAAGCAAGCACTCTGATGGTGGCAGATGCTAGGAGTTTTTTTGCACAATAAAGGAGCAGAATATAAGGAAAGGTAAAGTGGTCTTTTATTCAAAGGATGTAGAGAGGATCCTACATCTGGCAGTATTTTGGCTTTCTCCTTTGCCCAGATATGGGGGTGGAAGGTATATGTAACCTTTGACAGGATGTGGTGCTTAGGGTGTGCATTGATGACATGCAAGGAGCTAATTAAAATTTTCTTTGAACACACTAAAAAAAGAAACTATAATAAAAAAAAAGTGATTGTCAATATAAACATGCCCAATTTGGCCTTCCACTGCTATAATGTTTTGTAATTTATTCTAGGGCAAAACTCTTACAGCAACTATTCAAGAGCAGATCTGGCTGTTTCTTCCTGTCCACGCTGGCTGCCTGTAGAAAACCTCATTCTGTGTTGCTAGTGTGGTAATTCTTCCAGTGCACATTTGTTTTTGGCTTTGACTACTTTTACTGTGTCCTAGAGTTTTCATATGTCTTACTTGCACTAGAATTTGATTTTGGAAACAGTGTAATATGTTGTGTGCTCCACTGATAATACAAGAAGGTATTATTAAATTTCCGTGTATTCACATAGTTTCTGTGGTTTCTTTCGCTATTGCTTCTGACTTCATTACACTGTGATCCAATAATATTCAAGGGATACTTTCAATTCTTTTTTATTTAGTTAAGCGTGTATTATGGACTTTAATGTGCACTATTTTGTAATGGGTCCAATTGCTTCTGAGAAGAATGTGTACTCTGTTTTGGTTTGATGGAGCATTCTGCAGACACCTATTATGTCTATCTGGTAATATGAGTAACTCTTTTGAAGATAACTATGGAAAATAACATGTTTGTTGAGTTCCAACAGCCTTGCGAAAGCCTATTGTTATTGTTTTGGGGGTTGTTATTGTTATTTATTTGTCTATTTTGTTTCTGGGATTTTTTATTTTTTTGTTTTGATTTATTTTTTTCCTCTTTAAATTAAAAAAAATTAGTTGAACTATAACATTTTTATTTTTTAAAAAATTTCTCTGCAATTGTTATGTTCATCTGAGAAACCGAGGAGCTGAAACCCCTTGTTAAAAGACTACTCATCTTACTTCATTTTTAAACTCATTAGCATTTGTTTTATAGAACAAAGTGCACACGTATTTGCTGTGCATATGTTCATAATTGTTAAGTCATACTGTTAAATTAATCCTTTAACCTATGTGATTGTCTTTTCTGCTAAATATTGGCTTAAAATTCACTTTGTTTGAAATTAGAATGATAAGTTCTGCTTTCCTTGGCTTTCTTTTTCATGGATTATTATCTTCCATTGACTAATTTTTCTTTAACCATATGTGTAAATAAAATCAAAGTGGACCAATATCTAAACATTAGGACAGAAAAATTTAATCTACTGGAAGACAAAATAGAAAAAGTACATGAAGACATATGCACAATTAAAGTCTTTCTGAATAGAACCTTGATATTAAAAGGAAAAAAAAACACTACAAATCAGTGAATAGGATCACATCAAAGTAAAAACTTCTGCACATTAAATTAAACTATTGAGAGAGAGAATGAGAGAGAAAGAGAGAGAGCAAGAAGGAAATAGATACAGAATGGGGAACCTTTTAAATGTATTTCTTAGACAAAAATAATATGTAAAATACAAAAAACTCAAAGCATTCTATCTCCCAATCAAAAATGGACATCTGAAATGAATAGACATTTCTCAGATAAAGAAGTACAAAGGTGAATAAATACATGAAGAAAAATCTCAGTATCCTGGTCATTGATGAGATGAAATTAAAACAGCCCTGAGATTTCATCTTATTCCACACAAAATGACTATCATCAAGTAAGCAACAAATATAAAATGTTGGTGAGACTGTGGAAGAAAAAAATGTAAGTTTTATTATTAGAATAGCACAGCTTTGTAAAACCACTGTGGAAATCAGTATGGAGATTCTGCAAAAAATTAAAAAAAGAAATTCAATTCGATTTAGTTTTTCCCCCTCTAGGTACCTGCCCCCAGAGTTACAGAACTCAGTGATGTATACATATTTATATTTATAGCAGCACACTTCATACTAGCTAAATTCTGAAAGTAGCCCATATTTTCATCAACAGGTGAATGGAGAAAGACAATATGGTGTTTATACACAAACAGCATCATTCTTCAACGAAGGAGGATAAACTAAAGTCATTTCTAGGAAATTGGAAGCAACAAAAGTCCATAATATTAGGTGAAATAAGTTAGTCACACAAGTTTTTCTTCCAATATTATAAGTTCTCAAATTATACAGACATTCATGTTAAGATAACAACACTATTAATTTTGGTGTCATGTCTCTATCATCAAACATAAATGATTTTCAGTTTACCAGAACTCACCAAGAATCCACTTTGTCATGAAGTCCCAAGAACACATAAATTAGATTTCAACCACATAAATTTCACCCCAAATAGCTACATTCATTGTGAACATGTATATGTGTTCATCAGCTCTCAACTCCGTTCACCGATCCCAGTTCTCAGAGCTTCCATGCGTCTCTCTCCCTGCTGAGCCGATTCAGACGCAGCAGCAGCAGGAAACCCAAATTGTGTCTTCCAATGGAGCCCGCTCCAGCTTCCACGCTGAGGCTTTATCTGTTCCTGTTATAGCAGCAGGATTGCATTCCCAGTTGGTTTCTCTCAGCCCAGTTTGTTCTTGGGTCAGCAGGTCATATCTCCTCTTCCTTAGGGTTCCTCACTCCGCACCATTCCTGGATTCTAAGCTGGGTCTTTCAGAGAGCCTCCGTAGCTGCTGCTAACTGTCCACCATGTTCTCCCGGAAGTCAGTTGCCTGTATTTCTAACTAACTCAGCTGCAATTGACGCCATGACACCAGAAGAGTGTCAATACCATTTTTTAAAATTTTATTCAGAAATCTGCTTAAAATTTTTCGTGGGCTTACCTTCTATATGTAACCTATGATACACTTTTGAACTTTGTACTACTTTTGATCCATTACCAATTGCTTATGAATGATTCAAGCTCTTTACTCTCCAAAGGTATGCTGTTATTTGTTATCTGTATTTGTTTTGCCACTGAGAGTTAACAGCTTCTAACCTCTATATTAGAAACACTTGTATTCTATCTTTTGTTTTACCTTATTTAAATATTTCATGTTCTGGAAATTCTGATCTGTACATGATGATTTCAATACAGATCTCTGAAGAAAATAATTCATTTTCCTGTCTTCTTTGTGTACTAAGTATTATTAGCTACAGAAAATCTGAATTTTTCTCATCTATTCATATGTTCGTATCTTTTTAAATTTTCTTCATCTATAAAGAGAATTGAATATGTTTTACAATCATGAATATTTTTTCAATCTCTACTCTTGATCAGTCCATCAATTCCCTGGATTCAGCAGGCTTCTGAAATGCATTTGTCAAAAGTCTCAAAGGAGTCAAGGACCTCCAGCTAATTGCTCACAAATTGTTCTTATTCCTGTACTACTTCTTGGTTGTGAGTGTGTTTCTACTGGCTTGTGTGGCAACCATTACTTTTCTTGTCATACTTGAGGCCTCAAGACTGAAGGCATAGTATTTAATTCAAACCTTGTGGATCAAAGTGTGGCTAAACAATCCTCCACATTATTAAGAGACCTTTGCCTTCTTATTGTATCTGTGTATTTTTCCATCATTAATTATTTACAAATGTTCAATCCTTCACATTATAAGAGACCTTTGCCTTCTTACTGTATCTGTGTATTTTTCTCCTCATTAATATTTACACAAGTACAGCTCTAATATCATAATTCCTCACACAATTCTCCTTCAGTGTTGATCTATGCACATTATCATAACTGGGAAAAAATGTGTGCCACTGAAAAGGAGATTTGAGAAAAGGAGATTTAATGGTATAGGGTGCATTTTCAGAAGCAACATCTATTCCAATAAAATGCATTTGAGGAGGCTATTTGCTATTCATAAAAAATTAAAAAGGAGATTTCTGTTAAAGGTATCAAAATACCCTTTTTAAAGGGAAAGAGATTAATAAAACGAAGTTAATTCGTGCAATTATATAAAGACAAAGGTTTTTTATAGTACTAACCATGAGTTTACAAGTGATGAAAATGGATAAAATAATCTAACTTGCTTATATGAAAAGGAACAGACTTATAGAAGATGAAAATAGATAATTAATTGAAAGGGCCTCCCTAGGGGGTTTAGGCAATGTATGCTTCTCAGTTTGGGATCAAGGGTGCAGCATCAGTTGAAGGCTGAAGTCCTCGAAACTCCGGAAAGAGTCAGTGAGGTAAAGAAATGGTAAAGAAACCATGGTCTGAGGCCCACAGGCAATGCCCCACGTGCTGAAACAGAATGAACTTCCCAAATGCAGACCAAGTTCTTTACTCTTCCCCTTTCAATTCACCTAAGGCACAGCTCTGCTAGACATTGTCACATACTGGTCATGGTTCATTTGTTTCCTTATCTACTGGCAAAGTGCCTCTGGAAAAAAGCAGAAAACTGATATAAGAGAAGTGTGCTTTACTGATGTGCGAGACTTTTCATAATCAAAGCAATCCTCACAAGGAGCAGTCACATTTCGAATACTGAGGACAGGTATACAAAACATTCATTTTATTTCATGCGTGTACTGCTCTCTCAATGCACAGAAATTAAATTGAAAATGAAATAAACAGACAGATATTGAGTGCAGCTAATTTTAAAGCCTAATCTGGTGAGAGAACTTCAAAAGGCAAACAGGTCAAATCTTGTTTGTAAGCCACAGATTGAAGAATCCAAATTAGGACCAGCTGTGACAGACAACGGATATGTTTAAATAGATAAATGTAAGAGATATATAGCTAGCACTTTTGACACATGGAAAGTACTTCATAACACTTTCTACAGAAATATTTGTTATTAATCACAGTAACAGTATTCAAGCAAAGAAATACTCAATGATGACTTTTTATCACATTTAAATATAGAATCACGTTAGTGCAAGTAAATGTTACATAAAAGCTAAAGAAAAAATGACAAAAAGCTAATACAGTAATACTCTTAAAGCATTAATATGTTAAGGAATTTTTAGAAAGAGGGTAATCTTGATGCATATACATTATTCTGTGACAGCAAATAATTTCAATACTATAAGAACTAAACACCCAGAGGTTTCTGCTTTCTGCAAAAACATTTTTATCACAGCAGATCATCCTTGCAATTCTTAGGTTACTCTGTAAATACTTTTATGTGAACAAACAATTTCTTTTTTTCAGTTTACAGGTTCTTTCAATTGAAAGAAACACACATATGTGTATATCTAGGTAAATATACAAATGTAGGTGCATTTCACTGAGCCATAAAATTCTTATTTTATATGAGAAGATCAAAATTTAACAATAGACCATGTTTCGGTTTCTTCATTATTGATTCTTGTGTGGGTTCAAACATCTCAGAAGTAAAAAATGTTTAAACAGAAACTTTAAAATATCATATACAAAGAAGGAATTAATGTAAGACCTTTCATCATTCAATTCTGAGACAATTTTATTTTAAATGTAATGCTTAAAAAGTGACTACACAGAAATGAGGGATTAAAAACAGAAATAAAACCACCAATAATTAGTTTTTAAAATAACAAATGAAGTCCTACCATCTATTTAACAGAATAATTCTATCACTGCCTTTCATCTGAATTAATTTCCATATAGAATACAGTATTTATAATGGTACGTATGTAACAAATATATCTTAAGTAGAAGTTTTATACTTATAGTCTCTTCCATATATTTGAATATCTTTAGTACTGTTTCATAACACACATGCTTTCAATATCCAGCAATAAACAAGACGCCACTTGACAATCAATGAAGTAAATGAGGCCTTTTAAGGAATGTGTATCCTGCTTCCTAGCCTCTACAGATGAGCCTCACCCACCATTCTCACTTGGCCAAAGAAAGAGAAATGAATCTAAATTTCATGTTGAAAAAACAAACTGGAAATTTGTACATCAAACACCAACTTGTTAAATTATTTACTTTTTATTTTTTCAAAAGCTGTTGTTCTTTTGCCTTTAGTGAGGGGCACAGTTTCTTTGTGAAAATGAACCTTTTGCACACAGCAGCAAACCAACTTGGTAAAAAATGTAAAAATGAGGGCCTCATGTGTTTTTCCAACCATCAGAGTTGTCCATTGATTTGTGTCCAAAGGTGTTTTCAGAACTGACAGGTTAGCAGGTTGGAATCTTCGTTTCATTAGGACCTATCTTAATATTGTTTAAGGACTACAGATTCCTCTGGATCTGGGTTTAACTTAGCTTGTCACCATTCCATGTATAAACTGACCAAACCAGCACTAGTTTCAACAATTTGGTGCCTTCATTATAGTAAGTATATGTTTTTTTTAATACAAAGTATAAGGATTATCACTGAAAACTTACCACTTATGAGTCTAATGGTTCATTTTTTGAAATTTAGGATCCTTTCATATATTTTGCAATCTGAACTAATATACTTTTGTATAGTTTTATACTACCCTCCACTTGGTATAGATGAAGAATACATTTGTATTGTCAAATAATAGAATGCTGAGTCACAATGATAATGGCACAAAGTGACTAGATAAGAAATATAAAGTTAGTTAAGGTATTAAATTTTAACTAGTTATCTCATTACAGAAAAGGTCAGGTTTAGAAATCATTGATCAACACAGTGAGTACAGTAACGTACTCTTAATGTACCTAATGTATGCAGTTCAGAATAGAATCTACATTTAGAGGCGAAGGAAAAATCCATTTATTTTTAGGCTTATATCTTAATATAGTGATGAGCTGTTTTTAACTTGGAGTTCACATTAGCATTTTATCAATAGATTACTGGTAAAGATCATGAAATTATTATAATTTTAAAAATTTTCTGACTTTGACATTTACTTGTCCAATATATATGTTTCTGTCCTTTTTTGATCATTATTAAGTGGAATATGTAAGAATGTTAGCTTTGTTTTCTGATTATTGTGAAATAAATAAATTGATCCTTAGAATACTTTCAACTATATTTATCAAGTAGGTTGCTGTCTTTCATTATTATCCCAGTGGTCCTTTTGAAATTATGAGTTTTAGATTGTAAGGAAAGCTCAGCCTTTTATAGGTGCCTTTGATTCTGAGTTGAAATAAGAAGACATCAGTAGACAACAAGTAACTGGGCATATAGGGAAATTGCTTACGAAATCTAAACTCCGCAGTGTTGCTGCATGATGCCATAGCAGTAGAAAAGGAAATAATTCCTTTCCCCAGTATTAAAAAAGAGAAGATATTTTGTTTATGTTTGTTTTAAACAGCAAACAAAAAAGTAAGATGAAACCCTTACGTAACACATTCATATGTCATCTGTTATGTCATACCATTAATATTTAAAATATATCACTTAAGAAATCATATTTATTTCTCAGTACCATTATACTTATCAAAATTTAACTATTTATTAAGATATCTACAAACAACAATGCATTTTAACTTTAAACTACCATATTAAAATATTTTTCCATCTAAGGAAAAGAAAATGTTGTTTAATAAAATCAAATGTCACCTCTTTTAGCATGTAGATACTTGTTTTATTATTACCAAATTTGATCTCAGATGTTTTATTTTCACTTATTATCATTTTGAATGGAGAAGTTTATGATTAGAATATTATTGATTTTAAAACATGCAGGTGATAATGTAATTTAAATTAATATATTATTGAAATAATTTAGAAAATAAATCTGGTCTCAGAAACTTTTTTATTGCACAGGAAGTTTTATTATGTTATTAATAATAAATAATAATAAATAATAATAAATAATAATAAATAATAATAAATATACATTGTAAGTGATTTGTCTCATTTAGAAAGACACGGTTATAAAACTATCAAGAAAAATGAAACAGCAGATTCTGTGTCTCTACAATGTGTGAATCAGGCACTATAGCTACTGAGAATATTTTTACTTATTTTTAAGAGACATTTATTGATTTATACCTTATTGTCCAGAACTATGTGACACCCATACCATCCAGATAATAGGAGTGGATGGGAAAATCATTTTTTAATAAGAGAAAAAAATTAAAATCATATTTTTGAATGAAAACATTTATCTTGATCATGATGAATATAAAAACTATTAATGAAAATGAGGATTTTCAAAATTATTCAATATTACAGTAAGCAGACTACCTTGATTACCTGACCTCGCTGGATTCCTAAATACCCTGCTACTTGTGTCTTTTTATTTAAGCCTTCACTATATACTCAGTGTAGGAGGTTGAGAGATAGACCAAGACCCTGGTAGGGAATGATGCTATTTACCAGTAATTTTTGATTAATAGTTATGATAACTATTACATTTCTGCTCGATATATTTATACTTTGCAGATGTACAATGCGTCATCCTCATATCACCTTTGCTAAAGATTTCTACTTGAAATTACCTTGTTAATACCATAAGCATTTTTAAATATTGTGTGTGACTTAAGGCTCTTTGCTCACGCTTGTTTAATATTTTTCTCTTTGACTTAGACTTGTTATAGTTTTATTGCAATATACTTTGAAGAGGATGTTTTTGATTAGACCTACAAAATGTCCATTGAGAATTTTAGATCTTGATGTCTTTATATTTCCAAAGCTTTCTGATATTTACCCTAATTATTTTGTCCAACAGATTTATTGTATCTTTTTTTCCATTTCCACTCTTAACAATTATAAAATAAATGATTAATTCCTCATTTAACAATATCTCATAAGTCTCAGACTTCTTTTTTTCATTTAACTTAATTATTTTTCTTTCCAGGCATAGTGGCAAATGCTTGTAATTCCAGAACTTGAGAGACTGAGGTAAGAAGACTGCTGTGAGTTCAGTGCCAGCCTGAACTGTAGAGTGAAATCTTGCCTCAGAAAGACAAAAAAAAAAAAAAAAAAAAAAAAAAAAAAAAAACTTTTCCTTTTTATAGTCTGTTTGGATCTTATTAAACAACATGTTACTAATTAATAATTGCATATTATAATTATTTGCTTTTCCTACTGTATTTGTTGTTGAAGTCTTTATTTTTTTTTTTTTTTTCATTCATTAGCCTTTTTCATTCTAAGATTTTTTTGTGTGCTTCAGTGTCATGTCCTACACAGCTCTCAAAGTTCCTGGAGAGAAGGATGGCGAGAGGATGGAGAACTAACGATAAAAGACAGAAAGCTGAAGTCAGGTGGAGCCCTCTCTCCCAATGGGAGAAAAGGAACTGCTCGACCACTACATTGCATGTACTTATATATTTGTCATGTAGCATTCTTTTGCTTAACTAACTAGCCTCTCATGCCCTGTGTCCTTGGGGCTGGAATACCTGTTCTGCACTGGTTTGATGATAGGTTTGTGATTTAAGATAGTGTTACTTTAGCTACTTCAAGTGTAAACAATGCATGTGATGTCTTTCTTAGTGGCTTAGGCTATGGAAACTGCAAATGCACTGCTGTATGAGATATATTTTTCATCTGGGAGTTCAGGTTTTGTTGCAGCACTTTACAGCTGTTGGGGCTGTCAGTTTACATTGGCTAAATTCTGTGTGTATTGGGCTTGGCTGGATGTTTGCTTCAGTAGGTTCAGGTGGAAATGCTGTGTAAATGAGTTTATGAGTGTGGGAGGTGATACTGTCAAAGTTTTAGGGTTGCCATGAGCCAGGCTGCTCAGTTGGGCCTCCTAAGACAAGCAGTCATTGTTCAGAACTTGGCAATATTCCCTTAAAAAGTTCAAGCTGTTCAATGCAGGCTGTCAAGTTGCTTTCTAGCTTGGAAAATGTAGGAAACAGACCTCTCTCTTTTCTATTTCTGAGGCTTTGTAGAGAGAGCACTTTGCAATGAGCTGTGAAGTTCTTTCTTGAGACCAAAGCCCTGAAAAAGCCCTCCTGGATGGTGCCTGAGAACTTCAGCATGCTTACCCTCCTTGGTTTCTTCCTGGGATCAAGGATGTGGAGGTAGGACATTTCCTTTTCTTCCCAGGCACGCTGTGAACAGAATCGAGGTGAGCTGCCTTTATTTTCTAGTGCTGACAGCAGTTGGTAGGGCTGTCTACACAGATTCTGAACCTAAAGGTCTTTGGTTAAAAATGCCTGGCTGATTACTGGGCATCTGTGGGAGGCTGGCTGATTACTGGGCATCTGTGGGAGGGGATGAGACATTAAAATGTTTCTTGAATGCCTTTCCCAATTAAATCACTAAGGGAGGATAGGTCAACAGCATCATGTCCTACAACCGGACTGGGCAAGTGCACAGATATTTCATAACACCCCATTTGTACAGCACCTCAAGGTGGTGGTTATTATCAGATACTTGAATAAGGAGAGCAGGATTTGACCTAAGCTTGTTTTTTAGGGAGCTAGGAGCTAGGCACACTAGCTAAGCCTAGCTGCTAGCTCCCTTGACTGTGCTCAGGACCTAGAGGACATGCAGATTTCTCCCACAGTGTGGTATCTGATATCCACAGCACAAGTGGGGAATGTTAGATACCTGTGCTTACACTTTTCCCACTAACTGAATTCTTTTCAGAGATGAAAGAGGGTAAGATGCTGTGAGATTAGTCTGCTTCTTTATACTGGCCAAATTATTTCAGTGTTCCTCAATGTCTATGTCACATCTGCATTGCACTCTGTCATTCTGTCTCATGCTCTACATGAAAATAATTGATGCTCTTCCTGTTTTGATTATATGTTGTTGTACTGTCCAGCAGACAACTATAGTCAGACATTTTACTTTAGGGTTTGAATTTCTTACTGGAGAAATAAAGAAGTTGAAAATTGTCATTATGGTTAATTATTTCTGTGCATAAATTATAAAACACTAAATTATACACTTTAACTTGGATAATTGTATATATGTCAGTTGCATTTCATGAATATTTTTATGAAACAAATTTATTGAACCAGCTTAATGAATCAAAATATCTAAGAAAATTGCTTTCAGTTGCATACTTTATCTCAATATCTGTGATAAGTATTTGAAAATCTCTGTAAACACAAACAACTGGTCAATTTCTGCTCCTCTTGGTATGGATATTAAATGCTTATATAATGCAGGCAGTTCACAAGGGTGATTAATCTGTACCTCACTAGGTCAAAAGTCCTTAACCAAACGGGAGGTATTCGATGTGACCATAAAAAAACCACACTAACTTTGAATTTTTCATTTACTGTTTCAGTCCATTCACTTTGATTCGTTATTTAGTGATTTATTGACCCATCAAAGTTATAGATTAACTTTGTGATTTCCTTTACATGTATTTAGTGAGTGTCATTAGTAATGGCAGCGTGGAACAGACTGTGAAAGGCAGCTCTCAACCTTACCAGGATGTGTAGGAAAATGAAGATACTTCTCCTGCTGCTGCTACAGCTATGTTGTTACTTTAGAGCTGGAAGTTGTGGAAAAGTTCTAGTGTGGCAAATGGAATTCAGCCACTGGATGAATGCAAAGGTAATACTTGTTGAACTTGTGCAGAGGGGACATGAGGTGACATTTCTCAGACCTTCATCTTCTGTTTTTTTTGATCTCAATAATCCATCTGGTATAAAATTTGAAACTTTTCCTACATCTGCCACTCCAGAAGAAATGGAGAAATTTTTCACACAATGGATTGAAAACTGGATATATGCTGGGCCAAAGGATATCTACTGGAAATACTTTCCACAACTACAAAAGCATTTTTGGGACTATTCTGAAGTTTCTCAAAGCATTTGCAAAGATGCAGTTTTGAACAAGAAGCTTCTGACAAAGTTACAAGAATCAAAGTTTGACGTCCTTCTTGCAGATGCAGTCTTTCCCTGTGGCGAGCTGCTGGCAGAGCTACTGGAAATCCCTTTTGTGTACACTCTCCGCTACAATCCTGGCTACACATATGAAAAGTACAGTGGAGGGCTTCTATTTCCTCCTTCTTATGTACCTATTATTTTGTCAGGATTAAGTGGTCAGATGACCTTCATGGAGAGGGTAAAAAATATGATGTGCATGCTGTATTTTGACTTTTGGTTTCAGACTTTAAATGAAAAGAAGTGGGATCAATTTTACAGCGAAGTTTTAGGTAAGTCTTATTTCCTGTTGCTCTTGTAAAGTGTTTATTGTTGTATGACTCTGAAGTGAGGTCATATTTCTGAGTAACAAGAAATTTATATTCTATAGCTTAAATGAAGAGATTAGATATAAATATCTCAGTTGCACAGCTACTGTTGGTAATCTTTCATTAGTAAGATGAGTTCCAAATCACAATAGACTTTGAGAAAAAGAAACAGAGGAACAACTGCAATCAGTACTTCTTTTAGATGTAAGCAGCAATGATTGTTAATCTAAATAGCAGCAGGCACCTTGGGTAGGGGCCCAAAACCTTCATTGTCAGGTCCTTGCTATGTGGTTTGCTACCCAATTTGATCCGTGTTTAATCAACATTAGCTAAATGACTATACTTGTTATCTTATTGATTGATTATAGTTCTGTCCCACCTTGAACAAACCTCACACTAAGTTTTGCTCAGTAAAACACCTTTGAAAAGTTGGGTCAGCAGGTAGTCTATTTTCTGGGTGCCTTTCTGCCCTCTGAGGCTCTCAAACTGAAATTTCTTTCTCTCAAAATTTCTTCCTACTAAAACTAAAATGGAAACTAAAACTAAAACTAAAACTAAAGCTAAAGTTAAAGATAAAGCAAGCTACAACTAAACTAAACTAAACTAAACTAAACTAAACTAAACTAAACTAAACTAAACTAAACTAAACGTCCTGATATTACAAGACATACAACTAGAAAGTATAACTCTTAATTAAATATCTACTTTTCTGTACAGTTTAACATTTTATGAAAGGTCATTAGCAACTTCTCTTTATATTTAGATTAAGACCTATAGATTGACAAATAGCAAAACTATTAATTGCTGAAAATTATTTACTTTAGCAGATCAATTTTGGTATTTAAAATTAAAATCTTTTCTACTACCCTGAAGATTTTCTTCACAACTGAAACATACAGTATTCTATGACCAATGATTTCTCTTTCCATCATTGGCTAGTTACCATTCATCTGTTGTAAAGGCCCAACATATTTTTTAAATGGAATATACATTTAATTAGTCTATTTTCAGAGTAATTTTTATCATTAAAAATAAGAGTCAAAATTTTGGATAAAAACACAACTGTAATTTGACAATTTCTAAACATTTTCTTGGTGGTAGATACAAATATCTGTACATAATAAACGTTATAGATCTTACAGTAAAAAAAATAACTGTAGATATTAGAGTGTCAACCTCAGTTTTAAAAATTGACAGTTCACTTAGAAGACCAGGAACCTGATTTCTAAATTGCAGAAAGTTGACTGTGAAGTCTTGGGAAAATATTTCCAATATTATAGTAGGATTATTCAAGGATGGAGCTAAAATTGTTGTTTAATTTGGATTTGCAATTTTATATAGCGAATTAATTCATGATTAAATCTATAAGATCTAATTTTAGTTACTAGTTACTATGAATAAGAATGTGCTGAGTCAAGTCAGAAATGTAGTAACTCCCAGTGTCCTTCACAAACACACACACACACACACACACACACACACACTTACCATGTATAAAAGCAGGCATATCTATGCTTTATATTAGGTATAAATTATTATATCTGTTCTTTTAATGCAGAGATATTTATACATCATTAGTTCCAACATCAACTGCAATAGTTCAAAATACAGGACATATTGATGTGACAACTTGCTCACTATAATGTGCTTCTACTGTCCTGTTTTCCTCTTTTCCTTTTGTCTTTCTTTGTATCCTTTTCTTCTTTCCTTTTTTTCTTTCTTTCACTCTTCCTTCTCCCCTCTTAGTTTACTCCTTCTCCCCTCCCTCTACTGAAGATCGAACTCATGAGCTTGTGCCTGCCAGGCAGGTGTCTGTGCCACTGAACTAAATCCCAGGCCAGTTTTCTCATCTTTATTTTTCTTTTCCTGTTTTCTTTCTTCATTTAGGGAGACCCACTACATTATACCAAATGATGGCAAAAGCAGAAATATGGTTCATTCGATCCTACTGGGATTTGGAATATCCTCGACCAACCTTACCAAATACTATTTTTGTTGGTGGACTCCACTGCAAACCTGCCAAGCCCTTGCCTAAAGTAAGAATATCTCTGGTTTGGTTTGATTTGGTTTTGGTTGGGTGGGTTGGATTGGTTTAGTTTGATTTGGTTTGATTTGGTTTTGGCTTTTCATTTTCAAGAAAAATAATTGTCCACTACTCTTTCAGAGGCTTGTTCAAAATGAGAGCAATGTGTGAATTGACATAAGGCACCCTTCCAAGAAAAACGCATGTTTCTCTCCTATCACAACTCTCCATATTTCATCCAGATTGTTAAACTAAATCAAGAGGCTCATTATGTGTAGAAATAATTTGTGACTAGATAATCCAAAGAGTAAAACGTATCTAAGGCAAGTATTATATAGTAAAACAAAAATCCAGGTCAGGCAAGTTAAAATTGGAACTACTTAACAACAACAGCAAAAAAAAAAAAAAAAAAAAAAAAAAGGAAAATTTTCCAAATTCAGTTCCTGGGTTTGGTTGTAGAATGATTATGGGAGGGGGTGGAATTCAGAAAATTGTAAGACTTCAGGCAAAAGATAACAGTACTTATACTAAGATTTTCAAACAAATGACTACACATACTCATATAAGGGCAGCAACCACATAATGGATTTGGAGAAAAATAGTTAAAATGTACGACAACTCTTGAAACATTTCTAGTACTTGATCAGTGATCTAGATTAATGCTTACTGCTAATGTTATTGTTATCATTAATTCTATTAATTATCTAGTATATGTGAGAAACTTGACATGTAATGTCATCCAGTAGGAAATGAAATCTAACATTAAATATTATCCTCAAGAAAAATCGTAGGAAATAGAAATCCTATAGATTGCCTAAATGTAAATGTATGTATCTAACTGTCACCAAAGAAAACACATTATTCCATTTAAATGGTATGCACTAATAGCTCTAAAAATATTAGAAACAAAGTAGAAAATTCATGAATTTAGTATCAAGAGGATGATGAAATGCTAAAAAAATGAAATGCAAGTGTTCAGGGTTGTTTAAAAACCAGTTTTGTGCATTAAAATAAAGATTATGTATAAATAGTATAAATTTGAAATCTTAACAGTATTTGCAGCCAAATCACCTGTTTTCTTGCTTTCATCCCAGCACTTATTACTGCTGATTTGGAATTTCAGTTTTATGCTTAGGAGTACAGCCAGAATGAATTGCAGTATTGGAAGAGGTGTTTAGTGGTTCGCTTAAGCCTACTCGGACACTGCAGTTAAGTATCTTAGGAGCCTAGACAAATCACCTCTGGAATTAGCCCTGAGATTTGAATTATAATACAAATCACTCTACATGTTGGATAGTATAACTTACGCAGAAACTAAGGAAAAAAATGAATTTAAAATTGAAATTAAATTTTTAAGCTATATTTTAAAATAAAATAATTCCTTACTGTTTATTATGTGTCACCTTTGAAGTTATCTTTTCTCTATCTTCTTATTAGCAATGAAAATTCTTGAACTTGTTAAATCATTAAAATCTAATACATATTTTGAATTCAAATTACTTAGATTCTTTAAGGTTGTTTTTCTCAACCCGAAGATTGAAGAAATCTTATTGAAAGTTCAATACAACATGTTCTTATATATGAAAGAATTTTTGTTACTAAATAAAAAAACAGGATTAGTCAAAGTGGGTAAAACATAAGGTGAAAAATATGAAGAAAAAACAGTAATATTAGAATAGCATTGCTTAGTAATAATAACAGTGGTTAATAAGCTGTACATGTAAGACTTGCATCCAAATCAAGTATTACGAAATTTATTTACTTAAAATTTTCTGTCTTTTCTCTAACATACAGGATTTTTTCATTATAAAATATTGAAAAAAATTCTTTCTTTGGTTAACACTTGAAATTTTTGAATAATTTGATGAAATCTTAAAAATATATTTACCCTAAAATATTCAGACAAGAATAATCAAAATATACTATACCAACATTAATAGAAATTTTAATAAAAACAAACATATATAATAAGCTACATATCCAGCTAAAGAATATTTGTTGACATCAAAGCAGCCATATAAAAGTTTGGTTAGAAATGAAGACAAAAAGAATATAAATCGAAATATCATACATTTCATGAAGTATGAAAAAAATAAATTCAATACAATTGCTTAAAAATGCAGAAAATAAATTTCATGTAAAGTTTTAGTTGGCAAAAGGATATATTTTAGATGCACTGCACAGTAGTGAGAATGTAATTAGCACAGTTAGAAAAGTTTAAGGAAGCATCTGACGTACTTAACTTCTGTCATTCCTCCTATGATACCTGAAAAGATGTGGCTTCTCTCACTTTTTATTTAATCCTTTCAAAGCTGTTTGTCATGCCATTCTTCTTTTATGATGGAGCAAATTCTCTCCCCACAGGAAATGGAAGACTTTGTGCAGAGCTCTGGAGAACAAGGTATTGTGGTGTTTTCTCTCGGGTCAATGGTCAACAACATAACGGAAGACAAAGCCAATATGATTGCTTCAGCTCTTGCTCAACTTCCACAAAAGGTTAGATAATGTGTCTCAGTGCTCTCAAGGCAAAAGCACTCCTAGTTGCTAAATTCTCTATTGACTCCAACTGAAGAACTTCCTATTTGATAATTAGTGTTATAACTCTAATTTATCTTAGCAGTTTAAAACCAAGCTATAGGGTCAATATTAGTAAAAGAGGAAGGACTTTTGATGCTAGCATTTATATTAGAGAAAAATGTACTTAACAAGTTAGGTTGGTGAGGTTTTCATGAGATTGTTTGTAGATATTTCAGAAACGACAAAACCTGTATTGTCTCATTCTCCTGGAGAATTCCTAAGCATACAGAACAAATAAAAGGTGTTTCAGAAAGAAGTGAAATCTGAGTTATTACTCTCACTAACATAAAGCAATATTCAGGTATTTGAAAGAGGGGGCATTTCATCATGCCCTGTAAGATTCACAAGAAATCTCTGCCTTATAATTTATTGTAGTTTTGGAATTGGGCTATTTGGTGCGCTGTTCATGAGACTTCTGAGAAAGTTAGCCAGAGTTTATCAATCCTGAGTAAAAGTACTGTCAATATCTTGAGAAAAGGCAGTTGGCCTTCTTAATCTGGAGCCTACAACATCTGAAACAGGAAGATGTAAGAGGATGGTGGCGATGAGGCCATGTTTTACTAATGAGCACAGTGCAACACTAACATGTGTCTCACAAGGACACTACTCCTTTCCAACCCGATTCAAACATCTGAGTAATTGAGGAAGAAGAAGGAAAGTGAGAAAGCTTCAAGCAGAATCAAACTTGGAAAAGGAAGAGGTTCCATACTTCTCCAGAAGACATAGTAGGCATTAGTTTTCTGTTATATAGAATACAAATTTAATTGTTAGATATTTGTGAACTACTTTTGTGTTTCTATCAGGTGTGTTATTTTTGTTATCAGTATGCTACCTGCCATTTGAAAATCAGAAGTTACTTGTAATGTTTGCAGACTTAGAAATAAAAGCATTTATAAATTATTCTTCATTACATGTGATGACTTGAAAATTTCTAAATATTACATTCCCCTTGAATAGGCATGGAAATGATTTGCCTTTGGCAATCACATCTCTGCTGTGAATGAGCGTCATAGTCCATTATTTTTTTATGTTTCCAACAGTCACATAGGACTTCCCATCCTAGCACTAACGATGATATTCTGAATTGATATTGAAAGTGTCATTGGAAGTTTCCCAAAAGAAGTAATTCTTTTTCTGTAATTTAAAGCAAGTTTTATGTAATTCATTCTCAGAGTCTTTTATTGATTTCTCTCCAAAAGCTGAGTAAGACTGTTACTTTATAAATGAAGAAATATCAAACTATAATAAAATACAATAAATAACTGAATATGTTATCTCTAATAGCATTAAAATACAAAAGGTGATTTTAAATTTAGAAGCTGCATTTTATGTGAAGGTTTTTTTCCTGTAACAATTTATTATTTTTCTGTATGAGAGAATGATGATTGCATAGAAATTTCTTAAAACTTCAATTTATCACTCAGTAGGTCACTTGCTCTACTGTATTAAAAATCATGATAGCACTTATCTGATCAAATATAAAGCCACATAGAAGTATCTATGTTGCTTTTGCCTTTTGCACATTATTTAACTTTTCTTGATCTCATTTCCTCACCTGATACGTGGAACACATTTAACTTAGTGAGGCCTGAACTTCTTATATTTAAGTATACAATAAATGCAAGTTTAATAAAATATTATGGTTTACACATTAGGTCAAATTGAGCAGTCTAGCAGCTTAACTAAGTGACTCTACATCCCGAGGTTAGAGAACAAGTCATTACTCCTCTGTGATGTTGCTGATTATGTCAATTTGAGAAGGTCCTAAATTTGAGTAAATAATTCAGTAGGGGGACAGGGTCCTTACTTTGTAACATCCTCACTTGTGCAAGATGAGGGCAGGCACATGGTGTGAGTGCTGCACCCACCCAATGGGCATAGCTTGCTTACAATATAACCGAGGAAAAAAGGCTTGTTCTCTCTCCTTTCTGGCTCTTGTTACTTTGCTGTCTTCTGTCACCTTGAACTGTTGCCTCTGTGCCCTGCCACCCTGCCTTGGAACCAGCTGATTATAAACTGAAACCTCCATGAACTGTAAACTAAATAAAGCTTTCCTTCCTTAATTTTGAGTAATGGGTATTTTGTCTCAGCAGTGAGATGAAAGTAGCTAACTCAGAAGTTGAATACAATGTTTTCTTTATCTAATAGGTTATTTGGAGATATAATGGAAAGAAACCTGATACGCTAGCACCCAATACTCGAATGTACCAGTGGATTCCCCAAAATGACCTTATTGGTAAGATTCTAGAGACCAAATACTGAAAACGCAATAATGGTTAATTCATTATGGCAGCTAAATTTAAAAAAAAAAAAAAGAAATAGATCAAGCATTTATTTTTATAAAAGCTGAAAAATAACCCAAGGTTGTTTTGTCTATTTTTGAGTGTGAAGGCAAATGTAATAGTGTGCATTTCTTTATGGAGTCAAAATATTTATGGTCAGAAACAAAATATCTTCAATTGTAGTTACTTCTCATTGAATACTTCTTAATAACTAGGTTATCTCTGACCCCTAATTCAGTAAGATTCTGTTTTCCCTAAGACAGGAATATTTCAATAATATTTAGAAGTGTCAATATTGTTTAATTATGAATGAGTATATTTTCTATGAGAAAAAATATTTCACACTGTTTATTAAAAAGTAATAACATTTTCTCTGATTTTACTATGTCCCCATAATTCTTTGAGCAATCTTCACATTAGACTCAGTGAAATTGCTTTTTTTAATAAGACAGGTTGTAACATGCACATGATCTTTCTTTGTTGCTTGATCTCTTTTATTCATCCTGCCTGCTATTTGTTCAAGTAACAATCATGTATTCATTAATCAGCTCTCAATGCACACAATATCTCTGCCATCAAATCTTCACTTACCAGTAGAGTGTGCTGAGGTGCTTCTTGTTTTGAGATGGAAAGGCATTTTTAAAGTCAGATTAAAAGACTCGAAAATTTTTACCTAAAGACAATTTCCTTTTCATCACTTCATGTTATGCGTTTCTTATTGTGTGAAATTTACAACTAATAATATGACTGAAATTCTAATTCCAGGTCATCCTAAAACCAAAGCTTTTGTAACACATGGAGGAGCCAATGGTATCTACGATGCCATCACTCATGGAGTCCCTATGGTGGGGATACCTTTGTTTGGGGAACAACGTGATAACATAGCTCACATGAAAGCCAAAGGAGCAGCTGTTGGATTGGAGTTCACAACAATGTCAACTACAGATTTGGTCAACGCACTGAAGACAGTCATTAACAATCCTCTGTGAGTATGATATAATTATTGCACAGAATATCATGCAAATTGTGATGAAAGGCCAGAGTGTCACAATGAATCTAAATATGAACCTATTTATGAGTAGAAATTTACTTAGTGCTGGATGAAAATTGTTCATTTCTAATTGTCACCATCATAATTTTTTAATGATTTTATGGGAAAATTTGTGTAATGTCTAAACACAGCACCATTAAAGGGAAAATGAATGAAGATAATTAGAGAAGGAATATAAAGAAGCATTAGAAAATCAATGAAACAAGGGGCTGGGGATTTAGCTGAGCGGCATAAGCACCTGCCTTGCAAGCAGGCGGTCATGAGTTCGATCTCCAGTAACAATGGAAAAAAAAAATTCAATGAAACAGAGAGACATAAATATGATAACAATATAATTTTCAGCCAAGATATTACTTTCCTTCACCACGTTAATATTTTTTCTAGAAAGTTTGCATACATTTAAGATATACATATGATTATATGGAATATATACAATACATAGAAATCAATACACTATTGGGTATGGTGGCGCACACCTGTAATCCCAACACTCAGGGGGCTGAGGCAGGAGGATTGTAGCAAGTTCAAGACCAATCCTTGGCTACAAAGCGAGTTTAAGGCTGGCTGGAACTGCACAGTGAAACCCTGTCTCAAAAAGACAAAAACAAAACAAAACAAAACAAAACAAAATACTTCCATAGTATAACAAGTTAATATAGCCAGTGTATCCATATACTTATTTACTTAAACCTTTCTAAATTTTTTTTCTGTAAACCGGTAAAATATAATGTTTCTAAGTGCCTTTACATTTAATCCTTCTTTAATGTTTTTGGTTAATATTTTTTATCATTATACTTGTTCTTTGAAAGCATTTTATACTGTATGTTTCTCTATTATATTAAAAATATATCAAGATTTGAGCACTCTCCTAAGTGCTCATTGTTATTAAAAATCTCATTGTTATTAAAAATCATTGCTACTGTGCTAAGTCACACTATAAAACACTGTGACCTAGACTTGGTAAGCCTGATTCCTACTATACCTTATGTCCTGTACCGTAATCACCTCAACATCAGGAAAGCAGCTGCAATTCCTTGGTGTAAAATGTTGACCAACTTTCAGAATCTAAATTCACAATATTAACAAGATTGACATCAACAGCATTAATAAAAAACATATACTGAGTTGATCACATAATAAAAAAATCCAAATTATTCTAAATTCTTTTTTATTTTTCTTTTGGTATTGGGGAGTGAACCCACGATCTCATGCTTGCCGACAGGGACTTACGCCGCTGAACTAAACCCCGGGCTGAATTCAAATTATTCTAAAAATCGGTATATTATTGCTCACAGTAATTAAAGAAACTAATAAATCAGTTCACTGCACTTACAACTAAAACTAGGAAAAGGGACATTTATAAAATAACAAGAAAACATTGTTAGTCAGTATTAAATGGAAGCAATCTGATTTTGTAATTTTAAACATTAATACAACAATAAAAATTTTAAATTGAATTTCTGTCATTACCAACTCATTTTTACCCAGAGTTGGAACTGATTCTTAGCACAGACTTGCCTTCTAACCATATATTATGACATTTACTGTAACTTTGTTCATGATGTCCATTAACATGTGATTATTCTATAATTTGCACCTAAAAATATAGCTTTGATGTTCTTGGTTTGAATTTAGGACTTAATACATTCACACTGATTGATTAAAACTATTTGCACTCTCTTACCTTTTTTTCTATACATTACATACTTTGTATTCAAAAAGTTCTATTTACAATCATCTCTATAATTTTCAGTGAAGTACATAATCTATATTAGTTCTACTTTTTGTGTGTTCTCAGCTTTATCTGCTACCCAAAAGTGTGTATGCCTGTATTTTGCTTCTATTCTATAAGTTGATGTCTACTTGATTTTTATTTAGCTATAAAAAGAACGTCATGAGGTTATCAACCATTCACCATGATCAACCAATGAGGCCCCTGGACAGAGCAGTCTTCTGGATGGAGTTTGTCATGCGCCACAAGGGGGCCAAGCATCTGAGGCCTCTTGCCCATAACCTCACCTGGTACCAGTACTACTCTCTGGATGTGATTGGCTTCCTACTGGCTTGTGTGCTGACCATTTCTCTACTTGTCATAAAATGTTGCCTATTTTGTTATCAAAAGATGTTAAAGATAGCAAAGAAAAAGAAGGAGTAGACCGAGAGACCCATAGATACTAGGTGTAATAAGTGGGCCTATAGTATTTAGTTTGTTCACTGTAGATCAAGCAGGGGTAGGATGATCCTCAGTGTTTTACAAGTCTGGCTCCCTCATTTGTTACATGCTATGTTGCCAGTGAAATATTGATGTTCAATGCTAATGTCATAATTCCTCAAATATACTTTGGCAGTCATGTATTATGCTTCTTTTAAAAAGTTACAGAATTGGTACTTTATATTTGAGAAAAGCAGAAAACTTGAAGTTTCACTTTGCAATTTCAGAAAGATTATCTTTAAATAAAATGATATGAAATGAGCTACCCGTGTTTCTGTTAAATAAAACAGAAAGAAATATGATGAACTTTATGAGATACAATTCATTCAGAGTCAATAGTGTTTTTTCTTTCTGTGTGTGTATGGATGTGTGTGTGAAACCAGGCATTAAACTCACAACCTTGCTCTTGGCAAGCAGGTATTTATGCTGCTTAGCTAAATCGCAAGCCCTCAGACTCTATAGTTAAGGGGAAAAATTTCAGAATAAGTTCAACTAAATTCTACTAAGACAAAGATGACTGAAGGTTTTGGAAAATGAAAAAAAGGAAAATGAGGCAACCCTTGATGGCACAGGCCTATAACCTTGCGAATTAGGAAGGGAAGATAAGAGTACAACAAATTCAGCACCAGCCTCAACAACTAAAAGAGGCACTGTCTCAAAATGAGAAACGGAAGGACTAAGAGTGTAACTCTGGGGTACGGTTTTAGGCTCAATTCAGAGTATATGCAAAAATAAAAGATAACAAAGGAAAGAAAGAGAAAGGAAGGGATGGGAAAAGAAGGGAAGGGAGGGAAGGGGAGGGGAGGGAGGGGAGGGAAGAATGAAAAAGGGGAAAGGAAAAGAAAAACGTGTCTTAATTACTTTTCTCTTTTTGCTGAGACAAAATACCTGAACTGTAAAGTTAAAGGAGGAAAAATTCACTTAGCTCGCAGTTTATGGAGGTTTCAGTCTATAATCTCCTATTTCCAAAGCAGAGTGGCACATGGCAAAGAGGGAGAATATTCATGGCAGCAGAAGACAGCAAAGGCAACAAGATCAAAAAAGAGAATCAAGCCTCTTTTCCTCCCTTATATTGTATGCAGGCTACTGATCCTGGGCCATGTGAAGAACTGAAACTCCAAATCCCAGGTAGACAATGAATCCATCACAATTTCTAGATTTAGCCTTCTCCAAAATACCTGCTGCTGTGAACATCTGAGGCTTTACAGAGACATCCAGACACAAACCATAACAGAAATAAAGAGAGAAAGAAAGAGAGAAGAGAGAGAGAGAGAAATTAAGGAGATGAATATTGGACCACATTGAAACAAAAAACCAAAAGTAAACAAAATTTGAATGACCTGGCAAGGAAGGATCAGACCATGTAAATTTTGCAGTTTGAGAGAATCATATTTTCATGACCAAAGGAGTACTGTGGATCCTGTGGTCACCGTAGAGATATAACCCATGAATTAATGAAGGTAGAGGCCAGGCTAGATTCAGTCAGGTCTCTTTGCATGGTTTTAGTTCAAATACTTTGAACTACTCATGAATTATCAGTACATAACTCCAGTGAAATATATTTATTTAGAATGACTTTATTTGTGTATGAAATTCTGGGCCTAACAGAATTGCTACACAGTTAAAACTGTGTAGTTTAGTGACATATTTGGTAAGAAAGACAAATGGTCTTTTCTAAATGTCCCTTTGAATAGTTTCTGTTCTTACTTTAGTGATAAATTGGCTGCTAAAGAAGAGGAGAGGGAGAGAGAGGCTGAGAGACAGAGTGACAAAGAGAAACTGTTTCTATAGGTGATGAATATTAGCAAAGACGGCTGTGGCCCTGAAAAGTTTAGTTTGACACTACTGGATTATCATGGTAGATTTCCTCCTTGTTGTAATAAGATAGTAAGTTCTCTCATTCTCAGATGTTTCCAGTCACATGTTTACCTGGGATATTGAGGATATGAAAAGCAGAAAGTCATATTACCTTTGTGTTTATCATGCTCACTCCATAACCCATAAATTCAAAGGAAGGGTGGAATAAAGACCCAAATGTTGTGTGTAGTGATTTTGTAGTGCCCAAGATTCAAAGAACATTATTGACAGCAAAAGTCTCCATGTCTTTTCCTTCAGATGCCAACAGTAATAGTCTTTGGGCCAGTCCTCAGTTTGTGGAGAAGAAATAAACCAAGACAAGAGCAGTTCTTTTATGTGATCCATATTTACATAGTTGGCAGGAAGAGAAATTATTATCACTTTTGATATATGGAAAATATTTATAGCACTTATCTATATATCAGAAACTATGATATATCAAGGAAAGAAATAGATGATGAATTTTTTATTACATTTAAAATAATGCAGGAAAAAGTAAAAAATAAATAGTACAGTTTAATATGAGAAACAAATAGTGTGTATATGCACTTCATTCGCATCAATAAATTTGATTAAAAAGAGAAATCTTGAAAGCATGAACCGTTCTTTTTGATGAACTTACAAAGATTAGTAGTACAGTTATCTATCTTTTATATACATATACATGCACATATATCCATATATATCCATATATGTATACCCATATATGTGTCTATAATTGTATAATATTTTCCCTTCTTATTTTCTCTATTTTCCTATCCCACTTGTTTAAATGTTATAACCTGAATAACTATTTCTAAGAAAAAATATTCAATATATTAACTAGTGTTAATTTCCCATTTTTGAAATTCTATAACATTCCATTTTTTTCTTGGTTCTTAAAGTTACAAATATTGTAGAAATCTTACCCATGTATGTTATTTTGAGTCAGTGATGTATTGATAGGCACATCTAATAAATATATACATCTAAGAAAATTTGTAAACATAAATTCACACTAGAATGTGTCACACAAATCAAATCAATTTGAAACATCTATGACTGAAATATTGACATGCTTCTTCATAATTAATTCTTTCTGCTTTCAAATGTCTCAGTTGTCAAAAATAATTACACACAAACTCAAAGTAGTCACATCTAAAGACAAAATGACCTAACATTCTTTATAATTGCAGTCATCTTGGTTTGGATGATGCTTGAAAGTAGAAAAATATAAATCCCATGTGGAATAGAGAGAAAATAAAACTTTCAATCATGTGGTTTTGAATATAACCCAAGATACTCATCCAAGGACGATAATCATCTATGCTAGAGACTAACAGTATAACTAGTGGTTTTAAGTAGATTTTCATATAGAAGGCAATGACTATTGAAATAACACATGTTAATCAAAAGTTTCTTATTGTATAAACTGAAGTATCCTTAAGTATGCCTTGTACCATGCAATTTATTAAAATATAATAAATAATCAAAGACATGAGTGAATTACAATGAAGAACAACAAACTTTAGAAAGGAGCAGTCTCTGGTTCTCTAACCCCTTTCAAATTCACAGCTGTTGACATTCAGCCAATTGCTAAGGAGAAATGTCTACAATCTCTAGATTGAATATGACAGTGCATGAAAATGCAAGACAGTGAATTAAAGTCTAGGACAATAAATAACAATATTAAAATTACTTTTATTTGTTAGCATTTCAAATGTTGTATCTTTGGTCATTGTCTCACTAAATGGCTCTTATTATCCAAATAATTGGCTAGTGAAGTGTGCAGCCTCTGTGGTGGTTACTTTCCTGATTTCCAAGTGAATAATCAGAACTGACATAATGAGTTGAGGTTTTGTTTTTAGTAATCACTAGCTTAGTCCAGAATCAAGAAAGGCCATTGTTTTGGATTACTAGTAACCATCAAAGTACTATTCTTTCTGTTTCTCTCTCTCTCTCTCTCTCTCTCTCTCTCTATATATATATATATATATATATATATATATATATATATAATTTCCACTCTATTGGTCAATTATTTGTTGTGCAACCTTTGATGAGGGTTTTCTGGTGGTGAAGTCTTGCTCTCTGTTCCTATATTGCCAAATAGTGGGATATTTTCTGTAGAAATGCCAATTTTTTAGCCAGAATGTTCTGGGAACCAATTCTCTAAGAAACTACCTGCGTTTGGGTGTTCTGTTGGGCAAGGGGACTTCTGTTCCTCCATAGAGAGGGTATTATATGGTTTTAGAATTAGCAAAGAAAGATCCAGCCAATACAGCATCCCTGTTGTAGACTCTGTATATGAACTCTTCGTGGACATAATAGAAATTCTAAGATTCTATTGGAAAAGTGACTGGCACCCACACAGGGCTGGAAAAGTCCAGCCCCCAAGGAGTTCAGTGTTATCAGATGATGCTTTGGTAAAAGATGGACTTGGTTTTGGATAATCTAGAGGATGTCCATGAGATTTGAATGTGGGAACCTTCTCAAGGAAAGGCTGTTTTAGTCTGCTATGATGAAATCGCAAGTATTTCAGCACTACCAGATCATCTGCACATGACTGGAATTCTTAGCAACCATCAAGGGATGAGAAATCTGTTCCGCAATAATGAATCAAGGACTGAGTCAGGAAAGGCCTGTTAGGTTTTCCACAACTATTATTTACAAAATTCATTATAGGATATGTCTCATCCTTCATGCTTTAATGTTTTAATGTCTATTGACAAGTCTTTTTTCACTTAAACTAATTTAGACTTTAAGTCTAGAGAAGGTTAAATTATCTCACAACAGTATTTTATTATAGGTCCAGATATTAGAAAAAAGCTCCAGAAAATCCAACTTCTCCAACATCCCGAAATAACTCAAATAGTTGACGTGGCTTACTTGGCATTTACCAATCAGGATGAAGTAGAGGACAAATGAGAGAGGCTAAGCCATGCATGTCATTTTTAATAAGGTTCAGAACAAAGCCTGCCATGCTACGGGAAAGGGAGATAACAGAAAGGGTGCTGAAAACAAGCTAAAGGGCTTCAAGAGTAAGTAACTTGGGCACTGGGCAAAGGAGTGTCCTCAGAAACTGCCTAACCCATGTTGAGTCTGTCAGAACACAGAAAAAGATCCTTGACCTTGGTAAAATGACTGCCATTGTTTCCAGACCTGGATAATATCCATCACCACAGTGATCAGAGATTGTCCAAGGCTGTCTGCATGCACACCCACACAAAAGTATTTCGATTAGTACTCAGGAGCGTCAGGTGACTGTAGATATACAGGCCAACAAATTATATTTCTCCATGAGAGTGTGGTGATTAATTCAATTCTAGTTTATTATTAAAGTGAGATTTTATCCTATTCTCAAGTTCTTGTGTGTCTTGAAGTAGTTAACTGCACAGCTTTCATTGCTCCTACTCCAAACTGCTGTTTGGAAGATTTTCTTTGCAAAATTCCATTATAGTTACACAGTAGTGACTCATACCTGTAATTGGGAGAAATATACTTTTCCTACTCAGGGTTATTCTGATAATCGAACTTTCTCCAACCCGTGTTTTAGTTGTTAGGAACTGAGGCAGCCTGAGCCCACAAACTCTGATGTCTCTGTTGGGATTGGAGCTCCAAACTTGCTATGATGGCACCCTGGTCATTCTAGTAGCAATTCAGGTAACAAATTCTTATTTGTATCCTCATAGAAAAATATATTCCCTTAAAAATGAAGCTAGGGAACTTAGGTTGCTGGGAAACCAAGCAATGAGCTCGCCTCCATGGTAAGTGGCTGTGGTGTGGCAGGCTGCGGCCACCCCAAGGGAGAACCAGGGGTGTCTTTTGAGATCCTCACCATGTTGGAACCTAGGGTGCCAGGAAACCAAGGAACCAGCTCACCTCCCTCGTAAGCAGCTATGGTGTGGCATGTTGCAGCCATCCCAGGGGGAGAACCACCAACAACTGCTGAGATTCATGCCATATTGGAACTTAGGATGCTGGGAAATGAAGCAACCAGCTCACCTCACTGCTAAGCAATAGTGAGCTTACTGGTGCATGGGCTGAGAATCAAACATCCCATCTCCCCCCACTTCATTAACAAATGGGAGCCAGATATCTGCACGTCTCTTGGGAGGTTGGCCATATGCAATATACCAAATAAGGGGGATTTCCTTCTACAATCTCTTTGAAGGTAAATATTTTTTACCACTCTTTGCTTTATTTTGATTAATGGTATTGCTCTATTTAATATTCTGTTTTGATAAGTTCTATTCTATAATATTCTATATTTCATTTTATTTTGCTATACCCAATCGAAAGAACAACTATTGTGAAGCTAATGAAGATATATAGTGGTGCCTATTACTGTTATCCTAGTAACCTGCTTTGAAGTTCTGTACCAATTTCACTACATTGTCTAAACTGGCTTTGTTCCATCTTCTTCTGTTGTATTTTATTACCCTCAAAATAATAAAAAAATTTGAAAAATGAAGCTAGACTTCAGTTGAAGCCCATTGTCCCACAGACTTTTCTTGATCTGAGACAAAATATCTGACACCCATTGTAAAAGAAGGAAAGCTTTATTTGGCTCACAGTTCGTAGAAGTTTTAGCCCATAAGCACCTGGTGCCAGAGCTGGGATGCATGGCAGAGGGGCATTTAAGAGCAGGCAGTAAGTAGCAAACTACAAGGGACAATAGCAGCTTCTTTCCTCCTTTTATATTTTATTTAGATGACTTGTTCATAGCATGAGTAACACTCACACCCAGATTTATGCCAAATCAGTAAGTGGACCAATCTAGTAAATACATACATTTAATCCAATCATTGCATTGGAAAAAATCTCACTTCTAATCACTTGAGGTTTTGAGAGGAACATCTAGACACAAGTCATAACACCTATTATTGATAAATTTTTGCTTAAAGGTTATGGTGCCAGGTCAAATCCCATGAAATATACGCTTCTATTAATAGTGAAGCCATTGTGAAAATATGTCTTAATACATGGTCTCACAGCCATCAGTAACTATTAACTGGTTCTTTGTCCAGATTCATATACACATTTAACAGAAATCACAGGATATGCTAAGTGATTCTCTTTCCTTGGTATTGAAGATGACTTATTTTCTACCTCTGCATTTATTTCACTTTAGTGGTGTTATGGTTTATACATAATGTCAACTTGAGGAGTCTAGAAGCTTAACTAAGTTATTCAGCAGCTCTGCATCCTAGAGTATAGAGAACAAGCAATGAGCATTCTAGAATATTGTTAATTGTGTCAATTTGAGAAAGTGAGAACTTCAAGTAAGTGTTTCAACACAGGGCCTGGGTCACTAGTTTGTAGCATCCACATCCTGTGCAATAGTAGGGCAGGCAGATGGTGTGAGTTCTACACTCACCTGAGGGGAGCAGCCTGTATACAACAAAAGGCAAATGAGGAGGGACTGATTGTTGCTTCTTTGGAGGAGCTCCAGTCTTGCCTCCAATCTCCTGGTTTCTGGCACAAACTGTTCAGCTTCCACCCGGGGACTCTTCAGCCTTTGTCATAGACTCTCAGCCTTCCATCTTAGATTCTTCAGTGTTCTGTCACAGAGCCATCGGCCTCCTGATACAGACTTGCATGGGACACGGCAGTAAACTCTAGCCCTTGGGCTGGACCCTGCAACCTTCAGCAAGGAGACATCCTCTGCATGCTTCCTCAATCAACTTTGTGACTGACTATTGTAATTTCTTATACAGTAATATATCTTGTGCAATGTCTGTTTCTCTGGTAAACCTTGACTGATACAATTGGGAAGATCTCCAAACAGGATTTCACCAACAGTATATTAGGGTGAACTTGCCTGAGAATTTTAGGTAGTCCTTAGGTGTTTGCATGGGATTTAACCTCAAGACTTGAGAGATTTAAAGTTCAAAAAGGTAAGCCTATTGCCATATATAGATGACCAGCTTATTTGTAGCCACACTGATGAAAAATTTGACAAAAGCAACATAAAAACTCTTAATTGCCTAACAAGAAGCAGTTACAAGATGTCTTAGAGTAAGACCTGGATTTCAAAAAACAAAGCAAAACCAAAACCAAAGGTAACACATGTAGAATATATTGTATCTCCAGGAGAAAGATAATTGTCCTAAGGAGAACAGAGATAGTGTGCTGGTGTGCTGTCTGAGCCTTTCAGGAACCCAGCAAACAACTTTCTTCCACAAATGGATATCAATTTTAGAGTAAAAGAAAAATCCTTATGTGCAGAACCTTGAAAACCCAAACTAAACCCTTGAAATAGGCAGTGGTAGCTCAAGAAGCTTTAAAGCTTTAAAATGGGGCCTGATTTAGGCCCAGCATTTGGGATCCCAGACTTAACCATTCTATTCTCTGTCTTTATGGCTGAGAAATGGGGAATAACTGTGGGAGCACTAACTCAACATCTTGTCTAGGGAAAAAGGCCAGTGGACCACTTTTCCAAGTGACTAAATGAAGTGACATAAGATTGGTCTAGCTGCCTGAAAATTTAGCCTGTATAGAACTCAGTTTAGAACCATCCTATGATAATGTTGGATCAAAAGCTCTTAGTTATAACTGTATGTCTGATTAAGGCTCTGTTAGAATTCAAGGGATATTATGAATGATTGGACAAAAATGTCCCTAAGTATCATATCCTTCTAGTGGAAAATTGAATTGCTTTTCTTAAGTCTTGGACAATTTGAAATGTACCCACTGTCTTCTCAACTATACAACAAATAGAATATAAGTGTGATCAAACAATCATCCCTAATGATGTCAGTCAATCTGATCTGAAGGAACAGCCATTGACAGAGACAGAAAGTATGTCATTCACTAATGCCAGAAATTTCCTAAAGCATTTTATTAAGTAGCCAGGTTATGATATAGTCAATCCTACCCAAGTCATTGAAACATGAACATTTTTCCTTGGGACTTTTGTCCAAAAGGTAGAACTTGTTGATCTTACTGGGATCTCGGTGTTGACCCAGGGCAAGTGAGTCAACATATACACTAACTCCCAGTACACCTTTTTTTGTCACACATACAAACCTTTATGGTTTTACTCATACACGAAGCCATATGGGAAAAAAATCACTTTTGATTAGTCATGAATTTACAATAAAATATAGTTCAGAGATCTTCAATCTTCTTGAGGCAGTACATCTCTCAAATGAGTTAGCAGTTTTCTATTGTCCGGGACATTAAATCTTATTGGACCCTGTCTCTTAATGAGATAGTAAAGCAGATTCCACTGTGATATAGGATACCAGTATATTTCTTCCTCATTAGTAGCACTACCCATGGTCTCCTCCTTGGTTCTTGACTCAGACCAAAGTTACTCCATAGAAGAGCTTCCTAATGAGGGGGGAATTCAAAATGTCCAATGGTGTATGTGGGACCCAAGATTTTCTGGCCACAAGTGCAGTGAAAAAGAGTCATTAAGTTCTTACATGCCTTCCACTCAGGGCAAAATTCCACTTGCACTATGATACCTAGACTCATTGTTGAGCCTGCAGTATATAACATTGTTACCTGTGTCCATGACACATGTCCCATCTGTGTCCTTCCTAGTCAGTACACTTCCACTTCCCTATTGCTCAGCTCAGCTCAGGGCTGGTATAAAGACGTGGATCCTCTTTTGGAAAAGGCTAGAAAATGAACTGCATCCACATGCTTTTACATAAGGGGTAGACATTCCTTTATGTGCAATGATAGTTTTAGAGGATGGGCCTTTTAGAGGACCTTTTCTACAAGGTCAGAATAGGCCTTAGAAATAGCAAAAATCCTCCTGAAAGAAGTGATCCCTAGATTTGGGCTGCCTGGATGGATCCAGAGTGATAAGGGACCCTTTTTGCAATGCTAAATCACATAGGAAGCTGCTTAAACATTGAAAAGTAAATACCATCTACTCATGGTATACAGATCACAGTCACCAAGAAAATCAAGAACATCAAATAATCTCAAACCAGCCTTAGTCAAGCTATGCAGATGAACTCATCCTAAGTCACTAGATCTTCCAATGTCTTAATGAGGCTTCAGATGAATCCACGGGCAAACTTAATCTTGGCCCATTTGAGATGCTTTATAGGAGATCCTTTTGATTTTTGACTAACACTGAAACTTTCCAGGTCCTTCAGCATTTAAACCATTTGGGAAAAATTTGACAAGCCTTCCATGAATATGTGTTAGTTAATGGCAATGTGAGGTTACATCTGTAGACTGAGGCTTTGAGAAAGATGAGATTTTTACTACATCTACAAATAGACAGGCTAACATAGGAGTGATATAAGTTAATATCCTGAGGAAAATCTGAATATATTTAAAGTTTTTGGAGTCACAGTTTGAAAGAGTTTGGGTGAAGTGTTTGAAATCAAAGTTACATAGACAATCTGCACAGATGTATCGATAGAATGGTGTCAGGAAGATCTCAGGTCTAGTCTGAAAAGTCTTTATTGCACTTACTTCTTGTTTGGAGAGGGCCAGCCATTGTCAGTAGTGAGATGCCTATTGCTTGTAACAGTGTGAAGTTTTCCCTCATGTCACATTGAGGCCAATTCTGACATAGAATTAAGATTCTTCCACTCCCAGGTATTAACAATAATTGTCAACCAAAAATCTATCCTAGTGACTAGGTTCTCTAATCAAGAATAGAAAAGAGGCTGGTCCCCAGAATTAACATAAATGGGTAGACACTTCTACAATCCTGTTGACCAAACTTGTCATTATATTACCAAAAAATAGGGGCCGATAAATAAGGAAAAGATAAAACAAAAGCCTCACTGATTTTTGGTAGAAATTAGTGGAAGGAATCATATAGGGTGATTAGAGGTGATTTACTATATGTGACTTCTGCCTTTGAACATTAGACTCAGAAAAAATATCCCTGGATGCTCTAAATCCAATTTCAAGAAACAAATTCTTCATGTCACTACCATTCTGGAACCAGGTATGGCCACTGCTGCAATTCTGGAAATAGTGTGTCTCCTGCCATTCAAGAACATGGGTCTTTGTTTTTCTCCTCAAAGCAATGTCTTTCACTTTTACAATTTTAGGCTACAAAGGGTGGAGAGTTGGTGTTTATTGTGATGCCCTCAGGCTATCTTTTGTATTCCCCTGTGCCTCTAAGCAATCAAGATCTCTTCAGCTCTAATTTTGCAGTCCACTGCCTTACTGGAGCTTCAATTCTGACAAAAATCACTTTTTAAATCAATATATTGGGATTTTTGCTCTTGATTCTCAACATAGATCTGGCTAAAAGCCCCAGACAATAGCCATGCCACTGCCCCAACTCTAGACTACCTTGAAATTTCTTCTGCCAGGTTAATTAGTCGGCTACACTTAATCTTAGTCTCAGAAAAAAATTTTAGACATGAGCAAAATATAGACAAACTTTTTCTTAAGACATAACACATCAGATAAATTCCAACAGCCAATGCTGTCCTTTTTCCCAGCAGAAACCTCCAATGCCTTGCTTTTGCTGGAAGGATTTCTATCAGCCTTCTGTTCTTCTGAACTCTGACTATAATTTACCAAACAGAACAGCCTAAGGATTTCCAGCTCTACTTTTTCAGGTGATTCGCAGAACCTTTCTAATATCTGTACTCAAGCTGTGCCCAAAGGCTTTGGGACCACACAATCAAGTACAGTTATGGCAATGACCTCAATTTTCTGGTACAAAATTCTGTCTTGGTCGCTTTTCTCATTGCTGAGACCAGATACCTGACAATTAAAGAAGGAAAGGTTTATTTGGCTCACAATTTTTGGAGGTTTCAGTCTATGATCTGCTGGGTCCCAGGCAGTGTGTAGTGTGGTAGAAGTACAACTGTTCATGGTGACAGAAGACAGCAAAAGTAATAGGAGCAAAAGAGAGGAGCATGCAGAGAAGACTGCTTCTTTCCCTTGTATTATATTTTGGTCACACCCACCCTGGGGTGTGTGTAGCATTCACATGCATAATCCCAGCATTGGAACATAAATCAGTCACACATTCTAGAGGCCTGCCCCCAGGATTGCATGAGGCTTTAGGGGGAACATCTAGACACAAGTCATAATGCCCTTCTATGTAAATTATGTGACTACTCTTGCTACTTTCTACAATTAAGTTTCCTTTCCCAATTCATAACATGACTACTTTAGAGATTTTCTTCTTATCTGGGGGATCCTCTTTAATGATTTAAATGCTTCCACTATTCAACACAATACACAGTTATTGCTTACATAACATTTTAAAGTTAATCACCTCTTTTTCCTATCATCAATATCTATGTAAGAACTTTAATCGAAGACCTATACAAACTTTCCCCAAGTAGTGCCATTCTTGAAGACCAAATTAGCAGTAGTAGCCTTCCATCATCACAAGGAATTAGAGTTCCTCACAGGTGAAACAAAGAGATTATGATTGTCTCTAAAAGAGAAAGTTGTTTCTCTGTCAGGAAGTCTGAAATAGTGAGAGACATAGCACAAAAACTGGATAGTTATGCTTCGATGCCTGCAAAGAACTATCTAAATCCTAGACATTGTGGTCAAATACATTGTCTTGGGAATTTTCTTTACTCCCCTGGACATGCCCTTTAATATAATAATGTAGCTCATATATTTAATATTTAGACATTACATACTTAACCTCTTAGTCAAATTCATTTCTTCTTTGCTTAGCAGCCATTAAACTACTATTGCTGCTACTAGTCCAAGGTGAGAACATGTCTCTATGTCCATGATTTGTCACAAAATCATCACAGCAAAAATTCTGACCCTCTGAAATCCATACATTAGTCAGGGTGAAAATTCCTTAGTCTTGTGTAGGGATAACACTTTTATTCAGTGGGAAGTAGTCACAGAAAAGGTAACTTTGGCCAACACTCCTTTAAAATTTTTAGGGATCAGAGCTCTCAGACAGAGAATGGTAGATTTAAAAACAATAGAGCTAAGGAAGGAAGTTATTCCCTTCTATCCATTCAATCCTAAACAGTTCCCTACAATCCTTCCTCCTGCTATTGTCCTAAAAGAGGTAAAAATAAAACAGCAAAAATGTGGAAGGTCTCTGAAGCTCTATGAAAGAACATATGTATGATGAATTTGACTCCCACCTAATTAAGAGTTGAAATATATATGCTATAGGTCATGAATACTGCTATAAACAGAGTGAATTCTTGGAAAAGTATGAATATTGAAAGCTCTTAAAATGAACTGGAACCCTGTAAATCACACCTAGAGATTTTGTAGGAGACACATGAGCTGAGGTGAATATTCCTTAAATTCTGAAAGGCTAATTTGTTGTGCTCACTATTGCTTCCATTTCCTTGTGTTTAGTGCTTTTACTTTTCTAAAAATTTAACACCTGTGTTCTGTCTGTGCTATGGTTTTAGGCACAGGCTTGCCCCGAGTACTACTTCTTGTGATCTTCAATAAATGTAGCTGCCTACTATTTGCTTCCAGGTATATACTTGACAATTATATACTTGTGTTACACAAGAACCTAGAGTATATTGGTCCATTCCATGGTAACGATATTATGTGTGAAGTATCCAAAAGAGATTCTAGCTCCCTATACTATACATCACTAAGTTAAGTAATGTTAGAGGCATTCAGGTGGGACTGAGTCCTTAAGGAAGTCAATAAAAAATTGAAAATGCACTAAATTTTGAGCAGAGATACATCAATTGGAAGTCAGTCTTTAATATAACAAGAAAGGACCAGACTTACATACTTCACAAGGGGTGAGATAAATAATACTTGATCTAATAAAGTCTAAATAGACATCAATCACCTCAGCGGGGAACCAAGAAACCACATCACCTACCTGGGAAGTTCTTTGATCTTTCCTTATCCACTTGCTATGTGACTTGTTTCTCCATTAGAGAACATTACTGAAACAGTTATACCTCTAAACTTATTGGCTGATCACAGCTGTAACCCACATTATACTCAAGTAGGTTTTGGTCTATAAAATTTCCCTATTAAATGGGGTGCCCAGCTACACATCTTGGAATTCTTCTGACTGTCTTGGAAATTTCTCCTGTCAATAAGCATCTTCCTTCTCTAAATATATGTTGTGCCTAGAATTCATTCTTTGCTTTGTAGAGAACATGAACTTGACATATCAGACATCTAACAGATTGGGAGGCATATTTCACTTATATCTTACTTGGAGGTTCTAATATAATTTCTGTATTATTCTTGGAAGTATTATCAAGATAAATAACAGGAAGTAAGATTGTGTTTATTTTTTGATCACTGAATTATATTAAGTAACCAAAATTATTACCCTTCTTAATATTTTCTTTGTCAGTTGATTGTCTTTTGCCTTTTGTTGTAAATTTAAATTGAGAACTTGGAAAGAGTGTATTTTTTGATGAGTTATTTTACTTTTATTGGAAAGATCTGATATATGTTTCTTATATGCTGTCTTGACTCATTTTGACTGCTGTGGCTTTTAGTTTAAAAAAGCAATGTCAGAGCGCCATCTAGTAGACTTTGTTTTAAATTCAGAATAAATTTGGAAACTAAAATGTTGAGATATGTCGATGTTTAAGGGAATATTTGCTACAATAGCTTGTGTTTTCATCTTGTAGGATCCACTTTTTAAAAAAAAAAAACTTTCTCCTGTAGTTTCAAATCTACATGACCTAGGCTTCTATAAATAAGTACATGAAACAACGTGATGGCAGAAACTGCATGGGGATGGTTTTCCAAAGAAAAATATTGTTTAGAATAATACACTAGGCATACTGCATTGCTATTTAAAAAATAATTTGAAACAAGGCCTTTGAATGGAAATGGAGTGCTCCGGTCACATTCTTCTTTAAGAGATAATGAATATAGATAAGTTTAAAAAAAAAAGGAAAGAGAATGTAAAATGGATCTGTTTTTATGAAATACAGTTTACATTTAGAAAATGCACATTTTATCAATAAAGCACAGGACCCCTTCTATCAATTAAAAAGATACTACCTCATTAACCACTGCTAAGACTAGGACAACAGGTTTCACTGTGACATTCTGGTTCAATTCTTTTCTACACTCTAGAAAAATGTTGAATCTGTTCTCCCTCCATTTCC
The DNA here is from genome assembly GCF_034190915.1 of Cavia porcellus. Lineage (NCBI taxonomy): Eukaryota > Metazoa > Chordata > Mammalia > Rodentia > Caviidae > Cavia > Cavia porcellus. The sequence goes on along the minus strand of NW_026947513.1, from coordinate 44,530,611 downwards.
TTTCTGGTTTGATCTTTCACTCTTGATGAAGCATGTAGCTCTTGGAATTCTTCATTCTCACCTTTTCAGTCTGAGAGTGATGACTCAAGGGGCAGTTGTCTCAGTAACTCACCACGAGAAAGAGAAGGATTCTTTTTTCATGATCTCCTCTATCACTTTATACTTTGCTTTATAGAGAGAGGCACATGAGATAGAAAATAAGTCTCTGAACCACCCCAAACATCTCCAACTAAAAAACTTTCAATTGAGCTTAATAAAGTGAGCATTTGCCAGTGATGAATACAGGGAAATAATGTGAGATGTGGGAGAATATTCAGTCTCTCAGTAAGATAAAGCATCAGAATTTTTCCCATCCAGAGAACAAACATAACAGCCATGTCCCAGCTTTGACAGTGGAAAATGGTTTTTCTTGGGAGCCTGAACTGAGACCCTTAGAAAGAACTGACTCCTGGGTAAGATCAAAAAAGCTGTCTCCCCAAGTGCCATATTTAAGGGACCAAAACATTTAGTGAAAGGGAGAATCTTCAGTTTCCTGACTCTCTCTCTACCTCTCCCTGGAATGGTGCCCATTTTCTACACACATTAATGTGTCTAGAAAAAATTCTTTTACGGTAGCTACATTCCTTTGTGGATAGCAAGCTCTGGTTGATGGCTCAGTAACAACTGATATTGATAAGGAATCATGGCCAGGTTGACCCTCTGTGTGTATTCATCTCAGATGCCCTTTTTTGGCTCAGATCTTTAAATTTGGGAAATATATATATTTTTAATTCTTTATGTGTTCTAGACATTAGTCCTCTATCTGAAGAGCAACTGGTTAAGGTTTATTTCCCAGTCTGATAATTGTCTTTTCATTCTGCTGGTGGGGTTTTTTTTTGTTTGTTTGTTTGTTTTGTTTTTTTTGAGGCAGAGTCTCACTATGCAGTTCAGGCCGGCCTTGGGCTCACTTTGTACAATAGGTTGGTCTTGAACTTTCAACATTCCACCTGCCTCAGCCTCCCAAGTCCTGGGATTACAGGCATGCACTACAATGCCCAGCTCTGCCAGTGATTTATTTTGCTCTGAAAACAGTTTTTATTGTATGTAGTATTTTCTGTGCATTTAAGGTTTTGTTCATGAAATCTTTGATTACAGCAAGAACCTTTCATTCCCATCTTTCATTGTTAGGAAAAGTGCAAAAAACTGTCTCTTAGTACTTCCTACTGTACAGCGGCATTGTGTTGGGGTCTAGGGGTTGACAGATGATGGCTGATGTCCATGTAGAAGCTGGCACCAGGTGTTTCAGTCCAGACAAGGAGTTTCTTGTTGGTAAATGGTCACATCCTAAAGAGGATGTGATAGGGAGAAATAAAAAGAAAATATGGTAATATGAGAAGGCGGTCACTATTTTAATTAAATGACTCAGGAAAGGTAAAAGGAAAAGTGTCCTTGATCTGAATTTGTCATTCAATCAGGGTCATGCTGAGAAAGAATCTGTAAAATAAGCATGGAATTCACAGGGGTGGAGTTATGAGAGATAATTATTCCGCAATTGAAAGGGTAAAAGTGTAGGTAGGCTTGTTCTTGGTCCAGGAGTTGAGCTGGAGAGAATGGGAAGCATGAGGAATGTAAGCCATGCCAGTTGAATCATGTTTGGGAAATTATAAACTAAGGGTCGAGAAGGCTGAGGCTGCACCACTATAAGTGACAAGAGATCCTATACCTACAGGGGTCTCATGTTTAACTAAACAGCTGAGGGTAAAGAGAACTAAGTTGTAGTGAAAAAAAATTAACTAATAGAACATAAGAGATCATGTACCAAGCAGCATAAAAAAAACATGAACTAGCCTGAAAATTGTGGCTGTGGGGCTTTTGTGAAATAGAGATGCGAGATAGAAGATGAAGTGACTACTCAGGAAGTTTGAGTCAGGGAAGTTAGGCTTAGGAGGGCATCACCTAGTTTGAGTGGTGTGGAACCAGGATGGCAATCCAGGGACCTCAGCCACCATTGAAGTTCCAAAGAAGACCAGTTGGGTTCATTCCACTTTGGTTTTATCCCTGTTGAGGGATGTGAAGTATAAAGGCTGGACCATTATCTGACTGGATGCTTTGAGGTAGACCAACCCTGTAATGATTCCTTTTAACAGGACTTTAATAACTACATCAACATTCTCCCTGGTTGTGGGAAAGGCTTTTATCCATCCTGAAAAAGTACAGACAAAGGTAAGAAGAGGTTTGAAAGTTTTGTGGTGGGGCACAAATCTATCTGCCGGTCCTGACTAGTGAGTAGTGGGGGGAGGAATATAAGGGAACATAGTATAATGATTTGGCCACACTGTGTGAATTGAGATAACACTGTCATAGACTACACTGAGGTCTTGTACAAGATGATAGGACCAATTAAGTTTGAATATTGGGAGAATGGGATAATTGTAGGGTAAATGAGTATATTTAAGAAAATTATTGTCTAAAAGACACTTGATTGTAGTTTTAAGCCCCATAAATGCTTGGGAGCTATAGGATATTGGAGAATGCAAGGAAAAATTGAAGCATCCCTGAGACAAATTAAAATTAATTTAAAATAGTTATGGCATGGGTAGCATGCATGCAGTTGGGAGCATACCAAACTATAAGATCGACCAGTAAATAAGGGAAAGGAGGGGATGGCTTTGTGGTGCATTGTGAGGATATTTGGAGGACTAGAGCTGTGGGATAGGAGAAGTTAAGCTTGTGGTGGAGATCCCTACTTAAAAATGCTGTGGGATATGTTGGTATTATCAGAAAACGTTAGATGAAGAAGAGTTTGGAACCTGCAATAAATAGGCCCTGTTTGTAGAGGCTGTGTAGGTTTGCTGTCAACACACATTACAGAGACTGAGGATTTAATAAAACATCCTGAAAACTCGGGAAGAATACTATACACAGTCTCCGTATTTACAAGTGCAGACAGTGTCTTACCTGAGATCTCCAGTGAGACTTGGGGCTCTGAGAAGTATACTTTAATTAGGGCTGTGAGCCCCAAGGCCCATCAATCTTCAGCAGTAAGTCCAAGTATATCAGCCAGTGATAAACCCAGTGGTGATGACTGACCATTTTTTCCTTTGAAGGAGTAACCCACATTGCCAAGAGTGTTAATGAGTGATAACCAATCTGGATTTTTCAGGCCGAAGGGGGTTGAAATTGTTGAATGGCAGTCAGGGATACTCTGCAGAGCTTCTATCTAGTGGCCTTCAGTAGAGAGCAAGCATTTTCATCTTGGGTAGATTATAGCTTTAAGTCTAGAGGAGACAAATGCAAAGAATCAATTAAGTATGCAGGGGCCAAATCATAGAAACAACAGGATATTTATGAGTATATTTTTAGTGATGGCATCACAGAAGGAGGATAAGAATAAGGTACAGGGAATTTTAGAAAAAGATATGCCATGAATTTGTCTTACACACATTTAGTTTTTATAATTATGTATCTCCTGTGCTGTTAGAATGTCTTATGCCATCTGATTTTTGGAAGATGGCCTGTTTTATTAATTTTATCTTTATAATTAGGAGAGGGATAAGCTGTGGTGCCCTTTAAAATCTATTGAGTATAATTAATTATGACCTCAGTATGTAACATATAACTATTCTAGTAAAAGGAACCTGAAAGGAATTTATAATTATCTCTAAATTTTAGTTGTTGAACATCCAGAAGAAAAGATTGATAATAGTACAGTATAGTACAGTCAGTAAGCTCAACATAGAACATTAAATGGAACTGCTATTTTTGTAAATTAATGGGTGTTTTAACATTTGAGATGACATTTTGTAACACATGTAATTTAATAGGGTGCAATTGAAGAAAATTTTGACATCATATGAGCTGCTCAATTTTTTTTTTCTTTTTCCTTTTCTATCAGTACTGGGGATCGAAATCACGACTGCCTGCTTGCAAGGCAGGCGCTTATGCCGCTGAGCTAAATCCCCAGCCCCCTTGAACTGCTCAATATTTAAGCATCTCTAAGTATAGTGGCAATAAATAACATAATTATGTAATTTTAAACAGAATTATCATGTGAGTGGTGAACTCATGTTGCTTTGACTTGAATCTCTCAGCTGAGTGCACGAAAAAGGCAGATGTCTGGATTTGAAAGAGAATGTGTATCATAATAAAGGATCCCAATTTTACATGTGAAGGCATGAATATACAATCAGATCAGCAACAATGAATTGTCTTAGTCACATGAATTTTGGTTTGGGTGTCTCCCCTAAGGCTATGAAGATTATTGAAGCCTCCAATTAATGGATAAGAGCTAGTTAAAGTTACCAGGTGACCACTTTCTTACTCATCAGTTGAAGTCTGGTCCAATGTCTCTTCACCAAAGGGATTTTGTTTAACCAGTTTTAGCATCATTTTGACCAGCTGGCAGCCCAGGTTGAAGCATGCTTTTTAAATCTATAACAAAACAAACCTCAATTAAATGATTTGAAAATGCAAAAGAAATAGGACAAAAGGTTGTTGAGCTCAAATAAAGAGGAACAGCTGTTTACAGAGCAGCCAAATGTACAAACATGGAGAAATGATTTATACAGTATAAACAGACTGAACAAACAGACAATGAATATAGAAACTGACAAACATCTTACAAAATCAGAGTGCACTCAAATATATTAGGTCAATTTGAACTATAATAAATAGATTAGTGTGAATCTTTTTGGAGGTTAATTAATGCAGATCTTTTGAAATAAGAATAGCAGAAAAGGAAACTAATTTATGGATACTCTAACATAGGTTGGCTAGGGGAAAAAAGGAACATGAATATGAGTCAGTCCCTTATGATAAGCCTATTTCTGAAGAAAGAATAAGGATTGAAGCTGAGAAGGCTGTGGAGTGGGGCTGCAGATCAGGCAATTGCCCAGCAGGCATTGGTGGGCAGCTACCAGGTAATCAACCACAAAATGGCCCCTTGTCACTATGTGAGAGGGAAGTACTGGTTACCATGAGACCCACAACAAGATGGTGTCTGCTGATTACATAGTGAGGGAGCACAGATGATGACTGGTCATCATGTGACTTGCAATAAGATGGCTGCTGCTGATCTCATGATTAAGGACTGAAAGATGGCAGCTGTTTACTCTGTGACCTGTTTCAAAATGGCTGTGCACTGTCACATGGCAGAGGGCTGCAAAATGGCAGCTGTTGTCTATGTGAGCTGTAGCAAGATGGCTGCTGAGAACCATGTGGTATGGGATTCCAAGATGGTGGTCAAGTACCATGTGCCCTGCTTAGTGGCTGAAACATGTGAGACCAAGTATGGTGATCTGGTGGGGGAAATGGTGACACAGAAGCAGGGGACAAAAGAGCCATCTGATGGGACAGATAAGTCTGTGAGTGAAGTCTGAGACTGGGAAAAGGATGTAAAGGAAGAATTAGACATGGCTGGCATAAGGTAAGGGGAGAATGAATGAGAGAAGAACACATCCTCAAAGTGATAAAGGCCTGAAAATAATAGGTTTCTGCCAACTTGATGCTGTTCTGAAAAAACTAGAAATAAAGATCAGCACTTTGGTTTCAAAAGCCTTCTTGAGTCCAAAAGCACAAAGGTTATGAATCTGGCACTCCAGAGGCGTGTGTGTTAGGCAATAGGAAATGATCCTCATGACTGAATTATAAGAGAGCTGAGAGAACAACAATGCCTCAGAATGAAAGAGCTTTAGATCCCCCCCGCCAAACAGACAAGGAACATGAAAGCTGTCTTGGATCACACCTATCAATAAAAGTGATCACCTGATTTAAAAGTATGACACAGAAGATTCTTGATACTCATTCCCATCAGCTATCATTAAGAGAGCAGGGCAGGACCCAGAGAACAAGAGGGTAACAGTTTTGCCTCAGGCGGTCCTGCCCAAAGAACATGATAACTGCTATCTCTGTATAGGGACAACATAAGATAGGTTTTCTGACACAAGCTTGCAAATTTTAGGAACAGAAACAGTATGATCTCAAGCTGCACCCATTTATTGATAAATATCTCAAAGTGATCCTTCTTTATAGCTGAGTAATACACCATTGTACAGAAATACCACAACTTTTTTATCCATTCCTCAGTTGATGGACACCTGGGTTGTTTTCAAGATCTGGCGATTATAAATTGTGCTGCTATAAACATAGGTGCACATATATCACTGTGGTATGATGGTTTCAGTTCTTCTGGGAATATGCCTAGAAGTGGAATAGCTGGAATAAATGGGACTTCCAATCCCAGCTTTTTGAGAAATCTCCAGACTGACCTCCACAAAGGTTGTACCAGTCTACACTCCCACCGAGAGTGTAGGAGAGTTCGTTTTTCCTCACAGCCTCTCCAGCATTTGTTGTTGTTGGTTTTCTTGATCCTGGCCATTCTTTCAGGAGTGAGATGGTATCTCAGTGTGGTTTTTATTTGCATTTCTCTAATGACCAATGATGATGAACATTTCTTCATGTATCTATTTGCCATTTGTATTTATTCATCTGAGAAGTGCGTATTCATCTCAGCTGCCCATTTTTGGATTGGATCTTTGAATTTTGGGGGTCTGAGTTTTTTTAATTCTTTATATGTTTTAGACAAGGGTCCCTTGTCTGAGAGAGAGAGAGTTCACTAACATCTTTTCCCAGTTGTGGGTTTTCTTTTCACTATGCTGGAGATTTCTTTTGACATGCAGAAAATTTTTAATAAGAAGTGGTCCCAGTTATTGACTCTGGGAAGAATTTCCTGTGCGGTTTGAGTGCTGTTCATGAATTCTCTACCTACCCCTATGTCTTCAAGGTTTCTACCCAATTTGTCTTCCAATAGATTTAGTGTTTCTGTTTTAATATTTAGATCTTTGACCCATTTAGAGTTTAATTTAGTACATGGTGATAGGCATGGATCTAGCTTTAGTTTTTGGCAAATGGAGAGCCAGTTTTTCCAGCACCATTTATCAAAGGGACTACCATTGTTCCAGTGAACCTGCTTGGCTCCTTTATCAAAGATAAGGTGGTTGAGTTTGTTTGTAGTTGTGGTTGTATCTTTTAATCTATTCCATTAATCTTCGGCTCTGTTTTGATTCCAGTGCCATGTTGATTTTACTACTGTTGCTTTGTAGTATAACTTCAAATCAGGGATTGTGATGCCTCCTGCCTTGCCTTTGCTACTTAGAATTGCCTTTGCTATTCTAGTTCTCTTCTGGTTCCAGATGGATTTTAGGAGTGATTTCTCTAGATTTATAAGATATGTTGATGGTATTTTTATTGGAATTGCATTGGGTCTTTAGAACAGTTTTGGGAGAATGGCCATTTTCACAATGTTTGTTCTTCCTATCCATGAGTAAGGGATGTCTTTCCATTTTCTGAGATCATCTTCAATTTCTTTTTTCAGTGTATTATAATTTTCTCTGTATAGGTCTTTCACTTCTTTTGTAAGAGTAATTCCTAAATATTTCTTTTTTTTCTTTTTTTTTTTTTTTTTTTTTGCTTGCTAGTGTGAAGAGTATGGTTTCTCTTATTTCCCTCTCTGTGATTTTGTTGTTAGTGTATAGGAATACTATTGATTTCTGAGTATTGATTTTGTATCCAACTACATTACTGAATTTATTTATTATATCTAAGAGTCTTTCAATAGAGTTTAGGGGGTCTTCTATGTAGAGTATCACGTCATCTACAAACAATGATAATTTAACTTCTTCTTTTCCTATCTTTACCCATTTTATTTCTCTCTCTTGCCTAATTGCTCAGGATAGTACTTCCAGTACTGTATTAAATAGGAGTGGTGATAAAGGACATCCTTGTCTTGTGCCTGATTTTAAAGTAAAGGCTTTCAAGTTTTGGCCATTTAGTATGATGCTGGCTGTTGGTTTGTCATAAATGGTCTTTATTATATTGAGGTAAAGACCATCTATTCTAATTTTCTGTAAATTTCTTATCATGAATGAATGTTGGACCTTATCTAAGGCTTTTTCTGCACCTATAGAAATGATCATGTGATTCTTACTTTGGCTTTATTGATATGGTGGATTACATTTATTGATTTACATATGTTGAAACATCCCTGCATTCCTGGGATGAATCCCACTTGATCATGGTGTATAATCTTCTTGGTGATTTGCTGCATCCTATTTGCCAATAATTTATTGAGGATTTTTGTATCTGTGTTCATTAGGGAGATAGGTCTATAGTTCTCTTTTTTAGCTGAGTCTTTCTCAGGTTTTGGTACTAGAGTAATATTTGCTTCCAGGAATGACTTATGAAGAATTGCTTCCCTTTCAATTTCATTGAATAGTTTGAGGAGTGTCAGTATTAGGCCTTCTTTGTATTCTTGCAGAATTCTGCAGTGAATCTATCTGGGCCTGGGCTCTTCTTTGTAGGTAAGGACTTAATTACATTTTCAATTTCATTAACAGAGATTGGGTTATTCAGCAGTTTTACATCCTCTTGATCTAGCTTTGGTACTTCATGTGTTTCAAAGAATCTGTCTATTTCTTCTGTATTATCAAACCTCTGAGAGTAGAGGTTTTCAAAATAGGTGTTGATGAGCTCCTGTATTTCTGTGGAGTCTGTAGTGATTTCACCTTTTTCATTTCTTATTGCATGAGTTTGAGCTTTTTCTTCCCTTTTTAAAATAAGGTTGGCTAGGTTGTCAGTTGTTTTTAGAAGCCCTTAATCATGTTGCCAGAGAACCCACCAATTTGTCTTGGGTTTCAGAGGTAAGACAATTGGCTAATGAATCTCTCTTGGGGTTTATGGAAAAATTGAAAGAGACCTATTGCATTAATAGATCCAGTAGCATCTAAAGATGCAAGGTCATTAATATTGCCTTTTGTCTTAGTTACTTTTTACTCATTGCTGAGACAAACTACCTGAAGTCCAAGTTGGGAGAGGAAAGGTTTATTTCTTACAGTTTTTGGAGATTTCAGTCCACACTCAGTTTGCTCCAAGGCAGGTGGGAATGGCTGGGCTGCAGTTCATGGTGGCTGCAAACAGCAAGCAGGAACCAGCAAAGAGCAAGACACACCTTCTTCCTGCCACTACATTACATGCTGGCTCCACCCCTTTGTGGGTGTAGCATTGACACCATCAGTGCTAGACAATGAACTAGACAATGAATCATCACAAACGCATAATGCAAACTCATGAGGCCTGGGGGACACAGACATAAACCATGACACCTTTGTAAACTAGTCAGGCCCTGATATGAACCAAAGATTGCAGAAGTTTGAGGGACTTGAAGGAATGTCCCTTAGCCAGTTATTAGAGATTACTTGGAAGGTATTCCACAACTGTGAAGATTCAAAAGATCAGAAGTTGAAAAAAGTGTTAGAGGTTCTGACTAAGAAAGTTACCAAGCCAGATACAAAGTCTTGCCCACCCCTAAATAAAAATCAATGTGCTTATTGCAGAGAGAAGGGGCATTGGTGAAAGAACGGTCCCAAGCTCTTCTGTGGGCCTTAGATGAGCTGGGCTATAAGGTCTCTGCTAAAAAGGCCCAATTATGCCAAAAACATGTGACCTACTTAGATTATCAACTCCATGAAGAAAAGTGGACTCTTTCCTCCCAGCAGGTGCAAGTCATCCAACAGATTCCTGTCCCTGTGACTAAAAAGCAGGTGTGAGAATTTCTAGGAGCCATGGGATATTGTAGGTTTTAGATTATTAATTTTCCTGAGATAGCTCAGCCTCTTTATGACTCATTAAGTGAAGCCACTCAGGACCCTCTAGTGTGGATGGTATCTCAAGACCAGGCTTTTAAACAGCTGAAACTGGCATTAACTGAGGCTCTGCCTTGGCACTACCAGACCTGCAAAAACTTTTTTCCCTCTACATTGATGAGAGGTGAGGGATAGCAAAAGGTGTACTGATCCAGAGTTTGGGACCAGAGCAGAGGCCTGTTGCCTATCTTTCCAAGAGGCTTGATAACATGGCAGCCAGATGTCCATTTTGACTACGGGTGATTGCCTCAGTGGCCCTCTTGGTAAAGGAAGCTCAAAAGTCCTCCCATTCACTGGAGACCCTCATTTGGCTCCACCAGACAGGTGGCTGTCCAACTCCTAAGTCATGCATTATCAGGTGTTACTTCTGGATCAACTACCATCAGTTTCAAAGAAACAGCAGCTTTAAATCTTGCTATTCTGCTGCATGGTAATGACCCCTCCTTGCTTCTCCACAAGATCACCTCACAGCATTCCAAAGAGACTTGATGGATGAGCCTCTATCTGGAGTTCCATCATACTTCTCTGATGGGAGCAGTTACATTTATCAAGGTAAGTGGGTCATGGGAGCTGCTGTTATAACAGAATTTCAGGATCTATGGGAACAAACATTGGAGCCAGGAACATTGGCCCAACAGGCTGAACTCATTGCCCTCACTGAGGCCCTCAAGATGTCAGAAGGTAAAGACATAAACATTTATACAGATAGCAGATATTCATTTGTTACTGCCCATGTTTATGGGGCCATTTACCAAGAACAATTGCCATCTGAGAAAATGGTCCCCAAATTTTAGACTTTTTGGCCATCATTTGGAAGCCAAAGAAAGTGGCTATCATCCAATGTAAAGCTCAAGTGGGAGACGGTGACCTTGTCTGTAGATGCCACTGCCCATAAAGCAGCCTTAAAATAAGTGGGGATGGATGTGGCTCTGACATTACTGCCAATCCCACCTGCTCTGTCAGAGCAAATTTACACCTGAAAGGACTTGCATCTGGTGGCTCAACTTCAAGCAAAGCCTAATATCTCTGGGGAGTGGTATCAACTGCCTGCTAACAAGTCCTCCATCCCAAGGTGTTGGTACATGAACTCATCCAACAGGCCCATCAATCTACTCACCTGGGAGGACTAAAGCTTGTTGCTCTCTTTTGAGATCATTTCTTTATACCCCAATTATCAAAGCTTACCCAGTCTGTGAGTCTCATGCCCCAATGTCAATTGGTGAGCCCAAAGCAACAGCAGCAAATAGAAACCACTCTCTACCATGGGATAATGCTTGGAGAACACTCTTTACAGAGATGGGAAAACCTAGACTTCAAGGGTATAAGTACTTACTAATAACGGTTGATCCTTTCACTGGATGAGTTGAAGCTTTTCCTACTAAGTCTGAATCAGCCCTGATAGTAGTCAAAAGGCTTTTATATGAAATCATCCATTGATTTGGCCTTCCTTTATCCTTGGGGTCTGACAATGGCTGGCTTTTATAGCCCCGATAACTCACAAACTGGCCCAAGCCTTGCAGATTGATTAGAAACTCCATTGTGCTTACCAGCCTCAAAGTTCAGGACAGGTAGAAAGGACATACCAGACTTTAAAAATGATAATAACTAAGATGGCCTTGAAAGCTGGTGAGAACTGAATGAGTCTCCTTCCTTTTGCCCTCTTGTGTCTATGATGTCCCTCCTATGTTGCCGGTATTTCCTTCCCCTTTCAAGGCTCTATATGGGAGACCCACTCCGTTCATCCATAAGATTTCTGAAGAAAAACTAGCTGAGCTATCTAACCAAGAATTGTTAAGTCCCTCTAGGCCCTTCAGCCAGTTCTGACTTCCATTCACTGGTTATTCCAAAAACATGACAACAATATCCTCTGCATGCAGCCCATCTCTAGGACAAACACCCTACAGCAGAACCAGGAACCCCAGTCCTCAACAAAAGATATCACCAAGAGTCTCTTGAACCATGGCTGGAGGGCCCCTACACCATGGTCCTCAGCACTCCAACCGCTGTCAAGGTTGCTGGGAAACCCACCTGGATCCACCATTCCCACTTTAAGCTGGTCCCAGCCTCTGAGAATGACAAGCCTACAGATAAGTGGACCATTGTCCAATCCAAGGACCCTTTAAAATTTAAGATTTCCAAATGTACTTGATAGTCTTGTTCCTATGTGTTCTTCCTTATGGAAAACCCAAGGGTATGTCTCATAACCCTCAATTTGGAACTTGGAAAATCACTGACTATATAACTGGTGAGGTGTTGGCAACCAACACCACCATCCGTGGGATAATTGTAATAGATTCATGTATGTTATTAAATAGGCCCCAAACCTGACAAATATTGTAAAAAAGAGACCCATAATCCAAGACCCACAGACAGGAAACACACCCTTTGTATAAACCTAGAAAACCAAAGGAAATTACAATACACTGGCCGGTATCTCTGACCCCCAAAACAACTGCCAACTACTTTATGTTGGAATTTGGGTGTCCAGAGATTATCACACTGAGAGGTGTTCACAGTCCATGGAGACAGAATATTTTTGCAGATATTGGGGTTGTGAGTCTGCATCTCCTTGGTGGGGAAATAAGGGAGAGCACCATCTTTTCCTTACCTGGGAGACTCCGTCTTCCTGCACCTTTAACTAATGTAACCTTATAACTTTCAGACCCAACATACCAAATGATTCTGTTTGGAAAGTGGAATTGCATTATCATATTAGGTTATGGGTCTCTGGATATAACCAAGGAAACACCTTTAGCATTCAGTTTGTTTCTGGGCCCATACTGACAGCCCCCACCAGACTCATAGGCCTACAAGCTCCCCAGCTGCCTCAGCTTCCTCCCACTATGTACCTTCCTTCCTCTCTCTCTGACACCCCTGGTCCTTCCCCTGAAGCCACCAACCCCTCGCTATCTGTCATTCTTTTGCCACCCCTGGATACTTTTCTGCCTTTAGATATTGCTCATCAGTTCATCAATCTTAGTGCACCAAACCTCGCTATTAAGTGCTGGCTATGTCTCCCATCATGACCATCCTTCTATATGGGCAACCCTGTGCTGTTATATTAAATCAGCTTTCAAGCTCCTCTGCAGATAAGTCCACTTGTTGGTGGGGTGCTAGAACCCTGCTCACACTGGATAATGTAGAGGATACACCAGGAACTTGTGTTTTCTCTGCCTCCTACCCTTTGTGTACTTCCCCTTACGCCATGCTCTATAAACTAACCTCTTCAGCACTGATTTATAATCTCTCCTATCTCACTAATCAGCAGCTTGTTACTCCTAATGGAACCTGGTTCACCTGCATTTAAGGTATAACTCCTTGTTCTATGTAGCACCTGTTCACCCAGCGCCCTGAGTTTTGCATATTGGTTCATATCTTTCCCCAAGCGTATTGGTACTCTGGAGAAAATGGTAGAAGTCATTTTTTTTTCCTAGCTTAAATCAAAAGAGCTCTATTTGATTAAAGAGAAATCCTACACTTATATCTGTATACTTGGGAATTAGGGTCAATAGGTTTAGGAGTGTCCAGCCTAGTAATTGGAGACCAAAATTATAGGCACCTGAGTATGCTTATCAACCAAGATCTAGCCACTCTCAGTGACTCTATCTCCAAGCTGAAAGATTCCATGAGCTCTCTGGCTAAGAGGGTTTTACAAAACTGACAAAAATTAGATCTCTTTAAAAGAGGGATGTCTCTGTTTGGCTTTAGGAGAAAACTGCTGCCTGTACTCCAACCATTCTGGAGTCATCAGACAGGACATAGCAAGCCTTAAAAAGCAATTGCAAGAACAAGAACAAGCCATGTGGGCCCAACAAAACTAGTTTGAGCATTGGTTCTCCTTTTTCCCTTGTTAACAATTCTGATAACAGCAGTCACAGGGCCTTTATTCTGTATAACAATTGGATCTATATAACTATTGGGCCTTGCGTTATAAAAAAAAAAAAAAAAAACAAAACTAGTAAACTATGTCAAAGACGGAGTTCAAACTGTTAAATTAAAGATCTTAGGGACACAAGGCTATGAACAAATGCCCTTGTTTATTCCCATGAGCCAATGACTTGACTCACTGACTAAAATGAGTGGGAAATGTTGTAACTTAATTAAAGCACCACTATTTTGTTCTGTAAGCATTTTTACCCTGACCTGTGTTTCAGTTCTCATTTCTTGTGAATTATCTCCTTCCAGAACAGCAATTTGGTCCCAGAACCAACTGGCCCTTGATTGTAAAACATTTGCTGACCACCAATTGTGAAACACTCGGTCCCAGGACCAAACATTTTGTATAAGCTCCCCACTTTCTCTCTTCTTTGTGATTTTTCCTTTTAAAAACCCTCTACAATCTAACCTGGTTACACAGCTCTGCAGATTCCAATGCAGGCTGTGTTTCTGGGTACCAACAAAAATAAAGAGTTTCTTTTTAAAGATGTCTTGCCCCACTTTTTGAACATCTTGAGGCCTCATTCTTGGGGTAAAACACTTTGTATCTTTAAAGTATCACATCTACATGAATGCTCCCTTCAAAACAACAAAATTTACTCAATTTTTTCTGCTTACATATTGTATTCATCTTCCTGCCTGTTTCTTAGCACAGGGGAATTTGAATCAGAAATTTTGTCATCTTTAAAAAAAAAAACTACAATCTGGAGTCATGATGATCTCAGTAACTCAAAATTGAGTGTCAGAAGAAACAACCACCAAAAAAGGATATTGAATCAAACTCAGATAAGCTGGTTAAAAATTAATTGGAAATTCTAGATCAAATAATTGAAACTCTTAGTTTGAATAATGATTACATGTATGTCCCAAGAGTTAAGAGAAAAATAAATAAAAATTGAGGCAAACACATCAAATCAGTTCACAAAAACTTCAGTGAACTACAAATATGTGCCTATGGCCATGGAAACAACTAGAAATAAAAGATGAAATCAGGGAAAAAGGACAGACCTGATATAAGATTGTAATGTATAGCTCTCTTAATTTATTTAGGCAATTCCTAATAATTCTGATTGGAGACTATCCCGTAAGATCCATTTAGGAGAAAAAAACTCCACTAATTCTTCTGCTGATCTCATTGATTCTTTTCTTAATAAATCCCATTTTACTGTGCTTTGTATATTCTAATATGTTTCTTATAATCAGAGAATGCCATTGTGACCTTAAGAATTTCTTAGTAGTTTTCAATATATCACCATTCTCTTCTTATTCTTGTCTTGCATTAACAATTTGTCATGTATGAACATTCAAAGAATGCTATTTTAAATGTCTATTTTCACTTTTTTCTACAATTCTTTCTACAAATTGTTCCATGTCACATAGTATGCTATTTTTATGCATATTTTTATGATTTAAATATCAAATATTTTTATTACTACATGTTCTAAATGAAAAAAGAATATAACTTTAAATTTTTCACTTTTTGTAGCCCATAGAGACCTCTACTAGTGTTGTAGTGTATGTTTATTAAGCAGAGAAATACTGGGCTAATACATAAATTTTGAGCCCAATATTAGGGCGTCTGGCTCATTTGAGTTGTGAGAAAATCTTCTGTTTCAATATTATTTCAAGGATTTCTTTGAGAAATGCCACTGGTAATAAGTATATATATGCTGCTTTATATTTCTTTTTTTGGTAGAATGTGTGCGTGTGTGTGTGTGTGTGTGTGTGTGTGTGTGTGTGTGTGTGTGTTGTGTGTGTATGTGTGTGTATTTGAAGCAGAGTAGTGGAAAATGGTGGAGTTGTTTGTGATCACCTCGATTCATGGCATTGAACTAAAAAATTACGCTGCTTGAACACAGGGCATACACAGCCTTACCAGCAATTTTTATTCCTGTAAGAAAAAGAAAATTTTAGTCCCTTCTAGCTTAATTAGATTAGAATTATGGCCACGCACCTCTATTTCCTATATTATCATGCTACTTGAGAAATACATTGATTTCACTAACTAGCATTTTGTTTTGGTTTTAATTGTTGGTTTGTTATTGATCATGGCCATATAACACATTCACCAGTTTGATTTCACTGTTTTTTGTTGTTTTGCTGTTATAGGATTATAATAAATATTTTAATATTATAAAACATGCTATGTATCAGGACATAGTGAATTTTCACTCTCTCCCAATGACATGTAATATGTATATTCATTTCTTTCAAAAAGATTCTCATCATTCAGCAACATTACTGATAAATTTTGACATTTTGTGCATTTGCAGGGGACAGTGTGAGATAATGGTTATTATCGCATGTGATCATAATTAAGTGAGCACTATTCCTGAGAACATGTTTCTTGATTGATGGATTGCAATTATGCAGATAATTTAAAAATCAATATTAATTGCTCAAAAACAAATATACACTACAATAGGAGGAAATTTTTAACAATATATTTAATAAGGCACAAGTACTAAAATGCAGACATATAAAGTAAAAATGAACACTAAATATTGATGATTTTGTGAGAATAGATTTAAAAATTCCTCAAAAATGCTAGAAATACTGTATCCAGGAGCATAGATTTATAGAGTCCCTCAAAATGCTACAAATACTGTATTCAGGAGCTAGAAAATATATTTTATACCATGGTCATGTTGACTGGTTAATTTCAAATACCAGCTGCTTTGAATCTGAAACCTTCTTGTTAAATCTACCACACCAATATAACAAAATTTTAATAACTCTGCATTGGCACCAAAATATATTTAAAAACAAATCATTTCATGAAAGTCAAAAGAATTTCTGCTAAAAAATAATCAAATGGCTGAAAAAATTTCAGATTCATTAAAGTATACAGAAAGAGACAACAGATTTCATTGATATTTACACTTTTTCAGAGCAAACATAAAACAAATGCATGCATTAACAGTATTTTATTTAAAAGTGTTTAAGTGGTTCATGTCAAGGAAGTTAATCAAAATGAAATATGTGGAATTATACAGGGCAAGAAGATGCAGATAGCTGACAGATAATGTGATTTTATATAGACAAAATTTTTAAAAATTAATAAGAAACCATTACAACATTAAAGAAAAATTTCAAAATAACGATCATTATAAAATCAATTGTATTTTTATGTAATTGTGATTAATGAAGTCAAAAAAACAAGTTTGCTTGGATTAACATAACAATAACTAATATATTTAACAGAAGATATACAAAACTATTTTGGAAAATAACAGTGAAAAAAGATCTATATAAATGGAAATATTCTTTATATTCCTATGCTGAACAACAGTACTGTAGACATGAATGTTCTTATTCTCAAATTTATATACACTAAACACTATATCAACATCCTAGTTGGATTTCTTCCATATGTTGACAAGATCACCTTCTAATTTCACATCAATAAAAATAAATAATAAATATCCTAAGTGGCCTGAAAAACTAAGTTCAAAACTGAAGAGTTTATACTTCTCAATTTCAAATCCAACAAAAATGTACATTAATGAAGAAAGCATGGCTCAGGTATATATATATATATATATAGTTTTAGAGTCCAGAAAATACATTGTGCATAGTTATGTGATGGTTGAAAGAATGCTAAATGATTCAGTGGGAAAAGAAACAACACATATACAAATACTGCTGATAAAATTGATTATTGACATCAAATAGAATGATATTGAATTTCTACCTTAAATTCCATAAATGTTTTGTTAAATAAAAGTCTAAAACTTAGAAGAATAAATACAAATCTGTCAATAAAAATATGGCCATGTATGTATCTGTGATCTTGACATTGGCAATACATACAACACTAGAAGCAAAACCAAATAAAATTGATAAAATTATAACTCATTCATCTGACATCCTTTTTGCATCAAATGATGTTATCAACAAATTGAAAGAATTCACAAGTTAGAACAGTATGTTTGCACATCATATACATGTAATATGCCAAATGTGTCATATCATACAATGTCTGGAGGATGTTACTTTCAAGGGTCATTTTGGAAGCACATTCCAAATCATCAGTAGACAACAAAACTACTGTTGCCTTCCTTCTGAACACTCTGATATCCAGAATACTGAGCAATAAATTTTATTCTTTTTAAATTATAGAAATGTTTTCTAATGGCAATACAATTTGACAAAGAGAATGTTCTTTTTGTATATGTCCCTTTCTCCTGTTGTGAACTGCTAACTAAAATACCTTACTTTCACAATTTTCACATACACTGCAACATTGAAGAGCCTAGATTTTTTAGAAATTACAAAACCATTAAATTATACTATTATTAACTCTCCAGTGACATAGAAAGATAAACAAATATTTTATAATCATAGCCATGTATGTTAGAATTGCAAGCATATTTTAGTACACTTCAGTATGTAGTATAAGACATTGACTTTTTACCTTTATGACTTTTTTTCTTAGAAATTAAACTATTTTATCATGTCAACCAGTGAATCCCTTTACATTTTCATCATAAAATTTATCAAGGGTACTGATTTGGTGAAATACAGAAAACAGACATCATAAAGGTAGAAATCTACTTCCTTGTATTTTGCAGGATCAATTTATTTTGAAGCTCAGATTTATTTTAATTTTTTTTTTGGTTTTGCATGTTACTTTATTAATGCATGTTTGCAGTACATGAAGGTTGCATTCAAATGAAGTTTACAATCATCTTGCATCAGGGTACATGTATTTATAAATCTAGGTTCTTTCTTTCTTTGTTTTTATAGACCTGAATGTGCTGAGTCTTCTCTACTTACACTTATATTTGCTAGCTTTATATCATTAGAAAACATGCAGTTGATCCAACAGTATTTTATTTTATTGCTTGTCTCAATTTTTTAAATATTGATATGAAATTAGTAATATAGTTTCTTTTCAAGCTATTTTGTTACCTTCATAAAATTTATGCATTATATATAAACAAATCATAAGCAAAAACTTACATTTGACTCTTCAGTTTACATTATATAATTTTAAGTGAAGAATAATCTGAATAGTAGAGCCTTGACTATAAAACTTTTAGTAACAATAGGGATTAATCTTTGCAACCTTAAATTTGAATACTGCATATGACATCTTAAAAGAACAAATAAGATTGATATAGTGAACCATCTATTAAACTTCTAACATTTATACATAAAAATCTTAAATTGAAACGGGAAGCTGCAACTTCAAATGAAGTATTTACAAATTATATTTCTGAAAACTGATTTCTATCATTAAATGTAAAAAAATCTGAAACTCAAGAATTTTTAAAAATGAAAGTCAAAATTCCACTGAATTGTTACCTCATCATTTGAATTTGTGGGAAATTGTTGGTAGTGCCTTTGAAGGCAAGCTTAAATTAACAGAAAATCAAATAAATTGTTTTGTTGCAAGTGAAATTTTAAAAAGAAATTACAAAATAATAGATCAATATCACAAGTATTTCAAAAAGACTTACAATATGGAATTATTAAGCATCATATGACAATGACAATAGAGAAGAATCAAAGAAATTTGGATCTGCAGAGTGAAGACCTCAGAAAGAAATCAATCTGTCTCTCATTTCAATGTTAAAAGTAAAATTTATAAGCCTCTAGAAATGTGTTCATAAGCATACAATGTAGTTTGAAGCATTTCAAGAATAGTTTCAAGACAATGTATAAAGTAATGGGAAAGTGTTTAAGTTACAATTATGTTTTTATCAGGTGCCGATCCCATTCCCCTACACCATGGAAGATCAGACTACATGGCAAGTACCTGAGACACCATAACTGGCTTATTGCAAGGAATCCAGGAGGATGTCAAGACAAAGAAGCAAAAGGCAATCACAGGCATCCAGCCCATCAGAACTACTCAGGGAGACAGGGTCATGGAATAAAATGGAAGTTACCCATGTGAAATCTCTGAAAAGATAGCAAATTCAGTAAAGAAACAAGTTCATTAAGCTGTAAAAATAATCAGATCAAAAATAATGTCTCAGGTAAAAGATGAAATCACAAGCATAAGGAAATAATTGCTGATCATTGCTGAAGAAGACATAAAAAGAAGCATAAGAAATTGATGAGTGAACAGTAAAGGAGGGGATTATAATGCTTAAAAAAGACTCAAAGAGATATCCAGAAAATTAAAAAGCCAATTGAAAGCTGGAAAAACTGGTTGAAAGAGACTTGCAAAACTCTTTTAAAATTGATGGAAAAATAAGATACCTTCATGATCAAGAACAACTGAAGGAATTCATAACCACCAATCCAATCTGACAGAGTACAGAAGGATAGTCTAGAGAGAGATAAATACTACCAAGTTTTCAGGAACAGCATCAGAAGAGGATTACCAAACAGAACAGGCAGTCAAATAAAAGGAAATAGTTGAGAGCCAACAACAGGAGGATAGCATGGCAGAGATGAAATAATACATGCCTGTTGTAATGATTAATGTAGATGGCCTCAATTTAGCAATAAGAAGAAACTCAGGGAGAGTGGATCAAAAAACAAGATCCACTAATATATTGTATACAAGAAACACATGTGTCTTGAAAAGAAATTTTTAGACTGAAAATCAAAGGAGAGAAATCAATTGTTCTTGCAACAGGAGATAAGAAAAAAACAAAGGGTAACTTACTCATCAACTGCAGAATGGATGAGAAACATGAGGTATTTGTATACAATGGAAAGCTACTCAGTATAAAATAATGACTAGTTGGAGTTCTATAATCTCATGGCTCTTGTTGGTAAATTGGATGCAGCTGGAGATCATGCACATTGACAAAACAGTTTGAACTCATACAGGTGAACAGTGAGTTATCCCCCTTCCATAAAAACTGAAGGAATTAGTGGAATCCATGAAGCACAATTATATTATGAAAGGGGAGGAAATGCCTACTAGAGGAAGGTGGAATCACTTATCTTTAACTCTCATATCATTTTCATAATTTTGTTAGGCTTGGTTTTGTTCTGCCTTATATTGTTAGATTTTACTGTGTGTGATGTTCTGGACATCTGTTTTGAAGATATTGGTATGTGTGATGGTAACCATTGCTGGTTTCCTATTTTCTTGTTTTGAAATTTTATAATGTTTTCATTCTTTTCTTTTGATTGGTTTTATTCTGTTTTGTTTTGTTTGATTTTAATATGTGTGAAGATATGGACATCTATTTTGAATATTATGAGACATTATGGTAGCTATTGTTGATTTCCTATCATCCTTTTTTGAAGTCCTATAATGTTTTTATTTTTTTAATTTTGATTGGATTTATTTTTTTAAAAACTTATTATGTGTGGTAGTATGACAGCTATTTTCAAGAAAACAAGAGACAATATAGTATCCATTGTTCATTTCCTGCTATCTTGTTTTGAAATCCTGTAATACTTTCATTCTCTTGTTTTGACTGATTTTAGTTAGTTTTCTATTGTTTGATTTTATTTTGTGTGAATATATGGATAGGTCTCCTGAAGAAAACAAGATACATTATGGTAGCCATTGGTGGTTTTCTATTGTCTTGTTTTGAATTCCCATAATGCTTTCATTCTTTTGTTTTGATAATTTGTTTTTCTATTTTGTTTAGTTTGATTTTATTATATTTGAAGATTTGGGCAGTTATTTCAAAGAAAACAAAAGACTATATGGTAGCCATTGTTGATTTCTTGTTGTCTTGTATTGAAGTCATATAATGTTTTCATTCTTTTATTTTGGTTGGTTTTGTTTTATTTTATTTTGTTTGACTTTATGTTTACGATGGTATAGACTGCTATATTGAAGAAAATGAGAGACATGGTAGCCATTGTTCATTTCCTGTTGTCTTGTTTGGAAGTTCTGTGTTGCTTGCATTGTTCTATTTTGATTTGCTTTGTTCTGCTTTGTTTTGTTTTATTCTCTTTAAAATAAAAAAAAAAGGTTTTGTCATGGTACAGAAATGGAAATATTACAAAATATATGAAACTAGTTTATGCAAAATTACTAGGCATGGAGCTTATCAGCAGAGGAGAAATACAATGACTAGAGCATACATTGATGAGAATAATTTATAATTGATTCTCCTTAGCTGTTGGGTGTAGTAGATGACGTGGATGACTCCTTTTGAATGTAAAACAATTGCTTCATCATTAGTTACACCAAACTGGTACTCACAGAACTGGCCATATTATTTCCTTTTCCCTTCCATGGGCTCTAAGCAACACAAATAAGTCTAGGTAATCCTTAACACCAGCCAATAATTTCATGTTTCCTCACATTGTGTTCCCTGCCAGTGGTTGAGCACAGTAGGATGGCAAAGCCAAATTGCACTAGGAATGTTAACTGGGTATAAGTCTCAAAATAAATGACTAGGGCACAAAAGTTTACATATCAGAAACTGAAGCAACAACCTCCTAATTTCATTCATATGCTACTTCAATCACGATATGCAGATTGGTCTTTCTGCATATCATTCTCTCTGTACTTTGCACAGGTGCATTTCTCACCACCAGGCTAGCTCAGCTCACATTTTTCACATAATTCCTGCCATACTCACCCTCAAGTCACTTCTTTCTTCATGAGATAATAAATTCTGATGATTTGGTGATTTGGATCAGATCTTTTGATCTCTGTCTCCTCTCCTGGCCTGATTCAGGACCCCTTGGTTGCCCATAACTATATCTTAGTGCCTTTATTCTCACCATGGTTTGCACTGGTGGTGATAGACTGGAATTAATTCTCTGGAATTCTAATAACATATCAATGGAATTACAAATATAACTTTCTCCATTGTGAGGTTAATGGGAAAGGGGTTATAGGATTTGTATTGCAATATTTTTAGGGACTGCAACATACAATATTGAAATTACACTATTTGGTGAACAACTTGCCTGGAATGCATGACTTTCAAAATACAAGGACTGTTATTCAGGTGATGACAACCACTGGATTTTGCATGACAAATTTTAAGGTAAGGAGAGAATTTTCCCAATTATATTGCTCAGATGCAAATAAGAATTATAGTCTAATCATCAAGGATAATATAGGACACACATATTCATCATCAACAGAACAAAAAGATTTCAGCCTATTGATTATAAAGTTATTATTAAATGATACAGTCATTAATGTACCACACAAGAAAGTTTTTGGACTGCTTCATCAGATAGCTCTGCTCTATTCTCCTTTCCCCAAAGCTAGTATCCTTGATATTACAATTTGGGGTAGCATAGGTAAAACTTTTCATGAAGCTAAATCTCAAAAGAAAAAGTCCACCCTAATGATGTAGTCATCTTCAATCTAGTCAAGGTTGCTCTACTATCTTACAACAAAATAAGGCAAGCCACAGTTTTCCTTCACTAAATACTACAACTACTGGCAAAATTATGATGACTGAAGCCATTAAAATTGAAAAGAGCCTTGAGGTAAACATTTCAAAAGAATCATATCACTGTGATAAGGTGACTCTTCAAGAGATGCTGGCAATGAACAAAGTCTGTTTAAAAAATGGAAATAATCAAATGAATTCATTTTTTCAAGATATCAATAAAGAAATACAAAAGTTTTCCAATTTACTCACACACTCAGCTTCATTTGTGATCTTGAAAGATAACACTTCCACAGCTGCTGTTTTTCCCACAGTTCTTCCTCCTTACCACAGTCACCTCAGTAAGCCCAAGTGCCCTGCCTCTTCTTTCCATGCAATCCAAAAAATTAGTTCACCATACATGAATTTCTGTCCAAGAAGACCATATACTTAATAAATCCTTTACCAAATACTACAAGACTCCAAAAGAACTTATACGTAATTTGTAGAGAGATTAGAAGAAACTATTAACAGACAAATCTATCATAAAACTGCAACTAAAATGCTTACTTACCAGTTAGTATATGAAAATGCCCATGATGAGTACTAACAAGCATTAGTCTCAGTAGTTCACACAGTTTATTTCCATGCATCCCAAAATTTTGGATCCACTACCCATGCCTCTACACTCATGGCACAGGCTATATCCCAAAACCTTAACAATAAATTCCATCTGATAAAGTGTTTGAGTTTATCAAAGAAGAACATGCTAGCTGACACTGTGCAGCACATCTAAGGGGACCAGTCCTTTTGGCAACTCAGGCTGCATCTAGTCTGTACACCTATTGTATGAAAGGCTAACATTGGAAGAAACATCATAAGTCTAAATTTCATAGAGATAGCACAGTCTTGCAGAAAAACAAACCGTGTGCCCTAACAAAGGACCTAAATAGAAATATGAAACCCCTCAGGCCATACTTCAATAATTCAGAACCAATTTAGTTATTTTTCAAACCAGTCCTAATCTGACAAACAGCAATCTCTCTGTACCTCCTGTTTTCCTGGTCCATCAACCAATCAGAGTGTACAATTAGATTTACCAATGGCTTCTCACATTTATTTGTTGGGAGAAGAAAAACAAGTATAATGCACAGTAAAATTACACTCCTGCCTGTTACAAATGAGCCTTTAAGTGATAAGCTTTATTTTCCCTAGGGTTTTCAGTTCATAAAACTACAGGTACTGTTAATTAATGTAAAGACTCTTACTGAATTGGTAGATATAAGAACCAATGTCACTGTAGTAAACAACCAATCATGGCCACCTACTTGTTTATTTAGGACCACTTCCACAGCTTTGATAAGTTTAGGCTCCTCTCAGTCACTGTTGCTGCCTTGAGTTAAACTTGATAGACACTGTAACACTTACTGTGCCCTCAATTAAACAAAAAATAGCTACAGTTGGATTTGTGATAAAGATCACTGGTAATTCTATTCAACAAAAGTCAAAGATTTCATTAGCAGTGGTAAAACAATAGCTGCAATGTGGTCTCCTCAAACCTATACTATTACAAATGATTTTAAAATTGCTAAAAGCTGGGCTGGGGATTTAGCTCAGCAGCATAAGCACTTGCCTGGCAAGTGTAAGATAGTGAGTTCAATCCCCAGTATCAAAAAAAAAATGCTAAAGGCTAAAGTCAGTAAACCTGCTCCACTCTTTACTGATTATACTATGACCTATTCTGATATCCCAAGTTCATTGTCATTTGATAATTTTAATATGTATACACATATAAATCTTTTCCATTTTTAATAAGTTGAGACAATCCCATAAAATTTTTCATTATATTTCTAAATCTCTACTACATAAAATTAAAATTACATAACTCAAGAAGGACAGCTTGTGTTATCATGTCCTGCCTGTCAACTTATTCCTAAAACTTTTCATCAGCAAAGCTGTAATCACAGTTTTTATAGCTAGCCAATTATGCATAATGAATAACACCTATATATCCTCTTTTTACAAGCTTAAATATATTCATGCCTGTATAGATACCTTCCATGCTATCTGTCATTCAGGAAAACAAAGTAAACGTGTCGTACAACATTGTGTATCAGCATTTCCTAGTTTAGTGGTGTCATAAACATTAAAACTTGATATTGGTCCTGCTTATATTAGTAAATTTGTTCAAAATTTTCCAGGTAACTGGAATATGACGCATGTTGCAATGGTACTCTATAATCTGAAAGGTCAAACAATAATTGAGCACAGTCAATTTAAAATAAAAAATCAAAGAACCAAGCAAAAACAGGAATTTAGGGACAGCACTCTCCTCAAAGATATTTAAATTTTACTACATGTGTTTTAAATTTTCTGAACCCTGTCCCTCATTCTGATTTTCTTCCAGGCACATTGAGTATAATTATTTGACCATTCTCTGAAGTCCCTGAACCCCGTAGCTTGGTGTGACCTCCAAACAGGTGTTCAAAATGGTCCAGTATCATTTTTAAATTCAGACAAAGAGCATTCTTATAGTATGACATATTATTGGCAGATATTACAACCAATGGAGCTGGTAAGCAACCAGAATGTAACCGACCTGTGTGACATGAAAGCTAGCTGACAAGACTTTGAGCAGTGAATCTGACAGTGCATTGTCCACTATCCATGTAAGGTATACAGCAGACCAATCATGAAGCTGGCCATCTGTGTAACAGCCAGGGTTTGGTTCAATCGTCTGATAATTTTTTTCTTTATAATCCTTGCCATCTTTGTGGCTATGGTATGTATTCCTACGGTACAGTAAAAGTAGTACTGAGTTCACAAACTCAGTCCACCTCTGCTCAGGCACTTAAATTTGATGGACAAGCCTCTAGAGATTCTCCATTTTGTAGAGAGCAATAATCCTACATATGCTATTCTGTCTGACCCTCATATTTTTATCCTTTTACATAGTTGGGTTGCAGAGCTGTACTTACCTTTAAGCAGGCATTCCAAAAGCCTGGAAACTCTTCTTCCCAGTCATCTTTCATCTTCATTAATATGAAGCACTCCTCCAGTGAGAGTTCCTCAGAAGTTCCTCCCTTTTATTTTTTCATTCATACTGAGCACCGTGGGAATGTGTAAAGTGATCCTGCACTTGATGTAGACAGATCCATGAAACAGCATAGAAAGAATTTAAGACTTCAAGAAAAAAGATTATTTCAATAGGTATGGGAATTCAAATGCTAAGTTTGTGGCTAGAGAACCAATTATTATTAACAAATCAGTCACCACTGTCATTAGGTGAGCCAAAGTAATGAGTCTTTATTTAAAGTTTATGGAGGTAGAGTGGAAGTTGACTCTGGAGATGAATACAGTCTCCAGGTTTGAATGAAATGCACTGTGCAGATGATGTCAGACCTCTTCCAATCTTTCACAATGATCAGAAAGAATAAGAGTAATACACATGGAACAATATTCAGCTTTATAACTAAGCCTTCCACAAGTGATCTATTCACCAAGTAAGTGGCAGCAGTTTCCAGGGTGCGAAGCCTTTGTACAATATATTTATCAATGTTAGTCTGAGACAGTAATTCTGAAGTAACATTTTAAAAATAGACATTTGAAGAGTGAACAGTTTGGCTAGAGTGAGTGATAGTAACTGTTATCATCACCTTGTAGCAGCCAAAATAGTTTCTGTGAAAATAACTGCAACCAAAATGCCTAGAAAGTGCTTTTGTGTGAGATGTGCAAATGCTGAGGTGGTTTGTTCAAAAGCAGAATTACCAACACACGCTCAAGTGAGACTGGTAGGGAGCCAAGTTTTGACTGCTTGTTTGAGTACTACAAAATGAATAATGTTTAATTGAGTGATATAAATATAAGTTGTATGTTATGAGGGCTGGAATGTTATTCACTTATGGTGTTTCTAACTATGATTAATAGGTATATTTCTACTATCAAATTTCACATAAGGGGTCGAAGTGTACAACTTTATTATAGCCAGAGTAGGCTCTAGGCCTCCCCCTATCTCTTAAGAGGACAGAAACTGGAAGGTGAACTCCACTTGTATATAAGGTATCCAACTGTATTGGATAAAAATTTAATTTTGGACCATTCCACGTATGTCAAAAGGATGAGGTACAATCATGAATCAAATAAAGCATGTCACTTTCTTAAGGTCATGAACTCAGAAAGGTGATTAATTACTTTGAAACTGTGGAGTTGTAAGTGACTTGAATGATCATTGATCAGGCTTTTAGAACCTAAGAGAATTCTTGTACTTTATGGAGTCTCACTTGGTTTCACAAGATAGGGATGAACAAGTTTTGCATGAACCTAGATGAGGTCTTATGGCTACAGAAGAGCTGTATACTTCCTCCCCCAGGTGAACAATTCTGCTGAATCCATCCTTTTAGAATAAATTTCTTTTCCATTGCAGTGACACTTCTAAAATTTCTTTTTAAAAATTTAAAGTAAATATTTACAATTTAGAGTAAGTAGTGCTTTAGATACTGAGTCATACAGTGATACCTCAGTTCATTAATTTAATTTCTTATGTGTCTTTTGGGATGACAACCACATTTATGTTCATTTGGGGAAGTTGTGCATGGCTGTGTTTGTTGCTCATTGTGCAGTTCTTGAAGAAAAACAAATTTTTGATGAAATATTTTGCAAGCTGAATTGTTCTCAAACAGAATTGTTAGTGATCTGAGGCACTGCTCTATTTGTTTTCATGGTGATTTTCCTCATTATACTCCCCATATTTTCTTTTAATAAATAAAGTTCAGGAGTCCACTGTCTAATTTTATTATAACTTGATCTGTGATATTAAAAGATAAACCAGTGTTTTTAATATGCTAGATTTGGAGGAAAATATGAATAAAACCGGAAGCACAGGTAGGAACATTATCAGTTTCAATTTGTCAAGTACATTTTTCAACAGAGAGAAAATGACAGTACATGATATTTGCTGTTTTACGGCTCTATCTGGATATATATGTCAATGAATTTTTATAGATGCCTGATTTAACTTTACAATGAGTCATGATGAATTACTCTATTTCTCAAATTTTATTATTTTTATACCACATGGCTTAACATCTATATAAGGAGCAGATTTATCTGTTTTTGGCAGTCAGAGAAGGTGTGAATAATTTCGTAAGTTTGTCTATGTGTAATATTTTGAAAATGTCTGAATGCTTTAGCACTTTGTTAATAAAAACAATGTAAATCATTTTTTAAGTGGTGGAAAGCTTCACCAGTATATCCCACAAGTGTTACCCTCCCCTAAGGGAAAGGGTGCTCAGAGCAAAAGTATATGACAGAAATATCAAAAGATCTAGTGTGGCATCTAATCAATTGTTGCAAGTGACTAAACATGAGAAATAGAACTTCATCATTATCTTATGTATACAGGTTGTTTCAATAACTTAAGGGGTCCCTAAACATAAGCATAATCAGTGAAAATATTAATGGGTTGATTAGGGAACTGGTAATTTTGTCAATCATGGTTGTTAGAAGTTGAATCTCTATAGAATGTTAAAAGACAAACAGTTACAAACTGTATACTGAATATTTGAGATCAAGAACAACATAACATATTAGAACATCAACTGTGATGATAGCATTATATTAACTGAAAGAAACATTTGCCTAAATTTGTGATTTTAACAGACTGTTATGTGAGAAGAATATTTTAATAAAAAAGTCTTTGAATATCTCTAAGAGTTGTACTATGTACACCATATACATAGCAAACACACATGTAAGTCTTGTAAAAGTAGTTTTAGTTTTTGGTTGGCTATCTTACATTGCATTGCAATGATTATCTCATACTAAAAACCTGGAAAACAAGTAAGCGGAAGTCAGATATTTGACTTTGAAAGCTTCCCATTAGAATAATTTTACACTTGAGTAACCAATATGATGAGGTACTATTTAGGTTTGTGTGTTTCAAGATGTATATATTTTGGAAATATAAATATTTTTAAAACACCAGAAAGTCAGAAGTAACGGATATTACAAACCGAAAGTTAGATTGTCATTGACTAAATTAGTTGCCTTTGCTGATCGTGACAAAAACTTCTTGGTTAATATTATTCTCAGAAGTGGGTTATATAGACTTTGCCTAAAAAAGCGCTTAAATAGGAGGGGAGGCTTTACCTCTGGGGAAGAGTGAGTGAAAAGAGTCAAAGCTACATCCACCCAATCTGCTTTGAACAACAAAGACCTTTTAGATGGAGTCGTGATGGTTCAAACAAACCATAAAGTCCAAACAGATTTTTTGTGGCATCCTCCACAATGTATTTGACACAATGTATTGTGCTTTCAACATATTTGAGTCTTTGTTCCTTCATCATGCAAAATTTTCTTATGTTAAAAATATATTCCATATACTTATTGCTCTTTATAATCTCTGCTGTGTGTATATGCTGTAGTCTTTCACTCAGCACTTGGATTTTTTTTAAGTTTTATAGTTTTGTTTAGCCTTTAGTTTTGATTCATACTTGTTGTAATAATAATGATTACTTTCATTGTGGGGAATTGTACCAGTACATAATGTATCTTAAATCTGTACCCTCCCTTCCTCCACCTCTTTTAAATTTTTTTCCTGAAGTATTTTTAGCAAAAGTAAAAGAGAGAACTTTGATATCAGATGGAAACTAAGGTTGAAAGGGAATTCTGTAGATGCTCAAATTTTTGGCACAATATTCATACAGGAATTGCATAATAATGTTCTTTTTTGACACGTTTGCTCTGGGCTCCTATCAGATTATTTTCTACTAATCTCTGTTTATCTCTCTTCCACTGTCTTTCTCTGTTTACGTTGATTTCGCTGTTGTGTATTTTCTTTCACTCTTTTTTGTCACAAGATGTCACTTTTTTCAAATTAAGTTTTTTGGTATAATTTAAATACACACAAATGGTCAGGAGTGTTGGCACGTGCCTATAATCCCAGTACTGCCAAGTTTGAGGCAGGAGGAAGATCATTGCAAGTTTGAGACCAGCCTGGGCTACAAAGTGAGTTCAGGTCCAGCCTGAACTGCACAAAGAGAATCTGGCTCAAGAAATAAATAAATATATAAATAATATACAAAAATAATCACATTCAACTTAAGAAATTTGTACCATTATGTGATATATCTTGATTCATCTTTTTTTTTCCCATTGTCCTACTGATATAGGGGAATTAAACTCCCAACCTACTATGTCTAATACAATGTTCATGTTCTTTAAAATCAAAGAATAAATTATAAGAATAATGGAGGCTAAGAGCAGAATCTATTTATTGAGAGAAATAAAGTTTCTGTCTGAGAGAGACAGAAAGGATCCTAAGTGGGTTGCCAGCAACTCTATCTTTTCTTGGGGCTTTAGTGTAGTAAATTCATGGGGTGAGATGGGTTTGAGGTGGGGAAAACTGGGAACTCACAAGACAGATGGGCATAAGGTGAGACAGAAATATAGTTAGCCAATAAGATTAGCTGTCCAGGTAAGATTGATTAAATTGGGGACAAGTTGGGATGCCAGTCATGTAGAAAGTGGGCATTCTTAGAGAATAGTGAGTCTTTGATAGGGGTTTGCAATGGTGACTCCTGACTTCCTCAGGATGATAGGGAAATATTTAGAATATCAACTCTTAGGATACGGGTGCATTCATAAGTTTTGCCTTGAGGCCTGGTTCACAGTAGGAAGAGTCTGTCTCCCCCAAGTTATATGGGTTTCTGCACTGGCTCCTTCAAGGACCTAACTCTGTCTCACTGCCTGTAATACTTCTAACTCAGCTGCCTGTATCACTACCATGCATTCAACCACTTACCCTCCTTATTTAGCAAGCTTTGTTTTCATTTTATCATTATTTCTTTTCAATTTTTTTTTCTGTGCTACCTTTTCCATTCATCTTCCCTTATTCACATTTGTAAAATTTATCTCTATTTCAAAATGTGTAAGGTATATTTTGGTCTTTAAACAAACTTTCAGTTTCTCATACCAGAGGCAATGCGATATTTACATGAGTACCTGGTGTATTTCACTTGAGTGTGGTCTCAAGGCACACTTTATCCTTCTTTATTACTGAGTACTACTCCATTGTACAAAACACACTTTTTTATTCATTCGTGGATGGACATTGAGACTATTTGAAAGATTTATTTATTACAAATTGTGTTGCTATAAATATGTGTATTCATATATCACTTTGGTATGATGATTTTAATTCTTTAAGAAAGATACCAAGAAGGAAATAATTTGGTCAAATGGAACCTCTAGCTTTAGTTTTTTGAGGATTACACCGGTATTGCAGCAGTGTCCAAGCTCTCTTCACAGTCCCAATAGTACTTTTTATTGGTTAAATTCTTGATAACAGCCATTTCTTCTGGGTTGAGATGGCATATCAGTATTATTTTAATTTGCATTTGATGAATGACCAGTGATGCTGAAAATAATTTGTAGAGTTATTTGCTGTATCTGTTGCTTCATCTGCAAAGTGTCTGCCTATTAAAGACATTCATTTTTATTTTGTCTTTAAATTCAGGGTTCTGACTTTTGTGAGTTTTTCATATAGTCTATTGTCAGAGGAAAATGTAGCAAATACTTTTATTACTTTGTGGGATGTGTTGTTACTCCGTTGTTGGTTTCTTCTCTTTGTATAAGCATTTTAATAAGATGAGATCATTGTAGTTCATTCTTTGTAATGTTTCCTGTGAAATCAGTATTTTGTTCTTAAATTCATTGCATACTCCCATGTCCTCAGAAGTTCTACTTATTCTCTATAAGAGCAGATGTAGTTTTTCTCTTTTAAAGTTCCCATTTTTGATCTATTTTTATTATAGTTTAGTATGTGGTAAGGAACATGCTCTAATTTTAGTCTTTAGTATGTAGAAACTTTTTTTCAAGAAACTTTTATTAAAGTGGCACCCAAAGTTTTAGGCACCTTTATTAAAAGTAATGTGGTTCAGTGTTTGCAGGTGTTCTTGCATTTCCTAACCTGTTTCATTGAACCTTTGGTCAGTTATTTATCTCTTTATTGCCAATAATGTGCTGTATTTATCACAGGTATGAGTTTGTGTTTAGGTATGAATTTTAGGAACAGTGGAAATATAAGAGCAGAATATATTTATTGAGAGAAAAAAAGCTTCTGTCCAAGAGAGACAGATGGGGTCCCAAGTGAGTTGCCAAAGGCTTGATATCCTTTTAGGGACTTATATGGATCAACACCACAAGTTCAGAACGTCCCAATATGGGGAAAAACCTAGAAACTCTCAAGGTGGGCTTGAAGCGGGACCAAGCTAAGGTTAACCAATAAGATTAATTGCTCAGGGAAAATTGATTATATTAGGGACAAATGGGGAAGTGGGCCATGTAGCAAGTAGGCATGCTTAAAGAGCTATGGTTCTTATATTAGGGGTTTAGCATCTAGACTCCTGACCTCCTCAAGATGATAGAGACTTATTTAAAACATCAGCCCTAATGATGTGGGTGCAATTGTTTGATGTTCTGTCTTAGGCCTGGCCTGGCAAAAGGTGTGTGCCTCCCACTCAGCTGCACCCTATCTGGGCTCCTCCACTGGCTTCTTTGAGGATCTACTCCTGTATGACTGCCTATAATACTTTTTTGTAACTCAGTTGCCTGTAACAGTAGTAGTTCTGTAGCATAATTTCAAGTCAGGGATTCTGATGATACTTGCTTTATTTTTCCTGTTCAGAAATTCTCTGGACCCTATTCTGGGTCCAGTTGAACTTTAGGAATATACTTTCCTAATTCTGTAAAACAATGCTATTGGTATTTTGATTGGGACTGAATTAAATCTTTATAGAAATTCTGGAAATATGTCCATTTTTACCAAATTGCTTCTTTTTCCTCAAAGAAAAAGGATAAATTTCCATTTTCTGTTATATTTGATCACTTTTTTCAAGATATGGTAGTTTTCAATGTTAATGTCTTTTACTGTTTGTTAAATTGATTCCTAGGTATTTCATTTTTTGAAAGCTATTGCAAAAAAATTTGTTCCCTAATTTCTCCCTTGTGAGTTTGTTGTTTGTGTACAGGAATGCTATTGAATTTTGAGTGTTGACTTTGTATCAAACTATGAGACTGAAGTTGGTTATTAAATGTAGAATTGTTTGTGGAATTTTTAGGATCTTCTATGTAGTATATCATGGCATCCAACAGATCAATAACAAGATTATACACTATGATCAAGTAGGATTTATCCCAGGAATGCAGGGATGGATAAATATGCTGTACATATAAATGATGTATTAAATGCAATGCACCACATCAACAGAGAAAAACACAAAAATCACTATCTTCTCAATAGATGCAGAAAAATCATTCAACAAAGTCCAAAATCTATTTATGACAAAAACCTTTCTGAAAATTGCAATCAATTCCCTTTATCTCAATATAGTAAGTCACCTATGGAAAACAACCCAGCAAAATCAAAAATGGTCAAATACTGAAACTTTTCACCCTAAAGTCAGGAGCCAGTCTAACATGCTATCTATTTTATTCTACATGTTATTGGATACATGAACTAGAAAATTATTAAGAAAAATAAATACAGGAAAGTGAGAAGAAAGATATCATTATTTGCATAAGACATGAAGTTGGTATGAAGGCCCTTAAAACTCCAGCACCTAGATTTTAAAGTGTCTTTCCTCTTTATTTTTGTGCCCTCAGGTTGATACATGTTACATTTGTCCTGCTGGCAATGAATCTTTAAGTGGTCCCTAAAAGTGTTTTTTTTTTTTTTTTTCCTATAGAAGCAGCAGAAAAACAAGTTAACCCTGAAATTGTAGTCTAAGAAGTTGCAAAGCGTAAGAAATGTTTCAAGAAGATCAAATAAACAAAAATATCAAGTAAAACTGTTTTGTGACCAGTCTGTTTAAGCATTAAATGTCTTACTTCAGGGCTCTCTGGCTGTGTTAGAGAAAGCTCATATTCATAGCTTCTGAAGATAAGATAATTGTGCAGCTTCAGGCCTGTGAGTCCCCCTCAAGGGACGAAGAGCAATAACCTGCCAACCTTAGTTGTAAAACAGCCCTCCCAGTTAGCAATATTATAGCTCAAAAACTCTTTGTTGAGAGTTTTGCTTTAGGTATACCTTCCACTTCCTCAGCCCTATCAATTGTTGGGGGCCCAACAAATAAGGTAAATTCAGAGAAGTGTTTTTCTTAATTACAAAACATTTCTAAAACCCTGGGCCTCAAACTCATATTACTTATATTTTTAAGTCTTCACTATACACTCATCATAGGAGATCACATGCCTTGCCAAGCTACTAAAATACTTAAATGAATTCACTCTTTCCCTTTCATAAGACTAGCAACAACGAGTCCTTGTTAATTTAAGAAAAGGTATTCAGACTTGGAGAACTGTGGAGCTTCCAACGGGTGGGCGGGGCCACACTATCCCCGGAGCCCAGCCTGATTGGGACTCCTGAACCTTGCCATTGGTGTGCAGAGGAGGGGCTGGGTGGATCTGGGGCACCTGCATCAGCCTCCCAGAGTGTCTGGAGGACTGTGGATATTTCAGCAAGCAGGGGAAGATCGCAGGTTCCAGAGGCACCGAAGCCTGTGGTAAGTGCTCAGTGCACTCTGCCCAAAGCCCAGACTTGTTCAGGACCCTCCAGGCTTCCGCAGTGAAGTGGAAAAGTGGGTTTGAGGCCTCTACATCAGCCTCCACATCCTGGTTGCACTTGGAGAACTGTGGAGCTTCCAAGGGGTGGGCGGACCCACACTATCCAAAGAGCCCAGCCTGTTTGGGACTCCTGCACCTCGCCATCCTGTGCAGAGGAGGGGCCTGGGAGGATCTGGGGCACCTGCATCAGCCTACCCGTGTGTCTGGAGGACTGTGGATGTCTCAGCAGGCAGTGGAGCATCACAGGTTCCAGAGGCCCTGCAGCCTGTGGTGAGTGCTCAGAGCACTCTGCCCAAAGCCCAGACTGTTCAGGTCCCTCCAGGCTTCTGGGTGCAGTGAAGTGGAGAGGTGGGTTTGAGACATCTACATCCGCCTCCACATCCCAGCTGAGCTTGGAGAGCTGTGGAGCTTCCAATGGGCAGGTGGGTACACAGTGTCCCTGAGGCCCAGCTTATCTGGAACTGCAGAGTTCTGAACAGGCAGAAGAAGGCCATTGATTCTGCAGGCCCAGTGGCTTGGGGTAATGGGGTGCTAGAGTCTCAGGAGCTGCAAACATAGAAGGGAATTTCCAACAGACCCTGAGGAAGCTTTCAAATAACACTTGAAACACAGAAATATAGAAAAATGACTAAACAAAGACCAAATTACAACCTCAAACCTCCAGCCCATCTCAAGAAACCCTAGGAGCAATGTATATAGAAGAAAATATATGCCATTCACCTCAAATATTGGACACAATAGCTACTGAAATTAACAAGCAACTCCAGGAAGCTTTAAAGAAATTCAAACTCGAAATAATCTCCCAGGTAAAAGAAGAACTGAGAAAAGAAATGAAAGAGATTCTAAATATATCTAAAGAAAACACAGATAAAAAATTGGAGGAACTAAACAAAAGATAGAATCCCTAGATGAGCAATATCAGAAACAAACAGAATACATAATGCAGATGCACAGAGATATACAGGAAATAAAAAACTCCACTGAAAGTTATAAAAACCGCCTTAATGAAAGTGAAGACAGAATTTCAGACCTTGAAGACAGGATTGCAGCTAGTGAACAGGAAAGGAAAGATCTTTTAAAAATAACAAGGAATCAGGAAACAACAATTCAACAACTGCAAGACGATGCATAGAAAAATAACATAAGAATGATAGGGATTAATGAAAAAGAAGGAGACAAAATAAAGGATGTCAAGAGGATATTTAGAGAAGTAATAGCTGAAAATTTCCCAAGCATGAGATCAGAAACCGACATCAGGATCAGTGAAGCATATAGAACTCCAAAAAGTCATAACCAAAATAAAACTACACCCAGACATATAATAATCACCATCCCAGAAATCCAGCACAAGAATAGATTATTAAAAGCTGTCAGAGAGAAAAGACAGATCACTTATAAAGGAAAAGCTATCAGAATCACATCAGACTTCTCAGCACAAACAATAAAGTCAAGAAGAGCATGGAGTGAAGTATTCCAGATCCTAAAGCAAAATGATTTACAACCTAGAGTGATGTATCCTGAAAAACTATCATTCAAAATTGATGGTGAAATACGATACTTCCATGACAAAGAACAGCTGAAGAACTTCATGAACACCAAGCCAACCCTGCAAAAAATATTGAAAGACAGTTTAGATACACAAAGGAAAAAAACACTAAGCAAAGCAGATAATTAAACAGAACAGAAAGATAAAGATGCAACAGCAGAGATAACATGTCAACAATAAACCAGCATTTAACAGTAATAACCTTTAATTTAAATGGTCTCAATGCACCAATCAAAAGAAACAGACTAGCAGAATGGATCAAGAAACAAGATCCAACCATATGCTGTTTACAGGAAACCCATCTAACCCAGAAGGATACTCACAGAGTGAAAGTCAAAGGATGGAAAACAATACTTCATGCAGCAGGAATCCAAAAAAAAGGCAGGAGCAGCCATTCTGCTTGCAGACAACGTGAACTTTAAACCAACAATGACCATAAAGGACAAAGAAGGTCACTACATACTCATAAGGGGAAAACTCCAAGAGGAAGGAATAACTATCTTAAATATATATGCACCAAAATCCAGAGCACCCAGTTATATAGAAGAACTATTAACAGAAATGAAAACTCAAAGTATCAGTATCACAATTGTGACAGGAGACCTAAATACGCCATTGACACCAAGGGGCAGATCAACCAGACAGAAAATGAGCAAAGAAATAACAGAACTGTATCACACCTTTGAACAAATGGATTTGATAGACATATACAGAATGTTCCAGCCAACAACATAAGAATACACATTCTTCTCAGCAGTACATGGGTCATTCTCTAAAATAGACCATAGATTAGCTCACAGAACATATTTAAACAAATGCAAAAGAGTTGAAATCATCCCTTGCATGTTATTGGATCATAGCGCTCTGAAATTAGAAATTAATGATAAAAGATACTGCAAAAATCCCGCAAACACATGGAAACTGAATAACACTCTCTTGAGTAATCAGTGGGTCACAGAAGACATTAAAGAAGAAATTAAAAATACCTAAAAGAAAATGAAAATGCAGATACAACTTACCAGAATTTGTTGGATGCAATGAAAGCCGTCCTCATAGGAAAATTTGTTGCACTGAGTTCCCACATCAGGAAAACAGGACGAATACAAATAAATAACTCAATGCTACTCCTCAAACAGCTAGAAAAAGAAGAGCAAGTCAAGCCCAATGCCAAAAGAAGAGTGGAAATTATAAAAATCAGAGCATAAATCAATGCAATAGAGACTAAGAAAACAATCCAAAGAATCAATGAATCAAAGAGTTGGTTCGTTGAAGAATAAATAAAATCGATAAGCCCCTAGCCAACCTTATTAGAAAAGGGAAGAAAAAGCTCAAATTCATGCAATAAGAAATGAAAAAGGTGAAATTACTACCGACCCAACAGAAATATAGAAGATCATCAACACCTGTTTTGAAAACCTCTACTCTCAAAAGTTTGCTAACACAGAAGAAATAGACAGATTCTTAAAAACATATGAAGTACCAAAGCTAGATCAGGAGGATGTAAAACTGGTGAATAGCTCAATCTCTGTTAAAGAAGTTGAAAATGTAATTAAGTCCTTATGTACAAAGAAGAGCCCAGGCCCAGATGGATTCACTGCAGAATTCTACAAGAAATACAAAGCAGACCTAATGCGGACACTCCTCCAACTATTCAATGAAATTGAAAGGGAAGCAATCCTTGCTAAGTAATTCCTGGAAGCAAATATTACTCTAGTACCAAAACCTGAGAAAGTCCCAACTAAAAAAGAGAACTATAGACTAATCTCCCTAATGAACACAGACGCAAAAATCCTCAATAAAATATTGGCAAATAGGATGCAGCAAATCACCAAGAAGATTATACACCATGATCAAGTGGGATTCATCCCGGGAATGCAGGGATGTTTCAACATACGTAAATCAATAAATGTAATCCACCATATCAATAAAGCCAAAAATAAGAATCATATGATCATTTCTATAGATGCAGAAAAAGCCAACATATATTCATGATAAGAACTTTACAGAAAATTGGAATAGATGGTCTTTACCTCAATATAATAAAGGCCATTTATGACAATCCAACAGCCAGCATCATACTAAATGGCCAAAAATTGGAAGCCTTTACTTTAAAATCAGGCACAAGTCAAGGATGTCCTTTATCATCATTACTATTTAATATAGTACTCGAAGTACTAGCCAGAGCAATTAGGCAAGAGAGAGAAATAAAAGGGGTAAAGATAGGAAAAGAAGAAGTTAAATTATCATTGTTTGCAGATAACATAATACTCTACATAGAAGACCCCCTAAACTCCATTGAAAGACTCTTAGATACAATAAATAAATTCAGTAATGTGGCTGGATACAAAATCAATACTCAGAAATCAATAGCATTCCTATACACGAGCAACAAAATCACAGAGAGGGATATAAGAGAAACTACACTCTTCACATTAGCAAGCAAAAAATGAAATGTTTAGGAATGACTCTTAGGAAAGAAGTGAAAGACTTATACAGTGAAAATTATAATACACTAAAAAAGAAATTGAAGATGATCTCAGAAAATGGAAAGGCATCCCTTGCTCATGGATAGGAAGAACAAACATTGTGAAAATGGCCATTCTCCCAAAATTGTTATAAACATTCAATGCAATTCCAATAAAAATACCATCAACATACCTTATAGAACTAGAGAAATCACTCCTAAATTTCATCTCCAACCAAAAGAGACCTAGAATAGCAAAGGCAATTCTAAGCAGCAAAGACAAAGCAGGAGGCATCACAATCCCTGACTTGAAGTTATACTACAAAGCAACGGTAGTAAAATCAACATGGTATTGGAATCAAAACAGAGCCGAAGACCAATGGAATAGATTAGAAGATACAACCACAACTACAAACACACTCAACCATCTTATCTTTGATAAAGGAGCCAAGCAAGTTCACTGGAAGAACAACAGTCTCTTTAATAAATGGTGCTGGAAAAACTGGCTTTCCATTTGCCGAAAACTAAAGCTAGACCCATGTCTATCACCATGTACTAAATTAAAATCCAAATGGGTTAAAGATCTAAATATTAAAACAGAAACACTAAATCTATTGGAAGACAAATTGGGTAGAAACTTTGAAGACATAGGAATAGGTAGATAATTCATGAACAGGCATCAAACTGCACAGGAAATACTTCCCAGAATCAATAACTGGGACCACTTCTTATTAAAAAGTTTCTGTGTGTCAAAAGAAATCTCCAGCATAGTGAAACGAAAACCCACAAACTGGGAAAAGATTTTAGTGAACTCTCTCTCAGATAACGGACTCTTGTCTAAAACATATAAAGAATTAAAAAAACTCAGACCCCCAAATTTCAAAGATCCAATCAAAAAATGGGCATCTGAGATGAATACGCACTTCTGAGATGAAGAAATACAAATGGCAAATAAATACATGAAAAAATGCTCATCATCATTGGTCATTAGAGAAATGCAAATAAAAACCACACTGAGATACCATCTCACTCCTGAAAGAATGGCCAGGATCAAGAAAACCAACAACAACAAATGCTGGAGAGGCTGTGAGGAAAAACGAACTCTCCTACACTCTCGGTGGGAGTGTAGACTGGTACAACCTTTGTGGAGGTCAGTCTGGAGATTTCTCAAAAAGCTGGGATTGGAAGTCCCATTTATTCCAGCTATTCCACTTCTAGGCTTATACCCAGAAGAACTGAAAGCATCATACCACAGTGATATATGTGCACCTATGTTTATAGCAGCACAATTTGTAATCGCCAGATCTTGGAAACAACCCAAGTGTCCATCAGCTGAGGAATGGATAAAAAAGTGTGGTATTTCTATACAATGGAGTATTATTCAGCTATAAAGAAGGATCACATTGAGATATATATCAATAAATGGGCGCAGCTTGAGACCATACTCATAAGTGAAATAAATCAATCTCGCGTGTATGAATACCAAATAGTTTCCCTAATGTAAGTAATGATTCAAATATATAAAAATAGATGGTAATCATGATTCCCCATTATGTGGCCTTGAAGCCTTATAAAGTTTTCACTTATTAATTGGAAAGGCTTTATTCTGGGCGTCTTGATATGGAAATACTTGAAGCTATAGTATATGAAGTTTTATTCAAATATTTCAAGGAAAAAGACAGACACTATGGTAACTACTATTAAGTCGGGTTATTTGGTGGTGAAGCACTAGGTTGCTGAAACAGTCATGCTTTGACCTGTATTGTTATATTGTTATGTCCTGTTTTATCTCAATCTCTCCCTTATTCATTAAAATAATTATTTAGTTATTTCTTATGTTTTTTTAATTAAGGGGAAAATTTTAAAAAGTTAGCAGGATATATAATAGTAACTTTTTTGATTTCCTATTAACTTGTTTTGAAGTCCTGTAATAATGCCACTATCTTGTTTCGACTGATTAGACTCTGTTCCACTCTGAATGATAGTATCAAGTTTGAGGGTATATGCAACTATATTAAGGCAATAAGATTCACTAAGATGCCCATTCTGGTTTGACTATTGCCTCCTTTGGAAGTCCTGTAATGTTTACAATGCTTAAGTTTTATTAGTCTTGTTCTCTAATGTTTTGTTCAACTTTATAATATCTGATGAGATAGACAATTCTTTTTAAGGAAACAAGAGACATTGTTGTTAACCATTGTTGATAACCTTGTACTCTGTTTTACATCTTGTGCTATGTCTATCCTTGGTTTTGACTGACAGTTTTGTTTTGCCATATTTCACTTTATTCTGTCCCCCCCCCAAAAAAAAGTAATAAGAACTAAGGAGTAATAAGACCCAAAATGTGTAAATTTTGTTGTAAAAAAGAGAGGGAAAAAAGAGCTCTAAAGGATACAACAGCAAGTTTGTTTAGGGGTATTAAATAGATGACCATATTAATGTTTTTGGTTGGATCATTGAACACAAATGTTTGCAGTCTCACTGTTTGAATGTCCACTTTGTATACTTTGATACTGTGATTTGAGCAACTATCTCTAAGATGATAATATGTAATCTATTAACTGGTGATTTCTTACTTTTTTTTTTTTTGTAGTTCTGTATTACTTGTACCCTTCATTGCTTTGTTTTGTTTTGATTTTTCTCTTTTTCCTTTTAAATAAAATAAAAAATAAAGAAAATTATTCATGTTCCGCAGAACAGGCTGTCATAGTTTCCCTGGGAAGCATAGAGGGGCTGCTTCATCACCACAAAAAGGCCACTGAAAAATCATCCTAAGTTGAAATATTCATGGTTTCTAATTTTGAACTAAGTGACATGAGAACAAAGATGAAGAAGAAGGATGCTTACAAGAAATTTTATAGAAGTTTTATTCATGGTATGAGGACATAAAAGCACAGTCTGGTACATGATATATGAAGCATTGTTTTTCCAAAAATGTGAGGCAGAAAGCTTATTGGAAGAGAGTGCCACATCCTGCACATACCTCAAAGTTTCTGGGGGGGAGGATGGTGAAAGAATGGAGAAATTATGAGACACAAAAAGCTGAGATCAGGTAGAGATCAGTCTCCTGATGAGAGGAAAGGAATTGCTCAACCAATGCAGTGCTTTTATTTATAAAATTGCAGGTAGGTGACATCTCCTTTGTCCAGAAACACATCATTTGGGTTCTCTCTGGGCTTGGTGTTCTCTGCACGGAAGCAGTTTGTTCACACAGCTTGCCTCCAGTGCTCTTTATTCTTTGAAGGGTCTTTGCTCACTTTCCAACACATGTGATCCATTTCTAGCTTCTGCCACTCCCCACACAACAGGAGGAATAAAATAACCAGAGGAAGCATCTTTGAGAATAATCTATAAGAGATTATGATCAGCTGTCATTTTCCACATCCAATCCCATTTTTAACCTTCCATACTAATGTCCCTTCATCTTATATTCACATCAAGCACTTCTGTGATCAGTGTTTATCATGGATTCATATTCACATAGAGTGTTTACCCTTAGTAGTTACAGAGTCAATAGGGAAAGTATATATAAATATTGGGAGCAAAACTGTTTCAGTTTACGTAGTATATTTGAACTTAATAAAAATATTTTTAGTATTACAAATTTATTACACAAGATTATCATAAAAGATTCTTGCACCAGAAAGTTTCATCCAGTTATACACAACTATTCTTTTACAATAATTCAAAAAAGTTACTTACATTTAATCACCTCATTTTTAAGATAGCTATGATTTTTAAAAAGTTTTTTTATTAAAAGAAAAAAATCAAAACCAAAAAAGGGTAGAAATAATATAGAATTTCAAAAAAATTAACACTAAGAAATCACTAGTTGATAAATTATATATTTTCATCTTAGAAATAGTTGTTCAAGTCATAAAATTAAAGCACAGGAAATGGACAATTAACCAATGAAAGCACAAACTATTCTGTTCCATGATCCAACAAAAATGTGGTAATATAATTATCTATCTTATAACTTAAACATACAGTTATATATTTTAGAGCACTTTCCTTTATTTTTTACAATAGCTATTACACACTTCAGATGATTTTACTCTTATAGTTTTTATTACTTTTTACATCAGAGAGACAATGTGATATTTACAAATATGATTCTTATTTATTTTACCTATTAGGATAGTCTCAAGTTGCCTCCATTTACCTATAAAGACCTCAAGATCATCCTTTTTATAGCTGAGTAATATTCCATTTTGTGAAAATATCCCATCTTTTTCATTCACTCTATGGTTGATGGGCATTTTGATTGTTTCCAAGACATGACTGTTACAAATTTTGATGCTATAAACATGGGTGCACATATATCACTGTGACATAACATTTTCAGTTTTTCTGGGAAAATACCTAGGAGGAGAATAATGGATTGAGTGGAACTTCCCATCCCATTTTCAGAGGAATCTCCATACTGATTTCAATAGAATCTTTTGTGTCTTGGATATCTCTTTGAGGTTGTTTCATGGATTCTGCTTTTTACTGTATTGTTCATTCAAGAATTCAATCAGTTCCCCATGCTCTTGTACTTTATTATCTATTTCTTCCCTAGTTACGCTTAGCAAATCCTTTACTATGGTTGTTATTTCTGTCTTTACATGAGAGATTACTTCTGATTTGATTTCTTCTATAGCCTCATGGAATTATCTTTTTATTTTTTTCATACCTTTTCCAAGATTCCAAGCCAGTGTGTGGCTTTTAAATTCCCATATTTCAGTGTCTTCTCTATTTGCTCCTGATGGACTAGATGTTTAAGATTGGATTTTGCTTTTATTGTTTTGTCATTTTTACCTTTTGGGCTAATATTTGGCCTTTTGGTCCCACTAGTGTCATCTATTGTTAGAGTGTATCTTAAGGTCCTACTGTGTGATGTTTATCCAATTTCTGGGTGCTACAATAGAGAGGTGGGTCAGTCACCTGAATTTTTGCTGCAAGAACTGGGTGAGTCCTACATTCTTCCTAGGCTGTCAAACCTAGGAGTATTGAAATAAATCAATCCTTAGTTCCTGCTGTTTCTATGTCTTTAGGTCACCAGATCTCCTTTTCTGTACTGTTTGTTTGAGCTGTGACCCTCTTGTGTCCCCTAAGGCCTTTTAATTTTACCCTTGTTGAGGGAGGCCTTAATGGCACACTCCTCGACCTATGTGATGTTCTCTATGTGCGGGAAGGACTCACCTGCATTCTTGAAAAGATCACCAAGGGTCTACTTCTTGAGGGGGCTTGGCTATTGCTTTTGTTTATCCACTGAAGGTGACAAACTATATTCCTATTTTACTGTCAAATGCACCATACTGATGGAAGCCTGCTGAGGTCTTTTGTTTGAATGAAGGGTACTGAGTCTCCTATCAACACAGCATAGTTAATTCACTGAAGTCTAATGTTTTAGGGGGAGGAGTGAGACCTGAAGATCAACAGCAATACTATATTCATGAGGTGGGGTATACCAGAGTCCTACAGTGGGACAGTGGGAGCATGGAAGAGACCAGCTCTGCCTCCATCAGCTGTGCTGATGGAGGTCCTGTGTCCTGAGGTGGGTGGTGGAAAGCTGGGGGCATGGAAGTGGTGGACTCTAGGATCTGGCCTTGCATGCTGATGGAGATTCTGCATTGCTGATGGTTCTGTGTCCTGTGGCAGGCAGCAGGACAGTGAGTTGAGGAAAGGGTGGGCTCAGGGGCCCAGCCTTGTGTGCCACTGATGGTCCTGTTTCCCACAGCACATGGCCTCTTGACAAGTTATTAAGAAAATGCAGTAGTAACTTAGAACTCAACAATATAGTCCCAAATTATTCTTTTCTTATAATTTAATGCTCTGGGATTTTAACTATA
Organism: Cavia porcellus; assembly: GCF_034190915.1. Lineage (NCBI taxonomy): Eukaryota > Metazoa > Chordata > Mammalia > Rodentia > Caviidae > Cavia > Cavia porcellus. The sequence continues at coordinate 44,486,266 of NW_026947513.1, read as the reverse complement.
GAAAATAGTAAAAAAAAAATCTCGCATTTTTTAGTTAAGCAGATTTCATCCTGCCTGGGTTTACAATGACAGCGTTCTTAGGATTCTTCAGGTTCATATTGCAGAAAAATAAACATTTAAATATAAACTGCATTAACTAATGTATCTTTTTCAATTAAGAATGTACATTATGAAACAAAATATTTATTGATTTTGATATAGATGTATTTAAACATTAGAATTGAGGAAGCTCTCATCATAGAGTCCAAAGTAGTTGTGAAGATGGGGAGCCATGACTCACCTCATTGATTTTCATCACAAAATATAGAATCATCAGAAAGACACAAAAAGGGATTACTTAGGTAGAATTTTACAGTTAAACAGTCCAAGTAATGCAGTTCCAGCTCTCAATAGAGCAAGAGTTGCAGTTAAAATCTAAAGCTATGTCCATATATGAGAAGTTTGGATGGAATATCTGTGAAACTTCTAAAGCTGAAGGAAAAGTTGTTTCAATTTATACAGGAAATACCGCTAGTCTTTTTGCTGGGCAAGAGTTATAGACCATTCCTTGACATTGCCATCATGTGTGGTGGGACATTATCCTATCAATAACTAAGGAAAATGGGACACTAGATGGTGAATTCCATGTAATTCTGGAATCTTCTGGAAGCCAGGCTACACTGTGTGGACTGCCCAGCTATTTTTCAAGTGAAAGATTAGTGAATGGAAAACATAAACATGCAGGGAAGACAGTACACAAATGGACAGGCTACTTAATTTTTTCTGGAGGATTTCACAGGCTGAGCTGCTCAAGGTGAGGTTTCCTCCTAGTTCCCAAGACCTTTTGAGAATAAGTAACAACATTTAATTAGTTTTCAAAAGTGTGAGCTGAGATATTGGGAAACTGGCCAGTTATTTAAAAATCTAACACTAAAATCAAAACAAAACAATAAAAACACTCAGATAAGTAGAGTCACTTGTGTAGCAGGAATTTGGGTAGTAGACGGTGCAACACAAGAAGAGTTCTTTTCCTGCAGTAAAACAGCAAGCGCGTGGTTACCTGGAAGAACTCCAGCTATCCTCAGTGTTGCAAGATTTTTCCAAGCAAACACCTGAGTTCTCTGTGGTCTGAGCAGACTCCAAGGGACTTCCTGCTTATATTATTCTCCACAAGCCAAGTCCCTCTTTACCCAACATGGATCTCAAAGGAGAATATATTATCTGGACCTAGTTCTCCTTTTTAAGGAGATCATTGTGAATATCTGTGCTCTTCAGAATTCTGCCTTGTCCTTAACTTTCTTTGGAAGTTTGCCTCAAATATTTTAGGAAAATTACTATAGGTTTTGTTTATTTTAATGGCTTGTTTCAGAAGGAAGGACTCAAGCAGTCAAGTCAGGCATCTGGATGATAAGCTGAAAGATGGAATAGGATATACAATGGCAGTAACAGAGTGCTACAAAACTAAGAATTACAATGTTATACATGGTTGTAAAATTATGAAACAGAATGACACAGTTTAAATTAATGAACTGTACATATGTGAAACATACATCATCAGACAGAAGGAAATAGTTCTTGAATCATGATGTCAAAGAATTATCCATTATCTGTGAAATTACTTCATTTCTAAATCTGTGTCACATGATTACTAAAAAGTCACTTTGTATTTTCCACTGTTCTGACAGCACTTTAATATCACATGCATAATACAGGTGCCTGACACTTGCTGGCCATTGGGTTCAAACTACCTGAAATCACGTAATCATAACAGAAAAATTAAACCCTCTTATAAAAGACATTATGATTTGCATTACATTTTGAATCTGCTGTCACTCCTCATGCTGTGTCCATTTGATATATTTACTTTCACCATTCCAAGTTATTTTTTAACTTGTTGGTCAATTTCTCCCTGAATATAAGCAGACAGAAAGTAGCATGATTGGAAAGGAAATACTTCACTTTTCCAGATGCCCATGAAAAGGATCTTGGCTCTGCTGCTGCTACAACTGTGTTGTCACTTCCACTCCGGGAGCTGTGGAAAGGTGCTGGTATGGCCGGTGGAATTCAGCCACTGGATGAATATACAGGTCATATTAGAGGAACTTATCCGGAGGGGACATGAGGTGACAGTCCTGAGACCTTCATGTTTTATTTTTGTTGATGTTAACACAACATCTGAAATTAAATTTGAAACATTTCATACATCTTTCACTAGAGACTACTGGGAAAAAATTTTCACTGACTTGGTTACCACGTGGTTAAATACTGGGTCAGTGGATACATGTGTGGATTATTTTCCAGAAGTAGAAAACTTGTTCAAATATTTTTCTTATGAATGGGAGAATGTATGTAAAGAACTAGTCTCAAACAAAAAATTTTTGAAACACTTACAAGAATCAAGGTTTGATATCCTTCTGGCAGATGCCATTGGCCCCTGTGGTGAGCTGGTGGCTGAGATACTACACATCCCTTTTGTGTACAGTCTTCGCTTCTCTCCTGGCTTCCAAGCGGAAAAAAGAGCTGGAGGGCTTCTCCTTCCTCCTTCTTATGTACCTGTCATCATGTCAGGGTTAAGTGGTGAAATGACTTTCATGGAAAGGGTCAAAAACATGATATGCATGCTTTATTTTGACTTTTGGTTTCAAACATTTGATGAGAAAAGGTGGGACCAGCTTTACAGTGAAATTTTAGGTAAGTCATATTTTTAGTTTGTAAACTGAGCGATTCTTATAGTGTGTCTTTGGGTGTATGTAAAATCAAAGGAATTTCTCTTTTATAAATAAGCAATGCAGTAAGAAGTAAATTATCAGTCTCATAGCACATGTAGAAATGTTTATATTACGGTGTAATATGGCTGACAATACTAGCCTGTTACTGATACAGATCACTTCACGATGTCACACAACTCCACAATGAAGAATGAGGTTTTAATTTTGCAAATTCTTATGAAATTTACTCTCTTTGCATTTCAAAATATAAATCTTTTGAGAGCTCCTTATGAATCAAGACAAGTATATTAAGGAGATATACATATTTCTAGTAAATTTATCTAGTAACATTTTGACAACTATTTTCCCATGTGAGGAATTTGCTTATATAAAGTAACTATTTTAACTTACTACCTAAAAGATTCCTTCACTTTTGCATTACAGTGCGTTACTCTAGACTCCAGTATTTGAACTTGAATAATATAATGATTCATCATGCTATGATATGTCCTTAGCAATCGTCCACTTTAAAGTTTCATAATCTGTAGAAATGTAGAATAAATGTAGTGTTTTCCAATATGTTTTTTAAAAACAATCAGTCACAATGAAGTAAAAACACAAATATGTCTTATTGTAATTGCTGCAAATATTTCAGGAGATGTATGTAAATACTGGCAAATGATGAGTTCATAAGATGAAGTAATAAATTTGAATAAAAATCCATGGTAGTGCAATAAAGTCATCCACAGTCCTTTTTTTTGTACCTGGGATAGAACACATGACCTTGTGCTTACCAGGGAAGCAGTTAAGCCACTGAGTTACATACCCAGCCATCCATAGTCTTTTATTAGGTGCCAACTTGGTAAATGATGATTACTAAAGATTGTTTGAAAAACTTATTCCAAAATTAGAGTAGGATTCTTTGACTCAGAGTCCAGATCATTTGTTACTATTTTCATCTATTAAGTTAACAGATTTAGAGAATTTGAAATGCATTTTAATTATATAACAATTTTGATGTCTACATTGAGTGTGAACATACTGAGTTAATTTTAGTCTCATTTCTCAAAGATAAAAGTGAATCACACATAAAATACAAAATATTTTGTTCTAATGTGAACATATTTTTGTTAATGAACAGTTAATTTATATTTCTTTCCTGACATTTTGAAGAATTTTTTTTCACTCAGTAGTTCTGTAATTAATCAGGCTTTTCTATTTTTACCATTATTCATTCAGGAAAACCTTCTACATTATATGAAACAATGAGCAAGGCAGACATGTGGCTTATTCGAAGCTACTGGGACATGGAATTTCCTCATCCGTCTTTACCAAACTTGACTATGTTGGAGGACTCCACTGCAAACCTGCCAAACCTCTACCTGAGGTAAATGCATTCTGTCTCTACTATATCTTTTAATTTTCAGTGAAAATGATTTGCTCTATTGAGAGTCTTGAATCACAATGGGAAATATGTGAGGAAAAGGTATTTTGTCAATTAGAAATATATATTTCAGGTAGACGGTATGGCACAAGCCAGAACTCCAGAGGCTGAGGCAGGAGAATCACTGGGTCAAACATGCCTGGGCAACCCAGCAAATTCAAAGATCATTTCAAATGCATAGAAACAGCTTGTTTTAAAAGAGAAGACTTCTCTTATTTGCATTCCAGCTCAAGTATCTGCATTTCTTTAGCAGTACAGAAATAATGGGATTCCTAGGAGGCAATTAGCATAGAGTCCATTAGATTCTGAACCTCATCATCCCTCATATCATTCACTTGTTCAATCAAAATCCTTAAAGTGCCTCATATGCATGTTCAGTAAGTGTAAAATGTGCATATAAACAACTCACAGTGTTTGCCCTTCACATCTTCTATACTTTTTGGAAAGAGTATAATTAAGTAAAAAAAAAATATGCTAAACATATCTCTAAAGGGAAGAATTATATTACTATGGAAATTGTGAGATTAATATTGATTATAGAAGATTTCCTAGAGAAACTAATAACAATAATAATAAATGAACAAAGTACAGGAATAGACTAAAGGATAAGGCATTGAGAAGCATTAGCTGTTAGCTGTTAGGTACATCCCCAAAGAACTGAAGCTACTTTTAACAGGATGATAATTTTCTTGGTAGCTAACCTAGAATCAAATTCACCCAAAATATGCAGTAAAACTTTGGTGATACAGAGAAAAGAATTTGGGAAACAGAAGATAATATTTCCCTTTATATTAAAATAAATACTAGTAGAGCTCTTAGGTAGATTAGATTGCAGACATGCAGAATGGTAGCAGTGCAGAACATTTAGAAGGTTGATATGAGAGTTCGGGAAACACGTGATGAAATGCAGACTAAGATATGCACACATGTACAAGGTTACTCATATGACTTAATTAGAAGTCTTCTTTAAAGGCAAATATGTTATTTCAGGCAATTAGATCAACAAGATGAAATGAGATTTTCATGTGGGAAATGTAGTTCTTTAGTCTACCTTACAAAGAAGACAAGTGCTCAGTTGTATGCCTGTGCTGTCCCCATCAGTATCTGTTCCCTAGCCTAACATCTCCTTGCCTTGCCCATAGCATTGAAACCATTCCTCACTTTGGATCCTAGAATTTTCCATTTCAGTGTACAAAAGGATGGAATACTTTATTGAAGTAGGTATTTAATGCATTATGTCAAATCTGTAGGCTGCCTCTGTAAAGTTCTGTACAAGGACAAGATGTGGGCATCAACGTTGTCTGGTAAAATGAGTGCAGAAAAATGAACCATTGCATGTAAATTAAACACCTTCCAGATCTACCATTTCTCTGAATATTGATTTGGTGTTTACTACAAATTTTTCTGGCACTGTATAGACTGATATTCCTCATTAAAGAACACAATAATCTAAAATATTTTAAATTGACATCAAACTTCAAAGATATATGTAGAAATGAAACATTCTTTATGATTTTAGCATATGTGATCTTTTCAGATTTTGTTTTGTTTTGTTTGCATCCTTCTTAAGAGCAATGTAAAACTGAGATTTGATTATTGGGAAAAATTCCAACTTCTGTTAGATATTTTAATACAAATTTTTTCAGATTGTGTAAAAGCTCCACACGTCAAATCTATGAAGCATTATCAGAGTATGTTCTAAACAATACACCTGAACATATGAAGGATTTTTATTGCAAAATAACAGTTTTAACAGATGCAGGAAATGGAAAAAGAAAATAAAGATAAAGAGAATTTTGAAAGCAGTAAAAATTGCTACTAACAGCTGTTACTAACCTGCACAAAATAGAAAATTAGAAACTTCTATCAAGTTCTAATAGCATTCATGACTTTTATTGTAGAGTGCACAATGAATACAGTTAAAAATCCAAAGATTCACAAATCTATGTACATGCTAATTTTTTGTGAAAATAAAACTTGGAATTAATGTAAAACTCCAGAATTGGGAAATGATTTAGTAATGAAATATGCACGTAACACAATATCCCAATTGTTCTTCATGAGAAAATTTAATAACACTAAATTAGTTATAAGTTTATATATATATATATATATATATATATATATCACACTTATATAATTGTCTTGGCAAAGATTTTTTTATTTAAATAAAGAGAAAAAACAGTAAAAGTTTACAAGTAATACAGAATTTCAAAACATAAACAGTAAGAAATCACTAGTTAATAGATTACATATTTTCATCTTAGAAATATTTGTTCAAGTTACAAAATTAAAGCATAAAAAGTGGACTTTCAAACAGTGAGACTGCAAAGAGCTGTGTTCAATGATCCAACAAAAACTTAGTAATATGTTCATCTATCTTACATACCTAAACAAACTTGCACTTGTATCCTTTAGAACACTTCCTTTTCTTCTCTTTTTTACAATAACATTTACACATTTGGGTTTTATTACTCCCACACTGTTTTTGAAAGAGAATAAAATCAAATGTGTCAAAACAAAGCAGATTCAGTCAAAACTTAGGATGGGCATAGTACATATTGTAAAAACAGAATACAAGGTGATCAACATTGGTTACCATAATGCCTCTTGCTATCTTAAAAAGAATTGCCTATATCATCAGTTATAATGAAACTGAGCAAAACAGTAAAGAACAAAGCCAATAAAACCAAAACACTGGAGACAATTACAGGACTTCAAAAGAAGATAATAGTCAAACCAAAATGGGCATCATAGTGAATCTTATTTCCTTCAAAGTAGTGGCCTATACCCTCAAAATTGATATAATCAAGTAAAACAGAATAGAGTAAAATCAGTCAAAAGTAGATGGTGAGAGCAATACAGGGCTTCAAATCAAGTTAATAGGAAATCAAAAAAGTTACTATAATATATACTTCTAATTTTTAAAAATTTTTCCCTTAATTAAGAAAATAATAAATAAATAAATAAAGGAGGACGTTGTAATAAAAGAGGACATAACAGCTTAACAACACAGATCAGAACAGAACAATCTAAACAGCCCAGTATTTTACCACAATATAACCTGACTTAATAGTAGTTACCATAGTGTTTCTTTCCTTAAAATAGTTGCGTATAACTTCGTATACTATAGCATCAAACATATCACGAGAGTGTGAAACCATTCAAGAGGATGAAAGTATTACAAGGTATTTAGAACCAGCTAACAGAAAATGACCAATGGTTTCTATATTATCTCTTTGCCTACAGGCAAAGATATTTAATAACAATAACTCAGCCACAGTAAGAGTGGGAAATATGAAAAGAAAGACAAGAAAATGAATAAAGTCACTATCTTTTCCTAGCATAAACAGGAAGCAAAATGAAAACTACAATTTTTTAAGATTTTCATAAAATACAAATTAATTTAAAAGCTTTAGATTTGCATGAAAATAACTGTTCTGAGTATTGGTTACCAAAAATATTAGTAGCCTTACTAGTTTTATATATTGTTCTGAAATTCTGAAGATATTTCTTTGTCATATGTGTTTTTCAGATTGACTAATAATTTCACCTAATTCTTCTTTTTATCATTTTCACTTTTGTATTCATTGTGTTTGCTAGGCTTTTTTCTAAATGGAATAAAAATTTTCACAGGAAATGGAAGAGTTTGTGCAGAGCTCTGGAGAACATGGTATTGTAGTGTTTTCTTTGGGATCAATGATAAGAAACATGACTGATGAGAAAGCCAATTTGATTGCTTCAGCCCTTGGACAGATTCCACAAAAGGTTGGCAAAGTTTCTCAATGGCAGGCATCCACTGAAGAACTCATCAAGTTCTGCAATTTCTGATTGCAGTAATGAACTCATTTGCCCTGCAGGATTGATGTGGTAAACTGTATACATCAGAAATATTTCAGAAAAATATACTTTTATTTAATAAGGAAATGTCCCAGTAACTTTAAGCAAGTATTTCTATGGGTTTGAAAAAAACCATACAGGTTATGATTTCCATATTGTCTTCAATTTTGTGTTTAGTCTCATTTTGGTATAGCCTTTATTATATATTTCAGGGAGATATTCAGAGCAGAAAAAAGCAAGTGGTGCCAATTCAAGGTTCACTATACCTTCAGCCATTCTAATTAAAAAATGAGGTGGGGCTAGCTGGGGTGTTGGCCACCCATATCTAAAAGAGAACAAAGCAAAAATTAGAGTGAAGTTGGGTGTTTTCCACACAGTGGAACTGGGGCATTTGAAATGTGCTCCACAAGGACTAGGCTTTTATCACATCACCTTCATATCTTCCCAGTCAAGAAAGGCAAAGGGAAATAACAAAAAATCAAAGAGAAATAAGCCTGTCTTGGGAAGATGTCCAGTTGGGCTCTCTGTAAAACATAATAGAGCTTAAATTTGTAACATACTTGTTTCCACTTTAGATTTTGAGTAGGAATGAACTACGCTAGATTTTAGTTACTGTTAGGTTTTTGAACTCCTATGCCAAATGTTAAGTGGATTGCATGCAATTAGTTTTAACATTCCCAAAGTAAATAGAACTCAAACATTTGTAAATGATGCTATATAGTAGGAGAATACTTTAACATTTCTAAAACCAGTACCTCATTTTAGAACAATGTAATGTGTTTAGGCTATAGCAGACCAAGTTAATCTCTGCTATGAATACATTGTGCTATAACATGGAAAAGGAAACAAATAGCTGAAGAAAATTATTTTAAAATGCACACTATTTTTGAAAAGCTACATTACTTATAAAGTGCAAATCAGCATTATTTCCTAAATTTAATTTCCAAATCTAGAAATGGTAATAATATGTCTTGTGGTAATATCAATTGAAACTTTAGAGTCTATTCAGCAATTAATGAATTTTAATATTAAAAAATTACATGTACTTCCTAAAATCAATTAATTGATTTTTAACAAAAATGTATTTATGAGATTTACATGGTTTAGATATCAAATATGCTTCCAGATCTAAAAATTCACTTTTGGGAAAATGATTACTTATAAACTTTAAAAAACTAAATAACCTATCTTTTTAAAAATAGGTCAGTATTAATATTCTCACATGAGAGTTACGATTAAAAACATATTAATGAAGATGCAAATAATTAGAAATAATTTACTCTTTGCAAATTCTCTACATTTCAAAACTATTTTGACCTTTTAAGTATTTTAATAATTTCCAAAATATTTAATTTATAATGTAGTATCTGACTTGTTTTAGTCATTATATGTCAAACATTTCTTCTGACTAATTATAAAACAGCATTTCTTCTGATTAGTTATAAAGCAGAAAACATTATTGTTCTATATTTCTCAGCATCTTCATATTTAACTTAGCATTCTTTAATTTTCAAGTATAGCATACAGAAAATCCAGTCTATAGTCTTAACAGGTTGTTTGGAGATTTGATGGCAAGAAACCAGATACCTTAGGAGCCAACACTCGGTTGTACAAGTGGATCCCCCAGAATGACCTACTTGGTAAGATGCTGGAGACCCAATACTGATATCCTAATTAAATAGGCATGATAATGCCTCAAGGTGGAACTAAACAAGGAGCATTTGTTCTTGAAAATCAAACCTAAACACTGACTGCACTACATATATTTCCATTGTTAGGAGAAGCAAAATAAATTGTAATAGTTGAGTTTTGTTATCCACAGAAATAATCTTAAGGGCCTTATTGAAAATCTACTGGCTTGTCATAGTAGATGCTTTAATGATTTGCGGGATGGCCTTCCACCTGTCTTTTCAAAGAAATGTATGTTTACAAATACTACTCAGAATAACACCCTTGATTTTTTCCTGTTATAATACATTTTCAATGGGAAAATTTTTACACATTTATCATGACTTAATATTTATTTCACTTTGGTCCCAGTTACAAATCTTGCTGACTCACACTCTTTTTTCAGAATTAATAAATGTACTATCCCTTTAAAAGAAAAGGTTCTCAATGTTATGACATCTTTCAAATATATCGCTTGGTTTATTATACTGTATGAACTTTGTCTGACAATCACACATTCATTGCTGTGGTCATTTACCATATTTGCCTGACAACATTCACTTTCCTTTCCTTTCTTGTTATGAGAAATAAAAAGACGTATCAGTGCTCCAGGTGTGGTAGTAAATGATTATTATCCCAGTACCTAAGGTACTGAGGAAGGAAAACTTTTGAGAGTTTCAGGACGGGCTAGACTACATAGAAAGATCAAGGCCACTTTGTCTCAAAAACAAACAAAAACAGGTGCCAAGGGGTTAGCTCAGTTGCACAATCACTTACCTGGCAAGTGCAAGTTTGTGAGTCCAATTCCAAGTACAAAATCAAAAATGTTATCCTACGTAAAATGATACATACATACAAATTCTTTATTCATAAAGTACCCCTGTTTAAGTATTTCATATTGTACATTTCTCATTGAATTTCTAAAAATTTATAATGAATTATTAGTCTGACATTCACCTAATCTTAGGTCATCCAAAAACCAGAGCTTTTATAACTCACGGAGGAGCCAACGGAGTTTATGAAGCAATCTACCATGGAATCCCGATGGTGGGCCTTCCCTTGTTTGGGGAACAACATGATAACATTGCTCACATGAAGGCTAAAGGAGCAGCTATGAAACTAGAATTCAACTCACTATCAAGTACAGATTTGCTAAATGCACTGAAGACAGTGATTAACAACCCTTTGTGAGTACAAACATTTTATCCACATTGTACTTACTGATAAGTTCTGATAAAAATCCAAGAAAATATTAGTGAGTCTGACATGAAAACTATTGAAATGCTAATGAGCTTAATGAAGAAGCTATCATGGATAGCCCAATTTGGGGGTCATGATGAACTTGGTCAGTGTTCTCATTTGAAAAATTTGTTCTAGTTTAAGCACAGTACAAGATTTTGAAATAGTCTGTAATGAAACAATTAGTCTTACTGAGAATGCTAAAACATAATTACAAGGAGATATGAAGGAAACAGTAAACTGAAGTCATGAATCTTGTGGGTGTGATCTTCCCACTTACTGATGAATTCAAAATATATTTATTTATAAAGAAGCAACCAGTGAAAACTAGTTCAGTGTTCAGATGAGATCGGGCATGTTCAGGGTGGTATAGCCATAGACTAGTTCAGTATTCAGAATGGCAATCTCTTTTTCATTTTCAATGATCTAACTATGAATAAAAATACAATGCTGGTTTCTGGTTAATACTGTTGTTAAACAGAGATGCAGAGAATAATCTATGAAGGCCAATCATGTGGCAAACTGGCTTTATTAACCTGGGCACAACATTTAACATGTAGTCCAAACTGTTGGTCCCCAAGACCCAGTGCCTTAATATTATATACTGAGTGATTTCTGGGTTGGAGCTTTGCTCCTAATTTGGTGTGACTTTTGGTGCTAGGGTTGGCTTTAAGGGCCAGAGAGACTTCCTGAGATTATGTCACCCAGGGCAAAAGCCTGTCTCATGCATGCTTAGTCTGCATGATTCAGCAAACAGGAAATTTGGAGGGATCAGCATGAAGACTAAAGTCTCTTTAGAGAGCTAAAATAGAGTATAAAATGGTGTTGTAGCTCCCACTTTACTGTAATTATTTAAAATTTTGCTTGCACTTGTAGTAAGATCTAGACAAAGATTTGCTTTTGTCTCTAAATTGCGGTAGTGATTTGAACATTTACAATAGGTCTAGTAAGAGTTTTTTACTATGTAATTCCAATTCCAAGTCTCAAAAGAACAGCGTATCTTATGTTTTCTATTTTTAATTGTTAGTTTTACCATTTTGAAGGAAATGACTATAAGCTCTAAGTTAGAAATAGCAGTGCAAGCCCAGCCTTTCTGATCACATCTTTTAATCTCATTTTTGAGAAGTTCTAGCTTATGCAGTAGGCTTCTTAAATGAACTCTGAAATAAAAAAAAAATTCTTGGTCTTGTACTGGACAAGGAAATAATTTTTAAACATTTTTCTGCATTCAGTTTACCTTTTCAAAAAACTTACATTCCACCACTTTGAAATAATTCTAAATGTATTTAAATTTCTTCAGCTATAAGGAGAATGCTATGTGGTTATCAACTATTCACCATGATCAACCAATGAAGCCCCTGGACCGAGCAGTCTTCTGGATTGAGTATGTCATGCAACATAAAGGTGCCAAGCACCTGCGACCCCTTGCCCATAACCTCACCTGGTACCAGTACCACTCTCTGGATGTGATTGGCTTTCTACTGGCTTGTGTAGCTGCCATTTCTTTCCTTATCATAAAATGTTGCTTGTTTTGTTTTCAAAAGTTTATGGAGACAGGAAAGAAGAAAAAAAGGGAGTAGAGCTTTTTCAGCTGATTGGCATTAGAAGGGTGACAATTTCATTTACCTCCACCTCCATGGGCAGAGTCATGACAAGATGGTCCTCAGCAGTTTACAAGTCCTTTGCCTCCCTTCCTACATATTGCAATCTGGATTGAGTACTGTGTGATTCAAAGTTCAACATTCCTATAATAATTCAATTTGTGTTGACATACGTTTTGTTTTCAATATTAAATAAATGAGTCTTACTGAAACTGCTTTGCGTGAACTGGCCAGGAGTGAATGATTAAACTGAATGATTGCACTACAGGATCAAAAGCACACAGGCTCCATGAGGTGTAATGGTTCAAATATGCAGCAAAATCATACAAATAAGTAAACTGTGAGAAAACTGTCATGCAAGCTTTTTTAAAAAGCATAAATAGTAGAGCAAAATCACACGGGCTATATGACAGATCAATGCTTAAACTAAGGGGCAAAAATTATACAGGCATTGTGAGGGTCAAACGGTTAAAAAACAAGAAGTTTACATTTCTAAAAAGGTTTTTCCTGGACATATCCTTCCCAAGCCCTAAAAAATATGATAAACTTTGAGACAGGTCCTGGCCCAAACTGTTTTTCTCCTGCTTTTTGCTCTCATACTGATGGTCTAAATAAACCAGAGATCTTTCCTCTTGGGGTTTTTCCTTCTCTTGGTTTATCCCTAAAAGATGTTTGCTGTGAATGGAGAAAAGTCCCTTCTGATCCTCTCAGTATGTTAAAGAAAATCTCATGTCCAGGTAACTTTTTCATCCTCCATGTTCTCATGGTTGCCTTCTGCCACAATATCAGTCTGTTGAATTGAGGAAATGAGTATTTTGTAGAATTTTAGAAACATTTTCTACTCAAATGAAATGTGTTTCTCTGTATTCTGTTAATGTCAAAATATCAGATGAAGACATTATGTAAGCAGAGCAAGACAAATTTAATTTAAAAATGAAGTGAGGTTAAGAAACTTCATTATAAATGGAGTTCATCTACAAAGAAAACATGACCATTTATATCATGAGAATAAAAAGAGTCATTGCTGAAATGAAGGGATTATAACCAAACAAATTTTGAGGATATAGAACAGTGAAAAAATTACCGAGGAAAGATACAGAAAGTTTCTTAATATGACCTGGCAAAAGAGATTAAAACATATTCTTTTAAGTTTAGGAGAAACACATTGTCTTCATGATCAAAGAAGTAACAGGAAGTTTAGGATCACCTGTAGAGACATAACCCATGATTTAATGCAGATAGAAGGCATGGTCTATTAACTGAAGAGTTTTTTTTTTAAATTTAAAGAGAATAAAACAAAAGAGAACATAACAAAGCAAATCAAAACAGAACCATTCAAGCAACACTGTATTTCACCACAAGACAACCCGATATTAACAGTAGCTACCATAATGTCTCCTTTCTTTGACATAGTTGAGCATATTTTCACATCCAATAATATCAAACATAACAATATAGTATAAAACCATTCAAAAGAATGAAAATATTACAGGACTTCAAAACCAAATAGCAGGCTTCAAAACCAAATGAACAATGGCTACTTAAATATCTCATTTTTCTCAAAAAAGTGTCTATACCATCACACATAACATAATCCAATGAAACACAACAAGATAGAACCAATCAAAACTAACAGTCATGGTAGGACCTCAAAACAAGATGATAGTAGATCAGCAATGGCTATCATAATGTCTTGTCTTCTTCAAAATACCTATTCATACCATCACACATAATAAAATCATACCATTAAACATAGTAAAACCTTTCCTAATTTCTTTCTCACTGAGTTTGTGGTTTGTGTGCAGGAATGTTATTGACGTTTATGGTTTGACTTTGTATCCAGCTGTGGATCTAAAGCTGGCTTTTAAATCTAAAACTCTTGGTGGGATTTTTGTGGTCACTTATACAGAATGTGCTGTCATCCACAAATAGTGATAATTTAACTTTTCCTCCATTCTTATTTCTTCCTTTTGCCTCTGCCCTGGATACCGTTACCTACAACTATTCTGAATAAGAGTTGTGATAGGGGATATCCTTGCCTCATTTTTGATTTTAGAGTGAGAGCATTCAATTTTTGACCATTTAATATGATGTTGCTTGTTGGTTTGTCATAGATTTTTTTATAATATTGAGTTAAAGTGTATCTCTTCCAATATCCTTTAATGTTCTATTTGGAATGAATACTGGACTATGTCAAAGCTTTTTTCTGCATCCGTTGAGACAATCGTATGTTTTTTTTTTTTTTTTTTCTCCTTGACTCTGATATAATGTTGTGTTACATTTGTTGATTTGTGTATGTTAAATCACCTTCCTGGAATTAGTCCTACTACTTCATGGTGTATAATCTTCTTCATTATTTGCTGCATTGTTTGCCATTATTTTGTTGAGATTTTTTGAGTCTCATGTTAACCAGGGAGATTTGTCTGTGGTTCTTTATGAATTGTATTCTTGTCAGAAGGATGCTAAAATATCAGGTAACTGTGCATAACGGAATAAATCTGGGAGTATTGCTTCCCTTTCAACTTCCTTAAAGACTGTTGAGAAGTAGTGACAGTAGAGTTTCTCTAAAATTCTGTAAGAAAGCAGTGAATCCATCAAGACCTGTGCTTTAATTTTTTGGTACATTTGTAATTACATCTTCAATATTATTGACAGATAATCCTTTGTTTAGAATTTTATTATCTTCTGGGTTCCTGTTTGGTAATTTGTATGTATCTAGAAATCTGTCTAACTTTGATGTTCCCCATCTTATTAAAATTCAGGCTCTCAAAGTAAGCATTAATAGTCTTCATTTATGTAGATACTGATGTGATTTCATCCTTCTCATTCCTAATGGCATAGATTTGAGTCTTTTATTTTTGTAATAAAGTTAATTGAGATTTTGCCAATTTTATTTAATCTTTCAAAGAGTCACCTCTTGATTAACTGACTCCTTGTAGTTATTTCTTTTCAGTGATATTACTTTCTGGTTTGATTTTTATAATTTCCTCTCTCATACAAATGTGCTTGATTATTCTCTTAAAGTTGAAATTCAACATCAGATTGTGTGTTTAAGGTCACATTATTTTTCTGATATTGAACTTCAACACTATAAATTTCACTCTTAGGTCTAGTTTTACTGCATCTGATAAATTCCAGTATGTTAGATTGACATTATCATTTAACTGTAGAAACTGTTTAATTTCTTCTTTAACTTCATCTGTGACCAATTGGTTGTCCAGAAAGACACTTAAAAATTTAAAGTGTTTATAATGTTCTTGTTGTCCATTTCGCCATTGTTTTTCTAATTTCATTGCACTATGGTATGATAATAGTCACAGGACAATCTTAATTTTTCACATTTTCTTAAGCATTTTCTATGAGCTAGTATGTGATATGTTTTGGAAAATATCCTGTGTGCAGCCAAGAAGAATGTACATTCTCATATTGTAAAGTAGGACACTGTCTATATATATACTAAGTCCATTTTTCATAGTTTTCATTTAGTTTTGATATTGCTTGTAGATATATTTTGTCCAGGGAAACTGTCAATTTGTGAAAGTTGGATAATGAGGTCCACTATTGCAATTGTATTAGTGCTAATTTTATCTTTCATATCCATTAACATTTGTTTGATATAATTGAGTTAGCTGATAGCTTTTGCATATAATATATATATATATATATATATATATATATATATATATATGTAATTTTTCTCCTCTTGTATTGTCCCTTTAAAAATGATTTAATGACCTTTTCTCTCTTGCTCAGTCCTGCTTTAACATCCATTTTGCCTACAAAGAGTACGCTTATTCTGCTTTTTTCCTAGCTCCTGTCCAATGGTGTATTATTTTTCCATCCTTTGCTATTTAGCAAATAAATTTCTTTTGAATGAAAAGTGTTTCTTGTATGCAGCATATTTTTGAACCTTTCTTCTTGCTCTACCCTACCAATTTGTATCTTTTGACTGGTCAATAGAGACAGTATACAATTATGGGTTTAACTTATATGCATTGATTTATCATTGTCATCTTAATATCCAATTGTTAATTTCTGTTTTTTCTCCATCTGTTTTATTACTTGCCTTGGCTTTGGATTCATTTTTGTCCTCATTTTCTCTTTTTAGAATCATCTTCAATATATTTTGTAGTACTGGTTTTGTGGTCATAAATTTTTTCTGGTGTTCTTTTTTAATCTATCTCATTTCTCAAGACACTTTGAAAGATAGTTTCTCTGGACACATCGCTCTGGACTGGAGATTGTTTTATTTAGCAAGCTCTCCTTGACTTAGGGTTATTGTTGAGAAGACTGATGTAATTTTAATAGGCTTTGCTTTATAGTGATTTGTTTAGTTTTCTAACATCTTTTAATATTCTATTCTTGTGTTGGTTTTCTGGAATCATTAGTATTATATGTATTCATATAAACATTTCTTAGGATCATCCCTAATTGGAATTCTATATTCCTCACTTTTCTGGGTGCCATATTCTGTTTTTGTGCCTGAGAAGTTTTCTGTCATTACTTCTAAGAACATGTTTTTATGTCTTTTATGCTGTCTCCTGCTGTTTCATTGACTCCAGCATACATTTGTGCCATTATTCTTTACATTTTTTTTTCTGCTGTTGAGACTGACTTTTCATAGTCCCTTGATTCTTTTAGCACTTTGTTTTCAAGACCAATAACTGAAATCCTATCTTCTGGCTGTGATATTTGTTTCTCATAATTACTCATTCTCATTGGTATATTTTCAATAGAATTTTAAATTTTCTGGATCAAATCTGTTTGAATCATTTCCACTGATTTCATTTCTTTTCTACCTTTGGCATTCATGAATTCTTTCATTTTTTGGTCTTTCTTTTTTTTAAAACCAAGGAAAATAAAACACACTAAAAGCAGTCAAAATAAACCAGTACAAATAATACATGACTTCAAAACTTTACAAAATCAACAATCGTTAGGATAATACTTTTTTTTTTTCTTCCAAATGTTGGGGTAAAACTTTGGACATAGTAAAAATCGAACAGAATAAAATAAAAGCAATAACTGCAATAAAGAACTTCAAAACAAGCTAGTAGTAAATCTAAAATGGCACCATAATACATCCTGCTATCTTTTAAATAGCTGCTTAGGCACTCAGATTTAAAATAATCAAACAGAAAAAAAAAAGACAACACAACTAAACAATGAAAATGATATGGTTGAAGGCAGGGCTTATTTCTTGATGATGCCTTGTTCTCTCCCTTTAAGTTCTATAAATTTTGCTGATTCATGGAGAAAGGCTTGGATCTGGCTGTCCCCACTCTGATATCAGCACTCACATCTTTCTTCATTTTTGTAAATTATTTTTTAAAAACATTTATCATCTCTAGAATCAATATCCATGTCGTTGCACATGATTACCGTCTCTGAAGTGATATGGAAAGTTATTTGATTTAATTTTTCCTGGAGTCTCATTCATATTATTTACTATTTTCACTAGTACCACTTATGGTAATCTATGTGGGTAGACTTTGAATTGTTACACCTCATTGCATCCCAGGCATGCTTTGGCAAATTAGATGTTTTGAGTTGCAACTTGTAAACATATCTTATTATTTATTATTACTTTTGGTTTAATGCCTGTGTTTGTAGTTTAATTCCTTCATTGATGCTTGTAAATTGTTTTTGGTAAGTAGCTTTATTGATACTACTGAGAAATTTAGGAAACAAACAACCCTCAGAGAAGTCTTCCAGGTGTTGCTCTTTTTGGTTTTGAGGCAGCTGCATGATCTTATCTCTTCACTTTGTTAGAGATAAAAATTTGCTTCTAGTTTGGGTTAATCCCTGATTCTCTGGCACTGGCATAAAGAATCTGTATTTTGCTTATGGTCCATAGACAATGTCATCCTTGGCATACTGAGAAGAACATTTTACAAGAATTGTATATCACCTAGGCTAAACTAGTAAAATCAGCAATAAAAAAACATCAAATAAAGTCCAGAAAATGTCCAATGAGATACTATTTTTATCTCTTAACGGTGGAAACTATATTGGTGCTTATATATAAGAAAACCTAAAACAAATCAGATTAAATAGAACAAACAATATTTCAATATTGTGACTTCATCATGGGAGATAATTTAAAAATGCTTAGTGTGAAAAATTAAGAACAATTAAGAAAATGAAACAATTAAAAGCAAGACCAAAAGGCAAAGGAAAATTGCACATACATTGGAACACTGTTGAGGACAGGAGGGAGAGAAGAAAAAAAATTAAATGCAGAGTAAAACTGACCAATAATACTAATAATAATGATATAGACAATGAAGAAAATAAGAGATCAAGAAAATAAAAAATGAAGGGGAAAAATAGATCCAATTCATGCTACATTTCTGCTGCCCCTTATAAAAAGACCAATCAGACAGAGCGTAGATTCATGCTGATTAATCCAATCAAATCACCTGAAGATTTATTGTGGATTAGTGGGCAATTTTAGTAACGCTCCATGTTCCATGTCATTGAATTTCAGTATGTTTTCTGAATTTGAAGGTAGAAAATGACTTGTGCAGTCCACAACACTTTTGTGCCTTCCACAAGTTTGTTATTGCTCCTGACCTCCTGCCAAATTGAACATGATTTTGTCTCACACTGAAACTGGGAGCTATGAGATGAACCCTGTCTTCAGCTGCTTTGAGGCCTGAGCTTAGTTGACCGCTCTCCAAGATGATTAATGACAAAACCATCTCCTGGTGTGTTTTCACAACAGAATAATGCACCAGCCACTGTAATCTCTTGCAACCACTGGTGCATTCCACAGTGGGGGGCTCTGGGGTTATCAGTAGCCACTGTACATCTGCTGGTGTGAGATGCCCTTCTCATACAGAGAATCCGGGCTTAGGAAGAATGTACTGCTTGCTGCCTCCTCCTTCTGCATTGCAATCTCTCTTCACTCTCGCCATGGGATTTAATTCTCTTTTCAGTTCATAGCTGGTTTGCAAAGAACCACATCCCTTATCTTTCCCTTCCTAATTTTGCTGAATTCCAGCCTCATTACACCACTAATAATGGTTTTCTGCTGTTCACCACTCGGCCACTCCCAGAAGTTCCTTAAATTTTGTAAAAGTAAAAGTTTTATTAAAATAAAATTATTATACTACCCAATTTTCAAACTTAAGTTGTAAGCCTTTGTAGATTTTAGCACATTGAAAAACTTGTACACTGATATGTGCAGTCAAGTTTACATAATTTTTGTTACTCTACTAAGTAGCTATCATTTCTGAATTTCTCAGAAGCCATGAAATTTTTCTCTTTCTTCAAACATTTTCTTCCTCTGGGAATTTTTTTTTCTTGCTTTAGTTTTAGAGTGAAAATAAACTATGCTCCCAGGAGCAACAAAGACCTTAACTTGTCTAAAAAAGTGGAAATAATATTAAGAGATCTCTCACACCATTGTTAAATGAAACTAACTACTGAAAACCAAAGTATACTTCAGTGTTTCTAAAATTAATGTGTCTAATTTGGTGAGTTTTTAGTATTTTCTAGATGATAGTCCTTTTCCTGAGGAGAAGATGATAAATATTATTTTCCCAACTGTATGCTGTCTCTTCACAGTAATAGTGGCTTACTTTTCTATAAAATAGGTTTTAAAATTAATATGGTCTCATTCTTTCATATTTGATATCATTTCTTGTGCCACTGTGTTTTTATTCAAAAAAATTTGGCATAGGCATACATATGCAAGAGTTTTGTCTATTTTATCTCCTAGCAGATTAAGTATTTCTGTTGCAACATTAAAATCTTTGATCCATTTTATTTTAGTTTAGTGGATGGTGAGAGGTATGGTTCTAAATTCAACCTTCATCATGGGTGTTGTTTAAGCAGGACCATTTGTTAAAGAGTCTTTCTTTCCTAAATTGAAGGGTCCTGGTTCCTTAAATGAACACTTCTTGTCAATATAGTCTGTTTACTGTACACTGAAAACACAGATTTCACTGAATTTAACCCATAAATACTTTACCCAAGTCCAGTCCACTGGCTGGCTAGACTTTACATTATTTACATTAAATCAAAGGTTAAGATTTTCAAGTAGTTAGAAAAACAATGATAGTTAAGAATGATGGTTCAGAGAAAGGTGAAGAAAAAGAATGCAGTCCCAACAATTCAGAAAATGTTTCTCTACTTCTCATAAATGCATTAAGTGAATTTATTATAACATGATTTATAAATATATGCTAATTTATACTAGACTCAAATTCATGTACTCATTACCAAATATATGCATTTTTCATACTGTGTTTGTCCTTCAATTTTTCATTCTGCAATAAATCTCAAGCCTGTTTACATATGCATTTACTACTCTTCCAAAAGTCCACAGATGGGTATCTTTAAGTTCTTAATTACATGTGTTCATGTATATAACAGTCAATATAATGTCAAAAATAGTATTTAAAATTGATCATGTTATTGTTTTGTAATTCACTACATTTACTGCATATTTCAACAGATGTACTAAGTGACTCTGTCTAGGTGAAAGTATCAACTTGAGCTCAATCTTGATGTGAGGCTTATATTAAAAGCATTCAGAAAAATGATGGTTAGCTATTATTTTCTGGCTAGGTCTTCCTTTTGGTGGAATGTTTTTATCATAGTTATATTTAGCTCAGATCCTATTGTAATCTTTTCTATTGGCCAACTTTGTATCTAAATCATCATGTCTACATAAGCACTCCTTTTTAAACAGCAAAAATTTATTTATCTTTTTCTGTGTACATATTGCACTCATCTCCTGTTGATTTTTCTACCCATTCTTTTGTACAGAAGAATTAGAATGAGAAATTTTGTTATTGCTGAGTTTTGCCCTAGAAAATATTACAGGACATTATAACAGTGGAAGGCCAAATCATGGATGCTTACCCTGATGGTCACTTCCTCCTTTTTATGTGATTACAAATTCCTTTTCCTTTCCCTGTGCATGAAAACAAAATTTCAATCAGCTCCTTGCATGGCATCAATGCCTGCAATAAACACCAAATCCATTCAAAGGTAGCATATAATCTCACTCCTTTATCCAGACAGAGGAAAGATCCAAACTGCTGGTATCTGTAGGTTCTGCTCCACTGTCTTTAAATAAAAAGGCCACTTTTTTCTTATATTTTGTTCCTTTATTGCACCAGGAAACACTAATAATTTGGTGCCAAAATTTTGGAAGCTGGCCGAGTATGTTGGCTCCTGGGAGTCACTCATAATTCAAGCTCCCACGTCCAGGAACCATTTCTCCTTTCTGTGAGATCTGTTTATTTGTCACCACCAGTCTGCATGCAACACTGGCCTATCTCATTTAACCACAGCTGAGCCACCTTCTGTCTGGGGTTTTAGTTTCCATGGTCTGGGCCATGTCATATAACCTATTGCCACCCCTGGGCAAAGATAGCATTACTCATGCTCTTTAGCTCACCTGAGGCAGAGCTGTTCCCCTCTTGTCCTCTGGGACCCTAATCTGCACTTTTGGTTATAACCAATGGGAACAGATTGTAACTGTTCTTTCACACTTCCAAAATAAATGATTACTTCTTTTGATAAGTATGATCCAGGACAACTTTTATGTTCCTTGGGGGAGGTAAAACTCTCATGTCCCAAGGAGAAGTTGTTCTTCTGGCAAACTTTTATTTCAGTCATGGGAAACACTACTTCCTGTTGCCAGAAAAACATACCTCTGTGGTGGTTGGTTTGTAACCTTGGCTCTCTTGTTCTAAAGAAGGCAATAAAAATTAAAAACAAAACAAAACAAAAAAAACTAATCTTTTGCTCTCAGATGGCTTGACCAACCAACCAGTTTAACAGCAGCCCATTGCCTAAGTGTGGAATGTTTGACCTTTTATTCTTCAAAATTTATATAACTTTTGTTACACTGCTGACAAGTTAGCAGAAATCCCATATATATAGGCCTTCTTTACCCTAAGGATGTGTTCTTCTCTCATTCAGTAATGTATGGCAACCCACAAATTTCCAGGTAATTCTACTCTACCAGGAACTCTCCTTTCTTCCCCACCAGACTGCTTAGATGATGTGCCTCCCATCTTTATTCCCTCTCTCCCATATGTGCAAGATCAACTTCTGCAGCTTTCTAAGCCAGAGGGTTCTGTGCCCACTACACCATCCTCTTTCCCTTCCCCAGAGGCCTCTAATCCTTCCCTTTTGCTCCCTCATCTCAGATTTCTCAATCCCATACACCTGAACTCTCTATTCTGTTGGACAGCTTTTCTTTGTCCCCTATTCCTGCATCAGTATTTTCCCTGTTCTCTCACCATACGTGGTCTCATGTATTTCAGTCATCTAATAGGCCTAATGATTCTCAGCAGCCATCTTGCTACAGCTCACATGGAGAACAGCAGCCATCTTGCAGCCTTCCACCACGTGACAATGCACCAACATCTTGTTACAGGTCATAGGATCAAAGCTGCCATCTTGTGGTCTCTTATCATGTGATGAGCAGCCATCTTGCTTCAGCCATCTTGCTTCAGTCACCATCTTGTGTTCCCTCACAGTGTCATCAATAGCAGCCATTTTTCTGTGGGCCATATAGTAATCATTCACCATGTTGCATTGTGATGAATAGTCATTTTGTAGTCGATCAGCTGATAATTGCCCACACATGCCTGCTGGGCAGTTAGTAGCTCAGTGGCCATCTAAACTTCCCACTCAACAGCCTACTCAGTCTTAGTCCCAATTCCTGCTTCAGAAACATGCTGGCTCTGAGGGACAAGTTCATATTCACCTTCCTTTTTCTCTTTCTAACCTATCTCAGATTAGTCACAAATTAGGTTGCTTCTCTGTTGATCCCTAGAATTACATTGGAGTGTTTAAATTTATAACTAATCATTATGATTTACATTTCAAGGATATGTATGTGATTCTGAACAAAACCTTGCTGAGCTGTGGCAAGCAGCTTGAGAAGAAGCTGACTGCAGACATAAGGCAAATGCACTGGGCCTACTGCAGTGCCGGAACAGGATCCTAACTGGAATTATTAAATTGAAGGTTCTTGTAAAATACATAAGATGATTGAGTGTATAATTGTTTATAATACCTTAATAAAGTAGCTCACCAACATTTTAACTATAACAAGTATTACAACAGGTCCAAGAGTCTAATGAGAATCAAATGGTGGTCCTCAGTTGGTTTAGGGACACCTTAATTAAGTTTAGTAATGTAAATCCAGACTGTTACGAAGGGACAATTGTTATTCACTCTTTATTTTCTTGCTCAGTCTACTCCTGATATTCATGTAAAATTATTAAAGGGTGAACTTGGCCTTCAAACCCCACAGAGACATCTTCTTAATATGTCTTTGTGTGTTTTCAATAACTTAAAATGAGGAAAAAGAGGCACAAAAAAAAACCAAGCTTGCTAAATATCAATGTGATCTTTTAGCAGTGGCACTTGGGTCTCCCAAGACAGGAAAACCAAAACAAGGGAGAGCTGCTTGAGCCACTCATGGACCATGCTTCAAGTTCAACAAGAAAGGACATTGGGTAAGATGTTCCTTTGGGGAACACCTTCTAGGGGTTCCTTTGGGGTCTTGCTCCCATTGCAATCTCAAGGGCCATAGGAAGAACAACTGTCTCAGCTAACAGAGAGGAGGTAAACCATCCTCTAACTCCTTGCATTCACAAGGAGTGAATTGAGAAAATCTCATCAAACTGGATTCATCACTGACTGATCTAAATGGACTTGCTGCTTAAGATTGATGAGGCTCATGGCCTATAGTGTTGGAGACCACTAGAAAATGGCTTTCAGCAGGATTTCAATTTTACTAATTAGCTTTCTATGTTTATCTGTGAGTCTGTCCTAGGCCTAGGTCCCTTACCTAGTGACAGGAGTTGATTCATAGTAATTGAAACTCTATGAATCGCTGGTCCTGGGTGAGGTGTGTAGTGGCCTGTGTGTCCAGAGATATCTCAAAGGGAAGGATAAGCCCACAGCTGTGTACACTCTGGCTCCAACCCCAATTAACTAGGTAGAGACTACAGCTGCAGAAATTACTCATACAGTCTCACTTCTACTATGTATTCATGATAAGACAGTGCTAGGGAGTCATGCTTGAAGTGACTCCCACGGTCCTGCTCATTGCCTGTGCTTTCCTCTGTTTCTCTGTGCTTTGCCCCTGGTGTTAATATAAGTCGACTGATCCAGAGAATCCTTTGTTTTAACCCTTAAAGTCTTGAGCTTAGTTAAAGGGCTTTAACCCTCCTGGAGCCCTAAAAATCATACAATTTGTCTCTTTTTATTTAATATCCACTGTACATTCATTTGGGAGATCAGGGCTCTAGGACAGAACCTGATACCACAGCCCCATTAAGATGTCCTTCTAGAACCATGAGTCTCAATGGAAATCTCAGGTAAGCCATTCTCTGTACTTGTAGACATGGAGCTGATATAGTGCTCCTCCTGAGTTTTCAGCCTGTTGTATTAGGTCCTCAGTCTCTGTAGTGGGTGTTTGTAGCCAGCCAACACAGTCTCTTCAGACATGGTCTATTCCATGCATGTGCTAGACTCTCTTCTTCACCCAAAGCTTCCTAGCAATCCCAATATGTCACACACCACTTTTAGATAAGGCTGTACTTGAAAATCTCCACTTTTCCATTACCTTCTCCCCCCACACAACTCTAGTGCACCAAATACACTCACAGTGCACCACAAAGCCATCACCTCCTCCTCTTCTTCTCTGGCTAATTCCATAGTTTGAGATTCCTCCAATCTCATGCTACTCATGCCATTCCTATTGTAATTTTTCCCTAGGTTCCTTCAAATTTTCCTTGTGTTCACCAATATCCTATCGGTCCCAAGTATTTTCAGTGACTTAAACATGCAGTCAAGTGTCTTTTAGGCAAAAATTTTGTTAAACCTACTCACTCACCCTACAATACTTTCCTTCTCCCCGTACTCAAGTCTAATGGGTCCTGTCTTCTGATACAATAGCTTAAGGTACTAAATGATGCTGCTATTCCAAATCACTGAGTGGTGCTAAACATTTGTACCATGCTCTTTTATATCCCTCCCTCAACCACTCACTTTACCATCCTAGATCTTAAAGATGACTTTTTAAACAATCTCCTTACACCCTGGTTGTCAGGATTTCTTTGCATTTACATAGAGTAACCCAGGCAACCTTAAGTCTCAACAACTTACTTGGACAGTGCTCCATCAAGGGTTTAGGAATAGTTCGTTTGCCAACCTCTTGCTCCTGCCTTTGTAGCTCTTGAACTGAAACCCAGAACTTTCCTTCAATACATTAATGGCATCCTCTTGTGGTCTGCATCCTGTATACAGCATTCATTAGTCTCCTTAATATTCTTGCTGGTCATGAGTACAGTGTTTCTCCTGCTAAAGTCCAAATAACTTACCTGAAGTTAAGCATCTAGGTCTCTCTCTCACTCCAACAATGCAATCTACCACTACAGATGACAAGGTAATTCTTTGGGATCTCCAGGTGCCCACAACCAAACAACAGGTTCTACATTTCCTAGGTTTAACTAACTTATTTTGACTCAGGAGTCCTAACTTTGCAGCCATACCCAACCACTCTACAGAGCATCTAAGGGCCCCTTATCTGAAACCATAAACTCCACTACACCCAAACATACCTCTTTCATAAAGTGAGAGTCTCCTAAGGACTCCAGCCCTTATCCTTCTGGACCCCACCAAATTCTTCACTCTATACACTACTTTTCAGGGTCACAATACTGTAGGTGTACTAGGACACAAAAAGTGACCTTCTTTTCAAATGGTAGCCTACTTGTAAAAGCAGTTAGACAACACAGTAAAAGGATGGGCACCTAGTATCCAAGGCCTTGTGGCTACAGCCCTACTAACACAGGAAGTTAAAAAGTTTACACTACGGCATTCTATTACAGTACACTCACTGCATCATCTAAGTGAGCTTATCTCACATAAGATCACTCTCTGTCCTGATGACCTCTTAACATATTCAACAAGTGCATCTAGTCTTCTCTCAGGACCCTTCTAATTATTTTGCAAGTAGAGGGTATCTTAACCTGGCAACTTTGATTCTCATCTCAGAAGGCAACCCTCACCATGACTGCACTGAGGTTTACAGATGACTCCACTCCCTTTCCCTCACATTAGTCAAACATGTCCTTCTTTAGCTTTTGACACATAATTCAGAGATGGCAGTTCATGAAGCACGGGCCATCAAAAGAGAATAGGATGTGCCATAGTTAACCAGTAAAAAATCATACAGACTAATCCTCTGTCACCTCGGACATATTCCCAGAAGGCAAAACTTATTGCCCTTACATGGGCTCTTACACTAGCAAAGGACAAAGTTATAAATATGTACACTGATTCGAAGAACACACTTAGCATTTTACAGTCTCATGCTGCTCTCTGGCATGAAAGAGGATATATCAACACTTTAGGGAACCCCCATCATTAATGTACATCATACCCTTAAACTCTTACAATCAGCACAAATTCCAAAAAAAGCAGCAGTTATTCATTGTAGAGGACACAAAAATTCTGCACATCACATTGCTCAAGGCAATGCCTTTGAAGGGACACAAGCCAAGATAGTTTCACAAAGACTATATCCTTTTCATCTTCTCTCATTAGTCCCAAAAACTCTACCTCAATCGCATTATTCACAAAAACAACTAAAATTACTTCATGGACCATGTTACACACAAAACACTCAGGGATCGATTTTACAGGGATCAAAATTTATGCTGCCAGATTAGCATGCCTCAGATATCATTACCAACTTACACAACTGTTTCAATATAGGATGACAGGCACTCTACAGGCTCTTTTTTTTTTAAATTTTATTTAAAAGGAAAAAAGAGAAAAAACAAAATGAAACAAAGCAGTGTAAGGGTACAAGTAATACAGAACTACAAAAAAAAAAAAATAAAAAGTAAGAAATCACCGGTTAATAGATTACATATTATCATCTTAGAGATACTTGCTCAAATCACAGTATCAAAGCATACAAAGTGGACAATCAAACAGTGAGACTGCAAACAGTTGTGTTCAATGATCCAACCAAAAACATTAATATGGTTAGCTATTTAACACCCCTAAACACTCTTCTGTTGTATCATTTAGAACTCTTTTCTTTCCCTCTCTTTTTTACAACAAAATTTACACATTTTGGGTTTTATTACTCCTTAGTTCTTATTACATTTTGGGGGGGGTGGAGAGAATAAAGTCAAATATGGCAAAACAAAGCTGTCAGACAAACCAAAGATAGACATAGCACATGATGTAAAACAGAGTACAAGGTTATCAACAATGGTTATCAACAATGTCTCTTGTTTCCTTAAAAAGAATTGTCTATCTCATTAGATATTATAAAGTTGAACAAAACAGAAGAGAACAAGACCAATAAAACTTAAGCATTGTAAACATTACAGGACTTCCAAAGGAGACAATAGTCAAACCAGAATGGGCATCTTAGTGAATCTTATTGCCTTCAAAGTAGTTGCCTATACCCTCAAACTTGATACTATCATACAGAATGGAACAGAGTCTAATCAGTCAAAACAAGATAGTGGGAGTATTACAGGACTTCAAAACAAGTTAATAGGAAATCAAAAAAGTTACTATTATATACCCTGCTAATTTTTTAAAAAAATTTTCCCCTTAATTAAAAAAAAACATTAAAAATAACTAAATAATTTTTTAATGAATAAGGTAGAGATTGAGATAAAACAGGACATAACAATATAACAATACAGATCAAAGCATGACTGTCTCATCAACCTAGTGGTTCACCACCAAATAACCTGACTTAATAGTAGTTACCATAGTGTCTGTCTTTTTCCTTGAAATATTTGAATAAAACTTCATATACTATAGCTTCAAGTATTTCCATATAAAGAAACCCAGAATAAAGCCTTTCCAATTAATAAGTGAAAATGTTATAAGGCTTCAAGGCCACATAATGGGGAATCATGAATAGCACACACTTTTATATATTTGAATCATTACTTACATTAGGGAAACTATTCAGTATTCATACATGCGAGATTGATTTATTTCACTTATGAGTATGGTCTCAAGCTGCACCCATTTATTGATAAATATCTCAATGTGACCCTTCTTTATAGCTGAATAATACTCCATTGTATAGAAATACCACAACTTTTTTTCCATTCCTCAGCTGATGGACACTTGGGTTGTTTCCAAGATCTGGCGATTACAAATTGTGCTGCTATAAACATAGGTGTACATATATCACTGTGGTATGATGCTTTCAGTTCTTCTGGGAATATGCCTAGAAGTGGAATAGATGGAACAAATGGGACTTCCAATCCCAGCTTTTTGAGAAATCTCCAGACTGACCTCCACAAAGGCTGCACCAGTCTACACTCCCACCAACAGTGTAGGAGAGTTCCTTTTTCCCCAGAGCCTCTCCAGCATTTGTTGTTGTTGGTTTTCTTGATCCTGGCCATTCTTTCAGGAGTGAGATGGTATCTCAATGTGGTTTTAATTTGCGTCTCTCTAATGACTAATGATGATGAACATTTTTTCATGTATTTATTTGCCATTTGCATTTCTTCATCTGAGAAGTGCGTATTCATCTCAGATGCCCATTTTTGAATTGGATCTTTGAATTTTGGGGGTCTGAGTTTTTTTTAATTGTTTATATGTTTTAGACAAGAGTCCCTTGTCTGAGAGAGAGTTCACCAAAATCTTTTGTCAGTTTGTGGGTTTGGTTTTTAGCATGCTGGAGATTTGTTTTCACATGCAGACACTTTTTAATAAGAAGTGGTCCCAGCTATTGATTCTGGGAAGTATTTCCCATGCGGTTTGAGTCCTGTTCATGAATTCTCTACCTACCCCTATGTCTTCAAGGTTTCTACCCAAATTGCTTCCAATAGATTTAGTGTTTCTATTTTAATATTCAGATCTTTGATCCATTTAGATTTTAATTTAGTACATGGTGATAGACATGGGTCTAGCTTTAGTTTTCGGCAAATGGAGAGCCAGTTTTTCCAGCACCATTTATTAAAGAGACTGTCATTGTTCCAGTGAACCTGCTTGGCTCCTTTATCAAAGATAAGGTGGTTCAGTGTGTTTGTAGTTGTGGTTGTATCTTCTAATCTATTCCATTGATCTTCAGTTCTGTTTTGATTCCAATACCATGTTGATTTTACTACCGTTGCTTTGTAGTATAACTTCAAGTCAGGGATTGTGATGCCTCCTGCTTTGTCTTTGCTGCTTAGAATTGCCTTTGCTATTCTAGGTCTCTTCTGGTTCCAGATGAAATTTAGGAGTGATTTCTCTAGATCTATAAGGTATGTTGATGGTATTTTTATTGGGATTGTATTGAATCTGTATAACAGTTTTGGGAGAATGGCCATTTTCACAATGTTTGTTCTTCCTATCCATGAGCAAGGTGATGTCGTTCCATTTTCTGAGATCATATTCAATTTCTTTTTTCAGTGTATTATAATTTTCACTGCATAAATCTTTCACTTCTGTTGTAAGAGTAATTCCTAAATATTTCAATTTTTTCCTTGCTAGTGTGAAGAGTGTAGTTTCTCTTATTTTCCTCTCTGTGATTTTGTTGTTCATGTATAGTAATGCTATTGATTTCTGAGTATTGATTTTGTATCCAGCCACATTACTGAATTCATTGATTGTATCTAAGAGTCTGTCAATGGAGTTTAGGTGGTCTTCTACGTGGAGTATCATGTCATCTGCAAACAATGATAATTTAACTTCTTCTTCTCCTATCTTTACCCCTTTTATTTCTCTCTCCTGCCTAATTGCTCTGGCTAGTACTTACAGTACTATATTAAATTGGAGTGGTGATAAAGGACATCCTTGTCTTGTGCCTGATTTTAAAGTAAAGGCTTTCAATTTTTGGCCATTTAGTATGATGCTGGCTGTTGGTTTGTCATAAATGGCCTTTATTTTATGGAGGTAAAGACCATCTATTCCAATTTTCTGTAAAGTTCTTATCATGAGTAAATGTTGGGCCTTATCGAAGGTTTTTCTGCATCTACAGAAAGGATCATGTGATTCTTACTTTTGGCTTTATTGATATGGTGGATTACATTTATTGATTTATGTATGTTGAACCATCCTGGCATTCCTTGGATGAATCCCACTTGGTCATGGTGTATAATCTTCTTGATGATTTGCTGCATCCTATTTGCCAATATTTTATTGAGGATTTTTGCATCTGTGTTCTTTAGGGAGATCGGTCTATAGTTCTCTTTTTTAGTTGGGTCTTTCTCAGGTTTTGGTACTAGAGTAATATTTACATCCAGGAATGACTTAGGAAGGATTGCTTCCCTTTCAATTTCATTGAATAGTTTGAGGAGTGTCCACATTAGGTTTGCTTTGTATTTCTTGTAGAATTCTGCAGTGAATCCATCTTGGCCTGGGCTGTTCTTTGTAGGTAAGGACTTAATTACATTTTCAATTTCATTAACAGAGATTGGGTTATTCAGCAGTTTTACATCCTCCTGATCTAGCTTTGGTACTTCATATGTTTCTAAGAATCTCTCTATTTCTTCTGTGTTATCAAACTTTTGAGAGTAGAGGTTTTCGAAATAGGTGTTGATGATCTTCTGTATTTCTATTGGGTCTGTAGTGATTTCTCCTTTTTCATTTCTTATTGCATGAATTTGAGCTTTTTCTTCCCTTTTTAAAATAAGGTTGGCTAGGGGCTTATCGGTTTTATTTATTCTTTCAAAGAACCAACTCTTTGATTCGTTGATTCTTTGGATTGTTTTCTTAGTCTCTATTGCATTGATTTCTGCTCTGATTTTTACAATTTCCTCTCTTATTTTGGCTTTGGGCTTGACTTGCTCTTCTTTTTCTAGCTGTTTGAGGTGTACCATCAAGTTATTTATTTGTATTCGTTCTGTTTTCCTAATGTGGGAACTCAGTGCAATAAATTTTCCTCTCAGGACGGCTTTCATTGCATGACACAAATTCCGGTAAGTTGTATCTGCATTTTCATTTTCTTTTAGGTATTGTTTAATTTCTTCTGTGACCCACTGATTACTCAAGAGTGTGTTATCCAGTTTCCATGTGTTTGTGAGGTTTTTGAAGTATCTTTTATCATTAATTTCTAATTTCAGAGCGCTACGATCCTATAACATGCAAGGGATGATTTCAACTCTTTTGCATTTGTTTAAATATGTTCTGTGAGCTAATATATGGTCTATTTTTGAGAATGATCCATGTACTGCTGAGAAGAATGTGTATTCTAATGTTGTCGGGTGGAACATTCTGTGTATGTCTATCAAATCCATTTGTTCACAGGTGTGATACAGTTCTGTTACTTCTTTTCTCATTTTCTGTCTGGTTGATCTGTCCCTTGGTGTCAATGGCGTATTGAGGTCTCCTGTTACAATTGTGTTACTGGTAATTTGAGTTTTCATTTCTGTTAATAGTGGTTTTATATAACTGGGTGCTCTGGAGTTTGGTGCACATATATTTAAGATAGTTATCTCTTCCTCTTTGGGTTTCCCCCTTACGAGTATATAGTGACCTTCTTTGTCCTTCATGGTCATTGTTGGTTTAAGGTTCACATTGTCTGCAATCAGAAAGGCTACTCCTGCCTTTTTTGGATTCCTGATGCATGAAGTATTGTTTTCCATCCTTTGACTTTCAGTCTGTAAGTATCCTTCTGGGTTAGATGGGTTTCCTGTAAACAGCATGTGGTTGGATTTTGTTTCTTGATCCATTCTGCTAGTCTGTTTCTTTTGATTGGTGCATTGAGACCATTTACATTAATGGTTATTACTGTTAAATGCTGGTTTATTGTTGACATGTTATCTCTGCTGTTGCATCTTTATCTTTCTGTTCTGTTTAATTATTTGCTTTGCTTAGTGGTTTTTTCCTTTGTGTATCTAAACTGTCTTTCAATATTTTTTGCAGGGTTGGTTTGGTGTTCATGAAGTTCTTCAGCTGTTCTTTGTCATGGAAGTATCATATTTCCCCATCAATTTTGAATGATAGTTTTTCAGGATACATCAGTCTAGGTTGGAAATCATTTTGCTTTAGGATCTGGAATACTTCACTCCATGCTCTTCTTGACTTTATTGTTTGTGCTGAGAAGTCTGATGTGATTCTGATAGCTTTTCCTTTATAAGTGATCTGTCTTTTCTCTCTGACAGCTTTTAATAATCTATTCTTGTGCTGGATTTCTGGGTTGGTGATTATTATATGTCTGGGTGTAGTTTTATTTTGGTTATGACTATTTTGAGTTCTATGTGCTTCACTGATCCTGATATCAGTTTCTGATCTCATATGTGGGAAATTTTCAGCTATTACGTCTCTAAATATCCTCTTGACATCCTTTATGTTGTCTCCCTCTTTTTCATTAATCCCTATCATTCTTATGTTATTTTTCTTTGCATCATCTTGCAGTTGTTGAATTGTTGTTTCCTGATTCCTTGTTAGTTTTAAAAGATCTTTCCTTTCCTGTTCACTAGCTGCAATCCTGTCTTCAAGGTCTGAAATTCTATCTTCACTTTCATTAAGGCGGTTTTTACAACTTTCAGTGGAGTTTTTTATTTCCTGTATATCTCGTGCATCTACATTATGTATTCTCTTTGTTTCTTATATTGCTCATCTAGGGATTCTATCTTTTTGTTTAGTTCCTCCAATTTTTTATCTGTGTTTTCTTTATATATATTCAGAATGTCTTTCATTTCTTTTGTCATTTCATCTTTTACCTGGGAGATTACTTCGAGTTTGAATTTCTTTAAAGCTTCCTGGAGTTGCTTGTAATTTCAGTAGTTATTGTGTCCAATATTTGAGGTGAATGGCATTTATTTTCTTCTATATACATTGCTCCTAGGGTTTCTTGAGATGGGCTGTAGGTTTGAGGTTGTAATTTGGTCTTTCGTTTTGTCATTTTCCTATATTTCTGTGTTTCAAGTGTTATTTGAAAGCTTTCTCAGGATCTGTTGAAAATCCCCTTGTATGTTTGCAGCTCCTGAGACTCTGGCATCACATTACCCCAAGCCTCCCGGCCTGCAGAACCAATGGCCCTCCTCTGCCTGATCAGAACTCTGAAGTTCCAGATAAGCTGGGCCTCAGGGACACTGTGCGCCCACCTGCCCTTTGGAAGCTCCACAGCTTTCCAAGCTCAGCTGGCATGCGGAGGCGGATGTAGCCACCTCAAACCCGCCTCTCCACTTCACTGCACCTGGAATCCTGGAGGGTCCCAAACAGTATGGGCTTTGGGCAGAGTGTGCTGAGCAATCACCACTGGCCGCGGTGCCTCTGGAACCTGTGATCCTGCCCTGCTTGCCGAGACATCCACAGTCCTCCAGACACACGGGGAGCCTGATGCAGGTGCCCCAGATCCGCCCAGCACCTCCTCTCCACACTCACTCTACAGGCTCTTAGCCCCAGTAGTTACACATCCTTTTCTGAGGGCTATCAGTCTTCAGATTCCTTGCACTGTCATCTCTATTCTAGAACCTCTCCTCAGAGAAATATAGCACCCCCTTTTTATCCTACTAATCAAATTCATGGACACACACCTGGTAAGGACTGACAGATAGATTTTACACTCAAATCTTACCACAAAAGTCAAATATCTTCTCACCTTTGTATTTTTCAGGATTGATAGAACCTTTCACAAACCACAATCAGGGAGACTGCTGATGTGCTTACTGAATTTCTGTTACAAGAAATCACCCCGGGCTGTGGATTTAGCTCAGTGGCCTAAGCACTTGCATGGCAAGTACAAGGTCATGAGTTCAATCCCTGGTACAAAATAAATAAATAAATAAATAAATAAATAAATAAATAATCATTGCAATGTTTGGTCTGTCTCAAAGTATTCAGTCGGATAACTATCCAGTCTTTATTTCTCAAATCACTCAACAGGTATCCTCAAGCTTAAACAACATCTGGTGCCCTGCACATTCTAAACCATCCACAATCCTTAGGAAAAGTAAAAAAGACAAATGGCCTCATAAAAACATACCTCACAAAACTCATTTTAGATGTACACCAACGTTTGCCTCAACTTCTGCCCCTAGCATTAGCCAAGCTCAGGGCACTTCCCTGGGCTCCTACATTTTTAAGCCATTTTAAACTCATGTATTGCTGGCTATTCCTACTCCACCCTCTTCTTACCTTGCAAAGTCTCCTTCCTCCTACTCACTACATCCCAATCCTATCCTTCCTCCAACAATTGTTACAGTAACATACAGATCTATGCTTCCGCAAACCTCTGATGGGACCAAACCAGGTCCTCCAATAATCTTGGGAGATCTAATTTATCTCAAATCATCTAAATCCACAAGACTACAACCAATGTAGTCTTCCTCATAGCCCTCACAGCTGTGAAGGTCACTGCACTGCCATCCTGATTCCTCTTCACTGAAGCTAATTTGCCCTCCTAACACTGAATCTAAACATTCTGAATAGTCATCTCATCTCCTATCTCCTACCCATTTATGTGTCACCAAGGCCTCACAGCCTAAAATTTCAGGCTGAGTCATGTGTTTGTTTGTTTGTTGTTGTTGTTTTTTTTTTTATCCTATTTCGTTCCTGATCCCTTACATTCTATTAATTATATTTTTTCTCAGTAGGACTCTGGGAAGTGTTTCCCAAAGACTCCCAAATCATATGCAAAATTATTTTCACACCATTCTACATAACAACCATCTTAGTTCTCTCTACCCTCAGCTGTTTCATTAAACATGAGTCCACTGTAGGTATAGGCTCTCATCCCCTCATAGTGACACAGACATAGCCCTCCCCATCCCCTACACTATAATTTCCCAAACATGATTCAACTGTCAGGT
This sequence comes from Cavia porcellus, assembly GCF_034190915.1. Lineage (NCBI taxonomy): Eukaryota > Metazoa > Chordata > Mammalia > Rodentia > Caviidae > Cavia > Cavia porcellus. The sequence continues at coordinate 44,451,015 of NW_026947513.1, read as the reverse complement.
CTTATATTCCTCATGTTTTTTATACTTTCCAGCTCAATCCCTGTACCAAGAGCAAATCCCATCTACACTGTTTACTGTGCAGATTGGGGAATAATTATCTTCATAACTATCACTCACAACTTCACCATTCCAAGCCCCACACTTATTTCTCATATTCTACCTCACCATGGGCCTGGTGAAACAACACATTTGAATCAAGGGCAACTTTCTTTCTACCTCTCCTTGATCCTTAAATATGATAGTGCCCTGCCTCCTCGTAGCACATCGTCTTTTTGTTTCTCCAATCTAGGATATGAGCATTTACCGATAATAAAGTTGTCCTGGCTGAAACACCTGGTACCAGCATCTACATGCACATAAACTGTCATCCCATGAGTCTTCCTAAATCCCAACAGGTTGCTCTCTTTAGCAGAAAGTAGTAAGTGAGAGTCTTCACATTTTTCCTAACAATAAAGAGAGAGGAATGGAAGAGTTTTGCCCTACAATAAATTACATTATAGCAGTGGAAGGCCAAATCAGAGATGCTCACTCTGATGTTGACTTCCTACTTCTTTCATGATTACATATTCCTTTTTCCTTTGTCTATGCACATGAAGAAAATTCCAATAAGCTCCTTGCATGTCATCAATGCCTGCCCGAAGCACAACATTCATTCAAAGGTAACATATATCCACCACCCCCATAGCCAGGCAGAGAAAAAAGCCAAACTGCTACTGATTGTACACTCATCTCCACATCCTTTAAATAAAAAGACCACCTTTACTTTTTCTTTTATTCTGATCCTTTATTGCACTGGGAAACTCTAACAATTGCTAAAAGTGCTAAATGTTGAGTTATGGTGTAAGTAATTCAGAATGACATTATTAGACATAAGAGCAGTAAAGTTCAAATAAGCTGATAAAAATTAACCAGGGTATAGGAATGTATCTCAGTGGCACAGCACCTATTTGAAACCACAAGGTCCTGAGTTCAATCCCTATCACAACACTTATTGTTTTGTAAATCAATATATCTACTGCATGTTGCAACATATGTACTAGATGCATTTCTCTAGCTGATATCTATATCTGTATCTATATGTCAGAAATTCTGAGTCAGAGAATTTACTGATGTATTAATAACGATGATTACATGTATGTTGCAAGAATTTGGAAATAATTAAATGAAAATTGAGCCAAACACATCAACTAAGTTCACAAATCCTTCAATCAAGCATAAAATGTGTGTTTATGACCAATAAAATAATTAGAAGAAAAAGAAATTACATAAAATTCAGGGCACAGGTAGAGTCCTAATGTAAATTGAAAGTAAATAACACTTTTAGTCAATTTAATGCCATATACAGGTGAGTTTAGAATATAATTACTCTTGTCTACTTCCTAAAACAAATTAGTTGATTGAGACATCAGTTTCACTAACTAGTGGTATATGCATTTGTTTGTTTGTTTGCTTGCTTGATTGTTTTTATCATGCCCCCTAAAGTTATTCATTGACTTGATTTTACTATCTTTTAAAAATATTAATATTATACACAAGATGTGATAAAAGCTGTACTATTAGAGAAATTGTCATGTAACAGCATATGGTCATTTTTATTCTCTCCTAAAGAAATATGTTATGAAATAGGTTATGTTTAATATATACATATATATTTCTCTCAAAATATGCACATCTTTTAATTATATTACAGATAAATTGTGATGTTTATGCATTTGTGGAGGACAGTATAAAATAATAATTATATATGCTCACAATCTGACTTGCATTCTTTCTGTATCATTACATACTATTTGATGGATTTTAACCAATCATGTAAAGAAAATCAATACCAATTCTTTTAAAAATGAGCACACAGTTTAACAGGATAAATATTTTTTTTTTCTGAGAGTGAATGCTGTGAATCAAACTCAGAACTTTATGTTTGCCAGGCAGACACTATACCACTGAACTACATCCTCAGCTCTGAGCTATAAACATGGCCCAGAAATTATTATAAACTTATTCAGTAAGAAACCAATACTTAAGCCACAAGGTGACATCATATGAAAAAATAAACATAAGTTTTTTAATACTTTTTATGTGCAAGTATTTAAAAATTTTAAAATGCTAGGAATACTTTACTAAGATATATGCAAAAACATGTATACACCTTAATCCTATTAAATTCATCCTTCAAATACCACATTGCTTTGAAATCAGCAAACTTAGTGATAAATACACAACATCAATTTAGCAAAATGCACAGAATACCCACATTATAAAATAAGTATATTTAGAAACAAAGTTTTTTCAAAAGTCTACAAATTTTCAGCTAAATATAATCAAATAATCACTGAAACAACTCAATTTGATTTAGGATATATAATGAAACATCATAGTTTGAGAAAATAGTTTTATCAAAGCAAACATTACATAAAGATTTATATTATTGTTAAACAATTTAAAATTGTTTAACAGTTTCTTGTCAATAGTATTAGGCAAAAACTGGATATGTGGTTTCAATCTACAAAAGTCATGGTATTATATAGAAAAAACCAGTAGGAACATATAACAACAATGAAATAACTTTTCAGTACACATGCTCAATATAAAAAAAAACATTGTTTCAAAAGATATTATTTTTTGTGCATTCCTGAGTTGATGGGACTTTGGTTTGTTTCCAGATTTAGCTATTACACATTTTGCTACTATAAATCTGAGTGCACATATATCACTGTGGTATGATGTGAACAAACATATTCAAAGAAACTATTTTGAAAAAATGAACAGTAGGAAATTAAAAATCTAGATGGACATATTCCTCATACTCCTGGATCAGCATGGTTGTCATCACTAATCTTATTCTCAAATTTATAAATGTATTAAACACTATGTCAGCATTTTAGCTGAATTTCTTGTGTAAGCTGACAACATTTTTCTACAATGTCAGACCTATCAAAATATATCTAAAATTGTTGAAAAAGAAGTTTAAAATTGGGTGATTTCTACTACATGACATGAAATTCAACAAAAATCTACAGTGATAAAGAAAACATGAATCAGCCATGTATATCTATAGAAATAAGTTTAGAATTGAGACAATACATATTCACAGTTGTTCATTTTGTTTTTGAAAGCATGCCACAGTTAAATAAGGAAAATAGTGACGTATACATAAATACTGCTCCGTAAGTGTTGATATTTGAATGAAAGTAATAGGATTGTTTACATCAAACTACATGATTTTTAAAAAGAACAATCAGTGACAGAATAATCAATGCAAGACTGCCAAGTACATATGACTGATTATCTGTCATACATTTGGGAATAGATGTGACACTAAAAGAAAAATGAGTAAGTGAATTTGTTAGAATTAGAACTTCTGAAACTAAATCCTTTGTACATCAAAAGATGCTATCAAAAATTACAAATAATATAATAAGACAATACTCATGCACATCACATACAGACAGATGTCAGTGTATCTCAAATCATACAATAAATGGCTAGAGATTTTCATATCCATGAGGCCATTTTGGAAACAAATATCAAAAATTTCAGTAGACAATAAACCTGCTCTTACCTTCCTCTTGAACTGTCTTTCATCTGGAACTCTGAGAGATAATTTTTTTTTCTTTAGAAATTAAAAAAAAATATTTTCTTATAGCAGCACACCTTGATGAAGAGAATGTGCCATTTTTCACCTAAATGAAATGCTAAAATACTTAAAGTACACTTTTTATGTATACATGTTTTGTTTTCTTCTCTCCTAGTTATACTGTGGAATAACATTGTGGGGAAATTCTATTCCCTTCTTTTTGTATCCCTAATTTTATGTCAAAATTAATTAGGCAAATTATAACTAGTGAGGAGGAAAAACATGATACTTTACTTCACTTTGAATTTTGTCCCACATACTATAAAAGAATTAAAAGTTTCCCCTTTTCATAGTGAAAGCCCATGAAACTTATAATCTCAGTGAATAAAATGTATGCGTAACTTTCCTTTTCCCTAGGAAGAGAAGCATGCATGAATATAAAGTGAGACAGGTTACAAGTTTGCTACAAGTAAAATTTTAAAAAAAGTAAAATATAATGTAACTCAACAATTTAACGAATATTTTGAAAAAGCTTAGATTTGAGGATCAGTCAAAACCCTGTGGCTATATTTATCATAGAGCAACAGAAGAAGTCATACATTTGCAGAACTGAAAAGTTCAGATTTATTTTTAAAAGTTACATAACTATTTCACAATGTTGTCATAACCTGTCTAATGACATGAAAAACTAAATCTTCTAATAATTATAGACATGTGGGTTAATGATTGTCAACATCTTGCATCACAATTAGGCAAATAATAAAAAATATTATCTGATAATGTGACTTTTCCAATATTTAGAAATTAAAATGTTTCACAGTGTTACCAAATGAATTACCTCATACTTTCCTCATAAACATTGTGCATACTCATTTGATGAATTACAGATGACAGAATAAATGCGGGAAGGTATTTCCTTGGGTTTTTAGATATCAACTAATTTTGAAGCTCAATAATTGTTTACAAAATTTTTATGTTATTTTATTTTATTAGTATATGCTTACAGTACATGTAATGACATCTGTTTACAGTTTCCATTCATCTTATGGAATAGGTACATACATATGTATAAGAAAGCTTACATTTTTGTTTGGTTTTAAGCCTGAAAATGCTCAATCTCATTTCTGCACATTTGTATTTGCTAATATAGTATCATTAGAAATAAAATGCAATTGATTTTAAAGTATTATAATTTAATGCTCATTTAAATTTCTGAGCATATTCATATAGAGTGAACAATAAGATCTGCTCTCAAGTTATTTCAATTTATCAATAGTGACAATTTATGTACTATACATGCTAATGGAATCTGAATATATACCTATATCTATACATAGTTATTTCAACATATAAATATATATTTTCTATGCCAAAGAAATGGCACTTCAGACTTCTTTGATCATGTAATTTCAATTTCTTTCCAAAATTTATTTGGCATAGTCACACAAACACTGTCTTATGTCCTACAATATTTGTTTTTTAAAAGAGAAGACCTATTGCACTGTCTAAGAAATGGTGAAAGTCGAGGTATAACTCTTTGAAATTTACTATTTTATTAATTCATTCTTTAAAAGTTTTTGATATTATTGCTAATCTCCAGTGCAAACATTCCCAATACTTCCTTAATATTACTGTGTTCTGTGTTTTCTTCAGTTTGCTTTGCATTTCCAGTTGGAAGGAATTTGCTCTCTGCTTCTACTATTCTGACAGTGAGAAAAAAGATGGAAAGGGAAATAAAAAGCTAACAATTTGAAAACTACACACATTTCAGTAGCATCATATGCCTTACTTTTATCTTCATTAAAGAATAAGTTGAAACATTTCAGATATTATTAGAACAGTATCAGTGAACAGTATCAATTCTTAATATATCAGTCAATTCTCTGACTCAGAATTTCTGATATATAGGTATAGATATAGACATAGATATAGATATCAGCTAGCCAAAAGCATCTAGCACATATGTTGTAATATGCAGTAGATACACTGACTTACAAAACAATAATTGTTGTTATGGGGATTGAACTCATGACCTTGTGGCTCCAGACAGGTGCTGTGCCAGTGAGATACATTCCAAGACCCTGATTAATTTTTATCAGCTTATTTGAAGTTTATTGCTCTTATGTCTTCCAATGTCATTCTGAGTTACTGACATCATAACTCAAGATTTAGCACTTTTAGCAATTGTTAGTTTTCCAGTGCAATAAAGGATCAGAATAAAAGAAAAAGTAAAGGTGGTCTTTTTATTTAAAGGATGTGGAGATGAGTGTACAATCAGTAGCAGTTTGGCTTTTTTCTCTGCCTGGCTATGGGGGTGGTGGATATATGTTACCTTTGAATGAATGTGGTGCTTCGGGCAGGCATTGATGACATGCAAGGAGCTTATTGGAATTTTCTTCATGTGCATAGACAAAGGAAAATGAATTTTTAATCATAGAAGAAGTAGGAAGTCATTCTAAGGGTGAACATCTCTGATTTGGCCTTCTACTGCTATAACATAATTTATTGTAGGGCAAAAGTCTTCCACTCTTGTCTTTTTATTATTAGGAAAAAGGATAAGACTATCTCTTACTAATTCCTTTTATAAGGGGGCACCCTGTTGGGATTTAGGAAGGTTCATGGGATGAGAGTTTATACCCATGTAGAAGTTGGTCCCAGGGGTTTCAGCCAGAACAACTTTATTATTGATAAAAGCTCATATCCTCTACTGGAGAAACAAACACAGTGTGCTATGAGGAGGCAGGCCACTATCATATTTAAGGACCGAGTAGAAGTAGAATGAAAGGTACCCTTGATCCAAATGTGTTGTTTCACCAGGCCCATGGTGAGGTAGAATATGAAAAATACGTGTGGGGTTTGGAATGGTGAAGTTTTGAGAGATAGTTATGAAAGATAGCTATTAGAGATAATTATTTAGCCATCTGAAAAGTTAAAAAGCTATGAGAGATAATTATTTCCCAATCTGCAAAGTTAAAAGTGTAGATGGGACTTGCTCTTGATCCAGGGGTTGCTTTGGAAAGTATAAGAAACATGAGAAACATAAGCCCTGACAGTTGAATCATGTTTGGGAAATTATAGAGTAGGGGGTATCGAGAGCCATGACTGTGTCACCATGAGGAAGATGAGAGCCAATACCCACAATGGCCTCATGTTTAATGAAACAGCTGAGGGTAAAAAGAACTAAGATGGTTGTTATGTAGAATGGCGTGAAAATAATTTTACATACGATGTGGGAGTCTTTGGGTAAGACTTCTGAGAGTCCTACTGTGAACAAATATAATTAATAGAATGTAAGGGATCAGGAACCAAATAGGATAAAATAAAAACATGTTTTAGCCTGAAAGTTGTGGCTGTGAGGCCTTGGTGAAACATAGATGGGTAGGAGACAGAAAATGAGATGACCATTCAGAATGTTTAGATTCAGGGTTAGGAGGGCAACTTAGCTTGAGAGATGAGGAATCAGGATGCCAGTCCAGTGACCTTGACAGCTTTGGGGGTTATGATGAAGACCACCTTTGTTGTAATCCTGTGGATTTAGAAGATTTGAGATAAAGGGTTAGGGGAGGATCTGGTTTGGTTCCATCAGAGGTTTGGGGAAGGCATAGATCTGCATGTTACTGGGCAATTATCAGAGGAAGGAGGGGATTGGGATATAGTTTGTAGGAGGAGAGGAAGGAGACTTTGCAAGGTAAGAAGAGGGTGGAGTAGGAATAGCCAACAATACATGAGTTTAAAAAGGCTTAAAAATGTAGGAGGCCAGGAAGTGCCCTGAGCTTGGCTAAAGCCAGGGGAAGTAGTTGAGGCAAACGTTGGTGTACTTCTAAAATGAGTTTTGTGAGGTGTGTTTTTATGGGGCCATTTGCCTGTTTTACTTTTCCTAAGGATTGTGGATGGTACAGAATGTTCAGGGCACCAGATGTTGTTTAAGCTTGAGGATACCTGTTGAGTGATTTGAGAAATAAAGACTGGACCATTATCCAACTGAATACTGTGAGATAGACCAAACATTGAGGTTATTTATTTTCTTTTTTTGGTACCAGGGATTGAACTCATGACCTTGCACTTGCCAGGTAGGTGCTTATGCCAGTGAGCTCAATCCTCAGCCCAGTATTATTTCTTGTAACAGAAATTTAGTTAAACACATCAGCAGTCTCCCTGACTGTAGTTTGTGAAAGGTTCTATCAACCTTGAAATGTACAAACAAAAGTGAGAAGATATTTGAGAGCTTTGTGGCAAGGCATGTGTGCAAAATCTATCTGCCAGTACGGACCAGGTATGTGTCCATGAATTTGATGAGTAGAAAATGTAGGGGGTGCTATATTTCTCTGAGGACAGGTTCTAGAACAGGGATGACAGGTGCAAGGAATCTGAAGGATAATAGCCCCAGAAAAGAATGGGTAACTACTAGGGTGTCTTGGTTACTTTTTACTTATTGCTGAGACAAAATACCTGAAGCCCAAGTTGAGAAAGGAAAGGGTTATTTCTTACAGTTTTTCGAGGTTTCAGTCCACACTCAGTTGGCTCCAAGGCAGGCAGGCATGGCTGGGCCGCAGTTCATGGCAGCTGCAAACAGCAAGCAGTAATCAGCAAAGAGCAAGACACACCTACTTCCTGCCATTAATCACATCATAGCTCCATCCCTTTGTGGGTGGAACACTGACACCATCATCCAATCACTAGACAATGGAGGAATAACAAATGCACAATTAAAACTCATGAGGCCTGGGGGCCACAGACATAAACCATGACATGGGGTTAAGAGCCTGTACAGTGCCTGTGGTCCTACATGTAAACAGTTGTGTAAGTCAGCCATGATGTCTAAGACATGATGATCTGGAAGTGTAAGTTTTGATCCCTGTAAAATCCATCGCTGAGTGCTTTGTGTGTAACATGGTCTATGAAGCAATTTTAGTTGCTTTGGTGAATAATGTGATTGATGTAGAGTTTTGTGGATTAATGAGAGAAAATAAGAAGGATACAGTCTTTGTGAAGCGATCTTGGCTTGTGTCCCTTCAAAGGCATTGCGTTGAGCAATGTGATGTGCAGAATTTTAGTGTCCTCTACAATGAATAACTGCTGCTTGCTTTGGAAATTGTGCTGCTTGTAAGAGTTTAAAGATAAGATGTACATTAATGATAGGGGTTCTCTAAAGTGTTGATATATACCCCTTCATGCCAGAGAGCAGCATGAGATTGTAAAATGTTAAGTGTATACTTTGAATCAGTGCACATATTTGTGAATTTGTCCTTTGCTAGTGTAAGAGCCCATGTAAGGGCAATAAGTTTTGCCTTCTGGGAAGATGTCCCAGGTGACAGTGGATTAGTCTCTATGATTTTTTACTGATTAACTATTGCATATCCTATTCTCTTTTGTTGTCTTGTGCTTGTTGAATTGCCATCTATGAATCATGTGTCAAAAGCTAAAGAGATAAATGTGCCACTAATTTGGGGGAAGGCGGGGGTGGGGAATCTTGTGAAAGACCTCAGTGCAGTCATGGTGAGGGTTGCCTTCTGAGGTGAGAAGCAAAGTTGCCAGATTAAGAGACCCATTACTTGCAATATAGTTAGAAGAGTCCTGAGAGAAGACTAGATGCACCTGTTGAATATGAGAAGAGGTCATCAGGGCAGAGAGTGACCTTACATGTGATAAGCTCACTTAGATGATGTAGTGAGTGTACTGTAATAGACTGCCCTAGTATAAACTTTTAAATTTCCTGTGTTAGTAGGGCTGTAGCCACAAGGCCTTGGATACAAGGTGCCCATCCTTTTACTGTGTTGTCTAACTGCTTTGACAAGTAGGCTACCATTTGAAAAGAAGGTCACTTTTGTGTCCTAGTACACCTAGTATTGTGACCCTGAAAAGTAGTGCATAGAGTGAAGAGTTGGGTGGGGTCAGGAAGGATATGGGCTGGAGCCCTTAGAAGAACCTCTTTCAGTTTATGAAAGAATGCATGTATGGGCATAGTGGATTTTAGGGTTCAAGTAAGGGGCCCTTAGATGCTCTGTAGAGTGGTTGGGCTAAAGTGGCAAAGTTAGGAATCCAGAGTCAAAAGAAGTTAGTTAAACCCAGGAAATGTAGAACCTGTTGTTTGGTTGGGGACACCTGATCCCAAAGAATTGAATTACCTTGTGATCTGTAGTGGTGGACTGAATAGTAAGAGTGAGAGACAGACCTAGATAATTAACTTTGGGTAAGCTGTTTGGACTTTAGCAAGAGAAACACTGTACTACGACCAGAAAGAATATTAAGGAGAGCAAAGAATGCTGTATGTAGGATGGAGAGCACAAGGGGATGCCACTAATGTATTGAAGGAAAGTTCTGGGTTTCAGGTCAAGAGCTACAAAGTCAGCAGCATGAGGCTGGCAAAAGAACTATCTCTAAACCCTTGATGGAGGATTGTCCAAGTAAGTTGTTGAGACTGGAGAGTGCCTGAGTCACTCCATGTAAATGAATAGAATTCCTGACAACCAGGGTGTAGGGAGATGGTAAAAAAAAAGGCATTTTAATATCTAGGATAGTAAAGTGAGTGATAGAGGGAGGAATACAAAAGAGCATGGTACAAATAATTCATACCACTTGGTTATTTGGTGTAACAACATCATTCAATACCTTAAGGTCTTGTACCAAAAGACAGGACCCATTAGGCTTGAGTACTGGAAGAGGAGAGTGTTGTATGGCGAGTGAGTAGGTTTAACAAAACTGTTGCCTAAAAGACACTTGACTGTATGTTTAAGTCCCTCTAAATGCTTGGGACCTATAGGATATTGGTGAACACAAGGAAAAATCAAAGGAATCTATAGAAAAATTACAATTGGCATGGGATGAGTAGCATGAAGTTGGAAGAATCTCAAACTATGGGACTAGCCAGAGAAGGTAGAGGAGGGGATGGCTTTGTGGTACACTGTGAGTGTGTTTGGAGGACTAGAGTTGTGTGTGGGGAGAAGGTAAAGGAAAAGTTAAGCTTTTCAAGAACATTCTTACCTAAAAGGTGTGTGGGACATACTGTAATTGCTAGGTAGCTTTGGGTGAAGAAGAGAGTCTAGAACATGATGCAATAGACCATGTCTGAAGAGGCTTTGTAGGTTGGCTATCAACACTCACTAGAGAGACTGAGGAGCTAATACAACAGGCTGAAAACTCAGGAGGAACACTATATCAGCTCCATGTCTACAAATACAGAGAATGAATTAACTGAGACTTCCATTGAGACTCAGGGTTCTGAGAAGGACATCTTAGTGAGGGCTGTGGTATCAGGTTTGGTCCTTGAGCCCCAATCTCCCAAATGAGTGTAAGGTGGAGATTAAATACAAAGAGACAAATTGTATGATTTTTAGGGCTCCAGGAGGGTCAAAGGGCTTTAATTGACCTCAAGATTTTAAGGGTTAAGACAAAGGATTCTCCCCTGGGTTTCTGGTGACCTCTTCCTGACCCGGTGGTGGTCTGTCATAAAATGTGCCTTAGCTTCAAAGAAATTACAGGAAAATGTTGTGGCTTAACCCTAATGCACCAAAAGGGTTAAGTTCCAAATCCTTGTGAAGGCTTAAGTTTCAGCTTCTTGTAACTTTTGACCCCTTCCTACCTGTTAGTGTTAACGAGCTGTCCTGAGATTATTAGCTTTCTTCTTTCTTCTCCAAATGTTATGGCAAATAATTATTATCTGCAGGATGGGAGTAACTCAAAAGGTGCCAAAGGCTCCGGAGGTTATCAGAACTAAGTGGACAGCTATACAGTTTCTAAATTCGGGTCAACAAGTTTGATGGCTCTGCAGGTTTCTTTGTTTCTCCCAGCTCCCCCTTGTCCTCCAACCTCTTTTTAAAGTCCTCCCTTCAGTCTCTGGCACGCAGTCTCCAAATTGGATCCCGGAGACTTGTTACCAGGCCTGGAAATAAAGCCTTTGCTTCCCAAATTTCAGTCTCTTGCTTCCTTGGATTTTATACCAGTGTCCGAGTTATTACAATAGCCAGGGCAGTAAATAGGTGTAGCAAGATCAATGAGTGCTATTCCCATCTAATTTCAGTATGATTAAACTAGTCTGCTGAAAACCAGTCTTTAGCCTGTAGATATTGTGTATATATAGTCTTCAGAGCTTGTCCATTCCAAGTGTTTAGTGGAATTAGGCCAATGAGAATAGGAGTGAATTTTTTTGTTACCAATGTAAGAGCTCTTTTCTACTGAATTGTACAATAGTGGAGTTTGGCCGTTATATTCATACCATATTTGAAAATATGGTATGAATATAACATCTTGGTAATCTTTGTTTGTTGGCCTTCAAAACCCTTATTTTTATTTGATAGAGACCTCACTAATACCTGAAGAGAAACATTAGTGGCATAGTTAGAAAAATTATTTATCATGTCCAGGATCATTAAGTGTATAATTTATAGGTCACAAAATTACTTTGTAATGGTGACATATGCTATGAATTAATGAATTATTTTGTATCTCACTGATATAAACATTATTTACATTAATCATCTCCTCAAAGTGGGGATACTCATCAAGGAATAATGTAAATGCAAATATCGAGTTCAGTCATTGAAATATTATAACAATGTTTCTAGTTTTCTTCACAATCCAAAAGTAATATTTGTAATCACATTGAGACATTACTGGAATCCTAGTAAGCTAATTCCAATCTACCACCACTAATGCATGCACAGTAAGAGTAAAGACACCAAGACATATTCCAAGTTAAGCATAACCAAGGGATCCTAAATCCAATCGTTGTGAGGACTTGTGGACAAAGGCCTCAATCCTAGGCCTCTCCCAGCATTTATTATCTTGTGAAGAAAGGTAGGGGTGTGGCTAAAGGATGAGTGATAGTGAGGATGTCAGGGATTACTGAGTAATTTGAGCTGGCTGGCCAAGTGCAAGAATGACATGTTTGTAATTTGCGGAGATAAAGACATGCAGAAGGATCAATTTACATAAACCAATTAAGGTAGCAGTGGAATAGTTTTGGGGGGCGATTGCTTCAGTTTTTGATAGGTAAACTCTTCTGCCTTGGGGAGTAGTAGCCTCTATCTTGAGGCTCTATATCTAGTTGACATTCCTGAGCTACTTGCTCTAACATCTCCACAGCTCAATCCTGTATTGTGGAAAGCACCATAAGAGGAAATAGGACTGTTTGATGGCTATAGACTGCACTATTAGCACCTCAGCTAGCATTATTTGCAATGCTCAGAGTCAATTGAAGGGAGAAGGAAATACCCTAGCCAGCCTTTTTACATATCACAGCGAGAGTGATAGGAGTCTACAGGTAATCAAAGTCACAGCAATTGTTTTGGATTCAAAAGGAGTCACTGGAATTGTCTCCCATATCTTTCCTTTTCTTGTTTTGTAGTTCCAGCAGGGCTAGTCTTGGCTGTATGGCCTCCAGTTTTCTCCAGGTACTGAATCTATGAAAGGCTCTAATGAGAAAAATTATAAAGAATAGAATGAGAGCACAAAATTAGATATAAAACCAAAAGTGAGCCTTGAGGTATACAAATGGATTTAATTGTTCTATGGTATCAGCAATCTTTTCCCAACCTTTACTTTGGGTATCAAAGGTAGTCTGTTTTGACATGGACAGCACTAGTGTATGAAGAGTGTTTCTATCTATAATAATGTTCTGATGAACCACTCCTTATATATGCCTTTTGATCAATCCCAAGGAGTTGGGCTTTTGTTATATAGCAATGGGGTGATAAAAAATGTGTAATATTATAGTAACACTTTAAGCTGTATCTATAAGCTTTTAACCTGATCTCCCATCCATAGGACTGAAGACTCTAGAATGCTCATATGGGTTTGTAACTTTATATCAACCTCTCTCTGAATTTTCCAGCTATCATCAGCAGTTCTTGTCCTGTTATCTACAAAGAGAGCAGTTTATATTGAATGTGCTAGTGCAGTGGAGCCAATAACTGCACTGGCTATCAAAAGATATAGGGAAATAATCCCTGTGAAGATCAACCCAAACATCCTCTTGTTTTGATTGTTAAAACTTTTGATCAAGGTTTCCACCAACAAAGCAGTAGGTGAGTGATACCAAGGCTTCATTAGATTGACTGGAAGCCAATCTCCAGGCATCCTGCCAATATCTATTATCATGGAGCCCTTATAAAGTAACTCAAGCATGATGCAATGTGTTAGATAACAGTATATGAAAACATATTTTGTTGCCACTCTATCTTTCCTATCAACAGTACGTAAGGATCATAACATATATATTTACTCTTCTATACTTACAATTCCATAACGCTACTTTTCTTTCTCCTCCATGAACTGAGTGCAGAAGCCCAGTCTGCAGCTGTCTTGCATGAAAAGGCAAGGCTAGCTTCCAAAATGTGTGCTGTATGGGTCCAGTTCTGTCACTGATAATAAGTCGAGGAATAGGAGAATTAAGGCCTCTACCTGAACCATGTAATATTAGGTGAGGGTTCTAAGGTCATTGTATTGTCAGGAGAGCCTGAAAAGGAAATCTCATGCCAATCTTCAATTTTCCCATAAGTAAAACTTTGGGACACCAGTCTATAAAGGAATAATTGAATTTGCATATAACCCACCCAAGGTATGAACCTCTGCAAAATTATCAAGGGCCCAAATCCCCTTCCTTGAAATGAGCATGAGCTGCTGGAATACAAATAGGAATGTTAGTCTTAAACTCTCTAACAAGGTTACAATCTGAAGGAATAGAAGTCAAGGTCAATAAGGCAAAGTGATCCTTTGACAGCTGTATCTTCCAAACCTGACTTACAGCAGATATAAATGGGTTAGAGTCTTGCTGCAGTTTAGTTACACACAAAGGAAGATATACAAAATAAGGGGTAATATTTACTTTAGCTCATTCTTGTAGATGCTTGAAAATATGGGTGCCTGGCAGAATGGTAAATGTAGGATTCTATCTTTCTGTAGAATGGAAACTTTCTGGTGGCCTGTCCATCTAAGTTAAGGGTCTGAGTAGAGATGGATTGGATATGTTAGCCAAGTACTCCTCTCCCTGAGGCAAAAGAATACATGTTGCAGCTGTTAGATAACAAGCACCGGAAAGGAAAACAAACAAACAAACAAAAAACTATATGGTGATTGAACCAAACTCCGGCTGTTAATTAGTTGGCAAGCTCCATGAACAGTCTGCTGCACGGTCTTCCAAAATGGTGGGTGACATGCTGTAAGGTTCATTGCTTGAGGTCTTGACACATCCTGCGGTAGGTGGGTGAGATTCTGGCCCCACAACAGCTCTGATGACCATAATGTCTGCAAATAATCTGTGGAGATATGAGAATATTCTCTGCCCCGCTTTAAAAGTGATACCAGACCATTCTGTACACCTGCTTGGGGGCTATGCCAAGGTACAGGGCACAGAGACTTCAGAGAATGGGCAGATTTTTGTCCCCAAATTATCACATCAGTCAGCAAATCTGAATCAAAGGTAGGGTTCAGAAAATTTAAAAAAATGTATCAAAATCTAAGTAGATTTGAGGAGAATATTGACCCTCTACCTCCCTTATTTTTGTTTGCTTAATTGACATTTTCATTTAAAACAGGTAACACTCAATTACTGCCTGACCTTTGGGATTATAGGGTATCCTTGTGAAATGCTTAATATTCCAGTTATCAGGATAATACCGAAAAGGCTTGGTAATATAAGTAGGACCAATATTAGATTTTATTGTTAGTGATACCCTTAAATTAGCAAAAGCTGATACACTGATGTATGATTACATGTTTACTTGAATGACAGGTTGCATGGAAAAAGGAAGTTGTAATCATACAAAAAGTAGGAAGTCATTATCAGAGTTAGCATCTCTTATTTGGCCTTCCACTGCTATAATGTAATTTATTGTAGGGCAAAAGTCTTCCATTCTTGTCTTTTTACTGTTAGGAGAAATGTGAAGATTCTCTCTTACTACTTCCTGCTATAAGAGGGCACAATGTTGAGATTTAGCAAGGTTCATGGGAAGACAGTTTATGCTCATGTAGAAGTTGGTACCAGTTGTTTCAGCCAAGACAACTTTATTATTGGTAAAAGCTCACATCCTATATTGGAGAAAGAAAAAGACAAAGTGCTAGGCGGAGGCAGGCAACTATCAGATTTAAGGACACAGGAGAGGTAGAAGGAACGGTGCCCTTGATCCAAATGTGTTGTTTCATCAGGCCCATGGTGAGGTAGAATATGAATAATAAGTGTGGGGTTTGAGATGGTGAAGTTATGAGAGAAAGTTATAAGAGATAGTTATGAGAGATAATTATTCAGCCATCTTAAAAGTTAGATAGTTATGAGACATATTTATTCCCCAATCTGCAGAGTTAAAAGTGTAGATGGGACTTCACCTTGGTCCACGGATGGAGCTGGAAAGTACAAGAAACATGAGAAACAGAAGCCCTGCCAGTTGAATCATGTTTGGGAAATTACAGATTAGGGTTGGGGGGGGGGGGCATGGCTGTGTCACTGTATGGGAAATGAGAGCTTATACCCACAGTGGCCTCATGTTTAATGAAACAGTTGAGGGTAAAGAGAATTAAGATGGTTTTTATGTAGAATGGCATGAAAATAATTTTACATATGATGTGGGAATCTTTGGGAAACACTTCAAATATAATTAATAGAATGTAAGGAATCAGGAACCAAATAGGATAAAAAAAAAAAAAAACATGATTTAGCCTGAAATCATGGCTGTAGGCTTTGGCGATACATAGATTGGTAGGAGACAGAAGATGAGATGACCATTCAGAATGTTTAGATACAGGGTTAGGAGGGCAACTTAGCTTGAGTAAAGAGGAATCAAGATGCCATTCCAGTGAACTTGACAGCTTTGGGGGTTATGGGGAAGACCACCTTGGTTGTAGTCCTGTGGATTTAGAAGATTTGAGATAAATTATATCTCCCAAGATTATCGGAGGATCTGGTTTGGTCCCATCAGAGGTTTTGAGAAGGCATAGGTCTGTATGTTACTGTAACACTTGTTGGAGGAAGGAGAGGATTGAGATGTAGTGAGTAGCAGGAAGGAGATTTTGGAAGGTAAGAAGATAGTGGAGTAGGAATGGCCAATAATACATGAGTTTAAAAGGGCTTAAAAACATAGGAGCCCAGGGAAGTGCCCTGAGCTTGGCTAAAGCCAGGGGCAGAAGTTGAGGCACACGTTGTTGTACTTCTAAAATGAGATTGTGAGGTGTGTTTTTATGAGGCCATTTGTCTTTTTACTTTTCCTGAGGATTGTGGATGGTTCAGAATGTGTAGGGCCCTAGGTGATATTTAAGCTTGAGGATACCTGTTGGGTGTTTTGAGAAATAAAGTCCGGACCATTATCCGACTGAATACTTGGAGATAGACCAAACATTGGCATGATTTCTCTCTCTCTCTCTCTCTCTCTCTCTCTCTCTCTCTCTCTCTCTCTCTCTCTCTCTCTTTTTGTACCTGCGATTGAACTCATGACTTTGCACTTGCCAGGCAAGGGCTTAGGCCACTGAGCTAAAACCCCAGCCCAGGATGCTTTCTTGTAACAGAAATTTAAAACATATCAGCAATCTCCCTGATTGTGGTTTGTGAAAGATTCTATCCACCCTGAAAAATACAAACAAAGGTGAGAAGATATTTGAGAGTTTTGTGGCAAGGCATGTGTGTAAAATCTATCTGCCAGTTCTAACCAGGTGTGTGTCCATGAATTTGATGAGTTGGAAAGGTAGGGGGTGCTATATTTCTCTGAAGAGAGGTTCTAGAACAGGGATGACAGGTGCAAGGAATCTGAAGGATGATAGCTCTCAGAAAACGATGTGTAACTACTGTGGCTAAGAGCCTGTACAGTGTCTGTGGTCCTACATGTAAGCAGTTGTCTAATTCAGTGATTATGTGTAAGGCCTGCTGATCAGGAAGTATAAGTTTTGATCCCTGAAAAATCATCCCTGAGTGGTTTGTGTGTAACATGGTCTGTGAAGCAATTTTAGTTGTTTTGGTGAATAATGTGATTGAGGTAAAGTTTTTGGAACTAATGAGAGATGAGAAAGTTATAGTCTTTGTGAAGCTATCTTGGCTTGTGTCCCTTAAAAGGCATTGCCTTGAGAAATGTGATGTGCAGAATTTTAGTGTCCTCTACAATGAATAATTGCTGCTTGCTTTGGAAATTGTGCTGCTTGTAACAGTTTAAGGATAATATGAACATTAATGATGGGGGTTCTCTAAAGTGTTGATATATCCCCTTTCATGCCAGAGAGCAGCACGAGACTGTAAAATGCTAAGTGTATTCTTTGAATCAGTGTACATATTTATTACTTTGTCCTTTGCTAGTGTAAAACCCCATGTAAGGGCAATAAGTTTTGTCTTCTGGGAAGATGTCCCAGGTGACAGTGGATTAGTCTCTATGAGTTTTTACTGGTTAATTATTGCATATCTTATTCTCTTTTGCTGGCCTGTGCTTGTTGAACTGCCATCTATGAATCATGTATCAAAGGCTAGAGAGAGAGATGTGCTACCACTGTGAGGGAAGGCGGGGGAGTAGTCTGTAAATCCTCAGTGCAGTCATGGTGAGGGTTGCCTTCTGAGGTGAGAAGCAAAGTTTCCAGGTTAAGAGACCCACTGGTTTCAATATAATTAGAAGGGTCCTCAGAGAAGACTAGATGCACCTGTTGAAGGTGCAAGACTTCATCAGGGCAGAAAGTGATCGTATGTGACATAAGCTCACTTAGATGATGCAGTGAGTGTACTGTAATAGACTACCCTAGCATAAACTTTTTAACTTCCTATGTTAGTAGGGCTGTAGTAACAAGGCCTTGGAGACAGGGTGCCCATCCTTTTACTGTGTTGTCTGACAGTTTTGACAAGTAGGCTACCATTTGAAAAGAAGGTCACTTTTTGTGTCCTAGTACACCTAAAGTATTTTGATCATGAAAAGTAGTGTATAGAGTGAAGAGTTGGGTGAGGTTGGGAAAGATAAGGGCTGGAGCCCTTGGGAGAGCCTCCTTCAGTTTATGAAAGGAGGCATGTATGGGCATAGTGGATTTTAGGGTTCAGAAAAGGGGCTCTTAGAAGCTCTGTAGAGTGGTTGGTATAAAGCTGCTAAGTTAGGAATCCAGAGTCAAAATAAGTTAGTTAAACCTAGGAAATGTAGAACCTGTTGTTTGGTTATGGGCACCTGAATATCCCAAAGAATTACCTTATGATCTGTAGTAGTGGACTGAACAGTAGGAGTGACAGAGAGACCTAGATACTTAACTTCGGGTAAGCTATTTGGACTTTAGCAGGAGAAACACTGTATCCACTATCAGCAAGAGTACTACGGAGACCAATGAATGCTGTATATAGGATGGAGAGTACAAAAGGAGGTCATTAATGTGTTGAAGGAAAGTCTGGGTTTCAGGTCAAGAGCCACAAAGTCAGCAGAAAGAGGTTAGCTAAAGAAATACCTCTTAAACCATTGATGGAGTACTGTCCAAGTAAGTTGTTGAGATTGAGAGTGCCTGGGTCACTCCTTGTAAATGAAAAGAATTCCTAACAATCAGGGTGTAGGGAGATGGTTAAAAAATGTCATCTTTAAGATCTAAGATAGTAAAGTGGGTAGTGAAGGGAGGGATATAAAACAGCATGTTATAAATGTTTAGTGTCATTTGGTGATTTGGGGTAACAGCATCATTCAGTACCTTAAGGTCTTGTACCAGAAGACAGGACCCATTAGGCTTGAGTACTGGGAGTAAGAGAGTATTGTAGAGTGAATGAGTAGGTTTAACAAAATTGTTGCCTAAAAGACACTTGACTGTATGTTTAAGTCCCTGTCAATGCTTGGGACCTATCAGATTTTGGTGAACACACGGAAAAATTGAAGGATCCCTGAGAAAAATACAGGCAGGGCATGAATAGCATGGGATTAGAGGTATCTCAACCAGAGAGGAAAGTAGAGGATGGCTTTGTGGTGCACTGTGAGTGTGTTTGGAAGACTAGAGTTGTGTGGAGGGACAAGGTAAAGGAGAAGTTAAGCTTTTCAAGAATACCCTTACCTAAAAGGAGTGTAGAACATGTTGGATTGCTATTAATCTTTGGGTAAAAAAGATAGTCTAGAACATGCATGGACTAGATCATGTTTGAAGAGGCTGTGTATGTTGCCTATCAACACCTACTACAGAGACTGAGGACCTAATACAACAGCCTGAAAGCTCAGGAAGAACATTATATCAGCTCCATGTCTACAAGTATAGAGAATGACTTACCTGAGATTTCCATTGAGACTCAAGGTTCTGAGAAGCATTTCTTAATGGGGGCTGTGGTATCGGGTTCTGCCCTAGATTCCCAAACTCCCAAATGAGTGTATGGTGGAGGTGAAATAAAAAGAGACAAATTGTATTGTTTTTAGTGCTCCAGGTGGGTCAAAGCCTTTTAATGAAGCTCAAGACTTCAAGGGTTAAGATAAAGGATTCTCTGGATCAGTCCACTTATGTTAGGAACAAGGGTAAAGGGCAGAGAAACAGAGGAAAGCACAGGCAATGAGCAAGACTTTGGGAGTTACTTCAAGGATGACTCCAAGACATGAATCAAGTCAGTTAGTAGCACTGTCTTATCATGAAGACATGATAGAAGTCAGATTGTAGGAGTAATTCCTGCAGCTATAGTCTCTACCTAGTTAATTAGGATTGGAGCCAGAGTGTTCACAGAGGTGTTCTTATCTTGCCCTTTGAGGTATCTCTGGTCTCATAGGCTTCTACAAACCTCAGCCAGGACCAGTGATTCATAGAATTTCACTTACTATGGATCAACTCCTGTCACCAGCTAAGGGGCCTAGGCCTAGGACAGACTCATGGATAAACATAGAAAGCCAATTAGTAAAATTTAAATCCTGCTTAGAGCCACTTTGTAGTGGTCTCCAACGCTGTTGGCCATGAGCCCCATCAATCTTAAGCAGCAAGACCAATTAGATCAGCCAGTGATGAATCTGGTATTTATGAGATCTCCTATGAAGGCAAGGAGTTAGAGGATGGCTTACCTCCTCTCAGGTAGCTAGGACAATTTCTCTTCCAGTGGCCCTTGAGATTACAATGGGAGAAAGAACTCAAAGGAACACCTAGGCATTCTCTTACCCAATGTCCTTCCTTGTTGCACTTGAAGCATGGTCCATGAGTGGCTCAAGCAGCTCTGCCTTGTTTTGGTTTTCCTGTCTTGGGAGACCCAAGTGCCACTGCTAAAAGATCACATTTATATTTTGCAAGTTTCTTTTTTGTGCCTCTTTTTCCTCCTTTTGAATTACTGAAAACACACAAAGTCATATTAAGAAGATCTCTCTGTGGAGTTTGAGGGCCAAGTTCAGCCTTTTGTAACTTTACATGAATATCAGGAGCAGACTGAGAAATAAACCAAAGAGTTAACAACAATTGTCCCTTCATAAGAGTCTGGGTTTACATTAGTTAACTTAATTAAGGTGTCCCTAAACCAATTGAGGAACACAGTTGGAGTCTCACAAGCCTCTTGGACCTGTTTTAAATGCTAGTTATAGCTAATATGTTTGTGAAATACTTTATTAAGTCCCACTATTATGTATTCAATCATATTATATATTTTATAAGAGCTGTCTTCAATTTAATAATTCCAGTTAGGATCCTTTTCAGGCACTACAGTAGGCCCAGGATCATTCTCAGTGGCATTTGCCTTATATCTGCAATCAGCTTCTTGTCAAGGTGCTTGCCACAGTTGAGCAAGGTGGTGTTCAGAATCACATACATATCCTTGAAATGTAAATCATAACAATTAGTTATAAATTTAAATTCTACAATATAATTCTGTGGATCAAGAGAGAAGCTAATCTGAGCTAGATTAGAGAGAGAAAAAGTAAGGTGGATATGAACTTGTTCCTCAGAGACAGCATGTTCCTGAAGGGACTGAAGCTGAATAGGCTGTTGAGTGGGAGGTGTAAATGATGACTGAGCTGCCAACTCCCCAGCAGGCATATGTGGGCAATTACCAGCTGATCGACTACAAAATGACTGTTCATCACAATGCAATAGGGAAACATGAGATGGTGAATGATTACTGTGTGACCCACAGAAAGATGGCTGCTATTGATTACTCAGTGAGGGAGCACAAGATAGTGATTGAAGCAAGATGGTGATTGAAGCAAGATGGCTGCTTCTCATCATATGATAAGGGACCACAAGATGGCAGCCATTTACCCTATGACATGTCACAAGATGTTGGTGCATTGTCACATGGTGGAGGGCTGCAAGATGGCAGATGTTCTCCATGTGAGCTGTAGCAAGATGGCTGCTGAGAATCATGTGGCCTACTAGGTGGCTGAAATACATAAGACCATGTGTGGTGAGAGAACAGGGAAAATACTGATGCAGGAGTAGGGGACAAAGAAGATCTGTCCACCAGAATAGATGGTTCAGGTGTATGTGACTGAGAAATCTGAGACTAGGGAGAGAAACTAAGGGAAGGATTAGAGGCCTCTGGGGAAGGGGGAGAGGATAGTGTAGGGGGCACAGAAACCTTTGTCTGAGAGAGCTGCAGGGTTTGATCATGGGCATATGGGGGAGAGGGAATAAAGATGGGAGGTACATCACCTAAGCAGTCTGGTGTGGAATAAGGGAGAGTTCCTGGTATAGTAGAATTAGCTGGAAATATTTGGGTTGCCATACATTACTGAATGAGAGAAGAACACATCCTTAGGGTAAAGCAGGATCATATATACGGAATTTCTGCTAACTTGCCACCAGTGTAACAAAAGTTATATAAATTTTGAAGAATAAAGGGGTCAAACATTCCCCACTTAGGTGATGGGCTTCCATTAAACTGACTGGATGGCCAAGCCATCTGACAGTAAAAGATTAGCTTTTTTTTTTTTTTTTTAATTTTTATAGCTTTCTGTAGACCAAGAGCCCCAAGGGTACAAATCAGGCACCACAGAGGTAAGTTTTTCTGGGAACATGAAATAGTATTTACCATGACTGAAATAAAAGTGAGCCAAAAGAACAACTTCTCCTCAGGACATGAGAGTTTTACCTTCCCCAAGGAACATGAAAGTTGTCCTGGATCACACTTATCAAAAGAAGTCATCACTGATTTTGGAAGTGTGATGATACAGTTATAATCTGTTCTCATTGCCATCACCAAAATTGCAGATTAGGGTCCCAGAGGGCTAGAGGGTAACAGCTTTGCCTTGGGCTGCCCAAGGAGTGTGAGTACTGCTATCTTTGCCCAAGGGTGGCAATAGGTTGTAGAACATGGGCCCAGACCACGAAAACAGAAAACCCCAGAAGGTGGCTCAGCTGTGTTTAAATGAGATAGGCCAGTGTTGCATGCAGACTGGTGATGACAAATAAACAGGTCCTACAGATAGGAGAAATGGTTCCTGGGCATGGGAACTTGAACTGGGAGTGACTCCCAGGAGCCAACACATTCTGCCAGTTTCCAAAATTTTGGCACCACATTGTTAGTGTTTCTTGGTGCAATAAAGGAGCAGAATATAAGAAAAAATGGCCTTTTTATTTAAAAGCAATGGAGAGGAACCTACAGATAGCAGCAGTTTGGATATTTCCTGTCAAAATACAGGAGTGGGAGTATTTGTTACCTTTGAATGGATGTGGTGCTTAGGGCAGGCATTGAAGACATGCAAAGAGCTGATTGGAAATAGCATGAATAGGGAAAGAAAAATGAATTTTTAATCATGGAAAAAAGGAAGTGACCATCAGGTTAAGCATCCATGGTTTGGCCTTCCCTGTTATATTGTCCAGTAATATTTTCTAGGGCAAAACTAAGCAGTAAGAAAATTCCTCATTCTAATTCTTCTGTACAAAAGAATAGGTAGAAAAATCCACAGGAGATGAGTGCAATATGTGCACAGAAAAGGCTGAATAAATTTTTGCTGTTTTAAAAGGGAGTAGTTATGTAGACAGGATGATTTAAAGATAGAAAAATGCCCAATAAAAAAGATTAAAATGAGATCTGAGCTAGATATGGCTAAAAATAAAAACCCAAATTTCAAAATATTAATGCTGATAATACTACATTCCACCAAAAAAAGACCTAACCAGAAAGTAATACTTAACCATCATTTTTCTGTATGCTTGTAATACAAGCCTCATATCAAAATTGAGCTCAAGTTGATATTGTCAGCTAGACAGAATCATTTAGTACATCTGTTGCAATATGCAACAAATGTATTGAATTACTAAGCAATAACATGATTATTTTTTTTAATTTAAGGAGAAAAAGAAAAAAAAACAGAAAAAGGGTACAAGTTATACAGAATTTCAGAAAAAATAAATAGTAAGAAATCACTATTTAATAGATTACATATTGTTACCTTAGAAATAGTTGTTCAAGTTACAAAATTAAAGCATATAAAGTGGACTTTCAAACAGTGAGACTGGAAACAGTTTTGTTCAATGATCTAACAAAACTCAGTAATATCGTTATCTATCTTACACACTTAAATATATATGCAGTTATATTCTTTAGAGCACTTTCTTTTCCTTTCTTTTGTACAATGACAATTACACATTTTGGGTTTTATTACTCCCACAGTTCTTATTATCTTTTTTGAAGAGAGTAAAACTAAATGTGACATAACAGAACAGAGTCAGTCAAATCAAAAGGATGGACATAATAGATAATGTAAAAACAAAATACATTATCTCAACAATGGTGCTCAACAATGGTTACCATACTGCCTTCTTGCTATCTTAAAAAGAATTGCCTATATCTTTAGTTCTAATAAAATTGAACAAAAAGTAAAGAATGAAGTCCAAAACATTGGAGACACAGGACTTTAAAAGAAGATAAAGTCAACCAGAATGGGCATCATAATGAATCGTATTGTCTTCATAGTTTTGCCTATACTTTTGAACTTGGTACCATCAAGCAAAGCAGAATAGAGGAAAATCAGTCAAAGCAAGATGTTGAGGGCTATACAGGGTTTCAAATCAAGTTAATAGGAAATCAGAGTAGGTTACTATAATGTATCCTGCTATTTTTTTATTTTTCCCTTAATTAAAAAGATAAAAATAAAAAAGTAAGTAAATTTTTAAAAAAGCAGATTTATATAAAAGAGGGCATAACAACAAAACAGCGCAGGTCATAGCATAACCATTTAAGCAAAATAGTGTTTTACCACAAGACATCCTGACATAAAAGTAGTTACCATGGTGTCTCTTTCCCTGAAATCTTTGAGTATAACTTCGTATACTGTAGCACCAAACATATCAAGACAATGTAAAAACCATTCAAGAGAATGACAGTATTATAGGGTATTTAGAACCAACTATCAGAAAATGAACAATTGTTTCTGTCAAAATTTCCTTGTCTCTAAAAGTTTTTGCTTATATTATCACATATAATAAAATCCAATAAGATACAACCTGTTAAGACTGATGGAGACAGAAGAATAAAAGCTTGATGGGACTTCAAAACAAGATGATACTAAATCAGCACTAGCTATTATGATGTCTTGTTTTCTCCAAAATAGCTGTTCCTACCATCCAATCTTCTCTGCCTCATTTCTGTTCAGCTCTTTTCCTTTCGTTTGTTGTCAATTTGTCTTCTTCATTTCTCTTTCTACTCCAATCATTGTGGCCTCTCTGCCACTATCTCTGGAATCTTGGTATTTTCCTTTTTTAGAATATCCTGAAGTATTCTCTGTAGAGTTGAATTGGTGGTTACCAATTCCCCTAGTTCTTCTTTATCCTGGAAGCACCTTTTTTTTCCCATCAATTTCTACTATTTTTGACATTATATTGACTATATTGTACATGAACACAAGTTGTAATTAAGAACTTGAAGATATCTATGTGGGGAGTTTTGGAAGACTAGTAAATGCATATGTAAACAGATAGGCTTAAGAATTATTGCAGAATGATAAATTGAAGTATAAAGACAGTGTGAAAAAATGAATATATTTGGTAATGAGCACATGAATTTGGGTCTAATAAAATTTTATATATCTATAAATCATGTTATGCACTTATGAGAAATAAAGAAACATTTTCTGAATTTTGGGGACTGCATTCTTTTTCTTCACTTTTCTCTGAACCATCATTCTTAACTATCATTGCTTTGTAACTACTTGAAAGTATTAACCTTTGATTTAATGGAAATATTGTAAAGTCTAGTCAGCAAGTAGATATGACTTGGGTAAAGTATTTATGGGTTAAATTCAGTGAAAGCTGTGTTGTCAATGCACTGTAAAAAGGCTACATTGACAAGAAGTGTTCATTTAAGGAACCAGGTCCTTTCAATTTAGGAAAGAAAGACTGTTTAACAAATGGCCCTGGTAAAACAACACACATCATGAAGGTTTCATTTAGAACCATACTCTTACCATCCACTAAACTAAAATAAAAATGGATCAAAGATTTTAATATCACAACATAAATACTTAATTTACTCAGAGATAAAATAGACAAAAACTCTTGCATATGTATGTCTAGGCCAAACTTTTTTGAATAAAAACAGTTTCACAGGAAATGATATCAAGAATCAAAGAATGGGACCACATTAATTTTATAACCTATTGTATAGAAAAGTAAGCCACTATTAATGTGAAGAGATAGCATACGGGTGGGAAAATAATATTTATCACCTTCTCCTCAGGAAAAAACTATCATCTAGAAAATACTAAAAACTCAACAAATTAGACACATTAATTTTAGAAACACTGAAGTATACTTTGGTTTTCAGTAGTTAGTTTCATTTAACAATGCTGTGAGAGATCTCAGTAGGATTTCCACTTTTTTGAACAAGTTAATGTCTTTGTTGCTCCTAAGAACATGGTTTATTTCCACTGTAAAAACTAAAGTAAGAAAAAAAATTCCCAGAGAAAGACAATGTATGAAGAAATAGAAAAGGTCAGTGGCTTCTGAGAAATTCAGAGGTGATAGCTACTTACTAGAGCACTTTGCTTTGGGATAGCAAAAATTATGTAACCTTGATGGCACATATCAGTGGACAAGTTTTTCAAAGTGCTAAAATCTACAAAAGCTTACAACTTAAGCTTGAAAATCAGGTAGTATACTAATTTTATTTTAATAAAGCTTCTATTTATACAAAATTTAAGGAACTTCGGGGAGTGGCAGAGTGGTGAACAGTGGAAAAACCATTATCTGTGAAGTAGTGATGCTGGAATGCAGCAAAATTAGGAAGGGAAAAATAAGGGATGTGTTTCTCTGGGAACCAGCTATGAACTGAAAGAAGATTTAAAGCCCATGCAGATAGTGCAGAGAGACTGCAATGCAGAAGAAGGAGGCCGCAAGCAATACATTCTTCCTAAGCCCTGATTCTCTGTATGAGAAGGGCATCTCACACCAGCAGGTGTGCAGTGGCTACTGATAACCCCAGAGACCCCCACAGTGGAATGCACCAATGGTTATAAGAGACTACAAGTGGCTGGTGCATTTTTATGTTGCCGGAACACACCAGGAGAGGATATTAGTCATTAGTCATCTTGGAGAGGAGTCAACTAAGCTCAGGCCTCGGACCAGCTGAAGATTGGGTTCATCTCATAGCTCCCAGTGTCAAAGGAGAGAAAATCATGTTCAATTTGGCAGGAGGTCAAGGAGCAATAACAAACTGGTGGAAGGCATAAAAGTGTTGTGGACTGCAGAAGTCAGTTTCCACCTTCAAATCCAGAAAACAGACTGAAATTCAATGACATGGAACATAAGTGTTACTCAACATGGAGGGTTACTGAAATTACCCACTAATCCACCATAAATCTACAGGTGACTTGATTGGATTAATCAGCATGAATCTACATTCTGTCTGATGAGTCTTTCTATAAGGGACAGCAGAGATGTAGCATGAATTGGACCTATTTTTGCCCTTCATTTTTTTTCTTCATTGTCTGTATCATTATTATTAGTATTATTTGTCTATTTTCCTCTTGTTTTAAATTTTTTTCCTCTCTCCCTCCTGTCCTCAACAGCGTTCCAATGTATGTGCAATTTTCCTTTGCCTTTTAGTTTTGTGTTTAATTACTTCATCTTCACCTCCTTTATTTTTCACACTAAGCAGTTTAAAAATATCTCCCATAATGAAGTCCTGTATCAAAAGATTGTTTGTTGTATATAATCTGGTTTGTTTTAGGTTTTATTATATATAAAAACCAATATAGTTTCCACCATTAAGAGATTAAAAAACAGTATCTCATTGGACATTTTCTGGACTTTATTGATGTTATCTTATTGCTGATTTTACTAGTTTAGCCAAGGTGACATATATTTCTTGTAAAATTTTCTTCTCAGTATGCAAAGGATGACACTGTCTATGGACCATAGGCAAAATACAGATTCTTTATGCGAGTGCCACAGAATCAGGAATTAACCCAAACTAGAAGCAAAATTTTGTCTCTAACAAAGCGAAGAGAAAAGATCATGCAAATGACTCAAAACCCAAAAATGAGCAACACTTGGAATACTTCTCTGAGGGTTGTTTGTTTCCTAAATTTCTCAGCAGTATAAATAAAGCTATTTATCAAAAACAATTTACAAGCATCACTGAAGGAATTAAACTATAAACACAGGAGTTAAACCAAAAGTAATAATAAATTATGACATGTTTACAAGTTGCAACCCCAAATATCTAGTTTGCCAAAGCATGCCTGGGATGCAATGAGGTATAACAATTCAAAGTCTACCCATGTAGATTCCCACAAGTGGTAGCAGTGAAAATAATAAACAATGTGAATGAGACTCCAGGAAAAATTCAATCAAAATAACTTTTTATATCACTATAGAGTTGGTGAGAATGTTGAAAGACATGGATAATGAATCTAGAGAAGATGAACGTTTTAAATAAATAATTTAGAAAATGAAGGAAGATGTGACTGTTGTTGTCAGAGTAGGGGAAGCCAGACCCAAGACTCACTCCATGATGAGCAACATTTATAGAACATAAAGGGAGAGAACAAGGCATCATCAGGAAACAAGCCCTGCCTGCAACAATATCATTTTAATTGTTTAGTTGTGTTGTCTTTTTTTTTTTTTGTTTGTTTGGTTGATTATTTTAAATCTAATGGCATGAGCAGCTATTTAAAAGATAGCAAGATGTATTATGGTAGCCATTTTAGATTTACTATTGGCTTGTTTTGAAGTTCTTTATTGCAGTTATTGTTTTTATTTTATTCTGTTTGATTTTTACTATGTCCAAAGGTTTCTTCAACTCTTTTGAAGAAAACAAAAGTATTATCTTAACTATTGTTGATTTTGTAAAGTTTTGAAGTCATGTATTATTTATACTGGTTTATTTTGACTGATTTTAGTCTGTTTTATTTTCCTTGGTTTTATCCTCTTTAAAATAAAAAAAAGAAAGAGAAAAAATGATAGAATTCATGAATGCAAAATGTAGAAAAGAAATGAAATCAGTGGAACAGATTCAAACAGATCTGATCCTGAAAATTAAAAATTCTATTGATAATATACCAATGAGAATGAGTAACTATGTGAACCAAATATCACAGCCAGAAGATAGGATTTCAGTTATGGGTCTTGAAAACAAAGTACTAAGAGATATCAAGGGACTATGAAAAATCAATCTCAACAGAGAAAAGTAATGCAAAGAATAATGGCACAAATATATGCTTGAGTCAATGAAACAGCAGGAGACAGCATAAAACACATAAAAATATGTTCTTAGAAGTAATGACAGAAAACTTCTCAGACACAAAAACAGAATATGGCACCCAGAAAAGTGAGGAATATAGAATTCCAATTAGGCATGATCCTGAGAAATGTTTATATGAATACATAACAATACTAATGATTCAAGAAAACCAACACAAGAGCAGAATATTAAAAGATGTTAGAAAACTAAACAAATCACTATAAAGCAAAGCCTATTAAAATTACATCATTCTTCTCAACAGTAACACTAAGTCAAAAATAGCTTGCAAAATAAAACCATCTCCAGTCCAAAGTGATGTGTGCAGAAAAACTATCTTTCAAAGTGTCTTAAGAAACAAGATAGTTAGGTGAAAAAGAACACCTGAAAAAATTTATGACCAAAAAACCATTACTCCAAAATATACTGAAGATGATTCTAAAAAGAGAAAATGAGGAGTCCAGGAATGAATCCAAAGCCAAGGCAAGAAATAAAACAGAGGGAGAAAAAACAGAAATTAACAATAGGTTATTATGATGACAATAATCAATCAATACGTATCAGTTAAATCCTCATTGTATACTGTCTATATTGACCAGTCAAAAGATACAAACTGAAAGATTAGAGCAAGAAGAAAGCTCCAAGAATATTCTGCATACAAGAAACACATTTCATTCAAAAGAAATTTATTGGCTAAATAGCAAAGAATGAAAAAATTACACCACGGGACAGGAGCTAGAAAAAGCAGAATAACCATACTGCTTGTAGGCAAAGTGGATGTTAAAGCATGACTGATTGATAGAGATAAAGGTTATTAAATCCTTTTAAGGGGACAATACAAGAGGACAAAATTTACTTATATATATATATATATATATATATATATATATATATATATAATTATATGCAACAACCATCGGCTAACTCAATTATATCAAACAAATATTAATATTATAGGAAAGATAAAATAAGCACTAATACAATTGCAATAGGGGACCTCATTATCAAGCTTTCACAAATTGACAGGTCCACTGGGTAAAATATATCCACAAGCAATATAAGAACTAAATGAAAACTATGAAAAAAAATGGACTTAGTAGATATCTAGAGAGTATCCA
The DNA here is from genome assembly GCF_034190915.1 of Cavia porcellus. NCBI lineage: Eukaryota > Metazoa > Chordata > Mammalia > Rodentia > Caviidae > Cavia > Cavia porcellus. The sequence continues at coordinate 44,420,765 of NW_026947513.1, read as the reverse complement.
ACTCCACCATATGAGAATGTACATTCTTCTAGGCTGCACACAGGATATTTCCCAAAACATATCACATACTAGCTCATAGAAAATGCTTCAGAAAATGTGAAAAATTAAGATTATCTTGTGACTATTATCATACTATAGTGCAATAAAATTAGAAAACAATGGTAAAATACATAAGAACATTATAAATACACGAAATTTTAAAAATGTCTTCCTGGACAACCAATGGGTCACATATGAAATTAAAGAAGAAATTAAACAGTTTCTACAATTAAATAATAATGTCCATACAACATACTGGAACTAATCAGATGCAGTGAAAGTAGTCTTAAGAGTGAAATTTATAGTGTTGAAGTTCAATATTAGAAAAATAATGTGACCTTACACAAACAATCTGATGTCGAAGAGAATAGTCAAGCACAACATTTGTATGAGGGAGGAAATTATAAAAATCAAACCAGAAAGTAATATTACTGAAAAGAAACCGCTACAAGGAGTCAGTTAATCAAAGAGGTGGCTCTTCGAAAGATTAAATAAAATTGGTAAAATCTCAATTAACTTTAATACAAAAATAAAATACTCATATCTATGCAATTAGGAATGAGAAGGATGAAATCACATCAGTATACACATAAATGAAGAAAACTATTTGTACTTACTTTGAGAGCCTGAATTTTAATAAGGTGGAAAACATCAAAGTTAGACAGATTCCTAGATACATACAATTATCAAACATGAACCCACAAGATAATAAAATTCTAAACAAATGATTATCAGTCAATAATATTGAAGATGTAATTACAATTGTACCAAAAAATTAAAGCACAGGTCTTCATGGATTCACTGCTGTCTTACAGAAATTTAGAGAAACTCTAATGCCACTATTTCTCAACAGTCTGTAAGGAAGTTGAAAGGGAAGCAGTACTCCTAGATTTATTCCTTTAAGCACAGTAACCTGATATGTTAGCATACTTCTGACAAGAATACAATTCAAAAAGAACCACTGACAAATCACCCTGGTTAACATGAGACTCAAAAATTCTCAATAAAGTAATGGCAAACAATGCCGCAAATCATCAAGAAGATTATACAAAGTCCAGTATCCACAATGCAGGATTTTGGAAGAGATACTCTTTATTTCAATTTATAAAAAAATCTATGACAAACCAACAGCCAACATCATATTAAATGATCAAAAGTTGAATGCTTTCACTCTAAAATCAAAAATGAGGCAAGGATATCCCCTATCACAACTCTTATTCAGAATAGTTGTAGGAAACATTAGCCTGGGCAGGGGCAAAAGGAAGAAATAAAAGAAATAAGAATGGAGGAAAATAAGTGAAATTATCAGTATTTGTGGATGGCAGCATTTCTGTATAAGTGACCACAAAAATCCCACCAAGAGTTTTAGATTTAAAAGCCAGCTTTAGTTCCACAGCTGGATACAAAGTCAAACCATAAACGTCAATAACATTCCTGCACACAAACCACAAACTCAGTGAGAAACAAATAAGAAAGGTTATACTATGTTTAATGGTATAATTTTATTATGTGTGATGATATGAATAGATATTTTGAAGAAGACGAGACATTATGGTAGCCATTGCTGATCTACTATCATCTTGTTTTGAGGTCCTACCATGACTTTGTTTTCTGTTTTGATTGATTCTATCATGTTGTGTTTTATTGGATTTTATTATGTGTGTTGGTACAGACACTTTTTTGAGAAAAGTGAGATATTAGAGTAGCCATTGTTTATTTCCTGTTATTTGGTTTTGAAGTCCTGTAATGTTTTCATTCTTTCGAATGGTTTTATACTATATTGTTATGTTTGATATTATTGGGTGTGAAAATATATTCAACTATGTCAAAGAAAGGAGACATTATGGTAGCTACTGTTAATATTGGGTTGTCTTGTGGTGAAATACTGTTTTGTTTGCATTGTTCTGTTTTGATTTGCTTTGTTATGTTGTCTCTTGTTTTATTCTCTTTAAAATTAAAAAAAGGAAACTTCAGTTAATAGAGCATGCCATCTATCTGCCTTAAATCATGGATTATGTCTCTACAGGTGATCTTAAACTTCCTGTTACTTCTTTGATCATGAAGAAAATGTGTTTCTCCTAAACTTCAAATAACATTTTTTAAAATCTCTTTTGCCAGGTCATATTAAGAAATTGTCTCTATCGTTCCTCTGTAATTTCTTCATTTTTCTATATCCTCAAATTTTGTTTGGTTATCATCACTTAACTTAAGCAAAGTCTCTTTTTATTCTCATGAAATAAATGGTCTTGTTTTCTTTGTAAATGAACTCCATTTATAATGAAGTTTCTTTCCCTTACTTCATTTTTTAATTGTTTATCATGCTATGCTTATATAATGTCTTCATCTGATATTTTTGACATAAACAGAATACAGAGAAACACATTTCCTTTGAGTAGAAATGTTTCTAAAATTTAACAAAATACTCATTTCCTCAATTCAATAGACTGATATTGTGGCAGAAGGCAACCATGAGAACATGGAGGATGAAACAGTTACCTGGACATGAGATTTTGTTTAATATACTGAGAGGATCAGATGGGATATTTCTCCATTCACAGCAAACATCCTTTAGGGATACGCCAAGAGAAGGAAAAACCCAAGTGGAAAGATATCTGGTTTATTTAGACTATCAGTGTGAGAGCAAAAAGATGGAGAAAAATAGTTTGGGCCAGAACCTGTCTCAAAGCTTGTCATGTTTTTTAGGGCTTGGGAAGGATATGTCCAGGAAAAACCTTTTTAGAAATGTAAACTTCTTGTTTTTTAACCGTTTGACTCTCACAATGCCTGTATAATTTTTGCCCCTTAGTTTAAGCATTGATCTGTCATATAGCCCATGTGTTTTTTGCTCTACTATTTATGCTTTTTAAAAAAGCTTGCATGACAGTTTCCTCACAGTTTACTTATTTGTATGACTTTGCTGTGTATTTGAACCATTACACCTCATGGAGCCTGTGTGCTTTTGATCCTGTAGTGCAGTCATTCAGTTTAATCATTCACTCCTGGCCAGTTCATGCAAAGCAGTTTCAGTAAGACTCATTTATTTAATATTGAAAACAAAACGTATGTCAACACAAATTGAATTATTATAGGAATGTTGAACTTTGAATCACACAGTACTCAATCCAGATTGCAATATGTAGGAAGGGAGGCAAAGGACTTGTAAACTGCTGAGGACCATCTTGTCATGACTCTGCCCATGGAGGTGGAGGTAAATGAAATTGTCACACTTCTAATGCCAATCAGCTGAAAAAGCTCTACTCCCTTTTTTTCTTCTTTCCTGTCTCCATAAACTTTTGAAAACAAAACAAGCAACATTTTATGATAAGGAAAGTAATGGCAGCTACACAAGCCAGTAGAAAGCCAATCACATCCAGAGAGTGGTACTGGTACCAGGTGAGGTTATGGGCAAGTGGTCGCAGGTGCTTGGCACCTTTATGTTGCATGACATACTCAATCCAGAAGACTGCTCGGTCCAGGGGCTTCATTGGTTGATCATGGTGAATAGTTGATAACCACATAGCATTCTCCTTATAGCTGAAGGAATTTAAATACATTTAGAATTATTTGAAAGTGGTGGGATGTAAGATTTTTGAAATAGTGAACAGAATGCAGAAAAATGTTTAAAAATTATTTCCTTGTCCAGTACGAGATCAAGAAAATATTGTTTTTATTTCAGAGTTCATTTAAGAAGCCTACTGCATAAGCTAGAATTTCTCAAAAATGAGATTTAAAGATGTGATCAGAAAGGCTGGGATTGCACTGCTATTTCTAACTTAGAGCTTGTAGTCATTACCTTCAAAATGGTAAAACTAACAATTAAAAATAGAAAACATAAGATAGGTAGTTTTTTTGAGACTTGGAACTGGAATTACATAGTAAAAAATCTCTTACTGGGCCTATTGTAAATGTTCAAATCACTACTGCAATTTAGAGACAAAAGCAAATCTTTGTCTAGATCTTACTACGTGTGCAAGTAAAATTTTAGGTATTACAGTAAAGTGGGAGCTACAACACCATTTTACAGACTCTATTTTAGTTCTCTTTAGTCTTCATGCCGATCCCTCCAAATTTCCTCTTTGCTGAATCATGTAGCCTAAGCAGGCATGAGACAGGCTTTTACCCTGGGTGACATAATCTCAGGAAGTTTCTCTGGCCCCTAAAGCCAACCCTAGCACCAAAAGTCACACCAAATTAGGAGCAAAGCTCCAAACCAGAAATAACTCAGTATATAATGTTCAGGCACTGGGTCCTGGAGACCAACAGTTTGGACTACATGTTATATGTTGTGCCCAGGTTAATAAAGCCAATTTGCCGCATGATTGGCCTTCATAGATTATTCTCTGCATCTCTGTTTAACAACAGTATTAACCAGAAACCAACGTTGAAATTTGATTCATAGTTAGGTCATTGAAACTGAAAAAGAGATTGCCATTGTGAATACTGAACTAGTCTATGGCTATACCAGCCTGAACATGCCCGATCACATTTGAATACTGAACTAGCTTTTCACTGGTTGTTTCTTTATAAATATATCTTGAATTCATCAGTAAGCGGAAAGATTATACCCTCACAAGATTCATGACTTTAGATTATTGTTCCCTTCATATTTCCTTGTAATTATGTGTTAGCGTTCTCAGTAAGACTACATGTTTCATTACAGACTATTTCAAAATCCTGTACTGTGCTTAAACTAGAACAACTTTTTTCAAATGAGAACACTGACCAAGTTCATCATGATCCCCAAATTGGGCTATCAATGATGGCTTCTTCATTAAGCTCATTTGCATTTCAATAGTTTTCATGTCAGACTCACTACTATTTTCTTGGATTTTTATCAGAACTTATCAGTAAGTACAATGTAGATAAAGTGTTTGTACTCACGAAGGGTTGTTAATGACTGTCTTCAGTGCATTTAACAAATCTGTACTTGATAGTGAGTTGAATTCTAGTTTCATAGCTGCTCCTTTAGCTTTCATGTGAGCAATGTTATCATATTGTTCCCCAAACAAGGGAAGGCCCACCATCGGGATTCCATGGTAGATTGCTTCATAAATTCCGTTGGCTCCTCCGTGAGTTATAAAAGCTCTGGTTTTTGGATGACCTAAGATGAGGTGAATGTCAGACTAATAATTCATTATAAATCTTTAGAAATTCAAGGAGAAATATATAATATGCAATACTTAAATAGGGGTCCTTTTATGAATAAAGAATTTGTATGTATGTATCATTTTACATAGGAGAACATTTCTGTTTTTTTACTTGGGATAGAACTCATGAACTTGCACCTGCCAGGGAAGTGATTGTGCAACTGAGCTAACCCCTTGGCACCTATTTTTGTTTGTTTTGAGACAAAATGGCCTTGATCTTTCTATGTAGTCCAGCCAAACCTGAAACTCTCAAAAGTTTTCCTTCCCAAGTACCTTAGGTACTGGGATAATAATCATTTACTACCACACCTGGAGCACTGATATTTCTTTTATTTCTCATATCAAGAAAGGAAAGAAAAGTGAATGTTGTCAGGCAGATATGGTAAATGACCACAGCAATGAATGTGTGATTGTCAGACAAAGTTCATACAGTATGATAAACCAAGTGATATATTTGAAAGATGTTGTAACAAGGAGAACTTTTTCTTTTAAAAGGATAGTACATTAACTAATTCTGACAAAAAGAGTGTGAGTCAGCAAGATTTGTAACTGGGACCAAAGTGAAATAAATATTAAATCATGATAAATGTGTAAATATTTTCCCATTGAAAATGTATTATAATGGGAAAGAAACAAGGATGTTATTCTGAGTAGTATTTGTAAACATACATTTCTTTGAAAAGACAGGTGGAAGGCCATCCCGCAAATCATTAAAGCATCTACTATGAGAAGCCAGTAGATTTTCAGTAAGGCCCTTAAGATTATTTCTGTGGATAACAAAACTCAACTATTACAATTTATTTTGCTTCTCCTCACAGTAAAAATATATGTAGTACAGTTAGTGTTTAGGCTTGTTTCTTCAAGAACAAATGTTCCTTGGTTAGTTCCACCTTGAGGCATTATCATGCTTATTAAATTAGGATATCAGTATTGGGTCTCCAGCATCTTACCAAGTAGGTCATTCTGGGGGATCCACTTGTACAACCGAGTGTTGGCTCCTAAGGTATCTGGTTTCTTGCCATCAAATCTCCAAAGTACCTGTTAAGAGTGTATACTGGATTTTACTGTATGTTATATTTGAAAAGTAAAGAATACCAAGTTAAATATGAAGATTCTGAGAAATATAGAACACTAATATTTTCTGCTTTATAACTAATCAGAGGAAATGCAGTTTTATAATTAGTCAGAAGAAATGTTTGACATATAATGACTAAAACAAGTCAGATACTACAATATAAATTAAATATTTTGGGAATTATTAAAATACTTAACTAAAAATGTCAAAATAGTTTTGAAATATAGAGAATTTGCAAAAGAGTAAATAATTTCTAATTATTTACATCTTCATTAATATGTTTTTAATTGTACCTCTCATATGAGAATATTAATACTGATCTATTTTTAAAAAGATAGATTATTTATAGTTTACTTATAGTTTATATAAAAACATTTTTTCCAGAAGTGAATTTTTAAATATGGAAACATATTTGATATCTAAACCATGTAAATCTCATAAATACATTTTTGTTAAAAATCAATTAATTGATTTTCAGAAGTACATGTAATTATTTATTATTAAAATTCTTTAATTGCTGAATAGAGGTAAAAGTTCAACTGATATTACCACAAGACATATTATTACTGCTTATAGATTTGGACATTAAATTTAGGAAATAGTGTTGATTTGCACTTTATAAGTAATGTAACTTTTCAAAAATAGTGTGCATTTTAAAATAGTTTTCTACAGCTATTTCTTTGCTTTTGCATGATATAGCACAATGTATTCATAGCAGAGATTAACTTGGTCTGCTATAGCCTGAACACATTACATTGTTCTAAAATGAGGTACTGGTTTTAGAAACATCAAACTATTCTCCTACCATGTAGCATCACTTACAAATGTTTGAGTTCTATTTACTTTGGGAATGTTAAAAATAATTGCAGGCAATCCACTTAACAATTGGCATAGGAATTCACAAATCTAACAGTAACTAAAATCTAGCATAGTTCATTCCTACTCAATGTCTAAAGTTGAAACAAATATGTTAGAAATTTAAGCTCTATTATGTTTTACAGAGAGCACAACTGGACATCTTCCCAAGACAGGCTTATTTCTCTTTGATTTTTTTTTTTTTTTTTTTTTTTTGTTATTTCCCTTTGCCTTTCTTGACTGGGAAGACATGAAGGTGATGTCATAAAAGTCTAGTCCTTGTGTAGCACATTTCAAATGCCCCAGTTCCACTGTGTGGAATAAACCCAACTTCACTCTAATTTTTGCTTTGTTCTCTTTTAGATATGGGTGGCCAACACCCCAGCTAGCCCTCCTCATTTTTTAATTAGAATGGCTGAATGGATAAGTGAACTTTGAATTGGCACCGCTTACTTTTTTCTGCTCTGAATATCTCCCTGAAATGTATAATAAAGGCTATACCAAAATGAGACTAAACACTAAATTGAGGATAGTATGGAAATCATAACCTGTATGGTTTATTTCAAACCCATAGAAATACTTGCTTAAAGTTCTGGGACATTTCCTTATTAAATAAAAGTATATTTTTCTGAAATATTTCTGATGTATACAGTTTACCACATCAATCCTGTAGGGCAAATGAGTACATTACTGCACTCAGAAATTGCAGAACTTGATGAGTTCTTCAGTGGATGCCTGCCATTGAGAAACTTTGCCAACCTTTTGTGGAATCTGTCCAAGGGCTGAAGCAATCAAATTGGCTTTCTCATCAGTCATGTTTCTTATCATTGATCCCAAAGAAAACACTACAATACCATGTTCTCCAGAGCTCTGCACAAACTCTTCCATTTCCTGTGAAAATTTTTATTCCATTTAGAAAAAAGCCTAGCAAACACAATGAATACAAAAGTGAAAATGATAAAAAGAAGAATTAGGTGAAATTATTAGTCAATCTGAAAAACACATATGACAAAGAAATATCTTCAGAATTTCAGAACAATATATAAAACTAGTAAGGCTACTAATATTTTTGGTAACCAATACTCAGAACAGTTATTTTCATGCAAATCTAAAGCTTTTAAATTAATTTGTATTTTATGAAAATCTTAAAAAATTGTAGTTTTCATTTTGCTTCCTGTTTATGCTAGGAAAAGATAGTGACTTTATTCATTTTCTTTTCTTTCTTTTCATATTTCCCACTCTTACTATGGCTGAGTTATTGTTATTAAATATCTTTGCCTATAGGGAAAGAGAAAATATAGAAACCGTTGTTCGTTTTCTGTTAGCTGGTTCTCAATGCCTCGTAATACTTTCATCATCTTGAGAGGTTTCACACTGTCGTGATATGTTTCATGCTATAGTATACAAAATTATACTCAAATATTTTAAGGAAGGAGACACTGTAGTAACGACTATTAAGTCGTGTTATATTGTGGTAAAACACTGTGTTGCTTAAATTGTTCTGTTCTGACCTGGGTTGTTATGTTGTTATGTCCTCTTTTATCGCAATCTCCCTCTTTATTTATTTATTTGTTTATTTATTATTTTTTTAATTAAGGAAAACATTTTTAAAAATTAGAAGTATATATTATAGTAATATTTTTGAATTCCTGTTAACTTGATTTGAAGTCCTGTATTGCTCTCACCATCTTGTTTTGACTGATTTTACTCTGTTCTCTTTTGTTTGATAATATCAAGTTTGAGGGGATAGACAACAACTTTGAAGACATAAGATTCACTATGATGCTCATTCTGGTTTAACTATTATCTTCTTTTGAAGTCCTGTAATATCTCCAGTGTTTAAGTTTTATTGGTATTATTCTGTACTGTTTTGTTCAATTTTATTATCACTGATGATATAGGCAATTCTTTTTAAGATAGCAAGAGGCCTTATGGTAACCATTGTTGATTACCTTGTATTCTGTTTTTCCATCATACTCTGTCCATCCTTTGTTTTGAATGACTCTGCTTTATTTTGTCACATTTGGTCTTATTCTCTTTCAAAAAAAAGTAATAAGAACTGTTGCAGTAATAAAACCCAAAATGTGTAAAAGTTATTGTAAAAAAGAAAAGAAAAGAAAGTGCTCTAAAGGATACAACTGCAAGTTTGTTTAGGTATGTAAGATAGATGACCATATTACTAAGTTTTGGTTGGATCATTGAACACAGCTCTTTGCACTTTCACTATTTGAATGTCTACTTTTTATGCTTTAATTTTGTAACTCGAACAACTATTTCTAAGGTGAAAATATGTAATCTATTAACTAGTGATTTCTTACTGTTTATTTTTTTGAAATTCTGTATTACTTATACCCCGTTACTGTTTTTCCTCTTTCTTTGAATAAAAATATCTTTGGCAAGACAAGCATGTCACATATATATATATATATATATATATATATATATATATATATAAACTTATGGCTAATTTAGTGTTATTAAAGTTTCTCATGAAGAACAATTGGGATGTTGTGTTATGTGCATATTTCATTATTAAATTCTTTCCAAATTCTGGAGTTTTAGATTACTTCCAAGTTTTATTTTCACAAAAAATTACCATGTACATTGATTTGTGAATCTTTGGGATTTTAACGTATTTATTGTGCATGCTACATTAAAAGCCATGAATGCTTTTAGAACTTGATGGCAGTTTCTAATTTTCTATTTTGTGTGGCTTAGTAACAGTTGTTAGTAGCAATTTTTGCTGCCTTCAAAATTCTCTTTATTTTTCTTTTCTTTTTCTATTTCCTGCATCTGTTAAAACTGTTATTTTGCAATAAAAGTTCTTCATATGTTCAGGTGTATTGTTTAGAATGTACTCTGATAATGCTTCATAGATTTGAAGGGTGAAGAAGCTTTTACACAGTCTGAAAAAATTTGTCTTAAAATGTCTAACAGAAGTTGGAATTTTTCCCAATAATCAATCTCAGTTTTACATTGCTCTTAAGAAGGATGCAAACAAAACAAAACAAAATCTGAAACAATCACATATGCTAAAAATCATAAAGAATGTTTCATTTCTGCATATAGCTTTGAAGTTTGATGCCAATTTAAAATATTTTAGATTATTGTATTCCTTAATAAGGAATATCAGTCTATACAGTGCCAGACAAATTTGTAGTAAGCACCAAAGCAATATTCAGAGAAATAATAGATCTGGGAGGTGTTTAATTTACATGCAATGGTTCTTTTATCTGCACTTATTTTACCAGACAATGTTGATGCCCACATCTTGTCCTTCAAAAGAACTTTACAGAGGTGGCCTACAGACTTGCCATATGGCATTAAATACCTACTTCAGTAAAGTACTCCATCCTTTTGTACACTGAAATGGAAAATTCTAGGATCCAAAGTGAGGAATGGTTTCAATGATATGGACAAGGCAAGGAGATGTTAGGCTAGGGAACAAATACTGATGGGGACACCACAGGCATACAACTGAGCAATTGTCTTCTTTGTAAGGTAGAATATTAATAAAGAACTACATTTCCTACAATAAAATCTCATTTCATCCCATTCATCTAATTCCATGAAATAATGTATTTGCCTTCAAAGAAGATTTCTTATTAAATCATATGAGTAACCTTGTACATGTGTGCAGATCTTAGTCTGCATTTCATCATGTGTTTCCTGAATTCTGACATCTACATTCTAAATGTTCTGCACTGCTACCATTCTGCATGTCTCCAATCTAATCTATGTAAGGTCTCTTCTAATATTTATTTTAATATAAAAGGAAATATTATCTCCTGTTTCCCAAATTTTTTTCTCTGTATCACCAAACCTTATACTACATATGTTGGATGAACTAGATTCTAAGTTAGCTACCAAGAAAAATTAGCATCCTGTTAAAAAGAGCTTTCAGTTCTTTGGAGTTATTCTTAACATCCTAACAGCCAATCCTTCTCAATGCCTTATCCTTTAGTCTGTTGCTGTGTCTTGTTCATTTATTATTATTGTTATTATTTTATCTAGGAAAGTTTCTATAATCAACTTTAAACTCAAAATTTCCATCGTAATATAATTCTTCCCTTTAGAGATATGTTTAACATATTTTTTTTTACTTCATTATACTCTTTCCAAACAGTATAGAAGATGTGAAGGGCAAACACTGTGAATTGATTCTATGCATACTTTACACTTACTGAACATGCATATGAGTCACTTTAAGGATTTTGATTGAACAAGTGAAAGATATGAGGGATGATGAGGTTCAGAATCTAATGGACTCTATGCTAATTACCTCCTAGGAATCCCATTATTTCTGTACTGCTAAAGAAATGCAGATACTTGAGCTGGAATACAAATAAGAGAAGTCTTCTCTTTTAAAACAAGCTGTTTCTATGCATTTCAAGTGATCTTTGAATTTGCTGGGTGGCCCAGGCATGTTTGACCCAGTGATTCTCCTGCCTCAGCCTCTGGAGTTCTGGCTTGTGCCATAACGTCTACCTGAAATATATATTTCTAATTGACAAAATACCTGACTGTTTCTCACATATATCCCACTGGGATTCAAGACTGTCAATTAATACAGCAAATCATTTTCACTGAAAATTAAAAGGTATAATAGAGACAGAATGTATTTACCTTAGGTAGAGGTTTGGCAGGTTTGCAGTGGAGTCCTCCAATATAATCAAAGTTTGGTAAAGACGGATGAGGAAATTCCATGTCCCAGTAGCTTCGAATAAGCCACATGTCTGCCTTGCTCATTGTCTCATATAATGTAGAGGGTTTTCCTGAATGAATAAGAGTAAAAATAGAAAAGGCTGAATAATTACAGAACTACTGAGTGAAAAATATTTTTTCAAAGTGGCAGGAAAGAAATATAAACTAACTGTTCATTAACAAAAATATATTCACATTAGAACAAAATATTTTGTATCTTGTGTGTGATTCACTTTTATCATTGAGAAAGATAGAGTGAGATGAGACTAAAATTAACTCAGTATGATCACACTCATATGTAGACATCAAAATTATTATATAATTAAAATGAATTTCAGATTCTCTAAATCTGTTAACTTAATAGATGAAAATAGTAACAAATCATCTGAGTCAATGAACCCTACTATAATTTTTGAATAAGTTTTTCAAGCATTCATTAGTAATTGCCATTTACAAGGTTGGCACCTAATAAAAGACTATGGATGGCTGGGTATTTAACTCAGTGGCTTAACTCCTTCCCTGGTAAACACAAGGTCATGAGTTGTATCCTAGGTTAAAAAAAAAAAAAGAAAAAAAAACACTATGGATGAATTTATTGCACTACCATTGATTTTTATTCAAATTATTTCATGTTATGAACTTATCATTTGCCAATATTTATGTACATCTCCTGAAATATTTGCAGCAATTACAGTAAGACAGATTTGTGTTTGTACTTCACTGTGACTGATTGCTTTTTCTAGTAAAAAGCTTACTGGAAAACACTACATTTATTCTACATTTCTACAGATTTTGAAACTTTAAAGTGGATGATTGCTAAGGACGTATCATAGCATGATGAATCATTATATTATTCAAGTTCAAATACTGGAGTCTAGAGTAACGCACTGTAATGCAAAAGTGAAGGAATCTTTTAGGTAGTAAGTTAAAATAGTTACTTTACATAAACAAATTCCTCACATGGGAAAATAGCTGTCAAAATGTTACTAAATAAATTTACTAGGAACATGTATATCTCATTAATATACTTGTCTTGATTCATAAGGAACTGTCAAAAGATTTATATTTTGAAATGCAAAGAGAGTAAATTTCATAAGAATTTGCAAAATTAAAACCTCATTCTTCACTGTGGAGTTGTGTGACATCGTGAAGTGATCTGTATCAGTAACAGGCTAGTATTGTCAGCCATATTACACCGTAATATAAACATTTCTACATGTCCTGTGATACTGATAATTTACTTCTTACTGCTTTGCTTATTTATAAAAGAGAAATTCTTTGATTTTACATACATCCAAAAACACACTATAACAAACCCTCTGTTTATGAATTAAAAACATGACTTACCTAAAATTTCACTGTAAAGCTTGTCCCACCTTTTCTCATCAAAAGTTTCAAACCAAAAGTCAAAATAAAGCATGCATATCATGTTTTTGACCCTTTCCATGAAAGTCATTTCACCACTTAACCCTGACATGATGACAGGTACATAAGAAGGAGGAAGTAGAAGCCCTCCAGCTCTTTTTTCCGCTTGGAAGCCAGGAGAGAAGCGAAGACTGTACACAAAAGGGATGTGTAGTATCTCAGCCACCAGCTCACCACAGGGGCCAACGGCATCTGCCAGAAGGATATCAAACCTTGATTCTTGTAAGTTTTTCATAAATTTTTTGTTTGAGACTAGTTCTTTACATACATTCTCCCATTCATCAGAAAAATGTTTGAACAATTTTTCTACTTCTGGAAAATAATCCAAACATGTATCCACTGACCCAGTATTTAACCACGTGGTAACCAAGTCAGTGAAAATTTTTTCCCAGTAGTCTCTAGTGAAAGATGTATGAAATGTTTCAAATTTAATTTCAGATGTTGTGTTAACATCAACAAAAATAAAACATGAAGGTCTCAGGACTGTCACCTCATGTCCCCTCCGGATAAGTTCCTCTAATATGACCTGTATATTCATCCAGTGGCTGAATTCCATCGGCCATACCAGCACCTTTCCACAGCTCCCAGAGTGGAAGTGACAACACAGTTGTAGCAGCAGCAGAGCCAAGATCCTTTTCATGGGCATCTTGGAAAGTAAAGTATTTCCTTTCCAATCATGCTACTTTCTGTCTGCTTATATTCAGGGAGAAATTGACCAACAAGTTAAAAAATAACTTGGAATGGTGAAAGTAAATATATCAAATGGACACAGCATGAGGAGTGACAGCAGATTCGAAATGGTAATGCAAATCATAATGTCTTTTATAAGAGGATTTAATTTTTCTGTTATGATTATTTGATTTCAGGTAGTTAGAACTCAATGGCCAGCAAGTGTCAGGCACCTTTATTATTCATGGGATATTAAACTGCTGTAAGAACAGTGGAAAATACAAATGACTTTGTAGTAATCATCTGACACAGATTTAGAAATGAAGTAATTTCACAGATAATGGATAATTCTTTGACATCGTGATTCAAGAACTATTTCCTTCTGTCTGATGATGTATGTTTCACATATGTACAGTTCATTAATTTAAACTGTGTCATTCTGTTTCATAATTTTACAACCATGTATAACATTGTAATTCTTAGTTTTGTAGCACTCTGTTACTGCCATCGTATATCCTATTCCATCTTTCAGCTTATCATCCAGATGCCTAACTTGACTGCTTGAGTCCTTCCTTCTGAAACAAGCAATTAAAATAAACAAAACCTATAGTAATTTTCCTAAAATATTTGAGGAAAACTTCCAAGGAAAGTTAAGGACAAGGCATAATTCTGAAGAGGGCAGATATTCACAATGATCTCCTTAAAAAAGAGAACTAGGCCCAGATAATATATTCTCCTTTGAGATCCATGTTGGGTAAAGAGGGACTTGGCTTGTGGAGAATAATACAAGCAGGAAGTCCCTTAGAGTCTGCTCAGACCACAGAGAACTCAGGTGTTTGCTTGGAAAAATCTTGCAACACTGAGGATAGCTGGAGTTCTTCCAGGTCACCATGCGCTTGCTGTTTTACTGCAGGAAAAGAACTCTTCTTGTGTTGCACCGTCTACTACCCAAATTCCTGCTACACAAGTGACTCTACTTACCTGAGTGTTTTTATTTTTTTGTTTTGCTTTTAGTGTTAGATTTTTAAATAACTGGCCAGTTTCCCAATATCTCAGCTCACATTTTTGAAAACTAATTAAATGTTACTACTTATTCTCAAAAAGTCTTGGGAAAGAGGTGGAAACCTCACCTTGAGCAGCTCAGCCTGTGAAATCCGCCAGAAAAAATTAAGTAGCCTGTTCATTTTCCTAGTGTCTTTGGTGCACGTTTATGTTTTCCATTCACTAATCTTTCACCTGAAAAATAGCGGGGCAGTCCACACAGTATAGCCTGGCTCCCAGAAGATTCCACAATTACATGGAAAGCACCATCTACTGTCCCATGGTCCTCTGTTATTGATAAGATAATGCCCAACCACCCATGATGGCAATGTCAAGGAATAGTCTATCACTCTTCCCCAGCAAACAGACTAGTGGTATTTCCTCTATACATTGAAACAATTTTTCCTTCAGCTTTAGAAGTTCCACAGATATTCCGTCCAAACTTCACATATATGGACATAGCTTTAGACTTTAACTGCAACTCTTGCTCTTTTGAGAGCTAGAACTGCATTACTTGGACTGTTTAACTGTAAAATTCTACCTAAGAAATCCCTTTTTGTGTCTTTCTGATGATTCTATATTTTGTGATGAAAATCAACGTGGTGAGTCACGGCTCCCCATTTTCACAACTACTTTGGACTCTGTATGATAAGAGCTATCTCTCTCCTAATGTTTAAATGCATCTGTATCAAATGCAGTAAATGTTTTGTGTTTTGTAATGTACATTCTCAATTGAAAAAGGCATATTCGTTAATGCAGTTTATATTTAAATTTTTAACAGTTCTGCAATATGAATTTGAAGAATCCTAATAATGCTGTTGTTGTAAACACAGGCAAAAGGAAATCTGCTTAACTAAAAAACTGTGAGGTTTTGTTTTTTTTTTTTACTATTTTCTATAGTTAATGTCTGGGGCATTAAATTCTAAGAAAAGAATAATTTGGGACCATATTGTTGAGTCCTAAGTTACTACTATGTTTTCTTAAGAACTTGTTAAGAGACCATGTGCTGTGGGAAACAGGACCATCAGTGACACACAAGGCTGGGCCCCTGAGCCCACCCCTTCCTCACCTCACTGTCCTGTTGCCTGCCACAGGACACAGGACCATCAATAATGCACAATCTCCAACAGCATGCGAGGCCAGACCCCAGAGTCCAACCCTTCCGTGTCCCCACCTTTCCACCACCCACCTCAGGACACAGGACCTCCATCAGTACACAGGGCCAGGCAGAGCTGGTCTCTTCCATGCTCCCACTGTCCCACTGTAGCACTCTGGTATCCCCCACCTCATGGACATAGTATTGCTATTGATCTTCAACTCTCACTCCTCCCCCCAAAACCTTAGACTGCAGTGAATTAACCATGCTGTGTTGATAGGAGACTCAGTACTCTTCATCCAAACAAAAGACCTCAGCAGCTTCCATCAGTGTGGTGCATTTGACTCTAAAAATAGGAATATAGTTTGCCATCTTCAGTGGATAAACAGAAGCAATAGCCAAGCCTCCTCAAGAAGTAGACTCTTGGTGAGCTTTACAAGAATGCAGGTGAGTCCTTCCCCCACATAGAGAATATCACATAGGTTGGGGAGGGTGCCAATTAGGCTTCCCTCAACAAGGGCAAAATTAAAAGGCCTTATGGGATGCAAGAGGGTCCCAGCTCAGACAAACACTACAGAAAAAGAGATCTGGTGACCTGACATAGAAACAGCAGGAACTAAGGATTGATTTATTTCAATACTGTTAGATTTGTCAGCCTAGGAAGAATGTAGGATTCCCCCAATTCCTGCAGCCAAAATTCAGGTGACTGGCTCAACTTTCTACTGTAGCATCCAGCAATTGGATAAACATCACACAGTAGGACCCTAAGATACACACTACCAATAGATGACACTAGTTGTACTGAAAGGCCAAATATTAGCCCAAAAGATGAAAATGACAAAACAAAAAAAGCAAAATCCAATCTTAAACATCTAGTCCATCAGGAGCAAGTAAAGTAGACACTGAAATATGGGAATTTAAAAGCCACACACTGGCTTGGAATCTTGGAGAAGGTAGAAAAGAAATAAAAAGACAATTCCATGAGGCTATAGAGGAAATCAAATCAGAAGTAGTCTCTCATGTAAAGACAGAAATAACAACCTTAGTAAAGGATTTGCTAAGTGCACCAAAGAAGAAATAGATAATAAAGTACAAGAGCATGGGAAACTGATTGAATTCTTGAATGAACAATACAGTAAACAAGCAGAATCCATGAAACAAACTCAAAGAGGTATCCAAGAAACAAAACATTCTATTGAAAGCTGAATAAAATGTTAAATGAAGCTGAGAATAGAATTTCAGACCTTGAGGACAGGACCACAATTAGTGATCATGAAAGGCTATAACTTTTAAAAATAACAAAGCAGCAAGAAATGACAATCCAGAAGTTTCAAGGTGATGCCAGGAGAAACAATGTCAGAGTAATAGACATCCGTGAACAAGCAGGAGTCAATGCACATGACATAACTAAACCATTCACAGAAGTAACAGCAGAAAATTTCCCAAACATGGGGGAAAATCTGATATGCACATTAGTGAGTCATACAGAATGTCAAACAGTCATAACCAACATAAGTCTACACCCATACATTTAATCCTTAAGATACCAGAGGTACAACATAAAAACAGAATAACAAAAGCTGTTACAGCAAAGACACAACTCACCTCTGTAAGAAAGCTCATTAGAATCACAGTAGACTTTTTCGCACAAACCCTCAAATCAAGATGCTTTTGGAGTGAGGTGTTTCAAGAAACAAAACAACTTTCAACCTGAATTGTTGTACCCAGAAAACCTTTCTTTTCAATTTAATGGAAAAACAAGATACTGCCATGACAAAGAACAACTGAAGAAATTTATGTCCACCAAACCAAGCCTAGAAAGAATATTGCAAGTCATACTACATAGACATAAAAATGACCACAATCTCTAGAACAACTACACAAAGAAGCCACCACGAAGCACAACAAATTAAGGGGGGGGGGGCAGAAAACAAGCAACTGAAAAGTAACATGAAAAGTAGAACCAGTGTATATCAGTTATATCCATGAATGTAAATGACTTCAATTGACCAATCAAAAGAAACAGGCTGACAGAATGGATGAAGAAACATGATCCCACATTATGCAAAAGAAACTCATAGATTAAAAGCCATAGGATGGAAAGCAGTATTCCATGAAACAGGAACCCAGAAAAAAGAAGGGGTAACTGTTCTGTTTTCAGACAATATGAACTTTAAAGAAAATTATTAAAATAGATAAATAAGGTCACTACATACTGGTTAGTGTAAAACTTTAAGAGAAAGAACTAACAATTGTAGGTATATATGCAGAAAATATAGGAGCAACCAACTATATATGACAAATATTAATGGAGATGAAAAAAAAATTACACAAGAACACAATTATAACAAGAGACCTAAATATCCCGTTATCACAAAGAGATAGATCAACTAGACAAAAATTCAGCAAAGAAACAATGGAACTGAACCATACCTATGTGCAAATGGGTTTAGTAATGTTTATAGAGTATTCTATCCAACCAGATCAGAATACACATTCTTCTCAGCTGTGCATGGGACATTCTCCAAAACAGACCATAAAACAAACCACAAAACCTTCTTAGGTAAAGGTAAAGGAAATGAAATCATCTCATGGGTATTACCTGATCACATTACACTGAAACTGTCTATTAATTACAAAAGAAATTGCAATAACTAAATGAAAATGAAATGCCAATCTTCTGAACAACCAGTTGGTTACAGATGAAATTAAAAAAGATATAAAATAATACATATAAGTCAATAAAAACACGGAAAGAACATACCATAATCTGTAGGATGCGATGAAAGTGGTCTTAAAAGGTAATATATAGAAATAAATTATCATATCAAGAAAAAAGAACAAGCACAATTAAACAACCTAATGCTACATTTCAAAACTTCTAGAAAAAGAAGGGCAAGTGGAGACCAAAGCTTATAGAAGATAGGAAGTTATAAAGATTAGACCATAATTTAACATAATTGAGACTAAAAAATGTAAAGCATTAATGAATCAAGAAGCTGGGTTTTTTTTTAGAGAATAAACAAAATTGATAAACCTCTGGCTAACCTTATCAAGAAAAAGAAATAAAAATTCCAAATTCATGCAAGGACTGAAAGAAGGAAATTACTACAAATCCCACGGAATTTCAAAAGATGATGAATATCTATTTTGAAAACCTCTACTCAGGATGGAAAACACAGAGGAAATGGACATATTTCTAAAGATATATGAGCCACCAAATCTCAATCAAAAAGATATAGCCATTTTGAACAACTCAAAATTGGCTATTGAAATTAACATTGTGATCAAAAACTTACCAATAAAGAAAAGAGCAAGTTTGATGGATTCACAGCTGAATTCTACAAGAAATTTAGAGAAGATTTGATGCCAATTCTCCTTAACCTCTTCAATGAAATTTAAATGGGAACAATTCTCCCTAAACCATTCCTGGAGGTAAGTATTAGTCTGATACCAAAACCAGAGAAAGACTCAATCAAAAGGAGAACTATAGGACAATCTCACTAATGAACATTAATGCAAAGATTGTTAACAATTACTACCAAATAGAATGCAACAAATCATCCAGATTATATATCATGACCAAGTGGGATTCATTCCAGGAATGCAGGAATGGATTAACACATGTAAATCAATTAAATGTAATACACCACATCAACAAAGCCAACATGGTCATCTCAACAGACACAGAAAAAAGCTTTAGATAAAGTCCAACACTTGTTCATGATAAAAAATAAATCTTCAGCAACTTGGAATACACGGTATCTAAATCAAGCTTATAAAGGACATCTATGACAAACTAACAGCCAACATTATACTAAATGGACCAAAACTGAAAGCTTTCATTCTAAAACCAGAAACAAGACAATGATGTCCACTATCATCACTCTTATTCACTGCAGTTCTGCAAATATTAACCAGACCAATAAGACAAGAGAGAGAAAAGGAATAAAGATAGGAGAGGAAAAAGTTAAATTATCACTATTTGCAGATGACATTATATTCTATATAGAAGACCCAAAAAACTCCATTAAAAGACTACTAGCAGTAGTAACCAGTTCAGCTGTACAGCTGAACACAAAGTCAACTCTCAAAAATCAGTAGCATTCCTGTACACAGAAAAAAAAATCACTGAGAGAGAAATTAGGGAAATATCACTTTTCAAAATAGCATCTTAAAAAATGAGATACTTAGAAGTCAACCTAACCAAGAATGTAAAAAAGCTATAAGCTGAAAATTAAGCTGTGCTAAATAAGGAGATTGAAGAGGATATTAGAAAATGGAAGGATATTCCTTGTTCTTGACTAGGAAGAGCCAATATTGTGAAAATGGCCAGATTCCCAAAACTTATACAAATTTCATGCAATCACAATCAAAATACCATTAATGTACCTTACAGATCTAGAGAAAACACTCTAAAATTCATTTGGAAACAGAATATACATAGAATAGCAAAGGCGATTCTGGGCAACAAAGGCAAGGCAGGAGGCATTTCAATGACTGACTTGAAACTATACAACAAAGCCACAGTGATAAAATCAGCATGGTACTGGAAAAAAATAGATCTGATGATTAATATAACAGATAAGAAGATGAAAACACAACTACAAAACACTCAGACAACTGATATTTGACAAAGGGGCTACCATGTTCACCTCTTTAATAAGTAGTTTTGGAAAAATTGGCTCTCCACATATCGAAGACTGAAAGTGGACCAAGCCTGTCACCACGCACTAAACTAAAATCAAAATGAATCAAAGATCTAAATATTCAAACAGAAACACTAAATTTTCTGGAAGACAAGGTAGGTAGAAATCTTAGAGACCAGGGGTAGGCTGCGAATTCATGAACAAAACTCAAACTGCATGGAAAACACTTCAAATAATCAACAACTGGGGGCTCATATTTTAAAAGGTTTTGCATGTCAAAAGAATTCATCAACAGAATGAAAAGACAACCCACACAATGGGAAAAAAATTACCCAGCAACCCCTCAGACAAAGGACTTATATCTAAAATATAAAAAGAATTTGGGGGCTGGGGATTGGGCTCAGCAGCAAAAATGCCTGTTTTGCAAACAGGCAGTTGTGAGTTCGATCCCTGGTACCAATTAAAAAAAGAGAGAGAGAGAAAGAAAGAAAAAAGTTAAAAAAATATTAGGCCACCCAAATTCAAAGACCCCTTCCAAAAATGGGCATCTGAGATGAACACACTTTCTCAGATGAAGACATACAAATGGCAAATAAAATGTTAACCGTCACTGGTCATTCAAGAAATGCAAATTAAAACAGCATTGAGATTTCATCTCACTCCAGAAAGAATGGCTGCCATAAAGAAATCAACTGATAACAAATGGTGGAGCTGCGGAGAACAAGGAATGCTTCTCTACCATTGGTGGGAGTATAGACTGGTGCAACCACTATGGAAATCAGGATAGAGATTCCTCAGAAAATGGGATGTGAAGTTCTATTTAATCCATCTATTCTCCTCCTAGGTATTTTCCCAGAAAAACTGAAAACCTTATGTCACAGTGATATATGTGTGCCTGTTGTCATAGCACCACGTTTTGTAATAGCTAAACCTTGTAAACAACCAAAATGCCCATTAATCACAGAGTGGATGTAAAAGATGGGATATTTTAACAAGATGCAATATTACTTAGCTATAAAAAGTATGATCTTAAGGTCTTTATAGGTAAATGGAGGCAACTTGAGACTATCCTCAGGTGAAATAAATAAGAATCATATTTGTAAATATCCCATTGTCTCGCTGGTGTAAAAGTAATATAAACTATAGGAGTGAAAGCAGCTGAAGTGTGTAACAGCTATTGTAAAGAAAGAAAGGAAAATGCTCTAAAATATATATCTGTATGTATGTTTAAGTGTGTAAGATAGATAATTATATTACTAAGTTTTTGTTGGATCATGGAACAGGATGGTTTGTACTCTCATTGTTTAATTGTCCATTTCCTGTGCTTTAATTTTATGACTTGAACAACTATTTTATTTTTTTAAATTTTGTTTAAAAAGAAAAAGAAAAAACG
Source organism: Cavia porcellus (assembly GCF_034190915.1). NCBI lineage: Eukaryota > Metazoa > Chordata > Mammalia > Rodentia > Caviidae > Cavia > Cavia porcellus. The sequence continues at coordinate 44,398,672 of NW_026947513.1, read as the reverse complement.
AAACAAAGCACTGTAAGGGTACAAGTAATACAGAACTACAAAAAAAAAAAAAAAAAAAAAAAAAAACAGTAAGAAATCACCAGTTAATAGATGACACATTATCATCTTAGAGACAGTTATGCAAGTCACAGTATCAAGGCATACAAAGTAAAGCGGACATTCAAACAGAGAGACTGCAAACAATTGTGTTCAATGATCCAACAAAAACATTAATATGATCAGCTATTTAACACCCCTAAACACACTTGCAGCTGTATCCTTTAGAGCACTTTTTTTTTCCCTTTCTATTTTACACATTTTGGGTTTTATTACTCCTTGGTTCATATTACTTTTTTTTTTTTTGGAAGAGAATAAAGTCAAATATGGCAAAACAAAGCTGTCAGTCAAACCAAGGATAGACATAGTACATGATGTAAAGACAGAGTACAAGGTTATCAACAATGGTTACAGTAATGCCTCTTGCTTCCTTAAAAAGAATTGTCTATATCATTAGGTATTATAAAGTTTAACAAAACAGTTGAGAACAAGACCAATAAAACTTAAACATTGTAAACATTATAGTACTTCCAAAGGAAACAATACTCAAACCAGAATGGGCATCTTAGTGAATCTTATTGCCTTCAAAGTAGTTGCCTATACCCTCAAACCTGATACTATCATACAGAACGGAACAGAGTCTAATCAGTCAAAACAAGATATTGGGAGTATTACAGAAATTCAAATCAAGTTAATAGGAAATCAAAAAAAAGTTACTATAATATATCCTGCTAATTTTTTTAAAATTTTTACCCTTAATTAAAAAAACATAAAAAATAACTAAATATTTTTTTAAAGAATAAGGGAGAGTTTGAGATAAAAGAGGACATAACAACATAACAATACAGGTCAAAGATGACTGTTTCAGCAACCTTGTGCTTCACCACCAAATAACCAGACTTAATAGTAGTTACCATAGTGTCTGTCTTTTTCCTTGAAATATTTGAATACAACCTCATATACTATAGCTTCAAATATTTCCATATCAAGAAACTCAGAATAAAGCCATTCCAATTAATAAGTGGAATGGGGAATCATGAATCATGAATCAATCCCCACATAATGGGGAATCATGAATAGCACACACTTTTCTATATTTGAATCATTACTTACATTAGGGAAACTATTCAGTATTCACACAGGCGAGATTGATTTATTTCACTTATGAATGTGGCCTCAAGCTGTGCCCATTTATTGATAAATATCCCAATGTGATCCTTCTTTATAGCTGAGTAATACTCCATTGTATAAAAATACCACAACTTTTTTATCCATTCTTCAGTTGATGGACACTTGGGTTGTTTCCAAGATCAGTCGATTACAAATTGTGCTTTTATGAACATAGGTGCACCTATATCATTGTGATATGATGCTTTCAGTTCTTCTGGGAATATGCATAGAAGTGGAATAGCTGGAACAAATGGGACTTCCAATCCCAGCTTTTTGAGAAATCTCCAGACTGACCTCCAAAAAGGTTGTACCAGTCTACACTCCAACCAACAGTGTAGGAGAGTTCCTTTTTCCCCACAGCCTGCAGCATTTGTTGTTGTTGGTTTTCTTAATCCTGGCCATTCTTTCAGGAGTGAGATGGAATCTCAGTGTGGTTTTAATTTGCACTTCCCTAATGACCAATGATGATGAAATTTTTTTCATGTATTTATTTGCCATTTGTATTTCTTCATCTTAGACGTGTGTATTCATCTCAAATGTCCATTTTTGGATTGGATCTTTGAATTTGGGGGTCTGAGTTTTTTAATGCTTTATATGTTTTAGACAAGAGTCCCTTGTCTGAGAGGGAGTTCACTAAAATCTTTTCCCAGTTTGTGGGTTTTCTTTTCACTATGCTGGAGATTTCTTTTGACATGCAGAAACTTTTTGATAAGAAATGGTGCCAGTTAATGATTCTGGGAAGTATTTCCCATGCAGTTTGAGTCCTGTTCATGAATTCTCTACCTACCCCTATGTCTTCAAGGTTTCTACCCAATTTGTCTTCCAATAGATTTAGTGTTTCTGTTTTAATATTCAGATCTTTGACCTATTTAGATTTTAATTTAGTACATGGTGATAGGCATGGGTATAGCTTTAGTTTTTGGCAAATGGAGGGCCAGTTTTTCCAGCACAATTTATTAAAGAGACTGTCGTTCTTCCAGTGAACCTGCTTGGCTCCTTTATCAAAGATAATGTGGTTGACTGTGTTTGTAGTTGTGGTTGTATCTTGTAATCTATTCCATTGATCTTTGTTTCTGTTTTGATTCCATGACTATGTTGATTTTACTACTGTTGCTTTGTAGTATAATTTCAAGTCAGGGATTGTGATCCCTCCTGCCTTGCCTTTGCTGCTTAGAATTGCCTTTGCTATTCTAGGTCTCTTCTGGTTCCACATGAATTTTAGGAGTGATTTCTATACATTTATAAGGTATGTTGATGGTATTTTTATTGGGATTGCATTTAATCTGTATAACAGTTTTGGGAGAATGGCCATTTTCACAATGTTTGTTCTTCCTATCCATGAGCAAGAGATGTCTTTCCATTTTCTGAGATCATCTTCAATTTCTTTTTTTTTCAGTGTATTATAAGTTGCCCTGTATAGGTCTTTCACTTCTTTTGTAAGAGTAATTCCTAAATATTTCATTTTTTTTCCTTGCTAGTGTGAAGAGTGTGGTTTCTCTTAGTTCCCTCTCTGTGATTTTGTTGTTCGTGTATAGCAATGCTATTGATTTCTGAGTATTTATTTTGTATCCAGCCACATTACTCAATTTATTTATTATATCTAAGAGTCTTTCAATGGAGTTTAGGTGGTCTTCTATGTAGAGTATCATGTAATCTGCAAACAATGATAATTTAACTTCTTTTCCTATCTTTACCCCTTTTATTTCTCTCTCTTGTCTAATCGCTCTGTCTAGTTCTTCCAGTACTATATTAATTAGGAATGGTGATAAAGGACATCATTGTCTTGTGCCTGATTTTAAAGTAAAGGCTTTCAATTTTTGGCCATTTAGTATGATGCTGGCTGTTGGTTTGTCATAAATGGCTTTTATAATACTGAGGTAAAGACCATCTATTCCAATTTTCTGTAAAGTTCTTATCATGAATGAATGTTGGACCTTATCAAAGGCTTTTTCTGCATCTGTAGAAATGATCATGTGATTTGTACTTTTGGCTTTATTGATATGATAGATTACATTTATTGATTTACGTATGTTGAACCATCCTTGCATTCGTGGGATGAATCCCACTTGATCATGGTGTATAATCTTCTTGATGATTTGCTGCATTCTATTTGCTAATATTTTATTGAGGATTTTTGCTTCTGTGTTCATTAGGGAGATAGGTCTATAGTTCTCTTTTTTTAGTTGAGTCTTTCTCAGGTTTTGGTACTAGAGTAATATTTCCTACAGGAATGACTTAGGAAGGATTGCTTCCTATTCAGTTTCATTGAATAATTTGAGAAGTGTTGGCATTAGGTCTTCTTTGTACTTCTTGTAGAATTCTGCAGTGAATCCATCTTGGCCTGGGATCTTCTTGTAGGTAAGGACTTAATTACATTTTCAAATTCATTAACAGAGATTGGGTTATTCAGCAGTTTTACATCTTCTTGATCTAGCTTTGGTACTTCATATGTTTCTAAGAATCTGTCTATATTTTCGGTGTTATCAAACCTTTGAGAGTAGAGGTTTTTGAAATAGGTGTTCATGATCTGTATTTCTGTAGAGTCTGTAGTGATTTCACCTTTGTCATTTCTTTTTACATGAATTTAAGCTTTTTCTTCCCCTTTTTTAATAAGCTTGGCTGGGGCTTATCGATTTTATTTATTCTTTTGAAGAACCAACTCTTTGATTTATTGAATCTTTGAATTGTTTTTTTCGTCTGTATTGCGTTGATTTCTGTTCTGATTTTTATAATTTTGTCTCTTCTTTTGGCTTTGGGCTTGACTTGCTCTTCATTTTCTAGCTGTTTGAGGTGTAGCATCAGATTATTTATTTGTATTCGTTCAGTTTTCCTGACATGGGAACTCAGTGCAATAAATTTTCCTCTGAGGACAGCTTTCATTGCATCCCACAAATTCCTGTAAGTTGTATCTGCATTTTCATTTTCTTGTGGGTGTTGTTTAATTTTTTCTGTGACCCACTGATTACTCAAGAGTGTGTTATTCAGTTTCCATGTTTTTGTGGGATGTTTACAGTATCTTTTATCATTAATTTCTAATTTCAGAGCGCTACGATCCAATAACATGGAAGGGATGATTTCAACTCTTTTGCATTTGTTTAAATATGTTCTGTGAGCTAATATATGGTCTATTTTAGAGAATGATCCATGTACTGCTGAGAAGAATGTGTATTCTGATGTTGTTGGGTGGAACATTCTGTATATGTCTATCAAATCCATTTGTTCACAGGTGTGATTCAGTTCTGTTATTTCTTTGCTCATTTTCTGTCTGGTTGATTTGTCCTTTGGTGTCAATGGCGTATTAAGGTCTCCTGTTACAATTGTGTTACTGAAAATTTGAGTTTTCATTTCTGTTAATAGTTGTTTTATATAACCTGTTGTTCTGGAGTTTGGTACATATATATTTAAGATAGTTATCTCTTCCTCTTGGAGTTTTCCCCTAACTAGTATTTAGTGACCTTCTTTGTCCTTCATGGTCATTGTTGGTTTAAAGTTCACATTGTCTGGAAACAGAATGGCTACTTCTGCTTTTTTTGGATTCCTGCTGCATGAAGTATTCTTTTCCGTCCTTTGCCTTTCAGTCTGTGAGTATCCTTCTTGGTTAGATGGGTTTCCTGTAAACAGCATATGGTTGGATTTTGTTTCTTGATCCATTCTGCTAGTCTTTGTTGTTGTTGTTTTTTTTTTTTTTTTGATTGGTGCATTGAGACCATTTACATTAATGGTTAGAACTGTTAAATGCTGGTTTATTGTTGACATGTTATCTCTCTGCTGTTGCATCTTTATCTTTCTGTTCTGTTTAATTATCTGCTTTGCTTAGTGGTTTTTCCTTTGTGTATCTAAACTGTCTTTCAATATTTTTTGCAGGGTTGGCTTGGTGTTCATGAAGTTCTTCAGCTGTTCTTTGTCATGGCAATATCATATTTCACCATCAATTTTGAATGATAGTTTTGAAGGGTGTATCAGTCTAGGTTGGAAATCATTTTGCTTTAGGATCTGGAATACTTCACTCCATGCTCTTCTTGTCTTTATTGTTTGTGCTGAGAAGTTTGCTATGATTCTGATAGGTTTTCCTTTATAAGTGATTCATCTTTTCTTTCTGACAGCTTTTAATAATGTATTGTTGTGTTGGGTTTCTGGGGTGGTGATTATTGTATGTCTCGGTGTAGTTTTATTTTGGTTATGAGTATTTGAAGTTCTATATGCTTCACTGATCCTGATGTAGGTTTCTGATCTCATGCTTGGGAAATTTTCAGCTATCACTTCTCTATATATCCTCTTGGCATCCTTTACATTGTCTCCTTTTTTTTCATTAATCCCTAAAAATCTTATGTTATTTTTCTTTGCATCACCTTGCAGTTGTTGACTTGTTATTTCCTGATTCCTGTTATTTTTAAAAGATCTTTAGTTTCCTGTTCATTAGCTGCAATCCTGTCTTCAAGGTCTGAAATTCTATCTTCACTTTCATTGATGCGGTTTTTACAACTTTCTGTGCAGTTTTTTATTTCCTGTATATCTCTGTGCATCTGCATTATGTATTTTGTGTGTTTCTTGTCTTGCTCATCTAGGGATTCTAACTTTTTGTTTAGTTCCTCCAATTTTTTAACTGTGTTTTCTTTAGATATATTTAGAATCTCTTTCATTTCTTCTTTTACCTGAGAGATTATCTCAAGTTTGAATTCCTTTAAAGCTTCCTGGAGTTGCTTGTTAATTTCAGTAGCTATTATGTCCAATATTTGAGGTGAATGGCATATATTTTCTTCTATATACATCACTCCTAGGGTTTCTTGAAATGGGCTGAAGGTTTGAGGTTGTAATTTGGTCTTTCATTTTGTCATTTTCCTATATTTCTGTGTTTCAAGTTTTATTTGAAAGCTTCCTCAGGGTCTGTTGGAAATCCACTTCTATGTTCACAGCTCCTGGGACTAGGGCACCCAGTTCCCCCAAACCACTGGGCCTGTAGAATCAATGGCCCTCTTCTGCCTTTTTAGAACTCCGTAGTTCCAGATAAGCTGGGCTACAGGGACACTGTGCTCCCACCTGCTTGCTGGAAGCTCCACAGTTCTCCAAGCACAGCCAGAATGGGGAGGCAGATGTAGATGCCTCAAACCCACTCATGCACTTCACTGCACCCAGAAGGCTGGAGGGTCCCAAACAGTCTGAGCTTGGGGCAGAGTGCTCTGAGCACTTACCACAGGCCGCGGGGCCTCTGAAATCTGCGATGCTCGCCTCCTTGCTGAGATATCCACAGTCCTCCAGACACACGGGGAGGTGGATGCAGGCACCCCAGATCCGCCCAGCCCTTCGTCTGCACCCAGATGGTGCGGTGCAGGAGTCCCAAAGAGGCTGGGCTCTGGAGATAGTGTGCGCCCGCCTGCTTGCTGGAAACTCCACAGTTCTCCAAGCACAGCCGGAATCTGAACAACTATTTTAAGATGAAAATATACAATTTATCAACTAGTGATTTCTTAGTGTTAATTTTTTTGAAATTCTATATTTTTTTCTATCCTTTTTAGGTTGTTTTTTTTTAAATAAAAAAACTTGTTAAAATCATAGCTTACTTAAAAGTAAAATGAAATTAGTGGTTAAATGTAAGTCACTTTTTTGAATTATTGTAAAAGAGTAGTTGTGTATGCCTAGATGAAACTTTCTGGTGCAAGAATCTTTTATGATAATCTTGTGTAATAAATTTGTAATACTAAAAATATTTTATTAAGTTCAAATATATACATAAAGTGAAACAGTTTTTCTCCTAATATTTATATACACTTTCCCTTTTGGCTCTGTAATTACTAAGGGTAAACACTCTATGTGAATATGAACCCATGGTAAACATTGATCACAGAAGTGCTTGATGTGAATGTAAGATGAAGGAACATTAGTATGGAAGGTTAAAAATGGGATTGGATCTGCAAAATAACAGCTGATCAGAATCTCTTATAGATTATTCTCAAAGATGCTTCCTCTGGTTATTGTATTCCTCCTGCTGTGTGGGGAGTGGCAGAGGCTAGAAATGGATCACATGTATTGGAAAGTGAGCAAAGACACTTCAAAGAACAAAGAGCACTGGAGGCAAGCTGTGTGAAGAAACAGCTTCCATGCAGGGAACACCAAGCCCAGAGACAACCCCAATGATATGTTTCTGGATAAAGGAAATGTCATCAACCTGCAATTATATAAATAAATGCACTGCATTGGTTGAGCAATTCCTTTCCTCCCATCTGGAGAATGATTTCTACCTGACCTCAGCTTTCTGTCTCTCCTATTTATTTCTCCATTCGTTCACCATCTTTCCCCCCAGGAACTTTGAGATATGTGCAGAAAGTGGCAATCTCTTCCAATAAGCTTTCAACCTCACAGTTTTGGAAAAAGAATGCTTCATACATCAAGTATCAGACTATGTTTTTCCATCCTCATACCATGAACAAAACTTTTATAGAATTTCTTGTAAGTATCCTTTTTCTGCATGTTTGTTCTCATATCATTGAGTTCAAAATTAGAAACCATTAATATTTCAATTTAGGACTGTTTCTCAGTGGCTCTTTTATGGTGATGAAGTAGCCCCTCTATGCTTCCCAAGGAAACTATGACAGTGTGTTCTGCTGGACGTGAATACCTTTTCATAAATTAACAAGGAGTCACTGTTGCTAGTCTTAGGAAAGGGAATGAGTGAATTCGTTTAAGTTTTTTAGTGGCTTGGCAGGGCATGTCATCTCCTATGATGAGTGTATAGTGAAGACTTAAAAATATAGGTAATATGAGTTTGAGGCCCAGGGGTTTTATAAATCTTTTGTAATTAAGAAAAACACTTCTCGGTATTGCCTTTATTTATTTGCCCCCCAACAACTGATGAGGCTGAGAAAGCGGAAGCTATACCTAAAGCAAAACTCTCAACAAAGAGTTTTCAAGCTATAATATTGCTAATTGGGAGGACTGTCTTACAACTAAGGTTGGCAGTTTATTGCCCTTGATCCTTTGAGGGGGAGTCACAGGCCTGCAGCTGCACAATTGCTTTCTCTAACACAGCCAGAAAGCCCTGAAGTAAGACATTTAATGCTTAAACAGCTTGGTCACAAAACAGGTATTGATATTTTTGTTTATTTAATGTTCTTGAAACATTTCTTGCACTTTGCAACTTCTTAGACTACAATTTCAGGGTTAACTTGTTTTTCTCCTGGTTCTATAGAAATAAAACACTTTTCTGGATCACTTAAAATTCATTGCCAGCAGGACAAATATAACATGTATCAACCTGAGGGCACAAAATAAAGAGGAAAGACACTTTAAAATCTAAGTGGTGGAGTTTTAGGGGTCTTCATACCAGCTTCATATCTTATGCAAACAATGATATTTTTCTTAATAATTTCTCTAGTCCATGTATCCAATAACACATAGAATAAAATAAACTTGCTCCTGGCTTTAGAGTGAAAAGTTTAAGTACTTGACGATTTATGATTTTTCTAGGTTGTTTTTCATAGGTGACTTACTAGATTGAGATAAAGGGAATTGATTGCAATTTTCAGAAAGGTTTTTGTCATGAATAGATTTTGGACTTTGTTGAATGCTTTATCTCCATCTATTGAAAAGACGGTGATTTTTGTGTTTTTCTCTGTTGATGTGGTGCATTGCATTTAATTCAGCATTTACATATTGAACCATCCCTGCATTCCTGGGATAAATTCTACTTGGTCATAGTTAATAATGTTGTTATTGATCTGTTGGATGCCATGATATACCACATAGAATATCCTAAAAACTCCGCAAAACAATTCTACACTTAGTAATCAACTTCAGTCTCATAGTTTGATACAAAGTCAACACTCAAAATTCACTAGCATTCCTCTACACAAACAACAAACTCACATGGGAGAAATTAGGGAACAACAATTTTTGCAATAGCTTTCAAAAAAAAATGAAATACCTAGGAATCAATTTAACAAACAGTAAAAGACATTAACATTGAAAACTACCATATCTTGAGAAAACTGATCAAATATGATAACAGAAAATGGAAATTTATTCTTTTTCTTTGAGTATAAAGCACCAATTTGGTAAAAATGGACAGACTTCCAAAATTTCTATAAAGATGTAATGCAGGCCCAATCCAAATACCAATCACATGTTTTACAGAATTAGGAAAAAATATTCCTAAAATTCAACTGGACCCAGAATAGAGTCCAGACAAATTCTGAACAGGAAAAATGGCAATAAAGAGATAAATAACTGACCAAAAGTTCAATGGAACAGATTAGGAAATGCAAGAACACCTGTAAACACCAAACCACATTACTTTTAATAAAGGTGCCTAAAACTTTGGGTGTCACTTTAATAAAAGGTTCTTGATAAACTGATTTCTACACGCTAAAGACTAAAATTAGAGTATGTTTCTTACCACATATTAAACTAAAATAAAAATAGATCAAATATAAAAATAAAAAAAGATTAAAAATCCAAATTTTAAAAGAAAAAACTACATCTGCTCTTAAGTAGAACTCTTGAAGACACAGGGGTAAGCAATGGATTTAAGAACAAAATAATGATTTCACAGGAAATACTACCAAGAATTAACAACAATTATCTCATCTTATTAAAATGGTTATACAAAGCAAAAGAAACCACCAACAGTGTAACAAGACATCCCATAAAGTTGTAAAAATATTTGCTACTTTTTCCTCAGAAAATAGACTTATATGAAAAACTCACAAAAGTCATAAAACTGTATAAATAATTCAATTACAAAAAAGGGCCAAAATAAATCATAAACAATTATCACAGGAAATTATAAGTAACTGGCAAAGACAAAGCAAAATTTGAGGCTACCTAATGGAGTCCCAGTCTAGAGTCCATGAAACAAAAGCAACCTCTTACTTCCATGCAATGATCTTGGTGGAAGGATACCAAATTATATAGGAGAGTGAAACTCTCAACCTACTCTATGCCTGGTGCAAGTTCAAGTTCTCTAAACTCAAAGAATGAATTTTAGAAATAACAGGGTTTAAGAGCAGAATATATTTCGTGGGAAAAACAAAACTTCTGTCTGAGAGAGAGACAAAAGAAGTCCCAAATGGGTTGCCAAAAACTGTCTTTTCTTTGGGTTTTTGTGGAGTAAAACCAAAAACTGAGACATCTAAGATAGGGAAAATATGGGAACTTGCAAGGTGGGCATCAGGTTGGATAGAACTGTGGTCAGGCAAAAAGATAAATTTTTCAGGTAAAGTTGACCAAATCAAACACCAATGGGAAAGTAAGTCACATAGTAAATGGACATGCTTAAAAAGCTGTGATTCTTCCTATAAAGCTTGTATGTGGACTGCTGACTTCTTCAAGATGATCCATACATATTGAGAATATCAACCCACTATGTTTATACTTAGGGTGTGCCTTTGTTTTGCCTTTTGTCATGATATCTGGCACACAGTGGGAAGTGTCTGTCTCCTCCAAGATTGTAAGTTATCTAGTTTTCTGCATTGACTCCTTCAAGGACCTGCTCTGTCTGCCTAAATTTCTAACTTAATTACCTGTAACAATATAAATTATAATTAAGAGCACATATAAATATCCAAGTGGAGACTGTACAAACACATAAACTTGATACTAATTGCTGAGCAACCAGTCAGAGGATAAATGCAATGCATGTTAAATTAACATACTTGATAATGAGCAGATATGTTTGGGTGTAATGTTAATGTATAAAAATATTTAAACTATGTTGTAGTAACTTAATGTACTTAATTCATTTACATAAAGTAAATACATGTTTTCTGAATTTTGGGAACTGAATTTTGATTCAATTTTCTCTGGATCATTATTTTAATATATCATTGTTTTTATTACCACTCAACTTGTAAGTTTTCAATTAACATTTATTTTAATAGATTATTAGGAAGCCTAGTTTGCAAATATTCATGACTTGTGTAAAATACTAATGGGATAAAATCATTAACTTCTCTATTGTCAATGCAATATGAAAATCCTACATGGTCAAAAAGTACTTGTTTAAGGAGCCAAGTCCCTTCACTGAAGGTAAGATACTCTTAAATAGGCTTGGGAAACCTAGACACCTGCATGGTTAAGCTTGAACTTCAATCAATGTCTCTCACCATGCATAAAAGTAAAATCAAAATGGATTAAAGATCATAAAATCAACAAAACAAAACAAAGCCAATAAAACACTTAGTCTACTAGGAGACAAAAAAGATAAAACTCCCCAGTTACTGGCCACATGCCTGGGTTGAATTTTAGTGTAAGTGGGAAACCTGAAACTTTGCTCCCAGGTGGTAAGACCACAGGCTGCATCTTAAATAACCCTAACATACTCAAGAGGTAGTGGCCAACCTATACAGTACATGCCCAGCAAACTCCAAGCAACAAGCAGGACCAGAATCCAGTCCCAGGCTGTGAACACACATGGTTGAATTCCAGTGCACAGGCAAACTTGGAACTTTACTCCCAGGGAGTAATAACATGCTCTGTGTCTGAACTCACCAGAAGACACATGGAGTCACCATCCCAGAAGGTACACACCTAGTGAGCTTGAACTGGCAAGCAGTTCCCAGCAGTCTGACTGGGGAGCCAAAAGTAGGCCAGGTGATTCCCAGTGATAGAGGAAGCTTTGAAACATTGCTCAAAACCCAGGACTTCAGCCAGCAATGAGGAATGCCACAGGGACTTGGGAACCTTGGCCTACTATGAGATACCTGCATGACTCGCAGTGGCTGTGAGGAATGCATGCTGCCCTTGTGCCTTGGCCTGTGCAGCTACTCACTTTCTGTGCAACTCCAGTCAGCACTCAGGAACACCACACTGCTTAGGCATTTGGCCCATTCCCAGCAGATGCTCAGACCCAAGACATCTGCTGGCATATTGGGGACACTCCCTATCTCCTGGGCCTAATAATGCTGTTGACTTTCAACTCCCACTCTTTATCCCAGAACCTTGGACTACAGCGGATTGACTGTGCTAGCTTGAAGGGAGATTCAGTAACTTCCGCACCAAAATGGAAGGCCTCTGTAGGCTCTAGTCAATGTGGTGAGTGTGCCCCTTACTCAGAGGTTTACAGTGGGTAAAGAGGGCCAGCAGTAATGCTCCCTCCAATTAACTGTGAGACCTTGGTGAGTCTGGCAAGAGTGTAAGTGACCCCTTCCTGCACACAGAAAACATCAGGCAGGGACAAGTGCCCCAGTATGGACTGACCCAACTTGGAGAACATCAAAAGGGCTTGTGAGACACATAGGCACATAATAGGGATACAGCAGGGCTTCAGCAAATACAAACACTATAGACAGGGAGATTTGGTGACCTGGAATAACCTGAAGATAAAGTAAGCAGAAACTAAAAGGTGACCTACATCAATACTAGGAGGATTGTAAGCCCAGTAAAAATAGAAAACACCCCCAACAGACCCTGTAGTGGGAAGACTGGCCCACCTCTTCACTGATGAACCCAGCAACTGGACAAGCATCAAACTTACATTAGAACACCGAGACACACACTACCAACAGTTGAAACTAGTGGGATTAAAGGACCAAATATTAACCTGAAAGGGGAAAATGGCAAAACAAAAAAAGAAAAATGCAATCTCAAACATCTAGTCCACCAGAAGCAAGTACAGGACACTCTGAAATAGAGGACTTCAAAAGTAACACACTGGAAATCTCTGAAAAGATATGAAATAAAATGAAATTAAAAAAACAACTCCATGAGGCTATAGAGGAAATCCAATTTGATTTATACCTCCCATGTAAAGATAGAAATCACAACCTTAGTAAAGAGTTCCTGAGCACAGCTAAAGAAGAAATAGAGAAAAAAGTACAGGGGCATGGGAAATGATTGAAACCTTGAATGAACAAAATAGAAAACAGGCAGAATCCTTGAAACATATTCAAAGACACATCTAAGAAACATAAATCTCTATTCAAAGCTGGCAAAGCATTAAAATGAAGCTGAGGGTAGGAATTTGAAGACAGGAGCACTATTAGTGATCATGAAAGGATAGAACTTTTAAAAATAACATAGCAGCATGAAATGACAATCCAACAACTTCAAGATAATGCCAAGAGCAACAATGCACTAGGCATCAGTGAAAATGCAAGTCAATGTAAATGGAATAACTAAAATATTCATAGAAGTAATAGCACAAATTTTTCCAAACATGGGGAAAAAATCTTATATGCACATAAGTGAGGCACATAGAATGTCATCACAACCAACATAAATCTACACCCAGACATATAAGAATTCATCTCGTAGACAAACAGCACTAAGAACAGAATACTAAAAGCTGTTAGAAAAGACACAATTCACGTATCAATGAAAGCCCAGTGGAATCACAACAGACTTTGCAGCACAGACCCTCAAGTACAGATGAGTTTGGAGTGAGGTATTTCAAGCCCTGAAAGAAAACAACTTTGAACCCAAATTGAGGTACCCAGAAACATTTTCATTCAAATTTAGTGGAGAAACAAAATACTTCCATGACAAAGTACAACTGAATAAATTCATATCCACTAAACCATCCCTAGAAACAATATTCAAAGACATACTAGATAGAAATAAAAATGACCACAATACTCAGAAGAACAGAAAGAAAACACCAGTTGGACAAATAATTAAACAATGGGGAAAAGCAGAAAGTAAACAAGTGGAACATAAAAAGGCAAAGTCAACCCTCTACAGATCAGTGATATCCATAAATATAATTGGCTATAATTCACGCATCAAAAGAAAAAAAATTTGACAGAATGAATCAAGAAACATGATTCCACAATATGATGTATACAACAAACACATCTGACACAAAAGGAAACTCATAAATTAAAAGTCAAGGGATGGAAAACAGTATTTCATGCAATAGGAACTCACAAAAAAAAGCAGGGCAACTATTCTATTTGCAGCCAACACGAACTTCAAACCTAAAATGATTAAAAGAGATAAGAAAGGTCACTACATACTCATTAGTGGAAAATTTCAAGAGGAAGAAGTACCAATTATAAATATATATATATATATATATATATATATATATATATATATATTGCAGCAAACACAGAAGCACCCAAATATATGAGTCAGATAATAATGGACGTGAAAAACCAAATACACAAGAACACAATTATAACAGGAGACATTAACACTCCATTGTCACAAAGAGGTAGATAGACTAGACAAAAGTCAGCAAAGAGATAGCAGAACTGAATCACACCTGTGAGCAATTAGACTTCGTAGATGTTTACAGAGTGTTCCACCCAACCACATCAGAATACATATTCTTCTCAGGTGCACATGGGACATTCTCCAAAATAGACTATACATCAACCCATAAAACATTCTTAAGTAAATGCAAAGGTATTGATATTTTCCCATGCATAATTTCTGACCGTAGCACACTTAAATTGGAAATTAATGGAAAAATAAAATTCAAAACCTGCATAAATACATGGAAATGAAATAACAACCTTTAGAAGAACCAGTGAGCGACAGATGAACTTAAAGAAGAAATACAGCAATACCTACAATTTAATGAAAATGCAGAAACAACATGCAATGCCAACAATATGGCAATTTGTGGGATGCAATGAAAGTGGTCTTAAGAGGGAAATATATAGCAATAAACTGTCATATCAAGAAAACAGAATGAGCACAAACAAACAACCTAATGCTTCAACTCAAGTTTCTAGAAAAAGAAGAGCAAGTTAAACTGAAAGTTCAGTGAAGAGAGAAAATTTTTAAGATTAGAGCAGAAATCTATGCAATTGAAACTAAAACGAATATTGAATCAGAAAGCTGTTTTTTTTGAGAGAATAAACAAAATTTACAAACCTCTAGCTAACCTTATAAAGAAAAACAGAGAAATACATGCAATAAGGTCTCAAAATGAGGTAATTATGACAGATTCCATAGAAATTTTAAAGATCATAAATACCTACCTTGAAAATCTCTACTCACAAACAGTGGAATCACCGAGGAAATGGACAGATTGCTAGAAACATGTGAACTACCAAAGCTCAACCAAGAAGATACAGCTATTTTGAATAACCAAATATCAACTATTGGAATTGAAAATGTAATTAAAAACTTACCCACAAAGCAAAGCCCAGGTCTTGATGGGTTCACAGCTGAATTCTACAAGAAATTTGGAGATTTGATGCCAGTACTCCTTAAACTCTTCATTGAAATTGATAAGGAAGCAATCCCCCCTAAATCACTCCTGGAGGCAAGTATTATTCTCATACCAAAACCAGCGGAAGACCCAGCCAAAAAGGAGAACTACAGGTCAATCTCTCTAATGAACATTGATGCAAAAATTCTCAATACAATACTCGAAAATAGAATGCAACAAATCATCAAGAAGATTACACATCATGACCAAGTGGGATTCATCCCAGGAATGAAGAGATGGTTTAACAAATGCAAATAAATAAATAAATAAATAAATAAATGTAATACACCGCATCCACAGATTCAAAAACAAAAACCACAATCTCAATAGATGCAGAAAAATCTTTTGATAAAGTCCAACCCATGTTCATGATAAAAACTCTTCAGAAACTAAAAATACATGGTGTCTACCTCAATCTTATAAAGGCCATCTATGAAAAAACAATGGCCAAAATATACTAAAAAGGACAAAAATGCAGACTTTCACTTTAAAATCAGGAACAAGACAAAGATGTCCACTATCACCATTTCTATTCAATAAAATTCTGGAAACACTAGCCAGAGTAAGAGAGAGAAAAAAAAAAGGAGAGAAAAAAAAGAGAGAGAGAGAGATAAAAGGAATAAAGATATGAAAGGAATAAATTAAATTATCACTATTTGCAAATGACATGTTATTCTATATAGGAGATCCAAAAAACTCCATTAAAATACCACTAGAAGAAATAAACAAATTCAGCAGTGCAGCTGGATACAAAGTCAATGCTCCAAAAACAATAGCATTCCTGTACAAGAACAAAAAATCACTGAGAGTGAAATTATGGAAATATTGCCCTTCACAATAGCATCTAAAAAATGAAATACTTAGGAATCAACCTAACTAAGAATGTAAAACATCATCTATGCTGAAAATTATGCTAGGCAAAAAAGGAGACTGAAGAGGATATTAGAAAATGGAAGGACATTCCTTGCTCTTGTCTAGGGAGAACCAACACTGTGAAAATGGCCAAAGTTCCAAAGCTGTTATACAGATTTAATGCAATCCCAATCAAAATACCATTAACATACCTCACAGATGTAGAGAAAGCACACCTAAAATTCATTTGGCAGCAAAAAAAAAAAAAAAAAAAAAAACAAAAAAAAAAACAAAACAAAAAAAACCCTAGAATCGCAAAGACAATTCTGTACAACAAAGGCAAGACAGGAGGCATATCAATTATTGACTTGAAACTATATTACGAAGCCACAGTGATAAAATCAGCATAGTACTGGCAAACAAAAAATCCCCTGAAGATCAGTGGAACAGATTAGAAGACGCAAGCACATCTACAAAGACACTTGGCCACGTGATATTTGATAAAGTGGCTAAACATATTCCCTGGAAGAAGGATAGCATCTTTAATAAATGGTGCTGGAAAAATTGGCTCTCCATATTCTAAAGACTGAAATTAGATCCATATCTATCATCATGAACAAAACTAAGGTCTAAAAAGATCAAATATCTAAATATCAAAACAAAAACACTAGATCTACTGGAAGACAAGGTAGGTAGAAGTCTTGGAGACATAGGAGTAGGCAGAAAATTCATGAACAAAATGCAAACTGCACAGGAAACACTTCAAAGAATCAATATATGGGAATCTTATATTATTGAAGAGTTTCTGCACTTCAAAAGAAATCACCAACATAGTGAAAAGAAAACCCATAGAATGGGAGAGAATGTTAGCCAGCAACCACTCACTCAAAGGGCTTATATCCAGAACATATAAAGAATTGAAAAACATCAAGCCCTCCATATTCAAAGACCCTCTCCAAAAATGGGCATCTGAGATGAAGACATAGTTCTCAGAGGAATATATACAAATGGAAAATAAATACATGAAGAAATGTTCACCAACACTGGTCATTTGAGAAATGCAAATTAAAGCAGAAATGAGATTTCATCTCACTTCAGAAAAAATGGCTGCCTTCAAGAAATCAACTGACAACAAATGTTATTGAGGCTGTGGGGAAAAACGGACACTCCTCCACTTTTGGTGGGGGTGCGGACTGGTGCAACCACTATGGAAATCAGTATGGGGAATTCTCAGAAGAGTAGGATTACAAGTTCCATTTACCTAACTATTCCCCTCCTACATATTTTTCCAGAAAAACCTGTAAAGGTCATATCACCGTGATATATGTGAACCCATGTTCATAACAGCACAATTTATAATAGCTAAATCTTGTAAACAACCAAGATGCCCATCAACCACACAGTCTATAAAAGAAGTTTCTTCATGCAAAAATTTCTACAAATTCTTAAAGTTTAAGTGAAAAACTTGAAACTAACTGAGAGAGAAATTAGGGAAATAACACCTTTCAATATAGCATCAAAAATAATGAAATAACTAGGTATGTATCTAATGAGGGAAGCAAGGACAGTTAAATGGAAAACAATTCTCTGAAAAAAAGAGATTGAAAGATATCAGAAAATAAAGATTTCCTTTTTTGTGAGTCAGTAAAGTGAATATATTGAAAATGGCCATATATTCAATATTGTTATATGTACTTAATGCAATGAGGATAAAAAAATAGTATATTTTACCAGATTAGATGAAATAATCCTTAAACTCAATTGCAAACAAGTGTCTTAGAATAGTAAAACCAGTTCTAGGCAAGGAAGCCTGGCAGAGAATATCACAATTCCTGACTTGAACTTTTACTACAAATTTACTGAGCCAAAAAAGGCAAAAAAAAAAAAAAAAAAAGCCAAAGAGTCAATGAAATATATTGTAAAATGTAGAAAAAATGCCAAACACAATCAACATCTTATATTTGAAGAAGGAGCCAAACACTGTCACTGGACAATAGGTAGACCCTTTAATAAATGATATTTCAAAACTTGACTTTTCATGGTCAGAGATTAAAATTAGACTCACATCTTTCACCAGACTCTAACCTAACCAAAATGTATCAAAGAACTAAAGTTTAAAGGGAAAATACTGATTCTGTTGGAATAAAGCATAGATAGAACTATTGAAAGTATTGTTGTAAGAAAACTTCATGAACAAAAGACTGATGGTGATGGAAATATTACTAAGAATGATAACTGAGATTTCATCTCTTTAAAAGCTTTTGCCTGTCAGAGAAATCATCGAAAGAATAAAGAGGTCACCAACAGTATGGAAAAAAAAAATTGATGGTTGTTCTTCACATAAAGGCCTAACATCTGGAATAGATAAAGTACTCAAAGAGAAAACAATAAAGCAAGTCCCTCAAATTTAAAGACTCAATTCAAAAATAGGCAGCTGAAATGAGCAGATACTTCTTAGGTGAAGAAAAGAAAATGGCACATAAATGTATAAAAATGCTCAAAATCACTGGGCATTTATCAAAATCAAATTAATATAAAACTAAGATTCCATCTCACTTCAGAAAGAATGACTATCAAGAAATCAGCCAATAACTAATGCTGAAGTGGTTGTGGGGAAAAAGAAATGCTTCTTCACTTTTGGTGATAGTATAGATCTGTGCAACCATTATGGAAATCAGGATGGAGATTCTTCAATTAAAACAAAGCTAGAGTTTCCACTTGACCCAGCTATATTCTTCTTGGTTTCATCTTGAAAGAATTAAAAGCATCATACCACAAAGAAATATCCACACACCCCCCCCCCCGCCACACACACATTTATAGAAGCATAGCTTGTAACAGCCAAATCTTGGAAACAACTCAAATGCCTGGCAATCAATGAATGGATAAAGTGGATGTGTGCTTTGTACAATGGAGTTATACTTAGGCAAAAAAGATACACTTCAGATAATTCTCCTTACATGCATGCCTCTTAAGACTACATTTGTAAATGAAATAAATCAGACACACATGTTTAAACACTGCACTGTTTCTTTGTTATGAAAAACCAAAAGTGTAAATAAGGACCACAATGAATAATGGATACTATGAAATGGGAAGAAAATATTCAAGTGGAAAGGGGGAATATTAGATGGGGAATTGGCAGGAAGGAATGGACAAAACAAAACAATGAAATAAATGGAAACAAAGCTTTTATAAATCAGAAGTAGAAGTAGGTTTGAAGGGAGGGAAGTGGAATGGGAAAAAAAGAAGGAAGATATATATATATATATATATATATATATTCTTATGCTGAGTATTAACATTATGTGTAATTGAAATATATCAATAGAATAAATTCAAAAAAATTTTAAAACCTAAAGAATTTTTTGAACATAGGTAAGGAATCAATATTATCCACGTAGCACTTCAATCTAGTATTCACAAAAAACATATAGCTTGACAAATTTGTCATTTTATTTTCAGAGAATATTTCATCATAAATTAAAAATAGATTGAAATTTGGATCCCGTAGTGTACATATATATAATCTCATTATTGCTCAGAATATGTATATATATTTATTGATTTTTAGTGGTTAAATATTTAAAATTTAATAAAATAAAATAATGGTCACTTTTTTCTTTGACACTTTTATATAATTTATTTCATTCCATTTTAAAAATTTATTTATAAATATAATGATTTGAGAATATTTCCATAAGTCATAAATGATAATTATCTCTGCTTTATAGCTATTTAAATATATCTTTTTTCGGGAAGAAGAGCTACTCTTCAAATGGTTTCTTTATTTTTCCTGTAGTTTAGTATAGCATGTTGTACATTCATAGATGATGACTGTAGACATTTAAGACACGATATGGATAACTTTTACAATTTATTTCCTTTAAAAATGGTGTCATATTAGATCTGTTGTTCTATTATCAGTTTTTACAGATATGTTTTGAGAGGAGATAATACAAAATGATATCAATTTATGAAACTTAATTTCTCACTATCCAAAGTTATGAAGTGTTAGAAGCACAGATAAGATGCCACAAATCTAATTGAAAGAGGAGGAAAGTCTAATATTATAATCTAGTGGTGCTGAGCTAAGCTCTTAGAGATACAGCTAATATTCCTAAATAAAGAGACATATTTCCCTCAATTTCTCTGTCTGTCTCTTTGTTTCACTCTGTGTCTCTTTGTTTCGCTATCTGTCTGTCTGTCTGTCTGTCTGTCTGTCTGTCTGTCTCTCTCCTCCTTTGACTTAGTCTGTTTCTCTCTGTTTCTCTACGTGTCTGTCTGCCTGTCTGTCTGTCTGTCTCTCTCTCTGTCTCTCTCTTTGTGATACTATCCATTTATATATGATCATTCAGGAAAACTAAGAAAAAGCTAAAAATTATTCATGTCTACACGTTAAAAAGTTGTATCATCCTCATAATCTAGTATAAAACCCTTACAAGGCCTCAGGAAGAAAACTTGTCAGGACAAGCAACTATCTGTGAAACAAATGGAAATTCCATGGCAAATATGTATTATCTCTTAATGGATATGATCCTATATGATAACATACTTGCCTCACTGGTGTGCTACACATATCACTAAATTCACCATGCCTTCTATCCACCTAAAATCATGTATCATGCCCTTTCAGGGGATCCTAAACTTCCTGTTGCATCTTGGATAGGGAAAATGTTATTCTCCAAAACTCCAAATAGCGCTTTGTCTAATCTAATTTGTCAAATCATTTTCAGAAATTTTTCTATTACATTACTCTGTACTTTTTCTATCTCTCTCTCCAAATTTCCCTTTGGTATTCTGTCTTCACTTCATCAGAGACTCTTTTTTTCTCATAAAAAAATTCATTTCTTTTTAGTACAAGATCAGCTCCATTACATTGAAGTTTCTCTCTTCTACTTCATGTTTCTAAATTAAATTTGTCATCCTTCTACTATCTAACATCTGTCTCTGCTGTTCCATGACATGAAAAACATTCAGAGAATTATATTTCATTTTAATAGAAAATGTTTCTAAAAATACAACAAAATATTCCTTTTCTCAATTTTACAAAATGAGCTGCAGTTGTAGGCAACCATGGGGAGCATGGAGAATGAAAAGATTCCCTGGACATAAGATTTTGTCCAATCTGCTGAGATGTCCCCGAGGGACATTTAACAAGTGAGAGCAAACAGCCATTAAAGAAACTCTGAGAGAAAAAAAAAGGCCACAAAGCTGAGAACTGTCTAATATTATCTATACAATCAATGTGAGAGAAAATAGCAAGAGAAAAATACGTTGGACCAGGAGCTGTCTCAAAGCTAACCACATTTTCTTAAGGCTTGAGGAGTATATTTGCAGGACAAAATCCTTTACAAATATAAAATACTTGTGCTTTAGTTGTTTGCCTCTTACAATACATGCGTTAAAAATTTTTGGTGAGACAATTATAATGGTGATATCTATACACACACACACAAATATATATATGAAATTCCCATTATGACTAATTTATTGTTATTAAGATTATTTAAGTAACAAAAATGTGAATATTATTTCTGGTTTTAGAACCCAAGCTCATGACAGATGCAGACAAGTTCCTACCAGACAGGTGCAGTACCCCTGAGCTGTATCTCCAACCCAGTAAAGCAATTGTGATGCTGTGTTAAGTACATATTTTCTTATTTAATCATATCCAAAATTTGGAGGTTTAAGTTACTTGGATGTTTTTTTTTTCTAAATAATTACTAGGTAGATAAATTTATATATCTTGATTGCTTGTCTTCACATGTATTTCATATGAGCATCCCATACAGTCAAAATTTATGAATGCTATTAAATTTAGTGGAAGTTTATAACTTTTATATTGTGAAATTTAGTAATAATTATTAGTAGTAATTCTTGCATTTTCAGTTTCCTTTGTCTTCTCTGCTTCTTTTATTTCCTTTTAGAATACTAAATTGGCTTTTTATTGTTGTCTCCTTGTTTGTTTGTTTGTTTATTTATTTATTTATTGGTATCTTGAATGGAACTCACAATCTAGTGCTTGGCAGGTAAGTGCTTATGCCTTGAGCTAAATCCTGAGCCATTTGCTGGAGTTTTATAAATACTTTGTCTTGAGTTCATCAATAAGTAGAAATACCATATCCTCACAACATTCATGACTCCTGTTTTACTGCTTAATTCTTATTCCTTATTCCTTAATTCATATTACTCTGTTACCATTATCCATGAGTCTTCTCATCCCATTTACAGACAATTTCAAAATCTGCATCACGCTTAACCTTGCCAAAATATTTCAAATAAGAATACCAAAAGAGTTCTTTGTGATCCTCAAAGTAGGCTACTAATGATGACTTCTACATTAAGCACATTTGCATTTCATTAATTTCACTTCAGACTCATTGATACTTTCTTGGATTTTTACGAGAACTTATATAAAAGGACAATTTGAACAAAATGTTTGTATTCATGAAGAGTTGTTAGGCACTGTCTTCAGTGCACTTAGCAAATCGGAACTTGACAGTGTTTTGAATTCTAGTTTAACAGCTACTCCTTTAGCCTCCACATGAGAAATGTTATCATGCTGTTCCCCAAACAAGGGAAGGCCCACCATTAGGATTCCATGGTAAATTGCTTCATAAACTGGGCTCCTCCATGAGTTATAAAAGCTCTGGTTTTTGAATGACCTAAGATCAGGTAAATGTCAGCATAATAATTCAGTATAAATCTTTAGAAATTAAATGAGAAATGTACAATATGAGCCACTGAAATGTGTAGTACTTTATAAGTCGTTTGTGTGCATATATCATTGTATATGTTTAACATTGTTTTTGTTTTGTGGACAAGTTCTCCCTATGTAGTCCATGGTGCCCTTTGTCTCTCTGTGTGGTCCAGTGTGACCTCAAACTCTCAACAGTTCTCCTGCTTCTGCCTAACATATGCTGGGGTTACAGTTGTGCACCACCACACTTAGAACAATCACATTGCTTTTGTATCTGAGGGCAAGAAAAGACAGGAAAGTGAATGCTACCTGGAAGACGGGGTATATTACCATAGCAGTGAATACATGATTGCCAGAAAAAGTTGTCACATGATGTGACAAAATGAACCAAGTAATATAGTTAAAGGATGAAGTTTGGCTTAGAACTTGTTTCTTTTTCTGGTAAAAAATGTGCAAGTCAGCAAGATGTGACACTGAGACTAAATTTAAGGAAATATTAAATCATAATAAAAGCAAATTTTTTTTCTCATTGAAAATGCAGCTTAACTAAAAATAAATCAACAGTGTTATTTTAAATAATATTTGAAAAACTCCATTTTGGTGAAAAGACACCTGTAAAAAAATTCTGGCAATTATTAAAACATCCTCTGAGAAGTATGTATATTTGCAATGAGAACTATAAAATTATTTCTGTGGAGAAAAAAATCAACTATTATAATTTATTTTCCTTCCCCTTAAAACTGGAAATATATTTAATGCGCTTGGTTTCTAGGTTTGATTTTACAACAATAAATATTCCTTGATTAGTTCTCTTTTGAAGTATCATTGTCCATACTAAACTGGGTTTTCAATTTTGGGTCTCCAGCATCTTAACAAGTAGGTCATTCTGTGGGATCCAGTTGTACAAGTGAGTGTTGGTTCCTAAGGTATCAGGATTTTTACCATCAAATTTCCAAAGAACCTACAAGCTATAATGTGCATTACACCATATGTAGAATTTTACAATTTAGAGACCACCAACATAAGTGCCTTTTATTTCATTGATTTTAAATTGAAGATAATAAGTTATATATGAAGAACTGTGAAGATACTGAGATCAATAGAGCAACAACATTTTCAAATTTATATTTAACCAGATGCAATATAGTCACATTACACATGTAATGGCTAAGACAAATAAGATACTAAATGCTAAATTAAATATTTTAGTATTGGTATTAAAACATTTAAAAGTTAAGAATATTATAATATTTTAGAAATATAGACACGGGTGAATAATAAATAATTTCTAATGGTTTACATCTTCATTAATATACATATTTCCAACAGTAGCTTGATTGAATATTAATACTAACATGATTAAAAAAAGATATTACTTTGGTTTACTTATAATTACTTTTTCCAGAGGTGATTTTATTAGATCTAGATGGGTCAAATATCATTTTTAGTGCATAAATTATGTAACGCGCACAATCAGATTTTTGTCAAAAAACAAGTAATTAGTTTTAGGAAGTACATGTAATTTTTTTCATGCTAAAATACAATTATACCTAATTGTTGATATTTTCAACAAGAAATATTATTACCACTCTTGGGTCTGGAAATTAAATTTAAGAAATTGTGTTTTTTGCAATTTATAAGTAATGTAATTTTTCAAAAGGATTGTATATTTTATAATGGTTAAGTTTTATTCAACTAATTCTTTACTAATGCTACAGTGCAATACATTCACAGCAGAGATTAACAGGATCTTCCATAGCCTAAGCATTTCAATACCCTATCTTACAATGAGGTGTGGACATTAGAAATTCAAGCTATTCTTAAACTGAACCTTCACTTACAAATACTTGAGTTCTATTTATTGTGGGATTGTTAAAAGTAACTGCAGGTTATCCACTTAAATTGGCATAGCATATTACAAATGTGCTGCATTTGAGCATAACTAAAATCTACTGTAGTTCATAGTTACTCAAAGACTGAAGTTGAATTAGATATATTACAAAGTTAATTTTTTTTTTTTTTTCTTTTTGGCACAGAGAATCGAACTCATGAACTCATGCCTGCCAGGCAGACACTAATGTCGAAGAGCTAAATCACACCCCCAATTTTTTTTTTTTTTTGAATGTGTATTATGTTTTACAAAGAGGGCAACTAGACATCTTCCCAAGACAGGCTTCTTTCTCTTTGATTCTTTATTTTCCTTTGCCTTTCTTGATTGGGAAGATATGAAGCTGATGTGATAAAAGCAGGGTTCTTTTGGAGCACATTGCACAACGCACAGGTTCAATTGTATGGAATAAAGCCAACTTCATGCCATTTTTGCTTTGTGATTTTTAAGATGTGGATGGCCCCCACTCGATCTAACATTCCTCATTTTTTAATTAACACAGCTGACCAGGTACCTGGATCTTGAATTGCTACTGTTTGCTTTTCTCTGCTCTGAATATTCCCCTGAAATATACACTAAACTCTACTCCAAAACTGGGCTAAATACAAAGGTGGGATAATATGGAAATCCTATCTTGCATGATTTATTCCAAAGTCTATCTATACCTGCATAAAATTACTATGTTAATTCACTATAAAATTCAACTTTTTCTGGAAAAGTACTGCAATAAAAAGTTGACCTCATCAACACTGTAGGAAAAATAGGCATGCTGCTGAAATCAGAAATTGCGGATCTTAGTGAGTTCTTCAGTGGAGGCCTGCCTTGAAACACTTTGGAAATCTTTTGCGGAATCTGTCCAAGGGCTGAAGCTATCCCTTGGCCTTCTCATCAGTCACGTTTCTGATCATTGACCCTAGAGAAAATACCAATACTGTGTTTGCCAGAGATCTGCACAAAGACTTCCACTTCCTGTAAAAAATTCAGTCCATCATAAAAAAAAAAAAACACAGCATAGCCAACACTTTTGAATAAAAAACTGTAAATGCAAAAATTAAAATTGTGTGAGCAAGAATTAGCACCAATTCTTTATCAGAGCAGATCAGACAAAAGGTTATCTTCAGCAATTCAAGTCAAGATATTGAAATGGTAATGCTATTAATCTTCTTGTTATAACCAATAATCACAACTGTTATTTTCTTGTGAAACAGAAGTTTTATACTTTATGTATATTTTATGAAAATCTTACAAAATTTTAGTTTTCATTTTTTTCTAGTCTTAGGAAATGAAGTTGACTTCATTCATTTTCTTTTCCATTTCTTTGTTTCACACTCTTAGTATGACTGTCATTGTTTTGAAAAATTTTTGGTGAGACAACTATAGTGGTGATATCTATACACACACACACACACACACACACACACACATAGCTTTTCACTATGACTAATTAATTGTTATTAAGATTTATTTAAGTAGGAAAAATGTGAATTTGTTTTTCTGGTCCCAGAAACCAAGCTCATGACAGATGCAGACAAGTGCCTACCAGATAGGCATAGTACCCCTGAGCTGTATCTCCAACCCAGTAAAGCAATTGTGATGCTGTGTTAAACACATATGTTCTTATTTAATCATCCCCAACATTTGGAGGTTTAAGTTACTTCAATGTTTTATTTTTATAAATAATTATTAGATAGATATTTATATATCTTGATTGCTTGTTTCACATGTTTTTCATATAATCATTCTATACAGTCAAAATTTATGAATGCTATTAAATTTAGTGGAAGTTTATAACTTTTTGTATTGTGCAATTTAGTAATAATTATTAGTAGTAATTTTTGCCATTTTCATTTTCCTTTGTCTTCTCTGCTTCTTTTATTTCATGCTCCTACTGACACTGTTATTTTGTAATGTGAATTTGTATATTTAAATCATATACTAAGAATGCTTCATAGATTTGATGTGTGAAGTTATTACATCATTTAAACAATTTGTAATCAAACAGCTAACAAGTTTTCTATTTTAAACCCATTATCAGATTTCAGTTTTATAGATTTCTTAAAAATCATATACACTGAACCAAAAAATGCCACATTTCTGCATATGCTTTAGAAATATGCTGTCAATTTAAAGTATATTATTGTATTCCTTCAAAAGGAATATCATTCTAGTCACTGCCAAAATAATTTTGTAATTCACATCAAATCACTTTTCAGAGAAATCATAGACCTTTCAAGTGTGTAATTCGCATGTCATGGAGCTTTCCTTTGCACTCACATGGTAAGCAATGTTGACGTCCACAGCTTGTTACTCTGGGGAGCTTTCTAGAGCTATCCTACAGACTTGAGATATTAAATACTTGCTTCAAGAAAGTAATCCATTCTTATGTACACTGAGATGGAAAACTCTGGGATCAGAAGTGGGGACTGATTTCAATGCCATGCAAAATGCAAGGAGGTTTTTGGCTTAATTATAACTATTGCTGGGGCCTCACAGGCATGCTATTGAGATAGTTCTTTCCGTAAGTTAGAATAAAAATAAAGAAGTACAGGACATAAATAAAATTTCCTCATACAACTTGTTCATCCAATCGCCTGATATTGTGCATTTACTTTCAGAGAATTCTATAGAACCTTTTCAGTATGAATTCACATGAGATTGTCATTTCAAATTGTTTGGTTATTAGTTTAAACTTAATGAGATTTTTAAATCTGTATTAGATAAATAACATGAATAATAAAATGACAATAACATCAATTAACTGCCCTTAAATCTGGACCACTTATTAAATGTAATGCATAGATTCTATGAAACATTTTACATTTCATCCATATAACATTGCATCCAAACTTATATTTTGATTATATGAGCAGGTTTTGCACACATGTGCGTACCTTAGTCTACATTTCCACCTGTGTTGCCTGAACACATACAGTTGCCTTCCATATGCTTACCATTGCTACCATTCTATATCTCTCCAATGTAATTCACAGATGTTGTCTTTAAGGTTACAAAAAAAAAAAAAAAAACAGGAAATCTAATAATCTCCTTCCCCAGCTCAGTTTTTTCTATATTTCAAGTAATTTTATTATACCGATTGGACATGGTCATGTCATTCTAAATTAGCAATCAAACAAAATTAGCTTCCTGACAAAAGAAGATTTCAGTTTTTGGCAGTTGTACCTACTATTTTAGCAGCTAATCTTTCTCAACCTCTTATCCTTTGGCCTATTCTTGTACTTTGTTCATTTATTATTATGGTTAATTCCTCTGGGAAAGTTACTATAATCCCCAAAGAAAAATTTCTTAATCATATAATCAATCCGTTTAAAAATACATTTCATGCAAAATCCCAATCCATCTCTACCTGTAGCTGTCTGTCACTGTGATCCTACACATAGTTGCAAGCGTCTGGTCACTGTGTCTTTGAGGGTTGGGACACCCAAACATTTAAACAAACACATGACATTTTATGTTTAAAAATACATTTCACGCAATTCTTATTACTTAATTATACTCTATTTTTCAAAGAGTACACAAGATGTGAGGAGCAAATAGTGTGTCTGTGTTATTTCTATGCTTATTTTACACTTGCTGAACACTTTTAAGATTCTGAGTCACTTTTAAGATTTTGATGGAACAAACGAATGATGAACGATATGAGGAATACTGAAGTCCAGATTCTAATGGAACTATTCTGATTATCTCCTAGGAATCCCAGTATTTCTGTAATGGTAATAAAATTCATATACTTTAGCTGGAGTATAAATATGTCTTCTTTCTTAAAAGAAGATCTTCTGAGGCATTTCTGGATGTCCTTCAATTTTTACGTTGCCTGAGTTTGTTTGAACCAGTGGTTCTCCTACCTCAGGTTTGATATTCTGAGATTATAGGCTTGTGCTAAAATGCCCATCTGAAATATGTGTTTCTACTTGACAAAATACTTGTCTGTTTCCCATGTGTTGCTCACTGTAAAGCAAGACCCTTAATGAATATAGCAAGACATTTTCACTGACAATGGAAAGGTAAAATTGACACAAGGATATATTGACCAAGTAGGGGTTTGGCAGGTTTGCAGTGGAGTCCTCCAACAAAGTCAAAATTTGGTAAAGATGAATGAGGAAATTCCAAGTCCCAGTAGCTTCAAAAAAGGCACATGTTTGCCTTTCTCATTGTCTCATATAAGGTTGTGGGTCTTCCTGAATAGAGAATTAATAAAAATAGAACAGGATGGGTAATTACAGAAATATTGAGTGAATATACTATTGCTTTTTAAAGATGTATGAATGATACATAAATTAATTGTTCACTTGAGTATTTAAAAATGACATTATGAAATAAGACTCTCCTATAGTAACTCTGTATATTCACAGTAATATGTAGATATTTAAATTATATAATTAAACATGAATGCATATTTCCTTAAAACTGTTAATTTAACAGATATACATTTTATGAATATTCTAGAGTTCAGAGACAAGCGAGCCTATTATAATTTTGTAACAACTTTTTCAGAAATTCCTTAGTGTTTTTCGATTACCTAGTTGGTACTAGATCAAAGACTAGGCATGAATTTACTGCTTTTTCATTGGTTTGGATTCATATATAAAGCTTAATAATATGTACTTATCATTTGCAAGCATTTGTACATATCTTATAGAAAATTTGCCAAAATTACAGAAAGGGAGATTTGTATTTGTACTTGATCATGTCTAATTGTTTTTAATAATGAAAACACATAATAGAAAACATTGCATCTATGTCTGCATTTCTACATACTTTAAAACTTTGAATTCAATCATTGCTAAGGATCTAGCACAGTATATCAGATCATTAGAATACTTAAAGTATTGGAGGCTAGGATACAACTCTGTAACACAAGTGTCAAGGAATGTTTTAGATTGTAAAGCAAAAATAGTTGTTTTATATAAGGAAATTGATCTACTCATAAACAATTCCATCAATGCTGCTTTTACTAGAAACATGTATAATTCCTCATTACACTTGTATTCATTTATAAAGAGGTAGCAAATTGTTTTTATTTTGAAATGAAAAGACTGTGAAATTGATATGAAATTGCAAAATGAAAGACTAAGTTCTTCATTATAAACTTGTATGACCTCTAGGAATTTTCTGCATCAGTAGTAGGCTATTGTTTCAGACATATAGCACAATAACATAAATGTCCTTACATATTCTGTGAGAATGACTGATAATTTAACTTTTTATTTCACTGTTTACATATAAAAGAGAAATCCATTTAGTTTATATTCATCCAAGCTCTATTTCAAAGCCAGAGTAAAGAAGACTTCATTTTACTAACTAAAAACATGACTTACCTAAATTTTCACTATAAAACATGTTCCACTTTTTCTGATAAAAAGTTTCAAACCAAAAGTCAAAATAAAGCATGCATATCATGTTTTTTTACCCTTTCCATGAAAGTCATTTGGCTGCTTAAGCATGGCATTATAACAGGTACATAAGAAGGAGGAAACAGATTCGCCTCAACGTTCTAGCTGTGTTTGGAGAACTGTGGAGTTCTAAGCAAGCAGGCAGGCACCCACTTTCCCCAAAGCCCAGCTTGTTTGGGACCCTCACACCTTCTAGATGCAGTGGAACAGCTAGGCGGGTCTGGGGCGCCAGCATCCACCTCCCTGTGTGTTTGTAGGACTGTGGAGTTCTAAGCAAGCAAGTGAACGCCACTGACTCCAGAGGCCTGGCATCCTGGGGTAAGTGCCCTGTACACTTTCCCCAAGGCCAGCTTGTTTGGGAATCTGGAGCCTTGTGGGTGCACTTGAAGAGCTAGGTGGGTCTGAGGCGCCTGCATCTGCCTACCCATTCTGGCTGTGTTTGGAGAACTGTGGAGTTCTAAGCAAGCAAGAGGGCACCACCTTTCTCTGTGGCCCAGCTTGTTTGGGACTCTCACACCATCTGGGTGCAGTGGAAAAGCTAGGCATGTCTGGGACACCTGCATCTGCATTCCCATTCAGGCTGTGCTTGGAGAACTGTGGAATTCTAAGCAACCAGGCTGCTGCCCACTTTTCCCTGAGCCCAGCTTGTTTGGGACTGGGGATTTCCAAGCAAGCAGGTGACTGCTACCAGTTCCAGAGGCCTGGTGGCCTGGGGGAACTGAGTGCCAGAGTCCCAGGAGCTGCAAGCATAGAAGTGAATTTCCAACAGACCCTGGGGAAGTTTTTGAATAACACTTGAAATAGAGAAATATAGGAAAATGACAAAATGAAAGACCAAATTACAGTTTCAAACCTCCAGCTCATACCAAGAAACTCTAGGAGTGATGTATGTAGAAGAAAATACATGCCATACACCTCAAATATCAGACATAACAGCTACTGAAATTAACAAGTAACTCCAAAGCTTTAAAGAAATTCAAACTAGAAATAATCTCTCAGGTAAAAGAAGAAATGATAAAAGAAACAAAAGAGATGCTGAACATATTTAAGAAAACACAGTTAAAAAATTGGAGGAACTAAACAAAAAGATAGAATCTCTAGATGAGCAATATAAGAAACAAACAGTACATAAAGCAGATGTATAGAAATATAAAGGAAATCAAAATTCCACTAAAAGCTGTAAAAACACACCAATGAGTGTGAAGATAGGATTTCAGGCTTTGAAGGCAAGATTGCAGCTAGTGAACAGGAAAGGAAAAATCTTTTTAAAAAAAGAATCAGGAAATAACATTTTAACAACTGCAAGATGACACAAAGTAAAACAACATAAGAATGATAGGGATTAATGAAAAAGAAGGGGATGACATAAAGGATGTCAAGAGGATATTTAGAGAAGTAATAGCTGAAAATTTCCCAAGCATGAGATCGGAAACTGATGTTAGGTTCAGTGAATCGTACAAAACTCCAAACAGCCATAACCAAAATAAAACTACACGCAGACATATGATAATCACCATCTCAGAAATGAAACACAAGAATAGATTATTAAAAGCTGTCAGAAAAAAAAAAATGACAGATCACTTATAAAGGAAAACCTACCAGAATCACAGCAGACATCTCAGCACAAAAAATAGTCAAGAAGAGCATGGAGTGAAGCATTCCAGATCCTAAAGGAAAATGATTTCCAATCTAAACTGATGTACCCTGCAAAACTATCCTTCAAAATTGATCATGAGATAAGATACTCCCATGACAAAGAACAGCTGAAGAACTTCATGATCACCAAGCCACCCATGCAAAAAATATTGGAACACAGTTTAGATACACCTAGGAAAAAAACCACTAAGCAAAGCAGATAATTAAGCAGAACAGAAAGATAAAGATGCAACAGCATAAAGATAACATATCAACAATAAACCAACATATAACACTTACAACCATTAATGTAAATGGTCTCAATGCACCAATTAAAAGAAACAGACTGGGAGAATGGATCAAGAAACAAAATCCAACCATATGCTTTCAACAAGAAATCCATCTAGGATCCTTCCTTCCCAGAAGGATACTCATAGATTGAAAGTCAAAGGATGGAAAATAATACTTCACACAACAGAAACCCAATAAAACCAGGAGTAGCCATTATATTTGCAGACAGTGTGAACTTTATACTAATAATGATCAAAGAGACAAAAAAGGTCGCTACATACTCATTAGGGGAAAAAGTCAAGAGGAAGAGATAATTATCATAAATATATATGCACCAAATTCCAGAGCACCCAGTTGTATAAAATAAGTATTAAAAGAAATGAAAAATCAAATTATCAGTAACACAATTGTAACAACCAGACAGAAAATCAACAAAGAAATAACAGAACTGAATTACACATGTGAACAGATGGACTTGATATACTTATACAGAGTGTTCCATCCAACAACATCAGAATACACATTCTTCTCAGCAGTACATGGGTCATTCTCTAAAATAGAGCATATATTAGCTCACATAACATATTTAAATAAATGCAAAAGAGTTGAAATTATCCCTTGCATGTTATTGGAAAATAACACTTTGAAATTAGGAATTAATGATAAAAGATACAGCAAAAATCCACAAACACATGGAAACTGAATAACACACTTTTGAGTAATCAGTGGGTCACAGGGGAAATTTTTTAAAAAGTTAAACAATACCTACAAGAAAATGAAAAATCCAAATACAACTTCTGGAATCTGTGGGATGCAAAGAAAGCCATCCTCAGAGGAAAATTTATTGCACTAAATTCCCACATCAGGAAAACAGAGGGAATACAAATAAATAACTTGAGGCTACACCTCAAACATCTAGAAAAATAAGAGCAAGTCAAGCCCAAAGTCAAAAGAATAGAAGAAATTATAAAAATCAGAGCAGAAATCAATGCAATAGAGACTAGAAAAAACAACCCAAAGAATACATGAATCAAAGAGCTGGTTCTTTGAATGAATAAATAAAATTGATAATCCCCTACACAACCTTATTTTAAAAAGAGAAGAAAATCTCAAATTCATGCAATAAGAAATGAAAAAGGTGAAATCGCTAAAGACTCTGTAGAAATACAGAAGATCATTAAAACCTATTTCAAAAACCTCTACTCTCAAAGGTTTGATAACAGGGAAGAAATAGACAGATTACTAGAAACATATGAAATACCAAAGCTAGGTCAGAGGATTTAAAACTGCTGAATAATCCAATTTCTATCAATGAAACTGAAAATGTAGTTAAATCCTTACCTACAAAGAAGAGCCAAGGCCCAGACAGATTCAATGCAGAATTCTACAAGAAATACAAAATACAAGGAAGACATAATGCCGGCACTCCTCAAACTATTTAGTGAAATTGAAAGGGAAGCAATCCTTCCAATGTCATTCCTGGAAGCAAATATTACTCTAGTACCAAAACCTGAGGAGACCCAACTAAAAAAGCGAACTAGAGATCTATCACCCTAATGAACACAGATGCTAAAATCTTCAATAAAATATTGGCAAATAGGATGCACTAAATCATCAAGAAGATTATACACCAGGACCAAGTGGGATTTGTCCCAGGCATGCAGGGATGTTTCAACATACGTAAATCAATAAATGTAATCCACCATATCAATAAAACCAAAAGTAAGAATCACATGATCATTTCTATAGATGCTGAAAAAGTTTTAGATAAGGTCCAACATTCATTCATGATAAGAACTTTACAGTAAATTGGAATAGATGGTCTTTACCTCCATATAATAAAGGCCTTCTATGACAAACCAACAGCCAGTATCATACTAAATGGCCAAAAATTGAAGGCCTTTACTTTAAAATCAGGCACAAGACAAGGATGTCCTTTATCACTACTGCTATTTAGTATAGTACTGGAAATACTAGCCAAAGCAATTAGACAAGAGAGATAAAAGGGTAAAGATAGGATTAGAAGAAGTTAAATTATTATTGTTTGCAGATGACATGATACTCTAAATAAAGGATCTCCTAAACTTCATTGAAAGACTCTTAGATATAATAAATTCAGTAATATATCTGGATACAAAATCAGTACTCAAAAATCAAGAGCATTACTATACACTAACAACAAAATCACAGAGAGAAAAATAAGAGAAGCCACACCCTTCACACTAGCAAACAAAAAATGAAATATGTTGGAATTACTCTTACAAAAGAATAAAAGACCTAGCCAGGGAAAATTATAATACACAGAATAAAGAAATTGAAGGTGATCTCAGAAAATGGAAAGACATCCCTTGCTAATGGATAGGAAGAATAAATATTGTGAAAATGGTAATTTTCCCAAAACTGTTATACAGATTCAATGCAATCCCAATAAATATACCATCAACATACCTCATAGATCTAGAGAAATCACTCCTAAAATTCATCTGGAGTGAAAAGAGATCTGGAATAGCAAAGACACTTCTAAGCAAGAAAGACAAGACAGGAGGCATCACAATCCCTGACTTGAAGTTATACTACAAAGCAACCATAGTAAAATCATCATGGTGCTGGAATCAAAACAGAGATGAAGATCAAGGAATAGATTAGAAAGTACAACCACAACTACAAACACACTCAACCACCTTATCTTTGATAAAGAGGCCAAACAGGTTCACTGGAAGAACGACAGACTCTTTAATAAATGGTGTTGGAAAACTGGCTCTCAATTTGCTTAAAACTAAAACTAGACCCATGAGAATCACATGTACTAAATTAAAATCTAAATGTATCAAAGATCTGAATATTAAAACAGAAACACTAAATGTATTAGAAGACAAATTGGGTAGAATCCTTGAAGACATATGGGTGGGTAGACAATTCATGAACAGGACTCAAACCGCATGGGAAATACATTCTAGAATCAGTAACTGGGACAACATGTTATTAAAAAAAGTTTCTGTATGTCCAAAGAAATGTCCAGCATAGTGAAAAGAAAGCCCACAAACTGGGAAAAAATCTTAGTGAACTCTCCCTCAGAAAAAAGGACTTCTGTCTAAAACATATAAGGAATTTAAAAAAAAAAATCAGACTCCCAAAATTCAAAGATGCAACCCAAAAAAGGGCATCTGAGATGAATACACACTTATCAGATGAAGAAATACAAATGGCAAATACATGAAAAAATGTTCATCATTATCTGTCATTAGAGAAACACATTTAAAACCACACTGAGATTCCATCTCACTCTTGAAAGAATGAACAGGATCAAGAAAACCACCACAACAAATGCTGGAGAGGATGTGGGGGAAAATGAACTCTTTTGCACTGTTGGTAGGAGTATAGATGGGTGCAACCATTTGGAGGTCCATTTGGAGATTTCTCAAAAACCTGGAATTGGAAGTCCCATTTGTTCCAGCTATTCCACTTCAATTTTCTCTTTCAATTCCACTTTCAATTTTTACAATTGCACAATTGCATCTCTGAACTGCTTTTGAATGGGTTCATTAACACTTAAGGAATCCAAAGTGCCAAGTAGATAAATTCAGAATTTAATTAGCTGAGCTCAGTGACCACTTGCATGGACCCTTGTTTCAGAATCTCACTGAGTGGTTCTGAACTGAACTTACAAAGCTTTTAAAAACAAAGAACCACAAAAAGACATCCTGTTAGAAACAATTTAGCTAGAATTTTATATTAATATTTGATTGACATTTGTATCCTGCTTCTTTTGTTGAGCAGGTTAAGTTTTCTTCTATGGGTACAGCTCATTCTTCTTTTCTCATGGGATTGTACTCTCAGTAATTTTCCACTTTCCTGATTCAAATACAGGACACTAGTTAAATATAGGGCTCAGGTGGCAGCAGTTATGCCAACCTATACCACACTGCACTGGGTTTAGTACATGAATCAAAACTTTGATTCCTAGCCACCTTTTAAAAGTCATCTTCTTCATTTTTATTTCATAGATCCTCAGATGGGGGACATATAACTATTAATTTAATAGATCAAACTCAGCTTTGAATATAACAAATTAAGTAGTTTATCATGCAGGGGCCAATGTTAATGGACAGCTGGAGAAACTCCAAGTTCCTGCCAAGGCTGAGAGTATTTTGTTCAGCCAGGGGTGGTGGAGAACAAATATTCATACCAATTTTGTTGATAATGTCTCTCTTTTTTCTGTCTGTTAGGC
Source organism: Cavia porcellus (assembly GCF_034190915.1). Taxonomy (NCBI): domain Eukaryota; kingdom Metazoa; phylum Chordata; class Mammalia; order Rodentia; family Caviidae; genus Cavia; species Cavia porcellus. The sequence goes on along the minus strand of NW_026947513.1, from coordinate 44,362,303 downwards.
ACTTTCTCAGCTGACTAAGATTGTCACCAAGGGCTAGGCCTTCTTAAAACAGGAGGTCTAGACTTCACTGGTTTGGAAGGACCATCTCAGCCAGGGAATTTAGAGACTCCCTCCGGTGATGAATATTTGTTCAAGTGTTCCCAGATCATCATCTATCTCCTTGCTTAGTATCTGGTAATATTGGTCTCCCATTATGAAGGCTGTGGTTCCTAGTGCTGCAGAACTAGCTATTTTTAATCACAGATGGTCAGTAATTAGGACTGAGGCCCTCTTTTTCCTTGTGAGGTTGGGTAAACCCATATGTTCCTTACTTTTTTTTCAGAATACCAGCACACTTGGGGAAGAACATGAGTTAAGATACAGAGTTCAGCAATAGGTACAGTGAAGACAGCCAGTGGTGATGGCAATCATACAGGCAAACCAAGTTCCCACCATAGAGACCAAATGTTGGTTGATGGGGTAAGAGACATTTTAAAATTGGTTTTAAATGGGGAGTGCTTAAAGGGGAAATTTACATACTGAATACAAAGCCCAGAGCCTGAGTGTTTCCCATAGTGAGGGACTTAGGTCCCTGTCCCCACTAGCATGAAGAAACAGAATCAATGTTTGAGGTTTTTGCAATCTGCATTCAACATTAGCTATACACATAAACAAATGTAGGGCCCGCATCTTTGGAGTTTCACTTTGAAAGGATCACAAGAATTTTGATGGTCTACTTAGCTGGAATCTCTGGTCTTGTGGGCTTGAAGTGGGAGTGATGAATCCAGTGGCACTTTCCAGCAACCTTGACAGCCTGGGAGTACTCAAAGTGACTGTATAGGTTCATTCCCAGTGGACACCTAGGGATGTGGGCTGTCTGCTTCTGATGTATATTTGATCATCAGGTTGAGCTGCCATGGACTCATCAGGCCTTTCAGAAATGGTCTGGTAGTACCTGAACAAGTGGTAAATCAATTGCATAATAGGCTGGAGAGCCTGTAAGGACTTAACAACTTCCCTATTAGTGACAGCAGCCAACTTATCACCTTGGAAATGGAGAATCAAAGGGAGCAGTTGGCCATACATGACTTCAAAAGGAGTAGTGCCCTGGAGTTAGGGGGTATATCATGCGTGCAGAAGGGGAAAAAAGGAAGGAGACTTACCCAATTTTCATCAGTTTCAAAAGCCAGTTTTCAAATAGTTTCCTTTATGGTTCTGTTTTTTGTGTTTTTTTTTTTTTTTTTTTTTTTTTTTTTTTTTTTTTTTTTACTTTGAGGCTGGTTATGTAATTTCCAATTGATTTCTAAAGCTATATCTAAATTGTGTGTGATCTAAGCTATGAAACCTGGGCCATTGTCAGACCCCAGGGGAGTAGGCAAACTGAATCAGGGCAATATCTCATAGATTCTTACTAAAATGAGAGGTGATTTAGTACAAGTGGTGAATATGTAAATATGTATGTGAGAACTAAGAGTTATTTATGTGCCCCTCTTTCTGAGACATTTTAGCAAAGTCTATCTCCCAGTGGTCTTCAGGGGTGAATCTTCATTGCATCTTTTGAATATCTGTGGTGGCCAGCTTAGAGTTCACCTGAAGACATTTTGGGCATTTTTGGCTGTCATCTTTAGTCAGCTAAGATAACTTGGCCAATTTGGTTCCCACAAGGGAGTGGCCTGATGGGTCTCCCTTTGTGAGCTGGGGGCTCAATGATTCTGGGATGAGAATTTGCCTGTCCAGTAAGCTCTGCCAGCCTTGCAGAGAAAGTTGAGTTTCTAGGCTCTTGACTGGTCTCAGGTCTGAATCTGAATAGTATATGGCTTGGGCAGAATGAGTAGCGGGAGAAGGGAGAGGAGCATTACAGCCTCACTGATTTTAGTGCCACCTCTTTGAATGTCTTATCACAGCAAGGGCATTTCTACAAGCCATTGGGGTGTCTTCTTGTTGGTGCCCCAAACAGTGTATAGTGGCAATTTTTCAAGGCAAGCAAATGGCAGCCAGCATGTCTAAGGTGTCTGGGGGCATTCTTGATTTTTGTTCCTGCTGAGGTTCTTATTGTCTCTTTCCTGATATATGGCCTCATGCACATGGATTGCAGCAAAAGCATACAGACTCTTTGTATATATATATTTATTTTAGCCCCATCTTAGGGCTTGAGTAAGGGCTATCATTTCTGCCCACTGAGCTGAAGTTTCTGACTCTAAAGCTTGGGCCCATGTTACTTCAGTTTTGGTGATCAGCATAGCTTCTGCTGCTTGTTTACCTTGCTTGAGGTAACTGCTACCATCTGTGTCAAGGATTACTTCAGACTGGGCAAGTGGAACATCAGTCAGGTCAACGCACAGGCTTCAGGCTGAGTCAATGATATCCACACAATTGGAACACAATGTAGTCAGTTTCTGGTAGAAGGGCTTGGTACTGGACAATATGAGTGTCAGAAAACCATCTATCTAGAGGTGACTGCAATAGTGTCTCCACGGCTTGTGGGATCACTATCTGGAGTCTTTGGCCAAAAGTCAATTTAGAGGCTTCCTTGTTTGTGAAGGCTGCAATTGTCCATAGGCACTTTGGCCACTCTTGAGTTGTGGGGGTCTAATCACTGGGAAATGTAGGCAACAGACTTTTTTTCATGGTGTTGGATAATACTGGGGTTAAGACTCCTTTTGTAAAGGTTCAGGGTGAGTTTGTTCTTTTAGGTCATTCCAGGTTAAGATTCCAGATGGATCCCATCCAGTGAAGATGTCAGCAAAACCCAGGATCCACAACCAGCAGTGGCCCAAAACAACTAGAAATTTTCTAACTTGTTAAAGACTTTTTGGGCTATCTCCACTGACTCTGAAAGTGCCTTACCTTTGAATCCTTCTAGCCTTTGAAGATTTTTTTAATATCTGGAGCCAAGTGGGAGACAAAAACAATATTTAAGGCAGGTTTGCACTCCAATGCCTCTGGATCAATAGGTGTACAAACATGATATATGTCTAAGAGACACTCCAAGTATGTAGATAGAGCATCACCTAACTTTCCTCTTTTTCTACAGATTAGTTGACTTCTGAGCACCTGCTTTTAAAAGCACCCCAAAAGTCCGACAAAACCATAGGAAAGCCTCCTTACCTTGGATAGGGCAAATGAAGGGAAACATGAGCTCATCATCCAGTCCAGGGGACAAGTTTTGTCCTAGGATGTAGATGCATTTTTGTTCCTCAGAAATGAAGAGAGTCTGGAGAAGCTGTTGATGGGCTTTCCAGTGGGAGGGAGTTGGGAGAAGAGAGTTCTGGGGTGGAATCCCAGAAAAGGGGAACTACAACTGGCTGGGCTTGTACCCACCAAGGAAGCTGTGCTGCTGTCCATGCTCTTGGCCCTGGAGACCTGGAAACTAATATTGCCCCCACCATGTCATGCAGGCTTTGGCTTTAGCTCTAATTCTGACTACTTTTGGTTTGCCATATTTTTATCACCTGTGCTGCTGTTGCTGGGCTGGAAAATGATGGTTAAGGTGCCACACTCAGACTGATTACTCAGTGCAGGGGGGGTGCTTTTCTCTGTAGTGGGACCCCAAAGACATCTAAGCCTCAAGTTTCACAGTGCAGGGACACATGGTGGGTGCAGGGCCAGTAATTGAGGTCGAGTACCTCCTCTTGCTGGCGGACCCCCACCAAGTGGGACACCCATGGAAGCAGTGGCAGCTGCAGTGACAGCAATGTTGTTTTTCAGGTTGCTGAGGCAGAGTTGCAAACACAAAGAGAGGTTAAAAGGTCCTTCCAGAGGCCAACAGACTCTGACAGTGGGCCACTTAAATTCACTAAAATGTTTGGAGCATCTCTGGGTAAACAAGTTCATTGTAGGAAGGGGCTTTCCAATGAAATGCCTGAAAATGGTTAAGAATGCACTGCAGGGGAAACAAAAAAGCAAAGCAGACTGATCCAATCACATAAATAACAAATGAATAACCAAGATTAAATTGGAGACAAACATGATTAACAAACAAAGATAGAGACTAACAGACTGACACCAAGAACTAGTTTGACCTTATGGTCAACAAGACCCAACCAATATCTTGGTCTGGGAATAGTCCTGGAGACTTTAATGTTGCATCCAGTGTCTCCAAAGACTCCCAAGGGCACCCAAACAAAACAAACTTACCACTAAGGATCTGGGATGCTTGCTACAAATTAGCATCCAGGGCTTTGGTTTTGGTTTCTATTTGAGACAAGATACCTCACCAAAGATCTCTCATCAGTCCCCCTAAGGAATAATTTCCCTCAAAAAGAAGCCTGAATCCAGTAAGTTCCTATATAGAGGTCTATCCTGATCAAGCCCCCAAATGAATTGGGTTCATTAACAATATAGGAATCTAAGCAGCCAAATAGATAAATTTGGAATTTGGAATTTAATTAGCTGAGCTCTTGTGGTCCCCTGTTTCATTGTCTCACTGAGTGGCCCTGAACAGATAATCACAAAAAGACATCCTGTTGGAAACAATTTAGCGAGAATCCTACATGAATTTTTGTTGACATCTCTGTCTTGCTTCTTTTGTTGAGCAGGTTAATTTTTTTCCTGTGGGTACAGCTCATTCTGATTTTTCATGGGATTGTATTCTGAGTAATTTTACATTTTTCTGAGTCAATTACAGGAGACTAGTTAAATGCAGGGTTAAAGATTGTGTCAGTTGTGCCAAGCTATAACACTGGTAGAATATTTAAAGCCACATGATTTTGGAAATTATTATGGCTCATAAATTTAACTTCTTCATTTATGACAGTGAGAGAAAGAGAGAGAGAGAGAGAGAGAGAGAGAGAGAGAGAGAGAGAGAGAGAGAGAGAGAACAGCTTCAGTGTCATATAAATGTTGCTAAGATAGTTATGATCTTAATAAATTACATTAAATCTTCTAATCTTAGGAAAGAATCAAAGAAAGAGTTTGGGTGATCTTAAAAGGGAAACACTCTTTTGGATCAAGAAATTATAGGATGTGTGAATTTGCAGATTTTTTAATATCTTGGACACTCCTTTCCTGTAATCAATAAAACTTTAATGCGCATCTTCCTGTTTATCTAGCGGATAGCCAGGGCAGTAAATAGGTGTAGCAAGACCACTGAGTGCTATTCTCATCTAATTCCAGGGTGATTAAACCAGTCTTCTGAAAAGCAGTCTTTAGCCCGTATTGTGTATATACACTCTTCAGAGGGTGTCCATTCCAAGTGTTTAGTAGAATTAGGCCTATGAGAACAGGAGTGAATTTTTTTTTTTTGTTACCAATGTAAGAGGGCCTTTCTACTGAACTGTACAATAGTGAAGTTTAACCATTATATTCAAACCATATTTGAAAATAGTCATCTTGGTAATCTTTGTTTGTTGGCCTACAGAACCCTTATTTTTATTTGATAGGGACCTCACTAATACCTGAAGAGAAACATTAGTGGCATAGTTAGAAAAATTATTGATCATATCCAGGATCATTAGGCGTATAATTTATAGGTCATAAAATTACTTTGTAATGGTGACATAAGCTATGAATGAATTCATTTGTATCTCACTAATATAAACATAATTTACACTAACCATCTCCTCAAAGTGGGTATATTCATCAAGGAATATTGTAAACCCAAACATCAAGTTCAATCATTGAACTATTGCAATACTGTTTCTAGTTTTCCTCACAACACAAAAAGTTATATTTGTAATCTGATTGAGACATTATTGGAATCCTAGCAGGCTAATTCCAATCTACCACCACCAATGCAATGCACAGTGAAGTAAAGACACCAGGACATATTCCAGGTTAAGGGTAACCAAGGGATCCTATATCCAATCCTTGTGAAGACATGTGGACAAAGCCATCAATCCTAGGCCTCTCCTAGCATTTATTATCCTCTGAAGAAATGTGGGGGGGGGTGGCTCAGGGATGAGTGACAGTGAAGATGTCAGGGATTACTGAGTAACTTGAGCTGGCTGGTCAGGTGCAAGAATGGCATCTCTGTAATTTGCAGAGATAAAGACATGCAGAAAGATCAATTTACATAACCCAATTAAGGTAGCAGTGGAATAGTTTTGGGGTGGTATTGCTTCAGTTTAAGATATGCAAACTCTTGTGCCCTGTGGAATCATAGCCTCTATTTTGAGACTCTGTATCTAGTTGACATTCCCTAAGCTATTTGCTCTTAACATCTCTGCATCTCAGTCCTGTGTGTTAGAGAGCTCCATAAGAGGAAATAGGACTGATGGCTCTAGACTTTGCACATTACCACCTCAGCTATCCTTATTTGCAATGCTCAGAGCCAATTGAAGAGAAAAGGAAATATCCTAGCCATCCTTTTACATATCATTACAAGGAAGTTGGTTTTCAAGTAACCAAAGTTACAGCAATTGTTTTGGATTCAAAAGGATTTGTCTGGAGTTGTCTTCCACATCTTTCCCTTTCTTGTTTTGTAGTTCCAGCAGGGCTAGTCTTGGCTGTATGACCTCCAGTTGTCTCCAGATACTGAATCCTCTATGAAAGGCTTTAACGAGAAAAATTTAAAGCATAGAATGAGCACACCAATTCAGAGATAAAACCAAAAGTGAGCCTTGAGGTAATACAAATGGATTTATTGGTTCTATGGTATCAGCAAACCTATCCCAATCTTTAATTTGGGTATCAAAGGTAGCTGTCTGTTGTTACATGGACAGCACTAGTATCTGAAGAGCTTTTCTATCCATAGTAATATTCTGATGAACCACTCCTTATATATACCTTTTGATCAATTGCAAGGATTTGGGATTTTGTTATATGGCAATGGAGTGATACAAAAATGTGTAATATTTAGTGATACTTTAAGCCTTGTTGTAACTGTAAGCTTTTAACCTGATGTCCCATCCATAGGACTGAAGACTCTAGAATGCTCATATGGGTTTGTAACTTGATATCAATCTCTCACTGAATTTTCCAGCTATCATCAGCAGTTCTTGTCCTATTATCTACAAAGAGAGCACTTTATATTGAATATGCTAATGCTGCGCAGCCAATAGCTGCACTGGCTATCAAAAGAGCTAGGGAAGTAATCCCTGCAATGATCAACCCAAACATCCTCTAGGTATGATTGTTAAATCTTTTGATCAAGATTTCCACGAACAGGGCAGTAGGTGAGTGATACCAAGTCTCCCTTAGATGTACTGGAAGCCAATCTCCAGGCAGACTACCTATAATTATTATCATGGAGTCCTTATAAAAAAAAAAAACTCAGGCATGATACAATGTGTTAGGTAACAGTACATGAGAATGTATTAACTTTCCTATCAACAGTACATAAGGATCATAACCACGTATGTTTAGTCTTATATATTTATCACTCTGTAACACTACTTTTATTTCTCCTCCATGAACTGAGTGCAGTAGCCCAGTCTGCAGCTGTCCTGCATGAAAAGGTAAGGCTTGCTTCCATAAAGTGTACTATATGGGTCCAGCCCTGTCATTGATAAGTCTAGGAATAGGAGAATTGAGGCCTCTACCTGAACCATTTAATATTAGATAAGGATTCTGAGGTCATTGTATTGTCAGGAGAGCCTGAAAAGGAAATCTCATGTCAATCTTGACATTTTCCCATAAGTAAACCTTTGGGATATTAGTCTATAAAGGAATAATTGAAATTGCATATAACCCACCCAAGGTATGAACCTCTGCAAAATTCTCAAGGGCCCAAATCACCTTCCTTGAAATGAGCATAAGCTACTGGAATACAGATAGGAATGTTAGGCTTGAACTCTCTTACAAGGTTACCATATGAAGGAATAGAAGTCAAGGTCAATAAAGCAAAGTGATCCTTTCACAGCTGTATCTTCCAAACCTGACTTACAGCAGACATATATGGGTTAGACACTTGCTGCAGTTGAGTTACACACAAAGGAAAATATATAAAATGAGAGGTAATATTTACTTTAGATCATTCTTATAGATGCTTGAAAATATGGTGGCCTGGCAGAACAGTAAATGTAGCATTCTTGCTTTGTATAGAATTAAAAATTTCTGGTTGCCTGTCCATCCAAGTTAAGGGTCTGAACAGAGATAGATTGGATTTGTAAGCCCAGTATTCATCTCCCTGAACCAAAAGAATACATGTTGCAGCTGTTAGGATAACAAGCACCATAAGAAAAAAAATAAAAATAAAAAACAAATTGATGCAAACCCTGGCTGTTAATTAGTTGGCAAGCTCCATGAGCAGTCTGCTGCAGGGTCTTCCAAAACAGTGGGTGACATGCTGTAAGGTTCATTGCTCGAGGTCTTGACACATCCTTCTGTAGGTGGGTGAGATTCTGGCCACACAACAGCTCTGATGACCATAATGTCTGCAAATAATCAGTGCAGATATGAGAATATTCTCTGCACTGATTTAAAAGTGATACCAGATCATTCCATACACCTCTTTGGAGGCTATGCCAAGGTATAGGGCACAGGGACCTCCGAGAATGGTCAGATTTTTGTCCCCAGCATATCACATCTGTCAGCAAATCTAAATCAAAGGTACAGTTCAGAAAATTTAAAACATATGTAGCAAAATCTAAGTAAATTTGAGGGGAAATTTGACCTTCTATCCCCCCTTATTTTTGTTTCCTTAATTGACATTTCAATTTAAAACCAGTACACTCAATTACTGCTTGACCTTTGGGATTATAGGATATCCTTGGAAAATGTTTAATATTTCAGTCATCAGGATAATATTGAAAAAGCTTGGTAATATAAGTAGGACCAATATTAAATTTTATTGTTAGTGATACCCTTAAATTAGCAAAAGCTGATACACAGTGATGTATGATTACATGTTTATTCTGTTTATCTGAATGACAGGTTGCATGAAAGCTATCCATAGAGGCACAAATACATTTAAGCTGGTTATTACTTATGAGGTATAATAGGTGAGCTATGAATTTTTCTGATTATAACTCGGTTGAAAAACAGGCCCAAAAATATTTTTACAGGCAAAATATGATAACACAATTTGTCCAGCCTGTGCTATGGCAATTTTAAATGTTCTTATGGTAATATAATGAAAAATTTATAGGCTTGTCCTGAATTATTAAAAATAGAAGCCAAATTTACTAGAGTATGTGTATTATAATCAATAAATACCAATGAATTGGGGGAATTAAAATCGGTTGTAATGAGACCTCTAAGGAATGGAATAGCTTTAATGAATATATCCCATAGCATTTTTAAAATTACTTGTAATAGTTTGTGCTTGAATTGACCACCTTGGTGTTTATTTAAAGATGTTAATGAGATTTCCAAACTTTTTTGCATAGAAGTACCAAAAATTTTTATCATAAATCCAACTTTAGCTTTATGTTTTTTAACTTAGGATGCTACAAGTGACGTTATGATTCCTGTATGTCTACCATGGCTGACATAAAATAGCGGCAGTAACTGAGAGCCTGAACCAAGCAAGGCTTGGGAGGCAGGACTAAGCAACCACGTCTGTATCTGTGATTGTTTGTTTACTACGGTGACATCAGTTCTCATACCCAGCAATGCAGTAAGAGCTTTGTTAATTAGTTTATGAGTACCTGTATAATGTGAAATACCCTGGGAAAAACATGGTTTATTGCTTAAATCTTGTTTTTGACTGGTTCCTTTACAGGGACAAAGGCAGGAGTGACAATGTTCATGGAACTCAAAATTAGCCTTTTTACTCTTAAAGAACCAAAGGAAGGATCACTGGGTGAATCTAATTCTGCATGCTGGTTGGTTTGATGGACCAGGAAAACTAGGGGCACAGAGAGATTTTTGTTAATCTGATTAGAACTGGATAAAACTATCTTAATCAGTTGTGAACTATTAAAGTATCAGCTCAGAGGTCTCTTTCTCTTATTGAGGTATTTTATTTGGGCACGTGACTTGTTTTATTCTTTTGCAAGAGTGTGTGATTTTTATGAAATTTAGATTTACAATGTTTTTTCCAGTGAAACCCTTTCATACAACATGGGCACAAACTAGGTGCAGCCTGAGTATTTAAAGGGACTGACACTTTTAGAGATGTTTTTCTTTGTCATAGTTAAAACATTTAATTTATCAGTAATACATTAGGACACATCCTGTGCTATAAGTACCACCGTATGAGTGGAAGATCCAACATTTTAGCATGTTTGAATATAAGTGTACAAGTCATTAGGTATAATGCTAATGCTCTGTAGCATTCCACTGAGACTAAAGTCATGCTTTCATAAACACTATGATTTAGCAAGACTTTCTCCAGAACCATCATGTGGCATAGCAAAGCTCAAAGTCCCTAGAGTTACTAGAGTTAACATTAATTTAAGACATATCTTTTCTCGCAGCAATCAATGAGAAAATTTGAAATTATTTCACACAGATCACAGTAGAATTTGTATTTATACAACCAATTTCTTTGTTATCAAGTATTATGGACAAGGTATAACTAAAATCTTATTCACATAATTTTTGTATGGAAATTTCAAAAAGAGTCAAAAAGAAAATATAGGCCTTGGATTTAGCTCAGTGGCACAAGTACCTATCTGTCAGGCACAAAGTCATGAGTTCAATACCCAGCTCCAAAAAAGAAAAAGAAAAGAATATATTATTCTTGAACAAAGGAGCTGCTTGTTTTTTTTTAAACTTGTTTCCAGCACAGATTAAGTAGGCATTTGCTGCACGAAAACATGATTTACAGCAACTCCACTTTAGTCATCTCTCTTAATCCCCAGAGGTTTAGAAGTGGAAGGAGTCTTTCAGTTTTTAACTTTGTGGCTCACATATTGAGTTTAAAGAAGCCTTACACATGGGTCAGCAGAAAATTTTTACTACCCATGGTTAGTTTTCCCTTCTCAAAAAAATCACCACTATCACAGTGTGGCTGAGAAGTACATGGTGGCTGCTTCGTCACCATAAGTGACTCACAGGGAAACATTCTCAAACTGAAACTTCCACAGATTTTATCTGGAACTCAAGTACATAAAAATAAAGATAAAAAATAAGAAAATCTACAAAATTTCTACAGAATTGGGAGGACAGAAATGGGAGGGATAGCCTAACATGTGATGTGTAAACTAGTTTCCCCAAAGTGAAGGAGCAGAAAGCTTATTGAAGGGCATACAAAGCACACTGACTACAGCAAACATGTTGAAAATAATCTGAGTGTGTTCAGTTGTTTCTATTGTAGTTCTCTTCTCATCCTTAAACATTTATGCTAAGGATCATTTAATTTACATTCATACCGAGCACTTCTCTGGTTTCTCACAGATTTATACACACACAGAATATTTCACATTAATAGTTTAGAGCTTAAAAGGAATATAAATAAATGAGAGCAAAGCAATTTCATTTGTATACTATATTTGAACTTGATACATTTTAGTGCTATAGATTTTTGACAAGTAATCAAAGAAAAACAGTTGCATCAAAAAGTCACATCTAATATCATTCCTTAGAGTTCCTTCATAATAATATAAAACAAAATGCTTTACATTTACTCAAAATTTTCATCATTTTACATTTATACCAGGCATGATTCTTTAACAAGTTGTAAAAATGAATAGAAAAATAAAAGAGAAAAAAATCAAAATGGTCTCAACTTAATCTGTTCCTGAAATTTAATTCTCTAGTATTTTAAATATAGAAAATATTAAAAATACATTTTTAGTGAAGCTGGTTTTGTCTTCCCTTTGTTTACAATTACAGCATCCTTAAAATTCCTCATTAGTGCTATAGAACTGCTAAACATTTAAATGTAAACTATATTAATCAATGTTTCTTTTTCATTTAATATATGATATCAAATGATATATGATATTAAATGATATATGATATCAAACATATATCAAATGATATATGTTATCAAATGCAAAATATACTTTACATTGATTTAGATGTATTTAAACATTAGAATTAAGAAAACTGTCACCAGCTAGGTTCCAAAGTGTGAAGATGGGGAGCCATGACTCATTTGACTTTCATCACAGGAAATGGACTCATCAGTAAGAGACAAAAAGGGAATTTATTAGACAGAAATTTAAAGTGTACAGTAAAAGTAATGGAGTGTTTACTATCAAAAGAAACAGAGGTGCAGTTAAAACTTAGAGCTATATACATATATGTGAACTTTGGAGGGAAAATCTGTGGACATGTATAACTCTGGGAAAACATGTTTCAATGTGTACAGGACATGGCACCAGTCATTTTTCTGACTGGTGGTAGACCATTCCTTAGTGTAACACTCATGGGAGATGGAGCATTATCCTATCAACAGAGGAGGGCTATGGAACAGAAGATGGTGTGCCTCATCCAATTCTGAATGCTTCTGGGAATGAAGCTACTCTGTGTGGACTTCCCAGTTGATTTTCAGGGTAACAAGCAAGTGAAAGAAAAAACACCAGGATGCACCAAAGACAGCAGGTAAATGTGTAGATTATATATATATATATATATAATATATATATATATATATATATATATATATTTTTTTTTTTTTTACTGGGGAGGATTTCAGAGACTGATCTGTTAAAAGCAGAACTTCCACCTATTTCTCAGGGCTGTATGACAATCAACATCAACATTTGATTAGTTTTCAGAAGTTGATGAACTGAAATACTGTGAATCTTGGCCACTTACAAAATAAATAAATGAAAACTAAAACAGAGTTGTATAGCATCACCTGTGTGGCAGGCATTTCGGCTATCAAGGGTGCAAAATAAGAACATAAGTGTTATTTTTCTATGGCAACACAACAACAGCATGGTAATCTGGAAGATCTCAAAATCAACCTCTTTGACGTGAGCTTTATTCAGCAGCAAATACTTATGATTTCAGTCTGAACAGAGACTATCTGGGACTTCCTACTTGTATTATTCTCAACAAAGTATGTTCCTCTGCATTACATGATTAGAGAACAGATACTCAGTACTTCCATTTGTTTTTTTGGAGCCCATTGTGAATATCTGTGATTTTCAGAAATTTGCCTTGTTCTCACTTTACTTTTCCAGACTGCATAAAATATTTCAAGCAAATGGCTATAAATTTTGTTTATTTTTGTCCCTTGTTTTAGAAAGAAGGACTCAAGCAGTCTAGTCAGGCATCTGGCCGATGTCTTGAAAGAGGGAATAGGGTTTATAATAGCAGTGACACAATGCTACAAAGCTGAGAATTAGAACCTTATACATTGTTGTAAAAATATTATGAAACTTTGAATGACAGTTTAAATTAGTGAGTTGTACATATGTGAAATATACATTAACAAACTTGGTAGAAAATTTTTCATGAATCATGATATCAAAGAATTGCCCCACATCTGTTAAACTACTTCTTTTCTAGATTTATGCCACAAGCTACAGAAAAAGTCACTTTCCATTTGCCACTGTTCTGGCATCATTTTAATATCCTATGCATAATATAGGTGACTGACATTTGCTGGTCATTGGATTTAAGCTACCTGAAAATACTTAACAATAACAGAAAAACTGAATGCTTTTATAAAAATATGTTATAATTTACATTAGCATTTTGTATCTGTTCTCATTCCCCCTGCTCTGTTTGATATGTTTATTTTCACTACTCCACGTTAACTTTTAACATCTAGGTTAAGTTTTCCCTGTACACATAAGCTTGAGCAAAGACAGAAAGTAGCACAATTGAAAAAGAGATACTGCATTTTTCCGAGATGTCCATGAAATTGATCTCCACTCTGTTACTGCTACAAATGTGCTGTTACTTCCATTCCAATTAATGAGGGAAAACTTTATAAGGCTTCAAAGCCACATAATAGGGAATGATGTAATCACATATGTTTATATATTTGAATCATTTCTTGCAATACGGAAACTATTTGGTATTCATGCATGTGACTTTGATTTATTTCACTTATGAGTATGGTCTCAATCTGCGTCCTTTTATTTATAAATATTTCAATGTGATACATCTTTATAGCTCAGTAGAACTCCCTTGTATAAAAATACCATAACTTTTTTATCCATTCCTCAGTTGATGGGCACTTGGGTTGTTTCCAAGATCTGGTGATTACAAACTGTGCTGTTATAAATGTAGGTGCACTTATATCACTGTGGTATGATGCTTTCGTGTTAGTCTGTTAGTCTCTGTCTTGGTATTGTTAATCATGTTTGTCTCTATTTTAATGTTTGTTATTAATCTGTTGTTTATGCGATTGGGTCAGTCTGTTTTTGCTTTTTTGTTTCCCCTGCAGTGTGTTCTAAACCATTTTCAGGCATTTCATTGGAAAGCCCCTTCCTACAATGAACCTGTTTACCCAGAGAAGCTCCAAACATTTTAGTGAATTCAAATGGCCCACTGTCAGAGTCTGTTGGCCTCTTGAAGGACCTTTTAACCTACTTTGTGCTTGCAACTCTGCCTAAGCAATCTGAAAAACAGTGCTGCCACTGCAGCTGCCACTGCTTCCATGGGTGTCCCACCTGGTGGGGTCCACCAGCAAGAGGGGGTACTCAACCTCACCTACAGGCCCTGCACCCACCATGTGCCCCTGCACTCTGAAACTTGAGGCTTAGATGTCTCTGGGGTCCCACTACAGAGAATAGTACCCTCCCACAGTACTGAGTAATCAGCCTGACAGTGGCAACTTAACCACCATTTCCCAGCCCAGCAGCAGCAGCAGCACAGGTCATAAAAAGATGGCAACCCCCATAGTAGCCAGATCTGGAGCTAAAGCCAAAGTCTGTGTGACATGGTGAGGGCAATGTTAGTTTCTAGCTCTCCAGGACCAAGAGCATGGGCAGCAGCACAGCTTCCCTGGAGAGCACAAGCTCAGCCAGCTGCAGCTCCCCTTTTCTGGGATTCCACCCCAGGACTCTCTTCTCCCAACTCACTCCTCCTGAAAAGCCCACTCCAGACTCTCTTCACTTCTGTGGAACAAGAATGCATCTACATCCTGGGATAAAACTTGGCCCTGGGACTGGATGATGATCTCATGTTTCCCCTATTTTGGCCTATCCAAAGTAAGGAGGCTTTCCTATGGGTTTGCCAGACTTGTTTGGGTGCTTTTTAAAGCAGGTGCTCAGAAGTCAACTAATTTGTCAAAGAAGAGGAAAGTTCGGACTCTATGAGGTTCAATCCACATTCTTGGAGAGCCTCTTAGACACATATCTTATTTATACATATCCTATTTATACACCACAGGCATTGGAGGACAAACCTGCCTTAAATATTGCATTTGTCTCCCAGTTGGCTCTAGATATTAAAAAAAATCTTCAAAGGCTAGAATGATTTAAAGGTAAGGCACTTTCAGAGTCAGTGGAAATAGCCCAAAATGTCTTCAACAGCCAAGAAGAGCCCCACGATTTGAACATTTTAAAAATTCCTTCTGCAAACACTAAAAGCCAAGTTAGAAAATTACTAGGTACTTTGGGCTACTGCTGGTTGTGGATTCTGGGTTTTGCTGACATCTTCACTGGATGGGATGCATCTGGAATCTTAACCTGGAATGACCTAGAAGAACAAACTGTCCCTAAACCTTTACAAAAGGGGTTTTAAGCCCAGTATCCAACACCCTGAAAGAAGTCTGCTGCCTACATTTCCCAGAGATTAGACCCTCACAACTCCAGAGTGGCCAAAGTGCCTCTGGACAATTGCAGCAATCACAAACAAGGAAGCCTCTAAACTGACTTTTAGCCAATGACTCCATATAGTGACCCCACAAGCTGTGGAGACACTATTGCAGTCACCTCTAGGTAGATGGTTTTCCGACACTCACATTGTCCAGTACCAAGCCCTTCTACCAGAAACTGACTGCATTGAGTTCATGTCTACCTCTACCCTCAATCCAGAGACTCTGCTGCCAGATGGTGATCCCCCACTGCCAATTTTATGGATATCATTGACTCAGCCTGAAGCCTGTGAGCTGACCTAACTGATGTCCTACCTGCCGAGCCAGAAGGAATCCTTTACACAGATGTCAGCAGCTACCTCCAGCAAAGTAATCAAGTAGCAGAAGCTATGCTGATCACCAAAATTGAAGTAACATGGGCCCAAGCTTTAGAGTCGGAAACTTCAGCTCAGTGGGCAGAACTGAAAGCCCTTACTCAAGCCCTAAGATGGGGCTAAAATAAATAAATAAATAAATATACAGAGATTCTGTATGCTTTTGCTGCCATCTATGTTCATGGGGCCATACCTCAGGAAAGAGACAGTTAACCTCAGCAGGAACAAAAATCAAGAATGTCCCCTGAGATCTTAGACCTTCTGGCTGCCATTTGGTTGCCTTGAAAGGTTCCCATTATACAGTATTTGGGGCACCAACAAAAAGACACTCCAATAGCTTGTAGAAATGTCCTTGCTGTGATAAGACATTCAAAGAGGTGGCACTAAAACTAGTGAGGCTGTAATGCTCCTCTCACCTCTCCTGCCACTCATGCTGCTCAAGCCATATTATTCATATTCAGATCTGAGACCAGTCAAGATCCTAGAAACTCAACTTTCTCTGGAAGTCTGGTAGAGCTTACTGGACAGGCAAATTCTCACCCCAGAATCATTGAGCCCCCAGCTCATCCAGGAGACCCATTAGGCCACTCACCAAATTGGCCAAGTTATCTTAGCTGACTAAAGATGTCAGCCAAAAATGCCCAAAATGTCTTCAGGTGAACCCTAAGCTGGCCACCACTGATATTCAAAAGATACAATGAGGATTTACCCCTGAAGACCACTGAAGACCACTTTGCTAAAATGGGCCCAGAAAGAGGGGGACATAAATATATCTTAGTTCTCACAGAGATCTCATTTACATATTCACCACTTGTACTAAATCAGCTCTCATTGTAGTTAAGAATATTGCCCTGATTCAGTTTGCCTACTCCCCCGGGGTCTGACAATGGCCCAGGTTTCATAGCTTACATCACACATAACTTAGACACAGCTTTAGAAATCAATTGGAAATTACATTACCAGCCTCAAAGTAAAAAGAATAAACAGAACCATATATGAAACTTTGAAAACTGGCTCTTGTGACTAATGAAAACTGGGTAAGTCTCCTTCCTTTTCCCCTTCTGCATGCATGATACACCCCCTAACTCCAGGGCACTATTCCTTTTGAAGCAATGTATGGCCAACTGCTCCCTTTGATTCCCCATGTCCAAGGTGATAAGTTGGCTGCTGTCACTAATGGGGAAGTTGTTATGTCCTTACGGGCTCTCCAGCCCCTTCTGCAATTGATTTACCACTTGTTCAGGAACAACCAGACTGTTTTTCATGACTCCCTGGCAGCTCAAACTGGTAATAAAATCTACAACAGAAGCAGATAGCCCATATCCCTATGTGTCCACTGGGAATGACCTTATATAGTCACTTTGAGTATTCCCATGGCTGTCAAGGTTGCTAGAAAGAGCCATTGGATTCATCACTCCCAGTTCAAGCCCACAAGACCACAGATTCCAGCTCTGACTTAGTAGACCATCAAAATGTCTTGTGATCCTTTCAAAGTGAAACTCCAAAGATGCAGGCTCTAAGTCTGTTTATATGTATAGCTAATATTGAACGCAGATTGGAAACATCTCAAACATTGATTCTGTTTCTTCATACTAGTGGGAACAGAGACCTAAGGCCCTCACTTTGGGAAACATTTAGGCTCTGGACTTTGAATTCAGTAAGTAAATTTCCCCTTGAAGCACTCCCCATTTAAAATCAATTTTAAAATGTCTCTTACCCCATCAACTAACATTTGGTCTCCCTGGTGGGAACTTGGTTTGCCTGTATGATTGCCATCACCACTGGCTGTTTTCACTGTACCTATTGCTGAACTCTGTATCTTAACTCATGTTCTTCCCCAAGTGTGCTGGTATTCTGAAAAAAAGTAAGGAACATATGGGTTTACCCAAACTTAGAAGGAAAATGAGGGCCCCACTCCTCATTCCTGACCAATTGTGATTAAAATAGGTGGTTCCGCAGCACTAGGAACCACAGCTCTCATAATGGGAGACCAATATTACCAGACACTAAGCAAGGAAATAGACGATCATCTGGGAACACTTGAACAAATATTCATCACCTGAGGGAGTCTCTAAACTCCCTGGCTGAGATGGTCCTACCAAACCAGTGAAGTCTAGACCTCCTATTCTTAAAACAGGGAGGTCTATGCCTAGCCCTTGGTGACAATCTTAGTCAGCTGAGAAAGTACCTAACTGACAGAAAAAGAGACATTGTCAACAAAATTGGCATGAGTATTTGTTCTCCATCACCCCCTAGCTGAACAAAATACTCTCAGCTTTGGCAGGAACTTTGGGTTTCCTTCTGCTGACCATTAACATTGGCCCCTGCATGATAAACTACATAATTTGTTATATTCAAAGCTGAGTTTGATCTATGAAATTAATAGTCATGTGTGCCCCATCAGAGGATCTGTGCAATATTGATGAAGAATATGACTTTTAAAAAGATGACTAGGAATCAAGGATTTGATTCATGTACTGAAACCAGTGCAGTATGGCACAGGCTGTCATACCTGCTGCCCTACCTTTAACTAGTGTCCTGCCTTTAACTAGTGTCCTGTATTTGACTCAGGAAAATGAAACATTACTGAGAGTACAATCCCATAAAAAAAGAAGAATGAGCTGTACCCACAGAAGAAAACTTAACCTGCTCAACAAAAGAAGCAGGATACAAATGTCAATCAAAAAATAATATAAAATTCTAGCTAAATTGTTTCCAACAGGATGTCTTTTTGTGGTTCTTTGTTTTAAAAGTTTGTAAGTTCAGTTCAGGACCACTCAGTGAGATTCTGAAACAAGGGTCCATGAAAGTGGTCACTGAGCTCAGCTAATTAAATTCTGAATTTATCTACTTGGCACTTTGGATTCCTTAAGTGTTAATGAACCCACTTCAAAAGCAGCTCAGAGATGCACTTGTGCAATTGTAAAAATTGATTTGTAATGTACCTTCCTGATCCTTAAGAGCAGAATACAATGGAGAAAGAAAGCTTCTGTCCAAGAGAGAGTCAGAAGAAATCCTAAGTAGGTTGCCAAAGGCTCTGTATTTTATAGGGACTTTTATAGAGCAAAATCATGAGGTGAACTGGGTGCAAAATGGGAAAAAATTGAAACTCACAAGGCTGGTGGGCATGAGACAAGACAGAACTATGGTCATTCAACTAGATCATGAGTATAATTACTCAGGTAAAATTGATTAAATCAAAATCAAATGGAGAGGCTAGTCACATAGCAAGTGGACATGCATACAGAATAGGATCTTTGCTGGTAAGGGGTTGGGTTAATGGCTGCTTCTGGCTATCTTAAGGTGATCCATACCTGTTTAGGATATCAATTTCTGACTTTTGTAATTAAGATGTGGTTGCTTTAACTTTTTTTTTTTCATATTTGACACACAACAGAGAACTTATTTTTTTATATTTGACACACAACAGAGATATCTGTCTCTTCCATGGCTTCAAGATATTCTGTCTTCTGCACTGACACCTTCAAGGATTCAGTCCTGTCTGATGGCCTATAATAGTTCTAACTCAACTCCCTGTTACAGTTCTGCTAATGTCTCAACAGCTGTTGAATATATTAGGGGGCAAGTCAATAGAATGTCAAACTACAGTGCTACCTGGACATTATTCTTACCTTCTTTAAGGGAAGACAATTACTGGCTCTTTTTGGTAGAAATCTTTGTTGACTATACTCATAATTATCCAGTTGATTCTATAATTTTACTGATGCATACTAAAGTATTTCTTTCATATTGACTTTTTCAGAGTTAAAGTTGTACTCCTGCCCAAGATGAAAATGCCTGGTGTCTTTTGGAGACCACTACATAGTCACTCTTTAGAGGATCTCCGACTGAAAATCAACAACTATGACCCTCTTCAGCTTGAAGAAGCCAAATTCGTCACTACCTTTGCTTTCTTCTGGCACTTTGTAGTACTTCTCCAGTGGGGGATATGTTATAGACAATTATGTTATATAGAAATATTATAGGCAGTCAGACTAGTCATTCCAGGGGATAAGATGTCTTCTAACTGTGAAAGACACGAAGACACATTCTGCTGTGGGCCAAATCTCAAGACAGAGGATAAAATGAGTGGGCCCACATGCTTTCTAAGGACAAACATCAGAGATTGTTATTATAAATAGCTACTGATCACATTTAGGAAGCCAAAAAGAGCCAACTTCTACAGGAAAATGCCCTGTTCTGTATTCATGCTTACTTGCTATGTGATTCCTTCTCCACTTGATTCCAATTTAGTCAAACTTATCTGAACTATTAAGCTCATAATCATATTGGTTGACCATAATATTGTCCCATCTCATGTCTGCCTTGTGATTCCACATTTTTTTCACTTTGGACATAACTAACCTCATAACTTTTGCTGTATAAAATTCATAAAAAAGGCAGGGTATAAAATCAACATGTTCACCTCCCTGCTAAACAGTCATAGCTCACACAAGTGACAGCCACTGCAGGGAGAAAACCAACCAGTGTCTCCTGAGATCCTCACCATGTTGGAAATTAGGGCTCTGGGAAACAAAGCAACACACTTGCCTCCCTGGTAAGCAACTGTGGCTGTAGCAAGCAGCAGCTATCCTAGGAAGAGAATCATCTCCGAAGATCCATGTCATGTTGGAACTTAGAGTTCTGGGAAAGAAAGCAACTTGCTCACCTACCTGGTAAGCAGTGATGGCTCAAGCAAGCAGCAGCCACCCCAGGGATAGAACCAGCCAGTGTCTCCTGAGATCCGCACAATGTTGGAACTTAGGGTGATGGGAAACAAATCAACCCACTTGCTTCCCTAGTAAACAGCCAGGAGCCTATCAGTATGTGGATTTAGAATTAAATATCACATCCTCCCTCCCATTAGCAATTGGGAGCCAGAAGTCTGAGCATAATTTGGGAAGCTGACCATATGCAATATAGCACATATGGGGATTTCCTTCTACCATCTCCTTGAAGGCAAATACTGTAATCACTGGTTTTCTTCATTCTGATTAATTGTATTGCTCTATTCAATATTCTGTTTTGATAAGTTCTATAATGTTCTGTATTTGGTTTGATTTTGCTATGCCTGATTGAAAAGACAACTATTGTGACTATGGTACTTGTTACTGTTATCCTGGTAACCTGCTGTGATATTTGGTACTGATTACACTCTATTGTCTTGATTGGTTTGTTCTGTCTTGTTCTGTTGTATTTTGCTACCTTCAAAATGAGAAAAATTAAAAAGAAACAAAGAAACAAATAAAAGAAAAGGCAGGGTCTTCAGCAACCCAAATGAGACCCTTTCTGACTCACTCTTAGATAGAAGCTTTCTTTTCCCCATTTAATGTATTTCACTATTAACCTCTATTTATTGAGGACATAGCAAAGATACCCAACTTTCTACATCAAAAAAGAATAAAAACAGACAAATTTAGTAAGGAGGTCAATGATTCAGGATGGACAAAAGACCAAGATTCTCCAAACCAGTTACAATCTGTTAGATGTATAAAATGTAATATGTGTATTCAATGATAGTAGGGGCAATCAGAACATTCAGTGGAAGATTCAGAGATCTAGGACTCAGCAGTCAGTGGACAATCCTGAAATGTCTCAAGAGACTGGAGATGACCTAGTGCTAAGAAGGATCTTTCCAGAGTTTTCTTTTTAATCTGAGTAGTCTTACTTTGGTGTTAATGAGTGAGAAAAGATGGCTCATCTCAAATTAATGGGAAGCCTCAAAATGGTGATATCATAATCCAAACCTCCATTTGTCCCTTAGAGAAGTGTAAAAAATTAGCCATTGTAAATTTGTGGTCCCCACTACTTATCTATTAACATTCATTCTTCAATTTGAGACACCATTAACTCATTCTGGACATCTGGTAGGTTTACAGGTTCTTTGCTTTATATCATTTTGAGAAACAAATCAAAATAACACTGAAATCTTATCTCGTTCCAAAAAAGAATGACTATTCTCAATATTTCAGTCAAGTAACTAACAAACAATGGAGACTACCAGGCTTATGTAAAGGCAACATGTCATTAAGCTTATTGTGCCCTGGTTCATGCAGAGAGCTCAATAAGACTTCTGTTGCATAAAAAGACTAGTATGTCTCTTTTTTTGAAGATGTAGAGAAGGCAGGGCGTATTAGACAGAAGGATTTCAACATACATTTGCGGTTAAAATTTTCTGATAATCTTGCATCTCAAAGAAATATGTCACTTGAAGAATGCATGTGCCCTGGAACTGAAAACTTATTTGTTGCATCTCATCTCCTTTTTGTGTTTAATTATTGTCATTTCAGTAATGAGTTCCCTTCTAAAAGCTTAATGAGATCTGAGCATTACATGTCACTGAGCTATTTTGAAATATTAGAGGCAGTAACACAGGGGTAGGTTTTCTAGGAAGCCAGCACAGAGGATCAAATATATTGTGATTTTGGAGGAGACATACACCTCTTGTTCTTAAAATAGAAAACAAAACACATTCAACCACACCCTTAGTATAAATATTAGAGATAAGGTATGGATCACTTTGAGAAGCCAGGAGTCACCACCCAACCCCTTAAAGGATGAGTCATTGCCTTATAAGAAAGTACACTTACTAGTGACTTACTTTCCTATTTGTCGCTATTTTGGTCAATTCCACTTAAACAATTAATCGGATTGTTGGTCGCAGCTCTGTCTCACCTCATAGAAATCTGCCTTGTGAGTTCCCAGTTTTCCCCACCTTAGATTCAGCTCACATTATGGTTTTGCTCTATAAAAATTCCTAGAAAGAACAGAACCTTTGCAACCCATCTGAGACCCATTTTGACTCTCTCTCAGAAAGAAGCTTTCTTTCTATCAAAATATATTTGTGCACTTAACCTCCTTGGTTCCTAAAATTTGTTCGATATAAGTGAATGAACTCATACCAGACATATAGTAGGTCAGGAATTACATACTTCTATATCACCAGCAGACAGTAGTGCTCTGGTGACAGGCAAGATAGGGCTGAGAGAGTCAGATTCAGTTGGAGACTTGTAATAACAAATGCTTGAGTTGTGAGGACAAAAGAAACCCTTGTGAACTTTGAAGGGATTGTAGATTTTTACAATCACTATGGAAATCAATGAGGATTTTCCTCAAAAAACTAGATCTAGATGCTCCATTTGACTCAGTTGTTTCACTTCTTGGTATATTCCTAAAAGAAATAAAAGCATCATACAGCAGTGATATATGTACATCTATATTTATAGTGGCACAGTTTGTAATAGGTAGACCTTAATAGAGCCAAAATGCCCAGCAATGGATAAACAGATAAATAAGGTGTGGAGATATATATATATATATATATATATATATATATATATATATATATATTACAGTAATACTTAATAATAAATAAGTATAAATCTGAGACACCTGTGGGTGAATGGATGCAGTTTAACACTATATTCTTAAATGAAATAAATCATAAACCCATGTAAGTATAGAATTGATTCTGGTTCTAGCAACTGAAAGTGTAAATAAGGATGCAAATTTATAATAGATATTGGAAAAAGAGAAATAAATTGTACAAAAGTGAAGACAAGGGGCTGGGGATTTAGCTCAGCGGCATAAGTGCCTGCCTTGCAAGCAGGCAGTAGTGAGTTCAATGCCTGGTACCGATAAAAATGAAAAAGACCAAAAAAAAAAAAAAAAAAAAAGTGAAGGCAAAACAGATATAGGGTATGGGAATGGAAGAGGGGGGATGGAGAAATGAGAATAAAAGATAAATTGGAAGGAAAGTTTCATAAATAAGGAAGGGCAAAGAGATCAAATTGAGAGTAGGGCAAAATGGAAAAAAAAAACATGAATGTATCACATGCAGTTACAAATTCCCTACAATGAATATGATCATTCTGTGTATTTAAATTGTGCCAATAAACTTAATTTTTAAAAAGTGTCATTTCTTGACAAAAAGTGGGAGTTGACAATGAATCAAAGCACAGAGATGGAAGGGAAAAGAGACAAAGAGAGACAACAGGAAATAATCCATCAGGAACAAAAATCAAACACATCAAATAAAAGAATTTATATGCAATTTCCACATGAATGATGTATCAGAAAATTCAGTATCCACACAAATTTTTACATTTAGTTGCAGTCTTAGTGCAGGCAACTATATACTAGTTTCCCTTCTTTTCCTTTGCACTCAAAAGACCTAATGAAAAAAAAATTAAAGGATTTGGCAGGGAGGGGGAAGTTATATAGAAGTATAAATATGGAGATAAATTTCTGATGTAAGATTTTGCATGGTAAATAAATGGAGTGAATGACAAAACTGCAATACTCAAATATGTTCAAAGCCCAACATGTGTGGAATATGGGGCAGGAAGTGACATATATAGAAAAAGTATGGTTGGTCATTTTGCTTTGACTGAACCTAACCACCCTTTCAGAAACCTCTTTGTTTTTCACAAAGATTGGTTAGGTATAGCCCTCCTTTTATCAATCACTCCTCTGAAGATCCCAACTCTCATCTACAATTTAATTGATGCTTTTAAAGATTATATAACATTTCTGAGATTAATATTAACCATTAGTTTTTCTGCATGATCAACAGATGCATCTAAATTGCTCAGTGGCATGAGAGAAAGATATCTCCTAGATTTGTAGTACCCATTATTGTTGGCTTTACTGTTTCAAACACATTTATATTTCTCAAATATATAGGTTTACAAAACTACAAACCTAAAACCATCTCACCACATTGGTGGCTCCATTATAAAATTATTCTGATGAGAAACTTTCAAACTCAAATTTCTGACTTCCTCTTAACTTGTTTCTAACTATTTATGATAAGATATTCATGTCAATCCAACATAAGACAGTCAATTAAAAGTTAAAAATACTTTTTCAAGGTTTACAATGCTGTGTTTGTAATGTGTATGGTTTTTGTGTTGCAACTCTCACAGATATTCAAAGACTGTTTCATTCAGATATTCCTATTTCATAATAATATTAAAAATCAAAACTTTAGATAAATGTTTCTTCATGTCACTTGATATAATGCTATCATCATGATTGTTATGCAAATATGTTCTGTTTTTCTTGGTCTCAAATTTTTACTATATAGCGTTATAACTGTTATATTTTATTATGCAATAGAGATTCAACTTCTAAGCCAACCATGACTGATAAAATAACCACTTTTGTAATCAGTCCATCAATTTCACTAATTACACTTATGTAGAAAGTAACCTTCAGGTTATTGAAATCACTCTTATATGCAGAGATAATGATAAAGTTCTTCATGTTTAGACACTTGCAACAATTGATTGGACTCCACACTGCACCTTTCTATGTTTCTCAAATATGCTGCTTTTCTGGTCACTCTGACCCATAAATGAGGGCAACGGGATACACAGAGGATGCTTTGCACCACATTAAAAAGGGATTTTGATTTATATTAATTTTTTGAACAAATGTTGAAGCATTTATGCATTGTTTTTTTAATATTACACATAAACAAACCCATGAAATTTTTGTACTTGCCCTAACTGCCAAAAATAGATAAAACTGCTCGTCCTATAGGTGTTAATCCTTGTGATTAAATTTGAAAAAAATAAGTTAATTCATGATCAATTTGGAAAAGATATATATTCTAAAAATTTATAAAGATATATTTCTAAAGAAATATTTCTAAAGATGTATATATATGTATATTCAGATAAATTAGTAAAACATATTAAATATAATGTAATCCCATTTTTGGAATCATATTACTTTCACAAGTTGAAAATGGCAATGGTCCTCACTATGCTTTCAAAAGTCTTCAGACTTTCTTATAAATTCAATGTATTAAATACCATATATATATATATATATATATATATATATATATATATATAAAACCCCATAACCAAGCTGTAATACAATGTGCAAATGACCTACTCAATACCCAATAATTAATATAAAAATGAAGATAATGATAGATATTCACCACAAGAAAAGTGCAGCAACACCTCTGTTCACCAAAAATCCTGAGCATGGATAATTCAGTTTATAAATAAATTCAATAAACTTTTATTCCCTTTATGAACACCACGTTGAGTGATAAAAACCACGATAGACATTCTCCCTACATGACCATGAATGTGCTCACTGTTCTGAGAGCCATAGGATAAACTAATTTATTAGCTAATGTATCACTAAAGGACCAAATATCTAAAGCTTTATTTATTTATTTATTTTTATTTTGGTGCTGGGAATGAATTGAACTCAAAACCTCAACCTTGACAGAATGGCGCTTGTGCCACTGAGCTGCATCATTAGCCTTAAAGAACTATTTATTTTAAATATTTACTATAAATTTTTAAACTGTGATTCAGAAAGTTTTACTGTAGTATAATGTTGCTCACCTTCCCAAAATAATGGGCTAAACATGATTGTCAACCTGGGAGATGAGAAAAACTTTTCTTTTGTAACCCCTAGACCTTCATTATGTTCAAGCAGAAGTTGTTCATTGCTATTTTGTGAAACAATTGAGACTCTAAAGTACAAGTATTCTCTTCACTTCTAAAATCCTGACTACTGATCATGCAAGTCACTTACAACATTTGAAGTTACAAAGGTAACTACTTTTCTGAGTTTTCTGACTATATATATATATATATATCAAGGAGGTGACATGATTTATTGGACTCATGTTCCTACCTCACCTACCTGTGACATATTTTCATAGAGAGTTTCAAAATGATCTCTTTCCTGCAATACAGGTGGATACCTCTTGTACATATGGTGTTTAATTGCCAACCTGTCACCTTAAGAGGCTGTGAGAGGTCCAATGGCCATTCTGTCTATTACAAAACTTAATGCCTTTCATTTCACACAGTATTTGACTGTAGAAATGTCCCTAGTAATCAATCTGCAAAAACATTGAGAATAGTCATTGTACTCTTTTGCAGCCCTGATAGCATAAAACTAATGTTTATATCTCTCCATTAAACATCATTCATTTTATGGAACTCAGATCAGCAGCCAAAGCTTGATTCTCCACCAATGTCACTTGAGAGTGTGTTGGAATTTCTGCTTTTGATCAAACCACCTTAGCACTTTAATGTTTCACACAAAAACATTTTCTAGGCATTTTTATTGTCTAGAATATTATCATAGCTACAACACTGGATGCTACAAGTGTTATGGATTAAAGCTGGTGGTCAACTTAACACCAGCTGAATTAAATCAGGATGGTGTTCAGTGTAGGTGGTCCTCCTTAGGAAAATTGCCAGATTAAACAGAGACATGTAGAAGATGAACTGAGCATTGTGGGTTCTCCTAAGTATTGCTCTTCCAAGCCATAGGTTCTCCTGGATGAGCTCATTATGACTAGCTTTCCCAATCTGAATTTGTCCATTATCATGAGAGAAGCCTGGACCTTGATGGTGAGAATGGCTGTGGTTCAACTTGGGAGAAATCTTACATTTGGCATCTTTTCTTGGCTCCAGAGGACAAGATATGTGCTGTTTAATCTCCAGAATCTTGTCACACTGACATCCTGGCATGTACTCAATTGTTCTCTTTTTTCAGAGGAGCACAAGATCTTGTTATCACTGAGGATGCTGGTAGTACTTTTCAGGGCATCCTTGATTCTTATTTTAAGTGTGACTTCTCTGTTCCAGTGTAGAATCCTCAAACTACTGGCACAGCTCCCTCACCCTGCTGGCATAGACACTTTAAGCATCCACCACTGACTTTTGGACCTCCGCAGTACAGATCTGTAAAACAGACTCTCATGAGTCTTTGTCATGTTCTCTAGACCTCCAGTTGGACTTGTGAGAGGCATTGTCATGAGCTCTAGGTCTTCAGTTTAGCTCATTCAGGTTATTTCTGTAGGATCCAGGTCATTTGTTGAGTAAGTCTTCAGAGTTGTGGACAGATTTCCAGCACTTTCTTGCATTTAACTCTCACTGACCATCATAAAAGAGTATAAATAATAGTATAAATTCTGTGTCCTGATTGTAATTATTTTCCTCACAAGCCCTGACTAAAACAAAGGGTGACAGTAATAATCATTTTGCCTCACTCTATTCAAATTGTTAAGATTCTACATGGCTATTTTGAAAATGTTACCTCACAATTACTGCCTTTCACTAATATTGATAAACAGGGACTTGACAAAGCCTTGACAGCCTTGAGACTTCGGTCACTTAGCTTGGTGAACACCACCAGGCCATATAGATATGTGGAAGGCTTAGTTGTGATGCTGGATATTTTTCCATGTGTATTCTCCTATTCCTTCGAATCATTATGCAACTGGGGAGGAGGTCCAATGCCGCCTCCAAAGTGCATTTCAATCAAATGTGGATGGAGACAATACTCACCTTCAGCGCCAACTTCCAGCCTAAATTTATGAACTTTAAATGGAGTCTCAAAAATATTACTTTGGCTCATTTCAGTGATGGTGATGACTGATTAGTTCTCTAGTCACAAACTTAGCTTTGTATTCCTATAGCTATTGAAATAGTCTTTTATCTTTTCTTTCATGCAGCCTTGAAAATGCTCTTGATACTTTTCCATGAAGAATCAATGCTAATTTGCCTACATCAAAACCCAGTATCATTTTACTTTATAGTTTCCCAATCTGTTCAATCTGAGTGAAAAAATAAAAGGGGGAAAATTTCTCTGGAGGAGTGATTGTATTAATGTAAAATGAAGTGACATTGCAAACAAGGATTTCCAGGCTTCTAGAACACCTGCTTAAAGATAAGAAGAGAACTGCAAACCAACATCTGGGGAGAATCAATTAC
The DNA here is from genome assembly GCF_034190915.1 of Cavia porcellus. Classification (NCBI taxonomy): domain Eukaryota; kingdom Metazoa; phylum Chordata; class Mammalia; order Rodentia; family Caviidae; genus Cavia; species Cavia porcellus. The sequence continues at coordinate 44,333,639 of NW_026947513.1, read as the reverse complement.
AGATTACTATCATTGATTGTGGTCTGATCATTGTGTTCCTCATCTGCTAATTTTTCTACCTAGTAATTTTGGAGAAACTAGGTTACATATAATCTGTAATATACCACTTTTCCATTTCTGTCCCATGAAGAAACTTCTATCCAGATGTTACATATGTTGTTCTTCTGCATTTTATTCTCATGTGTTTGAGGTACAAACAAGTATCAATAGGCATGGCAAGCATGAGGTTCTGAGTTCAATTCCCAGTAACAACTACAACAAGAATAACCACAATAACAATATCGAGACTCAGTGCAAGTTTTCATTTCGAGATCTCTTATGGCAAAGAAGCATCATCCCTGTGTTTGTCAGAGGTTGAACTGAGTCTCTCCCTGGAATAATTTTTCATTGTCTATGCAACACAAACTGTGACATAAATGCTGGGCTTTTAGTATGCCAGCCAATAAACCTAAAATTAAGCTTAACAGAGAACACAAGGGTAGTTTAGCCTCCCAGCTACTCTCTCTAAACCACTTATGAACCTGAATTAGACTCAAATGTTTTTCCTTACATTGATCTCATTAATATCTCTTGTCTCCCTAAAAGTGACACCAGACCCACAACAGAGAACAGCATTCATTCTGACTGTAAAATGAATGCACAGAAAGAATAATTAGTTGTCTTTGGAGATAAAGTAACTACCTAATAAGAGTAGAAATTTTCTAAAAGATTTATACTACTTGTAAGGGTAGACATTACTATAAAGTCACTTTCATAACTCTATGAAAATTTAGGGAGACTGAAATAGTTATAAAAATAAAAAGTATTGTTATATGATTGCATAAAAACAAATGAAAACAAATACACTTCTACTGGATGGGGCTACTGAATATCTTCTGACTGGCATCAAGTCAAGATCTTTGTACCAAGACCTACAGTTTTATTTAAGTAAAAAGTATACAGCCATATGCTTCAGACGCATTTATTCAATTTTCCAACTTAAATCATCAATAAATGAACATTTATATAACCCAATGTGTTAAATCAGTCAATACTGGGGAATGCTCAAATTACACAGAAATATTAATTGGAATTTTCTTAGAATTCATCTAAAACAGGCTTAATATTGTTTTTGTCTGTCTCACTCATTACCTCACTGATGTTTTTTTCTCTTTTTCAGTTTCCTAGATGGTATTAGTCTCATGCTGTGAATTAAAACTGACTTAAACCACTAACCATATTAAACCAACTTAAACCATTGGTACCATCAATGGAAACTAGAAAACTGGATTTGCAACATATTACATCAGTGTTCATGTGTCCACATTCTGATTGAATATATACATGTATATTTTTTGCAACCTATTTGGTATGAGTGATCTCTTTTATAAATATATTTGGAGAAGGCAGTTTGGGTATTTTCCCAGTTTTGAACACATTAAATAAAATTACTTCAATTTTCTTCATTTTCTTTTAATTCCCAATGACGTTTGTTGATAAAATCAAAGATAATTTGGACATTAGCTTCATTTTGTGTACTTACATTTGGTAATATTTTCTGCTCATCATGAAATGTGATAGAATTTTCACTAGAACTTTCCATAGCATTGTAGTTTATTATATCATTTTCACAATACTATCATTGATTATATTTCTTTTAAATCCTCTATTACATTGCATGTTTGAGGATAAAAACTATACTTTTTCCTTTACATATATGATACGACTCTGGTGCAGAGTTGTATGCAACTCTGTACTCTATATTAATGGTTGATAATGTACTCTATACTCTATACTAATGGTTGTACTCTATATTAATGGTTGATATTGCATCAATGGTTATGTGCTGCATAATGATCTTCACTAAACTGACACTAATCTCAAAGCCTCTCAAGTATTTTACTTAATTCATGAATGATGATGAAATGCAGAACTTTATAATTGAGTATAAATGTGTCATCTTCTAATTGGCATATCCTTTTGAGTCACACCTCTCACTGTGAATCAACAATCTCCAAAAACATTACATTATCACCTGCAGGAATATTGTAAACCAAATACCTTAAATCCAGATGAATACATTGACTTTTTTAGAAATTTGACAGACTAACATTAGTCATCTGACAAGATGGGGTAAGTATATTTAATATAAAATCTAAACTTGTTTTAGTGAGCTACAGCTCAGGTTTCCCTACTTTTTAGACAATGTTGTGGGTTTTTGCTTAAGGAAAACATGAAATGAAAGTTACAAAAAAAAAAAAAAAAGATAACATTTTTTGACTAGCCCAATTAACATTTAGTAAAAATGTTGGAATTATGTAATGAAAAATGCAGAACCTGTCAATGTAATAAATAAAGATGTTTGTTTTTTGAATGAACATATTTTATATACTAATGCAGTTTTTTATTTTAAAGAGAAAAAAAACAGAAAAGTCAGGAAGCAAAAAATTTAAAAAACAAAAACAAAACAGAGACAACAACAAAAAACAGAAAATAGATATATTTTGAAAGCAAAATGATAGAAATTTAACAATGGTTCTTATATTGCATATTGTTATCTTGAAAACTGTTGCTCAGGTTAACAGATACAGGAAAAAAACAAAACAGTAAAATGTTACAGAATATAGAATTTCAGAACAAAACAGAATAAGATAATCCAAATAAATGCTCAGACTATCAGCTTTAGGCCTGCCAAGTCAATCAAACAATACAAGCATTGTTATTACTTTTTTTTAATTTCAGTTACTATCATTTCATTCTGACTTCCTCTGAATCAGCTTATTGCTTACAGGGCTGGGGTTTGCTTTTCTTGTCTCCCAGCCCATGCACCTGCTGGGTTATGTGAAGGTGTGGTTTGACTTCTTGATTCTCTTTCCATTTCACATGATAGTTACTCCAGGCTCACAGAAAGGCATGATTTGGCTTCTTGAATCTTTCAAACTTCCCATGGTGGCTACTCCAGGCTCACAAGAGATTGGGGTGTGGTGGTTTGATTCACCTCTGTTCCCCATGCAACTGCTCCAGGCTCACTGAATGGTGCATGGTGGCTTACTAACCCTCTTTCTGTTCCCCATGGTGGCTACATCTATAATTTAACACATAAAAACTATATGCATATTATACATAGGTAAACAGTAATTACCATGAGAACAAACTTCATCTAATGTCACATCAATATAGACACAATTTTCAATTCACATTAGCATAAAATACTACAAGTGAACTGAAGTTCTATCCTCCCTGATGTTCTAATAGTGTTAAATGTAATAGAAAATAATTTAACTTCAAAATGTTATCAATTCAATGGAAATAGATTCTCCACACATACTCAACATTGTTTCCATAATTTAGATATTGAGTCACCTCTTGTAAAATTATATGAATATGCTGATATACATTTACATGTGCGCCTGTATATATACATACATATATATATATATGCATGCAACTAATCTATAAATTCATCAAAAAGAACAGTTTGTTCTTTTCCTGTTTGCTTGGTTGATCATTTGTTTTATGTCTGAATCTTATAACCTGAACAACTACTTCTAAGATAACAATATGCAATACATTAACTATTGTTAATTTTTTATTATTTTTTTATTTGGAAACTCTGTATCATTTCTTTTCTTGTTTTATCTTTAAAATAAAATATTTTAAAAATTATAGGAATAAAAGTAATTTAGTAAACAATATGGCCAAATGTATCAATTTCTAAGTAATGAAATAGCTGATGTAAACTTAAACCATTTCTTATTAGTTTATACAGGCTCTTAGAACTTATTTGAAATTCTTCAAATGACCGTGTATGTTAACAAAGAAATTTACTGAGGTTTATAATGAAATGGGAGATAGATGAATTCCTTTCTAAAGAATTTCTAAGATCTTGCTGTGCAGATTCAAGATTCCTTGAATTCTTCTCTATGTGTGGTAGTAGTACGGTTCTTAGTGACTCTATAATAACTCATTTCAAAATATTTGTGAGATTGACCTGTTGTAATGTAATTACTTTTTATTATTTCACTTGTGACAGATGAATTTCTATGATTTTATAATAATGAAATCTCAATGTCAAAGGCAAAAGAAACATAGGCTGCTAACAACTGAAACTGTAATCTATTTAGAAACTTTATGCATATTTAACTTCTCTTTAAATTTATACAAACAAAAATCAGAATAATATAAAAATATCATATTTTCCTTGTACATGAATATTATTGGATTTATTGTATTCAAATAACTACACATATATAGGAAGAAAGGTTTGAAGGCCTTTTCTATGTGTTGAGAGCTCCATAAGAGGAAATAGGACTGATGGCTCTAGACTTTGCACATTAGCACCTCAACTATCCTTATTTGCAAAGCTCAGAGCCAATTGAAGAGACAATGAAATACCCTAGCCATCCTTTTACATATCATTACAAGGAAGTTGTTTTCCAAGTAACCAAAGTCACAGCAATTGTTTTGGATTCAAAAGGATTTGTCTGGAGTTGTCTTCCACATCTTTCCCTTTCTTGTTTTGTAGTTCCAGCAGGGCTAGTGTTGGCTGTATGACCTCCAGTTGTCTCCAGATACTGAATCCTCTATGAAAGGCTTTAACAAGAAAAAATTAAAGAATAGAATGAGCACACCAATTCAGAGATAAAACCAAAAGTGAGCCTTGAGGTAATACAAATGGATTTATTGGTTCTATGGTATCAGCAAACTTATCCCAATCTTTAATTTGGGTCTCAAAGGTAGCTGTCTGTTGCTGCATGGATAGCACTAGTATCTGAAGAGCATTTCTATCAACAGTAATATTCTGATGAACCACTCCTTATATATGCCTTTTGATCAATCCCAAGGATTTGGGATTTTGTTATATGGCAATGGGATGATATAAAAATTTGTAATATTATAGTGACACTTTAAGCCTTATAATTATAAGCTTTTTTTTTTTTAAACCATTACCAGGGATTGAACTCATGACTGCTGTTAGGTCTGAGAGAAAGGGGAGGATGGGATGAGAGAGGAAGAAGTCCGTGGGAGGAATGGAGTAGACGGCCGTGAAAGTAGTGGGCAGCGGTGACTTTATTCCGGGAGGGGGCCCCCCACCGCCGGCCCCAGGCGCAGCCTCCACTGCACCCGGGGCCATGGTTAACACGTGGAGAGGAGACTGGTGCGCTGGCTGCTGGAATCCGGCGAGCTCTCTCTCTCTGGCGAACTCTCTCGGACACGTGGCGTGGGGGAATCTAAATAGCCTAAGCTTAGGGCAGTGCCCTAAGGCCATTAGAGATGTATAGGTATCTCATTGGTGCACAGGTTCTGTGGATGTTCTGTGGACATCTAAGGATGGGGATATAGGGTTATAATCAAGTCCATAGGGGGCAGGGTGGGGAGGAGTTTAGCTGCAGCCTTTTCTGGTTACAGTGTTCAGTCTGAGCCAGCAACCTAACCCTACATACTTACTTAATTCTACTATAGTCCAAATCCCAAACAAAAAGGCAAAACTTGACCTTCAAACCTTATAGAGATCTTAATATGGTTTTTCATGTTTTTAACACTTGTGACACTTGGAGTTCTAAGACAGGTAAACCTACACAAGGTGGAGCTGCCTGCCCCCTCCATGGACCACGCTCAAATGCAGCAGAAGATGCCCCATCCTGGCATTCTTTGAGACCTTACTCCAGGGCTACTGGACTGTCCTAGCCACCAGAGAGTGGGTAAGTCATCCTAAGTAATAGCCCTTACAGAAAATGTCGACACTGCCAGATTCGTCACCAACAGAAAATTGCTGCTGGAGGCTGAGGGGGTTCAGGGCAACAACAGCCCCCTTTAAGGTGTCCGTCTCAGATTCCAAGTCGCACTACAGTCTCAGGTAAGATATTCTCTATATTTGTGGACATAGAGGCCATATATACAGGGTTCTTCCTGAGTATTCAGGTTGCTATATTAAATCAATCTCTATGACATGGTATTGATGGTCAACCTATGCCATTTACAAACAGGCCCATTTTTATACAGGTCCCAGTCCTAAGTCATAAAATGCTTTTATTCCATTTTAAACTGCCGTTCTGGTTTCACATCACTCAGGCCCTAGATCTAACCATTCTTTTGATGCTCATCTCTGCCTTATGACTCACAGGTTGTCATGTTTTGTTGTCCAGTTTGATTCTTAATTTCTTACATTCTATTAATGATCATTTCTATAGCAGGAGTCCCTAACACGATTGCCTACAGACTCCAACATCATATATACCAGAGACAAGCCTTACCTACCTACCTTTTAACTTTTATGCTTTCATAAGGGGGAGTAAACACCTCTCATAACTTCACTCCTCCTAATCCCACGTTTATTTTTCAGAATTCTGCCTTGCCACCTCAACGTCACCCTGATAAAATACCATCTCAAAACCAAAGTCACCTTCCTATCTACCTCACCTGGGTCCTTAAATATAATAGTGCCATGTCTCCTAATAACATTATGTCTCTTTGTTTTTCCAGTCTGACACACGTACATTCATCAGTAAAGTTGTCCTGGCTAAAACACCTGGCATCAGTGTCTACCTGGGCATCAACCTTCATCCCGTCAAACTCCCCTAGACCCCCAATACAACGCCCTCAGCCAGCAGGAAGTAGTTACAGAGAGAGATCTTCACCCCTTTTCCTAATAACCATAAGACGGGATATGAAAGAGTTGCTGGCTCAGACTGAACACTGTAACCAGAAAAGGCTGCAGCTAAACTCCTCCCCCCCCTGCCCCCTATGGACTTGATTGTAACCCTATATCCCCATCCTTAAGAACCTGTGCGCCAATGAGATACCTATACATCTCTAATGGCCTTAGGGCGCTGCCCTAAGCTTAGGCTATTTAGATTCCCCCACGCCACGTGTCCGAGAGAGTTCCCCAGAGAGAGAGTTCACCAGAGAGAGAGAGCTCACCGGATTCCAGCGGCCAGCACACCAGTCTCCTCTCCCCGTGTTAACCACAGCCCCGGGTGCAGTGGAGGCTGTGCCCGGGGCCGGTGGTGGGGGGCCCCCTCCCCAAATTCCTGGAATAAAGCCATCGCTGCCCACTACTTTCACAGCCGTGCGCTCCATACCTCCCACGGACTTCTTCCTCTCGCCTCTCTCCTCCTCTCCCTTCTCTCAAACCTAACAACTGCCTGCTCAAAAGACAGGTGCTTATGCCTCTGAGCTAAATCCCCATCCTTATCTGTAAGCCTTTAACCTGATCTCTGATCTATAGGACTGAAGACTCTAGAATGCTCATATGGGTTTGTAACTTGATAGCAACCTCTCTCTGAATTTTCAAGCTATCATCGGCAGTTCTTGTCCTAGTATCTACAAAGAGAGCAGTTCATATTGAATGTGCTAATACTGTGGAGCCAATAGCTGCAGTGGCTATCAAAAGACCTAGGGAAGTACTCCCTGCAATGATCAAGCCAAACATTCTCTTGGTTTAATTGTTAAATCTTTTGATCAAGGTTTTCACCAACAGGGGAGTAGGTGAGTGAAACCAAGGCTTCATTAGTTTGACTGGAAGCCAATCTCCAGGCATTCTGCCTATAACTATTATCATGGAGCCCTTACAAAAAAAAAAAAATTCAGGAATGATACAATGTGTTAGATAACAGTACATGAGAATGTATTTTGTTGTCACTCCATCTTTCTTATCAACAGTACATAAGGATCATAACCACATATATTTACTTTTATATACTTATGATTCTGTAACACTACTTTTGTTTCTCCTCCATCAACTGAGTGCAGAAACTCAGTCTGCACCTGTCCTGCATGAAAAGGCAAGGCTAGCTTCCATAAAGTGTGCTGTCTGGGTCCAGCCCTGTCATTGATAATAATTCTAGGAATAGAAGAATTGAGGCCTCTACCTGAACCATGTAATATTAGATAAGGATTCTGAGGTCATTGTATTGTCAGGAGAGCCTGAAAAGAAATCTCATGCCAATCTTGAACTTTTCTCATAAGTAGACATTTGGGACAACAGTCTACTAAGGAATAATTGAATTTGCGTATAATCCACCCATGGTATGGATCTCTGCAAAATTGTTAAGGGCCCAAATCACCTTCCTTGAAATGAGCACGAGCTACTGGAATACAGATAGGAATGTTAGGCTTGAACTCTCTAACAAGGTTATCATGTGAAGGAATAGAAGTCAAGGTCAATAAGGCAAAGTGATCCTTTGACAGCTCTATCTTCCAAACCTGACTTACAGCAGACATAAATGGGTTAGAGTCTTGCTGCAGTTGAGTTACACACAAAGGAAGATATACAAAACGAGAGGTAATATTTTCTTTAGCTAATTCTTGTAGATGCTTGAAAATATGGGTGCCTGGCAGAACAGTAAACTTTGGATTCTTGCCTTTTATAGAATTAAAAATTTCTGGTTGCCTGTCCATCCAAGTTAAGGGTCTGAGCAGAGATGAATTGGATATGCAAGCCCAGTACTCATTTCCCTGAACCAAAAGAATACATGTTGCAGCTGTTAGGATAACAAGCACCATAAGGAAAAAAAAAACTGTAAGGTGATTGATGCAAACCCTGGCTGTTAATTAGTTGGCAAGCTCCATGAGCAGTCTGCTGCAGGGTCTTCCAAAACAGTGGGTGACATGCTGTAAGGTTCATTGCTCGAGGTCTTGACACATCCTGCTGTAGGTGGGTGAGATTCTGGCCACACAACAGCTCTGATGACCATAATGTCTGCAAATAATCTGTGGAGATATGAGAATATTCTCTGCCCTGATTTAAAAGTGAAACCAGATCATTCCATACACCTCCTTGGAGGCTATGCCAAGGTATAGGGCACAGGGACTTCCAAGAATGGTCAGATTTTTGTCCCCAGCATATCACATCTGTCAGCAAATCTGAATCAAAGGTAGAGTTCAGAAAATTTAAAACATATGTAGCAAAATCTAAGTAGATTTGAGGAGAATATTGACCTTCTTTCCCCCTTATTTTTGTTTGCTTAATTGACATTTTAATTTAAAACAAGTACACTCAATTACTGCCTGACCTTTGGGATTATAGGGTATAGTTGTGAAATGCTTAATATTCCAGTTATCAGGATAATACTGAAAAGGCTTGTTAATATAAGTAGCACCAATATTAGATTTTATTGTTAGTGGTATCCTTAAATTAGCAAAAGCTGATACACAGTGATGTATGATTACATGTTTATTCTGTTTACCTGAATGACAGGTTGCATGAAAGCTATCCATAGAGGCACAAATACATTTAAGCTGGTTATTACTTATAAGGTATAATAGGTGAGCTCTAAATTTTTGTTATTATAAATCTGTCGAGGAACAGGCCTAGAAATATTTTTACAGGCAAAATACGATAATACCATTTGTCCAGCCTTGTGCTATGGCAATTTTAAATGTTCTTAATAAAGGTTTGGTAATATAATGAAAAATTTATAGGCTTGTCCTGAATTATTAAAAATGGAAGCCAGATTTACTAGAGTATTTGTATCATAATCAACAAATGCCAATGAATTGGGGGAATTAAAATTGGTTGTAATAAGACCACTAAGGAATGGACTAGTTTTAAAGAATATATCCCATAGCATTTTTAAAATTACTTGTTTTAGTATGTGCTTGAATTGACCACTTATTGTTTTTATTTAAAGATATAAATGAGATTTCCAACCTTTTTTGCATAGAACTACCAAAAATTTTTATCATAAATCTAACTTTAGCTCTATGTTTTTTAACTGAGGGCACAACAAGTGAGGTAACAATTCCTGTCTGTCTATCATGGCTGACATAAGGTAGCTGCAGTAACTGAGACCCTGAACCTATCAAGGTTGGGGAGGCAGGACTAAGCAACCAAGTCTCCATCCGTGATTCACTGTTTACTACAGTGACATCAGTTCTCATACGCAGCAATGCAGAAAGAGCTTTGTCAACTAACTTATGAGAACTTGTATGCTGTGAAATCCCCTGCGAAAAACAAGGTTTATTGCTTAAATCTTTTTTTTTTTTTTTTTTGGACCGGTTCATTTACAGGGAAAAGCAGGAGTGGAAATGTTCATGGAACTCAAAATTGACTTTTTTACTCTGAAAGAACCACTGTCAGTATCCCTGGGTGAGTCTAATTTTGCATGCTGATTGGTTTGATGGACCAAGAAAACTAGGGGCACAGAGAGATTGTTGCTAGTCTGATTAGGACTAGATAAAACTAGCTTAATCAGTTTTGAACTATTAAAGTATCAGCTCGGAGGTCTCTTTCTCTTATTGAGGTATTTTATTTGGGCACCTGACTTGTTTTTTTGCAAGAGTGTGTTATTTTTATGAAATTTAGATTTACAATGTTTTTTCCAGTGAAACCCTTTCATACAACATGGGCACAAACTAGGTGCAGCCTGAGTATTTAAAGGGACTGACACCTTTAGAGATGTTTTCCTTTGTCATAGTTAAAACATTTAATTTATCAGTAAAGCATTGGGACACAGCCTGTGCTATAAGTATCACAGTATGAGTGGAAGAGCCAACATTTTGGCATGTTTGAATATAAGTGGACAACTCTTTAGTGTTTAGGACTGATGCTAATGCTTGGTAGCATTCCACTGAAACTAAAGTCATGCTTTCATAAACACTATGTTTTAGCAAGACTTTCTCCAGAACCATCATGTGGCATAGCAAAGCTCAAAGTCCCTGGAGTTACAAGAGTTAACATTAATTTAAGACATATCATTTGTCACAGTAATCAATGAAAAAATTTGAAATTATTTCACACATATAATGGTAGAATTTGTATTTATAAACCAATTTCTTTGTTATCAGTTATTATAGACAAGGCATACCTAAAAGCTTATAAACATAATTTTTGTATGGAAATTTCAAAAAGAGTCAAAAAAGTAAATAAAGGTCTTGGATTTAGCTCAGTAGCACATGTACCTACCTGTCAGGCACAAAATCATGAGTTCAATCCCCAGTACCATAAAAATAAAAAGAAAAAAATATTATTCTTGCACAAAGGAGCTGCTTGCTTTTTTTAACTTGTTTGAAGCACAGATTAAATAAGCATTTGGGGCATGAAAACATGACTTACAGCAACTCCACTTTAGTCACCTCTCTTGATCCCCAGAGGTTTAGAAGTGGAAGCAGTCTTTCAGTTTTTGACTTTGTGGCTCACATATTGAGTTTACAGAAGCCTTACACATAGGTCAGCAGAAATTTTTTTACTGCCCATGGTTAGTTTTCCCTTCTCAAAAAAATCACCACATCACAGTGTGGCTGAGAAGTACATGGTGGCTGCATCTTCATCCTAGTGACTCTCAAGGAAACATCCTCCAACTGAAACTTCCAGAATTTTTTCTGTAACTCAATGATATAAGAATAAAGATACAAAAAAGAAAATCTACAGAATTTCTACAGAATCTTAGTAATAGGACAGAAATTGAAGTGATAGCCTTATATATGATGTGTGTAACCTAGTTTCCCCAAAGTCAAGGAGCAGAAAGTTTATTGAAGGGCAGACAGAACACTGACTAGAGCAAACATGTTGAAAATAATCTGTAACTGATTCTGTTCTGTTGTTGCTATTGCAGTTCTGTTCTCATCCTTAAACTTACCTGCTAAGGATCCTTTAATATACATTCATACCAAGCACTTCTCTGGTTTCCCACAGATTTATACACACACACAGAATATTTAACATTAATAATTTCAGAGCTTAAAAGGAATATACATAAATCAGAGCTATTTCAGGTTGTATAATATATTTGAACTTGACACAATGCTTTGTAGTGCTTTAAGTTTTTACATACGTAATGAAACAAAAACCGTTGCATCAGAAAATCACATCTAATAGCATTCCTTATAGTTCCTTCATAATAATATAAAACAAAATGCTTTACATTTACTCAACATTTTCATCATTTTACATTTATACCAGGCATGATTCTTCAACAAGTTGTAAAAACGAATAGAATAATAACGCACAAAAAATCAAAATAGTCTCAAATTAATCTATTCCTGGAATTTGATTTCCTAGTATTTTAAATATAGAAAATATTAAAAATACATTTTTAGTGAAGCTGGTTTCATCTTCCCTTGTTTACAGTGATAGCATCCTTAAAATTCCTCATTTGTGCAATAAACTGCTAAACATTTAAATGTAAACTACATTAATCAATGTTTCTTTTTCAATTAAGAATATATGTTATTCAATGCAAGATATTCTTTACTTTGATTTAGATATATTTAAACATTAGAATTGAGAAAACTGTCATCAGTTTGGTTCCAAAGTGTGAAGATGGGGAGCCATGACTCATCTGACTTTCATCACAGCAAATGGACTCATCAGTAAGACACAGAAAAGGAATTAATTAGACTGAATTTTAAAAGTGTACAGTAAAAGTAATGGGGTTTTTGCTATCAAGAGAAACAGAGGTGCAATTAAAACTTAGAGCTATATACATATGTGTGAACTTTGAAGGGAAAAATCTGTGGACACGTGAAACTCTGAAAAAATGTGTTTCAATTTGTACAGGAAATACCACCAGTCATTTTTCTAAGAGTGACAGAACATTCCTTGGTGAAAAATTCACAGGAGATAGAGCATTATCCTATCAATAGAGGAGGGATATGGAACAGAAGATGGTGTACGCCATTCAATTCTGAATGCTTCTGGGAATGAAGCTACTCTGTGTGGACTTCCCAGTTGATTTTCAGGGTAACAAGCAAGTGAAAGAAAAAACACCAGGATGCACCAAAGACAGCAGGTAAATGTGTAGATTATATAATTTTTTAATGGAGAGGATTTCAGAGACTGATCTGTTAAAAGCAGAATTTTCACCTATTTCTCATGGCTGTGTGAGAATCAACAGCAACAGTTGATTAGTTTTAAGAAGCAGATGAACTGAGATACTGGAAAAATTGGCCATTTACTAAATAAATAAATGAAAACCTAAACAGGAAAAACCATGAGTTGTATAGCATCACCTGTGTGGCAGGAGTTTCAGCTGTCAAGGGTGCAACATAAGAATATAAGGGTTCTTTTTCTATGGCAACACTACAACAGCATGGTAATCTGGAAGATCTCAAAATCAACCTTTTTGACATGAGCTTTATTCATCAGCAAATACTTATGATTTCATTCTGAACAGAGACTCTCTGGGACTTCCTACTAGTATTACTCTCAAGAAAGTAAGTTCCTCTACATTACATGATTAGAGAACAGGTACTCAGTACTTCCCTTTTTTTGGAGACCATTGTGAATATCTGTGCTTTTCAGAAATGTGCCTTCTTCTCACTTTACTTGGACAGAGTGCATAAAATATTTCAAGCAAATGGCTGTAAATTTTATTTTGGTCCCTTGTTTTAGAAGGAGGAACTCAAGCAGTCTAGTCAGTAATCTGGCTGATGTCTTGAAAGAGGGAATAGGGTTTATAATGGCAGTGACAAAATGCTACAAATCTGAGAATCAGAATGTTATACATTGCTGTAAAAATATGAAACTTTGAATGACAGTTTAAATTAATGAGTTGTACATATGTGAAATATACATTATCAAACTTGGTAGAAAGTTTTTCATGAATCATGATATCAAAGAATTGCCCCACATCTGTTAAATTACTTCCTTTCTAGATCAAGGCCACAAGCTACAGCAAAAGTCACTTTCCATTTGCCACTGTTCTGGATCATTTTAATATCCTATGCATAATATAGGTGACTGACATTTGCTGGTCATTAGATTAAAGCTATCTGAAAATACCAATAACAGAAAACCTGAATGCTTTTTAAAAAATATTTTATAATATACATTAGCATTTTGTATCTGTTCTCATTCCCCCTGCTCTGTTTGATATGCTTATTTTCACTACTCCATGTTAACTTTTAACATCTAGGTTAAGTTTTCCCTGTACACATAAGCTTGAGCAAAGACAGAAAGTAGCACAATTGAAAAGGAGATATTGCGTTTTTCCAAGATGTCCATGAAATTGATCTCCACTCTGTTGCTGCTACAAATGTGCTGTTACTTCCACTTAAACATTGGAAACATTACATGACTTCAAAAGAAGATATTAGTCAAACCAGAATGGGCATCATAGTGAATCTTATTGCCTTCAATGTAGTTGCCTATACCTTCAGACATGATACTATCAAATAGATGGAACAGTCTAATCAGTCAAAATAACATGGAGTAATACAGGGCTTCAAATCAAGTTAATAAGAAATCAATAAAGTTACTATAATATATCCTAAATTTTGATTTGTTCCTTTAATTAAAAAATAATAAAAAATAAATTATTTTTTATAAATAAGGGGGAGATCGAGATAAAAGAGGACATAACAACATAAAAATACAGGTCAAAGCATGAAAATTTCAGTACCTAGTGCTTCACCACAAGACAATTCAATGATAACTTAATATTAGTTACCATAGTGATTCTTTACTTGAAATATTTGAATATAATTTTGTATACTATAGCATCAAACATATCAAGACAGTGTTAAACCATTTAAGTGGATGAAAGTATTATAAGGCATTGAGAACCAGCTAACAGAAAATGAACAATGGTTCCTATATTATCTCTTGCCTATACTATCATAGGCAAAATATAGGAACAATGGTTCCTATATTATCTCTTTGCCTAAACCTTCTTTGTTTATACTATCATATATAATAAAATCCAGTAAGACACAACATGATAATAGCAACAGAGACAGAAGAGCCACAGTTTGGTGGGGCTTCAAAACAAGATGATATTAGATCTGCACTAGCTATTATGATGTCTTGTTTTCTTCAGAATAGCTGTTCATTTCATCACAGGCAATAATATCAAACAGCCCAGAATAAATCCATTCCAATTAATGAAGGAAAACTTTATAAGGCTTCAAAGCCACATAATGGGCAATGATGATTACCACATATGTTTATATATTTGAATCATTTCTTACAATAGGGAAACTATTCGGTATTCATATATGTGAGTTTGATTTATTTCACTTATGAGTATGGTCTCAAGCTGCACCCATTTATTTATAAATATCTCAATGTGATCCTTCTTTATAGCTGAGTAGTACTCCATTGTATAAAAATACTACAACTTTTTTTTTGTCTTTTTCAGTTTTTTTCGGTACCAGAGATCGAACTCATGACCACCTGCTTGCAAGGCAGGTGCTTATGCCGCTGAGCTAAATCCCCAACTTTTTAAACATTCCTCAGTTGATGGACACTGGGTTGTTTCCAAGGTCTGGCGACTGCAAATTGTGCTGCTATAAACATAGGTGCACATATATCACTGTGGTATGATGCTTTCAGTTAGTCTGGGAATATGCCTAGAAGTGGAAGAGCTGGAACAAATGAAACTTCCAATTCCAGGTTTTTGAGAAATCTCCAGACAGACCTCCACAATGGTTGCACCCATCGATACTTCTACCAACAGTGCAGGAGAGTTCATTTTTCCCCACATCCTCTCCAGCATTTGTTATTGGTGGTTTTCTTGATCCTGGCCATTCTTTCAAGAGTGAGATGGAATCTCAGTGTGGTTTTAAATGTGTTTCCCTAATGACTAATAATGATGAACATTTTTTCATGTATTTATTTGCCATTTGTATTTCTTCATCTCATAAGTGTGTATTCATCTCAGATGCCCTTTTTTGGGTTGCATCTTTGAATTTTGGAGGTCTGAATTTTTTTTTAATTTTTCTTATATGTTTTAGACAGAAGTCATTTGTTTGAGGGAGAGTTCACTAAAATTTTTTCCCAGGTTGTGGATTTCCTTTTCACTATGCTGGAGATTTCTTTGGACATGCAGAAACTTTTCAATAAAAGGTAGTCCCAGTTATTGATTCTGCGAAGTATTTCCCGTGCGGTTTGAGTCCTGTTCATGAATTGTCTACCTACCCATATGTCTTCAAGAATTCTACCCAATTTGTCTCCTAATAGATTTAGTGTTTCTGTTTTAATATTCATATCTTTGATCCATTTAGATTTTAATTTATTACATGGTGATAAGCATGGGTTAATTTTAGTTTTTGGCAAATTGAGAGCCAGTTTTCCAACACCATTTATTAAAGAGACTGTCATTCTTCCAGTGAACCTGTTTGGCTCTTTTATCAAAGATAAGGTGGTTGAGTGTGTTTGTAGTTGTGTTTGTACCTTCTAATCTATTCCATTGATCTTTGGCTCTGTTTTGATTCCAGCACCATGATGATTTTACTACAGTTGCTTTGTAGTATAACTTCAAGTCAGGAATTATGATGCTTCCTGCCCTGCCTTTGTTGCTTAGAAGTGGCTTTGATATTCTAGGTCTCTTTTCACTCCAGATGAATTTTAGGAGTGATTTCTCTAGATCTATGAGGTATGTTGATGGTATATTTATTGGGATTGCATTGAATCTGTATAACAGTTTTGGGAAAATGGCCATTTTCACAATATTTATTCTTCCTATCCATGAGCAAGGGATGTCTTTCCATTTTCTGAGATCATCTTCCATTTTTTTTCTGTGTATCATAATTTTCCCTGTATAGGTCTTTCATTCTTTTGTAAGAGTAATTCCAACATATTTCATTTTTTTGGTTGCTAGTGTGAAAGGTGTGGCTTCTAATATTTCTCTCTCTGTGATTTTGTTGTTAGTGTATAGGAATGCTCTTGATTTTTGAGTACTGATTTTGTATCCAACTATATTACTGAATTTATCTATTATATTAAAGAGTCTTTCAATGAAGCTTAGGAGGTTCTTTATATAGAGTATCATGTCATCCACAAACAATAATAATTTAACTTCTTCTAATACTATCTCTACCCTTTTGTCTCTCTTGTCTAATTGCTGTGACTGATATTTCCAGTACTATATTAATAGTATTCCAGTACTAAACTGGACAAGGATCCTTGTCTTGTGCCTGATTTTAATGTAAAGGCCTTCAATTTTTGGCCATTTAGTATGGTACTGGCTTTGGTTTGTCATAGAAGGCCTTTATTACATGGAGGTAAAGACCATGTATTCCAATTTACTGTAACATTCTTATCATGAATGAGTGTTGGACCTTATCAAAAGCTTTTTATGCATCTATAGAAATGATCATGTGATTCTTACTTTTGGTTTTATTGATATGGTGGATTGCAATTATTGATTTATGTATATTGAAACATCCCTGCATGCCTGGGACGAATCCTACTTGGTCCTAGAGTATTATCTTCTTGATGATATGCTGCATCCTATTTGCCAATATTTTATTGAGGATTTTTTCATCACTGTTCATTATGGAGATTGGTCTATAGTTCACTTTTTTAGTTGGGTCTTCCTCAGGTTTTGGTACTAGAGTAATATTTGCTTCCAGGAATGACATTGGAATAATTGCTTCCCTTTCAATTTCATTGAATAGTTTAAAGAGTGTTGGCATTATGTCTTCATTGTACTTCTTTGTACTTCATTGTAGAGTTCTGCAGTGAATCCATCTGGGCCTGGGCTCTTCTTTGTAGGTAAGTACTTAATTACATTTTCAGTTTCATTGAATTATTCAGCAGTTTTACATCCTCTGACCTAGCTTTGGTACTTCATATGTTTCTAGTAATCTATTTCTTCCATGTTATCAAACCTTTAAGAGTAGAGGTTTTTGAAACAGGTGTTGATGATCTTCTGTATTTCTACAGAGTCTGTAGTGATTTCACCTTTTTCATTTCTTATTGCCTGAATTTGAGCTTTTTCTTCCCTTTTTTTAAAATAAGGTTGTGTAGGGGATTATCAATTTTATTTATTCTTTCAAAGAACCAACTTTTTGATGCATTGATTTTTTTGGATTTTTTTTTTTTAGTCTCTACTGCATTGATTTCTGCTCTGATATTTATAATTTCCTCTCTTCTTTTCACTTTGGGCTTGACTTGCTCTTATTTTTCTAGATGTTTGAGGTGTAGCCTCAGGTTATTTATTTGTATTCACTTTGTTTTACTGATGTGGGAAGTCAGTGCAACAAATTTTCCTCTGAGGATGGCTTTCTTTGCATCCTGCAGATTCCAGCAAGTTGTATTTAGATTTTCATTTTATTTTAGGTATTGTTTAACTTTTTAAAAAATTTTCCCCTGTGACCCACTGATTACTCAAGAGTGTGTTATTCAGTTTCCATGTGTTTGTGGATTTTTGCTGTATCTTTTATCATTAATTCCTAATTTCAAAGTGTTATTGTCCAGTAACATGCAAGGGATAATTTCAACCCTTTTTCATTTATTTAAATATGTTCTGTGAGCTTATATATGGTCTATTTTAGAGAATAGCCCATATACTCCTGAGAAGAATGTGTATTCTGATGTTGTTGGATGGAACACTCTCTATATGTCTATCAAGTCCATTTGTTCACATGTGTAATTCAGTTCTATTATTTATTTTTTTTTTATTTTCTGTCTGGTTGATCTGTCCCTTGTTACAATTGTGTTACTGATAATTTGATTTTTCATTTTTGTTACTACTTGTTTTATACAACTGGTGCTCTGGAATTTGGTGCATATATATTTAATATAGTTTTCTCTTCCTCTTGAAGTTTTCCTCTAACGATTATTGGAGTGACCTTCTTTGTCTCCTCTGATCATTATTAGTATAAAGTTCACATTGTCTGCAAACATAATGACTACTCCTGCTTTTTTGGGGTTCCTGTTGCATGAAGTATTGTTTTCCATCCTTTGACTTTCAATCTGTTAGTATCCTTCTGGGAAGGAAGGATACTAGATGGGTATCTTGTTGACAGCATATTGTTGGATTTTGTTTCTTGATCCATTCTGCCAGCCTGTTTCTTTTAATTGGTGCATTGAGACCATTTACATTAACCGTTATAAGTGTTATATGTTGGGTCATTGTTGACATGTTATCATTCTGATGTTGCATCTTTATCTTCCTGTTCTGTTTAATTATCTGCTTTGCTTAGTGGTTTTTCCTAAATGTATCTAACCTGTCTTTCAATATTTTTTGCATGGTTGGCAGGGTGGTGATGAAGTTCTTCAGCTGTTCTTTGTCATGGAACTATCTTATTTCACCATCGATTTTGAAGGATAGTTTTGCAGGGTACATCAGTCTAGGTTGAAAATCATTTTCCTTTAGGATCTGGAATACTTCACTCCATGTTCTTCTTGACTTTATTTTTTGTTCTGAGATATCTGCTGTGATTCTGATAGGTTTTTCTTTATAATTGATCTGTCTTTTTTCTCTGACAGCTTTTAATAATCTATTCTTGTGTTGGATTTCTGGGATGCTTATTATTACATGTCTGGCTGTAGTTTTATTTTGGTAATGACTATTTGGACTTTTATATGGTTCACTGAACATAAACTTGGTTTCCAATCTTATGCTTGGGGAATTTTCAGCTATTACTTCTCTAAATATTCTCTTGATGTCCTTTATGTCATCCCCTTCTTTTTCATTAATCCCTATGAATCTTATGTTTTACTTTGTGTCATCTTGCAGTTGTTGAATTGTTACTTCCTGATTCGTTGTTACTTTTAAAGATTTTTCCTTTCCTGTTCACTAGCTGCATTCCTGTCTTCAAGCTCTGAAATTCCATCTTCACTTTCATTGACGTGGTTTTACAGCTTTCAGTGGAATTTTGATTTCCTGTATATCTCTGTGCATCTGCCTTATGTATTGTTTGTTTCTTATTATGCTCATCTAGAGATTCTATCTTTTTGTTCAGATCCTCCAATTTTTTAACTGTTTTCTTAAATATGTTCAGCATCTCTTTTGTTTCTTTTATCATTTCTTCTTCTACCTGAGAGATTATTTCTAGTTTGAATTCCTTTAAAGCTTTGGAGTTGCTTGTTTATTTTGGTAGCTGTTAAGTCTGATATTTGAGGTGTATGGCATGTATTTTCTACTATATACATCACCCCTAAAGATTCTTGGTATAAGCTGGAGGTTTGAAACTGTAATTTGGTCTTTCATTTTGTCATTTTCCTATATTTCCATATTTCAAGTGTTATTCAAAAGCTTCTTCAGGGTCTGTTGGAAATTCACTTCTATGCTTGCAGCTCCTGGGACTCTGGCACTCAGTTCCCCCAAGCCACCAGGCCTCTGGAACTGGTGGCACTGGCCTGCTTGCTTGGAAATCCATAGTCCCAAACAAGCTGGGCTCAGAGGAAAGTGGGCAGCAGCCTGGTTGCTTAGAATTCCACAGTTCTCCAAGCACAGCCTGAACAGGAATGCAGATGCAGGTTTCCCAGACATGCCTAGCTTTTCCACTGCACCCACAAGGTGCGAGAGTCCCAAACAAGCTGGACCCCAGAGAAAGGGGGTGCCCACTTGCTTGCTTAGAACTCCAGAGTTCTCCAAATACAGCCAGAATGAGTAGGCAGATGCAGGCGCCTCAGACCCACCTAGCTCTTCAAGTGCACCTAGAAGACTCCAGATTCCCAAAAAAGCTGCGCTTGGGGAAAGTGCACAGGGCACCTACCCCAGGACGCCAGGCCTCTGGAGTCGGTGGGGTTCACCTGCTTGCTTAGAACTCCACAGTCCCACAAACACATGGGGAGGTGGATGCTGGCGCCCCAGACCTGCCTAGAAGTTCCACTGCACGTAGAAGGTGTGAGGGTCCCAAACAAGCTGGGCTTTGGGGAAAGTGGGTGTCTGCCTGCCTGCTTAGAACTCCACAGTTCTCCAAACACAGCTAGAATGTGGAGGCTAATCTGTTTCCTCCTTCTTATGTACCTGTCATAATGTCATGCTTAAGCAGCCAAATGACTTTCATGGAAAGTGTAAAAAACATGATATGCATGCTTTATTTTGACTTTTGGTTTGAAACTTTTTATGAGAAAAAGTGGAACACGTTTTATAGTGAAATTTTAGGTAAGTCATGGTTTCAGTTAGTAAGGTGAAGTCTTTACTCTGGCTTTGAAATAGAGCTTGGATGAATATAAACTAAATGGATTTCTCTTTTATATGTAAACAGTGAAATAAAAAGTTAAATTATCTGTCCTTCTCACAGAATATCTAAGGACATTTATGTTATAGTGTCATATATCTGACACAATAGCCTACTACTAATGGAGAAAATTCCTAGAGATCACACAAGTTCATAATGAAGAACTTAGTCTTTCATTTTGCAATTTCGTATCAATTTCACAGTGTTTTCATTTCCAAATAAATGTAATTTGCCACCTCTTTATAAATGAATACCCGTATAATGAGGAGTCATACATGCTTCTAGTAAAAGTAGCATTGACAGAATTGTTTATGAGTAGATCGATTTCCTTATGTAAAACAACTATTTTTGCTTTACAATCTAAAACATTCCTTGACTCTTGTGTTTCAGAATTGTATCCTAGCCTCCTATACTTTACTTTGAGTATTCTAATGATCTGATATACTGTGCTAGACCCTTAGCAATGATTCATTTCAAAGTTTTAAAGTATGTAGAAGTGCAGACATAGATACAATGTTTTCTATTATGTGTTTTCAATAGTAAAAACAATTAGACATGATCAAGTACAAATACCAATCTCTCTTGCGGTAATTTTGGTAACTTTTCCCTAAGATGTCTACAAATGCTTGCCAAAGATAAGTAAGTATCATTAAGCTTTGTATATGCATGCAAACCAATGATAAAGCAGTACATTCATGCCTAATCTTTGATCTTGTACCAACTTGGTAATAGATAAACAGTAAGGAATTTCTGAAAAAGTTATTCCAAAATCATAATTATTATAATTATAATTATTGTGTGACATGTATTTTTAAACATAAAATATCATGTGTTTGTTTAAATATTTGGGTGTCCCAACCCTCAAAGTCACAGTGATCAGATGCTTGCAACTATGTGTAGGATCACAGTGACAGACAGCTACAGGTAGAGTTAGATTGGGATCTTGCATGAAATGTATTTTTAAATGGATTGATTATATGATTAAGAAATTTTTTTCTTTGGGGATTATAGTAACTTTTCCAGAGGAATTAATCATAATAATAAATGAACAAAGTACAAGAATGAGCCAAATAATGAGTGAGAAAGATTAGATGCTAAAATAATAGGTACAACTGCCAAAAACTGAAATCTTCTTTTTTCAGGAAGCTAATTTTGTTTGATTGCTAATTTAGAATGACATTACCATGTCCAATAGGTATAATAAAATCACTTGAAATATAGGAAAAAGCTGAGCTGGAGAAGGAGATTATCAGATATCCGTTTTTTTTTTTTGTTTTTTTTTGTTTTTTTTTGTTTTTTTTTTTTTTTACCTTGAAGATAACATCTGTGAATTACATTGGAGAGATATAGACTGGTAGCAATGGTAAGCATATGGAAGGCAACTGTATGTGTTCAGGCAACACAGGTGGAAATGTAGACTATGTGTGCAAAACCTGCTCATATAATCAAAATACAAGTTTGGATGCAATGTTGTATGGATGAAATGTAAAACAGTTCATAGAACTTATGCATTACATTTAATATGTGGTCCAGATTTAAGGGCAGTTAATTGATGTTATTGTCATTTTATTTTTCATGTTATTTATCTAATATTTGATTTAAAAATCTCATTAAGTTTAAACTACTAACCAAACAATTTAAAATGACAATCTCATGTGAATTCATACTGAAAAGGTTCTATAGAATTCTCTGAAAGTAAATGCACAATATCAGGCGATTGGATGAACAAGTTGTATGAGGAAATTTTATTTAAGTACTGTAGCTCTTTATTATTATTCTAACTTACAAAAAGAACTAGCTCTATAGCATGCCTGTGAGGCTCCAGCAATAGTTATAATTAAGCCAAAAACCTCCTTGCTTTTTGCATGGCATTGAAATCAGTCCCCACTTCTGATCCCAGAGTTTTCCATCTCAGTGTACATAAGAATGGATTACTTTCATGAAGCAAGTATTTAATATCTCAAGTCTGTAGGCTAGCTCTAGAAAGCTCCGCAGAGTAACAAGCTGTGGACGTCAATAGTGCTTACCATGTGAGTGCAAAGGAAAGCTCCATGACATGCGAATTACACACTTGAAAGGTCTATGGTTTCTCTGAAAAGTGATTTGATGTGAATTACAAAATTATTTTGGCAGTGACTAGAATGATATTCCTTTTGAAGGAATATAATAATATACTTTAAATTGACATCATATTTCCAAAGCCTATGCAGAAATGAGGCATATTTTTGGTTCATTATAAATGATGTTTAAGAAATCTATAAAACTGAAATCTGAGGGGATGGGGATTTAGCTCAGCAGCATATGCGCCTGCGTTGCAAGCAGGCAGTCGTGAGTTTGATAAAAATGAAAAAGACCAAACAAACAAACAAACAAACAAAAAACCTGAAATCTGATAATGGGTTTAAAATAGAAAACATGTTAGCTTTTTGATTACCAATTGTTTAGATGATGTAATAACTTCACACATCAAATCTATGAAACATTATTAGTGTATATTTTAAACATACGAAATTTATTACAAAATAACAGTTTCAGTAGAAGCAGGAAATAAATTATAATAGTTGATTTTTTTCTCCACAGAAATAATTTTATAGTTCTCATTGCAAATATACATACTTCTCAGAGGATGTTTTAATAATTGCCAGAATTTTTTTACAGGTGTCTTTTCACCAAAATGGAGTTTTTCAAATATTATTTAAAATAACACCGTTGATTTATTTTTAGTTAAGCTACATTTTCAATGAGAAAAAATTTTTGCTTTTATTATGATTTAATATTTCCTTAAATTTAGTCTCAGTGTCACATCTTGCTGACTTGCACATTTTTTACCAGAAAAAGGAACAAGTTCTAAGCCAAACTTCATCCTTTAACTATATTACTTGGTTCATTTTGTCACATCATGTGACAACTTTTTCTGGCAATCATGTATTCACTGCTATGGTAATATACCCCGTCTTCCAGGTAGCATTCACTTTCCTGTCTTTTCTTGCCCTCAGATACAAAAGCAATGTGATTGTTCTAAGTGTGGTGGTGCACAACTGTAACCCCAGCATATGTTAGGCAGAAGCAGGAGAACTGTTGAGAGTTTGAGGTCACACTGGACCACACAGAGAGACAAAGGGCACCATGGACTACATAGGGAGAACTTGTCCACAAAACAAAAACAATGTTAAACATATACAATGATATATGCACACAAACGACTTATAAAGTACTACATATTTCAGTGGCTCATATTGTACATTTCTCATTTAATTTCTAAAGATTTATACTGAATTATTATGCTGACATTTACCTGATCTTAGGTCATTCAAAAACCAGAGCTTTTATAACTCATGGAGGAGCCCAGTTTATGAAGCAATTTACCATGGAATCCTAATGGTGGGCCTTCCCTTGTTTGGGGAACAGCATGATAACATTTCTCATGTGGAGGCTAAAGGAGCAGCTGTTAAACTAGAATTCAAAACACTGTCAAGTTCCGATTTGCTAAGTGCACTGAAGACAGTCCCTAACAACTCTTCATGAATACAAACATTTTGTTCAAATTGTCCTTTTATATAAGTTCTCGTAAAAATCCAAGAAAGTATCAATGAGTCTGAAGTGAAAATTAATGAAATGCAAATGTGCTTAATGTATAAGCCATCATTAGTAACCTACTTTGAGGAGCACAAAGAACTCTTCTGGTATTCTTATTTGAAATATTTTGGCAAGGTTAAGCATGATGCAGAATTTTGAAATTGTCTGTAAATGGGATGAGAAGAGTCACGGATAATGGTAACAGAGTAATATGAATTAAGGAATAAGGAATATGAATTAAGCAGTAAAACAGGAGTCATGAATGTTGTGAGGATATGGTATTTCTACTTATTGATGAACTCAAGACAAAGTATTTATAAAACTCCAGCAAATGACTCAGGATTTAGCTCAAGGCATAAGCAACTTACCTGCCAAGCACTAGATTGTGAGTTCCATTCAAGATACCAATAAATAAATAAATAAACAAACAAACAAACAAGGAGACAACAATAAAAAGCCAATGTAGTATTCTAAAAGGCAATCTGTTTTATAGTTCTACTGAGTAAACCATAAAATTTCAGTACTAGTTTCTGGTTAACACTGTCATCTTTAATAAGTTTACTTCCACATGTAGTATGAACCTAAAGAAAGATGTGCCTCTAAAAATTGGTTGTAATTTGAACCTTAAACAGCAGGTCTTTTAACAGTTCTTTTCTTTTAATGTGAAAGTCTCATTCTAAGCCTTAAAAAGTAACATGGTTTGGGTTTTGTATATTTGATTGTTATTTGTACCTTTGTTAAGGAAATGATTCCAAACTGTGTTAGAAATACTAACAAGTTCCAGGATTCTTTGTTCACATCTTTAAATCCCATTGATCGAGAAGCTCTAACTTACACACTAAGCCTTCTAAAATGATTTCTGGAGAAAAAGAAGTTTTGAAGCATTTTTGTGCATTCAGATTTGTGAATGCAAAAATTTTCATTTCAGTGTTTTGAAATAACTATAAAAGTATTTAAATTTCTTCAGCTATCAGGAGAATGCTATGTGAATATCAGCCATCCATCATGATCAGCCAATGAAGGCCCTGGACTGAGCAGTTTGTCATGCACCACAAAGGGGCCAACCACCTGCAGCCATTTGCCTATAACCTCACCTGGTACCAGTACCATTCGCTGGATGTGATTGGCTTTCTACTTGCTTGTGTGGCAACCATTATTCTCCTTGTCAAAAAAGTTGCTTGTTTTATTTTCAAAAGTTGTGAAGGCAGAAAACAAGAAAAAGAGGGAGTGAGCTCTTTCAGTTGGTTATCAGAAGTGAAATAATTTCATTTAACTCCACCACCATGAATAGAGTCACTACAAAATGATATTCAATGATTTGCAAGACATTTGCCTTCTTGATATTCACACATATTTTAATCCTGCTTACAGAATGTACAATTCAAATTTCAGCATTCATATAATAATTCATTTTGTGTGGACATATATTTCAGTCAATGTAAAATAAATGAGTCACACTTAAACCTCTTGTGGGCAACCTGGCCAGGAGTGAATGATTAAACTGAATGATTAAACTGTGAGGTAAAAGCAGTTATTCTATATGAGGTGTAAATGGTTTACATATGGGGCAAAATCACACAGATAATTAACTTTATGGTAAATGCAGGCAGAGCGCATAGTTAAACTGTGGAGTATAAAATACACAGACTTTGAGAAGAATGAATGCATAACCTATTGGGTGAAAATCATGCATGCATTGTAAGAGGCAAACAATTAAAGAACAAGAATTTTATATTTATAAAGGATTTTTGCCTGGAAGTGTCCTCCTCAAGCCTCAAGACAATGTGGTTAGCTTTGAGACAGCTCCTGTTCCAACGTATTTTTCTCTTGCTATTTTCTCTCACACTGATTGTATAAATAATATTAGACCGTTCTCAGCTTTGTGGCCTTTTTTTTTTCTCTCTCTCAGAGTTTCTTTAATGGCTGTTTGCTCTCACTTGTTAAATGTCTCTTGGGGACATCTCAGCAGATTGAACAAAATCTTATGTCCAGGGAATACTTTCATTCTCCATGCTCCCCATGGTTGCCTACAACTGCAGCTCATTTTGTAAAATTGAGAAAAGGAATATTTTGTTGTATTTTTAGAAACATTTTCTATTAAAATGAAATGTAATTCTCTGAATGTTTTTCATGTCAAAGAACAGCAGAGGCAGATGTTAGATAGTAGAAGGATGACAAATTTAATTTAGAAAAATGAAGTAGGAGACAGAAACTTCAATGTAATGGAGCTGATCTTGTACTAAAAAGAAATGAAATTTTTATGAGAAAAAAATAGTCTCTGATGAAGTGATGACAGAATATCAAAGGGAAATTTGGAGAGAGAGAGACAGACAGACAGACAGACAGACACATAGAGAAACAGAGAGAAACAGACAGAGACAGAAGTGGAGAGAGACAGATAGACAGACTGACAAGCACACAGAGAAACAGAGTTACAGACTGAGACAGAGAGACAGAGAAAGGGAGAGAAATATGTCTATTTAGGAATATTAGCTGTATCTCTAAGAGCTTGGCTCAGTACCACTAGATTATAATATTAGACTTTCCTCCTCCTTCATATAGATTTGTGGCTTCTTATCTGTGCTTCTAACACATCAAGACTCTGGATAGTGAGGAATTAAGGTTCATAAATTGATATCATTTTGTATTATCTCCTCTCAAAACATATGGGTAAAAACTGATAATAGAACAACAGATCTAATATTGTGTGATACCATTTTTAAGGATATAAATTGTAAAAGTTATTCATATCTTGTCATAAATGTCTACAGTCATCATCTATGAATATACAACATGCTATGAGAAACAACAGGAAAAATAAAGAAACCATTTGAAGAGTATTTCTTCTCCCCCAAAAATGATATATTTAAATAGTTGTAAGCAGAGATAATTACCATTTATGACTTATGGAAATATTCTAAAATCATTTATCTTTATAAATAAATTTTAAAAACTGAATGAAATAAATTATATAAAAGTGTCAAGCAGAAAAAGTGACCATTATTTTATTTTATTCAATTTTAAATATTTTATCACTAAAAATGAATAAATACTATATATAAATATTCTGAGCAATAATGAGAA
Source organism: Cavia porcellus (assembly GCF_034190915.1). Taxonomy (NCBI): domain Eukaryota; kingdom Metazoa; phylum Chordata; class Mammalia; order Rodentia; family Caviidae; genus Cavia; species Cavia porcellus. The sequence goes on along the minus strand of NW_026947513.1, from coordinate 44,306,144 downwards.
TGTGTATGTACACTACAGGATCCAAATTCCAATCTATTTTTAATTTATAATGAAATAATCTCTTAAAATAAAATGACAAATTTGTTAAACTATATGTTTTTTGTGAATACTAGATCGAAGTGCTAAATGGATAATTGTCTTAGTTACTTTATGCTTGTTGCTGAGGCAAAATACCTGAAGCCCAAGCTGGGAAAGGAAAGGGTTATTTCTTACAGTTTTTGGATGTTTCAGTCCATATTTAGTTAGCTCCAATACAGGCAGGCATGGCTGGATCACAGTTCATGGTGGCTGCAAACAGCAAACAGGAACAAGCAAAGAGAAAGGCACAGCTTCTTCCTGCCATTATGTCACATCCTGGATCCACCCCTAAGTGGGTGTAGCACTAACACCATCAATCCAAGCACTATACAATGAATGAATAACAAATGCACAATTCAAACTCATGAGGACTGGGGGACACAAACATAAACCAAGACAATAATGTTGATACCTCACCTAAATTCAAAGAATTCTTTAGGCTTTAAAAATTGTTTGAATTTATTCTATTTGATATATTTTAATTACACATAATATTAATACTCAGCATAAGAAATGTGTGTGTGCATATATATATGTAATCTTTCTTTTTTCCCATTCCCTCGCCTCTTTTTAAACCTACTTCTGCTTCTGATTTATAAAAGCTTTGTTTCCATTTATTTCATTGTTTTGTTTTATCCCTTTCTTCCTTGCCAATTCCCCACTAATATTCCCTTTTCCACTTGAATATTTTCTTCCCATTTCATAGTATCCATTATTCATCGTGGTCCTTATTTACACTTTTGGTTTTTCATAACAAAGAAACAGTGCAGTATTTAAACATGTGTGTCTGATTTATTTCATTTACAAATGTAGTTTTAAGAAGCATACATGTAAAGAGAAGTATCTGAAGTGTATCCTTTTTGCCTAAGTATAACTCCATTGTACAAAGCACACATCCACTTTATCCATTCATTGATTGCCAGGCATTTGAGTTGTTTCCAAGATGTAGCTGATACCAATTGTGCTGCTATAAATGTATGTGTGTGTGTGTGTGGGGGGGGTATTTCTCTGTGGTATGATGCTTATAATTCTTTCAAAATGATACCAAGAAGGAACATAGCTGGGTCAAATGGAACCTCTAGCTTTGTTTTAATTGAAGAATCTCCATCCTGATTTCCATAATGGTTGCACTGATCTATACTCCACCAACAGTGGAGAAGCATTTATTTTTCCCCGCAACCACTTCAGCATTAGTTATTGGCTGATTTCTTTATAGTCATTCTTTCTGAAGTGAGATGGAATCTTAGTGTTACATTAATTTGATTTTGACAAATACCCAGTGATTTTGAACATTTTTATACATTTAGGTGCCATTTCCATTTCTTCATCTAAGAAGTATCTGCTCATTTCCCCTGCCTATTTTTTAATTGAGTCTTTAAATTTGAGGGACTTGCTTTATTGTTTTTTCTTTGAATGCTTTATCTATTCTAGATGTTAGGCCTTTATCTGAAGAACAACCATCAATTTTCTTTTTCCATACTATCGGTAACTTCTTCATTCTTTCAACGATTTCTCTGACAGGCAAAAGCTTTTAATGAGATGAAATCCCAGTTAACATTCTTAGTAATAGTTCCAGCTTGATCAGTCTTTTGTTCATAAGGTTTGCTTACAACAATACTTTCAATATTCTATCTACACTTTATTCCAACAGAATCAGTGTTTTCATTTTAAACTTTAGATCTTTGATCTATTTTGATTACGTTAGAGCCTGGTGACAGATATGAGTCTAATTTTAATTTCTGATCTGTGGAAAGCCAGTCTTTGAAATACCATTTATTAAAGGGTCTACCTATTGTCCAGTGACAGTGTTTGGCTCCTTTTTCAAATATAAGGTGCTTACTGTGTTTGGCATATTTTCTACATTATACAATATTTTTCATTGATTTTTTGGCTTTTTCTTTGTCAGATTTTTTTTTGGCCCAGTAAATTTGTAGTAAAAGTTCAATTAGGAATTGTGATATTCTCTGCCAGTCTTCCTTGCCTAGAACTGGTTTTGCTATTCTAAGACTCCCGTTTGCCATTGAGTTTAAGGATTATTTTATTTATTCTGGTAAAATATACTATTTGTATTTTTATCCTCATTGCATTAACTATATATAACAATATTGAATATTTGGCCATTTTCAATATATTCATTTTTTCTCACTCACAAAAAAGGATATCTCTATTTTCTGATATCTTTCAATCTTTTGATTCAGAGAAGAGTTTTCCATTTAACTGTACTTGCTTCCCTCATTAGATACATCCCTAGTTATTTCATTATTTTTGATGCTATAATGAAAGGTGTTATTTCCCTAACTTTTCTCAGTTAGTTTCAATTTTTTCACTTAAACTTTAAGAATTTGTAGAAAATTTTGCATGAAGAAACTTTTTTATACACTGTGTGGTTGACTGGCATCTTGTGGTTGTTTACAAGATTTAGCTATTATAAATTGTGCTGTTATAATAAACATGGGTGCACATATATCACGGTGATATTATCTGTACAGTTTTTCTGGAAAAATATGTAGGAGGAGACTAGTTAGGTTGAATGAAACTTCTAATCCTAGTCTTCTGAGAATTCCCCATACTGATTTCCATAGTGGTTGCACCATTCTGAACCCCCACCAAAAGTGGAGGAGTGTCCCTTTTTCCCCGCAGCCTCAGCAACATTCATTACCAGTTGATTTCTTGAAGTCAGACAATTTTTCTGGAGTGAGATGAAATTTCAGTGCTGTTTTAATTTGCAATTCTCAAATGACCAGTGTTGGTGAACATTTTTTCATGTATTTATTTTCCATTTGTATATATTCCTGTGAGAACTGTGTCCTCAACTCAGATGCCCATTTTTGGAGAGGGTCTTTGAATTTAGGGGCCTTGATGGTTTTCATTTCTTTATACGTTCTGGATATAAGTCCTTTGTCTGAGGGGTTGCTGGCTAACATTCTTTCCCGTTCATTTGGTTTTCTTTTCACTATGTTTCTTTTTACTATATTTCTTTTGAAGTGCAGAAACTCTTCAATCATATGAGATCCCAGATGTTGATTCTTTGAAGTGTTTCCTGGCAGTTTGCATTTTGTTCATGAATTCTCTGCCTAACTCCTATGTCTCCAAGACTTCTACCTACCTTGTCTTCCAGTAGATTTAGTGCTTTTGTTTTAATATTTAGATATTTGATCTATTTAGACTTTAGTTTTATGCATGATGATAGGCATGGATCTCATTCCAGTCCTTACACGTGGAGAGCCAATTTTTCCTACACCATTTATTAAAGATGCTATCCTTCTTCCAGGGAATATGTTTAGCCTCTTTTTCAAATATCACGTGGCTGAGTGTCTTTGTAGTTATGTTTGCTTCTTCTAAACTGTTTCATTGATCCTCAGGTCTATTTGTTTGCCAGTACTATGCTGATTTTTACACTGTGGCTTTATAGTATAGTTTCAAGTGAATAATTGATATTCATTTAATATTCCCTGCCTTGCCTTTGTTGTGCAGACTTGTCTTTGCTATTCTAGGTTTCTTCTGCATCCAAATGAATTTTAGGTGTGTTTTCTCTATATCTGTGAGGCATGTTAGTGGTATTTTGATTGGGATTGCATTAAATCTTTATAACCATTTTGGAACTTTGGCCATTTTCACAGTGTTGGGTCTCCCTAGACAAGAGCAAGAAATGTCCTTCCATTTTCTAATATCCTCTTCAATCTCCCTTTTTAGCCAAGCATAGTTTTCAGCATAAATGATGTTTTACATCCTTAATTAGGTTGATTCCTAAGTATTTCATTTTTTAGATGCTATTGTGAAGGGCAATATTTCCATAATTTCTCTCTCAGTTATTTTTTTGTTCATGTACAGGAATGATATTGTTTTTTAGCATTGACTTTGTGTCCAGCTATGCTACTGAATTTGTTTATCTCTTCTGGTAGTCTTTGAATGGAATTTTTTGGATCTCCTATATAGAATAACATGTCATCTGCAAATAGTGATAATTTAATTTATTGCATTCATATCTTTATTGCTTTTATTTCTCTCTCTCATCGGCTTACTCTGGCTAGTGTTTCCAGAACTGTATTGAATAGGAGTGGTGATAGTGGACATCTTTGTCTTGTTCCTGATTTTAAAGTGAAAGCTTTCTTTTTTGTCCTTTTTAGTATATGTTGGCTATTGGTTTGTCATAGATATCCTTTATAAGATAGAGGTAGACACCATGTATTTCTATTTTCTGAAGAGTTTTTTATCATGAACATGTGTTGGACTTTATCAAAAAAATTTTCTGCATCTATTGAGTTAGCTATATGGTTTTTGTTTTTGGTTCTGTGGATGTGGTGTATTACATTTATTTCTTTGCATATGTTAAACATCCCTTCATTCCTGGGATGAATCCCACTTGGTCATGATGTATAATCTTTTTTTTTGGGGGGGGGGCAAACTTTTTTTTAATATTATTTAAGGAGAAGAAAAAAAACAGAAAAAAAGTACAAGTTATACTGAATTAAAGAAAAAATAAATAGGAAATCACTAGTTAAAAGATTACATATTGTTATCTTTGATACAGTTGTTCAAGTTACAAAATTAAGCATATAAAGTGGACATTCAAACAGTGCAACTGCAAACAGTTCTGTTTAAAGATCCAACAAAACTCAGTAATATGGTTATTTATTTTATACACTTATATATACATGCAGTTATATACTTTAGAGCACTTTCTTTTCCTCTCTTTTGTGCAATGAGAATTACACATTTTGGGTTTTATTACGCCCACAGGACTTATTACTTTTTTTGAAGAGAGTAAAACTAAATGTGACATAACAAAACAGAGTCAGTCAAATCAAAAGGATGGACATAATATATAATGTGAAAACAAAATACAAGATGATCAGTAATGATTACCATAGTACCTCTTGCTATCTTAAAAAGAATTGCCTACATCATCAGTTATAACAAAATTGAACAAAACAGTAAAGAACAAAACCAATAAAACCAAAACACTGGAGACATTAAAGGACTTCAAAAGAAGATAATAGTCAACCAGAATGTGTGTCATAATAAATCTTATTGTCTTCACAGTTGTCGCCTATACTCTCAAACTTGGTACTATCGAGCAAAACAGAATAGAGTAAAATCAGTCAAAACAAGATGGTGAGAGCAATGCAAGGTTACAAATCAAGTTAATAGGAAATCAAAGTGTGTTACTATAATATATCCTGCTATTTTTATTTATTTTTCCCTTAATTAAAAAGATTAAAAAAGTAAATAATACAAAAAGAGATTGAGATTAAAGAGGGCATAACAGCAAGACAGCACAGGTAAAACATAACCATTTAAGCAGAATAGTGTTTCACCACAAGATATCCCGACATAAATATAGTTACCATAGTGTGTCTTTCCTTGAAATCTTTGAGTATAACTTGGTATACTGTAGCATCAAACATATCAAGACAATGTAAAACCATTCAAGAGAATGATAGTATTACAGGGTATTTAGAATCAACTAATAGAAAATGAACAATGGTTTCTGTATAATTTCCTTGTCTATAAAAAGTTTTTGTTTATATTATCACCTATAAAAAATCCAATAAGATACATGTTAAGACCAATGGAGACAGAAGAACAAAAGCTTGATGGGACTTCAAAACAAGATGACATTAAATCAGCACTAGCTATTATGATGTCTTGTTTTCTCCAAAATAGCTGTTCCTACCATCCAACCTTCTCTGCCTCATTTTTGTGGGACTCTTTTTCTGTCACTAGTTGTCTATTTGTCTTCTTCATTTCTCTTTCTGCTCTATTCATTATGGCCTCTCTGTCACTGTTTCTGGAATCTTGGTATTTTTATTTTTTAGAATGTCATGCAGTATTCTCTGTAGAGTTGAATTGGTGGTTGAAAATTCCCCTAGATCCTCTTTATGCTGGAACCACCTTGTTTTTCCATCAATTTCTAGGGAGAGTTGTGCAGAATATATCTATCTTGCCTGGAGGTTATTATTTTTCAAAGCTTGAATTATCCCCCCCCCCCCACTCTTTGTGATTTGATGGTTTGTGCCAAGAAGTGTGCTATAATTCTGATGGGTGTTCCCTTGTAAGTGATCTGTTTCTTGACTCTATGGCTTTTAATATTCTGTTCTTCTTTGGATTTCTGGAATTTTGATTATTATATGACTGGGTATAGCTTTGTTTGTGTTGTAGGTGGCTAGGGTCCTGTATGCCTCATACATTTTAGTATCTTTACCTTTTGCTAAATAACAGAAATTCTCCTGGATTATTTCTGTGAAGAGCCTTTGTAATTCATTTGTTTGTGTCCCTACTTCTTCTTTTATGTTCTTAATTCTTAAATTATAGATCCTCTTATCATCTTCTAGCCTTTGTATTGTTGATGATTGTTTCCCCATTATTTTTAAGACGTTTTTCATTTCATGCTCCCATATTACTAATCTGTCCTCCAGTTCAGATAATCTATCCTTAGTTTCTTTCAATCTGTTATGCCAGCATTCAATAGAGTTTTTAGTTCCCTCATAATCTCTTTGAACCTGCTTCACGTATCCTATGTTTTCTCTCTTTTCTCCATCAAACAATTCTCCCCATTTTGTTTTCTTCCATTCCACTATCTGTTTTTTCTTGGGTGGTGCTTAGCATTTCTCTAACTATTCTACTTATATCTTGCTTTACTTCATTAAATACTTCACTTTTGAACTCGTCTATGAGGCTCCAGAGATATTGCTTTATGTCTATTAGTGCTGTGTCCAATATTGCATGTTTTCTGTCCTCATTCTCCTTTGCATTTACCGTTCCTGGATCAGTGTTCTCAGGATTGGGGACTGAGGAACCTTTCTTGTTGCCCCCTCTTCCCATACTTTTTGTTCCTTCCATACAAGCGTACATAGGAGGCCCAGTTTCTGTCTTTGTCGGTTACAGTTTGTTTGAATCTGTCTGCTAGCTGTTCCCGCCCACTGCAGTGTACAAGGGAGACACAAACCTGGGCAGCCTGTACTGGTCCTGCCCCTCCAGGTCATCCTATTAAAGACTTCACTGCTAGGGTGCACTGCCAGGTGCTGGGATCTAGTTTGGGCTAGCCTACTTGGTCTTAGTCCACGGTGTCACCCAGGCCAAGTGCTCCCCACCAATCCCACTTGAGAATGGGAAACTAAAGTCAGTGCAGCATCCTGTTCCAGCTAGTCAGCCCAGTCCCAGAATGTCCTCTGTTGGAGCCCCCTTATCTATCTATGGAGAGTTCTCCATTCCTCTCACTCACCACAGGTCGATGCAGGGTTTCCCATCAGTCCATCTCTAAACTCCATTCACTGATTCCCACTCTCAGAACTTTCATGTTTGTATCTCTGCTGTGCTGATTCAGATGCAGCAGCGGGGGCAGGGAATTCAAATCGTGGATTCCAGAAATGCAGGTTCCAGCTTCAGTGCTGAGATTTTTTTTATCTGTTTCAGTGATAGCACCAGGATTGCATTTCCAGTTGTTTTCTCTCAGCTTAGTTCAATCCTGGGTTGGCACTGTATGTCTCTGCTTGCTTAGGACTCCTCACACTGCACCATTCCTGGAATCTAAGCTGGCTATCTCAGAGAACTTCTGTAGCTGTTGTTATCTATCTGCCATGTTCTCTTGGAAATCCTGATGTATAATCTTCTTTGATGATTTGCTGTATTCTATTTTCCAGTATTTTACTTAGAATTTTTGCATCATTATTCGATAGTGAGATTGGCTTGTAGTTCTCCTTTTTGGCTGGCTCTTCTGCTGGTTTTGGTATGAAAGTAATACTTGCCTCCAGGAGTGATTTAGGGGGGATTGTTGCCTTTTCAACTTCATTGAAGAGTTTAAGGAGTATTGGCATCAAATCTTCTCCAAGATTCTTTTAGAATCCAGCTGTGAATCTATCAAGACCAGAGCTTTGCTTTGTGGGTAATTTTTTAATTACATTTTCATTTCCAATAGCTGATATTTGGTTATTCAAAATAGCTGTATATTCTTAGTTGAGCTTTGGTAGTTCATATGTTTCTAGCAATCTATCTATTTCCTCAGTGTTTCCCACTGTTTGTGAGTAGAGATTTTCAAGGTAGGTATTTATGATCTTTAAAATTACCATGGAATCTGTCATAATTTCCCCATTTTGAGAACTTATTGCATGAATTTTTTGTTTTTGTTTATAAGATGAGCTAAAGATTTGTAAATTTTGTTTATTCTCTCAAAAAACCAGCTTTTTGATTCAATATTCTTTTTAGTTTCAATTGCATTGATTTATGCCCTAATCTTAACAATTTCCACTCTTTAATGACTTTTGAGTTTAACTTGCTCTTCTTTTTCTAGAGACTTGAGTTGAAGCATTAGGTTGTTTATTTGTGCTCATTCTGTTTTCTTGATATGACAGTTTATTGCTATATATTTCTCTCATAAGACCACTTTCATTGCACCCCACAAATTGCAGCACATTGTTTCTGCATTTTCATTGAATTGTAGGTATTGATGTATTTCTTATTTAAGTTTATCTGTAGCCCACTGGATCTTGTAAAGGTTGTTATTTAATTTCCATGTATTTATGCAGGTTTTGAATTTTCTTTTTCCATTAATTTCCAATTTCAGTGTGCTATGGTCAGATATTATGCGTGGGAAAATATCAATACCTTTGCATTTACTTAAGAATGTTTTATGGGTTGGTATATAGTCTATTTTGGAGAATGTTCCACGTGCAGCTGAGAAGAATGTGTATTCTGATGTGGTTGGATGGAACACTCTGTAAATATCTACTAAGTCTAATTGCTCAGAGATATTATTCAGTTCTACTTTGCAGACCTTTTGTCTAGTCTATCTACCTCTTTGTGACAATGGACTGTTAGTTATAATTGTGTTCTTGTGTATTTGCTTTTCATGTCCATTAGTATTTGTCTTACATAGTTGGGTGCTTCTGAGTTTGCTGAATATATATTCATAATTGTTACTTCTTCCTCTTGAAACTTTCCACTAATAAGTATGTAGTGACCTTTCTTATCTCTTTTTATCATTTATGATTCAAGTTCATGTTGGCTGCAAATAGAATAGATACCACTACTTTTTTTGTGGGTCCTTATCACATGAAATACTGTTTTCCATCCTTTGACTTTTATTTATGAGTTTACTTTTGCATCAGATGTGTTTCTGGTATAGAGCATATTGTGGAATCCTGTTTCTTGATACATTCTGTCAACCTTTTTCTTTTGATAGGTAAGTTATAGCAAATTATATTTATGGACATCACTGATATGTAGAGGCTTGACTTTGCCTTTTTATGTTCCACTTGTTTGCTTTTTGCTTTTCCCCATTGTTTGTTTGTTTTCTTTCTGTTCTTGTTCTGAGTATTGCAGTCACTTTTATATCTATCAAGTATGTCTTTGAATACTCTTTCTAGGCTTGGTTGGTGGGTATGAATTTATTCAGTTATTGTTTGTCATGGAAGTATTTTGTTTCTCCACTAAATTTGAATGGAAGTGTTTCTGGGTACATCGATCTGGGTTCAAAGTTATTTTCTTTCAGGGCTTGAAATATCTCACTCCAAACTTGTCTTTACTTGAGTGTTTGTGCTGCAAAGCCTGTTGTGATTCTACTGGGCTTTCATTGATAAGTGAATTCGGTCTTTTCTCAGCTTTTAGTATTCTGTTCTTAATGCTGTATGCCTGAGAGATTCATTATTATATGTCTGAATGTAGATTTATGTTGATTATGACTGATTGGCATTCTATGTGCCTCACTTATGGGCATATCCGATTTTTTCTCCATGTTTGGAAAATGTTCTGCTATTACTTCTGTGAATATTTTAATTATGTCATTTATATCAACTCTTGCATCATCACATGCCTATTACTGATGCTCTTGGCAGCATCTTGAAGCTTATGGATTGTCATTTCATGGTGCTATGTTATTTTTAAAAGTTCTATCCTTTCATTATCACTAATTGTGTTCCTGTCTTCAAGGTCCAAAATCCTATCCTCAGCTTCATTTTAATACTTTGCTAGCTTTGAATAGAGATTTTTGTTTCTTAGATATGTCTTTGAGTTTGTTTCAAGGATTCTGCTTGATTTCTATTTTGTTCATTCAAGGTTTCAATCATTTTCCATGCTCCTTGACTTTTTTCTCTATTTCTTCTTTAGCCGTGCTCAGGAACTCCTTTACTAAGGTTGTGATTTCTATCTTTACATGGGAGATGTAAATCTAAATGGATTTCCTCTATAACCTCATGGAGGTTTTTTAATTTAATTTTTATTTCATATCTTTTCAGAGATTTCCAGTGTGTTACTTTTGAAGTCCTCTATTTCAGAGTGTCCTGTACTTGCTTCTGGTGGACTAGATGTTTGAGATTGCATTTTTCTTTTTTGTTTTGTCATTTTCCCCTTTCAGGTTAATATTTGGTCCTTTAATCCCACTAGTTTCAACTGTTGGTAGTGTGTGTCTTGGTGTTCTAATGTAAGTTTGATGCTTGTCCAGTTGCTGGGTTCATTAGTGAAGAGGTGGGCCAGTCTTCTTACTGCAAGGTCTGTAGGGGGAGTTTTGTATTTTTACTGGGCTTACAAGCCTCCTAGTATTGATATAGGTCACCTTTTAGTTTCTACTTATTTTATCTTCAGGTTATTCCAGGTCACCAAATCTCCCTGTCTATAGTGTTTGTATTCACTGAGGCCCTACTGTGTCCCTATTATGTACTTATGTGTCTCATTAGCCCTTTTGATGTTCTCCAAGTTGGGGCAGTCTGTATTGGGACACTTCTCACTGCCGGATGTTTTCTGTGTGTGGGAAGGGGTCGCCCACACTCTTGCCAGACTCACAAAAGTCTTACAGTTAATTGGAGGGAGCTTTACTGCTGGCCCTCTTTACCCCCTGTACACCTCTGTTTAAGGGGCACACTGACTGGAGCCTGCTGAGGCCTTCTGTTTTTGTGAGTCAGTTACTGAATCTCCCTTCAAGCTAGCACAGTTAATCCACTGTAGTCCAAGGTTCTGGGATAAAGAGTGGGGGCTGAAGGTCAACAACACTATTAAGCCCAGGAGATAGGGAGTGTCCCCGATGTGCCAGCAGATGTCTTGGGACCGGGCATCTTCTGGGAATGGGCCAAGTGCCTAAGGCAGTGTGGTGTTCCTGAGTGCTGACTGGAGTTGCACAGTAAGTGGGTAGCAGCACAGGCCAAGGAACAAGGGCACAATGCACTCCCCAGGGCCAGTGGGTGTCATGCAGGCATCTCGTAGTGGAGCGAGCCAAGGACCCAAGGCCATGTGGCATTCCTCAGTGCTGGCTCAAGTCCTGCTGATTTCTGGGTTTTGAGCAATGTTTCAAAGCTTCCTCTATCACTGGGAATCACCTGGCCTACTTTTGGCTCCACAGCCAGACTGCTGGCAACTGCTTGCCAGTGTGAGCTCACTAGGTGTGTGCCAGTTGGGCCCATGGTGACTCCATGTATCCTCTGGTGAGTTCAGACACATAGCATAGTGTTACTCCTTGGGAGTAAAGTTCCAAGTTTGCCCTGGGCACTGGATTCAAACTTCTGCGTTCACATTTTGGGACTGGATTCTGGCCCTGCTTGCTTCTTGGAGTTTGCTGAGCATGGCTTGCATAGGTTGGCCATTACCTTTTGAGTGTGTTAGGGTGACTTCAGATTCAGCGTGTGGTTTTACCACCTGGGCGCAAAGTTTCACGTTTCCCCTTTGCACTGAAATTCAACCCAGGCACGTGGTCAGTATCTGGGGAGTTTTATCTATTTTGTCTCCTCGTAGATTAAGTGGTTTTTTTTTGGCTTTGTTTTGTTTTGTTGATTTTATGATCTTTGATCTATTTTGATTTTACTTTTGTGCATGATGAGAGACATTGGTTCAATTTCAAACTTAACCATTTGGCTGTCTAGTTTTCCCATGCCTATTTGTTAAAGAGTACGTTACTTTCAGTGAAGGGACATGGCTCCTTACACAAGTACTTCTTGTCCATGTGGGATTTTCATATTGCATGGACAATAGAATAGTCAGTGATTTTATCCCGTTAGTATTTTAAACAATTCATGAATATTTGCAAGCTAGCTTCATAATAATCTATTAAATTAAATGTTAATTGAAGACTTACAAGTCGAGTGGCAATAGAAAAAATATTTTTAAATGATGATCCAGAGAAAATTGAATCCAGATTCAGTTCCCAAAATTCAGAAAACATTTATTTACTTTATGTAAATGCATTAAGTACATTAAGTTATTACAACACAGTTTATACATTTATATAAATTAACATTACACTCAAACATATCTGCTCATTACCAAGTGAGTTAATTTCATATATATTGTATTTATCCTCTGATTGGTCATTCAGCAATAAGTGTCAAGTTTATGTATTTTCCACTTATCCAAAGTCCCCATTGGGATATTTATATGTGCTCTTAGTTATAATTTATATTGTTACAGGTAGCTAAGTTAGAAATATTAGGCAGACAGAGCAGGCCCTTGAAGGAGTGAATACAGAAAACTAGATAACTTACATCCCAGGAGGAGACAGACACTTCCCACTGTGTACCAGATATCATGACAAAAGGCAAAACAAAGGTACACCCGAAGTATAAACATTATGGGTTGATATTCTCAATATGTATGGATCACCTTGAGGAAGTCAGGAGTCCCCATACAAGCTTTATAGGAAGAATCACTCCTCTTTAAGCATGTCCATTTACTTTGTGACTTACTTTCCCATTGGTGCCTGATTTGGTCAACTTTACCTGAAAAATTCATCTTATTGCCTTACCACACTTCTGTCCTACCTCTTGCCCACCTTGCAAGTTCCCGTATTTTCCCTATCTTTGATGTCTCACTTTGTGGTTTTACTTTATTAAAAACCCAAAGAAAAGACAATCTTTGGCAACCCATTTGGGACTTCTATCTGTGTCTCAGACAGAAGTTTTGTTTTCTGAACAATTTTATTCTGCTCTTAAACCCATTCTTTCTAAAATTCATTCTTTGATTTTAGAGAACATGAACTTGTACCAGACATATAGTAGGTTGGGAGTCTCACTCTCCTATGTAATATAAGTTCTTCCACCAAGATCATTGCATGGAAGTAAGAGGTTTCTTTTGTTTCGTTGACTCTAGACTGGGACTCCATTAGGTAGCCTCAAATTTTGCTTTGTCTTTGCCAGTTACTTATAATTTCCTGTGATAATTGCTTATGATTTGTTTTTGTCCTTTTTTGTAATTGCATTATTTCATGTAGTTTTATTAAAATAATAATAAATCTGAGTTAAAACATGGGAAAATAATAAAGGTATGATATTTCCTTAATTAGATATTTTTACCAGTTCATTCTTGTACATGTTGCATCCAAGTTAGTTGCTAAATTTACTGGCACTCCTTGCTTGACTGCATTTAGACAATAGCACCAGAGAAAATAATATTAGAACATCCCTAATAGACTTTAATATAAACTTCTGTAACATGATTCTTATTAAATGAAATCTAGTGCAAGTTTAGAAAATATACATGACAAAAATAAAACTGGACTCCTTCCACCATTTAAGTGGTAGGGAGGCTGGTGGAAAGCCTTGAAATCTTGGATGGAAGTTTTCACTGAGAAAGAATTTCTCTGATCCTTCTCTTCACTCTAGATCAAATGTCAAGCCTGTTCTGGCTCAGTTTCCTCTCTTTGGCTTTACTTTGAATCATTTCCCCACTTTGTACTTTCCTTAAAGAGGCACATAAGATCAGAAAGAACTTTAGACTCTTCCAACCTTTTCCTCCTAAGTTACACCCACAGAAAATGTGTGTTTATTTAATGTCAAAGACAAGGAAGTCATCTTAGAGCAGAGACATGTATACCATCTCTGGGTCAGAAGTGATGTCAAAATTTTGCTGGTCCAGGAGAACACACATAAAAGCCATGTCCCAGCTTAGTGTTCTGGATACAGTTTCCTCCAGACACTGATCCTGAGACACAGTGGAAAGAACCGACTTCTGGGTGAAACCAGAAGGAGCTGTTTCCAAAAGCAGCACACTTATGAAACCTAAACCCGTTTAGACTAAAGGGGCTCTCCAACCTTTCAAGTGGTGAACTTTAAAACCTTTATTATAAATTTATGGAGCACTGGGTAATGATCTTGCTCAGGATTTTAACACTCCTTTATAGAACCTTGACAATGTGATTACTCTGTCACTTAATTAATTGCTCTTATAGCAGAGCACAGGTTTTTCAGCATCTGTTTGGTGAATACCCATTGAAGCCAGTGGCCAATGGAGTCAATGTAATGTAGATCAAACAGACAGATAAATTGCTTTCTGGAGATCAACCTCTGGTTACTCAGGCCAATTAGAAATTATAAAAATATTTTCTTTTAGTAACACAACTTGATAAAGAGAATATCCTTTTTATATATGCTATTCTTTCCTGTGTTGAACCACTAAAATACTTGAATTATGCTTTTTTTACACATATTTTTGTTTTATTTTCTCCTAATTATATTCTAGGATAACATTGTGGGAGACTCCTATTCCCTTCTTTCCATCTCCCTATTTTACCTAAAATTAAGTAGGCAAATTATGTTTATGGAGGAGAAATCTGACACTTTGCTATATTATGAATTTTGCCCAATGGAAAAATAAATAAAAAATAGGAGTATATATTATAGTAACCCACTTTGATTTTTTTTAACTTGGTTTGAAAACCTTTATTGCTCTCACCATCTTGTTTTGACTGATTTTACTTTATTCTGTTTTGCTTGATAGTACCACGTTTGAGAGTATAGGCAACAACTTTGAAGACAATAAGATTCACTATGATGCCCATGCTGGTTTGACTACTATCTTCTTTTGAAGTCCTGTAATGTCTCCAAGGTTTTGGTTTTATTGGTTTTGTTCTTTACTGTTTTGTTCAATTTTGTTATAACTGATGATATAGGCAATTCTTTTTAAGATAGCAAGAGACATTATGGTAACCATTGTTGATCACCTTGTATTCTGTTTTTACATTTTGTATTATGTCCATCCTTTTGATTTGACTGACTATGTTTTGTCATGTCACATTTGGCTTTATTCTCTTCAAAAAGAAAAGTAATAAGAACTGTGGGCATAATAAAAACCAAAATGTGTAATTCTCATTGTAAAAACGAGAGGAAAAGGGGCTGGGGATTTAGCTCAGCGGCATAAGCACCTGCCTTGCAAGCAGGCGGTCGTGAGTTCGATCCCTGGTACCGATAAAAATGAAAAAGACAAAAAAAAAAAAAAAAAAAAAAACAAAAACGAGAGGAAAAAAGTGCTCTAAAGGATATAACTGTGTGTATATTTGAGTATATGGGATGGAAAAACATATTACTGAATTTTTGTTGGATCATTGGACAGAACTGTTTGCAGACTCACTGTTTGAATTTCCATTTTGTATGCTTTGATTTTGTTACTTGAACATCTATTTCTAAGAAGACAATATGTAATCTATTAACTAGCAATTTCCTACTGTGTATTTTTTGAAAGTCTGTATTACTTGTATCCTTTTTCTGTTTTTTTTTCTTTTTCTCATTAAATAAAATGTTTAAAAAATGTATTTCCCCCATGGTGTTTAAGGAGAAGAATTCAATTTTTTAACATTGAAATTCTAGGAAACTTTTTATTTCTGTGTGTAAAATGTGGGCATAACTTTTGTTTTCCTTAGGGTAGGGGAGAATGCATGACTATAAATTCAGAGGAACTTATCTGTTATAGATGAAGTGAAAAATGAAAATATAACAAAGCTTATCAGATCCAGATGTAGTAGTATATGTCTACAATTCCAGCACACAAGAAGCTCACAAAAGAATTGTTACAAGTTTGAGACCTGTCTGGGTTAAAAAGTGAGTTCAAGATTTGCCTCAAATGAGGTAGAGGAATCCTACCTCAATATGACAAAACATAACAAATCCATAACTTACCAATTTCACAAATATTTTGAAAAATTTTCCATTCAAGTATCAGTTAGAATACTGGGGCCATCCTTTTCATGGAGCAATATAAAAACCATACACTTACAAAATGGTAAAGCCTAGATTTATTTTTATATATTACACATCTATTTATTTTTATTGTCATTACCTTTCTAATGACATGAAAAGATAAATCTAACTAAACTTCTTGATAGTTAGAGTCATGTAGATAATTTGTCAATCTATTGTATCACAATTCGGCATATAGTAATTAGAAAAGTTTCCTGATAATATGACTCTCCCACTATGTAAAATTTAAAATATTTAACAGGATAATCAAGTGAATTACCTCATACTTTGTTCATAAATGCTATCATGCATAGTAATGATAAATTATAGATACTATTTTACATGTAGAAAGCTAGTTCCACGTGCATGTAAGATCAATTTGTTTTGAAGTTCAAATAATTGTTTACAAATTTTTCTCGTATGAGTTATTTTATTGTGTTAGTGTATCTTTGTAGCACATGAAATTTCATAAATCCATACAAACTTTGCATTCATCTTGAAGAATAGGTATTTATATTAAGAGATATTGTTTCTGTTTTCTTTTAAACCTGAACATGATCAGTCTCATCTGTTTACATTTATATTTGCTACTATTGTATCATTAGAAATCAAATGAAATTAATTCTTCACTATTATAATGTAGTGCTCTTTTTAATTTCTAGGAATATTCATATAGAATTAACAACAAGATTTGCTCTCAAGCTATGTCAGTTTATCTATACATACAATTTATGCATTATACACAAAAAATAAATTATGAAAAATATACATACAAATATTTATTCATATATAGATATATCTTTCAACGTAAAAATAAATATTTGGTATGTCAAATCCATGACACTTCAGACTTCTTTTTCTGTTTTTCATTTTTTAATTTTATTTTTAATTTTGAAGACAGTAAAATACAACAAAGCAAGACAGAAGAAAGCCAATCAAGACAATGCAGTGAAATTGGTACAGAACTTCAGAGCAGGATACCAGGATAATAGTAATAGGTACCATAGTATATCTTGTTATCTTCACAATAGTTGTCCATTTGATCAGGTATAGCAAAATCAAACCAAAAACAGAATATTAAGAATAGCAAAACAATTAATCAGCACCAAAGCAAAAGAGTGAAAACAATATTTACCTTCAAAGAGAAGATAGAAAGAATTCCCCCATATTTGCTATGTTTCATATGGTCATTCTCCCAAGAGAAGCTTAGACCTCTGACCCCAGGTCAGCAAAATTAAACCAACAGTACAAGCATTTAATTGCTTTATGTACCTTAGTTTCTATCAACTCTGGCTGTCCTCGAAACCATCCAGCTGCTGATGGAGGAAGGAATGGGGCATTTGATTCTCAGCCCATGCACTGGTAGGCTCATGAAAGATGCTAACTTATTTTCTCGCTGGTGTCCCCTCTGTTCATTTGCACTGTGCTGCTGCTCATTTGCCAAGAAAGAGGGCTGGTTGCCTTCTAGCTTGATCCCCCAAGTTCCAAAATGGCTGGATCTCAGGAGACACTGATTTGTTCTCCACTTCAGACTTTTTTACTCATATAATTTCAACTTCTTTCCAAAAATTATCTAGTATATTCACACAAACATTTTCTTATGTCATGTATTTTTTTTCCATCTGAAGAGTGAAGATGGCACTGCATTATCTAAGGAATGATGAAAGATGAGGTGTAGCTCATTTAAATTTACTGGGATTTACTATTTTTCAGATGATTCTTAACCAAATTTTGATATTATTGGAGGGCTTCAGTACAAATTTACCAAAAATTTCCCTAAGATTTCAGCATTCTTCTGTGTTTTCTTGTTTGCTTTTCTTTTTCAGGGAAGGATCTTGCTCTATTCCCTTACTGTTCTGACTTATAGTGGGAAGGTATGGAAAGTGAGATAAAGAATTGTCAGTTTGAACCACATATTTTGGTATCACCAAGTGTCTTTCTTTTATTGTCACTAAAGAATAAGGTAAAATACATTAGATATTTTGAGAATGGTATGAGAAACAAAATATTTCACTATTCAGCACACAAGAAACTGTCAATCATGCACTCTAAAAATATTTTAAATGTTATTGGAATGAACCACTGTTATATACTACATATAAAGTAAAAAATGTAGACATAGTTTCTACCTTCAAATACTTACAGAAAGCTTGCAGAGTATAAACATGTAATGACAGAATGTCTAAAGTTTGTAAAAAGATTAAATATAAATGCAAATAAAATTTTTGAGGATAGTAGAAGCTATACAAACATGATTGATTATTGAATGGAGCTTTTATGCTGTATAAATTAGGTGAAAATAATTGGAAAAACACATAAAGATTGAAACAAATGAGGTGGTGAGTACCACTTCCCAGTGCCAAACTTAGTTTTAAAGGAAGAAACTGAGTAAAGAGGTACATTATACTCTAAAAGTAATGAGGAATTTGAAACAATTGGAGTATTGAGAAGTCATGAAAATGATTTAAGCATGAGATAGAATTAGATTTATTTTGTTACCAAAATTCTGTATTTATTTAACAGATAATTGCTGAGTATAAGACTGGATGAAGAGAATGTTTGACATTATAAGATTTCAGACAAAAGTTGACTAAAAACATAACTTGAATTTTCATAAAGATTATTATCACTATTAGTTGCTTTTCTTATTGACACAAAATACTTGACACACAAAGTTAAATGGTTAAAGTTTACTTAGGAGAACACAGTTTGTAGATATTTCAGTCCAAAGTTGGCTAGCTCCACTTCAGCAGGAGAATGACGGGAGAAACAGCTTCTGACAGCTAGGCAGAAAGTAATAAAAACAGAATCAAGATGTCCTTTCTCTTTGGATTTAAGACTATTGGGTGGTGTCACCCACACCCTGGGTGGGCCTTGCTCCTACAAACACACAGAACTATGCTAAACCAAACAGTGGACTAATTTGGTTGTCACATACCTACACTTAATGTATGTTCACACAAATCAAACCATTCCAAAATCTCCAACAATAAATGTAAGAGGCTTTGGATGGACATTTAGACATAAACCAAAATGTGTCTCTGCAATAATAATAATTACTATAATTATAATTGATCAGTTTATTGTGTTTAATACACATAAATTATTAAATATGATTTCAAAATAACATTAATGGACCACATTAAACATGACATTATGAATAATATTTTACAACTAAAACTGTTAATTTTCTAATATAAGCTACACCATTATATATATATTTTTTCTCTTATTAGGGGCTAGTTTTTCATTCAATCATTATGATAATCTTCAGTACATGCCATAGATAGCAAATATTCCCTAGTTTAACTGACAGGTATGTATGTAAATGTTTACAATCAGGTAAACTAATAGAACTGTTGAAATATAGTCTTTATATATTCTGGCTAATATGTATCATTTTCAAAAAAATAAGTACTTGTACCTTAGAATATTTGCACATAAAAGCAACATTTTGCTTATTTTTACTTCAAGCATTTTAACCATTTTTCTTTCAAGATTACATGATTTCATAACTTTGATCATAAAAGGACTGGATTACATTTCTCAATAAGTTATTGCCATTATACTCTATGCTTATCACTCTAGAAACCAAGCACCAACCACACAGTTATAGATTAACTGACCAAGTCATCATGCTGTTCTGTATGCGTCATTTCCCCCACCCCAGTAACCTGTTTGCTGTGTCAACTTTTGTTCCCCTTGTAAGAGACAAATCACGCTGTTTCAACCATTGTTCCCTTCATGAGAGACAAATGTTCCTGGAATTGGCAGACCAAGGGCTATGAATTGGCTGACATCCACTGTGAAATGCCTCTGACCTCTAGCAAAGGGGAACAAAGGCCCACCTTGTTTATGCTTCTAATCGCTATGTAGTTAATGATCAATGAGCTAATCATAAATGAATTCAAAATTCTAACTCAGTTGCACACCTTTGCAAATTCCATCTGCACTGTGTCACTGGGCCAGCTAAAAGCACTTTTACACTTCTTTTAAAAATACATCATCCCATTTTTCATCATGGGGCCTTTTTTTTGGTGTGTTACAATTGCCTTGTGTCTAGACTCTAGGGCACCTTAGTGACGCTCTTTTGGAAAAACATGTATATCAGCAACATTGCTGCCTGAAAGAAATTGTAGAAAATGTATCTTGGATTTGGAATAAGCACCTTATATTTCTACTATCTATAACTAAAAACAGATTTTACTTTATAGTAAAAAAAAAGAAAAACAATAGTTGGATGATGTTTCTTTTAAAAGAACATAACAGTGTGATACACGTTAACTTAATGTAACACTGTTAATGCAAATGTCAAAAGTAAATATTCTTCACAAATATTTTCAGTTTTAATCTTTTAGGAGGTCATTTTATTTATTTTATTCATGAATATAGTACAAAATTAAGACCATGTCTAAGGAATTCAGCAAGTGCCTAAATTAAATGACTATTGTTGTGCTACATATGTGACTTTCATACAGTGTAAGACCTACAGTAAAATTTGTGAAAATTCTAGCAATCTAGTACCATTCATGAAAGAATTTTTCATTCATTTTAGGAAAAAGTGACAGTTTCAGGATGGAAAAGAGAGAAAGAAGCAAATGAATGGAGAGATCATGATTAGTAATTACAGAATATTACAAAATATCATTGCTAACTACTGGCATTAATTTATGTAAATACTGGAATATAAAAACCAACAGATTTGAAGTATACCCTACATTTTGATAAGTAATTGCTCCCCAAGAAATCTTGTTTTCATACTAATTATTAAGTTCTTGATGACTTCAATTATTATAAGCATGAACATTTTAAAAAATACATTGAATATTAAAAATAAATACAGTCATTAGTTTCACAAGAAATTATAAAGAAAATTGATGACTATATACACAATAGCCTTAAAGTTATTTACACAAGAAATTCAAGACATAATCTAAGAATCTTTCAGCAAAGAGTGACATAACCCTAGATATGATAAAATCTTTAAAAATAATGACAATAATAATAATTTAATGAATAATAATTGATCACTGCAGAACACCACTCGTCTGAGTTCAGGTAGAATGTGAGGGAAAAAGTAAAGTATTAAAGGGTCACAATTTGTGGAATTAAAATAGTATTGAATAGAATTACAACTTCTAAAAATATTTCATATTTGTACACATGGTTCAAAGAAAGCTGTGTTTAGATGGATAGTATAGATGTTTTTTAAAAGTGTTTAAAGGTTTTGGGGGCTGGGGATTTAGCTCAGCGGCATAAGTGCCTGCCTTGCAAGCAGGCAGTCATGAGTTTGATCCCTGGTAGCGATAAAAAGGAAAAAGACAAAAAAAAAAGTGTTTAAAGCTTTTGGAGCAATTTTGTTGACATTTATTCATTTAGTATATTTGTGTATTTATGTATGTAGTTGTTTGCATATATGTGCAAGAGTGTATACATGTATAACCCCTCATTTTGAGGTAAGATAACATAATAAGGATAGTTTTGCTATGAAGATCACTAGATAGATTCTGCTTCCGTTGATGTGATCTTAGTTAAGTTAGCAGATACTGGTTACTACTGTAACCTATTCAGTATAACAGCATTGCACTTGGTCACTGCCTTATCAGTGACATTCCTCCAAGGCTTTCACACACACCTCTATCTCTACTTTGTAAAGTTGAAATCCTGTCAATTAGTATTTCAAAGAAGACCAACACATACTTGGAAAATTACTATACATACTTTAAACGAAATTCATTTTGAGAATGGAAAATATGACATTTGTCCCTTTAGATCATATTATAGAAATTTTTAAATGAACAGGAATCTAAATACCAGAGCAATGACAGTAGTGCTTTCAGTAACAAGCTGAATCTTTGCAATCTCAAATTTCACAATACATATGACACCTTAAATAACACAAAAATTGATATATTGAGTAAATCCACTACACTTTAAACCTTTGTAAGTAAAAAAAAATTATTGTCAAGAAATTTAAAAAGATACAAAATTATTTAAAATATTCTTAAATCAAAATCTGAAAACTATTTCCTTCCTCCTTTCCTTCCTTCCTTTCTTTCTTTCTTTCTTTCTTTCTTTCTTTCTTTCTTTCTTTCTTTCTTTCTTTCTTTCTTGTACCTGGTATGAAATGCAACACATCACACTTGCCACACAGGTACTTATACTTCTGAGCTAAATATCTGATTCCAAAAAATTGATTTTTATTGTGAACATTTAAAGAAAATTTAGAACTCAAGAATAAAAAATGAGACAACACCAGACTGAATTTTTCACACAACACATTAGAATTGTGGAAAATTATTGGGATGCAAAATGGACTGAAGCATTGGATCAATTTATAGGCAATGCTTAATGAAATAATTCCATGGGACTCTAAAAGAACTTTTTTGACGTGAATTGTCTTTAGTCATAAAATCAACAAACTATTCAATATCTTTCTTTTAAATCTTATACTAAAGTGTCATGGCAAACTCCTTGACAAACAATCTAGGGAGCTTATTGTTTTCCAAGAGGTACATAGTGGGCATATTTTTCAACACTACAAAAATGATTTGGTGCATATTTTCACTCTCTCTCTCCCTGTCTCTGTCTCCTCTCTTTCCCTCTGTCTCTCATTTTATATATATATATATATATATATATATATATATATACATGTATATGTATATGTATATGTATATGTATATGTATATGTATATGTATATGTATATGTATATCATGGCAGGCATTCGATGTTTCTTTTCCAAAATTTAGCTATTGTCAATGTTCTTTTAAGACATGAAATCCTTAAGAGATGTTTAATTTATTTGGTTTCCTTTCATGGATGACATCCAGTGCCTTTATAAAAGAATTCATCAAGACAATGACCCAATTCACCTTCTTTTCTTGTGAGGACAGAGTGCTTGTTTCTCTGGAAGGTTTTTTGTTCAAGGATCCATGTTGGAAGCAGAGGCCAGACTGTCACTGCATAATGAATATGCTTGTGTCTTGCCCCTGAATTCCCTAGCCTCTGGAGCCCTGAGAAATATGTTACCTGTTTCAGATATATCCAAGTACTTTTAGAGCAACAAGAATGAATTAAACAAATGTCCATATTTCAGATATTTATTATTTCTATTTTGAAGAGATGGTCAAAGTATTTTAAATCCACCTTACCTGCAGTATTTCTTCTCTCCTAATGAAGGAAATAGTACAGAAAATGCTTTCAATCTCTTCCTGCTATATCCTCGTGGTTATGTAAAATTAAGGAATCAAATATTTGTGCACAAGGAAACTATGATATTTATAAGTTATTGTACTTTTGTGTGCATAAATTCAAAGAGAAGTCAAATCTATATGGAGTGAGGTTCTAGGTAAATTTTGATTTCATTTTTTTCCAGCTTATCTTTCCACTGCTTTTGGAAATGAGCCAGCATTAATATAAAATCAGGGAAATTCATTGGTTTAAAATAAAATCATAAAAAGTATATACTAAAATTATATCAATGTCACAATTATTTTGAAAGTATATTATAGAGACACTTGGAACTGCAAATGTAGGACATTTACAGAAATATCCAAGAAATGCTGAGTGTGAGTATTTAGCTCCTTAGAGTGTTTTAGAAAAGGATTCTCATGTGTACCTTTATTTTTTCTCTGAAATTTCATCTATCTAAAAATGATAACTATGAGCCAATCTAAATGTCTTGATTGAAATACAACATAGTTTTAAGAGTTTGAAGTATGATTTAAAAAGATAGCATTTAAATTAATGAGAAACAGTTTCTCTTCATGTGGCTATTTCCTAATTTAGAAATTAATTTAATTTGCCACATGGTTTACTAAATTCTCTTCAGCTAATTGTATAATACCACAATGAGTACTAAGCAGCTAAATTGTGAAAACTAAGTTGAGTTTAGTTTTCTCTCCATTGGTTTTGTAGAATCAATTGACTTCAAACTTGTGTTGACACCTTTTATAAGAAAACAAGTGAAGTTCATTCTGCGTATGTATTTTAATGCTAATGGAAAATTATGACTATACGTGTGTGTTGTTACTGTAATACCATTTTCAAGGTAACTCCACCTAGTCTATGTAATATACATGCAATTTTCAGGCACATCAAGTTATGGATGAATGTCAGAGTTTGTGCTATAAAGGGTTAAGTGGCTGGGCACAGGTACCTCTAGCTGCGTTGGAAGAGAGCCTGTGCAAGATAGCAACACAGCTGAGACAGCTGAGGACAGGGGCTGCTCCTCCTCCTATTCTAGAGCCACGACCTGCTGACCCTGGAGATCGAAGAGTTCTCTTTGTTCACAAACTGTACTGTTTGTAAAAGTCTTTAAACTGACTCCCAAAGTCCTAGTTTGTTCTTGCACTTGCCTTAGCATGACTTTCTTCTGTTTGAAAATCAAATAAATATGAGCTGCCCTTAGAAGATCTTTATCTAACCCCTAAATAAATTTGAATTTTGTTAGAGGGTTTTGATCTTCCTGAAGACCTAAAAAACATATTTTATCTTCCATATTGGTCATTATTATTATTTTTTTTTTTTACTAATTCAGGTAATTAGTGCTGGACCAAGATTTTACCAGATATGTACGTAAAATGCTTATATTTCAGTGTTGAAATATATGTGTTTATTTTAATGAAGCACTGATGGTTTCTAACTATTTGGTCACATAATTCCAACATTTTTGCTAATTGGTACGTGCTATATCACAGGATAATGTTATTACTTTTTGTACTATTTGTTTTTTGAGACAATGCAGTGAGAATTCCAGAATGGGAAAATATAGGCAAAGAATGAGACATTTTCAGCACTAAAATGCTATGTAACTTCCAAAAATGAGATGGAAATAATATAGACCAGAGGTATATATGTTATACATACTAAAATTGATGTTGTACAGACTATTTTCACATTTATTTAAGTAAATGATGAACGCAGTAATTTATTTCTGTATTTTACAGTGGTTTAATAATTACAAGCAATGACAATTTAGCCACTTTAGAAATAAGCACATATCTATTTTCTTAAAGTCTTCAAGAGTAACATAAATTTCAAACTTTTCAAGTTCCACAACTGATTAGTACCACTGTAACAATAGAGATGACCCTCCATGGGGTGGTCTCAATAATTTCAAAAACTGAAAGCTCTTCCGTTATTCTTTGTACCTTGAAATGAACTCTAAAGTAGTATTTGAATTTTATTGATGAGCATTTCACGTAGCATACTAAAAATTGACAATACCATTATGTTTGTGAATATATAGATACCTAAACTGACATGTATTTATGTATCTATATCTACACCTACAATTTAATATGTATGTGCAAATAACAGTTGTTAAGTTTTCACAAATCATTAAAACAGTAACTTGTGTTCACTGTCAATTTTGATCCTATTTCCTTTGATTTTACATAAGGTTTTTATAAGATAATATGTGGTAATAATGTATATATCCATTCTCATCAAGGTTTTAGAATTAATATGACTTTTATATACTTATCAATTAATGTGATGACTGAGAAGGCTCAATTTAGAATATTTAGAGAGGAATATATTTTAATACCTAAATAAGAAATTTGAACTGCATGGAGATAACATTTTTGTCAATATTCTATAAAGAATAATGCTGATAAAATATGTATAAATACTTAATGCCCATGTGCACTATCAAAAAAGAGATTTGGTGAGTTTCCTAACTTTAACTTCTTGGAAGTTAAAGAAAATTATAGAAGAAGACATATTCAAGTTCTGTGACAAAACTTCAATGATTTCACTTGCAGAGTTGTTTCTTTCAGTGCTCTAAACAGTGCATGATCATACGGTCCTAGCTGGCCTTACACAACATAAAATTATTCATATATTTGTAAGATTACGTGATGATTTATATTCCCATCATTTTGCTTAAAATATCAAACTACTCTTCTAATGCTACAGTCACAAAAGTTCACCTTCAAAGAGATAAGACATAGATTAAAATTAAAGTAGAATATCAGGTGATCTATGAGGGTCACTAAGAATGAAACCAGAAGATGTCAGGATGGTCACTTCCTGACCTCTCTGGACAAGTGCATTCATGATTATGCCTACACTGGTTAAGCAGCTACACTCTGTGAGCCTACATCAGACTTTTATGCAACTTTATGAAATGAAGTAGGACATGACTTCTATCAGCAAAAAGCTGAAGTCCACTTGATAGATACCTTGTTGCACTGGTAAACTTCCTCTGAAATGTTCATTCTGTATTGACTTATGTCTACATTCAATGATAGATCAATAAAAGTTAAAAAATAACTCACACATTCAAAGTAAATAAATGCTATGAACTCCTGTTTATGTGTATTTCAGGTGAACAAACACAACTTAGGTGACCTAAAAGTCATGAAAGTTTGCTTGTTCCCTTAGTTTAATACCTACTTTATCCACCAAGTATTGATCTAGCATTTTAGTCGTCTGTTTTTCACATGACATTTTGGAATAATATAAAGTACTATGGCTATGAAATAGCACTAGTAGCCACAAAAAACTTCACATAGGTTTAGACATCAAATGTACAACAGTATTTCTTGAATGCTGAGATTCTGGGTATTTTAAGACAAATTTTGAAGATATAAAATACATGTACCATGCAATCTATGATTTAGAAATCTATAACTCAATCATTAAGTGTATATTCCCTGAATAGTGTGGTCCTATCATAAATGGAATGAACTCATTTTTCCCTTCAGGCATTTCACTTTGCACTCCTGTAACAAATTATTTATGACAAAGTAAATTTAATTATAAGGAATTTGATATGAATAAATTCCCAATGGTTTGAAACTCAGAGGTTTTGGAGAATGGACTGTTGTAAACATGACATGGGATATATGTTTATCAATTTTTTGGGCTCCAGAGAACCGTGAGAGAATAACCAGGCTTTTCCCACTAGATAACTGTCAACACCTTGATTATATCACTTGATCGTAGTGAAGATGAGTTTGTTTGAAATAGTGTTTTATTTTTCATATACATAATTCATGGAAAATTTGTAAGTTATGACAGTCTCATTAAAAGTAATGGTCTTTTACTGTTCAATTTATTCTCTTTGTTAGTAACTTTCGTGTGATTGCAACAAAATACCTGGAATAATCAATTTATGAGTGGATAAGTCTTATGTTCATAAAAGTATTGGATGTTTGAATAGTCTTTTGGGACCACTGTTGTTGGGTCACAGGGGAGACATATATTCATAAATGTATGGTGGGTCATAAAGAAATTCCCTTATCTTACAGCAAAAAACAAAACAAAACAAACAAACAAAAACCCAAAAAAACACTCAGCAGAAAAAGAAGATCTAGGTTGTGAATGTTCTCCACATTGGGTGAACTCAATGAAATCTTCCTTCCACTTGACCTCAACTACAAAATGTTCTACAACCACTTGATGGTGTCACGGACAGAGAGTCAAGCAGTGAATACATGGAATTCTGTGGGAAAACATAGACAAAGAATATAATAGCATCTCTGCGTCTTTCAAAAGGCTGATAATGTGGAGTAGACAGATGTTTCACTGATACTATTTGAAAACCTTGTTTGGTAAAGCTTGCTTCACAAATGTAATTCTTTCTACAGACATGATTATAACCCAAAGCACTTAAATATCAAAGTTAGTTTCCCATAGGGAAATGAAAGAAACTCATAAGATTAATTCTACAGCCCTAGACTATCTATCTCTCTCTCTATATATATATGCATATGAATAAATTTATTTTTATTATAAATATAAATGTATTTATTATAATTATAAATTTTATTATAAAATATAAATGTAGTGTGATATAATTTTATTTTTATTATAAGTATAAATAAAATAAATGATTTTATTTTTATTATAAAATAGAAATGTATTTATTATAAATATGAATTTTATTATAAAATATAAATATAGCATGATATAAAATGTGAAGAAAATGAAGAAATTAACTTACAATGACCTTTAATATATCTAGCACTAATGTGAGGCAGACATGAGAAAGGAGGGTGATTTCCTAGGATGACTTTCATTATCATTACATGAATTATGGCTATCTATTGGCTTAGTGTACTCTCTTTTCATGAAATTTAATGGAAGTTCTATCTAGGGGCCCTTGTTTTTGCCTCCTTTTTAAGGATATCAAAAAATGTGATGTTGCATTGTCATTAAACATATCACTTGTGACTACAGTGTCTTCTGGTAGATGCTTCTCTACAAAAGGTTGCATTGCTTTCCTAGTATTCCAAATCTCACTGATGTGATTCTAACAGAGGCAATCGCCTGTCTTGTTCTGTTCATTTTACACTGATGAGATCTCTTCCATTGCTTATTGCTTTTGGGAGAGGTTCACCAGTAACTATGCAGTGAAATTAAAATCATTGTCTCATTTGCATGACATTCAGCATGAGGTAATGCTTAGATTGCAAGACATCGCTTGCTGATTAAGTTAAAGTTTATTAGGAATGTGTGTTCATCTGTGGAATACTCATTGAAAAAGATTCGCTAAACTTTATTGATAGAAAATCAAACTTCTTTCCTGAACAATTTTTCCAATACACAGTCCCATTTTTATATTTGTTATCTTGCCTAGCAATTTCTAACTTAAGTCACTGAAAGAATGTGATAGCACAGACCGCACATTTTTACATTGTTTTGTAAATACAGTATTTCGGTATTTTCCAATATTTTTAAGACAATGTGCCAGAAACATTGCTTATATTCACACGCTTTTTACCTGTATATCTTCATATGAGCAGAACTCAGAAGTATTAAGTATTTTAATTTTTAACTGTTATGACGTAGTTGGGTTTTGGCTTGATGCCAAATGTTTTATTTCTTTTTAAACAATGCAGAAATTACATGATATAATAATTAATGAAAGCAGTCAATGATGGGAATTATTTGATGTAATACCATAAATAAAAGGACAGGCCTCATAATATTGATGTACATGGAAATCTTATGTGTACAATTAAATAGCATCAGCAACTCTTGCTACGTCATGTTTGGGCTGCTGTTTAAATTACTCCACTCTCATCCTTCACCATTGTCCTTCCCACTACCCACATACACTTTGATGGGACTTTCTCTTTAAATAAGTGGAGAAATCTCTCAATAAAGGTAATTATTTGCTAAGGATATTCAGCAAAATTTTCTGCTTGTCTAGCTTTGAAAGTTAACATAGGCAATAAACAATTTCCATTTTAATTGGAATTTAAGTTATGTGCTTGAATACGTTTTCAGTTTTATATCAATGTCATTAGACAAGTATAAACAGCTTGTAAGAAACATGATAAGCTTATAACCTAATGCTTGCTTTCTACTTCATACAGTAGAATATTATATTTTCTAGTTGTAAACTCTATTGCCACATACCATGCATTTACTTTCAAATCAATTTGAAGGCATAATCTGTCTAGAATACTGCCTAAGAATATTGACTTTATCTTCAGAAGAGCTTATACTTGAAAAATAGAGTAATTAAAATTTGAGTTATACATTAACTAAAAATTTTCAGTATTATGTGGGTATGTCATAATAGCACTGTACATTAATAAGAAAAAATAATGATAATTATTTTACTATTTTTTAGAGTTTGTATTCCTCAGTTATAAACTCCATACAAATAATGCAGACTTCTATATTCTATATGGCCCAGCATATATAAATTGCATTAGCTATGAAACACCCAGCTATATATATTTTAAACTTTCAAGTTATCATTTTTTGTGCTGATAGGTTCTTTAAAAATAGATGAATGTGTTTTATAGATTCCCAGAAACAAATGAGTATAAGGAAAACATGATGTTTAACATCTCTACACTTCAAGAAAAGTGACATTTTTGTGCATATTTATTTATAGTACAGTTGCTTTTTTTAGATTTTGTACAAATATTTAAATAAAATATTTGAATAAAGTGTCACATGTAATGTTCCATTAGTGTGTTTTAAACAAATAATTATTAAACTAACATATAATAAAACTTACATTTGTTTTCTCTCTAACTATATGATAGAAACATATAAATTTTAAACAGTTTGAGATTCATAAAACATATATATCTTTGTCCCAAGAAAGATGATATTGTGTGGAGTACTCACTATAGCTTGAAAAACTGCACAAGTTATTCAGTGATCCTTGATTCTTCAATTGAACTTTCATGTTCTGTGCAATATAAATGTATTCTTAGTATTTCTGCATCTATGTTTTAATAAAATGTTAACAATTTTAGCATTGCTTTACATACATAAAATATATTCTCATATATATATATATATATATATATATATATATGGAAAGAAAAAACATATGACAACTGAAAATGTTTTTAAATCTTACTAATATAAAGATGTGCCTCCTAGGGAAGCACATTCTAAAAAATATGTTATTAAATAGAGCATCCATATTTCATCAAGAATTTAGCCTTCCAAAGCTTAAGATTTTTATGCATTTATTGTTGAATTTTGAACACTGCATTTCTGAAATGCTTTTCAATAAGGTCAGCTCCTCCATAATTTTTACAATAAAAAATTATATGAAAAAATATTTCTATTAAGAAATCATGTATGTAGTCACTGATGCATTTCATATAAAAACATTCAAATTCTACTTTACACAGAAACACATAGTAAGCTTCAAGTTGCTGATTCATTGTGATTAGAAAAATGGGAACTGGCTGTGTCAGGACACTCTGACCTCATGAGCTCTCAGGTCATTCATCCAGAATTGTCTTTCTATTTATCTAGTGACTGGGTTTTTTGAGCTATGCCAGAAATTTCCAACAACTTACCTAAACTGAAACACTGGTTTTGTCAAAAGAAGAAATAGAAATACCACTTAACAAGTACCATTATGTACTACAATGCTTCTTTCATAATTAGTGTTCTTTTACAATTTTCTGCTTTTGAATCCAAAGACAAAGTAATGAAGTTAAACTATGGCCCAATTTAGAAGAAAGAGATAACATGAACAATATGTTTAGCCAGCAGATGTCACATGTCACTGCACCATGGTCCTAGTGGGCATGTCTGGTGGTCAAATTGGCAGCAGGTTCTGATACTCACACATCATTGCTTTCACAGCCATGCAAAATGCAAAAGCCATGAGTCTTGGAGGCTTTCACTCAGATATCTAAATTACCTTTGGGAGGCCTGAAAACGCTCCACTAATGTGTTGTACATTAAATTGTGTGAATGATGCCTAAAGTACAGTGGAGGCTCTTGTAGGTTTGAGATACCAAGAATTTGGATAGTCTGCTGAGAAATGGTGCATAAAATTTACAGAGCAACCCTAAGAAAGAAGACACAGGTCCTGAAACTCAAAATGTTGTTATTTCGGAGGAATTCAAGCAATTTGGAACTCACAACTCAAAATTATCTTCAGATGCTAGATGTAACATGTAAAATTTAATGTCTTCTTTGTGGTATTTTGTTTCAAATGTTTTCTTTTGCCCTAGTCTGCCATTTTAGATTGAAAATGTTTACTCTGTGCCATAGTATGTTGGAATATTTAATGATCATTTTGATTTTCACAGATATTCATAGCTAGGGATTTCTTTGAATAATACAGGGAATTTGAATTTCAAATTTTTTAAAATGTCAGAACTAATTCCTACATATGAATTAAATGCCTTTTGTATAATGAGATCTACAAATTTCTTTAGGAATTCAGGATAGGAATGTTTTGGTTTATTTCAAAAATATCCTTCTGAAGTTCTCATACGTATCTTTTTGGGAGCCATTGAAACTTCAAATTTAAAAATGGGCAGTGCTACAGCATGGCCTAACAGAAATTAAAGAGATGTCTCAAAAGACAAGGTAAGTTCCCCTGGCTGCCTGCTTTCTAGTGTGGTTCATTTTGCCAAAACTGCCTGTAACCCTCTCTCCTCATGGCCACTGTTACTCTTAGAAACCTCCTATCTTGTAATAGGAATTTGTTATTTGTAATGCTCATCAATTTTTACAGAGAATGTTTTTGAACACTGGGTGCCTTGTGTTTATTGCCAGGTACCTAGGAATTTTCACACCTATATTTCTAATCCTTTTCAGATTCCTTGCACAAATATACTAAATGTGTACCACATCGTCTGGTAGCATCAGGAATAGCTTCATTCAGGATGCCAATTTTATGTATTAGACATTTTCCAACTGTTAGGACAGCATATTTAACACAATTTAAAGCAGGAAAGAGTTTTTTTGGCTCACAGTGTAAAGATGCTGATGAAGTCCACTGAATCCAAGACAGAAATTTCATGGTGGAAGTGTGTATCTCGATCAATGGCAGCCGGGTTGCAGACCAGAGAAATAGCACAGTGGGGATTAGGGGCCACACAGATCTCAAGGAAACACATCACAAACTACTGTGTCTTGGCCAGAAATGTACTTCACAAATTCTGTTGGTTGATATGTAAGCTTTTCAAGGTCTAACCAACACCTGCTTTAAATAAGTGGTCCTTGTAATTTTTTAAATTAAATTATTATCTGTAAAATAATAATCTCAAATGACTCAATTTGTTTTTCTCATCTGTTAGTCAGTTTATAATAAATACTAGAGATACTCAGATTCTTAAGAGAAAACATTTATTTTGGCTGAAAGTGTTGGAAGTTTGAATCCATTGTCAGGTGTGATCATTGATGTTGAGCCTTGTGCAAGACACATAATTACTGGAATGTGTGGCAGAAGAAGCTATTACCTCATGGTTGAGAATCAAAAAGAATGAAGATAAGTAAAAATAACGGATTGATAATCTGTTTCTGGGTCGCATCCTTAATGACACCATTCTCCTACTTCATCCGCCTTCTAGAAGTTTTACAATATCCTAAGAGTGCCATGTACTGGGGGCCAAGCCTCCAACACTTGGAGTTTTGAAGGACGTCAAAATCAAAACATATTTTATCTGTTAGAGATAGAAATATTTTATTTCTGTTAATATAGAGTAGCCAAAATTTCATAGATATCACATTCATTTCTTTTTGTTTTTGTTTTTGGTGCTGGGGATCAAACTCTTGACCTTGCACTTACCAAGCAAGGCAAGACTTATACCACTGAGTTAAATCCCTGGCCATTCATTACTTTGTATATTCATCTCTTGACCACTGCATTAAAGTCACTTAAAATTTTGAATATAAAATTTACTTTTTTTTTGGTCTTTTTGAGACAGAGTCTTACTTGCACTTCTGGTTGGTCTTAGAATCACTTTTTTGCCCAGGCTGATCTTGAACTTGCAGTGATCCACTTACCTTGGCCTTCCAAGTGCTGGGGCTATGGGAGTATGCCACCTTACCTGGCTCAATGTGCATTTTCTACTACTGATCTTTGGCACTCTGTTAATGGAAACCAGAAGCAAGTAAAATTTTGAAATATTGACAAGCAACAGGTTGATGAAATCATTCTTAATAGCAGGATATATTATAGTGACGCACTTTGACTTTCTATTAACTTGATTTGAAGTCCTGTATTGCTCTCACCATCTTGTTTGGACTGATGTTTCTCTATTCTGTTTTGCTTGATAGTACCAGGTTCGAAAGTTTAGGCAACAGCTGTGAAGATAGTGGGATTCATTATGACGCCCATTCTGGTTGACTATTATCTACTTTTGAAGACCTGTAATGTCTCCAATGTTTTGGTTTTGTTGGTTTCGTTCTTTACTGTTTTGTTCAATTGTATTATAACTGATGATATAGGCAATTCTATTTGAGATAGCAGGAAGCATTATGGTAACCATTGTTGATCACCTTGTATTATGTTTTTACATTATCTATTATGTCCACCCTTTTGATTTAACTGACTCTGTTCTGTTATGTCACATTTGGTTTTACTCTCTTCCAAAAAAAGGAATAAGAACTGTGGGAGCAATAAAACCCAAAATGTGTAATAGTCATTGTACAAAAGAGAGGAAAAGAAAGTGCTATAAATGGTATAACTGCATGTATATTTAAGTGTATAAGATAGACAATGATATTACTGAGTTTTGTTGGATCACTGAACAGAACTGTTTGCAGTCTCACTGTTTGAATGTCCACTTTATATGCTTTAATTTAGTAACCTGAACAAATATTTCTAAGATGACAATATGTAATCCATTAACTAGTGATTTTCTACTGTTTATTTTTTTCTGAAATTCTGTATAACTTGTATGCTTTTTCTGCTTTTTTTCCTTTTTCTCCTTAAATAAAATTAAAAAAAATAAAAAAATGTTCTAACTGTAACCTGATGATATTGGTTTACATAAGATTGCTGTATTACTTTTATGACCTTCACAGAACCTTGAGGTACTGTATGTGAATCTACTAACTGGCACCATGTAAATCAATTTATGTTCAATATTTTATTTTACTTCCTCATTGTCCAAATCAACCTTCATTTAACCTGTGGATGATTGTTCCCCCTGGAGAGACAATAAGAAAACTTTTATTTAGAGATTTAGGAATAGTTTCAATATATTTTCCACATTCTGTAACATTCTTATGAAAATAATGCAACCTTAACTTAAGAAAATTTGAAAAGCCTAAAACAGTATACCATGAATAAGACTCTTCCATAATTCCAATTGTTGGCAATGAGCTCCAGACCCAATTACTTAGTATATAAATAAAATATTCAGACACCAAAAAATCTTGACAAAGCAAGCTCGCTTGCACAGGAGTCAACACTATACCCTTAAGGTGAGGAAACAAGCAGACAAAGAGGCAGCAACCGTCTTCTTGTTTATCTTAATACATGAGAAAGAGTTGATTTTCCCCATTGGTGGAGTAAAAGGCTATCCTGATTGAATATTCTAAGTGAATATATAATATATTAGATATAATCTGATGTAAGCCATGTATGACGAGCACATGATCAACAAATGTTTGGTTTTGTGAATTCATTTGGGTGGTAATTCAGAATTGTTAATTTTTTTTTTTTTTTACTGTTATGAGGTAGCATGTTCATCAATTCACTTTTCAGATATGAAAGACACCATAATTACCTGCCATTTGAAAAATAAATTTTGCATAGCCATAGAATGATTGTGATTTTGTAATGTTCTTTTCCCTTTTTTTAAAAAGCATGTATTGAAGACATTTTATCTATTTGCCTAAGATATATTTGTTATGGTTTTCTGGTGAATAGTCTTGTGGCTTTAATATGGAGACCATGTTAAATAAGTTAGGAAATATTTCCTCCAGTTCAACTGTGTAAATTGATATTTGAAGAATTACATAAAGTATAATGCAGTAATTTAGAAAAACCCAAGTAAAAATATGAGGTTTTCCAAATTGGCATCATTTTTCATTATTATTTCTGTGTTTCTCTGAAATAGATTTATTTAAACTTTGTTTCATAAGTTGTATGTTCCTAAAAATCTCCACTTCACTAAGATTATGAAATGGCTTGGCATTTTATTGTTCATATAACTAATGTAATCCTTTTATTTTTGTATGTTTCTTACATATGTTTTCAAGTTTCTATTGATCTTCACTTTTTCCTTCTAGTGTGATGATTTACATAAATGTCTACTATCCTTTGGATACCACTTGTGTGGCAGTATAAGCTCTATGAAAATCAATTTATTCTTTATGTTTATAAGATAATATTATCATATTACGTTCTACTGTATCTATTATTGATAACTTCCTTTTAAAATGTGTCAGTTATAAAATTATGTGACAGTTTTCTCTTTAATTACATTTTAGTGCCTGTAACAACTATTTTTATTATTTTTAAATTTTGTATTTATTTTGTATTTTAGTACTGAGAATCCAACTCAAAATTTCATAATTGAAAGCCAGTCATTGTGCACCTGAGCTATAATATCTGAACTATAAACTATTTTTACAATATTTTTTCACACAGTATTTTTTTGTCTTAAAATGTTTTTACATATGAATTTAACTACATTTTCAAAAACCTGGACCACTTTACTGATGAACTTATTCCATCACATGCAACATTCAAGACAACATAAAAATTTCTGTTGTTTCATTTGCACCATTTAAGTTTCTATAAATTTTATATTCCATGTATTGATACCATTGATGTTCAATCACAGGATGTATAGTAAATTCACAGAGCTGTGATTTTACTTTTAATCCTTATAAGATATTTAATATTTCCATATAAACAGGTTAAGGAAATTGTAGTAATGTGTTCTGAGGCAAAAATGAAGAATTCAGAAGGGAAGAAATTGACATGTGAAGTAAGACAATATGAAGTTATAAAAATAAACATTTTATTTGTTTTTTATTTGTTTTTATTATAAATATTTATTAAGTCTGAAGACAGTTAACTTTTATAGTTCCATGAGGAAGATGATATAATAAAAAAGCTACATACTTGTAGTTTAGCTAAATTACCCACCTTCAGATCTAAGTCTAATCATTTACAGTTTCTTCTTGGGCAAGCTTCTAACTTCTGTGAAACAGTTATAGACATACCTACATCAAAGGTTTTTGTAAAAATTGAAAACACTTATTTAAAGCATGTAGTATCTAATAATGCTATCTCAATAAGCACTCTTAGACTACCTAACTGTTATAATTAACCTGTTTTAACTGGTGCCTTAAATACAATCTGATTAACCAACTTAAAAAAGAAATGGACCAGCAGGTAGTTTAGAAATCAAACTCTTTGAACCACCTGTATTTTTTCAGTCTTGTTCTTCTTCTCTAGTGGCCTCTGTTTCTTCTACTGCCCACACTCCTAACTCATTCCTATCATGCTCTTTCTATAGAGTGACCAACTGGCCATATGATTCATCCAAAGTATAATAAGTGCTTGTGCTAATTATCAAATAACATTTCATGTTTCTTCCTTTTCTTAATTCAAGTAAAAATTATAAAGTTTTCCTTTCCAGAAAAAAAAAATTAATGAATAATCTGGTTTTAAGTATGTCAGTCTCCATTGGTTTTAAGACAATCAGATTGGAGAGTTGTTGATTACTAATCAGAAACAGGTTCTTTACCTCTTAAACCTCTTTGTCTTGTTTTGATTTGTTATTTTTGCTCAATAGCCACATATATGCAGACTTTGTTGGACACACAGTGAAAACCATAATCATTATGTGATTATTCAACCAGGTATCAAAAAGTTTAGGCATCACCTGATGCTTCTCCTTCTTTACTAGAACACAGCCATCTTTGACTCTACCTACAATACATATTCTTTAACTACCCCTCTTCCTCCGTCTCTAGGTTAGCCACAACAGCTTCCTAGACTTCTCAAAAAGCCAGTTAAGGAATATTCCATGTTACTTCCCCTACAAAACACAAAACTCTCCTCAATAGCCAGAATCATAAAAATGATAGATTTGGAAAATAAAAATACAAGGCATACAGTTAAATTTAGATTTATCATTATAAGTGAGTAACTTTTTAGTGTGTATTTTTTTCCAGTACAGAGGCTTGAACCCAAAGCCTTACTTGAATCCCCAGCCCTTTTAATAATTTTTTTATATAAAGAAAAAAAAACAAAACAGAAAATGGGTAGAAATAATACATAATTTCAAAAAATAAACAGTAAGAAATCACTAGTTGATAATTACATATTGTCCTCTTAGAAACAGTTGTTCAAATTACAAAAGTAAAGTGTTCAAAGAGGACATTCAAACAGTGAGACTAAAAACAGTTCTGTTCAAATATACAACAAAAATGTAGTAATATGTTTATCAATCATATACACTTCAAGATACATGGAGTTATATCTTTTAGAGCACTCTCTTTTCCTCTCCTTTTACAATTGCAATTACACATTTTGGGTTTTATTACTCCTACTTTTCTTACTACTTTTTATACTAGAGATACAATGTGATATTTATAAATATGATTCTTTTTTATTTCACTAATGAGGATAGCCTCAAGTTGTCTCCATTTGCCTATGAAGGCTTCAAGATTATCCTCCTTTACAGCTGAGTAATATTCCATTGTACTAAAAAACCACATTTTTTAATCTACTCTGCAGTAGACTGGCATCTTGGTTGTTTCCAAGATTTAGTTTTCACAAATTATGCTGTGATGAACATGGGTGCACATATATCACTGTGACATGATCTTTTCAGCTTTTCTGGGAAAATACCCAGGAGTGGAATAGTTTGGTTGAAATGAACTACTAATCCTAGTCTTCTGAGAATTACCCATACTGATTTCCATAGTGGCTGAACCAGACTACACTGCCACCAACACTGAAGAAGTGTTTCTTTTTCTTCACAGCCTCTCCAACATTTTTTTTTCAGTTGATTTCTTGATGACAGCCATTTTTTCTGAAGTGAGATATAATCTCAATGCTGTTTCAATTTGCATTTCTCAAGTGACGAGTGTTGGTGAACATTTCCTCATGTATTTATTTGCCATTGGTATATATTCATCTGAGAAATGTGTGTTCATCTCAGATGCCCATTTTTGGATAGGGCCTTTGAATTTGGGGGAGCTTGATGTTTTTCAGTTCTTTGTATGTTCTGGATATGAATCCTTTGTTTGAGGAGTTGCTGGCTATATTTCTTTTCATTTATATGGGTTTTCTTTTCAGTCTGTTGGTGATTTCTTTTGCAGTGCAGAAACTCTTCAATAATATGAGATCCCAGATGTTGATTCTTTGAAGTGTTTCTGTGCAGTTGGCATGGTATTAATGAATTCTCTGCCTACTCCTATGTCTCTAAGACTCCTACCTACCTTGTCTTCCAGTATATTTAGTGTATCTGTTTAAATATTTAGATCTTTGATCCACTTAGAGTTTAGTTTTATGCATGGTGATAGACACAGATCTAGTTTCAGTATTCAGCATATGGAGAGCCAATTTTTCCAACACCATTTATTAAAGAGTCTATTCTTCTTCCAGGGAACATCTTTATCCTGTTTGTCAATAATCAGATGGCAGAGTGTATTTGTAGTTATGTTTGCATCTTCTAATCTGTTCCATTGATTCTTAGGTCTATTTTGGGAGGAGCAAAGATGGTGGATAGATAACAACTGGCTACAGAGGCTGCCTGAGAAATTCAACTTAGAATTCCACATAATACAAAATGGGTAACCCCGAACAAAGGGAGATGAATTCTCTCGTCCAAAAAGAAATTAAGCAGGTGACTTGTTGACCATGTGGGGTGCCACTGCAACTTGCCAAGGTCCTGCCATGACTTGCTGAGCCATCAAAGGTCCCACTGCTTCGAGTCACTGGAGGTGCAGTTACATAGAGTTTGGGGGTTGGTGAGCTGAACAGAAACTGAGTTGGCAGTTGGCCTGCATCACCTGTGGTGAGTGACAGGAGTGGAGCCATTCCATAGAAAGGGGAGCTCTGGCGGATGACGTTCTGGGACTCGGTAGGACTAGAAAGTAAAAGGGGCAGCAGTGACTTCAGTCAATTGTTTCCTTCCCATGAG
Source organism: Cavia porcellus (assembly GCF_034190915.1). NCBI lineage: Eukaryota > Metazoa > Chordata > Mammalia > Rodentia > Caviidae > Cavia > Cavia porcellus. The sequence goes on along the minus strand of NW_026947513.1, from coordinate 44,266,785 downwards.
ATTGTTGAAGTGAGCTAGGCTTGGGTCATGTGACCTGGCTGAGACCCAATAGGTTATCTGAAATCAAGTCCCTACAGTGGTGCTGCACACTAACCATACTATCCCAGTGAAGCCTCAGAAGTTTGACTGATCTGGATGGGAGGTGGAGCAAAGTAATACAGTGCAGGCCACAGCAACTTGACTGATATGGAGGAGAGGGGCCAGCATATACTGTTCCTGTCTGCAACTCACCAACACAGAGCAGTGGGAAGGGTTATCTAGCCCATGTGCTTCAGAATTGTGATCAACAAAGAAAGAAACCTGGGCCTCTTGGAAGAAGCATAAAATATGGGAAGAGGGAGAAACAACAAAAAGTCCCCAGGTCCCAACCCTGAGAACACTGACCCAGAACAGGTAAATGCAAAGGATGATGAGAACAGCAAACATGCAATATCAGACACAGTGCCAGTGGATATAAAGAGATATATTCAGGACCTCATAGATGAGTTTAAAGTGAAATATTTAGCCAAATAAAGCAAGATATAAGAAGATTAATAAAAGAGATAATAAGCACCCCTCAAGCAGACATAGACAGAAGAAGGGGGGAACTCAAAGGAGAGAACCATTTGATGAAGAATATAAAATATATAGAATACATTAAGCAGATTCAAAGAGATCAACAGGAAATTATAAACTCTATGGAAAGATGCCAAATCAGCCTGAAAGAAACTAAGGATAGATTATTCAAACTGGAGGACAATTTTTCAATGTGAGAGTATGAAAGGGAAAATTTTTTAAAAGTAAGAAGGAAACAAGCAGTAACAATACAAAGGCTAAAGATGACACAAGGATCTATAACTTGAGAATAAAGAATGTGAATGAAGAAGTAGGGGTACAAACAAAGGAACTACAAAGGTTATTTACAGAAATAATTAAGTAAAACATCCCCAAAATAGGAAAAGGAAATGATGTTCTGATATATGAGGCATACAGAACTCGAGCCACCTACAACCAAAACAGAGCTACACCAAGGCATATAGTAATCAAGATCCCAGAAATTCAATATAAGAACAGAATATTAAAAGCTCTTAGAGACAAGAAACAGGTAACCTACAGAAAAAGGTCCATCAGAATAACGTCAGACTTTTCAACACAAACCCTGAAGTCAAGAAGAACCTGGAGCAAAATATTCCAAGCTCTGAAAGAAAATACCCTCCATCCTATATTGATATACTCTGTTAAATTGTCTCTAGAATGAAGAAGATAAGAATACAAAGGATGGCAAATAGAACAGCATAACAGAAATGAGGAAGAGAAAATTTTATTCAAAACTGATATGATTGACAGTATCAAGTCTGAGAGTATAGGCAACTACACTGAAAATGATAAGACTCTACAATATACATTTTGGTTTTATAACTGCCAGTTTCTGAAGTTCTACACTATATACAAAGTTGTGTTTTTATTAATATTGTTATGTACTGAAATATTCAATTATACTATGTCTGATTAAATAACCAATTCTATTGGAGATAACAAGAGACAACGCAGGAACCAGAATTCTTTGTACAACAGTCTTATATGTTTATTTCATTTCATGTGTTTATAGGAATATGTTTTGTTTTGTCTTGCTTTGTTTTGTTTCTCCCCCTATGATAGAAAGGATAGAAATACATGTTAAGACTCATGCATGTGTAGAAACTATAAACAGTTTATGAGAACTGATCTTATGACACAAAATGAAATGAACAAACACTTTGAAACAAAGGAGACACTAACATACCCTATGTTGATCCTGGAGTGTCATAATGTGAAACACAGCAATAGTATTATTCTTTGTTCAGAGTGATATTAGCCTGCTTGGTTTATTCAATCTCAACATAATTGAAGACATGGATAACTGCAGGTATGTTTAAGTGTATAGGATTGATAACCATATTTCTAAGATTTTCTTGGATAGTTGAAGAGAACTAGTATTACTGTTTGAATCTCCCCTTTATATGCTCCACTTTAGTATCTTGAATATCTATTTGTAAGAGGACAATCTGCAATCATCTAGTGATTTCTTACTGTTTATTTTTTCTTTGAAATTATGTATTATTTCTATGCATTTTCTTTTTTTAGTCTTTCTTTAAATTAAATTTAAAACAAGACACTAAAGTACCCAGTGCTCAGCAATACTATTATTTTTTGTTCAGAATGATTTTAATCTGCTTTATTCTGTTCAATGTAAACATAAATGAAGATATGGATAATTGCATTTTTGTTTAAGTATATAGAATTGACAACCATGTTACTAAGTTTTTATTGGACAGTTGAATAGAATTGTTTGCAGTCTCACTGTTTGAATTCCCAATTTATGTTTTCCATTTTTGTATCTTGAACAACTATTTGTAAAATGACAACACATAAACATTGACTAGTGATTTCTTACTGTTTGCTTTTTTTTCTGTGCATGTATGTATTATTTTACCTATTTTCAGTTTTGTTCAGTCTTTCTTTAAATAAAATTTAAAAAAATAAAACAAAAACAAAAGGGAAAGAAATATCTTTGTCAAAATTAACCTTCAAACAGATTGGCTTAGTAGAGATTTACAGATTTTCTGTTTACCAAAACAGTCTACATTCTTCTCAGAAGCACAAGGGATTTTCTTCAAAATAGATCATGTGATACCCCATAACACACACTTAAGAAATTGAAAACCAACTGGCATTACTAAATGCACAGTATCAAATCAAAGTGCAAAGTGCAATCAAACAAAAATTAAAAACCAAAGAAATTACAGAAAAAGTGCAAGCACATGGAGATTAAATAATTCTCTCTTGAATGAATAGTCATTCCAGATGAAATTAAAGAAGAACTTAGGCTCTACAATCAAAATGTGACAAAGAAAATATAGGACCTTAAGAAAGCAGTTATAACTACTAAGTTTATGTAGTAAATTCCCAGCTTAGAAAATCAGAATGAGGTCAGATGTTTAGCTTCACAGCACAAGCACCAGGTGCTGAGTTTGATATACATTACTGACCCCACCAAGAAAAGGTAACCAAAATGAACTCAAATTAAACACCAAATCCAAATCCTTCATTTTGAGGTCCTGGAAAAACAAAAATATCAAAACCGAATGCTTATATGAAGAAATAAATTATAAACATCAGAACACAAATTAATGTAATTGAGACTAGAAATCAATACAAAGAATTCCTGAACTGAAGAGTTGATTCTTTGAAATACTGAAAAAGGCAGACAACCGATAAGTCAATTTTATTTAAAAAGGAAAGCAAAGAAATACAACCATGTAATTAGATATGAAAGCAATGATATTACAAAACATTTTGCTTAATTCTGAAAGATTATTGGCAACTACCTATAATCTATCATATTTAACGCCGAAGATAGAATTGCTAGATACATATGAACTAACAAAGCTAAACAAAAAAGATATGAAAATTCTAAATTTTCAGAATCAGTCAGTTATAAAATAAAAACCTACCAAAAAAGAAAATCCCTGTTCTTAACACATTCACTGCTGAGTTCTTTAGATTCCACCAAAACATCTCAAACACTTCCAGAAAACTGAAAAAGCAAGAAGTATTTTCAAAGTCATTTCTGGAAGCAAGATGTACCCTAACTCCAAAACCAGAAAAGGTCCTAAACGAATAAAGACAATGCAGTGTAAACCCTTTAATGAACATAGATGCAACACTCTTCAGTAAGATCCTAGAAGACAGACTGCAGCAAATTATCAAAAAGATCATACATCCTGACAAAAGAAAATTCATTTCAGAGATGCAGAAATTATTTAAAATATGTAATTCCCCACATACTAGAAGTATGGAGAGAAAGCTATATATTCACTTTCATAGATGAAGGAAAAACATCTGAAAAATTCAGCATGCATTCAGGTGAAAATTTTCAAGATGATAGGAATAGAAGACCCTAATTTTAATCTTCTTTTTTTAGGCACCAGAGACCTAATTCATAACCTTGCCCTTGCCAGGCAGGTAGTTAAGCCACTGAGCTAAGTCCTTGGCCCTCTTAATTTTGTAAAAGTTATCTGTTACAAAATAATGGTTAATTTCCTAGGTAATCGTGGAAGGCTGCAAAATTTTTCTCTAGATTCAGGAACATAACAGGGGTGTTCATTATAAACTTTGTTTCATATAGTTCTCAAAATATTCGTTGTAGAAATTAGACAAGAAAAAAACACAAAAAAGAATATGGATAAAGAATGAAGAAGTGTGGGCTGGGGATTTAGCTCTGCGGCATAAACACCTGCCTTGCAAGCAGGTGGTTGAGAGTTTGAACCCCAGTACTGATAAAAAAGAACAAAGAAGTGAAATTAGTATTATTTGTAGATGTCACAACCTTCTACATAGAAGACCCAAAATGTTTACCAAAGTTGAGAGTAATCAAATTTAGTAATGTGGCATTATATAAAGCCAACACAGCAAAATTAAAAGTGTTCCTCTACACCAACAGCAAAATTATAGAGAGGAAAATTACAAAAATATACTTTTCAAAATAGTATCAAGAAACCTAGGTAGTGATATTCCACTACAATGAAGCAATCTCAATAATGCTTTGAAAAAGACTAAAGATATCAGAAAATGGAAAGGTGTTTCTTTTCTGGCACAGACAGAATCAATAGACCTAAAATCACCATCCCTCTGAAACTACTTATGTAGACTGCATGATATGCAATCTATATAATGCAATACCATTCAAACTATCAAGAACTTTATCAATAATAAAGCTAGAGAAAGTAACCCTAAAATTCACATAGAACTTGAAGACACATAGAAGAACAAAAATAATTCTGCACAGTAAGGGCATGGCTGTGGCATCACATCCCAGAACTCAAATTATACTACAAAGCTCTAGTGATCAATACAGAATGGTATTTTTTAAAAAGTGTGGATCAATCGCACAGAATGGAAGTAGAGAAACGACTCCAGACACAGTGTTACATAATCTGTGCAAAAGGAGCCAATCCTTCACTGGAGGAAAGAGACTTATGAACAAATTGTGCTGGAAAAATGGTCCACATGCTTAAGTTTGAAATTTGTCCCATAATCGTATAGACTATTACACTCAAAAATCTCAGAATTAAAAGAGAAACACTGAATTTGTGGGAAAATAAAATGCATTAAAATTAGAGACATAAGTTGTATGCAAAGATATTTTTGAATAAAGTCTCAGTTGTGCAAGAAATAATACCAAGAATTAGAAAATGGAATCATATTAAATTTAAGTCTTTTTTCATGGCAAAGGAAACCATCAATGAAGTGTACACATAATCTACAGAATGGGGAAAAATTTTTGGCCAGTTACTTGTTAGACGAAGATATAACATTTAGAATATATGAAAACAATTAAAATTAAACCTTTAAATTTAAAGACCTAATTCTAAAAATCATTTCTAAGCTGGAGAAACACCAACAGTCAATAAACACTTGGCAAACTTTTCAATATCAGTAGTGTAAGAATCTGTGCACTGCTATCTTGACACAACACACACCACTTCAAATCCCTTCCCTGTAATATGCATTTAACATTGCTTTGGTTTTAGTACTATGGATTCAGAAGGCTTAGGAACACATCTAAATCTGAGAAGTCCCAATCAATTTTTGATCCTTTTCTTAACAAATGAAACAAAACATCCTTGTATGTTTTCAAACTCTGATTTTTGAAATAGGCTGTCTCCATACTGAGCTTTCCCCCGCCCCCCTCAAAATTCCAGTGTCAGGTTCCTTAATCCTCTGCTTTGTATTCATGACTTTCTAAAAGACCTTGGAGCCTGCAAGAGCATCGTCAGTCAGGCCTGCAGCATAGAGTAGTGCTTCTTGGTTCGCTCTGAAATAAACCTGTCATGTTGAACTCTTACCTCTGTTTCTTTTAATTTTCCCCAACAACTGGCATTTCAGAAATGCAAATTACAGCAACAACAACATTCTATTTCACCCATGGAGGAATGGCTACAATCAGCAAGTCCACCAGTAGCAAAGTTAGTGAGGCTATGAAGAGAAAGAAACCACTCTTCATTGCTGGTGTGAGGGTAAACGAATACAACCACTGTAGAAATCAGAATTGAGAGTGCTTAAAAACTACAAATATGAATTACATTTTATACATGTATTCCCCCTTTAAGTATCTTGCCACAACTGTTAGAAATATTAAGCCTCAGTGATGTATGTATACCTGCTTTTGATGATCTTTCACACACAAAAAGTCTACTGCATTATATTTTATTGAAACTGAAAATGTATCTGAAATACTACAATTTTCAGGCTTCCTACTTGGCTCAAACCAACATACTGTGGGTTAAGTGACTCTTAAGATTCATAATAAAATGCATGTGATAATTAAAGTACAACTGTTAAAGGAACACTGAAATTTGTATTGTAGATTCCTTGAGCATGTTTGCAATATATGGGAAAATCAGCAAGGCAAAGATGCTATAGAACATGGCTGATCATCTCATATGACTCTGTCTTTGGCACTGGAGTTAGATGAAATTGTCTCACTTGTAAAGCTATACACCTGAAACACTACTCCCTCTTTTCTTTCTTTCCTACCATCACAAAATTTTGAAAGAAAAATAAGCAACATTTTATGACAAGGAAGATAATGGTTGCAGCACAAGCCAGAAGGAAACCAATCACATCCAGAGAGTGATACTGATACCAGGTGAGATTCTGGGCAAGAGGCCTCAGGTGTTTGGCCCCCTTGTGGCGCATGACAAACTCGATCCAGAAGACAGCTCTGTCCAGCGGCTTCATAGGTTGATCATGGTGAATAGTTGATAACCTCAGAGCATTGTGTTTATAGCTGAAGGAAAATTAAACAAGTTCAGAAATATTTAGAAATGATAGAATGGATAACGTTGGAGGTTTTGAAGCAGTTCTAAAGGTCAAAATCAGTACCATAATTTGAAGACAAAATGCAAATCCTTGCCATGGTTCGTCAAACATTTATGAGTAACCTTGCAAAGGATTAGAGTGTTAAGTAAAACCAGTATTGAAATTTCATGAGCAAGTTAGTCATGAAACTGTGAAACAGAATACCTTTCTTTAATGGCGTTATGTGTCATTTTATGTACACATTCCCCCTTTTTTATTATTTATTTATTTATTTATTTATTTATTTTTTATCAGTACCGGGGATCAAACTCATGACTGCCTGCTTCCAAGGCAGGCACTTATGCCACTGAGCTAAATCCCCAGCCCCACATATTCCCCTTTTGAATTCATAGCTAAATGGCAAGTATAAACTCTTTCAAACTCATGTTTCTTCACATTTGATTGCCATTCTTTTGTGACCATCATCAGTGACTTCTCTCATTCCATTTACAAGGCTATTTCAAGATTTTACAACTTGTTTAAAACTTGCACACATTTATCTAACAAAAATAATGAAATACTTTTTGTTACACTTCCAATTGGATATTAATGATGGCTTCAGCATTATGAACATTTGTATTTCATTACTTTTAATTCATACTCGTTTCTTGACAATCATGTAAGAAGTTATTGATTAGAACAACGAGGACATTTAAAAATGTTTGTACTCACGAAGTATTGTTAATGACTTTGTTCAGTGCATTTAGCAAATCTGTTGTTGAAATTGTTTGGAAATCCAGTGTAACAGCTGCTCCTTTAGCCTCCATGTAAGCAATGTTATCATGTTGTTCTCCAAACAAGGGAATGCCCACCATTGGGATTCCATGGTAGATTGCCTCAAAAACACCATTGGCTCCACCATGAGTTATAAAAACTCTGGTTTTTGGATGACCTAGGATTAGGTGAATGTCAGCAAGATAAGTAGTTTTAAATGTTACAAATAAAATCAGAAATACACATTATGAATCATTGAAAGAGTGCTTTTAATATATGATTTTGTATGTATGAAAATGCAGTGATGTCACTTTCATATCTCATAAAAAAAGCACATAAACTACTGGAAAGGTAAGTGAATGTTACCTGGAAGGTATCGTGAATGTCTTTAACAATGAATAAGTGCTAATTGTGAAGAGTCATGTGTGCATTAGAACTTGTTATATTAAAGTATAGTTCAATCACTAATTCTGCCATAAAGATTGTGCACATCAGCAACATACAGCAATGGAAATAAAGACTGTGACATTAAATAATGATAAAATGGGATTTGTTTTCATTAAAATGCCACATTAAATAAAACAGAAATACAACATAAGTGTAAACAAATCAAGACTTATTTTGATTGGTATTTATAAATACTTATTTCTATAGATAGAAAGGATTTGATATTTCTCAACAATGGATTGAATTAGAAATAGAGTGACAACCCTAAAATTTATTGAAACATCCTCTCTTAAGACAAATACATATCACCTGAGTACCTTTAGGTTGTTTCTAAATATATCAAAAAGCCAACTGTCACAATTTATTTTACTTCCTCTAACAATGGCAATATTTATAATGAAGTTTGGTTTTAGTTTTGATTTAGTAAAAACAAATGTTCCCAGGTTTGTTTTCTTGAGCAATCATCATCCTTACTGCCTTAGGTTTTCAGTATTTATTCTTACCAAGTAGGTCATTCTGTGGGATCCACTTGAACAACCGAGTGTTGGCTCCTAATGTATCTGGTTTCCTGCCATCAAATCTCCAAATCACCTGTTAGGGTATAGATTGCATTATACCATACTGTGAGTTTTACCACCTAGAGAACAACAATTTAAGTGCTTTCTATAGATTTTTAAAATCAAGATAAGAATATGATATTAAAACCAGCAAAAAGACTGATGTAACCAGAATACAAGTATTTTCTATATTTATGTTACATTTTAATGTTTTGAATGTATTCGTGATATTTCATCCATAGCAATTTAGATAAATCAGATATAACATGCTAAGTAACATTATTTTAAAAATTGTTATGAAATGATAATTTTTACAAGGAAGAGATAATTTTATTTGCTTTTTCAGTAATATACATATTTATGATACTCTCTTGTTCCCTTGCATAGGATTATACAAAGTATAGGCACCTTACACTAACTAAAATCTACATCATAGCTACTCAAAGACTGAACATGTATTAGATATGTGAGAAACATATTTCCCATTAAATGTTATATGGAGGTTATATGAGCAATTTCCCTAGACAGATTTCTTTCAGTTTGTCAAACACTTTCTCTTTTCTTTCATGATTCTGTGGACATTAAACTGGTGGAATAAAGTCAGAGTCCTTGGAGAGATTGTTTTGTAATATATAGGTACCACTATAAGGAAGAGGTCATCCCCAAATGTTACTAACATCTTCCTGCTTCAGCTGTGATCAGATATCTCTAAGATTAGGTTTCCTTCTTTTATAATTAACAAGACTGAGTGCAAACATGGACCCTGAATTGGCCACTCTTTCTTTTCTCTGCCCTAATGTCCCCCTTAAAGGTACAATACAGAAGTTTATTCAAAGATTTGGATGAATTAAAAGGAGATTACACAAAAATCCTAAATTATATGAGTTAAGTCTTTTTCAACAGCTGATTCCTGTTATCAAGATAGCACATTTTTCAGCAAAATTTAACACATTCCATAACATTGCTTTTGTATACATTGACCTCAAAAATCCTATAGGAAACAGAGAGCAAGTTTCTGAAATCTGATCTTTGCAAAGCTTCATGACTTCTCTACTGGATAGTGCCACCAAGACACGTTGCCAACCTTTTGTGGAATCTGTCCAAGGGCTAAAGCAATCGCATTGGCTGTTGCTTCTGACATGTCACTGACCATGGACCCCAGGGAAAACACCACAATGCCATGGTCGTCAGAGCTCTGCACGAAGTTTTCCATTTCCTGTAAAGAAAGAATTGCCCCCATCAGAAAAAAATGGTAAAAGCGAAGCAAACACTCCTGAAAACAGTGTGGTTAAAGAAAATGAAAGTGATACATGAAAGAATGAATAGCAATTAGAGAGTCTGGTAAAACTTTTGTAAGTCAAATTTCACCATCCTGAGCACTTCAAGTGAAGCTATACAAGGAGTATTGTTAATGGTATGATTGTGGAATCAATGATTCAAACAATTAGTTCTTGAATTAAATATTCGTATTTCATGTATCTTAACATTTTTTAAAAAGATAATTCTCATTTATGTTTCTTTGTATTTATTTTTTATTTGTTTGTTTATTAATTTGTTGGTACACAAGATCATACTCATGTCCTTGTGTTTGCCAGTCAGGTGGTTGTGACACTGAGCAAAACGTCAGCCCCATATTTCTATTTAATCCTATAAAAATAGTGATTTTTTTAAAATTTTCTTTTTCCCTTTGATTTCATCTCACGTTCTTATTATAGCTTATCTACAATTGTTGAAGGATACTTCAGTGTCACAGCTATAGATATATGATACAAACATACATATATTATTTAATCTGAAGATTCCTTATGGCTGATACAGTGTTAACAATGTCTCTTTGGTAAAACAATTGTGATACTGTGTTACGTACACATTTTAATTGTAGCTATTACCTAAATTTGGATGTTAAAGTTATTTGCATGTTAAAGTTTTATTTTTAGAGCTTAATTACTAGATAGATAGATTTATACATCTGGATTATTTTTCTTCACATATTTTCAAAGGAGTATCACATTGGGCCAAGGGTATAAGCATTAAGACTTGATGCACATTTGTAAATTTCTAGTTTGTGAATGTAATAACAGCTATTGTTAGCAATTTTTCATAACAGTGTTTTTCAGTGTTCTTTTTCTTTTTTCTCTGCTTTTTCTATGTTCTGCTGCTACTAACATTGTTATATTTTAACTTAGAAAATATTCAATTTTATAGATGCATTGTTTAATACATATATCAATAATGCTTCAAATATTTGACTTCTGGATTTCTTGCACTTTCTAAATGAATTGCATTTAAAATAATACTGGATTTTTTTTCATTTTTTCAGATATTGCTGTCAAAATGATGGTAAACAAAAGTAATTCCTTAAAGCCTCATAATTCTGGAGCAATAAGAATAACTTCATATAATAAGATAGATTCATATATCTTGGACGTTTAATATCAATTTAAAATACATTAGATTTTTGGTTCCTTTCATAAGGAATGCCACTCTCTACTACAGTAGAGTGCATGATCACATCAATTTGATTGAGAAATCTTAGGAACTATGAGTTGCTTAATTCACACTCTGTGAAATTTTCCCTATGTTTGCTCTGTTGGGTCATGTTGATACTATGATCATACCAGAAGAAGTAACTTTGCTCAGGTATCCTGCTGCCTTGGCATATGATATTAAATGTATGTTTACACAAAGTAATTCAGACCTTTTGTAGCCTAAGCTGTAAAATTTTTGTACATAAAGGAAGATGGTTTTGAATCTGTGTGCAACACAAGGCAATCTGAAGTTTCACAGCAATTGTTGCTGTTGGTGCATAAGCACTCCATAGTACAATGTTCTTCTTTGAAATCTAAAATACTAATAAAGAGCTTCAACGGTTCATATAATATTTCCTCATTATATCTTGTTCATATAATTGCCTGAACCTGGGAATTTACTTTTAAACAAGAATAGGAATTGCTTTTCTTTTTGTCTTTACTTGAGATTGCTATCTTAAACTGTTGGAATGTCAGATCCCATTTAATGAAATTACATGTAAAATACTTCCTAGTAGCTGAGGACACAGCAGGACAGGTCCTGTCTGGCAGTTTCAAGGTAATGAGTTTGATCTGTGGTATGAAAATAAATAAATAAATTCATAACTTCTCAAATATTATATAATTAGTATCAAAAACAAGATATCAATAACATTAGTTGACTCCCCCATTCCCATTAATGTGGACCATTGAATTAATGTCACAAAAATTTTCTTTTCAATGTTTTAAATTTTATTTCCACAAAACTAAGTATGAAGTTGCATTTTGACAATAGGAGTAGCTGTTTCATTTGGATGAATACCTGTGTCTGTATTTCCAACATGTGTTGCCTGAACTTTTTCAACTACCTTCTAAATGCTTTTCATTTCTACTATGCTGAATCTCTGCAATCTAATCCACTGATGACATATTCATGGATATTTTTAAAGGAAATAGGAATATCTTTCTCTAGCTCAATTTTTTCTATGTTATCAGTGCTTCCATTAGATATTTTTTTTTTACTTTATTATCTGGTTCTGAGTTAGCTATCTAGCAAATTTAGCATCCTAATAAATTAAGCTTGCAGTTCTTGAGATGTCTTCATTACTACTCTAACAGCTGTTGTGTTTGTATCTTTTTTTGACTTTGCATCAGCCAGCCTGTTTCTGAACCTTGTTCACTCTTTGTTATTATCAACTTTGAAGGCATAGATTATAACAAAAACTGAAAGACATCTTAGTATTAGAGCACTTCTCCTTAAATTATTATTTATTTATGCTTATTACTTATTTATGCTCTATTTTTCTATACAAGTATACAAGATTGCAGGACAGACACAGTGTCTGTGTTGTGTCTATGCTTATCAAACTTTTACTGATGGTGAATACGATTCATATTAAGGATTTTGAATGAACATATTGATAAAATGAATCATGAACACCATAATTTAATTGGATCATTTTCTGAGTAATTCCTAAACATCCCATTTTTTGTAATGGTAATGAATTTCAGATACTTGGGATGAAATCAAATATAATTTTTGAACCAGTCTTTCTATGCAATCTCAGATCTTCTATGTTGCTCAGGCTTGTTTGAACTGATAGTTCTGCTCCGTCTCTGGAAATCTAGAGTCACAAGTATGTTATACCATCATCACCTCATGTACAAGTTTCTAATCATCAAGACGCTTTTGCCCTTTTTAAATATCTCTCTCACTGGTAGTCAATATTCTCGATGAATAGTGCAGAACATTCTCACTAAAAATTAAAATAAAAACTAAGACAGGATTATACTTAACTTAGGTAGTGGTTTGGCAGGTTTGCAGTGGAGTCCTCCAACAAAATCAAAATTTGGTAAGGTAGGGCGTGGAAGTTCCAAATCCCAGTAGCTTCGAATAAGCCACATATCTGATTTTTGCATTTGCTTGTACAATGTAGTGGGATTCCCTATGTTGGAAAGAAGAAAAATTAGAAAACATAAATATTCATAAATTAGAGTTATATATGAATAACAAATAATGTACATTTTATGTATGGTTCAATTGTTTCTGTTAGAAACCCAGAATGAAAAGAGAATATTTCTGTAATATTTCATCAGTGTATTCTTAATCAGAAGCATTAATTACAATACTGTATAATAAAGCAAGCTTTCTTGTGTCTCTAATGCTGCCAATGCAATAGATGCAAATATCAACAAATTTTGTAGCTGGAAACTCAAGTACTCCTACGCTAACCATGAAATAAGTTTTCAAGAAATTCTGCATTTACTGAATTATAACATGATACAAATGAGCTGTGGTTGCCTTAATGTTATAGCTGCAATTCGTATTAATGCAACTTCTTATTGTGTATACTAGGAGTTTAATTGTGTATATCATTTACAAGCTTTTGCACACATCCTGAGAACATTTGAAGAAATTATAGACACAGATATTAGTACTTATGCATGATATTGCATCATTCTTTTTTTCTTTTTCCAGAGAAAAATACACTTAAAATATTAATTATATGTGCATATTTCTACAGATTTCAAACCTTTGTAATGGGTGGTTAATAAGGACCTATATCAGAGCATGTAGAATCATTAAAGTATCCAACTTAAATGTTTGAAACTTAAATAGAAAATGTTTTACAAAAGTGAACGCGTATTTTCGATGGTATGGACAAAATGGCAATTTTGGGCAAGGAAAATGATTTACTCATGAGAAACAAGTTTTCTCAGTGCTACTAATATTTTTGTTAGAAACTCCTTGTCTTCATTCAAAAACATATTGCAGAATGCCAATTTACTTTTAATTTTACATGAAAAGACAATAAACGTGGTATCCAATTGCAAAATTAAAGCCTGAAATCTTGCCTTTGGAATTGCATGAGCTCCAAGGATGATCTATCAGTAACGAGATGCGGGTTGTTCTATGATCTTATAATGTGAACGATTCTACTATATACAAGAGATAGATAGTTAATTCTTCCTATTGTAAATTCATTCAACCTGACTTTCAAAGGCACAACATATTGAGGACATGTCTCTGATAATTAAAAACATTACTTACCTAAAACTTCACTGTAAAGCTTGTTCCAGTTTTTCAGGTTAAATGTTTCAAACCAAAAGTCAAAATAAAGCATGCATATCATGTTTTTGACCCTTTCCATAAAAGTCATTTCACCACTTAAGCGTGACATCAGGACAGGTATATAAGAGGGAGGAAACGGAAGCCCTCCAGCACTTTTTTCCAGTTGGAATCCAGGGGAGAAGCGAAGACTGTACACAAAAGGTAATTTCAATAGCTCAGCAACAAGCTCACCACACGGAGCAACGGGATCGGCAAGGAGGACATCAAAGTTTGATTGCTGTAGTTTTGTCACAAGATTTTTATTTGAAACTACATCTTTACAAACATTCTCCCAATTAGCAGAATATTCCTTGAACATCTCCTCCATTACAGGAATATATGACAAACAGGTAGTTATTGAGCCAATATCCATCCACTTAGAAACGAATCGAGTATAAAATTGTTCCAGTTGATCTCTCCTGAGAGATGTAGGAAATGTTTCAAATTTAATTCCAGATGATGCATTAACACCAACAAAAATGAAGCTTGAAGGTATCAGAACTGTAACCTCATGTCCCCTCTGAATAAGTTCCTCTAGTATGATCTTCATATTCATCCAGTGGCTGTATTCCATTGGCCATACCAAAATATTTCCGCAGCTCCCAATGCTAAAATAACAAAAAAATTGTAGTAGTAACAGAGCTGAGATCCATTTCATGGACATCTTGTCAAATGCTGTATTGCTTTTCAAATTGTGTTATCTTTTGTTATTACTCATGTCTACATTCAAGCAGGAATTCTCCGAAGTGTTAATATTTAACTTTTACCGGTGAAAGTTCATATACTGAATGGACAGTGAGAGCATGGGGACTGCTGGCACAAGATTATTGGATGGTGTCACCTACCACCAGGTGGGCTTTCCTATTATCAACACCCAGAACTATGTTAAGCCAAGCAGTGCAATATTTTATTAGTCATACACTCTTTATATTTGTTCTTACACAAATCCAGCCACTCCAAAAACCCCTAACAATAAGTGCAAGGGAATTTGAATGGACATTTAGATAAAAATCTAAATATTATCTGTAAGAAAAATGATATAATTATTAATAAAAATTAAGTATGTTATGTGTTCAGTACACATAAATAATTTAAAATATGATCTCTAATTAGCTTTCAGAGGTTCAATTAAATATTGTCATTATCATGAATAGTTCATAACTAATGCTATTATCTATCTAATTCATACCTACACTATTATATATAATTTTTCTCGTAATGAGAATTAGTATTTCAATCATCATTGAATTCTTCAAAACATGCTGTAGGTAGAGAATATTCTATAGATTCTTTCACAAATGCACATTTAAATTTTTAGTCATATAAACATATATAAATGTTTAAATATAAACTGTCTTGATATATTCTCAATAATATATAAAATTTCAAAACAACAAATACTTGTACCCTAGAATATTTGTACTTAATTGCAACATTTGTTTATTTTTGTACCTAAAATTTTTAATCATTTTTCTTTTTTATTTCTTTTCTTTTAAATATAATTAAAAAAACAAATCAGAAGAAAGCAAATCTGAATTAAACAATGAAATGAATACAACACTTCACAACAAAACAAAAGGAAATCACCAGTGGTTACCATACTGTCTCTTTTTCTTCAAAATAGTTGTCCATACATTCATATACAACACAATCAAACAAAACAAAATACTACAAAGCCGATCAAAACACAAGAAAAAAGGACTTGTAGGGCTTCAAAACAATACAGTAGGAAATCAACAACTGCTAGCCTAATGTCTTTTGTTCTCTTCAAAATAGCTGTCCATACACTCATTCATAATGAAATCAAATTATAAAAACCACCCTAAAACCAAGCAAAACAAAAGAATGAGAGCATTAAAAGATTGCCAAATCAGATAACAGGAAATAAACAGTTTACTCTAATATCTGCTTTTCATCAAAATAGCTGTGCATACCATAAATGTAATAAAAATATCAAACAAAACAAAACAATTATACAAATTACATAATAGCATGAAAGCACTATAGATTTCAAAACAAGATTACAGGAAACCAATCATGATTAACACAATGCAACCCATTATGTTCAAAATAACTGCCTATACCATAAGACAAAGTAAATTCTAACAAAACAAGACAGAACAGAACCAAATCTAACAAAAGTTTGAAAACATACAAGAGCTCAGGACAACAGAATAAGAAATTAGCATTGGTTAGCACCTTCTCTTCTTATGTGTTTTTTCCTGTGTCAGTTTCACACTCTCTATTTTGTTTATGGACTCCACTAACTCCTTCAATTTTTTATGCTAGTGTTCACCAATATGAGTTCAAATTGTTTCACCCATGAATATGACATCCAGTTGCATCTATTTACCTACAAGAGCTTTGGGATTTTTCTACTTTATAGCTGAGGACCTTTCCATTATGTGTAAATACCACATATTTCTTACCCATTCTGTCTTTGATGTGAAAGATAATCTTGCTTTTCTCTGGCCTCCTCCTTCTTGTAACAATTGTTTTCTCTCCTTTAATTTTTCTGTCTATGAATTTCCTTTCAATTTAAATGTATTATTTCATACAGTATATTAATGGATCTTGTCTCTTGATTCTCCTTCCCTGTGTTTCTTTTTACTGCTGAACTGAGGCCTTCTACATTAATGGTTAAAGCCAACATACATTTGTTTGTTTTTTCCCTGCCATCCTCCTGCTGTTGGCCATCCACTTTTCATGTTCCTTCAGTTGTCCCTCCTGTATGGTGTTCCTTTTCTGCTACTGTTACTGGAAAAATGGTCATTTTTATCTCTCGATAGAATATCCTTCAGCACTCTCTGTAGAGTAGATTGGGTGGTCATGAATTCCTTCAGTTGTTCTTTGTCATGGAAGTATCTTATTTTATCATCAATTTTAAAGATAGTTCAAACAATAAATAATATGAAAGTGATAGGTGAAAAACACCTAGGAAGAGAAGGTGGTAACCAGTGTTAATTTCTTATTGTCTCACAGTGTGCTTAAATCAAATTTGGAAGGTATTTTCTTTCAGGATTTGAAACACATCACTCCAAATTTTTCTTCACTTGATGGTTTGTGTTGATGAGTCTGCCACGATTGTGACAGGTTTTCCTTTACAGGTGATCTGTTGCTTTTGTCTAACAGCTTTTAATATTCTGCTGATGTGCTCAAATTCTGGTACTTTGATTATTATATTTCTTGGTGTAGATTTACTTTGGTTATGGCTAGTTTGAGTTCTACATGCCTCACTTACCTGTGTGCTGGATACTTTTCCCATGTTTAGGAAGTTTTGTGCTATAACTTCTGTAAATAGCCTTCTAACTTCATTTGTGTTGACCCTTGATTCTTCAATGATGCCTATCACTCTTAAATTATTTCTCTTTGCATTATCTTGCAACCAATGGAATATTATTCCCTGGTTCCTTGTTATTTTTAAAAGATCTTTGCTTCCATGATTACTAGCTGGAATCCTGTCTTCAAGATGTGAAAATCTATCTTCAGTCTCTTTTAAGAGATTTTGCCAGCTTTTGATCAACTTTTTAATTTCCTGGGTATGTTTATGAATCCATTTCATGCACTGCAATTCTTTTTTTTATATTTTCACTCAAAGCTTTCATTATTTTCCTATGCTCATCTTTCTTGCTATGTCTTCTCTACATATGCTGAGCAATTCTTTTTTCATTTGTTGTTTACCTGAGACATTACTTCTGGTTAGATTGCTTTTAAAGACTTATGCAGTTGATCCTTTATTTTAGTTATTATCCTCTCAGAGGTTTCATGTGTGTGACTTCCGTATTCTTCCTTCATTGTATCTCCCAGACTTGCTCTGCAGGGGATACAGGTCTGAGACTGCCTTTTGCTCCTTCATTATAACATTCTCGTGGGTTCCTTCCAAAGAGCTGTTTGTGGATTCCCACAAACTTCACACTTTGGCTGCCCCTCCATGAAACAGGAGAATGAGGTAATTTTGTTTAACTGACACTAGGTGTACAGGGATATAGTAGGGCATTTTCTGGTTTTCTCCAGATCTGTGCAGTTACATTGGCTAGGTTTTCATGGTGATGTGGTTGCAGCTTTCAGCCTGTGTATAGACTGGGACTCTTGTAATTGTGACAAACAAACAGTGTTGTGTTTTTCTGACAGCTCCACCCAGTGGGATAATAAAAACCAGTAAGATACAACATGATAAAAATAATGGAGACAGAATAGCAACAGTTTGGTGGTACTTCAAAACAAGATGGTGTTAAATCAGCACTATCTATTATGCTGTTTTGTTTTCTTCAAAATAGCTGTTCATTTCATCACAGGCAATAATATCAAACAGCCCAGAATAAAGTCATTCCAATTAATGAGTGAAAACTTTACAAGGCTTCAGAGCCACATAATGGGGAATGATGATTACCACATACCTTTATATATTTGAATCATTTCTTACAATAGGAAAAATATTCAGTATTCATACATGTGAGTTTGATTTATTTCACTTATGAGTATGGTCTCAAGCTGTGCCCATTTATTGATAAATATCTCAATGTGATCCTTGTTAATAGCTGAGTAATACTCCATTGTATTAAAATACTACAACTTTTTTATCCATTTCTCAGTCAATGGACACATGGGTTGTTTCCAAGATCTACAAATTGTGCTTCTATAAACATATAACTGTGATATGATGCTTTCAGTTCTTCTGGGAATATGCCTAGAAGTGGGATAGCTGGAACAAATGGAAATTCCAATCACAAATTTTGGAGAAATCTCCAGACTGACTTCCAAAATGGTTGCACCAGTCCACACTCCAACCAAGAGCCCATGAGAGTTCCTTTATCACCACAGCCTCTCCAGCATTTGTTGTTCATGGTTTTCTTGATCCTGGCCATTCTTTCAGGAGTGAGATGGAATCTCAGTGTGGCTTCAATTTGCATTTCTCTAATGACTAATGATAATGAACATTTTTTCATGTATTTATTTGCAATTTGTATTTCTTCATCTGAGAAGTGTGTATTCATCTCAGATGCCCATTTTTGGATTGGATCTTTGAATATTTGAGGTCTGATTTTTTTTTAATTCTTTATATGTTTTAGACAGAATGCCTTTGTCTGAGGGAGAGTTCACTAATATTTTTTCCCAGTTTGTGGGTTTTCTTTTCACTATGCCGGTGATTTCTTTTGACATGCAGAAACATTTTAATAAGAGGTGGTCCCAGTTATTGATTCTGAGAAGTATTTCCCATGCTGTTTGAGTCCTGCTCATGAATTCTCTACCTACCCCTATATCTTCAAGGTTTCTACTCAATTTGTCTTCCAATAGATTTATTGTTTCTGTTTTAATATTCAGATCTTTGATCCATTTAGATTTTAATTTAGTACATGATGATAGGCATGGATCTAGTTTTAGTTTTCTGCAAATGGAGAGCCAGTTTTTACAACACCATTTATTAAAGAGACAGTCGTTCTTCAATGAACCTGTTTGGCTCCTTTATCAAAGATAAAGTGGTTGAGTGTGTTTGTAGTTGTGGTTGTATCTTCTAATCTATTCCATTGATCTTTGGCTCTGTTTTGATTCCAGTACCATGTTCATTTTACTATGGTTGCTTTGTAGTATAACTTAAAATCAGGGATTGTGATGCCTCCTGCCTTGCTTTTGTTGCTTAGAACTGTCTTTGCTATTCTAGGTCTCATCTAACTCCAGATAAATTTGAGGAGTGATTTATCTAGATCTATGAAGTATGTTGGTATTTTTATTGGGATTTCATTGAATCTGTATATGAGTTTTGAGAAAATGGCCACTTTAACAATATTTATTCTTCCTATCCATGAACAAGGGATGAATTTCCATTTTCTGAGAACATATACAATTTCTTTTTTCAGTGTGTAATTTACCCTGTATAGGTCTTTCACTATTTTTATAAGAGTACTTGCTAAATATTTCAGTTTCTTGGTTTTTAGTGTGAAGGGTGTGGCTTCTTTTATTTCTCTCTTTGTGATTTTTTTGTTACTGTATAGGAATGCTACTGATTTTTGAGCATTGATTTGTATCCAGCTACACTATTGAATTATTCATTATACTAAGAGTCTTTCAATGGAGTTTACAGGTCTTCTATGTAGAGTATCATGTCATCTGCTAAAAATGATAATTTAATTTGTTCTTCTTATCTTTACCCCTTTCATTTCTATCTCTTGTCTAATTGCTTTGGCTAGTGTTTCCAATACTATATTAAATACGAGTGGTGACAAAGGACATCCTTGTCTTGTGCCAGATTTTAAAGTAACAGCCTTCAATTTTTGGCCAGTTAGTACGATACAGGCTATTGGTTTGTCATAGGTGGCCTTTATTATATTGAGGTAAAGATCATCTATTCCAATTTCCTGTAAAGTTCTTATCATGAAAAATGTTTGAATTATTGAAAGCTTTTTCTCCATCTATAGAAATGGTTATGTGATTCTTACTTTTGGCTTTATTGTATGGTGGATTACATTTATTGATTTACGTATGTTGAACCATCCCTGCATACCTGAAATGAATCCCACTTGATAATCATGTATAATCTTCTTGATGATTTGCTGCATCCTATTTGACAATATTTTATTGAAGATGTTTGCATCTGTGTTCATTAGGGAGATTGGTCTAGAGTACCCTTTTTCAGTTGGGTCTTTCTCAGGTTTTGGTACTAGAGTAAAATTTGATTCCATGAATGACTTAAGAAAGATTGCTTCCCTTTCAATTTCATTGAAGAGTTTGAGGTGTGTCAGCATTAGGTCTTCTTTGTATTCCTTGTAGAATTCTGCAGTGAATCCATCTGGGCCTGGGCTTTTCTTTGTAAGTAAGGACTTAATTACATTTTCAGTTTCATTAATAGAAATTGGGTTATTCAGCAGTTTTACATCCTCTTGACCTAGCTTTGGTACTTCATATGTTTCTAGGAAGTTCTCTATTCTTCGGTGTTATCAAATCTGTGAGAGTAGAAGTTTGTGAAATAGGTGTTGATAATCTTCTGTATTTCTGTAGAGTCTAGTGATTTCACCTTTTTCATTTCTTATTGCATTAATTTGAGCTTTGATTCCCCTTTTTAAAATAAGGTTGTCTAGTGGCTTATCAATTTCATTTATCCTTTCAATGAACCAACTCTTTGATTCTTTGGATGGTTTTCTTAGTCTCTATTGCATTGATTTCTGCTCTGATTTTTATAATTTCCTCTCTTCTTTTGGCTTTGGGCTTGACTTGCTCTTCTTTTTCTAGCTGTTTGAAGTATAGCCTCAGGTTATTTATTTGTATTTGCTCTGTTTTCTGATGTGGGAGCTCAGTGCAATAAATTTTCCTCTGAGAACAGCTTTCATTGCATCCCACAGATTCCGGTAAGTTGTACCTGCATTTTCATTTTCTTGTAGGTATTGTTTAATTTCTACTGTGACCCACTGATTACTCAAGAGTGTGTTATTCAGTTTCCATGTGTTTGTGGGATTTTTGCAGTATCTTTTATCATTAATTTCTAATTTCAGAGAGCTATGATAAGATAATATGCAAAAGATGGTTTCAACTCTTTTGCATTTGTTTAAATATGTTCTGTGAGCTAATATATAGTCTATTTTAGAGACTGATCCCCAGGTACTGCTGAGAAGAATGTGTATTCTGATGTTGCTTGGTGGAACATTCTGTATATGTCCATCAAATCGATTTGTTCACAGGTGTGATTCAGTCCTGTTACTTCTTTGCTCATTTTCTTTCTGGTTGATATGCCCCTTGGTGTCAATGGTGTATTAAGGTCCCCTGTTACAATTGTGTTACTGATAATTTGAGTTTTCATTTCTGTTAATAGTTGTTTTATATAACTGGGTGCTCTGGAGTTTGGTGCATATATATTTAAAATAGTTATCTCTTCCACTTCGAGTTTTCCCCTAAGGAGTATGTAGTGACTTTCTTTGTCCTTTATGGTCACTGTTGGTTTAAAATTCACGTTGTCTGCAAACAGAATAGCTACTCCTGCTTTTTTTTTTTTTTTTTTTTTTTTTTTGATTCCTGCTGCATGAAGTATTGTTTTCCATCCTTTGACTTTCAGTCTGTGAGTATCCTTTTGGGTTAAATGGGTTTCCTTTAAACAGCATATGGTTGAATCCATTCTGCTAGTTTGTTTCTTTTGATTGGTGCATTGAGACCATTGGCATTAATGGTTA
This sequence comes from Cavia porcellus, assembly GCF_034190915.1. Taxonomy (NCBI): domain Eukaryota; kingdom Metazoa; phylum Chordata; class Mammalia; order Rodentia; family Caviidae; genus Cavia; species Cavia porcellus. The sequence continues at coordinate 44,244,410 of NW_026947513.1, read as the reverse complement.
TAACTGTTAAATGCTAGTTTATTGTTGGAATGTTATCTCTCTGTTGTTGCATCTTTATCTTTCTGTTCTGTTTAATTATCTGCTTTGCTTAGTGGTTTTTTCCTTTGTGTATCTAAACTGTCTTTCAATATTTTTGCAGGGTTGGCTTGGTGTTCATGAAGTTCTTCAGCTGTTCTTTGTCATGCAAGTATCATATTTCACCATAATTTTTGAATGACAGTTTGGTAGGGCACATCAGTCTAGGTGGGAAATCATTTTGCTTTAGGATCTGGAATACTTCACTCCATGCTCTTCTTGTCTTTATTTTTTGTGCTGAGAAGTTTGCTGTGATTCTGATAGGTTTTCCTTTATACGTGATCTGTCTTTTCTTTCTGACAGCTTTTAATAATCTATTCTTGTGTTGGGTTTCTGGGGTGGTGATTATTATATGTCTGGGTGTAGTTTTATTTTGGTTATGAGTATTTGGAGTTCTATATGCTTCACTGATCCTGATGTCGGTTTCTGATCTCATGCTTGGGAAATTTTCAGCTATTACTTCTCTAAATATCCTCTTGACATCCTTTACATTGTCTCCTTTTTTTTTTCATTAATCCCTAACAATCTTATGTTATGTTTCTTTGCATCATCTTGCAGTTGTTGAATTGTTATTTCCTGATTCCTTGTTATTTTTAAAAGATCTTTCCTTTCCTGTTCACTAGCTGCAATCCTGTCTTCAAGGTCTGAAATTCTATCTTCACTTTCTTTGAGGTGGTTTTACAACTTTCAGTGGAGTCTTTTATTTCCTGTATATCTCCGTGCATCTGCATTATGTATTTTGTTTGTTTCTTATATTGCGCATCTAGGGATTCTATCTTTTTGTTTAGTTCCTCCAAGTTTTTAACTGTGTTTTCTTTAGATATATTCAGAATCTCTTTCATTTCTTTTATCATTTCTTCTTTTACCTGGCAGATTATTTCGAGTTTGAATTCCTTTAAAGTTTCCTGGAGTTGCTTGTTAATTTCAGTAGCTATTATGTCCGATATTTGAGGTGAATAGCATATATTTTCTTCTATATACATCACTCCTAGGGTTTCTTGAGATGGGCTGGAGATTTGAGGTTGTAATTTTGTCTTTTGTTTTGTCATTTTCCTATATTTCTGTGTTTCAAGTGTTATTTGAAAGCTTTCTCAGGGTCTGTTGGAAATCCACTTTTATGTTCACAGCTCGTGGTACTCTGGCACCTAGTTCCCTCAAGCCACTGGGCCTCTAGAACCAATGAGCCTCTTCTGCCTGTGTAGAACTCTGTAGTTTCAGATAAGCTGGGCTACAATGACACTGTGTGCCTACCTGCTTGCTGGAAGCTCCACAGTTCTCCAAGCACAGCCAGAATGGGGTGGCAGATGTAGATGCCTCAAACCCACTTATGCACTTCAGTGCACCCAGAAGGCTGGAAGGGTCCCGAACAGTCTGGGCTTGGGGCAGACAGCTCTGAGCACTTACTGCAGGCCATGGGGCCTCTGGAACCTGCGATGCTCACCTGCTTGCTGAGATATCCACAGTCCTCCAGACACATGGGGAGGCGGATGCAGGCGCCCCAGATCTGCCCAGCCCTTCGTCTGCACCCAGATGGTGTGGTGCAGGAGTCCCAAATAGGCTGGGCTCCAGGGATAGTGTGCACCCGCCTGCTTGCTGGAAACTCCGCAGTTCTCCTAGTGCAGCTGGAATGGGGAGGCGGATGTGGATCTCTCCATTGATTTTGAAGGACATTTTTGCAGGGTACATCAGCCTAGCTTGGAAATCATTTTCCTTTAGTATCTGTAATGCTTCACTAGATGCTCTTCTTGACTTTATTGTTTGTGCTGAGAAGTCTGCTGTTATTCTGATAGGTTTCCCTTTGTAAGTGATCTCTCTTCTCTCTGCCAACTTTTAATATTCTATTCTTATGTTAGATTTCTGGGATGGTGATTATTACATATCTTGGTGTAGTTTTATTTTGGTTATATTATTTGGAGTTGTATATGCTTCACTGATACTAATGTCGATTTCTGATCTCATATTTGGGAAATTTTCAGATATTACTTCTCTAAATATCCTCTTGATGTCCCTTTGGTTGCCCCCTTCTGTTTCATTAATCTCTATCAATCTTATGTTGTTTTTCTTTGCATTGTTTTGCAGTTGTTGAATTGTTATTCCCCGATTCCTTGCTATTTTTAAAAGATCTTTCCCTTCCTGTTCACTAGCTTCAATCTTGTCTTTAAGGTCTGAAATTCTGTCTTCACAGAATTGAGGTAGCTTGTGCAGCTTTCAGTGCAGTATTTGATTTTCTGTTTATCTCTGTGCAGCTGCTTTATGTATTCTGTTTGTTTCTTATATTGCTCATCTAGGGATTCTCTTTTTGTTTAGTTCCTCCAATTTTTTAACTGTTTTCTTTAGATATGTTCAGCATCTCTTTCATTTCTTTTATCATTTCTTCTTACCTGGGAGATTATTTCTGGTTTGAATTCCTTTAAAGCTTACCAGCTTATTTCAGTTGCTATTATGTCCAATATTTGAGGTGTATGGCATATATTTTCTTCTATGTACATCACTCCTAAGGTTTCTTTGTATGGGCTGGAGGTTTGAGATTGTAATTTGGTCTTTCATTTTGTCATTTTCCTATATTTCTGAGTTTCAAGTGTTATTTAAATGCTTCCTCAGGGTCTGTTGGAAATCCACTTCTATGCCCTCAGCTCCTGGGAGTCTGGCACCCAATTCTCCTAGGTCACCGGGCCTCTGGAACAGGTGGTCCTTGCCTGCTTGCTTAGAACTCCACATTTCTCCAAACACAGCCATAATGGGAAGTTGGATGCAAGGGCCCCAGACTCGCCTAGCTGTTCCAATGCACCGGAAAGTATGAAGGCCCCAAACAAGATGGGGTCCAGGGAAAATGGGTGCCTGCCTGCTTGCTTAGAACTCCACAGTTCTCCAAGCATCTATTATCAGTTTTCATGGCATAGATTATAATCACAACTGAAAAAATTTCTTAGTATTAGAGTCTTCTTTTTAAATTATACTGCACACACTTTTTATTTCTTATTTATGTTCTATTTTCCATATGTTGTGCAAGATTGTGGGAGGGACAGTGTCTGTGTTGTGTCTATGCTTTTCAAAATTTTACTAATGGTGAACGTTATTCAATTTACATATTATGATTGAATGAAAAACTGACAAAATGAACAATGAAGACCATAATGATAGACTCTTTTTCTGAATACCTCCTAGGTCTCCCATAATGTAATGGCAATAAAGTTCAGATACTTGTGATGAAATCAAAGTGCAATTTTCTGAACTGGGTTTTTTTATGCAGTCTCAAATCTGCTATGTTTCCCAGGCCTGCTTGAACTTGTGGTTCTCCTGGCTCAGGCTCTGGAGTTCTAGGTTTATAGGTACAATGTACCATGCCCACCTGATTTATGAGTTCCTATTAAGCAAGGTACTTTTGACCTTTCTCATATGTTTAATGGATAAATGTGGCAACCAATTGCAAAATTAAAGCCTGAAATCTTGCCATTGGAATTGTGTGAGCCATGAATACGTTCTATCAGTAATGATCCACTAGATGAACTATGATCCCATAATGTGAAAGATTCTACTATTTGCCAGATATAGACAGTCATTAATTTATAGTTCACTATTTTCCTTAAACTGACTTCCAAAGACACAAGATATTAATGACATCCTTCTGATAACTAAAAACATGACTTACCTAATGTTTCACTGTAAAGCTTGTTCCAGTTTTTCTGATTAAATATTTCAAACCAAAATTCAATTAAAGCATGCATATCATGTTCCTAACCCTTTCCATTTCACTACTTAAGCATGAAAACAAGATGGGTTTGTGAGAAGGAGAAAATGGAAGCACTTTTTTTTCCAACTGGAAGCCACGGGTGCCCCAAATACTGTACACAAAAGGTAATTTCAATAGCTCAGCAACAAGCTCACCACATATAGCAATATGTTTGGCAAGGAGCACATCAAAGTTTGATTCCGGCAGTTTTGTCACAAGGTTTTTATGTGAAACTATATCTTTACAAACATTCTCCCAAATAGCAGAATATTCCAGAAACATGTCTTCCATCACCAGAAAATATCACAAACAGGTATTTATTGAGTCAAAATTAATCCCCTTAGTAATCAACCAAATGTATAATTCTTCCAGTTGTTCTCTACTGATAGATGTAGTAAATGTTTTTCAAATTTAACTCCAGATGTTGCGTTAATACCAACAAAAGGGAAGCTTGAAGATATCGTAACTGTCACCTCATGGCCCCTCTGGATCAGTTCCTCTACTATGATCTTCATATTCATCCAATGGCTGTATTCCATTGGCCATGCTAAAATATTTCCACAGCTTCCAATGCTAAAATAGCAGAAAAATTGTAGGAGCAACAGAGCTGTGATCCATTTTATTGACATCTTATTAAAATGCTGTATTTCTTTTCAAATTGTGCTACCTTTTGTTATCACTCATGTCTATATTCAAGAAGGAATTCTCCAAGAAGTTAAAGCATAACTTGTACTGGTGAAAGGTCATTTATTCAATGGACAGTCAGAGTATGAGGACTGATGGCACAAGACTATTGGATGGTGTCACTGACTACTGAGTGGGCCTTCCTCTTATTAACACCAAAACTAGGATAAAGTAAATAATGCACTGTATTTGTAATATTATAGCCTTAATACTTGTTCATAGACAAATCTAGCCACTCTAAAAGCCTCAAAAATAAGTGCAAGTGAATTTGAGTGGGCATTTAGATAGAAACCAAATATTGTCTTGGAATAAAAATATTAATAATAAAAATAGATCTACTTTGTGTGTTTAATGCATATAAATAATTCAAAATATTATGAAAAATTAATATTTAGTGGTTCATTTAAACATTGTCATAATTATTAATGTTTTATAACTAATGCTGTTAATTATCTAACACATACCGGCACCATTATATATAATTTTTCTCTTAATGTGAACTAGTTTTTCATTCAATCCTTATTTTGATTCTTCAACATATGCTCTAGATAGAAGATATTCAATAGATTCTCTCACAGCTACCTACATAAATTTTTAATCATATAAACTAATAGAAATGTTGAAACATAAACTGTCTTGGTATATTCTAGATAATATATAAAATTTTAAACACAACAAATACTTTTACTAACAATATTTTCACTTAAGAACAACATTACTTTGTTTTTACTCCTAAAATTTTAATTGTTTTTCTTTTTTTTCCTATTAAGGAGAATGCAACAAAACAAATCAGAAGAAAGAAAATCAGAATAGAACAATGCAAGCAACACATGTATTCACAATAAAACAATAAATCAACAGTGGTTAACATAATTTCTCGTGGTTTCTTCAAAGTAGTTTTCTATACCTTCACACACAACACAATCAAACAAAACTAAATAGTACAAAACAAAAGAATTAAGGTATTGTGGGGTTTCAAAGCAATACAGTAGGAAACCTATATTTGCTACCTTAATGTCTCTTGTTCTTTTCAAAATAACTGTCCATACACTCATGCATGGTGAAGTCAATCATAGAAACCAGAGTAAAACCAAGCAAAAAAAAAAAAAAAAAAAAGATGAAAACATTACAAGATCACTAAACCAGATAACGGGAAATGAACAATGGTAACTACTATGTCTGATTTTCTTCAAAATGGCTGTACATACAATCACATGTAATAAAATCAAACAAAACAAACATAATTATACCAATTAAATAATAGCTTGAAAGCACTATATGATTTCAAAACAAGATTACAGGAAACCAACCATGATTATCACAATACATCCCATTATGTGCAAAATAGCTGCCCATACCATCAACAAAGTAAAACTCACAAAACAATACAGAAAAGAATCAAACCTAACAAAAGTTTGAAAAATTGCAAAAGTTCAGGACAAGAGAATAAGAAGTTAACATTGGTTGCCACCTTCCTTTCTTGTGTGTTTCCTCTCGCATTACTTTCACACTATTTATTGCATTTATGGATCCCACTAACTGTATTTTTTATGCTAGTGTCCACCCATACCAGTACAAACTGTTTCACCCATGAACATGACATCCAATTGCATCCATTTACCTATAAGAACTTTTTGATTACCCTACCTTATAGCTGGGTAGCTTTCTATTGTGTGAAAATACTACATCTTTCTTACCCATTCTGTTTTTGATGGGAAAGGTAGCTTTGCTTTTTTCTGGTCTCCTGCATGGAAAAATTGTTTTCTCCCCTTTGATTTTTCAGTCTATGAATTTCCTTTCAAGTTAAAAGTATTTCTTGTATACAGTATATTGATTGATTTTATTTCTTGATCCACTCTCCCTGTGTTCTTTTTATTGCTGAACTGAGGCTATCTACATTACTGGTCACAGCCAGCATACATTGATTTGTCTGTGCCATGATATCCTCCTGCTGTTGCCCCCCCCCCCTTTTTCCTCTCCTTCAGTTGTCTGTCCTGTTTGATGATCTTCCTATGCTGTTAGTACTGGAACAATGATCATTTTTATCTAACTTTAGCTAGTGCTTCAGTACTCTGTAGAGTTTGAATTCCTTCAGTTGTTCTTTGTCATGGAAGTATCTTGTTTTTCTATCAGTTTTGAAAGATATTTCTCACAATAGATAGTGTGAAAATGATAGGTGAAGAAACACCTAGGAAGAGAAGGTTGTAAACAATATTAATTTCTTGTTGTCTTACAAAGTACATCAATCATGTTTGGAAGTCATTTCCTTCAGGATTTGAAACATTTCACTCCAAACTCTTCTTAACTTGATGGTTTGTGTTGATGAGTCTGTCTTGATTCTGATAAGTTTTCCTTTATAGGTGATCTGTTTCTTTTCTCGAATAGATTTTAGTATTCTATTCTTCAGCTGAATTTCTTGGATCTTGATTATTATATGTCTAGGTGTGGATTTACTTCAGTTATGGCTAGTTGGAGTTCTATATGCCTCACTTACCTGTATGCCAGATCTTTTTCCCATATTTGGGAATTTTTATGGTATTACTTCTGTAAATAGTGTTTTAATTTCATTTATGTTGACACCTGATTCTTCACTGATACCTATTATTCTTAAATTATTTCTCTTTGCATTATCTTGCAACCATTTGGAGAATTATTTTCTTTTTCCTTGTTATTTTTAAAAGATCTTTCATGATTTTTAGCTGAAATCCTGTCTTCAAGATCTGAAAATCTATCTTCAGACTCAAGTGGCCTTGCCAAGCTTTCATCAACTTTTCAATTTCCTGGATTTTTGGAATCCATTTCATATATTGTAATTCCATGTTATATTGTATGTCAAGGTTTCTATAATTTTCCTATGCTCATCTTTCTTATGTGTCTTTTTTTGATATGCTGAGCAATTGTTTCTTTGATTTGTTCTTTTACCTGAAACATTATTTCTGATTTGATTACTTTTACAGTCTCATACAGTTGTTACTTTACTTCAGTTGTTATCCTTTCAGGGTTTTCAGGTGTGTGACTTCTGTATTCTTCCTTCACTGTATCTCCTAGACTTGTTCTGTGTGAACTGGAGGTCTGAGATTCCCTTTTGCTCCTTCACCTTTAAATTCTCCTGGGTTCCTCCTAACAAGCAATGTGGGATCCCAGGCACTTCCAATATTGGCAGGGGAATTGGACTCACATCAGGTATTCAGGAAAATAGTAGGGTTTATTCTAGGCTTCTCCAAACCTGTGCAGCTACCCTGGGCCTTCACTAATGGCCAGAGTTGCATGGTGTTGGGGCAGCTTCTGTCAGCCTGTGCATCTATATTAGACTCCAGTGATTGTGGCAGGCACACAGTGCTGTGTTTTTCTGATCTCCCTAGTGAGTGATGGCTGCAGAAGGAAGAAATGGCTTGCAGTGGTGGCTTGTGGATGAGTTGCATAGGGCTTACATGGCTGCATGTCCCTATTCTAGCTGGCTGGCCACAGGAAGTGCAAGTCTTCCACCATCAGTGAAGAACAGGCAGAATGGGCCTCCTGGTTTTCTCTGCCTGCACTAGCTGCCCCCTGGAAAAGGACTTCATTGTGGTAGGCCTGGAAGACATACGCAGATCTGATGACTCTCTTGGCTTTGCTGGCTGCTCAGTGGAAGAGGCTTCCAGTGGTGGTTTCCTGGAGGCAGAAGGGGATCTACTGGCTCTTTGTGCCTGCACTGGCAGTCCACAAAAAAAGACTATTTTTCTTTCAAGATTCCATGATTTTATAACTTTGACCACAAAAGGACTGGATTATATTCCTCAGTTAGTTATTGCCTTGTGTCTAGATGCAGGACACCTTAATGAAGCTCTATTGGAAAAGCATGGGTATCAACAATAGTGTTGTTTTCAAAAATTGCAGAAAATGTACTTTGGATTTGCAAGCAGCATCTTATATTTCTATTATCTTTTCCTGAAAACACGTGTTAATTTAAAGTCAGAAAAAAACAACAGTAGAATGATGTTTCTTTTGAAAGAACACAAGAATCTAATACAATTTCGTGTAATATAACATTGTTATCAAGCAAGCATTCTTCACTATATTTGCTTAATTTTATCTTTTATTAACACATTTTATTAATTTATCTCATGGATGTAATAGAAAACTAAAATCACATTTAGCCAGTGCCTAAATTAAATGAAAGACATTGTACTACTTTTGTGTGTTTCATATACTAGAAGAACTGAGGTAATATTTGTGAATGCAAACTTGTACCATTCATAGATTTTTTTTTCTTTCATCTTAGAACATGTGACAGTTTTAGAATGGAAATCAGAGAGTAAGAAGAGAGTGAATTGAAATATCAGGATTAACAGTTATAGAATATTATAAAGTAGTATTAGTGGCTACTGGTATTAATTTATGTAAGCACTGTAATTTAGATCAATAAATTTGAAGCATATTCTGTATTCTGACAGAAAATTACTGCCCAAAATATATTTTTTCCCACTAGATAAATAACTGTACTTACTATAAAAATAAACATTTAACAGAAAACTTTGTTTTAAAAATGAATATAGTCACTAGTTTCACAATAATTATAAAGAAAAATGATGAAGATATACATAATAGTAGCCTTTGAACTTATTTAAACAAGGAATTCTGGACATAATCTAAGCATCTTTCAGCAATGAGTGAGATAATCCTAGACATGATATAATCCTTATAAATAATTTTAACTAATAGTAATTGATCACTGCAGAACACCACTACAATGAGTTTAGGTAGAATGTGGGGAAAAAACAAAGTATGACAGGATCACAATTTGTGGGATTAAAACAGTATAGGATAGAATTATAAATTTCTAAAGATACTTCCTATTTGGACACATGGTTCAAAGAAGGCTGTGTATAGATGGAGAGTATACATGTGTTTTAAAAGTTTTGAAAGCATTTGGAGCAAGTTCATTGACATGTATTTATTTAGCATATTTGTGTATTTATGTATGTGCTTGTTAGTTTGCATATATGTGCAATGGTGTATCTATGCATAGGTGCTCAGTTTGAAGTAAAATAACAAATGAGAATAGTGTTGCTAGGAAGATCACTAGATAAATTCTACTTTCATTAGTTTGGTATTAGTATAGTTAGCAGATATTGGTTATTACTGTGACCTATTCAGTATACCAGCATTGCACTTGGTCACTGCATTATCAGGTGACTTTCCTCCAAAGCTCTCACACACACCTCTAATATACACTGTCAAGTTGGGATCCTGTCAATTCATTTTTCAAAGAATGTCAACCATTCTTTGGAAAAGTCATAAACATACTTGAAATTATATTCATTATTGGAATGAAAAATATAGCATTTTACCCTTTGGATCATATTATAGGAATTTTTAAATAAACGGGAGTCAAAATACCAGAGCAATGACACTAGTTCTTTGAGTAACAAGGAGCATCCTTGGAATCTCAAATTTGACAAGGCATATGACACCTTAAACATGAGAAAAATTAATATTTTGAGCAAATCCACTATACTTTATAGCCTTCTAAATAAAAATGTCATCAACAAGAAAACACAAAATTATTCAAAATATCTAAAAATTGATGCCTTCTTCATTTTTTTGGATGTGTGGTATTGAACTCAAGACATCACACTTGCCACACAGGTGCTTATACCTCTAAGATAAATCTCCAGCTCCTGAAAATTGATTTCTCTCATGAATATTGAAAGAAAATTTAGGACTTAAGATTAAAAAATGAGAAGCAGCAATGGATTGAATTTTTCACACAGTACATTAGAGTAAAGGAAAATTATTGGGGTGCACAATGGACTGAAGCATTGGGTCACTTTAGAGGCAATGCTTAATGAAATTATTCCATGGGACTCTGAAAGGTATTTCCTGATATGATTGTCTTCCACCATGAAATCAACAAAGTATTCAATATTTTACTTTTATATCATACTAAAGAATCATGGGAAACTTCTTGACAAACTATCTAGGGAGCTTATTGTTTTACAAGAGGTACATAGTGGGTATATTTTCAAAGCTACAAAAACTATTTTGCACATATTCCCATATATATACATATATATATATATATATATATATATATATATGTATATGAACATGGAAATTAATAGCTTATGGCAGGAATTCATTGTTTCTTTCCCAAAATTTAGATATTGTCAATGTTCTTTTAAGAGATGAGGTATTTAAGAGTTGTTTGATCTAAGGGGGCTCCTCTCGTGGATCATATCCAGTGCCTTTATAAAAGAAGGCAACAAGACAATGACGCTAGTCATCTTTTTCTCATGTGAGGACAGAGTGCTTGTTTTCACTCTAAGGTTTTTCTTCAAGGAACCATGTTGAAAGCAGAGGCTAGACGCTTGCTGGATTATGGATATGCTTGTGCCCTGCCCTTGAACACACCAGCCTCTAGAGCCCTGAGAAATTTGTTACCTGTCTCAAATATATCTAAGTACTTTCAGAGCCATGAAAATGAATTAAACAAATGTCCATATTTCAGATATCATTTATTCCCATTTGAAGAAATGGCCAAAACCTTTTCAACACACATTGTGTGCAGTATTTCTTCTATCTTAATTCTATTAGAAAATAGTAGAGAAAGGGATTTCATTCCCTTCTTCCTACATCCCTGTGGTTATATAAAACTAAGAAATCAAATACTTGTGTAAAAGGAAACAATATTTATAATTTATCATACTTTTTGTTTGTATACATTTAAAGAGAAGTCAAACCCGTGTAGAGTGAGGTCCTAGGTAAATTTTGTTTACAATTTTTAGCATTGCCTTTCCATTGCCTTTAAAATTGAGCTAGCATTAATATAAAATCAAGGAAATTCATCTGTGTGAAGTAAAGTGGTATAAAGCATATACTACACAATACATTAATGTCATAATTATTTTGAAAATATAGTATAGAATCATTTGGAACTATATGCTTACAATATTTAAAGAATTAATCCAAGAAATAAAACTTGAGTATTTAGCACCTTGGCATTTTTTAGGAAACAATTCACATATATACCCTTATTTATACACTGATATTTACTTTATCTAAAAAAATCTATGAAACTTCAATAAATGTCTTTGTTGACATACAACATAGTTTGCAGAGTTTTAAGTACAGGTCAAGCAAGACAATGTTTAAATTAATGAGGAGTTCCTCTTTACATTGCTGTTTCCTAATTTAGAAAACAATATATTTAGACACATTCTGGAAAGTATTTCCCATGCAGTTTGATTCCTGTTCATGAATTCTCTACCTACCCCTATGTCTTTAAGATTTCTACCTAATTTGTCTTCCAATAGATTTAATGTCTGTTTTAACATTCATATCTTTGATCCATTTAGATTTTCATTTACTACATGGTGACAGGCATGGGTCTAGTTTTAGTTTTTGGCAAATGGAGAGCCAGTTTTTCCAACATCATTTATTAAAGAGACTGTCGTTCTTTCAGTGAATGTTTGGCCCCTTTTTCAAAGATAAGGTTGTTGAATGTTTGTAGTTGTGGTTGTATGTTCAAATCTATTCCATTGATCTTTGGCTCTGTTTTGATTTTACCTTTTTGATTTTACCACAGTTGCTTTGTAGTATAACTTGCAGTCAGGGATGTGATGTCTCCAGCCTTGGCTTTGCTGCTTAGAATTGCCTTTCCTATTCTATGTCTCTTCTGGTTCTAGATGAATTTTAGGAGTGATTTCTTTAGAACTATAAGGTATGTTAACGGTATTTTTATTAGAATTGCATTGAATCTGTATAACAGTTTTGGAAGAATGGTCATTTTCACAATGTTTGTTCTTCCTATCCATGAGCAAGGGATGTCTTTCCATTTTCTGAGATCATCTTCAATTTCATTTTTCAGTGTATTATAATTTTCACTATGTAAGTCATTCACTTTCTCATAAGAGTAATTCCTATATATTTCATTTTTTTTGCTTGCTAATGTGAAGAGTGCAGTTTCTCTTATTTTCCTATCTGTGAATTTGTTGTTCGTGTATAGGAATGCTATTGATTTCTGAGTATTGGTTTTGTTTCCAGCTACATTACTGAATTTATTTTTTGTATCTAAAAGTCTTTCAATGGAGTTTAGGGGTCTTCTGTGTAGAGTATCATGTCATTTGGAAACAATGATAATTTAAATTCTTCTTTTCCTATCTTTACCCCTTTTATTTCTTTCTCTTGTCTAATTGCTCAGGCTAGTAATTCCAGTACTATATTAAATAGGAGTGGTGTTAAAAGACATCCTTGTCTTGTGTCTGATTTTAAAGTAAAGGCTTTCAATTTCTGGCCCTTTAGTATGATACTGGCTGTTGGTTTGTCATAGATTAACTTTATTATATTGAGACCATCTATTCCAATTTTTTGTAAAGTTCTTAGCATGAATGAATGTTGGACCTTATCAGAGGCTTTTTCTGCATCTATAGAAATGATGATGTGATTCTTACTTTTGACTTTATTGATATGATGGATTACATTTATTGATTTATGCATGTTGAACCATCCCTGCATGCCTGGGGTGAATTCCACCTGGTCATGGCGTATAATCTTCTTGATGATTTGCTGCATCCTGTTTGCCAATATTTTATTGAGGATTTTTGCATCTGTGTTCATTAGGGAGATTGGTCTATAGTTCTCTTTTTTAGTTGGGTCTTTCTCAGGTTTTGGTACTAGAGTAATATTTGCTTCTAGGAATGACTTAGGAAGGATTACTTCCCTTTCAATTTCATTGAAGAGTTTGAGGTGTGTCAGCATTAGGTCTTCTTTGTATTTCTTGTAGAATTCTGCAGTGAATCCTTCTGGGCCTGGGCTCTTCTTTGTAGGTAAGGACTTAATTACATTTTCAATTTCATTAACAGAGATTGGGTTATTCAGCAGTTTTACATCCTCTTGATCTAGCTTTGGAACTTCATATGTTTCTAAGAATCTCTCTATTTTTTCTGTGTTATCAAACCTTTGAGAGTAGAGGTTTTTGAAATAGGTGTTGGTGATCTTCTGTATTCTTTAGAGTCTATAATTATTTCACGTTTTTTATTTCTTATTGCATGAATTTGAGCTTTTTCTTCCCTTTTTAAAATAAGATTGGCTAGGAGCTTATCGATTTTATTTATTCTTTTAAAAAACCAACTTTTTGATTCGTTGATTCTTTGGATTGTTTTCTTAGTCTCTATTGTGTTGATTTCTGCTCTGATGTTTATAATTTCCTCTCTTCTTTTGGCTTTGGGCTTGACTCGCTGTTCTTTTCTAGCTGTTTGAAGTGTAGCATCAGCTTATTTATTTGTATTCATTCTGTTTTCCTGATGTGGAAATTCAGTGCAATAAATTTTCCTCTGAGGATGGTTTTCATTGCATCCCTCAGATTCTGGTAAGCTGTATCTGTATTTTCATTTTCTTGTAGGTATTGTTCAATTTCTCTTTAATTTCCTGTGTGACCCACTGATTACTCAAGAGTGTGTTATTCAGTTTCCATGTGTTTTTGCAAATTTGTCCTCTTTTTGTTTAGTTCCTTTTTAAAAATCTTTTATCATTAATTTCTAATTTCATAGCGCTCTGATCTGATAGCATGCAAGGGATAATTTCAAATATTTTGCATTTTTAAATTATGTTCTGTGAGTTAATAAAAGGTCTGTTTTAGAGCATGTCCCATGTACTGCTGAGAAGAATGTGTATTCTGTTGTTGTTGGTAAAATACTCTATATATGTCTATTAAGTCCATTTGTTCAGAGGTGCGATTCAGTTCTTTTATTTCTTTGCTGATTTTCTGTCTGGTTTGTCTGTCCATTGGTGTCAATGGTGTGTTAAGATCTCCTGTTAGAATTGCATTACTGCTAATTTGGTTTTTCATTTCTGTTAGTACTTGCTTTATATAACTGTGTGCTCTGGAGTTTGGTCATATATATTTAAGATAGTTAGCTCTTTCTCTTGGAGTTTTCCCCTAACCAGCATGTAGTGACCTTCTTTATCCCTTCTGATCATTATTGGCTTGAAGTTCACTTTGTCTGCAAACATGTAGCTACCCCCACTTTTTGGGGGGGGTTCCTATTGCATGAAGTATTATTTTCCACCCTTTGACTTTCAGTCTGGGAGTATCCTGTTGGGTTAGAAGGGTTTCTTGTAGACAGCATATGGTTGGATTTTGTTTCTTGATCCAATCTGCCAGTCTGTTTCTTTTGATTGGTGTATTGACACCACTTACATTAATGGTTAGAACTTTTATGTACTGGTTTATTGTTGACATGTTATCTTTCTGCTGTTGCATCTTTATCTTTTTGCTCTGTTTAATTGTCTGCTTTTTTAGTGGTTTTTTCCTAAATGTATCTAGACTGTCTTTCAGTATTCTTTGCAGGGTTCGCTTGGTGATCATGAAGTTTTTCAGCTGATCTTTGTCATGAAAGTATCTTATTTCTCCATTGATTTTGAAGGACAGTTTTGCAGGGTACATCAGCTTGGGTTGGTAATCATTTTCCTTTAGAATCTGAAATACTTCACTCCATCCTTTTCTTGACTTTATTGTTTGTGGTGAGAAGTCTGCTGTGATCCTGGTCGGTTTTCCTTTATAAGTGATCTGTCTTTTCTCTCCTACAACTTTTAATATTCTATTCTTTTGTTCGATTTGTTGGATGGTGATTATTTTATGTCTGGTGTAGTTATATTTTGGCTATGGCTATTTGGAGTTCTATATGTTTCATTGATCCTGATATCAGTTTCCAATTTTATGTTTGGGAAATTTTCATCTTTAATTTCTCTAAATATCCTCTTGACATCCTTCATGTTGTCCCCTTCTTTTTCATTTATCCCTATCAACCTTATGTTGTTTTTCTTTGGGTCATCTTGCAGGTGTTCAATTGTTATTTCCTGATTTCTAGTTATTTTTAAAGATCTTTCCTTTCCTATTCACTGGCTGCAATCTTGTCTTCAAAGTCTGAGATTCTGTCTTCACATTCATTGAGGTGGTTTTTACAACTTTCAATGGAGTTTTTGATTTCCTGTATATCTCTTTGCATCTGCTTTGTATATTGTTTGTTTCTTATATTGTTCATCCAGAGATTCTATCTTTTTGTTTAGTTCCTCCAGTTTTTTAACTGTGTTTTCTTTAGCTATGTTCAGCATCTCCTTCATTTCTTTTATCATTTCTTCTTCTACCTGAGAGATTATTTCTAGTTTGAATTCCTTTAAGGCTTCCCAGAGTTGCTTCTTTATTTCAGTTAGTATTATTTCAGGTATTTCAGTTATGTTGCATGTGTTTTCTTCTATGCACATGGCTCCTAGGCTTTCTTGGGATGGGCTGGATGTTTGAGATTGCATTTTGGTCTTTCATTTTTTCATTTTCCTATATTTTCGAGCTTAAAGTGTTTTTCCAAGTGTGGGAGAGAGTTCTGCCAGCCTGGGATGGGGTTCCCTGCGTTGGCCCCACTCGCTGGAACCAGCAGAGAACCATGGCCTGGCCTCCTGGCAAGGAAGAGAGTTCCCCCAGGCTGGGATGGGATTACATGCAGCTGCTCTACTCACTGGTTCAGGCAGGGAACTGTGCCTGGTCCCTAGGCCAGGTAGAGAGTTCCCCCAGGCTAGGACAGAATTCCAAGTTGCTACTCCACTCACCAGTCCTGGCAGGGAAACAGCCTGGTCCCCAGGGGAGGAAGGGAGTTTCCCCAGGCTGGGATGGGATTCTGCACTGCTGCCCCACTCACCAATCCCAGCAGGGAACCTCAGCCTGGTCCCCGGGCCAGGAAGAGAGTTCCACCAGGCTGGGTTGGGATTCCGTGCCACTGCTTCACTCACTGATCCCAGCAGGGAACTGCTTCCTGGTCTCCAGGCCCGGAAGAGTGTTCCCGAAATGATCTTCAGAAGAACCGATTCTTAAAAAACAGAGAATAATTAAAATTCATATTAAATATTAACTAAATAATATTCTTAATAATATGTGGATGTGTCATGATAATAATGCACTTTAAGAACAAAACTTAATGATACTTCTTATTGATGGCTTTGTGTTTCTGTTCCTCCCCTCTTAATTTTATGCAAACTCCTATATTCAATGTGGGCTACCATATGGTGAATCACATTAGTTATGAAACATGCAATTATTGTATTTTTCCTACTTTAAGGTCACCTTTTTATGATGGTAGGGTTATTAAAGATAGATGAGTATGCTATATTAATTCCCTGAAATGGTTGTGTGTAAGTCGCACCCAGTGATTAAAGTCTCTACAATCAACAAAAGTGATACATATGTGCATATTCATGCATAGTACAATTTATATTTTTCTAGATTTTGTGCATATTTCTAAATAAATTATGTGATTAGTGTTTCATACATAATGATGCATTAGTGTGTTTTAAACACAAATAATTATTAAATTAGACACCATACAATTAAACCTACATTTGTTTTCTCTCTAACAATGTGATAGCAACATATAAATTTTAGACATTTTGAGATCCATAAAAGATTCATACTCTCATTTCATTAAAGATGATGTTGTAGGGAGTGCTCATTATAACTTGAAAAACTATATAAATTATTCAGAGATCTTTGATTCTTTAACTGAATTTTCATATTCTTTATAGTATAAGTTTGTTCTTAGTGAATATATCTGTACCCAGGTACTAGTAAAACATTAACAATGATAACATTGCTTTATACAGACTGATAAAATATTTCATATAATTTGTATAATATATAGATGAAGAGAAAGAATTACATGACAACTGAAAAATTTTAAACCTTCTTAAGATAAAAGATTTGTGTTTCCTAAGAAAGCATATATCTTAAAATATATCATTAAGTTGAGCATCTAAAGTTTATCATGAACCTCACCCCCAAAGTGAAAGATTTTTTGTGTTTATTATTGAAATTTGAGAAATATATTTCTGAAGAAACTTTCAAAAAGATCAGATATACCTTCCATAATTTTTGCAATAAAAGATAATATGGTAACATATTTCTTCTGAAAATCATACACGTAGTGACTGATCCATTTCATAAAAATATGTTTAAAATCATCTTTACATGAAAATACATAGTAAAGTTCAAGTTGCTGATTTTTTTTTTCTTTTTTTTTTTTTTTTTTTTTTTGGATTACAAGAATGGAAACTGACAGTGTCAGGATACCGACTTACTGAGCTCTCTGGTACGTCATCCAGAATTGTCCTTCTATTCATCCAGTGACTGGGTTTTGTGAGCTATGCCACAACTTTTCAACAATTTCTCTAAAGTAGCACACTGGTTGTGTTGAGACAAGAAATCAATACCACTTAACAGGTACCATTACATGCTAAAAAGCTTCTTTCATAATTTGTGGTAATTTACAATGTTCTCCACTTGCATGCAAAAACAAAATAATGAGGAAGCTAAACTATGGCTCAGTTTAGAAGAAACAGACAACATGAGCAGTCTGGTTGGCTATCAAATCCCACATTTCACTGCACCATGGTCTTAGTGGGCATGTCTGGTGGCCAAGTGGGCAACAGATTCTAGTATCATTCACATATCATGCTTTCCCAGCCATTCAGAATGAAGAAGCCATGAGTCATGGAGACTTTCACTGAGATTGCCAAAGTTTCCTTGGGAGAGCAGAAAATGCTCCACTAACAGTGTTGAGTGCTGAGCTGTGTCAATGATGGCTAAAATAGAGTGGAAGACCTAGGAAGTTTCAAATACCAAGAACATGGATAATCTGCTAAGAAATGGTGCACAGAATTTACAGAGCAACTCTAAGATACAAGATATATGCTGTGCAACTAGAAATGACAATATCTTGGAGGAGCATAAGCAATTGGGAGCACACAACTCAACATTATTTTCAGGTGCTAGATTTAAAATGTAAGACATGTTTTCTTTGTGGTATTGAGTTTGCCCTAGTCTGACATTTTTGGATGGAAATGCCTACTGTGTGCAATTGTACGTTGGACAATTTCATGATTATTTTGATTTTTACAGAGACAGCTAGGAGTTTCTTGGAATGTTACAGGGTACTTTGGATTTCAAATCTTTAGCAATGTTTGAAGAAACTACAGTATGCGAATTAAATGCATTTTGCATATGACATACAAAAGTATTTGGATATCTAAGAGAGGAATGTTATATTTTAGTTCTAAAATGTCCTTCTCACATTCTTATATTTATTTGTTAGGAGTCATTGAAACCGGAAATTGAACACAGGGACAGGGTTGCGGCATGACTAGGGAATGACCTCCTGGAGAACCAGGACCTCAAATGGCAAGATGAGTTCTCCTGCCTGCCTGCCTTCCAGTGTAGTTAATTTTGCCAAAACATGCCTGTAACCTTCTCACCACATGCGTGACTGTTACTCTTAGAAACCTCCTACCGTCCAACAGGGCTGGTTCTCTGAAATGCACATAGAGTTTTATATAGACTGTGCCTCTTTATATAGACTGTGCCTCTTGTCCATTTACAATAATTTAGAAATTTTCACGTCTGTATTTCCAATCCTTTTCAGGTTCCTTACATAAAAGGACTCAATACCTTCAATACCACGTGTTCAGGTAGCATCAAAGGAATAGCCTCATTTGGGATGCCAATTTTATGTATCACACATTTTCCCACTGCTGGGACAACTTATCTAACATACATATAATTTAAAGCAGGAAAGTGTATTTCCCCTTACAGTGGATAGATACTGCCTGAGTCCACTGAATCTGAGACAGAAATGTTATGATGCAAGTGTGTTTCTCAATCAGTGGCAGCCAGATTGCAGACCAGAGAAACAGCAAAGAGGGAAAGGGATGAGAGGCCACACAGATCTCAGGGAAACACATCATGAACTACACAGTGCCTTGGCCAGAAATGTATTTCACAAATTCTGTGGGCAGATATTCAAGTTTGTCCAGGTCTAACCAACACATGCTTTAAATAAGCATTCTTCGTAATTTTTAAAATTAAATTATCTGTAAAATAAAAATCTCAAATGACTCAATTCTTTCTTTCTATTTATTAGTCAGTTTATAACAAAATATGAGAGATTCTCAGATTCTTAGGAGAAAGGTTTATTTTGGCTGAAAGTGTTGGATATTTGAATTCATTGTCAGTGTGATCATTTTTTGGTGGACCTTCTACAACACACATAAGATTGGAGTGTGTGGCAAAGGAGGAGAAATGGAAATACGGGATTGATATCTGTTTCTAGGTGTCATTCTCAATACTGGCTTCTCCTACATAACCCTACCTGCTAGAAGTTTTACAGTAAGAGCACCATGTACTGGAAGAGACCAAGCCTCCAACACAGACTTTTGAAAGATATAAACATCTAAATATATTTTAACTTTGTTAAAAATAATTTAGAGGAGCAAAAATTTCAAGCATAGTGTATCAAAGCCATAGTCTAATTTTGGTGGTCATTATTTCATTTTTCCTCTGGTACTGCTGATCAACTCTTGAATTTTCACTTGCCAGAAAGTTACTTACATCACTGAGTTAAATACCAAGGATTCATTACTTTCTACATTCATCTTTTAATCACTGTATAAGAATCACATAATATTTTGAATGCAAAATGTATATTCTACTACTAGTCTTTTGCATATTCTTAAAGGAAATCAGAAGCAATTAATATTTTCCAAATACTGACTACACAAATTATTGCTCAGAGTATTCTTAAAAGTTCCAATTGTAGCCTGATGACCTTGGTTTACATAAAAAGATTATTGTATTACTTTTATAACTTTCACAGGACCTCAAGAAACCCTGTGACTCTAGTAACTGGTACTATGTAAAGCAATTTATGTTTAATGTTTTATTTAACTTCCTCATTGTCCAAGTCAATCTTCACTTAATCTGTGGATGATTGTTCACTCTGGAGAAAACATAAGGAAATTTCCATTTACAAACTGATGAATAGTTTCAATATATTTGCCACATTCTGTAAAATTCTTGTAAAAAAATACAACCTTGATTTGATAAAATTTCAAAAGTCTACAAAAGTATACCACAAATATGATTTATTTATATTTCCCATTTCTGACAAAGAGCCCCAGGCTCCATTTCCTAGTGTATAAATAAAGTACTCAGACACCAAAAAATCATGACAAAGCAAGCTTAGTTACACAGGAGTAGGCACTGTATCGTTAAGGTGATGTAGCAAACAGACAGAAAAGTAGTAACTGTTTTCTTGTATTTCCTAATACATGAGAAGGAGTTGATAATTTCTCCTTTGGCAGAATGGAAGGTTGACTATTCCAAATGGGAATAGATAATATAATAGATAATCTGATAAAAGCTACCTATGATCAATACACAGTTGAAACATGATTTGTTTTCTGAATTTTTTAGATGATAGTTCAGAGCTTGTTTTCTACTTTTATGATCCAACATATTTATCTATTGAGATTTCCAATATTAAATTTATCATAATTACCTGTCAATTAAGAGATAAATTATACATAACCATAGAAAGGATGTGATTTTGTATTTTTCTTTTTCTTTCTTTTTAAATTAGCATGTTTTGAGGACATTGTATCTATTTTCCTAAGATATATTTGTTAAGGGTTTCTGGTGAAGAATATGGAAGCTTTTAACTTTGATAAATTGTTGAATATTTTGGGAAATATTTCTACTGGTTCAACTGTGTAAATTGATATTTGAAGAATTACACATTTCAGCATCATAGAACAATCAAGGTAAATACCCCCAAAATAAGAGTTTTTCTAAATAGGTATTATTTTTGCATTACTAATTCTTTGTTGTTCTAAAATAGATTTTTTTTTCATAAAGGTATGTTCATAAAAATTTCCACTTCATTCAAATGATGAAATGGGTTGGCATTTTATTGCTCATATAACTCAGTTATAAGCTTTTTATTTTTTCATGTTTCTTATCCATGTTTGCACATTTCTGCTCATATTGACTTTTGTCCTCTAATGTGATGATTTACATAAATTTTCATTGACCTGTGGACACCACGATTGTGGCAGATGAGCTTCTTGAAATTTAATTTATTTTTTATGTTTGTGATATGATATCATATTAGATTCTACTATACTCTATCACTGATCAATTCCCCTTAAAATGTAACAATTATTGAAGTCTTTGAATAATTTTCTTTTAATTACATTTTAAGGCCTGTAACAGCAACTTTTTCATTTTTAAATTTTCAATTTGTTTTGTATTTTAGTTAATAACATCAGATTCAAAATTTCATACTATATGGCAACCAGTGGACAATGAGCTATATACCTGAACAATAAATTTCAAATATTTGTTTTTCATAGAATATATTTTGTCTTAAAGTTATTGCCTATAATATTATCTAGGTTTTCAGAAACATGGACAATCTTGTTAATAAACTTATGCCTTCACATGCAAAATTCAAGAGAATATGAAAGCTTCTGGATTTCATTTACGCCATTTCAACAAATACTGATAAATTCTGTATTCCATGAAATGATATCAGTGATGTTCAATGACAGGAAGTTTAGTAAAATCATATTTCCATGTAAAATTTTGAGGGAATTTTACCAAAGTCTCTTGAGGGAAAAAAGGCAAGGACTGAAAAGAGAAGGAATTCTCATCTGAAGTTTGACTAAGTATAAAGATATAAGAATAATCATTTCAAACCATCCTCTCCAAACTCATTGAATATCATAGTTATTTCTGTAAGGTGATTGAATATTGGGTATCATTTCAAAAGATCCCAACAGTACTATTTGCATGTCACTGGGGCATAATGAATTTCATTTTGTTCTGTACAGTTGTTTAGAACGAGACAAAATGAATCATTAGAAATTCTTAAAAGATCAGTACCAAAAAACAGTATGTAGTTCCCACATAGCTTATTGTTACAGAAATCAGATTAGAGAGACCATATTTTTATTTCCATGCATTGCTGTTAAATGAATTAAGAAGTAAAAGGAGAACAATCTTGATTTTCCTTGGAGAAAATAATGCACGGTGTTGAGGACTGATGCTTGCTGGTCAGGAGCATTATGTGTCTTCCAAGATTGCTGAGGAAAATATATACAGGTGGAATAAAATATTAGGGGCAGAAAGTGAACTATTGTGGTCCCTGATTGCCATTTGTAGTTTGTTGCTTATGCCTTGCTGGTTAATGCTTGTCATGAACTGATTCTCCTCTCTGATGCCACATCTTCCTCATGTGATCCTACCATCTCTCCCTGTTTTAAAGCCAACCAGTCATAGACAAAAATATCTATACACTGTGAGTCTTATAAACCTTTCCCCTTTTAACTTTGAATGTTCTACAGTTTGTCTCAGAAATGTGAAACCAATTAGCTCAGACATTGCATACAATGATATATAATGAAAAGACCATTGAAAAAGTAAACGTAACACTCACTACCAAATACATAAAGTTTGGAATGTGGTTCAGCTTAATAGACTAAGAACATCATAAATGATTCAACTATTTTTATCTTATGCAGACATGCATACACATTTGTACACTTGCACATTGACATGTATTCAGCAGAAGAAACAAGACAGAGCAACATACCAAGCAAGATTTGCAAACAGGAAAACAATATCTAGCTATCATTAGTGTATGAAGGAATTCCAAGAGCAAGGGCTTATAAGAACTATAGTATAGAGAATCTGTTGTGGATTCAAAAGTGACAAAGGCTAACATTAGGGAACAAACTATGACATTTTTAAGTGCAGTGACTTATTGCTTTAAATAAATAAAATAAATTGTAATACAACTAGTGACCTGGGTATGGTAGAGCAGATGCAAACCTACTATTCTCAAGACAAGATCACCATGATCCTAATTAATATCTGCCAATGTTTAACTGATAAATGTACATGGAGAAACAATCAGTCACATGAAGTAGAATGATAAGTGCTCAAAGATTGTAGCTAGAGATAAACAATAATTGGGAAACAAAATAAGCACGGTCTAAATATTTTAAGATAAAAACATCAGTGAAATAATAGAATTAGGTGAGTTGAGAAAGATAACTATAAAGGAAACTGTTAGAAAAGTCTTGATATCAGAAATAGATTTACTGATTTTATGAAATACATTTGACTCTATGAAGCAAAATTAAAGAATAAAGGAATTAACAGAAAAAATTATTGAATTTTCTGTTTTTCTGAGTAACAACAAGCTCCTATCATAATTGCTTAAGTGGTGCAGAAATTGCTAAGCAACTAATTAAAAGTGTGGTTTATTAATACTATGAACTAGAGCTTCCCTTAATTCCTGATTTATATCTATAGCTCTCTTGTTTTTAGGTGTTTCTGGACATAATCACTGATAATAAATTTTATCAAAACTTGTTAATTAACATGATGAGTTTGTCTCAGAACTGAATTCAACAATGAATTGTTCTACCTATAGGGACTTCAGGTGCTATGAATAATCCATCTCTACCAAAGATCACTGTGTGACTTAGATGTTGTGCTTAATTCTTATCACTTTGCATGAAATTTTTTGATTTTACTTTTAACCAATAAGTCTGAAAGAATTCCAATTCCAAGTACTGTGAATTACTCTGTTTTCCAGATTTGTGTTTTAGCAGTCACAACTTTTACCATTTTGAATTTTTCTTTACCAAAGTAGAGACAACAGAAGAATTCTACAAGAGAATATGAGTACACTATGTCGATAGAAAACCTGAATAAATAATAAATCTCTGTTGTTGTCATCCAGAAAATCTTGTGTTGAGCCTAACCTTTAAAGACATGGGCTTAGTAGAGATCTACAGATTATATATCTATGAAAAAAGTACAAATTGTTATCAGCAGCATGGGGGATTTATTTCCAAAATGGATCACAGTCTACTGCATAACACATAATTAAGAAATTGAAAAAGTGCTGAAATTATTCCATGCACAGTATCAAACCAAAGTGCAAGAAAACAAAAACCATTGACTAAAGATGGTGCAGAATCTATGCAGACACAGTAAAATTAAATAATACTCTCCAGAATGAATGGGTATAGATGAAATTAAAGAAGAATTAATCTCTGTAATCATGAGACTATGCAGGTGAGACAAAGAAAATATAGAACACAAATAAAGCAGTACTAATTGACATGTTTACAGGAGTAAATTGCCATATTAGAATATCAAATGAGGCCAGGGTTTAGTTCAGCAGCATAAGCACCTTCATGGTTGGCACAAGGGCCTGAGTTCCATCTCTTGGACCAAAAATAAAATAAAATAAAATAAAATAAAATAAAATAAAATAAAATAAAATAAAATAAAACAAGAAAAGAAAAGAAAAAGAAAACAAAGAAAATCACACTGTACTAAAAAAAATAACCTGATTCAAATGTTGTATTTTGAGGTCCTAGAAAGCAAACAAAAACAAAATCCAAACCCAATACTTATACAAAGAAATATATTACAAATGTGGATAGACAACAAAGAAAAATAATTTATAAACATCAGAACACATTAATGTCATTGCAGCTAGGAATCAATAAAAAGAATTCATGAATTGAAGAGTTGATTCTTTGAAATACTTAATATGATAATCAATTTATTTTAAAAAGTTAGCAAAGATAAGATAATCATACAATTAGAAATCAAAGCAGTGACATCCCAAACATTCTGCCTAAACCCTGAAGACTATTGGTAGCTACTATGAGAAGCTGTACTCTTTATAATGTAAAACTGTGAAAAACAGTTGGAATTCTTCGATGCATATGAAATACAAAAGTTTAATGAAAGAGATATGCAAATTCTAAATTTTCAGAATCAGTCAGTAATAAAATAATAAAGAACTACCAAATAAAAAAATTCTTGCTTTTAACACATTCACTCCTGAGCTCTTTAGATGTACCACCAGTACCTCTCAGAACTTCCCGAAAACTGAAAAAGAAAGAAATATTTCCAAATGAATTTGTGGAAGCAAGAAATACTCTAACTCCAAAACCAGAAAAGGTCCTAAATGAATAAGGAAAACTACTTTCTAAACTCTTTAATGAACACAGAGGCAAAGCTCTTCAGTAAGATTCCAACAGATAAATTGAAGCAAAGTATCACAAAGATCATACAGCATGACCAAGGAAAATTTACTTCAGAGATGCAGAAATGGTTTACTGTAATTCCTCAGATACTAGAATTAAGGAAAAAATATATGTTCACCAGATAATAGAATCAAGGAAAAAATATATGTTCATTTTGATACATCTAAAAGCATCTAAAATATTCAGTATCCATTGACGGGAAAACTTTCAAGAAAGTAAGAATAGAAGATCCTTATTTTAATCTTGTAATTTTGTACCAGGAATCTACCTTGCACTTAGAAGGCAGCCAAAGTCACTGAGCTAAATCTTCAGCTGTTTTAGGTTAATTTTGTAAATTTATGTTACTAAGTAATGGTCACCTTCATATGTAAAATTGTAAAAATCTGGAAATTTTCCCTCTAGATTCTGGAAACATGGATGTTTATGCTTATAACTTTTATTCCATATAGTTCTCAAAAGACTTAATAAAGTAATCGGACAAGAAAAAATACAAAAGACAGCATAGATACCGAACAAAGAAATTAAATTACCATTATTTGTAGATGCCATGATCTTCCTCATAAAAGACCCACAAAACTATACCAAAAATGAGAATTAACACAAAACTCAAGGGTACCAGTTTAGAAAGCCAACACACCAAAATTAATAGTGTTCTTTTACACCAACTGTAAACTTGTGGAGAGAAAAAAGTACACAAATATACTTTTCACAACAGTATTAAAAAAACAATGAAGTAACGGAGGAAAAACAAAGATAGTGATATTCCACTACAATGAAGCAATTTCAATAATGCTTTGAAAAAGATTAAAGAAGATAGCAGGAAATGAAGAGATTTTCCTTTTTCTGGGAATGACAGAATCAATACATCTAAAATGGCCATTCTATCAAACTATTATATAGATTAAATGCAATGCCATTCATAACATCATTCACTTTATCAGTAATAAAACTGGAGAAAGCAAACCTAAAAATTCACATAGAAATAGAAGATACCTGGAACTGTAAAAGGAATTCTGAGAAACAAGGGCATAACAATGGCTTCATATTCCCAAACAAATCTATAGAGATCAATACAGAATAGGATTGTAAAAATTGTAGACCAGTCACACAGAAGAGAAGGTGGAGACACAACTCCAGATACAAAGTTACATGACCTGCACAAAGAAGCCAACCTTTCTTTGTAGGAAAAACAGATTCATGAACAAATTGTTCTGGAAAAAATGAGCCAACATGCTTAAATTTGAACTTTTTCCCATAACTCATACCATATGTAATAATACAAAAAAAATGAGACTAAAATCTCAGCATTAAAGCAAAAACACTTAATATGCTGGCAGATAAAATACATAAACATTCAAAGACATAAGTTGTATACAAATAATTTCTCAATAAAGTCTATGTTGTGCAAGAAATAATATCAAGAATCAACAAATAGGATCATATTATATTTAAATATTCTTCATGACAAAGAATCAACCAACCAAGTGAACACAAAATCTACAGAATGGGAAAACATGTTGGCCAGTTACTTGTTAGACAAAGAGTAACCCCCAGAATATATGAAAAAACACAGAAGGTGTTAAACTCTCTACTTAAAGAATCAATTCTAAAGTGAATTATCATTTCTGAGCTGGAGAAATACTAACAGAAAATAAATACATGAAAAATTTTGAGAATCATTTGAAACGGTATCTATTCACTGCCATTTTGAAAAAACAGAGACCAGTTTAAAACTTTCCCCCTACTCTGCTTTGAATGTGGCTTCAGATGCAGTATTATAAGTCCAGAAGGCTCAGAAACACATTTAAATGGGAGAATTTCCATTGAATTGTTGATACTCTTCTTAACAACTGAAACAAAATTCCATGTATGTTTTCAATCTGTTATTTTGCTAAGTAGCCAACCTCCATACTGAGCTCTCTCCCTTAAAAGTTCTAGTGTCATTTTTTCCTACAGTCTTCCCTTTGATACTTAAGACCTTCTAAATGTCTTTGTAGCCTGCGGGAGCATGGCTGGTCAGAGCTGAAGCCCAGAGTAGTGCTTCTCAGTTCGTTTTGAAATGAACCTGTCATGCTGAATTCTAACCTCTGCTTCTTTTAATATTTCCCTAACAACCCACATATCAGAAATGCAAATTAGAGCAACAACAACATTCTATATCTTTTACGGAAGAATGGCAACCATCATTAAGTCCACCAATAGCAACGTTAGTGAGGCTATGAAGAGAAAGGAACCACTCTTCATTGTTGGTGTGAGTGTAAAGGGATAAAGGCACTGTAGGAATCAGAATTGAGAGTCCTTAAATACTACAATTATAAATTACATTTTTCATGGCTATTAACCTTTATTTACCTTGCCACAAGAGTTAGAAATATTAAGTGATGTATGTATTCCCATGTATTCCCATGTTTACAGCAGCACAATTCATCATAGCTAAGTCTTACAAACAGTGTGTGTGCCCATTCCTGGAGGAATCATTTCAAAGAAATATACTGTTTCTTTGAACAGTATATTTCATTAATTGTTAGTATTCTAACAATGGAATAACAGCTTAAAGAAAGATAAATATGACACAGTTGTAGGAATGTGGATGTAATTTGAGATCATAATGTTGAGAAATGTAAGTCAGATACATAAGCAGGAACACTGCATGGTTTGCATTCTAAGAAGTTTATTTAGATAAAAGGGTAAAAAGAGAAAATTTATTGTTTTCTAAGTATATCTATGCTGACTGTTTCTTATTTATTCACCACGTTTTGAGAGATTACTTTGCATGTTTCTATGGCTTTGGATATATTAAGATCTTTATTGGTGCTATGGTCAT
This sequence comes from Cavia porcellus, assembly GCF_034190915.1. Lineage (NCBI taxonomy): Eukaryota > Metazoa > Chordata > Mammalia > Rodentia > Caviidae > Cavia > Cavia porcellus. Next base: position 44,216,163 of record NW_026947513.1, on the reverse strand, counting down.
AGTCTATTTGGCATAAAAAGTGAAAATCATTACCAGAATAGTAAAATCTACAGAAATACAAGATGAATGGTTTCCTACATTTAGATGACAGGCATTCAATGTTGATACTACTAGGTAGACTGTCTTGATGGGGGGATAAATACGATAATCTAAGTTTGACAAAAGTCATTGTTGTACATCATTGCGAACACAGCTTACATTCTAAGATTGTAAACAGTCAAACTGCCATTTTAACAAAATTGAAGAAAAATCAATCAAAGAATTCTTTGACCACATAGAAAGACTCAAAGTTATGTGTATATTTCAATAATTTAATAATTGTGAAGAAGAGAAGGTTAATAAATTCACTTAATTTTCAGAGAATATCTTACTATGGAATGCAAACTAGGTTGATATTTGTGTAAACTAGTGAACATAGTCCCAGTACTTCTCAAAGTAATCTTCATACATTCTGTTTTTCTCTCCTTAGTGATTACATGTGCATTTTAATTAGAGAAAATCATTGTCTCCCCCCAGCAACTCCCAAGTAACCCATGGCTGCCTGTATTCTGCCTTGCCAGCTGAAAGTGGGGGGCAGCAATTTCCATCCAGTGGGGAAGCTTTGATGTGTTGTTCTGAGACTTATAGGGCCCTGAACAGTATTCTACATCACTGGTGAATGCTGCAGAGGGCCTCTCTTGTCCTCATTGGTCCCAACCCTGTGACCGCTCATAATCTATGGCCAACTGCATTCAGCCTTGTGATTCTAAAAGTCATGCAATGATTTCTACCCCAAGAGAAAGCTTTGGCATATAGCTGAAGGACTGCTAGGGCCCTTCTCAGTGTCCTACATTACTAGAGGACACATTGAAAGGTCCCTCTGGGCATATTTGAGCCCCACCCTGTGACCCTTGAGTGGCCCACAGGAACCTGCATTCCCCTTGTGACCAAAAGAGTGCACGGTTATTTCCATCCCACAGGGAAGCTTTAGTGTATCACTCCAAGGCTGGTAGGCCCTGTCCAGTGTCACACATGACCGGAGGACACATCAAAAGGTCCCTCTGGGCCTTTTTGGGCCACATCCAGCAACCCCCAAGTGCACTACAGCTTCCTATATTGTCTTGTGAGCTGAAATGGTGTGCAGTGATTTCCACCTCACAAGGAGGCCTTGACACACTGCTCTGAGACTGGGAGGACCCCACACAGTGACCACAAGTGACAGGAAGCCATATGATAAAGTCTGTCTAAGGATATCCACTCAACTGGGGAAACTCCTTTTAATAGGGATAGGTATTCCCAACCCAAGAAACAACTGAGACCTTGCCTTTGGCTTCATTAAGAGATTATAGTTAATTACAAAAAGAAAAAAGCACCAAATCCAGTCTCAAACTTCTAGCCCAACCAAAGCAAGCCTAGAAGATACGGATATAGAGAAAATGTAAGACATACACGTGAAACTCCTGAAATGACAGCAACTGAAGTAAAGAAACAACTCTGGGAAGCTAAGAAAAAATCTCAGTTCAGAAACTATCTTCCAAGCAAAAGAACAAAAATGATAAATGTAATGAAAGAGGTGTTGAATGCATCTAAAGAAGAAATAGTTAAAAAGTTCGAGAAACAATGCCAAAAGATGGAAAGCTTAAATGAACAATATAAGAATTAAAGCAAATGCATGAAATAGATTCAAAGAGATATTCAAGAAATCAAAAATTCCATCAAAAGTTGACAAAATTGCCAAAGTGAAGATAGACCTTTTGGCTTAAAGATAAGATTAAAGCTAGTACAAAGATACAAACAAAAATAACATAAGATTGATAGTCATAAACAAAACACATGACAAAACAAATGGTGTCAAGAGCTAATTACAGAAGTAATAGATGAAATATCCCAAATGTGAGAATAAACCTGAGGAACAGATAAGTGAAACCTATAGAATCACAAATAGTCATAACCAAAATAAAACTACAGCAACATATAATTATTGCCAACATCCCAGTAAGGCAACATAAGAAGAAAATATTAAAAGTTGTTAGAGAGAAGAAATAAATCACCTATAAAAGAAAGTCTATCAGAATGACAGGAGATTTTCAATACAAAAAATGAAGTTATAAAGAGCATAGAGTGAAGTATTTCAGATTCTAACAAAAAATTACTTACAGCCCACACTAATGTATCTTGCAAAACTGCCCTTCAAAATTTCTGAGAAATAAGATACTCCCATGACAAAGAAGAGCTGAAGATCTTCATGATCCCCAAACCAACCATGCAAAGAATACTGAAAGATATTCTAGATACACACAGGAAAAAAACAATAAGCAAGGCAGACAATTAAACAGAATTGAAAAATAAAGATGTACCAGCAGAAAGATAACATATCAACAACAAACCAATATATAACACTTATAACTTAAATGTAAATGGCCTCAGTTTACCAATTAAAAAAAAAGACTTGCATAGTGGATCAAGAAACAAAATCCACACATTTGCTGTATATAAGAAACCCATATAACCCAAAAGGAAACTCATAGAATGAAAGTCAAAGGATAGAAACAACACTTCATGCAACAGGAATCCTCCACACACCATAAAAACAGGGGGTAGCTATTCTGTCTTCAGACAATGTGAACTTCAAACCAAGAATGACACAAAGAGATAAAAAAAGGTCACTATATACTAGTTAGGGGAAAACATAAAGAGAGAAACAAAATCTTAAATATCTCGGCACCAAGTTAGGGAGCACTAAGCTATACAAAACAAATGTTTCCAGAAATGAAAAGTCAAATTAGCAATAACTCAATTATAACAAAGGCCTTAACACCTGACTGACAGAAACAGACCTTTCAACTAGATAGAATATCAGCAAATACATAACAGAAGAATTTACACTTTGATTAAATGGGATTGGTGTATGAACACAGTGTTTTTCCCAACAACATCAGAATATACATTTTTCTCAGAAGCACATGGCATATTCTCTAAAATAGAGCATATACTAGCCCACAGACTATGCTTAAGTAGATGCAAAAAAAATGAAATTATCCAATGCATGTTATCAGATCATAGCACCACGAATTAGAAGTTGATGACAAAAGAAACTGCATAACCCAAACAAACATGTAGAAATTTAATAATACAGTCCTGAGCAATCAGTGTGTCACAGAGGAAATTAAAGCAGAAATTAAACAATATCTATAAGCAAGTGAAAATACCTGAACCAGTGGGATGTAGTGAAAGCTGTTTTTAGAGGAAAATTTATTGCGATGAATTCCCACATCAGTAAAATAGAATGAACACAAATGAAAAACATGTGTACCATGCTTGATGGTACACATTAAGCATGTAGAAAAAGAAGAGCAGGTCAAGAACAAAGCCAAAGGAAGGGAGGTAACGATAAAGGTCAGAGCAGCAGTAAACGCAATAGAGACTAAAAAAATAATAATACAAAGAATAAATGAATCAAAGATTTTGTTCTTTGAAAGAAAAAATAAAATTACTGAAAGTTTAGCACAGTGGTGTAAGCGTCTGCCTGGCAAGCACACAGTCATGATTTTGATTCCCCAAGTACCAAAAAAAAGGAAAAATATAAAAAAGAATAAGTACATTTGATAAGCCCCCCTACGCAACCTTGTTTAAAAAGGAAAGAAAAACTCAAATTTATACAACAAGGAATGAAAAGAATGAAATCAGTACCAACTTTCTGGGAAAACAGAAGATCATCAATGCTTATTTCAAAAACTTCTACTATCATAGATTTGCTAACACAGAAGAAATTAATAGATTCCTAAAAACACATGAATTACAAAAGCTGGGTCAAGAAAATGTAAAAGAGTTGAATAATTCAATTCATTAATAAAACAGGAAATATAGTTTAAAAAAGATGTTAAACAGCTGAATAACTCAATTTTAATTAATAATATAGAAAATATAACTATAAACTTATCCAAAAAGAAAAGCCCAGGTCTAGATGTATTCATGGTGGAATTCTACAAGAAATTCAAAGTTTTACTGCTGACAGTCCTCTAACTCTTCAATGAAATTGAAAGGGAAGCAATTCTCCCTAACTCATTACTGGAAGCAAGCATTACTCTAATACAAAAGACAGAGAAAGACCCAACCATAAAAGAGAAATACAATTCAATCTCCTTAAAGAACATATATGCAAAACTTTTCAATAAAATATTGGCAAACAGAATGAAGCAAATCATCAAGAAGATTATACACCACAATCAAGTGGGATTCATCCCAGGAATGCAGGGATGTTTCAAATATACTAATCAATTAATGTAATCCACTATATCAATAAAGCAGAAAATAAGAATCACATGATAATTTCTAAAGAAGCAGAAAAAGCTTTGATAAGGTCCAACATTTATTCATGCTAAGAAACCTACATAATATTGGAATTCATGCTCTTTAACTTTATATGATAAAAGCCATCTATGACAAACTAATATCCATTATCACATTAAAAGGCAAAAACCTGATAACCTTTAGATTACAATCAGGAAAAAAACAAAGACATCTTTTATCACCACTCCTATTCAATATAGTGCTGGAAATACTAGCCAGAGCAATTAGAAAAAAGAGAAATAAAAGTGTATGAATAGGAAAATATGTTAAATTATTAATATTTCAGGATTACATGATGCAACACATAGAAGTCCCCAAAACTCCATTGAGAGATTCCTAGGAATAAAAACAAAATTCACTTATGTAGCTGGATATAATGTCAGCACCCAAAAACCAACAGCATAGCTATACATAAACAACAAAGTCCCTGAGAGAGAAATAAGAGAAATCATATCCTTTAAAATACCATCTAAAAAATAAAATACATAGGAATTAATCTAAGAAATGAAGTAAAATTTCTGTTCAGGAAAAATTATAATATTCTGAAAAAGGAATTCCAGAGGATCTCAGAGAATGGAAAGACATACCTTGTTCATGGAAGATGTGCTAGTGGCATTTTGATTGGAATTGCATTAAACCTGTGAAAAAATTTTAGGAGAATGGCCATTTTCACAATAGTTGTTCTTTTTTTTTTGTTCTATTTGTTTCCACGAACAAAGAACAACTATTGTGAAAATGGCCATTCTCCTAAAATTGTTCCAGAGATGTAATGGAATTCCAATCAAAATTCCACTAGGATACCACATAAATCTAGATAAATCATTTCTAAAATTCATCTGGAACCAGAAAAGACCTAGAATAGCAAAGGTAATTCTGAGGAACAAAGCAAAGGCAGGAAGCATTACTACCCTGGGCTTGAAGTCATACTACAAAGTTACTGTAATAAAATTGACAGGGAACTTAAATTAAAACATACCTAAAAATCAATGGAATAGATTAGAAGATACAACTACATCTGCAAACACACTCAGTCATTTCATCTATGATAAAGGGGACAAACACGTTCACTGAAAGAAAGAAAGTCTCTGTAATAAAAGGAGCTGGAAAAACTGGCTCTTCATATGTTGAAAAGTAAAACTAAACCCATGCCTGTTAACATGTTCTAAACAAAAATAAAAATGGATCAAAGATACAAATATTAAAACCAAAATACTAAATCTTCTAGAATATAAATTAGGTAGAAATCTTGAAAACATAGGGTAAGTAGGGAATTCATATACAAAATTCTGACTTAATGGGAAACAATACCCAGAATCAATACCTAGGATCATGTCTTATTATAAAGGTTTGGCATATCTAAAGAAATCTCCAAAATAGTGAAAAGAAAACACAAAAATTGGGAAAAAATATTAGTTAAGTGTCCCTTAGATAAAGGAATTTCGTCCAGGACATATAAAGAATTTAAAAACCCTGTCCCCTGAAATTCAAAGGCTCAATCCAAAAATGGCCACCTGAGATGATGACACAGTTCTCAGATGAAGAAATACAAATGTCAAACAAATACATGAAAAAATGCTCAGCTTATTGGTCCTTAGAGAAATACAAATAAAACCACCCTGAGATCCTATCTCACTCCAGAAAGAATTGCCAGGATCAAGAAATCTACCAACAACAAATGCTGGAGAGACTGCAAGGAAAAAGGAACTCACCTGCACTGTCATTGGGAGTGTAGACTGGTACAACCATTAGGGAAGTAGGTCTGGAGGTTTCTCAAAAGCTGTGGCTGAAAGTCTCATTTTATTTAGCTATTCCACTTCTGAGCATATTCCCAGAAAATCTGCAAACTTCGTACCGCATTGATATATGTACACCTACGTTTGTAGGAACACAATTTATAATAGCCACATCTTGTAGACAATCTAAATGCCCATCAACTGAGGAATGAATACAAAGGATGTGGTACTTTTTTTTTGTCTTTTTCGTTTTTATCAGCACCAGGGATCGAACTCACGACTGCCTACTTACAAGGCGGGCACTTATGCAGCTGAGCTAAATGCCCAGCCCCAGATGTGGTATTTTTATGTAATGGAGTACTACTTAGCTATAAAGAATGATTGCATTAAGATACTTATAAATAAATGGATGCAACTTGAGGCCATACTCATACGTGAAATAAATCAAACTCATTTGTGTAGATACTGTGTTGTTTCACTCAGGTAAGAAATGGTAACAGTATATAAGATCCAAAGTCCTCAGTAAAATACAGTGAAATTGTAAGAATCTTCTCAAAGTGGGAAAAATAACATCTCTGAGAGAATGAGGAAAAAGAAAAAGGAAAGGAAAAAGCCTCTAAATTTGTATAAAGACACTTAGGATAGTTAAGATGATTGTGCTACAGTCTCTATAAGTGCATGAAACAAAACAGCTGACATTCATTGTATTGGAACGATTGTGCGTGTTTGTGTCTGGTGATATGAGGAACTCTGAAGATCACTGTGCATAATCACAACCTCAGTTACCTGTCTACCACTTTGTTTGAAAGTCAATGTTTTGGCCTCTGCTATTGCTATTTTTCATTTTTCCTGTTTTTGTAGCAATCTGTTTTGTTTTATTTTTTCCTCTATTACAGAAATGACAGGTATACACATAGAGCCTTATACATGTGAAATTTTCCTAAATACTCTATGAGATTCGATTATATTATGTATGAAGAAATGAATATCTACTTTTAAGAAAAAGACACATTATGGTATCTATTGCTGATTCCGTATCCTCATGCAGTGTAATCCACTAGTGCTTTTAGTTTTGGTTCAGAATAGTTTTAATCTCTTTTGAATTGTTTAGTTTCTGCATACATGAAGGTATGGACAGACATTTTTTAAAGATTGAGAGAGTTTATGGCAGCCATTATTGATTGTGTATTGTCTACTTTTGAAGGCTTTGAAGGTAATTCACTGTCATTACACTGTTTTGATCAGTTTTATGCTATTTGATCCTATATGAATTCATTGTGTGTGAACATATAGATAACTATTTAGAAGAAATCGAGACATTATGGTAGCCATTGTAGATTTCCTGTTTTATTGTTTAGAAATCTGTGTCACATACACTGTTTCTTCTGTTGTTCTTTGTTCTGTTTCATTAGGTTTAGTTTTACAGTCTTTAAAAAAATGAATAATTATCATTTCACTTATTTACATAGCTACCTTAAAATTTTGGTTGAAAATCATTTGAAATTTATTAATATAGATAGGTGTTTTCCTTATGTCAAAATGATAATTATATTTATGTGGCAAACAGCTGTTTAGAAACATCTTTGTACCAAGAAGTTCTGGTCCTCCATTTCTTCCCTTTCTGTGGGTTGCACTGAGCAGTTCACACATGATTACTGTAGTTATGAAAAGACAAGATATGGAGAATTCATGGCTCTCTAAACATAGGCTTTACAAATGGCTGCACACAATACTTTGACTCAAAGTTTCATTTTCTGGTATTTTTCTACGTGTTTTGAGAAAGGAAACATACCAATGTAATACAAATTTCTGGTTCTATGTCCTCAATATTTTGTATACTGAGGTGGTAGATATATTGAATTAGAAAAATAAGGTTAAAAAGTAATGATCTGGTAGGAGGAGGCGGGAATATTATACTAATATTGTACTTTACTGTTAATGAACTATACTCTTAGAACCTCAGCCAAAACTCCTTTCTTGTTTTGTCTAGTTATTCAACTATATATCATTATTTGGTAAACCGAAAATAATAGCTAGAGAAAATTCCAGTCGAAGACAGAAGATACTTTATTCAAATGAAATCTATCATTGGGATACAAGGTTTAAGGAAGCTAGTTACAACAAAGAAAATTTGTTAAAGAACTGATATTTTGTAGTATATATTTGATATTCCTCAAGAGATATGCTCTGATAAAAATCCCATGAAATTAAATACTTGCATTACCAATGTGCTGTGAAAATGGCTAAATTCATCATGTCTTCTATTTTTCCTAAGTCATTGTTTTGTCCCTACAGCTGATCCTGCCCTTCTTCTTATATCTTTCCTCATGTAAATGTTATTCTCCCAGAATTCACAATGTACTATCTTCACTAACCCCAGATGTCAGGCCATTTTGTGAAATTTTCTATTTCCTTCCAACTTAAATTTTCCATTTTCCTACAGTGTCCTGGTTCACTTTGGCTTCCATACTTCACCAAATTCTGATTTTTGCTACAAGACAGTAGTATTCATATTTATTATTAAGTTGAGCTCTGGCTATATTGAACTTTTTGTCCTCTATTTTAGCTATATATATCTTCAATACATCTTGTTATCATTAACAAGATGATGCCCCTGCTTTTACTACCTGCCTCTGATTTATTTACATAAAAATAATATTCAGTGGTTTACATTTTATTGAATCTGAAAATATACCTGAGGATACAATAGTTATAAGGCTTCCTATTTGTCTCAAATCAATATATTGTGGGTTCAGTCATTCTCATTCTTTTAAGGTTCATCATGACATACATGTGAAAATTAAATTACAACTGTTAATTGAACACTGAAATTTGAATTGTAGATTCTTTGAACAAGATTGCATTGTATGTTTAAATCTCCAAGGCAAAGATATTACACAACATGGTGGATCATTTCTTAATGAGTCTATCCATGGCAGTGGAATTAGATGAAGCTTTCTCATGTGTAAAGCCATGTATCTGAACAGCTCTACTCTCTCTTTTTTTTCTTTCCTGTCTTGACAAACTTTTGAAAACAAAACAAACAACACTTTATGGGAACAAAAGTAATGATTGCAGCACAAGCCAGGAGGAAGCCAATCACATCCAGAGAGTGGTACTGGTACCAGGTGAGGTTCTGGGCAAGAGGCCTCAGATGCTTGGCCCCCTTGTGGCGCATGACAAACTCGATCCAGAAGACTGCTCTGTCCAGGGGCCTCATTGGTTGATCACGCTGAATACTTGATAACCTCATAGCATTGTGTTTATAGCTGAAGAAAATTAAACAAGTTCAGAAAAATTCACAAATAATAGAATGAATATTTTTGGAGTTTCTGATATTGTTCTAAAGGTCAAAATCAGGAGTATAATTTAAAGACCAAGTACAAATCCTTGCCATGGTTCATCCAACACTTGTAAGTAACCTTAGTAATCATTACATGAGTAATTAAAAACCAGTATTGAAATTTATCCACAGGTTAGTCATTAAAACTACAAAACAGAATGCCTTTCTGGAATGCTGCACAGCTTTATGTATCGTTTTATGACATATATCTCTTATGAATTCCCAGCTAAATGGCAGGTATAAATTCTTTTAAAATTTTTATTTCTTCACATTTCATTGTCATTCCTCTGTGATCACATTCAGTGATTCTTCTTATTCATTTTACAGGCTATTTCTAAAGTTTACACCTTGGCTAAAGTTTGCCTAAAGCTTTTATCCAATAAAAGTGCTGAAAATATTATTTCTTGCACTGCCACTTGGTTACTAATGATGGATTCAGCATTAAGAAAGTTTGTATTCCATTATCCTTAATTCACACTTATTGCTACTTTCTTGGAAGTTATGTAAGAAGTTATCGAATAGAATGATAAGGAATTTTTCAAAAGTTTGTACTCACGAAGGGTTGTTAATGACTTTCTTCAGTGCATTTAACAAATCTGTTGTTGAAATTGTGTGGAAATCCAGTTTAATAGCTGCTCCTTTAGCCTCCATGTAAACAATGTTATCATGTTGCTCCGCAAACAGAGGAATGCCCACCATAGGGATTCCATGGTAGATTGCCTCATAAACACCATTGGCTCCACCATGAGTTATAAAAGCTCTAGTTTTTGAATGACCTAAGGTGGGGTGAATGTCAGTAACATAATTAATCATAAAGGTTAGAAATACAATGTGAAATACACATTATGAGTCACTAAAAGGGTTCCATTTTATATATAAATAATGTACATCTATGAAAGAGCAATGATGTCCCTTTTATGTCTCAGAATAAAAATCAGCAAATCCACTGGAAAGGTAAGTGAATGTTACATGGAAGATACAGTAGATGTCTTTACCAATGAATAAATGATCATCATGAAGAGTCGTGTGTGCATTACAACATATTCAACTGTAGTTCAGTCACAGATCTGACATAGAGTTACTGCATGTCAGCAGCATACAGCAGTGGGAATAAAGAGTGTGATATTAAATCATGATTACAAAATGAAATTTTTGCCTTAAAGTGTCACATCAATAAATAGAAATACAACTTTAATGTAAATAAATCAAGATTTTTTTGATTTGTTTTTATAAACACGTGTTTCTATAGAAAGAAAGGAGTTGGTATTTCTTAATCAATGATTGAACTAAAAGAATAGAAAAATAATTTATTAAAACATCCCTGTTCTAGAGACAAGTATATTTGAAATGAGGATCTTAAAATTGTTGCTAAACAATTGTTCCAAAAATCCAATTGTTACAAATTATTTTACTTCCTCTTCCATTGCAAAGGTGCAGTATAAAGTTTGGTTTAGTTTTGACTTTGTAATTAAAAGTGTTCCCTGGTTTGTTTCTTTTTTAGCAATCATTTGGCTTATAGCCTTATGCTTTCAGTACTTGTTCTCCAGCATCTTACCAAGTAGGTCATTCTGGGGGATCCACTTCAATAACTGAGTGTTAGCTCCTAGGGTATCTGGTTTCTTGCCATCAAATCTCCAAATCACCTGTTAGGATATAGTTTGCATTATACCATATTGTGAGTTTTAAAGCCTAGAAAACAATTTGAGTGCCTTCTAAGGGGTAATTTTTTTAAATCAACAGAGGGAGACTACATATTAACAACTGCAAAAAAAAAAAAACTGATACAAACAGAACACAAACAATTTCCACAGTCATTTTACATTTTAATGGTTTGAATATACTCATAATATCTTGTATATAGCAATTTAGATAAAAATTGAATTATTTTGTATAAAGCAATTTATATAAAAAAGTTGAATTATTTGAAAATTGTCTCCCTACATTAATATTTAAGAAGGATTAGAGAATTTATTACATTTGTATTTACATTAGTATATGTTTATGATACCTTCTAATGTTATCATTGACTGATTTTATAATACCATTATAGATTCCAAGTAGATACCTGTGTCTCAATCAACATGCAAAAAAGCACTTTGATCTGTAAATATCTAATTCATATAATCAAATTCTATTGGATATTAATTGATTTTATGCAGAAGGACGTATAACAGGATTTTATTAAGTTTTAATTCCTTATTATAGAATATATTTACTGGGCATTTGTGAAAACAATTCATAATATCATCACTACTTTTAGGACTGGAATCTATGTTAAACACAAAGAGTTGGTTTGCAATTCAAAAGTGATACAATGTTTCAAAAAAGAACATATGAATAATTATTTTTTAAAAGTCTTTCATTTCCCATGACACCATAGAAAATTTTCACAGCTGAACTTAATCTACTGTTATAGCTTAAGCATTTCATTACAATGTCCTCCAATGAGGTAATGGTTTTAGTAATTCCGTGATATTCTCCTTAACTGGAGAAACATTTGCAGGAATTAGAGATCCCGTTACTGGGGGAATGTCAAACGCAACTTCACATTCTGGGACAAAAATTGGCATAGGAGAATATAAAGCTTATGCAACTGACATTAACTAAAACCTACTCTATTTCATAGCTACTGATTGCACATGTATAAGATGTGAGAAACATTTTCTCCATTATATGCTGAGGTTAACTGTGCAACCTCCCTAGAAAGGTATCTTTCAGTTTATTGTTCTCCTCCTTTTTGGCTTCATGATTAGAAAGACATTAACCGAGTGGGAAAAATTCAGAGTCCTTGCAGAAAATATTTTGTAATACATAAGTACCACTGTAAGGGCAGAGGTCATCCCCAAACTATTATTAACTTCTTCCTGCTTTAGGTGTAGTCAGGAATCTCTCAGACTAGGATTTCTTATTTTAGGATTAACATGACTGAATGCATATATGAATCCTGAATAGGCCACTCTTGCTTTTCTCTGCTCTAATACCCCCTTAAAATTACAATACAGAAGTGTATTCCAAAATTTGTATGAACTAAAAGGAGGACATAACACAAAAATCCTAAATTAAATAATTTACTTCAAGCCTTTTTTTGATACCTGTCTCATGTTACTCAGATAGCAGAATTTTCAGTAAAGTTTAACTCTTTCCATAACATTGCTTGCATATTACAGTGACCTTAACAATCCTATAGGAAAAAAGAGTAAGTTTCTGAAATAAAATCTTTGCAGAGCTTCATGATTTCTCTAGTGAATGCTGCCATCGAGACTCTTTGCCAACCTTTTGTGGAATCTGTCCAAGGGCTGAAGCGATGGCATTGGCTGTTGCTTCTGACATGTCACTGACCATGGACCCCAGGGAAAACACCACGATGCCATGGTCTCCAGAGCTCTGCACGAAGTTTTCCATTTCCTGGGAAGAAAAAACTGACTCCATTGTAAAAAAATCAAAAGCACAGCAGACACTATTGAAAAAAAGTGTATTTAAATAGATGAAATTGATACAGGCAAGAAGGAATGGCAATTAGCATCTGGTAAAATTTTTGTAAGAAAAAGTTCACCATCCTTAAAAATTCAGGTGAAGATACAAGGCGTAATGTTAACAATATGGTTGTGGAATCAATGTTTCTAAGAGTCATTTCTTGAACTAAAGATTTATATGTAATTGGTCTTTTACAACATTTTAAAAATATTTTTTCATTTATGTTTCTTTTTATTTGTTTGCTTATTGATTTTTGGTAATCACGATCAAACTCCTGACCCAGTGTTTGACAGGCAGGCAGTTGTGCAATGAGCCAAACCATCACCCCTATGTTTCTATTTAATCCCTTAAAAGCAAAGTTAATTTAAAATATTTACACCAAGATTTCATTTCACATTCTTATTATAGCTGATTTATAGTTACTGAAGAATACTTTGATGTTACAACAATAAGAGCAGTGATATAAACATAGAAATGTTATTTAATCTGAAGTTTCCTTTAGGTTTGTGTTTCTGGATTATTTTTCTTCACATACTTTCAAAGGAGTATCTCATTAGGTCAAAGGATATAAATGTTAAGACGATGCGAGATTGTAAATTTCAATTTTGTGCATGTAACCGCAGCTAGTTTTTGTACTATTCATAGTGATGTTTTTCCATGTTCTTTTTTTTTCTCTGCTTTTTATTTGTTCTGCTGCTCCTAACAGTGTTATATTTTCATTCAGAAAATATTCTCTGGTATATATATATATATATATATATATATATATATATATATTCTGTTTAGCATATACATATATACATTGATAATGCTTCAAATGTTTGACTTCTGGATTACTTGCATTTTCTAAATGAACTGCATTTAAAAAATATTGGTTTTTTCCATTTTTTTTAAATTTCCATTATCTATTTCTGAAAAACCTTTAGGTTAAAAAAAAGAATTTCTTGAAGTGTCATAATCCTGAAACAATAATAATAGCTTCATTTCTATATATAGCTTAGAATTATATTATCAATTTAAAATATGTTATATTTTTGGTTCCTTTCATAGGAATATTACCTTGTACAACACCACAGTGTATGATCACATCAATGTGACTTTCAGAGAAATCATTGGTGCTATCAATTGCTTAATTTACAGTCTGTTGAATTTTCTGTGTGTTTCTCTGTCAGGTCATGCTCATGCCATGATTATATCAGACGAGGAAACTTTACTCAGGTATCCTGCTGCCTTGGCAAATGACATTAAATATATGTTTCAACAAAGTGCTTCAGTCCTTGAGAGCTCTGAGCTATAAAATTGTATTATTGGAAGGAAAAATGTCTTTGAATCTGTGTTCAAGCCAAGGTGAACGGCATGCCGTTTCACAGCAAATATTGCTGTGGGTACACAAACACACCTTGGTTCAATGGAATGTTCTTTTTTGTTTTTGTATTTTTGCAATGTAAAATGTTAACAAAGAGCTTCACAGGTTTATATAATACATCCTCATTTTACCTTGTTCATATAATTGTCTGAACCTAGCCATTTACTTTTATACAAGTACATACAATTGCTTTTTATTGTGTGTTTATTTGAGATTATTATCTTAAACTGTTGGAATGTCAAATTCCATTTAGTGAAATTAAATGTAAAATAGTTCTTAGGGGCTGAGGACATAGATCAGCAGCACAGCCTGTCCACCAATTGCAAATTAATGAGTTTGATCCCCGGTATGAAAATAAATAAATTCAGAACTTCTTAATCAATTTAGTGTCAAAATACAAGATACCAATAGCATCCATTTTCTGCCCATCCTCCATTAATGTGTACCATTGAATTATTGCCACTGAGATTTTCTTGCAAATGATTTAAATTTTCTTCCCAAAGAACTAAATATGGGCCATGTTGGAACTTAGGGTCCTGGGACACAAAGAAACCTACTTGCCTCCCTGGTAAGCAGCTGTGGCTCAGGCAAGCAGTGGCCTCCGCAGGGAAAAATCTGCCAACATCTCCTGAGATCCATGCCATGCTGAAACTTAGGGTGCTAGGAAACCTAGCAACCCACTTGCCTCTCTGGTAAGCAGCCATGAGCCTACTTGTGCACGGGCTAAGAATCAAACATCCTTCACCACACCCCATACCCCTTTTAGCAAATGGGAGCCAGAGGTCTGTGTGCCTCTTGGGAGGTTGACTATATGCGATATACCAAATAGCAGGGAATTCCTTCCACCATCTCTTTCAAGACAAATATTCTCACTGTTTTGCTTTGTGCTAATTAATTATATTGCTCTATTCAATATTCTGTTGTTGTAATTTCTATAATGCTCTGTATTTTATTTGATTTTTCTATACCTGATTGAAAGAGAAATTATTTTTAAGACAATGAAATATACCATGGTATCTATTACTGTTATCCTGGTAAACTGTTGTGATATTTTGTACCAATTTCACTGCACTGTCTTGATTGACTTTGTTCTATCTTGTCTGTTGTACTACCTTCAATATATAAAAAAATTAAAAGAAAAATTAAATATCAAGTCACAGTTTTACTATAGTAGCAGCTCTTTCTTTTGGATGATTACCTATGTCTGTATTTCACTCATGAATTTCCTGAACTCTTACACCAACCCTCTGAGTGCTTCCTATTTCTAGTGTTCTGAATCTCTGCAATCTAATCCATTTGCTACATCTTCATAGATTTTTTAAAAAGAAAATCTGATTATCTCTCCCTAGCTCAATGTTTTCCTATGTCACCAATGCTTTCATTAGATAATTTTTACTCTCTTATTTGGTTGTACGTTAATTACCTAGCAAATTTATTATCCTGATGCAATAAGCTTGCTGTTCTTGAGATACCATCCTTTCTACTTTTTAGACGTTCTATTTTATATCTTTTTGGACTTCTCATAAATTGGCTTATTTCTGCACCTTATTAACTTTGGATTATTACCAATTATCATGGCATAGATTACAAGCACAACTGAAAGTTTTCTTAGTATTAGTCTTTTCATAAATTATTCTTCATGTACTTCTTATTAATTTTTATATTCTAGTTTTTAATATAGTATACAAGATTGTGGGAGGGGACTAGTGTCTGTGTTGTGTCTAGGCTTATTATATTGTAATGATGGTGAACAGTATTCAAAGGATACATTTTGAATAAACAATGTTGACAAAATGAAAAATGAAGACCGTAATTTAATAGAGATTTTTCTGAATACTTCTTAGGCTTCCCATATTTTTTGTAATGGTAATGAAGATCAGATAGCTGTGATGAAATCAAAATTCAATTTTCTGAACAAAGTCTTTCTATGCAATCCTAAATGTGCAATGTAGCGCAGACATGCTTGTACAGGTGATTCTCCTGTCTCAGGTTATAGAATTCTAGGGTTACAGGTATTTCATACCATGCTTGCCTGCTGTTTAGGTTCCTATTCAGCAAGTAAGTTTTGCAAATTCTCAAATCTTTCTCATTGTGAGCTGAGACTCGCAAGAATAATGCAGAGCATTCTCACTGAAAATTAAAATAAAAGCTAAGACAGGGTTATACTTACCTTAGGTAGTGGTTTGGCAGGTTTGCAGTGGAGTCCTCCTACAAACTCAAAATTTGGTAAGGTAGGGCGAGGAAATTCCAAGTCCCAGTAGCTTCGAATAAGCCACATATCTGCTTTCTGCATTTGTTCATAAAATGTAGTTGGTTTTCCTGGTTTGTAAAGAAGAAAAAAGTAGAAAACATAAAACAAAGTACAGTTTTACATGAATAACAAATTTTTTTAGGTATGGCTCAGTTGTGTCTGTGAGAAACCCAGAATGAAAAGAAAATATTTCTGTAATATTTCCTCAGTGCATTCTGTATCAGAAGCTTTAGTACAATACTGTATAAGAAACCATGCATTCTTCCTTCTCTAAAGACGCCAACATAGTAGGCACAAATATCAACCAATATTCTAGCTAGAATTTCAAGTATACCTACCCCAACCATGAAAAAATTTTAAGGAAATTATGTATTTTTTGATTTGTAAAATGATACAACAGAAACCCTGAATGCTTTAATGTTATGGCTGTGATAATTGTTCATTTCTTTGCTTTTTGTTTACACCAGATATGTAATAGTTTTTATTTGTAATTTACACACTTTTCATACATCTCTAGGAAAGCTTGCAGAAATTAGGGAGACACATATTATTAATTATACATGATACATCATTCTTTTTTCTGTAAAACAACATGCTTAAATACAGTACTTGTATATGAATGTTTCTACAAATTTATAACTTCTGAAATGGATGGTTGATAAGGAACTATTATAGTTTGTGGAATCACTAAAATGTCCAATTTATACTTTTCAAACCTTGAATAGAAAATATTTCCCAGAGGGGACAGAATGTTTTAGAAGGTATAGAAAATGACAATTTTAGACAAAGAAACTGATTTACTCATGAGAAAAGTTCCTCTGTGTTACTAGGTATTTTTGCTACAAACGTGTAACTTCAGTCTGCTTTTGTTCATTCAAAAACACATTACAGAGATGCCAAATTGCTTTTACTTTTCCTTCAAAAGACATTAAAGTTGGTATCAACTGAGAGCATGAAAGCATGAAATCTTGCCTTTGGCAGTGTGTGAGCTCTGAGAATGTTCTATCAGTAATGAGCCACTGGCTGGACTATGATCCCATAATGTGAATGTTTTCAAAATTTGTAAGTGATAGAGAGATAATTTTAATTTTCAGTTCACCATTTTCCTACAGAAAGTGAATTCCACTTATTGTACATTTATTCAAGCTGACTTCCAAAGCATAGGATATTAAGCACCTCCCTCTTCGTATTCAAAACATGACTCACCCAACGTTTCACTGTAAAGCTTGTTCCAGTTTTTCTGATTAAATACTTCAATCCAAAAGTCAAAATAAAGCATGCATATCATGTTCTTGACCCTTTCCATAAAAGTCATTTCACCACTTAAGCGTGACATCAGGACAGGTATGTAAGAAGGAGGAAATGGAAGCCCTCCAGCACTTTTTTCCAGTTGGAAGCCAGGGGAGAAGCGAAGACTGTACACAAAAGGTAACTTCAGTAGCTCAGCCACGAGCTCACCACACGGAGCAGCAGGATCTGCAAGGAGGACATCAAAGTTTGATTCCTGTAGTTTTGTCACAAGATTTTTATTTGAAACTACATCTTTACAAACATTCTCCCAATTAGCAGAATATTCCTTGAACATCTCCTCCATTACAGGAAAATATGACAAACAGGTAGTTATTGAGCCAATATCCATCCAGTTAGAAATCATTCGAGTATAAAATTCTTCCAGTTGATCTCTCCTGAGAGATGTAGGAAATGTTTCAAATTTAATTCCAGATGATGCATTGACACCAACAAAAATGAAGCTTGAAGGTATCAGAACTGTAACCTCATGTCTCCTCTGGATCAATTCCTCTACTATGATCTTCATATTCATCCAGTGGCTGTATTCCATGGGCCATACTAAAACATTGCCACAACTCCCAATGTTAAAAGAACACAAAAATTGTGGTATCAACAGAGCTGAGATCCATTTCATGGACATCTTGTTAAAATGATATATTTATTTACAAATTGTGCTGCCTTTTGTTATCACAAATGTCTACATTCAAGCAGGGGTTAAAGGATAACTCGTACTGGTGAAAGTTCATATATTGAACGGACATTCAGAGTACAGGGACTATGACACAATAATATTGGATGGTGTCACCAATTTTTTTGGTGGTCTTTTCTTTTATCAGAACCCAGAATTATGTTAAAGCAAACAGTGCAGTAATTTAGGAGTCATATACTCTTAATTTTTGGTCATAACCATATCCATCCATTCCAGAGTCCCAAAAATAATTACAAGAGAATTTAGTGGACATTTAGATAGGAACCAAAATATTATCTATGCACTAATAATCATAATATTAATAAGAAAAATAGACTTCTTTTGTGTTTTTAATACACATGAATCCCTCAAAATATGATTTCAAATTAGCATTTATTGGTTCAATTAAACATTCTCATTTCAAATATTTTGTTAATTATCTAATACATAGCTTCACCACTATATACAATTTTGCTCTTAATGGGAACAAGTTTGTTATTCAATTATTATTGCATCCTTCAACACATGCTCCAGACAGAAGAAAATCCATGGATTAATTCCCAACTGCTTGTGTAAGTTTTTAATCATTTAAACTAATAGAAATGTTGAAATATAAACAATCTTGTTATATTTTAGTTAATATATACAATTGTCAATGCAATAACTACGTGTACAGTAGAATATTTGCACTTGAGAGCAACATTTGTTTCTTTTTACCCCCAAGATTTTAATCCTTTTCCCCTTATGCTTTGTTTTTTTTTTCTTTTAAAGATAATAAAACAAATCAGAAGAAAGCAAATCAGAGTAGAAAAATACAAGCAGCACAGATCTTCACAACAAAACCATAAAAAAATCAAGTAGCTACTATAATGTGCCTTGTTTGTTTTAGTATAACTTAACATAAATTCTCAAATACAATCAAACAAAGGCAAATAGTAACAAACCAATCAAAATAAAAGAATGAAGGCATCGTGGAACCTCAAAAAATACAGTAGGAAATAAACAATTACTTCCGTAGTGTCTCTTGTTCACTTCAAAATAGGCTGTCCATACCCTCATAAATAATTAAATCAAATCATAGAATCCAGAGTAAAGCCAAGCACAAAAAAAAAGAAAGAAAGAAAACATTACACGATTACAAAATCAGATATCATTAACTATAATATCCAGTTTTTTTCAAAATAGCTTTGCATACCATCACACATAATAAAATCTAACACAAAGAACAGAATTATACCCATTAAACTATAGCATGAAAGCACTATAGAATTTCAAAACAAGCTTACAAGAAACTGACCATGATCAACAACATACATCCCATTATGTTGAAAGTAGCTGCCTATATCAAGAGACAAACTCTAGCAAAGCAAGGTAGAAGATTGTCAAACCAAACAAAACTTTGAAAAAGTATAAGAGTTTAAATCAAGACAATAAGAAATTAGCACAGGTTAAGACTTTCTCTTCTGAGGTGTTTCCTACTGTATCACTTTCCCACTATTTTGTTTTCAGATTCCACTAACTGTTTTTTATGCTAATGTTCACCCCTATTAGTTCAAACTATTTCACTCATGAACATGACATCCAGTTGCATCCATTTACCTACAAGAGTAGCTTTCCACGATATGAAAACATCATAACTTTCTTACCACTTTGAAGTTGACTGGCAAGGTAATCTTGCTTTTCTATGATCTCCTGTTGCATGAAACAATTGTTTCCTCTCCTCTGATTTTCAGTCTATGAATTTCCTTTTAAGTTAAATGTATTTCTTGTATATAACATATTGATGAACCTTGTTTCTTATTCCACCCTCCCTGTTTTTCCTTGTATTGTTGAATTCAGGTCATCTACAATCCTGATTAGAGCAGTATACACTGTTCATCTCTTTACATGTGATTTGTTTCTTTTTTGTCAAAGCATTTAATATCCAGTTAATGTGCTCAATTTCTTGGATCTTGTTTGTTATATGTCTCAGTATAGATTTACTTTGGTTAAGGCTAGTTTGAGTTACATATGCCTGACTTTCATGTATGCTGTATCCTTTTCCCAAGTCGGGGAACGTAATTGAGCTACGTATGTGTCTTCCATATAATGAAAAACCAGAACTAATATTCGTTAATGTTCAAAGCAAATTAGTACCATTCATGAAAGATTTTTTCTGTCATCTTAGAAAATGTGACATATATACATATTGGTATGTATATGTGTATATACACACATGTGCATATGAACATGGAAATTAATAGCATTTGGTAGGAGTTCAGTGTTTGCCTACCAAAATGTAGGGATTGCCAGTGTTCTCTAAAGAGATGAGGTCTTTAAGAGAATTTTAATCCAAAGAGGCTCCCCTCAAGAATTACATCTAGTGCTCTTATAGAGAAGGCAACATGGCAAAAACACTATTCACCTTCTCATGTGAGGACAGACTGCTTCTTTTCCTTAGAGGACTTCTGTTCAATGATCTGTGTTAGAAGCAATGGCCAAACTCTCACTGGATAATGTATATTGTTGTACACTACCTTTGAACTCCCTAACCTTTGGAGCCCTGAGTAATGTATTATTTGTCTCAAGTATATGTAAGTACATTTAGTGCAACAAGAATGAGTTAAGCAAATGTACATGCAGATATCATTCATTTCTATTTTGCAGCAATGGTCAAAACATTTTTTACACACATTTGGTGCAGTATTTATTCTCTCCTAACTCTAGAGGGAAAAAGTACAGAAAGAGCTTTCATTTCCTTCTTCCTTTACCATTGGAGTTACATAAAATTAAGGGATCAAATATTTGTGTACTAGGAAACAATGAGATTTTTAATTCATTATACTTTTTGTTTGTATACATCCAAAGAGAAATCAAATCAGTGTAGAGTGAATTTCTTTTTAAATTTTACTTTCTTTTTTTTACACCTTACCTTTCCATTGCCTTTGAAATTGAGCCAGCATTAATATAAAATTATGGAAATTCATTTTTTCAAGGAAATTGTTAAAAAGTACACACTAAACCACATCAGTGTCACAATTATTTTTAGAATATATTATAGTATAATTTGAAACCATACACCATCATATTTGAAAAAGTATCTAAGATTATTCTCAACCTGAATATTTAACACCTTAGAATATTTTAGGGAAGAAACCACATACATACTCTTATTTACACACTGCTATTTCATCTATGTTAAAAAAAAAAAGCTGTGAACCTCGCTAAATGTCTTTGTTGACATACAGCATAATTTGCACAGTTTTAAGTACAGGTCAGGCAAGACACTGTTTAACCTCATGAGAAAGAGTTTTTCTTCATGTGCCTATTTCCTCATTAAGAAATTACTATATTTGGTCACATTGTTCACTAAATTCTCTTCAGGTATTATTATAATATTGAAAAGCGTACTAAACAGCTGAATAATGAATACTAAGTGAAGAATTTTTTGAAATGTTCTCTCCGTTTGTTGGATAGAATCAGCTTATCTCAAAAGTTAATTGTTTTCACTTACACCTTTTGTAAGAAAACAAATGTAATTCATTCTGCAATATGCATTTTAATGCTAATGGAAAATTATGACCATGTGTGTGTTTTTACCTTTACTCTTTTTTTAAGGTAATTCCACTTTGTCTATGTAATATATGTGCGGTTTTCAGTACATTAACTTATGGATAAATGTCAGAGTTTGTGTTATAAAGGGTTAAGTGGTTGGACACAGGTACCTTTGGCTGTGTTGGAAGAGAGCCTGTGCAAGATAGTAAACTAGCAGAGACAGCAAAGGACAGGGCTGCTCCTCGTTCTTTTCCAGAGCCACAACCTGCTGTCCTTGGAGATCAAAGAGTTCTCTTTGTTGACAAAAAGTACTGCTTTGAAGAGTGTTTAAATTGACTTGCAATGTCCTGCTCTGTTCACACATTTGCCTTAGCATGAATTTCTGCTGTTTGAAAATCAAATAAATATAGGTTGCCTGTAGAAGTGTTTTATCTAACCTCTAAAGTATCATGAAATTTGTTAGAAGGTCTCGACCTTACTGAACAGCTAAAAATCATGCAATTACTCTTTCATCTTGGTCATTCGCTTTTGTACTGATTCCGGGGATTAGTGTTGTGCCAAGATCCTAATGTATGTATATGTATAAAATGCTTACGTTTTAGTGTGGAAATATATGTGATTATTTTACTGAAGCACTGATGGTTTGTAACTCTTTGGTCACATAATTCCAACAATTTTACTAATTTGTACCTTCTACATTGACATGATAATGTTATTATTTTTGTACTATTTATCTTTTGAAACAAAGTGGTGGAAATTCCAGAATGAAAAAATGCAAACAAAGAATAAGATATTTCAAAATTACTATACTATGTAATTTCTTACATGCATTTATTTATTTTTTAAATTCTATTTAAGGAAAAAAACAAAAAAGGGGTAGAAGTTATACAGAAATTCAAAAACAATAAATAGTAGGAAATCACTAGTTAACACATTACATACTATCAACTTAGAAATAGTTGTTCAAGTTACAAAATTATAGCATATAAAGTGGACATTCAAACAGTGAGAATGCAAACAGTTCTGTTCAATGACCCAACAAAAACTGAAAGAATATCTTATATTCTAAATATACATGTCATTATATCCTTAAGAGCACTTTATTTTCCTCTCTTTTTTACAATGACAACTTCACATTTTGGGTTTTCTTACTCCCAAAGTTCTTATTCCTTTTTTTATTTTTTTTGATGAGAATAAAACCAAACGTGACATAACAAAACAGAGTCATTCAAATCAAAAGGACGGACATAGTTCATGATGTAAAGCAGAATACACAGTGATCAACAGTTGTTACCATAATGCCTCTTACTATCTTAAAAAGAATTGCCTATATCATCAAATATAATAAAACTGACCAAAACAGTACAGAACAAAACCAATAAAACCAAAACATTGGAGACATTACAGGACTTCAAGAGAAGATAATAGTCAAACTGGAATGGGCATGATAGTGAATCTTATTGTCTTCACAGCTGCTGCTTATACTCTCAAATTTGGTACTATCAAGCAAAACAGAATAGACTAAAATCAGTCAAAACAAGACGGTGAGAGCAATACAGGGTTTCAAATCAGGTTAATAGGAAATCAAAGTGGGTTACTATAATATATCCTGCTATTTTTCATTTATTTTTTCCTTAATTAAAAAGTTAACAATAAAAAATAAATAATAAAAGAGGAGATTCAGGTAAAAGAGGACAAAACAGCAAAACAGCACAGGTCATAACATAAAAATTTAAGCAAAATAGTGTTTCACCACAAGATATCCTGTCATAAAAGTAGTTACTATAGTGTCTCTTTCCTTGAAATCTTTGAATATACCTTGGTATACTATAGCAACAAACATAACAAGACAATGAAAAACCATTCAAGAGAATGATAGTATTACAGGGTACTTAGAACCAACTACAGAAAATGAACAATGGTTTCTGTATAATCTCCTTGTCTATAAAAGTTTTTGTTTATATTATCACATATAATAAAATCCAATAAGATACAACATGTTGAGACTGATGGAGACAGAAGAACAAAAGCTTGATGGGACTTCAAAACAAGATGATATTAAATCAGCAATAGCTATTATGATGTCTTTTTTTCTCCAAAATAGCTGTTCCTATCATCCAACCTTCTTTGCCTCATTTCGGCTGAGCTCTTTTTCTGTCATTAATTGTCCATTCGTCTTCTTCATTTTGCTTTCTGCTCCATTCATTGTGGCCTTTCTGCCACTGTTTCTGGATTCTTGGTATTTTTCTTTTTTAGAATGCCCTGCAGTATTCTCTGTATAGTTGAATTTGTGGTTGCAAATTCCCCTCGTTCCTCTTCATCCTGGAAGCACCTTGTATCTCCATTAATTTCTAGGGACAGTTATGAAGGATATATCAATCTTGGCTGGAGGTTTTTATCTTTCAAAGCTTGAAATAATTCACCCCACACTCTTAGTGATTTAATGGTTTGTGCTGAGAAGTCTGCTGTAATTCTGATGAGTGTTCCCTTGTAAGCGATCATTTTTCTTGTCTCTGACAACTTTTAATATTCTGTTCTTATACTGGATTTCTGGAATTTTGATTATTATATGCCTGGGTGTAGTACTGTTTGGGTTGTAGGTGGCTGGGGTTCTGTATGCCTCATAGAACAGAGTATCTTTAAGTTTTCCCATATTAGGGAGGTTCTCCTCGATTATTTCTGTGAATTCATTTGCAGTTCATTTATTTGTATCACTGCTTCTTTCTTTACATTCTTAATTTTTAAGTTATAGATCCTCTTATCATCTTCTAGCCTTTGTGTTGTTACTGTTTGTTTCCTTGTTATTTAAGAATTATTTTCCTTTCATAGTCCCACATTACAAATCTGTCCTCCAGTTCAGAAAATATATCCTTCATTTCTTTCAAGCTGTTATGCCAGCTTTCAAAAGAGTTTTTAGTTTCCTGGTGATCTCTTTGAACCTGCTTCATGTATTCTGTTTTCTCTACTATCTCCATCAAACAATTCTCCCCTTATTTATGATCTCCCATTCTACCATCTGTTATTTTTTGGGGGGGGTGCTTAGCATTTCTTTAACTATTCTACTTATATCTTGCTTTACTTGCTTAAATACTTCACTTTTGAACTTGTCTATGAGGTCCAAGAGATATCCCTTTATGTCTATTGATGCCATGCCTGATATTGCATGTTTTCTGTCCTCCCCCTGTGCATTTACCTTTCTTGGATCAGTATTCTCAGAATGGTGGACTGAAGACCCTTTCTTCTTTCTCCCTCTTCCCATACTTTTTTTTCCTTCCATAAAGGCATATATAGGAGGCCCAGTTTCTTTCTTTGTCAGTTAAGTTTGTTTGAATTGTGCCGGCTAGATGTTTCTGCCCACTGCAGTGTACTAGGGAGACACAGACCTGGGCAGCTTATTCTGGATCAGCCTCTTCAGGTCATGAACCTGTTGAAGGCTTCACTGCATTAGGGTTCACTGCCAGGCTCTGGGACCTGGTTTGGGCTAGCCTACGGGATCTTAACCCATCGCGCTATCTAGATCAAGTGCTCCTCACCAATCCTGCTTGAGAGGGGAATATTTGACTGAAATTGTAGTGTCCTGTTCTGGCTAGCCTGCCTGGTCTCAGAATGTCCTCTGTTGGAGGCTCCTCATCTCTGGGACTGGTCCCCATTCCTCTCACTCGCCACAGGTTGATGCAGCGCTCTCTGCCAGCTCTGCTCTCAATTCAGTTCACGGATTCCACTCTCAGAGCTTTCGCATCTCTATCCCTGCTCTGCCAATTCAGATGCAACAGCGGTGGCAGGAAGTTCAATCCCACTTCTAGAGGCATGGGTTCCAGCTTTGGCACTGAGACTTTAGCTGTTCTAGTCATAGCGCCAGGATTGCATTTTCAGTTGGTTTCTCTCAGTTTAGTTTGTTCCTTGGTTGGCAGGGTATATCTCCCCTGTGTAGGACTCCCCACACCACACCATCACTGGAATCTAAGCTGGCTATCTCAGAGAGCCTCCACAGCGGCCGTTATCTATCTGCCAAGTTCCCCAGCAGTCCTCATATATGCATTTAAACAAATCATGAGCATAGACTTTTTCTCTGCAACTACTCTGTTTTAATAATCATAAATCACATTAGAATTTAGCTACTTTGCAATTAAACATGCATTTATTTTCTCTTAAAGCCTCCAAAAGTAACATGAATTTTAAATTTTTCAAGCTCCACAAGTGATTAGTATCACCATAACTACAGAGAAAACTTTCCAGAGGGTAGTCACAATATTTTCAAAACTGAGAGCTATTCTATTTTCCTTTGTACCTTGAAATGGACTCTGAAGCATTATTCTTAATTTTTATTGATGATTAATATGCACTTCTTGCTAAAAAATTGATAAACTGAGTATGTAAACATATATATGTAGATAGATATGGATCTGAATAGGTAGATATGTACCTATCTACATAAATACAATTATATATCCATGTGAAAGTAGCAGCTAGAAAAGTTTCTCAAATTATTAAAACATACACTAGGGTACTCTCAATTTTGTTCTATTTTTTTATTGGGTCATATTATAAATAAATATGGCACAGTAATGTATATATACTGTTGGGAGCAGGAACCAGGGGTCCTGCAGTGAACAGGTGTGGAAAACCACACACTGAAGCTGGACCTCAACCAGTTCCTCATCCTGCAGTAACCTCAGCCTTCTAGACAAAGCATCGTGCTGACATTAACCTAGAAATAGCTTCATAACATAAACAAAAGAAGTTTCTCATGGGCCCAGGAACATGATTACCTTTGCTGTATGCACAAGAATGTGTCCTGAAGTGACTTGTATTGCTCTTTGTTTTGAAACATTATAAAAACTCTGGAGTCCTTCAATAAATCGCCTTTTGCCTCCTGAGCAACTGGTCTCCCTGTGTCGTCAGTCTCTTGCATGACTCCTTCCCTGCGCTGGCTACAGCACCTGGCACCTGTCGCCCAAACATGGGGCTTGCAATATAAGCATTCGGAGCATTTTTCCAGTGGAAGGAGAATCGGGAGTTCTGAGATGATCACTTCTACAAAGACCCGGGTAAGTGAAAAGTGAAAGTAGCAGGGAGTGGCATATACACAGGGATTGAGAATGGATAACTCACCATCTTCAGAATGGGAACTTTTTGCACAAGTTATTTCCTCTTTGTTAAAGAGTAGGGGCATTCCTGTAGCTAAGCTCCAAATTCATCAGTTTGTTGATTTTGTGCATCAGGTTTGCTCCTGGTTTCCCGAACTGGGAACGGTTAATGTTGAGACTTGGAAGACAGTAGGTGAAAAGGTTAAAGATTATTATTGTGCTTGGGGTCCTGAGAAGGTTACTGTGGATGTGTTTACGATTTGGACTTTAATTAAGGACTGTTTAAAAGGGGACTCTGAGTCTAGTAAATGGGAAAAAAGAACTCGAGAAAGTGTTATAAGAAAAACCAAATCCTCAGAGAATGTGGCATCCTCCTTATACCCTCCCCTCTGCTCCACCACCACTCTCTGAGCTGCCCTGTTACCAGCAGCCCGACCTCACTACCACTAACAAAATAAACAATAGGCCTGATGATTTACAAGTCAATAACCCTGATAGAGAAACTGATTCAGATTCAGATGAAGAATTAGGTCCAAAAGAATGGGAAGAATTAGAGTGTGAAGCCTCTCAATATGAGCATCAACATGAGGCTTTCATGCTTCAAGATCAGGCAAATCCACAAGGTAAAGAACCAATGGAGTGACTAGAAAACTTGATTGAAACATTTAAAAAAGAATTGTCTGATATGGCTTAGCAGATTCAATAGTTATCTGAGGCTAATTTAAAGGATCAACAGCATAAAAGTTGTAGTACTTCTTCATTGGCAAGGCCTTTGTTTGATCGATATGGAACTTCTACTACACCTCTTGTTGCTAGAGTAGGATTTAGACCAATGCCTTTATTGCCCCCACCTGTGCCTATACATCCTGTTGCACTTTCAGTGGTATCCCCCTTACAACGTGCACTTCAAGAAGCTAGAAAGCAAGGCGAAAATTTAGAGGGATTTCAAGTTTACCCAGTAGTTAGGAGAATTACTCTACAAGGACAATCATGCAATGAACATGAGGGGCTTCCTTTTAAAACAAAGAAAAATGGCAGCTGCAAAATACGGAGCTACTGCTCCTTTTACTATGTCTATTCTTGAATCAGTAGCGAGCCAGGCTTTGCCGCCTCAAGATTGGAAGCTTTTAGCTAAGGCTATACTGAAAGGGGCAGATTATCTTCTTTGGCTATCAGAATATGAAGAGACTACCATGGGATATGCATTAGACGATCAAGCTATTACTAATGGAATTTCTATGGATCATCTTCAAGGGAAAGGGGCTTTTGCAGCCCTGGGTGCTCAATTGAATTACCCTGGCTATGCCTATGATTTGACTTGGTGGGCCACTTAAGCAGCATGGAAAAAATTGCCCCAATCAAGATCAAAGAAGGGAGATTTAGGCAAGATTAAACAAGGTCCTGATGAGCCTTTCCAGGACTTTGTCTCTCACCTCCTTCAGACTGCAGGACAATTAATAAATGATCAAGAAACCAGCAATATATTAGTAAAAGAATTGGCCTTTGAAAATGCCAATGCAGTCTGCCAAGCAGCTCTTTGTCCCTGGAAGGGATGGGGCACCTTAAATGATTACATCAGACTTTGTGCAGACATAGGAACAGGATATATTCAAGTATTGTCTATGGCAGCTGCTTTGCAGGGACAAACCCTGCACGAATGTTTGGCAATACAACATATCGAAAGCAAAAAACATGCCCCTGGCCCTCCAGGAAGTTGTTATAATTGTGGAAAAGTGGGGCATATTGCCAAACAATGCTCTGATTCTCCAAAAGGTAATAATAATGCAAATAATAAGGTTAAAATTGATAAAAAGCTGAAAGCCCCAGGGTTATGTCCACGCTGTAAGAGAGGAGATCACTAGGCTAATGAATGTTATTCTAAAAGAGATAAGGAAGGCAATTTACTACCCCCCCCAGCAGGGAAACTCCAAGAGGGGCCAGCCCCAGGCCCAGCAACAAATCTTTGGGCAATTCAACCCAGAAACAATCCCTTTCAGACCTCTCCAGATGAACTCCCGGAAGCACAGGATAGGACTTCAGTTCCACCACCCACATCATGTTAAACCCAGAGCTAGGAGTCCAACTGATACCTACTGGTATTTATGGCCCATTACCTCAAAACCATTGGGGGTTTTTACTAGGGAGAAGTGGGTTTACTTTAAAAGGACTTATAGTACTTCCTGGTGTGATAGATCAAGATTATGAGGGAGAAATTAAAGTTATGGCTAAAACTGATACAGTAGTCATTAATATACCTCTGGGTACTCGTATAGCACAGTTATTATTGTTGCCCTTATTCAAGGAAAACAAAAGATGCTTAGGAAAAAACGAGGCACCCAAGGGTTTGGCTCCTCTGATGCTTTTCTTATTCGACAAATACAAGAGACAGGCTAGAATGCTTACAAAAAATACAGGGAAAAACTTTTCTTGGAATAATGGATACAGGGGCTGATGTTTCTGTTATAAGACAAGATTGGCCTTCATCCTGGCCCTTGGATCCTGCCCCTGCCATTCTCCAAGGAATGGGGCAAGCCTCCGCTCCTTTTAAATCCTCTTCTATATTATCTTGGGCTGATTTAGAGGGACATACTGGAGAATTCCAACCATATGTTTTACCTAATCTTTCCCTAAATTTGTGGGGACGAGACATACTAAGCCAAATGGGAGTGCCCCACTGTAACCAAACAGTTGTTGCAAATGGGCCAATTGCCACTTGCAGGCTTGGGAAAAAATAATCAAGGTATCAAAGACCCTTTATCCATCCCACAAAAAGTTAATAAACAGGGCTTGGGTTTTTCTTAGTGACCGCTGATCGTCCTGCTATCCATGCTGATAAAATTAATTGGAAATCTGATACACCGGTATGGGTAGATCAGTGGCCCATGCCTGAGGCTAAACTCCAAGCCGCCAGGCAATTAGTGCAGGAACAGTTAGTCTGTGGTCATATTCGACCTTCCTCCTCCCCCTGGAATTTGCCTATATTTGTGATAAAAAAGAAATCAGGAAAATAGAGGTTATTACAAGACCTTAGAAAAATTAATGCTACTATGTTTCCTATGGGGACTCTTCAGCCTGGACTTCCATCACTTATGGCAATACCTCTGTCATATCATCGTATTGTTCTTGATTTGAAAGATTGTTTTTATACCATCCCTCTCCACCCCGAGGATTGCAAGAGGTTTTCTTTTAGTATTCCTTCCTGTAATTTGTCCTCACCTATGGAAAGATATGAGTGGATTGTGTTACCTCAAGGAATGGCTAATAGCCCACCTTGTGTCAAAAGTTTGTACATGCAGCCATTGCCAATACCAGATCTAAATTTGCCTCTGCCACCATTATTCATTATATGGATGATATTTTAATAGCCCATCAAGATTCTGAGACGCTTTTGCAAGTATATGTCTCTCTTCATCAGGATTTAATAAATAATGGGCTGGTCATCGCACCTGAGAAGGTCCAAACTTCACCTCTTTTTTCTTATCTAGGTTTTCACTTATATCCACAGCATTTTTCTACTCAACAATTATCTGTTAATACTTCTCACTTGCCTACTTTACATGATTTTCAAAATCTCTTAGGTGAAATTAATTGGATCTGGTGTCTGTAAAGTTAACTACTCAAGACCTCCACCCATTGTTTTCCTTATTAGCTAGAGATTCTGACCCATGTTCACCCCGCCAAATGACAGCAGAAGCTCGCAAAGCTCTTGAACTGGTTAATAAGGCTCTTCAAAGTGTGCAGCTTCATTATTGTGATTATTCCACTCCCAGGTGTCTTGTCATCATACCCATGTCCTTTTCTCCTACAGGTGTGTTATATCAGCAGGGAGTTCTCTCATGGATTCATGGATTCATGGTTCACATTGCCCGAAAAGGGCTCTCCCCACTTACACCTCTTTGGTTGCAGAAAGGATTATG
The DNA here is from genome assembly GCF_034190915.1 of Cavia porcellus. Classification (NCBI taxonomy): domain Eukaryota; kingdom Metazoa; phylum Chordata; class Mammalia; order Rodentia; family Caviidae; genus Cavia; species Cavia porcellus. The sequence continues at coordinate 44,185,151 of NW_026947513.1, read as the reverse complement.
CAAGGAAGGAAATTGTCTATAATGCATTTACGAAGAGACCCTCACTCTATTATAATCCCTTAAACATCTGAACAGCTGGAATGGTTGCTTAATATGACTGATTATTTTCCTCTTTCTCTAGTGTCCTATACCAGTCAAATCCAACATCATTATCCCAAGGATAAAATTCTTCAATTTGCCTCTAAAGTTATCTTTTCATTTCCTCAAATCATACTCATGAAACCCCTTGTTAATGCTATTACTTTATTTTCAGATGGAAGCTCCAATGGAAAAGCTACTTTGGTATCCCCAAATCAAACCTATGTATGGCAATTGAGGAATACTTCAGCTCAGGAGACTGAACTTTATGCTGTTCATCAGGCTTTTCTTTTCTTTGATGTTCCCTTTAATTTGCTTTCAGACAGCTAATATGTAGTACAAGCCTTGTCTGTTTTAGAATGTGTACCTGTTATCAACACTGCTAATATCTTGTTGCACAGTTATTTGGTCTCATTCAATCATCTTTACATTCTCGATTTGCACCTTGTTTTGTAGGACATATTCACAGTCACTCTAATCTCCCAGGCGCTTTGACTCATGGAAATGCAATTTCAGATCGAGCCACGCATATTGGTCTGCTGTTTCACAAACACAACAGTCACATGCTCTTCATCACCAAGCTGCACAGGTTTTATGATATCAATATGGTATAACACTGCAGCAAGCACGAGAAATTGTTAAAAACTGTCCCTCATGTGCGCCTCTCCTTCCAGTACCTCATTTTGGAGTCAACCCTGGAGGACTCCATCCAAACGACATCTGGCAGATGGATGTCACTCATTATCCTTTTTTGGGGTCATTAAAATACCTACACATTACCATAGACACCTTTTCTCATTATATGCTTGTTTCACCTATGACTGGAGAAACTGCCACCCATGTAATACAACACTTACTATATTGTTTCTCTATCATGGGCATTCCTCGATCCATTAAAACTGATAATGGCCCAGCATATGTTAGTAAACCCTTTGCCAAATTCTGTCAGACTTTCCATATTAAACATGTTACTGGACTGCCTTATAATCCTCAAGGACAAGGAATTGTTCAACATGCTAATCTCTCACTAAAAAAAAAAAAACAATAAAGAAATTAAAAAGGGGGAGATGGTATAAGTATTCTCCCAAAACCCTTCTTAACCATGCTGTTTACATTCTTAATTTTTTAACTTTTGATGCTTCTAATAGATCTGCAGCTGAGAGACATTGGTCTCCTGATTTGCCCTCCAAGCCAATGGTTTATTGGAAAGACCCATTAACTAATCTATTACATGGTCCTGACCCAGTATTGATAGGGGGAAGAGGATATGTTTGTGTTTTTCCCACAGATGCTGATACACCCAGGTGGATGCCAGAACGTTGTGTATGACATGCCCAAGAGCAAGATAGAAAAATTGCGCAGGACAATGCTTCGACTAACTGTGACCTCAAGGACAAGAACAACAACCAGAAGGCCTCCTGCGACAAGAGATGAAACTCTTCTGTTTTTGGCTCAATTGCTAAGCATTATTTGGGTTTTGCATACATTTCATATGCCTGTGCAGGCAGATAATTATTGGGCATTTGTACCTAATCCTTCTTCCTTGCACCCTATGTAATGGGGCGACAACGATGATGTTACTGTTTATGTAAATAATACTAGTGTCTTAACTTTTCCTTCTTCCACTCATATACAACCTATCTCTATTGTATATAATTACCCTGGAATGTCTACTTCATTACCCCTATGTTTTTCTAAAACAAATAAGAATTTTACATTAATAGAAAGATACTCTGATTGGGATGGAAACTTTACTAATGTAATGCACTGGGGAGTAGATATGATGTATGTATTTCGCAACAGTAGTGAAACTAGAGTGGGAAAAGGTAATCCCCCTGAGCATATTCCAGAATGTAGACAAAAATACTCAAGCAAAAGTGTATATGGACCCTCATGGCATTTGTGCCATCATAATTATACTATATGTTACAAAGATCTATGTGATTGGAGTGATTACAGAGAAACAACCTACAGGCCCTGAAATTTATTATATGGAATACGGACAAGGAATAACATCACCTTTTTTACCATGCTGTGGAAGTTGGTTGCAGTGCTTGATTACATTACTGTTGCAAAAGAAAAGTTTGTATTGCAACATATAGGGACACAGGATGCTACTTCTGTTAATGGCACAGTAAAAAATGTAACTATCATAGCTTGTGTTTCTAAACCATATGGTGTTACAAGTGGAGAACTTACTGTAAATAAGAACAATGAATCTTACAAACTTACTTGTAAAGATTACATCTTATCCAGTTGTGTTAATGCTTCACGAAACCACTCATCCATATTACCGGTCAAACAACCTCCATTTGTATTTTTACCTGTTAATATCACCACAAAGTGGTATCAAGATCCTTCTGTGATTATTTTGCAAAAAATAACTAACCTTTTAAATCGGGCCAAATGATTTGTTGGGATGTTAATGACTGGAATTGCTGCACTTATTACTTTAATAGCTTCCACTGCAATGTCTGCAATATCTCTTACGGAAAGTGTGCAAACTGCATCCTATGGCAATGAATTATCACATAATGTTTCTTTGGTTTTGAAAATACAGGAAAATTGGGATAGCCTGATTGAACAAAAATTAAATGCTCTACAAGATACAGTAAGAACCTTAGGAGACCAATTATATGCTTTGCAAGTACAATCTTCTTTGAAATGTCATGCCTTATACAAACATATTTGTGTTACTTCATATAGATGTAATGAAAGTGATGTACTTTGGGATAGGGTGAAAAATCATTTGCTAGGAATATGGCATAATTCCAATACTTCTCTAGATTTGCTTATGCTGCATAAAACTATCCAAGATACAACTAATGCACCAGCAATTGAAGTTGACCTAGCAAAAGAAACTGAGCAAATATTCAACGCATTACCCAGCCATTTCCCAAGCCTCACGGGCATTTTGCATTTTATCATTCTAGCTGGTATTGGAGCTCTAGCATTTATTGTCATGATAACAATATTTCCATATTTTGTGAGAATTGTTGTTGGGCAAATGAGAAATGTGCGTTTGGACTTGAAACGTTTTAAGTTAGAATCAACTGCTAATGAAATTCTAATGCGACGCTTTGTCTAAGAAATAAGAGGGATATGTTGGGAGTGGAACCAGGAGTCCTGCAGTGAATGGGTGTGGAGAAAACCACACACTGAAGCTGGACCTCAACCAGTTCTTCATTCTGCAGTAACCTCAGCCTTCTAGACAAAGCATCGCGGTGATATTCACCTGGGAATAGCTTCATAACATAAACAAAAGAAGTTTCTCATGGGCCCAGGAACATGTTTACCTTCTGGGCTGCACAACATAGAAGTTTCTCATGGGCCCAAGAACATGTTTACCTTTGCTGTATGCACAAGAAAGTGTCCTGAAGTGACTTGTATTGCTCTTTGTTTTGAAACATTATAAAAATTCTGGAGTCCTTCAATAAATCGCCTTTTGCCTCTTGAGCAACTGGTCTCCCTGTGTCTTCAGTCTCTTGCCTGACTCCTTCCCCGCGCTGGCCATAGCACCTGGCAATATATATTTTGAGAAGATTTTAGAATTAATACGACTTTTTATACGCATCATTTAATGTGAAAGTTGAGAAGGCTCATTTCAGAGCATTTAGTGATAGATATATTTTAATTCCTAAATGAGAAAATTGAACTTAATAAGAAAATTTTTTTCAAAATTCTATAAAGAATCATGTTGGTATCACATGTATAAGCACTTAATGTCCTCGTGTACTGTTAAAAATAGATTTATTGAGTTTTATAGAAACTATTATTGAATGTTAAAGAAAATTACAGAAGGCATATGCAAGTCCTGTGACAAAACTCCAATGGTTTCACTGTAGATTTACTATTTCTTACAACAATCTAAACAGCACATGTTTATATGGTCCCACCTGGCCCTATAACATAAAGCATACACAAGGATTTCTAAGAGTGTTTGATGATTTTATATTCCTATCATTTTGCCTAAAATATCAAACTCTTATAATACTACAGACACACAAGATCACTTCCAAGGGCACAGGGCATAGAGAAAATTTAAGTATAATATCAGGTGATTTATTAAGGTCACTAAGAATGAAACATGAGGATACCAGGATGGTCAGATACTGACCTTCTTGGACAAGTGCATTTATGATTATGCTTATTCTGGTTAAGCAGCTAAACTCTGTGAACCACATAAGGACTTTTCTACACCTTGCTGTGAAAAAGTAGAATGAGTTCTATCAGCCAAATGCTGAAGTCCACTTGATAGATACCTTGTTGCATTGTGAAGCATCTTCTGAAACTGTTCATTCTGTATGGCCTCATAACTATATGCAAAGATAGATCAATCAAACAATACAAAGTAAATAAACACTATGAACTCTTGTTAAATAGATTGCAGGTGAACAGAACCTAGAAGAAGTGAAAGTTATATAAGTTTGCTTGTTCCCTTAGTTTAGTAACTGCTATTTTTCACCAAGTACTGACCTGGCATTTTAGTCATTGGTTTTTCACATGACACTTTGGATTAGCATTAAGAACTGCAGTAATGAAAGAACTCTAGTCCCTACCACTATATATACATAGATTTAAAGATCAAATGATATAATAGTACTACTTGAATGCTGAGACACGGTATTTTAAGGCAAGTTTTGAAGTTAGAAATTACATGTGCTTTGCAATTTATCATTTTTGAATGTATAACTCAATGATTATGTGTTTATCCCCTGAATTTTGTGATGCTTGTGTATATGGAGTCAACTAATTTTTTCTCTTGACTTAGTTCACATTACATTCCTATAAAAATTACTTTTAACATAGCAAATTTTAATTAAGAGCAGTTCAATTTACATGAGATTTCCATGGTTCGAAACTCAGAGATGTTGAAGAATAAAGTGTTGAAAACAGGATTTTGGATACACGTTTGTGATTTTGCTCTGCTCTAGAGAGCCTAGTGAGAGAGTAACCAAGGTTTTACTACTGGATAATGGGTCAATATCTTGATTATATCACTTGATGCTATTGAACAGAAAATTGTTTGAAACGGTGTTTCATTTAATCTAAGTCATGCAATATTTATAATTTATAAAACACTCATTAAAGTAATGGTCTTTTACATTTCAATGTATTCTTTCCCACATTAGTCACCTTCATGTGATTGCAGGAAAATATCTGGGACAATCAAGTTCTTGTGCGAAAGTCTTAGTTTCATAAAGAGTGTGGGGCATTTGAATAGTCTTTTGGGACCAATGTTGTTGGGCCTCAGGTGTGACCCATGTACATATCAGTATGGGCCTGTGACATAAGAATTCCCTTATCTTATGGCAAAGAAAATGTCAGTGGAATGATAAGAGTGAGGTTGCTAATGTTCTCCACACTGGATAAAATATTCCTTGCACTTGCACTTGATCTCAACTACAAAATGTTCTACAACCTCATGATATTATCATGGATAGTGGGTCAAGTTTTGGATACACAGATATCTGTGGGACAATAAAGACCAAGCCTATAGCATTCCTTCATCTTTCAAAAGGCTGATGATGTGAAATAGACAGATGTTTCATTGATACAACATGAAAATCTTGTTTGGGAAAACTTTAATTTACAAGTATAATTCTTTCCAGAGACATCAATATAACCTAAAGCACTAAAATATAAAAGTGATTTCCCCTTAATAAATAAAACGAGGACATAAGAACAATTCAACAACATAAACTATTAATTACTATTAATATATATGTATATATATATATAATATATGAGTAGCTTTATTTTTATTACATCGATATATAACAAAAGTGTTATACAATACAAAACATGAAGAAAGTAACCTACAATGACCTTTAATACATCTAGTACTAATGTGAAACAGACATGAGACAGGAGGGTGATTGCATAGGTTGACTTACATTATCAGTACAGGAATCATGGTTATTTACTGGCTCAGTGTACTTTCTTTCTTTTCATGAAAATTAATGGAGAATGTATCTAAAGACAATGGCTTTTGCCTCTTAGGATTTCAAAGAAATGTGATGTTGGTTTGTTACTAAACAGATCACTCACCTGAATTTATCCTCTTCTGGTTGATGCTATCCTGCAAAATTTTGCACTGCTTCCCTGATTTAATACTTCTCACTGATGTGATTTGAAGTGAGCTTATGTTCTGTATCATTCTGTTCCTTTTTGCTGATGAGATCTCTTCCATGAACCATGGGTTTTGTGAGAGGTTCACCAATAACTTTGCAGTGAAAGTAAAACCATTGTCTGTTTTGCGTGACATTTGGCATGGTGTAATATGCAAACTGCAAGACAGCAATTCCTGCTTAAGTTAAAATTGATTAGAAATATGTGGTGAGCCTGTGGAATACTCCCAGACAAGATTCTTCAAACTATTATTATTTATAGAAAGTTGCATTTATTTCATGTCCACTAAACAGTCCAATAAACAGTCCAATAAACAGTAACAGTTTAATATTTGTTATGCTACCTACAGTTTCTAAATTAAGTCATTACATGACTAACTGAAATTATACCTTTAAGAAAATCAGTGAAATGGTGTGGCATCACAGATTGCATGTTTTCATAATGTTATAATATTCACATTATTTTAATAAGTTCTGATCTTCTTTATGAGAAGGTGCTATAAACGTTGCTTATATTCACACTTCTTTTACCTCTATATATCTTCATGTGAGTGGAAATTGGAAATAATAACTATTTTAATTTTTAACTCTGGTGATATTGTTTGTATTTTTACTTGATGCCAAATGTTCTGTTTGTTTTTAAACAATACAAAAATTACATGATTTAATAATTAGTGAAAGCAAGCAATGGTGAGGAATACATTTTATGTAATAAATAACAAGGGAACTGCCTTCATAATATTGATGTGGATGGAAATTTATGTTTACAACTAAATAATATCAGCACCTCTTGCAATTTGTAATGTTTGAGCTGTTGTTCAAATTACTCTTTGCCCTCATCCTTCACCTCTGTCCTTTCCATTATCCTCATATACTTTGATGGGACTTTCTGCTTATATCATTTGGGAAATCTCTCAAGAAAAGCAATCAACTACTTAGAATATTCAGCAAGATTTTATGCTTTTCTAGTTAGTAAAAGTCACTATAGACACTTAAAATTTTGCATTTCAACTGAGAATTATGTTACATGCTGGAATAAATTTTCAGTTTTATATTGATTCCATTAGGCATGTAAAAACAACTTGTGAGAAATATGGTAGCAGTTTAAATAACAACGCTTGCTTTCTTATATCTCACAATAAAATTTTATATTTCATACTTGTTCATTTGAGTGCTAAATCTCATGCATTTACTTTTAACTCAATTTAACTCATCTCTCTAGAACACTGCCTAAGAATACCAAATTGATCTTCAGAAGAAACCATGCTTTAAAAATAGAGGAATAATTGAAATTCATGTTACACATTAACAAAGTAATATTTTTAGTAATATGTGAATGTGTCATTATAACAATGCACTTTAATAGAAAAATTAATGATACTTCTTATTAATGGTTTTGTGTTTCTGTTCCTCCCTTCCAAACTTTATGCAAATTCCTATATTCAGTGTGGCCTACCTCATGGTGAAAGGCATTAGTTATGAACCATCCAACTATTATATTTTTCCAACTTTAACATCGCCTATTTTTTTACATTGGTAGAGTCATTAAAGATAGATGAGTATGCTGTACAAATTCCCTGAAATAGTTGAGTATAAGTCGATTCATTGTTTAAAGCCTCTACACCTCAAAAATGTGATACATACATGATTATTCATGCAAAGTGCAATTTATATTTTTCTAGATTTTGCACATATATTTAAATAAATTATTTGGTTAGCATTTCATATATAATGTTGCATTAGTGTGTTTTAAACACAAATCATTACTAAATTAACCACCATACAATTAAACCTATATTTGATTTCTCTCTAAATATGTGACAGCAACATACAAATTTTAGACATTTTGAGATCCATAAAAAATTCATATTTTCATTTCAGTAAAGATGATGTTGTGTGGAGTACTCACTACAACTAAAAAAACTGTATGTTATTCTGACATCTTGGTTCTTCAAGTGAACTTTCATATTCATTATATTACAAGTTCATGCTTATTGAATATTTCTGCATCTAGCTACTAGTTAAACATTAACAATCACAACGTTGATTTTTATATACTTATTTAAATTGAACATGAAAACTTCATCAGGAACTTAGCCCCCAAAGTGAAAGATTTGTATGTGTTTATTACTGAAATTTGAAAAATATATTTCTGAAGAGCCTCTCAAAAAGATCAGATATTTCTTCTATAATTTTTACAATAAAAAGTAATATGGTAAAATATTTCTTCTGAAAATCATACATGAAGTGACTGATTCATTTCATAAAACTGTGTACAAAATCATCTCTACACAAAAACACATAGTAAATTCAAGTTGCCGATTTATTGAGATTAGAAGAATGGAAACTGACAGTGTCACAAAACTCACCTCATGAGCTCTCAGGTACTTCATCCAGAATTGTCCATCTATTCATCCAGTGACTGGGTTTTGTGAGCTATGCCAGAACTTTCCAACAATTTCTCTAAAGTAGCACACAGGTTGGGTTGAGACAAAAAAATAATACCGCTTAACAGGTACCATTATGTGCTATAAAGCTTCTTTCATAACTTGTGGTCATTTACCATTTTCTCCACTTGCATGCAAAGATATAGTAATGAGGAAGTTAAACTATGGCTCAGTTTAGAAGAAACAGACAACAAGATCAGTCAAGTTGGCCACCAATCCCCAATTTTCACTGCACCATGGTCCAAGTGGGCATCTCTGGTGGTCAAGGGGGCATCAGATTCTAGTATCATTCACATATCACTGCTTTCCCAGCCATGCAGAATGCAGTAGCCATGAGTCTTGGAGGCTTTCACTAAGATTACCGCAGGTTCCTTGGGAGCCAGAAAATGGTCCACTAATTGTGTTGTGTGTTTAGCTGTGCTGATAATACCTAAAGTACAGTAGAGGCCCTAGGAAGTTTGAAATACCAAGAACACTGATAATCTGCTAAGAAATGGTGCACAGAATTTACAGAGCAATTCTAAGAAAGAAGACACATGCTGTGTAATTGGAAATGCCATTATCGTTGAGGAGCTCAAATAATTTGGAGCTAATAACTCCAAATTATCTTCAGGTGCTAGATGTAAAATGTAAAATATAATGTTTTCCTTGTGGTATTTTGTTTTTTCCTAATATGAAATTTTGGAATGGAAATGCCTCCCATGTGCAATTATATGTTGGAATACTTTATGATTATTTAGATTTTCCAGAGACAGCTAGAAGTTTCTTGGAATGTTACAGGGTACTTCAGATTTCAAATTTGTAGAAATTTTTGAAGAAACTGCAGTAAGTGTTCTAAATGCATTTTGCATGTGACATACAAAAGTCTTTAGATATCTAAGAGAGGAGTGCTATACTTTAGTGCTAAAATGTCTTTCTCAAATTCTTATATTTATTTGTTGAGAGTCATTGAAACTGGAAATTGAAGACAAGTACAGGGCTCCTGCATGACCAGGGCATGGCCTACTGGAGAACAGTGATAGGACTCAAAGGGCAAGACAGGTTCTTCTGCCTGCCTGCCTTCTGGTGTAATTTTGCCAAAAGCCTGCCTGTAACACTCTCACCTCATGCTTGACTGTTACTCTTAGAAACCTCCCACTTTCCCACAAGGCCTGGTTATCTGAAATGCACACTGAGTTTTATATAGACTGTGTTTTTAAACACTGGGTGCCTCTTGTTCACTGATAAAAATTTAGGAATTTTCATTTCTATATTTCCAACCCTTTTCAGGTTCCTTACACAAAAGACAATGCCTTCAATACCACATACTCAGGTAGAATCAAAGTAGTAGCCTCATTTGGGATGCCAATTTTATGTGTCACATATTTTCCCACTGCTAGGACAACTTATCCAACATATACATAATTTAAAACAGGAAAGCATTTTTTCCCCCTCACAGTGGAAAGATGCTTCCTGGGTCCACTCAATCCGAGACAGAAATCCAATGGTGGAAGTTTGTTTCTCAATCAATGACAGCCAGATTGCAGTCCAGAGAAATCACACAGTGGGAAATGAATGAGGGGCCACACAGATCTCAGGGAACCACATCATGAACTACAGAGTGCCTTGGCTTGAAATGTACTTCACAAAACCTGTGGGCAGATACATAAGTTTGTCAAGGTATAACCTACAAGTGCTTTAAAAAAAGCAATGCTGGTAATTTTTTAAATTGAATTGTCAAATAAAAATCTCAAATGAATCAATTCTTTCTTTCTATGAGTTAGTTAGTTTCTATGAGTTAGTCTTTCTATGAGTCAGTTGATAACAATGTATGAGAGTTACTCAGCTTCTTAGGAGAAAAGATTTATTTTGGCTGAAAGTGTTGAAGGTTTCAATCCATTGACAGGTGTGACCACTGATGTTGGACATTACAAGACACATAAGATTGGAGTGTGTGGCAGAGGAAACTCATTACCTCAAGGCTGAGAATCAGAAAAACGAGGAGAAGTGGAAATAGGGGATTGATATCTGTTTCCAAGCCTCATCCTCAGCACTGGCTTTTTCTTCATCTTCACCCCACCTACTAGAAGATTCACTGCATCCTAAACACCATCTACTGGGGACAAAACCTCCAACACTTTGCCTTTTAAAAGACATAAAGATCTAAATATATTTTATTTCTGTTAAAATAATTTAGAGGAGCAAAAATTTTCATGTATAGTATATCAAAGCCATAGCCTCATTTCTGCATTCATTATTTCTTTTTCCTTTGCTAATGAGTATCAAATTTCACTTGTCATGAACTTGCTTACATCACTGGATTACATACCAGGGATTCATTGCTTTCTATATTCATCTTGTAATCACAGTGTAAGAATCACATAATGTTTTGAATACAAAATGTGCATTCTATTACTAATCTTTTGCACATTCTTATAGGAAATCATAAGCAATTAATACTTTCCAAGTATTTACCACACAAATTATAGCTGAGTATTCTTGAAATTTCCAATTGTAGCCTGATGACATTGGTTTACATAAAAGATTACTGTATTACTTTTATGACTTTCACAGAGCCTGAAAGAACTCTCTGAATCTAGTAACTGGCAACCTGCAAAGCAATTATGTTCAATATTTTATTTAAATATTTAGCTGTCTCACTGTCCTAATCAATCTTCACTTAATCTGTGGATGATTGTTTTCTCTGGAATGATTTAAAAAAAACTTCCACTTACAGAATGACTAACTTCAGTACATTTTCTACATTCTGTAACATTCTAATGAAAACAATTCAAACTTGGTTTGAGAAAATTTCAAAAGTGTACAAAAGTATAACATGAATAGGATTAATTCATATTTACCATTTCTGAAAATTAGCCCAAGATTCAATTTCTCAGTGTATAAATAAAGTAGTCAGACACCAAAAAATCTTGCAATGCAAGCTTAGTTACACAGAAGTGAGCACTATACTGCTAAGGTGAGGTAGCAAGCAGACAGAGAGGCAGCAACTGCCTTCTTGTCCATCCTAACCTATGAAAAGGAGTTGATAATTTTCCTCTTTGGCAGAATGCAAGGTTGACTATTCCAATTTGTACTAGATGATATAATCGAAAACTTGATAAAAAAAAACTACTTATGATCAGTACAAATTCAAAATATGATTTGTTTTCTGATATTTTAGGTGACAGTTCAGAGCTTTTTTTTCTACTCTTATAATGAAACATATTCATCTATTGAGATTTCCAATACTAAATAGTACATAATTACCTGTCAATAGAGAGATAAATTCTACATAACCATAGAAAGAATATGATTTTGTATGTTTCTTTTTCTTTTTTTTTTAATTAACATTTTTGAGGACATTTTATGTATTCTCCTAAGATATACTTGTTAAGGGTTTCTGGTGAAGAATATGGAAGCTTTTAATACTGAAAACTTGTTGAATATTTTGGGAAATATTACCACTGGTTCAAATGTGTAAATTGATGTTTGAAGAATTACACGCTTCAGCGTCATAGAACAGTCAAGGTAAATCCCCCTCAAAATAAGAATTTTTCTAAATAGGTATTATTTTTGCATTACTAATTCTTTGTTGTTATAAAATACTTTTAATTTTTTCATGAATTTATCTTCATAAAATTTTCCACTTCATTCAAATTATGAAGTGGTTTGACATTTTATTGCTCATATAATTCAGTTATAAGCTTTTTATTTTTTCATATTCCTTATCCATGTTTGCACATTTCTGCACATGTTGACTTTCGTCCTCTAGTGTGATGTTTACAAAAATGTTCATTGTCTTGTGGACACCACAAGTCTGGCAGATAAGCTTCATAAAATTTAATTTATTTTTTATGTTTTTGATATGATATCATTTTAGATTCTACTATACTCTATCACTGATCAATTCCCTATAAAATGTAACAATTATTGAAGTCTTTGAATAATTTTCCTTTAATTACATTTTAAGGACTGTTACAACAACTTTTTCATTTTTAAAATTTCAATTTATTTTGTATTTTAGGCACTGACATCACACTCAGTATTTCATACTATATGGCAACCAGTGGGCGATGAGCTATATTCCTGAAAAATAAATTTCAAATATTTGTTTTTCATAGAATATATTTTGTCTTAAAGTTATTGTCTATAATGTTATCTAGGTTTTCAGAGACATGGACAAGATTGTTAATAAACTTATGCCTTCACATGCAACATTCAAGAGAATATGAAAGCTGCTTGATTTCATTTACACCATTTCAACAAATACTGATAAATTCTGTATTCCATGAAATGATATCAGTGATGTTCAATGACAGGAAGTTTAGTAAATTCATATTTCCATGTAAAATTTTGTGGAAATTATAGCAAAGTCTCTTGAGAGAAAAAAAGAAAAGTACAGAAAATAGAAGGAACTCTTATCTGAAGTATGACTAAATATAAAGACATAGGAATGATCATTTCAAACCATCCACTCCAAACTCATTGAATATCAGAGTTATTTCTATAAGGTGACTGAAGATTGGGTACATTTCAAAAGTTATCCACAGTACTATTTGCATGTCACTGGGATATAATGAATTTCATTTAGTTCTGTACAGTTGCTTAAAATGAGATGAAATGAATCATTAGAAATTCTTAAAAGATCAGTACCAAAAAACAGTATGTAGTTCCCACATAGCTGATTGTTACAGAAATCAGATTAGACTGACCGTATTTTTATTTCCATGCATATTACTGTTAAATGTATTAAGAGGTAAAAGGAGAACAATCTTGATTTTCCTTGGAGAAAATATTGCACGGTGTTGAGGATTGATGCTTGCTAGTCATGAGCATTATTTGTCTTCCAAAGTTGCTGAGCAAAATATATATAGCTGGAATAAAATATTAGTGGCTGAAAGAAGACTATTGTCATCCCTGGTTGCCAATTGTAGTTTGTTGCTTATGCCTTGCTGGTTAATGCTTGTCATGAACTGATTCTCCTCTTTGATGCTACCTCTTCCTCATGTGATCCTACCATCTCTCCCTGTTTTAGAGCCAACTAGTCATAGACAAAAATATCTGTACACTGGGAGTCTTATAAAAATTTCCCCTTTAACTTTGAATGTTGTACAGTTTGTCTCAGAAATGTGAAATGAATTAGTTCAGATAATGCATACCGTCAAAAGAACATTGAAAAAGTCAATGTAACACTCACTACCAAATACATAAAGTTTGGAATGCAGTTCAGTTTAATAGTGTAAGAAGATCATAAATGATTCAACTATTTTTATCTTATGCAGACACATATACACATTTGTACACTTACACATTGACATGTATTCAGCAGAAGAAACAACACAGAACAACATACCCAGAAAGATTTGCAAATAAGAAACAATATCTAGTATCATGAGTGTATGAAGGAATTCAAAGAGCAAGGGCTTATAAGAACTATAGTATGGAGACGTTGTTGGGGATTCAAAAGTGACAAAAGGCTAACATTAGGGAACAAGCTTTACTGCATCTGTAAGTGCAATGTCTTACTGCTTTAAATAAATAAAATAAATTGTAATACAAATAGTGATCGGTGTATGGTACAGCAGATGCAAACCTACTATTCTCAAGACAAGATCACCATTGACCTAATTAACAACTGCTAAAGTTTAACTGATAAGTACATGGAGAAACAATCAGTCACATGAAGTGGAAATATTTGTGCTCAAAGATTTAGCTAAAGGTAAATAATAATTGGGATACACAAATAAGCACCATCTAAATATTTTAAGATAAAAACATCAGTGAATCAATAGAATTAGGTGAGTTGAGAAAGATAACTATAAAGGAAACTTTTAGAAAGGTCTTGATATCAGAAATAGATTCACTGATTTTATGAAATACAGTTGACTATATGAAGCAAAATTGAAGAGTAAGAGAACAAAGGGAATTAACAGAAAAATTAGTGAATTTTCTGTTTTTCTGAGTGACAACAAGCCCCTATCATAATTGCTTAACTGGTACAGAAATTGCTAAGGTACTAATTGAAAGTGTGGTTTGTTAATAATATATACTAGAGCTTCCATTAATCCCTGATTTATATCTACAGCCCTCCTGTTTCTACGTGTTTCTGGACATAATAACTGATATTATATTTTATGAAAACTTGTTAATTAACTTGATGAGTTTGTCTCAAGAATAAATTCAACCATGAATTGTTCCAACTATAGGAACTTCAGGTGCTATGAATAACCCATCTCTACCATTGATCACTGCTTTAGAAGTCGTGTTTAATTCTTATCACTTTGCATGATCTTTTTTGATTTTACTTTTTACCAATAAGTCTAAACGAATTCCAGGTCCAAGTACAGTGAATTACTCTGTTGCCCAGATTTGTGTTTTAGCAATCACAACTTTTACAATTTTAAATTTTTCTTTACCAATGTAGAGGCAACAGAAGAATTCTACAAGAGAATACAAGTACACTATGTTGATAGAAAACCTGAATAAATCATAAACTTCTATTATTGTTATCCAGAAAATTGCAAAATAATTTAGCATCTCAATCAAGGTATGCTTTGATGTACTTGATTATGAGAATTATCAGCATCATCCACAGACCAATCATCAATAAATTTCTACATTAGTACTGATTTACTGGGACTGCACGCAAAGTTGATTTTTAAGTGACAAAGAAGCAAAATAGAAGAGATTCCTTCTAACCAAACTGAAGTAGTTATTGATGTACCCAAATTCAAACTCTAAAATGTCAACACTACTTTTGTATTCTACAACAAGAAAGTTACAGTCAATTGAGGTGCTATCATGAGGGTGATTCACGGGAGGCATCAGTGAACTTCGAGGCATGGTCAGGTCAGCAAGAGGAGCACCATGCATCATACAATAGTGAATTCAGGTCCCTCGCCCCTATGCCTGGGCAGGTTATGTCTGAATCTCCATGAATTCGAAAGTCTTAGTGTGGGCACTTTCACAGTAGTACTGTTACATGCTGGCTGGTGGCAGTACATAGACCAGACTGGAGCTCTTATTGCTATCTTTGTCTGAAATAGGACTTTTTGGTAAAAATAAAGAAAGTCACTGCATCTAGGTTCATGGAATATTTCAACATTTAGTCTTAAAAATTTAAATACATGTGCATCAAATACCACCACATTAAACATCATAAAATATACAACATTAGACAAAAGATCAGATCAACACTATAAAAATTCAATGGCAATGGCAATCTACTGCCCCACTATCATAAAAGTAAAGGTCAGTTAGGCAAACAAAAAAAAAGAAAGGAAAGAAAAACTTGTGTTTAGCCTAACCTTCAAAGTCATGGGCATAGTAGAGATATACAGATTAGATATTTATGAAAACAGTGCAAATTGTTCTCAGCAGCATGGTGGATTTATTTCCAAAATGGATCACAGTCTACTGCATAACACATAGGTAAGAAATTGAAAAAAGTATTGAAATTATTCCATGCACAGAATCAAACCAAAGTGAAGGGAAACAAAAATCATTGACTAAAGATGGTGCAGAATCTATGCAGACACAGTAAAATTAAATAATACTCCCCAGAATAATGAATGGGTAGAGATGAAATTAAAGAAGAAGTTAACCTCTGCAATCATAAGACTATGCAGGAGAGATAAAGAAAATATAGAACACAAATAAAGAAGTCTAACTGATATGTTTACAGTAGTAAATTGCCATATTTCAGTATCAAAATGAGGCCGGGGTTTAGTTCAGCAGCAGAAGCACCTGCATGGTAGGCACAAGGTCCTGAGTTCCAACACTTGTACAAAAAAAAAGTAAAGAAAATAAAAGAAAATCACAGTGTACTCAAAAAATAACCAGATTCAAATCCTGTATTTTGAGGTCCTGCATAGCACACAAAAACAAAATCCAAACACAATGCTTATATAAAGAGATATAGTACAAATGTGTATAGGCCACAAAGAAAAATAATTTATAAACATCAGAGCACATTAATGTCATTGCAGCTAAGAATCAATACAAAGAATTCATGAATTGAAGAGTTGTTTCTTTGAAATACTTAATATGATAATCAATTTATTTTAAAAAGCTAGCAAAAATAAGATAATCATACAATTAGAAATGAAAGGAGTGACATCCAAACATTCTGCCCAAACCCTGAAGACTATTGGTGGCTACTATGAGAACCTATATTCTTCATAATGTAAAACTGTGAAAAACAGTCAGAATTCTTTGATGCATATGAAATATAAAAGTTTAATGAAAGAGATACGCAAATTCTAAATTTTCAGAATCAGTCAGTAACAAAATAATAAAGAACTACCAAATAAGTAAATTCTTGCTTTTAAGACATTCACTTTGAGCTCTTTAGATGTACCACCAATACCTCTCAACCACTTCCTGAAAAATGAAAAAGAAAGAAATATTTCCAAATGAATTTGTGGAAGCAAGAAATACTCTAACTCCAAAACCAGAAAAGGTCCTAAATGAATAAGGAAAACTACTTTCTAAACTCTTTAATGAACACAGAGGCAAAGCTCTTCAGTAAGATTCCAACAGATAAATTGAAGCAAAGTATCACAAAGATCATACAGCATGACCAAGGAAAATTTACTTCAGAGATGCAGAAATGGTTTACTCTACCTCCCCAGTTACTAGAATTAAGGAAAAAATACATGCTCCCCAGATAATAGAATTAAGGAAATAATATATATTCATTTTGATACATTCAGCAAAAGCATCTAAAATATTCAGTATCCATTCAGGGGAAAACTTTCAAGAAAGTAAGAATACAAAATCCTTATTTTAATCTTGTAATTTTGTAATAGAAATCTATCTAATGACCATGCACTTAGTCACTGAGCTAAATCTTCAGCTGTTTTAGCTTAATTTTGTAAATTTATCTGTTACAAAGTAATGGTCACCTTCATATGTATTTGCAAAAATCTGGAAATTTTCCCTCTCGATTCAGGATACATGGATGTTTATGATTATAACTTTTATTCCATATAGTTCTCAAAAGACTTACTAAATTAATTGGACAAGAAAAAAGACAAAAGTCAGCATAGATACAGAACAAAGAAATGAAACTACCATTATTTGTAGATGCCGTGGTCTTCCTCATAATAGACTCACAAAACTATAACAAAAATGAGAATTACCACAAAACTCAATAGTGTAGCAGTGTAGAAAGCCAACACACCAAAATTAATAGTGTTCTTTTACACCAACAGCAAACTTGTGGAGAGGAAAAAGTACAAAAATATACTTTTCACAACAGTATTAAAAAAAAAAAAACGAAGTAACAGTGGAAAAAACAAAGATAATGATATTCCACTACAATGAAGCAATTACAATAATGCTTTGAAAAAGATTAAAGAATACAGCAGAAAATGAAAAGATGTTCCTTTTCTAGAAAAGACAAAATCAATACACCTAAAATGGCCATTCTATCAAAACTATTATATAGCTTAAATGCAATACCATACATAACATCATTCACTTTATCAATAATAAAACTGGAGAAAGCAAATCTAAAAATTCACATAGAAATAGAAGACATCTAACAGTGTAGACAATTAACAGTAAAAGGAATTCTGGGAAACAAGGGCATAACAATGGCTTCACATTCCTGAACAGAGATCAATACAGAATTGGATTGTTTTAAAAATTGTGGGCTCAAAACCTGAGAAAGACCCAACTAAAAAAGAGAACTATAGACCAATCTCCCTAACGAACACAGATGCAAACATCCTCAATAAAATATTGGCAAATAGGATGCAGCATCATCAAGAAGATTATACACCATGATCAAGTGGGATTCATCCCAGGAATGCAAGGATGGTTCAACATTCGTAAATCAATAAATGTAATCCACCATATCAATAAAGCCAAAAATAAGAATCACATGATCACTTTTATAGATGCAGAAAAAGCCTTTGATAAGGTCCAACATTTATTCATGATAAGAACTTTACAGAAAATTGGAATAGATGGTCTTTATTTCAAAATAATAAAGGCCATTTATGACAAACTAACAGCCAGCATCATACTAAATGGCCAAAAATTGAAAGCCTTTACTTTAAAATCAGGCACAAGACAAGGATGTCCTTTATCATCACTCCTATTTAATATAGTACTGGAAGTACTAGCCAGAGAAATTAGGCAAGAGAGAGAAATAAAAGAGGTAAAGATAGGAAAAGAAGAAGTTAAATTACCATTGTTTGCAGATGACATCATACTCAACATAGAAGACCCACTAAAGTCCACTGAAAGACTCTTAGATACAAAAAATAAATTCAGTAATGTAGCTGGATACAAAACCAAAACTCAGAAATCAATAGCATTCCTATACACGAACAACAAATTCACAGATAGGAAAATAAGAGAAACTGCACTCTTCACATTAGCAAGCAAAAAAAATGAAATATATAGGAATTACTCTTATGAGAAAGTGAAATACTTACATAGTTAAAATTATAATACACTGAAAAATGAAATTGAAGATGATCTCAGAAAATGGAAAGACATCCCTTGCTCATAGATAGGAAGAACAAACATTGTGAAAATGGCCATTCTCCCAAAACTGTTATATAGATTCAATGCAATCCAAATAAAAATACTGTCAACATACCTTATAGATCTAGAGAAATCACTCCTAAATTTCATCTGGAACCAGAAGAGACCTAGAATAGCAAAGGCAATTCTATGCAGCAAAGACAAAGCAGGAGGCATCACAATCCCTGACTTGAAGTTATACTACAAAGCAACAGTAGTAAAATCAACATGGTATTGGAATCAAAACAAAGCCGAAGATCGATGGAATAGATTAGAAGATACAACCACAACTACAAACACACTCAACCACCTTACCTTTGATAAAGGAGCCAAGCAGGTTCACTGGAAGAACAACAGTCTCTTTAATAAATGGTGCTGGAAAAACTTGCTCTCCATTTGCCTAAAGCTAAAGCTAGACCCATGTCTATCACCATGTACTAAATTAAAATCTAAATGGGTCAAAGATCTGAATATTAAAACAGAAATACTAAATCTTTTGGAAGACAAATTGGGTTGAAACCTTGAAGACATAGGAGTAGGTAGAGAATTCATGAACAGGACTCGAACTGCACAGGAAATACTTCCCAGAATCAATAACTGGGACCACTTCTTATTAAAAAGTTTCCGCACGTCAAAAGAAATCTCCAGCATAGTGAAAAGAAAACTCACAAACTGGAAAAAGATTTTAGTGAACTCTCTCTCAGACAAGGGACTCTTGTCTAAAACATATAAAGAATTAAAAAAACACAGACCCCCAAAATTCAAAGATCCAATCCAAAAATGGGCATCTGAGATGAATACGCACTTCTCAGATGAAGAAATGCAAATGGCAAATAAATACATGAAAAAATGTTCATCATCATTGGTCATTAGAGAAATGCAAATTAAAACCACACTGAGATTCCTTCTCACTCCGGAAAGAATGACCAGGATCAAGAAAACCAACAACAACAAATGCTGGAGAGGCTCTGGGGAAAAAGGAACTCTCCTACACTGTTGGTGGGAGTGTAGACTGGTGCAGCCTTTGTGGAGGTCAGTCTGGAGATTTCTCAAAAAGGTGGGATTGGAAGTCCTGTTTATTCCAGCTATTCCACTTCTAGGCATATTCCCAGAAGAACTGATGGCATCATACCACAGTGATATATGTGCACCTATGTTTATAGCAGCACAATTTGTAATCGCCAGATCTTGGAAACAACCCAAGTGTCCATCAACTGAGGAATGGATAAAAACTTTTGGTATTTCTATACAATGGAGTATTATTCAGCTATAAAGAAGGATCACATTGAGCTATTTATCAATAAATGGGCGCAGCTTGAGACCATACTCATAAGTGAAATAAATCAATCTCACATGTGTGAATACCGAATAGTTTCCCTAATGTAAGTAATGATTCAACTATATAAAAATATGTGGTAATCATGATTCCCCATTATGTGGCCTTGAAGCCTTATAAAGTTTTCACTTATTAATTGGAAAGGCTTAATTCTGGGCTTCTTGATATGGAAATATTTGAAGCTATAGTATACGAAGTTTTATTCAACTATTTCAAGGAAAAAGACAGACACTATGGTAACTACTATTAAGTCGGGTTATTTGGTGGTGAAGTGCTAGGTTGCTGAAACAGTCATGCTTTGACCTGCATTGTTATATTGTTATGTCCTGTTTTATCTCAATCTCTCCCTTATTCTTTAAAAAATTATTTAGTTATTTCTTATGTTTGTTTTAATTAAGGGGAAAAATTTTAAAAATTAGCAGGATATATAATGGGTAACTTTTGTGATTTCCTATTAACTTGTTTTGAAGTCCTGTAATACTCCCATGATCTTGTTTTGACTGATTAGACTCTGTTCCATTCTGTATGATAGTATCAATTTTGAGGGTATAGGCAACTACTTTGAAGGCAATAAGATTCACTAAGATGCCCATTCTGGTTTGACTTATTGTCTCTTTGGAAGTCCTGTAATGTTTACAATGCTTAAGTTTTATTGGTCTTGTTCTCTACTGTTTTGTTCAACTTTATAATATATAATAAGATAGACAATTCTTTTTAAGGAAACAAGAGACATTGTTGATAACCATTGTTGATAACCTTGTACTCTGTTTTACATCATGTGCTTTGTCTCTCCTTGGTTTTGACTGACAGCTTTGTTTTGCCATATTTGACTTTATTCGATCTCCCCCCAAACAAAGTAGCAAGAACTAAGGAGTAATAAAACGCAAAATGTGTAAATTTTGTTGTAAAAAAGAGAGGGAAAAAAAGAACTCTAAAGGATACAACAGCAAGTGTGTTTAGGGGTGTTAAATAGCTGACCATATTAATATTTTTGGTTGGATTATTGAACACAACTGTTTGCAGTCTCACTGTTTGAATGTCCACTTTGTATTCTTTGCTACTGTGATTTGAGCAACTATTTCTAAGATGATAATATGCAATCTATTAACTGGTGGTTTCTTACTGTTTTTTTTTTTTTTTTTTTTTTTTGCAGTTCTGTATTACTTGTACACTAACACCGCTTTGTTTTGTTTTGTGTTTTTCTCTTTTTCCTTTTAAGTAAAAGTTTTTAAAAAGTAAAAATAAAAATTGTGGACCCATTGCACAGAAGAGAAGGTAGAAACACAACTCCAGACACAGTTACATGACCTGCACAAAGAAGCCAAACTTTCTTTGGAGAAAAACAGACTGATGAACAAATTGCACTGCAAAAAATGGCCCAACATGCTTAAATTTGAACTTTTTCCCATAACTGATACCATACATAATAATACAAAAAATGAGAATAAAATTTCAGCATTAAAACAAAAACACTTAATATGCTGGCAGACAAAAATGCATAAACATTCAAAACATAAGCTGCATACAAAGAATTTCTAAATAAAGTTTCCATTGTGCAAGAAATAATACCAAGAATCCACAAATAGGATCATATTATATTTAAATATGCTTTATGACAAAGAACCCAGCAACCAAGTGAATACTAAATCTATAAAATGGGAAAACATGATGGCCAATTGTTGTTAGACAAAGAGTAACATCCAGAATATATGAAAAACACAGAAGAAATTAAACTCTCTATTTCCAGAATCAATTCTAAAATGAATTATCATTTTTGAGTTGGAGAAACACTAACAGCCAATAAATACATGAAAAACTTTACAGTATCACTTTAGACAGTATCTATCCACTGTCACTCCAATACAACACAGACCACTTTAAAACCTTCCCCATATTATGCATTTTAATGTGGCTTCAGATGCAGTATTAAAGGTCCAGAAGACTCAGAAACACATCTAAATGTGAGAATTTCCAATAAATTTTGATAATTTTCTTAACAAATGAAACAAAATTCTATGTATGTTTTCAATCTGTTATTGTAGTAGATAGCCAGCCTCCATACTGAGCTTTCGCCCTCAAAAGTTCTAGTGTTATTTTTTCCTACAGCCTTTCCTATGATACTCACGAACTTCTAAAGGTCTTTGTAGCCTGCAGGGGCATGGCTTGGTCAGACCTGAAGCCCAGAGTAGTGTTTTCAGTTGGTTTCGAAATAAACCTGTCATGTTGAATTCTTACCTCTGCTTCTTTTAATTTTTCCCTAACAACCCACATTTCAGAAATGCAAATTAGAGCAACAACAGCATTCTCTTTCACCCATGGAAGAATGACTACCACCACCAAGTCCACCAATAGCAAAGTTAGTGAGGCTGTGAAGAAAAAGGAACCACTCTTCTTTGTTGGTTTGAGTGTAAAGTGATACAAGCACTTTAGAAATCAGAATTGAGAGTCCTTAAATACTACAATTGTAATTTACATTTTACATGGCTATTAACCTTTACGTACCTTGCCACAAGAGGTAGAAATATTAAGCTACAGTGATGTATGAATTCCCATGTTTACAGCAGCACAATTAATAGTAGCTAAGTCTTGAAAACGGTGTATGTCCCCATTCCTGGAGGAATAATTTCAAAGAAATATACTGTTGCTAAGAATGGAGTAACACCTTAAAGAAAGATAAATATGAAACAGTTGTAGGAATTTGGATGTAATGAGATCATAATGTTGAGGGATGTAGATTAAATACATAAGCTTGAACATTGCATGGCTTGCGTTCTAAGAAAAGTTTATATGGATAATAGGGAGAAAAGAGAAAATTTGTTGTTTTCTAACTATATTTCTACTGACTTTCTTATTTAATCACTATGTTTTGAGAGATCATTTTGCATGATTCTATTACTTTGGATATATTTAAGATTTTTATTGGTTTTATGGTTATCTATTTTGCATAAAAAAAGGAAAATCATTATCAGAATAGTAAAGACTACAGAAATACAAGATGAGTGGTTTTCAACATTTAGATGACAGGCATTCAGTGTTGATACTACTAGGTGGATTGTGTTTTTTGGGGGGGATAAATAAGATAACCTAAGTTTAACTAAAGTCATTGTTGTGCATCATTGCCATCACAACTTACATTCTAATATTCTAAAGAACCAAGCTGTAATTTTAACCTAATTGAAAGAAAAACCAAAGAATTCTTTGAACATTTAGAAAGACTCAAAGTTATGTGTCTATTTCAATAATTTAATAATTGTGAAGTAGAGAAGGTCAATAAATTCACTTAATTTTCAGAGAATATCTTACGAAGGAATGAAAACTAGGTTGATATTTGTCTAACCTAGTGAACATAGTCCCAGTATTTCTCAAAGTAATCTTCATACATTCTGTTTTTCTCTCCTTAGTGATTACACATGCAGTTTAATTAAAGAAAACCATTGTCTCCCCCCAGCCACTCCCAAGCAGCCCATTGCTGCCTGTGTTATGCCTTGTGAGCTGAAAGTGGGGGCAGCAACTTCAAACCAATGAGTATAGGGAGCCGAATGACAGGCATTGCTGCCTCCATGCCTCTCTCTATGGGCACTGCATCTGCCTACATTAACCATAATCCTCTCCTGTTTGTGACATGTATCTGGATGTGACAGTGACCCTGTTGTATTCATCTGTTTAACCTCTTCCTGTCCCAACTCCCGCCCTTAGCCTATAAAACGTGTGATAATTTTCTGAATAAACCAAAGGCTTGATTGGATTATCTCGACTTGCCTTCATCTCTTTTGTCTCCCCCATGTCTTTTATTTAATCCCTGTTCCCCCTCCAGGAGTTCTGGATATGTTGATCTGCAGGCCGGATCAACTGGCACCCAGCGTGGGAGATCCTGGCACAGAGGAGTTAACGAGGAAGCCGTTCGAGAGACAGCCGGCTTAAACTGAAAGTGAAAGCAAATTGAACCGGAGACCTCTGCTGAGGAGTGAGTAAACTGAATCAAGGATTAAAGCTTAAAGCTTCAGAACATTAAATTAAGTACCGAGACCTGCACAGACGACTACCCAACGTCTTGTCCGAGTCATGGTGAGTGAACGGCAACCCCATTTCCCTTCCCGGACATGGGTCAAGTATTGAATGAACATGAAGTGTTCGTGGAAGGTCTTATAAAGGCACTAAACACAAGAGGGGTAAGGGTTGCAACAAAAGAATTATTACAGTATTTTCAATTTATTCATAAGGTTTGCCCTAGAGGGTTCTATAGATACCAAGAGGTGGAAAAGAGTAAGAGATGCTTTAAAAGATTATTATAGAGTTTTCAGTCCAGAAAAGGTTCCTGTGACCACCTTTACATATTGGAATTTAATCTTTGAGCTGCTTGCCCAGAGGCATGCAGAGCCTCAGATTGAGGAGACAGTTGCACTAGGTGAGACTGCCCTGCGTGACTCCGTTAAATCTACCTCAAAACCATCCTCAGAAAAATCTGAAGCCTCTGATTTCTTAGATGCAGAGGATTGATAGCCTGTTAGAGGTCCTCGTACATGGTGATCTGCCACCCCTTCCACCTGTTGACATGATCAGCAGGTACCAGGATGGCAGCCCGCCACTCCCTGTGCCTCCATTGCCAATTGGGGATTCATATAAGCCTTTAGACCCTGGCTTTTCTGATTCTCAGGAGGTCAACTGGGAACAACCAACACAGGCCTCTACATATCACCCTAACCCTGTTGCAGCACCGGCCACTATTAGGCCATCCCCTGACTATGATGATGCACTCAGCATCTGCTCTCAACCTTCTAGCACATTAGTGGAATTAGAGCAAAGAAAAAAGGATCTTTTAAAACAGATACAGCTAGAAAAAGAATGCCAAAATCTTTCAATTCATTTGCAGGCCCTCTGAGCTACACAGTTTTATAGTGTCCCTGAGATGGAGCCTGCCTCCAGCACGCCTTGTAGTGCGCTTAAAATGGTGCCTGCCTCTAGCAGCCAGCCTAAAACGGCTTTCCCAGTCACAGAGGCCTTTACTCCCCCATGAGATGTTGAAGAGGGCACTGAACCACAAGCTATTAGGATACACACACCTTTCACTGTGGCAGCCTTAAAAGAGTTAAAGGCCGCAGTCTCTCAATATGGCCCGACTGCCGCCTACACCATTGCAGTTCTAGATTCTTTGACTCAGGATTGCATTATTCCTAATGAGTGGAAAGACTTAGCAAAAACCACCATCTCTGGAGGCAATTATCTATTATGGAGATCTGAATTTTTTGATCAATGCGAGGACATAGCCAGAGAAATGCCATCCGGCCAAACACCTGGATCCTCACTATGCTTACAGGAACAGGAGATTTTGCCACAAAAGAGAACCTAATGCAGTTCAATTTGGGCCTCTTTGCCCAGATTAATATGGCAGCCATTAGAGCATGGAAATGGCTCCCCTCAGGAGGCAAGCCTACCTTATCTCTCACCCAAATAAAATAAAAGCCTGAGAAGCCCTTTTCAGACTTTGTCGATCGCCTCTTACAGGTGGCAGAGCGTCTTTTCAGCTCCACAGAAACAAACTGTCCTGGTTAAACAATTGGCTTATGAAAATGCAACCTCAGATTGTCAGGCTGCAATTCGACCACATCGCAAAAAAGAGGACCTATCGGGTTATATCCGCTTATGTACAGATATCGGGCCAGTTTATCAAGGCCTAGCCATGGCTGCAACACAACAAGGTTGCATAGTTACACAATCCCTTTCTCGTCCTAAAAAAGATGCCATTTGTTTCAAATGTGGCCAAAATGGCCACACGGCTCGTGAGTGCAAAAGAAAAAATCAAAATCAGTCCTCTACAAAAAAACCAGGGCTATGTCCTAGATGTAAGTGAGGAGACCACTGGGCTAATGAGTGCAAATCCAAAAGAGATGTTCATGGTAACCCTCTTCCCCCACAGGG
This sequence comes from Cavia porcellus, assembly GCF_034190915.1. NCBI lineage: Eukaryota > Metazoa > Chordata > Mammalia > Rodentia > Caviidae > Cavia > Cavia porcellus. The sequence continues at coordinate 44,158,725 of NW_026947513.1, read as the reverse complement.
AAACAGGTTACGGGGCCGGCCCCAGGCCCCAATTCCGGACAAACCCGTGGGGTTCCAAGGTTTGTCCCAGCAAAAAACCATCCATTTCAGACCTCTTCAAGGCAACCCCAGGGAGTGCGCGGTTGGACCTCTGTTCCACCTCCAACACAGTATTAACCCCTGACATGGGTGTTCAGATCATGCCATCAGGAATCTATGGGCCCCCTCCCCCCAGGACTTTTGGATTTATTATTGGACGTAGTAGCACTATGCTTAAAGGATTACAAGTTCTACCCGGGATAGTAGATAGTGATTGCACAGGAGAAATAAAAGTCATGGTTTCGCCCCTTGTCAGTGTCATACCAGTTAGGACAGGACAACACCTTGCTCAATTGCTGCTATTGCTGTTGGGTCAAACATCTAATAAATCCATAACTCCTTATAGGGGGAACTCCTTTCCTGGAGCTTCTGATGTATATTGGGCCCAACGTATCTCCAAACAAAAACCCCTCATGACTCTATCTTTGGATGGAAAAAGTTTCTCAGGCCTCATTGATACAGGCGCAGATGTTTCCATTATCAAAAAGGAGGAGTGGCCTACTGCCTGGCCTTTAGAAACAACCTTAACACACCTCCAAGGGATTGGACACTCAAAAAATCCACCACGCAGTTCCAAACAACTGGTTTGGAGAGATCAAGAAGGTAATCAGGGACACTTACAACCTTATGTCATAGAGAGTCTGCCTCTTAATTTATGGGGTAGGGACCTACTCTCCCAAATGGGATTAATTATGGGAAGCCCTAATAATGTTGTCACAATGAAAATGCTTAATAAGGGCTACCTGCCAAAACAGGGCTTAGGAAAAATAACATGGGCATTATTGATCCCATCATTCCCATCCCTAACAATGCTAAAGTTCAGTTAGGCCATTTTTCTTAGGGGCCATTGACACTCCTGCGATCCATGCTAAACAAATTACATGGCTGTCAGAAGAGCCGGTATGGGTCGATCAGTGGCCTTACCTCTGAAAAGCTTGCAGCCGCACAGCAGCTTGTGCAGGACCGGTTAGATGCAGGCCACCTTGTCCCTAGTAATTCCCCTTGGAACACACCTATCTTTGTTATCCGGAAAAGGTCAGGGAAATGGAGGCTGCTACAAGTACTTAGGGCGATAAATAAGACAATGGTCTTAATGAGGCCCCTACAGCCAGGCATCTCCTCACCCAGTAACATTCCCTTGGGATTTTTTAAAATTAAAGATTTTAAAGATTGCTTTTTCTCTATCCCTTTACATCCAAAGGACCAAAAGCGTTTTGCCTTAAGTCTCCCATCAATTAATTTTAAAGCCCCTATGCAGAGATTTCAATGGCAAGTTTTGCCGCAAGGTATGGCTAATTCCCCCACACTATGCCAGTCTTTTGTAGCCACTGCAATATAGCCAGTCAGAGATCATTGGCCACATATCTATATTATTCATTATATGGACAATATCTTCTTGGCCGGAGCTGATCAAAACCAAACCCTAATGTGCTACCAGGACTTACAGGTTGCCTTACAAGAGGCTGGACTTCAAATAGCCCCTGACAAAGTACAGCTTACTGCTCTATATACATACTTGGGTTTTCAATTATGTAGCACTCAAATACTCTCTTCAAGGCCCCAACTGAGGCTTGATGGCCTCAGAACACTTCATGACTTCCAAAAACTATTGGGAGACACTTAATTGGCTCATACCATTTTAAAAACTAACTAAACATGATTTACAGCTCCTTTATGCGCTGCTTTGGGGAGACATAGATCCAACTTCCCCCCGAGAGCTTACACCTGATGCCAGGAGAGCATTCAGTAAAGTAGAAGAGGCTATTGCTCAACAAACTGTTTCCTTTATGGACTACAATGAGCCTTTACAGTTTCTCATTTTTAATACAAAGCTTTGCCCCACAGCAGTGTTCTGGCAACAAGCTCCCCTCATGTGGGTCCATTTATCAGTCTCCCCAAAAAGAACACTTTTGCCTTATTTCCAAGCTGTCTCAGACCTAATAATTCAGGGTAGAAAGCAAGGAAAATGTACTTTGGCAAAAAACCAGACATTATCATTCAACCTTTTACAAAAGACCAAATAGATTGGCTACTTCGGAGTACGGAAGTGTGTCCTATTGCCTTAGCTTCCTTTTCAGGGACTATTGACAATCATTACACTCCAAATAAGCTAGTTGACTTTGCTAATCATCACCCATTTATATTCCCTAAAGTCACAGCTTCACAACCCCTTCCAGGTGCCCTGGTGTTATTCACTGATGGCTCATCCTCCAGAAGGGCTGCTTATGTATCCCAAGACAATGTTTCTACCCTCCAAGCAGAAACTTCCTCTGCACCATTAGCAGAGTTAGAAGGTATTCTTGCAGCCTTTGCTGCTTACTCTGACCGACCATTTAATTTGTATACTGACAGTGCTTACCTTGCTCAGTCTGTTCCATTATTAGAGACTGTTGCTACCATATGTCATGATTCCCCAGCTTCAAATCTGTTCAAACAATTACAATGCTTCATATGGCTTGGCCATCGTAAGTTCTTTATCGGTCATCTGCAAGCTCATTCCAACCTCCCAGGGACTCTTGCCCAAGGAAATCATTTGGCTGATGTTGTGTAAGACTGGTGTTGCAAGAAAGACTCCAAGGGCCTCACTCTCATGTAAGAACAAAGGGGTTTTTATTATTCCATGTACATGGGGTCCTCCAAACAGGTGGAAACAGAGAACCCTGAGTTGGGGCAAGGCTGGTGTTTTTAAGGGGGAAAAACTGCAATGTAAGTGTTTATTACAGAAGCCAATCATTACAGTTAGTGCAGAGCGGTGGGCATCTTATCTATCTGCTATTGGTCAGTTAATAAGGGGTGACCAGCGGGTCAGAGTTAATTAACTGTCTTTGTTCTGCACAAATTATCTTTAAGACACCTGGTTTCTGTAGGCTCGAATCTGTCATATTTTACAACCCTGATTAGTGTAATGGCAGGCTCTATCTCTGAGTTGCCTGGCACAGCACATCCCAAGAACATCACAGCCACAGATTTTTTTTTCTTCCTTCAGGACTGAGTTAGGACTGAGTCACGAGGCCCAGTGCAGTTTCTAGCTGAGAAACAGCATCTTGTTTTTAACCTTTAAATTTCTGGTTCTTCATTCCCCCCTCTTGATGCATAATACCTCTAATCTTAGAGGTTTAATTCTAGCTAAGGGAGTATATTGTTGTGTAAGGACCATTATTTTCATCTGAGAGACTTGGGAGTTAATCAACTGAGTTATGTGATTTATAAAGAAACCTGGAGAGCCATCAAACTTGTTGACCCAAGTCTAGAAACTGTATTGCTGTCCACTTAGCTCTGACAACCTTGGGAGTTTCTGGTGTTTTTTTAAATTACTCCCATCCTGCAAACTGACATTATCTCAGAATGGCACGTCTGCAGCAATATTTGGAGAACAAAGTGGGGAAGTTCATTATCCCAGGACAGCTCGTTTTCACTAGTGGGTGCGAAGAAGTCAAGAGTTACAAGAAGCTGAAACTTAAGTTTTACAAAGATCTGATATCTAACTCATTTGATGCATACAGAACAAAAGGAAACCAGCAAATGTGGTTTGGGCCATAGTATTTCCCGGTAATTTCTTTGAAGCTAAACAGTTCTTAAACTTTGGGGCAGGCTTATTTTATGACAGATCATCACTGGGTCGGGGAGAGGTCACCAGAAACCCAAATTCTTTATGGCCTAGATAGATAGGTGAGGGGAGAGGGAGGCAATAAGGTGCCATACAGAACAGAAAGGCGGTTATGTATCAAGATCAGGGTAAAGGGCCAAACTCACATGCAAATCTCTCTGCACACAGCCAGGTTACTTTAAACAAATGTAAATTAATTATCATTCTAGTTTTCTTGAGCTCTTTAGTGGAGAGTAGAGGTGCCTAGCAGTGATTAACAACCCTTGTTAGCTTGTTTTAGCACAGCTTCTGTAGTTTGTAGAGGGCAACAATGGTTAACGTATCAATTAGGTGAGATTCTTGTAATTCTTTACAGAGGAGAGTGTTGTGCAACATATCAATTAGGTCACTTAACATATCAGTTAGGGAAAAAGGATAAAAAAAACATTTAGTAAGCCACTTTACAGGTTTGTTATAATACACATATAATGAAGCTATTTTCTTAGAGTACAGCATTTCCCATTGATTGACTCATTAGCATCTGTTTATAACCTTGCATGTGTTTTTAAAATCATAAGCTTTTAAGAACTTTGACATAGTTTATCTACCTGTTTACAACATAAGGCCCAGTAGGAGGATTGACAAAGGTCTTGCAGCTGTCATTAAAGCTGTTAACGAAAAGGAAAAAGAAAACCAACATTTAAATTTACTCTGTTTTATCATACAATTAACAATTTTTAAGTCAGACAGAGGCCTCCTTGGGGTCTCTACATAGGAGGAGAACACAAAATTATCAGTTATATTAGACAATCTTAAGCTTTAAAGTGTCCTTAGAAGAAATGACAGTTCACTTATCCGCAGGCTGATGGTCTTTTGAAGCTGGGACCTGTTTGCAGTGGGAACGTTGAATCCAGGAAGGCTTTCAGCTACTTTGACAGTCCATTTTGGCTCAGGAGATTCACGGAGAGGTTGCTTGTCCAGGTGACTAGGCTCTTTAGCTCGCAGTGGGCAGCAGCAAAATAACCAGTGGATGGAAGTCACAGCTAGCTGAAAAGTCTGGGGGAGACATAATAAGATCTTGATTAGTTAAATCAGCAAATTTCTAGAAACCTTTTCACATAAAACCTCAAAAGAGGAAATATCTGCAACACACACACAAAGGGGCAGAAGGAAAAGAGACTCACCCAGTATTCGTCAGTTTTTAAGGCCATTAGTAATTATGGTCTTTAAAATCTGACTTATCTTTTTACCTTTCCTGAACTCAGAGGCTGGTAAGCCCAATCGAGTTTTTTAATTGATCTGCAAAGCTTAGGTTAATTTGAGTTACTAGGCTATAAAAGCCAGGCCATTGTCGGACCCCATGGATAAAAAGGGAGACCAAATCAGGGAAACTGTTATCAGAGCTGACTCAGACTAAGTAGAAAATGCTTTTACTCATCTAGTGAAAGTATCAACCATTATAACATTTATATCCTTGAAGTTTAGGCTTTTTATTTTTGTAAAATCTATTTTCCAGTGTTTTTAGGCATAGTCCCACAATAACCAGTGGTTTCTATTTGTTGCAGTACTTTTGGATTTACCAATTGGCACTGAGGGCATCTGAAGCTCACAGACTGGGCTAGCTTGATATTAGCCCCCGGGAATCTCTCGGAAGTTGAGCTGCCAGATGCTGGTCTTTTTAAGTGCAAATGGGCTCTGACAAAGAAAATAGGTGGGATCAGCAGTAATGTCAAGCTTATCTCAATTCCCACTGATTTGGGGGCTTTCTGGCTGTCTTTTGGAAGGTGGCATTTGCCAAATTGTTTTCTCCTATAACAAGATCATCTTCTGCCCAATGGCTTATACAGCAGATAGTAGCCACTCTCCTTGGCATCTAGATGGCAGCCAACAAGTCCAAATTTAGGGAGCAACTTTAATCTTTTGACTCCAGAAGACAATAAACACCATTTTTGATAAAGACAACTTGAGGACTCTGTGTACGCAATGAGTTTAGCCCACTATGCTGATGTCTCTGGCTCTAAGATTTGTTCCCATAGAACCTAAGATTTTGTGTAACGGCAGCTCCCACGACCCGCTTACCTTGATAGACGTAACTGCTTTCATCAGAGAAGTAGGATGAAACTCTAGACAGTAGCTTATCCACTAGATAAGGTTGACGTCCTGTGAGGTGATCAATGACCTCAGTGCAATTGTGGAGAGGCATGGAGGGGTCGTCCTCAGGCAGCAAAGTAGCCGTGTTTGAATATGCTGTTTTCAGATATAGTGCCTGATAATGTATGGCTCAGGAATTAGACATCCATCAGTCTGGTGGGGCATTGATGAGAGTCTCCAGTGAATAGGAGGAAACAATTAAGAGTTTGTGTCCAAAAGTCAATTTTAAGCCTCCTTTATGAGGGGGCCATTGAGGAAATCACTGCATACAGCGTGGCCATCTGGCTGCCACAGAACCAAGTCTCTTGGAAAGGTAGGCAACAGGCCTCTGCCAGGGTCCCAAACTCTGGATCAGTCCTGTGGCTCCTAGAAATTTTGTACTTGTCTTTTAGTCACAGGGACTGGAATCTGTTAGATGGCTCACAACAACCAGTGTAGTCTTTTTTTATGTAGACTGGTTCTGATAAGTTTGGGGGAACTCGCATCAGAGCAGTTACTTTCTCGGCTGGCCTCTCTGATGTGATTGCTACTCTTTGAGCAGCCTGATCTGCCAAATTGTTTCCTCAGGTGAATAGAAGCAATCTGCTGACAGCCAAACTGCTTCCAGCAAATCTAGGATCTGTGGAGCCCTCTTTTTTTTTTTTTTTTTTTTTTTTTTTTTTTTTTTTAATCTTAGCTCTGGCCGAGGTTAAGAGACCTCGCTCTTAATAGATGGCTCTATGTATATGTATAGTAGCAAAAGCATATCTACTATCAGTATAGATGTTTACCCTCTTTCCTGTGGCTAGTTTTAGTACCTCAGTCAAAGCATTGAGCTCCGCCTGATGGTCAGAGATGCCAGGCTCTAACCGCTTAACCCAGAGTACCTCCTTTTGGTGGTCACTGCTGCCCCGGCCACTCATCTGCCTCTGCCATTCTGGATGAAGCTGCTTCCATCTGTGAAATTTCTCAGGTCGTTGTCAGGCATAAGGGTGGCCGGGTTTAAAGCTGAAGAAGTCTTGAAAACTACCAATTCTGGGTCTAGGAGCAGGGCCTAATAGTGTGAGATTTTAGCATTTACATTTTTGGGAGGGGTTTTGATAACAGTCTCTAAACTGTGAGAGGTCACTACAGAAATTTTCTGTTTCTTAGCCTCTTTTAAGTAGCATTGTCACAGCAGCCAGAATTTTTAGGCATGGAGGCCACCCTCTTGTTACTGGATTGAGCCTTTTGGAAAGATAGGATATAGGCCTCTTTCAAGAGCCAATGTCCTGGGTTAGGACTCCTTTGGCAATGCCCCTGAGTTTATCTATGAACAAAGTGAATGGCTTGGTAACATCAGGGAGTCCCAGGGCTGGGGCCTCTGTTAAGGCCCACTTGAGCTGCTGCAAGATCCATTTACATTTATAAGTCCAGTTTAGTGAGTTTTTCCCTTAAGGGAGCCATATAGAGGGTGAGCTGTTTCAGTAAAATTTAGAATCCACAGCCTGGAGTATTCGACAGCTTCCAGAAATTCGCGCACCTGTTTCTTAGTTTCTGGGAATGGGATCTGCAATATAGCCTGGGCTCCTTTTTAGACAAAGTCCTCCCCCCCCCCCCCGTTTTTTTTTTTGCACTTTGTAGCCCAGATAAGCCACAGCCTGACAGCACGATCAGGCCTTTTTAGCTGAGACTTTATAGCCTAATTGCCCCAAAGTCCTTAACAGTTTCTCAGTTGCCTCTCAATAAGCTTACAAGCTTTTGGGGGGGGGGGATCGAGGCTATTAACAAGTCATTCACGAACTGGAGGAGCACTATCTCAGGGTGTTTTTTCTTCCTAAATTTTAAAAGATCTCTTGTGTTATCTCTATCAACTGGCTGAGGGGCATTTTCTCAAAAATTCTCAAACCTTTGTAATCTTTTTTCTAACATGTGGGGCTGACTGAGTTGCAAAGAGAACAACTGGTGATGCTGGGGAAACCCCCTTACCGCTGGATGTCCAATCGGGGTGGGACAAAGGGAAAACATGGTTTTGGCATTCCGGATCAGAGAGCAGGCTTTTTCTGGATGGCACATCACCTTTTGTCCTAGGGTGCCACGTGGCAGGCCATCATTTTACTGAAATTACATACTTAAGAAAAAGAAGCTTTTTCATAGGTAACAAAATGTGCCATATAATCTCCCAGATGTTCACAGCACATGTGAGAACTTATATCTTAACTCTATTATCATCTTTAATCTCATATTAATGGAAACACTTTGCAGCAAAGGTTGAGAACCTTATAAATAAATCTACCAAAACTGATCTAATACTGTCAAATTTTGAACACATTTACTTCTTGTCAAACCTGCTGTTTTCATTACTATAACCAAGACAAATAAAATTTACATCATCTCGAGCTTTCGGTAACTTACAATATACCTCCAAGTTTTATCTTATTTCATATTCTGGCACATCCAGACATTTTTACTTGAAGACAAACCACTTTCTTTGTCCCTCCTTTTTACTATCACCAGTCAATTACCTTTTCTCTCACTTCTCAGACAACATTAAAACTCACAACAAAACCCTTGAAGTCACCTTCTAGTAGTCTAAATCATATTTAACTATTTTATGCATTTTTACCACATTAAATGCTGGGGTTTTTTTTGTTTGTTTTTGTTATTGTTTTTAAAAACTATAAACTTTTAACTGGCTCAATTACAGTATGACCTGGTTTTCACTTGGTAAAGCTGATATGATTTTTAAAAACCATAAATATACACATATATGTGCACATACGTCTACTTTTTAACCAGAAAGAAAAATACTCCTTTTAAAAGGCATGCCAAGGTTGCAAGCAATCAGTTGAAGACTTACATATTAAACAAGGCGCCACAACATTAAAGACACAAACAAAGGTTGTTTCTTGAACAGTTTGGTGAGCTAAAGGAAATAATTTTTCTTATCATGAACCTTGAATCTAGTAAGCCATATGGATCCTGCAACAGAAATGGGCAACAAGCCCCTAAGTTAGTAACAAATTTAAACAGGCAACCAAGGAGGAGAATGGCCAATACCGTAGGGAGGGCATTTTTCCCTCAGCTGTACCATCATTAATCATGTCCTTTTTAACCTGGAGAGAAAGATTGTGAGCTTGCTCTCAAATCTCAGGCCAATGGTCCAAGGTAAGGGAGAGAGGAGATGAAGTTGTCTGTCCCATCTTATCCTGGAGAAAAAGAGAATAATAACAATGAACAGGGAAGACACAGGCAAACACAAAATGTTTACATTTCAGAACACAACTCACAAGCCGGAATCACGCACACACATACCAAAACCACCAGGTGGAAACGAACCGGCAGAGTATTCCACAGCGAACATAGCCATGTAATGGCTACAACTAACGGCAGGAGCAACCTGCCCAACTCAGCAGGAGCGACCTGCCTACGTGAACATAGCCGTGTAATGGCTACAACTAACGGCAGGAGCGACCTGCCCAACTCAGCAGGAGAGACCTGCCTATGCGAACCGGTGAGCCACCAATGAACGTTCCTCAGGGGAACCTTGGGGCGTCCCCCAAGAGAAACAAACTGCCTTTGAAATCAGAACCAAAGAAAACAAATTGTTCAGGGCAGTAAAGAAAGGGGAGAAAATAAGCGATCGATCAAAATGAAAGTAAACAAAAACCGGCAGTACTACTTATCGCAGGGAGGTGCCGTTGGGGTCTCCCTCTGCGAGGAGGGCTGATCTCCCTGGGGCCTCCAAAATGTAAGACCGGTGTCACAAGGAAGAGTACATGGGCCTCACTCTCATGTAAGAACAAAGGGGTTTTTATTATTCCGTGTACACAGGTCCTCCAAACAGGTGGAAACAGAGAACCCTGAGTTGGGGCAAGGCTGATGTTTTTAAGGGGGAAAAACTGCAATGTAAGTGTTTATTACAGAAGCCAATCATTACAGTTAGTGCGGAGCGGTGGGCATCTTATCTATCTGCTATTGGTCAGTTAATAAGGGGTGACCAGCGGGTCAGAGATAATTAACTATCTTTGTTCTGCACAACTTGTCTTTAAGACACCTGATTTCTGTAGGCTCGAGTCTGACATATTTTACAACCCTGATTAGTGTAATGGCAGGCTCTATCTCTGAGTTCCCTGGCACAGCACATCCCGAGAACATCACAGCCACAGATTTTTTTTTTCTTCCTTCAGGGCTGAGTTAGGACTGAGTCACGAGGCCCAGTGCTGTTTCTAGCTGAGAAACAGCATCTTGTTTTTAACCTTTAAATTTCTGGTTCTTCAGTTGCTGTACGAGCACAGGTTTTTATGGCTCAGGACTCCAAGGTGTCTAAGGCCCAACAAGCCCATCAGCTACACCACCTCAGTGCTCACACCCTCCTCCTCCTCTACAAAATTACCCATGAGCAAGCCAGACAAATTGTAAAAAATTGCCCATCTTGTGCTATCCACTTACCTGTTCAACACCTAGGAATCAACCCTAGAGGTTTAATTCCTAACACCTTATGGCAAATGGATGTTACCCATTTCAATGAGTTTGGCAATGTAAAATATGTACATGTCATTATTGACACATATAGTAAGAGCCTTAATATCCTCCACACCACAGGTATACCTTATAATGCTCAGGGACAAGGCATTGTTGAAAGTGCACATCATTCTCTTAAATTCACCATAAATAAAATATAAAGGGAGACATGGTACTCCTCCCAGGGGTCCCCTAGAAATGTCCTTTCACATGCTCTTTTTATTTTAAAGTTTCTGACCCTGGATGCTTTAGGCTGCTCTGAAGCATCTTGGTTTTGGCATACTCAGACTCAAACACGGTTTGCATCTGTTTTATGGAGAGACCCACTAACCAATGTGTGGAATGGCCCTGACCCAGTCCTTATCTGGGGACGAGGTTCAGTGTGTGTTTACTCTCAACAAGATAGAGAAGCTAGATGGCTACCTGAATGCCTCGTAAAAGCAAGTAGACAGTTCTTCAAAGACCCCATGTAACACCCAGGAATAATGTTATTTCATGAGGCACAATCCCCTGTGTTCTCTTACAGGAGACACATCTCCCTGGAGCCTTATGCTGCTTAGTCAGCCTTCTTGAGCCACACCACACCCATGGTGAATTTCAACCCCTGCCAAACAGACTACAACTGCTGACAGCCATGCACAGAACCCCATGACTGTGGAAGAGGCTCTTCTCAGTCTGGAGGAACATACACCACCCAAATAGACTGCATCCAGTGTTATGCAAGGCATGCTCCAAGACATAGGAGAGAATGACTTCATACAGAGACTCCAACAAATGGCTGTCAACCCCTTCTCCTTGATTTGGGGGGGGGTTTCCCTTACCTAGTGCCCCTTTTGGGTCCCCTAGCTGCCCTATTGCTTCTCATTTCTGTGAATCCTTGTATTTTTCAGACGATTCTGATGTTCATTAATAACTGGATAGACACATTTATGGCAAAGCCCATTCAGGTACACTATCATCAGCTGGAGATTGCAGATCAACAAACCTACCAGGAAGGAATTCCCACAGTGGCCCATATGATGATGCGGCCTAACTGCCCTGGGGCAATGGACAGGCAGTCAGAGAAGGGCAACTAGGACATGCATGTTAATTCCAATGGCCACCTAAGACAGGCACAGGACCAACTGCTGTTCTGCAAGCCCATGACAGGTAAGGCCTGGGTGGTTCATGCAATGAGGTCCTTGACCTAAGACAGATGCTGTCCTCACAGGGCCTGCCATACTCTTAATTAAATAATATAAAAAGGGAGGAGATGTAGGGAGCCGAGTGACAGGCATTGCTGCCTCCATGCCTCTCTCTATGGGCACTGCGTCTGCATACATTAACCATAATCCTCTCCTGTTTACGTCACATAACCGGATGTGACGGTGACCCTGTTTTATTCATCTGTTTAACCTCTTCCTGTTCCAGCTCCCGCCCTTAGCATAGAAAAGGTGTGATCATTTTCTGAATAAACTTAAGGCTTGATTGGATTATCTCAACTTGCCTTCATCTCTTTTGTCTCCCCCATGTCTTTTATTTAATCCCCGTTTCCCCTTCCAGGAGTTCTGGATATGTTGATCTGCAGGCCGGATCAAATGAGGAAGCTTTGGTGTGATGTTCTGAGACTGGCCCTGCACAGTATTCTAAATCACTGGTGGAATCAACAGAGGGCCCCTCTTGGCCTCATTGGGCCCAATCCAGTAACCGCTCTTGATCTATGGCCAACTGCATTCAGCCTTGTGAGTCTAAAAGTCATGCAGTGATTTCTACTCCAGGAGAAAGCTTTGGCATCTAGCTGAGGAACTGGTAGGGCTCTGCTCAGTGTCCTACATTACTAGAGGACACACTGAAAGGTCTCTGTGGGCATACTTGAGCCCCATCCTGTGACTCTTCAGTGGTCAACAGCAGCCTGCATTTTCCTTCATGACCAAAAGGGTGCACGGTGATTTCCATCCCACAGGAAAGCTGTAGTATATCACTCCAAGACTGGTAAGGCCCTGTCCAGTGTCACACATCACTGGAGGACACATCAGAATGTTCCTCTGGGCTTTTTTTGGGCCATAACCAGCAATACCCAAGTGGACTACAGCTTAGTAAATTGGCTTGTGAACTGAAAAGGTATGCAGTGATTTCCACCCCACCAGGAGGCCTTGATGCACTGCTCTGAGACTGGGAGGACTCGAGACAGTGACCACAAGTGACAGGAAGCCACATGGCAAAGTCTGTCTAAGGATCTCCACTCAACTGGGGAAACTCCTTTTAATAGAGATAGGTATTCCCAACCCAAGAAATGACTGAGACCTTGCCTTTACTTTCACTAAGGGAATATAGTTAATGACAAAAAAAAAAAAATAGCACCAAATCTAGTCTCAAACTACTAGCCCACACAAAGCAGGCCTATAAGATATGGATATAGGAGAAAATGTAAGACATACACAAGAAACTCCTGAAATGATAGCAACTGAAGTAAAGAAACAACCTGGGGAGCTATGAAAAAACTCAAGTCAGAAATTACCTTCTGAGCAAAAGAACAAAAATGATAAATGTAATGAAAGAGATACTGAATACATCTAAAGAAGAAATAGGTAAAAATTTTGAGAAACAATGCCAAAAGATGGAAAGCTTGAATGAACAATATAAGAAACAAAGCAAATGAATGAAATAGATTCAAAATAATATTCAAGAAATCAAAAATTCCATCAAAAGTTGACAAAACTCCCTCAGTCAAAGTGAAGATAGGCTTTTTTGGCCTAAAGATAAGATTATAGCTAGTACAAAGATACAAAGAAAAATAATGTAAGATTGATAGTTATAAACAAAAAACATGACAAAACAATTGGTGTCAAGAACTAACTACAGAAGTAATGTCTTAACATTTCCCAAACCTGAGAATAAACATGAGATACAGATAAGTTAAACGTGTAGAGTAACAAATAGCCATAACCAAAATAAAACTACAGCAACATATAATAATAGCCAACATCCCAGTAAGGCAACATAAGAAGAGAATATTAAAAGCTGTTAGGGAAAAGAAATAAATCACCTATAAGAGAAAGCCTGTCAGAAGACAGGAGATTTTCAATACAAAGAATGAAGTCAGAAAGAGCACAGAGAGAAGCATTTCAGGTCCTAACAGAAAATTACTTACAACCCACACTAATGTACCTTGCAAAACTGCCCTTCAAAATTTCTGAGAAATAAGACACTTCCATGACAAAGAAGAGCTGAAAATCTTCATGATCCCCAAACCAACCACGCAAAGAATACTGAAAGATAGTCTAGATACACATAGGAAAAAAAAAAAAAAAACAATAAGCAATGCCGACAATTAAACAGAATTGAAAAATAAAGATGTAACAGCAGAAAGATAACATATCAACAATAAACCAATAAATAACACTTATATCTTAAATGTAAATGACCTCAGTTCACCAATTAAAAGAAACAGACTTGCAGAATGGATCAAGAAACAACATCCACACATATGCTGTATATAAGAAACCAGTATAATACGAAAGGAAAGTCATAGAATGAAAGTCTAAGGATAGAAACAATACTTCATGCAACAGGAATCCCCCATACACCATAAAAACAGGGGGTAGCTATTCTGTCTTCAGACAATGTGAACTTCAAACCAAGAATGACACAAAGAGATAAAAAAGGTCACTACATACTAGTTAGGGGAAAACCTAAAGAGAAAAAGAAAATCTTAAATATCTCGGGACATTTAAGATTAAGGAGCACTAAGCTATACAAAACAAATGTTTCCAGAAATGAAAAGTCAAATTAGCAACAACACAATTATAACAAAGGCCTTAACACCTGACTGACAGAAACAGACTGCTCAACTAAATAGATAATCAGCAAAAAAATAACAGAAGTAAACTACATTTTGATTAAATGAGGTTGGTGTGTGAACACAGTGTTTTACCCAACAACATCAGAACATACATTCTTCTCAGAAGCACATGGGATTTTCTCTAAAATAGACCATATACTAGTCCACAGACTATGCTTAAGTAAATGCAAAAAAATTGAAATTATCCAATGCATGTTATCAGATCATAGCACCATGAATTAGAAATGAATGACATAAGAACCTGCATAAAACAAACAAACATGTAGAAATTTAATAATGCACACCTGAGCAATCGGTGTGTCACAGAGGAAATTAAAGAAGAAATTAAACAATATCTACAAGCAAATGAAAACACCTGAGGCAATGGGATGTAATAAAAGCTGTCTTTAGAGGAAAATTTATTGTGTTGAATTCCCACATCAGGAAATACAATGAACACAAATGAAAAACTTGATGCTACACATTAAACATGTGGAAAAAGAAGAGCAGGTTAAGAACAAAGCCAAAGCAAGGGAGGTAACGATAAAGATCAGAGCAGAAGTAAATGAAATAGAGACTAAAAAAATAATACAAAGAATAAATGAATCAAAGGTTTTGTTCTTTGAAGGAAAAAATAAAATTACTGGAAGTTTAGCACAGTGGTGTAAGCGTCTGCCTGACAAGCACACAGTCATGATTTTGATTCCCCAAGTACCAAAAAAAAAAGGAAAAATATAAAAAAGAATAAGTACATTTGATAAGCCCCCCTACACAACCTTGTATAAAAAATGAAAGAAACCTCAAATTTGTACAACAAGGAATGAAAAGATTGAAATCTGTATCGACCTTCTGGAAAAACAGAAGATCATCAAAGCTTATTTCAAAAGCTCTACTATCATAGATTTGATAACACAGAAGAAATGGATAGATTCCTAAAAATACATGAATTACTAATGCTGAGCCAAGAAAATGTAAAAGAGCTGAATAATTCAATTCATTAATAAAATAGAAAATATAATTTAAAAAGATGTTAAACAGCTGAATAACTCAATTTTAATTTGTAATATATAAAATATAACTAAAAACTTACCAAAAAAGAAAAGCCCAGGTCTAGATGTATTCACGGTGGAATTCTACAAGAAATTCAAAGACGTTTTAATGCTGACAATCCTCTAACTCTTCAATGAAATTGAAAGCGAAGCAATTCTCCCTAACTCATTACAGGAAGCAAGTATTACTTTAATACCAAAGACAGAGAAAGACCCAATGGAAAAAAAAAGAGAAATACAGGTCAATCTCCCTAAAGAACATAGATGCAAAAATTTTCAATAAAATATTGGCAAACAGAATGCAGCAAATCATCAAGAATATTATACACCACAATCAAGTGGGATTCATCCCAGGAATGCAGGGATGGTTCAAATACACAAATCAATGAATGTAACCCACTTTATCAATAGAGCAAAAATAAGAATCACCTGATAATTTCTATACAAGCAGAAAAAGCTTTGATGAGGTCCAACACTTATTCATGCTAAGAAACTTACATAATATTGGAATTCACAGTCTTTCACTTGATATGATAGAAGCCATCTATGACAAACTAATATCCATTATCACATTAAAAGGAAAAAAACTGAAAACCTTTAGTCTACAACCAGGAACAAATAAATTTTTTATCACCACTCCTATTCAATATAGTGCTGGAAATACTAGCCAGAGCAATTAGAAAAAAGAGTGAAATAAAAGAGAATGAATAGGAAAATAAGTTAAATTATTAATATTTCAGCATGACATGATACAACACATAGCAGTTCCCAAAAACTCCACTGAAAGACTCCTAGGAATAATAACAAAATTCACTTATGTAGCTGGACACAATGCCAACACACAAAAATCAATAGCATAGTTATACATAAACAACAGAGTCCCTGAGAGAGAAATAAGAGAAATCATATCCTTTAAAATAACTTCTAAAAAACAAAATACATAGAAATTAATCTAAGAAATGAAGTAGAATTTCTTTTCAGGGAAAATTATAATATTTTGAAAAAGGAATTCCAGAGGATCTCAGAAAATGGAAAGACATACCTTGTTCATGGAAGGTATGCTAGTGGCATTTTGATTGGAATTGCATTAAACCTGTGAAAAAAAATTTAGCAGAATGGCCATTTTCACAATATTTGTTGTTCTTGTTTTGTTCTATTTGTTTCCACGAACAAAGAACAACTATTGTGAAAATGGCCATTCTCCTAAAATTGTTCCACAGATGTAATGAAATCCCAATCAAAATGCCACTAGCATACCTCATAAATATAGAGAAATTATTCCTAAAATTCATCTGGAACCAGAAAAGACCTAGAATAGCAAAGGTAATTCTGAGGAACAAATTCAAGGCAGGAAGCATTACTACCCTGGGCTTGAAGTTATACTACAAAGTACTGCAATAAAATTGACATGGAACTTAAATTAAAATATACCTAAAATAAATGGAATAGATTAGAAGATACAACTACATCTGCAAACACATTCAGTCATATCATCTATGATAAAGAGGACAAACATGTTCACTGGAAGAAAGAAAGTCTCTGTAATAAAAGAAGCTATAAAAACAGGCTATTCATATGCTGAAAAGTAAAACTAAACCCATGCCTGTTAACATGTTCTAAACAAAAATATAAATGGATCAAAGATACAAATATTAAAACCAAAATACTAAATCTTCTAGAATATAAATTAGGTAGAAATCTTGAAAACATAGGGTAAGTAGGGAATTCATATACAAAATTCTGACTGAATGGGAAACAATACCCAGAATCAATACCTAGGATCATATCTTATTATACAGTTTTGGCATATCTAAATAAATGCCCAAAATAGTGAAAAGAAAACAAACAAATTGGAAAAAAAATATTAGTCAAGTGTCCTTTAGATAAAGGACTTTGGTCCCAGACATATAAAGAGTTTAAAAAACCTGTCCCCTGAAATTCAAAGATTCAATCCAAAAATGGCCATCTGAGATGAATACACAGTTCTCAGATGAAGAAATACAAATGTCAAACAAATACATGAAAAATGTTCAGCTCATTGGTCCTTAGAGAAATGAAATAAAACCACACTGAGATTCCATCTCACTCCAGAAAGAATCGCCAGGATCAAGAAATCTACAAACAACAAATGCTGGAGAGACTGCAAGGAAAGAGCAACTCTCCTGTACTGTCGTTGAGAGTACAGACTGGGACAACCACTATGGAAGTCAGTCTGGAGGTTTCTAAAAGCTGTGACTAGAAGTCTCATTTGACCCAGATATTCCACTTCTGGGCATATTCCCAGAATATCTGAAAACTTTGTGCCACAGTGATATATGTGCACCCTTGTTTATAGGAACACAATTTGTAATAGCCAGATCTTGCAAACAATCTAAATGTCCATCAACTGAGGAATGAATAAAAAGGATGTGGTATTTTTATGTAATGGAGTACTACTTAGCTATAAAGAATGATCACACTGAGATACTTATAAATAAATGGATGCAGCTTGAGGCCATACTCATATGTGAAATAAATCAAACTCATTTGTGTAGATACTGTGTTGTTTCACTCATGTAGGAAAT
Source organism: Cavia porcellus (assembly GCF_034190915.1). Lineage (NCBI taxonomy): Eukaryota > Metazoa > Chordata > Mammalia > Rodentia > Caviidae > Cavia > Cavia porcellus. Next base: position 44,140,995 of record NW_026947513.1, on the reverse strand, counting down.
GATAACAGTACATAAAATACAAAATCCTCAATTAAATACAGTGAAATGGTAAGAATCTTCTCAAAGTGGGAAAAATAACATCTCTGAGAGAATGAGGAAAAAGAAAAAGGAAAGGAAAAAGCCTCTAAATTTGTATAAAGACACTTAGGATAGTTAAGATGATTGTGCTACAGTCTCTATAAGTGCATGAAACAAAACAGCTGACATTCATTGTATTGGAACGATTGTGCGTGTTTGTGTCTGGTGATATGAGGAACTCTGAAGATCACTGTGCTTAATCACAACCTCAGTTACCTGTCTACCACTTTGTTTGAAAGTCAATGTTTTGGCCTCTGCTATTGCTATTTTTCATTTTTCCTGTTTTTGTAGCAATCTGTTTTGTTTTATTTTTTCCTCTATTACAGAAATGACAGGTATACACATAGAGCCTTATACATGTGAAATTTTCCTAAATACTCTATGAGATTCGATTATATTATGTATGAAGAAATGAATATCTACTTTTAAGAAAAAGACACATTATGGTATCTATTGCTGATTCCGTATCCTCATGCAGTGTAATCCACTAGTGCTTTTAGTTTTGGTTCAGAATAGTTTTAATCTCTTTTGAATTGTTTAGTTTCTGCATACATGAAGGTATGGACAGACATTTTTTAAAGATTGAGAGAGTTTATGGCAGCCATTATTGATTGTGTATTGTCTACTTTTGAAGGCTTTGAAGGTAATTCACTGTCATTACACTGTTTTGATCAGTTTTATGCTATTTGATCCTATATGAATTCATTGTGTGTGAACATATAGATAACTATTTAGAAGAAATCGAGACATTATGGTAGCCATTGTAGATTTCCTGTTTTATTGTTTAGAAATCTGTGTCACATACACTGTTTCTTCTGTTGTTCTTTGTTCTGTTTCATTAGGTTTAGTTTTACAGTCTTTAAAAAAATGAATAATTATCATTTCACTTATTTACATAGCTACCTTAAAATTTTGGTTGAAAATCATTTGAAATTTATTAATATAGATAGGTGTTTTCCTTATGTCAAAATGATAATTATATTTATGTGGCAAACAGCTGTTTAGAAACATCTTTGTACCAAGAAGTTCTGGTCCTCCATTTCTTCCCTTTCTGTGGGTTGCACTGAGCAGTTCACACATGATTACTGTAGTTATGAAAAGACAAGATATGGAGAATTCATGGCTCTCTAAACATAGGCTTTACAAATGGCTGCACACAATACTTTGACTCAAAGTTTCATTTTCTGGTATTTTTCTACGTGTTTTGAGAAAGGAAACATACCAATGTAATACAAATTTCTGGTTCTATGTCCTCAATATTTTGTATACTGAGGTGGTAGATATATTGAATTAGAAAAATAAGGTTAAAAAGTAATGATCTGGTAGGAGGAGGCGGGAATATTATACTAATATTGTACTTTACTGTTAATGAACTATACTCTTAGAACCTCAGCCAAAACTCCTTTCTTGTTTTGTCTAGTTATTCAACTATATATCATTATTTGGTAAACCGAAAATAATAGCTAGAGAAAATTCCAGTCGAAGATAGAAGATACTTTATTCAAATGAAATCTATCATTGGGATACAAGGTTTAAGGAAGCTAGTTACAACAAAGAAAATTTGTTAAAGAACTGATATTTTGTAGTATATATTTGATATTCCTCAAGAGATATGCTCTGATAAAAATCCCATGAAATTAAATACTTGCATTACCAATGTGCTGTGAAAATGGCTAAATTCATCATGTCTTCTATTTTTCCTAAGTCATTGTTTTGTCCCTACAGCTGATCCTGCCCTTCTTCTTATATCTTTCCTCATGTAAATGTTATTCTCCCAGAATTCACAATGTACTATCTTCACTAACCCCAGATGTCAGGCCATTTTGTGAAATTTTCTATTTCCTTCCAACTTAAATTTTCCATTTTCCTACAGTGTCCTGGTTCACTTTGGCTTCCATACTTCACCAAATTCTGATTTTTGCTACAAGACAGTAGTATTCATATTTATTATTAAGTTGAGCTCTGGCTATATTGAACTTTTTGTCCTCTATTTTAGCTATATATATCTTCAATACATCTTGTTATCATTAACAAGATGATGCCCCTGCTTTTACTACCTGCCTCTGATTTATTTACATAAAAATAATATTCAGTGGTTTACATTTTATTGAATCTGAAAATATACCTGAGGATACAATAGTTATAAGGCTTCCTATTTGTCTCAAATCAATATATTGTGGGTTCAGTCATTCTCATTCTTTTAAGGTTCATCATGACATACATGTGAAAATTAAATTACAACTGTTAATTGAACACTGAAATTTGAATTGTAGATTCTTTGAACAAGATTGCATTGTATGTTTAAATCTCCAAGGCAAAGATATTACACAACATGGTGGATCATTTCTTAATGAGTCTATCCATGGCAGTGGAATTAGATGAAGCTTTCTCATGTGTAAAGCCATGTATCTGAACAGCTCTACTCTCTCTTTTTTTTCTTTCCTGTCTTGACAAACTTTTGAAAACAAAACAAACAACACTTTATGGGAACAAAAGTAATGATTGCAGCACAAGCCAGGAGGAAGCCAATCACATCCAGAGAGTGGTACTGGTACCAGGTGAGGTTCTGGGCAAGAGGCCTCAGATGCTTGGCCCCCTTGTGGCGCATGACAAACTCGATCCAGAAGACTGCTCTGTCCAGGGGCCTCATTGGTTGATCACGCTGAATACTTGATAACCTCATAGCATTGTGTTTATAGCTGAAGAAAATTAAACAAGTTCAGAAAAATTCACAAATAATAGAATGAATATTTTTGGAGTTTCTGATATTGTTCTAAAGGTCAAAATCAGGAGTATAATTTAAAGACCAAGTACAAATCCTTGCCATGGTTCATCCAACACTTGTAAGTAACCTTAGTAATCATTACATGAGTAATTAAAAACCAGTATTGAAATTTATCCACAGGTTAGTCATTAAAACTACAAAACAGAATGCCTTTCTGGAATGCTGCACAGCTTTATGTATCGTTTTATGACATATATCTCTTATGAATTCCCAGCTAAATGGCAGGTATAAATTCTTTTAAAATTTTTATTTCTTCACATTTCATTGTCATTCCTCTGTGATCACATTCAGTGATTCTTCTTATTCATTTTACAGGCTATTTCTAAAGTTTACACCTTGGCTAAAGTTTGCCTAAAGCTTTTATCCAATAAAAGTGCTGAAAATATTATTTCTTGCACTGCCACTTGGTTACTAATGATGGATTCAGCATTAAGAAAGTTTGTATTCCATTATCCTTAATTCACACTTATTGCTACTTTCTTGGAAGTTATGTAAGAAGTTATCGAATAGAATGATAAGGAATTTTTCAAAAGTTTGTACTCACGAAGGGTTGTTAATGACTTTCTTCAGTGCATTTAACAAATCTGTTGTTGAAATTGTGTGGAAATCCAGTTTAATAGCTGCTCCTTTAGCCTCCATGTAAACAATGTTATCATGTTGCTCCGCAAACAGAGGAATGCCCACCATAGGGATTCCATGGTAGATTGCCTCATAAACACCATTGGCTCCACCATGAGTTATAAAAGCTCTAGTTTTTGAATGACCTAAGGTGGGGTGAATGTCAGTAACATAATTAATCATAAAGGTTAGAAATACAATGTGAAATACACATTATGAGTCACTAAAAGGGTTCCATTTTATATATAAATAATGTACATCTATGAAAGAGCAATGATGTCCCTTTTATGTCTCAGAATAAAAATCAGCAAATCCACTGGAAAGGTAAGTGAATGTTACATGGAAGATACAGTAGATGTCTTTACCAATGAATAAATGATCATCATGAAGAGTCGTGTGTGCATTACAACATATTCAACTGTAGTTCAGTCACAGATCTGACATAGAGTTACTGCATGTCAGCAGCATACAGCAGTGGGAATAAAGAGTGTGATATTAAATCATGATTACAAAATGAAATTTTTGCCTTAAAGTGTCACATCAATAAATAGAAATACAACTTTAATGTAAATAAATCAAGATTTTTTTGATTTGTTTTTATAAACACGTGTTTCTATAGAAAGAAAGGAGTTGGTATTTCTTAATCAATGATTGAACTAAAAGAATAGAAAAATAATTTATTAAAACATCCCTGTTCTAGAGACAAGTATATTTGAAATGAGGATCTTAAAATTGTTGCTAAACAATTGTTCCAAAAATCCAATTGTTACAAATTATTTTACTTCCTCTTCCATTGCAAAGGTGCAGTATAAAGTTTGGTTTAGTTTTGACTTTGTAATTAAAAGTGTTCCCTGGTTTGTTTCTTTTTTAGCAATCATTTGGCTTATAGCCTTATGCTTTCAGTACTTGTTCTCCAGCATCTTACCAAGTAGGTCATTCTGGGGGATCCACTTCAATAACTGAGTGTTAGCTCCTAGGGTATCTGGTTTCTTGCCATCAAATCTCCAAATCACCTGTTAGGATATAGTTTGCATTATACCATATTGTGAGTTTTAAAGCCTAGAAAACAATTTGAGTGCCTTCTAAGGGGTAATTTTTTTAAATCAACAGAGGGAGACTACATATTAACAACTGCAAAAAAAAAAAACTGATACAAACAGAACACAAACAATTTCCACAGTCATTTTACATTTTAATGGTTTGAATATACTCATAATATCTTGTATATAGCAATTTAGATAAAAATTGAATTATTTTGTATAAAGCAATTTATATAAAAAAGTTGAATTATTTGAAAATTGTCTCCCTACATTAATATTTAAGAAGGATTAGAGAATTTATTACATTTGTATTTACATTAGTATATGTTTATGATACCTTCTAATGTTATCATTGACTGATTTTATAATACCATTATAGATTCCAAGTAGATACCTGTGTCTCAATCAACATGCAAAAAAGCACTTTGATCTGTAAATATCTAATTCATATAATCAAATTCTATTGGATATTAATTGATTTTATGCAGAAGGACGTATAACAGGATTTTATTAAGTTTTAATTCCTTATTATAGAATATATTTACTGGGCATTTGTGAAAACAATTCATAATATCATCACTACTTTTAGGACTGGAATCTATGTTAAACACAAAGAGTTGGTTTGCAATTCAAAAGTGATACAATGTTTCAAAAAAGAACATATGAATAATTATTTTTTAAAAGTCTTTCATTTCCCATGACACCATAGAAAATTTTCACAGCTGAACTTAATCTACTGTTATAGCTTAAGCATTTCATTACAATGTCCTCCAATGAGGTAATGGTTTTAGTAATTCCGTGATATTCTCCTTAACTGGAGAAACATTTGCAGGAATTAGAGATCCCGTTACTGGGGGAATGTCAAACGCAACTTCACATTCTGGGACAAAAATTGGCATAGGAGAATATAAAGCTTATGCAACTAAAACCTACTCTATTTCATAGCTACTGATTGCACATGTATAAGATGTGAGAAACATTTTCTCCATTATATGCTGAGGTTAACTGTGCAACCTCCCTAGAAAGGTATCTTTCAGTTTATTGTTCTCCTCCTTTTTGGTTTCATGATTAGAAAGACATTAACCGAGTGGGAAAAATTCAGCGTCCTTGCAGAAAATATTTTGTAATACATAAGTACCACTGTAAGGGCAGAGGTCATCCCCAAACTATTATTAACTTCTTCCTGCTTTAGGTGTAGTCAGGAATCTCTCAGACTAGGATTTCTTATTTTAGGATTAACATGACTGAATGCATATATGAATCCTGAATAGGCCACTCTTGCTTTTCTCTGCTCTAATACCCCCTTAAAATTACAATACAGAAGTGTATTCCAAAATTTGTATGAACTAAAAGGAGGACATAACACAAAAATCCTAAATTAAATAATTTACTTCAAGTCTTTTTTTGATACCTGTTTCATGTTACTCAGATAGCAGAATTTTCAGTAAAGTTAACACTTTCCATAACATTGCTTGCATATTACAGTGACCTCAACAATCCTATAGGAAAAAAGAGTAAGTATCTGAAATAAAATCTTTGCAGAGCTTCATGATTTCTCTAGTGAATGCTGCCATCGAGACTCTTTGCCAACCTTTTGTGGAATCTGTCCAAGGGCTGAAGCGATGGCATTGGCTGTTGCTTCTGACATGTCACTGACCATGGACCCCAGGGAAAACACCACGATGCCATGGTCTCCAGAGCTCTGCACGAAGTTTTCCATTTCCTGGGAAGAATAAATTGACTCCATTATAAAAAAATCAAAAGCACAGCAAACACTATTGAAAAAAAGTGTATTTAAATAGATGAAATTGATACAGGCAAGAAGGAATGGCAATTAGCATCTGGTAAAATTTTTGTAAGAAAAAGTTCACCATCCTTAAAAATTCAGGGGAAGATACAAGGAGTAATGTTAACAATATGGTTGTGGAATCAATGTTTCTAAGAGTCATTTCTTGAACTACAGATGTATATGTAATTGTTCTTTTACAACATTTTAAAAATATTTTTTCATTTATGTTTCTGTTTATTTGTTTGTTTATTGATTTTTGGTAATCACGATCAAACTCCTGACCCAGTGTTTGACAGGCAGGCAGTTGTGCAATGAGCCAAACCATCACCCCTATGTTTCTATTTAATCCCTTAAAAGCAAAGTTAATTTAAAATATTTACACCAAGATTTCATTTCACATTCTTATTATAGCTGATTTATAGTTACTGAAGAATACTTTGATGTTACAACAATAAGAGCAGTGATATACACATAGAAATGTTATTTAATCTAAAGGTTTCTTTAGGTTTGTGTTTCTGGATTATTTTTCTTTACATACTTTCAAAGGAGTATCTCATTAGGTCAAAGGATATAAATGTTAAGACGATGCGAGATTGTAAATTTCAATTTTGTACATGTAACCGCAGCTAGTTTTAGTACTATTCATAGTGATGTTTTTCCATGTTCTTTTTTTTTCTCTGCTTTTTATTTGTTCTGCTGCTCCTAACAGTGTTATATTTTCATTCAGAAAATATTCTCTGGTATATATTTATATATATTCTGTTTAGCATATACATATATACATTGATAATGCTTCAAATGTTTGACTTCTGGATTACTTGCATTTTCTAAATGAACTGCATTTAAAAAATATTGGTTTTTTCCATTTTTTTAAAATTTCCATTATCTATTTCTGAAAAACCTTTAGGTTAAAAAAAAGAATTTCTTGAAGTGTCATAATCCTGAAACAATAATAATAGCTTCATTTCTATATATAGCTTAGAATTATATTATCAATTTAAAATATGTTATATTTTTGGGTCCTTTCATAGGAATATTACTTGTGCAACACCATAGTGTATGATCACATCAATGTGACTTTCAGAGAAATCATTGGTGCTATCAATTGCTTAATTTACACTCTGTTAAATTTTCTCTGTGTTTCTCTGTCAGGTCATGCTCATGCCATGATTATATCAGACGAGGAAACTTTACTCAGGTATCCTGCTGCCTTGGCAAATGACATTAAATATATGTTTCAACAAAGTGCTTCAGTCCTTGAGAGCTCTGAGCTATAAAATTGTATTATTGGAAGGAAAAATGTCTTTGAATCTGTGTTCAAGCCAAGGTGAACGGCATGCCGTTTCACAGCAAATATTGCTGTGGGTACACAAACACACCTTGGTTCAATGGAATGTTCTTTTTTGTTTTTGTATTTTTGCAATGTAAAATGTTAACAAAGAGCTTCACAGGTTTATATAATACATCCTCATTTTACCTTGTTCATATAATTGTCTGAACCTAGCCATTTACTTTTATACAAGTACATACAATTGCTTTTTATTGTGTGTTTATTTGAGATTATTATCTTAAACTGTTGGAATGTCAGATTCCATTTAGTGAAATTAAATGTAAAATAGTTCTTAGGGGCTGAGGACATAGATCAGCAGCACAGCCTGTCCACCAATTGCAAATTAATGAGTTTGATCCCCGGTATGAAAATAAATAAATTCAGAACTTCTTAATCAATTTAGTGTCAAAATACAAGATACCAATAGCATCCATTTTTTGCCCATCCTCCATTAATGTGTACCATTGAATTATTGCCACTGAGATTTTCTTGCAAATGATTTAAATTTTCTTCCCAAAGAACTAAATATGGGCCATGTTGGAACTTAGGGTCCTGGGACACAAAGAAACCTACTTGCCTCCCTGGTAAGCAGCTGTGGCTCAGGCAAGCAGTGGCCTCCGCAGGGAAAAATCTGCCAACATCTCCTGAGATCCATGCCATGCTGAAACTTAGGGTGCTAGGAAACCTAGCAACCCACTTGCCTCTCTGATAAGCAGCCATGAGCCTACTTGTGCACGGGCTGAGAATCAAACATCCTTCGCCACACCCCATACCCCTTTAGCAAATGGGAGCCAGAGGTCTGTGTGCCTCTTGGGAGGTTGACTATATGCGATATACCAAATAGCAGGGAATTCCTTCCACCATCTCATTCAAGACAAATATTCTCACCGTTTTGCTTTGTGCTAATTAATTATATTGCTCTATTCAATATTCTGTTGTTATAATTTCTATAATGCTCTGTATTTTATTTGATTTTTCTATACCTGATTGAAAGAGCAATTATTTTTAAGACAATGAGATATACCATTACTGTTATCCTGGTAAACTGTTGTGACATTTTGTACCAATTTCACTGCACTGTCTTGATTGACTTTGTTCTATCTTGTCTGTTGTACTACCTTCAATATATAAAAAAATTAAAAGAAAAATTAAATATCAAGTCACAGTTTTACTATAGTAGCAGCTCTTTCTTTTGGATGATTACCTATGTCTGTATTTCACTCATGAATTTCCTGAACTCTTACACCAACCCTCTGAGTGCTTCCTATTTCTAGTGTTCTGAATCTCTGCAATCTAATCCATTTACTACATCTTCATAGATTTTTTAAAAAGAAAATCTGATTATCTCTCCCTAGCTCAATGTTTTCCTATGTCACCAATGCTTTCATTAGATAATTTTTACTCTCTTATTTGGTTGTACATTAATTACCTAGCAAATTTATTATCCTGATGCAATAAGCTTGCTGTTCTTGAGATACCATCCTTTCTACTTTATTAGACATTCTATTTTATATCTTTTTGGACTTCTCATAAATTGGCTTATTTCTGCACCTTATTAACTTTGGATTATTACCAATTATCATGGCAAAGATTATAAGCACAACTGAAAGTTTTCTTAGTATTAGTCTTTTCATAAATTATTCTTCATGTACTTCTTATTAATTTTATATGCTAGTTTTTAATATAGTATACAAGATTGTGGGAGGGGACTAGTGTCTGTGTTGTGTCTAGGCTTATTATATTGTAATGATGGTGAACAGTATTCAAAGGATACATTTTGAATAAACAATGCTGACAAAATGAAAAATGAAGACCATAATTTAATAGAGTTTTTTCTGAATACTTCTTAGGCTTTCCATATTTTTTGTAATGGTAATGAAGATCAGATAGCTGTGATGAAATCAAAATTCAATTTTCTGAACAAAGTCTTTCTATGTAATCCTAAATGTGCAATGTAGCCCAGACATGCTTGTACAGGTGATTCTCCTGTCTCAGGTTATAGAATTCTAGGGTTACAGGTATTTCATACCATGCTTGCCTGCTGTTTAGGTTCCTATTCAGCAAGTAAGTTTTGCAAATTCTCAAATCTTTCTCATTGTGAGCTGAGACTCGCAAGAATAATGCAGAGCATTCTCACTGAAAATTAAAATAAAAACTAAGACAGGGTTATTCTTACCTTAGGTAGTGGTTTGGCAGGTTTGCAGTGGAGTCCTCCTACAAACTCAAAATTTGGTAAGGTAGGGCGAGGAAATTCCAAGTCCCAGTAGCTTCGAATAAGCCACATATCTGCTTTCTGCATTTGTTCATAAAATGTAGTTGGTTTTCCTGGTTTGTAAAGAAGAAAAAAGTAGAAAACATAAAACAAAGTACAGTTTTACATGAATAACAAATTTTTTTAGGTATGGCTCAGTTGTGTCTGTGAGAAACCCAGAATGAAAAGAAAATATTTCTGTAATATTTCCTCAGTGCATTCTGTATCAGAAACTTTAGTACAATACTGTATAAGAAACCATGCATTCTTCCTTCTCTAAAGACGCCAACATAGTAGGCACAAATATCAACCAATATTCTAGCTAGAATTTCAAGTATACCTACCCCAACCATGAAAAAATTTTAAGGAAATTATGTATTTTTTGATTTGTAAAATGATACAACAGAAACCCTGAATGCTTTAATGTTATGGCTGTGATAATTGTTCATTTCTTTGCTTTTTGTTTACACCAGATATGTAATAGTTTTTATTTGTAATTTACACACTTTTCATACATCTCTAGGAAAGCTTGCAGAAATTAGGGAGACACATATTATTAATTATACATGATACATCATTCTTTTTTCTGTAAAACAACATGCTTAAATACAGTACTTGTATATGAATGTTTCTACAAATTTATAACTTCTGAAATGGATGGTTGATAAGGAACTATTATAGTTTGTGGAATCACTAAAATGTCCAATTTATACTTTTCAAACCTTGAATAGAAAATATTTCCCAGAGGGGACAGAATGTTTTAGAAGGTATAGAAAATGACAATTTTAGACAAAGAAACTGATTTACTCATGAGAAAAGTTCCTCTGTGTTACTAGGTATTTTTGCTACAAACGTATAACTTCAGTCTGCTTTTGTTCATTCAAAAACACATTACAGAGATGCCAAATTGCTTTTACTTTTCCTTCCAAAGACATTAAAGTTGGTATCAACTGAGAGCATGAAAGCATGAAATCTTGCCTTTGGCAGTGTGTGAGCTCTGAGAATGTTCTATCAGTAATGAGCCACTGGCTGGACTATGATCCCATAATGTGAATGTTTTCAAAATTTGTAAGTGATAGAGAGATAATTTTAATTTTCAGTTCATCATTTTCCTACAGAAAGTGAATTCCACTTATTGTACATTTATTCAAGCTGACTTCCAAAGCATAGGATATTAAGCAACTCCCTCTTCATATTAAAAACATGACTTACCCAACGTTTCAGTGTAAAGCTTGTTCCAGTTTTTCTGATTAAACATTTCAATCCAAAAGTCAAAATAAAGCATGCATATCATGTTCTTGACCCTTTCCATAAAAGTCATTTCACCACTTAAGCGTGACATCAGGACAGGTATGTAAGAAGGAGGAAATGGAAGCCCTCCAGCACTTTTTTCCAGTTGGAAGCCAGGGGAGAAGCGAAGACTGTACACAAAAGGTAACTTCAGTAGCTCAGCCACCAGCTCACCACACGGAGCAACAGGATCTGCAAGGAGGACATCAAAGTTTGATTCCTGTAGTTTTGTCACAAGATTTTTATTTGAAACTACATCTTTACAAACAATCTCCCAATTAGCAGAATATTCCTTTAACATCTCCTCCATCACAGGAAAATATGACAAACAGGTAGTTATTGAGCCAATATCCATCCAGTTAGAAATCATTCGAGTATAAAATTCTTCCAGTTGATCTCTCCTGAGAGATGTAGGAAATGTTTCAAATTTAACTCCAGATGATGCATTGACACCAACAAAAATGAAGCTTGAAGGTATCAGAACTGTAACCTCATGTCTCCTCTGGATCAATTCCTCTACTATGATCTTCATATTCATCCAGTGGCTGTATTCCATGGGCCATACCAAAACATTACCACAACTCCCAATGTTAAAAGAACACAAAAATTGTGGTATCAACAGAGCTGAGATCCATTTCATGGACATCTTGTTAAAATGATATATTTATTTACAAATTGTGCTGCCTTTTGTTATCACAAATGTCTACATTCAAGCAGGGGTTAAAGGATAACTCGTACTGGTGAAAGTTCATATATTGAACGGACATTCAGAGTACAGGGACTATGACACAATAATATTGGATGGTGTCACGAATTTTTTGGTGGTCTTTTCTTTTATCATAACCCAGAATTATGTTAAAGCAAACAGCTCAATAATTTAGGAGTCATATACTCTTAATTTTTGGTTATAACCATATCCATCCACTCCAGATTCCCAAAAATAATTACAAGAGAATTTAGTGGACATTTAGATACGAACCAAAATATTATCTATGCACTAATAATCATAATATTAATAAGAAAAATAGACTTCTTTTGTGTTTTTAATACACATGAATCCCTCAAAATATGATTTCAAATTAGCATTTATTGGTTCAATTAAACATTCTCATTTCAAATCTTTTGTTAATTATCTAATACATAGCTTCACCACTATATACAATTTTGCTCTTAATGGGAACAAGTTTGTTATTCAATTATTATTGCATTCTTCAACACATGCTCCAGACAGAAGATATTCCATAGATTCATTCCCAACTGCTTGTGTAAATTTTCAATCATTTAAACTAATAGAAATGTTGAAATATAAACAATCTTGTTATATTTTAGTTAATATATACAATTGTCAATGCAATAACTACGTGTACAGTAGAATATTTGCACTTGAGAGCAACATTTGTTTCTTTTTACCCCCAAGATTTTAATCCTTTTCCCCTTATGCTTTGTTTTTTTTTTCTTTTAAAGATAATAAAACAAATCAGAAGAAAGCAAATCAGAGTAGAAAAATACAAGCAGCACAGATCTTCACAACAAAACCATAAAAAAATCAAGTAGCTACTATAATGTGCCTTGTTTGTTTTAGTATAACTTAACATAAATTCTCAAATACAATCAAACAAAGGCAAATAGTAACAAACCAATCAAAATAAAAGAATGAAGGCATCGTGGAACCTCAAAAAATACAGTAGGAAATAAACAATTACTTCCGTAGTGTCTCTTGTTCACTTCAAAATAGGCTGTCCATACCCTCATAAATAATTAAATCAAATCATAGAATCCAGAGTAAAGCCAAGCACAAAAAAAAAAGAAAGAAAGAAAGAAAACATTAAACGATTACAAAATCAGATATCATTAACTATAATATCCAGTTTTTTTCAAAATAGCTTTGCATACCATCACACATAATAAAATCTAACACAAAGAACAGAATTATACCCATTAAAATATAGCATGAAAGCACTATAGAATTTCAAAACAAGCTTACAAGAAACTGACCATGATCAACAACATACATCCCATTATGTTGAAAGTAGCTGCCTATATCAAGAGACAAACTCTAGCAAAGCAAGGTAGAAGATTGTCAAACCAAACAAAACTTTGAAAAAGTATAAGAGTTTAAATCAAGACAATAAGAAATTAGCACAGGTTAAGACTTTCTCTTCTGAGGTGTTTCCTACTGTATCACTTTCCCACTATTTTGTTTTCAGATTCCACTAACTGTTTTTTATGCTAATGTTCACCCCTATTAGTTCAAACTATTTCACTCATGAACATGACATCCAGTTGCATCCATTTACCTACAAGAGTAGCTTTCCACGATATGAAAACATCATAACTTTCTTACCACTTTGAAGTTGACTGGCAAGGTAATCTTGCTTTTCTATGATCTCCTGTTGCATGAAACAATTGTTTCCTCTCCTCTGATTTTCAGTCTATGAATTTCCTTTTAAGTTAAATGTATTTCTTGTATATAACATATTGATGAACCTTGTTTCTTATTCCACCCTCCCTGTTTTTCCTTGTATTGTTGAATTCAGGTCATCTACAATCCTGATTAGAGCAGTATACACTGTTCATCTCTTTACATGTGATTTGTTTCTTTTTTGTCAAAGCATTTAATATCCAGTTAATGTGCTCAATTTCTTGGATCTTGTTTGTTATATGTCTCAGTATAGATTTACTTTGGTTAAGGCTAGTTTGAGTTACATATGCCTGACTTTCATGTATGCTGTATCCTTTTCCCAAGTCGGGGAACGTAATTGAGCTACGTATGTGTCTTCCATATAATGAAAAACCAGAACTAATATTCGTTAATGTTCAAAGCAAATTAGTACCATTCATGAAAGATTTTTTCTGTCATCTTAGAAAATGTGACATATATACATATTGGTATGTATATGTGTATATACACACATGTGCATATGAACATGGAAATTAATAGCATTTGGTAGGAGTTCAGTGTTTGCCTACCAAAATGTAGGGATTGCCAGTGTTCTCTAAAGAGATGAGGTCTTTAAGAGAATTTTAATCCAAAGAGGCTCCCCTCAAGAATTACATCTAGTGCTCTTATAGAGAAGGCAACATGGCAAAAACACTATTCACCTTCTCATGTGAGGACAGACTGCTTCTTTTCCTTAGAGGACTTCTGTTCAATGATCTGTGTTAGAAGCAATGGCCAAACTCTCACTGGATAATGTATATTGTTGTACACTACCTTTGAACTCCCTAACCTTTGGAGCCCTGAGTAATGTATTATTTGTCTCAAGTATATGTAAGTACATTTAGTGCAACAAGAATGAGTTAAGCAAATGTACATGCAGATATCATTCATTTCTATTTTGCAGCAATGGTCAAAACATTTTTTACACACATTTGGTGCAGTATTTATTCTCTCCTAACTCTAGAGGGAAAAAGTACAGAAAGAGCTTTCATTTCCTTCTTCCTTTACCATTGGAGTTACATAAAATTAAGGGATCAAATATTTGTGTACTAGGAAACAATGAGATTTTTAATTCATTATACTTTTTGTTTGTATACATCCAAAGAGAAATCAAATCAGTGTAGAGTGAATTTCTTTTTAAATTTTACTTTCTTTTTTTTACACCTTACCTTTCCATTGCCTTTGAAATTGAGCCAGCATTAATATAAAATTATGGAAATTCATTTTTTCAAGGAAATTGTTAAAAAGTACACACTAAACCACATCAGTGTCACAATTATTTTTAGAATATATTATAGTATAATTTGAAACCATACACCATCATATTTGAAAAAGTATCTAAGATTATTCTCAACCTGAATATTTAACACCTTAGAATATTTTAGGGAAGAAACCACATACATACTCTTATTTACACACTGCTATTTCATCTATGTTAAAAAAAAAAAGCTGTGAACCTCGCTAAATGTCTTTGTTGACATACAGCATAATTTGCACAATTTTAAGTACAGGTCAGGCAAGACACTGTTTAACCTCATGAGAAAGAGTTTTTCTTCATGTGCCTATTTCCTCATTAAGAAATTACTATATTTGGTCACATTGTTCACTAAATTCTCTTCAGGTATTATTATAATATTGAAAAGCGTACTAAACAGCTGAATAATGAATACTAAGTGAAGAATTTTTTGAAATGTTCTCTCCGTTTGTTGGATAGAATCAGCTTATCTCAAAAGTTAATTGTTTTCACTTACACCTTTTGTAAGAAAACAAATGTAATTCATTCTGCAATATGCATTTTAATGCTAATGGAAAATTATGACCATGTGTGTGTTTTTACCTTTACTCTTTTTTTAAGGTAATTCCACTTTGTCTATGTAATATATGTGCGGTTTTCAGTACATTAACTTATGGATAAATGTCAGAGTTTGTGTTATAAAGGGTTAAGTGGTTGGACACAGGTACCTTTGGCTGTGTTGGAAGAGAGCCTGTGCAAGATAGTAAACTAGCAGAGACAGCAAAGGACAGGGCTGCTCCTCGTTCTTTTCCAGAGCCACAACCTGCTGTCCTTGGAGATCAAAGAGTTCTCTTTGTTGACAAAAAGTACTGCTTTGAAGAGTGTTTAAATTGACTTGCAATGTCCTGCTCTGTTCACACATTTGCCTTAGCATGAATTTCTGCTGTTTGAAAATCAAATAAATATAGGTTGCCTGTAGAAGTGTTTTATCTAACCTCTAAAGTATCATGAAATTTGTTAGAAGGTCTCGACCTTACTGAACAGCTAAAAATCATGCAATTACTCTTTCATCTTGGTCATTCGCTTTTGTACTGATTCCGGGGATTAGTGTTGTGCCAAGATCCTAATGTATGTATATGTATAAAATGCTTACGTTTTAGTGTGGAAATATATGTGATTATTTTACTGAAGCACTGATGGTTTGTAACTCTTTGGTCACATAATTCCAACAATTTTACTAATTTGTACCTTCTACATTGACATGATAATGTTATTATTTTTGTACTATTTATCTTTTGAAACAAAGTGGTGGAAATTCCAGAATGAAAAAATGCAAACAAAGAATAAGATATTTCAAAATTACTATACTATGTAATTTCTTACATGCATTTATTTATTTTTTAAATTCTATTTAAGGAAAAAAACAAAAAAGGGGTAGAAGTTATACAGAAATTCAAAAACAATAAATAGTAGGAAATCACTAGTTAACACATTACATACTATCAACTTAGAAATAGTTGTTCAAGTTACAAAATTATAGCATATAAAGTGGACATTCAAACAGTGAGAATGCAAACAGTTCTGTTCAATGACCCAACAAAAACTGAAAGAATATCTTATATTCTAAATATACATGTCATTATATCCTTAAGAGCACTTTATTTTCCTCTCTTTTTTACAATGACAACTTCACATTTTGGGTTTTCTTACTCCCAAAGTTCTTATTCCTTTTTTTATTTTTTTTGATGAGAATAAAACCAAACGTGACATAACAAAACAGAGTCATTCAAATCAAAAGGACGGACATAGTTCATGATGTAAAGCAGAATACACAGTGATCAACAGTTGTTACCATAATGCCTCTTACTATCTTAAAAAGAATTGCCTATATCATCAAATATAATAAAACTGACCAAAACAGTACAGAACAAAACCAATAAAACCAAAACATTGGAGACATTACAGGACTTCAAGAGAAGATAATAGTCAAACTGGAATGGGCATGATAGTGAATCTTATTGTCTTCACAGCTGCTGCTTATACTCTCAAATTTGGTACTATCAAGCAAAACAGAATAGACTAAAATCAGTCAAAACAAGACGGTGAGAGCAATACAGGGTTTCAAATCAGGTTAATAGGAAATCAAAGTGGGTTACTATAATATATCCTGCTATTTTTCATTTATTTTTTCCTTAATTAAAAAGTTAACAATAAAAAATAAATAATAAAAGAGGAGATTCAGGTAAAAGAGGACAAAACAGCAAAACAGCACAGGTCATAACATAAAAATTTAAGCAAAATAGTGTTTCACCACAAGATATCCTGTCATAAAAGTAGTTACTATAGTGTCTCTTTCCTTGAAATCTTTGAATATACCTTGGTATACTATAGCAACAAACATAACAAGACAATGAAAAACCATTCAAGAGAATGATAGTATTACAGGGTACTTAGAACCAACTACAGAAAATGAACAATGGTTTCTGTATAATCTCCTTGTCTATAAAAGTTTTTGTTTATATTATCACATATAATAAAATCCAATAAGATACAACATGTTGAGACTGATGGAGACAGAAGAACAAAAGCTTGATGGGACTTCAAAACAAGATGATATTAAATCAGCAATAGCTATTATGATGTCTTTTTTTCTCCAAAATAGCTGTTCCTATCATCCAACCTTCTTTGCCTCATTTCGGCTGAGCTCTTTTTCTGTCATTAATTGTCCATTCGTCTTCTTCATTTTGCTTTCTGCTCCATTCATTGTGGCCTTTCTGCCACTGTTTCTGGATTCTTGGTATTTTTCTTTTTTAGAATGCCCTGCAGTATTCTCTGTATAGTTGAATTTGTGGTTGCAAATTCCCCTCGTTCCTCTTCATCCTGGAAGCACCTTGTATCTCCATTAATTTCTAGGGACAGTTATGAAGGATATATCAATCTTGGCTGGAGGTTTTTATCTTTCAAAGCTTGAAATAATTCACCCCACACTCTTAGTGATTTAATGGTTTGTGCTGAGAAGTCTGCTGTAATTCTGATGAGTGTTCCCTTGTAAGCGATCATTTTTCTTGTCTCTGACAACTTTTAATATTCTGTTCTTATACTGGATTTCTGGAATTTTGATTATTATATGCCTGGGTGTAGTACTGTTTGGGTTGTAGGTGGCTGGGGTTCTGTATGCCTCATAGAACAGAGTATCTTTAAGTTTTCCCATATTAGGGAGGTTCTCCTCGATTATTTCTGTGAATTCATTTGCAGTTCATTTATTTGTATCACTGCTTCTTTCTTTACATTCTTAATTTTTAAGTTATAGATCCTCTTATCATCTTCTAGCCTTTGTGTTGTTACTGTTTGTTTCCTTGTTATTTAAGAATTATTTTCCTTTCATAGTCCCACATTACAAATCTGTCCTCCAGTTCAGAAAATATATCCTTCATTTCTTTCAAGCTGTTATGCCAGCTTTCAAAAGAGTTTTTAGTTTCCTGGTGATCTCTTTGAACCTGCTTCATGTATTCTGTTTTCTCTACTATCTCCATCAAACAATTCTCCCCTTATTTATGATCTCCCATTCTACCATCTGTTATTTTTTGGGGGGGGTGCTTAGCATTTCTTTAACTATTCTACTTATATCTTGCTTTACTTGCTTAAATACTTCACTTTTGAACTTGTCTATGAGGTCCAAGAGATATCCCTTTATGTCTATTGATGCCATGCCTGATATTGCATGTTTTCTGTCCTCCCCCTGTGCATTTACCTTTCTTGGATCAGTATTCTCAGAATGGTGGACTGAAGACCCTTTCTTCTTTCTCCCTCTTCCCATACTTTTTTTTCCTTCCATAAAGGCATATATAGGAGGCCCAGTTTCTTTCTTTGTCAGTTAAGTTTGTTTGAATTGTGCCGGCTAGATGTTTCTGCCCACTGCAGTGTACTAGGGAGACACAGACCTGGGCAGCTTATTCTGGATCAGCCTCTTCAGGTCATGAACCTGTTGAAGGCTTCACTGCATTAGGGTTCACTGCCAGGCTCTGGGACCTGGTTTGGGCTAGCCTACGGGATCTTAACCCATCGCGCTATCTAGATCAAGTGCTCCTCACCAATCCTGCTTGAGAGGGGAATATTTGACTGAAATTGTAGTGTCCTGTTCTGGCTAGCCTGCCTGGTCTCAGAATGTCCTCTGTTGGAGGCTCCTCATCTCTGGGACTGGTCCCCATTCCTCTTACTCGCCACAGGTTGATGCAGCGCTCTCTGCCAGCTCTGCTCTCAATTCAGTTCACCGATTCCACTCTCAGAGCTTTCGCATCTCTATCCCTGCTCTGCCAATTCAGATGCAACAGCGGTGGCAGGAAGTTCAATCCCACTTCTAGAGGCATGGGTTCCAGCTTTGGCACTGAGACTTTAGCTGTTCTAGTCATAGCGCCAGGATTGCATTTTCAGTTGGTTTCTCTCAGTTTAGTTTGTTCCTTGGTTGGCAGGGTATATCTCCCCTGTGTAGGACTCCCCACACCACACCATCACTGGAATCTAAGCTGGCTATCTCAGAGAGCCTCCACAGCGGCCGTTATCTATCTGCCAAGTTCCCCAGCAGTCCTCATATATGCATTTAAACAAATCATGAGCATAGACTTTTTCTCTGCAACTACTCTGTTTTAATAATCATAAATCACATTAGAATTTAGCTACTTTGCAATTAAACATGCATTTATTTTCTCTTAAAGCCTCCAAAAGTAACATGAATTTTAAATTTTTCAAGCTCCACAAGTGATTAGTATCACCATAACTACAGAGAAAACTTTCCAGAGGGTAGTCACAATATTTTCAAAACTGAGAGCTATTCTATTTTCCTTTGTACCTTGAAATGGACTCTGAAGCATTATTCTTAATTTTTATTGATGATTAATATGCACTTCTTGCTAAAAAATTGATAAACTGAGTATGTAAACATATATATGTAGATAGATATGGATCTGAATAGGTAGATATGTACCTATCTACATAAATACAATTATATATCCATGTGAAAGTAGCAGCTAGAAAAGTTTCTCAAATTATTAAAACATACACTAGGGTACTCTCAATTTTGTTCTATTTTTTTATTGGGTCATATTATAAATAAATATGGCACAGTAATGTATATATACTGTTGGGAGCAGGAACCAGGGGTCCTGCAGTGAACAGGTGTGGAAAACCACACACTGAAGCTGGACCTCAACCAGTTCCTCATCCTGCAGTAACCTCAGCCTTCTAGACAAAGCATCGTGCTGACATTAACCTAGAAATAGCTTCATAACATAAACAAAAGAAGTTTCTCATGGGCCCAGGAACATGATTACCTTTGCTGTATGCACAAGAATGTGTCCTGAAGTGACTTGTATTGCTCTTTGTTTTGAAACATTATAAAAACTCTGGAGTCCTTCAATAAATCGCCTTTTGCCTCCTGAGCAACTGGTCTCCCTGTGTCGTCAGTCTCTTGCATGACTCCTTCCCTGCGCTGGCTACAGCACCTGGCACCTGTCGCCCAAACGTGGGGCTTGCAATATAAGCATTCGGAGCATTTTTCCAGTGGAAGGAGAATCGGGAGTTCTGAGATGATCACTTCTACAAAGACCCGGGTAAGTGAAAAGTGAAAGTAGCAGGGAGTGGCATATACACAGGGATTGAGAATGGATAACTCACCATCTTCAGAATGGGAACTTTTTGCACAAGTTATTTCCTCTTTGTTAAAGAGTAGGGGCATTCCTGTAGCTAAGCTCCAAATTCATCAGTTTGTTGATTTTGTGCATCAGGTTTGCTCCTGGTTTCCCGAACTGGGAACGGTTAATGTTGAGACTTGGAAGACAGTAGGTGAAAAGGTTAAAGATTATTATTGTGCTTGGGGTCCTGAGAAGGTTACTGTGGATGTGTTTACGATTTGGACTTTAATTAAGGACTGTTTAAAAGGGGACTCTGAGTCTAGTAAATGGGAAAAAAGAACTCGAGAAAGTGTTATAAGAAAAACCAAATCCTCAGAGAATGTGGCATCCTCCTTATACCCTCCCCTCTGCTCCACCACCACTCTCTGAGCTGCCCTGTTACCAGCAGCCCGACCTCACTACCACTAACAAAATAAACAAAAGGCCTGATGATTTACAAGTCAATAACCCTGATAGAGAAACTGATTCAGATTCAGATGAAGAATTAGGTCCAAAAGAATGGGAAGAATTAGAGTGTGAAGCCTCTCAATATGAGCATCAACATGAGGCTTTCATGCTTCAAGATCAGGCAAATCCACAAGGTAAAGAACCAATGGAGTGACTAGAAAACTTGATTGAAACATTTAAAAAAGAATTGTCTGATATGGCTTAGCAGATTCAATAGTTATCTGAGGCTAATTTAAAGGATCAACAGCATAAAAGTTGTAGTACTTCTTCATTGGCAAGGCCTTTGTTTGATCGATATGGAACTTCTACTACACCTCTTGTTGCTAGAGTAGGATTTAGACCAATGCCTTTATTGCCCCCACCTGTGCCTATACATCCTGTTGCACTTTCAGTGGTATCCCCCTTACAACGTGCACTTCAAGAAGCTAGAAAGCAAGGCGAAAATTTAGAGGGATTTCAAGTTTACCCAGTAGTTAGGAGAATTACTCTACAAGGACAATCATGCAATGAACATGAGGGGCTTCCTTTTAAAACAAAGAAAAATGGCAGCTGCAAAATACGGAGCTACTGCTCCTTTTACTATGTCTATTCTTGAATCAGTAGCGAGCCAGGCTTTGCCGCCTCAAGATTGGAAGCTTTTAGCTAAGGCTATACTGAAAGGGGCAGATTATCTTCTTTGGCTATCAGAATATGAAGAGACTACCATGGGATATGCATTAGACGATCAAGCTATTACTAATGGAATTTCTATGGATCATCTTCAAGGGAAAGGGGCTTTTGCAGCCCTGGGTGCTCAATTGAATTACCCTGGCTATGCCTATGATTTGACTTGGTGGGCCACTTAAGCAGCATGGAAAAAATTGCCCCAATCAAGATCAAAGAAGGGAGATTTAGGCAAGATTAAACAAGGTCCTGATGAGCCTTTCCAGGACTTTGTCTCTCACCTCCTTCAGACTGCAGGACAATTAATAAATGATCAAGAAACCAGCAATATATTAGTAAAAGAATTGGCCTTTGAAAATGCCAATGCAGTCTGCCAAGCAGCTCTTTGTCCCTGGAAGGGATGGGGCACCTTAAATGATTACATCAGACTTTGTGCAGACATAGGAACAGGATATATTCAAGTATTGTCTATGGCAGCTGCTTTGCAGGGACAAACCCTGCACGAATGTTTGGCAATACAACATATCGAAAGCAAAAAACATGCCCCTGGCCCTCCAGGAAGTTGTTATAATTGTGGAAAAGTGGGGCATATTGCCAAACAATGCTCTGATTCTCCAAAAGGTAATAATAATGCAAATAATAAGGTTAAAATTGATAAAAAGCTGAAAGCCCCAGGGTTATGTCCACGCTGTAAGAGAGGAGATCACTAGGCTAATGAATGTTATTCTAAAAGAGATAAGGAAGGCAATTTACTACCCCCCCCCAGCAGGGAAACTCCAAGAGGGGCCAGCCCCAGGCCCAGCAACAAATCTTCGGGCAATTCAACCCAGAAACAATCCCTTTCAGACCTCTCCAGATGAACTCCCAGAAGCACAGGATAGGACTTCAGTTCCACCACCCACATCATGTTAAACCCAGAGCTAGGAGTCCAACTGATACCTACTGGTATTTATGGCCCATTACCTCAAAACCATTGGGGGTTTTTACTAGGGAGAAGTGGGTTTACTTTAAAAGGACTTATAGTACTTCCTGGTGTGATAGATCAAGATTATGAGGGAGAAATTAAAGTTATGGCTAAAACTGATACAGTAGTCATTAATATACCTCTGGGTACTCGTATAGCACAGTTATTATTGTTGCCCTTATTCAAGGAAAACAAAAGATGCTTAGGAAAAAACGAGGCACCCAAGGGTTTGGCTCCTCTGATGCTTTTCTTATTCGACAAATACAAGAGACAGGCTAGAATGCTTACAAAAAATACAGGGAAAAACTTTTCTTGGAATAATGGATACAGGGGCTGATGTTTCTGTTATAAGACAAGATTGGCCTTCATCCTGGCCCTTGGATCCTGCCCCTGCCATTCTCCAAGGAATGGGGCAAGCCTCCGCTCCTTTTAAATCCTCTTCTATATTATCTTGGGCTGATTTAGAGGGACATACTGGAGAATTCCAACCATATGTTTTACCTAATCTTTCCCTAAATTTGTGGGGACGAGACATACTAAGCCAAATGGGAGTGCCCCACTGTAACCAAACAGTTGTTGCAAATGGGCCAATTGCCACTTGCAGGCTTGGGAAAAAATAATCAAGGTATCAAAGACCCTTTATCCATCCCACAAAAAGTTAATAAACAGGGCTTGGGTTTTTCTTAGTGACCGCTGATCGTCCTGCTATCCATGCTGATAAAATTAATTGGAAATCTGATACACCGGTATGGGTAGATCAGTGGCCCATGCCTGAGGCTAAACTCCAAGCTGCCAGGCAATTAGTGCAGGAACAGTTAGTCTGTGGTCATATTCGACCTTCCTCCTCCCCCTGGAATTTGCCTATATTTGTGATAAAAAAGAAATCAGGAAAATGGAGGTTATTACAAGACCTTAGAAAAATTAATGCTACTATGTTTCCTATGGGGACTCTTCAGCCTGGACTTCCATCACTTATGGCAATACCTCTGTCATATCATCGTATTGTTCTTGATTTGAAAGATTGTTTTTATATCATCCCTCTCCACCCCGAGGATTGCAAGAGGTTTTCTTTTAGTATTCCTTCCTGTAATTTGTCCTCACCTATGGAAAGATATGAGTGGATTGTGTTACCTCAAGGAATGGCTAATAGCCCACCTTGTGTCAAAAGTTTGTACATGCAGCCATTGCCAATACCAGATCTAAATTTGCCTCTGCCACCATTATTCATTATATGGATGATATTTTAATAGCCCATCAAGATTCTGAGACGCTTTTGCAAGTATATGTCTCTCTTCATCAGGATTTAATAAATAATGGGCTGGTCATCGCACCTGAGAAGGTCCAAACTTCACCTCTTTTTTCTTATCTAGGTTTTCACTTATATCCACAGCATTTTTCTACTCAACAATTATCTGTTAATACTTCTCACTTGCCTACTTTACATGATTTTCAAAATCTCTTAGGTGAAATTAATTGGATCTGGTGTCTGTAAAGTTAACTACTCAAGACCTCCACCCATTGTTTTCCTTATTAGCTAGAGATTCTGACCCATGTTCACCCCGCCAAATGACAGCAGAAGCTCGCAAAGCTCTTGAACTGGTTAATAAGGCTCTTCAAAGTGTGCAGCTTCATTATTGTGATTATTCCACTCCCAGGTGTCTTGTCATCATACCCATGTCCTTTTCTCCTACAGGTGTGTTATATCAGCAGGGAGTTCTCTCATGGATTCATGGATTCATGGTTCACATTGCCCGAAAAGGGCTCTCCCCACTTACACCTCTTTGGTTGCAGAAAGGATTATGCAAGGAAGGAAATTGTCTATAATGCATTTACGAAGAGACCCTCACTCTATTATAATCCCTTAAACATCTGAACAGCTGGAATGGTTGCTTAATATGACTGATTATTTTCCTCTTTCTCTAGTGTCCTATACCAGTCAAATCCAACATCATTATCCCAAGGATAAAATTCTTCAATTTGCCTCTAAAGTTATCTTTTCATTTCCTCAAATCATACTCATGAAACCCCTTGTTAATGCTATTACTTTATTTTCAGATGGAAGCTCCAATGGAAAAGCTACTTTGGTATCCCCAAATCAAACCTATGTATGGCAATTGAGGAATACTTCAGCTCAGGAGACTGAACTTTATGCTGTTCATCAGGCTTTTCTTTTCTTTGATGTTCCCTTTAATTTGCTTTCAGACAGCTAATATGTAGTACAAGCCTTGTCTGTTTTAGAATGTGTACCTGTTATCAACACTGCTAATATCTTGTTGCACAGTTATTTGGTCTCATTCAATCATCTTTACATTCTCGATTTGCACCTTGTTTTGTAGGACATATTCACAGTCACTCTAATCTCCCAGGCGCTTTGACTCATGGAAATGCAATTTCAGATCGAGCCACGCATATTGGTCTGCTGTTTCACAAACACAACAGTCACATGCTCTTCATCACCAAGCTGCACAGGTTTTATGATATCAATATGGTATAACACTGCAGCAAGCACGAGAAATTGTTAAAAACTGTCCCTCATGTGCGCCTCTCCTTCCAGTACCTCATTTTGGAGTCAACCCTGGAGGACTCCATCCAAACGACATCTGGCAGATGGATGTCACTCATTATCCTTTTTTGGGGTCATTAAAATACCTACACATTACCATAGACACCTTTTCTCATTATATGCTTGTTTCACCTATGACTGGAGAAACTGCCACCCATGTAATACAACACCTACTATATTGTTTCTCTATCATGGGCATTCCTCGATCCATTAAAACTGATAATGGCCCAGCATATGTTAGTAAACCCTTTGCCAAATTCTGTCAGACTTTCCATATTAAACATGTTACTGGACTGCCTTATAATCCTCAAGGACAAGGAATTGTTCAACATGCTAATCTCTCACTAAAAAAAAAAAACAATAAAGAAATTAAAAAGGGGGAGATGGTATAAGTATTCTCCCAAAACCCTTCTTAACCATGCTGTTTACATTCTTAATTTTTTAACTTTTGATGCTTCTAATAGATCTGCAGCTGAGAGACATTGGTCTCCTGATTTGCCCTCCAAGCCAATGGTTTATTGGAAAGACCCATTAACTAATCTATTACATGGTCCTGACCCAGTATTGATAGGGGGAAGAGGATATGTTTGTGTTTTTCCCACAGATGCTGATACACCCAGGTGGATGCCAGAACGTTGTGTATGACATGCCCAAGAGCAAGATAGAAAAATTGCGCAGGACAATGCTTCGACTAACTGTGACCTCAAGGACAAGAACAACAACCAGAAGGCCTCCTGCGACAAGAGATGAAACTCTTCTGTTTTTGGCTCAATTGCTAAGCATTATTTGGGTTTTGCATACATTTCATATGCCTGTGCAGGCAGATAATTATTGGGCATTTGTACCTAATCCTTCTTCCTTGCACCCTATGTAATGGGGCGACAACGATGATGTTACTGTTTATGTAAATAATACTAGTGTCTTAACTTTTCCTTCTTCCACTCATATACAACCTATCTCTATTGTATATAATTACCCTGGAATGTCTACTTCATTACCCCTATGTTTTTCTAAAACAAATAAGAATTTTACATTAATAGAAAGATACTCTGATTGGGATGGAAACTTTACTAATGTAATGCACTGGGGAGTAGATATGATGTATGTATTTCGCAACAGTAGTGAAACTAGAGTGGGAAAAGGTAATCCCCCTGAGCATATTCCAGAATGTAGACAAAAATACTCAAGCAAAAGTGTATATGGACCCTCATGGCATTTGTGCCATCATAATTATACTATATGTTACAAAGATCTATGTGATTGGAGTGATTACAGAGAAACAACCTACAGGCCCTGAAATTTATTATATGGAATACGGACAAGGAATAACATCACCTTTTTTACCATGCTGTGGAAGTTGGTTGCAGTGCTTGATTACATTACTGTTGCAAAAGAAAAGTTTGTATTGCAACATATAGGGACACAGGATGCTACTTCTGTTAATGGCACAGTAAAAAATGTAACTATCATAGCTTGTGTTTCTAAACCATATGGTGTTACAAGTGGAGAACTTACTGTAAATAAGAACAATGAATCTTACAAACTTACTTGTAAAGATTACATCTTATCCAGTTGTGTTAATGCTTCACGAAACCACTCATCCATATTACCGGTCAAACAACCTCCATTTGTATTTTTACCTGTTAATATCACCACAAAGTGGTATCAAGATCCTTCTGTGATTATTTTGCAAAAAATAACTAACCTTTTAAATCGGGCCAAATGATTTGTTGGGATGTTAATGACTGGAATTGCTGCACTTATTACTTTAATAGCTTCCACTGCAATGTCTGCAATATCTCTTACGGAAAGTGTGCAAACTGCATCCTATGGCAATGAATTATCACATAATGTTTCTTTGGTTTTGAAAATACAGGAAAATTGGGATAGCCTGATTGAACAAAAATTAAATGCTCTACAAGATACAGTAAGAACCTTAGGAGACCAATTATATGCTTTGCAAGTACAATCTTCTTTGAAATGTCATGCCTTATACAAACATATTTGTGTTACTTCATATAGATGTAATGAAAGTGATGTACTTTGGGATAGGGTGAAAAATCATTTGCTAGGAATATGGCATAATTCCAATACTTCTCTAGATTTGCTTATGCTGCATAAAACTATCCAAGATACAACTAATGCACCAGCAATTGAAGTTGACCTAGCAAAAGAAACTGAGCAAATATTCAACGCATTACCCAGCCATTTCCCAAGCCTCACGGGCATTTTGCATTTTATCATTCTAGCTGGTATTGGAGCTCTAGCATTTATTGTCATGATAACAATATTTCCATATTTTGTGAGAATTGTTGTTGGGCAAATGAGAAATGTGCGTTTGGACTTGAAACGTTTTAAGTTAGAATCAACTGCTAATGAAATTCTAATGCGACGCTTTGTCTAAGAAATAAGAGGGATATGTTGGGAGTGGAACCAGGAGTCCTGCAGTGAATGGGTGTGGAGAAAACCACACACTGAAGCTGGACCTCAACCAGTTCTTCATTCTGCAGTAACCTCAGCCTTCTAGACAAAGCATCGCGGTGATATTCACCTGGGAATAGCTTCATAACATAAACAAAAGAAGTTTCTCATGGGCCCAGGAACATGTTTACCTTCTGGGCTGCACAACATAGAAGTTTCTCATGGGCCCAAGAACATGTTTACCTTTGCTGTATGCACAAGAAAGTGTCCTGAAGTGACTTGTATTGCTCTTTGTTTTGAAACATTATAAAAATTCTGGAGTCCTTCAATAAATCGCCTTTTGCCTCTTGAGCAACTGGTCTCCCTGTGTCTTCAGTCTCTTGCCTGACTCCTTCCCCGCGCTGGCCATAGCACCTGGCAATATATATTTTGAGAAGATTTTAGAATTAATACGACTTTTTATACGCATCATTTAATGTGAAAGTTGAGAAGGCTCATTTCAGAGCATTTAGTGATACATATATTTTAATTCCTAAATGAGAAAATTGAACTTAATAAGAAAATTTTTTTCAAAATTCTATAAAGAATCATGTTGGTATCACATGTATAAGCACTTAATGTCCTCGTGTACTGTTAAAAATAGATTTATTGAGTTTTATAGAAACTATTATTTAATGTTAAAGAAAATTACAGAAGGCATATGCAAGTCCTGTGACAAAACTCCAATGGTTTCACTGTAGATTTACTATTTCTTACAACAATCTAAACAGCACATGTTTATATGGTCCCACCTGGCCCTATAACATAAAGCATACACAAGGATTTCTAAGAGTGTTTGATGATTTTATATTCCTATCATTTTGCCTAAAATATCAAACTCTTATAATAC
The DNA here is from genome assembly GCF_034190915.1 of Cavia porcellus. Classification (NCBI taxonomy): domain Eukaryota; kingdom Metazoa; phylum Chordata; class Mammalia; order Rodentia; family Caviidae; genus Cavia; species Cavia porcellus. The sequence continues at coordinate 44,112,506 of NW_026947513.1, read as the reverse complement.
TACAGACACACAAGATCACTTCCAAGGGCACAGGGCATAGAGAAAATTTAAGTATAATATCAGGTGATTTATTAAGGTCACTAAGAATGAAACATGAGGATACCAGGATGGTCAGATACTGACCTTCTTGGACAAGTGCATTTATGATTATGCTTATTCTGGTTAAGCAGCTAAACTCTGTGAACCACATAAGGACTTTTCTACACCTTGCTGTGAAAAAGTAGAATGAGTTCTATCAGCCAAATGCTGAAGTCCACTTGATAGATACCTTGTTGCATTGTGAAGCATCTTCTGAAACTGTTCATTCTGTATGGCCTCATAACTATATGCAAAGATAGATCAATCAAACAATACAAAGTAAATAAACACTATGAACTCTTGTTAAATAGATTGCAGGTGAACAGAACCTAGAAGAAGTGAAAGTTATATAAGTTTGCTTGTTCCCTTAGTTTAGTAACTGCTATTTTTCACCAAGTACTGACCTGGCATTTTAGTCATTGGTTTTTCACATGACACTTTGGATTAGCATTAAGAACTGCAGTAATGAAAGAACTCTAGTCCCTACCACTATATATACATAGATTTAAAGATCAAATGATATAATAGTACTACTTGAATGCTGAGACACGGTATTTTAAGGCAAGTTTTGAAGTTAGAAATTACATGTGCTTTGCAATTTATCATTTTTGAATGTATAACTCAATGATTATGTGTTTATCCCCTGAATTTTGTGATGCTTGTGTATATGGAGTCAACTAATTTTTTCTCTTGACTTAGTTCACATTACATTCCTATAAAAATTACTTTTAACATAGCAAATTTTAATTAAGAGCAGTTCAATTTACATGAGATTTCCATGGTTCGAAACTCAGAGATGTTGAAGAATAAAGTGTTGAAAACAGGATTTTGGATACACGTTTGTGATTTTGCTCTGCTCTAGAGAGCCTAGTGAGAGAGTAACCAAGGTTTTACTACTGGATAATGGGTCAATATCTTGATTATATCACTTGATGCTATTGAACAGAAAATTGTTTGAAACGGTGTTTCATTTAATCTAAGTCATGCAATATTTATAATTTATAAAACACTCATTAAAGTAATGGTCTTTTACATTTCAATGTATTCTTTCCCACATTAGTCACCTTCATGTGATTGCAGGAAAATATCTGGGACAATCAAGTTCTTGTGCGAAAGTCTTAGTTTCATAAAGAGTGTGGGGCATTTGAATAGTCTTTTGGGACCAATGTTGTTGGGCCTCAGGTGTGACCCATGTACATATCAGTATGGGCCTGTGACATAAGAATTCCCTTATCTTATGGCAAAGAAAATGTCAGTGGAATGATAAGAGTGAGGTTGCTAATGTTCTCCACACTGGATAAAATATTCCTTGCACTTGCACTTGATCTCAACTACAAAATGTTCTACAACCTCATGATATTATCATGGATAGTGGGTCAAGTTTTGGATACACAGATATCTGTGGGACAATAAAGACCAAGCCTATAGCATTCCTTCATCTTTCAAAAGGCTGATGATGTGAAATAGACAGATGTTTCATTGATACAACATGAAAATCTTGTTTGGGAAAACTTTAATTTACAAGTATAATTCTTTCCAGAGACATCAATATAACCTAAAGCACTAAAATATAAAAGTGATTTCCCCTTAATAAATAAAACGAGGACATAAGAACAATTCAACAACATAAACTATTAATTACTATTAATATATATGTATATATATATATAATATATGAGTAGCTTTATTTTTATTACATCGATATATAACAAAAGTGTTATACAATACAAAACATGAAGAAAGTAACCTACAATGACCTTTAATACATCTAGTACTAATGTGAAACAGACATGAGACAGGAGGGTGATTGCATAGGTTGACTTACATTATCAGTACAGGAATCATGGTTATTTACTGGCTCAGTGTACTTTCTTTCTTTTCATGAAAATTAATGGAGAATGTATCTAAAGACAATGGCTTTTGCCTCTTAGGATTTCAAAGAAATGTGATGTTGGTTTGTTACTAAACAGATCACTCACCTGAATTTATCCTCTTCTGGTTGATGCTATCCTGCAAAATTTTGCACTGCTTCCCTGATTTAATACTTCTCACTGATGTGATTTGAAGTGAGCTTATGTTCTGTATCATTCTGTTCCTTTTTGCTGATGAGATCTCTTCCATGAACCATGGGTTTTGTGAGAGGTTCACCAATAACTTTGCAGTGAAAGTAAAACCATTGTCTGTTTTGCGTGACATTTGGCATGGTGTAATATGCAAACTGCAAGACAGCAATTCCTGCTTAAGTTAAAATTGATTAGAAATATGTGGTGAGCCTGTGGAATACTCCCAGACAAGATTCTTCAAACTATTATTATTTATAGAAAGTTGCATTTATTTCATGTCCACTAAACAGTCCAATAAACAGTCCAATAAACAGTAACAGTTTAATATTTGTTATGCTACCTACAGTTTCTAAATTAAGTCATTACATGACTAACTGAAATTATACCTTTAAGAAAATCAGTGAAATGGTGTGGCATCACAGATTGCATGTTTTCATAATGTTATAATATTCACATTATTTTAATAAGTTCTGATCTTCTTTATGAGAAGGTGCTATAAACGTTGCTTATATTCACACTTCTTTTACCTCTATATATCTTCATGTGAGTGGAAATTGGAAATAATAACTATTTTAATTTTTAACTCTGGTGATATTGTTTGTATTTTTACTTGATGCCAAATGTTCTGTTTGTTTTTAAACAATACAAAAATTACATGATTTAATAATTAGTGAAAGCAAGCAATGGTGAGGAATACATTTTATGTAATAAATAACAAGGGAACTGCCTTCATAATATTGATGTGGATGGAAATTTATGTTTACAACTAAATAATATCAGCACCTCTTGCAATTTGTAATGTTTGAGCTGTTGTTCAAATTACTCTTTGCCCTCATCCTTCACCTCTGTCCTTTCCATTATCCTCATATACTTTGATGGGACTTTCTGCTTATATCATTTGGGAAATCTCTCAAGAAAAGCAATCAACTACTTAGAATATTCAGCAAGATTTTATGCTTTTCTAGTTAGTAAAAGTCACTATAGACACTTAAAATTTTGCATTTCAACTGAGAATTATGTTACATGCTGGAATAAATTTTCAGTTTTATATTGATTCCATTAGGCATGTAAAAACAACTTGTGAGAAATATGGTAGCAGTTTAAATAACAACGCTTGCTTTCTTATATCTCACAATAAAATTTTATATTTCATACTTGTTCATTTGAGTGCTAAATCTCATGCATTTACTTTTAACTCAATTTAACTCATCTCTCTAGAACACTGCCTAAGAATACCAAATTGATCTTCAGAAGAAACCATGCTTTAAAAATAGAGGAATAATTGAAATTCATGTTACACATTAACAAAGTAATATTTTTAGTAATATGTGAATGTGTCATTATAACAATGCACTTTAATAGAAAAATTAATGATACTTCTTATTAATGGTTTTGTGTTTCTGTTCCTCCCTTCCAAACTTTATGCAAATTCCTATATTCAGTGTGGCCTACCTCATGGTGAAAGGCATTAGTTATGAACCATCCAACTATTATATTTTTCCAACTTTAACATCGCCTATTTTTTTACATTGGTAGAGTCATTAAAGATAGATGAGTATGCTGTACAAATTCCCTGAAATAGTTGAGTATAAGTCGATTCATTGTTTAAAGCCTCTACACCTCAAAAATGTGATACATACATGATTATTCATGCAAAGTGCAATTTATATTTTTCTAGATTTTGCACATATATTTAAATAAATTATTTGGTTAGCATTTCATATATAATGTTGCATTAGTGTGTTTTAAACACAAATCATTACTAAATTAACCACCATACAATTAAACCTATATTTGATTTCTCTCTAAATATGTGACAGCAACATACAAATTTTAGACATTTTGAGATCCATAAAAAATTCATATTTTCATTTCAGTAAAGATGATGTTGTGTGGAGTACTCACTACAACTAAAAAAACTGTATGTTATTCTGACATCTTGGTTCTTCAAGTGAACTTTCATATTCATTATATTACAAGTTCATGCTTATTGAATATTTCTGCATCTAGCTACTAGTTAAACATTAACAATCACAACGTTGATTTTTATATACTTATTTAAATTGAACATGAAAACTTCATCAGGAACTTAGCCCCCAAAGTGAAAGATTTGTATGTGTTTATTACTGAAATTTGAAAAATATATTTCTGAAGAGCCTCTCAAAAAGATCAGATATTTCTTCTATAATTTTTACAATAAAAAGTAATATGGTAAAATATTTCTTCTGAAAATCATACATGAAGTGACTGATTCATTTCATAAAACTGTGTACAAAATCATCTCTACACAAAAACACATAGTAAATTCAAGTTGCCGATTTATTGAGATTAGAAGAATGGAAACTGACAGTGTCACAAAACTCACCTCATGAGCTCTCAGGTACTTCATCCAGAATTGTCCATCTATTCATCCAGTGACTGGGTTTTGTGAGCTATGCCAGAACTTTCCAACAATTTCTCTAAAGTAGCACACAGGTTGGGTTGAGACAAAAAAATAATACCGCTTAACAGGTACCATTATGTGCTATAAAGCTTCTTTCATAACTTGTGGTCATTTACCATTTTCTCCACTTGCATGCAAAGATATAGTAATGAGGAAGTTAAACTATGGCTCAGTTTAGAAGAAACAGACAACAAGATCAGTCAAGTTGGCCACCAATCCCCAATTTTCACTGCACCATGGTCCAAGTGGGCATCTCTGGTGGTCAAGGGGGCATCAGATTCTAGTATCATTCACATATCACTGCTTTCCCAGCCATGCAGAATGCAGTAGCCATGAGTCTTGGAGGCTTTCACTAAGATTACCGCAGGTTCCTTGGGAGCCAGAAAATGGTCCACTAATTGTGTTGTGTGTTTAGCTGTGCTGATAATACCTAAAGTACAGTAGAGGCCCTAGGAAGTTTGAAATACCAAGAACACTGATAATCTGCTAAGAAATGGTGCACAGAATTTACAGAGCAATTCTAAGAAAGAAGACACATGCTGTGTAATTGGAAATGCCATTATCGTTGAGGAGCTCAAATAATTTGGAGCTAATAACTCCAAATTATCTTCAGGTGCTAGATGTAAAATGTAAAATATAATGTTTTCCTTGTGGTATTTTGTTTTTTCCTAATATGAAATTTTGGAATGGAAATGCCTCCCATGTGCAATTATATGTTGGAATACTTTATGATTATTTAGATTTTCCAGAGACAGCTAGAAGTTTCTTGGAATGTTACAGGGTACTTCAGATTTCAAATTTGTAGAAATTTTTGAAGAAACTGCAGTAAGTGTTCTAAATGCATTTTGCATGTGACATACAAAAGTCTTTAGATATCTAAGAGAGGAGTGCTATACTTTAGTGCTAAAATGTCTTTCTCAAATTCTTATATTTATTTGTTGAGAGTCATTGAAACTGGAAATTGAAGACAAGTACAGGGCTCCTGCATGACCAGGGCATGGCCTACTGGAGAACAGTGATAGGACTCAAAGGGCAAGACAGGTTCTTCTGCCTGCCTGCCTTCTGGTGTAATTTTGCCAAAAGCCTGCCTGTAACACTCTCACCTCATGCTTGACTGTTACTCTTAGAAACCTCCCACTTTCCCACAAGGCCTGGTTATCTGAAATGCACACTGAGTTTTATATAGACTGTGTTTTTAAACACTGGGTGCCTCTTGTTCACTGATAAAAATTTAGGAATTTTCATTTCTATATTTCCAACCCTTTTCAGGTTCCTTACACAAAAGACAATGCCTTCAATACCACATACTCAGGTAGAATCAAAGTAGTAGCCTCATTTGGGATGCCAATTTTATGTGTCACATATTTTCCCACTGCTAGGACAACTTATCCAACATATACATAATTTAAAACAGGAAAGCATTTTTTCCCCCTCACAGTGGAAAGATGCTTCCTGGGTCCACTCAATCCGAGACAGAAATCCAATGGTGGAAGTTTGTTTCTCAATCAATGACAGCCAGATTGCAGTCCAGAGAAATCACACAGTGGGAAATGAATGAGGGGCCACACAGATCTCAGGGAACCACATCATGAACTACAGAGTGCCTTGGCTTGAAATGTACTTCACAAAACCTGTGGGCAGATACATAAGTTTGTCAAGGTATAACCTACAAGTGCTTTAAAAAAAGCAATGCTGGTAATTTTTTAAATTGAATTGTCAAATAAAAATCTCAAATGAATCAATTCTTTCTTTCTATGAGTTAGTTAGTTTCTATGAGTTAGTCTTTCTATGAGTCAGTTGATAACAATGTATGAGAGTTACTCAGCTTCTTAGGAGAAAAGATTTATTTTGGCTGAAAGTGTTGAAGGTTTCAATCCATTGACAGGTGTGACCACTGATGTTGGACATTACAAGACACATAAGATTGGAGTGTGTGGCAGAGGAAACTCATTACCTCAAGGCTGAGAATCAGAAAAACGAGGAGAAGTGGAAATAGGGGATTGATATCTGTTTCCAAGCCTCATCCTCAGCACTGGCTTTTTCTTCATCTTCACCCCACCTACTAGAAGATTCACTGCATCCTAAACACCATCTACTGGGGACAAAACCTCCAACACTTTGCCTTTTAAAAGACATAAAGATCTAAATATATTTTATTTCTGTTAAAATAATTTAGAGGAGCAAAAATTTTCATGTATAGTATATCAAAGCCATAGCCTCATTTCTGCATTCATTATTTCTTTTTCCTTTGCTAATGAGTATCAAATTTCACTTGTCATGAACTTGCTTACATCACTGGATTACATACCAGGGATTCATTGCTTTCTATATTCATCTTGTAATCACAGTGTAAGAATCACATAATGTTTTGAATACAAAATGTGCATTCTATTACTAATCTTTTGCACATTCTTATAGGAAATCATAAGCAATTAATACTTTCCAAGTATTTACCACACAAATTATAGCTGAGTATTCTTGAAATTTCCAATTGTAGCCTGATGACATTGGTTTACATAAAAGATTACTGTATTACTTTTATGACTTTCACAGAGCCTGAAAGAACTCTCTGAATCTAGTAACTGGCAACCTGCAAAGCAATTATGTTCAATATTTTATTTAAATATTTAGCTGTCTCACTGTCCTAATCAATCTTCACTTAATCTGTGGATGATTGTTTTCTCTGGAATGATTTAAAAAAAACTTCCACTTACAGAATGACTAACTTCAGTACATTTTCTACATTCTGTAACATTCTAATGAAAACAATTCAAACTTGGTTTGAGAAAATTTCAAAAGTGTACAAAAGTATAACATGAATAGGATTAATTCATATTTACCATTTCTGAAAATTAGCCCAAGATTCAATTTCTCAGTGTATAAATAAAGTAGTCAGACACCAAAAAATCTTGCAATGCAAGCTTAGTTACACAGAAGTGAGCACTATACTGCTAAGGTGAGGTAGCAAGCAGACAGAGAGGCAGCAACTGCCTTCTTGTCCATCCTAACCTATGAAAAGGAGTTGATAATTTTCCTCTTTGGCAGAATGCAAGGTTGACTATTCCAATTTGTACTAGATGATATAATCGAAAACTTGATAAAAAAAAAACTACTTATGATCAGTACAAATTCAAAATATGATTTGTTTTCTGATATTTTAGGTGACAGTTCAGAGCTTTTTTTTCTACTCTTATAATGAAACATATTCATCTATTGAGATTTCCAATACTAAATAGTACATAATTACCTGTCAATAGAGAGATAAATTCTACATAACCATAGAAAGAATATGATTTTGTATGTTTCTTTTTCTTTTTTTTTTAATTAACATTTTTGAGGACATTTTATGTATTCTCCTAAGATATACTTGTTAAGGGTTTCTGGTGAAGAATATGGAAGCTTTTAATACTGAAAACTTGTTGAATATTTTGGGAAATATTACCACTGGTTCAAATGTGTAAATTGATGTTTGAAGAATTACACGCTTCAGCGTCATAGAACAGTCAAGGTAAATCCCCCTCAAAATAAGAATTTTTCTAAATAGGTATTATTTTTGCATTACTAATTCTTTGTTGTTATAAAATACTTTTAATTTTTTCATGAATTTATCTTCATAAAATTTTCCACTTCATTCAAATTATGAAGTGGTTTGACATTTTATTGCTCATATAATTCAGTTATAAGCTTTTTATTTTTTCATATTCCTTATCCATGTTTGCACATTTCTGCACATGTTGACTTTCGTCCTCTAGTGTGATGTTTACAAAAATGTTCATTGTCTTGTGGACACCACAAGTCTGGCAGATAAGCTTCATAAAATTTAATTTATTTTTTATGTTTTTGATATGATATCATTTTAGATTCTACTATACTCTATCACTGATCAATTCCCTATAAAATGTAACAATTATTGAAGTCTTTGAATAATTTTCCTTTAATTACATTTTAAGGACTGTTACAACAACTTTTTCATTTTTAAAATTTCAATTTATTTTGTATTTTAGGCACTGACATCACACTCAGTATTTCATACTATATGGCAACCAGTGGGCGATGAGCTATATTCCTGAAAAATAAATTTCAAATATTTGTTTTTCATAGAATATATTTTGTCTTAAAGTTATTGTCTATAATGTTATCTAGGTTTTCAGAGACATGGACAAGATTGTTAATAAACTTATGCCTTCACATGCAACATTCAAGAGAATATGAAAGCTGCTTGATTTCATTTACACCATTTCAACAAATACTGATAAATTCTGTATTCCATGAAATGATATCAGTGATGTTCAATGACAGGAAGTTTAGTAAATTCATATTTCCATGTAAAATTTTGTGGAAATTATAGCAAAGTCTCTTGAGAGAAAAAAAGAAAAGTACAGAAAATAGAAGGAACTCTTATCTGAAGTATGACTAAATATAAAGACATAGGAATGATCATTTCAAACCATCCACTCCAAACTCATTGAATATCAGAGTTATTTCTATAAGGTGACTGAAGATTGGGTACATTTCAAAAGTTATCCACAGTACTATTTGCATGTCACTGGGATATAATGAATTTCATTTAGTTCTGTACAGTTGCTTAAAATGAGATGAAATGAATCATTAGAAATTCTTAAAAGATCAGTACCAAAAAACAGTATGTAGTTCCCACATAGCTGATTGTTACAGAAATCAGATTAGACTGACCGTATTTTTATTTCCATGCATATTACTGTTAAATGTATTAAGAGGTAAAAGGAGAACAATCTTGATTTTCCTTGGAGAAAATATTGCACGGTGTTGAGGATTGATGCTTGCTAGTCATGAGCATTATTTGTCTTCCAAAGTTGCTGAGCAAAATATATATAGCTGGAATAAAATATTAGTGGCTGAAAGAGGACTATTGTCATCTCTGGTTGCCAATTGTAGTTTGTTGCTTATGCCTTGCTGGTTAATGCTTGTCATGAACTGATTCTCCTCTTTGATGCTACCTCTTCCTCATGTGATCCTACCATCTCTCCCTGTTTTAGAGCCAACTAGTCATAGACAAAAATATCTGTACACTGGGAGTCTCATAAAAATTTCCCCTTTAACTTTGAATGTTGTACAGTTTGTCTCAGAAATGTGAAATGAATTAGTTCAGATAATGCATACCGTCAAAAGAACATTGAAAAAGTCAATGTAACACTCACTACCAAATACATAAAGTTTGGAATGCAGTTCAGTTTAATAGTGTAAGAAGATCATAAATGATTCAACTATTTTTATCTTATGCAGACACATATACACATTTGTACACTTACACATTGACATGTATTCAGCAGAAGAAACAACACAGAACAACATACCCAGAAAGATTTGCAAATAAGAAACAATATCTAGTATCATGAGTGTATGAAGGAATTCAAAGAGCAAGGGCTTATAAGAACTATAGTATGGAGACGTTGTTGGGGATTCAAAAGTGACAAAAGGCTAACATTAGGGAACAAGCTTTACTGCATCTGTAAGTGCAATGTCTTACTGCTTTAAATAAATAAAATAAATTGTAATACAAATAGTGATCTGTGTATGGTACAGCAGATGCAAACCTACTATTCTCAAGACAAGATCACCATTGACCTAATTAACAACTGCTAAAGTTTAACTGATAAGTACATGGAGAAACAATCAGTCACATGAAGTGGAAATATTTGTGCTCAAAGATTTAGCTAAAGGTAAATAATAATTGGGATACACAAATAAGCACCATCTAAATATTTTAAGATAAAAACATCAGTGAATCAATAGAATTAGGTGAGTTGAGAAAGATAACTATAAAGGAAACTTTTAGAAAGGTCTTGATATCAGAAATAGATTCACTGATTTTACGAAATACAGTTGACTATATGAAGCAAAATTGAAGAGTAAGAGAACAAAGGGAATTAACAGAAAAATTAGTGAATTTTCTGTTTTTCTGAGTGACAACAAGCCCCTATCATAATTGCTTAACTGGTACAGAAATTGCTAAGGTACTAATTGAAAGTGTGGTTTGTTAATAATATATACTAGAGCTTCCATTAATCCCTGATTTATATCTACAGCCCTCCTGTTTCTACGTGTTTCTGGACATAATAACTGATATTATATTTTATGAAAACTTGTTAATTAACTTGATGAGTTTGTCTCAAGAATAAATTCAACCATGAATTGTTCCAACTATAGGAACTTCAGGTGCTATGAATAACCCATCTCTACCATTGATCACTGCTTTAGAAGTCGTGTTTAATTCTTATCACTTTGCATGATCTTTTTTGATTTTACTTTTTACCAATAAGTCTAAACGAATTCCAGGTCCAAGTACAGTGAATTACTCTGTTGCCCAGATTTGTGTTTTAGCAATCACAACTTTTACAATTTTAAATTTTTCTTTACCAATGTAGAGGCAACAGAAGAATTCTACAAGAGAATACAAGTACACTATGTTGATAGAAAACCTGAATAAATCATAAACTTCTATTATTGTTATCCAGAAAATTGCAAAATAATTTAGCATCTCAATCAAGGTATGCTTTGATGTACTTGATTATGAGAATTATCAGCATCATCCACAGACCAATCATCAATAAATTTCTACATTAGTACTGATTTACTGGGACTGCACGCAAAGTTGATTTTTAAGTGACAAAGAAGCAAAATAGAAGAGATTCTTTCTAACCAAACTGAAGTAGTTATTGATGTACCCAAATTCAAACTCTAAAATGTCAACACTACTTTTGTATTCTACAACAAGAAAGTTACAGTCAATTGAGGTGCTATCATGAGGGTGATTCACGGGAGGCATCAGTGAACTTCGAGGCATGGTCAGGTCAGCAAGAGGAGCACCATGCATCGTACAATAGTGAATTCAGGTCCCTCGCCCCTATGCCTGGGCAGGTTATGTCTGAATCTCCATGAATTCGAAAGTCTTAGTGTGGGCACTTTCACAGTAGTACTGTTACATGCTGGCTGGTGGCAGTACATAGACCAGACTGGAGCTCTTATTGCTATCTTTGTCTGAAATAGGACTTTTTGGTAAAAATAAAGAAAGTCACTGCATCTAGGTTCATGGAATATTTCAACATTTAGTCTTAAAAATTTAAATACATGTGCATCAAATACCACCACATTAAACATCATAAAATATACAACATTAGACAAAAGATCAGATCAACACTATAAAAATTCAATGGCAATGGCAATCTACTGCCCCACTATCATAAAAGTAAAGGTCAGTTAGGCAAACAAAAAAAAAAGAAAGGAAAGAAAAACTTGTGTTTAGCCTAACCTTCAAAGTCATGGGCATAGTAGAGATATACAGATTAGATATTTATGAAAACAGTGCAAATTGTTCTCAGCAGCATGGTGGATTTATTTCCAAAATGGATCACAGTCTACTGCATAACACATAGGTAAGAAATTGAAAAAAGTATTGAAATTATTCCATGCACAGAATCAAACCAAAGTGAAGGGAAACAAAAATCATTGACTAAAGATGGTGCAGAATCTATGCAGACACAGTAAAATTAAATAATACTCCCCAGAATAATGAATGGGTAGAGATGAAATTAAAGAAGAAGTTAACCTCTGCAATCATAAGACTATGCAGGAGAGATAAAGAAAATATAGAACACAAATAAAGAAGTCTAACTGATATGTTTACAGTAGTAAATTGCCATATTTCAGTATCAAAATGAGGCCGGGGTTTAGTTCAGCAGCAGAAGCACCTGCATGGTAGGCACAAGGTCCTGAGTTCCAACACTTGTACAAAAAAAAAGTAAAGAAAATAAAAGAAAATCACAGTGTACTCAAAAAATAACCAGATTCAAATCCTGTATTTTGAGGTCCTGCATAGCACACAAAAACAAAATCCAAACACAATGCTTATATAAAGAGATATAGTACAAATGTGTATAGGCCACAAAGAAAAATAATTTATAAACATCAGAGCACATTAATGTCATTGCAGCTAAGAATCAATACAAAGAATTCATGAATTGAAGAGTTGTTTCTTTGAAATACTTAATATGATAATCAATTTATTTTAAAAAGCTAGCAAAAATAAGATAATCATACAATTAGAAATGAAAGGAGTGACATCCAAACATTCTGCCCAAACCCTGAAGACTATTGGTGGCTACTATGAGAACCTATATTCTTCATAATGTAAAACTGTGAAAAACAGTCAGAATTCTTTGATGCATATGAAATATAAAAGTTTAATGAAAGAGATACGCAAATTCTAAATTTTCAGAATCAGTCAGTAACAAAATAATAAAGAACTACCAAATAAGTAAATTCTTGCTTTTAAGACATTCACTTTGAGCTCTTTAGATGTACCACCAATACCTCTCAACCACTTCCTGAAAAATGAAAAAGAAAGAAATATTTCCAAATGAATTTGTGGAAGCAAGAAATACTCTAACTCCAAAACCAGAAAAGGTCCTAAATGAATAAGGAAAACTACTTTCTAAACTCTTTAATGAACACAGAGGCAAAGCTCTTCAGTAAGATTCCAACAGATAAATTGAAGCAAAGTATCACAAAGATCATACAGCATGACCAAGGAAAATTTACTTCAGAGATGCAGAAATGGTTTACTCTACCTCCCCAGATACTAGAATTAAGGAAAAAATACATGATCCCCAGATAATAGAATTAAGGAAATAATATATATTCATTTTGATACATTCAGCAAAAGCATCTAAAATATTCAGTATCCATTCAGGGGAAAACTTTCAAGAAAGTAAGAATACAAAATCCTTATTTTAATCTTGTAATTTTGTAATAGAAATCTATCTAATGACCATGCACTTAGTCACTGAGCTAAATCTTCAGCTGTTTTAGCTTAATTTTGTAAATTTATCTGTTACAAAGTAATGGTCACCTTCATATGTATTTGCAAAAATCTGGAAATTTTCCCTCTCGATTCAGGATACATGGATGTTTATGATTATAACTTTTATTCCATATAGTTCTCAAAAGACTTACTAAATTAATTGGACAAGAAAAAAGACAAAAGTCAGCATAGATACAGAACAAAGAAATGAAACTACCATTATTTGTAGATGCCGTGGTCTTCCTCATAATAGACTCACAAAACTATAACAAAAATGAGAATTACCACAAAACTCAATAGTGTAGCAGTGTAGAAAGCCAACACACCAAAATTAATAGTGTTCTTTTACACCAACAGCAAACTTGTGGAGAGGAAAAAGTACAAAAATATACTTTTCACAACAGTATTAAAAAAAAAAAAACGAAGTAACAGTGGAAAAAACAAAGATAATGATATTCCACTACAATGAAGCAATTACAATAATGCTTTGAAAAAGATTAAAGAATACAGCAGAAAATGAAAAGATGTTCCTTTTCTAGAAAAGACAAAATCAATACACCTAAAATGGCCATTCTATCAAAACTATTATATAGCTTAAATGCAATACCATACATAACATCATTCACTTTATCAATAATAAAACTGGAGAAAGCAAATCTAAAAATTCACATAGAAATAGAAGACATCTAACAGTGTAGACAATTAACAGTAAAAGGAATTCTGGGAAACAAGGGCATAACAATGGCTTCACATTCCTGAACAGAGATCAATACAGAATTGGATTGTTTTAAAAATTGTGGGCTCAAAACCTGAGAAAGACCCAACTAAAAAAGAGAACTATAGACCAATCTCCCTAACGAACACAGATGCAAACATCCTCAATAAAATATTGGCAAATAGGATGCAGCATCATCAAGAAGATTATACACCATGATCAAGTGGGATTCATCCCAGGAATGCAAGGATGGTTCAACATTCGTAAATCAATAAATGTAATCCACCATATCAATAAAGCCAAAAATAAGAATCACATGATCACTTTTATAGATGCAGAAAAAGCCTTTGATAAGGTCCAACATTTATTCATGATAAGAACTTTACAGAAAATTGGAATAGATGGTCTTTATTTCAAAATAATAAAGGCCATTTATGACAAACTAACAGCCAGCATCATACTAAATGGCCAAAAATTGAAAGCCTTTACTTTAAAATCAGGCACAAGACAAGGATGTCCTTTATCATCACTCCTATTTAATATAGTACTGGAAGTACTAGCCAGAGAAATTAGGCAAGAGAGAGAAATAAAAGAGGTAAAGATAGGAAAAGAAGAAGTTAAATTACCATTGTTTGCAGATGACATCATACTCAACATAGAAGACCCACTAAAGTCCACTGAAAGACTCTTAGATACAAAAAATAAATTCAGTAATGTAGCTGGATACAAAACCAAAACTCAGAAATCAATAGCATTCCTATACACGAACAACAAATTCACAGATAGGAAAATAAGAGAAACTGCACTCTTCACATTAGCAAGCAAAAAAAATGAAATATATAGGAATTACTCTTATGAGAAAGTGAAATACTTACATAGTTAAAATTATAATACACTGAAAAATGAAATTGAAGATGATCTCAGAAAATGGAAAGACATCCCTTGCTCATAGATAGGAAGAACAAACATTGTGAAAATGGCCATTCTCCCAAAACTGTTATATAGATTCAATGCAATCCAAATAAAAATACTGTCAACATACCTTATAGATCTAGAGAAATCACTCCTAAATTTCATCTGGAACCAGAAGAGACCTAGAATAGCAAAGGCAATTCTATGCAGCAAAGACAAAGCAGGAGGCATCACAATCCCTGACTTGAAGTTATACTACAAAGCAACAGTAGTAAAATCAACATGGTATTGGAATCAAAACAAAGCCGAAGATCAATGGAATAGATTAGAAGATACAACCACAACTACAAACACACTCAACCACCTTACCTTTGATAAAGGAGCCAAGCAGGTTCACTGGAAGAACAACAGTCTCTTTAATAAATGGTGCTGGAAAAACTTGCTCTCCATTTGCCTAAAGCTAAAGCTAGACCCATGTCTATCACCATGTACTAAATTAAAATCTAAATGGGTCAAAGATCTGAATATTAAAACAGAAATACTAAATCTTTTGGAAGACAAATTGGGTTGAAACCTTGAAGACATAGGAGTAGGTAGAGAATTCATGAACAGGACTCGAACTGCACAGGAAATACTTCCCAGAATCAATAACTGGGACCACTTCTTATTAAAAAGTTTCCGCACGTCAAAAGAAATCTCCAGCATAGTGAAAAGAAAACTCACAAACTGGAAAAAGATTTTAGTGAACTCTCTCTCAGACAAGGGACTCTTGTCTAAAACATATAAAGAATTAAAAAAACACAGACCCCCAAAATTCAAAGATCCAATCCAAAAATGGGCATCTGAGATGAATACGCACTTCTCAGATGAAGAAATGCAAATGGCAAATAAATACATGAAAAAATGTTCATCATCATTGGTCATTAGAGAAATGCAAATTAAAACCACACTGAGATTCCTTCTCACTCCGGAAAGAATGACCAGGATCAAGAAAACCAACAACAACAAATGCTGGAGAGGCTCTGGGGAAAAAGGAACTCTCCTACACTGTTGGTGGGAGTGTAGACTGGTGCAGCCTTTGTGGAGGTCAGTCTGGAGATTTCTCAAAAAGGTGGGATTGGAAGTCCTGTTTATTCCAGCTATTCCACTTCTAGGCATATTCCCAGAAGAACTGATGGCATCATACCACAGTGATATATGTGCACCTATGTTTATAGCAGCACAATTTGTAATCGCCAGATCTTGGAAACAACCCAAGTGTCCATCAACTGAGGAATGGATAAAAACTTTTGGTATTTCTATACAATGGAGTATTATTCAGCTATAAAGAAGGATCACATTGAGCTATTTATCAATAAATGGGCGCAGCTTGAGACCATACTCATAAGTGAAATAAATCAATCTCACATGTGTGAATACCGAATAGTTTCCCTAATGTAAGTAATGATTCAACTATATAAAAATATGTGGTAATCATGATTCCCCATTATGTGGCCTTGAAGCCTTATAAAGTTTTCACTTATTAATTGGAAAGGCTTAATTCTGGGCTTCTTGATATGGAAATATTTGAAGCTATAGTATACGAAGTTTTATTCAACTATTTCAAGGAAAAAGACAGACACTATGGTAACTACTATTAAGTCGGGTTATTTGGTGGTGAAGTGCTAGGTTGCTGAAACAGTCATGCTTTGACCTGCATTGTTATATTGTTATGTCCTGTTTTATCTCAATCTCTCCCTTATTCTTTAAAAAATTATTTAGTTATTTCTTATGTTTGTTTTAATTAAGGGGAAAAATTTTAAAAATTAGCAGGATATATAATGGGTAACTTTTGTGATTTCCTATTAACTTGTTTTGAAGTCCTGTAATACTCCCATGATCTTGTTTTGACTGATTAGACTCTGTTCCATTCTGTATGATAGTATCAATTTTGAGGGTATAGGCAACTACTTTGAAGGCAATAAGATTCACTAAGATGCCCATTCTGGTTTGACTTATTGTCTCTTTGGAAGTCCTGTAATGTTTACAATGCTTAAGTTTTATTGGTCTTGTTCTCTACTGTTTTGTTCAACTTTATAATATATAATAAGATAGACAATTCTTTTTAAGGAAACAAGAGACATTGTTGATAACCATTGTTGATAACCTTGTACTCTGTTTTACATCATGTGCTTTGTCTCTCCTTGGTTTTGACTGACAGCTTTGTTTTGCCATATTTGACTTTATTCGATCTCCCCCCAAACAAAGTAGCAAGAACTAAGGAGTAATAAAACGCAAAATGTGTAAATTTTGTTGTAAAAAAGAGAGGGAAAAAAAGAACTCTAAAGGATACAACAGCAAGTGTGTTTAGGGGTGTTAAATAGCTGACCATATTAATATTTTTGGTTGGATTATTGAACACAACTGTTTGCAGTCTCACTGTTTGAATGTCCACTTTGTATTCTTTGCTACTGTGATTTGAGCAACTATTTCTAAGATAATAATATGCAATCTATTAACTGGTGGTTTCTTACTGTTTTTTTTTTTTTTTTTTTGCAGTTCTGTATTACTTGTACACTAACACCGCTTTGTTTTGTTTTGTGTTTTTCTCTTTTTCCTTTTAAATAAAAGTTTTTAAAAAGTAAAAATAAAAATTGTGGACCCATTGCACAGAAGAGAAGGTAGAAACACAACTCCAGACACAGTTACATGACCTGCACAAAGAAGCCAAACTTTCTTTGGAGAAAAACAGACTGATGAACAAATTGCACTGCAAAAAATGGCCCAACATGCTTAAATTTGAACTTTTTCCCATAACTGATACCATACATAATAATACAAAAAATGAGAATAAAATTTCAGCATTAAAACAAAAACACTTAATATGCTGGCAGACAAAAATGCATAAACATTCAAAACATAAGCTGCATACAAAGAATTTCTAAATAAAGTTTCCATTGTGCAAGAAATAATACCAAGAATCCACAAATAGGATCATATTATATTTAAATATGCTTTATGACAAAGAACCCAGCAACCAAGTGAATACTAAATCTATAAAATGGGAAAACATGATGGCCAATTGTTGTTAGACAAAGAGTAACATCCAGAATATATGAAAAACACAGAAGAAATTAAACTCTCTATTTCCAGAATCAATTCTAAAATGAATTATCATTTTTGAGTTGGAGAAACACTAACAGCCAATAAATACATGAAAAACTTTACAGTATCACTTTAGACAGTATCTATCCACTGTCACTCCAATACAACACAGACCACTTTAAAACCTTCCCCATATTATGCATTTTAATGTGGCTTCAGATGCAGTATTAAAGGTCCAGAAGACTCAGAAACACATCTAAATGTGAGAATTTCCAATAAATTTTGATAATTTTCTTAACAAATGAAACAAAATTCTATGTATGTTTTCAATCTGTTATTGTAGTAGATAGCCAGCCTCCATACTGAGCTTTCGCCCTCAAAAGTTCTAGTGTTATTTTTTCCTACAGCCTTTCCTATGATACTCACGAACTTCTAAAGGTCTTTGTAGCCTGCAGGGGCATGGCTTGGTCAGACCTGAAGCCCAGAGTAGTGTTTTCAGTTGGTTTCGAAATAAACCTGTCATGTTGAATTCTTACCTCTGCTTCTTTTAATTTTTCCCTAACAACCCACATTTCAGAAATGCAAATTAGAGCAACAACAGCATTCTCTTTCACCCATGGAAGAATGACTACCACCACCAAGTCCACCAATAGCAAAGTTAGTGAGGCTGTGAAGAAAAAGGAACCACTCTTCTTTGTTGGTTTGAGTGTAAAGTGATACAAGCACTTTAGAAATCAGAATTGAGAGTCCTTAAATACTACAATTGTAATTTACATTTTACATGGCTATTAACCTTTACGTACCTTGCCACAAGAGGTAGAAATATTAAGCTACAGTGATGTATGAATTCCCATGTTTACAGCAGCACAATTAATAGTAGCTAAGTCTTGAAAACGGTGTATGTCCCCATTCCTGGAGGAATAATTTCAAAGAAATATACTGTTGCTAAGAATGGAGTAACACCTTAAAGAAAGATAAATATGAAACAGTTGTAGGAATTTGGATGTAATGAGATCATAATGTTGAGGGATGTAGATTAAATACATAAGCTTGAACATTGCATGGCTTGCGTTCTAAGAAAAGTTTATATGGATAATAGGGAGAAAAGAGAAAATTTGTTGTTTTCTAACTATATTTCTACTGACTTTCTTATTTAATCACTATGTTTTGAGAGATCATTTTGCATGATTCTATTACTTTGGATATATTTAAGATTTTTATTGGTTTTATGGTTATCTATTTTGCATAAAAAAAGGAAAATCATTATCAGAATAGTAAAGACTACAGAAATACAAGATGAGTGGTTTTCAACATTTAGATGACAGGCATTCAGTGTTGATACTACTAGGTGGATTGTGTTTTTTGGGGGGGATAAATAAGATAACCTAAGTTTAACTAAAGTCATTGTTGTGCATCATTGCCATCACAACTTACATTCTAATATTCTAAAGAACCAAGCTGTAATTTTAACCTAATTGAAAGAAAAACCAAAGAATTCTTTGAACATTTAGAAAGACTCAAAGTTATGTGTCTATTTCAATAATTTAATAATTGTGAAGTAGAGAAGGTCAATAAATTCACTTAATTTTCAGAGAATATCTTACGAAGGAATGAAAACTAGGTTGATATTTGTCTAACCTAGTGAACATAGTCCCAGTATTTCTCAAAGTAATCTTCATACATTCTGTTTTTCTCTCCTTAGTGATTACACATGCAGTTTAATTAAAGAAAACCATTGTCTCCCCCCAGCCACTCCCAAGCAGCCCATTGCTGCCTGTGTTATGCCTTGTGAGCTGAAAGTGGGGGCAGCAACTTCAAACCAATGAGTATAGGGAGCCGAGTGACAGGCATTGCTGCCTCCATGCCTCTCTCTATGGGCACTGCATCTGCCTACATTAACCATAATCCTCTCCTGTTTGTGACATGTATCTGGATGTGACAGTGACCCTGTTGTATTCATCTGTTTAACCTCTTCCTGTCCCAACTCCCGCCCTTAGCCTATAAAACGTGTGATAATTTTCTGAATAAACCAAAGGCTTGATTGGATTATCTCGACTTGCCTTCATCTCTTTTGTCTCCCCCATGTCTTTTATTTAATCCCTGTTCCCCCTCCAGGAGTTCTGGATATGTTGATCTGCAGGCCGGATCAACTGGCACCCAGCGTGGGAGCTCCTGGCACAGAGGAGTTAACGAGGAAGCCGTTCGAGAGACAGCCGGCTTAAACTGAAAGTGAAAGCAAATTGAACCGGAGACCTCTGCTGAGGAGTGAGTAAACTGAATCAAGGATTAAAGCTTAAAGCTTCAGAACATTAAATTAAGTACCGAGACCTGCACAGACGACTACCCAACGTCTTGTCCGAGTCATGGTGAGTGAACGGCAACCCCATTTCCCTTCCCGGACATGGGTCAAGTATTGAATGAACATGAAGTGTTCGTGGAAGGTCTTATAAAGGCACTAAACACAAGAGGGGTAAGGGTTGCAACAAAAGAATTATTACAGTATTTTCAATTTATTCATAAGGTTTGCCCTAGAGGGTTCTATAGATACCAAGAGGTGGAAAAGAGTAAGAGATGCTTTAAAAGATTATTATAGAGTTTTCAGTCCAGAAAAGGTTCCTGTGACCACCTTTACATATTGGAATTTAATCTTTGAGCTGCTTGCCCAGAGGCATGCAGAGCCTCAGATTGAGGAGACAGTTGCACTAGGTGAGACTGCCCTGCGTGACTCCGTTAAATCTACCTCAAAACCATCCTCAGAAAAATCTGAAGCCTCTGATTTCTTAGATGCAGAGGATTGATAGCCTGTTAGAGGTCCTCGTACATGGTGATCTGCCACCCCTTCCACCTGTTGACATGATCAGCAGGTACCAGGATGGCAGCCCGCCACTCCCTGTGCCTCCATTGCCAATTGGGGATTCATATAAGCCTTTAGACCCTGGCTTTTCTGATTCTCAGGAGGTCAACTGGGAACAACCAACACAAGCCTCTACATATCACCCTAACCCTGTTGCAGCACCGGCCACTATTAGGCCATCCCCTGACTATGATGATGCACTCAGCATCTGCTCTCAACCTTCTAGCACATTAGTGGAATTAGAGCAAAGAAAAAAGGATCTTTTAAAACAGATACAGCTAGAAAAAGAATGCCAAAATCTTTCAATTCATTTGCAGGCCCTCTGAGCTACACAGTTTTATAGTGTCCCTGAGATGGAGCCTGCCTCCAGCACGCCTTGTAGTGCGCTTAAAATGGTGCCTGCCTCTAGCAGCCAGCCTAAAACGGCTTTCCCAGTCACAGAGGCCTTTACTCCCCCATGAGATGTTGAAGAGGGCACTGAACCACAAGCTATTAGGATACACACACCTTTCACTGTGGCAGCCTTAAAAGAGTTAAAGGCCGCAGTCTCTCAATATGGCCCGACTGCCGCCTACACCATTGCAGTTCTAGATTCTTTGACTCAGGATTGCATTATTCCTAATGAGTGGAAAGACTTAGCAAAAACCACCATCTCTGGAGGCAATTATCTATTATGGAGATCTGAATTTTTTGATCAATGCGAGGACATAGCCAGAGAAATGCCACCCGGCCAAACACCTGGATCCTCACTATGCTTACAGGAACAGGAGATTTTGCCACAAAAGAGAACCTAATGCAGTTCAATTTGGGCCTCTTTGCCCAGATTAATATGGCAGCCATTAGAGCATGGAAATGGCTCCCCTCAGGAGGCAAGCCTACCTTATCTCTCACCCAAATAAAATAAAAGCCTGAGAAGCCCTTTTCAGACTTTGTCGATCGCCTCTTACAGGTGGCAGAGCGTCTTTTCAGCTCCACAGAAACAAACTGTCCTGGTTAAACAATTGGCTTATGAAAATGCAACCTCAGATTGTCAGGCTGCAATTCGACCACATCGCAAAAAAGAGGACCTATCGGGTTATATCCGCTTATGTACAGATATCGGGCCAGTTTATCAAGGCCTAGCCATGGCTGCAACACAACAAGGTTGCATAGTTACACAATCCCTTTCTCGTCCTAAAAAAGATGCCATTTGTTTCAAATGTGGCCAAAATGGCCACACGGCTCGTGAGTGCAAAAGAAAAAATCAAAATCAGTCCTCTACAAAAAAACCAGGGCTATGTCCTAGATGTAAGTGAGGAGACCACTGGGCTAATGAGTGCAAATCCAAAAGAGATGTTCATGGTAACCCTCTTCCCCCACAGGGAAACAGGTTACGGGGCCGGCCCCAGGCCCCAATTCCGGACAAACCCGTGGGGTTCCAAGGTTTGTCCCAGCAAAAAACCATCCATTTCAGACCTCTTCAAGGCAACCCCAGGGAGTGCGCGGTTGGACCTCTGTTCCACCTCCAACACAGTATTAACCCCTGACATGGGTGTTCAGATCATGCCATCAGGAATCTATGGGCCCCCTCCCCCCAGGACTTTTGGATTTATTATTGGACGTAGTAGCACTATGCTTAAAGGATTACAAGTTCTACCCGGGATAGTAGATAGTGATTGCACAGGAGAAATAAAAGTCATGGTTTCGCCCCTTGTCAGTGTCATACCAGTTAGGACAGGACAACACCTTGCTCAATTGCTGCTATTGCTGTTGGGTCAAACATCTAATAAATCCATAACTCCTTATAGGGGGAACTCCTTTCCTGGAGCTTCTGATGTATATTGGGCCCAACGTATCTCCAAACAAAAACCCCTCATGACTCTATCTTTGGATGGAAAAAGTTTCTCAGGCCTCATTGATACAGGCGCAGATGTTTCCATTATCAAAAAGGAGGAGTGGCCTACTGCCTGGCCTTTAGAAACAACCTTAACACACCTCCAAGGGATTGGACACTCAAAAAATCCACCACGCAGTTCCAAACAACTGGTTTGGAGAGATCAAGAAGGTAATCAGGGACACTTACAACCTTATGTCATAGAGAGTCTGCCTCTTAATTTATGGGGTAGGGACCTACTCTCCCAAATGGGATTAATTATGGGAAGCCCTAATAATGTTGTCACAATGAAAATGCTTAATAAGGGCTACCTGCCAAAACAGGGCTTAGGAAAAATAACATGGGCATTATTGATCCCATCATTCCCATCCCTAACAATGCTAAAGTTCAGTTAGGCCATTTTTCTTAGGGGCCATTGACACTCCTGCGATCCATGCTAAACAAATTACATGGCTGTCAGAAGAGCCGGTATGGGTCGATCAGTGGCCTTACCTCTGAAAAGCTTGCAGCCGCACAGCAGCTTGTGCAGGACCGGTTAGATGCAGGCCACCTTGTCCCTAGTAATTCCCCTTGGAACACACCTATCTTTGTTATCCGGAAAAGGTCAGGGAAATGGAGGCTGCTACAAGTACTTAGGGCGATAAATAAGACAATGGTCTTAATGAGGCCCCTACAGCCAGGCATCTCCTCACCCAGTAACATTCCCTTGGGATTTTTTAAAATTAAAGATTTTAAAGATTGCTTTTTCTCTATCCCTTTACATCCAAAGGACCAAAAGCGTTTTGCCTTAAGTCTCCCATCAATTAATTTTAAAGCCCCTATGCAGAGATTTCAATGGCAAGTTTTGCCGCAAGGTATGGCTAATTCCCCCACACTATGCCAGTCTTTTGTAGCCACTGCAATATAGCCAGTCAGAGATCATTGGCCACATATCTATATTATTCATTATATGGACAATATCTTCTTGGCCGGAGCTGATCAAAACCAAACCCTAATGTGCTACCAGGACTTACAGGTTGCCTTACAAGAGGCTGGACTTCAAATAGCCCCTGACAAAGTACAGCTTACTGCTCTATATACATACTTGGGTTTTCAATTATGTAGCACTCAAATACTCTCTTCAAGGCCCCAACTGAGGCTTGATGGCCTCAGAACACTTCATGACTTCCAAAAACTATTGGGAGACACTTAATTGGCTCATACCATTTTAAAAACTAACTAAACATGATTTACAGCTCCTTTATGCGCTGCTTTGGGGAGACATAGATCCAACTTCCCCCCGAGAGCTTACACCTGATGCCAGGAGAGCATTCAGTAAAGTAGAAGAGGCTATTGCTCAACAAACTGTTTCCTTTATGGACTACAATGAGCCTTTACAGTTTCTCATTTTTAATACAAAGCTTTGCCCCACAGCAGTGTTCTGGCAACAAGCTCCCCTCATGTGGGTCCATTTATCAGTCTCCCCAAAAAGAACACTTTTGCCTTATTTCCAAGCTGTCTCAGACCTAATAATTCAGGGTAGAAAGCAAGGAAAATGTACTTTGGCAAAAAACCAGACATTATCATTCAACCTTTTACAAAAGACCAAATAGATTGGCTACTTCGGAGTACGGAAGTGTGTCCTATTGCCTTAGCTTCCTTTTCAGGGACTATTGACAATCATTACACTCCAAATAAGCTAGTTGACTTTGCTAATCATCACCCATTTATATTCCCTAAAGTCACAGCTTCACAACCCCTTCCAGGTGCCCTGGTGTTATTCACTGATGGCTCATCCTCCAGAAGGGCTGCTTATGTATCCCAAGACAATGTTTCTACCCTCCAAGCAGAAACTTCCTCTGCACCATTAGCAGAGTTAGAAGGTATTCTTGCAGCCTTTGCTGCTTACTCTGACCGACCATTTAATTTGTATACTGACAGTGCTTACCTTGCTCAGTCTGTTCCATTATTAGAGACTGTTGCTACCATATGTCATGATTCCCCAGCTTCAAATCTGTTCAAACAATTACAATGCTTCATATGGCTTGGCCATCGTAAGTTCTTTATCGGTCATCTGCAAGCTCATTCCAACCTCCCAGGGACTCTTGCCCAAGGAAATCATTTGGCTGATGTTGTGTAAGACTGGTGTTGCAAGAAAGACTCCAAGGGCCTCACTCTCATGTAAGAACAAAGGGGTTTTTATTATTCCGTGTACATGGGGTCCTCCAAACAGGTGGAAACAGAGAACCCTGAGTTGGGGCAAGGCTGGTGTTTTTAAGGGGGAAAAACTGCAATGTAAGTGTTTATTACAGAAGCCAATCATTACAGTTAGTGCAGAGCGGTGGGCATCTTATCTATCTGCTATTGGTCAGTTAATAAGGGGTGACCAGCGGGTCAGAGTTAATTAACTGTCTTTGTTCTGCACAAATTATCTTTAAGACACCTGGTTTCTGTAGGCTCGAATCTGTCATATTTTACAACCCTGATTAGTGTAATGGCAGGCTCTATCTCTGAGTTGCCTGGCACAGCACATCCCAAGAACATCACAGCCACAGATTTTTTTTTCTTCCTTCAGGACTGAGTTAGGACTGAGTCACGAGGCCCAGTGCAGTTTCTAGCTGAGAAACAGCATCTTGTTTTTAACCTTTAAATTTCTGGTTCTTCATTCCCCCCTCTTGATGCATAATACCTCTAATCTTAGAGGTTTAATTCTAGCTAAGGGAGTATATTGTTGTGTAAGGACCATTATTTTCATCTGAGAGACTTGGGAGTTAATCAACTGAGTTATGTGATTTATAAAGAAACCTGGAGAGCCATCAAACTTGTTGACCCAAGTCTAGAAACTGTATTGCTGTCCACTTAGCTCTGACAACCTTGGGAGTTTCTGGTGTTTTTTTAAATTACTCCCATCCTGCAAACTGACATTATCTCAGAATGGCACGTCTGCAGCAATATTTGGAGAACAAAGTGGGGAAGTTCATTATCCCAGGACAGCTCGTTTTCACTAGTGGGTGCGAAGAAGTCAAGAGTTACAAGAAGCTGAAACTTAAGTTTTACAAAGATCTGATATCTAACTCATTTGATGCATACAGAACAAAAGGAAACCAGCAAATGTGGTTTGGGCCATAGTATTTCCCGGTAATTTCTTTGAAGCTAAACAGTTCTTAAACTTTGGGGCAGGCTTATTTTATGACAGATCATCACTGGGTCGGGGAGAGGTCACCAGAAACCCAAATTCTTTATGGCCTAGATAGATAGGTGAGGGGAGAGGGAGGCAATAAGGTGCCATACAGAACAGAAAGGCGGTTATGTATCAAGATCAGGGTAAAGGGCCAAACTCACATGCAAATCTCTCTGCACACAGCCAGGTTACTTTAAACAAATGTAAATTAATTATCATTCTAGTTTTCTTGAGCTCTTTAGTGGAGAGTAGAGGTGCCTAGCAGTGATTAACAACCCTTGTTAGCTTGTTTTAGCACAGCTTCTGTAGTTTGTAGAGGGCAACAATGGTTAACGTATCAATTAGGTGAGATTCTTGTAATTCTTTACAGAGGAGAGTGTTGTGCAACATATCAATTAGGTCACTTAACATATCAGTTAGGGAAAAAGGATAAAAAAAACATTTAGTAAGCCACTTTACAGGTTTGTTATAATACACATATAATGAAGCTATTTTCTTAGAGTACAGCATTTCCCATTGATTGACTCATTAGCATCTGTTTATAACCTTGCATGTGTTTTTAAAATCATAAGCTTTTAAGAACTTTGACATAGTTTATCTACCTGTTTACAACATAAGGCCCAGTAGGAGGATTGACAAAGGTCTTGCAGCTGTCATTAAAGCTGTTAACGAAAAGGAAAAAGAAAACCAACATTTAAATTTACTCTGTTTTATCATACAATTAACAATTTTTAAGTCAGACAGAGGCCTCCTTGGGGTCTCTACATAGGAGGAGAACACAAAATTATCAGTTATATTAGACAATCTTAAGCTTTAAAGTGTCCTTAGAAGAAATGACAGTTCACTTATCCGCAGGCTGATGGTCTTTTGAAGCTGGGACCTGTTTGCAGTGGGAACGTTGAATCCAGGAAGGCTTTCAGCTACTTTGACAGTCCATTTTGGCTCAGGAGATTCACGGAGAGGTTGCTTGTCCAGGTGACTAGGCTCTTTAGCTCGCAGTGGGCAGCAGCAAAATAACCAGTGGATGGAAGTCACAGCTAGCTGAAAAGTCTGGGGGAGACATAATAAGATCTTGATTAGTTAAATCAGCAAATTTCTAGAAACCTTTTCACATAAAACCTCAAAAGAGGAAATATCTGCAACACACACACAAAGGGGCAGAAGGAAAAGAGACTCACCCAGTATTCGTCAGTTTTTAAGGCCATTAGTAATTATGGTCTTTAAAATCTGACTTATCTTTTTACCTTTCCTGAACTCAGAGGCTGGTAAGCCCAATCGAGTTTTTTAATTGATCTGCAAAGCTTAGGTTAATTTGAGTTACTAGGCTATAAAAGCCAGGCCATTGTCGGACCCCATGGATAAAAAGGGAGACCAAATCAGGGAAACTGTTATCAGAGCTGACTCAGACTAAGTAGAAAATGCTTTTACTCATCTAGTGAAAGTATCAACCATTATAACATTTATATCCTTGAAGTTTAGGCTTTTTATTTTTGTAAAATCTATTTTCCAGTGTTTTTAGGCATAGTCCCACAATAACCAGTGGTTTCTATTTGTTGCAGTACTTTTGGATTTACCAATTGGCACTGAGGGCATCTGAAGCTCACAGACTGGGCTAGCTTGATATTAGCCCCCGGGAATCTCTCGGAAGTTGAGCTGCCAGATGCTGGTCTTTTTAAGTGCAAATGGGCTCTGACAAAGAAAATAGGTGGGATCAGCAGTAATGTCAAGCTTATCTCAATTCCCACTGATTTGGGGGCTTTCTGGCTGTCTTTTGGAAGGTGGCATTTGCCAAATTGTTTTCTCCTATAACAAGATCATCTTCTGCCCAATGGCTTATACAGCAGATAGTAGCCACTCTCCTTGGCATCTAGATGGCAGCCAACAAGTCCAAATTTAGGGAGCAACTTTAATCTTTTGACTCCAGAAGACAATAAACACCATTTTTGATAAAGACAACTTGAGGACTCTGTGTACGCAATGAGTTTAGCCCACTATGCTGATGTCTCTGGCTCTAAGATTTGTTCCCATAGAACCTAAGATTTTGTGTAACGGCAGCTCCCACGACCCGCTTACCTTGATAGACGTAACTGCTTTCATCAGAGAAGTAGGATGAAACTCTAGACAGTAGCTTATCCACTAGATAAGGTTGACGTCCTGTGAGGTGATCAATGACCTCAGTGCAATTGTGGAGAGGCATGGAGGGGTCGTCCTCAGGCAGCAAAGTAGCCGTGTTTGAATATGCTGTTTTCAGATATAGTGCCTGATAATGTATGGCTCAGGAATTAGACATCCATCAGTCTGGTGGGGCATTGATGAGAGTCTCCAGTGAATAGGAGGAAACAATTAAGAGTTTGTGTCCAAAAGTCAATTTTAAGCCTCCTTTATGAGGGGGCCATTGAGGAAATCACTGCATACAGCGTGGCCATCTGGCTGCCACAGAACCAAGTCTCTTGGAAAGGTAGGCAACAGGCCTCTGCCAGGGTCCCAAACTCTGGATCAGTCCTGTGGCTCCTAGAAATTTTGTACTTGTCTTTTAGTCACAGGGACTGGAATCTGTTAGATGGCTCACAACAACCAGTGTAGTCTTTTTTTATGTAGACTGGTTCTGATAAGTTTGGGGGAACTCGCATCAGAGCAGTTACTTTCTCGGCTGGCCTCTCTGATGTGATTGCTACTCTTTGAGCAGCCTGATCTGCCAAATTGTTTCCTCAGGTGAATAGAAGCAATCTGCTGACAGCCAAACTGCTTCCAGCAAATCTAGGATCTGTGGAGCCCTCTTTTTTTTTTTTTTTTTTTTTTTTTTTTTTTTTTTTTAATCTTAGCTCTGGCCGAGGTTAAGAGACCTCGCTCTTAATAGATGGCTCTATGTATATGTATAGTAGCAAAAGCATATCTACTATCAGTATAGATGTTTACCCTCTTTCCCGTGGCTAGTTTTAGTACCTCAGTCAAAGCATTGAGCTCTGCCTGATGGTCAGAGATGCCAGGCTCTAACCGCTTAACCCAGAGTACCTCCTTTTGGTGGTCACTGCTGCCCCGGCCACTCATCTGCCTCTGCCATTCTGGATGAAGCTGCTTCCATCTGTGAAATTTCTCAGGTCGTTGTCAGGCATAAGGGTGGCCGGGTTTAAAGCTGAAGAAGTCTTGAAAACTACCAATTCTGGGTCTAGGAGCAGGGCCTAATAGTGTGAGATTTTAGCATTTACATTTTTGGGAGGGGTTTTGATAACAGTCTCTAAACTGTGAGAGGTCACTACAGAAATTTTCTGTTTCTTAGCCTCTTTTAAGTAGCATTGTCACAGCAGCCAGAATTTTTAGGCATGGAGGCCACCCTCTTGTTACTGGATTGAGCCTTTTGGAAAGATAGGATATAGGCCTCTTTCAAGAGCCAATGTCCTGGGTTAGGACTCCTTTGGCAATGCCCCTGAGTTTATCTATGAACAAAGTGAATGGCTTGGTAACATCAGGGAGTCCCAGGGCTGGGGCCTCTGTTAAGGCCCACTTGAGCTGCTGCAAGATCCATTTACATTTATAAGTCCAGTTTAGTGAGTTTTTCCCTTAAGGGAGCCATATAGAGGGTGAGCTGTTTCAGTAAAATTTAGAATCCACAGCCTGGAGTATCCGACAGCTTCCAGAAATTCGCGCACCTGTTTCTTAGTTTCTGGGAATGGGATCTGCAATATAGCCTGGGCTCCTTTTTAGACAAAGTCCTCCCCCCCCCCCGTTTTTTTTTTTTTGCACTTTGTAGCCCAGATAAGCCACAGCCTGACAGCACGATCAGGCCTTTTTAGCTGAGACTTTATAGCCTAATTGCCCCAAAGTCCTTAACAGTTTCTCAGTTGCCTCTCAATAAGCTTACAAGCTTTTGGGGGGGGGGGGATCGAGGCTATTAACAAGTCATTCACGAACTGGAGGAGCACTATCTCAGGGTGTTTTTTCTTCCTAAATTTTAAAAGATCTCTTGTGTTATCTCTATCAACTGGCTGAGGGGCATTTTCTCAAAAATTCTCAAACCTTTGTAATCTTTTTTCTAACATGTGGGGCTGACTGAGTTGCAAAGAGAACAACTGGTGATGCTGGGGAAACCCCCTTACCGCTGGATGTCCAATCGGGGTGGGACAAAGGGAAAACATGGTTTTGGCATTCCGGATCAGAGAGCAGGCTTTTTCTGGATGGCACATCACCTTTTGTCCTAGGGTGCCACGTGGCAGGCCATCATTTTACTGAAATTACATACTTAAGAAAAAGAAGCTTTTTCATAGGTAACAAAATGTGCCATATAATCTCCCAGATGTTCACAGCACATGTGAGAACTTATATCTTAACTCTATTATCATCTTTAATCTCATATTAATGGAAACACTTTGCAGCAAAGGTTGAGAACCTTATAAATAAATCTACCAAAACTGATCTAATACTGTCAAATTTTGAACACATTTACTTCTTGTCAAACCTGCTGTTTTCATTACTATAACCAAGACAAATAAAATTTACATCATCTCGAGCTTTCGGTAACTTACAATATACCTCCAAGTTTTATCTTATTTCATATTCTGGCACATCCAGACATTTTTACTTGAAGACAAACCACTTTCTTTGTCCCTCCTTTTTACTATCACCAGTCAATTACCTTTTCTCTCACTTCTCAGACAACATTAAAACTCACAACAAAACCCTTGAAGTCACCTTCTAGTAGTCTAAATCATATTTAACTATTTTATGCATTTTTACCACATTAAATGCTGGGGTTTTTTTTTGTTTGTTTTTGTTATTGTTTTTAAAAACTATAAACTTTTAACTGGCTCAATTACAGTATGACCTGGTTTTCACTTGGTAAAGCTGATATGATTTTTAAAAACCATAAATATACACATATATGTGCACATACGTCTACTTTTTAACCAGAAAGAAAAATACTCCTTTTAAAAGGCATGCCAAGGTTGCAAGCAATCAGTTGAAGACTTACATATTAAACAAGGCGCCACAACATTAAAGACACAAACAAAGGTTGTTTCTTGAACAGTTTGGTGAGCTAAAGGAAATAATTTTTCTTATCATGAACCTTGAATCTAGTAAGCCATATGGATCCTGCAACAGAAATGGGCAACAAGCCCCTAAGTTAGTAACAAATTTAAACAGGCAACCAAGGAGGAGAATGGCCAATACCGTAGGGAGGGCATTTTTCCCTCAGCTGTACCATCATTAATCATGTCCTTTTTAACCTGGAGAGAAAGATTGTGAGCTTGCTCTCAAATCTCAGGCCAATGGTCCAAGGTAAGGGAGAGAGGAGATGAAGTTGTCTGTCCCATCTTATCCTGGAGAAAAAGAGAATAATAACAATGAACAGGGAAGACACAGGCAAACACAAAATGTTTACATTTCAGAACACAACTCACAAGCCGGAATCACGCACACACATACCAAAACCACCAGGTGGAAACGAACCGGCAGAGTATTCCACAGCGAACATAGCCATGTAATGGCTACAACTAACGGCAGGAGCAACCTGCCCAACTCAGCAGGAGCGACCTGCCTACGTGAACATAGCCGTGTAATGGCTACAACTAACGGCAGGAGCGACCTGCCCAACTCAGCAGGAGAGACCTGCCTATGCGAACCGGTGAGCCACCAATGAACGTTCCTCAGGGGAACCTTGGGGCGTCCCCCAAGAGAAACAAACTGCCTTTGAAATCAGAACCAAAGAAAACAAATTGTTCAGGGCAGTAAAGAAAGGGGAGAAAATAAGCGATCGATCAAAATGAAAGTAAACAAAAACCGGCAGTACTACTTATCGCAGGGAGGTGCCGTTGGGGTCTCCCTCTGCGAGGAGGGCTGATCTCCCTGGGGCCTCCAAAATGTAAGACCGGTGTCACAAGGAAGAGTACATGGGCCTCACTCTCATGTAAGAACAAAGGGGTTTTTATTATTCCGTGTACACAGGTCCTCCAAACAGGTGGAAACAGAGAACCCTGAGTTGGGGCAAGGCTGATGTTTTTAAGGGGGAAAAACTGCAATGTAAGTGTTTATTACAGAAGCCAATCATTACAGTTAGTGCGGAGCGGTGGGCATCTTATCTATCTGCTATTGGTCAGTTAATAAGGGGTGACCAGCGGGTCAGAGATAATTAACTATCTTTGTTCTGCACAACTTGTCTTTAAGACACCTGATTTCTGTAGGCTCGAGTCTGACATATTTTACAACCCTGATTAGTGTAATGGCAGGCTCTATCTCTGAGTTCCCTGGCACAGCACATCCCGAGAACATCACAGCCACAGATTTTTTTTTTCTTCCTTCAGGGCTGAGTTAGGACTGAGTCACGAGGCCCAGTGCTGTTTCTAGCTGAGAAACAGCATCTTGTTTTTAACCTTTAAATTTCTGGTTCTTCAGTTGCTGTACGAGCACAGGTTTTTATGGCTCAGGACTCCAAGGTGTCTAAGGCCCAACAAGCCCATCAGCTACACCACCTCAGTGCTCACACCCTCCTCCTCCTCTACAAAATTACCCATGAGCAAGCCAGACAAATTGTAAAAAATTGCCCATCTTGTGCTATCCACTTACCTGTTCAACACCTAGGAATCAACCCTAGAGGTTTAATTCCTAACACCTTATGGCAAATGGATGTTACCCATTTCAATGAGTTTGGCAATGTAAAATATGTACATGTCATTATTGACACATATAGTAAGAGCCTTAATATCCTCCACACCACAGGTATACCTTATAATGCTCAGGGACAAGGCATTGTTGAAAGTGCACATCATTCTCTTAAATTCACCATAAATAAAATATAAAGGGAGACATGGTACTCCTCCCAGGGGTCCCCTAGAAATGTCCTTTCACATGCTCTTTTTATTTTAAAGTTTCTGACCCTGGATGCTTTAGGCTGCTCTGAAGCATCTTGGTTTTGGCATACTCAGACTCAAACACGGTTTGCATCTGTTTTATGGAGAGACCCACTAACCAATGTGTGGAATGGCCCTGACCCAGTCCTTATCTGGGGACGAGGTTCAGTGTGTGTTTACTCTCAACAAGATAGAGAAGCTAGATGGCTACCTGAATGCCTCGTAAAAGCAAGTAGACAGTTCTTCAAAGACCCCATGTAACACCCAGGAATAATGTTATTTCATGAGGCACAATCCCCTGTGTTCTCTTACAGGAGACACATCTCCCTGGAGCCTTATGCTGCTTAGTCAGCCTTCTTGAGCCACACCACACCCATGGTGAATTTCAACCCCTGCCAAACAGACTACAACTGCTGACAGCCATGCACAGAACCCCATGACTGTGGAAGAGGCTCTTCTCAGTCTGGAGGAACATACACCACCCAAATAGACTGCATCCAGTGTTATGCAAGGCATGCTCCAAGACATAGGAGAGAATGACTTCATACAGAGACTCCAACAAATGGCTGTCAACCCCTTCTCCTTGATTTGGGGGGGGGTTTCCCTTACCTAGTGCCCCTTTTGGGTCCCCTAGCTGCCCTATTGCTTCTCATTTCTGTGAATCCTTGTATTTTTCAGACGATTCTGATGTTCATTAATAACTGGATAGACACATTTATGGCAAAGCCCATTCAGGTACACTATCATCAGCTGGAGATTGCAGATCAACAAACCTACCAGGAAGGAATTCCCACAGTGGCCCATATGATGATGCGGCCTAACTGCCCTGGGGCAATGGACAGGCAGTCAGAGAAGGGCAACTAGGACATGCATGTTAATTCCAATGGCCACCTAAGACAGGCACAGGACCAACTGCTGTTCTGCAAGCCCATGACAGGTAAGGCCTGGGTGGTTCATGCAATGAGGTCCTTGACCTAAGACAGATGCTGTCCTCACAGGGCCTGCCATACTCTTAATTAAATAATATAAAAAGGGAGGAGATGTAGGGAGCCGAGTGACAGGCATTGCTGCCTCCATGCCTCTCTCTATGGGCACTGCGTCTGCATACATTAACCATAATCCTCTCCTGTTTACGTCACATAACCGGATGTGACGGTGACCCTGTTTTATTCATCTGTTTAACCTCTTCCTGTTCCAGCTCCCGCCCTTAGCATAGAAAAGGTGTGATCATTTTCTGAATAAACTTAAGGCTTGATTGGATTATCTCAACTTGCCTTCATCTCTTTTGTCTCCCCCATGTCTTTTATTTAATCCCCGTTTCCCCTTCCAGGAGTTCTGGATATGTTGATCTGCAGGCCGGATCAAATGAGGAAGCTTTGGTGTGATGTTCTGAGACTGGCCCTGCACAGTATTCTAAATCACTGGTGGAATCAACAGAGGGCCCCTCTTGGCCTCATTGGGCCCAATCCAGTAACCGCTCTTGATCTATGGCCAACTGCATTCAGCCTTGTGAGTCTAAAAGTCATGCAGTGATTTCTACTCCAGGAGAAAGCTTTGGCATCTAGCTGAGGAACTGGTAGGGCTCTGCTCAGTGTCCTACATTACTAGAGGACACACTGAAAGGTCTCTGTGGGCATACTTGAGCCCCATCCTGTGACTCTTCAGTGGTCAACAGCAGCCTGCATTTTCCTTCATGACCAAAAGGGTGCACGGTGATTTCCATCCCACAGGAAAGCTGTAGTATATCACTCCAAGACTGGTAAGGCCCTGTCCAGTGTCACACATCACTGGAGGACACATCAGAATGTTCCTCTGGGCTTTTTTTGGGCCATAACCAGCAATACCCAAGTGGACTACAGCTTAGTAAATTGGCTTGTGAACTGAAAAGGTATGCAGTGATTTCCACCCCACCAGGAGGCCTTGATGCACTGCTCTGAGACTGGGAGGACTCGAGACAGTGACCACAAGTGACAGGAAGCCACATGGCAAAGTCTGTCTAAGGATCTCCACTCAACTGGGGAAACTCCTTTTAATAGAGATAGGTATTCCCAACCCAAGAAATGACTGAGACCTTGCCTTTACTTTCACTAAGGGAATATAGTTAATGACAAAAAAAAAATAGCACCAAATCTAGTCTCAAACTACTAGCCCACACAAAGCAGGCCTATAAGATATGGATATAGGAGAAAATGTAAGACATACACAAGAAACTCCTGAAATGATAGCAACTGAAGTAAAGAAACAACCTGGGGAGCTATGAAAAAACTCAAGTCAGAAATTACCTTCTGAGCAAAAGAACAAAAATGATAAATGTAATGAAAGAGATACTGAATACATCTAAAGAAGAAATAGGTAAAAATTTTGAGAAACAATGCCAAAAGATGGAAAGCTTGAATGAACAATATAAGAAACAAAGCAAATGAATGAAATAGATTCAAAATAATATTCAAGAAATCAAAAATTCCATCAAAAGTTGACAAAACTCCCTCAGTCAAAGTGAAGATAGGCTTTTTTGGCCTAAAGATAAGATTATAGCTAGTACAAAGATACAAAGAAAAATAATGTAAGATTGATAGTTATAAACAAAAAACATGACAAAACAATTGGTGTCAAGAACTAACTACAGAAGTAATGTCTTAACATTTCCCAAACCTGAGAATAAACATGAGATACAGATAAGTTAAACGTGTAGAGTAACAAATAGCCATAACCAAAATAAAACTACAGCAACATATAATAATAGCCAACATCCCAGTAAGGCAACATAAGAAGAGAATATTAAAAGCTGTTAGGGAAAAGAAATAAATCACCTATAAGAGAAAGCCTGTCAGAAGACAGGAGATTTTCAATACAAAGAATGAAGTCAGAAAGAGCACAGAGAGAAGCATTTCAGGTCCTAACAGAAAATTACTTACAACCCACACTAATGTACCTTGCAAAACTGCCCTTCAAAATTTCTGAGAAATAAGACACTTCCATGACAAAGAAGAGCTGAAAATCTTCATGATCCCCAAACCAACCACGCAAAGAATACTGAAAGATAGTCTAGATACACATAGGAAAAAAAAAAAAAAAACAATAAGCAATGCCGACAATTAAACAGAATTGAAAAATAAAGATGTAACAGCAGAAAGATAACATATCAACAATAAACCAATAAATAACACTTATATCTTAAATGTAAATGACCTCAGTTCACCAATTAAAAGAAACAGACTTGCAGAATGGATCAAGAAACAACATCCACACATATGCTGTATATAAGAAACCAGTATAATACGAAAGGAAAGTCATAGAATGAAAGTCTAAGGATAGAAACAATACTTCATGCAACAGGAATCCCCCATACACCATAAAAACAGGGGGTAGCTATTCTGTCTTCAGACAA
Organism: Cavia porcellus; assembly: GCF_034190915.1. NCBI lineage: Eukaryota > Metazoa > Chordata > Mammalia > Rodentia > Caviidae > Cavia > Cavia porcellus. The sequence goes on along the minus strand of NW_026947513.1, from coordinate 44,076,255 downwards.
TGTGAACTTCAAACCAAGAATGACACAAAGAGATAAAAAAGGTCACTACATACTAGTTAGGGGAAAACCTAAAGAGAAAAAGAAAATCTTAAATATCTCGGGACATTTAAGATTAAGGAGCACTAAGCTATACAAAACAAATGTTTCCAGAAATGAAAAGTCAAATTAGCAACAACACAATTATAACAAAGGCCTTAACACCTGACTGACAGAAACAGACTGCTCAACTAAATAGATAATCAGCAAAAAAATAACAGAAGTAAACTACATTTTGATTAAATGAGGTTGGTGTGTGAACACAGTGTTTTACCCAACAACATCAGAACATACATTCTTCTCAGAAGCACATGGGATTTTCTCTAAAATAGACCATATACTAGTCCACAGACTATGCTTAAGTAAATGCAAAAAAATTGAAATTATCCAATGCATGTTATCAGATCATAGCACCATGAATTAGAAATGAATGACATAAGAACCTGCATAAAACAAACAAACATGTAGAAATTTAATAATGCACACCTGAGCAATCGGTGTGTCACAGAGGAAATTAAAGAAGAAATTAAACAATATCTACAAGCAAATGAAAACACCTGAGGCAATGGGATGTAATAAAAGCTGTCTTTAGAGGAAAATTTATTGTGTTGAATTCCCACATCAGGAAATACAATGAACACAAATGAAAAACTTGATGCTACACATTAAACATGTGGAAAAAGAAGAGCAGGTTAAGAACAAAGCCAAAGCAAGGGAGGTAACGATAAAGATCAGAGCAGAAGTAAATGAAATAGAGACTAAAAAAATAATACAAAGAATAAATGAATCAAAGGTTTTGTTCTTTGAAGGAAAAAATAAAATTACTGGAAGTTTAGCACAGTGGTGTAAGCGTCTGCCTGACAAGCACACAGTCATGATTTTGATTCCCCAAGTACCAAAAAAAAAAGGAAAAATATAAAAAAGAATAAGTACATTTGATAAGCCCCCCTACACAACCTTGTATAAAAAATGAAAGAAACCTCAAATTTGTACAACAAGGAATGAAAAGATTGAAATCTGTATCGACCTTCTGGAAAAACAGAAGATCATCAAAGCTTATTTCAAAAGCTCTACTATCATAGATTTGATAACACAGAAGAAATGGATAGATTCCTAAAAATACATGAATTACTAATGCTGAGCCAAGAAAATGTAAAAGAGCTGAATAATTCAATTCATTAATAAAATAGAAAATATAATTTAAAAAGATGTTAAACAGCTGAATAACTCAATTTTAATTTGTAATATATAAAATATAACTAAAAACTTACCAAAAAAGAAAAGCCCAGGTCTAGATGTATTCACGGTGGAATTCTACAAGAAATTCAAAGACGTTTTAATGCTGACAATCCTCTAACTCTTCAATGAAATTGAAAGCGAAGCAATTCTCCCTAACTCATTACAGGAAGCAAGTATTACTTTAATACCAAAGACAGAGAAAGACCCAATGGAAAAAAAAAGAGAAATACAGGTCAATCTCCCTAAAGAACATAGATGCAAAAATTTTCAATAAAATATTGGCAAACAGAATGCAGCAAATCATCAAGAATATTATACACCACAATCAAGTGGGATTCATCCCAGGAATGCAGGGATGGTTCAAATACACAAATCAATGAATGTAACCCACTTTATCAATAGAGCAAAAATAAGAATCACCTGATAATTTCTATACAAGCAGAAAAAGCTTTGATGAGGTCCAACACTTATTCATGCTAAGAAACTTACATAATATTGGAATTCACAGTCTTTCACTTGATATGATAGAAGCCATCTATGACAAACTAATATCCATTATCACATTAAAAGGAAAAAAACTGAAAACCTTTAGTCTACAACCAGGAACAAATAAATTTTTTATCACCACTCCTATTCAATATAGTGCTGGAAATACTAGCCAGAGCAATTAGAAAAAAGAGTGAAATAAAAGAGAATGAATAGGAAAATAAGTTAAATTATTAATATTTCAGCATGACATGATACAACACATAGCAGTTCCCAAAAACTCCACTGAAAGACTCCTAGGAATAATAACAAAATTCACTTATGTAGCTGGACACAATGCCAACACACAAAAATCAATAGCATAGTTATACATAAACAACAGAGTCCCTGAGAGAGAAATAAGAGAAATCATATCCTTTAAAATAACTTCTAAAAAACAAAATACATAGAAATTAATCTAAGAAATGAAGTAGAATTTCTTTTCAGGGAAAATTATAATATTTTGAAAAAGGAATTCCAGAGGATCTCAGAAAATGGAAAGACATACCTTGTTCATGGAAGGTATGCTAGTGGCATTTTGATTGGAATTGCATTAAACCTGTGAAAAAAAATTTAGCAGAATGGCCATTTTCACAATATTTGTTGTTCTTGTTTTGTTCTATTTGTTTCCACGAACAAAGAACAACTATTGTGAAAATGGCCATTCTCCTAAAATTGTTCCACAGATGTAATGAAATCCCAATCAAAATGCCACTAGCATACCTCATAAATATAGAGAAATTATTCCTAAAATTCATCTGGAACCAGAAAAGACCTAGAATAGCAAAGGTAATTCTGAGGAACAAATTCAAGGCAGGAAGCATTACTACCCTGGGCTTGAAGTTATACTACAAAGTACTGCAATAAAATTGACATGGAACTTAAATTAAAATATACCTAAAATAAATGGAATAGATTAGAAGATACAACTACATCTGCAAACACATTCAGTCATATCATCTATGATAAAGAGGACAAACATGTTCACTGGAAGAAAGAAAGTCTCTGTAATAAAAGAAGCTATAAAAACAGGCTATTCATATGCTGAAAAGTAAAACTAAACCCATGCCTGTTAACATGTTCTAAACAAAAATATAAATGGATCAAAGATACAAATATTAAAACCAAAATACTAAATCTTCTAGAATATAAATTAGGTAGAAATCTTGAAAACATAGGGTAAGTAGGGAATTCATATACAAAATTCTGACTGAATGGGAAACAATACCCAGAATCAATACCTAGGATCATATCTTATTATACAGTTTTGGCATATCTAAATAAATGCCCAAAATAGTGAAAAGAAAACAAACAAATTGGAAAAAAAATATTAGTCAAGTGTCCTTTAGATAAAGGACTTTGGTCCCAGACATATAAAGAGTTTAAAAAACCTGTCCCCTGAAATTCAAAGATTCAATCCAAAAATGGCCATCTGAGATGAATACACAGTTCTCAGATGAAGAAATACAAATGTCAAACAAATACATGAAAAATGTTCAGCTCATTGGTCCTTAGAGAAATGAAATAAAACCACACTGAGATTCCATCTCACTCCAGAAAGAATCGCCAGGATCAAGAAATCTACAAACAACAAATGCTGGAGAGACTGCAAGGAAAGAGCAACTCTCCTGTACTGTCGTTGAGAGTACAGACTGGGACAACCACTATGGAAGTCAGTCTGGAGGTTTCTAAAAGCTGTGACTAGAAGTCTCATTTGACCCAGATATTCCACTTCTGGGCATATTCCCAGAATATCTGAAAACTTTGTGCCACAGTGATATATGTGCACCCTTGTTTATAGGAACACAATTTGTAATAGCCAGATCTTGCAAACAATCTAAATGTCCATCAACTGAGGAATGAATAAAAAGGATGTGGTATTTTTATGTAATGGAGTACTACTTAGCTATAAAGAATGATCACACTGAGATACTTATAAATAAATGGATGCAGCTTGAGGCCATACTCATATGTGAAATAAATCAAACTCATTTGTGTAGATACTGTGTTGTTTCACTCATGTAGGAAATGATAACAGTACATAAAATACAAAATCCTCAATTAAATACAGTGAAATGGTAAGAATCTTCTCAAAGTGGGAAAAATAACATCTCTGAGAGAATGAGGAAAAAGAAAAAGGAAAGGAAAAAGCCTCTAAATTTGTATAAAGACACTTAGGATAGTTAAGATGATTGTGCTACAGTCTCTATAAGTGCATGAAACAAAACAGCTGACATTCATTGTATTGGAACGATTGTGCGTGTTTGTGTCTGGTGATATGAGGAACTCTGAAGATCACTGTGCTTAATCACAACCTCAGTTACCTGTCTACCACTTTGTTTGAAAGTCAATGTTTTGGCCTCTGCTATTGCTATTTTTCATTTTTCCTGTTTTTGTAGCAATCTGTTTTGTTTTATTTTTTCCTCTATTACAGAAATGACAGGTATACACATAGAGCCTTATACATGTGAAATTTTCCTAAATACTCTATGAGATTCGATTATATTATGTATGAAGAAATGAATATCTACTTTTAAGAAAAAGACACATTGTGGTATCTATTGCTGATTCCGTATCCTCATGCAGTGTAATCCACTAGTGCTTTTAGTTTTGGTTCAGAATAGTTTTAATCTCTTTTGAATTGTTTAGTTTCTGCATACATGAAGGTATGGACAGACATTTTTTAAAGATTGAGAGAGTTTATGGCAGCCATTATTGATTGTGTATTGTCTACTTTTGAAGGCTTTGAAGGTAATTCACTGTCATTACACTGTTTTGATCAGTTTTATGCTATTTGATCCTATATGAATTCATTGTGTGTGAACATATAGATAACTATTTAGAAGAAATCGAGACATTATGGTAGCCATTGTAGATTTCCTGTTTTATTGTTTAGAAATCTGTGTCACATACACTGTTTCTTCTGTTGTTCTTTGTTCTGTTTCATTAGGTTTAGTTTTACAGTCTTTAAAAAAATGAATAATTATCATTTCACTTATTTACATAGCTACCTTAAAATTTTGGTTGAAAATCATTTGAAATTTATTAATATAGATAGGTGTTTTCCTTATGTCAAAATGATAATTATATTTATGTGGCAAACAGCTGTTTAGAAACATCTTTGTACCAAGAAGTTCTGGTCCTCCATTTCTTCCCTTTCTGTGGGTTGCACTGAGCAGTTCACACATGATTACTGTAGTTATGAAAAGACAAGATATGGAGAATTCATGGCTCTCTAAACATAGGCTTTACAAATGGCTGCACATAATACTTTGACTCAAAGTTTCATTTTCTGGTATTTTTCTACGTGTTTTGAGAAAGGAAACATACCAATGTAATACAAATTTCTGGTTCTATGTCCTCAATATTTTGTATACTGAGGTGGTAGATATATTGAATTAGAAAAATAAGGTTAAAAAGTAATGATCTGGTAGGAGGAGGCGGGAATATTATACTAATATTGTACTTTACTGTTAATGAACTATACTCTTAGAACCTCAGCCAAAACTCCTTTCTTGTTTTGTCTAGTTATTCAACTATATATCATTATTTGGTAAACCGAAAATAATAGCTAGAGAAAATTCCAGTCGAAGATAGAAGATACTTTATTCAAATGAAATCTATCATTGGGATACAAGGTTTAAGGAAGCTAGTTACAACAAAGAAAATTTGTTAAAGAACTGATATTTTGTAGTATATATTTGATATTCCTCAAGAGATATGCTCTGATAAAAATCCCATGAAATTAAATACTTGCATTACCAATGTGCTGTGAAAATGGCTAAATTCATCATGTCTTCTATTTTTCCTAAGTCATTGTTTTGTCCCTACAGCTGATCCTGCCCTTCTTCTTATATCTTTCCTCATGTAAATGTTATTCTCCCAGAATTCACAATGTACTATCTTCACTAACCCCAGATGTCAGGCCATTTTGTGAAATTTTCTATTTCCTTCCAACTTAAATTTTCCATTTTCCTACAGTGTCCTGGTTCACTTTGGCTTCCATACTTCACCAAATTCTGATTTTTGCTACAAGACAGTAGTATTCATATTTATTATTAAGTTGAGCTCTGGCTATATTGAACTTTTTGTCCTCTATTTTAGCTATATATATCTTCAATACATCTTGTTATCATTAACAAGATGATGCCCCTGCTTTTACTACCTGCCTCTGATTTATTTACATAAAAATAATATTCAGTGGTTTACATTTTATTGAATCTGAAAATATACCTGAGGATACAATAGTTATAAGGCTTCCTATTTGTCTCAAATCAATATATTGTGGGTTCAGTCATTCTCATTCTTTTAAGGTTCATCATGACATACATGTGAAAATTAAATTACAACTGTTAATTGAACACTGAAATTTGAATTGTAGATTCTTTGAACAAGATTGCATTGTATGTTTAAATCTCCAAGGCAAAGATATTACACAACATGGTGGATCATTTCTTAATGAGTCTATCCATGGCAGTGGAATTAGATGAAGCTTTCTCATGTGTAAAGCCATGTATCTGAACAGCTCTACTCTCTCTTTTTTTTCTTTCCTGTCTTGACAAACTTTTGAAAACAAAACAAACAACACTTTATGGGAACAAAAGTAATGATTGCAGCACAAGCCAGGAGGAAGCCAATCACATCCAGAGAGTGGTACTGGTACCAGGTGAGGTTCTGGGCAAGAGGCCTCAGATGCTTGGCCCCCTTGTGGCGCATGACAAACTCGATCCAGAAGACTGCTCTGTCCAGGGGCCTCATTGGTTGATCACGCTGAATACTTGATAACCTCATAGCATTGTGTTTATAGCTGAAGAAAATTAAACAAGTTCAGAAAAATTCACAAATAATAGAATGAATATTTTTGGAGTTTCTGATATTGTTCTAAAGGTCAAAATCAGGAGTATAATTTAAAGACCAAGTACAAATCCTTGCCATGGTTCATCCAACACTTGTAAGTAACCTTAGTAATCATTACATGAGTAATTAAAAACCAGTATTGAAATTTATCCACAGGTTAGTCATTAAAACTACAAAACAGAATGCCTTTCTGGAATGCTGCACAGCTTTATGTATCGTTTTATGACATATATCTCTTATGAATTCCCAGCTAAATGGCAGGTATAAATTCTTTTAAAATTTTTATTTCTTCACATTTCATTGTCATTCCTCTGTGATCACATTCAGTGATTCTTCTTATTCATTTTACAGGCTATTTCTAAAGTTTACACCTTGGCTAAAGTTTGCCTAAAGCTTTTATCCAATAAAAGTGCTGAAAATATTATTTCTTGCACTGCCACTTGGTTACTAATGATGGATTCAGCATTAAGAAAGTTTGTATTCCATTATCCTTAATTCACACTTATTGCTACTTTCTTGGAAGTTATGTAAGAAGTTATCGAATAGAATGATAAGGAATTTTTCAAAAGTTTGTACTCACGAAGGGTTGTTAATGACTTTCTTCAGTGCATTTAACAAATCTGTTGTTGAAATTGTGTGGAAATCCAGTTTAATAGCTGCTCCTTTAGCCTCCATGTAAACAATGTTATCATGTTGCTCCGCAAACAGAGGAATGCCCACCATAGGGATTCCATGGTAGATTGCCTCATAAACACCATTGGCTCCACCATGAGTTATAAAAGCTCTAGTTTTTGAATGACCTAAGGTGGGGTGAATGTCAGTAACATAATTAATCATAAAGGTTAGAAATACAATGTGAAATACACATTATGAGTCACTAAAAGGGTTCCATTTTATATATAAATAATGTACATCTATGAAAGAGCAATGATGTCCCTTTTATGTCTCAGAATAAAAATCAGCAAATCCACTGGAAAGGTAAGTGAATGTTACATGGAAGATACAGTAGATGTCTTTACCAATGAATAAATGATCATCATGAAGAGTCGTGTGTGCATTACAACATATTCAACTGTAGTTCAGTCACAGATCTGACATAGAGTTACTGCATGTCAGCAGCATACAGCAGTGGGAATAAAGAGTGTGATATTAAATCATGATTACAAAATGAAATTTTTGCCTTAAAGTGTCACATCAATAAATAGAAATACAACTTTAATGTAAATAAATCAAGATTTTTTTGATTTGTTTTTATAAACACGTGTTTCTATAGAAAGAAAGGAGTTGGTATTTCTTAATCAATGATTGAACTAAAAGAATAGAAAAATAATTTATTAAAACATCCCTGTTCTAGAGACAAGTATATTTGAAATGAGGATCTTAAAATTGTTGCTAAACAATTGTTCCAAAAATCCAATTGTTACAAATTATTTTACTTCCTCTTCCATTGCAAAGGTGCAGTATAAAGTTTGGTTTAGTTTTGACTTTGTAATTAAAAGTGTTCCCTGGTTTGTTTCTTTTTTAGCAATCATTTGGCTTATAGCCTTATGCTTTCAGTACTTGTTCTCCAGCATCTTACCAAGTAGGTCATTCTGGGGGATCCACTTCAATAACTGAGTGTTAGCTCCTAGGGTATCTGGTTTCTTGCCATCAAATCTCCAAATCACCTGTTAGGATATAGTTTGCATTATACCATATTGTGAGTTTTAAAGCCTAGAAAACAATTTGAGTGCCTTCTAAGGGGTAATTTTTTTAAATCAACAGAGGGAGACTACATATTAACAACTGCAAAAAAAAAAAACTGATACAAACAGAACACAAACAATTTCCACAGTCATTTTACATTTTAATGGTTTGAATATACTCATAATATCTTGTATATAGCAATTTAGATAAAAATTGAATTATTTTGTATAAAGCAATTTATATAAAAAAGTTGAATTATTTGAAAATTGTCTCCCTACATTAATATTTAAGAAGGATTAGAGAATTTATTACATTTGTATTTACATTAGTATATGTTTATGATACCTTCTAATGTTATCATTGACTGATTTTATAATACCATTATAGATTCCAAGTAGATACCTGTGTCTCAATCAACATGCAAAAAAGCACTTTGATCTGTAAATATCTAATTCATATAATCAAATTCTATTGGATATTAATTGATTTTATGCAGAAGGACGTATAACAGGATTTTATTAAGTTTTAATTCCTTATTATAGAATATATTTACTGGGCATTTGTGAAAACAATTCATAATATCATCACTACTTTTAGGACTGGAATCTATGTTAAACACAAAGAGTTGGTTTGCAATTCAAAAGTGATACAATGTTTCAAAAAAGAACATATGAATAATTATTTTTTAAAAGTCTTTCATTTCCCATGACACCATAGAAAATTTTCACAGCTGAACTTAATCTACTGTTATAGCTTAAGCATTTCATTACAATGTCCTCCAATGAGGTAATGGTTTTAGTAATTCCGTGATATTCTCCTTAACTGGAGAAACATTTGCAGGAATTAGAGATCCCGTTACTGGGGGAATGTCAAACGCAACTTCACATTCTGGGACAAAAATTGGCATAGGAGAATATAAAGCTTATGCAACTAAAACCTACTCTATTTCATAGCTACTGATTGCACATGTATAAGATGTGAGAAACATTTTCTCCATTATATGCTGAGGTTAACTGTGCAACCTCCCTAGAAAGGTATCTTTCAGTTTATTGTTCTCCTCCTTTTTGGTTTCATGATTAGAAAGACATTAACCGAGTGGGAAAAATTCAGCGTCCTTGCAGAAAATATTTTGTAATACATAAGTACCACTGTAAGGGCAGAGGTCATCCCCAAACTATTATTAACTTCTTCCTGCTTTAGGTGTAGTCAGGAATCTCTCAGACTAGGATTTCTTATTTTAGGATTAACATGACTGAATGCATATATGAATCCTGAATAGGCCACTCTTGCTTTTCTCTGCTCTAATACCCCCTTAAAATTACAATACAGAAGTGTATTCCAAAATTTGTATGAACTAAAAGGAGGACATAACACAAAAATCCTAAATTAAATAATTTACTTCAAGTCTTTTTTTGATACCTGTTTCATGTTACTCAGATAGCAGAATTTTCAGTAAAGTTAACACTTTCCATAACATTGCTTGCATATTACAGTGACCTCAACAATCCTATAGGAAAAAAGAGTAAGTATCTGAAATAAAATCTTTGCAGAGCTTCATGATTTCTCTAGTGAATGCTGCCATCGAGACTCTTTGCCAACCTTTTGTGGAATCTGTCCAAGGGCTGAAGCGATGGCATTGGCTGTTGCTTCTGACATGTCACTGACCATGGACCCCAGGGAAAACACCACGATGCCATGGTCTCCAGAGCTCTGCACGAAGTTTTCCATTTCCTGGGAAGAATAAATTGACTCCATTATAAAAAAATCAAAAGCACAGCAAACACTATTGAAAAAAAGTGTATTTAAATAGATGAAATTGATACAGGCAAGAAGGAATGGCAATTAGCATCTGGTAAAATTTTTGTAAGAAAAAGTTCACCATCCTTAAAAATTCAGGGGAAGATACAAGGAGTAATGTTAACAATATGGTTGTGGAATCAATGTTTCTAAGAGTCATTTCTTGAACTACAGATGTATATGTAATTGTTCTTTTACAACATTTTAAAAATATTTTTTCATTTATGTTTCTGTTTATTTGTTTGTTTATTGATTTTTGGTAATCACGATCAAACTCCTGACCCAGTGTTTGACAGGCAGGCAGTTGTGCAATGAGCCAAACCATCACCCCTATGTTTCTATTTAATCCCTTAAAAGCAAAGTTAATTTAAAATATTTACACCAAGATTTCATTTCACATTCTTATTATAGCTGATTTATAGTTACTGAAGAATACTTTGATGTTACAACAATAAGAGCAGTGATATACACATAGAAATGTTATTTAATCTAAAGGTTTCTTTAGGTTTGTGTTTCTGGATTATTTTTCTTTACATACTTTCAAAGGAGTATCTCATTAGGTCAAAGGATATAAATGTTAAGACGATGCGAGATTGTAAATTTCAATTTTGTACATGTAACCGCAGCTAGTTTTAGTACTATTCATAGTGATGTTTTTCCATGTTCTTTTTTTTTCTCTGCTTTTTATTTGTTCTGCTGCTCCTAACAGTGTTATATTTTCATTCAGAAAATATTCTCTGGTATATATTTATATATATTCTGTTTAGCATATACATATATACATTGATAATGCTTCAAATGTTTGACTTCTGGATTACTTGTATTTTCTAAATGAACTGCATTTAAAAAATATTGGTTTTTTCCATTTTTTTTTTAAATTTCCATTATCTATTTCTGAAAAACCTTTAGGTTAAAAAAAAGAATTTCTTGAAGTGTCATAATCCTGAAACAATAATAATAGCTTCATTTCTATATATAGCTTAGAATTATATTATCAATTTAAAATATGTTATATTTTTGGGTCCTTTCATAGGAATATTACTTGTGCAACACCACAGTGTATGATCACATCAATGTGACTTTCAGAGAAATCATTGGTGCTATCAATTGCTTAATTTACACTCTGTTAAATTTTCTCTGTGTTTCTCTGTCAGGTCATGCTCATGCCATGATTATATCAGACGAGGAAACTTTACTCAGGTATCCTGCTGCCTTGGCAAATGACATTAAATATATGTTTCAACAAAGTGCTTCAGTCCTTGAGAGCTCTGAGCTATAAAATTGTATTATTGGAAGGAAAAATGTCTTTGAATCTGTGTTCAAGCCAAGGTGAACGGCATGCCGTTTCACAGCAAATATTGCTGTGGGTACACAAACACACCTTGGTTCAATGGAATGTTCTTTTTTGTTTTTGTATTTTTGCAATGTAAAATGTTAACAAAGAGCTTCACAGGTTTATATAATACATCCTCATTTTACCTTGTTCATATAATTGTCTGAACCTAGCCATTTACTTTTATACAAGTACATACAATTGCTTTTTATTGTGTGTTTATTTGAGATTATTATCTTAAACTGTTGGAATGTCAGATTCCATTTAGTGAAATTAAATGTAAAATAGTTCTTAGGGGCTGAGGACATAGATCAGCAGCACAGCCTGTCCACCAATTGCAAATTAATGAGTTTGATCCCCGGTATGAAAATAAATAAATTCCGAACTTCTTAATCAATTTAGTGTCAAAATACAAGATACCAATAGCATCCATTTTTTGCCCATCCTCCATTAATGTGTACCATTGAATTATTGCCACTGAGATTTTCTTGCAAATGATTTAAATTTTCTTCCCAAAGAACTAAATATGGGCCATGTTGGAACTTAGGGTCCTGGGACACAAAGAAACCTACTTGCCTCCCTGGTAAGCAGCTGTGGCTCAGGCAAGCAGTGGCCTCCGCAGGGAAAAATCTGCCAACATCTCCTGAGATCCATGCCATGCTGAAACTTAGGGTGCTAGGAAACCTAGCAACCCACTTGCCTCTCTGATAAGCAGCCATGAGCCTACTTGTGCACGGGCTGAGAATCAAACATCCTTCGCCACACCCCATACCCCTTTAGCAAATGGGAGCCAGAGGTCTGTGTGCCTCTTGGGAGGTTGACTATATGCGATATACCAAATAGCAGGGAATTCCTTCCACCATCTCATTCAAGACAAATATTCTCACCGTTTTGCTTTGTGCTAATTAATTATATTGCTCTATTCAATATTCTGTTGTTATAATTTCTATAATGCTCTGTATTTTATTTGATTTTTCTATACCTGATTGAAAGAGCAATTATTTTTAAGACAATGAGATATACCATTACTGTTATCCTGGTAAACTGTTGTGACATTTTGTACCAATTTCACTGCACTGTCTTGATTGACTTTGTTCTATCTTGTCTGTTGTACTACCTTCAATATATAAAAAAATTAAAAGAAAAATTAAATATCAAGTCACAGTTTTACTATAGTAGCAGCTCTTTCTTTTGGATGATTACCTATGTCTGTATTTCACTCATGAATTTCCTGAACTCTTACACCAACCCTCTGAGTGCTTCCTATTTCTAGTGTTCTGAATCTCTGCAATCTAATCCATTTACTACATCTTCATAGATTTTTTAAAAAGAAAATCTGATTATCTCTCCCTAGCTCAATGTTTTCCTATGTCACCAATGCTTTCATTAGATAATTTTTACTCTCTTATTTGGTTGTACATTAATTACCTAGCAAATTTATTATCCTGATGCAATAAGCTTGCTGTTCTTGAGATACCATCCTTTCTACTTTATTAGACATTCTATTTTATATCTTTTTGGACTTCTCATAAATTGGCTTATTTCTGCACCTTATTAACTTTGGATTATTACCAATTATCATGGCAAAGATTATAAGCACAACTGAAAGTTTTCTTAGTATTAGTCTTTTCATAAATTATTCTTCATGTACTTCTTATTAATTTTATATGCTAGTTTTTAATATAGTATACAAGATTGTGGGAGGGGACTAGTGTCTGTGTTGTGTCTAGGCTTATTATATTGTAATGATGGTGAACAGTATTCAAAGGATACATTTTGAATAAACAATGCTGACAAAATGAAAAATGAAGACCATAATTTAATAGAGTTTTTTCTGAATACTTCTTAGGCTTTCCATATTTTTTGTAATGGTAATGAAGATCAGATAGCTGTGATGAAATCAAAATTCAATTTTCTGAACAAAGTCTTTCTATGTAATCCTAAATGTGCAATGTAGCCCAGACATGCTTGTACAGGTGATTCTCCTGTCTCAGGTTATAGAATTCTAGGGTTACAGGTATTTCATACCATGCTTGCCTGCTGTTTAGGTTCCTATTCAGCAAGTAAGTTTTGCAAATTCTCAAATCTTTCTCATTGTGAGCTGAGACTCGCAAGAATAATGCAGAGCATTCTCACTGAAAATTAAAATAAAAACTAAGACAGGGTTATTCTTACCTTAGGTAGTGGTTTGGCAGGTTTGCAGTGGAGTCCTCCTACAAACTCAAAATTTGGTAAGGTAGGGCGAGGAAATTCCAAGTCCCAGTAGCTTCGAATAAGCCACATATCTGCTTTCTGCATTTGTTCATAAAATGTAGTTGGTTTTCCTGGTTTGTAAAGAAGAAAAAAGTAGAAAACATAAAACAAAGTACAGTTTTACATGAATAACAAATTTTTTTAGGTATGGCTCAGTTGTGTCTGTGAGAAACCCAGAATGAAAAGAAAATATTTCTGTAATATTTCCTCAGTGCATTCTGTATCAGAAGCTTTAGTACAATACTGTATAAGAAACCATGCATTCTTCCTTCTCTAAAGACGCCAACATAGTAGGCACAAATATCAACCAATATTCTAGCTAGAATTTCAAGTATACCTACCCCAACCATGAAAAAATTTTAAGGAAATTATGTATTTTTTGATTTGTAAAATGATACAACAGAAACCCTGAATGCTTTAATGTTATGGCTGTGATAATTGTTCATTTCTTTGCTTTTTGTTTACACCAGATATGTAATAGTTTTTATTTGTAATTTACACACTTTTCATACATCTCTAGGAAAGCTTGCAGAAATTAGGGAGACACATATTATTAATTATACATGATACATCATTCTTTTTTCTGTAAAACAACATGCTTAAATACAGTACTTGTATATGAATGTTTCTACAAATTTATAACTTCTGAAATGGATGGTTGATAAGGAACTATTATAGTTTGTGGAATCACTAAAATGTCCAATTTATACTTTTCAAACCTTGAATAGAAAATATTTCCCAGAGGGGACAGAATGTTTTAGAAGGTATAGAAAATGACAATTTTAGACAAAGAAACTGATTTACTCATGAGAAAAGTTCCTCTGTGTTACTAGGTATTTTTGCTACAAACGTGTAACTTCAGTCTGCTTTTGTTCATTCAAAAACACATTACAGAGATGCCAAATTGCTTTTACTTTTCCTTCAAAAGACATTAAAGTTGGTATCAACTGAGAGCATGAAAGCATGAAATCTTGCCTTTGGCAGTGTGTGAGCTCTGAGAATGTTCTATCAGTAATGAGCCACTGGCTGGACTATGATCCCATAATGTGAATGTTTTCAAAATTTGTAAGTGATAGAGAGATAATTTTAATTTTCAGTTCACCATTTTCCTACAGAAAGTGAATTCCACTTATTGTACATTTATTCAAGCTGACTTCCAAAGCATAGGATATTAAGCACCTCCCTCTTCGTATTCAAAACATGACTCACCCAACGTTTCACTGTAAAGCTTGTTCCAGTTTTTCTGATTAAATACTTCAATCCAAAAGTCAAAATAAAGCATGCATATCATGTTCTTGACCCTTTCCATAAAAGTCATTTCACCACTTAAGCGTGACATCAGGACAGGTATGTAAGAAGGAGGAAATGGAAGCCCTCCAGCACTTTTTTCCAGTTGGAAGCCAGGGGAGAAGCGAAGACTGTACACAAAAGGTAACTTCAGTAGCTCAGCCACCAGCTCACCACACGGAGCAACAGGATCTGCAAGGAGGACATCAAAGTTTGATTCCTGTAGTTTTGTCACAAGATTTTTATTTGAAACTACATCTTTACAAACAATCTCCCAATTAGCAGAATATTCCTTTAACATCTCCTCCATCACAGGAAAATATGACAAACAGGTAGTTATTGAGCCAATATCCATCCAGTTAGAAATCATTCGAGTATAAAATTCTTCCAGTTGATCTCTCCTGAGAGATGTAGGAAATGTTTCAAATTTAACTCCAGATGATGCATTGACACCAACAAAAATGAAGCTTGAAGGTATCAGAACTGTAACCTCATGTCTCCTCTGGATCAATTCCTCTACTATGATCTTCATATTCATCCAGTGGCTGTATTCCATGGGCCATACCAAAACATTACCACAACTCCCAATGTTAAAAGAACACAAAAATTGTGGTATCAACAGAGCTGAGATCCATTTCATGGACATCTTGTTAAAATGATATATTTATTTACAAATTGTGCTGCCTTTTGTTATCACAAATGTCTACATTCAAGCAGGGGTTAAAGGATAACTCGTACTGGTGAAAGTTCATATATTGAACGGACATTCAGAGTACAGGGACTATGACACAATAATATTGGATGGTGTCACGAATTTTTTGGTGGTCTTTTCTTTTATCATAACCCAGAATTATGTTAAAGCAAACAGCTCAATAATTTAGGAGTCATATACTCTTAATTTTTGGTTATAACCATATCCATCCACTCCAGATTCCCAAAAATAATTACAAGAGAATTTAGTGGACATTTAGATACGAACCAAAATATTATCTATGCACTAATAATCATAATATTAATAAGAAAAATAGACTTCTTTTGTGTTTTTAATACACATGAATCCCTCAAAATATGATTTCAAATTAGCATTTATTGGTTCAATTAAACATTCTCATTTCAAATCTTTTGTTAATTATCTAATACATAGCTTCACCACTATATACAATTTTGCTCTTAATGGGAACAAGTTTGTTATTCAATTATTATTGCATTCTTCAACACATGCTCCAGACAGAAGATATTCCATAGATTCATTCCCAACTGCTTGTGTAAATTTTCAATCATTTAAACTAATAGAAATGTTGAAATATAAACAATCTTGTTATATTTTTAGTTAATATATACAATTGTCAATGCAATAACTACGTGTACAGTAGAATATTTGCACTTGAGAGCAACATGTTTCTTTTTACCCCCAAGATTTTAATCGTTTTCCCCTTATGCTTTGTTTTTTTTTTCTTTTAAAGATAATAAAACAAATCAGAAGAAAGCAAATCAGAGCAGAACAATGCAAGCAGCACAGATCTTCACAGCAAAACCATAAAAAAATCAAGTGGCTACTATAATGTGCCTTGTTTGTTTTAGTGTAACAACATAAATTCTCAAACAATACAATCAAACAAAGGCAAATAGTACAAAACCAATCAAAATAAAAGAATGAAGGCATCATGGAACTTCAAAAATATACAGTAGGAAATAAACAGTTACTCCCATAATGTCTCTTGTTCACTTCAAAATAGACTGTCCATACCCTCATAAATAATTAAATCAAATCGTAGAAGCCAGAGTAAAGCCAAGCAAAAAAAACAAAAAAAGAAAGAAAACATTAAAAGATTACAAAATCAGATATCATTAACTATAATATCCAGTTTTTTTTCAAAATAGCTTTGCATACCATCACACATAATAAAATCAAAAACAAAGTACAGAATTATACCCATAAACTATAGCATGAAAGCACTATAGAATTTCAAAACAAGTTTGCAAGAAACTGACCATGATCAACAACATACATCCCATTATGTTGAAAGTAGCTGCCTATATCAAGAGACAAACTCTAGCAAAGCAAGGCAGAAGATTGTCAAACCAAACAAAACTTTGAAAAAGTATAAGAGTTTAAATCAAGAAAATCAGAAATTAGCACAGGTTAAGACTTTCTCTTCTGAGGTGTTTCCTACTGTATCACTTTCCCACTATTTTGTTTTCGGATTCCACTAACTGTTTTTTATGCTAATGTTCACCCTTATTAGTTCAAACTAGTTCACTCATGAACATGACATCCAGTTGCATCCATTTACCTACAAGAGTAGCTTTCTACCATATGAAAACATCATAACTTTCTTACCACTTTGAAGTTGACTGGCAAGGTAATCTTGCTTTTCTATGATCTCCTGTTGCATGAAACAATTGTTTCCTCTCCTCTGATTTTCAGTCTATGAATTTCCTTTTAAGTTAAATGTATTTCTTGTATATAACATATTGATGAACCTTGTTTCTTATTCCACCCTCCCTGTTTTTCCTTGTATTGTTGACTTCAGGTCATCTACAATCCTGATTAGAGCAGTTCATCTCTTTACATGTGATTTGTTTCTTTTTTCTCAAAGCATTTAATGTCCAGTTAATGTGCTCAATTTCTTGGATCTTGTTTGTTATATGTCTCAGTATAGATTTACTTTGGTTAAGGCTAGTTTGAGTTACATATGCCTGACTTTCATGTATGCTGTATCCTTTTCCCATGTCGGGGAACATAATTAAGCTACGTATGTGTCTTTCATATAATGAAAAACCAGAGGTAATATTCGTTAATGTTCAGAGCAAATTAGTACCATTCATGAAAGATTTTTTCTGTCATCTTAGAAAATGTGACATATATACATATTGGTATGTATATGTGTATATACACACATGTGCATATGAACATGGAAATTAATAGCATTTGGTAGGAGTTCAGTGTTTGCCTACCAAAATGTAGGGATTGCCAGTTTTCTCTAAAGAGATGAGGTCTTTAAGAGAATTTTAATCCAAAGAGGCTCCCCTCAAGAATTACATCTAGTGCTCTTATAAAGAAGGCAACATGGCAAAGACACTATTCACCTTCTCATGTGAGGACAGACTGCTTCTTTTCCTTAGAGGACTTCTGTTCAATGATCTGTGTTAGAAGCAATGGCCAAACTCTCACTGGATAATGTATATTGTTGTACACTACCTTTGAACTCCCTAACCTTTGGAGCCCTTAGTAATGTATTATTTGTCTCAAGTATATGTAAGTACATTTAGTGCAACAAGAATGAGTTAAGCAAATGTACATGCAGATATCATTCATTTCTATTTTGCAGCAATGGTCAAAACATTTTTTACACTCATTTGGTGCAGTATTTATTCTCTCCTAACTCTAGAGGGAAAAAGTACAGAAAGAGCTTTCACTTCCTTCTTCCTTTACCATTGGAGTTACATAAAATTAAGGGATCAAATATTTGTGTACTAGGAAACAATGAGATTTTTAATTCATTATACTTTTTGTTTGTATACATCTAAAGAGAAATCAAATCAGTGTAGAGTGAATTTCTTTTTAAATTTTACTTTCTTTTTTTTACACCTTACCTTTCTATTGCCTTTGAAATTGAGCCAGCATTAATATAAAATTATGGAAATTCATTTTTTCAAGGAAATTGTTAAAAAGTACACACTAAACCACATCAGTGTCACAATTATTTTTAGAATATATTATAGTATAATTTGAAACCATACACCATCATATTTGAAAAAGTATCTAAGATTATTCTCAACCTGAATATTTAACACCTTAGAATATTTTAGGGAAGAAACCACATACATACTCTTATTTACACACTGCTATTTCATCTATGTTAAAAATAAAAGCTGTGAACCTCACTAAATGTCTTTGTTGACATACAGCATAATTTGCACAGTTTTAAGTACAGGTCAGGCAAGACACTGTTTAACCTCATGAGAAAGAGTTTTTCTTCATGTGCCTATTTCCTCATTAAGAAATTACTATATTTGGCCACATTGTTCACTAAATTCTCTTCAGGTATTATTATAATATTGAAAAGCATACTAAACAGCTGAATAATGAATACTAAGTGAAGTATTTTTTGAAATGTTCTCTCCATTTGTTGGATAGAATCAGCTTATCTCAAAAGTTAATTGTTTTCACTTACACCTTTTGTAAGAAAACAAATGTAATTCATTCTGCAATATGCATTTTAATGCTAATGGTAAATTATGACTATGTGTGTGTTTTTACCTTTACTCTTTTTTTAAGGTAATTCCACTTTGTCTATGTAATATATGTGCGGTTTTCAGTACATTAACTTATGGATAAATGTCAGAGTTTGTGTTATAAAGGGTTAAGTGGTTGGACACAGGTACCTTTGGCTGTGTTGGAAGAGAGCCTGTGCAAGATAGTAAACTAGCAGAGACAGCAAAGGACAGGGCTGCTCCTCGTTCTTTTCCAGAGCCACAACCTGCTGTCCTTGGAGATCAAAGAGTTCTCTTTGTTGACAAAAAGTACTGCTTTGAAGAGTGTTTAAATTGACTTGCAATGTCCTGCTCTGTTCACACATTTGCCTTAGCATGAATTTCTGCTGTTTGAAAATCAAATAAATATAGGTTGCCTGTAGAAGTGTTTTATCTAACCTCTAAAGTATCATGAAATTTGTTAGAAGGTTTTGACCTTACTGAACAGCTAAAAATCATGCACTTACTCTTTCATCTTGGTCATTCGCTTTTGTACTGATTCCGGGGATTAGTGTTGTGCCAAGATCCTAATGTATGTATATGTATAAAATGCTTATGTTTTAGTGTGGAAATATATGTGATTATTTTACTGAAGCACTGATGGTTTGTAACTCTTTGGTCACATAATTCCAACAATTTTACTAATTTGTACCTTCTACATTGACATGATAATGTTATAATTTTTGTACTATTTATCTTTTGAAACAAAGTGGTGGAAATTCCAGAATGAAAAAATGCAAACAAAGAATAAGATATTTCAAAATTACTATACTATGTAATTTCTTACATGCATTTATTTATTTTTTAAATTCTATTTAAGGAAAAAAACAAAAAAGGGGTAGAAGTTATACAGAAATTCAAAAACAATAAATAGTAGGAAATCACTAGTTAACACATTACATACTATCAACTTAGAAATAGTTGTTCAAGTTACAAAATTATAGCATATAAAGTGGACATTCACACAGTGAGACTGCAAACAGTTCTGTTCAATGACCCAACAAAAACTGAAAAATATCTTGTATGCTAAATATACATGTCATTATATCCTTAAGAGCACTTTATTTTCCTCTCTTTTTTACAATGACAACTTCACATTTTGGATTTTCTTACTCCCAAAGTTCTTATTCCTTTTTTTTTTTTGATGAGAATAAAACCAAATGTGACATAACAAAACAGAGTCATTCAAATCAAAAGGACGGACATAGTTCATGATGTAAAGCAGAATACATAGTGATCAACAGTTGTTACCATAATGCCTCTTACTATCTTAAAAAGAATTGCCTATATCATCAAATATAATAAAACTGACCAAAACAGTACAGAACAAAACCAATAAAACCAAAACATTGGAGACATTACAGGACTTCAAGAGAAGATAATAGTCAAACTGGAATGGGCATGATAGTGAATCTTATTGTCTTCACAGCTGCTGCTTATACTCTCAAATTTGGTACTATCAAGCAAAACAGAATAGACTAAAATCAGTCAAAACAAGACGGTGAGAGCAATACAGGGTTTCAAATCAGGTTAATAGGAAATCAAAGTGGGTTACTATAATATATCCTGCTATTTTTCATTTATTTTTTCCTTAATTAAAAAGTTAACAATAAAAAATAAATAATAAAAGAGGAGATTCAGGTAAAAGAGGACAAAACAGCAAAACAGCACAGGTCATAACATAAAAATTTAAGCAAAATAGTGTTTCACCACAAGATATCCTGTCATAAAAGTAGTTACTATAGTGTCTCTTTCCTTGAAATCTTTGAATATACCTTGGTATACTATAGCAACAAACATAACAAGACAATGCAAAACCATTCAAGAGAATGACAGTATTACAGGGTATTTAGAACCAGCTACAGAAAATGCACAATGGTTTCTGTATAATCTCCTTGTCTATAAAAGTTTTTGTTTATATTATCACATATAATAAAATCCAATAAGATACAACATGTTGAGACTGATGGAGACAGAAGAACAAAAGCTTGATGGGTCTTCAAAACAAGATGATATTAAATCAGCAATAGCTATTATGATGTCTTTTTTTTCTCCAAAATAGCTGTTCCTATCATCCAACCTTCTTTGCCTCATTTCGGCTGAGCTCTTTTTCCGTCATTAATTGTCCATTCGTCTTCTTCATTTTGCTTTCTGCTCCATTCATTGTGGCCTCTCTGCCACTGTTTCTGGATTCTTGGTATTTTTCTTTTTTAGAATGCCCTGCAGTATTCTCTGTATAGTTGAATTCGTGGTTGCAAATTCCCCTCGTTCCTCTTCATCCTGGAAGCACCTTGTATCTCCATTAATTTCTAGGGACAGTTATGAAGGATATATCAATCTTGGCTGGAGGTTTTTATCTTTCAAAGCTTGAAATAATTCACCCCACACTCTTAGTGATTTAATGGTTTGTGCTGAGAAGTCTGCTGTAATTCTGATGAGTGTTCCCTTGTAAGCGATCATTTTTCTTGTCTCTGACAACTTTTTAATATTCTGTTCTCATACTGGATTTCTGGAATTTTGATTATTATATGCCTGGGTGTAGTACAGTTTGGGTTGTAGGTGGCTGGGGTCCTGTATGCCTCATAGAACTGAGTATCTTTAAGTTTTCCCATATTAGGGAGGTTCTCCTTGATTATTTCTGTGAATTCATTTGCAGTTCATTTATTTGTATCACTGCTTCTTTCTTTACATTCTTAATTTTTAAGTTATAGATCCTCTTATCATCTTCTAGCCTTTGTGTTGTTACTGTTTGTTTCCTTGTTATTTAAGAATTTTTTTTCCTTTCATAGTCCCACATTACAAATCTGTCCTCCAGTTCAGAAAATATATCCTTCATTTCTTTCAAGCTGTTATGCCAGCTTTCAAAAGAGTTTTTAGTTTCCTGGTGATCTCTTTGAACCTGCTTCATGTGTTCTGTTTTCTCTACTATCTCCATCAAACAATTCTCCCCTTATTTATGATCTTCCATTCTACCATCTGTTATTTTTTGGGGGGGGAGGTGCTTAGCATTTTTTTAACTATTCTACTTATATCTTGCTTTACTTGCTTAAATACTTCACTTTTGAACTTGTCTATGAAGTCCAAGAGATATCCCTTTATGTCTATTGATGCCATGCCTGATATTGCATGTTTTCTGTCCTCCCCCTGTGCATTTACCTTTCCTGGATCAGTATTCTCAGAATGGGGGACTGAAGACCCTTTCTTCTTTCTCCCTCTTCCCATACTTTTTTTTTCCTTCCATAAAGGCATATATAGGAGGCCCAGTTTCTTTCTTTGTCAGTTACAGTTTGTTTGAATTGTGCCGGCTAGATGTTTCTGCCCACTGCAGTGTACTAGGGAGACACAGACCTGGGCAGCTTATTCTGGATCAGCCTCTTCAGGTCATGAACCTGCTGAAGGCTTCACTGCGTTAGGGTTCACTGCCAGGCTCTGGGACCTGGTTTGGGCTAGCCTACGGGATCTTAACCCATCGCGCTATCTAGATCAAGTGCTCCTCACCAATCCTGCTTGAGAGGGGAATATTTGACTGAAATTGTAGTGTCCTGTTCTGGCTAGCCTGCCTGGTCTCAGAATGTCCTCTGTTGGAGGCTCCTCATCTATGGGATGGGTCCCCATTCCTCTCACTCACCACAGGTTGATGCAGCGCTCTCTGCCAGCTCTGCTCTCAATTCAGTTCACCGATTCCACTCTCAGAGCTTTCGCTTTTCTATCCCTGCTGTGCCAATTCAGATGCAACAGTGGTGGCAGGAAGTTCAATCCAACTTCTAGAGGCATGGGTTCCAGCTTTGGCACTGAGACTTTAGCTGTTCTAGTCATAGCGCCAGGATTGCATTTTCAGTTGGTTTCTCTCAGCTTAGTTTGTTCCTTGGTTGGCAGGGTATATCTCCCCTGTGTAGGACTCCCCACACCACACCATCACTGGAATCTAAGCTGGCTATCTCAGAGAGCCTCCACAGCGGCCGTTATCTATCTGCCAAGTTCCCCAGCAGTCCTCATATATGCATTTAAACAAATCATGAGCATAGACTTTTTCTCTGCAACTACTCTGTTTTAATAATCATAAATCACTTTAGAATTTAGCTACTTTGCAATTAAACATGCATTTATTTTCTCTTAAAGCCTCCAAAAGTAACATGAATTTTAAATTTTTCAAGCTCCACAAGTGATTAGTATCACCATAACTACAGAGAAAACTTTCCAGAGGGTAGTCACAATATTTTCAAAACTGAAAGCTATTCTATTTTCCTTTGTACCTTGAAATGGACTCTGAAGTATTATTCTTAATTTTTATTGATGATTAATATGCACTTCTTGCTAAAAAATTGATAAACTGAGTATGTAAACATATATATGTAGATAGATATGGATCTATATAGGTAGATATGTACCTATCTATATAAATACAATTATATATCCATGTGAAAGTAACAGCTAGAAAATTTTCTCAAATTATTAAAAGATACACTAGGGTACTCTCAATTTTGTTCTATTTTTTTATTGGGTCATATTATAAATAAATATGGCACAGTAATGTATATATACTGTTGGGAGCAGGAACCAGGGTTCCTGCAGTGAACAGATGTGGAAAACCACACACTGAAGCTGGACCTCAACCAGTTCCTCATCCTGCAGTAACCTCAGCCTTCTAGACAAAGCATCGTGCTGACATTAACCTAGAAATAGCTTCATAACATAAACAAAAGAAGTTACTCATGGGCCCAGGAACATGATTACCTTTGCTGTATGCACAAGAATGTGTCCTGAAGTGACTTGTATTGCTCTTTGTTTTGAAACATTATAAAAACTCTGGAGTCCTTCAATAAATCGCTTTTGCCTCCTGAGCAACTGGTCTCCCTGTGTCTTCAGTCTCTTGCATGACTCCTTCCCTGCGCTGGCTACAGCACCTGGCACCTGTCGCCCAAACGTGGGGCTTGCAATATAAGCATTCGGAGCATTTTTCCAGTGGAAGGAGAATCAGGAGTTCCGAGAAGATCACTTCTACAAAGACCCGGGTAAGTGAAAAGTGAAAGTAGCAGGGAGTGGCATATATGCAGGGATTGAGAATGGATAACTCCCCATCTTCAGAATGGGAACTTTTTGCACAAGTTATTTCCTCTTTTTTAAAGAGTAGGGGCATTCCTGTAGCTAAGCTCCAAATTTATCAGTTTGTTGATTTTGTGCATCAGGTTTGCTCCTGGTTTCCCGAACAGGGAACAGTTAATGTTGAGACGTGGAAGACAGTAGGAGAAAAGGTTAAAGATTACTATTGTGCTTGGGGTCCTGAGAAGGTTACTGTGGATGCGTTTACAATTTGGACTTTAATTAAGGACTGTTTAAAAGGGGAATCTGAGTCTAGTAAATGGGAAAAAAGAACTCGAGAAAGTTTTATAAGAAAAACCAAATCCTCAGAGAATGTGGCATCCTCCTTATACCCTCCCCTCTGCTCCACCACCGCTCTCTTAGCTGCCCTGTTACCAGCAGCCAGACCTCCCTACGACTAACAAAATAAACAATAGGCCTGATGATTTACAAGTCAATAACCCTGATAGAGAAACTGATTCAGATTCAGATGAAGAATTAGGTCCAAAAGAATGGGAAGAATTAGAGTGTGAAGCCTCTCAATATGAGCATCAACATGAGGCTTTCATGCTTCAAGATCAGGCAAATCCACAAGGTAAAGAACCAACGGAGTGCCTAGAAAACTTGATTGAAACATTTAAAAAAGAATTGTATGATATGGCTTAGCAGATTCAAAAGTTATCTGAGGCTAATTTAAAGGATCAACAGCATAAAAGTTGTAGTGAGAGAATTGACTCCCAGTTTGTAATGTAACCCCCCGAGCTATAGAACAGAGCTGTAAGGAATGTTTCATTCCCTAATTCCTCCTTGAGATATCGGAGCAGGACAGGAAGGAATGCATCTGCTAGTCATTAACCACAAGATGTTCTGTCCTCTGTAAAGGTAAAGATAAGTAAAGGAATGTGCTGTTCAAATGAGACCGAGTTGTACCTGGCACTCTGAGATCAGACCAGGACCCTCAGTCTCCATGGTTACTCAGCCCCAGACCCCTCGAATCAGCATCTGCCAAGTCCTGCGCCATTCAAAATTAACCAATGCGATCTGCTTCTGTAAACCTGCTTACTTCCCGCTTGTGCCCTTAAAAACCCTACACAAATTCCCCTCGGGGCCCTCCGCACTCGTTTGCCTGGAGGACCCCATGCGCATGGAAATAAACTTTTTTTCCCTCACCAAGAGTTGAGTCCTTGGGGTCTCTTTCCCTGCGGCGTCGGCCCTAACAGTAGTACTTCTTCATTGGCAAGGCCTTTGTTTGATCGATATGGAACTTCTACTACACCTCTTGTTGCTAGAGTACGATTTAGACCAATGCCTTTATTGCCCCCACCTGTGCCTATACTTCCTGTTGCACCTTCAGCGGTATCCCCCTTACAACATGCACTTCAAGAAGCTAGAAAGCAAGGCGAAAATTTAGAGGGATTTCAAGTTTACCCAGTAGTAAGGAGAATTACTCTGCAAGGACAATCATGCAATGAACATGAGGGGCTTCATTTTAGAACAAAGAATTAAAAATGGCAGCTGCAAAATACGGAGCTACTGCTCCTTTTACTATGTCTATTGTTGAATCAGTAGCGAGCCAGGCTTTGCCGCCTCAAGATTGGAAGCTTTTAGCTAAGGCTATACTGAATGGGGGAGATTATCTTCTTTGGCTATCAGAATATGAATAGACTACCATGGGATATGCATTAGACGATCAAACTATTGCTAATGGAATTTCTATGGATCATTTTCAAGGGACAGGGGCTTTTGCAGCCCTGGGTGCTCAATTAAATTACCCTGGCTATGCCTATGATTTGACTTGGTGGGCCACTTTAGCAGCATGGAAAAAATTGCCCCAATCAGGATCAAAGAAGGGAGATTTAGGCAAGATTAAACAAGGCCCTGATGAGCCATTCCAGGACTTTGTCTCTCACCTCCTTCAGGCTGCAGGACAATTAATAAATGATCAAGAAACCAGCAATATATTAGTAAAAGAATTGGCCTTTGAAAATGCCAATGCAGTCTGCCAAGCAGCTCTTTGTCCCTGGAAGGGATGGGGCACCTTAAATGATTACATCAGACTTTGTGCAGACATAAGAACAGGATATATTGAAGTATTGTCTATGGCAGCTGCTTTGCAGGGACAAACCCTGCAAGAATGTTTGGCAATACAACATATTGAACGCAAAAAACGTGCCCCTGGCCCTCCAGGAAGTTGTTATAATTGTGGAAAAGTGGGGCGTATTGTCAAACAATGCTCTGATTCTCCAAAAGGTAATAATAATGCAAATAATAAGGTTAAAATTGATAAAAAGCCGAAAGCCCCAGGGTTATGTCCACACTGTAAGAGAGGAGTTCACTGGGCTAATGAAGGTTATTCTAAAAGAGATGAGGAAGGCAATTTACTACCCCCCCCCAGCAGGGAAACTCCAAGAGGGGCCAGCCCCAGGCCCAGCAACAAATCTTCGGGCAATTCAACCGAGAAACAATCCCTTTCAGACCTCTCCAGAGCAACTCCAGGAAGCGCAGGATTGGACTTCAGTTCCACCACCCACATCATATTAAACCCAGAGCTAGGAGTCCAACTGATACCTACTGGTATTTACGGCCCATTACCTCCAAACCATTGGGGGTTTTTACTAGGGAGAAGTGGGTTTACTTTAAAAGGACTTATAGTACTTCCTGGAGTGATAGATCAAGATTATGAGGGAGAAATTAAAGTTATGGCTAAAACTGATACAGTAGTCATTAATATACCTCTGGGTACTCGTATAGCACAGTTATTATTGTTGCCCCTTATTCAAGGAAAACAAAAGATGCTTAGGAAAAAACGAGGCACCCAAGGGTTTGGCTCCTCTGATGCTTTCCTTATTCGACAAATACAAGAGACAGGCTAGAATGCTTACTAAAAATACAGGGAAAAACTTTTCTTGGAATAATGGATACAGGGGCTGGTGTTTCTGTTATAAGACAAGATTGGCCTTCATCCTGGCCCTTGGATCCTGCCCCTGCCATTCTCCAAGGAATGGGGCAAGCCTCCGCTCCTTTTAAATCCTCTTCTATATTATCTTGGGCTGATTTAGAGGGACATACTGGAGAATTCCAACCATATGTTTTACCTAATCTTTCCCTAAATTTGTGGGGACGAGACATACTAAGCCAAATGGGAGTGTACTTGTGGAGTCCAAGTCCCACTGTAACCAAACAGTTGTTGCAAATGGGCCAATTGCCACTTGCAGGCTTGGGAAAAAATAATCAAGGTATCAAAGACCCTTTATCCATCCCACAAAAAGTTAATAAACAGGGCTTGGGTT
The DNA here is from genome assembly GCF_034190915.1 of Cavia porcellus. Lineage (NCBI taxonomy): Eukaryota > Metazoa > Chordata > Mammalia > Rodentia > Caviidae > Cavia > Cavia porcellus. The sequence goes on along the minus strand of NW_026947513.1, from coordinate 44,048,616 downwards.
TTTCTTAGTGACCGCTGATCGTCCTGCTATCCATGCTGATAAAATTAATTGGAAATCTGATACACTGGTATGGGTAGATCAGTGGCCCATGCCTGAGGCTAAACTCCAAGCCGCCAGGCAATTAGTGCAGGAACAGTTAGTCTGTGGTCATATCCGACCTTCCTCCTCCCCCTGGAATTTGCCTATATTTGTGATAAAAAAGAAATCAGGAAAATGGAGGTTATTACAAGACCTTAGAAAAATTAATGCTACTATGTTTCCTATGGGGGCTCTTCAGCCTGGACTTCCATCACTTATGGCAATACCTCTGTCACATCATCATATTGTTCTTGATTTGAAAGATTGTTTTTATACTATCCCTCTCCACCCCGAGGATTGCAAGAGGTTTTCTTTTAGTATTCCTTCCTGTAATTTGTCCTCACCTATGGAAAGATGTGAGTGGATTGTGTTACCTCAAGGAATGGTTAATAGCCCACCTTGTGTCAAATGTTTGTACATGCAGCCATTGCCAATACCAGATCTAAATTTGCCTCTGCCACCATTATTCATTATATGGATGATATTTTAATAGCCCATCAATATTCTGAGATACTTTTGCAAGTATATGCCTCTCTTCATCAGGATTTAACGAATAATGGGCTGGTCATCGCATCTGAGAAGGTCCAAACTTCACCTCTTTTTTCTTATCTAGGTTTTCACTTATATCCACAGCATTTTTCTACTCAACGATTGTCTGTTAATACTTCTCACTTGCCTACTTTACATGACTTTCAAAAACTCTTAGGCGAAATTAATTGGATCCGTGTCTGTAAAGTTAACTACTCAAGACCTCCACCCATTGTTTTCCTTATTAGCTGGAGATTCTGACCCAAGTTCACACCGCCAAATGACAGCAGAAGCTCAAAAAGCTCTGGTTAGTAAGGCTCTTCAAAGTGTGTAGCTTCATTATTGTGATTATTCCACTCCCAGGTGTCTTATCATCATACCCATGTCCTTTTCTCCTACAGGTGTGTTATATCAGCAGGGAGTTCTCTCATGGATTCATGGATTCATGGTTCACATTGCCTGAAAAGGGCTCTCCCCACTTACACCTCTTTGGTTGCAGAAAGGATTATGCAAGGAAGGAAATTGTCTATAATGCATTTAGGAAGAGACCCTCACTCTATTATAATCCCTTAAACATCTGAACAGCTGGAATGGTTGCTTAATATGACTGATTATTTTCCTCTTTCTCTAGTGTCCTATACCAGTCAAATCCAACATCATTATCCCAAGGATAAAATTCTTCAATTTGCCTCTAAAGTTATCTTTTCATTTCCTCAAATCATACTCATGAAACCCCTTGTTAATGCTATTACTTTATTTTCAGATGGAAGCTCCAATGGAAAAGCTACTTTGGTATCCCCAAATCAAACCTATGTATGGCAATTGAGGAATACTTCAGCTCAGGAGACTGAACTTTATGCTGTTCATCAGGCTTTTATTCTTTTCTTTGATGTTCCCTTTACTTTGCTTTCAGACAGCTAATATGTAGTACAAGCCTTGTCTGTTTTAGAATGTGTACCTGTTATCAACACTGCTAATATCTTGTTGCACAGTTATTTGGTCTCATTCAATCATCTTTACATTCTCGATTTGCACCTTGTTTTGTAGGACATATTCACAGTCACTCTAATCTCCCAGGCGCTTTGACTCATGGAAATGCAATTTCAGATCGAGCCACGCATATTGGTCTGCTGTTTCACAAACACAACAGCCACATGCTCTTCATCACCAAGCTGCACAGGTTTTACGTTATCAATATGGTATAACACGGCAGCAAGCACGAGAAATTGTTAAAAACTGTCCCTCATGTGCGCCTCTCCTTCCAGTACCTCATTTTGGAGTCAACCCTGGAGGACTCTGTCCAAACGACATCTGGCAGATGGATGTCACTCATTATCCTTTTTTGGGGTCATTAAAATACCTGCACATTACCATAGACACCTTTTCTCATTACATGCTTGTTTCACCTATGACTGGAGAAACTGCCACCCATGTAATACAACACCTACTATATTGTTTCTCTATCATGGCATTCTTCGATCCATTAAAACTGATAATGGCCCAGCATATGTTAGTAAACCCTTTGTCAAATTCTGTCAGACTTTCCATATTAAACATGTTACTGGATTGCCTTATAACCCTCAAGGACAAGGAATTGGTCAACATGCTAATCTCTCACTAAAAAACACAATAAATTAAAAAGAGAGAGATGGTATAAGTATTCTCCCAAAACCCTTCTTAACCATGCTGTTTACATTCTTAATTTTTTAACTTTTGATGCTTCTAATAGATCTGCAGCTGAGAGACATTGGTATTCTGATTTGCCCTCCAAGCCAATGGTTTATTGGAAAGACCCATTAACTAATCTATTACATGGTCCTGACCCAGTATTGATATGGGGAAGAGGATATGTTTGTGTTTTTCCCACAGATGCTGATACACCCAGGTGGATCCCAGAACATTGTGTATGACATGCCCAAGAGCAAGATAGAAAAATTGTGCAGGACGATGCTTCGACTAACTGTGACCTCGAGGACGAGAACAACAACCAGAAGGCCTCCTGCTACAAAAGATGAAACTCTTCTGTTTTTGGCCCAATTGCTAAGCATTATTTGGATTTTGCATACATTTCATATGCCTGTGCAGGTGGATAATTATTGGGCATTTATACCTAATCCTTCTTCCTTGCACCCTATGTAATGGGGCGACAACGATGATGTTACTGTTTATGTAAATAATACTAGTGTCTTAAGTTTTTCTTCTTCCACTCATATACAACCTATCTCTATTGTATATAATTACCCTGGAATGTCTACTTCATTACCCCTATGTTTTTCTAAAACAAATAAGAATTTTACATTAATAGAAAGATATTCTGATTGGGATGGAAACTTTACTAATGGAATGCACTGGGGAGTAGATATGATGTATGTATTTCGCAACAGTAGTGAAACTAGAGTGGGAAAAGTTAATTCCCCTGAGCATATTCCAGAATATAGACAAAAATACTCAAGCAAAAGTGTATATGGACCCTCATGGCATTTGTGCCATCATAATTATACTATATGTTACAAAGATCTATGTGATTGGAGTGATTACAGAGAAATAACCTACAGGCCCTGAAATTTATTATATGGAATATGGACAATGAATAACATCACCTTTTTTACCATGCTGTGGAAGTTGGTTGCAGTGCTTGATTATATTGCTGTTGCAAAAGAAAACGTTGTATTGCAACATATAGGGACACAGGATGCTATTTCTGTTAATGGCACAGTAAAAAATATAACTATCATAGCTTGTGTTTCTGAACCATATGGTGTTACAAGTGGAGAACTTACTGTAAATAAGAACAATGAATCTTACAAACTTACTTGTAAAGATTGCATCTTATCCAGTTGTGTTAATGCTTCATGAAACCACTCATCCATATTACTGGTCAAACAACCTCCATTTGTATTTTTACCTGTTAATATCACCACAGAGTGGTATCAAGATCCTTCTGTGATTATTTTGCAAAAATTAACTAACCTTTTAAATCGGGCCAAATGATTTGTTGGGGTGTTAATGACGGGAATTGCTGCACTTATTACTTTAATAGCCTCCACTGCAATGTCTGCAATATCTCTTATGGAAAGTGTGCAAACTGCATCCTATGGCAATGAATTATCACATAATGTTTCTTTGGTTTTGAAAATACAGGAAAATTGGGATACCCTGATTGAACAAAAATTAAATGCTCTACAAGATACAGTAATAACCTTAGGAGACTAATTATATGCTTTGCAAGTACAATCTTCTTTGAAATGTCATGCCTTATACAAACATATTTGTGTTACTTCATATAGATATAATGAAAGTGATGTACTTTGGGATAGGGTGAAAAATCATTTGCTAGGAATATGGCATAATTCCAACACTTCTCTAGATTTGCTTATGCTGCATAAAACTATCCAAGATATAACCAATGCACCAGCAACAGAAGTTGACATAGCAAAAGGAACTGAGCAAATATTCAACGCATTAACCAGCCATTTCCCAAGGCTCACGGGCATTTCGCATTTTATCATTCTAGCTGGTATTGGAGCTCTAGCATTTATTGTCATGATAACAATATTTCCATATTTTGTGAGAATTGTTGTTGGGCTAATGAGAAATGTGCCTTTGGACTTGAAACGTTTTAAATTAGAATCAACTGCTAATGAAATTCTCATGCGATGCTTTGTCTAAGAAATAAGAGGGATATGTTGGGAGCGGAACCAGGAGTCCTGCAGTGAATGGGTGTGGAAAACCACACACTGAAGCTGGACCTCAACCAGTTCCTCATCCTGCAGTAACCTCAGCCTTCTAGACAAAGCATCGCGCTGATATTAACCTGGGAATAGCTTCATAACATAAACAAAAGAAGTTTCTCATGGGCCCAGGAACATGTTTACCTTCTGGGCTGCACAACATAGAAGTTTCTCATGGGCCCAAGAACATGATTACCTTTGCTGTATGCACAAGAAAGTGTTCTGAAGTGACTTGTATTGCTCTTTGTTTTGAAACATTATAAAAATTCTGGAGTCCTTCAATAAATCGCCTTTTGCCTCTTGAGCAACTGGTCTCCCTGTGTCTTCAGTCTCTTGCCTGACTCCTTCCCTGCGCTGGCCGTGGCACCTGGCAATATACATTTTGAGAAGATTTTAGAATTAATACGACTTTTTATACGCATCATTTAATGTGAAGGTTGAGAAGGCTCATTTCAGAGCATTTAATGATAGATATATTTTAATTCCTAAATAGAAAATTGAACTTAATAAGAAAAATTTTTTCAAAATTCTATAAAGAATCATGTTGGTATCACCTGTATAAGCCCTTAATGTCCTCGTGTACTGTCAAAAATAGATTTATTGAGTTTTATAGAAACTATTATTGAATGTTAAAGAAAATTACAGAAGGCAAGTTCTGTGACAAAACACCAATGGTTTCACTGCAGATTTACTATTTCTTACAACAATCTAAACAGCACATGTTTATATGGTCCCACCTGGCCCTATAACATAAAGCATACCCGAGGATTTCTAAGAGTGTTTGATGATTTTATATTCCTATCATTTTGCCTAAAATATCAAACTCTTCTAATACTACAGTCACACAAGATCATGTCCAAGGGCACAGGGCATAGAGAAAATTTAAGTATAATATCAGGTGATTTATTAAGGTCACTAAGAATGAAACGTGAGGATACCAGGATGGTCAGATACTGACCTACTTGGACAAGTGCATTTATGATTATGCTTACTCTGGTTAAGCAGCTACACTCTGTGAACCACATAAGGACTTTTCTACACCTTGCTGTGAAAAAGTAGAATGAGTTCTATCAGCCAAATGCTGATGTCCACTTGATAGATACCTTGTTGCATTGTGAAGCATCTTCTGAAACTGTTCATTCTGTATGGCCTCATAACTATATGCAAAGATAGATCAATCAAACAATACAAAGTAAATAAACACTATGAACTCTTGTTAAATAGATTTCAGGTGAACAGAACCTAGAAGAAGGGAAAGTTATATAAGTTTGCTTGTTCCCTTAGTTTAATAACTGCTATTTTTCACCAAGTACTGACCTGGCATTTTAGTCATTGGTTTTTCACATGACACTTTGGATTAGCATTAAGAACTGCAGTAATGAAAGAGCTCTCGTCCCTACCACTATATATATACATAGATTTAAAGATCAAATGATATAATAGTACTACTTGAATGCTGAGACACGGTATTTTAAGGCAAGTTTTGAAGTTAGAAATTACATGTGCTTTGCAATTTATCATTTTTGAATGTATAACTCAATGATTATGTGTTTATCCCCTGAATTTTGTGATGCTTGTGTATATGGAGTCAACTAATTTTTCTCTTGACTTAGTTCACATTACATTCCTATAAAAATTACTTTTAACATAGCAAATTTTAATTAAGAGCAGTTCAATTTACATGAGATTTCCATGGTTCGAAACTCAGAGATTTTGAAGAATAAAGTGTTGAAAACAGGATTTGGGATACACGTTTGTGATTTTGCTCTGCTCCAGAGAGCCTAGTGAGAGAATAACCAAGGTTTTACTACTGGATAATGGGTCAATATCTTGATTATATCACTTGATGCTATTGAACAGAAAATTGTTTGAAACGGTGTTTCATTTAATCTAAGTCATGCAATATTTATAATTTAGAAAACACTTATTAAAGTAATGGTCTTTTACATTTCAATGTATTCTTTCCCACATTAGTCACCTTCATGTGATTGCAGGAAAATATCTGGGACAATCAAGTTCTTGTGTGAAAGTCTTAGTTTCATAAAGAGTGTGGGGCATTTGAATAGTCTTTTGGAACCAATGTTGTTGGGCCTCAGGTGTGACCCATGTACATATCAGTATGGGCCTGTGACATAAGAATTCCCTTATCTTATGGCAAAGAAAATGTCAGTGGAATGATAAGAGCGAGGTTGCTAATGTTCTCCATACTGGATAAAATATTCCTTGCACTTGCACTTGATCTCAATTACAAAATGTTCTCCAACCTCATGATATTATTATGGATAGTGGGTCAAGTTTTGAATACACAGATATCTGTGGGACAATAAAGACCAAGCATATAGCATTCCTTCATCTTTCAAAAGGCTGATATTGTGAAATAGACAGATGTTTCATTGATACAACATGAAAATCTTGTTTGGGAAAACTTTGATTTACAAGTATAATTCTTTCCAGAAACATCAATATAACCTAAAGCACTAAAATATAAAAGTGATTTCCCCTTAATAAATAAAAAGAGGACATAAGAACAATTCAACAACATAAACTATTAATATATATGTATATATATATATATATATATATATATAATATATGAGTAGCTTTATTTTTATTACATCGATATATAACAAAAGTGTTATACAATACAAAACATGAAGAAAGTAACCTACAATGACCTTTAATACATCTAGTACTAATGTGAAACAGACATGAGACAGGAGGGTGATTGCATAGGTTGACTTACATTATCAATACAGGAATCATGGTTATTTACTGGCTCAGTGTACTTTCTTTCTTTTCATGAAAATTAATGGAGAATGTATCTAAAGACAATGGCTTTTGCCTCTTAGGATTTCAAAGAAATGTGATGTTGGTTTGTTACTAAACAGATCACTCACCTGAATTTATCCTCTTCTGGTTGATGCTATCCTGCAAAATTTTGCACTGCTTCCCTGATTTAATACTTCTCACTGATGTGATTTGAAGTGAGCTTATGTTCTGTATCATTCTGTTCCTTTTTGCTGATGAGATCTCTTCCATGAACCATGGGTTTTGTGAGAGGTTCACCAATAACTTTGCAGTGAAAGTAAAACCATTGTCTGTTTTGCGTGACATTTGGCATGGTGTAATATGCAAACTGCAAGACAGCAATTCCTGCTTAAGTTAAAATTGATTAGAAATATGTGGTGAGCCTGTGGAATACTCCCAGACAAGATTCTTCAAACTATTATTATTTATAGAAAGTTGCATTTATTTCATGTCCACTAAACAGTCCAATAAACAGTCCAATAAACAGTAACAGTTTAATATTTGTTATGCTACCTACAGTTTCTAAATTAAGTCATTACATGACTAACTGAAATTATACCTTTAAGAAAATCAGTGAAATGGTGTGGCATCACAGATTGCATGTTTTCATAATGTTATAATATTCACATTATTTTAATAAGTTCTGATCTTCTTTATGAGAAGGTGCTATAAACGTTGCTTATATTCACACTTCTTTTACCTCTATATATCTTCATGTGAGTGGAAATTGGAAATAATAACTATTTTAATTTTTAACTCTGGTGATATTGTTTGTATTTTTACTTGATGCCAAATGTTCTGTTTGTTTTTAAACAATACAAAAATTACATGATTTAATAATTAGTGAAAGCAAGCAATGGTGAGGAATACATTTTATGTAATAAATAACAAGGGAACTGCCTTCATAATATTGATGTGGATGGAAATTTATGTTTACAACTAAATAATATCAGCACCTCTTGCAATTTGTAATGTTTGAGCTGTTGTTCAAATTACTCTTTGCCCTCATCCTTCACCTCTGTCCTTTCCATTATCCTCATATACTTTGATGGGACTTTCTGCTTATATCATTTGGGAAATCTCTCGAGAAAAGCAATCAACTACTTAGAATATTCAGCAAGATTTTCTGCTTTTCTAGTTAGTAAAAGTCACTATAGACACTTAAAATTTTGCATTTCAACTGAGAATTATGTTACATGCTTGAATAAATTTTCAGTTTTATATTGATTCCATTAGGCGTGTAAAAACAACTTGTGAGAAATATGGTAGCAGTTTAAATAACAAGGCTTGCTTTCTCATATCTCACAATAAAATTTTATATTTCATACTTGTTCATTTGAGTGCTAAATCTCATGCATTTACTTTTAGCTCAATTTAACTCATCTCTCTAGAACACTGCCTAAGAATACCAAATTGATCTTCTGAAGAAAACATGCTTTAAAAATAGAGGAATAATTGAAATTCATGTTACACATTAACAAAGTAATATTTTTAATAATATGTGAATGTGTCATTATAACAATGCACTTTAATAGAAAAATTAATGATACTTCTTATTAATGCTTTTGTGTTTCTGTTCCTCCCTTCCAAACTTTATGCAAATTCCTATATTCAGTGTGGCCTACCTCATGGTGAAAGGCATTAGTTATGAACCATCCAGCTATTATATTTTTCCAACTTTAACATCGCCTATTTTTTTATATTGGTAGAGTCATTAAAGATAGATGAGTATGCTATACAAATTCCCTGAAATAGTTGAGTATAAGTCGATTCATTGTTTAAAGCCTCTACACATCAAAAACGTGATACATACATGATTATTCATGCAAAGTGCAATTTATATTTTTCTAGATTTTGCACATATATTTAAATAAATTATTTGGTTAGCATTTCATATATAATGTTGCATTAGTGTGTTTTAAACACAAATCATTACTAAATTAACCACCATACAATTAAACCTATATTTGATTTCTCTCTAAATATGTGATAGCAACATATAAATTTTAGACATTTTGAGATCCATAAAAAATTCATATTTTCATTTCAGTAAAGATGATGTTGTGTGGAGTACTCACTATAACTCAAAAAACTGTATGTTATTCTGACATCTTGGTTCTTCAAGTGAACTTTCATATTCATTATATTACAAGTTCACGCTTAGTGAATATTTCTGCATCTAGCTACTAGTTAATCATTAACAATGACAGCGTTGATTTTTATATACTTATATAAATTGAACATGAAAACTTCATGAGGAACTTAGCCCCCAAAGTGAAAGATTTGTACGTGTTTATTACTGAAATTTGGAAAATATATTTCTGAAGAGCCTCTCAAAAAGATCAGATATTTCTTCTATAATTTTTACAATAAAAAGTAATATGGTAAAATATTTCTTCTGAAAATCATACATGAAGTGACTGATTCATTTCATAAAACTGTGTACAAAATCATCTCTACACAAAAACACATAGTAAATTTCAAGTTGCCGATTTATTGAGATTATAAGAATGGAAACTGACTGTCACAAAACTCACCTCATGAGCTCTCAGGTACTTCATCCAGAATTGTCCATCTATTCATCCAGTGACTGGGTTTTGTGAGCTATGCCAGAACTTTCCAACAATTTCTCTAAAGTAGCACACAGGTTGGGTTGAGACAAAAAAATAATACTGCTTAACAGGGACCATTACATGCTATAAAGCTTCTTTCATAACTTGTGGTCATTTACCGTTTTCTCCACTTGCATGCAAAGATATAGTAATGAGGAAGTTAAACTATGGCTCAGTTTAGAAGAAACAGACAACAAGTTCAGTCAAGTTGGCCACCAAACCCCAAGTTTCACTGCACCATGGTCCAAGTGGGCATCTCTGGTGGTCAAGGGGCCATCAGATTCTAGTATCATTCACATATCACTGCTTTCCCAGCCATGCAGAATGCAGAAGCCATGAGTCTTGGAGGCTTTCACTAAGATTACCGCAGGTTCCTTGGGAGCCAGAAAATGGTCCACTAATTGTGTTGTGTGTTTAGCTGTGTTGATAATACGTAAAGTACAGTGGAGGCCCTAGGAAGTTTGAAATACCAAGAACACTGATAATCTGCTAAGGAATGGTGCACAGAATTTACAGAGCAACTCTAAGAAAGAAGACACATGCTGTGTAATTGGAAATGCCATTATCATTGAGGAGCTCAAATAATTTGGAGCTAATAACTCCAAATTATCTTCAGGTGCTAGATGTAAAATGTAAAATATAGTGTTTTCCTTGTGGTATTTTGTTTTTTCCTAATATGAAATTTTGGAATGGAAATGCCTCCCGTGTGCAATTGTATGTTGGAATACTTTATGATTATTTAGATTTTCCAGAGACAGCTAGAAGTTTCTTGGAATGTTACAGGGTACTTCAGATTTCAAATTTGTAGAAATTTTTGAAGAAACTGCAGTAAGTGATCTAAATGCATTTTGCATGTGACATACAAAAGTCTTTAGATATCTAAGAGAGGAGTGCTGTACTTTAGTGCTAAAATGTCTTTCTCAAATTCTTATATTTATTTGTTGAGAGTCATTGAAACTGGAAATTGAAGACAAGAACAGGGCTGCCCCATGAACAGTGCATGGCTTACTGGAGAACAGTGAGATGACTCAAAGGGCAATGCAGGTTCTTCTGCATGCCTGCCTTCTGGTGTAATTTTGCCAAAAGCCTGCCTGTAACACTCTCACCTCATGCTTGACTGTTACTCTTAGAAGCCTCCCACTTTCCCACAAGGCCTAGTTATCTGAAATGCACACTGAGATTTATATAGACTGTGTTTTTGAACACTGGGTGCCTCTTGTCCACTGATAAAAATTTAGGAATTTTCATGTCTATATTTCCAACCCTTTTCAGGTTCCTTACACAAAAGACAATGCCTTCAATACCACATATTCAGGTAGAATCAAAGTAGTAGGCTCATTTGGGATGCCAATTTTATGTGTCACATATTTTCCCACTGCTAGGACAACTTATCCAACATATACATAATTTAAAACAGGAAAGCGTTTTTTTCCCCCTCACAGTGGAAAGATGCTTCCTGGGTCCACTCAATCCGAGACAGAAATCCAATGGTGGAAGTTTGTTTCTCAATCAATGACAGCCAGATTGCAGACCAGAGAAATCGCACAGTGAGAAATGAATGAGGGGCTACACAGATCTCAGGGAACCACATCATGAACTACACTGTGCCTTGGCTTGAAATGTACTTCACAAAACCTGTGGGCAGATACATAAGTTTGTCAAGGTATAACCTACAAGTGCTTTTAAAAAAACCATGCTGGTTATTTTTAAAATTAAATTGTCAAATAAAAATCTCAAATGAATCAATTCTTTCTTTCTATGAGTTAGTTAGTTTCTATGAGTTAGTTTCTTTCTATGAGTTAGTCTTTCTATGAGTCAGTTGATAACAATGTATGAGAGTTACTCAGCTTCTTAGGAGAAAAGATTTATTTTGGCTGAAAGTGTTGAAGGTTTCAATCCATTGACAGGTGTGACCACTAATGTTGGACATTGTACAAGACACATAAGATTGGAGTGTGTGGCAGAGGAAACTCATTACCTCAAGGCTGAGAATCAGAAAAAATGAGGAGAAGTGAAAATAGGGGATTGATATCTGTTTCCAAGCCTCATCCTCAGCACTGGCTTCTTCATCTTCACCCCAACTACTAGAAGATTTACTGCATCCTAAACACCATCTACTGGGGACAAAACCTCCAACACTTTGCCTTTTAAAAGACATAAAGATCTAAATATATTTTATTTCTGTTAAAATAATTTAGAGGAGCAAAAATTTTCATGTATAGTATATCAAAGCCATAACCTCATTTGTGCACTCATTATTTCTTTTTCCTTTGCTAATGAGTACCAAATTTCACTTGTCATGAACTTGCTTACATCACTGGATTACATACCAGGGATTCATTACTTTCTATATTCATCTTGTAATCACAGTGTAAGAATCACATAATGTTTTGAATACAAAATGTGCATTCTATTACTAATCTTTTGCACATTCTTATAGGAAATCAGAAGCAATTAATACTTTCCAAGTATTTACCACACAAATTATAGCTCAGAGTATTCTTTAAATTTCCAATTGTAGCCTGAAGACATTGGTTTACATAAAAGATTACTGTATTACTTTTATGACTTTCACTGAGCCTGAAAGAACTCTCTGAATCTAGTAACTGGCATCCTGCAAATCAATTTATGTTCAATATTTTATTTAAATATTTAGCTGGCTCACTGTCCTAATCAATCTTCACTTAATCTGTGGATGATTGTTTTCTCTGGAATGATAAAAAAAACTTCCACTTACAGAATGACTAGCTTCAGTACATTTTCTACATTCTGTAACATTCTAATGAAAACAATTCAAACTTGGTTTGAGAAAATTTCAAAAGTGTACAAAAGCATAACAAGAATAGGATTAATTCATATTTACCATTTCTGAAAATTAGCCCGAGACTCAATTTCTCAGTGTATAAATAAAGTAGTCAGACACCAAAAAATCTTGCAATGCAAACTTAGTTACACAGAAGTGAGCACTATACTGTTACGATGAGGTAGCAAGCAGACAGAGAGGCAGCAACTGCCTTCTTGTCCATCCTAACCTATGAAAAGGAGTTGATAATTTTCCTCTTTGGCGGAATGCAAGGTTGACTATTCCAATTTGGACTAGATGATATAATCAAAAACTTGATAAAAAAAACTACCTATGATCAGTACAAATTCAAAATATGATTTGTTTTCTGATATTTTAGGTGACAGTTCAGAGGTTTTTTTCTACTCTTAAATGAAACATATTCATCTATTGAGATTTCCAATAATAAATAGTACATAATTACCTGTCAATAGAGAGATAAATTCTACATAACCATAGAAAGAATATGATTTTGCATGTTTCTTTTTCTTTTTTTTAATTAACATTTTTGAGGACATTTTATGTATTCTCCTAAGATATATTTGTTAAGGGTTTCTGGTGAAGAATATGGAAGCTTTTAATACTAAGAACTTGTTGAATATTTTGGGAAATATTACCACTGGTTCAAATGTGTAAATTGATGTTTGAAGAATTACACGCTTCAGCGTCATAGAACAATCAAGGTAAATCCCCCTCAAAATAAGAATTTTTCTAAATAGGTATTATTTTTGCATTACTAATTCTTTGTTGTTATAAAATACTTTTAATTTTTTCATGAATTTATCTTCATAAAATTTTCCACTTCATTCAAATTATGAAATGGGTTGGCATTTTATTGCTCATATAACTCAGTTATAAGCTTTTTATTTTTTCATGTTCCTTATCCATGTTTGCACATTTCTGCCCATATTGACTTTTGTCCTCTAGTGTGATGTTTACATAAATGTTCATTGTCTTGTGGACACCACAAGTCTGGCAGATAAGCTTCATGAAATTTAATTTATTTTTTATGTTTTTGATATGATATCATTTTAGATTCTACTATACTCTTTCACTGATCAATTCCCTATAAAATGTAACAATTATTGAAGTCTTTGAATAATTTTCCTTTAATTACATTTTAAGGACTGTTACAGCAACTTTTTCATTTTTAAAATTTCAATTTATTTTGTATTTTAGGCACTGACATCACACTCAGAATTTCATACTATATGGCAACCAGTGGGCGATGAGCTATATACCTGAAAAATAAATTTCAAATATTTGTTTTTCATAGAATATATTTTGTCTTAAAGTTATTGTCTATAATGTTATCTAGGTTTTCAGAGACATGGACAAATTTGTTAATAAACTTATGCCTTCACATGCAACATTCAAGAGAATATGAAAGCTGCTTGATTTCATTTACACCATTTCAACAAATACTGATAAATTCTGTATTCCACGAAAGGATATCAGTGATGTTCAATGACAGGAAGTTTAGTAAATTCATATTTCCATGTAAAATTTTGTGGAAATTATAGCAAAGTCTCTTGAGAGAAAAAAAGAAAAGTACAGAAAATAGAAGGAACTCTCATCTGAATTATGACTAAATATAAAGACATAGGAATGATCATTTCAAACCATCCACTCCAAACTCATTGAATATCAGAGTAATTTCTATAAGGTAACTGAAGATTGGGTACATTTCAAAAGTTATCCACAGTACTATTTGCATGTCACTGGGATATAATGAATTTCATTTAGTTCTGTACAGTTGCTTAAAATGAGATGAAATGAATCATTAGAAATTCTTAAAAGATCAGTACCAAAAAACAGTATGTAGTTCCCACATAGCTGATTGTTACAGAAATCAGATTAGAGTGACCGTATTTTTATTTCCATGCACATTGCTGTTAAATGAATTAAGAGGTAAAAGGAGAACAATCTTGATTTTCCTTGGAGAAAATATTGCACTGTGTTGAGGATTGATGCTTGCTAGTCATGAGCATTATTTGTCTTCCAAAGTTGCTGAGCAAAATATATATAGCTGGAATAAAATATTAGTGGCTGAAAGAGGACTATTGTCATCCCTGATTGCCAATTGTAGTTTGTTTCTTATGCCTTGCTGTTTAATGCTTGTCATGAACTGATTCTCCTCTTTGATGCTACCTCCTCCTCATGTGATCCTACCATCTCTCCCTGTTTTAGAGCCAACCAGTCATAGACAAAAATATCTATACACTGTGAGTCTCATAAAAATTTCCCCTTTAACTTTGAATGTTGTACAGTTTGTCTCAGAAATGTGAAATGAATTAGTTCAGATAATGCATAGAGTGAAAAGACCATTGAAAAAGTCAATGTAACACTCAGTACCAAATACATAAAGTTTGGAATGCAGTTCAGTTTAATAGTTTAAGAAGATCATAAATGATTCAACTATTTTTATCTTATGCAGACACATATACACATTTGTAAACTTTCACATTGACATGTATTTAGCAGAAGAAACAACACAGAGCAACATACCCAGAAAGATTTGCAAATAAGAAACAATATCTAGTATCATGAGTGTATGAAGGAATTCAAAGAGCAAGGGCTTATAAGAACTATAGTATGGAGACGTTGTTGGGGATTCAAAAGTGACAAAAGGCTAACATTAGGGAACAAACTTTACTGCATCTGTAAGTGCAGTGTCTTACTGCTTTAAATAAATAAAATAAATTGTAATACAACTAGTGATCTGTGTATAGTACAGCAGATGCAAACCTACTATTCTCAAGACAAGATCACCACTGCCCTAATTAACAACTGCTAAAGTTTAATTGATAAGTACATGGAGAAACAATCAGTCACATGAAGTGGAAATATTTGTGCTCAAAGATTTAGCTAGAGGTAAATAATAATTGGGATACACAAATAAGCACCAACTAAATATTTTAAGATAAAAACATCAGTGAAACAATAGAATTAGGTGAGTTGAGAAAGATAACTATAAAGGAAACTTTTAGAAGGATATTGATATCAGAAATAGATTCACTGATTTTATGAAATACAGTTGACTATATGAAGCAAAATTGAAGAGTAAGAGAACAAAGGGAATTAACAGAAAAATTAGTGAATTTTCTGTTTTTCTGAGTGACAACAAGCCCCTATCATAGTTGCTTAACTGGTACAGAAATTGCTAAGGTACTAATTGAAAGTGTGGTTTGTTAATAATATATACTAGAGCTTCCCTTAATTCCTGATTTATATCTACAGCTCTCCTGTTTCTACGTGTTTCTGGACATAATCACTGATATTATATTTTATGAAAACTTGTTAATTAATTTGATGAGTTTGTCTCAAGAATAAATTCAACCATGAATTGTTCCAACTATAGGAACTTCAGGTGCTATGAATAATCCATCTCTACCATTGATCACTGTTTTAGAAGTCGTGTTTAATTCTTATCACTTTGCATGATCTTTTTTGATTTTACTTTTTACCAATAAGTCTAAACGAATTCCAGGTCCAAGTACAGTGAATTACTCTGTTGCCCAGATTTGTGTTTTAGCAATCACAACTTTTACAATTTTAAATTTTTCTTTACCAAGGTAGAGGCAACAGAAGAATTCTACAAGAGAATATAAGTACACTATGTTGATAGAAAACCTGAATAAATCATAAACTTCTATTATTGTTATCCAGAAAATTGCAAAACAATTTAGCATCTCAATCAAGGTATGCTTTGATGTACTTGATTATGAGAATAATCACCATCATCCACAGACCAATCATCAATAAATTTCTACATTAGTACTGATTTACTGGGACTGCACGCAAAGTTGATTTTTAAGTGACAAAGAAGCCAAATAGAAGAGATTCCTTCTAACCAAACTGAAGTAGTTATTGACGTACCCAAATTCAAACTCTAAAATGTCAACTCTACTTTTGTATTCTACAACAAGAAAGTTACAGTCAATTGAGGTTCTATCATGAGGGTGATTCACGGGAGGCATCAGTGAACTTCGAGGCATGGTCAGGTCAGCAAGAGGAGCACCATGCATCGTACAATAGTGAATTCAGGTCCCTCGCCCCTATGCCTGGGCAGGTTATGTCTGAATCTCCATGAATTTGAAAGTCTTAGTATGGGCACTTTCACAGTATTACTGTTACATGCTGGCTGGTGGCAGTACATAGACCAGACTGGAGCTCTTATGGCTATCTTTGTCTGAAATAGGACTTTTTGGTAAAAATAAAGAAAGTCACTGCATCTAGGTTCATGGAATATTTCAACATTTAGTCTTAACAATTTAAATACATGTGCATCAAATACCACCACATTAAACATCATAAAATATACAACATTAGACAAAAGATCAGATCAACACTATAAAAATTCAATGACAATGGCAATCTACTGCCCCACTATCATAAAAGTAAAGGTCAGTTAGGCAAACAAAAAAAAAAAAAGAAAGAAAGGAAAGAAAAACTTGTGTTTAGTCTAACCTTCAAAGTCATGCACATAGTAGAGATCTACAGATTAGATATTTATGAAAACAGTGCAAATTGTTCTCAGCAGCATGGTGGATTTATTTCCAAAATGGATCACAGTCTACTGCATAACACATAGGTAAGAAATTGAAAAAGTATTGAAATTATTCCATGCACAGAATCAAACCAAAGTGAAGGGAAACAAAAATCATTGACTAAAGATGTCGCAGAATCTATGCAGACACAGTAAAATTAAATAATACTCCCCAGAATAATGAATGGGTAGAGATGAAATTAAAGAAAAATTTAACCTCTGCAATCATAAGACTATGCAGGAGAGATAAAGAAAATATAGAACACAAATAAAGAAGTCTAACTGATATGTTTACAGTAGTAAATTGCCATATTTCAATATCAAAATGAGGCCGGGTTTTAGTTCAGCAGCAGAAGCACCTGCATGGTAGGCACAAGGTCCTGAGTTCCAAATCTTGGACAAAAAAAAGTAAAGAAAATAAAAGAAAATCACAGTGTACTCAAAAAATAACCAGATTCAAATCCTGTATTTTGAGGTCTGGGATAGCAAACAAAAACAAAATCCAAACCCAATGCTTATATAAAGAGATATAGTACAAATGTGTATAGGCCACAAAGAAAAATAATTTATAAACATCAGAGCACATTAATGTCATTGCAGCTAAGAATCAATACAAAGAATTCATGAATTGAAGAGTTGTTTCTTTGAAATACTTAATATGATAATCAATTTATTTTAAAAAGCTAGCAAAGATAAGATAATCATACAATTAGAAATGAAAGGAGTGACATCCCAAACATTCTGCCCAAACCCTGAAGACTATTGGTAGCTACTATGAGAACCTATATTCTTCATAATGTAAAACTGTGAAAAACAGTCAGAATTCTTTAATGAATATGAAATATAAAAGTTTAATGAAAGAGATACGCAAATTCTAAATTTTCAGAATCAGTCAGTAATAAAATAAAAAAAAAAACTACCAAATAAGTAAGTTCTTGCTTTTAAGACATTCACTTTGAGCTCTTTAGATGTACCACCAATACCTCTCAACCACTTCCTGAAAAATGAAAAAGAAAGAAATATTTCCAAATGAATTTGTGGAAGCAAGAAATACTATAACTCCAAAACCAGAAAAGGTCCTAAATGAATAAGGAAAACTACTTTCTAAACTCTTTAATGAACACAGAGGCAAAGATCTTCAGTAAGATTCCAACAGATAAATTGAAGCAAAGTATCACAAAGATCATACAGCATGACCAAGGAAAATTTACTTCAGAGATGCAGAAATGGTTTACTGTACTTCCCCAGGTACTAGAATTAAGGAAAAACTACATGCTCCCCAGATAATAGAATCAAGGAAATAATATATATTCATTTTGATACATTCAGAAAAAGCATCTAAAATATTCAGTATCCATTCAAGGGAAAACTTTCAAGAAAGTAAGAATAGAAGATCCTTATTTTAATCTTGTAATTTTGTACCAGAAATCTATCTAATGACCATGCACTTAGTCACTGAGCTAAATCTTCAGCTGTTTTAGCTTAATTTTGTAAATTTATCTGTTACAAAGTAATGGTCACCTTCATATGTATTTGCAAAAATCTGGAAATTTTCCCTCTCGATTCAGGATACATGGATGTTTATGCTTATAACTTTTATTCCATATAGTTCTCAAAAGACTTACTAAATTAATTGGACAAGAAAAAGACAAAAGACAGCATAGATACAGAGCAAAGAAATGAAACTACCATTATTTGTAGATGCCGTGGTCTTCCTCATAATAGACTCACAAAACTATAACAAAAATGAGAATTACCACACAACTCAATAGTGTACCAGTGTAGAAAGCCAACACACCAAAATTAATAGTGTTCTTTTACACCAACAGCAAACTTGTGGAGAGGAAAAAGTACAAAAATATACTTTTCACAACAGTATTTAAAAAAAAAAGAAACAAAGTAATGGAGGAAAAAACAAAGATAATGATATTCCACTACAATGAAGCAATTACAATAATGCTTTGAAAAAGATTAAAGAATACAGCAGAAAATGAAAAGATGTTGCTTTTCTGGAAAAGACAAAATCAATACACCTAAAATGGCCATTCTATCAAAACAATTATATAGCTTAAATGCTATACCACACATAACATCATTCACTTTATCAATAATAAAACTGGAGAAAGCAAATCTAAAAATTCACATAGAAATAGAAGACACCTAACAGTGTAGACAATTAGCAGTAAAAGGAATTCTGGGAAACAAGGGCATAAAATGGCTTCACATTCCTGAACAGAGATCAATACAGAATTGGATTGTTTTAAAAATTGTGGGCCCAAAACCTGAGAAAGACCCAACTAAAAAAGAGAACTATAGACCTATCTCCCTAATGAACACAGATGCAAACATCCTCAATAAAATATTGGCAAATAGGATGCAGCATCATCAAGAAGATTATACACCATGACCAAGTGGGATTCATCCCAGGAATGCAAGGATGGTTCAAAATACGTAAATCAATAAATGTAATCCACCATATCAATAAAGCCAAAACTAAGAATCACATGATCATTTTTATAGATGCAGAAAAAGCCTTTGATAAGGTCCAACATTTATTCATGATAAGAACTTTACAGAAAATTGGAATAGATGGTCTTTACCTCAAAATAATAAAGGCCATTTATGACAAACCAACAGCCAGCATCATACTAAATGGCCAAAAATTGAAAGCCTTTACTTTAAAATCAGGCACAAGACAAGGATGTCCTTTATCACCACTCCTGTTTAATATAGTACTGGAAGTACTAGCCAGAGAAATTAGGCAAGAGAGAGAAATAAAAGAGGTAAAGATAGGAAAAGAAGAAGTTAAATTACCATTGTTTGCAGATGACATGATACTTTACATAGAAGACCCCCTAAAGTCCATTGAAAGACTCTTAGATATAAATATAAATTCAGTAATGTAGCTGGATACAAAACCAATACTCAGAAATCAATAGCATTCCTATACATGAACAACAAATTCACAGATAGGAAAATAAGAGAACGGCACTCTTCACATTAGCAAGCACAAAAATGAAATATTTAGGAATTACTCTTATGAAAAAGTGAAAGACTTATATAGTGAAAATTATAATACACTGAAAAAAGAAATTGAAGATGATCTCAGAAAAAGGAAAGACATCCCTTGCTCATAGATAGGAAGAACAAACATTGTGAAAATGGCCATTCTCCCAAAACTGTTATATAGATTCAATGCAATCCAAATAAAAATACTGTCAACATACCTTATAGATCTAGAGAAATCACTCCTAAATTTCATCTGGAACCAGAAGAGACCTAGAATAGCAAAGGCAATTCTATGCAGCAAAGACAAAGCAGGAGGCATCACAATACCTGACTTGAAGTTATACTACAAAGCAACAGTAGTAAAATCAACATGGTATTGGAATCAAAACAAAGCCGAAGATCAATGGAATAGATTAGAAGATACAACCACAACTACAAACACACTCAACCACCTTATCTTTGATAAAGGAGCCAAGCAGGTTCACTGGAAGAACGACAGTCTCTTTAATAAATGGTGCTGGAAAAACTGGCTCTCCATTTGCCTAAAACTAAAGCTAGACCCATGTCTATCACCATGTACTAAATTAAAATCTAATTGGGTCAAAGATCTGAATATTAAAACAGAAATACTAAATCTTTTGGAAGACAAATTGGGTAGAAACCTTGAAGACATAGGAGTAGGTAGAGAATTCATGAACAGGACTCGAACTGCACAGGAAATACTTCCCAGAATCAATAAATGGGACCACTTCTTATTAAAAAGTTTCTGCACGTCAAAAGAAATTTCCAGCATAGTGTAAAGAAAACCCACAAACTGGGAAAAGATTTTAGTAAACTCTCTCTCAGACAAAGGACTCTTGTCTAAAACATATAAAGAATTAAAAAAACTCAGACCCCCAAAATTCAAAGATCCAATCCAAAAATGGGCATCTGAGATGAATACGCACTTCTCAGATGAAGAAATGCAAATGGCAAATAAATACATGAAAAAATGTTCATCATCATTGGTCATTAGAGAAATGCAAATTAAAACCACACTGAGATTCCTTCTCACTCCGGAAAGAATGACCAGGATCAAGAAAACCAACAACAACAAATGCTGGAGAGGCTGTGGGGAAAAGAGAACTCTCCTGTACTGTTGGTGGGAGTGTAGACTGGTGCAGCCTTTGTGGAGGTCAGCCTGGAGATTTCTCAAAAAGCTGGGATTGGAAGTCCTATTTATTCCAGCTATTCCACTTCTAGGCATATTCCCAGAAGAACTGAAAGCATCATACCACTGTGATATATGTGCACCTATGTTTATAGCAGCACAATTTGTAATCGCCAGATCTTGGAAACAACCCAAGTGTCCATCAACTGAGGAATGGATAAAAATTTTTGGTATTTCTATACAATGGAGTATTATTCAGCTATAAAGAAGGATCACATTGAGATATTTATCAATAAATGGGCACAGCTTGAGACCATACTCATAAGTGAAATAAGTCAATCTCGCATGTGTGAATACCGAATAGTTTCCCTAATGTAAGTAATGATTCAAATATATAAAAATATGTGGTAATCATGATTCCCCATTATGTGGCCTTGAAGCCTTATAAAGTTTTCACTTATTAATTGGAAAGTCTTTATTCTGGGCTTCTTGATATGGAAATATTTGAAGCTATAGTATACGAAGTTTTATTCAACTATTTCAAGGAAAAAGACAGACACTATGGTAACTACTATTAAGTCGGGTTATTTGGTGGTGAAGTGCTAGGTTGCTGAAACAGTCATGCTTTGACCTGTATTATTATATTGTTATATCCTGTTTTATCTCAATCTCTCCCTTATTCTTTAAAAAATTTTTTTAGTTATTTCTTATGTTTGTTTTAATTAAGGGGAAACATTTTAAAAATTAGCAGGATATATAATGGTAACTTTTGTGATTTCCTATTAACTTGTTTTGAAGTTCTGTAATACTCCCATGATCTTGTTTTGACTGATTAGACTCTGTTCCATTCTGTATGATAGTATCAAGTTTGAGGGTATAGGCAACTACTTTGAAGGCAATAAGATTCACTAAGATGCCCATTCTGGTGTGACTTATTGTCTCTTTGGAAGTCCTGTAATGTTTACAATGCTTAAGTTTTATTGTTCTTGTTCTCTACTGTTTTGTTCAACTTTATAATATCTAATGAGATAGACAATTCTTTTTAAGGAAACAAGAGACATTGTTGATAACCATTGTTGATAACCTTGTACTCTGTTTTACATCATGTGCTTTGTCTCTCCTTGGTTTTGACTGACAGCTTTGTTTTGCCATATTTGACTTTATTCTCTCCCTCCCCCCAAACAAAGTAGTAAGAACGAAGGAGTAATAAAATGCAAAATGTGTAAATTTTGTTGTAAAAAAGAGAGGGAAAAAAAGAACTCTAAAGGATACAACAGCAAGTGTGTTTAGGGGTGTTAAATAGCTGACCATATTAATATTTTTGGTTGGATCATTGAACACAACTGTTTGCAGTCTCACTGTTTGAATGTCCACTTTGTATTCTTTGCTACTGTGATTTGAGCAACTATTTCTAAGATGATAATATGCAATCTATTAACTGGTGATTTCTTACTGTTTTTTTTTTTTTTTTTTGCAGTTCTGTATTACTTGTACCCTAACACTGCTTTGTTTTGTTTTGTGTTTTTCTCTTTTTCCTTTTAAATAAAATTTTTAAAAAAGTAAAAATAAAAATTGTGGACCCGTCACACAGAAGAGAAGGTAGAAACACAACTACAGACACAGTTACACGACCTGCACAAAGAAGCCAAATTTTCTTTGGAGAAAAACAGACTGATGAACAAATTGCACTGCAAAAAAATGGCCCAACATGCTTAAATTTGAACTTTTTCCCATAACTGATACCATACATAATAATACAAAGAATGAGACTAAAATTTCAGCATTAAAACAAAAACACTTAATATGCTGGCAGACAAAAATGCATAAACATTCAAAACATAAGCTGCATACAAAGAATTTCTAAATAAAGTTTCCATTGTGCAAGAAATAATACCAAGAATCCACAAATAGGATCATATTATATTTAAATATGCTTCATGACAAAGAACCCATCAACCAAGTGAATACTAAATCTATAGAATGGGAAAACATAATGGCCAGTTGTTGTTAGACAAAGAGTAACATCCAGAATATATGAAAAACACAGAAGAAATTAAACTCGCTATTTAAAGAATCAATTCTAAAATGAATTATCATTTTTGAGTTGGAGAAACACTAACAGCCAATAAATACATGAAAAAATTTACAGTATCACTTTAGACAGTATCTATCCACTGTCACTCCAATACAACACAGACCACTTTAAAACCTTCCCCATATTATGCATTTTAATGTGGCTTCAGATGCAGTGTTAAAGGTCCAGAAGTCTCAGAAACACATCTAAATGTGAGAATTTCCAATAAATTTTGATAATTTTCTTAACAAATGAAACAAAATTCTATGTATGTTTTCAATCTGTTATTGTAGTAGATAGCCAGCCTCCATACTGAGCTTTCGCCCTCAAAAGTTCTAGTGTTATTTTTTCCTACAGCCTTTCCTTTGATACTCACGAACTTCTAAAGGTCTTTGTAGCCTGCAGGGGCATGGCTGGTCAGACCTGAAGCCCAGAGTAGTTTTTTCAGTTGGTTTCGAAATAAACCTGTCATGTTGAATTCTTACCTCTGCTTCTTTTAATTTTTCCCTAACAACCCACATTTCAGAAATGCAAATTAGAGCAACAACAGCATTCTCTTTCACCCATGGAAGAATGACTACCACCAGCAAGTCCACCAATAGCAAAGTTAGTGAGGCTGTGAAGAAAAAGGAACCACTCTTCTTTGTTGGTTCGAGTGTAAAGGGATACAAGCACTGTAGAAATCAGAATTAAGAGTCCTTAAATACTACAATTGTAATTTACATTTTATATGGCTATTAACCTTTATGTACCTTGCCACAAGAGTTAGAAATATTAAGCCACAATGATGTATGAATTCCCATGTTTACAGCAGCACAATTAATAGTAGCTAAGTCCTGAAAATGGTGTATGTCCCCATTCCTGGAGGAATAATTTCAAAGAAATATACTGTTGCTAAGAATGGAGTAACACCTTAAAGAAAGATAAATATGAAACAGTAGTAGGAATTTGGATGTAATTTGAGATCATAATGTTGAGGGATGTAGATTAAATACATAAGCTTGAACATTGCATGGCTTGCGTTCTAAGAAATGTTTATTTGGATAATAGAGAGAAAACAGAAAATTTGTTGTTTTCTAACTATATTTCTGCTGACTTTCTTATTTAATCACTATGTTTTGAGAGATCATTTTGCATGATTCTATTACTTTGGATATATTTAAGATTTTTATTGGTTTTATGGTTATGGTCTATTTTGCATAAAAAAAGGAAAATCATTATCAGAATAGTAAAGTCTACAGAAATACAAGATGAGTGGTTTTCAACATTTAGATGACAGGCATTCAGTGTTGATACTACTAGGTGGATTGTGTTTTTTGGGGGGGATAAATAAGATAACCTAAGTTTAACTAAAGACATTGTTGTGCATCATTGCCATCACAACTTACATTGTAATATTCTAAACAACCAAGGTGTAATTTTAACCTAATTGAAAGAAAAACCAAAGAATTCTTTGAACATTTAGAAAGACTCAAAGTTATGTGTCTATTTCAATAATTTAATAATTGTGAAGTAGAGAAGGTCAATAAATTCACTTAATTTTCAGAGAATATCTTACGAAGGAATGAAAACTAGGTTGATATTTGTCTAACCTAGTGAACATAGTCCCAGTATTTCTCAAAGTAATCTTCATACATTCTGTTTTTCTCTCCTTAGTGATTACACATGCAGTTTAATTAAAGAAAACCATTGTCTCCCCCCAGCTACTCCAAAGCAGCCCATTGCTGCCTGTGTTATGCCTTGTGAGCTAAAAGTGGGGGCAGCAACTTCAAACCAATGAGTGTAGGGAGCCGAGTGACAGGCATTGCTGCCTCCATGCCTCTGTCTATGGGCACTGCGTCTGCCTACATTAACCATAATCCTCTCCTGTTTACGACACGTATCCGGATGTGATGGTGACCCTGTTTTATTCATCTGTTTAACCTCTTCCTGTCCCAGCTCCCCCCCTTAGCCTATAAAAGGTGTGATCATTTTCTGAATAAACCAAAGGCTTGATTGGATTATCTCGACTTGCCTTCATCTCTTTTGTCTCCCCCATGTCTTTTATTTAATCCCCGTTCCCCCTCCAGGAGTTCTAGATATGTTGATCTGCAGGCTGGATCAACTGGCACCCAGCGTGGGAGCTCCTGGCACAGAGGAGTTAACGAGGAAGCCGTTTGAGAGACAGCCGGCTTAAACTGAAAATGAAAGCAAATTGAACAGGAGACCTTGGCCGAGGAGTGAGTAAACTGAATCAAGGATTAAAGCTTAAAGCTTCAGGACATTAAATTAAGTACCGAGACCTGCACAGATGACTACCCAACGTCCTGCCCAAGTCATGGTGAGTGAACGGCAACCCCATTTCCCTTCCCGGACATGGGTCAAGTATTGAACGAACATGAAGTGTTCGTGGGAGGTCTTTTAAGGCACTAAAGACAAGAGGGGTAAGGGTTGCAACAAAAGAATTATTGTAGTATTTTCAATTTATTCATAAGGTTTGCCCTAGAGGGTTCTATAGATACCAAGAGGTGGAAAAGAGTAAGAGATGCTTTAAAAGATTATTATACAGTTTTTGGTCCAGAAAAGGTTCCTGTGACCACCTTTACATATTGGAATTTAATCTCTGAGCTGCTTGCCCAGAGGCATGCAGAGCCTCAGATTGAGGAGACAGTTGCACTAGGTGAGACTGCCCTGCGTGACTCCATTAAATCTACCTCAAAACCATCCTCAGAAAAATCTGAAGCCTCTGATTTCTCAGATGCAGAGGATGATAGCCTGTTAGAGGTCCTCATACATGGTGATCTGCCACCACTTCCACCTGTTGACATGATCAGCAGGTCCCAGGATGGCAGCCCGCCACTCCCTGTGCCTCCATGGCCAATTGGGGATTCATATAAGCCTTTAGACCCCAGCCTTTCTGATTCTCAGGAGGTCAACTGGGAACAACCAACACAAGCCTCTACATAGCACCCTAACCCTGTTGCAGCACCGGCCGCTATTAGGCCGTCGCCTGACTATGATGATGCACTCAGCATCTGCACTCAACCTTCTAGCACATTAGTGGGATTAGAGCAAAGAAAAACGGATCTTTTAAAACAGATACAGCTAGAAAAAGAATGCCAAAATCTTTCAATTCAATTGCAGGCCCTCTGAGCTACACAGTTTTATAGTGTCCCTGAGATGGAGCCTGCCTCCAGCACGCCTTGTAGTGCACTTAACATGGTGCCTGCCTCTGGCAGCCAGCCTAAAATGGCTTTCCCAGTCACAGAGGCCTTTACTCCCCCATGGGATGTTGAAGAGGGCACTGAACCACAAGCTATTAGGATACACACACCTTTCACTGTGGCAGCCTTAAAAGAGTTAAAGGCCGCAGTCTCTCAATATGACCCGACTGCTACCTACACCATTGCAGTTCTAGATTCTTTGACTCAGGGTTGGATTATTCCTAATGAGTGGAAAGACTTAGCAAAAACCACCCTCTCTGGAGGCAATTATCTATTATGGAGATCTGAATTTTTTGATCAATGCGAGGACATAGCCAGAGAAATGCCACATGGCCAAACCCCTGGACCCTCGCTATGCTTACAGGAACAGGAGATTTTGCCACAAAAGAGACCCAAATGCAGTTCGATTTGGGCCTCTTTGCCCAGATTAATATGGCAGCCATTAGAGCATGGAAACGGCTCCCCTCAGGAGGCGAGCCTACCTTATCTCTCACCCAAATAAAACAAAAGCCTGAAGAGCCCTTTTTGGACTTTGTCAATCACCTCTTACAGGTGGCAGAGCGTCTTTTCGGCTCCACAGAAACAAACTCTGCCCTGGTTAAACAATTGTCTTATGAAAATGCAACCTCAGATTGTCAGGCTGCAATTTGACCACATCGCAAAAAAAGAGGACTTATCCGGTTATATCCGCTTATGTACAGATATCAGGCCAGTTTATCAAGGCCTAGCCATGGCTGCAACACAACAAGGTTGCATAGTTACACAATCCCTTTCTCGTCCTAAAAAAGATGCCATTTGTTTCAAATGTGGCCAAAGTGGCCACACAGCTCATGAGTGCAAAAGAAAAAATCAAAATTAGTCCTCTACAAAAAAACCAGGGCTATGTCCTAGATGTAAGCAAGGAGACCACTGGGCTAATGAGTGCAAATCCAAAAGAGATGTTCATGGTAACCCTCTTCCTCCACAGGGAAACAGGTTATGGGGCTGGCCCCAGGCCCCGAATTCCGGACAAACCTGTGGGGCTCCAAGGTTTGTCCCAGCAAAAAACCATCCATTTCAGACCTCTTCAAGGCAACCCCAGGGAGTTGCGGGGTTGGACCTCTGTTCCACCTCCAACACAGTATTAACCCCTGACATGGGTGTTCAGATCATGCCCTCAGGAATCTATGGGCTCCCTCCCCCCAGGACTTTTGGACTTATTATTGGACGCATTAGCACTATGCTTAAAGGATTACAAGTTCTACCAGGAATAGTAGATAGTGATTACACAGGAGAAATAAAAGTCATGGTTTCTCCCCTTGTTGGTGTCATACCAGTTAGGACAGGGCAACGCCTTGCTCAATTGCTGCTATTGCTGTTGGGTCAAACATCTAATAAATCCATAACTCCTTATAGGGGGAACTCCTTTCCTGGAGCTTCTGATGTATATTGGGCCCAACGTATCTCCAAACAAAAGCCCCTCATGACTCTATCTTTAGATAGAAAAAGTTTCTCAGGCCTCATTGATACAGGCGCAGATGTTTCCATTATCAAAAAGGAGGAGTGGCCTACTGCCTGGCCTTTAGAAACAACCTTAACTCACCTCCAAGGGATTGGACACTCAAAAAATCCACAACGCAGTTCCAAACAACTGGTTTGGAGAGATCAAGAAGGTAATCAGGGACACTTACAACCTTATGTCATAGAGAGTCTGCCTCTTAATTTATGGGGTAGGGACCTACTCTCCCAAATGGGATTAATTATGGGAAGCCCTAATAATGTTGTCACAATGCAAATGCTTAATAAGGGCTACCTGCCAAAACAGAGCTTAGGAAAAAATAACATGGGCATTACTGATCCCATCATTCCCATCCCTAACAATGCTAAAGTTGAGTTAGGCCATTTTTCTTAGGGGCCATTGACACTCCTGCGATCCATGCTAAACAAATTACATGGCTGTCAGTAGAGCCGGTATGGGTCAATCAGTGGCCTTACCTCTGAAAAGTTTGCAGCCGCACAGCAGCTTGTGCAGGACTGGTTAGATGCAGGCCACATTGTCCCTAGTAATTGCCCTTGGAACACACCTATCTTTGTTATCTGGAAAAGGTCAGGGAAATGGAGGCTGCTAAAGACCTTAGGGCAATAAATAAGACAATGGTCTTAATGGGGCCCCTACAGCCAGGCCTCCCCTCACCCAGTGGCATTCCCTTGGGATTTTTTAAAAATTGTCATAGATCTTAAAGATTGCTTTTTCTCTATTCCTTTACATCCAAAGGACCAAAAGCGTATTGCCTTAAGTCTCCCATCAATTAATTTTAAAGCCCCTATGCAGAGATTTCAAAGGCGAGTTTTGCCGCAAGGTATGGCTAATTCCCCCACACTATGCCAGTCTTTTGTAGCCACTGCAATACAACCAGTCAGAGATCATTGGCCACATATCTATATTATTCATTATATGGACAATATCCTCTTGGCAGGAGATGATCAAAACCAAACTCTAAGGTGCTACCAGGACTTACAGGTTGCCTTACAAGAGGCTGGACTTCAAATAGCCCCTGATAAAGTACAGCTTACTGCTCCATATACATACTTGGGTTTTCAACTATGTTAGATGGCTCACAACAACCAGAGTAGTCTTTTTTTGTGTAGACTGGTTCTGACAAGGTTGGGGGAACTCACATCAGAGCAGTTACTTTCTCGGCTGGCCTCTCTGATGTGATTGCTACTCTTTGAGCAGCCTGATCTGCCAAATTGTTTCCTCAGGTGAATAGCAGCAATCTGCTGACAGCCAGAATGCTTCCAGCAAATCTAGGATCTGTGGAGTCCTCTTTTTTTTTTTTTTAATCTTAGCTCTGGCCAAGGTTAAGAGACCTTGCTCTTAATAGATGGCTCTATGTATATGTATAGTAGCAAAAGCATATCTACTATCAGTATAGATGTTTACCCTCTTTCCTGTGGCTAGTTTTAGTACCTCAGTCAAAGCATTGACCTCCGCCTTTTGGTCAGAGATGCCAGGCTCTAACCGCTTAACCCAGAGTACCTCCTTTTGGTGGTCACTGTTGCCCCGGCCACTCATCTGCCTCTGCTGTTCTGGATGAAGCTGCTTCCATCTGTGAAATTTCTCAGGTCATTGTCAGGCATAAGGGTGGCCGGGTTTAAAGCTGAAGAAGTCTTGAAAACTACCAATTCTGGGTCTAGGAGCAGGGCCTAATAGTGTGAGATTTTAGCATTTACATTTTCGGGAGGGGTTTTGATAAGAGTCTCTAAACTGTGGTAGGTCACTACTGAAATCTTCTGTTTCTTAGCCTCTTTTAAGTAGCATTATCACAGTGGCCAGAATTTTTAGGCATGGAGGCCACCCTCTTGTTACTGGATTGAGCCTTTTGGAAAGATAGGATATAGGCCTCTTTCAAGAGCCAATGTCCTGGGTTAGGACTCCTTTGGCAATGCCCCTGAGTTTATCTATGAACAAAGTGAATGGCTTGGTAACATCAGGGAGTCCCAGGGCTGGGGCCTCTGTTAAGGCCCACTTGAGCTGCTGCAAGATCCATTTACATTTATAAGTCCAGTTTAGTGAGTTTTTCCCTTAAGGGAGCCATATAGAGGGTGAGCTGTTTCAGTAAAATTTAGAATCCACAGCCTGGAGTATCCCACAGCTTCCAGAAATTCGCGCACCTATTTCTTAGTTTCTGGGAATGGGATCTGCAATATAGCCTGGGCTCCTTTTTAGACAAAGCCCTCCTTTTTTTTTTTGCACTTTGTAGCCCAGATAAGCCACAGCCTGACAGCACGATCAGGCCTTTTTAGCTGCGACTTTATAGCCTAATTGCCCCAAAGTCCTTAACAGTTTCTCAGTTGCCTCTCAATAAGCTTACAAGATTTGGGGGGGGGGGGGAGTCAAGGCTATTAACAAGTCATTCACAAACTGGAGGAGCACTATCTCAGGGTGTTTTTTCTTCCTAAATTTTAAAAGATCTCTTGTGTTATCTCTATCACCTGGCCGAGGGGCATTTTCTCAAAAACTCTCAAACCTTTGTAAACTTTTTTCTAACATGTGGGGCCGATTGAGTTGCAAAGAGAACAACTGGTGTTGCTGCGGAAACCCCCTTACCTCTGGATGTCCAATTGGGGTGGGACAAAGGGAAAACATGGTTTTGACATTCTGGATTAGAGAGCAGGCTTTTTTTGGATGGCACATCACCTTTTGTCCCAGGGTGCCACGTGGCAGGCCATCATTTTACTGAAATTACATAATAACAAAAAGAAGCTTTTTCATAGGTGACAAAATTGTGCCATATAATCTCCCAGATGTTCACAGCACATGTGAGAACTTATATCTTAACTCTATTATCATCTATAATCTCATATTAATGGAAAAACTTTGCAGCAAAGGTTGAGAATCTTATAAATAAATCTACCAAAACTGATCTAATACTGTCAAATTTTGAACACAAGTACTTCTTGTCAAACCTGCTGTTTTCAGTATTATAACAAAGACAAATAAAATTTACATCATCTCGAGCTTTCTATAACTTACAATATACCTGCAAGTTTTATCTTCTTTCATATTCTGGCACAGCCAGACATTTTTACTTGAAGACAAACCACTTTCTTTGTCCCTCCTTTTTACTATCACCAGTCAATTACCTTTTCTCTCGCTTCTCAGACAACATTAAAACTCACAACAAAACCCTTGAAGTCACCTTCTAGTAGTCTAAATCATATTTAACTATTTTATGTCTTTTTACCACATTAAAATGCTGGGGTTTTTTTTGTTTTTGTTATTGTTTTAAAAAACTATAAACTTTTAACTGGCTCAATTACAGTATGACCTTGTTTTCACTTGGTAAAGCTGATATGATTTTTAAAAACCATAAATATACACATATATGTGCACATATGTTTACTTTTTAACCAGAAAGAAAAATACTCCTTTTAAAAGGCATGCCAAGGTTGCAAGCAATCAGTTGAAGACTTACATATTAAACAAGGCACCACAACATTAAAGACACAAGCAAAGGTTGTTTCTTGCGCAGTTTTGAGCTAAAGAAAATTATTTTTCTTATCATGAACCTTGAATCTAGTAAGTCATATGGATCCTGCAACAGAAATGGGCAACAAGCCCCTAAGTTAGTAACAAGTTTAAACAGGCAACCAAGGAGGAGAATGGCCAATACTGTAGGGAGGGCATTTTTCCCTCAGCTGTACCACCATTAATCATGTCCTTTTTAATCTGGAGAGAAAGATTGTGAGCTCGCTCTCAAACCTTGGGCCAATGGTCCATGGTAAGGGAGAGAGGAGATGAAGTTGTCTGTCCCATCTTATCCTGGAGAAAAAGAGAATAATAACAATGAACAGGGAAGACACAGACAAACACAAAAAGTTTACATTTCAGAACACAGCTCACAAGCCGGCATCACGCACACACATACCAAAACCACCAGGTGGAAACGAATTGGCAAAATATTCCACCGTGAACGTAGCCATGTAATGGCTACAACTAACGGCAGGAGCGACCTGCCCAACTCAGCAGGAGCGATCTACCTACACGAACGTAGCCGTGTAATGGCTACAACTAAAGGCAGGAGCGACCTGCCCAACTCAGCAGGAGTGACCTGCCTACGCGAACCGGTGAGCCACCGATGAACATTCCTCAGGGGAACCTTGGGGCGTCCCCCAAGAGAAACAAACTGCCTTTGAAATCAGAACCAAAGAAAATGAACGGTTCAGGGCAGTAAAAGAAAGGGGAGAAAATAAGCGATCGATCAAAATGAAAGTAAACAAAAACCAGCCGTACTACTTACCCTAGAGAGGTGCCGTTGGGGTCTCCCTCTGCGAGGAGGTCTGATCTCAGTTTGATCTCGCTGGGGCCTCCAAAATGTAACACCGGTGTCGCAAGGAAGACTCTAAGGGCCTTGCTCTCATGTAAGAACAAAGGGGTTTTTATTATTCCACGTACACGTGTCCTCCAAACAGGTGGAAAAAGAGAACCCTGAGTTGGGGCAAGGCTGGTGTTTTTAAGGGGGAAAAACTGCAATGTAAGCATTTATTACAGAAGCCAATCATTACAGTTAGTGCGGAGCGGTGGGCATCTTATCTATCTGCTATTGGTCAGTTCATAAGGGGTGACCAGCGGGTCAGAGTTAATTAACTATCTTTGTTCTGCACAACTTGTCTTTAAGACACCTGGTTTCTGTAGGCTCGAGTCTGACATATTTTACAACCCTGATTAGTGTAATGGCAGGCTCTATCTCTGAGTTCCCTGGCACAGCACATCCCGAGAACATCATAGCCACAGATGGTTTTTTTTTTTTTTTTTCTTCCTTCAGGGCTGAGTTAGGACTGAGTCACGAGGCCCAGTGCTGTTTCTAGCTGAGAAACAGCATCTTGTTTTTAACCTTTAAATTTCTGGTTCTTCAGTTGCTGTACGAGCACAGGTTTTTATGGCTCAGGACTCCAAGGTGTCTAAGGCCCAACAAGCCCATCAGCTACACCACCTCAGTGCTCACACCCTCCTCCTCCTCTACAAAATTACCCATGAGCAAGCCAGACAAATTGTAAAAAATTGCCCATCTTGTGCTATCCACTTACCTGTTCAACACCTAGGAGTCAACCCTAGAGGTTTAATTCCTAACACCTTATGGCAAATGGATGTTACCCATTTCAATGAGTTTGGCAATCTAAAATATGTACATGTCATTATTGACACATATAGTGGCTTCATTTTTGCAACTCTCCAGACTGGAGAAGCTGGTAACACATTATAGCCCATATGCTGTCAGCCTTCTCAGTTCTGGGATGTCCTCAACAGCTTAAGACTGATAATGGCCCTGGCTATACCAGTACCTCCTTTGCTCAATTTTGTAAGAGCCTTAATATCCTCCACACCACAGGTATACCTTATAATCCTCAGGCATTGTTGAACGTGCGCATCATTCTCTTAAATTCACCATAGATAAAATAAAAAGCTAGACATGGTACTCCACCCAGGGGTCCCCTAGAAATGTCCTTTCACATGCTCTTTTTATTTTAAATTTTCTGACCCTGGATGCTTCAGGCTGCTCTGCAGCATCTCGGTTTTGGCATACTCAGACTCAAACACGGTTTGCATCTGTTTTATGGAGAGACCCACTAACCAATGTGTGGAATGGCCCTGACCCAGTCCTTATCTGGGGACGAGGTTCAGTGTGTTTTTACTCTCAACAAGATAGAGAAGCTAGATGGCTACCTGAATGCCTCATAAAGCAAGTAGACAGTTCTTCAAAGACCCCATGTAACACCCAGGAATAATGTTATTTCATGAGGCCCAATCCCCTGTGTTCTCTTACAGGTGACACATCTCCCTGGAGCCTTATGCTGCTTAGTCAGCCTTCTTGAGCCACACCACACCCATGATGAATTTTGACCCCTGCCAAACAGACTACAACTGCTGACAGCCATGTACAGAACCCCATGACTGTGGAAGAGGCTCCTCTTGGTCTGGAGGAACATACACCACCCAAATAGACTGCATCCAGTGTTATGCAAGGCATGCTCCAAGACATAGGAGAATGACTTCATACAGAGACTCCAACAAATGGCTGTCAACCCCTTCTCCTTGATTTGGGGGGGGGAGTTTTTCCCTTACCTAGTGCCCCTTTTGGGTCCACTAGCTGCCCTATTGCTTCTCATTTCTGTGAATCCTTGTATTTTTCAGAGGATTATGATGTTCATTAATAACCGGATAGACGCATTTATGGCAAAGCCCATTCAGGTACACTATCATCCAGCTGATAGTGTACCTGAATGGGTACACTATCATCAGCTGGAGATGGCAGATCAACAAACCTACCAGGAAGGAATTCCCATAGTGGCCCATATGATGATGCGGCCTAACTTCCCTGGGGCAATGGACAGGCAGTCAGAGACGGGCAACTAGGACATGCATGTTAATTCCAATGGCCACCTAAGACAGGCACAGGACCACCTGCTGTTCTGCAAGCCCATGACAGGTAAGGCCTGGTTGGGTTCATGCAATGAGGTCCTTGACCTAAGACAGATGCTGTCCTCACAGGGCCTGCCATACTCTTAATTAAATAATATAAAAAGGGAGGAGATGTAGGGAGCTGAGTGACAGGCATTGCTGCCTCCATGCCTCTCTCTATGGGCACTGCGTCTGCCTACATTAACCATAATCCTCTCCTGTTTACGTCATGTATCCGGATGTGACGGTGACCCTGTTGTATTAAACTGTTTAACCTCTTCCTGTCCCAGCTCCCACCCTTAGCCTATAAAAGGTGTGATCATTTTCTGAATAAACCAAAGGCTTGATTGGATTATCTCAACTTGCCTTCATCTATTTTGTCTCCCCCATGTCTTTTATTTAATCCTCGTTTACCCTTCCAGGAGTTCTGGATATGTTGATCTGCAGGCCGGATCAAATGAGGAAGCTTTGGTGTGTTGTTCTGAGACTGGCCCTGCATAGTATTCTAAATCACTGGTGGACTCAACAGAGGGCCCCTCTTGGCCTCATTGGGCCCAATCCCGTAACTGCTCTTGATCTATGGCCAACTGCATTCAGCCTTGTGAGTCTAAAAGTCATGCAGTGATTTCTACTCCAGGAGAAAGCTTTGGCATCTAGCTGAGGGACTGGTAGGGCTCTGCTCAGTGTCCTACATTACTAGAGGACACACTGAAATGTCTCTGTGGGCATACTTGAGCCCCATCCTGTGACTCTTCAGTGGTCAACAGCAGCCTGCATTTTCCTTCATGACCAAAAGGGTGCACGGTGATTTCCATCCCACAGGAAAGCTGTAGTATATCACCCCAAGACTGGTAAGGCCCTGTCCAGTGTCACACATCACTGGAGGACACATCAGAATGTTCCTCTGGGCTTTATTGGGGCCATATCCAGCAATACCCAAGTGGACTACAGCTTCGTAAATTGGCTTGTGAGCTGAAAAGGTATGCAGTGATTTCCACCCCACCAGGAGGCCTTGACGCACTGCTCTGAGACTGGGAGGACCCGAGACAGTGACCACAAGTGACAGGAAGCCACATGGCAAAGTCTGTCTAAGGATCTCCACTCAACTGGGGAAACTCCTTTTAATAGAGATAGGTATTCCCAACCCAAGAAATGACTGAGACCTTGCCTTTAGTTTCATTAAAGGAATATAGTTAATGACAAAAAAGAAAATAGCACCAAATCTAGTCTCAAACTACAAGCCCACACAAAGCAGGCCTATAAGATATGGATATAGGAGAAAATGTAAGACACACACAAGAAACTCCTGAAATGATAGCAACTGAAGTAAAGAAACAACTCTGGGAAGCTATGAAAAAAGTCAAGTCAGAAATTACCTTCCGAGCAAAAGAACAAAAATGATAAATGTAATTAAAGAGATACTGAATACATCTAAAGAAGAAATAGGTAAAAATTTTGAGAAACAATGCCAAAAGATGGAAAGCTTGAATGATCAATATAAGAAACAAAGCAAATGCATGAAATAGATTCAAAATAATATTCAAGAAATCAAAAATTCCATCAAAAGTTGACAAAACTGCCTCAGTCAAAGTGAAGATAGGCTTTTATGGCCTAAAGATAAGATTACAGCTAGTACAAAGATACAAAGAAAAATAATGTAAGATCTATAGTTATAAACAAAAAACATGACAAAACAATTGGTGTCAAGAACTAACTACAGAAGTAATATCTGAACATTTCCCAAACCTGAGAATAAACATGAGATACAGATAAGTTAAACGTGTAGAATAACAAATAGCCATAACCAATAAAACTACAGCAACATATAATAATAGCCAACATCCCAGTAAGGCAACATAAGAAGAGAATATTAAAAGCTGTTAGGGAAAAGAAATAAATCACCTATAAGAGAAAGCCTATCAGAAGACAGGAGATTTTCAATACAAAGAATGAAGTCAGAAAGAGCATAGAGAGAAGCATTTCAGGTCCTAACAGAAAATTACTTACAACCTACACTAATGTACCTTGCAAAACTGCCCTTCAAAATTTCTGAGAAATAAGACACTTCCATGACAAAGAAGAGCTGAAGATCTTCATGATCCTCAAACCAACCATGCAAAGAATACTGAAAGATAGTCTAGATACACATAGGAAAAAAAACAATAAGCAAGGCAGACAATTAAACAGAATTGAAAAATAAAGATGTAACAGCAGAAAGATAACATATCAACAATTAACCAATAAATAACACTTATAACTTAAATGTAAATGACCTCAGTTCACCAATTAAAAGAAACAGACTTGCAGAATGGATCAAGAAACAACATCCACACATATGCTGTATATAAGAAACCAGTATAATCCGAAAGGAAAGTCATAGAATGAAAGTCTAAGGATAGAAACAGTACTTCATGCAACAGGAATCCCCCACGCACCATAAAAACAGGGGGTAGCTATTCTGTCTTCAGACAATGTGAGCTTCAAACCAAGAATGACACAAAGAGATAAAAAAGGTCACTACATACTAGTTAGGGGAAAACTTAAAGAGAAAAAGAAAATCTTAAATATCTCGGCACCAAATTAGGGAGCACTAAGCTATACAAAACAAATGTTTCCAGAAATGAAAAGTCAAATTAGCAACAACACAATTATAACAAAGGCCTTAACACCTGACTGACAGAAACAGACTGTTCAACTAAATAGATAATCAGCAAAAAAAATAACAGAAGTAAACTACACTTTGATTAAATGAGGTTAGTGTGTGAACACAGTGTTTTACCCAACAACATCAGAACATACATTATTCTCAGAAGCACATGGGATATTCTCTAAAATAGACCATATACTAGTCCACAGACTATGCTTAAGTAAATGCAAAAAATTGAAATTATCCAATGCATGTTATCAGATCATAGCACCATGAATTAGAAATGAATGACGTAAGAACCTGCATAAAACAAAGAAACAGGTAGAAATTTAATAATGCACTCCTGAACAATCGGTGTGTCACAGAGGAAATTAAACAATATCTACAAGCAAGTTAAAACACCTGAGGCAATGGGATGTAATGAAAACTGTCTTTAGAGGAAAATTTATTGTGTTGAATTCCCACATCAGGAAATACAATGAACACAAATGAAAAACTTGATGCTACACATTAAACATGTGGAAAAAGAAGAGCAGGTTAAGAACAAAGCCAAAGCAAGGGAGGTAACGATAAAGATCAGAGCAGAAGTAAATGCAATAGAGACTAAAAAAATAATACAAAGAATAAGTGAATTAAAGGTTTTGTTCTTTGAAGGAAAAAATAAAATTACTGGAAGTTTAGCACAGTGGTGTAAGTGTCTGCCTGGCAAGCACACAGTCATGATTTTGATTCCCCAGTACCAAAAATAAATAAATAAATAAATAAATATAAAAAAGAATAAGTACATTTGATAAGTCCCCCTACACAACCTTGCATAAAAAATGAAAGAAACCTCAAATTTGTACAATAAGGAATGAAAAGATTGAAATCTGTATCGACCTTCTGGAAAAACAGAAGATCATCAATGCTTATTTCAAAAGCTCCACTATCATAGATTTGATAACACAGAAGAAAAGGATAGATTCCTAAAAATACATGAATTACTAATGCTGGGTCAAGAAAATGTAAAAGAGCTGAATAATTCAATTCATTAATAAAATAGAAAATATAATTAAAAAAGATGTTAAACAGCTGAATAACTCAATTTTAATTAGCAATATAGAAAATATAACTAAAAACTTACCAAAAAAGAAAAGCCCAGGTCTAGATGTATTCACGGTGGAATTCTACAAGAAATTGAAAGACGTTTTAATGCTGACAGTCCTCTAACTCTTCAATGAAATTGAAAGAGAAGCAATTCTCCCTAACTCATTACAGGAAGCAAGTATTACTCTAATACCAAAGACAGAGAAAGACCCAATGAAAAAAAAAGACAAATACAGGTCAATCTCCCTAAAGAACATAGATGCAAAAATTTTCAATAAAATATTGGCAAACAGAATGCAGCAAATCATAAAGAATATTATACACCACAATCAAGTGGGATTCATCCCAGGAATGCAGGGATGGTTCAAATACACAAATCAATGAATGTAACCCACTTTATCAATAGAGCAAAAATAAGAATCACCTGATAATTTCTACACAAGCAGAAAAAGCTTTGATGAGGTCCAACACTTATTCATGCTAAGAAACTTACATAATATTGGAATTCACGGTCTTTAACTTGATATGATAGAAG
This sequence comes from Cavia porcellus, assembly GCF_034190915.1. Lineage (NCBI taxonomy): Eukaryota > Metazoa > Chordata > Mammalia > Rodentia > Caviidae > Cavia > Cavia porcellus. Next base: position 44,009,822 of record NW_026947513.1, on the reverse strand, counting down.
CCATCTATGACAAACTAATACCCATTATCACATTAAAAGGAAAAAAAACTGAAAACCTTTAGTCTACAATCAGGAATAAAGAAATCTTTTATCACCACTCCTATTCAATATAGTGCTGGAAATACTAGCCAGAACAATTAGAAAAAAGAGTGAAATAAAAGAGTATGAATAGGAAAATAAGTTAAATTATTAATATTTCAGCATGACATGATACAACACATAGCAGTTCCCAAAAACTCCACTGAAAGACTCCTAGGAATAATAACAAAATTCACTTATGTATCTGGATACAATGCCAACACACAAAAATCAATAGCATAGCTATACATAAACAACAGAGTCCCTGAGAGAGAAATAAGAGAAATCATATCCTTTAAAATAACATCTAAAAATAAAATACATAGAAATTAATCTAAGAAATGAAGTAGAATTTCTTTTCAGGGAAAATTATAATATTCTGAAAAAAGAATTCCAGAGGATCTCAGAAAATGGAAAGACATACCTTGTTCATGGAAGGTATGCTAGTGGCATTTTGATTGGAATTGCATTAAAGCTGTGGAAAAAAATTTAGCAGAATGGCCATTTTCACAATATTTGTTGTTCTTGTTTTGTTCTATTTGTTTCCATGAACAAAGAACAACTATTGTGAAAATGGCCATTCTCCTAAAATTGTTCCACAGATGTAATGAAATCCCAATCAAAATGCCACTAGCATACCTCATAAATATAGAGAAATCATTCCTAAAATTCATCTGGAACCAGAAAAGACCCAGAATAGCAAAGGTAATTCTGAGGAACAAATTCAAGGCAGGAAGCATTACTACCCTGGGCTTGAAGTTATACTACAAAGTACTGCAATAAAATTGACATGGAACTTAAATTAAAATATACCTAAAATCAATGGAATAGATTAGAAGATACAACTACATCTGCAAACACATTCAGTCATATCATCTATGATAAAGAGGACAAACATGTTCACTGGAAGAAAGTTTCTGTATTAAAAGAAGCTATAAAAACAGGCTATTCATATGCTGAAAAGTAAAACTAAACCCATGCCTGTTAACATGTTCTAAACAAAAATATAAATGGATCAAAGATACAAATATTAAAACCAAAATACTAAATCTTCTAGAATATAAATTAGGTAGAAATCTTGAAAACATAGGGTAAGCAGGGAATTCATATACAAAATTCTAACTGAATGGGAAACAATACCCAGAATCAATACCTAGGATCATGTCTTATTATACAGTTTTGGCATATCTAAATAAATGCCCAAAATAGTGAAAAGAAAACAAACAAATTTGAAAAAAAATATTAGTCAAGTGTCCCTTAGATAAAGGACTTTGGTCCCAGACATATAAAGATTTTAAAAAACCTGTCCCCTGAAATTCAAAGATTCAATCCAAAAATGGCCATCTGAGATGAATACACAGTTCTCAGATGAAGAAATACAAATGTCAAACAAATACATGAAAAATGTTCAGCTCATTGGTCCTTAGAGAAATGAAATAAAACCACACTGAGATTCCATCTCACTCCAGAAAGAATCGCCACGATCAAGAAACCTACAAACAACAAAGGCTGGAGAAACTGCAAGGAAAGAGGAACTCTCCTGTACTGTCGTTGAGAGTACAGACTGGGACAACCACTATGGAAGTCAGTCTGGAGGTTTCTAAAAGCTGTGACTAGAAGTCTCATTTGACCCAGATATTCCACTTCTGGGCATATTCCCAGAATATCTGAAAACTTTGTACCACAGTGATATATGTGCACCCTTGTTTACAGGAACACAATTTGTAATAGCCAGATCTTGCAAACAATCTAAATGTCCATCAACTGAGGAATGAATAAAAAGGATGTGGTATTTTTATACAATGGAGTACTGCTTAGCTATAAAGAATGATCACACTGAGATACTTATAAATAAATGGATGCAGCTTGAGGTCATACTCATATGTGAAATAAATCAAACTCATTTGTGTAGATACTGTGTTGTTTCACTCATGTAAGAAATGATAACAGTACATAAAATACAAAATCCTCAATTAAATACAGTGAAATGGTAAGAATCTTCTCAAAGTGGGAAAAATAACATCTCTGAGAGAATGAGGAAAAAGAAAAAGGAAAGGAAAAAGCCTCTAAATTTGTATAAAGACACTTAGGATAGTTAAGATGATTGTGCTACAGTCTCTATAAGTGCATGAAACAAAACAGCTGACATTCATTGTATTGGAACGATTGTGCGTGTTTGTGTCTGGTGATATGAGGAACTCTGAAGATCACTGTGCATAATCACAACCTCAGTTACCTGTCTACCACTTTGTTTGAAAGTCAATGTTTTGGCCTCTGCTATTGCTATTTTTCATTTTTCCTGTTTTTGTAGTAATCTGTTTTTATTTTTTCTTCTATTACAGAAATGACAGGTATACACATAGAGCCTTATACATGTGAAATTTTCCTAAATACTCTATGAGATTTGATTATATTATGTATGAAGAAATGAATATCTACTTTTAAGAAAAAGACACATTATGGTATCTATTGCTGATTATGTATCCTCATGCAGTGTAATCCACTAGTGTTTTTACTTTTTGTTCAGAGTAGTTTTCATCTCTTTGAATTGCTTAATTTCAGCATACATGATGTTATGGACAGCTAATTTTTAAAGAATGAGAGACATTATGGCAGCCATTATTGATTTTTATTGTCTGCTTTTGAAAACTTGTAATGCATTTATTACAGTTTTGATCAGTTTTATGCCATTTGATTTTGTATGAATTCATTATGTGTGAATATATAGATAACTATTTAGAATAAATCAAGAGATATTATGGTAGCCATTGTAGATTTCCTGTTCTCTTGCTCAGAAATGTGTGTCACTTACATTGTTTCTTCTGTTGTTCTTTGTTCTGTTTTATTAGGTTTAGTTTTACAGACTTTAAAATAAAAAAGAGTTATTATCATTTCACTTATTTAGATAGCTAGCATAATATGTTGGTTGAAAATCATTTGAAATTTATTAATATAGACAGGTGTTTTCCATATGTCAAAAAGATAATTATCTTTCTGTGCCAAATAGTTGTTTAGAAACATCTTTGTTTCAAGAAGTACTAATCCTCCACTGAGCAGTACACACGTGATTGCTGTAGTTATGAAAAGAGAAGATATGGAGAATTTAGGGCTCTCTAAACATAGGCTTTACAAATGGCTGCACACAATACTTTGACTCATTGTTTCATTTTCAGTTATTTTTCTATGTGTTTTGAGAAAGGAAACATACCAAAGTAACACAAATTTCTGGTTATCATGTCCTCAGTATTTTGTATACTGAGGTGGTAGAAATAGTGAACTAGAAAAACAAGGTTAAGAAGTAGTGATCTGCTAGGAGGAAGAGGGAATATTATACTAATATTTTACTTTATTGTTAAGGAATTAAACTCTCAGAACCTCAGTTTTACTCCTTTCTTGTTTTGTCTAGTTATTCAATTATATATGATTATTTGATAAAACAAAAATAATAACTAGAAAAATTCCAGTCTAAGATAGAATAGACTTTAATTATTCAAATCAAATCTATCATTGGCTTACAAGGTTTAAGGAAGCAAGCTTGTTAAAACGAAGAATATTTGTTAAAGAACCGATATTTTGTAGTATATATTTGATATTCCTCAAGAGATGGGCTCTGATAAATCTCCCATGAAATAAAATACTTGCATTAACAATGTGCTGTGAAAATGGCTAAATTCATCATGTCTTCTATTTTTCCTAAGTCATTGTTTATGACCCTACAGCTGATCCTGCCCTTCTTCTTACATCGTTGCTCATATAAATGTGATTCTCCCAGAATTCACAATGTACTTTCACTAACCCCACAGGCCAGGCCATTTTCTGAAATTTTCTATTTCCTTACAACTTAAATTTTCCATTTTCCTACCGTGTCCTGATTCCCTTTGGCTTCCATACTTCACTTCACCACTATCTCATTTTTGCTCCAAGACACTAATATTCATATTTATTAGTAAGTTGAGCTCTGGTTATATTGAACTTTTTGTCCTCTATTTTAGCTATATATATTTAATTCATCTTATCATTAAGTTCTACCTGCCTCTGAATTTTTACACAAAAATTATTTACAATGGGTTACGTTTTATTGAAACTGAAAATATAGCTGAAAATACAACAGTGGTAAGGCTTCATGTTTGTCTCAAATCAACATATTGTGGGTTCAGTGATACTCATTCTTTTAAAGTTCATGATGAAATACATGTGAAAATTAAATTACAACTGTAAATGGAACACTGAAAATTGAATTGTAGGTTCACTGAACAGTATTGCATTGTATGTTTAAGTCACCAAGGCAAAGATGTTATACAACATGGAGGATCATCTCTTAATGACTCTATCCATGGCAGTGGAGTTAGATGAAGCTTTCTCACTTGTAAAGCCATGTATCTGAACAGCTCTACTTTTTCTTTTTTTTTTTTTTTCTTTCCTGTCTTGACAAACTTTTGAAAACGAAACAAACAAAACTTTATGAGAACGAAAGTAATGATTACAGCACAAGCCAGGAGGAAGCCAATCACATCCAGAGAGTGGTACTGGTACCATGTGAGGTTCTGGGCAAGAGGCCTCAGATGCTTGGCCCCTTGTGGCGCATGACAAACTCGATCCAGAAGACTGCTCTGTCCAGTGGCCTCATTGGTTGATCATGGTGAATAGCTGATAACCTCATAGTATTGTGTTTATAGCTGAAGGAAAATTAAACAAGTTCAGAAATATTTAGAAATGATAGAATGAATAATTTTGGAGGATCTGAAATTGTTCTAAATGTCAAAATCAGTACTATAATTTAAAGACAAAATACAAATCCTTGGTAAGTTTCATCCAACATTTGTGAGTAACTTAAGGAATGATTACAGGAGTAACTAAAAACCAGTTTTGAAATTTATCCACAGCTTAGTCATGAAAACTATAAAACAGAATGCCTTTCTGGAATGCTGCACAAACTTTATGTATCATTTTATAATAAATATCTCTTATGAATTCACAGCTAAATGGCAGGTATAAACTCTTTTAAAATTTGTGTTTCTTCACATTTCATTGTAATTCCTCTGTAATCACCCTCAGTGATTCTTCTTATTCCTTTTACAGGATGTTTCTAAACTTCACACCTTGGCTGAAGCTTGCCTAAAGCTTTTATCCAATAAAAGTGATGAAAAATATTATTTTTGCACTGCCACTTGGTTACTAATGATGGATTGCACTTAAGAAAGTGTGTATTCCATTATCTTTAATTCACACTTATTGCTACTTTCTTGGAATTTATGTAAGAAGTTATCATTTAGAATGATGAGGAGGTTTTTAAAAGTTTGTACTCACGAAGGGTTGTTAATGACTTTCTTCAGTGCATTTAGCAAATCTGTAATTGAAATTGTGTGGAAATCCAGTTTAACAGTTGCTCCTTTAGCCTCCATGTAAACAATGTTATCATGTTGATCCACAAACAGGGGAATGCCCACCATAGGGATTTCATGGTAGATTGCCTCATAAACACCATTGGCTCCACCATGAGTTATAAAAGCTCTAGTTTTTGAATGACCTAATGTGGGGTGAATGTCAGCAATATAATTAATCATAAAGGTTAGAAATACAAAGTGAAATACACATTATGAGTCACTGAAATGGTGCTATTTTACATATAAAGATTTTATGCCTATGAAATGCAATGATGTCCCTTTTATGTCTCAGAATAAAAATTAGCTAACCCACTGGAAAGGTAAATGAATGTTACCTGGCAGATACAGTAGATGTCTTTACCAAAGAATAAATGATCATCGTGAAATGTCATGTGTGCATTACAACATATTCAATTATAGTTCAATCACTTATTCTGACATAAATTTTCTGCATGTCAGCAGCATACAGCAGTGGGAATAAAGCATGTGATATTAAATCATGATTGCAAAATAAAATTTTTTGCCTTAAAGTGTCACACCAAAAAATAGAATTAAAACATTACTGTAAATACATGAAGATTTTTTTGATTGGTTTTTATAAAAGCTTATTTCTGCAGAAATCAGGAATTGGTATTTCTCAAGCAATGATTGAACTAAAGAGAGGGGAAAAATAGAATTTATTAAAACATCCCTGTTCTAGAAACAAGTAAATTTGAAATGAGAACCTTAAAATTGTTTCTAAACAATTGTTCCAAAAAGCCACTTGCTACAAATGATTTTACTTCCTCTTCCACTGGAAATATGCATAATAAAGTTTGGTTTAGTTTTGATTTTGTAAAAAAACATTCTCCGGTTTGTTTCTTTTTGAGCAAGCATTAGCCTTACAGACTTACACTTTCAGTATTCCTTCTCCAGCAGCTTACCAAGTAGGTCATTCTGGGGGATCCACTTCCATACCTGAGTGTTGGCTCCTAGGGTATCTGGTTTCTTGCCATCAAATCTCCAAATCACCTGTTAGGATATAGTTTGCATTATACCATATTTTGAGTTTTAAAACATAGAAAACAATTTAAGTGCCTTCTAAGGAATAAATTTTTAAAATCAGCAGAAAGAGACTACATATTAACAACTGCAAAAAAACCCTGATACAAATAGAACAAAAACAATTTCTATAGTTATTTTATATCTTAATGATTTGAATATACTCATGATATTTTGTATATAGCAATTTAGATAAAAATTGAATTATATTGTATGTAGCAATTTATATAAAAGTGTTGAATTATTTTAAAATTGTCTGGCTACATTAATATTTTACAAGGATTAGAGTATTTCTTATATTGTTATTTACATTATTATATATGTTTATGATACCTTCTTGTTCTAATGCTATCATTGACTAATTTTATAATACCATTATAGATTCCAAATAATTGCCTGTGTTTCAATCAACATGCAAACAATATCACTTTGATCTGTAAATATCTAATTCAGATAATCAAATACTGTTTTATATTAATTTATTTTTTGCAGGACATATTACATATTTTTTATTAAAATTTTAATTCCTTATTATAGAATATATTTACTAGGCATTTGTGAAAATAATTCATTATATCACTACTGTTAGAACTGTAATCTACTCTATGTTAAATACAAAGAGATGGTTTGCAATTCATAAGTGATACAATGTTTCAAAAAAGAACATATGAATAATTATTTTTTAAAGAGTCTTTCATTTCCAATGACACCATAGAAAATTTTCACAGCTGAGCTTAATTATCTACTGTTATAGCTTAAGCATTTCATTACCCTGTGCTACACTAAGGTAATGTTTTTAGTAACTCCATGATTCTCTGTTAAACTGGAGAAACATTTACAGGAATTAGAGTTCCCATTACTGTTGGAATGTTAAATGCAACTTCAACTTCTGGGACAAAATTTGGCATAGAAGAATACAAAGTTTATGCACCTGACATTGACCAAAATCTATCCTAGTTCATAGCTACTTATAGAATGAATGCGTATTAGATATGGGAGAAACATGTTCCCCATTATATGCTAGGGAGAAGGTAACTGTGCAACTTCCCTAGAAAGGTATCTTTCAGTTTATTGCTCTCCTACTTTTTGGTTTCATGATAAGAAAGACATTAACCTAGTCGGAAAAATTCAGAGTTCTTGCAGAAAATGTTTTGTAATATATAAGTACCACTATAAGTGAAGAGGTCATCCCCAAACTCTTAACTACTTCCTGCTTTAGGTATAGTCAGGAATCTCTCAGATTAGGGTTTCTTATTTTAGAATTAACATGACTGAATGCATATATGAATCCTGAATAGGCCACGCTTGCTTTTCTCTGCTCTAATACCCCCTTTAAAATAAAACACAGAAATGTATTCCAAAATTTGTATGAACTAAAAGGAGGAGATAACACAAAAATCCTAAATTACATAATTTACTTCGTCTTTTTAAAATACCTGTTTCATATTACTAAGATAGCACAATTTTCAGTAAAGTTTAAGTCTTTCCATAAGATTGCTTGCATGTTACAGTGACCTCAACAATCCTATAGGAAAAAAAGAATAAGTATCTGAAATATAATCTTTGCAGAGCTTCATGATTTCTCTAGTGAATGCTGCCATCAAAACACTTTGCCTTTTGTGGAATCTGTCCAAGGGCTGAAGTGATGGCATCGGCTATTGCTTCTGACATGTCACTGACCATGGACCCCAGGGAAAACACCTGAATGCCATGGTCTCCAGAGCTCTGCACGAAGTTTTCCATTTCCTGGGAAGAAAGAATTGACTCCATCATAAAAAAATACAAAAGCACAGCAGACACTATTGAAAAAGAGTGTTATTAAATAGATGAAATTGATACAGGCAAGGAGGAATGGCTATTAGAGTCTGGTAAAATTTTTGTAAGTAAAAGTTCACCATCCTTGAAAATTCAGGTGAAGATACAAGGAGTAATGTTAACGATATGGCTGTGGAATCAATGTTTCTAACAGTCATTTTTAGAACTAAAGATTTGTATGTAATGTATCTTATAAAACATTTTTTTTAAAAATTTGATTTTCATTTATGTTTACTTTTGGTTAATTCATTTTTTGGTAATCAGGATCAAATTCATGACCCTGTGATTGCCAGGCAGACAGTTGTGTCAGAGTCAAAGCATCATCTCTATGTTTCTATTTAATCCCTTAAAAACAAATTGAATTTAAAAATTCCTCACCAAGATTTAATTTCACATTTCTATTATAGCTGATTTATAGTTACTGAAGAATACTTTGATGTCACAACTATAAGAGCAGTGATGCATACATAGAAATGTTATTTAATCTGAAGTTACCTTTAGGTTTGTGCATCTGGATTATTTTTCTTCACATACTTTCAAATGAGTATCTCATCAGGTCAAAGGATATAAATGTTAAGATGATGCGAGATTGTAAATTTCAATTTTGTGCATGTAACAGCAGCTATTATTAGTAATTTTTCATAGTGATGTTTTTCTGTGTTTTTTGTCTTTTTTCTCTGCTTTTTCTATTTTCTGCTGCTCCTAACAGTGTTATATTTTTTTTTCAGAAAATATTCTCTGGCATATATATATATATATATATATATATATATATATGCTGTTGGCCATATACATATATACACTGATAATGCTTCAAATGTTTGACTTCTGGATTACTTGCATTTTCTAAATGAACTGCATTTAAAAGAAGATGTTTTTTTCCATTTTTTTTTAAATTTCCATTTTTCTATTTCTGAAAAAGCTTTAGGTTAAAACAAGAATTTTTTGAAGTGTCATAATCCTGGAACAATAAGGATAGCTTCATTTCTATATATAACTTAGAATTGTAATATCAATTTAAAATATGTTAGATTTTTGGGTCCTTTCATAGGAATGTTACCTTGTATAACACCACAGTGTATGATCACATCAACGTGACTTTTAGAGAAATCATTGGTGATATCAGTTGCTTAATTCACACTCTGTTGAATTTTCTCTGTGTTTTCTCTGTCAGGTCATGCTAATTCTATGATCATATCAGATGAGGAAACTTTACTCAGGTATCCTGCTGCCTTGGCAAATGATATTAAATATATGTTTCACCAAAATACTTCAGTCCTTGAGAGCTCTCAGCTGTAAAATTATATTATTGGAAGGAAAAATGGCTTTGAATATGTATTCAGCACAAGGCGATCTGCATGCCGTTTCACAGCAAATGTTGCTGTGGGTGCACAAACACTCCTTGGTTCAATGAAATGTTCTTTTTCGTTTTTGAATTTTTGTAATGTAAAATATTAACAAAAAGGTTCAAATGTTTGTATAATATATTCTGATTCTACCTTCTTCATATAATTGTCTGAACCTAGGCATTTACTTTTATACAAGTACATAGAATTCCTAGAATTGCTTTTTATTGTGTCTTTACTTGAGATTATTATCTTAAACTGTTGGAATATCAGATTCCATTTAGTGAAATTAAATGTAAAATAGTTCTTAGGGGCTGAGGACATGGATCAGCAGCACAGTTCCTATCTACCAATTGCAAATTAATGAGTTTGATCCCTAGTATGAAAATAAATAGATGAATAAATAAATAAATTCAGAACTTCTTAATCAATTTAGTATCATAATACTATATACCAATAACATCCATTGTTTGCCCATTCTCCATTAATGTGTACTATTGAATTAATGCCACTGAAATTTTCTTGCAAATCATTTAAATTTTCTTCCCACAGAAATAATTATGGGCCATGTGGGAATTTAGGGTGCTGGCACACAAAGAAACCTACTTGCCTCCCTGGTAAGCTGCTGTGGCTCAGGCAAGCAGTGGCCACCACAGGGACAAATCAGCCAACATCTCAGGAGACCCATGCCATGTTGGCACTTAGGCCGCTCAGAAAACTTGCAACTCATTTACCTCTCTGGTAAGCAGCCATGACCCTACTGGTGCACGGGCTGAAAATCAAAATCCTCCACCACATCCCACACACCTTTTAGCAAATGGGAGCCAGAGGTCTCTTTGCCTCTTGGAAGATTGACTATATGCGATATACCAAATAGAAGGGATTCCCTTCAACATCTCTTTCAAGGCAAATATTGTTCTCACTGTTTTGTTTTGCTCTGATTCATTTTATTGCTCTATTCAATATTCTGTTTTGATAATTTTATAATGCTCTGTATTTTAATGACTTTGCAATACCTGATTGAAAGAGCAACTGTTTTTAAGACAAAGAGACATACTATGGTACTTATTACTGTTATCCTTGTAATGTGTTGTGACATTTTGTATCAGTTTGACTGCACTTTCTCGATTGACTTTGTTCTGTCTTGTCTATTGTACTACCTTCAATACAATAAAAAATTAAAAAAATAAACTAATATGAAGTTGCACTTTTACTATAGTAGTAGCTCTTTCATTTGGATTAATACCTATGTCTGTATTTCAATCATGAGTTTCTTGAACTTTTACACCTACCCTGAGTGCTTAACATTTCTAGTATTCTGAATTTCTGCAATCTAATCCATGTATAATATCTTCATAGATTTTTTAAAAGAAAATCTGATTATCTCTCCCTAGCTCAGTGTTCTCCTATGTCACAACGCTTTCATTAGATAGTTTTTTCCCTCTTATCTGGTTGTACATTAGCTACCTAGCAAATTTATTACCCTGATGCAATAAGCTTGCCATTCTTGAGATATCATTGTTACTACTTTAACAGCTGTTCCATTTTATATCATTTTGGACTTTTCATAAATTGGCTTGTTTCTGCACCTTCTTAACATTTTATTATTATTAGTTTTCATGGCATACATTATAATCACAACTGAAAATTTTCTTAGTATTAGTTTTTTCATAAATTACACTTCATGCACTTCTTAATACTTTTTTTTTTTCATTTTCTAGTTTCCCATAGAGTATACAAGATTGCGGGAGAAGACTAGTGTCTGTGTAGTGATTACGCTTATTATATTTTAATGATGGTGAACTGTATTCAAAGGATACATTTTGAATAAACAAAATTGATAAAATGAAAAATGAAGATCACAATTTAATAGAATCTTTTCTGAATACTTCTCAGGCATCCCATATTATTGTAATGGTAATGAAGATCAGATACCTGTGTTGAAAACAAAATGCAATTTTCTGAACAAAGTCTTTCTATGCAATCACAAATGTGCTATGCACCCCAGGCATGAATGTACTGGTGATTCTCCTGTCTCAGCCTCTACAATCAGGGTTACAGGTAATTCATACCATGTCAGCATCCTGTGTAGGTTCTGAATCAGCAAGTCACCTTTGCCATTTCTCGTACCTTTCTTATCAAAAGTTGAGACTCCCAAAGAATAGTGCAGAGCATTCGCACTGAAAATTAAAATAAAAACTAAGACAGGACTATACTTACGTTAGGTAGTAGTTTGGCAGGTTTGCAGTGGAGTCCTCCAACAAACTCAAAATTTGGCAAGGTAAGGCGAGGAAATTCCAAGTCCCAGTAGCTTCGAATAAGCCATATGTCTGCTTTCTGCATTTGTTCATATAATGTAGTGGGTTTACCTGGTTTGAAAAGAAGAAAAAAGTAGACAGCAAAAGTAGACAGCAAAACAAAGTAGAGTTGCACATGAATAACAAATTTTCTATATTTTCTGTATGGCTCAATTGTTTCTGTGAGAAACCCAGAATAAAAAGAGAATATTTCTGTAATATTTCCTCAGTGCATTCTGTATCAGAAGCTTTAGTAAAATACTGTATAATAAAGCATGCATTCTTCTTTCTCTAAAGACGCCAACCCAGTGGACACAAATATCAACCAATATTCTAGCTAGCAATTCAAGTATACCTACCCCAACCGAGACAAATTTTTAAAGAAATTCTGCATTTATTGATTTGTAACATGATACCACAGGAACCGTGAATGCTTTAATGTTATGGCTGTAATTATTGTTCATTTCTTTGCGTTTGGTTTATACAAGACACATAATAGTATTTAGTTGTAATTTAAAAACTTTTCATACATCTCCAGGAAAGCTTGCAGAAAATAGTGAGACACATATTATTACTTATACTCGACACCTCATTCTTTTTCAGTAGAAAAGCATGCTTAAATACAGTGCTTGTATATGCATGTTTCTACAAATTTATAACTTCTGAAATGGACCGTTGATAAGGAACTATCAAAGTTGTGGAATCACTAAAATGCCTAATTCATACTTTTTGAAACTTGAATAGAAAATATTTGCAGAAGTGAAAGCATGATTTAGAAGGTATAGAAAAATGACAATTTAAGCAAGGAACTGATTTACTCATGAGAAAAAAGTTTCTCTGTGCCACTAGGTATTTTTGCTGGAAACGTAACTTCAGTCTGCTGGTGTTCATTCAAAATATACTACAGAGATGCCAAATTGCTTTCACTTTTCCTTGAAAAGACATTAAAGTTGGTATCAACTGAGAAAATGAAAGCCTGAAATCTTGCCTTTGGCAGTGTGTGAGCTCTGAGAATGATCTACCAGTAATGAGCCACTGGCCGTACTATGATCCCATAATGTGACTATTTTCAAAATTTGTAAGAGATAGAGAGATAATTTTATTTTTAGTTCATCATTTTCCTACTCTAAGTGAATCCCTCTTATTGTACATTCAATCAAGCTGACTTCCAAAGCACAGGATATTAAGGATCTCCCTCTTTGTATTAAAAACATGACTTACCTAAAGTTTCACTGTAAAAGCTTGTTCCAGTTTTTCAAATTAAATATTTCAATCCAAAAGTCAAAATAAAGCATGCATATCATGTTCTTGACCCTTTCCATAAAAGTCATTTCACCACTTAACTGCGACATCAGGAGAGGTATGTGAGAAGGAGGAAATGGAAGCCCTCCAGCACTTTTTTCCAGTTGGAAGCCAGGAGTGCCCCGAAGACTGTACAGAAAAGGTAATTTCAATAGCTTAGCCACCAGCTCACCACACAGAGCAATAGGCTCTGCAAGGAGGATATTAAAGTTTGATTCCTGTAGTTTTGTCACACAGTTTTTATTTGAAACTATGTCTTTACAAACATTCTCCCATTTATCAGAATATTCCATCAACATTTCTCTGATCAAAGGAATACACGACAAACAGGTATTTATTGAGCCAACATTCATCCACTTAGAAACGAATGGAGTATAAAATTGTTCCAGTTGATCTTTCCGGAGAACTGTTTCCTGGATCAGTTCCTCTACTATGATCTTCATATTCATCCAGTGGCTATAGTCCATTGGCCATACCAAAACATTACCGCAGCTCCCAATGTTAAAATTACAAAAATGTTGCAGTATCAACAGAGCTGATATCCATTTCATGGACATCTTTTTGAAATGATGTATTTCTTTTCAAAATGTGCTGCCTTTTGTTGTCACTCACGTCTATATTTGAGCAGATATTCTACAAGAGCTTAAAGGATAACTTGCACTATGAAAGTTTATATACTAAATGAACAGATAGTGTGTGTGGACTGATGACATAACACTATTGGATAGTGTCACTGATCTCTTGGTGGGCTTTTCTTTTATGAGAAGCCAGCACTATGTTAAAGCAAACGTTGCAATATTTTAGGAATTATACACTCTTAATTTTGGTCATACACAAATCCATTCTCTCCAGAACCCAACAATGATTGCAAGGTAATTTAGTGACATTTAGATAAAAACCAAAATATTATCTATGCATTAATAATGATAATAATAATCAAATAGACCTACTTTGTGTTTTTAATACACATGAATCCTTTAAAATATGATTTCAAATTAGCATTTTGTGATTCAATTAAACATTCTCATCATTTCTAATATTGTGTAACTACTGCTGTTGTTTATCTAATACATAGATACACCACTATATATAATTTTTTCTCTTAATGGGAACCAGTTTGTCATTCAGTCATTATTTCATTCTTCAACAAATGCTCGAGACTGAAGATATTCCACAGATTCATTCACAACTGCTTGTGTACATTTTTAATCATATAAACTAATAGAAATGCTGAAATATAAACTATCTTGATATGTTTTAGTTAACATATACAATTTTTAGTGCAATAAGTAATTGTACAGTAGAATAATTGCACTTAAGAGTAACATTGGTTTATTTTTTTCCCACTAAATATTAACCATTTTCTCCTTTTGCTATGTTTTTCTTTCAAAGTTTAAAACAAAACAAATCAGAAGGAAGCTAATCATAACAGAACAATGCAAGCAGCACAAATCTTCACAACAAAACAACAAAATTCAACAGTAGTTACCATAATGTCTCTTTTTGTTTAAAGTAATTTAACATAAATTCACATACAATACAACCAAACAAAGCGAAACAATCAAAATAAAAGAATGAAGGCATTGTGGAGCTTCAAAAATATGCAGTAGGAAATCAACAATTACGACCCTAATGGCTCTTGTTCACTTCAAAATAGCTGTCCATACACTGATAAATAAGTCAAATCATAGAAACCAGAGTAAAAACAAGCAAAACAGAATAATGAGAGCATTAAAAGACTGCAAAATCAGATAACAGAAATGAACAATGGTAACTATATGTTTTTTTTTTCAAAATGCCTGAGTTGAGAAAGATTACCATAAAGGAAACTGTTAGATAAGACCTGAAATTCAGAGGGAGGAGCAAAGTTGATGGTTAGATAACAACTGGCTACAGAGTCTCCCTGAGATAGTCAACTTACACTTCAACATAACACAGCATGGGGATCCCTGAACAGAGGGAGATGAAGTCTCTTGTCCCAAGAAGAAATTAAGATCACTTGCCAACCATTTGAGGTCCCAGCACAACTGGCCAGGGTCCTGCAGGCACATGCCAGGGTCCCCTGTGACTTGCCGGTGTCCCTCCTCTACTTGACGAGCTGTCTGATGTCAAAATCCTAAATGCATTCAGTGATTTTCTGAAATATAGTTGCTATATGAAGCAAAATTGAATAAAATTGAAGAATAAAAGAATAAAGTAAATTAACAGAAAAATTAATGAATTTTTTGTTTTTATGAGTGACAACAAGCCCCTATCATAATTGCTTAATTGGTGCAGAAATTGTTAAGCAACTAATTAAAAGTGTGGTTTGTTAATACTATGTACTAGAACTTCCCTCAATCCCTGATTTATATCTACATCTCTCTTCTTTCTAGATTTTTCTGGACATAATCACTGATGGACTCTAGGAAAAAATAGCTTTGTTATATGTGTATTATAACAAAACCTGTAATGCAGGCTGACTGTATGTGTTTTCCTTTTCCCTTTGGATGACCTAATTGATATGTTAATCAGTGCTATTCTCTGTAAAGAACTGTAAAACCTTACCTAATTGATATGTTAACCATTGTTGCCCTCTACAAACAACAGAAGTGTTGCTAAAACAAGCTAACAAGAGTTGTTAATCACTGTTAGGCGCCTCTATTCTCTGCTAAAAAGCTAAAGAAAACTAGGATGGCCCTCTAATTTACACTTGTTTGATGTAACTTGCTTGTGTGCAGGAAGATTTGGTTATTAGCATAACCTTTTACCTGACCTTGATCCCCCTTCCTAGAAAGAAAGAAAAACATAACTGCCGTTTTCTGTTCTGTATCATGCCTTATTGCCTCCCTCTCCCCTTACCTATCTATCTAGGCTAGGCCATAAAGATTTTGGGTTTCTGGTGACCTCTTCCCGACCTGGTGGTGGTGTGACATAAAATGAGCCTGCTCTGTTTTTAAGATCTGCTTAGCTTCAAAGAAATTACAGGAAAATGTTGTGGCTTAACCCTAATACACCAAAAGGGTTAAGTTCCAAATCCTTGTGAAAACTTAAGTTTCAGCTTCTCATAACTTTTGACCCCTTTCCACCTGTTAGTGTTAATGAGCTGTCCTGAGATAATTAACTTTGTACTTTCTTCTCCAAATGTTATTGCAGATAATGCTTATCTGCAGGATGGGAGTAACTCAAAAGGTGCCAAAGGCTCCTGAGATTGTCAGAACTAAGTGGATGGCTATACAGTTTCCAGATTTGGGTCAACAAGTTTGATGGCTCTGCAGGCTTCTTTGTCCCCCCCCCCACACTTTTCCTCCAGCCTCTTTTGAAAGTCCTCCCTTCAGTCTCTGTCATGCAGTCTCCAAATTGGTTCCTAAAGACTCGTCACCAGGCCTGGCCTAATAAAGCCTTTGCTCCCCAAATTTTAGTCTCTTGCTTCCTTGGATTTTATACTCAGGTCCAAGTTATTACATTTGGGGCTTGCTCTGGATGGGAGCAAGACCCCAAAGTCATTTCTGAACATTTGAAAGCAAGTACTCTGGAGGGTTTGTTTGGGCTGTGATCAATTTGTAATTTTGAGGGGACACCCTCAATTTGGGAGTGGGAACCTCCCGAGGACAGAGTCAATCGGCTTTTTGGATAAATTCTGTCCATTTGTGACTCTGCCCCAGGTGGGGAAGTGCTCCATTAGGAAGGGGATGCCCTCAATTTGGGGAGTGGGAACCTCCTGAAGACAGAGTCAATTGGTTTTTGGTTTTTGTTTTTTGGGACAAACCTTGCCCATTTGTGACTCTGCCCTGGGTGGGGAACCGCTCCGTTGGTTAATTTGTTAATTCCTCCAGATCCAAAAATTTGACTAATTTTTGAGCAAAGGCCATTTTGCTGCAGCTTGTCTTGTCTTGCATGTCTATTTGTGTGTCCATTTGTTCTAATTGTTCTCCTTTTGGTTACCCCAAATCTAACAGAACATTCTCTCCCAGGAACTCCTTCTAAAAGCCCAAAATGGACAAAGGGATTTAGATATTTATGTGCAGTGTTTTTGTACTTTAGAATTGTTTGCCTGTTTAAATTTGTTACTAACTTAGGGGCTTGTTGCCCATTTCTATTGCAGGATCCATATGGCTTATTAGACTCAAGGTTCATAATAATAAAAAAAAATTATTTCCTTTAGCTCACCAAACTGTGCATGAAGCAACCTTTGTTTGTGTCTTTAATGTTGCAGCACCTTGTTTAATGTCTTAGTCCTCAATTGATTACTTACAACCTCGGCATGCCTTTTAAAAAGAGTATTTTTTTTCTGGTTAAAATGTAAACATATGTGCACATATATGTATATATATGGTTTTTAAGAATCATATCAACTTTACCAAGTAAAAACCAGCTCATACTGTAATTGAGTCAGTTAAAAAGTTACAGTTTTTAAAAGTAGAGCATTTTAATGTGGTTAAAAAGACATAAAATAATTAAATATGTTTTAGACTACTAAAAGGTGACTTCAAGGGTTTTGTTGAGAGTTTTAATGTTACCTGTGAATCAAGAGGAAAGGTAATTGACTGGTAATACCAAAAAAGGAGGGACAAGGAAAGTGATTTGTCTTCAAGTAAAAATGTCTGGCTGTGCCAGAGTGTAAAAAACAAGATAAAATTTGGGGATATATTGTAAGTTATAGAAAGCTCGAGAGGATGTAAATTTTGTTTGTCTTGGTTTATAGTACTGCAAATAACAGGTTTGACAAGAAGTAAATGCGTTCAGAATTTGACAGTATTAGATCAGTTTTGGTAGATTTATTTATAAGATTGGCAAACCTTTGCTATAAAGTGTTTCCATTAAAATGAGATTATAGGTGATAGTAGAGATAAGATACAAGCTCTTGCATGTGCTGTGAAAATCTGGGAGATTATGCAGCACAATTTTGGTACCTATGAAAAAGCCTCTTTTTGTTAAGTATGTAATTTCAGTAAAATGATGGCCTGCCATGTAGCACCCTGGGACAAAAGGTGGTGTGCCATCCACATGAAGCCTGCTCTCTGATCTGGAATGCCAAAACCATGTTTTCCTTTTGTCCAACCCCGATTGGACATCCAGAGGTAAGGAGGTTTCCCTAGTATCACCAGTTGTTCCCTTTGTAACTCAGTCAGCCCCACATGTTAGTCAAAAATTACAAAGGTTTGAGAGTTTTGATAAAATGCCCCTCAGCCAGTTAATAGAGATAGCACAAAAGGTCTTTTAAAACAGGAAAAAGTTAACATCTACTGGGAAATTTGTCCGGTGTACCTGAGTCATACAAGCTGACTTAGAGTTAAAACTTTTAAGTAAATAAAAACAGGAGATTCAAGAAGTTTGGGCAGAAAACAACTCTCCAAGGCTAGCAATTAACCAGGTTCCCCTTGTGGTGGAACTCTTACCCCAAGCATGGCCCATTTGCTTGTGGCAATATCCGATAAGCCTGCAGGCCCATAAAGAGATCAAAGCCCATATTCAGAGACTAAGAGACAATGAAAACCTCATTTCTTGTGTCTCTCCATGGAACACGCCCCCTGCTTCCAGTTCAAAAGCCAGGGACAAATGACTATCTCCCTGTACAGGATCTCCAAGAGGTTAATAGACGAGTTCTGAGTCTACACCCAACAGTGCCAAATCCTAACACTCTGCTCAGCCTACTCAGCCTGGAGAACACCTGGTACTCTGTTATGGACCTGAAAGATGCTTTCTTCACTTTGCCTCTTACTCCAGTGAGTCCACCCCGTTTTTGCCTTCGAATGGACTGGCCCAGATACAGGGGTAAAAGAACAGCTGACCTAGACACATTTACCTCAGGGTTACAAGAATTCTCCCACTCTTTTTGATGAGGCATTAGCAAGAGATCTTTTGGAATTTAGGGAAGAACACCCTGAGATCGTGCTCCTCCAGTTCATGGATGACTTGTTAATAGCTTTGAGCCCCCTAGAAGCTTGTAGGCTTGTCAAGAGGCAACTGAGGAACTGTTAAGGACTTTGGGACAATTGGGCTATAAAGTCTCAGCTAACAAGGCCCAATTGTGCCATCAGGCTGTGACTCATCTGGGCTACAAATTGCAGAAAAAAAAGAGGATTTTGTCTAAAGAAAGAGTCCAGGCTATATTGCAGATCCCATCCCCAGAAACGAAGAAACAGGTGCGTGAATTTCTGGGAGCTGTCAGATACTCCAGGCTGTGAATTCTAAATTTTACTGAAACAGCTCGCCCCCTATATGACACCCTTAAGGGAAAAACTCACTGAACTGGAGTGATAAATGTGAACAGAACTTGTAGCAGCTCAAGTGGGCCTTGACAGAGGCTCCAGCCCTGAGACTCCCTGATGTTACCAAGCCATTCACTTTGTTCATAGATAAACTCAGGGGCATTGCCAAAGGAGTCCTAACCCAGGACATTGGCCCTTGGAAGAGGCCTATAGCCTATCTTTCCAAAAGGCTTGATCCAGTAACAGGAGGGTGGCCTCCATGCCTAGATATTCTGGCCGCTGGTTGCAATGCTACTAAAAGAGGCTAAGAAACTCACTTTTGACAAGACAATTTCTGTAGTGACCTCCCACAGTTTAGAGACTCTTATCAAAACCCCTTCTCGAAAAATGGCTTTCAAATGCTAGAATTTCACACTATTAGGCCCTGCTCCTAGACACAGAGTAGGTAGTTTTCAAGACTTCTTCAGCTTTAAACCCAGCCACCCTTATGCCTGATGATGACTGGAAGAATTTCACAGGTGGAAGCAGCTTCATCCAGAATGGCAGATGAATGGCCAGGGCAGCAGTGACCACCGAAAAGGAGGTACTCTGGGTTAAGCAGTTAGAGCCTGGCACCTGTGCCCAAAAAGCAGAGCTCTTTGCTTTGACTGAGGTGCTAAAACTAGCCACAGGAAAGAGGGTAAACATCTATACTGACAGTAGATATGCCTTTGCTACTATACACGTACATGGAGCCATCTATTAGGAGCAAGGTCTGTTAACTTCCGTGGGGGGCTAAGATAAAAAATGCTCCACAGATCCTAGACTTGCTGGAAGCAGTCTGGCTGCCTCAGCAGGTTGCTGTTATTCACCCTAAGAAACAATTGGCAGATAAGGCCGCTCAAAAAGTAACAACCACATCAGAGAGGTGAACTGAGAAAGTAACTGCTCTGATGCTAGTCTCTCCAACCTTGTCAGAACCAGTCTACACAAAGAAAGACTGCACTGGTTGTTGTGAGCCACCCAACAGATTCCAGTCCCTGTGACTAAAAGGCAAGTGCAAAAATTCTAGGAGCCACAGGATCAATCCAGAGTTTGGGACCCTGGCAGAGGCCTGTTGCCTATCTTTCCAAGGGACTTGATTCTGTGGCAGCCAGATGGCCACCCTGTCTGCGGTGATTTCCTCAGTGGCCCCCTCATAAAGGAGGCTTAAAAATTGACTTTTAGACAAAAACACTTAATTATTTCCTCCTATTCGCTGGAGACTCACATCAAGGCCCCACCAGACCAATGGGTGTCTAAATCCCAAGCCATACACTATCAGACACTGTTTCTGGAAACAGCGGCTTCAAACTTGGCTGCTTTGCTGCCTGAGGATCACCCCTCATTGCCTCATCACAATTGTACTAAGGTCATCGAAGCCACTATCTAGAGTTTCATCCTACTTCTCTGATGGAAGCAGTTACGTCTATCAAGGTAAGCGGGTTGTAGGAGCTGCTGTTACACAAAATCTCAGGTTCTATGGGAACAAACCTTAGAGCCAGAGACATCAGCCTAGTGGGCTAAACTCATTGCCCACACGGAGTCCTCAAGTTGTCTTTATCCAAAATGGTGTTTATTGGCTTCTGTGGTCAAAAGATTAAAAATGCTCTCCAAATTTGGACTTGCTGGCTGCCTTCTAGATGCCAAGGAGAGTGGCTACTATCTGCTGTATAAGCCATTGGGCAAAAGATGACCTTGTTATATGGGAAAATAATTTGGCAAATGCCACCTTCCAAAAGACAGCCAGAAAGCCCCAAAATCAGTGGGGATTGAGATAAGCTTGACATTACTGCTGATTCTTTGTCAGAGCCTATTTGCACTTGGAAAGACTAGCATCTGGTAGTGAGATCTCTGGGGGCTAATATCAAGCTAGCCCAGTCTGTGAGCTTCAGTTGCCCTCAGTGTCAATTGATAAATCCAAAAGAACTGCAACAAATAGAAACCACTGGTTATCGTGGGACTATGCCTAGAAAACACTAGGAAATAGATTTTACAAAAAATAAAAAGCCTGAACTTCAAGGATATAAGTGTTTACTTATAATGGTTGATACTTTCACTAGATGGATAAAGCCATTTTCTGCTTAGTCTGAGTCAGCTCTGATATCAGTTTCCCTGATTTGGTCTCCCTTTTTATCCGTGGGTTCCAACAATGGCCTGGCTTTTATAGCATAGTAACTCAAATTAACCTAAGCTTTGCAGATCATTTAGAAAACTCCATTGGGCTTACCAGCCTCAGAGTTCAGGAGAGGTAAAAAGATAAGTCAGATTTTAAAGACCATAATTACTAATGGCCTTAAAAACTGGTGAAAACTGGGTGAGTCTCTTTTCCTTTTGTCCTTTTCCGTGCATGATGCACCCCCTATATTGCAGATATTTCCTCTTTTTAGGTTTTATATGAGAGACCTTCCTCTTATCCTTAAAGGTTTCTAAAAATTAGCTGATTTAACTAAACAAGATCTTATTAAGCCCCCCCCCCCCGCCAGACTTTTCAGCTAACTCTGACTTCCATCCACTGGTTAATTCGCTGCTGCCCACTGCGAGCTGGAGAGCCTAGACACCTGGACACCAGTCCTCATCAAGCGACCTCACTGTGAATCTCTTGAGCCACAATGGACTGTCAAAGTAGCTGAAAGCCTGCCTGGATTCATCATTCCCACTGCAAGCAGGTTCCGGTGTCAAAAGACAATCAGCCTGCAGATAAGTGAACTGTCATTCATTCCAAGGACTTTTTAAAGTTTAAGATTATCTAATGTAACTGATAATCTTGGGTTCTCTTCCTTTGTAGAGAACCTGAGGAGGCCTCTGTCTGACTTAAAATTGTTACTTGTATGATAAAACAGAGTAAATTTAAATGTTGGTTTTCTTTCTCCTTTTGGTTAACAGCTTTAATGATAGCTGCAAGACCTTTGTTAATCCTCCTACTGGGCCTTATGTTGTAAACAAGTTGATAAACTATGTCAAAGATCTTAAAGCTTATGATTTTAAAGACACATGCAAGGTTATAAACAGATGCCAATGAGTCAATGATTTGACTCACTGACTAAAATCAGTGGGGAATGTTGTACTCTAGGAAAAAATAGCTTTGTTATATGTGTATTATAACAAAACCTGTAATGTGGGCTTACTCTATGTATTTTCCTTTTCCCTTTGGATGACCTAATTGAAATGCTAATCAATGCTCTTCTCCATAAAGAATTGAAAAACCTTACCTAATTGATATGTTAACCATTGTTGCCCTCTACAAACAACAGAAGTGTTGCTAAAACAAGCTAACACGGGTTGTTAATCACTGTTACATGCCTCTATTCTCTGCTAAAAAGCTAAAGAAAACTAGGATGGCCCTCTAATTTACACTTGTTTGAAGTAACTTGCTTGTGTGCAGGGAGATTTGGTTATTAGCATAACCTTTTACATGACCTTGATCCCCCGTCTCAGAAAGAAAGAAAAACATAACCGCCGTTTTCTGTTCTGTATCATGCCTTGTTGCGCCCCTCTCCCCTTACCTATCTATCTAGGCTAGGCCATAAAGATTTTGGGTTCCTGGTGACCTCTTCCGGACCTGGTGGTGGTGTGTCATAAAATGAGGCTGCTCTATTTTTAAGATCTGCTTAGCTTCAAAGAAATTACAGGAAAATGTTGTGGCTTAACCCTAATACACCAAAAGGGTTAAGTTCCAAATCCTTGTGAAAACTTAAGTTTCAGCTTCTCGTAACTTTCAACCCTTTCCCACCTGTTAGTGTTAATGAGCTGTCCTGAGATAATTAACTTTGTACTTTCTTCTCCAAATGTTATTGCAGATAATGCTTATCTGCAGGATGGGAGTAACTCAAAAGGTGCCAAAGGTTCCTGAGATTTTCAGAACTAAGTGGATAGCTATACAGTTTCCAGATTTGGGTCAACAAGTTTGATGGCTCTGCAGGCTTCTTTGTCTCCCCCCCCCCCCCCGCTTTTCCTCCAGCCTCTTTTGAAAGTCCTCCCTTCAGTCTCTGGCACACAGTCTCCAAATTGGCTCCTGGAGACTCATCACCAGGCCTGGCCTAATAAAGCCTTTGCTCCTCAAATTTCAGTCTCTTGCTTCCTTGGATTTTATACTGGCATCAGAGTTATTACAATCACTGATATTATATTTTATCAAAACTTGTTAATTAACTTGATGAGTTCATCTCAGAACTCAATTACACCATGAATTGTTCTAACTAGAGAGACTTCAGGTGCTATGAATAATCCATCTCTACCACTGATCACTGTCTGACTTAGAAACTGTACTTAATTCTTATCACTTTGCATGATCTTTTTTGATATTATTTTTTACCAATAAGTCTGAACCAGTTCCAAATACTGTGAATTACTCTTTTGTCCAGATTTGTGTTTTAGCAGTCACAATTTTTACTATTTTGAATTTTTCTTTACCAAAGTAAAGGCAGTAGAAAAATTCTACAGAAGAATATGAGTATACTATGTCAATAGAAAATCTGAGTAAATCATAGACTTCTTTTGTTGTCATCCAGAAAAGTGAAAAAGAATTCAGCATCTCAATCAAGGATATGCTTTGATGTACTTGACTATGGGACTAATTACCATCATCCACAGACCAATCACCAACAAATTTCTGCATTAGTACTGATTTACTGAGACTGAACCTGCAAAGTTGATTTTTAAGTGACAAAAGGACCAAAATAGAAGAGATTCCTTCTAACCAAAACTGAAGTAGCTATTGATGAATCCAAATCCAAAGCCCTAAAATGTCAACTCTTTTTTTTTGTATTTCTACAACAAGAAAGTCACAATCAACTGAGTTGCTCTCATGAGGGTCATTGAGGGGAGCCATCAGTGAACTGCGAGGCATGGTCAGGTCAGCAAGAGGAGCACAGTCCATTGTAAAATAATGAATTCAGGTCCCACCCCTAGGCCTGGGCAGGTTCTGGCTTAATATCCATGAATTTGGAAGTCCTAGAATGGACACTTCCACAGTAATCCTATTACATGGTGGCTGCTGACAGTACTGGAGCTCACAAATTGGAGCTCTTATTGCTATCTTAATCTGAAACAGGACTTAATGGTAAAAATAAAGAAAGTCACTGCATCTAAGTTCATGCAATAGTTCAACAGAAAGTCTTAAAAATTTAAATAAAACCCAAAATGTGTAAATTTTGTTGTAAAAAAAAAATAGGAAATAAAGTGCTCTAAAGGATACAACTGCAAGTATGTTTAGGGGTATTAAATAGATGATCATGTTAATGCTTTTGGTTGGATCACTGAACACAACTGTTTGCAGTCTCACTTTTTGAATGTCCACTTGTATGCTTTGATACTGTGACATAAGCAACTATCTCTAAGATGATAATGTGTAATCTGTTAACTGTTGATTTCTTACTTTTTTTTGTAGTTCTGTATTACTTGTACCCTTACACCACTTTGTTTTGTTTTTTTCTCTTTTTCCTTTTAAATAAAATTTTAAAAAATTTAAATACATCTGCATCAAATACCACCACACTGAATTTCCTAAAGTATACAGTGTTAGACAAAAAATCAGATCAACACTATAATAAATTCAATGGCAACTACAATCCACTGTCCCACTGCCAAAAAATAACAGGTCAATAAAGGCAAAACAAAAACAAAAATGAAAGGAAAGAAAAACCTGAACTAAACCTGGCATCATTTTGACATTCTAATATGGCAATTTACTCCTGTAAACGTATCAATTAGGCCTGCTTTCTTTGTGTTCCATGTTTTCTTTGTCTCAACTGCATAGTCTTTTGACTGCAGAGACTAAATTCTTCTTTAATTTCAGCTCTAAACATTGATTTTTTTGGTGTGTTGGGGTATTTAATTTCCATATGTCTGCATAGTTTTTGTGCCATCTTTGGTCACTGATTTTTGGGGCTAACTTTAAAAGATATGGACTTAGTAGAGATGTACAGATTTGATATCTACAAAAGCAGTGCAAATTGTTCTCAGCAGCATGTGGGAATTTTTTTTTCCAAAATCGATCACAGTCTATGCATATCACGTACTTAAGAAGTTGAAAAAGTACTAAAATTATTCTATGTGCACTATCAAACCAAAATGAGTGGAAACAAAAACTGATGACCAAAGATGGCACAAAAACTATGCAGATACATGGAAGATACAATGGAAATTAAATAATACTGTCCCAAAAAATCATTGGCTAGTGATGAAATTAAAAAATTTAGTTTCTGCAGTCAAAAGACTATGCAGTTGAGAGAAAGAAAATATGGAACACCAAGAATGCAGGCCTAACTGATATGTTTACAGGAGTAAATTGCCATATTAGAATGTCAAAATGAGGTTGGGTTTAGTTCAGCAGCACAAGCACCTGTGTGGTAGGCGCAAGGTCCTGAGTTCTAACTCTTGGACAAAAAAAAAAAAAAAAAAAAAAAAAAAAAGGAAAATCACAGTGCACCCAAAAAAATTACATGGTCCAAATCCTTTAGGTCCAAATCCTGAGGTCCTAGAAAACAAACAAAATCAAAAGCAAAACCCAATTCTTATACAAAGAAATAAATTAAAAATATGAATAGACAACAAAGAAGAAATATAATATAAACTTCAGAACACAAATTAATGACATTGAGACTAGAAATCAATACAACGAATTCATGAGTTGAATCATTGATTATTTGAAATACTGAAAAAAGACAGTCATTTCATTTAAAAATTAGGCAGAGATAAGAAAGATAACCATAGAATTAGAAATGAAAGCAGTGACATCCCCAACACTCTGCCCAAACCCTAAAGATTATTGGTAGCTACTATGAAAACCCATAATCTATTATAATGTAAAACTGTGAATAATAGTCTGAAATCCCAGATGCATATGAACTACAAATTTTAATGAAAGAGATATGAAAATTCTAATTCAGAATCAGTCAGTAATAAAATAATAAAGTACTACCAAACAAGAAAATTCCTGTTTTTAACACATTCACTTCTAAGCTCTTTAGATGTACCAACAATAACTCTCAAATACCTCCCAAAAACTGAAAAGGGAAGAAATACTTCCAAAGTTTTTCTGGTAGCAAGAAGTACTCTAACTCCAAAAGCTCAGAATGTCCTAAATGAATAAGGAAAACTACAGTCTAAACTCTTCAATGAAAACAGAGGCAAAACTCGTCAGTAAGATACCAGCAGACTGCAGCAAAGTATCAAAAACATCATACACCATGACCAAGGAACACTCACTTGAGAGATGCAGAAATGGTTTATTGTAATTCCCCACATACTAGAATTAAGGAAAAAATATTGGTTTATTTTGATATATTCAGAAAAAGCATATGAAATATTCAGCATCCATTCAAGTGAAAACTTTCAAGAAACTAAGAATAACAGATACTTATGTTAATCTTATATTTTTGTACCAGGAATCTAACTAATGACTTTGCACTTACAAGGCAGATGCCAGAGCCACTGTGTTAAATCTTCAGCTCTTTTAGCTTAATTTTGTAAATTTACCTGTTACCAAATAATGATCACCTTCACATGTATTGGTAAAAATCTGGAAGCTTTCCCTCTAGAATGAGGAAAAAGGGATGTTCACTATTATAACTTTTATTCATTGTAGTTCTCAAAAGACTTGTTAAAGGAATTGGACAAGATAATAGACAAAATAGAGAATGGATACAGAACAAAGAAATGAAATTGCCATTAATTGTAGATGACATGGCCTTCCTCATAGAAAACCCAAAAAACTATACCAATAATGAGAATTAATTACCAAGTTCAATAGTATGCCAGAATATAACACCAACATACCAAAATTAATAGTGTTCCTCTACAGCAACAGCAAACTTATGGAGAGGAAAATTATGAAACTATACTTTTCACAATAGTATTTAAAAAATGAAGTACCTGAGGAAAAACAAAGAGAGTGATATTCCACTAAAATGAAACAATTTCAAAAATGCTTTTTAAAAGATTAAAAAAGAGTTATGAGAAAATGAAAAAAATTCCTTTTTCTGGAACAGACAGAAACAATAGACCTAAAATGGCCATTCAAGCAAAGCTATTATATAGATTAAATGCAATGCAATTCAAATCATCAGTCACTTTATCAATAGTAAAACAGGAGAAAGGAACCCTAAAAATTTACATAGAAATAGAAGACACCTAGAACAGTAAAAGGAACTCTGGGAAACAAGGGTATAACAATGGCACCACATTCTAGAACTTAAATTATAGTACAAATCTATAGAGATCAATACAGAATTGGTATTGTTTTAAAAATTGTGGAACAGTCACACAGAAGAGAAGGTAGAGTCACAACTGCAGACACAATGTTATATGATCTGTGCAAATGAAGCCTACCCTTCACTGGAGGAAAGACAGACTCATGAACAAATTGTGCTAGAAAAAATGGCCCCACCTGCTTAAGTGTGAACTTTTCCCCAAGGTGATATCATACATAGTGATACAATCAAAATGAGACTAAATTCTCAGCATTAAAACAAAAACATATAATATGCATGCAGACGAAATACATAAACATTCAAAGACATAAGTTGTATACATCGATTTTCTGATTAAAGTCTCAGTTGTCCAAGAAATAACCTCAAGAGTCGACAAATAGGATCATATTCAAAGATTTTGCATGGAAAAGAATTAGCAACAAAGTGAACACAGTCTAAAAAATTGGAAAAAATGTTGGTCAGTTACTTGTTAAAAAGAGGGATAACATCCAGAATATATGAAAAACTCAGACAAAATTAAACTCAAATTTAAAGAACCAATTCCAAAATGAATTATCATTTCTAAGCTGGAGAAACACCAACAGCCAACAAATACATGAAAACTTTTCAATATCACTGGGGAAGATATCTACCCACTGTGATTCTGATACCACACACACCACTTTAAACTCTTCCCCCTACTATGCATTTAATGTGGCTTCAGATGCAATATTTTAAGTCCAGAAGTCTCAGAAACACATCTAAATGTGAGAATTTCCAATGAATTTTTGATACTTTTCTTAAAAAATGAAACAAAGTTCAATATATATTTTCAAATTATGATTTTGGTAAATAGCCAACCTTCATACTGAACCCTCTCTCAAAAGTTCTAGTGTCAATTTTTCCTACAGCCTCCCCTGTGATACTTATAACCTTCTAAAAGTTTCCTTGGAGGCTGCAGGAGCATGAATGATCAGACCTGAAGCCCAGAGTAGTCTCAGTTCATTTCAAAATAAACTTGTCATGTTGAATTCTTACCTCTGTTTCTTTTAACTTTTCCTTAACAACTGGCATTTCAGAAATGCAAATTAGAGCAAAACAACATTCTGTTTCACCCATTGAGAATGGCTACCATCATCAAGTCAGCCAATAGCAAATTTAGGGAGGCTGTGAAGAGAAAGGAACCACTCTTCGTTGTTGCAGTGTAAACAGATACCAGCACTGTAGAAAACAAAATTGAGATTCCTTAAAAACTACAATTATAAATGACATTTTACATGGCTATTATTATTATTATTATTATTATTATTATTATTATTTGCCAGAAGGGTTAGAAAAGTTAAACCTCAGTTTTGTATGTATTCCCATGTTTACAGCAGCACAATTCATAATAGCTAAGTCTTGGAAACATTGTCTGTGCCCATTCCCAGAAGAATCATTTCAAAGAAATATATTGTTTTTAGCAATGGAGTAACAGCTTAAAGAAAAATAATTATGAGACACTTGTAGGAATGTGGATTTAATTTGAGGTCATAATGTTGAGGGATATAGATCAGATACACAAGCTTGAACACTGCATGGTTTGCTTCTAAGAAATGTTTATTTAGATAAAAGGGAGAAAAGAAAAAAATTTATTGTTTTCTAAGAATATCTCTGTTGACTGTTTCTTATTTATTCATTATGTTTTGAGAGATCACTTTGCATGATTCCATTACTTTGGATATATTAAGATCTTTATTGGTGCTATGGTCATGGTCAATTTTGCATAAAAAAGGTAAACCATTACCAGAATAGTAAAATCTATGAAAATACAAAATGAGTGGTTTCTTACATTTAGATGACAGGCATTCAGTGTTGATACTACTAGGTAGACTGTCATTTTGGGGGATAAATACGATAATCTAAGTTTGACTGAAGTCATTGTTGTGCACCATTGTGAGCACAACTTATATTCTAAGATTCTAAACAGTTTGATGAAATAATTTTATTTCAGTCAAGCTGTTACTTTATCAAAATTGAAAGAAAAACCAAAGAATTCTTTAGCCATGTATGAACACTCAAAGTTATTTATCTGTCTTAGTTACTTTTTACTTGTCGCTGGGACAAAATACCTGATGCACCAAGTTGGGAAAGGAAAGTTAATTTCTTACAGTTTTTGGAAGGGTCAGTCCATACTCAGTTGGCTCCAAAGCAGGGTGGCATGGAGGGGATGCAATTCATGGTGGCTACAAACAGCAATGCAGAAACCAGCAAAAGAAGTAGACACATCTTCTTCCTGCCTTACACTGTATGCTAGATCCACCCCTATGTGAGTATAGCACTGATACCATCAATCCAAGCTCTACACAATGAACCAATCACAAATGCATAATGTCAACCCATGAGGTTGGGGACCACCCACATAAAATATGACAGTATCTATTTCAGGTATTTAATAATTTTGAAGAAGGTCAATAAATTCACTTAATTTTCAGAGAATATTTTTCTAAAGAATGAAAAGTAAGTTGAAATTTGTCTAAACTAGTGAACATAGTCCCATTTTTCTCAAAATAATATTCATACATTCTTGTTTTTCTCTCAGTGATTATGTGTAAAATTTTAATTAAAGAAAATCATTATCCCCCACGCAGTCACCACCAAATGGCCCATGGCTGCCTGTGTTCTTTCTTGCCAGCTGAAGGGGGGGGGGGTCAGAGCACTTTTTATCCAATGAGGGAGCTTTGCTGTGTTGTTCAGAGACTGATAGGGCCCTGCCAAGTGTACTACATCATTGCTGGACTCACAAGAGGGCCCCTCTTGTCTTCATTGGGCCCCAGTCAGTGACCTTTCATGGTCTATGACCAGCTGCATTCTGCCTTGTGAGTCTAAAAGTCATGTGGTGATTTCCACCACAAGAGAAAGCTTTGGCATCTAGCTATGGGACTGCTAGGGCCCTGCTCAGTATTATACATGACTAGAGTACACACTGGAAGGTCCCTCTGGCCGTATCTGAGCACCATCCAGTGACCCCTGAATGGCCTACAGCAACCTGTGTTTCCAATCATGACCATAACAATGCACGCTGATTTCCATCCCATAGGGGAGCTTTAGCACATCACTTCGAGACTAGTAAGGCTCTGTCCAGTGTCACACATCACCGGAGGACAGATCAGAAGTTGCCTTTGGGCCTTTTTGTGCCACACACAGCAACTCCCTTTCTTTATTTACTTTTTGGTACTGGGGATCAAAATTATGACTGTGTTTGCAAGTCAGATGCTTACACCAGTGAGCTATATTTCCAGCCCCTTTAATTATTCTTTCAAAGAACAAAATCTTCGATTCATTTATTCTTTGTATTGTTTTCTTAATCTCTATTACATTTATTTCTGCTCTGATCTTTATCATTTCCTCCCTTCTTTTGGCTCTGGGCTTGACTTGCTCTTCTTTTTCTACATGTTTAATGTGTAGCATCAGGTTGTTTATTTTTGTTCACTCTGTTTTCCTGATGTGGGAATTCATCGCAATAAATTTTCCTCTGAAGACTGCTTTCATTGCATTCCACTGGTTCAGGTATTTTCATTTGCTTGTAGATATTGCTTAATTTATTTTTTAATTTTCTTCTTGACTAAAGTCAAAATGGATCAAAGATCTAAATATTAAAACAGAAACACTAAATCTTTTGGAATAGAGGTAAAAATCTTGAAGGCATAGAGGTAGGCAGAAAATTCATGAACAAAAATCAAACTGCTTTAGAAACACTTCCCAATATCAATAAATGGGATCATGTCTTATATGAAGTTTTGCATCTCTCAAGAAATCTCCAGCATATTGAAAAGAAAATCCACAAATTGGGAAAAAAATTATTAGTCAAGTGTCCCTTAGAAAAAGGATTTTTGTCTAGAACATGTAAAGAATTTAAAAAATCAGACCCCTGAAATTCAAAGACTCAATCCAAAAATGGCCATCTGAATTAAAAAATAGCGATATATTAGAGCCATCTGAATTGGCCATCTGAAATGGCCATCTGAATTAAAAAATAGCGATATATTAGAGCTCTAATAGATATATTAGAGCAACATTTTTGTTTTCCTATTAGCCTGATTTGAACCCCAGTATTGCTCTCCCCATCTTTTTCTGTCTAATTATACTATATTCTGTTTTATTTGATAGTATCAAGTTTGAGGGTATAGGCAACCACTTTGAAGGCAATAAGATATACTATGATGCCCATTATGGTTTGACTATTATTTTCTTTTGAAGTCCTGTAAGGTCTCCAGTGTAGGTTTTATTGGTCTTGTTCTATACTGTTTAGATCAATTCTATTATACCTGATGATATAGGCAACTCAATTTAAAAATAGCAAGAGGCACAATGGTAACCAGGTCTGATCACCTAGTATTCTATTTTTGCATCATGTATTATGCCCATCCTTCTGTTCTAACTGACTCTGTTTTGCTTAGTCACGTTTGGTTTTATTCTCTTCAAAAAAAGTAATAAGAACTGTGGGAGTAATAAAACACAAAAAGTGTAATTGTTATTGTAAAAAAGAGAGGAAAGGAAGGTGGACTAAGGGATATAACAGCAGGTATGTTTGAGTGTGTAGGATGGAAAACCATATTACTTGAGCTTTTGTTGGATTATTGAATGGAACTGTCTCCAATATCACTGTATGAATGTCTACTTTACATGCTTTAATTTTATAATTTGGACAACTGTTTCTAAGAAGACAATATGTAACCTATTAACTAGTGATTTTTTCCTATATACTTTTTTCTTGAAATTCTGTATTACTTGTACTTGATTTGGTTTTTATGTCCTCTCTTTTTTCTCTTTAAATTAAAAAAATGGCTATCTGAGATGAATACACATTTCTCATATGAAGAAATAGAAATGTCTAACAAATACATGAAAAAATGCTCAGCGTCATTGGTCATAAGAGAAATGCAAATAAAACCACACTGAGATTCCATCTCACCCCAGAAAGTATTGCCAGGATCAAGAAATCTACCAACAACAAATGCTAGAGAGACTGCAAAGAAAAATGAACTGACCTGCACTGTTGTTGGGAGTGTAGACTGGTGCAACCACTATGGAAGTCAGTCTGGAGGTTTCTCAAAAAGCTATGGCTGGAAGTCCCATTTTATCCAGCTATTCTACTTCTGGGCATATTCCCAGAAGAACTGAAAACATCTTGCCACAGTGATATATGTGCACCCATGTTTATAGGAACAATTTGTAATAGCCAGATCTTCCAGACAACCTAAATGCCCATCAACTGAGGAACAAATAAAAAGGATGTGGTATTTTTATATGATGGAGTACTACCCAGCTATAAAGAAAGATCATATTGAGATATTTATAAGTAAATGGATATAACTTGAGGCCATACTCATATAGGAAATAAATCAAACTCACCTGTGGAGATACTGTGTTTTCTCCCTCCTGTAAGAAATACCATACATAAGACATAAAGTTACCATACATAAGACATAAAATCCTCAGTTAAATACAGTGAAAGGTAAGAATCTTCTCAAAGAGGAAAAAATATCTCAAAGAAAATGAGTAAAAAGAAAAAGGAAAGGAAAACAAAGGGTCTCTAAATTTGTATAAAGACACTAATATAGTTCAGATGATTGTATTACAGTCTCTACAAGTGCATGAAACAAAACAGCTAACATTCATAGGATTGGAAAAATTTGGCATGTTTGTGTCTGGTGATATGAAGAACTTTTGAAGATCACTATGTAAAATAACACCCTTATTTATCTGTCTCCCACTTTATTTGAAAGTCAATGATTTGGCTTCTGCGATTACTATTTTTCTTTTTTCTTGTCTTGGTAGTAATCTGTTTTGTTTTGTTTTTTCCTCTAATACAGTAATGATAGGTATACACATAGAGCCTTGTACATGCGAAGAACTTTTCCTAAATACTCTATGAGAATCTTTTATATTATGTGTGATGAAATGAACACCTACTTTCAAGAAAAAGACACATTATGGCATCCATTGTTGATTCCGTATCCTCATGCTGTGTATTTCACTAGTGCTTTTATTGTTTGTTCAGAGTAGTTTAAATCTCTTTTGAATTGTTTAATTTCAACATGCATGAAAGAATGCACAGCTGTTTAGAAAAGAATGAGACACAATATGTCAGGCATTATTCATTTTCTATTATCTGCTTTTGAAGGCTTGTAATGCATTTATTACATTGTTTTGATGTTTCATGCTATTTTATTTTGTATGAATTCATTGTGTGTAAAGATATAGATAACTATTTAGAAGAAATCAAGAGACATTATGGTAGCCACTATAGACCTCCTGTTCTCTTGCTTAGAAATCTATGTGACTGGGGCTGGGGATTTAGCTCAGCGGCATAAGCGCCTGCCTTGCAAGCAGGAAGTCGTGAGTTCAATCCCTGGTACCGATAAAAACGAAAAAAGACAAAAAAAAAAAAAAAAAAAAGAAATCTATGTGACTTACGTTGTTTTCTTCTGATGTTCTTTGTTCTGTTTCGTTATATTTACTTTTACACTCTTTAAAATAACAAAAGAAAATAATTATCATTTCTCTTATTTACATTGCTAGCAAAATATATTGGCTGAAAATCATTTGAAATTTATTTATATAGATAGGTATTTACTATGTTTCCAAATATTAATTATATTTCTGTGCCAAACAGCTGTTTATAAACATCTTTGTACCAAGAGTACTGGTCCTCCCTTTCTTTCCTTCTGTGGGCTGCATTGAGCAGCATACACGTGATTACTGTAGTTACGGAAAGACAAGATATGGAGAATGTTTTTGCATTATTGCTCTTTAAAGCATAGGCTTTACAAATGGCTACACAGAATACTTTCACTCTTCGTTTCATCTTCAGTTTTTTAATGTGTGTTTTGAGAAAGAAATGCATACAAAAGTAATATATATTTCTGGTTTTCATGTCTTCAATATTCTACAATCTTGAGAGGATAGATTGTATCTACAATTTTGAGATTGTAGAAATATTGGATTAGAAAACAAGGTTAAGAGGTAGAGATCCACTAGGCAGAGAAAGAAAATCTAATATTATATTCTACTGGTAAAGATGCAAACTCTCAGAACCTCAGCTGATACTCCTTTCCTGTTTTGCCTTGTTTTTTCAATTATTTCTGATTATTTGGTAACACAAAAATAATAGCTGGAGAACATTCCAGTCCACAAGTAAAAGACACTTTCATTATTCAAATTAAATCTATCATTGGGTTACAAGGATTGAGGAAGGGATCCATTTACAACAAACAAAATTTTAAAAATGTTTGAAATTTTGTAGTATATTTTTCATATTTCTCAAATGATGTGCTCTGATAAAACTCCCATGAAATTAAATACTTGCATTAACAATGTGCTGTGAAAGTGGCTAAATTCATTACATCTTCTATCTTCCGTAAGTCATTGTTTATGTCTCTAAAGCTTATCCTAACCTTCTTCTTATATATTTGCTCATATAAATGTGATTCTCCCAGAATTCACAATGTACTTTCATTAACCTCTCATGTGAAGCCATTTTCTGAATTATTCTATTTCCTCCCAACATAAATTTTCCATTTTCCTACAGTGTCCTGCGTCCCTGTGGCTTCCATACTTCACTTCAACAAATTTTCATTTTTGTTCCAAGAGAGTAATACTCATATTTGTTTAGTAAGTTGAATTCTCTCCTCTATTTTAATTATATATTTCATTTCTCTTCTTATCATTAAGTATTACCTGCCTCTGTTTTTTTCCACACACAAAAATTTCCAGCGCATTTCATTTTATTGAAACTGAAAATGTATCTGAAAATACGACAGTTTTCCAGCTTCCTGCCTTTCAAAAGTCAATATATTGTGTTTTCAGTGACTCTCATTCTTTTAAAGTTCATAATGAAATACATGTGAAAATTAAATTACAATAGTTAATAGAACACTGAAATTTGAGTTGTAGACTCATTGAACAGGATTGCAATGTATGTGTAAGTCACCAAAGCAAAGATGGTACAAACATGGATGATCATCTCTTAATGACTCTATCCATGGCAATAGAGTTAGATAAAATTTTCTCACTTGTAAAGCCAGGCATCTGAAAAGCTCTACTCTCTCTTTTTTTTCTCTCTTTTCTTGACAAACTTTTGAAAACAAAACAAACAACACTTTATGACAAAGAAAGTAATGGATGCAGTGCAAGCCAGGAGGAAGCCAATCACATCCAGAGAGTGGTACTCACACCAGGTGAGGTTCTGGGCAAGAGACTTCAAGTGTTTGGCCCCCTTGTGGTGCATGACAAACTCGATCCAGAAGACTGCTCTGTCCAGTGGCCTCATTGGTTGATCATGCGCATTACTTGATAAGCTCATAGTATTGTGTTTATAGCTCAAGGAAAATTAAACAAGTTCAGAAATATTTAGAAATGATATAATGAATATTTTTGGAGGTTCTGAATCTTTTCTAAAGGTCAAAATCAGTACTATAATTTAAAGACAAAACACAAATGCTTGCCATGTTTCATCCAACATTTGTGAGTAACCTTAGTAATGATTACAGGTTTAACAAAAAACCAGTATTGAAATTTCATGTACAGCTTAGTCATGAAAAGTGTAAAACAATGATTTTTGGAACACTGCACAAACTTTTGTGTCATTTTATGACTTATATCTCTTTTGAATTCACAGCTAAATGGCAGGTGTAAACTCTTAAAATTCATGTTTCTTCACATTTCATTGTCATTCCTCTGTGATAACTTTCATTATACTTCTTATTACATTTACAGGCTATTTCAAAACTTTACACCTTGCCCAATGCTTGGCTTAAGCTTTTATCCAATAAAAGTGATGAACATTTTATTTCTTACACTCCCCTTGGTTAGTAATGATAGATTAATCATTAAGAAAGTTCGTATTCCATTACTTTTAATTCACTCTTATTGCTACTTTCTTGGAAGTTACATAAGAATTATCGATTAGAATGATGAGGAGGATTTTAAAAGTTTGTACTTACGAAGGTTTGTTAATGATTTTCTTCAGTGCATTTAGCAAATCTGCTGTTGAAATTGTGTGGAAATCCAGTTTAATAGCTGCTCCTTTAGCCTCCATGTAAGCAATGTTATCATGTTGTTCCACAAACAGGGGAATGCCCACCATAGGGATTCCATGGTAGATTGCCTCAAAAACACGATTGGCTCCACCATGAGTTACAAAAGCTGTAGTTTTAGAATGACCTAAGGTGGGGTGAATGTCATCAATGTAATTAATCATAAATGTTAAAATGCATGTGAAATACACATTATGAGTCACTGAAAGGAGCTATTTTATACATAAAGATTTTATGTGTATGAAAATGCAATGATGTCACATTTGAGTCTCAGAATTAAACGCATCTAATCCACTGGAAAAGTAAATGAATGTTACCTAGCAGACACAGTAAATGTCTTTATCAGTGAATAAATGATCATCTTGAAGAATCGTATGTTCATTAAAACATTCTACTACAGTTCAATAACAATTCTGACATGAAGCTTCTGCATGTCAGCAGCATACATCAGTGGACAGAAAGAGTGTGATATTGAATCATGACAAGAATATATTTTTTGCCTTAAAATGCCAATCAAAAACTAGAATTACATCATCACTGTAAATAAATCAAGATTGCTATTTTGACTGGTATTTATAAAAGCTTATTTCTGTAGAAAGACAGGATTTGATATTTTTCAAACAATGACTGAACTAAAAGAGAAGGAAAATATTAGCAGTCATTAAACATCCTTCTCCTACAGACAAGCACATCTGAAATGAGGACCTTAAAATTATTTCTAAATACACCAAAAAGCCTATTGTTACAAATGATTTTACTTCCTCTTCCATTGGAAATATGTATAATGAAGTTTGATTTTACTTTTGATTTTGTAACAACAAATGTTCCCTGGATTGTTTCTTCTTGAGCAATTATCAGCCTTTTAGTCTTAGTTTTTCAGTATTTGTTCTCCAGAATCTCACCAAGTAGGTCATTCTGGGGGATCCAATTCAGTAACTGATGTTGGCTCCTAAGGTATCTGGTTTCCTGCCATTGAATCTCCAAATCACCTGTTAGGCTACAGTTTGCATTATACCATATTTTGAGTTTTAAAAACTAGAGAGCAACAATTTAAGTGCCTTTTATAAAATAGACTTAAAATCAAAATAAGGAAACTACGTATCAGCAGCATCTAAAAGACAGATACAAATACAATACAAATATTTTCTGTATTTATTTTATATTTTAATGCTTTCAGTATAGTCATATTTTGTACATAGCAATTTAGATAAATAAGTTAAACTGTGCTAAGATGAATTACTTTAAAATTGTCAGGCTATATTAATATTTTACAATGATAAGAGAATTTTTTATTTGTAGTTACATTAGTATGCATGTTTATGATACCCTCTTTTTCTAATGTTAACTATGTCTGATTTTATATTATTGTTATAGTTTCCTAATGATCATCTGTGTCTGAATCTTTTTTATTAGCTTACATGTATGAAATATTACTTTGATGTGTAAATATCTAATTCATATAATCAACTTCTATCAGGTATTAATTAAATAGTTTGTAGAAGAGTATCTGATGTTTTTTATTAAAATTGTATTTCCTTCTTATAGAAAATGTTTACAACACATTTGTTAAAGCAATATTAATATTATATTCTACTGGTAATGATGCAAACTCTCAGAACTTCAGCTGATACTCCTTTCTTGTTTTGCCTTGTTTTTTCAATTATTTCTGATTATTTGGTAAAACAAAAATAATAGCTGGAGAACATTCCAGTCCACAAGTAAAAGACACTTTCATTATTCAAATTAAATCTATCATTGGGTTACAAGGATTGAGGAAGGGATCCATTTACAACAAACAAAATTTTAAAAATGTTTGAAATTTTGTAGTATATTTTTCATATTTCTCAAATGATGTGCTCTGATAAAACTCCCATGAAATTAAATACTTGCATTAACAATGTACTGTGAAAGTGGCTAAATTCATTACATCTTCTATCTTCCGTAAGTCATTGTTTATGTCTCTAAAGCTTATCCTAACCTTCTTCTTATATATTTGCTCATATAAATGTGATTCTCCCAGAATTCACAATGTACTTTCATTAACCTCTCATGTGAGGCCATTTTCTGAATTATTCTATTTCCTCCCAACATAAATTTTCCATTTTCCTACAGTGTCCTGCGTCCCTGTGGCTTCCATACTTCACTTCAACAAATTTTCATTTTTGTTCCAAGAGAGTAATACTCATATTTGTTTAGTAAGTTGAATTCTCTCCTCTATTTTAATTATATATTTCATTTCTCTTCTTATCATTAAGTATTACCTGCCTCTGATTTTTTTCCACACACAAAAATTTCCAGCGCATTTCATTTTATTGAAACTGAAAATGTATCTGAAAATATGACAGTTTTCCAGCTTCCTGCCTTTCAAAAGTCAATATATTGTGTTTTCAGTGACTCTCATTCTTTTAAAGTTCATAATGAAATACATGTGAAAGTTAAATTACAATAGTTAATAGAACACTGAAATTTGAGTTGTAGACTCCTTGAACAGGATTGCAATGTATGTGTAAGTCACCAAAGAAAAGATGGTACAAACATGGATGATCATCTCTTAATGACTCTATCCATGGCAATAGAGTTAGATAAAGTTTTCTCACTTGTAAAGCCAGGCATCTGAAAAGCTCTACTATCTCTTTTTTTCTCTCTCTTTTCTTGACAAACTTTTGAAAACAAAACAAACAACACTTTATGACAAAGAAAGTAATGGATGCAGTGCAAGCCAGGAGGAAGCCAATCACATCCAGAGAGTGGTACTCACACCAGGTGAGGTTCTGGGCAAGAGACTTCAAGTGTTTGGCTCCCTTGTGGTGCATGACAAACTCGATCCAGAAGACTGCTCTGTCCAGTAGCCTCATTGGTTGATCATGCGCATTACTTGATAAGCTCATAGTATTGTGTTTATAGCTCAAGGAAAATTAAACAAGTTCAGAAATATTTAGAAATGATATAATGAATATTTTTGGAGGTTCTGAATCTTTTCTAAAGGTCAAAATCAGTACTATAATTTAAAGACAAAACACAAATGCTTGCCATGTTTCATCCAACATTTGTGAGTAACCTTAGTAATGATTACAGGTTTAACAAAAAACCAGTATTGAAATTTCATGTACAGCTTAGTCATGAAAAGTGTAAAACAATGATTTTTGGAACACTGCACAAACTTTTGTGTCATTTTATGACTTATATCTCTTTTGAATTCACAGCTAAATGGCAGGTGTAAACTCTTAAAATTCATGTTTCTTCACATTTCATTGTCATTCCTCTGTGATAACTTTCATTATACTTCTTATTACATTTACAGGCTATTTCAAAACTTTACACCTTGCCCAATGCTTGGCTTAAGCTTTTATCCAATAAAAGTGATGAACATTTTATTTCTTACACTCCCCTTGGTTAGTAATGATAGATTAATCATTAAGAAAGTTCGTATTCCATTACTTTTAATTCACTCTTATTGCTACTTTCTTGGAAGTTACATAAGAATTATCGATTAGAATGATGAGGAGGATTTTAAAAGTTTGTACTTACGAAGGTTTGTTAATGATTTTCTTCAGTGCATTTAGCAAATCTGCTGTTGAAATTGTGTGGAAATCCAGTTTAATAGCTGCTCCTTTAGCCTCCATGTAAGCAATGTTATCATGTTGTTCCACAAACAGAGGAATGCCCACCATAGGGATTCCATGGTAGATTGCCTCAAAAACACGATTGGCTCCACCATGAGTTACAAAAGCTGTAGTTTTAGAATGACCTAAGGTGGGGTGAATGTCATCAATGTAATTAATCATAAATGTTAAAATGCATGTGAAATACACATTATGAGTCACTGAAAGGAGCTATTTTATACATAAAGATTTTATGTGTATGAAAATGCAATGATGTCACATTTGAGTCTCAGAATTAAACGCATCTAATCCACTGGAAAAGTAAATGAATGTTACCTAGCAGACACAGTAAATGTCTTTATCAGTGAATAAATGATCATCTTGAAGAATCGTATGTGCATTAAAACATTCTATTATAGTTCAATAACAATTCTGACATAATGCTTCTGCATGTCAGCAGCATACATCAGTGGACAGAAAGAGTGTGATATTGAATCATGACAAGAATATATTTTTTGCCTTAAAATGCCAATCAAAAACTAGAATTACATCATCACTGTAAATAAATCAAGATTGCTATTTTGACTGGTATTTATAAAAGCTTATTTCTGTAGAAAGACAGGATTTGATATTTCTCAAGCAATGACTGAACTAAAAGAGAAGGAAAATATTAGCAGTCATTAAACATCCTTCTCCTACAGACAAGTACATCTGAAATGAGGACTTTAAAATTGTTTCTAAATATACCAAAAAGCCTATTGTTACAAATGATTTTACTTCCTCTTCCATTGGAAATATGTACAATGAAGTTTGGTTTTACTTTTGATTTTGTAACAACAAATGTTCCCTGGGTTGTTTCTTCTTGAGCAATTATCAGCCTTTTAGTCTTAGTTTTTCAGTATTTGCTCTCCAGAATCTTACCAAGTAGGTCATTCTGGGTAATCCACTTCAGTAACCGCGTGTTGGCTCCTAAGGTATCTGGTTTCTTGCCTTCAAATCTCCAAATTACCTGTTAGGGTACAGTTTGCATTATACCATATTGTGAGTTTTAAAAGCTAGAGAACAACAATTTAAGTGCCTTCTATAAAATAGATTTTTTAAAATCACAATAAGGAGACTACATATCAACAACTTCTAAAAGACAGATACAAATAGAATTCAAACATTTTCTATAGTTATTTTTTATTGTAATTGTTTGAATATAGTCATATGTTGTATATAGCAAATTAGGTAAATAAGTTAAAATGTGCTAAGAGAGTTACTTTAAAATTGTCAAGTTATATTAATATTTTACAATAATTAGAGAATTTTTTATTTGTAGTTACATTATTATGCATGTTTATGATACTGTCCTATTTTAATGTTAATTATGACTGATTTTATATTATCGTTATACTTTCCTAAAGATCACCTCTGTCTGACTCTATTTTATTAGCTAACATGCATAAAATATTACTTTGATGTGTAAATACCTAATTCATATAATCAACTTCTGTCAGGTATCAATTAAATGGTTTGTAGGAGGGCATCTGATGTTTTTTATTAAAATTTTAATTCCTTCTTATAGAAAATGTTTACAAGGCATTTGTGAAAGCAATTCATAATATTATCACTACTGAAGAACTCGAATCTATGTTATATACAAAGAAGTGGTTTGAAATCCATAAGTGATGCAATGTTTCAAAAAAGAACTTATGATTAAATTATTTTAAAATGAGTCTTCCGTTTCCCATGACACCATAGAAAATTTTCATAGCTTAACTTAATCTTCTGCTGTTATAGTCTAAGCATTTCATTACCCTGTGCTCCATTGAGGTAATAGTTTTAGTAATTCCATGATGTTTGCCTAAACTGGAGAACCATTCCTGTTACTGTGGAAATGTTAAATGTAACTTCACATTCCAGGACAAAATTTGGCATAGGAGACTACAAAGCTTATGCCCCTGACACTAACTAAAATCTGCTCTAGTTCATAGCTACTCAAAGACTGAACATGTATTAGATATGAGAGAAACATTTTCCCCATTATATGCTATGGAGAGGGTAACTGTGTAATTTCCCTAGAAAGGTTTCTTTCAGTTTGTCACTCACCTTCATTTTTGGTTTCTTGATTAGAAGGACATTAACCTGGTGTGAAAAAGTCAGAGTCTTTGGGGAAAATGTTTTGTAATATATAGGTACCACTATAAGGGAAGAAGTCATCCCCAAACTTATATCAACATCTTCCTGCTTTAGATGTTGTCAAGAATCTCTCAGATTAGGTTTTCTTCTTTTGTAATTAACATGACTGAATGCATGTATGGATCCTGAATTGGCCACTCTTGTTTTTATCTGCTCTAATACCCCACTTAATAGTACAATAGAGAAATGTATTCCATAATTCGTATGAATTAAAGAAGATTATACAAAAATCCTAAATTATACGATTTATTTCAAGTCTTTTTCAATACCTGTTTCATGTTACTAAGATAGCACAATTTTCAGTAAAGTCTAACTCTTTTCATAACATTGCTTGTGTATACAGTGACCTCAACAATCCCACAGGAAAAAAAGGGCAAGTTTCTGAAATAAAATCTTTGCAGTGTTTCATGATTTCTTTCCTGGATGCTGCCATCCAGACACTTTGCCACCCTTTTGTGGAATCTGTCCAAGGGCTGAAGCGATAGCATTGGCTGTTGTTTCTGACATGTCACGGATTATGGACCCCAAGGAAAACACCACAATGCCATGGTCTCCAGAGCTCTGCACGAAGTTTTCCATTTCCTGGGAAGAAAAAATTGGCTCCATCGGGGGAAAAAAAAAACACACACACAGCAGACACTATTGAAAAAAGTGTAATAAAAAATGAAATTGAAACAGGCAAGAATGAATGCCAAGTATAGTATGGTAAAAAATTTTTAAGAAAATGTTCACCACCCTAGAAATTCATGTGAAGAGATATACGAGGAGTAATGTTAATGATATGGTTGTGGAAAAAGTGTTTCTAACAGTCATTTCTTGAAATAAAGATTTGTATTTAATGCATATTATACAAATTTTTAAAAAGTCTTGATTTTCATCTATGTTTCTTTTTATTTGTGTGTTTATTCATTTTTTAGTAATTAGGATCAAACTCATGACCCTGTGCTTGCCAGGCAGACAGTTGTTCCACTGGGCTAAACCCCCAGGCATATGTTTCCATTTAATCTTATAAAAGCAAAGTTAATTTAAAAAAAGAATTTCCCCTTAGGTTTCATTTCACATTCTTATTATAGCTTATTTGCAGTTACTGAAGGATACTTTGATGCCACAACTATAAGAGCTGTGATACACACATACAAATATTATTTGTTCTGAAATTTTCTTAGGGCTGATATGAGTGTCTCTTTTGTAAAACAATTATGATGGTGCAATAAGGACACATTTTTTATTTTTAGCTATGACCTATATTTAGATGTTACAGATTTTTCTGAGGTTTTTTTATAAATAAATATTAAATAGAATGGTTTTTTCATGTGGATTATTTTTCTTCACATACTTTCCAATGAGTATCTCATTTGGCAAAGGATATAAAATGTTAAGACTTGATGCAAGATTCTGAATTTCTATATTGTGCATGTAATAACAGCTATTGTTAGTTATTTTTTCAGAGTGGTGTTTCCAGTGGTCTTTTGTGTTTTTTCTCTGCTTTTTCTATTTTCTGTTGCTCCTTACTTTGTTATATTTTTATTCAGAAAATATTCTATGTTATATATATGTACTGCTTAGTATATGCGACGATAATGCTTAAAATGTTTGAATTCTAGATTTCTTGCACTTTCTAAATGAATTGAATATAAATGAATATTGGGTTTTTTCCCATTTTTTTAGTTTCCATTTTCAATTTCTGTCAAAATAAAAGTAAAAAAGAGAATTTCTTGAAGGTCATAATCCTGGAGCAATAAAGGTAGCTTCAGTTCTATATATATCTTCCAATTATAATATCAATTTAAAGTATGTTAGATTTTTGGGTCCTTTCATAGGAATGTTACCTTCTACAACACCACAGTGCATGATCACATTAACATGACTTGCAGAGAAATTATTGAAATTATCAGTTGCTTAATTCACACACTGTTAAATTTTCTCTGTCAGGTTATGCTCACACCATGATCATATCAGAAAAGGAAACTTTACTCAGGTATCCTCCTGCCTTAGCAAACGATATTAAATATATGTTTCAACAACGTACTTCAGTCCTTTTGTGTCCTAAGCTGTAAAATTCTAATATTCAAAGGAAAAATGGCTTTGAATCTGTGTTCAAGTCA
Organism: Cavia porcellus; assembly: GCF_034190915.1. Lineage (NCBI taxonomy): Eukaryota > Metazoa > Chordata > Mammalia > Rodentia > Caviidae > Cavia > Cavia porcellus. The sequence continues at coordinate 43,965,190 of NW_026947513.1, read as the reverse complement.
AGGCAATCTGCAGTTTCTCAGAAATTGTTGCTGTGGGTGCAGAAACACTCCTTGGTTCAATGAAGTGTTCTTTTTGTTTTTGTATTTTTGTAATCTAAAATACTAATAAAGAGCTTTGAAAGTTTATATAATATATTCTCATTTTACCTTGTTCATATAATTGCATGAACCTAGGCATTTATTTTATACAAGTATATAGAATTGTTTTTTATTGTGTCTTTACTTGAGATTATTATCTTAAACAGTTGGAATGTGAGATTCCATTTAGTGAAATTATATATCAAATACTTCTTAGAGGCTGAGGACATAGCTCAGTAGCACAGTGCCTGTCTGCCAAAGGCAAAGTAATGAATTTGATCCCAAGTATGAAAATAAATAAATAAATTTAGAAATTCTCAAATCAATTTAGTATCAAAAACAATAACATCCATTGTCTCCCCATCCTCCATTAATGTGAACCATTGAACATTCTTGCAAATGTTTTTAATTTTCTTCCCACAGAAATAAATACGGGCCATGTTGGAACTCAAGGAGCTGAGAAGCAAAGAAATCTACTTGCCTCCCTGGTTAACAGCCATGGCTCAGGCAAGTGGCAGCCTAACGACGGAGAGAACCAGCCGGTGTCTCAGGAGCTCCAGACCATGGTGGAACTTAAGGTGCTCAGAAACTAAGCAACCCACTTGCCTCCCTGCTAACCAGCTGTGGCTTGGGCAAGCAGTGACCTCCCCCGAGAAAGAATCAACCAACATCTCCCGAGATCCATGCCATGTTGAAACGTAGGGTGCTAGGGAACCTAGCAGACCACTTGCCTCTCTGGTAAACAGTCATGAGTCTACTGGTGCACGGGCTGAGAATCAAATCTCCTCCACAACACCACATACCCCTTTTAGCAAATGGGAGCCAGAGGTCTGTGTGCCTCTTGGGAGGTTGAGTATATGCGATATACCAAATAGCAGGATTTCCTTCCACTGTCTCTTTGAAGGCAAATATTGTTTTCACTGTTTTGCATTGTTCTGATTAATTATATTGCTCTATTAAATATTTTTGACAATTTCTATAATGTGCTGTATTTGATTTGATTTTGCTATACCTGACTGAAAGAACAACTATTTTTTAGATAATGAGATATACTACAGTACCTATAACTATTATCCCAGGAACCTGATGTGACATTTTGTACCAATTTCACTGCACTGTCTCGATTGACTTTGTTCTGTCTTTTCTGTTGTTCTACCTTCAAAAAAAAAAAAAAAAAACTAAATATGAAGTTGCACTTCCATTTAGATGAATACATATGTCTGCATTTCATTTAAGAGTTTACTGAACTCTTACACCTACCTTCTGAGTGCTTCCCATTTCTAGTCTTATGAATCTCTGCAATCTAATCCATTGATGACATCTTCATAGATATTTTTAAAAATCTGATTATCTTTCCCTAGTTCAAAGTTTTCCTTTGTCACCAATGCTTCTGTTAGATAGTTTTTTACTCTCTTATCTGGCTGTACACTAGCTACCTAGCAAATTTACTATCTTGATGAAATAAGCTTACAGTTCTTGAGATATCTTTCTATTTTAACAGCTGTCATATTTTATATCTTTTTTGACTTCTCATAAATTGGCTTGTTCCTGAACCTTTTAACTTTTATTATTATCAATTTTCATGGCATAGATTATGATCACAACTGAAAGTTTTCTTATTATTAGAGTGTTCTCATAAATTAATATCCACATACTCCTTATTATTTGTTTTATTTCTCCATATAGTATAAAAGATATTGTCTGTGTTGTGTCTATGCTTATCAAATTTTAACGATGGTGAACAGTATTCAAAGAATATATTTTGAAGAAACAAAGTTGATAAAATGAAAAATGAAGACCACAATTTAACAGACTCTTTTCTGAATACTTCCTAGGTATTCCATTATTTTTGTGATGGTAATGAAGTTCAGATACTTGTGATGAAATCAAATGCAATATTCTGAACAAAGACTTTCTATGCAACCTCAAATCTGCTACTTAGCCTAGTCGTGCTTAAACTGGTGGTTCTCCTGCCTAAACTTCTATAGATCTAGTGTTATAGGTTATTCATACCATACCCACCTGCTGTTTGAGCTCCTCTTTAGCAATTGACTTTTGCCATTTCTCATATCATTCTCAACAAGAGTTGAGACTCACAAAGAACAGTACATAGCATTCTCACTGAAAATTAAAATAAAAACTTAGACAGGATTATACTTACCTTAGTTAGCACTTTGGCAGGTTTACAGTGGAGTCCTCCAACAAACTCAAAATTTGGTAGGGTTGGACAAGGAAATTCCAAGTCCCAGAAGCTTCGAAAAAGGCACATGTCTGCTTTCTGCATTTATTCATATAATGTAGTAGGGTTTCCTGGTTTTGAAAGAATAAAAACGTAGAAAAAATAAAAATTCTTTAACAAAATAGAATTGTGGATGAATAATATTTTTTTTTATATTTTGTGTATGGCTCAATTGTGTCTGCAAGAAACACAGAATAAAAAGAAAATACTTCTGTAATATTTCCTCAGTGCATTCTCAATCAGAATCTTACTTACAATACTACATAATACAATACTACATAATACAATCTACATAATACTACATAATACAGTCTTACAATACTACATAATAAAGCATGCATTCTTCTTTCTCTAATGCTGCCAAAATAATAGACACAAATATCAACAAATATTCTGCCTGGAAATTCAAGTATTCCTATCCCAACTATGAAATTTTTTAAAGACATTCTGCATTTATTGAATTCTAACATGATACCACATGAGCCCTGACTGCTTTAATGTTATGGCTGCAATTCTTTTTTTTTTTTTTTATTTAAAGAGAAAAACAAAACTAAATGAAGCAAAGCAGTAAAAGGCTAGAAGTAATACACAATTTCAAGAGAAAAAATATACAGTAAGAATTCACCAGTTAATAGATCACCCATTGTCATCTTAGAAACAGTTGTCCAGATTACAAAATTAAAGCATACAAAGTGGACATTAATACAGTGAGATTGCAGTCTGTTCTGTTCAATGATCCAAGAAAAACTCAGCAATATGGTTCTCTATCCTACACATTTAAATATACTTGCAGTTATATCCTTTAGATCACTTTCCTTCCTCTCTTTTTTACACTAAAAACAACACATTTTGGTTTCCATTACTCCCACAGTTCTTATGACTTTTTCTTCGAAGAGGAAAAGAAAAAAGTAAAAAAAAAAAATACCCAAAAAAACAAAACAAACAAAACAAGACAGACCAAAGAAAAACCCAATGTGACAAAGCAAAACATAGTCAGTTAGAACAAGAGGATGGACATAGTATATAATCAAAAAAAAAAAAAAAAAAAAGATTACTAGGTGATCAACAATGGTTACCATTATGCCTCATGTTATCCTAAAAAGAGTTGTGTATATCAGCTGGTATAAAAGAATTGAACAAAACAGTACAGAAGCCCAATAAATCCCACATTGGAGAGCTTACAGGACTTCCAAAGAAGGTAATAGTCAAACCACAACGGGCATCGAAGAATATCTGTTTGCCTTCCAAATGGTTGCCTATACCCTCAAACTTGATACTATTAAGCAAAACAGAATATAATAAAATCAGTCAGAACAAGATGTGGAGAACAACACAGGGGTTCAAATCAGGTTAATAGGGAAACAAAAAAGTTACTATAATCTATTGCATTATTTTTAATTTAGTTTTCCTTTAGTTAAAAGATACTAAGAAATAAATTAATTTTAAAAAAGGAAAGAAAAAGGGGGGAGATTGAGATAAAAAAACATATCAATCGAACACCAGTCAGAACTGAAAAATTTAAGCATCATTATGTTTCACCACCAGGTAGCCTGACATTAATAGTAGTTACCATAGTGACTCTTTCCTTGAAATATTTGAGTCTAACTTCGTATACTATAGCATCAAACTTATCAAGACAGTTTGAAACTGTTCAAGAGAATGAAATTATTACAGGGTATTTAGAACCAGGCAACAGAAACTGAACATCAGTTTCTATATTATCTCATGGCTTATAAAAAATTTGCTTATACTATTGCATACATTAAAATATAATAAGATACAACATGTTAGAACCAATGGAAACAAATGAACAACAACTTGATGGGGCTTCAAAACAGGATGATATTAAATCAGCACTAGATATTACGCTCTTATTTTCTTCAAAATAGTTATTTGTAGTACCACAGACAATAAAATAAAACAACCCAGATTAAAACCATTCCAATTAATGAGTTCATTGAGGTGGTTTTTACAACTTTCAATGGAGTTTTTGATTTCCTGTATATCTCTTTGCATCTGTTTTATATATTGTTTGTTTCTTATATTGTTCATCCAGAGTTTCTTTTTGTTTAGTTCCTCCATTTTTTAACTGTGTCTTCTTTAGATATGTTCAGCATTTCCTTCATTTCTTTTATTATTTCTTCTTTTACCTGATAGATTATTTCTAGTTTGAATTCCTTTAAAGCTTCCTTTAAAGTTGCTTCTTTATTTCGGTTACTATTATTTCAGGTATTTCAGGTATATGGCATGCATTTTCTTCTATGTACATGGCTCCTAGGCTTTCTTGGGACGGGTTGGATGTTTGAGATTGCATTTTGTTTGGAAATCCTACTTGTATCAGCTACAACAGGAAGCCCCTCATCCTCAGACGATTACCTGTACTTGTGAGGTAGAAAACAGACCAAAGTATTATGGAAGAGAGTTTCAAAGCATGATCTCTGGAGAAGTAGCTGACCAGCTCTTGAGTGTGGCTGAGGGGAGTTACCTCATTGGGGAGAGATGGAGGCAGCCAGGAACCTACACTTTGGCTTTAAGATTTGGAAGTCAAACCAGAAACTTCAGGCTCTACTACGATGGAAAGCACTTTGTTGGGGAGAAACGCTTTGAGTCCATCCACGATCTGGTGACTGATGGCTTGATTACTCTCTATATTGAAACCAAGGCAGCAGAATACATTGCCAAGATGACGATAAACCCAATTTATGAGCACATAGGATACACAACCTTAAACAGAGACCCAGCATACAAAAAAAAACATATAGGAGTCCTGAAAGAGACACATAATGAGAAAGATGCTGCAGGCCAGGATGGGGTGTCAGAGAAAACGTTGACATCACTTGTTAGAAGAGCAAATCTGAAAGAAAATAAACAAATTCCAAAATATGAAAAGGTTCACAATTTCAAGGTCCATACATTCCGAGGGCCACACTGGTGTGAATACTGTGCCAACTTCATGTGGGGGTCTCACCGCTCAGGAAGTGAAATGTGCAGACTGTGGTTTGAATGTTCATAAGCAGTGTTCCAAGATGATCCCCAATGACTGCAAGCCAGACTTGAAGCATGTGAAGAACGTGTACAGCTACGACCTCACGACACTCATGAAAGCGCACATCACTAAGCGGCCCATGGTGGTGGACATATGCGTCAGGGAGATTGAGTCTAGAGGTCTTAATTCTGAAGGACTATACCGAGTATCAGGATTCAGTGACCTAACTGAAGATGTCAAGACGGCCTTTGATGGAGATGGTGAGAAAGCAGATATTTCTGTGAACATGTATGAAGATATCAACATTATCACTGGTGCGCTTAAGCTGTACTTCAGGGATCTGTCAATTCCACTCACTACATATGAGGCCTACCCTAAGTTCATCGAGTCTGCCAAAATTATGGATCCTGATGAGCAATTGGAAACCCTTCATGAAGTGCTGAAACTACTGCCGCCTGCTCACTGCGAGACCCTGCTGTACCTCATGGCGCATCTAAAGAGAGTGACTCTCCACGAAAAGGAGAATCTCATGAATGCAGAGAACCTTGGAATCGTCTTCGGTCCGACCCTCATGAGGTCCCCAGAACAAGACGTGATGGCTGCTTTGAATGATATACGATATCAGAGACTGGTGGTGGAGCTGCTTATCAAAAATGAACACATTTTATTTTAATTTGAGGGGGAAAGAAATGTTTTACAGATGAAGGATGTTTTATAGTAATTTAATTGGCTCCATTAGCTGAATTATCTCTTGGTTAGAGGTTTGAGCAAGTAACAGATGAAAATGAAGGAACTTTCTGTCTTTTCTGTAGCACCACTCAGCTGTCCTTGTGAAACAGTGAACACGCTTTCCAGTTCTAGTAACCCTGGTGTTTATCATGTTAAGAGAAACTCAAGCTATTGCATGATTACCCACTTGGTAAGGAAGCCCCACGAAACCAACGCAGACCTGCACCTGCTCCGCCTTCGTCCTGGGTCTTCTGTGGTTGTAACCCAGCGTGTTTCACAGAGTAAACCCGTTGCGACTTTGCTTTTGGGGTCCATGCCGTTGGTTTCTGCTTCTTGTACAAACACACGCACACACAGGATGAGCAGCACCCGACTGTTGCATTGCCACAGCCAATATCGTGTGCTGCCGTTTCACAAGCAGTTTATTTCCCGTTTCTCTCAAGCTCTTCTCTAACATAGTACTTTCTTTCCAGCAAAAGCTAAATGTGTTTTCAGATTTGTTACTTTAACAAGTTATCTCACCAATAAAATGTACAACACAGCATTTTCTGCTAAATTATTTGGGTTTTGGTTGTAATTTTATATTTTTATCTGGCATGCATCAATTAATTTATTAAATTTGGCTTTTAGAAATCAAAAAAAAGCAAAGTTTGATTCCTGTAGTGTTGTCAAAAGGCTGTTATTTGAAGCTATATCTTTACAAACATTCTCCCAAATGGAAGAATACTCCATGAACATCTCTTGCATCACAGGAATATATAAGAAACAGGTATTTATTGAGCCAATATTCATCCACTTAGAAATGAATAGTGTATAAAATTCTTCCAGTTGATCTCTCCTGAGAGATGTAGGAAATGTTTCAAATTTAAGTCCAGATGATGCATTAACACCAACAAAAATGAAGCTTGAAGGTATCAGAACGGCCACCTCATGTCCCCTCTGGATCAGTTCCTCTACTATGATCTTCATATTCATCCAGTGGCTGTATTCCATGGGCCATACCAAAACATTACCGCAGCTCCCAATGCTAAAATAACCAAAAAATTGTAGTATCCATAGAGCTGAGATCCATTTCACAGACATCTTGTTGAAATGATGTATTTCTTTTCAAATTGTGTTGCCTTTTGTTATCACTCATGTCTACATTCAAGCCTGAGTTAAAGAATAACTGGCAAGGTGAAAGTTCATATATTGAACGGACAGAGTACGGGGACTGATGACACAATACTATTGGATGGTGTCACCGATCTCTTGGTGGGCTTTTCTTTTATCAGAACCCAGACCTATGTTAAAGCAAACAGGGCAATATTTTAGGAGTCATATACTCTCAATTTTTGGTCATACACAAATCCATCCACTCAGAACCCCAGCAATAAGTGCAAGGGAATTTAGTGGACATTTAGATAGAAACCAAAATATTATCTATGCACTAATAATGATAATATTAATATAAAAATAGACCTAATTTGTGTGTTTAATACACATGAATCCTTTAAAATATGATTTGAAATTAGCATTTATTGGTTCAATTAAGCATTCTCATCATTTCCAATATTTTGTACCTAATGCTGCTAATTATCTTAATATATAGCTTCACCATCATATATAATTTTTCTCTTAATGGGAAGTTGTTTTTCATTCATTCATTATTGCATTCTTCAACACATGACACTGAGAGAAGATATTCCATAGATTCATTCACAACTGCTTGTGTAAATTTTCAATTGTATAAACTAATTTAAATGTTGAAATATAAATTATCTTGATATGTTTTAGTTAACATGTACAATTTTCAATGTAATAAGTACTTGTACTGTAGAATATTTGCACTTGAACATTTATTTATATGTCCTAAATTTTAACCATTTTCCCCTTTTGCTTTGTTTTTTCCTTTTAAAGATGATAAAACAAAGCAAATCAAAAAGAAGCAAATCAGAACATAACATTGCAAGCAGCACAGATCTTCACAACAAAACAGCAAAAAAAATCAACAGTGCTTACTATAGTGTCTCTTGTTTTGTTTAAAATAATTTAATAAGAATTCACATACAATACAGTCAAACAAAGACAAATAGTACAAAACCAATCAAAATAAAAGAATGAAAGCAACAGGAGCTTCAAAAATATACAGTAGGAAATGAACAATTACTACAATAATGTCTCTTGTTCACTTCAATATAGCTGTCCATACTCTTACAAATAATTAAATCAAATCATAGAAACCAAAGTAAAGCCAAGGAAAACTAAATAACAAAAGCATTAAAAGATTTGACTGCAAAATCAGTTAACAGGAAATGAACAACGGTAACTATAATATCTGTTTATTTTCAAAATACTTTTGCATGTCATCATCCATAATAAAATCATACAAAAATAATTATACCAACTAAACAATAGCATGAAAGCACTATAGGATTTCAAAACAAGATTACAAGAAATCAACCATGATCAAAAACACACACTCCATTTTGTTCAAAATAGCTGCCTGTATAAAGAGACAAAGTCTAGGAAAGCAAGGCAGAACATAGTGAATCCTAACATAAGCTTGAAAAATTATCATAGTTCAAAAAAGTGAATAAGAAATTAGCACTGGTTACAACCTTCTCTTACGAAGTGTTTCCTCCCATATCAGTTTCACACTATTTTGTTCTGGGATTCCACTAACTATTTTTATGCTAGTGTTCACACTTAATAGTTTAAATTATTTCACCCATGAGTATGACATCTAGTTGCATCGATTTTCCTACAAGGGTAGCTTTCCACTGTAAGAACATATCATATCTTTCTTACCCATTTTGAATTTAACTGGTAAGTTAAACTTGCTTTTCTCTGATCTCCTGTTGCATTAAATAATTGTTTCACCCCTTTGATTTCCAGCCTGTGAATTTCCTTTCAAGTTAAATGTATTTCTTGTATATAGTATATTTATGAATCTTGCTTCTTGATCCACTGTCCCTGTGTTTTCTTTTATTGAGGAATTGAGGCCATCGACATTACTGGTTAAAGCCAGCATACACTGTTCATCTCTTTACATGTGATCTTTTTCTTTTCTCTCACAGCTTTTAATGTTCTGTTAATGTGCTCAATTTCTGGGATCTTGATTATTATATGTCTCAGTGTAGATTTACTTTGGTTATGGCTAGTTGGAGTTCTATGTGTCTCACTTTCCTGTATGCTGTATCCATTTCCCATATCTGGCAACGTATTGAGCTATGTATGTGACTTTCACATATTGAAAGGTCTGTGGTAATGAATGTTCAGAATAAACTGAACCATTCATGAAAGATTTTTCTTTCATCTTAGAAAATATGACATGTATACATATATGTATGTATATACACACATATGGATATGAACATGGAAATTAATAGCCTATGGCAGGAGTTCAATGTTTCTTTTCCATAATGTAGGTATTTCCCGAGTTCTTTTAAGAGATGAGGTCTTTAAGAGTAATTTAATCTAAGGGGGCTCCTTCATGGATTACATCCAGTGCCCTTATAAAAGAAGGCAACATAACAACAAACCTATTCACCTTTTTCTCATGGGAGGACAGAGAGATTCTTTTCCTTAAAGGACTTTTTGTTCAAGGATCCAAGTTAGAATCAGTGGCTAAACTCTCACTGGATAATGATTATGGTTGTACACAACCTTTGAACTCCCTATCCTTTGGAGCCCTGAGAAATGTGTTATCTGTCTCAAGTATATACAAGTACATTTAGTGCAACAAGAATGAATTAAGCAAATGTGCATGCAGATATCATTCATTTCTGTTTTGAAGAGATTGTCAAAACATTTTTAACACACTTTAGGGGCAGTATTTCCTTTCTCCAAACTCTAGAAGGAGATAGTACAGAAAGAGCTTGCATTCCTTTTTTCCTATATCCCTGTTGTTACAGAAAATGAAGGAATCAAATATTTGTGTACAAGGAAATAATGAGATTTATAATTTAAAATACTTTTTTGTATACATCTTAGGAGAAATCCAATCGGTGTAGAGTGAAGTTCTTTGTAAATTTTGGTTTTGTTTTTTAGCACCTGCATTTCTATTGTAATTGAAATTGAGCCAGCATTAATATAAAATCAGGAAAATTCATTTTTTCAAGGAAGTTTTTAAAGAGTATATGCTGAACTGCATCAATGTCACAACTATTTTGAGAATATATTATAGCATGTTTGAAACCATATACTTACCTTACTTGTGGAAGTATGCAAGATTATTCTGAACCTGAATATTTAACACATTATAATATTTTAGGGAAGAAACCACATATATACCCTTATTTCAAGGAAGAACCCACATATATACCCTTATTTGCATAGTTTTAAGTACAGGTCAGGCAAGACACTGTTTAAATCCACGAGAAAGAGTTTCTCTTCATGTGCCTATTTCTTCATTAAGAAATTAATAAGTTTGGCCACATTGTTCACTAAATTCTCTTCAGGTATTAGTATAATATTGGAATGAGTATTAAACAGCTAAATTATGAAAATTAAGTGAAGAAGTTTTTGAAAGGTTCTCTACAGTTCTTTGGTAGAATCAATGGATCTCAAAAGTTAATTGTTTTTGCTTACATCTTTTGTAAGAAAACAAGTGCAGTTCATTCTGCAATATGCATTTTAATGCTAATGGAGAATTATGACTATGTTTGTGTTATTGTTACTCTGCTTTCAAGGTATTTCCATTTAGTCTAAGTAATATTCATGCAATTTTCATGTACATTAACTTATGGATGAATGTCAGAGTTTGTGCTATAAAGGGTTAAGTGGCTGGATACAGGTACCTCTGGCTGTGTTGGAAGAGAGCCTGTGCAAGATAGCAACCTAGTTGAGACAGCAAAGGACAGGGCTGTTCCCTGTTCTTTTCCAGAGACATGACATGCTGACCTTAGGGATCAAAGAGTTCTCTTTGTGGACAAAATGTACTGTTTGGAAAAGTCTTTAAACTGACTCCCGAAGGCCTGCCATGTTCTTGCACTTGCCTTAGCATGAAGTTCTGCTGTTTGAAAATCAAATAAACATAGCTTGCTGATAGAAGTTCTTTATCTAACCCTTAAAGAATCATGAATTTTGATAGAGGGTTTTGATCTTCCTGAACAGCTAAAAATCAGACAATTTCTCTTTTATTTTGGTCATTCACTTTTCTACTAATTCAGAGGATTAGTGCTGGGCGAAGATCCTAATATATGTATATGTGTAAAATGCTTATGTTTCAGTGTTGAAATATATGTGTTTATTTTACTGAGGCACAGATGGTTTGTAACTCTTTGATCAGATAATTCCAACATTTTTACTAACGTGTACCTTCAATATTGACATGATAACGTTATTACTTTTTGTACTATTTGTCTTTTGAAACAAAGCAGTGGAAATTCTGGAATGGAAAAATATAGACAAAAAATAAGATATTTCAAAATTACTGTACTATGTAATTTCCCAAATTGAGTTGAAATAATATAGGCAATATGTGCATATACTTATACATACTAAAATTTATATTGTTCAATCATATTTATATATGCATTTAAAAAAATCATGAGCATAGAATTTTTTCTGCAAATACTGTGTTTTAATAATCACAAATCACTTAGGAATTTAGCTACTTTGGAAATAAGCATGCATTTATTTTCTCTTAAAGCTTGCAAAAGTAACATAAATTTCAAACTTTACAAGCTCCACAACTGAATAGTATCACCATAACTACAGAGATGACTTTTCAGGGTTAGTCACAATAATTTCAACAATTGAAAGCTAGTCCCTTAACTCTTTGTACCTTGAAATGAACTATGAAATATTATTCTTAATTTTTATCAATGACTAACGTGCACCTCGCACTAAGAAATTGACAAAATAATTTTGTAAACTTATATATGCAGATAGATATATATCTATATAGATATATATGTATCTATGTATATGCATAAAATTTCATATCAATGTGAAAGTAACAGCTAGAAAATTCTCACAAATTATTAAAAGATACATTACTGTACTCTCAATTTTGTTCTATTTTTTTGATTGGGATATACTTTTAAACAAATATGGGACAGTAATGTGTATATACATTTTTGATAAGATTTTAGAATTATTATGATTTTTATATTCATCATTTAATGTGAAGGTTGAGAAAGCTCAATTCAGAGCATTTAGAGATACATATATTTTAAATACTAACTGAGAAAATTGAAAATCATAAGAAAATGTTTTGTCAGTGTTCTATATAGAATTGTGTTAGTATCATATGTATAAGTCCTTATTGTACATGTGGACTCTCAAAAGTAGATTTAATGGGTTTTATAAAAACTATTAAAGAAAATTATTTTATTATATTAAAGAAAATTACTTTATTATATTTACTGTATTATATTAAAGAAAATTACATAAGAAGGCATATGCAAGTTCTGTGTCAAAATCCCAATGCTTTCCCTTGCAGAATTATTATTTCTTGCAGTACTCTAAACAGCACATGATCATATGGTCCCACCCCACCCTATAACATAAAACATACACAAAGAATTCTAAGAATGTTTGATCATTTCATATTCCTATCATTTTGCCTAAAATATCAAACTCTTCTAATGCTACAGTCAAACAAGGTCACTTCCAAGAACACAGGACATAGAGTGAAATTTAAGTATAATATCAGGTGATTTATTAGGATCACTAAGAGTGAAACCTGAGGATACCAGTGTGGTCACCTCCTGACCTCTTTGGACAAGAGCATTCATGATTATGCTTACACTGGTTAAGTAGCTACACTCTGTGATCTACATCAGGACTTTTCTACAACTTGCTGTAAAAATGTAGGACTAGAGTCCTATCAGCACTGTGAAGCCTCTTCTGAAACTGTTCATTCTGTATTGCCTTATACCTATATACAAAGATAGATCAATCAAAACTTAAAACATAACTCATACAATTCAAAGTAAATAAACACTATTAACTCCTCTTTATGAGGACAAACAGAACCTAGAGGAAAGTTGAAATTATATCACGGAACCTAAAGGAACTAAAAGTTATAAAAGTTTGCTTGTTCTCTTAGTTTAATACCTGCAATTTTTCACCAAGGACTGACATGGCATTTTAGTCATCTGTTTTTCACATGACTTTTTGAATTAGTATCAAGAACTATGGTAATGAAAGAGGTCTAGTACTTACAACTAGCTTGAAATAGATTTAAAGATCAAATGATACAGTAGTATTTCTTGAATGCTGAAATACTGGGTATTTTAAGACAAGTTTTGAAGGTATGAATTACATATACTTTGTAATTTATTATTTTTGAATGTATAACTCAATGATTAAGTGTATATCCCATAAATATTGTGATCTTAGTGTATATGGAGTCACCTCATTTTTTCTCTTGACTTAGTTCACTTTGCATTCCTATAACAAATTACTTCTGACATAGAAAATTTTAATTAAAAGAAGTTCTATTTACAGAACATATCCATGGTTAGAAACTCAGAGAAGAATGAACTGCTGAAACTATATCACTTGAAATTGTTGAAATGTTCAAATTATATCACTTGACCCTATTGAAGAGGAGTTTGTTTTAAAAGGTGTTTTATTTTATCTAAGTCATACAATATTTATAATTTATAAAACACTCATTAAATTAATGGTCTTTTACTTTTCAATGTATTCTCTCCCACCATAGTGCCCTTCATGTGATTGTAGGGCAATGTCTTGGACAATCAAGTCCTTTTGGGAAAGTCTTATTTTCATAAAAAGTAGAGGATGTTTGAATAGTCTTTTGGGACCACTGTGTTGGGCCTCAGGTGAGACAGGTGTACATAAAGGTATGGGCATGTCACATAAGAATTTCCTCATCTTATGGCCAAGAAAGTGTCAGTGGAAGGAGAAGAGCTAAGTTGCTAATCTTCTCTACATTGGTTGAATTCAATGAAATCTTCCTTCCACTTTACCTTAGCTACAAAAGTTCTACAACCTCCTGATGTTGTCATGGATAGAGGGGCAAGCTGTGAATACACAGACTTATGTGGACAACCAAGCCAAGGCTACAGCATTCCTGCATCTTTCATAAAGCTGTTGATGTGGACTAGACAGATGTTTCATTGACATTACATGAAAACCTTGTTTGGATAGATCTTGCTTCACAAGCTTAATTCTTTCCAGAGACATGATTGTAACCCAAAGCACTAAAATATCAAAGTGAATTTCCTCTTGATAAATAAAAGGATCACATAAGATTAATTCCACAGCCCTAAAATAACAATAACAGTAGTTTTATACTTATTATATATTTATAATAAAAACATTATGTAATACAAAATGTGAAGACAATGAAAAAATTAACCTACAATGAACTTTAATGCATGTAGCACTAGTGTGAGGCAGACTTGAGACAGGAGGGTGATTCCATAGGTTTACTTTCATTATCACTACAGGAATCATGATTATCTACTGACCCAGTGTACTCTCTTTCTTTTCATGAAATTTAATGGAGAATCTATAATGACACTTTCTTTTGCCTCCTTTTTAGAGATTTCAAAGAAATGCAATGTTGCATTGTAGTAAACAGAACTCTCACCTTACTACAGCCTCTTCTGGTCGACGCTTCTCTTTAAAACTTTGCACTGCTTCACTGAATTCCACATATCACTGATGTGATTTGAATTGAGGGAGTCTTTTGTCTCATTCTGTTCCTCTTTTGCTGATGAGATCTCTTCGACGACATCTTGGTTTTGTGAGAGGTTCACCAATAATGCTGCAGTCGAAGGAAAAACCATTGTCTCTTTTGAGTGACATTCAGCATCATGTAATACTCAGATTGCAAGACATCACTTCCTGATCACATTAAAGTTTATTAGCAATGTGAGGTGAGCTTGTGAAATAATCACAGAAAAAATTCTTCAAACCATTATTGTTTACAGAAAATTGTAATTCTTTCATATCCACTTTTGTCAAATAAACAGTAACTCTTTAAACGTGTTATGCTACCTAGCAGTTTCTAACTTAAGTCATTTCATGACTAACTGAAATTAACTGTTTAATGAAATCAGTGAAATGATGTGGTAGCACAGATTGCATGGTTTTACACTGTTATATAATACACATTATTTTAATACTTTCCAATGTTTTTTATGAGAATATGCCATAAGTCTTGCTGACATTTACATACCTTTTTTCTTAACCTGTGTATCTTCATGTGAACAGAATTTGTAAGTAACAACTATTTTAATTTTTACTGCAGTGATGTAATTGGTATTTTGGCTTGGAACCAAATGTTTTATTTCCATTTAAGTAATGCAGAAATTATCTGATGTAATCATTAATCAAAGCAAGCAATGATGAGAATTGCTTTATATAATAAATAACAAGTGAACAAGCCTCAAATATTGATGTGGATTGAAATTTATGTGTACTTAATAACATCACCAACTCTTGCAACTTGTCATGTTTGGGCTGCTGTTCAAATTAATCCTTGCCCTCATTCTTCACCTTTGTCCTTCCCATATAGACTTTGATGCGAATTTCTGCTAATACCAGTGAGGAAATCTCTCAAGAAAGTAATTATCTAGTAAGGATACTCAGCAAGATTTTCTGCTTCTCTTGGTTAAAGGTTACCATAGACAGTTAAAAATTTGCATTTCCATGGGAAATTATGCTACATGCTTGAAAAAATTTTCAGTTTTATATTGATGCCATTAGACATGTAAAAACAGCTTGTAAGAAATATGGTAGCAGTTTAGATAATAATGCTTGCTTTCTGCTTATTCCTCACAATAACATTTTATAGTTTCCATTTGTTCACTTGATTGCCAAATCCCATGCATTTACTTTCACCTCAATTTAAAGAACATCATCTGTCTAGAACACTGCCTAGAATACTGAATTGATATTATAAAAGCTCATTCTTAAAAAATAAATGAGTAAGTATAATTCATTTTACACATTAAATAAATAAATTTTAATAATACATGTATGTGTCATAACAATGTACTTTAATAAGAAAAAACAGTAATTCTTTTTAATTGGTTTTTTGCTTCTATTCTTTCTAAATTTTATGCAAGTTAATTACAATTGATTTTTATAGATTTTGCAGATACATTTGAATAAATTATTTGGTTATAGTTTCATATCTAATGCTACATTAGTGTGTTTTAAACACAAATAATTATTAAATTAGCCAACATACAATTAAACCTAATTTGTTTTCACTTTAAGTGATAATAACATATAAATTCTAGACATTTTGAGATCCATAAAATATTCATACTCCCATCCCAGTAAAACTGATGCTGTGGGGGGTATTCGCTATTGCTTAAAAAACTGGACAATTTATTCAGTGATCTTTGATTCTTCAACTGAACTTTCACATTGTTTATAAGTCATTCTTAGTGAATATTTCTACCCACAGGTTCTAGTAAAACATTTACAATTTTAACATTGCTTTTTATATGTTTATAAATTATTTTGCACACTATGTATTATATAAAGACAAAAAATATTACAACTGAAATATTGTTTAAAACTTCTTAAGATAAAAAATTTGTGCTTTCTAGGGAAGCACATTTCTTTAAAAATATCATTAAATTGAGCATCTAAATTTCATCAATAACTTAGCTCCTAAAGCAAAAGATTTTTATGTGTTTATTGTTGAAATCTGAACAATGCATTTCTGAAGAGCTTTTCAATAATATCAGAAATTTCTTCCATAGTTTTTGAAATAATCGGATATGATAAAATATTTTTTATGAAAATTGTATGTGTAGTGACTGATCCATTTCTTAAGAATGTGTTCAAAATCATCTTTACACAAAAACACATAGGAAACTTCAAGATACTGAATTATTGGGATTAGAAAAATGCAAACTCATACTGTCAGGACACAAACCTCAGGAGTTCTCCAGTACTTCAATCCAGAATTGTCCTATTCATCCAGTGACTGAGTTTTATGAGCTATTCCAGAACTTTCCAACAACTTCTCTAAGATAGCACACTGGGTGTTGAGACAAGAAATCAGTACCACTTAACAGGTACCATTATGTACTATAAAGCTTCTTTCTTAACTTGAGTTCATTTACCATTTTCTCCACTTGTATGCAAAGACAAAATAATGAGGAAGTTAAACTCTGGCTCAGTTTAGAAGAAACAGACAACATGAGCAGTCTAGTTGGCCATCAAATCCCACATTCACTGCACCATGTTCTTAGTGGGCATGTCTGGTGGTCAAGTGGGCATCATTCACATATACTAGTATCATTCACATATCACTGCTTTCCCAGCCATGCTCAATGCAGAAGCCATGGTCCTTGGAGACTTTCACCCAGATTACCAAAGTTTCCTTGGGAGGCCAGAAATGTTCTACTAATTGTGTTGTGTGCTGAGCTATGTGGTTGATGCCTAAAGTACAGTGGAGTGCTAGGAAATTTGAGATACCAAGAACATTGATAATCTATTGAGAAATGGTACATAGAATTTACAGAGCAAGTATAAGAAAGAGGACATATGGACTTCAACTGAAAGTACAATAACCTTAGAGGAACCCAAGGACTTTGAAACTAAAAACTCAATAAAATGATTTCCAGGTGCTAGATGTGAGATGTAAGATTTAATGTCTTCTTTGTGATATTTTGTTTCAATGATTTTCTTTTGCCCTGGTCTGACATTTTGGAATGGAAATGCTTACCTTATGACATTTTATGCTGGACTATGTTATCATTTTGATTTTTACAGAGACAGCTAGGAGTTTCTTTGAATGTTACAGGGCACCTCAGATTTCAAATTTTTAGCAATGTTAGAAGTAACTGTTAGATGTGAATTAAATGCATTTTTTACAATGAGACATACAAAAGTATTTAGATATCTAGGAGAGGAGTGTTATACTTTAGTTCTAAAATATCCTTCTCAAATTCTTATATGTATTTGTTGGGAGTCATTTAAACTGGAAATTAAACACAAGGGCATGGCTGCAGCATGAGCACTGCATTGCCTACTGGAGAACAAAGAAATATCTGAAATGGCAAGATAAGTTCTCCTCCTGCCTGTCTTTCAATGTAGTTCATTTTGTCAATATTCTACCTGTAACTATGTCTCCTCATGGGCCAGGGTTATTCTTAGAAACCCCCTATCTTGCAATAAGTATTCGTTCTTACTAATACACATCCAGATTTACAGAGACTGTTTTTTTCAAAATTGGATACCTCTTATCCATTGACAGAAACCTCTGAATTTTCACATCTACATTTCCAATCCTTTTCAGGTTCCTTGCACAGAGAGACTCAAAACTTTTAATACCACATTCTCAGGGAGAATCAGAGAAGTAGCCTCATTTGGGATGCCAATTTTACATATTAGGCATTTTCCTACTTCTAGGACAACATATCTATGATAATTTAAAGCTGAAAAGTTTTTTTTTTTTGGCCCAGAGAATAAAAATGCTGCATGAGTTCTCTGAATCCAAGGCAGAAATGTCGTGATCATAGTGTGTTTCTCAATTATTGGTAGCTGGAATATAGACCAGAGAAATAGTTCAGAGGGAAAGTGATGATGGGCCACACAGATCTCAAGAAAGCACATCATTACTTACAGTGTCTTGGCCAGAAATATACTTCACAAAACCTGTGGGCGGATATGTAAGTTTTTCAAGGTCTGACCAAGACCTGTTTAAATAAGCAGCACTTGTAATTTTTAAAATTAAATGAAATGTAAAAGTAAAATCTCAAATGACTCAATTCTTTCTTGCCATATGTTAGTCAATTTATAACAAAATACCAAAGATACTCAGATTCTTAGTAGGAAAGATTTATTTTTGGCTAAAAGTGTTGGAGGGTTGAATCTATAGTAGTCAGCTATGACTACTGATGTTAAGCCTTCTTCTAGACAACACATAATTCTTCGAGTATGTGGCAGAGGTAGCTTACTACCTCATAGTTGAGAAGCAAACACAACATGGAGAAGTAAAAATAGGGAGTTTATATCTTTTTCCATGTCTCATTCTCAATGACAGCTGTCTCCTACTTAATCCAACCTGCTAGAAGTTTTACAATATATTAAGAGCACAAAATACTGGAAAGCCTCCAAAACTTAGCCTTTTGAAGGACATCAAAACTAAATGTAATAACATTATAAAATATTGAGGAACCAAAACTTCATGTGTAGTATATCAAAGCCATATCCTCATTTTTGTGTTCATTATTTTTTTTATACTGGGGATCAAACTCTTGACCTTGCACTTGTCAAACAGGTACTTAACACCACTGAGTTAAATCCCCAGCATTCATTACATTCTATATTCATTATTTAATCACTACATAAATATCACATCGAATTTTGAACATAAAATGTACATTTTCTATTACTAATATTTTGCACACTCTTAAAGGAAAGCAGAAGCAATGAACACTTTCCAATTATTGACCACAAAATATTAGGGGCTGGGGGTTTAGCTCAGTGGCATAAGCACCTGCCTTGCAAGCAGGCAGTCGTGACTTCGATCCCTGGTAAAAAGGAAAAAGACACACACACACACACACACACACACACACACACACACACACACACAAATTATTGTTTAGGGTATTCTTAAAAGTTTCAATTGTAGCCTGATTACATTGGTTAACAGAAGAAGATTACTGTACTACTTTTATGAGTTTCACAGAGACTCAAGGAACTCTGTGAATCTAGTAACTGGCACCCTGTAAATCAATTTATGTTCAATATTTTATTTCACTTGCTACTTGTCTAAACCAGTCTTCACTTAATCTTGTGGATGATTTTTCCCTCTGGAGAGGTAATAAGAAAGCTTTACAGACTGATGAATATCTACAATATTTTTCCACATTCTGTAACATTCTTATGAAAACAATACAACCTTGATTTGAGAAAATTTCAAAATTGTACAAAAGTATACCATGAATAGAATTTATTCATATTTCCCATTGCTGGCAAACAGTCTCAGGCTCAATTACTCACTGTATAAATAAAATACTCAGACATCAAAAAATATTGACAAGCGAGCTTATTTGCACAGAAGTGAGCACTGTATCCCTAAGTTGAGGTCACAAGCAGACAGAGAGGCAGCAACAAGCTTCTTGCCTATCCTAACACAGGAGAAGCAGTTGATCATTGTCCCCATTGACAGAGTGCAATATTGAAAATCTATCCTTTTTGATTATTCCAAGTGGGATTAGGTAATATAATCAATAATCTGATGAAAGCTAGCTTTGATAAGCACATAGTCACCAAATGATTTGTTTTCTGGATTTATTTAGGTGATAGTTCAGACTTTTTTATTGTGATGTAACATGTTCATCTATTGACTTTTCGGATATTAAAGATATCATAATTACCTATCATTTGAAAGGTGAATTCTACATAGCCATAGAAAGAATGTGATTTTATGTGTTCTTTTTCCTTTTTTTGTTAGAAAGTTTTGAGGACTTTTTATCTTTTCTCCTAAGATACATTCATTATGGTTTTCTGGTAAGACTCTGGAGAGTTTTAATATTGAGAACTTGTTGAATATTTTAGGAAATACTTCCACTGGTTAAACTGTGTAAATTGATATTTGAAGAATTACATGCTTCAGTATAATTCAGCAATCAAGGAAAACTCATGCAAAAATATGATTTTTTCTAAATTAGCCCTATTTTTGCATTACTAATTCTACATGGCTCTGAAATAGATTTATTTAAATTTTGTTTTGTAAGTTATATGTTCCTAGAAATCTCCACTTCAGATTATGAAATGGGTTAGCATTTTATTGCTCTATTATAATCCTCTTATTTTGCAGGTTTATTACCTATGTTTGCAAATTTCTATTCATCTTCACTTTTGTCCTCTAGTGTGATGATTTACATAAATCTTCCTTGTCCTGTGACACCACTAGTGTGGCAGTATAAGTTTCATGAAAGTTAATTTATTCTTTATGTTTGTGATACTATAATATCATATTAGGTGCATATTAGGCCATGCAAACCACTTATAACTTTCTACATTAGTACTGATCTGCTCAGACTAAACAAGCAAGGATGATTTTTAAGTGACAAAAGGACCAAATAGAAGGCATTCCTTTTAAACAAAACTGAACTAGCCATTACTGAAGCCAAACCACACAATCCTAAAATGTCAGTTCTTCTTTTTATTTGGACTACATAAAAGTTCCAAGAGTAGAGATGCTAACCTATGGGTACACTATGCTCACATTCTCTGAAATTCAGAATGCTTCTTTTGGAAAGAAATTCATTTTAAATAGAATCCAGTCCCTTTGCTCAATGTTGTAATTTACAGTACTGTTACTTGCTAAGTCAGTTTTCATTTTATTGTTTTTTGGAACCACACATACTTTATCACATGGAATCTAGGTTCTGCCAGATTTAACTTATGCCAATTGACTGCATGCAGACTTTCATTAATAGAGGATATGAAATGACTTGGAAAAATCATTCTGGCTTGAAGACACATCCTTTATTTACCCCCATTTTCTTCCTCATTGTTAAGCAATATTTGTAGGTGGATTTGAGTTTGAAGACCCAGCATATTACAGGTTATCCTTATGAACATAACAGACTGCATTTCAAAATAGTACAAGAAAATTTTAGTTGTGGTATATCTATTATATTTGTTTTAATAAATATTATATTTTATATAGCAAGTACTTAAGAAATGATTTGCATTAGAGTGACCTCCCAAGCCAGGAATCTCATCTGGCAGCTGAAGTAAGTCCGTGTGCCATCCCAAGCCCTGGGGAGACTATAAGATCACCTTTTCTGGAGCTCAAGGGACTCACCCAGACCCCAGCCACACTGGGTTGTGCTTGGCAATTTCAGGCTTCCCAGTACACACCCAGTGACCTCCCAAACCGGGAAACTCAGCTGGCAGCAGGATAAGTCTGTGTGCCATTCTGAGCCCTGGGGAAACTATAAGATCATCTCTTCTGGAGCTCAAGGATCTGCCAAGAGCCCAGCCACACTGGGCTGAGCTAGGCAAGTTTCAAGCCTGACCAGGACACACCCAGTGACCTTCTCCCAAACTGGTAAACACACCTGGTGGCTAGGGTAACTCCAGTGCCATCCCAAGTCCTGGGAGACTTTAAGATCATCTCTTCCAGAGCTCAAGGACACATCCAAAGCCCAGGCAAACTAGACTGGCCTTAGGAGGTTTTGTGGACCAACTAAATTACCAGAGTGACCTTCTTCAATTACGGGATTTGAGAGCAGGTGAAGTGAGTTCTAAAGCATTGGTCTTCACCTGGAAGAGAAATAACCCATCATCCACAGTTATTAAGCACCTGCCCAGCTACCTGGAACACTGAAGGTAGTATGGCAGCACCAGAGGGCTTAACTGGACCAGGCTCAGAAACTTCCATTCACTCCCAGGAGTCTAGGGCACAGGCGATGATTTCCAACACAGCCAGGGGAAACTTGGGACAACATTTGAAGCAAAGAAATATAGGAAAATGACAAAGTGAAAGAGCAAAATGCAATCTTCAGCCCATCCCAAGAAACCCTAGGAGCTATGTACATAGAAGAAAATATATGACATACACCTGAAATATCTGAAATAATAGCAACTGAAATAAAGAAGCAACTCTGGGAAGCTTTAAAATAATTCAAACTAGAAATAATCTCCCAGATAAAAGAAGAAATTATAAAAGAAAAAGAAGAGATGCTGAATATATCTAAAGAAGACACAGTTAAAAATTGGAGGAACTAAACAAAGAGATAGAATCCCTGGATGAACAATATAAGAAAGATACAGAATACATAAAGCAGATGCAAAGGGATACAAAGGAAAGTAAAAATTCCATTGAAAGCTGTAAAAACTGCCTCAAGAAAGTGAAGACAGAATTTCAGACCTTGAAGAAAGGATTGCAGTCAGTGAACAGGAAAAGCAAGATCTTTCAAAAGCAACATGGAATCAGAAAATAACAATTCCACAGCTGCAAGATGATGAAATGAAAAAAATATATTATTGATAGGGGTAAGTGAAAAAGAAGGTGACAACATAAAGGATGTTAAGAGGATACTTAGAGAATAAATAGCAGAAAATTACCCAAACATGAGAACGCAAAGTGGCATCAGGATCAGTCAAGCCTATAGAGCTCCAAATAGTCATAACCAAAATAAAACTACACCCAGACATATATAATCACAATCCCAGAAATCCAACATAAGAATAGAATATCAAAAGCTGTCAGAGACAAAATACAGGTCACCTATAAAAGTAAACCTATCAGAATAACAACAGTCTTTTCAGCATGAACAATAAAGTCAAGAAGAACATGGAGTGAAGTATTTCAGATTCTAAAGGAAAATGATTTAAACCTAAACTGATGTAACCTATAAAACTGTTCTTCAAAATCCATGGAGAAATAAGATACTTCCACAACAAATAACAGCTGAAGAAAAGCATGATCATGAAGCCAACCCTGCAAAGAATACTAAAAGACAGTTAAGATACATGCAGGAAAAAACCACTAAGCAAAGGAGACAATTAAAGACAACAGAAAGATAAACAATACAAAGCAGAAAGATAACATGTCAATAATAAACCAACATATTACAGTTATAACCATTAATGTAAATGGTCTCAACAACCAATTAAAAGAAAAGGACTGGCTTAATGGATCAAGAAAAACATCCAACCATATGCTGTCTACAAGAAACTCATCTAACCCAAATAATACTCACAGACTAAAAGTCAAAGGATGGAAAACAACAGGAGCACCCCCAAAAAAGTGAGTGTAGCTATTCTGTTTGCAGACAATGTAAAATTGAAACCAATATTGATCAGAAGAGATAAAGAATGTCATTACATACTGGTTGGGGGCAAACTTCAAGAGGATGAGATAACTATCAAATATATATGCATCAAATTTCAGAGCACACAGTTATAAAAACACACATTAACAGAAATGAAAAACCAAATTAGCAGTAACACAATTATAACAAGAGACCTTAAAACAACATTGACACCAAGGGACTGATCAACCAGAAAGAACATCAGCAAAGAAATAACAGAACTGAATCACACATGTGAACAAATGGACTTGATAGACATATAAAATGTTCAATCCAATTACATCAGAATAAAAATTCCTCTCTGCAGTACATGGGTCATTCTCTAAAATAGATCACATATTAACTCACAGAACATATTTAAATAATTGCAAAAGAGTTGAAATATCCCTTGCATGTTATTGGTTCATTGTGCTTTGAAATTAGAAATCAATGATAAAAGATACTGCAAAAATCCCACAAACACATGGAAACTGAAAACACACTCTTGAGTAATCAGTGGGTCACAGGTAAATTAAAGAAGAAATTAAACAATACTTACAAGAAAATTAAAATACAAATAAAACTTACCATTGTGGGATGCAATGAAAACCATCCTCAGAGGAAATTTTATTGCACAGAGTTCCCAAATAAGGAAAACAGAATGAATACAAATAAATAACCTGATAATACACCTCACAAATCTCAAAAAGAAGAGCAAGTCAAGCCCAAAGCCAAAAGAAGAGAGGAAATTATAAAAATCAGAGCAGAAATAAATGCAAAAGACCCTCAGAAAACAATCCAAAGAATCAAAGTATCAAAGAGTTGGTTATTTTAAAGAATAAATAAAATTGATAAGCCCCTAGCAAAACTTATTTTTTAAAAGGGAAGAAAAAGATAATTCAAGCAATAAGAAATGAAAAAGGTGAAATCACTACATACTCTGAAGAGTATACCGATGATGATAAGCACCTATTTAAAAACTTCTACTCTCATAGGTTTGATAACACAGAAGAAATAGACAGCTTTCTAGAAACGTATGAAGTACAAAAGCTAGGTCAAGAGGGTGTAAAACTGCTGAAAAACCCTATTTCTATTAATGAAATTGAAAATTTAATTAAGTCTTTATGTATATAGAAGAGCCTAGGCAGTTGGATTCACTGTAGATTTCTATAAGAAATATAAAGAAGACTAAATGCCAACATTCCTCAAACTCTTCAATGAAATTGAAAGGGAAGCAATCCTTGCTAAGTCATTCCTAGAAGCAAATATTACTCTAGTACCAAAACCTGAGAAAGACCCAACTAAAAAAGAGAACCACAGGCCAATTTCCCTAATGAATACAGATGCAAAACTCCTCAGTAAAATATATGCAAATAGGATGCAGCAAATCATCAAGAGGATTATACACCATGACCAAGTGGGATTGATCCTAGTCATGCAGGGATCATTCAACATATATAAAACAAGAAATGTAACCTACCATATCTATAAAGGCAAAACTAGGAATCACATGATCATTTCTTTTTAAAATTTTATTTAAAGGAAAAAAAAACCCCAAAACATTATAACGGTACAAGTAATACAGAATTTCAAAAAAGTTTAAGAAATCACTAGATAATAGATTACATATTGTCATCTTAGAAATAGCTGTTCAAGTTACAGGATTAAAGCATACAAAGTGGACATTGAACAATAAGACTGAAAACAGTTGTATTCAATGATGCAACAAAACCTTAGTAATATGGTCATCTATCTTACACACCTAAACACACTTGCTGTTGTATCCTTTAGAGCACTTTCTTTTCCTCTCTTTTTTACAATAACATTTACACATTTTGGGTTTTATGATTCCCATAGTTCTTATTATTTTTTGGAAGAGAATAAAACCAAATATGAAAAAATAAAGCAGTCAGTCAAAACAAAGGATTGAAATACTACATGACATAAAAACAAAATACAAGGTAATCAACAATGGTTACCATAATGCCTCTTGCTAACTTAAAAAGAATTTCCTATATCATTATGTATAATAAAATTGCACAAAATACTACAGAGAAAGACCAATAAAACATAAACATTGGAGACATTACAGGACTTCAAAAAAAGACAACAGTCAAATCAGAATGGGCATCATAGTGAATCTTATTGCCTTCAAAGTAGTATACCCTCAAAGTTGATACAATCAAACATAACAGAACAGAGTAAAATCACTCAAAACAAGATGGTGGGAGCAATACAGGGCTTCCAAACAAATTAATAAGAAATCTAAAAAGTTACAATAATATATCCTCCTAATTTTTATTTATTTTTTCCTTAAAAAATAAATAATTTTTTTAAATAAGGGGGAAGTTGAGATTAAAGAGGACATAACAACATAACAATACACATAAAGCCAGAACAAATTCAGCATCACAGTGTTTCACCACAAGATAACTCTATTTAATAGTATTTACCATAGTATCCCTTTCCTTGAAATATTTGAAATATTCAAATATATTATTTGTATACTATAACATCAAACATATCAAGGCAGTGTGAAACCCATTCAAGAGAATAAAAATATTACAGGGTATTTAGAACCAGCTAATGGAAAATGAAGAATGGTTTCTAATATTATATCTTTGCCTATAAAATTTTTTGTTTATAATATCACATATAATAAAATCTAGTAAGATACAACATAATAAAACCAAGGTTGAGAGAGGAACAATAGTAGGTGGAACTTTAAAACAAAATGATATTAAATCAGCACTAGCTATTATGATTTCTTGTTTTCTTCAGAATAGCTGTTCACATAATCACAGGCAATAATGCCAAACAACCCAAAATAAAACCATTCCAATTAATAAATGAAAACTTTATACTGCTTCAAAGCCACATAATGGGCAATCATGATTACCACATGCTTTTATATATTTGAATCATTTCTTACAATAGGGAAATTATTTGGTATTCATATATGTGAGTTTGATTTATTTCACTTATGAGTATGGTCTCAAGCTGCTCCCATTTATTTATAAATATCTCAATGTGATCATTCTGTATAGCTGAGTAGTTCTCCATTGTATAAAAATACTGCAACTTTTTATCCATTCTTCACTTGATGGACACTTAGGTTGTTTCCAAGATCTGGCTATTACAAATTGTGCTGCTGTAAACATGGGTGCATATACATCACTGTAGTATGATGCTTTCAGTTCTTCTGAGAATATGCCTTGAAGTGGGATACTTGGAACAAATGAGGCTTAAAATCCCAGCTTTTTGAGAAATCCCCAGGCTGACCTCCACAATGGTTGCACCAGTCTACTCCCACCAACAGTGCAGGAGAGTTCCTTTTTCACCACAGCCTCTCCAGCATTTGTTGTTCATGGTTTTCTTGACCTCAGGAGTGAGATGGAATCTCAGTGTGGTTTTAATTTGCATTTCTCTAATGACTAATGATGATGAACATTTTTTTCATGTATTTGTTTGCCATTTGTATTTCTTCATCTGAGAAGTGTGTATTCATTTCAGATGCCCATTTTTGATTGGATCTTTGAATTTTGAAGTTCTGATTTTTTTAATACTTTATAATTTTTAGACAGAAATCCTATGTCTGAGGGACAGTTTACTAAGATTTTTTCCCAATTTGTGGTTTTCATTTTTTACTGTGCTGGAGATTTATTTTGACATGCAGAAACTTTTTAATAAGAGGTGACCCCAGTTATTGATTCGAGGAAGTATTTCCCCTGCAGTTTGAGTCCTGTTCATGAATTTTCTACGTACCCTTATGTTTTCAAGGCTTTTACCCATTTTGCCTTCCAGTAGACTTAGTGTTTCAGTTTTAACTTTCAGTTCTTTGATCCATTTAGATTTTCATTAAGTACATGGTAGTAGGGATTGGTCTAGTTTTAGTTTTGGCATCTGGAGAGCCAGGTTTTCCAACACCATTAATTAAGGAGACTGTCATTCTTCCAGTGAACATGTTTGGCTCCTTTATCAAAGTTAAGGTGGCTGAGTGCATTTGTAGTTGTGGTTGTATCTATTCCATTGATCTTCGGCTCTGTTTTGATTTCATTTCGATGCTTATAATTTTTATTTATTATTTCAAAGAACCAACCATTTGATACTTTGATTCTTTGGATTGTTTTCTTAGGCCCTATTGAATTTATTTCTGCTCTGATTTTTATAATTTCTTCTCTTCTTTTGGCATTGGGCTTGACTTCCTATTCTTTTTCTAGATGTTTGAGGTGTAACAGCATGTTATTTATTTGTATTCGTTTGGTTTTCCTGATGTAGGAACTCAGCACAATAAATTTTCCTCTGATGGCGGCTTTCATTGCATCTCACTGAATCTGGCAAGTTTTATTTGTATTTTCATTTGCTTATAGGTATTGTTTAATTTCTTCTTTAATTTTCCCTGTGACCCACTGATTACTCAAGAGTGTGTTATTCAGTTTCCATGTGTTTGTGGCATTTTTGCAATATCTTTTATCATTAAATTCTAATTTCAATGTGCTATGATCTGATGACTTGCAAGGGATAATTTCAACTATTTTGCATTTATTTACATATGTTCTGTGAGCTAATATATGGTCTATGTTAGAAAATGTCACATTTACTGCTGAGAAGAATGTGTATTCTGATGTTATTGATGGAACACTCTGTATCTTGTATGTCTATCAAGTTCATTTGTTCACATGTGTGATTCAGTTCTGTTATTTCTTTGCTGATTTTATATCTGGTTGATCAGACCCTTGGTGTCAATGGTGTGTTAAGGTCTCCTGTTACAATTGTGTTACTGGTAATTTGATATTTTCATTTCTTTTAATACTTGGTTTATATAACTGTGTGCTCTGGAATTTGGTGCATATATATTTAAGATATATGCACCAAAATATATTTGGTACATATATATTTAAACTTCTCTTGAAGTTTTCCCCTAACAAATATGTAGTGACCTTTCTCTTCTGTCATTATTGGTTTAAAGTTCACATGTCTGCAAAAAGATGGGCTACTCCTGTATTTCTTTGTGTTCCTGTTGTGTGAAGTATTGTATTCCATCCTTTGACTTTCTGTCTGTGAGTATCCTTTTGGGTGAGATGGGTTTCTTGTAGACAACATATGGTTGTATTTTGTTTCTTTATCCATGCTGCCAGTCTGTTTCTTTTAATTGGTGCATTGAGACCATTTACATTAATGGTTATAGCTGTTATATGTTGGTTTATTGCTGACATGTTATATTTCCGCTGTTGAATCTTTACTTTCCTGTTCTGTTTAATTGTCTGCTTTGCTCAGTGGTTTTTTTTGTAACTGTATCTAAACTGTCTTTCAATATTTTTTTGCAGGGTTGGCAGGTGATCATGAAGTTTTTCAGCTGTTTTTTGCATGGAAGTATCTTATTTCACCATCCTTCACCATTTTGAAGGACAGATTTGCAAGATACATCAGTCTAGGGTGCAAATTATTTTGCTTTAGGATCTGGAATACTTCACTCCATGCTTTTCTTGACTTTATTGATTGTGCTGAGAAGTCTGCTGTGATTCTGATAGGTTTACCTTTATAGGTGATATGTCTTTTCTCTGATAGCTTTTGATATTTTATTCATATGTTGGATATCTGGGATGGTGATTGTTATATGTCTGGGTGTAATTGTATTTTGGTTATGACTATTTGGAGTTCTATATGCTTCACTGATCCTGATGTCAGTTTCCGATCTCATGTTTCAGAAATTTTCAGGTATTACTTCTCTAAATGTCCTCTTGATGTCCTTTATGTCATCCCCTTCTTTTTGGTTGATCCTCATAGATCTTGTATTGATTTTCTTTGACTCATCTTGCAGTTGTTGAATTGTTATTCCCTGATTCCTTTTTATTTTTTAAAAGATCTTTCCTGTTCAATAGCTGCAATCTTGTTCTCAAGTTCTGGAATTTTATCTTTACTTTCATTGAGGTGGTTTTTATAGCTCTCTGGAATTTTTGATTTCCTTTATATCTCTGTGCATGTGCTTTATGTATTCTGTATGTTTCTTATATTGTTGCTCAAGTGATTCTGTCTCTTTGGTTAGTTCCTCCAGTTTTTTAACTGTGTCTTCTTTAGATATATTCAGGATCTCTTTCATTTCTTTTATCATTTCTTCTTTTACTTGGGAGATTTTTTTCTAGTTTGAATTCCTTTAAAGCTTCCCGGAGTTGCTTCTTTATTTCAGTTGCTATTATTTCAGATATTTCAGGTGTATGTCATATATTTTCTTCTATGTACATCACTCCTAAGGTTTCTTGGCTTGGGCTGGAGGCTTGAGATTATAAGATTATAATTTGGTCTTTCCTGTTGTTATTTTCCTATATTTCTGTGTTTTAAGTGTTTCAAGTGTTATTCTAAGGCTTTCCAAGTGTCTGTTTGAAATCCTCTTCTATGCCCTCAGCTTCTGGGACTCTGGCACCCAGTTCCCTGGATTGATATAGGGTCACTGGGGGTGGAGCAGGCTGTCTCAAACCCAGCCTGTGGAACCAATGGCACCTGCCTTCTTGCTTAGAACTCCACAGTCCCCAAGCACAGCCAGGAGTGAGGAGGCCAATGCCAGCAACCTAGACCCACTGTACCACTCCAGTCTATCTGGAAGCTGTGAGGTTTCCTGGCTGTTGCCAAACTAACTGGACTCAGGGTAAAGTGCATGGGGCACTTATGCAAGTCCACCAGGCCTCTGGAAATGATGGCACCCACCTGCTTGCTTACAACTCCACAGACTACCAAGCACAACTGGGAGCGGAGAGGCCAATGCCAATGCCCTGGACCCACCATGCCACTCCAGTGACATGATCATTTCTATAGAAGCACAAAAAGCTTTTTATAAGCGCCAACACTCATTTATAATTAGAAGCTTATAGAAAATTGGGATAGATTGTCTTTACCTTAATATAATAAAGACCATCTATGACCAACCAACAGCCAGTATCATACTAAGTGGCCAAAAATGGAAGGCCTTTACTTTAAAATAAGGAACAAGACAAGGATGTCCTTTATCAATGCCCCTATTTAATATAGTACTGGAAATACTAACCAGAGCAATTAGACAAGAGAGAGGAAATAAAAGCTGTAAAGATAGGAATAAAAGAAGATAAATTTTCTTTATTTGTGGATGAGATGATACTCTACATAGAAGACACTCAAAACTCCATTGAGAGACTCCTAGATATAATAAATAAATTCAGCAATGTAGCTGGATACAAAATCAATATTCAAAAATCAATTGCATTTCTATATACTCACAACAAAATCAGAGTAAGAGAAACAAGAGAAGGCACATCCTTCACACTAGCAACCAAAAAAATGAAATATTTAGGAATTATTCTCAAAAAATAAGTGAAAGACGGGAAAATTATAGTACACTGAAAAAATAAAATTGAAGATCTCAGAAAATGGAAATACATCACTTGCTCGTGGATGGGAGGATTAAATATTGTGAAAAAGGCCATTCTCCTAAAACTGCTACACAGATTCAATGCAATCCCAATAAAAATACCATCAACATACCTCATAGACCTAGAGAAATCACTTCAATTCATCTGGAACCAGCAGAGACTTAGAATAGCAAACACAGTTTTAAGCAGCAAACCAAGAGGCATCACAATCTCTAACTTGAAGTTATACTACAAAGCAACTATGAAAATATCAGCATGGTACTGGAATCAAAATAGAGCTGAAGATAAATGGGATAGATCAGAAGATACAACCACAACTACAAACAAACTCAAGCACCTTTATTTTTCAAAATGGAGCTAAACATGTTCACTGGAAAAATGACAGTCTCTTTAATAAATGTTGTTGGAAAAGCTGGCTCTCCAATTGCAGAAAACTAAAACTAGACCCATGCCTATCACCATGTATTAAATTAAAATATAAATGGATCAATGATCTGGATATTAAAACAGAAAGACTAAATATATTGGAAGACGAATTGGGTAAATACCTTGAAGACATAGGGGTAGGTAGAGAATTCGTGAACAGGAATCAAACCTTATTGGAAATACTTTCCAGAATCAATAACTGGGATCACCTCTTATCAAAAAGTTTCTGCACATCAAAAGAAATCCCCAGCATAGTGTAAAGAAAACCAACAAACTGGGAAAAAAATCTTAGTGAGTTGTCCATCAGACATAGGACTTCTGTCTAACACATGTAAAGTATTTAAAAATCTGAACCCCAAAATTCAAAGATTCAATCCAAAAATGGGCATCTGAGATGAATACGCACTTCTAAGATGAAGAAATAAAAATGGCAAATAAATAATGATAAAATGTTGATCTTTACTCATTAGAGAAATGCATATTAAAACCACAGTGAGATTCCATCTCACTCCTGAAAGAATGGTCAAGATAAAAGAAAAATACCAACAACAAATGCTGGAGAGACTAAAATGAAAAGGGAACTCTCCTGCTTTGGTGGTGGGAGTGTAGACTGGTGTAACCATTGTAGAGGTCAGTCTGGGGATTTCTCAAAAAGCTGGGATTTTAAACCTCACTTGTTCCAAGTATCCCACTTCAAGGCATATTCTCAGAAGAACTGAAAGCATCATACTACAGTGATGTATATGCACCCATGTTTACAGCAGCACAATTTGTAATAGCCAGATCTTGGAAACAACCTAAGTGTCCATCAAGTGAAGAATGGATAAAAAGTTGCAGTATTTTTATACAATGGAGAACTACTCAGCTATAAAGAATGATCACATTGAGATATTTATAAATAAATGGGAGCAGCTTGAGACCATACTCATAAGTGAAATAAAGCAAACTCAAATGTATAAATATCAAATAGTTTCCCTAGGGTAAAAAATGATAACAATACATACAATTATGTGGTAACTATGATTCCCCATTATATTGCTTTGAAGCCTTATATTTTCATTCATATTTTGCAATGATTTATTCTGGGTTGTTTGATTTTATTGTTTGTGATGATATGAACGGCTATTTTGAAGAACACAAGACATCATAATAGGTAGTGCTGATTTAACATCATCTTGTTTTGAAGTCCAGTCAAGCTTTTGTTCTTCTGTATCCATCGGTTTATCATGTTGTATCTTACTGGATTTGATTATATGTGATAGTATAAAAAACTTTTATAGACAAGGAGCTAATAGAGCATTGTTCATTTTCTGTTAAATGGTTCTAAATACCCTGTAATACCTTCATTCTCCTGAATGAATTACACTGTCATGTTGTGTTTGATTCTATAATATACGAAGTTATACTCAAATATTTCAAGTAAAGAGACACTATGGTAGATAATGTTATGTCAGATTGACTTGTGGTTAAATGCTATGTTGATTAACTTGTTCTATTCCGACTGTGTTATTATGTCCTCATTTATTTAAATCTACTTCTTTTTAAAAATTTTTTAATAAAAAACAGACTTTCTTCCAGTGAAAATATTTGGCCCGTTTTTCAAACAAAAATTGGTTGAGCGTGTTTGTAACTGGGGTTGTACCTTCTAATCTATTTCATTGATCTTCAGACTTGTTTTTATTCCAGTACCATGTTGATTTTATTACAGCAGTTTTGTAGTATAACTTCAAGTCTGGGATTGTGTAGCCCCTTGCCTTGCTTTGCTACTTGGATTTCCTTTTGATATTTTAGGTCTCTTCTGTTTCCAGATGAATTTTAGGAGTGATTTCTCTAGATCTATGAGATATGAGTGGTATTTTCTTTAGGATTGCATTGAGTCTGTATAATAGCTTTGGGAGAATGGCCATTTTCACAATATTTGATCTTTCCTATCCATGAACAAGGGATGTTTTTCCATTTTCTGAGATCCTCTTCAATTTCTTTTTCAGGGTATTATAATTTTCCATAAATACATCTTTTGTGTCCTTTGTGAAATTAATTCCTAAGTATTTATTTTTTGGATGCTAATGTGAAGTGTGTAGTTTCTCTTATTTAACTCTCAGTGATTTCGTTTTTAGTGTATAGGAATTCTATTGATTTTTGAACATTGACTTTTTATCCACCTACATTGCTGAATTTATTTATTATGCCTAAGAGTCTTCAATGGAGTTTTGGGAGTCTTCTATGTAGATGTCATCTGCAAATAATGATAATTTAACCTCTCCTTTTTTTTTAGCTTTATACCTTTTATTTCTCTCTCTTGTCTAATTGATCTGGCTAGCAGTTTCAGTACTATGTGAAATAGTAGTAATGATAAGGGACATCATTGTCTTGTGGATTATTTTAAGGTAAAGGCTTTCTTTATTGGCCATTTAATATGGTTCTGTCTGTTGGTTTGTCATAGATGATCCTTATCATATGGAGATAAATACCATCTTTTCCAATTTTCTGTAAAGTTCTTAAAGGAATGAATGTTGGATCTTATCAAAACCTTTTTCTGCATGTATAGAAATTATCACGTGATTCTTACTTTTGGCTCTATTCATATGGTATATTAAATTTATTGATCTACTGTTTGTTGAACCATCCCTGAATGTCTGGGATGAATCTCACTTGGATGTGATGTATGGTCTTCACGATGATCTGCTGTATTGTGTTTGCCAACATTTTGCTGAGAATATTTGCATTTATGTTCCTAATGGAGATTGGCCTGTGGTTCTCTTTTTTTTTACTTGGGTTTTCCTAGGTTATGGTACTAGAGTAATATTATCTTCTGGGAATGACTAAGGAAGTGTTACTTCTCTTTCAGTTTCATTAAAGAATTTGAGGAATGTCGGCATTAAGTCTTCTTTGTATTTCTTGTAGAGTTCCTCAGTGAATCCATCTGGTCATGGGATCTTCTTTGTAGGTAAGGATTTAATTACATTTTCAATTCCATTAATATAATTTTGGTTATTCAGCAATGTTACATCTTCTTGACCAAGCTATGGTATTTCGTATGTTTCTATGAATCTGTCCATTTCTTCTGTGTTATCAAACCTATCAGAGTAGAGGTTTTTGAAATAGGTGTTAATGATCTTCTGTATTTGCAAAGATTCTGTAGTGATTTCACTTTTTTCATTCTTTATTGCATGAATTTGACCATTTTCTTTCCTTTTTAATAAGGTTAGCTTGGGGCTTATCAATTTTATTTATTCTTTCAAAGAACTGACTCTTTGATTCATTGATTCTTTGGATTGTTTTCTTAGTCTTCACTGCACTAATTTCTGCTCTGATTTTTATAATTTCCTCCTTTCTTTTGGCTTTGAAGAGCTTGACTTGCTCTTTTTCTAGATGTTTGAGGTGTAGCATCAGATTCTTTATTTGGGTTCATTCTGTTTTCTTGATGTAGGAATTCAGTGAAATATATTTTTCACTGTGGAGCACTTTTATTGCATCCCACAGATTCCTGTAAGTTGTATTTGTATTTTCCTTTGCCTGCAGGTATTAACTTATTTAATTCCCCCTGTTATCCACTGATTGCTTAGGTATGTATCATTCAATTTCCATGTGTTTGTGGGTTTTTGCAGTATCTTTTAGCACTAATTTCTAGGTTCATGGTGCTATGATCTGATAACATGTATGAGATAATTTCAATTGTTTTTCATTTAGTTAAACATGTTCTGTGGGCTAGTATATATTCTATTTTAGACAATACCACATGTACTTCTGAGAAAAATGTATATTCTGATGTTGATGTATGGAACACTTTGCATATGTCTATCAAGTCCATTTGTTCAGAGGTGTCATTCAGTTCTGTAATTTTTTTTTTTACTGAACTTCTATCTGTTGATCTATTCCTTTGTGTCAATGGTGTGTTATGGTGTCCTCTTATAATTGTGTTATTGCTATTTGATTTTTCATTTCTGTTATTATTTGCTTTGTACAGCTGAGTGTTCTGGAATTTGGTGCACATATATTTAAATTGTTATGTCTTCCTTTTGAAGTTTTCCTCTTACTAGTATTAGTGACTTTCTTTATCTCTTCTGATCATTCTAGTTTGAAGTTCACATGGTCTGCAAACTGAATAGCTACCCCTGCTTTTTGGGGGGCTTCTGTTGCATGAATTGCTGTTTTCCATCCTTTTACTTTCAGTCTATGAGTTTCCTTTTGGGTTAGACGGATTTCTTGTAGACAGCATGTTGTTGGATGTTGTTTCTAAATCCATTCTGCCAGTCTGTTGCTTTTAATTCATATATTGAGGCCGTTTATAATAATGGTCATAACTCATATATATATATGATTTCTTTTGACATATCATCTTTCTGCTATTGATTCCTTACCTTTCCATTCTGTTTTATTGTCTGCCTTGCTTATTGCTTATTGGTTTTTCCAATGTGTATCTGGAATGTTTTTTAGTATACTTTGCAGGATTGTTTTGGTGATCATGAGTTTTTCACCTGTTCTTTGTCATAAAATACATTATTTCTCCATCTACATTGAAGGATAGCTTCGCAGGGTATGTGAGTCTGGTTTGGAAGTCATTTTCCTTTAGGGTCTGGAATACTTCACTCCATGCTCTTTTTTACTTCATTTTTTGTGTTGAGAAGTCTTCTGTGATTCTGATGGATTTTCCTTTATAGGTGTTCTGTCTTTTCTCTCTAACAGCTCTTAAAAATCCATTCTTATGTTGGATATCTGGGATGGTGATTATTATATGTCTGAGTGTAGTTTTATTTTGGTTATGGCTATTTGGGTTTCTCTAAACTGGGTGTCAGTTTCTGTTCTCATCTTTGGGAAATTTTCATCTATTTTTTTCTTTAAATAATCCATTGATATCATTTGTATTGTTTCCTTCTTTTTCACTTGTCCCTATCAACCTTATGTTTCTTTTTTGCACCATCTTGCAGCTGTTGAATTGTTATTTCCTGATGCTTTGTTATTTTTAAAATGTCTTTCCTTTCCTGTTCACTAGCTGCAATCTTGTCTTTGAGGACTTAAATTCTATATTCACTTTCAAAGAGGCAGTTTTGACAACTTTCATTGGGATTTTTTTATTTCCTGTATATCTCTTTAAATCTGTTTGTTTTTTACATTGTTCATCCAGGGAGTGTATCTTTTTTAATTGTTCCTGTAATTTTTTAGCTGTGTCTTCTTTAGATGTGTTCAGCATTTCTTTTTTTTTATTTTATTTTATCTTTTCTTTCTTAACAGTGTGATTATTTCTAATTTGAAATATTTTATAGCTTTCCAGAGTTGCTTCTTTATTTAAGCTGCTATCATTTCAGGCATTTCAAATGTGTCATTTATATTTTTCTATATACAGTGCTCTTAGTTTTTCATGGGATTGGCTGGAGGCTTGAGATTGCATTTTTGTCTTTTGTCTTATCATTTTCTCATGTCTCTGTGTTTTAAGTGATGATCCAGAGCTTTCCATGGGCTTGTTCAAAATCACCTCCTATGCTCTCAGCTTCTAGGACTGGATGGAGGTTGCTAAGTGTGGTCCATTGAGGCCCACAGGACCGCACATATAACCTTCGGTGTTCCAAGAATCCAGGTGGGCTCCAAACAACTGTGGTTGATGGTCTACAGCTTTCCCTGGCCTACCACTGATGTGCTAGAATTTAACTCGTGTGCCCTCAGCTCCATGGATTGAGAGAAGGTCACTGGGCATGGTCCAGTTAGGCCCTTGAAACCTGCCAAGCCTAATTCAGTGTGGCTAGAAGCTGGGCAGGCACTTAACTGCTGGGAGCCATGATCTTAGATTCTCCCTGGGCCCAAGCCAGTGTGCTGGAACTCACCTCACATGGCCTCGGTTCCCCCAGATTCTCCTTATTTGCTTTTATGAACTCACATTATTAATTTTCTTCATAGATGTTATAGAAAACTATGACCATGTTTAGGCAGTTCCTAAATTAAATGAACATTGTTGAGCTACATCTGTGACTTTCATACACTGGAAGACCTCAGGTAATATCTGTGAATATTTGAGTAATTTCGTGCCATTCAAGAAAGATTTTTTCTTTCATCTTAGAAAATGTGACTGTTTCAAGAAGGAATTATCATTATTTGCAAATGATATGATTTTCTACATAGAAGACTGAAAATTTTTCACTAAAAGATGAGAATTAATTGCTGAATTCATCAGTGTGCCTGTATGTAAAGCCAATGCTCAGAAATTAATACTGTCCTGCTACACCAAGAACAAACTTACTGAAAGGAAAATTGGAGAAAAAAATACCTTTCACAATAGCATCAAAAAAGTGAAACACTTGCAAACAAACCAAGGTAATGAAATTTCACTATATTGAAACAATCTCTGTAAGTGCTGTAAAAAATATCAAAGAGGATATCCCAGACTACCAGGAAATCCCCTTTGCCTGCTGAGACAGAATCTGTATAGCTAAAATGAGCATATTCTCAAAACTTTTATGCATATTGAATGCAACCCCAGTCAAACATTCAAAACATTTTCTAATAAAACTATAGAAAGCAATAATAAAAATCATATGAAACCAGAAGAAAACCTCAAAGAGCAAAATAAATTCTGGGCAACAAGAGCATGGTAATGACATCACAATCCTAGAGCTGAAATTATACTAAAGTTACAGTGATCAATATGAAATGATAATTAGAAAAAAGTAACAAAAACTTGTGGATAAAATGAACGGAAGAGATTATAGAGACATAAATCCAGACACACTGTTATAGTGCCTTTGAAAATAAAGCCACATAGCTTACCTGGAATAAAGACAGATTCAATAACAAATAGTGATTCAGAGCCTAGGAAATACCTCAGCAGCAAAGCATCTGCCTAAAAAAAACAAGGTCCTAAGTTTGATTTCCAGTACCAAAAACAAACAAACAAATGAACAAAAAACAGAAAAAAAAATGGTCCTGGAAAAAGAGACTAGCCACATGCTGAAAATTTAACTTTGCATCATATTTGTTACCATACACTGTAATAAAATCAAAATGGATCTAAAATTTCAACTTTAGAACTTAAACACTTAATTTGCTAGCAGAAAAAATACATACACTCTAAACAGGTGTATAAAAATCTTTCTGAATTAAATTTCAGTTAGGTAAGATACAATGCCAAGAATCAACAAATGAGATCTTAGCAAATTTAATGATTTGCACAGCAGAGAAACCAACAATGTGAAGAGACAGTCTACAGAATGGGAAAACATTTTGGCCATGTACATTTTAGATAAAAGATTAATATCTGGAATATATGAAAAATTCAAAAGACATTTAATAACTTCAATGACTCAGTTCTAAAATCAATAGATATTTTTTAGCTGAAGAAACTTTATGTTTATATTAGTATGAAGAAGCAATATATAAAAAATGTTCAAAATCACTGGCTGATGCCATTCTAATATACAGAGATACTACTTAAAATCTCTTCTCCCTGCAGTGCTTTGATACCTGCTGCAGATGCATTATGGATCCATAACACTCAGTAAAACATAGCTGCATCTATAAGTCTAGATCATTTTTAACCCCTTCCTTAACAAATAAAATACAACTCCTTGTATGATTTCAAACCATGATTCTGATGAATAGGCACCCTCTGCACTGAATTTTCCCCCTCAAAAGTTGCAGTATCATTTTTTCCTCACGGCTTCCCTTTTCAAATTTATGACCCTCCCAAAATCCTTGGGGGCTTGTTATGAGCATGGCCATACTGCAGTTCCAGAGTGATCACTCTCAGATTTGTTTTGAAATAAATCTATAGTGTTGGGATAACAACAATGATCTATGTTTGAATGAGGTCATAATTGTACATCATAGTCAGTGTGCTAAAATATACTTCATCTTACACTTTAAGTTTGTAAATGGTGTGGTACACAAATTTTAATTCAATCAAGGTGTTATTTTAACAAAATTAAAACAATAATTCAAGAATTCTTTGACAGAACATAAGGACTGAAAACTATGCATCTAACTCTATGATTTAACAATTATGAACAAGATTAATTTTTTAAAAATTCAATTATTGGCCTTGGACAAGTGTGATGGGTCCTGAGTGTACTTGCAATAGCCTCCCATCTCCTGGTCATGCTTGGCAGATGCTGGATTTTTAAGCATGTATGCTCCATAGGCATCCTGGGGTGAGTGCCCACCACAACTTCCTCTGGGCCCAGCTAGTTTGGGACCCTCACTCGGCCCTGGCTTCCTGATGCACTGGACCAGTATGTTGGGTTCTGAGCGGGGATGTCCCACACACAATGAACCTCTCTCAATCCGGAGAACTGGGCGGCAAGAGTCCCAAGAGCTGAGCACATAGAAGAGAATTTCCAACAGACCATGGGGAAACCTTGGAATAACAGTTGAAAAACCTGAAACACAGAAATATAGGAAAATGACAAAGTAAAACCAAATTACAATGTCAAACATCCATCCCAAGAAACCTTACAAGCTATGTACATAGAAGAAAATATATGTCATACAGCTGAAATATCAGATGTAAATCAACAGAAATAAAACAACAACTCTAAAAAGTTTTAAAGGATTTGAAACTAGAAATAATCTCCCAGGTAAAAGAAAAAAATGATAAAAGAAATGAAGGAGATGCTGAACATATCTAAAGAAGACATAGTTAAAAAATTAGAGGAACTAAACAAAAAGATAGAATCCCTGGATGAACAATATATGAAACAAAAAGAATAAATAAAGCAGATGCAAAGAGATATACAGGAAATCAAAAATTCATCTGAAAGCTATAAAACCACCTCAATAAAAGTGAAGATAGAATTTTAGAACTCAAAGACAAGAATGCAGCTAGTCAACAGGAAAGGGAAGATCTTTTAAAAATAACAAGGATTCAAGGAACAACAATTAAACACCTGAAAGATGATGCAAAGAAAAACAACATAAGCTTGATTTGGATAAATGAAAAAGAAGAGGAAAAAATAAAGGATGTCAAGAAGATATTTAGAGAATAGCTGAAAATTTCCCAAACATGAGATTGGAAACCAACATCAGGATGAGTGAAGCATATAGATCTCAAATAGCCATAACCAAAATAAAACTACACCCAGACAAATAATAAATCACCATCCCAGAAATCCAACATAAGAATAGAGTATTAAAAGCTCTTAGAGAGAAAAGGCAGATCACTTAGAAAGGAAAACCTTTCAGAATAACAGCAGACTTCTTAGCACAATCAATAAAGTCAACAAGAGCATGGAGTGAAGTATTTAAGATCCCAAAGGAAAATAATTTCCAACCTAGACTGATGTTCCCTGCAAAACTGTCCTTCAAAATGATGGAGATACTTCCATGAGAAGAACAGCTGAAGAACTTCATGATCACCAAGCCAACCCTGCAAAGAATATTGAAAGACAGTTTAGATACACTTAGGAAAAAACAACTAAGCAAGGTAGGTAATTAAACCAAACAGAAAGATAAAGATGCAAAAGCAGAAAGATAACATCAACAATAAACCAACATATAACAGTTATAACCATTAATGCAAATGGTCTCATCGATCCAATTAAAAGAAACAGACTAGTAGTATGAATCAAGAAACAAAATCCAACCATATGCTGTCTATAAGAAACTCATCAAACCCAAATAATACTCACAGACTGAAAGTAAAAGGATGGAAAACAATACTTCAAGCAACAGACCCCCCCCCCAAAAGCGAGAGTACCTATTTTGTTTACAGACAATGTGAACTTTAAACCAATAATGATCAGAAGAGATAAAGAAGGGCAATACATACTGCTTGGGGAAAACATCAAGAGGAAGAGATACCTATCTTAAATATAAATGCACCAAATTCCACAGCACCCAGTTATATAAAACAGACATTAATAGAAATGAAAAATCAAATAAGCAATAACATAATTATAACAGGAGACCTAAACACACCATTGCCACCAAAGAACAGATCAACCAGACAGAAAATCAGCAAAGAAATAACAGAACTGAATCACACCTCTGACCAAATAGACTTGATAGACATATACGAGTGTTCCATCCAAAAACATCAGAATACACATACTTCTCAGCAGTACATGGGTCATTCTCTGAAATAGATCATATATTAGCTCACAGAATATATTCAAATAAATGCAAAAGAGTTGAAACTATTATTGGATCATAGTGCTATGCAATTATAAATTCATGATAAAAGATAAGGCAAAAATCCCACAAACACATGAAAACTAAATAAAATACTCTTTAGTAATCAGTGGGTCAAAGGGAAATTAAAGAAGAAATTAAACAATACCCACAAGCAAACGAAAATACAAATACAAATTACTGGATTCTGTGGGATGCAATGAAAGTTGTTCTCAGAGGAAAATTTATCGCCCTGAGTTCCCACATCAGGAAAACAGAATGAACACAAATAAATAACCTGATGTCACACCTCACAAATCTACAAAAAGAATATGAAGTCAAGCCCAAAACCAAAAGAAGAGAGAAAATTATAAAAATCAGAGCAGAAATTAATGCAATACAGACTAAGAAAACAATCCAAAGAATCAAAGTGTTGGTACTTTGAAAGAATAATTAAAATTGATAAAACCCTAGCCAACCTTTCTTAAAAAAGGGAAGAAAAAGCTCAGATCCATGCAATAAGAAACGAAAAAGTTGAAATCACTACAGACTCTATAGAAATACAGAAGATCATCAACACCTATTTTGAAAACCACTACTCTCATAGGATTCATAACACAGAAGAAATAAACAGCTTCCTAGAAACATATGAAATACTAAAGCTAGGTCAAGAAGATGTAAAACTGCTGAATAACCCAATTTCTATTAACAAAATTGAAAATGCAATTGAGTCCTTACCTAAAAAGAAGAGCCCAGGCCCCAAGGAATTCACTGACGAATTTTACAAGAAATATAAAGAAGAGTTAAAATCTGATGCTCCTGAAACTCTGCAATGAAATTGATAGGGAAGTAATCCTCCATAAGTCATTCCTGGAAGCAAATATTGCTCTAGTACCAAAACCTGAGAAAGAACCAACTAAAAAAGAGAACTATAGATCAATCTCCCTAATGAACACGGATGCAAAATTCCTCAAAAAAATATTGGCAAATATGATGTATAAATCAAGAAGATTATACAACACAAGCAAGTGGGATTCATCCCAGGAATGCAGAGATGTTTCAACATAGGTAAATCAATAAATGTGATTCACCATATCAATAAAGTCTAATGTAAAAATCACATGATCATTTATATAGATGTAGAAAAAGATTTTGGTAAGGTCCAACATTTATTCATGTTTAGCACCTTATCATGAATAAGAAAATTGTAATAGATGATTTTTATCTAAATATATTAAAGGTCATTAATGACAAGGCAACAGCCAGTATCATACTAAATGGCCAAAAACTGAAGGCCTTTATTTTAAATCAGGCACAAGACAAGGATGTCCCTTATCACTGCTCCTATTTAATATAGTACTGGAAATGCTAACTAGAGCGACTAGAAAAGAATAGAAATAAAAGGGATAAAGATAGGAAAAGAAGTTACATTATCATTGTATGCAAATGACAAGATACTCTACATAGAAGAACCCCCAAAACTCCATCAAAAGACTCTTAAATATAATAAATAAATTCATCAATGTAGCAAGATACAAAATCAATACTCAAAAATCAATAGCATTCCTATACACTAACAACAAAATCACAGAGAGAAATGAGAAGCCACACTCTCCACACTAGCAACCAAAAAAAAAATGAAATATTTAGGAATTACTGTCACAAAAGAAGTGAAAGATCTATACAGGGAAAATTATGTTACACTGAAAAAAGAAATTTAAGATGATATCAGAAAATGGAAAGACATTCCTTGCTCATGAATAGGAAGAATAAATATTGTGAAAATGGCTATTCTCCCAAAACTGGTTACAGATTCAATGCACTCCCAATAAAAACACCATCAACATCCCTCATAGATCTTGAGAGAAATC
Organism: Cavia porcellus; assembly: GCF_034190915.1. Lineage (NCBI taxonomy): Eukaryota > Metazoa > Chordata > Mammalia > Rodentia > Caviidae > Cavia > Cavia porcellus. Next base: position 43,921,619 of record NW_026947513.1, on the reverse strand, counting down.
ACTCCTAAAATTCATCTGGAGTGAGAAGAGACCTAGAATAGCAAAGATAGTTCTAAGCAACAAAGGCAGGCAGGAGGCATCACAAACCTTGACTTGAAGTTATAGTACAAAGCAACCATAGTAAAATCGACATGGTGCTGGAATCAAAACAGAGCCAAAGATAAATGAAATAGATTAGAAGAATCAACCACAACTACAAAAACAGTCAAACAATTTATCTTTGATAAAAGTGCCAAACATGTTCACTGAAATAACGACAGTCTCTTTAATAAATTGTTTTGGAAAAACAGGCTCTCCGTATGCCAAAAACTAAAATTAGACCCACGCCTTTCACCATGTACTAAATTAAAATCTAAATGGAACTAAGTTCTGAATATTAAAACAGAAATACTAAATTTATTGTAAGACAAATTGGGTAAAAACATTGAAGACATAAGGTTAGTGGAGAGTTCATGAACAGGATTCAAAATGCATGGGAAATACTTCCCAGAATCAATAACTGAGATGACCACTTATTAAAGTTGCTGCATGTTGAAACAAATCTCCAGCACAGTGAACAGAAAATGCACAAACTTGGAAAAAATTTAGTGAACTGTCCCTCAGAGGAAGGATTTCTGGGTCTAACACATATAAAGAATTAAATAAAATCACACCCCCAAAATTCAAAGATCCAATTCTAAAATGAGCAGCTGAGATGAATACACAATTCTCAAATGAAGAAATACAAATGGCAAATAAATACATGAAAAATGTTCATCATCATAACTCATTAGAGAAATGAAAATTAAAGCCACACTGAGATTTCATTTCACTCCCGAAAGTATGGCCAGAATCAAAAAGAGAACCAACACCAGATGCTGGAGAGGCTGTAGGGAAAAAGAAACTCTCCTGCACTGTTGGTGGAAATGTACACTGGTGCAAATATTGTGGATGTCAGTCTGGAAGTTTCTCTAAAACATGGGATTGCAAGTCTGATTTTTTCCAGCTATTCCACTTCTAGGCATATTCCCAGAAGAACTGAAAGCATCATACCGCAGTGATATAAGAGCACTCATGTTTATAGCAGCACAAATTGTAATAGATAGATCTTGGAAACAACCTAAGTGTCCATCAAGTGAGGAATGGATAAAGAAGCTGTGGTATTATTATACAGTGGAGTACTACTCATCTATAAAGAAGAATCACACTGAGATATTTATAAATAAATGGGTGCAGCTTGAACCATACTCATAAGTGAAATAAATCAAACCCATATGTATAAATACCAAATAGATTACCTAGTGTAAGAAATTATAACAATACATAAAATTAAGTGGTAATCATGATTCCCCATTATATTTCTTTGAAATCGTATAATGTTTTCATTCATTAATTGGAATGGTTTTATTCTGGGTTGTTTGATTTTATTTTATGTGATTATATGAACAGCTATTTTGAAGAAAACAAGACATCATAATAGCTAGTGCTGATTTAATATGATCTTGTTAAAGTCCCATTAAACTGTTGTTGTTTTGTCTTCATTGGTTTTATCATGTTGTATCTTATTAGATTTTATTATATGTGATAGCATGAACAAAAATTTTATAGGCAAAGAGATAATATAAAAACCATTGTTCATTTTCTGATAGCTGGTTCTAAATACCTTGTAATACTTTCATCCTCTCAAATGGTTTCACACTGTCTTGATAGGTTTGATGTTACTGCATACGAAGTTATACTCCAAGATTTCAAGAAAAGAGACACTATGGTAACTACTATTAAGTCAGGTTATCTTGTGGTGAGGTACTATGTTGCTTAAATTGTTCTGTTCTGACCTGTATTGCTATGTTGTTATGTCCTCTTTTATCTCATTCTCGCCCTTTTTTAAACATTTATTTATTTATTTATTTATTTTAATTAAGGAAAAATTTTTAAAAATTTGCAGGATATATTATAGTAACTTTTTTGATTACCTGTTAACTTGATTTGAAGCCCTGTATTGCTTTTACCAACTTATTTTGACTGATTTTACTCTATTCTGTTTCGTTTAATAGTATCAAGTTTGAGAGTATAGACAACTACTTTGAAGGCCGTAAGATTCACTATGATGCCCATTCTGGTTTGATTATTACCATCTTTTGAATTCCTGTTATGTCTCCAATGTTCATGTTTTATTGGTTTTGTTCTGTACTGTTCTGTTCAAATTTACTATTCCTGATGATATAGGCAATTCTTTTTAAGTTAGTCAGAGGCATTGTAGTAACCATTGCTTAGCTTTTATTTTTTTTTTTACATCATGTATTATGTCCATCCTTTGTTTTGACTGACTCTGAATTTTTTTTGTCACATTTGGTTTTATTCTCTTCCAAAAAACATAATAAGAACTGTGGGAGTAATAACACCAAAATGTGTAAATGTTATTGTAAAAAAGAGAGGAAAAGAAAGTTCTCTAAAGGATACAAGTGCAAGTGTGTTCAGTTGTGTAAGACAGATGACCGTATTACAAAGTTTTTGTTGGATATTGAGCACCACTGTTTGAATGTTCACTTTGTATGCTTTAATTTTGTAACTTGAACAACTATTTCTGAGATGACATTATGTAATCTATTAACTAGTGATTTGAAATGTTTGTTTTTTGAAATTCTGTATTACTTGTACTCTTTTTATGGTTTTGGTTTTTTTTTCTTTAAATAAAATTTTGAAAATTCACTTATTTGCAGAGCATTTTACTACGATCAAAAATAGGTTGAAATTTTGCTCTGGTAGTACCTATGCTTTCTCATTATTACTCAATATAATATTACTGCATATTTTTACCACTTTTTAGTGGTGAGACATGAAATTTACTAAAAGAAAATCACTGTCACTTTCTTTGCTTGACATTATTGCCATAAGATGTTGACTGAAAATTATTTGTAATTTATTTATATAGATGAATTTTCATGTGTAAAAATTATAATTATCTCTCTCTGCCAAATAGCTGTTCAAAAATATCCCTTTCTACCAAGAAGAACTGTTCCTCTGCTTCTTTCTTTCTGTGTATCACATTGCTTAACACAATTTGTATCCATCCATGATCATTCTGAATACTTGGAGTGAAGACTTGTAGAATTTTTTGCTTTATTGTTTTCTAAGGGATAGGCTTTAAAATTGGCTCTGCACAATACCTTGGCTCTTTGCTCCATCTTTGATTTTTTGTCTTTTATCCCTGGGTTTTGCTAGGGTAATAAATACAAAAGTAATATGAATCTGGTTGTCATATCTTCAATATTTAACATTTTGTGGTGGTGAAAATATCAGATTAGAAATATGATATAAAACATGAGAAATCAAAATGGAGGAGAGGAAAACGTGTTATTATATTCTAGTGGTATTGAACTAAACTCTCAGAATCTCAGCTGATATTTTAAGAGAGATATGTTCCTTTCATTTTTGTCTTACTATCCAGTTATATCTGATTATTTGATAAAACAGAAAAGTTACTAGGAAATATTCCAAGCTACAAGTAGAAATGATCTCTGAGTATTCCAATCAAATATATCATCATTGAGAAGGTTTGAGGAAGGAAGCTAGTTAGAAGAAACAAAAATTTGTGAAACAAGTAGAAAAGGTAGATTTTGTAGGACATATTTGGTATTTCTAAAACTAATGTACACTGTTGAAACTCACAGTAAAATATTTGCACTAACAAGGTGCTATAAATTTGACCGAACTCATGAGAACTTCTATCAGACTTATGGCACCTAACCCTAACCCTACAGCTGATCCTACACTTCTTCTTATATCCTTGTTAGTCAATATGTGATTCTCACCGTATTTTTTTCTAATCCCACCTGTGAGACCATTTTCAGAATTTTTCTATTTCCTTCCTGTGTAAGTTTGCCATTAACACACGGTGCAATGGTTCCCTTTGGCTTCCTTCTTTCATTTCTCCAGATTCTAACTTCCAGGAAAGTAATAGTCATTTTGATGTAAATTGAGCTCAGTTTATATTGAAATCTGTCACCTCTTTTTTATTATCTGAATAAAATGTCTCTTGCTCCCAAAAATTAATATCTTCCACTGGCATTCTTTTGCATACACAAGACCAATGGATTTACAAACTGAAAATGTTTCTGAAAATACAGTAAAATCTTTGATGTTTCTGCTTTTCTCAAATCAACACACTGTGGTTTCATTGATTCTCATTGCTGTAAGATTTGCAGTGAAATACATGAGAATTCTAAAGTTGAGTTGTTATAGGAACACTGAAATTTCAATTGTACATTACAAGAACAGGATTGCAATATATGAGTAACTCATAAAGGCAATGGTCTACCTAGCATCCATATATACACACATTTATATATACTTACTAACACACATATAATCTTTACCTTTCTGCCTTTCGCATCCCCTATTGCAGGAGTTTTCTCATAGTTTCTGAAATAGAACAGTTTGTGCTGTCACTGTCTGATTAATTGATTGATTGATTTTGTGTCCAGATTTTGTAACCTGAACAAATAGTTCTGAGATAAAAAATACAATATATTAACTAGTGTTGATTGCATGCTTTTTTCTTTTTTTAATTCTGTATAATTTTTATCCATTTTTTCTGTTGTTATTTTTAAATAATAAATAAATAAATAATAAAAGAGGCAAAGCTCTTGTAATCATGGGCAATAATCTTGTAATGACTCTATCCATGAAAGTGGAGCTAATTGAAACTCTCTCAGTTCTAATTCCATGCATCTGAAATGCTCTATGCTCTCTTTATTTTCTTTCCTGTCTTAACAAACTTTTGTAAAAGAAAAAATGAACAAGCAAAGTTATTGAGAAGTGATAAAATGAAAATTTTTAGATGTTGGAAAACTGAATAACAAAAATTTGGAAAAAATAAGCTTCTTAACAGAAGTGTTGAAAAGGTCAAAATTAATAGCAGAATTTCAGACAAAAGATAAATCTTTGTAATGGTACATGAAATATTTTTGAGAAACCTTATTAAGGAATACAGTATTAACTAGAAGCCAGCATTGCAATTATGTCCATAGTTTAGTCATTTAAACTTTCTTAGTCATTTATGCTTCTCTTGAATGTTGCACAGAATTTTGTTTGTGTCTTTTCATATGTATCTGTTTTTATTCATAGATAAACAGAAAGGATAAACCCTTACAACACTCATGTGTCTTCATGCTCTATAGTCATTCCTCCATTCCCCTCCTCAGTGACTCATCTCATTCCGTTGACAAGTTATTTCAAAATTCTACCCTTTGCTTATATCTTGTGCACATTTGTTCACTAAAAACACTAAAACTTTTTGTTACACTGTCTCTTACTTTCTAATGATGGCATCAGCATTAAGCAACTTTGTGTTTCATTAGTTTTATTTCAGACTCATTTATAGTTTCTTGGGATTCATGCAAGAACTTATTGGTAAGTGCTGTGAAAATTTTTTAAAAAGTTTTTACCCAGGAAGGGGTGTTAATGAGTATTTGCAGTGTATTTAACTAGTCTGTCATTGATATCATTTAGACATTCGGTTTAACAGCGGTTCCTTTGACCTCCATTACAGTGATGTTATTGTAATGTTCTACAAAGTAATGCCCACATAGGGATCCCATAGTTGATTGCCTCATAAACACCTTCAGCACCTCCATGAGTTATAAAAGTTCTGATTTTTGAATGACCTAAGATTATGTGAATGTCAGCATAACAATTATTCATAAATATTAAAATATAATGAGAAATTCACATTAATAGTCATTTAAAAAGTGTTATAGATATTTTGTTCCTTTGAAACTGCAATGATATTGCTTTCCTGTCTCAGAACAGAAAGAACCTAATCAAATGGAAAGAAAAGTGTTACCTAGCAGAAATGGTGCATGTCTCTAGCAATGATTAGATGATAATAATGAGAGTTTGTATATGCATTAAAATTTGTTTTGTTGTTGTTGCTTTCTTTCTTTCCCTTTTTCTTTACTTTTTGAGACAGGGTCTTGCTATGCAGGTCAAGCTCACCTTGAATTCTCTTTGTAGACTAGGCTGGCTTCAAACTCACAACAGTCTTCTTGCTGCATCCTCCTGAGTGGTTTAGAACTTGTTTTCTTAAAGAGTATTTATTAATTCTGATATAAAAACTGTGCAAGTCAGCAAGAAGTGGCATTAAAAAGCGTGTGTAATATTAAGACATGATAAAAATGTGAATTTCTTCCCACTGAAAATACAAAATTAAAAAATAAAAATTCAACATCACTGAAAATAAGTCGAGTAGTATTATGATTAGTATTTATAAATTCCTATTTCTATAGAAAGACTAATATTTTGTATTTCTCAGCCAATAGTTGAATCACTTTTTTAAATGTAATCAATTTGAAAATAATTATAATATTTCAAACATTGTAACAGACAAGATAATCATGCTAAATTAATTTTTAAAATTACTATGCAGTCATAATTTTATAGGGCATAAAATATTTTAATAGTTTGCATTTTCACTAATAGACATGTTTATAATGCTTTCTTGTTCTAGTATCAATATTAACTGAATTTTAAAGTATCACTATAGTTTTCTAATTTTCACATGTGCAGAATCTACTTTCATAGATACATGCATAAAATTTCATTTTGATGTGTAAAATATCTAATCCATAATTCAACTTTTGGTCAGATATCAATTAATTGGCTACTAGAAGTAGATGCAAGATGTTTTCATTAAAATGTTTCAATTGTATTTTAGGGATAAATTAAATAGGATTTTAAACAAGAATGTGTAATATTATCACCACTGCTAGGATTGGAAACTATGTTAAGGACAAAGAGTTAATTTTTAATTCATAAGTAATGCAAGAGTTTTTACAATGCACACATTTTTAAGAGGTTAATTTTTCCAACTGATTCCTTCCTTTCCCATGGTATTGTAGAAAATTGTCACATCAGAGATTTAACATCACGTTGTAGCCAAAGCATTTCATTACCCTTTTGTAAAATGTTGCACTGGTTTGGGAAATTCCATGCTATTGTCCTAAACTGAGCATCACTTACAAATATTTGAGTTCTAGTTAATGTGGAAATGTAAAAAATAACAATGTTCTCAGCAAAATATTGGCATAGATTACAAATGTATAGTATGTGACAGTAACTAAAATGTACTGTAGTTCATAGCTACTCCAAAATTGAACTTGAATTAGATACTAGAAGAGTACTTCTTGTAATATGATATAGAAAGAGGATCTGAGCATTTTACCTAGACAGATTTCTTGCAGTTTGACTCTTCTCTTTTGCTTTTCATGTTTCGGGGAACATTAAGCTGGTGGGACAAAAGCAGAATCTTGTGGAGCACATTTTATAATGCACAGGAACCACTATAAGAGAAGAAGACATCTCTACACTCTTTTTAACATATTCTGCTCCATTTGTGGGCAGGGCTTACTCAGATTAGTTTTTCTTGTTTTGTAACTAACATGACTAAGTGCATAGAGGATACCAAATTGGCCACTCTTGCGTTTCTCTGCTCGGAATATCTCCCTGAAAGATACAACGAAGAAGTCGATTCCAAAATTAGAATAAATAGCAAAGAGAAGAGAGCATGAAAATCTTAAACTACATGATTTTTTTCAAATCTTTTTCAATATCTGCTTCATGTCACTGCGATAGTGTATTAAGTGAAATGTATCTCTTTCTGTAACATTGCTTATAAATACAGTGACCTCAACAATCCTGTAGGAAAAATGGGCAAGTTTTTGAAATCAGATCTTTGCAGAGCTTCACAATTTTTGTAATGATTGCCTGCCATCGAGACACTTTGCCAACTTTTTGACGAATCTGTCCAAGGGCTGAAGTGATCGCACGGGCTAGCCATGGACCCCAACACCTCCTGAAGTCTACACCAAGTTTTCCACTTCCTATGAAGATGAATTGCCTCTATCAGAAAAGAAGACATGGTCTCCTGAGCTCTGTGCGAAGCTTTCCATTTTCTGTAAAGATGTATGGCCTCCATCAAAAAAAAAAAAAAAAAGACAAGAGCACAGCAAACACTCTTGAATACAACGTGATTTTAAAAATGAAGACGATGCAATCAAGAATGAATGGTAATTAGAGAGTCTGGCAAAATTGTTCTAAGACAAAGTTCACCATGTTCAGAATTTCAGGTGAAAATATAAAAATAGCCATATTAGTTATATGCCTGTGGATTCAATGCTCTAAACAAATATTTCTTACACAACTATGGCTTTGTTTTAATGTATCTTACATAACAATGGTTTAAAAAACTTTATTCTCATTCATGTTTCCATTTAACCCTTGAAAAGCAGTGTGACGATTCATTTTATTTTCTAACTTCTTTCCAACTTACACATGTTATTTATGGTTACTGAAGATTTTTTTGGTACCACAACTATACTAGCACAATACACACACACACACACACACACACACACACACACACACACACACATATATATATATATATATATATATATATATATATATATATACATACATACTGGTTTCTATTATTGTTGATTTCATGTTACCAATTTTTCTTATGTAAAGCAGTTGTCATAGTGCATTAGAAACATATTGACTTTTAAATCATTTCCTACATTTGCATATTTGTTTCTTCAAAGTACCTTTTGTATAAACAGTTGCTAGATAAATGTGTGTATAAATGTGTGTATATCTGAATTGTTTTTCTTTATATACTTTCAAATGAGTATCCCTTGTAGCCTAGGCATAAATGTTGTTAAAACTTTATGCAAGCTAGTGAATTTTTATTTTTGCACTGTGCTAACAGTTACTGTTAATAATTTTTGACATAATAATATTTTTCATTGTTCTTTTTATCTTCTTTCTCTGCTTATTCTATTTTATGCTGCTGCTAACGCTATTATATTTTAACTCAGAAAACATTCAAGTATATAGGTATATTGCTTAATACACATATTAATGATGCTTCAAGTATTTGATTGTGGAAGTCTTGCACTGTTCAAATAATTTGCATTCAAAAAAGATAATAGGTTTTTTCCACCTTATAGTTTCAATTTTATATTGCTGCTAATAAGGTAAGGAGAAAGAATTACTTAAAGTATCTTAATCCCAGAAGAATAAGAACTTCATTACTATGTGTGTCTTAGAAGATATATATCAATTTAAAATACATTAGATTTTTGTGACACTTCATAAAGAATGTCACTCTCCATAGCACCAGTTTGTGATTCACTTCAACTTAACTTTCAGAGAAATCATAGGATCTATGAGTTGCTTAATTCCTATGCAGTGGATATTTACTCTCCACATTGTGCCAGGTCCCAGTGTCTATGAAATAAACCACATATATACTTTTTTCATTTTCTCTTATACTGAAGTTGGTTTCCCTGTATTGAGAAGGAGAAGTAAGGAGAAAATATTGGATAATGATTAACAAAAATAGAGTTTTACTTGAATAATAAAATTTTTATTTTTTATGTATAGCTCTATGTTCCTACGAGAAAAACAAAATACATAAAAACTATTTCTGTAATACTATCTCAGTGTATTCTCAATCATAAGCAGCTGTTACAATACATGTTATATAATAAAGCAAAAATTCCTGTTTCTCTAAAGCTACCAAAACAATAGATACAGATATGAGAAAGTATTCTTTCTGGAGAGATAAGTGATCCTACCATAACCATTATAAAAGTTTCTAAGGAATTGTGTTGTTTCTAATATTTACCAAGCTGGAACATGATTCTAGAGAACTGTGACTGCTATATTATTATGACTGAATTTTTTGTACTTACCATTGGTTTTGGTGCATAGTAGGAGTGTAAAAATATTTATCATTTACAAACATTTATGCACATCACTTAGACAATTTTCAAAACACAAAATTGAGGATGAAAAGGTTTATTAGCTTACATTATTTGGAAGTTTCAATCCATAATCAGCTGGCTTCAATACAGGGTAACATGGCAGTAGGACAACATTTTAAGAAAGTAACCAGAGCGAAGAGGGAAAATCAAGCTTCTACTACAACCTTATATTGTACATAGGCCATCACCTTCAACCCTTCAGTGTGAGTATAGCACTAACAAAATCTGAGTGTCCTCCTCTTGCTAAGGATTAGAGTATTCTTAATTTTTGGTTTTGGGTATTTTGTCCAGCAACACAAGAAAAGTAAAGAGACACACAATCAAGTATAAGCACCAATCTCTGTCTCCATAATTCTGCAAATTGTCTGTGAGATACACTGTTAATTCTTATTTGTGGTTAATCATTTATGTTTTAAAAAGTCCTCTTATTGTACATTCTTTCAACCTGACTTGATGATGCACAACATAGTAAGGACTTCCCTGTCCTAACTGAAATTATGGATTACCAAAAATTTCACTATAAATCTTGCTCCAGTTTTTCAGAATAAATGTTTCAAAGCAAAAGTCAAAATAAAACACTAATGTCATGATCTTGAACTTTTCCATAAAAGTTAGTTCACCACTCAGGCATTACATGATGACAGGTGCATAAGAAGTAGGAAATGGAAGTGCTCAACTACATTTTTCTAGTTGGAATCCAGGTGACAATTACAGACTGCACACAAAACGTAGTTGTGTTACCCCATCAAACAGCTTTCCACAAGCAACAATAGCATTTCCAAAGAGGATAACATATTTTTATTACTGTAGTTTTGTCACATGTTTCTTCTTTGCAAAGAGTCTCCCAATCCAGGATAATCTCAAAAAAGTTGAGAAAATGAATGAGAATGAATGAGAAATGAAAAGTTGAGGAAATGATGAGAAACAGGCATTTACTGAGCTAATATTCATCCACTGAGTAGTGAATTGACTACAACAATCTTTCAGTTGATCTCTACTGATAGATGTAGTAAATCTTTCAGTTAATACCAAATGAGGCATTATTACCAATAAAAGCCAAACTTTAAGGTTTCAGATCTCTCACTTCATGTACCCTCTGAATCATTTCTTCTATTATTATCTTCATAAGCATCCAGTAGCTATATTCCACTGCCCTTACTAGCACATTTCCACAGCTCTCAATGTTAAAATAACAACACAAATGTAGCAGCAGCAGAGCAGAGACCCATTGCATGGACATCTTTGTAAAATGTTACATTTCTTTTCAAATTGTGCTACATTCTGTTGTTACTCATGTCTACATTCAGGGAGGAATTATCCAAGAATCTAAAGGGTAACTTGTTCTGATCAAAGAAAATATGTCAAATTTATAGTCAAAGCATGGTACCGATGGAATATAGAAAATGTAAATATAAATTAAGAAATGTTTTTATCATACCATTTAATTTCTCTATCATTAAGTGATTTTAGCCTGCTTGGACCCCAAAACCAATATATGTCATGCACCTGTATTATATAAGTGTTATAAAAATGCTGCAATAGCATAAAAATGCAAGATGACTCTTCTTGCAGTCTTGTGAAACAGATCTAGTGAAATAGTTCTTAAAACATTGAAATGCAATTCTTGAAAATCACGACTCAAAAAACCTTTGCAAGACTTTACATGAAGTGTAATTCACATATTAAAATTTAACAAAGTGTCATTTAAAGTGTCATGCAATGTTTTGTAATATATTTACAGACATATAACACTTTAACACTCAGATTTCAAACATCTTGTTACTCCAGTAGGATATTGTGTGTCTTCTCTCATTACATCAGCAGAACCAGAACATGGAAATTCAACAGCAACTTCCCTAAGTGTTGGAAAAGTTTGCTAAGGTAAAGAGAGGATACTTCAGGATGTTAAAGAGCACAGATAGGGACAATGGCCACCTAACATGGAGAACTGAGCACATAGCATCTGCTTTCCTCAATTTTGAGATTGATTCAGAATAAAGAGACCCTTGCCCTTATAGGAGGAAAATGAACAGAAATTCCTGAGATTTCTCATTCAAATATACTGAGACCTGGCATATTCAATACCCTTGTTTAACCAAGTTTTAATATTTTTGGAGAATTCCAATGCAAACCTGCCAAACACTTCACAAAAGTTATAGCATTTCTCTGTGTTTTCTTCAGTTTGCTTTGCATTATCAATGCAAAGGATTTTACTCTATTTTTCTACAGTTATGATTCACACAGTCAAATTTATGAAAAGTCAGATAAAGACCTGCAAAATCGAGTGAAGATTTATCAATTTTTTTATTTTTCCAAAGAACCAATTCTGGATCAAAAAATATAAAAATTCTGAACAACCAGTGTCAGTTAATGAAATTGAAAATGTAATTCAAAAAGAATGGAAAAAATACTCCTTTAGAATTCACTATTAAATTCTACAAGAAATTTAGAGATGATTTAATACATAAGGCTTCAAATTCTTTAATGAAATTGAAATAAAAGCAATTCTCACCAACTCATTCATGAAGACAGTATTTCTCTGATACAAAAAAAAAGAGAGAGAGAGAGAAAACACAACCAAAGAGAAATATGAGTCAATCTGCATAAGGAACTTAGCTGTCAAAATTCCCCCAAAAATATGCACAAAAAATGCAGCAAATTATCAAAAAGATTATGGAGTGGCATGAAGGAGTGGCATTCATTCTAGGAATACAGAAATATCAAAATACACACAAATCAACAAATGTATGCACAATGCCAAAAAAAACAAAAGACAAAAATCACATAATCACATATTCCTTTCAACAGATACAGAAAAATCTTTTGATAAAGTCACACTTTAATGGTTAAAACTTTAATGGTTAAAACCCTAGAGAAAAACAGAAGAGATGTTTTCATCTCAGTGTGGTAAAGTATACCTATGTCAAACCAACAACCAGCATCGTATAAAATGGAGAAAGACTTAAAATTTAAACTCTAAAATCAGAAACTTGACAAGGATGTCTACTAATACCACTCCTATTCAATATATTTCTGAAAATATTAGCCAATACAATTAGACAAGAGAGAAATAAAAGGAAAAAGGTTAAGGAAGAAAGAAGTTAAATTATCACTAATTGAAGATGATATGATACCCTCATAGTAGCCATCTAAGACTCTATCAAAACTCTTAGAGCTACAAAGCAAATTCAGTAGTGTAGCTGGATACAAAGTCAACACTCAAAAATGAGTAGCATTGCTGTATACAAGCAACAAACTGACTAAGAAATTACTGAAGCCACATTCTTCACTTTCAACATCTGAAAAAATGAAACAATTAGGAGTCAATTTAACAAATGAATTAAAAGTTTTATACGTTGAAAATTACAATATTCTGATAAAAGAAATTGAGGAGCAATTCAAAAAATGGATGATATCTTTTGCTCATGAATAGGAAGAAGCAGCATTGTGTAAATTGCCATACCCCCAAAACTGTTCACAGATTTGATGCAATTTCAATTTATGCTTAGTGTATCTTAGAGATCTGGGGAAAAATTTCTAAATTTCATATGGAAGCACAAGAATGCTAGAATTACAAAGGCATTCTAAAGCAACAAATGACAAGCAGGAGGCATCACAAGCCCACCTTGAAATTATACTACAAAGCTACTGTAATAAAATCTGCATAGTACTAGCCAAAAACAGACCTAGGATAATGCAAGAGAATAGAAGATATGTACACAACTACAAACACAGTGTCCCCTTATCTTTGACACAGGGACCAAGCGTTTTTACTGAAAGAAAGTTAACTTCTTTAACAAGTGGTAATGGAAAAACTGGCTTTCTATATCCTTGAGATTTAAATTAGACCCACATCTGTCATGCTGCAGTAAACTAAATTCAAAAAGGATCAAAGATCTGAATAGTAAAACAGAAACACTGAACTATTGGAAGACAAAGCAGGTAGAAATCTCAAGTAAATAGTTGTAGGCCGAGATTTTATGCACAAAAATCAATCTGCACTCCTGTACTTTGAAATGTTTCAAAAAAATCAAATGGTATCCCATCTTATTGAAAAGTTTTTTTTTTCCACATTAAATAGACCATCAATAGAGTAAAATGAAAACACAAATTGGGAAAATATTTTGGCCTAATATCTCTCAGTCAAAGGATATTTTTCAAGAATGTATAAAGATTTGAAAAAATACAGACTCACCAAATTCAAAGACCCAGTTCAAAAATGAGCATCTTAGATCAATGCACACTTCTCAGATAAAGAAATACAAATAACCAAAAAAATATGAAAAAAATGTTCAACATCACTAGTCATTCAAGAAATGCAAATTAAAGCAACACTGGTGTAACATCTCACTCCAGAATAAAAAAAAATGCTTTACAACAAGAAATTAACCAATAAAAATACTGGTTGGGTTGTGGGGAAAAAATGAACTATTCTTCCTTGTAGCCGGAAGTGGAGACTGGTACAACCATGATTGAAATATTTGGTGAATCTTAAATTAAGATTAGTGGTTCCATTGAATCCAGTTTTCCCTTTTTGAGTGTTTTCCCAGAAGAATTGATAACATAAATCTACAGAAATATTTACACACTTATTTTGGCAGATGCACAGTTTACAATATCCATATCTTGGAATCAACACTAGTGTTCATGAAATGAACAATGGATAAAAATGATGAGGTATTTTCATAAAATGGAATCCTACTTAGACATAAATAAAAAACTTGAAGTTTTTATGTGTAAATGAGAAACTATTCTCACAAGTGAAACAAATCAAAATTGCTTGTGTAATCACGGTATTGTCTCACTAATATAAGTAACTGAAAGAGAAAATAAGACCCAGAATTTACAATGGATAAATAAAAAGGGGAAAAAATTGCTTCAAGGGAAATTACAGTGTTTGATCATCTTACTTGCCTGGTAAACCTAGTAACTATTTTGAAGGTAATTATATGCAATATAACAACCATTGTTAAATTCATATCATCTAGTTTCCACAACTTCTATTGCTATTGTTTTGTTGTAGGTGGAGGTAGTGCTGTCATTTTGATTTTGTTGTTTTTATTTGATTGCTTGTTTGTTTGCTTCTCTGTATTTCTGGTTAATTAATTTTAAATAAAAAAATCACACAAATACAGACATCCTATTCTTTGAAAAATGTTCAAAATCATATTTACTCAAAGATACATATTAAGCATCAAATTGCTGAATCATTAGGATTGAAATGCATCATGATGTCAGAACAGAAACCACATGAACTTGCTATTTCATTCATAATTATCTCTTAATGTATTTTGTCAGATATTCCAATATTTATCCACAACTTCTCTAAAATATCACAATGGTTGTGTCAGAAGAATTAAATAGCACTTAGTAAATACCATTATGGAACTATAATTTTTCTTTCCCAAATTGTGTTTTTTTTCCATCTTCTCATATTTTTATCCATTCATATAACAATGACGCAGCTAAACTATGACTCAAACTTTAGAGGAAATGGATAACATGAACTGTCTGTTCAGCCACCAAGCATCATATATCCTTACAGAGATTTTCCAAATGGGCATATCTTGTTGGCAAGTGGGTAGCGAATTCTAGCATCATTCACATGTTGCTGGTTTTACAGAAACACAGAATTCAAGAGATAGAATTCCTGGAGGCTACCACCCAGATTATCAGAAATCTTTGATGACTAGACAATCTTCCACTGATTGGGTGGTGCATTGATCTATATGAATGATGTCTAAAATACAGGAGAAACCCTAGAAAGTTTGAGACAGCATGAACATGGGACATCTGCTGAGAAAGGGTGCACAAAGTTATTAGAGAAACTCTAACAGAGATATTTTGACCTACAACTGGCAATGAAATAAGCATAGAGCAGCCCAACAACTTTAGAGCTCAACATAACACAACACAAATATCTCCAGGTGTTAAATGTAAAGTGCAAGATTTAATATCTTCTTCATGGTATTTTTGTTCCAATTATTTTCTTTCCCCTCATCTACACCTTTGGAATGAAAATGCTTATGCTGCGCCATTATGAGTTAAATGTATCTGACATTCTTCATTTACACAAAAACTCACAGCTAAGAGTTTCTTTCAGTGTTAGTGGAGGCTTTATATTTCTAATTTTCAGCAGTGTGATAACTTATTTCTAAATATGGATTCAATGCATTTTTTCATAATGAGATTTCTAAGTCTTTTGAGATCCAAAAGTGGAATGTTATGGTTTAGCTCTAAAATGTCCCTCTCAAATACTCACAAGTGTTGAAGACAAATGAAACATGAGTACTATTCTTAGATGTAGATTCATCCACTGATGAGCTCACCAGATTGACAGTAGATGGGCCTGCATAGAATATAGGTATGAAGTGAAAGGATATAACTTTCCTTCTCTTTACATTTTTCTCTCTCATTTCACATTTGACTGTGTGGATACTCTTAAAGCAAAGGATCAAAAGATGTCTGCAAAAAGTATTTATTTTAGAGGAAAAGCAGAAAGAAGCATGTATCATAAATTGAATTCAGAAAATTCCTGGCAATGAAGTTGGGAGAGAACCAGTATTATCAGAGGTAATCCATGTCTTATCATTTTTATTCACACCAAAGAAGATTACTTTAAATTTCTGAAAATTTATCAGCAGAAACAGAACTAAGAAATCGTTGAGAGAGATGTGAATATCTTGAACTTGGGCAAAAAAAATTCTGTCAGTGCAGTAAGACCTTTGTTGAGCCTCAGAGCCCTGATCTTGGCAAACGTGTCATCACTGAATCTTACCAATTCCCTATTTATTTTGGTTTCCCCTGGCAGCCTGTTCTTTTTGAAGAGCTCTTTTTTCCAAAACTCTCCCTGTAGCCCACTCTTCATAGGGCAAAGTTACTCTTAGAAATCCTGTTGCCTTTCAAAATGATTTTACTCTTTGTAATACACAGCATGGTTTGCAAAAAGACTTTTTTAGGTTATGAAAATAACACTCCAAAACATAGGAAATGGAACCTACCACAAATCACACCTGAAAATGGTTTCTGTTTCACTTCCCCTGATATACTAGCATCTTTGCGTCATTCCCCACCCCTACTATATCCTCCATCTGATGGTCAAAGAGAGTCACAAAACTTTTGCCCATCTCCCAGGATAATTTCAATGCTTTCTGGTTGCTGTGAGTAGAACTCCATTTCCTCCACTGTTCCACTCTGCTATCTGACTTTGGCTTATTGGTGGTGTGAATGCTACACTCGCCAGAGGTACAGCCAGTATACAGAGTAATAAGAGGAGGAATTGGATCTTTCTCTCTTCCCAATTCATACTTGCTCTTTATTGCCAGCCCAACATGCCATCCTGCTGCTTAGAGCCAACTGTGTGAGGGCTGAAATTTCTAACATTGTAAGAAATAATGTTTCCTTCCTTCATTTTGGGTATCTTGTCTGAACAATAAGAGAAAAGTAACTAGGACACTCCTATCGTCATATAAAGCAATTTGTGTTCATTATTTCATTTCAACTCCTTATTGTCCAAAATGATCTTCATATTCTGTGTATGACTGTTTCCTCTAAAGATATAATTTTTAAAAACTGTCATTTACAGATTGATCAATAATTTCAATATATTTTTCCATTCTCTACCATTCTTATTAAATAACATAATCTCAATTTTAGAAAATTTAAATGTGTAAAAAAGTATATCTAAATATTTGCCGTTCTTGGCAATATTCCCCAGCTCAGTTTTTCAGTCCAGAAATTAAATACTCAGACACCAAATCATGATTAGGCAAATTTACTGCTGCAGCATTCTGCATTGTACCCCCAGGGTGAGGTAACAAGCAGACAGAGAGGCAGCTATAGGTTTATTTTATAGCCTAATATACGAGAAGCAGCTGATCATTTTCCCCAAATCCTGAATGGAATGTTCACAATCTATTCCAATTGGCTAGATGGGGTGAAGAGAGTGTTTGAAGAGTAGCTGTACAGAGTTTCCAAGTAGAATAAATGTAGTGGGAATTGAATTTACTGGGCTATGTTCTTGGCCAAACAGATGTTTTTGATAACTGTAAAACCTGAAACCCTCATGTGAGGGGTGGGAGAGTGCAGCCTATCATGAACTGGAGTGTAAATTGGAACCACTGCAGTCTTGCTACTTTTTTAAGAGAATAAACCTGAACAAAACAGACTAAATGAATCAAAGTGGAGCAATAAAAGTAATACAGACCTTCACATCAAGACAATAGGAAAACAACAATGCCTACCTATTGTTCTCAAAACAGCTATCCATATGATCAGACATAATACTATGAAACAAAACAAACAAACAAAAAAAAACCAATCAAACCATGGGAGCATTACAGGAATTCAATACCTAATAACACAAAGTCAACAATTTCTACTATATTTTGTTATTTTCAAGATAGCTGCCCATACAATCACACACAAAAAAATCAAACCCAACAAAATGGAATTAAACCAAACCTAAAAAATGATGAAATGTTACAGGAACTCAATACAAGTTAGAAGGAAATTAACAATGGTATCCACCTCCCCATTTCAGATGTTTCCTCCCTATCACTTTCCTAATATCTACCATTCATTTTGGATTCAATTAACTCCTACAGTTTTTTTTAGTCTAGGGTGATAACATGATGTGCACCCTTATAACTTTGAATCATGTCACCCATGAACAATATCTCAAGTTCCAATTGTTTAGCTAAAAGAGCCTCAAGATCGCTCTTCTTTGTAGTTGAGTAGCTTTCCATCATATAAAATACCATATCTTTCTTATCCCTTATGTGGTTAATAGCCATGCTACTTCTAATTTTTTTTCTCATTTCTTGTCAAATGGCACATTGCTTTGTCTCCTTTGATGATCAGTCTATCAATTTCAAGTTAAATGTGTTTTTGTATACATATTGATAGACCTTATTTCTTGATTCACTCATCCTGTATTTCTTTTCGTTGGTGAATTGAGGCCATTTACATTATTAGTTACAGCTGGAATGCATGGACATATCGCTTCCATTCGATCCTCTTCCTGTTGGCCTCTCAGCTTTTCCCTCCATTCAATTGCCTGCCCTATTTGGCATCTCCCTCTATTGGTGATCCTAGATTGTGGTCATATTTATCTCTCTCTAAAATATACTTCAGAGCTCTTTGTAGGGTTGGTTTAGTGGTCATAAATTCCTTCATTTGTTCTTTATCATGGAAGTTTTTTTTTTCATAATTTTGAATGATAGTTTTTCAATACATATCAATCTGGGTTGGAAGTTGTTTTCTTTCAGGATTTGAAATACTTCATGCTCTTCTTCCCTTGACTGATTGTGTTGAGAAGTCTGTCATGATTTGGATGGGTTTCCCTTCATAGGTGATCTGTTTCTTTCTCTAACAGCTTTTAATATTCTTTTTATTTGGTGAATTTCTGTAGCTTTTACTATTATATGTCTGGGTATCAATTTATTTGGTTATTGTTAGTTGGAGATCTACATGACTTGCATATCTAAATGTGAGATCCTTTACCTATATTTGGAAAGTTATCTGCTATTTCTTCTGTAAATAGATTTTTATGTCTTTTTGTTGGTCCCTGCCTTTTCAATTACATGTATTTTTCTTATTATTCTTGCATTGTGGTATATCTTTTCATTTTATGGCATCCTCTTCAATTTCTTTTTTTAGAGTGCTATAATTTTCAATGTATAGAACTTTAGATCCCTTATTAGGTTGATTCCAAAGCATTTCATTATTTTAGATGCTATTGTGAAAAGTGTCATCCCCCTAATATTCCTCTCAGTAAGTTTTTTGTTTGTGTACAGGAATGCTAGTGATTGTCAAGTGTAGACTTTGTATGCAGCTTCACAGCTGAATTTGCTGATTTACTCTAGTAGTCTTTGATGGAGTTTTTGGGGTCTTCTATTGAGAGTATGATGTCATCTGTAAACAATCATATATTAACTTCTTCTTTTCCTAGTCTATTTCTTTTATTTTTCTATCTTGTCTAATTGCTCCAGCTACTGTTTGCAGAACTGTATTGAATATGAAAAGTGATATGTTACCTTTATACAATGGAATATTATTCAGCTATAAGAAAGATAATCTTGAGACTTTGATAGGTAAATGGAAACAACTTGAGAATATGCTGATTAGTGAAAAAACACTCTCACATTTGTAAGTATCAGAAATATAACTACACCAGTTGTCTGTTAGTTCACCATAAGATCAATTTGTGCTCTCATTATTTGATTGTATGATCATTTTTTGTAACTACATCTTATAAACTGAACAACTATTCCTAACATTACAATATGCAATATATTAACTAGTGGTTAATGGCAAAGCCAGTACTGATTTACTACTTTTTTAAAATTGTGTATTATTTGTATCCTTTTTTCTGTTTTGCTTTTTTAAAATAAAATTTAAAAATATCTTCACACAACATTTGGCCCATTTTCCATCTTAAGATAGTTTTTCCTTTTGGTTCTGCGAGGGAAATAATTACAAAAGACATGAATTTCTGGTTTCAGTGTCCTCAATTTTTGATATCTTGAGGTGGTAGTAATACTAGACTGGAAAGATAACGTATACAATTAGAGATATATGTGGAGAAGAAAGTAAATCTAATATTATACTCTAGTGGAACTGAACTAAACTCTCAGCTGACACTCCTACCTAAGAGATATATCCCCTCCATTTGTTTTCTTACTATCCATTTACATACAATTATTCAGGAAAAATAATCATAAACTAAAGGTTATTGAAGACTATGTGTAGAAAACTTTTTTTTTTATTTCTCAAATCAAATGTATCATTAGGTTACAAGATTTGATGAAGGAGACTAATTACAACAGACAAAACTTGTGAACGAGTAGAAACTTTGAAGGATGTATTTCTCAAGTGATGTGCACTGTTAAAACTCCTACAAGGAAAAATACCTTCCTTAACAATGTGCTGTGAAACTAACTAAGTTCATCATGCCTCCTATCTGCCCTAAGTCATTGGTTATATGCACACAGCTGTTTCTACATTTCATCTTATAACTTTGCTCATGAAAACCTTATTCTCCAAAATTTCAAACTGTACATTTTTTAACCCCATTTACCAAACCATTTTCAAAAATTTCTTATTTTCTTTCTCTTTAAGTTTTCCTTTTGTATTCAGCACCCAGGTTACCTTTGGGTTCCCTATTTCGCTTTTCCAGATTTTTTTTAAGTTCCATGATACTGATATCAATAATGTTTTCAATACTGATACCAATTCTGATAATTTGTTTTGTAAGTTGAACTCAGGTTATATGGAAGTATCTTTTCTTTATTTTAGCTACCTTAATGAAATGTATCTAGCTACCATTTATGGTAGCTAGTTGTTTACAACTACCTACATCTGATGTTCTTTCATATACACAAAAAGTGCAATGGATTGCATTCTCTTCAAATTGAAAATACAACGGTCTTAACTGCTTTTCTCAAATCAACATGTTGTGGCTTTATTTGCTCTCATTTTTAAAAAGATTTACAATGCAATACATGTGAAACCTAAAGTATAATTGTTATAGCAACACTGACATTTAAATCATATATTCCTAGAATAGGATTTTAATGTATGGGTAAATCAAGAAGCCAAATGTGTTTTAAAGCCAGAATGATAATCTTAGAATGACCCCGTCTGTTGCAGTGGAGTTAAATGAAATTGTCTTACTTGTAAAGCCATACACCTGGCCGGGGATTTAGCTCATTAAACTCGTGGGATAAAGACAGAGTGCTTTAGAACATATTTTGTAATATATAGGTACCACTATAACTGAAGCGGCCATTCCCACACTACTGTTGTCATTTTCCTGCTTCAAGTGTGGGCTGGACTCATATAGATTGGGTTTTCTTCCTGTTTAATTAACATGTCTGAGTGGGTTTAATTAACATGGGTCCTCCTGAATTGGACGTTTGCTTTTCTCTCTTAGAGTATCTCCCTTAAAAGTTCAAGAAAAAATCTATTTCGAAATTCAAATAAAAAAGGAGGACATAACACAAAAATTCTAGACTACATGATTTATTTCAAGTCTTTTTCAATACCTGCTTCATGTCATTTGATAGCACTTTTTAAAGTAAAATTTAAGTTTTTCTACAACTTTGCTTATGTATGCAGTGAACTCAACAATCCTATAGGGGAAAAATCTAGTTTCTAAAATCAAATCTTTGCAGAGCTTCATGATTTCTCTACTGGGTGCTGCCATCAAGTCTCTTTGCCAACCTTTTGTGGAATCTGTCCAAGGGCTGACACTATCACATTGGCTGTTGCTTCTCATTACAAATCAAGACTCTCAATGAATAGTGCAAAGAATTCTCAATGAAAATTGAAATAAAAACTTAAAGCAGTAATGTACTTACCTTATGTAGAGGATTGGCAGGTTTGCAATGGAGTCCTCTAACAATATTAAAATTTGGTACGGTAAGGTAACGTAATTCCAAGTCCCAGTAGCTTCAAATAAGCCACATGTCTGCTTTCTGCATTTGTTCATATAATGTAGTAGGTTTTCCTGTGGGAAAGAAGAAAAATATAAAACATTGAGCAATGTTCATAAACAAAGTAGAGATATGTGTGAGTCATAATTTTTTTATATTTTATGTATAGCTCAATCCTTTCTGTATGAAACACAGAATGAAAAGGGAATACTTCTGTAATATTTCCTCAGTTTATTTTCAATCATAAGCACTCAATAGAATATTGTATAATAGAGCAAGCATTCTTATTTTTTCTCTAAAGTTGCCAAAACAATAGATATAAATATTAACACATATTCTAGCTGGAAAGTCAAGTAATCCTACCATAACCAAGGAACACGTTTTTAAGAAATTGTACATCTACTGACTAGTAATAAAATCCAAGTGAGCTGTGATTGCTAAAGATTATGGCTGAAATTCTTGTTCCTGACATTGCTTTTAGTTCATATTAGTAGTGTAACATTTACAAGTTGTCGTTTACAAGTTTTTGACTCAACTCTGGGAAAATTTGAAGAAATTATAGAGACAAATGTTAATATTTATACTGATTTTGTGTCATTCTTTCTTCAACAGTAAAACATGCTAAAGTACATTACTTGTAGATCCATATTTCTACAGGTTTTAATTCTCTAAATTGGATGGTTGATAAGGACCTGTCATGGCATGTAGAATCATTAGAATATCCAAGTTATAAATTTTGATCTTAAAAAATATATTTTACAAAAGAGAAGGTATCTTTTTAGATGGTATAGAAAAAATGCAATCTCATGCAAAATAATGCTGATCTACACAAGTTTTCTCAGTGCCATTAGGTATTTTTGTTAGAAACATTTAACTTCAATCTCTTTGTTTTCATTCACAAAGATACCTAATCACTTTTATTTTGAAGGAAAAAGAAGGTAAAGTCGGTAAAAATTCCAAAATTGAATCCTGAACCTTTCCTTTGGAACTCTGTGAGCTCCGAGAATGATCTAAAAGTAATAAGCCACCGGCCATACTATAATCCCCTAATGTGCTTGTTTGTACTATATCTGTGAAGTTGAAAAATAAATTTAATTCGTAGTTCAAGATTAACCTATAAAACCAACTTTCTCTTGTTGTACATTCATTCAAGTTGATTCTAAAAGGCACAAAATAGCCAGGTGTGGTGGCTCATGCTTGTAATCCCAGCACTCTGGAGGCTGAGGTAGGAGGATCTTAGTGAGTTTGAGACCAGCCTGGGCTACAAAGTGAGCTCAAGGCCAGCCTGAACTGCATAGTGAGACCTCATCTCAAACACACACACACACACACACACACACACACACACACACACACACACAGGCACAAGGTATTAAAGACCTCCCTATGTTAATTAACAATATGACTTACCTAAAATTTCACTGTAAAGCTTGTTCCAGTTTTTCTGATTAAATATTTCAAACCAAAGGTCAAAATAAAGCATGCATATCATATTCTTGACCCTTTCCATAAAAGTCATTTCACCGCTTAAATGTGACATCAGGACAGGTATGTAAGAAGGAGGAAATGGAAGCCCTCCAGCACTTTTTTCCAGTTGGAAGCCAGGGGAGAAGCGAAGACTGTACACAAAAGGTAACTTCAGTAGCTCAGCCACCAGGTCACCACACGGAGCAGCAGGATCTGCAAGGAGGACATCAAAGTTTGATTCCTGTTGTTTTGTCAAAAAAATTTTTATTTGAAAATACAAGCATTCTCCCAAATAGCAGAATATTCCTTGAGCATCTCTTCTGCCACTGGAAAATATGACAAACAGGTATTTATTGAGCCAATATTCATCCACATAGAAATGAATTGAGTATAAAATTCTTCCAGCTGATCTCTACTGATAGATGTAGGAAATGTTTCAAATTTAATAACAAATTATGTATTAACACCAACAAAAATGAAGGTTGAAAGTATAAGAACTGTAATTTCATGCCCTCTCTGGATCAGTTTCTCTACTATGATCTTCATATTCATCCAGTGGCTGTATTCCATCGGCCATACCAAAAATTACCACAGCTCCCAATACTAGAATAAGAAAAAAAAAATGGTAAAGCAACAGAGCTGAGATCCATTTCATAGACACCTTTTTAAAATGCTTTATTTTTTTCAAATTGAGCTACTTTCTGTTGCTACCCATGTGCATATTTAGGGAGGAATTATCCAAGAAGTTAAACAGTATCTTGTAGTGGTCAAAGTACATATGGAAAGGCCAGTAAGAGCATGGGGTCTGATGGCACACAAAAAATTAAAATATAAATTATGTCAAGTTTTCTTTTACTTTTAATTTATTTAAGGAGAAATAGAAAAAGACATAAAAAGGGCACAAGTAATACAGATTTTTAAAAAAAATAAATGTTAGGAAATCTACTTAATAGATTATATATTATCATCTTAGAAAGAGTTGTTCAAGTTACAAAATTAAAGTATACAAATTGGATATTAAAACAGTGAGATTGCAAACAGTTCTGTTCAATGATCCAACAAAAATTTGGTAATATAGTTATCTCTCTTGTACACTTAAATATACATGCAACAACTATAGTAAAATCAACATGGTACTGGAATCAAAACAGAGCCGAAGATCAATGCAATAGATTAGAAGATACAACCACAACT
The DNA here is from genome assembly GCF_034190915.1 of Cavia porcellus. Classification (NCBI taxonomy): domain Eukaryota; kingdom Metazoa; phylum Chordata; class Mammalia; order Rodentia; family Caviidae; genus Cavia; species Cavia porcellus. The sequence continues at coordinate 43,896,712 of NW_026947513.1, read as the reverse complement.
ACAAACATACTGAACCACTTTATCTTTGATATAGGGGTGAAAGAGGTTCACTGGAAGAAATACAGTCACTTTAATAAGTGGTGTTGCAAAAACTGGCTCTTCATATGCTGAAAAGTAAAACTAGACCCACGCCTATCACCATGCACTAAATTAAAATCTACATGGATCAAAGATCTGAATATTAAAACAGAAACAATAAATCTATTGGAAGACAAGTTGGGTAAAAACCTTGAAGACATAGGAGTAGGTAGAGAATTCAAGAACAGGACTGAAACTGCATGGGAAATACTTCCCAGAATAAACATCTGAGATCACATCTTATTAAAAAGTTTGTGCACATCAAAAGAAATCTCCAGCATAGTGTAAAGAAAACCCACAAACTGGGAAAAATCTTAGTGAACTGTCTCAGAAGGCAAAGAACTTCTGTCTAAAACATATATAATGAATTAAAAAAATCACACCCTTAAAGTTCAAAGATCCAATCCAAAAATGGACATCTGAGATGAAACACAATTCTCAGATGAAGAAAAACAAATGGCAAATAAATAATGAAATAATGTTCATTATCATTACTCTGTAGAGAAATGCAAATAAAACAACACTGAGATTCCATCTCACTCCAGAAAGAATGGGCAGGATCAAGAAAACCACCAACAATAAATGCTGGAGAGGCTGTGGGTAAAAAGGAACTCTCCTGCACTGTTGGTGTGAGTGTAGACTGGTGCAATCATTGTGGAGGTCAGTATGGAGATTTTTCAAAAAGCTGGGATTGGAAGTCCTATTTGTTCCAGCTATTCCACTTCTAGGCATATTCCCAGAAGTATGCCTAGCATCATAGCACAGTCATATATGTGCACCCATGTTTATAGCAGCACAATTTGTAATAGCTAAATATTGGAAACAATCCAAGTGTCCATTAACTGAGGAATGGATAAAAAATTATGATAGTTTTATACAATGGAGCACTACTCAGGTATAAAGAATGATCACATTGAGATGTTTATAAATAAATGGGCACAGCTTGAGACCATACTCACAAGTGAAATAAATCAAACTCATATGTATAAATACCAAGTAGTTTCCCCAGTGTAAGAAATGATAACAATATATAAAAGTATGTGGTAATCATGGTTTCCCAGTATATAGCTTTGAAGCGTTATAAAGTTTTCATTATTTGGAATGATTTTTTTCTCGGTTATTTGATTTTATTGTCTGTGATGGTATGAACCATTATTTTGAAGAAAAAATGTATCAAAATTGCCAGTGCTGATTAATATCGTCTTGAAGTCTCATCAGCTTTTGTTCTTGTGTCTCCATCGGTTATATCATGTTGTATCATTGGATTTTATTATATGTGACAGCACATACAAAATTTTGATAGACAAAGAGATATTGTAGAAACCATTGTTCATTTTCTGTAACTTGTTCTAAATAACCTGTAATACTTTCATCCTCTTGAATGTTTTCACACTTTCTTGTTACATTTGATGCTATAGTATATGAAGTTATACTCAAATATTTCAAGGAAAGAGACACTGTGCAAAGTACTATTAAGTCAGATTATCTTGTGGTGAAACACTATGTTTTTTTTTAATCTTTTCTGTTCTAACCTGTATTGTTATGTTATTTTGTCCTTTTTATCTCAATCTCCCCCTTTTGCTAAAATTTTATTTTTTTTATTATTTTTAATTAAGTGAAAAAATTTTAAAAAATTAACAAGATATATTACAGTAACTTTTCAAATTACCTATTAACTTGATTTGAAATCCTATGCTTCTCTCACCATATTGTTTTGATTGATTTTACTCTATTCTGTTTCATTTGATAGTATCAAGTTTGAAGGTATAGGCAACTACTTTGAAGGTAATAAGATTCACTGTGATGCCCATTCTGGTTTGATGATTATCTAATTTTAAAGTCCTGTAATGTCTCCAATGTTTAGGTATTATTGGTTTTTTTCTACTGTTTTTTTTTTTCAATTTTATTAAACCTGATGATATAGGCAATTCTTTTTAACATAGCAAGAGCCATGGTGGTAACCATCATTTATTACCTTGTATTCTGTTTTTACATCATGTGCTATGCCCATCCCTTGTTTTGACTGAGTCTGCCTTGTTTTGTCACTTTTGGTTTTATTCTCTTTCAAAAAAAGTAGTAAGACCTGTGTGTGTAATAAACTCAAAGTGTGTAATTGCTGTTGTAAAAAAGAGGGGAAAAGAAAGTGCTCTAAAGGATACAACTGCTAGTGTGTTTAAGTGGGTAAGATGGACGACCATATTATTAATTTTTTGTTGGATCATTGAACACAATTGTTTGCAGTGTCTCTGTTTGAATGTCCACTTTGTAGGCTTTAGTTTTGTAACTTGAACAACTATTTCTAACATGACAATATGTAATCTATTAACTAGTGATTTCTTACTGTTTATGTGTTTGAAATTCTGTATTACTTGTACTCTTTTACTGTTTACCTTTTTTCTTTAAATAAAATTTTTAAAAATTCACTTTTTTGAAGAATATTTTACTAAGATGAAAAATAGGTCGAAATTTGTCTTATCTAGTGCATATGCTTTCTCATTATTGCTCAGTGTAATATTACTGCATATTTTGCCACCTTTTAGTGGTGAGATATAATTTAATAAAAGAAAATCACTATCACTTTCTTTTCTTGACATTATGGCCATAATATGTTGACTGAAAATTATTTGAAGTTTATTTATATAGATGAAAATTTTCCATGTGTAAAAATTATAATCATCTCTCTCTGCCAAACAGCTGTTCAAAAATATCTTTCTACAAAGAACTGTTCCTCAGCTTCTTTCCTTCTGTGTGTCACATTGCTTAGCACACTATGTATCCATGCATGATGATTCTGAATACATGGAGAGAAGATCTGGAGAATTTTTTTTGCTTTATTTTTTCTAAGGCATAGGCTTTAAAATTGGCTGTGCACAATACCTTAGCTCTTTGCACCATCTTCGAATTTTTGTGTTTTTTCCCTGGGTTTTGAGATGGTAATAATTACAATAGTAATATGAATCTAGTTGTCACATCTTCAATACCTAACATTTTGTGGTGGTGAAAACATCAGATTAGAAAGATGAGATAAAATATGAGAAATGTACATGGAGGAGAGGAAAATCTGTTATTGTATTCTAGGGTTATTGAACTAAACTCTCAGAATCTCAGGTAATATTTAAAGAGGAATATGTTCCTTTCATTTTTTGTCTTACTATGCAGTTACATCTGATTATTTGGTAAAACAAAAATGGTTACTAGAGAATATTCAAGGCCACATGTAGAAATGATCTCTTACTATTCCAATCAAATATTTCATCAACTTAGAGGGTTTGAGGGAGGCAGCTAGTTAGAAGAAACAAATATTTGTTAAACAAGTAGAAATTTTTAGGATATATTTGGTCTTTCTCAACTAATATACACTGTTGAAATTCACAGTAAAATATTTGCATTAACAAGGTGCTATAAATTTGAACAAAATCATGAGAACTTCTATCAGTCTTATGTCACAGGTTATGACCCTACAGCTGATCGTACACTTCTTCTTATATCCTTGTTAATAAAAATGTGATTCTCACAAACTTAAAACAGTATTTTTTTTCTAATCCCACCTGTGAGACCATTTTCAGAATTTTTTTCTATTTCCTTCCTAAGTTTACCATTAACACATAATGCGACATTTCCCTTTGGCTTCCCTATTTCACTTCTCCAGATTCTAAATTCCAGGAAAGTAATAGTTAATTTTGGGGGGTAAATTGAGCTCAGTTCATATTGAAATCTGTCACCTCTTTTTTTAATTATCTGAAGAAAATTTCTCTTGGTACCAAAAATTAATATCTATCACTGGCATTCTTTTGCATACACAAGAAAACCAGTGGATTTACAAACTGAAAATGTTTCTGAAAGTACAGCAAAAACCTTTAGGTCTCTGCTTTGCTCAAATCAATACACTGTGGTTTGACTCATTTTTTTAAGATTTGCAGTGAAATACATGAGAAATTAAAGTATAATTGTTACAGGAACACTGAAATTTGGGTTGTACATTACAAGAACAGGATTGCAATATATGAGTAAATCAAGAAGGCAATGGTCTACCTAGTTTCCATATACACAAACATGTTTATATATGCTTACTAATATACATGTAATCTTTTCCTCACTTCCTTTCTTTACCCTATTCCAGGAGGTCTCTCATAGTTCATGAAATAGAACAGTTTGTGCTGTCACTATCTGATTGATTGATTGATTGATTGATTTTGGGTCTAGATTTTGTAACCTGAACAAATAGTTCTGAGTTAAAAATATGCAATATATTAACTAGTGTTGATTCCCTGCTTGTTTCTTTTTTTAATTCTGTAATTTTTTTATTTTTTCTGGTTTTCTTTTTAAATAACAAATAAATAATAAAAGAGGCAAAGCTCTTGTAAACATGGGCAATAATCTTGTAATGACTTTATCCATGAAAGTGGAGCTAAATGAAACTGTCTTAGTTCTAATTCCATGCACCTGAAAGTGCTCTATGCTCTTTTTTTCTTTCATGTCTTAACAAACTTTTGCAACAGAAAAAATAAACAAGCAGAATTATTTAGAAGTGATAAAATGAAAATTTTTAGATGTTCTAAAACTGAATGATGAAAATTTTGAAAAAATAAAGAAAGTTTTGAACAAAAGCATTGTAAAGGTCAAAATTAATAGCAAAATTTTAGACAAAAGATAAATCTTTGTAATGGTACATGAAATATTTTTGAGAAACCTTATTAAGGAATACAGTATTAACTAGAAGGCAGCATTGCAATTAATATCCATAGTTTAGTCATTTAAACTGTAAAACACAATGCCTTTCTTGAATGTTGCACAGACTTTTGTTTGTGGTCTTTTCATATGTATCTGTTTTTATTCACAGATAAACGGAAAGGATAAACCCTTACAACACTCGTTTGTCTTCATGTTCATTGTCATTCCTCTGTTCCCCTCCTCAGTGAATCATCTCATTCCGTTGACAGGTTATTTCAAAATTCTGCACTTTGCTTATATCTTGTGCACATTTATTCACTAAAAACACTAAAACTTTTTATTACACTGCCACTTATTTTCTAATTATAGCATCAGTATTAAGCAAATTTGTGTTTCATTAGTATGATATTTTCTTGGGATTCATGCAAGAAGTTATTGGTAAGTACTGTGAAGATTTTTAAATTTTTTTTAACCCTGGAAGTGTTGTTAATGACTTTTTGTAGTTTATTTGGCAAGTCTGTCACATGTATCATTTAGAAATTCAGTTTGACCTCCATTAAAGTAATGTTATCATAATGTTCCAGAAAGTAATTCCCACATAGGGATTCCATGGGAGATTGCCTCATAAACACCCTTAGCACCTCCATGTTATAAAAGCTCTAGTTTTTTGGATGACCTAAGATTAAGTGAATGTCAGCATAACAATTATTCATAAATATTAAAATATAATGAGAAATGCACAGTAATAGTCATTTAAAAAGTGTTAAGGATGTTTTTTTCATGTGAAACTGCAATCATATTTCTTTCCTGTCTCAGAACAGAAAGAACCTAATCAAATGGAAAGAAAAGAGAGTGCTACCTTGTAGAAACGGTGTATAACTCTAACAGTGATTAGATGATAATAATTGAGAGTTTGTGTGTGCATTAAAATTTGTTTTGTTCTTGTTGCTTTCTTTCTTTTACTTTTTCTTTGCTTTTTGAGACAAGGTCTTGCTATGCAGTTCCAGCTTGCCTTGAACTCAGTTTGTAGCCTAGGCTGGCCTCAAACTCACAACAATCTTCTTGCTGTATCCTCTTGAGTGCTGTAGAACTTATTCTATTAAAGGGTAGTTTATATATTAATTCTGACACAAAAACTGTACAATTCAGCAAGAAGTGGCATTGGGAAGAGTGTGTAGTATTAAGACAAGATAACAAAATGTGAATTTCTTCCCACTGAATATACAAAATTAAAAGATAATGCAATATCACTGAATGTAAGTTGCATTTTAATTTGATTAGTATTTATAAATACCTATTTCTATAGAAAGACTAATATTTCATATTTCTCAACCAATAGAAGAATCACTTTTTTATATGTAATCAATTGGAATATTATTATAATATTTCAAAAATTGTAACAGACAAGATACTTCATGCTAAATTAATTTTTTAAATTGCTATGCAGTCACAATTTTTATAAGGCATAAAATACTTTTAATGGTTTGCACTTTCACTAATATACATGTTTATAATGCTTTCTTATTCTAATATCAATATTAACTGTTTTTTAAAGTATCAGTCTAGTTTCCTCCTTTTCACATGTGCAGAATCTACTTTCATAGTTACAAACATAAAATTTCATTTTGATGTATAAAATATCTAATCCATACACTCAACCATTTGTCAGATATCAATTAATTGGTTACAAGAAGTAGATGCAAGATGTTTTCATTAAAATTTTAAAATTGTATTATAGGAGTAAAGTAAAAAAGATTATAAACAAGAATCTGTAATACTATCACCACTGCTAGAATTGGAAACTATGTTAAGTTCAAAGAGTTGGTTTGAAATTCATCAGTAATGCAAGTGTTTTTAAAATGCACATATTTTTAAAAGGTTAACTTTTTTCCAACCAATTCCTTCCTTTCCCATGATATTGTAGAAAATTTTCACATCAGAGATTAACATCACCTGCTGTAGCCAAAGCCATTATCCTATTTTAAATGTTGTACTGGTTTGAGAAATTCCATACTATTGTCCTAAATTGGAGAATCACTTACAAAAATTTGAGTTCTAGTTACTGTGGAAATGTAAAAAATAAAACGTTCTCAGCTAAATATTGGCATAGGAGATTACAAATATGTAGTATCTGACAGTAAATAAAATCTACTGTAGTTCATCGCTACTCCAAGATTGAACTTGAATTAGATGTTAGAAAAGTACTTCTTGAAATATGCTATAGAGAGAGGATCTGAGCATTTTATCTAGACAGATTTCTTGCAGTTTGACTCTTCTCTTTTGCTTTTCATGATTAGGGGAACATTAAGCTGGTGGAATAAAAGCAGAATCTTTGTGGAGTACATTTTATGATGCATAGGAACCACTATAAGAGAAGAAGCCATCTGCACACTGTTTTAACATCTTCTGCTCCATTTGTGGGCAGGGCTTACTCAGATTAGTTTTTTTTTTGTTTTACAACTAACATGGCTAAGTGCATAGTGGATACCAAATTGCCCACTCTTGCATTTTTCTGCTCTGAATATCTCCCTGAAAGGTGGAATGAAGTCTATTCCAAAATTAGGATAAATATAGAAGAGAAGAAAGCATGAAAATGTTAAACTACATGATTTATTTCAAATATTTTTCAATATATGCTTCGTGTCATTGTGATAGTGCATTAAGTGAAATGTATCTCTTTCTGTAACATTGCTTATAAATACAGTGACCTCAACAATCCTGTCGGAAAAAAGGGGCACGTTTTTGAAACCAGATCTTTGCAAAGCTTCACAATTTTTATAATGCTTGCCTGGCATTGAGACACTTTGCCAAATTTTGAGTAATCTGTCCAAGGGCTGAAGTGATTGCATGGGCTAGCCATGGACCCCAATACCTCCTGAGCTCTGCACGAAATTTTCCATTTCCTATGAAGATGAATTGCCTCCATGAGAAAGAAAGACATGGTCTCCTGAGTTCTGTGTGAAGCTTTCCATTTCCTGTAAAGATGTATTGCTTCCATCAGAAGAAATGACAAGAGCACAGCAAACATTCTTGAATACAATGTGATTTTAAAAATGACTATGATACAGTCAAGGATGAATGGTAATTAGAGAATCTGGCAAAATTGTTCTGAGACAAAGCTCACTATGTTCAGCATTTCAGGTGAATATATAAAAATAGCCGTATTAATTATATGGTTGTGGATTCAATGCTCCAAAAAACTATTTGTTATACAACTACAGCTTTGTATTTAATGTGTCTTACATAACAATCTTTTAAAAAACTTTATTCTCATTTATGTTTCCATTTAACCCTAGAAAAGCAGTGCGACTTGATTCATTTGCTTTTCTAACTTCTTTCCATCTCACACATGTTATTTATGGTTACTGAAGATTCTTTTGGTACCACAACTATATCAGTATGACATACACATATATATGATATTTATATTGGTTTCTATTATTGCTGATTTCATATTAACAATTCTTTCTTATGTAAAGCAGTTGTCATAGTGTTTTAGAAACATATTGACTTTTTAAATCATTTCCTAATTCTGGATGTTTATGTTTCTTCAAAGTACTTTTTGTATAAATGTTTGCTAGATAAATGGGTGTGTATATCTGAATTATTTTTACATACATTCAAATGAGTATCCCATGTAGCCAAAGGCATAAATGTTGTTGAAACTTTATGCAAGCTTGTGAATTTATATTTTTTACACTGTGCTAACAGTTATTGTTAATAATTTTTGCCATAATAATATTTTTCGCTCTTCTTCTTCTTTCTCTGCTTATTCTATTTTTTGCTGCTGCTAATGCTATTATATTTTAACTTAGAAAACATTCAAGTATATAGGTATATTGCTTAGTACATATATTAATGATGCTTCAGTTATTTGATTGTGGAAGTCTTGCACTGTTCAAATAATTTGCATTCAAAAAAGATATTAGGTTTTTTCCACATTATCCTTTCAATTTTATATTGCTGCTATAGAGAAATAATTTCTTAAAGAGAAATAATTTCTTAAAGTATTTTAATCCCAGAATAATAAGGATAACTTCATTACTATATGTGTCTTAGAAGTATAATATAATAAGTATAATTTAAAATACATTAGATTTTTGTGACACTTCATAAAGAATGTCACTCTCTACAGCACCAGAGTTTGTGATTCACTTCAACTTAACTTTCAGCTAAATCATGGATACTATGAGTTGCTTAATTCCTATGCAGTGGATATTTACTCTCCACATTGTGCCAGGTCCCAGTATCTATGAAATAAACCACATATCTGATTTTTTTTTCATTTTCTCATGTACTGTAGTTGGTTTCCCTGTATTGCAAAGGAGAAGTAAGGGGAAAATATTGGATAATGATTAACAAAAATAGAGTTTTTCTTGAATAATAAAATTTTTATTTTTTATGTATAGCTCTATGTTCCTATGAGAAAAACAAAATACATAGAGACTATTTCTGTAATACTATCTCAGTGTATTCTCAATCATAAGCAGTTACAATGCATAATAATATAAAAGCAAGAATTCCTGTTTCTCTAAAGCTACCAACACGATAGATACAGATATGAGCAAGTATTCTTTCTGGAGAGTCAAGTGATCCTACCATAATCACAGTAAAAGTTTCTAAGGAACTGTGTTGTTTCTAGTAATTACCTAGCTGGAACATGATTTTAGAGAACTGTGACTGCTATATTATCATGACTAAATTTTTTGTACTTACCATTGATTTTGGTGCATACTAGGAGGGTAAAAATATTTATCATTTACAAGCACTTCTGCATATCACTTAGACAATTTGCAACATGCAATATTGAGGAAGAAAAGATTTATTTAGCCTACATTTTTTGGAAGTTTCAATCCATCATCAGCTGGCTACAATACAGGGTAACATGGCAGTAGGGCAACACTTTAAGGATGCAACCAGAGCATAAAGGGAAAAACAAGCTTCTCCTCCACCCTTATATTGTACATAGGCCATCACTCTCAACCCTTCAGCATGAGTATAACACTGACAAAATCTGTGTGCCCTCCTCTTGCAAAGGTTTAGAGTATTTTTAACATTGGGTTTTGGGTATTTTGTCCAGCAACACAAGAAAAGTAACAGATACAAACAATCAAGTATAAGCACCAATCTCTGCCTCCATAATTCTGCAAATTGTCTGTGAGATACACAGGTGATTCTTATTTGTGGTTAGTCATTTATGTATAAAAAGTCCTCTTATTGTACATTCTTTCAACCTGACTTGTTATTGCACAACCCAGTAAGGACCTCCCTGTCCTAATTGAAAGTATGGCTTACCAAAAATTTCACTGTAAATCTTGCTCTAGTTTTTCTGAATAAATGCTTCAAACCAAAAGTCAAAATAAAGCACTAATATCATATGTTGGAACTTTTCCATAAAAGTTATTTCACCACTCACTGAAGCGTGACATGATGACAAGTGCATAAGAATTAGGAAATGGAAGTTCTCTAGCACATTATTCTAGTTGGAAGCCATGTGACAATGAAATACTGTACACAAAAAGTAGTTGCATTGCCTCATCATTCAGCTCCCCACAGGCAACAATAGGATTTGCAAAGAGGATAACATATTTGATTATTGTAGTTTTGTGACAAGTTTCTTATATGAAGCTGCTTCTTGAAAAAGATTCTCCAAATTCCAGAATAATCTCAAAAAAATCTTCTGCCCCTGGAATTGATGAAAAACAGGCATTTATTAAACTAATATTCATCCACTGAGTGGTAAATTGATTATAACAAATTTCCAGTTGATTTCTACTGATAGATGTAGTAAATCTTTCAAAGTTAATACCAGGTGAGGCATTATTACCAATAAAAACCAAAGTTTAAGATCTCAGAACTCTCACTTCATGTGCCCTCTGGATCATTTCCTCTATTATGATCTTCATATGCATCCAGTAACTGTATTCCATTGCCCTTACTAGCACATTTCCACAGCTGTCAGTTTTGAAATGACAACACAAATGAAGCAGCATCAGAGCAGAGACTCATTGAATGGATATCTTTGTAAAATGTTACATTTCTTTTCAAATTGTGCTACATTCTGTTGTTACTCATGTCTACATTCAAGGAGGAATTATCCAAGAAACTAAAGGATAACTTGTTCTGATCAAAGTAAATATGTCAAATTTAGAGTCAAAACATGGTACTGATGGAACATAGAAAATGTAAATATAAATTATCACAGGTTTTTATTATACCATTCAATTTCTCTATCATTATGTGATTTTGGCTCACTTGGAACCCAAAACCAATATATGTAAGGCACCTGTATTGTATAAGTGGTATAAATATGCTGCAATAACAGTAAAAATTGCAAGATGACTCTTCTTGCAGTCTTGTGAAACAGATCTAGTGAAATAGTTCTTAAACCAGTGAAATGTAAATCTTGAAAATCACAACTCAAAAAAATTTTGTAAGACTTTTCATGAAGTATAACTCACACATGAAAATTTAACAAACTGTCATTTAAAGTGTCATGCAATGTTTAGTAATGTATTTACAGACATGTAACACTTTAAAACTCAGGTTTCAAACATCCTGTTACTCCAGTAGGATATTGTGTGTCTTCACTCATTACATCAGTAGAACCAAAACATGGAAATTCAACAGCAATTTCCCTAAAGTGTTGGAAAAATTTGTTAAGATAAAGAGAGGATACTTCAGGATGTTAAAGAGCACAGATAGGGACAATGGCCATGTAACATGGAGGACTAAGTACACAGCATCTACTTTCCTCACTTTTGAGATTGATTCAGAATAAAGAGACCATTGCATTTATAAGAGGAAAATAAACAGAAGTTCCTGAGATTTGTCATTCAAATATACTGGGATCTGGCATCTTCTATACCCATGATTAACCAAGTGTTTTGATATTTTTTTGAATTCCAATGCAAACCTGCCAAACACTTCCCAAAGTTACAGCATCCCTTTGTGTTTTCTTCAGTTTGCTTTGCATTATCAATGTGAATAATTTTACTCTATTCTTCTACAGTTATGATTAACACTGTCAAAGTTATGAAAAGTGAGATAAAGACCTGCAAAGCTTAAAGTTACACATATGTGATTTTTTCATCCATGTTTCTTCCATTTATAATCACTACCTCTTCATGTGTTCTATTTATAATCATTAAAGTCTAAGGTAGCATACATTACATATTTTGAAAACAGTATCATTGAAGGTAAGTGTTGCATGATTTAATATATGAAAAACTGTCATCCATGTGCTCAAAAGAATTTAAAACATAATTGGCATCAATCATTGTTATAAACTAGATATAAATTCAAAAATGTACACTTTTTCTACTGTTGAAGACCTTAATAAAAACTTTGAAGAGTGTAAAAATGTTGTAACAAAATGTTAACAGATTAAAAAGAATGAACATAATCCTGAAGGAAAAATTTTAGGGTAATAAAAGGTGTATCAACAGAACTTCAGAGGAGTCTACTGGGAAATAACAGGTAGAATAGTCTATCTTGTTATCTTCACATTAGTTGTCCATTCCATCAGTTATAGCAAAATCAAACTGAAAGCAAAACACAATAAAACTAGTCAAAGCAGAATATGGAATAAATCAAACACAATTCATCAGATCTTATCAAAAGAGTGAAAAGAGTTTTGGACTTCAAAGGCAAGATAGGAGGAAATCCCACATATTTCTATACAGCATTCTGTCATCCTACCAAGAGGTGTCAGTCCGCTGGCCTCAGGCCTGCGTAATCAACCAAATATAAACATTTAGTCACTTTATGTACCTTAGTTGATAGGAACTCAGGCTGTCCTTGGAACCTTCTGGTTATTAAGGAGGGGCTAATTCTCAGCCTGTGCACATATAGGCTAGCATATCTAACCAGGAGGGCTGGATCATTGATTTCTTGGTTGGTTTCCCAAGTCTCAGCATGGTGAATTCTCAGGTGACAATGGCTTTTTTCTTCCTGATGCACATGCAACTTGCCCCAGTGAATGTTTTTAACATCTTTGCTAAAAACTTGGTCTTCTGCATATGCATGAATTTATTGAGCTCTTCAGTCTTTGCATTGGTGTATGTATCTATTTCTTTCTAGTCCTCTATTATTTTGGTTACTATAACTTTGTAGTGTATTTTGAAGTCAGGTATTAAGGTGCCTCTAGTTTTATGTTCAAGATTTTGTTTGGTATCATTGGTTACTTGGTATCTTTAGCGGTTCCATACAAACTTTAGGATTTTTTGTTCTAATTCTGTGTGAAATATCACTTGTTTGTGAACTGATGTTGAACTGAATCTGTATTTTACATACACCAATGCAATGCTAGCTCTGACCGTTTTCATTACATCTCACATTATAAGGTATGATGCTTCTGTATTTTCACTGAGTTGTAATTATTGTTTTATTTCTTGTTTAATTTTATCTGTAACCTTCTGGTTGTTCAGAAGGTTGTTATTTAATTTCCTTGTATTTATGCAGGTCTTACAATCTCTTTTTCCATTAATTTCCATTTTCAGCACACTATGTTCAGGTAATATACAAGGGACAATTTCAACCCCTTTGCATTTACTTAAGAATGTTTTATGGTTTAATGTATGGTATATTTTGGAGAATTTCCCATGTGCAGCTGGGAAGAATGTATACTCTGATGTGGTTGGGTGAAATGCTCTGTAAATATCTATTGAGTCCATTTGTTCACAGGTATGATTCAGTTCTATTATTTCTTTGCTGACATTTTGCCTAGTTGATCTATCTCTTTGTGAGAATGGGGTATTAAGGTCCCCTGTTATAATTGTGCTCTTGTGTATTTGGTTTTTCACGTTCATTAGTATTTGTCTTATATAGGTAGGTGCTCCTGTATTTGGTGTATATATGTTTATAACTGTTCTTCCTCTTGAATTTTTTCCACAAACACATATGCAGTGACTTTCTTTATCTCTTATTTTTGAAATTCACATTGTCTGCAAACAGAATAGCTACCCCTGCTTTTTTCTGTGTTCCGGCTGCATGGCATACAGTTTTCCATCCTTTGACTTTTAATTTGTGAGTTTCCTTTGGAGTCAGAAGTATTTCTTGTGTACAGCCTGTTGTGGAATCCTGTTTCTTGATCCATTCTGTCAATCGATTTCTTTTGATAGGTGAATTGAGGCAATGTACATTTATGGATATGAAGTTGGTCAACTTTTCCATGTTGTGTTCCAGTTGTTTGTTTTTTGCTTTTTCCTCTTGTTTAATTGCTTGTCCTGCCTTGTTTCTTTCTCTTGTTGTCTGGACATTGTGGTAATTTTTATCTCTATCTAGTATGTCTTTCATTACTCTTTCTAGGGTAGGTTTGGTGCAGATAAAATTCTTTAGTTACCCTTTGCCATGGAAGTGTCCTGTTTCTCCATTATATTTGAAAGAATGTTTTGCAGGGTGCATCAGTGTGGGTTAAAAGTTATTCTGTTTCACGCCTTGAAACACCTCACTCCAAGTTTGTTTTTACTTGAGGGTTTGTGCTATAACGTCTGCCATGATTCTAGTTGGTTTCCTTTCATAGGTGAGTTGTGTCTTTTCTGTAACAACTTTTAGCATTCTGTTTTTATGTAGTATGTCTAGGATCTTAATTATTATATGTCTGGGTATAGATTTATTTTGGTTGTGGCTTTCTGTGATTCTATGTGCCCACTTATGTGCATATCACATTTTTTCCCCATTTGGGACATTTTCACTACTACTTCTATGAATACTTTGGTTATGTCATTTCTGTTGACTCTAGCATTTTCACTGATGCCTGTTAGTCTCGTACTGCTTCTCTTGGTATCAGCTGAAGCTGCTGGTTGTGATTTCATGCAGCTTTGTTATTCTTAAAGGTCTAGACTTTTATGATCACTAATTGTGATCCTATACTCAAGGTCCAATATTCTGTCCTCAGCTTCCTTTAAACAGTTTTGCCAGCTTTGAATAGAGTTTTTTGTTTCTTGAATGTCTCTTTAAGTTTGTTTCATGGATTCTGCGTGTTTTCTTTATTGTTCATTCAAGTTTTCAATCACTTTCCCATCTTCTTGTACATTTTTATCTATTTCTTCTCTAGCTGCACTTAGCAACACCTTTGCTAAGGCTGTTATTTCTATCTTTACATGGGAGATTACTTCTAATTTGACTTTCTCTATGACCTCATGGATTTATCTGTTTATTTCACTTTCATTCTTTTCAGAGATTTCCAGTGTAGGACTTTTACAGTCCTCTATTTTAATATCTCCTTTACTTGCTTTTGATGGACTAGATGATAGTGGTTTCATTTCACTTTTTTTGTTTTGTCATTTTCACCTTTCAGGCAAATATTTCATCTTTAAAACCCACTAGTTTCACCTATTAGTAGTGTGTATGTTAGGTTCCTACTGTGTGACTGATTTTGTCAAACTGTTTGGTGCCACAATGAAGAGGTGGACCAGTCACCTGCATTGCATTGCATGGCCTGATTGGTGAGTCCTATATTTTTCCTTGGCTGACAAACTTAGGAAATTATTATATGTCTATGAGTATTGATTTAAATCAGTCCTTATTTCTTGCTGTTACTATATTACCAGGTTGTTTCTGGTCACCAGATCTCCCTGTCTACAGTGTTTGTCTCAGCTGGGGCCCTACTGTGTCACTGGGTGTCTCATAAGTGCTTTTAATTTTCTCCAGGTTGGGAGAAGCCTTATGGGCACCCTCTTCAACTTACCTGATGTTATCTGTGAGGAGGAAGGACTCACCTACACTCTTGCCAAGCTTGCCAAGGTTCTACTTCTGGAAGGGGGTTGGTTAATGCTCGCACCAAAAGTGGCAAACTCTATAACAATTTTAGTGGCAAACTCACCACACTGATGGAAGCCTGCTGAGGTATTCTGTTTGGATGAGGAGTTATTGAGTCTGTCATCAACACAGCACAATTTTCCACTGCAATCCAAGGTTATGGGGGAGGAGTGGGAGCTGAAGTTCAACAGCAGTACTAGGTCCATGAGGTGGGGTTCCCAGAAGGCAGTGCCAGAAGAGCAGGATCATGCAAAAGGCCAGTTTATCCTGGGCCTGTTTACCATTGGATGTCCTCTCTCCCATGGCAGAAGCAGGAAATTAAATAACATCAGTTACTCTTACTATTGATAATACTTTTACTGCTATTCAAATTATCCCTTGCCCGCATTCCTCAATCCTTGCTCCCTACACACATGTACCTAGATGTCACTTTATCTTAATTGCAGTGGGCTAATCCTTCAAGAACTGTATTAGCTACTTACCATATTCAACAAGATTTATGTCTCTTCCATGTATATAATAACTTAGTTATATAATCTGCATTTTCACTGACATTGTTATATTCTTCCATTAATTTTTAGTTTTATATTGATGTTCTTATGAATGTAGAAAGTAGCCTTAAGAAATATGATAGCAGGGTCTGGGGATTTAGCTCAGTGGCATAAGTGCCTGCCTTGCAAGCAGGCAAACTGGAGTTTGACCCCAGTACCAATAAAAAGGAAAAAGACAAAAAAGAAAAAAGAAAAAGAAAAGATCTTTTGGGGCTGGAGATTTAGCTCAGCGGCATAAGTGTCTGCCTTGCAAGCAGACAGTCGTGAGTTTGATCCCTGGTACCAATAAAAATGAAAAAGACCACAAAAAAAAGGAAGAAATATGATAGCAGTGTAGATAAGAATGTTTGTTTTCTACTTATTTCCTATAGTAAAATTTTAAAATTTCTACTTTTTCACTTGATTTCCACATCTCACACATTCACTTTTATAACAATGTACAGGACATCAGCTGTCTAGAACACTGCCTAAGAATACTGAATTGATCTGTACAGCTCTGTCTTGTGAAATGACAGAGTATTTAAAATTTATGATACACAGTTAATTAATATAATTTGGAATACATAGATATGTCATAAAACAATTTAATTTAACAAGAAAAAATCATTAATTCTTTTTAATAATTTTGTGATTTTATGTTTTTCAACTCTAAAAATCATGTAAATTCCTGTACTCAACGTGGTCTAGCACAAGACAAAATGCATTAGATATGATAATGCACAATTATTATAATTTTAGTACTTTCCTGTCATCTTTTTACATGTTGCTACAGTCTTTAAAATTAGATAGTTGTGCTACATAAATTCACTGAAATGATTGAGTATAAGGTAAGCAATATGTTTAAAGTGTGTACATGTCAACAAAAGTGACATTCTTGTATATATTTATGTATACTGAAACTAGCATTTCTTCTAGATATTGTATATATTTAAATAAATTACATATAAAGACATTGTCTATAAGTTTTCATTGTGTGCTGCAAATGAATAATTATTAAGCTAGCTATTATAAAATTGAACATATATTAATTTTCTCTAAATATGTAACAGTAACATATAAATTTTAGTCCTTTCAAGATTCACAAAAAATTCATAGTACTCTACCAGTTAACATGCTGTTCCATGAAGCACTCATTATAGTTTAAAATCTGAACAAGTTATTCACTGATCTTTGATTCTTCAACTGAATTTTGAAGTTCTTGATACAAGAAATATATTCTTCATTAATTTTCTGCCCCCAGGTTCTATTTTAAGATTAACAACATTGACATTGTTTTTCATACATACATATACGTATTATATACTATAGGGAGAGGTATTATATACCGCCCCATTGCTGCCTCCCTGCCTCTCTCCTATGGGTGTATGATGTGTCTGCCTACATTAACCATAATCCTCTCCTGCTTACATCATATACTTGGACGTGATGATGACCTTGTTGTATTCATCCCCATAGCCTCTTCCTGTCTCACCAGCCCACCCTTGGCCTATAAAAGATGTGATCACTTCCTGAATAAATGAGGCTTGACTGGATTGTCTCGACTTGCTTCAATCTCTCTTTGTCTCCCCCTGTTCTATTCATTGATCCGTGGACTGGATCAATATACATTTTTGTATACAGTATATATTATACATAGAGAAAGACAGAGAAAGAGAGAAATGTATGACAATTGGAAAATTTTCAAATCTTATTAAAATAAATTTTGTGCTTATTAAGGAAGCATATTTCTTAAAAATGTTATTAAATTGAGCATCTATAATTCATTAAGATTTTAGCTCCGAAAACTTAAAAATTTTATGGATTTATTGTTGAAATGAGAACAATGAGAAGCCTGAATTTACACCTTTCTCTATGGAATAGAAAATTTCCTTTTTGAAAAAAAACCTTCGAGGTAACTTGGATAAATATTTCAGTTTCTAAATGAAAAACTGAAGTATGTCAGGGTAAATGATTGTTCTCAGTGCTACACAGAGTTTGGCCCATAATACATTTACAATTCCTTAAGGTACATGTTGTAATGATCAATTCATCTTGTGATTGTGAAAACTTCTATTTGTGTGTGTGTGTGCATGTGTGTGCATATGTGTGTACATGTGTGATACTGCATATTGAAATCAAAGCCTTATACTTACTAGGCAAGCCCTCTACCACTGAGCTACATCACGTGCCTTACAAGTGCTATTCTTAAAAGTTTTTTTTAAAAATTATACTAAGGAACATATGTCAGTGCTGAGAAAAATTCTTAATGATAAAATTTTTATTGCTTCTTGCAGTGATCTGAATAAAATACGGCTACTGAGGTGTAGCTACTTTTACAATATTTGTAATATATAAATGATATTATTTTGGTCTTTTGCATTTTCATTAATTATTTAGAAAATATCAAGCTCTGTGATTTTATATTAATAGATGCACATCTTTAAAGGAGCAAGAGAAAGAAGTCCGTGATACAAATACAAACACATTTCCCAGGAACTTTGCTATGAAATGAACTCTATTACTCTCATGTATTTGGAATTCAAAACCAAGTTATAACATATGCATATTTTTATTCTGAAAGAATAATACTTAGGTACATAATTTTCACAGAACAATAGCTACCTGAATAGAAGGGAATGGAAATCTTGTTCTATACTTTCATATATATATACAGGAGTGAAATGGAGACTATTTTCTAAGCTATGCATAAGAATTATGGCCAACATCTTACCACAGGGATAAACATCATCCATAAGAAGATCGTCATGCCTCAGTTTCAGTAGTTTGGACTTATTTTTTTTGTCCAAAGCTGCATTTTTGAAGTGCATTTCAATGTGATCAGATAATTCCCCCATAAGTTTCTTGATTAGCAAATAATGTACCAAAATACTTCTTTTGAAAAATCATATATGAAGTGATTGAACCATTTCACAAAAAGTGCTCAAAATCATCTTCACTAAAATATACATAAAGGGGCTGGGGATTTAGCTCAGTGGCATGAGCACCTGCATTGCAAGCAGGCAGTCATGAGTTCAATCCCCAGTACCATAAAAAGGAAAAAGACTATATATATTTTTTTCATAAAATCTTCAAGTTGCTGATTTATTGGGATCAAAAAGAATGGAAACTGCCCCTGTCAAGACACATACTTTATGGACTCATTGCTAGCTCATCCAAAATTGTCTTTTAATTCATCCAGTGGCTATATTTTGTGATCTACGCCATGACTTTTCCACAACTTCTCTAAAGTAGTACACTAGTTGTGTCAAGAGAAGAAATAAATATCACTAAAGAGATACAATTAAACACTGAAATGATTCTTTCATAATGTGTGTTCATTTTACATATTGTCCACTTGCATCTAATGACAAAGCAATGAAGAAGTTAATCTACAACTCTTAATTTAAAAGAAACAGACAACATGAGTAATCTGTTCAGCTATCAAATCTGATATTTTTCTGCATCATGTTTCTAGTATGCATATTTAATGGTTGAGTGTGTCTCACATTCCGATATCATTCACATGCCAATGCTTTCCTAGGTATACAGAATGGAAGAGCTGTGAAGGCCAGAGGCTTTTATCCTGATTACCAAATAAGGTCTGAAAATGTTCCACTAGTTTGTGCATTGAGCTGTGTGATTAGTACCTAAATTACTGTGAAGGGTCCAGGAAGTTTGAGAAACCAAGAACATGGATAATTTGCTAAGAAATGATTCACTGAGAAACTTTAAGAAAGAAAACCTATGGCCTGCAACTTTAAATGTCATAGCCTTGGAGAAGACCAAGTACTATAGAGCTCACACCTCAACAAAATTATCTCTAGGTGTTAGATGTGAAGGACAACACTTAATGACTTCTTTGAGGTGTTTTGATCCAATTCTTTTCTTTTCCACTAGTCTGACATTTTGGAGTGAAAATGACTACCCTGCACCATTATATGTCAAACTTTTTAATGTTCATTATTATTTAATTTTTAAAAATCAGAAAAGATAGAAATAATATGTAATTTCAAAAAATAGTAAGAAATTAGCACTTGTAGATACGTTGCATATCTTAGTCTTAAAAGTAGTTATTCAGATTAAAAGATGTGGAAAAATGATTAAACAATCAAAATTGAAAGCATAAACTATACTTTTTTACTTTCTGATCAACTTACAGAGATTCCTGGTATACTCTTCCATATATATATATATGGAAAAATATTTTAGCCATTTGTCCCACATATATGCATATGTACCCATATATAGAATTTTTTCCTCCTTTCTTATATCTATTCCCCCATTCTAGTTGTTCATTCCTTGTGAGCACTTCATTTTTAGTTCATTTTCACAATTTATATTTTATATTTTGGAAATTATCAGTCTTTCAATATTTTTAGCCTTTTATTTACTCTAGAGAGACAATAGAATATATATTCGTGAGTTTGATTCATTTCTCGTATAAATATGGCCTCAGGTTGCATCCATTTACCTAGAAAAGTATAAAGCTTACCTTTCTGGTAAGCCAGTAGTACTCCACTGTAAAAAAAGTACTACATATTTTTATCCATTATGTTGTTGATGGTCATTTGGTTGTTTCCAAGGCTTTGCTATTGCAAATTGCTTTTCTATAAACCTGTGTGCACATATCATTATGGCATGATGTTTTCAATTCTTCAGGAAAAATACCCAAAAGGTGAATTCCTAGATTAAATGCGACATGTTGAAATCTAATTTTTGTGAAAATTTCACACTGAATTCCACGTGGTTATACCAGTCTACAATACCAACAAGAGTGGAGAAGCACTTTTACAACATAATCCTTCTAGTATTTGTTATTGGTTGGTTTCTTGAATGCCGCAATTTTTTCTGCAGTGAGAGGGGATGTCAATGCTGTTTTAATTTGCATTTCTGTAATATTTATATTGTGATATTTATTTGCCAATGGTATTTAATCATCTGAGAAGTGCATGTTCAATTCTGATGTCCATTTTTAAATTGGGAGCATGGCCTTTTAAGTTTTTTGTATGTTATTGATACAAGTTCTCTGTCAGTGGGACAAATGGCTAAAACATTTTTCCCATTCTGTGAGGTTTCTTTTCACTCTGTTGGTGATTTCTTTTGAAGTGCAAATCTTTTTAATAATTTGTTTTGTCATGAACTCTTTGCCTACCTATGTGTCTTCAAGATTTTTAATTAACTTGTCTGCCAGGAGCCTTACTGTTTCTATTTTAATATTTAAATCTTTGATCCATTTTGATTTTATTTTGGTGCATGGTGTTAGACATGGATCTAATTTTAGTCTTCTGCATGTGGAAAGCCAACTTTTCATCAGCATTTATTAAGGATTGTATTGTTCTTCCAGTAAAGATGTTTGACATCTTTGTCAAAGATAAGATAGTTGAGCTTTTTGTAGTTGTCTCTGCATCTTCTAATGTGTTTCCTTGAAACTTGGGTCTCTTTTATTGTCAATATCACATTGACTTTATCACAGTAGCTTTGTAGTATAATTTCAGGTCATGGACTGATGTGCCTCCTACGTTGCCTTGCTTGCTCAGGATTGCCTTTGTTATTTTAGGTCATTTCTATTTTGAAATGATTTTGAGGAATGATTTCTCTAGATCTGTGAGATATGTTAATGATATCTTGATCAGGATTGGATTAAATCTGTATAACAGTTTTAAGAATATAGTCATTTTCAATATGTTGCTAATTCCTAAGCAAGAGGTAGAAATATTTTACAGTCTTCTGATCTCCTCTTCAATCTCCATATTTATAGTATTGTACTTTTCAGTGTTATAGATCTTTTGCATCTTTTATTAGAACAATCCTATTTTGTTTATTGGGATGCTACTGTGAAAGATGTTAATGCAATAACTTTCTCAGTGTTTTCCTTGTACATGTACAGCAATGATATGGATATTTGACAGCTGACTGTACCCAGCTACACTGTTGAACTGGCTTATTGACTGTAGTAGACTTTTGATGGTGCTTTAGTCATCTTCTATGTAGTGTATCATGTCACCTGAAAATATGATAATTTAACTTCCTTTTGGTTCTTATTATTTCTGTTTCTTTCTCTTGTCTAATTGTTCTGGCTAAGTTTTTCAAAATTATATTGACTAACGGAAAGTAGCAACAACTTATATTCTTCATGATTTTAGAGTGAAAGATTTCAGTATTCATGCACTTAGTAAGATGATGGCTATTGGTTAGTCATAGTTGTCTTTTATCACACTGAGATGAAAACTACCTCTTCTGATTTTGTTTAGGGTTTTTATCATGAAGGAGTGTTGGATTTTATCCAAAGATTTTTCTTTATCTGTTGAGATGATCCTGTGACTTTTGTCTTTTGCTTTGTTGACATTGTGCATTGCATTTATTGATTTGTCCATCTTAAAGAATTCCACTTGTTCATGGTGTATAATCTCTTTGATAATTTGCTGCATGATGTTTTATTGAGATTTAAGGCATCTATGTTACTTATGGAGATTTGTCTAATCATAATCTTATTTGCTTGTGTCTTTCTCTTGTATCTGAGAAATATCTGACTTCATGGGTGAGTTAGGAAGAATTGTTTACATTTCAATTTCATTATAGAATTTGAGGAGTTTTTTTGTTAAATTATCTCTAAATTTCTTGAAGAATTTAGTAGTTCATCATCTCTAAATTTCTTTTTTTTTTCTTTAGAGAAAAAATCAAAACAGATGTAAGGGTATAAAAAATACAGAATTTCAAACAAACTAAGAAATCACTAGTTGATAAATCACATAGTTATCTTAGAAACACTTGTTCAAGTTACAAAATCAAAGCATAAAAAGTGGACAGTCAGACAATGACAGTACAAACTATTCCGTTTGATGAACCAACAAAAACAGTAATATGGGTATCTATCTTACACACTTAAACATACATACATAATAATAAAAAAACTTAAGAGTTATAAGATCCAAAATGTATAATAGATATAATAGTGAAAAGGAAAGAAAATGCTCTAAAGGACCTAATTGTTTGTATGATCTCTAAATTTCTTGTAGAATTCAGTAGTGAATCTTGCAAATTCTTATAGAATTCAGTGATGAATTCTACATGACCTATGTTTTAGTTTTTTACTGCATTTTAATTACATAATTTTTCAATTTTCAATTTCATAAACTAATGTTGGGTTTCTCAGAATTTTTATATCATATTGATCAGTATTGCTACTTCAAATGTTTCTAGGAATCCCCCGTTTTCTGTGATTTCCATCCTATGAGAGCATAGCTTTTTTAAAAAGTATTGATGATTTTCTGAATTTTCAAAGGATCTGTAGTGAATTCACCATTTTAATTTCCTCTTGGTTGCATTTGCAATTATCTTTTTGATTAGGTTTGATAGGGCTTTATCATTTTTTATTTTTTCAGAGAACCATCTTTTCAATTCACTAATTCTTTGTGTTTCTTTCTTAGTCTCAGTTACATAAATTTTGGCTGTGATGTTTATACTTTCCACCTTTCTTTGGAATGTTGGCTTGACTTACTCTTCTTTTTCTAGAAGTTTTAGTTCTAGCATTAGGTTATTTCTTCTCAAAATGTCTTCTGGATGTGAGAATTCACTGCTATAAATTACCTCCTTAGAACTTCTTTTGTTGTATCTGACCAGTTTGTAGAAGTTATTCTTGAATTTTCATTTAAAGGTGTACTTTTCAAAATTATTATTAACTTCTTTTTGAGTTAAATGCATTTCTTATATACAGCTTATTGTTGGATCTTGTTTCATGATCTCTTCTGGTAAGTTGTTTGTTTTGATCTATGAAGTTAGACCATTTACACTTATTGTAACATCTGATGTGTATTGGCTTTGCTTTGCCTTGTTATTTTCATACTCTAGAGTCCCTGGTTTTCCACTCTTTAATTGTTTGTATGCTTGGAAGTTTCTTTGTGTCATTGTACTTGGACTTGTAATCATATTTTTTTCCATCTAGAGTATATCTTTATATATCCTTTGCTTAGTGGTCATAAATTTCCTCAGTTGTTCTTTGTCGTAAAAGTATCTTATTTCTCCACTGATTTTGAGAGAGAGTTTTGCAGAGTACATCAGTCTGATTTCAAGTTGTTTTCATTTCAGGACTTGAAGTGATTCATTCCAAGGATTTTTATCTGAGTGTCTGTGTTGAGAAGTATTCTGTGATTCTGCTGGGTTTTCCTTTATGGTTGATCTGCTTCTTTCCTCTATAACATCTGCTAATATTCAATTTGTGTGTTGAATGTCTGGAATCTGTATTATTAAGTGCTTGAGAGTAGGTTTATTTGGTTATGGCAACTCATGTATTTATTTGCCATTTGTATTTCTTCATCTGAGAATTGTGTATTCATTTCAGATCCCCATTTGTGAATTTGGATTTTGGGTATCTGATTTTTTAAAATTCTTTATATGTTTTAGAGAGAAGTTCTTTGTCTGAGGGACAGTTCACTAAGATTTTTTTCCCAGTGCATGGGTTTTCTTTTTACTATGATGATTTCTTTTGACATGCAGAAAATTTTTAATAGGACATGATCCCATTTATTGATTCTAAGTATTTCCCTTGCGGTTTGATGTCTGTTCATTAATTCTGAACCTACCCTCATGTCTTCAAGGTTTTGACCAAATTTGTTTTCCAATTGATTTAGTGTTCTGTTTTAATATTCAGATATTCAATCAATTTGTATTTTAATATAGTATATGGTGATAGGCAGGGGTCTAGTTTTAGTTTTTGGTACATGGAGAGCCAGTTTTTCCAGCACCATTTATTAAAGTGATTGTCCTTCTTCCAGTGAACCTCTTTGTACATTTTATCAAAGATAAGGTGGCGCAGTGTCTTTGTACTTGTGGTTGTATCTTCTAATCTATTACATTGATATACAGCTCTGTTTTTATTCCACTACCCTGTTGATTTTACTACAGTTGCTTTGTAGAATAACTTCAAGTTAGGGATTGTGATGTCTTCAGAATTGCCTTTGCTGCTTGGAACTGTCTTTGCAATTCTAGATCTCTTCTCATTCCAGATGAATTTTAGGAGTGATTTCTCTATATCTTTGAGGCATGTTGATGGTATTTTTATTGGGATTGCATTGAATCTGTATAACACTTTTGGGAGAATGGCCATTTTCACAAAATTTATTCTTCCAATCCATGAGCAAGGGATGTCTTTCCACTTTATGAGATCCTCTTCAATTTCTTTTTTCAATGTATTATAATTTTCCTTGCATAGTTCTTTAACATTGTTCATGAAAGTAATTCCTAAATATTTCATTTTTTTGGTTGCTAGTGTAAAGTGTGTGGCTTCTCTTATTTTTGTCTCTGTGATCTTGTTGTTAGTGTATAGGAATACTATTGATTTTTGCATATTGATTTTGTATCCAGCTACATCACTGAATTTATTTATTATAGCTAAGAGTCTTTCAATGGGGTTTTGGGGGTCTTCTATGTAGAGTATCATGGCATCTGCAAATAATGATGATGTAACTTCTTTTCCTATCTTTACCCCTTTTATTTCTCTCTCTTGTCTAATTGCTCTGGCTAATACATCCAGTACTATATTAAATAGGATTGGTGAATTGGGACATCTTTGCCTTGTGCCTAATTCTGAAGTAAAATTCTTCAGTTTTGGCCATTAGTATGATTCTTGCTGTTGGTTTGTCATGGATGGCCTTTATTACATTGAAGTAAAGACCATCTATTCCAATTTTCTATAAAGTTATAATCATAAATGAATGTCAGACCTTATCAAAAGCTTTTTCTGCAGCTATAAAAATGATCATGTGACTCTTACTTTTGGCCTTATTGATATGATGGATTACATTTATTGATTTACATATGTTGAACCATCCCTACATTCCTGGGATGAACTCCACTGGTCATGGTATATAATCTTCTTGATGATTTGCTGCATCCTATTTGCCAAAATTTTATTGCAGATTTTTGCATCTGTGTTCATTAGGGAGATTGGCCTGTAGTTCTCTTTTATAGTTGACTCTTTCTCAGGTTTTGTTACTAGAGTAATATTTGCTTCCAAGAATGACTTAGAAAGGATTGCTTCCCTTTCAATTTCATTGAAGAGTTTGAGGAGTATCGGCATTAAGTTTTCTTTGTCCTTCTTGCGGAATTCTTCAGTGAATCCGCCTGGGTCTCGGCTCTTCTTTGTAGTTAAGTACTTAATTACATTTTTTATTTCATTAATAGAAAATGGGTTATTCAGCACTTTTACATCTTCTTGACCTAGCTTTGGTACTTCAGTTGTTTCTAGGTATCTGTTTATTTCTTCTGTGTTATCAATGCTATGAGAGTAGAGATTTTCAATATAGGTGTTGATGATCCTTTGTATTTCTACAGATTTCACCTCTTTCATGCCTTATTGCATGAAATTTGAACTTCTTTTCTTTTTAAAATAAGGTTGGCTAGGGGCTTATCAATTTTATTGATTCTTTCCAAGAACCAACTCTTTGATTCATTGATTCTTTGGATTGTTTTCTTAGTCTTTATTGCATTAATTTCTGCTCTGATTTTTATAATTTTCTCCCTTCTTTTGGCTTTCATTTTGACTTGCTCTTCTTTTTCTAGATGTTTGAGGATTAGCATCAGGATATTTATTTGTATTCATTCTCTTTTCCTGATGTGGGAACTCAGTGCAATATATTTTTCTCTGAAGACAGCTTTCATTGCATCTCACAGATTCCAGTAAGTTGCATTTGTATTTTCATTTGCTTGGGGGTATTGTTTAATTTCTTCTTTAATTTCCCCTGTGACCCAATGTTTATTCAGGAGTGTGTTATTCAATTTCCATATGTTGTGTCATTTTTGCAGTATCTTTTATCATTAAGATGCTGAGTCTGGAACTCTAGGACTTAATGTTTGTCCTGCTGGATATGGGACTTGCTTTGTTTCCAATGCTTTATATTTCCCTGCTTGTAACTTTTGGAATGGTAATGTTTATCTTGTGCCTTTGCATTTCAAAAATGTTTAACATTGTTTCATTTGTACAGGGGGTTATAGTTAAGAGTTTACCATAGATCTTGGAGGAGACTTGGGACTTGGACTATTCAGCAATGCTGAAACTGTTAGGATTTTGGCAACTCTTGGAGGTGGACTAAATGTCTTTTATATAAAGGATGTACATGAGTCCTGAGGGCCAGGGGTTGAATGTCATGGTTTATGTCTGTGGCACCCAGGCCTCAGGAGTTTGAATTGTGCATTTGTTATTTATTCATTGTCTAGTGCTTGGATTGATGGTGTGAGTGCTCCACCCACATATGGGTGGAACCAGGATGTGATGTAATGGCATGAAGAAGGTGTGTCTTGCTCTTTGCTTGTTCCTGTTTCTTGTTTGCAGCCACTATGAACTGCAGCCAAGCCATGCCCACCTGCCTTGGAGCCAACTGCATGTGGACAGAAACCTTCAAAAACTGTAAGAAATAAACCTTTCCTTCCTCAACTTTGGGCTTCAGGTATTTTGTCTCAGCGATGTGAAAAAAGTAACTAAGACAGTAAGGACTTAATTATGTTTTCAATTTCACTAATAGAGATTGAGGTATTTTGCAATTTTACATCTTCTTGACCTAGATTTCGTACTTCATGTGTTTCTAGAAATCTGTGTATTTCTTCTGTGTTATCAAACCTATGAGAGTAGAGGTTTTTGAAATAATTGTTAAGGATCTTCTGTATTTCTACAGAGTCTGTAGTGACTTTGCCTTTTTCATTCCTTATTGCATGAATTTGAGCTTTTTCTTCCCTTTTTTAATATGGTTCCTAGGGGCTTATCAATTGTACTTATTCTTTCACAGAACCAACTCTTTGATTTATTATTTTAATTGTTTTCTTAGTCTCTATTGCATTAATTTCTGCTCTGATTTTTATAATTTCCTATCTTCTTTTGGCTTTGGGCTTGACTTGCTCTTCTTTATCTAGATGTTTGAGATGTAACTTCAGGTTGTTTATTTCTACTTGTTCAGTTTTCCTGATATGGAAACTCAGTGCAGTAAATTGTCCTCTGAGGTCATATTTCATTGCATCCCACAGACTTCAGTAATTTTTGTACTTGTATTTTCATTTGCATGTAGGTGTTGTTTAATGTCTTCTTTAATTTCTGCTGTGGCCTACTGATTACTCAAAAGTGTGTTATTCAGTTTCCATGTGTTTGTGTGATTTTTGCAGTATCCTTTATCATTAATTTCTAATTTCATGAACTATGATCCAATAACATGCAAGGGATAATTTCAACTCTTTTGCATTTATTTAAATATGTTCTATGAGCTAATATATGGTCTATTTTACAGAATGTCCCATGTAATGCTGAGAAGAATGTGTATTCGAATATTGTTGGATGGAACACTCTGTATATGTCTATCAAGTCCATCTGTTCACATGTGTGATTCACTTCTGTTATTTCTTTGCTGATTTCCTGTCTGGTTGACCTGTTCCTTGGTGTAAATGGTCTGTTATGGTCTCCTGTTATAATTGTGTTGCTGCTAATTTGGTATTTCATTTCTGTTAATATTTGTTTTTATAACTTGGTGCTCTGGAATTTGGTGCATATATGTTTAAGATAGTTATCTCACCCTCTTGAAGCTTTCCCCTAACCTTTATGTAATGACCTTCTTTATCTCTTCTGATCCTTTTTGACTAGAAGTTTACATTGTCTGCAAACAGAATAGCTACCCCTGATTTTTTTGAATTCCCGTTGCCTGAAATATTCTTTTCCATTGTTAGAATTTCCGTCTGTGAGCTACTTTTGGGTTAGCTGGGGTTCTTTTGGACAGAATATGGTTGGATTTTGTTTCTTGATCCATTCTGTCAGCCCATTTCTTTTAATTGGTGCATTGAGTCCATTTACATTAATGGTTATAACTGTTATATGTTGGTTTATTTTTGATTTGTTATCTTTCTACTGTTGCATCTTTATCTTTCTGTTCTGTTTAATTGTTTGCTTTGCTTGGGGCTGGGGATTTAGCTCAGCGGCATAAGTGCCTGCCTTGCATGCCGGGAGTCGTGAGTTCAATCCCTGGTACCGATAAAAAAAGACAAAAAAAAATGTTTTCTTTGCTTAGTGATTTTCTCCTAAGTGTATCTAAACTGTCTTTTAGTATTCTTTGCAGGGTTAGTTTGGTGATCATGAAGTTCTTCTGCTGTTCTTTGTCATGGAAGTATCTTATTTCTCCACCCATTTTGAAGCACAGTTTTGCAGGGTACATCAGTCTAATTTGGAAATCATTTTCCTTAGAATCTGAAAAACTTCACTCCATGCTCTTCTTGACTTTACTGTTTGTACTGAAAAGTCTGCTGTGATTCTGATAGGTTTTCCTTTATAGGTTATCTGTCTTTTCTCTCTGACAGTTTTTAATTTTTATGTTTTTATTGGATTTCTAGGATGGTGATTATTTATTTCTGAGGGTAGTTTTATTTTGCTTATGGCTATTTGGAGTTCTGTATGCTTCACTAATGCTGATATCATTTTCCAATCTCATGTTTCGGAAATTTTCAGGTATTACTTCTCTAAATACCCTTTTGACATTCTTTATGTTGTCCTCTTCTTTTTCATTTATCCCTATCTATCTTATATTGTTTTTCTTTGCATCATCTTGCAGCTGTTGAATTGTTTTTCTTGATTTCTTGTTTTTAAAGGATCTTTCCTTTCCTGTTCACTAGCTTCAATCATGTCTTTGAGGTCTGAAAATCTATCCTCACTTTCATTGAGGAGGTTTTTATAGCTTTCTATTGAATTTTGGATTTCCTGTATATCTCTTTGCATCTGCTTTATGTATTCTGTTTGTTTCTTATATTGTTCTTCCAGGTATTCTACCTTTTTCTTTACTTCTTCCAATTTTTTACTGTGTCTTCTTTAGATATATTCAACATCTCTTTCATTTCTTTTATTATTTCTTCTGTTGCCTGGGAGATTGTTCCTAGTTTGAATTCCTTTAAAGCTTCCCAGATTTGCTTCTTTATTTCAGTTGCTATTGGATCCTATGTTTCAGGTTTATGGCATATATTTTCTTCTAGGTACATTGCTCCTAAGGTTTCTTGGGATGGACTGGATGTTTGAGATTGCATTTTGTCTTTCATTTGGTCATTTTCCTATATTTCTGTGTTTCAAGTGTTGTTCCAAAGGTTTCCCTGGGTGTGTTGGAAATTGTCTCCTATGTTCTGCGCTCTTGGGACTCCTCTGGTAGCATAGCTCCCTCCTTGGGCAGTGAGGGCCCCGATTAAAAGAAGGTTGCCAGGCATGTCTGAGGTAAACCTAAAGCCTCCCTAAGAGACACAGCTCCCACTCTGGCAGCAAAGCTCCCCAGATAGAAAGAGGGCCACCCAGGCTTAGTCCAGGCAGGACCAAATTCAGTGAAACCCAATCTAGTGTGGCTACAAGCCCAGTGGGACCCCAACCACCTACAGCAAGGATCTCATACTCTCCTAGTGATTAGATGTTGTGTAACCATCCACCTCTTTGGCTAGCAAAGCTCCTTGGGCTCATAGAAGGTCACCCCTATGGCCTAGTAGGCCTCAAACCTCCTCTGTAGGGCTGCTCCCTCCTTCAGGTGGTGGCAGTATTGCTGGTGCTCTCCAGGCTGAGTGGAGGTGGCCCAGCAAGGCTGGAGCAGGTTCCCATAGCTCGGCCCAGCTCCCTCCTCCAGATCGGGCAGCTGCAGCATGCCCTCAGGGTGGAGCGAAGTTGGTTTGCAAGGCCCAAACAGGTTCCCCTGGCTTGGCCCAGCTCCCTCCTCCAGGTGAGGCAGCTGCAGTTCTTGATTCACTCTTTCTGTATTTATTTTTGTTGGTGAATTGAGGCCATTTTCATTAACATTTACAATTGGCATGCATTGACACATTTCTTACATTTAATCCTCTTGTTGGCCCCTCCATTTTTCCCTCCATTAAATTACCTGCCATATTTGGCATCTCCCTCTGTTGGTGATCCTAGAACTGTAGTCATCTTTATCTCTTTCTAAAATATCCTTCAGAGCTCTTTGTAGGGTTGGTTTAGTGATCATAAATTCCTTCATTTGTTCTTTATCATGGAAGTGGCTTTTTTTCATCAATTTTGAAAGACAATTTTGTAGTACATACCAATCTGGGTTGTAAGTTGTTTTCTTTCTGGATTTGATACACTTCATGCTCTTCTTGAGTGATTGTGTTGAGAAGTTTACCACGATTTGGATGGGCTTTCTTTTATAGGTGATCTGTTTCTTTCTCTAACAGCTTTTAATGTTCTTTTGCTGAATTTCTTTTTGCTAAATTTATGTGTGGGTGTTAATTTATTTGATTATGGTTAGTTTTTGGTCTACATAACTTGCTTATCTAAATGTGAGATACTTTAGCCATACTTGGAAAGTTATCTATTTCTTCTGTAAATAGACTTCTATGTCATTTTGCTGGTACCTGATTTTTCAGTGACACTTATTCTTAGTTATTATTCTTGTATTGTGGTACAGTTGTTAAATTGTTACTACCTTGTTCTTTGTTATTTCTAAGATACTTTGCTCTCACAATTGCTAGCTGCAATCCTCTTTTCAGGTCTGAAGGTCTGTATTCAGTCTCTTTGAAGATGTTTTGCCAGAGTTTGATGAAATTTTTAGTTTCCTGTGTATCTCTTTGAAACTGATTCATGCATTGTTATTGCTTCCTTTATTTTTCATTTTCCTTTTTTTTATATTTATCTTTTTAAAATCTATATCTTCCATATATATGCTCTGTAATTTTTCATTATGTTTGTGATTTCTTCTTTTACCTAAGATATTATTTCTTTCACAGTCATATTAAGTTGTTTATTTCAGTTGCTATCATTCAGAGATTTCATGTATGTGACTTCCAATTTTTTCTATATCTATATCTCCCAGAGTTGCTCTGTGTGGTCTGGAAGTCTGAGATTGCCTTGCTCCTTAATCTTGTAATTTTCCTGGATTCATCCTGACAAACCAGGTGTGGAATCCAAGG
This sequence comes from Cavia porcellus, assembly GCF_034190915.1. NCBI lineage: Eukaryota > Metazoa > Chordata > Mammalia > Rodentia > Caviidae > Cavia > Cavia porcellus. The sequence continues at coordinate 43,864,751 of NW_026947513.1, read as the reverse complement.
AGCTTCCTGAATTTGCTGCCACTCTGTGAGAAAGTAATGATCCACGCACCTGGGTTTCACCAAACATAAGATCTCAGGGAGACAGTGGGACATGGGGCAAGATTATCCAAGGACTGCATAGCTCTACTGATGCTTCCCTGATTGTCTTTTATGTGGGTGGAGTTGCTTCTTCTCTTATTCTGTGTGGCTGTACCAGGACTCCACAAATGATGTCAGACTTTCAGGGGTGTGTTTGATTCCCATAGCCTCTTGCTGGCTGCTTGTGGGAAGCAAGCATCTCCAGTTGCAACCTCTTGGTATACAGGCCTCTTTTGGCTTTTTCTCCCTTCCTATGCTGATTACCTGAGGGAAGCAAGCACTCCAATGGCAGCAGGCACACACAGATGAGTATGACTGTTTCTCCCTGCCTGTGCTGGTTGCCCTTAGGAAGCAAGCTCGTGAAGAGTAACAAGCATGCACTGGTCAGTCTAGTTTTTTCTCCCTGCCCATCCTGGCTCCCCACAGGAGGAAAGATCCCCAATGGTGGTCACTTTTGATTCTATGACAGAAAAGCCTGGGTCAAAGCTACTCCTAAAATTTATATGGAACTATAAATCACTTAGAATAGCAAAATAAATTTTGGGTAATAAGGGCTTCACAATGACATCACAATTTCAGACCTCAAATTATACTACAATTATACTACTATCATTATGCTTTAATGATCAATAAAGAATGGTCTTTAAAAATGGCAGGTCAACAGAACACAATAGAAGGTAGAGTTATGGCTCCACATACACTTATATAAACTGTAAAAAGAAGCCTAATCTCTTGACTGAAGGAAAGAGACTCATTAGCAAATGGTGCTAGGAAAAATTGCTGTTCACATACTGAAGTCTGAACTTTGCTTTGTAACTGTAGCCATGCACTAAAATAAAATTGAAAAGAATCTAACATCTCAACAAATAAGTGAAACACTTAATTTGCAAGCAGACAAAATACATAAGCTTTAAAAGCCATATATTTATATTGTCTTTTATAATAAAATCCCCATCATGAAACAAATAATTCCAAGATTGACAAGTGAGATCTCATTAAATTTAAATAGTTTTGCCCACAAAAAACTTACCAACAAAATGAAGTGGTATCTATAGAATGGAAAGCATTTGGCCAGCTACTCCTTAGACTGAGGAATAACATCTAGAAAATATTAAAACTCAAAAGAAATTAAAAGCCACCCATATTCAAAGACCCAACTAAAATGAATAGATAATTTCTCAGTTGAAGCAATGCAAACAGCCTATAAATACATAAGGAAAGGTTACATACACATCACTAGAGGAATCTTTTCATTGCCATTCTGATATAAACAGAGACCACTTTAAATCCCTTCCCCCTGCTATGCTTTTAAAGCTGTTGTGGATACATCATCATAGGTCACTAAGGGTAAAGAATTATAGCTACACCATACAATTCTGAATTATTTTTTGACACTTTTCTTAAGGAAATGCAATTCCTTGTATGTTTTCAAAGCCTGATTCTGGTGAATAGGCACCCTCTATACTAAGTTTTTCCCCTCAAAAGTTCAAGTGTCAATTTTTCCCACAACCTCCCTTTTTGTAGTTATGACCCTCTAAAATAACTTGTGCCTGTATCAGCATGGCTAGTTAGGCCTGTGGTTACAGAGCAAGCGCCCTAGGGTTTGTTCTGAAATAAACCTGTCCTGTTAAGATCTTACCTCTCCTTCTTTCTCCCTAACAGCTCACCATTCCAGAAATGCAAATGGAAAAATATCAAGATTCCATATTATCCAAGACAAAATGGTTACCAGCAGGAAGTAAATCAATAAGAAATATTAGTGAGGCTATGAAAAGTTACTCTTTTTCATTGTTGATGGGAGTATAAATTGGTTGAACCACTATAGAAATCAGTTTTGAGATTTAGAAACTAAAAATATAAATTATATTTTGCATGCTATTTTACCACAAGAGTTAAGGATTTCAAGCCACAGTGATATATGTATTTCCATGTTTATAGCAGCACAATTCACGCTAGCTGAATCTTGGAAACAGTATATATGCTCATCAACAGATGAATGGTTTAAGAAAATATAGTATTTATATGAAAGAGAGTAACAGCCTAAAGAAAGATAACTTTGAGACACTTGAAGATAAGAGGATGCAACTAGAGACCAAAATATTGAGAACTAAATTAGATAAATGGGCTTGAACAGTGTGTGCTTTGGCTTATAAGTTTTATTGAACAAAAGAGAGAAAAGAAAAAAGTTTTCTAAATATATCTCTGTTGTCAGTTTTTTAGTTTTACTTCACTATTAATTGAGAGATCACTTTGGAGAATTTCCATTATTTTTAATACGTTAATATTTTTATTGCTGCTATGGTCATGATCTATTTTGCATAAAAAGAAAAATAATTCCCAGAACAGAAAAATCTATAAACACAGAAGATGAGTGGTTTGCTAGTTTGAAGTGACAGAGATTGAATGATGGCACTAGTAGATAAACTGACCGTTTTGGGAAAAACAACGATGATCTAAATTTGACTAAGGCCTTGTTTATAAAATATTGTCAATGTGCTAAAATATACTGCATCTTACATTTTAAGTTGTAAATGTTGTGCTATGCTAATTTTATCTCCATTAAGCTGTCACTGCAACAAAATTAAAAGAAGAAAAACAACCAAAGAATTATTTGAGCACATGAGTAGTCAATGTTGTGTACCTATCTCTATAATTTAATAATTGTGAATAAGCTCAACAAATTCATTTAATTTTCAGAGTATTTTACTAACAAATGAAAAAGAGGTTGCACTTTGATTTAGTGCATATCATTATTGCTAAAATAGTGTTTATGCATACTATATTTTCAAGGTTTACTGGTTAGATATGACCAGATTTTAAGAGAAAATCATTATCATTTTCTTTTCTTAACATTATTGCCATAATATGATGATTGAAAATTATTTGTAATTTATTTATGTAGATGAGTGTTTTCCATATGTCAAAATGACAATTATCTCTCTCTTCAAACCAATTGTTTAAAAGCTTTTCTTTCTATCAAGAACTGGTCCTCACATAGTTTTTTTCCTCTCTGTGTGTACACTATGCAGTGTATTGTACATCTATGTATAACTATAGATATTTAAAGACATGGAGAATTTTTTGCATTATTGTTCCCTAAAGCATAAACTTTAAAAATGAATGCACACAATATTTTGTTCATTTGTGCCACCTTTGGTTTTACTTTCTATGTGTTTTGAAAGTAAATAAGTCAAAAAATAATATGAATTTCTGGTTTTCATTTACTCAAAATCCTACATGTTAAAGTGGCAGAAACATCTGACTATAAAGATACTGTAAAAAATTAAAGATCTACTTGAAGGAGGAGGGAAATCAAATGTACTCTAATGGTACTAAACAAAAATGCTCAGAGCTTCAATTAACAGTCCTAACTAAAGGGATATATTCCTTCCATTTTGTGTCTTACTATCCAGTTATATACAACTATTGGGTAAAACAAAAAGTAGATAATATTCAAGGCCACATATAGGAAAAAACATATATTCAAGGTCACATATAGGAAAAAAAGAACATATAGTAAAAATATTTTATTAATTCAAATCAAATACATCAGGAGTGTACAAGGTTTGAGGAATAAAATTATTTAGGGTAAGTAACAATTTGTAAAACATGTAGAAATTTGTATAATTCATTTGGTATTTTTCAAGTGATGTGCGCTATTAAATCTTCTACAAAATAAAATATTTGCATTAACAATGTGCTGTGAAATTAACTAAATTCACCATGTCTTCTCTCTGCCCTAAAACATGGGTCCTCGCAGCTAATCCTACCCTTTCTCTTATATTTTTGCTCATGAAATTGTGATCTGCCCAAATTTTAATCAGAACTTTCTCTAATCCACTTGCCAGACTATTTTCAGACTTTTTTCTATTTGCATCCTCTGTAAGTTTTCCATTTCAATATAACATGCAGATTCATCTTGGCTTCCCATCTTCACTCTCCCAGAGTCGCTTTTTGTTCCAGGAAAGAAATAGTCATAATATTTTTTTAAGTAAGTTAAGTTCATTTTATATAGAAATATCTCTACTCTATTTTAGTTATCTGAAGATGATCTCTCCTGCTATATTAACTACTACTTGCCTCTGACGTACTTTCACATACACAAAATGTCCAGTGGATCACACTTTATTCAAATCAAAAATGTTTCTGGAAATACAACAAAGTATTCAGGATTCTTACTTTTCTCAATTTAATACATTATGGTTTTGTTGATTCCCATTTTTTAAATGATTTATATGAAGCATTTTTTCAAAATTAAGCAGAACTATTAGAAGAACAACTGAAATTTGGATTGTATATGCCTTAAATATGATTATAGCATACAATTAACTAAAGAAAGCAATGGACTTGTAAAATATGGATAATCATCTTGTAATGCCTCTATCCATGCCAGTGGAGTTAAATGAAATTAACCCAATTCTGATGCCATGCACTTGAAAGAGCTCTACTCTCTCTTTTTCTTCTTTCCTGCATTCATAAACTTTTGAAAACAAAGCAAGCAACATTTTATGAGAAGAAAAGTAATGGATGCAACAGTAGCCAGGAGGAAGCCAATCACATCCAGAGAGTGGTACTGGTACCAAGTGAGGTTGTAGGCAGGAGGCCTCAGGTGCTTGGCCCCCTTGTGGCGCATGACAAACTCAATCCAGAAGACTGCTCTGTCCAGTGGCTTCATAGGCTGATGATGATGAATAGCTGATAACCTCAGAGCATTGTCTTTATAGCTGAAGGAAAACTAAGTAAGTTCAGAATTATTTAGGAAACTACAGAATTAATATTTTAGGGGGTTGTTAAACTGAAGATTTTAATAAATCTGCCAATAGACCAGTTGTAAAAGTCAAAAACGGTACAATTTAAAGACAAAAGGGGAATTCTTGTCATGGTTTATAAAACAATTATGAGTAGACTTATTAAGGAATACACTATTAAGTAGAAGCCAGTATTGTAGTTTCATCTATAGTTTAGTCATTAAAACTGTAGAATAGAATAACTTTCTCAAATGTAGCACGGACTATGATTTATTGACTTTTTATACTTATCTGCCTTTTGAATTCACAGGTAAATGGAAAATATAAACCCTTGCAACATTCATGTTTTTTCACATTTCATTGTTACTCCTCTGTGATCATCCTTTGTGATTCATCTCATTTCCTTTACAGGTTATTGCAAATTTCTACAATTTACTTAAAACATGTACACTTTTTTTCAATAAAAAAATTAAATAATTTATTGTTACATTCCTGCATGGTTACTCATGATAGCTTTTGGACTAAGAAAATTTTTCTTCCATTGGTTTTATTTCAGAATCAATGGTACTTTCTTGGGATTCATGCAAAAAGTTATCAAAAAGTATTCTAAACATTTTGTTGAAAGTTTGTACTTACAAAGGGTTGTTAGTGACTTTCTTCAATGCATTTAGCAAATCTCTACTTGATAATGTGTTGAATTCCAGTTTAACAGCTGCTCCTTTAGCCTCCATGTGAGCAATGTTATCATATTGTTCCGCAAACAAGGGAATGCCAACCATTGGGATTCCATGGTAGATTGCCTCATAAACTCCGTTGGCTCCTCCATGAGTTATAAAAGCTCTGGTTTTTGGATGACCTAAGATTAGGTGAATGTAAGCATAGTTAGTCATAAGTGTTAGAAATATGATGAGAAATGAACGATTAAAGTGACTAAATGGAGTGTTATTTTATAGATAAAAATTTCATAGCTATAAAACTGCAATGGTAGTGTTTTCATTTCTTAGAAAAAAAAGCACCTTACGTACTGAAAAGGAAAGTAAATGCTACCACATAGATATTATGTAAGCTTTTAACAATGAATGCATATTCCTCAGGGTAAGTTTGTATTATAACTTTTTTATACTATATGCAGGTTCATTCACTAATTTTGACATAAAATGTGTGCAAAGTAAGACAGTGTGATATTGTCATCATAAAAATGTGAATTTTTCCTTTTAAAATTACATCACTGAAAATAAATTAATTGTGTTATTTTAAGTAGTATTTGTAAGTCCCTATTTCTGTGGAAAAGCAGCTGGTATTTGGTATTTCATAAGCAGTGATTTAATTAGAAACAGAAGTACAACCCTGGAATTTATTAAAACATCCTCTTTGAGAAACAAGCACATTTAAAATGAGAATCTTAAGATTCTTTCTAAATATTCCAAAAACCAACTATTACCATTGATTTTACTTACTCTAACACTGGAACTATGCATAATAAAGTTAGGTTTTGGTTTTGATTTAGTAACAATAAATGTTCACAGGTTTGTTTCCTTGAGCAATCATCAGCCTTACCACCTTAGGTTTTCAGCATTTGTTCTCCAGCATCTTACCAAGTAGGTCATTCTGGGGGATCCACTTGTACAATCGAGTGTTGGCTCCTAAAGTATCTGGTTTCTTACCATCAAATCTCCAAACCACCTGTTAGGGTGTAGAGTTCATTTTACCATATTTTGAATTTCAGAATGTAGAGAACATCAATTTAAGAGCCTTTCAAAGAATAGAATTTTAAAATGAAGACAAGTAGACTAAATATTAAGAATTACAAAATGATTGACACAGAACAAATTTTTCAATACTTATTTTATATTTATATTTAATTATTTTGAATGTAATCATGATATTTCAAACATAACAGACAAATGTGACATTATATGCTGGGACAAATTATATTATTTTATTTTATTTTATTTAGCAGAACATATTTATTGAGAGAAATAAAACTTCTGTTCCATAGAAAGACAGAAGAGTTCCAGAGTTGGTTGCCCTGGGTCATATTATTTTAAAAATTGCTTTGCAATTACAATTTTTTACAAGGAATAAAAATATTCTAAGGGCTTGCATCTTCATTAATACACACAAATTTTATACCCTCTTGTTCTAATATTAATGTTAACTGATATTTTAAAAATCATAAAGTTTTTTTCATAATCACTTGTGCCAGAAACTATTTTATTCATTGTGCGATATCATTTTGATACATAAAATATCTAATCCACATAAGAATCCTTTTTTTCAGAAATCTATTCCTTAGCTTTTCAAAGTACTTATAAAGTGTATTGCATTAAAAATTGTAATATCTTGTTATAGAGTCTACAATATAGAAAAATTTTATTATGCATTTTTGACAAAAATACTATCACAAGTACTAAGAATGAAAAATAAATGGTAAAGAACCGGTTTGTAATTTATGAGCAATGCAGCTTTTCAAAAAAAGTACTTATTTTTAAATATTTAAACTTTTTCAACTAATGTTTCCTTCTTCCATGATGCTGTGCAAAATTTTAACAACAGATATATTAAGATGGCCTACTATACCTGAAGCATGTCACCTTGTTCTAAAATAAGGTACTGGTTATAGAAATTACAAACTATTTTCTTAAAATGGAAAATCACTTAGAAATAATTGAGTTCTAATTATTGTGAAAATGTTAAAAGAAACCTCAGTTTCTCAGCCAAATATTGGCATACGAAATTACAAAGCTGTAGTATCTGAAAGTAACTAAAATCTACTGTAGTTCATAGCTACTTAAAGACTGAACTTGAATTAGGTATGTTAGAAAAGTGTTCCTTATAATATGCTATAGAGAGGGGTCATAGCAATTTACCTAGACAGATTTCTTTCAGTTTGACTCTTACTTGTTTTTGGTCTCATGATTGGGAGAACATTAAGCTGGTGGGATAAAAAACAGAATATTTGTGGGGTATATTTTATATTGCATAGGATCTACCATAAAAGAAGTAGCCATCTCCACACTGTTTTTAACAACTACCTACTTCAGATGTGGGCAGGGCTCTCTCAGGTTAATTTCTATTTTTGCTTTTAATAAACATGGCTGAGTGGGTACATGGCTCCTGGACTGGCACTCTTGTTTCTCTTTGCTTTCAGTACCCTCTTGAAATGTACATTCAAGAAGTCTATTCCAAAATTTAGATAAATAAACACAGGACAAAACATGAAAATGTTAAAGTTTACTTAAAATAATTTGCAATATCTGATTCATGTCACTGTGACAGTTAATTATTAAGGGAAATTTAACTCTTTCTGTAACAATGCTTATGCACACAACAATCTCAACAATCCTGTAGGAAAAAAAGTGCAAGTTTCTGAAATCAGATCTTTGCAAAGCTTCGCAATTTCTCCAGTATATATGTGCCATTGAAGCACTTTGCCCACCTTTTGTGGAATCTCTCCAAGGGCTGAGGCAATCACATTGGCCTTTGATTCTGATATGTTACTGACCATGGACCCCAGAGAAAATACCACAATACCATGGTCTCCAGAGCTCTGCACAAAGTTTTCCAATTCCTGTGAAGAAAGAATAGCTCCATAAAAAAAAAAAAGACAAGAGCACAGCAAACATTATGGAAAGCAGTATAATGTTAAAAAATGAAAATGGTAAGATTAAGAAAGAATGGCAAGTATAGAATCTGGTAAATTTTTCATAAGATGAAGTTCACCACATTCAGCATTTCAGGTAAAGATTTACAAGAATTAATGTTATTGATACATTCGTGGAGTCAGAGTTACAAACAATAGTTTCTTATACAACTCAACCTTTTTATTTAATGTGCCTTATATGACAGTTTTTAAAATGCTTTATTCTCATTTATATTTCCTTTTAATCTTAGAAAAGGGATATAATTTATTCATTTACTTTTCACCCTTGTTTGCATCTCACAACTTATTGTGGCTGATTTACAGTTACTGAAGAATTTTGGTGCCTCAACTATAGTGATAGGATACACACACACACACATGCACACACACACACACACACACACACACACATATATGTATATAATTTATTCTTAAGTTTCTGCTATGCCTGATTTAGTGTTATCAATGTTTCCTAGGTAAAGCAGTCATGATTGTGTGTCAGATACATGTTTTCTTTTTTGATCCTTTCCTAAATTTGGATGTTAAGATTACTTCCAAGGTTTATTTTTATCAATAATTATTAGATTGGTTTCTGCATCTTGGTTATTTTTCTCTGTGTACATTCAAATGAGTAACCTATTTAACCAAGGGATATAAACTGCATTAAGACTACATGTTAGTTTACAAATTTCTTTTGTGCAATGTATTAACATTATTATTAATATTTTTAATATTACACTGTTTTACAGTGTTCTTTTTGTCTTCTTTCTCTGCTTTTATTTTCTTGTTATGAAAACTCATATTTTAATTAGAAAAACAGTAAGTATGTAGATATATTGTTTAGTACATGCATTAATAATGCTTCAAATATTTGACATGTGGAATTTTTGCACTATCTAAATAAACTGCATTCAAAACAATACAAGGTTTTTAAAACCCAAAATTAGTAAAACAGAAAATAAAAAGGATTTCTTAATGCATCATATATAATGAAATGATAAAGAAAACAATTGCTACATATATTTTGGAACTATACTGTCAATTTAAAATGCATCAGATTTTTGTGTCCCTTCACAAGGAATGTCACTCTGTACAGTCAGAGTTCTTTTGTGATTCTCATCAACTTGAATTTCAGAGAAATCACAGGAACTGTGAGTTTCTTAATTCATATGCAACAAATCTTTTTTTTTTTTCTGCACTCATTCTGCCAGGTAATGTAGATGCCATAATCATATCAGAGGAGAGACCTTTACTCAGGTATCTTGCAGCCTGTGGCTATGTTATTAAATGCCTGTTTCAAGAAGGCAATTCATCACTTTTGGACTCTAAGATGTAAAATTCTGGTAAATAAAGGGAAGGATGGTTTTGATGCTGTATGCAAGATAAGGATATGTGAAGTTTGACAGAAAATACTGCTGTGAGTTCACAAGAACATTATGCTGCCATGTTCTTATTTGTTCATATATTTTCTCATGTTATCTTGTTTGTATTATTGCCTGAACTTTTAGATTTAACTTCAAGGAAGTTTATAGGATTTCCTTCCACTGTATATTACATTATTATTTTAAACTATTGGAATCAGATCCCATTTAATGAGATTGCATTTAAAATACTTTCAAAGGGTGGAGATATATATATATAGTGTCCACTTAGCATTGTGAAGTACTGAGTTTGATATCTCATATTGAAAATACATACATACATACAAAGATATATAACTTTTCAAATATTACATATGTAATATTAAAACAAGATAATAACAATATCTATTGACTTCTCCATTCTTCCATTGATGCTAAGCTATTGAATAAATGCTGCAGAATTTGTCATTTGAATGTTTTAAATTTTATTCCCACAAAGGTAAATATGAAGTTGTACTTTGATTGTAGGCATAGCTGTTGTTTTCATATGAACACCTTCCTCTAGATTCCAATCATGTGTTCTCTGAACTCTTACAATTACCATCTAAAAAGCTTCCCATGTCTAATATTTTTCATTCTTAAATCTAATCCATTGATGTCATCTTCATGGACTATTTTAAAAGTATATAAATCTGATAATATTTACCTAGCTCAATTTCTTTCTTTGTATAATTGATGCTTTCATTAGATTTTTGACTCTATTTCCTGGTCTTAAATTATGTGTCTAGCAAAATAAGCTTCATTATGAAATAAGCTTGCAGTTCTTCAGATATTTATCCTTACATCTGTGCTCTTTTGTATCTATATTAACTGTTCATCACTTGGCCTATTTCTGCATCTTTTTCTCTTGCTATTATTATCATGGCATATATTTTCATCAGAAGGGAAAGTTTTCTCAGTATTTGAGTGCTTCCCTTTAAAGTTATACTTCACCCAAATTTCATTAATTATATTCTATCTTTCCAAGTGTTATATAAGACTGTGGAGAATACACAGTGTCTTTGTTGTGTCTAGGCTCATCAAACATTTATTGATGGTATTCACTAGTCAATTTACAGATTTCTAATGAACAAAGTGGTAACGAGTAACATAAAGACCATAATTTAAAAGATGCTTTTTAAAGTACTTTGTATGCATTGTTCTTGTTTTTTGTAATGGTTATGAAGTGCAGACCATTGTGATGAAATCAAAGTACAATTTTTGAAACAATGTCTTTCTACACAATCTTGAATCTGCTGTGTTGTCCAAGCTTGTTTGAACTGCTGGTTCTCCTGCCTCAGCCTCTGGATTTCTAGGGTTATAGGCATGTCATACCATGCCTACTTGATGTATGAGTTTTTAGTCAGCAAGGTACATTTTCCCTTTTCTCATATCTTTCTGACTGGGAGTCAAGACTCTTAATGAACAGGGCAGAGCATACTCAGTGAAAATTAAAATAAAAATAAGACAGGAATAAACTTACCTTAGGTAGAGGTTTGGCAGATTTGCAATGGAGTCCTCCAACAAACTCAAAATTTGGTAAAGTAGGGCGTGGAAATTCCATATCCCAGTAGCTTCGAATAAGCCACATATCTGCTTTCTGCATTAGCTCATAAAATTTAGTGGGTTTTCCTGTGTTGTAAAGAAGAAAAAAGTAGAAAACACTGAGTAATAGTCATAAATGAAATTTAGTTATCTATAAATAATAAAATTTTTATATTTTACGTATGTTAAATTTAATCTGTGAAAAGCATACAGTGAAAATAGACTATGTCTCTAATATTTCCTCAGTGTATTCTCAATCATAAGCAGTAATTACAATGCATATTATATTTAAAAAAGCAAGCACTTATGTTTCTCTGAATATGCCAATACAATACATATAAATATCAACAAATAGTCTAGTGGAGTCATATAATCCTACCATAACCACGGAACAAACTTTTCAAGAATTCTGTAGTTTCTACCACTTGCCAAGTTGGCACCTAATGCAAGTAAACTGTGATTTCTGTAAGATTATGGCTGAAATTCTTGTACAGCCATTTCTTTTGGTGCATACTGGGAGTGTAATAATATTTATTACATATCTTTTGGAAAATTGGCAGAAATTATAGAAACAGAGATTGGTGCTTATACTTGACTATGAGTCATTTTTTCATTATGAAACATGACAAAATACATTTCATATATGTCTGTATTTCTACAGATTTTAAACATCTGAAATGCATAATTCTTCAGGACCTATTCATGTGAAATCACTAAAATGTCCAAGTTATAATTTTTGAGTCTGGGATAAAACATCATATTTTGTAAGAGGGAAGGTATCTTTTAGGTAGTACAGGAAAAATGGTAATTTTATGCAAGGAAATATTTAATAGATAAAAAATAATTTCCCTCTATATTACTAGGTCCTAGCCTTGTTTGTTATAAACATGTAGCTTCAACTTCCTTGTCTTCATTCATAAAGATAATTGGGAGATGCCTAATTACATTTATTTTTAAATAAAAAGAAGGTAAATGTGATATAAAATGGCACAATTGAAGTCTTCTAACCTCCCTTTGGAATTGAGTGGCCTTCCAGAATGACCTATATCAGTACTGAGACATTGACAGCTGTGAACCTTCTAACATAAACATTTGTACTATATCTGTGAAATTCATGGATGATTTTAATCCATAGTTCATTATTTAACAATGAAAAACAAATTTATCTTATTCAAGCTGACTCACAAAGACACAAGATATTAAAGATTTCTCTCTGATAGTTAAAAATATGACTTACCTAAAATTTCACTGTAAAGCTTGTTCCAGTTCTTCTGATTAAACAATTCAATCCAAAAGTCAAAATAAAGCATGCATATCATGTTTTTTACCCTTTCTATGAAAGTCATTTGACCACTTAAATGTGACAATGTAACAGGAATGTAAGAAGGAGGTAATGGAAGCCCTCCAGCATTCTTTTCCAGTTGAAAACCAGGGGAGAAGCGAAGACTGTACACAAAAGGTAATTTCAATAGCTCAGCCACCAGCTCACCACAAGGAGCAACAGGATCTGCCAAGAGGACATCAAATTTTGATTCCTGGAGCTTTGTCAAAAGTTTTTTATTTGATACTATTTCTTTGCAAACATTCTCCCAAACACTAGAATATTCTGTAAGAATCTCTTCCATCTCTGGATTATATGCCAAACAAGTATCTATTGAACCAATATCCATCCACTTAGTCATCCATTTAATATAAAGTTCTTCCATTTGATCTCTATGGATAGATGTGGGAAATATTTCAAAATTAATTCCCGATGCATTAACACCAACAAAAATGAAGCTTGAAGGTATCAGAACTGTCACTTCATGTCCCCTCTGGATCAATTCCTCTACTATGTTCTTCATATTCATCCAGTGGCTGTATTCCATTGGCCATACCAGCACATTTCCACCGCTCCCAATGCAAAAATAACAACACAATTGTAGCAGTAGCAGAGCTGAGATCCATTTCAAGGACATATTGTTAAAAATGCTGTATTTCTTTTCAAATGGCATTAGCTTCTGTTATTCAAGTCTACATTCAGGGAGGAATTAGCCAAGAAGTTAAAAGATAACTTGTACTGATCAAAGTAAATACATCGAACTGACAGAGCATGGATACTGATGACTAATAGAAAATACAAATATAAATGATGACATGTTTTCATCACAGAATTAAATTTTTCTATTGGTTAATTGATTTCAGATAGCTTGGACCCAAAGACTGGCAAGTGTCAAACACCTGAATTATGTATACAATATATAAATGCTTCAAGAACATTGATAAATGCACGGTGGCTGTCCCTACAATCTTGTGACACAGATCTAGTGATTCAGTACTTACATGATTGAAATGTAATTCTTGAAATCATGGCTCAAAACCATTTTGTAACATAGTTGATGAAGTATAATTCACAGGACAATTTAATAAAGTGACATTTAAAGTGTAATGCACATTTGTAATACATTTACAGAAACATAACATTCAATTTTCAAATATTTTAAATAGGATATTTTGTGCCATCTCTCATTATATCTGCAGAATCAAAATAATAAAATACAACAACAGTTTCCCTAAAATGTTAGAGTGCTAAGGTAAAGAGAGGATGTGGCAGCATGTCGAAGAGTACAGATAGTAACGATGACCATGTAACAAAGTGACTAAGCACACAGCGTCCATTGTCTTCACTTTTTAGATCAATTCAGAACAAAGAGATATTTGTCTTTGTAAAAATTTAAAATGAAGTCTTTTCATTGAAATTTACTGAGATTTGCTGTTTTGCAGATTTATTTATTCAGCCAGTCGCCCTGGCATTCTGTCTAACCGTGAACATCAATGCTGGTCACCTGCTCATACATCTAACTGGGGGAGCCACACTAGTTTTAGCTACCATCAGCACCCCTACAACTCTAGTTACATTCATTATTTTATTTCTCTTAACAATCTTAGAAATTGCTGTAGCAATAATTCAAGCCTATGTATTTACACTACTAGTAATTCTTTACTTACACGACAACTCCTAATGACCCACCAAACACATGCTTATCTTATAGTGAACCTCAGCCCAAGGCCACTCACAGGGGCTCTAACCGCCCTCTTTCTGACCTCAGGCATAATTATATGATTTCATTTTCACTCAAAAACATTATTAATGTTGAGCTTCTTAGCCAATGCTCTCACTATATATCAATGATGACGAGACATCCTATGAGAAGGGACATATCAAGGACACCACACAACAATTGTACAAAAAGGATTATGCTACAGAATAGCTTTATTTATTATTTCTGAAGTATTTTTTTCTTCTCAGGCTTTTTCTGAGCATTTTATTACTCTAGTCAGGCCCCAACTCCTGAATTAGGGGGATTCTGACCACCCGCAGGTATTAACCCATTAAACCCCATAGAAGTTCCCCTCTTAAATACAACAGTTATTCTAGCATCAGGTGTGTCGATCACTTGATCCCACCACAGCCTAATAGAAGGAAATTGCAAACAAATAATTCAAGACTTAGCTATCACAATTGCTCTAGGCATTTACCTTACTCTGCTTCAAACCTCCAAATACTATGAAGCCTCATTTTCTATTTCTGATGGAGTCTATGGTTCAACCTTTTTCATTTCCACAGGATTTCATGGCCTACCCATAATCATTGGATCAACATCCCTAGTAGTATGCCTCCTCCTTCAACTACACTATCACTTTATATCTAAACACCATTTTGGTTTTGAAGCAGCTGCCTGATATTTACACTTTGTAGGTGTAGTGTGGTTATTCCTGTACATTTCCATTTACTGATGATGCTCATGCTTTCTTAGTATAAACCAGTATTGCTGACTTCCAATCAGCAGACCCCAGAAATTCTTAATCAAATAGTGATATTTTTGGAGGATTCCACTGCAAATGTGCTACACTTCCCTGGGTTACTGCATTCCTTGTCTTTTCTTCTATTTGCTTTGCATATTTGATGGGAAGGATTTTGCTTTGTTCTTCTAGAGTTCTAACTCACAATGGGAATGATATGTAAAGTGTGCTAAAGAACTGTCAATTTGAAAGACAGACATTTCATTACCATTACGTATCTTCTTTTATCATCATACAATAATAAATTGAAATAGCTGTGATATTTTGAGAAAAATATCAGTGAAACTAAATATTTTTTATTCAACACACAAAAAATTTTCAACTGTGAGGTCTAAAAAGTTTAAAAAGTGATTGGCGTGAACAACCATAATTATATGTTAGATGTAAAGAAAAAATGTAAACACAGATTCTATCCCCCAACACTTTAGAGAAAGCTTGGAGATTATTATAAACAAGTGACACAGATTGTCAAGAGATTATTAAAAGAATATACACAATCCTAAAATAAATTTTTGAGGGTAACACAGGATGTATTATGCTCAAATGTGATTGACATGATTGATTATTGAGTGTGATTTTAGGGTGTACAAAATAAGGAAAATAATTGAAAAGAAAAATATGTGGAAAAAGAATTCAGGCAGTATCACTTGTCAGTGCCAAACTTAGTTTTGAAATAAGAAGCTGATTAAAGAGGTAGATTTTACTTGAGATGTAATAAAAAGTTTTAAACAATTGGAGTATTAAGAACCCAGGAGAATTATTTAACAATGGAAGATAAAATCTAATTTACTATCCAAATACTGTATTGAGTTAACAGATAATTGCTGAGTGTAAGACTGGGTAAAGAGAGAATATATGACAGGTTATAAGATTTTAATTGACAAATGATTAAAAACTAAATTAAAATATTCATAATGATTATTGTGTCTATTACTTTTCTTATTGCTGACAGAAAACACTCAAAAGTCATAGTTAAAGGGAGAAAATTTTATTGTAGCTCACAATTTGTAGAAGTTTCAGTCCGTAGTTGGCTGGCTCAAATTCAGGAGGGGAATTTAGGAGGACAGAGGAAAAACAGCCTCTGGCAACTAGGCAGAAAGTAGCAGAAGCAGCATCAATATCAAGATGCCCTTTCTCTTTTATCTCATCTGAGTCACAAGACTGTTGGATGGTGCCACCCACACCCAGAATGAGCCTTCTTTTTATCAACACCCAGAACTATGCTAAACCAATTACTGGAGTAATTTAGTTGTCACATACACTTAACATATATTCATTCATAAATCCAGCACTATAAAACACCAACAGTAAGTTCATGGTGCTTCAAGTGGACATTTATATATAAAACCAAATACTATCTTTGCAATAATAATAATAATAATAATTAATATTAATTAATATAGTTAATATTAATAATTAATATAATTAATTATATACACCATGAAGATTTATTAATAATGAATCTTCATGGTGTATATAGTGTACCTGAGTCTTTTAATATATGATGTCAAAATAATATTTACTGACACACTTGGGATACCCCCCGCCCCAGGCATGACTGAGCTGCTTCAGACTGCGTGGGCCCACCCAAGTTGCAGAATACCTGGGAGCCCCCTCAGCAAGACTGAACTACCTTGGACTACTATTGTGGGCTTGCCCCTTCACCGGGCATGCCTGGGTCAGTTTGGACTGCCATCCCGGGCCTGACCCTCACCCTGGAACACCTGGGACACACCACTGCATGACTAAGCCTCTTTGGACTGGTACCGCAGTCCCGCTTCTTAGCTGGGTATGCCTGGGTCACCTCAGACTACCTCCACAGGCCTGCCATTTGGCCTGGAATACCTGAGATGCCCCCAGAAAGACTGAGCCTGCTCGAACTGCTACTGTGGAACCGTCCCTTGGACATATATGCCTGGGATGGCCTGAATACTGGCATGGGACCACCCATGGGAAAACCCACCTGCCTCCTGGATCTAGGACTGTGGTTGATCTCTGGATCCAACCACCTCCCCCAAAACCTTGGACTACAGAGGATTACCGTGCTGGCTGGATGGGTGACTCAAGAAACCCTCACCCAAACTGAAGATCTCACCAGGCTCAAGTCAGTGGTGAGTTTGCCCCTAAAATAGAGCTCTGCAGTGGGTAAATAGGAGCAGAAGTGAAACTCCCTCCAACTGTAAGACCTTGGAAAACCTGGCAAGAGAGAGAGTTTGTAATTCCATCCTTCACACGAAGAACATCAGACAGGTTGAAGAGTGCACCAATAAGGCCTCCACCAACTTGAAGAAAATTAAAAGAGTTGTGAGACTCCCAGTGCAATAGTAGGGCCTCAGCTGATACAAACACTATGGACAGGGAGTTCTGATGATGTGCAACAACCTGAAGAGATAGCAACAGCAGGACCTAAGAGTTGAACTGCATCAATACTTCTAAGCTAGTTAGCCCAGAAAGAATATTGGAATCACCCAACAGGCCCTGTAGGAGGAACTCAGCTGACTGGCTCTCCTCTTCATTGTGGTACTCAGCAATTGGACAAATACCAACCACATGGTAGAAACCTACAATTGACACTATGGACTGTTGAGACTGTTGGGATTGAAAGACCAAATATTTACCCAAAAAGTGAAAATGGCAAAATGAAAAAGCAAAATGCAATCTCAAACATGTAGTCCACCTGGAGCAAGTACAGATGGCATTGAAATAGAGGACTTTAAAAGTCACACCAGAAATCTCTGAAAATATACCAAATGAAGTTAAGAAGCAAATCCATGAGGCTATGGAGGAAATCAAATTTAAAATAATGTCTTACATAAAGACAGAATTAACAACATTAGTAAAGAAGTTGTAAAATATAGCTAGAGAAGAAATAAATAAAAAAATACGGGAGCATGGGAAATTGATTGAAACATTGAATAAACAATGTGGAAAACAAGCAAAATCTAAGAAATAAATTCAAAGAGATATCCAAGAAACAAAAAATTCTATTGAAAGCTGTCAAAACTGTTAAATAAAGCTGAGGACAGAATTTCAAACTTTAAGGACAGATAGGAATCATCAAAGAGTAGAACTTATAAAAACAACACAGCAGCATGAACTGACAATCCAGAAGCTTCAAGATGATGCCAAGAGAAACAAAATAAGATTAATAGGCATCAATGAAGATGCAAGAGTCAATGCAAATGACATAACTAAACTATTCACAGAAGCAATAAAAGAAAAATTTCCAAACATGCCAAAAATCTGATATACAAATAAGTGAGGTATGCAGAATGCCAAACAGTCACAACCAACATAATTCTACACTCAGACATATAATAATTAAGATCCCAGACATATGGCATAAAAACAGAATACTAAAAGCTGTTAGAGAAATGATGCAACTCACCTATCAAGGAAAGTCCTTTAGAAACATGGCAGGCTTTTCAGCACAAACCTTCAGGAGCTTGGAGTGAAGTATGTCAAGTCCTAAAGGAAAACAACTTTCAACTCAGACTGATGTACCCAGGAAAACTGTCTTTCACATTTAATGGAGAAACAAAATACTTCCATGACAAAGAACAACTGAACAAATTCATGTCCATCAAAACAACCCCAGAAAGAGTACCAAAAGACATGCTAGAAAGAGATAAAAATGACCACAATCCCCAGAACAACAACGGAAAGAAATCACCAGGCTGGACAAGAAATTAAAGTGGGGAGGGAAAGAAGTAAAAGAACAACCGGAACATAATATGACAAGGTGGAGCCAATATATATCAGTTACATAAATAAATGTAAGTGGCCTCAATTCATCTATCAAAAAAAATAGGTTGACAGAATGGATCAAGAAACAGGATCTCACAATATGCCATGTACAAGAAACACAGTTGACTCAAAAAAAAAAAAACTCACAGATTAAAATTCAAATGAAGGAAAACAGTATTCCATGTAACAGGAACCCAGAAAACATCAAAAGTAACTATTTTGCAGACAAAGTGAACTTCAAACCTAAAAGGATTAAAAGGGATAAAGAAGACCATTATATACTTGTAAGTGGAAAACTACAAAAGAAGCACTAACAATTATAAATATATATGCACCAAATACAGGAGCACCCCACTATGTAAGACCAATACTAATGAACATGAAAAACCAAATACACAAGAACACAATTGTATTAGGAGACATTTACACCCCACCATCACCAAAAGATAGATCAACTAGATAAAAAGTCAGCAAAGAGATAACAGAACTGAATCATACCTGTGAGTGAATGAACTTAGTGGATGTCTACAGAGTGTTCCACCCAATCACATCAGACTATACATACTTCTCAGCTGCACATGGGGCGTTCTCCAAAACAGACCGTATATTTACCTATAAAGAATTCTTAATTAAAAGCAAAGGAAGCAAAATTATCTCATGCAGAATATCTGATTATAGTGCACTAAAATTAGAAATTAATGGTAAAAAATTACAAAAGCTGCATACATACATAGAAATTAAAGAACAATCTTCTGAATAACCAATGGGTTACAGATGAAATTAAAGAAAAAATTTTAAAAAACCTACAATACAATGAAAATGCAGATACTGTAACCTATGGGAGAAATGAAAGAAGTCCTAAGAGTAAATATATAGCAATAAGTAGTCACATCAGAAAATGGATGGAACACAAATAAATAACCTAATGCTACATCTCAAGCTTCTAAAAAACTAGGAGCAAGTCAAACCGAAAGCTCATAGAAGAGAGGAAATTGTAACAATTACAGCAGAAATTAATGCAATTGAAAAAGATTACAAAGAATTAATGAAACAAAGAGCTGTTTTTGAGAGAATAAAAATTGATAACTTCCTGGCAAACCTTATCAGAAAAAGAAAGAAAACCTCAAGTGCACACAATAAAGACTGAAAAGAAGGATATTACCACAGATCCCAGGGAAATTCAAAAGATCATGAACACCTAAAATTTCTACTCACATAGGGTGGAAAACACAGAGGAAATGGACATATTTCTAGGAACATACGAATTACCAAAGCTCAATCAAGTAGATATAACAATTTTGAATAATGCAGTATCAGCTACTGAAATCAAAAACATGATTAAAAACTTACCAACAAAGAAAATCCCGGATCCTGATGGATTCATGGATGAATTCTACAAGAAATTTAAAAAAGATATAATGCCAATCTCCTTAAACTCTTCCATGAAATTGAAAGAGAAAGAGTCCTCCCTAACTCATCCTTGATGTATCACTCTGACGTCAAAATTAAAGAAAGACCCAATAAAAAAGGAGAACTATAGACCAGTTTTATTAATGAACATTGATGCCAAGATTGTCAATAAAATATTGGCAAACAGAATGCAGCAAGTCATCAAGAATCTCATGATCAAGTGGGATTTATTCCAGCAATGCAGGGACAGTTCAACATATACAAATCAATAAATGTAATAAACACACCAACAGAGCCAAAAATAAAAATCACATTATCATCTCAATAGACTCAGAAAAAGCTTTCGATAAAGCCCGACACCTTTTCATGATAAAAGCCTACAGAAACTCGGAATAGACTATATCTACCTCCATCTCATAAAGACCATCTATGACAAACCAACAGCCAACATTAAAATAAATGGACAAAAACTGAAAATCTTCACTCAAAAATCAGGAACAAAACGTGGATTTCCACTATCACCACTCCTATCCAATATAGTTCTGGTAATATTAGCCAGATCAATAAGATAAGAGGGAGAAATAAAATGAATAAAGATAGGAAAAGAAGTCGAATTATCATTATTTGCAGATGACATGATATTCTTCATGGAAGACTCACAAAACTCTGTTAAAAGACTACTAGAGGTAATAAACAAATTCAGCAGTAAAGCTGGATACAAAGTCAACACTCAAAAATCAATAGCATTCCTGTACACAAATCACAAATTCCACGAGAAGAAATTATGGAAATATTGCCTTTCACAATGGCATCTAAAAAAGTGAAATACCTAGGGATCAACCTAACCAACAATGTAAAAGACCTATATGCTGAAAATTATTCTATTCTAAAAAAGGAGATTGAAGAGGATATTAAAAAATGGAAGGATATTTCTTGCTCTTGTTTAGGAAGAACGAACATTGTGAAAATGGCCATACCCCCAAAATTGTTATACAGATTCAATGCAATCCCAATCAAAATACCATTAACATATCTTACATATCTAGAGGAAATATTCCCAAAATTCATCTGAAATAGCAAAAGCAATTCTGAGGAACAAATGCCAGACAGAAGGCATCTCAATTTCCGTCTTGAAACAATACTACACAATCACAGTAATAAAATCAGCACGATACTGACAAAGAAAGACTTGAGGATAAATGGAAGAAATTAGAAGATACAAACACTTATATTTGACAAAGTTGCAAAACATGTTCACTGGAAAAATGTAGCATCTTTAATAAATGGTGTTGAAAAAATTGGCTTTCCCCATTATATTTGACACCTTATATTTGACAAAGGTGTTAAACATGTTTCCTGGAAAACACATAGCTTCTTTAATAAATGGTGTTGGAAAAATTGGCTTTCCCAGTGTCAAAGACTGAAAATAGACCCATGCTTATCACCATACACTAACCTAAAGTCAAAATGCATCAAGGATCTAAATATTAAAACAGAAGCACTAAAGCACTAAAGGACAAGGTAGCTAAAAATCTTGGCGACATAGGGGTAGGGAGAAAATTCATGAATAAAATGCCAACTTTACAAGAAATACTTCAAAGAATCAACAACTGGGAAATCATATTACTAAAACATTTTGTTCTTCAAAAGAAATCACCAACAAAGTGAAAAGAAAACCCACAGAACGGGAAAGAATTTTAGCCAACAATCCCTCAGAGAAAGCACTTATATCCAGAACATATAGACAACTGAAAAACATCAAGACCCCCATATTCAAAGACCCTCTCCAAACATGGGCATTGAAGATGAGCACACATTTCTCAGATGAAGATATACAAATGGCAAATAAATGCATGAAGAAACAAATGCTCACCATTACCGGTCATTTGAGAAATGTAAATTAAAACAGCATTGAGATTTCATCTCACCCCAGAAAGAGTGGCTGCCATCAAGAAAACAACTGATAACAAATGTTGGCAAGTCTGTGTGAAAAAGGAACAATTCTTCACTATTTGCACTATTTGTGGGAGTGCAAACTGGTGCAATCACTATGGAAATCAGTATGGAGATTCCTCAAAAAACTAGAATTGTAAGTTTAATTCAATCCAGGTATTCCCCTCCTACGTATTTTCCCAGAAAATTTGAAAAGGTCATGTGTTGTAGTCAGTGGTTGTACACAGAGAACAATTCAGATCAGGACATGGAATTTATAATATTTTTATAATGGTCACCGGAAGTTAACACAGGAGAATGCAGGAAATCTATCTGCAACACCAACGACATAGATTATTTAGTCAAGATTCTAAACCCCACGGCAATGTCCCACATGAGTCCAGATAAAAACCCAGAGCTCAGAACAACACCTCCATGAGTCCAACTGGAAGTCCAGAGCCCACAAGAAGGACTCATGCCAGTCTCTTTTACGGATTCGTGCCGGGAAGACCCAAGGGTCAGTGGTGGAAGCCAGAAAGTCTATGCCAGCAGGATGAAGGAGCTGTGCTAGTGGGATGAGGGTTCTACACTGAAGCCAAGAAGTCACACTCACAACAAAGAGCAGGGCTGTCCTGAAAGGCACAACAGCTGTCCTCAGTGACACGGAGGCCCCGAGCTCCTCCGACAGCAAGCACAGTCGGGTACGTGCCAGGAAGCAGCATGATGAGTTCATCCTGGAGACCAGGTAGCACATGTCTTCCCCTCCAGAGCCAGGAAGCAATGCTCGATTTGAAGACCAAAGCTTCTCCAGGAGAACCAACAGCTCAGACAGCAACTCATAGGAGAACCCACAATGTCTCCTTAATGCCTCAATCCCTCCCAACACCTCTATTCTGCTCCACCTATTTATCCTGGTAACCTTTCTCAGGTGGAGCATCTTCGCTCAATGCATGCTGATGTAATCCAGCTGGCATTAAGTTGACCACCAGTTTTCAAACCATAACATCATGTCACAGTAACATATGCACATCCATGTTCATAGCAGCACAGTTTGTAATAGCTAAATCTTGGAAACAACCAAAATGCCCATCAACTGCAGAATGGATGAAAAATATGGTATTTTTATGCAATGGAATACTACTCAGCTACAAAAAGGGTGATCTTGAGGCCTTTATAGGTAAATGGAGGCAACTGGAGACTATCCTTATAAGTGAAATAAACAAGACTCACATTAGTAAATATCACATGGTCTTTAGTATAAAAAAATAATAACTGACAGCATAATAGGATCCAAAAAGTATAATAGATACTGTAAATGTGAAAGGGAAGAAAAATGCGGAAAGGATACAATGGTATATATAGTGTATAAGATACATGACCATATTACTAAATTTCTGTTAGATAATTGAACAGAACAGTTTGCACTGTCAATGTTTGAGTGTCTAGCCACTTTTTTCAATGCTTTGATTTTGTAACTTTAACAACTATTGTTAAGATGACAATATGTAATGTATCAACTAGTGATTTTATGACGTTAATATTTTTTTCAATTCTGTATTCTAGTTTTTTTCTTTTTTATTGCTTTTTAATTTTATTTTATTTCTTTCTTTAAATAAAAATAACATTTACTATTCCAAAGAAAATGTTATTTTTGTTAGTAATTCATAACTAATAGTATGAAATATCTAATACATGGGTGTACAATTATATATCATTTTTCTCTTGATAGGAAATATTTTAATGCAATCATTATTGTATTCTTCACCACATAATCTGGATAGCAGAGAATTCATAGATTATCTTATAATTGCGTATGTAAATTTTAACAATCATAAGTTAGAAATGTTAAAATATATACTGTGTTATTATATTCTAGACTACAAGTTTTTCAACACAGTAAGTACTTATTCCCTAGAATATTTACACCTGAAACAACATTTGGTTTATTTTTACCTCTGGAATTTTAACCATTTTTTTCAATATTTCATGATTTTATAACTTTGAGCATAATAGGCATGGTTTACCTTCCTAAACCAGATATTGTCTTGTCTTCTCACCTATAGGACACGTCAGTGGAGTTTCTTTAGTAAAAACAGATATCAGCAACTCAGTTGCCTGATAGAAATTGCAAAGAACGTATCATGAATTTATAAGTGTTGTACTCTAAGAAGATAGCTTCATCATTTTGTGTATTATAGCAAACCTGCAACGTGGCTTACTAAATGTGTTTTTTTTTTTTTTTATCTTTTTACCCTAACTGATATGTTAAGTGACCTAATTGGTATGTTGAGCAATACTCTCCTCTGTAAAGAATTGCAAGAATTTCACTTAATTGCCAGAGCGGCCCTCTACAAACAAGAAGATTGGTGCTGAAACAAGCTAACAAGGGTTGTTAATCACGGTTACGCGCCTCTATTCTTCGCTAAAGAAGACTAGGATGGCCCACTAATTTACACTTGTTTGAAGTAACTTGTTTATATGCAGGGAGATTTGCGTATGAGTTTAACATTTTTACCTAACCTTGGTTCCCTTTCCCACAAGATAGATACCTACCGTTTTCCTGTTCTGTAGCGCGCCTTATTGCCTTCCCCCACCCACCTATCTGGGCCATAAAGAATTTGGGTTTCTGGTGACCTCTTCCTGACCCAGTGATGATCTGTCATAAAATGAGCCTGCCTCAATTTTAAGAACTGCTTAGCTTAAAAGAAATTACCGGGTAATACTATGGCCCAAACCCCGATCGGTGCTTTCCTTTTGTTCTGTATGTATCAAATGAGTTAGATATCAGATCTTTATAAAACTTAAGTTTCAGCGTCTTGTAACTCATGACCCCTTCGCACTCACTAGCGAAGACGAGCTGTCCTGGGATAATTAACTCTCCACTTTCTTCTCCAAATATTGCTGCAGACGTGCCACTCTGAGATAATGTCAGTCTGCAGGATGGGAGTAATTTGAGGAACACCAGGAACTCCTGAGATTGTCAGAGCTAAGTGGACAGCAATACAGTTTCCAGATGCAGGTCAACAGGTTTAATGGCCTGGCAGGTTTCCTCCCCCACTTTCCCTTACTTTTAAAAACCCCTTTTCTCAGTCTTGGTGTGCGCAGTCTTTGGGTCAATCCGGGAGAGACTGTGCCGCCAGGAGTGGCTCAATAAAGCCTTTGCTACCTAAATTTTTGGACTCCTGTTTCCTTGAGTTTTATACTGGGGCCCGAGTTATAACAATAAGCACCTACTACTTCTGCTACCTTTTCCTGAAAACCAGTGTTAATTTACAGCAATAAAAATTCACCAGTAGGATATTGTTCCTTTTGAAAAAACACAAAAATCTAACACACTTTAACTTAATATAATACTGTTAACACATATGTCAAAAGTGAGCATTCTTTATAGCATTTGCTTTTTAAATTTTTAAATTTGGAAGTTAGTAAAATGCAGCTTAAAAATACAGAATAAACCCAATTAATACAACCTACTGAAATTGGTATAGAATTTCAAAGCAGGATACCAGGATAACAAGAATTGGTCCCAGAGTATATCTTCTTGTCTTCACAGTAGTTGTCCATTCAATCAGGTATAGTGAAATCAAATGAAAAACAGAACACTATAAAATCAATCAAAACAGAATATTTAATGAACCAAAGCAAGCAATCAGAACAAAGCAAAATATTGAGAGCAGTATTGGCCTTCAAAGCAAGTTAGAAGGAAATCCCCCTTACTTGTTATATTGCATATAGTCATCCTCCCAAGAGATGCTTGACCTCTGGCCCCAGGTCAGCATAATCAACCAAACAATACAAGCATTTAGTTGCTTTATGTACTTTAGTTGCTATTAACTCCAGCTGACCTCAAAACCATCCAGCTGTTAATGGGAAAGGGGGTGCACACATGTTTGATTCTAAGCCTGTACATCCCTAAGGCTTATGGAAGACACTGACTTATTCTCTTCTTTATGCTCCCATGGCTTGTCCATGCAGCTTACCAGGAAGGATGGTTCATTACTTTCTTGGTCGGCCCTCCAGATTTCAGCATGGCTGATTCTCAGGGGACACTGACTGGTTCTGTCTCTGGCAAGCCAACAGCTTGCTCATGCTGCTTACCAGAAAGTACAGCTTGTTGCTTTCTTGATTGGTCCCCCAAGTTCCAGCATGGCTGATTCTTTGGGGATTGCTGACTTGTTCTCTCCCTAGCATGTCCACATCTTGCTCATGCTGCTTATGAGGAAGGATGGCTCATTGCTTTCTTGGTCAGTCTGCCAAGTTCCAGCATGGTTGATTCTCAGGAGATATTGACTTGTTCTCTTCCTGGCATGCTCGCAGCTTGCTTGCATTGCTACCAGGAAAAATGGCTTGTTGCTTTCTTGGTCAGTCCCCCAAGTTCCAGTATGGCTGATTCTTGGGAGATACTGACTTGTTCACTCCTGGTGCATCCCTATTTTAATATTTTAAGAGTTCGTTCTATGTATTTTCTTCATGGATGTAATCAAAAATCAAAATCATGTTTAAGGAATTCAGCCAGTACTTAAACTAAGTGAAAATTGTTGTGCTACATATGTGACTTTCTTACAGTGGAAGAACTGAGGTAAGACTTGTGAGTATTCTGAGCAATGTAGCTCTGTTCATGAAAGATTTTTTTCATTAAACAATGGAAAAAGTACCAGTGCCAGGATAAGGAATGGAGAGTAGAAAGAGAATGAATGTAAAAAATCAGCGTTAATAGTTACATCATATGACAAAGTAGTACTACTGGTTTTAATTTATTAATATAAAATCAGGAAACATCCATTTTGAGTAAAATTATAACAAAAAATTAACAATAGATTAATCTCACATCTATTTTGAAAAGGCATTATAACGTTGTTTAGAACTATGTGATTATCACATTTACAGAAATTCGCAAGAATTTCTGAACCTGAAGATCTAATACAATAGAATATCTAAAGAAAAGGATCCATCTATACCTTTATTTCTATAATTTTATTTTGACTAAAAAATGAATTATGAATCTCACTAAATGTCTTGGTTAATATGCAACATAGTTTGAATAATTTCAAGTATAGCTTAAGCAAGACAAGCTTAAATAAGTAGAATGAGTTTCTCTTTATGTGACTATTTTCTTCCTTAGAAATTAATATATTTGGCTTCTGTTGTACTCCAGAAATGAAGCCTCAAGATGTTGTTCAAAAAATGGGGCAAGACATCTTTAAAAAGAAGCGCTTTATTTTAGCTGATACCCAGTGACACAGCCTTCATTGGAATCTGCAGAGCTGTATAACCAGGTTAGTTTACAGGGGTCTTTAAAAGGAAAAACTGCAAAGAAGGGAAAATGGAGGAATTATACAAAAAGGGAGTTAATCTCTGCAAAATGTTTTACAACTAAGGGCCAGTTAGTCCTGGGACCAAGTGTTTTACAATCAGTGGTCAGCACATTTTACAGTCAAGGGTCAGTTGGTTCCAAGACCAAATTGCTATTCTGGAAGTGGATAATTCACAAGAAACAAGAGTTGAAACAAGCCAGGGAAACGATGCTTACAGAACAAGATAGTGGCACTTAAATTAGGTTACAACTGCTTCATTGATTACCAAATTCTTTTGTTAGTCCAATTGTATTAAAATGGGTATTCAACTTTTAAATTATGCAAATTAATAGTGTATTTGCTGGAAATCTTTATTTCCTAGGCTTGGTAGGAACAGTCAAATTTTGAAGTTAAATTGTTTTCACTTATATCTGCTATTTTAACATCTTTTGGAAGAAAACAAGTGCAGTTCATTCAGCCATACATATTTTAATGCTAATTGAAAAATTAGGACTATATTTATGTGTCATTGGTGATGCTCTGTTTTCAAGGTAATTTCACTTAATATCTGGAATATGCACGCAATTTTCATATAAGTAAAAGTTATGGACATGTTGTATTTTGTAACTTAAATGAGTAACTTGCTGCACACAGGGACTTTTGGCTATATTGGAAGAGAGTTTATACAGGATAATATCATAGCTAAGGACAAGGTCTGATGCACCTTCTATTCCAGCACCATAAACCTACAATATTGATCAAACAGTTTTCTTCACTGGCAAAATTTACTCCCCTGAGAAATCTCTCAACTTATTCCCATGTCCTTGCTCAGTTGCCACACTTGCCTCAGTATGCCTATCCTTTGTTTGAAAACCAAATGAATATGGGCTGCCTGTGGAAGTTCTTTATCTCAACCTCAGAAAATAGAGAATGTTTTTATATGTTTTTGACCTTTTGGAGCCCTAAAAATCATACCACTTTCTGTTTTATTGTAGTTAACTGCTGTCCATCAACTTTCGTGATTAGAACTTCACCAGAATCCCAATAGATGCATATGTTCTAGATAGGCATATATTTCAGTGTTCAAATATATGTGTTTGTTTTATTAAAACACTGATAGTTTCTAACTTTTTGATCACATAATTCAAACAATTTTTATAAATGTTACCTTCAAAGTCCCCTAATAATGTTATGATTTCTTGTACTTTTTGTTTCTTGTTTTTCATAAGGGAAGACACATTACATTGGCTGAGCAATGGGGAAGTATAATGCATGCAAACAGGTTTTGATGTTACATTTTTCTAACTCACTCTTAACCAAATTTTCATTTATTTATTTTTGGATGACTATAATGTAAATCTGCTATATCTCTTCCTAAAGTCCAAGATTTTAGGTATTTTGAGGGATTTGGTACAATTTCACTGGAAATGATTATACACTGTTCTTACAGAGTATTTTTGCACACTGAAAGAGATGTGACTTAAATGAAGTTGTTCTTAAAAGTATCAGTTAAATGAAATCTTCATTACTCAACACACAAGAAAGTACCAGTGATAAATTTAATGTTTAAAAGTTTTCGTGCAAGAGTTAAGTGTTAGCTATGCAAAGAAAAAAATAGTTTCTTCCCTCAAACACTTTACATGCTGCTGAATAAAATCAAATATAAATAATTGATAAAGAGGTTGTGAAAATGTTAACATAAACCACCATGCTGAAGAAAAATCTAGTGAGGAAAATGTAATTTTTTCAGAATGAATTGTAAGTCCAACAAGGTCTGGGTCCAGAAACCTGAATCTAGGGATTATACTGTAGTGTGTCTCAATTCAATCACTCAACCACATTGAAATAAATAAAAATGACATAAATAAATGGTATATTTAAACACAGTTTGGTCAAAACAAGACAGACATCTAATATTTCTCTGAAAAAAATTTATATGAGACACTGTTCATACAAAAAAGACTCTTAAAAATACTAATGTTTAGATACAACCAGGGTGTTGGGAGCATGAGCTATCAAAAGATATGCTGAAATTTCAGTTTTCCAGTTTTGGTTGATGGTACAGGGATTAGAGCTTTGAGATTCAGTTTCACCCCTCAGCAGGGGACTGATTGCTTATAAGAAATTTTTCAGGATTGTATCTGGCTACATGAGCAACTATTTTCAAGAAAACAATATGTAATATAACAACTGTTGTTAAGTTCCTGTTATCTTATTTTTAAAACCTCTGTTACTGGTTTTGTTGTTGCTGTCATTGTTTGGCTTTTGTTGTTTTTTTTTTGTTTCATTGCTTATTTCTTTGCTTAACTGCTTTTTAATTTTTCTGTGCTCTTATATTTAAAAAAATAAATGTAATACAGAGTTAACTTTAATAAGAGTGACTGAGACAGAAAAAACAATGTGACACTTGATTTTAACTTAATTTTAAGGAAGTCCCATTAAAATTGCTTTGTTGTTTTGTCATTCATCAATTTTAAGTGATTTAATAAGTTGTGATATCTGAATGCTCATTTTATATAGAACAGAATATAACTGAAGTTATGGATTAAAAACTGATGGTCAATTTAAAGCCAATGGAAATAAATCACCATGGTGCTCAGCATAGATTTTCCACCTAAGGAAGTTGCCAGCATAAATAGAGACATGGAGAAGGAGAGAGGAGGTGTTGTGAGTTCTCCTACATGTTGCTGTTTGAACCCTTGGTTCTCCTAAAGGGACTTTTCATGACTACCTTTCCCAGTGTGATTTTGACCATTGTCATCAGAGGAGCTCGGGACGTTTTTGGTGAAAATGGCTGTGGTTTGCTTTGGGGTAACTCTGATCCTTATATTAAGTATTGCTTTCTGGTTCCAGAGGGAAAAACATATTGCATTTAATCTCCAGTAGAAAATTATTATGCTGGATTCTTGGCATGTACTTTACTGTGCTTATCATCAGAGGAGCTTAGGATCTCCATATCACTGAGAATATCTATGGTGCTTTTCAGGACAACCCTGGTCTTTATTATGAATGTGATTTCTTGGTTCCAGTATAGAACCCTCAACCTACCAGCACAGCTCCTTCACACCACTGGCATAAACTTTGTAGCTTGCACCACTGACCTTTGGACCTCTCTAGAACGGATCCATAAAAGAGACTTGCATGAATCATTCTTGTGGGCTCTCGACCTCCAGTTTGACTTGTGAGAGGCATTGTCATGAGCTATGGGTCTTCACCTGGACTCATTCAGGATATTGCTGTGAAATACAGGCTCTTGGATGAATACTCCAGGTCTGTAGTGTTGTGAATAGATTTCCTGCACTTTCTTGTGTTAAACTCTGGGTGACCATCATAAATAATATAAATTCTGTGTCCTGATTCTAATTTTTCTCTGCACAATCCCTGACTACAACTCCAAAATTTCTAGATTTTAATGCATTGAGTTTGTGTTTCCCTAAATTAAAAATAAATTTTAAGGTATAATGGATGTTAAGACTAGAAGTTTATAAATAAGTAGCTCCTGCTGTGGAGAAGTGGTTTCAATCAAGTTATCATAAAGGTAATTTTTCTTAGCATGTTTTACAGAGCAAAATCATGAGGTTGGTACAACACGGGCCAAGCTATAATAAATCACTTAATTTATCAGGATAGCCTTAGTAATATTGATCCAGTAGGAAAGTAGGTTGCATAGCAAAGGAAAGTGGAAAGAGCAAAAATGTTTTCTGGAAGGGAAGTGTCTGTTTGCTCTAACCAGCCCCATCCACCTGGATGACTGATTTCAACTGAGTCAATCATCTTTCACTTTTCTTCTAAGTGACATGACACTCACAACAGCGTACAGAGTTTATTCTCACATTGAACACATAAGATAAGTAATTACCATTGTCTTCAGACAAAAATTCCCACAGAAGAGGAGGGAAGGAATTTTCAATTTATACCATTTGTATTGGGGACATCATTATGGAATCATTTGTGTAACATTATCAAAATTTAAGATCTCAAGAGGTTATTTAAAAAGCAGTTTTTGTGATTGTTTTGAAATAAAAATCTGTCTCCTAAGTGAATCTTTTGAATATCCCTTGATATAGATCCTTGCATCAAGAACACAAATTCATTTTAAAAATAAGCATTTGATCACTTTATATATGTGCTTTGCATGCCTTGAGTAGATTGCACACACCAAATCATGAATGACTGTATTATAGGCAGATAAAGTGAGTAGGAAAAGGAAGTTAGACATAGATAGGACCTTGAGATTACACATGGATAGGACCTTGAGGAAGACAGTGTTAAATATGAGAGCAAGGCTGTGATGACTGGAAGTGAATCAGAAGAAGTGCAGACCTCAAGTTAAAGATGCAGTGACCCAGGCTACTTGTCTGCCTAAGAGATCAAGGACAACCAGTGAATATAAGGTTAAATTTTAGCCAAATTTAAGTAACAATAGTGGCAAACAAGGGTTAGATGTTATACTAAATTAATCTAGATTTCACTGTTAGATGTTTTAAAAAAAACAACAACTAGAATATTAAGAGATTAGGAACTATACTCACACAGAATATTTACCAATAATAAGCATAGAATTTGCTAGGAAAATACAAAAACTCAGAAAAATCAAGTTTGATTTGTGTAAGATGGTTAAAGCTAATCAAACAATTTGTACTACTGTAATATTATTATTATTATTACTATTATTATTATTATTATTATTATTATTATTATTATTATTGTAGAAGATGAAACTGCCATCACCTTCCTGAACTGGCTTCTTTAACTAGAGAAAACCATTGGGAACTTTTTCAGCCACATAGATGGTTTCTAATTCTTAAGACTGAACATCATTCGAATTGATGCATACACCATGGTTAGTGTATGACAAAATGCACTAACTGTAAATGCTCACAAGTATTACTCCTTTGAAACATTCACTTTACCTTGTTTCCCTGTGGCTATGCCCTGTAAATGTAAGAAAAGGTGAATCTTTTAGAAGAAAAACTATAGTGTTGGTAATAGAAAAAAACATAAATCATTTCAGCAGCAAATATTACTCTGGTTTAACATCCACTGATTACTTCTCAAGTGTTATGCAGGCATTAACTATATTTTTACACATGTAGCACAACAGGAGTTTGGACAGCTTACATCTTAATGGATGTGTTCATCTCACTAAATCTTCTAGTCTAGATTCTTTCACTTGTTGCCTGAATTCTTGCAACAACCTCTAAATTGCCCTCCCTTTCATTGTCTTGTCCCTGTTCAATCAAATATAGTGACTACATTTTCAAATTCTTTTTAGAAAATAAAAATTTTGTCTTTTACCTCTTACTTAACTCTTTTCACTGTGTCTTCTATGACCTTAATGAACATTTGAGTCTCATAATTTAGCTCCCAGTTGGCTCTGCAGAATCATCTGCATCTTTGCTCAGCTTCTGCTGTTGGAACTAAACTTGCAGATCTTGAAAACTGTCCACACTGTTCTACATGCCTGTCATTTTGTGTTGTCCTCTCCATCCCATCCCTTCAGTGAATCCTGTACATAATTTAGTGCTCACCTAAACTATGAGGCATTCATTGATCTCTGCTGGAATTTTCTTTGACACTGTTGTCTTCTCTTGCATGATACTTTCCCCACAGCTTTACTTATTACAGTGTCTCTATTCCAAAAAATACGTAGTATTTGTGTCACAGAGACTGTACATTGCTTCATTTTATATCCAGTATTTACCTCTGGTACATAGTAGTCACACTGTATATATTTTTGGTTGAATGATTGATTCTTTCTTATGAGTTACAAAATGAAAACCTTAATTTAGTTGAATATATTCTGAAAGGATTCCAGACATACTACATTTTTCTGTGAAAACAATGAAATAAACACACTTATGATGGTTGAGAGATGCATGGGTCTATAACTGACAGGGTATTTTACTCCTCTCTCATCCCATTGATACAGAGCCAGACTTTCTGAATGAGGAATGCAGAGTCCTGGGCAACAAAATGCATAGTAACCAAGCTGAACAAACAGTTCATAGAATGCAAAGATTTGGCAAGTTTTCCATAAGGTCCTCTAGCAAAATCAAAATTTGGTAAGAATGAACAAGAAACTCCAAATTCAGTACCTTTCACAGAAGTTTATATCATCTTTCTCTATCATTTGAAACAATATAGTGAGGCTTCATGAATAAAAAAATGCATACAAGCAAAAGAGAGAATTTCAAAATTAATATACTATATAGTTGCCTGACATGAGTCAAAATAATACAGGCAAGATATGCATATACTTATGCATACTAAAATTGATGTTGTACAGATATTATACATATATATTTAAATAGCATATAATTGCATTTCTAATTTTACTCAGTATATTCATAATCATAAGTAATATTTGAATTTAGCTACTTTAGAATTACACATGTATTCATTTTCTTTTGTCTCCAAAGAAACATAATTTTCAAACTTTTCAATTTCCCCAACTGATAAGCACCATCATAACTATAGAGATGGCTTTCTGGGGGGTACTCACAATAATTTCAAAACTTGAAAGCTATTCCCTTTATCCTTGTTTCTTGAAGTGAACTCTGATATATTAGAGTCTGAATTTTTAGCAATGACTCTTTCATGTAGCTCATACTGAGAAATAGACAATAGTATACATGTATATATGAAAGTAACAGATGATTTTTCACAAATTATTAAACATATTTTGATTGCACTCTCAATTTACTTCATATTTTCTTTAATGAGGGCTAGTGTTTAAAAATATGCAATAATAAGGTATATATTATTTTTCAATCAAAATTTAGTACCTAATATGACTTTTGTACATTCATTGATGAATATGAAAGCTTAAGATGGTACAAATTAAACAATTTAGACAGCCAAATATTTTCATTCTTAAATGACCAAATTAAACAACATGAGAGGACACAAATTTTGTTAATGCTACATAGTCATACCAGTAACATATATGTAAGTCCTTAATATGCATATGTATTGTCATAAAGACTTTGAGAGTTTTATAATTATTATTTTCGAAGGTGAAAGAAAATTATTGTAGAATGCACATGCAAGTTCTGTGAGAAAACAATGATTTAACTTCCAGCATTATTATTTCTTTCAGTGCACTAAACAATACATGGTCATTTGGTTCTTCTTGATTCTATAACATATAACTTTGCATGTGTTTGTAAGATATGTATATGATTTTATATTTTCATAAATTTACATACAAAAATCAAATTTATAATTTGTATAATTATCATTAAAAACATTGACCTCTTGGGCCTCCAGGAAGATGGTGGAGCAGTAAGCAGTGGAGTAAACAGTCTATCTGACTAAAACAGTCCAGATGCTGGAATATAGCATCATGGGGAAGACAAGAAGGAAAGAAGTGCATTCTCTGGACTCAGGAAGAACCTAAAATGAGAATTGAAGCCCACAGAGAGAGTAAAATAGAAAATCTTAAATTCATCATCACTCGGAGCCAGACCCACTGTGTGAAAGAAGCTATTGGAACCTGGGCGTACATGGTCATGGTGACTGTGGCAGCTGGCAATCCCAGAAGCCCCTGAAAAGAGATGCAGCAATGGAAGGGAGCACCAGACACAGAGTACTGCACTGGCTAGTGGTAAGTACAGAGGGTTCATTTCTCCTGCAGAAGACAGCGATTGGCTGAGAGCCATTTTTAGCCAGGCTAGATAAGTCTGGAATCAGAAACGCAGCCAACTCCCTCCAGCAGCTCTTAACTGAGAGCAGATTTGTGGAAATTTCTTGGACTGAGCCTTGTCCCTGTGCACATTCCAACAGCCATCTCTGAGATTCCCCACTGGTAACAAGCTTGGCCCACTCATGCCAGCCTGCCCCAAACCTGTGCATACTCTAACAGGCATGGTGGGGGCTCTGGCCCCATCCACCTGTGTATACTTTGGAAACTATCATGTTAGATTCCTGCAGGTAACCGGCTAGGAGTCAGAGGGCCAGCCCTGACCCAATGTGCACTCCACTGGCTACCGTCAAGCCAAACAGTGGCAAAGGAGGCTCACCAAATGAGGCAGACAGTAGGTGGCCAGTTTGGACAGAAAGAGCCAGCAGATCAGCCTCCCCATGCTGGGCACCACCACTGGAAGGCCCTTTCCTGTGGCAGCCAGAAGAAGCAGAGACACAAAGCAAGGTAAGCTCTGTGTAACTGTAGGCCACCATTGGAGGCCCTTAATTCCTTTGGGCAGTCATCATCCACAGACAGGATCAAACAAACACATTTCTATGTGTCTTCCACCACTGCAGGAGTCGCAGTGTAGATTCACAAGCTGAGAGAAGAATCTCCAGCTCCAAGCATCATCAGAGAAGCCCATGATCATGAGGGAAACCCCAGTGTAGCTGCACAGGTCTACAGAAGCCAGCTCCACATCCTGCTACCTCCCTGTTGTCTGGGGTTAGAATAACCCAGGTGCCTGTACCATTTGCCTACACTGTGGATTGGCAGCAACCTGAGAAGTGCCTGAGGTCCCAAAAACCAGCATGTTGGGAAGAGCCCAGGTGAGTATCAAAATGAAGGAGCAAAAGGCAATCTTTTACCTGTAGCACACACAGAATAAGTCTATAAGATACGGTCATAAAAGCACACACCTAAAATCTCTGAGAGGATAGAAGCTGAAGTAAATAAACAGCTTCACAATATTGTTAAAGCAATCAAATCAGAAATAATATCTCATATAAAAGAAGAAATCACAAACATACTTAAAGAATTGTTCAGTAGCTATAAAGTAGACATAGATTTTAAAAAGAGCATAGGAAAATGATGGAAACCTTGAATGAATATTATAGAAAGGAATTACAATGCAAGATGTATATTCAAAGAGAGAGTCAAGAAATTAAAATATCAATCCAAACTTGGCAAAAATGCTTGAAAAAGACTGAAGGCTTTCAAACCTTGAAGAAAGGATTGCAGATAGTGATTCTGAAAGGAAAGATCCCTTAAAAATAACAAGGAATCAGGAAACAACAATTCAGTGGCTTCAAGATGACACAAAGAATCATGATTTAAGAATGATACATATTGATGAAGAAATCCAGTTCAACACAAATGAAATAAAAAGGCTATTTACAGAAATAATAGCAGAAATTTTCCCAAACATGGGAAATGGATCTGGCATGCAAATAATTGAAGTATATGGAACTCCAACCAGCCATAGCCAACCTAAATCTACATCCAGACATATAATAATCAAGATCCCAGAAATTCAACATAAGAATGGAATATTAAAAATGGATACTTAATAGAAAAAGATCACTATAAAGGAAAACCAATCAGAATCACAGCACTTATCAACACAAACCATTAAGTCAAAGAGATTGAAGTGCTTCAAACTCTGAAAGAAAACAACTTCTAACCCAGATTGATGTACCCTACAAAACTATCACTCAAAATTGATAGAAAAATAAGATACTTCCATGATAAACAATAACTTAAGGAATTTAGGACTACCAAACCAACCACACAAAGATCATTAAAAGATATCCTAGAAAGAGATAAAGATGACCATGGTTCCAGGAACAGCAGCAGAGGAGGCTTGCCAAACAAGACATGCAACTAAATGAAGGGAAAAAGTGGAGAGCCAAACAATAGGAGGATAGCATGGCAGAGACAAATCAGTGTATGCTGGCTCTAATCATTCATGTAGATGGCCTCAGTTCAGCAATAAAAAGAAACACTAGGAGAGTGGATCTAACAATCTATTGCATATAAGAAACATATTAACTGGAAAGGAAATTCATAGAATGAAAATCAAAGGAAAGGAAAAGAGTTGATTCATGCAACAGGAGACCAGAAAAAAGCAAGAGTAATATTCCCATCAATTGCAAAATGGATAAGAAAGATGTGTTACTTCCATGCAGTGGAAATCTACACAGTATAAAGTAGAATAACTTTAAGGCTCTTGTAGGTAAATGGACACAGCTGGAGATTATGCTCATGAGTGAAACAGTTTGAACTCAAACATATGAACCCTAAGAAACAGAAAGAGTTAGTGAGATCTGAAAGCAGAATAGTTATTATAAGAGTGGTAAGGGAGGAAATACCTGGGAGGGAAAGGTGAAAACTACTGTTAAATTTTTCTTGTCTTGATCTCTTGTATTATTTTCACAACTTTGTTAGGTTTGGTTTTGTTTTGTCTTGTTTTGTTATATTTTACTGTGTCTGATGATATGGGCAGCTATTTTGAATATAATGGGCTATATTATGGTAATCATGGTTTCCTATTATTGTTTTGAAGCCTTGTAATGCTTTCCTTTATTTGTTTTATTGGTTTTATTCTGTTTTATTTTGTTTGGTTTTGTTATGTGTGATACTATGAACAGTTATTTTGAAGAAAAAAAAAACATTATGGTAGCCTTTGCTGATTTCCTATCATCTTGTTTTCAAGTCCTATCAAGCTTTTGTTCTTTGGTTTGATCAGTTCTATCCTGTTGTGTTTAATTTGATTTTGTTATGTGTGATGGTATGGACAAATTTGGAGGGAAATAAATATTATAGTGGCCATTGTTCATTTCCTGCTATATGTTTTTGAAGTCTTGGAATTCTTTCATTCTTTTGAAAGGTTTTATACTATTTGGTTATATTTGATATTATTGTGTATGAAGGTATGATCAACTATCAACTATTTTGAAGAAAAAAGAGACAATATTATAGCTACTGGTTTTATCCTGTTTTCTTATGAAGTCCTGTGTTGCTTGAATTGTTCTGTTCTGATATGCTTTGTTCTGTTTTGTTTTCTTTTGTTTTATTCTCTCCAAATAATAATAATAATGACCTATTATTGCTGATTTTTTTCTGTCCTATGTTAGTTATCTCAGTGTTAATGCATCAAAATATCTGGAATAATCAAATTCTGAGTGGGAACATCTGATCTTCATTAAAAGCAGTGGAGATTCCAATTGTCATTTGTGATCATTGTTGTTGTGTCTATGGTGAGATAATATATACATAAAGTATGGGCAGATGGCAAAGGAATCGGCTTATTTTATGACCAAGAATGGAAAGGAATTAAGTTGCCAGTGTTCTTCACATTGGATGCACTCAATGAAAACTACCCCACCTTCCACAACCTCTTGATAGTGCCATCAATAGAGGGGCAAGCTATGAATATATGGAATTCTGTGGGATATCTCACAGCAAAACTATAACATTCCTCCATCTTTCAAAAGAGAAAAAGATGTGAAGCAGCCAAATGTTTCATTGACACTACATCAAAACTACATATGGTAAAACCTTTATTCTAAAACATAATTCTTTCTAGAGATGTGATTGTATCTCAAAACAACTTATATATCAAATATAACTTCATTTTGAGGCATAAAGGGAAGATTCATTCCACAACACAAAAATATTCACATATAATATATATATATATATATATATATATATATATATATATATAGTTTAGCAGAATCATTCAAACTAAAATTTCAAAGGCAGGCATTTGGCACGTTCGGCTTGGACAAGGACACACTACCCAAATAAAGTTGAATGAGCTAAACTTTAGCTCTTCCCATTCCTAAGGTAGTAAAATGGGTCACCACTTATGGAAAAAAAATGAAATAAAATGTATAGGGAATGAGAAAAATTTCATGTGGGTATAACAATTATATTTTGTAAAGTTATTGAAATTACGGGACCAAAGACATGAAAAATGTGCAAAAGGGGCATGTGAAGTTTTGAAAGAAGAAAATACAAGTGTAAGTATTTGAACTCCAAAATCAGTTGTTCCTCTCATACTTATGAAAAGAATGTTCTACAGTCACTCTATCTCCTTTTACTAACATGGAATATCTATCAAAAAAGTTTATGAAAAAATGTTAATTCAGTAATATGACTAAATATTTTAGCTTCCCACTAAGAAAAATGCACATAATTGAAAGTCATTTCTTGTTACTATATAGACAGTTGTCTTAAAAATTTGCTCATGATGGTTCAGTCTACAAGTTCATGTCTATCAAGATATTTAGTGATCTTTGTAAACTTTTTTTCTTAAAGATGAAATAAAGGAAGGGATGTGCAATTGCTCATAAAAATGACAGGTTTTTCAATTTTCAGGGTCAGGATTTCCTGTACTGGTCTGTATGAGTGACAGTCACAAGGTTCTGACTAATTCTATAAGGTAAACTTTTCCAAAATATTTGTGAATTCTCTTGAGACTACCAAGCCATGTTCCTCTGAGAAACAAAGCCCCTTGACTCCATCTTTACCTGACCTTTATTTTAACCCTGTTCACTGTGATATGCAGCTGGCTATACATAACTAGATGTCCTCTTAACAAATCAGAAGAATATAATCAAGTCCATCTGAGGTACCAATGTATCTCAGATGGCAAAGCAGCTACACATGCATTAGAATTTCTTCCATTCTGATATCTGGAATGGAGGCTCAAGCAAGACCTCGTGAGACTGTAAGGTTAAACATGAGATAACATCTCAGCTGATGCTATTGGAACTCAATAAGAATTATACTCTCCTGGCAGTAAATTTGTCACCCTTGAGTACATCAAGCTACTCACTGCACTGCTAATTGGAGGGCTCCCTGTGAGGTGGAAGAGTGCTGTTTCTGATTACAACCATGCTTGTAAAGGTTCTCTTCCATAGCAGTCTTGCAACCTCACCCACTTCCATGACTGATTTCAAGAAAAGCCATGAGTGCTTCATCAGAGATCCTTCATCCTCAAAAGACACTGAGTCATTCCAGAACCTCATCTGTAGGGTTTTTTCTCTATGTTCTCCTTTCCATCTGTGAGACATTGCCACTTAGAAGGCTAATAACATCTGGGAGGTTTAGTATCCCCTACTTTCTTTAGTTTCATTTTCACCACTAACAGGCGAATTTTTCAGAATTTATATTCCTGGCAGGTCAGTTTTACATGATTAAGTTGCAACATACTATGAACTGAAAGTATAACTTATTCATAGTTTCATAAAAAAACTGATTAATTTTTTTTCTCCTTAAATGGATGAAGCCAAAATTCAGTATGCTGCACTCACATTATATTTTTCCTTCTCTATGAATAGTACTTGACCACTTAATTCTGATATAACAACAGAGGTAGAAGGGTTATAAATTCCTCATGGTGCTACTTCAAGCAGGAGACAATCAGACACTACTCCCAGTACACTTCAAGTATTTTAGTCATCAAAAAGCAATGATATTTGCCAAAGAAATTTTATTATCATCTGTTTGTGTTTCTATAAGAGAATACATTCATGATTTCTAAAGCACAAAATTTATTACTCAGACTTATGGAGTCTGGAAAGTCAGAAAGCTAGGCAACAACAGGCTCATTGACCTCTGGGGATCTGGTCTCTGCTTCAATTATGGTTCTTGGAAGTGACATTCACCACCAACATGATGGACAAAACATGGTATGATATATACATGACGTATGATAGATATAGTATGACAGGTGATAGTGAGATAGACCAAACAATTTATTGATCAATTGATATTTATGGTATTGTCTACATATTTTATTTGACATTATTTATCTTTTCTTCTGGTTTCTTTTAACTTTCTTCATATATTTTGGTGAAAAATATTTTAACGTTAATGATGTCCAATTTACCAGTTTCATTTACTTGCTTTGCTTTACTTGTTTATGTATATATGTATATACTTGCCTTATGTATCATATCTATGCCAAATTCAAGATCTCAGATCATTTACCATCTTTTGAAAGAGCTTTTTATTTATTGCCATAACATTTAGAATTTTCCTTATTTAAAAATTTTATGCAGTTTGAGTAAGGAATCTAATTTTTTTCCTTTGAATGTTAAGAATCAGATTTATCATTAGTACCCATATATGATTTTACTTTTCTCATTGAATAATTTGATATTTTTTTTCAAAAATCAAATGGGCATGTGCATAAGAATGTAATTTATGAAGCCCAAATTCTTTTGCATTGATTTATCTATTCTTTTCATATTTATATCATGATATCTTCATTGATGCAAATTTTTGGTACATTTTATTTTGAAACTTAAAATTTTTTTAATTTTAAAGAGAAAAAACTGAACAAAATAAAACAGAATAAAATCAATCAAAACAAAACAGTGAAAATGATATAGAACTTCAAAATAGGATAATAGAAAATCAAAATTTATGACTTGTTTCTCTAAACCTGCCAACATACTAGATACAAATATCAACAAATATTCTTCCTGGACAGTTCAGTATTCCTACTATAAGCATAGAACATTTTTTTAGGAATTCTGAAGTTTCTGCCATTTACCACGTTAGAACTGGATCCAAGTGAACTGTGACTTCTATAAGATTATCACTGAAATTCTTTTACCTGTGACTGCTTTTAGTTCACATTAGGAGTATATTGAAATGCATTTATCATTTACAAGAATTTGCACACATCTCTTGAAAATATTGCAGAAATTACAAAACCAGAGATTGATATTTCTATTTCAGTGTGTGTCATGTTTTTTTAAGAGAAAAATATGGTAAAATGTATTACATGTGTGTCCATATTAATAAAGATTTTAAACCTCTAAAATGAATGATTGGAAGGACCTATCATAGCAAGTGGAATTATTAGAATTTCCAAGTTATAATTTTTAGTGTGGAATAAAACATTTTGCAAGAGTCAAGGTATCTTTTAGATAATACAGAAAAAAATGATAATTTCAGAAAAGGAAACTGATTTATGCGTAAGAAAATAGTACTCTCAATTCTACTACATATTTTTGCTGGAAATATGTAACTTCAGTCTCTCAAGTGTTCATTCATAAAGATATTAGGGAGATGTCTAGTGATCTTTCTTTTGAAATGGAAAGAAGGTAAAGTTGATAAAAATGGAAAAGGTAAAGCCTGAAAGCTTGTCTTTCACTTTTATGATCTTCCAGAATGATCTATGTCAGCAATGAGCTAATGGCAGTGCTATAATGCCATGATGTAAATGTTTCTACTGTACCTGTGAAATTGAAAGATAACTGTAAATTACATTTGGTCATTTGTCTATGAAAAACAAATTTGTGTTACTGTACATTCATCCAAACTGACTCACACAGACACAAGCTAGTAAAGACCTCTACTAATTAAAAACATGACTTACCTAAAATTTACTGTAAAGCTTATTCCACTATTTCTGATTAAACATTTCAAACCAAAATCAAAATAAATCATGCATATCATGTTTTTCACATTTTCTATGAAGGTCGTTTGACCACCTAAACCTGACTTATAACAGCTATGTGAGAAAGGAGGAAATGTAAGCCCTTCAACATTTTTCCAGTTACAAGCCAAGGGAGCAGCAAAGACTGTCCACAAATGTTAGTCTCA
Organism: Cavia porcellus; assembly: GCF_034190915.1. Lineage (NCBI taxonomy): Eukaryota > Metazoa > Chordata > Mammalia > Rodentia > Caviidae > Cavia > Cavia porcellus. The sequence goes on along the minus strand of NW_026947513.1, from coordinate 43,821,795 downwards.
ATAGCTCAGCCATCAGCTTACCACAGGATGTGATGGGATCTGCCAAGAGTACATCAAATTTTGATTGTAGTAGTATTGTCACAATTTATTATTTGACACTCTTTCTCTGCAAACATTCTCCCAAATACCAGAATGTTCTATAAGAATGTCTTCCACCACTGGAAAATATGCTAAACAGGTATCTATTGAGCCAATATTCATCCACTTAGTGATTCATTGAATATAAAGGTTTTCCAATTGACCACTACTGATAGATGTAGTAAATGTTTCAAATTTATTCCCAGATGATGCATTAATACAAAAACGAAGCTTGAAGATATCATAACTGTCAACTCATGTTCTCCCAAATAACTTCCTGTACTATGATTTTCATATTCATCTAGTATTCCATTGGTCTAGTGTCTGTATTCCATTGGCCATGCTAGTACATTTCCACAACTCCCAAAGCTATAATAACAACATAATTGTAGCAAAAGCAGAACTGAGATCGATATCATGGACGTTTTGGTAAAACACTGTGTTTCTTTTCAAATTGTGCTTCCTTATGTTTTACTCATGTCTACATATAAGGAGGAATTACCCAAGAAGTTAAAAGATAACTTGCAATGGTCACAGTAAATCTATCAAACTGACAGTCATGCTATGGAACTAACTGATGGCACAGAAAAAATGAAATATAAATTATGACATGCTTTCATGAGAGTATTTAATATCTCTTAAGATTATGTGATCTCAGATAGCTTGGACCCAAAGGCCAGCATATGTGAGGCACCTGCATGGTTTAAGTAATATAAAAGTTCTGCAAGAACATTGACAAATGTAAAATGACTATTCCTGCAGTCTTATGACACAGATATAGTGAAAGTATTTACATTAGTGAAATGCAATTTTTGAAAGTTGTGATTCAAAAAAATTTTGAAGAATTTTGATGAAATATAATTCACATATGACAGTTCAATAAAGGGTCATTTAAAGTGTCATACATATTTTGTAATATATTTAAAGAAACATAAGACTCTAACATTCAGATTTCAAATATCTTGTTACTCCAATAGGATATTTTGTGTCATCTGTCATTACATCAGCAGAATCAAAACAAGGAAATTTAATAATGATCTGCCTACAGTGTTGAAAGCAGAATGTGAATGTCAATATTGTATGTGGCAGGATGTTGAAGAGCACAGATAGAGACAATGACCATATAGCAAAGAGAACTAAGCACACAGCATCTGTTGTCCTCACTATGGAGATCAATTGAGAGGAAAAAGAGACTTGACTTTGTTAAGAGGAAAATAAATAAAAGTCGATGGGATTTCTCACTGAGGTCACACACACATGAGATATGTGCTGCTTTAAAAACTGTCACCCTGATGCTAGTTTGGTGGTCTGCAAGTTACCACCATATTACACTGCCCAGGGAAAAGTACTTTAACCATGCCACACCTTTACTACTCATACTCATCCTATACAGATGATTCTACTCACCTGTGTGTTTTAGGAACTTTTCCCTTCTGTTTTTGATTTGACAAATCAAAGTCCACCACCTCCTGTGGTCCTCACTTGCTAATAAAAATTGGCTGACCACCAAAATTGGGTTTGCCTGTCCACTAGAAGTGTGATTCCTTTGAGTCCCCCTTGTACCTTGAATATTGCCTCTTTCTCTTTATTCCTGATTGTCCTCCCCACAGTTAATTGGGGGAGTGCTCAACCCCCAGCATTTCTGGACTACCCAGTCTAAGTGGTACTAATTACAATATAATTCAGAGTTACTATTTATCTCTTAGGGAGGCATACAGTCTTGGCTATTATTGTTTGTTGTCCTTCCACATGTTTGCTGGGTATGTTGCCTGAATTGAAGAAAGATTCTACACCTTTGGCATTGCCTCCATCTTCCAGCCTATGCAGTTGGTGGCCTCTTATCCATCTTGATGTGAATGTAATAAGTGAAAGAAGAGAAAGCAAGGAATTAGCCCGGGGACAAAACACTTCCCAAATATACCTTCAGCATTGCAAAAGAGCCTGAACTTAGCTGTATAAACTTGTGAGGAATTTATGCAAACAAGGCACTGCCAATAATGATAGAAACGTTAATGAGTAATCTCTAAAACTAACATCAAAGTCCATGTCATCAATAAGAAGTGCTCCTGTGGAAAGTATTGCTGTCCAAGGGCAAGGGAACAGGTTCAAGGCTGAACACCCTGAGCAGCAAAATCAATGGGTGAACAGTAAAATGAAACTTCATTAAAATAGTACCTATACTCAATAAATGAAAATTAAAACCCATTAGAGTTGGCATGAAGTATATAAAATTAGAAAAATTCATTATCATAAAGGTGAAGTAGGCAAAATAATGTAGAAGACAGGAAAAACACAACTTTAAACTATTCAAAAAAAAAGAAAAATAAAAAATCAGGCAACAGAAACTGCAAGAGATTTTAAGTTGGTGGATGTAATAGACAAATATTTCAAATAAGCCATGATGAACATGGTCAACTATATGAGGAACAAATCTCAAACAAGCTTAAAAGGTATAATGAAAATCACACAAACAATGGAGAATGTGTAGAAAAACTATTTAACCAAAATTATTCATTTAAAAAAGGGAATGGTGAACATCAGAAAGAGATTTTTTTAAAGTGGACTGTATAATAATTTTTTGTTGTTTTACTGGGGATTGAACTCACTACTGCCTGCTTGCAAGGCAGGCACCTATGCCACTGAGCTCAGGGGTAGTGAAATTTTGAACAGAATTAAAAAAATAGGAGAAACTAAAAATAGGTTATGTCATAGAAAAGAATAAAAAGAGAGAAAAACACCAGTTGAAAAACATATGTTAAAAAGAAAAAGGAAGGGAAAAGAAAAAAATATCTAAAATTAATATAATCACACTTATGATAGCTAAGGTGATTGTGCTACAAATTCCATTAGTTCTTGGAACAAAACAGCTAACATTCATAGGATTGGAACAATTTTGCATGTTAATGTCTGGTGATTTGAAGAACTCTTGAAAAACATTATGTGAAGTAACAACCTAGTTATGCTTCTAGCACCTTGTTTTAAAGGCCTCTATCATCATTGTTTTGGGCTCTTTGTTATTGTTATATATTTGTGATTTTTGTTTCATGCTTTTATAGTAATTTGTTTTATTTTTCCCTCTAATATACAAAGGATAGGAGTACATGTAACGGCCTATACATATGTGGAATGTCCCCAAAACAGTTTATGAGAATCGATTATATTATGCGTGATGAAATGAACAGCTTCTGTGAAGAAAAAGAGACATTATGGTATCCACTGCTGATACTGTTTCATCATGCTGTGAAACCCAGTAATGCTATTGTTCTTAGTTCATTGTGGTTTTAACCTGTTTTGTGTTGTTTAATTTCAACATACTTGAAGGTGCTGACCTGCTTTGGATGAGAACTAGACACATTATGGCAGCCATTTTTAATTTTCATATTATCTAGTTTTGAAAGCTTGTAATGTCTTCATCACTCTGTTCTAATCAGTTTAATATTATTTTGTCTTATATGAATTCACTATGTGTGAAAATATGGACAACTATTTGAAAGGAAACAAAAGACATTACAGTAGCCATGGTCGATATCCTATTATCTTGCTTTGAAAACTGTGTCACTTACATTGTTTTTTTCTGATCTACTTTGTTGTGTTTTGTTACGTTTAGTTTTACTCATTTTAAAATAAAAAGAAAAGAGAAACATATTTTAAGTCTGTCTCTGCCTGAACCTGATGCCATCAAAAGGCTTGCTTCCTGCAGGCATCCAGCATGAGCAGAGAAGCCAGACAGATATGCCTTTACCTGCCAGCTGCCAGCAACCTCCATTGGAGAACCTACTTTCTGTGGGTAGCTAGCATGAGCAGAAAGACATAGACAGATCTGCCTCTGCCGGCTGGCTTCCCCATTGTAAGACTTACTTTCTGTGGGCAGCCAGCAGCAGTATGGGAATGCATCCAGGTAAGCCCTGTGCATCTGCACACCACCATTGGAGGCCTGAGCTTCCTTCAGGCAACCATAACCCACCAGGAGAATCAGAAAAACACCCTATTGTGTGCCTACCACCATCACAGGAATCGCAGTGTTATCACACAGACTAAGAAAAGCAGCCCCATCAACATGAAACCCTGGTCATTGGGGAAGACCCAGTGTAACTACACAGGTGTGGAGAAGCCCAGTCCTTGCCTGCTACCCCCCTGTAAACTTGGGATCAGAGGAATCCAGATACCTGTCCCATTACCCTGCATCACAAAGGGGATGGAACCCCAGAATCAGCTTATTGGGAGGAACCTAAGAGACTGTAAAGACAATGGAGAAAGAGGCAATCTCAGACCTCCAACCCACACAGAACAAGTCTGAAAGATACAGTCACAGAAGAAAACTACGTACCTGATATCTCAGAAATGATAGCAACTGAAAAAAAAAACAACTTCATTAGACAGTAAAAGTAATCAAATCAGATATAATGTCTCAGGTAAAAGAAAACATTACAAACATAATAAAAGATTTGTTCAGCATGCCTAAAGATATGATTTTATTTAAAAAAGAGGAGTATAGAAAATTGATGTAAACCTTGAATGAATGGTATAGAAAGGAATTATGATACATGAAAAAGATTCAGAGAGCTATGTAGGAAATTAAAAAGTCAATCAAAAGCTGGAAAAACTACTTGAATGAGATTAAAGATAGGTTTTCAGACATTGAAGACAAGATTGCATCTAGCAGTCATGAAATTAATGATCTCTTAAAAGTAACAAGGAACCAAGTTATAACAATTCAGTGGCTGCAAGTTGACACAAAGAGAAATCATTTAAGAGTAATAAGTAAAGAGAAAGCAGGGGTTAACACAAATAAAATAAAAAGGCTTTTTACAGAAGTATTAGCACAAAACTTCCCAAACATGGGAAGAGGATCTGGAATATAGATAAATGAGGCATAGAGAACTCCATCTAGCTAGACCAGAAATTTAGCTCAGTATCACAAGTGCTGGCCTAGTATGTGCAAGGTTATGAGTTTAATCCCTGGTACCAAAAAAAAAAAAAAATGGAACTCCAATTAGCCATTACCAAATTAAATCTACACCCAGAAAAATAATAATCTAGATCCCAGAAATTTCACACAGCAACAGAATGTTAAAGGCTGTTAGAGAAAAGAAAGAGATCACTTAAAAAGGAAAACCAATCGGAATCAATGAAGGCTTGTCAACACAAATTATCAATTCAAGAAGAAGGTGGAATGAATCCTGAAAAGAAAAAACTTCCAACCCAGATTGATGTACCCTGAAAAACTACCATTCAAAATTGATGGAAAAATAAGGTACTTCCATGATAAAGAACAACTAAAGGAATTCATGACCAAACTAACACTACACAGGGTGCTAAAGGGTATGCTAGAGAGAGATAAAGATGACTATGGTTACAGGAACAGCATCAAAGAAAGACTGTCAAATAAGACAGGTAATTGAATGAAGGGGAAAAGTGGAGGGTCCACAGTAGGATGATAGCACGGTATAGATGAGCCAATGTATGCTGGCTGCAAGCATTAATGTAGATGGCCTCAGGTCAGCAATAAAAAGAAACACAGGCAAAATGGATCTTAAAACAAGATACATCAATATACTGTATAAAGAAATGCATTTAACTAGAAAGAAAATTCATAGACTGAAAATCAAAGGATAAAAAACAATTTTTCCATGAAACAGGTGACCAGAAAAAGCAAGAGTAATTTGCCTATCAACCCCAGAATGAATAAGAAAGATATGGCACTTCCATGCAATGGGCAGCTACCCAGCAATAAAGTAGAGTAGTATTGAGGCTCTTGTAGGTAGATGAATGCAACTCGAGATCAAATAGGCAAAAGTTTGAACTCATACAGGTAAACCCTAGCATAAACAAACGGAGTTAGTGAGATTTAAAAAGCACAACAGATATTGTAAGAGTGATGGGGAGAAAACACCTAGGAGGGTAAGGTGGTAACCACTGTTAATTTCTTATTGTCTTGTATTGAACTGTTGTATTGTTTTCACAATTTTGTTAGGTTTGGTTTTGCTCTGTCATATTTTGTTAGATTTTATTGTATCTGATGGTATGGACACCTATTTTAAATATAAGCGGATGCTTTATGGTACTCATGGTTGGTTTTCTACAGTCTTTTTTGAAGTTCTAAAATGCTTTCATTCTTTTGTCTAATAGATTTTATTGTTTTGTTTTGTTTGATTTTATTATGCATGATAGTATGAATAGCTCTTTTGAAGAAAATGAGACATTATGGTAACCATTGCTGATTTCCTATCATCTTGTTTTAAAGTAATACAATGCTTTTTTTCTTTTGTTTTGATTGGTTTTATTCTGTTGTGTTTTGATTTTATTATGTGTGCTGGTACGGACAACTATTGTGAAAAAAATGAGACATTAGGGTAACCATTGTTCATTTCTTGCTATCTAGGTTTCAAATCCTGAAATGTTTTCATTCTTTTGCTTTGATTGGTTTTATGCTATATTGCTTTATTGAATTTTACTGTGTGGAAAGGTAGGACAACTATTTTGAAGATGTTATGATAGCTGCTATTGATTTCCTATTATTTTGAAGTCCTGTGTTCCTTGCATTGTTCTTTCCTGATTTGCTTTGTTCTGCTTTGTTTTGTTACATTGTCTTTAAAATAAAAATATAACGTAATATATCTTTATAAATTTCAAAGCTAGAATAAGGAAAGAATAGTGATAACTAGATCTACAAAATTGAAACTAAATTTCAAAAATGAATTTATTAATTTATTAATACATATTTATTAATACATATTTTAAAAGAATGACTTGGAAAAAAGAGAGCATAAAGGAGTAAAGACAGCTCTAAAAACAAAGAAGTTGCTAACAATGGCAAAAAAGTACATTTTAAGAGAACACCATAAACAGAAAACATAAATACATGAGTGTAGATGGAAAGATCTCAATAAAAAGCGTACTGTATAATGCATACTCAAGAAGAAACAAAATCTAAACACCATTGCATAACAACAACACAAACAAATCAATAATCAAAATTCCATGCAAAGAAAATTCCAGATCCAAATGGCTTTACAAATACATTTTTGCTATTTAGTTGCTTACTTATTTATGGTTGCAATGCATAATAGTTACATTCATTTAGGAAATAGATAACCCAAGGGAAAAAAATCTCTTAGTCATTTTACCTTCTTTACTCTTATCTCTAATTTGTCTGTTCTTCTCTTCCCTCTTTGCCTTTTTCTTCTCTAAAAACTATGCCTCCTTATTTTTGACACTAGGTTCTCTATTTTACTCTGAAATTAATTTATATTTTAGATTTTTTATAAGGGAGGAACCATGTAATATTTAACTTTCTGCCTCTGACATATTTTACTTAACATCATGGAATCAAGATCCTTTAATTTTCTTGGAAAATTACATGATTTTGTTTATTTTCATGACTATACAATGTAATTAATCCATCATATTTTATCAGTTAGGTTGTTTTCTCAATCTTTGCTATCATTGATTTCACTGCTAGCATACAATTCATGCCCAAACATGGGTATCGGTGTATGACTAAAATGCAGTATCTTTAACTATTTTTTGGTATATGCTCGGGAGAAGTTTAGGTGATTTAAATGCATTTCTGCATTTAGTTTTTTTGTTTAATGAAAAATCTGTTTATTTCCATCAAGATTCTACCAATTATATTTGCATCAACAATGTCTAAGATTAATTTCCCCCAGATGCTTGCCTTTTTTCTTTATTTGTTTTTTTTTAATTTTATTTAAGGAGAAAAAAAATAAAAAGGGTACAAGTTATACAGAATCTCAGAAAAAACAAACAGTAGGAAATCACTAGCTAACAGATTACATATTGTCATCTTAGAAATAGTTGTTTAAGTTACAAAATTAAAGCATATAGAGTGGACATTCAAACAGTGAGACTGCAAACAGTTCTGTTCAGTGATCCAACAAAACTCAGTAATATGGTTATCTATCTTATATATTTAAATATACATGCAGTTATATCCTTTAGAGCACTTTCTTTTCCTCTCTTTTTTACAATGACAATTACACATTTTGGGTTTTATTACTCCCACATTTCTTATTACTTTTTTTGAAGAGAATAAAACCAACTGTGATGTAACAAAACAGAGTCAGTCAAATCAAAAGGATGGACATAATACATACTGTAAAAATAAAATACAAAGTGATCTACATTAGTTACCATAATGCCTCTTGTTATCTTAAAAATAATTGCCTATGTCATCAGTTATAATACAATTGAACAAAACAGTAAAGAACAAAACCAATAAAACCAAAATATTGGAGACCTTATAGGACTTCAAAAGAAGATAACAGTCAAACCAGTCTGGGTGTCATAATGAATCTTATTGTCTACACAGTTGTTGCCTATACTCTCAAACTTGATAGTATCAAGCAAGATGGTGAGAGCAATACAGGGTTTCAAATCAAGTTAATAGGAAATCAAAGTGGGTTACTATAATATATCCTGCTATTTTTTTTATTTTTCCCTTAATTAAAAAGATAAAAGTTAAAAAGTATTGTCATTTTCCTATATTTCTATGTTTCAAGTGTTATTCCAAGGCTTCCTCAGGGTCTGTTGGATCCTCTTCTAAGGTGTGGTATTTTTATGCAATGGAGTATTACTCAGCTATAAAGAAGGATCACACTGAGATATTTATAAATAAATGGGTGTAGCTTGAGACAATACTCATAACAATACTCATAAGTGAAATAAATCAAACTCACATGTATGAATACTGAATAGTTTCCCTAGTGTAAGAGATGATACAAATACATAAATGTATGTGTAATCATGATTCCCCATTATATGGCTTTGAAGCCTTATAATGTTTTCACTCACTAATTGTAATGATTTTATTCTAGGCTGTTTGATATTATTGTCTGTGATGATATGAACAGCTATTTTGAAGAAAACAAGACATCATAATAGCTAGTGCTGATTTAATATCATCTTGTTTTGAAGCCCCATCAAGCTGTTGTTCTTCTGTCTCCATTGCTTTTATCATGTTGGATCTTACTGGATTTTATTTTATAGTATAAAAAATTTCTATAGGCAAAAAGATAATATAGAAACCATTGTTAATTTTCTATTAGCTGGTTCTAAATACTCTGTAATACTTTCATCCTCTTGAATGGTTTCACACTGTTTTGATATGTTTGATGCTATAGTATACAAAGTTATACTCAAATATTTTGAGGAAAGAGACACTATGGTAACTACTATTAGGTCGGGTTATCTTGTGGTGAAGCACTATGCTGATTAAATTATTCTGTTCTGACCTGTATTGTTATGTTGTTATGTCCTCTTTTATCTCAATCTCCCCCTTTTTTAAAAAAATTATTTTTTTAATTAAGGGAAATTTTTAAAAAATAGCAGGATTTATTATAGTAACTCTTTTGATTTCCTATTAACTCGATTTGAAGCCCTGTATTGCTCTCACCATCTTGTTTTGACTGATTTTACTCTATTCTGTTCTGTTTGATAGTATCAAGTTTGAGGGTATAGGCAACTACTTTGGATGTATGTATCTATCATATCTTTTATGCCACAGTCAGATCTTAAAATTAGGAAAAAGCCAAGAATCTTTGCTCTCATTGCTCTTGTTCCATACAGTTCAAACCTTTAAACAGGAATTATTCAAAGGAATGAAATAAAAATCATATATAAATTAGAAAAGAAATTATATTTCCCTATTTACAGATGATATGATACTGTACAAAGAATATTTTAAAGACTTCTATCAGAAGGTCCTTAGAGTTGATAAACTCAGCAAAGTAATAGCATAAAAAGTCAACAGTAAAAATAATTATTAAACTGTACAGGAATAATAAGCCTATCAAAAAGGCCATCAGGAAAACAGTTCCATTCATTGTATTTCAAAAAGCTTCAGAAAGAACTTAAATCCACAGAAATCAGCCAAACCAAGAAAGTGAAATTTCCTATAACAAAAACCACAGACCTCTGAAGAATGAAATTTAAAATAAAACAGAATGGAAATATATCCTGTGTTCCTGCATAGAATTAATATCACTAAAGTAGCCATACTATTAAAATATATTTAGATTTAATGCAATGCCTTTTAAAACACCAATCACACTCTTTGCAAAAACAGAAAAAAAATTATATGAAGCCCAAAAGGACACAGATAACCACATCAATCTGAAGCAAAAAGAGCAAAGTGGAAAAAAAATCACAACTTAGGATTTCAAATTGTACTTTGTTAACAATACAGCATCATACCTGTGCAAAAATAAACATTAGGACAAAGGACTAGAATATTAGACACAGCTACAGCACATCAGACTTTGTAACTTATCTTTCAGAAATGGGCCAAAACATACACTGGAGAAAGATAACCTCTTAGCAAAGGGTGGTGGGAAAGCTAGTTATCAATGGGTACTAAAATGGAACCAGATAGTTATTGGTCACTTGGTACTAAAATCAAATCCAAATGGATCAAAAATGGATCAAACATAGATATAAAACAGTCCTGGAAGACAACATAGGATAAATACTGTAAGTCACATAGGCACATGAAAACAAGTCCTCTGGGATGAAACTATAACAATACAAAGAACAACATCAATAATAATACTGGACTTAGTCTAATTTAAAAGAAAAATAAAACAAAATCTGTATGGAAAAGGAAACAATCACCAAAGTGAGGACATGACTTATACAATGGAAAATACTTTTCAGTAACACATTTCTGATAGAAGACTAATATCTAGAATATGTAAAGTGCTAAAAATTTAACCCCTGACGTATGCAGGATTCAGTCAGGAGATGTGGACATGAACTGAGTACACACTTTCCAGAAAAGAATAATAATTTTCAATAAATGCATGAAAAAATACAGATTTTATTTTCATCATTTAAAAATTTTATTTAAAGAAAACAAAACAAAAACAGTACAAAAGTACAAGTAATATAAAATTTCAAAAAAAGAAACAGTAAGAAATCACTAGTTATTAGATTACATATTGTCATCTTAGAAATAGTTGTTCAAGTTACAAAATTAAAGCATACAAAGTAGACATTCAAACAGCGAGACTGCAAACAGTTGCATTCAATGATTCAACAAAAACTTAGTAATATGGTCATCTATCTTACACACCTAAACACATTTGCAGTTGTGTCCTTTAGAGCACTTTCTTTTCCTCTCTTTTTTACAATAACATTTACACATTTTGGGTTTTCTTACTCCCACAGTTATTATTACTTTTTTTGGAAGAGAATAAAACCAAATATGACAAAACAAAGCAGTCAGTCAAAACAAAGGAAGGACATAGTATGTGATGTAAAAACAGAATGCAAGGTAATCAACAATGGTTACCATAATGCCTCTTGCTATCTTAAAAAGAATTGCCTACATCATCAGGTATAATAAAATTGAACAAAGCAGTACAGAACAAAACCAATAAAACATAAACATTGGAGACATTACAGGACTTCAAAAGAAGACAGTAGTCAAACCAGAATGGGCATCACAGTGAATCTTATTGCCTTCAAAGTAGTTGCCTATACCCTCAAACTTGATACTATCAAACAGAACAGAATAGAGTAAAATCAGACAAAACAAGATGGTGAGAGCAATACAGGGCTTCAAATCAAGTTAATAGGAAATCAAAAGAGTTACTATAATAAATCCTGCTATTTTTTAAAAATTTCCCTTAATTAAAAAAATAATTTTTTTAAAAAAAGGGGGAGATTGAGATAAAAGAGGACATAACAACATAGCAATACAGGTCAGAACAGAATAATTTAATCAGCATAGTGTTTCACCACAAGATAACCCGACCTAATAGTAGTTACCATAGTGTCTCTTTCCTCAAAATATTTGAGTATAACTTTGTATACTATAGCATCAAACATATCAAAACAGTGTGAAACCATTCAAGAGGATGAAAGTATTACAGAGTATTTAGAACCAGCTAATAGAAAATTAACAATGGTTTCTATATTATCTTTTTGCCTATAGAAATTTTTTATACTATAAAATAAAATCCAGTAAGATCCAACATGATAAAAGCAATGGAGACAGAAGAACAACAGCTTGATGGGGCTTCAAAACAAGATGATATTAAATCAGCACTAGCTATTATGATGTCTTGTTTTCTTCAAAATAGCTGTTCATATCATCACAGACAATAATATCAAACAGCCTAGAATAAAATCATTACAATTAGTGAGTGAAAACATTATAAGGCTTCAAAGCCATATAATGGGGAATCATGATTACACATACATTTATGTATTTGTATCATCTCTTACACTAGGGAAACTATTCAGTATTCATACATGTGAGTTTGATTTATTTCACTTATGAGTATTGTTATGAGTATTGTCTCAAGCTACACCCATTTATTTATAAATATCTCAGTGTGATCCTTCTTTATAGCTGAGTAATACTCCATTGCATAAAAATACCACACCTTAGAAGAGGATCCAACAGACCCTGAGGAAGCCTTGGAATAACACTTGAAACATAGAAATATAGGAAAATGACAATACTTTTTAACTTTTATCTTTTTAATTAAGGGAAAAATAAAGATGGCTTATGCATAGAAAAGAGTATCATTCAGCATTTAACAGAAAAAAATTCTAAATGTAAGAACATGGATGAATAGTAGGAGAAAATCTTGCTAAATGAAATAAGTAAGCATGAGTAACTAATGAGATATAATATCATTTATATGAAGTATGTAAACTCAGTACAATGGAAAATAATATTGGTTGCCAGGGATTATGGACAGAGGAAAATGTGGAGGTGCTCTGCAAGCAAGTATAAAATTTTAGTTAAATGAGATGAATGATTTCTATATATTATATACATAACATTGTTCCTATGGATAACTCTGATTTACTATATACAAAGTTTGAAATATTAAAGCATTCTTATTAATGAACATTACATGTTATATACGTATGTGTGGTAAGAGACAGATATGAAACATAGCATTCTGGTCATGCCCCCAAAGATTCATGTGTTAATGAGCTGTTCACCAGCCTTGTTGTTTTTGGAAGTTATTGAAACTTTCAAATTGTGCAGCATAAGTAGAGGAAGTTAAATGAGTAAGATCCTTTGTTTAAAGGGTTTAATGTGACCCAAGGCACTACTCTCTCTTTTTGTTCAATTGCAAACATGAAAGGAGCTGATATTTCTGCCTGGTGTCCCCTGACACATTCCACTGAACTTCCACAAATCTAAAGGCAATATAAATCAGGTATATTGATGTATATTTATAATCCCAGCACTGGGAGACTTTAGGCTGAGGGTTGCAGTGAGTTTGAGGCCATCTTTGGCTACATGAGTTCAAGACCAGCCTTCGCTACATAGCTAGACATTGTCTCACAAAACAAGTAAACAGACAAAAATAATCCAAAAAAACCATAAAGGCAATGAAGTTAGGCAACCCTGGACTGAAACCTATAAAATTGTGAGCCAAAATAAAGCTGTTCCTGTAGTAATCCACTTTATAAGCAATTTGTTGCAGTAATGCAAAACTGACTAATATAGAAAAATCATGATGAGAATGGTGTTCTTGCTGTGACTATCTCTGATAATATGTTTCAAAAGATTTTGGAACTGAGATTTTGGAGGAATTTTGAAAGACATGCTAAGGTAGCCTAGACCAAAGTAAAGAGTGTTTTAAGAGAGGACTGACTGATTCAAATTTGATCGCACAAGATCAGATACTGACAAACTGTGGATACTAAAGATTATACTCAGGTTTAGGAGACAATAATGATTTTTATGAGATTTGTAACATAGGGCACTTGAGAACAGTTTAAAGGAAGAGGAGCACTCAAGTTGCAGCAAGGGCATTTCTGAAGTCTTTTAGCCAGATTTTTGATGAAAATCATGGGCAAAACTGAGACAGATTTTTTAAATTATTTACATGTTGTATGTAATAGTCCTTTGTCTGAAGAACAACTGACTGAGATATTTTTTCCCTCTTGGCAGGTGATCTTTTCATTATTTTTGTGATTTTTTGCTGTGAAAATCTTTTTAATAGCATAGATACTAGTTGCTCTTTCTTAGTAGTGTTCCCCTTTCCATCAGGCATTTGCTCATGAAGTCTCTGCCTACACCTGTGACTTCAAGAGTTCTGTGTTCTCCATATTCCAACAGGTTTAGCATTTATGTTTTAATATTGAGATCTTTGGTCCATTTTAAATTTAATTTAAATCATGGTGAGAGGCAAAGTTCTGATTTTAGTCTTTAGTGGAAGTGTAGACTGGTGCAACCTCTGTGTGAAGATTCCTCAATAAAACTAGTATTATATCAAGGGCAAGGTCATGCATTCAATTTCTGGTTTAAAAAAAAATTAGGACCAGAAGTTCCATTTGATTCAGCTATTTCCCATCTAGGTATCTTGCTGAATGAATTAAAGACATCATGCCACAGTGATATATGTACACCCATAGTTTGTAATAGCTAAAACTTGGAAAGAAACCAAATGCCTATTAACCGAGGAATGGATTAAAAATTTTTTTTTTTTTTTGTACAATGGGGTACTATTCATCCATAAAGAAGAATAAACTTGAGATATTAATGGCACCTTGAGTTCATATTCTTAAGTGAAATAAATCAGACATGCATGTAAATATAACATTTTTCTCTGATATGAGAAACCAAAATTTTGAATAAGAACCAAAATATACGATTGATACTGTGAAGTAGGAAGAAATTGTTTAAAAAGAAAGGGGAATGGAGTTGATAGAAAAAAGGAAGAAGAATAAAGGAGAAATGAAGAATAAATTTGAAACAAAGCTTTGCAAATAAGAAGAGAATGAGGAATTGAGGGAAGGAGAATAGGAGAAAAAGGGAATCAAAATATATTATGTACAAGTAGAAATTCGCTATGATGCATATGATGATTATGTATATGCAAAATGTGCCAACACTTTTGATAAATATTTTAAAATATCAGACAGAAAGATTCAGAGAATTTGCATTTTTGGAGAAAAGAAGCACAGTGTTTTTTTTTTTTTTTCAATGAGGATGCGGAGGTTAACCCTATTAAAGAATTCAAGCTGTTGACAGAGGGACAAGAAGAAAGACACGTTCAGAACATCTCAGTAGTATGCAAGACCCTACCCATCAGAGGTTCAAAGATGCAAAAGTGTAAACTCATTTCACAGACTGTTTGAGAAACCTTACAGCACAGTCCTTGCTATATGACCTGATAATGTTAAATCATGTGCTATTTGGGAAAGGGATTAATTGTTTAAGGCTGGTGCACAGAAAAATTACAGAACAATTTGAATTTAGGTTTTATAATATTACCCTCTCACAATGACTAAGTGAGAGACAATCATGGTAGACAGGCATTAAAAAGATGCAGCCTAGATTTATATACTTCCTGAAAAGTTTGAATTTAGGTTGAGATATACACAGACTCAATCATCCCTAGGGAGCAAGTAAAACCAGTGAGTGCAGGTTTGACAGTACCTAAAATTTCTGGCATAAAGTCCAGAATCACCTGCTCTGTGGCCTTCATTCATCAGAAACTAGTGGCATGTTTGCTTTCCATACTTATGACCATGAGCAAGGCCACACCTTGGCTTGCATGATTGCACAGTCTAGAATGCCCAGACAGATCAAGACTGGAGGAAAGGGCACCTCAAGAATAACAGGTCATAACACTAGTTGGACAAACAGTGTCTTGCTGTCTTCCAGGTCTTTAGAATCTGGAAAAAAATCATTTGTTCTAAAATTACAAAGGAAATTTTGCTTAATTTTTTATTTCTCTTTCCTTTTTTATTTTGGGGGGAAGGTTGAGGATTTTTCTCCATTTCTTCTCCTCTCCTTTTAATTTGGTTTTCCTGCCTTCACATTTTTATCCTTATTTTTTTCTTTTTTTCATCTTTTTCTTTTCTTTTACTTTTATCTAATAGGATTAACTTTCTATTTCTCCTCAAAATGATCCTTTCACTTTTCTCTTTCCATTGAATAATTTTTCATATTAGACATTTTATTTGTATTTTCTGTCTTTACTGATATAAGCATTAAACTATATGAATCTGTACACAGTAAATTCTATGTTATTATTGTTGAAAACTGATCTATTTTTAGTGAAAGTATAGTTGTTTCATTTAGTAACTACTTACTGCATGTCAATATTTGGTTTGTCTCCATTGATAAATTCCTGTCATTCTGTTTTGAAATCCTATGCTGCAATTGTTCTTGTTGTTGTTATTTTCCTTTTGTTTTGTTGTTCTTATTTTTTGATTGCTTCTTAATATTTTATTTTTCTATTTAAAATATAAAATAATATTTGGCTTGTTTAATATTCATATTATAATTATAGATATCTATGGTTAATGTTGAGACATTATGGGGTCATTGGGTATGTCAATATTCAGATTGTGTTTTATGTTACTATTGTTGCTGATTTCACTATTATTGAAAATGAGCCAGGGTTTTTAACTTTTAACTGATTTTCTTTGTATGATGATATTGAAATATATTTGCATCATTAATAATACTGTAATGCATTCCCAGAGAAGTGGTTGCTGAGTTAGATAAACAGCAGGCTCACCTCCCAAATAAACAAAAAGCTTGGATTTTAACACAGAGAGAATGACCCATATTTAGCCATGCCCAATGCATCTCTAAAAAGTAGACACTAACTAAATGTGCGAGACTGCAAAGTTGCACTATCCTGAGAAATACAGTCCCTTGCCTCTTTCTCTAATCTCTCCTTCAACCCTATTCACTGAGTTATGCATAACTAGCTATATACTAAACCAGATGTTTCCCTAATACTAAAGGGTTAAAACATGAGACAGTATCTCAGCTGAAGCCATGGATCTCAGAAGAAATTGTATCTTTCAGTAAGGATACCAGCCTTACACACATGAAGTTATCCTTGAACTGCTAATTGGAGGTCTTTGTGTCTGGTACAAAACTGTTCTTTTTCTCATTATAACGGATGCCTGTAAAGCACTTTTTTCTAGCACTCTTCTACAGCCCCTACCCAGATCCCTGTTACACTAATAAAAAAAAAATATATGTTTTTCAACTCATGGCCTTTTGTAACACAAAAGAAAATTGGCCATCCCAGATGCAGAAACTTTTCTGCAGAACTTTTTCACTTGCCTTTACTTTGCATCTATGTACCATATTGCCAGCTGTGAGTCCTGAACCTTTTGCAAGAGTTTCACCAACTACAGAGGACTCCAAACTAGCGATGTCAAATACAAACATATGAAATGAACTGTTGTGTACTCAAATCCATAAAACAAACATCATGTGTCACATATTTTCAGATAAATATCAAAAAAATTGGAATAGGGTCCACAATACTCCACTGTCACAACCAAACAGACTAGCTACACAGAAATCCAACAAAGAAATATTGTACTTGAACAAAACCTTTAAACAAACGGACCTAATATATTTGAAAAGAAAAAATTGAAATAGAAAAAACGGGAAAAATAACAACTCCTTGTAAAACCTAAGGAAAGACAAAAATAATACATAACATAGAAAAAGCTTTTTAAAAAGAGAGAGAGAAACAGGTTAAATAAAAAAAAATTCAGACATACTGAATGAGTGATTTCTTTCCAAAGTCGTCCTATCTTAGGATCCAACCAATCAGAATTTGCTTTGCTTTGTTTAAGACTTAGAGGTTTTCAAGAGGCCTCCTTGCATCCAAGACTGCTCTGTCAATTCCCCCCTAAACCGTGTTTACCACCCAAGTAAAGGTGGCTCTTTACTGCTGTTAATAAATGGAGAATTTGGTCAACTCCAATGTCTCTACTGGAGTTAGGCTGCAGTGTGGAAGTGAGCTGCTGAAGTTAATGTCCACAGTAATGAGTGTGCTTTCTTCCTTCTTTTTATGAGCATTGTCCTCATCTATGATTACGTTGCATGGCTGTTTCTTGCCTCTGTTACCCTATGCCACAGGGAAGTAAAATGCAGATCCAGCTTGGAGTTGTTTTTATGGTCATTCACTTGTGCCAGGCTCAGAGTGCAAGTGGCATAGGCCTGCGTGTCTGCATGTGGCTCTTGCAAGCTGCTCTTGCCAAATGGATTTGCTTTTTCCCTTGGGGACTGTTCTGCTTCTCTGTTAATCTTATGATTCTTACAAGTCATTCAGAAAACTTTTGTTTCTTCTAAACTTCTTTTTGTGGTGTGATAATAAAAAGAAATATGGAAATATTCTTTTTTATAATGACATACAATAATTTGCCTAGAATATAAACCACAAATCAGAATCATTGTCAAATTTCCCTACAAGTAGGTTTTCTCCAGCAACTTTTATTCATTCCAGGAAATTTTTTATAATGTGTTGAGATACTCAACAGATTGGACAGTTTTGCACCTGAGAAATGCTTGGGGAATTCTCCTGCTGTAGGGCAAGAGCTCTTTGTGGATCACAGGTGAATGATAAAGAGGAGCCCCCATAGCTAGTTATATGAAGCATGTTCTATTACCTATCAACTCTGTAGCAATATTCTGGGAATAATTTATCATATGTAAACAAATACACATACTTTCATTCCCAAGGGGACCATGTGCAGATTCAGATAGCCATACACTGATTTGAGCATAAATAGGATGCTTAGGACTACTTCATAAAATACCCAAACCACAGTACCCGTCTTCTAAATGTCTGAGATTTTTAGACTCTGCTTTTAGATGATAGCATTAGAAACTTTGGGAAACACTCAAAAATTATGAAGTGATGAATAATGTATTGTGGAGTTTAGAAAATTTAGATATAAAACTAACCCATCCACAAATGATTTTTTTTCTTGGTGCTCATAATGCAGGGGTAAAATACTAAGGGCTCAAAATGCATGTAATTTTCTAAATAACTTGCTTGAAAAAATGAGACAACAGAAAAAATTAGAATACAAGCTAAGTTAAGAGCAGACTATATTAACTGATCCAAAATTCCTTCAGTAGCCTGCTTGAGACCCACCCAGTGACCACCAGGTAACTGAGTAACCAGTGAGCTGTGTAGTGTGAACCAAAGTCCTGCACAGCAAACCTTACCTAAACTTGCAGCCTTAGTGTGTTGCATGGAACATGGTAGCACCCCACTGAAAATCCCAAGAAGCCTGGGAGCTTTGGTGCATTGTGTGGCATGAAGCGAAGGCCTGTGCAGTGTATTCCATCTACTGTTCAGCCTTGGTATGCCACTCAGAACCTGGTGGGGCCCTGCCCAGTGACCTCAAGCAATTGGGGAGCTTTGGTGAGACATGTGGGATGTGTTGAAAGTCAACCCAGCATGCTGCCACTATCTGAGGAGACTTGGAGTGCCACTAGGGACAAGTAAGGCCTGCCTAACAGCCTACACTCAACTGGGGAAAATCCCTGCAATACAGTCAGCCATCCTCAATCAAAGATATAAGTGAGACATTGCACTCAACTGCCACAGGGGAACTCAGGAATATGACAAAATGAAAGAGCAAAATGCAGTCTCAAACCTCCAGTGAGAAAGGTTTTTGTCCTAGTATAAATTACTGTACAATTATGGTGGTGGTAAAACATGGTAGAAGGCCACAGCAGGAATGCTTAACACTTCCTCCTTCTTTTTCAGCCCTAATTACAACTCCCTTTCCTGTCTGTATGCAAAGAAAATTTCAATCAGTTCCTCCCACTTTATCAGTGTCTGTCCAATGCACCATTTTTGATCAAAGCATATAATCATCTGTCACTCTGTATCGAGGTCAAGGTGAAAACCCAAATCACATGGGTTGTGTGCTCCTTTCCCATCCACAAAAATTTCATGCTTTCCTTTTTTCACTTTTTGCCTCTCCATGGTGTCACAAAAATCTAACACAGCCCATCCAAAACAAGCCTAGGACACATGGACATAGAAGAAAATGTAAGTCATATACCTAAAACTTCTGAAATGGTAGCAATTGAAGCAAAAAAAAAAAAACAACTCCATGAAGCTATAAAGAATCTCAGATCAGAAATAAGCATCCAGGTAAAATAAGAAATGACAGACAGAAAAAAATAAATGCTGAATGTATCTAAAAAAGACATAATTTTTTTAAAAAAAGAGAAATACAACAAAATGATGAAAACTTTGAGTGAACAATATAAGAAAAAACTAGAATGGATGAAACAATACCAAAGAGATATCTAGGAAATCAAAACTTCCATCAAAAGCTGAAAACACTGCCTCATTGAATATAAAGATAGATTTTCAGACCTTGAATACAAGATTGCAGCTAGTGAACAGGAAAGGAAAGATCTTCTAAAAGTAACAAGAAATCAGGAAACAACAATTCAACAGCTTCACAATGATTCAAAGAAAAACAATATAAGATTAATAAGTGTGAATGGACAAGAAGGTGACAATACAAGTGATATCAAAAGACTTTACAGAAATAATAGCTGAAAATCCTCCAAACATGGGAAAGGAACCGACATACAGATAAGTGAAGCATATCAAACCACTGTCAGCCATAACCAAAATAAATCTACACCCAGATATATAATAATTAACATCCCAGAAATTCAAAATAGAACAGAATATAAAAAGCTATTAGAGAAAAGAAACAAATTATCTATAAAGAAAAGCCCATCAGAGTCACAGCAGACTTCTCAACACAATCAGTCAACTGAAGAAGAACATGGCATGAAGTACTTCAAATCCTAAAGGAAAACAACTTCCAACACAGATTGATGTACCCTGAAAAACTATCCTTCAGAATCAATAGAGAAATAACACACTTTCATGATAAAGAAGAGCTGATGAACTTCATGACCACCAAAGCAACCTTGCAAATAATACTGAAAGATATTCAAGATAGACATAAAAAAAATTACAACTTCAAGAATACCAATTAAAAACCACCAACAGGGCAAATGATTAAACAGAGGGCAAAGGTAAAGAATCAGCAGAAAGATAACATGACAAAAACAAAACAATGTATATCATTTATAACCACTAAATTAAATGATTTCAATTCACCAATTAAAAGAAACAGATCAGCAGAATGGATCAAGAAACAACCATATGCTGTATATAAGAAACCCATCTAATGTAAAAGGAAATTTGTAGACTGAAAGTCAAAGGATGGAAAACAATATTTCATGCAAAAGTAACCCTCCCCCAAAAAAGGCAGAAGTAGCTATTCTGTTTTGTTGATAATGTGACTTTCAAGCCAACAATGATCAAAAGAGATAAAGAATGTCAGTACATATTGGTTAGGGGGAAATGTCAAGAGAAATCAATAACAATCCTAAATATGCATGTACCAAATATGGGAGCAATCAGCTATGTAAAAAAAAATTAATAGAAATGAAAAATCAAACAATAAATAGCACAATTATTACAGGAGAACTTAACACCACTTTGACACAACAAGGAACCTCAACTAGACAGAAAGTCAGCAAAGAAATAACAGAATTGAACCAAACTTGTGAACAAATATACAGGATTCCATACAAAAACAACAGAATATACATTCTTCTCAGCTTCACATGAGACATTCTCTAAAATAGATCACATACGAGCCCATAGAACATGCTTAAGTAAATGCAAAATAATTGAAATTATTCCATGCAAATTATCTGATCATAGTGCTATAAAACTGGAAATTAATGACAAAAGAAACTTCAAAAACTCCGTAAACACATGGAAATTAAATAATGCATGGCTTAACAATCAATGAGTCATAGAAGAAATTTAAAAAGTAATTAATATCTACAAGGAAGCAGAAATACAAACACGACTTACAAAAACCTGTAGGATGCAATGAAAGCAAGACTCAGAGGGCAATTCATTGTGGAGAATTCCCACACAAGGAAAACAAAATGAACATAAATAAACAGCTTGATGCTATAGCTTGTCAAGCTGAAAGCCAAAAGAAGGGAGGAAACTGTAAGGCTCTGAGCAGAAATGAACACAATAGAAAATATGAAAACAATACACAGAATTAACAAATCAAACAGTTGGTTCTTTGAATGAATAAATAAAGTTGATAAACCACTAGCCAATCTTATTTTAAAAAGGAAAGAAAAACTCAAACTCATGCAATAAGGAATGAGAAGTTCCTACTACAGACCCTGTAAAAATATGCAATATCATAAAAGCTACTTTGAAAACTTTTACTCTCAAAGATGTAATAACACAGAAGAAATGGACAGATTCTTAGAAACATATGAATTATCAAAGCTTGATCAAGATGTAAAACTGATTAGTAACCCAATTTCAGTTAATGAAGTTGTAAGTGGAATTAGAACCAACAAAGAAAAGCCCAGGTCCTGACAAATTCACACAGCTGAATTCTACAAGAAATTCACAGAAGACTTATCACTGACACTCTGCAAACTTTTCAATGAAATTGAAAGGGAAGCAATTCTCCCTAACTCATTCCTGGAAGCAAGTATTACCCTAATACCAAAACTATAGAAAGACCCAAGCAAAAAAGAAAACTATAGGACAATCCCCCTAATGATGCAAAATTCCTCAATAAAATTCTATCAAAAAGAATGCAGCAAATCATTCAGAAGATTATACACCACAATAAAGTGAGATTCATCCCAGAAATGTAGGATTATTTCAACCTATGCAAACCAATAAGCATAATGCATCATATCAATAGAGGCAAACACAAGAATTATCATTTCAATATA
The DNA here is from genome assembly GCF_034190915.1 of Cavia porcellus. Taxonomy (NCBI): domain Eukaryota; kingdom Metazoa; phylum Chordata; class Mammalia; order Rodentia; family Caviidae; genus Cavia; species Cavia porcellus. The sequence continues at coordinate 43,799,129 of NW_026947513.1, read as the reverse complement.
TGTAGAAAAAGTTTTAAGTAAAGCCCACCACTCATTCATGATAAGAACTCTACAGAAAATTAGAATAGATGATCTCTACCTCAATCTGATAAAAGCAGTCTATAACAAATCAACAGCCAGTGTCACATCAAATGGTCAAAACTGAAAACTTTTGCCAGAAAATAAGGAACAAAATAAGGTTGTCCACTATCACTATTCCTGTTCAATACAGTGCTGAAAACATTAGCCATAGCAATCAGACAAGAGAGAGAAATAAAAGGAGTAAGGATAAGAAAGGAAGAAGTTAAATTATCATAATTTACAGGTGACATGATATTCTACCTAAAAGACACCCAAAACTCAATTGAAAGACCTCTAGGCATAATAACCAAATTCAGTAAAGTAGCTAGATACAATGTAAACACTCACAAATCAATTGCATTCTTCTACACAAACAATAAACTCAATGAGAGAGACATAAATGAAACCATGTCCTTCACAATAGCATCCAAAAAGTGAAATACTTATGAATTAACCTAACAAAGGAAATAAAAGATCTATTCAGTGAAAATTGCAATACCTTGAAAAGAGAAATAGAAAAGGATCTCAGAAAATGGAAAGATGGTACTTGCTCATGGATAGGAAGAAAAAACATTGTGAAAATGGCCATTTTCCCAAAATTTTTATACAGATTTAATACAATTCCAATCAAAATACCACTAACATACCTCACAAATCTAGAGAAATCACTCCTAAAATTCTTCTGGAACCAGAAGAGACCTAGAACAACAAAAGCAATTCTGGGCAACAGAGGCAAGGCAGGAGGCATCACAATCCCTGACTTGAAGGTATACTACTGTGATAAAATCAGAATGGTACTGGGATACAAATAGACCTGAAGATCAATTAACAACTACAAACACACTCAGATGCCTTCTGTTTGACACAGGGGCCAAAACTGTTCTCTGCAAGAAAGATAGTCTCATTAATATGTGGTGCTGAACCAGGCTGAAAACTAAAAGTAGATTCACGCCTATCACACTGCACTAAGCTAAAGTCAAAATACATCAAAGATCTAGCATTACAACAGAATCACAAAGTCTGCTAGATGATAAAGTAACTAGAAATCTTGAAGATAATAGGTATAGGCAGAGAATTCATGAACAAAATTCAAACTGCATGGGAAATGCTTCCCAGAATCAATAACTGAGATCTCTCCTTATTAAAAAGTTTTTGCATGTCAAAGAAAACTCCAGAAGAGTGAAAATAAAACCCAGGATTTGGGAAAAAGTCTTAGTTAATTGTCCCTCACACAAAGCACTTCTATCTAAGGATTAAGATAGAATTAAGAAATATAAAGAATTAAGAAAAATCAGGCCCCCAAAATTCAAAGACCCAATCCAAAAATGGACATCTAAGATAAATATACACTTCTCAGCTGAAAAAATGGCAAATAAATACATGAAAAAATATTCAACATCATTGGACATTAGAAAAATGCAAATTAAAACCACACTGAGATTCCATGTCAAACCAGCAAGAATGGCCAGGATAAATAAAACTATCCATAACTAATGCTGGAGAGGCTGTGGGCAAAAAGAACTCTTCTGAACTGTTGGTGAGAGATCAGACTGGTGCAACCAGTGTGGAGGACAGCCTGGAGGTCCCTCAAAAAGTTGGAATTGGAGGTCCTATTTGACCCAGCTATTCTACTTCTGGGCATATTTCCAGAAAAATTGAAATCATCATATCACAGTGGTATATGTGCTCTCATGTTTGTATCAGCACAATGTGTAATAGTTAAATCTTGGAAACAACCCAAATGCCTATCAACTGAAAAATAGATAAAAAATATGTGGTATTTTTATATAATAGAATACGACTAAGCTGTAAAGAAGGACCACATTGAGGCTTTTACAGGTAAATGGATGCAACTTGAGACCATATTCATAAGTGAAATAACTAACTCACGTGTGTAAATGATATACTGTCTCCCCAGTGTAAGAAACAAAAAGTGTAAATATGTTACAAAATGTACAATAAATATGGTGAAAGGATAAGAAACTGCTCAAAGAGTAATAAATACCTCAGGTAGGGAAAAGGAAAAAAGAAGGAAGAGGATAAAAGATATAAATGTATATATCTACATCTGGTAATTGGAGTAACACTTTTGAAGACAACTGTACAAAACAACAGAATTTGTTATGTTCCTACTACCTTATTTTGAAAACCTAAATTGTTATTATAATGGATTCTATGTTATTGTTATTTATTAGTTTCTTCTGTTTCTTATTTTTCTTATGCTTTGCTTTATTTTATCTTGTTTTGTTTTATTTTTGCCTCTAATACAGCAAGGATAAATGTACATGTATAGGCTTATACATGCCTAGAACTTCTCCCAAAGTATACAAGAATTGATTTTATCAGGTGTGTAGGTATGGACAACCACACTGAAGAAAATGAGACATCATGGGAGCCATTAATGGTTTCTTATCAGCATGCTTTGAGGCCAATAATGCTTTTATTCTTTGTTTTGATTGGTCTTAGTCTATTTTCTATTATTTGATTTCAATATGTGTGGAGGCATAGACAGCTATTTTGAAGAGAATAAGTGAGATTATGGTAACCATTATTGATTTTTCTATTGACTGATTTTGAAGGCCTGTAAGACGCTCATTCTTTTGTTTTGATTGGTTTTATACTATTTTGTTTTCTATTAATTTATTGTGTGTGAAGATATGTTCAACTATTCTGAAAGAAAGCAAAAGCCAGTGTGGTAGCCACTGTTGATTTCCTGTTATCTTGTGTTGAAATTCTGTATTTCTTGAATTGTTTTTCTCTGATTTGTTCTCTTTAAAATAAAAACAAAACAAAACTTCTGCATTAATTAATTAAATATAAACCAAGACTTAGGATATATATCTTTCTAACATATTCTCCACAAATTACTGTGTAATGATTTCATTTCTTCCTCACACACACATAAACAGGCACACATTTATAAAAATATGCATAAGGAAATTATATATATATATATATATATATATATATATATATTACACAATTGTTTATGAATGAAATGACTGGGTGAACTAAAAATAACCATTAGTGCATTAATATCTAATAACACTAAAATTTTCCCTCAATTTTTATATCAATATTTTATGATAATTTTGTTGTGCTTTTTGAGATAGAGCAAATTTTTCTTCACAGAAAAGGAAAGATATTTTTCGAGAGTACTGAAGAAAATGGCACTAGGGTATTTTATCTGGGATCATTAATATAAAATCCTACAGTAAAGAAGGCCAATACTAATATTGAAAAATTCCACCAAAGCTTAGCTAAAGTGCCATCTGGTCTACAAACCTTCTGTTGCTTATCTGGATGGACAATTATGTAATAAATCTGGTAAATTCTGTAATAGTTTTTTTTCAGACATACATTTTATGAAACACAAATTGCTATTCTATCCATATCTCAAAAATCAGTTGTGAAACAAAAATAAATATGACAGATGTTAAAACAGCACATAGTGTGTATTTGATTGATTATGACATTGGCACTAACACTGGAATCAGACAAAATATATTTAATATGTGCAGTGTGAAGTTGGCACTGGAATAGCATCATATCAAATACATAGAAAACATAGCAAGCCAAGTAAATTTGGAGAAAAGCTGACCCTGATCAGAAGGCCGAACCCTGCCAATGTCTGAAGAATGAAAACAAGACATTAAGATTTGAGATTAGGAACTCTGGAGTTCTGGTCTTGTCAGCGCCATCGATTCTAGAGTTTGGGCAGCCTGGGGTGAGTGTCCCTGCACCATCCCCCAAGCCCAGCTAGATCGGGACCCTCACTTGGCCCTGGATTGAATTTCACAGGGAATTTCACAGCATCCAGTTGCACAGGACCAGCTCGACGGGTCCTATACCAGCCTGCACAGGTCTCACTGCTCCCTTTCAGGCTTGGTGAACTGTGGAGTTCTGGGCCTTCCAGTGCCATCGATTCCAAAGGTTGGGTGGCCTATGAGTTAGTGTCCCCACACCATCCAATGAGACTAGCTAGTTTGCATCATCGTTTGGGCACTGAAAGGGAACTTCGTGGCTTCCTGTTGCACTGGACCAGCTAGGTGGGTCTTGAGCTGGCCTGCCCCTACACAGTGACCCTCTTCAAAATCCATGGAACTGGGCAACCAAAGTCCCAGGAGCTGACAGCATTTAAGAGGATTTCGAACAGGCCCTGGGGAAGCCTTGAAATACCACCTGAAACACAGAAATATAGGAAAATTACAAAACAAAAGACCAAATTACAATCTCAAACCCCCAGCCTATCCAAAGAAACATTAGGAGCTATGTACATATAAGAAAACATATGTCATACACCAGACATATCTGACATAACAGAATGGGAAATACAGAAGCAACTCCAGGAAGATTTAAAGGAATTCAAAATAGAAATAATCTCCCAGGCAAAAGAATAAATGATAGAAGAAATGAAAGAGATGCTGAATATATCTAAAGAAGACACAGTTAAAAATTTGGAGAAACTAAACAAAAAGATAGAATTCTTGGATGAACAATAAAAGAAACAAAAAGAATACATATAGCAGATGCAAAGAGATATACAGGAAGTCAAAAATTCCATTGAAAGCTGTAAAAATTGCCTCAGTGAAAGTGAAAACAGAATTTCAGACCTCAAAGACAAGATTGCAGCTAGTGAACAGGAAAGGAAACATCTTTGAAAAATAACAAGGAATCAGGAAATAACAATTCAACAACAGCAAGATGACAGAAAGAAAAACAACATAAGATTGATAGGGATAAATGAAAAAGAAGGGGACAGCATAAAGGATGTAAAGAGGATATTTAGAGAAATAATAGCTGAAAATTTCCCAAACATGAGATTGGAAAGTGATATTAGGGTCAGTGAACAATATAGAACTCCAAATATCCATAACTAAAATAAAACTACACCCACATATACAACACTCAACATCCCAGGAATCTAACAAAAGAATAGTATAATAAAGCTGTTAGATAGGAGAGAAATATCATCTCTAAAGGAAAACCTATCAGAATCACTGAAGGCTTCTCAACATAAATAATAAAGTCAAGAAGAGAATGGAGTGAAGTATTGCAGATCCTAAAGGAAAATGATTTCCAACCTAGACTGATGTACCCTGAAAATTTGTCCTTCAAAATGAATGGATAAATAAAATACTTCCATGACAAAGAACAGCTGAAGAACTTCATGACCACCAATCCAACCCTGCAAAGAATAATAAAGACAGTTTAGATACACATAGGATAAAACCACTAAGCAAAGTAAACTATTAAACATAACAGAAAGATAAAGATGCAACAGCAAAAGATATCATGTCAAAAATAAAGCAACATATAACATTATAACTATTAATGTTAATGATCTCAATTCACTAATTAAAAGAAACAGACTGGCAGAATGGATCAAGAAACAAAATCCAACCATATGCTGTCTACAAGTAACCCATCTAACCCAAAAGGACACTCACAGACTGAAAGTCAAAGATGGAAAACAATATTTCAAGTAACAGGAACCCAACAAAAAGCAGGGGTAGTTATTCTTTATGCAGACAATGTGAACTTCAAAACAATAATGATCAGAAGACATAAAGAAGGTCATTACGTACTGGTTAGGTGAAAACTTCCAGAAGAGGAGATAACAATCTTAAATATATATGCATCAAATTCCAGAGCACCCAGTTATAGAAAACAAGTATTAACAGAAATGGAAAACCAAATAATAACAATTATAACAGGAGACCTTAACACACCATTACACTCTGGAGTAATCAATGGGACACAGGGGAAATTAAAGAAGAAATTGAAAAATACCTACAAGAAAATGAAAATACAAATAGAACTTACTGGAATCCGTGGGATGCAATGAAAGATGTCCTCAGAGGAAAATTTATTGCACTGAGTTTTCATATCAGGAAAACAGAATGAATGCAAATAAACAACCTGATGTTACTCCTCAAACATGTAGAAAAAGAAGAGCAAGTCAAGCCCAAAACCAAAAGAAGAGAGGAAAGCATGAAAATCAGAGAAGAAATTAATGCAATAGAGACTTAAAAAATAAAAGAATCAATGCATCAAAGAGTTAATTCTTTGAAAGAATAAATAAAATTGATAAGACCCTAGCCAGCCTTATTTTAAAAAGGGAAGAAAAAGCTCAAATTTTGCAATTAGGAATGAAAAATGTGAAATCCCTACAGACTCTAGAAATACAGAAGATCATCAACACCAATTTTGAAAACCTCTACTCTCATAGGTTTGATAACACAGAAGAAATAGAAAGATTCCTAAAAACACATGAAGTACCAAAGCCAGGTCAAGAAGATGTAAAACTGCTGAATAAACCAATTTCTTAATGAAATTGAAAATGTAATTAAGTCTTCATCTACAAAAAGAGCCCAGGCCCAGACCAGTTCACTAAGGGATTCTACAAGAAGTACAAAGAAGACTTAATACCAACACTCCTCAAACTCTTCATGAAAATGAAAGGGAAGCAATCCTTCCTAAGCCATTCCTGGATGTAAATATTACTCTGGTACCAAAATCGGAGAAAGACCCAACTAAAAAAGAGAACTACAGATCAATCTCCCTAAATAATACAGATGCAAAAATTCTCAATAAAATATTTTTGGAAGCAGCAACTCATCAAGCAGATTATTCACCATGACCAAGTGTGATTCATCCCAAGCATGCAGGGATGGTTCAGCATACATAAATGAATAAATGTAAGCCATCATATAATAAAACCAAAAGTGAGAACCACATTATCATTTCTATAGATGCAGAGAATGCTTTTGCTAAGTTCCAACATTCATTTATCATAAAAACATTACAGAAAATTGGAATAGACGATCTTTACCTCAATAAAATAAAGGCCATCTATGACAAACCAACAACCAGTATCATACTATATGACAAAAAAATGAAGGCCTTTACTGTAAATTCAGGCACAAGACAAGGATGCCCCTTATCACTGCTCCTATTTAATGCAGTACTAGAAATACTAGCCAGAGCAATTAGACAAGAGAGAGAAATAAAAGGGTTAAAGACAGGAAAAGAAGAAGTTAAGTTATCAAAGTTTGCAGATGACATGATACTCTACATAGAACACTCCCAAAAATCCATTGAAAGACTCTTATGTACAATAAATAAATTCAGCAATATAGCTGGATACAAAATCAATACTCAAAAATCAATAGTATTCTTATGAACTAACAACAAAATTACTGACAGAGAAATAAGTGAAACCACACTCTTTACACTAGCAACCAAAAAAATGAAATAGGTAGGAATTGGTCTCATGAAAGAAGTGAAAGACCTATAGAGGGAAAATTATAATACACTGAAAAAAGAAACTGAAGAGCATCTCAGATAGAGGAAAGGCAGCCCTTCCTCATGGATAGGAAGAATAAATATTGTGAAGATGGTCATTCTCCCAAAACTGTTATACAGACTCAATGCAATACCAATAAAAATACCATAAACAGACCTCATAGAACTCGAGTTATCACTCCAAAAATTCATGTGGAGTGAGAAGAAACCTAGAATAACAAAGACAGTTCTAAGCAGCAAAGACAAGGCAGGAGGCATCACAATCCCTGAATTGAAGTTATACTACAAAGCAACCGTAGTAAAATCAACATGGTACTGAAATCAAAACAGAGCTGAAGATAATTGAATAGATTGGAAGATACAACCACAACCACAAACACACTCAACCACCTTATCTTTGATAAAGGGCCCATTCACTGGAAGAAGGACAGTCTCTTTAATAAATGGTTTTTGGAAAAAATGGGTTTCCATATTCCAGAAACTAATACTGAACCCTGCCTATCACCATGTACTAAATTAAAATCTAAATGGATTAAAGATTTGAATATTAAAACAGAAACACTAAATCTATTGGAAGACAAGTTGGGTAAAAACCTTGAAGCTGTAGGGGTAGGTAGAGAATTAATGAACAGGACTCAACCCACATAAGAAATACTTCCCAGAATCAATAACTGGGCTCACGACCTATTAAAAAGTTTCTGCATGTCAAAAGAAATCTCCAGCATAGTGAAAAGAAAACCACCAACAACAAATGGTGGAGAGGCTGTGGGGAAGAAGGAACTCTCCTGCACTGTTGGTGGGAGTGTAGACTAGTGCCACCATTGTGGAGGTCGGTCTGGAGATTTCTCAGAAAGCTGGGACTGGAAGCCACATTTGACCCAGCTATTCCACTTCTAGGCATATTCCCAGAAGAGCTGAAAGCATCATACCACAGTGATATATGTGCACCAATGTTTATAGAAGCACAATTTGTAATAGCCAGATCTTGGAAACAACATAAGTGTCCATCAACTGAAGAATGGATAAAAAGGTTGTGGAATTTTTATACAATGGAGTACTACTCAGCTATAAAGAATGACCACATTGAGACATTTATAAATAAATGGACGCAGCTTGAGACCATACTCATAAGTGAAATAAATCAAACTCACATGTATAAATATCGAATAGTTTCCCTAGGGTAAGGAATGATAGCTTGAAGACATATAATGTTTTCACTCATTAATTATAATGGTTTTAACCAGGGTTGTTCGATTTTAGTATCTGTGATAGTATGAATAGTACTATTTTGAAGAAAACAACACAACATAAAACCTAGTGCTGATTTAATATCATCTTGTTTTGAAGTCCCATCAAGCTATTGTACACCTGTTTCCACTGGTTTTAACATGTTGTATCTTATTATGTTTCACTATATGTGATAGTATAAACAAAATTCTTTATAGGCAAAGAGATAATATAGAAACCATTATTCATTTTCTATTAGCTGGTTCTAAATACCCTGTAATTCTTGCATTCTCTTGTATGGCTCCACACTGTCTTGATAGGCTTGATGCTATAGCATAGGAAGTTACACTCAAGTAATTCAAGGAAAGAGGCACTATGATGTTAGATTACCTGGTGGTGAAACACAATGATACTTAAATTGTTTGGTTCTGACCTGCATTGTTCTGTTACAAAGTCCTCTTTTATCTCAATCCCCCCCTTTTTTTAAATTAATCGATTTTCTCTCATTTTTTTTAAATAAGGGAAAACTAAATTAAAAAATGGCGGGACATATTATAGTAACTTTTTTTGTTTTCCTATTCATCTGATTTGAACCCAGTATTGCTTTCCCCATTTTGTTCTGTCTGATTATTCTATATTCTGTTTTGTTTGATAGTATCAAGTTTGAGGGTATAGGCAACCACTTTGAAGCCAATAAGATATACTAAGATGCCCATTATGGTTTGACTATTTTCCTCTTTTTGAAGTCCTGTAAGGTCTCCAGTGTAGGTTTTATTGGTCTTATTTTATACTGTTTTAAACAATTCTATTATACCAGATGATATAGGCCACTCAATTTAAAAATAGCAAGAGGCACAATGGTAACCACTTTTGATCACCTGGTATTCTATTTTTGCATCATGTACTATGCCCACTCTTCTGTTCTAACTGACTCTGTTTTCCTCAGTCACGTTTGGTTTTATTCTCTTCAAAAAAGGTAATAAGAACTGTGGGAATAGTAAAACCTAAAAAGTCTAATTGTTATTGTAAAAAAGAGAGGAAAGGAAGGTGGACTAAGGGATATAACCGCAGGTATGTTCGAGTGTGTAGGATGGAAAACCATATTACTGAGCTTTTGTTGGATCATTGAACGGAACTGTCTCCAATATCACTGAATGAATGTCCACTTTATATGCTTTAATTTTGTAATTTGGACAACTGTTTCTTTGAAGATATTATGTAACCTATTAACTGGTGATTTCTTATTGTATATTCTTTATGGAAATTCTGTATTACTTGCTCTCTTTTGCTGCTTTACTTTTTTATGTTCTTTCTTTTTTTTCTCCTTAAATTAAAAAAAAGGTTGTGGGATTTTCATACAATGGAATACTATTCAGCTATAAAGAATGATCACATTGAGATATTTATAAATAAATGGGCACAGCTTGAGAACATATTCAAAAGTGTAATAAATCAAACTCACATGTATAAGTACTGAATATTTTCCATAGTGTAAGAAATGATGAGAATACATAAAAGTATGTAGTAATCATGATTCCCATTATATTGCTTTGAAGACTCATAATGTTTTCAGCCATTAACTGGAATGGTTTTATTCTGGGTTGTTTGATTTTATTGTCTGTGATGCTATGAACAGCTATTTTGAAGAAAATAAGACATCATAATAACTAGTGCTTATTTAATATCATCTTGTTTTAAAGTCTCATGAAGCTTTTATTTTTCTGTCTACATTGGTCTTATCATGTTGTATCTGCTTGGATTTTATTGTATGTGATAGTACAAACAAAAACTTTTATATACAAGGACATAATATAGAAACCATTGTTCATTTTCTGTTAGTTGTTTCTAAATTCCCTGTAATACTTTCATTTTCTTGAATGGTTTTACATTGTCTTGATATGTTTGATCATATAGTAGATGAAGTTATACTCAGATACTTCAAGGAAAGAGACACTATGGTAACTACTGCTATGCTGGGTTATCTTGTGTTGAAACACTATGTTGTTTAAATTGTTCTGTTCTGATCTGTGCTGCTGTGTTATGCCCTCTTTTATCTCAATCTCCTTTATTTTTTATTTTTTAATTAAGGGAAAAATAAATTATAAAATTAGCATAATATATAATAGTAACAATTTGATTTCCTCTTAACTTGATTTGAAACTCTGTATTGCTCTAACCATCTTGTATTGACTGATTTTACTCTGTTCTGTTTTGCTTGATAGTATTAAGTTTGAAGGTATAGGCAACTACTTTGAAGACAATAAGATTCACTGACGCCCATTCTGGTTTGACTGTTATCTTTTTTTTGAAGTCCTGTAATGTCTCCATATTTTGGTTTTATTGGTTTGGTGCTGTACTGTTTTGTTCAGTTTTATTATAATGAGGATATAGGCAATTCTTTTTAAGATACCAAGAGGCATTATGACCATTGTTGATCACCTTGTATTCTGTTTTTACATCATATACTATGTCCATCCTTTTGATTTGACTGACTCTGTTTTGTTTTATCACATTTGGTTTTATCCTCTTCAAAAAAAGTTATAAGAACTATGGAGTAATAAAACCCAAAATGTGTAATTATTATTGTAAAAAAAGAGAGGAAAAGAAAGTGCTCTAAAGGAGATAACTGCATGTATGTTTAAGTGTTTAAGATAGATAACCATATTACTGAATTTTTGTTGGATCATTGAAAACAACTGTTTGCAGTCTCACTGTTTGAATGTCGAATTTGTATGCTTTAATTTTGTAACTTGAACAACTATTTCTAATATGACAATATATAATCTATTAACTAGTGATTACTTACTGTTTATTCTTTTTGAAATTCTGTATTACTTGTACTCTTTTTGTTTTTCTCTTTAAATAAAATTTTAAAAAAATATTTGAGATTAAGAGTGAAGGTAGACCTGTCCTTAAACTGGACCCCATGCTTTACAAAAAAATCCCCACAAGGTCTCTAATTCATCAGATTAACTCTTCCTTCTTATTGAGAAAGAGAAAGAGCATATTCAATTCAGACAAACTTTAATGAGAATTAGTGTCCCACACTCCTTAGCATGTTCAAGAAAGAATCAAAAAGAGTAGTGAATGTTTAAGTACTTTTTTACAAATAGTCTGACAGTACAAGACACATTGCCAATAAGTCCCCTCAAAATACACTTTGCTTGGAACACACTTATCATACACTTCTTGCTGATTTTTGAAGCAGTTCCTGTCAATTTTCTCTTGTAAGCATCCTTAATTGGGCTCTCTTGGTAGCCTCAATATCTCAAATGAACTCAAAATCGATCTTTCATGTGCATTCGATTTTGGAGAAAGTTATAAGTTGCAAATTGCCAGATCCAGCAAAAAAAAAAAAAAAAAAAGACTGACACAAAGTAATACTTTACATTTGAAAGCACTAGGCAGTAACACTCATAAGATTCGATCATAGTTCATAAAGAATGAGGATTTATGACATCTATTACAGTAATTTGTTTTTCATTTCAAACTTCATCATATTTTTCTACTAGCCCTTGTAAAATCTCCTTTCTTCACTACCTTATCTCTCATATTGCAGGCACTTAAACTTCATAGAATGCAAGAATTGTGTAACTTCTAAACATGAATAATAAAATAAGATACTTTGCCAAACAGGTTTTATGGAGATATGATGATAAAAAAAAAACAGATACTTTAGGACTTATCAGCCATCCCTGTGTAGAACTGGATCCTTTAGAATAACTATCATGGTAGGATACAAAATCAAACATTGAAAACCTGATGGATGAGTATTCAGAACAATAACAGTTCAGCAGGAAACAAGTTCATGAAATGCTTGCTATTGATAAACTCAATGTTTTTATTTTATTTATTTCCAATTCTTACAGAATTAAAAAGAATAAACTATAGGTGTTCTTATATTACCCTAACAATATTTTTATTGCTAGAATAAAAGTTTGTTGATTTTACATTTAATTACCTCCAGAAATTGCTCGGTCACGTTCTGCATTGTCTTTTATTCTTCTTGTTACACAGTATTCTCTCCCCCCCCCAGCAATATTTTAAATGCCACTAAAAATTATTGCAGGGGAGATAATATTGGGTTATAATAACACATCTTATAATTTTCTACTGTAGATTTGCAATTTAACATACTAGCAGCTGATTGTGTCTCAGTAGTTGCACTAGGGAGATATAGGAAATCTTTGTGTTTACCCACTCATTATCATGAAAGAAAGGTATGTGTGCAAAAGTGTCAAATTAAAATTTTCAATCTAACATAATTTTCCATCTAACAGGTTTTTCCTGTTTCCCTGAGCATCACAGGGTCTTAAGTACATCCACAATACTCTTTTATTTTGTAAGCATGTATTTTCCATACTGCAATGTGGATGTGACTCATAGTAGCTGCATTTAGAGAAAATAAAAACCCATTTGTATTTTCACCCTCTTGACAGATGAATGGCAAGTTGTGAACAGGAGATCCAAAGAAGCAATAAGTGAGTTTTATCCATGAAATGCTCATTGCTATGTTTCTTTGCAGTTAGGATTTATCTCTTTAAAGTTTTCCTTTGATTTTTTCTGGGAGAATTACTCATTTCAATACAATGGCATATGAAAAACCAAAATTGCAAGTTTTAGAGGAGGTCAAATCATCACATCACTCATACGTTGATGATAAAGATGATAATGACTTCAGTGTAAACCAAAGTTCCTATGACAGCAAAGTTTAACAACAATTGATTGATAATGTAATAATCATATCTCTAGCAAATATCATCCATTTAATGCTAATGTTCCACATTTCTCATTTGATTTCAAAATCTTAATAAATATGGCTTAAACTCACCCAATATTAGGACATTCAAAAACCAAAGCATTTATAATATAGTAGACATAATAGCATCTTATAAGGTAATTTACCATGGAACTACTGAGTTGGTCATCTCTTTGCTTGGGAACTGAAATGACAACATTGCTCACCTGAAAACAAATACAGTGGCTGTTGGATTGGGTTTACACACATTTATATATATATATATATATATATATATATATATATATATAGTATATATATGCATTTGAGACAGTCAGTTAAGACATTTCATGAGTATCATGACTTTTCTTTTTAGGATGTACTCATAGAACAGTTTTCATCAGGGAGTGACAGTTTCATTCCATTTCTAAACTGCTCATTTGAAAGAAATAAATTATTTAACCCATGTACCCAAAAAGTTATTTCAAACTTCCAACTGATCTCTTGATCAAATGGGTGTACAGATCTTCTTATTTTAAAGAGGATGAAACAATTTTAAAGAGGATAAAACCAATCAAAACAAACCAGTGTAAAAGATGCAGGACTCCAAAACATTACAAAATCAATAATAGTTACTATAATGCTTTTTGATGTCTTCAAAATAACCGCAAATAACCTTGTATATAGTAAAAATCAAACAGAAGAGCATAGAATAGAAACAATAAAAACAAAACAATGGAAGCAATAAAGGATTTCAAAGCAAGCCAATAGTAAATCCAATATTGCTATCAAAGTATATCTTACTGTTTTTGAAATAGCTACTCCTGCCATTGGACTTGACATAATCAAACAAAACAAAAGAGAACCAAACTTAACTCAGCAAAACAATGGAAATAGTATAGGACTTCCAAAACAAGACCACAGGCAGTCAACAATGGCTGTAACCCTCAGAAGGAGATCCCTCCTAGATGTCGCACTGTATATCATTATCCTTTGACTCTATTATCAGACCACTGGTCATAGACCTGCAAAGTTAGTGAAACACCAAAGCATCACAGGCATCTAATTGCATTTCACCTCTATAGCTATCATCACAGTATGTGGTTCTCCACATAAGTTGGTCACTTATGGTTGGGTGTGGATTGGTAATGCTTTTTTTCCAGCATGCATGCAGAAAGAGGCTGGGATCGCACTGTTCCAGTCCAGCAGCAGCTCATGCATGGCACTGGTTCCTAGATTGGACTTGCTTGCTGGTGTGGTGTTGTTTTTTCTACTCCTCGTCCCCAAATGCTGCTGACTCATGAGGACAGACTAGGGTCTGGCTGTACCAGTCTGGCAGCAACCCATGCACAGCATTGGTCCCCAGACTGGGCCTGCTGCCTGGTGTTGAATGTATAGTTTTTGCAACAAATTTTGCACCAAAATCATAGATGTATGTAACTATTCATACTAAGGACCATATATTTAAATTATGAGATTCTACCCAAAAATAAGGAACTTAAAGAAATATGACAAGCTGTTTCAATTTCATATCAGAGATTTCTAAAACTAGAACATTTCCTCAATTTATATTATTAGTATTTTCACAGATACTACTAATTTTATTTGGTGTACATATTATAAAATTTACTGTTTAAGTGTAAATGTTTAAATAAATTTAATATGCTTCAGAGTTATGACAGAGAAGACAATACAGTTTGCGGACATTCATCTCATGCAAAACAAATGCTACATGTTACTGAGATTATTCTTTTGTCTAGGGCTGCTAGGATGTTTATCTCATTCAAAACAAATGCCCTATGGTATTGAGGTCATTCTTTTGTCTAGGGCTGCTAAGATAAGGAAAAGTACCTCTGGCAGGTGTAATGTATAAACTATGGCCACAAATTAGATAAAGGAGGAACTATGGCATTTTACAGATGAATCCTCATGTCAAGGCAGAAAACATTACATGTTTAAAGTTAGAAAGTGAAAACAATTTTCGTGTCTTTGAGGAATGACTGAAAGATAAGTGTATATAAACAGAATGTGCAGAGACAAAGCAATAAAAAGACATTGTCAGAGTCTGAACATCTGTAGTCCTCTACTCCAAAAAACAGATTTGCATTTCATTCTAACAGTAATGGAAGCCAGGCAGAAATTTTGAGCATAGTAATGCTATGTTCTGATGAATATCTTAAAATAAATTTGGCTACTGAGTGGCACATAGGCAGAAGAGGATAATATAGTGTGTGTGTGTGTGTGTGTGTGTGTGTGTGTGTGTGTGAGAGAGAGAGAGAGAGAGAGAGAGAGAGCAAGAAAGAGAGAGAGAGCAGGTATTTAACCATCATTGAGCTAGTTCCTGTTAAAAATTTGAAGAAAATTATTGTCATGCTGCATTTCAGGTATTTTTGTTAAGATGATTAATCAATATTTTTATGATTTAAACATTTAATGTTTCATCCTTATATTCTATTTTTACTTTGAAATTATTTGTCAAATAGTAAATTTCACTATAAGTCAAAAAACTAAATAATAAAAGGAAAAATCGACCACTGATATTTCAAGTCTAACTTTCATGGAATTCATATACTTAGGCAAATTTATTGGCTTGTGGATTTAGTATCTTTGTGGTTGTTCTTTAGACAAAAAGAGAACTTCATGAAGTTGTCATGAATTCACCATGATCATCCACCTCCCCATTCCGGCTGCACTTGGAGAACTGTGGAGTTTTCGGCAAGCAGGCGGGTGCACAGTATCCCCAGAGCCCAGCCTATTTGGAACTCTTGCACCCTCTGGGTGCAGAGTAGGGGCTGGGTGGATCTGAGGCGCCTGCATGCCCTCCCTGTGTGTCTGGAGGACTGTGGATTTCTCAGCAAGCAAGTGAGCATCACCAGGTCCAGAGGCCCCAGAGGCTACGGTAAGTACCCAGTGCACTCTGCCCCAAGCCCAGACTGTTCGGGACCCTCCAGTCTTCTGGGTGCAGTGAAGTGGATGGGGGCCCCAGGCACCTACATCTGCCTCCCCATTCTGGCTGCGCTCAGAGAACTGTGGAGTTTCAAGCAAGCAGGCGGGTTCACAGTACCCCTGGAGCCCAGCTTATCTGGAAACATGGAGTTCTAAACAGGCAGAAGACAGCCACTGGTTCCAGAGGCAGAGCGGCCTGGGGAAACTGGGTGCCAGCGTCCCAGGAGTTGCGAACATAGAAGTGGATTTCCAACAGACCCTGAGGAAGCTTTCAAATAACACTTGAAACACAGAAATATAGGAAACTAACAAAACAAAAGACCAAATTACAACCTCAAACCGCCAGCCCATCTCAAGAAACCCTAGAAGCGATGTATACAGAAGAAAATATATGCCATACACCTCAAATATCAGACATAATAGCTACTGAAATAAAGCAACTCCAGGAAGCTTTAAAGGAATTCAAACTCGAAATAATCTCCCAGATAAAAGAAGAAAATATAAAAAAAATGAAAGAGATTCTGAATATATCTAAAGAAAACACAGTTAAAAAATTGGAGAAACTAAACAAAAAGAATCCCTAGATGAGCAATATAAGAAACAAACAGAATAAAGCAGATGCACAGACATATACAGGAAAACAAAAACTCCACTGAAAGCTGTATTAACCACCTCAATGAAAGTGAAGATACAATTTCAATCCTTAAATACAGGAATGCAGCTAGCGAATAGCAAAGGAAAGATCTTTTAAAAATAACAAGGAATCGGGAAATAACAATTCAACAACTGCAAGATGATGCAAAGAAAAACAACATAAGATTGATAGGGATTAATGAAGAAGAAGGGGACAACATAAAGGATGTCAAGAGGATATTTAGAGAAGTAACAGCTGAAAATTTCCCAAGCATGAGATAAGAAACCGACATCAGGATCGGTGAAGCATATAGAACTGCAAAAAGTCATAATCAAAATATAGCTACACCCAGACACATAATAATCACCATCCCAGAAAACCAACACAAGAATAGATGATTAAAAGCTGTCAGAGAGAGAAGACAAATCACTTATAAAGGAAAACATATCAGAATCACAGCAGAATTATCAGCACAAAAAACAAAGTCAAGAAGAGCATGGAGTGAAGTAATCCAGATGTTAAGCAAAATGATTTCCAACCTATACTGAAGTATCCTGAAAAACTATCATACAAAATCAACGATGAAATATGATACTTCCATGACAAAGAACAGCTGAAAAACTTCATGAACACCAAGCCAACCCTGCAATAAATATTGAGAGACAGTTTAGATACACAAAGGAAAAAAACCACTAAGCAAAGCAGATAATTAAACAGAACAGAAAGATAAAGATGCAACACAGAGAGATAACATGTCAACAATAAAGCAGCATATAACAGTTATAACCATTAATGTAAATGGTCTCAATGCACCATAGAAAAGAAAAGGACTAGCAGAATGCATCAAGAAACAAAATACAACCAAATGCTGTTTACAGGAAACCTATCTAACCCAGAAAGATACCCACAGACTGAAAGTCAAAGGATGGAAAACAATACTTCATGCAACCAAAATCCAAAAAAAAAAAAAGCAGGAGTAGCCATTCTGTTTGCAGACAATGTGAACGTTACACTAACAATAATCATAAAGGACAAAGAAGGTCACTACATACTCCTTAGGAGAAAACTCCAAGAGGAAGGGATAACTATACTAAATATATATGCACCAAACTCCAGAGCACCCAGTTATATAAAACAACTATTAACAGAAATGAAAACTCAAATTATCAGTAACACAATTATAACAGGAGACCTTAATACCCCATTGACACCAAGGAACAGATCAACCAGACAGCAAATGAGCAAAGAAATAACAGAAGTGAATCACACCTGTAAACAAATGGACTTGACAGACATATACAGAATGTTCCACCCAACAACATCAGAATACACATTCTTCTCAGCAGTACATGGGTCACTCTCTAAAATAGACCATATATTAGCTCACAGAATTTAAACAAATGCAAAAGAATTGAAATCATCCCTTGCATGTTCTCAGATCATAGTGCTTTGAAATTAGAAATTAATGATAAAATATACTGCAAAAATCCCAAAAACAAATGGAAATTGAATAAAACACTATTGAGTAATCAGTGGGTCACAGAGGAAATTAAAGAAGAAATAAAATAATATCTACAAGAAAATGAAAATAAAGATACAACTTACCAGAATCCGTGGGATGCAATGAAAGCCGTCCTCAGAGGAAAATTTATTGCACTGAGCTCCCACATCAGGAAAATTGAACGAATACAAATAAATAACCTGATGCTACACTTCAAACAGCTAGAAAAAGAAGAGCAAATCGAGCCCACAGCCAAAAGAAGAGAGGAAATTATAAAAATCAGAGCAGAAATCAACGCAATAGAGACTAAGAAAACAATCCAAAGAATCAACAAATCAAAGAGTTGTTTCTTTGAAAGAATAAATAAATTCGATAAGCCCCTAGCCAACCTTATTTTTAAAAAAGGAAGAAAAACCTCAAATCCATGCAATAAGAAATGAAAATGGTGAAATCACTACAGACTATACAGAAGATTAAAATTCAAATAAATTGATAAAAGTTGTTCATAAGGTAAATGATGAATTTTTAAAATAGTATATATTCTTAGGTCAAGCATGATAGCGCATGCCTCTAATCCCAGCCCTTGGGATGCTGAGGCAAGAGGACTGCTGCAAGTTTGATACCAGCCTGGACTACATGGTGAGTTCATAGTCAGCTTGAACTATAGAATGACACCCTGTCTCAAACACACAAACAAACAATGAATATATGTGATTGTATTTTTAAACCAAGTTAAAATTTTTAAATAAAGAAATATATTGATATCTTCAGTAGAAGATTAAAACAAGTAAAATAAAAGATAGCCCTTTTCAAGTAATTTAGTCTGACAAAAATAAAACAAAGAAAATACTAAAATGCATGAAGAAATGCAGCAAGATTTATGTGACACTAATAAACAATGGTTCACAAAATGGTATTCCAGGGAGAAAACAGGGTAAAATGCATTTAAAAGCTATTTAATGACTGCTTTAACCATTTTCCAAGTTTTGGAAAGGATATCTTATGGTTTGGATAACAACACTATGTCAACACATGTGCTAAAGGCCAAGTCTCCTGTCACCATTATGGGGAGATGCAATGTATATTCAGAAGACAGGCTGTGACAAACAGTCCTAAGTCATTTTTCTTGTTACACATGGTGTACTCTGTTTTTCCCTCTTCCTCTGATGCTTCCTGGCCCACAGCAAAGCAATGGAAGTTTGCATCTTCCATGCCTCCCACTATGATGTGGACCTGTGCTAACAGCCTACAGTCTTACAGTACCTAAACTCCAAGACCATGAGACAAAGTTAACCTTTTCCTAATATAAATTTTTTGTGTGCATTTTAGTATGGTGATGAAAAGCTGACTAGTACAGAAATGGATATCCATTTCCAGAAAGCTCACAAGTGCCAAAGCAGACCCAAGCAAAAATGACATTCTCTCAAGCATATTATATACAAGCTGTCAAAAATCAAAGAGAAAAATTCTAAAAAGAAGAAAAATCATTAAAGAATATAAAAAGGGATTCTCCATTAGATTAACAGATTATTTCTTAACAGAAACTTTTCAGGCTGGGGAGAAATTTGCATGAAAGTCAATGTCCTGAAAATTAAAAAAATAATAATAACTTTTTTGGGATTTTAGCTAAGTAGCATAAGTGCCTGCCTTGCAAGCGTGAAGTCATGAGTTTAATCCAAATAATAATACCATACCAAATAATAATAGCAAACAACAAAAATAATAATAATACCAAATAATAATAATAACTTCAAATCAAGAAAATCAAATTCTGTAAACTATCCTTCAAAAATGAAAAGAAAGAAAGAAAAACAATCTTTCCCAAGTTAGCAATACCAACAGAATTCTTATCAGTAGACTGGCCATCAAATAAATTTCAGAGAATATAACATCTGAAAGCAAAAAGATAGTAAAAACTACCATGAAAACATTGGGAAAAAATAAAGTTCATTGGCAAAATTAGGGAGCAAAGATAAAACATAAAATAGCTCTGCTAAAAAATGAATTTGGTAATTGCTTTTTGTTTTTCACTGAGTTTCCCAATATCTTCTTTATATAAATTTTTGGTGCATACATATCCTCTTCTTTGTAACAAAAGGTAATTTTAAATTCTATAATTATGAATTTAATGGTTAAATCCTGCTATATATTTGTTTTTGGACAGTATTCAGCTGCTTTCAAACAATTTTCAGTCATTAACTATTAAGATTTTCATATACTGAGAATGTATCTTTATATATCTCAAATGATTATAAGTTATATCAAGTAAAAATATGCTTACTGGTAGAAACAATTGCAGTTTAGGGGAATCTGTTAAGCTACTCATGACATTCTTCAGATAAATAAAAATGAAATAAATACCACAAGGATCCACAAAGACCCCTTACAGCAGTTCTGAAGAAAAGACGATGCTTGAGATGACACTATATCTGAGTTCATTATATGCTACAATGCGAGACTAACTGAAATGACAGGTTATTGTCATTAAATCTGACTGGCAGTTGAATGGAAACAAATAGGAACTTAGTATATACATAGCAAGTTGAGTATTTAGAAACTTAACAAAAATTTGTACTGAAGACAGAGTGATCTCTCCAATAAATCTTGGTGAAGTAGGCCAAAATGGAAGGCTTACACTCTGATTTGAAATCTAACAACATGTGTACACTGATCAAGACTATGTTGTGCCAGACTGTTCAAAGGTATACAGAGCAATAGATTTCAGAAACTGAAAAATACCATTATAATTTTGTTAATTGATTTTTCCTAAGGGTTCCAAAATGATCAATTAGAAAGCAGTAGCCATATAACAGGTTCCACTGGGAATATTGAATAATCACATGCAAAGTTCAGAAAATGGAACGTTATCTTCTAGTACATAAAAATATTAATTCTGGTTAGATAAAAAAACCTGAAGATAACAACTACTAAAATTAGGTGTGTTGACTCACAACTGCAATCCCTAGCTATTTAAGAGTCTGAGGCATAAGTATTGAATCCAAGGTCTCTAGGCAAGCCTTGATGCCAGTGTGAGACACTATCTCAAAAAATAAATAGATAAGGGGCTGGGGATTTAGCTCAGCGGCATAAGCGCCTGCCTTGCAAGCAGGCAGTCGTGAGTTCGATCCCTGGTACCAGTAAAAAGGAAAAAGACAAAAAAAAATAAAAATAAAAAATAAATAAATAGATAAGGTAAAAATGTGACAGATCAGTTGGTATCACACTGAATTTGTCATTCATTGCTTCTTTGTGTACCACAAACCACAAGCAATGACACTAAAACTGATAAAATGAACTCCATCCAAATTAAAATTTTTTTGGCATGACAAAAGAAAATGAAGAAAACTGAAAAGACATGCCACAAAATTTAATATATTGAAAATGATACAACTTAAAATAGACCTGCATACAATATACACAGAAACCTAACTACAAAATGTAAAGAAATAGAACCCGATCACCCAGTGGCCAAACAACCCAAACAGACACATTTGCATGTTAGATACAAAAAATGTCCAGAAGGCATATGAAAAAATGTTCAACATCATTAGGCATCCCACCATTACATGGAAGTCTAAGTAAAGACCACAACTACATATTGCTAGATCCGTATTAGCATGGCTAGAATTCAGGACAAGCAACAAAGTGATGCAACTAACACAGTTTGCAGGAGGAGGCATATGGTGCAATGTAAGTGGAAAACAGCACACCCACATTAGAAAAGAGTCTATCAATTCTTCTAAGGTTAGTGATGCAATTATCATTAGAGTCTAATCCACGTTTAGTCATTCACAAGGGAAATAAAAATGTGTCCATGAAGTTAATGAATATTCATATTAATATCCCTTGTAAAACCCAAAATATAGGGGAAAATGTCAATCCACTTAATAAAACATCGACAAGTGTGCCATATGCACATGATAAAGTAAGATTTGGCAATAACAAAGAACATAGTACTGATCCATGTTGTTACATGGATGAAAACTTAAAAGTTACATAAGCATGGAGGCTAAATCACATAGAACCAAATGTTGTACAATACCATTTATATGAAATACTCAAAATAAATAAACTTCTAGAGAGAGAAAGCAATTTAGTGGCTGCATAGGTCTGAGACACGTGAAGTGGTAAAAGGTATGAAGTTAATTTCTCAGAGTTTTACTTGCTCTAAATTTGATTATACTGAAGAGTTTACAATTTAGCAGTTTATGAATTACTGAAATAAGTCCTTAAGATTGATAAAATGTATACCTTATTATTCATATATCAACCATGTTTTACAAAAGTAGCTAATGAGTAATTTGTTGCAAAGACATGTTGAATCATTTACCTTATCACAATATTTTTTCATTCCCAAGTAGATATGTAGAAAAGTCACATGTCCCTTGCTTCTGTTTTTTTCTTTTCTTTTTAACTTCCCAGTGTGCTAGAAACTACAAAATCTCAGTCATAGCAAAAGTGCACTGCAGATGTAACACCATCAAACTCTAACTTAGAAAGGCACTTGCAATCACAAAAGACTCTATAGACATCTTCACATTGACATAGAGGTCTCCCAGTTTTGCTCTTTGCATTGACATACAAATACTGGCTGTTTTCTTTAATATTTATTTTGGAAACACAAGTTGTACTTTAACTGCATGATGACCTCTACTTGAGCAACAGCAAGACCAGTGAGCACAGTTTGAAAGAAAAGTTTATTTTCAACAAGATGTCAGTGAAACTGACTGTCTTTTTGTTGCTGCTTCAGCTGAATAGTTACTTTGATTCTGGGAGCTGTGGAAAGGTGCTCGTGTGGCCCATGGAATTCAGCCATTGGATCAATTTAAAGACAATATTGGATGTACTTGTTCAAAAGGGTCATGAGGTGACAGTTTTGAGACCTTCAACTTCCATTTCTTATCATGTGGAAAAGGAATCTGCTATTAAATTTGAAGATTATCCTGCATCGTTATCTGCAAGTGACTGGGAGTATATTTTTACAGAAGGACTCAGGAAAGTGATTTATGAACTACCAAAAGAATCAATTTGGACATATTTTTCAACACTGCAAGAAATTATGTGGGAAGAGACTGATTACCTGAAAACCCTCTGTGAAGATGTAGTTCGAAACAAAAATCTCATGTCAAAACTACAAGAATCCAGGTTTGATGTCATCCTGGCTGATGACTTCATTCCTTGTGGGGATCTGATTGCTGAGCTCCTGAATCTACCCTTCGTGTACACCCATCGCTTCTTTCCTGGCTACACATATGAAAAGTACGGTGGAGGACTCTCAGTTCCCCCTTCCTATGTGCCTGTGGGTCTGTCAGAGTTAAATGATCAAATGACATTCTTGGAGAGGGTAAAAAATATGATATATGTGCTTTATTTTGACTTTTGGTTTCAAACATTTAATGAGAAGAAATGGAATCAATTTTACAGTGAAGTATTAGGTAAGTGTTCTTTTCAGTATTTTGAATGCCTAACATTTCTCTACCTTTGGCGATATGTTTGAAAGAGTATAACAATAGAGAAATTCATTATTCATAATTTAGTGCTAAAAAATAAATAAGATAGTCTACAAATTCAATATATTCTGCCCCATCTGGCATTATTGTTTTAATTAGAAAGGTCTGGCAATCACTTATAGAGAGTAATTTAGGACCTCATTCATGAATAATGCAGAGCACTGAGGATTGCTTTAAGCATGCATATACATAGCATCTTATCACCCATATTATTTTATCTCTGAAATAGTCATTTAAAATTTATCATATGTCTTAATGAATAGATATATATAAACTGAGACATTTCATAAATTGTATCTATAGATTATGTTGAACAAATTATTTTGCCTAATGTAGATTAATTGCCTCATTTATAGATCAAAAAATTGTGTTACTTTATTTGACGCATTTCTCACACTATTGAGATATAGAGCCTCTAATCTAGATAGAGGATATATAGAAATTAAAAATAATTAAAAACAAACTGAATTCATGTTCTGTTACTACCCATCTGTGTAAAGGCATAACATTGAGGCATGGACATGCAAGAAATTAATGTAAAGTTTTGGTCAAATCTAATATTATCCACTGTTAATTCTCCTTATTTGGGAAAATTGATAATGAAGACACGTTTCTAATTTCTATATTGTAAAACTTTTCTACCTCTTAATTCACAATGTATTTATATAATAATTAAATATTCTTGTTATTAATATGAATCATAAAAAAGCAACTATGTACAGAGAATTTTGCCATACTGCAAATTCTCTCAGTTTACTGAACACCAGGGTTCAGAGTTCTACTTGTACATCATACAACTAAATGCTTGTTTGGGAACTAAGTGTTCCCAAAGAGGTGTTTCCATGAATATTATATGACTACAAGACAGATAAGTTAAAATATTTTTGATATTTTATTTATTATGTAACTTTATAGAGAGAATGCAAATGTATATGCACACTAGAGCATTTGTGAATGTGATCATGAATTACTAAGATAAATTGGATTCTTAGATTACTCACAAATATCTAGCACAATAACTTTAACACATCTCATCAAAATTAATGACTAATATATGATAGATGTATATTCATAGCTACATATTATAAATATACGTGATCCAGAGATGTATTAAAACATAAATTTTTATCATCAAAAATACAGACACTTTTAAACATTTTTGACTCCACTGTTAAAAGTTTTCAGAAAATGACCTGGCATATCCATGGTCACCTGGCAGTCATCTCAATTCTCACTTTGGGTAGCTTTAGTGTTCTTTTTCCTCTGCAGGAAGACCCACCACTTTAATTGAGACAATGGGGAAAGCAGATGTATGGCTCATTCGAACCTACTGGGACATAGAATTTCCTCGCCCATCCTTACCCAATTTTGATTTTATTGGAGGACTCCACTGCAAACCCGCCAAACCTCTGCCTAAGGTAAACACTGATTCTGTTTCCTGCACATTCAGCAGGAAGTATTCCCTGATTTTCATTCAAATTACCTGCCATACAGTAATAAAGTCATAGGAAATGGGGAAATGAGACTTGCAAACACACATTCTTACAAATTTTTCCCATCACAAGTAGGTCAATTTTATTTTTGTTAAAAATATCTGAAGATTTTGGCACTGACAGTTAAACAAAGGTATCACAGCATTAAACACATGAGAAAAATAATCATCATCAATACCAAATATATGGTAAGGGCTTAGCATATTCCACAGCAGAGTGCTGGATACACAGAGAAATAAACAGGCACAGTGTCTGCCCCAGAAAACTTCATTCTACTTTTGGAGACAGACTGAAAACAAGTTATAGGAATTGCATGAAAAATGTTTAATAATAAAAGCAGGTATTCCTGCACTGTGGAACACCTTAGCAAAGTCCCTTAAGGAACAACATAGCTGCCTGACAGAAAGAAGAAAGAGAAAATGCAGAGGATAGGTGTTGCATACTTAAAGATTGCCTATTAATACCTACCACTGGAATTCGAAATGTGCACCCCTTCACAATTAGGCAGGATTCTTTACGCACATGGAATAATATTCCTTATGAAGAAACACATTTGTCAAATATTACTTCATTAAAAAATGAGAGAAAATTTTATTGAACAAATGGCATTTAATGAATTGGCATCAATGTGAGACAAGATTCCATTCAAAGTTTAAAGGGTATACAGGTGCCTGAGCTACATTTTTGGGACTATACATGCTGACTCACAATTCAAAAAGAAAAGTTAAGATCAATAAAGGTCCATGATGTAATAATGTAAAGTTTTGGTCAAATCTAATATTATCCACTGTTAATTCTCCTTATTTGGGAAAATTGATAATGAAGACACGTTTCTAATTTCTATATTGTAAAACTTTTCTACCTCTTAATTCACAATGTATTTATATAATAACTAAATATTCTTGTTATTAATATGAATCATAAAAAAGCAACCATGCACAGAGAATTTTGTCATATTGCAAATTCTCTCAGTTTACTGAACACCAGGGTTCAGAGTTCTACTTCTACATCATACAACTAAATGCTTGTTTGGGAACTAAGTGTTCCCAAAGAACAAATGACATTTAATTTTGATTTTATTGGAGGACTCCACTGCAATCCTATATTGAAAGGATTCCTCTATTTATGTGAAAGGAAAATGGCAACATCAATGGAAGAGGCAAGATAGAAGATAAAAAGAAAGACAAAAGAATAAATAGAAGCAGAATCTTGGTACACCTGTATCTAAATGTCACACAATATTCCATAAATATGCACATTATGAAGAAATTAATTTTTAAAATGTAGAGGAAGAGGAAAGTAAATTTTCATATATTTCTATTTGATTCATGACAAATTCATGTGAAATTGTGTATAGAAAAATAACAATGGTATGCATAAGAAATACAGCAGTTACTCACAAAAGAAATATTGGATACAATTTAGATATATATTATTTTAAAGCAAACTACTATAATCATTGAACTAAGAAATATAAAATTAGACTGTCAGTGATATATAGACATAGACATAGATATAGATATAGATATATGCATATATATATATGTACTTGAAAACTGAGAGGCAAATGAATAATATAGGATTAACATTTTTATGGATAATGAAAATGTAATAGACTTGTAATAGAATAGTTTTAATAGAATAACAATTTCAAAATATATGTCATCTATGTGCATATATGTGTATTTGTGCTGGGGATTAATCCCAGAGTTTCACCTATTTTTATGAAGAGTTAAAATCCTAACCCAGATATATGCATCAAGTTTTATAAATAGAATAGATAAAAGAAATGAAGACATAGCCTTTTGCAAAAGTGTTGGCCAGGAATTGAACCCAAGGCTTTGAGCTTGCTAAGCATGTACTCCACCACTGAATTACAACTCCAACTCCAACAATATACAGACTTCAAGTTGGAGATTTCTTTGCATAGGGATTACCTCATTTATTCTTTTACATTTTTACTTTTGCCACATTTTTAATGAGTTTCATGTAGTGAATTTCATAAGAATATTTTCAAAAAGACAGTGATGAGTTCATGTCAATAATGGATCCTCAAAAAAAGAGCTTTACTAATTAGTAATAAAGGGAACAATTTTCCACATCACAGATGAAAAAAAGCATTTAATCAGACTACTAGTGAAATAAAACACTAAAATAAACAATGTATTCACTAATGTGTATATAGTGCTGCAGGTAAAAGATTCACAGTGAAACACTAGACCCTGGTGTGGGGTATAGGCAGACAGTATTCTGAATCAATCTCAATCCACCACTCAAAATTCTAGATTGCTATGGACAGTAGGAGTCAATAAGAGGAACATGAAGTGATTAGGAGAGCAAACACATATCTTAGTTTGGTAGAGTCTGGAGATGTTCATTTGTTTGTTTTTTGTCTGTGACGTGGACTCCGTATTTCAAGCTGGCCTTGAACGCATTATGTATGCCAGGTTGTCCTGAAAACTTGTGGAGTCATCCTGTGTCAGCCTCTACAATGCTAATGTTTTACGTGTAAAACACAACATCCTTGAAATTTGGTGATTATTTAATGGAGAAACAATAAATCAGAAACAGAAAGAAAAACAGTAATGAAGATATGGTTCTAAAATTTCACGTCTCTTTCATTTTGGTGGAACAGTTTGCCAAAAAAATACTTCAGAGAAAGGCTTGCAAAGAATACATCAGGTAGGGGGCTAGGGGTTTAGCTCACCGGCATAAGCACCTGCCTTGCAAGCAGGCGGTCGTGAGTTCGATCCCCGGTACCGATAAAAATGAAAAAGACAAAAAAAAAAAAAAAAAAAAAAAAAAAAAAAAAAAAAAAAAAAAAAGAATACATCAGGTAGTTGTGTCTTGTGGTACATACCTATAATCCAAGCATTCTGGGAGCCTGAGGCATGTGTATCACCAGTTCAAGCTCAGCCTAGAATTTATTAACATAATTCAAACTTGCCTCAAAATTTAAAAATCAATCAAATGAAAGATCTGAGGATGTAGCTCAGTATGAAGGCCCTTGATTAGACACTATATCTATCAATAGATCAATTTCCCAAGAATTCCAAGCAAACCTGTTTCTAAGGAGTAAAAAGAACATGCCTAAGCCATGGTGGACCTTTCTGACAGCGATGCTAGATTTTCCTGACAGAGAGCTGATTATAAATCTCTCATAGCCAGTTATGCACAACATATTCTACTGGGGCATGAACTTAACAGGATGATTTTAAGGCAGAAAAAAGGTGCAAAAGCATTTTCAAAATACATAGCTATGCATGCATTCTCCTAAAGAAATAATAGAATTTGAAAAATTATTTCACTGAAATTATAAACCTCAACATCAGACTTCCAAATTTCAGTGATTCTGAAGCTCCCAAAATTAAAACACGATTCCAAGGAAAAAATTTTGAAATTATGAAGCAATAAGTTAATCTATATTCATTTTTTTCATACTCACTTTATACTTATCAGACTGTGAGTGACTAATGACAAAAATATTGAAAACTTCCAAACCATCTGCCTGGAATAAACACAAATGATTTGACAGAATTACAAAAATTAATAATTAAAAGAGAAATAAGATATCACAGCATCCTCCTTCCAGTAATATATTTTGAATAACATGTCAAAATATTTATTTTAGGTACAATTTTTCTAAGACTGTCTACCTCAATACAGTTAAATGTCTAAAATTTCAAGACATTGGCCAATGAGTTTAAAGGCAATAATGCAGACTTGATTAAGGACTCTCTCCAACATTGTCAGGCCAGTATCATAAGGATTTGAATCAGGAAAGACACATTGGACTAATGATTTAATGAAAGGAAAGAAGAGATTTATAGCCAAATTTTTAATGTGGACTCAGCAGATCAAAAACTAGTAAGAGAAAACATTTTATATCAGACAAGCATCTGGCTAAAAACAGTGTAACAAGATTATTACTGGAGGCAAAATGAGGTGTTACAGACATATAAGGAATTGTTAGAAAGTCAAGAAAGTGATACAATATGCAGGGTGAACCAATGTATAAGTTACAGCTTGTGATTTGGCCCAACATAGCAGGATGCCAGCTAAAATTGGACAGGGTAGGGTCAAATAAAATCATGCACAGTGAAGATCTAGGGGAGAAGACAGACTAGTAGATGTCAATAAAAATTTGTTCAAGAGGCAAATCTTCATCATGCCTCCCTCTTAGTCAGTGAAAGCAGAGCTCTGCTTCCTTCCTCTGAACAATATAATGCTGTCGGCTCACTTCATCACTTTGTTTCTTCAAGGTCAGTTCTGCCTCTGCTTGGGATGTAAGAGCAGAGAATATTTGCTTCAAGATGTTAGTTAGCATCCAGTTATTTCGAATGGAAAATTTCCATGAAAGAAAAATCAAAGACAAATCATGAGAAGCCCATTGAATATGCTGAGAGAATGGCCAATTGAGATTTATACATTGGATACCAGCTTACTTGAAAGTTTGAGTGTCTTTGGTGGTGGCATAGACAGTCACAGTTATATCTCAGAGCATAGTATGGAAAAATCCATCCATCTTTGGATGGAGCTCCTTCTTAGAGATTCACAGTAAGTATTAGAAAAGTCAGGAATTATATTCCATAGACCTAGTTACAAGAATAAAATGTAATGTAGAAATTTTAGTTTGGAGCCTTAGAGCTGTGTATGGGAGAAAAATAGATTTTACTTGGTGAAAATTGGCATAGTGCAACCCACTCCAATTTGTAAATATTACCTAAAGAACTTATGCCATGGCATCCATTCTAACATAAATTACATCTACAAGCAACTCCATTTCTGATCAATGATAACCTAAGTAAGGTTAGTATGTATCTAATGATGAATCTGATTTCACTATACTGATCTGCTCAAAACAAGAATGGAGTAGGTCACATAATGTTCTTGCACTTTGCCTTGGGCCAATTTTGCAGTAGGAATCTCAGATTAGATGTTTAAAACCTCTCCTCAGGCTTGAAAGGCAAGCAAGTAGCAACATTTCACCTTAAGCATTAATGGATGTGGGAAAATTCCTCTCTTCTTGACATCTCCAAAAAAACTTAAATTTCCCTTATGTGGCAAGAGAATTTGTTACTTAAGTAAGGTAACTTGTGTAAGTTATTGGACATTACTAGGTGGGCACCAGGCAAATTTTTCAAAAGGGTTCACAGTGCTGATTCCATGAGGTCAACTTTATTTCCTTAATTCAGATTCGATATATATCATTCCTAAGTGTCACTATGCCATCAAAACTATGATAACACAAGCAATGCTAGTAATTACTTGTATTCAAGGAATACAGTTTCTTATTAAATCATGAAAAGCATTATATTGTCATAAAATAACACTATGTAGCTGTTTTCAAATTCTGCAGAGATCAAAGAGTGGGGAAGAAATAATACTTTTATCTATTTTAAATAGTTAAATGTGCTAATTTGTTGTATATTAAGATGATACGTGAGTATATAAGAAGGTGTCCCTTAAGTCTTGAAAACACACCCCTCATCTTCTAACCAGAGCCCATTCATTGCATGTGACTCAAAGAAGAAGCTCAAAGATGCTGTGCAAACATCCAGACTGAAGGCCACAGGCCTGGATCACAAACATGTAACTGGTCTGGGATAAAAGCCCAAAACTCATGATGTCACCAATGCATTTCCTGTCCATTCCAGAACTGACTACATACCAGGGTCTACTGCTGGGTTCTCCTTACACAGGAGGACATAAGAGATGACCAATTCACCCACATGACTGAAGACAAAACCTACACCCAGTAAAAGAGTTTCACTTTAGGAATAAAGTGTGACTCTATCACAGATACCAGATGAAATGATTCTTGGGTCACAGACTTGGAGATGGGAAGAGCTAAGTAGAGATCTCCTGGAATTCACTGAGAGACACACATCAGACCAGGAATTTCACAGAGCTGTGATCTGCTGAGGGAAGCCATGCTTGAAGTGTGAAATTGTCAGAGACAATTCTGAAGAAGAAGGTAACCTACTGATATCTTTGATCTATAGCATGGCAATCAACACTCAGCATAATCTAGTTATCTGAAGTATTACAGGCTAAATTATGCACAGTTGTGCTGACTACACTAGAATGATAATATTCTTAGTTTTGTTTAAAGAAGGTCTAGGACCCACAATATGCTGTGTACAAGAAACACATCTGATTCAAAAGAAAACTCATAGATTAAAAGTCAAAGGATGGAAAACAGTATTCCATGCAACAGGAAGCCAGGAAAAAGAAGGAGTACCTGTTCTATTTGCAATGTGAACTTCAGGCCTAAAATGATTAAAAGAGATAAAGAAGGCTACATACTTATTACTGAAAAAATTTAAGAAGAACTAACAATTGTAAAGACATATACACCAAATACAGAAGCAACCAAATATATAAGATAAAACTATTGCACATGAAAAACCAAATACACAAAAACACAGTTTTAATAGGAGAACTTAATACCCCACTGTCACAAAGAGATAGATAAACTAGACAAAAAGTCATCAAAAAAAATAACAGAAATGGAAGCAAATGACTTAGTGGATGTTTACAAAATGTTCCACCCAGCTGAATCAGAATATACATTCTTCTCAGCTGGTCATGGGACATTCTGCAAAATAGACCCTACAATAACCCATAAAACATTCTTAATTAAAGGCAAAGGGATTGAAATTGTCCCCTGCCTATTATCTTACCATCATGCAGTAAAATTGGAAATTAATGGCAAAGAAAGATTGCAAAACCTGCATAAACGCATGAAAATTAACAACGTTCTGAACCACCAGTGAGTTATGGATAAAATTAAAGAAGAAATAAAACAATACTTACTTACAACTCAATAAAAATACAGACATAACATGCAGTAATCTGTGGGAAAGTGATCTTAAGAGGAAAATACACAGCAATAAATTATCATAGAAAACAGAATGAGCACCAATAAACAATCTAATGGTACATCTCAGGCTTCTATTAAAAGAAGAGCAAATTAAACTCAAAGCTCATAGAAGAGAGAAAATTGTAAAGCTCAGAGCAGAAATTAATGCAATTGAAACTAATAAAAAACTAATACAATGAATTAATGAATCCAAAAACTGGTTTTTCAGAGAATAAACAAAGTTGGTAAACCTCTGGTCAACTTTATCATGAAAAAGAAAGAAAAAACCCAAATTCATGCAATAAGGACTGAGAAGGAGGAAACTACCACAGATCCCATGGAAATTCAAAAGATCATGAATATATCTACTTTGAAAACCTCTACTCACATAGGCTAGAAAACACAGGAAATGGATAGATTTCTAGAAATGTATGAACTACCAAATCTCAATCAAGAACATATAGCAATTTTGAACAACCCAATATCAGCAATTGAAATGTGATCAAAAATATGCCAACAAAGAAAAGGACAGGTCATGGTGGATTCATGGCTGAATTCTTTAAGAAATTCAGAAATTTGATGCCAATACACCTTAAACTCTTCAGTGATAATGAAAGGGAAGCAGGGGCCATGGATTTACCTCAGTGGTTTAAGTACTTGATCAGCAAGTGCAATGTCATGTATTCAGCCCTGGTACAAAAAAAAAAAAAAATCACTTGGGACCAGAGGTTTAGCTCAGCAGCATAAGTGCCTGCTTGGCAAATGTGAGTTCATGAGTTTGACTTTTGGCACACAAAAAAAAAAAGAAAGAAAAAGAAGAAAAGGAGAATCCATCCTCCCTAAATCATTCCTGGAGACAAGTATTACTCTCGTACCAAAATGAGAAAAAGACCCAACGGAAAAAAAAAAAAAAAAAACCTATAGGCTAATCTCACTAATGAACACTGATTCAAAGATTCTCAATAAAATATTGGCAAATAGAATGCAGCAAGTCATCAAGAAGATTATACAACATGACCAAGTGGCATTCATTACAGGATGCAGGCATGGTTTAACATACACAAATATACCACATCAACAGAGCCAAAAACAAAACCCACATAGTCATCTCAATAGGTGCAGAAAATGATTTCAATAAAGTCCAATATTTCTTCATGATTTAAAACCTTCAGAAACTTGGAATAAGTGGTATCTACTGCAGTCTCAGAAAGGCCATCTATGAGAAAACAATAGCCAAAAGTATACTAAATGGACAAAAAATGAAAGCTTTCACTATAAAATCAGGAAGAAGACAAGGATATCCATGATCACCGCTCCTATTCAATATAGTTCTGGAAATATTAACCAGAGCAATCAGACAAGAAATAGAAATAAAAGGAATAAAGATAGGAAAGGAAGAGGTTAAATTATCCCTTTTTGCAGATGACATGATACTCTACATAGAAGACTGAAAATATTCCATTAAAATACTACTACAGGTAGTAAACAAAACAATGTAGCTGGTTGCAAACTCAACACTCAAAAATTGATAGCATTCCTCTACACAAACAAAAAACTCACTGAGAGAGAAATAATGGAAATATTGCCTTTCACAATATCATAAAAAAGAGATATTTATGAATCAAACTAAATAAGGATGTAAAAGACCTACATGCTGAAAAATTATACTATAAAAAAGGAGATTGAAAAGGATATTAGAAAATGGAAGGACATTCCTTGATTTGGCTAAGAACTAACACTGTGAAAATAGCCATACTCCAAAAACTGTTATAGAGTTTTAATGCAATGCCAATCAGAATACCATTAACATAACTTACAGATCTAGGGAAAACGTCCTAAAATTCATTTGGAAACAGAAGAAACCTGAAATAGCAAAAGCAATTCTGGACAACAAAGGCAAGACAGGATGCATCTCAATTCCTGACTTGAAACTGTACTACAAAGCTACTGATAAAATCAGCATGGTACTGGCAAATAAATAGATCTGAGGATTAATAAAACATATTAGAAAATGCAAACACAACTACAATGACACTCAGCCATTTGATATTTCACAAAAAGGCTAAACATGTTCATTGGAAGGATAGCCTCTTTAGTAAATGGTGTTCAAAAAACTGGCTCTCCACATGCTAAAGACTGAAACTAGACCCAAAGCTGTCACCATGAACAAAACTAAAATCAAAATGCATCAAAGATCTAGATATTAAAGCAGAAACACTAAATCTATTGGAAGACAAAGTAGGTAGAAGTCTTGGAGACAGGGTAGGAAGAGAATTTTAAACAAATGCAAATTTCACAAGAAACACTTCAAAGAATCAACAATTGGGACCACATATTGTTAAAATGTTTTTGCACTTCAAAAGAAATCACCAACAGAGTGAACAGAAAAACAACAGAATGGGAAAAAACTTAACAAGCAACCCTTCAGATTAAGGAGTTATATACAAAGCATACAAATAATTTAAAAAATCAGGCCCGGAAAATTCAAAGACCCTCTCCTAAAATGGCCATCTGAGATGAATACATGTTTCTCAGATGAAGACATACAAATGTCAAATAAATACATGAAGAAATGTTCACCATAGCTTGTCACTCAAGTAATGTGAATTAAAATAACATTGAGATTTTATCTCACTCCAGAAAGAATGCCTGCCATCTAGAAATCAATTGATAACAGATGTTGGAGAGGCTGTGGGGAAAAAAAAACACTTCTCCACTCTTGGTTGGAGTGTATACTGGTGTAGCCATTATGGATATCAGTATGGAGATTCCTCAGAAGACTGAGATGGGAAGTTCCATTCAATTCAGCTATTCTCCTCCTGGGTATTTTCCCAGAAAAACTGAAAAGTCCATATCACAGTGATATATGTGTACCCATGTTCATAGCAGCACAATTTCTAATAGCTAAATCTTGGAAACATCCAAAATGCCCATCAACCACAGAGTGGATGAAAAAGATGTGGAATTTTTATATGATGGAATGTTACTCAGCTATAAAAAGGGTGATATAGGCCTTCATAGTTTGCCAATTTTTTAAATCATTACCAGGGTTTGAACTCATGACCACCTGCTTGTAAGGCAGGTGCTTATGCCACTGAGCTAAATCCCCAGGCCCGAGACATTTATAAGTAAATAGAGGAAACTGAAAACTATCCTCATAAGTGAAATAAATAATAACTATATTCACATTGTCTCTCTGTTGTAAAAAGCAATAAAAACCGTATCAGCAATAAGTTCCCAAGTGTGTAATATGTATTGTTTAAAGAAAGGAAAGGAAATTGCTCTAAAGGATATAATTGCATGTATGTTTAAGTGATTAAGCTAGATAATCACATAACTAAGTTTTTGTTGGATCATTAAACATAATTTTTTGCACTCTTATTGTTTGATTGTCCCCTAATTTTGGGAGGTGCATAAATATTTCTAAGATGAAAATATGTAATTTATCAACAAGTGATTTCTTAGGATTAATTTCTTTTGAAATTCTGCACTGTTTTTATGCTTTTCTGTTTTGCTTTTTCTATTCCTTAAACAAAAAAATTTTCAAAAAATATTAAAGAAGGTTTAGGAGTGTCTTCTAGTGTTTGAAAATTGCCAATTGCGATTTAATATCACCAAAACTACTAATACAGGTAAGGTAACACAGCAGTGCATAACAACTGACTTGCACTCTAAGCCAATATGTGTAGATTCAAAAGATCATAATATATTTCAAAAAGGTTATACATACACAAAGATTGATATGAAATCAAAGCAACTGAAGATTCTCTAGGTCTTCAAACTCTCCTAAGACACAAATAGAGAATAAAATAAAGTGTAGGTAAAATTAAAATTCTATGAAAAGTTTATAGAAGGAGTGAAAAAATAAGATGAGCTCAAATAAATAAAAAATTAATCAAAAATTTATAGCACTGTCACTTGACATGCCCCAGGTGAATTCTGGTGGAAGATTGAACAGTCTGTCCAAAGCTGTCCAACTATGAATTATAGATTCAACAAGGATACTGAATACCTCAAAATGAACAGACAGAAATACATAAAATTAAAAACTATATAGAATTTATAAATTTCAGATCTGACCAATGCAGAAATAAAATATTTAAAATTGACAACCACATAGTAACATCAACAAGCACTCAAATTGCCATGAAAACACATAAGAGAACAAGAAAATGCAGTACCATAGCTACCAAGGCTAATTGAAGCTATAGAATATCTAGAAGATAACACATGTGGAGGTGTAATATATTTACAAAAATCATAGCAGAAAACTCCCCAAATGGGAGAAAATAGTTTGACCTACAAGGTAATAAGATTTACAGAACACCAAACCACTGTAATGATAGTAAAAGAGACTCACCAAGGCAGTTACTTATTAAATGGCCAAATAGTAAACAAAACAAAACAAAAGAACATAGTTCTTTAAGCAGACCCAGAAAAATACAAAATTTTAAGACAACAAAATGGAATTTTAAAGCCATTTCAAAATCCTCACATATAAATAGAAGCCCACTACAAGTAAATTAGACTTCTTAACACAAACCTGAAGGGACAGAAGGTCTGGGAGTGAACTCTTCCAAGGCCTAAGAGCAAATGATTTCAAAAATATGCTAATTTACCAAGAAAGCTTTCTTTCAAAATACTATAGATGGAGAAACAAGAACATTTCACAGAGAAGACAAGATTAAAATGTTTATAACTATGAAATCAGTGTTCTAGAAAACACTAAACAGTATGAAAAATAGAAACAATGAAACCAATACAGCTAACTTGACAGATGAAATAAAAATACTAAGATCATAAACAAATAACAGCACAGATTAACAGGAAAAGTAAAGAAAAAAGAACTCACAAAACAAGGAAAAATGCAATGATTGTGTATACTCAAAATATCTCAGTAAAATCTCTAAACTTTGACATCCTCAAATCTGAATCAGGACACAGATTTGCTGGATGAATAAAAGAAAAAACAATCTGTCACATTCAAGAAATTCATCTGTTCAAAAAATATTATGGGGCTGGGGATTTAGCTCAGCAGCATAAGTGACCGGAGCCGCGGGAGACAGGAGACCAAACTCGAGCAGGATCAGCTCTCAAACTTTATTGCGTACAGCGAACCGGACCTGACAAGGTCCGCCACCCTCAGTGTTGGTTCCTCTTCCACCCGTTGGGGGCAGGAACAACCTCTTATAAGGGGAAGCAGTATCCAATCACAGAGAAGCGCGCCTAACAAGCTGATAGGCTAGCGTCACGGGTAACTGGGCAGATATGACAATTTGGCGGGCTTGTTCAGGCCGGGAAGAACCCGGAAGCAGGAAATGGGCGCCATCATAGGCGGCTTCCCACATCTCCCCCTTTTTTATTTATTAAAATAGGATGGTCTGTGGGTCCTTCCAAGGTGTCTATGACCTTGTTGCTGTTAGACACCTAGGAGTGGGCCTACCTTGTAGGCCGAGGCATGAGAGAATGTAGAGGTCTATACCCTGCTGTGCATCACCCTGTTTTGTGCATATCCTTGCGCCAGGACCATGCTCAAGGTGAGTGGTTCATTTTTTCGCAGGGCCAGGCTTTTGTGAACCGAACCTGGATGCATATAGACATTCATTCCTGCCTTCCCCCCAACCTTTGGGGCGGATGGCACTGCAGTACCCTTGGTCTCGCATCTCAATGCCAATAATTTGACTCCGGGAGGGACCCCTGGCCTTATAGGCCATGTATATCTGAGTCGAGCCTGTCTTAGGTCGACCGGGAGGGCTTTTCCCGTCTTACCCGTCATTGGCTTGCCCACTCAGCTCTTATAGCTGATGTTCTGCAATGTGAAGGAGATATGCGGCGGCCTGCTGGCCTGATGGGCCACCTGCTGCCATTTGCATGGCTGCCATAGCTGTGATCTTAACCTGCTGCTGAGTTTGTATGAGGTGATCTAACAAGCATTTAATAACCACAAGCCCCACTAGGATGGCCACGGCAATCAGGATCCAAGTAGTCAGGTTGGGCCAGGAGAACCAGGAGGTGACGCGTTCCCACAAACTGGCTATAACACTGCCTAAAGTTGATAAATCGAACCTGACTGGACCTAGTTGGATACCGTCCATATTGTCAAGTTCCTGACCGACTATGAGGGACAAATTGTGAAACTTAGGTAGGTAGGTGTCTTGCAGCCAAGCTGTCATATTTTTAACAGTGTTGGTCAAATTTGTGCGAACAGGGGTGATTAATAGGAACCCACAGAATAGAAAAAGCTCCAAACCAGACATTTTAGTTTGTAGATGGTCTCTGGCGCTGAGCGTCGGTCCCAGAAGGGTCGAGTTGACTTGTGTCCGCGGGCTTATCCTCCTGTGCTTTATCAGGAACTGGTGGGGAATTTACTGCTCGCGTCAATCTTTCCGGGACCCACAGCGGTTCGCAGCCTGGTTCCTGTGGGAAGACACAAACCGCACCTCGGGTCCAGCTAACCACTGGATCCGGGCCCATCCATTGTCCTGTAAGGACATCTTTCCATCTCACCAGCCCTTTGTCGGCTGGGGACGGGTTATTGTGCTCCATGGCAGGGGAATGATTATTGTGATTAAGGTTTAAAAAATTTATGGTAAAGAGTGCCAATGATATTCTTCCTTTGGGTGTTAGGCCATGGCCTATTCCCTCCTTTTGTTTTTGTAAGACACCCTTGAGTGTCCGATGGGATCGCTCAATGATGCCTTGTCCTTGGGGGTTGTAAGGAATGCCATGTTTAAGAGTGACCTCCATTTGTTGACAAAATGTCATGAACATATTTAAGTTTTCCGAATTCTGGGATGTGTGTAACATCCATTTGCCAAATATGATTTGGGCGAAGTCTTCTTGGGTTAATGCCAATAGATTGTTGGGGTGAAGAGATCACACAAGCTGGGCAATACCGTTGTGCTTGTGCTCTCGTGATGTTGAAGCGCGCCATGAGGGTCCGGGCATTAACATGGAACTGAGAATGGAATTTTGGGGCTGCTTCCAGAGGGTTGGGAAAGGTGAAGACCCATATTGGGCGCGTGGCCGAGTCTGCCAAGGCATTGCCCTCCGCCAAGGGCCCAGGTAAATTAGTATGGGCTCTGATATGTGAGATGAACACTTTTGAGGTTCTATTCCATAGCTGATGTTGAATAACCACATACACGCCTATGCCTGACTTGGAGCCGTCTGTAAATATTATTGGAGCTCCAGCTATGGGGTGTGGGGACGTGACCTTAGGAAAGATCACAGGATGCACGGTGACAAACTGGAGCAGGGGGTCTTTTGGGAATTGATTATCTATGGTTCCCTGGAAAGTACACCGAAGGATCGCCCAGGAATCCAGGCATGTTGTTAAGGTTTCAATTTGATCTCTTGTGTATGGCACATGTAGGGAGGAAGGAGGCACCCCAAAATGTTGTATAGCGCGTGAGATGCCCTCTAGAGAAAGGGAAGCGACCGCGTCTGGATAATGGTATATTTTAAGAGTTTAAGGAATACAAAACTCAATAAAATGATATTGTCAATTCTTCATCTATGAACATAAATCCCACTAGGAATTTTCCCACTGTAAAATGTGAAGCTTTGGCTCACAAAGATTTAAATGTCCATATATTTCAAACAAACATTCTTGATCCTGTCTGTACCATGTGAACGGAAGCCACAGGTGTCCTAAAACAGCCTTGTGACTAGAAATCAGATCAGACAAAACAGAAACAATATCCACAATTCAGAGTGATAGCACTTTTATATTTGAAAGCAGTGTGACCCTCAGCCTCTGGGCGTCGGTGCAGTGACACACACTGCTCGTTTGCAGCTGACACTCATTCTGAGTGACAGGTGTCTGCCCAGTGCCAATTGCTAAACATTTTGAAAATCACCTCTGCATTAAAATAACTATGTCTCTAAAAGTTAGGAAAATATGAGGAAAACTCAGGGTTCTTACAACATTAGTCAAGATTCTTTAGAGTAAGATTAGACTACATTAATAATGGCGAAGCGAAAGCGAAACAAATGCAAGGGAAAAGAAAAAAAAAAAGACCGGCGTCCACCCGTGTGGCGCTCAAAATCTGTTAGGTGCGTCCACCCAACCCAGGCGATCCAGTACTCACCTGTCCTGGGAACCGCTGTATCTCACGTAGCTGATCAGGGTGAAGAGAAGAGGTGCTCGGGGCCTTCCGTTGTTATTGAGCCGGGTTCTCCGTCGTACCGCAGGTGACAGCAGTCGCGCCCGCGCGTCGCTGAACCTTCCCCATACGGGCCACCAGATGACCGGAGCCGCGGGAGACAGGAGACCAAACTCGAGCAGGATCAGCTCTCAAACTTTATTGCGTACAGCGAACCGGACCTGACAAGGTCCGCCACCCTCAGTGTTGGTTCCTCTTCCACCCGTTGGGGGCAGGAACAACCTCTTATAAGGGGAAGCAGTATCCAATCACAGAGAAGCGCGCCTAACAAGCTGATAGGCTAGCGTCACGGGTAACTGGGCAGATATGACAATTTGGCGGGCTTGTTCAGGCCGGGAAGAACCCGGAAGCAGGAAATGGGCGCCATCATAGGTGGCTTCCCACACATAAGCACTTGCCTTGCAAGCAGGCGGTCATGAGTTCAATCCCCGGTACCGGAAAAAAAAAAAAAAAAAAAAAGAAAAAAGAAAAGAAAAAATACAAAAAAAAATATTATGGACCAAAAATTAAATGATAGAAAAATATTTGTTGTACAAAAATGCCAACAAAAAGCAGGAATAGAAATTTCAATCTTATAAAAACTAAATAAATATCAAACTAAAACTAAGGAAATGAGAATAAACATCACTACTTTCTATTTAAAAGACTAATCCAACAAGAAGTGATAAAGTTTATAAATATTTAGTCTCTAAATAAAGGAGCAACTATATTCATAAAATAAATACTGCTAATCAAAAAAGATCAATTTAACATTAGCACAATTGATCTTAACACCCAAGTTTCATAAACAGACAGATAAACTCAGCAAAATCTCAATAAAGGTATATCCAAGCTGAATCATGTGAACTTCCAATGTGAACATATGTTTCTACGAAATATTCCATCCCAATATAACCATGTGTACATTTATTTCTTTAGCATCTTGTTCTTTTACAAAATAGATCACAGGAGATTAGAGAAGATGGTGGCTTACTAGGTCACTGGGTGGAGAGCCTCTCTGGAAAAACAGCTCAGATGCTGGAATTTGACAACATGGAGAGGGCCAGACAAATGGAGAGGGACTCTCATGAACCCAAGAGGAAACTGATGTGAAAAGAAAAATAGCAAGAGGAAGGAAAAATGGGAGTAGAGGGCTGGAGCCCAGTGTGCTCACTGAGACTGGTATGTGCTGTGCTAGGAGTGCCATGGAATCAGGTGACTCAAGGTCATGCTGAAGCCATGGCTGCGGATAACAGGAAATTATCAGTCCTGGCCCTTGGTGGGATGATGTGGTGCAGCATATAGCCAAGGTGGGGAACTACATTGATTCCTGATGAGTGCTGGAGATTGGGTCCTGTGCTGAGTGTCACTTGCTGGAGGACATCTTGGAGTGGGGAAGAGCCTGGTGCCATGGTGGCATCAGTCAGCCACCCTTGGCCCAGAAAGGACTGCTGGGACCTGCTTGGGCTGAGCCACAACCCTGATTGGGACCCAATAGCCAGGGACAAAACTGTCCTGACCCTGTGACGTTCACAAAGTGCAGGTTAAGTTGCTGAAGGCACTTTCACATTGACTGACTCAGAGGCTAGAGGCTAGCCTGCATCTTCCATGCATGCACCTCAGATAACAGCAAATTAGAGAGGGAAGCAAAACCCCAGTGAGCATGCTTCAGAAAAACCATGAGCAA
This sequence comes from Cavia porcellus, assembly GCF_034190915.1. Lineage (NCBI taxonomy): Eukaryota > Metazoa > Chordata > Mammalia > Rodentia > Caviidae > Cavia > Cavia porcellus. The sequence goes on along the minus strand of NW_026947513.1, from coordinate 43,757,013 downwards.
TATGGAGAACACCAGGGAACTCTACAACATACCTGTCTGAAAGAAACCAGAAACATGACAAGAGATAGAAATTTAAAAAAAAAACCTCCAGCCACTGACCCTTGGAAAATAAGCCCAGGAGAGGTAAATACAGAAGAGAACCAGTGTAGCAGTCATGCAATATTAGCCCAATATCAGCAGACATAAAGAAATACCTTCATGACCTCATAGATGAGCTCAAAACTGAAATTCTAATCCAAGTGAGGCATATATAAAAAGATTAATTAAAGAAATGCTAAGCCCCTCCCAAGAAAGCACAGATGGAAGAACGGAGGAACCAAGAAAAAGAAGAGAAACCTTTCATGAATAATATAAACAAAACTGAGAATGCATGAAACAGATCCAAAGAGATTACCAGGAAACTCCATTGAAAGCTGGCTCTAAGATGGCAAGAGGATCTGCAACTTAAGAATAAAAAACGTGAGCAAAAGAAGCAGAAGTAACCACAAATGATTTACAAAGACTATTCACAGAAATAATTAAGGAAAACTTCCCAAAGCATAAGAAAATGAAATGATATCCAGACAAACGAGGCATACAAAACTCCAGCCACCTACAACCAAAACAAATCTATACCCAGATATATAATAAGCAAGATCCCAGAAATCCATCACAAGAACAGAATATTAAAAGCATCCATAGAAAAGAAACAGATCACCTACAAAGGAAAAATCATCAAACTAATGACAGACTTCTTAACACAAACTCTCAAATTGAGAAGAGCATGGGAGGAAATTGTCCAGGCCCTGAAAGAAAATAATGTCCAACCCAGATTGAGGCACCCAAAAACCCAACCCTACAAAAAATACGGAAGGACATTCCAGAGAGAGAAAGAAAAAAAAAAATACCAGGATTCCAGCAACAGTGGCAGAGAGGCCTCAATGAATGGGGCAGACAGTGGAATGAAGGAGTAAAGTGGACAGGTAATAGCATAAAAATAGAATAGCAGAGATGAGGTAGATAAGGTAAACTATAACATTTAATATAGATAGCCTTGATACACTAACAAAAAGAAACACAGGCAGAGTAGATTAGTCAACAGCATCCATTGAGATGCTCTGAATAGGAAATATACTCAACCTGAAAGAGGGTTAACAGGTTGACCCCCTCATCTAAAATATACAAAGCATCCTTAGAAGGGGAAAGGTGAGAAATTGTCTTAAAAAAGGAAGGCAGAGGACATTGTTAATAGTGTACCAGGATTTAAAAGTCACAGTAGTATCATCACTCTGTTTAGTTGGATTTTATTTCATTCCAGTTTGTCTACTCATATTAGATTTGAGGGCACAGACAGCTATAGCAAAAACAGCAGACTATACCATGGTAACTATCCTTAATTTCTTATTAACTTAAACTGAAACCCTGTATTACTTTCATTGTCTTACTATGACTGATCTTATTTGAAGCTGGTTTGTTAGACTGCTGTTTTGCCTTGACTGTTTTTATTTGAAGTTGGTATGCTTGATAGTATCAAATCTAAGAGTAGAGGCAACTACTCTGAAAATGACAAAATGTAAAAGATACCCATTCTGGTTGGTTATTAACTGCTTTTGAAGTCCTACATCTCCAAAGTTGTGCTTTTATTAAAATAGCTATGTAATCCTATGTTAAATTATATTATGTCTGATAATGTAGACAATTCTATTGACAACAAGAGAAATCATAATAACTACTGTAGGTCACCTAATATTGTGCTCTTATATGTCATTTTCATTTCATGTTTTTCTAGGTATTTGTCCTTGTACAGTGGTCTTATATGTCCTTTTCATTTCATTCTTTGTAGGAATATGTTTTGTTTTGATTTGCTTTATTTTGTTCCTCCCTCTACTATAGAAAGGATAGAAATACATGTTAAGAACCATGCATGTGTAGAACCGATAAACAGTTTATAAGAACTGATCTTATGAAATACGATGAAATGAACAAATACTTTGAAGACAAAAGAGACACTATAGTACTCAGTGCTGATCCAGGAGTATCATAATGTGAAACCCAGCAATACTATTATTTTTTGCTCAGAGTAAGTTTTTGTTGAACAGAACTGGTTGCAGTATCTCTGTTTGAAACTCCACTTTATATGCTCCACTTTTGTATCTTTGAAGAACTATTTGTAAGAGGAAAATATATAAATATCAACTAGTGAATTCTTACTATTTATTCTTTCTTTGAAAGTATGTATTGTTTCTGTTTTGTTTAGCCTTTCTTTAAATAAAGTTTTTTTAAAAAGCAAATGGAAGGAAAGGTGGAAACTACTACCAATTTCTTATTGTTTTATCTTGAACTCTTGCATTGTTTACATAATTTTATTAGGTTTGGCTTTGTTTTGTCTTTTGCTAGATTTTATGCTCTCAGATGTAAGGGCAGCTATTTTGAAAATAATGAAAAATATGGTAATCATGGTTTCCTATTATATTGTTTTGAAGACTTATAATGCTTTTATTCATTGGTCTGATTTTATTTTGTTTTGTTTGATTTTATTATGTCAGACGGTATGAATGCTATTTTCAAGAAAACAAGACATTATGGTAGCTATTGCTGATTTATTATCATCTTGTTTTGAAGTCCTCCTATGCTTTTGTTCTTCTGTTTTGATTGGTTCTATCCTGTTGTGTTTTATTTGATTTTATTATGTGTGATGTTATAGACAAATATTTTGAGGTATTAAAGCAGCCATTGTTCATTTCCTGTTATTTGGTTTTGAAGTCCTTTAATGCTTTCATTCTTCTGAAAGTTTTTTTTTACAAAATTGTTATGTTTGAAATTATTGTGTGTGAAGGTACACTCAACAATTTCAAAGAAAAGAGACATTATGTTAGCTACTGTTGATTTCAGTTGTTTTGTTGTGAAGTGCTGTGGTCCTTGCATTTTCCTGTTCTGATTTGCTTAGTTTCATTCTGTTTTCTTTAGTTCTCTTTAAAATTAAAAAATTAGATGATAAACTGGGACACAAAGCCTGCTTAAGTAAATATAAAAGAATTAAAATCATACAGTGCATACTACTGAAAATATAAATAACTGGAGGAAGAAATCAGAAAAAAATTAGTCCTTTTAAAAATTTTTTTAAAGAAAGACTAAACAAAACAGAAAATGGGTAGAAATAATACATACTTTCAAAGAAAAAAACCAAACAGTAAGAAATCACTAGTTGATGATTACATATTGTCCTCTTACAAATAGATATTCAATATAAAAAAGTGGAGCATATAAAATAGGGATTCAATCTCACTGCAACAAGTTCTGTTCAACTATCCAACAAAAACATAGAATTATAGTTATCAATCCTATGCACTTAAACATACATGCAGTTATCCATATCTTCAATTATGTTGAGATTGAACAAACCCAAGCAGGCTAATATCACTCTGAACAAAGAATAGTACTATTGCTGGGTTTCACATTATGACACTCGAGGATCAGCACTTGGTACGTTAGTGTCTCTTTTTCTTCAAAGTATCTGTTTATTTCATCATGTATCATAAGATAAGTTCTCATAAACTTTCTATTGTTTCCACACATGCATGAGTCTTAACATGTATTTCTATCATTTCTATATTAGAAGAAGAAACAAAATAAAGCAAGACAAAACAAAACATTCCTATAAACACATGAAACAAAAAAGACATATACGACCATTGTACAAGTAGTTCTAACATAGTTCCTGCGATGTCTTCAATAGAATTGTCTATATCATCAGACATAGTATGATTGAATATATCAGTACATAACAGTATTAATAAAAACAAAACTTTGTACATAGTGTAAAACTTCAAAAGCAGACAATTATCAAACCAGAATGTGTATCATAGGGTTTTGTCATCTTCAGTGGAGTTGCCTATACTCTCAGATTTGATACTATCAATCATATCAGTTTTGAATAAAATCTGTTGATATCAAACAACAATCAAGCAAACCATATTTAAATAAGACCAGTCATGATAAAACAGTATAAGTCATACAGGACTCCAGATTAACATAATAGGAAATTAAAGATGACTATTGTGCTATATCCTGGTATTTTGGGGATAGCTGTCTGTGCCTTCAAATCTAATGCAAGTAGACAAACTGTGACAGAATAAAATCTATCAAAAAAGAATAAAAGCAGAGTGATGCAAGTAATGTGGGTTTTAAATCCTGATACACTATTAACAATAAATTCAGCCATCTTTTTTAAGATTCTTCCTCCTTGTTCACTTCCCCTGGGTACACTGTGCATTTCTGAGTCTCACCATGAACCTTGGTATTAAATTGGGGCAGGCGGGCGACCTGCTATTTACCTAAGTGGTTCTGAACCTTCTCTCTACTGGACTTGATCTCTAATTGTATACTTTTACCTATTAAAGCCTGTTTTTCTAACCTATCCAAAGATACTTGTTTATTTGCCCATTACTCTCTGATTCTCTGTCACATAGAGCATTGTTTTCTCATATTAGATTTTCAGTCTATGTACTCCGATTCACATTAATTATATTTCCTATAAATAGCAAATCAGTGGACCTTGCCACCTGATCTACTCCAAGTGTGGTTCTTTTTTTTTTAATTTAGTGTATCAAGATCATCTATATTAGAAATTATAACCAACCTTCTCTGTCTCATTTCTGTTATGCTCTTTTTTTACCATCAGTTGTCTGCTTATCTTCTTCATTCTGCTTTTTGCTCCATTCAATTGAGACCTTTCTGCCACTGTTCCTGGAATCCTAGTACTTTTCTCTCTCTCTAGGATGTAGTTCAGTATTCTCTGTAGAGTTGGACTCGTGGTTGCGAATTTCCCAAATTCCTCTTTGTCTTGGAAGCATATTGTTTCTCCCTTAATTTCTAGAGACAGTTTAGCAGGATATATCTATCTGAGTTAGAGGTTATTTTTTCAGGGCTTGGAATATTTAACTCCAGGCACTTCTTGATTTGATGGTTTGTATCAAGAAGTCTGCTGTTATTCTCATGGGCTTCCTTTATAGGTTATCTGTTTCCTGTCTTTAACAGCTTTTTAAAATTTTTTATTTAAAAAGAAAAGGAGAAAAAACAAAACAAAACAAAACAATGTAAGGGTACAATTAATACAGAATTACAAAAAATAGTAAGAAATCAACAGTTAATAGATTACAATTATCATCTTAGAGATAGTTGCTCAAGTCACAGTATCAAAGCATACAAAGTGGACATTCAAACAGTGAGACTGCAAACAATTGTGTTCAATGATCCAACAAAAAACATTAATATGGGTATCTTTTAACACCCCTAAACACACTTGCAGTTGTATCCTTTAGAGCACTTTTATCCCCTCTCTTTTTTACAACGAAATTTACACATTCAAGGTTTTATTATTCCTTAGTCCTTATTATTTTTTTGGAAGAGAATAAAGTCAAATATGGCAAAAAAAAGCTGTCAGTCAAAACCAAGGATAGACAAAGCACATGATGTAAAAACAGAGTACAAGGTTATCGACAATGGTTACCATAATGCCTCTGGCTGCCTTAAAAAGAATTGTCTATCTCATTAGGTATTATAAAGTTGAACAAAACAGTAGAGAATAAGACCATAAAACCTAAACCTTGTAAACACTACAAGACTTCCAAAGAAGATAATAGTCAAACCAGAATGGGCATCATAGTGAATCTTATTGCCTTCAAAGTAGTTGCCTATACCCTCAAACTTGATACTATCATACAGAATGGAACAGAGTCTAATCAGTCAAAACAAGATCGTGGGAGTATTACAGGACTTCAAATCAAGTTAATAGGAAATCAAATAGGTTACTATAATATATCCTGCTATTATTTTTATTTTCCCCTTAATTAAAAAATCATAAAATATAACTAAATAATTTTTTAATGAATAAGGAAGAGATTGAGATAAAAGAGGACATAACAACATAGCAGTACAGGTCAAAGCATGACAGTTTCAGCAACCTAGTGCTTCAAACCAAATAACCGGACTTAATAGTAGTTACAATAGTGTCTTTTTCCTTGAAATATTTGAATATAACTTCATATACTATAGCTTCAAACATATCAAGTCAGTGTAAAATCATTCAAGTGGATGAAAGCATTGTAGGGGTTTTAGAACCAACTAACAGAAAATGAACAATGGTTTCTATATTTCCTCTTTGCCTAAAACAATTTTTGTTTATACTATCACATATAATAAAATCCAGCAAAGTACATAATGATAAACCAATGGAGACCCAAGAGCCATAGTTTAGAGTGACTTCAAAACAAGATGATAGTAAATCAGCACTAGCTATTGTGATGACTTATTTTCTTCAAAATAGCTGTTCATTTCATCACAGGCAATAATATCAAGCAGACCAGAATAAAGCCATTCCAATTAATAAGTGAAAACTTTATAAGGCTTGAAGGCCACATAATGGGAAATCATGAATACCACATGCTTTTATATATTTGAATCATTACTTACATATAGGAAACTATTCGGTATTCACACATGCGAGATTGATTTATTTCACTTATGAGTATGGTCTCAAGCTTCGCCCATTTATTGATAAATATCTCAATGTGATCCTTCTTTATAGCTGAATAATACTCCATTGTATAGAAATACCACAACTTTTTTATCCATTCCTCAGTTGATGGACACTTGGGTTGTTTCCAAGATCTGGCGATTACAAATTGTGCTGCTATAAACATAGGTGCACATATATCACTGTGGTATGATGCTTTCAGTTCTTCTGGGAATATGCCTAGAAGTGGAATAGCTGGAACAAATGGGATTTCCAATCCCAGCTTTTTGAGAAATCTCCAGACTGACCTCCACAAAGACTGTACCAGTCTACACTCCCACCAACAGTGTAGGAGAGTTCCTTTTTCCCCACAGCTTCTCCAGCATTTGTTGTTGTTGGTTTTCTTGATCCTGGCCATTCTTTAAGGAGTGAAATGGAATCTCAGTGTGGTTTTAATTTGCATTTCTCTAATGACCAATGATGATGAACACTTTTTCATGTATTTATTTGCCATTTGTATTTTTTCCTCTGAGAATTGTGTATTCATCTCAGATGTCCATTTTTGGATTGGATCTTTGAATTTTGGGGGTCTCAGATTTTTTAATTCTTTAGATGTTTTATACAAAAGTCCCTTGTCTCATGGGGACTTCACTAAGATCTTTTCCCAGTTTGTGGGTTTTCTTTTCACTATGCTGGAGATTTCTTTTGACATGCAGAAACTTTTTAATAAGAGGTCGTCCCAGTTGTTGATTCTGGGAAGCATTTCCAGTGCGGTTTGAGTCCTATTCATGATTTCTTTATCTACCTCTAAGTCTTCAAGGTTTCTACCCAATTGTCTTCCAATAGTTTTAGTGTTTCTGTTTTAATATTCAGATCTTTTATCCATTTAGATTTTAATTTAGTACATGGTGATAGACATGGGTCTAGCTTTAGTTTTCGGCAAATGGAGAGCCAGTTTTTCCAGCACCATTTATTAAAGAGACTGTCATTCTTCCAGTGAACCTGCTTGTCTCCTTTATCAAAGATAAGGTGGTTGAGTGTGTTTGTAGTTGTGGTTGTATCTTCTAATCTATTCCATTGATCTTCGGCTCTGTTTTGATTCCAGTACCATGTTGATTTTACTACTGTTGCTTTGTAGTATAATTTCAAGTCAGGGATTGTGATGCCTCCTGACTTGTCTTTGCTGCTTAGAATTGCCTTTGCGATTCTAGGTTTCTTCTGGTTCCAGATGAATTCTAGGAGTGATTTGTCTAGATTTATAAGGTACGTTGATGGTACTTTTATTGGGATTGCATTGAATCTGTATAACAGCTTTGGGAGAATGGCCATTTTGACAATGTTTTTTTTTTTTTCCCTATCCATGAGCAAGGGATGTCTTTCCATTTTCTGAGATCATCTTCAATTTCTTTTTTCAGTGTATTGTAATTTTATCTGTATAGGTCTTTCACTTCTTTCATAAGAGTAATTCCTAAATACTTCATTTTATTGCTTAGTAGTGTGAAGATTGTGGTTTCTCTTATTTCCCTATCTGTGATTTTGTTGTTAGTTTATAGGAATGCTATTGATTTATGAGTATTGATTTTGTATCCAGATACATTACTGAATTTATTTATTATATCTAAGAGTCTTTCAATGGAGTTAGGGGGTCTTCCATGTAGAGTATCATGTCATCTGCAAACAATGATAATTTAACTTCTTCTTTTCCTATCTTTACCCCTTTTATTTCTCTCTCTCTTGCCTAATTGCTCTGGCTAGTACTTTTAGTACTATATTAAATAGGAGTGGTGATAAAGGGCATCCTTGTGTTGTGCCTGATTTTAAAGTAAAGGCTTTCAATTTTTGGCCATTTAGTATGATGCTGGCTGTTGGTTTGTCATAAATGGCCTTTATTATATTGAGGTAAAGACCATCTATCCCAATTTTCTGTAAAGTTATTATCATGAATGAATGTTGGACCTTGTCAAAGTTTTTTTTTTTTTTCTGCACCTATAGAAATGATCATGAGATTCTTACTTTTGGCTTTATTGGTATGGTGTATTACATTTCTTGATTTATGTATTTTGAACCATCCCTGCATTCCTGGGATGAATCCCAAGGTAATGGCGTATAATCTTCTTGATGATTTGTGGCATCCTCTTTGCCATTATTTTATTGAGGATTTTTGCATCTGTGTTCATTACGGAGATCGGTCTATAGTTCTCTCTTTTAGTCGGGGTTTCTCAGGTTTTGGTACTAGGGTAATATTTGCTTCCAGGAATGACTAAGGAAGGATTGCTTCGATTTCAATTTCATTGAATAGTTTGAGGAGTGTCTGCATTAAATCTTCTTTATGTTTTTTTGTAGAATTCTTCAGTGAATCCCTCTGGGCCTGGGCTCTTCTTTGTAGGTAAAGACTTAATTACATTTTCAATTTCACTAATAGGGATTGGGTTATTCAGCAGATTTACATCCTCTTGATCTAGCTTTGGTACTTCATATGTTTCTAAGAATCTGTCTATTTCTTCTGTGTTATCAAACCTTTGAGAGTAGAGGTTTTCAAAATAGGTATTGATGACCTTCTGTATTTCTGTATAGTCTGTAGTGATTTCACCTTTTTCATTTCTTATTGCATGAATTTGAGCTTTTTCTTCCCTTTTTAATAAGGTTGGCTAGGGGCTTATCGAATTTATTTATTCTTTCAAAGAACCAACTCTTTGATTCGTTGATTCTTTGGATTGTGTTCTTAGTCTCTATTTCATTGATTTCTGCTGTGATTTTCATAATTTCCTCCCTTCTTTTGGCTTTGGGCTTGACTTGCTCTTCTTTTTCTAGCTGTTTGAGGTGTAGCATCACGTTATTTATTTGTATTCGTTCTGTTTTCCTGATGTGGGTACTCAGTGCAATAAATTTTCCTCTGAGGATGGCTTTCTTTGCATCCCACAGATTTCAGTAAGTTCTGTCTGTATTTTCATTTTCTTGTAGGTATTGTTTAATTTCTTCTTTAATTCCTCTGTGACCCACTGATTACTCAATAGTGTGTTATTCAGTTTCCATCTGTTTGTGGAATTTTTGCAGTATCTTTCATCATTAATTTCTAATTTCAAAGCACTATGATCCGATAACATGCAAGGGATGATTTCATCTCTTTTGCATTTGTTTTAAAATGTTCTGTGAACTAATGTATGGTCTATTTTAGAGAATGACACATGTACTCATGAGAAGAATGTGTATTCTTATGTTGTTGTGTGGAAATTTGTGTATATGTCTATCAAGTCAATTTGCTTACAGGTATGATTCAGTTCTGTTATTTCTTTGCTCATTTTCTGTCTGTTTGATCTGTCCCTTGGTGTCAATGGCATATTAAGGTCTCCTATTACAATTGTGTTACTGATAATTTGAGTTTTCATTTCTGTTAGTAGTTGGTTTTTTGGGGGTGGGCGGGGGAATGGACTCTACCATTCTCCAACTTGGAGAATGGAGTTAATTTATTTATTTTTCTTTTTTTTAAATTTTATTTAAAAGGAAAAAGAGAAAAACACAAAACAAAACAAAGCAGTGTGAGAGTACAAGTAATACAGAGCTACAAAAAAAAAAAAAAAAAAAACACAGTAAGAAATCACCAGTTAATAGATTACATATTGTCATCTTAGAGATAGTTGCTCAAATCACAGTATCAAAGCATACAAAGTGGACATTCAAACTGTGAGACTGCAAACAGTTGTGTTCAATGAGCCAACCAAAAACATTAAATGGTCAGCTATTTAACACCCCTAAACACTCTTGCTGTTGTATACTTTAGAGCTCTTTTTTCCCTCTCTATTTACAACAAAATTTACACATTTTGGGTTTTATTACTCCTTAGTTCTTATTACTTTTGGGGGGAGGAGAATAAAGTCAAATATGGCAAAACAAAGCTGTCAGTCAAAACCAAGGTTAGACATAGCACATGATGTAAAACAGAGTACAAGGTTATCAACAATGGTTATCAGCAATGTCTCTTGTTTCCTTAAAAAGAATTTTCTATCTCATTAGATATTATAAACTGAACAAAACAGTAGAGAACAAGACCAATAAAACTTAAGCATTGTAAATATTACAGGACTTCCAAAGGAGACAATAGTCAAACCAGAATGGGCATCTTAGTGAATATTATTGCCTTCTAAGTAGTTGCCTACACTCTCAAACTTGATACTATCATATAGAATGGGACAGAGTCTAATCAGGCAAAACACGATCTTGGGAATATTACAGGACTTCAAAACAAGTTAATAGGAAATAAAAAAAGTTACTATTATATATCCTGCTAATATTTTTAATTTTTCCCCTTAATTAAAACAAACATAAGAAATAACTGAAAAAAATTTTAATGATTAAGGAAGAGATTGAGATAAAACAGGACATAACAATATAACAATACAGGTCAAAGCATGACAGTTTCAGCTACCTAGGGCTTCACCACCAAATAATCCAACTTAATAGTAGTTACCATAGTGTCTGTCTTTTTCCTTGAAATATTTGAATAAAACTTCATATACTATAGCTTCAAATATTTCAATATCAAGAAGCCCAGAATAAAGTTTTTCCAATTAATAAGTGAAAACTTTATAAGGCTTCAAGGCCACATAATGGGGAATCATGATTACCACATATTTTTATATATTGCAATCATTACTTACATTAGGGAAACTATTCGGTATTCACACATACGAGTTTGATTTATTTCACTTATGAGTATGGTCTCAAGCTGCACCCATTTATTGATAAATATCTCAATGTGATCCTCCTTTATAGCTGAGTAATATTCCACTGTATAGAAATACCATGACTTTTTTATCCATTCCTCAGTTGATGGACACTTGGGTTGTTTCCAAGATCTGGGGATTACAAATTGTGCTGCTGTAAATATAGGTGCACATATATCACTGTGGTATGATGCTTTCAGTTCTTCTGGGAATATGCCTAGAAGTGGAATATCTGCAATAAATGGGACTTCCAATCCCAGCTTTTTGAGAAATCTCCAGACTGACCTCCACAAAGGCTGCACCATTCTACACTCCCACCAACAGTGTAGGAGAGTTCCTTTTTCCCCACAGCCTTTCCAGCATTTGTTGTTGTTGGTTTTCTTGCTCCTTGCCATTCTTTCAGGAGTGAGACGATATCTCAGTGTTGTTTTAATTTGCATTTCTCTAATGACCAATGATGATGAACATTTCATGTATTTATTTGCCATTTGCATTTCTTCATCTGAGAAGTGCGTATTCATCTCAGATGCCCATTTTTGGATTGGATCCTTGAATTCTGGGTGTCTGAGTTTTTTTTAATGCATTATATGTTTTAGACAAGAGTCCCTTGTCTGAGAGAGAGTTCACTAAAATCTTTTCCAAGTTTGTGGGTTTTCTTTTCACTATGCTGGAGATTTCTTTTGACATACAGAAACATTTTAATAAGTGGTCCCAGTTATTGATTCTGGGAAGTATTTCCTGTGCAGTTTGAGTTCTGTTCATGAATTCTCTACCTACTCCTATGTCTCCAAGGTTTCTACCCAATTTGTCTTCCAATAGATTTAGTGTTTCTGTTTTAATATTCAGGTCTTTGACCCATTTAGATTTTAATTTACTACATGGTGATAGACATGGGTCTAGCTTTAGTTTTCGGCAAATGGAGAGCCAGTTTTTCCAGCACCATTAATTAAAGAGACTGTCGTTCTTCCAGTGAACCTGCTTGTCTCCTTTATCAAAGATAAGGTGGTTGATTGTGATTGTAGTTTGGGTGTATCTTCTAATCTATTCCATTGATCTTCGGCTCTGTTTTGATTCCAATACCATGTTGATTTTACTACTGTTGCTTTGTAGTATAACTTCAAGTCAGGAATTCTGATGCCTCCTGCTTTGTCTTTGCTGCTTAGAATTGCCTATGCTATTCTAGGTCTCTTCTGGTTCGAGATGAATTTTAGGAGTGATTTCTCTACATTTATAAGGTATGTTGATGGTATATTTATTGGGATTGCATTGAATCTGTATAACAGTTTTGGGAGAATGGCCATTTTCACAATGTTTGCTGTTTTTCTTTGCATCATCTTGCAGTTCTTGAATTCGTATTTCCTGATTCCTTTTTTTTTTAAAAGATCTTTCCCTTCCTGTTCACTAGCTGCAATCCTGTCTTCAAGGTCTGAAATTCTATCTTCACTTTCATTTAGGTGGTTTTTACAGCTTTCAGTGGAATCTTTTATTTCCTGTACATCTCTGTGCATCTGCTTTATGTATTCTGTTTGTTTCTTATATTGCTCATCCAGGCATTCTATCTTTTTGTTTAGTTCTTCCAATTTTTTAACTGTGTTTTCTTTCGATTTATTCAGAATCTCTTTCATTTCTTTTATCATTTCTTCTTTTACCTCGGAGATTATTTTGAGTTTGAATTTCTTTAAAGCTTCCTGGAGTTGCTTGTTAATTTTCAGTATTGTGTCCAATATTTGAGGTGAATGACATATATTTTCTTCTATATACATTGCTCCTAGGGTTTCTTGAGATGGGCTGGAGGTTTGAGGTTGTAATTTGGTCTTTCATTTTGTCATTTTCCCATATTTCTGTGTTTCAAGTGTTATTTGAAAGCTTCCTCAGGGTCTGTTGGAACTCCACTTCTATGTTCACAGCTCCTGGGACTCGGGCACCCAGTTCCCCCAGGCCGCTGGGCCTCTGGAACCAGTGGCCTTCTTCTGCCTCTTTAGAACTCCGTAGTTGCAGACAACCTGGGCTCCAAGGACACTATGCACAGGCCTGCTTGCTCCTAACTCCACTGTTCTCTGAGAGTAGCCAGAATGGGGAGGTGGATGTAGGCACCTGGGGCCCACTTAGCCACTTCACTGCACCCGGAAGCCTGGAGGGTCCTGAACAGTTGGGATTCGGGCAAAGTGCACTGGGCACTTACCGCCAGGCGCAGGCCTCTGGAACTGGTGATGCTGAGAAATTCACAGTCCTCCAGACACACAGGGAGGTGGATGCTGGCACCCCAGGCCACCCAGCTCTTACTCTGCACCCATATGGTGCAAGAGTCCCAAATAGGATGGGCTCCAGGGATAATGTGCCCCTGCCTGCTTGCTGGAAACTCCACAGTTCTCCAAGCACAGCCGGAATGAGGAGGCTGATGTTGGCACCTCAGACCCACTTAGCCTCTTCACTTCACCTGGAAGCTTGGAGGGTTCTGAACAGTCTAGTCTTTGGGCAGAGTGCATTGGGCACTTACCGCAGACCATGGGCCTCTGGAACTGGTGATGCTCGCCTGCTTGCTGAGAATCCACAGTCCTCCAGATACACGAGGAGGCGGATGTAGGTGCCCCAGACCCCCCCAGCCCTTACTCTGCACCCACGTGGTGCAAGAGTCCCAAATAGGTGGGGCTCCAGGGATAGTGTGTGCCTGCCTGCTTGCTGGAAACTCCACAGTTCTCTGAGCATAGCCGGAATGGGAAGATGAATGTCAGCGCCTCTCCAACAGCTTTTAATATTCTGTTGTTTTATTGAATTTTTGGGATCTTGATTATTATATGCCTGGGTGTAGCTCTATTTTGGTTTTAGGTGGCTGGAGTTATGTATGCCTCATACATCAGAATATCATTTCCTTTTCCTGTGTTTGGGAAACTTGCTTTATTATTTCTGTGAGTAACCTTTGTAGTTCCTTAGTTTGTACCCCTGATTCTTCATTCACATTTTTTATTCTCAAGTTGTAGATCCTCTTGTCATCTTTGTATTGTTATTGCTTGTTTACTTCTTATTTTTAAAAAGTTTTCCCTTTTATAATCCCACATTGCAAAACTCTCCTCCAGTTTGGATAAACTATCCTTAGACTCTTTCAAACTAATTTGCTATCTTTCCATAGTGTTTTTAATTTCCTAGTAATCTCTTTGAATCTGCTTCATGTATTCTATATTTGCTTTATATTCTTCATCAAATTCTTCTCTCCTTTGTTTGAGTTCCTCCCTTCTTCCATTTGTGTGTGCTTGGGCGGTGCTTAATATCTCTTTTATTAATCTTCTTATATCTTGTATTACTTGGCTAAATATTTCCCTTTTGATCTCATCTATGAGATCCCAAAGATATCTATGTCCAATGGTGCCTTGTCTGATATTGCATGTTTGCTGTTCTCATTCTCCTTTGTATTTATCTGTCCTGGGTCAATGTTCTCAGAGTTGGGACCTGGGGACTTTTTCTTGTTGCTTCCTCTTCTTATCTTTTTTGTTTCTTCTAGGAATCCCCAGAATCTTTCCTTGTTGGTTACAATTCTTCTGAAGCACGCTGGCTAGGTGACCCCTCCCACTGCAGTGTGCTAGTGAGTTGCAACAGGGACAGTGTATGCTGGCCGATCCCCTCCAGATCAGTCAAGCTGCTGAGGCCTGCACTGTATTAATATGCACCACCTCCCCTCTGGGTTAGTCAAACTTCTGAGGCTTCACTGCATTAGTGTGTGCTGCCACTCATAGGCAATTGATTTTGGATAACTTATTGGGTCTCGGCCAGGTCAGATGACCCAGGCCCATCTCACTCCACCAATCCCATTAGGGAAAGGAACAACTGACTGAAGTCACTGCTGCCCCTTGTGATTGCCAGTCCTGCCCAGTCCCAGAATGTCATCCACCATAGCCCCCATTTCTGTTGAATAGCTCCATTCCTATCACTCACCACAGGTTGATGCCGGCTCCCGGCCAGCTCAGCTCTCTGTTCAGCTGGCCGACATCTGACCTCAGTGTGACTGCACATCCAGTGAGTCAAGCGGTGGAACCTTGGACAGCTCAGCAAGTTGCCCACTTCAGCAGAAGCACTGAAATTTTAGCTGTTCCAATAATAGCACCGGGACTAATGTTTGATTGGTTTTTCTCACCTTAGCTTCTTCTTGGGATGAGAGAATTCATCTCCATCTCTTAGGGCTCCCCATGCTGTATTATGTTGAATTCTAAGTTGACTATTTCAGGGAGCCTCTGAAGCCAGCTGTTATCTATCTGCCGTCTTTGCTCCACCTCTATCTGCCACTAAGAAGTCCTTCTCTTGCTGTCTTCCTTTATCACACACTTAGGATTGACACTCTCTTGACCTGGAATCCAAGGCAAACACAGCCCAGAAACTCAAACCACCTGTGCCAGATACCCCAGCAAAAAATTAGAAGGACAGGTATGTTTAACAACACATTCACAAATAACCAATGCCTTACAGAAGGAGTCAGAGAAAAGAACTTCTGAAAGTTAATGGCAAAGCTGATACAACTCAGCACAAACTCTGGAACACTATGAAGGCAGTTCTAAGAGAAAAGTTTATTAAAATTGGTGCTAATATTTGTAAAACAGACCAAAATCAAGTAAAAACCCTATGCAAAAATTTAAGGGACTTGAGAAACAACAAATAGTCAGGACCAAATAAAATTTGGAGGAAAGGAATAAAGTCTAGAGGACAAAGCAATGAAATTGAAGTGTAAAGGAAACATAGAAAATCGAAAGTGCTGAACCAGGTCTTTGAATGAATAAAAGCAATAGATGAATGCTTCACTAGACTTAGCAAGAGAAAGAGAGAAAGAATCACATGAATGAAAATATAAATGAAGAAGGCAAAATCGAAATTCAAAACACTGAAAACCAAAAGATACTATTTGCTTGAAAACATGAACTAGCAGATTTTGAAGAAATGAATAGATTTCTAGACTCAAAGAGATTGTAAAATATAACTCAAGAACAACCCAATAGCTTGAAATTAATTGACATACTAACAAAGAATCTATCAAACTTAATCTATGTAAGAGCTCATTTAAATTCAAAATATGTTGAAGAAACATCTAAATTTTTTACTAAATTAGTAATACCATCTAGAACATAGAAATTACCATGCATATATAACACATATTCATACATGAAACACCTAATTAAACACATTAGCAAACATAATCAGAAATTGTCTAGCTTTCATTGTAAAAATTTAGTCATGAATCATGCAGTAATTTAATTTAAGTTCATTGCTAAATCTTAACATTGTATTTCATCCAAATTATGTTTCTGACAAAATAGAGAAAATTTGACATTCTGTACACAATAGTGGGTAAAATTTGGAGACACTATTTATTCAGAGGAGTTGAAGAGATTTTGTTTTGTTATATTTTGTGTTGTTTTCCACCTCATGTTGCAGGATTATCTTACAGAAGGTAGCACAGAATTTTAGGCTGAGTTCATAGACACCCTGAAGCCCTCTGGATGACTGCTGTGCCTATCTGGGTGGATAACATACTCCATACTTCACAGGCTGTTTGTTCTCTATTTTTTGGATGGTCTGATGAAAGGCCATCATCTCATTTTCATGGCAAAAGTGTACCAACCTTATGGAATTTAGAGTGACAATATTTGGACCAATGCCTTCCTTTCTGGCATTTTGGACCAAGTCCTGGTGCAGGATCCTAGTCCTCCATGCCAAAGGCATTGCTTCTTTGACTCACTGTAGCTGCAACATCAGCTCTATTAGACCTCAAAAGAGCTTCACAATTTTTTCTAAATTGACCCATTTTTCCACATCTAAAACATTTCACATTACTTCCTTTTATACTTGCAAGATCAGCCATAACCTGAGCCATCATAGTTGTCTTATATAACTCAGTTCCAGTGTCTTGATAAGTTCAAATATGTTGGTAAATCATTACTTGATTTTATAGGATTTAAAGCCTGTTCATTTTCCCAATTAGAATTTTATATGCCAATTGTAGAATAAAATGTTCACAGCATTTGTGTTTTGAAATCCATCTACAAATAGCTTCTTTTACATTAGCTGCAACTAGAGTGAATGTTTCTTGGGGTCCCTGGAGGACATTTGAAAAGGACGTCAGAGGAGTCTCATCCTCTTTTTTTTTTTTTTTTTTTTTTTTTTTTTTTTTTTTTTGTCTTTTTCCTTTTTATCGGTACCGGGGATCGAACTCACGACTGCCTGCTTGCAAGGCAGGCACTTATGCCGCTGAGCTAAATCCCCAGCCCCGTCTCATCCTCTTGAATAGTTGACAATGCTCTTTTATTGAATCTGTCAATTGCAAATATAGCTCATCAGGATGATGAATCTGTTCGTCAAGCAGCACATATATTCCTATTCCAGAAAACATTTCCTCATTTATTGCTGGACATGGATTGGGACATGCTCTGTTAATTATGACCCTGAGCTGGAAAAGAGACTTTAACTTCACATCAGGATGAAGGAATTGAGCAGAAGTCTGGAAAGTTTGTGCCACGTTTTTGATATAAGGTTTCAATTGATATACATCCAAAACATTTTCTAAGAGTCCCATTGTAAGTGGAATTTAGACTCCATTATCAACCACACATTGTTTAAGGATTTTGCAGTTGTATTTCATAAGGCATATGAACAAAATACTACTAGTCATTAGCATTTCTTTCAATTCCAACTGGAAAACAAGCAGGGAGGCTATGTTCTCCCCTTTCACAGCAGCTTGTTTTAAAACACATAAATTTCTGGATAGCGCCTTGTGACAAATTCTTTGTAAACCACACCTGCTCCTGTCCAACCTGGGGACAGAAGCCACAGTTTGTATCTCTTTTGTTTCCTCAGTATCTGAATTAGAAGCTATCAACATGAGCTCTGTAATGGACACAAAACTAAATGAACTAGGTTCCAAATTGAGAATGTCTCACAGGAAGTGATTTTTCCAGCACTATGTGCCTTTTAAAGATTTTTTCCAACTCATTTGCAATTATCAATATTTAAAATGCTGTCTTAGGAAGTCATGGATATTTTCTTATCTCTTTTAACATGTTTGCTAGGTCTTTCTTTGGCACATAAAGCACTTAGCATGTAAGCAGGCCTTGGAGTGGCCATAAATATCTTTGCTTTTCAGTTGAAAGCTTTTACCCCATTTTTGTTTTTGTTTCTATTAGTCAAACTCAGGAACTTGTGTTTGCAGGCAATTGTGGCACTGAGCTATATCCCTGGCCCTATTTTTACTACTATATAAAATGGCTTGCTCATAGCAGGAAGATTCAATCTTATTCTTCCCTCTCTTCTCCCAGAACTCTAGTGATGGCTTTCATCTTATAAAGACCTCCTCTACATTCAGACTTTCCATATCCACACTTTTTACTTTAGGAAGTCTTACTCATTCAGGCTGAAACACTTACTTCCAGTATTTCAGGTCCCTATTCCACGTGCCAGTTATTAGAGAACAGACCTAGATCCCCAATCTCCCAATTGAATGAGTGTATGGTGAGCACTTAAAATAAATGTTATTATTTTAGGGTTCCAGGAAGATCAAAACCTACAGAGTTCTGGGACTCTGGTGTATAAGACAGGGAATGCCTCTGGAAACCTATATTTAATTATTTTTTCAAACATTTCCAGAAACTTAACATAGGTAATGAAAAACTAATTACTGTCACCTTCTAAACATGATTGCGCAGGTACTATCTTAGAATTCCATGATGTGTAAATGCACTAGTGTGACTGAAATTAGGCTCAAACTTGAATATAAGGCAAGGGTACTTTTTAGAGAAGATGTTAGGGGAGGATTGGTGATAGAATATTACTGAGAGGAATAAAAAGCACATGATGGAAATTTGAACCAAATAAAATACTTGCTGAAGAAAAAAGTGTGAATATTTAGTACATTAATGTAACAAAATTCTAATATATATTATTTTTGCTTGAAATGAGTAAGTCAAAGAGAAATAACAAATCCCTGGATGCAGACAGAAAGCCTTGAACTGCTACTTGAGAAGTGATTCAAGAGAAGTTGACTGGAATGTGGTAAAAGAGAAAATCATTTCCATAAGTATGTATGACTCCAGTTTGAATATATACACACATTTATGTATACTTCCATATATATGTTATTTTTTAAAAGTTAAATGCAATTATAAATATATCATTATTTCATATTATAAATATAAATTAAAGTAACTTAATTAAATTTAAAAGAAAATTATTCAACAACCAGCACAGCAACAAGAGAAATCCATTTCCCATAAGATTTGGCGATTAGGTTTGCCAAAAAATACACTATAGAAAACAGTTTAGAGATTTTTAAAAAATTAAATTTAGGCTTATGATTCAGTAATTCCACTTTTGTAAATATATGTAAAGGTTAATGGAGAGACATTGGTGATCACAGCAGCATTATTCTTGAAAATGAACAGATTGAAGCAACCCAAGTATCTCTTAGCAGATTTACTGATGAACTATATGTACTATGGTCATACAAAAGTATTATCACCGCTTATAAACAAAGCTAATAGGAATATTTTCTACATTTAATGAACTTTTTCTGAACATTGAAAGAGATCACTTATTTTGGAACTAGTAGATCTGACATTCACAGCGGTCAGCTACGAGACTGGCTTCAGAAATATCCTGGCCCTTGGTGCTGTCTTCTCCATGCCCAGTCTGTGGATGTTACTGAGTCTGGGGAGTTTCCTTCTGAAGCTGGTCTCTAGCTTCTTTCTATCTGAGGCAAGAACATTAGAATGTGACAAATTATCTCTTCAAAGTAGTTGATGGAAAATATGTGAATGCACTTGTATGACATGTTTAAATTAGTCAAATCCACTGAAACAGAAATGAGAAGTATGCTAGACAAAGATACAGGAGGATGTATTTCATTAATTTGAGAAATTTTTAATACCAAATGATAAATGTGTTCCAGAGAATGCTTGCAAAAAGTAGCTGCTACATTACTGAACTAAATACCTTATAAAAGATATTTATACACATTTAGATACCTTTTAATTACTTTTTAAAAGAGTCAACATTCTAGTAATTCCTCATACTATGTGATTTCTTTCCTCAGCAGTATTTAGGAGTGCTTTTGACTGCATTGTCCACTGTTGCTCTTTTGTGATGGAGGCAAATTCTTTCTTCACAGGAACTGGAAGACTTTGTGCAGAGCTCTGGAGAACATGGCATTGTGATATTTAGCCTGGGGTCAATGGTCATGAACATGACAGAAGACAAAGCCGATGTGATTGCTTCAGCCCTTGCTCAGATTCCACAGAAGGTTAGCTAAAGTGCTTCAGTGGTAGCCAAATACTTGACAAGTCTGTAAAGAGACTGATGACAGAAATTTCCTTCGTGAAATATACACCTTCTGGTGTTCCATCATTCAGGGCATTAATCACTTTTAGAGGATATCAACCATACATTCAAAGAGTACACATGATACTTTTAACATCAATGGGATCAGAAAAACATGTGTCTAACTAGTGCTCTGTGATCTTGCTATAAGAGTTGCATTAAAGCCACAGACAGAGCAGTGACTCAGTTCTGTACTTTTGGTTTTATACTTTCTATGCAAGATAACTGAGGACACTGTGTTCACTACAGAAAATACCAGAATCTGGTTAAAGTTGATTAGTCAAAGCAACAGCACAATAAAAATAATATCAAGTAGTCAGATGTGCAACTTCTCCTATACAATTTTGCCTCCTTTACCCATTTGTATGTTGGAAATGGTCTATCCATAATAATATTCTTAGTGCTATTCAAAGAAAGCAAAAAACTAAGATTGATAATGAAACATAATTTCATCTTGACTGTCTTGGAGCTGTTTAGGGGACTTGTGCATCAACTGCAGGTCCAACAGGATAGGTAATGGGGACATGACCTTAACACATCACCCAATTTCCCTTCCTCCGTGGCATTGCTCTCCCACCCTGCTGCAAGCTACACACATCAAGTAGCTCTGCTCTGCTTAGTGCTTACCCGATAATGCTTTTCCCTGGCGCCATCCAATCATGGACAGACTGGTGGAATCATGAGTCAGATAAACATCACTTCCTTTCAACTCTGAGTGTTGTATACCTTAGCTAAACCATACGGATATCTGATAAAGAAAGTGGATACTTGGTAAATAGGCTTATTGCTGTAATTATATCTGTTCATGCAGTTAGAGAAAATTGGAAAGGTTTGGAGCTACAGAGAAGGGAGGACTAGGACACTGTGAGTAGAAACTAATGAGGGGAATCTGGTCAGAGTTCAGTGCTAGGAGGAAGGGAAGTCAGTCCATGAGCTCTTGCTCCTGACACAGAAATGCATGAGGCTCCTGCCTTTGAATGAAGTTGAACAGGCAACGGAAACCCTGAAATATCAGAGGCACTAAGAATAGGAGACATGAGCTAATAAAGACATGGGGAGTATGTGGAGTTTGCCAAGGAAAGAAGCTATGGTTCACACCAAGCAATGCTGAGACATCAAACTACTTTAAATCACGAATCTCATCATCATATATCTTGGGTGCCAGACATCAAGATAAAGCCTTTAACATTTGGCCAGTTGAGTTTCATGATTTTTTGGCCTGATTCTTTCCCACCCTGATACTTCTCTTTCTGAAATGAAAATGCTATGCCACTGACACATTGGATTATTTAACTCTATTTTTATTTTATGATGTTTCACTTATTTTCCATGTCACATGGAACTTTTATTGCACTTCTGACAACAGTGGATCTGTTGAGCCTTCTGAAGAGACTACCATATTTCCAGGCATACACAACATAGTTATACCATGTAAGACACAATTACCAATAGATTATTGTCCTTTTTTGGAGATTCACTATGATTTAAGATTTGTGTTGAGTGTTAAACTGAAAGGAGGTACAGGGTCAAAATTACATTTAATTATCAATTGCTTGTTTCATTAGCTGCCATGAGGATCAGTGAAGCACACAGCTCAGAAATTTGACATTTGTAGATATTTGATATTTGATATGTGTAGAAATATCAGGAAATAAAGGTGAAATCTTGATCTGTTTCATGGCCCATTCCTCTGGCAATGCTTCCCTGCTTTGCTTTGGGGTCAACAATAACTAGGCAATGCCATTCCAACATAGCCTTCACCATTGATGTTTCCCTCTTGGACCCTGCCAACCATGAGCTGAATCTACTGAAACTGGGAGCCAAATAACCTCTTTTCAGCTGTGAGGGTCTGGCACTTTGAATTTCTTCCATAATGGGGAAGCTGTCAAATACATGATAACTCTGCACAAGCACCAGCCTAATCAGCTAGATAAGAGAAAGACAAATCTCACCTTATTATGGAAGATTTGCCTCTGTCATATCAGAAATAGGACTGATATCAGCTAGAGGACTTACTCATTGAATTAAAAATGTATTCTCCATGGTGAGACATTAACACAATAGCATGAAACAAATGATCACAAATAAATTTCCTCATATAGCACATTTGGAAAGTATCATTATATTTAGCACTTCATAATTAGTACCAAGTATAGATTCTTTAGTGTGTAGTCAGGTATTTTAACACATTGTTACAAGAGAAATATAGTGACTGTATTTGAAATATGGATGTGTGGTATCAATGAACTCACTTCTATAAGTTTCAATTTATGAAGCATTGAGACTTCACCCCAAATTTAATAAAGTTTAAAAGATGTACAGGAAAAATAGGTATTTTACTTACATCACCATTTTAGTATTTAACATTATTACCTCTCATTCTCATTTCCTTACCTGTCATTTGATAGATATTAAATTTTGTGATTTATTAAACTCTTTAGCCTTTAACCATGCCATAATCTAACATTTGACTAAAATAATTAGAGGTTTCCTTATTCTAAAAGGTTGTATGGAGATTTGATGGCAAGAAACCAGCCACTCTAGGACCCAACACTCAGCTGTACAAATGGATCCCTCAGAATGACCTTCTTGGTAAGACTGCAGAGAACAAATTTTGATACATGAGTAATAAATAGATAGTTGAGAAGGTCACAGACCTAGAGGATATTAATGTATTGAATTATTTCCATGAACATTGAAAATTCTTGCTAATACTTCTACACTGTTACAGTACCTAGGCAAAATTGGATCAAAAACAACTGTTGATATTTTTTTACACAGTAACAGTTTTTGGTCAGAATAAATTTTCACTCAATTCTCACCTTCCTTTATTTCTTATCTCTTGTAATTTATACCTATTCACTTGTCTACTGCAGGGTTATTGCAAATTTGGCTGAAATCTAAGGCTCTCTCTTTTATTACACCTGACTGTTTATTTTTGTTAGAATGCATTCCCAGTCATAAAGTGATAAAGCACTTTTTGTTGAAAACTAAAATTTCTTCGTGGGCCTGCAGAGTCACAAAGACTCCTGGCTTCGCAGCACTCCTCCCTATGAAATGCAGGAACCTGGCTATGTCTTTGGGATCACATATTCTCCCAAGAAAGTGGCTATGGTTTCCCATTCTATTTCTTTCTTCTGGAATATGTTCTTCCTTCCTGCCCACCTTGTTTTAGTTTATCAAGTGTCAGTTCCCACACAGCCTTTTCCTTGTAGGGCTCACTGACCTATCAGTGGACTGAGCATTTTCAACATAGTTTCATGGTTATCATAATTTGTTTCCTAGAAAACACTTTATCATTCAATGCCTTTCATTCCATTTCTCATTTTAAGACTGATTATTGATAATTTTCTTTACATTCTCCCATTCCAGGTCACCCAAAAACTAAAGCTTTTATAACTCACGGTGGTACCAATGGCATCTATGAGGCAATCTACCATGGCGTCCCTATGGTGGGCATTCCTCTGTTTTGGGATCAAGGTGATAATATTGCCCACATAAAGGCCAAAGGAGCAGCTGTTAGAGTGGATTTCAACAGGATGTCAAGCACAGATTTGGTCAATGCAATGAAAACAGTCATTAATGATCTTTCGTGAGTACCCTTTTTCCTCAATTCCTTTTATAGATCAAGTATCTTGATAATAAGCATTGATGTCACGCTATTTTGAATCTAATTTTGAAAATTGAAATGATTTTAACACTCTGAAATAGCCTTTTACACTCAACCAGTGATTTTAACAGCAAATTGACCCCAAAGTTTTAATGCCTGATCAGTTATTAAAAACATACAAAAATTTACTATGTACTTAAATGTAATATATACATGTTTATTACTATGTATTCTTTAATACATGTTTATTACTATGACAAAATGCATAGCTGGAAAGAACAATAAATTTAATATAATTTATTAATAAACACAATAAACTATTTCAAATCAGTACCTAAATGCTCTGAAACTATCTCTGTCACAAATTGTACACACTTTTAGAGAACTAAACCTCTCCTCCCTTAAGCTTCAGATGATGGGTATTTGTGAAAAAACACAAAAGGACCAGAATATTCTTTATATATTGTTCCATAAAATTAGATTGCAAACTGTTCAACATGATGGCATGAATCGTGTTACTTTTCTCCATGATTTAACATTTCTCATATTTTATTTCTAATGAAAAACAAGAATTAAATGATAATTTATCCAGTTCCTGCTTTGTGAACTATTTGTGTTCCAGTTTTGACTATGATGAACAAGTCTTTGAATGTTTTGTGTGAATATATGTTTTTCTTCTTTCGTACATTACCAAAGGTTAGAATTACTGCCTCACAGAAGAACTTTGTGCTGTTGAGCAATGGTCAATGT
Source organism: Cavia porcellus (assembly GCF_034190915.1). NCBI lineage: Eukaryota > Metazoa > Chordata > Mammalia > Rodentia > Caviidae > Cavia > Cavia porcellus. The sequence continues at coordinate 43,732,091 of NW_026947513.1, read as the reverse complement.
GCTTTCCAAATAAGAGTCTGTATTGTACACCCTGAACCAGTAGTGCAGAAAGGCTCCAACTTTTCTAGACTATTACAAAAACGTATTGTCTCTACATCTTTGATTTGACAGGGGTCACATTGTGATACCTGATTGTGATCTCACTTTTCATTTCACTTATTTATAGAAGTAATGAATAGTTGCTCACATGCCTTTTGGTTATTCACATTTCTACTTTGCTGCAATAGCATTTTCAATCCCTAAAACTTTTATTAACTTGGTTATTTGTCTTATTATTTCATTGTAAGTATCCTGTATTAAATATGGATCTAAGCCCACTTGCAAATATTTGATTTACAGTTTTTCTTTGTTCAATATACATGGATTCATCCTTTCATGATGATACATTTTAAAGCATAGAAGTTTGTAAGGTTAACAAAATATATTTTCAGTAATCAAACTTTCTAATACTGCAACAAAAATGTTGTAATATATGTAGCATTTCTAATATGAAATTAGCATTATGTAAAATTATCAGTGATACTATTACACCAAAAGGATATCATTACAGAAACACTTTAACAATATGTTATTAAACATTAAATAACAAAATTGAATGTTGAAAAAACTTTACAAATAGTCAAGAGAAAGTAAAGAAAGAAAATAAGTCATGTTGGAAAAATAGAGGAAATGTAAAAAATCAAAGATTTAAATGTATTTTAATACTACTTTAAACACAACCAGATTAATCATTAAAATACAAAGACAGTCTTTATTTCAAAGCATACCATGTATTTTGTTTGTAAAATATATCTTATGTAATTATATCTGAAATCTATCACTAAAAGAGTATCCAGTTAAGTGAAGTCATACTAAACTGCTGTACATTTATCAACATCAAGGTAGGTAAAATATAATTAAACTTTACAATGAATATTTCATAATGCTAACTAATTAACTATTCATTGTAATGTAATTTCTTAATTTTTGTTCTTACTTTCAACATAAAAAACAAAAATTGATAAAGGGCAAATATGAATATGCCACTTTATTGACAGTAGGGAGTTTTGAAGTATCTTTATCATATACACTGAAAACATTAAAAAATAATGAATGAAAATATATCAGATTTGAAAAGCCTAATGAAAAAATGGAAACAATGTAAAAATTTAAATGTTTGCGAAATAAAATCTATGAATAAATTTTTAAAATTTTGAGTTATATGATCAAGGATGTTGCACAGTAGCAAACCTGTCTAGCAAGCATAAGGTCATGAGTATGATTCCCAGATCAAAAAAAAAAAATCTAAAATGTAAAGAGTATACCGATCATGCATGGTTGAATTAAGATTTTTAAAGTTTCAAAATTAGATAACGAAAAATTCCTTGAGTCAATATTTCAATAGTACATTTCTAAACATTTAAATTTCAACAAAGAAATCATAATAGGACATGCATTTTTATCACAGCAACTATATGCCTAACCGTATAAAATGAAAAAAATATGTGATTTGATAAACCAATACACATATGAGAATGTGTAAAATGGAATTAAACATAAAAGTGAACAACAATTTACAATCCAAAAATTCCAAAACCATAAAATGACGAGTTGATAATATGTGGTAACTACATATAGTGGAAGTAAGTAACTGTCATAAATAGACACAAATAAGTACATGCTATGTTATTCACATAAATAAATTAGATTTATTAAACAAAACATGGTATTCATAGTTAGAAAAGTACTTTGAGAAAGAAACTAATGTGAATCTAGTCCACAGAGCTGTAATGGTTCTAGGCAAAAATGACATCTAAATCATGATTTGATTGTATGAATATTGACATTTTTACTTCACAAGAATTATCAATTATATAATAAACAACTATCTATTAATGATAAACGCACTTTATTAAGTAGCTCATATTTAAAGTTTTGTTATGCAATACTTAATGAATTTGAAAATTATACAGAATACTAAGTAAACAGAACAATGGAGGAAAGGCATCAGAGGAAACTTTTCCCCTAAGTGACATTGTGTGGCTGTAGTCCAACAAAAGATTTGCATGTTGTTCTACATATGATGAGAAGGCAAAAATTCTGAGCAGTGTGCTGGCCTAATCTCATGTGATTTGGGGAAAAAAAGGAAACAAAACTCTGACTACTAGGTGGAAATTAACTAGAAGAGAGGAGAGGAAGGAAAACAGACTACTTAACTGCCATTTCATCTCCTATGACACAATTCCTTTTCAAAAACTCCAGGTTGACAGTTTCTCACTAGTCACATGTATATAAAAAATGCCTACAAGAAAAATTCAATATAAAAGCTAAATGCTCTAAGATGACCCACCTCATAGTATACCACTTTACTGCTTGTTATATTTTAATTGTTGGCACATATTTAGATACATCTTTACAGAAGTTTCTAAAAACTTGTGATAGACTTGGGCAAATTAACCAGCTTTTAATGTTGGCCTTTCTGCTTCTGCTATAGCTATAAACAGAATGCCCTGAGGTTATCAAGAATTCACCATGACCAGCCAGTGAAGCCCCTGGACCGAGCAGTCTTCTGGGTTGAGTTTGTCATGCGTCACAAAGGGGCCAAGCACCTGCGGGTTGCAGCCCACGACCTCTCCTGGTTGCAATACCACTCTTTGGATGTGATCGGGTTCCTGCTGGCCTCTGTGGCCACTGTGATATTCATCATCTCAAAGTGTTGTCTGTTTTGTTGCCACAAGTTTGCAAAAGTGGAAAGGAAGGAAAAAAAAGAGTAGTTGCATTTATGCTTGGACTGGAAGTCCTGATAAATGGGGATTATACATTTGAAATTTCCCCCAGTTTATTACAGCAACAATAGATGGTGATGCAAAATTCCTTCCTCCTGAGGTTACACAAATTATCACTGCTTCCCATAACAAACTCTAAACTTCATTTCAAAAATATTTAATAGCTGGTAAAGAGGTAGAAAATTGTAAAGCTATGAATTTACTTAACTTAGCTGTGATTTGCAACTCATTCATGGACATAAGAACATTAATTGGAAATACCAACACATTGTACTGTCATTATTTTCTAGACAAATTATTCAATAATCAGAATTTTGTAAAAAAAAAAGTATCATTCAATTTGGTTTTGGAACACCAGTAGTGCTTCTTGACTGCTTGTGTTAGATTTACCTCAACATCCTTTCTTTCCCAAAAGAGTTGGTCTAACATTTATGTTGTTCTTGCTATCATCATTCCTCGGGAGAATATATAGAGAATGAGAAGTATACTATTTACTAACTACTTGCTACTGTAACATTGACCTTATTGGGGAAGTTTTTATGTCATGTTTGAACTTGAAGTTTTTCTTAGAACTATCTAAAAAGTAACCTGCTTAGTCTTATCCTTCATATCATTTGAGAGTATAGGTAGGGTCTCAATTGTGGTTCCAGCAGTGAACAGTGGGTATTCAAAAAATATTTGTTGAATCTACTGTTCTTCCAAATGTACATGAATACAGGTAAGTCTTATTTTTCAGAAGCAAGCAGCCTGCCTAAATCATCATGCAGACATGTTGTAAAGTTTGATAGGTTTGAGTTAGACATTTTTCAATGAAAATTATTATATATCATCTATATCTCATGTTCTTTCTTCAGTAGTCTATTGTTGCATTCTTCTATGCATAACAAATAGAAAAATTATATCACTACATCGAACTGAAATTGATGTAATCATCATTATCCTTTAAACCTAAGAACTCAAAACTATCACTGAAAACATCAATTAAAATAAAATAAATTGCATGGGAAATACATAAATTGAACTACAAATGTGATGAAGACCCTTGTTGAAACTCTATATCATGAAGGAGTTTATGCTAAAATTGATTAGACTTGAGAAATATCTACTTGGCTTTATTGGTAGCAAGGAAATCTTGTAGCTCTCATGAAAAACACCCTCACATCACTTGCATTGGTTAGTAGAATTATAACAGAGTATACAATATAATTTCTCATGCAATCAGTCTAATGTTTAGCACGTTTAAAAGAAAATACAATCAATGCAGTGCTTGTAGTCAATGTTATAAAATCATTCACATAAGGTAAAACTACTCTTTATCAAAAAACAAAGGTTTTGTATTCATTATGGAGTGGAAAATAACGTAAATCACTAACCAAAAATTTAGAGTGCAATACGCATGCAGATAGACAAAAGAGAAAGAGAGAATTCACGGAAGTGAAAAATAAACAGTAACACCTAAATGACGACAAAAGTCACTGATGTTTTGAAAAACAGAAAGCAATTCAATAAGTGATTTCCTGAGAATGTTTATATCCCATAGGAATTTAAGGATATCTTAGCTGTGGGAGTTCAATGTAGCATAATTCTGTCAAATAGAATTGAAACAACGATTTCACTCTGCAATAGAACTTTAAGGAATCTGTGATGCAGAAATACTTCTACACATATGTATTTATGTAGAGGATTATTTTTTAGAATGTAAATGTGTGCCAGCCAATGAATATATCTCCAGCTGATGAATATATCTCCAGATAGTGTAATAAGGTAAGTCAGCTAAGCTGTATCATGGCATGTGCCTCTTATTCTAGCCCCTTGCAAGTCTAAGGCACCTGATTCCTTGAGCCAGCTTGGGTACATGGTGAGACATGTCTGAATGAATGATGAGTGAACATGTTTTATGACATATGACCATTGCAAAAAGTGCGTGTGTTCTCCTTGTTCTGCTTGCAAGATAAAAACAAGTTTTACAAAAGACTTCAGGGATTTTAAACAATCCCTTTAAGGTTTTAAAAATTATTCTTTGAAAAAATATGTAAATTTACATAAGTTCAAAGACTGAATGAATAGATAGAATTCAAAAAACAATATTTATTAGTAATGCTTGTTCTTTCAGTATAATGTTTTCCTGAGTTAATAGTCTTAAAATGTAGCAAAATAAGTGTATTTATTTTCAATCACAATCTGTAATGTTTGATTTCATATTATCAATTTGTTAATGCCATTTGGAATACGTGAATGATCCAGGCATCGGACATACAATGTATTAAATTCATCCGCGTCTTTTTCAGGGTAACACGTTTCATGTTTAAATTACTCATGTCCTATAGATAGCTACATATATCACCACATCTCTGAAAGTAAATCTGTGCAATATATTACCACATATTAATGGCAGTAAATGTAAAATCCGAACTGGCACCAATTTTTTCTGATTTAACATCTATTTTTAGTGGATTTTACTTAGCACTTTTGTAAAGGGCATCAGCATAGCGTAGTGGTTTTCGCTGGTTTTATTCTGAGTTCTGTAGCTCTACAGAATGATGTAGATTTGGGCAAGTTATTTCTCCCGTCTGATATTCCACTCTCCAGAGACATGGAATTGAGTAACAATTCTACCTATTTTACGGAGCTGAAACAATGAATGAGTTAACATGGAGAACTCAGTACAGTCGCAACTAAAAAATATCAATTTGCATAACTGTTATCATTACTAAATCCATAGAAGTTTTTCACAATGATCTTACCGTGCATATAAATAACCAAACATACTTTTAAATATAACATGTTTCAAATATAAATGAAGGAACGGGAACAGACCCAGCAAGAAGCTGATTCATGCCTTATTATCAACCACCCAGTGTGCCAAAGGAGCACCCCAAATCCCAGCCCATCACAACCCACGCCCCCCCCCCCACGCAACTGGCTGATACAGAAGAACTCAGAGTGAGGTGATAGCAGAGTGTGGTGAAGGGAATAGCTTGATGCTCCCATGATGGCTTGACTTTGCTTCTGCTGTTTGATTGATTGCGGCTGATAGTCTCGGCGTCTGTATGGAGGAAGGCTGTGTACATTGTGGAAACTATGGGGATTTTTTTATTTTGTTTCTGAAATCCAATGTTTGTTCCATTTGCTGTTTTATTTTATTCCTGTATCTGATAAACTCAGGAGTTATTTTCAAGGTAACAACACACAATAAAACAATAATTGTTAAATTTCTATCACCTTCTTTCAAAAACCTAGATAGCTAGAGTTTTTTGTTGTTGCTGTTGTTTTTCTTTTATTGTTGTCTGTTTGTTTGTTTCTTGATTTTTTCCATTTTTTCTTTTTTCTCTTTAAAGTCAAATTTAATAAATAATATAACTGAAAACATTCATAGATCTGGCTACTTTTATCATGTAGGAATTATATTTGTGTGAGTCACAAGATTAACAAATTAAGGTCTTGAACCGCTCTGGCCAGTTTTTTGTTGTTATAGTTGTTTATATAAAACTTTCATATTGTGAACCAGGCTTGTGGTCCATGAAGGTAATCCCAGAGAGAGTCAAGAATGTCAGCATGTGTAAATGGCCAGTTTAGATTACCTAGTGAATTTAAGGCCAACATGAACTGCATAGCAAGACCCCTGTTCAAGAAACAAACAAACAAAACCACGCTGTATAATTTGAAATTTATTGTTTTACAGTGTAAAATTCATTGGCACAAATATATTTTCCACATGTTACAACTCTCGCCACTACCTAAAAGGGGAGCATTTGTACTTCCCCAAAGGAAATGCTATGCCCTTAGGGAGTCACTACCCATTTCCCCAAACCTGGAAGTTTTGCGTTATTTATTGTCATCCATCTCTACTAGGTCATTCAAAATAAAAATACACTGACACAGAAATATAATCTTTACCACTGTTTTATGTCTTCTGCACCTATTCATATTCAATCTGTCTTTACTTTGTAATTCTCTTATCTATAACTAACTTAATTATTTTATCAGGTTTTTTCTTGAATATATGCAGGATTTACAGAAAGACTTTCTTTGCACAAAAGCTTTAAATAGCCACTTCTGAAAAGGCTCCTCTCACAGTGCATCTTACGGAAACAGCTCTATTAATTTTGCTCTCATTCATACTCATACTCACTAAAGAACACAGCATAATGGAAAACCATTCGTAGAAGGGATGAACGTAAGGCTTCCTTTAAACTACAATTCATATTACATCAAAATCACAGAATGGTCATATATAGTGTATAGTTTATAAACCTGTGAAAATTTCTAATGCTTTGAAATCCTGTACCAATACATTACATGAAAACTCAATGTGAATCATTTCTTCACAAATCTCTAGATAATGCATGACCAGAAGTTAGTATCCTAAAGATAAAATAGTCTTTTCATAAGATCTTCACACTTACAGTTGATCTACAAATTTTTGTGATGCTCATTTTTAAGACATTTGAGCTGACCAACTGTGTATTTTGGTTGAACCTATAGTATGTTTATTTTTTTAAGGATAAAAAGGAAAAAAAAAAACAGAAAAAGGGTACAAGTAATACAAAATTTAAAAAATAAACAGTAAGAAATCACTAGTTAATAGATTACATATTCTCATCTTAGAAATAGTTGTTAAAGTTACATTATTGAAGCATATAAAATGGACTTTCAAACAGTGAGAGTACAAACAGTTTTGTTCAATGATCCAAAAAACACTCAATAATATGGTTATCTATCTTATACACTTAAACATATACACAGTTATAACCTTTAGAGCACTTTCTTTTCTTTTCTTTTGTACAATGACAATTATACATTTTGGGTTTTATTACTCCCACAGTTCTTATTACTTTTTTTTGAAGAGAGTAAAACCAATAGTATGGGGGTTTAATAAGTACTGTCTTTCAATCAAATTGGGTGATTAGATATTATAACTTTATTTTGTGCATTTGGATCCATAAGTGAATTGAAATATATTTGTTATTTACCAGTTGTTTTAGTGATTAATGAATATTTGTTTCTTGGGAATTTTGTTTTATTTTGTGTTTTACTGACTGGGAAGTAATGTGTCCATAAAATTACTTGGGGAGTGATTTCTCCCTTAAAATGAATGCTGTATGACACTGATTATGAAATGAGAAAAAATAAATCTATTTTTGAGACAAGAAGCAGTTTAGTAATTGTGTAGGTCTGAGGCATGTGGTATGGCCAAACATGCAAAGTTCATTTCTTGGAGTTTTACTTGATCTACATTTGATTACACTGAAGAGTTTACAATTCTGCAGAATTACTATTAACTGTTGAAGTAGGTTTTTAATATCCATAAAATGTATAATTTATTATTGATGTATCAACAATGTTTGTACAAAAATGTCTATAAAATAATCCTATTCAAAAAATTTGAATCACCTATTTTATCACCGTATTTCTAGTTCTCGTGTAGCTATATAGAAAAGTCGCATATCCTTTGCTTGTTTTATTTTTTTTTCTTTTTAAATTGCCACTGTTCTTGACACTTCATCAAAAACTTGATGACATCACAGGTGCACTGCAGATGTAACATCATCAAACTATAGAAAAGTAGTTTACTCATAAAAGAATCAACTCACACTATCACTTAAACGTAAGGTACTCCCAAGTTTGCACTTTGAACTGGTATCCAGATACTAAATTATTTTAATATGTTTACTTTGCCAACATATGTTATAGTTTAACTTCATGATGATCTCTACTTGAGCATAAAGAGCTGTGAGAACACAATTTGAAAAGAAAGGCTATTTTCACCAAGATGTCTATGAAATTGACTACCTTTCTGTTGCTGCTTCAGCTGAATAGTTATTTTGATTCTGGGAGCTGTGGAAAAGTGCTGGTGTGGCCCATGGAATTCAGCCATTGGATCAATTTAAAGACAATATTGGATGTATTTGTACCAAAGGGTCATGAGGTGACAGTTTTGAGACCTTCAACTTCCATTTCTTATGATGTGGAAATGGTACCTGCTATTAAATTTGAGGGTTATCCTGCATCATTATTGCATGTGACTGGGAGTATTTTTTGACAGAAGGACTCAGGAAAGTGATTTATGAACTACCAAAAAAATCAATTTGGACATATTTTTCAGTGTTGCAAAACTTGTATGGGAGGAGATTGATTACCTGAAAACACTCTGTGATGATGTAGTTCAAAACAAATAACTTATATCAAAACTACAAGAATCAAGGTTCGATGTCATCCTTGCTGATGACTTCATTCCTTGTGGGGATATGATAGTTGGGCTTCAAACTATCCTTCGTGTACACCCATCGCCTCTTTCCTGGCTACACACATGAAAAGTACAGTAGTGGACTGTGATTTCCTCCTGCCTATGTGCCTGTTGGTCTGTCAGAGTTAAGTGATCAAATGGCATTCATAGAGAGGCTAAAAAATATGATATATTGTCTTTATTTTGAACTTCATTTTCAAACATTTAGTGAGAAGAAATGGAATCAACTTTACAGTGAAGTATTAAGTAAGTGCTGTATTTCACTGATATTTTGAATGGCTAACATTTCTCCATCTTTGATGGTATGTTCAAAAGAGTATAACAACAGAGAAATTTCACCTTTCATAATTTAATGTTGAAATAAAAAAGAAATAGATGTATAAAATAGTCTATTAAATTCAGTATATTCTGGCCCATCTAACATTATCATTTTTATTAGAAAGATATGGCGTCACTCTTACAGAACATTTCAGGAACTCACACATTAACAATGCATAGCCTCGAGCATTTTAAAACTTCACATTATTTCATGCTTCATCATGGTTACACTCCATCTGTTTAAAGACACGTAATGTGGAAGTATGAAGATGCAAGATATTAATCTAGTTTTTAAAATCTATTATTATATATTAATATTACCTGTTTGGGAGAATATTATTGAAATTTCATTACTACTTCTATATTCTAAAGCCTTTCTATCTCTTATGTGAAATGCACTTATATAAAAACTAAGTAAAAGGAAATTCTTTCATGAACCAAACATAGTAAGTTAGTAAGGAGAATTTAGTAATGCTAAAAATTACTGGGTAACAGAGAAACAAAACTTAATATTTTGTCTTCTGCATGCTGCAGAATAAATGGAGAATTGCAAAGACACTTTTTAACAGTTACAGGGCAGAATGATAGTCCAATTAAAATATCTCTTTATAATCGATTTGTTGTTTCTGAAAACTTAAGGAAAATAAAAATACATTTATACACTGCTTTATTTTGACATTTGTTTATAATTATGAATATTTTTATGACTATGATTATGCAATCTCAAAAATATATCAAACAATGAATTTCACATCTAATCATAAATATGAAGAGTAAATATGTTAAAAATATACATTCATACATATTTGGCATACATTTTACATGTATGTAGACATATATACATAGATACAAATGTAAATTATCACCAAACTTATAGGCACTTTTAAATACCTTCTGCTCCACTGCTGAAAGGTCTTTGAGAAAATGACCTGGCATATCCATGGTCATCTCACATTCTCACTTTGGGTAGCTTCAGTGTTCTTTTGTCTCTGCAGGAAGACCCCCCACTTTAACTGTGACAATGGGGAAAGCAGATGTATGGCTTGTTCGAACCTACTGTGACCTGGAATTTCCTCATCCATCCTTACCCAATTTCGATTTTATTGGAGAACTCCACTGCAGACCTGCCAAACCTCTGCCTAAGGTTAACATTGGTTCTGTTTCCTGCACAGTCAGCAGAAAGTATTCCCTGATTTTCATTCAAGTTATCTGACATACAGTAAAGAAGTCATAGGAAATGGGGAAATGAGACCTGCAAACAAAATTCTTACAAATTTTTTCCATCACCAGTAGGTCAGTTTTATTTTTGTTAAAAAAAAAACCTGACAGTTAAACAAAGGTATCATAGCATTAAACACATGAGAAAATAAACACCATCCATTCCAAATGTATAGTAATTGCTTAGCATATCCACAGCAGAGTTCTGAGTACGCAGGGAAATGAACAGGCACAGTGTCTGCCCCAAAGTTCTTCACGATACTGTGGGAGACAGACTGTAAACAAGTTACAGGAATTGTGTAGAAAACGTTTAATGATAAAAGACTGCATGTATTCCATCACTACAACAAAACAGTGAGACACCTTAGAAAATTCCCTTAGGGAACAGCATAGCTGCCTGACAGAAAGAAGACAGAAAATGCAGAGGGTAGATGCTGTATACTCAAAGAGTGCCTATTAATTCCTACTACTGGAATTTTGAAATCTGCTTCTCTAGCTCACAATTAGAAAGGATTTTTTATGCACATTGAATAAAATTCCTTATGAAGAAACAAGAAATTTGTAAAGTATTATTTTATACAAAAAAATACCAAAAAGGTTTACTGAGCCAATAAATGACATTTAATGAATTTAAGAACTTTTGCCTTATTGACATCAATGTGCGATAAGATCCTACTTAAAATTTAAAAAACTATATCTGTACCTAAAGTACATTTTTGTGGCTATACATGCTCACTCACAATTCCCAAAGAAAAGTTAAGATTAATAAGCATCCATGAATTCCAACCCTATTTTAAAAGGATTTCTGTATTTATGTAAAGGGAAAATGGTAGAATCAATGGAAGAGGCATGATAGAAGGAAAAAGTATGACAAAAAATAAACAGAAGCAGAATTTTGGTACACATGTACTAAAATATCACACAATATCCCATAAATGTGTATAAATATTAATAAATTAAATTAATTTTTTAAATGTAGAGGAAGAAGAAACCAAATTTTCATATATTTCTATTTGATTCATGACAAATTCATGTGAAATTGTGTATAGAAAAATAATGAAGGTGTGCATAATTTATACAGTAGTTATTCACAAAAGAAGCACTGGATACAATTCAGATATGTAACATGGGTATAATTTTAAAGCAAACTACTATAATCATTTAACTAAGGAATATAAAATTTGACTGCCAATGTTCTGTTGAAGGAGGCCATGCTTGGAGCATGAAATTTTCAGGAGTTGTCCTAAAGAAGGTAGCCTAATGGTATCTTTGATTTGTAGCATGACCATCAGTACTCAGCAAAATCTAGTTGTCCAAAGTAGTATAGGCTAATTAGCATACAGGATTAACACAGGTGTGCTGACTACAGTAAAATCCTAATATTTGAAGTTCTTTTTAAGAAGGTCTAGGAGTGCCTACTAGGGTTTGGAAATTCCCAATTACCATTTAAAATCACGGAATCTACTAATATAGCAAAGGTAACATGATAGTACATAACAGTGAACTTACCCTCTATGCCAATATCTGGAGTTTCAAAAGATCATAATAAATTTTTAAAATATTTTGCATACACACAGGTTCATAGGAAATCAAGGCAACTGAAGACTCTCCAGTTCTTCCAACTCTCCTAAGACACAAATGGAGAATAAAACAAATGCTAAGTAGCAGAACTGTATGAAAAATTAATAGTGAAAAATAGTTAAAAGTGAAAAATGAAAAAACAAGATGAGCTCAAATAAGAAATAAATCAAAAATTCAAAGCACTATCACTCAATAGGTCGAAGGTGAATTCTGGTGGAACATTGAACAGCCTGTCCCAAACAGTTCAAAGATGGATGATAAATTCAACAAGGATATAGAATATCTCAAAAAGTCAGACAAAATACCTGAAATTAAAAACTATGTAGAATTTATAAATTGAAGAACTGACCAATGCAATAACAAAGTGTCTGAAATTGATAACCTCAAAGTAACTTATCAACAAGCAGTGAAAAAGCCATGAAAACAAATAAGAGAACAAGAAAATGCAGTCCAATAGCTACTAAGGCTAACTGGAGTTACAGAAAATCTAGAAGACAACACACATGGAGGTGTAATATGTTTACAAAAATCATAGCAGAAAACTCCCCAAATGGGAGAAAATAGTTTGACCTACAAAATTTTAAAACAAAAAATAGAACTTTAAAAACCATTACAAAACCCTACCATATGAAGAGAAGCCCACTACAATTAAAATAGACTTCTTAAAACAAACCTTAAAGACAGAAGATCTGGGAGTGATATCTTCCAAGGTCTAAGAGCAAATAATTTCAACACTACACTAACTTACCCAGGAAACTTTTCTTTCAAAATACTATAGATGGAGAAACAAGAACATTTCATGGAAAAGAAAAAATTAAAATATTTATGACTATGAAATCAGCACTCTACAAAACACTAAACAGTATGATAAACAGAAACAATGAAATCAATACAGCTAACTTCACAGATGAAATGAAAACACTAAGTAAATATAAATATGTAACAGCAAAGATTGACAGGAAAAGGAAAAAAAGATTCAGCAAAAGAGGAAGAATGCAATGATTATAAATAATCAAAATATCTCAGTAACATCACTACCCTGTGACTGTCTCAAATGCCCAATTAGAACACAGGTTTTCTGGTTGAATAAATAAAAAAACAATCTGTCATATTCAAGAAATTCATCTAATCAAAAAATACTTATGGACCAAAAGTAAATGGAAGAACAATATGTGTTGTACATAAACCCCAACAAAAAGAAGGTGCAGAAATTTCAATCTTAGAAAAGATAAACATCAAACTAAAACTAATGAAATAGTAGAATGAACATCACTACATTATACTTAAAAAAATAATCCAGTAAGAACTGATAAAGTCTATACATATTTAGGTTCTAAATACAGGAGCAACTATATTCATAAAATAAATATTGCTGATTAAAAAAGATCAATTTAATGCTAGAACAATTGATCTTAGTTTCACAGACAGATAAACTCAACAAAACCTCAGTAAAGAAATATCAGAGCTGAATCATGTGAACTTCTAATGTGAACATGTTTCTACAAAATATACCATCAATGACACTAAAGTGAAAAGAAAACATAGAAAATATAAGAGTTGAAGTATCAGAGCTTTGAAAGAATTAAAGCAATGGATGAGTCCTTCACTAGACTTAGCAAGAGAAAGAGAGAAAAGAATAACAGCAATGAAATTATACATGAAAAATGTAAAATTACAACAGACAACACTGAAAACCAAAGTTACTATTTGCTTGAAACAATGTATTCTAATGAATTAGCAGCTTTTGAAGGAACAAACCAATTTTCAGACTTGCAGACTGTACAATATGACCCCCAAAACATATATATTTTGAAAAACTCAATAGCATGAAATTGACATATTAACAAAGAATCAACCAAATTTAATCTATGTAAGAGCTCATTTAAATCCAAAATATGTTGAAGAAATGTCTAAATTTTATTGATTAAATTAGGAATACCATCTAGAACTAGGAAATTATCATGCATACATAACACATATTCATACATGAAACACATAAATAAACACATCAGCAAACATAATCAGATATTGCCTAGCTTTCATTCTAAAAATGTAGTCATAAATCATGCAGTAAATTCATATAAGGTCATTGCTATATCTTAACATTGTATTTCATGCAAATTATGTTACTGACAAAACTGAGACAACCTGACATTCTGTACACAATAGTGGGTAAAATTTGGAGCGATTAATTACTCAGAGAAGTTGAAGAGATTTTGTTTCCTTTTGTTTTGTGTTGTTTTCCACCTCATGTGGCAGGATTATCTTACAGAAGCTAGTGCAGAAATTTAGATTGAGGACACAGACACCCTGAAGCCCTCAGGATGACCGCTATGCCTATCTGGGTGGATAACATACACCATATGGTTTACATTGACTTTTGGGGACCCATGAGTTCCATGAAAACCCTAGGTTGACTCTCCAGCAATATCACATTCCCAAGTGAAAGTCAAAATTGTAATGCAGTAGGTGTCGTAAGGAAAGAGGAAAAAGATGTGAAGGACAGCATCTGAGATGATGAAGAGGGTGGAGGGGACAAGTAAGTGCAGTAAAGGAAGAAACAAGTGATGGAGAGGAAGACTGTTGGGAGCAGGATTGGACATTCTTTAAGTTTCCAGAAGTGATCTGAAACTTACATATTGCTCATTCAAAAATGAGAGCAACAGGAAAAAAGCTAAAAAACTTGGAAAAATATAAAGCAGAGTTTGAAAATGAGTTTTAATTCTACTGAAATGTTCCTATACAAAGTACAAGAAAGACCTCATAAACACACAGGCACAGGAAAATTTCTAGACCAAAAACCAAGGTTGACAACAAGAATCTACATTTCACAGATACATGGAAAATCTATAATCCCAAGCCAAACTTGATCCTTCAATCAAACATATCTGTACATATGGAGTAGGTCATTGACTTATGGACTCATTTGTTCACAAGAACTGGTTGCAACTCAAGTCAGTTGTAAATCAAGACTATTTTTCTTATAAGAAATAATTTAAATATCCATATTGAATTCCGCAACTCCCAAAACACTCCTTAACTTTTACACCGTAAAAAATAGTTATCTAGTATGCATAATTTATGAGAAACACCAATAATTTTACTAATGTGTTCACCAAAATTTATGAAATGTGCAGTTTATGAGAAACAATAATTTCATATCATACTCACCATTCAAATTGACATTTTTGGTTTACAGGAAGGAAGGATGGATGGAAGGTGTTTACGCTTTGCAAGGAGAGTCCTTTTCCTTAAGAACATGAGAAATCTGACTATCTGGTTTCTTTCCCTCCTCAGGAGACTCTGTAGCCCAATTGAACCTGCTTCTGTCTCACTAGGTCTCAACATTTTGAAAACTAAAATTTGGTCTAAGGCTGTCTGTTTCTGTCTTTTTTGAACACTTCTCTGGCAGAATGTTTTGTTAGGCAAGTGAATGCAATGCTTGACATTTCTTTTCTATGAATGGGTCTTCTATACAAATATATGTAGTTCTATACTTTTTTTCAGGAATCCCTTTATTTCAGAAGAACTTTGCTGTGCTGATGGTTCATATTCCTCTCCTCTTCAGAAGCCTCCTCTGCTGCCATTCTCTAATGCTGAGAATACTCTGTGCTGCTGAAATTGCTCTGTAAATAATTCCTCTGAGTGTTCGTCCTCCAGTTCCTCAATATCACCACTGTCTACTGACAAACTTATGAATTATGTTACAGTGACAATGTCATCAACCACAGTATTAGTTGGATTGGGCTCCTTGACACAGTCCTCAAAGTCTCTCTTCTGTGTAATTTTAGGCCACACTTTATTCCAGGGAGATCACAGTAGCCTTAGAGACACTGAAGAAGTATCAGGGAGCCAGCCTAGACCCCCAATCTCCCAGAGGAGTGTATGTTGAAGGCTTAAAATAAATGACATAAATGGTATGATTTTAGGGCTCCAGGAGGATCAAAATCCTCTACAGAGTTGAGAGACTCTGATGTGTAAAACAAGGAATACTTTTGTACAGCCTATATTTATTTTTTTTTCAAACAATGCAGGAAACTGAACAGACCTTGTGAGTGGTTCAAGGACTTTGCAAATAAAAAATCACCTTGATGAGAAGTGTCTTAGGAAAAAGTCTCCATATTTCATTTCACTATGAGGATACAATGTCTGAGGCTACACTCTTTATTTAATTGATTGCAGTTGGAGCCAGGTGACCTCAGAATTATCTTATCGTGTCCTCGACATGTAGCAGCCCTGAATGTGCATTCAATTTCCAGTTTCAAGGGCTCCCAATATATTCCTACTCTTTGTTTAGTTGTTGCATGGAATAGGTGATCAGTTGCAGCTTGGAGAAACTGTGTTAGGAGAACTATCACAATTTAAATCCTGTACTGCTCATCAATGTAGAACAAAAATCAGTTACCAGTGGTAGCAATCATCTGAAGGTATCAGTGATTTGAGCTTCTTTTGCAGCTAACATTTACTATTACCTTTTGAAGTTCTCCTTTTCTACAAGGAGGCTCAAGACCAACTTAAGATGAGACCTCTATTAAATACAATCAGTTTTTTTAATCAATTGAAGTCAGTTAGGTCTCCTCAGGAATTACCTTGGAAACATGCATAGCACTGTTGGCTGTACAGTCAGGGTCGACCATGAAGATGAGTCACAGCCATTGTTTGACCAACTTGCTTTCCATGAATGCTTGGGAGATTTTTTTCCTAGTGACTCTTCTTAGCCACACCATTCATTAAGCATGACTTTCCTCTGTAGTGCCATAATCTTATTGATCAGAAAATCAAGGACTCACTGAGTACTGATGACTATTGCAAGCTGAGGTTCTTTTATGTTCTGGGTCCTCACTGACTGGAGGTGCTGGAGACAAAATACTGACTATTCTCTTAGCCCATCTGTTTCTTGATTCTTGGTCTCTAAATTTCAATTGTTGAAAATCCAGAAGAAATAATTGATAACAATGCAATATATCAGCAGCAATGAGCTTAATATTACTATCTTAGCTAAATATGAAATATGTTAAAACATAAGATGAAACTTATTTTCTATTATCCGTGGATATTTCAACATTTGAATTCTTATAGAGTGTTACCAGTTACATATTTCACACAGAAATTGAAAACACAAATAACATTATATCATAGTGTCATAATCGTGACATTGTTTAGCATATCTGAATTTTTGTTTTGACATAAAATACCCCTTTGAGTCAATTATCCCTATATAATACATAAAATGATTTTATCCAGCTTATTGACTTTTATTGGAATGAAGATCTCATAAGTTTTCAGTACCAGCAGAGTTCTGAATATAAAACAAAATTTTGTTACTACAATAATATTTGTTTTACATTGTGGAAAATGTGTATATTTGGAAGCATGAGTACATTAATACACCATGAGGATAACAACAAGTATTTGTCATAGCCATATGAAACTTTTGTATCCAGGAATTTTTAAATAAAAAAAAACTTATTGTATTACTTCTTTTGATGATTATCATGTGAAAATATCACAATAATTTATATAACATTAGTTAGGGTGTCTCGCATAAAGCTATGAATATATTTGGGGCCTTCAATCAATAAATAAGAACTGATTAATCATGTTAGCAGGCAGCTGCTTTCTTATTTATCACTCAGAGTCCTATCTAATAATCCCAATCACAAGGGAATTAGTTTATTCATCTTAATAAAATATATTTTTAAATTTTTTCTTGATGACTGATGAAAAACCCAATCATAACATTTAATCCATCAAATTTTTAAACAATGAGACTTTCAAGTCCATAATATACAATATATGTTACATTTATATATCTATTCTTCATGCCATTTGGACCAGCTGGCAACCCAGATGGAAGTATGCTTTGTAAATCTGTAACTCAAATAAACCTTTGATCAAATAACCCAAAAATGCAAAAGAAAAAGGAAAAAAGAAAACATTGCTGAATTCAAAATAAAATGAAAAGTAGACAAATGGACAAACACTGATAGACAATTTCATAGATGATTTGTATAGATTCAAACAAACAGAGAAACAGTACAACAGAGTGTTGTCCTGTTATCCTTTCTGTAAGAACTCTCTAAATTCACTAGGGAATATTTATATAAACTTACATCATGCCCCCTTGGTGAAATAGCTCACTTCTTACACCCTGTGCTCTCAGTGTTGAAATACTTGTTCAACTCCAGCACTCCATGCTTTCAGGGAATTTCTCAAGATTTAGCTCAGAAGCTAAATCTTCTGCCCTCCTTTGGATTGTATCCTGGGCAAGGTTGGTCAGAGAGGCTCATCCTCTGCAGGGCTCTAAGCATCAGTAGAGCAGTAGAGTCATATGGGACTGCTACAGCATTGACCAGTTCTCCTGCCAGAGTCATGTGTTCCTAGATGGCAGCCACCGCATGGATCCATCACCTGTTAAACACAAGCAAAACCTTGATCCCATATTATTAGTTGTACTGGTCCTTCCCACTTTCCTGTATTGAATTCCGGACCACTTGAACTTTATGTTGGGCATCATCCTTGGCTGCTGACCAGTGGAGTTCTGTATGGGCCAACTTACTGTTGTAGCAGAATTTTAAATTTTAATGCAAAATTGAACTATGCTTGTGGCTGTAACTGTTTTTCCCCTTTCTGCTAATTTAGTTGAGTTTTAAGGGATAGATGTTGCTCTTTCTACAAAAGCCTATGCTTGGTAGTTATAAGGAATTACTGCAATGTGCTTAATATACTATAGTTGAAAATATATGGCAATGGTTTGCTTGTGTATGAAGGCCCATAGAAGCAAGTGCTGATAAACAATATTCTTGAACATAGCTTTTTCTCCTGTATGACTAGTTGCTTGAATTAAATAAGAATATGCTTCAATAGACACATGAATATATTGTAGTTTACCAAATGAAGAAAAATGTGCGGGGGCTGGGGATTTAGCTCAGCGGCATAAGCGCCTGCCTTGCAAGCAGGCAGTCGTGAGTTCGATCCCCGGTACCGATAAAAAGGAAAAAGACAAAAAAAAAAAAAAAAGAAAAGAAAAGAAAAGAAAAATGTGCAACATTCACTTTCTAAATATGTTTATGTTTTAAGCTTCTGGGGTTATTGCCTTTGGTAGCACATGCCTAGGAACTTTTTAACAAGCAAGACAGGACATAACAATTTGTCTTGCTTGAGTTCTGGGTACTTGAAATTCTTTGATTAGACCCTTACTATTTTGATGATGCTAAGAATGAGAGTGTCTAGCTGCATCAAATGCTGCAATACAAGCACTTATTTAATCATCTTGTTGATTACTAGATGTTAAAGATCCAGGTAAAGTAGAATGAGACCTCATGTGACCAATGTGAGAGGGTGCTTTCTGACTATAAATCACTTTTTGTAGCCTATGAAACAAATTAGAGAGAGATGGCTCTAAGGTTGACCTCAGAGTGGTGCTCTGGAGCCACTGAGTAAGGTAAACTGCATATGCTGAGGCATTGATCATATTAAAGGTTTATAATTAAATTGTTGTGTGACAGGTAAAATAGCAGTGTTCTCAGATATTTGTGCAGAAGCTTCTGGAGTCTTGATTACCTGTTGAAAATCTGTACCCCAAATTGCAGCCATATCTTTTGATGAACCATAAGTAAAATAGGTTGTTGCATCAGGAATAGGTGCAAATTTAGTAATTTTGGAATAGCACATGAATACTTGAGAAAATAATTTAAAGATAGGATCACTGGGAAAGTGATTATCAATTTGTTCTATGAAAAATTTGGAGGCCACTTGCCCTTATAGAGCTTGTTGTAACAGAGTTAAATGTTGATTTAAATCAAGACTTAATATACCTGTAGCAAGATCAATACCAAAGAGTTGCTTAGATCTTATTCTTCCCAAGATGACAATCTTGACAATTTGTTCTAAATACAACTATAAAGTTTATACTAGCAGTTTGGAAAGAAAAACCCACTCAGTAGGGTAAATTTGTTTATCATAATATTGCCCTACGAGACCTGTCGGAGAATGAGGAGTGTTTACAATACAAAGAACAAGAGGATAATATGTATTTATTGTAAAAACTTGATGTTGATGTAACATTTTTTTCAACTAAAGCTAGTGCTTTTTGAGCCTCAGTAGACAAACTGGGAGGGGAATCAACAGTGGGATCTCCTTGTAAAGTACTATATAAGTGTATCAATAGATAAGTAGCAATACCCAACTTTGGTTTTATCAAATTTATATCTCCTAATAATTTTTGGATGTCATTTAAAGTTTTTAAGTTTTATCAGTGAATCTGTAGATTCTGTGGCTTAACTTCCCTGTCATTCCACTCTTTCCAAGTAACAGTACCGGCTGGAAAATTTTACCTTGTCTGAAGCAATGCAGAGACCAAAAGATATTAAATCTCATTCTGCTTTTGCAAACATATCATAAAATTGTTGTTTGACTGGATCTGACAGTACAATGTGGTCCATGTAATGGGCTATGTATGAGAAAGGATAAGTTTGTCTAACTTTTTGAAAGGTTTGTTGTACAAATGGCTGACACGTTTGCTCTGTTTTTCATTCCTTGAGATAATATGACTCGTTCATACTGATGACTCAATGACACTCATTGCACTGGTTCTTCAAACTTTAAAGTAGCTACATAAAATTCAAAATGAGGACTATCTTCAGGAAAAGGAGGGATATTAGAAAAGCCAACTTTTAAATCAATTATGATGAGTGGCCAGTCTTGGGAACAGCGATTCGATTTGACAGTCCTGGTTGCAATGCCTCATTAAGAGTAAGCAAGCATCTACATTATAGCAAGCATTATAATAACCTAAATTTTCCTATCTTTTTGTGATAACACAAACAGGAATATTTCAAGGACTTTCTAAATGTCCTCATTGCATTTTCTCTTTCACTACTTTGTGTAACTGAGTTAGCTTCTCCTTTTTGAGAGGCCACTGGTCTACCCAAACAGGCTCCTCAGTTTTTGACTGTAAAGGCAGAATTATTACAGGGGCAGAAGCATCAATGGCCCTCATCAACAAACCTGCTAATATCTGATACCTCACCTATCATTTTTAGAGATATTCTTAACAGACAGTTTGGCTCTTGTAAGGTTTTCCTAGTCCCTTGTCTTTTGGATATCCCATTTTAGCCATCATTTGTTTAATGTTAGGATCAAAATTTTTTGTTTAGTTTCCACATTGGAGCTTGTTTGTGTAGTCTTAAAATTAAAATCACTAGTTAGCAATAATTTCCCTTTTTATAATAAACTTATTATCCACACTTTAATTTGAATAGGTGCCACATATGGTAAAATAAATGCTTTTGTTGGTCCAGCCCTCATAAAGTAGAGGTGAGGCACGATGTAACACATGTTGAAGGGTTCTCAGCCTGATAAGAGAAGTAGGAGCTTTTTGTGCTGACCATGTAGTGGGCCATTGTTCTGATGTAATTACGGACACATTGGCACTAGTATTTATTAGAACGTCAAAGGATTTTTCCATAATCTTTATAAAACATGCCTGTTTTTAGTCACTTCCTGTGTAAAGTAAATCACTCTTTTTGTAGTCTTACTCTGAGGGTCTTGCTTCCTCTGGATTTGTCTATATTTCAAGAAGGAAACCTTATCTATATGTAACAAAACTAATTGTGCCATATAATCTCCTTGTTCAAAAACCCAAAGATCCATAGCACATGCAAGAACTTGTATCTCATCTTTATGATAACCATTGATCACACTAGGCACAATAGTTATTCCTTTGAGATTCAGATCAGCATTTCCCAGTACAAGACCAACTGCTTTTTCAGATGGGGGACCATGGGAATTGGGGTAGGCTGCTCACCTCCAATGAGAGTGACTCTACCAGCTGCAGGAAGACCTAATCCTGCACTTTGAATTGATTTTCCAGTGAGTGAGTTGACATCTCTCTGGGTAATAACCTTTGCTGGTGTTCTTAAATTTGCTGGCGAGTTTGTATTGGATAAAGTTGGCTGATATTTTGACTCACAATCTTTTTGTCCTCTATTGTTGGAATGGCCTGATAAAAAGACCACCATCTCGTTTTTTGGTGATGGTGAACCATCCTTGTGGAATTTAGAATGACAATATGTGGCCCAATGCCTCCCTTTTTGTCATTTTGTTGCAGGATCCCAGTCCTCCATGACAGAAGCATTGCCTCTTTGACTCATTGCAGCTGCAGCATCTGCTGTAATAGTTCTAGAAAGAGCTCTGAAATTTTTTCTAATGTGACCCATTTCTCCATACTTAAAATATTTCATGTTACTTCCTTTTATACTTGCAAAACTAGCACTAACCTGAGCCATCATAGTTGTTTTATATAATTCAGTTCCAATGTCTTCACAAGGTTGAATATCTTATTCTATTGTACATGCTATTCATTCAATCCTGTTTACAGTCCTAATTACATTTTATGTGCCATAATAAAGTGAAAATATTCACAGCTTCTGTGTTTGAAACCAGCAAACAGCTTCCTGTAAGTTATCCAGAAATTGAATGAATCATTTCTAGAGTCCTTGAAGAATGTATAAAAAGGACATCACAGGAGTCCCATCCTCTAGAATAGTAGTCCATGCTCCTTTTATTGAATCTGTCAATTGCAAATATAGCTCACCAGGACTTGAATTTGTTCATCAAGTGGCACATATATTCCTGTCCCAGAAAGTATTTCTTCATTTATTGCTAGACATGGATTGGGATCTGTTCAGTTAATATGAGCCTGCTCTGAAACAAGAGTTTTAGCTTTACATCAAAGTGAAGGAATTGAGCACCTGACAGGCATGTCTGTGCCAGATGTTTGTTATCATAAGGTGTCAATTAATGCATCCAAAACATTTTGTAAGAGACCACAGTAGAAGAAAAGACCCGCCACTGACTTCCATGCACTACCAGTGAAAGGCACTATCCTTCATGCATGGAGGATGGGCAGAGAGAACCAGGAGAAGACTTGCTGCTGCCTGCTTGGTGCCACCTCCAGAAGGCCCTTTCCTCCATGAACAGGGCAGATGAAGAGAACCAGCAGAAGACCCACCTCTGCCTGCTGGGTGCCACAGCCAGAAGGTATTTTCCTAGCACACCTAGCACAGGCTGACAGAGACAGACAGATCCACCTCTGTCCACTGTGGGCTGCCACCAAAAGGCAATGGTCCTACAGATAACCAGTGTGGGCAGAGAAAACCATCAGATACACATTCAACTTCGTGGAGCTGCCACCGAAAGACTCCTTCCTGCAGGCAGCCAGCAGGAGCAGGGACACACATTCAGGTAAGACCTCTGCATCTGTAGGCCACCATTTGAGGCCCTTGGTTCCCTCAGACAGCCATCATCCACTAGCAGAGCAGACAAACACATCCTGTGTGTCTGCAACCATCATTGGAGTCTCATGGTAGAAACACAGACTGAGAGAAGCAGCCCTAACCACATGCACCTGTAATCATCAGCAAAGCCCCAGTGTAGCTGCATAGAACTGGAGAAGCCTGATCCACACCCTGCTACCACCCTGTAAATCTGGAATTAGAGAAAACCAGGTGCCTGTCCCATCCCCTTACGATGCCTAGGGAGAGCCAACATGGGAAGTACCTGGGACCCACAACCAGCTTTTTGGAGGAACTCAGGAGAATGTCAAGACAAAGGAGCAAACTGCAAACTCAGACCTCTAGGCACACACAATAAGTCTAGGACATACAGTCATGAAATCAAATGGAAGTCACACACCTGAAATCTCTGAGAGGATAGCAATTGATGTAAGGAAACAACTCATGAGATTGTAAAAGAACTCAAATCAGAAATAATGTCTCAGGTAAAAGAAGAAATTACAAACCTATTGAAAGAGTTGTTTGGCAGGTCTAAAAAAGACATAGGCAAAAAAAGAGGAGCATATAAAAATGATGGAAACCTAGAATTAACATAGAAAGGAAGTATAATACATGAAACAGATTCAGGAGAGCTGCAGGAAATTAAACATTCAAACAAAAGCTGGCAAAACCACTTGAAAGAGAATGAATATGAACTTTCAAACTTTGAAGACAGGATTGCGGAAAGATCTCCAAAATTAACACAGAAATCAGGAAATAACAATTCAAGATTGCAAGATGATGCAAAGAAGCATAATTTAAGAATGATAGGTATCAATGCAGAAGCAGGGTCAACACAAATGAAATTAAAAGGATGTTCACAGAAGTAATAGGAGAAAATTTTCCACACATAGGAAATGGATCTGGCATGCAGATAAGTGAGGAATACAGAACTCAAACTAGCTACAACCAAAGTAAATCTGCACCCATATACAATAATTAAGATTTCAGAAATTCAGCACAAGCACACAATATTAGAAGCTGTTAGAAAATAGAAACAGGTCACCTATAAAGGAAAATCATTCAGAATCATAGCAGACTTATTGACACAAACCATCAAGTCAAGAAGAGTTTGAAGTGAAGTGTTTCAAACCCTGAAAGAAAACAACTTCCAAGCCAAATCGATTTACCCAGCAAAGATATCTTTCCAAATTAATGGAAAAATAAGATACTTCCATAATAAAGAACAACTGAAAGAATTCATGATTACCAAATCAACCCTACAGAA
Organism: Cavia porcellus; assembly: GCF_034190915.1. Classification (NCBI taxonomy): domain Eukaryota; kingdom Metazoa; phylum Chordata; class Mammalia; order Rodentia; family Caviidae; genus Cavia; species Cavia porcellus. The sequence continues at coordinate 43,707,398 of NW_026947513.1, read as the reverse complement.
GGTGCTGAGGAATATTATGGAGAGAGATAAAGATGACCATGGTTCCAGGAATAGCAGCAGAGATCACCAATTAAGACAGACAATTGAATGAAGGGGGAAAGTGGAGGCCCAACAACAGGAAGAGACCAGGGCAGAAACAAACCAATGGATGTTGGTTGTAACCATTACTGTAGATGGCCTCAGGTCAGCAATAAAAAGAAACACAGGGAGAGTGGATCAAGAAACAAGATCCAGTGATATACTGTATAGAGAAACACATTAACTGGGAAGAAAATTCATAGACTGAAAATCAAAGGAGAGAAAACAATTCTTCCATGCAACAGGAGACCAAAGAAAAACAAAAGTAACTTTCCCATCAACTGCAGAGTGGATAAGAAAGATATGGTATTTTCATGCAGTGGAAAGCTACCCAGCTATAAAGTAAAATAATCTCCAGGCTCCTGTAGTTAAATGGATGCAACTGGAGATCATGTTCATGGCCAACACAGTTCAAACTCATACCTGTGTACACTAGCATAAGACACAGAAGGAGTTAATGGGATCCAAAAGCCAAATAGTTAATATAAAAGCAAAAGGGAGGAAACACCTGGGAGGGAAACATGGAAACTGTGATCCATTTCCTATTGTCTTATCTTGAACTCTTGCATTGTTTACACAATTTTGTTAGCCCTTGTTGTCTTGTTTTACTAGATGTTATGCTGTTAAATGGTAGGGGCATCTATTTTGAATATAATGGGACATCTTATGGTAATCATGCTTTTCTATTATATTGCTTTGAAGTCTTATAATGCTTTTATTCATTGGTTTGATTGATTTTTATTGTTTTGTTTGATTTATTATGTGTGATAGTATGAACAGTTATTTTAAAGAAAATCAGGCATTATGTTAGCCATTGCTGGTTTATTATCATCTTGTTTGAAGTTGTACCATGGTTTTGTTCTTCTGTTTTGATTGGTTCTATTCCATTGTGCTTTTTTTATTTTCTTATGTGTGATGGTATAGACAAATTTTTTAAGGAAAATGAGATATTATAGTAGTCATTATTCACTTCCTGTTATTTGGTTTTGAAGTCCTGTTGGAGTCGCTCCCGGCCGGCAGGAAGAACACACGACAAGATCTGGCAGTGGCTAGGCTCTCTTTATTTTCCTCCTCCGCACAGTCTGCCCCGGGATTCTTCCCGGCCGAAGCCTCTACCGGTCCGCTCCCCGCGGCTCCTTTCGTGCTTCTTCCCCCGAGCGGGAGAGGCACTCGCTTATATGCAGGCACATCATCCAATCAAGCCGAAGCGGGTCAGGCAAGCTGATTGGCTAACCTCACTAGTTACTAGGCAGGCTATTTTATAGAGCGGGCGATCAGTGCAACGATAACAACCCGGAAGCAGGAAGCGGGCGCCATCTTGGCATACTCGATGGGAGGGGTAATTTAGCTTAGGCTTTGCTCTTTCCTACAGGCCGTATGACCATCACACAAGGTGACCTAGCATTGCTGCGGCTCCCAACATCTCCCCCTTCTTTATTTAAAATAAACGTGTGCATCGTAGCCCTTATCTCTAGACACGGGACCCCCTAGTCCAGCATGCACCATACTTATCCTAAGGAGGGTTAGGACAGCGCTCCCAAGGAGGAGGGCAACCTCCTTTTGGCACATCTTGTTAGCTGGTCTGTGACTGATCTCCGGCGGGACAGGTCTGTTCTTCGGTCGAAGGACCTGTCGCTCGCGTCAGCCTTTCTGGGACCCACAATGGTTCTTGTCCCGGTTCCTGCGGGAAAACACAAACCGCACCTTGGTTCCAGCTGACCACTGGATCCGGGCCCATCCATTGTCCTGTCAGGACATCTTTCCACTTCACCCACCCTTTGTTGCACTGCCGCAGCCAGGAGAGCTGCAACTCCCGAATTAGAAAGCGGCCCCCCTATTTCTCTGCATATTCTGATCCAGGCATTAAGGTCTTTATTCTTATGGGGAGCTATCGCTGTCTTACATTCCTTTGTGCATTGTTCGAAAATCAACTGCCTGACAAGCGGACGAGCCACATCCTGGTCGGAAAATATTTTGTCAGCAGCGTCCTGCATTCTGGCCACAAAGTCAACAAATGGCTCTGTGGTGCCTTGAACTATTTTTGAAAGACATAGGGAGGCTGTTTCAGCACCACTTACCTGCTTTCAGGCGCGAAGCCCTATGGCATTAATTTGTTTATAAACAGCGCCGGGGAACTGGGTCTGATCATCTGCGTGTTGACCTTCTCCCATAAGCATATCCTTATTTTATCCCCGGTTTCCCCGGCTGGCATTTCTCTCAGCCTGTTCGGCGGAGAACTCCGCGTACCAGGCTCGCCAGTCTAGGTAACTACCCGAGGGCAGGCAGGCTTTTGCCAACTGGACCCAATCTGCGGGGGTAAGGGGCCCGGCGGATAGGTTCTCCAGCATGGCAATGGTATACGGTGCAGTAGGTCCGAAGGTCATAACAGCACTTTTAAGTTCTCTAATCTGTTTTATTTCAAAGGGTTCCCACACATTACGTCCCTGGCCTAGGGCCATTTGTACAGGATATATCCCATAGGGGCCGCTATCTATCCCTGGGAACGGGTGGTCTTCATTAGACACACGACCCCCACGCCACAGCTGTCTGTGGAAATAACGTCCCGCCGGCGGCGGAGCATCATAAGATGGCGGCCGTGGCTGAACAGAAAATGGCGGCCTGTGCGTTACTTCCTGTACTGACGGAAGAGGGGGGAGTTCCCATGCGGCGGCCTCGCGGCGAGGGACCGCTTCTGGGAACAAGTTCCAGGGCGGAGCAGAAGGTTCTGTCTCCCTCCCCTGCCAGGGGGCGCTCAGAAGCTCTCTGCTTTTTCGTAAGCCTAGCTGAGCGGAGCGCAATTCGCGGCGCAGCGCAGCGAAAGAGCCTTGCGTCTCCCCATCAAGCGACTTAGCCTCCTGACAGCTGGTCTCTTTGGCCTCCTTGCCATTTAACTTTCCCTCGTCCTCGGAGTCAGACGACTCCGAGGCTAGAGCCCCGTCCTCCTCCTTAGCATCCTTGTTCCCCTTGACGGACCCCTCTCGGGAGCTCCCTGACTGGGCCTGCTCAAATACCCTGCGTACTTCTGTAAGCTCTTGAGAGCTTTCCCCGCAACCACCCTCGCTCTTCAGGCACGCATGTATCATCTCCCACAATGGCCGAGCAGAGACCGAAGCTCTGCCCTCCCTCTCCGCTAGAGAAAGGTCTCTGCCCAACTTTTCCCAGGACGGCAGGTTTAAGTGCCCTATAGGCAAGAACCAGGGAGCGAAACTGTCAATCTCTTTAAGGAAGTTTTCTAGAGTTTCGCGTCCCACCGTGAGGTCCCTGGACTTTAAGAGCCTCCGGAGGACCTGTACCAGGGGCTGAGTGCCGCTACTTGGCATGTTTCCCATTTTTTAATATGTTACTCACCGCGTGAGGCCCAAGGAATCCGCCACTTATGCGTGAGCCTGAGAGGAGTCTACAAACCCTGTAGGTGCGCGCCACCCAGGGCCCAGGTTTATCCTCTACTCACCTGTCCTGCAGCACCGTATCGGAGGATATCGTCCACTGCCGCGTCTCGGGGCTGATCAGTTCCCCGTACGGGCCACCAGATGTCGGAGTCGCTCCCGGCCGGCAGGAAGAACACACGACAAGATCTGGCAGTGGCTAGGCTCTCTTTATTTTCCTCCTCCGCACAGTCTGCCCCGGGATTCTTCCCGGCCGAAGCCTCTACCGGTCCGCTCCCCGCGGCTCCTTTCGTGCTTCTTCCCCCGAGCGGGAGAGGCACTCGCTTATATGCAGGCACATCATCCAATCAAGCCGAAGTGGGTCAGGCAAGCTGATTGGCTAACCTCACTAGTTACTAGGCAGGCTATTTTATAGAGCGGGCGATCAGTGCAACGATAACAACCCGGAAGCAGGAAGCGGGCGCCATCTTGGCATACTCGATGGGAGGGATAATTTAGCTTAGGCTTTGCTCTTTCCTACAGGCTGTATGACCATCACACAAGGTGACCTAGCATTGCTGCGGCTCCCAACAAAGTCCCATTATGCTTTCACTTATTGAATGTTTTTATACTATTTTGTTATGTTTTACATTACTGTGTGTGAGGGTATGCTCAACTATGTCAAAGAAAAGAGACATTATTGTATCTACTGTTGATGTTGTTGTCTTGTGAAGTGCTGTGTTGTTTGCATTGTTCTGTTCTGATTTGTTTTGTTCTATTCTTTTTGTTTTATTTTAATTAAAATAAAAAAATAAATTCCCTCCCCTCTCTAGAGGTTTATTTATTTTTCTCATTCCATAATTGGTGTCATACCACACTTGGTTTTAGAGACATTACTCCCTGAGTCATTTTGGGGAGAGATTACTTCCCAGTCAGTGAAATACAACAGAAAATTCAATGCCCAAGAAAGAAATATTAACCATTCTTTAAATACTAAAATAACTGGTAAATGAGAAATGTATTTCAATTCATTTATGGATCCAAACAGGCACAAAATAAAGTCAAAATGTCTCATCACCCTATTTAATTGAGAAAAGTTACATATTAAACCCCACACTATATGGTAAACCAAAATACAGTCTTGGTTAGCTCAAATGTCTTAAAAGTGAATATCACAAAGATTTGTAGGTCAATTTTAAATGTGAAGATTTTCAGAAAAAACTATTTTACCCTTTAGAATATCTACTTCTGGTCATGTATTCTTTAGAGATTTCTGAAGAAATGATTCACATTGAGTTTTCATGTAATGTAGTGAGGGAGAGTTTCAATGCATTAGAAATTTTCACTAGGATTTTGAAACTATAACCTATACGGAGCATCCAGTGATTTTGATGCAAGATGACATGTAGTTCAAAGGAAGGCTTGTGTTCATCCATTCTACTCATGGTTTTTCACTATGCTGAATTCTTTGGTGAGTATGAATGAGAGCAAAATAAATCAAGGTGTTTCCATAAGACGCATAGTGAGAAGAGCCTTTTGAGAAGTGCCTGTTTATAAAGTTTTTGTGCAGTCTTTCTGCAACTCCTGCATATATTCAAGAAAAAATCTGATGAAATAATTAAGTTAGTTATAGATAAGAGAATTACAAAGTAAGGACAGATTGAATATGAATAGGTGCAGAAGAAATAAAACACTGGTAAAGATTCCATTTCTTTTGAGTGTATTTTTCTTTTGAATGACCTAGTAGAGATGGATGACAACACATAATGCAAAACTTCCAGGTTTGGGGAAGGGTGAAATGCGTAGTGACTCTAAATGTATAGCATTCCTCTGGGGAAGTACAAATGCTCTCCTTTTAGGTACTGGCAAGAATTGTAGCATGAGGAAAATATATTTCTGCCAATGAATTTTACACTGTAAAACAATAAATTTCAAATTATACTGTGCAGTTTTGATTGTTTCTTGAACCAGGGTCTTGCTACACAGTTCATGTTGGCCTTGAATTCACCAGGTAATCCAAACTGGCCTTTTACTCATGCTGACATTCTTGACTCTCTCTATTGAGTCCTGGGTTACTTTCATGGACCACAAGCCTGGTTCACATTATGAAAGGTTTATATAAACAATAATAACAACAAAAAACTGACTGGCCAGAGTGGTTCAAGACCATAATTTGTCAGTCTTCTGGCTCACACAAATATAATTCCTACATGATAAAGTAACATCTATTAATGTTTTCATTTATATTTTTTGTTCTTTATTATTTTTAAATTTTATTTTAAAGAGAAAAAAGAAAACACAGAAAAATCAAAAAGTAAAGAAACCTGAAAAACAACAAAAGCAAAACATCAGCAACAACAACAAAAACAATAGCTATGTAGGTTTTTAAAGCAATGTGATAGTAAATTAACAATCTTTGTTTTATTGCATATTGTTATCCTCAAAAAGGCTGCTTAGGTTACCAGATACATGAATAAAACAAAAGAGTAAAATGAACGAACATTGGATTTCAGAAACAAGATAGAAAAGCTCCCCCACAGTTGTCACAATATACACAGCATTGTTCCAAATAGGTGCCCAGACCGCCATCCCCATTCAATCAAACAATACAAGCAAAGTCAATCAAATATAAAAACATCAAGCTATTCCTTTCTTCTCAGTTGCTATCACCTCAGCCTGAGTTCCTCTGTATCAGCCAGTTGCTTGGAAGATGGGCATAAAGTTGGGGGTGGGGGACATTCTATAATCCTTTGGCCCACAAGCTGGCTCATAGTAAGGCATGGATCAGTTGCTTGCTGGGTCTGTTCCCGTTACTTCATTTATATTTGAAATACGTTATATTTTAAAATGTGTTTGGTTATTTATATAAAGACTAAAATCATTATAAAAATGCTTTATGTATTTAGTACTGATAATAGTTACTGCAGATTTATTTTTGTAATATGTTGTGACTATACTGAGTTCTCCATGTTAATACATTAGTTTTTTTCAACTCCAAAAATAGGTAGAATTGTTACTCAATTCCATTTCTCTGGAGGGAGAGTGGAATCCCAGATAGGAGAAGTAACTTCCCCAAATCCGTATCATTCTGTGGAGTTATAGGACTCAGAATATAAACAAGAGCCACCATGCTGTGCTGATGCCCTTTAAAAAAGGACTATGCAAAATTCACAAGAAAAAGACATTAAATCAGAAAAAAATTTGGGCCAGTCAGATTTTACATTTCTGCAGTTAACATGTGGTAATATATTTTGATCTGGCCTGTGGATCAATCTGTGGGGTGTACCTGGAGGGGGAACGGGGATGAAAGAGAAACAGGGGGGAGACAAAAGGAGATGAAGACAAGATGAGGATTCCAATCAAGTCTCATTTATTCAGGAAGTGATCACATCTTTTATAGGCCAAGGGCGGGCTGGTGGGGCAGGAAGAAGCCACAGGGATGAATACAACAGGATCATCGTCACATCCAGGTATATGATGTAAGCAGGAAAGGATTATGGTTAATGTAGGCAGACGCATCATGTGCCCATAGAAGAGAGGCGGGGAGGCAGCAATGGGGCAGTTGTGCCGCTCCTGCAGATGTACCTCAAGATATGTGGTGATATATGCACATATATATAAAAACATGGGTAATGTAATGTGAAATGGATTACCCTGAAACAGATGCGGATGAATTTAATAGATTGTATGTCTGATACCTTGATCATTCAAGTATTCCAAATGGTATTAACAAATTGATATTATGATATCAAACATTACAGATTGTGATTGAAAATAAATATGCTTATTTTGCTACATTTTAAGACTGTTCATTTAGGAAAATATTATATTGAAAGAACAAGCATTGCTGACTACTGAATATTGTATTTGAGTTCTATGTATTCTTCCAGACTGCTTTATTTGAATTTATGTAAATTTTCATATTTTTCAAGAGTAATTTAAAACTTTAAAGGAATACTTTAAAAGCCCTGAAGTTTTCTTACACTAGGGAAACTATTTGTTATTCATACATGTGAGTTTGATTTATTTCACTTATGAGTATGGTCTCAAGCTGCGTCCAATTATTTATAAATATCTCAACGTGATCCTTCTTTATAGCTGAGTAGTACTCCACTGGATAAAAATACCACAATTTTTTATCCATTCCTCAGTTGATAGACACTTGAGTTGTTTCCAAGATCTGGCAATTACAAATTGTGCTGCTATAAACATAGGTGCACATATATCACTGTGGTATGATGCTTTCAGTTCTTCTGGGAATATGCCCTGAAGTGGAATAGCTGGAATAAATGGGACTTCCAAACCCAGCTTTTTGAGGAATCTCCAAACTGACCTCCACAAAAGCTGTACCAGTCTACACTCCCACCAACAGTGTAGGAGAGTTCCTTTTTCCCCACAGCCTCTCCAGCATTTGTTGTTGTTGGTTTTCTTGATCCTGACCATTCTTTCAGGAGTGAGATGGTATCTCAGTGTGGTTTTAATTTGCATTTCTCTAATGACCAATGATGATGAAGATTTTTTCATGTATTTATTTGCCATTTGCATTTCTTCATCTGAGAAGTGCGTATTCAACTCAGATGCCCATTTTTGGATTGGATCTTTGAATTTTGGGGGTCTGAGTTTTTTTTTTTAATTCTTTATATGTTCTAGACAAGAGTCCCTTGTCTGAGAGAGAGTTCACTAAAATCTTTTCCCAGTTTGTGGGTTTTCTTTTCACTATGCTGGAGATTTCTTTTGACATGCAGAAACTTTTTAATAAGAAGTGGTCCCAGTTATTGATTCTGGGATGTACTTCCTGTGTGGTTTGAGTCCTGTTCATGAATTCTCTACCTAGTCCTATGTCTTCAAGGTTTCTACCCAATTCGTCTTCCAATAGGTTTAGTGTTTCTGTTTTAATATTCAGATCTTTGACCCATTTAGATCTTAATTTAGTACATGGTGATAGACATGGGTGTAGCTTGAATGATTTTATAACATCGTAAGCATTGCATTGATTGTATTTTCTTTCAAAAGTGCCAGTTATTAGACTAATTGCATGAGAAAATATATTGTAAACTCTGCTATAATTCTACTAACCAGTACAAGTGATGTGAGAATGTTTTTCATGAGATTCACAAGATTGCCTTGCTACCAATAAAGCCAGGTAGATATTTCTCGTCTGATCAATTTTAGCATAAATTCCTTTATGATATAGAGCTTCAACAAGGGGCTTTATTACCTTTGTAGTTCAACTAATATATTTTCTATGCAACCTATTTTAATTTATTTGATGTATATTATAATAGTTATGAGTTTTTAGGTTTAAAGGATAATGACAATAAAGTTAATTTCAGTTAGATGGAATGATTTAATTTTTCCATTTGTTATAGAGGAAAAATGATAATAGAATACTGAAGAAAGACAAAAGTGAGACATATATGCTATAGAACAAGAAACATTTTTCAAAGTCTATTTCAAATGTATCAATTTTTACAACATGTCTGCATGATGATTTAGGGAGGCTCTTTGGGTCTGAAAAATGAGATTTATCTATATTCATGGAAGAACAGTAGATTCAAGAAATGTTTTCTGACTAGCTATTGTTTAATCTTAGAAACACAACTGAGACCCTACATACACTCTCAAATGATACAAATTATAAAATTAAGCAGATTACTTTTTAGAGGCCTAAGAAAAGCTTAAAATTTGAACGTGACATAAAATATTTCACAATAAGTTCAGTGTTACAGTAGCAAGTAGTTAGTATATATTATATTTCTCATTCTATATATATATTCCCCTGAGGAATGATGATTCAAAAAGAACATTAATGTTTTACAAACTCTTTTGGGAAAGAAAGGATGTTGAGGTAATTCTAACAAAAGCAGTCAAGAAGCACTACTGGTGTTCCAAAACCTAATGGAATGGTATTTTTAAAAAATTCTAATTATTGAATATTTTGTCCAGAAAAGAATGACAGTGCAATATGCTGGGTACTTCCAATTAATGTTCTTATGTCCATGAGTAACTTGAGAACCAGAGCTAAGGTAAGTAAATTCATAGCCTTACAATTTTCTATCTCTTTACCAGCTATTAAATATTTTTTAAATGAAACCCAGAGTTTGTTATGGAAGCAGTGAAAATTTGTGTAACGTCAGGAGGAAGGAATTTGGCATCACAATCTATTGCTGCTGGAATAAACTAGGGGAAATTTCAAATATATAATTCTCATTTATTGGGATTTTGCACACCAAACATAAACAAATTACTTTTCTTTTATTCCTTTCTGCTTTTGCAAACTTGTGGCAACAAAACAGACAACACTTTGTGATGATGAATATCGCAGTGGCTACAGAAGTGAGCAGGAACCTAATAACATCCAAAGAGTGGTACTGCAACTAGGAGAGATCCTGGTTCCATCAACCCACAAATGCTTGGCCCACTTGTGGCACATGACAAACTCTATTCAGAATACTGCTCATTCCATGAGCCTCACTGCCTGGCCATGCTGAATTCTTGATAATCTCGTAGCATTCTGTTTACAGCTATAGAGGACTCAGAAAGACCAACATTGGGAGCTGGTTAATTTGCCCAAATCTATCATAAGTTTTTAGACACTTCTGTAAAGCTATGTCAAAATATATGCCCCAAAATAAAGAGTAGTAAAAGTGGTACTAACAGGTAGGTCATCTTAGAACATTTAGCTTTTATGTTGAAGTTTTCTTGTAGGCAGTTTTTATATACATGTGACTAGTGAGAAACTGTCATCTTGGAGTTTTTGAAGAGGAATTGTGTCATAGGAGGTGAAATGTAAATTAAGTAGTCTGTTTTCATTCTTCTTCCCCCCTCTAGTTAATTTCCACCTAGTAGTCAGAATTCTGTCTTCTGTTTTTTCCAAAAATCACATAAGATTATTCCATCACACTGCTCAGAATTTTTGCCTTCTCATCATATGTAGAACAACATGCAGATTTTTTGGACCGCAGACAAACAGTATCGCATACAGGCAGTTTCCTCTCCTGCCTTCCCTCTATTGTTCTGCTTACTCAGTATTCTGTATACTTTTCAAATTCATTAAGTTTTGCATAACAAAACATCAAATGTGGGCTACTTAATAAAATGCATCTACCATTATGAATATCTGTTTATTATATAATTGACTGATAATTCTTGTAAAGTAAAAATGTCAGTGTTCATATAATCAAATCATGATTTTGGATGGCATATTGCCTAGAGCCAGTACAACTCTGTCAATTGGTTTTTCATCAGTTTCTTCCTCAAAGTAAGAACTGTTCTAACTATGCATACTATGGGTTTTTTTCTAATTTATGTATGTGAACTTCATAGCATTTACTCCTTTATGTCTATTTATGACTGTAACTTAATTCCATGGTATGTAGTTATACAGATTATTAACATCATTTTATGGTTTTGGAAGTTTTGGATTGTAAACAGCTGTTGACTTTTATGTTTAATTCCATTTTACATTGGTATATTGGTTTATCAAATTGCATATTTTTTGTTTTATTTGGTTAGGCATAATATTGCTGTGATAAAAATGCATGTCAAATTGAGATTACCTTGTTGAATTTATGTGTTTGGAAATATATTATTGAAATATCAACACTTGTTTTTACTTTTATTTTTTTAAAAAGATAAAGATAAAAGAGGACACAACAAAACAGATCAAACAGAAAAATTTGAGCAACATAGTATTTCCCCACAAGACAACCCAACATAACAGAGGCTACCATAACATCTCTTTCCTTGAAATATTTGAGTATACCTTCACAGGCTATAGTATCAAACATAACAAAACAGTATAAAACCATTCAAGAGGATGAAAGCATTACATGGTATTCAGATAATACAATATTATCTCCTTGTCCATAAAAATTGTGTTTATACTATCACATGAAATAAAATCCAATAAGACACAACATGATAAAACTGATGCAGACAGAAGAACAAAATCTTGGTAGGATTTCAAAACAAGTTGACATTAAATCAGCACTAGCTGTTATAATGTCTTGTTTTCTTCAAAATAGCTGTGTATAATATCACACATAATAAAATCAAAAACCCAGAATAAAACCATTCCAATTAATGAACAAAATCATTATAAGGCTTCAAAGCCATATTATGGAGAATCATGATTACCACACAGTTTTATGTATTTTTACCATTTCTTACACAAGGGAGACTATTCGTTATTTATATATGTGAGCTTGATTTATTTCACTTATGAGTATGCTCTTAAGCTGCATCTATTTATTTATAAATATCTCAATGTGATCACTTTTAAAGCTGAGTAGTACTCCATTGTATAAAAATATAACAGCTTTTTTATCCATTCCTCAGTTGACGGACACTTAGGTTGTTTCCAAAATCTAGCTAATTCAAATTGTGCTGCTATAAACATGGGTGCACATATATCACTGTGGTATGATGTTTTCAGTTCTTCTGGGAATATGTCTAGAAGTGGAATAGTTGGAACAAATAGGACTTTCAATACCAGGTTTTTGAGAAATCTCCAGACTAATCTCCACAATGTTTGCACTAGTCTATACTCCCAACAGTGCATGAGAGTTCCTTTTCCCCACAGCCTCTCTAGTATTTGTTGTTGATGGTTTTCTTGATCCTGGCCGTTCTTTCAGGAGAGAGGTGGAATCTCAGTGTGGTTTTAATTTGCATTATCTGACAACTGTGTATTCATCTCATGTCCATTTTTGGATTCAGTCTTGAGATTCGAGGATGAGATCTTTTTTTAATTTTTTATATATTTTAGACAGAATTCCTTTGTCTGAGGGACAGTTGACTAAGATTTTTTTCTCAGTTTGTGGGTTTTCTCTTTAGTATGCTGGATATTTCTTTTGACGTGCAGAAATGTTTTAATAAGATCTGATCCCAGTTATTGATTCTGGGAAGTATTTCCCGTGCAGTTTGATTCCTGTTCATAAATTCGGTACCTATCCTTATGTGTTCAAGTTTTTACAAATTTGTCTTCCAATAGAGTTAGTTCCTGTTTTAATATTCATATCTTTGATCCATTTAGATTTTAATTTAGTACATGGTGATAAACATGGGTCTAGTTGTAGTTTTCAGCATATGGAGAGCCAACTTTTAAAACACCATGTATTAAAGATATGGTCATTCTTCCAGTTAACGTATTTGGCCCCTTTATCAAAGATAAGGTGGTTGAGTGTGTTTGTGGTTGTAATGTATCTTCTAAACTGGTCCATTGATCTTTGGCTCTGTTTTGATTCCAGTACCATGTTGATTTTACTACAGTTGCTTTGTAGTGTAACTTCAAGTCGGGGAATGTGAAGCCTTCTGCCTTGCTTTTGCTACTTAGAACTGTCTTTGATATTCTAGGTCTCTTTTCACTCCACATGAATTTTAGGAGTGATTTCTTGAGAACTATTAGGAAAGTTGATGGTATATTTATTGGGATTGCATTGAATCTGTATAAGAGTTTTGGGAAAATAGCCATTTTCATAATATTTACTCTTCCTATCCATGAGCAAGGGATGTCTTTCCATTTTCTGAGATTATCTTTAATTTATTTTATCAAGGTATTATAATTTCCCTATATAGATCTTTCACTACTTTCATGAGAATAATTCCTAAGCATTTCATTTTTTTTTTTGGAAGTAGTGTGAAGTGTGTGGCTTCTCTTATTACTCTCTCTCTCTATGAAATTGTTGTTAGTGTACAGATATGCTATTGAATTGTGAGTATTGATTTTGTATCCAGGTACATTGCTGAATTTATTATGTCTAGGAGACTTTCAATAGAGCTTTGGGGGTCTTCTTCTATGTAGAGTATCATTTCAGGCACAAATAGTGATAATTTGACTTCCTCCTTTCCTGTCTTTACTCTTTTATTTCTCTCTCTCTAGTCTCATTGCTCTGGCTAGTATTTCCAGTACTATATTAAACTGGAGTGGTGATAAAGGACACCCTTGTCTTGTGCCTGATTTTAAGATGAAGGCCTTTAAATTCAGGCCATTTAGTATGATACTGGCTGTTGGTTTGTTGTAAATGACATTTATTATATTGAGGTAAAGACCACATATTCCAATTTTCTATAAGGTTCTTATTATGAATGAATCTTGGACTTAGCAAAAGCTTTTTCTGCAACTATATAAATGATCATGTGATTCTTACTTTTGTCTTTGTTGATATCGTGGATTACATTTACTGATTTACATATGTTGAGCCATCTCTGCATGCCTGAGGTGAACCCCACTTGGTGATGGTGTATAATCTTCTTGATGATTTGCTGCATCCTGTTTGCCAATATTTTATTGAGGATTTTTGCACATATGTTCATTAGGGAGATTGATATGTAGTTCTCTTTTTAGTTGGGTCTTTCTCAGGTTTTGGTACTAAAGTAATAATTGCTTCCAGGAATGACTTAGGAAAGATTGCTTCCCTTTTGGTTTCATTGAAGAGTTTGAGGAGGGTCAGCATTATTTCTTGGTTGTATTTCTTGCAGGATTCCTCATTGAATTCATCTGGGCCAGGGCTATTCTTTGTAGGTAAGGACTTAATTACATTTTCAATTCATTAACAGAAATTTTATTATTCATTAGTTTTACATCTTCTTAACCTAGCTTTGGTACTTCGTATGTTTCTAGGAATCTGTCTATTTCTTCCCTGTTACTTCAGGTTTTCGAAATAGGTGTTGTTGATCTGTACTTCTACAGAGTCTGTAGTGATTTTGCCTTTTTCATTACTTATTGCATGAATTTGAGCTTTTTATTTCCTTTTTTAAAATAAGGTTGTCTAGGGGATTATCAATATTATTTATTCTTTCAAGCAACCAACTCTGATTCATTGATTCTTTGGATTGTTTTCTTAGTCTCTATTGCATTAATTTCTACTCTGCTTTTTATAATTTTCTCACTTCTTTTGGCTTTGGACTTGACTTGCTCTTCTTTTTCTAGATGTTTGAGGTGTAGTATCAGGTTATTTATTTATGTATATTCATCCTGTTTTCCTGATATGGGAATTCAGTGAATAAATTTTCTTCTGAGAGCAGCTTGTATTGCATCCCACAGATTCCAGTAAGTTGTATTTATATTTTTGTTTTCTTGTAGACATTGTTTAATTTCTTCTTTAATTTCCCCTGTGACCCAATGATTGCTCAAAAGAGTGATATTCATTTTCCATGTATTTGTGGAATTTTTGCAGTTTCTTTTATCAGTATTTTCTAGTTTCATGGTGCTATGATCTGATAACACTCACGGGGTAATTTCAGCTCCTTTGCATGTATTTAAATATGTTCTATCAACTAATATATGATCTATTTATAGAATGTCTCGTGTACTGCTGTGAATGTGTATTCTGATGTTGTTGGATAGAACACTCTGTATATGTTTATCAAGTCCATTTGTTCACAGGTGTGATTCATTTCTGTTATTTCTTTGCTGATTTTCAGTCTGGATGATCAGTCCCTTGGTGTAAATGGTCTGTTAAGGTCTCCTGTTATAATCATGCTATTGCTAATTTGATTTTCCATTTCCATTAGTATTTGTTTTTTATAAATCGGTGCTCTGGAATTAGGTGTATATATATTTAAGATTGTTATCACTTCCTCTTGAAGCTTTTCCCTAATCAGTATGTAATGATCTTCATTATCTCTTCTGATCATTCTTGGTTTGAAGTTCACATTGCCTGCAAACAGAATAGCTACTCCTACTTTTTTTGAGGGGGGATGTCCTGATGCATGAAGTATTGTTGTCCATCCTTTGACTTTCCATCCGTGAGTATCCTTTTGGGTTAGATGAGTTTCTTGTAGACAGCATATGGTTGGATGTTTTGTCTTGATCCATTCTGCCAGTCTGCTTCTCTTCATTGTTGAATTGAGAACATTTACATTAATATATACAACTGTTATATATTGGTTTATTGTTGACATGTTATCTTTCTGCTGTTGCATCTTTATCTTTCCATTCTGTTTAATTGTCTGGTTTGCTTCGTGGTTTTTTACTAAGTGTATCTAAACTCTCTTTCAGTATTCTTTGTAGGTTTGGCTTGGTGATCATGAAATTCTTCAGCTGTTTTTTGTTGTAGAAATATCTTATTTCTCCATACATTTTAAAGTACAGTTTTGCACGGTACATCAGTCTGGGTTGGAAGTCATTTTCCTTTAGGTTCTGAGGTCCTTCACTCCTTGCTCTTCTTGATTTTATTGTTTGTGCTGAGAAGTTTGCTGTGATTCTGATAAGTTTTCTTTTATAGGTGATCTGTCTTTTCTCTCTGACAGCTTTTAATATTCTATTACTATGGTTGATTTCTGGGATGGTGATCATTATATATTTGGGTGTAGCTTTATACTGGTTATCACTATTTGGAGTTCTGTATGCTTCACTGATCCTGCTGTAAGTTTCCGTTATCATGTTTGTGATATTTGCAACTATTACCCTCTAAATATCCTCTTGACATCCTTTATGTTGTCCTCTTCTTTTTCATTTATCCCTGTCAATTGTATGTTGTTTTTCTTTGCATCATCTTTCAGCTGTTGAATTGTTATTTCCTGATTCCTTGTTATTTTTAAAAGATCTTGCCTTTCTTGCTCACTAGCTGTAATCCTCTCTTCAAGGTCTGAAATTCTGTCTTCACTTTCATTGAGGCAGTTTTTGCAACTTTCAATGGATTTTTTTATTTCATGTATATCTGTTTTTTTTATTTCATGGAATCTGCTTCATGTACTCTGTCTGTTTCTTTTTTTTTTTTTTTTTGTCTTTTTCCTTTTTATTGGTACCAGGGATCGAACTCACGACTGCCTGCTTGCAAGGCATGCACTTATGCCGCTGAGCTAAATCCCCAGCCCCTTGTCTGTTTCTTACATTGTTCATCCAGGGTTTCTCTTTTTGTTTTGTTCCTCTAATTTTTTAACTGTGTCTTCTTTAGATGTGTTCAGCATCTCTTTCATTTCTTTTATCATTCCTTTTTTTACCTGGGTGATTATTTCTAGTTTGAACTCCTTTAAAGCTTCCTAGAGTTGCTTCTTTATTTTAGTTGTTATTATTTCTGGTATTTCAGGTGTATGGCATATATTTTCTTCTTTGTACATAGCTGCTATGATTTCTTGGGATGGGCTGGAGGTTTAGGATTGTATTTTGGTCTTTCATTTTGTCATTTTCCTATATTTCCCTATTTCCAGTGTTGTTCCAAGGCTTCCCCTGAGCCTATTAGAAATCTTCTTCTTTGCCCCAAGCTCCTGGGACTCCAGCTGCCCAGTTCTATGGATTGAGAGAGGGTCACTGTGGATGGATCAGGCAGACCCAATATCAGTGGAGCCAGTGGAGTGTGACAGCAAGCTGAGAAGTTCCTCAGCTAGTGGGAGCAATGATCTTAAACTCCTGGGGCTCTGGATGGTGCAGGGACACTCACCTCCAGCCACCCAGTTTCCAAATTGAGGGCACAGGCAGGCCCAAGACCCTGACAGCAGTAAATCATGGAAGGAAGCTGGGATGTTGGTGCAGGCAGGCTCAAGACCTTTGGAGCCATTCCAGTGAGCCAGGAAGCTAGGAAGTCCCTTGACTGGTGAGAGCAATGATCACAAACTCTAGGGGCTCCAATTGGTGCACAGACACTCACCTCTGGGTGCCCTGTTCCTAGGACTGAGAGAGGGTCACTGGGGGTGTGGCAAGCAGGCCCAGGGCCTGCAGAGCCAGTGAAATGTGGCAGGAAGCTATGAAGTTCCTTGGCCGGTGGGGGGCAATGATCTTAAACTCTTATGTTTTGGGATGGTGCGGGCACACTGACTTCTAGCCACCTAGTTTCCAAATTGAGGGCACAGGCAGGCCCAGGACTCCCAGAGCAAGTCAAGTGTGGCAGGAAGCTGGGAAATACCTTGACTGGTGAGGCCAATGATCTTAACTTCCCCAGCTTTGGGATGGTGCAGGGACACTCACCTTCAGCCACCCAGTTTCCAGAATTGAGGGCACAGATCGGCCCAAGACCCCCAGAGCAGGCCAAGTGTCCCAGGAAGCTAGAAGGTTGATGTAGGCAGGACCAAGACCTGCAGAGCCAGTCGACTGTGGCAGAAAGCTGGGAAGTTCCTTGATTGGTGGTGGGAGCCATGATCCCAAACTCCCAGGGCTCAGGATGGTTCATGCACACTCACCTGCAGCCAGCCAGTTCCCAGGATTAAGAGAGGTTCGCTCAGAATATCAATTCTTAAGAAGGATTTATCAAAGTTTTAAACTTTAAAAGCCTTAATTCAACTATATAAGGTCACTACACTCTTTACATTTGGGGATTTTTTTTTTTGTACCAGGGATCAAACTCATGGTCTCATGCTGGTTAGACAGGAGCTTTGCACTGAGGTACATCCTTGACCCTATACTTTAGATTTTTAAAAATTTATTTATAGATTTTATGTCACAAATATTTAATTTTTTTACTTTGCTTCCATTTTTTATTAAGCTTTTCAAATCTGTTTTCTGTCTTAGTCACTTTATGCTCATCACTGAGACAAAATACCTAATGCCCAAGTTGGGAAAGGAAAGATTTATTTCTTACAGTTTTTGGAGGTTTTAGTACACACTCAGTTGGCTCCAAGGCAGGCTGGCATGACTGGGCTAGTTTATGGTGGCTGCAAACAGCAAACTCAAACCAGCAAAGAGCAAGACACACCTTCTTCCTGCCATTACATCACATCCTTGCTCCACCCCTATGTGGGTGGCACACTGACACCATCAATCCAAGCACTAGATAACGAACCATAACAAATACACAATGCAAACTCATGAGGCCTGGGGGACACACACGTAAACCATAACATTCCACCCCTGGCCCCAGGACTTAGTACATCCTTTATACAAAAGACATTTAGTCCACCTCCAACAGTTGCCAGAGTCCTAAGTTTCAGCATTGCTGAACAGTTCAAGTCCCAAGTCTCCTGCAAGATCTATGGTAAACTCTTGTAACCCCCTGTACAAATGAAACAAGGTTAAACATTTCTGAAATGCAAAGGCACAAGATAAACATTACCATTCCAAAAGTTACAAACAGGGGAATAGAAAGCAGTGGAAACAAAGCAAGTCCAACTTCCAGCAGGGCAAACATTAAGTCCTAGAGTTCCATGCTCAGCATCTGAAGCAATCTGGTTGCAAGCTCCAAAAGACTTGGGTGATTCCACTCCCAGTGCACTGTCAGTGATTTTAACTCCTGAAGCTTTTCTCTTAAATCTTTTCTGCTCGATTTTTGCAGCTTTCCTTGTATCATCCACATTCCTGGCTTTTCCAAACTTTTGGGTCTCCACTGCACCTTCAGCTTCACCCTTACATCTTCACAAATTGCCCTCTCAGGGGCACACTGCTTGGCTTCCCAGGCCCTTTGGAATTGAGGTGGAAGCCATCTTACCCTCAGAATTTGTACATTTTCCTTGCACCTAAAATCAGCACCCTGTGGATGCTGCCAAGGTTTGCTGCTAGCTGAAGCAGTAGCCAGGCTAGTCTCCTTCTTGGCTGTAGGGGTCAGTTGCCTGGATTGCAGAGTTCTGTTTTTCTGATTGTAACAAAATCTTCTCCATGTTGCCTCCGTTCTGGAAACTCATGTGGCCTCTGTCACCATTCTGGAACCTCACTTGGCCTCAATCGCCATTCTGGAGCAATGGCATTCTGTAGCTTTTTCCTCTGAGCAAATTTTTTTATCTTTGCTGTGAGGCTTCACAGGGTGGGGACCTGCTTCCTGGGGTGCCCTGGGGCCATCTTTCTCATCTTTCTGTTTCTCCTCAGGAATCAAAATCTCAACTGTCTTTACAATCCACACCCTTCCTGGAATTTTCCCAACTCACAGCATTGTACATTATCCTGCTGGGTTCTTTGCTCCTGATTTGAAACATAAAGCTGGCTGAAAGCCCCCAATAATAGCCATCCCACAGCCTTAATGTTCAATTGCTTTTTAATTTCTTTTTTAAGATTAATCAGTCCATTGCCCGTTGTCTCAGTCTCAGGCAAAGTCTCTGGGCAGGAACAAAATGCAGACAAACTTTCTGCCAAGCCGTAACACACATCATGTGGAGTCCAACGACCAATGCACTCCTTCCCAACAGAAACCTCCCAAGCCTGGTCTTTACCATCTGCCTTTCTATCAGACTTCTGGTCTCTTGAGCTCTGACCAGAATCTCCTCTACAAAACAGCCTAAGCTGCTCCAGCTCTATGCATCTAGGCAACATGTCTGAATCTTTCCAAACTCTGCCCACAAGCCATTTCCAAAGCCTCTTGAAAAACATTGCCAGGTATAGTCACAGCAAATGACCCCACTCCTCGGTACCAAATTTCTGTCTTGGTTAAATTATGCTCGTCGCTGAGACAAAATACCTGATACCTAAGTTGGGAAAGGAAAGGTTTATTTCTTCTTACAGTTTTTGGAGGTTTTATTCCACACTCAGTTGGCTCCAAGGAAGGCTGGCATGGCTGGGCTACAGTTTATGGTGGCTGCAAACAGCAAACTCAAACCAGCAAAGAGCAAGACACACCTTCTTCCTGCCATTACATCACATCCTTGCTCCACCCCTATGTGGTTGGCACACTGACACCATCAATCCAAGCACTAGATAATGAACCATCACAAATACACAATGCAAACTCATGCGGCCTGGGGGACACACACATAAACCATGACACTTTTATTCATTATTTTTTCATATTTTCAATGTTTTTAATACTGATAATTCAAAACTTCATACTGTCAAAATAGATGTATTTATAGTTGTACTTTTTCAGTTTTAAAGATGTTCATATTGAAACAATAAACTAGTACAAAAATTAAGAAATATTATATGGAACAATTAATTAATTAACATTATGAAGTACTCATTTTAATATATAATTATATTTCACTTATTTGATGATGATAAAGGTACAGCAGTTTACTTTAGTATGACTTCCCATAACCGTGCTTATTCCTTTACTCATAGACCTCAGACACAATTACATAAGATATATTTTACAAACAAAATATTTGGTGCACTTTGAAATCCAGGCTGCCTTTGTACTGTAGTGATTTAGCCTGTTTATGTTTAAGGTAAGTATAATATATTTAAATCTTTGATTTTCTACATTTCCTCTATTTATCCAACATGAATTATCTTTCTTTAGTATCTCAACTCTTTGCAAAGTATTTCAAGATGCAATTCTGTTATTTGTTTTTTAATAATATATTGTTAAAGTATTTCTGTAATGATATCCTTTTGGCATAGTAGTATCACTGATCATTTCAGACAATGCTAATTTCATATTAGAAACATTACATATTTTAAAATTTTTGTGGTATTTTTGGTAAGTTTGATTACTGAAAATATAATTTGTTAGCCTTAAAATATTTTATGATTTAAAAAATATGATCATGAAAGGATGAATCTATTTATTTTGAACAAAAGTAACAATCTGCAAATAAAATATCTGCAAAAGGCCTTAGGTTTATATTTAATACAGGATTCTTACAATGAAATACTAAGAAGACAACCTAGTTATGAAAAGTTTCAGAGGTTGAAAAAGTTATCTCAGTGAAGTATAAATATGAATAATCAAAAGGCATGTGAGCAACTATTCATTACTTTTATAAATAAGTGAAATAAAAAGTGAGGTCACAATAATATAGCACAGTGTGACCCCTGTCAAATCGAAGATGTAGATGACAATAGGTATTGTAATGGTGTGGAAAATTCAGAGTCTTACTGCACTACTGGTTCAAGGTATAAAATACAGACTTTTTTGGAAAGTACATTGACTTGCTCCACAGCACAAAGATCCTCTATGAGGTAGTAATTCTAATCTTTGCTAATGTACAAAGGAAGTAAAACATACATTCACACAAAACATTCAAAGACTTGTTCATCATAGTCAAAACTGGAGACACAAACAAATCATACAGTAGAAACTAGATAAATAAAATATGGTGTTTCATTCTAATTCTTGCTATTCAGTAGTAGAAATAAATGTGAGAAATGCTACAACATGGACAAAAGTACAAGCCTAATGGTGAGTGGAATAACACTTTCCAGCATGTTGAACATTGTACAATCTAATTTGATGGAACTGGATATACAAAATATTCTTTCTCATACATTTGTGTTTTCTTTTTACCATAACAAAATACTGAAATTATGAAACATCTGAAATTATGGTAAGAGAGGTTTGATCTTCTCAAAGTGTGTGCAATTTATGAAAAACATAATTTCAGAAAGTTTAGATACTGATTTGAAAAGGTTTACTCAATTTTTAATGCATTAAATTATACTACATTTATTGTTCTTTGCAGCTATGCATTCTTTCATAGTAAGAAACATGTATTCATTACATTTTGGTACACAGTAAATTTTTTATGTATTTTGAATATTTTTATTAATAACTAATCAAGCATTAAAGCTATGAGGTCAGTTTGTAGTTAAAATCATTGGTCAAATGTAAATCTTATTTCATAGTATAAAAATCATTTCAGTTTTCAAAACTGTGTTCAAAATAGGGTGATATCTATACTTACCATCAAAATATCTGATCTAAAAAAGTAACCAATAAAAGTACTCAAAAGGATAATTAATGACTGTTTACATTTCATTGACCAAATCTATGCTTTACATTGTGATGAAATCCAGTCTAAAATCCTTTGCTTTTCAAGGGGGCAATATTATTATCAAATTCCATAGCACCCAGTTTTATAAAACAAGTATAGCAGAAATGATAAACGAAATCAGCAGTAGCACAATTATAACAAGAGACCATAACACACCATTGACACCAAAAGTCAGATCTACCAGACCAAAAATCAGCAAAGAAATAGCAGAAATGAATCACACAGGTGAACAAACGGACTTATTAGACATATACAAAGTGTTCCACCCAACAACATCATAATAGATATTATTCTCAGCAGTACATGGGTCATTCTCTAAAATAGACCACATATTAGCTCACAGAACATATTTCAATACATGCTAAAGAGTTGAAATTATTGCTTGCATGTTATTAGATCATAGCCCTTGAATTCAGAAATTAATGATAAAAGATAAGGCAAAAGTCCCAAAAACACATGGAAACTGAATAACACACTCTTGAGTAATCAGTGGGTAACAGGAGAAATTAAAGAAGAAATTAAACACTACCTACAAGAAAATGAAAACACAAATACAACTTACTGGAATATGTGGGATACAATAAAAGCCATCCTCAAAGGAAAATTTATTGCACTGAGTTCCCACATTAGGAAAAGAGAATGAATACAAATAAATATCCTGATGTTACACTTCGAATGTCTAGAAAAAGAAGAGCCAGTCAAGCCCAAAGCTAAGAGAGGAAATTATAAAAATCAGGGCAGAAATCAATGAATGCAATAGGGAATAATAAAATAATCCAATGAATCAAAGAGTTGGTTCTTTGAAATAATAAATAAAATTGATAAACCCCTAGCCAACCTTATGAAAAAAGGGACAAAAAAGCTCAAGTTCATGCAATAAGTAGTGTAAAATGTGAAATCACTACAGACTCTATAGAAATACAGAAGATCATCAACACCTCTACCCTCAAAGGTTTGATAACACAGAAGAAGTAAATAGATTCCTAGAAACATATGAAGTACCAAGGCTAGGTTAAGAATATGGAAACCTGCTGAATAACCCAATTGCTATAAATGAAATTGAAAATGTAATTAAGTCCTTACCTATAAAGAAGAGCCCAGGCCCAGACGGATTCACTGTAGAATTTGACAAAAAGTACAAAAAAGATCTAATGCCAACACTTCTCAAACTCTTCAATGAAACTAAAAGGGAAGCAACACTTCCTAAGTGATTCCTGGAAGCAAATATTGATCCAGAACCAAAACATGAGAAAGACTCAACTAAAAAAGGGAACTACATGCCAATCACCATAATTAACACAGATGCAAAAATCCTTAATAAAATAATGGCAAATACAATGCAACAAATCATCAAGAAGATTATGAACCATGACCACGTGGTATTCACCCCAGGCATGCAGGGATGGTTCAACATACACAAATCAAAAAATGCAATCCACTGTATCAATAAAGCCAAAAGTAAAAATCACTTGATCATTTCTATAGATGCAGAAAAAGCTTTTGATAAGGTCCAACATTCATTTATGATAAGAACCATACAGAAAATTGGAATAAATGGTCTTTACCTCAATATAATAAAGGGCATCTATGAAAAACCAATAGCCGGGATCACACTAAATGGCCAAATATTGAAGGCCTTTACTTTAAAATCAGACACAAGTCAAGGATGTCCCTTATCACTACTCCTATTTAATATAGTACTGGAAATACCAAGCCAGAGCAATTAGACAAGAGAGAGAAATAAAAGGATAAAGGTAAGAAAGCAGGAATTCAAATTATCATTATTTGCAAATGACATGATATTCTACATAGAAGACTCCTAAAACTCCATTGAAAGACCCTTAGATATAATAAATAAGTTCAGCAATGTAGCTGGATACAAAATCAATACTCAAAAATCAGTAGCATTTCTATACACTAACAATAAAATCAGAGAGAGAGAAATAAGAGAAGCCACACCCTTCACACTAGCAACAAAAAAGTGAAATATTTAGGAATTACTCTCAAGAAAGAAGTGAAAGACCTATTAAAGGAAAAATTATAATACACTAAAAAAAATTGAAGGTGATCTTAGAAAATGGAGAGACATTCCTTGCTCATGGATTAGAAGAATAAATATTGTGAAAATGGCCATTCTCCCAAAACTTTTATACAGATTCAATGCAATCCCAATAAAAATGATATCAATATACCTCATAGATTTAGAGAAATCACCCCTCAAATTCATCTGGAGTGAGAAGAGATCTAAAATAGCAAAGACAGTTCTAAGCAGCAAAGACAAGGCAGGAGGCATCAAAATCCTTGACTTGAAGTTATATTACAAGGCTCCTGTAATAAAATGAAGATCGTACTGGAATAAAAAAAAAAGCCCAAGATCAATGGAATAGATTAGAACATGCAACCACAAATACAAACACACTCAACCACCTTATCTCTGATAAAGGGGCCTAACAGGTTCCCTCGAACAAGGCTAGTGTCTTTAATAAATGGCGTTGGAAAAACTGGCTCTCCATAGGCCAAAAAGTAAAACTAGACCTATGCCTATCACCATGTACTAAATTAAAATGTTAATGGATCAAAGATATGAATATTAAAACAATAACACTAAATCTATCGGAAGCCAAATAGGGTAAAAACCTTCAAGACATAGGGGTAGGTTGAGAATTCATGAAAAGTATTTCCCACAGGAAATACTTCTCAGAATCAATAACTGTGATCAGCTGTTACTAAAAAGTACTTGCATGTCAAAACAAATCTCCAGCATAGTGAAAAGAAAACCCACAAACTGGGAAAAAATCTGAGTCAAGTGTCCCTCAGACAAAGGACTTCCATCTAAAACATATAAAGAATTAAAAAAATCAGACCCCCAAAATCAAAGATCCAATCCAAAACTTGGCATCTGAGATTATACACAATTCTCAGATGAAGAAATACAAATGGCAAATAAATACATGAAAAAATGTTCATCATCATTACTCATTAGAGAAATGCCAATTAAAACCACACTGAGATTCCATCTCACTCCTGAAAGAATGGCCAGGATCAAGAAAACCACCAATAGCAAATGCTAGAGAGACTATGGGGGAAAAGGAACTCTCCTGCAGTGTTGGTGGGAGTGTAGACTGGTGCAAGCGTTGTCGAGGTCAGTTTGGAGATTTCTCAAAAACTGGAATTGGAAGTCTCATTTGTTCCACCTATTCCACTTCTAGGCAAATTTCCAGAAGAACTGAAAGCATCATACCACAGTGATATGTGTGCACCCATGTTTATAGCAGCCCAATTTGTAATAGCCAGATCTTGGAAACAACCAAAGTGTCCATCAACTGAGGAATGCATTAAAAAAAATTGTGGTATTTTTATACAATGGAGTACTACTCAGCTATAAAGAATGATCACGTTGATATATTTATAAGTAAATGGGCACAGCTTGAAACCATACTCATAAGTGAAATAAATCAAACTCATATGTATGAATACCAAAAGTTTCCCTAGTGTAAGAAATGATATAAATACATAAAAGTATCTGGTAATCATGATTCCCCATTATACTGCTTTGAAGCCTTATTATGTTTTCACCCATTAGTTGGAATGGTTTTATTCTGGGCTGTTTCATTTTACTGTCTGTGATGGTATGAACAGCTATTTTGAAGAAAACAAGACATCCTAATAGCTAATACTGATTTAATTTCATCTTGTTTTGAAGTCTCATCAAATTGTTGTTCTTCTGTCTCCATTGGTTTTATCATGTTGTATCTTATGGATTTTATTATATGTGATAGTTCAAACAAAAATTTTAATAGGCAAAGAGATAATATAGAAACCATTGTTCATTTTCTGTTAGCTGGTTCTAAATACCCTGCAATACTTTCATCCTCTGGAATGGTTTCACACTGTCTTGATACGTTTGACGCTGTGGTATATGAAGTTGTTCTCAAATATTTCATGGAAAGAAACACTACGATAATTACTATTAAGATGGGTTATCTTGTGGTGAAAAACTATGTTGCTTAAATTTTTCTGTTCCGACCTTTGTTGTTATGTTGTTATGTCCTCTTTTATCTCAATCTCCCTCTTTATTTAAAATTTATTTATATCCTTATTTTTTAATTAAGGGAAAAATTAATTTAAAAATTAGCAGGATATATTATAGTAAGTTTTTTGATTTTCTATAAACTTGATTTGAAGCCCTGTATTTCTCTCACCATCTTGTTTTGACTGATTATATCTATTCTGTTTCATTTGATAGTGTCAAGTTTGAGGGTATAGGCATCTGCGTTGAAGACAATAAATACACCATGATGCCCATTCTAGTTTAATTGTTATCTTCTTTTGAAGTCCTGTAATATCTCCAGTATTTCAGTGTTATTGGTTTTCATCTGTAGTGTTTTGTTCAATTTTATGATACCTGATTATATAGGCAATTCTTTTTAAGGTACCCAAAATGTGTAATTGTTATTGTAAAAAAGAGAGGAATACAAAGTGTTCTAAAGGTTACAACTGCAAGTGTGTTTTATGTGTGTAAGATACTTGACCATATTACAAAGTGTTTGTTGGATCATTGAACACAACTGTTTGCAGTCTCATTGTTTGAATGTCCACTTTGTATGCTTTAATTTTGTAACTTGAACAACTATTTCTAAGATGACAATATGTAATCTATTAACTAGGGATTTCTTACTATTTATTTTTCTGAAATTCTATATTACTTGTACCCATTTACAGATTTTTTCTCTTTAAATAAAATTTATATTGTCATCAGACCACTCTGTATTTTTTTTAGCAAGTATTTTATTAGGTCCAAATTTCCATCATGTGCTTTTTTTCCTCTTTATAATTTTCTATCACCAGTCCTTCCCTGACATCTTGTTTTAAAAGAACTCTTTCCTTACATTCAGGGTTGAGGCTAATTTCAGTCACACTAGTGCATTTACACATCATGAGATTCCAAGATAGTGCCTGCTTGATAATGTTTAGAAGGCAACAGTAATCAGGTTCTCATTACCATGTTGATAGTGCAACTCAGAGAAGGGCAAATTTATCACTGGAATATTGAGAATCTCACTCAAGGCCATTACTATTTATCTTTGAAATCTTCATCTTCACTCCTGATTAGTTGGTTCACTTTCAGTTAATGAGACAAATTTCTGAACTGCTACTCTGGAGAAACATCTATTGAAGTTGGCAAAGACAGACATTTTTTAAAAAAGAATATCACTCCTCTGTATAAGCTGAGGAAGATTTAAGAGAAACAGGAAAATTAATTTTCTTTAGGTTTCTCAGCATAAGGAGGCTGGTATGAGTCCTGCACTGGCAGAAGCTGATTACTGTGGAGCCTCAATTTAAAATCCATCTCATAAAAAACACCTTAGGTTATGATCAGAAATTTAAATTTAACCTACATGGAGAGTCTGTAGTTATGTCTCAAAGGTCTCAAATGCCTGATGATGCCACAAGAACATATATAACCATCAGTGTAGCCAAGATATGTGTGTTTTGGATGTGATTTCAGTCAGTGCTCTATATTCCCTGACTTTAAGTAACTATACAACAAGGAAATCTTCCTCAAGCACTTTGATTAGTCTCACATAAATTTAACCTTTAAAAAGTTCTGGGAGGAACATTATAGCATCCTTTCTTGTGTGGGATTGAGAAATCTTGGGCAGCTGGGAACATTGAAACTGGAAATTGAACACAGGTTCAAGGCTGCTGCATGGCTGGGCAAGAAAAGATAACAGCTGAGGACACCTGACTCCAACTCCAAACAACTAAATAAAGACAGTAGCTGCAGGAATTTCACATCTGTAGTGAAATGCAGCATGAATGTCTTCTCCTAAGACACTTTTCCTTGTTAATGTAGTTTTTACATGGAAAGTTCATGAACTACTCCCAAGATCTGTTCAATGTTTTGCATTGTTTGAAAAATAATTAAATATAGGTTACCAGGAGGCATTCTCTGTCTTATCCACTAGAGTCCCTGAACTCTGTAGAGGGTTTTGATCCTCCTGGAGCCCTAAAAATTGTATCATTTATCTCATTTATTTTAATTGTTCACCACACATTCATTCATTTGGGAGACTGTGGCTCTAGTCCAGGTCCTCCATAATTATTGCTGGAATAGGGATTTGAAATCCTTGGACTAAGAATTTTGAATGAGTTAAGTCTGCCTAGAGAGGAAAGTCTGTGTGTGGAAAGTATGGATGTGGAGGAGATCTTTACAGGATGAAAACCCCTCATTAGTGGTGCTAGAAGAAAAGAGGGAAGCACAAGGTAGAATCTTTCTGCTGTGAACAAGCCATTTTTTCTAGTGGTAAAAATAGTGCTGGGGATATAGTTCAGTGGCACAAGTGCCTGCCTGCCAAACACAAGGTCCTGAGTTCAATTAATAGAAACAAAAAAAAATGGGGCAAAATCTTTCAGCTGAAGAGCAAAGATATTTATGGCCAGTTCAAGGCCTGCTTACATGCTCTGGAGGTTACGTGCCAAAGAGAGACTTAGCAAAAATATTAAAAGAGGTAACTGTACATAATCCAAGGCATAATAGATATTGATAACTGGAAATAAGTTGTAAATATTCTTAAAAAGGCACATAATGCAGGAAAAATCACCTTTCCTAAGACATTCTAAATTTGGAACCTAGTTCATTCAGTTTTGTATCCACTACAGAGCTCACTGTTGATATTTTCTGATTGAGACACTGAGGAAATAAAAGTGCTACAAGGCGTGGCTCCTGTGACCAAGGTGGGAGAGTAGCATGAGTAACATGTCGCAGGGCTCTATCCAGAAGTTTATGCGTTTTAAGAAGAGAAGCTGCTATGAAAAGGGAGCATATAGCTTTTCTGCTTGTTTCCCAGTTTGAATTGAAAAAGATTCTAATGACCATGTGAATTTTGTTCAAATGCCTTTTAAAACACAACTGTGAAAAACCTTAAATTATGGTAAATAATATAATCTAAAATCCATTTATAGTGGAACTCCTTATTTCACCTTAATATTTTATTTTAAAGATAATAAGACAAAAAAACAGAACAAAAAAATCAAAACAGAACAATGCAAGCAACACAGCAGTCCGCAATCAGACAACCAGACATCAACAGTAGTAACCATAATGTCTTTCTTTTTTGATATAGCTAAGCATACCTTCAAACACAATAATATTAAACATAATAAAATAGTATAAAATCATTCCAAATAATAAAAGCCTTACAAGACTTCAAAACCAAATAACAGGAAACGAACAATGAAATAGTATAAAATCATTCCAAATAATAAAAGCCTTACAAGACTTCAAAACCAAATAACAGGAAATGAACAATGTCTATTATAATATCTCATTTTTCTCAAAAGATTTATTTATACAATCACATATAACAAAATCAAATGAAACACAACAGGATTGAATACAGTATATCACTGGATCTTGTTTTTTGATCTACTCTCCCTGTGTTTCTTTTTATTGCTGACCTGGTGCCATCTACATTAATGGTTACAACCAGCATACATTGGTTTGTCTCTGCCTGCTACTGTCCTGTGTTGCCCTCCACTTTTCCCCTTCATTCAATTGCCTGTCTTGTTTGGCAGTCCTCCTCTGATGCTACCCCTGAAACCATGATCATCTTTATCTCTCTCCAGAATATTCTTTAGCACATTCTGTAAGGTTGATTTGGTAGTCATAAATTCCTTCAGTTCCTCTTTATCATGGAAGTATCTTATTTTTCCATCAATTTTGTAAGATAGCTTTGCTGGGTAAAAAAATCTGGCTTGGAAGTTGTTTTCTTTCAGGTTCTGAAACACTTCGCTTCAAACTCTTCTTGATTTGATGGTTTGTGTGCATACGTCTGCTATGATTCTGACTGGTTTCCTTTATAGGTGATCTGTTTATTTTCTCTAACAGCTTTTAATATTCTGTTCTTGTGCTGAATTTCTGGGATCTCAAATATTATATATCTGTGTATAGATTTCCTTTGGGTATGGTCAGTTGAAGACCTATATGCCTCATTTACTTGCATACCAGGTCCATTTCCCTTGTTTGAGAAGTTTTCTTCTATTACTTCTGTGAACTTTCTAATTTCACGCATGTTGACCCTGCTTCTTCACTGATACCTACCACTCTTCAAATATGCTTCTTTGCATCTTCTTGCAGTTGTTGAGTTATTTCTTCATACCATGGGGGTTTTTGGGTTTTGGGTGGGTTTTGTTTGTTTCTTTGTTTCTTTGTTTTTGTACCAGGAATTGAACTCATGACCTCCTGTTTCCCAAGCATGCACTTATGCTGTTGAGCTAAACCCCTGGCCCTTCCGTTATTTTTAAGAGATCTTTACTTTCATAATCACTAACTTCATTCCTATCTCAAGATTTGAAAGTCTATTTTCAGTCTCTTTCAAGTGGTTTTGCCAGCTTTTGATTGAATTTTTAATTTCATTTGTCTCTCTTTGAATATATTTCATGCATTGTAATTCCTTTCTACATTCACTCAAGTTTTCCATCATTTTCCTATGCTGCTCCTCTTTGGGTATGTCTTCTTTAGACCTGCTGAACATTTCTTTCATAATGTTTGTGATTTCTTCTTTTACCTAGGAGATTATTTCTGATTTGACTGCTTTTATAATATCATGAAGTTGTTTCCTTACATCAGTTGCTTTCCTCTCAGAAATTTCAGGTGTATAGGTTAGGGTTTTCTTCCATGACTATATCTCCCGAGACTTACTGTATGTGGGCTAGAGATGTGAGTTTACCATTTGCTTCTTCATTTTGACATTCTGCTGGGTTCTTCCCAACAAGCTGATAGTGGAAACCCAGGCATTCTCACATTGACTGCCCCTACTCAGTCTATGGGCAATGGACAGGCACCTGGTTTCTAAAATTCCAGATTTACAGGGCAGTGGATGGACATGGAGTGAGCTTCTCCAGACCTATGCTGCTACACTGAGGCTTCATTGATGATCAGGTTTATATAGAAGTAGGGCTGCTTCTCTCTGCCTGTGTGTCTACACTGGAACTCACATAATGATGGCAGACACACGTGGCTGTGTTCGTCTGATTCAGCTAGTGAATGATGGCTGCCCTAGAGAGCCAAGGACCTCCAGTAGTGGCGTATGGATGCACAAGGCTGACTTGGCTGTGTGTTCCTGCTCCAGCTGGCTGCCTGAAGGAAGGAGCCTTCAGTGGCAGTTCCCTGAACGTGAAGGCAGGTCTGCTGTTTCTCTCTGCCTATGCTGGCCTCTTACAGGATGGGGCCTTTGGACAGCAGTTCACAGCAGGCAGAGATGGATTTTTCTGTCTCCCTCAATCTATGCTTGGCATGTGGAAAAACAGCATCTTCTATTGGAAACACCCAGAATATAGAGGTGCATCTTCTGCCTTTCTTTGCACCTGCTGGGTGCACCAAGGGAAGACCCTTCCAGTGGCAGTGCCTGGCAGGTAGAATTGGATCTTCTTCTGGCTCTCTCTGCCTGCACTGGTAGAGGCAGATCTTCTAACTCTCGCTGCCCATATTGGGTGTGCAGAGGAGGAGAGGAGGCAATTTAGTAATTGCATAGGTCTGAGGCATGTGGAATAGCCAAGTGTGTAAAGTTCATTTCTGAGAGCTTTACTTTACAGTTGATTATACTGAAGAGTTTACAATTCTGCAGATAAACTACGAATTACTAAAGTAAGTCTTTATTATTCATAAAGTTTAAAATTTATCATTGATGTATCAACAATATTCATATGAAAATGTCTGTAGAATAATCCTATGCAAAGAAATGATGAGTCTCCTATGTTATCACTGTTTCTAGTTCTCAAATAGCTATGTAGAAAATTAGTATGTTCCTTCCTTTTTTTTTCCTTTTTAACTTGCCACTGTTCTTGACACTGCTTCAAAAACTCGATCAGAGCACAGGTTGACTACAGAAGTAATCATCAGACTCCAACTGTAGAAAAGTACTTCTACTCATAAAACAATTCATTCCTTCACTTAGTCAAGAAATGTTCCCAAGTTTGCTCTTTGCACTGGGATCCAGATACTGATTGTTATATGTTTACTTTGCAAACACAAGTTACATTTTAACTGTGATATAATCTTTACTTGAGCACAAAGAGAAGAAGGTTTGAAAGGAAAAGGCATTTTCACCAAGATGTCTATGAAACTGACTGCCTTTCTGTTGCTGTTTCAGCTGAATAGTTACTTTGGTTCTGCGAGCTGTGGAAAGGTGCTGGTGTGGCCCATGGAATTCAGTCACTGGATCAATATAAAGACAATACTGGATGCACTTGTCCAAAAGGGTCATGAGGTGACAGTTTTGAGACCTTCAATTTCCATTTCCTTTTATGTGGAAAAGGAATCTGCTATTAAATTTGAGGATTATCCTACATCACTATCTGCAAGTTACTGGGAGTATATTTTTACAGAAGGACTAAGGAAAATGATTTATGAACTACCAAAAGAATCAGTTTGGACATATTTTTCAACAATGCAAAAAATTACATGGGAAGACAGTGATTACCTGAAAACCCTCTGTGAAGACATAGTTCAAAACAAAGAACTCATGTCAAAACTACAAGAATCAAGGTTTGATGTCATCCTGGCTGATTCATTAGTTGCTGGTGGTGATCTGATTGCTGAGCTTCTGAATATACCCTTGGTGTACACCCATCGTTTCTTTCCTGGCAACACATATGAAAAGTACAGTGGTGGACTCTCATATCCTCCTTCCTATGTGCCTGTTGCTTTTTCAGAGTTAAGTGATCAAATGACATTCATGGAGAGAGTAAAACATATGATATATGTGCTTTATTTTGACTTTTGGTTTCAAATGTTTAATGAGAAGAAATGGAATCAATTTTACAGTGAGGTATTAGGTAAGTGCTGATCTCAGATGGTATTCTGAATGCCTAACATTTCTCTCCCTCTGATGATACACTGGAAAGAGTATGACAATAGAGAAATTCACCTTTCATAATAGAATGTTGAAATAGAACAAAAAAGATATAGAGGAAAAAAGAAATAGAAGTATAAAATAGTCTATTAAATTGAATGTATTATGACCCATCAAATATTATAATTTTTGTTAGAAAGACCTGGCCATCACTTGTGCAGATCTTTTTAGGAACTCATACAATAACGATGCATTGCTCTGAGCATTTTTACAACATTATCGCATTTTATCATCCATGTTATTACCTATTTGAAAACAGTTATTGCACACTTCACTACATGTGTTAATGAACAGATCCATGTAAACTGAGAAACTTCATACATATTTGTATCTTCGGAGAGCACTGAGGAAACTGTGTCCCTGATGTAAATTAATTTCTTCATTTACAAACAAACACTTTACAATGATATTAGATGAACATATCACAGAGACTATATCCTGAAAATCAAGGATATGCATTGATCTTTAGGTTACCTCACATTCTATCACCATTGTTACAATCTATAATGTGGAAGTATGGCAATGCAATATATAATCTAGTTTTTAAAATCTATCATTATGTATTATTAATTCTATTTGTTAGGGAAATGTTAGTGAAATTTACTTCTATATCCTAAAGTTTTTCTTATTGTTACTTTAAAATACACTTAGATAAGTACTAAATATTATGAAACTCTTAAAAATAACCAACCCTAGCAAATAAGAAAAATTTAGTAATGCTAAAAATTACTAGTTCACAGAGAAACAAAACTTAATATTTCATCTTATATGTGCTGCAAAATAAATGGAGTGTTTTTTGAATGAAAACCTTTTCCTGAATATTACAGGACTGAATAATAATCCAGTTAAAGTATCTCTTTATAATTGATGTGTTATTTCTGCAAATTTAAAGAAAATGCAAATATATACTACCTTATTTTGACATTTGTTTATGATTATGAATGTTTGTTTATGATTGTCATTATGAACACTTGTAATCTTACAAATATATAAAATAATGTATTTCATACACCTAATCATAAATAGTAAATATGTAATTTACTATTTATACATATTCATACATACTTGGCACACATTTTACATGTATGTAGGCATATATAAATAGATACAAAGGTAAAGTGCTATCATTAAAGTTACAGGCACTTTTAAATATCTTCTGCTCCATGCTGAAAAGTCTTTGAGAATATAACCTGGCATATCCATGGTCACCTGGCAGTCATCTCAATTCTCACTTTGGGTAGCGTTAGTGTTCTTTTGTCTCTGCAGGAAGACCCACCACATTAACTGAGACAATGGGGAAAGCAGATGTATGGCTCATTCGAACCTACTGGGACCTAGAATTTCCTCGCCCATCCTTACCCAATTTTGATTTTATTGGAGGACTCCACTGCAAACCCGCCAAACCTCTGCCTAAGGTAAACATTGGTTCTGTTTCCTGCACAGTCAGCAGAAAGTATTCCCTGATTTTCATTCAAATTACCTGCCATACAGTAATGAAGTCATAGGAAATGGGGAAATGAGACTTGCAAACACACATTCTTACAAATTTTTCCCATCACAAGTAGGTTAATTTTATTTTTGTTAAAAATATCTGAAGATTTTCGCACTGACAGTTAGACAGAGGTATCACAGTTTTAACCACTTGAGAAAATAATTGCCACCCATTCCAAATGTATGTAAGTGCTTAACATATCCCAAACAGAGTGCAGGGTACACAGAGAAATAAAATGGCACAGTGTCTGCCCCAGAGCTCTACATTCTACTTTGGGAGACAGACAGTAATCAAGTTATAGGAATTGTGTGGAAAGTGTTTAGTGATAAAAAACCACAGTTATGCCCTCACTACAGCAAAACTGTGGGACACCTTAGAAAATTCCTTTAGGGAGCAGCATAGCTGCCTGACAGAAGAAAGAGAAAATGCAGAGGATATATGCTCTGTGTTTAAGCGATGTCTATTAATTCCTACCACTGGCATGTGAAATCTTCCCCCTTAAATCACAATTAGAAAGGATTCTTTATGCACACGGAATGATGTTCTTTATGAAGAAATGCAGATATTTGTCAAATATTACTTTATACAAATAAAAACCAAAGATTTATACTGAATTAGGTAATGATATTTAATGAATTTAGGAGCACTTTTTCCCTCAGTCTTATTGTTAACAATGTAAGATAAGATTCTATTCAAAATTTAAAAGATGATTTCTGTCTAAACTATCTTTTGTGGCTATAAATGCTGACTCATGATTAAAAAAACAAAGTTCCAATTAGTAAAGGTCCAGGAGCACTACAAATTAAGTTCAGTGGCCTGGAAAGAGTAGGCTCATGAGTTGAATATCTGGTACCAAAAAAAATTAAATAACAATAAAAAAGGTCCATAAATTCCACCCCTATTTTGAAAGGATTTCTCAATTCTTGTGAAGGTAAAATGGCAGCATCAGTGGAAGACAAAAAGACAAAAACAAATGAATAGAAACCAAATCATGGTACACATGTATCAAAATGTCACGCAGTATCCCAGACATGTGTACAAGTATTAGGAATAAATTAATTTTTAAATATAGAGAAAGAGGAAAGCAAATTGTCATACTTTTTACTTGTTTCATAACAAAGTCATGTGAAATTGTGTACAGAAAATTAACAAAATAAATGCACATTCAATGCTTACAGCAATTATTTATAAAAGAAACATTGGATGCAATTTAGATATATATCACATGAGGTATGATTTTAGGCTAAACTATTATAATCCCTTAACCAGAGAATACAAATCACACTGTCCAGGATGTTATTCAAATCAGAGAGGCAAATTAGTACTACAGGATTTACATTTTGATGGAAAATGAAAATGTATGTGTAATTGAAGTATAATTTTTAAATATACATCACCTGTATGCATATATGTGTGTGTGTGCTGGGGATTAATTCCAGAACTTCACCTATTATCATCAAGAGTTTCAACCGCAACCCATATTTATGCATCTAGTTTTATGAACAGAATGTTTAAAAAGAATGAAGTCATACAAATTTCTTTTACAGAAGTGTTTGCCAGGAATTAAACCCAGAGCTTTGTGCATGCTAAGCACGTGCTCTACCACTGAATTACAACTCCAACTCTAACAATATACAGACTTCAACTTGCAGTTCTCTTTGCATAGAGATTACCTCATTTATTTTAATATTATATACTATTCCATGAGTTTTAATGACATTTTTTAATTTCATAAGGGTTTTACAGAAAGGGAATGACCAGACCATGTTAGTGATTATTCTTTTAAAAGAGATTTATTACTTAGTAATATAGAGAAACATTTTTCACCGCATGATGAAGAAAGCATTTGGTGAGAGTACTCATGAGATAAAACACTGAATAACTAAGCCTTAAATAGTGCTGCATGTAAAGGGATTCATATTAAAAACTTGGGTGTACCATGTGAGTCATATATTCATTCATGTATTCTGAATTAAGATAATGACACCATTTAAAATTTTAATTTTGGTGAATACTATGGACAAGAAGATTTTATAAGGAGAACTTAAAATAATTAAGAAGAAATGATTAGATAAATAAATATCCTGCTTAATTTTGTACACAATGGTAATTTTTTTTGAAAGAAGGACTTTCTATGTAGGTCAGGATCGACTTGAACTCACCATATAGCCAAGGCTAGCCTTGAATTTGCTGCAGCTTTCCTGCCTCAGACAAGTGTCTGAGATTACAGCTTGTAACACCATGCCCTGCAAGTTTGCTCGTTAATTTATGAGAAAATAAATGTAAAGAGAAAATAGATTAAAAGCCAAAAAGAACAAAATGCAATAATGACATGGTTCTGAAGTATTGAAATTTATATTTCATTTTTTTGTGGTACAATTTGTTGAAAAAAGGAAAACTGAGTGTTGTAAACAATATATAAGGCATTTGGGCCTGAAGGTACATGACTATAAACCCAGTGCTCTAAGAGGCTAAGTAAGAGGATCACAAGTTCAAGACCCACCTAGGAAACTTAACAAGTTATGAAGACCTGTTTCAAAATTCAAAATAATAAATAACATGGGAGAGAAACATAACTCAGTGCAAAGGTCCTCAGTTCAATATGCAGTAAATTCCAGACAAACATTGCTTTTGGGAAGGGCTAAGTACAAAGTGCATTCCTAAAGTGTGAAAAGAACTACACCCATGAAAGGCCTTGTGGATGTTTTCCACTGAGATGCAAGTTTTTCCTATAGATTTCAGGGTTATTTTGCTTTTGTTTGTTTGTTTGTTTTTGTTTTTGTTTTTTGTGGTGCTGGGGATCAAACTCACAACCTCGTGCTTGCTTGGCAGATGCTTATGCTGCTGAGCTAAATCCCTGGCATTTTTTCTATAGAGTACTGAGAATATCAGGGAAAAGCATCATTCACAGGTGATTGCACACAGCACTTCCTACTGGCACATCAAATGAAGAGCGATTTCAAAGCAAAAAAATTTCAAAGGGAAGAAGTACACAAGTATTTTCATTCAAACACATAGCTATGTATGTATTCTCTTACAGTATTAATAGAATTTCTAGGATTACTTCACAGAAACTCCAAACCACAAAACCAGACTGCTGAATTTTAATGATTCTTAAACTCCCAAGAATAAAAAATGATTTGAAGCATAGGAAATTCCGGAAATTCTGAAAAATAACTAAGTTAACATATGAAGTTTTTAGATCAGAGAAAAAGATAAATGCAAAATCATTTCATTTTACTCTTAATTTTTCTTCATACTTATGGTCAGAGAAGTAAGCATCCAATGAAAAAATATGACAAATCTCCAAATAATCTGTCTTCAATTAATAGGAATGATTTAGCAAAACTACAGAAATGAATAATCACTGATAAAGGAAGATGATAAAATAACTTTTCTAGGTATAAGTTTTCTAACCATGTCTAACTTCATTAAAATCAAAGATTTAAAATTTCATGACACTGTTACATGAGTTTAAAGGTATATGGTAGATTTTATCAAGGATCATCTATAAAAGTGTAAGGGCCACTACCATGAAATCTTGCAATAGGGAAGATGAGATTCCAAGGTGCACAATTAGAATCTATGAATCAAAAATGACTAAGAACAAGCATATTGGAACACATGAAATTCTAACCAAACCAATCTCTATATTGAAGATAGAATAGGATTTTCACAAAACATGTGAAAATATGTTAAGAAGTAAGAAAAATGATGCTATATCAAGGGTGGAAAGCCACAGCCAGTAATTAACCCAACATGGCAATATTCCAGCTAAAATTGGACAAAATCATTCATAGTGAAGAAATGATGCAAAGAAATAAAATCACCCATAGTGAAGATCTAGTGGAGAGAACAGACCAGAAGATCCTGATAATAGTTTTCTCAAGGAGCAAACCTTCATCACACCTCCCTCTTAGTCAATAAAAGCAAAGCTCTTCTTTCTTTCTCTGAACAACATGGATCTGTCTGCACACTTCATCACTTTGTTTCTTCAAGACCATTTCAGTCTTTTATTGAGCACGACAGTAGAGAATATCTGCTATGTGATGCTAGCACTCGGTTATCTAATCAGTGTTGTAGTCAGGGGTTGTGAAGAGAAAAATTAAAATCAGGACATGGAGTTTATATTATTTTTATGATGGTCACCCAGAGTTAACACAAGAAAATGCAGAAAATCTATCCACAACACCAGAGACATAGAATATGTATCCAAGGGCCTAAGTCTCCCAGCAATGTCCCACAAGAGTCCAGATGAAGACCCAGAGCTCATGACAATGTCTCCCATGAGTCCAACTGGAGGTCTAGAGCTCACAAGAAGGACTCACATCAGTCTCTTTTATGGATCCATACTGGGAAGGCCTGAATGTCAGCAGTGGAAGCTAGGAAGTCTATGCCAGCAGGGCAAAGGAGCTGTGCTGGTAGGTTGAAGGTTCTATACTGGAGCCAAGAAGTCATACTCACAACAAAGAGCAAGGCTGTCCTGAAAAGTACCACAGCCATCCACAGTGATATGAAGGCCCCAAACTCCCCCAACAACAAGCACAGTGAAGTATATTCCAGAAAGCCAGCATGATGAGTTCATCCTGGAGAACAAGCAGCACATGTCTTGCCCTCTGGAGGCAGGAAGCAATGCTCGGTGTGAGGACCAGAGCTTCTTAATCCAAGCACTCAAGCAACTAAGGGAGGTGCATCACTGCAAGTTCAAGACCAGCCTGGGCTACAAAAGGAGCTCAAGACCAGCCTAACTGCATAGCAAGACCCTGTCTCTAAAACACACACACACACACACACACACACACACACACACACACACACACACACTCACACACACAGAACCCATGTAATTATGTGTTTTACGTATTTATTTTTAAATTACATTTTAAAATAGCGAGTACTCTATTATTTCCTCCACACTATGTGATTTCATTTCCTCAGCAGTTTTCAGGAGTGCTTTTGATTGGGCTGACTGCTGTGGCTCTTTTGTGATGGGGGAAAATTCTTTCTTCACAGGAACTGGAAGACTTTGTGCAGAGCTCTGGAGAACACGGCATTGTGATTTTTAGTCTGGGGTCAATGATCATGAACCTGACAGAAGACAGAGCCAACGTGATCGCTTCAGCCCTTGCTCAGATTCCACAGAAGGTTAGCTGAAGTGCTTCAGTGGTAGCCTTGTACTTACAAAGGCTGTAAAGAGTCTGATTACTGAAATTTCCTTCATGAAAAATATACCTTCTTCAGTTTGCTCATTCATACCATAAATAACTTTACAGCAAATGTATCAGCCATGCATTCAAAGAGTACGTAGGGTGCTTTGTACACCACTGTGGTCAGTAACATTTTTCCTTTCAAATTTTTCATTTTTTAGTGATTAAAAAACTGAATGTACAGGACTAAATAATAGAGAACACTGTTTTTATGTATTCATAAGCTTATTAAACAAACCATGTTTCTTAAACTGCACAAAAATATATACCAGAACTGGGACTTTGTACTTTCATAGATCAAATTTCAAATAGAGAAACATTTTCAGAATGTACCAAAATCCATTTGGAAAGTTTAAATGTCAGCACTAACTTTGATACAATGAACATTTAATGTGAAATTGATACCGATATTCTTACTTTCTTGAGTAACATGTTTTTCAAGGTTATTTATTTTATTTTAAAGGTAGTAAAATCCAACTACACAAAACAGAACAAAGCCAATCAAAACAATGTAGCAAGCCTGGGGATTTAGTTCAGCAGCATAAGTCCCTTCCTTGGAAGCACATGGCCGTGAGTTTGATCCCCAGTACCGAAAAGAACCAAATGATCAAAATTGGTACGGGATTTCATAGTAGGACACGAGGAAAACAAAAATAGCTACCATAATATACCTCCACAATAGTTGTCCATTCCATCAGATATAGAAAAATCAAACCAAAAACAGAATGAATAAAACCAATCAAAATATAATATTTAATAAAAACAATCAGAACAAAGCAAATCAGCAAGAAAATATTGGCTTTCAAAGACAAGGTAGAATGAAATCCTCCATATTTGCTATTTTTGCATACTGTCATCCTCCCAACAGATGCTCAGATTGCTGGTCCCAGGCCTGCATAATCACACAAGCAATACAAACCTTTAGTTGACTTTTATGTAGCTTAGTTGCTATAAACTCAGTCGGTCCTCTGAACTAGCTAGTTGCATATGGTCGGGGGACTAGAAGGGGGTGACACATGGACATTTAGGTGCTCAGCACACATACCAGAAGGCTTATGGGTCACACTGACTTTTCTGTCCTTGAACCCATGTGACTCATGCAGCTTACAAGAAAGGCTGGCTAGTTGACTTCTTGGTTGGTCCCCCAAGTCCTAGCATGGCTGACTCTTGTAACATGCTGACTATTCTCTCTCTGGGACCTGGGAGGATGGTGGAGTTTACCTAAAAGGCTGATTACTTGATTTCTTGGTTGGATCCACAAGTTGCAATAAGGCTGGTTCTCAGAAGATGCTGACTTTTCTCTCCCTGGAACCTAAGTGGCTCATATGGCTTATCAGAAAGTCTAGTTATTTGATTTCTTTTATGGTCCTGTAAGCCACAGGATGACTGTTTCTTGGGAGATGCTGAATATTCTCTCCTTGGAACCTATGGGGCTCACATGGCTTACAAGGAAGGCTGACTAGTTGATTTCTTGGTTGGTCCCCCTAAGTCCCAGCATGGCAATTCACAGGAGATACTGACTTTTCTCTGACTGAAACTAGTGTGTCTTATGCAGCTTATCAGAATTGCTGGCTGTTCATTTCTTGGTTCATGCCCCAAGTCCCAGCATGGCTCATTATCTAGAGAAGCTCACTTTTCTCTAACTAAAAACTGCTTGGCTTGTGCTGCTTATCAGAATTGCTGGCTAATCCATTTCTTGGTTTGTCCCCCTGAGGCAGATTCACTAGTAAACATAGGAAGCCAACTGGTTAATTTGAAATCCTGACTAGTATTCTCCATAAGTTTATGACAGTTTCCAGTGCTGAGCTGAGGTCCATGTATATGTTTGGGAGATGCTGAATATTCTCTCCTTGGAACCCATGGGGCTCACATGGCTTACAAGGAAGGCTGACTAGTT
Organism: Cavia porcellus; assembly: GCF_034190915.1. Taxonomy (NCBI): domain Eukaryota; kingdom Metazoa; phylum Chordata; class Mammalia; order Rodentia; family Caviidae; genus Cavia; species Cavia porcellus. Next base: position 43,665,870 of record NW_026947513.1, on the reverse strand, counting down.
GATTTCTTGGTTGGTCCCCCTAAGTCCCAGCATGGTCAATTCACAGGAGATACTGACTTTTATTTTATTTTTATGAGAAGCACAATAGTGCTTCTATTGGCAGGAAGGCTGGAATCTAGCAGAATCAGGTTTGATTTGAACCTTACAGAAATTTTTATGGTGGTATTTTTCTTGTATTTCTTATTAGAAGATAATATACCCCTTGGAATGAGGGCTTTTGATATTGGAAGAGAAACTCAATCTTCTAAATTTCTTGTGAGTTTATATTCTCTAAAATTGAAGTATGAGTTCTAGGGACAACAGAGGTTAAGAGCAGAATATATTTATTTGGGGAAAAAAAAAGCTTCTGTTGGAGAGGTTCCTGAGTGGGTTGCTGAAGACCTTGCATTTTAGATGGACTTTTATAGATCAAAACCATGAAGTTATCTAAGTTCGGGTGAAAAAATGGGAAATTGCAAGGTGGGCATAAAGTAGGACAAAATTATGGTCAAATGATAAGATTTTGTGTATAATTGTTCAAGTAATATTTACTAAATCAGGATAAAATGAAGGAAGCAAGTCAGGTAGCCAACAGCATTGAAAGAGAACAGGAGCTTTTCATGGCAGGGGTGAGTCAGTGGCTCTTCATGGCTCTCCCAAGATGATGGACCTATTTATATTATCAGCCACTGTTGTTTATTCTTAATGGAAGTATTTGAGTGCATTCCCTTTGTCTTTTGTCCTGAGGTCTGTCATCACAGGATCCTCCTGTGTCTCACACACAGTTGCAATGCATCCAATTCTCTGCACTTTGTCTTCTAAGGGCCCAGCTCAACCTCACTGCCTACAACATCTCTGGTCTACTTAGATGTCCACAACATTTTAATTCCAACTTTTAATGTTTGTATCAATTTATCTTCAAAAATGCTTTATTTTATATCCTAGATATGCTTGGAGAAGATAAAATTTACTTGAAATAAATGAAACAAGTCTTCCTTGATATTTTCAGATAGATATAAATGCTTGCATCATTAATTTTGAAAATTTCTAAAATTTTCATTCTGTTTTAATGAGAAATCCAGAGATTGTGGCTCTATTAGTCAGTCAGTGTTTACTAAAGAAACATATTCAAAACATGATATAAAAATATGTAAGAATTTGTAAAATTGGCTGACAATGGCTGCCCACTAATCAAATGTGTAATATTGCAAATGTCTGTCTGTGCACTAGAGAGCTAAAGGACTCGGTTGCAGATCTGCAGCTCACTGTTATATCCTAGGTAATTCTCTCTGTGGAAGCCAAAACGTTTGCAGTGAAAGGTTGCAAGGTCTATGTTAGAGTCTAAAGGGTTGTTCTGGAGGCTGAAAAGTCTGTGAAGGAAGCCAGGCAACATCATTCATGGTGAAGGTAAAGGCTGAACCTATTCAGATGGAACAGAAGCAAGCCTTTCTTTATTTCTTTTTTATTTTGTTCAGGATAAAAGACTCCCTGGGACCTTCAGTAAGTCCCCTCAGCCACATTCAGAATGATGCTGATCCAATACAGTTGGCCATGTCTTGCTCAAATTCACACAAGCAGTCAACTATCACAACAATCAACTTGACAGACTTTAAAACAGTCTCTGCCATTTCAGTATTATCATGCTTCCTGATGATATAGCTAAATGAAACACTCCACCTACATTGTCCAGTACAAGTTTATGTTTTCTAAAATTGAAGAATGAATTTTAGGAACAATGTAAGTGAAGAGTACAATATATTTATTGAGAGAAAGAAAACTTCTGTCTGAGAGCGAGACAAAAGCGATCCCGAGCAAGTTGCCAAAACTGTCTTTTATAGGGATTTTTAGAGAGAAAAGTGTGAGACCAGTTCAAGGTAGGGAAAACTGGGAACTTGCAAGGGAGATGGGCATAAATCGGGACAGAATTACGGTTAACCAATAAGATTAACCGTTCAGGTAAAATTGGTTACATTGGGAAAAAATGGGAAAGAAAGTCAAGTTAGAAAGCAGGCATTCTTAGAGACCAGTGACTCCTAGGGGGTTGGAATGGTGACTCCTGACTTCCCCTGGGTGATAGGAAACTTGTTTAAAAGATCAGTCCTTAAGATATAGATGTATTTGTTTGATCTTTTGTCTTAGGCCTGGCCCACAGCAGGAGGTGTCTGTGTCCTCCACTGTTGCAAGGTATTTGGGCTTCTGCACTGTCTCCTTTGAGGATCTGGCTCCGTCACACTGCCTACAATATTTCTCACTCAGCTGTCTGAAAATCACCCCTCTGAACTTCCATGACAGGATAGTGAGTGATGACCAATCTTCAGGTTGAGGAGGATCATAGTTGGTAAAAGGCAGTCAGAGGTACTCCTGTGGAGATAATGTTTGGAGGCCCTAAGTAGACAAACAGGCATTTTCACCTTGGGTAGGTGCACAGTTTTAAGTCTGGAGGAGTCAAGGCCAAAAAAAGAGTTATGTATGTATGGGACTAAGATTAAAATCAATAACACAATCATGAGTATAGTTAACAAAGGTTTTTAACAAGAGTAGCTGGAAATAATTTCTATAAGGACAAAGTCAAGGGAATTTTAGAATCTGACATGTCATTGATTTGTCATCTAATATTCTGGGTAGTTTTTGAGATATTAGCAGAAGGGTTAGGAATGTATGTATGTTTAGTTTTTACAATTGCACAAGTACTCCCCTGTGCTGCTATTAGAGTGTTTGATGCCACCCAACTTTGAAGAACAGCCTGTCTCATGAATTTATTTTTCTTATTTATGAGAGATATCAGCTGTGGTGTCATTTAATGCTCACTTAGTATAGTAAAGCCCTTTATATATATATATATATATATATATATATATATATATATATGTGTGTGTGTGTGTGTGTGTGTGTGTGTGTGTGTGTGTGAGTGTGTGTGTGAGTGTGTGTGTGTGTGTGTGTGTGTGTGTGTGTGGACAAGATCTGGTGGACTGAAGTAAAAAAAATCTAGCATATATCGGTTTTATCTGTATGATTTCTTGGAGTTTGGCATATTTAGGCAACAATAATTTTAACCAAAGCATATATAATCGAAGTTTGGATACAAAGACATATATAATCAAAGCATGAGTAGTAGTACGGACACATAAGCTTAGAAATTGTTTCTAAATTATGACAATTGTAACCCATTGGCTTGTATGTCCTTTTATTGATTTTGTCATATTTTTTTAAGTTTTGGTTACATAATTATCTCGTAATTTTGATAATGTAGGGGAACCAGATTAAATCATTATTTTGACGAATGAAATTCTTTGAGTTTTTACACATGAACAACAATATGTACTATAGTTTTAAAAATCAGTCTCAGTATCATTTTGGTTATTTGGCAACTTAGAATATATAAATGACAGTGTTTATACAAGATAAAGACCTTTCCAGGATTGAAGTTGGGTTTTAAGCATAACTAAAAGGAATGAGTGAGTAGAAAATAATCCCACTTAGAGGGGTTTTTTGTTTGTTTGTTTTGTTTGTTTGTTTGACACTCACAACCTTGCACTTGCCAGGCACTTATGCCACTTAGCTAAATGCCCAGCCCTCACATTTATAGTTAAAGTAACTTATATTTTGGTGACTATATTGAGGTACAGTGCCTAGAATAAAGACCAGAGTTGAGAAGGACAAAGAGGCATATGCTAATGTCCAGCATCAGCTGTTTTTAATCTCTTGTCATGATTACTCAGATGTCTTCTGTAGAGATGAAAGGCAGACATGACGTCTGGCCAGTGGGAGGAAATGAGTGCCCTGACACCCTTCAGTCCTACTGGACCACGTGATAGGATGGGTCTGAACTCTGGCACCTTGATCTCAGAGTGCAGTCCAGCCACCAGTGGTCACCTTTGTAGGTAGGGAATGGCTTGGGCATCTTAAGACACTCTCTCTTAAGTGACTTGGCTTGTGGCAGTGATAGCAGGTAGATGTCATCACTAAGCCCTTCTTGGAACCTCAAGAATCATACTTAAGGTTTGTGCTTATAAGACCACAATAAAGGCAGGCATTTATTTTTTATTTTTTGGTCTCTTTGTTTTCTCTCTTTGGTTTTCTCCCAGTCCTGATTATTGAATACTAAGAAAGCAGTTTTACTAAAGAATCAAGTGAACTATCTGAAGGAAAGTCTATCTTTTGTAGCTTTTACTAATGTCTGGAGTTGACTGAGTAATAAACATATCTTTAAGCAAAATCTGTCCATCTATTGAATCAGGATTTATGGACATATGTTTTATAAGTGTTTCTGATAAATGGTCTAAGAAATCGAGGTGTATTCACTTTCTCCTGAGAAATAGCTGACAACTTAAAATAACTAGAAGATTTGGTTTTTGTCCTTCTTAGACTTTCAAGAACACACACACAAAAGTCTCCTATTCAAATCTCCTGTATTGTTGTCAGGCCACTTGAGGTCTTAGCTGGGAACTGCTTGTGCACCATTTGGGTCTGATGGTTCCCCTGGCTATCTGTCTTCTGGCTTTCTAAAGTTAACAGTATGACATTCATCTCCAAAGGCAACAGAGCTTGTAATGCTGTGTGTGTCTCCCTAGAAATCAATGTTTTTTTGTTTTTGTTTTTCTATTGGTACCAGGCATTGAATTTAGGACCACATGCCTGTAAAACAGGCACTTATACTGCTGAACTAAATCCCCAGCCCTAGAACTCAATCTTTGATTTAAGAGTAACATTACATTTTTCCAGCCTAGCTCATAGACCTGAGTAAATCCTCTAAAGACATTGATATAATTATTGGGTCATCTGAAAATTTTGCTAGTTGTAGCTGAATTTGATTTATGCCACTGAGAGAAAGAGTCCTATGAATTAGAGTGATCTCATAAGGAGTATAATTATATCTGTGCATAGATAAAAATTACCTCAATGCAAAGAAAATTTTAATATAATTCAGTTCTAACCATTTTCATTTTTACAGGATGATTTTAATTGTAAGAGAACATCATAATTAATACTTTCATCTGTATTCCATTTTGGCCCTAGGAAGTAAGTAGGCCATATGCCTATGCAGAGAATTACAAATTGACTCTGATAGGATTTTCGGTGCAAGGAAAGAGGAAAAAGTATATAAAGAAACAGTAACCTTTATTTAAGGACATGGAGAAGCATCCCATGACCAAAGGCAGCTGGGCCTCTTCTGATTGATGTAGGGTATGGGGACATATATATATAACCTCTGACAGGGGTTTGCACTTAGGGTGGGCATTGGTGATGCACAAGTAGTTGACTGGGACTTTTTTGGCACCATAGGAAGAATGAAAAGGAAGTTGTCATAGGGGAAGGTGGAAGTGAAAGTGACCTCAAGATAAACATCCCTTGGTCCTGCCTGCCACTGCCATAATATCCTATCTAGGAAAAAATCCTTTCAGACTCATTTCAACAAGGAAGGGTCAAATATCTTCCAGAGAAGAATTCATTCCAAAGGAGTAAGGGGCTTTGCCATTGAGTTGCCTGTGTCTGTAATGCAAAAATTAAGGCATAAGGATATAAGATGTTTTTTCAAAACCAGGAATCAAGCTCAGGAACTTTTGCTGATCTTTGTCCCTAGCCATTTACTGCATGAAACCTTAATACTGAGTTATCTAGCCATGCAAAAAGGAGATAAATTAAGGTGTTCGATTTTGTTCCTATTTGATAAATGTCCTCAAGGTGTCCCTCAGGTTAATTCCTCTTGTTGGTAGGTGGATGCCCTCTAGAGAGAGTAGAAGATAAATTCAGCCACTCTATCCACCCTTGGCCTGGTACTCAATCTTTTATTTTAATTAAAAAAAGAAAAAAGAAGGAGATTGAGATAAAAGAGGACATAACAACAAAACAACACAGGTGACAACAGAACAATTTAAGCAACATAGTGTTTCACCACAAGATAACCTGACATACAGTAGTTACTATAGTGTTTCTTTCCTTGAAATATTTGAGTATAACTTCATGTACTATAGCATCAAGCATATCAATATAGTGTAAAATCATTCAAGAAAATGAAAATATTAAAGGGTATTTACAACCAACTAAGAGAAAATGAACAATGGTTTCTATATTATCTCCTTGTCCATAAAAATTTTTGTTTGTACTATCACATATAATAAAATCCAATAAGATAAAACATGATAAAACAGATGGAGACAGAAGAACAATAGCTTGATGGGACTTCAAAACAAGATGATATTAAGTCAGCACTAGCTATTATGATGTCTTCTTTTCTTCAAAATAGCTGTTAATACCATCACAGACAATAAAATAAAAAAACCCAGAATAAAACCACTCCAATAAATGAATGAAAAATATTAATGGCTCCAAATGAATGAAAATATTATAAGGCTCCAAAGCAATATAATGGTGAATCATGATTACCACATATTTTATATATTCTTTTCATTCCTTACACTAGGGAAACATTTTGGTATTTATACATGTGAGTTTATTTTATTTCACTTATGAGTATGATCTCAAGCTGAGCCCATTTATTAATAAATACCTCAATGTGATCTTTCTTTATAGCTGAGTAGTACTCCATTGTATAAAAATACTACAACTTTTTTATCCATTCCTCAGTTGATGGACACTTAGGTTGTTTCCAAGATCTGGGGATTACAAATTGTGTTGCTGTAAACATGGGTGCACATATATCAATGTGGTATGATGTTTACAATGATGTTCTGGGAATATGCATAGAAGTGGAATAGCTGGAACAAATGGGTCCTCCAATCCCAGCTTTCTGAGAAATCTCCAGAATGACCTCAACAATGGTTGTACCAGTCTACACTCCCACCCACAGTGCAGGAGAGTTCCTTTTTCCCCACAGCCTCTCCAGAATTTGTTGTTGATAGTTTTCTTGATCCTGGCCATTCTATCAGGAGTGAGATGGAATCTCAGTGTGGTTTTACTTTGCATTTCTCTAATGAGTAATGATGGTCAACATTTTTTCATGTATTTATTTTCCATTTGTGTTTCTTCATCTAAGAATTGTGTATTCATCTTAGAATCCCATTTTTGGATTGGATCTATGAATTTTGGAGGTCTGATTTTTTAAAAATTCTTTACATGTTTTAGACAGAAGTCCTTTGTCTGATTTTTCCCCACACCCTCTCCAGCATTTGCTGTTGATGGTTTTCTTGATCCTGGCCATTCATCTTTGAATTTTGGGGGTCTGAGTTTTTTTTAATTCTTTATATGTTTTAGACAAGAGTCCCTTGTCTGAGGGGGAGTTCACTAAGATCTTTTCTCAGTTTGTGGGTTTTCTTTTCACTATGTTGGAGATTTCTTTTGACATGCAGAAACTTTTTATTTTATTTTATTTTTGTCTTTTTCCTTTTTATCGGTAACAGGGATCGAACTCACGACTGCCTGCTTTCAAGGCGGGTGCTTATGCCACTGAGCTAAACCCCCAGCCCCTGCAGAAACTTTTTAATAAGACGTGATCCCAGTTATTGAACCTGGGAAGAATTTCCAATGAGGTTTGATTCCTGTTCATGAATTCTCTACCTACCACTATGTCTTCAATGTTTTTACTCAATTTGTCTTCCAATAGATTTAGTGTTTCTATTTTAATATTCAGATCTTTGATCCATTTAGATTTTGATTTAGTACATGGTGATAGGCATGGGTTTAATTTTAGTTTTCAGCATATGGATAGCCAGTTTTTCCAACACCATTCATTAAAGAGACTGTCATTCTTCCAGTGAACATGTTTGGCCCCTTTATCAAAGATAAGTGGTTGAGTGTGTGTGTAGTTGTGGTTGTATCTTCTAATCTATTCCATTGACCTTTAGCTCTGTTTTGATTCCATTATCATGTTGATTTTACTACAGTTGCTTTGTAGTATAACTTCAAGTCAGGGATTGTGATTTCTCCTGTCTTGCCTTTGCTGCCTAGAACTGTCTTTGCTATTCTAGGTTTTTGTGGATCCAGATGAATTTGAGGAGGATTTCTCTAGATCTACGAGGTATGTTGTTGGTATTTTTATTGGAATTGCATTGAATCTGTATAACAGTTTTGGGAGAATGACCATTTTCACAATATTTATTCTTCCTATCCATGAGCAAGGGATGACTTTCCACTTTCTAAGCTCCCCTTCAATTTCTTTTTTAAGTGTATTATAATTTTCTTGTATAGATCTTTCTCTTCTCTCATTTGAGTAATTCCTAAATATTTCATTTATTTTTTGGTTGCTCAAGTGAAGGATATGCCTTCTCTTATTTCTCTGTCAGTGAATTTGTTGTTAGAGTATAGGAATGCTATTGATTTTTGAGTATTGACTTTGTATCCAGCTACATTGCTGACTTTATTTACTATATTTAAGATTCTTTCAGTAGAGTTTTGGGGATCTTCTATGAAGAATATGTCATCTGCAAATAGTAATAATTTAATATCATCTTTTCCTTTTTTTACCACTTTTATTTCTCACATTTTTTATTTGCTCTGGCTAGTATGCCAGTACTATATTAAATAGGAGCGGTGATAAGGGACATCCTTGTCTTGTGCCTGATTTTAAAGTTAATGGCTTCAATTTTGGCCATTTATTATAATACTGGCTGTTGTTTTGTCACAGATGGCCTTTATTATATTGAGGTAAAGACCATATATTCTAATTTTCTGTAAGGATCTTATCATAAATGAATGTTGGACCTTATCAAAAGCTTTATCTGCATCTATAGAAAAGACCATGTGATTCTTACCTTTGGCTTTATTGATATGGTGGATTACATTTATTGATTTACAGATGTTGAACCATCACTGCATTCCTGGGATGAATCCCACTTGGTCATTATGTATATTCTTCTTGATGATTTGCTGCATCCTATTTGCCAATATTTTATTGAGGCTTTTCCATCTGTGTTCATTAGGGAGATTGGTCTCCAGCTCTCTTTTCTAGTTGGGTCTTTCTCAGCTTTTGGTACTAGAGTAATATTTGCTTCCAGGAATGACTTAGGAAGGCTTGCTTTCCTTTCAATTTCATTGAAGAGTTTGAGGATTGTTGGCATTAAGTCTCTTCTCAGCCTGAGCTCTTCATTGTAGGTAAGGACTTAATTACATTTTCAATATCATTAATAGAAATTGAGTTATTTAGCAGTTTCACATCCTCTAGACCTAGCTTTGGTACTTCATATATTTCTAGGAACCTGTCTATTTCTTCTGTGTCATCAAACCTATGAGAGTAGAGGTTTTCAAAATAGGTTTGATCTTCTGTATTTCTATAGAATCTGTAGTGATTTTGCCTTTTCATTCCTCATTGCATGAATTTGAGCTTATTCTTTCCTTTTTAAATAAGGTTGGCTAGGGGATTATCAATTTTATTTATTCTTTCAAAGAACCAACTCTTTGCCTGCCTTGCAAGCAGGCAGTCATGAGTTCGACCCCCAGTACCGATAAAAAAGAAAAAGACAAAAACAAAATTAAAAGAACCAACTCTTTGATTCATCGATTCTTTGGATTGTTTTCTTAGTCTCTATCACATTGATTTCTGCTCTCATTTTTATAATTTCCTCTCTTCTTTTAGCTTTGGGCTTCACTTGCTCTTCTTTTTCTAGAAGTTTGAGGTGTGACATCAGGTTATTTATTTGTATTCGTTCAGATTGATTGATTTGGGAACTCAGTGCAATAAATTTTCCTCTGAGAACATCTTTTTTTGCATCCCACAAATACCAGTAAGTTGTATTTTTATTTTGTTTGTTTGTAGGTATTGTTTAATTTCTTCTTTACTTTCCCCTTGTGACCCACTGATTATTCAAGAGTGTGTTATTCAGTTTCTATGTGTTTGTGGGATTTTTGCAGTATCTTTTATCATTAATTTCTAATACCAAGCGCTATGATACAATAACTTACAAGAGATAACTTCAACTTTTTGCATTTATTTAAATATATTCTGTAAGCTAATATATGGTCTATTTTAGAGAATGACCCATGTACTATTTAGAAGAATGTGTATTCTGATGTTGATGGTTGGAACACTCTGTATATGTCTATCAAGTCAACTTGTTCACAGGTGTGATCCAGCTCTGTTATTTCTTTGCTGATTTTCTGTCTGGTTGATCTGTCCCTTGCTGTCAATGGTGTGCTAACATTTCCTGTTATACTTTGTGTTACTGCTGATTAGGGTTTTCATTTTGGTTACTACTCATTTTATATAATTGGGTGCTCTGGAATTTGGTGCATATATAAGATTGCTATCTCTTCCTCTTGAAATTTTCCCCTAACCAGTATGTAATGACCTTCTTTATCTCTTCTGATCATTAATATTTTGAAGCGCACATTGTCTGCAAATGGAACAGGTACACCCACATTTATTGCACTCCTGTTGCATGCAGTAAGGTTTTCCATTCTTTGACTTTGAGTCTGTGAGTATCCATTTGGGTCTGATGGGTTTCTTGTAGACAGCATATGGTTGGATGTTCTTTCTAGCTCCATTCTGCAAGTCTTTTTTTTTTAATTGGTGAATTGAGACCATTTACATTAATGGTTATAACTGTTATATGTTCGTTATTGTTGACATGTTATCTTTCTGCTGTCCCATCTTTACCTCTCCGTTGTGTTTAATTGTCTGCTTTGCTTAGTGATTTTTACCTAAGTGCATCTAAACTGTCTTTCAGTATTCTTTGCAGGGTTGGTTTGGTGAACATGAAGATCTTCAGCTGTTTTTGGTCATGGAAGTACCTTATTTCTCCATCCATGTTGAAAGACACTTTTGCAGGGTACATCAGTCTAGGTTGGAAATCATTTTCCTTTAGGATCTGTACTACTTCACTCGTTGCTCTTCTTGACATTATTTTTTGTGCTGAAAAAAGTCTGCTGTGATTCTGATAGGTTTTCCTTTCTAAGTGATCTGTCTTTTCTCTCTGACAGCTTTGAATATTCTATTCGTATGTTGGATTTCTCGAATGGTAATTATTATATGTCTGGGTGTAGTTTATTTTGTTTATGGCTATTTGTAGTTCTAAATGCTTCACTGATCCTGATGTCATTTTCCATTCTCATGTTTGTGAAATTTTCAGCTATGCTTCTCTAAATATCTTCTTGACAAACTCTATGTTGTCCCCTTCTTTTTCATTTATCCCTATCAATCTTACATTGTTTTTCTCTGCATCATCTTGCAGTTGTTGAATTGTTATATCCTGATTCCTTGTTAGTTTTAAAGATATTTCCTTTCCTGTTCACTAGTTGCAATCTTGTCTTTGAGGTCTGAAATTCTATCTTCACTTTCACTGAGGTGATTTTTACATCTTACAATGAAATTTTTTATTAACTGTATATCTCTTTGCATCTGCTTTATATATTCTGTTTGTTTTCTCATAGTGTTCATCCAGGATTCTCCCTTTTTGTTAAGTTCCTCCAATATTTTAACTGTGTCTTCTTTAGATATGTTCAGCATCTCTTTAATTTCTTTTATCATTTCTTCTTTTACCTGGGAGAGTATTTTTAGTTTGAGTTCCTTTAAAGCTTCCTGGAGTGGCTTCTTTATTTAGTTGCTATTATGTCAGATATTTCTGGTGTATGGCCTATATTTTCTTCTATGTACATAGCTCCCAAGGTTTCTTTGGATGGGCTGGATGTTTGAGATTGTAATTTGGTCATTTGTTTATTCATTTTCCCATATTTCTGAGTTTCAAGTGTTATTCCAAGCCTTCCCCAGTGCCTGTTGGAAATCCTCTGCTGTTCCCTCAGTTCCTGGGACTCTAGCAGCCCTCTTCCCCCATTGAGAGAGGACCACCAGGGTTGGGCAGGTTGTCTCAAAACGGGCCGAGCTGTTCCAGTGCAGCAAGAAGCCAGGAAGTTGCCTGTGCAGGATCATTAATTAGTGCTTCATAACTTTACAGTAAAGGTTTTTAAGTCCACAACTTGAAAGTTTGGAAAGCCGCCTTAGTTGAAAATGTGTTTAGGTCCCATACATGTGCTGCTTTTGAAGATAAGTTTCTTCCAATGTCATGTGAAAGCCAGTTCTTCTCACTGTGTCTCAGGTTTGATCTCTAGAAAAGATCATAGCCCAGAATGTTAAGCAGGAACATGGCTCTTATGTATGTTCTCCTTGACAGACATAATTCCAGTGTCTCTTCTGACCCTGGAAAGAGGTATGTGCCCTTCATCTAAGGTGACTTCTTTGTCTTCAGCTGTAGCAAACACTCAATTTCTATGGGCTTAACTTAGAAGGAAAAGGTTGGAATAATCTAGAGTTCTTCCCAGTTTCACATGACTCTCTAAGAAAAGAACAAAGTGGGAAATGAGTAGAGGTAAGTCAAAGGAAGGCAACTGAAGCATAACAGGATTGACACTCTAAAGTACAGAGGAGGATCAGAACCAGTCTGACTCAGTGAAACCTGTCCCTCAATTCTTGAAGAATGACCACCAGCCTAGTGCTTTTTTAAATGGTTGAAGGAGTCCAACATTTTTTATAAATATATATATTTTCTAAGTATGAGATAGATTTCATTTAAGGGAAACATTTTACAGAAGTTTACATTAAAATCTCTTAGGGATGTTCAATTATTATTATCTCTAGTGCTATTATTTAAATACAGTCAAGAAAGTAGTACCCGTAACTTTAGCAACTAGTTAAATTTAACAAGTAAAAGAGCAAAATAATAAAAATGTACCATTAAAAATACAATAACCTGGGGCTGGGGATTTAGTTCAGCGGCATAAGCACCTGCTTTGCAAGCACGCAGTCGTGAGTTTGATCCCTGGTACCGATAAAAAAAAAAGACAAAAAAAATTTTTTTAAATACAATAACCTTATAATTTCCCCATGTTTTAATCTAGAATTGCCAGTTTTACAAAACTATATGAGATTAAGCATCTAAAAAGCCTAGGAAGACAAAAAACAAAATTGGAAGCATAAAATGTGTTATCTAAATGAGTCCCAGTCAGAATCTATGAAGCAAAAGGAAATTCTTACCTTTGTTCAATGATCTCAGTGGAAGACCTCCAAATGATACAGGAGAATAAAACTCCCAACCTACTATATATCTGTTATGGACTTCTGTTCTCTAAAATCAAAGAATGAATGTTAGGAACAATGGGGGTTAATAACAGAATATATTTATTGAAAGAAAGAAAGATTCAGTCAACAGAGACAGAAGAGGTCCCAAGTGGGTTGCCAAAGATTGTCTTTTTAGAGATTTTGATAGAATAAAATCATGTGGTAAGAATGGTACAAGGTGGGGAAAACTGGGAAATCACCAGGTGGATGGACATAAGATAGATCAGAATTATGGTTAACGAATAAGGTAAATTGTTCAGGTAAAATTGATTACATCGGGGACAAATGGGGAAGCAGGTCATGTAGAAAGTGGGCACTCCTAGGGAACAGAGAATCTTCACTAGGGGATTGGGATGGTGATTGCTGACTTCCTCAAAGTGATAGGGAACTATTGGGAATATCAGCCCTTAGGATATGGGTGCATTGGTTTCATCTTTTGTTTTTGGCCTGGCCCACGGCAAGAGATATCTGTCTCCTCCACTGTTGTTAGGTATATGGGCTTCTGCACTGCCTCCTTTGAGAGCCCAGCCCTTTTGAATCTGATTTGTTAGAGAATAGTGAAAGTTTTGGAGCCACAAAGAAAAAAAGCCTAGGATACTGTGAGCAAAAATTAATGAGGGATTCTGGTCAGAGCTCAGAAGACAAAGTGCCAGTAGGAAGGGAAGTCAGTCAATGCCCTCCTGACAGAGTAATACAGGAGGTTCCTGCTTTTGAATGAAGTTGAATGTACAGTGGAGATGGAAAATTCAGAGGCACTAGGAACAGGGGACACAAGCTAATGAGAGATTTGGTCAGTATTTGGTGATTGCCCAGCAAAGAGGCTACATGGTTCACAACCAGCAGAGCTATAACACCCCAGTACTTTAGATCACAAATCTCATTATCATGTATCTTGGGTGGCAGCCTTGAAGGTAAAGCTCTTAACATTTGTCATATTGTGGGCTAGGATTTAGGTCAGTGGCTCAAGCAGTTGCCTAGTAAGTGCAAGATCATGAATTTGATACCCAGTACTGAAAAAAAAAAATGAGAATATTTGCCATATTGAGTCAGACTGGCTTTGGCCTGACTACCTGAAATGGAACTACTTACCTTGGACCACAGAACCACTGGATTATGTATCATGATCTTTGTTTTAGAGAGGTTCAGAGATGAGTCCTTTTTTGAATGTGAGAGGCCACTTTTTCTTGCACTTCTGAGCAATAGTGCATTTGTTGGGTCTTTGAGAAGAGACCATCAGATTTTCATTCTACACAACATAGTTTTCCCATGTCAGATTATTGTCAGGCAACAGATTATTGTCTTTTTTGGAGATTCAGTATGATTTAAGGAGATTTATTTTTAGTGTTGAACTGAAAGGAGGTACAAGATCAAAATTGTTTAATTGTCAATTGCTTGTTTCATTAGCTGCCAAGATGATCAGTGAAGCATGCAGCTCAGTGTTTGTAGAAATATCAAGAAGGTGTGACCTGGGGTACTTTATGTGTTTCATGTCGCATTCCTCTGGCACTGCTTCCCTGCCTTGCTTTAGGGCCAATAATAACTAAGCAATGACATTCCAGAATACCCTTCACACTTGATGCTTCTCTCTTGGACCTTGCCAACCATGAACTGAATCTACTGAAAATGGAAGCCAAATAATCTCCTTTCAGCTGTCAGGGTCAGGCACTTTGAATTTCTGCTATGAAATACACCAACACAGTGTGCAAGTGTCAACCTAATCAATTAGAGTTAGAAAAAGAGAAATCATACCCTGTTATGGTAGATTTGCTTCTGTCAAATCAGAAAGAGAACTGATGTCAATGAAAGACCTACTCTGAATTAAAAATGTATTCTCCACAATAAAATAGCATGAAACAAATGATCACAAATAAATTTCCTCATATAGCACATTTGGAAAGTAGCATTATATTTAGTACTTTAGAATTAGTACCAATATACATTCTTTAGTGTGTAGTCAGATATTTTTATAAATGGTTACAGGAGAACTATAGTGACTATATCTGAAATATGCATATATGATAACAATGAACACATTTCTCTAAGTTTCAGCTTATGAAGCATTAAGACTTCATCCCAAATTTAACTTAAGTACAAAATAGATACAGGGAAAGTAAGAATTTTACACACATCTCCATTTTAGAACTTAACATTGTCATCTCTCATTCTCATTTCCTTACCTGTCGTTTGATAGACATTAAATTGTATGATTTCCTAAACTCTTTAGCCTTTCATCATGTAGTAATCTAAAATTTGACTAAAGTAAGTAGAGGTTTTCTTATTCTAAAAGGTTGTATGGAGATATGATGGCAAGAAACCAGCCACTCTAGGACCCAACACTCTGCTGTACAAATGGATCCCTCAGAATGACCTGCTTGGTAAGACTGCAGAAAACAAATACTGACACATGAGTAACACACAGTTGAGAAGTTCACAGTCTAGATGTATTGAAATTTAACTATGAATGGTGAAAAACATTCCTAATATTTCTACATTTATGTTCCAATCCTAGGATAAAATTGGATTAAGAACAACACTGATATTTATTACACAGTAATAGTATTTTAGGTTAAAAGATTTTTCACTCAGTTCCCACCTTCCTCTATTTTGTGTCTCTTGCACTTCACACCTATCCATTTGCCTATTGCACGGTTATTGCAAACTTGGCTGAAAACTGAAGATCTCTCTTTTGTTACATCTGATTATACATTAATTAGAAAATATTCCAGGTCAAAAGGTGATAAACCACTTTTTATGAAAACTTAACATTTCTTCCTGGGGTTCCAGAGTCCCAAAGACTCCCTGCCTCCCAGAACACTGCCTATGAAACTCAGGAACCTGGTTATGTCTGGGGATCATGAAAAAGCTAAGCATGAAACTGCTTAGCTTTTTACATGGTGTTTCTTTCTTCTGGGGTATGTTCCTTCTTCCTGCCTACCTTGCAACCTTGTTTGAGTTTATCAAGTCTCAATTCGCACACCACATTTTCCTTGCTATGCTCACCTACCTCTTAGTGGACTGAGCACTTTTAATGTCACTTGATACTTATAATTTATTACTTAGAAAACACTGTTTCAATGTTTCACTGTTTTAATGTAATTTCTTATCTTACTTTTAAGACCGACAATTTTCTTTAAATTCTCCCTTTCTAGGTCACCCAAAAACTAAAGCTTTTATAACTCATGGTGGAACCAATGGCATCTATGAAGCAATCTACCATGGCATCCCTATGGTGGGCATTCCTCTGTTTGGGGATCAGGCTGATAACATTGTCCACCTGAAGGCCAAAGGAGCTGCTGTTAGACTGAACTTCATCACAATGTCAAGTACAGATTTGGTCAACGCAGTGAACACAGTCATTAATGATCCTTCGTGAGTACAAATTTTATCTACTGGACATTTTTATGCATGATTTATCATGACAATAAAAACAAAATTCATTCTGAATTTGAGTCTAATTGTAAAAACTGAAATTATTTACTGTTAACCATTGATTTTAAAACTACCAAAATATAAATCAATAAAACTACAAACTGACCTACCATTTGACCAGTAAATGGTAAAATAATTTTTAAAATATATTTTGAAATAGGTGCTATGTACTTAAATTTAATAAATGGATTTTATTGATATCATAGATTCCACAGGTGAAAATGATAATGCAGTTGAAGACTTACACAAAAATCCTTAAAACCTAAATTTTCTGAAACTATTCATTTTTTTCTTAATTTGTACACATTTTCAGCCACATATAACCTTTCCTCCCTGAAGTTTCAGGTTTTTGGTATTTTGTCTTAGTGATACTGGAGAATACAAGAATATTCTTCCTTCATCATATAAGACTATGCTGTATTCATTGTGCTGAAATTGGGCTGTTGTACTTACCATGAGGCTTTTTAGTTTTGTCCATGTTTTAATATGTATCACAGCTCATTTCTCTCTATGCTGAGGAA
The DNA here is from genome assembly GCF_034190915.1 of Cavia porcellus. Taxonomy (NCBI): domain Eukaryota; kingdom Metazoa; phylum Chordata; class Mammalia; order Rodentia; family Caviidae; genus Cavia; species Cavia porcellus. The sequence goes on along the minus strand of NW_026947513.1, from coordinate 43,648,938 downwards.
TATAATTTAACATGATATGTCACATGCTATTTATCCATTTGCCACATTGTGAACTCTTTCTCATTTCCAATTTTTACTGTGATGAACACAACTATGTATATTTTTATTTGAATACATTTTTTTCATCTTTTTTTTGTTTTTATTTTTATTTTGCTTGTGTTTAAGTGTTTGGTTGGTTGGCATTTGTCTTTCTTGGTCAGGGTTTCACTATGAGGGTCAGACTCACCTTGAGCTCATTATGTAAACCATTCTGGCTTCAGACTCACAGTTACCCTCTTGCCACAGCCTAAAAGTGCTGGGAAAACAATCCTGAGCCACCATGCCTGGCCTTTGTTCTTTTGTACAGTTTCAAGAAGTAGAATTAATTCCTCACATAGGAATTTTATGTTAATGAGTAAAAGTCCACCTGTTTTCAATGTTTTGCATTTGTATTCTGAATGAGCAGTGGAGGAGGGTGCTAGTTTTTCCACATCATTCCTAAAACATTATTATCCAAGTATACACTTTCAAGGAGGCTAAATGTGCCATGTTATTTTAATTTCAATTTTTAGTTCACTATGTATAGAAGTAATAACTAGTTCATACATAACTACTGATTTTTCACATTTATTCTTTGGCAACATTACTATTTCAGCCTCAAAAATTTGTCCTATTTCAGTTTTTTGTCTACTTATTATTGCCTTCTAAGTGTTCTCTATGTAATATGGATCGATGCTCATCCTGAGAAATAAGATTTGCAGGTATTTTCTTCCATGCCAAATACTTGGACTCATCTCTTTTTCATGATGCATTTGAAAGCCATGTTTTTAATTATAATAAATTGTATCTTCAATAATCAAAATTCCTATACTGCAACAGAAGTAATTTTGTAAAATTTTTCATGCCTAGCATTTCTAATATTAAGTCAGCATTATATACAATTATCAACAATGTTATTTATAAAGGTGATACATTTACAGGAATTTTTTACTCACTATCAAAAAAGATAATAGTAACAAAATTTAATGTTAAAATACTTTAAAATTGTCAAGAAAGAATAAAGAATGAAGATAATTCTCATTGGAAAAATAAAACAGAAAATACAGCATAAAATGTACCATTAAATATGTATTCAATACTTATATTATCATAAGCAAAATAAGTCATTAAAGGCAAAGACTGTTAGCCTGAATTTTTAAAATTCACTGTCTATTTTGTTTGTAAAACATGTGTAATGTAATTATCCAGGTGGGTGTGAGTAAAAAGGTAAGTGCAATTATTTTAAGTCATAATAATGCAACCTGTGGTAGCTTTATCAATGTTAAGCATAATATACCAAAATAATATTTATAAGAATGAATATTTAATTCCAATAGAGTCATTTAATATAATACAATTTCTTAAATTTATGTACCTGCTAATTAAGCCTCAAAACATATCTCCAAATGATCAAGACAATATATATAAATATATGTCTACATTCCCAATGGGGAGATTTTTAAGTAGCTTTATCAAGAAAGATTAAAAAATGAAAAAAATAGGAACAAATCACATTTGAAAAAACCTAATGAACAAATGGAAACTAAGTGAAATAAATATCTCTGCCATAAAACTAATAAATAAAATTGAAAAGATCCAAAATATAAAATGTATACTATTATTATATTAAAAGTATACTATGACAGAAAAGACTTTCAAACATCTTCAAGTTTTGAGAATTAATCTGTCACATCCAGCACAACTCTTGAAGTTCCCAGAGATAATGATGGTGGGAGGATGGAGGAAAAGACAAGTGTCAGAATACTGAAAGTTGAGATCAGGTAGAACCTCCTCTCCTGAAAGAAGAAAAATAGCCCTGCTTAATGATTTGCAGCATGTTTATTTCACTGGTTGATGTCACATGATGCCCCTCTGCTTAGCAACCTGTTTGAATGACAGACTTGGGGTGCCTCATACCTGTAGTGCTGGAACAGATTGTTCATATGTCTTGCCTCTGCTTAAAGAAATCAAAGGTAGTAAAATACAGTAAGGTATTAAAATATGAGGTATTAAATTGAGGTAGTGAAACACAAGACAGAACAAAGCCAATCAAGACAATGCAGTGAAATTGGTACAGGAATTCACAGCAAGTTACTGGGATAATGGTAATAGGTACCATAGGTACCATAGGTACAATAGGTACCATAACTCATTATCATCACAATAGTTGTCCTTTCAATCAGGTATAGCAAAATCAAACCTAACACAGAATATCATAAAACCTATTAAAATGGAGTATTGAATAGAACAATATAATTAATCAGGGCATAGCAAAAGTGATGACAATATTTGCCTTCAAAGAGATTGTAGAAGGAAATCCCCCATATTTGCTATAATGCATATGGTCATCCTCCCAAGAGATGCTCAGACCCCTGGTTCTTATTTGCTAATGCAGGGGTGGGGGCAGGATGGGATTTTTATTCTCAGCCTGCATGCTGGTAGACTCATGACGGCTTACCAGAGAGGCAAACAGGTTCTTTTGTTGCCCAGCACCCTAAGTTCCACCATGGTGAGGATCTCGGGAGATGCTGTCTGGTTGATTCTCTCCCTGGGTCACTCACTGCTCACTGGAGCCATGGCTGCTTACCAGGAAAGTGAGCAGGTTCCTTTGTTGCCCAGAGCGTAAGTTCCAACATGAAGTGGATCTCTTCATCAAAATACACATCTTGCAACCTTGCTATATGATTTGTAGCACACAGACATGCATCATAGATATCACTAACATGGCTCACTTCTTCATTCTGTTTTGTAATTTTTTTTTATTTTTAAGAGCGTAAAATTAAGCATAACAAAACAGTTCATAAGATAACAATGTAAGAGACACATATTTCAAAGCAAGACAATCAGAAATTTTCACTGTCCATCATATTGTCTCTTGTTTTCTTCCAAATAGTTGGCCATATCTTCACATACAATGATCAGAACAGGATGATAAAGGCATTTTAGGTCTTTAAGACCAGTCAAAAAGGAATTCAACAATGGCTGCCATAATGTCTCGTATCCTCTTCAAAATAGCTGTCAATGACTTCCTGTATGTTGAAATTAAACAAAACAACACAGACTAAAGTCACTCTGAAAAAGGAATAATAGTATTTCTGAATTTCACCTCATGACACTACAGTATCGGTACTGGGTACTTTCGTGTCTCTTTTTCTTCAGAGTAACTGTTCATTTCATCATGCATTATATTATTGATTCTCATAAACTTTTTAGAAGTTCTACACATGCATGAGTCTCTACATGTATACTTATCCTTTCTGTATTAGAGGGAGAAAATGATCAAAACAAAACAAAATAAAACAAGTTCCTAGAAAAACATGAAATGAAAAAGACATATAAACAATAGCAAAGACCTCAGAACACTGACAGCATTGGCCTACAAAACAAACTTGTAGCAGCATAAATAGGGTTGTTATTTTGCAAAATGATCTTCAAGAGTTCCTCAGATCACTACAAAAATATGCACAATTGTTCCAATCCTATGAGTGTTAATTGTTTTGTTCCAAGAACTTACAGAGTTTGTAGTGCAATCAACTTAGCTATTCTAAATGTGTTTGTGTAGTCTTAGATATTTTGTCTTTCCCTTCCTTTTTCTTTTTCCTCATTTTCCCAGAGATACTATTTTTCCCTTTTAAGCAAATGCTTACCTTTTGACTGTAATTATTGAGTTTTTTGTATCTTATCTACCATTTATGTGCCATCTTGCCATTTCTTACACTAGGGAGATTATAGGGTATTTACACATGTGAGTTTGATTTATTTCACTTATGAGTATGGTCTTGAGTTGCATGTATTTACTAATAAATATCCCAATGTGACATTCTTTATAGCAGACTAGTACTCTATTGTATAAAAACACATTATTTTTATCTATTACTCAGTTGATGGGCATGCAGGTTGTTTCCAAGATCTGGCTATTACAAACTGTGCTGCTATAAACATGAGTGCACATATATCACTGTGGTATGATTTTTCAGTTCTCCTGGGAATATGACTAGAAGTGGGATAGCTGACTCAAAAGGGACTTCCAATCCCAGCTTTTTTTTTTATTTAAAGAGAAAAAAGAAAAGACATGAAAAAACAAAGCAGCAAAATGGTACAAGTAATAGAGAATTTCAAGAAAAAAACATACAGTAAGAAATCACCAGTTATTAGGTTACATATTATCTTCCCAGAAACAGTTGTCCAAATTACAAAATTAGGGGGTGGGGCTTTAGCTCAGTGGCATGGGCGCCTGCCTTGCAAGCAGGCAGATGTGAGTTCGATCCCTGGTACCAATAAAAAGGAAAAAGACAAAAAAATTACAAAATTAAAGCATATAAAGTGGACAGTCATACAGTGACATTGTAGACAGTTCCATTCAATGATCCAACAAAAGCTCAGTAATATGGTTTTCCATCCTACACACTCGAACATACCTGCGGTTATATCCCTTAGTCCACCTTCCTTTCCTCTCTTTTTTACAATAACAATTAGACTTTTTGGGTTTTATTACTCCCACAGTTCTTATTACTTTTTTTGAAGAGAATAAAACCAAATGTGACTAAGCAAAACAGAGTCAGTTAGAACAGAAGGGTAGGCATAGTAGATGATGCAAAAATAGAAGACCAGGTGATCAAAAGTGGTTACCATTGTGCCTCTTGCTATTTTTAAATTGAGTTGCCTATATCATCAGATATAATAGAATTGATCAAAACAGTACAAAACAAGACCAATAAAACCTACACTGGAGACCTTACAGGACTTCAAAAAAAAGGATAATAGTCAAACCATAATGGGCATCATAGTATATCTTATTGGCTTCAAAGTGGTTGCCTATACCCTCAAACTTGATGTTATCAAACAAAATAGAATATAGAATAATCAGATAGAACAAGATGGGGAGAGCAATACTGGGGTTCAGATCAGGTAAATAGGAAAACCAAGAAAGTTACTATAATATGTCCCATTTTTTTAAATTTAGTTTTCCCATAATTAAAAAAAATGAGAGAAAATAGATTAATTTAAAAAGGGGAGGGAATTGAGATAAGAGAGGACATTGTAACAGAACAATGGAGGTCAGAATCGAACAATTCAAGCATCATTGTGTTTCACTACCAGATAATCTAACATAATAGTAGTTGCCATAGTGCCTGTTTCCTTGAATTATTTCAGTGTATCTTTGTATGCTATAACACCAAGCATATCAAGACAGTGTGAAGCCATTCAAGAGAATGCAAAAATTATAGGGTACTTGGAACCAGCTAATAGAAAACAAACAAGTGTTTCTATATTATCTCTTTGTCTGTAAAGAATTTTGTTTATACTATAGCATATAGTGAAATATAGTAAGGTACATCATATTAAAACCAGTGGAAACAGATGTACCACAGCTTGATAGGATTTCAAAACAAGATGATATTAAATCATCACTAGCTTTTATGTTGTGCTGTTTTCTTCAAAATAGCTATTCATACTATCATAGATACTAGAATCAAACAACTCAGGTTAAAATCATTGCAATTAATGAGTGAAAACATTATATGGCTTCAAACCAATATGATTGGGAATCATGATTACCACATACTTTTATGTATTCTTATCATTTCTTACACTAGGGAAACTATTCGGTATTTATATATGTGAATTTGGTTTATTTCACTTATGAGAATGGTCTCAAGCAGCGTCCATTTATTTATAAATGTCTCAATGTGATCATTCTTTATAGCTGAGTGGTACTCCATTGCATAAAAAATACCACAACATTTTTATCTGTTCTTCAGTTGATGGATACTTAGATTGTTTCCAAAATCTGCATATTACAAATTGTGCTGCTATAAACATGGGTGCTCATGTATCACTGTGGTATGATGCTTTCAGTTCTTCTAGGAATATGCCTAGAAGTGGTATAGCTGGGTCAAATGGGGCTTCCAGTCCCAGTTTTCTGAGAAATCTCCAGACTGACCTCCACAATGGTTGCACTATTATACCCTCCCACCAAGAGTGCAGGAGAGTACCTTTTTCCCAACAGCCTCTCCAGCATTTGTTGGTGGTGGTTTTCTTGATCTTGGCCATTCTTTCAGGAGTGAGATGAAATCTCAGTGTGGTTTTAATTTGCATTTCTCTAATGACCAGTGATGGCGAACATTTTTTCGTGTATTTATTTGCCATTTGTATTTCTTCATCTGAGATTTGTTTATTCATCTCAGATGCCCATTTTTCGATTGGGTCATTGAATTTTGGGGGTCTGATTTTTTTAATTCTTTATGTTTTAGACAGAAGTCCTTTGTCTGAGGGGAGGTTCACTAAGACTTCTTCCCAGGTGGTGGATTTTCTTCTCACTATGCTGGAGATTAATTTTGAAGTGCAGAAACTTTTTAATAAGAGGTGATCCCTGTTGATGACTCGCAGAAGTGTTTCCCGTGCCGCTTGAGTCCTATTTATGAATTCTCTACCTACTCCTATGTCTTCAAGGTTTTTACTCAATTTGTCTTCCAATAGATTTAATGTTTCTGTTTTAATATTTAAATCTTTATCTATTTAGATTTTATTTTAGTATATGGGGATAGACATGGGTCTATTTTTAGTTTTCGGCATATGGAGAGTCAGTTTTTGCAGCACCATTTATTAAAGAGACTGTCATTATCCCAGTGAATACGTTTGGCCCCTTTATGGAAGATAAGGTGGTTAAGTGTATTTGTAATTGTGGTTGTATTTTCTAATCTATTCCACTGATCTTCAGCTCTGTTTTGGTTCCAGTACCATGTTGATTTTACTAGGTTGCTTTGTAGTATAACTTCAAGACAGGGATTGTGATGCCTCCTGCCTTGCCTTTGCTGCTTAGAACTGTCCCTCCTGTTCTAGGTCTCTTCTCGCTCCAGATGAATTTTAGGAGTGATTTCTCGAGTTCTATGAGGTATATTGATGGTATTTTTATCGGGATTGCATTGAATCGGTATAAAAGTTTTGGGAGAATGGCCATTTGCACAATATTTATTCTTCCTATCCGTGAGCAAGGGATGTTTTCCATGTTCTGAAATCATCTTCAATTTTATTTTTCAGTGTATTATAATTTTCCCTGTACAGGACTTTCACTTCTTATGTGAGAGTAATTCCTAGATATTTCATTTTTTTGGTTGCTAGTGTGAAAGGTGTGGCTTCGTTTATTTCTCTCTGTGTGACTTTGTTGTTAGTGTATGGGAATGCTATTGATTTTTGAGTATTGATTTTATATCCAGCTACATTACTGAATTTATTTATTATATCTAGCAGTCTTTCAATGGAGTTTTGGGGATCTTCTATATAGAGTATCTTGTCATCTGCAAATAATGATAGCATAATTTCTTTTCCTATCTTTACACCTTTTATTTCTCTCCCTTGTCTAATTGCTCTGGCTAGTATTTTCAGTAATATTTTAAATTGAAGCGGTGATAAGGGACATCCTTGTCTTGTGCCTGATTTTAAAGAAAAGGCTTTCAATTTGGGGCCATTTAGTATGATATTGGCTGTTGGTTTGTCATAGACAGCCTTTATTTTATTGAGATAAAGACCATCTATTCCAATTTTCTGCAAGGTTCTTATCATAAAAGAATGTTGGACCTTATCAAAAACTTTTTCTGCATCTGTAGAAGTGATCATGTGTTTCTTACTTTTGGCTCTATTGACATGGTGTATTACATTTATTGATTTACGTATATTGAACCATCCCTGCATGCCTGGTATGAATCCCACTTGGTCATGGTGTATGATCTTCTTGATGATTTGCTGCATCTTATTTGCCAATATTTTATTGAGGATTTTTGCATCTGTGTTCATTAGGGAGACTGATCTATAGTTCTCTTTTTCAGATGGGTCCTTTTCAGGTTTTGGTACTAGAATAATATTTGCTTCTAGGAATGATTTAGGAAGGATTGCTTCCCTTTCAGTTTCATTGAAGAGTTTGAAGAGTGTTGGCATTAGGTCTTCTTTGTATTTCTTGTTGAATTCTGCAGTGAATCCGTCTGGGCCTGGGCTCTTCTTTGTAGGTAAGGACTTAATTACATTTTCAATTTCAATATATAGAAATTGGGTTATTCAGTAGATTTACATCTTCATGACCTATCACTGGTAATTCATATGCTTCTAAGAATCTGTCCATTTTCTCTGTGTTATCAAACCTTTGAGAGTATAAGTTGGCAAAATAGGTGTTGATGATTTTCTGTATTTCTATAGGGTCTGTAGTGATTTGTCCTCTTTCATTCCTTATTGCATGAATTTGAGCTTTTTCTTCCCTTTTTTAAATAAGGTTGGCAAGGGGCTTTTCAATTTTATTTATTCTTTCAAAGAACCAACTCTTTGATGCATTGATTTTTTGGATTGTTTTTTCAGTCTCTATTGCATTGATTTCTGCTCTGATTTTTATAATTTCTTCTCTTCTTTTGGATTTGGGCTTGACTTGCTCTTCTTTTTGTAGATGTTTGAGATGTAACATCAGGTTATTTATTTGTATTTGTTCTGTTTTCCTGATGTGTGAACTTATTGCAATAAATTTTCCTCTGAGGACAGCTTTCATTGCATCCCACAGATTCTGGTCAGTTGTATTTGTGTTTTCATTTTCTTGTAGGTAGTGATTAAGTTCTTCTTTAATTTCCTCTGTGACCCACTGATTACTCAAGAGTGTGTTATTCGGTTTCCATGTGTTTGTGGGAATTTTGTAGTATCTTTTATCATTAATTTATAATTTCATAGCTCTATGGTCTGATAGGATGTAATGGGTAATTTCAATCCTTTTGCATTTATTTAGATATGTTTTGTGAATTAATATATGCTCTATTTTAGAGAATAAACCATGCACTGCTGAAGAGAATGTATATTCTGTTGTTATTGGGTGGAATGCTCTGCAAATGTCTATTACATCCATTTGTTCACAGGTGCGATTCAGTTCTTTTGTTTCTTTGCTGATTTTCTGTCTGGTTGATCTATTCATTGGTGTGAATGGTGTGTTAAGATCTCCCATTAGAATTGTATTACTGTTAACTTGGCTTTTCATTTCTGTTAGTACTTGTTTTATATAACTGGGTGCTCTGGAATTTGGTGCATATATATTTAAGATAGTTATCTCTTCCTCTTGGAGTTTCCCCTAACCAGTATGTAGTGACCTTTATCCCTTCTGATCATTATTGGCTTGAAGTTCACATTGTCTGCAAACAGAATAGCCATCCCCACTTTTGGGGGGCTCCTGTTGCATGAACTATTGTTTTCCATCCTTTAACTTTCAGTCTGTGGGTATCCTTTTGGGTTAGATGGGTTTCTTGTAGACAACATATGCTAGGCTTTTTGCTTCTTGATCCATTCTTCCAGTCTATTTCTTTTAATTGGTGCATTGAGACCATTTACATTAATGGTTATAACTGTTATATATTGGTTTATTGTTGACATGTTATCTTTCTGCTGTTGCATCTTTATCTTTCAGTTCTGTTTAATTGTCAGCCTTCTTTAGTGGTTTTCTCCTAAATGTATCTAGGCTGTCTTTCAGTATTCTTTGTGGGGTTGGCCTGGTGATCATGCAGTTTTTCAGCTGTTCTTTGTCATGGAAGTATCTTATTTCTCCATCCATTTTGAAGGACAGTATTGCAGGGTACGTCAGTCTAGTTTGGAAATCATTTTCCTTTAGGATCTGAAATACTTCACTCCATGCTCTTCTTGACTTTATTGTTTGTGCTGAGAAGGCTAAAATTCTGATAGGTTTTCCTTTACAGGTGATCTGTCTTTTCTTTCTGACAGCTTTTAATATTCCATTCTTTTGTTCGATTTCTGGGATGGCCATTATTATGTGTCTGGGTGTAGTTTTATTTTGGTTATGGCTATTTGGAGCTCTATATGCTTCCTTGATCTTGATATCAGTTTCCAGTCTCATGTTTGGGAAATTTTCAGCTATTATTTTTGTAAATATCCTCTTGACATCCTTTATGTTGTCCCCTTCTTTTTCATTTATCTCTATCAACCTTATGTTATTCCTCTTTGTGTCATTTTGCACGTGTTGAAATGTTATTTCCTGATTTCTTGTTATTTTTAAAAGCTCATTCCCTTCCTGTTCACTGGCTGCAATCTTGTCTTCCAGGTCTGAAATTCTATCTTCACATTCACTGAGGTGGTTTTTACAACTTTTGAGGTAGCTTTAATTTCCTGTATATCACTTTGCATCTGCTTTATATATTCTGTTTGTTTCTTATATTGTTCATCCAGGGATTTTATCTTTTTGCTTAGTTCCTCCAATTTTTTAACTGTGTTTTCTTTAGATATGTTCAGCATCTCCCTCATTTCTTTTATCATTTCTTCTTTACCTGAGAGATTATTTCTGGTTTGAAATCCTTTAAGCCTTCCCAGAGTTGCTTCTTTATTTCAGTTACTATTATTTCAGGTATTTCATGTATGTGGCATATATTTTCCTCTATGCACATGGCTCCTAGGCTTTCTTGGGATGGGCTGGATGTTTGAGATTGCATTTTGCTCTTTCATTTTGTCATGTTCCTATATTTTCAAGCTTCAAGTGTTGTTCCAAGTGAGGGAGAGAAATTAGCCAGGCTGGGACGGAATTCCCTGTTCCCTCCTGACTCACTGATCTTGACAGGAAGCCAGGGCCTGGTCCCCAGGTGAAGAAGAGAGTTCTGCTGGCTGGGACAGGGTTCCTTGCCTCCACTGGATTTACTTGTCCCCATAGGAAGCCAGGACTTGGCCCCTAGGCAAGGAAGAGAGCTCCACCAGGCTGGGTTGGGGGTTTCCTGCCTCCACTGGACGTACTCGTCCTGACAGGAAGCCGGGACCTGGCCCCCAGGTGAAGAAGAGGTTCCATGCCTCCACTGGACTTCCCAATCCCAGCTTTTTAAGAAACCTCCAGATTGACCTCCACAGTGATTGTACCAGCCTACACTCCCACAAACATTGCAGAAGAGTTCCTTTTTCACCACAGCCTCTCCAGCATTTGTTGTTGGTAGTTTTCTTTATCCTGGCCATTCGTTCTGGAGGAAGATGGAACGTAAGTGCTGTTTTAACTTAATTTCTCTAATGATCAGTTACACTGAACATTTTTTCATGTATTTATTTGTCATTTATATTTCTTCATCTGAGAACTGTATATTCATCTCAGATGCCCATTTTTGGAATGGGTCTTTGAATTTTGGGGATCTGATTTTTTAATTCTCTATATATTCTAGACAAAAGCCTTTTTCTCAAGTACTGTTCACAAAGATTTTTTTTCCCAATTTATGGGTTTTCTTTTGGCTATGCAGGAGATTTCTTTCAACATGCAAAAACTCTTTAATAGGATGCAATCCCAGTTACTGATTCTGTGAAGTATTTCATGTGCAGTTTGATAGTTGTTCATGAATTCTCTACCTAAGTCCTACTCCTAAGTCTTCAAGATTTCTACCTACTTTGTCTTCCAACAAATTTAGTGTTTCTGTTTTAATATTTAGATCCTTTATCCATTTAGACTTTAACATAGTACACGGTGATGGGCATGGGTCTGGTTTTAGTTTTTGGTATATGGAGAGCCAATTTTTCCATCACCATTTATTGAAGAGACTATCTTTCTTAGAGTGGATGTGTTTGGCCCTTTTATCAAAGAAAAGGTAGCTGATTGTGTTTGTAATTGTGTCTTCTAATCTAGTCCTTTGATCATCAGGTCTGTTTTAACTCCAGTACCATGATGATGTGATTATAGTAGCTTTGTGGAACAACTTCAAGTCAGGGATTGTGATGCCTCCAGCCTTGCCTTTGTTGCTTAGAATTGCATTTGCTATTCTGGGTCTCTTCTGTTTCCAGATGAACTTTAGGAGTGATTTCTCTAGACCTGTAAGGTGTACAAGTATTTTACTGAGGCTGCATTAAAACTGAATAACAATTTTGGGAGGTTGGTCATTTTCACATTATTTTTTCTTCCTAACCATGATCAGGAATGTCTTTCCATTTTCTGAGGTCAACTTCAATTTCTTTTTAATGGTATTATAATTTCTCTGAATAGACCTTTTGCTTTTTTTGTTAGATTAATTCCTAAGTATTTCATTTTATTGGATGCTATTGTAAAGGGCGTGGCTTCTCTTTTTTCTCTCTCAGCGGTTTTGTTGTTAGTGTATAGGAATGCAATTGATTTTTGAGTGTTGACTTTGTATCCAGCTACATTACTGAATTTATTTGCTATACCTAGGAGTCTTTCAATGGAGTTTTGGACATCTTCTATGTAGATTATCATGTCATCTTCAAATAATGATAATTTAACTTCTTTTCCTATCCTTACTACTTTTGTTTCTCTGTCTTATCTAATTTCTCTGGCTAGTACTTTTATCACTATATTGAATAGAAGTCGTGGACACACTTGCTTTGTTCCTGATTTTAGGGTAAATGCTCTCAGTTTTGGGGCATTTAATATGATGCTGGCTGTAGGAGTACCAATGTGATAGATTTCATCACATTGAGAAAAAAAACATCTATTCCAATTTTTGTAAGATTTTTATCACGAATAAGTGTTGGACCTTATCAAAAGCATTATCTGCATCTATATAAATGATCATGTAGTTCTTATTTTTGGCCCTGTTGATATGGTGGATTACATTTATTTATTTTGAACCATCCCTGCATTCCTGGAATGAATGCCCCTTGGTCATGGAGTATAATGTTCTTGATGATTTGCCACAATCTGAAAAAATTTTATTGAGAATTTTTGCATCTATGTTCATTGGCCTGTAGTTCTCTTTTTTGGTTGAATCTTTCTCAGGTTTTGATCTTAGAGTAATGTTTGCTTCCATGAATGAGTTAGGGAGAATTGAAGAGTTTGTGGAGTGTCAGCATTAGAGCTTGAAATTTCTTGTAGAATTCAGCAGTGAATCCATCTGGATCTGGGCTTTTCTTTGTTGGTAGAGATTTAATTACCTTTTCAATTTTGGTAGCTTACAATCAATTATTCAACAGTGTCACATCTTATTGACCCAGCTTTGATAATTCATATGTTTCTAAGAATCTGTCCATTTCTTCTGTGTTATTAAGCCTATGAGAGTAGAGGTTTTTGAAATAAGTATTGGTGATCTTCTATATGCCCAAAGAGTGATTTCACCATTTTCATTCCTTATTGCATGAATTTGAGATTTTTCTTTCCTTTTTTTAAAATAAAGATGGCCAGAGGCCTGTCAATTTTATTCTTTCAAAGAACCAACTCTTTGATCATTGATTGTATGTATTATTTTCTTAGTCTCTATTGCACTGATTTCTGCTCTCACTTCTTTACTCCTTCTTTTGGTTTTGGGCTTGACTTGCTCTTATTTTTCAAAATATTTGAAGTGTAGCATCAGGTGGTTCATTCTGTTTTTCTGATGTGAGAGTACACTACAATAAATTTTCCTCTGAGGACTGCTTTCATTGCATCCCACAGGTTCCAGTAAAATGTATTTGTATTTTTGTTTGCCTGCAAATATTGTTTAATTTTTTAATTTCCTCTGTGACCCACTGATTGCCCAGGAGTGTATTGTTCAATTTACCTATGTTTATGGGGTTAATTTCTAGTTTCATGGTTTTATGATCTGATAACATGCATGAAATAAATTTAATTCTTTTCCATTTAATTAAGCATGTTCTGTGGGATAGTATATGATCTATTTTAAAGAACATTCCACGTGCTGCTGAGAAGAATATACATTCTGATGTTGTTGGGTGGAAGGCTCTGTATACATCTACTAAGTCCATTTGTTCACAGGTGTAACTGAACTCCATTGTTTGCTGATTTTCTGTCTAGTTGATCTGTCCCTTTGTGTCAATGGCATGTTAAGGTCTCCTGTTATAATTGTGTTATTGCTTATTTGATTTTTCACTTCTGTTAATATTTATTTTGTATAGCTGGTTGCTCTCAAATTTAGTGCATGTATATTTAAGATTGTTATCTCTTACTCATAAGTTTTCTCCTTACTAGTATGCAGTGACCTTCTTTATCTCCTTGTATCATTCTTGGTTTGAAGTTGACATTGTCTGCAGACTAAATAATTACTCCTGCTTTTTTTTGAGGTTCTGTTGCATGGAATATTGTTTTCCATCCTTTGACATCCTGTCTATGAGCTTCCTATTTGGGTTAGATTGGTTTCCTGTATGCAGCATATGGTTAAATGTTGCTTCTTGATCCATTCTGCCAGTCTGTTTCTTTTAATTGGTGAATTGAGGACATTTATGTTAATGATTATAACTGATATATATTGGTTTTCTTTTGACATGTTATCTTTCTGCTATTGATTTTTTACCTTTGCACTCTGTGTAATTGTTTGCCTTTCTTAGTGGTTTTTTCCTACCTAGGATGTCCTTCAGTATTTTTTGGCAGGATTGTTTTGGTGGTCCTGAATTTCTTCAGCTGTTCTCTGTCATGGAAGTATCTTATTTCTCCATCCATTTTGAAAGACAGTTTAGCGCTGTACATCAGTCTGGGTTGGAAGTCATTTTCCTTTAAGATCTGAGGTACTGCACTCCAAGCTCTTCTTGACTTTATTGTTTGCGTTCAGAAGTCTGCTGTGATTCTGTTAGGCATTCCGCTTTAGGTGACCTGTCTCTTCTCTCTAGCAGCTTTTAATATTCTGTTCTTTTGTTCGATTTCTGTGATTTTGGTTATTACATGTCTGGGTGTAGTTTTATTTTGGTTATGGTTATTTGGATTTCTCTATGCTTCACAGACCTATATGTCAGTTTACATTTGCATGTTTGGAAAACTTTCAGCTATTACTTCTGTAAATAGCCTCTTGATATCTTTTGTGTTGTCACCTTCCATTTTGCTCATACCTTTCAATCTCATGTTGTTTTCTTTGCATTATCTTGCAGTTGTTGAATTGTTATTTCCTGGTTCCTTGTTATTTTTAAAAGCTCTTTCCTTTCCTGTTCACTAGCTGCAATCATGTCTTTGAGGTCTAAAATTCTATCTCCACTTTCAGTGAGGTTGTTTTGCCAACTTTCAATGGTATATTTTATTTCCTGTGTACCTCTTTGAATTCACTTCATGCATTCTGTTTGTTTCTTATATTCTTCATTCAGTTTTTTCATCTTTTTGCATTGTTTCTCTAATTTTGTAAATATGTTTTCATTAGATGTGTTCAGTATTTCTTTCATTACATTTATCATTTCTTCTTTTACCTAGGAGATTATTTCTGATCTGAGTTCTTTTGAAACTTCCCAGACTTGTTTCTTTGCTTCAGTTGATATCATTTCACGCATTTCAGGTGTATGGCTTATATTTTCTTCTAGGTGTCCATGTCACCTAGGCTTACTTGGGTTGGGATGGATGTTTGAGATTGCATTTGGCTCTTTTGTTTTATCATTTTCCTATATTTCCGGATTTTGAGTGATGTTTCAAGGTTTCCCTCATGCATTCGGAATCTCCTGGCCCACATTTTGCTCCCAGGGCAGACAGTAGGCAACAATAGCCACTTGGAGTTCACTGAGCATGGGCTAGTTGGGCCCTTGGGGACTCCCATGTGACCTCCTGTGATTTCACACCTGGATTGTGGTCTTACTGTCTGGGAGTGAAGTTCTACCTGTGTGCTAGGTTTCAACCCGCACATGCTCTGGGCCTGGAACTTAATTCTGGCCCTTGCCAGCTGCTTGGAGTTTGCTGGGTGTGGCACAGTTAGGCTGGCTTGGATCTCCCAGGCATCCTTGGGTAATTTCAGGCACGGGGCATGGTCTTACTGCCTGCAAGCACAATTCCAAGTCCTCCCTGTGTTCTGGGTTTCAGCCCACACATCTCTGAACCTGGAACTTCATTTGCACCCATGCCAGCTGCTTGGAGTTTGCTGGGTGTGGCCCAGGTAGGCCTGCTTGGACCTCCCAGGCCTCTTTAAGTTATTTCAGACATTGGATATGGTCTTAACAACTGCAAGCAAAGTTCCAAGGCTTCCATGTGTGCTGGGTTTCAACCCACCCACACTCTGGACTTTGAACTTAATTGGGGCCCGAGCCAGCTGCATAGAGTTTGCTCTGTCTCTTTGTTCTTGAGGTTGGCCTGAATCTGCAGCTTCAGAGGCTCCCTGCATTAATCAATGCACTTTTACATATTTAAAATTAAGCTAAAATATTATAATTGCACATACATTTTTATCACAGGAATTTAATTCCTAACCATGAGAAACAGAAAAATATGTGAACTAAAAAAACAAGTGTGTAAAATTAAATGCATTAAAAGTGAACAAATTTTTACAATTAAAATTTTCAAAACCATAAAATGAAGAGATTGTAATCTGTGGTAACTAAATACAATGGAATTAACTAACTGCTACAAATAGACTAAAAAGAGGACATGCTATACTATGCATATTGATAAATAAGAAATAAAAAGCATAATGTTAGTTAGTAGTAATAAGTGTTAATTTAAAGAAAAAAACTGATGCTAAACACATCCACAAAAGTGTAGTGCTTCTAGAAACCTGACAACCAAAACCATGATTCGATGATAGACATATCGACATCTTTACTTCACAATCTTTATCAACCCAGTTATATGACAGTAAGCTATTCATTAATGGGGGGGTGCATTTTTTTAAAACTTTATATGTAAAGTTCTATTATGCAAACTATAGTGTTTTTAAAATTCTGTAAACATAAAGTGAACACAACAATAAGGAAGGGAGTGTTTATGGGAAAGGAGCATTTCCTGCACATGGCACTATGTGGTCAGGGGGTTCAAAAAACAATCTACATGCTATTCTAAGTAAAATCAGGAGCTAGAAATTTTCCACAATGTACTATTATAATCTGAGGTGATTTTGAAAAAATACTGCTGGATGGAAATTAATGAGAAGGGAGAAAAAGAATGAAAGCACACTGCTTTACCAGAATTTCCCACACTACAATTTTTCAATTTCTCTTCAAAAACTTCAAGATCACAAATTCTCATGAAACAGACATGGATAAAATCAATGTCTAAAAGGAAACTTCAACGTAAAAACTAAATGTTCTAAGGTGACCTATCTCATAGTACACCACTTTTACTGCCTTTTTAATTTTTTATTTCTTGGCACGTATTTTGACATATCTTTACAGGAGTTTCAGAAAACCTTTGACAGATTTTGACAAATCAACCAGCTTTCAATATTGGTCTTTCTGTTTCTCCTGTAGCTATAAAGAAAATGCCATGAGGTTATCAAGAATTCATCACGACCAGCCAGTGAAGCCCCTGGACCGAGCAGTCTTCTGGATCGAGTTTGTCATGCGTCACAAAGGGGCTAAGCACCTGCGAGTTGCAGCCCATGATCTCTCCTGGTTCCAGTACCACTCTTTGGATGTGATTGTGTTCCTGCTGGCTTCTGTGGCCACTGTGATATTTATCATCACAAAATGTTGTCTGTTTTGTTGCCACAAGTTTGCAAAAACTGGAAAGAGGAAAAAAAGGGAATAATTGTATCTTCACCTGAAGTTGGTAGTCCTGATGGATGTACCTCCTTCAGTTTATTCCAACAAGAAGAGATTATGATGGAAGATTTCTTACTCCTGTGACAAATTACTTTTTTAGTCAAATTTCATTTTCCATGGATATAATCCCTATATATTAGTAAGAAGTATTTCCAATCACAGACAGGAGAATGTAAAAATAATAAAAGATTAATGGTGCTTATTGAAAAATATTGCTGATATTTACAAATTATAATAAAATACTTAGCTTAACTGTGATTTACAAGGTATTTTTGGATGAATAACATGAAAAAGTCTATGCAGAGTATCGATCTGATTTTGTACATAGTTAGCTTACTTTAGCTTCATTTTTGTGCAGAGTGGTTGGAATGTAAAATTACATTAAAATCATTCTCTTTAGGTCTAGAAGTAGTGTTGTAGGCCACAATTAGTAGCAGTCCAAATAATATAAAATTTAAGCAAATCATATGAGCATTAAATTACAAAACTTCCAAAGAGCCTACCTTGAGACATATGTCACAAATGACATTTATGATAAAATTGGTTCAACTTGAAAATTACCTTTACTGGTAAGAAAACCATCAACCAAGTCTCACAACAAATATTCTCCAGCCCAACACAAATAAATTTCTGTGGGAGTACAACATGGAATAATCCTGCCAAATAAAATTGAAGCAATTATTTGACCCTAAAATTCTGCATTAGTATGCTAGGCTGCAGAAATACTTGTACACACATGTATTTGAACACAGGATGTTACCTCTAGAACTTAAATACTTACTGATTAGTAAATCCACCATTAAAATTATAGAGTTATCCAGGCATGGCATTATGCTCACTCTAGCTACCCAAGAAGCTGAGGTGGGAGAATGTTTTGAGTCCAGGAATTCAGTGCAATCATGGGCAGCATAGTGAAGTCCTGCCTAAATAAATAAGTGAAAAAATGCAATTACATGGCATTCAGTCTTTACAGAGAAAGAATAGAGTATATGCAATAACATTCAATGTTCTTGTCATACTGGGAAATATAAAAACAGACTGTAAATTCTCTGAAGCAAAATAAAATTTTGTAAATTATCTGAAATACAATAAAACATATATGCAAACTTGCAAAAAACGCAGAGAAAAGAATTTGGATGAGTATACAGAATTTATAGCAAAATAATCTTAATATTTAGTTCTTTGTACTTTGGCAGCATTTATTATGAAGGGAACTCACTACATTACTCAGGCTGATCTCAAACTCATGATCCTCTTGCTTCAGCCTTTCAAGTAAATAGGACTAAATACAAATGTCACTACAAATCTTACTTTACCTTTTCTCAGAAAAATATCTGAAACCTACAAGTTACCAAAGAAAAGGTTTGTTTGACCTCACAGTTTGTAGCAATGTCAGTCCATTGTCATCTGGCTCCAAGGCAAGGCTGCACAACAGGTGGGCATGGCAGAGGAGAACTTAGAAAAATCAAAACAAACAGAATAATACCAATTGAAACAAAACCCTAAAATAAAAACAATAATCCAGAATAAAAAATAAATCAAAATAAAACATAAACTGGAATATTGCAAGAACAATATTAAATTTCAGAAACAAGACAGAAGGAAATCCCCTCACCTGCCATGCTGCATACTGTCATTCTCCCCATAAAAACCCAAATTCCTGACAGTATACCTGCAAAGTCAATCAAACAATATAAACATTTATTTGTTTTTACACCTAAGTTACTATCTACTCAACCTTTCCTAAAAACCAGCCAACTGCTTATCAGGAAAAGGGGGTTTTTAATTCTCAGGCTATTTGTGATTTGACTCATGCAAAGAATGAACTGGCTTATTTCTTCCTGGGCCCTGCTTGGTTCCTGTGGTTTACAAGAAGGACAAATTGGCTTCTTATTGCACTCCTTCAAGATCTAGCATGGCTTCTCATAATTAAAAACTTACCAACAAAGAAAAACACATGTCATGATAGATTCACAGCTGAATTATACAACAAATTTAATACCAGTACTGCTCAAATTCTTCAATGAAATTGAAAGAAACTTCTCCCTAACTCATTCCTGGAGGCATATATTATTCTACTACGTAAAGCAAAGAAAGGTTCAATCAAAAAGGAGAACTACAGGCCCATCTCCCTAATGAAGATAGATGCAAGATTTATCAATAAAATAGTTGTAAACAGAATGCAGTAGTGAAGAAGATTATACATGATGAGCAAGTGGAATTCACCCTAGTAATTCAAGGGTGGTTCAACATATAAAAGTAAAGAAATATAAAATATCACATAGACAGAACCCAAGACAAAAATCACATTATCATCTCAGTAGATGCATAAAAAGCTTTTGATAAATACCAACACTCATTCATGATTTAAAAACCCTACAGAAAATCAGAATAAATGTTCTCAATCCCAATCTGGTAAAAAGCCCTTCTATGAAAACCAACAATCAAAACCATACTAAGTGGACAAAACTGAATGCTTTCACTCTAAAATCAGGAACAAGACACTTATGGCCATTATAATCACTCCTATTAATATAGTTCTGGAAATCTTAGCCAAAGCAATTATGCAACAGAGAGAAATAAAAGAAATAATGATAGGAAAACAAAAAATTAAATTATCATTATTTGAAGATAACAGGATACTCCATGTAGAAGATCTCAAAAACCTTATCAAAGACTGCTGGAGTTAAAAAACAAATTCAGCAGTATAGCTGGATACAAATCAGCACCCAAATATCAATAATATTCCTATACATGCATGACAAAATCAATGAGAGAAATGTTGTGGAAATAACACGTTTCCCAATAGCATACAAAAAAGTGAAATACTTAGAAATCATTGTAACTAAGGATGTAAAAGACCTATGTATTGAAAACAATGCTACTCTGCAAAATGATATTGAAGAAGATATCAGAAAATGAAAAGATATCAGTTTTCTTGGATAGGAAAAAAAAAATCATGAAAATAGCCATACTCCCAAAACAGGTATACAGATTTAATGCAATCCTAATCAATAATGCTTCAGCATACCTCACAGGTATAAAGAACACATTCCTAAAATTAATTTGGAAACATAGGAGACCTAGAATTTCAAAGGCAATCCTGGACAACAAAGGCAAGAGACATAACAATTCCTGACGTGAAATTATATTACAGAGCTACTATGATAAAATCAGCATGCTACTGCCAAAAACAGACCTGAGGATCAGTGAAACATACTAGGCAATGTAGAAACTACTACAAAGATACTAAGGCACTTTATCTTTGAAAAAGTACCAAACCTCTTCACTGGAAGGAAGATACACTATTTAATAAATGGTGCTGGAAAACCTGGCTTTCCATAGGCTGAAGACTAAAACTAGACCTTTGTCTATCATCATACACAAATCTAAATTCAAAAACAGATCGTAGATCTAAATATTAAAACAGAAACACTAAATCTACTAGAAGATAATTTGGGTATAAATCTTTAAGACATAGGAGTAGGCAGAGATTTCAAGAAAAAGAAACAATATGGGAAGTATTTCAGTGAATCATGGATTCAGTGGATTTCATCTTATTTCAATTTTTTTGGACCTTATTAGTAATTGCCAACTGAGTCAAAAGAAAACTCACAGAATGAGAAAAAAGTTTTTGCAATTGTCTTTCAGAAAAGGACTTATATCTAGAACATATAAAGAATTGAAAATTTTAAAACTCCTAAATTCAAAGACCCAATCCAAAAATAGGTATCTTAAATGAACACATACTTCTCAGATGAAGAAATATTAGTAGGAAATAAACACACTAAAAATTCTTTAACATCACTGATTGTTACAGAGATGAAAATTAATAACACTGAGATTTCATCTTACTCCAGAAAGAATAAAATCAACCAAGACATCAAGAAATCAACCAATGACAAATTCTGGAGGGGATCTGGGTGAAAAGTAATCCTTTTTCCACTGTTGGTTGGTGTGTAGACTGCTACAACCACTATGAAAATCGCAGATTCCTCAAAAAAACTAGAATTTGAGGTCCAATCCAATCCAGGTATTCCCTTTCTATTTTCCCAGAACTGAAAACACCATGCCACAATGATACATGTGTACACATGTTCATAGAAACACAATTTGTAATAGCTAAATCTTGGAAACATTGTAAATTCTCATCTACTGAAGAATCAATAAAGATGATATGCTAATTTTATACAATTGACTATTACTCAGCTACAACAAAAGAGAAACCTGAGGCTTTCATAGGTAAATTGATGAAACTTGAGATCATATTCATAAGTGAAATAGGAAGAGAACCAGTCAGCATCTCCCAAGATCCAGCCATAGTGGAACATAAGTGGCTGGGCAAGAAAACAATTCAACTCCCTTCCTGGTAAGCGGCCGTGGTACAAGCCAGGAAGAGAAACAGTCGGCATCTCTGATGCTCCAACTGGATCCTACTGCACTAAGAATCAAACGTTCCATCCCATCGCCCCTGCCTTTAGCAACTAGGGGCAGAGATCTAAGCATCTTTGGGGAGGATGATCATATGTAATACAGCAAGTCTAGGGATTTCCTTCTACCTTCTGTTTGAAGGCAAATGTTATTTTCACTTTTTTGCTTTGTTCCAATTAATTGTTTTGCTCTATTTGATATATTTTTCGATTGATTTTATAGTATTCTGCTTTTGGTTTGATTTCAATATACCTGATTGAATGGACAACTATTATGAAGATAACAGGATATACTATAGTAGCTATCATTTTTTTTTAAAAGAATAAAACCAAATGTGAAAGAAAACCAAATAGGGTCATTCAAAATGGGGACATATTACACGATTTAAAATCACAATACAAGGTGATCTGCAATGGTTACTATGAGGTCTCTTGTTATCTTCAATAAAATTGTCCATATCATCAGATACAGTGAAATTGAACATAGCAGTACAGAACAAAATCATTAAAAACAAAGCATTGAAGACATTATAGGACTTCAAAAGCAGGTAATAGTCAAAACTAAATGTGTATCCTAGTGAAACTTATTGTCTTTATAATATTTGCCTATACCCTTAGACTTGATACTATCAAACATAACAGATTCAAATAAAATCAGTCAAGACAAAACAGTGAACTTAACAAACCAGATTCAAATACATTCAGTCATAATGAAACAATGTAAGTAATACAGGGCTTCAGATTAAGTTAACAGGAAATTAAAGATGGTTACCATAGTATATCCTGCTATTTTTGGAATAGCTGTCCATGCCATCAAATCTAGTACAAGTAGAAAAACTGGAACAGAATATAACCAAACAGAGTGATAAGAACGACATGGGTTTCAAATCATGATACAAGATTAACAATGTCCTCTACCTTCCCTTTTTAAATAATTCCTCCCCTTTCACTTTCACAGGGTACACTATACATTTTGTATCCTACTAACTTTAGTCATTTATTCCTTTAGTTTTCAATTAGGGAGGCATCCTGTTATTAACCTAAGTGGTTCTGAGCCTTTTTACTGCTGAGCTTGACCTCAGGTTGTATTCCTTTATCTACAAGAGCCTCAAAGTTTTCTTTTCTTATAGCTGAATAGTTCTCTTATTTAAAATTTCATATTATTTTTAAAATATTAAGACAAAACAGGACATAACAAAGCAGATCAGAACAGAACAATGTAGGCAAGACAGAATTTCACTAGAAGACAACCTGTAATTAACAGTAAATACCTCAATGTCTCTTTATTTAAAATAGTTGAATATAACATCATATACAATAGAATAAAACATAAGAAAACAGTATAAAAACATTCAAAAGATTGAGAGTACTACAGAACATTCAGAACCAAATAACAGAAAGCAAACAATGGCTACTATATTATCTCATTTTCCATAGAAAATTTGTTCATACTTTCCTACGTAATCCAATCCAATAAGGTACAACATGATAGAGCCAATGGAAACAGAAGAGCAAAAGCATGGTAGGACTACAGAATAGGATGATATTATACCAGTACTGGCTATTATAATGACTTGTTTACCTCAAATTAGTTGTTCATATCATCACAGTTAATAAAATCAAACAAACAAGGAAAAACCCATTAAAACTAACCAATGGTATCATTATAAGGTTTCAAAACAATGTAATGGAGAATCATGACTACCATAAACTCTTATATACTCTTACTATTTCTTACACTAGGGAGACTATACGGTATTTCTGTGTGAGTTTGATTTATTTCACTTATGAGTATGATATCAAGCTGTGCCTATTTATTTATAAATATCTCAATGTGATCATTCTTTATAGCTGAGTAGTGTGCCATTGTATAAAAATACCACAACATTTTATCCATCCATCAGTTGATGGACACTTAAGTTGTTTGCAAGATCTGGCAATTACAAATTGTGTTGCTATAAACATGGGTGCATATATATCACTGTGGTATGATAATTTCAGTTCTTCTGGGAATATGCCTAAAAGTGGAATCACTGGGTCGAATGAGACCTGCAATCCCAGGTTTTGAGGAATCTCCAGACTGACCTCCACAGTGGTTGCACCTGACTACACTCCCACCAACAGTGTAGGAGCATTCCTTTTTCCCTACAGCCTCTCCAGCATTTGTTGTTGGTAGTTGTCTTGATCCTGGCCATTCTTTGTGGAGTGAGATGGAATCTCAGTGTTGTTTTACTTTTCATTTCTCTAATGACTAACGATGATGATCATTGATTGATGTATTTATTTGCCATTTGTATTTCCTCATCTGAGAACCATGTATTCATCTCAGATGCCCATTTTTGGATTGAGTCTTTGAATTTCAGGAATCTGATTTTTTAAATTCTTTATATGTTTTAGACAGAAGAAAAAGAAAGAAAAAACTAAAATGCATCAATAAGGTACAAAAAAGGAGAAATCACTACAAACTCTGTGGAAATACAGATCATCAACACCTATTTCAAAAACCTCTACTCTCATAGATTCAATAATGACCAGAGCCGCGGGAGACAGGAGACCAAACTCGAGCAGGATCAGCTCTCAAACTTTATTGCGTACAGCGAACTGGACCTAACAAGGTCCGCCACCCTCAGTGTTGGTTCCTCTTCTGCCCGTTGGGGGCAGGAACAGCCTCTTATAAGGGGAAGCAGTATCCAATCACAGAGAAGCGCGTCTAACAAGCTGATAGGCTAGCGTCACGGGTAACTGGGCAGACATGACAATTTGGCGGGCTTGTTCAGGCCGGGAAGAACCCGGAAGCAGGAAATGGGCGCCATCATAGGCGGCTTCCCACACAATAACACAGAAGAAATGGACTGTTTCCTAGAAACAAATGAAATACCAAAGCTGGGTCAAGAAGATATAAAACTGCTGAATAATCTAATTTCTATTAATGAAGTTGAAAATGTAATTAAGTCCTTAGCTTCAAAGAAGAGCCCAGGCGCAGATGTACTGACTGCAGAATTTTACAAGAAACACAAAGAAGACAATGCCAGCACTCCTCAAACTCTCCAATGCAATCAAAAGAGAAGAAAGCCTTCCTAAGTCATTCCTGGAAGCAAATATAACTCTAGTATCAAAACCTGACAAAGACCCAACTAAAAAAGAACTACAAGCCAATCTTCCTAATGAACACACATGCAAAAATCCTCAGTAAATTATTGTCAAACAGGATAGAGCAAATCATCAAGTAAATTATACAACACGACCAAGTGGGATTCATCCCAGGAATGCAAGGATGTTTCAACATATGTAAATCAATAAATGTAATCCACCATATCAATAAAACAAAAAGTAGGAATCACATGATCATTTCTATTGATGTAGAAAAAGCTTTTGATAAGGTCCAACACTCATCCATGATAAGAACCTTACAGAAAATTGGACTACATGTTCTTTTCCTCAATATGTTGAAGGCCACATATGACAAACAAACAGCCAGTATCATAATAAATGACCAAAAACTGAAGGCCTTTACCTTAAAATCAGGTGCAAGACAAGGATGTCCCTTATCACCACTATTATTCAATATAGTACTCTAAATACTAGGCAGAGCAATTAGACAAGGGAGAAAAATAAAAGGCTTAAAAATAGGAAAAGAGGAAGTTAAATTATCAGTATTTGCAGATGACATGTTACTCTACATAGAAGACCCCCAAAACTTCATTGAAAGACTCCTAAATATAATAAATTCAGCAGTATAGCTGGATATAAAATCAATGTTCAAAAACCAATACCAATTCTGTATACTAAAAACAAAATTACAGAGAGAGAAAAGAGTAGCTACATCTTTCACACTAGCATCTAAAAATATTAAATGCTTAAGAATTAACATCATGAAATAAGTAAAAGATCAGTGGCTGGGCAGCCTGGGGTGAGAGTCTCCCCAGGGTCCTCAAGCCTACCTAGTTTGGGATTCTCGCTCAGCCCAGTAGAATGGATCAAGAAACAAAAGCCAACCATATAATATCTGCAAGAAACCCTTCTAAACCAAAATGATACTCACAAACTGAAAGTCAAATGATGGAAAACAATATTTCATGTAAGCGCCCCCCCCCCCCGAAAAATGGGAATTTCTATTCTTTTTGCAGACAATGTTAACTTCAAACCATTAATGATCAGAAGAGATAAAGAAGGTCATTGCACATTGGTTAGGGGAAAATTTCAAGAGGAAGAGATAATATTCTTCAATATATATGCAAAAAATTCCAGAGCACCCAGTTATATAAAACAGTATTAACAGAAATGAAAAACAAAATTAGCAGTACCACAATTATAACAGGAGATCTTAACACACGATTGACACCAAGGGACATATCAACCAGACAGAAATTGAGCAAAGAAATAACAGAAATGAATCACAACTGTGAACAAATGGACTTGATAGACATATACAGAGTGTTCCATCCAACATCAGATTACACATTATTTTCAGCAGCACATAGACAATTCCCTAAAATAGACCATATATATATGATCTATATATAATATAGAACATATTTAAATAAATGCAAAAGAGTTGAAATTATCCTTGCATGTTATCGGATCATAGCATTATGAAATTAGAAATTAATGATAAAAGATACTGCAAAAATCCCACAAACACGTGGACACTTAATAACACACTATTGAGTAATCAGTGGGTCACAAGGGAAACTAAAGAAGAAATTAAACAATACCTACAAGGAAATGAAAATACAAATACAACCTCCAGGAATCTGTGGTATGCAATGAAAGCTGTCCTCAGAGGAAAATTTATTTCGCTGAGTTCCCATATCACAAAAACAGAATGAATAAAAGTAAAAAACCTGTTGTTACACCTCAAACATCTAGAAAACAAAAAGCGAGTCAGGCCAAAGCCAAAACAAGAGAGGAAATTATAAATATCAGAGCAGAAATTAATGCAATAGAGACTAAGAAAAAATGCAAAGAACCAATCAATCAAACAGATGGTTCTTTGAAAGAGTAAATAAAATTGTAAGACCCTAGGCATCCTTATTTTAAAACGGGAAGAAAAGTCTCAAATTCAGGTAATCAGGAATGAAAAAGGCAAAATCACTACAGATTCTGTAGAAATACAGAAGATCATCAACACCTATTTCAAAAACCTCTACTCTCATAAGTTTGATAACACAGAAGTAATAGACAGATTCCTAGAAGCATATGAAGTACTAAAGCTAGGTCAAGAAGATGTAAAACTGCCGAATAACCCAGTTTCTATTAATGAAATTGAAAATGTAATTAAGTCCTCTAGGGCCCAGAAAGACTCACTGTAGAATTCTACAACAAGTACAAAGAAGACTTAATGCTGACACTCCTCAAACTTTTTAATGAAATTGAAAGGAAGCAAGCCTTCCTAAGTCATTCCTGGAAGCAAATATTACTCCAGTACCAAAACCTGAGAAAGACCCAACTAAAAAAGTGAACTAGAGGCCAATCTCCCTAATGATCACAGATACAAAAATCCTCAGTAAAATATTGGCAAACAAGATGCAACAAATCATCAATATTATACGCGCAACCAAGTGTGATTCATCCCAGGCATGCAGGAAGTTTAACATATGTAAATCAATAAATGTAACCCACCAAATCAATAAAGCCAAAACTAAGAATCGCATTATCATCTCAATAGATGTAGAAAAAGTTTTGGTAATGTCCCACTTTCATTTATGATAATAACTTACCAAAAACTGAAATACATGGTCTTTTCCTAAATATGATGAAGGCCATGTATGACAAACCAACATCCAGTATCATACTAAATGGCCATAAACTGAAGCTATTAACTTTAAAATCAGGCACAAGACAAGTATGTTCCTTATCACTGCTCCTATTTAATATAGTATTGGAAATACTAGCCAGAGCAATTAGACAAGAGAGATAAATAAAAGGGGTAAAGATAGTAAAATAATAAGAAAAATGATCCTTGTTTGTAGATGACATGATACTCTACATAGAAAATCCCCAAAACTCCACTGTGTTCAGCAGTGTAACTGGATACAAAATCAATACTCAGAAATCAATATCAATGCTACACACTAACAAAAAAAATCACTGATGGAGAAATAAGAGAAGCCACACCATTCACACTAGCAACCAAAAAAATGATACATTTCAGAATTAATCTCACAAAAGAAGTGGAAGACCTATACAGGGAAAAGTATAATACACTGAAAAAGAAATTGAAGATGATCTCAGAAAATGAAAAGACATCCCTTGCTCATGGATAGGAGGAATAAATATTGTGAAAATGGCCATTCTTCCAAAACCTTTATACAGATTCAATGTGATCCAATAAAATACCATCAACATACATCATTATCTCAAGAAATCACTCCTCAAATTCATCTGGAACTAGAAGGGATCTAGAATAGCAAAGACAGTTCTAAGCAGCAAGATAAGGCAGGAGGCACCACAATCCCTGACTTGAAGTTATATTACAAGCAACTGTATAAAATCAACATGGTACTGTAATACAAATAGAGCTGAAGACCAACGGAATATATTAGAAGATACCATCACAATTACAAACACACTCAACCACCTTATCTTTGATAAAGGGGCCTAACATGTTCACTGGAAAAATGACAGTCTCTTTAATAAATGGTGTTGGAAAAACTGACTCTCCATATACCAAAAACTAAAACTAGATCCATGCATATCATGTTGTGCTAAATTAAAATTTAAATGTATCAGAGAGCTGATTATTAAACAAAAGACACTAAATCTATAGGAAGACAAATTGAGTAAAAACATTGAAGACCAAATCACACGGGAAATACATCCCAGAATCAATAACTGGGATTACATTTTATAAAATGTTTCTGCATGTCAAAAGAAATATCCAACATAGTGAAATGAAACCCACAAACTGTGAGAAAATCTTAGTAAACACTCCCTCAGACAAAGAACTTCTGTGTAAAATTTCTAAAGAGTTAAAAAATATCAGACCCCCAAAATTCAAAGATTAATTGAAAAAAGAGCATCTGAGACGAATACATACTTCTCAGATGAAGAAATACAAAGTAATGTAAAGTATCATGTACAAATAATGATAATTTAACTTCTTTTCCTATCTTTATCCCTTTTATTTCTTTCTCTTGTCTGATTGCTCTGGCTAATACTTCCAGAACTATATTGAATAGAATTGGTCATAGTAGACATTTTTGTCTTATTCCTTATTTTATTTTTTTTTTAAATTTTTTTTTTTGTCTTTTTCTTTTTTTATCGGTACCAGGGATCGAACTCGCGACTGCCTGCTTGCAAGGCAGGCGCTTATGCCGCTGAGCTAAATCCCCAGCCCCATCTTATTCCTTATTTTAGAGTGAAGGCTTTCAGTTTTTGTCCAGTAAGTACAACATTGGCTGTTGGTTTGTCACAGAAGACCTTTATCAGATTGAGGTGGATACCATCTATTCCAAGTTTCTGTGGTTTGTTATTATGAACACGTGTTGGACTTCATCAATAGCTTTTTCTGGGCCATGTTGGAACTTAGAACCCTGAGAAACCAAGCAAGCAGCTTGCCTCCCTGGTAAGTGGTGGTGGTGTGGCCGACTGCAGCCCTTCCAGAGGGAGATCCACCAGTGTCTCCTGAGATCTGCACAGGTAATGTTTGCATTTACCATGTGTATTTGACATAACATGACATATTTCAAACTCTTTTCTGTCATTCTTTGATACATTATCTCAAATTCACTGTCTTAAGTTTCTATCATCAACCATTTCTTTTGCACTTTACTTGTACTTTCCATTTCTCAAATGAGAGGAAACATACATTATTCAATTGCATGTCACTTATTGTATATTTCAAGCATTTGCATTTCTTTTTTTTTTGTATTTTGAAGAGAATAAAACCAAATGAGACAAAACAAAACAGAGTCAATCAAAACAAAAGTACGTGACTTAAAAACAAAATATGAGGCGATGAATAATATGTACCATAATGCTTCTTGTTATCTTCAAAAGAATATCATCAGGCATAATAAAATTGATAAAAATAGCACAGAATAAAACCAGTGAAACAAAACAATGGAGACATGATAAGAATTCCAAAGATGATAAAAGTCAAATCAAAATGGGTATCATAGTGAATCTTATTGTCTTCCAAGTAGTCGCCTATACCTTCACACTTGTACTGTCAAACAAAACAGATTTGCATAAAATCGGTAAAAACAAGACAGTGAAAGCAATGCAGGGCTCAAAATCAAGTTAATAAGAAATCAAAAATGGTCACCATAGAATGTCCTGCTATCTTTGGAATAGTTCTCTATGACATCAAATCTAGTACAAGTAGAAAAACTGGAAGACAATAAAACCAAACTACACAGAGTGATGTAAAAAATAAGGGTTTCAAATCATAATACAAGATGAACAGTGGTCTCTGTATCCCTCTTTAGACAGGTCCTCCCCTCTCATTTTCACAAGGTGCATTGTACATTTTGTATCTGACTAACTCCTTAAGTTTTTAAATTAAGGAGGCAACCTTCTGTTCACCTAAGTGATTTTGAACATTTTTACCCATGAGAATGATCTCAAGTTGCATCCATTTACCTACAAGAGCCTCAAGATTTTCCTTCCTTATACCTGTGTAGTACTCCATTGTATAAAAGAGTCATGTCTTTCCAACCAGTTCTCAGCTGATGGGAAAGCTACCCCCATTTTTGTTGGTTCTCTGTCATATGGAGCATTGTTTTCTCACAGATTTTCAATATACAAACACTTTTGCAGGTTAATTATATTTCTTATATAGAGCATGTTGGTGGGCCCTATCTCCTGATCTACTCCGACTGTGCTTCTTTGTATTGGAGTATCAAGGCCATCCATATTAGTGATTATGGTCAACCTTCTCTACCTCGTTTCTGCCATGCTATTTTTCTGCCATTCATTGACTACCTTTCCCCTTCATTCAACTGTCTGCCTTGCTCTGTGGCCTTGTTCTGTGAGGCCTCTCTGCCTCTGTTCCTGAAACCATGGTCTCTCTCTCTGTCTCTCTGTCTCTCTGTCTCTCTCTCTCTGTCTCTCTCTCTCTCTCTCTCTCTCTCTCTCTCTCTCTCTCTCTATTTCTCTCTCTCTCTCTCTTCCTCTGTCTCTCTCTCCCTCTCTTTTCTCTCTTGTGCTTCAGCATTTTTTGTAAACTTGGTTTTGTGGTCATTCCTCTTTTTTGTAGATGCATCTTGTTTCTCTATTAATTTAGAGAGATAGTTTTTCAGGGCACATCAATCTAGATTGGAGATTATTTTCCTTAAGGGCTTGAAATACTTCATTCCAAGCTCTTCCTGATTTGATGGTTTGTGTCAAGAAGTCTGTCATGACTCTGATGGGTTTGCCTTTATAGGTGATCTGATTCTTTTCTCTGACAGCTTTTAATATTCTGTTCTTGTGTTGAATTTCTGGGATTTTGATTATTATTTGTCTGGCTGTAGATCTATTTTGTTGATAGTTGGCTGGAGTTCTGTATGCCTCATTTATCTAAATATCACTTTCTTTTCCTATGCTTGGGACATTTTCTTTATTTCTGTGAATAGCCTTTATATTTCATTCATGTTTATCCCTGATTCTCGTCCCACATTTTGTATTCTTAAGTTATAGATCCACTTGTCATTTTCTAGCGTTTATATTGTTACTTCCTGTTTCCTTGTCATTTTGAAGAAATAGTTCCTTTTGTAATCACAAGTGGCAAACCTGTCTTCAAGATTTGATAGTCTGCCTTTAGTTTCTTTCAAGCAGTTTTGCCAACTTTCAATGGATTTTTCTTAAGTTATAGAACCTCTTGTCATTTTCTAGCGTTTATAGTTACTTCCTGTTTCCTTGTCATTTTGAAGAAATAGTTCTTTTGTAATCACAAGTGGCAAACCTGTCTTCAAGATTTGATAGTCTGCCTTTAGTTTCTTTCAAACAGTTTTGCCAACTTTCAATGGATTTTTTAATTTTCTGGCAATCTCTTTAAATCTCTTTCATGCATTCTAAATTTTTTTATATTTTCATTGAAAGTTTCCCTTCTTTTTCTATGCTCTTTTATTCTTCCATCTGTATCTTCTTTAGAGTTGATTAGCAATTCTTTTATTATGTTTCTTTCTTCATTTCAGTTGCTATTGCTTCAGAAATTTCAGGTGTGTGACTACTGATATCTTTTTTGTTTACATTTCCTAGACGAGTACTTGGGTTGGAGGCCAGAGACTGCCTTTTGCTTCTTCCTTTAGTCACATTCTTTGTTTCTACTGGACAAGTGGGTATTTTGGTCCCCTTCACTTCCTGTTTTGGTTTTAATTACTCTGAAGCCTGTTGACTTCTGCTCTTTTCCAAGTCTACTACTGACTACCGAAGTGTAAGCAGGTGCAGAGCAGGCTGGCCCCTCCCTTCCAAGTTGGTTAAACACAGGCAGTCTCTACCACATTAGCATGTGCCCAACTGGTTGGTTGGTTAGGGATAGCTTTAGGGAAACTTCAGTGCTGTTTATTGGACTGCAGACAGGAGCAAGACTCAGTCCAAGAAATTTCTACTAGTCTGCTTGTGCTATGAGTGGCTGAATGATGCTGGCTGTGGTTGTCATTCTGGGATTATCCTGCCCAATTCCAAAATGGCTCCTGGACAATTGTCCACTCTCATGGGAGGACTGAGTACCCCACATTCACCAGCAGCCAGTGCAGTTCTCTGGTCCGGCACTCCCCTCTGCCACCATGTCACCCTGTGGAGGCCTTGGGCTTTCCAGCCACCAGCTTCACTGTGACCATACATCTCTGAATTCCAATGGTGCTTCTTTCACAGTGGCACCTGCTCCACTGTAAGCACCACTGGCTACTACCTTCTGTTTAAGTTTTTCTCTTTTTTCTCATTTTTTTTTTGTTCTCTCCTTGGGCTTTAATTCTCCTCTTAGTTTATTCGTGGGTTGAGGAGAACCATTTCTTTCCTCCTTGTGTTCTCCAGAATTCTATATTCAAGCATCTGGGCTGTTCCTCTCAGAGAGGCTATTTACTCTGATGCTTACTATTCACCATCTTCCCAGACTCCCTCCCATTTGTATTTTCTTACAAAAGTCTTAAATTTGTCATTCTTTATGACATATTTCAATATGTACACATACCACATTTCATGTTTTAAATTTTATTTTATGAAATAAAGGTAAAACAAATTTTTGCAGAAAATTAATAGGATGATAACAATAGTTAACACATTACAGGTTGTTATCTTTAAAGTAGTTGCTCAGAATACAAGCATAAAAATTTATGCAATTGATATTACCATACACCTTTCTTTTTAATGAACTAAAAGATACTAATAGTATAAATGACTTGCATTTTCCTTTTCTCTACTATCCTTTCCCTGCTACCCAACCTGGTTCCTTTTCCTTTTTTGAACAATTTCTCCCATTTCAAAATATCCCTTGTACATTTTACACATTATTTATTCCTTCAGTTCCTCACACCATGGAGGCAACACAATGTTTACACACATGAGTCTGACTTATTTCACTTATGAGTATAGTAAGTATATGGGTATCACCTATAAATGTTGTTTTAATTTGTATCTCTTGAATAACCAGTGATGTTGAACATCTTTACATGTATTTATTTGCCATTTGTATTTCCCCATATGAGAAGTATGTATTCATCTCAGATTCCCATTTTGGGATTAGATCTTTTAATTTGGGGAAGTCTGACTTTTTTTAATTCTTTATATGTTCTCTATAGAAGTCCTTTGTCTGGGCGACATCGGGCAAAAGTTATTTCCCTCTCTGTGGATTGTTTTGTTACTTTGTTGGAAACTTATTTTGATGTGCAAAAGCTTTACAGTAAGATGAGGTCTCAGTTTATTCTTTAAGTATTTCCCATGTAGTACAGGCTTTCTTTATGAACTCTCTACTTACACCTATGTCTTCAGGTGTAATTTTGTTTCAGGTGTATATTTGTTTATTTATATCTTCTTGATTCTACTTTGTTAATAATCATATGTATTTAGGAAGCTGTCTATTTCTTCTGTGTTTTTCATCCTGTGAGCTTTACAATGTAGATATTGAGGATCTTCTGAATTTCCTCAGGTTGCGTGTGAACTCAACTTCTTCATTCCTTATTGCATAAATTGAGCTCTTTTTTATTTCTTTTTTTAAAATAAGGTTGGCTAAAGCTCTTTCAATTTTATGTATTCTTTTTTTAAATTTTTAATCACTTTTAATTATTTTCATTATTTTCTTAGTCTCAGTTGCATTAATTTCACCTCTGATCTTTATAATTTTTTCCCTTGTATGGGCTTTGGTCTTGAGTTGCTGTTGTTTTTGTAGAAGCTTGAAGTTCAACATCATGTTGTTAATTTGTGTTCATTGTGTTTTCCTGATGTGAAACTTCATTTCTATAAGTTTTCCTTTTAGGACTCTTTTTATTGTGTTCCACAGGTTCTATATACTACATTTTCTTCTTTCACTTGTTTGCTTATTAGCAAACACCTGCTTCTAGGACTTAGCTATTATGAATTGTGCTGCTGCTATAAACATTGATATCCATGTGCCACTGTAAAACGTGGGCTTTAGTTTTTGTGGAAGATTCTAAGAAGGGAAATTTTTGGATCAAATGGCATTTCTAATTTTATTTTTTCAGAAAATCTCCATACTGATATTCCTTCATGGAAACAATTTCAGAGGGTCATTTTTTTTACTATAACCACACCATCATTAGTTTTTATTTTAACATTATCATCCTGATGTAAGAAATCTGGGCAGTGCGAGCAGTGCTTTATCTTACATTTCTCTAATGTACAAAAATGATTAACATGTTTTAATGTTTCTTGGTCTCTGTACTCTTTGAGTCATTTCTATTCATTTCATTGGTCAATTCTTGATTGGATCTTTTATTCTAGATAGTTCAATTTTCTTGATTTCTTTTTTATTCTAGATATTAGTCTTCTGAGAAATAGCTGGCATTTTTCCCAATCTTAGGTTGATTCTCCACTGTATTAGTCATTGTTTATTTTGTGTGGAAGCTTTTAATTTGATAGAATTCTGTTTTTTGATCTTGCTTTTATCTCTAGTAAAATGGCAGTTCGATTCAAAAACTACATGCCTACACCTATAAATTAAAATGTTTTAGAATTTTTATCTTGCAGTATGTTGTAGTCAGGAGCTGTACACAGAGAACAATTCAGATCAGGACATGGAGTTTATAATATCTTTATAATGGTCACCAGAAGTTAACACAAGAGAATGCAGAAAATCTATCTGCAACACCAAAGACATAGATTTAGTCAAGAGTCTAAACCCCATGGCAATGTCCCACATGAGTCCAGATAAAAACCCAGAGCTCAGGACAATGCCTCCACGAGTCCAACTGCAAGTCCAGAGCCCACAAGAAGGACTCATGCCAGTCTCTTTTATGGATTCATGATGGCAAGACCCAAGGGTCAGCAGTGGAAGCCAGAAAGTCTATGCCAGCAGGATGAAGGAGCTGTGCTAGTGGGATGAGGGTTCTACACTGGAGCTGAGAAGTCACACTCACAACAAAGATGGGGGCTGTCCTGAAAGGCACCACAGCTGTCCTCAGCAACACGGATGCCCCGAGCTCCTCCGACGAAAAGCAGTTGGGTACGTGCCAGGAAGCAGCGTGATGAGTTCATCCTGGAGGCCAGGCAGCATATGTCTTCCGCTCCGGAGCCAGGAAGCAATGCCCAATGTGAAGACCAAGGCTTCTCCAGGAGAACCAATAGCTCAGACTGCAACTCGTAGGAGAACCCACAATGCCTCCTTAATGCTTCAATCCCTCTCTACACCTCTGTTCTTCTCCACCTATTTATCCTGACAACCTTCCTCAGGTGGAGCATGTTCTCTCAATGCATGCTGATGTAATCCAGCTGGCGTTAAGTTGACCACAAGTTTTCAAACCATAACACAGTATATTAATTGCTTTTGTTTCAATATTTAAATCATTTAGTTTAGTACAAGGTGAGAATTATGGGACCACCTAGAGTTTTCTGCATTTAGGTAGCCAACTTTCCAAGCACCACTGATAATATAGGCTATCTTTCCTCTAATGTATGACTGACCCTTTTATCAAAGATCAAATAGATGATTGTGCCTGGCAAAGTTTTATATCATCTAATCTGTTTCATTAATCCACAAGTCTGTTTTTGTGCCAGTAGTATTCCATTTTATCTCTGGTGCTTTGTTGTATATTTTAAAGTCTAGTACTGTGACGCCTCTTGCTTTGCTCTTTTTGTCCAAAGTGGTTTATGCTTGCTATGCCCAAGGTCTTTTCTGGTTCAATATAAATTTTAAGATTGTTTTCACTTGGTCCCTGAAATTCACCAGTGATATTTTGATTAGGACTCATTGAATCTCCATATCAATTTTGGGAATATGACCATTTTGATAATATTGGCTCTGCCAAGCCAGGCCCAACAGACATATTCTTTTTATTGATGTTCTCTTCAGACTCCCCTTTCAGAGTGTTCTGGTTTTCTATGTAGAGGTTTTTTATTTCTTTGGCTAGGTGAATTCCTAGGCTTTTACCTTTCTTGAATGCTATTATGAGCTGTGTTATTTGTGTAATTCCTTTCTCATTTAGTTATTGGTATACTCAGATGCTGTTAATTTTTGTATATGAATTTTATGTCTCTCTATATTGTTGAAATCAAGTTATTAATTAAAAGAGATTTTTGACAGAATTTTTTGTATCTTTTGGTTACAAAATCATGTTATTGGCAAATAAAAATAGTTTTAATTCTTACTTTCATATACAGATCATTTTATTTTTATCACTTGCCTGATTATTCTGGCTTGCTTCATTGCCTTGAATAGTAATGGTATTAGTTAGAATCCTTGTTTTCTTTCTGATTTTAAAGAGAACGATTTCACATTTTCCTCATCTGATATGATGTTTGCCATTGTTTTCTCATAAAGAACTTTTTAGTTCAATTAAAAACACCCATGTTCATCTTTTTCCTCCTCTTTTTCTTCCTCCTCCTCCTCCTCTTCTTTGTCCTCCTCCTGATTCTCCTCTTCCTCCTCCTTCTCCACCTCCTCCTCCTTTTCATCCTCCTCCTTTGCCTTCTCCTTATACCATGGAACTGTGTTGGTTTTACCAGAGGCTTATTCTGCATCTATTGACGTGATCATTTGGTGATGAGGTAAACAACACTGTATTCTTCCATCACAAATAAACAAAGATTGTCAGTTCTTGGGGATACAGCAAAGGGTTATAGTTAACTATGACCAAATTATACCACTGAAAAGCAAATGAAGATAGCTCTATAAGTTAAAATATATTTGACTCTAAGGATCCACAAATCTTTATTTTAATTTCAAAGAGAATAAAATAAAGGAGAACAGAACAAAACAATGCAAGCAACACAACACTTCATAACAAGACAAGCTGATATCAACAATAGCTACTATAATGTCTTTTTTCTTTGAAGTAGTTGAGAATAACTTCAAAAACAATAGTATGAAATATAACGAAATAGCATAAAACCATTCAAGAGATTGAAAGTATCACAGGAACAAAGTAACTGATAATGAACAATGGCTACTTTAATATATCATTTCCTTAAAATATTGTTTATACTATCACACATATTAAAACCCAATAAGACACAACATGGTAGAACCAATGGAAACAGAAGAACTAAAGCATGGTAGGATTTGAAGCGAGATGATATTAAATCAGCAATGGTTGCCATAATATCTTGTTCTTCAAAGTAGTCATTCATACTAATACACATAATAAAATCAACCAAAGCAAAATAAAACCATCCCAACCAATAAATTTAAATAGTATGACTTCAAAACAATATAATGGAGAACCATAACTGCAATAAAATCTTATGTACTCTTCTTTTCTTATAGTAGGGATACTATACAGTATTTATATGTGTGAGTTTCATTTTTATTTCACTTATGATTATGATATCAAGTTGCATCCATTTATTTATAAATATCTCAATGTGATCATTCTTTATAGCTGAGTAGTACTCCATGGTATAAAAATTCCACTTTTTTATCCATTCCTCTGCTGATGGACAATTAGGTTGTTTCCAAGATCTGGCTGCTATAAACTTGAAGGCACATAAATCACTATGGTATTATATTTTCAGTTCTTCTGGGAATATGTGTAGAAGTGGAATAGCTGTGTCATGTGAGATTTCCAATCCCAGCATTTTGAGGAATCTCCAGACTGAACTACACAGTGGTTGCACCAGTCTGCACTCCTACCAAAATTGCAGAAGAGATCCTTTTTCCTTGCAGTTCTTCCAGAATTTGTTGTTGGTAGATTTCTTGACCCTGGTGATTCTTTCTGAAGTGAGATGCAATCTCGGTATGGTTTTAATTTGCATTTATCTAATGACTAATGATGCTGAACATTTTTTCATGTATTTACTTGCCATTTGTACTTCTTCATCTGAGAACTGTGTAGTCATCTGAGATGCCCATTTTTAGACTGGGTGTTAAATTACAGGGGTCTGATTTTTTAAATTACTTTTTTAAATTTTATTTAAGGAGAAAAAAGAAAAAAACAGAAAAAGGGTACAAGTTATACATAATTTCAGAAAAATAAACAATAGGAAATCACTAGTTGATAGATTACATATTGTCATCTTAGAAATAGTTGTTCAAGTTACAAAATTAAAGCATGTAGTGTGGACATTCAAACAGTGAGACTTCAAATAGTTCTGTTCAATGATCCAATAAAACTCAGTAATATAGTTACCCATCTTATGCACTTAAATATACATGCAGTTGTGTCCTTTAGAGCACTTTCTTTTCCTCTCTTTTGTACAATGACAATTACACAATTACTTTTTTTTAAGAAAGTGAAACCAAATGTGACATAATAGGACAGAGTCAATCAAATCAAAAGGATGGACATAATAATGTAAAAGCAAAATACAAGGTGATCAACAGTGGTTGCCATTAATGCTTCTTAATTCTTAATATGTTCCAGACAGAAGCCCTTTGTCTGAGGGAGAGTTTGCTAAGATTTTTTCTCAATTTGTGGGTTATCTTTTCACTATATCAACAAATCTTAGCACTAAATGCAAACAAAAACAATGGAATTATGAGAAAAAAGCAACAGAATGCCTTTCCAAATTCCTATCTCTACCAAAGTCAATCCAGTCGGTTCCAAGAAGCTGAAAAACATAAGCTCCACCTTCATTTATTGCAAGGATAGAAGAAGTTGGAAAAAAGCTCCAACAAGTGTTCATATGCTTGACAAGATACAGCAAAACACATAATAAAGGTATTGCCTTGGTCATGAGTAAGGATTATACTCACTTTAAAGTCTATAGATACAGAGAAGGGGAATCAGAGGTCTGAAATACCTCCAAATATGCTCTCTGTGTAGAAATCTAGGTATTTAACTTTCTTCTAGTGACAGTTGTTTTGTATTTTACATGTAAGAAACCATATAGTTTCTAAATTAAGCTACCAACTTCATAAATGTCACTTCTGCAAAGCATAATAGAAGCAAGAACTTAAGGACAACATTTTTTTCAGACTACTTCTAACTTCTTCCCTCACACAGAAAGATTATTCTCAGGAAAAAATTCCCCATGGTAGTTGTTCTTTAGGTCAGGGCACCAGTACGAAATTTTGGTTGTGATTTTGGTTGTTTAGATTTCTCACACTCAGCCTGTTCAAGAAACTTTACTCCCTTTGGTTTGACTTGTCATCTATTTTGCCATACATCAGAAATCCCAGATATTTTGCAATGCAGATGTTTTGAATCACTTCTGTCTCATAGCAAGAACAATGTCAGAGAAATTTTTACCTGCCTCACATGTGGAAAATTTTACAAGCCTATACCTCTTAAAATATTGGTTGAGGTCTAGCAATCAAAGGCCTGGCTTAGAGAATTATTTCACCTCACATTTCCCAATTCTCCCCTAATAAGGCCCATGAAGGTCTCCAGGATTTGACTATCATGGCCCTTTTAGGGCCCATAAAGGAGAGAAGTTATTATTATTATTATTATTATTATTATTATTATTATTATTACATACGTCTGAAAAGTAGAGACATTATAATCATTCAGGAAAGTACAAGAGACATAAACTTTGCAAGGCTAGTACCAGTCATGAATGACAAACGGTGGGTAGCACATGTCTCTTCCAAAGTGATTGTGAAACTCTTTGTTTGGGGATGATTGACAGAGGGCTGTCTCCCTTGGCTCAATGGGAGGTATGAGGAAATTTTTATAACTAGTAAGATCTCAGGTTAATTGACCTTCACTCATCACTAGTTTCTTTGTTGACTTTTCCAACTGAAATTCTCTTTCATTTCATTGGCTCTTCTCAAGAAGGTCTGCACAAACATTAGAAAAATTAGATTCCCAATACCTTAAAAAAAAAAAAGACTTCCACTTCTGTGGGAGAACCAGTAACCTCGTGTCCTATCCTTATAGATTTTGGAGGCTAAGTTCCTAGGATATGAATGGGTAAGCCTTAGAAAACATTTGTTTTTCTTTTTTCTGACACAGATGAAGGATGAAAAATTCATCATATCTTCCTGGTCACCTTTACAATGCCTACTTAGAGTGTAGGAGGAACTAGAACCCCAGAAAAGAGTAAAGATGGAATAAAATTCCTTATATGTAGCTTTTCTTTGTCCTCTGCAACTACCCCCAATAGGCTGCAATTTGTTTAGGAGATCCCAATTCTTGAGTTGTTACATCTGAATGTGTTTCCTTAGAGAAACTTCCTTCAGAAGAAAAGGACTGATATTCAGTTCCACCCTACAAGGAGACAAACTCTACCTACTCCAACATTCCCCCACATGCTGCCCTTCTTCAAAATCATGAGAAATTAGGAAGAGATGAAAAAACAAAGACAGAATATTTTTTAATTTTATTTAAGGAGAAAAAGAAAAAAGAAAAAAAGCAGAAAAAGAGTACAATTTATACAGAATTTCAGAAAAAAAATAAACAGTAGGAAATCACTAGTTAATGGATTACATATTGTCATCTTAGAAATATTTGTTTAAGTTACAAAATTAAAGCTTATATAGTGGACATTCAAACAGTGAGACCAAACAGTTCTGTTCAATGATTCAACAAAACTCAGTAATATCATTGTCTATCTTATACACTTAAATATACATGCAGTTATATCATTTAGAGCACTTTCTTTTGTACAATGACTATTACACATTTTGGGTTTTATTGCTCCCACAGTTCTTATTACTTTTTTTGGAAGAGAGTAAAACCAAATGTGACATAACAGAACAGAGTCGGTCAAATCAAAAGGGTGTACATAATAGATAATGTAAAAATATAATACAAAGTGATCAACAATGGTTACCGTAATGCCTCCTGCTATCTCTAATAGAGTTGCCTATATCATCAGTTATAATACAATTGAACAAAACAGTAAAGAACAAAACCAACAAAACCAAAATATTGGAGACATTATAGGTCTTCAAAAGTAGATAATAGTCAACCAGAATGGGCATCATAATGAATCCCACTATCTTCACAGCTGTTGCCTAAACTTTTGAACCTGATACTATCAAGCAAAACAGAATAGAGGACCATCAGTCAAAACAAGATGGTGAGAGCAATGCAGGGCTTCAAATCAAGTTAATAGTAAATCAAACTGGGTTACTATAATATAACCTACTATATTTTTATTTGTCCCTTAATTAAAAGGATAAAAATAAAAAAATAAATAATAAAATGAAGATTGAGATAAAAGAGGGCATAACAACAAAACAGTGCTGATCAAAACATAACCATTTAAGCAAAATAGTGTTTCACCACAAGATAATCCTGACATAAAAGTAGTTACCATATTGTCTCTTTCCTTGAAATCTTTGAGTGTAACTTTGTATACTGTAGCATCAAATGTATCAAACCAATGTAAAACCATTCAAGAGAATGACAGTATTACAGGGTATTTAG
This sequence comes from Cavia porcellus, assembly GCF_034190915.1. Classification (NCBI taxonomy): domain Eukaryota; kingdom Metazoa; phylum Chordata; class Mammalia; order Rodentia; family Caviidae; genus Cavia; species Cavia porcellus. The sequence continues at coordinate 43,607,189 of NW_026947513.1, read as the reverse complement.
AATCAAGTAACAGAAAATGAAAAATGGTTTCTGTATAACCTCCTTGTCTATAAAAGTTTTTGTTTATACTGTCACATATAATAAGATCCAATAAGATACAACATGTTAAGACCAATGGAGACAGAAGAACAAATTCATGATGAGACTTCAAAACAAGATGATACTAAATCAGCATTACCTATTATGATGTCATTTTCTCCAAAATAGCTGTTACTATCATCCAATCTTCTCTGCCTTATTTCTGTTGAGCTCTTTTTCTGTCATTAGTTGTCAGTTTGTCTTCTTCATTTTGTTTTCTGGTCCATTCATTGTGGCTTCTCTGCCACTATTCCTGGATTCTTCGTATTTTTCCTTTTTAGAATATCCTGCAATATTCTCTGTAGAGTTGAAATGGTGGTTGCATATTCCCCTAGTTCCTCTTTATCCTGGAAGCACCTTGTTTTTCAATCACTTTCCAGGGAGAGTTGTGCAGGATATATCAATCTTGGCTGGAGGTTATTATCTTTCAAAGCTTGAATTATTTCCCCCCACGTTCTTCGTAATTTGATGGTTTGTGCTGAAAAGTCTACTGTAATTCTGATGGGTGTTCCCTTATAAGTGATCTGTTTCTTGTCTCTGATGGCTTTTAATATTCTGTTCTTATATTGGATTTCTGGTATTTTCATTATTATATGCCTGGGTGTAGCTCTGTTTGGGTTGTAGGTGGCTGGGGTCCTGAATGCTTCATACATCTGAGTATCTTTACCTTTTGCTAAATTAGGAAAATTCTCCTGGATTATTTCTGTGAGTAGCTTTTGTAGTTCATTTGTTTGTGTCCCTACCTCTTCTTTTATGTTCTTAATTCTTAAGTTATAGATCCTCTTATTGTCTTCTAGTCTTTGTATTATTGCTGTTTGTTTCTTTGTTATTTTTAAGAAGGTTTTCATTTCATGCTCCCATATTACAAATCTGGCCTCCAGTTCAGATAATCTATCCTTAGTTTCTTTCAAGCTGTTATGCCAGCTTTTGATAGTTTTTAGTTTCCTAATAATCTCTTTGAACCTGCTTCACGTATTCTATGCTTTCTCTATTTTCTCCATCAATCAATTCTCCCCTCTTTTTCTGTTCTTCCATTCCACCATCTGTTTTTTCTTGGGTGGTGCTTAGCATTTCTCTAACTATTCTGCTTATGTCTAGCTTCAGGTCATTAATAACTTCATTCCTGAACTCGTCTATGAGGCTCTAGAGATAGAGCTTTATGTCTATTGGTGCTGTGTCTGCTATTGCCTGTTTCTCAGGGTTGGCAGCCGAGGGACCTTTCTTGTTGCTCCCTCTTCCCATATTCTTTGTTCCTTATATATGCAAGCATATATAGGAGGCCCAGCTTCCTTCCCTGTTGGCCACAGTCTGATTGAATTGCACTGGCTAGGTGTTCCTGCCCACTGCAGCACACCAGGGAGTTAGGGACTGGGCAGCCTATGCGGGGCCCACCCCTCCAGGTCACCTTCAGGTGCTGGGTTGTGCTAGCCTACTGGGTCTCAGCCAGCAGAGTCACATAAGCTAGGCACTGCTCACCACTCCCGCTTGTGAGGGGGATATGTGACTGAAGTCACTAGAGGACCCTGTTCCAGCAAGTCTGCCTGATCCCAGAATGTCCTCTGTTGGAGCTCCTAGATCATGAAAGAGTCCCAGTTTCTCTCACTCACCGCAGGTCGGTGCATGGCTCCCCACCCGTCCTGCTCTCAACTCTGCTCACCGATTCCCATTCTCAGAGCTTTTGTGCATCTCTCTCCCTGCTGAGCTGATTCAGATGCAGCCATGGCAGCAGAAAACCCAAACTATGACTTCCAATGGCGCGGCCTCCAGCTTCCATGCTGAGGCTTTTTCTGTTCCTGTTATAGCACCAGGATTGCATTCCCAGTTGGTTTCTCTCAACCCAGTTCATTCTTGGGTCAGCAGAGCATATCTCCTCTTGTTAGGATTCCTCACTCCACACCATTCCTGGATTCTAAGCTGGGTCTTTCAGAGAGCCTCCATAGCTGCTGCTATCTGTCTGCCATGTTATCCCGGAAGTCAAAGACAGAATGTTTTATAAAACATCCTGATCAATCTACTCCAGTTTTCAAAACTTTCACTCATTTGTTTGATTTAATCTGGGAAGATATGATGTTTCTGTTTTTCAGAACCATCCGGTAAGTTACTCAGGACCAAATATTACCAGTAGCAGTTCAAGTAGGCAAAGCCTATCACAAGGGCAATAAAAATGAGGAGACAAACAGAAAAAGTCATCCCATCTAGGGAAAAATATAGTCCCCTCTAAAAATTTCCATTGACCACTCAATGAGTCCAGAGGATTTACAAATAAAGAGCTTGAGGTAGACACTATGTTAAGACAATTCTTCAAAATCCTTTTTACCAAAGAGAACAAGAAATTCATCAGGAGGAACAAATTCAACACAGGCAAATTATTGCAGCCTTTAGGCCATCCTGATAAGAAAGTATGTTCTACAGACAACTCACATAGGTTCTTTAAGAAAAGGGGGAGTTTCAAAACTGATTACTCTGAACTTAAGACATTTAAACAAAAGAGAGATAAGATTCCTCTCACTCCTTTCCAGGGCTTCCAACAACTAGTTTGATGACTATCTCCATAGCGTCTCCAAATTTAAGTAAGTGTCCATGGGACACCACACCCTTGTCCTCCTGTGAACCCTAACAGATCTCTAAAAGTCATCCTAAGAAACAGATTATTTTCACTTCATCTATTATATCAAAGAGAGATTGTTAAAAAATATGTGTCTAACAGTACATTCTGACATACTTGTCTGTCTGCCTGTCCAGTCTATACTGATAATTCATTACAACACTAGCAGTTCTTATGTCTAAAATAAAATATGAATATTTTGAGCTCAATATTTTTCTCTCTTTAATTTTGTGCCAATTTAAATAGAGATAAAATGTACCTTTAGGTGAATGATATGTTTCTGCTTGGGTTGCAAATCTGTCAAAACAATAACAAAATGGGTTTGCTTGATGAATAACCTGAGTAAAACAAATACACTCTTCTTAAATGGCATTCTAATAAAAGATGATATAATTGGGCAATAGTTTGTTTAAATTATTTAATAACATTTAATTACAGTAAGATGGCTATGACTAAATAAAGGGTTTTTCTATACCAACATAAACTCTGGAATATGTTTCAGAAATAAAAACAAAAATTGATTTCATGATTTTAATATAATAATCTCATAGTTATTATGCTGAAATGTATGCTGTCCCATCTCCATTTTTATATTTTTATAACCATTTTTCTCTATGCCACTTTATAACAGTTCCCTCTTTATTTTCACCTAGCAGCTACCAAACTCCAAGTAACCTTATACTTGGGCCTCAGCATTTCATCAAATATCCAAGCTGACAGTCTATAGTGAAAGACTTCCTCTTACAGACTTCCAGTCAGTGTTTTCCCCTTGTGAGCACATTATATAGCAATGCCCTTACCTCATAATAGACTATCACCTTGTTTTTTGAGGCAAATAATACTTTAATCTGTGTTGTCCTTGTTTAGCCTTGTATTCTGTTTGCTTGCTTGCTTGTCTTCATTTTGTTTTATTTTGAGACAGGGTCTCACTATGTAGCTCAGGAAGATCTCAAACTCACTGCAATCTTTCTGCATCAATGACTGTATATTCTTAACTGTCATACTCATTTCCTTTCAGTATATATTAATGCTATCAAAATGCATATGATTCTAGAGATAAAAGCTTCTATGGAGCTACCAGCCTCTTCACTGCAGTCACCTAAACTCCCTCAACTAAGATCAACTGCCTAAATGCTCCACATTTATCCTAGCCAGCAGGAAGCAGACAGAATGGTCTTCACCCTGTTCCCCATGCTATAGAAGTAGGAAGATTAGAAAGGAGGAGAGAATGTAAGAAGGTCAAGAAAGAGGAGAGAAATAGGGGATGGTTAGAGGAAGCAATAAACAGGAAAATAAGACATGAAATAACTAAGGTGGCATAGCTGACATGGCAGATGGCTATGCACATGACCACCTGCTTAATGGAAATTGCCCTGTGTGAAACCTTTGCAGGTGTAGACCAATTATTCTTAGAGACCCACTTGCATGTATTCATCAAAAAGTTCCTAGACCCCATGACCTTTCTCTCACTCTACCAATAGTTCACCCTAGGAACAACTCAGCTCACCACCAACTCAACCTCAGCAACAAAGACCAATAATTTTATTGGCCTAAAGGGCAGCAATCAGTTAAAACCTATAAATTCAAACTCACTCCCAACATCAAAGGATAAGACCCTGATTGGCTTAGAAATCCTACAAGGATGAAAAGAGCGAAGACCCCAGTTTGAGAAGCTCATTTGAGTGCTCTCTGACATTTTGATGATTGTTTGGCAGTTTTAGCTCTACCTTTGGCATCTGATAAATAAACTTCTGCTTTGTGCTACTTTCATTTCGACAATTCTCATTCTGCCCCAGAGGAATCTTGGGTTGTGAATCAGCCTTGTCCTATTTTTGCATTCCTTGCCAGAGTGAGAAGATGGACCAGATGAATGGGAGTCATACCATGGCAGATTCCTAGTTCCCCAGACTCCTAATTGACATAACAGAGGAGAAAGGAAAAAGTTGTATTATCATTATTGTCAGATAACATTATCATCTACATAGAAAACTACCAAAACTTCATCAAAAGACTTTTACAAATAGTTACCAAATTTACTTACAAAATAGGATACAAAGTCAGCACTCAAAATCAATAGTGCTCCTGCACACCTATGACAAACTAATTCAAAAATAAATTAGGAAAAATAATCTTTCTCAATAGCTTCAGGAAAAATGAAATACTTAGGAATTAAACAAAATGAGGGAACTTTGCAGCTTCTGGCTGTACTGAGCAACTCAGCAGGTCCGGAACACTGGCACTGGCCTTCCAGCTCCTGGTTGTGTTTGGTGGACTCTGGAGTTCTAAGCAAGCAGGCAGGTACCTTCTGTTCCACAGGCCTGGTGGCCTAGTGTAAGTGCCCCCGCACACTTTCCCCCGATTCCAGGTAGTTTGGGACCCTTGCTTGGCCAGAGCAGGGAACTTTAAGGCTTGTGGGTGCACTGAGCCATGCAGTGGGTCCAGAGCGCCAGCATCTGCCTCCCCACTCCTGGCTGTGCTTGGTGGACTCTGGAGTTATAAGCAAGCAGGTGGGCGCGATCAGTTCCACAGGTTGGGAGGCCTGGTGTAACTGCCCCACATACTTTCCCCTGAGATCAGCTTGTTGGGGGCCCTAGCTCAGCCCAAACCAAGGAAATTCACAGCTTCCAGGTGCACAGGAGCAGCTCAGTGGGTCCTGAGTGCTTGCATCTGCCTCCCTGCCCCCTGCTGAGCTTGGCGATTTCTTGAGTTCTAAGCAAGCAAGTAGGTGCCATGGGTTCCAGAGGCGGGGCTTGAGCCAGCCTGCTCCACCCACAGTGGCCCTCTATCAATCCACAGAACTGGATGTCAGAGACCCACGAGCCCAGGACATGTAAGAGGATTTCCAACAGACCCTGTGGAAGCCTTAGAATAACACTTGAAACACAGAAATATAGGAAAATGACAAAACAAAAGACGAAATTAAAATCCCAAACCTCCAGCCCCTCTAAAGAAACCTTAAGAGCGAAGCATATAGAAGAAAATATATGCCATACACCTGAAATAACAGACATAATAGCAACTGAATTAAATAAACAACTCTGGTAAGCTTTAAAGGAATTTAAACAAGAAATAATCCCCAGGTAAAAGAAGAAATGATAAAAAAAATAAAGGAGATGCTGAATATATCTAAAGAAGACACAGTTTAAAAATTGGAGGAACTAAACAAAAAGATAGAATCCCTGGATGAGCAATGTAAGAAACAAACAGAATATATAAAGCAGATGCATGGAGATATACAGAAAATCAAAAATTCCATTGAAAGCTGTTAAAACTGAAACTTCAATGAAAGTGAAGACAGAATTTCAGAACTCAAAGAAAAGATTGTAGCTAAGTGAACAGGAAAGGAAAGATCTTTTAAAATTGAAAAGAATCAGGAAATAACAATACAACAACTGTAAGATGATGCACAGAAAAAAAAACATAAGATTGATAGGGATTCATGAAAAAGAAGAGGACAACATAAAGGATGCCAAGAGGATATTTAGAGAAGCATTAGCCATAAATTTACCAAACATGAGATCAAAAACTGACATCAGGATCAGTGAGGCATATAGTACTCCAGTCATAAGCAAAATAAAACTACACCCAGACATACAAAAATTACCACCTCAGAAATCCAACATAAGAATAGAATATTAAAAGCTGTCAGGGAGAAAATACAGATCACCTATAAAGGAAAACCTATCACAATCACAGCAGACTTCTCTGCACAAACAATAAAGTCAAGAAGAGCCTGGAGTGAAGTATTACAGATCCTAAAGGAAAATTATTTCCAACCTAGAATGTTGTAACCTGCAAAATTGTCCTTGAAAATCCATGGAGAAATAAGATACTTCCATGACAAAAAACAGCTGAAGAACTTCATGATAACCAAGCCAACCCTGCAAAGAATATAGAAAGACAGTTTAGATATACTCAGGAAAAAAGCCACTAGGCAAAACAGACAATTAAACAGAACAGAAAGTTAAAGATGCAACAGCAGAAACATAACATGTCTACAATAAACCAACATGTAACAGTTATAAACATTAATATAAACTGTCTCAATGCACCAATTAAAAGAAACAGACTGGCAGAATGGATTAAGAAACAAAATCCAACCATACGCTGGCAACAAGAAACCCATCCATCCCAAAAGGTTACTCAGACTGAAAGTCAAAGGATAGAAAACAATATTTCATGCAACAGGAACCCCCCAAAAAGCAGGAGTAGCCATTCTGTTTGCAGACAATGTGAACCTTAAAACAATAATGATCACAAGAGATAAAGAAAGTCACTACATACTTGTTAGGGGAAAACTTGAAGAGGAAGAAATTACTGTCTTAAATTTATATGCACCAAATTCCAGATCAACCAGTTATATAAAAGAAGTATTCACAGAAATGAAAAACCAAATTATCAATAACAAAATTATAACAGGAGACCATAAAACACCATAGACAGCCAGGGACAGATCAACCAGAAAGAAAATCAGCAAAGAAATAACAGAACTGAATCACACCTGTAAACAAATGGACTTGATAGACATTCACAGAGTGTTCCATCCAACAACATCAGAATACACATTCTTCTCAGCAGTACATGGGTCATTCTCTGATATAGACCATATATTAGCTCACATAACGTTTTTAAATAAATACAAAAGAGTTTAAATTATCCCTTGCAAGTTATCGGATCATAGGGCTTTGAAATTAGAAATTAATGATAAAAGATACTGCAAAAATCCCACAAAAACATAGAAACTGAATAACACACTCTAGAGTAATCAGTGGGTCACAGGGGAAGTTAAAAAAGAAGGTAAACAATACCTACCACAAATGAAAATTCGCATACAACTTACCGGAATCTGTGGAATGCAATGAAAGCTGTCTTCCGAGGTTTAACATCAGGTTATTTATTTGTATTGGTTCTGTTTTCCTGATGTGGGAACTGAGTGCAATAAATTTTCCTTGGCATTTAGAAAATAATTTAAAACTTTAATATATACAATAGAAAAAACTTTGAAAGAAACAACTTATCTTTATATGTCTACATAAAATTAAAAATTGATGAATGGCAGAAAATGATCATCATTATAGCTGAGATAAAAAAGGAGGAAAAACAGAACCGATAAAACTGAAAACTGATATTTTATGAATAAATGAAATTACATATCTTTAGAAACACTGAAAAATAGTCTTTCTAAATATAGTTCATTTACATTTATAAGTGAAAAATACTCATTAAAATTAATGAAATTAAATATAATTTTGGAGACTTTACTATGAAGTTGAAAAAAGTTAAAAGAATTACAAGAAAACACTATGGAAAAAATGGACACTAACAAACTAGAACACATGAACAAATATAAAAATAAATACTTTGTTAGGAACTTACAAGAAGAAGAAGAAAATGGAAAAAAACCCACAAGAAAAGAAGACTAAGGTAGTATAAAAAATATTCTCTTTGTGAATACCAGGCCCAGAACATTTCATAAATATATTTGAAGAAGAACACCACATCTCCAAGAAAACCGCCCAAAATACAGCACACTTGTTTATATATTCAATAAGGTCTTGACATGAAAAACAACTATCTCAGAACAAATGAAAACTTCAAATAAATATTACTTATTAATATGAGAAAAATTTCTCAAGGATGAGAAATCACATTTTGGGACAATCAAAAGTTATGACACAGAAAGAAGTCATGAAATTTACCCAGGTAATTTGAAGGTGCTTTATCATATGAGATGTCAATTTAAAACATATTGTCTCAATAGACTAAAGAAAAAACCCATATTGCCATTTTTATAAATGTAAATGAACTGATGGAATCAAATACATTTCATGATTAAAAATAAAATTCTCTATGGTCCTAAGGCTCTAGCTCTGTTTTGAACTTCTAACCAGAACCTGTGCAATGAGGCTGGGGATTTAGCTCAGCTGTTGAAGCACTTACCTGGTGAGTAGACGTTGTGAATTTGATTCTGGGTACAAAAAAATATTAAGAATAGAGGACATTTCTTAAACTGATAAAGAGAAATTACAAAGGCCTCACAGATTATAACATGCTTTTGAGTATAATCATTTTTTTCTAAAATAAGGAACAATATGAAAAATTCCTCTTTTACCACTTTTATTCAATATTGTATTAGAAGATGAGGTAGATGGAAAGCTGTCTTAAAGAAAGAGATTAACACACCCTACTGATAGATAATGCAATTTTCTATAGAGAATATCTAAAATATTCTTCTAGTACTGGGAATATAGCTCAGTGGCACAGCACCTTTCTGTGCCAATAACCTGAGTTTGATAATAATAAAATAATAAAGCACAATAACCTGAGTTTGATAATAATAAAATAATAAAACATTTTTTAAATTACTATAAAAATATTAGTTCACTAAATGGAAGTTTTCAGAGCACAGAAACAACATTTTTTAAAGTAAAAAACAGCCATTATTCCAAGGACATGGAGAGGAGTCCATGACCATGGACAGCCTGGCTTCCTCTGAATGGATCATGAGGTATGGGATATACATATAACCTGGGACCGGGATGGTGCTTAGAGTGGGCATTGATGACATGTGAGGAGTTGATTGGTGTTTTTTCCACGTGCACAATTGAAGGGTGGTTGCAATTAAGGCTGAAGAAGAAGCAGAAAGTGGTAGGCATTCCTGCTTTGGCCTTCTGCCACATTGGACCACTGCCATAACCATACAGTAAACTTATACTAGGGCAAGAACTTTTCATTCCTATATTTGTATTGTTAGGAAAAGGAAAAAATATCTCTCTTATTACTTCCTACTTAAAGAGGGCACTGTATTGAAGTTCAGGAAGGTTGAAGGGATGATGGTTGATGCCCATGTAGAAGATGGTACCAGATGTTTAGCCAGGACAATTTTACCTTTTGTGAATACCTGCATGTTAGACTTGACCACACTTGAAGTTCTGAGGAAGACCAGGTAGGGGCCACTCCATTGTAGTTGTAGTTGTTGGGCTGACTTCCTGTAACAGGACTTTAGTAAGTACATCAGCAGTCTCCCTGGTTGTGGAAAAGGCTTTTGCCCATTGTGAAAAAGTACAAACAAAGGTGAGAAGATATTTGATAGTTTTGGGCAGGGCATGTGTGTAAAATCTACCTGCCTGTCCTGACCAGGGTTGGGTCCATGAAATTGATGACTAGGAAAGGAAAGTGGTGTTATGTTTCCCTGAGGAGAGATTCTACTGTAGAAATAACAGGTATAAGTTGTTGAGACCTCAGAGTGTCTTGATCAGTCTGCATATATGCAATGGGATTTTAAAAGGCATTTTTAAGAACTATGACTCCATAAACACAATGGAATTTTTAAAAGGCTATTTTTAAGTGAATGGTGGAAGGAGAGAGGGATATGAGAGAGTATGGTATAAGGGTTGGACACCACTGAGTGGATAGGGGTAATGGCATTATTGATTACCTCAAGGACCTGCACTAGATGATAAGACCCATCAGGCTTGAATACTGGGAGAACAGGAGTATTACAGCGAGAATGCATAGGTTTAAGAAAACCATTGTCTAAAAGATGCTTGATTATAGAATAAGTCCTTGTAAATGTTTGGGAGTTATGAGATATTGGGGAATGCAAGAAAAAATTGAAGGATCCTTAAGATGAATTAAAATAGGTATGACATGGGTAGCATGGGTGGGATTGGAGGTATCTCAAACTATGGGATTGAACAGAGAAGAAAGGAGCGGAGAGAATGGCTTTGTGGCACACTGTAAGGGTGGCCGGAGGACAGAGCGCTGTGAGGAGGGAGAAGGTAAAGAAGAAGTTAAGCTTTTGAAGAAGCTCTCTACCTAAAAGGGGTGTGGGACATGTAATTACCGAGAGGCTATGGATAATGAAGAGAGTCTGGAACCTGCATGGAGTAGGCCCTGTCTGTAAAAGTTGTCACACTTGGCCATCAACACTATACAGACTAAAGACTTAATATAATGACCTGAAAACTCAAGAAGAATATTATATATGGCCACTGTGTCTACAAGTACAGAGAATGTCTTACTGGAGACCTCCAGTGGGATTTGGGGCTCTGAGAAAGATACGTTAATGGAGGGCTGTGGACCCCGAGCCCCATCAATCTTCAGCAGCAAGTTCAAGTAGATTAGTCAGCGATGAATCCAGTGGTGATGAGATGTCCTACAAGGGCAAGGAGTTAGAGGATGGCTTACACACTCTGTGGTGGCTAGGCAGCTCTGGTGCTCCACCTTGTCTTGGTTTACCTGTCTAAGAGCTTCTAGCATCTCTGCTAAAATATCAGACTGTTATTTTTCTGTTTTAATTTATATCTCTGTTGAAAACATGAAAAGCCATATTAAGAATGTGTCCCTGTGGGGTTTGAGGGCTAAGTTTAGCCTTTTGTCTTGGGATCTGGCACACAGTGGAAGGTATCTGTCTCCAGCATAGTCACAAGACATCTGGTTTTTATCTTGAGTAGGTGTACAGCTTTAAGTCTAAAGAGACAAACGCAAAGTGTCAATTAAATATACAGGAGTCAAATAGTACAATTAACAGGGTGTTTATGAATATAATTTTAGTAATGGCTTGCCATAAGGAGGATAAGGATAAGGTCCAGGGAATTTTAGAAACTGACATGTCATTCATTGGTCATACACACTTTTAGGTTTTCCAATTGTATAAGTAACTCCCTTGTGCTGTTAAAATGTCTAATGCCATTTGACATTTGGGAGAAGGCCTGTTTTATTAATTTTACCTTTTTATTTAGGAGAGAGATCAGCTATGGTGTCATTTAACACCAGTTGAGTATAGTTAATTATGACCCCAATATGCGTCATATGACCTTTTTATGGAAAAGATCTAGTGGATCCCAACAAAAGGAATTTATAATTATCTCTTAATTTTAGTTGTTGAACATTCAGAAGATTGAAAATAGTACAGTGCAGTAGAGGCAGTAAGTTTAACACAGAATATTAAATGAAGCTATTATTGTTTATTAACCATGGGTGTTTTAACATGAAACAATTTTTTAATTGGTTATATTTTCACATGGTTACAATGAAAAAATCCAAATGCATTTAGGAAAACAAAATAAGATTAGGTCTGTATCCAAGAAGTCAGACTACAGCTTTTGAGCATTTGTTTCCTCCAAAGATAAGATTCAGGGCAACAAGAGAGAGAATTCATTTCATGATGAGTGCCTCAAAAAGAATACAGGAACTCAGAAAGGAAGTAACTAGGTTCCTAAAGGGTATGGAGACTTGAGATGTCAGAAGAGACAGAACATATTACACTATAAATGCAACCCTATCTCCCTGGTCAGGATACCTCTATATTTTCCAAAAACAGTATGAAGGAATTGGTCTGAGGTATTGATCACTGTTATAGACCAACTTCCTTAACCTGGGGAGAGTTTTTAAATTTTCACTGTCTGCATCAAGAATGGAAAGTGGCATGAGTCCCAAGCCAAGGATTGGCTTCATAGAAGAATATTTCATTGTAATTTATGATCCCCATGTCCAGCTAAAGTTTTATACCTCCATCTTCAAAGCAAAGTCATTACTTTAGTACTTTCTATGTATGAGCCACTGAGCCAACATGACCTCATATCTTCCATGAAGCAAAACCCAAGCAACACAAGCACTCTATTAAATTTAGCTGATGACAGAGAACACAGCTTGCAAACTACACACCATATTTGCTACCACTTGAAAGCTTACCACCCCCAGTACTCACACCTGCCAAGTCTGAGGACCTGATTACCTGATGCTTTCCTGTGGCATCATATCTACCTCTTTCAGAGACTGTGTTACAACTGGCACTCACTCCAAACACAGTGAGTTCTTCTGAAGGGTCTGGCTATTGCTGGAACTGACTTCTGCAGTTCAAAAAGACGAGGTCATCCACAGAGCTCATGGTCCCAAAATCCCAGCTCCTGATGCAAGAAGATATATAACCACTGGTTCTCAACACTATGTGTGATTTAAGCATGGTACACTGTTTTCTTTCAAACTTATCAACATGCCTGCTGAAGATGTATTCATCACTCACCTGAATAGGATGTGTGGTCACCTACTTTGGTGTCCAGCATCCTCTGCACAGCACAGCACTTCAAAAAAATTTCAGTCAAAAATATTGAAACACTTGCAATCAACACAGATATTGATTATAGAAGAATAAACTATGTGCAATCTATACTTCTGTGATCACTCAGAAAGAAATCGAAGAACGTACACAACCTACCAAAATACTATGACTCATCTAAAGTAAAAAGACAAATTGGAAGACATGACTACTATATCAGAAATATAGACTTAAATTGAGAGATGCAAGGAGCAAGAAGAAGCAAGGAAGCATGACATGTCAGTGTAATATAATGATTCTCAAAAACACTATAGCATAAAGAAAAATACGAAATGCCTTATAAGTAGCTTGCAATGATGATCCAAGAATACCAGCAAGTTTTAAGCAAAACAAAAATTAAAATTCAAATAAGTTGACAAAAAGTGTGCAAGAGGTAAATGATGAAATTTTTAAAATAGTACATATTTCTAGGTCAAGCATGATAGCACATGCCTGTAATCCCAACCCTTGAGATGCTGAGGCAGGAGGACTTCTGCAAGTTTGAGACCATCCTGGACTATATGGTGAGTTCATAGTCAGCCTGAACTATACAATGACACCCTGTCTCAAACAAACAATGAATATATGTGTTTGTATTTTTAAACCAAATTGAAATTTTTAACTAAACAAATATGTTGAAACCTTCAGTAGAAGATTAAAACAGGTAAAATAAAAGATAGCCCTTTTCAAGTAATTTAACCTGACAAAAATAAAATAAAGAAAATACTAAAATGAATGAAAAAATGCAGCAAGACTTATGTGACACTAATAAACAATGGTTCACAAAATGGTATTCCAGGGAGAAAACAGGGTAAAATGTATTTAAAAGCTATTTAATGACTTTTCTAAACGTTTTCCAAGTTTTGGAAAGGATATCTTGTGGTTTGGATAGCAACACTATGTCGACCCATATGCTAAAGGCCAAGTCTCCAGTCACTGCTATGAGGAGATGCGGTATATATTCAGAGGAAAGGGTGTGACAAGCAGTCCTAAGTCATTCTTCTTGTTACACATACTGTACTGTTTTTCCTTCTTCCTCTGATGCTTCCTGACCCACAGCAAAGCAAACAAAGTTTGCATCTTCCATGCCTCCCAGTATGATATGGACCTGTGCTAACAGCCTACAGTCTTACAATACCTAATTCCAGATGGGAAGCTCCAAGACCATGAGACAGAGTCAACCTTTTCCTAATATAAGTTTTTTTGTGTATTTTAACTAATATGTTGATGAAAATCTGACTAATACAGAAATGGATATCCATTTTCAGAAAGCACACAAGTGCCAAAAGAGACCCAAGCAAAAATGACATTCTCTCAAGCATATTATATACAAGTTAACAAAAATCAAAGACAAAAATTCTAAAAACAAGAAATAAATCATCAAAAATATAAAAAGGGATTCTACATTAGATTATTAGATTATTTCATAACAGAAACTTTACAGCCTGGGGGGGAAAAATGACATGGATTTCAATGTCCTAGTTTAAAAAAATAATAACTTTCCTGGGGATTTAGCTAAGTGGCATAAGTGCCTGCCTTCCTTGCAAGCATGAGGTCATGAGCTTAGTGCCCGATACCAAAAAATTAGTAATAATAATAACAATAACAACTTCAAACCAAGAAAATCAAATTCTGCAAACTATCCTTCAAAATTGAAAAAGAAAAATAATCTTTCCTAAATTAGCAATACTAACAGAATTCTTATCAGCACACTGGTCATCAAATAAATTTCAGAGAATATAACATCTGAAAGCAAAAAGATAATAAAAGCTATCATGAAAACAGTGGGAAAAAATAAAGTTTACTGACAAAATTAGGAAGCAAAGATAAAACATAAAATAGTTCCCCCCAAAAGTATTTGTTAATTGCTTTTCGTTTTTCACTGAAAGTTTCCTGGTAGCTTCTGTATATAATTTTTTAGTGCATAAATATCCTCTTCTTTGTAATAAAAGATAATTTTAAATTCTGTACTTATGAATTGCATTTTTAAACGTTGCTATATATCTGTTTTAGACGTTTTCAGCTGCTTTCAAACAATTTTCATATTATATACTATTATGATTTTCATATACTGAGAACATATCTTCATATATCTCAAATGATTATAGGTTATATCAAGTAAAAACATGCTTACTGGTGGAAGCAATTGCAGTTTAGTAGAATCTGTTAAGCTACTTATGATATTCTTCAGATAAATAAAAATGAAATAAATATCACAAGGATCCACAAAGACCCCCCACAGCAGTTCTGGAGAAAAGACGATGCCTGAGATGCCACTATATGAGTCCATTATAGGCTACAATGCAATACTAACCTAAATGGCAGGTTACTGTCATGAAATCTGACTGGCAGTTGAATGGAAACAAATAGGAAATCCAGAAACTTAATATATACATAGCAAGTTGAATTTTTAGAAACTTAACAAAACTTTATACTAAAGACAGAGTAATCTCTCCAATAAATCTTGGTGAAGGAGGCCAAAATTGAAGGCTTACCCTCTGATTTGAAAGCTAACAACATGTGTACACTAATCAAGACTATTGTTGTGCAGGACTGTTCAAAGATATACGGAGCAATAGATTTTAGAAACTGAAAAATACCATTATAATTTTGTTAACTGATTTTTCCTAAGGATTACAAAACCATCAATTTGAAAGCAGTGGCCTTATAATAGGTTCCACTTGGAATATTGAATAATCACATGCAAAGCTCAGAAAATGAAACATTATATGCTGGTACATAAAAATATTAATTATGGTTAGATAAAAATCTGAAGATAACTACTAAAATTAGGTTTGGTGGCTCACAACTGTACTCTCTAGCTGTTTGAGTCTGAGGCACAAGAATTGAATCCAAGGTTTCTAGGCAAGCCTGGACACCAGTGTGAGACACTATCTCAAAAAATAAATTAAAAAGGTAAAAATGTAATAGGTCAGTGGGGTCACACTGAATTTGTCATTCATTCCTTCCTTATGTACCAGAAACCACAAGCAATGAAACTAAAACTGGTGAAATAAACTCCATACAAATTAAAATTTTTGGCATAACAAAAGAAAATTGAATAAAACTGAAAAGACGTGCCACAAAATTATACATATGTAAAAAAGATGCAGCTGAAACTCGACCTGCATACAATATACACAGAAATCTATCTACACAAACTAACATGGCAAAATGAAAAGGCATATGGTGCAGTATAAGCGGAAAAATCCCACCCACTTTAGAAACGAGTCTACCACTTCCTCTAAAGTTAGTGATGCAATTATCATCAGACTCTAATCCATGTTTAGTAGTAAACAAAAGGAAATAAAAATTGTCCATGAAGTTAATGAATATTCATAATTAACATCCCTTGTAACACCCAAAATATAGGGGAAAAATCAATCCACTTAATAATAAATCAACAAGTATACCATATGCACATGATAAAATAAGATTTGGCAATAACAACAAATACAGCAGTAATCCATGCTGTTACATGGATGAGAACTTAAACGTTACATAAGTATGGAGGCTGATCACATAAAACCAAGTGTTGTACGATACCATTTATATGAAATACTCAAAATAAATAAACTTCTAGAGAAAGAAGGCAATTTAGTGGTTGCATAGGTCTGAGACACGTGGAGTGGTAAAAGGTATAAAGTTAATTTCTCAGAGTTTTACTTGCTCTAAGTTTGATTACACTGAAGAGTTTAAAATTTAGCAGTTTATGGATTGCTGGAATATGTCCTTAAGATTGATAAAATGTATACTATGTTATTTATATATCAACCATATTTTACAAAATACCCAAGGACTAATTCTTTGCAAAGAAATGTTGACTCATCTACCTTAGCAGTATATTTCTCATTCTGAAATAGATATCTAGAAAAGTCACATGTCCCTTGCTTCTGTTTTTTTTTCTTTCTTTTTAACTTACCAGTGTTCTAGAAACTACAAAATCTGCCATAGCAAAAGTGCACTTTAGATGTAACAGCATCAAACTCTAACTTAGAAAGGCACTTACAATCACAAAAGACTCTATACATATCTTCACATTGACATAGGGTTCTCCCAGTTTTGCTCTTTGCATTGACATACAAATACTGGCTGCTTTTTTAAATATTTATTTCAGAAGCACAAGTTGTACTTTACCTGCATGATGGTCTCTACCTGAGCAACAGCAAGAGCAGTGACAGCACAGTTTGAAAAGAAAGGCTATTTTCACCAAGATGTCTAGAAACTGACTGCCTTTCAGTTGCTGCTTCAGCTGAATAGTTACTTTGATTCTGGGAGCTGTGGAAAGGTGCTGGTGTGGCCCATGGAATTCAGCCATTGGATCAATTTAAAGACAATATTGGATGCACTTGTCCAAAAGGGTCATGAGGTGACAGTTTTGAGATGTTCCACTTTCATTTCTTATCATGTAGAAAGGAATCTACTATTAAATTTGAGGATTATCCTGCATCACTATCTGCAAGCAATTGAGAGTATAATTTTACGGAAAGACTCAGGAAAGTGATTTATGGAATACCAAAAAAATCATATGGACATATTATTCAACATTGAAAGACATTATGTGGGAAGAGACTGATTACCTGAAAGCACTCTGTGAAGATGTAGTTCAAAACAAAAAACTCATGTCAAAACTACAAGAATCCAGGTTTGATGTGATCGTGGCTGATGACTTCATTCCTTGTGGGGATCTGATTGCTGAACTCCTGAATCTACCCTTCGTGTACACCTCTCACTTATTTCCTAGCTACACATATGAAAAGTATGGTGGAGGACTCTCAGTTCCCCCTTCATATGTGCCTGTTGATCTGTCAGAGTTAAATGATCAAATGACATTCTTGGAGAGGGTAAAAAATATGATATATGTGCTTTATTTTGACTTTTGGTTTCAAACATTGAATGAGAAGAAATGAAATAAATTGTATGGTGAAGTATTAGGTAAGTGTTCTTTTCATTATTTTGAATGCCTAACATTTCTCTACATTTGGTGGTATTTTTGAAAGAGTATAACAATAGAGAAATTCATCTTGCATAATTTACTGCTAAAAAAAGAAATAGAGATATAAGATAGTCTATCAAATTCAACATATTCTGGCCCATCCAGCATTATCATTTTCATAAGAAAGGTCTGACCATCACTTGTACAGAGTAATTTAGAACCTCATTCATGAATAATGCAGAACACTGGGGATAGATGTTGTATATTAAAGAGTGCCTATTAATTCCTACCACTGGAATTTGAAATCTGCCCCCTTAGCTCACAATTTAGGAACAATTTTTTATGCACATGGAATAATGTTCCTTATGAAGAAACACTTGTCAAGTATATTTTATCCAAAAAAGCCAAAAAATGTTACTGAACTAATAAATGACAGTTAATGAATTTAAGAACCTTTTGCCTAAAGTCTTATTGGCATCAATATGAGATAAGATCCTATTCAAAGTTTAAAAGGTTATACCTGTACCTAAGCTACATTTTTGTGGCTATATGTGCTAACTGACAATTCCAAAAGAAAAGTTAAGATTCATAAAAGGTACCTGATTCCAACCCTATTTTGAAAAGATTTCTTTATTCATGTGAAAAGAAAATGGCAGCATCAATGGAAGAGGCAAGATAGAAGATAAAAAGAAAGACAAAAAATAAATAGAAGAGGATCTTGGAACACATGTATGAATATGTCACACAATATTTCATAAATGTATACTACAAGTATTATGAATACATTCTTATGAGTTATGAATACAAGTGTAATGAGCACATTAATTTTTTAAATGTAGAGGAAAGCAAATTTTCATATATTTCTATTTTATTCATGACACATTCTAGTGAAATTGTGTATAGAAAAACAACAAATTGTGAATAATCAATACTTACAGCACTTATTCACAAAGGAAACATTGGATACAATTTAGATATATAATATAGGTATGATTTTAAAGCAAACTTCTATAATCATTTAACCAAGGAATATAAAATTAGACTGTTAGTGATATATATATATAATATATATACTTGAAAATTGAGAGGTAAATGAATAATATAGGATTAACATTTTGATGGATAATGAAAATATAATAGAATTGCAAATGAAAATGTTTTAATAGAATGACAATTTCTAAATATATGTCACCTATATGCTTATATATGTATTTGTGCTGGGGATTAATCCCAGAGTTTCACCTATTTTTGTCAAGAGTTAAAATCTCAACCCAGATATATGCATCAAGTTTTATAAGTAGAATGTATAAAAAGAATGAAGACATAGACTTTTGCAGAAGTGTTTGCCAGAAATTGAACCCAGAGCTTTGTGCTTGCTAAACATGTATTCTACCACTGAATTACAATGCCAACTCTAGCAAAATATGGCTTCAAGTTTTAGATTTCTTTTCATATGGATTACCTCATTTATTCTTTCACACTACATATTTTGCCATGTTTTGTAATGAGGTTCATGTAATGTGGTTCATAAGAATATTTTCAGAAAGACAGTGATGAGTTCATGTCAGTGATGGATCCTTACAAAAGAGGTTTACCAATTAGTAGTACGGAGAACCATTTTCCAAAGCACAGATAAAAAAAGCATTTGGTCAGAGTACTAGTGAAATAAAAACACTAAAAGAAACAGTGTTTTTCACTAGTGTGTAAATAGTGCTGCAAGTGAAGAGATTCACACTGAAACACTAGACCATGATGTGGGGCATAGGCAGACAGTATTGTGAATCAATCTCATGCCACCACTCAAAATTCCAGATTGCTATGAACACTATGAGTCAATAACAGGAACCTGAAATGATTAGGAGGGCAAACACACATTTAGTTTGATAGAGTCTGGAAATGTTCATTTGTTTATTGTCTGTGATTTGGACTCTGTATTTCAAGCTGGTCTTGAACACATTATATATGCCCAGCTGTGCTCAAAATGTCTAGCCATCCTGTGTCAGCCTCTAGAATGCTAATGTCTTATGTGTAAAACACCACACCCTTAAAAACTTGGTGATTATTTAATAGAAAAACAATAACCAGAAACATAAAGAACAAGGGTAATGAGAATATGGTTCTAAAATTTCATATCTCTCTTTCATTTTGATGGAACAGTTTGCCAACAATAGTTCAGAATAAGTCTTGCAAAGAATACATCAGGCACCTGGTACATGCCTATATTCCAAGCATTCTGGAAGCCTGAGGCAGGTGGATCACCAGTTCAAGTCTTGCCTAGAAAATTTACTAACATAATTCAAACCTGTCTCAAAACTCAAAAATTAATCAAATAAAAGAGCTGAGGATGTAACTCAGTATGAAAGCCCTTGATTAAATTCTATATGCATCAATAGATTAATTTCCCAAGAGTTCCAAGCAAACATGTTTCTAAGAAGTAAAAATCCATGGTCTAAGACATGGTGGACCTTTCTGACTGTGATATAAGATTTTCATGACAGATAGAGAGCTGATTATAAACCTCTCTCATAGCCAGTTATGCGCAGCACATTCTACTGGGGCATGAACTTAACAGTATGATTGTAAGGCACACACACAAACAAAAAAAAAAAAAAACAAGTGCAAAAGCATTTTCACAGTATGTATCTATGCATGTGTTCTCCTGCAGAAATAATAGGATTTGAAAAATTGTTTCACTGAAATTTTAAACCTCAATGTGAGACTTCTGAATTTCAGTGATTCTTAAGCTCCCAAAATTAAAACATGATTTCAAGGAGAAAAATTGAAATGATGAAAACAATATTAATCTATATTCATTTTTCTTTATACTTACTTCTTACTTACAGTGTAAGTAAGTGTGAGTGGCTAATGACAAAGTATCAAAAACTTCCAAACCACCTGCCTGGAATACACACAAATGATTTGGCAGAATTATAAAAATTAATAATTAAAAGTGAAATAAGACATCACAGCATCCTCCTTCCATTAATATGTTTTGAATAACATGTCAAAATATTTATTCTAGGTACAAGTTTTAAGACTGCCTACCTCAATACAGTTAAATTTCTAAAATTTCATGACACTGGCCAATGAGTTTAAAGTCAATAATGCAGACTTGATTAAGGACTATTTCCAACATTGTACAGGCCAGTATCATGAGGTTTTGCATCAGGACAGAGACATGGGACTCATGATTGTATGCAAGGAAAGAAGGGATTGATAGCCAACTTTTTCAGCGCTGAAATCAGTGCTAGTAAGAGAAAACATTTTACATCAGATAAGCATCTGGCTAAAAGCAGTGTAACAAGGTTATTACTGAAGGCACAATGAGGTATTAACAGACATATAAAGAGGTGTTAGAAAGTGAAGAAAGTGACACCATGCGCAGGTTGGCCAGATGTGGAAGTCACAGCTTGTGATTTGGCCCAACATGGCAGGAACCCAGCTAAAAATGGACAGGGTGGGGTCAAATCATCCACAGTGAAGATCTAGGAGAGAAGACAGACGAGCAGATGCCAATAAACATTTGATCAAGGGGCAAATCTCCATCACTCCTCCCTTTTAATCAGTGAAAGCAGAGCTCTTCTTCCTTCCTCTGAACAATATAATGCTATCAGATCACTTAATCACTTTGTTTCTTCAAGGCTAGTTCTGTTTTTTCTTGAGATGTAAGAATGGAGAACACCTGATCCAAGATGTTGGCATCCAGTTATTAAATAAGGAAAATTTCCATAAAAGCAAAATCAAAGAAAAATCATGGAAGCCCACTAGATATGTTGAGAGAATGGCCAATTGAGGTTTCTACATTCAATACCGGCATACTTGAAATTTCGAGTGTCTTTGGGGGTGGCATAGACAGTCACAGTTATATCTCAGAGCATAGCATGGAAAAATCCATTCATCTTTGGATGGAATAGCTTCTTAGAGATTCATAGTAAATATTAGAAACGTCAGGAATTATATTCCATAGACCTAGTTACGAGAATATCGTGTACTGTAGAAATTTCAGTTTGGTGCCTTAAAGCTGCGTATGGGAGAAAAATAAAGCTAGTGACAATTGGCATAATTCAACCCAGTCCAATTTGGAAATATTACATAAAGAGCTTATGCCATGGCACCCATTCTAACATAAAGTACACCTACAAGCAACTCCATCTTTGATAAATAATAACTACCATTATTATGTATCTAATGATGAGTCTGATTTCACTGTACTGATCTGCTTAAAACAAGAATGAAGAGCTCACATAATGTTCTTGCACTTTGCCTTGTGCCATCTTTTCACTAGGAATCTCAGAGTAGATGTTTAAAACCTCCTGTCAGGCTTGAAAGGCAAGCAAGTAGCAAGGTTTCACCTGCAGCATTACTGGATGTGGGAAAACTCATCTCTTCTTGAGGTCTCCAATAAAACAAATTTCCTTGATGTGGCAAAAAGAGAATCTGTTATTTATGTAAGGTAACTTCTATAAGTTATTGGACATTATTAGGCAGGCACAAGGCAAATTTTTCAAAAGGGTTCACAGTGCTGATTTCATAAGATCAACTTTATTTCCATAATTCAGGTTTCATATATATCATCCCTAAGTGTCACAAACCAATCAAAACTATGATAACACAAGCAATGCTTGTAGTTTCTTGTACTCAAGGAATAATGTTTCTTATCAATTCACAAAAATCACTATATTGTCATAAAATAAGAACACTTTATAAGTGTTTTCAAATTCTGCAGAGATCAAATAGTGGGAAAAAAATAATACTTTTTTCTATTTTATATAGTTAAATTGCTAATTTGAAATATATTAAAATGATACATGAGTATAGCAGAAGGTGTCCCTTAAATCTTGAAAACACACCTGCCATCTTCTAACAAGAGCCCATTCCCTGCATGCGACTCAATGAAGAAGCTCATAAATATTGTGCAACCATCCAGACCAAAGGCCACAGGCCTGCATCACAAACATATAACTGGCCTGGGGGAAAAGCCCAAAACTCAGGATGTCACCAATGCATTTCCTGTCCATTCCAGAACTGACTACATACAAGGGTCTGCTGCTGGGTTCTCCTTATACAGGGGGACATGAGATTGCCAATTCACCCACATGACTGAAGACAAAACCTACACCCAGTAAAAGAGTTTCACTTTAGGAATAAAGTGTGATTCTATCACAGATACCAGATGAAATGATTCCTGTGTCACAGACTTAGAGATGGGAAGAGCTAAGTAGAGATCTCCTGGAATTAACTGAGAGACACACATCAGACCAGGAATTTCACAGAGCTGTGATCTGTTGAGGGAAGCCATGCTTGAAGTGTGAAATTGACAGAAGACAATTCTGAAGAAGGTAACCTACTGATACCTTTGATCTATAGCATGGCCATCAACACTCACCATAATCTAGTTATTTAAAGTATTACAGGCTGCACAGGTGTGCTGACTACACTAGAATGATAATATTCTTAGTTCTGTTTAAAGAAGGTCTAGGACCCACAATATGGTATACAAGAAACACATCTGACTCCAAAGGAAACTCATAGATTAAAAGTCAAAGGATGGAAAACAGTATTCTATGCAACAGGAAGCCAGAAAAAAAGGAGTACCTATTCTATTTGCAATGTGAACTTCAGGCCTAAAATGATTAAAAGAGATAAAGAAGGCTACATACTTAGTACTGGAAAAATTCAAGAAGAACTAACAATTATAAAGACATATATACCAAATACAGAAGGAACCAACTATATAAGATAAAACTATTGGACATGAAAAACCAAATACACAAAAACACAGTTTTAATAGAAGAACTTAATACCCCACTGTCACAAAGAGATAGATAAACTAGACAAAAAGTCAGCAAAGACATAACAGAAATGGGAGCAAGTGGACTTAGTGGATATTTACAGAATATTCCACCCAACTGCATCAGAATATACATTCTTCTCATGTGGGCATAGTACATTCTGAAAAAATAGACCATATAATAACCCATAAAACATTTTTAAATAAATGCAAAGGGATAGAAATTATCCCATGCATATTATCTGACCATTATGCAATAAAATTGGAAATTAATGGCAAAAGAGATTGAAAAACCTGCATAAATGCATGGAAATTAAATAACAACCTTCTGAATCACCATTGAGTTATGGATAATATTAAAGAAGAAATAGAACAATAGTTGCAACTCAATGAAAATACAGAAATAACATACAGTAATCTGTGGTATGCAACAAAAGTAGTCTTAAGAGGGAAATATACAGCCAGAAATTGTCATATCAGGAAAACAGGATGAGCACAAATAAACAACCAAATGGTACATCTCAAGCTGCTACTAAAAGAAGAACAAATTAAACTCAAAGCTTATAGAAGAGAGGAAATTGTAAATATCAGAGCATCAACTAATGCAATTGAAACTAAAAAACCAATACAAAGAATTAATGAATCAAAAGGCTGGTTTTTTGAGAGAATAAACAAAGTTGATAAACCTCTGGTGAACCTTATCAAGAAAAAGAAAGAAAAAACCAAACTTCATGTAATAAGGACTCAGAAGAAGGAAACTACCACAGATTCCATGGAAATGCAAAAGATCTGAATATCTACTTTGAAAACCTCTACTCACATAGGATGGAAAACACAGAGGAAATGGACAGATTTCTAGAAACATATGAACTACCAAAGCTCAATCAAGAAGATATAGCAATTTTGAATAACCCAATATCAGCAATTGAAATGTGATTAAAAAATATATACCAACAAAGAAAAGCCCAGGTCATGATAGATTCATGGCTGAATTCTGCAAGAAATTTAGTTTTGATGCCAAAACATCTTAAACCCTTCAGTGATATTGAAAGGGAAGCAGGGGCCAGGGGTATAATTCAGTGGTTTAAGTACCTGTTTGGCAAGCACAAGGTCATGACTTCACCCCTGGTACAAAAACAATAATTCTTGGGGCCAGATGTTTAGCTCAGCAGCATAAGTGCCTGCTTGGCACTTGAGAGTTCATGAGTTTGATTTCTGGCACAAAAAAAAAGAAAGAAAGAAAAAGAATAAAGGGGGAAAATTGGCAGCTTGCTAGGAACCTGGATAGAGAACCTCTCTGGGGAAAACAGCCCAGATGCTAGAATCTGACAACACAGAGAGGACCAGATGATTAGAGAAGATTCTCACTAACGTAGGAGGAAACCAAAAGAAAAATTAAATTAGGAAGATGAAGTAAAAGTACAGGTGGAGGGCTGAGGCCCAACACGCTCACTGAGACCCCTTCCACACTGTGCTGGGTATGGCAGCCATAGAGATGGACGATTCAAGGTCACGCTGAAGCTGTGGCTGCTGATAGCGGGAGTTGGTGGTCCCATGCCCTGGCGGGAGGATGTGGCACAGTGTAGAGTGGAGCCACAGAAGAGAGATTTATTGGCTCTTGGTGAGTGCTGCAAATTGGATCCCACAGCATACGAGGCTGACTAGAAGTCATCTTGGAGTAGGGCAGAGCCTGGCGCCACTGTGGCATCAGGCAACTGCCTCTGACCCAGAGAGGACTGGTGGGAGCAGCTTGGGCTGAACCACGCTGCTGTTCAGGAACCAATACCAATGCACAAAATTGTTCTGACCCTATAATGTCCACCACAGCAGTGTAAAGTGCTGAAGGCAATCGCAGGTTGACTGCCTCAGAGGGGAGCTGCCAACCCAGATATCAGCAAACTGGAGAGAGCAGCAAGACCCTAGCCAGCAGGCTTTAGAAAAACTATAAGGAATACAGAGACAGCCTGAGATCTCCTCCACACAACTGTCTGAAAGAAACCAGAAACATGACAGGAGCAAAAGATAAGACAAAACCTCCAGGCATTGATCCTGGGAAAACAAGCCCAGGGGAGGTAAATACAGAAGAGAACCAGAGCAGCAATCATGAAATGTTAGCCACAACATTAGCAGACATAAAGAAATACATTCATGACTTCATAGATGAAGGGACCTATAGGCCAGTCTCACTAATGAACATAGATGCAAAGATTCTCAATAAAATCCTGGCAAACATAGTGCAACAAATCATCAAGAAGATTATACATTGTAACCAAGTGGCATTCATTCCAGGATGATTAACATACGCAAATTAATAAATGAAATACACCACATCAACAGAGCCGAAAACAAAACCCGCACAGTAATCTCAATAGCTGCAGAAAAAGCTTTCAATAAAGTCCAACATTTATTTATGATAAAAACCCTTCAGAAACTTGGTATACACAGTATCTACCTCAATCTCAGAAAGGCCATCTATGACAAAACAATACCCAACATTATAATAAATGGACAAAAAATGAAAGCTTTCACTATAAAATCAGGAATAAGTATGTCCATGATCACCACTCCTATTCGAAATAGTTCTGGAAATATTAGCCAGAGCAATCAGATATGAAATAGGAAAAAAAAGGAATAAAGATAGGAAAGGAGTAAGTTAAATTATCCCTATTTGCAGATGACATGATACTTTATATAGAAGACCCATTAAAAGACTACTACAGTAATAAACCAAAGCAGAGTAGCTGGATGCAAAGTCAACACTCAAAAGTGATAGCATTCCTCCACACAAACAAAAAACCCACTGAGATAGAAATAATGGAAATATTGCCTTTCACAATATCATAAAAAGAGATACATAGGAATCAACCTAAAAACAAGGAAGTAAAAGACCTATATCTTGAAAAATTATACTACTATTTAAAAAAGGAGAATGAAAAGGATATTAGAAAATGGAAGGACATTCCATTGATTTGGCTAAGAACCAACACTGTGAAAATAGCCATAGTCCAAAAACTGCTATACAGTTTTAATGCAATCCAATCAAAATACCATTAACATGCCTTACAGATCTAGGGAAAACACTCCTAAAATTCATTGAGAAACAGAAGAAACCTAAAATAGCAAAAGCAATTCTGGGCAACAAAGGCAAGACAGGAGACATCTCAACTCCTTACTTAAAACTATACTACACAGCTACTATGATAAAATCAGCATGGTACTGGCCAAGAAATAGACCTGAGGATCAATGGAACAGATTAGAAAATGCAAACACAACTACAAACACACTCAGACACTTGATATTTCACAAAAAGGCTAAACATGTTCACTGGAAGAAGGATAGCCTCTTTAGTAAATGGTGTTAGAAAAATTGGCTCTTCACATGCTAAAGACTGAAAATAGACCCAAAATTATCACCATGCACAAAAATAAAATAAAAATGGATCAGTGATCTAGATGTTAAAACAGTAACACTAAATCTATAGGAAGACAAGGTAGATAGAAGTCTTGGAGACATAGGGGTAGGCAGAGAATTCATGAACAAAATGCAAACTGCACAGGAAACACTTCAAAGAAATAACAACTGGGACCTCATATTATTAAAATGTTTTTACACTTCAAAAGAAATCACCAACAGAGTGAAAAGAAAACCCACAGAAAGGGAAAAATTTTGACCAGCAACCCCTCAGACTAAGGACTTATATCCAAAACATACAAAAAGTTAAAAAAAAAAGCAGGCCTCTCAAATTTAAAGACCCTCTCCTAAAATGGCCATCTGAGATGAACACACATCTCAGATGAAGACATACAAATAGCAAATAAATACATGAAGCTATGTTCACCATCACTTGTCATTTGAGAAATGCAAATTAAAACAGCATTGAGATTTCATCTCACTCCAAAAATAATGACTGCCATCAAGAAATCAACTGATAATACATGTTGGAGAGGATTATGGGGGGAAAAGAACACTTCTCCACTGTTGGTGGGAGTGTAGACTGGTGCAGCCACTATGGAAATCAGTATGAAGATTCCTCAGAAAAATGGGATGGGAAGTTCCATTTAATCCAGCTATTCCTCTTCTGGATATTTTCCCAGAAAAACTGAAAAGTCCAAATCACAGTGATATATGTCCACCCATGTTCATAGCAGCACAATTTGTAATAGCTAACTCTTGGAAACAACGAAAATGCCTATCAACTGCACAGTGAATGAAAAAGATGTGGATTTTTTATATGATGAAATATTACTCAACTATAAAAAAGATTATTGAGGCCTTTATAGGTAAATGGAGGCAATTGGAGACTACCCTCATAAGTGAAATACATAATAATTATATTCACATTGTCTCTCTGCTGTAAAAGTAATAAAACTGCAGCAGTAATAAGATCCCAAGTATATAATATCTACTGTTTAAAAGAAAGGAAATGAAAGTGCTCTAAAGGATATAACTTCATGTATGTTTAAGTGTGTAAGATAAATAACCACATTACTAAGTTTTTGTTGGATCATTGAACAGAATGCACTCTCATTGTTTGTCCACATTTTTTGTCTCATTGTTTGATTGTCCACTTTCTATGCTATAATTTTGGGATCTGAGCAACGATTTCTAATATGAAAATATGTAATTTATCAACAAGTGATATCTTAGGGTTAATTTCTTTTGAAATTCTGTACTATTTATATATTTTTTCTGTTCTGATTTTTCTATTCCTTAAATACAAAATTGTTCAAAAAATATTAAAGAAGGTTGGTGCAGAGGAGGAGCTGGGCGGATCTGGAGTGCCTGCAGAAGCCCTTTCCTTTGTCTGGAGGACTGAATATCTCTGCAAGCAGGGAGGGATCGCAGGTTCCTGAGGCACCTTGGCCTATGGTGAGTGCTCAGCACACTCTGCCCAAATCTCAGACTGTTCCGGACCCCCAGGCTTCCGGATGCAGTGAAGTGGAGCAATGGGTTAGAGGCCACTACATCCGCCTCCCCATCCTGGCTGCACTTGGAGGTCTGCTGAGCTTCCAACGGGTGTGCGGGCCCACACTATCCCCCGAGCCCAGCCTGTTTTGCTGCCACGCCTTCCTTTGTCTGGAGGACTGTGGATATCTCTGCAAGGAGGGAGGGATCACAGGCTCCTGAGGCACCGCGGCCTGTGGTGAGTACCCTAACCCGGCTGCGATTGAAGAACTGTGGAGCTTCCAAGGGGCAGGTGGGCGCACAGTGTCCCTGAGGCCCAGCTTGTCTGGAACTGCAGAGCTCTGAACAAGCAGAGGAGGGCCATTGGTTCTGCAGGCCCAGAGGCTTGGGGTAGGGTGGTGCCAGAGTCTCAGTAGCTGCAAACATAGAAGGGGATTTTCAACAGATCCTGAGGAAGCTTTCAAATAACACTTGAAACACAGAAATATAGGAAAATAACAAAACGAAAGACCAAATTACAACCTCAAACCTCCAGCCCATATCAGGAAACCCTAGGAGGAATGTATTTAGAAGAAAATATATCCCATCTACCTCATATATCAGACACAATAGCTACTGAAGTTGACAAGCAACTCCAGGAAGCTTAAAAGAAATTCAAACTTGAAATAATCTCCCAGATAAAAGAAGAAATGATAAAAGAAATGAAAGAGATTCTAAATATATCTAAAGAAAACACAGATAAAAAATTGGAGGAACTAAACAAAAAGATAGAATCCCTAGACAAGCAATATAAGAAACAAACAGAATACATAATGCAGATGCACAGAGATATACAGGAAATAAAAAACTCCACTGAAAGTTGTAAAAACTGCCTTAATGAAAGTGAAGATAGAATTTCAGACCTTGAAGACAGGATTGCAGCTGGTGAACAGGAAAGGAAAGATCTTTTAAAAATAACAAGGAATCAGGAAACAACAAATTCAACAACTGCAAGATGATGCAAAGAAGAATAACATAAGAATGATCGGGATTAATGAAAAAGAAGGAGACAACATGAAGGATGTCAGGAGGATATTTAGAGAAGTAATAGCTGAAAATTTCCCAAGCATGAGATCAGAAACTGACATCAGGATCAGTGAAGCATATAGAACTCCAAATAGTCATAAGCAAAATAAAACAACACCCAGACATATAATAATAACCATCCCAGAAATCCAACACAAGAATAGATTATTAAAAGCTGTCAGAGAAAAAAGACAGATCACTTACAAAGGAAAACCTATCAGAATCACAGCAGACTTCTGATCACAAACAATGATGGATAGAAGATGTGTACTGTTTGGAAGGGGAGTCCCTTTCTTTAAGAACATGAGAAATCTGGCTGTCTGATGTCCTTTCCCTCCTTGGGAGAATCTGTAGCCCAGTAGAACCCACTTCTGACTCATTAGGTGTCAACATTTTCAGAACTAAAAATTGATTGAAGACTGTGTGCTTCTGCCTTTTTTTAACCCTGTAGTGTGGCAGAGTGTTTTGTTAGACAAGTGAATGCAAAGCTTGGCTTTTCTTCTGTGTGGCTGACTTTTCTATACAAATGTATGTAGTTCTGTGTATTTTTTCAGGATTCCCTTTATTTCAGAAGAATTTTGCTGTGCTGATTGTTGATACACCTCTCCTCTTCAGAAACCTTTTCAGCTGCCATTCTCTAATGCTCTTCCAGATGTTGCTGAAATGGCTCTGTAGATAATTCCTCTGAGTGTTCATCCACCAGTTGCTCAATATCACCACTATCTACTG
Source organism: Cavia porcellus (assembly GCF_034190915.1). Taxonomy (NCBI): domain Eukaryota; kingdom Metazoa; phylum Chordata; class Mammalia; order Rodentia; family Caviidae; genus Cavia; species Cavia porcellus. The sequence goes on along the minus strand of NW_026947513.1, from coordinate 43,576,980 downwards.
CCAAACCCATGAAGTATGTTACAGTGACAGTGTCATCAACCACAGTATTAGTTGGATTGGGCTCCTCTACACAGCCCTCAAAGTCTCTCTTCTTTATAATTTTAGGCCACACTTTCTTTCAGGCATATCACAATGGCCTTAGAGAGACATTGGAGAAGTTTCAGGGCACCAGCCTAGATTCCCAATTTCCCAGACAAGTGTATTACGAAGGCTTAAAATAATTGACATAAATGGTATTAACTTATGGTTCCAGGGGAATCAAAATCCTCTACAGAGTTCTGGAACTCTGGTGCCTTAGACAAGGAATGCACGTGGATTGTCTATATTTTTTTTTTCAAACAATACAGGAAACTGAACAAACCTTATGAGTGGTTCAAGGATTTTGCAAGTAAAAAATCACCTTGATGAGAAGTGTTTTAGGAGAAAATCTTCATGTTGCATTTCACTCTTAAGGTACAATGCCTGAGGTTACACTTTTTATTTAGATGATGGGAGTTGGAACCAGGTGACCTTAGCAAGTATTTTCTTATCTTGTCCTGGCCATGTAGCAGCCATGAATGTGCATTCAATTTTGAGTATCAAGGACTCCCAACATATTCCTACTCTTTGTTTCATTGTTGCATAGAATAGGTTATTAGTTGCAGCTTGGAGAAACTGTGTTAGGAGAACTATCACAATTTAAATCCTGTACTGTCCATCAATGTAGAACAATAATCAATTGCCATTGTAGCTACCAATCATCATGTGTCAGTGATTTGAGCTTCTTTTACAACTAACATTTTACCGTGGCATTTTATTATACTATTTGAAGTTCTCCTTTTCCACAAGGAGGTGCAAGAACAAATTAAGATGAGATCTGTATTAAATACAATCAGTTCTCCACTATCTATCAAGGTCAGTAAGGTCTCCTTAGGAATTGCCTTGGAAACATGCATAGCACCTCTTGGCTCTACAGTGACTGTCAACCAGGAGGATAAGTCACAGCCATTGCTTAACCAAGTTGCTTTCCATGAAAGCTTGGGAAATTTTGCTCCTGGTGGGCTCTTCTTAGGCACATCTTTCATCAAACATGACTTTCCTGTGTAATCCCATAATCTTCTGAACTGATTAAAAATGTTACCAGGCAGCTGCTTTCTTATTTATTACTCAGAGTCCTATCCAATAATCCCAATCACAAAGGAACTTTTTTATTCATTCTAGTAAAATATATTCTTAAAAATTTTTCTTAATGACTGATGAAAAATCCAATAATAACATTTAATTTTTTAAGAATGAGGCTCTCAAATCCATCATAAATAATGTACGTTACATTTATGTATCCAGTTTTTGCATCATTTGGATCAGCTGGCAATCCAGGTGGAAACATGTTTTGTAAATCTGTAACTCAAATAAACCTTTGATCAAATAACCCAAAAATGCAAAGGAAAAAGGAAAAAAGAAAACATTGCTGAGGTCAAAATAAAATGAAAAAGCAGACAAATGGACAAACACTGATAGGCAATTTCATAGATGATCTGTACAGATTCAAATAAACATAGAAACACAACAGTTCATTGAGGTCTGTGAGACCTCTCTAAATTTGCGAGCAGGTACTTACATATATTTGTATCATGCACCCTTGTTAAACTAGCTCATTTCTTATACCATGTCCTCTCAGGGTTGAAACTCTTGTTCACCTCCAAGGCTTTTCAGGGCATTTTTCAGGGGCTCCATTTCACTGAGCTAAATCTTCTGCCCTCCTTTGGATTATCTCCAGGGCAAGGTTAGCCAGATAGACTCATCCTCTGGAGGGCTAAATCAGCAGAGCCACCATATGGGACTGCTACAGCACTGGCCATGTCTACTGCCAGGATCATGTATTCCTGTATGTTAGCCACCTCATGGATCCATGACATGTTAAGGCAAAGCAAAACTTTGACCACACATTATTAATTGTACTGGTCTTTCCCACTTTCCTGTATTGATGTATTTCCAGAACACTTGAGCTCTAGTTGGGCACCATCATTGGTTGCTGACCAGTGGTGCTCTGTAGGGGCCAACTTACTGTTGTAGCAGAATTTTTAAAACTTAATGCAAAATTAGCAAAATCACACTGTGCTTGTGAGGGTAACTGTATTTCCCATTTTTGTTAATTTAATTGAGTTTTAAGGGATAGATGTGCTTGTTCTATACTTGCCTGTCTTTAAGGGCTATAAGCAACTCCTCTAATGTGCTTAATATGCCATGGTTTAAAAAAGGATTGTAATGCTTTACTTATGTGTGAAAGTTCACTGTTAGTTTATATGGCACATGGAACACCCATAGAAGCAAAAGTTGACAATGTTGTTGAACTTGGCCAACATTTTCTCCCAGGTGACAAATTTCATTAATTAAATGAGAATATGGGTCAATAGACACATGAATATATTGTAGTTTACCAAAGGAAGAAAAATGTTTAACACAAATTTACCAAACATCAGTATGTTTTAAACCTTTGGGGTTATTGCCCTCTGGTGGCACAGCCCTATAGGACAGGACATAACAATTTGTCTTGCTTGAGTCCTAGGTACTGGAAATTCTTTGATTAGAGCCTTACTATTTTGATGATGGTAAGAATGAGAATGTCTAGCTGCATCAAATGTTGTAATAAAAGCAACTAGTGAATCAGCTTTTTGATTATCACATGTTAAAAATTGAGGTAAATTCGAATGAGACCTTATGTGACCAATATAAAATATATAGTGCTGGCTGATTATAAATCACCTTCTATAACCTAAGAAACAATAAAAGAGAGATGGATCTAAAGTTGACCTCAGAGTGGTGCTCTTGAACCATTGAGTGGGGTAAACTGAATATGCTGAGACACAGACCACATTTATAGGTTTATAATTAAATTGTTGAATTGTTGTATGCAGAAAACAGTGATCTCAGATCTTTGTGCAGAAAGTCCTTGAGGCTTTATTACCTGTTGGAAATTTTTACTCCAAATTTCTGCCTTACCTTTTGATAAGCTATCAGTAAAACAAGATGTTGCATCAGGAATAAGTGCAAATTTTTGGAACAGTATATAAATGCTTCAGAAAAAAATAGAAAGATAGGATCATTGGGAAAGCGATTATCAATTTGTCCTACAAAATCTTTGGAAGCCACTTGCCAATATAGAACTTTTTGTAACAGGGTCAAATATTTATTTAAATCAGGAGGTAATACCAGCATAGCAGGATCAACACCAGAGAGTTATTTACACCTTATTCTTCCCAAGATGACAATTGTAACAATTTTTCCTAAGCATAACTGTAAAATTTTGGCTAACTGGTTAGAAAGAAAAAGCCACTCAGTATGGTAAATTTGTTTATTATAATATTGCCCTATGAGACATGTCAGAAAATGAGGAGTATTTGGAATATGAAGAACAAAAGGATAATTTGCATTTATAATAAAAACTTGGCACTGTTGCAACATTCTTTCAACTAAAGCTAGGTCTTTGAGCCTCAGTAGACAAACTGTGAGGGGAATCAATGGCTATATCTCCCTATAAGTACTATATAAGGGTTTCAATTGATAAGTAATAAAATTCAACTTTGGACTTATCCAATTTATATCTTCTAACAATTTTTGGAAGTCATTTAATTTTTTAAATGGTCTCGGTGAATCTGAAGATTCTGTGTCTTTATTGCTCTGTCAGTAACCATTGTTACTGAGCATGGGGAGGTCCCAAAACATGCAGTGGCAATGTAGGAAAAGTTTCTGAAAAACATCACGGGTGGTGTGCATTGAAATAGTAATAGTAGTAATAGCAGGTAATAGTAATAGTAATAACTATTACTATTAGTAATACTAATAGTATTACTAATTAGTAATACTATTATTAGTATTAGTAATACTAATTATTACTAATAGTAATTATTATACTAATACTAATTATTACTAATAGTAATAGTAATAGCAGGTAATAGTAAAGCTGTACAATTTTACCTTGCCTGGAGCAATGCAGAGACAAAAGACATTAAATCTCATTATGCTTTTGGAAACATATCATGTAATTGTTCCTTAATTGGAGCTTATAGTAGGGTGTTGTCCATATAATGGGATACCTATGTCCATATAATGGGCTAAGGATAAGTTTGTCTAATTTTTTGTAAGGCTTGTTGTACAAAAAGCTGACACAAGTTTGCACTATTTTTATTCCTTGAGATAATACAACTCATTGATACCATTGCATTGGTTCTTTACAATTTAAACTAGGCACAGCAAATGAAAAATGTGGCCTACCTGCAGGAAAAAGAAAGATATTTAAAAAGTAGCTTTTAAATCAATTATGATGAGTGACCAGTCTCTGGGAACAGCAATTGGATTGGGCAGTCCTGGTTGCAGTGCCTCATTAAGAGTAAGCAAGCATTTACAGCTCTTAAATCTTGTATTAACCTAAATTTGCCTATCTTTTCTAGGATAACACAGAGAGGAGTATTGCAAGGACTGAAGTGTCTAAATGTCCTAGCTTCAATTAACTCTTTAACTAATTTGTGTAACTGAGTTAGCTTCTCTTGATTAAGGGGTCATTGATCTACCTAAATAGGGTTCTCAGTTTTCCACTATAAAGGCAGAGCTGTTTGGGCAGGAACATCAGTGGCCATCATTAAAAACCTGCTGATATCTAATTCTATGCTTGTCATCTTGGGGAATAATCTTAACAGGTCCTTTCACTAACTCGAAGATTTTCCTAGTCTAAATGATCCCATTTTGGCAATCATGTGTTTAATCTTAGGATCTTAATCATTTGTTTAGTTTCCACACTGGAGCTTTTTTTGGGTAGTCTAAAAATAAAAATCACTAGATAGCAATAATTTCCTTTTTATAATGCATTTCTTGCTCAGAAGTTAATTGAAATAGATGTCAGTTTAGTAAAATAAACACTTTTGTTGAACTGGCCATCATAAGGCAGAGGTTAGGCACATTGGAACACATGTTCATGGTTTCTTAGCCTGATAAAAGTTGTAGGAGCTTTTTGTGCTGACCATGTAATGGGCCATTGTTCTGATGCAGTTACAGACACATTCACACCAGTGTCTATTAGAAGCTCAAAGCATTTTTCAATAACGTTTATAAAACACATAGGCCTGTTTTTAGTGTAAAATAAATCTCTTTTTGTAGTCTTGCTCCCTGTTGAGTTGTCTATTAATTCAAGAAGAAAGTCTTATCTGTAGGTAACATAACCAGCTGTTACACATAATCCCCCATTTGAAACAGTTCCACAGCACATGGAGAATGGGTTTCTCATTTTGACAATCACCATCAATCACACTAGGCACAGAAGTTATCCCTTTTAGAGTCAGATCAGTCTTTCCCAGTACAAAATACACTGTTGCTTTAGGTGGGGACCCCAAAATCCCCTCGGATTTTGAATAGGTTGCTCACCTCCAATGGGAGTGACTCTCACAGCTGCAGGAAGATCTGATCCTGCACTTTGAATTGTTTTTCTGGTGAGTGAGTTGAGATCTTTCTGGGTAACCACCTTTAATGGTATTCTTAAATTTGTGGCAAGTTTGTATTGGGTAAAGTTGGGAATATTTTGACTGACAGTCTGTTTGTCTCTATTATTGAAATAGCCTGATGAAAGGCCATCGTCTCATTTTTTGGAAAAGGTGTGTCATCCTTGTGGAATTTGAATGACAATATTTGTCCCAATGCCTCCCTTTCTGGCAGTTTTGACCAAGTCCTGGTGCAGGACCCCAGTCCTCCATGCCAGAGGCATTGCTTCTTTGACTCACTGCAGCTGCAGCATTGCCTCTATTGGATCTGGAAAGAGGTCTGCAATTTTTTCTAATATGCCCCATTTTCCACAGCTAAAACATTTCACATTATTTCCTTTTATACTTTCAAGATCAGCCATAACCTGAGCCATCATAGTTGTCTTATATAACTCAGTTCCAGTGTCTTGACAAGTTCAAATATATTGTTAAATCATTACTTGATTTTATAGGATTTAAAGCCTGATTAAAATCCTGATTAGAGTTTTTACATACCAATTATAGAGTAAAATGTTCACAGCTTCTGTGTTTGAAACCTGTCTACAAACACCTTCTTGTACTTTAGCCACAAATTGAGTGAATGTTTCCTGGGGTCCCTGAAGGACATTTGAAAAGGACTTCACAGAAGTCCCATCCTCTTTTTATTGAATCTGCCAATTGCAAATATAGCTCATCAAGATGTTGAATCTGTTCAACAAGCAGCACATATATTCCTGTTCCAGAAAATATTTCCTCATTTATTGCTGGACGTGGATTGGAACATGCTCTATCAATATGACCCTGAGCTGAAAAAGATACTTTAGCTTCACAACAAGATGAAGGAATCGAGCAGGAGGCTGGTAAGTTTGTGCCAAGTCTTTGATATCATTAGGTGTCAATTGATATACATCCAAAACATTTTCTAAGAGTCCCAATGTAAATGAAATTTAGACTCCATTATTAACCACTCTTTGTTTATTGGTTTTTTCAGTTGTATTTCAAAAGGCATATGAACAAAATACTCATAGTCATTAGCATCTCTTTCAATTCCAACTGGAAAACAAGCAGGGAGGCTATGTTCTCCCCTTTCACAGAAACTTCTGTTCTTAAAACCCATAAATTTCTGGATAGAGCCTTGTGACATATTCTTTGTAACCACACCTGCTCCTGTCCAACCTGGGGACAGAAACCACAGCTTGGAGCTATTTTGTTTGCTCAGTATCTGAATTAGAAGCTATCAACAGTGAGCTCTGTAATGGAAATAAAACTGGATGAACTAGGTTCCAAATTGAGAATGTCTTACAGGAAATGATATTTCCTGCACTTTGTGCCTTTTAAAGATTTTTTCCAACTCATTCACAATTATTAGTATCTATAGTGCCTATCTGAGGAAACCATGGGTTGTATTCAGTTACTCTTTTAACATTATGCTAGGTCTTTCTTAGGCACATAACCCCCTGAGCATTTAAGCAGGCCTTGTAATGGCCATAAATATCTTTTCTTTTCAGCTGAAAGTTTTTGCCCCTGTTTTGCTTTTCTTTCTATTAACCAAACTCAGGAACTTGTGTTTGCCAGGCAAGCAATTGTACCACTGAGCTATATCCACAGCCCTATTTTTACTGCCATATAAAATGTCTTGCTCACAGCAGGAACACTCACCCTTGTTCTTCCCTCTATTCTCCTGGCACTCCTAGTGATGGTTTTCAAAGTTTTAAGACCTCTTCTATATCCAGACTTCCCAGATCCACACTTTACACTCTAGGAAGACTTACTATTCAGGCTAGAATACTTAGTCCAAATATTTCAGATTCCTATTCTAGGTGCCAGTTATTAGGGACCTTTCCTAGAACCCCAATCTTCCAAATGAATGTGTGTATGGTTAACAATTAAAATAAATGAGGTAAACTATATGATTTTAGGGCTCCAGGAGGATCAAAACCCTCTACAGACTTCTGGGACTCTGTTGGCTAAGACAGGGAAAAGATACTTAATTATTCTGGGTAACATATTTAATTATTTTTTCCAACAATCCAGGAAACTGAACAGACCTTGGGAGTAGTTCAAGAACATTGCATTTAACAAATTACATTAACATGTTGCATTTCACTAGAGGAGTGAAATGCCTGTGGCTACAGTCTTTATTTAGTTCATTGGAGTTGGATCTGGGTGTCTTCAACTGTTATCTTTTCTTGCCCAGCCACACAGCAGCCTTGCACCTGTGTTCAACTTCCAGTTTCAGTGGCTCCCAACTGCCCAGTGCTCAATTAACCCACACAAGAAAGGATGCTATAATGTTCTTCCCAGAACTTTTTAAGGGTTAAATTTATTTGAGAGTAATCAAAGAACTTTAGGAAGAGTTCTTTGTACAGTTACTTAAAGTCAAAGAATACAGAACACTGACTGAAATCACATCCAAAGCACACATATTTTGGCTAGACTGATGCTTATATATGTTCTTGTGGCATCATCAGACACAAGCAGTAGGCACTTGAGTCATAACTCAAGACTTTCCTGCAGGTTAAATTTAAATTTATGATCATAACCCAAGGTGTTTTTTGTGAAATGAATTATAAATTGAGGGACCACAGTGACCATCTTCTGCCTGTGCAGGACTCATATCCAACCCCTTTTTGCTGAGACACCTAAGAAACTAAACTTGCATCTATTTCTTTTAAATCTACCTCAGCTTATACAGAGGAGTGATATTCTTTAAGAAAGTCTGTCCTTGTGAACTTCAATAGATGTTTCTCCAGATTAGTGGTTCAGAAGTTTGACTCATTAACTGAAAGCCACCAGCTATTCAGAAGTGAAGATTAAGGTTTCAAAGATAAACAGTTATAGTCTTAAGTAAGAATTTCAGCATTCCAGTAATGAATTTGCCCCTCTCTGAGTGGAACTATTACTATGATAATGAAAAACTGATTATTCCCCCCTTCTAAACATGTTTGGACAGGCACTAGCTTGGAATTCCATGATGTGTAAATTTGCTAGTGTGACTTGAAATTAGGTTCAAATTTGAATATAAAGAAAGAGTGGGAGAGAGAAAAATGGTGGCTTGCTAGGGGGCTGAGTGCAGAGTCTCTGCAGGAAATCAGATCAGGTGCTAGAATATGACAACATGGAGAGGGCCAGATGAATGGATAACAATTCTTATTAACCAAGGCCGCAACCAAAGGGAAAAATAAAACTGGGAAGAGGAAGGAAAAGTTTGGGTGGAGAGCTGAAGCCTGACGTGCTCACTGAGCCCTGTTCTGTGCTGTACTAGGGGTGCCCAGACATCCAAAGTAGCACTGAGACTGTGGCTGCCAATAATCAAAGTTGGCAAGTCCCAGACTCTTAATGGGAAATGCAGCACAGTGAGCAGTGGATCCAAAGGGAAAAGCTATATTGGCTCATGGCAACTGCTGGAAATTGAGACCTGGGGCCCTGTGAAGCAGACAAAGCCACCTGGCTGCACTGGAGGAGACTGTGTGAAGCAGTCTGGGCTCCAAAGCCACACCGTGCAGTTTTTGGACCGATCTGTGCTGTGTTTGGAATGCAGTAAAGACATGCAGTGCAGTGTGCAGTGAACTAAAGAGGAAGATCTGCATTGAGTGCCAGTCAGTACTAGGGACTGGGTCCCATGGCTGGAGGACATCTTTGAATTGGGCAGAGCCCGGTGCAATGGCAGCATCAGTGACACCGAGAGGATGATGGAGAACATCTTGGAATTGGGCAGAACCTAGTACTGCAGTGACATCCATCAGCCACCACTGATGCAGAGAAAACTGGCAGGTTCTACAGGGGCTGAACTATGCTTCTGGTTGGGACCCAATAAACAGATACAAAATTGTCATGACTCTGACGTTCACAAGGTAAAGCCTAACTTGTGTAATGACTGACAGAGAGTCTGGAAGCTAGACTGCACTTTCCCTGCATCCCTGACTATACGTCAGATAACAGCAAATTAGGGAGGGCAGAAAAACTCCAGTTGGTATGCTTCAGAAAGATCCTAAGCAATACGGAGAGGGCCAGAGACCCCCAGGACACACCAGTCTGAAAGAAACCAGAAACATGACAAGAGATAGAAATTTTAAAAAAAATCTCCAGCTGCCAAACCAGGGAAAATAAGCCCAGGAGAACTAAATACAGAAAAGAACCAGCACCAGTAACCATCCAATACTAGACACAGCATCAGCCAATATAAAGAAATACCTTCATGACCTCATAGACAAATTTAAAACTGTACTTCTGATCCAAGTGAGGCAAGATATGAAGAGATTAATTAAAGAAAAGATAAGCCACTCCCAAGAGAACACAGATGGAAGAATGCAGGAAATCAAAAAAGAAAGAGAAATCTCTGATGAAGAATTTAAACATAACCTAGAATACAAGAAACAGATCCAAAGAGATTACCAGGAAACTAAAACTCCATTGAAAACTGGCAATATGCCTTAATAGAATCTGAAGTCAGCCTCTTGAAACTTGAAGAGAGATTTATGATATATGATTGTGAAAGAAAAGACCTCTTAAAAATAACGAGGAACCAGAAAGAAACAATTCAAAGGCTAGAAGATGACAAAAGGACACATAATTTAAGAATAAAGCACGTGAGTGAGGAAGCGGGAGTAACCAAAAATGAACTACAAAGAATATTTCACAGAGCTTCCAGGTGCACAGGGCAGCTTGGCCAGTCTGGAGCTCTGGCATTCACCTCCCTGTTCCTGGATGTGCTTGGTGGACTGTGGAATTCTAAGCAACAGGTGGACGCCACCAGTTCCAGAGGCCCAGCGGCCTGGTATAAGTGCCGCCCATACTTTCCCCTGAGTCCAGCTTGTATGGGACCCTCGCAGCTTCTGGGTGCAGATCCAGGGCACAGGCATCCACCTTCCCTTTCTCAGCTGTGCTTGGTGGACTGTGGAGCTCTAAGCAAGCAGGTGGGTGCCACCAGTACCAGAGGCCTGGCAGCCTGGCGTAAGTGCCCTGCACAATTTCCCCCAAGTCCAGCTAGTTTGGGATCCTCTCTCGGCCCCAGGCAGGGAACCTCACAGTTTCCAGGGCACTGGAGCAGTGTGGCAGGTCCAGGGAGTCAGCAACAGCCTCCCCTCTCCCGGCTGTGCTTGGCGGACTGTGGAGTGCTAAGCAAGCAGGTAGGTGCCATTGGTTCCAAAGGCTTGGCTTGAGCTGGACTGCTCCACGCCAAGTTACCCTCTCTATCATTCCAGGGAACTGGGTGGCCAGAGTGCCAGGAGCTGAGGGAATAGAAGAGGATTTCCACTAGAACCTGAGGAAGCCTTAGAATAACCCTTGACACATTTGAAACACAGAAATACAGTAAAATGACAAAACAAAAGAGCAAATTACAATCTAAAACCTCCAGCCCATCCAAAGAAACCTTAGGAGTGAAGTACATAGAAAAAAAATATATGCCATACACCTCAAATATCAGACATAATAGCAACTGAAATAAATAGCAACTCCAAGAAGCTTTAAAGGAATTCAAACTAGAAATAATTTCCCAGGTAAAACAAGAAATGATAAAAGAAATAAAGGAGATGCTGAATATATCTTAAAAAGACACAGTTAAACAATTGGGGTAATTAAGCAAAAAGATAGAATCCCTGAATGAGCAATGTAAGAAACAAAAAGAATACATAAAGCAGATACACACAGATGTACAGGATATCAAAAATTCCATTGAAAACTGTAAAAACTGCCTCAATGAAAGTGAAGATAGAATTTCAGGCCTCGAAGAAAAGATTGCAGCTAGTTAACAGGAAAGGAAAGATGACTTAAAATTCAAAAGGAATCAGGAAATAAGAATTCAATAACTGCAAGATGATGTAAAGAAACAACATAAGATTGATAGGGATTAGTGAAAAAGAAGGGGACAACTCAAAGGATATCAAGAGGATATGTAGAGAAGTAATATGTGAAAATTTCCCAAACATGAGATCAGAAACTGACATCAGGATCAGTGAAGCATATAGAAATCCAAATAGTGGTAACCAAAATAAAACTACACCCAGCCTGAGAATAATCACCATCCCAGAAATCCAACATAAGAATAGAATATTTAAAGCTGTCAGAGAGAAAAGATAGATCATTTATAAAGGGAAAAATCTTTCAGAAACACAGCAGAATTCTCAGCACAAATGATGAAATCAAGAAGACAATAAAGTATTCCAGACACTAAAGGAAAATGATTTCCAACCTAGATTAATGTGACCTGAAAAAAATGTCCTTCAAAATCGATAGTGAAATAAGATACTTCGATGAAAAAGAACAGATGATGAACTTCATGATCACAATGCCAACTCTACAAAAATATTGAAAGGCAGTTTAGATACACTTAGGAAAATACCACTAAGCAAAGCAGACAATTAAACAGAACAAAAAGATAAAGATGCAACAGCAGAAAGATAATATGTTGACAATAAATCAACATATAACAGTTATAACCATTAATGTAAATGGTCTCAATGCACCAATTAAAAGAAACAGACTGGCAGAATAGGTCAAGAAACAAAACCCAATCATAGGCTGTCTACAAGAAATCAATCTAACACAAATGGTTACTGACAGACTGAAAATCCAAGAATGGAGAACAATACTTCATGCAACAGGAACCCAAAAAAAGGCTGGAGTAGCTATTCTGTTTGCAGACAATGTGAACCTTAAACCAATAATGATCACAAGATATAAGGAAAGTCACTACATACTTGTTAGGGGAAAACTTCAAGCAGAAGAAATAAGTATCTTAAATATATATGCACCAAATTCCATAGCAACCAGTTACATAAAATGAGTATTAACAGAAATCAAAAACCAAATTATCAGTAAGTCAATTACAACAGGAGACCTTAACACAACATTGACACCAAGGGACAGGTCAACCAGACAGAATCAGCAAAGAAATAACAGAATTGAATCACACCTGTGAACAAATGGACAATAGACATATACAGAGTGTTCCAACCAACATCTTCAAAATACGCATTCTTCTCAGTAGTACATGGGTCATTCTCTAAAATAAACCATATATTAGCTCACAGAACATATTTAAATAAATGCAAGAGGGTTGAAATTATTCCTTGCATGTTTTTGGATCATAGCACTTTGAAATTAGAAATCAATGATAAAAGATACTGCAAAACTCCCACAAACACATGGAAACTTAATAACACACTCTTGAGTAATCAGTGGGTCACAGGGGAAATTAAAGAAGAAATTAAACAATACCTACAAGCAAACAAAAGTACAAATACAAATTACCAGAATCTGTGGGATGCAATGTAAGCAGTCCTCAGAGAAAAATTTATTGCACTGAGTTCCCACATCAGGAAAACTGAAAAAATAAAAATGAATAACCTGATGTTACACTCAAAGATCTAGAAGAAGAAGTCAAGCCCAAATCCAAAAGAAGAGAGGAAATTATAAAATTAAATGCAATAGAGACTAAGAAAACAATCCAAAGAATCAATGTATCAAACAGTTGGTTCTTTGAAAGAATAAATAAAATTCATAAGCCTGTAGCCAATGTTATTTTAAAAAGGGAAGAAAAATCTCAAATTCATGCAATAAAAATGAAAAAGGTGAAATCACTACAGACTCTATAGAAATACAAAAGGTCATCATTTTGAAAACTGTTTTGAAAACTTCTACACTCAAAGATTTGATAACACAGAAGAAATAGACATATTGCTGGAAACATATTGAAGTACCAAAGCTAGGTCATGACGATGTAAAACTGCTGAATAACCCAATTTCTATTAATTAACTTGAAAATGGAATTAAGCCCTTACCTACAAAAAAGAGCCCAGGCCCAGACGGATTCACGTCAGAATTCTACAAGAAATATAAAGAAGACCTAATGCCGACACTCCTCAAACTCTTCAGTGAAATTGAAAAGGAAGTGATCCTTCCTAAGTCATTCCTGGAAGCAAATATTACTCTAGTACCAAAACCTGAGAAAGACCCAACTAAAAAAGAGAACTACAGGCCAATCTCCTTCATGAACACAGTTGCAAAAATCCTCAATAAAATATTGGCAAATATGATGTAACAAATCATCAAGAAGATTATACACAATGACAAAATGGGATTCATGTCAGGCATGCAGGGATGGTTCAACATATGTACATCCATAAATGTAATCCATCGCATCAATAAAGCCAAAAATGAGAATCATATGATCATATATATAGATGCAGAAAAATCTTTTGATCAGGTCCAACATTCATTCATGATAAGAACTTTACAGAAAATTGGAATAGATGTTCTTTACCTCAATATAATAAAGTCCATCTACAACAAACCAGCAGCCAATATCATACTAAATGGCCAAAAAATGAAGGCCTTTACTTCAAAATCAGGCACAGGATGAGTATGTCCTTATACCACTCATATTTAATGTAGTACTGTAAATACTAGCCAGAGCAATTAGACAAGAGAGAGAGAGAAATAAAAGGAGTAAACACAGGAAAAAAAGAAGTTAAATCATCATTGTTTGCAAATGACAGCATACTCTACATAAAAGGCCCCCTAAACTCCATTGAAAGACCCTTAGATATAATAAACAAATACAGTACTGTAGCTGGACACAAAATTAATACTCAAAAATCAAGAGTATTCCTATACACTAACAACAAAATCACAGAGAGAGAAATAAGAGAAGCCACATCCTTCACACTAGCAACCAAACAAATGAAATATTTAGAAATGATTCCTATGAAAGAAAGTGAAAGGCCTATACAGGAACAATTATAATGCACTGAACAAAAGAAACTGAAGAGGATCTCAGAAAATGGAAAGACATCGCTTGTTCATGGATAGGAAGAATAAATACTGTGAAAATGGCCATTCTCCCAAAACTCTTATACAGATTCAATGCAATCCCAATAAAAATACCATCAACATACCCCATTGATCTAGAGAAATCACTCTTCAAATTCATCTGGAGCAAGAAGAGACCTAGAATAGCAAGGACAGTTTTATGCAACAAAGGCAAGGCAGGAGACATCACAATCCCTGACTCGAACTTGTACTACAAAGTCACCGTAGTAAAATCAACATGGTACTGGAATCAAAACAGAGCCAAAGAACAATGGAATTGATTGGAAGATACAACCACAACTACAATCACACTCAACCACCTTATCTTTGATAAAGGAGCCAAACAGATTCACTGGAAGAGCGACAGACTCTTTAAAAAATGGTGTTGGAAAAACTGGCTCTCCATATGCTCAAAACTAAAACTCGACCCATGCTATCACCTTGTACTAAATTAAAATAGAAATGGATCAAAGATATAAATATTAAAATAGAAACAATAAATCTATTTGAAGACAAATTGGGTAAAAACTTGAAGACAAAGAATAGGTAGAGAATTCATGAACAGGACTCAAACCACATGGGAAACAATTGCCAGAATCAATAACTGGGATCACCTCTTATTAAAATGTTTCTCTATGTCAGAAGAAATCTCCAGCACAGTGAAAAGAAAACCCACAAACTGGGAAAAAAATCTTAGTGAACTACCCCTCAGACAAAGGGCTTCTGTCTAAAACATATAAAGAATTTTTAAAAATCAGACCCTCGAAATTCAAAGATCCAATCCAAAAATGGGCATCTGAGATGAATACACACTTCTCAGATGAAGAAATACAAATGGCAAATAAATACATGAAAAAATGCTCATCATCATTGGTCATTAGAGAAATGCAAATTAAAACCCTTCTGAGATTCCATCTCACTCCTGAAAGAATGGCCAGGATCAACAAAACCATCAACAACAAATGCTGGCGAGGCTATGGGGAAAAAGGAAATCTCCTGCACTGTTGGTGGGAGTGTAAACTGGTACAACCATTGTAGAGGTCAGTCTGGAGATTTCTCAAAAAGCTGGGATTGGAAGTCCCATTTGTTCCAGCTTTCCCACTTCTAGACATAATCCCAGAAGAACTGAAAGCATCATACCACAGTGATATATGTGCACTCATGTTTATAGCAGGGCAACTTGTAATTACCAGATCTTGGAAACAACCTAAGTGTCAATCAACTGAGGAATGGATTAAAAAAGTTGTGGTATTTTTATACAGTGGACTACTACCCAGCTGTAAAGAAGGATCACATTGAGATATTTATAAATAAATGGGCGCAGCCTGAGCATATGGAGAGCCAGTTTTTCCAACACCATTTTTTAAAGAGTCTATCGCTCTTCCAGTGAATCTGTTTGGCTCCTTTATCAAAGATAAGGTGGTTGAGTGTGCTTGAAATTGTGGTTGTATCTTCCAATCAATTCCATTGTTCTTTGGCTCTGTTTTGATTCACATACTCATAAGTGAAATAAATCAAACTCACATGTATGAATACCGAATAGTTTCCCTAGTGTAAGAAATGATTCAAGTATATAAAAGTAGGTGGTAACCATGATTCTGCATTATATGGCTTTTAAGTCTTATAAAGTTTTCACTCATTAATTGCAATGGCTTTATTCTTGGCTGTTTGATATTATTGCATTTTATGGTATGAACAGCTATTTTGAAGAAAACAAGACATCATAATACCTAGTGATGATTTAATATCATCTTGTTTTGAAGTCCCACCAACCTGTTATTCTTCAGTCTCCATTGGTTTTATCATGTTTTATCTTGCTGGATTTTATTATATGTGATAGTATAAACCAAAATTTTTATAGGCAAAAAGATAATATATAAACCATTTTTCATTTTCTGTTAGCTGGTTCTAAATACCCTGTAATACTTTCATCCTCTTGAGTGGTTTCATACTGCCTTGATATGTTTGATGCCATAGTATACAAAGTTATACTCAAATATTTCAGGGAAAGAGACATTATGGTAACTATTTTTTTTTAATTTTATTTAAAAGGAAAAAGAGAAAAAACAAAACAAAACAAAGCAGTGTAAGGGTACAAGTAATACAGAACTACAAAAAAAAAAACAGTAAGAAATCACCGGTTAATAGATTACATATTATCATCTTAGAGATAGCTGCTTAAATCACAGTATCAAAGCATACAAAGTGGACATTCAAACAGAGACACTGCAAACAGTTGTGTTCAATGATCCAACCAAAAACATTAATATGGTCAGCTATTTAACACCCCTAAACACACTTGCTGTTGTATCATTTAGAACTCTTTTTCTTCCCTCTCTTTTCTACAATAAAATTTACACATTTTGGGTTTTATTACTCCTTAGTTCTTATTACTTTTGTGGGGGAGAATAAAGTCAAATATGGCAAAACAAAGCTGTCAGTCAAACCAAGGATAGACATAGCACATGATGTAAAACAGAGTACAAGGTTATCGACAATGGTTATCAACAATGTCTCTTGTTTCCTTAAAAAGAATTGTCTATCTCATTATATATTATAAAGTTGAACAAAACAGTAGAGAACAAGACCAAAAAAACTTAAGCATTGTAAACATTACAGGACTTCCAAAGGAGACAATAGTCAAACCAGAATGGGCATCTTAGTGAATCTTATTGCCTTCAAAGTAGTTGCCTATACCCTCAAACTTGATACTATCATACAGGATGGAAGAGTCTAATCAGTGAAAACAAGATAGGGGGAGTATTACAGGACTTCAAAACAAGTTAATAGGAAATCAAAAAAGTTACTATTATATACCCTGCTAATTTTTTTAATTTTTCCCCTTAATTTAAAAAAACATAAAAAATAACTAAATAATATTTTAATGAGTAAGGCAGAGATTGAGATAAAACAGGACATAACAACATAACAATACAGGTCAAACCATGACCGTTTCAGCAACCTAGTGGTTCACCACCAAATAACCCGACTTAATAGTAGTTACCATAGTGTCTGTCTTTTTCCTTGAAATATTTGAATAAAACTTCATATACTATAGCTTGAAGTATTTCCATATCAAGAAGCCCAGAATAAAGCCTTTCCAGTTAATAAGTGAAAACTTTATAAGGCTTCAAGGCCACATAATGAGTATTCATGATTACCACATATTTTTATATGATTGAATCATACTTACATTAGGGAAACTATTCGGTATTCATACATGTGAGATTGATTTATTTCACTTATGAGTATGGTCTCAAGCTTCGCCCATTTATTGATAAATATCTCAATGTGATACTTCTTTATAGCTGAATAATACTCCATTGTATAGAAATACCACAACTTTTTTATCCATTCCTCAGTTGATGGACACTTGGGTTGTTTCCAAGATCTGGTGAATACAAATTGTGCTGCTATAAACATAGGTGCACATATATCACTGAGGTATGATGCTTTCAGTTCTTCTGGGAATATGCCTAGAAGTGGAATAGCTGGAATAAATGGGACTTCCAATCCCAGCTTTTTGAGAAATCTCCAGACTGACCTCCACAAAGGCTGCACAAGTCTACACTCCCACCAACAGTGTAGGAGAATTGCTTTTTCCCCATAGCCTCTTCGGCATTTGTTGTTGTTGGTTTCCTTGATCCTGGCCATTCTTTCAGGAGTGAGATGGTATCTCAGTGTGGTTTTAATTTGCATTTCTCTAATGACCAATGATGATAAACATTTTTTCATGTATTTATTTGCCATTTGAATTTCTTCATCTGAGAAGTGCGTATTCATCTCAGATGCCCATTTTTGGATTGGATCTTTGAATTTTGGGGGTCTGAGTTTTTTTAATTCTTTATATGTTTTAGACAAGAGTCTCTTGTCTGAGAGAGAGTTCACTAAAATCTTTTCCCAGTGTGTGGGTTTTCTTTTTACCATGCTGGAGATTTGTTTTGACATGCAGAAACTTTTTAATAGGAAGTGGTCCCAGCTATTGATTCTGGGAAGTATTTCCCGTGCGGTTTGAGTCCTGTTCATGAATTCTCTACCTACTCCTATGTCTTCAAGGTTTCTACCCAATTTGTCTTCCAATAGATTTAGTGTTTCTGTTTTAATATTCAGATCTTTGACCCATTTAGATTTTAATTTAGTACATGGTGATCGACATGTGTCTAGCTTTAGTTTTCGGCAAATGGAGAGCCAGTTTTTCCAGCACCATTTATTAAAGAGACTGTCATTCTTCCAGTGAACCTGCTTGGCTCCTTTATCAAAGATAAGGTGGTTGAGTGTGTTTGTAGTTGTGGTTGTATCTTCTAATCTATTCCATTGATCTTCGGCTCTATTTTGATTCCAGTACCATGTTGATTTTACTACTGTTGCTTTGTAGTATAACTTCAAGTCAGGGACTGTGATGCCTCCTGCTTTGTCTTTGCTGCTTAGAATTGCCTTTGCTATTCTAGGTCTCTTCTGGTTCCAGATGAAATTTAGGAGTGATTTCTCTAGATCTATAAGGTATATTGATGGTATTTATATTGGGATTGCATTGAATCTGTATAACAGTTTTGGGAGAATGGACATTTTCACAATGTTTGTTCTTCCTATCCATGAGCAAGGGATGCCTTTCCATTTTCTGCGATCATCTTCAATTTCTTTTTTCAGTGTATTATAATTTTCATTGTATAAATCTTTCACTTCTTTTGTAAAAGTAATTCCTAAATATTTCATTTTTTGCTGGCTAATGTGAAGAATATAGTTTCTCTTATTTCCCTCTCTGTGATTTTGTTGTTCGTGTATAGGAATGCTATTGATTTCTGAGTATTAATTTTGTATCCAGCCACATTATGGAATTCATTTATTGTGTCTAACAGTCTTTCAATGGAGTTTAGGGGGTCTTCTATGTAGAATATCATGTCATCTGCAAACAATGATAATTTAACTTCGTCTTTTCCTATCTTTATCCCTTTTATTTCTCTCTCTTGCCTAATTGCTCTGGCTAGTAGTTCCAGTACTATATTAAATAGGAGTGGTGATAAAGGACATCCTTGTCTTGTGCCTGATTTTAAAGTAAGGGCTATCAATTTTTGGCCATTTAGTATGATGCTGGCTGTTGGTTTGTCATAAATGGCCTTTATTATATTGAGGTAAAGACCATCTATTCCAATTTTCTGTAAAGTTCTTATCATGAATAAATGTTGTACCTTATCGAAAGCTTTTTCCGCACCTATAGAAATGATTATGTGATTCTTACTTTTGGCGTTATTGATATGGTGGATTACATTTATTGATTTACGTATGTTGAACCATCCTTGCATTCCTGGGATGAATCCCACTTGGTCATGGTGTATAATCTTGATGATTTGCTGCATCCTGTTTGCCGATATTTTATTGAGGATTTTTGCATCTGTGTTCATTAGGGAGATCAGTCTATAGTTCTCTTTTTTAGTTGGGTCTTTCTCAGGTTTTGGTACTAGAGTAATATTTGCTTTGGTACTAGAGTAATATTTGGTACTAGAGTAATAAAATGACTTAGGAAGGATTGCTTCCCTTTCAATTTCATTGAATAGTTTGAGGAGTGTCGGCATTCGGTCTTCTTTGTATTTCTTGTAGAATTCTGCAGTGAATCCATCTGGGCCTAGGCTCTTCTTTGTAGGTAAGGACTTAATTACATTTTCAATTTCATTAACAGAGATTGGGTTATTCAACAGTTATACATCCTCCTGATCTACCTTTGGTACTCCATATGTTTCTAAGAATCTGTCTATTTCTACTGTGTTATCAAACTTTTGAGAGTAGAGGTTTTCAAAATAGGTGTTGATGATCTTCTGTATTTCTATTGGGTCTGTAGTGATTTCACCTTTTTCATTTCTTATTGCATGAATTTGAGCTTTTTCTTCCCTTTTTTTAATAAGGTTCGCTAGGGGCTTATCAATTTTATTTACTCTTTCAAAGAACCAACTCTTTGATTCGTTGATTCTTTGGATTGTTTTGTTAGTCTCTATTGCATTGATTTCTGCTCTGATTTTTATAATTTCCTCTCTTCTTTTGGCTCTGGGCTTGACTTGCTCTTCTTTTTCTAGCTGTTTGAGGTGTATCATCACGTAATTTATTTGTATTCGTTCTGTTTTCCTGATGGGGGAATTCAGTGCAGTAAATTTTCCTCTGAGGACGGCTTTCATTGTATCCCACAAGTTCCGGTAAGTTGTATCTGCATTTTCATTTTCTTTTAGGTATTGTTTAATTTCTTCTTTAATTTCTTCTGTGACCCACTGATTACTCAAGAGTGTGTTATTCAGTTTCCATGTTTGCAAAATTTTTGCAGTATCTTTTATCATTAATTTCTAATTTCAGAGTGCTATGATCCAATAACATGCAAGGCATGATTTCAACTATTTGCATTTGTTTAAATATGTTCTGTGAGCTAATATATGGTCTATTTTAGAGAATGATCCATGTACTGCTGAGAAGAATGTGTATTCTGATGTTGTTGGGTGGAACATTCTGTATATGTCTATCAAATCCATTTGTTCGCAGGTGTGATTCAGTTCTGTTATTTCTTTGCTCATTTTCTGTCTGGTTGATCTGTCCCTTGGTGTCAATGGCGTATTGAGGTCTCCTGTTACAATTGTGTTACTGATAATTTGAGTTTTCATTTCTGTTAATAGTTGTTTTATATAACTGGTTGCTCTGGAGTTTGGTGCATATATATTTAAGATAGTTATCTCTTCCTCTTGGAGTTTCCCCCTTACGAGTATGTAGTGACCGTCTTTGTCCTTTTATGGTCATTGTTGCTTTAAAGTTCACGTTGTCTACAAACAGAATGGCTACTCCTGCCTTTTTTTGGATTCCTGCTGCATAAAGTATTGTTTTCCATCCTTTGACTTTCAGTCTGTGAGTATCCTTCTGGGTTACATGGGTTTCTTGTAAGCAGCATATGTTTGGATTTTGTTTCTTGATCCATTCTGCTAGTCTGTTTCTTTTGATTGGTGCAATGAGACCATTTACATTAATGGTTATTACTGTTAAATGCTGGTTTATTTTTGACATGTTATCTTACTGCTGTTGCATCTTTATCTTTCAGTTCTGTTTAATTATCTGCTTTGCTTAGTGGTTTTTTCCTTTGTGTATCTAAACTGTCTTTCAATATTTTTTGCAGGGTTGGTTTGGTGTTCATGAAGTTCTTCAGCTGTTCTTTGTCATGGAAGTATCGTATTTCCCCATCAATTTTGAATGATAGTTTTTCAGGATACATCAGTCTAGGTTGGAAATCATTTTGCTTTCAGATCTGGAATACTTCAGTCCATGCTCTTCTTGACTTTATTGTTTGTGCTGAGAAGTCTGATGTGATTCTGATAGGTTTTCCTTTATAAGTGATCTGTCTTTTCTCTCTGACAGCTTTTAATAATCTATTCTTGTGCTGGATTTCTGGGGTGGTGATTATTACATGTCTGGGTGTAGTTTTATTTTGGTTATGACTATTTGGAGTTCTATATGCTTCACTGATCCTGATGTCAGTTTCTGATCTCATGCTTGGGAAATTTTCAGCTATTACTTCTCTAAATATCCTCTTGACATCCTTTATGTTGTCTCCTTTTTCATTAATCCCTATCATTCTTATGTTATTTTTCTTTGCATCGTCTTGCAGTTGTTGAATTGTTGTTTCCTGATTCCTTGTTATTTTTAAAAGATCTTTCCTTTCCTGTTCACTAGCTGCAATTCTGTCTTCAAGGTCTGAAATTCTATCTTCGCTTTCATTAAGGTGGTTTTTACAACTTTCAGTGGAGCTTTTTATTTCCGTATATCTCTGTGCATCTGCATTATGTATTCTGTTTGTTTCTTATATTGCTCGTCTAGGGATTCTATCTTTTTGTTTAGTTCCTCCAATTTTTTATCTGTGTTTTCTTTAGATATATTCAGAATCTCTCTCATTTCTTTTAACATTTCTTCCTTTACCTGGGAGATTATTTTGAGTTTGAATTTCTTTAAAGCTTCCTGGAGTTGCTTGTTAATTTCAGTAGCTATTGTGTCCGATATTTGAGGTGAATGGCATATATTTTTCTTCTATATACATTGCTCCTAGGGTTTCTTGAGATGGGCTGGAGGTTTGAGGTTGTAATTTGGTCTTTCGTTTTGTCATTTTCCTATATTTCTGTGTTTCAAGTGTTATTTGAAAGCTTCCTCAGGGTCTGTTGGAAATCCCCTTCTATGTTTGCAGCTCCTGAGACTCTGGCACTCTGTC
Source organism: Cavia porcellus (assembly GCF_034190915.1). NCBI lineage: Eukaryota > Metazoa > Chordata > Mammalia > Rodentia > Caviidae > Cavia > Cavia porcellus. The sequence continues at coordinate 43,554,456 of NW_026947513.1, read as the reverse complement.
ACCCCAAGCCTCTGGGCCTGCAGAACCAATGGCCCTCCTCTGCCCACCCAGAACTCTGCAGTTCCAGACAAGCTGGGCCCCAGGGACACCACACGCCCACCCGCCCGCCAGAATCTCCACAGCTCTCCAAGTGCAGCCAGGATGCAGAGGCGCATGTAGCCACCTCAGACCCACCTCTCCACTTCACTGCACCCGGAAGCCTGGAGGGTCCCAAACAGTTTGGGCTTAGGGCAGAGTGCGCTGAGCACTCACCACTGGCCGCGGTGCCTCTGGAACCTGCGATCCTCCCCTGCTTGCTGAGATATCCACAGTCCTTCAGACACACAGGGAGGCTGATGCAGGTGCCCCAGATCCGCCCAGCCCCTCCTCTGCACACCGATGGTGAGGTGCGGGAGTCCCAAACAGGCTGGGCTCAGGGGATAGCATGCACCCGCCTACTTGTTGGAAGCTCCACAGTTCTCCAAGTGCAGCTGGGATGGGGAGGCGGATGTAGAGGCCTCAAACCCACTTCTCCACTTCACTGCACCCAGAAGCCTGGAGGGTCCCAAACAGTCTGGGCTTTGTGCAGAGTGTGCTGAGCACTCACCACTGGCCGTGGTGCCTCTGGAACCTGCAATCCTCCCCTGCTTGCTGAAATATCCACAGTCCTCCAGACACACGGTGAGGCTGATGCAGGCCCCCCCAGATCCGCCCAGCCCCTCCTCTGCACACCGATGGTGAGGTGCAGGAGTCCCAAACAGGCTGGGCCCAGGGGATAGCGTGTGCCCGCCTACTTGTTGGAAGCTCCACAGTTCTCAAAGTGCAGCTGGGATGGGGAGGCAGATGTAGAGGCCTCAAACCCACTTCTCCTGACATTATGGTAACTATTATTAAGCTGGGTTATCTTGTGGTGAAGCACTAGGTTGCTGAAATTGTTATGCTTTGACCTGTATTGTTATGTTGTTATGTCCTCTTTTATCTCAATCTCCCCCTTTTTAAAAATAACAAATTATTTTTTTATTATTGGTTTTTTAATTAAGTGAAAAAATCAAAAAAATTAGCAGGATATATTATAGTAACCATTGTGATTTCCTATTAACTTGATTTGAAGCCCTGTATTGCTCTCACCATCTTCTTTTAACTGATTTTACTCTTTTCTGTTCTGTTTGACAGTATCAAGTTTGAGGGTGTAGGCAACTACTTTGAAGGCAATAAGATTCACTATCATGCTCATTCTGGTTTGACTATTATCTTCTTTTGAAGTCCTGTAATGTCGCCAATGTTTAGGTTTTATTGATCTTGTTCTGCACTATTTTGTTAAATTTTGTTATACCTAATGATATAGGCAATTCTTTTTAAGGTAGCAAGAGACATTATGATAACTATTGTTGATTACCTTGTATTCTGTTTTTACATCTGTACTATGTCCATTCTTTGTTTTGACTGACTGCTTTGTTTTGTCATATTTGGTTCTATTCTCTTCCAAAATAATGTAATAAGAACTATGTTAGTAATAAACCCAAAATGTGTTAATGTTGTTGTAAAAAAGAGAAGAAAAAAAGTGCTATAAAGGATACAAATGCAAGTGTGTTTAGGTGTGTTAACATAGATGAAAGAGAGATGACCATATTACTAGGTTTTGTTGGATCATTTAACACAACTGTTTGCAGTCTCACTGTTTGAATGTCCACTTTGTATGCTTTAATCCTGTAACTTGAACAACTATTTCTAAGATGACAATTTGTAATCTATTGACTAGTGATTTCTTACTTCTTTTTTGAAATTCTGTATTACTTGTACATTACACTATTTTATTTTTTCTACTTTAAATAAAATTTTTTTAAAAATTTTTTAAAAGAATATTCACAGATATAGTAAAGAAAACTTCCCAAGCATAGGTAAAAGAAATGTTATGCAGATATATGAGGCATACAGAACTCCAGCCACCTACAACCAAAACACATCTACACCCAGACATATAATAATCAAGATTCAAGAAATCCACCAAAAGAACAGAATACTAAAATCAGCCAGGGAAAAGAAACAGATTATCTACAACAGGAAAATTATCAAAATAACAACAGACTTATCAACATATTCTCAAATTGAGAAGAACCTGGGTAGTAATTATCCAAGCCTTGAAAGAAAATAATTTGCAACCAAGACTGATGTACCCAGAAAAACTCTCTCTCAAAATTAATGTAGAAATAAGATATTTTCAAGACAAGGAGGAACTGTGGGAGTTCATGGCCACCAACCCAACTCTACAGAGAGTGCTGATGGACATTCCATAGACAGAGAGAGGAAGAGATACCAGGATCCCAGAAACAGTGGCAGAGAGGCCTCAATGAATGGGGCAGACAGTGGAATGAGGGAATAAGGTGTACAAATTATAGCAGTAAAGTGGAGTAGCAGACATAAGGCAGAGACTGTAAGCTATAATCTTTAATATAGATAGCCTTGATACACTAAAATTAAAAAAAGGCAGAGTATATTAAGAGACAGGTTCCATTAAGATGCTCTGAATGGGAAATACACTTAACCTGAAAGAGGGTTAATAAACTGAAGGTCAAAGATGAGAAAGAGAAGCTATATGTGACAAGAAACCAGAAAAAATAGGGTCATCTCATCCAGCAGCAACAGATAGATTGGAAAGCTATGACACATTTGGGCAGTGTAGAACTACACAGCTGAAAGGAAGGAAAATCCTATGACTTTAATGAGTACAGGAGTACAGATCAAGATCAAGCTCAGGGATAGAAAGGTTCAGCAACACCCACATGGACAATGGTCTGGCCCCCTAATCTAAAAACTAAAGGGGCTAATGAGATCCAAAGCATACAAAGCATTCTGAGAAGGGGAATGGTGAAAATTAGCCTAAACAGGGAAGGCAGAGGTCATTGTTAATAGTATATCAGGATTTAAAATCTCAGTATTCTTATTGCTCTGTTTAGCTTGAATTTATTTTGTTCTGGTCTGTCCACTCATATAAGATTTGAGGGCACAGATATCTCACCCAAAAATAGCAGGTTATACCATGGTAACTATCCTTAAATTTCTATTAACTAAAACTTAAACTCGTAGGATTTACATTATCTTACTATGACTGATCTTATTTGAATCTGGTTTGCTAGACTGCAGTTTTACCTTGACTGATTTTATTTGAATTTGATATGCTTGATAGTACCAAGTCTAAAATTAGAGGTAACTACTTTGAAGATGACAAGATGTAAAGATATCCATACCGATTTTGATTATTAACTGCTCTCAAGTCCTACGATGTTTTCAAAGTTGTGTTTTTATAAAAATAGCTATGTAATACTATGGTTAACTATATTTAGCCTGATGATGTGGACAGGTGTATTGAAAATAACAAGAGAAAGCATAGTAACTATGGTAGATCACCTAGTATTGTGGTCTTATGTGTCTTTTTCATTGCATGTTTTTCTAGGAATTTGTTTTGCTGTCTTGTTATGATTGGTTTTTCCCTACAATACAGAGTGGATAGATATACATGTAGAAATTCACACATGGGAAGAAATTTTTAAACTATTTACAGGAACAGATTATACAATGCAAGATGTAATGAACAGATATTCTGAAGAAGAAGATACACTAAGAAACCCAATGCTAATTCTGTAGCATTATAATATAAAATTGCTAGATTTTATATTATAATGCTACAGAATTAGCATTACTCGCTGTTCAGAGTGATATTAGTCTAGTTCTTAAGTTTAATTTCAGCATATGTAAAGATAAGGACAGCTATGAGAGACACTATGGTAGTCATTAGTGTCTTCCCCAATGTCAGATCTTGAAGACCTAAAAAGGCTTCATCATCCTGTAATGATTTGATTAATTCTATAATATGCAGTATGTATTCAATGTGTGCAAAGATGGGGACAACTATTTGGAAGAAAACTAGAATCAATATGATAGACAGTGAAGATCTCCATTGGATTGCCTTGAAATCTGTATTTCTTTAAATTGTTTCTTTTTGAACTGTTTTAATATGTTTACTCTTACCCTCTTAAAGATAAAAAACAAGTGTGTAGGACTGATAACCATACCACTAAATTTTTGTTGCATCATTGAGCAGAACTGTTGGAAGTGTCACTATTCGAAGGTCACTTTACATACTTTAATTTTGTAACCTGAACAACTATTTCTAAGATAACAATATGTAAGTTATCAACTGGTGAATTCTTACTGTTTATTTTTCTGTAATTCTGTATTATTTCCACCATCTTTATTTTCTCTTTAACAAAAAAAAAAAAAAAGAAAGAAAGAAAGAGTGCTTTTCAGACAAAATGTTAAGGGAGGACTAGTGAAAGAAAGTGCCTAAGAAGAATAAAAAGCACATGATAGAAATTTGGACCTAATAAAATACTTGCTAAAGAAAATACAGAGTGGTCAGATGACAATTTGAAGACCTTGAAAATTCACTAAGTTTTGCCAAACACCAGTGTTGGTAGATATTTAGTATAGTAGTGTAACAATATTCTAGTTTAGACCATTTTGGCTTGAAATGAACTCAAAAAGAGGTAACAAAATCTTGGATGCAAGCAGGGACTTAACCTCCTAGTTGAGAAGTGATTCAAGAGAAGTGGACTGCAATGTGGTAAAAGAGAAAATGATTTCCATAAGTATGTATGACTCCAGTTTGAATATATATACACATTTATGTATACTTCCATATATATGAAAAATTTTTAAAAGGAAACGCAATTATAAATATACAACTATTTCATGTTATAATTATAAATTAAAATAATTAAATTTAAAAGAAAATTAATCAACAATCAGCACAGCAACACAAGAAATCCTTTTCCCATAACACTTCACGATTAGATTTTTCAAAATCTACACTATGAAAATCAGTGCAGAGAGTTCTAATAAAATTAAAGTAAGGCTTATGATTCAGTGATTTCACTTCTGGAAATATATGTACAGGTTAGTGGGGGACATTGATGATCATAGCAACATTATTCCTGACAATGAATACATTGAAGCAAGCCAGGTATTTCTTAGCAGATTTACTGATGAACTACATGTACCATGGACATACAAAAACATTATCACGCCTTATAAACAAAAGTAATAGGGACACAACTTACATTAAATGTGAAAGAGTTTTAGCCCAGACATGACACTGTAGCTGGTAAAGCCTTAGAGGCAAAACCAAGGAGCTCCATCTTCCCCACCTCTAGGAATTTACTTCTGGCACCAAATGAAGACCAATGGGCTACCTGTGCATCCCTAATGCCCCCTCAGGCTCCACCCCAAACCCAAGCTACATGTATGCCTCCACTTCACATGTCCCACGGAGAGATCTCTGACTCCCGGGGGAGATGCTGCACCCCAGGGGATCAGGGGGTCTCTCCTCGTATTCTTGAAATAAAGGTGCTTTATATTTCATACTTCTTATCTTTTCAGCCACCACCCCCACAGTTCTATCAAAATTAACTTTTCCTGAAAATTGAAAGAGAACATTTATTTTGTGACTACTATATCTGACATTCACAAAATTCAGCTATAAGACTGGATTCAGAAATACGCTGGCCCCTGATGCTGTCTTCTCCATGCCTGCTCTATGGATGTTACTGAATCTGGGGGATCTTCTACTGAAGCTGGTCTCTAGATTCTTTCTATCTGAGGCAAGCATATTAAAAATGCAATTATATGATGGGTTTAAACTAGCCAAATTCATTGAAACAAAAATGAGAAGTATACTAGACAAGAGTCCAGCAAAAAAGGAAGAAATATTTCTTTAATCTGAGAATTTTCAATACTGAAAAATGAAAGTATTCCAGAGGAAGCTTGCAAAAAGCCTAGCTGTCACATTACTGAACTAAATGCATTATAAAAAGATATAATTATATGTTTTTGATATATTTTAATTGACTTTTTAAGAATCAATACTCTATTAATTCCCCATACTATGTGATTTCTTTCCTCAGGAGTGTTTAGGAGTGCTTTTGACTGTGCTCTTGTGTGATGGAGGTAAATTCTTTCTTCACAGGAAATGGAAGACTTTGTGCAGAATTCTCAAGAACATGGCATTGGGATATTTCCTCAGGGGTCAATGATCATGAACATGACACAAGACAGAGCCAATGTGATTGCTTCAGTCCTAGCTCAGATCCCACAGGTTAGCATAAGTGCTTCAGAGGTAGCCAAGCACTCGATAAGGCTGTAAGAGAGTGATGACAGAAATTTCCTTGGTGAAACATAGAGATTCTGGCATTCCCTCATTCAGATCATAAATCACTTTAGAAGAGATCTGCCATACTTTAGAAGAGTGCACACGACACTTGTCTCATCAATGGGATCAGAAAGACCTGTGTCTAACTAGTAGACTGTGAACTTGCTACAAGAGTTGCATTGCAGGCATAAACAGAGCAGTTACTCAGTTCTGTACTGTTGGTTTCATACTTTCTGTGAAGGAAAACTGAGGACACTGTGCTCACTACTGAAAATACCAGAATCTGGTTAAACATTGATTAATCAAAACAACAGTGCAATAAAAATAACTGACTATCAAATAATCTGATGTCCATGACTCGGCAATTTCTCCTATATGGTTCTGCCCCATTTACCCATGTACATGTTGGAAACGATCTATCCATAATGCCATTCTTAATGCTATTCAGAGAAAGCAAGAAACTGAGAGTGATAATGAAACATAGTTTCATCTTGATTGTCTTGGACCTGTTTAGGGGACTTGTGGGTCAATTGTAGGTCTAATAAGGTAGGTAATGGGAACATGATCTTAACACATGTCCCACTTTCCCTTCCTCCATGGCTTTGTTCTCCTACCCTGCTGCAAGCTACATACATCTAGTAGCTCTACTCTGCTTAGCCCTTAACCCATAATGCTTTTCCCTTGGAGCAGCCAATCATGGACTGACTGATGGAATCATGAGCCAGATAAACTTCCCTTCCTTTCAACTCTGAGTGTTGTATAACTTATCTCAACCACAGGGAAGCTGCCTGATAAATAAAGTTGATATCTGGTAAACAGAGTCATTGCTATGATTATATCTGTTCATGTGACTTGGAAGATTATGAAACTCATTTGTTGGAGAAAATTGGAAAGGTATGGAGCTACGAAGAATGGAAGCCTAGGATACTGTGAATATAAACTAATGAGGGAAGCTGGTCAGAGTTCAGAAGACCACAGGGCTAGCAGGAAGAGAAGTCAATTAATGAGCTCCTGACAGAGCAATGCATGAGGCTCTTGCTTTTGAATGAAGTTGAATGGGCAATGGAGACTCTGAAATGTCAGAGGCCCTAAGAATAGGAGACATGAGCTAATGAAAGACACAGGCAGTATATGGAGGTTGCCCAGGAGAGAGGCTATATGGTTCACAACCAGCAATGCTATGACACCAAAGTACTTTAAATCACAAATCTCAGCATCATGTATCCTGGTTGTCAGACCTCAAGGTAAAGCCCTTAACATTTGGTCTATTGGGTTTCATGCCTCCTCTGGTCTGATTCTTTCCCATCCTGATACTTCTCTCTCAAAACAAAATGTTAACCTTAGAGCACTGACACATTCAATATTTAACTTGATCTTTATTTTATGATGTTTCACTTGTTTTGAATGTCACATGGAGTTTTCACTGCACTTCTGGCAACAGTGGATCTGATGAGTCTTCTGAAGAGACTATCGGATTTCCAGGCATACACAACATAGTTGTACCATGTGAGACACAATTACCAACAGATTTTTGTCCTTTTCTTTTTGAGATTCAGTATCATTTAAGGAGATTTGCTTTGAGTGTTAAACTGAAAGGAGGTACAAGGTCAAAATTAGGTTTAATTGTCAATTATGTCAACAATAAACCAACATATAACAGTTATAACCATTAATGTAAATAGTCTCAATGCACAAATTAAAAGAAACAGACTGGCAGAATAGATCAAGAAACAAAATACAACCATATGCTGTCTACAAGAAACCATTATATATTGGTTTATTGTTGACATGTTATCTTTCTGCTGTTGCATCTTTATCTTTCTGTTCTGTTTAATTGTCTGTTTTGCTTAGTGGTTCTTTCCTAAGTGTATCTAAACTGTCTTTCAGTATTCATTGCAAGGTTGGCATGAAATTCTTCAGCTGTTCTTTGTCATGGAAGTATCTTTTTTCTCCATCCATTTTGAAGGACAGTTTTGCAGGGAACATCAGTCTAGGTTAGAAATCATTTTCCTTTAGGATCTGTAATACTTCACTCCATACTTTTCTTGACTTTATTGCTTGTGCTGAGAAGTCTGCTGTGATTCTTATAAGTTTTTCTTTATAGATGATCTGTCTTTTCTCTCTGACAGCTTTCAATATTCCATTCTTATGTTGGATTTCTGGGATGGTGATTACTATATGTCTGAGTGTAGTTTTATTTTGGCTACAGTTATTTGGAGTTCTATATGCTTCACTGATCTAAATGTCAGTTTCCATTCTCATGTTTGGGAAATTTTCAACTATTACTTCTCTAAATATCCTCCTGATATCCTTTGTGTTGTCCCCTTCTTTTTCATTTTTCTCTATCAATCTATGTTGTTTTTCTTTGCATTATCTTTCAGCTCTTGAATTGTTACTTGCTGATTACTTTTCATTTTTAAAAGATCTTTCCTTTCCTGTTCGTTAGCTGCAATCTTGTCTTTGAGGTATGAAATTCTATCTTCACTTTCATTGAGGCGGTTCTTGCAAATTTCAATGGAGTTTTTGATTTCCTGTATATCTCTTTGCATCTGCTTTATGTATTCTGCTTGTTTCTTATATGGTTCATCCAGGGATTCTATCTTTTTGTTTAGTTCCTCCAATTTTTTATCTGTGTCTTCTTTAGATATGTTCAGCATCTCTTTCATTTCTTTTATCATTTCTTCTTTTACTTTGGAGATTATTTCTAGTTTGAATTCCTTTAAAGCTTCCCAGAGTTGCTTTTTTATTTCAATTGCTATTATGTCAGATATTTCTGGTGTATGGCACATATTTTCTTCTATGTACACAGCTTCTTAGGTTTTTTGGGAGGGCTGGAAGTTTGAGATTGCATTTTGGTCTTTCTCTTTGTCATTTTCCTATACTTCTATGCTTCAAGTGTTGGAAATTGTCTCCTGTGCCCTAGGCTCCTGGGACAGAGTGGAAGTTGCTTATCCTGGTCCAGTTAGGCCCTCAGGCCCTCCCATGCCACCTTTAGTGTTCCAGTTAGCTGGGCAGGAAGCTAACCACTTTGGATGATGGGTTAAAGCTCTTCCCAGGCAAAGACCAATGCTCTAGAACTCACTTCACCTACTCTCAAATCCCATAATTCAAGAAGGTCACTGGGCATAATATAGTTGGTCCACAAAACCTCCCAAGGCTAGTCTAGAGTGCCTAGGCTCTGGATGGGTCCCTGTGCTCTGGAAGAGATGATCTTAATGTCTCCTGGGGCTCAGGGTGGCACATGGACTCACTTTAGTTGCCATCTGAGTTTCCAAGTTTGGGAGAAGGCTTTGGGCATGTCCTGGGGAAGCCTGAAACCTGCCAAGCACAACCCAGTGTGGCTGGGCCCTGGGAGGGTTCTTGAGCTCCAAAAGAGATAATCTTAAATTCTCCCTGGGGCTCAGGTTGACACGCAGACTTACCCAAGTTGCCAGCAGAGTTTCCCGGTTTGGGAGAAGGTCCAATCCCAAGTAACTTTAACCCTTAAAAGTTCTGGGAGGAACATTACAGCATCCTTTCTTGTGTGGGGTTAATTGAAAAATCCTGGGCAGTTTGGAGCCACTGACACTGGAAATTGAACACAGGTTTAAGGCTGCTGCATGGCTAGGAAAGAAAAGATAACAGCTGTGGACATCTGGCTCCAACTCCAGTCAACTAACGGAAGACAGAAAGTACAGGCATTTCACCTCTGTAGTGAAATGCAGCATGAAGACCATCTCCTAAGATACTTTTCCTTGTTAATATAACATTTTACATGCAAAGTTCATGAACTACTCCCAAGGTCTATTCGGTGTTTTGCATTGTTTGAAAAAATAATTAAATATAGGTTACCTAGAGGCATTCCCTATCTTATCCACTAGAGCTCCAGAATTCTGTGGAGGGTTTTGATCCTCCTGGAGTCCTAAAAATTATATCATTTATCTCATTCATTTTAAGTGTTCACTATACAGGCATTCATTTGGGAGACTGTGGCTCTAACTGTTGTCTGGAATAGGACCTGAAATCCTTGCAACAAGAATTTTAGACTGAATGAGTAAGTCTGTGTAGAGAGGAAAGTCTGGATATGAAGGAGATCTTTACAGGATGAAAACCCTCACTTGTGGTGCTGGGAGAAAAGAGAGAAGAACAAGGTCAAATCTTCCTGCTGTGAACATGCCATTTTGTCTGGTAGTAAAAATAGTGCTGGGGATATAGTTCAGTGGCACAAGTGCCTGCTTGCCAGACACAGGGTCCTGAATTCAATTAATAGAAACAAAAAGAAAATGGGGAAAAATCTTTTAGCTGCAGAGCAATGATATTTATGGCTGCTTCAAGGCCTGCTTAAATGCTCAGGGGGTTATGTTCCAAAGAAAGACCTAGCAAAAATATTAAAAGAAGTAACTGAACATAATCCAGGGTTTCCTCAAACAGGCACTATAGATATTGATAATTGCAACAAGTTGTAAATATCCTTAAAAAGACACATAGTGCAGGAAAAATCATTTTTCCAAGACATTCTAAATTTTGAACCTAGTTCATTCAGTTTTGTATCCACTATAGAGCTCACTGTTGATAGTTTCTGATTGAGACACTGACGAAATAAAAGTGCTACAAGGCATGGCTCCTGTGACCAAGGTGGGAGAGTAGCATAAGTGATTAGAAAGAACATGTTGCAGGGCTCTATCCAGAAATTTATGGGATTTAAGGAAAGAAGCTGCTGTGAAAGGGGAGCACATAGCCCTTGTGCTTGCTTCCCAATTTGAATTGAAAAAGATTCTAATGACATGAGAATTTTGTTCATACACCTTTTAAAATACAACTGTAAAGACCCTTAAACAAAATGTAGTTAATAATAGAATTTGAAGTCCAATTACTGTGGGACTCTTTTTTTTTCACTTGAGTTTTTTTTTCATTTTAAAGAGAATAAAATAAAAGGGAACAGAATAACAAAATTAAAACAGAACAATGCAAGCAACACAGCACTTCGCAACCAAATGGACATCAATAGTAGCAACCATAATGTCTTTTTTCTTTGATATAGCTGAGCATACCTTCACACACAATAATATCAAACATAATAAAATAGTATAAAATCATTCCAAATAATGAAAGCATTACAAGACTTCAAAACCAAATAACAGGAAATGAACAATGGCTATTATAATATCTCATTTTCCTCAAAAGGTTTATTTACACCATCACACATAACAAAATCAAATAAAACACAACAGGATTGAATACAATATATCACTGGATCGGTTTCTTGATCCACTTTCTCTGTGTTTCTTTTTATTGCTGACCTGAGGCCATCTACATTAATGGTTACAACCAGCATACATTGGTTTGTCTCTGCCTGCTATCTTCCTGTTGTTGGCCCTCCACTTTTCCCCTGCATTCAGTTACCTGTCTTGTTTGTTTGGTGATCCTCCTCTGCTGCTATTCCTGGAAACATGGTCATCTTTATATCTCTCTAGAATATTCTTTAGCACTTTCTGTATGGTTGATTTGGTAGTCATGAATTCCTTCAGTTGTTCTTACTATGGAAGTATCTTATTTCTCCATCAATTTTAAAAGATATCTTTGCTGAGTAAATCAATCTGGCTTGGAAGTTGCTTTCTTTCTTGGTTTGAAACACTTCACCACAAACTCTTCTTGACCTGATGGTTTGCATTAATAAGTCTGCTATGATTCTGTCTGGTTTTCCTTTGTAGGTTATCTGTTTCTTTTCTTTAATAGCTTTTAACATTCTGTTCTTGTGCTGAATATCTAGGATCCCAAATATATGTGTGGGTATAGATTTACTTTGGGTATGGCTAGTCGAAGTCCTATATGCCTCATTTACTTGCATGCCAGATCCATTTCCCTTGTTTGAGAAGTTTTCTTCTATTACTTCTGTGAATATCCTTTCTAATTTCATGTGTTGTTGAACCCTTCTTCTTCACTGATACCTATCACTATTCAATTATGCTTCTTTACATCATCTTGCAGTCATTGAGTTGTGATTTCCTGATTCCTTAGGGTTTTTTGGGTTTTGGGGGGCTTTTTGTTTGTTTTTTTTTTGTACCAGGGATTGAATGCATGACCTCCCATTTCTAGCAGGCACTGATGATGTTGAGCTAAACCCCTGGCCCTTCTGTATTATTTTTAAGTGATCTTTCCTTTCTTAATCACTAACTGCAAATTCATATCAAGGTTTCAAAGTCTATCTTCAGTCTCTTTCAAGTGGTTTTCCCAGCTTTTGATTGAATTTTTAATTTCCTATGTCTCTCTTTGAATATATTTCATGCATTGTAATTCCTTTCTACACTCGTTCAAGGTTTCCATCAGTTTCCTATGCTCCTCCTTTTGGGGTTTGTCTTCTTTAGACACGCTGAACAATTCTTTCATAATGTTTGTGACTTTTTCTTTTACCTGAGAGATTATTTCTGATTTGACTGCTTTTACAATATTATGAAGTTTTTTCTGTTGCTATCCTCTTGGAAATTTCAGGTGTGTGTCTTAGGGTTTTCTTCCATGACTATCTCTCCCAAGACTTACTGTGTGGGGGCTAGAGGTGTGAGTTTTCCTTTTTGCTCCTTCATCTTGACATTCTTCTGTGTTCCTTTCAACAAGCTGGTAGTGGGGCTTCAGGCATTCTCACATTGAATGCCCCTACTCAGTGTAGGGGCATGAGACAGGTACCTGGGACCCTCTAATTCCAGATTTACAGGGAGGTTATAGACATGGACTGAGTTTCTCCAGACCTATGCTCCTACACTGAGGCTTCACTGATGATCAGGGTTATATAGAAGCAGGGCTGCTTCTCTCAGCCTTAGTGTCTACACTGGAACTCCCACAATGGTGGCAGACAAACAGGGCTGTGTTTGTCTGGTTCTGCTAGTTAGTGATGGCTGCCTCAGAGAACCAACAGCCTCCAGTAGTGGTCTATGGATGCACAGGGCTTACTTGGCTGTGTGTATGGGACCCAGCTGGCTACAAGCAGGAAGGAAGGAAGCTTCACTGGCAGTTCCCTGAAGGTGAAGGCAGGTCTGCTGTTTCTCTCTGCCCATGCTGGCCTCTTACAGGATGGGGCCTTTGGACAGCAGTTCACAGCAGGCAGAGATGGATTTTTCTGTCTCCCTCAACCTATGCTGGGGATGTGGAAAAAAGGACCTTCCATTAGCAGCATCCAGCAGGTAGAGCCAGGTCTTTTGGCTCTCTCTGCCCATGCTGGGCACATAAAGGGAAAAGCCTTCCAGTGGCAGTGTCCGGCAGGCAGATGTGGATCTTTTTTGGCCCTGTCTGCCTGCACTTGGAGAGGCAGATCTTCTAACTCTTGCTGCCCATACTGGGTGTGCAGAGGAGGAGAGGAGACAATTTAGTAATTGCATAGGTCTGAGGCATGTGGAATAGCCAAATGTGTAAAGTTCATTTCTGAGAGTTTTACTTGATCTACAGTTGATTACCCTGAAGATTTTACAATTCTGCTGATATATTATGAATTACTGAAGTAAGTCTGTAATATTCATACTTTAAAATTTATTATTGATGTATCAACAATGTTTGTATGAAAATGTCTGTAGAATAATCCTAGGCAAAGAAAGGGTGAGTCACCTACCTATCACTGTGTTTCTAGTTCTCAAATAGCTATGTAGAAAAGTAACATGCCCCTTCCTTGTTATTTCTTTCCTTTTTAACTTGCCACTGTTCCTGACACTACTTCAAAAATTCGATCACATCACAGGTTCACTAAAGAGGTAACATAATCAAGCTCCAACTGTAGAAAAGTACTTCTATTCAGAAAACAATCAATTCACACCTTCACTTAATCAAGAAGTGTTCCCAAGTTTGCTCTTTGCACTGGGATCCAGATACTAACTGATTTTAATATGTTTACTTTGCAAACACAAGTTATACTTTAACAATGTAATGATTCTACTTGAGCATAAAGAGCAGTGAGAACATAGTTTGAAAGGAAAGGCTATTTTCACCAAGATGTCTATGAAACTGACTGCCTTTCTGTTGCTGCTTCAGCTGAATAGTTACTTTGGTTATGGAAGCTGTGGAAAGGTGCTGGTGTGGCCCATGGAATTCAGTCATTGGATCAATATAAAGACAATACTAGATGCACTTGTCCAAAAGGGTCATGAGGTGACAGTTTTGAGACCTTCAACATCCATTACTTTTTATGTGGAAAAGGAATCTGCTATTAAATTTGAGGATTATCCTGTATCACTCTCTGCAAGTGGCTGGGAGTATGTTTTCACAGAAGGACTCATGAAAATGATTTATGAGCTACCAAAAGAATCAATTTGGACATATTTTTCAACAATGCAAAAGCTTGTATGGGAAGAGACTGATTTACTGAAAATCATCTGTGAAGATGTAGTGCGAAACAAAGAACTCATGTCAAAACTACGAAAATCAAGGTTTGATGTCATCCTGGCTGATGCGATATTTCCTGGTGGTGATCTGATTGCTGAGCTTCTGAATATACCCTTGGTGTACACCCATTGTTTCTTTCCTGGCAACACATATGAAAAGTACAGTGGTGGACTCTCATATCCTCCTTCCTATGTGCCTGTTGTTTTTTCAGAATTAAGTGATCAAATGACATTCATGGAAAGAGTAAAAAATATGATATATGTGCTTTATTTTGACTTTTGGTTTCAAATGTTTAACGAGAAGAAATGGAATCAATTTTACAGTGAAGTATTAGGTAAGTGCTGATTTCAGCTAGTATTTTGAATGCCAGCATGTCGATGTCGCTCCTGGCCGGCAGGAAGGACACACGACAAAGTCTGGCAGTGGACAACCTTTTCTTTTATTTTCCTTCTCCGTACAGCCTGCCCTGGGATCGCTCCCAGCCGAAGCCTCCTTTGGTCCGCTCCCCGCGGCTCCTTCTGGGCTTCTACTTCCGGGCTTCTTCTTCCCCCCCAGGGGTGGCACCAGTATATATACGGATACAGTGTCCAATCATGTTAAAGTAAGCAAGGCAAGCTGATTGGCTAACATCATCAGTTGCCAGGCAGACTATATTGTTGAGCGGGTTGCTTACGCGGTAAGCAGGAAACTAACGTGCTCGATGGGAGGGGTAATCTACCTCAGGCTTTACTCTTTACTACAGGCCTCACGTCCGCCAAGTGAGGCGACCGGGCTCGGGGCTGCGGCTCCCAACATCTCCCCCTTTTTTATTTTTTATGAATGTGCGCATCGTAGCCCTTCCTGGACTGGGTGCAGAGGCTTATGCCCTATGCGTAGGCCCACCGTAGGTCCTTGGCTTAGACCCTGGTCGGCCGTCCCATGGTCTGCCAAGGCCCTGAGGCCCTCATCCTTTTTCTAGGGCCAGGCACAAACTGGACAGAACCTGGATGCACACAAGCTTGCACTCATTTCCTCTCCATAAAGAAATCCCCTCGGAGAGAAATTTAGACCTGGGCAGCATCTAACAGTCCAGCGGCTTACGTGCAGGATGGGGTAGGGCCTGGCTTAGGTTGAGTCGCACCGGGGGAGTACGCTCTTACCCGTCATTGACTCTCCTACCCAGCTATGTCATAATTTTTTAGAGGAGGAGTGTGGGAAGCTCACCACCCCTAGACTCGGTCGTAGGCTAGGCGAGCGAGCCATGCATATGCCTGAGGATCTTCTTGTCCATTTCGGGCTACCGCTATTTCTATTCATCTTGTTGGTTGGTCTGTGATGGATCTCCGGTAGGGCAGGTCTGATCTTCAGTCGAGGGCTTTGTCGCCCGTGTCAGTCTCTCCGGTACCCACAGTGGTTCTCGTCCCGATTCCTGTGGGAAAACACAAACCGCGCCTCGGTTCCAGCTGACCACTGGATCCGGGCCCATCCATTGTCCTGTCAGGACATCTTTCCACTTCACCCACCCTTTATGGTTGGGGGAAGGGTTGCAGTGCTCCACGGCTGGGGAGCAATTATCATTATTTAAATTTAAAAAATTGTGTGTGAATAGTACCATGGATAATCGTGCCTTTGGGGCCAGGCCTTGGCCTACTCCCCCTTTTTGTTTTTGTAAAATTTCTTTGAGGCTTCTATGAGCCCTCTCAATGATTCCTTGACCTTGGGGATTGTATGGGATACCATGTTTTAATTGAACCTCCATCATTTTGCAGAACTCATTGAAGGCTTTGCCTATATAGGCTGGTCCATTATCAGTTTTTAATATTTTTGGTTTGCCCCATGCGGCCCAAGCCGCCAGGCAATGATTGATCACATTAGACACTTTTTTACCTGTTTTTGCTGTTGCGAATATGACGTGAGAACAGGTGTCTGTGGAAACATGAACATATTTAAGAGTCCCAAACTCCTGTATATGTGTGATGTCCATCTGCCAAACATCACCAGGGATCAAACCTCGAGGGTTTACTCCCATCGGTATGGCAGGTTTGTATGTGGCACAGGAGTCACATAGTCGCACGATATCTCGTGCATCTGCTCTGGAAACATGGAAATGGTTTGCTAGTGTCCTGGCATTGACATGAAACTTATCATGGAAGGCACGGGCTCGCTCAATTGGTGTTAGTAAGGTAAAAATCCATAACGGGCGAGTGGCAGTATCAGCAGCCGCATTCCCCTGTGCCATGGGCCCTGGCAGGGATGTATGTGCTCTTATGTGGGTGGTGAAGACCTTATGGTGTCTGTTCTGAAGCAATGTCTGGATAGACAGGAACAGCCCAGCCACTGTGGAAGTGGATCTAATTAAACCGGCAGTCTCAAGCACTTGCATAGCATTGACCACATACCTAGAATCGGAGACAATATTAATGGCTTTTGAGAACCGTTTAAGAATCATTTTAATGATCTGCAGTTCTACCACCTGAGGCTGATCAGGTTCAAATTGTATGGTAACCGGGGGCTTGCCTAGGATCACATAGGCGCCTATCCCCGTCTTGGAGCCATCTGTGTATATTGTAGTTGCTGGGACTAATGGCTCAGAGGCAGTAACCTTTGGAAAAATTATAGGGTGCTGAGTGACAAATGACAAGATAGGGTCTTTAGGGTATTGGTTGTTTATATCCCCATGGAAAACACATCTCAGAATGGCCCATGTATCTATGCAGGCAGCCAGGGTCTTGATCTGGCTGGCGGTATAGGGTACTCGGATGGCTTGTGGTCCTGAGCCAAAATGTTGGACAGCTCTATCATGCGCTTCAAGGGCCAATGAAGCGACTGCCTCCGGGTAATGCTCTATGACTTTTGCAGGTGAGACCTTAGGGTGTATCCACAGTAATGGTCCTTTCTGCCAAATCACCGCTGTGGGCTGTAGACTAGTCTGTAGCAAACAGACATCAAAGGGTCGCCCTGGTTCAATTCTGTGTAAGGTAGCCCCACCTAAGGCTTTTTCCACTCTCTGTAAGGCAGCTCTTGCCTCAGGAGTGAGCCTCCTGTGGGAGGCTATATCTGGGTCTCCCTTTAGAAGGTCGAACAGGGGTTTGAGATCTGAATTTGGTATATGTAAATATGGCCTAATCCAATTAATGTCTCCCAATAGCTTTTGCATGTCATTTAGGGTCCTAACGCCATCCGTCCTAATGGTGACCTTCTGTGGAGAGACTAGCATAGGGGAGATTTTTGCGCCTAAGTAGGTCACCATTTCTCCTCCCTGAATCTTGTCGGGGGCAACATGCAGATTAGCTTGTCTCAGGGCCTCGACCAACTGGCCGAGCATATTATTTAGCATGTCTGGGTCCCTGCCGCTGAGCAAAAGGTCGTCCATGTAATGCACACATCTTATCTTGGGAAAGGATTTCCGTAGGGGGGCCAGTAGGGAATCAAGGTAAATCTGACACATAGTGGGACTGTTGGCCATACCTTGGGGCAGCGTTATCCACTCGTATCTGAGATCAGGGCTTTCTTGGTTAATGGTGGGTAAAGTAAAGGCGAACCTATGAGTGTCCTCTGGATGCAGGGGGATTGAGAAGAAACAGTCTCTAAGATCTATAACATAAACTGGCCAGGACTGAGGGATGGCTGAGAGAGCTGGCAGCCCCCTCTGGACCGCCCCCAGGGACTGCATCTGCGCGTTGACCGCCCTTAGATCATGGAGCAGCCTCCATTTGCCAGACTTTTTCTTAATTATAAAAATGGGGGTGTTCCATGGGGAGGTTGACGGCTTAATGTGTCCTAATCTAAGTTGTGTACTGACTATTTCTGACAAGGCTAATAGCTTCTCCTTAGGCAGGGGCCACTGAGGTACCCAAACCGGATCATTTGACCTCCAGGTGATTTTGATCGAAGTGGGTAGGAGAGCTTCTTCAGCGGCCCCTAAGAAAAACCCAGCCCTTGCCTACCTTTTTTGTTCTCTACTGGTATTGGGGATGTCCGACCCTGTAGGGCATTGCCCAAGCCTTTGCCGGGGGTATATCCCTGGTTCCTGAGTATATCCTTAGCCTGGGGGGAGCAGTTTGACGTAAGCGTGACATCCATCTGAGTGAGGATGTCCCTTCCCCATAGAGACACTGGCAACTGCAACACAAATGGTTGGAAATGGCCCTGATGACCCTCCTCATCGCACCAGAACAGGGTTGAAGCACTAACCTGAGGAGCTGACACCATCCCCAGGCCCTGCAGCGTGTTATCTGCAGTGTTGGTGGGCCAGTTGGAGGGCCAATCCTTTCTAGAGATAATGGAACGGTCAGCTCCTGTGTCTAGGAGCCCTGTTATATTCTTGCCATTGACCTTAAGTGAGAGCATGGGCCTTTTATCAAGTATTATATGGAGTCCCTCGAAGACTTCCCCTGAGGAACCGAAACCTTGACTTTCTCTAATTTTCTGCTTTGAGGGAAATCTCCTGTGGAGACTGGGGAGCAGCAAGAGCTGCGCTATCTTGTCTCCTTTATTGATTACCATAGTACCCACAAGAGATTGAACCATAATTTTAATGTGTCCTGTGTAGTCTGAGTCTATGACCCCCGGGACTACTATGAGACCCCGAAGGGCCGTGGAGGATCTCCCGATCACCAGACCCACGGAATTTTCGGGTAACGGTCCCTTAAAGGTGGTTTCAACCACTTGAACACCCATATCAGGCACTAATATAAGTCTGGAGGCGACACTGAGGTCCACACCTGCTGACCCAGGGGTGGCCCTTGTTGAAGGCTGCCATCCTGAGCTGTCCTGTCTCTGGGGCGGGGGCCCGCCTGTGAAGGGGGCCCCCTCTGGCCGTTTTTTGGCCCTCTAACATCTCGTCCACAAATACGGTTGCCCTGAGCATCAAAGACCGACCTACACTCCTCAGCTTTGTGTGATCCCCTCTTGCATCGCCCACAAACATATGGTTCTTCATTCCTAGGGCGAGGCCTAGCATCTGCATTGTTTGGGCAATGACGTTTAATGTGTCCTGGCTCCCCGCAGGCAAAACACCCTTTAGCCTTACATTCCCCTTCTAACCCGCGAGGTCCCCTCTGCTGTACAGCCGCGGCCAGGAGAGCAGCCACTCCCGAGTTGGAGAGCGGCCCCCCTATCTCTCTACATATCCTAATCCAGGCGTTGAGGTCCTTGTTCTTATGAGGAGCTATCGCTGCCTTGAACTCCTTTGTACATTGCTCAAAAATCAGCTGCCTTACCAGCGGTCGAGCCACTCCCGGATCAGAAAATATCTTATCGGCAGCATCTTGCATTCGGGCCACAAAGTCAACAAATGGCTCTGTGGTACCCTGAATTATTTTTGAAAGACACAAGGAGGCTGTTCCGGCACCACTTACCTGCTTCCAGGCGCGGAGCCCTATGGCGTTGATTTGTTCATAGACAGCGCCGGGGAACTGAGTCTGATCATCAGCGTGCCGACCTTCTCCCATAAGCATTTCCTTGTTCCACCCCCGGTTTCCCCGATTGGCGTTTCTCTCAGCCTGCTCTGCAGAGAACTCTGCGTACCAGGCTCGCCAATCCAGGTAACTACCCGAGGGCAGACACGCCTTTGCCAGCTGAATCCAGTCCGCAGGGGTGAGGGGCCCAGAAGACAGGTTCTCCAGCATGGCAATGGTGTAAGGCGCAGTCGGCCCAAAGGTTGTAACTGCATTTTTAAGTTCTCTAATCTGCTTTATCTCAAAAGGCTCCCATGCATTACGTCCCTGGCCCATAGCTACTTGTACAGGAAATATCCCGTAGGGGCCACTATCTATCCCAGGTGGTGGATGTACCTCATGAGACAAACGTCCCCCCTGCCAAAGCCGTCTGTAAAAATACCGACCCGCCGGCGGCGGAGCATAAGACGGCGGCCATGATTGGGCGGAAAATGGGGGCCCGTGCATCACTTCCTGTTCTGGCGAAGGGGAAGGGAGCTCCCGGGCGGCCGCCTCGCGGCGAGGGATCGCCTCCGGGAACAGCCCCCAAGGTGGGGCGGAAGGCTTCGCCTCCCTCTCACGCCGGGGAGCGCTCAGGAGCTCTCTACTCCTCCGCAGACCAAGTTGAGCGGAGCACAATTCACGGCGCAACGCTGGGAAAGAACCCTGCGACTCCTTATCGAGCGACTTAGGCTCCTGACAGCTGGTCTCTTTGGCCTCCTTGCCATTCAACTTTCCCTCGTCCTCGGAGTCAGACGACTCCGAGGCTAGAGCCCCGTCCTTCTCCTTAGCATCTTTGTTCCCCTTGACGGGCCCCTCTCGGGAGCTCCCTGACTGGGCCTGCTCAAATACCCTGTGTACTTTTGTAAGCTCTTGAGAGCTTTCTCCACAACCACCCTCGCTCTTAATGTTACTACCTAGCATGTTTCCCATTTTTTAATATGTTACTCACCGCGTGAGGCCCAAGGAATCCGCCACTTACGCGTGAGCCTGAGGGGAGTCTAAAAGCCCTGTAGGTGCGCGCCACCCAGAGCCCAGGCTTATCCCCAACTCACCTGTCTCGCAGCTCTGTACTGGAGCGTTGTCTGCTGTCACGTCTCGGGGGTGATCAGTCCCCGTACGGGCCACCAAATGTCGATGTCGCTCCTGGCCGGCAGGAAGGACACACGACAAAGTCTGGCAGTGGACAACCTTTTCTTTTATTTTCCTTCTCCGTACAGCCTGCCCTGGGATCGCTCCCAGCCGAAGCCTCCTTTGGTCCGCTCCCCGCGACTCCTTCTGGGCTTCTACTTCCGGGCTTCTTCTTCCCCCCCAGGGGTGGCACCAGTATATATACGGATACAGTGTCCAATCATGTTAAAGTAAGCAAGGCAAGCTGATTGGCTAACATCATCAGTTGCCAGGCAGACTATATTGTTGAGCGGGTTGCTTACGCGGTAAGCAGGAAACTAACGTGCTCGATGGGAGGGGTAATCTACCTCAGGCTTTACTCTTTACTACAGGCCTCACATCCGCCAAGTGAGGCGACCGGGCTCGGGGCTGCGGCTCCCAACACCAGCACTTCTCTCCCTTTGATGATATGTTGGAAAGAGTATAATAATAAAGAAATTCACCTTTCAAAATAGAATGTTGAAATAGAGAAAAATGAAATAGAGGTATAAAAATAGTCTATTAAATTCAATATATTCTGACCCATCTAACATTATTATTTTTGTTAGAAAGGCCTGACCATCACTCATACAGATTTTAGGAACTCATACAATAATGATGCATTGCTCTGAGTATTTGTACAACATTTTTATACATTTATAGCATTTTATCATCTGTTTTATTACCTATTTGAAAACAGTTATTGCAAACTTCACTACATGTGTTAATGAATAGACTTATGTAAGCTGAGAAAGTTCACACATTTGTATCTTTAGATAGCACTGAAGAAACTGTGTCCCTGAGGTAGATTAATTTCTTCATTTACAAACATTTTATAACCATATTAGATGAACTTATCACAGAGACTTTATCCTGGAAATCAAGTATATGCGTGATCTTTAAATTATTTCACATTCCATCACCATCGTTACCATCAATCTGTTTAAAGATCTATAATGTGGAAGTATGACAGTGCGTGATATTAATCCAGTTTTTAAAATCTATTATTGCATATTATTAATTCTATCTTTTAAGGAAAATGTTAATGACATTCAATTACTCTTTCTATATTCTAAAGCTTTTCTGGTTCTTATTTGAAAATACACGTAGATAAGTGATTAAATATTATGAAACTCTTAATATAAACCAACCATAAAAAATAAGTAAGAAAAAGTTAGTAATGCTAAAAATTACTGGTTCACAGAGAAATAAATTTTAATATTTCATCTTCTATGTCCTGCAAAATGGAGTGTTTTTTGAATAAAAACGTTTTCATAAATATTACAGGACTGAATAATAATTGAATTAAAATGTCTGTTTATATTGATTTATTTCTGCAAATTTAGAGAAAATGTAAATATATACTACCTTATTTTGATATTTGTTTATGATTATGTATATTTGCTTGTGATTGTCATTATGAAAACATGTAACTCACAAATATATCAAATAATGAATTTCATACATCTAATCATAAATATACATAGTAAATATGTTAAACATACACAGTCATACACATTTGGCACACACTTTCCATGTATGTTGGCATATATACATAGATATAAATGTAAAGTGCTATCATTAAATTTACAGGCATTTTTAAATATCTTGTGCTCCACTGCTGAAAAGTCTTTGAGAAAATGACCTGGCATATCCATGGTCACCTGGCTGTCATCTCACATTCACACTTTGGGTTGCTTCAAGGTTCTTTTTCCTCTGCAGGAAGACCCACCACTTTAACTGAGACAATGGGGAAAGCAGATGTATGGCTCGTTAGAACCTACTGGGACCTAGAATTTCCTCACCCAACCTTACCCAATTTTGATTTTATTGGAGGACTCCACTGCAAACCCGCCAAACCTCTGCCTAAGGTAAACACTGATTCTGTTTCCTGCACATTCAGCAGGAAGTATTCCCTGATTTTCATTCAAATTACCTGCCATACAGTAGTGAAGTCATAGGAAATGGGGAAATGAGACTTGCAAACAGAAATTCTTACAAATTTTTCCCATGACAAGTAGGTCAATTTTATTTTTGTTAAAAATATCTGAAGATTTTGGCACTGAAAATTAAACAAAGGTATCACAGTTTTAACCACTTGAGAAAATAAATGCCATCCATTCCAAATGAATGTAAGTGCTTAACGTATCCCAAACAGAGTGCAGGGTACACAGAGAAATAAAATGGCACAGGGTCTGCCCCAGAGCTCTTCATCCTACTTTGGGAGACAGACTATAATCAAGTTATAGGAATTGTGTGGAAAATTTTTAGTGATAAAAGACCACAGGGGTTCCCTCACTACAGCAAAACTGTGCGACAGCTTAGAAAATTCCCTTAGAGAACAGCATAGCTGCCTGACAGAAAGAAGAAAGAGAAAATGAGAGGATACATGCTCTGTGCTTAAGCGGTGTCTATTAATTCCTACCACTGGCATTTGAAATCTGCCCCCTTAGCTCACAATTAGAAAGGATTCTTTATGCACATGGAATGATATTCCTTATAAAGAAACTCAGACATTTGTTGTTGTACTCTAAGAAAATAGCTTCACTATATGTGTATCATAACAAAACCTATA
Organism: Cavia porcellus; assembly: GCF_034190915.1. Lineage (NCBI taxonomy): Eukaryota > Metazoa > Chordata > Mammalia > Rodentia > Caviidae > Cavia > Cavia porcellus. The sequence goes on along the minus strand of NW_026947513.1, from coordinate 43,530,788 downwards.
CCATGGCTTATGTATGTGTTTTCCTTTTCCCTTTGGATGACCTAATAAAGAATTGTAAAACCTTACCTAATGGATGTGTTAACCAGAGTTGCCCTCTACAAACAACAGAAGTGGTGCTAAAACAAGCTAACAAGAGTTATTAATCACTGTTAGGCGCCTCTATTCTCTGCTAAAAAGCTAAAGAAAACTAGGATGGCCCTCTAATTTACACTTGTTTGAAGTAACTTGCTTGTGTGCAGGAAGATTTGGTTATTAGCATAACCTTTTACCTGACCTTGATCCCCCTTCCTAGAAAGAAAGAAAAACATAACCGCCGTTTTCTGTTCTGTATCATGCCTTATTGCCCCCCTCGCCCTTACCTATCTATCTAGGCTAGGCCATAAAGATTTTGGGTTTCTGGTGCCCTCTTCCTGACCTGGTGGTGGTCTGTCATAAAATGAGCCTGCTCTGTTTTTAAGAACTGCTTAGCTTCAAAGAAATTACAGGAAAATGTTGTGGCTTAACCCTAATGCACCAAAAGGGTTAAGTTCCAAATCCTTGTGAAAACTTAAGTTTCAGCTTCTCTTAACTTTTGACCCCTTCCCACCTGTTAGTGTTAAGGAGCTGTCCTGAGATAATCAACTTTGTACTTTCTTCTCCAAATGTTATTGCAGATAATGCTTATCTGCAGAATGGGAGTAACTCAAAAGGCACCAAAGGCTCCCGAGGTTGTCAGAACTAAGTGGACAGCTATACAGTTTCCAGATTTGGGTCAACAAGTTTGATGGCTCTGCAGGTTTCATTGTTTTCCCCTCCCATTTTCCTCCAGCCTCTTTTTAAAGTCCTCCCTTCAGTCTCTGGCTGCAGTCTCCAAATTGGCTCCCGGAGACTCGTCACCAGGCCTGGCCTAATAAAGCCTTTGCTCCCCAAATTTCAGTCTCTTGCTTCCTCGGATTTTATTCGAGGGTCCGAGTTATTACATTGTCAAATATTATTTTATATAAATAAAACCCAGAAAATTTTACTGAATTAGGAAATGATATTTAATGAATTTAAGAGCATTTTTCCTCAGTCTTATTGACATCAATGTGAAATAAGATTCTTTGCAAAATTTAAAAGACGATTTTTGTTTCTAAACTACCTTGTGTGGCTCTAAATGCTAACTCATGATTCCAAAAACAAAGTTAAGATTAGTAAAGGTCCAGGAGCACTACAAATTAAGCTCAGTGGCCTGGCAAGAGTAGGTTCATGAGTTGAGTCCCTGATATCAAAAAAAAAAAAAAAATCAAAAAAAAAGAAAAAGGTCCATAATCCCCGCCCCCCGTTTTGAAAGGATTTCTCAATTCTTGTGAAGGTAAAATGGCAGCATCAGTGGAAGACAAAAAGATAAAAAAGATTAAAAAATTGAATAGAAACCAAATCATGGTGCACATGGTAAAATGTCACACAGTATCCTATAAATGTGTATAAGTATTAGGAATAAACTAATTTTTTTAAATATAGACAAAGAGGAAAGCAAATTTTCATATTTTCTATTCATTTCATGACAAAGTCATATGAAATTATGTACAGAAAATTAAATGCATAATCAATGCTTATAGAAATTATTCATAAAAGAAATATTGGATGCAATTTAGATATATATCACATGGGGTATGATTTTAGACTAAACTATTATAATCATTTAACCAGAGAATACAAAATCACACTGTCCAGGATGTTATAAATATACTTCAAATCAGAAAGGCAAATGGATAGTAGAGGATTTACATTTTGATGGAAGATGAATATGTATGTATAATTGAAGTACAATTTCTAAATATACATCACCTGTATACATATATGTGTATTTGTGCTGGAGGTTAATTGCAGAACTTCACCTATTCTCATCAAGAGTTTCAACCCCAACCCATATTTATGCATCTAGTTTTATGAATAGAATGTTTAAAAAGAATGAAGCCATATAAGTTTCTTTTACAGAAGTGTTTGCCAGGAATTAAACCCAGAGCTTTGTGCATGCTAAGCACGTGCTCTACCACTGAATTACAACTCCAACTCTAACAATATACAGATTTCAATTTGAGGTTTTCTTTGCATAGAAATTACCTCATTTATTCTTTTATGTTTTATACTATTCCATGAGTTTTTATGACCATTTTAATTTCATAAGGGTATTACAGAAAGGGAATGATCAGACCATGTTAGTGATTACTCATCTAAAAGAGATTTATTACTTAGTAATATAGAGAAACATTTTTCACCACACGATAAAGAAAGTATTTGGTGAGAGTACTCATGAGATAAAACCAAGACTTAAGTAGTGCTGCATGTAAAGGGATTCGTAATAAAAACTTGGATGTACCGTGTGAGTCATACATTCATTCATTCATGCATTCTGAATTAAAACAATGACACCATTTAAAATTTTAATCTTGGTGAATAGTATGGACAATAGCATTTTATAAGTAGAACTTGAAATAATTAAGAAGATATGATTAGATAAACAAATATACTGCTTAATTTAGTACACTTTGGTGATTCTTTTTTTGAGAGATGGACTTTCTATGTAGTTCAGGATGGACTTGAACTCACTATATAGCCAAGGCTAGCCTTAAATTTGCTGCAGTTTTCCTGCATCAGACTCTTCAGTGCTGAGATTAAAGCTTGTAACACCATGCCCTGCAAGCTTGATCATTAATTTATGAGAAAAATCAATGTAAAATAAAAATAACGAAGAGAAAAATAGATTAAAAGCCAAAAGAACAAAATGCAATAATGACATGGTTCTGAAGCACTGGAATTTCTATTTCATTTTTCATGGTACAATTTGTTGAAAAAAAGGCAAACTGAGTGTTGTAACGAATATACAAGGCATTTGGGCCTGAAGGTACATGCCTATAAACCAAGTGATTTAAGAGGCTAAGGGCAAGAGGATCATAAGTTCAAGCCCAACCTAGTGCACTTAACAAGTTGTGAATACCTGTTTCAAAATTCAAAATAATAAATGATAAGGGAGAGGAACATAGATCAGTGCAAAAGTCCTCAGTTCAATATCCAGTAAATTCCAGACAAACATTTCTTTTGGGAAGGGCTTTCTAAGTGCAAAGTGAATTCCTAAGGTATGAAAAAAACCTTATACGCATGAAAGGCCTTGTGGATGCTTTCCTCTGAGGTGCAAGTTTTTCCTATAATTTCATGGGATTTTTTGTTTTGTTTGTTTGTTTTATGTGGTGCTGAGGATCGAACTCACAACCTCACACTTGCCAGGCAAGTGCTGATGCCACTGAGCTAAATCCCTGGCATTTTTTCTATAGAATACTGGGAATACCAGTAATAAGCATCATTCACAGCTGGTTGCACACAGCACTTCCTACTGGCACATCAAATGAAGAGCGATTTCTAAGCAAAATATTTCAAAGGGAAGAAATACACAAGTATTTTCATTCAAACACATAGCTATGTATGTGTTCTCTTACAGTATTAATAGAACTTTTAAGATTACTTCACAGAAACTCTAAACCACAAAACCAGACTGCTGAATTTTAATGATTCTTAAACTCCCAAGAATAAAAAATGATTTGAAGCATAGGAAATTATGAAAAATAACTAAGCTAACATATGAAGTTTTTAGATCAGAGAAACAGATAAATGCAAAATCATTTCATTTTAGTCTTAATTTTTTTATACTTATGGTCAGAGAAGTAAGCATCCAATGACAAAATATGACAAATCTCCAAATAATCTGTCTTTAGTAAATATGAATGATTTAGCAAAACTACAGAAGTGAATAATCACTGATGAAGGCAGATGATAAAATAACTTTTCTAGGTGTAAGGTTTATAACCATGTCTAAACCTCATTACAATCAAAGATTTAAAATTTCATGACACTGTTCCAAGAGTTTAAAGGTATATGGTAGATTTTAATCAAGGATCATCTATAAAAGTGTAAGGGCCACTACCATGAAATTTTGCAACAGGGAAGATGAGATTCCAAGGTGCACAATTAGAATCTATGAATCAAAAATTACTAAGAGCAAGCATATTGGAACACATGAAATTCTAACCAAACCAATCTCTATATTGAAGATAGAATAGGATTTTCACAAAACATGTGAAAATATGTTAAGAAGCAAGAAAAATAATGCTATATCAAGGGTGGAAAGCCACAGCCAGTAATTAACCCAACATGGCAATATTCCAGCTAAAATTGGACAAAATCATTCATAGTGAAGAAATGATGCAAAGAAATAAAATCACCCATAGTGAAGATCTAGTGGAGAGAACAGACCAGAAGATCCTGATAATAGTTTTCTCAAGGAGCAAATCTTCATCACTCCTCTCTCTGAGTCCATAAAAGCAAGGCCCTTCTTTCTTTCTCTGAACAACATGGATCTGTCTGCACACTTCATCACTTTGTTTCTTCAAGACCATTTCAGTCTTTGCTCAAGCACAACAGTAGAGAATATTGGCTGTGTGATGTTAGCACTCAGTTATCTAATCAGTGTTGTAGTCAGGGGTTGTGAAAAGAAAAATAAAAATCAGCACATGGAGTTTACAATATTATTTTTATGATGGTCACCCATAATTAACGCAAGAAAATGCAGAAAATCTATCCACAACACCAAAGACATAGAACATTTATGCAAAGGCCTAAGTCCCACAGCAATGTCCCACAAGAGTCCAGATGAAGAGCCAGAGCTCATGACAATGCCTCCCATGAGTCCAGCTGGAGGTCTAGAGCTCACAAGAAGGACTCACATCAATCTCTTTTATGGATCCCTACTGGGAAGGCCTGAATGTCAGCAGTGGAAGCTAGGAAGTCTATGCCAGCAGGGCAAAGGAGCTGTGCTGGTAGGTTGAAGGTTCTATACTGGAGCCAAGAAGTCACACTTACAACAAAGAGCAGGGCTGTCCTGAAAAGTACCACAGCCATCCACAGTGACATGAAGGCCCCAAGCTCCTCCAACAACAAGCACAGTGAAGTACATTCCAGAAAGCCAGCATGATGAGTTCATCCTGGAGAATAAGCAGTGTATGTCTTCCCCTCTGGAGCCAGGAAGCAATGCTCAATGTGAGGACCAGTACTTCTTAATCCAAGCACTCAAGCAACTAAGGGAGGTATATTATTGCAAGTTCAAGGCCAGCCTGGGCTACAAAAGGAGCTCAAGGCCAGCCTAACTGCATAGCAAGCCCTGTCTCTAAAACACACACACACACACACTCACACAGAACTCATGTAATTACGTGCTTTACATACTTACTTAAATTACATTTTAAAACAGTGAGCACTCTATTAATTCGCCACACTATGTGATTTCTTTTCTCCAGAAGTTTTTAGGAGTTCTTTTGATTGGGCTGGCTGCTGTTGCTCTTTTGTAATGGAGGCAAATTCTCTCTTCACAGGAACTGGAAGACTTTGTGCAGAGCTCTGGAGAACACGGCATTGTGATATTTAGTCTGGGGTCAATGGTCATGAACCTGACAGAAGACATAGCCAATGCGATCGCTTCAGGCCTTGCTCAGATTCCACAGAAGGTTAGCTAAAGTGCTTCAGTGGTAGCCCTGTACTTACGAAGCTTGTAAAGAGTCTGATTACTGAAATTTCCTTGGTGAAAAATATACCTTCTTAAGTTTGTTCATTCATACCATAAATAACTTTAAAACAAATGTATCAGCCATGCATTCAAAGAGTACATAGGGTATTTTGTGCACCACTGTGGTCAGTAACATATTTTTCCTTTCAAATTTTTCATTTTTTTAATGATTAAAAAACTGAATGTACAGGACTAAATAATAGAGAACACTAATTTTTATATATTCATAAGCTTATTAAACAAACTATGTTTCTTAAAACACACAAAAATGTATACCAGAACTATGACTTTGTACTTTGATAGATCAAATTGCAAATAGAGAACCATTTTCAAAATGTACCAAAATCCATTTGAAAAGTTTAAATATCAGCACTAACTTTGATACAAATGAACATTTAATGTAAAATTGATACCGATGTTCTTGCTGTCTTGAGTAACATGTTTTTCATTTTTGTTTTTTTTTTATTTTAAAGATAGTAAAATCCAACTAAACAAAACAGAACAAAGCCAATCAAAACAATGCACCAAGCCTGGGGATTTAGTTCAGCAGCATAAGTGCCTGCCTTGCAAGCACATGGTCATGAGTTTGATCCCCGGTACCAAAAAGAACCAAATGATCAAAATTGGTACAGAATTTCATAGTAGGACATGATGAAAACAAAATAGCTACCATAATGTATCTTGTTATCTTGACAGTATTTGTCCATTCTATCAGATATAGCAAAATCAAACCAAAAACAAAATGAATAAAACCAATCAAACTATAATATTTAATAAACAAAAACAATTAATCAGAAGAAAGCAAACCAGTGAGAAAATATTGAAAAACAAGATAGAATGAAATCCCCCATATCTCCTATATTGCATACTGACATCCTCCCAACAGATGCTTGGATTGCTGTATAATCATACAAACAATACATACAAGCAATACATGACTTAAGTACCTTAGTTGTTATAAACGCAGTCTGTCCTCTGAACTAGCTAGTTGCTTATGGTGAGGAGACTAGAAAGGGGGTGACACATGGACAGTCTGATGCTCAGCCCACATGCCAATAGGCTTATGGGTCACAATGCCTTTTCTCTCCTTGAACCCATGTGGATCATGCAGTTTACCAGAAAGACTGGGTAGTTGACTTCTGGGTTGGTCCCCCAAGTCCTAGCATGGCTGACTCTTGGAACATGCTGACTTTTCTCTCTCTGGGACCTGGGAGGCTGGTGTGGTTTACAAAAAAGGTTGGTTAGCTGATATCTGGGTTGGATCCCCAAGTTGCAACAAGAGAGAGCAACAGGAGATGCTGACTTTTCTCTCCCTGGAACCTAAGTGGCTCATATGGCTTAGCATAAAGTCTAGTCATTTGATTTCTTTTATGGTCCCCTAAGTCACAGGATCACTGTTTCTTGATCCCCAAGTTGCAACAAGAAAGAGCATCAGAAGATGCTGAATTTTCTCTCGCTAGAACCCATGGTGCTCACATGGCTTACTAGAAAGGCTGACTAGTTGATTTCTTGGTTGGTCCCCCAAGTCCCAGTATGGCTAATTCTCAGGAGATACTGACTTTTCTCTGACTGGAACCAGTGTGTCTTGTGCAGCTTCTCAGAATTGCTGGCTAGTTCATTTCTTGGTTCATGTCCCAAGCCCCACCATGGATCATTCTCTGGAGAAGCTCACTTTTCTTTAACTAGAACCTGCTCAGCTTGTGCTGCTTATTGGAATTGCTGGCTAACTCATTTCTTGGTTTGTCCCCCAAGTCCCAGCATGGCCAATTCTTTTCCCTGGAACCCTGCATGGTTTGCATGGCTTACCAGAAAGACTGGCTAGCTGATGTCCTGTTTGGTCTCCCAAGTCCCATTATGGCTGTTTCCCTTTCTGTGTCACTTTAGTGTCTGCAAAAATGGTTGCAAAATAGATAAGAATGTGTAGTCCTTGAAAATGTCTACTATGGCAAAAGGAAACTAGCTCTGGATTACATAGTATTGTGATATTTACTCTGGGATCAAAGGTCAACAACCTAACAGAAGGCAGAACCAATGTGATTGCTTCAGCTTTTGCTCAGATTCCATGAAATGTTACCTAAAGTGCTTCAGTGCTGGAGAAGTACATAATGAAGGTATAAAATTCCTCATTACAGAAATTTGCTTGGTGAAAAATACACCTTCTTGTGTTTGGTCATTCAGGCCACAAATAACTTTACAAGAAAGATACCAGCCATACATTCAAAGAGTACACAGTGTACTTTGTACGCCACTGTGATCAGAAAGATGTATTTGTTTCACAGTTTTCATTTTTTTAAAGATTAAAAAGTGAATGTACAGGATTCAATAATAGAAAACACAAACTTTTTCTTTTATCTATCCATAATGTTTAGTTAAAAAATCATGTTTGTTAAGCACACAAAGAGGTATACCAGATCTGTGATTCTGTATTTTGATAGATCAAATTGCAAATAGAGAACTTTTGTCAGAATGTACCAAAATCCATTTGGAAGGTTTAAATGGCAGCTAGGACTTTGATATAAATGAACATTTAAAATGAAATTGATATGGATATTCTTGCTGTCATGAGTAACTTTTTTTCAATTATTCAGTGTCATTTTAGATTCAATAAAATAGTTGCAAAATAGATAAGAATTTGTACTCTTTGAAGATATCTACTACTGTAAAAGAGAACTAGTATTGTAAACAGAACATTTTGAAGTTGAGGAGGAAAAGGAAGTTGGTAGTATAATATTTTAATATGTGCTATATAATCTTACTTCATCTATATATTAAAATAATTAATAGTTAATATATAAAAAATAGAATGGTGGAGACTGGAAATTGTAACATACATAGTACACAGGGGAAGGGGAAAACATGCAAAAGCCATCAAGCCTGTGAAACATGGCCTGGAATTTGTTGTTCCTAAGTTCAGGCAGAGAGTGCAATATAGTTCAGGTGCCCTGAACTGGAGGAAGTGTGTCTCTTTTATAGGGATGGAGAGGAGGCAAAGTACATTAGACAGGGAGATCTCAATAAACATCTGTGGTTAAAGTTTTCAGGCAGTCTTGCATCTCAGTAGGCAGAGTCTTGAATTGCATGATACAAATTCTTGAGTGTCTCCGGATGTCCCCAGGACATGTAAAATTCCTTGGCCAATCTTATAACCATTCCTGTGCTTGTGGATTATCACCCACTGATCAGGCCTACAATCTCTCAAATAAGTGGATGGTAAAAGCTTAAATAAAAGAGACAAGTGGTATGATTTTAGGCTCCAGGGGAGTCAAAACTCTCTAGCAGAGTTTGAGATTCTCTGAGGGCTGAAACAAAAAACTTCTCTATATTTGTCTGGTATTCAAACAAAGGGAGTCTATATTTATTTGGTATTCAAACAAAGGGAGGGATACTGAGGAAAATGCATGCAGGAACTGAGCAGGACCTTGGGAGTCAGTTCAAAGACTTCTCCAAGTAGTAAATTATGCTAATTTAGGAGAACTCTCTTGTCCTCCAGGTTGCAGAAGAGAAGCCTGCAGCTAGAATCTCTGTTTAGCTAATTGAGGTTGGAGCCAAGTGTCCTCTGCTGTGGCCTCATCTTGTTCTTTAAGGCCTCATGCCATCACCAGCAACAATAGGCCTCAAATGGCACCAGTAATTCAAAGTTTCACTTATTATAAATCACCTGCCCATCTCCAGACAAGGGTCTTAGACTTGAGGCAGGTTCACTAGTAAACATAGGAAGCCAATTGGTTAATTTGAAATCCTGCCTAGTGTTCTCCATAAGTTTGTGGCAGTCTCCAGTGCTGAGCTGAGGTCCCTGCTAAGCACAGTAGTGCTTCTACTGGTAAGAAGGCTGGAATCTAGCGGAGTCAGGTTTGATTGGAACCTTACAAAAATTTGTTATGGTGGTATTTTTCTTGTTTTTCTTATTAGAAAATAATATACCCCTTGGAATGAGGGCTTTTGATATTGGGAAAAGAAACTCAATCTTCTAACTGTCTTGTGAGTTTATGTTCTCTAAAATTGAAGATAGAGTTCTAGGAACAACAGAGGTTAGGAGCAGAATATATTTATTTGGGGGAAAAAAGCTTCTGTTGGAGAGGTGCCTGAGTGGGTTGCTGAAGACCTTGCATTTTAGACAGACTTTTATAGATCAAAACCATGAAGTTATCTGAGTTCAAGGTGGAAAAAATGGGAAATTGCAAGGTGAGCATAAGGTAAGACAAAACTATGGTCAAATGATAAGATTTTGTGTATAATTGTTCAAGTAATATTGATTAAATCAGGATAAAATGGGGAAGTAAGTCAGAAAGCAGCAGCCTTGGAAGAGAAGAGGAACTTTTCATGGCGGGGGTGGGTCAGTGGCTCTTCCTGGCTCTCCCAAGATGATGGACCTATTTAAACTATCAACCACTGTTGTTTATTCTTAAAGGAAGTATATGAGTGCATTCCCTTCATCTTTTGTCCTGAGGTCTGCCCATCACAGGATCCTCCTATGTCTCTCACACAGTTGCAATGCATCTGATTCTCTGCACTTTCTCTTCTAGGGGTCCAGCTCAGCCTCACTGCCTAAAACAGCCCTGCCCCACTTAGCTGTCCACAACATTGTAATGCCAACTTTTAATGTTTGTCTCAATTTATCTTCAAAAATGCTTTATTTTAAATCCTAGATATGCTTGGAGACAATAAAATTTACTTTAAACAGATGAAATAAGTCATCCTTGATATTTTCATATAGATATAAAATGCTTGCATCATTAATTTTGAAAATTTCTAAAATTTTCAATCTCTGTAGTAATTTAAAGTTTTTAGAATATGATAAAATATTGTCATGAGAGATACAGAGATAGTGTCTCTATTAGTCAGTGCTGACTGATGAAACAGATTTAAAATATGATGTGAAGATATATAAACATTTACAAGATTGGCTGACAATGGTTGCCCACTAATCAGGTGTGGAATATTGCAAATGTCTGTCTGTGCACTGGAGATCTAAAGGACTCCGTTGCAGGTCTGGGGCTCACTGTTATATCCTGGGTAATTCTCTCTGTGGAAGCCAAAGTGTTTGCAGTGGAAGATTGTAAGGTCTGTGCTAGAGGCTGAAGGGTTGTTCTGGAGGCTGAAAAGTTTGTGAAGGAAGCCAGGCAACATCATCATTCATGGTGACGGTAAAGGCTGAAGCTGTTCAAAAGGAACAGAAGCAAACCTTTCTTTATTTCTTTTTTATTTTGTTCAGGATAAAAGACTCCCTGGGGCCTTCAGTAAGTCCCGCAGCCACACTCAGAATGATGCTGATCCAATACAGTTGGCCATGTCTTGCTCAAATTCACACAATCAGTCAACAATCACAATTATCAACTTGACAAACAGACTTTAAAACACTCTTTGCCATTTCAGTATTATCATACTTCCTGATGATATAGCTAAATGAAACACCAACCTTTGTCTGGTACAAGTTCATATTTTCTAAAATTGAAGAATGAATTTTAGGAACAGTGTAGGTTAAGAGCACAATAAATTCATTGAGAGAAAGAAAACTTTATGTCTGAGAGAGAGACCAAAATGATCATGAGCAGGTTGCCAAAACTGTCTTTTATAGGGATTTTTATAAAGTAAAAGAGTGAGACCAGTTCAAGGTACGGAAAACTGGGAACTTGCAAGGGAGATGGGCATAAGTTGGGACAGAATTATGGTTAACCAATAAGATTAACCGTTCAGGTAAAATTGGTTACATTGGGAAAAAATGGGAAAGAAAGTCAAGTTAGAAAGCAGGCATTCTTAGAGACCAGTGACTCCTAGGGGGTTGGAATGGTGACTCCTGACTTCCCCTGGGTGATAGGAAACTTGTTTAAAAGATCAGTCCTTAAGATATAGATGTATTTGTTTGATCTTTTGTCTTAGGCCTGGCCCACAGCAGGAGGTGTCTGTGTCCTCCACTGTTGCAAGGTATTTGGGCTTCTGCACTGTCTCCTTTGAGGATCTGGCTCCGTCACACTGCCTACAATATTTCTCACTCAGCTGTCTGAAAATCACCCCTCTGAACTTCCATGACAGGATAGTGAGTGATGACCAATCTTCAGGTTGAGGAGGATCATAGTTGGTAAAAGGCAGTCAGAGGTACTCCTGTGGAGATAATGTTTGGAGGCCCTAAGTAGACAAACAGGCATTTTCACCTTGGGTAGGTGCACAGTTTTAAGTCTGGAGGAGTCAAGGCCAAAGAAACAGTTAAGTAGGTATGGGACAAAGATTAAAATCAATAAGACAATCATGAATATAGTTAACAAAGTTTTTTGCCAAGAGTAGGTGGAAATAATTTCTATAAGGACAAAGTCAAGGGAATTTTAGAATCTGACATGTCATTGATTTGTCATCTAATATTCTGGGTAGTTTTTGAGATATTAGCAGAAGGATTAGGAATGTACGTATGTTTAGTTTTTACAATTGCACAAGTACTCCCCTGTGCTGCTATTAGAGTGTTTGATGCCATCCAACTTTGCAGGACAGCCTGTCTAATAAATTTATTTTTCTCATTTAGAAGAGATATCAGTTGTAGTATCATTTAATACTCACTATATATATATATATATATATATATATATATATATATATATATATATCACATATATCACATAACTCTCTCTGGACAAGATCTGGTGGACTGAAGCAAAAAGAATCTAAAAAGAATCTAGCATATATTGGTTTTATCTGTATGATGTCTTGCAGTTTGGCACATTTAGGCAAATACAATTTTTTATCAAAGCATGAGTGGTAGTACTGACACATAAGTTTAGAAACTATTTCTAAATTATGACAATTGTAACCCATTGACTCTTATGTCCTTTTATTGATTTTGTCTTGATTCTTTTTAAGTTTTGGTTACATAATTATCTCTAAATTTTGATCATGTAGGAAATGAGATTAAATCATTATTTTGACAAATGAAATTCTTTTGAGTTTTTAGATGTAAACAAAAATATGTGCTATAGTTGTAAAAATCAATCTCAGCATCATTTTGATTAGTTGGCAACTTGGAATATATACATGACAGTAATTATACAGAATAAAATATTTCCAGGATTGGAGTTGGGTTTTAAGCAAAACTAAAAAAAATTAGTATATAGAAAATTATCCCACTTACAGCGGTTTTTTGTTTGTTTGTTTTGTGTCAGGAATCAAACTCACAACCTTGCACTTGCCAGGCACTTATGCCACTTAGTTAAATCCCGGCCCTCCCATTTATAGTTAAAGTAACTTATATTTTGGTGACTATATTGAGGTACACTGACTGGAACAAAGACCAGAGTTCAGAAGGACAAAGAAACATATGCCAATGTCCAGCAATCAGCTGGTTTTTATCTTTGTCATGATTACTCAGCAGTCCTCTGTAGAGATGACAGGTAGACATGACAGTCTGGCCAGGAGGGAGGAGATGAGTGCCCTGAGACCCTTCAGTCCTACTGGACCACTTGATAGGATGGGTCTGAACTCTGGCACCTTGACCTCAGAGGGCAGTCCAGCCTCCAGTGGTCACCTTTGTAGGTAGGGAATGGCTTGGGCATCTTAAGGCAGTCTCTCTTAAAGTGACCTGGTTTGTGGCAGGGATAGCAGGTAAATGTCATCATCAAGCCCTTCTTGGAACCTCAAGAATTATACTTAAGCTCTGTGCTTATAAGACCACAATAAAGGCAGCCATTTATTTTTGTATTTGGTCTCTTTGTTTTCTCTCTTTGGTTTTTTCCCAGTCCTGATTATTGAATGCTAAGGAAGCAGTTTTACTAAAGAATCAAGTGAACTATCTGGAGCAAAGCCTAGCTTTTACTAATGTCTGGAGTTGACTGAGTAATAAACATATCTTTAAGCAAAAATCTGTCCATCTATTGAATCAGGATCTATGGACATATGTTTATAAGTGTCTCTGATAAATGATCTAAGAAATCAGAGGTGTTTTCACCTTTCTCCTGAGAAATGGCTGACAACTTAAAATAACTAGAAGGCTTGGTTTTTGTCCTTCTTAGACTTCAAGAACACACACACAAAACTCTCCTATTCAAATCTCCTGTATTGTTGTCAGGCCACTTCAGGTATTGGCTGGGAACTGCTTGTGCACCATTGGGGACTGGTGGTTCCCCAGGCTGTCCCTCTTCTGGCCTTCTACAGTTAACAATATGATATTCACTTGCAAAAGCAATAGCAGCTTGTAACGCTGCTTGTGTTTCCCTACAAGTCAATGATTTTGTTTTTGTTTTTCTATCGGTACCAGGGATTGAATTTATGACCACATGCTTTCAAAGCAGGCACTTATGCCGCTGAACTAAATCCTCAGCCCTAGAACTCAATGTTTGGTATTAAGAGTAACATTACATCTTCCCAGCCTAGCTCATAGATCTGAGTAAATCCTCTAAAGACATTGAAATACTTATCAGGGTCATCTGAAAATTTTTGTAGTTGTAACTGAATTTGCTTTAGGCCACTGAGAGAAAGAGTTGTATGACTTAGAGTGGTCTCATAAGGATTATAATTATACCTGGGGCGTAGATAAAAATTATCTTTTAATGCAAAGTTTCAACATAATTCAGTTCTAACCATTTTCCTTTTTTACAGTATGATTTTAGTTGTAAGAAAATATCATAATAATACTTTCCTTTGTATTTCATGTTGGCCCTAGGGAGTAAGTAGGCCATATGCTTATGCAGAGAAATACTAATTGACTCTGATGGGATTTTCAGTGCAAGGAAAGAGCAAAAAGAATATAAAGAAACAGTAGCCTTTATTTAAGGACACGCAGAAGTGTCCCATGACCAAAGACAGCTGGGCCACTTCTGATCAGGATGTAAGGTATGGGGATGTATATATAACCTCTGACTGGGGTTTGCACTTAGGGTGGGCATTGGTGATGCACAAGTAGCTGATTAGGACCTTTTGGCACCACAGGTAGAATGCAAAGCCAGTTGTCATAGGGGAAGATGGAAGTGACCTCAAGATAAACATCCCTTAGTCCTGCCTCTACTGCCATAATATACTATCTAGGGCAAAATCCTTTCAGACTCTTTTTCAACAGGGAAGGGGCAAACATCTTCCATAGCTTAAGAGTGCATTCCAAAGGCATAAGGGACTTTAGCATTGAGTTTCTCATGTATGTAATGCAAAAATTAAGGCAAAAGGGTATAAGGTCTTTTTTCAGAACCAGGAATCAAACTCAGGAACTTTTGCTGATCTTTGTCCCTAGCCATTTACTGCATGAAACTTTAATACTGAGCTATCTAGCTATGCAAAAAGGAGATAAATTAAGGTGTTCCATTTTATTCATACTTGATAAATGTCCTCAAGGTGTCCCTCAGGTTAATTCTGCTCCATGGCAGGTGGATGTCCTCTGGAGAGAGTAGAAGATAAATTCAGCCACTCCATCTACCCTTGGCCTGGTACACAATCTTATCTCCCTAGTTAGATAGTTCATGAACTTTGTTTCCATAGGAATGCTTAAAGAAGAAAGCATAGCTTTGTTTATTGGGACTTTGTTTATTGGGACTTTGTTCATTAAAGCTACTTTGTTTATTGGGAGAGATCATAATTTAAAAGGTGAGGTGGAAGACGAATGGTTTCGGGTTGTAAAGTAACTTTCCTCTAGAGATAGGTAGAATAATTCACTGAAGAAGCTTTGCCCCATGAACTAGGACAAAGAAGTTTCCAGACATTTGTCTCCCATTCAATTGTCTAGGTAACCTTTCCTAGTAACAGGACAAAGCTATATTTTATTAAAATTTTTAGATCTTTGAAGGTCACAGGTTAAATTTATCTATTGTCTAGCGATCACATTTCACCAGTCTTTGGGGCACACTGAAAAGAAAAGGCTATTTGCTCTCAGTTAACATATGTAAGGCACAATTCTAAGTCCTTCCCTGTTAGTTTCTTTTGAAATGTAAAAAGCTGTTGCTGGGTAATTTTGAGAGAGGTAGTCTAACTGCCTGAAAAGTTTAGGGAACAGTTTTAGCTTCCTAGCAGAAATATCTAATAGACAGGTAAGTGGAGGTTTTCTGTGGTTGGAGACCCAGGGACCACTGAGGAAACCTTGAGTGTCTTGGCCATGATCCCTGAGTTCTCAATTTGCATTAGCTCACACAACCAGAGGTCAGTCTTCAGAGGGAATCCAGATGTTTGGTTAACACTGCATTGGCCCCAGTGGCCACTGGCTTCAATGGGGATTCACCAAACTGATGCTGGGAAAACCTGTCATCCTCTTTTAGGAGTGACAGCTGTTATAACCACTGACTGTCAAAGTTATATAAGGGATAGTTAAAAGTCTGAGCAAGATCATTACTTAGTGCTCTATGAATTTACAATAAAGGTTTTAAAGTCCACAACTTGAAAGTTTGGAAAGCCTCCTTAGTTGAAAATGTGTTTAGGTCCCATACCTATGCTGCTGTTGAAGGTAAGCTTCTTCCATTCTCATGTGAAAGCTGGTTCTTCCCACTGTGTCTCAGGTTTGATTTCTGGAAAAGATCATAGCCCAGAATGTTAAGCAGGGACATGGCTCTTATGTATGCTCTCCTTGACAGACATGATTCCAATGTCTCTTCTGGCCCTGGGAAGAGGTATGTGTCCTTCATCTAAGGTGACTTCTTTATCTTCAGGTGTAGCAAACACTCATTTTCTATGGCTTAACTTAGAAGGAAAAGGTTGAAATAATCTAGAGTTCTCCCCAGTTTCACATGCTTCTCTAAGGAAAGAACAAAGTGGAAAATGAGTAGAGGTAAGTCAAAGGAAGGAAACTGAAGCAGAACAGGCTTGACATTTCCTCTAAAGTACAGAGGAGGATCAGAACCTGTCTGACTCAGTGAAATCTGTCCTCCAAGTCTTGAAGAATGGCCACCAGCCTAGTGCTTTTTTAAATGTGGAAGGAGTCCAATGTTTTATTTTCTAAGTATGACATGGATTTCATTTAAGGGAATCATTTTACAGAAGTTTACATTAAGTCTCTTAGGGATGTTCAATTATTATTATCTCTAGTGTGATAAGCTAAATACAGTCAAGCAAGGAATACTAGTAACTTTAGCAACTAATTAAATTTAACAAGTACAAGAGCAAAATAATTAAAATGTACCATTAAAAAATATCATAACCTTATAATTTTCCCATGTTTTATCCTAGACTTGCTAGTTTTACAAAACTATATGAGATAAAGCATCTATAAACACTGGGGAGACAGAATACAAAATTTGAAGCATAAAAATTTGTTACCTAAATGAGTCCCAGTCAGAACTATGAAACAAAAGCAAATTCTTGCCTTTGTTCAATGATCTCAGTGGAAGACCTCCAAATGATATAGGAGAATGAAACTCCCAACTTAGTATATATCTGGTATGGACTTGTGTTCTCTAAAATCAAAGAATGGATTTTAGGAACAGTGGGGTTAATAACAGAATATATTTATTGAAAGAAAGAAAGATTCTGTCATTGAGAGACAGAAAAGGTCCCAAGTGGGTTGCCAAAGATTGACTTTTTAGAGACTTTGATAGAGTAAAATCATGTGGTGAGCACAGTTCAAGGTGGGAAAACTGGGAAATCACCAGGTGGATGGGCATAAGATAGAACAGAATTATGGTTAACCAATAAGATTAATTGTTCAGTTAAAATTGATTACATCGGGGACAAATAGTGAAGCAGGTCATGTAGAAAGTGGGCAGTCTTAGGGAACAGAGAATCTGCACTAGGGGATTGGGATGGTGGTTCCTGACTTCCTCAGAGTGATAGAGAACTATTTAGAGTATCAGTCCTTAGGATATGGGTGCATTTGTTCCATCTTTGTCTTTGGCCTGGCCCACAGCAAGAGATATTTGTCTCCTCCACTGTTGCTAGGTATATGGGCTTCTGCACTGTCTCCTTTGAGAGCCCAGCCCTTTTGAAACTGATTTGTTAGATAGAGAATAGTGAATATTGTGGAGCTACAGAGAAGAAAATCCTAGGATGCTGTGAGCAAAAACTAATGAGGGATTCTGGCAGAGCTCAGAAGACCAAGTGCCAATAGGAAGGGAAGTCAGTCAATGCCCTCATGACAGAGTAACACAGGAGGCTCCTGCTTTTGAATGAAGTTGAATGTACAATGGAGACAGAAAAGTCAGAGGCACTCAGAACAGGGAACACAATCTAATGAAAGACTTGGGCAGATATATATGGAGACTGTCCAGGAAAGAAGCTACATAGTTCACAACCAGCAAAGCTATAACACTCCAATACTTTAGATCACAAATCTCATCATCATGTATCCTGCGTAGCAGCCATCAGGGTAAAGCTCTTAATATTTGCCATATTGTGGGCTAGGATTTAGGTCAGTGGCGCAAGAAGTTGCCTGGTAAGTGCAAGGTCATGAGTTTGATATCCAGAACTAAAAAAAAGATAATATTTGCCCTATTGAGTCAGGCTGGCTTTGGCCTGACTATTTCTCATCCTGATATTTCTCTCCCTGAAATGAAACTACTTACCTTAGACCACAGAACCACTGGATTACATAACATGATCTTTGTTTTAGAAAGGTTCAGAAATGGGAGCTTTTTGGAATGCAAGAGGCAGCTTTTACTTGCACTTTGAGCAATAGGGCATCTGTTGAGTCTTTGGGAAGAGACCATCAGATTTTCATGTCAGATTATTGTCAGACAACTGGTTATTGTCCATTTTGGGGAGATTCAGTATGATTTAAGGAGATTTGCTTTTAGTGCTGAACTACAAGTTCTAAATTAAGTTTAGTTGTCTGTTGTTTGTTTCATTAGCTGCCAAGATGATCAATAAAGCATACAGCTCAGTGTTTGTAGAAATATTCAGGAAGTGTGACCTGGGGTACTTTATCTGTTTCATGGCCCATAATGTTTATGACCCATTCCTCTGGCACTGCTCCCCTGCCTTGCTTGGGGGACAACAATAAGTAAGCAATGACATTCCAGCATACCCTTCACCCTTGATGCTTCTCTCTGGGACCTTTGCCAACCATGAACTGAATCTACTGAAACTGGGAGCCAAATAATCTCCTTTGAGCTATCAGGGTCCCGGCCCTTTGAATTTCTGCCTGTAATGACAAAGCTATCAAATACACCAACACAGTGTGCAAGTGTCAACCTAATGAATTAGAGGAAGAGAAATCACACCCTATTATGATAGATTTGCTTCTGTCAAATCAGAAAGAGGACTGATGTCAATGAAAGACCTACTCTGAATTAAAAATATATTCTCCATAATAAAATAGCATGAAACAAATGATCACAAATAAATTTCCTCACATAGCACATTTGGAAAGTAGCATTATATTTAGTACTTTAGAATTAATACCAAATATAGATTCTTTAGTGTGTAGTCAGATATTTTTATAAATGGTTACAGGAGAATTATAGTGACTATCTCTGAAATATGCATATATGATAACAATGAACTCATTTCTCTAAGTTTCAGCTTATGAAGCATTAAGATTTCATCCCAAATTTAACAAGTACAAAATAGATACAGGGAAAGTAAGAATTTTATGCGCATCTCCATTTTAGAACTTAACGTTGTCATCTCTCATTCTCATTTCCTTACCTGTCATTTGATAGACATTAAATTGTATGATTTCCTAAACTCTTTAGCCTTTAATCATGTAGTAATCTAAAATTTGACTAAAGTAAGTAGAGATTTTCTTATTCTAAAAGGTTGTATGGAGATATGATGGCAAGAAACCAGCCACTCTAGGACCCAACACTCTGCTGTACAAATGGATCCCTCAGAATGACCTGCTTGGTAAGACTGCAGAAAACAAATACTGACACATGAGTAACACACAGTGGAGAAGGTCACAGTCCTAGAGAAAACAGGTGTATTGAAATTAACTATGAATGGTGAAAAACATTCCTAATATTTCTACATTTATGTTCCAATCCTAGGACAAAATTGGATTAAGAACAACTATTGATATTTTATTACACAGTAACAGTATTTTAGGTTAAAAGAATTTTTCACTCAGTTCCCACCTTCTTTTATTTTGTGTATCTTGCACTTCACACCTATCCATTTGCCTATTGCACAGTTATTGCAAATTTGGCTGAAAACTAAAGATCTCTTTTATTACATCTGATTATTTTCATTAGAAAATATTCCAGGTCAAAAGGTGATAAAACACTTTTTATGAAAACTAAACTTTTCTTCCTGGGGTTGCAGAGCCCCAAAGACTCCCTGATTCCCAGCACACCTATGAAACTCAGGAACCTGGTTATGTCTGGGGCTCACATATTCTCCCATGACACTGCTTAGCTTTTTACATGGTGTTTCTTTCTTCTGGGGTATGTCCCTTCTTCCTACCTACCTTTCAACCTTGTTTGAGTTTATCAAGTCTCAATTCGCACACCACATTTTCCTTGCTATGCTCACTTCCCTTTTAGTGGACTGAGAACATTTAACGTAGATTGATACTTATAATTTATTACTTAAAAAACACTGTTTCAATGCCTTTTATTGTAATTTCTTATCTTATTTTTAAGACTGATAATTTTCTTTAAATTCTCCCTTTGTAGGTCACCCAAAAACTAAAGCTTTTGTAACTCATGGTGGAACCAATGGCATCTATGAAGCAATCCACCATGGCATCCCTATGGTGGGCATTCCTCTGTTTGGGGATCAGGCTGATAACATTGTCCACCTGAAGGCCAAAGGAGCAGCTGTTAGACTGAACTTCATCACAATGTCAAGTACAGATTTGGTAAATGCAGTGAATACAGTCATTAATGATCCTTCGTGAGTACAAATTTTATCTACTAGGCATTTTTATACATGAGTTATCATGACAATAAAAATAAAATTCACTCTAAATTTGAGTCTAATTGTAAAATCTCAAATTATTTACTGTTAACCATTGATTTTAAAACTACTAAAAAATAAGTTAATAAAGCTACCAACTGACCTACCGCTTGACCAGTAAATGGTAAAATAATTTTTAAAACATATTTTGAAATATTTGCTATGTACTGAAATTTAATAAATGGATTTTATTGATATCATACATTCCATAGGTGAAAATGATAACGAAGTTGAAGAATTATGGGAAAATCATTAAAATCAGTACCTAAATTTTCTGAAATTTTTCATTTTTTTCTTAATTTGTACACATTTTCGGCCACATATAACCTTTCCTCCCTGAAAGTTCAGGTTTTTGGTCTTTTGTCTTAGTGATGCTGGAGAATACAAGAATATTCTTGCTTCATCATATAATAAGATTATGCTGTATTCATTGTGCTGAAATTGGGCTGTTGTACTTACCATGAGGCTTTTTAGTTTTGTCCATGTTTTAATATGTATCACAGCTGATTTCTCTCTATGCTGAGTAGTATAATTTAACATGATATGTCATGTGCTATTTATCCATTTGCCACATTGTGAACTCTTTTTCATTTCCAATTTTGACTGTGATGAACACAACTATGTGTATTTTTATTTGAATATATGCTTTTCATCTTTTTGTATTTTTATTTTGCTTGTTTTTAAGTGTTTGTTGGGGTGGTTGGCTTTTGTCTTTTTTAGACAGGGTTTCACTATGAGGGTCAGACTCACCTTGCGCTCATTTTGTAGACCAGTCCGGCTTCACAATCAGTTACCCTCTTGCCTCAGCCTCCAAAGTGGGAAAACAGGCATGAGCCACCATGTCTGACCTTGCTTCTTTTGTACAGTTTCAAGAGGTAGAATTAATTCTTCATATGAGAATTTTATGTTAATGAGTAAAAGTCCACCTGTTTTCCAAATTTCAATGTTTTGCATTTACATTCTGAATGAGCAGTGGAGGAGGGTGCTAATTTTTCCACATCATTACTAAAATATTATTATCCAATTATACACTATAAGGAGGCTAAATGTGCCATCTTATTTTAACTTCAATTTTTATTTCACTTATGTATAGAAGTAATAACTAGTTCACACATAACTACTGATTCTTCATGTTTATTCTTTGGCAACATGACTATTTCAGCCTCAAAAATGTTTCCTAATTTAGTTTTTGGTCTACGTATTATTGCCTTCTAAGTGTTTTCTGTGTAATATAGATTGAAGTCCATCCTTAAATATAAGATTCACAAGTATTTTCTTCCATGCCAAATACATGGATTCATCCCTTTTCCATGATGCATTTGAAAGCCATGTTTTTAATTCAAATAAATTGTATCTTCAATAATCAAAATTCATATACTGCATCAGAAGAAATATTGTAAAATTTGCCATGCCTACCCTTTACAATATTAAGTCAGCATTATACGCATTTATCAACAATGTTATTATATAAAGGTTACATCATTACAGGAATTCTTTAATTATTCACTATCAAAAAAGAAAATAGTAACAAAATTTAATGTTAAAATATTTTTAAATTGTCAAGAAAGAATAAATATAACTCTCATTGGAAAAATAAGAGAAAATGTAGCATAAGATGTAGCATTAAATATATGTTCAATACTTAACATTAATCATAAACAGAATAAATTATTAAAAGACAAAGACTGTTAGCCTGAATTTTAAAAATTCACTGTCTATTTTGTTTGTAAAACATATGTAATGTAATTATCCAGATGAGTATGAGTAAAATGTCAAGTGCAAATTTTTTAAGTCATAATAATGCAACCTGTTGTAGCTTTATCAATGTTAAACATAATAGACCAAAATAATAAGTATAAAAATGAATATTTAATTCTAATTGAGTCATTTAATATAATACAATAATACAATACCTGCTAATTAAGCTTCAAAACGAAGCTTCCAAATGAGCAAGACAAAAAATATAGATATATGTCTACATTCCCAGTGGGGAGATTTTAAGTAGATTTATCAATAAAGATTTAAAAATGAAAAAAATAGGAACAAATCACATTAGAAAAAATCTAATGGACAAATGGAAACTAAGTGAAATAAATATCTCTGCCATAAAACTAATAAGTAAATTTGAAAAGATCCAAACTATAAAATGTATACTATTAGTATACTAAAATTATGCTGTGACAGAAAAAATTTTCAAAAATCTTCAAGTTTTGAGAATTAATCTGTCACATCCAGCACAACTCTTGAAGTCCCCAGAGGTAATGGTGGTGGGAAGAAGGAGGAAAAGACAAATGTCAGAATACTGAAAGCTGAGATCAGGTAGAACCTCCTCTCCTGATGGAACAGAAAAAGCACTGATTAATGATTTGCAGCATGTTTGTTTGGCTGGTTGATGTCACATGGTGCCCCTCTGCCTAGCAACCTGTTTGCATGGCCAACTTGGGGTGCATCATGCCCTTAGAGCTGGAACAGATTGTTCACATAGCTTGCCTCTTTTTTAAAAAACTTTCAAGGTAGGAAAATACAGTAGAACAAGACAGAACAAAGCCAATCAAGACAATGCAGCAAAATTGGTACAGGATTTCACAGCAAGTTACTGGGATAATGGCAATAGGTACCATAGTATGCCTCATTATTATCACAATAGTTGTCCTTTCAATCAGGTATTGCAAAATCAAACCTAACACAGAATATCATAAAACCTATTAAAACAGAGTATTGAATAGAGCAATATAATTAAGCAAGGCATAGCAAAACAGTGATAACAATATTTGCCTTCAAAGAGATGGTAGAAGGAACTCCCCCATATTTGCTATAATGCATATGATCATCCTCTGAAGAGATGCTCAGACCACTGGCTCCCATTTGCTAATGTGGGGGTGGGGGAGGATGGTATTTTTATTCTCAGCCTGCATGCTGGTAGACTCATGGCTGCTTCCAGGGAGGTGAGCAGGTTCCTTTGTTGCCCAGAGCCTAAGTTCCAACATGGAATGGATCTCTCCATCAAAATGCACATCTTGCAACTTTGCTGCATGGTGTGTAGCACACAGACATGCACCATAGACATCACCCACATGACTTGCTTCTTTGTTTTCTTTTGTAATTTTTTTTTATTTTTAAAGAGGGTAAAATTTAACATAACAAAACAGTTCATAAGATAACAATGTAAGAGACACAGATTTCAAAACAAGACAACCAGAGATCTTCACTGTCTATCATATTTTCTCTTGTTTTCTTCCAAATAGTTGGCCATAACTTCACATACAATGAATTCATATGAAACAAAATAGTATAGACCTGATCATTACAGGATGATAAGGCAGTTTAGGTCTTTAAGACCAGACAAAAAAGAAGTCAACAATGGCTGCCATAATGTCTTGCATTCTCTTCAAAATAGCTGTCAATACCTTCCTGTATGTTGAAATTAAACAAAACAACAAAGACTAAAATCACTCTGAAAAAAGAATAGTAGTATATCTGAATTTCACCTCATGACACTACTAAATCAGCACTGGGTTCCTTAGTGTCTCTTTTACTTCAAAGTAACTGTTCATTTCATCATGCATTATATTATTGATTCTCATAAACTTTTTAGAAGATAGACACATGCATCCTATTAAAGAGTTTTTGCATGTTGAAAGAAATCTCCTGCATAGCCAAAAGAAAACCCACAAATTGGGAAAAAAATCTTTGTGAACAATACTTGAGAAAAAGGCTTCTGTTTGGAATGTATAAAGAATTAAAAAACCAGATCCCCAAAATTCAAAGACCCATTTCAAAAATGGGCATCTAAGGTGAATACACAGTTCTCAGATGAAGAGGTATATATGAATAGGAGTCTCAAGATGTATACTTATCCTTTCTGTATTAGAGGGAAAAAGAGAACGAATCAATACAAAACAAAACAAATTCCTAGAAAAACATGGAATGAAAAAGACACATAAACAACAATACTAAAGAGCCCAGAACACTGACAGCGTATTCTGGGCTACCATCAAAACAAGGTAGTAGGAGCATAAGTAGGGTTGTTATTTTACAAAAGGATCTTCAAGAGGTCCTCAGCTCACTATACAATAATATGCACAATTGTTCCAATCCTATGAATGTTAATTATTTTGTTCCAAGAACTTACAGAGTTTGTAATGTAATCATCTTAGCTATCCTAAGTGTTTGTATAGACTTAGACATTTTATCGTTCCCTTCCTTTTGAAGAAAATATTTCCTCATTTTCCCGAAATATTATTTTTCTCTTTTAAGGAGATTCTTATTTTTTCACTGCAATTATGGAGTTTTTTGTATCTTATCTACCATTTATGTACCATCTTACCATTTCTTACACTAGGGAGATTATATACTATTTACACATGTGAGTTTGATTTATTTCAATTATGAGTATAGTCTCGAGTTGCATTTATTTACTTATAAATATCTCAATGTGATCATTCTTTATAGAAAAGTAGTACTCCATTGTATAAAATATCACATCATTTTATCCATTCCTCAGTTGATGGGCATTTAGGTTGTTTCCAAGATCTGGCTATTACAAATTGTGATGCTATAAACATGTATGCACATATATCACTGTGGTATGATTTTTCAGTTCTTCTGGGAATATGACCAGAGGTGGGATAGCTGGCTCAAAAGAAAATTTCAATCCTAGCATTTGGAGGAACCTCCAGACTGACCTCCACAGTGATTGCACCAGTATACACACCAACATTGCTGAAGAGTTCATTTACCCCAAAACCTCTCCAGCATTGGTGTTGCTGGTAGATTTCTTTATCCTGGCCATTGTGTCTGGAGTGAGATGAAACCTCAGTGTTGTTTTATCTTGCATTTCTCTAATGACCAATGATGCTGAACATTTTTTTATGTATTTATTTGCCATTTGTATTTCTTCATCTGAGAACTGTGTATTCATCTCAGATGCCCATTTTTGAAATGGGTTTTTGAATTTTGGGGATCTGGTTTTTTAATTCTTTATACATTCCAAACAGAAGCCTTTTTCTCAAGTATTGTTCACAAAGATTTTTTTCCCAATTTGTGGGTTTTCTTTTGGCTATGCAGGACATTTCTTTCTCAACATGCAAAAACTCTTTAATAGGATGCAATCCCAGTTATTGATTCTGTGAAGTATTTCATGTGCAGCTTGATTGTTGTTCATGAATTCTCTACCTACTCCTAAGTCTTCAAGATCTCTACCTATTTTGTCTTCCAACACATTTAGTGTTTCGGTTTTAATATTTAGATCTTTTATCCATTTAGACTTTAACTTAGTACATGGTGACAGGCATGGGTTTGATTTTAGTTTTGGTATATGGAGAGCCAATAAATGATGTTTCCAGCATCATTTATTGAAGAGACTATCTTTCTTACAGTGAATATATTTGGCCCCTTTATCAAAGAAAAGATAGCTGAGTGTGTGTATAATTGTGTCTTCTAATCTATTCCTTTGATCTTCAGGTCAGTTTTAGTTCCAGTAGCATGCTAATTTTATTACAATAGCTTTGTGATACAACTTCAAGTCTGGGATTGTAATGTCTCCAGGCATGCCTTTGTTACTTAGAATTGCATTTACTATTCTAGGTCTCTTTTGGTTCCAGATGAACTTTAGGAGTGCTTTATCTAGATCTGTGAGGTATACTAGTGGTATTTTATTGAGATTGCATTAAAACTGTATAACAATTTTGGAAGGATGGCCATTTTCACAATATTTCCTCTTCCTACCCATGATCAAAGGATGTCTTTCCGTTTTCTGAGATCCAATTCATTTTCTTTTTTATGTTATTATAATTTTCTCTGAATAGATCTTTCACTTCTTTTGTTAGGTTAACTCCTAAATATTTCATTTTGTTGGATGCTATTGTAAAGGGTGTAGCTTCTCTTTTTTCTCTCTCAATGGTTTTGTTGTTAGTGTCTAGGAATGCTATTGATTTTTGAGTGTTGACTTTGTATCCAGCTACATTACTGAATTTATTTGCTATACCCAAGAGTCTTTCAATGGAGTTTTGGACATCTTCTATGTAGATTATCATGTCTCTACAAATAATGATAATTTATTCTTTTCCTATCCTTACTACTTTTATTTCTCTGTCTTATCTAATTTCCCTGGCTACTATTTCTAGCACTATATTGAATAGAAGTGATGGGCACCCTTGCTTTGTTCCTGATTTTAGGGTAAATGCTTTCAGTTTTGGGGCATAATTCGATGTTGGCTCTTGGTGAATCATAGATAGATTTATCATATTGAGAAAAAAACATCTATTTCAATTTTCTGTAAGATTTTTATCATGAATAAATGTTGGACCTTATCAAAAGCTTTTTCTGCATGTATAGAAATGATCTTGTGGTTCTTATTTTGGCTCTGTTGATATGGTAGGTTACATTTACTGATTTGCATATTTTGGTTTTTTGTTTTATTTTTTTATTTTGAAAGTAGTAAAAATACAACAGCACAAGGCAGAACAAAGCCAATCAAGACAATGCAGTGAAATTGGCACAGGATTTCACAGTAGGATAGTGAGATAGTAGTAATATGCATTATGGTATATCTCTTTAACTTCACAATAGTTGTCCAGTCAATTAGGTATAGTAAAATCAAACCAAAAATAGAACATTATAAAACCAATTGAGAATAATGAATAGAGCAAAAGAAACATAACAAAACAGTGAAATCAACCTATGCCTTCGAACAGAAGATAGAAGGAAATCCCCAATATTTGCTATACTGCATATGGTCATCCTCCCAAGAGATGCTGAAACATCTATCACTAGTAGCTATGGGGAGAGGGTGCAGGCCAGGGAAAGGTACTTGACTTTCAGCCCGCATGGCAGTAGGCTCACAGGTAATGGATCTCCTCCAGGCCCACACTGCAGGTGCTTACCAAAAGGGTGGGTGAATTAGCTGCCTGATTCCCTCCATGGCAGGATCTCAGGAGCTCTGCTCTCCTCCTGGTCCTCGCCGCAGCACTTACCAAGAGGGCAGGTGAATAAGCTGCCTGAGTCCCTCCAAGGCTGGATCTCCAGAGTTCTGATTTTCCTCCTGGCCCAACTGCAGGCACTTACCAAGAAGGTGGATGCCTGAGTCCCTCCATGGCCAGATCTCAGTAGCTATGTTCTCCTGGCCCTCACCGACGTGCTTACCAAGAGGACTGGTTTGCTTATTTTGAACCATTCTTGCATTCTAAAATGAATCCCACTTGGTCATGGAGTATAATATTCTTGATGATTTGCCACATTCTGTTTGCCAAAATTTTATTGAGAATTTTTGCATCTATGTTCATTGACCCGTAGTTCTTTTTTTGGGTTGGAACTTTCTCAAGTTTTGGACTTAGAGTAATGTTTGCTTCCAGGAATGAATTAGGGAGAATTATTTCCCTTTCAATTTCATTGAAGAATTTGAGGAGTGTCAGCATTAAATCTTTGAATTTCTTGTAGAATTCAGCAGTGAATCCATCTGGACCTGGGCTTTTCTTTGTTGGCAGGGATTTAATTACCTTTTCAATTTTGCTAATTGAAATTTGATTATTCAGCAGTTTTACATCTTCTTGAGCCGGCTTTGGTAATTCATATGTTTCTAAGAATCTGGCCATTTCTTCTGTGTTATTAAGACTATGAGAGCAGAGTTTTTGAAATATGTATTGATGATCTTATATATTCCCAAAGAGTGATTTCACAATTTTCATTCCATAGTGCATGAATTTGAGTTTTTCTTTCCTTTTTTTAAATAAGGATGGCCAGAGGCCTTTCAATTTTATTTATTCATTGATGCTTTGTAATGTTTTCTTAGTCTCTATTGCATTGATTTCTGCTCTCACCTTTATAATTTCCTCCCTTCTTTTGCCTTTGGGCTTGACTTGCTCTTATTTTTCTAAATATTCAAAGTGTAGCATCAGGTGGTTCATTCTGTTTTCCTGATGTGAGAGTGCACCACAATAAATTTTCCTCTGAGGACTGCTTTCATTGCATCCCACAGGTTCCAGTAAAATGTATTGTATTCTTTTTGCCAGCAAATATTGTTTCACTTCTTTAATTTCCTCTGTGACCCACTAATTGCTCAAAAGTGTATTATTCAATTTCTGTATGTTTGTGGAGTTTTTGCAGTTTATTTTCTCATTGATTTCTAGTTTTATGGTTCTATGATCTGATAACATGCGTGGAATAACTTCAGTTCTTCTCCATTTACTTAAGCATGTTCTGTCGGATAATATATGGTCTATTTAAAGAATGTTCTATGTGCTGCTGAAAAGAAGCATATTCTGATGTTGTTGGGTGTAACATTTTGTATACATCTACTAAGTCCATTTGTGCACAGGTGTGATTCAGTTCTGTTATTTGTTTGCTGATTTTCTGTCTAGTTGATCTGTCCCTGTGTGTCAGTGGCACGGTAAGGTCTCCTGTTATAATTGTGTTATTGCTTATTTGATTTTTCATTTCTGTTAATATTTATTTCGTATAGCTGGTTGCTCCCAAATTTAGTGCATGTATATTTAAGATTGTTATCTCTTCCTCTTGAAGTTTTCTCCTAACTAGTATGCAGTGACCTTCTTTATCTCTTTGGATCACTCTTGGTTTGAAGTTCACATTATCTGCAAACAAAATAGCTACTCCTGCTTTTGTTTTGTTTTGTTTTGTTTTGTTTTGTTTTGTTTTGTTTTGTTTTGAGATCCTGTTGCATGCAATATTGTATTCCATCCTTTGACTTTCGGTCTATGAGTTTTCTTTTGGGTTAGATGGGTTTCCTGTATGCAGCATATGGTTGCATATTGCTTCTTGATCCATTCTGCAAGTCTGTTTCTTTTAACTGGTGAATTGAGGACATTTATGTTAATGGTTATAACTAGTATATATTGGGTTTCATTTGACATGTTATCTTTCTGCTTTTGGTTTTTTACCTTTGCACTCGGTGTAATTGTTTGCCTTGCTTAGTGGTTTTTTCCTATGTCTGCCTAGGATGTCTTTCAGTATTTTTTGGCAGGGTTGGTTTGGTGGCCATGAAGTTCTTCAACTGTTCTTTGTCATGGAAGTATCTTATTTCTCCATCCATTTTGAAGGACAGTTTTTCAGGGTACATTGGTCTGGGTTGGAAGTCATTTTGCTTTAGGATCTGAGGTACTTTACTCCACGCTCTTCTTGACTTCATTGTTTGTGTTGAGAAGTCTGCTCTGACTCTGATAAGCATTCCTTTATAGGTGATCTGTCTCTTCTATCTAGAAGCTTTTAATATTCTGTTCTTCTGTTGGATATTTGGGATTTAGATTATTATATGTCTGGGTGTACTTTTAGTTTGGTTATGGTTATTTGGAGTTCTCTATGCTTCACTGATCTGTATGTGTTTCGATTCTCATGTTTGGGAAATTTTCAGCTATTACTTCTGTAAATAGCCTCTTGATGTCTTTTGTGTTGTCACCTTCCTTTTTTTGTTTATACCTATAGTATTATGTTGTTTTTCTTTGCATCATCTTGCAGTTGTTGAATTGCTATTTCCTGGTTCATTGTTATTTTTAAAAGATCTTTCCTGTTCACTAGCTGTAATCATGCCTTTGAGGTCTGAAATTCTATCATCACTTTGAATGAGGTGGTTTGGCCAACTTTCAATGGTATTTTTGATTTCTTGTGTACCTCTTTGAATCCACTTCATGCATTCTTTCTGTTTCTTGTATTCTTCATTCAAATTTCCCATCTTTTTGCATTGTTCCTCTAATTTTGTAACCGGTTTCTTTAGATGTGTTCAGGATTTCTTCCATTACATTTATCATTTCTTCTTTTACCTGGGAGATTATTTCTGATCTGAGTTCTTTTGTAGCTTCCAAGACTTATTTCTTTACTTCAGTTGCTATCATTTCAGGCATTTCTGGTGTATGGGCTTGTATTTTCTTCTAGGTGTCCATGTCACCTAGGCTTGCTCAGGTTGGGCTGGATGTTTGAGATTGCATTTTGCTCTTTTGTTTTGTCGTTTTCCTATATTTCCAGATTTTGAGTGATGTTTCAAGGTTTCCCTCATGCATTCAGAATCACCTGCCCCACATTTGGCTCCCAGGGCAGACAGTAGACAACAATAGCCACTTGGAGTTCACTGAGCATGGGCCAGTTAGGCCCTTGGCATCTTCCATGTGACCTCCTGTGATTTCATACCTGGATTGTGGTTTTACAGTCTGGGAGTGAAGTTCCAAGGCTTCCCTGTGTGCTAGGTTTCAACTCACGCCTGCTCTGGGCCTGGAACTTAATTCTGGCCCTTGCCAACTGCTTGGAGTTTGCTGGGTGTGGCCCAGTTAGGCTGGCTTGGATCTCACAGGCATCCTTGGATAATTTCTGACATGGGGCATGGTCTTACTGCCTGCAAGCAAAATTCCAAGTCCTCCCTGTGTTCTGGGTTTCAACCCACACATGTCTGGGCCTGGGAATTAATTTGCACCCATGCCAGCTGCTTGGAGTTTGCTGGGTGTGGCCCATTTAGGCCTGCTTGGACCTCCTAGGCATCTTTAAGTGATTTCAGATATTGGATATGGTCTTACCAACTGCAAATGAAGTTCCAAGGCCTCCTTGTGTGCTGGATTTCAACCCACGCATGCCCTAGGCTTGGAACTTAATTCAAGCCCCTGCCAGCTGTTACAGTTTGCTTTGTGTCTTTATTCTTGAGGTTTGCCTCAATCTGAACTTCAGCAGCTCCCCACATTAATCAATACACTTTTACATATTTCAAATTCAGCTAAAATTTATAATTGCACATACATTTTTATCAAGGAATTTAATTCCTAACCATGTAAAACACAAAAATATGTGAAATGAAAAAGCAAGAGTGTGTAAAATTAAATGCATTATAAGTGAGCAAATGTTTAAAATTAAAATTTCCAAAATCATAAAATAAAGAGATGATAATCTGTGGTAACTAAATACAATGGAATTAAGTAACTGCCACAAATAGACTCAAAAGAGTACATGCTATACTGTGCAGATTTATAAACAATAAATAAAAAGCATGATGTTGGCAGTCATAACCATTCTTAATCTGAATAAAAAACTAATGCTAAACACATCCACAAAAGTGTAGTGCTTGTAAGAACTCTGACAACTAAAATCATGATTCGATCATAGACATCTCGACATCTTTACTTCACAATCATTACCAACCCAGTTATATAACAATAGTAAGCTATTCATTAATGGGGTGGGGCATTTTACTAAAACTTTATATGTAAAGTTCTATTATACAAACTATAGTGTTTTTAAAATTCTGCAGACATAAAGTGAACACAACAATAAGGAAGGGAATGTTTATGGGAAAGGAGCATTTCCTGCACATGGCACTATGGCCAGGGGGTTCGAAAAATGATCTACATGTTATTCTCAATAAAATCAGGAGATGAAAATTTTGCACATTGTACTATACTAGTCTGAGGTGATTTTAAAAAAAATACTACTGGATGGAAATAATGAGAAGGGAGAAAAAGAATGAAAGCACATTGCTTTGCCAGAATTTCCCACACTACAATTTCAATTTCTCTTCAAAAACTTCAAGATGAAAAATTCTCATGAAACACACATGGATAAAACAAATTTCTAGAAGGAAACTTCAATGTAAAAACTAAATGTTCTAAGATGACCTATCTCATAGTATATCACTTTTACTGCCTTTTTAATTTTTTATTTCTTGGCACGTATTTTGACATATCTTTACAGAAGTTTCAGAAAACCTTTGACAGATTTTGACAAATCAACCAGCTTTCAATATTGGTCTTTCTGTTTCCCCTGTAGCTATAAAGAAAATGCCATGAGGTTATCAAGAATTCATCACGACCAGCCAGTGAAGCCCCTGGACCGAGCAGTCTTCTGGATCGAGTTTGTCATGCGTCACAAAGGGGCTAAGCACCTGCGAGTTGCAGCCCATGATCTCTCCTGGTTCCAGTACCACTCTTTGGATGTGATTGGGTTCCTGCTGGCCTCTGTGGCCACTGTGATATTTATTGTCACAAAATGTTGTCTGTTTTGCTGCCACAAGTTTGCAAAAACCGGAAAGAAGAAAAAAAGGGAATAATTGTATCTTCACCCGAAGTTGGTAGTCCTGAAGGATGTACTTCCTTCAGTTTATTCCAGGAAGAAGAGATTATGACAGAAGATTCCTTACTTCTGTGACAAATTACTTTTTTAAGTCAAATTTCATTTTCCTGGGATATAATCCCTATGTATGAGTAAGAAGTATTTTCAATCAGAGACAGGAGAATGTAAAAATAATAAAAGATTAATGGTGCTTATTGAAAAATATTGCTGATATTACAAATTATAACAAAATACTTAGCTTAACTGTGATTTACAAGGTATTTTTGGATGAATAACATGAAAAAGCCTATGCAGAGTATAGATCTGATTTTGTACATATTTAGCTTACGTTAGTTTCATTTTTGTGCAGAGTGGCAGGAATGTACAATTACATTAAAATCATTCTCTTTAGGTCCAGAGGTAGTGATGTAGGCTATAATTAGCAGCAGTACAAATAATATAAAATTTAAGTAAATCATATGAACGTTAAACCACAAAATTTCCAAAGAGCCTACATTAAGACACATGTCACAAATGAAATTTATGATAAAATTGGTCCAACTTGAAAATTACCTTTACTGATAAGAAAACCATCAACCAAGTCTCACATCCAGTCCAACAAAAATAAATTTCTGTGGGAGCATAACATGGAATAATCCTGCCAAATAAAATTGAAGCAATTATTTGACCCTAAAATTCTGCATTAGTAAGCTAGGATGCAGAAATACTTGTACACACATTTATTTGGATACAGGATGTTACCTCTAGAACTTAAATGGTTACCAGTTAGTAAATCTATCCTTAAAATTATAGAGTTATCCAGGCATGGCATTATGCTCACTCTAGCTACCCAAGAAGCTGAGGTGGGAGAATTATTTGAGTCCAGGAATTCAGTGAGATCATGGGCAGCATAGTGAAATCCTGTCTAAGTAAATAAGTGAATAAATACAATTACATGGCATTCAACCTTTACAGAGAATGGATAGAGTATATGCAATAACATTCAATGTTCTTGTCATACTGTGAAATATAAAATACAAACTTTTGTAAATTCTCTGGAGCAAAATAAAATTTTATAAATTATCTGAAATAAAATAAAACGTGTAAACTTGCACAAACAGAGAAAAAATTGGATGAGTATACAGAATTTAGAGCAAAATAATCTTAGTATTTAGTTCTTTGTACTTTGGCAGCATTTTTATGAAGGGAACTCACTACATTACTCAGGCTGATCTCAAACTCATGATCCTCTTGCTTCAGCCTTTCAAGTAAATAGGACTAAATACAAATGTCATTACATATCTTACTTTGTCTTTTCTCAGGAAAAAAATCTGAAACCTTCAAGTTGCCAAAAAAAGTTATGTTTGAGCTCACAGTGTCAGTCCATTGTCATCTGACTCCAAGGCAAGGGCTGTACAACAGGTGGGCATGGCAGGGGAGAACTTAGCAAAATCAAAACAAAACAGAACAATATCAATCAAAACAAAGCACTAAAATAAAAATGATAATTCAGAATAAAAAATAAATCAGAATAAAAACATAAATTGGAATAATGCAAGAACAATATTGAATTTCAAAAACAAGACAGAAGGAAATTCCCTCATCTGCCATGCTGCATACCGTCATTCTCCCCATAAAAACCCAAACTCCTGACCCTACACAGGCAAAGTCAATCAAACAATATAAACATTTGTTTGTTTTTATACCTAAATTACTATCTACTCAGCCTGTTCTAAAAGCCAGCCAGCCACTTACCAGGAAAGGGGGATTTTTAATTCTCAGGCTATGTGCCAATTGATTCATTCAAAGTGTAAACTGGCTTATTTCTTCCTGGGCCCTGCTTGGTTCCTGTGGCTTACAAGAAAGACAAATTGGCTTCTTGTTGCAGTCCTTCAAGATCTAGCATGGCTTCTCATAATTAAAAATTTACCAACAAAGAAAAACACATGTCATGATGGATTCACACCTGAATTATACAACAAATTTAATACCAGTACTGCTCAAATTCTTCAATGAAATTGAAAGAAACTTTTCCCTAACTCATTCCTGGAGGCATATGTTATTCTACTACCTAAAGCAAAGAAAGGTCCAATCAAAAAGGAGAACTACAGGCCCGTCTCCCTAATGAAAATAGATGCAAGATTTATCAATAAAACAAGAATGCCGGGATTCCTGAAAACATGGCGGACAGACAACAGCAACTGCTGAACGCTCTCTAAAGGCTCGGCTCAGAGGCCAGGAATGATGCGGACTAAGGAGATACGAACCAGTAGAGATATGCTCTGCTGACTCAGGAACGAACTGGGCTGAGAGAATCCAACTTGGAATACAGCCCTGGCGCTAAAATAGGAACAGAAAAATCTCGGTGTGGAGACTCGACTCCGCGCCATCGGAAACCGCGGTTTGGATTTCCCGCCGCGCAGCGGCCGGCCACCTCCACAGCTGCTCGGCAAGGAGAGACGCGACCCCCGAGCTCTGGGAACGGGCGTCTGGGAACGGTCTCGGAAACGCAACGGGCAGGAAGGAAGGCTGACTGGTGGCGAGGTGAGCGAGGAACTGACTCCCTACCGCAGTCTGACTCCAGCGGAGGATTTTCTGGGCGCGGGCAGTCCTGTAAGAGCAGGGCGCGGCGGCAACTGCAGCCGCGCATTTCCCTCTCGGACGGGATTGGTGAAAGGTGCCTGGCCGGAGGGACGCTGCTTGCGGACTCCCTAGGCTGGCCTAGCCCAGATCCCAGAGCCTGACGGTGGCCCGGAGGAGCCACCGACTTCCGCGTAGGCTGCTTCCTCCGCAACTCCCTGGGGCGCAGCGGTGAGCGGGAACAACTAGCCAGCGCAATTCGATCAAGCTGTAGCTGACAGGCAGGGAAGCCGGGCCTCCTGTGTAAGATTACATTTTATAAAGAACAGAAAATATGGGGAAGGGAAGCAACAAAAAAGGCTCCTCGACCCCCAATCCTGAGAATCAGGCAATAGTGGACACTGTACCAATATACATTAAGCGCCATTTAGAGAGCCTCATAGACCAATTCAGGAATGAAGTTATCAATGACCTGAAGCTAGAAGTATGCAGAATAGTTAGAGAAATGCTAAGCACCACCCAGGAAAAAGCAGATGGTGGAGTGGAAGAACAGAAAAAGAGGGGAGAATTGCTTGATGGAGAAAACAGAGAAAGCATTGAGTATGTGAAGCAGGTGCAAAGGGACTATCAAGAAATCAAGAAATATACCCAAGACTGGCATAACAGCTTGAAAGAAACTAAGGACAGACTATCTGAATTGGAGGGCAGACTTGAAACATGGGAGAATGAAATGAAAAACTTCTTAAAAATAACAAAGAAACACACAGCAATAATACAAAGACAAGAAGATGATAAGAGGAGCCATAACTTAAGGATTAAGAACATAAAAGAAGAAGTAGGGACACAAACAAGTGAACTACAAAAGCTACTCACAGAAATAATCCAGGAGAATTTTCCTAATTTAGCAAAAGGTAAAGATACTCAAATGTATGAGGCATACAGGACCCCAGCTACCTACAACCCTAACAGAGAAACACCCAGGCATATAATAATAAAAATTCCAGAAATTCAATACAAGAACAGAATATTAAAAGCTGTAAGAGACAAGAAACAGATCACTTACAAGGGAAGACCCATCAAAATTACAGCAGATTTCTCTTCACAAACCATCAAATCACGAAGAGCATGGGGAGAAATAATTCAAGCTTTGAAAGATAATAATCTACAGCCAAGATTGAGATATCCTGCACAACTGTCCCTGGAAATTGATGGAAAAACGAGGTGCTTCCAAGATAAAGAGGAACTGGGGGAATTTGCAACCACCAATCCAACCCTACAGAAAGTATTGCAGGATATTCTAAAAAAAGAAAAATACAAAGAACCCAGAAATAGGGGCGGGGAGGCCACAACGAATAGAGCAGAGACCAAAACGAAGAAGACAAACTGACAGCTACTGACAGAAAAAGAGCTCAACAGAAATGAGACAGAGAAGATTGGATGATAGGAACAGCTTTTTTTGGAGAAAATGACATCTTAATAGGTAATGCTGATTTAGTACCATCTTGTTTTGAGGTCTCATCTAGCTTTTGTTCTTCTGTCTCCAATGGTCTAAACAGGTTGTATCTTATTGGATTTTACTATGTACGATAATATAAGAAAAAACCTTTTAAAGACAAGGAGATTATACAGAGACCATTGTTCATTTTCTGTTGGTCGATTCTAAATGCTCTGTAATGCTGTTATTCTCTTAAATGGATATACATTGTTTTGATATACTTAATGCTACAGTGTATGAAGTTGTACTCAAGGACTTCAGGGAGGGAGTCAATATGGTAACTATTTTTGGGTCAGGATTAGCTGGTGGTGAAACACTGTTCTGCTTAAATGGTTATGTTTTGATCTGCCCTGTTTCGCTGTTATGCCCTTTTTTTTCTCAATCTCCACTCCATTATTTACTTTTTTATTTTTACCCATTTAATTACAGGGAAAAATATAGCAGGATATAATATAGTAACCCACTTCGACTTTCTATTATCTCGATTTGAAGCCCTGTATTGCTCTCACCATCTTGTTTTTGACTGAGGTTCCTATATTCTGTTTTGCTGGATAGTATCAGGTTCGAAAGTTTAGGCATCAGCTGAGAAGATAATGAGATTCATTACAACGCCCATTCTCGTTAACTTTTATCTACTTTTGAAGACCTACAATGTCTCCAATGTTTTGGTTTTGTCAGTTTTATTCTTTACGGTTTTGTTCAATTGTATTACAACTAATGATATAGGCAATTCTATTAGAAATAGCGGGAGGCATTAGGGTAACCATTGTTGATCACCTTGTATTATGTTTTTATATTATCTATTATGTCCACCCTTTTGACTTGACCGATTCTGTTCTATTATGTCACATTTGGTTTTACTCTCTTCCAAAAAAGCAACAAGAACCGTGGGAGCAATGAAACCCAAAATGTGTAATAGTCACTGTACAAAAGAGAGGAAAAGAAAGTGCTCTAAACTATATAACTGCATGTATATTTAAAAGTATAAGATAGAAAATGATATCACAGAGTTTTATTGGATCATTGAGCGGAAATGTTTGCAGTATCATTGGTGGAATGTCCACTCTACAAGCTTTAATTTTATGACTTGAACAATTATTTCTAAGATGGCAATATGTAATCCATTAACTAGTGATTTCCTACTGCGCATTTTTTTATTCTGTAAATCTGTATAACTTGTACCCCTTCACTGTTTTTTTTTTCTTTCTTTTCTTTTCTCCTTAAATAAAAATTAAAAAAAAAAAAAAAAAAAAAAAAAAAAAAAAAAGAATGCCGACAGAATTGCAAACAGAATGCAGTAATGAAGAAGATTATACATGATGAGCAACGGGAATTCACACTAGTAATGCAAGGATGCTTCAACATACAAAAATAAAGAAATATAAAACACCACATAGACAGAACCCAAGACAAAAATCACATTATCTCAGCAGATGCATAAAAAGCTTTTGATAAATACCAACATTCATTCATGATTTTAAAAACCCTACAGAAAATCAGAATAAAGGCTCTCTATTCCAATCTGGTAAAAAGCCTTCTATGAAAACCAACAACCAAAATCATACTAAGTGGCAAAAGCTGAAGACTTTCACTCTAAAATCAGAAACAAGATAAGGATGTCCATTATCATCACTCCTATTAATATAGTTCTGGAAATCTTAGCCAAAGCAATTACACAAGAGAGAAAAATGAAATAAGGATAGGAAAGGAAGAAATTAAATTATCATTATTTGAAGATGACATGTTACTCCATATAGAAGATCTCAAAAACCTCACCAAAAGACTGCTGGAGTTAATAAATGAATTCAGCAACATAGCTGAATATAAAATCAGCACACAAAAATCAATAATATTCCCATACATGCATGACAAATCAATGAGAGAAAAGTATGTAAATAACACTTTTCTCACTAGCATACAAAAAAGTGAAATACTTAGAAATGACTGTAACTAACGATGTAAAAGATCTATATATTGAAAACAGTAGTACTCTGCAAAACGATATTGAAGAAGATATCAAAAAAATGAAAAGATATCACTTTTCTTGGATAGGAAAAACCAACATTGTGCAAATAGCCATACTCCCAAAACAGTTATACAGATTTAATGCAATCCTAATCAATAAAGCTTGAGCATACCTCACAGATATAAAGGACACGTTCCTAAAATTAATTTGGAAACATAAGAGACCTAGAATTTCAAAGGCAATCCTGGACAACACAGGCAGGAGACATAACAATTCGTGACTTGGAATTATACTACAGAGCTTCTATGATAAAATCAGCATGCTACTGCCAAAAAACAGACCTGAGGATCAGTAAAACATACAAGGCAATGTAGAAACAGCTACAAAGTTACTAAGGCACTATATCTTTGAAAAAGTACCAAACTTCACCGGAAGGAAGATACCCTATTTAAAAATGGTGCTGGAAAAACTAGATTTCCATAGACTGAAGACTAAAACTAGACTTATGTCTATCATTATACACAAATCTAAATTCAAAACCAGATCATAGATCTAAATATTAAAACAGAAACACTAAATCTACTAGAATATAAGGTGGGTATAAATCTTTTAGACAGCAGTAGGCAGAGATTTCATAAAAAAAAACAACATGGAAAGCATTTCAATGTATCAACAACTTGGATTTCATCTTACTACAAATTTTTTTCACCTTATTAGTAATTGCCAACTGAGTCAAAAGAAAACCCACAGAATAAGAAAAAGGTTTTTCCAACTGTCATTCAGACAAAGGACTTATATCTAGCACATATACAGAATTGAAAATTTTAGACCCCTAAATTCAAAGATCCAATACAAAAATAGGCATCTTAAATGAACACACACTTCTCAGATGAAGAAATACTAGTAGGAAATAAATACACTAAAAATTCCTAAACACTGATTGTTAGAGAGATGAAAATTAGTAGCACTGAGATTTCACCTTACTCCAGGAAGAATAAAATGAACCAAGACATCAAGAAATCAAACAATTAGGGCTGGGGACTTAGCTCAGCGGCATAAGCGCCTGCCTTGCAAGCGCATGGTCGTGAGTTCGATCTCGGGTACCAATAAAAAAAGAAAAGAAAAGAAATCAACCAATTACAAATGCTGGAGGGGATGTGGGTGAAAAGTAACCCTTTTCCACTGTTGGTGGGAGTGTAGACTGGTACAACCACAGTGAAAATCACAGATTCCTCAAAAAAACTAGAATTGGAGGTCCAATTCAGTCCAGCTATTCCCCTTCTGAGTATTTTCCCAGAAGAATTGAAAACATCATGCCACAATAATATATGTGCACCTATGTTTATAGAAACACAATTTGTAATATCTAAATCTTGGAAACAATGCAAATTCTTTACTGCAGAATGGATAAAATGCTGTGCTATTTTTATACAATTGCGAATTACTCAGCTATAATGAAAGAGAAACTTGAGGTTTTTATAGGTAAATGGATGAAACTTAAGACCATATTCATAAGTGAAACAGGAAGAGAACCAGTCAACGTCTCCCAAGATCCAGCCATGGTGGAACTTAGGTAGCTAAGCAAAAAAGCAATTTACCTCTTCCTGGTAAGTGGCCCTGGTGCAAGCCAGGAACCAGTCAGCATCTCCCATGATCCTACTGGCATGGGCTGAGACTCAGACATTCCATCCCTGCCCCCATTAGCAACTGGGGGCAGAAGTTTAAGCATCTCTTGGGAGGATGACCATATGAAATATGGCAAGTATGGGGGATTCCTTCTATCTTCTGTTTGAAGGCAAATGTTGTTTTCACTGTTTTTGCTTTGTTCTGAGTGATTATTTTAATCTATTCAATATTCTCTTTCAATTGGTTTTATAGTACTTTCTTTTTGATTTGATTTTGCTATGCCTGATTGAATGAGCAACTATTGTGAAGATGATGAGATACATGGTAGTACCTATTACTGTTTTCTTTTATTTTGAAAAAAGTAAAAACAAATGAGAAAGAAAACAAAATAGTGTCATTGAAAACAAAAGGATGGACATAGTACATGATTTAAAATCACAATACATGGTTTATCTACAATGGTTACTATGAGGTCTCTTGTTATCTTCAATAGAATTGCCCATATCATCAGACACAGTAAAATTGAACATAGCAGTACAAAACAAAATCAATAAAAATAAAGCATTGGAAACATTATCAAACTTCAAAAACAGGTAATAGTCAAACCTAGATGTATCCTAGTGAAACT
Organism: Cavia porcellus; assembly: GCF_034190915.1. Classification (NCBI taxonomy): domain Eukaryota; kingdom Metazoa; phylum Chordata; class Mammalia; order Rodentia; family Caviidae; genus Cavia; species Cavia porcellus. Next base: position 43,490,095 of record NW_026947513.1, on the reverse strand, counting down.
TACTGTCTTCATAGTAGTTGCCTACACTCTCAGACTTGATACTATCAAACATAACAGATTGGAATAAAATCAGTCAAGACAAGACAGCAATTTAAAAAACCAGATTCAAATAAATTCAGTCATAATGAGAGTGTAAGTAATTCAGGGCCTCAGATTAGTTAGTAGGAAATTAAAGATGGTTACCATAGTATATCCTATTTTTTTGTAATAGCTATCTGTGCCCTAAAATCTAGTACAATTAGACAAACTGAAACAGAATATAATCAAATTAAACAGAGCACTGAGAACAATGTGGGCTTCAAATCATGATACAAGATTAACAGTGTCCTCTGCCTTCACTTTTTAGACAGTTCCTCCACATTTACAGGGCACATTGTACACTTTGGATCCCACTAACTCCTTTAATTTTCAATTAGGGAGGCAGCCCACTATTTAACTAAGTGGTTCTAAGTCTTTTTACCCCTGAGCTTGACCTCAAAGTTGTATTCCATTACCTACAAGAGCCTCAAGGTTTTCTTTTCTTATAGCTGAGTAGTTCTCCATTGTATAAAAGTGTTATGTCTTTCCAACCTATCTGCAGCTTCTGAGTAAGCACTCCCATTTATTTCAAGTTCAGCAGGTTTCAGCATTATTTTTTCATCTTTGACTTTCAGTCCATAAACCCTCTATCAGGTTGATTGTATTTCTTATATAAAGTATCTTGATGGACTCTATCTACTGATCTACTCTGCCTGTGTTTCTTTTTGCTACTATATTAAGGCCATCTATGTTAGTGATTATAACCAGTCTTCTCTGTCTCATCTCTGTGATGCTTTTTTTCTGCTGTTGGTTGTCTACTTTTCTCCCTTCATTCCACTGTTTACCCCATTCAGTGAGGCCTCTGTGCTGCTGTTCCTGAAACCATGGGTTTTTTTCCTCTCTCTCTAGAATGACTTTCAGCATTTTTTGTAGGGTTAGATTGGTGCTCATGAACTCCCCCAGTTCCTCTTTGTCATGGAAGCATCTTGTTTCTCCCTTAATTTTGAGAGATAGTTTTTCAGGGTTCATCAGTCTGGGTTGGAGGTTACTTTCTTTCAGGGCTTGAAATACTTCTTTTCAAGCTCTTGATTTGACGTTTTATGTTGAGAAGCCTATCATGATTCTGATGGATTTTCCTTTATAGGTGATCTGTTTCTTTTCTCTGACATCTTTTAATATTATGTTCTTGTGCTGAATTTCTGGGATCTTGATTATTATATGTCTGGGTATAGATCTATTATGATTATAGCTAGCTAGAGTTCTGTATGCCTCATATATCTGAATATCATTTTCTTTTCCTATGCGTGGGAAGTTTTCCTTAGTTATTTCTGTGAATAGCCTTTATATTTCATTTGTGTTTACCCCTGCTACTTCACTCACATTTTTTATTCTTAAGTTATAGATCCTCTTGTCATCTTCTAGTCTTTGTACTGTTACTTCCTAGTTCCTTGTTATTTTTAAGAGATCTTTCCTTTTGCAATCACACATTGCAAATCTGCCTTCAGCTTTTGATAGTCTATCTTTAGTTTCTTTCGGGTAGTATTGCCAGCTTTCAATGGTGTTTTTAATTTCCTAGTTATTCCCTTTAATCTAGTTCATGTATTCTAGATTTTTATATTCTTTATTGAAAGTTTCTCTCCTTTTCTGATGCTCCTCCATCCTTCCATCTGTGTCTTCTTGAGAGATTCTTAGCATTTCTTTTATTAATCTTCTTATGTCTTCCTTTACTTGTATTAGTATTTCTGTTTTGTGTTCTTCTATAATATCACAGAGATATTTCTTCATATCATATGATGTTGCTTCTGATACTGCAGTTGTACTGTCCCCAGACTCTTCTCTGTTAACCTCTCCTGGGCCAGTATTATTTGAGTTGGAGGCCGGAGACTTCCTTTTTTTGTTTTCTCTTGTCATGTTCCTTGTTTCTTCCAGACAAGTGTATAGTAGATGTCACAGGCAATTTGTGTATTGGTTACAATTACTCTGAAGCATGCTGGCTAGGGGTTGCTGGCCTACCCAGTTTGCTGTTGACCACTGAGGTACAAGTAGGGATGGTGCAGGCTGGATCCTCCCTTCTAGTCGGTCAACCACTGTGAGTCTTCACCACGTTAGTGTGTGCTATATGGATGGAGCCATTTTGGGATAACTTCAGGAGAAACTTCATCTTGGCTATTGGATCTTCTTTTTTATAGAGGGTAAAATTAAATAGAAAAAATAGGTCATAATATAACAATGTAAGAGACATAGATTTCAAAGCAAGACAGTCAGAAATCTTCACCATCTATCATATTGTCTCTTGTTTTCTTCCAAATAGTTGTCCATATCTTCACATACAATGAATTCATACAAAACAAAATAGTATTAAACTGATCAGAACAGTATGATGAAGGCATTTTAGGTCTTCAAGACACAGACAATAAAGAAGTCAACAATAGCCACCATAATGTCTCTCATTCTCTTCAAAATAGCTGTCCATACCTTCATGTATGTTGAAATTAAACAAAACAACACAGAATAAAATTACTCTGAACAAAGAATAATAATATTGCTGGATTTCACATCATGATGCAACAGAATCAGCACTGGGTACCTTAGTGTCTTCTTTTCTTCAAAGAAGCTGTTCATATCATCATGCATTATATTATCAATTCTCATAAACCTTTTAGAAGTTCTATGCACGCATGAGTCTCTACATGTACACCTATCCATTCTGTATTAGACAAACAAAGAAAAAACCAAAACAATCCTAGAAAAACACAAAATGAAAAAGATATATAAACAACAATAGCAAAGAGCCCATAATACTGCCAATATCAAAACAAAATGGTATGAGCATAACTAGGGTTGTTATTTTACATAATGATCTTTAAGAGTTCCTCGGCTCACTATACAATAATATGCACCATTGTTCCAATCCTATGAATGTTAACTATTTTGTTCATATGTCTGGATGTATATCTATTATGGTTATAGCTAGCTAGAGTTCTGTATGCCTCATATATCTGAATATCATTTTCTTTTCCTATGCTTGGGAAGTTTTCCTTAATTATTTCTGTGAATAACCTTTGAATAGAGTTTGTAGTGTAATTATCTTAGCTATCCTAAGTGTGTCTATATAATTTTAGATATTTTTTATTTTCCCTTCCTTTTTCCTTTTCCTCATTTTCCCTGATACATTGTTTTCCCCCCTTTAAACAGATTCTTATCCTTTCACTGTAATTATTGAGTTTTGTGTATCTTATGTACTCTTACCATTTCTTATACTAGGGTGACTATATGGTATTTACACATGTGAGTTTGATTTATTTCAGTGATGAGTATGGTCTCAAGTTGCGTCCATTTACTTATAAATATCTCATTGTGACCATTCTTCATAACAGAGTAGTACTCCATTGTATAAAAATATCACATCATTTTTATCCATTCCTCAGTTGATGGGCATTTAGGTTGTTTCCAAGATCTGGCTATTACAAATTGTGATGCTATAAACATAAGTGTACATATAACACTGTGATATGGTATTTTCAGTTCTTCTGAGAATATCCCCAGAAGTGGAATGATGGGGTCAAATGGGGTCTTCAGACTCAGCTTTTTGACCAGACTAACCTCTACATTGGTTGCATCAATTTACACTCCCACCAACATTTCAGAAGTTTTTTCCCCACAGCCTCTCCAGCATTTGTTGTTGGTAGTTTTCTTTATCCCAGCCATTGTTTCTGGAGTGAGATGAAACCTCAGTGTTGTTTTAATTTGCATTTCTCTAATAACCAATGATGCTGAACATTTTTTCATGTATTTGTTTGCCATTTGTGTTTCTTTATCTGAGAACTGTGTATTCATCTCAGATGCCCATTTTTGGAATGGGTCTTTGAATTTTGGGGATCTGGTTTTTTAATTCTTTATATATTCTAGACAGAAGCATTTTTCTTAAGTACTGTTCACAAAAATTTTTTTTCCCAATTTATGGGTTTTCTTTTGCCTATGCAAGAGATTTCTTTCAACATGCAAAAACTCTTAATAGGATGCAATCCCAGTTATTGATTCTGTGAAATATTTCATGTGCAGTTTGACTGTTGTTCATGAATTCTCTACCTACTCCTAAGTCTTCAAGATTTCTACCTATTTTGTCTTCCAACAAATTTAGTGTTTCTGTTTTAATATTTAGATCCTTTATCCATTTAGACTTTAACTTAGTACATGGTGACAGGCATGGTTCTGGTTTTAGTTTTTGGTATATGTAGAGCCAATTTTTCCAGCATCATTTATTGAAGAGACTATCTTTCTTACAGTGGACGTGTTTGGCCCCTTTATCAAAGTAAAGGTAGCTGAATGTGTTTGTAGTTGTGTCTTCTAACCTTTTCCTTTGATCTGCAGGTCTGTTTTAGTTCCAGTACCATGCTGATTTTATTACAATAGCTTTGTGATACAACTTCAAGTCAGGGATTGTGATGCCTCCAGCCTTGCCTTTGTTGCTTAGAATTGCATTAGCTATTCTGGGTCTCTTCTGTTGCCAGATGAACTTTAGGAGTGATTTCTCTAGATCTGTGAGATATGCTAGTGGTATTTAGTTTGGGATTGCATTAAATCTGTATAACAATTTTGGGATAATGGCCATTTTCACAATGTTTGTTCTTCCTATCCATGAAGAAGAGATGTATCTTCAATTTCTTTTTTCAGGGTATTATAATTTTACCTGAATTGATCTTTTGCTTCTTTTGTTAGATTAATTCCTAAGTAATTCATTTTGTTGAATTTTATTGTAAAGGGTGTGGCTTCTCTTATTTCTCTCTCAGTGATTTTTGTTGTTAGTGTATAGGAATGGTATTGATTTTTGAGTGTTGACTTTGTATCCAGCTACATTACTGAATTTGTTTATTATACCTAGGAGTCTTTCAGTGAAGTTTTGGAGGTCTTCTATGTAGAGTATTGTGTCATCTGCAAATAATGATAGGCTAACTTCTTCTTTTCATACCATACTCATTTTATTTCTCTCTTGTGTAATTGGTCTGGCTAGTATTTCCAGCACTATATTGAATAGGAGTGGTGATAATGGACATCCGCGTCTTGATCCTGATTTGAGGGTAAAGGCTTTCAGTTTTTGGCCATTTCATATGAGGCTGGCTGTTAGTTTGTCATAAATGGCTTTTATCATATCCAAGTAAGGACCAAGGCTTCCAATTTTCAGTAAGGTTTTATCATGAATAAGTGTTGGACCTTATTAAAAGCTTTTTCTGCATATATAGAAATGATCATGTTGTTCTTGTTTTTGATTCATTTATATGGTGGATTATATTTATTGATTTGCTTATTTTGAACCATCTCTGCATTCCTGAAATGAATCTCACTTGGTCATGGTGTATAATCTTCTTGATGACTTGCTGCATTCTGTTTGCCAAACTTTTATTGAGAATTTTTGCATCTACGTTCATAGGAAGATTGCCTATAGTTCCCTTTTTTGGTTGGGTCTTTCTTAGGTTTTGGCATTAGGATAACATTCGCTTCCAGTAATGAGTTAGGGAAATTTGTTTCCTTTTCAATTTCATTGAAGAGTTTAAACAGTGTTGGCATTAAATCTTCTTTGAATTGTTTGTAGAGTTCCACAGTGAATCCATCTGGATCTGGATTTTCTTTGTTGGTAGGGATTTAATTACATTTTCAATTTTAATTACATTTTCAATTTGGTAGGGATTTAATTACATTTTCAATTTGAAATTGGGTTATTCAGTAGTTTTACATCTTCTTGACCCAGCTTTGGTAATCATATGTGTCTAGCAATTGGTCCATTTCTTCTGTTATCAAGCCTATGAGAGCAGAGGATTTTGAAATAGGTATTGATGATCTTCTGTATTTCCACTGGGTCTCTAGTGACTTCACTCTTTTCATTCTTTATTGCACGAATTTGAGTTTTTCTTTCCTTTTTAAAATACATTTGGCTAAAAGCCTATTTTATTTATTCTTTCAAAGATCCAACTCTTGGATTCGTTGATTCTTTGTATTGTTTTCTTAATCTCTATTGCATTGATTTATGCTCTGACTTTCATAATCTCCTCCCTTCTTCTGGCCTTGGGCTTGACTTGCACTTCCTTTTCTAGAGGTTTGAGGTGTAGCATCAGGTTGTTTATTTGCATTAATTTCTGTTTTGGTGATGTGGGAATTCACTGCAATAAATTTTCTCTGAAGACTGCTTTCATTGCATCCCACAGGTTCCAGTAAGATATATTCGTATTTCTGTTTACCTGCAAATGTTATTTAATTTCTTCTTTAATTTCCTCTGTGACCCATTGACTGTTCTGGAGTGTATTATTCAGTTTCCATGTGTTTGTGGGGTTCTTGCAGTTTCTTTTGTCATTAATTTCTAGCTTCATGGTGCTATGATCTGATAACATGCATGTGATAATTTCAATTCTTTTTCATTTACTTAAGCATGTTCTGTGGGATAATATATGGTCTATTTAGAGAATGTTCTATGTGCTGCTGAAAAGAAAGCATATTCTGATGTTGTTGGGTGTAACACTTTGTATACAACTAAGTCCTTTTGTGCACAGGTGTGATTCAGTTCTGTTATTTGTTTGCTGATTTTCTGTCTAGTTGATATGTCCCTTTGTGTCAGTGGCATGTTAAGGCCTCCTGCTATAATTGTGTTATTGCTTATTTTATTTTTCATTCTGTTAATATTGTTTTGTATAGCTGGGTGCTTCCAAATTTAGTGCATGTATATTTAAGATTGTTATCTCTTCCTCTTGAAGTTTTCTCCTAACTAGTATGCAATGACCTTCTTTGTCTCTTTGGATCACTCTTGGTTTGAAGTTCACATTGTCTGCAGACAAAATAGCTACTCCTGCTTTTTTGGAGGAGGAATCTTGTTGCATGGAGTACTGTTTTCCATCCTTTGACTTTCAGTCTATGAGCTTCATTTTGGGTTTGATGGGTTTCCTTTATGCAGCATATGATTGGATGTTGTTTCTTGATCCATTCTGCCAGTCTGTTTCATTTAATTGGTGAATTGAGACCATTTACGTTAATGGTTATAGCTGATACTTATTCATTTACTTTTCTGAAGCCTTTCTGTCTTCCACATTTTATATCTTACTGACTTCTTTATCTGACCTTTAGCATTTTCTTTGCCATTTCCTTTGTTTTTTTATCTTTTTTTTATCAGTACCTAGGATCAAACTCATGACTGCCTGCTTGTAAGGCAGGTGCTTATGCCACTGAGCTAAGTCCCCAGCCCTTATTCACTTATTTTTGTCATGTAATCTTTCTGCTGTTGATTTTTTACCTTTCCATTCTGTTTAATTGTTTGCCTTGCTTAGTGAGTTATTTTCCTATGTCTGTCTAGAATGTCTTTCAGTATTCTGTGCAGGATTTTTTGGTGGTCCTGAAGTTCTTCAGCTGTTCCTTTTCTTGGAAGTATCTTATTTCTCCATCCATTCTGAAGGACAGTTTTGCAAGGTACATCAGTCTGGGTGGAAAGTCATTTTCCTTTAGGATCTGAAATACTTCACCTCATGCTCTTCTTGACTGCATTGTTTGTGTGGAGAAATCTGCTGTGATTCTGATAGGCATTCCTTTATAGGTGATCTGTCTCTTCTCTCTAGCAGCTTTTAACCTTCTGTTCTTATGTTGGATTTCTGGGATGTTCATTATTATATGTCTGGGTGTATTTTTATTTTAGTTATTGCTATTTGGAGCTTTATATGCGTCACTGATTTGTATGCCAGTTTCCATTCTCATGTTTGGGAAATTTTCAGCTATTACTTTTGTAAATAGCCTCTTGATATCATTTGTGTTGTCACTTTCCTTTTTGTTTATACGTATCAATCTTATATTATTTTTCTCTGCATCATCTTGCAGTTGTTGAATTCTTATTTCCTGGTTCCTTGTTATTTTTAAAACATCTTTCCTTTCCTGTTCACTAGCTGCAATCATGTTTTCAAGGTCTGAAATTCTATCTTCACTTTCATTGAGGTGGTTTTGCCAAATTTTGATGAAATTTTTTTATTTCCTGTATATCTCTTTGAATCTACTTCATGCATTCTGTTTGTTTCTTATGTTCTTCATGCAGATTTTCCATGTTTTTGCATTGTTCTCTAATTTTTTAATGATGTCTTCTTTGGCTATGTTCAGCATTTCTTTCATTACATTTATCACTTCTTTTACCTGGGAGGCTATTTCTGATTTGAGTTCTTTTATAGCTTCCCAGAGTTATTTCTTTATTTCAATTGATATCATTTCAAGCGTTTCAGGTTTATGGCTTATATTTTGTTCTGTATTCATGTCTCTTAGGCTTGCTTGAGTTGGGCTGGAAGTTTGAGATTGCATTTTGCTCTTTAGTTTTGTCATTTTCCTATATTTCTGGGTTTTGAGCAATGTTTCAAAGCTTTCCTCATGTGCTGAGAGTCACCTGGGCCACTTTTGGCTCCCAAGGCAGACAACAGGCAACAACTAGCCACTTGGAGTTCACTGGATGTGGCTCAGTTGGGCCTACTTGGACCTCCTGTGTGTCCTCAGTTGGTTTCAAACATGGTATGTGGTCTTATCACCTAGGAACAAAGTTCCAAGACTTTCCTGTGTGCTGGGTTTCAACCCATGCACACCTGGGCCCAGGACTCAATTCAGGCCCCTGCCAGCTGCTTGGAGTTCACCGGGTGTGGCCTGTTAGGCCTGCTTGAAGCTCTTGTGAGTCCTTGGGTGATTTCAGACACAGGTCTTACCACCTGGGAGCAAAGTCCCAACGTTTCCCTGAGTGCTGGGTTTCAGCCTACATATGCTCTGGGCCCATGGGCTATTGGATCTTGCACAGGGGCAGGACTTATTCCCAGCAATTCTCACCAATCTGCTCTGTGCTAGGAATGGCTAACTGAAGCCACTGAAGTTTTGGATCTGGCGTTGTCCTGCCTCACTCCAAAATGTTGCCCAGCCAAACACTCACTCCCACAAGAGAACTAAGTTGCACACGTTCACTGTGGACCAGTGCAGATCTCCATGCCAGCTCCATTCTCCACTCTGCCATTCACCTCTGTGACTACATCCTCCTGCCAAGGCCCTTAGGCTTGCCAATCCCCAACTTCACTGCAACCATGTGTCCTTCAGATTCTAGCAGTGCCTCACATGCAGTGGGATCGGCTTTGGTGCTCTCACCTCTGGCTACAGCCTTCTGTCCATGTCTCTCCTTTCCTTTTTTTATTCTTTTTCTTTTTCCTTCCTTCTTTTTACCCACTCTAGTTTCTCCCTGGACTGTGAGGATCCATCTCCTTTCATCTGGTCCTCTCCAGGATGTCAAATTCCAGTGTCTGAGCTTTTTCTCCCAGAGAGGTTCTTTACTTTGCTACTTATTGATCCACCATCTTTCCAGCTTCCTAGTACCTATTACTGTTACTCCAGTATACTGTGGTGAAATTCTGTACCAATTTCACTGCATTGTGTTGATTTGCTTTGTTCTGTATTGTTCTGTTGTATTTTACTAACTTCAAAATAAAATTGTTAAGAAGTGAAATAAATCAGATTCGTGTAAATATCATATTATCTCCCTATGGTAAAAAAAAAAATCAAAGAGTAAGATCCAAAATAAATAATAGGTGAAAGGAAATGAAATAGGATAAGGGAAAAGAGAAAAGAAAAAAGGGAAATTATACATACATATGTATTCATACATATATATGTGTGTATGTATATATCTGCAAAATAGAAAACTATACTATTAATCCCAGTTAGTTCATCAGAAAAACTTTGTAATTTCATTGTTTGATTATTTGGTCATTTTTTTTCATGCCTAAATCTCGTAATCAGAACAACTACTTTTAAGATAGCAATATGCAGTACATTAACTAGTGCTAATTTCTTATTATTTTATTTTGAAATTCTGTATTATTTTTATCCTTTTTGTTTGTTTTTAAAAAATAAATCTTTTTTATGCACTCTTCAGTTGATGAGCATTTAAGTTGTTTTCAACATTTAGCTATTACAAAATGTGCTTCTATAAATATGGGTGTGCATATATCACTGTGGTATGATGTTTTTAATTCTTACGGAAAGATACCCAGAAGGGAAATAGCTGAGTCAAATTGGACATATAGTCCTAGGTTTTTTTGTTGTTGTTATTGTTGAGGAATCTCCATACTGATTTTCACAGTGGTTGTACCAATCTACAATACCACCAACAGTGAAAAAGAGTTTCTTCCTCCACACAGCCTTTTCAACATTTGTTATTGGTTGATTTCTTGATGACAGCCATTCTTTCTGGAGTGAGATGAAATCTCATTTAGTGTTGTTTTAATTTTCATCTAACAATCAATGAGTTGAAGAATTTTTCATATATTTATTTTCTGCTAGTATTTCTTCATCTGAGAAGTGTGTATTCATCTCAGATGTTCAGTTTTGGATTGGATCTTTAAATTTGAAAAGTCAGGATTTTTTTCAATTCTTTATATGTTCTAAGTATAAGTCCTCTGTTGAAGGACACTTCGCTAAAATGTTTTCCACCATGGGTTGTCTTTTCATTCTGTTAGTGATCTCTTTTGCTGTGCAAAATGTTTTAATCAGATGAGATTCTAGTTATTGATTCTTTTTGTTATTTCCTGTGCAATTAGGTTTTTGATCAGGAAATCTTTACCTATACACCCATGTTTCAAGAGTTCATCCTTTTCTTTCTTCCAGCACATCCAAGATTTCTATTTTAATATTTAAATATTTGATCCATTTCAATTTTAGTTTAATGCATGATGATAAGCAGGAGTCTGGTTTTAGTCTGTGTCTCTTAGATGTGACATTTCTGTCAACTTTAATTCAATGTATTGTATATAGTTTCAGTGGAGTTTTTAATCTCCTGGATTTCTGTTTGGATCTGTTTTATGGATTCCATTTCTTTCCATATTGGGCATTCATGGTTTCCACCATATTCCTAAGTTTTTCTGTTTTTTTCATCTGTGTCTGCTTTGTTTTCATTTTGATCATTTTTGTACCTGAAAGATTATTTTTTTTCCTATGGCCTCTTCCATATGTTTTCACACTGCACAACACAGACTTATGATATATGAATCAAAAAGGACAAAAAGAATACCATTTATTAAATGGGGTCTTTCTTTATTGTCTTTTTTCTTTATTATAAAACCAAGTTTGAAAATTTAACCTTTTACTTTTTAATTTACATTTAGAGAAATATAGAGAAAAATGCATTTTAAATTAGTCCCTATTTTGTAAAATTCAAACTGTAGATAATATTTTAGAGATAAATATTGAGTTACCCACAATCTAGTAAGACACACTGCACATATTTAAAATGTACTTTATAAGGCTGGGCATGGAGGTGCATGCCTGTAATCCCAGGACTTGGCAAGCTGAGGCAGGAGGATTGATTGCTGCAAGTTTGAGGCCAGCCTGGCCTACACAAAATGAGTTCAAGGCCAGCATGAACTGCATATAAAAACCCTGCTTCAAAAAGAAAAAAAATGTACTATATCTACTTCTAAAGAGAAATACATGAAGAAAAGGTAGAATCCTCTTCAGTTACCAGTGTTCCTGGGGTTAGGCCACAAGGTCAGCATGGCCCAGCTTTTTGTCTTGAGTATTCTACATGTCCCTGCATGTCATGCAGAAATATAATATGGACACTGGTCAATTCTATTGCTGTTATGCCAACAGGACAAAAATCCTTCTCCACTTGCACACAAGTACTTCCAGGCATTGAGCCCCTATGAAAAAAATGAAATATGTCTTTGAATCTTTCATCATAGATTAGAATGGTAAGAAAGTGAAGTCAAACACATAAGCTAGGCTTCACTTAGAAAGTCACCCCAAAAGCCTTTATAAGTAAGGTCTTATAACATATATAAAGAACTGATGGGTAGTTTTAAAAGACTAAGAGGGGCCTCTTCCTATAGTAACTAAAAGGCATATGCTGTTTTAAATAAGGAAATAATCATAAGGCTAAAAATATCTAAGAATACCAAAAAAAAATAATAAGGTAAAGGAGCGAATATGACAGCATTAGGGGAAACAACAGAAATGAGACCTCGGAGGAGTACAGTGAAAGCTTCAGGGCTGGAGAAGATTGCTCTGGGACCCAGGAAGGTCATAGTGAGTATACCATGTGGACAGCCACAGAGAGCTTAAATGGAGTCCTTCTTTATGGGTGGGCTTATGGGTAATCCCTCATGGCATGTATCTTTAAGTTGTAACCCAGTGAACAGAATGCTTTTCTCCTTCTCCTTAGCACAACTCGGAGCTGATCATTTAGGAGGAGAGGAAAAACATCAACTCTGGACAGTTTTGCCAAATAAGATTCTACATTCATCTTTTCCTACCAGTGTTTCAGTCAAAAATACAGTGTGTGATCCACTCATCCCCACTCCTGCATGGTGTGATGTTGTTGCCCAGGGTGGAAGATGAACAATATGGTGGGATTTGGGCCTTTGTCAATCCAGTCACTTGGGCATGATTTATTTTCTTTCTCCTGTTTGATCAGCATCAGCACACAGGTCTCACACACACACGCACATGCATGCACACTCACACACAAATACACCAGCAAGGTGCCTCCCTTCTCCACCTAAACAGAGAAACAGTGACCATTCCCTGGAGCCAAGAGAAACGTCCAGCTCCTGCTCATCCCTCCACATCCCCTAGCTCACTATATCTCCCTATATATTCATATTACAAAGTTAAAGACTTAAATTTTCCAACAGATGCCTCAGAGAAAAAAAGAAAAAAGACAAGAATGAATATTTTTAGGAAAGAGAGAGGAGAGAAAGAGAACAAGCAGTTCACAAATTTGAGTTTCCAGATATATAAAAACTTCAGAGTGGCAAAGAAGAATGGAAATGAAGAAAAGCAGAAGAGAGAAAGTATTACAAAAGCGATTTAGAGGATTTCCTTTTTCCCAATTGTTTAAGATTCAAACATGTGTTACTTATGGAGACAGCATCTTCAGGTTTCACACTGAGACTGCTTCTCTCCACTGCATCTCATAACCAGGTTTTCCACATTGGCTGCCTGAGAACTTTGCTTGAAACAATGAAAGGGTCTGTCCTTATTAGTGTTTCCCTGGTGAGCAGGCTTTCATTACATTTCACCAAGAAATGGAGTATGTTGGTCTAATAAGATATCTCATCCTACAGTGTACCCCTTTAAACCTTTTTCCATTTGTGAGTGTCTTGCTTCTTTGGGGCTTTTAAATGTAAGTATTCATTTCCTAGAGTCTTAGGCTCTCAAACTTTTTAAAAATCCAACACTTCAGAGGATTGCACAGAGAAAAAGAGAAAAAATCAAGAAAAATAAAGAGGAGGCAGAGAAGTACAAGAAAGACAGAAAAGAGAGTAAAAGGGAAGAGAGGATGAAGAGAATGTGAGGAACTAGACAGAGAAAGAGAAAAGGAGACAAAGCAGAAGTGGGGAAAGGCATAAAGGGGTATCCTCCCTGATGTGAAGCAGCCTTGTTAGATACTCCCTCAGGTCAATGTACCCTGTTCCTGGGTCAGATGGAACTGAAACGTGCTCACCAGGGAGACACAGATCGGGGTGGCCCATCCCATGTCTCCAGGGAAATTTCTCACTCAACTGTCATGGGAAACTTATTTCTAAGACACTATGGAAAAGACTGGCTTTTAGAGTGACACCAAGGAAAGAAATCTGCTTAAGTCATGAACATTTTGAAATCTTGATCACTTTACCTAAGAAAAGACCCTCAAAATTGCTCTTGTAATCTCTATCTCTTTCTGTCCCTGTCTTCTGTCTTTGTCTCTGTGTCTCTGTCTCTCTCTGTGTCTGTCTCTCTCTCTCTGTCTCTCTGTCTCTCTGTCTCTCTCTGTCTCTCTCTGTGTCTGTCTCTCTCTCTCTGTCTCTCTGTCTCTCTCTCTCTCTGTCTCTCTCTGTCTCTCTCTGTCTCTCTCTTTCTCTCTCTCTCTCTCTCTGTCTCTCTCTCTCTCTCTCTCTCTCTCTCCCTCTGTCACTGTCTCTCTCAAAATGAGAAACTTCTTCTGCCTGATGCAACAGCTTCCTTTTCAGGTAGCTGGGTACATGCCATATATCATACAGATTCAAGTGGTCATTAACGTGATAACTGCTTCATTTTCAGGATCTGCGAAATCTAAAGACTCAAAAAAAGAAAGAAACGGCTGGTTTCCTTTACTGTCTTGTTTTCTCTCCCACTTGAGAGCACCAATTCCCATTATATTCCTTCTCTTTTCCTCATGGTTTCTTCTGTCAGAAAATTCAAATCTTTTCTTTTTCTGATGTTTGTTACTAGGGGGCTGAGAAATTCAGAAAGTTTTTTCTGTTCCTAGTATGTTTCAGCATGTGATAAGAAAGAAGTGAAGCATGGATCTCTGTTTCCTTAGACAATAGGGGAGGGCTTCAAGTCTGTGGCAAAAGTATCATTTCAGCCTTTCCTAGCTGGCCGCCATGACATTCTTGGATTGTAGGGCTGCCTACCAAGCCCTACATATGAGTAATTTTTATCCCTTTCTGGAGCATCTGAGAGTTGATTCTCTGATGCTAGCTTTCTTCCTCCATCCATTTCATTTGGTTCTGGCATTCTTGTGATAAACTTGGCTCAAGTATATCTCCCTGTGTAAACTGGAGTGTGATCTGTGGCTGCTAAGTGACTTCCAGCTAAACTCAGGTCCTTTTGTGATGAGTTATCAACAATGCAGTAAAAGTGAGGATGGAGAAAGGAGCTACAAGATGATGGAAAGACTGCATAAGAGCTCAAGTTTTAAAAGCAGGTCCTGCCTTAGATACTGGCAGCAGTGAAGTTCAGAACTCCACCTATCCTAGGCTTTTAAAGGCTCAGATGGTCTTCACATTGTTTGATTTCTTTCTCTAGGGACTCATCCTATTCTCAGACTGTCACCTCCTTACATATTAGAGTTTCCTCGGTAATTTGGAAGTAAGCAAACTCCACCTCCCCTACTTGCAATGGCTAGGAAAAGTAACTGGGACTAAGAGGCCCTGTCATGACTGAAGACCATTTGCCAAATTCTCATATCTGTTAACCAGGTTCTCCCAAGAAGCACTTATGCAGGAAACATTCATCAGGGCTTCATTAAGGACTTGATGTAGAAGACAGTTATGGAAAAGCTGGCAGGGGAAATGAGCAGGACCTGTCTATTTCAAGATCTTAGGGCAACATCAGGACTTTGCAGGCAGAACTCCTCAATAACTCTCAGGAGATGTGGATGGCATGAATAAAATCAAACCACCACAGTCATGACCATTAGTTTCTACAGTGGCCTGTGCCATGTTCCTCAGATGTGCAATGTACTTTTATTTTTTATTTTACCCTCTTTTTATCTTTGTTTGATTAAATCAGAGACAAATTGGGAAGTGAACCCAAGTTCACTCTATATTCACTCACCCTGCACTTTTCAAATGAACTTTTGGCACCATTTTTTACTTATCCAATTCTTTGTCTAAGGCAAGAAGGACCTGGAATACTTTGACTGGTGAGTCATTTCTAAAGGAACTACCCTATAATATGCTCTCACAGTGAAAACACTTATTATCCAACCTTAGATAATTCTATAATGAGCCATAGGTATCCGGCCAGTATGGAAACCCTAACTTCAGACTCCTGTAAGGAAGATGGGTTGTGGCCAAAGGGGTAAATTCAAAGGTTTCAATAAAGAATTACTAGTGTCTATTTGAACCAAAGACCTCTGGCATCTGAATCTTGAGGAATTCAGTTTTACAGAGGAATGACATACCAATAATTGAAAGAGATATGCTCTTCATGCTCAGAGTCACTCCATCACTCAAACCTCTGACAACCTCTATTTCAAATCAAACAAACAATGTGAAGACCATCTGAGCCTTTAAAAGCCTAGGATAGGTGGAGTTCTGAACTTCACTGCTGCCAGTATCTAAGAGGTTGCTGGGCACCCGGCCAGCCCACTGGGCCTCATTCCACTGCTCAGAGCTGATCCCAAACATGTTACAATGGCACCTTGTAATCAGTAAGCTCAAGCACCCTAATCTATACCCTCTCCAAAGGTAGTACTATCTTAAAAGAGAGACTAGCTGGGGGTTAAATCCAATTACTCTCCTTGAATGCAGAACAATTGCTGCAGCTTTGATTATATTGAGACTTTTTTCCTTACACTGATATGTACAGAGCTGAGTATGGTATTTTTTTCTCTCTTCAATTGTCTCTAAGCATTGCAAATAAGGCCAGACAAGGTACTAGTATGTAATCTCTAAAGCAATCACACAGGCTCCTTTTTCCTCACATAATGCTGTCTTTAAAATAAATACACACAATATACGGTTTACATACAGAAACTGAAGCAACAGCCTCCTAGAACAATTCATAATTGTATTATGCAAATGGATCCTTCAGCAAATCTTTACCTATGCATTTTGTGGATGCTTTTCTCACTACCTGCCTAGCCAGCTCAAGTTATTCTCATAGTTCCCACCATCCTCACTGTCATTCATCCTCTAGTCACTCTCTTCCTCACAAGATAATAAATTCTGGGAGAGGACTAAGATCACCGACTTTGTCCACACATGTTCATGAGGATTGGGCTTAGGGTCTCTTGGCTGCCCTTAATTTGAAGGATTTGGTGACTTTACTCTTGCCATGGATTGCATTGGAGGTGGTAGATTGGAATTAACTTTCTGGGATTCCAATAATGTCTCAATGGGATTATAAATATAACTTTTTGGATTGTAAGGAAGACTGGAAAAGAGATTACAATACTTGGATGACTGTACTCAATATTTGGAACTACAATAAAGATGGACATTCCACCTTCAGCATTCTTTAAGGATTTGAGGGGACAAGATCTCCATGAGGAAGAATAATATAGATAATGCATTTGGGGCCATGGGGCTGCTCTCTTCCACTTCCTGATGGATCACTCCTCTTCACTTACCTGACATTGAGCAAAACCCCATCACCAACTCCTTGATCTTTATACTGAGGCTTACTTCCCAGAGGCAATATAAGAAAAACAAACATTCCTGATATTGTACTGGAAAATTCCAAATTTCCAAACTAGGATGCTTGTGTGCCAGACCTCACATGACACATGGTAAACTGTCTTCATCTGGAGCTCATTGAGGGTTCATGCATATAGACTGCACCTCATACATTCAGTTATAACACAATGAATTATGTGAACAGCATGTGCAATAGATATGGCTCGCATGACTTATTACCCTGTCAATGATGCTCTGAAAGACACAGGAGGAGATGCCCCAGATCTCATGCAATATTTCCAATTTCTAAACACATGCCCTCAGCATTCCAGCCATTTTCCTTTTGCCTGAATTAGCGCACTCACTCTGAGCATACAACTGTCTAATGAAACTTTGCTGTAGTTTTCCTTATCATGTTTCATGTCCAATTCCTTGTCAGTTATGCACAAGAACCTAGGAACCCATCCAGGATTCCGTCACCCACAATAATACTACTATATGCACTAACATGACCTTAAAGAGAAATACAACACTGATTTGATACTATATTCCTAGTAACAGCTCATAAAAAAAGTGTTATTTCAATTGTTGAACAGCTATTATTCAAACTAGCACTATGAGACATATTTACTCAGGAAAGAAATAGGTATTTTATTTCATGGGTTATTGTGGAAGTATATCTGCATATCACATTTGTTGTTTTTTTTAATAATGCTGGTGTTCAGCAAATGAAGATACTGCCTGAATTATCTGATTCATATTAAATGTATATGATATAACATACATAGTATTCACTTTAGAATTATACTAAGCAACTTCTGCATTATAGACTTTCCCTATTATACTATAAAACCACATCAGGGAGACATCTTCCTCTAAAAATTTCAATCTGCTTTTGAAATAACTGGGAGAATATTATTTCCATTACTATTGCTATAGCATTGTATTAAATACTTCCTGGTTTAGAATTCATTTGCTCTATCACCACATTGATCTTTCTTCCCTGTCTCTTAGTCTATAATCATTTCCACAGTAAAAATAAATGCAATCAAAATGCTCCAAAGTAAAATATTGAACAATGTCTAGATACTAAAATAACAATACTGACAATAAAACAAAACTAAGAATAGCAAATATCTACTACAAGACACAACTCAATCATATAATTAGGTTAATTCTAAGTATTTTAGTTATAAATATTCTATTGCTCATAATGAACTCATAACACTGATGTGGTGACATGACTGCTGGTAGGGTCTTGTAACTAGACCTGTGTTGAAAATCAGGAACAAAGAGGTCAGCAGAATGATTTTAAATATCTACATTTTGGTCATATAAAATGCTCCAGTAAAGTTTCTGACTGCAAAAAAAGCAGCAGAGAGAACTTTTTTCCTGAGAATAAACAGGACAAGAGAAAAGATGGCATGAGAATATCACAAGAACCAGCAGGACTCCACCATTTGTAGCCTCAAAATTGCAAAAGTGAAAGCTCCAAAGCATCATGTTTCAGAAAGGTGGTAACACAGAGAATATGTTCCTCTAGATTGGGGACATAGTCCTCAGCAATCCAAAAGAAAAGCTGTGAGAGCTACAACTACTGGCAGTGCTGCAGTAGTGAAGCCACTCACATGCCATTCAGAACTCATATCTTGCCACAGATCACCCTTGATGATGGACATGAAACTATAAGATTAATGTTTGCTCTTCTGGATTTTGGCTTTGTTTTGGTCCCATTCTTTTCTATTCTCTTATTTGAAATGGGAATGTATATATTGCACCATTTTATTTTGGAAGTATTTAATCTTTTCTTCTTTTCAGGGGTTCATAACTAAGAGTTTGCCTTAAATATCATAAAAGAACTTAACTGAGGCTTTTCAGCAATGTTGAAACTGTTAGGAATTTGACAACATTTTGAGATGGACTAATTGCAGTTTGCATAAAGGGATGCTCATGAGTCTTTGTGAGGCCCAAGGAAGAATGTTATGGTTTGCATCTAGATATCCCTCATGTCCTCATATGTGGGACTTTTCAGAGGTGGCTGGATTTAGAGTGTGTGATACTTGGATAAAAAGTGTAGGTTACTGGATTATTCCATTAATTGATTTAATATAGTTCTGGGAGTGTGTACTAGAAAAGCCCATCCTGGTTGTGATATATAAAGGGAGGCTTTCCACTGCTGCTGCTTGCTGCTTGCTGCCTCCTGTCTGCCCTCCCATGGACTGTTTCTCCTCTGTGATGCCTCTCTGCTATTCTGCCCTGTTCTGGAGCAAGTTTACTATAGACTGAAGCCTCCACAAACTATGAGCTAAAATAAACCTTTCTTCCTTTAACTTGTGGGTGTTTAGTATTTTGTCTCAACAATAAGAAAAGGAACTGAGACTTTATATAGTAAATTTATGTATTTTTAATTCTATAAATTAGTACCTTTGACAAAGCTCAGACATACAGAATATTTAGTTACAGTCAGGTCAATAAAATGATATTATAACAAACTAATATTTAAATTTTTAGTGCTCTAAAAAGTTTTTAAGAAAAATATTAAAGCCTAGTAGCAGAAAGCATAAGCAATAATCTTGATAAAATATAAAGTTGTTACTTTTTAGTCCAAGTTTTGTAAGTTTTTACCCAGAGTGTGGTATAGGCAACTAGTTGGAAATAGGCAGTCCCACAGGGCTAGATCCTCAAAGAAATCAGTGCTGATTCCTTTGCAACTGTGGAGAAGACAGACACCTCCTGCTGTGGGCCAGTCCTTGAGACAAAAATCAGACAAATGCACCTATATCCTAAGGACTGATGTTCTAAATAATTTTCTATCACCCTGAGGAAGTCAGGAGTCACTATGCTAACCCCCTAGGGAAGAGTCACAGCTCTCTAAGAATGCCCACTTTCTATGTGACTCATTTCCCAATTTGGCTCTGATTTAATCGAATTTACCTGAACAATTAATCTTACTGGTTAGCTATAGTTCTGTCCTACCTCATGTCGACTTTGCCAGTTCCCAGGTTTTCTTCACCTTGGATCCATCTCACCTTGTAGTTTTACTCTATATAAGTCCCTAGAAAAGACAGAGACCCTGGCAACCTACTAGGGACCTCTTTGTCTCTCTCAGACAGAAGTTTTCTTTTTCTCAATAAATATATTCTGTTCTAGGGCTGGGGATTTAGCTCAGTGACATAAGTGCCTGCCCAGCAAGTGTGAGGTTATGAGTTCAACCCTGGTACCAATAAATAAGTAGATAGATAAATTCTGTTCTTAACCTCCATTATTCCTAAAATTTGTTCTTCAATTTTAGAAAATAAGAACTCATGCCAGACAGATATCTGGTAGGTTGGGAGTTTTGTTCTTCTACATCAAGTAGACCAAACTTAGAATACCTTGTCTATATAGATGAGATTTCAGTTTTACATATGTTCAGTATATTTTGAATTTTGAAAATCATATAACCTCTTAATTTTTAGGCAACTCAAACACATGTAATAATTTTAAAGTACTATTTCTGTGGTGAGGCAAAATAAGACATGGGAAAATCTGAAGGGTCACTCATCAGGGTGGAAAAACCAAATCAAACTGGTTTAGAGAGCTGCTGTTTTTTCTATCCTGGAGCTCTGGCAACTGAGCTCAGGACCCTCACACTAAGCAATATTCACAGTCCTTTGTACTTTCTATTTGGAGACAGAGTCTAGACTTGCTTCAGACTTGTAATCCTCCTGCTTCAATCTCCCAGAGTTCTGGAATTATAGGTATGTATCATTGTGCCTATCCAAGCTTTTTTAGTCAAAGAGGACAAGATAATTTCTCAGGCTCAAGGGCCACTCTCCAGGGACACATTATGTGTGAATGTGTGATTTTCATACAGAGGCATATATTTGAATTTTAATTCTTTGAAAACTTAAATAGATATAGATATAGGTATGGATATAGATATAGACATAGATATATTAGAAACTTTTCTTTACCAAAGATCAAACTCACAACCTTGGGCTTGTGGCAAGTGCTTATGCCACTGAACTAAATCCCTGACCCTAATAAAAATTAATAGTGCCCAAAATTGCATTTTTTCAGCTTTAAACTAAGACTACTGGAATTCAGCAACTGATAACTCAAATGCTTCTACAGATATTTATAAGAATTAATCTCATTTTACGTACTTAACATTTATTTTAGCTTGTTTATGAAAACCAAGATATTTGACTACCATAAATAATGTTTTAAGACTTTTTTTCTTTTTTTGCCAAAGAAAAACCCAAAATTTCTTGTACTTTAAATACAAAAAGTGATAGAAATTTAACCTGTAACTTTTTAAAGAGTATTATCTAATTGATTAATGACCTTGGTAAAATGTATGCTAATATTTTAAACATGACTTTTCCTTTATCTTACCAACCATCTTAGTTGTTTTTTTCTCACTGCTAAGACAAAATACCAGACCCCCAAAGTTAAAGGAGGAAGGGATTATATCAGTTCATGGCCTATACAAGTTTCTCTCCACAGCCAGGTGGCAATGGCAGAGTGGCATTGCAGAGGAAAAGTAACTTGTGACAGGGAGAAAGCAGCAAAGAATGAATAGCAAAGCAGCAGCCACTGCCTCTCCTTTGTATCTCTTCCAAAATTCCTACATTTTGGGTAATGCCACTCACACCCATGCTGGGCCTTCTACCTGGAACTATGCTTAACCAATCAATGGAGTAATTTGGTGATCACACTCCCATTAACCCCTGATTAAACAATTTAATGCAAGCTTCACACACCCTAGAACCTGCAACCCCTGAAAAATCCCGCCTTTGAGCTCATGAGGGTTCAAAGACATCTAGATAAAAGCCATAATACTTACCAAATTAAATTATTTGTTAAATCATGTGAACAAAAGGCATTGGCTAAATAGTTGAGTGGCTACTTTTAGGTCAACTTCAATAGACCTTTTACATTCAAGGTAAAGACACAAAACATGTACACATTAGGGCTGGTGATTTAGCTCAGTGGCACAAGTGACTGCCTGGCAAGGTATGTTACCTTTATGAAATCAAATTTTATGGCTTTATTTATTTTCAAATTTCAGGCTTTGGACCTAGTAGCTTCTTTGATAGATGACTGGACTTTAAAGACACAGTCTTTAATGTCTCAAGTGTTTGGTAACCCTTGAATTCAAGTTAACCAGTTTCTTTAAGAACCCAAGGAGAGCCAAAAGTCTGTAACAGCAAAAAAACAAACAAACAAAAAATATGAGCTAAGCCTGGAATTTAGCTCAGTGGCTTAAGCGCCTGCCTGGCAAGCATGAAGTCATGAGTTCAATCCCCAGATCCAAAAAAAATATGGGCTCAAATAATGTAAAAAATTGGAACAGCTGTCTATACATTAGCTACTTATTACAAAAATTAGCAAGCAGACAAAAAAGCATGTATGATACATGAAACAATTACATTAAATGAGAGTGTATTTTTGTTTGTTTGTTTTTTGGTACTGGGGATCGAACTCATGATCTTGCGCTTGCCAGGCAGGCACTTATGTCACTGAGTTAAATCCCCAGGCTCTACTTTTTTGATGTCTTGGTCATGTTAAGATTGTAATAATCTTTTTCCTTTTTTATTTATAACCATGAACTAGTCATTTAGAATTCTCTTTAGGGGTACCCATTACAACCCTTTATGTTTTTGAGTAAATTATAACAGAAAATGTTTTAAATACTATCCTTACCCTTTTAACATCATACAGTTACACCAGTGAAGAATCAAAAGAAGAAAAGAGAAAGAGTTGCAAATTATTAGCTATAACCTTTATCTGTAGTCATTTCCCTTGTTAAAAATAACTTCTGACACTTTTTATTCATTAACTTGAATGTAGAGAAATACAGAAAAAAGTCTACCTTCCTTTGCACATTGTTTTAAATGGTGCCCACTTTGCAAAATACAAGTTGGAAGTGATATTTTAGTAGTCGACACTGAGATACCTATAATTTTTAAAATGTATGCCTTTTAAGTTCTCCCTTGTATACTTTTGAAAAGAAAAAGTAGAAAAAATAAAACAAAAGACAGAATAGTTTAAAGTGATTGATCCATGGACAAGCAATTCAACTTTCCCCAATTTTTCCCAGGTTCAAGAAGCAATTTGCCCCAATTTCTCTTGGGACAGCACCAATCAGTCCCATTGCTATTATAACCAGGGAAAAACAATCATACTTTTCATTGGCAATACAGCTACTTCTTAAAATCACCCCACACACTCACTGTATGAAAAACTTATTTGCATGATTTACAACAAATCAAAACATAGGAAAAATCTCATACACAAAGGCTGGGCATTACTCAAAAAGGTATTCCCAAGATGTTTTTATCTGAGGTCTGCAACACATGTAAAAAACACATGGAGGGTTTTACAAAGTCTAAAGATGATACCATCTGTAACTAAAAAGAATACACAAATGTAGATAAGGGAGACAGTAGTACAAGAAATAAATTTTATTATTGGCTTAAAAAACATACACACAATCTCATGGGACCTCAAAACGTTGCAGTTGTTCAGAAGATGACACTAGGACCCAACAGAGGTGGCCACACTAAGCAGCTCACCTCCCTGGTAAGCAGCTATGGCTTGGGCAAACTGCAGCCACCCCAGGGTGAGAACCACCCAATGTCTCCCGAGATCCACACCATGCTGGAACTTAGGGCACTGGGAAACCAAGCAACCAGCTCACCTCCCTGGTAACCTGCTGTGGATCAGACAAACTGCAGCCCCCCTAACCTCAGGGTGAGAACCACCCAGTGTCTCCAGAGATCCATGCCATGTTAGAACTTAGGGTTCTGGGAAACCAAGCAACCAGCTCACCTCCCTGGTACATGGCTGTAAGCCTACCAGCACACAAGTTGAGAATCAAACATCCTATCTACCCTAATTAGCAAATGGCAGCCAAAGATCTGAGCATCTCTTCGGATGTTGACCATATATAATATAGCAAATAATGGGGATTTCCTTCTACCATCTCTTTGGAGGCAAATATTTTATCATTGTTTTATTTTGTTCTGATTAATGGTATTGCTATATTCAATATTCTGTTTTGATAAGTTCAATAATGTTCTGTATTTCATTTGATTTTACTATACCTGACTGAAAGAACAACTATTGTGAAGATAACAAGATATACTGTGGTACCTATTACTGTTATCCCAGTAACCTGCTGTGAGTTCTGTACCAATTTCACTACACTGTCTCAAGTGGCTTTGTTCCATCCTGTTCTGTTGTATTTTACTACCTTCAAAATAATAAAAAAAAAATTTAAAGGTGACCACACTGCATGCTGCGGCAACAAGAAGACAAACTCCATATGCTTCTGCTAGTTGAGTCATGATTGGACCTTAAAACCTTCATGCATACCTTGGACATCAACATGGGTCTTCCCTGGCAGGGCAAGTCAGAAGACTGTTTGTATCATCTCCTTCCCACAGCATGGCTGTTGTGGATTAAGGCAGGAGTGGGTGGATTTGGGCTTCTGTCTCAGACAGCAGATCAATAATTTGGGAACAATCTATTTTCCTTTCCTATCAGCATCAACACAGTGACAGAAAACACCAGGGGTGTGCCTTGCTCCCAAGCCTGAGAAGCTGAGCAATGTTACTCTACTGCCCTCTATTGGTAGAACTCAGCATTCATCCAACTGACAAGAGATGCTGCCAGATTCCAAATTCAAGATTAAAAAAATATATGTGGAGCTGAGAAATAATAAACTGAAAATAAGTACTGAAGATACAATATTTTAAAAAACATTTTAACAATAATTAAAATTTTCTCATTTGTACCACTCCAAGGCCCTTTAGGACCTGCATTATGGTAAACTTTATGGGTAGGAGGCTTGGATTTCCTTTGAAAATAAAGTTGTTCAATGAGGGAGCATATAAAGATTCTGATAAAATTAATCTTAGAGGTGACTTTTGAGTCTTGCAGCCCTGCTGGTTATCACTTCCCTGATATCTGAATGTGCAATAAGAATTTACATATTTCCAGATAGGATTTTAATTTCAGCAGGACCTAGCACAATATGATTTAAAGAAAGTCTATTTTGTCAGGTCCACATGTATCTATCAAACATCACCGCTCTATTCCAACACCCCTCATATCAGTACAAGAGTAGTCAGTTGATGTCTCACTGATGGTGAATATTAGTCTGCAGACAGTCCTTGGCTTATGACGGTTCACACTTTTAACTGTGAGAGATCAGTACACATTCAGTAGAAATCACGGGTGCCACTTTCTCAATGCTGCACGACAGCAGTCACAGCTGTCAGTCAGGAGAGGAAAACGATGCTGTTCTACAGTAGACTGTCTTGCAAGCTGTGAGGCTATGTAAGTTACACATACTAAATACATTTTAAATGTATTCCCTATTTCCAGTAGATTTTATCAGGCTGTGATCTACTCATGATTGGGGTACTATCTGTGAGGTCTGATAAAAAATTTAGCAACTGTTTCATTTTTTAAATTTATTGCTGTAAAAGACACATTACCTTTAATCGCTCTTGAAATACTACCCCTCATTTTCAACCCATTTATTCCACTATTCTTACCTCCTCTTTTTTTTTTTTTTATCTTTTTCCTTTTTATCAGTACCAGGGATCGAACTCATGACTGCCTGCTTGCAAGGCAGGTGCTTATGCCACTGAGCTAAATCCCCAGCCCCTCTTACCTCCTTTTGAAGCAGCTGTGCAAATCCTCTTGTGTGTATTTAGTTGAGTTGTCATGGCTGACTCAGTGTGCTAAATCGATTCAAAACGTCTACCTGTCATGGTCATTTTAACTTTGAGGAATTTATAAAAATTGCTCATCTTCAGATCCTGTGGATAAGGTAGATAAGGGCATACGTTAATGTTTTGTGTGCCTTCCTTACTGTTGGAAGGTATCCAGCAGCAGGTCTCATATTTTTAAAATGCAGCTCATAAAGACAAGAAAGAGGACTTTAAGAATGGCTTAAGAACAGTGGAACAAGTGTGCTTGAAGTAAGCAGAAGAATTTTAAGGAGGCTAATAGCAATGTCTTTTACTTCAAAAAAATTTATGTGAATATTCACTATACATTTTGATCACACTTCATATAGGAGAAAATGTATTGATATAACTACCAAATCCCTAATTATTAATCAGATTGACTATCCTTTATACGTACATTAGTCAGATTTTCCTTTCACATACTGTGTTCATTTTCCTGTGTGGTATTTTTCCACTAACTCTTTTTACAAATGTTGATGTTTCACCTTAATGCAGCCTTTTGTTTTGTTTTGGTTTGGTTTGGTTTGGTTTGGTTTTTTGTGCAGGGGATTGAACTCACGACCTCACACTTACCAGTCAAGCACCTGAGTCACTAAGCTAAGTCCCAGGCTTTTCCGCTGACTCTTATTTGTTGCAGAAAAGCCACAAAGAATATGTTTGTTATTTATTTAAGGAAAAACCTAGAATCCAGGGACATGGATGACAGTAGCCCAGTGTAAGTGACCAAAAAGTGAGATTAATGGAAGTCAAATAAATGAGAAACTCTAGGTCAGAAAAGGTGGGTTTTGAACCTGTGCTGACCAATCGTAATGAAAATAATCAAGCTGAAAGACTCAGAACAAAAGATGAAAACTAAAACAACAGAGCAGTTCTCTAAAGAGTAATACTGTTTATTTGGGACTAGAACAGCATTATAATGGGAATACGGGTGCCACAGTAAACTCTGAGCATATTCAAACTGGATGAGGCAAAGGAGTACTTTTAAAGCCAAAAATAGGTATTACAGTCATGAGGCAAATGCCCTTCCAGAAGTACGTTTTGTGGTTCTGGTTCTGGCAGAGTTCTATACTTACTATTAGGCAATTACAAGTTTCCTTCATAACTTCCCTAGTTTTATTTCATTTTATTTTAGGGCTAACAAAAGTGACTATTTTCATTTTGAAAACACTCATATTTGCTTTTTTTCTTTCATTACCAAAAATCAGAGTAGGACACGTCCACCTTTGAAAACACCGCTGACCAACCATCCTACAGTTAGGGGCCAATTGTCGCTCACTTGAAAAGAGAGCTCTGTCTAGATTGTTAGCTTGATCTGGCCCTACCTGTGGGACATGGTCAAGAGTTAAACTGTGGGGCAGAAGCACACAGGCTGTGTGAGAAATAAATGTTTAGCTTAGTGATGCATGCTGTCTGACCATCGTCCTACACCTGTCCCCAAGAAACACTGCCTAACCTGGAGACAGATCCTAGCCTAAACTTTGTTCTGCTTTCGTTGCCTACACTAGTAGTCTAGAATCCAGCGGGTTCTCAGCTGTAGGGCTTCTCCTACAAGTCTCCCTAGAGGTGGGCACTCTAATGAAAATAGGTCTTCTGGCCCTCTTGGTGACTGAACTGTCTTGTCCCTAAATAATCATTCATTCTCTATGTTGCCATGGTCATTCACTGCAGCAATCCTATGTCAAGAGTAAGTGATTAGTGACAGGAATTAGTGTCAAAACACTTTTAGATACATTTTAGCAACAGGAAGTTTAGAAGGAATTGTTACCAGGCTAAATTTACATGCAATTCATTGTTAAATTTAAATCTATCTGTTTTGTAGACGATAGTTATTATCTCTAAAAACTGGAGTCAGTAATACTTTGATAAAATTTGTGCTTCAGCAGAATTTTGACAAGCCACAGATTCATAGTTCAAAAAGAGACATGCTAAACAAAACCAAAAGGAGTTCAGCAAATTTGTACAATAATTTTGAAAACAAAGGCTTAAAGATAACAAACTGAATAATGAAAAGATCCAGGGAGCCTAAGTGAGACCTGCTTTTCTCACTGAGTCTGCTGTGTTCTGCAGCCAGGTCTCAGTTTTTCCCTGAGAATTGTATTCAGTACAGGCCTATTCTGCTAGCTGTTCACAGAACTGTCCTTAGAAAATAATTTATCATTTATTATCCCATGATTGGAACAAGAGGATGCTATAAAAATGTACTCACAGAGTCATTTGAACAAAAAGTTGCTCTGAGAATGTTCCTAAATTTAATGACTAGGTGTACTAAAGAGTTTCTTAGGTCAAGTTCTGTCAAATTACTTGAAGTAGCTATTGATTAGCAAATTTTAATCATACCATTATCCTTCCAAGTAAAAAGCTAGACAAAAAAATAAGACAGTCATGAGAGAAAAAGAGTCCATTGTGACATTCAGTCTTGTTTTGACATTAACCTCTCATCCTGGTTTCTAGCTTTAAAATCCCTGGGTATAGCACTGGGTACTTTGATGAGCTTTCTGTGCAGTCTGCCATTAGATACGAGTCTTGTCTTTGAGACTTGCAAGTTGTCCATGCTCATTTTATGGTCTATAAGAAAAAGTATTTTCTATTCTTACTAATTCTATGAGAAAAAAAAATTGGATTGGGGAAGCCAGGAGAATTCAGTGTCCAGCCCACTTTTTATAGAGATTATTTAAAACCTTTGAAAATAATGAGTAGAGCTACAGTTTAAAAACAGATGAATTATAGCTTTCATTAGAAACAATTGTCTCCAAAGCCATAACAATTTTTTACCAAAGACAAGAAAAAAATCCTTTTCATATATGAGTTTAGTTTTATTACATTTTGGCTTTATTGCATATATATTTATGGTATAAAGTGATTTAGCATACACCAATGTGATTTGAAACCCTTTGAGCTGAAAAAATCAATCTAAAACTGTCTTTAAATTTTTGTGCATATTACCTAAGGTTTTAGGGCATAAATGGTGATAATGCTTTTTTGTACATTTATTTGAAGCCTGGAATCTAGGCATTCCATAATATATATATGTATATATTATGTATATGTATATATATATATATATATATAATTTCTAATTTTATCCTATTATAAGAACAGATTCATATTTAAATTATGCAAATAACATTTTGTCCAAAAAATGCATTTATAAAGCTTATTTTAAAATTTTGAAATAATCAAAGAAGAAAAACATAAATGTTTCATGGGAGACAATTTGAGTGACCCCCCTTGAATGCAGAACAATTGCTGCAACTTTGATTATACTGAGACTGATTTCTTTAAACTGATACATGCAGAGCTGACTATGGTACTTCCTTCTCATTTCAATTGGCTCTAAGCATTGCAGGTAAGGCTACTGCGGTACTGGTATATAATCTCTAAAGCCATCAGACAGTCTCCTGTTCCCCACAGAGTGCTCTCTGTAAAATCTATGAGCACAGCAAGAAGGTGGAGCCAGTCAGCTCTAGGAATGTCAACGGGTATGGAGCCTCAAGGTAAAGAGGCTGTAAGTCCCCACAGTATGAAAGTTTACATATCAGAAACTGAAGCAACAACCTCCAAAAGCAATTAAATTACTACCTTAATTTGAATTATGCAAATTGACTCTTCTGCATATCTTTAATCTTGCGTTTTGCAAAGATGCTTTTCTCCCTACCTGGCTAGCCAGCTCAAGTTACATAATTCCCACCATCCTCACTGTCACCCATTCTTGAGCCACTCCCTTCTTCACTAGAAGATAAATTCTGGGTGAGGCCTTGGATCATGGACTCTGTCTGCACAGCCTCATGGGGATTGGTCCTGCCCTCAAGGGCAGGACCCCTTGGCTGCCCTTAACTTGGAATGTATCTTGGTGTCTTTACTCTTGATGTGGGTTGCACTGGAGGTGGTAGATTGGAATTAACTTGCCAAGATTCCAATAACATCTCAATGGGATTATAAATATAGTTTTTTGGATTGTGAGGAAGACTGGAAAAGAGATAAAATATTTGTATTACCGTACTCAATATTCAGGATTACAATAGCTTCCTTTCTGCTTACAAAAATATATTTGACTGAACGGAGTCATTCACAGAACATCAAGAAGCCATGTCCTAGGACCAGACAGCCATGCTCACAAACCAGATGGAGATGCAAATTGGCTCCTGACTGACTCCACATCCTGGCCACAACCATCTACCAACTCTGCGTCGCTTCTACATTTTGTTTCATCATATCATGGGGTCAGCAGAGCTACTAACCAGCAGATCAACCTGATTTTGGTAAGGCCAATGCCAAGGAAGGAAAGGCAAACCCAGAAGGGTGGTAGATCCAAGGAGAAATTACAAAACTAGCCAGAGGTAAAGAAAAACCCACAGATGTAAGAGACTACAATACAACATGGTGCTTGGCTCCAAAATTGACTCCTTTGTGCTCAGTGAGAATTGGAGAAGAAATCCAATATGGCATCCACCATGTTAGTAGACCATGTTTCATCAGACACTGCTTTGGGAAGGGGTCAATTATTTAAGACTGAGTCACAGAAAAACTACAAAACAACTCTATTTCTAGTTTCCTGTGTTATTCTTTCACAATAATTGGGTGACAGACAGTCATGGGAGAAAAGCATGGAGGAGGTATGAGATAGACACACATCATCTGAGAAGTTTAAACTCAGACTGGGAAGGATAAAAGCTCTGGTCTTTGTGGTGAGAAACTAGACCCAGTAAGTATGGCTTGGACCTGAAAGTGCTGGCATGAAGTTTTGTACTCAGCTTGAACCCCCATCCTGTTGACTATGTCCAGAAGAGACGATTGATCTGATTCATTTCCCCATCTACCAATGTGAACAAGGACACATCACAGCTTGGGTGGTTGACACAGTCTGTTGTGGACAGACAAAAGGTTATCTGAAGAATGAGATAGGGTATGTCACAAACTCACAGGCTGTAAATCTAGGTGAAGAAAATCATCACTTTCTAGATAACAAAAAAGCATATCTGGGAAAGGCATCACTTATTCGAATATACAGAGGAAGTATTATTTTTATTTTTGGACTAAATGATTTTTCTTCATTCGTTTTCTTTTTGTTATCTTTATTAGAAAGGCAGTTGGAGGCTTTACTATTTTTTTTTGCTTCACTTTTCCTTTTTTCTTATTAGTTTTTATTTTGTCCTATTCTTTTTCCTATTTTTTTTTTAATTTTATTTAAGGAGAAAAAAGAAAAAAACAGAAAAAGGGTACAAGTTATACAGAATTTCAGAAAAAATAAACTGTAGGAAATCACTAGTTAATTACATATTATCATCTTAGAAATAGTTGTTGAAGTTGCAAAATTAAAGCATACAGAGGGGACCTTCAAACAGTGAGACTGCAAACAGTTTTGTTCAATGATCCAACAAAACTCAGTAATATGGTTATCCATCCTACACACCCAAACATACATGCAGTTATATCCCCCAGAGAACTCTCCCCTCCCTTCTTCCATATAATGACAATTACACATCTTGGGTTTCACTGTTCCCACAGTTCTTATTACTTTTTTTTAAGAAAGTAAAACCAAATGTGACATACCCGGACAGAGTCAGTCCAATCAAAATGATGGACATAATACATAATGTAAAAGCAAAATACAAGGTGATCAACAATGGTTACCATAATGCCTCTTGTTATCTTAAAAAGAATTGCCTATATCATCAGTTATAATAAAACTGAACAAAACAGTAAAGAATAAGAGCAATAAAACCAAAACATTGGAGACATTAGAGGACTTGAAAAGAAGATAATAGTCAACCAAAATGGGCATCACAATGAATCTTATTGTCTCATAGTTGTTGCCTATACTTTCAAACTTGGTACTATCAAGCATAACAGAATAGAGGAAGATCAGCCAAAACAAGATGGTGAGAGCAATACAGAGTTTCAAATCAAGTTAATAGGAAATCAAAGTGGGTTACTATAATATATCCTGCTTTTTAAATTTATTTTTCCCTTAATTAAAAGGATAGAAATGAAAAAATAAGTAATAAAAAGGAGATTGAGATAAAAAAAGAGGGCCTAACAACAAAACAACGCAGGTCAAAACATAACCATTTAAGCAAAATAGTGTTTCACTACAAGATAATCTCGACATAATAGTAGTTACCATAGTGTCTCTTCCCTTAAAATCTTTGGGTATAACTTTGTATACTGTAGCATCAAACATATCAGGACAATGTAAAACTATTCAAGAGAATGACAGTATTATATGGTATTTAGAATCAACTAACAGAAAATGAACAATGGTTTCTGTATAATCTCCCTGTCTACAAAAGTTTTTGTTTATATTATTACATATAATAAAATCCAACAAGATACAACATGTTAAAACCAATGGAGACAGAAGAACAAAAGCTTGATGGGACTTCAAAACAAGAGGATATTAAATCAGCACTACCTATTATGATGTCTTGTTTTCTCCAAAATGGCTGTTCCTACCATCCAACCTTCTCTGCCTCATTTCTGTTGAGCTCTTTTTCTGTCATTAGTTGTCAGTTTGTCCTCTTCCTTTCACTTTCTGCTCCATTCATTGTGGCCTCTCTGCCACTGTTTCTGGAATCTTGGTATTATTCATTTTTAGACTATTCTGTAGTAATCTCTGTAGAGTTGAACTGCTGGTTGCAAATTCCCCTAGTTCCTCTTTATCCTGGAAGCACCTTGTTTTTCCATCAATTTCTAGGGACAGTTGTACAGGATATATCAATCTTGGCTGGAGGTTATTATCTTTCAAAGCTTGAATTATTTCCCCCCACGCTCTTTGTGATTTGATGGTTTGTGCCAAGAAGTCTGCTGTAATTCTGA
This sequence comes from Cavia porcellus, assembly GCF_034190915.1. NCBI lineage: Eukaryota > Metazoa > Chordata > Mammalia > Rodentia > Caviidae > Cavia > Cavia porcellus. Next base: position 43,457,598 of record NW_026947513.1, on the reverse strand, counting down.
TGGGTGTTCCCTTGTAAGTGATCTGTTTCTTGTCTTTGATGGCTTTTAATATTCTGTTCTTATATTGGATTTCTGGAATTTTGATTATTATATGCCTGGGTGTAGCTCTGTTTGGGTTGTAGGTGGCTAGGGTTCTGTATGCCTCATACATCTGAGTATCTTTACCTTTTGCTAAATTAGGGAAATTCTCCTGGATTATTTCTGTGAATAGCTTTTGTAGTTCATCTATTTGAGTCCCTATTTCTTCTTTTATGTTCTTAATTCTTAAGATATAGATCCTCTTACCATCTTCTAGTCTTTGTATTATTGCTGTTTGTTTTCTTGTTATTTTTAAGAAGTTTTTCATTTCATGCTCCCACCTTACAAATCTGTCCTCCAGTTCTGATAATCTATCCTTAGTTTCTTTCAAGTTGTTATGCCAGCTTTCAATAGTTTTTAGTTTCCTGGTAATCTCCTTGAACCTGCTTCATGTATTCTATGTTTTCTCTATTTTCTCTGTCAAACAATTCTCCCCCTTTTTTCTGTTCTTCCATTCCACCATCTGTTTTTTCTTGGGCAGTGCTTAGCATTTCTCTAACTATTCTACTTATTTCTTGCTTTATTTCATTAATACTTCATTTTTGAACTCATCTATGAGGCTCCGGAGATACCGCTTTATGTCTTTAGGTGCCGTGTCTGATATGGCATGTTTTCTGTCTTCATTCTCTTTTGCATTTAGCTTTCCTGGATCAGTGTTCTCAGGATTGGGGACTGAGGACCCTTTCTTGTTGCTCCCTTTTCCCATATTTTTTGTTCCTTCCATACAAGCTTCTGTAGGAGGCCCAGTTTTTTTTTTTTTTTTTTTCTTTGTCTGTTACAATTTGTTTGAATCCACCTGCTAGGTGTTCCTGCCCACTGCAGTGTACTATGGAGACACAGACCTGGGCAGCCTCTGCTCGGCCCGCCCCTCCAGGTCAACCTACTGAATGCTTCACTGCTAGGGTGCATCACAAGGTGCAGGGACCTGATTTGGGCTAGCCTACTGGATTGACTAAAGTCACTGCAGGGCCCTGTTCTGGCTAGTCTGCTCATTCCGAGAATGTCCTCTGTTGGAGCCTCCTAGTCTATGAAAGGGTCCCCATTTCTCTCACTCACCACAGGTCGATGCAGGGCTCCCTGCCAGTCCGGCTCTCAACGCCATTTGGTTCGCCGATTCCAGCTCTCAGAGCTTTCGCACATCTCTCTCCCTGCTGTGCGGATTGGGACGCAGTATCAGCAGCAGGAAATTCAAATCGCAGCTTCCAATGGTGCGGGATCCAGCTTCTGCACTGAGATTTTATCTGTTCCTGTTATAGCATCAGGATTGCATTTCCAGTTGGTTTCTCTCAGCTTAGTTCATTCCTGGGTCGGCACGGTACATCTCCCCTCACGTAGGACTCCTCATACAGCAGCGCTCCTGGATTCTAAACTGGTAATATCAGAGAGCCTCCGTGGCTGCTGTTATTTGTCCGCCATGTTCTCCCGGAAGAACTCCTATTGTTTTTATCTATATTATTACTTTACATTTAACTCTAAATAACATATCTCTTTTCTATTCTTTCTCAATTGATTTTTTAAAATTTTATTTCTCATTCTCTAGTTTCCCAACCCATCTATCTTTACTATACAATGATTGAACTTTATTAATCCTTATAGTTACTACGGTTGACTTTTGTTCTATTTTTTATTTAAACCAAAAAAAAGAAAGGAAATAAAAAACAAAGCAGTAAAGGGTACAAATAATACAGAATTTCAAGAAAAAAATATACAGTAAGAAATCACTAGTTAATAGGTTCATATTGTCATCTTAGAAACACTTGTCCAAATTTTAAAATTAACGCATATAAAGTGGACATTCATACAGTGAGATTGCAGACAGTTCTGTTCAATGATCCAACAAAAGCTCAGTAATATGGTTTTCCATTCTACACACTCAAACATGCATGCAGTTAATACCCCTTAGACTACCTTCCTTTCCTCTCTTTTTTAACAATAACAATTACACTTTTTGGGGTTTATTTTACTCCCACAGTTCTTATTACTATTTTGGAAGAGAATAAAACCTAATGTGACTAAACAAAACAGAGTCAGATAGAACAAAAGGATGGGCATAGTACATGATACAAAAATCAAATACCAGGTGATCAAAAAATAGCTACCATTGTGCCTCTTGCTATTTTTAAAAAGAGTTGCCTATATCATCAGGTATAATAGAATTGATCAAAACAGTACAGAACAAGACCAATAAAACCTACATTGGAAATCTTACAGGACTTCAAAAGAAGACAATAGTCAAACCGTAATGGGCATCCTATTAAATCTTATTGCCTTCAAAGTGGTTGCCTATACCCTCAAACTTGATACTATCAAACAAAATAGAATATAGTAAAATTAGACAGAACAAGATGGGGAGAGCAATACTGGGGTTCAAATCAGGTTAATAGGAAAACAAAAAATTTACTATAATATATCCTGCTATTTTTTAATTTAGTTTTCCCTTAATTGAGAAAAAAAGAAAAAATAGATTAATTAAAAAAGGGTGGAGATTGAGATAAAAGAGGACATTGTAACAGAACAACACAGATCAGAACCGAACAATTTAAGCATCATTGTGTTTCATCAACAGATAATCTAACATAACAGTAGTCACCATTGTGCCTCTTCCCTTGAATTATTTGAGTATAACTTCATATACTATAGCATCAAGCATATCAAGACAGTATGAAGCCATTCAAGAGAATGAAAGAATTACAGGGTATTTAGAACCAGCTAACAGAAAATGAACGACGGTTTCTATATTATTTCTTTGCCTATAAAAAATTTTGTTTATACTATTGCATATAGTAATATATAGCAAGATACAACATGTTAAAACCTGTGGAAACAGATGTACAACAGCTTGATGGGACTTCAAAACAAGAAGATATTAAATCAGCACTATCTTTTATGACGTGTTGTTTTCTTCAAAATAGCTATCTGTACTATCACAGATACTAAAATCGAATAACCCAAGTTAAAACCATTGCAATTAATGAGTGAAAACATTATATGGCTTCAAACCAATATGACTGGGAATCATGATTACCACATACTCTTATGTATTCTTATCATTTCTTACACTAGGGAAACTATTCGGCATTTATACATGTGCGTTTGATTTATTTCACTTATGAGTATGGTCTCAAGCTGCATCCATTTATTTATAAATATCTCAATGTGATCCTTTATACCTGAGAAGTACTCCATTGTATAAAAATACCACAACTTTTTTATCCATTCCTCAGTTGATGGACACTTGCGTTGTTTCCAAGATCTGGCTATTACAAATTGTGCTGCTATAAACATGGGTGCACATATATCACTGTGGTATGATGCTTTCAGTTCTTCTGGGAATATCCCTAGAAGTGGAATAGCTGGATCAAATGGGGCTTCCAGTCCCAGGTTTCTGAGAAATCTCCAGATTGACCTCCACAATGGTTGTACTAGTGTACAATCCCACCAAGAGTGCAGAAGAGTTCCTTTTTCCCCACAGCCTCTCCAGCATTTGTTGTTGGTGGTTTTCTTGATCTTGGCCATTCTTTCAGGAGTGAGATGAAATCTCAGTGTGGTTTTAATTTGCATTTCTCTAGTGACTAGTGATGATGAACATTTTTTCATATATTTATTTGCCATTTGTATTTTTTCATCTGAGAAGTGTGTATTCATCTCAGATGCCCATTTTTAGATTGGGTCATTGAATTTTGGGGGTCTGATTTTTTTTAATTCTTTATATGTTTTAGACAGAAGTCCTTTGTCTGAGGGGCAGTTCAATAAGATTTTTTTCCATGTTTGTGGGTTTTCTTTTCACTATGCTGGAGATTTCTTTTAACATGCAGAAACTTTTTAATAAGAGGCGATACCAATTATTGACTCTGGGAAGTATTTCCCATGCGGTTTGAGTCCTGTTCATGAATTCTCTACATACCCCTATGACTTTAAGGTTTTTACCCAATTTGTCTTCCAATAGATTTAGTGTATCTGATATTGAGATATTTGATCCATTTAGATTTTATTTTAGCACATGGTGATTGGCATGGGTCTAGTTTTAGTTTTCGGCATATGGAGAGCCAGTTTTTCCAACACCATTTATTAAAGAGATTGTTGTTATTCCAGTAAAAATGTTTGGCCCCTTTATCAAAGATAAGGTGGTTGAGTGTGTTTCTAGTTGTGGTTGTATCTTCTACTCTATTCCACTGATCTTCAGCTCTGTTTTGGTTCCAGTACCATGTTGATTTTACTACAATTGCTTTGTAGTATAACTTCAAGTCAGGGATTGTGATACCTCCTGGCTTGCCTTTCCTTGTTTTCTAGGTCTCTTTTCGCTGCAGATGAATTTTAGGAATGATTTCTTGAGTTCTATGAGGTATGTTGATGGTATTTTTATCGGGATTGCTTTGAATCTGTATAAAAGTTTTGGGAGAATGGCCATTTTCACTATTTATTTATTCTTCCTATCCATGAGCAATATTTATTCTTCCTTCCTATTTTCTGAGATCATCTTCTATTTCATTTTTCAGTGTATTATAATTTTCCCCATGTAGGTCTTTTACTTCTTTCATGAGAATAATTCCTAAATATATTTTTTTTGGTTGCTAGTGTGAAGGGTGTGGCCTCTCTTATTTCTCTCTCTGTGACTTTGTTGTGTATAGGAACGCTATTGACTTTTGAGTATTGAGTCTGTATCCAACTACATTACTGAATTTACTTATTATATCTAGGAGTCTTTCAGTGGAGTTTTGAGGATCTTCTATATAGAGTATCATGTCATCTGCAAATAATGATAATTTAAGTTCTTCTTTTCCTATCATTACATCTTTTATTTCTCTCTCTTGTCTAATTGCTCTGGCCAGTATTTCCAGTACTATATTAAATAGGAGTGGTGATAAGAGACATCCTTGTCTTGTGCCTGATTTTAAGTAAAGGCCTTCAATTTTTGGCCATTTAGTATTATATTGGCTGTTGGTTTGTCATAGATGGTCTTTATTATATTGAGGTAAAGACCATCTATTCCAATTTTCTGCAAGGTTCTTATCATAAATGAATGTTATCAAAAGCATTTTCTGCATCTATAGAAATGATCATGTGATTCTTACTTTTGGCTCTATTGATATGGCATATTACATTTATTGATTTATGTATATTGAACCATCCCTGCATGCCTGGTATGAATCACACTTGGTCATGGTGTATGATCTTCTTGATGATTTGCTGCATCCTATTTGCCAATATTTTGTTGAGGATTTTTTGCATCTGTGTTCATTAGGGAGACTGGTCTGTAGTTCTCTTTTTCAGTTGGGTTCTTCTCTGGTTTTGGTACTAGAGTAATCTTTGCTTCTAGGAATGACTTAGGAAGGAATGCTTCCCTTTCAATTTCATTGAAAAGTGTTGGCATTAGGTCTTCTTTGTATTTCTTGTAGAATTCTGCAGTGAATCCATGTGGGCCTGGGCTCTTCTTTGTAGGTAAAGATTTAATTACATTTTCAATTTCATTAATAGAAGTTGGAGTATTCAGTAGTTTTACATCTTCATGACCTGGCTTTGTTACTTCGTATGCTTCTAGGAATCTGTCTAATTCCTCTGTGTTATCAAACCTTTGAGAGTAGAGGTTTTAAAAATAGGTGTTGATGATCTTCTGTATTTCTATAGGGTCTGTAATAATTTCACCTCTTTCATTCCTTATTGCATGAATTTGAGCTTTTTCTTCCCTTTTTTTACTAAAGTTGGCTAACCAATTTTATTTATGCTTTCAAAGAACCAACTCTTTGATTGTTGATTTTTTATTGTTTTTTTTTCTTTCTTTTTTTTTTTTTTTAGTCTCTATTGCATTGATTTCTGCTCTGATTTTTATAATTTCCTCTCTTCGTTTGGCTTTGGGCTTGACTTGCTCTTCTTTTTCTAGATGTTTGAGGTGTAACATCAGGTTATTTATTTGTATTCTGTTTTCCTTATGTGGGAACTCAGTGCAATAGATTTTCCTCTGAGGACAGCTTTCATTGCATCCCACAGATTCTCATAAGTTGTGTTTATGTTTCATTTATTTGTAGGTATTGTTTAATTTCTTCTGCAATTTCCTCTGTGACCCCCTGATTACTCAAGAATATGTTTTTCAGTTTCCATGTGTTTGTGCGATTTTTGCAGTATCTTTTATCATTAATTTCTAATTTCATATCACTATGGTCTGAGAGCATGCAAGGGATAATTTCAACACTTTTGCATTTATTTAAATATGTTCTGTGAATTAATATATGGTCTATCTTAGCAAATGACCCATGTACTGCTAAGAAGAATGTGTAGTCTGTTGTTGTAGGGTGCAATACTCTGTATATGTCTATTAAGTCCATTTGTTCACAGGTGTGATTCAGTTCTTTTATTTCTTTGCTGATTTTCTGTCTGGTTGATCTGTCCATTGGTGTCAATGGTGTGTTAAGATCTCCTGTTAAAATTGTGTTACTGCTAATTTTGTTTTTCATTTCTGTTAATACTTGTTTTATATAATTGGGTTCTCTGGAGTTTGGTGCATATATATTTAAGATAGTTATCTCTTCCTCTTGGAGTTTTCCCCTAACCAGTATGTAGCGACCTTTTTTATCCCTTCTGATCATTATTAGCTTGAAGTTCACATTGTCTGCAAACAGAATAGCTACCCGTGCTTTTTTGGGGGGTTCCTGTTGCATGAACTATTGTTTTCCATCCTTTGACTTTTAGTCTGTGAGTATTCTTTTGGGTTAGTTGGGTTTCTGGTAGACAGCATATGATTGGATTTTGTCTCTTGATCCATTCTACCAGTGTGTTTCTTTTAATTGGTGCTTTGAGACCATTTACATTAATTGTTGTAACTGTTATATATTGGTTTATTGTTGACATGTTATCTTTCTGCTGTTGCATCTTTATCTTTCTGTTCTGTTTAATTGTCTGCTTTGTTTAGTGGTTTTTTCCTAAAAGTATCTAGGCTGTCTTTCAGTATTCTTCGCAGAGTTGGCTTGGTGATCATGAAGTTTTTCAGCTGTTTTCATGGAAGTATCTTATTTCTCCATCGATTTTGAAGGACAGTTTTGCAGGGTACATCAGCCTAGGTTGGAAATCATTTTCCTTTAGGATCTGAAATACTTCACTCCATGCTCTTCTTGACTTTATCGTTTGTGCTGAGGAGTCTGCTGAGATTCTGTTAGGTTTTCCTTTATAGGTGATCTGTATTTCCTCCCTGACAGCTTTTAATATTCTATTCTTTTGTTCAACTTCTGGGATGGTGATTATTATATGTCTGGGTGTTTTTTTATTTTGGTTATGAGTATTTGGAGTTCTATATGCTTCATTGACCTTGATATCAATTTCCAATCTCATCTTTGTGAAATTTTCAGCTATTACTTCTCTAAATATCCTCTTGACATCCTTTGTGTTGTGCTCTTCTTTTTCATTTGTCCCTATCAACCTTATGTTGTTCCTCTTTGTGTCATCTTGCAGGTGTTGAATTGTAATTTCCTGATTTCTTGTTATTTTTAAAAGATCTTTTCTTGCCTGTTCACTGGCTCCAATCTTGTCTTCGAGGTCTGAAATTCTATCTTCACATTCACTGAGGCGGTTTTTACAACTTTCAATGGAGTTTTTGATTTCCTGTATATCTCTTTGCATCTGCTTTATATATTGTTTGTTTCTTATATTGTTCATCCAGGGATTCTATCTTATCGTTTAGTTCCTCCAATTTTTTAACTGTGTCTTCTTTAGATATGTTCAGCATCTCCTTCATTTCTTTTATCATTTCTTCTTTTACCTGTGAGATTATTTTTAATTTAATTCCTTTAAGGCTTCCCAGAGTTGCTTCTTTATTTCAATTACTATTATTTCTGGTATTTCAGGTATGTGGCATGTATTTTCTTCTATGCACATGGTTCCTAGGCTTTCTTGGGATGGGCTGGATGTTTGAGATTGCATTTTGGTCTTTCATTTTGTCGTTTTCCTATATTTTTGAGCTTCAAGTGTTGTTCCAAGTGAGGGAGAGAGGTCCACCAGGTAGGACAGGGTTCCGTGGCCTGGTCAGACTCACTGTTCCTGGAAGGAAGCTGTGGCCTGGCCTCCAGGTGAGGAAGAGAGTTCCACCAGGCTGGGAAGGGATTCTGTGCCTCAGCCTTACTCACTGGTCCCAACAGGAAACCTCAGCCTGGACCCCAGGCAAGGAAGAGAGTTCCGCCAGGCTGGGACAGGAGTCCGTGCCTTGGTCTGACTCACTGGTCTCGGCTGACTTTTGTTCTATTTTTATTGGAGGTATAATCATTGAATGTAGTATTTATTCTAGGTCAATATTTGCATTGTCTTTGTATTTATAATATAATTATAGATCTCTTTTTTATGGTTAAGGGAGGTTCATTATTCATTTTTGGAATATGTCACATTCATAACCTTTGCCTTTGACACTGTTATTGATGCTAATTTTTCTGCTATTGTTAAGGTCACATCATTGTTGCTATTAATCAGTTTTCTTTGTATTCCAATATCTGGATTGCCTTTGTGTCATTAATCATTAAAAATACTTTGCCTCATTAACAGACAACTGAGCACAGGGTCAAACACGCCTCTTCTCCTAAGTAAGTAGAGGAGGTAGGATCTTCAGACTGAGGCCAAGTTAGGAAAACTGAATCCCAAAAACCACTGGGAAGAGTTTAGCAAATGGAATCCTGCCTCTATTTAAATGTGCTTTGAGTGAACTGTTGGAGAATGGTACTTGTTTAGTGTGCTAGTAGATCATGAAGGGAACCAATGTGTTATTTTAGTAAGATGTTACAAAATATCCTGTAGGGGGGATTTTAGCCTCTCCTAAGTTTTTTTTTTTTTTTCTATTTTTTTTTTTTTTTTGTATAATTAAATGGAAGGGTTGTTACACAGTGTGTAACATACTGCAAATCACATTTTAACTGCAAATGATATAGAGACCTCTTGGTCCCCTAGCCATTTTACTGTTGCCTCAAGAGTCTGCAGTCTAGCAATCAATATCTACTTGCTGTAATTTAGCAGTAACATTGTTGAGTAGACTCCACTGTTGGAGTGATGTTCATGCTGTCAACAAGGGAAACATTAACCATGGTGATGGTAACACTAATAACTACAGCTGATATGAAGGCTGTTAAGAGTTGTGACTAAATCTTTTGGTCTAACCTTTTATAAAACCATAAGTAGTATTTATTGTGTTCCTCTGACCAAGTTCTATTTGGATCCACTGACAGCTACACTGCTTCCCCGCATTTTAGAATAATAAAAAATGTAGCATTATGCTGAGATATTATAAGAAATGCAATCACTATACCAACAAGGGACACTCTTAGTACTATTATACCAGGAAGACATAGTTACAGATAGAGGAATGTTTTCCCATTAAAAAGAAACACATAAGTCATACAGCTACAAAATCACATTTTGATCAAGGTGAAGGAAATAATTGGCAGCATTTTTAGAATATTTTTGTGGGATGGAAGACAAGGGAAGAAGGGCAGTCCAGTCCACCCCCATTGCACGTGCAGGGAGCTTATATGGTCATTATTGTTCATGAGTTGTAAAACAGTCCCAGAGGGTCCATGCTCACTCCATCTGAAATCTCATTCGAGTAGGCAGCAAGGGCAAGTGCCTTATGCCCCTATGGAATGAACCATGTGGCTCCAGTACAGTAGCATTGAAAAGGACTCAGATGCATGATTGTTCCACATGGCGTGGAGACCAATTTGTTCTCCCAACCCTTTTTTGGTTGGCAAATTGAAAAGAAAGGAGGAAGTATATTCAAATTGTCCTCTTGAAAAAATAAGTAAAATGAATTGTCCTCTTGCTTTTGTATGACTTTTGTAGTGACTGTCATTATGTAGGTTAGATTGGCCAGTTGCAAATCTTTCTTTGGTTGATAATATAAATATGACTAAGACTTGAGTGTGACACAGAAAGTATGATTATGATGCATAGTAAGACAGAACAGAGGGCTTTTAGTCAGGAGGATGAGTGTCTCATTTTCAGATAACTGGTGGTATTCAGTGAGGGAGGCACTGCTCAGAGCGATCTATACTTCTCTTGTTCAAGCTGAATTATTAGAAGCAAGAGGGTTGTCAGCATGCCATTAGGTTAAAGCTACAAAAAGAAAAGGGTTAAGTACATAAACCCAATAGGTTGTAATAGCAAAAGCAAACGGTGACTCCAAAAGTAGGAGGCTTGTCCCTAAGAACACTTCCCCCTTTGAGTCTGGTGTGATGCCACACTCAGATAAGAGGATGCTCATGGAAGAGATCAGTATTCCAGTGTGATATAGTACATCATGACTATTTGATACATCTTTTTCATTGACCCCATGGTGAGGGGACTAGCTTGAAGTGTTGCCCGCTGCCTTTATGGATATGGGTGGATCAGTAGGTAGCTCATCCAGGCCATCAACTGCTTTACACCCTTCTACAGTCCACAGCCATAATCACCTGTTGGGAACCCAATCATTTTAATTATCTATAATCACACAAGCACTTAACTGGGTAGTGGTCTTTCCAATGATCAGAATATCCCGTTTAATATACCAGTGTTGTTTTAATTTGCATTCAATTGACAGTGATATTGAACATTTTTTCACATATTTGTTTTGTACTTCTTTGATAAGTGTGTATTCATCTCAGACGCCCATTTTTGGAATGGGTCTTCAATCGGCGAGGACTGATTTTTTTAGTTCTTTATATGCTGTTGATAGTAACCCTTTGAAGAACAGATGGCAAACATTTCCTCCCATGTTTTGGGTTGTCTCTTCACTCTGTTGGTGGTTTCCCTTGCTGGGCAAAGCTTTCAGTAGGGGGGTGATCCCAGTTGTTGTTTCTTTGTGATAGTTCCTACACAATCTGGGTTTTGTTAAGTTTTTGCCTAGACCAATGTCTTCAAGAATTTTACCTACTCTTACCTTTTTTTTTTTTTTTTTTTTTGTCTTTTTCCTTTTTATCGGTACCGGAGATCGAACCCACGACTGCCTGCTTGCAAGGCAGGCGCTTATGCCACTGAGCTAAATCTCCAGCCCCTATCTTTCTATTTTGATATTAACCTTTGATCCATTCCAATTTTAGCTTAGTGCATGATGAAAGTTTTAATCTTCAGCATGTATAGAGCCAGTTTTTCCGCACCTCTTATTTAAGAAGCCATCTTTCTTCTGGTGAACATGCTTGGCACCTTTGTCAAAGATAAGGTGGCTGGCTGAGGATTGAGTTCAGTGACATAAGTGACTGCCTGACAAGCATGAGGTCATGAGTTCAATCCCCGTATAAATAAATAGCTAGCAAAGATAAGGTGGCCGCATGCATTTGGAGTTGTTTCTGCATCTTCTAATCTGTTTCATTGATCTTCAGATTTTGTTTTTTGCCAGTACCACAGTAAAAGTTAAGATTTTTGCTTTAGTATATAGTCATTAAAAGTTCTTAACTACATTTTCAGGTAAAGCAGTTCGCAAAGAATCTTGGTTTTAAAAGCCTTCTTGTACAGTATATTTTCTTTTTTCAATATCACATGAGTTTAAGAATGAACTTTTATTTTTAGAGGTATACTGATTGTGTAACAGATGAGTAACAATGCTCCAAATGACTTATACAAGTTCATATTTTGTCAAATTAGTTTGCTTTATTAATCAATGTAGATAAAAACATTTTTAGTTATAGTTTCTAAAAGATTACATTTATCCTTTTTCTCTAGCAAATACAGCAGAAAAGCAATTTTTGATGACTAATGTTATCATTACCTTGGGGTAAGTAATTTGATGAAGGCATGTGGTTGGTGTGTTTTGAGGCTGCATTCAGAATTTTCAATTACACCAACACACAAATACCTAGTTCTTCACTTCTAGATTGTTTAACCATTCAATTAACTGTTTCATCACTGTTAACCAAATACACTGAATTTTTATTTCCAAAAAGAATGCCTCTTAGGTAGAGCTACTGTGAAATGACAAACCATGAATTTGAATGGTTTTCTATCTTGGTTGAAATTCCATAATAAAAAATTTTAAGTGGTTTGTGCCTTGTTTTTATTTCAATTTGTCTTTATCTTAATAAAAACAACAGAGTCATTAGAAAATAGACAAAAATTTTTAGCAAGCTAAAAACACTTTGCATATCAATCATGAAATTGCAGTTTAAGTATTATCTTTTTCTTTAATAAAAGGAGAGGGAGAAGGGTTGAGACAGAGGGAGTGGAAGGAAGGAAAAAAGGAGAATGTAAGGAAAAGAAAAAGTAGAAGGGGAGGGAGGAAGAAACAAAAAGAATTATAATATTGTTGGCTAGAGTTGGGGGAAGGGGAAGGTCATTTATTGAGAATTTGTGTAGTCATTTGCTTCTTTGCCTTGAGCAAAGACAATCTTATAAACCTGCCAGAGAACATTTAGGGTTTGAAGCAAAAATTTTGCTTTAAGAGATATAAAATGTAAGAAACTCATGTAACTCAATAGCAAAAATAATAATCAAATTAAAAACTGGGTATAGGACAAGAATGAACATTTCTCCAAACTAGTCATAACAATGGTACATTAAAAGTGCTCAATATTACTAATCAAAACCACTGTGAGATATTACTTCTCACTGCACAAATATTACCCCAGAAACAAGAGAAAACAAGAATCTTTCAAGATGTGGAAAAAAAAAAAAAAACACTTATTTCACTGTTGAATTGTAACTTGGCAAAAGCATCACAAAAAAATAGTATGAAGATTCCTCAAAAAATTATAAATGGATTTACCACAGATACATCAATCCCCAAGTACACATCCAAAAGAAAATCAAACCAGGACCTGTTTACTATATCTGAACTCCTATGTTCAGTATAGCATTATTCATATTAGCCAAAGCATGAATTCCCCAGTGACAAATGACAGAAAAAACCAAATACTCCAGTGGAATATAATTAAGCTTTTTAAAATAATTTTTTGTTAGTATATATTTGCTGTACATAATTACATTCACAGTGGGGGTTGGCACATGTACATAATACACCTTCTTTTCCCTTTCCCACTCTTTTTTCTGACTTGCAAAAAGACTTATCTTCTTGTTTCCTAGTACCTGTATTTTTCACTTTACTTTTGGGTTTCTCATATAAACCTGGCAATACTCAGGCTTGCCCTGTTTAACATTACGGTTTCAATGTACATTCATTTTCCTACAAATGATTTATTTTTCTAGCAGAGTAAACTGTATGTAAATAGTTTATTCATTCATCTGTTCATGGACAGATAGATACACCACTTCTGAGATTCAGCTATTATGAATTGTGCTGCTATAAACAGGGGTATGCACATATCATTGCACTATATCCTTAACACTTTCAGAAACCTGAAGTGGAATAGCAGGGTCTATGGAATTTCTATTTTTAATTTTTGATGAATCTCCATACTGATTTCAACAGTTTATATTCCCTCCAGCAATGTAGAAGGGCACCTCTCTCATCACCAGTCTTAACAGCATTATTTGAATTCTGGATGCTAGGCATTCTTTCCAAAATAAGATGAAACCTTTCTTTAAATGGCCATTTTTTAATGGGCAAAGAACATTTTTTCATGTATTTGTTGGCCATTTTTGCTTCTTTTCCAAGAAATGTCTATTCATTTCAGCTATTTTTTATTGGATGTTTATTTTTAGGGTGTTTTTATTCTAGATTCTATGCGTGGCATATCAGGTAAAATGTTTCCTGTCCTGTATGTTCTTTACCCTTTGGTTGCTTCCTTCAGGTTTTTGATAGTCTTATTTTGTTGAGGAATTAGGATTCTGTTCAGAAAGAACTTGCCTATGCCTATAACATTTTTTATTGCATTTTCATGTCGTGTTTAATATTTAGGACTGATACATTTCAACTTAGTGTACTACTTAGAGATATAGGGCTAAATCCAATCCACTGGCATGTGGATAACCAGTTTTTCCAGTACTGTTTCTTAGAGACTACCTTTCTTCCAGTGCATGTTTTTGGCACCTCCTGTCAAAGATTAGATGGCTAAATGTGCCTGAGGTTGTGTCTGCACTCTACCTTGTCCCACTGATTTTTCTGCCTGTACCACGCTGCTTTCATCACTGTGGCTACGTAATACAACGTGAAATCTGGGATTACAATGTCTCCTGCTTTTTTGGGTCTTGTTGTCTTGAATTGCTTTCACTATTCTGGGTCTTTTGTTCCATGTGACTTCTAGAATTGTTTTAAGTGAACTGATTTTGACAAGTTCTTACCACAGACACAATATGTGAGATGACAGGTAAAACTACCTTCACTTTAGTAATTAGACCTCTGCGTACGGACATAGAAGCATGCTGTGTACCTTAAATAAGCTTTAAAATCAACACATTTTCTGTTAGCAAGAAACTGAAATGTAAAATACCATAGAATTCACAACAGCAAAAGAAACCATAAAAAACATACAAATAAGAAATGCTAAATCATACAAGAAAAAAGTCTTAACACACTTAGTTAAAAATATAAAACATCCAGGCTTGGTAACTCAACCATGTAGCTCCAGCTACTTGGGAGCCTGAGGCAAAAGGAACACCTGGCCTTTATTGATCTAGAAATTCCCAAGGGAAAGGCTTACCCAGCCAGTCAATCAAGTCTTTCTCAGGACAAGACCAGCTAATCCTGTATCACTTGGGCTCAGGAAAAGTGAGAGAGAAATTTGATAAAGAACTGTTAGGAAGAAAAAAACAAGAGGCTACTTTATTACAATGAGTGACTTCTATGTAACTATTATTTAAAATTTAGTAGTAAAATGAGGCATCAGTGAAGTGTTCTCAAATTACTTCTATGTGATCCCGGGGCAGTGATCACCGCCAGATGCCCAGTGAATAATGTACATTTCTGAAGATTTCCTTCTAAAACAGAGGCACCTCAGTTCTTGCATCAGTTTTTCTACAACGGAGAATATGGGTATCTGTTTGAAATTAGAAAGGATATCAATCATACTCTGGTTTCTCTTCAGATCATACACGTCTTTCACCTAGAAATGACATCAGTGAAAATTTGATCTTAGGCAAACCCCCCTCCCCAGGTTGCATGCCATATTTAAGTGACTGAGTTCTGGGCTTAAAAATGAATCCCTCTTACAAATTAGAGAAAGTAAAAGGTTATTTTACAGTAACAGAATAATCTGAACAGGATACTTCTGTAAATACTAGTTGTCTGATTTTCCTACCATAATTCTCAACTTTCAACCACTGTAACTGTCAGGCTTCTTGCAATTCATAAAGCAATTAGCCAATTTAGTATTTTCAGCAAAAAGAGAAGTGTGACTTATTAAACTAAGTTCATATTATCAAATTTATTAGATACTAAGAACCCCTTGGAAACTGTAAGGCTAAATAAATGTAGCCTCCTGTCGAAGTACTTGAGTGTCCTTAAGAGATCCTCAACACCCCAGATTTTACACGTCATATGTAAAAATCATCAGCACTATTTGACAGGTCTCAGACCCCACACACGTTTACAGCATAGAAGAGACCAAGAGCAACACAGGTAAGATGTAGAAACAGAAAAGAAAGGCAAAACTTAAGACAAAAAATGACCCATTGGACAGAGTAAAAGATGCTATTTTGAATTAACTTGGATGTCAAAGATCAGAAAATAATTCCAGAGTATCACAGGCACATCTCAAGAGGCAAGGAATTCTGGTGCACCCAGGTAAACGGTGGGGAAAAGCCTCCTCTCTATCTCAAAGACCTGACATGCCCAAGCACAGGCGACTTTTCAGTGTTATGCCAAGGCAGACTCTACATATCTTTCAGAAAGAGCAAAGTATTTTATAGGAGAGGTATCCTAAATCAGAAGGCTACACCCATAATGAAGTACTCAATAGTCCTACGCACAGCTTTTAGTTCTAGGAAATCATGCATTAAACATACATCTGCCACGTATGTCACATTACTTGGGAATGGCTCCTCCTGCAGGTGACCACAGAATCTCATGGCTCACAAGTTAAGTTTAAGAAAAACAAATCAAGCCAATTTCCTTTGCCACTAGACTGCACTGGAGTGGGATGTCTCCATAAAAGCAGCATGGCTAGTTAAGAATACTTTTGTGAAACTGGTGTGATTGAGTGGGAAAACTCTAGGTCCTAACAACAGAGTACCCCCTGGGTCACAGCTGTCAAGCCAGTGGTGGCTATTTTCAGAGCATTCACATTATGCCTGAGCAAAAGTCACCACACAGGAAAAACAAGTCCAAGAAAATTAACAGTCTGAATCTAGTCTCACTCCTTTAACTTTTACTATAACCAAAAAAATCTCTACCTGGATCTCTAAACCTCTCAAAGACAAATGTTCTGCTTTTCTGAGTGACTGAACACGATGCTGATGCAGATTTTTCGAATCATAGCACTGTGCAGTACAAGTACAGAAACTGTCTTTCACAGTGATAAAATCTATTGCAACAGTCCTTAAATAATGAGGTAATGCAATTAGCTTGATAATTTAACCAATGTATAAACATGTAAAATGTTGTACACAATTTTATGACCAACAGTTAACCCACAACTTTAAAATGATATCCAATACTTTGTAAATACTGATTTTAAAAATATATAATACTAAGCTCTCACCATGCAAAACACAAAGTATAATGTCTAAGCGGTTAATCTATAGACTCTTCTCTGCTTACAAAGACAAGATAATGTCACTATTTAAAATCCTCAGCAGAAATTCACATCATTTTACATACTGCTTTATGTTCTATTCCTTTTCGCAAAATGGAGGTGTGCCTTTGTCAAATGGAATAAAAATCAATTGAATTTTGGCCCTATTACATAATACTCTTTAACACTGGGTAAACTTACAAGTCTTTCTGAACCTATTTCCTAAGTGTAGAGATTCAGATGTGATGAAGTCAAGTCAGTGCGCAGATATATGAAGGTGTATGTTGCAAACCCAGTGTCATACGCTTTAGACTTTATTATGATTACTTCAGAAAAATAATATAGCATTACCTACCTGTTTTTGTAACTGATTCAATTCATACAATAGAAGTTTTGGTGACTCCTTCAAAGCTCAAAAACTCTTCAGTATTTAAGAACTTGAAAAAATAGTAACTATACTTGTAACAAAATGACAAATATAAAATGTCAAGAAATAAAGAGATTTCACCATTATCAAATGATTTAAAAAGAGATGGCAAAACAAGAACTCTGGTCTCCTTGGGGACAAAAGAAAACGTGTTCATGCTCTCTCCTTTAAATTTTAACATAAATTCAGTCTTTAACTTGAGGTAAGTTAAAATACTATGAAAATGTATAGGAAAAGTATTTTAAATGTTGGTATGAAGTTTTAAATATACTTCAAAAGGAAAGCTGCTTTCTTGACTTCAGGATAATATAGATTAAATATAAGCCATATTGGGATTTGGTACAGATGCCAACCATGACACTGTTATACAAACAAAAAAGTAAACATCCAAGTATCTTCAAGTAACTTCCATGAAAACCAAAACTACAGGTGTAATACCAGAAACTGAGATACAAAAAAATTCCTCCATAAACTTTGTGTGGATCTATTTCTATTTCATAGACTGTTGCATGGAGGGGGTTTCACAGTTGATATACACAACTAACTGTGAGAGTTAAATTTTTGTCTATTTAAGTAAAACAAAACTTTACAAAACAGCTAATAGAAAATGAAAAAGAAATCTAAAATGAGGAAAAATTATTTTTGTGATCAGTACAGAATGCAAAATACTACCAGATACGTAACTAACCAAAATACCAACATAGTATTATCACATAGGGTAAATTTTTATACTTTTATTTCCATCAATGAACTGTATTAACTGGCAATTAGACAAGAAATAAAACAGGTAAGTGTTAATCTTTACCAGTTTATTTTATACAAAACAGTAGCAATGTAGAGTATGGGAACTGTCTTCTGCTGCCACGCAAGCAAGTTGTGAACATTCCAAGCCAATGTATACAGTTTGGAGGGAAAAGCTAAACAATAGCATCAATCATGCTACTGAACATAGGACTTTTTTTTATTTAAAAAGATTAAAAATTAGATAGCAATGTCTTCTAAATATTGCTCTCATCATTGAAGACTAATGAAAAATAAAGTCTTTGTAAGTTAAAAAAAAAATACAAACCAAGAGGCTGCTACAACACTGCCATACAAACCATCATATTCCAGTATTTCCATACTTTGATAGCAGCATTATTTTTACTGAACCGTGTACAACTACATGTAGAAACACATCAAAGCAAAATACCATGGCAATTATCAATCAAGATTGAAAAGAAAAAAACAAAAATAACTCTAAGATGAACACACTATAAGATGAACATTTACGGAGAACAACAGTATCTACATTCTTGGACTGCTCCATTCTGCCTAAGTAAAAGTGTCAAATTCAACTGTCAATTGCATTTTTGGCCGATCTGAATTTTTCCAGTTCTTAGTATACTGCATGCTTGGAACAAAGAGGGTGACAGTAAATCCTTCTACACAATGAACTTTTAAGTAGACAACTGAAAATAAACTTACTACTTGTAAACACACACCAAAAAATAAAAATAAAAATACAAGATTTTTTTTTTAATCTTCAATCAGTGCCTCCAAAGACTCTATCTTCGATATCGACCTCTCTCCCCTCGGTCTCTGTCCCGGTCACAAAGTCGTTCTCTCTCTCTTTCACGGTCACGTCCTCTATCCCGTTCTCTGTCTCTTCTATTATCTCTAGGGCGGTCCCGCTCTCGCTCCCGGTCTCTTTCACGGGGTCTACTTCTCCGACCACTGACAACAGCTTGTGTGCGACGAAGGAAATCATCCACCCTCATATCATAATCATGCTAGAAAACAGAAAAAAGGGACATGCCAAAAATTTCAATGGCATTTATATGCCTGAGTAAGAGAATACAATTTTAAAATATAGTAATTCATTAAGACCTTGTTCAGAGAAATAGGACTTTAGGATGTCTAATGAGACATCTATAAAGATACAAACCCATTCACGCAGGTTCTATTCAATTTGACTGGCTTTTCTACCAGTCAGTTTAATGAGATTAAGGCTAAAATTAGCACTTAATCATTACTTATCAGCCATTATGTTTGATGCTGCTAATTATGCTAAACATCACCAATGTGATTCTATGCGCTGGGCTAACTCTTACCATCCCTTCAACACTGCAAGATATAAAACAGAACTCTGCCCTTTTCAGGTGAGACCAGAAGTATAATCTACAGTTTTTTAAATGGTAGAAAATAAGTATTTCAGTAAGACTATGAAGTCTGACCACCCACAGAGAGTTTACAATGCACTGAAAGATGAAGAGCACAGAGGAGTAGATGAGCAACTGAGTGAGATGCAAGGGAAAGCTGGAGCTACTGTCCTGGGCTCTAGGTTAACTTTCTACACTGAGTTCTCAGCGCATTTTTATTTATTAAATTTGGTCTGTTTTTAGTCAGCCTGAATGTATAAAACGTAAAGTTCAAGAATGTAATTGCACTCTACTATTCATATATTCATGAAACAGACACTAACCACAGGTATATTATAAAGGTCCATGAAATGGAACTTGTTAACAATGGCAAGTATACTTCAGGAGAAGACTTTCTGTTCTAAAAAGCATGTTTTCATTTTTAAAAGGCATTTTAGGACATCACAGATTATCTAATCACATATAGGCTGTATTTTTTTCCTTGGGTGACTGACCATACCACTGTGAAGTTAGTCAAGGTTCTCAAATTAGTTTATAGGATGTTACAGACCCCAATTTAATTTACTTTGATGGATTAAATTTTTATGAGAATAAAGAGATAAATGACAGTGCATAAAAATGTCTCAAAGACAGGCTAGAAATTTAGTGTTCTCTGAATTGTGTATATCCTTTTATGGGCATATAAAAAGTTTATTTGGCTCTGCAAAACACTCAACACCCTTAAGAGTGAGGAAAAAAAAAAAGCTCAGCTTATACATTCTTTTTTAACAATACAATTACCTTTGCATGTATAAAATCTACACGCATATGGATTGTACTTTCAACAAGAACAAGACAATTTCTGGTTTTTAAAATAAAAATATTATTGGGAAGAATAATTACTAAACAATCAATTGTACGATTACAATGAGTAACTAGAAATCTCAAAACTAGCAGTTGATTTCCATTCTGTTTGCAGTGATCAAAAAAGCTTTCATTATCAATTATCAAAGAATCACAATTACCAGAGAGCAACTATTTTTCTCTATTTCTTAAAAAATTGGTTATTTGCTAATCTTAGAAACTAGAGGTAATGAAGTTGTAAAACAACTTACTTGGTTAGTAGTTTTAAAAATATTTGGTACAAATAATTAAACAAGATGAGATTATCTGTTAAAGTATACCAACTCTTCTCCAACAATTCAGTCATATAAAGAAATAACCTAGGTAGTATTATATACTTACAAAATTACTAAGGGTTTATGTGAAGTTACTAAAACTTAAGTGGCCTATGATTCAATTAGTAAAAGAAATCTAAATAACTCAAAGTACATCACAGCCATTTTTAAAACAAGTTGTGAAATAGTCTAAGAGTCAGTCATTGACCATAATCTGATGTCTTTACACTTAAATTACTTAGACATCATTAAACAAACTCTTGTATTCCTACGTTTAAATTACCTACAGAATTCTAAGTAGATCCCTCACATCTCTGCATTCCTGTACACTTACTACTCGTTTATCTCTGTATCTTGCTTCATGGGGTACTGCATGATGTCCTGAATAAGGGGGATGAGCTTGAGGTGGTGGAGCATGGTGTTGATAATAAGGATGGTGTGGAGGCTGTTCCAGTCCCGGGTAAGGCGGCTAAAAAAATAAATGAAAAAAAATCACTTTCATAGGAATACACAAAATATCCTTATTAAAAACTCATTTTGAGAATTCTATCTAAAAATCCCAAACATAAAACAATGCATACAGCCATTTACTTTGATACATTTACGGTTCTTCAAGATATACTTATTGTTGAAAAAAACGATTTGTAAGAAATTGTAGGGCATGTATTATGTTTTTACATTATCTATTATGTCCACCCTTTTGATTTGACCGACTCTGTTCTGTCATGTCACATTTGGTTTTGCTCTCTTCCAAAAAAGTAATAAGAACTGTGAGAGTAATAAAACCCAAAAAGTGTAACAGTCATTGTACAAGAGAGGAAAAGTGCTCTAAATGATATAACTGCATGTATATTTAAATGTATAATACAGACAATTATATTACTGAGTTTTGTTGGATCATTCAACTGTTTGCAGTCTCACTGTTTGAATGTCCACTTTATATGCTTTAATTTTGTAACTTGAACACATATTTCTAAGATGACAATATGAAATCCATTAACTAGTGATTTCCTACTGTTTATTTTTTTCTGAAATTCTGTGTAACTTGTACCCTATGCTTTTTTCTCTTTTTCTCCTTAAATAAAATTTAAAAAAAAAAAAAAAAAAGAAAGAAAGAAAGAAAGAAATTGTAGGGCAGAATGGTGCAATGCCTATAATCCCAGCACTTGGGGGAGCTAAGGCAGGAGAATCACCATGGGTTTGAGGCCAGCCTTCGCTATATAAGTTCAAGGCAGCCTGAACTGTATAGCAAGACCTTGTCTCAAAAAAATAACAAAAGAAACAAACAAAAACAAAAGAAACTGTAATTATACATATTCTAAGCCTGAACATGCTTTTTAAGTTTTCTAATCCTTTAATTAAATTCTAATAGAGAGGCAGGCATGGTGGTGCATGCCTGTAATCCCAGTACTTGGAAGCTGAGGCAGGAAGAACAATGGGAGTTTAAAGCCAGCCTGGGCTACATACTTTAAGGCCAGTCTGAACTGCATAGCAAGACTGTGTTGAAAAGAAAAAGGGGGAAAAAATTCTAACAGAAAACTCAATAGAATAGTATGGTATTTTCTCAGAGTCAGGCACTATCCTAAGACATTGTCTCTCATTAAATTCTCATAAATCTATGAGATAAGTATTATTATTATTTCTAATTTACAAAAGGGAAAAAGTGAGCTATCAAGAAATTAGGTTACAGCTATTTAAGTAGTACTGTCAACATGCAACATCTCATTGTGGTTTTAATTTAGGTGATGCGGCTAAACACTGAACAGAACTATTCTCAACAATAAAATGTAAAAGCTAATAACCTTTAACAGTGTAAAATGAAGGTCAAATAAAAGATTACTTTCACAGTGTCAAAGTCATATATTAAATCTTTCAATATTTTCAATTTCAGATTCCATAGGAATTTCATAATCTGTCTTATACACAGTAGTATAAAACTATATTCTAACCAAAAGGGTAAAGAGGTCACACAAACAGGAGCATTTAAAGTAAAACGATAAACAGAATAAAGAAACAAAAACAGATACTTAAGGCTATCAAGTATTTATTATGCAAATTGTTATGGCAATGTACCAATATCCAGTTTTCTTAAATAACAGAAATAATCAAAATTTAATCAATTTTAAACAGAACTAAAATTACTGAGCATAATTTTAGGTACTATGTACTTTCTAAATTTATCTTCTCAATAATTCTAATGGAGTTTATAATATTCCACTGAATGCTGAACTACTCAAAATTATGTATAATGTTGCTGGCCTTATATAGAGTAAGTACTAGTTGCTAAGTCCAAGAATAAACATCCACTGAATTTTATAGATCAGAAAAACTAATACCGTATAAAATTTATTACAGATCACAGAATTAGACAATGTTTCTCAACCACCAGGTAGAGCTTACACGAACTACTACCATAAAACACAGTTGAAAGTCTAAAATCTCAGCTGTTAACACAGATCAACCTACATATTTTAACAGCATGCAATCACTCACTGCCAAACATTTGTATTTTAAGTTCTCTTAATAAATGTTAACTTAATAAATGTTAACTCAGCTCGGTGGTATAAGCACCTGCCAGTGCAAAGTCATGAATTTGATCCCTGGGTACCAAAAAATAAAAAATAAATCACCTTTAAATGAAAAAGCGGGGGGGGGGGGGGCTGGGGGGCTGGGGATTTAGCTCAGCAGCATAAGTGCCTGCCTGGTAAGTTCGATCTCTAGTACCAATAAATAAACAAATAAAATGTTAACATCACATTCTAAGCAAGTATTTAAAACACTAGAACTGCAAATGAAGTTAATTGTAAAAACAGTAATACAAACCATTCCTTGCCATGGTGGTGGTGGTCCCATGTTATGAAATTCCCTCACATAATCATTGTAGGACTAAAATAAAAGATAAGATCAATAAAAATAAGAATCATCTCAGGATTAAAAACAAATCAGACCCTGGTTTTATCAACATTAAATACATAAAATATAATGCTTACCCCGTTTAAAAACACATCTCGGCGAACTCCTGAAAATCGTCTGTTGGGAATAAGATTTGTGAAACTAAATTCAGGTAATGCATAAACTAGTTCCAAGAATGTAATTCAAAGTGAAGGAAGAGTGAACCCAACTTACCTGTCTACTTCTTGGTATCTTGGATCCTTTAAATACCCTGTTCAAACATCAAGTATTTCAGTAAATCAATTTATATTTTGTATTACGGCATTATAATTAAACCTTCATTACCACGTGTTTTATTTCTTCTCATGTAATATCTACTTTAAGTGATACTCTTATTAATCCACCTTCAAAGTTTCTTTAATAATCTATGAGTTATGTAATTTAGTAATATCACAGAATCATAAACTATAGAGATTTTTCAAATACATCTCCTAAGTTCAAGACCCCAATTTTGCTGCAATTTCTTCATTTTGCAAACATAGAAGATATGGACAGAGGAACTATCTTAAGGATATTTATAATAGAACTTCCTTAAAACCAACATTTACCTCCTACTTTGAGTATACACACATGCCGTGCTAGGTAAACCACAGATTACATTTTTCAAGTATGTATATTCAATGGGGAGGAACACCAAATTGCAAAAGTTGCAAAAATGAAGGCAAATACATTTTAAGTGTAAGAATCACGGTGATGAGGAAGAAATATCTTTCCTTCCACTTCTTTCAGTAAGAACTTAGCAAACTAAAATTAAAAAAAAATGAGTGGTCGTGTTATTAGGGAAAACTATTTGCTCCAGTGCAACAAAACTTTCCACTGAAAAAAATAAATAAGGCTTCCATCAAGCTTGTTATTTAAGTGCTACAAAGCTCACACACTGCCAAATTCTAAATTGCCAAAGTTTTGTGTGCATTATTGTTGTCCTAAATGATTTTTCTTGATTATAGTTTGTATTTTTTAATTTCAGGAAAAAAACAAGCTAATTGAAAAGCTGCATTTACATTAGGAATAAAGCATTTTCTACTGTTCTCTAAAATTATGACTTCTTTACTTTAGAAAATATAACAATTCCATTTCTAATTCAAGGTGGAAGTCACACGAAATTCTAACAGAACAAAACAACATACAAAGATCATGTTTTTCTCCAGCTATAATCTTAAATGTGCAGATAATTTCCATTTTTGCAAAATTAGCAATTTCAGATAATTAACAGATTATAATGACACACTGGAATTTTAAAAATAGCAAGTATTACTAATAAGAACTATTAAAGATTTTGTCAGGTTTAAGTAGTTAGGTTCTAAATTTTTTTTACTTTTGTTTTTTGTACTGGGAATCAAACTCAGGACCTCACACTTGCCAGGCAGATGCTGTGCCACTGAGCTATATCCCCGGCTCCTAAACTACAGGATAATGACAGAATTTGTTTTAATTATTGTAAGTCAAATATCTGCAGGATTATAAAATATTAACCTGGTCTCTGGTGAAACTCAGGGGGATAGTCAATCCTTGGTTTCTTTCTGCTGTTATGAATATCATAATCTTCTGGTCGACGCCTACACAAATTAGACACATTAGAAATTAAACCAAAAACTGCTGGGAAAATAAATAGCAAAGCAAGAGTTTTTGATGGAGGTAAGTGAAGAATAGCTCATTACTTGCTTTAAATTAACATCAGCTTCTAGTATATTTGAATTATTCAAATTCCTATAAACCAAACCTTAAAAAGCACTGCTGGCTATAGGTATTCTCTGCAATCTCATGCTATAATGAGATAACCGCAAAGAATAATCTGATTAAACATATAAATCACATTTTAGTAGTCTAAACAAAAGTAAATGAGCTATCCTCAAATAAATGTAAATATCCAGTATAACAATTAAAACAATTTATCCAAATAAAGTTGACATTTAAGTAAAAATGAAAGGAAAAAAACCCCATATTTTTATAATACAATAAGCAATTTTAAAATCTACATATTTAAACTTACTAACGTCATTTTTGGTTAAGTCTAACTAAGAATTTCTCGAACATTTTTCCTCTGCCTTGCACAAAATTATACTATTCATATGATGAATACAGAAAGTCTGATGTTTAATAAGTTACTTTATAAGAAAGTTTTAAAAATGTAATACTTTACAAAACTAATTTAATATTCCTTAATATTTCTTTCTATACTTAATCACATTAAGGAATAAAGAAAAATTTTCCAGTGTCTTAAAATACAATTGTTTTTCATAAATTGGCAAGTAACAGGTTACAAATTTTAACAGATTATAAAACTACTTCAAACTGTATTCTTTAGAAGAAATGCTATGCAGAGGATTATTCATAAATCTTCCTTGTTAATGTATAATATCATAAAATATACTTCATTTACTTAGCATTTAAAGCTAAACAAACTTTTTAAAATTCTTCAATGTCAAATAAAAACTGTAATAATGTGATATCATTACTTTTCCAGCTATTTTTCTGAATACTGCTTTTGTTAACTTATGCAATACAACTTCACTCAAACTGTAGTCAAATGCAATAACCCCAACCCCCCAACAGAATAAAAACAGTTGCATCTACAATAAGTAACACTAAGAAAATTAAAATCTGTTTTAAAAAATAAACATACCGCTTTCTTGTAGTTTGGGGAGTGCATTTACGACCGGTATAAAACATGATAGTAACAGTTCATATAGTAGTCCAACTACTGACTTTAAGCTGTAAGCCACATACATAAATGGAGGCCCTGGCAGGCTTGAGAGAAGGTGTAGTGGTGTATAAGTATAGTTTGCAGTCCATTGCAAAACTGAGGTAAAAACTTCACTTGTAAATACTGTATTGCACTGGAAATCTCTTAGCTTAAACTTCAAAAGACATCTTGGTGCTCAGTCCTTTTAGGCCAAAAGTAAGGGGCTCTGCCAGGTTTCCTCCTACCTATTCGACAGTGTCCTTAAGAAATGGGACTCTTGTTGCATTATCTGTACCTACCACAGGATGTTTCCACCAAAAGGAAACTTAACCAAAGGTTTCATCCCATCAACCACATCCAACAGTCTTTAGCAGAATATTTTAGATATAGCTGTATGCAAAGCTACACAAGGGAAGGTGTTGGGTAGAAGGGCTTAAATCAGTCCTTTGCAAAGACTTCTCTCCAATTCTGTAACAAGTTAACCCCCTTTTCCTGGAAAATGCTGTTTAGTTCATAAAGCAGTGATCAATAACCATGGCGATCCTCTAAAAACCACTTTTAAGTCCACAGGTACTGCCAGCATCTGGAAAAGTTGTAAACAGACACAGCAACAGCCCTTCGTTTCGGTTTGTTGCCGGGTCTCCCAGGGCCACTTGATCCCCTCTGGAAAGAACCTATTGTTTTCAGAAGCTCAGCAAGATGTATGAATTCATTGGGTACATGTTAGAGAATATCTGGCAATGGGTTAACACATCACGGTGACAAAATCTGAAACAGTCCCAGTAATGCTCCTCTTGCACATCAAAATAACTTAAAATATTTTATCCTCTAAATGAGGCGTCATCTTCTGAAAAAACATAAGTGATCCTTTATAAAAGTCCCATATCTGATAAGGTTTATCCAGAGACACACCTGAAAGAAAAGGCTTTTACAAAATATTAACAATTTTTTTCAAATAAAGACATCCTCCTCTTCCTCCTTACTAGCCTGTTATTAGCAACAAATGCCTACCTCAATTCACTTCTGTACTGTATTATCAGAGTACTATTGAATCTAAACTGATCATCACTTTTTAACTTTTTTTTTTTTGGATAAGGAAAGATCCCCATATTCCTCTTGAAAAACGACTGAGACCAAGGTGACCATGTGAAATCCTCAATGAAGCCACAAACTAGTCCATGCAGCTTGATTTGAGGATTTTCTCTTTCTTCTTTACCGCAGGACAAACTTTTGAAGAATCACACTGCTCCATCATGTTATCCTGATACATGTGCCTACTATCAGTCCAAAGAACGTTTCTAACCTTCCCACATCCCGGACTGGCTCTCGACGGGATGGACGTCCTCTTGACCTGGGCTGAGAATGCATTCTTCTCTTGTGACGCATTTTATGAATGAGCTGATATAAGTCAATACTTTCATCAGGAGGAAAGAGAAGACAAAGCTGGGTTCCACATTCAAGTTCAATTTCCTAGAAAAAGAAAGCAGTCATTTTTAAAACAAAAAGAAAACCTTTTAAGAAACTTGCATTCTCCTGATGTAAAAGAGCAAAAGCATGACATGCAGGATTTTCCCAAGAATGATCACCCTGGAACATCAAAGGAACACTCTTTTATGAAAAACATAGAAATACTAGAACACAGTAATCCATCTTAGTATAATGTAAGAAACATAAATGATTATGTAACAACAACAGTAATAGTTAGAGACTGCTAAATCATGGAAATACTAGAGTAATAACAAAGGGAAGTTAATCTGTGAGTTATTAATTAACTTTATTTTCAATTAATGTACTAAATCATTAACTACAAAGTCAGATTATAACTTACAACTTTAAATTTTAGTTGTATCTTCAATCACCAACATTTTTACTTAATGAGGGAATAAAACAACTGTATTACTTCAGATTTAAAATTATGTGTTGGAGCTATGAGCTTTGAAGGTTTGGCAGGTCTAGCTGCTATCCAATTAGATATACAAATATATGTGTTACCTTTTCAGAGGATAACTTACTATTCAGAAAAGACGTCAAATGACAATTTTATAACATACATTTTATTCAAACTGCAGAATTTATTAAATAGGGGTAACATAAAGAAAAACCACTTCAAATTAAGCTTCTCTTTAATCATCTTCCCATTTTATTAATAAAATTACCAACCAGACAGGATGGCACATTCCTATTAACTCACTATGGAACCAAAGCAGGAAGATCCTAACTTTCAGCCTAACGTCGTCTCAAAAATTACAAAATACAGCATGTAGTGGTACATGCCCTAGTGACTGTGTGGCTGATGGAGCTGCAGTAACTGCCGAGACCAACAAACCAACCTCAGCACTTGGAAGACAGTGGCAGGTGGAACACTAAGAATTTGAGACTGGCCTGGGCTACATAGTGAACTCAAGGCCAGCTTCAACTACACACTGAGACCCTGTGTCAAAAGAGGATAGAGAGGTAGCTCAGTGTAAAGGACCTGGATTCAATCCTCAAAACCACAACTAACTAACTGTTTATATAAAGGTAAATTTCAACATTAGCTATTTTAATAATCAGTCATAATAACAGCAGCCACAGTCCAAATATTATTTTCCCTTTTCATAATTCATTTCTTTCAGAACTAGTTTTTAAATGCCCTTCAATAAAGATCACTAGAACAACTAAGTGTATTTATTGTTAAACAGCACTCAAAGAAACAAACCTGTCCATCGCGTCCAATCTTTACTGGCTTATGTTCATTCCAGGGGTTGGTGAGATGAGCTGACTTTGTGAAGGGTAACTCGCGCCTGAATACAAAGTAATTCCAGTTATATACTTTCCCAGTATCCTGCAAATACCTTATAGTACATTAGAAACAAATCACCATGTTAACTGTAATTCAAATGTGACTGAAACCTAATGAATCACTGTCTGAACAGCTAGGTGTGGTGGTGTATGCCTGTACCCTCAGGAGGCTGAGGCAGGAGGATCATTTCAAGTTCAAAACAGCCTAGCTACATAGTGAGCTGAAGGCCAGCCTGAATTGCATAGTGGGATCTTGTCTGTGTCAAAAAGACCCCCCCCCCAAAAAAAAGAAATCCACTGGTGAAGTATATCTCATAGCAAGTTCATTCAGAGGTTAGTTCTTTGTTTTTAAAACAGAAACACAAAAACCACAGATAATACAGAAACTCCCTGACTTACAATGGTTATGGCTGGGACAATAAGCATATTAAGTTAAAATGTATTTAAATCTGTGTGATTGAGCACCCAGCAACTAACAAGGCTGAGACAAGAAGGCTGCGAGTTCGAGGCCAGCCTGGTTGACCCAGTGACTGTCTCACAATGAAATTTAAGAAGGGACCAGGGACATGGCTCAGCAGTGTTTCCCAAGAATGTGCTAGGCCTAGCTACTTTCATACTGCTCACGCCAAAAGAAGAAAAACCAAAAATGTATTTAAAACATTTAAGCTGTCAACCACCAAAGCTCAGCAACAAAGCACAATGCAAAGCTATCACTCACCCTAGTGACTGTGGCTGATGGAGCTGCAGTCACTGCCCAGACCAACAAACCAAGAGCACTGTCTATCATTAGTCTGCGAAAAATCAGGACTCAAGAATTCCAGGTAAACTTTCTACAGATGCCTATCACTTTCGCACGGAAGTAAAGTCAAAACAGTCAAGCCATTTCAAGAGACAGATCATCTATACAGTGCTTAAGAACATGGACTTGAAGTATTAATGCACTAAACATTAAGTGCCCTTACAGAAGTGTCAGGTATTATAAAATCATATTTTAACATAACTTGTATCAAAACATTTAAAAAAATTGTAATTTTAAACATTAAAAATTTTAAAAATTAAAAAAATTGTAATTTTCTTTCTAGGTCAACCTAAAACTTATTTTAAAACATTAGAAGCTCTCAAATCTTTTTGCCTAAAATTTTGTATCCAATATTAGGATAGACTATTAGGGTTTCAGACATCTTCCATTGCTATATACATGTACATCCTCACACATGTCAACAAAATAGCTACTGAGTTGAAGAATACAAAAATTAGATAATTTATTAATGCATCCCTTTTCTGCACTTAATAGATTTCCTTACCAATGTGAAAATGAAGGTTAATACAAGTAACTAAATCTGTTGCAATCTATCTAAAAATGAGTAACTGTTTTATCTCAAGGCCCAGAAAACATCACTTCCCAAATGTTGTACAATGGCACAAATACTGCTTCTTTTTGCCTTTATAACCACACACATATACATAAAAATAATGTCAACCACGTCTTTGCTAAAATAACAATCACCACCTTGTTTCCCCAATAAACTATCACATTTAAAATTTTTAAACTGTAATTGTACCTATAATTTCTAAAAACAAATCCCTGTAGTATATTACAAGGACATCACCAATAGCCTTACCATTCCAATACAGCATTTCAACATTGTAACTATGTGGGTGGCTTTTTTATTATGGCATTCTGTTATTATATGGGCAATTATTTCCACACAATACTACACTTATGGGACAAACCACAATTCGCTCATCTAGTTTTCTCTAGAAAAATTTAGATGGCTTCCTATTTTTTCCTATAGAAAGTAATGATAGGATACTTTTGCAAGTAATTTTTTGCTAGTGTTAATAATTAAATTACACAGTATTTCCACTCTTATTTTGACCAATATAAGTCCAGATGTTCACCTACAGTACAAGTTGAGACTGTTCTGCCATTACTACTCATCTTTGCCTTTTGTTCTTTTACATATTATTCAATAAAAAAACAAGGTTGCAATCCCAACCATAGAATGTTAATGTTAGGTAGTCTCTTAACCACTGTGTTGGTTGTTTCCTTTGCTGTGTAGAAGTTTTTTAATTTGACATAATCCTTTTTCATTTTTGATGTTTCTTTTGCAAATAGGGTTCTGTTCAAAAAGTCATAGTCTACACCCATGTTGTTAGTTTCACCTATTTTATGTTCCAGCAGGTTGTCTATTTTAATACTTGTACCTTTTATCTAGTTTAAAAATAGTTAAATCTGAATCCTACTTTAAAAGATCACTATCTCAACTAAGTATGCATATATTGTTAACTTCTCTAAGCAACATCTAATTATTTGCAAGCAAATCAGTCATGTCCAAAATTGTGATGCCAATACGCAGTGTTTCCGCTCCCACTCCACAGGAACTGAAAGCCATGTTAAATCAATAAATTTAGCTAGAAATGACAAACATTCCAAGTACACAAAACACACAAAATTCTTAAATCAATACATCTTTGAATCACAGACTAGATTATAAAGGCAATGACAAGGTAAAGAATCTGTTTTTATATTTAACACTTCAACTTCATAAACTGAAATCAGTATGGGAACAATGGGGGTAAGGCAATAAGTATAAGAACCCCAGAAAATAATAAACTAAACCGCTACTGAGTTCTAACATTACTCCCAACTGGTAGCCAACTCAAAACAAGAGCAACTATAATGATCTACACTAAAAGGTACAACTTACCTGCAAATCCAGTCAATTTTAAAGACACCGCCCAGCATTTTAGCACTCATTCCTGCTGGAAGCACCCAGTGTATAGGAGACCCTCCATGGTGTGATTCTGAAGAAAGTCTTGCAAAGCCTACAGGAATCAGAACACCAGATAGTATGGAGATGACAGTATCATGAATTTTTTTTGTTGCTGTTGTTATGACCATATTACTTTTCTTACCTTGAAATTTTCCACTTTCTCTGACAGAAAATATTAAGATAACACTCCTTGCAGATCTAAATGCGAGATTTAATTTCTTCTCATTTACAGGCAGTGTGGACCATACACCCTATATGAGTAATGTAAAGAACACAAACTGAAATTAGCTGTAAATCCAGTTTACAAAAACCAAATGCTTCAGAATGCCCTCAAGTCTACAAAACTACAACAAAGAGCTTATTCACCAGCTATTAAAATAATGTAAGTCTAACTCACAAAACATTTGTGAAAAACATGGATGACATTAGCAACTTTACAAAAACACTGTAGAGTGAGGAGATTAAATCTTACTAGGTGGAGTTCTGTATACTGAAATAAACTGCCTAATATTGTTCTAAAATCACAACCATTTACTCTAGTAAAATTTATTCCATTTGAAGGTGAACCACAACTTGCACGTTTATCTTTCAGAAGGTATGCTCAATCTAGTAATTTTAAATGATTGTCACTATTGTTGAGATGCTAACATTTCTGAAGTTTTTCAACTTAATTTTAAATTTGTATGCAATGTAGAGCTGAAAATGAGTATTTATTCATATCTGAGAAACATTTTAAAAAGTTCCTCATTCAAGAAAAACAGATTAAACAGTAAAGTAAGGCAGAATCTCTAATTCAGCTCCCAATCATCTGTTCATACAAGCTGCATCTACTCATTTACACCAAGTGCTTAATTACATAACCCTAAATCCACTTCAGTTGAGAATATATTATCACAAGATGGGCTATTTATTTCGTTTGTAAAGTTTTATCTGTAAGCCTTAAATCAGAAACAAAGACAGTAACAGTGACAGAAATATGGTTAGAACAATATTCAACTTTAATCGTAACATTGTGGTAATCAATTGAAATGTTACTCTATTTAAATAAAGAATTTAAAAGTACTATACTACCTGATATAACAAGCAAACTGTATTTTTGGCTTTTTTCTTTTTGTTCCCTTCCTTCAAAAATCTTGTAATATCCTATAGCAACCAGAAATACTTTCTATAGAGTCTGGGGCAGGCCTTTAAATGCATTACTCTTTTCTTTTAAATCTAAGTGATCACACTTCAAAACCAACTGAAAAAAACTTTCCCTAATAGTAGTAGTTTTTTTTAAGAGTTCAAAGTATATAAAACAGCATCATAATACAGAAACTGATTGGCTAAGGAAAGTTTTAAAAGTATTAATACTTAACAAAAAAAGAAAATCTAGAGAAAAATCTTTTACAGTGTAAACTAGTCTTCAATAATGATTAATGTGATTTCTGAAGTCATATTTAAAATACTTAAAATCAGGGTCACGAGTGGCAACTGGGCTGCAGTTCTTTAATAAAAATCACTTTCTCTACTGCAGAAACTCAAGTCTACATTTAAAAATGTCAAAGAACAGTTTCAAAAGAACTGATACTAACCTTAGCTTTGGCAAGAGACACATTCTCATGGTTGTTACTCTTTATGAGGAAAAATCTTGCATCCTGAAGGACATATTTGAGTTTACTGGTTTGATCTGGAAAAAAAAAAAAAAAAAAAAAGCCAGATTAACTACAAACCAGTATTTTCTTCACGACCCAGCTAAACTTTTAAAACTCAATGATCACCCATTCAACCTAGAAAGCTAAGCCAAACATAGAATAAAGCAAAACCAAGACAACTAGCATTTTGCAACAAGGTAAATCTAATTTTGTGATGTTCCGATCTATCAGGTCCACATTTAAATATGAAAATATAAATAAGTTTTATAGCTTTTTACCAGATTCATTTAATGATCAACATGCTATTTAATGTGTTTAGTATGTTTATAAACACATATACCATGTCACTGTATCCAAGATACTCAAACATTTGGTATTATGCTAAAACATATGCAGAAAATATGCAACATGAAGCTATGTAAGATTATATTTATTTTTCCCCCTTAATACATCGGAACATTACTGTATTAAAACCAACTACAAATGGAGACCCAATAAAGCAAAATAACATTATGGAGCATGCAATGAAAACAATTTCAAATTTAAATGATACCTTTTCGGACAGCACGAACGGAAGATGATAATTTCTCATGCTTCTTTTCTGAACCTGTATTTAGCCAAAGTACATTTGTTCAGCTTGAGCTTTAGTAGAGGTAAAACAAAATTTCTACAATCTTGTCACATAAAATTCTCATTCAAGACAAATTATTCTTCCTGGCGCACCCACACACACGCAAAAAAAGTACTCCACAATGTGTACGAGTGTTTTGTTTTTGGATTGTTTGATTTTTTAAAAAATATTTCAACAGTTTCCCACTCAGAAAACTAGTCACTAAATCATCATCTTCCAAGGGAGAAAAAAAAAGTGAAAAACCCACTTAAGCAGTAAACAGAACAGGATTAAAATAAGAAAAAGCTTAGTTTTCTCTAGTATTACTACATTGAACATGCCAAAAACCAGTACTAATGGACATCAACATTTTCACACTAACTACAGCCTCCACACACTTTCTAAAGCAGATTACATTAGAACCAGTCAGATACTGCTGCAAATAAAAATGATATTACCTGCATAGGACTCTGACGCAGAGCTTCCACTCCTATCAAAAACAATGGGTGATATGCCTCTAGCTCTCTTCCTTTCCTTCTTCTTCTCATCTTATAAAAAAAAAAAATCCAAACAAGATTTTTTAAAAGTCTGTATGTAATATAGAAAACTAACATGGATATTCAAGTAAGAATGTTTTATTACATATCTAGTTTTCACAAAGCTCTTAAGCATTAGTCACTATTTCTGAATTCCTCGATTTCCTCAGGTGCACCACTTAAAAGATACTACTCAAAAAGGACATTTGAATTTCAGTCAATAAAAACACAGAGATGTGCTAATGCCTGTAATCTCAGCACTGTGTAATAGGATCTCAAGTTCAAATCCGGCCTGGCAAATTAGTGAGAATGTGTCTCAAATTAAAAATAAATAAATAAAGGTCTACAGATGCATCGCTGTGAGAAAGCCCTCAGTTCAAGTCCCAGCACCGGATAAAAAAAGGGGAGGGAGGAGGCAGTAACTAAGGTACAGGCGTTTTA
Organism: Cavia porcellus; assembly: GCF_034190915.1. NCBI lineage: Eukaryota > Metazoa > Chordata > Mammalia > Rodentia > Caviidae > Cavia > Cavia porcellus. Next base: position 43,422,813 of record NW_026947513.1, on the reverse strand, counting down.
ACTGCTCTATGTAAATAATCCTGAGAAAGCTTTCCAATGGGTGAAAATCTGCCAAGTACATGTAATTTTTTCCAATAAAATTTACTAAGTTCTTTTCAATGCATGGTTTGTCTAATTACGCTACCATCTTCATCACAATTCCCATTTTGATCTTGACAATGTTTGACAAGCAGCAGAATCCAAAGACTTTTAACAGGGTGGGGAGGGGGGAGATCACACACACACACACACACACACACACACACACACACACGATTCCCTTCTGCTGTCAATGCTTGTACTTTTGTGTCAGCAACTGCATCTTCCTTAACCATTTTTCCCTAAACCATTTTGTTTACATGCTTTCAAATGAAATTAAAATTTCAAAATCTCAATGAGTTTGTATTCCTATAAGAAAACTGGAAATCTTTTCTAGACAGAAAAGGTTTGGACTGTCCAATATAAAAGGTGTTTCAAGCTTAATTTGTAACTTTATAACCACACACGTGAAAACTTAAATTGTAATCAAGGTATCATTTTACCTACATGATGATACTCTCTTCTACTCTTCAGCTGGAAGAATATGAAGGAGAAAATGCATACACTTACTTTTATAAAAATAATGGAAAACTCAGAAGAATCAGTCATCATGTATGTACTATAACAGCTCTTTAAAAAGCTTTTAAATAAATGATTGCTCTTCATACCTAGAGCAAGCTCTTGAGACATTCTGATTCACACATGAGGAAATCACACAGTAGACAACTGCTCAGGTTCTACAGTTATTCAGTGGCAGAGCACAGACACACAAGCAAGTCTTTTGGCTTTACAATATGAGCTCTGGTATTTCACTGAGCAACAAAAGATGTTTTACCACTACTCCTGCAAGAGAATTCCAGTTCAAACTACCTTTTGGGGTTTTTCTCTTTTGGGAGGTTGGGAGAGTCTACTTTTCTTTCAAAAATTATGTTAAAATTTTTCTCTTTCTATCTTTCCTTTTTAAAGTTTACGCACTATGAATTAACCACCTTAATTAAGGGTCACATATGTCTTGACGTGTAACAAGTTTATCATACAGTTCAAAACAATGAAAGATGTCTCAATTTTCACAGCTCTCCCAACTACTATACTCAGGACAAAGGAATAATGAAAATCATTTAACAAAAGCAAGCAGTATACTTTCGTAAATTACTAAATCTTACTGGAAAAGTTTTCTAGAGTCTATAAAACTTACGATACTGAAACTATGATCTTCTGTATTGTAAAAACTAACATTTCATAATCAAGGAGGTCAAACTTGGCCCAATTTTTATTTCACTATGAAGAGAACATTTTTGTTTCCTTGTAAACAGAGTCTAGTTATATAGTTCCGGCTGGCACTTAGCCTAGGCTGGTGTCAAACTCCAGCAATCCTCCTGCTTCAGCTTCCCGAGGGTTGGGATTATAGGCATGCACCACCACACCTGGCAGGAGAAATATTTTATGAACAAAAAAATCCCCCTATACTTGTTTGAGATAGGGTCTTGTTATATAGCCCAGGCAGGCCTCAAACTCACAGCAATCTTCTTGCCTCAACCTCGAGTGCTGGGATTAGACATGCATCACCACAACCAGGTTATGTATAGGTTTTAAAGGAGGCTCCAAGGGAAATATTTTCTTTAATAAGGAAAATAAAGGTCTTATAGATCCTTTAAACTCATTATGAAAGAACATGACATTTCTTAACTTTAAATCTTCTCCACAAAAGTGTAATCCTGGAGTACTCTCTAGGGGTCACCTATGAGGTTGTTAAAAATGCACACCATTTCAGATCTTTTCCATGTAAACAAGTGCCCATTGTGTCTTACTACAAACAATCAGGATTAAAAAATAGTGTTCCTAACATAAACAACAAAAAGCAAATTCTTCTAACAAAGTGTTCTCCACCCTTCCAGATGGCTTCATACAGAACTAAATATTCACTGTCCATAAAAACTGGAGCATTTATAATGCCAATGAATTGTACTTCCTAGTTATAAATTATAAAAAACCCAAGACATCTATTTGCAAAAACCATGATGGACAAAACATTCTGCAAGTTTTAGTATCATACCCAACTACTCGTCTATTTAGTTAAACCCATTTACCTCCTTCAAAAAGTCTAAACTCTCAAACCTCCAACTCTTGTGAACAAATGGTTGCACTTAAAATTGTCAATCACTAGAAAGCAACTCCCCACTTATTTTATACTGTATCAATATATTTACTATCAATGTGTTGCCATACTGAAATTCTACATAACAAAATATGTATTTTTATTTTTTTTTAAACAGCAGAAATATGTATTGAGAGAAAGAAAGCTTCTGTCTGAGAGAGAGACAGAATGGGTCCTGAGTGGGTTGACTGTTTTCTTATTTTAAAGAGAATAAAAGAGCCAGTGATACAGCTTAGCGGCACAAGCACCTGCCTGGCAAAAGCAAGGTCCCAAACACCAAAAAAAACCAGAATAAAACAAAACAAAAAACCAGATCAGCAATACCAGTGGCTAGGCCGCTATAAATTTCCCCACTGCTCCTTTTCATCATGCTGTTTGCTAGGCCCTATAGCTCAATGACTACAACTGGAACTAAGTGTTCTGTCTCCTAGACAGGGATAAAGAGGTAGGACAGGGATACTGAAGACACGACTGATCCCAGATGGCTCTTAATCTTTCTATAAGAATTTTACAACATTTTTCACCTTCTACAATGACCACTCAGCATTCCACAGTCTCTGACTCAGGCAGTCAACTCACAAGTACAGAAGTAGAATGAATGTTTGTGTTCCCAAGAAAAAGAAAAGTTCTGTGGGTTTAGTGCTGTGTGATGAATATCTTAGAGGCATTCTATGAAGAAACTGAAGTAGTACCTAATGGAGAGGTTTCGCAAATATACTTCAACAACACTACTATTAACATAAGCCATGGAATACACAGAAATTTAGGAACCGACAACTTTAAAACATGAAATATACTTCTGCATATAAAAAACTGAACTTATGGTAATTTATAAGAAATTAATTTGTAGCCAGGAAGGACCTTTACTAAAATACAACATAAATCTTATTCCAAAGTACTTAAGCGTATTTATAAAACTTGACAGCACATAATGAACTATGAAGGTCAGATAATCATCCTATTACTATCCCCCAATGTCTCAAACTTTTTACATTTCAATTGAAACATAAAAGCAGAATCACTGAAATCCTTAAAAAAAAAAAAAAACAAAAACAAAAAACCAACTTTTACATATAAATAGTAGTACCTGATCCATCTGTGCCTGAACCAGATCTGACAGATCCATCTGTGAAGGAGACAGATTCAGAACCAGAGTCACTGGCCTCACTTCGAGTATCATAATCATTTCCCTCCTCCTTTTGGTCTCGCTCATCTTGCTCATATTCTTCTTCTTCCTCTTCCTCCTCCTCCTCTTCTTCCTCTTCCTCCTCTTCTTCCTCCTCACCTTCTTCATCTACTTCCTCTTCTTCTTCTGCATCTTCTTCTACCTCTTCCTCTTCCTCTACATCTTCCTCCACTCCTTCCTCCTCATTCTCAGTGTTGTTGCCTTGCTCATCAGAAGAACCACTGCTGCCAGTCTCATGGTCAGAGCCATATTCTTCAGAATTCACTTCTTCCTTAGAGGACTGGCTGGATCTGCTTGCACGTCTATCAACTTCTAGCCCAATTCTCTGATGTTTAAAGAAAAAGGGAATCAGCAGTCATATAATAGACAGTCAAGATGAATAAATAGTTCTAAAGCCTCAAAAAGAATTGCTTTCTGTTTTATATCTGCAATAACATTTACTACCTCGGAAACATCTGGTGTAGGAGACTTGGCCCTCCTCTCAGGATCCCTTTTCCGTAGGCAAGTTTTCTCAGGCTGACTCTTATATGCTTCTCGGGAGGCACTGCTCGATAGACGAATTTTTCGATCGGTATCGAGACGCTTGCTTCTTTCAGATCTCTGATATTCCTCATTTTTATATTCTGTGACTGGCTTTCCTTTAGTACTAACAATTCTTTTGTTATTGCTAACAGATGAACTTAATGGCTTAGAAATCAATTGTCTTGAATGGATAGAAGGCTTTTGTCGCTTGGCATCAGTAGATTCCATTCGGTCACTTTTTCTTTTTGATCCTACAAAAGACAATTTAAAAGATATATAAAAGTATTTGCAGATTTACAGATAACACGGATAAGGAAGGAAAAATGCCTCATAAACGTCTTCTAAACTCTTTTTACTCTTCACTTAATCTGAAAGAAAATTCAGCTTTTGGCTATTAGTAAATCTATATATCTGAGACAGGTCACATATTTTAAACAATACTTATACGCAATAAGGTCTCTCATGTGAAACAGTCCGTCACATGCTTTTGTTACTAACCTAAGACAAGTACAAAAGCAGAGTGATCTGAATCTCTCTTCGCTGCTGTTTTTTATAAAAGTAATAGAATTCAACATACCCTTTTTCTCGTTTTTATCTTGTTCACTCTCTGGATTATACAGTTCATCATCCTGTTCTGGAACTTCAGTTAAAATATCATCTAGAACATTAAGTTCTCCATCTGCAAACAAATTTAAAAATTAGTAGGAAGAAAGCCAGTTACATTAAGCATTTATTTTTGGGTCCTGACCACTTAAGAAACTAACCCACTGGGCACAGGGACATGTGCGCTCTGGGAAGGTGAGATAGGAGGATCAAGTCTGAGTACAGTCTGGGCAATTTAGTAAAATTAAAAAAAAAAAAAAAAAAGACTGAGGACTAGGTGATGCAGCTCAGTGCCATGTTCTTAGGTTCAATTGCCAGAATCACAGGAAGGAGACAAGGAGGGAGTGAGGGAAGAGGGAATGAACAAAGGAAGAAACCAACCAACACCTTCAAAGAGATCGTATTTCAGGAATAAGACCCAAAATTAATTCCTACAAAACAAGGGACTAAATAGCTTGTAAGATACGAAAAGATGGTATGCAACAGCTGAATCAAGTAACATTAAACATCACCAATAAAAGAACAGTTTCTATTCAAGGAAAATACATGAAAATTATTACACCTGGATTGGCCTAATAACTGATTTCTTTCCTTCGGATGAACTAGTTTGCTCTTTATCTGAACTGATCTATCTGAAATGAATAGAGCATTATGAAATGTGTGCCCATTAGAAGAAAGATGTGACTGAGCTGGGTGTGGTGGAGCATTCCCGTAATCCCTGCATTAGGCAGGCTGAGGCAAGACTGTGGAGTTCCAGGCCAGCTTGGGGTACACAGCAAGTTCAGGCTAATATGGTCATACAGGAAGACTGTCCCAAAACAACAAAACAAAACAAAAAAAGCCACTGAAAGTTAAAGAGGTCAAACAAAACAGCTTCTCTCACCTGGATTCATGTTTGCAATAAATCAAATTCAAAATCTAAATGGTGGCAAATATCACTTAGCATACATGATAAATTTTTAAAAAGCAGTTTTATGGTTTAAAATGTTAAATTTCGGGCCAGGAAATTTAGCTCAGTGGCGTAAGCGCCTGCCTGACAAGCGCAAGGTCCTGAATTCGATCCCTGGTACTGCCAAAAAAAAAAAAGTTAAATTCCAACTCGGATACTGGCTGTAATTTTGGAAAGCATCAACAAATGTTTTCAAGATAAAAAATATTAACCAATGCTTAATAAACATCTTGTCATTAAGATTTAGCACTTTCACATCATATAGACACATCATATGAATGAAAGAAGTAAAGGATGTTTTATCACTACTTGACAGATGAAAAAAAGTGGCAGGGTCAGGATGCAGGTCAGCAGGGGAACATTCATCCAGCATGTGTGAGGCCTAGCGCTCAGCCTTAGCACTGGACAAGTAATTTGGGTAGGGGTGGAAGCTCAAAAGTTCAAATTGACCAGCACGGTTCAGTACAGATGGACATCAGTATGACGTTCAGGCTTTCTAAAGTGATTTATATGTGGGACATTAAATACACCTTAGAGTATAAAGGACTCAATACAGATACAAAATATTAAGAAGTCATATGTGTTAAAATAACTAATAACCTACTTGATGCTATATGTAGTTTTACTCATATTACAGTCCATAATATCAACAAGCTAAGCGTGCATTTTTAGCAAACAAAATGCTAAAAGACAAATCTCACCCATGTCCTTTCTCAGTACGGCCTGCAGCTGTAACAATGGTTTTGATCTTTCAAGGTGTTAAAAAAAAAAAAACAACAGAATTTTGTTCCTCATTAAGACTACCTGGATGGCTTGTTACTTTTTTCCACAAGTGAAACTACTTATATATTCACCAAAGTAAAATGTATAGGAGAAAGTGTTTTAGAAGTCAGCAAATTTAAGTTGTCTCTTCAGAGTCAGGTACTGGGCAAATTATAGTCTTTCTGAGCTTGAATAAGATGAATTAAGAATAAAAAGAACAATGTTTTGGAAAATTAAAGAAGGGCAATTAACTAATCTCCTGAAGCTTTTTTAATCCATAAACCCTTTTCATCACTATTAGATTCTAATAAACCTTCTCCCCCAACTCTTTTCTGTCAATGACTAGGGCACATGATATTTAAAAATTTTTTTTAATTTTTTAAAAAAAATCACTTAACAGCCAAGCATGTTGGCACATGCTTATAATCCCAGCATCCAGGAAGCTGAGGCAGAAGGGTCACTGTGAGTTTAAGACCAGGCTAGGTTACAAAGTGAGCTCAAGTCCAACCTGAACTGCATAGTGAGACCCTGCTTCAAAAAAATCTGCCCTCCCATCACAAAACAAAACCCTCTTTCTTCAACAAATTTTGAGTTCCTGTAAAGTATCAATTCAAAACTTGATGGCTTAAGACAATAAATCGTTTTTCTTTATTGTTCATGGTTTTAGAGAACAACTAGGGCTTCACTTGTGGCTGTAGTCAGTATCTGGAGCTGAAAACTAATATTCAAGGTCACACTTAAGTTAGAAACTAAAAGCAATTAGGTTTCTTAGTCATTTTTCTCTATGGTCACTCAGGTTGGGATTCTTTGGGAAAGCTTCAGGTTGGGATTCTTTGGGAAAGAAATAATCTCTTTAAAAATAAGGTTATATTCACTTGGTCTAGAGTAATTTTCCTTCAACTATCTTAGTGTTTTAAATCACTTTCATTATCCTGAAATTCAACATTATTCATATGGCATATAAACAAGGAAAAACCAGTCTGACGGTGGCCCTCCAGTTGGATAGTATTAACAGTAAAATTAACATATTAGCAATATCAGTTCAAGAAAAAAATTCTATAAACACAATGTGTGTACTATATGAATAATTCTAATCATTAAAAGGATAAAGAACTTGACACTTTTTGTGTCCACAAAGAGTTATACAAACTTTAAAAATCATTTTTAAATCTCAAACTATTTCAAAATTGAGATGGCATAAAATCAGTTTTAAAAATGTACACAACAAATTAGCTCAATGAAACAATTTGCAACAAATTAGCTCAATGCTTGATTACATAGCATCTCCTTTAGAACTAAAATTCAAATATTTTGAAGTTACATACTATAACAGAATAAAACCAACTACTGGATTTTTTTAAATTGCATAGTTTTTTAATTTAAAGACTACTGATCATAAAGGACCCAAGTTTTTATCTGAAAACCACCAGCTGGAGCAGTCATGACATTCTATTAGGATACAGACAAGGTAATCTGGGTTTATGCTTGATAAATTAGTGCTACTTATTAGTACTACTATGGGAACACAGGCCATGCTTATTCTTTATATTTTAACAATACTATCTTTTAACTACTTTTCTGACTCCAATATGCATGTTTGTAACCCTTGAATAAAAGTGATACAAAACAATTTCAAGTAAAGTAAGGCTCAATTCAAGATACTGAGGTACAAGACACTGAACTCATCTTAGCATAGTAAACCATCAAGGTGGATATGTTTAAGAGAAATGTGTAACTAGGCAATTCTGTCAACCTGTAAACACTGCAAATAGTCTTCACGGACTTACAAGATTAACGAGGCAATATAAATCTTATGGGACAACCTTCATCTATATTGCTTACTGCTTACCAAAAAGTCACTTTGTGAATCTATAGGAAAGCTAATAGGGGCAATCCTTGACTGTAGTGGACTGGCTGTGCTGAGAGAATGCACTGCTTTAAGTTTCCAAATTTTTCAACTCCATTCCCAAACCAGGATTTTTATTTGGAATTATATGATTTTAACATGCTGTTTCAATTTTAAAAAGAAAATAGTAGCCTGATAGTTTTGATTCCTCTGTGAACATACAATCACCTATACATGTTTTATATTCATGTAACCTAATTTTCATCATCACTCAGCATTATCATTACTCATGCAAGCTAGTACAATCTTAGTTAACTTCTTCACAAAGTAATACCAAACTAATCACTGAGGTGAAGGTACAGACTGCCAGGCACAGAAGGCAAAACACAAATAAAAAGAATCCTTGTTATTTGGAATCTGTTCAAAAACTGACAAGATACAAAAAAAAAAAAAAAAAAAAAGGCTAATTTTGTGGTGTTTGGAGAATTTTTGCTTTAGATAAACATGGAAATTAGCTTTCAAAATAGTTTTAGCCTGGGAAGTTATCTGTCTAACATCAATTCTAAATGGAGACTCAAAGAACTAGGTGAATTAACCAAAACTTCGCATCTTACAATTCTGAATTTCAATAGTTTCTGTATTACACCATAATTTTACCCTGGTCTTGAAATTTCTGGCTCAAGAAATCCCAAAGTTAACTCTGGGAATCAATGTAGAAAAGCAAGCTTTATCTGGGACAGAAGCATGTAGATCAGGAGCCAGAACATATTAAGGCTTTGTATTTAAAAAAGAAAAGAAAACAAAGCTTAAGTACTACAAACAAAGTTTTCCAACACAGGCACAAAGCACATTATAGATTTGTCACTTAATTCATTTAATGGAGAAAGGGTTCCTGGAAGCTACCTCTAGTTATCTTATGAAACACGTTTTACATTATCATAGTTTCTCAGCTACAAATTGTCATTCTTGTAAATGATGTTCAGAGAACTTGGATTTTCCATCTCATATTAATTTTTATCTTCCAAAAGATACTAACTAAAGCCCAGGGATAGAATTTTTAATTTTCTACCTTCCATCAACTATCCTATGTTTTATAACCTACTGAAAGGCAATTTTATGCTAAAGTCTTATACAGCAAAGGCCATAGTATTCACATAAGTATAGGTTTGTGTCCACATCTGTATACATGTCCACAAGTGCTATAACTGAGAAAATTCTTACCTTTGGATTTCATATCTCAAAAGCTGTTAAGTCCAATCACAAAGCAGAGTCAAAATCACTGTATAAAAGGAACCAATGAACAACACTAACGTATTTTTTGCCCTCTTGAAGCTCCCAGTTTGTTAATATAAAAAGCACTTACTTAGCCGGGCATGGTGGCTCACATCTATAATCCCAGCACTCAGGAGGCTGAGGCAGGATTGTTGCAAGTTCGAAACCAGCCTGGACTACACAATGAGCTCAAGGCCTGCCTGAACTGCAGAGAGACCCTGTCTCAAAAAGACCACCCCCCCCAAAAAAAAGGAAAAAAAGAGAAAAGAAAAGAAAAGAAAAGCATATTACTTAAGAAATGGAAACTCATTATACATACAGTATTAGGTTAAACTTACAATTATTCTTTGTCGAGAAATTATAAGTTAAAGAAGTAACATTTAGACATGTTTTAGTAATAGATTTACTCTTCATATAGAAAAAAATGCTATCTACCATTAACCAACATTCTATAACAACCTTCATATTTTTTCACAGGGAACTGACAATATGTCCAGTTATACAGCATTCCTCTTCTTGAAGCATTGTAGAAAGCAATGTTTTCCTGTATTAATCAGTTAACCCACAAAGCCCAACAAATCAGGAGCTCAATGATTTAGAGATTTTTTTTTTTTTTTTTTTTTTTTGGCCAGGTGGCTGAGGCAAAAGGAATGCAACTTTAAGATCATCCTAAGTAGACAGCAAAATTCAAGCCTCACATAGCAACATCTTGCCTTTAAAAAAAAAACTCTTTTAACCGTTCTGTTAATATGTAATTGCTGTATACAGTATTTTTGTACCATCTGAGATTATTTAAGAAAGGACTTAGTTTGTGACATGACTAAAATTCTTAGTTTTCATGTTTATCTTTATGTAAGATAAATGACAATGTTTTGACATTCCCATTGTTCCTTGCTAAATATAGAAGAATGGTCCTATAGATACTAATTCTCATTGTAATTCTAGGTATGTGACAATGATCACGTAAGAGATAACATGTTGCAGATTGTTCTACAACAGTTTGAAAAGTAATTATGCTAAGTATGTACTAGCTTTCTGTGAAGCCCAGGGCTTTTTTGTGTGTGTGTTTTTAAGCATACACAAAGGAACGAGATCTCACTATATAGTTCAAGTTGTCTCAGCTAACTCATAGCAATCCTGCCTCAGCCTCTGAGTGATGGGATTACAGGCCTGCACTATCGGGCCCAGGGGTTTTTCCTTGTTCTGACTTTACAGAGAAAAACTTGCATCAAAATTTTTAAAATAGAAGTTCAAATGCAAAAACTAAACTTTAGGAAAAAAAAAAAAAAAAAACATGAAGCAAAGAACTCTTCCAAAAACTTTAAAACTTAATTCTAAATATTACTTCTAGGTTATGATAATACTTCTCAATAGGACTGTTTATGCATTTTGAGGACATCATTAATCTATTTCTAAAACAAAGCTTTTAAACCATCATTTTTCTTTTACATTCCTTACAGTCTGTTACTGATTTAAAGTGTGTTTATCTTCACAAAGAATTCTTCAGAAGTAAAGGACTTTACTTATTTTTCAGTTTGGTTCATCTCACCCATCATAAGCACCACAGACTTCCACTTGGATAGCCTACAAATTATACCGCGACAATAAAATGTTGACTGAATGACTGAGGTTACATAATTTAATAACCGAATTTACTACTAAAAAGTTTCTTTTTTTTCAATAGTTCTTTAAAAAAAATCAGGGGAGTAGAATGGGGGAGGACCGTTAGAATTAGTTTAAAGCAGGCAAATAAAACTGCTATAATCTAATCAAACTGCTAGCACATCCCACCCAGTCCACTCCCTCAAATTTGTGCTTAATCACAAAGCCCGATTTACTGAGCAGTGTAAAAAGACCCTGCTGAGGTAGAAACCAGAAAAATTGAAGGGATCATAAGTCTACTGCACCTTGACTCCAGAGTCCCTTTAGCAAATAATCAACCCAGTAGCCACATAAAAGAGATTTGAGAGACAAAGGGCAGCAATTGGGCCATATTTTCATCAATTACAATTATTGGTAAACTGTCATGGTAACGTAAGGGTTGAAAAACATCTTATGACAGCAGGCAGCATTCAATCTATTTGCTAGACAGGTATTGATTTAGTATCTACGTTAACATCCGTACAGCTTGAGAGCTGAGTATTTAATAAGAAACGGCATTTTAGCCTAGCAACATCAACAACATCAACCTCCTTTCTATCCTAGCAAGCCAAGTTCTTCCATTTATTCCTCCAAGTGACTTGCGCCCATCTGCTCCTGGTTGAGCTTTCTGGGAGCTATGTACCTACGTGTTTCTAGCAAAATAATGGCCAGACCTGTGGGGAGGGCTGGATTATTTCTTCAAGCATTATACTTTCCAAAGCACTTGAGAAACACAACGAGCATTTCCTGCCACTTTCCCTATTTAACTAAACGAAAGTAACTTACTTGTGCATGTTTCTAGATCAGTAATCTGCTTGTCCCATTAAATGTGGTTACCAGACTACCTACGTAGAGATGACATTAAGGCTTTTCGACATTTCGCCCCAGAGAATGTTGCTCGGAAAATACGCATTACATCTGCATAATCCTACAGAAACTAAACCTAGAGGGCCGCGACCCGGAGCAGGCCTCCGCTCGGCCGATCCCAGGAAAGTAGGCGTGGATCCGACCCAGGGAAACCCCACACAGGACGCAGAGCGCGGCCCTAGGGAGCAGGCGCAAGGAAGGATAGAGTTTTGGGCCCTGTGCCCTCGCACGTCCCGGAGGCCGATGCCCCGCGCGGGCCGCACCAACCCCCGAGCTCGCCGGCCACGACCCAGGCCCCGCCTCCGCCGCCGGGTCCACACGCACCTTTCTCCTCCCGGCTGTCTGCCGCCATGGCGCCCCTCCGGCTTCCGCTGCTGCTGCCGCCGCCGCCGCCACTAGGACGCGACTCTCGCGGGCGCCGCAGCCGCAGCGGGGGTCGCACAGGCCGGTCCGTCAGTCCGTCCGACTGGCTGCGCGCTCCGCACCGGGCCCGACCGCGCGCCCTCCTCGGCGCTCCCTGCTCCCTTTTTCCTGCCCTCCTTCCACTCTTGTCTCCGGCAGTCTAGTCGCAGTCTTTCCGTTGGGGCTTGGACCAGGCAGGATAAACCGGAGCAAAGGGAAATAGATGGCGACAGCGAACAGCGCTAAAATGGAGCCTGCTTCCTGCGCGAAACAATCCCGCTCCCGAAATGCCTTGCGCTGTGTACGCTCCGTTCCCCTTTGCGGACGTCACAGTGCGCACAGCGCGCGGAGTCAGCGCTGCGGCGGGACTGAATGATGTCATCACGTCTCCCCCACCCCCACCCCGCGCGGCCCGGAAGTCTCTGGACCCCGCCTCCCAGCAGTCGTGAAGTTTTCTTAGTTGTTTGAGGCGGGATTACTGCGCTGCAGGTGCGAGGTGATTTTCCCGTCCGGGTTGCCTTGCGGAGGCTCCTGGCCAATCCTGAGTAGTTAGGTAAGATTGACAATCAAAAAAGACGTTGTTTGATGTTTATTTAAGTCAATCAGCGTTAAGTTTCTAGTTCTAAATATTGCTCCGTGTGTAGGGTTAAAAAGTATTGATTGAGGACAGGGGATTAGCTCACCAGTTCAAGTGCTTGCTTGGTAAGCGCCAGGTCGTAAGTTATATCCCTGGTATCAAAAAAGAAAAATTACTGATTGAAAAATATGTTCTTTGCTTTCAAGGAAATGTGAGTTTATATTTAGTTCAGAGAGGCAAGGCGTAAGGAAATAAATTTTTGTTAAATTTTAGTAAAGAAACATAAAAGGTTAATATAGTAAGGGAAAAGCTTTATAATGGTGAAAAAAAATGAAAATCCTGCCAGTTGGGTGTGGTGGCGCACTTCTTTATTCCGACACTGGGAAAGCTAAGGCCAGAAGATCGCCATGGACTACCTGGTTAGTTCAAGAATAGCTTACACTACAAAGGGAGGCGCTCCAAAAAAAATTTTTTTTTCAGTAAATAAACTGCTGAAAGTCTTTAGAAGTAAAGTCTGACACCTGAAGGATAAAAAGGAACCCCTAAGAAAAAGTAGAGCTAAATCTTCCAAAGAGCCAGTAGCACGAACTGTGCTCAGAGACAGGAAGAGAACTTGATGTGGTTGAGGATCCAGGGAATACCGGTGAACCTGAGCCCAGACAAAGGAGGGAGAGGACAAGTGACAAGGTTTGGGAGAAAACCACACCATAAGGATCTAACAAAATTCCAGCTAAAACTAAAGCCATACAAGACGTAAAGGGAGACTGGATTTTGAGGTTGAGTGTGCACTGGAATATGGGGATGGAAAACAGATTTTCCACAAACTCTACAAAACTTATGGGACTCCTTAGTGGAAGGCAAAAATGTAGATTCTCTGAAGTATATTGTTTAGAATATTCATTATTAAATCAGGCAAAGGCTGTATTATCAAAGGTTCAAACAGGGCCAAGCACCGTGGCACAGACCTGTAATCCCAACACTCAGGAGACTTAGGCAGGAGGATCGCTGTGAGTTTGAGGCCAGCCTGGGCTACAAAATGAGTTCAAGGTCAGCCTGATTTACAGTGAGACCCTGTCTCAGACATTAAAAAAAAAAAAAGGCTACAAACCAGTGTTTGGTAACTGAAGCCAGCAAAGCATTTGTGTGCTTTAATTGGGCCTCCACCCTTAACATCGCTGGCTATTGTGTCTGATGAAAGTATGTGAACTCAGGGAAAAAGTGATAGATTCTGTTATTCTAAGAAGTGTGTGGAAAGTAAGGAGAGAAGGAAATTCTGTCGGGACTTAGTATCAGTATTTATAGGGAAGGCAAATACATAATATGAGCCTCTAGAACATTTTGTCATGTCAAGATGTTGGTATATACCTCAAAGGATGCTAAGACCTTCCCAAAATGACTGGAGAAGAACCAACATTGGTGGCTCCCATTGGTCAAATGTGAGATATTTTTCGCATCTGTAAAATGCATAGGGTAGTCATATATCAGATATGCCTGAATCTGTGAATTCATTGTGATCAGAACAATTAATCAGTCCCCTTTGGGTGATGGAGGAAACCAGTTCATTATTTTGGTAACTGTGAAAAGAAATCATTCACCCTATCATTCCAAAGAGAACTGTATCTCACGGTTATCAGGCAGGTAGTTGATGAAGAAAAGTGTCTCTTTATGGAAGTTTTACAGCTTATGTATGGCCAAAGCAGAGCAGTGGCAGAAACAGGGTATCTCCATTTTACAATCATGAATCAAATAAAGAGCAATGCAGTGATTGCTAGTGGGTACTAATTAGTATGATAAAAGCTATCAGATGTTATATTCCTCCTGACTGAAGGACCCATAGATCTATAAAGTAGTCTTGAAGAAAATTTTTTTTTTTTGTCTTTTTCGTTTTTATCGGTACCAGGGATCGAACTCACGACTGCCTGCTTGCAAGGCAGGTGCTTATGCCGCTGAGCTAAATCCCCAGCCCCCAGTCTTGAAGAAAATTAAACTGAATTTCATAAAGACTGTATGGATTCGTCTTGACATAACTGCCATGACTGTATGGACTCACCTTGAGGTGTAATAGCCATGATTTCAACCTCTGAGTAATCCTAGTTGGTTTCCTCTGCTTATTTTCCCAATATGCTCTAAATAGACAAATCTGTTAAACAGTGGTATTCTGACCTTTATGACCAAACTCTGGTTCCAGGAGTGTTTCTGACTCTTTGATGCTAGCTGGAGATAAACCAGGCACATTCTACCTTGGATGAAGTCATTTTTGTCCTGATCACCTTGTCAGTTTTATCTGACGCATATCACAGAGATCTCTTTGGTCTTGGCTGCTGCCCAATAAATTGCACTCTGTACAATCCTGGAACTGTCAGCCTGTTTCTTATTGGTGGGGGGGGGGGGATTTGTTTTTTAATCTCACAGTATCTTGTGGCTGATTCTCCCAACTGTACTGGGATCCGGTTGTTCTAGAACAAAAACTGTAGTTCTCAGTCAAGGGAAGACAATGAGAGAAAAAGGGAGTGATTGGAGAAATTTGTGGGTAGCCACAAATTCTACCAGCACGTAAAGGAGATGCCCGAAATGCTGCTGATCATGGTACAGTGCTCAAGAAAGCTACCCCATGGGTAAAGAACTACTCCATCCTAATGCCAGTATCTTAGGCTGAGAAAGCCAATAAGCAAAGTACAAGTGAATATGTTTCATAGTCCCACCGTTAGAAAAACGCAGATAGAATAAATAAGTATCTTCAAAAATAAGTTGGCGGAGAGTAAAGAAAGATGGAAGCAGAATCTGTATACATACCACCATAAACTTGCTAGAAATGTAAGTACTCCAGTTGAAATACATGGGTGTTGTAAGTTGTCTTGTTCCCCTAAAATGAAATTCTGACCTGCAATTCTTCAAAACATAACCTTATTTGAAACTAAGTTTTTCAGATCTACTAATTAACACGTGCATTAACTAAGATGTTCTTAATTAAGAGGTTAAACTGAAATAGGGTGGATGTAAGCCAACAAGACTGGTATAATTCTGAGGGAGAAGAGGCAGATTGACACAGGGAGAAGACCACCTGAGAATGCAAAGACTGCAGGGTGCAGTGAAGAAACCCCAAGAGATCCAGGCAAAACTAGAAACTAGAAAAAGCAAAGATTCTTACAAGTTTCAGAGAGAGGCAGTTCTCTGGACATGCTCATGATTTTGGAGAAAAAACTGATAGTTGAATTCTGTAACCATAAGAAAAATAGATAGAATAAGAAGGGAAAAAAAGTCCGTCCTTTATTTCAGACTTCCAATGTCTAGAACTTTGAGTTAATAAGTCTGTTTATCTGAGCCACTCAGTTTCTGGTACTGTGTTTGATAGAATTGTAGGAAACTAGACCCTTACTTGGATACTGATTGAAATACTTGAAAACACACACTCTCATATACACAGCATGTACATTGTAAATACCTCATGGTTTTGAGAAATTTGTTTTTTAAATAGTTACAAATTATATTTTTAAGAGTTGAATTATTTCAAGGTATAGAATATGTTTAAATCTTTGTTATTAGAATAAGACTGTGCAGAAACAAGCACAACTCTAAAATACACATCTTTAAATTCAGTTATGTCATTGAAAGGCAAATTTATGGTTATAAAGGATAGAATAGTAGTTTTGTGCATTGAACTGTCCAAGAAAGTATTGGGTATAGTGATTAACACAGGCTTTGCAGTCACAAAGACCTGGGTACAAATTCCAGCTCTGCTACTTCCTTGCATAAGACCTTAGATAAATTCACCTCAAATCCTTAGCATCATTACAAATGAAAACAGAGAAATTATTTCCCAGGGGTTATGATACAAAAAGATCAGAGAATCAGGGACATAGCTCAGTGGCACACCGCCTGCCTGGCAAGTACAAGGTCTTGAGTTTGATACCAAATGCTGAAAAAAATAAAGGATCAGGAAAAATTAAGTTTAAGCTGGACTTATAATTTCGTTACAATCATATGGTATATAGTGATGGAATTCATTACCAAAACCGTATCATTATGTAGTTCTACCATGGCATGTGTATTGTAGAGTATGCTTAATGCAAACCTAAATAGTTGATCTCTCAATGTGGCCTTTTGATGTAGTCAAAATGTATGAGGTAAACACAAGATGTATGAGGCTGCTGCTGGTGTAAAATAGCATAGTGTTTTGCAGTAAATTAGTTTTGAAAGTAGTCAAATATCGCATATTTAACATAATGGCGTTGCTGTAGTGCTTATGCCAGCATTATCACAAACACTTGGAATGTTTTGCATTACAGCATTCAAATGATTATCACCTAACTCCAGTTATAATCATACAGAATAACTGTCATTTCCTGTCTGTGTGCTTTGTCATTGGCTAAAATGTTATTTGGTCATGTTACTCAACAGATATTGAGAATTACAGTTTCTGCCCTACAATAGGAGACAGAATACTTTTCCATGCCTTTAGAGAAGACATGTGTTCATATCCACAAAACATGTTACAAACAAGTCTCCTGTAATAGAGGAGAGCCCATGAGCTGTACTAGGATCATGTCCTGAAATAGTTGAGCTCAAAAACTACATGTTGGGTGAAAGAAATGCTAACAGTGCTTAGTTGTTCCTTTTTTTTCCCCTTAAACTAATGAATGAAAATTAGCAGAAATCTGTAGATAGATCTCTGTCCTGAAGCTATTGTGTTCTTCAGTTAAAACTCAAACCTTAAAGACATGACTCATGCTAACATTGACATGTCTCAAAGCCCCTCCAAACATAAATTACTTCTGTTGTTTTTTTGTTTTGTTTTCCTTGCTACCAAGGTATTGAATCCAAGGCCTTCACAGTGGGCTACATCCCCAGCCTTGCCCTTTTTTGTTTAGTTTTTTGTCTGTAATGTTTATCAATTTATATGGCATAAATACTTCTCTCATGACCAGTTCAGAGTACCAGTGTGACATCACATCACCACATTGTAACTGGGAAGAAATGAACAATAACACTATTTCCATTTTGTGGTATTATGTCACACCACATGATGTTGTCTCAGGTTTCTTGTTGAGACAAAATATCCAACACCAAAAGTTAAAGGAGGAAAAATTTATTTTGGCTCGCAGTTTGTAGAGGCTTCAGCCTATAGTTGACTGGTTCTAGGGCAGGTGGCAGGGTGGCATGGCACAATGGCATCACAGAGGAGAAACAGTCCATGGCAAGCAGGTGAGGTAGAAGGCAGCAAGAAGGAAGTGCAGATGACCTTAACAGCTTCTTTCTGCCCCTTTTCTCTCTAGGCTACCAGGCTTAGGCAGGTGCCAAGCCAATCTGTGGACTGATTTAGTAATCACATCTTTAATCCCAACTCCCACACTCTAGATCATCCACTTCTGAAAAAACCCTCACCTATGACTGAGGTTTTGGGGGGACATGTAGACACAAGGCATAACATTCTCAGCCTCAATAACTGCATGAGGCTGTAGGGGACATACAGCGATATAAGCTATAATATGTGTGCCCCCGTCCTCTAAAGACTTACGCATGTTTCTTACGGAGAAAGCCATAATAGATGTATTACATCTAAGCTCAAGAACAAACAATAAATGTAAATAACCTTGAGATTACTTAATTTCTGTTAACTATTCAACTGGTAAGTTTTATGTTTAGTTCATATAATTAACTTTATATAACTAATAATTCTTCTGTTTAAAAACCATATTGTGCCAGGTGTGGTGGCACACACCTGTAATCCCAGCACTTGGGAGTCTGGGGCCGGAGGATTGTTGTGACTTTGAGACTGACCTGGGACACAAAGTGAGCTCCAGGCTAGCCTAAACTGCATATTGAGACCCTGTCTCAAAAAGACTAAAAAAAAATAGAGATATATCGACACATCTATATATAGAAAGTTAAGTCTGTATAGATATAGATATATATTTTGCAATATTTCTTACAATTTAACTGTCTTGTAAACATTTTGAATGGTCTCTAACATCACTACTGGCCTTTTTTTATGTGATGCTGTGTTATAATCTAGTCACAGGAATGTCACTAAGGATAGGTCCCAAGTTACTTCCTCGAGAATAAAAATGAATCAGACTGAGAATCATTCTCTTTCTATGATGGAGGCAATAACTCATGAATATTTGAAGTTATGGCCACTCATTCCCCATGAAATAGACTGTGGAGCAGATAGGACTGGTCTTCCAAGGAAGAAGAATGAAGAAGTAGAACGGAAAAGTGGACTTGGTGCAAAGCACACATTTCAGTTGTCAGAAAGCACCCTAGTTTTCAGGGGTCGTGCTTTCTAAGGACCAACTGTGTTCTGCCCTTAGATTTGAGCAAATAAACTTATCTCCTTACAGTAACTTTCAGTTTCCTTAAAGTGAGTTGTTTTCTAGTTAAATAAAGAGGTGAACACAGGAAAACTGAAAATAAGTAATACAAAGTTAAAAGTTACTTCAGAATTTATTAATAAAAATAGAGTGATTTCTATTGGTAAAATAAGGATCATTAGAATAAATATTTGGTGTCTACTCTTTTTTCTTTTAAAGAGAACAAAACAACAAAGTAAAATAGTAAATGCAAAAACACAGGATTTCAGAAAAAGCAGGAAATCAACAATGGCTGCCATAATGTCTCTTGTTTTCTTCAAAATAGTTCTTCATACCTTCACACACAATAAGTTAACATAAATCAAACAGAATAAAAGCAATCAAAACAAAAGAATGAAAACCTTAAGGGCTTTCAAGATGAGACTTTAGGAAATCACTAATGGCTATTGTAATGTGTCTTGTTTTCTTCAAAATAGCTGTCCATCCTTTCATACATATTGTAATCAAATAATTGAAAACAGACTAAAACCAATCAAAACCAAAAATAAATCATTATTGGCTTTTGAATCAAAATGATAGGAAATCATCAATGGCTATCATGGTATCTGGTTTTCTTCAGTATAATTGTTCATACTATCACACATACAAAAATCAATTCTTGTAAACTCTTTAGGTGAAGTTCCAGGCATATGTTAAATGCATTTATGTACATCTATCCTTTCTGTATTAGAGGAAAAAAAAACAACTATAAGAGCCCAAAACAAAAACAACATGGGCTTTCAAAACAAGATGGTAGGACCATAATTTTTGTTGTTTTGCATAGTTATCTTCATAAGTCTAATTCAAATTACCAGATATAGTCATACAAAATTGATCTAAGCCTACAGATGTTACATGTTTTGTTCCAAGAACTAATAGAATTAGTACTATCATTTTAGTAATCTTAAGTGTATATATACAAAATTTATATCTTATTTTGTTTCTCTTTTCTCCTTTTCTCTGAGTTATGAACAGTTTGTTACCCTTTTACAGTATTTATTGAAGATTTTGTATCTTACTCTATCAGTTTCTTACACTAGGGAGACTACACGTATGAGTTTGATTTATACACTTATGAGTATAGTCTCAAGTCACATCCATTTATTTTTAAAAACCTCAGTGTGGTCTGTATAACTGAGTAGTATTCCATTGTATACAAATACAATCTATCTATTCCTCAGTTGATGGGCATTTGGGTTGTTTCCAAGATTCAGCTATTACAAATTGTGCTACTATAAACATGAGTGCACATATATCACTGTGATATGATGTTTTCAGTTCTTCTGGAATGTGTTTAGAAGTGGAATATCTAGGTCAAATGGAACCTCCAATCCCAGCTTTTTGAGGAATCTCCAGAGTGACCTCCACACTGGTTGCATCAGTCTATACCCACCAACAGTGCAGAAGAGTTCCTTTTCCCCACAGTCTCTCCAGCATTTGTTGTTCGTGGTTTTTTTGATCAGGGCTATTCTTGCTGGAGTGAGATGGAATCTCAATGTGATTTGCATTTCACTAATAACCAATGATGCTGAACATTTTTTTCATGCATTTATTTGCTGTTTGTATTTCTTCATCTGAGAAGTGTGTATTCATCTCAGATGCCCATTTTTGGATTGAGTCTTTGAATTTTGGGAGGCTTATTTTAATTCTTTATATGTTCTAAGATAGAAGTCCTCTAGGCATCTATTTTCTAGCAAACCATAATTTAAATGGAGCTACTTTTTTCTCTTTTATTGTACTAAAATGTGTGTTTAACTTCTTCTCACTGTAAAAAATAGTTTTGAGTCAATTGAAAGGTACTAACCTTCATTTGGGAAGCTCAGTGGCTTCTGTGGTTTCATCACCGTGTACATGATATAAGACTTCTCACGTGGTGTCAGTTGTCTCCTTTGATGTCTTGGGAGTACTCCCCTCCCCCACCAAAGATCAAACCTGGAGCCTCACACATTCTAAGCAAATGTCCCACCACTGAGTTACACACAACTGAGCCTTGGGTAGCTCAATTTAAAAACTGAGTAATATGCTTCTGGATCCAGTTGCCACCCTTACTGTCCACTAGCGTACACGTGCACGAGATCGGGGCACGGTCTGGCTTAGTCATATCATACCACCGGCACTGCAGTACAGGGCAACAGGGAGATGAAGGAAGGATGCTTTATGTTACCTAACAAAGACAAGTCTGTAAGGAGAAATCCTGAAGTTTTCTATATATGAAGGTATTTGCTCTCTTTAATGTGAAGATTAACGTCACATTAAAATTCCCAGTAGCGTCTCTAGTTTTATGTATTTAACTGAAAAAAGGTTACCTAAAGAAAATATTTACATGATTGACCTTTGTCTCAAAATAACTTGACAACATATTTCTGTTTAATGATGATCACCCCACATTTCTGGTATTTTTATAACTACTTCTTTATATTTATTTGCCTGGTAAATCTTTGCATATGTGTTTTATAGTAATCTTTCCTTTTATTATGTATTCTCTTTAAAGTGCATATACATAAATTCTTAAACTGTCATTGATTTAATAAAATTATTGATTACATAAGTTGGAAAAAAAGAAAGCTAAGACACATCTCCAAGTGGAAAATGTTAAGTATAATGTATGGTATTATGGAGTCATGTAATAGTAGAATAACTCCATGGATTATTTAATTGCTCCTTTCTTCTGGAATAGTCTCAGCGCTTATTGCATGAAATGCATTATTTTACTACACAGGTTTTAGTTCATCCTGCTTCATATCTAGGAATTCTTCCTTGCTAGTCTCTGCTTAACTAAATTAGGTGCCTCTTTTGCAAATGCAACATGTGTGTGAAGAAATTGAAGCTATATGACTGCCAAAGTGAAGGAAAGTTAAGAGTCCAGCTCCTTATTAGATAAATGGTAAAATCAAGGAACAAAGATGGTGAAATACTAGTCAGTTGCACCATGATTGCAGGCAGAATACAGACCTTCTAACATTCACCCTACTTTCCCACTGTTTATACTTTTTTTCTTCTCTTTGCTCAGTTCTTACTTGGTTTCTCTTGTGGCTAGCACTCTGCTGGAGCTCCACAGTAGCTTAAATTTTACCTAAAGTTATAATTGTTATAAAATTGTATATGTCAACATATTATATTTATAAATATAAATGCCATATTACATTATATGAATACAAAATGCCATAAAAACTTTAAGTATAGTTTATAATATTCTAAGGTTTATCCCAACTCTAATTTCCTGTTCTAATGAGCAGTATGTGACAGCATTTATACATCACTGTGTGTTGTTTTGTCCTTTTTTGACCAGTGGTGAGGGCTTGGTATGGGAAGTGTTTGAAAAATCTAACAGGAGACTTCTCACTTGACTAAGATTGGTCTTAAGGTCTTAAACCAAGCCAGACATTTTGCAGCAATTTCCAGGGCTATTTAAGCAATTCAGAATACCTGGAATACAAATGTGCAGCTACAGCTTTTGACTGTGATTAAAGGGCTCAATGCAAGTGTGCTTCTCCAAGTCAGTCAGTCAGTCTCTGCCTAAATCAGTTCATTTGACCAGCACAACCTGTCCACGTGCCATGCCGGTACAAGAAGAGAAAGAACAAGCAAAAGGCATTTAAGGGCTACCTACTTAAATTCACACCTTGTTAATGATTGCAGTTGGTTTTCAAGGACTAATTTTTTGGAGAAAGAAAAAACAGTTGAAGCTTGAAATTAATGAATACAGAGCCAGGCATGGTGGCTCATGCCTGTAATCCCAGCACTCGGGAGGCTGAGGCAGGAGGATGGTTGCGAGTTCGAGACCAGCCTGGGCTGAGCAAGGCCAGCCTGAACTGCATACTGAGACCCTGTCTCAAAAAGACAAAAAAAAAAGAAAAGAAAAAAGAAAAAGAAAGAAATTCATAAATTCAGACTGACTTTCAGCAAAAGATCTAGCCTGTCCTCTTTCCAAGCCTTAATTTTATCTAAAATTTCAGCAGCCTGACTTACTCTTTAGTTTCTTCTCCCCCCACCCCTGCCCCACCACCAGCACCACAAGTGTTTGTTGAATGTTTATTACACAGCAGGCACTGCTCAAAGTGCTGTGTTTGCTAAGGTAATTGGTTGGATTTTTGAGACAGGATTTCCCTGTGAAATCCAGGATGGCTGTGATCTCACTGTGTAGCCTAGGCTGGCCTGGAATTTGTTATGATCTTGCTTCAGCCTCCCAAGTGCTGGGATTGCAGGTGTGTACCATCACACCTCACTCTCAAGACATTGTTAATGCCTAAATGAGTCTGAATTTGATTCTCTTCACCAGAAGTTCTGAAACTCTTCTGTACAAATTATAAAATGAAACTTTTGAAAAGGCAGATCCCAGTTCTAATCATTGAGATCAAATTTGGAGGTTCTTCATAGGCACCATTTCAACAAATATCTTAAGTGATTCAAGGGAATAGTATAATTGGATCTGCATTTTTAAAGGGTACCTTTGTCATCTTTGAGGATAACAGAACACTTCATGATTAGGTATGTAGGCCACTCAACTCTGCAAATTTTTTTCCCTTTCAGAAGTTAGGAGTCAGGCTCCGTGTGCAAATCCAGAATGGTCCTTTGGGCCTAGATAGTTGATTGATAAACTATGCCCTGTATGGACTCACCTATGAGAGAGCAAGTAAAATGTGTGTTATCTGACACAAAGCAGTAGTGCCCCCCAAATGGTAGTTATTATAATTATTCCTGTTTTTTTTGAAAAGGGTCTTACTATATAGTTTAGTCCAAACTGGCCTTGAATTTGTAGTGACCCTTCTGTCTCAGCCTCTGGGATTACAAGTGTGTACCACCTTGCCCAGTTTATTTTTATTTTTAATATTATTATTACATGGCACCGTTTTTTTAGATGAAAGAGGAGTAGCAAAAAGTTCTCCCAGCTGGGCATGGTGGCACATACCTGTAATCCCAGCACTAGGAAGGCTGAGTCAAGAGGATCATTGCAAATTTAAGACCAGCCTGATCTACAAAGTGAGTTCAAGGCTAGCCTAAACTGCAGGCTTTTTTTATCTGTCTCAAAAAGACAAAAGAAAAGTTTACCCCATGATAAGTGGTCAAGCTCTTGGAGCATAACTAGGGATTTGCTTCCAAAAAAGTGTCTTGATTGTTGAATTAGCTCCTTTGAGACAATAACTGTGTTGTTGATAATTTTAGTTTCCATTTTTACATACTTATTAATCAGTGAGTTGTAAGTAGTGCTGTTACTGTTATTCTGAAATTTTATTCTCCTTGCTTATTTTAAAAGAACCATCATTATCTAGCTCAGAGGAGGAGACAACATTTGCTCTGGACAGGTATCTAAAAGATGTCATTCATAAACCGTGGTAGCTCAGACCCGTAATCCAAGTCCTTGTGACACTGAGGCAGTGGGATCATAGTTTGAAGCTAGCCCTAGTTACACGATGAAACCATGTCTCAAAATAAAATTATATAAGATCAATAAAGACATTTGTAAAAGATGTTACTGCAAAAATAGGGAACATAGAAAAAAACTAAGATTAGAAAAAAATTTAGTTTGGGTCAGATTCCAGAATTCCAGAAGGGACTGATCCCTCTCAATTTCTATTTAATTTAACTGTCTGTAACCTCCATATTAGGAAGGTACAATTGGAATCTCCATTTTTAAAGGTGACTTCAGCTTTAAACTCTATTTAGCTACACAAAAGTATATAGAAAAATTAAGTGGAACCAGAACCGTTTGATTTTAAGTCCTACCTCATCCTCACTCCCTGACACTTCAGAGTCCAGGGTGATAGAGTTATTTCCAAAAGATGAAAAATATTAACAAAAGATGAGAAATATAAAATAAAAAGCGGCCTTTATTCTGAGAACACGGAGAGAGATGACCGGCAACCCCCACCGCTGGCGTCCGGCGATCTCTCCGGCGGACACGCGGCGTGGGGGCCTGTAAATAACCTCGGTTTGGGGTGGAACCTAAGGCGGGCATTAGGGATACACAGGTAGCCCATTGGTCCTAGGTTTGGCGCCATATGTAAATTCCCAGGGGTGGGAAGATGGCGTCACAGGTAACTTCCTAGGGGCAGGGCAAGATGGGGCTTCCTGCTTCCAGTTGTGGCTTTCCTGGCTACAGTGTCCTGTCTGGGCCAAACCTTTCATATCCCGTCTTATGGTTATTATTATGAAAAGGGGCGAAGATTTCTCTCTTTAACTACTTCCTGCTGGCAAAGGGCGCTGTACTGGAGCCTAGGGGAGTCGACGGGATGAAGGTTGATGCCCAGGTAGACGCTGCTGCCAGGTGTTTTAGCCAGGACAACTTCACTGGTGAATGCACGTATGTCAGACTGGAAAAACAAAGAGACAAGATGTTATGAGGAGACATGGCACTGTCATATTTAAGGACCCAGGTGAGGTAGAAGGAAAGGTGCCTTTGATTTAGACATATCATTCTATCAGGATCATGTTGAGGTAGAAACATTTCCACAGTGAGGCAGAATTCTGAAAATTAAACGTGGGGTTAGGAGGAGTAGAGTTATGAGAGGTGATTACTCCCCCATCTGAAAGCACAAATGTTAAGACGGTATGTTGGTAAGGCTTGTCTCTGGTATGCATGACGTTGGAGTCTGTAGGCAATACTGCTAAAGAGTCCTGCTGTAAAAATGATCATTAATAGAATGTAAGAAATTAGGAACCAAAGTGGATAACAAAACATGACTTAGCCTGTTAACTGTGGCTGCGAGGCCTTTGTGAGACGAAGACGAGTAGGCGACAGAAGATGAGATGACCACTCAGAATGATGAGATTTAGGGCTGGGAGTCCAGCAACTTTGATTTAGGCATGGGTCGCTGTAACCTGGTTGTAGTCCTTGGAATGATTTGCTGTAACAGAACTTTAGCAAGTATGAGAAAGGCTTTTATGTATCCTGAAAAAGTATAAACCAAGTGAGAAGACAAAAATGTATCTGAGAGTCTTGACCAGGGTTGTCTGACAAATTGGTGAACAAGAAAGGAAGGGGGTGGTCTATATCACTGAGGAAGGGTCCACCAGCAACAACAGGTGGAAGCTGTTGAGGCCTCAGTGTGTCTAAGTCAGCCTGTATAAAAGGCATTTTAAGATTTAGGACTGGGACCTACATAAAATAGGCCCTGTTTTTATTTATAAATGGCATAGGTTGACCATCAATACCCCATGATAGAGATTGAGGACTTAATATAGTAGCCTGAATACTCAGGAAGAACTCTGTATATATGGCCTCTATGTCCACAAATATAGAGAATGTCTTACCTGAGACTTTAGTGCGACTTGGAATCCGAGACGGACACCCACAAAGGGGGCTGCTGGCCCTGAGTCTTCTCAGTCTTCAGCAGCGGGTTTTCTGTCGGTGACGAATCTGGCAGTGTCGACATTTCCTATGAGGGCTAGAACTTAGGATGGCTTACCCACTCTCTGGTGGCTAGGACAGTCCAGTAGCCCTGGAGTAAGGTCTCAAAGAATGCCAGGATGGGGCATTTTCTTGCACAGTATCTTCTGCTGCATTTGAGCATGGTCCATGGAGGGGGCAGGCAGCTCCACCTTGTGTAGGTTTACCTGTCTCAGAACTCCAAGTGTCACAAGTGTTAAAAATATAAAAAAAAATATTAAGATCTCTATAAGGTTTGAAGGTCAAGTTTTGCCTTTTTGTTTGGGATTTGGACTATAGTAGAATTAAGTAAGTATGCAGGAATTTAATATTGGCATTTTGGATTAGAGAGCAGGCTTTAATGGAAACGTTTTGCAGTAAAGGTTTAGCAATCTTATGAATAAATCTATCAAAACTGATCTAATACTGTTAAATTCTGAACACATTTACTTTTAAAGTTGTTATTTGCAGTAGTATGAACCAAGACAAATAAAATAAAACTTTGAAGAAAACCCTTGTCTTGAAATAGAGCTAGTGGTTCCCAGCAAAAAGGAATTTATAACCTTAGTTGTTAAACAGGAGATTGGTGAAGGCTTTGATTGATAAACAAGGCTGGTAAAATTATCAGGTGGCCAATAACCTTGATTAAATGGTTTGAGAATTGTAATAAAAAAGCATCTTTTGAGCGGAGCCAAATTGTAAAAAAAGCATGGCTGAGCAGAGCCGCTGAGCTGCTGCTTGAGCTGCTGTTTTGCGGTGCTCCGGCAGAGCACGCCCAGTGGGTGGGGCAAGCGCTGAGATGTAGCGCGCAGGGGCGGGCTCGGACTGCCCCCGGAAATGGGTAAGATGGCGGCGGTGACGAGGACGGCGCATGGGGGAGGGAGGGGCTGGGACAGCGCATGGGGGAGGGGCTGGGAGGCGGCCTGACACAGTGCGCGAAGCTGGAACTGCTTGCAGGGCTCGAGGATTAGAAAGCCAATTTAGGAACACAGCTGGGTTTTGATTAGCTTCCTGGACCTGTTTTAAAAATTTGTTATAGTTAGTATGCTTTTCCTGCTCTGGCACAGCTATAGGCCCAGAGTCTTTATAAACGTCCTTAAAATGTAAATCATAACAATTAGTAATAAATTTAAATTGCCTGATATAATTCTGTGGGTCAACAGAGAGGCTACCTAATTTAAGGGTAATCTGAGATAGATCAGAAAGGGAAAAAGGCACATGGATGTTAACAAGTTCCTTGGGGCCCGCTTGCTCCCGAAGTGGAAGCAGAGCCTGAGGGGAAGATTCCAGAATAGAGGGCCATTGAGCAGCTATCCTTCCGGTAGGCGCATGTGAGCAATCATCTGTAGAGCGGCTACAGAGCTGCTGCCGGTCACCCTGGGAAACACGAGCAGATGGCGTCTCACTGTGTGCCTTGCAGCCAGGGGACTGCTGTCGGCAGCACAATGAAGCGTCATGTGCACTGCAACAGGGCGGCTGTTGCAGTTTACAAGAGGAGCTACAAGGAGACACCCGCTGACAGTGAGGGTCCTGGAAACATGGCGGCGCCCTGTCACGTGACCCAAAACATGGCGGCGCCCTGTCGCCATGTGGCCCTCCGGAACATGGCGGCGCCATGCCACGTGGCAGAGGGTTGTAACATGGCGACTGTTCCCCGCGCAAGCTGGAACAATCACGCGACCTGCTGGAAGGACACAGCGACCGAGACCTAATATGGTGGGCGGGTGGTGAGAATGCTGTAGGGGATACAGAATTCTCAGGAGAAGTCGGAGACTGTGAGGAAGCACTAACAGAGGGATCAGAGCCGCTGGGAGAGTTATGGGTCCCAGGAGAAGGCGGGGGAGAGGATGGAACATCGGGAGATAACTGCGACACAGAGGGATTAGAGCTGCTGGGAGAATTATGGGTCCTGGAAGGCGGAGAGGGAGACGATCGTACAGTGGGAGGTATCTGCAATGGAGAGGGATTACAGCTGCTGAGAGAATCAGGCACAGGGGGAGGAGATAGCGGTCCGGCGGGAGGTAACAGCAGGGAACGAGTTTGGTGGTAGGCAGGCGGCGGCCGGAAAAACACTGGAGGGCAGGACGGAAAAGTTTGCGGCGCGGTAGAGTTAGCTAAAAGTATCTCAGCAGGAGCACAAGACTTAATGAGAGATGGGCGTGTTCTCAGAATAAGAAAGGCTTGGACATAAGGGAGTTCCAATAACTTGTTGCCAGCTTGACAAAAATCATACAAGTTCCTGAGAATGCAGGGGTCAAATGTTCCTTGGCGAGGCCAAGGCTTGCCGATAAGCGGGTAGGTTGGCCAGACCTCCTGGCAGTAAAAAGTTAGTTGTTTAGTTTTTATGGTACCTTTAAGTTTTAGAGTACGTAAATTGGAAATTAGGCATTTTAAAGGCGTCTTTTGGGAGTTAGAAAATACGTTCCCCATGACTGATTCAGGCAAGAAAAAAAACCGGAGGTCCAGAAAAAAGTCGTCACTTATTTGTGGTACCACGCGGCGGCTACGGGGTTCCAAACCGTAAACTCCAGTCGTCACTGAGAGATTTACGAATGGAGTCTACGTGGGGTCAGTAACAGTTTTGCCCGTGAAAGCGCAAGGCTTTAAGGGAAGTGAGGCATTCTTTCAGTGTGGGCGGTCCCAAAAATCTCTGCTTTGGGCTATCCGAACCCAAAGAACGTGAGAGATTTTGTGGGCGCAGGTTTGCCCAGAAAGAACCCTGCCGTGGGCGGTCCTAAGGACGTGAAAATGCACAGACCCACGCAGATGGGGAGAACATTCCACTGGGGCTGCCCAGTGCGAAAAGTTCCCCGGGGAGTGCTCACCTGAAATCAGTCTGGCCGATGCGGAGTGCAGGCGGCTGGCGACAGGAACGTCTCGGGAGAGGAAAAAGCTCAGGATTAATCCAGGATGTTATCTGATTATCGGCGAGGAAACTCTGGGTATGTGGCCCAAGAGTTAGTTGCCTGCCGATCCGAGTCACGGCACCAAATGATAGAGTTATTTCCAAAAGATGAAAAATATTAACAAAAGATGAAAAATATAAAATAAAAAGCGGCCTTTATTCTGAGAACACGGAGAGAGATGACCGGCAACCCCCACCGCTGGCGTCCGGCGATCTCTCCGGCGGACACGCGGCGTGGGGGCCTGTAAATAACCTCGGTTTGGGGTGGAACCTAAGGCGGGCATTAGGGATACACAGGTAGCCCATTGGTCCTAGGTTTGGCGCCATATGTAAATTCCCAGGGGTGGGAAGATGGTGTCACAGGTAACTTCCTAGGGGCAGGGCAAGATGGGGCTTCCTGCTTCCAGTTGTGGCTTTCCTGGCTACAGTGTCCTGTCTGGGCCAAACCTTTCACAGGGCTGAGAAGGAATTACATTATTTGCAGGAAGCTGGTACATATATATAACACATCTATTATGGCTTATGTCTAAATGTCCCCCAAAACTTTGTATTCATAGGTGGGCCTTTTCAGAAGTGTCAGAATCTAGAGTGTGTGATACTAAGATTAAAGGTATGTGATACTAAATTAATCCATTGACTGAAATTAGCATAGTTCTGGGTGTGGCTGAATGGATTTACTGGAAACAGAAGCCTACCGTAGGTATAGGTAGCACCACCCAAAAGACTTGTACCCTGAATGGATGAAGGGGAAAAGGCAGTCTTTCAACTTCTGCTGTGACTGCTGTTGCTTGCTGCTTCCTGCCTCTTGTCTGCTCTGCCAGGCTATAGACTTTTCCCTGTGCTATGCTACCCTGCCTTGGAGCCAGCTGACTGTGGAATGACATCTCTACAAACTGAGTCAAAATAAACCCGCCTTTTACTTGGGGTGTTGGATATTTTGTCTCAGCAATGAGAAAAGTAACTAACACACCCATCTTCATCTCTACCTTTTAATTTCCTGTCCAATGGTTTTTCAAGTTATTTATCATTGTCTTTCTTAAATAAGTAAAAAACAAGAAATTTTTAACTTCCTAAGGCCTATTTCACTTACTATGATGATCTCCACTGCCATTCATTTTCCTGCCAATGGCATGATTTTGTTCTTTATAGCATATGTGTGTGTCATATTTTCCTTACCCATTTATCTCTTGGTAGGTGGAAAGAATTTTGGCCCAGACAGGACACTGTAGCTGGTGAAGCCTTAGGGGCAGAACCAAGGAGCTCTATCTCCCCCACCCCTAGGAATTTACCTATGGTTCCAAACAAAGACCAATGGGCTACCTGTGCATCCCTAATGCCCCCTTAGGTTCCACCCCAAACCGAGGCTACTTATATGCCTCCACCCCATGTGTTCCATGGAGAGACCTCAGACCCTGGGGGGAGATGCCGCGCCCCAGGGGATGGGGGTGTCTCTCCCCGCATTCTCAAAATAAAGGTCATTTATATTTCATACTTCTTATCTTTTCAGCCGCCGCTGGTCCCCCACAGTTTTATCAGTAGGCATCTAAGCTGTTCTCACATCTTAGCTATTGTGAACTGTACCACCATAAACATGTATGCATGTATGATTTTAGTGTTCTGTCTTTAATTTGGAGGGAGTATTCCAAATGGTGGTATAGCAGATCAAATAGAATATCTTTTTTGAATGTTTTTAAGAATCTCCATACTGATTTCCATAGATACGATAGTAGTTTACATTCCCATCAACACTGCAGAAGAGTCCCTCCCTCCCCTTCCCTTACTAGCATGCATTGCTTTTGTAATCTTTTATTTTTTAACTTTTGTTTTTGTTTTTGTTTTTTTTAATTTTTATTTAAGGAGAATAGAAAAAAAAGCAGAGAAAAGGTACAAGTTATACAGATTTACAGAAAAAAAAATAAACAGGAGGAAATCACTAGTTAATGGATTACATATTGTCATCTTAAAAATAATTGTTCAAGTCACAAAATTAAAGCTTGTAAAGTGGACATTCCAGCAATGATACTGCAAACAGTTCTGTTCAATGATCCAATAAAACTCTGTGATATCATTTCCTATCTTATACACTTAAATATACATGCAGTTATATAGTTTAGAGCACTTTCTTTTCCTCTCTTTTGTACCATGACTATTACACATTTTGGGTTTCATTGCTCCCACGGTTCTTAGGGTTAGGGTTAGGGTTAACTTTTTTATTAGTGCATCCTGTTCATAAGATTAATGGGTTTCATATTGACAGATTTGTACATGTGTAAATGTATGATCACCACCATCACCTCCATTATAATACCCTACCCCTGCTAGTTTCACATTTTGTGGAGTGTTTCTCAAAGTTAGCAGTCATTTATAATGAATTTTAACTTGATAAGTAAACAGTGTCTTGCAATACTAGTAGTCCATAATGCTGAACATCACATGGCCACAACTCTTGCTCTCTCGCTCTCACTCTTACTCTCTCTCTCTCTGTCTCTCTCTCTCTCTCTCTCTCTCTCTCTCTCTCTCTCTGTCTCTGTCTCTGCAAGATTCTGGGAAATGCCACATTTCCATAGAATCCTCAAAACAAGGCAAAAGCAAGTATAATTGGATAGGTTCCTTGCTAAATTTCAAGAAAAGAGAAAGAGTCTATTGAACCAATAGATGGCAGTGATCCCATTAGTGATAGAGAAAATCATCCTCCATAATACTTCTCTCTTGTTGGCTTCACTTTAGCTTTGAAGGTTTTCAGAAGTAAGTGCAGGTTAATTTATTTTTGTCCATATTTTGGATTTCCTTTTTTTGTATTATATTACAGTATGTAATCATTTTTATATGAATATTTTTGAGTTGTGGAATATATCATCTGAGTTTCCATCATTGTGGAGAAATATGCTTTTATGTACAAGTGCTTTGGATTGCAATAATGTTTCTGAAAAAAATGCTCACAAACCAAGGTTTTACTGTAATTGAATCTGTAGAAATTGACTTAAAAGCAGGTGTCTTAGTTACTTTACTTGTTGCTGGGACAAAAATACCCAATCCCCACAGCTTAAAGACAGAGATTTTAGTTCCGTAGTCTTATAGTTCCTTAGTCTCTTTCCCTTTCATAGTTGACTGGTTCCAGAAGAAGCTCCTAGGGGTGGGGGAGATAGAGCTCCTTTCCCTTTCATAGTTGACTGGTTCCAGAAGAAGAGGGCGTGGCACAGGGGCATAGCAGAAGACATGGCAGACAAGCAGAGAGAAACCAGAGAGAAGCTTGGGAGGGAGATAAACCCTTCCAGGCCATGCCCCCAGTGACCACCTTTTCCCATCAGACCCCACCTCTTAACAGCAAGTCAGCTATGAACCCTCAGAATCCAGTCACTTTCCAGAAGCCCTGTCTATGAATGTCTGAGGCTCTTAGGGGCCATCTAGTTACAAACTATAACAGCAAAATGATGTAAATTCGTTATGTTGCAGTCAATTAACTCAGATGCAAAAGCTGAACTTGAAATGTAAGCATCTGAGTATTAGTACAATTTTATGGGCTTCAGAAGATTACTGGTGCATGAGCTCAAGCTGAAAATACTCAGCTACTCAAAGTAACAGCCATGGAAAGAAGTGTTCTAAGAGGAAAGATCCGGTGACTCAGAGAAGCCCTCAAAGTGTAAGTATACAGAACTGTCACTCCACCTGTTGGAATCTGCTGAGGGAATAACTGTTCTTCCCTGACTAGTTGAATTCCTGGGTAGCCGTCTACCTGTCAAACAGTATCTTCCAGATCCTTTTCTTTTGTCAAGTAAAATGTATAACACTAGTCTGAAATGATGAGAGCTTTACTATTATTATTATTATTATTATTATTATTATTATTATTTACTGCTTTTGTGGCTAAATATTTTCCCTTTCCTTCCCAAGTAAGTATAAGGAGTCATTTAAGAAAAGGTTTGTTCTGCCAAGAGTGGTATCACATGCTTCTGTCCCAGCACTTGGGAGCCTGAAGCAGGCGGATGCCTGTGAATTCTAGGCCAACTTAGACCTACACAGGGTGTTTTTCCCTCTGAGCTGTTTTTGGTACGTGTTAGATGTGATCACATTCATTTCCTCACCGACCCTTCAACCCCTCCTCCACTCTCCATTTATAAAACCTTTGTTTCCATTTTTTTCCTCTTCTCATTTTTCTTTACTTTGCCCTCCTTTCTTTCCCCCCTCTCTCCTCTGTTGTTCCCCTTCCCATTTGAACATTTTCTTCCTATTTCCCAATAACTATTATATATTTTGGTCCTTATTTATACTTTTGGTTCCCTACATTAGAGAAACAATGCAGTATTTACACGTGTGTCCAATGCATGTCATACATAATGGGTTTATTTTTTTTTCTTTCGATACCGGAGATTGAACTCATGAACTTACACTTACCAGGTAGGCACTGTGCCGGTGAGCTACATCCCTGGCCCCATAGTAAGTTTAAAGCCAGCCTGAAATATATGGCAAGATCCTCAAACAAACAAACAAACACAAAAGACTTGTTTTACTCATACTTGGTGATTTTAAGGAAAATGAACTTCTTCTAAATTCAGTTTTTAAACTAGAATCAATTTTTCTCAGATAAACAACCTGTGCATATACTATTTAAACACATATTGTAAAGACTAATTGATCAGAAGACCACAAACTCTGTAGTGGCAATATGGGCTAAATAACAGCAAGTCCCTAAAAACATCCTTGCTGTTAAGTGTTAGACCAAAATGTCTAAAAAGATATCAACAAATATCACAGTATCCAGTAAATTACACCACTGTTTGTGATAAACTTTGATATAAATAAGTTTTCTATGTAAAATAATCCATTCTTATCATTTGGTTTTGTGTTTTGTCAGGGAAGGAAAAGAACACCTGTACTGGTTGACTCAACAGGATATAGTCACAACTACAGGCCTTGAAAGTATTTTCTCTCACTATATTTAATCTTTTATGATCTTAGAAATGTTATTTTTAATCTTTAAAAAATGTTGGATTGTATTTTCATACTTACAGAGAGAAAATTTAGAAATTGTGTTGCCATATACTTCAGGTGAAATCAGTCAACACATTTAGGGTCACTAAAAGATTTTAGAGCATCACAATACTATCCTAACTAGGACACTAAATAATATATAGCTAGTTAGACATTTATTCAGCAATTGAATCTGTGTTGGATACCCTCAGTGGTCATCTGTCTTAACTGTTTTAACATGTTCAGTAGTCTGCTTGGATAAGTTGTTTGCTGTTCTAGCTACTCTTTGAAAATTAGTCCAGATCCTAAATGAATTGTATGATCAGAGGAAAATGGCAAAAATGTGATGAATGAAAAGAAAGAAAACAAATGGAGAAATCCTTCAAAGAGGAAGCTAAATAAATGCACTAGACATCCAATAAGCATAATGACTTTTAAAATACATAAGAAAGTCCTTAAAGGCCTGAGGGAGGAAACTGAAAAATATTACAAAAATCACTTATGAAGCATCATTGACGATATAAAGTACAAATAATCTAGGAGAGATAACATGAGTCACTTTCCTGTTTCTGGGCCAAAAATTCCTCACCTCCTGAAAGTGTCAGGCATCACCCTCAGGCATCTTCCCTTAGAGGAGGAGATATTTATTTAGCTTGGGTTTCAGGGCATGGTCAGCTGGCTACAAGGCAGAGACACTATGGCAGAAGGGCCTGGTGGAAGAAAGCTGCTTAGCCTTGGGAGCCGGGAAGCACAGAGAGAAGGGAGTTGCTGAGGACAAAAATACCCCCTGCCAGCTCACACCGCAGTGACCTGTCTGTTCTGACCAGCCCTCCCTCCTCAACACATTCAGCTGTGAACTCATCAGTGGAGTGAATATAGTACCTCCATGATTTTCAGTCACCTTCCAAAGTTCCACCTCTGAAGAGAGTTTTGGGGCTCATTTTAAATCAAAACCATAACAGTATGCATAGTGTTACATAAACGTTAATACTGTTTTTCATGGTGAATTTATCTAAAGAACAAAGTAGTAAGCTGAGAAATTAGGGCAATCAACTTCTTTGGAAGGATCAGCAAGTAAAAGTATTCCTAAAAAACAGAAAATTTAAGACATAGTGACAGACCTCAGAATAATAGCATCTAGACTGCACCAGCACAGAGAAAATATTGACAGAACATTAAAATGAGAATTTTATATCAAATTAAATATAAGGCTAAAATAAGATTATGAGGCACACAAAGCCTTGGAAAGCTGACGTTAAAAAATCCTATTGGAAAATACTTTGGAAGAAACTATGAGCAAGAAAAGGAAAGAATCCAGGAGGTAACAGAGAGATGTAGAAGTGTGTAGGCAGTGAAGCTCTGCACTGTGTTTAAATCAAGACCTGCCACTGTACATTTCATACAGCTTCAGAGAAAGAGAATGGAACACTTACTTCATCCTGGAGGCTTCATGTATATTTTATCTATTGGAGAAAAATTGGCCCCAAACCCTCCTGTATCAATTTACAACACAGTCTACATGCGAATAAGCAGTATTTTCTGACATCAGGGTGATATTTAAAATACATTAACGGCTAGCACAGCACCAATGACACCAGTTTCCAACCAGAACAGGTTCTAGTGGTGTGCTGCCATGGGTCAGTGAATGAAGTCCCTCCAGTGAACATAATCATTACTGCAGAGATGTACTAATACTAAATTCAAAAAGAGAAATAACAAATGGACTTTAAAACAGAGGACATAGCAGAGAGTGTCTAGACACTCACCTGTCTTGTTTTTACTTCTTGGGCATATAGGAATGCTATAGTTCAAAGCATCTGTTACAGTTAGGTCATTTAGCTTGAAGCCATATGGCCGGGAAACAGAGTGTAGAATATTTGTATCATTTGCAGAATTGGACTTTTCTACTGGCACAACTGTAAACAAAAGATTCTGGAAGAGCAGAACTTCTCTGAGTCAACATTGAGAGAGAGCTGCTAAGTAGAGCTGTCAGACCAACTTTGGCCTGTGACTTTGTTAAGCCATTGGAGTTTGAGGATGATTATTCACAGGAAGTAGCAAGTCTCACCATGGCAAATACAACTCTCATATTCAAAGATAGGATACAGAATCAATTGCATATCTTTAATACAGCTCTATGTGATTAATAATACTTTTTTTTTTCTTTTTGTCTATTTGAGACAGGATCTCACTACGCAGTTCAGGCTGGCCTTGAGCTCACTTTGTAGCCCAGGCTGGTCTCAAATTTGCAAACCATTCTCCTGCCTCAGCCTCCCAAGTGCTGGGATTACAGAAGTGCGCCACCATACCTGGCTTTTAGTAATCCTCTTAAAGTCTGCATTTTATCTTTTCAAATATTGGAAAATAAAAAGAATCGTATGAAAAAGAATGTTTGATACCAGAACATAGTCTTTGCATAAACAGGATCACTAATGAAGAAACAGAGAGAAAATAGAAATGGATAGTTCTTCAAAAGAGAATAAAAACCAAACACAGTAAGGGAGAGATAAAAAAGCATTCAACAGTGACTCCTCGTTCAACAGGAAAAAATGTAGAAGAAAAGGATAAAGTTGTAGCAAGTCTTAAAGATAAAAATTACATGCTACCTTCAGAGCATCTTACCTGAAAAATACCCCCTGCCGGGTCACACCGCAGGGATTGGGGTGCTCAGAGTTCCTTATCTAAAGGCTTGGAAAAAAATATCAGTATAGAAGGGTAATAGTTAAGGGATGGTTTGAAAATGTAAGTGCTTCCAAAGAAGAAATTAGCATGTAAGATAATAAAAACCTGATTTTAAGAGAAGTGCATTTTGGAAAACTTTAAAGGAGAAACACATTTTTGAAGTAGGGTGGGGATCAGATATACTGACTTTTTGAACTTTAAGTTTCCTACTTAAAAAAACCATATTTTTCAGCATTTCATGCCCTTCCCTTTGACAAAATGTATCCTCTTCATAAGGATCTACACTCATTCCTTTAATTTATACTTATTGATTATCTCTAGTGTGGAGAGCATTCAAAGTGCACTGTATGCAATGTGCATGAAAAGAATAGTCCTTAAGGATTTTGTTATTTATCTCAATAGTTCTTTCACTCTCTTTCAACTGAATGGAACAATTAGTACAGTGGTCACAAACAGGAACTCAAAACCAGATTATCAGGTTCAAATATTATTCAATTTAGTAGGTGTGTGACTTTGGAAAAGTTATTCAACATGGAGATAGAAAAACAAAATTCCTCACGGAGTTAATTTGAAGTTAACTTTTCTAAGGAAACTGTAAAAGTGCATATTACAGAGTAAGCACTACATGTATTGTAGGAGAAGAATCTGTAAGGTGCTCTGAAAAGAGAGAAGAAAGTGGCATTTTACTATTCAGGAACGGGAAGGGCCTCAGAAGAATGGGACTTTGCAGACCAAGGACAAGAGGCAGTAGGTAAGTATTAAGTCATGTTTGAGGCATACTAGGTTAAATATCACATGGTTTTTCTTATATGAGACAAATAGAGGAAGAATCAGCACGAAATACAAAATACATAAATTGGAAGTAGGGAGAAGTTTTAATATTTCCCCAAATCACATACTTCACTATTTAAGAATTATTTTCATATACATATTAATTTGTTTTATTCATGCTATTAGTTTAACTTAATTCATTGAAAAGAAAGTTTGTTTTATTATCTCTTTGCTTCTTCTTTGTAAAAAATCTTTTGGTCTGTGTCTTGTACTTTAAGCAACTACTCTGAAGTTAATAATACATAACACATTAACTACTGTTATTTTCTATTATTACTTTGTTATGAAATTTTGTTTTTTTATAAAATAAAAAAATAATATTTGAGTTATTTAAAAAGTCTTTTAGGGGACCAAAAGATGAAGGGAAGAGAGAGAAAGCAGGGGAAGAGGAAATAAAAATATTAAGATATGTTATATCATGTACCAAACTCCCATTGAATGTAATCATTATTTACTGCACTCACCCAGGTATGGAAGCACACATCTGGAATCCCTGCCCTCAGTAGGTTGAGGCAGGAGAATTGTGAGTTTGAGGGAAGACTGGGCTACATAAAGGAGTTCAAGGCCAGCCTCCACTACATAGTGAGGCCCTACCTCAAGCAAAACAGAAAAATAAAAAACCTAAGAATTTTTTTAAAATGGCATTGAGATGGGCAGACAGTGGAGGGAAGGAAAGGAAAGGGAATAGAAAAGGAATTGACATGTTTAGTTAATTTTATCATTGCTGAAACAAAATACCTGACACCCACAGATGGAGGAGGAAAACTTTATTTTGGTTCATTGTCTGTAGAAGTTTTAGACTGTAGTCAACTGACTGCATAGCAAATGGACATGGCACAGGGTCTTGGCAGAAGAGAGTCCACAGACAGAAAGCAGCAAGCAACCCTGCCACTTGATTTTGTCCAACTCAGCTACAAGCCTTTTAGGCCTAAAAGTTGGGAATCAAATTTTAGAAAATCCATTCAGCCACACCTAGAATTCTAATGTAGTGGGCTAATTCTGTACTACACACCCTAGATAATCTCCAGTTGCTTCCAAAAAGCCCCAGCTCTGAGCACAAGAAGCTTTGAGGGACAACTAGACACAAGCCTTAACAGATGTTGTGTATGTATACCTACTTCCTAAAGGAATATGAATGTTAAGTACTACACACATGTAAAAGATTTTTTTTTTTAAAGAAGGGTATGGTATAGAGGAATCCTTGAGTGTGAATTCGTCATTCAGAGTACTGAAAGGTTTTTGCCCCAGATGGGACACTGTAGCCAGTGGGAGGCTGGGAGGTGGAACCAAGAGGCTCTATCTTGAGGTCACCTTTCCCGCCCCTAGGCAATTTACCTGTGGCGTGAAATGAATACCAATGGGCTACCTGTGCATCACTAATGCCCCTTAGGCACCACCCCAAGCCTAAGCTACATGTATGACCCCACACCACATGTCTGGCGGAGAGAATGCCAGACCACAGAGGTCATGGAGTCTCTCTCCACATTCTTAAAATAAAGGCTGCTTTTATTTCATACTTCTTATCATTTAGCCACTTTTATTTTATACTTCTTATCTTTTTAGCCGCACGGAAAGTTCTATCAGATGGTTCCCTGACCAGGAAAGGCAGATGAGAGACTGCTGGTGAGTCCCCTGCCATTCATGGACCAGACTGCATACTGGATTAATTCCTCACTTCTCAACACGTGGGAGCTGCTAAACTTGTCGATGCTGGTTTGCAAACAACACTGATCTAATTCATTTACCACAGGTGAGCAAACTCCGGAGATTACTTGGCACTGGGCCAGCCCCTACGTGGGTTTTCTTTGCATTCCCTGGACTCGAGTGGTACTCTCATGTCCTTAGATAGCCCCGAGGCAGAGCCTTTAAGCTCTCACGTCCTTTAGAGCCTTTAAGCTCTCACGGCAGGGTCCTTACTGTAATCCACAGGAACTCTACTTGTCTTTGGTGATGGCCAAAAATCACGAGCTTTGAAACCCATAACTGATTACCATTCAGTCTAAAAGGTTAAGGTGATGATCTGACCTGGTTAGGCCACAGTCCGTTGCCTCACCTGACTGTGACTCCATGGGCCAGGCCCTACACTGGATTTTATCTTGGGGACCACTTCCTGTCCCCCCAAAAAACCATACCTATTTATAGTTTATCACACTGATGACAAGTTTATAAAAACTCTTCAAAACTGTCTATCTTTGGGCCTTTGTTTTAAGAATGTGTCCTCTCCTTCTGCTCCCCCAGGATCCTTCCACCTCCCCACACTTAGGAGATAACATAGCATCTTTCTTTACAGCCTTTCAAAGTTTTCTCAGAGTCCTTCTTTCCTCCCTGGTGACCTGCCTTTCCCACCGGGATGGGGGAGGTGCACCCAGACAGTGTTGGGGGAAATACCCGCACACTGCTCTGGGCCTTCAAGCCACGCCCCAGCTCTGCACCCCGCCCGCCCTGCGTGCCCTGCCTACTCTACATGGGCACTCCGCCCACCCTCTGTGTTCCGCTCCGCCCTGTGAGCTCCTCGGGTCTCCTGAGCAGTCCCAGCCCCTGCCCCCGAGTGCAAGCGCTGCTCTGAGCTCAAACACAGACAAGTGGTGCTCGGAGAATGAGACAATAGGATGCTATGGGAAAAAGGACCAAATTTTGTTTCAAGGGATCTCTTAATTTATTTACAAAAGGGTTCACACCAGCCTTTTTTCCCTTCTCAAACCATTTAATCAAGGTTTATTTGGGTTATAGATTTAAAAAAAAAATGCCTCCACCTAGTTTGCTAGCTGCTCAAAATGTTGCTAAAATTAATTAAATAAACTAGGGTAAAAAGACAATAGACAAGACTTTAACTAATAAATGGGGAAGTGGCCACCTGGTAACTTTACCAGCCTTGTTAATCAATTAAAGCGTTCAATAATCTCCATAACCTTATGTGAGACACCTCAACTAAAGTTCATATGACTAAGACAGTTCATTGTTGCTTTCAAATATAAAATTGGGATTGTTTCTGCTGCCTTTTTCTTGTGTTCCAGCCAAGAGATAGAAATCAGACCAACATGAGTAAACCAGTCAAATAATAATTTTAAACAAAAATTTATGTAATGTATGATGACAAATGTTTTCTTTCAGATCCAGACATACACTTAGAGATGTTTCACAAATTTCTTCAGCATTCAAATGTTAAAATACTCATGGTTGATAGCTTTTTAATGTTCTATGTTAATCTTACTGCCTATATTGTACTGTACTGTTAATCTTCTAGATGTTTAACAACTGAAATTAAGAGGTAATTATAAATTCCTTTTAGATTCCTTTTGCTGAAAATCACTAGGTCTTTTCCAGAAAAAAGGCTATATGATGCATGCAAAACAACTAGACCAACACTGGGGTAGAAGCCAGGCTTGAGCCTTTTCCAGCCTGTCTGCCTGCCCTGGCTCAACCCTCTGCTGAGCCATAATTAACTATATTCAGCTGACATTAAATGACACCATAGCTGATCTCTTTCCTAAATAAAAATAATAAAACAGGCCATCCTCCAAAAATCAGATGGCATTAGACTTTTTAATAACATAAAGAAATACTTATATATGACATAAATGACATGTCAGTTCCTAAAATTCCCTGGACCTTGTCCTCCTTATGGGAATTAATTCTATAGATAGCTTCTACTGTGAACCAGATCCCAAGACAAAAGGCTAAACTTGGCCCTCAAACCCCACAGAGACCTTCTTAATATCTTTTATCAGTGACACTTGGAAT
This sequence comes from Cavia porcellus, assembly GCF_034190915.1. NCBI lineage: Eukaryota > Metazoa > Chordata > Mammalia > Rodentia > Caviidae > Cavia > Cavia porcellus. The sequence continues at coordinate 43,381,170 of NW_026947513.1, read as the reverse complement.
TCTGAGACAGGTAAACCAACACAATGTGAAGCTGCCTAAGCCCCATGGACCATACCTCAAGTGCAGCAGAAGGACATTGGGCAAGAGAGTGCCCCATCCTGGCGTTCCTTTGAGACCTTACCACAGGGCTACTAGACTTTCCTAGCCACCAGAGAGTGGGTAAGCCATCCTAACTTCCTCACAGGAAATGCCAACACTTCCAGATTCATCGCTGACAGATCTGCTTCAACTTGCTGCTAAAGACTGATGGGGCTCAGGGCCCACAGCCCCCATTAAGGTGTCCTTCTCAGAGTCCCAAGTCCCATTAGAGATCTCAGGCCAGACATTCTCTATACTTGTGGACATGGGGCCATGTATAGGGTTCTTCCTGAGCTTTCAGGCTGCTATATTAAGTCCTCAGTCTCTCTAGGGAGTACTGATGGCCAACCTATGCAGCTATACAGACAGGGCCTATTTCGTGCAGGTTCCAGACTGCTTCTTCCCAATCCATCCAGTGGTGCCAAAGCCTCCCTCCCCCCTCACTTTACAGTCCTAAATCTTAAAAATGCCTTTTTATTCCTTTGTGTTTATGCAGACTGACCCAGGCACTCTGAGGCCTCAACAGCTTACACCTGTTATCTCTAATAAACCCTCTCCTCAGGGATACATAGCACCCCTTCCTTTCCTATTCATCAGTTTCTCAGACACAACCCTAGTCAAGACTGACAGATAAATTTTACCTTCTTGCCTTTGTTTATACTTTTTCAGGATATATAAAAGCCTTTCCCACAACCAGGGAGACTGCTGATATACTTACTAATGTCCTGTTACAGCAAGTCATGCCAAGGACTGCAACCAAATTAGAGCAGCCCATACCTGGCCTTCTTGGCAACCTCAACAGTGGTCAAAGTTGCTGGACTGCCATCCTGGTTCACATCACTCAGGCTAAGTGGTGCCCTCCCAGCCCTAGATCTGACCATCCTTTTGCCCACTCATCTCCACCTCACCAAGGCCTCAACTCTCAGGCTGTCATGTTTTATTATCGAATTTCTTTCCTAATTTCTTATCCTTTTTACAGCAGGATTCTCAACAGTCTTTCCTAAAGATTCCCACATCATGCATACCAGACACAAGTCTTACCAACCTACCCTCTTAACTTTTACCCTTTTAGATGGGGGAATAAGCACCTCTTATAACCTCACACTTATTTTTCAGAATTCTACCTCAACATGATCCTGATAAAATGACATATCCAAATCAAAGGCATCTATCCTTCTACCTCACCTGGGTGCTTAAATATGATAGTGGCCACCACCTCATAACACCTTGTCTCTTTGTTTTTCCAGTCTAATGTATGGGCATTCACCAGTGATAAAGTTGTCCTGGTTAAAAAACCTGGCACCAGCTTCTACATGGGCATGAACCGTCATCCTGTCGGCACTCCTAAACCCCAGTACAGCGCCCCCTTTCAGCAATAAATAGTAAAAGAAAGAAAATCTTCACGCTTTTTCTAATAATCAAAAGGTAGGAATGAAAGGTTTTTGCCCCAGATGGGACACTGTAGCCAGTGGGAGGCTGGGAGGCAGAACCAAGGGGCTCTTGGTTCCTTTTCCCGCCCCTAGGCAATTTACCTGTGGCGTAAAATGAATACCAGTGGGCTACCTGTGCATCACTAATGCCCCTTAGGCACCACCCCAAACCTAAGCTACATGTATGCCCCCACATCACGTGTCTGGCGGAGAGAATGCCAGACTCCAGAGGGCATGGAGTCTCTCTCCACATTCTTAAAATAAAGGCCGCTTTTATTTCATACTTCTTATCTTTTAGCCATTTTTATTTTATACTTCTTATCTTTTTAGCCATGCCGAAAATTCTGTCAGATGGTTCCCTTCCACACCGAAAATTCTATCAAGTACTATAGTTACTCTGTCCTTTGTATTTGTGCTGGGACAAGACATGGGGGAACGGGTGTCTTATACAAATGCTTAGATCTAAACTAGATGCAGCTCTGCTCTCTTTTATTTAATGGTCACAATATAGTCAAGAAAGCTAGTTTTTTTTTTTTTGCTTGTCCTCTATACTCTCTGTTTTCTTAATTACATCTCATAATTGTTATGCTGTCAAGTATGTTAGTTATACACTTGGTATAAGACTTATAGTGTGAATAGTTGTATTGCTTTACTTTAAACCCTTATTATTACGAAGAAGAAGATTGACTTTGCCAGAAATAGTTTCTCCATGTTGCTGGTTTTAAATTTGTTCACTCTAGCTGGTTCTGGTAGTGCACACTTGTTATCCCACCACTCGGGAAGTTGAGGCAGGAGGATTGTTGTGAGTTTGAGACCAGCCTGGACTGAAAAGTGAGCTCAAGGCCAGTCTGAACCACATAGTAAGACCCTGTCTTGAAAAGGCAAAAAAACAAAAACATAAATTTGTTCACTCTAGTAAAATAAAACAATGGCTTCTCAAATGAAGGTCTCATGGTAGTCTCTTAGAAACAGGTCGGTGACACTACCTTGACAACAGGAGATAAGATGTTCAAATCACATTTTATATGTTTAGTTTAACCATCTGGCTAAGTTCATGGAAAAACTTCAGTACCCTCTGTGACATTTTCCCAGGTAAACAATTAAAGAATTTATCAACAAACTGAAAAAAAGTGACTGTCTTTTGCTGGGTAAATGAGATTCTTTGGCTTTTGAGAATAACAAACTATTAATTTGTCACTTTAATTCCTGAAAACATTCAAATTTTCAGACTTTACTGTATATGAGTATGCCAGCATTTGGAAGACTAAACATTAAAAGAAGAAAAGCCAAAGAGGAAGATTAGCTTTCCAGTCTTTGCAACCAAAGTGCGACACTTTTTAAAAAAATATTTTTCATTTTGTTCTATTGTTATTTTTATTAAAAATGCATAATTGTACATACTTACATAGTACAACTCATGCCTTTTATATACTATTGGAAGTTCTGGTAATTTACAACAGAGTAGATTACTGTAGCTAGCTGAGTACATGACTGTAGCTAATAATATTTTGGATACTCCCAGCATCAGCATTTTCAAAAGCTTTTTAAAAAGTGCTGTTGTGATTGATAAGATTGAGAGGCAAAATCCTAGAGAAATTATTCAGATGACCACAGTTAGGATGTGTGTTGCCATAATCTCCCGACATGGTGCTGTCAACTTCAGATCTCAGAACAAAAGCAAATTGAGTTATTACAGTTATTGTCTAATCTGTCTGTTTTGATGTTTGTCCTCATGTAGAACAGAGCATAGGAGAATAGTCATTATCATTTTTAAAACTTCAAGTAAAATTAAAATCTATCCTCTCTCCTCTCCTACTTCCTTTCTTTTTTAACCTTTTCTTTTCTTTCTGAGATACCATCTCACTCACATGTAGTCCAGCCCAGTCTTGCATTCCCTATGGAGTCCAGGCTGGTCTCACAGAGCCTCCAGCTGGCAAAGATTCCTGGCATGCTCATTCATAGCACAGCAGCTCAGTGAGTATAAATGCAGTGAATTTATCTCCCAGATGTGGCAGAGTACCTGTCTTCATTGTTGCCATGGCGTTTTGTTTTTTGTTTTGGGGTTTTTTTTTTTCCTGTTGATTCATTGTTTTTATAGCATACTTAACCTTGCTACGGTTGTATGCTAGATTCCATCTTTATGTGTTCCATACCACTGAGGCTATAAAAATTAACAATATCCTAAAGAAGGTTATTTCCAAAATAAAACAGTGATTATTTTATCTTTTTCTATATGTATATTTATTATACAAACTTGGAAACACTTAAAATGGAAAAAAACATTTTTATGAAAAAATCCTATTTTGTTTGAAATAAAACAAAAGCATTAACCTAGAAATAGTAAATATTTATTGCAGAAATTTCAGACAATATTGAGAATCCAGGTAAATAGAGACAGATGATGGTGTAAGAGGAGCTCATTGAGCTGAGGGCATGAATGATCATTTTTGAGGATGATAACCCTTTTGTACTTTGATTGATTATCATTTTGGTACTATAACTTCTACTATTTTGAACACTTAGAAGTTTTAAGGTCTATTCATATGATTACACCACAGATTAGCAAAGTATTTTTTTATTCCTGTGCTGCTTCAGTATGACTCGGTACCTAAATAATATTCCACATTTTTGATGCTCCATGAAATCACTAGGACTGAGTTATTTCTCAGATGCACATAAGAGGGCACCAATGATCAGAAAAAAGAACTGTTTTCTCCAAGTTTATCCACCTAGGAAAACTAACACAAAAGAGAAATTGTCAGACTGTTAGATGTATCAATCTCTTAATTTTGTTTTTCTTCCTTTGTCTTTTATTCTTAGAAATCTCTTTCTTTTAGATATAAAAGATACCAACTCATTTTTTTCCAGTTGTTTGCAGTGTTTATTTGTATATTGTTAAATAACTAAAGACATCTGGGATACGTGTTGTTGAAATGAATTAGCAGCTTTTTTCTTAGGGGATAATTTGATGAAATAATTCAAAATTTATATGTAGAAATAAACACTGATAAAAGCTGAGAAGTATTTGACAAGAAAAATAGCACTGGAGCAGGGAGATTGTACCTCTAAATTTTTTAATGATAATTATTTAATAGTTAGCACTGAGCTGTTTCAAGGAAGATCAGTTCTGTTCAGTGTAAAGAGATATTTAAAATAACATGAAAAATTCCTTTTTCTCAGAGCAACTTAATTTACTAATGTGGGATCTGGTAACTTTTCCGATTTAATGTTACAATTTTAAAAACAAAAATGCAAGCCAAATTTTTCTAATTCTAAAAATTTCTTAGTGCCTATGAATTTTACATGTTAAGTTTCACTGTCTAGAATACATGTTGATGATTATCATTCCCCAGTTACCCTCCCTTGCCACTGACCCCCTTTTACTGAGGGTCTCCCTTCTACTTTCCCTGTAATCCCAGCACTTGGGAGGCTGAGGCAGGAGGATCATTGTGAGTTCAAGACCAACCTAGGCTACAAAGTGAGCTCAAGGCCAGCCTGAACTGAGACCCTACCTCAAAAAGACAAGAATTAAAAATTAAAAAAAAATGCAACACTTGTCTTTCTGGGTCTGGCTTAACATCATGATCTCCAGTATCATCCATTTTTCTGCAGACAACAAAATTTTAATCTTTGTGGCAGATTAACAGTCTGTTGCGTATACATACCACATTGTCTTTATTCATTCACATGTTTTGGGGCACCTTGCTAACAGCGAATTGTGTCCAGTAAACATGGGTATGCAATTGTCTCTATAGTTGACTGACTTTTATCAATTAAGAAATAGTAGAGTTAGATCATATGGTACTTGTATTCTTAATTTTTTGAGAAACGCACTCATTTCCATAGAGCTGCACATTTCCACCAGCACTAAATAATAGTTCCTTTTTTCCTGCATCCTTGCCAGCACTTACTATTTTTGTATTCTTTGATGATGATTATTCTAACTGGGGTGAGATACAATCTGAATGTAGTTTTGATTTTCTTGGTGGCTGAGGATATTGAACATTTTTTTCATATACTTTTGGCTATTGGTACTGCTTCTGAAAAATGTGTGTTCATTTTGCTCATACATGATTGGGCTATTTGATTTTTGGTGCTAAGTTTCTGGAGTTCTTTTTAATCTTTGCTTGGGAGACTAGCTGGCAGAGGGTTTTTTCCCATCCTATAGGCTATCTTTTCACATGTCAGAAACATTTTAGTTTGAAGGAATCCCGTTTGTTGATTCTTGCTACTACTTCCTGTGTTATTAGATTTTGCCTGGGCCTGTTATTAGTACAGTTGGGAACCGTGGAACTGAGGACATCATTTCCCTTGCATCCATTTAGTTCTAAACTTCACTCTAGAATCAGTCCACCTTCCATTGTCCTAAAAGAGGTAGAAAATAATGTAACAAAATCCAGAAGATCTGTGCTGCTCTAAGTAAGAGCACATGTGTGTTGGTTCTCCTAACCTGACCTTCAGATACCCTACTCAAACATCCTTAAGTGTCCATAAATATGTACTATCAAGTGTGTGGTTAAGATCATAGTGAATTCTGAATCAAACACGTGTGTCGAGAGCCCCTGAGATAACATAGTACCTTGTTGAACATTCCTGTCCATCACACCTAGACACTCAGGAGAATGCTCCAGGCTGAGGTGCCCCGCCTTTAAGTTCCAAAAGTCTGGCTGCTCAGTGGATGCTCCCATATGCTGTGATTGGGGTGTAGTGCTCTTACTTTTCTGTTATCCTGACACCATTTTTCTGTCTGTGCTTTATCTTTTGTTGACACACTTGCCCAAGCACAACTTTCTGTGGTCCTCGATAAAACTAGCTGCCTGCCACTTTACCCTGTTGTACGCTCGCAGTTCCTTCCTCATCATACTCACGGCCTGGACTGCATTTGCCCATCCGCAGTAACGCTGTGCTTCCCAGCCTTTCCCCTTTGTTTTCTTCTGGTAGTTTCAAGGCTTCAGACTTCATATTTAAGTCTTCAGTCCATTTTAAATTGATTTTTTTTTTTGGTACTGGGGCTCAGTACACAACCTTGTGCTTGCCAGGCAGGTGCTTGTGCTGCTAAGCTAAATCTCCGGCCCTTTGAATTGATTTTTGTATTGGGTAAGATGTAAAAATCCAATTTCAGTCATCTGTACTTGGATATCCAGTTTTCCCAGCACCATTTTTGAAGGCAGCTGTCTTTTAAGCATACAAGTTTAAGTTTGTTCATAACCAAATGGCTGGTTGTGCAGGTTTGTTTCTGTGTCCTCTATTTTTGTTTCACTGTTGTGTGTGTCTTTTTATGCCTGTATCATGCTGTTTTTTTTTTTTTTTTTTTTTGGTCTTTTTCATTTTTATCGGTACCGGGGATCAAACTCACAACTGCCTGCTTGCAAGGCAGGTGCTTATGCCGCTGAGCTAAATCCCAGCCCCTATCATGCTGTTTTTGTTACCATGGCTTTGTTGTATATGAAATCGGGCATCATGATGCTTCCACCCTTGCTTTTCTTGTGTAGAATTGCTTTAGCTATTCTGTGTATTACGTGCTTCCATATGAATTTTAGAATCACTTTTCCTAGTTCTGTGAAGAATGTTACTGGAATTTTGGTGGGGTTGTTATTGAATTTGTAGGTTATGTTTAGTGGTATGGCCACTTAACACCATTAATTCTGAAGAATCGTGAACATGTGAGACCTTTTCATCTTCTGATATCTTCTTTGATTTTTCATCAGTTTTCTACAAATTTGATTATAGAGATCTTTCATCTCTTGGTTAGACTGATTCTTATTTCATTTTATTGAAGTTTATTATGGCTTCTATCTAGATGGAGAATTTAGCTGTATTGAGCTCTATTGATTTGCTCCTGCATTTTTGAAGTTATATTTTTAAGTTACTTTCAGTTCTTAAACATTGATAGCAAATCAAGAACAGATTGTATGTTGTACATTCAGAGATTTTATTGTCTGTTTATTTTTAAATAGTGTCCACATTGTTCCTGCCTTGAAGCTATTGCTCTATATTTCAGCTGACTTCTTTTAGCTCCTTTCCTTTGATCTCTTGAATTAAAAAACATTGAAAACTTCTTAGGTATCATGTCATTAAATATATCCTACTTTGGACAAAATGCTTACTGCTGATAAAACAAACTTCCTACAGGTAAAACATTAAAAATTGACAAGCAATATAGAATAATAGAGAAAAAAATGGAAGGAATTAATTTTGTGGTAGAAAAGATCATGGTAGTAGAGAGATGAGAAGCACAGTGCACTCATGTGGAGGGCATGAGGGGAGGAGTGGCAAATGCTAAACCTGGAGAGAGACGGTTGGAGTCAGTTCTCTCCTAGACCTAGCAGTTATGGTAAGGATTGAAAATCTTCCAAAAGCCAATCAATTGAGAATTTTAAAATAGCTCCATGAATGGAATGACTTGATTAATTAATAGTTTGAAGAGGTCACTTTGAGCATAAAAACAGACACACAAACTCCTGGGCGTGGTGGCACATGCCTGGAATCCCAGCACTAAGGAGACTGAAGCAGGAAGATTGCCATAAATTCTTCGATTTGTGATCTGGGTTATATAGTTAGTGAGCTCATGGCCAGCCTGAACTGTATAGCAAGACCCTGCCACAAAAGTAAGAAAAAAGCCCTGTTATTTCTGGGCAAGGAAGTAAATCCAAGGGTGGAGAATGAAGAGATGTTCAGGACCTTTTCTAATGGATTTTTAGGCTTTAAGGTTCACCTTCATATTAATTTACCCAATTGTAGAGGAAGAAGTTCAAAGTTCTCAGGAGAAAGATGGCTAAAAGGAAAACCATTCTATTTGTGTTACAAATTTCGGAATTAGTTTTTAACATTGGAATTCCTTACTCAGGTGAATCTGCTGTAGTCACAACCAATATATGCTAACAAAAAAATTGATGAATTTACAAATTACATGACCTAAAATGTGAAAGCAGCTAGACTAAAAAAAAAAAAACCAGACCAGGAAGGTGAGAATTCTTTATTTTGTGGCTGGAAAGATGATGATCCTTGACATATAAGGAAGATGTATAAACCATCACCTCTTGCCTATGAGTTCTCGAACTATTGATCCATTAACCTAAAATAGCTCTGTTGATCTGGACCTTGCTTGTGCTGGGTCTCTATGAGCAGCAGAAACTTAGTAGTCACACAAGAAATGTCTGTCAAGTTAATAGTTCTTCATGTTAGTCTAAAGAACTGTAACTATAATAGAAAACAATTAGGATTTTAAACTGTGTTGAACACTTATTTAGACTTTTAGGAGTGTTATTCAAAATATATACTGATGTCTGTCTTTAGGAATGTAAAAAAAAAGCTAATTTTAATCTAATCTGGCCACCAAGAAGTAAATATAGAACAATAAGACAAGCACATACTTTTGTTAATTGAAGCACTTTATTTCTATAAACATTGAAAATCCTTAAAGGTTAGAAAAGAGTTCAGCTTTGTTAGTGCTCTGCTACCTGTTAAATTTATTACAAAAATTAGGAAATAGTAGAATCCTTTTTTTGCAATAGACACAAGTAGGAGAGTTAAAAAGAGTAGAGAACACTTTTTTAGCACCTTTGATTGCTCTTGTCTACTTGAACTAAAGAAATGTTACACTTATCCTAAGCCACACCACCCTGGAACTCATCTGGGAGGCCAAACTATAAAAGAAAGCTTGTCATCATCCTCCCCGTCTGTACTTCTGCTCTCTCTCTTTATCTGGGAACTTGTGAAGGGCATTAAGCAGGGATCAGAGAACAACACAGAGCTCCCAGGTATGGAGCAGAGATGCCATACTGTCTTGTGTAAACCAAGGACTTCAGTGGGCTTGACTGTCCAAAGTTTTTGATTTTAGTAATTTCATAGTCACTTAACTTCAATATGACTACAAGGCAACAGAAATTTAAAATTAACTAAAGTTTCAGGATGTAGACCACCCTCTAGTCCTGAGAATAGGGACTCCTCCATTTAAAATGTACTCTTATAATATATCTCTATACCTATAAGGAATACTTTTTGTTGTTGTTGCTTTGGGAAATTGAACTCAGGAACTTACACTGAGCTACATCTCCACCTTTTTTATTTTTTATTTTGAGACAAGAACTCAGTCACTAATTTACCTATGCTGGATTCAAATTTATGATTTTCCTGCCTCAGCCTCCCAAAGTTCTGGAAATATTGGTGTGTGCCACAATGCTTAGCTAGAATAATTTGTATTTAGAGGGGAAATGTAGTTACCTAGGAAGTCTCTCTTCAATACCCCTCTCAGAATTAATCTGGACAAAGGAAATGTTTCCAAGGACCACTGCTCAAGATGCAGACAAATGCATCAAATGCATTTCCTCTACTTGAAGAAAGCAGGTCGTCAACATTTTATACTACATGCTTCTAACAAAAGATTATTTTCCCACTTTTTCTGTCTTTATAAGATACTTTATTGCTCTTATTCTTCTTTTAGTATGCTTTACCCCTCTGAATCCACTCCCCATCCTTCAGTCTTCTCTATACTACTCTCTGCTGGAACACTAATTGGCATGAACATCAATGGATTCTTTTGTCCAAGCTTCTGGTTGGGTTAAACCAATGAGAATGTTATTGTTTCTTTTGCACAATTTGGAAAGAAATAAACTGGCATGCTGCAGCTCCATAAAGTTAGCATCTCTTGGCTTTGAGTGCCAGTGACTGAGCCCAGGATGTTACAGCTCTTATGGCTATGGGCCTTCCTGGCATCTTCTCCAACTTCTCAGCAGATGAGGCTCACAGCCCCAGTCAGCCCACTGTACCACAGGTAGGGATTCTGACTGGGGACAGGCTCTCTCAAGCAAGGCTGTGTTGGAAACTGCTGCAGTACAGGGTGGGGAGGTGGGTAGTGTTCAAGAGGGAGCCCTCCTTGACTGTTCTGAGGAGTGTAATGCATGCTGTTTGGGAAGAGGACAAGAGTGGGCTGGACAACATACAGCTTTCACATTCCCGTTTGAGAACTCAGCAATGACAGAATGCTGATGGTATCATCTGGGGCATTCAAAGTGGAGTCATCACATCATCACGAGCAGTTGCAGGGTGGAGTTTCCTGAGATAGGTCTGTATTTCAAGCCTACCATGGCTGAAGCTAATCTCCTGGAAGAGCTTCAGGGAATCTGCTATAGCTGCACATGTCGTGGTTACAGCTCCTTGGGACTTGGGGTGACATGGCTGCTCGTTTGACAGTCCTACATTTCTATGAAACTGGAGGGACTGATGTCACAAATGATGCTGTTTGGACGTTGTCTCCAAAAGGGACAACTGTATTGCTCATGGCCCATTGAAATGTTAGAATTTGGGGAATACTGGTAATGACCCTTTGCTCCTCCTCAGTCCTTGCTTTCTCAGGCCTCATCTCTGCCTGTCTCAGAGCCAGCAGCAGTCCCTAGAGCAGCTCAGAGCAGGACAGGCTGGAGCAGACTGATGTGGCTTTGGCTCAGCCTTAGTTCCTGTCCATGTGACTGACCAGTGGCGGCCACCAAAATAGTGTAGGGCTGGCAAAAGACACCCTAATCCACCCTTGAGGAGACAATGTGGAGTGAAGGCCAGAGCATGAGCTGTCAGTTGGCTCACACGCTCCGTGCTGTCAGAGGCAAAGAGAAGGGCTGGCCAGTCTTTTACTCCTACCTGGAGAAGGCATGGCAGGATACTAGAAAGAACAGGGCAATGAGAGAGGCTACCTTTTGGTCTGGGTGCTTCCTGTGTCCCTGATCTGAGAGTCCTTGCTCATGTCAAGCCAAACAGGTGCAATAACATTGTAACATAATGAATGACTCATATATTTATTTGTGATGATGTCAGTGTAATCAAACCTACTATGCTTGACAGTTGGATAAAAGCATAATATATAAAATCATATATAATACATAATACTCAGTGATAACAATTGATGACTATATTAATTATAGTATGCTGTGTTATGTCAGTAGCAGCCACATGTATCTTGTGTTTACAGTATTCTTGATTATATCAAATGGCTATTTAAGTGACTGGCCTATACCATATTGCCTTAAATAAGTAACCTCTGATAGTCACACAGTGATAAAAATACTTAATGATTCATTTCTCAAATCATTTCTCTTTATCAGTAACGGAAGCATGACTATTGATACTGGGTTCTGTCCTAAACAGATTCACTCCTGAAATTCCATTCTTGTGGCAATACCATACAACCGCACAGCAATAAACACTGTGTCTGTTAGAAAATGAAAATAATATTTAGCATTATGTAGGCACTTAAAATTAAGTTGTAGACTTGAATATTGATATGGGAAGATGTTTTTCTTTTGGGCTGGTGGAGACTGAACCCAGAGTCTCACACACGTTAGATATGTGCTCTACCACTGAGTTACATCAGCATCCCTGTGACACGTCATTCACTGTATAAACTGTACAGGTCTCAGAATAGTATTTTTTATTCTTTTTAAAAACCTGTATGTAACATTCTTGTATGCATCAGCATAGACTGATTTTATTTCCTTAGTGTTTTAGTATGGAAACTTCTAAATAAGTACAAATATAATGGGAATAATATAATAAACATTAAAATATCCATTATGCAGATTCAACAATTATCAATTTCTGAAAAATCTTGTTTTATGTCTTGGTTCATAATAAGGAAGAAGGGTTGCTTTTAAAGGAAAAACAAATATTCTTTGTCCCTCCTGAAGTCAAATGATGGTACATCACTGGGAAATCATTAAGATTATAAATACGTGTGCCTGCAAGAAGGCACCTGTTCTTCAACCGGCTCCATGACAATCTATTGAAGACCCAGATCCATCTGGGGAGCAGTTATAGTAAAGCACTGTAGTAAATATCTTCCTAAAGGAGTTGGGTATTTTCTGCTTACAGCTAAGCAGCCACTTGTGAATCAAAGACAGCTACACACTTCTAAGTTTAAGGTTTCTAAAGTGCAGGAGTACTAGACCAACTCACGCTAACAGAGTAAGAAGGAACTGTGGTCTACAGTTTGTTCCTAAGAGGAAATAAATTTCTGCTTGTTTCATTCCAGTGTTCTGTGGTTCTTTGAGGGCCCAAAATATAACCTCAGTGATTACCAAGCTGTATTTAAAGCATCAGGGAGGTAAGGAAAGGGGCTAGAGGAGGGAGCAGTCCAATTGGAGAGGGAGTTAGGGGATGGATTGGTATCAGGGCCCAAGTGGCTATGGTTTTTTCCCCTCTGAAGTGTGCTGTGGGGAGCTACTCAGACTGCTTCAAAGCTCAGGGGCACCTAAGAACACCTTAGGATATGATTCCACTGTCTAGTGCAGGTGCACAGTGCAATATAATTATGTAACCATGACGTAGCACAGGTAAACACACATGTGCTGGTTACAGTACTATTAAGAATGTAAACATGAGGTAACAACCTGTATAAGAAAGAATTGTACAATAAAGATACAGGCATCTTTTGCTCTGGCACTCTGCTCTGCTCTATGCTGCCTGCTCTTGCTGATGTCTTGCACACGTGCATTCTTTAAGCTTGGGAATTCACCTGCAGAAATCCCGTGTGGGCCCCCTGAGAAGACTGACAAGCATTCAGTAAGTGGGGTGGCCAGGGTAGTGATGAACCCTATCCATAGAACACAAAGCACATCATCAGTACAATTTATCAATACCAATGTCTGTTGTCAGTGGAAACTGCATGGAACCAAAGACCTAAGTCACATATGCAGATACATAACTGATACTTTAAGCTCTCCTCCACCCATCCTGCCCTTCTTTCAACCCAAAACTGGAAGTGTGGTACTGAGGAGGGGGAGGAATGTCTCAGAGCTAGAACGCATTCCAACTTCTCTACTCCAAGTAGCCTGCATTGGAGTTTATACTGAAAGAAAGGTGATTGTATTTATGTCAGCTTTGCAATTCAAATTTTAAATTGGATAGATTAAATTCCAATAATTAAACTTATTAGAAAATTATGTGGATGTCAAATTTTTTTAAGGAGTACGAGATTTGACAATTACTGTTGGAAATCTTAATGGGAATAGAAAAATACGACCATTTTCTCTTTTTTTTAACCTTTATAAGAATTTTAATAACGAAGAACAATAATATATAGTAAATATTACCTATGACATTTAATTTTTCATTAAAATTTAGCGTCTTCTTAACTTTGAAATAGTAACTGAGGAACCAGAAGTGGCTATCTGAGACCTGGCCATGTTGGGATTTAGGCAGCTGCACAAGAAGGCAGTTTGCCCACCCTCTTGGTAAGTACCCCTGGCGTGGGCTGGGAGGAGAACCAGTCAGCTGTTCCTGTGAGCCTACTGGCACATGGGCAGAGTTCTGAGCATCTCTTGGGAGGATGACCATATGCAATATAGCAAATAACGGGGATTTCCTTCTATGTTCTGTTTGAAGGCAAAGGTTATTTTCACTGTTATGTTTTGTAATGATTATTATGCTGTATTCAATATTCTCCTTCAACTGGTTTTACAATGGTCTGTTATTGGTTTGATTTCTCTATACCTAATTGACTGGACAATGATTGTGAAGATTATGAGATATACTATAGAACCTATTACTACTGTCCCAGTATCCTGCTGTGAAGTTCTGTACCAATGTTACTACATTGTCTCAATTGGCTTTGTTTTATATTATTCTGTTGTATTTTTACTACATTCTAAATTAAAAAAAGACATAGTAACTGAATTTCAGTTAAATCTTAAGAAATGTTATTATAAACATAACAACTCAGTGCCATTCCCAAGATTTCTCTCCTCTAGAAGAAAAATTACTGGGCCTTGCTGATCAAAACTCAAAAACATGTATACCATAGCACACAGATTTGAGGCACATTTATCACCCACAAAATTACATGAGAAATTCCAGTTAAAGTTGACAACTTAAACTAGTTTCAAAGTGTTCTACGAAAAAAGAAACAAAAATTTTGTTTGTTTTTAGGCAATTAAAATAAACAGTCCATTTTGCGTACTTGACATTACAAAGAATGAAAACCAAATATATGATTATCATTCCATAACTGTTCTATTTTGCTCTTTCATTCTGAGAATGCTGTCTTTTTTAAAGAATCACAGCTAACTGGTCAAATTTATTCTGAAATATGTGTCCATACTTGGCCGGCAGCTTCTCAGTCTACCATGCCAGCTAGCTAGTCTAAACTGTCTCCTGTTAAATATGAACATTTTCCCAGTACTACTTTTAAGTCACGTCTCATTTGTCTTATTCCTTAAGAGTTGCATAGGCTCATTTTAAATATTTTCACCACCTGGAATAAACTACAGAATTCACCAAGAGTAGAAGTACTTTGGTTAATAATCCAAATAGTATGGTCAGAGAAAAAGTAATGTTAAAATATGAATACAGTCCTCACCACTACAAAATGTAACAATTTTTTCTTTAGAAAAAAGCAAGTCCAGAAAGAGGACTCATTCAATAAAGATTGTGATTCTAAACCACAGCAAAAAGAATTTTAGTAACTTACTGATTTTATTTTTCACTCTATAATTTAAAGACATTTAATAAAAATTGTTATCTGATGCAATAACATTTGCAGTATGTAATTTGCAGTATGTAATATTATAGCAATACTGAGGTTAACTGTTAAAGATTTCCAAACTATTTTCATATTAAGTACTTACATCATAACCATCTATACAGAACACTGGTCCAATAACATAACAATAAAGATCAACATCTGGAAATTTATTTCACTCAGTATTCAGAGATAGATGGCTTAACCATGCTTTCCATCATTTTCTGCAGTTAAGTCTTTGTTCATGAGGAAATCTGCTGGCAATTGAATTCTGGTGTTTTCCCAGAAGAATGTTGAAGGCCAACGCTAGACAACATACTACAACATAAGGACTCTCTTTCACTACCAAAATATTCCCAATACTCTAGTTGTGGTATTGTCTAGGAGGCTAGAGGTCAGGGATCGAACGTAAACACAGATGCTTGTAAGCAGCAAAAGTATAGTCTACCGACTCTGGTAATTGAGAATGGCAGACAGGGTGAAACCAGGGCTGATGGAGGGCGGGAGCAGTGTGCACACCCCGCTGTCCTTCTCTCCCTATTCTGTAATACTCTTGTTGAGGTATCCTACACAACAGCCAAAAAGATGAAGCACAGTGCTACAACAAATCTGCGGAGTCACAAGGTACTAACTTAAAGTCACAATTTTATAGGATTTTATTTTATTGTAAAATTTCATCTAGTTTCTCAGTTTTGACAAACTATGGATTTTTTCAACTGCATTTCTGATATAACAAAATAAACTGATGTTCTCTAAATTAACAATAGATAATTTGAACCCTCACACCTTTTCCAGGTATACGAACTCCTATTATCTCCCTTAACCATTCTGTTCCTGGAAAGTTCTTCTGAGAGAATAATATTTTTAGAAATTCATCTAAGAAACATTATATCTCTATCTTTCTTACTGAGTTCTACCTTGGAGTCAAGCTAGACTAGTAAAAGTGTACACATAAAAATAAATCTCCTTTAAAAATTCTGTCATCAACTTCAAATTCAGTTATGCTTGCAGGTGATTTTGAATTTATTATAACAAATAATTACATGAACTCCCCCTTTTTTTTTTTTAGTAAAAACAATTACCAATAGTACTCAATGCATTTCTAAGTGTTATTCTCATATAAGAAATTTCTTCATCAACTTAGTGGCAGAAAAAATATTTACTTAATGTCTTTCTTTTTACTAATGATAGTTGTTCGGTAACTTATGCCAGAAAGTTCAAAACCAAGTTTACATCTTTATCAGGGGAACTGTCTTAAACAAAATGTAGAACATATTTGGATTTTTACTTTTTCTTGAATGTGATCATTACTTTATTAACTTATTGTATACTTTGGAAAAAGGTCTGTTTGTTAAGAGAAGAGTATGGATAAATAAATTTAGATCATGTCACAGTTAATCCTCCAACATGAAGTTGATTCATCTTAGGAGTGTTTCTAAGATTAATTGCAGAAAACCTAGAGTTAAATTGGGTCCAAAAGCATTAAATTCATTCAGTTTAATAATATTAATTCATCCACATTGTATTTCCCCATACATTCAAAAGCAAAAGAATTATTTCAGCATTATTATTGTTAGTTAATTCTAAAAACCTTATCTCTAGTTTTTATTCTGTGCATCATATTTTGTTTAGCCTAGATTTAATGACTGGAAAAGTCATCTCTGTTATCTTCAAGACAGTCATGGCAATTATAGGACATTTTATAGAAGAACAGAGAAAACAAATCACATTTTAATAGGAATGCAAAGCAAATAAAGGGGAAGCAATAGCTGTAGCAACAGCTTGTTCTCCAGAATCAGGTTTATTTTTAATTAAAAGCTTCTGTGGGTTTGAGGACTGACCTCAGGGCCTTACCGCTTGTTAGTCAAGCACTCTACCACCAAGCTTCTCCCCAACTCATAACAGATAGAAGTGTTTCATATCTTCCTCCTGGGGTAGAAATAAAGCTTAATTAGTTATATCACTGCTCTGTTTTCTTTAAACAAATTAAGATGCATGAGTACCTTTAAAACTGTACCTAATGGGAGGAGACAGAGCCACAAATGATGACATCTGTATCTACTCAGACATCTGGTTCATTTAATAGTTTAACAGTATTGTTCCACCTGTAATGTACATTTTCATAAACTAACCAGTAAAAGCATTGCTTTAGTATTAGCAGGATGTTACCCCGGTAATAACTTTGAGGGATTCCATGACTCAGTCATGTTATTACAGTCATCCATGTATTATGAAGTGTAAAAGAACTTGGAATGAGCTAACAGGTGTTTACACAGTAATAAAAATCATCTGGGACTAGCCACACTGCCACAGTGCTTCTGGATCTTGCGGTCATCAAGCGTTCATTGCTGTAAAATTGTTAAATATTGGAAGGACCACACAATAATTTGTTGGATGTTAAAAATGCCTGTGGTAGAGTTGCTATTTCACATGTTATGTGATGTAATATATCTACCGTGAGTTTCCACAAGACTCAAAATCACAATGTATTCAACACATTACTTCTGCAGTTACACAGAATGGTGCAAACAATTGATTCTTGCCTGAAAAGGAGAGTAATTCTGGGAACATATTCTTCATGTTGTGG
Source organism: Cavia porcellus (assembly GCF_034190915.1). Classification (NCBI taxonomy): domain Eukaryota; kingdom Metazoa; phylum Chordata; class Mammalia; order Rodentia; family Caviidae; genus Cavia; species Cavia porcellus. The sequence continues at coordinate 43,363,568 of NW_026947513.1, read as the reverse complement.
TTCAGAACAAAAGGATTACAAAAATAACTTCAGAAAAATGGCAGCAAAAATATGAGTATTTGATAAAACAATTCTCTAAGATCTGTTATTTTCCTCTGAGAGATCAATTAATTTTGAAATGATTGGCTTTGCTTTTTTATCCTACAACTCCAAGAATAATTTTAATGAAAGACCTAGATACATGAAATATTCCTCTAGTAGATAATTTATGGTTCATTTCTCCTGTCATTTTTTACATTTCTACTAAAATGTAAGCTATAGCATAAAATTTGTTGACGTACACTGTAATGACTTTTCAGAAGTCTGAATAACAATTTATTATCACATTTTAACATGTTTCAAGTGATATCCATTTCTTCTCTATTTAAATATTCTTAATTTCTGATTTTTTTATTTTTAGAAGAAATAGCCTATCCTGATAGGATTCTTAAAAATTTTCAGGAAAGCAGTCCCATTTTCTGCATCCATATTACTAGCTGTCCCATAAATCTATGTATACAAGACTTTCACGATATATAAACAATTTACTTACTTCAGAATCTTTGTTTCATGAACGAAAAGCCAAAGAGCCATGAGATTTTGTTAAAATGTGTCTGGCAAGTCTCGTTCCAAAAGTTACCTTGAAGAGGAACCTGTTTTCCTTTAACAGCAAATAATAATTAGCATTTTAATAAAATATAAATATCAATAACATAGTATTATTAAGTTGCCTTAACTTTGCATTTGCAAACATTTTAGTTTTAAAGATCATATAAAAGCAACTTAATTTCAAAATCTGAAAGTTTTACTATGTTAATATTATCTATTTTTGGCTTAAGTGTTACTTCACAGGTGAGTAGACAGAAATCTTACATTGTGTACTGAATGAATTTAAACAAACTAGCATGCTATCCTTCAGTGTTCAGTGATGCGTTAACTCTAATATAAACCTTGTATATGCTAGCCCTAAGTATAGTCTGGTATTTAGTCACTGCTAAGAGTAATCCCAATTATTGGCAACCTAATCCCACATTTCATCATGAGTCTCAATTTCTGTACCTATTCAAGTGACCCAGAGACTAAATGGATAGGTAGTGGAATTAAATAGGATTTATTTGTTTTATTTATAGTGAGCTTTCTTTGGGACTGATCATACACATACTCTTCCCTCTCTCCTTTCTACATATATGTTTTACAATCTGTTTATACTAGTCACAGAATTCCTGTCTAGTAAGAATTCACTGCTTCTAAAATGATATGAAATTTTAGTATAATAGGTAAATGTTACCGCATGAAAACAAACATTAGAAACACTCTATGGGGATTAGAGAAGGAAATTTAAAGATTATACTTGACATAACACACAGATATTTGCATGTGAAAATGTTTTTAAAACTATATAAATTATATTTACTTTCTGTAAATAAAACTGAGCTGGCTAATAAATTTTATATGTTAGTATTTGTAAATGACTTTTCTGTTGGAATGATGCCAGTCAGTTTTAAGATACTAATACTTTTCTACTTTCTATTGTATTTTTAGCTTACTTTTAATTAATACCAAAGGAAAACTTTTGATTAACCCATGACACAGTAGAAACCATGTCAGATTAGTTTTAAAAATATTGGTGACAGTCTTTGTGTGATGGTTCACTATATAATTTTTGACTAAGCCATTTAACTTAATTAAATCTCAATTTCACCCTTGGAAACATGAGGAAGCTCAGCAGAATGCCTGAAAATTCTGTCCAGATTTAAACATCTGACCCCTCTAAAATTTCTGCCCTGTGATAATTTTTTATAAAATAACTCTCAAATTCCTTCTCCTTTAAGTGTTTATAAGTTAGTTTTGCTCTTGGCCCCTATAAAATTTGTCTTTGTTCTACTAGGCACACAGACTCTCTACTGTCCTTGCCAAGACTCGTCAGGCTGGTTCTGCTTGGCTCATGGGTGACTTCTTTCTTCACCGGAGTCTAGCCCACAGAGTGGCTGATGGAGTTGAGGGAACCACTTCACTGCACGCTTCCTTCTCCACTGGGCTCTTCCTCGCTGGTCAGCAATGCATCCGTAAGTTCCCTTTTTCTTCCTGCCTGAGAGATCTGGTTTACAGGGGCATAAACTACACCACGGGATGTATAGACCTCCAATTCGTGTATTTCCCTGTTTAACGCAGAAAAATAGTTTTGAGATTTTACATATTATGTGAAGAAATAGACTGCAGTTCTTTCTGTGCTACTATCCCCCGCTGTTCTGTCCCATTCACCCCAATGTTTTCCTAGAGGGATTTTGCAGGGTGTAAAGGTGCAGTATGCAGTATGGGGCAGCTGCCTTTTAGTTTGTTTCAAGAAGTAGAATGTGTTTTTAACTTGGACTTTATTTAATAAAATATTATTTCAGAAGCTCTTCATGAGAAAAATATAAATTTGAAAACATGCAATTCAAAATTGTAGTTAAGAAAGTAGTTTATGTACTGTAAGAAAGTAGTTTAAAATATAAAAATTACAAATATTTTGAAAAAAAACTAATTCAAGAGAACTGTACAACTAAATTATCATAAATTTAAAAAATAAACCCTGTGAAATACTTAATCACAAGATGACGTCTGTGTTGTTCTCTACTGAAATTAGAAATATTAGGGTTTTAGTGTATTAATTTGTATTAAGAATAATTTTATCTTTAGATTGGAATTTACCTACTTTGACGTGTTGGCACATTATTTTTTGTGAATTTATAACTTGAGAGAAAAGTGTTTGAAAAATATAAAACTCCCAGTGTAGTCTGTATTCATAATCTAGTAGGGAAAATAGGTTCTGCCTTTGTCAGACATCTGACATGCTTATTAAGAGGAGTTGAATAGTATTGCATGATATTACAAATTTTGTCAGATTTATCAAGGCTCCCTGCCCTTTGTAAGTTTCTCTATAATTTTTAATAGTTTTGTATCCTACTTTCTTTCCCCTCATTTTCCTTAAGTCTATTACTGTAGAAGATAGTTCTTCAACAAAGCTTTCCCCAAACTCACCATAGTACATAAACAGATTGCAGGCCTTGTCAGTGTTAGAGTTGAGGGACTCTAAATGTGACTTAATGTCTGTACATCTGTAAATAGATGAAGGTAAAATGAATATTCAAATGAAACAAAATGTACAATTTTAATTTTTACTTAACTTTCTCTCAAAGTTAAGTGCCCCACATTAGAGTCAGTGAGTTCTTATTAAAAGTAGACACCCAGGTTACCTCCCAGAAATTTTGATGAGTCTCTGGATGAGACAAGGTTATCTTATTTAAAATATCTATACAAGGTAATTCATGTTCACTCTGAAGTTTGATAAGAGCTGCAAGGGTGTGGATATAAAAAAACAAAGGAACTTGTAAGGTTAAGAGATAGTAAAGCATGAATGAAATCACTCCATTTTTAAAAAGAAGTCACGCTTTTTTTTATTTAAGTTGGGATAATTATATGTTAATGGGAGGAGCTCTCTCCTTAGTCACCTTTCCCTCCAGGGAAAAGTATCATTTGTGCAACATAGTGGTAATTAAGGCAGTGAGGGTATTCTGAAGGCATAGAAACGGAAGGGAGGACACGTATTACCTTGGTGGTTTGTGTCAACAGGGAGGCTGGTCCTATTTATTCTTCAAAAATGTTTTTGTTTACAGAAAAAAATCTCAGTGTAAAATGATATAGCAGTGTTTTCCCCTGAAGTGAGTGTGTAGTGATACTTGGACACTTCCCTGGGGAATAGGCCAAGAGTGGCCAAGATTTGGCACATATTCATTTCTCTTTCTATTGTGATCAGCCTTTCGCCATATAACAACTTCCAGACAGTTTTTGCTGTGTAGTAAGTCCTGTGTGGACTCATTTCATGTAGAGTTCTATAAAGTGCCATTGTATTGAATTTTGATGATGCTTTCAGAGATGTTTATCATTATCATTCCTTTTAAAAGATAAAGTCACTGTGGCTCAGATTATCAGAGTTTACTAAATGTTGGTATCACAATCTGAATCTGGTTTGTGTGGCTTTAAAATCTAGGCTGTTTGCCCTTTTCCTCACTGTCTACTCTGGGTAGAAGCTCAAAGTGGGGATTTTGAAAGGTCTATACTATAAAAAATAATTAGAAAACATAAACATACATATTCACATTGAGAAATAAAACACTAGAGAGATCCATACAAAACTGTGCACATAGGCACTAGTGGGAAAAAGTGCAGGCATACAATTTTATTTGTGAACTTTCAAAACATTTTAAAGACTGCATGAAATGCCACACTTAATTTTCTTAAAAGTATCTTTGTATTTAAATAAGTTGAGCATGTGATCTAACATCTGCACTGTGTCAAAAGTAATCCGTGACTGACAGTATAGCATTTCAATTACATCATCTGTGTTCTCTAAAGAAAGATTGCACCATTTGCCATATTGCAGAAGTTGAGGTTATCCTAGTGTAACATTTCTTGGAGCTAATTCATTGGTCAGCTGTAGCTGTAACTAATAGACTTTTGTTATTCTACCATTGTTGTCCGTTTGATCTCAAAATATGTCATTACTTCAAGATAAAAAGAATAGCTACACTCAGGAGAAATAGCACTTTTTAGGCATCCAGGTCAGCACTGAGACTCGTAAGCATGTCTGATGGCTTTACATGCTTGGGAACGGGATGAGCTGAGCAACTGCGGAGCAGGTCTCCTGAACAGGCATGAAAATGGGGTCCTGCCTTGCTTCATGGCTTTGTCAAACTGAAGGTTTCATGGAACTTCACTAAGAAGTTTGCCAAGAACACTGCCTTGAGTTTCCTCTGTTTCAAAGATGGATGAGACTGTAAAGAATTCATGTACAGATTGAAGCATAAGTCAGAAGACCTGAGATAAGTGGATTAGAGTATGGGAAGGATTCAGTGACTGAGAAGCAAAACGAGCTGCAGAGAGACACCATGTGTGTCTCTCCGGACCAGCCTTCCTCCAGTGGTATGCCATATGTGGCTTACACCTGGGGGTGCCTTCTGAAATGTTAAGAATAATAATTTTAAAATGACAAACCTTAGTCTTAGGGGAACCCAAAATATCATACAGGCATCATTAAATTCTAATTGCAACCTTTTATCTGAAGATGGCTGTTAATGTCTTTTTTGAAATTATAAAAGCAAACTCATGGGTATTTAGCACTTTGTTTACAGTTGACTGTGAGTGCAGCCCAAAATAGTATTTGCTGTCATTTGTTTCAAACATGCCATTTGCCAGCTATCATCCTAAAACACTGTGTATGTTTAATCTTTATCACAGCCTCTGTTTACATTGTTATACCCATTCTACAGAAGAAGAAACAGACATAGATGGGTCCTATGTTAACTGAGGTCTTTCTGACTCCAGAGACTGTGTTCTTAATCACATTGCTGTTTCTTCCTCAGTGTCTGTGCTATGCTTTATGTTAATGTATTAAAATATGTAAAATTTACACTTTCAAGGAATAATGTTATTAATCAGTAAATAACATTTAAAATTAATCTTTGAGAATGGTAAACAGGAATGCTCTCTGCATTCTACAAACTAAGGGAGTAAAGTTCTCCAAGATTAGGTAATTTGCATGTGACCATAGGAATGGGTGAGTCAGTCAATATTAGAGATAGAATCTGTGTTCTCAGAACACCTGTATTCTGAGTTCACTGTAGTCAAATAGAAGATTAAGCTAATACAGATGATGGTGTACCCTGAGAATTATTGTTACCATTATTACTAATACCACTCTACTTGTATAAAATATATGGTCCTTTTTAATTGACAGAAAGTACACTTATATACAGTATGTTGGTTTAAATATATATATATATATATATATATGACCAAATTGAGCTAATTATTATGCATATTACCTCACATAATTGTTTTTTAGTGCTGAGAAAAAGCTATTCTCATTACTTAAAATCTACTCTCGTTACTTTTCAAGAATATGCTATGTTGTTAACCATGTTGCACAGTAGACCTCTTGGACATACTCTTCGTGGCCAGCATGAGTTTCTTTCTTTTGTAGTTGTCAGGAACTCTGTGACAAGATAATTTGAATGATACCATGACTGTCTTTACATGAAGGAAACCCAAGTTTATGGAGGCCAAGTTTTGTCTTTCTAAGTCAGTGATGGGTGGAGCTGAGGCCCAAATGCTTGACAGTATGGCTCTCTGTTGTCTGATTCTCCTTGGCTCTGTAATGATTCTTGAAATTCTAAGTGCTATTTTGGTTAAACAGAGCTAGCTTTCCTTGGCCTTCAAACAATTAGCTTAGTATCAGTGTCTCAACTTTTCTAATGAAAAGAATACCAAAGATAATGAATGAATACATCTGAGATCTTTCAAACCATTCTTTCAGATTATATAGTTCATCGAAGACATTATTTAGGACTGAGGCACATGTTATTAGACTCAACAACAAAGCTAGGTTTGGGCTTCAGAGAATTCTTAACCCTTGAACTGAACTGTGTACAGCATGGTTAACAATATGTAGCTGCTTGACTCAGAGACTCTTAATGTGCAAACGGTTCAGGCTTTTTATAGCTGTTTTTCCAGCTGAATTCCTCTCTGCATAGAAGGGCAAAAAGGACTCCTCTAGTGTGGAGCAGAATTGATAAGGGCTGAGGGAGACTCTTTTGCTCTGTCTTCTTATTCTTCAGACACATGTGACACATTTTGAGGGATGTTTTTGAACTCACACACTAAAAAAATTAATTAACTCATTTTAAAAATTAGTTATCATCTTGAAGGAGGAAATAGTAAAAGCAGTGTCTGTTGCGTATTTGATATGTGTGTCTGGAAGGCACCAGTAACTGTGTATTTAATTCTAACCTTGATGAGTTAGGTTCTCTTACTACCCCATTTGTAAGTGGGGACATGTAGATTTAGGGAGAATGAGCCACTTTCTTAGAGAAGACTCATTAACAAGAAGCACAATCAGGACTGAACCAAAGCTGTTTGTTCCAGAGCCCAGACTTCTTAATTTATGAAGCAAGAAAATGAAAGTCATTTACAGGTTTGGCCTGTGGCTTGCCTCTTTCCTCTCATTTTTAAAAATGTTATTAAAGAACATAGTATTAAAAGGAAATAATTATATACATTAAAAACATCATATATTTATGTGTGACCCCAAACAGTTTCTCCTCTCTCAAAAACCAAAGGCAAACAAAACATAGGCCAGAGGTTGGACACACTTTTAGGAGAGCTTTTTCTAAGAAAATTCATGATTGGAAACTTGGTCTTCTGCTATATTACCATTACATGTATTATTTATATTTTAGTATCATCTTGATTGCAGAGTGATTAAAAACCCCAAATAACAGATTACATGAGATAGAATTTCATTGTTTTTTAATGTAGAACAAGTCTGGAGATGGGCAATTTGGGGCTAACAGGAAGGCTCACAAAGTAAACAGGTGCCCAGGCTTCTGTTAACACACTGTCCTACTGAAATGAACGTATGTCTTCCCAGTCATGACCTAATAAGGGTATCTCAGCTCTAATTAATGCATGTGTAGCCTAGCTATGAAAGGTATGTACAAATTTTAACCACAAGCAGAAAGATTCCACCAGTCAGAACTTAGTCATATGGTGATTCCTGTGGACAAGGGACACTATTCTGGGTTCCAACTAGCCAGTTTCCTATTGGGATTGGGTTAGTAAGGAAGAAGAACAAATGCAAGTGTAGGTACCTGCGTGTCTCTACAGTAGATAGATCTGCAGAGATAGATCTCATCATCAGGAAACTGATGGATATATGCTTCTAAAGTTTAGATAAATATAGATTCAGTGGCTGTTAATTTATTGATACAAATTAAAGTAATGGACATTGGTAACATAAGTACATATTTATTTTGAATAAAATACTTCCTCACAGTCTTATGGTATTAATATGCATGGAAATTCTAATTTATTCTAATATGAATCTTAGAATGTTTCATGTTATTAAAACACTAATGTATTAAAGTGTAATTAAATTCAGTATAATAATTAAGTTCATGAAATAATGAATTTTCAATTTCATTAGTAGAAATTGGGTTATTCAGCAGTTTTACATCTTCTTGACCCAGCTTTGGTGTTTCATATATTTCTAGGAATCTGTCCATTTCTTCTATGTTATCGAACCTATGAGAGTAGAGGTTTTTGAAAGAGGTGTTGATGATCTGCATTTCCACAGTCTGTAGTGATTTCACTTTTTTCAATCCATATTGCATACATTTGAGCTTTTCCTTTCCTTTTAAAAATAAGATTGGCTAGAAGCTTATTTTATTTATTCTTTCAAAGAACCAACTGTTTGATTCATTGATTCTTTGAATTGTTTTCTTAGTCTCTATTGCGTTAATTTCTGCTCTGAATTTTATAATTTCTTCCCTTCCTTTAGCTTTGGGTTTGACTTGCTCTTCTTTTTTTTTTAGAAGTTTAATATGTAGCATCAGGTTTTTTATTTGTGTTCATTCACTTTTCCTGATGTGGGAACTCAGTACAATAAACTTTCTTCTGAGGACCACTTTCATTGCATCCCACAGATTCTGGTATGTTGCATTTGTATTTTTGATCTCTTGTAGGTATTGTTTAATTCCTTCTTTAATTTCCCCTGGGACCCACTAAATGCTCAAGAGTGTATTATTCAATTTCCATGTGTTTGTGGGGTTTTTGCAGTTTCTTTTGTCATTAATTTCTAGTTTTATGGTGTTATGATCTGATAACATGCATGAGATCATTTCAACTCTTTTGCATTTACCTAAATATGTTCTGAGGACTAGTATATGATCCATTTTAGAGAATGTCCCATGTATTGCTGAGAAGAATGTATATTCTGATGTTGCTGGATGGAACACTCTGTATATGTCTATCAAGTCCATTTGCTCACAGGTGTGATTCAGTTCTGTTATTTTTTCCTGATTTTCTGTCTGGTTGATCTGTCCTTTGGTGTCAATGGTGTGTTAAGGTCTCCTAACTGTGTTATTGCGTATTTGATTTTTCATTTCTGTTAATACTTGTTTTGTATAGCTGGGCGTTCTGGAATTTGGTGCATGTCACCAAGTAGTCCCAGGAAGTGGAGGTCAGGAACGAAGGGTGCCAAAATGCCCTGGACAAGGTCGTGAAGTGAGCTATCTCATCACAAGACATGCATGCACTTCTCAGTCACTGTTTCCTGCTGAGGCCTCTTTTCCTCTTGTGTAATTCAAAAGTCATGATGTTTGTTTTTAAAAACCCACCATAAATCCAAACTAAAATATAAATTAAAATGCAAATTGCTATTTTATTTCTCATTCCATTTGATGTCTTCTGTGTATTTTGGCCTGCAGACCTATATAGTTTTATAAAAACTAAGACATGGAATATACATTATTCTGCAATGTTTTTCATATATCTAAAGGTACTAGAGTCACTTTTTGCATTTCAATACATGTAGTTTTACCTTCCTCCGTACAACACCTAGTCATTATTTTCCTGCCTTAAATTGTGGTAGAACAAATACAACTTGTCTGATATTTCACAATCCTATATATCAGTCATGTGCATTTGATAATTTCATCATGTTTCCTATAAGCATAAATTCATCTTCCCCACTTAGCATGTGCTAATATTAGTTGAGAAATCCTTGCTTCCAAAGCCTTGCTTACTTTTGTTGTATGCATCTCGTTTCTTTTGCAACAGATGAACAACAAGTACTCAGAAATGAAGAGACAGAAATCAGTTTGGGGAGCTTCTGCAGCACTATTTTGCACACAAGAATAACCGCTCTGAGGAGAAGTATTTTTATATTGGAGTGGGAACCATTCTAGGAACAGGTGTTTTGGAATCCCACTCAGGGGAGAACTGGAGATGGAAGAGGTTGGGGAAGAAAAGATAAAGTTTCCCTGGCTACCGTCCCATGGAAAGATCAGAGAAACAAGGGGGGCAGATCCCGGAGTATGCCTGGAGCTCACAATACACCCCGGTGTCTTCAGTGGGGAAGAGGAGATGAACACAGTTAGCAAGGTACAGCCAAGATGTAATGGTAGTGTGGCCAAGTCCAGTGTGGAAATGCCATCATTTCCTGTTCCTACATCACCAAAAAATGGGTCCTCTTGATTTATGTAAGCAAAATTTATTTATTATGAAGTTTTTCAATTTACAAGAAGTTACATGAGCTCTTTTGGGGTCCCAGAATCCTTTAGTAGATAGAATGGAGATCCTGTGCCCCACTGATGGAAAAAGTTAGCTCAGAATTTAAATGCATCATTACAGAACCTAGGGCTGTACTTTCATTTTTCTTTATTCTGATTCAGAAGTCAATGTTTCACCTTGAGAACCATGTTTACTTCAAGTCTTTAAGAACCAGATAAGCAGCATTCTAGAGAAAATAGATATGCATCATCTGAGCTATCAGCAAAGGAAATAAATCTAGAAATTAAGCTACTTATTTTTTATTAGTGCCTCTTAGTTTACAGAAAATTTGATTTCATTTCAGTATGTGAATATATTCAGACACATACTGCGGTTGTGGTTCCCTTCACCTCCCTTTTCATCTCCTCTCCCTCCTTCTGATTCCTTTCCTCTTCTCACTTTCTTTCTCTTTTGTGTCTTTATTTCAAGAAATTTACGATAACAGTATCATAGACAAACTGCTTAGCTGGCTCTCACTTAGTATTTTGTTTTCTATTGCTTTTGAATTTACTTAAAATTCAAAGAAACAGCCACTTACCAATCGAATGAAATCCAGCCTGATCAACACATTTCAGTAGCATGTGTTTTTAGAGGCAGAATATATGGAAAATATTGAAGGCATCTCATGTAATATCACTCATGCTTCAAGGTAAATATCAGCTCAAAAACTCAGGTCTTTAAAAAGAGAACTCTGGTAATCTTTTGTGCATCCTCCAAGTTTGGTTTGGAAATAAATCATAAAATTAGGAGGAGCACAGTAATAGAGATTCTATCTAGAAGCTGGGATGGTTCAAGTTGTAATGAATTTTGTAGCCAGAGTGCTACAAATTCCAGAGGACTAGAAACAGGCTCTAAGCAGACACCCAGCTCTTCCATAGATTTTATATAGCTGACTCAATAAGAAGTAGCTAAATACAGCGTGCTTGTTACAGGTCAGGCACTGTGTCAGACACTTTTCACTCCGTGCCTTTAATCCTGGCAGTAATTCTGTGAGATAGGTCCTGTTACTGTCCTCTTTGTTTTATGGATGAGGAGAATGAGTCAAATTGCTTGCCTCAGGACAGGCAGCCTGAGCCAGGCCTGGCCTCAGCAGCTGGGAATCAGAACTTCCAGACCAAGTAGTGCACTGCTATCTGAACGCCCTTCATTCCCCAGAAGTACTGGTTTCACCTGTAGCACAGATATGCTGCTGACTGTGATATAATCTATCTACTGTATGTACTTTCTTCCTCAGGCTAGCTGTGGTGAGTGCCAGGAAAAGAGCTTGTGTGCAGCCCTGGGTTATTGGCCTTATCAGCTTTCTGTCCCTGATTGTGCTGGCGGTGTGCATTGGACTCACCATTCATTACGTGAGATACAGTAAGTATGAGCTGCCCTGGTGGCATGTGACTTACCGCACATATTTCCTCATGTCACTTCCTGTTTTGATCTGCCTCGAGCTTGTTCATTAATCCCTGCAATTCATTTATACTGCCAAGACAAAGAAAGCTTTGCCTTCTTTTTTGCCTCTTTTAATCCTACAAACTCACAAAGATTCTTCCTTCTGTCTTTGATATGCTTCCTGCTGGGAATACTATACTCATTTTCATATTAATAAGTGATAATTGAGTTTGAGGAAGACCCTAAATTAGCTAGGATCCAATAACTTGAATTGTTTGAGGTCACATGGCAATCAGTTTGATTGAAAGTACTTTAACTCTTTGAAATCTTGATATCCAAATAAACTAATGAACAATAAAGGATCCTGCAGCAGTAGGCTTTATTTAGCACTCCTGAGTTGGAAAAATGTTCATAGTGGTAGAGTGTTGAGTAAGTACCTATTTCTTTTATTGAAAATTTTTCATAGGGTATGTTGTAAGTGACTAAAGAGGACAAGATAAGCTGAGAGGCTTAATTATAAACAGGCTCATTTCATGGTTATCAAATATCTCACTTCAACATGAACTGTACTTCTATGTTATTAGAAATGTCTCCAGGGTACTCTGGGACTATTCTTCCACAATACAACAACCTTCTAAAGTTTCCTTGTATTCTGTTTTGGGTTTTAATTAGTTGACTCAACTATGACCTGTTAATTTGATATCTCCCTCTATGACTAGATTAAGCTTTGATGTTCAAGGTTGTGAAACCATAGAAGTTAAGCACTTGACTTTAGATTAATTGGAAATTTGCTGAACATGCTTTCTGTAAAAATAATGATTGGTAAACTGGTTATCTTCCTCCATTCCCTACACAAATCCTGATCTTAATTTTCAAAGCAAAGAGTATCACTTTTAAATAAAGAAATGTTTAAAACAGAAGTGTGTGTGTATGCGCACGCACAAGTGTCAATGCATACATAGAATTCACAGTGTAGGATTTGCCAACATACAGATTTTTAAATTTTAAATAACTTCATTTTAAAAACAAAGATCTGTCTGGATTATGCTTTTAATAAAAAGAATACTAAAATAACTATAATTCTATACACCTGTTAGGAACCCAGTGAATCCCCTTACGTTGTAAGCATCTTTATTTCTTCTTACAGATGCCTAAAACTATAGTTTATTCATTTTTATTTCCAAAATTTAGTAGATTTCTGAATCATATTAGGTACTTTATAGGTGAGTAGTGATTGACAATAACACACAAATGAATCACCTACCTTATTTTCTTTGGATTGTCTGACTTTACAAAAAATTCCTAGTGATGCTAAGGGCCTGATGACTTTTGTGAGGTAAATATTTCCTGATGTCTCCTTTGCTACTTTCCAAGCTGAGATTTACAAGATTCTAAGTCTGTTCATATGCACACAGAGAAAACCTGAAAATTTTTCCAGTTATCTGCTGCTGGATCCTATTTTTTGGATGACAAATTCAGAAATACAGAACTCAGCCTTTGCACTGCCTACACAATACACCTGAAAAAGCAATGATTATTTTAGTGTGTCTTATATGTGTGACTCTCCCTCTGTTTGGGGACATGAATTTATAAAATAGCAAGTATAACAATGGGCATTTAGGAGTTGCCATGGCAAATAAGCCAAACTAAATAGATCTGTTACAGAAATATCCAAATATGGAGGAAAGTGGTTGGATTTGTAAAAAAAACAAAACTATTTTGACCCCTACTTCACAAAGCCCTGCTTGAAATTCTGTGTGTAGTCTATTCAGATTTTTAGGGCTCCATTTCTGCTTCTCTGTGATTTGAATGTCAGTAGGTAAATCTGATTATGAGTAATGTCGTTGCTGTTACAGAATCACAAATCTGTTAGAAATTATGGACACATTCATGTTCACCCAAACTTCATTACTTTTGTGTTAATACTGCCAACATTTTTGGTAACTAGACATACCATATAATTCTGGAAGCTTGAAATATGTTTTTAATACTTACTGACCTATTTTAGGTAAGTAAAATATTGAATGTGGATAAGTTGTTTATACAGTTGAACTCTATGAAACTACTAACATTTAACCATATTTCATTTATATAATTGATAATTTAAAATAATTCAATATAGTAAATAACTCATAAAAACCAAGTTGAAGATTATTGAAGAGTCCTTTATCCTATTTAGTGTGTGTATAACTACTGGCTGCACTAGTCCCCTGGGATCATCTTAGAAATACAAGCTCTTTTTTTAAATTTTTAATTTTATTAGTGCATGTTTGCAGGTCATTTAGTTTACAATCATCTTTGTTCATGGGTGCAGGTACACACCCCAGCTTGTTTCATTTTAATCCCTTTTTGTTTTCTCCCCCTTCCTTCCTTCTCCAATTAGCCCAGTGTTTATTCTTATTGATATTCTTTTTTTTTTGTCTTTTTCTTTTTGTCGGTACCAGGGATCGAACTCATGGCTGCCTGCTTGCAAGGCAGGTGCTTATGCTGCTGAGCTAAATCCCCAGCCCCCTTGTTGATATTCTTAATCTCAGTTCTACAATGTTTACATTCTCCTCGGTCATTAGACTCCTTCGCGAGGCACATCCTCATTCTGCTTTTTCCCTTTTCTGCCTCTTCACCCTTCACCCTTCTTCCCTTGGCCCATTTTCCTATCACAAGAGATCCATCCCCTTGCCCCCTTCTGTCCATCCTTATTATTCTATTTGTTCTTTGCCTCACTCAAATGAGAGATACCTTATGGTATTTAACCTTGTGAGTCTGATTTACTTCATTCAACATTATGTTTTCTAGGTGCATCTATTTTTCTATAAATGTCTCAACTCTGTCATTCTATAAGCAGAGTACTATTTTGTTATATGTAGACACTACATTTTCTTTATCCTATCATCTGTTGATGGATAATCAGGCTGCTTCCAGGATTTAGGTATTACAAATTGTGCTGCTATAAACATTGGTATGCATGTATTACTATAGTAATAATAATATCTTAAACTCTTGAGGGAATGTAGAGGGAGATTTTGAGATCATTAGAATTTTTTTTATTTCAGTTCTTTCAGAAATTTCCATACTGATGTCCATAATGGTTGTACTAGTTTACGTTTCCACCAACAAACTCTTGGATCCAGCTTCAGACCTAATGTGCTACACTCTGGGTATTTCACAGGAGCCACAAGCGATCCTCTTGTGCACCACAGTCTAAGCAGCAGCACTGTAGAACTGTGAATGCAGCCACACAGAACTGTAGACAGACGTCAGAAAAGCAAATCTAATAGAACAGTAGTTTAGAAAGATAGCTACATTATTATTTCAGCAAGTTAAAAACCTTCTTTGAAATTATGCATTGCCAGGGGCATTACTTCATTTCCTGTTATCCTGGCCATTCATGGTAGGGCCATCCAGGATAAGGGGGTTAAGGGGTGGTAGAAGGGCGACACTTTCCCTAGTGTTTACAAAGATCACGGTCATGCAGGGCACCTTGGACTTCCAGTGTCTCCACTCTGACACTTTCTTCATCTATTGCCACCTGTCACTAGGCCTTTCCAGAGGTGGCCAGCAACTTCAGTCTCTGTCCCTCAAGCCTTCTGGAAGACCAAGTGAATCTTTTTATTTTTGTTTGGCAGTTTTTTGTATATAAGTTTTATATTTAAAAATCCCAACAGCTTCAGAGTGGCTTTGGTTTCATTCTACTTCAAGAAGCAGCGTGTAAAAAAAACAAAAGAGTCTGTGCTTTAGTAGATAGGCCTTGGCTTAATTTTGTGTTTTCTGGCTGTGTCACATTAGGGCTGGGAAAATCAGTTATGTTTCTTGGGTTGGAACACCTAAATGTGAATCATATTGCCTTCCCATCACATAATTGCAAATTAAACGAGATACACTAATATGCTCAAAACACTGGTGCTCCAGGTGAGTGTCCTTTTCCCCCTATGGTTTAAGTGAACAGTAAAAGAATGAGAAGGATTATAAGGAAAAGAGAGACTGAGATTGAATGATAGCCCATTTTCCCATAATAACTATGTGCAACTCTCTTGGGCATTATTGTATTCTTAATGTCTGTCACAGAGAGGGGCCAGTATTAATATTAATTGAGTGAATAAATAAATCTCTGATGGTTATGATCTTGATTCATGAAAAAGCTGTACTGGCCTAGATCATGGGATATTTACATGTTCGGTGGCTAAGTAGAGACAGTGGCTAAGGACTCTACAGGAATCTTCTGAGGGTGCTGAGAGCAAACCAGTGGAGTGACAAGGGAACAGGTGAACTAACAGTACTGCCAGAAGCCTATGACAGTTGGTGGTGCCAGCTTTCTAAATTTCTTTTATCAGAATTCCTAGCATTTTAATTTCTACTCTTACCTCTTCAGATAACACAGATTTTTCGCAAACTAAGTCCTTGTGACCAGAAGTGACCTGCCATTTGTTGAATTCAAGAGAAATCTGCTGTCAAAACATTAACAAAAAAGCATTCATCCTTAGGAAGTTCTATCTCATCCTTATTTATGTGCTCAGATAGCAACACTTGCCACCCCAGTAGTTTATTCAGGAATGAAAAGCACATGAGCAATCAGCCCACACCCACAGGGCCGTATTTGTACAATAGCCTAGGAACACCAGGTATTTCTTACAGCTTTTGCATACTAAATCACATGATGATGAATGTTGCTGCCTTTGCTTCTAAGATAAGCCTGGAGAAAGATGACAAAGACGATGTCCTGGGGGAGGAGCATTCTTTTCTGTCTTAGTCTTTTCAGCTGCTATCAAATGGAATCATAATGGTAGTCCACGTGCATCTGATAAGAAATGATTATGGGCTGTTGCCTCTTTTCTTGTAGATCAAAGGAGGACCTACAATTACTATAGCACGTTGCCATTCACAAGTGACAAAATGTATGATGAATTTGGAAGAGAAGGTTCCAAGAATTTCACAGAAATGAGCCAGAGAATTGAATCAATGGTAAGCAGTTTTCCTCCACTTTTAGAGCATTTGCTGTTGCTTTTTAACATTTGTTTTAGTATTCTAGCTTCTAAAAATCCATTCAACTGATCTTTACATGCCTTTGCAAAATGGTAAGAGGCCATAGATAAGTGCTATAAAACAAAATTAACACTACATGATATAGAAGAGTATGTCTTTCAAGCCTGAACCAAATGGCCTTTACTTGTTTATTTATGTCCCTTCTACTCACCTTTCTTTAGCTGAGGCCACAGTTTGATTAGTAAACTCCATCAACCCTGGGGATATGAGGGTAGATCAAATATTGTAGTTGTTTTGTAGACTTCCTAAGAGACCCTGAGCAAAGGCTTGCCAAGATTGAAACTACTCAGACACATACATGATTAGTGTTTTACCTTTTCAAAATATGCAACTGTGAACCATCTTTTGTTTATTTTATTTTATTTTAGATAAAAAAGAAACAGAAAAATCAAGAAGCAAACAAACATAAAAAACAAAAAACAAACAAACAAAAACAACAAAAGCAAAATGACAATAAAAATGACCGAGCAATAGCTATATAGGCTCTCAAAACAAGATGACAGAAATTCAGCGATAGTTGTCACACTGCATATTGTCATCTTCAAAATAGTGCCTAGATTACCAAACACAGGAATAAAACAAAACAGTAAAACAGAACAAAATATTAGATTTAAAAAATAAGGCAGAAGGAAATCCCCCACAGCTGCCACAGTACACACTGCCATCCTCCAAATAGGTGCCCAGACCACCAGCGCCAGGCCTACAAAGTCAATCAAACATACAAGCATCAAGCTATTCCCTCACCTCAGTTCCCCTCATCTCACCCTGAGTCCTCTGAATCAGCCAGTTGCTTACAGGGGAGGTGGGTGTGATGCTTTTCTGGTTTCCCAACCTGTGGTGGACTCCGGTTCACAGGAAGGCCCATGGACCAACTTTTGGTACACATTTCTACAGGAGACCCATGGGTACAGCTCTCTGTCCTTAAAACATCAATATTTATATTGAGCATCTATTTACATTTAATCAAATATTTGAGGAATTGGAAAAGTTATTCTTATAGGCCAAAATAATAAGGGCCTGAGTGATTGATGCTTGTCATTATCAGAATATATAAAGAATAATTTTGACTTTTCTTTTGTGAGGTAATTGATGGATGATATAATGGAAAAGACACTGAACCAGAAGTTGGAACCTATAGTTTTAACACCATCATCAAGCCAGTGATATGCCATTTGGCACCTCTCTTTATCATTCTGGACACATTTTCATACATGAAAATTAAGGTGTTAAATATATATTTTTCAAAGTGCCTTCTAGTGTAAATATCTTGAATTAGAACATAAGAGAAGTGATTTGTGTCAGTTTTTATTTACTGTAATGAAATAGCAGAGGCCAATTACTTCATCAAGAAAAAAAAAAGGCTTCTTTTGACTGACGGTTGTAAAGCTAGGTCAGGAGCCACATGCACTGTGATTGTCTTACTGGCATCTCCAGGTTGAGCCACGTGGCAAAAGATGAGGTGCACATGGGAATGTTCTTCTGTTCTCTCTCTTTTCTTGTATAGACATTAGGATTCAATTAGGGGGCTCTGCTCTAATGGCCTTATCTAATCTAATCACCTTCCAAATGCTTTACCTGTTAGCATCATAGTCAGTTTGAACCTACACTTCTTTACTACCTCCCAGTGAGGATTAAATTTCAACAAAGAAGTCTTAGGAGAAGCACAACTCATGCCTAAACTATAGCAGGGCCATACTCCTCCCCTCTGACAAACTGCTGAGCAAAGTGAAAGACAGGGGATCTGGTTATCTTGCTGAGATTAAATCCTGCTTACATCCGTATATGCAAACGGCAGATCTGGAACATCTCTGAAGAAACTCTGAAGACAAGATAGAAATAGACTTATAAAATAAGAAAAGAAATGTAATTTAGAAAGTCAAGAAACAATACAACTATTTTTCTTGTTTTTTGTGCCATTTGCCAAATTAAACTTTTAAACTTTAGATCAATTTGATCTAAACAAATATAGATAGGACTCTATCAGTAATGCTTCCAATATTAATATTTTTGAAATTATTTGATAAAATAATCTTAAGTAAAAGTGTCTAACATAACTCTTCAGAGGACTTAGTTGTCTTACTGTACTTGGATACACAGACTCAGGAGTCAGTGAAATGTAAGAAACAGCCCCTAGCATATCACAATCATGGTTAGTAAATGGTCATAAAACAAAGGCCCAGAATGCTGAACTCCTTACTTATCTACACTTCTAACTTTAAAAATTAAGTTCACTACACATACTATTTATAATAGTAAGAAACATAGCCAAAATACATGCTCCCATCATGTTAAAATAATATTCACAAATGTGTTTGTTAGGTATTGTAAACTCCTGCAGGCTTTCTAGAGAGCATTTTGGGTACTGTTCTAGGTACACATCTTGCCAGAATACTGACAGCTTTTTCATTAGTTTTGAGAACTACATACCACCTCTATGCAACCATTTCTGTTACTCAGGTATCACTTGATGAAATTATTTTGTTTTCTTTGTCTACCTAGAAGAAAAGCCCTGGTTTCAAGAATGTAAATACTGACCTTTACTTTTCAAAAGACATATTAGTTTGTAAACATTTCTAAAAATTTTAAACTTTGATGTCTTTCTGGGTAATAGAGCAGAAGTCACTTCTGGCCGCCCTCTGCCGCCCCAGCTGCATTCACATTCAGGAGGATGGTGCAAGCATCACTGCATGGGGACCGCAAGGCTCCTCAAGTCCTGTGCATCATGGAATGGCTACAGTGTTGTTTGCTCTTTCTTTTTAAACAATATCGCTGAGCTATGAATTATCTTGAATACCAATAAATTGTTCTTGCTGACATATTTTAAATATTTTTTTGAACAGGTAAAAAGTGCATTTAATGAGTATCCACTGAAGGGAGAGCTTGTCAAGTCTCACATTTTCAAGTTCAGGTATGTGGACCTAAAATGCGGACTTCTGTGTTCCATTTAAAGGTGAGGCTATCATCGTGGGCACAATAACTATATTTTAAAGTATTAAT
The DNA here is from genome assembly GCF_034190915.1 of Cavia porcellus. Taxonomy (NCBI): domain Eukaryota; kingdom Metazoa; phylum Chordata; class Mammalia; order Rodentia; family Caviidae; genus Cavia; species Cavia porcellus. The sequence continues at coordinate 43,344,026 of NW_026947513.1, read as the reverse complement.
GACATAATTCTATTCAACAGCATTTATGTCACACCTGTCCTGTGTGAACTGTGGCTTACAGTGTCCCTTACCCTTCTACTAACCCTGATAGTGAGTATGTACAATGTGCCTGCTAGAGACAGAGTGAAATCCAGGCCTGTGTGATAGCATTGTTATTTGATGATCTAACACACATCCCTTGACTTAGTTGCAGTATCCTATATGAAACAGTACAGTAGAGATTTGTCTTTATCTGTTGGTTCTCCTGTCAAGTTTGTTTACTTTCTTCTATTCTGCCTCCTTATGCTCCAAATGAATCCCAGATCTGCCAATCAACTACCAATAAATAGACAAGTTCAGAATATAATATTTTAAATAAAATACTACATTCAGATTTTACATAATATCTTAAAGCAAATTATTTTCTTTTTTTGAAAAATAAGATAAAATGGCAGTATTGTTCTAGTGACAAAATTTTAAGATTCATTCCCATGTCTGTTACTTAGCTAACATCTCTGAAGCATAACTTTGACCACCTTCTGAAAATTCTGGACTCTACAGTGTGTGAGATAGTGTCTGTCCTTGGATTTGCCACTACTGTTCCAATCTTTAAATTTCTACTTTCTACATGAATTTCTAAATAGTGGAATTCCACTTTCTAACTCCGGTCTGAATTACCTTTCTGATTTCAGTAACTGTATGCTTGCTGATGTACATCTCCACAAAGAAGTCCCACAGAAAATTCCTTGATGTAAGGAAAACCCAGGCACATTACTGAGAACCTGGCAGTCCCTGTCCCCGCCTCCCCTTTGCAGGCTCCTTCAGAGCTTGTATATTCTTCCAGGTTTGCCTCGCGAGGCTCTTTCCTATTTGCTCACCTCCTCGTCCCTGTGGCTGCTGCTGCTGCTTGATATTCTTTCTTCTCTTACTGCCACAGTTACAAGTGTGAGTTTCTTAGGAACGTGTAAACAGTCTCAGACACGTCGAAATATGAAAGGATAATTTGAGCCTGAAAAAATGAATCTGATTTAAGAATTAGCTAAACACATAAATATGCTCACTATGCTTTTTGTTTGTTTGTTTTGTTTTCGTACCATGAATTGAATTCATCTCCTTGGGCTTGCCAGGCAGGTGCAGCACTAACGGAGCTGTATGCTCAGAATAAATTTGCTCAGTCTCAGCTCAAAATATTAGAAAGAATAAGTATAAATTTCTCAGAAAAAAAGGAATGATAAAGATAGTTTGAAAAATGTTTAAGAGAATAAAAGAAAAATTAGGCCATTAGAAAAGGAAAGCAGGGAAGGACATTTCTGAAAGAAGCGTCAGTCTTGCTAAAGATAAGTATCTTCAAGGGGAACATAGTGGGAATCAAAAGATGCTCCTAATACCACGTACAGTGAGTGCTGGAAAGAGTCCAGCTGATGTGACAGCTGGAAGCCATGCCTGTTCCAGTAGGAAGCAATTCTCTGGGACAGAAGGAGGAGAAACAGGCTGTAATGAAGTAGATATCAGGCAGAGGGTGTCTGCCCTGTCATGAAGGTTCACCAGGATTAGAGAAGTAGAAGACAAGTTGAATACTGTGGTACAGAAGCTTTTATTTGTTTTTAGTCTGGACTAAGAGAAAAAGGAAAGAATAAACAATAGTACAGGACTGCTGAGGCAGTGAAAAGTTTGAGACAGAAAAAACTTAATATGAGTGTATTTTCTTTCTGATTGCAAAAGCTATATAAAATTCCAGAAACTCAAATATGAAATAAAAAGCAAACTCCTCTTACCCAAAGTCCCATCCCAGAATAACATATCCTTCACAATTCATCGTGAGCTTTATTCCAAGGACTGTGTGAAGATCTACTTAAACTTTAACTGACTGAATCTTTTACTAAAAGCACTTGTCAGTGAAAATGTAGCCACTGTCCCATTGATGAACACTTTGACTGTTAGTTATTCATATTTAGAACATGAGGCAAATGCTGTCAGAGAGGATACTCACATTTATAACATATGAAATTCTCACAATGCAAATGAGATTCTCATTTGTTTCTGTTTGTAGTTTATGAGAGCCAGTGTTGCTACAATGTTTGGGGAACAGAAACTCTGTTAGGAACTGACTGTGAAAGGAGGCACTGAGTAGCCAGTGTGACTGCAAGGTAGCACAAATGGCATTAAGCCTAATTAATGCTTTCTCTTGAAAAATACTGTCACAAAAGTCATGCAATTTGAGAAGTTTTCAAAAAGCCTTGTATTAAGAGTTGTTTTGGAGAGCCTGAAACTTACTTGAGAAGTCAATAGATTTAAGGAACTAGAATTAAACTCAATAGCCAAATGTACAGTTGATTTTATACTTACCACACATTTCACATGGTAATTTTGAATGGTTGATGAGATAAGTATCTTTTTATATCAATAATCATGCACTTGATTAGACCTCTTGGTAGTTAGGGCACTGTGAGCCTACTATCTTACCATCAGGGTAGACAAGTTGGAGTTGTTTTTTTTTTGACACAGGGTCTCACTGTGCAGTTCAGGTTGGCCTTAGGCTCACTTTGTGGCCCAGGCTGGTCTTGAACTTGCTGGTCTCCTCCTGCCTCAGCCTCCTGAGTGCTGAGATTACAAGAGTGCACCACCATGCCTGGTTTTGAGTTTATGGCTCCGTGTGTGTGTGTGTGTGTGTGTGTGTGTGTGTGAAATGAATGATAAAGAAGAAAAAACAAGTTGTGCTGTTACCATAAATCAGTCAAGCACCTTCTTTCCCTTTCTTTCTCCCCTTCTCCCTCCCTCCCTTTTCTCCTTCATCCTTCACTTTCTCCTTCCCTTCTTTCTTTCATTCTGTTGTCTTGTTTTTTGGTCCACAGTCAGGAGGAAGATGGACCACTGGCTCACATGCTGCTCATTTTTAGAATCCGTTCTACTGAAGATCCTGAAGTCATTAATAAAATTATTCAACGTGTTCTACATAAAAAGCTGAAAAATGCAGTAGGACCTCCTAAGGTTCATCCTGAGTTAGTTGAAATTAAAAGTAAGTTTTTTGTTATTTTGTTTACTTCTCTCACACAGAAAACTTTTATGTTAAATTTGGACACTGGTTTTAATTTCTTGGATGTCCTTTAATTCTGGGGTTCTACTCTCAATAAGATATTGCTTTGTAAGTGAATTAGTCCTAATAAAGTATGCTAATTTTTATAAGGTTCTTAAACATGCACCTTATTCTATACCGTTTCTTTGTTTTTCAGAAATCAACAAGACAGAATCAGACAGCTATCTGAACAATTGTAAGTTTAATATGTTTATTACAGTTGCATTACCCATACAAAGTGCTGACTCCAGGCCTAGTCTTTCATTTGCCTACAGAAGAGTACCCCACCAAGTTCAGAGGAGACATTTACTGGTTACAGAATCAGTGCATTCTACATTTGTCTTTAAAAATGCAAGAAACTCTGTTATTTACCAGTTAGGAATGTTTATTAATTTATCTATTTATGTAAATATGGAGCCAAAAGATAATCTTATTTTATAAATGGCATATGTCCTTCTTACCAATAGTTATTGAGGGCCTATAATTGTAAGACAATAAGAATACAATAAGGATAAGATATAATCTTGGCCTAAAGTAGTATATATGCGAGCACTAGATTCAGAAAACTATTGTAGGAGCATACAGTTCCACAATAACAATTCTCAACCAAGGGTAATTTTATTGCCCAAGTTATCGTGTACCACTATAGCAATTTTTTCATGACTGTAGGTATTTTTATGATGTAAATGCTACTGGAGATATCTAATATGCATGAGGCTGGGGTCCTCTACAACACTCAGTAAAGCACAGAGCAACTACCCTCAATAATTATTTGTTTCAGCCAGGCATGGTGGTGCACTCCTGTAATTCTAGCACTTGGGAGGCTGAGGCAGGATTTTTGCAAGTTTGAGACCGATCTGGGCTACAAAGTGAGCTCAAGGCCAGACCGAACTACATAGCGAGACCTTGTCTCAAAAAGACAAATAGATTTAAAAAAAAGAATTATATAGTTCAAAATGTCTTTGGTGACAAAATTGAGAAACTGTATCATAAACAATGCTGAGGAATATTGTATATATATGCACAAATACAATATATACAAACATAGAATGTGTTTTGTTTGGTTTTTGTTGTTAAGAAGCATCAAAGAAGTTATAACCAAACCAGTATGAAAGCAGGGAAATTAGGAGATCATCCTAGGAGAGATCATGTCTGATTTAAATCTTACAAGATGAATAGGAGCTGACTGTCAGAACAATGAAGGTTTGCAGAAAGATATGAACATGAGAAAACATTTGATACTTGACCACGAAGTACAAGAAAGTTGGTATATAGTAACATGGATGGAATCTTAGAACAACTCCTGTTATTGTGAATGATAGCATTCTAATTTCTTTCTTGGTAACTTCATTACTGGTGTATAGGAATGCTGTTGATTTTTTTATCCTGCTACATTGCTAAATTTGATTATTAATTCTAGGAGTCTTTTGGTGAAATTTTTGGGTCATCTATGTAAAGGACCAGGTTTTCAGCAAATAGTAATAATTTGGTTTCTTCATTCCTATATATACCCCTATATTTCTTTGTTTTGCTTGGTTGCTCTGGTTAAAGTTTTGAGTATCATATTGAACAGGAGTGGTGATAGTAGATGTCCTTATTTTGTTCTTGATTTTAAAGAGAAAGCTCTAAATTTTTCTTATTTAATATTATGCTGGCAGGAGTTTTGTCCTAAACGGGTTCTATCAGGTTGAGCTAAGGTCCTTCTATGCTTTTTTTCTTCAGATTTGTTTAAAAATTGTGTGAGTTCTCTTACATGAGAAACCTGAATGACAGATAAATCAAAGAGCAAAATAAAAGATAGCAAAATAAAACTTAGCAAATGAGAAGGGGACTAAGAAATGTTTGAAGGCGGGGGTCAGGGGATGTGAAACAACTTTATGGTCTGTATGTACATGTATCAGATACCCAGCGTGAATGTCTTCATTATGTATTGCGAATATGTACTATTAACAAATTTTAAAGAAAACAAAATTAGTGTTAATTAGTGTATCATCTTTCTTTGGCAGGCTGTGGGACCCGAAGGGTCGCATCTGTGAAAGAGAGTGTCAGGATTGTGGGTGGGACAGAGGTAGAAGAGGGAGAATGGCCGTGGCAGATCAGTCTGCAGTGGGATGGGGTCCATCGCTGTGGGGCAACTTTAATCAACAGTTCCTGGCTCGTGAGTGCTGCTCACTGCTTCCAAAAGTAAGTCCTGGCCTTAAGAATGTTTGGGGTCAGTGGAGGGCATTGTTTCCCTATTGACAAGTAGGTATTACAAAGAGAGTTCAGGTCTCATGAACCTTAGTGAGGGGTTTTGTGTCCTGAAATTGAAAATGATGTCAACATGTTTCTGTAGATAAATTATTGTCAACAAACATATGATAGTTTGTCAAAGAAAGCACACACTTTAAAATCATCTTCATCTTTTAAGCTTGATATCAAAGTGAAGAACCGAGGATCTTTATTGGAGACAAAACCTGGACAGATTGTAGGATTGACCTCAATGTGGAAATTCCTTGGAGGAAGAAAGCTAAATTAAATATGAATAAATTGGGAGGTAGCAAATTATACAACTGAGTATGTTGGCCAGTTCTATTATCAGGAATACAGATCTTTTCAACCCAGTCTCAACCCAGGATATAGAACAGTAATGCTTCGTTAAATGAGTGTACGGCCTTTATGGTTGCTAGAGAAATGTGTATATTTGTTCATTGAGAATATTAAGCACATAGAATAAATGTAAATTTGTAATTCTGTAGAGGTTGTTATCTCTGTATGGACTTTGGAGTCACTGTTGTCCCATCACATCAAAAGGCTGTGGGTCCTAGCATTTATAACCTAGCCCATGGTCCATGGTGGCTTTTCTACCTGGTCTGCCCCCAACTCGACTCTCAGGTTAGAAAAGGTTTGTTTTAATGGATAGAAACTATTACTTTAAAAAAGAAAAATTATATTGACAGCTTTGGACTAAGTTATTTCATATCAGTGACTAAATTGCTAGCACAGTACAATAGAATTTATCCTTTATTTTTTCTCCCTAGGTATAAGAACCCAACCAGATGGACTGCTTCCTTTGGAGTAACAATAAATCCCTCCAAAATGAAAACAGGCCTCCGGAGGATAATTGTCCATGAAAAATACAAGCACTCATTGCATGATTATGACATTTCTCTTGCAGAGCTTTCTAGCCCTGTTCCTTATACAAATGCAGTGCATAGAATTTGTCTCCCTGATGCAAGCCATGTGTTCCTCCCAGGGGATGAGCTGTTCGTGACAGGATTTGGAGTAACACGGAATAATGGTGGGCATCTAAAGAGAAACTCAAATCATATTGACTTCATTTGGGATTCTAAGGCGTTTGAGGAAAAGAATGTTTTTAATCCCAAAATATGTTGGTTGGTTGGTTATATGGACCAGAGTTAAGTCAATCTCTGTGTCATTTAAAAGATGCAGAAATTATTTTCTGCCTTAATTTACTATTAATTACATATTCCCTACAGTAATATTTGAAAAAGCAAATGTAATTATCCAGTTTAAGAGATATGAGAGCATTGATGTATCCAACAGTGAAGGTCAGGTAATCATAAGTCCACTGTTCTCTCTGAACAAAACTTCATAACCTTAAAAATGGACTAGAACTTACTTAAATAACTTGTGTTTCTTTCCTATGTACCTGAATTTTCCAGTTAGGAAAGAATTATCTTCTTAAATTTTAGTTTATCTAAATCATACATATTGTATGATTAAATATTACCATTTTATTTCATACTTATTAAAGACTTTTTTCTTCAGGTTTACAAAGTATGTGTACATCTACAAATGAAAGACTTTTATCCTTTTAGGTTACGCTCAGAATCGTCTTCGGCAAGTACAGATTAATCTCATAGACACTAAAACTTGCAATTCACCTCAAGTTTACAATGGTGCTATAACTCCAAGAATGTTATGTGCTGGTTTCTTAAAAGGAAAAAGAGATGCATGCCAGGTAAGTGCCTTTATCTATTAGCGATGTAGGGGAAACATAGCTCCAAACCTGCACTGTGTCAGATGTGCCAGCTTTGTGTCCCTTGATATCACAGAATGAATTTCAAGAGACTACAGAGGTTAAAAGTGGGAATGGTTTGTTGATAGATACCTTCTGAGAGACAGGAGAGGTCCTGGAGTGGGTGGCCATTGAGGCCCTTTGTGTGGAGTAATTTATCCAGCACAGTCACATTGTGGATACAGTGTGTGTCAGGCTGTATTCAGCCTATACAGTTACTAGGGTAGCTCCTTAGCTAACATTGACCCAGTTAGGAAGCAGGTTACACGGAAGGTACACGGAAAGAGCAAAGGCATTTGGGGAAGAGATGGTTCTTGATGCTCTGCTCACTCATCTGGTGAATAGATGCCTCTCTGGACTTCCTGTACCAGAAGGTACTCATCCAAGTGTATAATTCCAGGTTACTGCTCATCCTTTAGGGAGCATGGCAGGCTGGCCACTGCATCTTCATCTTGAGGGCTGACCTCAGATGTCTCTCCAGCCACAGTTCTGATGTCTATTTTTCACTGATGCCCTTGAGAGCCAGCCCCTCTCTGACTGTATATTAATCTGTATCTAATTTAGCCACTATGTCATTATTAGGCTGTGTAAAGTTTTGTTCATCTTTTTTGAAATCAGTATTGATTTACATGAAGTTACAAAGAGTTTATACCAGATTTGTATACCAGTTTTCCTCAATGATTGTATCTAACATAACTATAGTACAATATAAAATCCAAAAAATTAACAAAGTGCATTTAGATTGATGGCATTTTGCTGCATGTATAGATTTATATATCCACCACTGAAATGAAAATGAAGTCTGTACCATTACAAAGATCTAGCTTATCAGTAACATTTTGTGCCCCTACTCACATTACTAACATCTGGCAATCACTAATTTGTCTTCTTTCTCTATAATTTTGGAATTTCCAAAATGTTATAAGAATAAAATCATGCAGTAACTTTTTGGAATTTCATTTTAATTTTTCTATTAATATTTTTGACTATCTGTAGAACAATTTTAATGTCTCTTCTGTTATCTGTCTCTGTCTCTCCATATATATCTGTCTTATTGTCTACTGGTATTAACATCTTACTAGTTTAAATGGAGTAAAGAACAGAAAGCTTACTTTCCTTCAGTTCTCTTATTGCTTCCATGATTGGAATTTTGTTTTCCTGTATATACTGAGAAACACATCATAGAATGCTTTTCTTCAATTTCCAAACATAACTTAGAAAACTCAAGAGGAGAAGGAAATTATTTTTATTCACAGTTTTGTTCTTCCCCCTTTCCTAATTTGATTATTCCCTTTTTTTCTTAAAAAAAAAACACACCTTTTTTGTCTTAGAAACTTCTATCAGCAATAGTAATAATAATAATAATAATATATCATTAGTCTTTTTGAGACAAGGTTACACTATGCAATTAAGGTTGTCCTTGAACTTGCTTTGTGGCACAAACTGGCCTAAACTCACAGTGAATATCCTGCCTCTTGAGTGCTAGGATTACAGGTGTGCACCACCCATCTGGCAATCAGCCATTCTTCAGTGTAGGTCTGCTGCTAGAAAATTTTCTTAAATTTCCATTGTGTGCCAGTGTCTCAAATAAGTAAGTCTGTTTTACCTCCTTCTGGAGCATGGACATCTTTTCAAATCCTGGTTCTGCTATACAGGTTATATAGGATTGTGTTGTCAACTTTGAATCTTTGACAGGTAAAAATATTGACCTCCTTATCTTTATGTATATTACTGATAGTAAAATCTTGGACAAGGCCAAAGAGTCAAAGTGGTGATTTAGGTATGTCACTAAATTCTCTTGTAATGTTTTTATTCATACATGTTTCCAGTACAGGATGTTTACATTCATCTTAAGGAGGGAGTACATGTACTGAATATATCTTGATTCCTTTTATTCCCTTTCTCTCCCCATCCATCTCCATCCATCCCTCGATCCCCTCTCCTTGTTTTCGTTATTATTATTATTAGTTTATGTTTTCAGCATATAAAGATTGACATCATTGAGGGTAGTTAGTACATGCACATGACGCATTTTAAATCTTTCTAGGCCCTGTCCCTACCTTACTCCCCCGCCCAGACTGATCGTTCCCTTCTCATTTGCAAATTGTTTCCTTTTAACAATCCTTTATTTTGCTCTGTACTTGTACTGATGATTACTCAAATAAGAGAAATCATATAGTACTCAAGCTTGTGCCTGATTTATTTTACTTATGTTTTCAAGGTGTATCATTTTCCTACAAATGTCTCAAATTCACCCTTATTAGTAGCCAAGTAATGTTCCATTATGTAGAGACATATTTTCTTTATTCACTTACCAGTTGATGAACATATAGGCTGCTTCCAAGATTTAATTATTAAGAATTATGCTGCTATAAACATTGGCATGTAAGTATTTCTGTAATATGATATCTCTAGCTCTTTTCAGAAGATATCCAGAAAAGAAACATCCGGGCCAAGTGGAATTTCTGTTTTAATTTTTTGAAAAATCTCCATACTGATTTCCATTATGGCTGTACTAGTTTGTTTCTCACTAACAATGGAAAGGGTTCCCTTTTCACTGCAACCATGCCAGTATTTGTTATTATTTGGTTTCTTGATAATTGCCATTCTTTCTGGCATAACAAAAATCTTAGTGTCATTTTAATTTGCATTTCTTTAACGGCTGGAGGTATTCAACATTTTTTTCATATATTTATTGGCCATTGTATTTCTTATTATGTGAAATGTCTACTTACTTCACTTACCCATTTTTATTGGATCATTATGTTGGGGGTCTACTGTTTTTTTTTTTTTTAGCTCTTTATATATACTAGATACTAGTCCCATTCCTGAGGAATAGCTAATAATTTTTTTCTCTTCTGTAAGTTGTCTCTTACTCTGTTGATTCTTTTGCTTTATAGAAGCTTTATAATTCGATGTAATCCCACTTGCTGATTCTTATTATTTCATGGGCAGTTGAAGTTCTGTTCAGAAAGTCAGAAGGTCCAATGGCGTCAAGAGTTTCACTTATTTTATATTCCAGTGGATTGTTTCTGCTATAATATTTAGACATTTGATCCATTTTTATTTTAGTTTTGCATTTAGTTTAGCATGGTGAGAGGCATAGGTTCAGCTTCAGGCTTCTGCATATAGTCAGTTTTCCCAGAACCATTTGCTGAAGAGTTTCCCTTCCAGTATATGCTTTTGGCCACTTTGTCAATGAACAAATAGCTGAATGTGTCTGGAGTTGTTTCTCTAGCCTCTATTTTATTAATCTGCAATGTCCACTTTTGTGACAATATGATGCTTTTATTTTTTTGTAAGTTATCAGGTCATGACCTAGATTCCTGATCTCCCAAACAAGTGTACGGCGGAGGTTAAATAAAAAGAGATAAATTGTATGATTTTTTTAGGGATCCAGGAGGGTCAAAACCCTTTAATTAAGCTCACAAATCTGAGGGCTGAGACAAAGAGTTTTCTGGACCACCCACTTTATTTATTAGGTCCAACAAGGGGCAGGGAAACTCAGTAAAGCCCAGGCAATGAGCAGAACCTTGGGAGTCACTTCAAGGACATCTCCAACTAATGAATCAAGTCAATTCAGTAGCACTGTCTTATCATGAAGACATGGTAGAAGTGAAACTGTAGGAATAATTTTTGCAGCTGCAGTCTCTATCTTGTTAATTGGGGTTGGAGCCAAGTGTCCACAGCTGTGGCCTTATCTTGCCCTTTGAGGTATCTCTGGTCTCACAGGCCACTACAGGCCTCAGCCAGGGCCAGTGATTCATAGAGGTTCACTTACTATGAATCATCTCCTGTCGCCAGGCAAGGGGCCGAGGCCTAGGACAGACTCACAGATAAACATAGAAAGCCAATTAGTAAAATTTAAATCCTGCTCAGAGCTGCTTCTCAATGGTCTCTAACAGTAAGTCCCTGTAGCCTTGTGCTGAACGTCAAGTAACGTATTTGAATGCTTCCTGCTCTTCTCTTTCTCACCTTTATCATGTTTGCTATTCTGGGTCTCTTACAATTCTACAGGAATGTTAGATTTGCTTTCTCTTGGTGTGTAAAGAATGCACATTGGTAGTCTGATTGGGGTGGTGTCAAATCTATGCATCAATTTTGAAAAAATGGCCATTTGACAATATTTGTTCTGCCTCTCTAGGAACAGGGGAAATCTTTCCATTTTTGGGGGTCCCTTTTTAAACTCCTTTTTCAGAGTCCTGTAGTTTTCTTTGTAGGTCTTTCACTTCTGTGGTTAAGTTTTATCCTACATATTTAATTTTTCTTGATGTTATTATGAGTGGTATTGTTTTCCTAATTTCTTTGTCTGTGACTCATTACTGTATACAGGAAGGTTACTGATTTTTATGTGCTGAGTTTGTGTCCTGAAACACTGCTAAATTTGGTTAGTAATTCACGGGACTTCCAGTGGAATTTTTTGAGTCTGCTTTGTAGCAAATCGTGGCATCTACAAATAATGAAAACTTGACTTCTTCTTTTCCTATACATCTTTATTTGTTTTCCTTCCTTGATTGTCGTGGGTAATGTTTTTTTTTTACTTTTTTTTTAAATTTTATTTAAGGAGGAAAAGAAAAAAAAGCAGAGAAAGGGTACAAGTTATACAGAATTTCAGAAAAAAATAAACAGTAGGAAATCACTAGTTAATGGATTACATATTGTCATCTTAGAAATATTTGTTCAAGTTACAAAATTAAAGCTTATATAGTGGACATTCAAACAGTGAGACCAAACAGTTCTGTTCAATGATCCAACAAAACCCAGTAATATCATTGTCTATCTTATACACTTAAATATACATGCAGTTATATCATTTAGAGCACTTTCTTTTCCTCTCTTTTGTACAATGACTAGTACACATTTTGGGTTTTATTGCTCCCACAGTTCTTATTACTTTTTTTGGAAGAGAGTAAAAGCAAATGTGAAATAACAGAACAGAGTCGGTCAAATCAAAAGGGTGGACATAATAGATAATGTAAAAACGTAATACAAGGTGATCAACAATGGTTACCATAGTGCCTCCCGCTATCTCTAATAGAATTGCCTATATCATCAGTTATAATAAAATTGAATAAAACAGTAAAGAACGAAACCAACAAAACCAAAACATTGGAGACATTACAGGTCTTCAAAAGTAGATAATAGTCAACCAGAATGGGCGTCATAATGAATCCCACTATCTTCACAGCTGTTGCCTATACTTTCGAACCTGGTACTATCAAGCAAAACAGAATAGAGGAACATCAGTCAAAACAAGATGGTGAGAGCAATACAGGGCTTCAAATAAAGTTAATAGTAAATCAAAGTGGGTTACTATAATATATCCTGCTATTTTTATTTCTTTTTCCCTTAATTAAAAGGATAAAAATAAAAAAGTAAATAATAAAATGGAGATTGAGATAAAAGAGGGCATAACAACAAAACAGCGCAGAAAAAAACATAACCATTTAAGCAAAATAGTGTTTTACCACAAGATAATCCCGACATAGAAGTAGTTACCATATTGTCTCTTTCCTTGAAATCTTTGAGTATAACTTCATATGCTGTAGCATCAAATATATCAAAACAATGTAAAACCATTCAAGAGAATGACAGTATTACAAGGTATTTAGAATCAACTAACAGAAAATGAACAATGGTTTCTGTATAATCTCTTTGTCTATAAAAGTTTTTGTATCTTATTGGATTTTATTATGTGTGATAGTGGGTAATGTTTTGAGTACTGTGTTGAACAGAAGTAGAGAAAGTGGGCATCTTTGTCTTATTTATAATTTTGGAGGGAATACTTTTGGTTTTTCCCCATTCAACATGATGTTGGCTGTTGGTTTGTCATAAGTGCATTTTTATCACATTCAGGTTAGTTCCTTTTATACCTATTTTTTTCAAAAGTTTTGTTGTTGTTGTTATCAGTAATGGACATTGGATTTTGTCAAATGCTTCTTCTGCATGTATTGGTGTGATCATGGTGGTTCTTGACCTTACTTCTTTTTATGTGATATATTACATTTATTGATATATAAGCATAGTTCCAGCATTGGAACCCTGAGATGAAACGTACTTAGTGTATGTTGAATCTATGATCTTTTGATGATTTCTGCATTCTATTTGCCAATATCTTCTTAGATATTTTTGCATCTATGATCACGAAGGAAATCGGCCTATAATTTTTTTTTTCAACTACGACTTTGTCTGGGTTTGACATCAGAATGATGCTGGCTTCCAGAAATGAGTTTGGAAACACTTTTTTTTCAATTTCATTGAAGATTTTCAGGATTATAATTATTGAAGATTTTAATGGTTATAATACAATTATTCACGGTAGTTGCTAAACATCTTTTGAATTTCAATGATGTCCATTGTGATTTCAACTTTTTTATTTCTAATTGCATTGACATGAGTCTTTTCTCTCTTTTGATGTGTTTGGCTAATGGTTATCTATTTTGTTTATTTTTTTGAAGAACCAATTGTTCAACCTTTTGATTCTTTATATTGCTTTTCAGGTCTGAATTTCAGTAATTTTTACACTGATGTTATGATTTCCTCCCTTAAATTTGGTTTGTATTTGTTTTGTGGTTGTTATTTGGGTATCTTGAAGCTCATCATTAGGTTATTTATTTGAGATCACTTTGTTTCTCTAATGTGAGCACTGATTGCCTTAAACTTCCCTTTTAGGACTGCTTTCATTGTGTCCTATAGGTTCTGGTTTGTTGTGCTGTCATTATTTGATTCCAGAAATTGTTTAATTTTTTCCTTGATTTGTTCTGTGACACGTTGGATGTTCAGGAGTGTGTTAAATTTACAGGTGTTGGTATATTTTTGTGATCTTCTCTGTGATTGATTTCTTGTTTCATTGCACTGTGATCTGATAGTAAAGATGAGATTATTTCAATTCTTTTATATTTATTTAAGTGTTAGTATGTGATCTATTTTGGAGAAATTCTATGTGCTGCTGAAAAGAAAGTGTGTTGTGTTGTCACAGAAGAACATGCTATAAATATCTACTAAATCCATTTGTTCAAAAGTGTAGTTTAACTGTAACATTTCTTTATTTTATTTTTTTGTTTCCTTGATCTGTTTCTTTGTGAAAGTGGGGTATTGAATGTTATGATTGTGTTGGGATTTATTTGAGCCTTTGTATCCTTCAGTATTTGTTATATGAAAGATAAGTGCTTCAGCATTTGGTGCATATAAATTTACAAATTTTATTTCTTATTGTTGGATTGTTCCCTTAGCTAGTATGTAGTGAACTTTGCTTCTCCTGATCACTTTTAGGTTGAAGTTTACTTTGTCAGAGACTAAAATTTTTTAACCTTCCTTGCTTTTGTGGTCCTAGTGCAAGAAATATTGTTTTTCATCTCTTAATTTTTAGGCTATGTATATCATTTCAGATTGAGTTTATTGGATGTAACAGGCTGTTAGATTCTGTTTTTTGATCCAGTCTGTCAGTTGGACTTTTAGCCAGGGAACTAAGGTCTTTAATACTAAGATTTATTACCAAAAGTTATTGGCTTATTCCTGGCATTTTACTGTTTTTCTGTTGATAACTGCTTCATTTTGCTTTTTGTATACATATTTGCTGCTTGATTCTGTTCCATCTGACTTTTTGGATTCAGGGGCTTGTCTTTGTCTAGGATGTTCTTGAGTATTTTTTGGAGTGATGGTTTGGTGCTCATACATCTCTTACATTGTTGTTTGTCTTGAAATGATCTTATTTATTCTTATATCAATTTATTTTGAAAGTTTTTTAGGATATGTGAATCTGGGTTGAAAATTGTTTGCTTTTAGGACTTAAAATAATTCACTCTAAGTTTTCTTGGCCTTTAAAGTATGTGTGAGCAGTCCACTGTAATCCTAATAGATTTAACCTTATATGTGGGTTTTTACTTTTTCTCTAACAGTTTTTAGGATTCTTTTTGTTGAACATCTCAACTTTTGACTAATATGTGTCAAGAAAAAATTTTTTCATTTTTGTTTGGAGTTCTGTAAGCCTTGCTTCCCTGTATGAAGTCTTTCTTCCTACTTGAAATGTCTTCAAATGAAAAATTTTTATTCAATTATATAAATTGAATATGCTATATAACATATAAATTATATATGCTATCTTTTAGTTTTTTTATAACTCCAGTTAGTCCTAGTTTACTTAGTCTTAATTTAGTTTTTTAGTATTATCTAACTGCTAGATGAATTTTTTTTCTTTTATCATTTTAAAGCTTCATTGAGTAATTAATTATAATTTAGCATTTTGTTCTTGATTTTCAAAATGTGCTCAGATTGGTCATTTCTGAAATTTATGTATTTATCCAATTGTTTTAACTTCTAGTATTTCTGCCTGATTTTTGTGGTCTACATCTTTGGTAAACTGTCATTCTTGTCTTGAACCATTTGATCACTTCTTCTATTTTTTAATTTGTTTTCTCATATCATGTTGGTCAAACTTTTTGATCATGTTCTCTTAAATTTACCATGTCTCATTAATTCTTCATTAATAAATTTGTAAAGTTCTGCTACCTGGTATTTACTTTCCTGTCCATTAGTGGATGCTGGATCTACCTTAGAGGATTTGGATGACCTTGGAAACATTTTGTTGCCTTGTTTTCTCATATAGTGTCTATCAAAAAATGTGTACACAAAGTGAAGCCTGGTGGTGCACTCCTATAATCCCAGCACTCTGGCTGCTGAGGTAGCACGATAATTGCAAGTTTGAGATCAGCCTGGGCTACAAAGGCCAGTCTCATCTGCATAGCAAGACCTTGTCTCCAAAAGACAAAAAGACAAAAAAAAAGAAAAAAAAAAAAACAAAAACCAGCATACACACTTCAGTAGTTCACCATGCTAATAAATGTCTGGAAGCTTATGATCAACACTTTGAGCACTTCTTATAATTGTAGAGGCCAAAGGTACCATGTTAATCTCAATTTCTCAATAAATTTTGTATTAAAATATTTATATGAAGTTTCCTTTTCCTGATATATACATTTTTGTTTTTTGCAGACTTCCGTGTTTTGTTCTGGGAATTGATATCAAGTAGGGTGAGGAGAGATTGTAGCTGGTATGAAGATCTCTGTCTTTCAGGATTGGTGTTTGGTTTTATTACATTAGCTACTTATGTGATTTGGACCCTGTTACTGTGTTTTGAGGAAAGAATTACTACTGGTTCTAACAGTATCATGCATTGCTTATAGTGATAAACCTTGCATTTATACATTCACCTTTCATCAGAACTCTTTGCAGGTTAGATTCTGCTAGTCTATGATGGGGAAGAGAAGTGAAGGGCAAGGATGAAGGAATGCGGGAAAGAGGAGTGAGTGTTAGGAGGAGGAGAGGAAAATAGGAGAAATATAATAAGCAAAATTTAAATTAGAGAGGTTAGATTCTGCTGGAGATATTTTAGTAAGATTAAAGGGTTAGTGTTGAGGATTTTAAGAATATGTTGAGGGAAAGAGGATGAAATGTTAGAAGCAGGAGTTATTTTGGGACTGAAAAAAGCAACAACAGGTTATTGAAACTTGTTGAGGTATTTGTGCACGTGAAAGGTGGAGAACAGGCAGGGGAGGGCAAGGGACCTAGGCAAAGTAAGGAGAAACAAAAGGACACAATAATAGAGAGGACAGATGATTAATATGAGAGAAAGCACCGAGAGGGAGCAGAATATCTCGAAAAGAAGAATTTAAAAAGTGTGCAAACCAAGTTTAAAAAAAAGAAAATAGTATTGTTACAGAAGTTTGTACTAAAAAAAATGAAATAGAAGAAAAGAAGGAGAGATGATCAGCAATTCAGTTAAGGTTGGGTCGGGTGTGGTGGTGCATGGCTGTAATCCAAGCACTCGGGAGGCTGAGGCTGGAGGATTGCCTCCAGTTTGAGGCCAGCCTGGGCAATATAGTGAGTTCAAGGCCAGTTTGAACTCGGTAGGTAGAAATAGCTAAAGCAAAGCAAATAAAAATCCATCGGGAGCCCAAGTGAAACGTGCAGCAAGAGAATGTACATGTGATTCTCACATGAGCACTATGCTAGCGGGCCCGGGGCTGTGGTGGACCACACGTAGCAACACCAGTTCCTCCACTTTTCTCTTGCACTCAGAACCTAAACTGGCTGGTCTCAAGAATTCTCCCCTCAGGCAGGCGGCTTCGCTCAAGAGCCTCCCGAGGGCATCTGGTGGAGGCCTGGGCAGCTCCTGTGCTGGCGGCTGGGAGGGTGCAGGAGGGCGCACACCTGCCCACTGTTCAGCCCTCCCTGCCAGGGTTTGGGGGCTTTCCTTGCTGGCAGTGGGTGTGGACGAGGGCACTTCCAGGCTGTGTGGAGGGGAAAGGAGGGGAAGCGGGCTGGCTGTGCTCCTTCCTGCCCTCAGGCTGCGCCCCAGAGCGCCAGCTGGGGCCACCTGGGCCGCAGGGTGATAGTGAGGTGGTTTCCCTTTTGCCGTGATCCAGATATTTTGTCTGATCCACATGTATCATCTTTCCGGTTAATTTTGTGTTCCAGGGTGTCAGCCTCTCCTCCACTGCTGAGTACCTGTGGCTTCAGTGAGTCCTCCTGGTGCCTCAGAAGCAATACCTGCCTCTCTCAGCTCATGACTTAATTTTAAGATGTATTCTCTTTCTTTCTTTCTCTCTTTCTCTCTCTCTGTCAGACCCATATTACTTTTTGAAATTCCACGTTGTTTGATATACTTTGCAATTTGAATCTATAAAATCATATATCATTTATTCTAGGGATTTTGCTGGCAGCTTTTCATGGTTTCTCTCTGTTTTGGCCTCAGTTGGCCCCTCGGTGTCCCAGGGCGTTACACAGCTTTCCCCACCCTTATCTCTGGGCCTTCCAGCAATATTTATTTTGCTATACTGAACTCTTTAAGCCAGCTGACCTTCTCCTCATCTCTGTCAAAGCTCACTCCGTTCCATTTCTTCTCGTGCTCTGTGGCCCTGATTGATCCTGGGAGAACACGTGGAGTAAGGCACACAGGTTTCATTCAAACATCCTGCAGAAAATTAAAGTGGGTTCTGTAAATAAATCTCCTCACGTGAAAGCAAATGGTAAAATATGTGTCATTTGGAAATACAGCCCGCTCAGTTCTGTCTCCCGGCTGGAGTGCAGCGTGCAGGAGGAGAGGCTGACCTGCTCCTAGAGATTCGGAGTGCAGCCCGCGCCTGATCGCCACTTAAAGGGAGGAACAGCACAGGAGGGCGCAGGGGAGGAAAGCTGCTCTGCAGGGTGACCGGGAAGGAGGGAGAGAGAAGGGCGTGCCTGGGCGGGGCGCTGCCCTCGGGATCACCCACAGGGACAGCCCCAGGCCCTGGCTGCTCACGGAAGCCCCTGAGCTCAGCACTGGCCAAGTCCACTGGAGGTGTGACGCCCTAAGATCCCGTCCACCCCCGGAACCCTCACTCTGAATGTGCCAGGCCACGCAGGAAGGGCTAGTCCTGAATCACAGCACCAATAAACATTGTATGTGGTGAAATACGTACCCAAAGCTCATGCCCCACTGGACCTCTGGAATGGGGACCCTGTACCTCTTTGTTTTAGCTTTGATTGTAAACAAGTCTCCGTTTTGTGGTTTATTTAGTGCTACATTTTTTCACAAGTCTGTGTTCTCATTGGTGGTTTTACTGTTTAAAATAGTCCCCAAGTGCAGTGCTGAAGTACAGCAGCATAAAAAGGCGGCGATGTGCCTTATAAAGAAAATATGTACCTTCGGTAAACTCTGAGTTACAGCACTGTTGGCTAAGTGCAGTGTGAACAGACCAACCCTGTATGTTAAAGGACATACTTTAAACAGAAACACAGATACTGCATGGTTACTAAGTGACCAGTTGGCAAAAATGTGACTAAACAAGGCTTTGGTTATACTCTTTTTGTGTTATTTACCACATATGAGGGTATCAGTAAATTCTTATTAATTCATTTAATAATCACAAATACGTTGCTTGGCATGGTGTTACACACCATAATCCTAGCGGTCTAGGAGGCTGCGGTAGGAGAACTGCAAATCCACGCCTCGCCTGGGCAATTTACCTATCTCAAAATTAAAAAAGAAAGAAAGGCAAAGCAAAGGAAAGGAAAGGGCTGGGGACCGGGTCTCAAAAATAAAAAGGCTGGGGATATATCTCAGTATGAAGACCCTGGATTCAACATTCAATACCCCCAAAAAATCTTTTAAATGTTGTTTTAAATTTGGCCTTTATTATTTTCAGCTGTTGTTCATGTTCTTCGATTTTAAAAGGATGAAGGAAATTTTCCCGGAAGTTAGTGTAATATAGGGAGCTCTGGTTAGAGTCCTCTCAATTCCACGTACATTTCTGCTACCGATCCGCTCATGATCTCAGGCAAACAACCTAATTCGTCTGTGTTATACTTTCTTTAGTGCTAAACTGGAGAAATGCAACTAAACTCCATGCTTTGTTGCTAGAATTACAGGAAGTAATGATTTAACACATTAATTAAGATATGTGTCATGGGGTCCACCTAGAGGCCAAGGCCTGCCACATACCAGAATGATTGGACTGTACCTCTTGCTAAAGACCTATACACAGACAGACTTCTAAGTTTTGCAAGGAAGAAGCAGTTGGTATTTGTGGTTTATCTGTATGGATTTCCTAACTTTACTTTGTGTTGGTTTAGCACTTTACATTTGTAGTCTCATTTCATCTGCATCATACTTGTCAAAATATTGTTAAGAGTGTTTGCAAAAGTTCTTAGAAATTTGGAAAGACCAAATTTGAGATTAAAACTAAGATCTGTACAGCTTATCAGTAACAGACTCTTTGCCCTTTTCCGGGCGTACTATGCCACAAGCATATGTGACAAGTATACAGGCCATTATTTTGTCAGATGTATTATTCTTATCTCAGTTACTTTCTTCCTTACTGGGGCAAAAGACCCAGCTCTCCCAAGTTAAAGGAGGAGTGCTTTCCTTTTGCTCAAGTCTGTAGAGGTTTCAGTTCCTAGTCTCAGCTGGCTTCTAGGTGAGGGAGCACGGCAGAGGAGAAACAGCTCCAGGCATGGCACTGGGAAGAGAGAGAGGCAGTGACCACAGATGTGTGTGTGGGTGGCGGGGGATAGACCCTCCAGGCCATCTCCTCAATCCCCTCCTCCTCCCACCAGGCTGCACCTCATATCGTTACACACGGCTATATATAAGGTCTTGTGGACAAATCCACTGATGATTACGGACTGCCGTGATCGAGTCACCCCCATCTATGAGCACAAGAGGCTTTGAGAGGTATAAGCCATGGCAGTTTCCAAAGAGATACAGTCTACAGTCTCAAAGCCCTTCCCTGTGAGGCTGTTAGTTTGTCAGACACTAGAGTGTCTCCTCTCTGTAAATGACTGACGGAGTGAAGGAATCACTTCTAAACACACTGAAAACTTCTGAAACTCGTCACTTGGATTACATTTTAACAGAAAAACAACAAATTCCTCTGTAATAAAATGAACCATAAACGATTGACCTCTCCCTTTTTCTTCAGGGTGACTCTGGAGGACCATTGGTTGGTGCTGATGCTAGAGACATCTGGTACCTCGCTGGAATAGTGAGCTGGGGAGATGAATGCGGGAAACCCTACAAGCCAGGTGTTTATACGAGAGTGACCGCTCTCCGGGACTGGATCACCTCCAAAACGGGTCTCTAGGGAGAACCAGTGCAACGCAACTTCTTTCTCTCTGTGCATGTGACAGTTCATGTTTAGAGATGCAGAATTGCAGAAGAAGCCTTAAAAATCTCAAGGATCTGATCCATCTCACTTAACTATCTGGTCGATGGATACTTTTCCATCCTAGTTCTCCTCACATAAAAGCGTCTTATTTCTGCCAGATGAACTCTGCCCAACCTATATTCATGTTTTCTGGGCATTTTCTGTCATCAGAATCTTGGCTTTTTGACATAAACTTTTCATGGAATTATACAATTGAAGCAATGCCTTTTTTCATTTTTCTCAGTTTCTCTCATCTCAGCACATTTTTAATTTCATGGTTTGGTACAAGGAATGAAAGAAAATATAAAAACTGTTTTCTAATGTGTGAGAAAATATTGGGGGTTTTTCTTTTGTGGCATATGAAAAATGATCATATTCATGATGAAAGGTCCACAAAGAGAAGCAGCATCTGTTCAACACCTCATGATGGAAAAAGAATGGAAACTAAAGGAAATTAACTCAAGGAAATACAGAGAGAAGCTCTAGTCAAGTGACTACCAAGAGAAAAGTGAAAACAGTCCTGTTTTCTTATGATTAGAATATTTATACAAACCCTATGTAATGTACTTGTTTTGCATAAGTTAAAACAAGCAATATTGACTTAACAGGAAATTCCTGAGGATGTTAGCATATCATAACAAAGTGATTTAGCCATCTATTTGCTTGATATTATAATATAACCTGTGAAGATGTGACAATGTGGGAAATGTTAACAGTCAATAGAATGAAAAGCCTTACAATCTGAGATTAGAATGGCAATTGATTAAAGAACAGTTAGCATGCCTTATGTGGTAACAGTAATTGTGGGGTTGAGAGGAGTGGGTGAAGGCAACCTCAGCCCAGACTGTTGACTGAAGTTGGGTTGACTAAGTGGCATCACCAAATGCTGTGCATCTCAAACGCTCCTGTGCTGAAAAACTTAAGGGGCATAGGCCCACACACTGGCACGTAGCTGTAGCCATGCAGTTCACACTGTGCTGGGTCCTCATTTTGGGAGAAGGCAGAAGGCCTCTTTGCTGTTTCTAGTTCGTCTGTGAACAGAGGTCCCTTTAGACCTATTGAGCTTGAGATGGGAGACATCCTGGACAACACCTCTGTGATGCATCTAGGACAACACTGTACTACTGATTTCCTGGATACAAATGGAAGAGAAAGAGCTTGGCATGGGCTGACTTAGTCATTTTAAATTTGATAGGTTATTCTGATCCCTTAGAGACACCATAGTCAAGTGATCTGGACCAAGATTAAGTGAGGACTGGTGCCATGAGAGATGACCTGCTAATGGCAAGATGCAGTAGTCTTTTAATTGCCCTTCCTCATTTTTTTTTTTTTTTTTTGAGACAGGGTCTTTCTATGCAGTTCAGGCTGGCCCTGAGCTCACTTGATAGCCCAGGCTGGTCTCAAATTTGCAAGATCCTCCTGGCTCAGCCTCCAGAGTGCTGGGATTACAGGCATGAGGCACCACACCCGGCACCTCTTTTCATTTTTTACAGAACATAAAAATGACCCAAATAACATTGGCATATGCATTGATTAGATTTAGTCATTTGTCTAGAATAAGATTTGAATAATGACATTAATTAATAATTAATAATGTTGAATGTTTTATGTAAAAACTTTGTGTTCCATTTAATGAAATTTTTTGAGGAAATTGAGAGGAATCATTATAGTGGACTTACAAACTCCGTTTGTTTACAAGGGCTGGTTGGAATTCAAGTTGGTTGTAAATCAAGACTATTTTCCCCAAAAGAAATAATGGAAATACCTATAATGTGTTCTGAATCTCCAAAATGCCCTTTCACTAACCTTTTATAATAAAATAGGGTCATGTAATGTGTATAACTTACCAGAAACACCCATAATTTTCCTAGTGTGTTCACCAGAAAGCTATAAAATGTGCCTAGTTTACCAGAAACAATTTCACACTGTACTCGCCACTAAAGCTGACATCTTTGGCTTGCAGGAAGGAAGGATGAGGTGAAAGGTGGTTACTGTTTGGAAGGAGACTGCCCTTCCATGAGAACATCAGAAATCTGTGTTCAGGCTGACAGTTACCTATGCTTTTCTGGCATCATGAACCTTTGTTTACAATTGCACAAGCGGCTGGCCAGGTTGTAACTCAAGACTTTGGTTGCAAGTTTAACCTAAAATTCTGTTGTTCCTATGCAAGGATGGTCCTAATGAGGGTGCACTGTAATGTGACAATATAGGTCTGTTCCATACTAACTTTCAGCGTTACATAAAATTTGAGTCCCATGTATATTCTGCAATGTGACCACTGGGTGGCAGCCTCTAAACTGTAAGAAAGTTAAGGAAGAAGGAAATCTGGATTTAAGAGTCTTTAAAGGGCTGGGGATATATTTCAGGGGCACATTTCCTGCCTGACAAGTGCAAGATCCTAGTTTGATTCCCAGTACCAAAAAAAAAAAAATCAAGTAATAACAGAAACTATAATAGAAATTCTAAATTAGAATATTGTAAAACCAAAGACTACAAGTTATCTTTTGAAATACATTTTTAAATGAACGCATGTTAGTGCTATTAGTAGTATTTTCCAGATTTTTGGGAATTAGACTTCAAACTCAAATGAAATTTATGCTTCATGATTTGAGGAAATCCCATACAAACTTGGAAAGATTTAAATTAAAGAAAAATTCTCAAAGTTTTATTTCATAATGGCCTTATATTCCTCAGATAATATTGTTGGTATTTCTGTATAGAAAAGGCTTAAGAATTATAGGTGTGAGTAACAGCTAAGATAAAAGCAGTTGTTCAACCTTTATGTGCACAGGGAAATAGATAATACACAATACTATCCCTAGAGTAGTAATTTATTATGAAAAATAATGTATTAAAGGTCTTCATATTCTTGAATATATCTGTGGCAACCTTTTTATGTCCTCCAGTACTGGAGATGTAACCCAGGAATTTTGCTCTGAGCTACCTTCTCAGTCATTTACTATTATTATTATTATTATTATTATTATTATTATTATTTAAGACAGAGTCTCATTATATAATTCAGGCTGGTCTTGAGCTCACTTCGTAGCCCAGACTGGCCCTGAACTCAGTGCAAGTCTCCTGCCTCAGCCTCCTGAGTGCTGAGAATATAGACACACACCACCACGCCTGGCATGTTTTTAACTTTTGAGTTAGTATCTCATTAAGTCGCAAAGTTACTCAAGCTGGGCTTGAATTTGGGATCCTCCTGCCTCAGTCTTCTAAAGTATTAGTATTATAGCAGTGTATCACAATGCCTGGCTTATGTTAGCCATTTTATCGAAGAAGTTTAGGTCATGATTGTAATATTTACTGTATATACAAGAGGGCAAGCAATTTCTTTTACATATTTTCACCTCTGTTCCCACAGCATCTGATGAGGTTTTCACTACATGATAAGTGTCTGTGAGTGGATTTTTTAGTTTTGCATTGTGCAGAAAACATGGCTTCAGTATTGTAGTCGTGACATAAGGCCAGTTGAGTAAATGACAGGCCACATAGAGGACAGTGGTCCCATTAGGTTAAAATGGAGCTGAAAAATTTCCATTTCCTTGTGATATGGTTGCTATCACGCTGCAGGGCACACCATGATTTCCATGTTCATTGTGATGGTTGTGGCCTCTGTCATTCAGGTTTGGGTCAGTATGTACTGCGGCTTTCAGTGGGTGAAAAAGCCTAAAGACTCATTTCATAGACCGCATTCTGTCAGACAGTGACACATGACCTATTTACATACTGATTTTTCTAAGTAATCCCAGACTTTACACTATGACTTAAACCAACCATTTAAATAACTGGCTAGATCACTTACCCATAAAATAGATCTAATATTTACTCAACTAATTGCTAATATTACTCAAATAATTTACTCAAATAATTGTAATAAAACTGAAATGTTTGGAACATGATGAGCACCAGTCTTAGAGCATGTTTGGGACCCAAGAAATAGAAAATAGTATTCCTGAGTCTGTACTGAAACTACAGTTTTGTATTAAACTATACATTCAATAATAGGTTGAATGTACTCTTTGAAATTAAGAAATAATTAGATCCACAGAATGTTGTTACTAATTCTCATTCTACAAAAGAGATTTCATTGGGATCATTCCAATCCTATTATAAAAGTAGTCCCTCATTGGGATGATTTATTCTAATTTTCCATTTCAACCTTGAAAAGTGATAAATATGATTAAATCTGACTGAAGTATAACAGAATCTACAGTCGAATTGAAATGTTGCCTCTTTGAAAATTTTATTTTTCAGGTAGATAAAGTCCTCCTTTCTGAAATCCCTTATGACTACCTTTTAAAAATTCTCAGGTAATTATAAATTATATTTGCATACCATTGTAAAGTAATACAGAAAAATACTGTGTATCTTAAACCAGTTTCTGGCAATGGTAATATTTGATTTAGTTATAGTATAATATAAAACCAGGAAATTGAAGCAATAATTTCTCAGCCCTTAATTCAGATTTCACTAGCTTTAAAAAATATAATAATTGTGTCTGTTTGCATGACAAATGTATTTAGCTCTGTCCATGTAGATCTGTCTAACCTCCACTATAATCAAGATGTTTTATCAAAGGCTCTCTCATGCTAATTCATATCTACTTGGCTCCCTTGCGAACAATGTTCCTGGACTAATCCCTGTTAATCAGAAACTTGTTCTCCATCTATACAGTCTTACCATTTCAAGAATTATACATAAGTGGACTCATACAGTGACCAACCTTTTCATCTTGGCTTTTTCACTTAGTATAATTCTCTACAAATCTATGCAGGTTGCTGTGTGTGTCTATCGTCCATTCTTTTTAATTGCTGAGTAGTGTCACATGGTTGGACGCACTAGAGTTTGCTTAACCATTCACCCACTGGAGGGCAATGAATTGTTTTCAGTTTAGAACCTTATAAATAAAATTGCTATGAATCTTCATGAGTAAGATTTTGTGTGAATGTAAGTTTCACTTTTGTGGAATTAATGGCCCGTATTATAAGTCCACATTTAGGTTTTACAGTCTATGCCTAAATATTTTATATATATTGAATACAAGTGATATAAGTTCCAGGAGAGTAGAGACTATAACTTATTTATTTTTATTTCTCTCAAAGTTCACCAGACAGTAGTAAGTTATGAGTTTCTCAAAGTTTTATATCAAGTCTCAATAAAGGCAGGGGACTTAGTTTGGTGATAGAGTATTTGCTTAGCATGTACAGAGCTCTATATTAAAGATTAAAGATAGTAATAAAAATAAGCATTGTAATATATACAAAATTAAAAAGAAAAAGTGACTTGGGTGAGAAAGAATTAGCAATATTGCCTTCATGAATGTGTTACAGCCTAGTTTCTGTAATTCTGGACTTTACCACAGTAGCTCCAATTTCCTTGAGTTGGTTAATATTAAATCTTTGTCTTTACTTTCACACCTGATTCACAATAAAACAGACTGAAACCATGAATTGTAGAATAAATCCGTCTTTGTGCCTGAGCATGCTTCTTGATATATGTCTAATGGCTTTCTGACGTGTGTCCTAGCTTCTGCACTGTACTTGTAGAATGAGGTCATTCTCAGCAAATACTTCTTTGGCCTTATTTATTTATGTATTTGTTTATTTATTGACTTGTTGAGACAAGGTCTCGTTATGCAGTCAGGCTGAACTTAAGCTCATTTTGTAGCCCAGACTGGTCTTAAACTTGCAACAATCCTCCTCCCTCAGCCTCCCAAGTGCTGGGGTTGCAGGCTTGTGCCTCCACATCTAGCTCAGGATCTTAAATTTTATACCCATGACTTTAATTTCATTGTCCTATTAAAATTTTTATTATACAACTCTCTGGTAGAATGAAAGACAGAGGCCAGATAAATACAATTGAAAGGTCTCCTTTAATTAATGTGATCCATAACACATTCCTCGTTGGTACTTGACCCCCTTAGACTCCTAGACAATCATATAATGACTGTCTTGTACAGACTCTTACCTCATTTGCTTCTTTCTTCCTTTGCCTCTCTGTGACACTCTTTTTTTCCCCACTGTACTGTTAAAATTATACTATCCATTCCTTCCCGCACAATGGAGTCAAACATGTTTGGAGAAGAATATACAACCATGTTGACTGTCATAGTCACAAGCCTTCAGCACACTGAGCGCTTCCATGCCATTGTATTATGCACCTATATTCCATTCACTTTCCTTTTTTTCTAAATGACTGCTTGCACTTTTCCATCGCTTCAACCTCTCCATCCTCCATCTTCATTCTCCACTAATGATTTCAGTTCTTGCTGCCACTGATATTTGAAGGAGTGTGAAGCAATCTCTCTCAGACATCTCACCCGCCTCTGCTCACTGGCCTGAAACTGTACCTGCTCCCATTGCTCCCTTGTCTGTTGCCAAAGATGCCACAACAAAATGGAGCTTTAAAGTTATATTTTTCCTTTAGACACAAATGGTTCCAAACTTCATCACCCTAGGGCATAAACAATCAGCCCTGTTTCTCTTCAGTGCAAATGAATGGAGAGATTACACAGATGCTGGCACCAGGAAGTCAGTGTTCAATTTGACCTGAAGGGGTGGAGAGGACAGGGCAGAGGAAGGGATCAATGAAGCTGTGATATGTCCATGGTCTCGGTGTAGTCACTCCCCTGTTCCTGCTGTAAAAGACCCTGACACACCTCTACGTGTTAGGGTGACTTGAATGATGGGGCCCTCTGTCTTCTTGAAGCTAGCTCTGAGTAGATTCCTTTTCTTCCTTTCTTTTAACCAAAACAAATGGCCCTCTTTGATTTGGTCAGCAGTGAGCAAACAAACCTGAGTGTATGGACTTTAGTGTATGTAATACAGTCTCAAATCTAGCCCTTTACCTGCACAACAGAGGCTACCTCTGCTCATTTACCTTCCCTCCTTCTCCTATATGTTCAATTTTTTTTTTACTGCTTTTATCTTAAACCACCAAATTATCTTCCTGCCATGTCCCCCAGGAGCTGCTATTCATTGAAACAAAGGTCCTTGAAGAAACTGATTGTATTCACTGTCTCCTAGAACTTTCCTCCCATTCTTTCTTTCAAACTCAAAGTTATTCCCAATGACTGATTTATATGCAAAAATGAATGAGCCAAGGGCTCACATAGGGTGTTTTCAACGAGAATGGCATCTGAAGCTGTGAACTCAATAATATAGATTGTACTCTCCGATGTGAGTGTGTGACGCTGTGAGGGTCTGAACACAAAAAAGGAAATATAAGGAGAAATTTTTTTTTTCTTGTGAGGTAAATTCTTGAGCTGAGACATCTCTCATCCTATCTTCTTCTGCCCTCATAGCTGACTGAAATTTACATCATCAACTCACCTGATTCTTAGCTTTCACTTGGGTTGAATTGCAACACTAGCTTTTTCCTAGGTCTCCAGATTGCAGACAGCAGTTGTTGAAACTATAGAAAAATAAAATAAAAATCATCTGTTCTGCAATACAGGTCTCAAGTAGGCTGTTTTATAACATATATTCTGTAATCAGAGTGTGGTCTTGTCAAAAAGAACAATTGTTTCAATACTGATCATGTCTCAAGGACTGTACCCCATACCAAAAGTGACCTATTGTTCCATTTTGCAGAATCAGCAAACACGTAAAAGCTATGTCTCTCAAGCCCCCTTGCACAGCACCCTGTTTTGACTGCTCCACTATTTCTCACATTGTGTATTTTAATGATCTCTCTGCATTTATTCTACTCTTTCGTAAATTCCTTTACAACCCATACCACTACCCTCTCCTCACTGTCTTACAAGACATTTGGTGGTCCAGGTAGGGCCTGTCTCCTTGCCTCTTTTGGGCCCTCTTTACTCTGGGGATTTTGCATGGTTGGGGACTGCCTTTGCTATTCTAGGTCTCTTCTCTGGATGAATTTTAGGATTGTTTTCCCTAATTCTGTGAGATATGCTAATGGAATTTTAATTCGGATTGCATTGAATCTGTATGATAGTTTTGGAAGTATGGCCATTTTCACGATATTGGCTATTTCTACCAAAGAAAATGGGATATCTCTCAATTTTCTAATATTCTCTTCAATCTCCTTTTTCAGAGTACTGTAGTTTTCAATGTAGAGCTCTTTTACACCCTTCATTAGATTGCTTCCTAGGTATCCCAATTTTTTTTGGATGCTATTGTGAAAGGTGTTGCTTCTCTGATTTGCCTCCCAGTGAGTTTGTTATTTGTGTACAAGAAAGCTATTGATTTTTTTAGTGTTAAGTTTATATCCATCTACATTACTGAATTTGCTTTTTAAATCTAGTAGTCTTTTGGTGGAGTTTTTGGGGTCTTCTGTGTAAAGTATCATGTTATCTTCAAGTGATGATAGCTTCACTTCTTCTTTTCCTGTTTTTGTTCTTTTATGTCTTATTCTTGTCTAATTGCACCAGCTGAAGTTTCCAGGACTATCTTGAATAAGAGTGAAGACAGTGGGTATCCTTATCTCATTTCTGATTTTAGAGAGATATTTTTCCATTTTTGTTCATTTAATATGATGCTGGCTATTGGTTTGTCATAGATGGCTTTATCAGAATGAAATAAAGACCATCTAGTCCTATTTTTGCTAGGGTTTTTATCATAAAACTAGTGCTGGACTTTGTCAAAAACTTTTGTGCTTCTATTGAGATGATCATATATTTTTTGTCCTTGGCTCTGTTAATATGATGTATTACATTTATGGATTAACATGTGTTGAATCATTGCTGCATCCCTGGGATGAATCCAATTTGATCATAGTGTATAATATTCTTGATGATTTACTACATTCTGTTTGCTGGTATTTATTAAAGATTTTTCCATCTATGTTCATTAGGGAAATTGGCCTATAATTTTCTTTCTTACTTGGGTCTTTCTCTGGTTTTAGTATCAGGGTAATGCTTGCTTCCAGGAATAATTTTGGGAATGCTGCTTACCTTTCAATTTCACTAAAGATTTTGAGATGTAGTGGTGTTAAGTCTTCACTAAATTTCTTGTAGAATTGAGCAGTGAATTTGTCGGTGCCTGGACTTGGTGTTATATTTGTTATTGTTGATACGTTTTTAATTTCATCTTTGATTTCATTGATTGATACTGGTTTATTTAGGATTTTTGTATCCTTTTTATTCAGCTTTAATAATTCATTTGTGTCCAGGAATCTGTCCATTTCTTCTGTGTTTTCCACCTTATGAGAATACAAGTTTTTAAAGTAGGTATAGATCTTCTGGATTTCTATAGAGTGTGTTGGGTTTTCACCCTTTCATTCCTAATTGCATGGATTTGAGTCTTTTCTTTCCTTTTTTGATAAGATTAGCTAAAGGTTTGTCAATTTTAATCTTTCAAAGAACCAACTGTTTGATTCAACTGTCAATTCTTTGTATTGACTTTTTTTAGTCTCCAATGTGTTAATTTTTGTTCTGATCTTTATAATTTCCTTCCTTATAAAAGCTTTTTAGCCTGCTCTTCTTTATCTAGAAGTTTGAGTTTCAAAATTAAGTTGTTCGTGAGCATTTATTCTGTTTTCCTGATGTGAACACTTACTGCTATAAATTTCCCTTTGAAACTGCTTTTATTGTGCCTCACAAGTTCCATCATACTGTATCGTCATTATCATTCAACTGTAAAAAATGTCTAATTTCTTCTTTAATTTCATTTGTGACCTGTAGGTTGTTTAGTAGGGTGCTTTTTAATTTCCATGTGTTTATGAAGTTCTTGTGGTTTCCTTTGTCATGGATTTCCAATTTCATTGCATTGTAGTCTGATAGTATGCATAATCATTTCAA
Organism: Cavia porcellus; assembly: GCF_034190915.1. Classification (NCBI taxonomy): domain Eukaryota; kingdom Metazoa; phylum Chordata; class Mammalia; order Rodentia; family Caviidae; genus Cavia; species Cavia porcellus. The sequence continues at coordinate 43,313,496 of NW_026947513.1, read as the reverse complement.
TTCCTTTACATTTACTTAAGGATGTCCTATGGGCCAGTATAGCTCTATTTTGGAGAAGGTCTCATGTAAAGCTGAGAAGACTGTGTATTCTGTTGTTTTTAGGGTGGAACACTCTACAGACACTGTCTATTTGTTCAAAAGTTTGATTTAGTTCTCATATTTCATTATAGATTCTTTGTCTAGTTGATCTGCCTTGTGACAGCGAGGTTTTGAATTCTCCCAATACAGTTATATTAGGGCATATTTGATTTTTCATGTCTGTTAGTAATTGTTTTATATGACTGGGTACACTGGTATTTGCTGCATATATATTTATGCAAGTTATCTCTTCCTTATGGATTATTCTCTTTATGAGGAAATAAAGACCTTCTTTATCTCATTTACTTAGTGTAGCTGGAAATTTACTTTGTCTGCAAATAGAAGAGCTACCCTTGCTTTTTTCTGGATTCCTGATACATGGAGTATTAATTTCCATCCTTTGACTTTCAGTCTATGAATTTCAATGTGCTTCTTTTATGCAGCATATCGTTGGATCTCGATTCTTGATCCATTCTGCTAGTCTGCATCTTTTGATTGGTAAATTGAGAACATTAACATTGGTGGTTATTACTGATATGTACTGGGTTATTCTTGGCATGTTATTTTCCTGTTGTTTACTCCTCCCTGTTTTCCCTCGCTGTAACTTGTTTGCCTTCCCTGGTGAATTTCTTGTGTGGAGGTTCATGGAGTTGTAGTCTTTATTATATCTTTTAGAATGTCCTTCAGAACATTTTGGAGTGCTGGTTTGGTGGTCCTAAATTTCCTCAGATGTTCTTTGTCGTGGAAGTATCTTATTTCTCTCTCAATTTTGCAAGATAGTTTTTCGGGGTATGTCAATCTGGGTTGTCAATCTACTTTACTCCAAGCTCTCCTTGACTTGAGAGTTTATGCTGAGAAGTCAGCTCTAATTCTAATGGGCTTTCCTTTATAGATGATTTGTTTCTTTTGGTCTAACAGATTTTGGGATTCTATTCTTGATTTCTGGACTCTTCACTATGATATGCCTGCTTCTAGGTTTTGTTATGATGATTGCTAATTATAGTTTATATGCCTCATTTGTCTGTATATCAAATTATTTTTTTCTGCTGGGAAAGTTTTCTATCATGATGTCTGTGAACACTTTTTAAGTGTCATTTGTAGTTACCGCCTGCTTTTTAATTGACTCCAATCAATCTTAAGTTATTCTTCTTTGTCTCATCTAGGAGCTGCGGTATTGATTTCTCATGGTCCCTTGCTAGTTTTGAAAGATCTTTCTTTTCCTGGTTGCTAACTGCAAGCCTGTCTTTAATATCTGAGATCCTGTCCTCACATTGGTCTAATATGCTTCAAATACTTTCAGTGGAGTTTTTATTTTCCTGGACATCTGCTTAAACCTGCTTTATGGATTCTATTTCTTTCCTATGTTGTACTTCCATAATTTTATTACCTCATTTATTTTTTTGTCTGTATCTGCTCTAATGTCACTATGTGTAGTGTATATTTTGGTAATATCTGTAGTTATCTGAGAGATTATTTCTCCTTTCATTTTTTTTACAGAGCCTCATTCAATTGCTTTGCTGTTACCACTTCAGAGAAGCCTGTAGAGTGCTTTCAGATTGTTCCACTTCATTGCTCACTGGATTTGCCTTTGGTGTTGGGGTTGCATTTTGCTTAAGTGACTTCTCATTTTCTTTTCTCTTTTTTGGGGTGATGCTTATAAATTTCCTATGGTGGGTTGCTTTGTTGGTAGTTTAGGATCCTCAGGTGATGACTACTTTTCTGAGGTATCTTCCAGATGTAGCTGGTTTTGGATTTTGAGTCTGTTGGAAGATCTTATCTCTTCACTTTTTTTGGAGATGAGAAGTTATTGCTTATTTGGCCTAGTCCTTGGCTCTTGGCACTGTTCCACAGAATGTTCTGTGATCCTTAGTTAATCTCAGTCATGGATTATCAGGGCCAACAGTTGTTTAGAACAATTATGTCAGTTTAGGCTCTAGTGGTACCAATAGCATCAAACGCAGCCCAGAAACTGACATATTGAGCTAACCCATAATTTGCAACTTTTAACGTTATGAACTGTATTTGTGATTGTATAATAAAATGTAAAACAAGTCAGAAGATTATGTATAATACATAAGCCCTGAATGTGTCAATTTTGCCCTTAAGGGTTAAAATTTAAAATGAATTAAGGATAAAATAGAGAAGTGGAAGAAGAGGAAGAGCATAGGCAACAGTAGCTTTTTGGAGAGATGGTGGATAATCTCAGCAGGCCTGTCCCAAGGCCAGACATATTGGGCTCACTGCTACCTGAACAGTTTCCATAAGTCTGAGCCCAGCTGGGAGCTACTAGATGGACCAGTTCTAGGTTCTGAGCTAAGCTTGCCTGTCTCCAATGCCTCCCAGCTAATCACTGTCTCCTACAGGAAGACTAAATCCTCTGCATTCAGTGCCATCCAATGCAGTATTCCACATCTGCTGCTCTCTTCCATTAATGCATCTCTCTGCAGAGGCCTCTGGGGTCACTAGCCGTCACTGGTCCCATGCATTCACAGGTTCAAAGCACTCTTCTTGTGCAGTAAGTCTTATTTTAGGGAGAAGGTACCACCAGCTACCACCATTTTTTTCATTGAAGTTTTTTTTCTTCATTCTTTCTGTGGGCTTCAATTCACACTTTAGACTCTTCCTGGGTCCAGTGGACCCATGCCCCTCCTTCTTATCTTGCTCATGAGTCTGCATGGTGACTCTCTGACTGGATCTTTTCTCTGCTACTTACCACTCAGCCATTTTGGTTTCCTCTTATTCCTGTTTTCTTGCTTATGTTTTAAAACATGATAGTAAGTTACAATCTATTGTTCTCTCTTTCCTTCTTTTTACTTTTTTTTCAGTCTCACTATGCAGTTCAGGCTATACTTAAATTCTCTATGTGGCTTAGGCTGGCCTCCAACTCAAAGTCATACCCACAATTGTTATGGATTAAAAACTGGTGGCCAAGGACTCTGGGAAACCGAGCAAGCAGCTCCCCTCCCTGGTAAGTGGCTGCCGTGTGGCAGACTGCGGACTTCCCAGGGGGAGAACCACCAGCAGCTCCTGAGATCCGCACCATGTTGGAATTTACGACACTGAGAAACCAAGCAAGAGCTCACCTCCCTGGTAAGTGGCAGTGGTGTGGCAGACTGTGGCCCTTCTGGGGGAGAACCACCAGTGTCTCCTGAGATCTGCGTCATGTTGGAACTTAGGATGCTGGGAAACCAAGCAAGAAGCTCACCTCCCTGGTAAGCAGCAGCAGTGTGGCAGACTACGGCCCCTCCAGGGGGAGAACCACCAGTGTCTTCTGAGATCCATACCATGTTGGAACTTAGGATGCTGGAAAACCAAGCAACCAGTCTGCCTCCCTGCTAAGTAATAGTGAACCTACTGGTGTACGGCCTAGAGTCAAACATCCCACTTCTTCCCCTATCCCCCTTCTCCTGTCCCCCTCGTTAGCAAATGGGAACCAGAAATCTGAGCATCTCCTGGGAGGTTGACCATAGCAAATAAAGGGGACTTACTTCTACCATCTCTTTGAAGGCAAATATTTTTATTACTGTTTTGCTCTATTTTGATTAATGGTACTGCTCTATTCAATATTCTGTTTTGATAAGTTCTATAATGCTCTGTATTTCATTTTATTTTTATATACATGATTGTAAAGATAACAAGATATACTGTGATACCTATTACTGTTATCCCAGTAACCCGCTGTGAAGTGCTGTACCAATTTCACTACACAGTCTCAGTTGTCTTTATTCTGTCTTGTTCTGTTGTATTTTACTACTTTCAAAATAAGATTAAATAAAAACAAAAACAAAAAACTAGTGGCCAATTTAACACCAGCCAAATTAAATCATCATGGTACTTAGTGTAGATGGCCCACCTGGGGAAAGTTGCCAGCATAAATAGAGATCTGGAGAACAGCTTGTCATTGTGAGTTCTCTTAAATGTTACTGTTGTAAGCCCTTGGTTCTGGAGGGCTGGTTCATGACTAGCTTCCCCAATATGAGTTTGACCAATATCATCAGAGAAGCTCAGGACCTTGTTGGTGAGAGTGGCTGTGACTCACTTTGGGGGAACTTTGGTCCTTATATTGAACTTTACTTTTTGACTGCGGAAGGAATGATGTATGCTGTTTGATTTCCAGGAGAAAATTGTCACACTGGCTTTCTGGCATGTACTCGACTGTCCTTATTGTTAGAAGAGCTCAGGACTTCTATGTCACTGAGGATGGCTCTGGTACTTTTCAGGGCAGCCTAGCCCTTATTTTGGGTGTGACTTCTTGACTCCAGTATAGAACCTTCAACATACTGGCACAGCTCCTTCACCCTGATGACATGTACTTTCTGACTTCCACCACTGACATGTGGGCCTTCCCACCAGATCCATAAAACAAACTTGAATGAGTTCTGGTCATGGGCTCTAGACCTCCAATTGGACTCATGGGCAGCACTGTCATAAACTCTAGATTTTCAACTGTACTCATGCAGGACATTGCTGTAGGATCTAGACCCTTGGCTGAATATTCTGGGTCTTTAGTGTTGTGGACAAATTTCCTGCACTTTTTTTTTTGTTTACTTCTGAGTGACCATTATAAAATAATATTATAAATTCTCTGTCTTGATTGTAATTGTTCTTTTCACAACCCCTGCCTACAACATTCATTATCCTGCTTCTTCCAATTAGACACCATCTCATTATGAATCCCTGAGCTATGAGCCCCTTGGTGGATCAATCCATTTCAGGGAGTTAAAAACCCTCATGTCCCCTGAAACCATCATCTGGTAAAGACATCTTCAGTAAAGTGAGCCTTTTGGGGGGTCACATTAAATGAAACCATGAGTACTAGGGATTTAGCTCAGAGGCCTAAGTGCCTATCTGGAAAGTATGAGGTCATGAGTTCTATCCCTTGTACTAAAAATTGATTAATTAATTAAACTATGAAACTGGACTAAGGAATTATATCCTGAATATATTAATTGGAATCAGAGGATTACATAATGAATGTTAGAAATGAAGTAATCTACTTTAATCCAAACTTAGAGCTGTGATGAAAACTGTAATAGAACTAAAAATGAAACACAAACCATGAGTAATTCAAAAGCCTCAGTTATTTTCTCATATCTGAGATAAGGTTTAGTAAGAGACATTCAAATATTTAAGTATCATTTTTTAAAAACCTTGAATTTAGTTTTAGCCTTACAGAAAGTTGCAAAAATAGGAAAAGGAATTCCTTTACATTCCTCACCCCATTTCTTCCAATGCAGACATTTTCTATAGAGTAATTATTGAGAACAGATTAGCATTAATACAAAATTAGTAATTAAATCACAGAATTTGATTTCTTAAAAATTCTGGCACTTGGTGATGAAGTGTGTACCAATGATCTCATAATTTTCAATAAATGTCAAAAACCACTGGTCTCATTCTTTGGCAATTCCTGACAATTGGGATTGTACATTGTTATCTTGGAAGTAGTTCAGGTTACAATATTTAGATACAAAAGTGATCAGTCAATGACAGCACAAACTATTCTTTGTGATGAACTAAGAGATTTTTTTTCATTTTTTTGCAAAGAATTGCTACTACTCTTTTTGATATTATAATATTGATACTCATGTTTTAATGTTAAAATGCATGGTGCTATTTGATAGAACACACACACACACACACACACACACACACACACACATGTTTGGTCCTGATGTAAATTTTCATACTATAATAGCTACATGGTACAAGAGAGAATGGGGATGAGATACAGGATCACAGTGGCCATGACCCTGTATATTGTTAAGGCTGGAAGTCAATTTGGTTGACAATCCAGCTTCTCAAGATAGTAAAGTTCATAGCTCACACATAAAGGAGGGAAAAAATCCACTCATAATATTGCTCTGAGCAGCTCTGAGTTGAAGGTGAAAAATCACCTGAAACTTAGGTCAGAAAAGGATTCAGGATTCATACCCAGAAACAATTGTTACCAACTGGTATTTGCTGATTTAAGAATTCTGAGCACACACCCATCTTCCTGGAAAAGTGTCATCATGTCAGAAGCCTAATGACTGCATTGAGTACTTGGTGAGAATTTATCTAATAATAATTGTTCAGTATTTATTTTCCTGTTAAATTTAAACCTAGCCTTGAAAAAAACTAGTCAGTCCTGACACTTTTATGATCTTGGGAAAAGTATTTTTTCAGATGCTCAATTGTATTAAAGCTATGCTGAAAAGGAATTCCACTTGAAAGAAAGTGGGTTTGGTTTTAAACAAGTTCAAAGGGTGGAAACTGAAGAAAATAAGGATGGTGGTAGTTTTGTAAGTCCGTCGGAATGTCCAGGTCAAGAAGCAAAACTGGGCATTCTAATATTTCTCAAACTTTGCAAGGTATTGTTAGATTGTGAAAAAATTTCCCTTTGGCAGATTCAGAGACATACTCAATATGTGGCCATCTTCCTTCTGTCAGTAAATCCTAAGGCTCAAATACTTCTTTTTATACTTTTTTGAGAATTTTTCAGCCGTTTGACTTTTATTTAATCACAGCTGCCCCTTAAAACTCTTCTATCATTAAGACAGACACGGCCGTCAACATCCCTGAGGGACTGGGTACAGGTGCAGCATCTGCTGGTCCCACCCCAGTGCTGTAGTTCTCTCTGAGGGCTCCTGGGGTCTTCTGCCTTCTCTGTGTCTCTGCAGATTTGGCTTTTTTCTTGATGGCCAGGAGCCAGGAGCTCAGGAGAAAGGGCAGGTCACCCCCTTGGATTCTCTGTGTTGTGGTCTATCTTAATTTCTTTGTAGGCTCCAATAATAAAATTCCTAGTTCTCAGGAATCTGTCTGTCTCCTTTTCTTCCCCAAGTTACTATTTTCCAGTCTTAGAGAGGTTGATTTATTGTTGCTTAACACTCTGCCATCTTCCTTGACTCACAGAAAACTTTGCCATTCAATTTGCCAAACAAACCCAAAGGTGCTGTGAACCACAGGCAATCCACTAACACAGTGACGGCAAACCTTTTAGAGACCAAGTGCCAAACTGCAATCCCAAACCCAGTTTATTGTGAAGCGCCAACACTGCTGCTGACCAAATCAGAGGAAACTACATACTGTATTTTGATTTTTTTTAAAAAAGGAGAAAGGATTTATTCAAAGAAGCTGTGAGGAGATGGAGGAGTCCGTTTGCCTGAAATCATCTTGCCATGTGCATGTGGGTCTTTCAGACGAACAGACACAAGGAAACACAGAGAGCTGATGATTTTCTAACCATCTTCTTAGGGAAAGGAACCTGCACTCCTGTCTCCTGGGGCCAGTATCCCTACATTCTGTCACTGTTTTGTGGCTCAGGAGAGAAGGAGGCACTGTATCAATTACGTGCTCAGAAGGGGGAAGTTTGGAGTTGTTTATCTGTAAAGGAAAAAAATCTAACTTTTAAAATTTATTTTTTGCTGCACTAGTTATAGTATACATATATATGGACAGTCCTCTTCCTTAGGCTGTTACTCTTAACTTGTTTCCTCTGGTCTTTAGTTTGTTCTTTATATTTCATATTTCTCTACTCTCTTCTAAGGACATGTGTGCTTGGAATTAGAGTGGACCAGCACAGTCAAGGACATGAGAGGCTCAGGGTGCGTTTCAGTGGTAGGGCTGGCCTAGCATGTGCGAGGTTTCCCCTCAACTCCACTGGGAAAAAAAAACACAAACGAAACAGATACTTGTGATCATATTTAGAGTAATCCAGAATAATCAATACTAATCCCCTCATGCATGTAAAGATCCTTAAATTAATCATATCTGAGGGACCCTTTTTATTTTAAAGTTATTTTTATAAATCCCAGAGGTTAGAACCTGATATACAGAGGTGGCCAGTCTCAATTTGCTCTTTTTTTTTTTTTTTTTTTGAGAAACGGTCTCGCTGTGTAGCCCTGATTTTCAACCCACAATGTGTCCTAGGCTGGTGTTGATCTCACAGTGATCCTCTTGCCTCAGCCTAGGGGCTGGGATTCCAGGCATGCACCACCACACCAGGCAGCAGTCGACTGCACTGTACATATGAATCTGCAAATACACCCCGCCACGTGGATTCACAGTAACGCAGAGAGAGTTACTGTGACTTTAGGCAGCAGCAAGAGACAATGATCTTGAAGTAGCAGTGATGATACTCATTCATTTATTGGAATAATAATAAAACTGGTGACACAGAAAGAAGTCTGACCTCAGGAGAGCGTTGCACAGCAAGAAAGCCAGTTTGCAGACATGAGGGGGGAAGGTATGTTCAGAGAACTGACTCAGTACCGAAGAAGTCCAGGAAACCTACTGTGACTTTCAGGGAACATCTCAGCAGGATATTGTGAGTTGCTGAAAGCACGACGGTTCATATTTAAAAATGAAACTGGCATGAGCTAAAGGTTAGAGTTTCCCCAGGCGAGCGGTGTGCAGGGATGAAGGGTGGAGGGGTGAGTCTTGCTGGCCTCCACAGGATCTGTGGTGGGGGCTGCAAGTGGAAGGGTGGGCCGTGGGATGGATGAGCCTCTCCTGAGGATCACAGACCCTCACCTGAACTCAGCCAGAAAGACACTTCTGCAAGTGGTAATGCTCACTCATGTCTTATGAATGCAGTACTTTTGTTGTATTTTGATTTTTTAAACTTTGTGACACAGCCTACACAAAGTATGCTGTATACTATGTCAATTCTACCCTGACCTTATTCAGAGAAATATCTATTTAGGACTTTAGGTGGTGCTATGAATCCAAAAATCAGAGCATACATTAGCTAAGAAAATATGCCTGTACACATGATGTAAATCTGGAGAATATGATTCTAATATTTACTTTAAAAATACAAACACTCAAATGCTATTTTTAATGCAACATTTAAAAAACAAACCCTGCAGAAATAATATTGGGTAACGTTTTTGGAAAGCTCATAAAACCTGAGAAATAAAAATTGCTGAAGTTCAACAGTATTTTATCCCAGAACTTAACAGAAATATTTAGAAATGGGTTATAACCTACATATATAGGAAACAGGCAGTCAAATTGCATAACACTTGAGTTTCACACATATGCGTGGGTTTCATACATATGCATCTCTTGCTAAGAGGCTACTGACGAGGTTGATTTGACCCTCTGAGAGTTTCCTAAATACTGGTGCATTCTGTATACAGGGAATAGGGTTGTTTCCATTTTAAGTTCGCTAAATAACATCTTGGACTGAAAGATATGCCTCCTAAGTCATAAGGTTGGGCTATTTACAAGAATAGAGGTTTATTTCAGTCTATGGGTAAAGAGGTGGAGACGTCTAGGAGCATGGTTCACCTCTGCTTTCTTCTGGGAAAGGCATCAGCTTCTGCTGCTTCAATTCATGGGTGAAAGCTGAAAGGCAAGTAGAGACATGCAAAGGAGAAATGAGAGAAGACACCAAACTCCCTGATGACAGCACACTTCCTGCAAATGTGAGGGCTGCTGTGGAAAAGGCAGAACCCCACCTGGCAGGGCTCAGCTCCCACAGTCCTGCACCCCGGACCCCGCGGTTTGGAATTCCTTCTCAACGCCAGTCTTGGTGGGCACAGATCATGGCACACTACAGCATGGTGCACTGTGCTGGCACAGCTGAGCTTCTGATTTTAATGTTTCAAACTAGGTTCTGCTTAAGAATTGAGTCCACCAAGGAACAGTGTAAGGAAAAGCTTTCTTTAACTTTAGCGATGATAAGACTCTTCTGTAGGACACACAGCATGATGCTATTCTGTTTGTCCAAACCCACAGAATAAACGGCTCTCAGGGTGAATTGTGATGTAAGCAGTGGACATGGACACACTGTTTGCATCTAGGTTAATCATTTGAATAGTAACAAAAAGGTAACTGGCTGCCAGGGGATGCAGATAAGAGAAGGGAGCAGGGAGGCCATGCAGAGGAAGGCCAGGGAGGATTATTAGAAATCTGTGAGTCTTTAATTTTGCTGTGAGCTTAAACAAAAAGGGCCTCCTTTAGCTTTCTATCTAGAGGAACTTAAAATATTATTACAAATGAAAAATAAAATCATACCAATGACAACTAAAGACTATATTGAAATAAATGGAGAAGGAACTTTCTTCCTGTTCCATGTTATGAGAATAATCTGCCTGTAAATATTTATTGAGAAGGTAGAATGTATGGAAAATTAGGGAAAACACACACCCAGGAGTTTATAGTCCATTTGAGGAAATAATGATGGCACATATGAAACAATAAATAATTATTTGTTATGTGATATGTGCACATTTATCTCAGAAAATAATATTGTGAGTTAGAGTTACTGCAGAAGATTCAGTAGAAAGACAAGACAAGAAGATTATGTCCTGTCTCCCAGAAGCATGGATGCTAAAATCCCAAACAAAATATTAGCATACAAATCCTAGTGATTATACATAAAGTGTGCCCTAAGTTACCATCCGGTTAGAGTTGTTCCAGAAACACAAGATTCTTCTAATATTTAGGTATAAATCAATTACAGTCACAGTAATGATAAAATAAACTTAGAATATATTTCAATGAACACAAAATAGCATTTGATTAAATGCAAATTCTTTATATTGTAAAACCTCAACTAGCCAAAATGAAAATAATTTTTATATGATAAAATGATAGCAAATCTCTCTCTTAATAGTGAAATTACTTAGGGCTACACATCAGCTTAGTGGCACAAATGCTAGCCTGGCAAGTGCAAGGTTGTGAGTTCAATTCCCAGTACCAAAAAAAAAAAAAAAAAAAAAAAAAAAAAAGTGAAATTACTGAAAGATTTTCCCTGAAATTGGAGATGAGAGAATGCCTATTATCATCCTATTCAACTGATAATAAATGAATAAATCAGCTTGAACAAAACAAAAATAAGCAAATGAAAAGGAAGTAATGACACTCCTTGTTTACAAATTACACAGTGATATAGATGTATACTAAAAATTCAAAAGAATATGGCAGCAGAAAAAAATTAAAATTAATCATATGAGCTTTGTGTTACTATTAAGTGTACAAAACTCAATTTTATTTCCATATGATGACAAAACAACATTAAACTTAAGGAATAATATTATTTATAATAAGACTAAATATTTGTAATGAGACTAGATAAATGTAAAGACTGCTACTCAGATACTTACATAAAACCTAGAAGAAAATAATGAAAATCCAAATAAATAGAAGCATGTACCAAATCCATGAATTGAAGCATCAATAATTTAAGAAGCTAATCATCCTCTAATTTAATGTAGAATCAATACAACTGAAATGCACTTCTAGAAATTTCTTTTTGGAGATTGATTAGAAGATACTAAAATTTATATGAAACTAAAGCAGAATAAAAGTATCCAAAGCAACTGTGAAAATGGAAAATAAATATGGACTCACATTACCAGATATCAAGAAATTCTATAATTTCAATAATTAATACAATGTGATATGGCACAAAACAGCAAATATATCAAAGAAACAGCAAGAAGATGAGAAATAGACCTCCATTTGATCTGAATTTGATTTATAACAAATTGCATTGCAATAAAGTGGATAAAGAATTGTATAGATTTTTTTTAGGAAGATATACAAGGTCAGTTGACATTTACTTGAAGAAATATGTCTTCTCCTTCATAATATAGACAAAATCAATTTCATGCAAATTTTTGCTCTAAGTACAAATGCACATTAAAATTTGGACAAGAAAATATGGAAAAATGTCCTCATAAAAAATAGAGATTCTTAGACCACACATAAGTACATGTAAAACACTAACCTTAAAAACAAAGGTTAATACCTTTTGAATTATAATTTTAAAGTACTGTTTTATTTACAGTAATGACAAAATGTTTTATATCAAACCCTACTATTAGAGTTGAGTTATAAAATTTGGAAAAAATATAAAAACCAATACTAAGAAGGCCTTGGAGAGTGAACAAAAACAAGCAAAAAGAAGAGGAACAGCAGTCCACACAAAGAGATGGAGTGAAATTATGTCCTTATGGATTTGTCAGAATACACCGACCTGCACGGGAGATATTGATACCTAGAGGTCATAGAGAGAGCCAGAGCCCTCTTCAGAGTCAGGGGACCAAGGCCAGGGTTACAACACGGCTGAAAAGTGAGCAATAATCCCAAATTCTATAATATTGCTCTCGAGTAGATTTTAAAAAGAATATAAATTTTTTTATTCCTAGAGGTAGTCATGTAAAGTAATACAGAAAGGAAGATGAAGATACTGCTTACTAATTAGCTTCCATTTCAAATTTCATGTAAAATAGCAAGAACAAAAAAATATGAAAATAGGTAAAAGGAAAATGTACTTAAACTTTATAAAGTTTCACTTAAAAAAAAAAGCAGGGTAGTATTAGGTTAAGAATCCAAGAATATGTGAAAGATTACAGGTTATCAAACTTACTTCAATTCTATTGGAACTTTGGAAAAGTGAAACAAAAGTTGTTTTTTTGTTTTTTTGTTTTTTGTTTTTTTAATTGGTACCAGGGATTGAACTCACGACCACATGCTTGCAAGGCAGGCGCTTATGCCACTGAGCTAAATCCCCAGCCCCCGAAACAAAAGTTCTTTCAAAAATAAAAACTTTTATATTTTTGTAGACTTTTGGAAACGAATGAAACAAAAATCATCATAATCATACTTAAGTAAAAAGTAACATGTACTTTATATACAAGCATTTCTCAGAAGTGGAAACCCAAAGTTCCCCCAAATATGTGAAAGGATGATTGTTCTCACAGATAATGAGGGGAATGCAGATATTATGAATAATTAAATGGAATTTCATATTTTAACATGATATAATAGTACCAGCATTACATTGAATTGAAACCTCATGGAAAATCATTTGTCAAAAACTTCTATCAGATTACATCTAGTTTCAATAAAAAGGAACAAGCAGCATCATGACATTTTTACCAGAGAGGATTATTCCTATTTACCCCAAAATTGTTTCTTGGGTGTAACTCTTAGATGATCCATCCAAATCGGGATGTCATTCCTGTGTGACTCCTTTCCCAGAACCACTGAAATGTGAGTCTCATTAACATTAGCCAGGCAGGCTTCATGATATTCTTTACATTTCACCCAGCTCATAAAAACCAATCAAACAATACTGGATATATATCATGAACTGAAAGAAGGCTCTTCTTTCTGTCACCACTACCATCATCATCACCATCATTATCAGTGCCACCATTCCCACCGCGTGATTCCCAATTCTGCAACTGTTAGAACATTATGCACAGGTAAATGGAATTTTGTTTTAAGTTTGTCTGAAAAACCTAATAAGTTGCCAGAATATCTGCATATCTTCTGATTTTTGTCAGTTTGTTGCTTTCTGTAATGTCATATTTATTTCTGGGTTCTGTTAAGAAATGTGCTACTGCCTGGTGTCTAAGGATTCCTGAAGTCCTGGAGAAAGTTTTAAAAGTAGAAAAAGAACACTAGAAATTGGTAAAGAATTGAATTTAGTGAGACTGTAACCATTGGGAAAGAATATAAATGCATAATTGAGTTGAAACACTAAAGAGTTAAGACATATTTTTTATAATTCACCAGTAAGAACACTACCAATGTTCTATATAATGTAGTTAAAATCAGATTTTCCAATATTAAAATGCTTTCTTAGAAATACAAATGTCTGAAAACCATTTCAGTTTTTTTCCTAAAAAAATGTTTTAAAAAATATAGCTCCTGGTTATTTTGAAGAAAATGAGACATTATAAGTAATTATTGTTCATTTCTTGTTATCTTATTTTGAAGTCCTGTAATGCTTTCGTTCTTTTGTTTTAATTGGTTTTATACTATTTTGTTTTGTTTGAATTTATTGTGTGTGAAGGTATAGACAGCCATTTTGAAGAAAACAAGAGAATTATGTTAGCTACTGTTGATTTCCTGTAATCTTGTTTTGAAGTCCTGTGTTGCTTGAATTATTCTGTTCTGATTTGTTTTGTTCTGCTTTGTTTTGTTTCATTTTATTGTCTTTAAAATAAATAAAAAGCATGCAGATAGGAATTGCATTCATCACTTTATTCCTAGCATTTAGGCTGGAGTCTAACATACAAATGATGTCAGAAACAGAATAAATAAGAAATTGTTATGTGAAAATTAACACAAAAAATATTTTATTTTGATAAAATCTTCCACTGCCCTTCCCTGGTGTAGGAGAATGGGACAGGTACCTGGGCTTCTCTGACCTCAGGTTCCAAGGGAGTTAGCAGGGCATAGAGCAGGCTTCTCCAGATCTGTGCAGCTACACTGGTGGTCAAAGGTGTGTGTTGGTGGGGCTGCTCCTTCTCTCAGCCTGTGTGTCTGTGCTGGGACTCCCACAATGGTGGCAGGCATACAGGGGTGTGTTGTCTGATTCTCCCAGTGGGAAAGATAAAATAGAAAATAGGTAGAAATAATACATAAATTCAGAGAAAAAAATAAACAGTAAGAAATCACTAGTTGATGTTTACATATTGTCATTTTACAAATAGTTGTTCAAAGTACAAAAATGGAACATGTAAAGTGGGAATTCAAACAGTGAAACCACAAACAGTTCTGTTGAACTGTCCAACAAAAACTTAGTAACATGGTTGTCAATACTATACACTTAAACATACATGCAGTTACCCATATCTTCATTTATGTTTAGATTAAACAAACTAAAGCAGGTTAAAATCATTGTGAACAAAGAATAGTATTGCTGGATTTCACATCATGACACTCCGTGATTAGCACTGCGTAATGTAGTGTCTTTTTTAAAAAAATTTAATTTAAAGAAAGACTAAACAAAGCAGAAAATGGGTAGAAATAATACATAATTTCAAAGAAAAAAATAACCGTAGGAAATCACCAGTTGATGATTGCAGATTGTCTTCTTACAAATAGTTATTCAAGATACTAAAGTGGAGCATATAAAGTGGGGGTTCAAACAGTAAGATTGCAACCAGTTCTGTTCATAGACATATGGTTATCAATCCTATGCACTTAAACATACATGCAGTTATCCATATCTTCAATTGTGTTGAGATTGAATAAACTCAAGCAGGCTAATATCGCTTTGAACAAAGAATAATACTATTGCTGGGTTTCACACTATGACACTCCAGGATCAGCACTGGGTATTTTTAGTGTCTCTTTTTCTTCAAAGTATCTGTTCATTTCATCATGTGTCATAAGATCAGTTCTCATAAACTGTTTATAGATTCTACACATACATGAGTCTTAACATGTATTTCTATCCTTTCTATATTGGAGGGAGAAACAAATCAAAGCAAGGCAAAACAAAAAATATTCCTATAAACACATGAAATGAAATAAACATAGTACAAAAAGAGTTCTAACATGGTTCCTGTGTTGTCTCTTATTATCTCCAATAGAACTGGCTATATCATCAGACATAGTATAATTGAATATATCAGTGCATAGCAGTATTAATAAAAGCACAACTTTGTTTATAGTATAGAACTTCAAAAACCAGCAGTTATCAAACCAGAATGTGTATTGAAGAGTCTTGTCATCTTCAGTGTAGTTGCCTATACTTTCAGACTTGATACTATCAATCATATCAGTTTTGAATAAAATCTTCTCTGCCTCATTTCTGTTATGCTTTTTTTGCCATCAGTTGTGTGCTTATCTTCTTCATTCTGTTTTCTGCTCCATGCATTGAGGCCTCTCTGCCACTGTTCCTGGAATCCTAGTACTTTTCTCTCTGTAGAATGCCCTGCAGTATTCTCTGTAGAGTTGGATTGGTGGTTGCAAATTTCCCAAGTTCCTCTTTGTTTTGGAATCATCTTATGTCTCCATTAATTTCTAAAGATAGTTTAGCAGGGTATGTCAATCTGGGATGGAGGTTATTTTCTTTCATGGCTTGGAATATTTCACTCCAGGCTCTTCTTGACTTGATGGTTTGTGTCGAGAAGTCTGCTGTTATTCTGATGGGCCTTCCTCTATAGGTTATCTGTTTCTTGCCTCAAATAGCTTTTAATATTCTGTTCTTATATTGAATTTCTGGGATCTTGATTATTATATGCCTGGGTGTAGCTCTGTTTTGGTTGTAGGTGGCTGCAGTTCTTTATGCCTCATACATCTGAATATCATTTCCTTTTCCTACGTTTGGGAAGTTTTCCTTAATTATTTCTGTGAATAACCTTTGTAGTTCCTTTGTTTGTACCCCTGCTTCTTCATTCACATTCTTTATTGTCAAGTCATACATGTTGACATATTGTCATATTGTCAAGTACTTTATTGTCAAGTCCTTTTGTCATCTTCTAGCCTTTGTATTGTTATTGCTTGCTTCCTTGTTATTTTTGAAAAGTTTTCCCTTTCATACTCCCACAATGCAAAATTGTCCTCCAGTTCGGATAATCTATCCTTAGTTTCTTTCAAGCTGATTTGCCATCTTTCCACAGAGATTTTAATTTCCTGGCGATCTCTTTGAATCTGCTTCATGTGTTCTATATTTTTTTATATTCTTCATCAAATGGTCCTCTCCTTTGTTTGTGTTCCTCCCTTCTTCTCTCTGTGTCTGCTTGAGGGCTGCTTAGTATCTCTTTTATTAATCTTCTTATGTCTTGCTTTATTGGTCTAAATATTTCACTTTTTCAACTCATCCATGAGGTCCCAAATATATCGGTTTATGTCCACTGGTGCTGTGTCTGCACCAGTGTCTGCATGTTTGCTGTTCTCATTCTCCTTTGTATTTACCTGTCCTGGGTCCATGTTTTAGGGTTGGGACCTGGGGACTTTTTGTTGTTGCTTCCTCTTCCCATCTTTTTTGCTTCTTCCAGGAGGCCCCAGTTTCTTTCTTTGTTTGTTACAATTCTTCTGAAGCATGCTGGCTAGATGACCCTTCACACTGCCATATGCTAGTGAGTTGCAAACAGGGACAGTCTATGCTGGCCCCTCCCCTCTGGATCAGTCAAGCTGCTGTAGCCTGCACTGTATTTCTTTGTGCTGCCTTCCCTCCAGGTGGCAGTGGTGGCAGCGGGCTTTGTGCCGCCTCCCTTCTGGATTGGCAGTAGCAGTGGTGGCAGTGGTGCCATTGGCAGTGGGGCAGGGTTGGGGGCAACTGGTGGGCACTGAGTCACTCTGCTTCTCCAGCCTCTGCCAGGCCCACAGTGATGGGTCTCGCCCGCAGCTCAGAGACACCAGAGGCGGCAGCGTGGGGATCAGTCAAGCTGCTGTGACATGCACTGTATTTCTTTGTGCCACCTCCCCTCCTGGTCAGTCCACTCAGTTGCTTCTAGCCTCCAGCATGAAGTCACTCCCATTGCACAGTTTAAGGGTCTCCTAGAGTCTTTCTTATACAGGAGGTAGTTTGAAGAGGTCACAGAAAACAGGCCATCCAGCTAGGGTCCTCTCCGCAATGTGCTAGAGGTGAGCATTTTGGTGCCATGACACCGGAAAAGCCCTGGTCCTGGAGTTTTCTAAGCAGAGGCAAAGATGAGACAGTCTGTTATTCAAGTAACCTTTAGCTTCCTTGAAAAGAATGGGTTGGGATAGGGGAAGATGTTACACTCTGAGAAATAGGGAAATGGAAAGTGACTGCAATTGTCCAGTAAAAATGAACATACTTATTCTTTTCCTTGGGTCATAAGTGTATCTTTGTGAAATGACAGGAGGAATTCTTTTAAAATACAGTGGGAAAAAAAGGATATAGTAAGATTATTTGGTTTTAGAGGTATTTCAGAGTGTGTAATAATTCCCATCTTATATGTAGTGAATTCAGAAGTCATAGTCACCCTAGTTCATTTCTCCATTCAACACATAGCCTGGAAATATCATAACATAACAATATTTACACTCAACTTTTGAGATTTTCAGTGGATGTTTCCTAATCACTGAATGGCTGAGATTAGGAACCATACTGAATAGTATTATCTTAAAATCCAGTCACAAGGGTTAATGAGGTCCATATGTTCCCTAAATATTTTTTCTATATTTCTCCAGCCATGATTCTTCTCTTTCTCCCAGGTAAACAGTTTACTCCCTCTATCTGTTTACGTGCACTCCAACAATTTCTTAACTCCAACAATTTCTTTCCTTATATATTTTTTCTTCTTTTTATCTCTGGGAATAAGCTGACTTTATGAAATTTGGTACATAGTATTATGGTTTTGCATACACATATAAAGCATGAACTAATTAAACCCAGCATCCTTTTTCCATCAACATTCCCCCATACTCCATTATGCACACACACCCTTCCCCAAAGTAATGAGTACTGTACTAAAGCTTTCTCATAAGAGCTTTGTTTTTCTGTATGTATGGCTTATTTTACTACACATAACATCCTCCATTTCCATATATTATGCTGCAAACAATAGGTCTGCATTCTTCTATGTGACTGAATAGTGCTCCATTGTGCAAATATACCACATTTTCTTTACTGGATACTTACTTTGACTTATGGTTGAAATAAAGCCAGTATGATTTATGTGAAGTTTAAAATCTGAAACTTTCCTGATAATCCTTAGGTTGGTTTATTTGCTAGTCCAATATCTTAGGAAAATCTTGTGCCTCAAGATCTCCTAAAGTTGAGACTCTTCACACCACTCTTCACCACTCTTCACTTCTTTAATCTAGAAGTGTGTGTGTGTGTGTGTGTGTGTGTGTGTGTGTGTGTACATGTGTACGTGTCTATGTGTACAACCAGCAAGACCCTTAAAGTTCCCATGTAGGACTACAAGGGGATAAAAAATAGAGAAGAGATGAAAGCTGGGGTTAGGTAGAGATCTTTCTCTTTGGATAGAAGAAAAGAAACTGCCTTCTCACTGCAAGGGCATTTATTTATACATTTAGCAACTTAATGTCACATTGCTTAGTAATGTATATGTACAGCAACCTAAGGGCATGACGTTTTAGGAGCCTGGAGTTCCTTCTTTTTGAGACTTGTCCTGGGTGGTCTTTGTTCTCAGACCAGGCTGGCTGGGTCTCCTGCACATGTGGTCAGTTTCCAGCTTCAACTGGCTTTCCACAAATAAGCACTGTGAAAATCTTGCACTATAGATCCTTTGGTTATCCAATGCTACTCTACACTTTCTCTTGCTGTACAGCATCCTTTACTTTTAATTAAAATTTTAATGTGAGCTTTTCTCCCTATGGAAGGATCCCTATGGAAGGATTTAAACACTTTCAAAATATTCATCCCTTGTGAAACTTTGCAAATGTTAATATTTAAAAGAATAGCACTGGTGTACTGAAACTGCCTTGTACTAACAAACAAAAGTCAGATGTTAAAACTACAGGAGTTATGTAAACCAGTTGTGAAGCACAGTCATAGCTGAAAATTAAATGTATAGAATACTCAAATTAATTATCTTAATTATTTTACTACATTTTGTTATTTGTGGTTTTGAGGTTACTTACATTTATTGTATCTGAGTGATGTAATCATGTAACATGGCACTACAGGTCATTCCTTGGCAAAGCCATACTTAGTGATGTTCATGTGGGTAGTTAGAAATTTCTGAAGTATTACATTTACAACATGGAGATTGATAAATGTTAAAAAATTATCTCCCATATGCTTGCTGCATGAATTGGTTGTTAAACACTTTCACCACATCAATGAATGTAAATATTTCTCATTTATGGTTTTAAAAGAAATCTTTACTAGATAATGCACTTAGAGCACATTTCTATTTCATGAGATGATAAGGTAGCTTTTGGTCATTGTGCCAGATATGTTGTTGAATCCACTTCTCAAAACTTTAATGGAAGTAAATTTCAGAAGATTATGTTCTGAAATATTTCATAATGACATGTCAGGAGCATTTCACATTTTAAGGTTATACTGTTTAATTCTTGCCTCCTAACCAAGCATGTTATAGTATGTTTATTATTATGCTTAATTGTGAACATAAAATGATACTTTCTTATGTTGTCACTTTAAGAAGTCCCTTCATTTAAAACTTTCAGAGTAGGCATTTGTAACTGAGTAAAGAAAAAACAGAATTCCAGTAGACAATATCTGATGTCTTTCAAATCTAGCTTTTTTCTCTTTAATTCAGATGTACTTACCCAAAAACAAGCTCCAGTGAGACAGAAATCACTAGTTAAAAGTAAGGAGTGATTGTTTTCACGATACTCTTCCCAGCCATTTGGTGAAAGAGAAAAGAGCAAAACACCAAGATAAGCAACAATCAAAGCAGAAAAAATAATGGCCAGAGAGATACATAGAGGTATGCTCAAGAAACCCAGCTTCTTTTTAAAGAAAGTGCAGTCCAATACCTGAACTGTTGGCTTTGCTACATATTACTGATGCAGCCTACTGGCAATGTTTAGAAGGCAAGGGACCCAGTAAACAGTTCCTCTGGGAGACTTCCTTCTCCTGCTTAGAATCCTGTTTTACCTTTGCCCCTGCCTCAACTCTTTTAGAGAAGAAAACCAAAAAACCCCCTCAACTTTCTATTCTGATTTGCAAATCCATAAAAACTCACTCAACTCACTCTTCTTATTTTTAAAGCCCAACTCAGATGTCACCTTCACCAGGAAATACTCCCTCACATTCTTAGGCAGATGTTCCCAGTTGCCCAGGGCATGTACTTTTGCATTTCCAGTTGTAAAAATTATCTCTTTATGCATCAGAATCTCCTTTTAGACTGTGAGCTGCTCAAGGGCTCTTTTCCATCCCTGTGTTTCTGGAATTCTTCAGTAATTGGCTCGGAGGGTGTGGTTGCTATACCTAATTAAATGAAATCAATCTGGGTGCTACTTTTGTATGTTTCTCTTCATTATCTCCTTGTACAAAACATGTTCCAACCACACTGTTAGAGGTTTTGGAAAGGTGCTATTCTGTCTCTTTGCAAATGGTTTACTCTTTTTGGAGTGCTCTCTTCTGACTTTTTTCTAATGGACTTCTATTTGCACTTTGAAAGTTAGGTCACACATTTGTAAAGCTTTTTGCCCACTATATTCTCATGGATTTGTGCTCATTGTAGTTAAGGAACCATATCATCCAAGAATGTCCTACAAAGGCAATGAAGTTTTGAGCTAATATTAATTTGACCCTGAGTCTCCAAGAATCTATATTTTATTGTCTATTTTATCTTTTCATGCATTCAAATCCCTATAGAAGACAAGTTTTTAGGGTGACATATATATTTACATTTTTCTAAATTACATAAGGAATATGTTAACACATATCGCCATAAAGAAAATGAACCTATAGTAAATCAGGCTAAAGTTTATTTGTCACTTTCAGTTTGACTATATTTCTTTTTTCTTCAGAGTAATCCTCATTTTGTGATTCCTTCTAGGTCTTTTCATGTATAAATACATAATTTTAAATACATATATTAGTACTCATTTAAAAAATGCAGTGTAAGTCTTTGTTTTACATTTAAAGATACCATGTGGAATTGTCATTCTGCATCTCATATTTACTCAATAATTTTCCTTGAAATCTTTCTCTAAATGGTCAAATCTGTAACTAACAGTCAGGTTCCCAGCAAGACATGTTAAACAGGTATCTGAAAACATCTAAAAAGTTGTAGGAAGGGCTGGACCTGTCACCCATTTACTAGACTGGACTCAGCTTACTCTAAGTTGTTTCTTAGCTCCAGGAAGCCAGAGAACGGACAAGAGAGCCCACTGCAGAAACACCACATCTTGATGACTTTTTACTGGTGAGTCCAAAAGCAACTTCATTTTTGCCTTAGAAAGCCTGTGACCTCCTCCCTTCTCAGTCTTATCTAACTAGAAAAATGTAATGTGTAGCCAGGATGCTCAGGAGCTGTGGAGATGCAGCTTTTAGCTATTCAATCTGTTATATAAAAAGAGGACTTAAAATGAGGGAGCATGAGTCTGCTCACTGACTACATCTAGTGTAACCTCTTTCCTTTAATACCTGCACAAGATTTTGAAAATTGATAGACCACAGTTCATTTGGCAATTCTCATATTAATAATTTGTTTGTTGTTATTGCAGATTTTGTAATAAATATCATCGTATATCCCTGCTTAAGTGCATGTGCTAGGATAAATACACATGAAACTTGTTTAATTATAAGGTAGATAGTTTTAAAAGTAAACAATGTCAAGCTGTCCTCTAAAGTTGGTATCTCATTTCTAACTCCAGTCATCAATGTATGAGCTTCCAGGTCTCCATATTGTCACTAAATCTTGAGATAGTAAATATTTTTAACTTCTGAAACATTTTAGTAAAGCTATATGATTATTGTACTTTATATTTTTATAATTACTAATAATAAGATTAATTACCTGTTATATTCAAACTAGCCATCTGCATTTCTTCTACAAACATCCTGTATATTCTTAGTAATAAGTTTAAAAAATATTTATTCACTTTAAGAATGCACCTTATGTATTTTGGACATTAATCATATATCTGAAACACATATCTTATTTACTAAGTATCATCTAGGTTCTAGGTACTGTGATGAGCATGTAAAAAGTAGAAATACAATATTTTTCTTTCATTTAAATTCAACTAAGGTGATAGGACATTTCATTCACAGGACAAATTTAAATATTCATAAAAATCACAGCAGATGACTAAGCTCCAAATAAGTACTGATGACAGTAAATGATTATAGGTCAGAGATTTAAAAAAAAAATTAAAGAAAGTGAAGCCCTCTAAGAAGTCTTTGTGAAAGAATTGGCAACTAACTATGATTGTAAATTATGAATAAGCACCGGAGGGCAGAAATCATGATCACAGGAATGTTAAGAGTGCAAGTATAAAATTAGGAGAGTGGAAAGCACTTGTTACTCAAGAAAGGAAACCATGAGATATCTCTCAGGTCATCATCTGTAGATAAAATCATTGTTAAGATAATATAATATTCTGGAATTTGTGCAAACACTTGATTTACATAGGCTCAGTTTATACAAGAGCCTTTCAAGTGTAGTCCTTTTTTCCCACACTTTCATCTGTGACAAAGTAGACCAGGTACTATGGAACAAGGCAGATAAAGAGAGATGACATTTCCATGGGAATGCAGTACAAACCAAAGAGGGTTATACTTTATACAGAGAGCAGCTAAGAGTTTAAAGCTTCATTTTTTTAAATAGAGAAATGCCATGGATATGTACCTTAGGAAGGTGAATCACACCAGTTACTATCATCATTTGGAATTTGAGTCTCTGCTTAAAGCCTCCTTCTTTCTCAGAGGAGCCCACCATATAGGGAGCCATACTCAACGCTCTACACTCTCCACAATCACCCTGCTTTATTATCTTCATAACACGTGTAATTATCTTGCATTAAATATTGTGTTGCTATTTTGTTAACATTTGTCTCTCTTTCTCTTTGGAGCGTAAGGTCCAAGAGGGCAGGAACTTTTAATACACTATTGTTCAATTCCCAATATGTAGAGCAATGTGCAGCCCCAGAAAGTACATTATGAATGTTTATCAAATGAAAGAATGAATGGAAAGTTTACTTACATACTATACGAACCATAACCAAACATCTAAATGGCCTCCTGAGCTTTTATTTTCCAAAAAATTTGGTGTTTCACTCAAAAACCCAATCCATACTCATTTATTAAAACATCTGTCTGCTAGCTAACCAATTCCTTTTCCTATAAAGAGTTAACAAAACAGACATGGTCCTTACTTCACAACCTTCTTTTTCTTTTGTAAATCCATTCCTACAAATATATGCAGAGAGCCCCGGTGAAATTTTTTAAATTGAGCATGTTTTGAAGGAGTAATGACACAGAATTATTTATCCCAAACAGGAGAACTAAAACCATTTTTTCAGAGAGGGCCCTAGTGGGGAGAGCCGGTTTCGCTGAGAAGGAACTTGTGCCATGGAAACCCGCAGAGTGCCTGAGTCAGACTCTGACTCACCTATCCATGGTGGTTTTTTTGGGTGGACCTCTCAGATGACCAATCAAAGTAATATCCATTGTTTTTCTTCTAAATATCCAACTCAGAGAATTTTCATTTCTTCTTTTAAACCACAGATACAAAGCTGTCATCAACTTGCTAAACAAGTTTCCTCTTAATCACCTCTGTGATTGCACCCAGCCCTTAAAATCTCAATTATCCTTGTGATTAGCGCATTTACCTGAGAATCACTGGTCAGGACGAATGTAGTGCAGACGTTTTCCCTAGCATCATTAACAGCAACAACCATTCCATCTGTGCATCATGTATAGGTAAGTGGAAATTTGCTTGTGTAAAATTGTGACATAAATGAAGTTAACACTGGTTCCCCATCCTGCCTGCCCATTGCAGGGTTCCAGTAAAGCAATTGAATTCAGGCAGGAAATGTGCAGTTTTAGCACAGCAATTTGGATTTTCTGCCTGGAGGCAACCTTGTCACAAACATGTATTCATGTGTAGAATCTGTAGTTTTAAATAATTATTTGGGGAGTGCTATAGAAAAGTTGCATTAAGCTTAGTATTCTGTGAATAAAATGTGGTGTGAATGTGTAACTGCCATCAACTGGTGAGGAGGTAGAAGAAAAAACATTTTCTTCTTAGAAATCAAACGTAAATTGTTGATAGTGATAGTGAGTATGACTTCTTTTTATTTGTTTAACATCTCATATTTTCTGCAGAGCTTTCATGAATTTCACATAGTACCACTTCTGTATAGATGTTTACTATAGTCATATGAAAATCCAAAAATGTTTACATATTAAATGTTCATGAACCAGAATACTATGATTATGTATGGACCTGTGCTGTCTCTTTTAAGCTTATGTAGGTAGAAAATTATGACAAAATTTTAGGGACATGCTTTCAGCTTGCAAAAAATTCTCAAAATAGATAAAAATTTGTCCAAATTAACTGAATCTAATCTTACAATATTTAGTATTCAGATAAGTGTATAACTGACATAAACATTTGTCAAAAATATATATCACTAAATATATAACACTAAATATGTATATCGAGGAGAATAGCTGAGCCTTATACAAGCAAATAACTTACATGCACTTATTCATAATATTAGTACTCATATAAATTATGATTAGAAAAGGCACACTCACTGTGATAGAATATATTAAGATAATTTTTCTTGGATTAAAGTAAATATTGTCATGATTCTTTTTTATTCAAGATGTTATTTCATTCATAACCCTGACTTTTTTATTGTTCACATCTTTCCTTTGTTAATAAAAAGTGATAAAACACATGTAAAAGAGGAAATAAAAACATGATTAATTTGTTTGGCTTTGCCCATGAGATACTCATCACCTTTATCTGAATGTATTTTTAGACTACCTCCTTCTTTACTTTCACCATTTTCATTTGTATAATGTCATAAATTTGAAAGATTTCAAAAGACTAAGCCACTTTTTCCATGAACTCCCAGTTCCTTTGGACAGATTTGAGCCCTTGTTCTATGATTATCTTCTCGAATGAGGCCTTAATCCAGTTACACAGCTGACCTCATAGGCCTGATTCTGCAGCTTTGTTTGAGACTCTACTGAACTCTGTAATTGCATGTGAGTGCTTGAATGATGACTACTTCAAAAAAATGAACACTAGAATTGAACACTAGAATGAACACCAGAATTGAAAGTAAAGACTTTGAAACCAAATTTTATAAATTTTGGATTTTTTTCTTAGACATATTATCAAATGGGAAAAATAGGTCTTTTTGAGACAGGGTCTCACTATGCAGTTCAGACTGGCCTTGAGCTCACTTTGTAACCCAGGCTGGTCTCGAATTCACAGCAATCCTCCTGCCTCAACCTACTGAGGTCTGGGATTATAAGCATGCATCACCATGCTTGACTAGAAGGCTATATTTTTTGATTCTTTCTAAAGTAATTGAATAGTTCAAGGCTAGGAGTTTTTATAACAAGATGTAAGTTATATTCTGTATCTGCCTAGTAATTTTTATGTGATCTTTCAGAAAAACTTATATATGATTTACCAGAAATTGGCTACTAGCAAAGCAAGTTTTCTACTTCAGATGTATCTACTATTTCAAGCAGCTATTCACTCTCTGTCCTGGTTTGTAGGATTTTAGATTATGAGTCAAAAGCCAGAAAATCATTTGAGCTGTGTGATAAGAAATGACCAAAGTTGTAAAAAGGGAAGAAAATAGAAACATAAAATCCTATAGTAATTTTAATGAAATAAAATGGAAAACTAGGAAGTCATTTCATTCTTCTGCTTTTGAGTCACAGTGTTTAGATGAATTCTAAAATGTATTTTTGGATCATATCTTTTTAAAAATCGATGTATTCTGTGTTTTTCAAAGAATGTATTCTGAAAGACCTCTTTTGAATTGAAGCTTTAAAAATAAAATTAGTAAAAACTATAATCCCCAACTAAGAAAGAAATTATTAAAACATAAGTAAATTTTATAAGTTTAAGAGAAATAGAAAAGTCAAGACAGGGTGTGGTGTGCCCTGAAGTGAACAAGGTGGTTTTGGGGACGCAGAATACTTATTCAGTGAGGTAAGTGCCGACCCATTGCTAAAAGATTAACAATACTTTGAATTTGATAGTGAAGAAGCAAAAGCTTATAATATAAATGGCTGTAATATTGGGAGTGAGATGTGAAACTGAAAAAAAGCATATAAAATTTTTAGTCACCATTGCATTAGAGGTGACATTGTTAGTCATAGAGGAGAAATATTAATTTTACACAATATTTTACAGAATAGACACTCTAATATACCGACCGCTTTCACAGGCTTCATTTTCCCACTTGAGATGACACTTAGATTTATATCTGCAACTCTGGTTCCTCAGGTGGCTACTCACGCGATAGTATCAATAGTGCACTGGATATTTAAGTGCCCTTCAGCTTCAAAATGTAAAATTTTACAATCTTTTTCTCTGCACACTATCTCATTTTACTTTTCCTCATTCTTGTAGTAAAATCCATGTCATCTTTACCACAGTCCCAACCTTTTGGAATATGGTTATCAAGTTTGGCCAATATTCTAGCCTTGTAAAGTTCCTCAAACTCCTTGCTTACTTTGCGTTTTTAATGTCATCGCTGAGCATCCCATCACCCCAGTCCTATGGATTACAATAGTGCCTGTCCTCACTCGTCTTCTCTTTCCATTTTCTCCTTTCTTTTGAATGTGATTGTGCACAGGTAGGCAGGTTCATCTCCTATGCAATGCAAGCCCGCATGGTTGTCATCACAGGATGAAGAGCAGACTCCTCACTAGGTCTGAAAGCTTTGTTTGCATCATCTGGATCCCTCTGCCTCAGTTTCTCCCCACAATGGAGCTGTCCTCCATCATCCTTGTGTTTCTTCACTCATGTGTGTAACAAATACTATCTATGATTTTAGGCCACATCATGTGTTCTCAACCTTAAACAAGAAACAGACCACAACATGCGCGTGGCTAGATGTGAAAAGCTGAAACACACAATTTTTAAAAATTCTAAGTGTAGAGTCATAATGGAGTTGGCTAAAAGGATATCAGTGAACAGGAGATGACAAAGTAAAGTGGCAGTTTTGGCTGGAAACTCAGTGGGCAGACTTCAGGTGTGCATGTCAGACACAAGGAACAGGGCACGCACAGATATGGAGGTGTGAAGGAGTCTGGTGGGTTCATGGAACCCTGATTAATTTGAGATGATTAGAACACAAACTGTTCAAGAATGAGGTAGGAGAGGGATGGGGATGGCATAAAGCAGAGGCACCAGCATAAACATGAGGGAAAGATAGATAGTGGAGGTACTCATGACGAGTTCCCCCGCGGAATGAGCATTCTTTCTAATGTAGTCTATTTTCTTAGTGAAAAAAATGGTGTCAGATAAGAGGGAAGATAGGCAGATGGTGTTTAAGGTTTGAGAAAAATGTAATAAATTATTTTTCTAGAAGAACTATAAAACATCAATAGAGGTAGTTTTTTTTTTCAATCTTGTTCTTCTGAAAGCATCAACCCAATTTATGTTTACCTTCAATCCAATATATTATGCACAGTGCCCCCAGTTACTACTTTTAATTTGGAAAATCTGATAATAATCTTTGAGAGTTAAAGTGCAAATTTTTAAGCTCTTCTAAGAATTCAAATTCAGTAGATCTGCAGTAATATCTCACTCTGTATATTTAATAAGCCCTCTGAGACAATTTTGATTCAGGTCACTCTCCAATCGCACTTGAAGGATTCCAAATATAGCAGTGAAAATCCTAACGTCTTTGTGTGGAATCAAAGGTCATTCTTATTTTGGATTCTCTTTATCACTCAGCCAGGGATCCCCAGAGAAACAAAGTCACTAGGATACAGAGACAGAGAATGAGGCAGATAGAGAGATATAAACCTATACTTAAATTTACCTATAAACCTGTGTATACATGTGTATACACACACACACACACACACACACACACACACACACACACACCACACACACAGCTGGTAGCTGGAACTCAGGCACAATTTAAATGTGATGATCTCAAGGCAGAATTTCTCCTTCCCAAACACCAATGTCTGCTGGCAAAGCCTTCCGCTGACTGGATAGAGCTCAGCCATACATGCTTTCAGAGATGATGTCCTCCAGTCAACTGATTGCAGTCTAATCACAGCCATGGAAACTGATCTCAACATCTAGATTGATGTTTGACCAAAGAGCTGGACACCAGAGTCCAGCCAAAGCTGATACATAACATAAACCATCAAGTTGTCCAGTGTCATCTTTGGCTGATTTATGACCCATAGTGTGCTATAGAAAACAAACGAATCACTGATCATGCTTACCACACTACACATGGTTCCTTATTTCCAGACTATGTTCCTTTGCTCTTTAGTTTATTCTTTTATTTCTTGGTCCTGGGAACTGCACTCAGGACCTTGAGCTTGCCTGGCAGGTGCTGTGCTGCTGAGCTATATATCCAGCCTTCCATTCCTCTTTGACTGAGACATCTTTACAGATTCTTACAGCAACTAGAGCCGTGGCTCCAAACAACTCGTATATATGTAAAACAGTGAAAAGACGCAGCTTACTATAGATGCATCAGGACTCACTTCTCTATAAAAATGCCTCGGGTCCAGAGCAATAGGCTAGTAAAATGCACAAACACTACCCTGATCTTCGCAGCACTCTGTATCTGCGTGTTTTCTTTGTGCATAAGAACATAGTAAGTAATATAGGCTCATGCTTATACTTAAAAAGATGATGGTGTTAGGTTCACAGGTATTCTAAGGCGTTTCTCCCTCGCTCGCTGGAGGTGCTGAGCTCTTCACTTACTGATACTAACTCTGTTGCCATCCATTGACCTTGGGAGGAACTGCTCTAAGTATAGATAATTGGGCCCAAAACTGCATGCTCTGGAAAAAATGATCCTATGGCCCAGAAACATGGCCTTAATTCAAAACATGGTAGTCATGAGCTCTTAGGGCAGCACTCTTTTCCCTGTCCTCTCTTTTTTCTGTTTCCCTTTTTCTTTCTTCCTCCCTTCCTTCCTACAGCTTTTGCTATTACTGTGTCTACTTGCGGAGCCTTTTGGGGATGAGAAAAAAGGAAAGAAATGCAGATTTGAAAAGACTGTGATTTTTCTGACATATTTTCATATCCATCTTTTTTACCGGCAGACCGGTCACAGCTTCCCGCATGTCTCTGCCGCTGTGGATAATCGCCCTCATTGCGTTTGGAGTGTTGGCAATTCTTGGAATTACTATTGGGCTCCTGGTTCATTTTCTGGCAGGAGGTTGGTATATTGTACATACATATATATGTATTTATTTCATTTTGTTGTAATCTTTATTTCCATTTCCGCGAATGATGAAGTAATTGCAAACAATGAATCATCTCCCTTTACAATGACATCAGTAATCCTGGGTCCTAGAAATAAACATTATTTTTAGTTTTAGTTTTTTGCTACCAAGGATTGAAGTTATGACCTTGCACTTGCCAGGCAGGCACTTGTGCTGCTGACCTAAATCCCTGAAATAAGCATTTTAACATTTGTGTAACATTCAATTTCAGATCTCTTTTGAATACATACAGGTTAAAGTGGGCATCCATTCAAATACATGAATGAATACATATATAGCTAACTGGCAGAAAAGATACCTTTACAAAGATGATCCTACTAGTATTATTTTATAATTAAGATACCACACTCTGTTTGAAGAAGACAAATCAAGAAATATTAAAATATAATTATTTCTTCATAACAAAGACATATAAAATTTTTTCGTATATACGTTTTTTAAAATTTTGAAAAATGTGAAGAAACTTGGAATTGTTTTTAAAACAGTTTGTTTTTACTTTGGAAATTATATCACTTGCATGCCACTATAAAATTTAAAAATCAGCATAATTATATTTCTCACATTTTCCACTAATTTGTTAACACTATATTTTATATAGTCAATTTCTTTTTTTTTTTTTGTCTTTTTCCTTTTCATTGGTACCAGGGATCGAACTCACGACTACCTGCTTCCAAGGCAGGTGCTGATGCCGCTGAGCTAAATCCCCAGCCCCTATAGTCAACTTCTTAACACTTCATTTTGGTTTACAATAAAAATTACTACAGTTCTTTGAATTTTAATATATATCTAGATGATATGTGCTCACCATCGATATTTTTTCCAGTTGTCCATCTTTGCTATATTTGAATATTGTTTTTTTTCCTCTAGAGCTTACGCTAATAGTTTAAAGAGTCAGTCAATTTTTAATGAGTAATTCAGTCCCTCCTCCATAATCTCTATCTTTTATCTGAGAGAAACACTTTCAACTCTTTCAGATCATTCTAATGTTGCTATGTCGCTATTTATTTTTGCTTATTTGCATGATCTATTCACTTTCCACTGTGGAAATGGAAATTCCATGTTCATTCATACCCTGGCCACAGAGCGGCCATTTTAGGTTCTCTCTTCAGCAGCATCATGGTGACCACCTTCCGTTGTTGAATTTAATCTCCTAATGGTTGGTTTTCCTACTTCCTTTTTATTATTTAATCATTCAGTTTCAGTGTGTGTGTGTGTGTGTGTGTGTGTGTGTGTGTGTATTCCAGGATTTGAAAAAGGGTTATGTTGGAAAGTATACACTTTTGACACTCAACTGTCTGAAATTATTTCAGTATTACTTTTAACATTAATTACTTAATTAATAATATTGTATCTAGTTGGGAAAAATTCCCTCTGAATTTTGACACTGATGTCCTATTGTCTTTGTTTTTAAACTTTCTATTGTGAAGGCTAATGGCATTATAATTTGGGAATTTTTTGGATGCTTTTCCCCATCCTTCATCTTTGGAAATTGTATTGTGTGTGCTCATTTTGCACGTTATTTTGAAGTTTCTTGATAATGTAGCATAGTCTAGAGAACTTTTCTTTCAATTTGATGGCATTTGATCAGTTATTTCAATTTGAAAATTCATATGATACTTCAGTTCCTGGAGATTTTCTTACATTATTCCTTTGATTTTTTTGTCTTTGCCTTCTTTCTAAACTTCCTATAATGCAGATATGAGCCCTTTTACATAGGCCTCTGATTATTTTTTTCTCTTTTTATTTTCCATCCTTTCATCAATTTTTTGAAAATAAAATCATTCTTAAACTTATTTTTGAAATATTTTATTAAATTTCCTATTTCTACTATTCATCTTTAATTCCAAAATTTCTTTTTAAAAATATTCTTTATATAGCATCTTGATATTATTTCTTACAAAAATTTTCTCTGAGTACAATAATGGCTGAAAATGGCTACTTGAGTAGTCCCTCCCCTCCAGACTTTCTTTGCCTATATTGCATAATTTCATAATAGATGCTTAAATATTTTTTTCTTTTGGTATTTTCGGACATTTAATATTTGGTATTACAGAGAGGCTGGAAGGGGTGTGTGTGTGTGTGTGTGTGTGTGTGGTCTTTTGACAATGACTTTTATCATAGCTGCCCAATCTAGGTTATTGCATTGAAAGAATCTAAATTATGAGCCTGTTTAGCTTTGCCTTGAATTGGTCAGGATTCCCAGACCAAGAAGAAACCTTCACATCTTTTGTCTGTGTAAATTAGTCACTTTTAGCTTTTTGTAGACAACTTGGGATGTAGAATGTAGAAATCTTTTATACGATATACTTTAGCTGGGTCTCAGTCTCCTTGGACAAAATACCTTAAAATTTGAGAAGATACTGGATCTAGCTGCTGTAACTTATTTTCCTTCATGTCTGCTCCCTACTTGTGAAATTTCCTGTTGCCAGTTAGAATTCTTTTGTATGAAACAGCACCTGCATTTCCCATGCTATCTTCGGGTTCACGGTGTCGCCTGCCTCCAGCTTCCATACAAGTGTTGGTGCCTCTTCTTCCCATGTTACTGCCTTTGTGGGCTACTTTGAAGCTAACACCCAACTCCCTTTCTTGTCATTTTCAAGGGGATTTTGGAAAAATTGCCTTAAATATAGTATTGGTTAAATCTATCATCTTCAACTGAATATCCTTGATTGCTAAGTTTTATGATTGATCTCCAGTGTAGCACTGTATCTTCTTGAAGTCGTTCTTTTAAGGTTTTAAACTGTTGGAAGTCCTCAGAATTTACATATATTAATAAAAGCTAATCAAAAGGTTGCTTACATTACCTTTTCTTAGAATTCACTCCCTTCTCTTTTGCCCATTTAGTGTTAGAATGAAGGTCTTGAACATGTCCTTTTGTAAATGTAAATTATTTTGTCCTTATTTTTTTCTGCCTGAATAATCATAGGCTTTTTTGTACTTTAGAGTCACCAAGCCAAGTTTATCCTAGTGTGTTTATCCTTAAATGTTTCTCAGAATACAATGAGGAATTTCAAGTTGCACGTTCAAATCTGTTTGTTCTGCTGATTTTTTTCAGGAGCATCAATTATGTATTTGCTAAATCTTCCTTGCTTTTGTATCATTCATTTCTCAATAACAATTTATAACTGTAAAGTTTGATCTCTATAGTGAAAAGTAAATGGCCCATGGGTTGGCTAACTGCAATCAACAATGTTTATCATGTATAAGCAATCCATTTTCAGCACTCCCTAACTTCTTTTTCTATCACTTTAGCACTATAAAATCTTTAATATTTGTGTAACAACACTAGCAATACCACAAACACATATGTAGATTCTCATCTCCACACTTCAGCTCACACCTGGCAAACACCCACCCATTTCTCATAGGTTCCTCCCCAGGAAGACCCTTCCACTTCTGCCCTCCAGGCTACCTCTGCACCTCATAAATGTTTCTCTCTTGGGCAATTATTACACCATATTTTACTTGTTTACATGTTTAGTTTTTACTGTGGTGTTCCCCTTCTCTTAGTCCATATAGAAATTGCAGGTGAAAACTTAAGTTCATCACTGAATTGTATCCTTATTAGCCCTCATGTGTTGATTTCGTCTGTAATGACCCTGCCTCTTCCACATGATGATATGCAAGAGCAGCTGTCTTGTAAAGGAACATTTACTTAGTTCTTGTTATACTTGCACACAGTACATAGCAGATTCCTAATTGCTATATATGAAATATATCACATATCAGATATGTGACATATATCAAGTAGCTTAGTATCTCTGAATTTTAGGAAAGAAATTTAATGACTTAGCCGTGGGCTTTGGTGTCAAGACATAGGTTGAGTTTTAAGTCTTGGCTGTTATTAACAACCATCCCATATTGGGCAAATTACTTTATATTTCTTCTGAAAATGCACACTTCTTATAAGATCTTTCTAAAATATCTTCATGTGGACACACTAGTATAGTAGATGATGGTAACCATTTTAATTCATAATCAGGTAATTGACTAGGGCAAACCAAAATCTCATTACAATTTATATTCTTTTCTGTCTTACTCGTGATGTTCCTCTTTTCATGAGCTTTGCTTGATGTGTGTATGTATGTGAATGTGTGTAGATGTGTCTATTCCAGTATCAGTGCTACAACCACTTTCCCCAGGGGTTATGTTATATAATCAACTGTACCAGAAAGATTCACATGAGTTTATGAATGTCTACTGAACATAATGCATGTCAGTTGGTATTATTATGCAATCTATATTTAGATTTGAAGTCCATGTAATTTAATTCTTGGGTCATTTCTTTATCTCACAGAAAATAGAACTAACTATTATCGAGGAAGCTTTGAAGTGCTAGATATCTCATATAATAAAAATTATGGAAGGGAGACATCCCAAGAAAATAACTACCTTAGTGAAATCCTTGAAACTAAGGTAAGTTTGTATCTTCCTAATTATTTGAACTATAAATATAAATATAGTAAAATATAAGTGTAATAGAATTTGATATTTGATTTTTTTCTTTAACAGATGGTCGATGCATTTCAAAATTCTGACATTTACAGACAATATATCAATTCCCAAGTCATCACACTGGTGTAAGTAACTTACACTCAGCTCCTGAAGACGAGGCCAAACCATCAAAGATTTCATTAGCCTTCCAGCTTCAAAATGTCTATTGAGAGTTTATAGTCACTAGACAATGATTACTAATGTCCAACACTATCATACATGTCAAACCTATTTTTCAGTAAAGCGAAAGCAGAAATTAGGCACAGAATACTGAGTTTATTACATCTTTTGGGAATGTATTGATCTTCAAATTATAGGTAACTTATCCTTCTAATTTCCTAAGTATTTATATTCAGAAAAATCTCAATCTCTTAGACAAATATCTGACACTCTAATATTTTGGTTTCTCCCTGGCATAAATATAGGCCAACTTTTCTTCCATCTTTCTATTTGCCAGTCGATTAAACCCTGGATCTGTCCCTAAGGTGCTTCTTAGATATAGTATTGATGAAAACGTATCTTTAGCCAAGCTTGATACCAAGGAGAGCTGTCCAGGCATCAGGAAAACATCTCATCTCCAACTGTGGAGAAAAGTTTCTGAGAAGTAAAAGAACTGTACTGCATTCCCTTCACGTGCATTTCGAATAGTAAAGAATAGCAGCAAGTAGATAGTCTAAATCCAGCTTTGGTCATTTAGTAGCCCTAGAGTCTTGGATGAGTGGCAGCATCACTTTGAATCTGGTCTTCTATCCTATGAGATGCAATGATGACACTTGTCATTTCTTACTGATGTAAGCATGCTCAGAATAAAAAAGCAAGTGTGTGTGAAAATATTCCCAAATGAACACATTTTCATCAAGATGTTTATTGGTTATACCCTCTGCCACTAATGCCTGTCCATCTTCCCATTCTTGACTCATATAACCTGAGATTTCACAACGGATTACGGTTTCAACCATAATAAATCTTAGGGGTCAATTTAGTGTTGTGCAGAAATGGAAAACTAAAGTTGAAGGTTCCAAGGACTTCTCAGAGGTGACTGTAATCACTCTGCTTCATTTTCCAGTGCATGCAATTTCAGAACTCCTTAAGTGGGGCAGGTCAGGTAGAGAATGGAGAGGCCACAGGATAAAGTTTTTCACACTGGCATGCACTGCTACAAAAATCAAATTTATATGAACTGAGTGTTTCCTAGAAACTATTATTGATTCATATGCCAAAGTGAGTGTCCCTTTGGGGACCCAAAGCACAATTGTGACATGTCAGCTGCTAACCTCAAGGCTTCTCGACATTGGATTGTCCATTCTTTTCTCAGCCCCAAATAAATCTTCCCTGATATCACAGTGAGAGCAGTCTTCTCATCAGGCTATCCCTGCTGATATCACAGTGAGAGCAGTCTTCTCATCAGGCTATCCGTGCTGATATCACAGTGAGAGCAGTCTTCTCATCAGGCTATCCGTGCTGATATCACAGTGAGAGCAGTCTTCTCATCAGGCTGTCCCTGCTGATATCACAGTGAGAGCAGTCTTCTCATCAGGCTATCCCTGCTGATATCACAGTGAGAGCAGTCTTCTCATCAGGCTATCCCTGCTGATATCACAGTGAGAGCAGTCTTCTCATCAGGCTGTCCCTGCACCCTCCTCCATCTGAGCCAGTCTCAGACACCACAGATGCAGGGTGAGCAGGCACAGGTGGTGGGTACACAGAGTAAAGCGTACAGGTTATGAAATCAACTGCACCGAATCTAAGTCTTATATAGTAGACACGTATTCCTGTGCATTTTGCACAAGGTCTCTTATGAGAGAGCTTATGAAAGAGCTTATGCAAAGATAATGACAATGCTACAGGGCATTGCGGAGACAACAAAATGTATGTGATAACTGTGGTGACAAAGCAGATGCCCAATCAATGCTAATTAAGGTCTAATTATTCTCTGGTAAAATCTGTCCTCTACTCTGATTAAATTTTCTTCTTGATAATGAAGCTGCAATAAAAATAAATTCTAGTGTGCACATCAGCTCATCCATGAAAATTTCTCTGATCATTTTAGGTTGAAAAAAGACTTATCTTTCCTCCTAATATCTCAAAATAAATGTCTTGTTCCTGCCTCAGTTTTTATAGTTATTTGTAAAAGTCTGGAAGTTCTGAGATGGTAGGAACCATATCTTAGTTACCCTTGCATTGCCCGATGGCTCCTAATCCAGCTGTCTATCAATAGGTCAGGAAATGATTGATAATTGCATGACTAAATGATCCCAGTTCTTAGATGGTATCTTTACTCTGTGCTTCAGCCTTTTCCTGTTTTTTTCAGATTTGTAAAGTTAGTTGTCTTCCAAATTGAATATTACAACCTCACTTCATACCACTGCCACATGCATGTGGTGAGCCAGAACTTTACCTGGGCCCAGCACCAAACAGAGCAAAAGATATCACATATGAAAGATCTGGAAAGAAAGAAGTGAACACTGGTTTTAGCAGTACTTAGAATCTTTGTGTCATTTCCAGTCCTGATGGCAACAGGGTGACAGCACACATATGGCTGGTGTTCAAGGATTCCAGTTCAAGGACAGAAAACACAAAGAGAAGAATCGAGAGCATCTTACACCAGATGTTGAGGAGCCAGTTGGGATCCTTCACTGCAGACCCCGCATCCCTTAGGCTCACAGGTAAGCGTCTGCACCAGGCGTGGGCAGCGCTGCATTGAGTACAGCATATACACCAGGCACAGTGCTGAACCTCACGTATTTTAAAATGAATGTCATTCACTGCAGAGCAATTACTTCTAGTCTTCATTATTAAAAACACAGCCAAGTCACAATAATGCCGTGCCTTATAACTGCTTCTCATTCTAAAGTAGACATCAATATTTGAAACAATTCATTTAAGTAATGATGTTTCAGTCTTCTTTTCCTGATTTCCTATAACTTTTGGAAACATGAATATGTAGATCTGCCATTACAATACAGGTCACTGTCTAAATGTTGTTTTTGTATATTGAAAGGAATCAGGTCATTTGTGGGGACTTCTCTTTCTTCTAAGGAAAGCAAATCACAGTTTTCCACTTTAGACAATATAGAATACAACACCAATTAAATAAAAAAATCTCTCTCCTAGAATTGTGAAGATGTACTTCCATGTCATTCATACACCTGCAGTAAAAATTAAATTCCGATAGACCAATCTCTCCTTTGTATCGACTCTTTATCTTGAGGTTGAAAGTGCTTTCTGGGCACTCTTGCCCTCTCTGCTGGTCCCACCGACTTTCTGCACTGCCCTGCAATGAATTAGGTAGGAAATTTACTGTGCTTTTTTTGTTGTTGTTCTGTTTCAGAAATCAGTAAAGATGATGCTGAAAAAATTATCAACAGCCGTAAGTTTGAATACTTTTTAAATGAAATACGAGATTATTTAGCGAGTTACAGTTTTAAGTGCTTTACATCAGATAATTCATTCAAACTCCGTAACAATGCGAGAGATAGATAGGCTCATAATCTCATTTTAAAAACGAGAAAGGGCAAGTACAAAACAGTGAAACAATTGCCTACATTCAGCCAGTTCGTAAATAGCTATCAGGGTCAAACTTCATGCTTAGGGAGTCTGGCTTCAGAGCCAATGGGCTGAATGACTTTGCCTCTGTCCAAGGCTTATTCATTATCTAAGTCTTGCAGTACCTCAGGGGTGCTATGCTGGGTAGAGAGAACCCAGTGACTGCCACTGATTCTGGCACAACTCCATTGCATTCCTTTCAGTCGAGATATTGTCTGATTTAACCATAAAGGACAGCTCAGCTCACTGTCTGCTTTGTAACTGAGTACACATTATTTTTGAGCTGTGTATGGTGGTGCACACCTGTAATCTCAGCACCCTGGGAGGCTGAAGCAGGGAAATCCCAAATTCAAACTCCACTGGAGCAATTTACTGATTTTGGGTAGCCCTGTTTCAAAGTAAAAACTTTTCTAAAAGGGCTGGGAATACAGTTCAGTAAGAGAGCTTTACGTTCCATCCCCAGCACTACTATCAATCAATCAGGAAATCAAAAAACAATTATAACAATAAAATAATAAATCAATAATACTGTCTGTATTCTCAATGGAACAAAACCAACCTTTTCTGACAGGCTGTGGGAGGCGTGCAAGAATGTCTGCGACCTACGACAGAATCAAGGGCGGCTCCAACGCTCAGGAGGGAGAGTGGCCCTGGCAGGCCAGTCTCAAGATGAACGGCAGACACTACTGTGGAGCCTCGTTGATCAGTGAACTTTTCCTGGTGACTGCGGCTCACTGCTTTAGACAGTAAGTTCGTCATGCTGTTGCAGACCCCACGGAGGACAAAAGCCCGGGAAAGCTCTAGTTTTTACCTGTTTGTTACCCCTGCTCTGTAGGAGGCACTTTCACTCCCAGAAGTGCCCTGGTTTGGGAGACAAGCTGAGCTGCCTGTCTAAGTCTTTTCCCGCTTCCCAGTAAACATGAGGAGTCTCTCAGCTTTCATACTTTTCCTTAACCAAGTCTTACGTCTTTCCAGGCTCTAAGCTATGTGCAGTTGCTAAAATACAACATCCAATTTCACATTGCTTCTCTGGATCCACATCTGCTCTACTTCAGGCAAACGGGACTCAGTCCTGTCTTTAATGCTATTTTCCATAAGAAATTTCTCTTTCCTTAAAAATACTAATTGAATTCCTCCTATTTGCATCCCCATTAATTACATACCCAAGTACCCTAATGATTGTTATGACTGCCAGTGTTTATGCCCATCTTTAATTAGATTTAGCCTCTTGAAGGCAAATGCTATTTATTTTCATTTTTACATCCCTATTGCCTCGCATGTTTAATGGTTCAGGGACTCAAGATATTTCAAGTTAATTTAAAAAATCATATCCTTGCAATGGAATACAGAGAGATGAAATATTAATGTCATGAACAGCATACAGTAGATGTAGAATTTCTTGTATTTGCTATACAAGGCAGTATTTTTCTATTTTGAAATAAATAAAAGACACAGAATTTTTGTTTCATTAGGACAAATAACCCAAAAGACTTTACCGTTAGCTTTGGCACTCACGTAACTCCCCCCTATATGCAACATGATGTTCAAGAAATTATGATTCATGAAGGCTATGTCAAAGGTGAACATCACGATGATATTGCAATCATTCGGCTCACTGAAAAAGTTGTATTTAAAAATGATGTGCATCGAGTTTGCCTTCCTGAAGCCACACAGACACTTCTGCCTGGAGAAGGAGTTGTTGTTACAGGATGGGGAGCACTTTCCTATGATGGTAAGTCCTATGTCTAATGTGCTTTGTGAGATTCAAAAGCAACAAGAAAAGTTAGCAATCATGGTGCAGAGTGCAAGGCATTATTTGCTTCTGGCTATTGAGTTGCCTCAGGTTATGTCTTAAGGAAAGCAGCTTATGGAGTTATGACCACAGATTGCCTTGCCTTGGAACATTCTTAGGAGACCAGTACAGTTATAGAACCTCCCCTACTAGCGGCAACTAATCGAGAAGGTTCTGGTCCAAAGGTTTTGTTACAGCCAATTGATGAATTCCTCTCTCAGCCCAGAAAGAATTACAATGCAGACAGCTAAGGGAGAACTGAGTCCCTAAATTCTATGGTGGATGTCAACAGATGGTAGCCTCTGAGCGATTGTTTCTTTTCTTGGCCCAGAAAAAATCACTATTCAATGTAGAGTCAAAAGAGGAGTGAACAAAAGTACTTACAGTGTGAAGCAGAAACCAACGACTATTGTGAAGCAAAAACAAAGCCCTTAGGCACATGAAGCTGGTGGTGGCAAATGGGTACCAAGAGGACTTTTCAGCTAGGGCTTCAAAAGTCAGTATATTTTTGCCAAGTTGAGATCAACTATGGGGTTATAAGCAGAAGAGTGAGTTAGAAGTGGGCCTTTAGGAACTTAGGGGAGGCAGCAAGCATACTTGTGCAAGTACCGCTAATTATAACTTTAAACAGAGCAAAGGTGTTCTTTACAAAGATACAGTGTTTTATTTCTGAGCATGAGAATCCCACCAATCTAATAACGGCTTTGTTTACTGAGTCTTCAATTCCCTGGCCTTGGTCATTGCATCCTTCATAGAATGTTCAGGATTCCTTTATTGTCCTGGCCCTTTCTCCAGCTGCCTGTCTGTCCCTTCTGACAGAATGCTTCCAATACTCCCCTCTTGGGCCAGTGTTACTCCGAGAAATCCTCTCATCCTCCCACAGGGTCCTGCTCATCCCCCACATCATGTTTTACAACAGATTGTTTAGATTGCTGTTGGGAGCTTCTTGTTAGGTTTAAGAAAATGACACCCAAACCTTAAGAAATGGAACCTAAACACAATCACACCTGTGGAAGAAGAGAGATTTAGTCTACTCAGGTGTTTCATTATCTCCCTGTTTCAGGTTTGAGAAGGACTTTGAAAGGCAGCATTTAAAAGATGCTTCAAATTATATTTTCAGTTTCCAGTGTTCTTTTTTTCATAGACTTGAGTAAGGGAATTGAGTGGGTCTTTTCATTGAAAGTCAAATGGTTAAATAGCAGCAGTGGTGCAGAGGTCTTATGCACAGGAAAGGCCTGCTCCATTTTACAGTGAGGTTTGCTTCCTCTAGGTAAATTCCCAGTGTTACTTCAGAAGGCACCTGTGAAAATCATCGACACAAACACGTGTAATTCTGAAGAAGCATATTATGGGATGATACAGGATACCATGCTATGTGCTGGCTACATGGAGGGAAATATTGATGCCTGTCAGGTAATTCTGGTTGCTATTTGGATTGACCACATAATATATAAATAACTGCTGTTATTTTAAGAAAGTTACTGATGTGGAAATAATTGTATGCTTCAGTTAATGTGCTCTTTGACTGTTCTTTCTGTGTCTCTCTCAGTTTTGACACTAAAATATTCTTCCTTACATATAATTAGTGTTTATAATTAACAACCGCTTATGTTAGGCTGACTCTGACTCAAGCACTTTCCTAATTTCTTTACAAATAGTAATTTATTAAGCCCTTATCACAATCTTAACATGTAAGCCCTACCATGATTCTCATTTCTCAGATGAGGAAATCGAGGCACAGAAATTCAAAGTACCTCACACATGGTCATACCCTAATAAATATCAGTACTGTGTACAGTTCTCTGGAACTTAGCATCAGGATTTATCCTCTTGCCATTGTTCCAATAAAAATCAGTCTCAGAAAGGTCTGAGTCACTTTTAGCCCATTCACAAATTTTCCCTACCTTCCTATCCTCTTTACGTAAAATGGTTCTAGTCACTTTTTAAAAATATGAGTCTGAATTTTAATTACATCTCTATTATGTGTCTTCCAAGTCTTTCTTATAGAACTAGAGTGTGTAATCTCCTAGATCACACCTTCAAGTTCAGTTGCACACGTTAGGGAATGTATTCTGGTAACAGTTGACATTAGAAATGTGCAGCAATTTATTTTATTTACCTTTCCATTGTTTCTATGAAATGCCAACCAAAAATTAAAATATCAGAAAGGAAACTGTCACAGTGACCATTGTTCTTTGTTTTATTTAGGGTGACTCTGGAGGACCATTAGTTCATCCCAATTCACGAAATATTTGGTACCTGGTTGGCATTGTGAGCTGGGGAGATGAATGTGGCAAAATCAATAAGCCAGGCGTCTACACAAGAGTGACAGCCTACCGCAACTGGATAGCTTCCAAGACTGGTGTCTAGGAGAAGCACCTTGTAAAACTAACACAGGTCATCATCTCTGGAACTCCTAAGCTATACTTACTATGTTTTTCTAATTGGTGGGCTCATTGGCTATTTGAACGAATTGCGGACCTGAGGAAATGCTTGTGAACTTCTATTTTAAGCAAACTAAACAAGACAAAATAAGAAATCTTACTCTTTTGGATCCAGAAAGGCTTAAGCTGAGAAAGTACTTTCACCAAAAATAATGTTTATAATACTTTACTGCATGACTCATGCATGTGTAGAACCTATAAATGGTTTATGAGAACTGATCTTACGACACATGATGAAATGAACAAATATTTTGAAGAAAAAGAGACGCTAAAGTATCCAGTACTGATCCTGGAGTGTCATAATGTGAAACCTAGAAATAGTATTATTCTTTGTTCAGAGCGATATTAGTCTGCTTGGGTTTGTTCAATCTCAACATAATTGAAGATATGGATAACTGCATGTATGTTTAAGTGTATAGGATTTATAACCATATTTCTACATTTTTGTTGGGTAGTTGAACAGAACTAGTTGCAGTCTCACTGTCTGAACCCCCACTTTATATGCTCCACTTTAATATCTTGAATAACTATTTGTAAGAGAACAATCTGTAATCATCAACTAGTGATTTCTTACCGTTTATTTTTTCTTTGAAAGTATGTATAATTTCTACCCATTTTCTGTTTTGTTTAGTCTTCCTTTAAATAAAATTTTAAAAAATAATATCTTAAAAAATACTATACTACATGTTTTTTTTTTTTTTTTTTGGCTTTTTTGTTTTTACTGGTACCAGGGATCGAACTCACGACTGCCTGCTTCAAAGGCAGGCACTTATGCCACTGAGCTAAATCCCCAGCCCCTTACTACATGTAATCCTAGTTCATTTTATGGTTATCTGACCATAGTACAAAGTTCATGGTATTTGTTACGACTCTGTGGAGTTATGAGGGTGTATTTCTGTCCATAGTAAAATAGCACACAGTGCAATGAGAGACTGGAATTATGAGGCTGTGTTGGAGCACACAGTGTCTGCTTTCATGTCATAACTTTTGTGGAAGCTATACGACGGTGATATAAACCTGGTCTAGATGTGGGCATTGAGTTCCCATCTCTTATTTGTACTGCCACTTTCATCAGTTGTTGCATATTGTGAAGCAATTTGACAGCAAAATTAAACAAAACAATACACTTCAAACTTACAAGGCACTAAGTACAACAATCTGTTAATATTAGCATAAGATTTGGTGGAAATTTCCTATTTGTAATATATTTTGAAAGCATGGAATGTGTAGACAATGAAAATGTGTAATGTATTTTAAACAAAACAAGTTAATAGATCATCTCTGTTCAATAACAATTTTCTTGTTTTTTATTTTTATTTATTTTCTTAAGAATGTGAAATTGTCTGCTTTTTCTGGTCTCCTCCATTGGATAGGTAGAGGAGAGTGTGTGTGTGTGTGTGTGTGTGCGCGCGCGCGTGCGTTTCTAGGCAATTTGAAGATGAGACTGCTGCAGTCCAGGCTGGCATCCTTCTGCCAATGGAGTTGTCAGGGGCTCCTGTCTTACTGGCTTGGTTTTGCTCCCTGGTGAGCTCTCCAGGCTGCCACAGAGGCCAGCTGTCAGTGGAGCCTGCACTCCCTGACTCCTCTTCTGT
This sequence comes from Cavia porcellus, assembly GCF_034190915.1. NCBI lineage: Eukaryota > Metazoa > Chordata > Mammalia > Rodentia > Caviidae > Cavia > Cavia porcellus. The sequence goes on along the minus strand of NW_026947513.1, from coordinate 43,269,927 downwards.
TGGCAGTAAAGGGCCAGAGAGACCCAGGACAGGGAGGGTGGCAGAGTGGGTCGTCTTCAAGGCTGACTATGTCTGTGACTACAGGTGATTTTTTAAATCTGTGAATTGAATTCCGGACCTTGCACTTGCCAGTGAGGCATTTGTGACACTGAACTATACCCCTGGCCCTGCAGATGATGTTTTGTAGTACAGAATAATTGGTTATTGGCCATGTTCTTGATCCTACAGTCTTTGGAAGCATAGGTTCTTGTTTTATGAACATAGTCTTCATGAGTTCAATGACTTCTAATACTCTTAGAAAATAAAAGCAGTTCTCATCTGCTGAAAACTAACATTAATTGACCTTACAAGTTCTTACATGGCCTTTAAATTTTATTTAAGTTTCAATGACCGAGAATGGCTGTATTAAGAGATAATACTTTAATGGATTTTTTTTCTGAGGAAACGTAAGTTTTACATTATTTATTGATAATAACTTTCCATTTATCAAAAATCCAAAGTACACATACATAGTATATAGCCATATAATGGAGTTGTCCTAAAATTCCATAAATTCATTTTGAAATGGCATGGTTAGTTCTTTTATATTACATATTGTCCCAGTTTCTTGAATTGCTCAAAGACCAGTGCTTTAAAGAAAATTAGACTATTAATTATTAATTATCTTAATATTTAATCCACTTGGTCATAATCGACATCATGTTGTATTCATTATTTTCATAATAATAAGTGAAACAATGTGTAACATTCTTTGAGTTTCACACTCATTGTGTCAGGCACAGCTCTAACCACCTTATTTTGATTAATGATCTACCTGTTGTATGAAGCATGCTACCATTACCCTAACTTTGCAGAAGAGAAACTAAGGCTTAGTGATATTGCTCAAAGATGTGAAACACCACTACCATAGCGAACTCTGCAAATCACAGAAGTTCACGATGAGGAAGCCACTTTGACCAGAGGTGTTGATGCTATACATTATTATGTTTTTTTTCTTTCTTTGTTGATTTTATTTGCTTACTTGCTTTCTTATTCTGGGGAGTGATGTGTGTCTGGTGACTACAGAGCTTATCGTAAGAACCAATCAAAGACGGCCAAGTATCTGCTTTTGTATTTTCTCTTTGCAGACTCCATAAAAACCTCCTTCTCTGAGCCTTCAGGGACTGACATTTTGAGGAACAATTGATACCCTGTCAGTGCCATTTAACATAAAATAAATCTGACCCAAAACCTTGGGTGTTATTTTGGTGTTTCTGTTTGCCATTGCAGTCTATTGATCTATATATCTTTTTTCATTTCCATAACAGGCCATTTTTATCACTATTGTTTTGAAATTAGGGATTGCTGTGCCTCTGACTTTGCTCTTCTTTCCCAAAACTGCTTTTGCTATTCTGGGTCTCTTCTAGGTCCATGTGAATTTAAAATTTTTTCTCTAGACCTGTAAAGGATGCCATTGGTATTTTGGTTAGACTGCACTGAATCTGAGTAACAGTCTTGGAAATATGACTATTTTGACAGTATTGATTCTGTTTATCCAGGAATGAGACATTTCTTGATGTTCTCTTCGATCTCATTGTTTCATGGTACTGTAGTTTCCTTTGTAAAGGTCATTCACTTCTTTAGTTAGGCTATTTCATAAGTGTTTCATTTTTCTTGAAGTTACTGTGAATGTTTTAATTTTCATAATTTCCTTCTCATTTTGTTCATTATTGTTGTACACAAATGCTACCAAATTTTGTGCTTTGATGTTGTATCCTGCTACATCGCTGAAGTTTGTTATTAATTGTAAGAGTTTTTAGTGGAATTCTTTGGTTATTCTATGTAGTTATAATGTCATCTGCAGATAATGATAATTTGAGTTTTTCCTTTCTCTTGCCTAATAACTCTAGATTATGTTTCAAGTGCTAAGTTGAGTAGAAGAGGTGATAGTTGACATCCTTGTCTTGTTCCTGATTTTAAGGGAATACTTTAAACTTTTTCCTGTTTCATATGATCTGTTTTCTTCATCCTTCCTATGAGCTTTTCATAGATTTCTGCTGTCTGATGTATATTCTCGTCTCCCTTTGTGATCCCTTGCTCTACTTTGGGAGAGCTGGTGGGGAGTTTGGTGATCTTGTTTCTTGGCCTCCCTGCTTTCCTCTGTGGATCTGTGATATATAGCCCCTTTTTTGCTCACTTTTTGAGGGATTATTACAGTTGGGGCTAGGGAAATTAGGATGGTTTGTGGGTTCTAAGGCAATTTTAATAGGATATGGCCTCCCCATGAAAAATTTTCAGCTTCATATGTTGAATTCTAGTATTTACTCCTTGTGTTATTTACCTTACGTGATTTCAACTCTATGTTTTGCTGAAAAATTACTTCTGATTGTAACAGCACCCACAGGTTCAATCTTACAACACTTCTGTGGGGTAATCCTTGCAGTTGTTCCTCCCCTTTTATTTATTCTTTGTGCACACTGTGACGCATTATTAATTGTGATTGCCCTGCAATGAGATAGCTGAGATGGGGTGGGAATGGTTGGATGAGGAGGGACAGACACTAAGGAAGAATAGTGCTACATGAGGAGAAACAGTTGATGTGGGGCCTGATTCTATAGGAACTCTTCTAACTGAGTTGGAGTGTTAGTACTGAGAGTTTTCAGAGGATGTTTCGTGGGGGCAAGGGCAAGACATGGCAGGATGAGGTTTACTTTTTGACTGAGGGAAGCTATGTTGTCAGAATCTGCTGATAAGGAGGACAATAGCCTAGGAAAGATATGGGGCGTTGAAGGATCAGGCTGGGAAGGATAGAAAATTAATATTAGGGGGCCCAGTAGTGACTGGGAGAGAGCTATGTATGGGCAACTTAAAAAATTAGAGGAGTAGTTGACATGTTTGATAAAAGAAATACATTAACAATATTGTCTCAGGGTTGAAGGTGAGGAAATAGCGAGCTGAGATGAGGGAGAGAATCTAGACACCTATTAAATCAGAGCCGATGAAAGAACAAACACATAAAAGTAACAACTTAACAAATACAGGAAATAGTAAAAGAACATCACAACCCCACCTTATTAAATAAATCAAGAAACATAAAAACTTAAACCTACAAGATGTCTCATGGGAACATGGATTAGAAATTGCAATGAGACATAAATGATTCACAAGCTGCTTCTTCGCCAGAGAGCCTGAGGGCTCACCCCGTAACTCTCGGGTGTCTCCACTCTAATACTGAAACCAGCTCAGACTTGGGACTCCTTTTGCCAGGCTGCAGCACCCTTGGACAGTCTGATCTGGTACTGAGTTCTTGCTGTTCCTTTCCCTGAGTGTGACGGTGGATTTGGCAGACAGGATCACTGGCACAAAGTTGCCCACTGAGTGAAGATTATTTATTTCTGCACAATCAAATCAGCTATTGCGGTGACAGATTAATGGGTTACACTGTTGTCTGTCAGTGCTGGTTGAGAAATAACAACCATGAGACCCTGTTTTGGGTCTCCCTTGTACCTAAAGAGGAGTGCCACAGTTGCAGTGTGAGCATCCTAGCAACAAGTCTTGACTCAGAGTTAATGGGCACTAAATTCCGTGGCTGTATCTCTTCTAATGGTGAGAAATGATAACTTTAACAATAACTTTAATGAGAACCAGCTATCTAAAGCCCAGGGGTCTGGGAACTGGGTAATGCCACAGACAGGCAGAGAAGAAAAACAATCTGCTAATGTCTTCTGTTATATGGTATGGGAAGGAGGAAATGGGAGAGGGCAAAGGACTCTAATGATGGTAAAGACACGTCATATATTTAGAAGGGATAGCAGGAGAAACTGGGTGCAAAGTTGGTAGTGGGAAATGGGTATGGGGATGATATGATTAATTAGAGAAAAATCTAAAGACATAAACATAAAGAGGAAGAGGGAAAAAAGAAAACTGAGAAAGTGAGACACAAGAAAGAAGTCAACAGGAGACATGCATAAAAGTAAGAGGAATACAAAGGGACACGGGAGACTTCCCTGACCCACTACAGGAAGAAGACGAGAGGAAGCAAAGCACTCATACACGAACATAAATAATGGAATAACATGAGGGATGTTCAAGAGGAATAAAACAGCCAAAACATGCAATGAAAAATAATAAAGAATAATAAAAATTTTCTGTTATTTTGGGAGTGTGACACTTTTCTTCAGTTTATGGCTCAAGTCAGGATGCATCTCTGCTCACCCTGCACGTCTCAGGTAACCACCAGCTCCCCCCTGCACAGAGCTGGGTGTAGAGCTGTGCTTACAGCGAGGACACAGCGCCCCTCTGAAGCTCAAGCTGACCCTGACCTCTGCCCAAGGAGTCAGCTCTTGATAACCAGCCCGGCCCCCCAGTGGGACCCCCTAGACTGCTTTTCAGTCGCTGTCTCCTGGGCTGCCCTGCCCTCAGTCACTCTGGGGACGTGGCAGCATGGAGCATGGCTTAGAGACAAAGGGCTGCTCTGGGACCAGAGTTCAAATGCTCAGCCATTCCCTCCAACGGTGTCCCCACAGCTCTTGCTCTGTGATTGTGATTGTGTTTGTGACCTGTACCAAGGTCACTTACCCTGTTGGCTGTGGAAAGCGATACTGGACACAGCCCTTCACGTTTTCTTTGCTGGTTCTAACCACTGATGCTTCTTTCAGTCCTAGTGTAGTTGTCTAGCTCCGTGTGAGTGAAAATGTTAGTTTCAGTTTGTCTCCTGGCTGGTGGCCAACCAACCTCTGTCAGTTCCTCTGGACAAGGTGTCTAGTGTCTGAAAAAAATAGCTACGAGAGGAAGCAGAGTGAGAGGAGGTGACCCAGGAGCCTGTGGGAACTGACAGAGAAGAAAACAGGATGAAGTGATACAGAAGAAACTGACCACACAGCTGAGGCAAGAGGTAGAACAGCTAATGTTAATGGTACCTTAAAATCTTTGCAGATATTGTCCTTTCAAATTACATCAAAATATAAACTGTACTTTCTTTAACCACATCAATAAACTGTGGCCTATTACATTAAAATCCATTGCTATATCTTGCATCTTGCATGTTTTTATACTGAGTACGATTTTGAATAAACGTTTATGTTTTCCTTTTGTAAATGTTGATTCACTGAATGAAACAGATGTTTTAAATATTGGCGTCTTTCATTATTTGTGTCAGAAAATTATGCTCATTAATACCAAACTGATTCCATCATGAAGTCTTTTAAATAGTAAGGGGCTGTCAGATTTATGGTGCACATACAAATTTACCAGAATTCTAATTCTCATAATCTAGGGGTTTACAATCAGCTATCAATCGTTTTCATTGTGATGATTCACTTTACTCATTTTAAAAGAAATTGTCAAATTTCTCCTAAAAAACAATAGTTTGTCAGGCATTCTTCTGGAATATGTAACAGATTTCTCAATAACAAATGTGGTATGTTCAACATGCAAATAATACAACAGCTCAAGTGCATTTACTCGAGTCTAAAGTTTCAAGCATTTAGCAGAAGTGCTCATCTGTGCTTCTCATTTTGTCTCTCACAATATTACAAAGCCATGTACTCAGAGTCAAAAAGTACTATAGTTTATAACTTTTAATGTTTAATCAAGGAATTCTTAATGAAATTGGATTTTCTCCTCTCCAACTATGTGGCATGGAAAAACACAATGCAGTAACTCCTGGTAACATGTGGTATTGCTACCTCAATTTGCTGAGGTGCCAACAGTTCCACATCTCTGTTATTTGTGGACCACCAGTTTAATTTCACAGACCTTTTGAGGGCACACAGAGACTTTTAGGGGTTTTCAAGCCACACTTTATCAATTGTTGATCAAGGCTGGGCATGGTGATGCACACCTGTAATTGCAGCACTAGGGAGGCTGAGTCAGACAGATTGCTGTGCGTTCAAGACCATCCTAGGCTACAGAGTAAATTCTCAGCCAGCCTAAACTCTATGACAAGACCCTCTCTCAAAAAGACAGAATACAAAACCAAGTAACTGCTAATCTATGTTAGCTCTTCTGATACATTACACAAATAATCTGTTTAATCCTAAACTAACCAAAATCATTTACCTATGTGCTGAGCGAAGAAGCCACTAACGAGTAATGGAAGCAGGGAGTAATCAAAGAAAGGTCACCAGAAACTGTCCCGAGCTGACCTCTCAGAGTGAACAAGAGCTTTCGTGTATCAGGGAATACAAAGAAATGGAAAGGAATCTGAGGACCACTGAGACCCTGTTTAGTGAGCAGCCACAATGCTTGTCAGTTAAGTTTCCCACCTCAGGGGGCCTCCTCATGATACTTCCAAAACAGATAAGAATAGTTGCACCAAAGACCACAGATCATCGCAGCAGAAATAATAATAATGACAACAGCGTTTGAAATCTTTTGATAATTATCAAAACAAGAAACATAAACATAGGGATCACAAACTGTCAAAGAAAAGGACCCGAGACACTTGTCCAGAGTAGCGTTATCACAAACCTTTGATCTATAGAAAAAGGTAGCTGCAAAGCACAATGTAACGGAGTGCGGTAAAGTGAGGTGTGCTTTATTGCTTCAGACCTCAGATCTGGGATTTATCATCACCATTGATTTTGTACCCTTCAGTGCTCTCCATAAATGTGCTTCCATGCCAGTGAGATTAAGGGACCTTTCTAACCGCATTCCCACACTTGATTAGTCCTTTTTTCATCGTAGGCTACATTGGATATTTTTCAACCCACAATTGTACCTGAGTAAGCATTTATTAATTCTCTAGAAAGATTAAAAGAAATTCTGACTTTTCTTTTTTGGTAGGGCTTTATATTGTCTTTTTTTTCTTTCTTTCAAGTGTTTTCCTCTCTTGCCCATGGCTCTCTGAGGCTTCTAAGCATTCCCTGCCCCTCTGCTGGGGTTTACATCTGAAGTGTTTGGAAGGTGACGGCATCACCTGGTGCGGTTAGGCGGCTTTGGATGGAGGAGGCAGGGTTCCGGGCTGCCGTAGAGTGAGCAGCTGTCCTGTCATCTTTCTGTTTCTGCCTTGGAGCTAAAACTGGTTGAAAACGTGAGCCCAAATTAACATCTGTTGTGAGCACTGAGTTTTGTGCTCCAGCGATGGGAAAGTAACTGATCTACCCTTGTTCCTCCAAAATTTCAATCCACTTCAACATCCTGGTATCCAGGTGTGATAGATATGGATGAACTGGACTTGAGTTTTTTAAATAAACCTTCTCATTCATGGTATCTTTGATAGAAGATAGAATCAATCCTTCTTCTTTAGGCAGTTTTTCATACATTATTCATGTGCCCTTCAAATAGTAGTTGCAAGTCTTTTCCTTCATCAGGGTTCTGTGCAATGTGAGCTCCACAGACTTTACCCCACCACAGGTACATTTCCACTTGTCAGCTTTCCTCTTTACATCTGGTTCACCAAAATGAGTAATGTGCTAATTGCTACATAATTGGCAAGCACATTACACTAGGAAAAGAAGAGAAGGAAAACTCTTAACTCCTTTTGCAGCTGTTTTGTTGTCTACATATTCTGGAGGCATTTTAAAGATTTTTCTTTGTCACATTCTCCAAATTTTTATGTAAAAGTAGTTCATACATTTAAAGACAAATTGCCTTCCACAGAACTAAAAGAAATGCTAGTTTGCTTAGTACTGTACATCACAGAAGCAAAATGTTTATTGTTTCTCTGCTCTGATTTTAGACTTTTTCCACAGCTACCATTATTGATTACATTTCAGGTGCTTGTGATAAAAAGCATTTGTAGTTTTATATATTCATCAATCCTTAAACACCTTCAAACAAGTACTATGTATTAAAAAGTCTCAAAAGCAAAGATAAATAAGAAAGCCACATGTGGTTCTGAGAAAATGTGGCTTTCTTATTTATCTTAGACTAATTTAACTTAGACTAATGTGTTACATAGCATAATATAACAGGGACATCTTTGTAGGAAGGCATATGGACCACTTAATACTTCTGAAGATCAGGAAATTCTTCTAAGAGGAGACATTGCTTTAGATAAATTTTCAAGACTAAAGTAGTTAAGGCTTTCAGAAATTATTTCTTTAACTAACTGGGCAGAAGGCATACCCTAGAAGGGAAAATATATACAAAATGAAGGTATGATTAGACACAGAGGTGTCTAATTGCAAACCTTACAGGGATTCTTCAGCAGTGAAGGCTGAGGACTTTGAGGAGGAAGAGGCAGGAAGGCGATAGGGCTTCCATTACACTGCTTGAGAAAAATAATACAAACAAAATGAACATACTTAGGCAAAATTAAATGTCTACTTAGTGATTCTCACCAAATGTTCCTTTAATTTACAAGTTTCCAGAACAGTAAACATTATTAGTGAGTCTAATGAAGCACGGTAACATATGATAAAATATGCATCTGCCAACTACCCTGAGGAGTCTAAAATAAGGAATATGAAATAGCAGAGGACCACACAGGCAGCAATGAAGTGAGGACATGCCTTTGCTGCAGGAGGGGGGAAGCCTTCAAAGTGGGAGAGTTGCTCTGGAGTGAACCAGAGAGGCACTTAGATTAGTGGCTTAAAGAAGCGCATTGGAGTACCAGACTTGAGTTGGAATTCTGTATCTGCAGTTGCCATATACACTCGGACTATTGTCTCTAAAACAGAAATCAAAGTAGCTATACTAAACTATGTTCTAAATACAAGGAATATAAAACACTTAGCACAGTACCTAGCACTCAGTAAATTATAAAGACGGAAAGAAAAGAAACTAGGCTTTGATGGGTAAAGAGTTTGAATATTTCAACTAAAGAGTTGAATAAAGACTTGCATTTCAGGGAAGAGGAATGATAGACTTTAATAAAGCAGTGAGATGCCAAAAGAGGGAGCATAAGGAGGAAATGCACACTACACAGTGAGTTGAAGGCCATGTACCAAGACTCTGGCTCAAAAAACCAAAATAAAAAGAGAGGGGAAGATAAGGTGTCTTGTGGGCTGGGTCTCTACAGGTAGTGCTTAGCTTCAGAATCATTGGGAAGAATATTCAGTCCCTTATCCATTAGTGCTCCAGACTATGCCTAAAACCAAGCATCACCTACTACTTCTGGATATGGATAAAGGTTGCAATCCACAAAATATAAATTAATTTTAAAAGATAAATAAATATTTATAGATTTTAATTTTTATTATTGAATTCCATTCTTTAGGTCCCAACTTAACCACATCCTCAGAAAGAATTTCCCTGGTTCTGTCCCCAAAGTCTAAGATCACTCAAATAGCAGATAGGTCCTCAGCTTACCTCAAGGTGGCATGAGTGAGACACGCAGGCAGAGTTAGAAAGTAAGGAATACAGTAGGGAAAGCACCAAGTTTAAGGAGCTGGAGGGGCTCCCTCTGATGAACATGTCCAGATCAGCCTGCTACAGAAGAGCCAGATCAGCATGTATGGATTGCCCGGGTTGGGCTGGAGTCTCACTGATCATCCTGGTTCTGGTTGTGTAAGTCTGGAGGGAGTCTTTACAGTCTCAAAGGGCACTTGGGTTGCCTTGAGATGATTATTCTTGCTTGGGGAACAGCCTCAGTCTCCATCCAGGGCTAACTGCTCATAGTTGGGGTGGTGAATGTATCACAGGGAGCTCTGCCAGGCTCTGCCCTTCCTGAATCTGAGATGACTATAGGTTTAGGACAATGATGAGACTTCTAGGCATCACTCCAAGGCTTTCAAAGTGGACACTGTAAAAGCTGAAACCATATGTCCCCAGAAACCTTGAAGATTACCTTAGTCACTTTTTTCTTGGTGTCCTTACCCTTGAAAGTGATGAGGTAAATTTGGGATTAATAAACCTGTGAGATGGACACTCTTTAACCGATAATCATGCCTATATCCAGAGCTGAGCAGAGATCCTCCCCCAAATTCTAAGCTAATAAAGGAGACAAGATGTAGGCAGAGATGTCAAGCTTTATCCTGCTTTTAGTTATACCCTGAGTGCCCAGAGGCCATCCAACTTGGCTTTTGTCACAGTTCTACCAATGCAATCCTTGTGCCTTCTATGTCCCAGCTTCCTTACTCTGGCCAGTTTGCTTCACAGCACCAAAACCACCCTGACATGATATTATTTGTTTGTGGGGTTTTTTTCCTCCCTGTATCTTTTCTCTGAGTTTAAGCTACCAAGACATGGGTTTTGCTGTATTCACTGCCATCTCTACAGTGCCCATCCGTGATGTGTCTTCAGAGAATACAGGCTGAATAAGTCAAAAGACCCACAAAATATTAGCTTCAAATACATAGTGTAAGACACAAGAATTAATTATGTCGTGCAACCATTTTCATCTCCTCAGTGAATAATTCAAATAGTATCTAAAAACTCTTTGTCTTTCCATTATATTTTGTTGGCTCTTTATCCCAAACAGAAATATTCAGTAGTAAGTAACCTAGAACGGAAGAACTGGCTCAATTACAGTAAACAACTTAAGAGAGAACAAAAGTCATTCTAAAAGGCTGCAGCTTGAAACATGTGAAAGAGCATTGTTTTGTGCATTGTTTTGTCAATTCATTGCTTTTGATTCAATATTCAAAGGATGAAGACATTCATTAGTGTTATGATTTATGTTCAGATGCCTGCCCTCCTCCCCAAATCTCATGCAATCAGGGACACAGCCAAATCTGCGTTTGTGATTGGTTCATTATAATGAACTATATATAGTCCTCGGATTGGTGGTATGAGCGCTATACCTGCCCAGGGGTGGAGCCAGCATACAGTGAAACAGCAGGAAGAATGTGTGTCTCTCTCTTTCTCTTTTGCCTGGTTTGTGCTTTGCCACAGCGGTGGCCAGAACTGCTGCCCCTCAGCCATGTTATTTTCTCTTGCAGCCAACTGAGTATGAACTAAAGCTTCCAACCTGTAAGAAATAAATCTTCCCTTCCTTAACTTTGGGCATCAGGTATTTTGTCTGAACAACAAGAGAGGAAAGTAACTAAGACAATTAGAATTTTCTCTAATCCCATCCAACCTCTAACCTACTATTTTTTTAAAGTTCTTTATTTAGATCTTGATTTTTTAATGACTGCTTTTCTTTTTTCAATTTTTTATTAGTATTTGTTTGTAGTACACACTGATTACATTCCTCTTGGGTGGTTGGTGCATGGACACAAGACATTTCCCTTCCCATTTCCTTCTTTCATCTTTTGCTCTTCTTCCCTCTTGCAAAAAATCTATCTCCCCATTTCTATTGTCTTCTATTTTTTCCTTATTTGCACTTGGATTTCTTGTATAAGAGAAACCATGGGATATTAAAGCTTGCATGTCTGACTTGTTTCATTTACCATTAGGTCTCAAGGTACATGACTCTATATTATTTATAATTGGATAATATGCATTGTCACTTGGTTGCTGACTCATCCACTACCAACACACTTTGACCTTGGGCAACCTTAGCCACCACCAAACAAGGAACATGTCATGAGATTACTTAACTGTAAAATAGAAACAAGACTTTATGTGTAATCATTCAGTCATCAGCATACACTTAACATTTGATGAGAAAGGTGATATGGTTTAAAGTATTTAATATATAATGATAAGCAAGAAGACAACTAAATTTTTACTGGTTTAATGTCATATTGTCTGAGTCTTTACCATGTTGGGCATCCTGCCCTCTTTATTTTGATACTTTCAGACACTGATCTTAAGGCAAAACTTGGTAGCCGACACTGAGTATTTTATGTGTCTGAATTTGCCTCTTCCAAGAATGTGATAGTGTTGTCTTCATTCTACTCTTCCTACAATGAGTGGAGGTGGTGGGCATGCTCTTCTTTTCCTAAATCTGGCTTTTATTTTTTAAACACATTACATTAACAAATTTGCTTTGGATATTTAGAGATGAATGCATAGCATGCATTGATATAAATCACGATAGCAGTAAAACAATTGCACATGGAATAGCCTGTTTACTCATAGATTGTCCTATTGCAACATCAGAGTTATTTCTGACATGTCTATCCCTTTAAAATACTAAGCTGCACCTCCTGTACAGCTAGTAAGTATTTTCAGTGCTGGTGACGTGAATAGTTATACGTGTGAACACTGCCACCCACTTTACCATCTCTTAGTATAAAGTGTAGAAGATAGAGCTGGAGAATTTCATACAGTTCTGTTAGTGGAACAGTCTTCTCTGTTTTTGGAGGCCAGTTACTGTGGTTCTTTCTTCTGTTCTTCTTTTGTCTCTAAAGAAAAAAAAAAGTTTACCTCTCTGTAATTCAAAGCTACTACTAATCGTTTTAAATAAGGTGAATATGATTTGACCCTGGGGAGAAAGCGGAATGCTAATGGATCTGAAGATCACAACTGTCTTTGTCTGAGTTTCTTAGAAAATAGCCTGAAGCAAAACAATGACTTTACAGCGTATGCAATTCTACGGAAGGATGGAGGGAAAGGGAAGCAGAAGAGAAGGAGCACAAATACTGAGGAGTATTAAAAATAGCGCTCTGGCTTGCCATCAGGTTAGTGGGCTATCTCTGAGAAGCTACAGGGCGATCTCTGAGAATCTACAGGAGCAACTGTGTTTCTGAATGGTCTCTTCAAGTATAGAAAGGAAGACAAATGTATTTACTATCTGTTAACTTCAACTGGGAAAATTTCAACCCATGGCACATAAGCTATATACATGGTGCAATTCTACCATCTTGCCTGTCAACAGCCATAGAAGGCTGGATTTTAAAATAGCAAGAAATCAACCTCAGTTCACCACCACAGTGCGTGGACTAAGCTAGTGAATGAAAGCAGGTCAGTGACACTTGACACCTGGTCTGTGTATGGTGTGTGTCTGGGCAATCAGCACGCCTCTGTACATTGTGTATCAAAGACATAGGGAAAAGATGAGGTGGAAAGCAAGAGAAACAGCATAGGGAGTGCTACTGGCTCCTGCCTGAAGACCTCACATGGGGTAGGAAGTTCCTACCCCAATGGAGCAGCTGGTGAAGCCCAAGGAAGACAATGAAAATATGGCTACATATGAAAGCATCCACAGGGTTTCCTCTTGCAGCCCAAAACCACTCCCCTGTAGCTTACCATAGTGTGGTTGGTGCCAAGCAGTATTCTGCTGTAGCATCAGGAACTGTCTGCAGAGTCACAGTCTTGAGTCCACAGAGTGCACAGAAACTGGGCTCAACAAGGGCCTGGCAGAGCAGGAAAGGCATGCCCCAGAAGGACTGCAATTGTTTCAAGAAAGAAAAGTATCTAGAAATTGAGCTTGTCTAAGAAGGACAAGAAGATGCCATTCTTAATTCTGCTTTATTTAAACCAATAATTTTAACAGTATCCAAATCATTTGACGGTTTGCAAGAAAATTAATAGCATTTGCACCATGAAAAATGTGAGGCACTGTGAGGTAATAAAGATGAAAATTGCTTGGAAATAACAAAACCTGGATCCAACTCCAATTCTTTTACTCAGTGTGACATGAGAAGCTTACTGAACGTGTCTCAGCTCCATGTGGTCTCAGTTTACCAGGAGTAAGATTCTTAGAATCATAAGGACTGAGGAAGTGAAGCAGTGAATGTGCTCAGTCCAGCACCAGCAAAATGAATTAAATCAGACCTGCTCTTGAACTGGACTCCTTTATACATTTTTCTCAAATATTTGTTCTGACATGCAAATATGCACACAGATCTCTCGTACTAATGTTGCACTGGTTAGTTGGGGGGCATGATGACTTTGCTGTAAAATAGTCAAAAATTCTACTGAGGTATTAAAAACATTTCCTGAAGTGTTCTTGAGCATCAACACCTGCATGCTGAAAATAGTCGATAATAATAGCACTTATTAAGCACTCATGTAATAGAAGAGTGGTTTCCGGACTCCACATAGAGATCATCTTCTCTTTCAGCCCCCATCCCCACCCCATTGTCTGGTCAGAGCAGTTGTCTCAAATGGCGGCACCTGAGGTCTGTAGCTCCCTGAATGGCCGCACACGATGTAGTCCTAGATGTCCTTGAGTCTTGATATCCTTTGCTTCAGCCTCCTAAGTACTGGGATTACAGGTATGCACCACCATCAGCTCTTGCTTATTTTGTTCATTTTATACACTAGTATTATTTCTCTAAGAGAAAAAGTAGATTTTATTTTGGAAACATGAAGAAGACATTTCTCAGCACAATGCCTGCCTGGCAAGCAAGGTCATGGGTTCAATGCTCACTACTGAAAATAAAAAAGATATTTCTTGCTATTACTGCTCCATTAACAAGCACATAAATTCTCTTTCTGTCTCCTCCAACCCTTGTACACACACACACACACACACACACACACACACACACGCACATTCATCATAATATAAACCCAGGAAATATATTTACAGAGGTCTATCACTTTGGGAGAAAGTTTCCAGTTTTATCAAGTAAAAACATGTAATACTCAGTTAAATTTGAAATTCAGTTACCCAAAAAACCATTTTTAGTGTAAATCTACTTTATTGCCTATCCTAGAAAATAAGTAGTGGACTTCACACTTCAGCCGTAAACTCTGGAGTTATGCCAAATAATGCATACAACATACACTAAAAATATCCTTGTTTACGTGGGGCTCAAATCTAATTAAGCAGCCTATATTTTATCTGATAACTCTTCTTTTTCTCTGATAATAGATAGATGCAGACTTCCTCCTCTGTTTCTAACCTGATCTGTCAATCTATTTACACACACACACACACACACACACACACACACACACACACAAAACCAATGAGAAAATTTCAATATTGAAATATGATTAACATGCAGAGACCTTATAAATATTTAATGTATATATATATATATATAGATGAATTTAAAATACATGCAGTGTTATCAAAATATGTAGTGAATATTTAAATTTTGAACATTTATGACAGTAGGACAGCTTGCCAGTCCCCTTAGCCCACACCTCTTCAAACGCAGGTATCCCCTTGTCTTGGGAAACCACTTTCTGAAGTATTTCAAGAGGGCTCTTTCATGAGTATATTTAAGAGGTTTGATTAAAAATGTAGAGCGCTGGGGCTGAGGGCCAGCCAGCGGAAAGACAGCCTGGTGAAACGTGACAGTGTGTCCTCTCTTACCTTAGCCGCCAGCTCTAGCGCTGTGTGACTTCTTTGTCCTCCTGAAAGTCACATGACCAAGAATAACAAAGACTTTGAATTCATTCAGCACAACAAGACAGTATGACAGCCCCAGAAAAGACATCCAGAACTGCTTCAGAAAGTGATCCAAAAGCCAATGTAAGTGTGCTCAAAAAGAGAGGGAGTAGTTGAAGGTGACTGATTGGCAATAGCGTATCTTATACTTTAATCATTTTTAAATTTTAAACATTCACAGTAGGTTCTGATTACATCCCATAGATTCCGTCACCATGAGCAAAACTATAAATGTAGACATTCACCACTCAGTACTTCTCCACAACATGCTCAAAGATGCAAATGATTTTTGAATTCACTTCAGCTCCAAGTTTTTGTTCTATCACACACACACAAACACACACACACACACACACACACACACACACACACGACCAAACATTCAGAAATACTTCCTCCTTTTCCACAACTCCTTCTTACCATCACAATGACTCATTTTCTTCCATCTTTTGGTCTATCATATTTTCCGAGGGGAATAAGAAAGCAGCTAAAACATCCCAGCGTGGAAGTGAAGTACAAATAGTTTGACTCAGAGTAACAAAGCCTGTTCTTCTTGTCCTCCTGGGGGCTATCTCTCAGGTGACAGTGTGACTCATAAGTCAAGTTCCTTCCTTTGCTTTGTTGAATCACAGATGAGAGTCTTGCAACAAATGTTCTGTAGTGACAAGGGACATTGTTTTTGCAGAGTTAATTTGGCCTAGAGCTGATACTTCCATTTCTTTTCTGCTTGCTTCTTAAAGAGCTTTCATTGGTTTCTTTTTAGCTAAGGATTCCATTGATATCAAGAATGGTGTCTTGGAATTTACTCCAGCTATCCAAACTGCTTGTGGCTCTTGCCTTTCCTTATGAATAGTTCAAGAGATATTCATCATTTGGACTTCTCTCCTGACTGTTCCTCAGTTGAATTTCTCTACCATGCCACCTCTTTTTAATAAAACAGTCATCTGAACTGTAAAATCTTGCCTCCCAGAAAATGTTGGTGAGGCCAGCAACTAGTTAAATGCACCATAGAGACCTTGAGCCGTCAGATTCATTGGCTGAGATTTAACCACCCATATTCCTATGGATTAGACGCAGAAGTTACTCACAGTGCAGTTATTGATACTTCACAACCCTTTCTTAAATTTTGGAAAGTAGATATGTCAAAAACTTTAGTACAGAGGCTACATTTTATCAGTGTCTCTCCTTAAATTAATAGCTAAGCTAGCATAAAGGAAAAAGTTAAGTCTTTGAAAGTTGAAATTTTGGCTCTGGAACTCACTAGTTGTATAATTCTGAGTTTGATATTTAACCTTTTGAGCACTGATTTCTTCATTTTAAAGGGGAGATAGTAACACTTTTATAATCACCTTTTCATGTAAATTAAAAAGGTGACATGGCACACAATGAAACTCACTGGTCTTTATCTTCATATTAAACTTTCCTAATTAGAAATTTGAGATTAATAAGAAAACATTTTTAGACATCAATGAAAATACTATTTTGTAGTGGATTTCTACTTTCCTCATGACTTCACTGTGCCCAATATAATGGTTCTATGAGAAAATGAGGAAAATGATGATAGATCCTTTAGCTATTCTGATAAGGTTGTAAGTCATACACAATTGCATAACAAGAGAATGCCTTAAAATACACACTGAAGAAACTTTCAGGGTTACTTAAGATCTCGCACAAGGAAAATCCCAAAGGTGTTGTGTCAACCTTTTATTTTGTTTTGTTTTGTTTTTATTTTAATCTTTCTGGTAGCCTAAACAATATATAAATTAGCATGCTCACATAATAGTGCCTATCTCATAATATAATTTTTAAAAGAAACTCTATGAATGTAGTTTTAAATGGATATCTTATAATGAATATTTCATTCTTTCTCAAAAGGTGAATTGTGTGGAGAAAGAGAGAGAGTTGGGAAAGGGAGGTCTGTTGCTGATTTAGGCTTTCTCCTGAGGAAGAACTCCAAAGTGAGTGGAGAGATAGGTAAAAACAGGAAAAAGTGAGCCCAAAGATACTGACACTGTTGTGGCTAAAGGGAGCGATGTAGTTCTAGCTGAACCCCAGTGTGTGGCTTACCATTATCGTGTCACAGAGAGACTGCACATCCGATGAAGAAAAGGACCTGATAGTTACACCCAAGGTCGGCTTCCAATGATGTCTTCCATGGACATAGACAAAAGTCTGTTTCACGTCCTCCAGCAGGGAGGAAAAGGGCCTGGCAGCTGACTGCAGTATGGTTTCTGATGAGTGTAGAAACTAGTAACCCTGGGACCTAAATAAAGGGCCAAAGCCAGCCTAGGCCTCTCTGGGCAAGCAGGATGGTATAACACTTCGGTGCTAACAAGCCCAAGGTCCAGACCAGAGCCAGCTAAGACCAGGAAGCATCAGGTGTCAGAGGATGTCTTTGACAGAAAAAGTAGAACGTTTTTACACACCATGATTGTAGTGAATAAATGCTGGTTGACACAATATATTCTAAAATAAATAAAAGATCAAAACCATAACCTGCATAATCATTTCCTGCACTGGAAGCTCCATTTATTCAGGTGAAATATCTCCAAGTTAACTTTGGCACTAAGCACAATCTGAGAAGAGTCTAAGGTCAACAGTGACAGAATCACATAAAACAATGTTGATAAGCATCATTTCTTAATGGGATTTCAACCCAGAGCATTTGATCCTGAACACACAAGTGGCACACAGAAATAAAGACTGAAGGATCCAACAAAGTAAACATCAGCGACTTGACTTAATAGGGAAAAAATTGTAATATATTTTGACATTTCTTTGGTTTTTCATTTTTCTTAATTTTACATAAATATTAAAATAATATATTAATAATCAAGAATTTTTTAAGAAACTCATAAGTCTTAATATAACCTTTATATAGCACATTATTTCTCAAATGGGTTTTTGTATTTATTTGGACTAATTATCAAATATTTACATACCTGATGGGATGCCAACAATACTGACACAAGATTTTTAAACTGGTATCTACAAGTTCTAATAATTTAGCAGTTACATAACTCAATATAAATAGATATTTACCTGTCATATTAGTATAGCCAGAATTATCTAGGAGTACTGAGTGATCAAACAGATAGGAAATGGTGACAACCACTAAGGAATTCATTTCTGTAAACTCAGCCAAGTGAATTCCTTTGCCTAATCTTTGATGATTATCTTTTCTTCTTTTCTGTTATGAAAAATAATCTGAGAACTGTGGTTTTTGGTGACATCTTCATTAGAATTTTTTTTCTCTAAAAAAAATTAACTGGTCAAAGGATATATGTTTGTTTTCCGAGCACCCAGGAGGCTGAGGCAGGAGGATTATTGTAAGTTTGAGGCCAACTTGAGCTACACAGAGAGTTTGAGGCCAAACTGAACTACACAGCAAGACCCTGTCTCAAAAAACACCAGGAAAAGAAAAGAAAATTCAAATTTTGACAAAATTTGTAACAATACTAATATAACTTTTGATTTGATTTGAATTATGAAATGAAGACTCAAGCAAGGAAAGAAGGGAGGGAGGATGACAGGCTGGATCGATTTCTAAATCCAGATTATGCTAACAATTAGAAATACAAGGAAAATGTATTTTCTTAGACCTCTCGGCCTCACATCTCAGATCTGCTATTGAAGAGTTGTTAAATATGCTCATTTAATGAGCAAAATAGTTTATCTCAAATTGAAATTTATATTCTCTAATTTTGGGATTACATATTTTTCTGTGTGTATTTGTCCTTTGTATTTTCTTCTTCATGCTTTTACTTACTGAAAAACAGTAATTCTTTAAAGATATTTTGTTATAGGATGAAGTAATGGGGAAATGGCTTGAAGAGCCCAAAGATTTTACTTGATTCCGAAAAAATTTATTCAATAAATTTTGTGTTAAAAAAGGAACAACCCAAGATAAAGTAGAAATGTTGATGCAAGAAAGAAAGATCATCAGGAGCTAATGTGATGAGCTGGTGGAAGTTGGCTCTGAGATCCACACGCAAGAGCCTCAGGGAGGAGTGATTTAGTCCTGCAGCCACCAAAGGGAAAAGAGGATGTACAAAGAGCGACTTCACAGGATGGCAGATGTCTACAGAATCGGGCTCACTTTTGACTCCCTCTTTTTTATTCAGTAAGACACATTAGTCATTAACTGTGTGAGAAGGAAGAGGAAGTATTTAAAAAGAAAAGAAAGTTGGAAATTATTATTTAAGGGAATATGAGTAAGAACTGAATACTTCCTGTCTTGATCTTCTACAAACAATACCCCAAAAATTTCATCTAAACATTCCTAGAATTAATAACCAATTTGAGTAGCATAGTAAGATACAAAATAAAAATATGAAAATGAGTAGTGTTACTGTATACTAATAACAAGCTCATTGGAGAAAAATTAGGAAAAGAATATCATTTATAATAGCAGCAAGACAATTGAAATGCTTGGAAATTAACCTAGCCATCCAGTTAGGTAAATCTCCAAATGTGTCCCTTTAACCAGTTAATTTTTTTAGAGAGAAAAAATTCTAATGAAGATGATACCAAAAACCACAGTACTTAGATTATTTTTCATAACAGAAAAGAAGGAAAGATAATCATCAAAGATTAGGCAAAGGAATTCACTTGGCTGGGTTTACAGAAATTAACCTGACCCCTACAATGATAACTACAGTACTCTGAAACACAAGATCAAAGAGGACATCAGAAAACTGAAAGATACCTACTGTTCCTGGAGAGGCAGAAATAATATTGTCAAAATGGTTATATTTCTTTTTTTTATTTAAGGAGAAAAAGAAAAAAACAGAAAAATGGTACAAGTAATACAAAATTTAAAAAATAAACAGTAAGAAATCACTAGTTAATAGATTACATATTCTTATCTTAAAAATAGTTGTTCAAGTTACAAAATTAAAGCATACAAAGTGGACTTTCAAACAGTGAGAATGTGAACAGTTTTGTTCAATGATCCAACAAAACTCAGTAATATGGTTATCTATCTTATACACTTAAACATATATGCAGTTATAACCTTTGGAGAACTTTCTTTTCTTTTGTACAATGACAATTACATATTTTGGGTTTTATTACTCCCACAGTTCTTATTACTTTTTTTGAAGAGAGTAAAACCAAATGCGACATATCAGAACAGAGTCAGTCAAATCAAAAAGATGGACATAATAGATAATGTAAAAACAAAATATAAGGTGATCAACAATGGTTACCATACTGCCTCTTGCTATTTTAAGAAGAATTGCCAGTTATCATAAAATTGAACAAAACAGTAAAAAATAAAACCAAAGCATTGGAGACATTACAGGACTTTAAAAGAAGATAATAGTCAACCAGAATGGGCGTCATAATGATTCTTACTGTCTTCACAGTTTTGCCTATACTTTTGAACTTGGTACTATCAAGCAAAGCAGAATAGGGGAAAAATCAGTCAAAACAAAATGGTGATGGCAATACAGGATTTCAAATCAAGTTAAAAGGAAATCAAAGTATGTTACTATAATGTATCCTGCTATTTTTTATTTACATTTCCCTTAATTAAAAAAATGAGAAAAAAGTAAATAATTTTAAAAAAGGGGGGATTAAGATAAAAGAGGGCATAACAACAGAACAGCAAGGTCAAAACATAACTGTTTAAGCAAAATAGTGTTTTACCACAAGATATCCTGACATAAAAATAGTTACCATAGTGTCTCTTTCCTTGAAATCTTTGAGTATAACTTCATATACTGTAGCACCAAACATATCAAGACACTATAAAACCATTCAAGAGAATGACATTATTACAGGGTATTTAGAACCAATTAACAGAAAATGAACAATGGTTTCTGTATAATCCCCTTGTCTATAAAAGTTTTTACTTATATTATCATATATAATAAAATCCAATAAGATAAAACCTTTTAAGACTGATGGACACAGAAGAATACAAGTTTGATGGGACTTCAAAACAAGACGATACTAAATCAGCACTAGCTATTATGATGTCTTGTTTTCTCCAAAATAGCTGTTCCTACCATCCGATCTTCTCTGCCTCATTTCTTTTTTTTTAATTAATTTATTTATTTATTTATTTAAGGAGAAAAGAAAAGAAAAAAAAACAGTGAAGGGGTACAAGTTATACAGATTTACAGAAGAAAAAAATGTGCAGTAGGAAATCACTAGTTAATGGATTACATATTGCCATCTTAGAAATAATTGTTCAAGTCACAAAATTAAAGCTTGTAGAGTGGACATTCCAACAATGCTACTGCAAACAGTTCTGTTCAATGATCCAATAAAACTCTGTGATATCATTTTCTATCTTATACATTTAAATATACATGCAGTTATATAGTTTAGAGCACTTTATTTTCCTCTCTTTTGTACAGTGACTATTACACATTTTGGGTTACATTGCTCCCACAGTTCTTATTGCTTTTTTGGAAGAGAGTAAAACCAAATGTGACATAACAGAACCGAATCGGTCAAGTCAAAAGGGTGGATATAATAGATAACATAAAAACATAATACAAGGTGATCAACAATGGTTACCATAATGCCTCCCGCTATTTCTAATAGAATTGCCTATATCATTAGTTGTAATACAATTGAACAAAACAGTAAAGAATAAAACCGACAAAACCAAAACATTGGAGATATTGTAGGTCTTCAAAAGTAGATAAAAGTCAACGAGAATGGGCGTTATAATGAATCTCATTATCTTCTCAGCTGATGCCTAAACTTTCGAACCTGATACTATCCAGCAAAACAGAATAGAGGAACCTCAGTCAAAAACAAGATGGTGAGAGTAATACAGGGCTTCAAATCGAGATAATAGAAAGTCAAAGTGGGTTACTATATTATACCCTGCTATATTTTTCCCTTTAATTAAATGGATAAAAATAAAAAAGTAAATAATGGAGTGGAGATTGAGAAAAAAAGAGGGCATAACAGTGAAACAGGGCAGATCAAAACATAACCATTTAAGCAGAATAGTGTTTCACCACCAGATATTTCCGACCCAAAAGTAGTTACCATATTGACTCTTTCCTTGAAGTCCTTGAGTACAACTTCGTATACTGTAGCATTAAGTATATCAAAACAATGTAAAACCATTTAAGAGAATGACAGCATTATAGAGTATTTAGAATCAACTAACAGAAAATGAACAATGGTTTCTGTATAATCTCCTTGTCTTTAAAAGGTTTTTGCTTATACTATCGTACATAATAAAATCCAATAAGATACAACCTGTTTAGACCATTGGAGACAGAAGAACAAAAGCTAGATGAGACTTCAAAACAAGATGGTACTAAATCAGTATTACCTATTAAGATGTCATTTTCTCCAAAATAGCTGTTCCTATCATCCAATCGTCTCTGTCTCATTTCTGTTGAGCTCTTTTTCTGTCAGTAGCTGTCAGTTTGTCTTCTTCATTTTGTTCTCTGCTCCATTCGTTGTAGCCTCCCCACCACTATTTCTGGGTTCTTTGTATTTTTCTTTTTTTAGAATATCCTGCAATACTTTCTGTAGGGTTGAATTGGTGGTTGCAAATTCCCCCAGTTCCTCTTTATCCTGGAAGCACCTCGTTTTTCCATCAATTTCCAGGGA
The DNA here is from genome assembly GCF_034190915.1 of Cavia porcellus. NCBI lineage: Eukaryota > Metazoa > Chordata > Mammalia > Rodentia > Caviidae > Cavia > Cavia porcellus. Next base: position 43,247,237 of record NW_026947513.1, on the reverse strand, counting down.
CAGTTGTGCAGGATATCTCAATCTTGGCTGGAGATTATTATCTTTCAAAGCTTGAATTATTTCCCCCCATGCTCTTCGTGATTTGATGGTTTGTGAAGAGAAATCTGCTGTAATTCTGATGGGTGTTCCCTTGTAAGTAGTCTGTTTCTTGTCTCTTACAGCTTTTAATATTCTGTTCTTGTATTGAATTTCTGGAATTTTTATTATTATATGCCTGGGTGTTTCTCTGTTAGGGTTGTAGGTAGCTGGGGTCCTGTATGCCTCATACATCTGAGTATCTTTACCTTTTGCTAAATTAGGAAAATTCTCCTGGATTATTTCTGTGAGTAGCTTTTGTAGTTCACTTGTTTGTGTCCCTACTTCTTCTTTTATGTTCTTAATCCTTAAGTTATGGCTCCTCTTATCATCTTCTTGTCTTTGTATTATTGCTGTTTGTTTCTTTGTTATTTTTAAGAAGTTTTTCATTTCATTCTCCCATATTACAAGTCTGCCCTCCAGTTCAGATAGTCTGTCCTTAGTTTCTTTCAAGCTGTTATGCCAGTCTTGGATAGACTTCTTAATTTCTTGATAGTCCCTTTGAACCTGCTTCACATACTCAATGCTTTCTCTGTTTTCTCCATCAAGCAATTCTCCCCTCTTTTTCTGTTTTTCCATTCCACCATCTGTTTTTTCCTGGGTGGTGCTTAGCATTTCTCTAACTACTCTGCATACTTCTAGCTTCAGGTTGTTGATAACTTCATTCCTGAATTGGTCTATGAGGCTCTCTAGATGGCGCTTAATGTATATTGGTGCGGTGTCCACTATTGCCTGTTTCTCAGGATTGGGGGCCGAGGAGCCTTTTTTGTTGCTTCCCTTCCCCATATTTTCTGTTCCTTATAAAATGCAAGCTTACATAGGAGGCCCGGCTTCCCTGCCTGTCAGCCACAGCCTGATCAAATTGCGCTGGCTAGTTGTTCCCGCCCACCGCTGCGCACCAGGGAGTCGCGGAGGAGGCAGCCTACGTGGGAGTCAGTCGCTCCTCCGGGCCACCATCAGGCTCTGGGATCTGGGTTAGGCCAGCCTAGGGAGTCCGCCAGCAGCGTCACTCAGGCCAGGGACTTTTCACCAATCCCGTCCGAGAGGGGAATGTGTGGCTGGAGTTGCCACCGCACCCTGGTCTTACAGGACTGCCCGAGCCCAAAAAGTCCTCCGCTGGAGTCAAACTGTGGTAGGGGGTCAGTTTCTCACTCACCTCGCCACCAGTCAGTTTTCGTGTACGCCTCCTTGTCCGTCCTGTTTTCGACTCTGTTCGCAGACTCCCGTTCCCGAGCTTCTGCGCGTCTCTCCTTGCCAAGCCGCTGTGGAGGCAGCCAGCCACCGGGTGGTGGGAAACCCAAATCGCGGCGGGAAACCCAAATCGCGGTTTCCAAAGGCGCACGGTCGAGCCTCCACACCGAGCCTTTTCTGTTCCTATTTTAGCGCCAGGACTGTATTCTAAGTTGGTTTCTCTCAGCCCAGTTTGTTCCTGAGTCAGCAGAGCATATCTCTACTGGTTCGTGTCTCCTTAGTCCACATCATTCCTGGCCTCTGAGCCGAGCCTTTCAGAGAGCCTTCGGTAGTTGCTGTTGTCTGTCCACCATGTTCTCCTGGGTCCCTCTGCCTCATTTCTGTTGAGCTCTTTTTCTGTTGTTTGTTGTCAGTTTGTCTTCTTCATTTCGCTTTCTGCTCCATTCATTGTGGCCTCTCTGTCACTATTTCTGGAATCTTGGTATTTTCCTTTTTTAGAATATCCTGCAGTATTCTCTGTAGAGTTGAACTGGTGGTTGAAAATTCCCCTAGTTCCTCTTTATCCTGGAAGCACCTTGTTTTTCCATCAATTTCTAGGGACAGCTATGCAGGATATATCAATCTTGGCTGGAGGTTATTATCTTTCAAAGCTTGAATTATTTCCCCCCACGCTCTTTGTGATTTGATGGTTTGTGCCAAGAAGTCTGCTGTAATTCTGATGGGTGTTCCCTTGTAAGTGATCTGTTTCTTGTCTCTGATGACTTTTAATATTCTGTTCTTATATTGGATTTCTGGAGTTTTGATTATTATATGCCTAGATGTAGCTCTGTTTGGGTTGTAGGTGGCTGGGGTCCTGTATGCCTCATACATCTGAGTATCTTTACCATTTGCTAAATTATGGAAATTCTCTTAGATTATTTCTGTGAATAGCTTTTGTAGTCCATTTGTTTGTGTCCCTACTTCTTCTTTTATGTTCCTAAGTTATAGATCCTCTTATCATCTTCTAGCCTTTGTATTGTTGCTGTTTGTTTTTTTTTTATTTTTAAGAAGTTTTTCATTTCATGCTCCCATATTACAAATCTGCCCTCCAGCTCAGATAATCTATCCTTAGTTTCTTTCAAGCTGTTATGCCAGTTTTCAATAGAGTTTTTAGTTTCCTGGTTATCTCTTTGAACCTGCTTCACGTATTCTATGTTTTCTCTATTTTCTCTATCAAACAATTCTCCCCTTTTTTCTATTCTTCCATTCCACCATCTGTTTTTTCTTGGGCGGTACTTAGCATTTCTCTAACTATTCTACTTATATCTTGCTTCAGGTCATTAATTACTTCATTCCTGAACTCGTCTATGAGGCTCTGGAGATAGTGCATTATGTCTATTGGTGCCGCATCTGATATTGCATGTTTCTCAGGATTGGGGGCCGAGAACCCTTTCTTGTGGCTCCTTCTTTTATACAAGCGTATATAGGAGTCCCAATTTCTTTCTTTGTCAGTTACAGTTTGTTTGAATTGCACCAACTAGGTGTTCCCGCCCACTGCAGTGTACCAGGGAGAGACAGACCTGGGCAGCCTATGCTGGGTCCACCTTTCCAGGTCAACCTACCGAAGCCTTCACTACTAGGGTGCACCTGCGGGCACTGGGACCTGGTTTGGGCTAGCCTACTGGGTCTTAGTCAGTGGCATCACACAGGCCAGGCACTCTCCACCAATCCCGCTTGAGAGGGGAATATGTGACTAAAGTTATTGCAGTATCCTGTTCCGGGTAGTCTGCCCGGTCCTTTGCTGTAGTATGTCTTTTGCTGAAACCTCCTACTCTAATGGAAAGGTCCCTAATCTGCTCATTCACTGCAGGTCGATGCAGGGCTCCCGACCAGTCCTGTTCTCAACTCCATTCACTGCTTCCCACTCTCAGAGTTTTCACGCCTCTCTCCTTGCTGTGTTGCTTGGGACGTAGCAGCGGCTGCAGGAAATTCAAATTACAGCTTCCAGTGGTGCGGGGTCCAGCTTCCATGCTGAGACCTTATCTGTTCCTGTTATATCACCAGGATTGCATTTCCAGTTGGTTTCTCTTAGTTTAGTTCGTACCTGGGTCGGCAAAGTATATCTCCCCTTGCTTAGGATTTCTTACCTGGCACCATTCCTGGATTTTAAGTGCTGTTTCTCAGAAAGCCTCTGAAGCTGCTGCTATCTATCTGCCATGTTCCCCTGGAAGTCCCAAAAATGGTTATATTTCAAAAACTGATAACTTTGACATGATCCCAATCAAAATACCAATAACATACATTACAGAACAAGAGAATACAACCCTAAAATTCATGTGGAACAGGAAGAGACCCAGAATATCAAAAGCAAACTTGGGCAGTAAGGGCAAGAGAGGAGGCAACACAATCTCAGACCTCAAATTATATTGCAAAGCTACAGTGATTAAAACCAGCATGCTACTGTCACAAATCAATAGAACAGAGCTGAAGATGCAGAAACAACCACAAACACATTCAGCCACTTCATCTTTGACTAAAAGACCAAAAACATGCTAGGGGAGGTACCTGTTTAACAAAGGCTCTTGAGAAAACTAGCTATTCACACATAGAAAATAGCACCCAGGTCCATAGGCACTGAATTAAAATAAAAATGGATCAAGTATTTAAATGTTAAAATAGAAATACTTAATCTACTGTGAGAAAATAAACAAAACTCTTGAAGTTATAGGGACAGGCAAGAATTTGCTGAACTGGACCATAATTGGACAAGACATAAATATCAAGAATAAATGATGAGGTCATGTCAAGTTAAAAAATGTTTTGTGTAGCAAAAGACACAACCAAAAGAGACAACCTACAGCATAGGAAAAATCATTACCAGCGACTTGTCAGACCGAGGACTAATATCTAGGATATAAACAGGACTCAAAAAACTTAGATCTACCAAAATAGAAGACCTAATTTAAAAAATGTCCAGTTGAAATGAATTAATAAACACTTTTTAGAAGTACAAATGGCCAATAAATATGTGAAAAAATGTTCAACATTTCTGCCATTAGAGACATGAGATTACACCTTACTCCAGAAAGGGTAGTTAACATCAAGAAATGAAATGGTAAATTCTGGAGAGTCTATGAAAGGAAAAGGAACCCTCCTACACTGTTGGTGGGAGTGTAAATTAGGTCCATCATTACAGTAATCAATATGGAAATTCCTCAAAAATCTCTAGAAGAACTAGACATTCCATTTAACCCATGTATTTCCTTTCTAGGTATGTTCCCAAGAATTAAAGACATCATATTACAGTGACACATGCAAATCCATATTTATGTCAGTACATCTCACAATAGCTAAATCTTGGAAGCAAGATTTAGTCCATCAACAGATAAATGGGTAAAAATGTGGTATTCACACAAAATGGAGTGGCACTCTCCCATACGGAAAGATAAACTTGAGTCATTTGCAGGAAATTGAATGCACCATGAGAAAACAATGTTAAGTGAAATAAATCAGGTACACAATTTTAAATGCCAAATGCTTTCTCTTATGTGAAAAATCCAAAATATAAATAAAGGGCAAAATAAAGGGTAGATAATAGGAAATAAAGAGGTAGATATTTTGTAAAAAAGAAAGGCATCATGATATGGAAAGAAGAGTGTAAAAGGATGAATAAAGAACTGGTGTGTTATGTACACGTACCAACTTGCCTTGAGGAATGTAATATTTATACTGAAAACATGTATCAGTAACAAATAAAAATTGAAAGAACAAAGAATCTTACATGTCTACTATGGATAGGTATCAGGGTTATTGGATGGTGTTAGGGAGCACTTGAGATAATGAATTTAGAGCAGAAAGGTGATCAGGTCTCTGGAAGGGGCAGCATTTGTACTGGTAATAAAGAATGTGGAGACTCAGGAAGGGCTGAAGACCATAACAAGGCCACGGAATCACTGGACTGAGGAGCCTGGCGGTGTTCAGAAATCACGGGAGTCACGCACGAGAGGGAATGGGCTGAAGATACAAACCGTGAACGCCCTGCGACATCCTCTTTTCTCTCTCCCCTTCAGTAAATGACTTTATGTTATTTCCTATTAGACATTTGAGTATATTACCCTAATTGCCATTTTTTTGCATCCCACTTTTTAAAGTTAATTTGCTTTTCTGTGTGTTTGTCTCTTAGTCATCTTTGTTTTTAAAAATTTTTGAAATACTTTATCAATTAGGGTTAAAATGTTTATCTTGCTTTCAACTCTTAGGAATGGTTTCTTCATATATAACTTCATAGCTTTTATTTCCATAAATAACTCCAATATGAACTCCAGTGAAATGTTTTTCATCTTGTTGGTGTCCTCACTGGAGTTTCCTATAACACCTGCTATTTTAAATAAGAAATCCTTAGACTCAGAATTGTAACTATTACCATTAAATGATTCTATTTTTTCTAGGTATTTATCCATAACATAACAATACTTAGAGGTGTAACTTAATTCAAGATTTTAAATACAAAAATAGCATTATATGAGAATTTTTCAATAAAACTAAAATACTTTATACATTATATGTAGCATAATTTATTAAAACTAGTTACTAGCAAAAGACAGTATCCAAGGAGACAGTGCCCAGATCATGTATAAAAATGAAATTCTGACCCATTACCTGCTCACCCGGCCCAGAGAACCAACACAATATCTACAACAACCAGTCCCAGAAGCCAAACATCAACTCCTGCAGCAACTGGCCACAAATGACCGGGACTTGATTACCAACTTGACTGGTAGCTAATAACTTATCTAATATTCACTGTGCATTTCCACCTTAAGAACAACCAAGGAAAGTCAAATATATCCTACTAAGCAATCAAAAGAATGCCTTCTAATCTGTCCTCTAGACTTACCATGGCGTCTCCAGTTGGGGGTCGACCACAGACTGCCGTGCTCCCACTGCACCCCTGCCTCTGTCTCTGCCAAATGCAAATGATGGTGGGTGACTTTCTACTGCAAGCTCTGAATAAGTAGTCTTCATACATTTTCATTTAGATGGCTTTGTTTCTACAGGAATGTATAGATATAGATATTATATATTATAGTTCCCAGCAGTAAATTCCAGTACCTAATTATTACAGAGCTGCTTAAACCTTGGCCCGCTACAGCTAGTGAAAATATCTCAACAGATGGATTTTATATGTAGTGTTTATGTTCAAAGTCTTTATGTGTGAGTAATGGATGCATTGCTTGGGATACTGTAAATATAGAAAGCAACAACCTATCTTTTCATTCCATTTTCAAACTGATGAATGCATTAAAATTGTGTTGTGTTAGAGATTTCGTTAAGCAGATTTTAACTGTTCTTGTTACAGAAAAGTATCAATATATAAAAACGGATGATAATGTGCTTCTCTGTAGAAACTATTTTACTATCTATTCTTTTCTCTTTGTGTGTGTGTGTATTTATTTTTCAATAGCATACTTATATGTTCAAATATACACACACAAATGTGTGTTTGAAATACAAGTGAGTTTGTTGGGTAACCATTTAGATATACAAGCCTGAAGCTTAGAGAAGAAATTAGAAATGTAAATCTGACAGTCATGAGCATAGACATAGCATAGTTGAAACAAAGGAAGAGAATAAAAGCAAATGAGATAAAGAAGATATGTAAAAGCTAAACCCTGAGAGTTTTAAAAGATTTATTTAGTGACTGGAAAGAGGTTGAAGAGTCAGTTAAAATCTTCTGAGTTGTTGCTCTGTAACAAGCAGTTCTACAGAAACTTTAAGCCAGCTTTCATCTTTGAAGCATTTGATGCAATCTATTGCCAAAGTTGTGCTCATCGTGTAGTATAGAGGGGCTTGAGCTCATCTTCTTTGTCAATTATCAACAATTTAAAGCCACAAGGTAGCTACAATTATCTTCTTTGGATATTTCTCAACAAGCTTTTGATTTATATGTTCTAACCAAACACTGAAGGAACTGTGAATGATTTAGTGTCTGTAATATTAATATCTACTCAATCCTTCTAATCTTTAGTGCCTGTTTCAGTTCATTTTGTGTTTGGATAGCAGAATTGCACAGGCTGAGAACTTATAAGGAAAAATTTGTGTGTCACAATTTTAGAGGATGAAAATTCCAATATCAAGATACTGGCATCTGGCAGGATCTTATTGTGTCATTCTGTGGATGTTAAGGGAGACGGGGTGGGAGGACGTTCGGTTTCTTAGTATGTCCATTCTTAGGAAAAATGATGCTGCTCCTGCGCCAGTAACATTAATCTATTCATGAGGACGTAGCCTTCTGCTCACTTCTTTAATCTCAGTGTTGTTGCCCTGGGGATTAAGTTTTCAGTGCACCGACGTCGAGGGATGCATTCAAACCAAAAAAGTGCCTCAGAGCATGTGGTGAGATCCTAGGACCTAAATAAGTGTTATTTTATGCTATAATTTATCATGGCAGACATTGAATAATAACAGTCATTCTATGTACCAGCATGACAATCTAAAAATAATTGTTGTAAAGATGAATTCTCATTCATTCCCTCTAGCAGCAAAAGCTCTTATGAATGAGAAACAAGGTATTTCTTGAAAAAAAGACCCTCATATCTAAACTCTTTGACCAGTGTTTTCACTTCCAATGCTCTATGCACCTTTGGTCTGTTGATGTTTACTTTCTGCCCTTGTGAAGCTGTGGGACCTGATGGGATATGTGCTGTGATCAGCATTCCAGGGAAGAGAACCACAGATAATGACAGTGGTGCCTGCAGGTCATCAGATGATGTCTCAGTCAACAGGATTTGTTTTTAGCACAGTCTCGTGATTGGCTAAGAGAAGACGGCACGTGACTGGCTGTGTTTGAGCAAGAACCCTTTTGATTATGTAGTCCATTGCTGGTCAGACGGAATGGGTTAAATGCTGAGAGGAGGAGGGCAACTCTGCACGTCCTTCACCTGGTTTGAATCTCATAGTGAAGATTCCAGAATTTTTATCCCAAGACGATTTCCAACAGCTGTCAAGAAAAGAAGCAGAAGTCACCTAATGACAGAACTAAGTCAAGATCACAAGCTACATGGTATGAAAAATAATAGTTAAAGGAATTCATGTGTGTTTTAAAATCTATTTTTTTGCTTCTGTGATAGTCTATGATAGTTTTTAAGATAGGATTTTTAAAGTCTACTTCTTGTTTTGTATTTAAGTTCTGTGATGCTCAAATTTTATTCTTTCTGCTTGAACTTTAAATGAGTACTTACGCATTTCAGTGTGTTGTTAAGTAATGTACTTCCAGTCAATTTAGAAATATCTTGAGAAATTTATAAAACCACTTGTTTTGTCTGAACAGTTTAATGTGTTCTTCAAAGTTTGTATCGCAGGCTCCTGGAGATTTCTGAGATTTTTTTATTGCAGTCAAAACTCTTTTATATCCCTGCCTTTCCACTCTGTTAGTGTTCGTATTGGCAGGGAAAAATGAGTATAACTACCACTGCCATAGTGTGAGTTATGACAAGTTTTATACCAATTACTGAAAGTAAGCTGCCAAGTGTCATTTTATTGTTGCTTGCAAGCACTCACAAGAAAAAGAAGAATTTTTATTTCACTTAGGACCATCTTTGATGGAGAGTACAAATTGTTGCTTTATTAAATGTTGGTCATTAAGAACAGATCTTGTTTAATATGCTAGGTGACAAAATGAAAAGTGCATGTAAACACTTCTCCATAGAGAAATCCAACAATTGATCGTCTTGAGAAAGTCCTTGAGCATTTGAGTTGAAAGATGAAATAGTTATACAGAATTTTCCATGATTTTTTGATTCATCACAAACAATGGTTACTTTAGACTTACATTTTTGGCAGACAGTTTTTACCATTCACATATACGTACTGATCGATTTGCTTGTATTGGCCCTGTGTCCTGTGCCTGATGCGTACATTCCCTGTGTGCAGTTGTGTACATTCCCACATGTGCAGTTCACATGTGCAGTCGTTTCGTTTTCTCTTCAGCCCGTTTTCTACTCTCTTCTGCTGATCCTCTGAGCCTTTGAAGAGGAACCATCTTCCCACTTCCTATTATTATCTGTTTTTCATTTTGCTGTTTATTTAATTTTGGGATTCACATACGAAAGAAACCATAGATTATTTAAGCTTGTGTGTCTGATTTATTTCATTTAACATTATGGTCCCAAGATGCATCCATTTTCCTGTAGATGACCTAAGTTTGTCATTTTCATAGCACAGTAGTACTTCATTGTGTGTAAATTCTGCATTTTTAAATCCATTACTCTGTTGATAGACACATAGCCTGCTTCCAAGATTTAGCTATTTTGAAGTAAGCTGGCATAAACATGAGTACGCATGGATTATGGTAACATGATATCCTTAACTCTTTTGGAGAAAATACCTACAAGGGAAATAGCTAGGTCAAACGAAATTGTCGGTTTTAGTTTTTTGAGGAACCTCCGTTGTAATTACATAGTGGCACACTATTTTACCTTCCCACTAAACTGTCTTTTCTTTCAGCAGCATTCATCATTATTACTTTTTTTTCTTTTTTTCTTTCTTTCTTTTGACAGTGTTTCCCTTTGTAGTTTAGACTGGCCTTGAACTCACTATTTAACCTGGACTGGCCTCAAATTCACAGTGATTCTCCTGCCTCAGCCTCCTGAATACTGGGATTCAGCACATGTCACCATACTCAGTCTTACCTGATTTCTTGATGATGCCATTCTTTCTGGGATAAGACAAATACTTGCTATTGCTTTAATTTGCATTTCTCCAGTGGCCAGGGATGGTGACCATTTCTTTGCATCTTTTTGGGCCACTTGTACTTCTTTGGCAAAGTGTCTGTTCATTTTGATTGCCCATTTTTTTTCATTGATTCTTTTATTTTGAGGGCCTAATTTGTTTTTAATTCTTTAGATAGTCTGGATATTAGTCCTCTCTCTAAGGAATAGTTAGCAAAACTTTTTTCCTTTCGATCAGTTGGTTGTAAGAATTGATTAAGTGAGCCTGTAATTTCAAGGAATAAAATAAACAATTATTGTTAATATACATGTTAGACTTTCAAGTAAAAATTAGAATTAGTAAAAGCTTGTATAATATCTTGTGAATTTGACAGCTTCCTAGTACAGCTTTTTCACAATGAGATTAGCACTTTATTGGGTGACAGAATGAGTCAGCCTGTGGGGGAGAGATTTGCATAACTATGTGAACTGAGTGAACTGATGCTCTATGAATAGTCTGTGCATGACATAACTAGGTCATGTGTGTTAAAATGTGACATAGACCAATGGGTGCTAAGATAACAGGGGAAAAGAGTGGCAAAGCAGCGTGGTGGTAGGATATTTACCATCATACGCCAGGCCCTGGCTTTACCCTCCAGGAGCCCTGCCCCACCCACATACACACAGAAGAATAAAAAACTATTTCATGGCTATGACTTCAGAGTCTATTCCTCATTCCTTCTATAGATCTGTAGGAAACAGGATTTTCTTAAAATCCCTCAATCAAGACAACACATTTCCATATATGTATGATAGAATGGATAATTGTTTGGAGAATGTAATCTTTAAAAATAAAAATATGGCATTTACATATAATTGATTATTATGTCAAATGAATTAAAATATGTATTTTAAATTTCCCTTCTTAAATTTGTGATTGGTAAAGGTCAATAGCTAACTCATATAAACCATAACTCTTGAGCCCACAATAATTTTTAGAAATATGAAAAGAACTTGAAAGCAAAACATGTAAGTACCTCTAACTTAATTCTTTACAAAAGAGAAGCCAGTAGTAATAGAAATACCAATTGGTTGAATATTAACTTATTAGAATTAAAGCTAAATTAAATGTACATAGATATATGTAAACCCACAAAAATCTTACCTCTTCCATTCAGTGACTCAGCCCTTCCCATACTGAACGTCTGATAACGGTGCAGATCAGTGCTTGTGCTCTGTGTGGCATTTTTTGTTTTAACACTTACCTCTTACACGCAGGCACTGAATATTCTAGTTGTTGCCAAGGTCATGATTAGGATCTCAGACAGTAGTGTGTGTTTTTGTTCAGGACTCGATCTAATGAAAGTAGCCCTGGTTTTGTCCTTGGTCCAGTAATTAAAATAATAGAATTATCATTACTTTAGAATAGCAAAAGGAATTGGAAATTATGTAGTCCAAGTGTTCTTTGGGCAGAGATGGAAACGGAAGTTCTGAAGCAGACACAGTTAGGTAGTCTGTGGCTACTTCTGGAAACAGCAGCTGGATTCCTTGTCCAATTTTTAATTTTCCTGCTAATTTGGCTCTATCAATTTTTTTCTGTTACATATATAATCATTGATCTTGAGGGCTAAATATTCAATTATTATTTTAACCAATTTCATAGTCTTAAATTTTGAAACTTTCCCCTGTTCCTTCAGTCCATCAGGAGGGCCCGGTTGTGTTAAATTAATGTTTTGAGGTTTAGTAACAATGTTTTTAAATTAAGTGCTGGTAAATTCAATGCTGAAAATCAAATTTAGAACTTTAGCTTAATTTTGTTTTGCCCCAGTGGCTGGTATAATACAGACTTTATATACAAAATGGAGAAGGAATATATATATATATATATATATATATATATATATATATATATATGGTGATTATTTAGGTAATATTGCCATTTAAACTAGTCCTTATGAGGAATTATACAGAGTCCACCAAAAAGATGTATACACACTTCATCAGTCCACCATGCTAATAAATGTCTGGAAGCTAGTGGTCACCACTTTGAGCATCTCTTGTAATTATCAAGACCAAAGGTAACTTGTGTTAATCTCACAATGTCTCAATAAATTTAGTATTAAAACATTTATAGATGATTTTCCTTTTCTGAATTATATATATATTTTTGGTGGACTTTATAGATTAAAAATATTTGAAGAGCTACAATTTGAGAACATTCTGAAGTTTATATTTAGAGGAAGAAATATTGGTCAGCATTCCATAGTTAAGACAAAATACCTAACATGCATAACTTAAAGGGAAAAAGGTATATTTTGGTTCTGTATGTCAGAGATTCCATCTTGGTCAGCTGGCTCCAAGGCAGGACCACCATCGTGGAAGGGCGTGGGGGAGGAAATCCACCCCCATCTTTTGGCATCTGGGAAGTGGAGAGAAAGGGAAAGAGACAGAGAGAAAGGAGCGTAAGTTTCTCAGGGTTTTGCACGGCAGCCCATCCAGACACAGCCGGAAGTGTCCTTTACCAATCTCCTAGGTGTCTTTTAAACTGATCTATATGATAACTAAGATTAACCTTTCATAAAAGTTGTAGTATTATAATCTCACAGTTTTATGTCCCTTTTTCCACTTTTTTCTTGTTTTTCTTGTTTTTTAATTGTTTTCTTCTCTTCTGCATCCCTGAATAATGTCTTAAAATATTGCATGAATTTTTACATATTAAAAAGATTGCCTTAGTTTGTTGCCAGCTTCATATATAAAATATTTAGCCTTGAATGGGATTTCACATGGCTCAGTTGAGGAGGAGTCACCCAGAGAAATCAATTAAAAGCACAGGTAATTGGAAGAAAGGGAGAAAGAGAAAGCATGCATCTTGATGCCAAAATCAATCTGAAATAAGAGACTTGTAGATCAAACAAAACATAGACATAGAAACTTAATGAAATAGCAGTCCAGGCCACAGGGCTATGGTGGGTTGCCCACCTATGGTTGGGGCAGAGTCACCATACTTGGTGGTCTAAAAATTAAAATAAAATAAAATGAACGGGCTGAGATAATTTGGCTAACTCAAGCCACACACATAAACTTGAGACATAAGGCCCCTTCCCCCTTCTGCGTTCCTCCAGACAAAGGATACTGCAACCTTGAAGCAGACACACAAGAGTGAGTAGACTACTCTCCCCCTGACAAGCCACAAGGCTGTTCTTTCTGTTTGTCTGCTTGTATTGTTGTGTGCCAGAGTGACTAGCTAGAACCTTAAGGACAACGAGGTAGAGACCACAGCTGTGGTGGCAGTGAAGGTCATGAAAGGAACAGCACGACCCCTCCTGCCTCATGACCAGCGACCCGAGAGAGGGATGTGGGGGTTAAGCAGCCTTGCACTATGGCACAGCAATGAGTGGGAGGTTGGAGCACTCCCTTCACCCCCGGGAAGGGCATCCAAGTGGGACCACACAATCTCGGGCAGCAGCCAAAACAGAAAGTCAGTTCCCAGCACCTCACCCCACCCCACCCTGTCACAAGTGGTGCAAGATGATGGAGATGTGACAGTGGGGTGGGAAAGAGGAGCCTGTCCGAGGACCAGGAGGAGCCAGCTATCCACGGGACTGAGAGCAGCCTTGGGCTGTTTCAGTCTGAGGCACTGCAGCAACCTGGACAGTGTACAGAGTCACACGGTAATAAGCAGATGGGCTGCCAAGGGACACACAGACAGTCACTACCGGAGACTCCAGCCTCAGGCTCCACATGCGGAGGCTAACATCAGCCCCACATTCAGCACTAATCCTACCGCAGGCTTGGAAGGGTCACTCAGCAGTTTTGGGTTTTGACTTGGACACTACCACAGAACCATGGACACCAGAACAATTTTATTTTATTATTCTGTTTGCCTGATCACCTTTTTCTGTCCTTTTATTCGAGGGAGGAAGAATGTTTAGATTTTTTTTCTTTATTTTTGTTCTATTCATCTTCTTTCTCTGTTTCTTCAACTATCTCTCTTGAATTTATGATATTTTCATGTGAGTGAACATTGTGTTTAGTTTATCGGTGTCACTTCAATAGTCTTTTGTTTTAACCTTCATTCTTTGTCTCCTGCTCCCTTGTCTAGTTTCCAAAAGTTTGTGTGATTATCCTTTGTCCTTCAACCTCACTTCTACTACATTTCTCTTTATTTGTCTCTGTCCCTTTTAAATTTACCCACTGCAGGGTAAATCCACTCTACTAAGAGGAAACTCTTTGCATACAAGTTCCTGATTTATGTTGGATTTTGTTAGTATAACTGTAAATCTTGCCCCTGTGTTAAAAGTACCAAAGTAATAGTTACCACCGTTTGTGAGTTTCTAAACTATGCTCGATGCTAGTATTATTCTAACTGCACTATTTTAACCAGGATGTCATACCTGTTGTAATAAGTTGTTCTCCCTTGTATGACAACACTGTGCCTGTTTGGGTCATAACCATGACTATAGTCCAGACCAATTGACTAGGTGCTGAGCTGGATAGTAACAACATCTCATCCCTAATATATTGGGAAAGTAGGATCTTGTGACAGACGCAAAAATCAAGAACCGCCTACACCTAGAAGACATCTCAAGAAAAGACATTTCCCAGGGAGGCCTCAATAGGAGGGAAAAGCTATATACTCTAATAAATTTACAACACAGAAAACAAAATATTTTTAAAAATCAGAAAATGACAAGATGTAGAAGCAAAATTAACCCCAGACCATCAGCCCACCAGGAAAAGTTCAGAGGACAATGAATTGGAAGTCACCCACCTGAATCTTCTGAAGTGAAAGAAGAAAGTGTTAAAAAAAATAGATGAATGAGGCTAGAGAGAAAATAATCTCTCAAGTAAAAAAAAATGAAAGAATGATCAAAATGAAGGAATTGTTCAATGAAACTATAGTATATACAGGTAACAAACAGAGGAGCTTAGGAAAATGATGGACACCATGAATGCCCAACATAGAAAAAAAATAGGACCCATGAAACAGCTTCAGATATCCAGGAGATTTAAAAACTTCATTGAAAGTACATACAGGGTTGCAGTTAGTGAGCACAAAAATATATCTCAAAAGTAGCAAGAACCATAAAAAATCAAT
This sequence comes from Cavia porcellus, assembly GCF_034190915.1. Classification (NCBI taxonomy): domain Eukaryota; kingdom Metazoa; phylum Chordata; class Mammalia; order Rodentia; family Caviidae; genus Cavia; species Cavia porcellus. The sequence continues at coordinate 43,232,186 of NW_026947513.1, read as the reverse complement.
CCAACAGCTACAAGGTAATGTAAAGAAGAACAGAAGATTGATCAGAGTCAATAAAAATATCAGAGACTTTAAATGCAGTGAAAAAACTTTTCACAGAAGAAATGGCAGAAAACTTCCCAAACCTGGAAAAAGAGTTTGGCATACAAATAAGTGAGGCATATATAATTCTAATGAGCCATGATCAAAATAAATCTATACTGAGATATATAATAATCACCATCTCAGAAATTCAGCATAAAAGCAGAATGTTAAAAGCTGTTATAGAAAAGAAACAAATCACCTATAAGGGAAAGTCCAGAAGATTCACATCAGACTTCTCAATGGAAACTCTTAAGAAGATCCTGGAAGGTAGTATTTCAGGTCATGAAAGATAGCAACTTCCAATCCAGACTGACATGCCCTGTCAGTGGAAAACTGTCAAAGTCAGTGGAGAAATAAGATAATTTCATGACAAAAAAGCCAAGGAAATTTATCACAACCAATCCAACTCTACCAAATGTTCAAGAGGATATTTTAGAAAGAGATAACTACAACTCCAAGAACATCGATAGAAAAAAGCCACCAGCTGAGGCAAGCAATTAAACAATGAGGAAAGACAGGGAAACAATGGTGGGAAAATAATATGCCAAGGCTAAGAGGCTAAGCCAATACATATCAGTTATAACCATCAATGTAAATGGTCTCAATCCACCAAGCAAAAGAAACAGATCAGCAAAATGGATCAGGAAGCAATATCCAACAATATGTTACATATAACAAACACATTTAACTCAAAATGAAATTTATAGACTGAAAGTCAAAGGAACAGTATTCCATATGACAGGAATCCAGAAAAAGCAGGAGTAGTTATCCTATTTCCAGACAATGTGAACTTCAAGCCAAGATTTATCGAAAGAGACAAAGAAGATTACTGCATACTTGTTAAGAGAAAACTCCAACAAGAGATAACAATCATATATATATATATATATATATATATATATGCACGAAATATGAGTGCACCCAACTATATAAAACAAATATGAGTGGACATGAAAAATCACATGAGCACTAATATAGTTGTAATGCAGAAATTTAATAACCCATTGTCTCAGATAGATCAACTAGACAAAAAACCAGCTAAGAAATATAAAAATTGAACAAATCATGTGAACAAATGGGCTTAATAGATGTCTACAGAGTACCATACCCCCCAATGTGAGAACACATTCTTCCCAGCTGTGCACAAGAATTTCTCACAAATAGACCATATACTATTCCACAGAACACACTTAACTAAATGCAAAGGAGTTGAAATTGTACCATGCATATTATCAGACCAAAGTGCAGTGAAATTGGAAATCAATGGCAAAAGAAACTGTAAAAATCCATAAATACATGGAAATTGAATAACACCATCCTGAACAACAAATGGGTCACAAGTGAAATTAAAGAAGAAATTAGGTTGTTTCTACAATTAAATGATAATGCCAGTGCAACATACTGGAACTTACAGAACACAATGAAAGCAATCCTAATAGGGAAATGTATAGCAGTAAATTCTCGTATCAGGAAACAGAATGAGCTCAAATTAACAACCTAATACTGAACCTCAAGCTTCTAGAAAAAGAAGAACAAGACAAACTCAAAGTTCATACAAGGAAGGAATTATAAGATCATAGCAGAAAGTAATGCAATGGACACTAAGAAAACAATACAAAGAATTAGTGAATCAAAGAGTTGGTTCTTTGAAAGATTAAATAAAATTGATAAAACTTTAGCCAATCTTATCAAAAGAGGAAACAAAGGACTCAAATTCGTGGAATTAGAAATGAAAAGTGTGAAATCACACCTATGTAGTGGAAATCCAAAAGATCATCAGTACCTATTTTGAGAACCTTTACTCTAATAAGATTGAAAACAGAAGCACTATGCATATTCATAGATACATATAAGTTGCAAAAGTTGAATCAAGAAAATATAGAAATTCTAAAACCCAGTATGAATCAATGAAATTGAAAACGTAATTAAAATTTACCAACAAAGAAAACCCCAGGGCCTAATAAATCCACTACTGAATTCTGCAAGAAATTTTGAGAAGATATAATGTCTTTACTCCTCAAACTATTTAATGAAATTGAAAGGGAAACAATATTTCCAAAGTCACTCCTGGTAGCAAGTATTACCCTGATACCAAAACCAGAGATGAATCTAACAAAAAAATTAAACTATAAGCCATCTTCCTGATGAACATAGATGTGAAAATACTCAATCAGATATCAGAGAGGAGAATGCAGCACATCATCAAGATCGTAAACAATTAAGTAGGATTCATCCCAGGAATGCTGGGATGGTTCAATGTACACAAACAAATAACCGCAATACACCATATTAACAGAGCCAAAAACAAAAATCACATGATCATTTCAATAGACACAGAAAAAGCATTTTACAAAGTCCACCACCCATTCATGATAAAAGCCCTAAAGACAATTGGTCCTTATCTCAATCTAATAAATATTTATATTAAAACAAAAACTAAATCTGCTGGAAGAGAAAATAGGTAGAATTCTTGAAGGCACAGGTGTAGGCAGAGACTTCATGAATAAAGTTCTTATTGTTTATAAAATATTACAAAGAATTAAAAACTGAAATCTCACATTATTAAAAAGTTTTTGGAAAGCAAAAAAAAAAATCTCCAACAGAGTGAAAAGACAACCCACATATTAAGAAATAATTTTAGCCAATTGTTACTCAAGTAGCAAACTAATATCTAGAACATATAAAGAGCTGAAAAAAATCAGACTCAGTCCAAAAATGGGCATTCAATATGAATACACACATACTTTTCAGATGGAGTAGTAGAAAAGGCAAATAAATATATGAAAAAATGTTCAACTTCACTGGTTGTTCACTAGATGCAAATTAAAACCATGCTGAAATTCCATCTAACTTCAGAAAGAATTATTGTTCTCAAAAAATTAACCAATAACATATGCTGGCTGGGCTGTGGAGCAAAAAGAACCTTTCTTCATCATTGGTGGGAATGTAGACTTGTGGAACCATTGTGAAAATCGTTGTGGAGATTCCTCAAAAACTAGGACTGGAGCTCCATTTTGACCTAGCTAGTCTCCTTCTTGGAATCTTCCCAAAAGAATTTAAAACATCATGGCACAACCAATATGTGCACACCCATGTATATAGCAGCAGAGTTTGTAATCGTCAAATCTTGGGAACAATCCAAATGCTCATCAGCTGATGAATGTATAAAAAAGGTGTGCATGTGTGTTTTTTTAAATATAATGCAATAATACTCAGCCACAAAGAAGTATGAATGAGACATTTTCAGGTAAATGAATGCACCCTGAGACCATAACCTTCAGTGAAATAAATGGGGCACATGTGTAAATGTAACATTGTTTCTCTAGTGTAAGGCATTGAAAGTGTAATAAGAACCTAAATGTATAATACATATTGTGAAAATAGAAATTGGGAGGGGAAAGGAAGGAATGGAAAAGATGAAAATAAGAAAATAAGGATAACAAGGAAACATAGCTTTTATAAATAAGGAGAAGGGTTAAAAGGAGGGGGCATAACTAGGAAAACAGGAATCAAGATACATCATGTACAGTTATAAATTCCCTATGATGAATGTGAACATCATGTACATCTAAATTGTAACATAAGCTTAATAAAAATAGTTAGCCTTGCATAAGTATTTCCCTTTTACAATATTTTCTCTACACACTTCATTTTGTTTAAAAAATATAATTTTCTCTATATAGGTCTTGAACTTTTTAAAGCTATTACTCAAATATATTATTCTTGTCTCACAAGATGGTTTTTTCAGTGGTTACAGTTGAATAATACTAGTGATAGTGACTAAATACATTGTATTTTGTTTCAAGTCATATACAACTATTTTATGATTTTAACAGCTTTCCTCTTCGCTGGGATTTTCTCTGAGAAAATTTTTAGTGATTTTATCTACCAGACTTCAGTAGTTCAAAGTCCTTTTATAATTTCTTGTACTTTCATGATGTCTAAACACTTTTAAAACTTATAGAAAAAATTTAAATATTATTAAAATTCCTTATTTTAGTAATAAAATGATTTAAAGGAAATAGTAGGACAAATTAACACTGGCTAGCAAAAAGTGTGTATTCAATCAGTACCTTGAGAGACAGGTTCTGGGTCATCATCATTTGTTATAAAATAACTGACTTAATGGAGAACTAAGAATCAATCTTTCTTTTTATATTTGTAAATTTTAGTTGCTTTAATAAAATTTAGAAATCTGTATATTAATGATTAAGTTGCTGTTTAAAACTTTTCTCTATCCTGAATCAAAAAGTAGATAAAAAGAATAACTTGTAATATTTGATGTTAATACAAATTTCTTATCATATCACTATTTAAGTATCAAACTATAGCTTTTATAAGGAAGTACTGTCCAGCAAAAATTGCATCTTGATTAGTTTCATTCATGAACTATGAGAATCCTGCAGATACTTGAGTTATTCACAGATAGAGAGATGACTAAGTAACTAGTACACTCACTGGAGATGAATGACCCAAAACACATGGTTTAGGAAAGGACAGATTAATGAACGCTCTGTTAGGTGAACTTGGAGTTAAAAATTGGCCAGAATTAATGGGAGTAATAAGTATGGTAGACAGGAAGCAGGAGTTAAGTAAAATGGAGAATGTCATTCAGGTCAGGGCCAGTCTTGGAAACAGAAACGCCAGAGGTGGAGGAGAGCCTTTGGGTAGTATCCACTCCTCAGATTAAAGACTGGCTTTGGTGTTTCAGTATTCCTGCTGCCTATGCCTCCTAATATGGGAAGCCAAGGGAAATAAATCAGTGTCTTCCTTTCTATTTTCACCTTAATATCAAGGTTTGTTCAGTTTCAATTTTGAATTACACAAGACCCTAGGGAATCTACTAATTCTATAAATATTTCTTAGCAATTCCCATTTGGATGACTAAGGATCAAATTGCACCAATAGTTTTTTTAAAAACCTGTTAGAAACAAATATAATTGCTTTGTGAAACATATCTTGGTATAATTACATGCATATTGTGCTATGATATAATTTTATTTTTTACTGTGGAATAGAGTAAAAAACAGCCGCAACAGGCTATGTCAAAGCCCCACATTGAGGAAGAAAAGCTAATTCTTAAAGGAAAACTGGAAAGCAGTGTCGTAAAATAAGGCAAGGTGGATGTCCACGGGAATGTCTGCCTCCATCACCAACTATTCTACTTAGCATTGCTAGTGCACGGTGATAATAACCACATCAACTTTAGTAAAGAAAAAGCTCTTTAAAGAGTTCTGAAAAGCTACTAGTGAAATTTTTATGTATTTCTATTTTAATTCCAGATCAAGAAGAAAAGGAATAGATCATAGTTCCAACTTTTAGAATTTATATATGGGGTAAATATGAATTGCAGCACAATAGGCCAAATCAGCCTGTCTTTGTACCTACATGACACTAGTGACAACTATGAACCAGGATTCTGTTTTTGCTCTTTCGGATTTTAATGGAGTTAAAGAGACAAAACTAGAATATGTGAGATAATAACAAATAACATACTTGGATTTCTTTAAGATCCACCTTGAGTTACTGATTATGTGAAAGACACATCTACCAAAGGAGATGCTATGTGTTCTGTAATGATACATCATCGCTACAAAACCTTTGATAATGATGTAATGTTTATTGAGCAGTTACAGTTGGTAGATAATACTGCAAGTCATTTACACCCAGTATTTCATTCACTACAACTATTCTAAAAGAAAGATGCCATTTTCATCTACCTGTTATAAATGAACAAACAAAGGCACTGGAAAATTAAGTCATTTAACTAAGATCACAAAGTTAGTGATGAACAAGGATCTGGGTTCGACGAGGATCTTCTCCTAATTGTTCACAGATTTTATTCAGGCATTGGTAATTAGATTGAGGTTTTACAGAGTCATATTTAAATGAAAGAAAATAACAGAGAGAATTCCCCAAAGGGAGGGAATCTGTGATAACAGAAGTTACAAAGTTAGTACGAGTGTTACGTACTTTAAGACTGACAAAGCTTAATAAGAGTTGGAAGTTCATCATTTGATATATCATAGATAAATTTGATACCTAGAGAGTTCTAAATTTCATTCAGCCAGTTCTTGTTGAGTAGAAAACAATGAACCATTAAATTATTTTTAATAGTCATATGAGAAAAGCTACAGGTTTGAGCAACTAGTTTTTAATTAGTTTAATTTTTAATTAGTTTGAAGAAATAAGGGTTATGAAGGTCATCTAGAACACTGTACTTACAGCCTAAGGCAGGCTCAAACAGGAATATATGAAACCATTTGAAGGAACAATTGTCAAAATAATCACGTAGATATGGGGAAAAAATTGACTGAGTGAAGGTTACTCCTAGAAATTTGAAACCATATTGTTGAGACAAGGATAGTTCTAAGGTCTAAGGCAGAGTAGTTTGGAGATACAACTATTAGTTGAGTTTGAGACAGTTGACTAAATTCTATGAGAGCAGATGGATGAAAAGAAATCAATGTTCCAAAGTTACTTTCTCTAAAACAAGTATGGTTTTCATCATAAAGTGTTTGATAAGCTTGGGAATTTCTATTTCTACTCAAAATTTTATCATTATACATAAATTTACAAACAATGACAATGATTATACAAACAAATAATCTGCTTCATTTTTTCCATTTTTAAGAAACTAGGGAAGTATTTCTTCATAAGGATAACGACTGTATTAGGGTCAGACTTGTTTTTGTGGTAAATTAAGTAAAAGTATTCTGTATTAACAAGAAGAGTATATTTATAGCTATTTATTCCTTTAATATTTGCTAGCACTGAGACTTTAAAAGTAGCTCTTAAAATACAGTATCTAACCTGTAAATTCATGTCCTAAAACCTAAATGTCAGAGGATATATGCAAGTATGTAAAGAGACTGTGGCGGATTTCACACCACTACGATGGACTAAGCTATTCCTGACGATGAGAAAGGAGAAAGAGGTTTTGTTTTACTTTGCTAATTTGTCTGCCTTTCAATGGTAGTAAATACATTTTTCAGTAAAATGTGTTCTTTTTTAACAGCTAGGACGGATAATGTCAAAAAAATTGATACAATTTTCCTTTTTATTATGAGGAAATTTCCAAAAACCTACACAGCTTACTTATAGTCACTTACAGGTGGCAGAAACAGGCCCTGGGGCCAGAGATCAGAGCCGGCTGCTTCTCATACTGCACAATTCCCTCCAAGGGAAGAGACAAGCAGTTCTAAGGAGGAAGCAAGAAGCCACATTACCACAGCTCTGCTGAGGCAGGAGAGTCATCAGTGTGCGCTGGTGGTTGTATTTCCCCTTGGTTCTCTGTGTGTGTTTTCTCTAAACAGGCTGGGGCCTCACCTCAATGCTGATCATTCCTCCCCAGCAGGAAGAGTGTGGCCTTCTGAGTCACTGCTGCTTGCACACTGTCAGCACTCTGCTGTTGGAGCCTCTTTATGCAGGAATTGGCAATTACTTAGCTGTGTGGCAATGCTGGCACAAAACTGATCATGTTCTTATCGGGCTGTATCATGACTGCAAAGCACCGTCATTAAACCTGTCAGACTTGTCCTTGAATTATTGTCAGTGACTGTCTTTATTTTCCAGCCTCCAACCTTGACCCAGCTGATACAGATCAGGTGGTGACAATAGAAGCTGCCCCAGTCTTGGTCCATGATGTACGCGTAAGTACACAGCTTTTCACAGTAAGCATTTCCCGCGGGAACCCAGGTCTACAGCGCCTAAGACAGGCTCCTGGGAAAGATTACTTTAAAGAGTTCTTCGTGTGTGGTATGATATTGTGGTGTTTTGTGCTTTATTTTGTTGCTTTGAATGTAAACATTTTCAAAACAAAAAAAGCCAATGTTGTCTTTTCCTTCTAAATAACAAAACTAGACATTATATATAGCAACTATTAACTAACATATATTTAAACATTTCGAAAAAAGCTGTCCTCTGAATAATAAAATATTTAACATGGTACACTGGATTTTTTTCAGTGTATTCAATATCATACTGTGAATTATGTTATTTATTGTGGGATATTCTGGGACAATGAAATACATACAAATCAAAGATGAGAACCTATTAGAATTATTTGTTTAACTTTAAATAAATTCCATTATTAACAACTAGTGTTAATGTTAGTGTTAGTATTACATGTATCACATAAATGAAATAATAATAATTGCCATCCTCGTGTGAATAATTATTGAATTAACAAAATTAAGATTTCATGTGATATTTGTCATAATTTAAATTCAAAATAATTTACCCATTAATAAAATTAAGGTAATAAATTTGTACATCTCTGTTATGTTCAATTTTATTATACCTGATGATATAGGAAATTCTTTTTAAGGTTGCAAGGGGCATTATGGTAACTATTGTTGATTACCTGGTATTCTGTTTTTACATCATGTACTATGTCCATCCTTTGTTTTGACTGACTCTGCTTTGTTTTGTCATATTTGGTTTTATTCTCTTCCAAAAAATGTAATAAGAACTGTGGGAGTAATAAAACCCAAAATGTTTAAGTGTTATTATAAAAAAGAGGAAAAGAAAGTGCTCTAATGGACACAACTGCAAGTGTGTTTAGGTGTGTAAGATAGATGACCACATTACTAAGTTTTTGTTGGATCACTGAACACAACTGTTTGTAGTCTCACTGTTTGAATGTCCACTTTGTATGCTTAATTTTGTAACTTGATCAACTATTTCTAAGATGGCAATATGTAATTTATTAACTAGTGATTTTTACTGTTTATTTTTTTTGAAATTCTGTATTATTTGTACCCTTTTATTGTTGTTTTTTCTCTTTAAATAAAAAATAAAAAAATAAAATGAAAAGATCCTTACAAGTTAAAAAATAAAAATAAATTTGTACATCTGTGTATAGTGAGGTAATACTCAGGTTATTGTTTTTATAGAATTAGAAGTAATAATTAATTTCAATTAAATTCCGTAATCTATACTCACCTCTCATGAGAATACTCAATCTGTCCATGGGTGCAAATTTCTCAGTCTCTACTGCCTGTTGTTTCAGGCTTTCAGTTTATGATCATTATAATTATTCAGTCATCTGCATATGCCTTAAATTAATTACTCTGAGACTGCAGATTCTGCCACTATTGAACGATAAGTATTCCTACTGCCTTCATTGATTTCCAGTGACAGCAAGAGCCCCAGGAAAACTGTCCATTTCTAACCAAAAGCTTCTCCCCACAGATCCTTTCATGACAGCAAGACATAGCATATAACTCTACCTCTATTAAATACCAGAAAGTGGACTTTATCTCACTCTGTCTACAAATACAAGGACAGAATAACATAAAATGTAGAGTAGGAGAAAACTTACCTTATATTTAACAAGCATTTAGATAAATATGATATAATAATGATATCAATATTAAAAATCCAGTAAGGAACTGGAAGCTCTTTCATACTCATTTATAACAGGCTTTTGTAGTGTGGCTTTTTTACCAGCTCTGTTCTCATGTCCTCTATGATCACTCGTTCTCCACTCTGAAAGTATCATGATGTGCGTGCAGTTTCTATATTAAAACTTCATCAGTTTATATTCAAGATGTACAGTCTTGAGGATGTTATCCTTTCTAATTGGATTCCAGACAAAAATAATATAGACTGTGCATGAGACAAGAGGTCAGTAGTGTGTCCATTACCTTCATCAATAAAGGTATTTGGCCCGAGGGATCTAGTCTCAAAGAGGGAATGAGTTGGATATGTTATAGCTTCTGAGCAAAAGTTCTGTCTTTGTCATTTTGATGTAATAGAAAAAGAACCAGCATGATAAGATATGTTCTAAGTCTAGGTTTGTACTCATTTGTCCGGGAAAATCACTGACCTCTCAAAACTCCCGTTTTACTTATACATTTTGGAGAGAGATTATAGTAAAACAAGTGGGGAAGGAGGTTTTGTTGTCATTATTGGACCTTGAAATCATTTTTGAGGATAAAAAGAGGTTATTTTTGGTTGAATGGCTTATTTTGACATTGTTAATTTTCTCTGTTGTATTTAAGTAGTAATGAATAATATTTCATTTTTATTGTGTTATTTTTATTGCATCTTAAATAGTATTATGTCATGGAAATATTTCATTTGTATGAGATTTTGCATATACCATGCTATGATGTAAAATACTTCTGACTGTTCTTACTGGATACTAAAAAGTATTTTTTAAATCTCGACATTAGATATTCCTAAAGTCTTTTCAATAATTTGAGTCTATGATTTTAAAAAGTTAATAATAGTTGATGTGGTAAACATTAATGTTCTTATTATAAGAAAATCATTTAAATGCTCCAAAATTACATAATTTTTCCCTTGTATGTACATTTGTGGCCACCCACAAATGAAGCAGAGATAAGAGAAATAATTACTGACAAATAGACTTTGGTGTCAAGAGCCAAACCAGTAAGCCCCACTTTAAAGGTATTTTCTGATAGATGCAAAAATAAGAATAAATAGGGCAGTATGAGAGTGTCCACCAATCTCATAAAAGTTTCTCTGAATATATGATGATAGAGTTCAGCCTCTAAAAAGAAGTCAAAATGAGTTGGAGGAAAAAGATGGAGTCATGAACTCTCAAGTACATTTATAAACATGAGGGAAATTGCCTCATGCAACTGAAGTGATCAGTCTGATTATGAAGGAGTTTTTGTATCAGATTAAAAATATTTAAACTTTATAGTGAGAGTTGAGTAAAAATGTAAACAAGAGGAAGAAATCGTGGACTTTTCAGTTTAGAACTGCTGAGGTCCGTTTCCTTTGCTGGTTGTCCTGTCACCTGGTCACAGCTGTAGAGGTAGGCGAAGGGAGTGATGGGAGACCACCTGGTTACATTTGCTTCCGGGGTCTACAATGAATCTTCTTCTTCACATTTGGTGAGACCTGATAATCTTCATTCAAGTCTCGGGCAGAAGCTGCTGTGATACCAGGTTCCTACCCTCAGGTTTTAATTATCTCTAAGCATCGCCTTCTTCTTCAAATTGGTCCAACGTGTTATAGATACTCAAATTGGTCCAACGTGTTATAGATACTTAACTCTGTATATTTGATTACTTGTTCAATTTCTGTCTTCTCAGTCTAACAGAGTTTTGCTAGTGCAAACTACTACTGCAAAGCATATTTCCTTTTCTATTATAGGCTTTCTTCATTTGTATACTGTCTTACAATTATATATGATGAAAGTAAAAAAATAGACATTAAAGAAAGAGGAGTTATAAAAGTTTCAGGTTTACTCTTTGTTAGTTATCTGTCAAAGAAAGCCTGTGATGTATTTGAGATAATAATTCCAGAGATATATAAAAAGCTGACAAGCCAAGAGAATGTATTCTAAAAAATTTTTGTGTTGTGGTGGTGATGGGCATTTATTGTTGAAGCGATGAAAGCATCACAAAAATGCTTATAGACCAGATTTTAAATTCCAGCCATTCATTAATTCAACAAGTAGTTATTACACTAGCATATAGTGTAGTGGTGGCCCATTATACACAGACATACTGCATGTCCATGTGTGCTTTACATGCTTACATTATATATACACCTACAGATCATGTGTGCATACATGCTTCTCAAATGGTACATGAAAGGATACACAGGTACATACATACAAAAATGAAGCCAGTGTGACCACTATTTTTATATTATTTACAATCTAATGGAGACATAATAAGGGATTAAACAAGTAGAAATGAATTATACATGATAAGCCTGAGGTACAAACTGTGTACTTTGTCCAAAAAAATTCATCTCTTTTGTTTAACTGCTGGGTTCTATTAAAGTAGATTTCCAATTAATAGGCAGTGTCTATTTTTGCTTATTTGCAAATAAATAAAAGATAAACTTATGAAATACATTGAAAAACATTAAATTCTGATATAATTTCCATGCACTTAAGAAGGCGTGAGAAGTTCTAAATGGGATCTTTAAACACTGTTCAGTGAATGTAGAAAAACAGCATGGAATCCAGGAAAGCATCTCAACCAGGAAGACGTCTCCACTACGTCAAGTGCTTGTTGTCCGCAGTCTCTATGGCTTTGGAATACTGTGGAGTCGGGTGTGTTAGGGTAGTAGATGGATATCTAACAATGAATAGCAAGAAAGTTTTCACACTCTTAAATCATAGAATCATTATAAGATTTACAATTTATTATGAGGCATTATGAACCTTTAGTAGTTAAAAAAATATTCAAAATCCAAGTTAAAAAGCCAGTGCAGGGCCGGGGATTTAGTTCTGTGGCTTAAGTGCCTGTCTGGCAAGTGTGAGGTCATGAGTTCAAGTTCTGGTACCAAAAAAAAAAAGGCAGTGCAAAGACAAATCAGAGATATTTATTATATTTTCTAGTTTTGATTTCTTATATTTTTTCTAATAGTTCATACGAAAAAACTTCGAGTTTTAGCAAGTTTCCTGTAGTTGCCCATATTTAAAATGTGCTAACTGGTCTATATGTTTTTTGTAAAGTTTAAAAATTTTTATAATTAACTGCTTATTACTGCTCAAGTTGAAAAGCAAGCTACTCTGAGGCACTCAACAATTTAGGTGACACTATCACTGAGAGAAGAGAGTAGTCCATATCGTAGGTATCATATATAAGTGAATATGAATTAGTGTAAAATACCACTTTAGAAATTAAGCAGGATAATCTACAAGTGGAAATTATAAAAAAATTGCCTTTATAGGTTAAAATCATTGATTACTGGCAGTATTGTATGGTTCAGATTTAACAAGTGTCTTCTTGATCTTTTTTTCCCAGAATAAAATAAATGGAATGTATATTGCAACATTCAGAATTCATAACTTTGAAAACTAAATATCAAGGCAACATTTAAGCTCACCATAGTCTCTTACAAATGTTGACATAGATAATAAAATATAAATCAATGCTTATTTTGCTTTTCAACAGGTGAGATAAGAGAAGTTGGCAAGCATCAGTTCCTGAAAATAGGGGGGGAAACACTGTGCAAGCAAATGTTCCATGTGCCAAAGTACTGCTGTAGGCAAAAAATCCAGTTAATCACTTGACAGCCAAGACGTCAAACATCTGTCTTAACTCTTCCGTCTTTTTCAACTCTTATAATCTTTGACAGATTCTTGTATTTGTTTTGTACTGTTTCTTTTTACAATTACCTTCCCCCAATAGCAGAAGGACCTAAGATGTACATCAGTGTCAAGCTACAATAGAAGTCATACAAAGGAAGAAAAGAAAAATTATGCCTTTATCTTCATAGTTTAAAATATATTAAAAATCGGGCCACTTATCTTGTTTTCATCTTTTACACTGAACTGATTATTTCAGTCTTATGTGTAAACCTGAATAGGATGTAAAGACCTGTTGAGACGGATTTAGTACAGATACAACTCAAAACTACATGAAAGACACCCCCGCTCTCCTTTCTCCTACATTAGCCAGGCATTTCCTGCCCAGTAGTGACCCACACCTGCCTTTCCCTCCCTTCCACATCCTCCTTCCTTCTCAGTGGGTCCCCACCACCGAGCGCACCTCATTTCCATCCTCAAATTTCAGGAGCTCTCGGTGGCTCTGGCCACTATCTTTGAGAAGTAAAATGGAAAAAGTAATTTTCCATGATATGTGTATCATATCTCTTTTTAAAACATATTAACTAGTGGACATCATCAGGTAACTTAAGATACTATCAGTAAATGAGACAGATGTGTCTACCTTTTCACAGGATGAGTGGAATCATTTTCAGTAAAATTTGTTGAAAAAATACGTCTTCTTTAGAGAAGAACACAGATTTGGATTCTTGTCCTTCATAATTATTATTTTGGGGCAGCCAATTCTTATTCAGGACAGTTCTTGTATTCTCTATTCTTTGATCAAATCAGAGAAGCAAGTAGTCAGTGTTTACTATTTGTTCAAAACTGACAAAACTGCTGAGGATTTAGCTCAGTGCCTTCTTGGCAAGTGCAAGGTTGCAAGTTCGATCCCCGGTACCAAAATTGACAAAGCTATCACTTTCTCCTTGTTTCAATTCATTCACCTTCTTGTGGACAGGAGTTTTTATAGAACATAAAGTATTTTTAACTAAACTGTACCAGCATGAGAAGATTATGACTTAGTATTCTTATGTTTTCTTTCAAAAACTTAGGAATTTGGAATGAATTTTTCAATAGTGTCCTATATCTGTAGTATGGATGATTTATCTTAAAGATCACCAATAATAAGAAATTTGGATGAGTATGGTAGAGTTGAAGTTTATTATTTAGGAACATATTAAAGTCAGCAGTTAACAATATTCCCACCTAATCTCCCATCCCAAACAAGATGAACTGAGTATTATTTCTGATATTTTTAGGACAGACTTCAAACTTAATCCATCTTACCACTTCACCCTACACACACAGTTAAGTGAATCAAGAATTTGAGAAGCACTAAAATGTCTGTATTTCTCAACTAATAAGAACAAAAGTGTTCTATATTCATAATTTACAGTCATGTATTATGAGTTGGTCTAGATGCCTGTATCTGACTGCAATATCTCTTAAATTGTGTGTATATGTCAATTAAACAACTGACATACTCATTATGTAGAATAAAATTTGTTTATTAAGATGTCATTTTCTTTTATTCATATGCTAATGTTGAAACAAATATTGCATTCATAATATTTAAGTGTTTTAACAGCGTATGAGGAAATACATAGAAACTAGATTTCAAATCCCATTTTACACTTAATGAAATATGACTTATTATGCCTACAGCCTTAAATAAGCTTTTTTTTCTGGTTGTAATTGCTTTTGGAGTTTTATGTACAACTTAGTATAGTAATATATTTGATTAATGTGGGTCTTCAAGCAAATAGGGATATAAATTTCTTTTTTTATTTTACAAAAAAACAAAACTTCATAGCAGAATAACAGGAGAATAACAATAGTACATGGAGTATTGTTATCTTTAAATTAGTTAATCAGCATAGAAGACACAGGCTTATAAAATTCTACAAATGAGATTAGCACAAAACTTTCTTTTCAATGAGCTAAGAGAAACTAGTGGTATAACTATCTTGTTTTTTCTTTTTCCCTTCTTTCCTTTCTCCTTTCCTGCATCTTAGTTCCTTTTTCCTTTGGAGCAATTTCTTCCCATTTTACAATATCTATCCTGCATTTTGGATCTTGTTTACTCTTTCAGTTCCTCACACCAGGGAGACAATATGATCCTTATACATGTGAGTCTTATGTATCTCACTTATGAATATATTTATGGAAAAAATGTGAGATTATCAGAATGTGAAATGCATGCAATAAAGATATTCTTATACAAGTAGAAATTAGTACTTACATTATTCAAACTACACAGAGTTAAAAGTCCTCTTTAAAATCTCAGAAATAAATTCCAATTGTCATCTTGTTATTCTACACTAACGTGTCATTTTAAGCTTCTTGGAATTAGATGATTTTATTATAGCAATTAATTATCAATGAGACTGTAACTATTCAGATCTTTAAAAGTTATTTGAAAAAAGTACATGTCTGATGAAATAACATTTGAGTTGCATAATTTCTTAATTATTATAGATAAAGCAACCCAGCATGTAAGGGAAAAATCACAGGCATGAGGAGCTCTTCCACATCCTCTTATGACGCATTCTAATCCATTCATTATCTCACACGTGGCCCTTCAGCAATGTGACAGAGAGATTCTGGGACATGCTAATTTTGTTTATTTAATATGCAGATTTTGTGACTTGTAAATGATAACATTGTTGATCTCCTTTATCTAGGACATTTATACTTTAATCATAGCTCTCTCCCTGAATTGGATTGCAAAATACCACTAAAAAACCTTTATACCAGACAGCCATTCAGGAAAGGAAGTGAAGAACATTGGCTGAACTGAAAACAACCGCATTTTAGAAAAACTTATTTGTTTTACATAGAATTTAGTTAATTATTTTGCCAGAAATTGCCTAGTGATAGCATTCTATTTGGAATCTGTGTGATACATAGGTAGGTAGATAGATAGATAGATAGATAGATAGATAGATAGATAGATAGAAAGATAGATAGATAGATAGATGATATGTACATAGTATAACATATATAGCAAAGTTGGTATTTATTCCAAGTTCAAATTCATTGCAACTAATTGCAATTTATATAACCTTTGATTAGAACACAAAATAGTGAAGACTTTAGGAATAACTGACCAAAAAATTTCAACTCCATCAATTAATAATACAGTACTTTTCAAAGGAGAGTGTGATTAACAGTTGATAAATTCTTTTTTAGTCATTATTTTAATTCTACCTTTTCTACTGAGACAGTATCCCAAACCCAGTCACAAGCAACAGAATTTGATTTCTTGAGAAGTGTGTCATGGAATATTAGATGAGAATCATTAAAATTATATTTGCTTAAGCAATTGGACTTGAGTTAAAGAATTTATTGAGAGACATTAGGCTAGAGGTGAGAGAGAGAGAGACAGAGAGACAGAGACACAGAGACACAGAGACAGAGACAGAGACAGAGAGAGAGAGAGACAGAGAACGTAAGAAGTGTGCACTTAGCTAGCTGGGTGTGTCACATGAAAGCAAAGATGAGACTTGACATACTTTCTGTAATTTAGCATTTTTTTTCAATTTATGTTATGTCAGTATTTGACAATAGAATACATGGGTTCATATTTGAGGAAAACAGAATGCTCTGCATTTATCTCTGCTAAAGCTTAAAATCTAATGGAAAATTCCTGATGAATTCCCTTCTGCATTAGATGGTATGTTACTATGTGTTATTTTTTCCCAAAGTCTCAGGGACCAAAATGACCTTTAATAACAGGTTTCTGGCTCTGATTCTGGGCAATTATCATGGCTGTTCATAGTTGTTGTGTGTCAAGCATGGGGCCAGTTCTCCTTATCTATAGGAAATGCTGACAGGCTGGAACCCTGATGCTCATTGTGCCGAAAGTTTTCCAGGCCAGCTGGATTTTCTATATATCGGCTATGCAAGTACTTTTAAGAACTATAAATAAAGCAAAAGACAAATTTCTGGCCTCAGGAACTCACAGCCTTGATGGAGAAATAAACTTTGTACATATTAGCAAACAATAAATTAGCATGAAACCCAAGACTGAAGTGTAATAGACTCTGAAATACAGGATGAAAGAGAAATGTTAATAGTATCACAAGAAGGTTATGTATAATCAGCAGGGGCATTATTTCCACAACTTACATTTGCTTCATACAGTATCTCTTATTCCTGAGTTTTTCTAGTATTTTCACATTTACTAATTTTTTAACATATTCAGAGAAATGTGGCCCAAGTGTGTATTTACAGCATTATCTTCTGTGAGATCTATATGATATAACTTTGGTAAATTTATAATGCTTGTGTTTCATGCTCATACTCAAATCTGTTTTGTTTTTGTTTCTGGTACTGAGGGCCAAACCCAGGGCATGTAACTAATTTTTGTTGGAAGTCTGTCTAGCTGATAATCAGGGAAGACCATCCAGCCTAATAATATACTGCCAATGGCAGCTCCAGGAAGTGGAGTATGTAATAACCTGAATGCCTTCCCTGGTGTCAGTTCTGGAGAGTCACCATGCTAAGTTCTTACCACTGTGGTTTAAAGATTTGATATTTTAAAAATATACATATTCTTGTCTTTTATACTATGTTCTTTATCAAGCCAACTCTTTTGTTCTATTTTATTTTAAACCTTAATTGAGGTATGATTGTGTGTTAGCTTTCAGTCACCAAGACAAAATACCTGAGATAGTCACTGAATAGAAGGAAAGGTTTATTTTAGCTCACATTTTCTGAAGTTTCCATTCGTGACTGCAGGGCCATTGTCCCAGGCCTGTGTTGGCTTTCTGTCGTGGAGGACTGTGTGAAGGAGGAGATCTGTCCATCTCCCAGTGTTCAGGAAGCAAAGGTAGAGAGGTGGATGGGGCCAAAGACCCAGTGTCCCATTCTAGGTTCAACCCTAGTAATCTAATGTCCTCTAAACCCCTCTCAGTAATACTACAGGCTGAGAACCGTGTCCCATTCCAGGATATTTCAGATCAGAATGATAATAAGTGAAAATACAAAAACCTACATCTACGGAATTTATATAGGTTGATGAGTTTCAATATAAGTATAGGTCCACAAAGCCATCACACCATAGAGATCATACATTTGTCTATTATCTCCAAAAGTTCCTTTTTCACTCTTTGTTTTTTCAATTTTAAAATTACAGTATTTTTTCTTTAGCAGTAAGAATACTAAATACAAGAGTACCACTTTTACTAAAGTCCAACATCATAGTAAATTCTAACTATACCACACTATGCTAACTATGGCTTACACCATAACTATACCATACTAACTATACCATACTAATGCTAACTATGGCTTATAGTAGGTCTCTTAAATTAATGTGTTATTGATACACTTTCTTGCCTTTGAGAAAACTTTCAAAATAATTGAAAAAAAAGGACATTGTTTACTTGTCTTGCTTAAGGGAAACTTTATGTCATCTGACTGAAACATTCCCTTCTCCAACCCCAGTTTCTGATAATCAATATCCCATTCTGATTTGGTGAGTTTGACTAATTTGGATGTTCATAAATGTGAGATTCAGTGCTTAGAGTGTGTATAAAAGTTTGTATGTGTGATCTGTTTTATACAGCATCTAGTTCCATATATATTGCCACAAATGTCAGAGGTTTCTTCTTTTTTAAAGATAAAATACATCACATTTTCTTTATGCATTTATTCATTCATGAACTTTTAGGTTGTTTCTGTATCTTGGTTATTATAAATGATACTGCAAAGAACATGGAATGCAAACATGGCTTTGATATCCTGAGTGCAACTTTTTTGGATATTATTTGACTTGCAGGATTTCTAGGTTAAATGTAATTATATTTAAAACTCCATAGTGTTTTCTATCGTGACTATACCAGTTTACATCCCCACCTGCAGTAGACAAATGTTCCCTTTGGTTCACTGACACCTGCTGTCCTTTCTTTTGCTTTTTTGTTTCTTTATGGGTAAAAGCCATGGCAACGGATATCTCATTATATTGTGTTGCATTTGCCTGATAATTACTGATGTTCAGTATCTTCTCACAGACATATTAGCCACTTGTGTTTCTTCTTTGGTAAAACAACCTGAGATAATCAGACTATTATTTTTCTTTTGAATATAGAGTTGTAGGACTTTCTTACATATTTTGAATATTGATTATTTATCAACTATGTGATACAAATATATTCTTCCATTCCATGGGTTACCTTTTCATTTTGTTGGTTGTTTCCTTTGCTATGAAGATTCTCTTGTCTATTTTGCTTTTGTTGACTTTGCTTTTAGTTTTATACCCAAGAAATTATTGCCAATTTAATACCTAGAAGGTTTTCCCCTGTGTCATCTTCTAGAGTTTATTGTTTCAGACTTATTTTTGTCATCAGTCCATTTTGAGGTGATTTTTGTGAATAGTGTGACATAGAGTTCTGTTTCATTCCTTTAAGTATGAACATCAAGCTTTCCCAGCAACATTTATGGAAAAGGCTAACTTTTCTCCACTTACATTCTTGACATCCTTATAAAAAATCAATTGGGTTAGATGTTTTCTGTTTTATTAATTGGTCTGTGTGCTCATTTTGTGTGTTTTAAAGATTACTCTGCGTTATATAATGAAATCAGCTGTGTAGTACATTATGTAACCAGTATATAGCATATTATACAATTTTTTTCTCAAATCATTGTTTGGGTAATTTGGAGTCTTTTTCAGTTGTAAGTAAATTTAAGAATTATTTTTTATATTTCTGTGAAAACAAATCATTGAGATTTTTACAGATATTGCAAAGAATCTATGGATTGATTTGGATAGTAAGAATAATGTCTAATTAATGTTAGGCATTTCGGTTCAAGAACCTGGGGTGTCCTTCAATTTAAGTGTATTCTTTAAAGAGTGTTTTATTGCTTTAAGCATACAAGTCTGTCATACCTTAGCTAAATTTATCTAGGTATTTCTTTCTTTTTGATGTTATCATAAGTTTAATTGTTCCCTTAATAATTGTAGTTCAGTGTAAAGATAATAAAACAACACA
This sequence comes from Cavia porcellus, assembly GCF_034190915.1. NCBI lineage: Eukaryota > Metazoa > Chordata > Mammalia > Rodentia > Caviidae > Cavia > Cavia porcellus. Next base: position 43,212,062 of record NW_026947513.1, on the reverse strand, counting down.
AATCATTGGTTTTAATTACTGTAGGCTTAATTATGAAGGGAAGGTTTGTAGAATATAGAAATAATTGAGAATTTGAAATCACAATTCTGAGCCCAAATCTTTGTCACAGTATTTGCCAATTTTACCTTGCCCAAATTAGTCCCTAAATCTCACCTCACCATTAAACAATGCTACTACTCAACATTAAATGAAGCTATTATAGCCATTTTGTTTTAGAAAGATAAGGAAGTTAACTGAATCTGGTATGGCAGGCGTTTACCACCAGCATTCTGGGAGGGAAGAGGGGAAGACTGAAAGTTTGAGGCCAAGTTATGCAATTTAGCATTACAGTGAGAGCCTGTCTAATCAAAAATGAACTGGGCATGTACCTCACAGGAAAGGCCCCAAGTTAGGTCTGCAGTACCAAATGAGAAAGAAAGATACTAAAGTTATGTTAAAATACAGAAAAATGTTCCATTAAAGTGAGAGTAAAGACAAAATGTTTATTCTGAAGACCAAAAACACCTGAATTTGATTATTTATAGGAATTCAGATTTTATATGTTAAATATATTGTGTTGAGGCCAGGCATTTAGCTCAGCAGTGTAAGTACGATGGCAAACGCACGGTCATGAGTTTGATCCCCGGTACTATATATATATATATATATATATATATATATATATACACACACACACACACACACACACACACACACACAGTATGTGTGTGTTGAGCTGGGAGTGGTGGTACACACCTGCAATCCCAGAACTCAGGAGGCTGTGGCAAGAGGATTGCTGTAAGTTCAAATCCAACCTTGTCTACATAGTGAGTTCAAATTCTTGGCTGAACTATACAGCAAGATCCTGTCTCAAAAAAAGTACAAAACAATTAATAAATATATTGTATCATTTTATTTTCATAAAAATTTATGAAGTCATTATTACACTCATTTTGTAAATGAAGAAGTGAGATACAGAAAGATTAAATATCATGTCTAAAACTACATGGCTAACCAAGTGTCTTAGTTAGCAGTAAAATGGAACATTTACATTCTAGAATCTGTGCTTCCAACCAATACACAATCGTCTCGCTCATCTCAAATGGCTCAAAACAAACCCAACACCATGTAACAGCCCATAAAACAGACTGTGATAAAGTCAGGCTCATTCCTGGTGATTTAATTCTGCTCCGCCACATACTCATGGCTGCCCCCCAGGCAGGAAGGGCTGAGTCTGTGCACACTGCTGAGGTGCCTTCAAGATTGCAGGGAAAACGAATGCTCCACTTGTTCTCTGTGGCTCCTCTTTCTCTCCATTAGAATGTGTGTGTCACTGTGTGCGCTTTAAGAAAGATGCTTAGCTTCAGCTGACCAATGCTAAAGAGCTGTTGCTAGTCACAATTATTCCAGAAACCAAAGACTTTTGGCAAGAAGTAGAGTGAACTGCGCCCAAACAGAATCTCTAATGTGTATCTGTTCTCCAGGTTAAATAAAAATGTGTTAAGACATGTGTATGACAAAAGAAAAAGAAAATTCCCCTCAGGGTTGCTTCTGTGAGAAAATCTGATTAGCACATGAATATTTATGCTGCCCATTGAAGACTATATTGAATTTAATTTGTTTGGCTATTTGCATTTCTTTCTTACTAGGGATACCTAGTTATTTAACTCATCTGGATGTCATCAATTATCAGATAGATTCATTTCATCCAGTAATTGACGGTAGTGTTTCTTTGTAACTGATTGATGACAATAGAAACTAATATGGGAATAAGCCCAGCGGCCATCAGGATTTGAATAGTATTAGCTTATGCCCTTAAAGGATATTTATGTGTCCTCACAAAATTTCTGCTAGCTACTTAAGAGGCTGAGCAGAAAGGTTCCATGTTGTAGGCTAACCCAGGCAACTTCATGAGACCTTGTCTCAAAGTAAAACATGGAAAGGTCTGGGGGGTGTAGCTCAGTGGTGAAGTGCAAAATAAAGGTGAGATGTGCGGTTAGGGGAGAGTTCGAGGGAGGAAAGAAGAAAGGAAAAAAGGAAGGGAAAGAGAAGGAAGAAAGTAGAAAAGACAAAGGCTTTCTTATTTGTACTCAAACTCTTGGTCAGCTCATCCTTTCTTTTGTGTCATTGTCATATTAAAATACAAAATCATTCAATGTGAAGTCTTGCCTCTTGTTTCTTATCTGGAGAAGCATCACACGGTTGATTTCAAATCAAACCCAAAGCTTACATTTTTAGATGGGCAAGAATAGGAAACTGAGTGGGGGGTGTAGCTCAGCAGCATAAGCACTGCCCGGCAAGTGCAAGGTCCTGAGTTCAATTATTGGTAACCAAAAACAAAAAACAAAAATCAAACAAAAATAACAGAAAGCTGTGATTTTCTCATTTAATTTTTACCTGTTATAAAATTTCTAGTATTTGTCAATTTATGAAAGATGATATGGAAAGTACTTCCTCAGTATGGCCCTAATAGTTTTCCCATGGCATAAAAGGATTTAATCCTTTGGTTATGCTGCCTAAGTGAAAGAAACTCTGAATGCTCACCTGATTTTAATTTAGTTGACAGTAGGAAACCTTAGTTTGTTCATTGGTGAATAATCAGCACCTAGAAAAATCTGAGGCATATAGTGAGCACTGTGTTATAACTTGAGTGAATTACATGTGATAGAAGGATTTGGTCCCTTTTGTACATTTTTTAAGGAAACACAACAAAGGAACAGATGTGGACTCTGAGAATATATGCTTAGAAAACATCCTCAAACTGATCGAAGACAATCAGAGCTTTGACAAGATGTCAGAGATGAATGATTTTAAGAATAGGCTGTGCAACCACCTCAGGCAGATCTCAGCACTGGTGACTGAGATGGATTAATTGTGAATTATGTGTAACTATTAAGCTTTGTGGTTTTATATGAGATCCAGGTAAAATCAATGAAGGCTTCCTTCAAGTCTCAAAATACAGTTGCATCTGCAAACAGGCTGAGAAAGCAGGTCTGGATATCAATGACTCACTTGTCTAGAGCTCAGCCTTTCCTACATTGCTATATTTGGCTCTTGAATGTGACAATGATCCATGTGTTAAAGGCCTGGGCTGCAGTTTAGCACTGTTACAAGGTGGTGGATTCGTGGAGAGAGGGAATGTGGAACTCCCTTCTGTTCCTCTTCCACTGTTTCACTTCCTGGCTGAACAGGGGTGAGTGGCTCTCTGCTGTACCCTCCTGTCTGGATGTGCTGACATGCCACGAACCCGGAGCAATGCAGCCAATGACTACAGACCGACACCACCAAATCTATGCAACAAACTCATCAGCAAATTCTTCCCACTATGACTTTAGCCTGTATTCCAAATCCGATTACATGTTCTTACCTTCTCACAGCTAATATCTTTGTCCAAGCAACCATCCTCTCCCATCCAAAGCATAGGAGTAGTCCCCCAATCAGTGTTCTGCTCCCACCATTCACTCATCCCCCCGTCCAATCTGCCACTCACATGTTCTCCAAGGGATTCTCCTTAGATCATTCCAGCCTAGTGACTGAACTCCACAATGGCTCCCCTTACTTATAATAGCATAAAGAAGGCCGTGCTCTGGCCTGCCTGGTTATGACCTGATCCACCGTTATCTCTGGCCCCATCATCTTTTCTCCTCTCTTGCTGCATACTGGCCACCCTGGCCGGCTCATCTGCAAATTCACACCTTCACCCAGGGGCCTTGTACTTGCTTTTCGTTTTGTGTGTGGTAGCATTTGGCCCTGACAGAGCTGCATTGTTCCACCCTTCACTTGGTTCATGTTTGTTTCGATACTCCCTTTGCAGAGCTCTTTCCTGATCACTGTGATCCCAGCCCCTCCCTGTGTACACTCCTTCTCGTCCTCTTACCCGACACTTTGCATTTATGTATAAATTCATTTGCTGTGCACTGTCTTTACCACTTGAAGAAATAAGGGAATGGTCTTCATTCACATCTCTAACCCCTAACACAGTATCTGGAATATAGTGGATATTCAGCAAGTGTGTCCTGAATGAATACATATCATTTTATTAGTTTAACGAGTTGTTCAGCTCTTTTTTATTTTTATTAGAACATGTTTACAGAACGTGTGTAAATTCCTTCTTTGGGGTTGGCTAAGAATATGACTGACAACTTCAAGTCTTCTTCGGGTGAAAAGCATGATCATTCTCAGACAATTTATTCTCATACAATTTGTGTAGTAATGTAGGATATGCAAAATTCAAAAAGCCTAATAGATTTTTGAAGGGAATTTAAGTTTTACATGGAAACCATGCATATCTGTTTGAAGAAACTAAATTACTAAACAGAGCTGCTCACATAGCTGCTGTCAGAACTGGAGTGCACATTTCTCATATGATAAGACGGGAGAAGCTTGCTTGTGAGTGCTTATAAAATGGTAATCGTGATTTCTCAGATCAACTTTAAAAGATATGGATCTTACACATGCCTAGAAACCTAGATAAAGATAAAAATTAAAAATTTTTGGAAAGTTCACAAAACTATTAAAACTAATTTCTTGAAATGTCATAAGGGGGGCCTGGGGATTTAGCTCAGTGGCATAAGTGCCTGCCTGACAAGCACAAGGTCATGAGTTCAATCCCTGGTACCACACCAAAAAAACTGTCATAAGTGATAAACATCATAAATAAATAAATATTATAGCCAACCATGGAAATCAAATTCAATAAGGGTTAATGTTCCCCACCACATTCACACACATTCAGAAATATTACACATTCTAGTAAAAAAAGAAGATGTGGTACAATTTTCGCCCATGCTCTGAAATTTCATCCTTTTTTATTGTCTGCCAAACTACTCATGTCTAGCTGGTAGAAAGCTAATATTGACGACGTACATGTGCATAAAATCCCCCCCCTCAGCTTTTCACAACTGTACCACATTTTAATACTTCCTCTGTTACTTATGATCATGATATTTACAGAACATGCCCTCGCATAACTTTGGAACAAAGTCAGGAACATTGCTGTAGTTGTCTGATTTGTGTTTCTTCTTTGAAATTCTTATCAAATCCAAAGTATATTTTACCTCCAGATGAAAATGTCTCCGTATCATAACTTCAATGGTAATGTAATTTTAAAAGCTGAAATAATGTTAGTTACTTCCCCCTCCACACTTTTATTTGTTTACTAGGTAAACAAATAAAATCTGGGTAAACAAAAAAAATCTATGTTTAAGTACAGAAAATTTTGTCTTTTTTTTTCTTTTTTGGTATGAGGGTTTGAACTCATGACCTTGTGCTTGCCAGGCAGGCACTTAGGCCACTGAGCTAAATCCCCAGCCAGAAAATTCTGTCTTATACAATATTTTATCTACTTTGTTTTTAAGCACAACAGTTGCATACTTATTGCATGCACTGAATTTTTCAACTCCATGATTTCTGTCTAATTGGTTGTTTTGATATCTGTTCGTTGAATTTTTCATTAAAAACCTGAGTTGTGTTTTGATTTGTTGGATTGTCTAGCCATAAACTCCATATCTCACTGGGTATGGGGAGCAACTGAGCTAAGTTTGCGATAAGCTAGAGATCTGAACTCCTTGGGAGTAGAGCAAAGCCAGTCCAGCAGAGGAGCACCAAGGCCAGATGTCTGCTGGACTGGAAAGGATTTGAGAAAAAAAAAGGCCTTCATGGGAAAAAACTTCACTGGGGATGCCTGGGGAACAGAGGGAAACAAAAACCTTCCACAAGGAAGAAGGTCTTGTGCAGAGTTTCCTGAACACAGCTTTTCCAGCTGTCATTGACCACTTACTGCTTTTGATAAGAAATAGAAAAGGGGAGAACGGGGAGAGATTGAGCCAAGGCTGAGCTAGAGGCTGACACACTCCTTGGCCCCAGAGCAAGGCCGTTCCAGGAGGAATCTGGCTGAGGTGTTCCTCCCTTTAGCTGCAGCACAGGTAGCTCTGAGAACGTTTCACTTGCAGTGTTCTCAGCAAAACCCGAGACCTTGTTCTTTTGACTCCGTCCCACACTTCCACCCTTTATGGGGTATAAATAGACATGCATACTGTACTGGGCTATCACTGCCTCTCCATCAGACCAGGAAGGTCCCACCCAGTCCCAGCTTTCCTTTCAGTGTGTGTCTAAATTTTTCTTAATCTCCCATCACTCCCTCTCCGGATTCCACTGGCTCATGGGTAGGAGCAACTGGGTTCCTGCAAGGTCATCGTTCTGAATTTCTGTTCAAGCATTACATGGATTTCTTTTTCTTTGCAGTCTATTGCTGCAATGTGACTATGTGTTTTTGGAAGTGCTGTGTTTCTCTTATTGTCATGTCTCATGAGTCCTGATTTATGCATCTTGTCCATTATTTCTTTCAATTCAGTGGAATACTTTGCATGATGAAAGACATACCTGGGTTAAGGTTGTCAGCTGGATAGGTGTCTCTGCTTCTGTTTGGGATGAGTGCAGCCCCCGTGGGGTTTCTGCAGCTGTCACCAGTGCTGCGGTTTGCAAGTGCCTCAGTGAGCTGTATTGCAGATGTTTGTGGCAACAGTAATATGGCATTGTTCTGGTCAGAGGCTGCTGCTGGTGGGACCTCCCCAGCAGTCTAGTCCTCAGGCTCTAAGAGTCGCCCTGCTATAGGAGCAACTTCTCTGCTATGCTGGACTGTGAATGACTGGGAGTAGAAGCTGTTGTGAGGTGTGGGTGCCAGTGTGACCCTCATTCTGAGTCTGTTCAGGGCTCCGATTTGCAGCCTTTTTGTGATAGAATGACAGCACAGCCTCAAAGATGGGGAGATACAAGGACTGCTGGCCTGTAGCAAAAGTAGCTTGTAGCAGCTTGGGTCCTGGGGTTACCAACTGTGTGCATGTGCTCTATCAGAAGAATTGCCCAGAAGTACTGTGGGTGATGCAAGAACAATACTTTGTATTCTTATGCTGTAGCACAAGGAGGGCAGGACATCAGGGGCAGAAATTCCAGGTTGACCCAAAACAAACGATAAGAGCTTACAGCTTTTTTATGAAACCTCTCAGTGATGTCCTTCAGCTCCTTCCTTGCCCTGCACATGGTCACCAGTATTTCTGATGCCTGCTTTCCAGTATGTCCACAGACCACTCAAACTACTAAAACCATCTGTCTTAATTTTTTTCTCAATTTATGTTCAATATTTGTAGATTTCTTTTTGTCAGTTTTACCAATAATGCTTATGAATTGTAGTGAAACAATACTATTGGTGAGTTCTCTTTGACTTCTTAATAAAGACTGTGGTCTTATTATTGTTTTAAAATGTGTTCTTCCTTGATAATAAGTTGTGGGAATTGCAGGCTAAGGATAAAAGGATGAGATGTATTTTCCCAGCATTATGTGTCGGGAAAACATCCTTATCCTTCAAGGTCCTGCTTGTCTCTTACATTTTCTGAGAAATCTTTTTCTGAACTCTGTTTCTTTCCCAAATAACTTATTATTCGGTTCTCCATGTTCCCTTACCAATGTACATGGTACATCTATTACTTTATGAGGACAGTGTATTATTATTTTGTCTTTTTACTCTACTATGAGCCCGTTGAATGAAAGCCTAAATGTTCATTTTTTAAATTTTATACTCTCTGTTTGAAAGATTAGCAGGTACATAGTAATTTGTTCTGAGGTAGCATGGTGAAAAGACCATTGTACGAAACAAAGAGAAACGGGGCCTTTTTTATAGCAATTGAAGGAAGACAAGGCACATTTAGGTGGGAAGATTTTAATAAACATCTGTAATTAAAGTTCTGGCTGTCTTGCACCTCCCTGCACAAAGTCTTTGAGGCATCTAGTGTAAATTTTTCGGTGTCTCAAAATCTTCATATTTCTTGGGACTTAAAACAGTTTCTGAAACACTGTTTTAATATGGGGTCACTGTTTTAATGATTTTCCATCACTTCATTTATTGAAATTTACAGTACATATTTATTAAGTAAAATCTAAAGCATGTGCAATTTTATGAAACGTCACACTCATAAAATATCTAAAAATATACTGAATCTTACTGAGAAATTCATAAAATAGAGTGAAAAGTGACAACTTCACAGTTGAGGAAAGATGATCAAATAAAGTAAGATATCCTGAGTAGAGGAGGTGATGTACCAGTGGCGACAGTAAGAGTTGAGTGGAGATGACAGGAACTACAAGTACTGCAGTTTTATCAAATATCATTCACCAGCTGGATTTCTCTGGAAGGTGCTAATATATTGCGAAGAACTATGGTTTGATCATCAAAGGTAATATTACTACTTCAAAAAAAACCCATTAAAGTTATTTTATAAAGCACTCATATTAAAATCTTTTCTGTTTAACCAAGTAAAACTGATGAGAATATTATGTAACCTTGTTGCTAAGAACTGAAACTTCTACAAAATTTTTAAGAGTAAGTCTTTATTTCACTACCAACATTTCAAGTTGCCAGCATGGCAGACAAAAATGCAATGGGAAAATATTGTCACTTCAATATAAATATTGATAGAATTTTAACTGAAACTTGTACTGTAATTATGATGTTTAGGGAGGATGTACAAATTAAAACATAGAATTCTTTTCTGAATTTAAATACCCCAGTGTTGTTTAGCAATATAAAGTATTTCATCCAGGCATAATTGTGCATGCCTGTAATCCCAACACCCACAAGATTGAGATAGCAGAATAACCATGAGATTGAGGCAACCTGGTCTACATAGTGAGTTCAAGGAAGTCTGGACTGTAGTAAAGCTCTCTATATGCTATCTATAGCAAGACCTTTTCTTTAAAAAAAATCAATTAATTATAATAATAAAGTTTTCATAAATTTACAGCAAATGGATATAAAGTAGAGTCAGAATAGGTTGATTTTTGGTATCTTACTGTCTTCTTTATTTTTCTGTCACAGACCAGTTGAATTTTCAGAAGCTGAATATCCACGAGTTGCATATCAAAGAAGACAGCAATTTTGGGACCCTATCAGGCTCGCTCTTTTTACCTTGGCAATTGTAGCAATCATAGGAATTGCAATTGGTATTGTTACTCATTTTGTTGTTGAAGGTAAGTACCCACAACATATTTCTGTTGCCTAAGTACTTCATTAATTAGCATTTCAAATTCTGTGGTACCAAAATGGGACATTTGCATAATAGTAACATTTTAATTACTAATGTTTTGTTGGTGTTGAATTAATTATAGGTCATTCCTACAGTGAACTCTGTTACATATTTCCACTCAAGAAACCTTGAAATATACATTTCATTGGCAGATGCATGTGAGAAAATATGTATTAAGAAGGAAGGAATTAAAAAATTATCTTTAAGATAAGGTGAATCACACTGTGTGATGAGCTTACTATATATTTCTCAGAATGAACATATTAATCAGTTTCCTCAAGAAACACTCAGGATATTTAAAAATTACCTGTTTCCAAATGAATTTTAAAAATGTTTTCTCTAGATGTGTAAGGTTAAGGGCACTTTGCGCAGAATTGGGTTAAATCTGTATAACAGTTTTGGGAGTATGGTCACTCTCACAATGTTGGTTCTTCCTAACCAAGAGCAAGGAATATCTTACCATTTCCTGGCATCCTCTTCAACCGCTGTTTCTAGAGTACTATAGTTTTCAATGTATAGGTTGTTAACATCTCTTGTTAGGTTGATTCCTAAGTTTTCATTGTTTTGGTGCTATTGTGAAAGGTGTCATTTTCATAATTTCTCTCTCAATGAGTTTGTTGTTTGTGTACAGGAATGTTACTGATTTTTGACTATTAACTTTGTATCTAGCTACACTGATGAATTTGCTTGTTAACTCTAGTAGTCTTTTGATAGAGTTTTCTATGTAGAGTATCACATCATCTAAAATAATGATAATGTAACTTCTTCCTTTCCTATTCTTATTTCTCTCTTTTGTCTAATTGCTCTGGCTAATGTTTTGAGAACTATGTTGAATAGCAGTGATGATAGTGGACATCTTTGTCTTGTACCTAATTTTAGAGGTAAAGCTTTCCCGTTTTGTCCATTTGGTATAATGTTGACTGTTGGTTTGTTATAGATGGCTTTTATCAGATTGAGGTAGATACAATCTATTCCAAGTTTCTGTAGAGAGTTTATCATGAACAAGTGCTCGACTTTATCAAAAGCTTTTCCTTTATCATGAACAAGTGTTTGACTTTATCAAAAGCTATTGAGAAGGACTTGTGATTTTTGTCTTTAACTCTGTTGATGTGGTATTTTAAATTTATTGATTTGTGTATGCTAAACCATCCCTGCATTCCTGGGATAAATCCCACTTAGTCATGATGTATAATTTTCTTGATGATTTGCTGCATCCTGTTTGCCAATATTTTATTGAGGATTTTTGCATCTGTGTTCATTAGGGAGATTGGTCTATAGTTCTCTTTTTTTAGTTGGGTCTTTCTCTGGTTTTGATATCAGAGTAATACTTGCCTCCAGGAGTAAGTCAGGAAAAATTGCTTCCCTTTCAATTTATTGAATAGTTTGAGGAGTATTGGTGTTAAATCTTCTCTAAATTTCTTATAGAATTCAGCTGTAAATCCATCAGGACTTGAGCCTTTCTTTGTTGGTAAGTTTTAATCACATTTCAATTTCAGTAGCTGATATTGGGATGTTCACAATTGTATCTTCTTGTTTCAGCTTTGGTAATTCATTCATTTCTAGAAATCTGTCCATTTCCTTTGTGTTTTCCACCTTATGTGAGTAAAGATTTTCAAATTAGGTGTTCATAAATTTCTGAATTTCCATAAGATCTGTAGTAATTCCATTCTTTTCATTCCTTATTGGGCAAATTTGAGTTTTTTCTTTGTTCTTGATAAGATTGGATAGAGGTTTATCAATTTTGTTTGCTCTCTCAAACAACCAGCTCTTTGATTTATTAATTCTTTGCATTGTTTTCTTAGTCCCAATTGTATTAATTTCTGCTCTGATCTTTATAATGTCTTCTATTCTATGAGCTTTTGGCTTGATTCGATGTTCTTTTTCTAGAAACATGAACAGTAGGTTGCATTAGGTAGCATTAGGTTGTTTATTTGGCCTCATTCTGTTTTCCTGATGTGACAGTTCATTGCTATATTTTTCCCTCTTAGGATCACTTTCATATCGTCCCACACGTTTCAGTATGTTGTATCTGAATTTTCATGAATTGTAGGTATTGTTTAATTTCTTCTTTAACTTCACCTGAAACCCATTTGTTGATCAAGAGATTGTTATTTAGTTTCCATATGTTTTTTGTAGGTTTTACAGTTTCTTTTGCTATAAATTTCCAATTTCAGTGCACTGTGGTCAGATAATATGCATGGGATAATTTCAATCCCTTTGCATTTACTTCAGAATTTTCTATGGGCCAATATATGGTCTATTTTAGAGAATGTTCCATGTGCAACTGAGAAGAATAGGTATTCTGATGTGGTTGAGTGAAATATTCTGTAAACGTCTATGAAGCCCATTTGTTTACAGGTTTGATTCAGTTCTGGTATTTCTTTGCCAGCTTTTTGCCTAGTTGATCTGTCTTTTTGTGACAAAGGGTATTAAGTCACTTTGTTACAATTATGTTATTGTGTACTTGATTTTTCAAGTCTCTTAGTATTTGTCCTATATAGTTGGGTACTCCTGTATTTGGTGCATATATATTTATGATTGTTAGCTCTTCCTCTTGAATTATTCTCCTAACAAGTAACTTCTTTATCTCGATCATTTTTTGTTTGACGTTCACATTATCTGCAAATGGAATAGCTACTCCTGCTTTTTTCTGGGTTCCTGCTGCTTGGAGTATTGCTTTTCATCCTTTGACTTTTAGTCTATGAGTTTCCTTTTTAGTCAGATGTGTTTCCTATGTACAGTGTATTGTTGGATCCTGTTTATTGATTCATTTTGTTTCTTTTAATTGGTGATTGGAGGTCACTTACATTGATGGATATAACCGATACATGCTGGCTCAACACTGTCATGGCATTTTCCTGTTGTTGGTTTCCTACTTTCCCCCTTGTTTAATTCCTTGCCCTGCCTCGTGGTTTTTTTCTGTTGTTGTTCTGCAAATTGTGATCATTTTTACACCTATTTAGTATGTCTTTCAGTACTCTTTCTATGGTTGGTTTAGTGGACATGAATTTCTTCAGTTGTTCTTTGTCATGGATGTATCTTCTATCTCCATTAATTTTGAAAGGAATTTTTTCAGGGTACATCAATCCAAGTTGAAAGTTATTTTCTTTCAGGGCTTGAAACACTTCACTCCAAGCTTTTCTTGACTTGAGTGTGCTGAGAAGTCTACCGTGATTCTAATAGGCTTTCCTTGACAGGTGAGTTGTGTCTTTTCTCTAACAGCTTTTTATATTTTTTATGTTGAGTTACTGGATCTTAATTATTATATGTCCAGGTGTAGATTTATTTTGATTATGATTCTTTGGCATTCTATATGGCTCAGTGATCTGTATATCTGACTCTTTTCCCATGTTTGGGAAATTTTCTATTACTTCTGAGAGTAGTTTACCAATGCCATTTGCGCTGACTCCTGCATCTTCATTGATGCCTATTAATCTTATTTGATTCTGTTTCTCTGGAAGCTGTTGAATTATCATTTCATGCTGACTTGTTATTTTTAAAAGTTCTTTAGTTTCATGATAGCTAGCTGTGATGCTGTCCTCAAAGTCTGAAATTCTATCCTCAGCTTCATTCAAAAGTTTTCACCATCTTTCAATAGAATTTTTTATTTCCTGGATATCTCTTTGAATTTGTTTCATGCATTCTACTTCTTTTCTATATTGTTTATTCAAGGTTTCCTTCATCTTCTTTAGCTATGCTGAGCAACTCCTTTATTAAGGTTGTCATTTCCTTCTTTATGTGGAAAATTGTTTCTAATCTGATTTCCTCTATAGCCTCACAGATTTATTTCTTTATTTTATTGCTATCTTTTCAGAAATTTTAAGTGCATGACTTCTAATGTCCTCTATTTCAGTGTCTCTTGTGCTTGTTCCTGATGGACTGGACATTTGAGATTGCATTTTGCTTTGTCATTTTGTCATTTTCACCTCTTGGGCTAATATTTTGGTCTTTTCATTTCCACTAGTCTCAACTGTCCATCATGTGTGTCTTAGGGTCCTACTGTGTGGTTGATGTTTGTCCAATTTCAGGGTCCCACAATGAGGGAGAGGGGCCAGTCACCTGAATTCCTCCTGCAGGGCCAGTTGGGTGAGTCCTATATTCTTCCTAGACTGACTAGCCTAGGGGTATTGATGGAAGTCAGTCCTTAGTTTTTATTGTGACTATGGCTTCAGGCTGTTCCAGGCTATGAGGTTCATCTGGCAATAATGTAGACCTCAGCTGGGACCTCACTGTGTCACTGCTGTCTCATAAGCTCTTTGGATTTCCCCTGGGTTTTGGGAGGTCTTGTTAGCACTCTCCTCAATCCATCTGCTGTTCTCTGTATGGAGAAAGGACTCATCCACACTCTTCGCAGACTTGTCAAGGTTCCACAGCAGGGGAGAGAGTTCACTACTGCTCTTGTTTACCCATTGACGTCCGTCCGTTATTTGAGGAGAAAACTCACTACACTGTTGCAAGCCCACTGAGATCCTCTGTGTGGGTGAGGGGCTGCTGATGCTCCCACCAGCCCACCAAGGTTCTATAGGTGGTGGAAGGGTCACTAGTTGTCCATGGGCTGCTGTGTCTTTTGGGTGGGGGGAGGGTGACCAATGATCCTGCTGACCCCTAGGTCTGTGTAGCAAGGAGTGGGGTGAGGAGGAGGGTAAGGCCAATGATCTTTGGACCACTAGACATTGTGAAGTGAATAATATAATTCTTATATCATCTATAACAATTTTAGGCCTTCTGAGAGCAACTAAGTGTGTATTAAAGTCACTTTTCCTTTTCCTTCATTCTAACAGTTGTTTATACACAACTAGGAATGATTAAAAAGAATACTGGCATGTATATGTGATAATGAAAAAATGCCTCTGTCACTCTGAACAATCTTAATTTTAGTCTTTTTTAAATAGAACTTCAATTATGAAATCTTGTCAAATATTTAGATGTACATTGAAAAGTAACTTGAGTCCATACATTTAATGATGCAAACTATGAATGTACATCCTGAAAAGACAGAGCCTAGTGTCTGTTAGTGAATATTGATTCATTTATCTACTCATCCACCAAAAAGCATTAAGCAGTATTCTAAAAAATAGAAACAACCAAAACAACAAAAGGAATATAAACTATAGGAGTTATCTCTGATACATTGTTAGCTTCTTATTTTAAGTGAAAAATGATAATGCTTCCATTGGAAAGTTAATGCTATCAAATTCGCATTAGAGGGCACTGTGGTAGATGGATTAGGAGAAAATCAGATCACAGGAAAAGATGCTTGTTAGAAAGCTGTTATGTTTTGCAAACAGTGAGGACATGAACTGGATCACTAGTGGTATTTGTGAAGAGGATGAATTTTTTAAAAGTGGGGAGGTTTTTTTTTTAAATATAATTTTGCTTTAGATAAACAACAGTTAGTTAATAAGGGCCTGAATTGTAGATACAGGCTCTGTGAACAACGGAAAAGATTTGGAACAATCAAATGGGTTGCACCAATACGATTTAAAGACTAAAAACTTCACTGGGCCTTAGAAATGAAGATGAAACTAAAGCTTGGTATAGCATGTTGATGGTACAACTGTTCATAAAGATGCAAGTGCAAGAAGCAGAAGAACTAAAGGATTGGAAATACTGTGGATATTGGAAGGATAAGAACGTAAGCCTTGGAAAACAAGATTAAGGGTAAAAACAAAACTACATTGTTAAATAAATGTTCAGAGATGAAGGAAAAAATCTAGATTTCTTCATAAAACTAAAGCTGGAGTTTCTAAGAACATGCTTGAGACTGAGATTGTTCTTGGGGACAAAGTACGAACTAAGACAAAGAAAAAACCATAAAAAAGGGACGCAGTAGGTGCTCTAACTGTTGTCCTTAACAATAGCTGTTTTAGTGATAGGTTCGGAGTAGATAGCAGTGCTAAAAAAGTGAATATAGAAAAAACAAACTTGAAACACTGCATAAAGACATCTATTTAAGTAAGCTTAGTAGAGGTACAGAAAAAACTCAAACATTTTCATTACAGCATCATATTACAGTGTATATGTGATCTATCTATGTTAATAAGCTTTTTAGAAAATAGATCATTTTGCATGATGCTTACCAATTGCTTTCAGTATTCACTTCCTTTGTATACTGTATGTCCAATTCTATGAAAACATTTATATACATATGTGTAATCTAGAAAAACATATATATGTATCATATTTAGTAAATATTCTCTGGAACCTGAATTTTTTTTGGTTGACTGGAATGATGGAATTACAAAATATTTTTAAAGTGTCTATAATAGTTTCTGTAGTAAATACCCTATCCAGCATGCTTGGGAACAAATAACTGATTACACTTAATTATGGATCTTTCATTTATTTTACCTTTCAGATGATAAATCATTCTATTACCTTGCCTCTTTTAAAGTCACAAACATCAAATACAGAGAAAATTATGGATTGAAATCCTCAAGAGAATTTACAGAAAAAAGTTATCAAATTGAAAAAATGGTAAGCTCACTAGAAAACGTAAACCTGTCTCAATATACTTATCTGCAGCACTTTGAACATGGACATTTTAGGCAGTAGTGTCCACCGCTGGACTCTAGGCACACTTCACAGAGGTAGACCTGGCTAGAGCAGTGTGCTCCATGTGTGGATCCACTGCTACACAAATCCGAATTTTTTTCATGTGTATGTTGATTTATGTCCTCAAATACCTAACAACAAGTGCATGGAAGGTAAATTTCCTATATTATGTCATGTGGCAAATTCCTTTGTTCTGTGTTTCACTCAACTGATAGTTTGGATGGAAAAACTTTAAATTGAGAATCATTTTTTTTCTAAGAAATTTAAGGCATTCATTTTTATTACTTTGCTCAGTGTGACTGATGAGAACTTGCTTCTTCCTAGGTGGCTAAGTTTCTCTCTCAAATCTTTCCTACTTCTCTGTTCAGTTTTTGAAATTTCACAGTGATGCTCCTTGGTATTTAATTTTTTTTGTTCATTTATAAGATTAATTATGAGTACCCAAGGCGCTGCCACCTAATTTAAGCTGTATTCTTTCCTCTTTCTTTCTCAGAGGTTAAAAATATTTTGAATTTCATTTAATCATTCATTGCAGTTTTATCACTCATATATATTTCCCTATGGATTATGTTGCACAATTTTGCTTCTTTTCAATTTTATGTAAGTGGGATCATATTATATTCTTCTGTGGCTTTCTCATGACTGCGGGAGGGGCATCCACCATGCCATGCCATGCCACTGCCCTGCTGGAACACTCAGCTACAGGATCATAAACTCTCAACTCCACTAATGAATTAAAGAGGTAGGGTTTGAAATAAAGGAAGGTGGTTTATTTGGAAAATGGCAGGAAAAAGCGATGGCAGACAGCTGCTCTGAAGAGCAGGGGGCACTGTAAATGTGCATGCCCACATGTCCTTGTCCCTGGCTCCTTCTACTTAGGACTAGTGTTGTTTCCCACCCGCCTTGTGGGCATCATCTGATTGGTCCTCTGGGTATCTTTGATTCTAACCTGGGCATTTTTGCCTGCGTTGTTTCTGGTCATTTGACTCCTTTCTGCCTTCTTGTGGTGGGGAAGTACGGGAGGGGAGCCTCACTAAGGGCAGCTTAGTGTTACAAATTAAGTCAAGGGACATGTGTGTGTATGGTGCAGTGAGGCTCAAGTGTGAATATGCATATACGCCTACATATGCGCTTATGTGCACACACACACACACACACACACACACCTATGTCTTTTACAAACTAAGAGTCCCTGGGCAGCTGCCCTTGTCTCCTGTGAATTCTGTCCGGTAAGGCAGGCTGGGGTGCCTGGACTTTCATGTTCCTGGAGACATCCCTGTTTTGCGTGTCAACTCTTCTTGATAAATTCTTCCATGAACTGTCACCTGTCACCTTCCCCAGGTCTGATCTCTCTTTCTTTACCTTTGTTATTTGAATTACTGGAGTCTAACTGCAGAGGCAAAGAGTACCTTTAGTAAGATTTCCTATTAATTTCTTTAATAAAGCTTAAAGAGATTCTATTTTATCCTTTTTCTGCCTATGATTCCTTGCCCCTACAACTTCTTTTTTCACTCTGCATTATGGCTCAAGGATTTTTCCATTGTATTACATACAACTAGAGTTCAGTCAGTTTCATCTCTGTGTAGGCTACTGTAATGGAGACACACTGCTGTCTTAACTCATTTTGTGGTTGGCAAACATCTGTCTGCACCTTTTATGGCGAAGGGACAAACTTGCCTGTTTCCTAGCTCACCTGCTAGAGCGTCCCAGGGGTTAAGCTAACATGGCTTCCATGACGCACAGGCCAAGCTCTGACTCAAGCTGGTTTTGACCACATGTTTTCCAAAGTGTTTATGAATACTTGTAACACTACTAGAAGATCACAAGAGAGTTCATGATAGTCTAAGTCCTCCTAAAAATGTATTGGTTTGACTTTTCTGCATTACTGTGTCAGGAGTATGCCTGATAGACTCTCATAAATTTGATTTGCACATCACTGATTATTAATGTGCCCAACAATGGTAATCATTTGTAGTTTGCCTTTTATAAATTCTTACGTTTTTTTGGTCATTTCTTTTACATTTTTCTCTGTATTAGAAACATTTTCCTGGAAATGAATCCTCTATCCATTACATGTACTTAATATGTCTACTTGTCATTACCTTTTCATTTGATAGTAAATTTGGTTGAATTTTAAAGTAGTTAGAAGTATCTTTCTTAGCCGTGTATGATAGCACATGCCTGTAATACCAGCATTTGGGAGGCTGAGGCAGGAGGATTGTTTTGAGCTCAAAGCCAGCCTGAACTGCACAGCAAAACCCTGTCTCAAAAAGATGGGAAAAAGGGGGATGTCATTCTTTTCGTATCAGTGTCTTTTGTGTTTCTATAATAAATGCTGTCTGATCTTTCAGAAAATTCCTGGTTTTGATTTTTATACATAACACTTATATGGAGTTGATATTTGCATGTGATTTTTTTTGTCTTTTTCCTTTTTTTTTATTGGTACTGGGTATCAAACTCACAACTGCCTGCTTGCAAGGCAGGCGCTTATGCCGCTGAGCTAAATCCCAACTTAGAGATTCAACTTCATTTCAATTTCTATATATAAAGCAGGGTTTGTATGTGTTTTGTTTTGTTTTTAGCACTGCCATTGGATAGTCAGTCATTCCCAGCTGATCCTAAATGCCATCTTCTTATGTGAATGGAGATGTTGCCAGACTCTCCTTCTGTTCTTGGCCAACTTTTATGTTTTCATATGTCAATGCCTACCACAAACTTTAGCCACTAAAGCTTGATAGGAAGCGTTGGTACTTATTACATTGGTTTGTTCCAGCTGCCACAGAAGTTACCACAAAGTGGGTGCTATAACAGCAAAAATGTATTACCTTGCTGTTCTAAAAATCAGAAATATGAAATCAAAGGCTCTAGGGAAGGATTCTTCCTAGCATAGTCTAGCTTGTGGCCACTTTAACAGTTCTTTACTGCTGCATTAAGTCAAGGCTCTGATGCATCATTTCCTGCTTAACTCAGCCTTCTTCTCTGTTATTCTACTCTGATGAGGGCCTTATCATTGAGCTCCAAGCCTTTCCAAATAATCTATAAGGATTTTCCTTCACATAACTACATCTCCAAATATTTTTTGAAAAATAAGTTCACTTTCCTAGATTCCTGGAATAAGAGAGATGATCTCACCATTCCACAGAAAACCCCGAGGATTATCATATTCTTCAACTGCACTTCAGCTATACTGGTCCTTTTTTATATGAAAAGGAACACATGAACAAAGATATTTCTTCATATTGGGGTTTGGATTTAACTTACATGAAATCTAGAGGCTGGTGTAGAAATAAGTGATATCTTCATTTATTTAGAATTTATTTGATGTATTTCAATAAACCTTTAAATTATTTTTCTTAAAAGCCTTATCTTTACCTCAGCTCTTTGCAGTGGTACTCACTTATTTAGGGGCTGTGGTATGGTTTTCAGGCAGTTGTTATTTGATCACCATTTATGATTGGAGGGACAGCTAGTGTGCAGGTCCACACGTCTGAAGTTTCATTCTGAGCCCTCCCTGAATGGTTTTCCCTGGTTCACTGCTTCATTTTTTGGTGCTAATGCTTACAGTCCTTGCATGAGTTGGCAAATGTACATGACACATTCTCATTCCTTACTTCCTCCCTGTCCCCTTCCATCTCTTGATCCCCTTCCATTTGAGAAAGATCTAGCTCCTGATTTCATTCTGTCTTTTATTTTGTTCTTTGTTTATATTTGGGGTTTCTCATATAGGTGAAACCATGCTCTATTTAAGCTTGTGTGTCTCATTTATCTCACTTAACATCAGAGTTGCAAAATGCATTCATTTTCCTCCAAATGATTCAAGTTTATCTTTATAGCACAGTAGTACTCCATTCTGTGTAAATCCCACACTTTCTTGATCCATTCATCTGCTGATGGACATGGAGGCCACTAACAAGATGTAGCTATGATGACTGTGCTTCCATAAACATGAATATGACATATACCTGAAATATGGTGTCTTTAAGTTTTTTGAGAAGGTACCTCAAGGAAGAATGGCTAAGTCAAATAGAACTTCTATTTTTAATCTTTTGAGGAATCTCCATACTGATTTCTATAGAGATTGTGCTAGTTTACATTCCAACAAACAATATAAAAGGGTTCCTTTTACCCCAAAGCCTTGCAAGCATTTGATACTATTTAATTTCTTGATGATGGCCTTTCTGGGGTAAGACTGAAATTTGATGTTTAATTTACATTAGGTTTCCTGCCTGTGGAGAGCCAGTTTTCCCAGCACCATTTATTCAAGAGGCTGTTTTTCCTCCATTCTTTGTTTTGTACTTTTTGTCACAGATCAAATAGTTGAATATGCCTGAGGTTGTTTCTGTTCCATTGATGACATGTTTGCTTTTGTGCCAGGATCATGTAATTTTCACCCCTATAAACTTTGTAATATAACTTCAAGTTTGGGATTTTGATATCTCCAGCTTTGATTTTGTCACCCATGATTGCTTTTACTATTCTGAGTCTCTTTATTCTATGAGTTTGGGGATTTTTTTTATCCAGTTCTGTGAATCATGTTCTTGGTGTTTTGACTGGGATTCCATTAAATCTGTGTCAATTTTGGAAGTATGATCACTTTGACTGTATTAGTTTTGCCTATGTAGGAACAGGGGATATCTTTCCATTTTCAGATGTCTTTTTCAATTTGGCAATATTTTTAAAAAATATTCATTGGCAGCTTACTTAATGGTTAAGTAAAGAGGACATGGATGCATGTGTGTATCTGGTGCAATATAATGTACAGATGTGCATATGTGTAGGAGTGTGTGTGTGCGTGCTCATGCACATGCCTTACCTATTAAATAAGAGTCTTTAGGGGACTGTCTGATCACCCTCATATGGTCAGTTGGGTGAGGAAGGCAGGCTTTCCTGGTAATTATGTTGCCTGGTGCCTCTCTCAGTTCTAGCTAGCTTTTCCCTCCTCATCTTCTTAATTATCCTAACTCTAGAATTTACCTATGAGGGCACAGAATGCTTTTGATGAGAGACAAAAACTGCTTTTAGTCAGTTTCCCTGTTGATCTTAATAAAACTCAATGAGGCCTTCATCTTTTCTTCTAAATACAGGGTTTGCTTGCTTCACAAGAGAGTCCACTGAAATCCTTTCTGTGTGCCTTTGTGTTCTAAAACTGTAAGATATTTTGAAGGACCATCTTTTTTTTCCCATCTTCTTTTTTTTTATTTTAAGGGAATAACATTTGTGATGCAAAAATTCCCTTAGTGACATAAATGTTACTTTTATTTATTTTTTGTTCTGTTTCTTTGCCTTTCCTAATTTTTCTGATTTTATTTCTATCATCACAGTTCAGTGAATGTTTCCATAGCTACCAGCTAACCCTCACCTGAAAATGGGGAATATGTAATGACAGTTTCCAAAACCGTAAAGACACTGGAATAAATGTATTGAATGGCAATCTGAGCTCTATCTATCATTAAAGGTTCTTGATTCAGTGATTTATTAACCAAGAACTTTCAGAAAAAAAGTTGTAAGGAAGCAGAAATGGCAGGAAAGAGCAAAGAAAGAGACTAAACCGAGATCCAGCTTCAAAAGTGCAACCTCAGCTTGACCTGTGCAGACCTGCAGCCTACACTCATTACCGGGAAGTTCTGGATAGAGAGGATTGGACTGGGCTGTTCATCTTATTGTAAACAGAGTACCCAGATGTCCCCGGGCAGGTGAGGTACACAAGTCAGACCAGGGCAAGCCTCTGGAGAAGTGCAGGTGTGAGCTGTTATCAGCCAATCTAGAAAACGGGGCGGGTGGGGGGGGGTCGGCACAAACATCCACTGAATGCAGCATAGGCAGAGAAGAAACAGGCTGCAATTCTCCTTTCATCACACCTCATCATCATGTAAGTGAAACTAGATTCTTATCGCTAAAGAAGGAAATGTGTGTTTTCTCAATACACAACTTGATAAACACCACATTCGCCTGGGGCTCTGGATCATCCAGGGTGTGATCCAGGTTTTGCTTCTCTTTTTTATTGTTGTTGCTCAGTACACTATATAATGTCCTGTATTCTCACATTAACCTAGTTTGACAGCAAATAATAGAAACCCAACTAGCAAAGAAATTGGAAACACATAGACAAAAATACACAGGAAGACCTGGGAAAACCTAGAGATTCATTTGCCTCAGATATGGCTGAATTCAGGCAATCAAACCATGTCCTCAGGCTTTTTTCTTCCTTTTTGTAAATTCCTCAGGTGGCAAATATGATCGTTACAATTTACAGTATATTACCAATTTTCTAGGTTAGTGACTGAAGCAGGAAGAGAGAATTTTCCATAACTATCCTTAAGGAAATGTCTGAAGAATCAAATATACTATCTGGTTGGACAAAGCTGGAGCCTATGTCCATCTCTGCTTATCTAACATGGTAGCCTGGAGAACACAATTGTGCTCCCCATGTGTGATATGGAGAGCAAAGTGTGAGACTTCCTCTGATGCCTCTTGGTACATTCAGTGTTGCATTTGACATTTCCACTTGAAGCTCTCAAAATTTTCACATGTGTGTCCCATTCTTGGAAACTGCTTCCTTTCCCATTTTTTCCCTGCTCAGCAGATGATGCTAGTATAGGAATGATATCAGACCTCCCAATGATATAGGGGAAATATTATAACTCCCATCCTGCTAGAAGTCACATACGCTGAGCTCATGTTCCCTCAAACTGAAGAATGAATTCTAAGGAACAACAGAAGATAAGAATAGGAAATATTTAGTGAGAGCTCCTGAGAAATAGGCAGTGACCTAAGTATGTCGATGAACTTACTTTCTGGAGGGAATGTTATAGAGCAAAGTCATGAGGTGAGTACAGTGTAGGACTCATTACCATCCACCAATAAGATGACAAGGCAGTCTTCACCAGTGGAGAAGCAGGCCATATGTCTGTTTGTGTGCATAGAAAGAACAGAGAACTTCTCAGGAAAGGATGGGTCTAGAGCACTTGGTCATTCCCCAAGCTGACCAATGTCTATCTAGACTTTATTGAACCAAGTGTTACCACCCATCTTGTCCCTTGGGGATGCCTGTAGATCTGGCCATTCTGTCTTTATCTTGAGGCCTCGTCTCCAGCAGTGGCACCTCAGGCCACAGGGGCACTGTGTTGTCATCTTTGTATTGCCTCTCTTGAGAGACAGCCCTTTCGAGCTGACTGAAATATTTCCATGTACCTTAGCTGTCTATAATAATATTGTTCACCTATTTATCTATATTTCCCTCATTCTTATGTCTAATCCATCCATAAGTTGTGTTTCTGCATCGTGTTTATTATTTTCATTCTGGACCCAGTGGTATCATCCCTCAGGTAGGCAATCATAGTTATCCCTGCTTCCGCTTCCGAACCCCTCTAATATCCTAGCTACACAGCAGTCAGAATGTCCTTTCGAGCTGAGTATACTAATGCACACCTGTAATCCAAGCACTCTGGAGGCTGAGGCAAGAGAATTACAGTAAATTCAAGGCCAGTCTAGGCTACACAGTGAATTCAAGGTCGGCCTCAACTACTTAGTTAAATCCTGCCTCAAAAAAAGAGAAAAAATGATATTTTGCAAATACATTTGTATTTCTTTGTTTAAGATTTCATAAATCACTACCAACTATATTTAGAATAAATATCCAAGGGCCTCACCAAGCCTCCAAGCACCAGCGTGCTCTGGCTGTCACCGCTCAGATTTAAACACTGTCCTGCTTGCTCCTGGAACCTGCTCTTAGCCTCTTCTGGGCCCTTCAACATTTCCATTCTTCCACCTGGAAGTTGCCCCATGACCCTTATTTCTTATGCTTTTTTCTTCAGTTCTCACCAAAACATCATCTGCTCAGGGAACCCTGCAGAGCCCAGTCCCTAGCTATTCTCTGTTATTTTACTGTTCCAGTGGCCTTCAGTGATGAATGTCTTTTTAGCTGTTACGGTATATGTCTCTACTATAAGATTTGAGGGCTTAGAATTTTTTGTTCAGTACTCTTCATGCAGTCTGTCACAGTGGTTAATCCTGGGACAATCCTACCTGTGTTGAATAAATGAATAAATGACAAAAGAGGAAGAGAATGTACATAATGAGTCATGAGGGGAAACAGAAAGCAGTATTTTTTAAACCATGTCAGCTAAGATTACCCATGAACAGAGAATTCATCTTTAATGAAAATATTGTTGTCCACATACTTCATACAAGGCTATCCACAGTCCAAGGCCAGCCAGCACTATACTTTCCTCCCAGGAGTGTATAACATTATGAAAAGAACACAAAATGAAATCTTAGATAATAATGAGGTTGACAATATGGGAACTGCTACTTTACCTCGTATAATTATCAAAGTGCATGATTCGAGTGACTAAAATGTGTAGAAAATCCCTGTGAGTTAACAGAAGTCTTTTCGTGGGAGGGAAGGAGGACAGAATCCATTTTCTTGGTGTGTTTGTCCTTGATTCACATTGCCCTAACAGCAGCAGGAGATCTATAAGACTCAGCTGTCCTAATTTTTTGGGTGGACCCTGAAAAGCATTTCCCTCAGGCTTTGCCAGTAACTACTGACCATTCTGGAGGATTTAATCTAAAAGCAGTGTGAAGCCAGAGGAAAGCGCTCAAAACAGTCAGCTGGCGGGCAGCAGGGTCACTGGAATAAAACCAAGAAATAGAACAGGATCTAATTTTAAACGGAATGAATACTTTCATCATCTGCTTAGATACTGTATTTCTAAAAATGCAATAATTAGTAATAAAATTCTCAGGTTTGAGCCACAAACTGAGATTGGACTAAACATCATAGTGTATATAGCATTTCTGCTAGAAAAAAATCAATATAAATTCATCTTCCAGAAAATGATTGAAGCCATGGTTAGCTGTCTAAGGAGAGAGAGTTCTCACAGCCCTTATAAAACTTGCAGCAGAAAAGAGAGATTCTCTGTTAAGGACTGCTTCCCCCAGGACAGTCCTACCCATTAAAAAAAGTCCAAAGCCAAACTTTAGTCAGGCTTCTGCTAGCCTATTTGTGGGGTTCTTCACAAAACCCTGCATTAGCTAAGAGCCCTGCTAAGTCAGTTTAGCAAGAACCCCACATTTTTGGTATCCTATCATCGTCTGTCTGATGTCTTCATTCTTTGCCACCCCCCAGAAGGTGTCTGGTCATCTTGCCCTGTCCAGCAAGAATCCTGGTAGGTGGATTCATGTGGAATCGCCCCTGCCCTTGCTATTTCTTTAGTAATTATCAATTAACACCCCCATTCTTCATCCATAAGCCCCACCTTGCCCTTGCTTCATTCAGGAGTTGACTTCAATCACTCATCCATGTGTGGCCATGAGTGGTAGCTACTTACAGCAGTGGTCTTGAATTATGTCTTCCTTGATGTGCTTTAAGTGTCACTGAATAGTATTTCTTTTACCATCCCCCTAAAAATCTCTGAATTTCTGTCCATCATGTAAGTAACTGAGCGTTGTCGGTGTCACTTAATGTAATCAACACAGGATTCCCTGGGTTCAAATCGTAGACCCATCACCTCCTGCACTGCCTTGGGCCAGTTTAAACATCCTGAGTCTTGATTTCTCCTACATCAGTGAGAGGTTTACTCAAAGAGATCCGTCCAATGCCTTCTACACAGCATAGACTGAACACACACGAGCTGTTACTAACAGTCATACTAACTTCATACTGTACCCAACTGTATATGTTTTAATAAAGGTCACAGGGGACACTGTCCCATTTCAGTTTAAGTAGATTCTTGGCATTTTCTTATACTGTGATGTGATAGGCTCTTGATCCTTCCCCAAAATGTCACATAAAGACAATTCAAAATTTGATAGATATTTATCTTAGGTGCTGGAGACACTGAAATTTGCATTTTTCTCTGTTCTTCAAAAGGTGGAAATAAAATGAGGCCAGAGAAGCACAGTGAAATCCTGGGTTACTCAGAACTTAATCAAGCCTGTAAAACAGTCACTCAAGTGGGGTTGCCCAGAGGTCTCCCCGCTCCTGCTTGGAGGATTTATACTTGCTTAACAGTGTGGTATCATTTCTGTCCCTCCACTGAACCGCTTCTTCTTAAATCAGTCCTTAGTGTTTCATGCACTTACTGGCCATGTAACGACTAGTCCAGACCAGAGCTCGGGATCTGGAGACTGTCGTATATACCACAGGACCACGGGGCGATGACTAGGATGGAACTGTGTGCCGTGGTGGCCCAAGTACAGGAATAGTGAACTTTCAGGAGGGTAAATTGGATGACTTAGTTGTCACTGGAGCATCTCAAGGAAAGCAAAGCTGTCACTGAAGGAAGCTTCTGGGGACAAAATGTATACTATAGGAAAAGGGAAGTGAGGGTGTAACATTAGAGGTCAGAGTAGCCTAGTGTGGTCAGCAGAGAGCAATCACTGTGACTGAGTAAATCTGAGACTCCCCAGAACGTACCCTCCCGACTCGGGTGTTGTGGGAAGCCTCACTTGGGCCCTGGGTCCTCCCTAGGCTATCAGGAAGGTTCAGTAGGTTGATGGTTGATTAGGACTCACCTGCACCCCAGGTCCATGGATGCTACCACCACCACCCCCTCACTTGGGAGCTGGCCATGCGCTAGTCAGGCTGCCATGGGAGACCCTGCCTCAGCACAGCGCCAGCAATAGGCTGTGGACACTCAAACAGAGCCCTGCTGGGTACAGTTATGCTTGCAGCCTCAGCTGTGGACTTTCCTGGGGTTTGAAACACGCTAGTGTCTCTGTCTTTCAGAGGCAAGAACCTCCATTCACCCTGCGGTGATCATATCAAAAGGAGACTTCCTCTCATAGCGGGCCATCCCCATCACTGCTGTGAGCGTTCTCTTGCTCTCTTGATTTTTGTTCTTTTTAGCACATGTTTGCATCCATCCCGAGGAGCTGGCACACAGACACAGCACAGTTTAGTCCTCCTTATGTCCCCGTATTCCCTCACTTTGTCCTCCCTTCACCTTCTGGTCCCCTTCCTGTTTGCAAGCGATCTATTCCTGTAATTTCCTTTTATTTTGTTCTTTTACTTTGCAGTTCTCATATCAGAGAAATTTAAGCTTGTGTGATATGTAAGTGTGTGTGTGTCTCTGATTTATTTCACATAACAGTGTGATCTCAAGATGCATCCATCCCAACGAATGCCTCAAATATATCCTTCTTTGAGGCAGAAGAGCACTCCATTGTGTGGAGGTGCAGCATTCTCTTTATTCATTTATCTCTGCTGGACTCGCTCTCCTGATTTAAAACAAGACTATGAAACTGTGAGAGGGTGACCCAAGTTTCCACGATGATTTTGATCCCTGATCTTACAGCAACATTCCTGTTCCAGCTGCAGACCATGGGGATGTAGCTGCCTGAGTAATCACCACTGACAAAAATGTTACTTGCCTTGTGAGCCTAGTATTCCCTAATTTTGCTCCTTTTCATACTTTAAATGTGTTCACATACATCTGTGGTGGAGTCCTGAGAGGTAGAGGAAAAGATGAGTACGATCATGAATGAGTGCCGTTGGTTACTGAGAGGATCTCTGGTGTTTCCTGCTAAACTTGGGACAAGTATTTCTGATATGAATTCATAGTTGTGTTTTCTTTCAGTTCTTCCCTATTTGGCATATATCTTGTAGATAAACTGGGATAGACTTTGAGTGGGCACAAGTTAAAGTTGGGCCAAAAGGAAGTAGAGAGACCACACTTACCTCCACAGAATCAACCTGCCCCAGACAGGGAAGGAAGCAGGGGGAAGACTTGCCTAGTGGGATCAGACCAGAGAGCCAGACCCAAGGAAAATACTCCATCCGAGGTGCTCGTGATAGGATGTTTTGACAAGTGATTTCCTACTATGGAATGACTTTGGCTGCTGCAGTATCTTTTCAGGAGAAATAATAATGATACTAGGAATAAAACAGAAAAATTAACCACCTGCCTACAAACTAGAAATAATCATGAAAAGAGACTGGCACTTGGCCATAACCTCTCAATTATGGGAAAAGAGCATACTAGAGATATTTTTGTTAATGTTACTTTGAGAAGCTGTGCTATCCTAATGGAAATAAAGAAAAGGAAAGGGATAACTTTAAATAAACTTTTCTTGATTAATTCTATCATGATTTTTTAAAATTTTATTTACTTTTATTTGTACATGTTTGCAATCCTTAATAATTACATTCACTGTAGAGGATTGGTATATGTATATAACACACTCCAATTCCTCTTTTTCTCCCTCCAAGCTCCCTGGATTTTTTTCCAGCATCAGACTCATTTATTTCTCTTTTAAGACATTCTATAGCTAATTATCATATATACAGATTGAAACCAGTCAAACTGATCAAAGAACACATGAACTACATAAGACAATTGTACTGAATTGTAAGGCAAAGTGTACTTTTGCCTTTTTTGCTTTTATTTACTTATTTATTTTGAGACAGGGTCTCCCTGTGTAGTTCAGGCTAGCGTTGAATTCACGATATAACTCAGGTTGGCCTTATACTTGCAGCAATCCTCCTGTTTCAGCTCCTTGAATGCTGGGATTACAGGAGTACACACCACCATGCCTGACTCAAGGACACTTTAAAATATATTCTCCACACTGGAATATAATACCTTTTTCCCCTCTTTTTTTCTGTTATCTGTCTTTTATTTCATTCTTAATGTGGTCTTGAGGTACATCATTTTTTTACAAATGACTGAAGTTTATCCCTTTTGTGACAGAGTATGCTTCATTGTATATAAATACCCCATATTTTATCCTTCCATGTGTTGATGTCTTAATATGCAAGTGTGATTTTCCAGCTGTCGGCACTATTTATTCTTTTTTATATTAGATTCTTTTTATGTGCTTTTTTATACTAAATATTTTTCTTTTGAGAACAAGAGATTAAATATCTTTCTTAATATTCCTATATAATATAATGGCTGGTATTGTTTTACTTTGTTTCTGTTTCTCTGTTCTTTTCCTTAACCTTGGTATGTGTGTTGTACCTTGAATATCTCCATATAAGTGTTCAAAAAATAAGGGGAAAAAGAGAGAGAGGTGACTGTGAGTTTGAGGGTAAGGGCACAGCAAGGGCCACCTGAGGCACAAGCCTGTGATGCTCACTGAGGGCACTGGGCTGCAGGGGAGTGTAATGTGCCCAGATCTTTATTTCGGAGATAGCACTACTTTCTAGCATTATGAAGGAATCTCTGGGAAGATACAAAATAGGAATTTCTTCCCTTTCATAGCAAGAGCAGTGGACGGAGGTAAAATCTACTTGGTGCTGTTACTGGTTTAGGGGAGACAGGCAGAGGGAGGAACCTTGGCGTAGGAGGCAATGTTCCCCCTTCCTGAAGAACTGACCTTCATGTAAACGGACACGGGGCCCACACTTGTAATTTCTGACTTCCCGTGCTCAGTCTAGTACTTTTGGCTTAACAGTCAACTGAGCCCCTGTTAGGAGATCAGAGCCCTTCAGGAAACCCATGACCACGTTCAGTTCCATAAACACTCAGAATCCTTTCAAGGATCAGATCAGAAAACTGCGGGAAGCAATGCTGATGGCACGAGTTGTTGTGAGATGCATGGCCCATCCTAGTACCAAAGACGAAATCCTAAATGTCCTAGAGACTACTAACAAGTCAGAGAGTGTCAGAGGAACAAGGCAGATGTCAGTACATGGCACAGCGTGCGACTCAGAAATGGCACTGTCATTTTCGAAGTTAACAAACCTGCTTATCTTTTGATTGGATATCAGGGTGGTATTTTTGTAAAATTAAGGATGCTGCCTTAAAATGAGCACACGCTCACTTGATGATGATTAAAAATAACATCATAAATAATTTGCCAGATGCTGGGGAAGGTGTGAAAGGTGACATAATCATCTTATTCTTCAATCAACAACATGAGGCAGAGATTCTTACTATCCCCTCTTCCAAAGGTATAGAAAGATTGCATAAGTGTCTTGAGGTTTGTCAGTTCTTAAGGACTGGAACTCTGGTTTACTGCCATCACTGTGGAGGTGGTGGCAATTAACTTAAAAGCTTGTCTTTGCCTATGTTCCTAGATGAGTTAGTGATTAGTTAATATTTTCATTAAGACTGATATACATATGTATTTTTTAAACAGATGTCTAGGATATTTCGACACTCTTCTGGAGGAGGTCGATTCATCAAATCTCATGTCATCAGATTAAGGTACGTAAACCGAGTCCGCAACTTCAAACTAACTACATTATGGTGAGGCATGTAATCACTATGATTGATCAAGTGCCCTGCAAAAACGTGTGCAGAAACAGATATTTCAGAGATCTTAAGTAACAGAGGTCATGCTGTCTAACCATTTGTCACTCACAGTGGGGAGATGAGACAGAAAGTGTTGCATGACAGGAAAGTGTCAACCAGAGAGGAAAGATGCAGGAACGGTACAGATGGTGCTGCTAACATCATCCTACCCTTTAGGCAGAAATTATGCCTTTTTAATGTTTTTTTTTAATTTTAAGCTTATACAACCATCAGTTTATGGCTTTCCATGGTGACTTTTTCTTTAGAAGTCAGTGCATTTTGTTATTATTTTTACGTGTCTTTATTTTAATGCTTTGCTGAGAGGTTTAATTTCTTAATAAATTAAGCATGGTATTATTATCTGATACTAAATTTAATTACTAGAATCCATGCTGAATGCATATATATATATGCTATACATTATCCATATCATATATATGTAATAACAAAATTAGTACAAATATACACAAATCTTCTTCCCTTCTTGTTGGTAAGGTGAATATATGTGAGTTGTTAAATGATGAAGGAGTCCATGCCTTTTTTCTCTCTTGCCCTTCTTTCTTTTTCACATTTTTTATTCTTTTTTTTCCTATTTCTCCTTTTCTCTTTCTTCTTCTCTTCTTTTTTTCCACCTGTCTTTCAAACTAAATTAACCTTGAAAGGCCATTACAGGCTTTCCATGAGTACACATCACAAAATAGTATATATTTGAATCATTATTTAAATTATTTTTGTCTATAAACTGTTTTCCCTAGTGGCTCAATTATCAGCTGATCATGGCAGCACTTTCATACAAACAAAGTGTATTTTACATCCTTGGTTCAGGACTTATTCAGAGGGTCAGAAGTGGGGGCCAAGCAGTAGGCAGTGATGGGTACTGCGAGTGAAATCACCCGCTGAACTTCCTGCTTCTGGCTGACAGGCAAAGCATGAGCAAGAGCCTGGAAACTGCCGTGGGAAGTGTCTCAAGGGCCAGAGCTAGAAATGGGACACGTCATTTCTGCTCCCATCTCACTGGTCACAGTTCATTAAAGAATGAGTGGAGACTTGAAAAGAAGGTAGAAATGCAATCTAGCTCTGTGCCCACCAGGCAAATGAGACTGGGTTTGGTAAACAAGTGTTTCACACATCACTGAGAAATAATGACCTTGAGAACAACTGTTACTCAAAGACTTAAGAAGCAAATCCTTTGAGTGCATGTCAAGCCTGAATTTATGAACATCTCCTTCTACAAAACCCTCTGAACTATGAGCCAAGGAAACGCAGAAGATGATTTTTCCAGGCCTGTATCTCACCAGCATTTCTAGCATGTTGCCTTTACTCCCCCAGGGCTTCTAACTCCTCCAGATCATTTTACATCCATTCCAATTCCTTCATCAACTGGTGGTTTTAAAGTCTTGTGTGCACGCATATCATCCATGTGTTTCATTAAATGTACTGAGTCCTAAGAGGTAAAGAGTTTGTGAGTAGAGAAATGGCATTGTTTGCCTGTGTTTTGCCCTCAAGTCCAGATGAACACGGCGTGAACGTTCTCATGGTGCTCATGTTTCGGTACCCGTCCACTGACAGTGTGGAGCGAATCAGGAGGAAGGTGGAAAGGACTTTATACCAAAGTCTGAAGACCAGGCAGTTGCTTTTTACTATAAGTAGGCCATCACTTAAACTCACACGTAAGCCTTTGATTTTTATTTGCCATTTTCTAGTTTCCTCGTCTGTAAGTCCTTTATTTTCAATAATAATTAGACAGAAGTATTCTCCCATTAGAAGAATTCATCACTGATAAACATCAGTGTATAATTTTCTAAACCTTTTTATGTTTCCTCAGCCCAATCAGAAAATAAAATATTCTTGGGTTTTATTTTCCAGTACAATTCGACAATTTGAGCTAAATATCAACCAGAGTAGAGAGTTATTTACATATTATTTGGTCATGGAAAATTCCATGCCCTCTTACAAGTATGGATACTTTTAATAACTACAATATGGATACCTCAAATAATTAACATTTCAATTAATGAACATTTGAACAAAAATAATATGAAAAAGAAATATAAAATTCTTCCAACTAATTCTTATTTTATCCTAGCTATTGACAGTAAGAAGATGAGGAATCTTCTCAACAGTCGTAAGTTCCAAAATCAACAGTTAACTCTCTATTACACTGTAAAATAATGAAAATAGTTACAGAAGAGCTAGAAGCACTATTTCCAAGTATTTTCTCTCCTTTATGTTTTCATAAACCAAACTATTAGTTCTTGTATATTTTATTATTTTTTGTATCGTAAGTGTTAAATTTATAAATTCATGCCAAACGTAATTTTCCATAAGCTATGAAATATGCTTTAAAAATTATACAATATTCTAGATGTTATATTAATATTGTCTTTATTTCTCTTTTAATATCCTCTCACAATTCAAAAGAGTGCTTTTACTGATAACGAGTTATGATTTTTCTTCTGAAGTTTTTTGTTTTCTTGCATTTTATTGAAATTTCTCATTTTCTACCTCTCTCACAGCCCCAACCCCTATACCCAAGCATGTTTTGAGTCTTTTATGGACACAGATAGACCTATTAAAATGTTGTAAGGACACTATCAAGTCTTTTTAAAGATAGTTTTAAAGCCTAATTTACTGAAGGTTTGAGATTAGGGAATAATAGTTTATTTTAAACTAGACCTTTAAATCCTAGAAGATGAAGAGATCATTAACATCAAAGGCAAATCCTGACCTAAGCTCAACACTGAGCTCTCTCTCATTAGGTAAAGGCTGCTGGTTTGGACCTGGACATTGCTCATTTCCTGCCCTCTCTCCATCTCTTGCCAGCTGGGTGACCTCCATCAATGCATGCTCCCTCTCAAAGCCTTAGTTTCCTTATTCTGAAACTTGAGAAAACCTGTAAGTGTATCGAAAGCATTTAGCAGAGGACCTATACATGTTGATATTCAATCATCTGTTCCTTGATGAAATAAAAGTCAAAATGCCTGAAAAACTTCCAACAGAAAGTAAAGCACCTTTTCTGAAGCTTAGACATGTGCTGTGTAGTGAACTGCCACAGCACCATGTCAGGAAGTGAATCTGCAGAGGGAATAATTCCCCTGTATCTACCAGCCCCTTATAAGTCTGTGTTTCACCAGTCTGGCCAGTCTGTTCATTTCTTGAACCTCACCATCAGCTTAAAAACTCCTAGTTTGTGTCAGTTTCTATTTCCATTCTGCCTCTGCCTTGTGTGTTTCCCTCAAAAATGCCACAGTGCTGAACTCACTCCTCCTGCCAGTAAAAGGCATTTTAGGGAATCACTCAGTAAAACTGAGTAAGTTTCCCTGTGCACAAATCTATTGTGTTCTCAATTAAAATTTTCTTTGCTCATACTTAAGCTCGTTTATGACTTCATAGTCTACTTTAGCCATCTAGAGATGCTTTATAACAGAAGTCAGCCTTGGACTGAATTCCTTGAAACT
Source organism: Cavia porcellus (assembly GCF_034190915.1). NCBI lineage: Eukaryota > Metazoa > Chordata > Mammalia > Rodentia > Caviidae > Cavia > Cavia porcellus. The sequence goes on along the minus strand of NW_026947513.1, from coordinate 43,178,750 downwards.
TTAGTAAATATTTCTTCTGAACAGAGGTGCCCACAGGGAACTTCAGAGGCTCAGAGCAAGGCAGACTGGGCGCTGGTTTCTCTAAATAGCGTCCTCCAATATAAATTAGGATTCTGTTTTTTCCTTTTCCTGACAAACTAACGTGAGTGTCCATGGCAGGCTGTGGGATAAGGATGACACCTTCAAATGTACCACTGCCGGCATCCTCCTATACCATGAGGATTGTGCAGGGACAGGAGACGGCCATGGACGGAGAGTGGCCGTGGCAGGCCAGCCTGCAGCTCGCAGATGCGGGCCACCAGTGCGGAGCCAGCCTCATCAGCAACACGTGGCTGCTCACAGCAGCTCATTGTTTCCGAAGGTACGTCCATCAGGGGAGCCTTGAATGCCCTGCCCCAGTTTTCTCCTGCCAGTGATTCAATGTGCAGGAAAAGCCCAGTCTCCTGGGTCTGTTCTCCGACCCCTCAGGGTAGACACTGCTCTGTCCCTGAGCACACTCCACCCACTCTGTGCCCATCCATGATGCTTTATGTCATCAATGGTTTCCACCATGTATTTCCTCCGTTGCCAAGATTCTAGTGCTATGGGTACTACTATACATGGATCATTTTAGTGTAAAGACTATCATGCTGTAACAAGCTTAATCTCTTCCACACACTCAAGAAGCAAGTAGCCACTTCAGCCTTGCCTTTTTGCCCCTAAATCAGTACAGCTTCCCAGTATCTATATCCACTATTACTCCACAAATGAAAATTTTTATAGATGTCCCTCTTGGCAGCCTCCCTTCTTATTGCAGTCTCCAAGCTGCCTGGTGGACTCGGGTGATTCAGAGAGGTCTGTGAGGTCCTCACACGATGGCAGGGGTGACGTCCAGCCATGCAGGACCACTGTGCTGGTTGTCACTGTCGTGACTCAGTGGTGTCAGTTCACACACATGCACATACACAAACACAAACACACCGTAAAGCCGGGAGATGAGGTGCACGCCCTGTGTTTCTCCCTAAGGTTTTACCACCAGGGTAAAGGAAGCATTTCCTGTAAAGTCTCAATAGGCAAAGGCTCTGAGGAAAGCCCCTTTGCCCGACCAGTCGCATTATTCACAGACTGCAAAAGGAGCCCAACCTAGATGATTCAGGAAGGATTTCTATCACTTTCCTGTGAGTAACAATTCAGATGGTTTCAAGTCACTTGTACCGTTGTTTATGAGACGAGGTGCAGTGAAAATGACCTAATGAATTTAACATGGTTGTCTGTCACTTGCTTACTAGAGAAGACACTCACTTAACATATATTTATGAGTCCAAAAATAGCTAGCATCGTGCCCGAGGTGTGGATTTGAGTTGCAGTCACTTACTAGGACTTTGTGACTTATTCATGTTCACGTAGCTCCTCTGTCTTGGAACAGTTTTTGTATCATCCTTGTTATTTACAACTGATCTGTGGTTTATATAAATTATAAGTTACACATTATATAAATTTTGATAGTATGAGGGGATAGGAATAGACTCGAGGCAGAATATAAGAATGATTGGATGAAATAAGTTTAAAACTTTTAAGGAAAATTTAAGAGGGAGCAAAGAAATCTGGCAGTTGATGGTGATTGTTATGTCAAAGGAAATTTTTGTTTGCTTTTTTTTTTTAATATGGGAGATATAATTCAACAGAGTTGAAAAAAGTGATAGTGATCCTTGCAAAGAAGGATTCCATTTTTGGAATGATATAATTCTATGTAATCTCATAATGTATGAGAAAAAAGAATATTTTGAAGACAATATAGCTATTATGTAACTAGCCTTTAAATTTTGTAAATGTAGTTTTAATTCAGAAATCATTTTATTTTAAAACCTATGTGTAAGACAAATCTTAACACCTTTATTATCTATGAAAAATTATTTCAGTCTTTCTGAAACAGTTTAGGTTGGAGGGAAAAAGTTCTTGTGACCAGGAGACCTGGACCATTTCTTTTTTATCTTAACTGTTTTGAAGTGACTCTTACCGCAGAAGTCCCTAAACTCTGGGTCTCAGTAGCCTTATCCACAAAGCATGTTGACTTGGGTGAGCCTATTACAGGAGGATTCCTCTCTCAGACAATACGTAAAGGGAGGGGACGATTCAATTTTGTTTTCCTAGGTCACGAGCTCCTTATACTATTATATCTCACAGGATCCTCTTATCTAGTGTCTGGATTTCAGATGAATGCTACAGTCCTCAGATTACTGCTTTTATTAAAATCTCCCCTCACTATCTAAATTAACAGAACAGAGAAGAGAGGAACTCCCCTTCCTGTGCTTGAGTTCTTTCTCTCATCTTTGGGACAGTGGTGAATACTGAGAAAGCACTCGCCTTTCAGGCTTTCATTATTCTTAAAAGCTGATAATTCACCAACATAGTCTTCAGTCATAGAAAAGAAAATCCCATTTCAACTTCTGTTTACTTCCTTCTGCATAATTTACCTTCCCCCGTAAAATTTTAAGTTTCTATATATGCCCAGTCATTTTTAATGGGAATAATTTTAAAAAGGGTGAAGTAGGTTTTGGAGAAGAATTGGGTAGGTAAATAGATGACTACAGAGAATTTGCCTGCATTGTGACCTTTTGGGAATCAAATTGCATAAAGCCAGGATTAGTAAGAGGGACTCACCTGGGTGACTGGAAGGGTGGTGGAGGCTAAACTTCCAGTTAGGGAGCTTAGTCCTTGATTACCGGGAGCAGTGTGACCGTAATGGATCAACAACTCAGTGCAGATGAAGGCTTGCAAAGCACACATTGTGCTTAGCATCAAAAATCACCATAGAATCTAGTAAACAAAAGCCAACAACAGTCATAATAGATGAATGAATGGAAGACTCAATTTAGAAGAAACATGCCTCTTAGCATTCTTATTACCTACAGCAAATTGGGATTGCTTTTTATACTTTTCATTGAAATTAGGAAAAAAAAAAAACAAGAACCAAAGAGTTCCTAGTAAGTCAGTAATTTAAAAATTGAAAGTTAAAAAATTGGAAGTTGATCTTACTAATTAATAAGTTGTTAATAAATTGTACACAATTAAGGGCATGAGTCACAAGGAATCTTTTTCCCAGAAAGGTCCATAAATTCTTTCATCATAAGGGTCTTCCAGGAGCATAGTTCTAGTAGTTGGGGAGAACATAGTCTTAATGTTTTTTGAAGGATAAAACTAAGCATCACAAATCTTACCCCTTTACTTTTTATAGGAATAATAACTCAAGTCAGTGGATTGCTACTTTTGGCACAACTATAATACCACCTGCAGTAAAACGAAATGTGAGGAAAATCATAGTTCACGAAAACTACCATAAAGATACAAATGATAATGACATTGCTTTGGCTCAGCTGGCTACCCGAGTTGAATTTTCAAATGTAGTTCAGAGAGTTTGCCTCCCAGATTCATCTATGAAGTTGCCACCCAAAACAAGTGTATTTGTCACAGGATTTGGGTCCATTGTAGATGATGGTAAGTAATTTTAATCTGATTTTCTTTGCACGGGAATGTCTCCAAATTGAACCAGCTTTTTTAGGGAATCTATGTTAAGCTTTTCATTAAAATAATGTTGATGTTTCTGTATAGGTGGCCCAAGACAGAACAGACATCTGTGGGTTAAAAAATAAAAGAAATTTGTATCTCTGATTTCTTAATCAAATTACTGATGCAAAAAAGGATGGGTTAATACAGATGAAAATAACAGATTGTGTTAGATAATATAAGAAAGAACAAAAAGAAAGTATTTAATAACTGTATACTTCCTAAGTGTAAATAGTTTTAAATCACAATCATTTTTTGGCAAGAACTTAGGTCTCTTCTTTACTTTTAATATAAGTTTGCAATATATAATTACATTCACCTTGGGGAATTGAAAACATACATCTATACCACATCTTAATCATTTTTACATACACTGCCCTTCCCAACCCTTCTCCTCTCCGTCCCCAAGTCCTTCTTCATTTTAATGAGAATTTATGATTGTTACAAACATGAATGTTTTGAAAATTCTCATTTTTGTTTGCCAATAAGATTAGCATTTTTATTCTATTTCACTTAAGAAATACTTAATATCTTAAGTATATTATAAGAAATTAGATCAAAACAGGTCAATTACTTAAAGTGAAAACTAAGTATATAAGATTCTATCAAGGGTATCTTAAAGAGACTTGAAGACAAATGCTATTATATCTTAATCTAGTTCTTTTTTGATAAAATTCTATTACTGTGAAGTTTTTCAAACTATCCTAAGCCTATCCAAATCAACGTTGTGAGAAAGTCCTGCTTCTTTTTATTTTCTCTGCCCTTAACTGCTGGCTCATGAACATTCCCCAGCAGCCACACCCAGAATCCCTAACCTACTTCTTTTACAGTTACTCAGCTTCTCCTCATACCCAGCCTGTTCTGTGCTGGCGTCAGATTTCTGGTATGCACTGAGCATTCACTTCATTTCCCGTTCCCATTCCAAGACTATATTCTATAGTATGCTACTATACAGAAGATGTAGTAGTGTACTATAGAATAAACTATGGCAAATAGATTTGTGCAGCTGTGTCCTGGTTTCTACCTATATAGCTTTTAATAAATCAGTAAATCTCCATGACTTCCATTTCCTTATATGAAAAATGTGTCAGTTGGACAAGATCAGTATGAGTTCATAAAAAGAAACATGCATAATATTTTTCATAATATATATGCGATGCACAATACAATATAAAACTAGGGCATATATATTCAGGGCTTCTTGCATGAACTCGTTTAAGATATCATTATGGTTTGAATCTCAAATATTTTGCAAAAGTCGTGTACTAAAGACTTGGTCTCCAGTTGATAGACTTTCGTATGGTGATTGAATCATGAGAGCTCTAACTCCATGGGTGGATTAATTCTCTAATGGACTTATACTTTGATAGTATGATTGAGAAATCCTGGAAATTTAGGAGATAGGACCTACATTGTGGTGGCCAGCGCTTGGAGTCTCTATCATGTCCCCAGGTCCCCTTTCCCTGGTGCTTTTACTCTCTGCTTCCTGGCTATTATGTGATGAGCAGCTTTGCTCTGCCATGACATTCTTCACTGCCACAGACCCAAAGCAATGTTCACAACCACAGACTGATATCTCTCAAATCATGAGCCAAAATAAACCTTCCCTCCTTTAAACTATTTTTTTCACATATTTTGTCACAACAAAGAAAAGTAACCAGCATACACAGAAAAAAAAATTAAGAATAATTAAGTTTAATTAAATTTATGCTTTTGCTCCTAGAACTATATCATTTACCTCCCGTGTCTTACGGTTGGGTTTGAAATATACATTCTTTGTGTAACAGGACCTACACAAAATAAGCTTCGTCAAGCTAGAGTGGAGACCATAGGTACTGATGTGTGCAACAGAACGGATGTGTATGACGGTCTGATCACTTCAGGGATGTTGTGTGCCGGCTTCATGGAAGGGAAAGTAGATGCGTGTAAGGTGAGTGCAAAGTCAAGATCAAACTGTAAAACTTGGCTATTTCTAAGTTTTGTACATATTTACCTGGGTGAATTCAAGATCTAAATTTATTCAATAAGCAAATGTTATGATATTGTTTTTACAGTGTGGCAACACAAAAATTAATCACTTTTTATGCAGTATTTTATTTAATGTAATGAGATATAAGTGGTATTATAATTATCCCTACTTATAAATCAGGCAATTTATATTCTATTCCATGCTTTTGGTTCACACAATTACTTTTATGATCTACTGTTATTTTCTTAAATGCAATTTTAAAAAAAGACAGAGAAACTTGTCCTCTGAAGACCGTGTCATTCGTCTCTATTATCACATTATTTTCCTCCTCCAGTTCTCTGTAGTCTGTCTCATTCTTTGATAGAATCAGGTGTTACTGGTGTAACACCTGAAATAGTTTTCTATCCTAAACCTAAAATGCAGGATCAACCCTGAGAGGTTTAAATGCTGGACTTCTAGCTGCTAGACCTCTTCATCTCCAGTGATCTGTGCTCTTCCTCAGTCTCCTCACGCCCCACGTCACACACTGGGCCTTAGCCTCAAAAATGGCTCCACCTCCAAAGTTACTAATTGCCATCTTCCTACCTGACTACCATCCTTTTCTTTTGCTGTCTCCCTGCTTTCCATCTACTCTGGGGTCTCTGAGTATATTTTCTATGTTACTACTTCATCTCACTCCCAATACATACTGTTAGTATCAAATATTTGTGGAAAGATTCTATACCCATTAATTGAAATTTTTTTTGTATACTGGGATTGAACTCACAACCTCACGTTTGCCAAGCAGACACTTACACCACTGAGCTAAACTTCCAGCTATACCCATTAATTGAAATTGGCTTAATTTCCATTAATTCCTCAAGCCACTTCAGTGTACTTTTTCTGTAAATCTCACCAAAATAGCTGTTCTTAAGCTCTCTGATGACATCTGTGTTCTTAAAATCCACCAAATATTTTGGTTCTATGCTTTTTCTATCTTATAGCAGCATTTAATACTGTTTACCATTTCTTTCTTTTGAAATATTGCCTTTCTTTGGCCTCTAATGATTTTCTACCCCATTTTCTCCCGCTACTCCATATCCAGTTGATTATCTGGATCCACAGACTCTATCTTCTTAAATATCTTTCCTTCTCCATTGTCTCTTCTGCTTTTTCCTCTCCCATCAGACAACTACTCTAGCCCTACTACTTATTTCCTCAGTATCACTTTTATAATTTTAGTAAATTACCAAATGAAAGTCAGATTTATTTTTTTTATTTCAAAGGGAATAAAACAGAGCAATAAAATGAAACAAAACAAAAACAGTAATAGGACTGAAGGAACTCCACCATCACTGCTATATTACATGCTGGTATCCTCTGAATAGTTGCCCAGACCACTGGCCCCAGGCCTGCTTGGTCAATCAAATAACATAAATGTTGGGCTGTTTCCCTGCTTTGGTTATTATCATCTCAGCCTGTGTCGTGTCCAGCTGCGCGTGGATGAGGAGTGGGGAGGGAGGCAGAGGCAGCTTCCTTGCTGCTCCCCTCAAGCCAACAAGGCCTCTGCTGGCCCACGGGGAGGCTGCAGTGCCTCCTCCCTGTTTCTCCCAGTGGCTAGCAGGGCCCCTACTGGCACATTCAGGGTGAGGGCACAATGCTCCCTTGGTGCTTCTCGTGGGGGCCGGTCCTCTGTTGACACATGGGGGACGTGGACCACATTTCTTCCTTATTGCTTCTCCCCAGCAGCCAGCAGAAGTAAGACTGATTTTTAACTAGATGATAATCTGGTCATGTCAAATCCCTCCTTGAAAATCTTCAGTGCATTTTTATAGCCTTACAACAACAACAACAAAAATAAAATAGTAAAAAAAGAACCTCTTAACAAAAGCCCAAGATCTACAAGGCTCCACACGGGGCCATATCATTCCAGCCTCATCACGTACCACCTTCTCTCCCCACACGCCCGAGCCCCATCTACCTGCAGACCCCTCCACGTGCAAGGCTCCCTCAGTCACAGCACGTTTAGAACCCTTCCCTCTGTCTGGACGACATTTCATCCCCACTTTCCTTTTCATGGGCAACCCAGCTTCTTTCAGCAATTAGCTCTGCTTTATTCCAGTTATAATCCCTGATCAGTTGGACTTCCCCGTGGGGTGTTTCCACAAGTACACTCCACTGTTGTAACTTTGCATTTGGGGGGTTGCTTAATAAACTTAAACTTTAAGCATAAGGGCCTATTCAGTTTCAGTCATTATATTCTTAGTATCTATAAAAAATCCTTGTACATATAACAATTGATTTTTAAAAATTACCTTAAAAGCAATTGAAAGAGATCCAGAAGAGTAAAATACCTTGTGCAAGTTCACCTGGTCAGCAATTAAGAGGACTGAGCTGAAGCTCAAACAGTCCAGCTGCTGTGAGAACTCACTTTCAACTGCTACAAGTATATCTCTGTACTTAACTCTCCTTTGTCCCAAAACAGACTTAAAGGGCTTTTGAAAATTCATCAAGGAAACATGAATACCAAGTAGTAAAAAAAAACAAAAAAAGAAAAGGAAACCAATGGTACATTCACTGTAGGTTAAGCTAAGAATATTCAAGGGAAGGCTTTGAAATTTCCTACTTGTGTTATCACAAATAATCTCATGTTTAGCATTCTATATGTTTAAATGTTATTAAAGTCACAAAAATAATACATGTATGCTGAACCAGGGTATAACCATTCCATATGAATAGAGGTTAACATTCCTAAAAATAACAATGCACTTTAAACTTTAACATAAAATCTTAACTAGTCTATGTTCTGGTTCTCTGCTCTATGTAACAATTTCCTTTTTATTTATGGAAAAGAAATAATTATAATGACCATTGTGGTAAATTAAAGGGATCAACAATTTTAAACATATGTTTGCTTTTATTCCAGGGAGATTCTGGTGGACCTCTGGTGTACGACAAGCATGATATCTGGTATATTGTTGGGATAGTAAGCTGGGGACAGTCATGTGCTCTTCCTAAAAAGCCTGGGGTCTACACAAGAGTGACTAAGTATCGAGACTGGATTGCTTCAAAGACTGGTCTCTAGCATGGGTGGTTCATTATTTACATCCATGGCTTGCAGAGCTGAAACTCCTCATCTTGTATATTATTTAAATTCCTATGTTTGGAATTGTTGCTTTGGCTAGATGTCAAAAAACTGTTCAGGACCAGACCAGTACAATATAATGCAGCCTTTGTGTACAAATGACCAAACTCTCCCTATGACATGATGAAGAAGACACAGCAAGTGACAGGTAGCACTAATTCTTCATCCAAAAGAGGAACCAAGGTACTCATTAATAAATAAATGCCTGAAGATACCTTGCCTCTGTGGGAGATGAGGACCATCATTTTTCACAGGCTGTGAGGAGCTGCCAAGCTGTCACAGTCTTAGCTCATGCAATATCTGGGGCACCTAGGATTCTTCTCGTGAAAATCAAACAACAGTCTTTCCTGAAAGTTTGGGGCTTCAATACTTTACAACTGAAGAGAGAACATTTAATGAAAAGAATGGAGAAGCATATAATCTTCGATATAATTTGAACTCTCACCTGGGTTTATATCCCACAGTATGGAACATTATCATTCACCTCAGAAGTTGTCATCTATTTAAATGTTTCTGAACTTGCCATTAGCACCATTATTTACTTAAGCACTCATGTCAGGAAGCGTGTTGTGTCACAAGAAGCACTTCTGAGTTCTTCTTTAACAGGATCTGCCATCCGTGCATCATTCCAGTCATCCCCGCAAGAAGAAAAAGGAGACTCTTGGGAACATTTTTCCATTAGTAAAAGAAGGGTGAAAAACATACTGGATTGCTTGCTAACACAGTTGGTTGCAAATGATTACTAACAGGAAAGACTCTAAATTTTTGATGGAAGGAATCATCGAATCACTTAATTAGAAATCTCTGTATCAGAAGATGACGAGTGGTGTTTTGTTAAGTTTGCAGCTCTCTTGTGTAAAACATGCAACACAGAGCTGGATTTTCACTAAGTGCTGAATAGGTTACCATCTGTTGTCATGCTTTTCACAACAGAAAGCCTCTGGACTCACCTATAACCCTCAAATGTGAGACTTCAATTTGTTGCTCTAACTAGTCAGAAAAAAAAAACTGGCCTATTCATTTCTTTAATGATTGAAGCTTTTGTGTCTTTTTACATGCCTATGTTTATATGCAATTTATTTAAACAAGATAAATATAACTAAAAATATCCTTGTTGTTACAACTCAGTAATATACACATAAAAGGCTCAAGCACACATACTTCTTTTTTAAAAAGGAAATTTCCCCAAATTCTGAATTAATGACTTGTAAAAACTGGAGATCATCAAGAAAAAGAGAGTTAAAAACTTAAATTCTTACATTTACTTAATTTAAATTTTTATGCCTATATATAGCAAAGAAACATCTGAACCTTTGCAAAGAATATTTAGTGCTTTCAAAATGGGCCTGAGTGATGTGGATTTTTATATTAAAGTTAATAAAATCTCTTTTGGTAGATACAGGAAAACAAATCTGTCTACAAAAATTACTTTTCCCTATGCAAGTTGTATAATAATGATTACAGGATTTTGTGTAATTTTATTTATATTTCATAAGACTGTGATAACTTTTTCCGTAAAAGAATCTGTGAAACTGTTTATATTGATTTAATTATTTCTCCTCACTTCCATTCGGTGATAGTTTAACACAAGTCAGAACATTTGTGGTTAAAGTGCATTGCCAACTTGATTGGCTTTAGGATCGCCTTAGCGGTGATGGTGAACATTCTAGAGATGAGTGCCCAAACTGCAACACACAACCCACTTATTTATTGCAAAGTGAAAACTGTGCAATTAAACCTGAATACTGCGGTTTTAGTTTAGAAAAAGCAACTCACAAATTAACATCTTTTCTCTTAAAAGTTAAACAGCACATGTGCTGTAGATTTGCCTTACTTTTGGATGTGTCCAGATGGGCCCTCGAGGTGTAACCTTAGGACTTACAAACAGTCATTTACATTTGCTCTGTGCTGCTGTTGTCTTTGCTGCGTCCTGGGCAGCATGACCTAAGCAAATACCCTCTACTATGCTCTTCCATATTGGTGTTTCTGCCTTGGAGCATACTAACGATGGACTAAACCCCTGGAAACCTGAGCCAAATTAAGCTTCTCTTCCTTTAGGGTGTAGGTGTCGGTTATTGTGTCCTAGCAATGGAAAACTGACTAATATAAGAAACGTGTAAAAAAAAAAATAGGGTCATTGCTATGACTATGCTTGACCATGTGATTTAAAAGGCTTTAGAACTTGCTTGAAGGAGGTTCTGGGAAAAGTCCAGATGCTAAATGGAGAAGCCCTAGACTTCTGTTACCAGAAGCAGATGGGTGATCTCAGCGGTGCTATAACCACAGTGCTGACAGAAAAGCAGGCAGCAAAGCCAAGGCTCAGGTTTCAGTTGGAAACAGGGATTTCACTGACACCTTGAGTAGACCCTATGTGTTTTGTACTCTGGCAATAAAAAAAAGTGTGCCATCATTTTGCCCACATCTTGCAACTTGGTGGGAGACTGAGATTAATGGTGATAGACAAATCGATGTAGGACAGAAAATTTGAAGACATCTCAGCATTCAGGCTGTCACATGAGCACGGTTAGCTACTTTTAACCAGATTTATAGTGATAATTGAGATCAAAACATAAAGAAAAATTTGAAAAACTTAAAACCATGTGTAAACTTGGGGCCAAGAAGGTGTTCAAAAAAATAGTAATATTAAAAAGAAACAGATGACTTTGTATAGGAATAAAAACAAAAATGCCTTGAGTCATCTCATAATTTAGCAAGACTCCACCCATCACAGGCACAGGGATGAAAAAGTATAAATCTTTCCTTTAAGAAGACTTCTTAGGACCTTTGCTTGAGGAAGGACTTCCTGGGGAATTGGTTCCCAGGATTCATTTCACTGAGTTCAGCCATTCAGGCACCCAGAGGCTATCACAGCATGGTCTAAGGAGCCTGGCTGTTGCTTCTGCTAGCAGGAAACCTTGAGATCATCTGTGTGACGTTGAGTTTTACTGGAAAGCAGAATACAGAAGCTATGTAGTCATGGAGGCTTCCACCCAGATTTTAAAAAGAGGGCCAGGAAGGCCAGACAATGAGCCTTCTGAATGGTGACGTAGAGACAAAAGGAATCTGGAGATGTCAGGAACATGGAACATCTGAGGAAATCACAAGCAGTGCACAGAATCAGCCTAAGAGAAAAGACTTGTAGGTTGCAACCAACAAGGTCATCAGGATTGGGCCACCCAAACTCTCTGGCGAATGTATCTCACCATTTGCTTTACAGGCTGGTTATGGAGCTACAGGACTTTGCGTTTGCCCTGCTAATTTTCAGTATTGTTTGGGACTGAAATTTTTCTCATTCCATAGTCTTCCCATTTTGAATCAGAATGTTTACCTTCTACTATTGTATGTTGGGGTATGTAACTTTTTGCTTAAACAAGGATTCACAATTAAGAATTTGCCTTGTGTCTGATAGGAGACTGGCTTGGACTTCAACAATGCTGAGACTTCTGAGACTTAGGGAGAGAGATTATTGTATTTCAGTTATAGATTGGACAGTTGTATCATATTAGTCAGAACTATTACCTCATGTTTATTTGGAAATTAAGTATAGTTTAAGCAGATGTGTTTGAGTATCAAGTTGATGAAAGGTGGGATGTGACAGTTAAGGTAGATTGCTAATTTAATTGGGATATTTCCAGAGGATTATAAAGCACATTTCTGAATGTTTCTGGGTAGGTGATAAAGGTCTGACTTTAGAGTATATATCTGGTTCCTTACCTCTTTTTGGTGTTTTCCCCTGGTTTTACTCCCTCCTTGATGTAAACTAATCATCTTTGCTTTGCTATGCCTCCCCACCATGATATTTCTGCTTCAGAACCAGCTGACCATAACTGAATTCTCTGAAACTATGGGCCAAACTAATCCTGCCCTCCTTTAAACTGTGGATGCCAGTATTGTGTCCCAGAAACAGGAAAGAAAACTGATGAATTCAGAAAAATAAATACAAATATTCACAAGGAAATCTAAGCAATGGAAAATGGATTTTTAAAATCCTATTTTCAGTTTGGCCTATTATTAAATGGTGTTATGGAATCATATAATATTTTTATTTCACATTTTTCATCTTTCAAATGGGACATTAAACTATTTACCTCATAGAGTTTTTGTGAGGCTTTCCAGATGACTAGTGAAGTCAAAGAATATTTAAGACTTAATCAAAACCGTAAGGTTTATTGTAAAATTGTATCAATACAAATAAATGTTGAAAATACATTAATGTTATAAAGAAGTTTTGCTTGTGGTTTAAATTAATCAGTAAAGACACAGTAGGTGTTACCTCTTATGTGGAGACACTATAGTAATATTCCTTATTATGTTTGTAGGAAAAAAGCCAAACAACATGTCAGACTTTTCTTAGAGACAGATCAATTTTATTAGACTGATAGTAATCAAAAGCAAAATCTTAACATAATCTTAGTGGAATTTTGGGTGCTGTAAGAACTAAAGAGTTAGTTTGTAATGCCAGAAAATGATTGAACTAAAAATCTTTGTTAACAGTTGGTTTCACTCAGTGATACACTAAATTCAGCAACAATAAGAACATTAAAAGTGTATCTTTGGAATCTACCTTGGGAGTGTATAAATTTTTTTAAAGTCAGAGAAATAATGTGTGGGAACATTCTTTCATTCAATCATAAAAATGAAAAATGGACTTACTACCAAGCCTGAATTAATGTTAGATTCATAACTTTTAGTACAAGGAAGAATTTCAGAGATTATCTTCATCAATCTTCTTCTATGAGTAAAGGGATATCAAGGCCAAGAGTATTTCTTCAGGGTCATACAGTGGGGTACTGTGGGGAGTAACTGAGCAACAGCTGAGCTGTGGCTGAGCCATGGTTGGTTGGCGAACCCATTGGGATTAGAGCAGAGTCCCAGGAACACGGAATGCCAGAGGCAGACCATGTACACAAGCTGACCTCCAGTGCAGTTGTGTGTCAGCAGGTGTCCAGCCTTTTAGTGGTCCCCCAGTTAACTACAGCACAAATAGCTCTGAGAATGATCTACTTTCCAGGGTCTCAACAAAACACTGAGACCTTGAGTTTTCAACCCCATCGCCTGCTTCCCCGTCCCACCTTTATACTGTGTATAAATAAAGACTTCAGGGCTGGCACGACGTTGCTGCTTCTCCATCCGCACCCACATCCCACCTGGCCCCAGCTTGCTTTTCTTAGGTGTTTAGTCCTTTCTTAACCCCCTGTAGGTCCCTGGCAGGACCCCACTGGCCATGAAGGATGTCGCGGGGTGCAGCAGTGAAGGAACAGAACTGGACGTTCTTGTATCCAGTCTGCTCTTCCCTCTGATATCAGTCTGGGTTCTAGAGGTTCCACAGCCAGAAACAACAGAGTGCTAGAGTCCTTGAAATGAAATGATAATTGCCACAAAAGTTATTCTTGAAAGAAAAAGTTTATGACTTTATGACTAAGTTTATGATCAAGACAAGAACCCATTTAATATTATACATAAGCCTATATAAAACCTTAATATAACTTAAATCAGAAATCTACACAATGTTTTAAAATGAGCAGCAAAAGCTTTTGGACTTTACTAAAGTGTCAAATTTTTTGTCTTTGATCTTTTTAGTGGTCTACTACAAAATCTGTTTTACAAACAAAACTATAGGAGGCCATAAACTGCAGAAAGCTAAAACCCTTTTAATTAGAATGTTTTGTAAAAGCTTACAAAAATGAACATTATTTTACAGTTCAAGTTTCTTTCTTTAAATTTTAACTATAATTAATAAGAAATGAGGAAAATAATTTTATTATATAATTTTGAAAAGAGAAACATGCATTGCTGCCAGCTGTCTTTAAGCTATCAAATATATCTGCCTCATGATGTTGTGACACCGTTATATTAAATTATGAAAGTAGAGAATATTTAATATCTGCTCAAAAAATGCAGTTATTCTGGGAATGTAGCTCAGTGGAAGTGTATCCATCTAGGATGAACAATTCCCTGGGTTTGATCCCAATACAAAAGAAATGACACAAAGAATATTAACCACATCATCAAGGACAGGCAATGCTGCACCTGTGCTGCAGTTGTAAGGAAGATTTTATATACCATTAACATTTTTACCAGTAGTGCAGTTTTGTATGTATCACCAGTATTTCTGTTTTATTGATATTGTATTTAGCATTTTCTCATGAGAAACATATAGTGCATCTCTTGTGGCTAATATTAATCTATCAAAAAAGAAAAATATTAGCCAATTCAAATAAATTATGTATTTGTTAGTTTTAAGGATAAACATTATCCATCTTTATTTTATTTAAACCATATTTTACCATAGTATGACCAACAGTCATTGGACCTTTTCCAGTGCTAATATGTAGCTGACAGTGGAAAATACCAAAACCAGCTGAGATTCAGCAAACAGAAAAGTATTATTTTAAATTATTAACGTTTCAGCAACTTAAGCCACAAAGCTATGCCACAGAGAATATGCTAATCATGTGTCATTGGTTTTTCTATAAAATCCTATTTTTGATACACCTTGGTTCACCCTCAAAGTATGTCTTTCCAGAGTATTGCAGAGAAGGAAGTTGTCCTGTTTGATAGTTCTCTTTTCTTACTCCCAGTCTCACATAGTCACCACTAAAATGTTTAAATGCCCTCTCCTAAATACATCCAGCAGGAAAAGTTTCACAATTACATAGAATTGCCATATTTTATGGTTTTAATAACAATTTTTCATCTATATTCAAAACAAGTACCTTCCAGTGAACTTCAAGACTTTATCTTCCTATTTAGATCTAGGTGGAGATTCCTCAATCCTAGAATAAGTTTTCAACCCACTAATGTTTCTCCTACAGGATATACTCTTTAAGAAAAGAGAGTTCAAAGGTTAAATGTTCAAGTAGAGCTGAACTATGAAGAAAATAAGTACAGTAGTTTTAAGTGGAGAAGAGAAAAAGCAGAATCTGAGACTAAAAGAAAGCCATGGGAGAGGCAACTGCTAAGTCACACTACTTGATAAAAAGTTTCATAAAAGAAAATAGATGAAATTAAAAATAAATTTGTTTTAAAAACTGAAGAAACCAAATGACTTATTAACTCTTTTAAATAATTAAGGGAATATTGCAATGGTGCTAGTTTAAGGCATTATTTTTATAATCCTTGCAATGGTGCTAGTTTAAGGCACTATTTTTATATTCCTTGCATTTAATCCTATCTTGGATTTCTTTTCTTTTTTATTTACTTCCAGCTCCAGTCCTCACTGCAGTCTTTTAAAAGTGCTGTAAGCATCCTGTGATGTCCCAGTCTCCACCCAATCTCTTGGATGACACTCTATTTTCCATATCACTTGAAACAAATGTGGGTGCCAAAACTGTTTTGGAAATTTAACATATGCTTGGAATATGAATATCAAATGTTTGCTAAAACTAGTTAACATTATTAAGCCCATAGTTAAAAGGACAGAAATTAATGTTTTGCTTTGGTATTATGGCCAACAGAATTCTGAAATGGTACTCTAAGAGCTTCTGCCTTCATCCTGCTATGAATATGATGAGATATGCACAAGCAAGAGAGGTTTGCAGATGTGATTAAAGTTAAGATTTTAATATGTTAAGGCTTCCACATCAAAACAACAAACGCTTTTCACTGTTCTAGAAGCTGGGAAGTCTAAGATTAAGACAATGGTAGATTCAGTGTCTGGCGATGTGATAGACATCACATTCTTCCTTCAAGCTCACATGATGGGAGAAGCAGGGCAGTTCTCTGTGGTTGCATCTCAGAAGTAGGTGTTTCCCTAGCAGAAAAAAAGTCAGAGAGATTCCAAGGATGCAAAGATACGCACTTAGCTCTCTTAAAGATGGAAGGGCCCTGTGTCCAGGAATATAGGAACCAGGACAGCCCTGGCTGAGAGCAAGCAACAGGCTACTTAGTCCTGCTGAAAGGAAAAATTCTTCCAATAAGCTGAAAGTGCTTGGAAATGATTCTTTGTCACTTCCTCCCGGCAAAATTCCAGCCAGATACTTGCTTTCTGCTACGACCCTTAGGAAAAAACCTAGTTGAGTTTACCTGGATGTCTGACTTAGAGAATAAAGATAGATAACAAACAGCTGTTGTTTTAAGAAACTCAGCTCCTGATAATCTAGTACACAGTAACAGAAAACCGACAAAAGTATACACCTTTTTCTTGAAGTACAGGGTATTGAACTGAAGGCCTTAACATTGAGCTACACTTTAGCCCTTTTTTGACTTTCTGTTTTGACACAGGGCCATACTGCCTTAGAATATTTTATTGCTCTGTCATTTTGAACACTCTCTCTCTCTCTCTTTCTCTCTCTCTCTCTCTCTCTCTCTCTCTCTTTCCTCTTCTCTCTAGTTGTCCACCTAGCAACTCCAGTGGACAGTTCTTCCCCAGGGATTTCAGAATATCCCCACTTCTTCAGTCAAACACTACGAAAAAGACCTCCAATCCCTCACACTCACCCTGGCTGCACTGGTATGTCAATGACCTTTTATTTTTCAGCCCTTCAAAAAGGACTGTAGGGCCCACACTACCTCTCATTAAATTCTTGAGGAACAAAAGTGTGGCATCCAGTTGAATGGTCTCTGAGGTGAGGGCTTGGGGCCCCCCATAGTGACCCTCAGTAGCTCTTCAAGACCTTGTCCTCATGGTGAGGAATGAAGAAATGGGGTTCTTAGTGGAAAATGGAGTCACAACTGATATAATGTGCAACACAAGTCTATTTAAACTGTGGGTTCAGAGGAAGCAAGAGAGGAGCTATCAACAGTAGGGTGCTCTTGAAGATGGAGCACATTCCACTCAAGATGCCCAGTGAGTCTGAAGTGTACTTCAAATTCATAGGGGAAGCTGGTTTCTAAAATTAACTGTTTTACTGATTGGTGCCAAGGGTAAGAGCATAGACTATTCTAAGTGGACCTTGAGGAGAAAGGGCCAAGGGTAAGAGCATAGACTATTCTAAGTGGACCTTGAGGAGAAACTTGGTTAGGCTCTGTTTAAGGACATGATTAACCTTTTAGAATCCTGAGGTGAGGGCTTGGGGCCCCCCACAGTGACCCTCAGTAGCTCTTCAAGACTTTGTCCTCATGGTGAGGAATGAAGAAATCAGGATCAGCCTTTGTTTCTGGGAAGAGGACAGGGTAAGTTGGGGATTTCCTAAACATGCAGTAAATGTAAGTAGCACTTTCACAAGCATTACATGTCTCAAGCATACAGTAAGGTACATTTTTTAAGCATGTGGTACACAGAGAAGCATGTGAACTTTTTGCCATCATCAGTCAAAGATAGCATGTGATGATTTTACAATGTCAGCTATATAGTTCGTGCCCTGTGTTGTTTTATTTTGTTTTTTGTTTTGTTTTTGTGTGCATGTGTGCATGTGTGTGTGCGTGCATGTGTGTGTATGTGTGTGTGTTGTGGCCTATGGTCCTCTAATGTGCCTCTACTGAAGGATACCATGTCTGGAAAATCTTTTCTTTTGGGGGCTTCTTAGCTATTTTTGACTTTGGATCCTAAATTTCTTGCTCCTTGCAAAACTCCTCTGTTTTCCATGGAGATCCCTGAGAAAGAGCTCCAGAAACAGATTTAATTCCAGTTTCTTTTGGGGACCTCAAGCAGGGCCCAAAACTTTGGCCCTAACAATCCCAACAAACTTGCTTTCTATTTCTAACCAGAAAAAAAGGGACAAACTTCAGGGCTACTCACAGAAGCTGGAGACTTCCTCTAGCCCGTGGCCTTTTCATCCGAACAGCTGGACCTTGTAATGAAAGTGTGGCCTCTCCGTTTATTGATCTTAGGATCAGCTACATGCCTTATTCCTAAGGCCAAAAAGGTGACTCTCCACCAGCCCTTACAAGGACACTCTTCACACAACTTCTCTGACCTTCTCGGCCATCATGCTTCAGCCCTTTTCCTAGCCCTGGCCTGAGTTCGCCCTACACCCTCAGCTCTGAGCACCTTCAGTCATCTCCCGCTGCTCATCTGTTTTAAACCCTGTCAGGCTCCTCCCAATACCTGCCTCCCCAAATGGCACTACTGAGCTCCTCATTTTGTTCTCACCCTCTTCCATCACAGAACCTTGGAATGTATTCCAGAGTCCCCTATCTGGCTTATTGATGGGAGTGCTTTAAAGACCACCCCTTCCCAGGCAAAGTCATTGAAGGCTGCCATGAAAACCAGTTCTCCAGCTCTTTGAGAAGTAACCGAGGTGGCAGCCCTCCCCACAAGAACTCATCACACTCACTGGAGCTCCACCTCTCAAAAAAGATAAAACCATTGATATTTACACAAATTCCAAATGTGTATCTAATGTCCTCCTACATCTGCTGTGAAAGGATTTCTTGCAGAAAAAAAAAATGCCCCTGAAAAACATGGGTCCCTAATGCAGGACCTTCTGGGGTGACTCTTCCACTCCATATAGTGAATGTCATCCATATCAAGGGCCGCTAAAGGCCTAACTCACAGGAAGACCATCTCAGACATCATTTATGGAAAAAAATGAAGCTAATAGAGTAGCAAAACAGGCACTTACCAACTCTCTCGCCTTTCTTCACTTTTTGTTCCCTACTATACCTTCTTACCCCCAAGAAATTACTCTAAGAACAGGGGACACTTTAAGAGGAATAGTGTTCATTCTACATGAAAAATTGGTCTTTAAAGCTCACAAAACAAATCCCTCTCATCTTTCCTTGAGTGGTTATAGGCTGGATCATTCTCTTTGCTCCAATTCCTCATCCTCATGTACATCTCACCTCTAGTTTTAGGACCTCTCTGCAAAACATTATCGTCCAGTGCTTGATATATCAAACCCCATAGTAACCTCAGCCTTCCTGCTTCTGCAGCCATCAATTTCAGAGATCCCTCCCTGGCACTAGCTGACAAATAAATTCTGCTCACATGCCCCCAATAAAAACCAAAGATACCTCCTTGTCCTAGTTGACGCCATTTCAGGATAGAGGCCTTTCCTACATCAAACTAAAGGTCCTCTGAAGAAGCACATATCCTGCTCACTGAAATCACCCCCTGCTTTGGACTGCCAACCTCCAACTAAACCAATAAAGGACTTGAACTTACCTCACACATCACCCAGCAGGTAGCCTCCTCCTTAAATGTAATCAAGAAGTTCCACATCCCATTTCAACCCCAAACCCCAGGTAAGGTTAAAAGGTTAATCATGTCCTTAAACAGAGCCTAACCAAGTTTCTCCTCAAGGTCCACTTAGAATAGTCTATGCTCTTACCCTTGGCCCTTTCCAAAATCAGGTCTCTTCCCCTCAATGCTCAGCCCCTTTAGATTCTACACAGAAAGCCTCTCACTGCCTTCAAGTGCCCTTCCTCCAATCCATATCTCCCCTACCCTCTTTTGAATCCCTTACTAACATCCTTTCAAATACCCTTAGGTATCTCTTGTGGAATTTGCTGACCCTCCCCTCCTCAACCCTCTGGCAGCCTGGACACCCTCCCTCCTCCATCCCTGCAACCTGGAGACTCGGTGTATAAAGCCCACTAAACCCTCTCAGGGATTAAATCCAAATGGACAAGCACTTTCAAGTAATTCTGACCACCCTAATAGCATCAAAATTAACAGGTCGTACCTCTGGGTCCACTTCTGTCTATAAAAGGACCCCCTTGACTAGAGCATACCAACTGGATTCAGTCCGTGAAGATGTCCAGGCTGCCTCCTGTGACTGAAGAGATGGAAAGCATAGCTAGACAGCCCCATTAGACCCTGTCTTTGTAACTTTGTCCAGTTTTGACCATGCTAATAGAAGAATTCCCCATTATTTGCTCTCTTCCTTCCTAGACACCATAATCTAAGACCTATGGCTACAAGGAACCTGCTCAGACTCTCCTCCAAACAAATCTGCACTTTTACTTCCTGTGTTGTTCTGCTCTGATCCTGTCTTTCTCAGTGTTACTCATCTTCCTCACCCCTAACAAAACATAGAACGTTCCTAGGTAGACAGTCAGACACTCCCTCACACAGGTAAAATTGTCCAAACCTTTTGGGAGGGTTAGCTTGTGAGAGACATGAGGAGACCCAAAAGTGGGTGGCCATGGAGTCCACTTCACAGAGGAAATTTTATAGAGCAAAATCACTAGGTGGGTACAACATTATACAAAACTATGATCAAAACTACCTAGTTGCTTAGGTAATATTGATCCAGTGGGAATCCAGTGGGGAACCAGGTCATGTAGCAAGTATACATGGAAAAATCAAAGATCTTATTTAGGAAAGGATGGATTCTAAGGTCTTGACCACCCAAAGAGTGACTGATATGGGCCTGGACTCTGTTAAACCAGGTGATGCCAGCTATTTTATCCCTTGGGGAAGTCTGTAGGCCTGGTCATTATGTCTTCATCTTGAGACCTGGCCTCAGCAGATGTGCCTCAGGCCACAGATGTAATGAGTTTTCACCTTTTGCAGTGACTCCCTGGAAGACCCCTGCCCTGTCTGACTGCCTGTAGCATTTCTGCCTAACTTAGCCATCTATAATACTGGGCCAGATTTAGTAGAACCATGCACCATTGCACTAAGAAAAGCTAGTCAAGGCTCATCCAGGAATTCATGAAAACCAGTGATCTGATTTAAGGATTGCACCTGAAAGAGATGAACACCCAACCTGAGACCAGACTTGTTTTGACTCAGAAGGAGGGACACCACCCCTCGAAAGACAAATACAAAATTTCTCATAATACCTAAGGGTGTTGCTTAGGTTTGATGTTGTTTCACTTTTTTAATTAGCCAGAACCAGGAAATTCTTATTTCCTGTAACAAAGACTTATCAAGCCATTCTTTACCTCCAACCATGCTATTGGCTAACACTTACACATCCCAACTTGTTAAACGAGTTTCTTTCAAATCCTTAAGTAGTTTTGACTCCAGTTGATTCACCAGTCTGAAAGAATACTCAAAATCCTGCTTATCTGCAGAGGAAATCACAAAGCAGCACCAAAGTGGAGGAGTTTGCATTCTCAACATGTGCATGTATCAGTAAGTTCAGTCTTATTTCGTATTTGACGGATTTATTTTCCATTAGTTTGGTCTTTAGTTCAAATTGGAAATGATTCTGAGCTGACAATGTAATCACTTTTTTTCTCTTCTATTATTGGAGAAAATAATGACATAATAATGTTAATACTCTTTTTTTCAGGAAACCATTTTAATGATTTAAAAAGAAAAAGACAAAAAAGTTTAGGATAAAACTAAGTTGAATTAAGTTAAAATTTAATTTAGTGTTGGAATTTAATGGAAAAACCTAGCCTGACAATAAGATAATCACAGGAAGATAAGAGGAAAAGCAGAGACCTGGAAGTAAATTTGTAATTCTCTGCGCCAAGGGACAAGGAAGATAGAATCTCACCTCATCCAAGACTTCAGAATATATCATGGTCCTGGTGAGCCTCCAAAATTATGTATTAAATCGATATCAAAAAATAGCAAATACCTAAATTATACAGGAAGTATTGTTTAATCCTTATTCTGAAATTGATAAATATAGCTGAAGTTCAAAAAAAGTTAAGAATTTTAATATTCTGTAAGAAATCCCCTTTATTTTTTAAACAATAAAGAAAACCTAAAAGCAATTTTTACACAGCATATAGAAAACGAGAAACAAATAAATAATATTTTTGTATCAGATTCAGAAGTCCATAAAAGATAAATCTTAAACATTTTTAATTCTCATTTTCCTGTCTGATTACATTTATATTTTAAAAATATTGTTCAGCATTCTTCATCTACTCATAGGAAGTAAATTAAGAGGAGACGCAAATGCCTTTTCTTATAATGCAGAGCCAGAATAACATTTTTGCAATGGTAATAAGTGGATATGTGTACATAAAATTTAATTAAACACAGAACTCAGTTCCTCCAACAAATTTCTTTCCAATCATTTAAAATGCTCCATTTTTCACTTGCCCACCTTATAGCCCGAAATTAAGTTTTATTTGTTAAAAGACAATATAAGCAAACAAAAAACTTTTCATAATAATTTGTCATATAAGTTTATAGAACTGCTACATATATTAGGATTTGCTTTTTAAATGGGTAATAATAGAGATGATTATTATTATTTTTCTTTTTACTCGAGTATCACCAATCCATAGAAAAATTGATGCTATACCAATAGAAATAATCCAATTAATCCCTTTTTTCTTAATAGTTACACATTTTTCAACTACTATTATTATATGCCTGGAACCATGCATACACTTGGAATTAAGTTTCTGTTTAAGTTTATATTATTGCCAATTCTGTACTATAGCTGATGAAAGACAAAAGAAAGATAAACAAATGATAAAAGGAAGGAATCCAAGAAAATAGAGTAAAATCACAATCTTGAAAGAGCAGAAGACCTGCATCTGTGCCCCAGTCCATGAAATTGAGTGGGTATCTATACTCTTGGTAACTTCCATTTTCAGGATTTTTTTTTTCAATTTCTCCTTCCACGTTATGTAGGACTAGATGGAACGAAATTGAGAAGAGAAAGACACACAAACAGAACAAGAGTAGTTATTTTTCTGAAGTAGCAAAATTCCACTTTTAAAAACACAAAGTCCGATCAAAACATATACATATGCATGTGTACAAACATTCACACAAGTATGCATATATACTTTCACATTTTCTTTTTTAATCATATGCATTTTAAAATAAGACTTAAACACAAATATATTTGTGTTAATTTATGCTCACTTGTTTTATAGGTAAATAGTATGATAATCTTTCGTTTAAATGTATTCTATTTTTAAATTTTTAACACACATTGGAATTCCTATTCTACTTATTAGTGTACTTGAAACATTAGTCTCTCTAATAACACTCTTCCTGGCTAATTTTTGCACAAAATCGAAATTGTTTCCTTAAAATAATTTTCTGCACTTGCTTTCAGAATTCCTGAAATGGCATCGCACAATTAATAAAAATTGTACACTCTAAATTTCTTTTTACATTGACCATTCCCTATAATCCCTTGAATATGAAACACAGTTTTTTTTTTTGCTCAAGACATGTGATGTAAAGAATCACATGTCTTGAGGTCTTCTCAAAAAAGGGTTTCTTATTCTCTCACAATGCAACACACTGCATGATTAAGGAGGTAGTGTCTATCCTTAACGTCTTAGACCATTACTTTGCAAGGCCTTGGGAAATTATCTTGTTCTTTTGAGGCTTACAGAACTCTACTATTCACCCCATTTTTTCTCCTCAGTGCTGTCCTTCTACGTGTCCTATTATGGTGCTTACTGTACATTTCTATTTCATTTTCTATGCCAAGCTGACATTTACCCCTAAGTAGCGTCTGTGCCTGGTAGTGGAAATTATTCATTTTCTTGATCTTCTCATCCATACAATTGTCTCTTGAAATACTACACTCAGATCCACACCCTGGGTTTGTCATGACTTGGAATTATTCTCTCTGAATTATAATTTTAGATTCTATGACTATCCTAAACTTCCTTCTTATAGTATTCTCGTATATCAGAATATTAAAAAAAACTTATTCTTCTAATTTTTTAAATCCTTCAAATGTATCAGTGACTACCTCCAACACACACACACACACACACACACACACACACACACACACATGCACACATGCACACTTACTGCTTATCTTTGTTTTTCTTGGGATCAAAATGTTCCTCATTTGAACAAATTCTCTAATGATATTTAAAGTTACACTACATTCTCTTCCCTTTTGTCTCTTCCATCATCCATACTAGATTCTGTCTAGACAAAATATAACTATCTGAAAGTTTGTTCATCTGTGCCCAGAGCCCTTCATAAATGTTCAAGGGTTATGCATTCATTCAAGCCTGAAACTCTGCCCTGAATTTATACATCCTCTTTATATATTTTCTGAAATTACTATTCAAACTTCTCCAGCTTTCTCAAATGTTCAATTCTTATCTTTTGCCCTCTCATAATACTTCAGAGAAGGTGACTGATCATTTAAATGAGAATTTTAATTTCATACCAGGCCAACAGCTCTAACTGCATCAATTCATGATGTCAAAAGGATGTTTTTCAGCAGTCTAAGTTTCCAATCTACTATGTCAAAACATGTGAGAATGTTAATATCTTACCTCCTTTGACCCACATGAAAGGAAATGTCAAATGAGTGGACCAATGAGTTTATAATTTATAGATTATAATCTATAAATATGTAAATATGCTCTGAACCCAAGCTCCCTCCTAACTTCACAATATCTACTAACACATTTTTTGTCATTGTAAGTATACTCAAAAATATTCCATCCACAAGAAAAAAGATATCCTCTATTAACTCCGCGTACTGAAATGACTTTTCTCTCTTTCCATTCACAAACTCATAAAATATTATTGACATATTCTGTCTCCTTTGCTTACTTTTAATTTTTCTTCTAACTATTCTCTTACTATCCTTTTTATTTTGACTGGTCTGCCATTTCAGACATGTGCATTACACTCGCTTTATCGGATTGTGTTTGTAGGTGAATTAGCCTTTCTCAACAAAAAGTTTAGGTTTTTTCGAAGGGAATAATTGTCTGCTGACCTCTGTCTTTTAGGGTCTGAAAGGGCACAGCCCAGGCAGTCAATGTCAAGGGTGCCTTCGGCACCAGAGGGACACTTGTGACCTAAGCATGCCTCTGTCACAGAATGAGCCAGTCGCTCAATTAAAGGCCTTGGTTGTCATGGCAACCCTGGCTAGTAACGTACACTACTTTTATGAATTTTTGCAGTTCTTCCAGACCTACTGGAATTATTACAGTTCTGCTCCTCAAAATTTATTCCTTGGTCTCAAGTTTCTATTTTTCTAATGTGCCACATTTGCCACTACTATGGTAATTCTTCATTACAGCCTATATGCTATATAGAGGGACGTGTTAATAAATAAAAGACATGGAGCTTAGGTGAACCAATTACTACTTTTGTGTTCTTGGGGAAATTTCTTTAGCCTCAGTAGCCTCCATTGAAAATGAGAATAATATTTGCCTTATGAATCTCACATAGTTGTTGGATGGATCAAATGTTACAGAGCATAGAAACTGTACACAGTAAAGTGCTATATAAGTTAAAAGCTATTAATTATCTCCATTATTACTATTTACGGGATCTGTGGTTCACCCTAATGCCTTACCATTTTTTTTCTTCCAAACCCATTTGGAGTCAGGTGGAGCAACCTGGGGAAAGCACCACTCCCTGCCTCTTCCGGGGCCCTTAGACTCTCTGAGGACACTTTCTGGAGGCTCTGATTACATGATATAAATGCGCCAGGCAAAGCAGAAAGAGCTTCCAGCATTTAAGATGGCTTATCAGATGCGTACAAACGCCACTGACACTTAGCTGATGTAATAGAGGGCTGCTCCTGGCATGTGTTATGGCACTAACACATTAGGGTGAGTAACAGAAGTAGGGATATGAAAGTTAGCTAGATAGAGGCCTCTTGAGTGCAGTGTTGA
The DNA here is from genome assembly GCF_034190915.1 of Cavia porcellus. Lineage (NCBI taxonomy): Eukaryota > Metazoa > Chordata > Mammalia > Rodentia > Caviidae > Cavia > Cavia porcellus. Next base: position 43,152,696 of record NW_026947513.1, on the reverse strand, counting down.
CAGAAACTCCAAAGAAAGCAAGGCAAATGTGCCTTGAGCACAACACTTACTGTTTACATTTTTTAAAGCATCTAATTGTGTTCTACAGAGTCAGCCACAACCACTGTTTTACTTAAGCCCGATAGCTGCTAATTGAGTGAGCATCCTAATTCTCTTAACATCTCTGTGGAAATTATCTCCAACTTATAATTAATAAACTCAGGCTTTGGTGCCTGAGGCCAGGTCACATGCCTTCTAAGTCCTGAAAACAATCACACTTTTTTCTGTTAAACCTAACCTCCTTCTTAAAGAGCTGATGAGTCTGCTGTGACCAAAATCTTAGGAAAAAGTAATTTTTGAGAAATGTTGTTTTTTATTCTGTTCAATATTATGAGTGAGATACTCTGGGGAATTGTCTGAAACAGACACAGTATTGTGTAAAATTGTACTTCTTTTGTCTGAAACCTATTGGTGCATAGAATCACGTATTACCACGCTGTCTATGAACATGTCTCAAAATGTCTGAAACATGATAATGCAGATAGAAACATTAAGATTCAACCCAGCACATCTAATGTCTAGTAGGGTTACTTATACTATGCTGTGTACTTGAGATTTGCTGATAGAGTCAATGCTAAGTGTTGCCCACACACACTTGAAAAAGTGCCAACTTACCAATTTTGTAATATGCCAGTTGGCTTAGTTGTGGTAATAATTTCACATTGGATACATTTATGAAACAGTACAAACCTTAAATATACATATATATATGCCATTATCTTAATAAAGCTTATGGGATAAACACAAAGGAATAAATAAAGTTATCTAAATAAGAGATAATACCCTTATTCTTCCTCACAAGATAACAAAAACCTACAAAAACACTCTTGTTTTTAATTTTGCTTTATTAGGACATGTTCATAATATGTGAAGTTTACATTCATCGTACCGAGCAGGTATATGGATATGACATACTTAGTAAAAAGTAGATCATAGACAAGTTTATGCAAGTCATGAGAACTTTTCTAAATTATCTTACTTTCTCTTGATTTGATTTTTTGAGGCAGTCTTACTACATAGTTTTAAGCTATTCTAACCCAAGCTGGCCTTAAGCCGCTTCAGCCTCCCAAGTGATTACAGGCATGTAATCCCCATGTTGTCTATTGTCTTAATTTTTGGCTTCTGCTTCTTTCCAAAGCAATCTGGACTAATATTAAGAGGATGAGATGGAACTCAGGCCTCTCACTTACCTGCTCCATATCCCTTCCCTTGTATTCCGCTGGTGTGGCAGCAAGCAGAGCAAAGCCAGCTCAGTGACATAGCCAGGATTTACCATCCACTTGGGCCAAGCACTGCATGAACACGACTGCAGCCACAGAAAGGCAGAGAACACAGCCCCAAAATAAGACAGGGCAGAAGCACACCATGGAGGGCACATGTGTTAGTGGGAGTCACAGCTGGCCTCGGTGTTACGAGCAAAACCCAAAGCGAAGTGAGTTTGAGGAACAGGTAGCACTTGTGAAGGGAAGCACTCTAGAGTAAGAGTAAATTCTTCTAGCTAAGAGAAGTAAATCCAACTCAAAAATGGAAGAACTGTCTTTTAAAAATGATAATCATGTCCCTCCCATACTTAAAGCTGTCTTTGGAATGTGTCACACCTTGCTGTGGTCTCAAGATCCCCCGTGATCTGATCCTTGTCTGTTTCTGTGGCTGGCTTTCCCAACCCTTCCTGGCACAGCCCAGCCACCCTGGATTCATTTCCTCCAGGAATTCAGCAAGACCACTCCTGTCCAGCGCTCAGAACTTGCTGACATGGCTGCTGCCTCAGGTCACTGTGACCTGCCTCCTCCCGAGTACCTCCCAGCTCTGGTAGCCTTTCTCCTGCTGACTCCCTGCTGCCCAGCCCTGCGCTCTGCACCCGCTGCCTCAGCCTCCGAGGTCCAGGCACTCAGTGAATTTTAATTCTATCATTGATCATAATAATCTTTTGATTGATTTTGAATCTGGTGATCAAAATAAGTAACCTCCATGGCAGTGAGAGCTCTGGTCTTTATCTTCACCACAGCTTTCCAGGCGAAAACAGCAGTTTTTAGTACATCCTGAGTCTCAGTAAATGCGAGGTAAATAGGGTGAATTTGTTACAGAAGAAAATTTTAGTGTATTTCTGTAAAAGACACATTGCTGTGAATCGCCCTCAGGATGCTTGCTGAGCTTTGGGCACAGGTACGCCCTCATTCTCTCCACTTCCTGAAGCAGCTCTGCAAATCTTTCATCTTAGCTGCACTGCTGTGCCTCCCCGACTGTCCTGAATCAAATCAAAACATTCAAATTTCATCATCATTTTGATTGTGGAGAACAGCCAGAGGTTATATGGTGACAGATCGTGTGAATGAGGTCACTGGGGACACACTGTAATATTTTTATAAGCTGCCTTTCCTCTGGGTGTCACCTGACAGCAACATCCACCAAATTTTGTGTCTTGGCTTGTGAAGACACTCGGCAATGAGGATTTCCAGAAAGTAGGAACAACAATGGAATACGTGTGTTCTAAGTGAGCGGAAGCATTTGGAGGGGGCCTGCTGGCAATGTGTCTTTTACTGTACATTTTTGTTCAGCATTGTATTTGTCAAACAAATGAATAAATACTTAACTAAAAGAATTTAAACTCTATGTACTAAGAAATAGCTTAGGTTTTTGAACCATAACATCACATTATTGGAATTTACATTTGTAAAATAATTTTGACAACATGGTATGATGTATTGGAGAGGGCATTTTCTGGAAACAGACTTGTTAATGGCCATTGTGGTTGTCCAGATGGGACACATTGAATGCCTGAGACAGGACAGTGTTAGGAAAATGAAGAGACACATGGAGAAACAATTCAGGGACAGACTGGTTAGGTGAAGGGCTTGCCAGTAAGGGAGTTGTCACATGATTTCAAGCTTTAGAGCTCGGGTAATCTGGGAACTTGTGAATCATTCCATACTTTAAATCATCATTAAAAATTAAAAATAAAAAGGAGGGAAAGAAGAAATGAACAGATTAGAGAGAGTAAAGTAACAAGACAGCAGAATGGGTAGAAGGAAGAAAAGCAAGAGAAAAGTGTTTATAGAAGAGCAAGAAAAAATAAAAGATGGCAAGAATGTGGAAAAATTATAATATGCATTAATGATGGGCAGGTAAAATGGTGCAAGGTTAAACATAAGATTATTCTGTGGTCCATTCCCTTCTTAATAAATATGATAAGGAAATGGAGAAAATGCATATCTAGACAAAATTTAACATGAATTTTCGTAGAAACATTATTTTTAACTTTCAAAAAATAGAAACAATGCAAAGGTATTTCAGTTGGTGAAAAGATACATAAAATGTGAAAATATTCATAAAATGAAATATTATTTGGCAATAACAATGCAACTTGAGAACACAGTGTTAAGTAAAATAAGTCACATACACAGCTTAAATATCACACTTGCCCTTATATGAGAAACTATATATATATGATAAATAGGAAGTACAGAGAAGGTTAAATAATTCCCAAATTATCTACTCCATTGTTTCAAAAATATTTTAATGCATGCTAATTAATTTCATTTATACTACTAGTTTCTCTTACTTATTGAAAATGATGAGCCATTATTTATTTCTCTTTGTAAGACAGTCTTTTCCTCTCTTTTATATTCTGAGTAATAAGATTTTGATCATGGCACATTGACTATTACTATCTTGTTTTGTTATTAAATTTTGGATTATTTTTATAAAGTCTTGCCATATTCTACAGCATGAATGAAGACAAGAAAAATCATACATTGTACCATTCTATTTATGTGAAATGCCCTGAATAAACAAGTCTATAGAGGAAAAAAAGTAAACTACTAGTCCCTAGGGCTGGGGGAGATGGGTAGTGACTGTAAGTGAGCATGGATTTCTATCTCGGAATGCAAACTGTTAAAAAAAATACACTGTGAAGTTAGGAGTGGTGGCGCTTGTTTATAACCCCAACAATTTGGAAGACTGAGGCAGGGGGATTGTGAGCTCAGGACAGCCTGGACCACAGAGTAAGAGCCCATCTCTTCAAAACTAATGAATAATATAAAATACAGATCACAATGGTGAGACTAAACAACTTTGTGAATGTACTGAAAATCATTAACTTATATACTTTAAATTAATGAACTTTAGGATGATACAACAAAGACACACACATAGCTCATCAGCACCCAAAATATGTATGAGACTTATATCTTAATAAAGTTTTTAAAGAAAGCAAAAAAGGAAAGGAATAAAGAGAAAGAATAAAGACAGAACAGTGAGACAAGAGCCTCGAGAGGCTCCAGGGGACTTTCATTAAGTGCAAGTTACTTTGCCCTGAAGTTGTCCAAGTCACCACCTGTCTTCATCCTTCTTTTCTGGCATTTATGAAAATTCTCCAGCTGGGTATGGTGACACATGTCTACATCCTAGCACTCAGGAGGCTGAAGTAGGAAGATTGCCATGAACTTGAGGCCATGAACCTATTGATTTCAAGGCCTGCCTGAACCCCATAGAGAGACCCTGTCTCAAAAAACAAAAACAAAAACAAAAAAAAAATAATAGGAAAAGCAATTTCTCCAGCCATTCCAAATAGTTCTTGCCAACTCAAGGAAGACTCTGAAACTTTCAAAGTTTATCTTTCAAATAAGAACTGCTTCCCAGGAGTCAGGTAAAATGACAGAAGGACTCACTCACTGGGAAACATCTGTACCTCTACTGCCTGTGAGCATGTTAAGTGACCAGAAGAAGAGAGATGGTTGATGACAAAGGATGCGTAAGTGAAAATGGTTTTAAAAAAATGAAAGGAAAGAAAGAGAGAGAGAGAAAAGGAAGGAAGGAAGGAAGAAAGCAAGCAAGCAAGCAAGCAAGCAAGAAAGAAAGAAAGAAAGAAAGAAAGAAAGAAAGAAAGAAAGAAAGAAAAAGAAAAAGAAGCACAGGCAGAAGTAAAGGTGAGGAGCCCCTGGGCCCCACCTGCCTCCAGCGCTCTCTTTCAATGCTCTGTACAATCCTTTGGGTCCTTATCAGGTTTTAACTTAAATTTAAATTTCAATAACCTAAATTTCTCTCAACAAACACTTTTCCTCATGGAAAATTCTAGTAAATTTAAAGCTCTAAAGGGAAACACTCTCAGACTTTGATTATTCCTTTTTAAACCTCTGGCTAGTAAAATGCCAGTTAATCATATTTTAATGAGTCAGCTTTCTAGTTATGAAACTCTACGTCTTTCTTATTTACATTATGTAAGATTATACAACAGACACACAGTTTGTCAGAGCATGAAATGTAAAACCCAAGTCTCATTTAATCTTTCGTATACCTTCAGTGTTTGTGCCCACATCACCAACTTTATGAAAGTCTCATAGTGTCTGGTGGTGCAGTCAGAACACCGATCATCCTGATTACTCAGCCACTGTTATCATGAATAATAATTCCACTTCCTACTGGTGTTTTTTTCAAATTATTTCCTCTTCTTAAGTCAATGAACTAAAAAGTCCAACTTGATGACCCGTTCACCTCATGTCACATTCTACCATATTTATTATCTTTGTCTGATAGCTCTTTCCTCATGGATGCTCCAATATGTGTCCCTCCTTCTGAGCCTGTGAGTTCTCTTACAGGCTAGAATTCTCCTCCTCCCTCAAGCTTGGTGTCTCTTTTGTCTGTGGGAAAACACCCGGGGCACAAACATGGCTTTGTTAGGTCCCCCCGTGTAACCCTCAATCTGGTCAGAGTTCGTACACCATTTGCTACTTGAATTCCACAGCTCTGGGCACCAGTTCTAACCCCAGTGCATTCATGAGTTGCAAGATCACCATCCAGTACAACCTTCCCACCAGATAATGCCACTGAAGCTGTATGAAAGCTACCTTGAAATTGCTTCTCAGCAATTTTTGAATATAATACTACTGAAAACAATACTACTAAAGTAAACAAAACCCCAAAGTCTTTACCATTTCAGCTGCTGCTCTGAGTGTTCTCACACTTAAATTCAGTTAGGCTTTTTGATGATCCAGCAGGGGATATTATTGCTCCCATTTCACTGATGAAGAAGCTAAGGCACACAGAAGGATCAATGCTGGCCTAAGGCTCAACAGTTGGGGAACCAGGATAAGAATGCAGGCAGGATAACTGCAGATCTTCACATGCTACATCAGTGCTCAGGCAGCCTCTTTTAGAGCCTTTCAAATCTTTGTCAGTGCTGTGGCAGAAATAAACCCCTTTATTCTTCATTTCTGAATTACTGAGCAACACCATTTTAGCTGATGTATGTGAAAATCTCCAGGAAAAACCACATATGATATGAGATCTAAGGGGCCAGGATCTGAGCATGCACTTGGTAAAAGATTATGATACTGAAAGAAACGATTAATGTTAAAAAGTAGAAAGAGCTCTTTCCACTTTGACAAGGGTTGCTTCTCAGGAAGTATCAGCCCATAAGATAAGGAAAGCAATTTAGATTTAAGTGATGGTAGGTAATGGGTTAAAAGAAGAATGCTTTTCAAAGATACTTGGCTCTTTTTGGACAGCCTTCTATTGCGGACTTGATGAATGGCTAGCTCTTGTCACCGTTCACCTTCCTAGTGATGTGAATACCATAAGGAGCCGTCAGGTAGCATTTTCCTTCTGTTTGGACAACAGACTTCTATGACTTGATTTTCCTGCACTACAGTGCACCTGTTTAGTCCACCTACTGGGATAGTCTGTTCTAAGTTAAATTCTCAAAATTGTAAGGACTAGGGGAGGGGAAATTCAAGAAGGAAAGAAAGAATTGTCCGTTAGCAAATTTAAGAGTTAAAAACTATAATTTTATCTTGACATCAGGTAAATAATCTTATTTCTCTTCTTCTCATGGACAAAGAAATTAATTTCCAGCAAAACTGATTGCATGTTGCAAATATCTTACAGCAATTTCCTGCTTTATGATGCATTCTTCTATTTTGCAGACAAACATTTGCCAAGTATTCATGAAGCACAAGCTTTCACTTATCTACCTCTGGCATGGAAATTAGTCACTGTTTAAGTTAAAATTGAGTACTAAAACAAACAGGGAGGAAAATACTTTTGTTAAAGAAAAAATGATCGAGGGATAAGTATTTTAGAGTGTATCTTCATGGTTAGGGAAATGAACTAAAAGCATTTCTTACTCGTGATACTACATAAAAGTGTAAGTGAGTCTCAGTGAGGTTTCTGTTGTGCGAAGAGCAATAGTTCAATAGCTAAACAATCATTTACAGATGAGAATTTTTTTAAAAAGCAAGTCGTTTTTATGAATTGTTTTCTATATCTGACTCAGAAAGATAGTGAGAAAAACAGAGCAAGCCTTAACTAAAATATGGGCATAGTTTAAATCTGGAGTATGACTTCATCACGACACATAACTGTATTATAGTAGTAACCTCATGTGTCTCTAGACATACATCCCTAAAAGCAGGAGGCTACAACTTAATCAGTTTGGGTCTCTAGCAGATAATTGATTGACATGCAGAAGGTACTCAAATGTCACTGAAAGAGTTCATAATTGCCATAGATCTCTACTAGTAAAGGAGATGAGTATGTGACCAGTTCTTGCTGTGGTGAGGTCTTCTGAAGATGCTTTGGGTATTTGCAGGTTACAACGCTCTTCTCCTGTCAGAAATTCAGTAGTAGCAAGTGAGAGTGACTGTATCTTGTCAGAAACCCAACAGAATTTAGAACTGGTGCCACCTGAAAAGCTGATGGTTTGAGGGCTGGAAACTGCCTCTAGAGTCTCCTGTGCCCAGACCCAAGGATGCCAGTGCATCATCAACCCTACCAGATCACTGTTGCCTACAAGGGCGATTCAAATGATCTCTTCAACTGTGTATCAAGTGTGGGCCCATTTCCCCTTCACAGTGAGGTACCACTCCCAGGAAAGACAATTCCTGCTTCTTCAAGCCTAATTTTGACAGAATAAGAACCAGCACCTTGAAATCTGTGAACAATATTCCTGTCCAAATTCTCTGTGAACAAAGTTTCTCAGGACAATCATGTCAGTCCTCTCCCAGCCTGCCTCAACTCCACAATTGCTCATTCACATTGTGTAGACAGAATGTGGGCCCTGACACTGAGAATGGGCTGAACATTATTTTATTACCCTATTTCTGCAAGAGTTTCCCATTTGTCAGTCATTTGCATATCACTCTCACGGTTTTTACCACGCACACATTCCACTGTTACTAGATACCCAAAACAAACCAAGACCATCTTTCCCACACAAACACAAATGTGCCATCTACTCTAAAACTTGGGACAAATTAAGTTCTGAATCAAGGCATCACTGTATTACCAAATGAAGTATGAGTTAAGAATACTAATCTGTTAGTTCTTCAAAAAGAACATTTTGTGCTTTCATTACTCAATTGTTTGATCACTTTGTATGCTTATATCTTGTAATCTGAACAACTACTTTGAAGATAACAATACACAATATATTAACCAATATTGATCCATTGTTTCATTTTAAAATTCTATGTCATCACTTTTTTTTGTTTTTAAGCTAAAATTAATTTAAATTAAAAATTAAAAAAAGAATTCCAAGAAAAATTCAACATCAAAGAGATTAGTTAATTTTCAAGCCCTATCATTTTTAATATGCATATCTCTCTCTCTGTCTCTGTCAATAGGCCAGGAAGACTGGACAGAAGAACACATTCACTGAAGCCATGGATGATTGCCTTTATTACTACAATCATTGTGTTGGCTCTGGCATTAATTATTGGTCTCCTTGTTTATTTTTTAGAGTATGGTAAACATGCACTTCACTGTATTAATTTGTAAATTTAAAGACAAAAAAATTTATTTCAAAGTCTTAGTATTTTCTAATATTTTGGAATAAAATTTTCCTCTGAATAAATTTGCATATACTTGAGAAAACTTTATGCATAAGTATTACTTCTAGCATTGAAAATTTGGAATGGTTCGTGTAGTATTATTTCTTAACCAATAAATTCACATGCTATTTTATTTATGGTATAATAATATTTAATAAACTAATGGCAAAATTGTTTTAGTAGAAATTCTAACTTTGAAATAAACATAAAAATATGTTAATGCTTAAATGTGTTAATTATCTCTAGCAAGTAATATTTGTCTCAGGATATGACTATCATGGTGACTAGGAAAATATGTAATCTTAAAGAACTGGGGGATATATTGAATACAGCTATTCTATGTTTAGTTTTTACAAGTTCACTAGTTATGTAACTGACAGAATGGTTACGGTTGCTATAACCAGATAACTGAAGCAGGATGTTTATAAAGAAAACAAGTTTAGTTTTCTGGAGGGCAGCCAGTGAGGGGCTGGCTGCATCATAGAAGAAAAGGCAGCTTGATGACAGAGTAAGAGGTGAACCTCACGGCCCATGAAGAAGCCAGAGACTGCAAAGGGCTTGCTCCTCATACATCCACTTTCACGGAACTAATCCACTCCTACAGCCCAGATTACTCCCTTCACAGAACCCCAGCCATCCCTGACTAGGCCCCCAACTTTTAATACCGTTATGCTGAGCTCCAAGCTTCTAGCACATGACACTTCAGGGGACAAATCATGTCTATTTGTAACAATAACATTCTTTGTTTATCCCGTTTGTTTCTTGTGTTTATACAACTCAGGTGAACAAAATGGAAATCATCCTTTGCTGTTCTTCCTTCCAGATCAGACAGCTCACTATTACCAGGTCTCTTTCCAGATCCCCAGTATTGACTATAGTCCTGACTTTTCTGTGGAACACTCAAAGGCTAGAACTGACCTGAAACAAAAAGTCAATAATGAGGTAAGCATGAGCTTTGCCAACATTGTTACTACTGGAAACTTTATTGAGGGAACAGAACATGGCAGAGTACAGAAAGCTTTGTTAAGAGAAGCAGTATACTGAAGTAGAGATAGGTCAGCCTTCAGTGTCAGAAACATCTGTTTTGTGAGTAATAAGAGGCAAATTGAGAGCAACTTAATTATGTCCTTATTAGCACTGCCAGATGGAATATATAATGCCCAACTGCACTGTAATTTCAATTTGTGAAAATATCCCTATGAAACATTTGAAACATGCTTGTAGTAAAAATAATTCATTATTTATCTGAAATTCAAACTGATTTTGTTTTTATTCGCTTTACCTAGCAACTTTGATCAGTGTTAACTCAAGAAGTCTAGAAAATACATTATATGGGAGATCATATAGTAGAATGAAAAACTGCAAGCCCCATAGAAAACCCCATAACTAGTCACAAAATGAATTATTAGAGTTATGCAGAAACAACTCAATCATTTATGCACAAAAAATATTACCATACACCATTAAATTAGAACATATCTGTAGATAATCCTGGCACATTTCCCAGCAGGCAACTTAATGCCAAGCATCCAAATATAACACATAAAAAACAGACCAGCTTTTCTGCTGGAAACTTAGGTTGTGCACACAGCAGCTGTTGAGCCCAGCGTTGACCAAAGATGGAAGAGCATTCTCACCAGGTTCAGAACTATTTCTTGAGTCATCTCATAATCAGGAGCGGAAGCTGGTGCCATGAGCTGAAGAATGCAACCAACTGGGGTGGGCATGTCTTCCTAGAAACTTACCTACAGGAAATTTTGAGGAAAGAAGGACAGAGTATGTTTTGTTACAGGAAGCAATTTATTGAGTTGGAGATCAAACTAACCTTTGGAGTTGGAAATGTCTAGATTTATATTGCAGTTTATCTTTGTCACTCTAACAACAAGAAAAAATGATTTGAATCCAAATTTTCAACTACAAAGTAAGGATAATTTCACTTATCTCTCTGGGATAGTTTGAGGATTAATAGGTGTAACGAATTAAAAGTCTGAAAAGCAATGCTTCCATCTGTTTCCAATGCTCTCCCAAAACTTTCATACTCCTTTGCTAAAGCACCAAACACTTGAAAACAGCATCATTATGGTATATGTCTAAGTCTGCTCCAGCTTACAGGTTTACTTATGCTGAACAAAGACGGCAGATGTTTGACAGCTAAGTTTAGTTCTTGTTTCTGATACCTCTCATGGGGTCATCACATGGTAGGACCATGAAAATATTTGTCAAGCATATGACTAGAAAATAAGTGAGCAATTCATTAGTATAGGTCTTGGCCTCTAAAATGTAAGTAGAGATAATATTAAAAGGGAAAAGCTGTAATTTATATCGTAAGTCAGAGAAGTGTAAAATACAAGATACTAAATATTTTCAACTTTGTAAGTAATATGGTCCCTGCACAACTACTGAAAGCCTTTTGTGACTCTAGACAGTGATTTAGAATTGCCTTTAATGCTTTTCATTATACTTTCCTTGAGTGATTGCTTTTTTAAATTTTATTTTATTGTTGTAATTTTATTTAAAGAAAGACTAAACAAAACAGAAGATGGATAGAAATAACACATACTTTCAAAGAAAAAATAAACAATAAGAAATCACTAGTTGGAACTGGGGATTTAGCTCAGCGGCATAAGCACCTGCCTTGCAAGCAGGTGGTCATGCATTCGATCCCCGGTACCGATAAAAAGAAAGGAAATCACTAGTTGATGATTACATATTGTCCTCTTACAAACAATTGTTCAAGATACAAAAGTGAAACATACAAAGTAGGGATTTAAACAGCGAGACTGCAAACAGTTCTGTTCAACTATCCAACAAATCTTAGTAATATGGTTATCAATCTTATACACTTGAACATACATGCACTTATCCATATCTTCATTTGTGTTGAGATTATACAAACAAAAGTAGGCTAAAATCACTCTGAACAAAGAATAATACTATTACTGGATTTCGCATCATGACACTACAGGATCAGCATTAGGTACTATAGTATCTCTTTTTCTTCAAAGTATTTGTTCATTTTTTCATGCATTATAAGATCAGTTCTCGTAAACTGTTTATAGATTCTATGCATGCATGAGTATTAACATATATTTCTATCCTTTCTATATTAGAGGGAGAAACAAAACAGCAAGATAAAACAAAACATATTCCTATAAACACATGAAATGAAAAAGACATATAAAACCACTGTACAAGGAGTTCTACCATGGTTACTGTATTGTCTCTTGTTGTCTTCAATAGAATTGTCTATATTATCAGACATAGTATAATTGAATATAGCAGTACATAACAATATTATTAGAAACAACTTTTAGTGTAAAACTTCAAAAACAGGTAGTAATCAAACCAGAATTGGTATCATAGTGAATCTTGTCATCTTCAGTGTAGTTGCCTATACTCTCAGACTTGATACTGTCAATCATAACAGTTTTGAATAAAATCTGTCGATACCAAACAGCAATCAAACAAACCAGATTTAACTAAGATCAGTCATGATAAAACATTATAAGTTATACAAGGATCCAGATTAAGTTAATAGGAAATTAAAGATGATTACTGTACTATAGCCTGCTATTTTGGGGATAGCTGTCTGTGCCCTCAGATCTAGTGCAAGTAGACAATCTGGGACTGAATAAAATCTATCTAAGCAGAGTAGTGTGAGCAATATGGGTTTTAAATCCTGATACATTATTAACAATATCTTATGCCATCTTTTTAAAGACTATTCCTCCCCTTTCACTCCCCCAGGGTGCATTGTGCATTTTTGGGTCTCACCAGCACCCTCAGTTTTTAGATTGGAGGGGCAACCTGCTATTTACCTAAGTGGTTCCGAACCTTCTCCCTCCTAAACTTGATCTCTAATTGTATTCCTTTACCTATTAAACCCTGTCTTTCCAATCTACCCACAAATACTGGTCTAGTTGCCCCTATTGCTCTCTGGTTCCCTGTCACATAGAGTACTGTTTCTCATATTTGATATTCAGTCCATAAACCCTTTTTTGGGTTAATTATCTTTCCTACAAAGAGCATCTTGGTGGATCCTATCTGCTGATTTACTCTGCTTGTGTTTCTCTTTTTTTTAGTGTATCAAGGCCATCTATATTAAAAATTATAACCAACCTTCTCTGCCTCATTTCTGTTGTGCTGTTTTCTGCCATTAGTTGTCTACTTTTCTTCTTCATTCCACTTTCTGCTCCATTCATTGAGGCCTCTCTGCTGCTGTTCCTGGAATCCTGGTACTTCTCTCTCTCTCTAGAACGTTGTTCAGTATTCTTTGTAGAGTTGGATTGGTGGTCATGAATTTCCCCAGTTCCTCTTTGTCTTGGAAGCATCTTGTTTTTCCATTAATTTCTAGAGACAGTTTTGCAGGATACATCAATCTGGGCTGGAGGTTATTTTCTTTCAGGGCTTGGAATACTTCACTCCAAGCTCTTCTTGATTTGATGATTTGTGTCCAGAAGTCTGACATAATTCTGATGGGCCTTCCTTTATAGGTTATCTGTTTCTTGTCTCTGTCAGCTTAATATTCCGTTCGTATATTGAATTTCTGGAATCTTGATTATTACATGCCTGGGTGTAGCTCTGTTTTAGTTGTAGGTGGCTGGAGTTCTGTATGCCTCATACATCTCAATATCATTTCCTTTTCCTATGCCTGTGAAGTTTTCCTTAATTATTTCTGTGAATATCCTTTGTTGTCCCTTTGTTTGTACCTCTGCTTCTTCATTCACATTCTATATTCTTAACTTATAGATCCTCTTGTCGTCTTCTAGCCTGTACATTTTTACTGTGTTTCCTTGTTAAAGAAATTTTTCCTTTCATGATTCAACATTGCAAACCTGTCCTCTAGTTTGGATTATCTATCCTTAGTTTCTTTCAAGTAGTTTTGCCAGCTTTCAATGGAGTTTTTAATTTCCTTATAATCTATGTTAACCTGTTTCATGTATTCTATGTTTTCTTTATATTCTTCATCAAATGTTTTTCTCCTTTTTTGTGCTCCTCCACTCTTCCATCTGTGTCTTCTTGAGAGGTGCTTAGCATTTCTTTTATTAATCTACTTATATCTTGCTTTACTTGGTTAAATATTTCACTTTTGAACTCATCTATGAGATCCCAAACATATCTCTTTATGTCCACTGATGCTGTGTCTGATATTGCATGTTTGCTGTCCTTAATCTCTTTTGTATTTGCTTCTCCTGGATCAATGTTTTCAGGGTTCGGGGCTGGGGACTTTTTCTTGTTGCTTCCTCTTCTTGTATTTTTTGTTTCTTCCATACAGGGATATAGAGGAGGCCCCAGTCCTTTTCCTTGTTAGTTACAGTTCTGAAGCATGCTGGCTAGGTGATCTTGCCCACTCCAGTGTGCTATTGAGGTGCAAACCGGGGCGGCATATGCTGGCCCCTCCTCTCTGTGTCAGTCAACTTGCTGAGGCCTTCACTGTGTTAGTGTGTGCCGTGTATAGGGAATTAGTTTGGGACAACTTATTGGGTCTCAGCTACAGGCATGACCCAGGCCAAGCACATCCCACCAATCTCATTTGAGAAGGGAACAACTGACTGAAGTCACTGCGGTTCCTTGTTCTTGCCAGGCATGCTCAGTTCCAAAATGTCATCCCATTGGTGCCCCTCATCTCAAGTCGATGCAGGTCCCTTGCCAGCTCCGTTCTCCACTGGGCTTGCCAACCTCCGACTTGGTTACTGCACTTCAGTGTGACTGTGGTTCCAGTGAGATAAAGCAGTGGGAATTTGGGCACACAAGAGCACAGAATCTTAGCTGCCTCAATATTAGTTGGCATGTTTCACTGGTTCTTTTTTGCTTTAGTTTCTTCCTGGGTTGAGAGGATCCATCTCCCTCTGTCCGGGACTCCCCACACTGTGTTATTTTGGCATCTGAGTTGTTTCAGGGAGCCTCTGTATTCTGCTCTTATCTAACCAACATCCTTACCTGCAATCTGAGTGATTGCTTTAAAAAAATTTTTTTTTACCGTGCATATATATTCGTTTTGTTATATAAATTATATAGGTACAGAAAAACTGTTTCTTAAAAAATTACTTTCTAATCAATTACAAGTAAAACATATGGCTATTTGGGGTTTTTTAAAAAAACAACTATTTCTTTTTCTATAAACTTCTCATCAACACATTCATGGTATCATATCTCACTGATGAAAAGTGAGTAAATTAATCTAGATGAGTGAAAAGCAGTTAACATGCATTATGTTTTACAATGTGGTAGTTCTTCTCAAGTAATGTGTATGGAATTAGCTATTCAGACTGAGGCTTAATGAAGGTTTGGCATATGGTGAGTCATTGGCAATAAACAGGTTTATTATTACCACACATCCTAATATTACCACTTATTATTACCATGCACCACAGATTCTGTAACATGCTGCAGCTCCATTAAGAAATAATTTGATCTAGGCATTTTCACCACAGAGGTGTTATCCTTTGTAGGAAATCTAAAAGCACACTGCTGACTACTTCTTCTAAGTAATCATTCCATGCATTTTACTTGATAAGTTATTGGCTTAAGGAAAGTGTCCAATACATATATGTTTTCCTCCTATCCCCTATTTTTCACAGAGTCAAAGCTTGACCTAAAATTTTCAAAAAAAAGTTTTATACACCAGTTCTTCAATCACATCCATAAGTCTGACAGTTGAGTTTGAAAGATCTTTGGTAACACATCCATTCATAATCTTCCAAAGATATTCAAATAGCCATACTTCCAACTCCTAAATTTTATACTAGTTGGAAAAACATTTAAGTGTTTATTCTTTGCATCAGTCATCTGTGAACATACAGCAAATTGCTCAAATATCAATACCAACTATAGAGATAAGTATGTTTAAATGAGCTTTTGGAAAATAACTATAAACTCTGAAATAAATGGTGTTTGTATCTCAATAGACTTTAAACATTGTGATATATTAAAATATGTGAATTCATTTTTAACAAATTTGTGTTTTTTCTTTTTACAGATAGACAAGATATTTCAAAGTTCCAATTTAAACCAACATTACATAACGTCTCATGTTGTCAACTTTAGGTAATCATAATTAACTAATCTATGATTTTTAAAAATCTTGAATTATTTAGTCACTTTTCATTTATTTTCTTTGTGAACAGAATTTAAGATTTTAGACATAGCAAGAAAAAAAGCAGACATAATGTTATCACATTGTTTTTTCTCCGGTACAGAGTATTTATAGTAGCAGAGCTGCTTCAGTAATTGAAATATGTCCTACTGGTTGTCTCTTTAAAGACTTTTGCATTTTAATTGAAGATTTTTAAATCATTACTTATGTCTCAATTTTATTTCACAAATTATTAACAGCTATAATGAATTTTTAAATGCAAGAATCTATGTTAATATAGACAGGATATACATAGTTAGTGAATTTAATACTTGATTAATTTCCAGAAAAAAGAAATTCTAGAACTGTCAGGCACTCATTTGCACCTCTCTGAATAGGACCAGGTTTTATAAGCGAGGCCGCATCCAGGTATTCATATCTGTGTAGTTGAAATGATTGAAGTGTAACATGTATGCACACCAGTTCCCCGAGATGAATGTAATTATGTGTTGCAAACATATATTGATTTAAAAAAAACACACAAAAAAATGAAGATTCTCAAGCCTTGTTCTTGCATTGCTGAGCCTCTAAACAGGAGGGCTGGAAAGCTGTGACTTTAATATTTGTTAAGGTCATCTAAACAAATACATAAAGACATAGAGCTGTGTAATATATGAGGGGAAAATCATAACAAAATGACAAAGCATTTACTATGTTTTTTTGGAGAGGTAATTATATTTAAGTATTAATGTAGGACATACTGATTTCTACGGCTGTAACCTCACTCATTCTGTTCCCTTCATTTTACAGGCCAAATAATCCTGGTTTAAAGGCAGATGTACTGCTCAACTTTAAATTTACTTCTAAGAATGCAGACACTCTAAAGAGACAAGCTGACACGATTGTGCATAAGAATTTGAAATCCAATGAGAGCTTCTTGAAGATAGATACTTCGTTACCTTATCTTAGAGGCAAGAAGCACTACTTTTTTGTTCCATTTTTATGGCTAATGATTTCAACAATATTCTTATCCACAGAAAAAGATTCTTTATTGACCATAAAATAAAACTTATCAATTACAATATGTTAACTATTGGTAATAAACAAATCCTCACATAATACCAAAGATTATATGTCTTCACCCATTAGGGAAGCTATGATATAAAACAAGACCTGTATGCTTACTCAAAGACGGTAGGATCTATGCTCTTTAAAAAAAATTCTTACTGAAATGGCTTGAAGGAAATCTGCCTGAGATAAAAACCTGCATTATGCTCCTGACACAGTAACTGCAAAGGCTGGCTTTTTCTCTGTAGCAGTCTCAGTCTGAAACCAGAAGGTGAAGGTGCTGTGGACTCATGAACCACAGTGTATGGTGCGTGGCGTGACCTGGGCTCTTCAGGGCACTGCATCCTCTTGCAGTGCCAGGCTGGTAGTGTTGGCCCACTCATGGAGTGGACAGAAGGACAAGGAGGGTGCCAGACCCTGACAAAAACTGTCCCGGGCATAGAGACAGCCTCATTTTCAACACAGATGTAATGAACTGGTGGAGAAATATGTGAGGTATAAGATTAAACAAAGATTCTTACAACTGTTGTGCAAAGAAATTCAGGAAGTAAAAAACCATCAGCCAGGTTTATTTCTATTTTTATGCATTCTGTGTTTCTTTTCTTTCTGATGTTCTAGTCCCCTTAGTTATCATCTATTTTTTTGTTTTGCCGTGCTTCTTCTGGCTGCCAAGAATAGGATCGTTAGAAATAAATCCCTTAAGTCTCTTTTTGGTGCCAGGAAGCTGGATTCTGAAACTGCAAGGAACCAGTCCTTTCTCCTTGGTCCCCTGTGTCTTGGGTGGGAGAGTTTAGTAGTGACACAGATGCAGAAGTACAGGGAGAGTTTACTGCAAAGCAGACAGAAAGATACACCTCCGAGTGAGAAGGCAGGCAGTGCCAGGAAAGAGCCTCCACCGAGTGCACACTTAGGAGTCTTTTTATGCACGCAGAAGTTAGCCCTGGGGTTTAGGGAAGGACAGCAATCACCATTGCCCTATGGAGATAGAGTGTGTGCTTGGTGATGCTTTCTTTAGAGGCTGCTTTGGAATTCCCAATGTCTCCTTGCTGTTTTCAGATGGTCACTGTCCACTCAGGGACCTTAACCACGTAAGAAATTTATAAAAGAAATTTAGGGGGAAAAATACCTAATCTAATTGAGGACTTGTTCCAAGGCAGAAAGGTCTTTACAGGTTTGATTTCCTGCTATCATGGGGCCACAGGCCACGGCAACCAGGAATGCTGTGTGCCTTGCGGAAGCAGGCAACTCTGTACTGTGATGAACATGACCTGAACACCCAGGGTGCTCCATGGTGCGGTTGGGCTCTCAGAACTCGGAAGGATTAGAAATGTATCATACACCACGGTCTGTCTCTTCACTAACTCTAGCTGGCAAAGAATGCTGTTTGGCAACCTTTTGTCCTTCAGGTCTGTTAACGTCGAAGTACTCACCTAATATTTTCACCTGTGAATATATATTTTTTCTCTTTAGTCCTCAAGGATATTTTCACATAGCATGGGATTCTGGATTGATAGTTCTTTCTTTCAGAACTTGAAAATTTCTATAGTATTTCCTTTTGGCTTCTATAGTTTCACATAAAAACCTCATATCTTTAAAATAGCATTCCTTCATAGGTAATGTATGATTTTCTTTGTTTTTAAGATTCTTTATTTTTCTCTTTAATTTTTACTAGTTTAATTGTGGTCAGTCTGATGTGAAATTCTTTTAGTTTATTCCATCTGGGTTTTCTCAGCCTCTTGTATGTGTAGATCTTTGTCTTTCACCAATTCTTGACAAAATTTTAACCATAGTGTTTCATTCTTTTTTTAGTATCACAGTCTTTAGTCTACTGCTAGAAACATGAATAATATATTAGTTTTTTTTTTGTTAGTATCCCACAGGCTTTGTTGATTTTATTTTCAGTCTATTTTGCTCTGTTTTTCAGACTGGGTAAATTCTACTGAATTGTCTATGAGTTCACTGCTTCTATCCCCTGTCATCTTCACTGTGGTACACTATTGGCACAATCAAGCAAGTTGATTTATTATTATTACTGTTGTTGTTATTATGATTTTAGTCACTATACCCTCTGGTTTCAAAATTTTCTATGGTCATTTTTTATTACTTCTATTGCTTTGCTAATATCCTATTTTTTCATGTGTTTCAAGAGAAATTAGACTTGATTTCTAAATTATATATATGGAAGCTCTTTAAATCCATGTGAGATACTTCTAGTCTTTTATTCATCTCAAAATTAGTATTAGTTTTCTTTTCTTATGAAAATTGCAGTTTGCCTTTTTTGTTGTAGTTGTGGTAGTTTTTTGTTTGTATGCTGAACATGTTAGTTTTGTTATGTGAGGACGCTCTTGATCAGATTTAAAGCTTCAGTTCAGCAGGCAGTCAGCCTGATTAGATCTGGAGTGTAGACTCCTGCCTACATTTGCTACTTCAGTTTCAGGTTTTTGGTCTGGCTGCTGGTGCTGCCTCTCAGCTCCGCTCCTGTGGTACATGTGGGAGCAGATGCTGTTTCTCCGGGCTGTCGTGCATCAGCCCACTGCACCACTGGGCAGACACAAGTGGCTGCACATGTCTCTGTGAGTGTTTTAGGCTGCCAGATAGTGCTGAGTATAATGTGAAGTATGCGAAGAGCAGGGCATCTTGGCGGGCACTCTTCTAGAAGAATGGCTGCCAGGCTTTGATGCTCAGGTAAGAGTTTGGGCCTCCTACTTGGCCTCTGTTCCCAGTACTTTGCACACATGGAGAAGACTTTCCTTGGAACTGTTTTACTTTTGTTGCTGATCGTTACAGATTGCAGGCCATCCTGGTTCCCAATATAGATTTTGTGTGAGATGAAAAGGAAGCCCTCAAACCTACTTGAGGAATATCTTGTACTTCCTCAAATTCTGAAATGCTTTGTCCTTCTCTCTTCTTTCCAGCTTGCAGAGCTCTTTTCCTGCTACCTGATAACTTTCAGAGTACAGCTATCCCTTGGTATCAAATACTACATAAAAAATGGTGTCACATTTGTACAAATGTACACACATCCTCCCATGTACTTTAATCATCTCTGGATTTTTATAGTACCTAATACAAGTGTTGTGTACTCAAAAGTGTCTGTTATATTGTATTATTTTTAAAAAGAAATAAAACAAAACAGGTGTGGTGGCACACGCCTGTAATCACAGCACTTGGGAGGCAAGATTGCTGTGAGTTTGAAGCCAACCTGAATGATATAGTGAGACCATGTCTAAAAAATAATGACTAAAAATATATACATGATATATATCAGATGAATTTTTTCCAAATACTTCAAATACACACTTTTTTAAATGCACAAAAGAATCAACAAATATTGAGCACTACTGTAATTATTAGTGTGAAGAGATAATAAGCAAACAGTATTTGTTACACTATCTGGCACAGAGGGTGTAGCAAATTATTATAATTGCTATTCATTTGTTCACTCAGCAAAAAGTCAGGAACTGAAATCTCTGTCCTCGTAGAGCTTGAAGTAAGAAAAATAATAATCTCCTAACTAAATAAACAGGTAATATCAGATAACAGAGAACAGAGAGTAGTGAACTTTACATTTGGTTTTCATGGAAAGCCTTATAAGGAGAGGAATTTCAAGCTGCGAGCTGAATGAGAGGGGGAACTAACTGTAAAAAGGCCAGGGGAATAGCACAGCTGAAAAACAGGCCAGCCGAAACAGAGGCTGTCCGCAGGAACACTTCTAAGCAGAAACTAGAAGCCCAAGGCGGCCAGGGCGTCAGGAGGTCAGTGGACCTGACAACGAAAACTTTCCCAGATGAGATTTTTCCATCATACAGAGCATGTCATACAGATCCCAATAGGAAATCTGGGTTTATTCTAAGTGCCAGAAGCCACCAGAGAATTGTTATTGTTGGCAAAACCTAATTTAGGGCTAGGGATTTAGCTCAGTGGCATAAGCACCTGCCTGGCAAGTGCGTGGTCATGAGTTCCATCCCTGATACCAAAAGAAAAAAGAAAAAAAAAAACACCTAATTTAAAGGATCTTATTCCAATAAACACCTGAGCATGGTTCCCTCCCTATGAATGCAATGTTCATCTTTAAAGTTTGACCTAAAGACCCATTTTGTAACTTTACTGAAACCTTAGACCGCCTTTCATCTCAACACATTATGTGTTTGAATCAAAGGAAAAGGTCTCCAGACATATACTGGAAACCAGTAAAACTGGCCTTTTTGTTTAACTTCTACTTTAATAAATTGTTGTGGCCTTGATTAACTTGATGGTTTCTCCCTTCAAGCCAAAAATATCTTTTTCCATGCTAATGATTTTATAGTCACATCCCAGATTTTCCTGGGTTCCCCACATACCCAGAAGAATTTAATTTAGCTGGCAGCAGTGGCATACACTGTAATCCCAGCACTCTGAAGGCTGAGCTGGAAGATGACAAGTTTGAGCCCAGTCTGGGCCATTTAGAGACTTACCAAGATCCCCATCTCAAAATAAAAAGTAAGAGAAAAAACTGGGAGGATACTCTGGTTCAATCCAGGTAACACACACCCACCCTGCACACACACACACACACACACACACACACACACACACACACACACAGAATTAATTTGCATAGAACCTTTTATAGAACTTTATTCTATTGACTCTAAGAATTTTCTGACTAACGGGAATTTTTCTTCCAGGCAGAAAAATTCATGCCAGACAGGCATAGTGTTCTAAATTAAAATGGTCTCATTGCCTCACACTGATCATGGTTTTGCTTTTTCTAGAAATAAACAGAGCACAAGCACAGCATTTCCTGAACAGCTGTAAGTTCAAAAATATTATGGCAATGTGTATAAATTAAGAAGGAAACTGCACCGCTTTTACTTTTTCTACTCCCTGTTTACTGATTCTCAAGTGTGTGTAATAAGTCCAAATGCATGTGTGATCCAATTGTCCCCAGTGGGGCGGGAGGTGCTACGACAAGCTGGGAATATTTATACAGAATCCTTGAGAGTATTTTCTTTCCCAGTGTAAGTTTTATGATGAATCCTTCAGCAATTTCCTTGAGTTTTTATCAAATGTATTTGTATTTGATTCACTATGTTAAAGTAGAAAATTTTGGATAAAAATTAAATGACATCCACCAATACAGAATCTTCATGTAGAAACTTCCTGTATAACGATGTAATGTATTTTAGAATATCTCAAAAAAGTTAAAATGTGGTTTTTCGACAGTATGTGGTATGCACTTAATCCCCAAAAAATGTCAATATCACTGATGTAAATTGGCACACGTATGAACATGCCACACGCATGAACTTGCTCAAAAAGCAAGACCCAAGCAAATTTTAAAGGGAACTTGCTAGAAATATGCCAAAGAATGTATTTAATATTATTGTTTAAAATTGGAGTGATCACACTTCATCCATGCAAATAATTATTACTCCATTATGTGCAATGTTAATTTCAATGGATTTTTAAGGCCAAGGCACATCCCAAAGAGTTTACATACTTAACTATGTGCTTAATGTACCTGAGCACAGTTACAGCTCTGTAAATGACCCTCTGACTCCTTCCTGCCTGACAGGCTGTGGCTTGGGGATGGAGTACCCACCCGTGGAGAGAATCGCTCAAGGCCAGGCTGCAGCGCCGGCGGCATGGCCCTGGCAGGCCAGCCTGCAGGTGGACGGCATGCACTTGTGCGGCGCTTCCCTCATCAGCGAACTCTGGCTGCTCACTGCGGCGCACTGCTTCGACTAGTGAGTCCCAGCGACCTCCCCTCCCCCGCCCTCTCCCACCTGCGCGCCCCCACCCTCCCCCAGAACCGCCCAGGACACCTGGCAGGCACAGGTGTGCAGGTGTGCACAGGCTCGGGGCACAAGGAGGCCTCTCAGAGACCAGTAAGAAAAGTGCAGCCGGTCTTCAACTCCCTCTGAAAGTGTTAACTAGGAGCAAACCTAGGCTGGGGAGGCTGCTGAGAGACGCGCGAGGGTTTCCAAACTCTTCTCCGCACCCCAGCCTGCGATTTACACACGCTGGTATCCCACGTGAATACCTTTAGTGCTGTACTTTTATTGTTTGGTTTTTGAAGATTTTTTATTTAAAGAAAAAAAAGCAAAACAGAAAAAAGGGGTAGAAATATTAAAGAATTTTTAAAAAACACTTAGAATGTTTTTTGAAGATTTGACATGTGAGATACCTGGAGATAATAAAGAGATACAGTAATCCTAGTGAAATTCATATAAATAAAATATTCTAAATAAAATGTCAGTAAAAGGATGCATGAAAAGATTATATAAAGCAGACCTCTAATTGTACCTTCCTCTGTTTCTCTATTTCTCCTTAGTTACACACACATTTATATAATCTGGGCATGTGTATGAATGCGTGTTGGTATCTGTGCAAGCACATATTTTTTTAAATGCCTAATATTTATGTTTTCTTATTTTTATAACAAATGTTATAACAAAACAATAACTTTTGTTATTTTTATAACAAAAGTTAATCTCTTACTTTTATAACAAAATGGCAATACTTTATTATTTCCTTTAAAAATTCTGATTTCTCCAAAAGACTAACGCAGGCTACCTTGTGATGGGGATCTGTTACCCTCAGGGAAAGGTTTCAAGTAAGAGACAAGGAGGTCTCCATCGATACCTGGTTAAAAGTTTGGTCCTTCTCTTTGGCTCCTGCCCGGGCCCATCCAGAGCTCCGGGCAACTTCAGGTCAGAAATGAACCCACCATGTCCCCTCTCATCTGTTACCAGTCACAAGAACCCTAAACTGTGGGAGGCCAGCTTTGGAACAACCCTCCGCTCTCCGCTGGTAAGAAGGAAGGTGCAGTCCATTATTGTCCATGAGAATTACGCTGCCCACAAGCACGAGGACGACATCGCCGTAGTGAAGCTCTCGGCCCCTGTGCTGTTTTCTGAAAATGTACACAGAGTCTGCCTCCCAGATGCTGATTTTGAAGTCCTGCCTAAGAGTAACGTGTTTGTCACTGGATGGGGGGCACTGAAAGCAAGTGGTACGTATCTCAGTCAAAACAAACCCAGTAAGAAAAATTTATAAAAATAAGTAAATAAACCCACCCTCTTTAAGAATGGAGATATGAAATAAAGCACAAGACCAAGTTATGCAACTGTGTACATATTTTTCTTTTAGTTGCTCTTTTTGATATATAGAGCTTATGCTTAGCTGACTGACTCATAAAATGCATGCTTTAGAAGCTCCAGAAAGGACATACTTCCGAAGAGTCAACAACGGAACAAATAGCCTCGAGCAAGGAATCTGATGGACTGTTCTCTCCTTGGCACTAATTTTTTTTTTTTTTGTACCAGGATCAAACTAATGACCTTGTGCTTGCCAGGCAGGCGCAGTGCCACTGAGCTCTATCCCTGACCTCTTGGCACTAAACATTAGACAGAACCTCACAGATCCATATTCCTATGACTCTTCTTGAGCCTGAGACCTTAAAGAAAACTTGAAAAGGGCTGTGGATTTACCTCACCTGCATAAACACCTGTCTGACAAGTGTGAGGTCCTGGATTCTTGAGTTTGATCCCCAGTACCAAAAAAAAAGAAAAAAAGCTGAAAAGTACGGAATTTTACCACATTTAATCATATTCAATAAACATCATGCATAGATTATTAAGTCCTTATATAAGTCTCCAGTTCCTGTTTTGTCACTACATATGGTTTAAGCTGCCCTTATAGTCCCTATTTCTAGTCAAGGCTCTTAATATGAGTTTCTATCTGACTCATGCACCTGCTCAAACTATAGTGTGATGTCCTCAGGGTTTATCAGCTCATTGTTACAGAAGTCTATTTGCTTCCAATACGCGCCTGAAAATCCTGCTGCTGTGCTTGGTGCAGAATGATGTACTATTCATAGCAGCTGAGAGCTGTTTTGCCCATCCGGCAGCAGCTGCACTGTTCTGTAAGGAATGGTGATTAGGAGAAAAGGGAATCACACCCTTTAAGTTTTAAAACTCTAATCAGAGTGGAAATGGGAAGCATCTACCACTTGCATAACGATATTAATCTTCATCTAAATCTAACTAAATTTAGCACCTCTTCACCCCAGATTGGTAATTCGAGGGTAATTTGGTATTTTTTGTCTGATTTTTTTCAAAGCCAGATTGTGTGCGGGTCACACACAATGAAGTGTCTACCCTGACAAATTGCATAGTTTTTGGAAGCAATATTATGGATTTGTAAGGTATCAGACTAAGATTAATTAATAAATATTAGGTAATGGTTTCCTTCTATATTTTGAAACTGATACAAGACTACTCAAGTCTTCTCTTCCTGAGAGTCATCCAATCATATCTATTTATAATCAGATAGCAAGCAACCTATTGTTTCCATTAATCTGTGCTTCTTACTCAAACCTCAAATTATGGATGGCCAGTTTTGGAATGATTTGTTTTTTTTTTTTTTCCTCTGAGTGATTCCTTCCTTGAGTAGTATAAATTTAAAATAGCTTGATATATTGTCAGCAAGTGAATTGATTTTTAAACGTTGTGATTAAAGAATTACTAGCACTTACAAATTTAAAACTAGCATCCTAGACCAATTAACCAAATTAAAAGGCATATTCAAAAACTACAACCAATTGAATTATAGCTTATTAAACACTAAGAACATGTAAAACTTTAAATGTTTCTATACAAAGCAAAATAGAATATTGCTGAGGTACTTTAACAATATTGAGATTGTGCGATAAACTGTATAACGGTGTGTAGATTCTCTCACTAGTAACATTTCAAGCAGAGCCAGAGATGGAAAGAAGAAAAAATAGTTAATGACAATTCCATATTTAAAAACAATAATTGAAGTCAAGAGATTCCCTAGACCTTAGATAATCTTTTAACGATTATAAAGAATTTAGACTTAGTTTTTCAGCAGAAAGGTAAGTAAATTTAAAAGTCTCAAAACAGAAAAGTGGACTTTTTTATACGGAAATTTCTTTACAAAATTCCTGGAATTCTAGATCTTTTCCTGTAAAGCTTTTAATCACTATCCATGTAACACTGAAGAGCAGTTTTAAGGAGTTTACATGTATAACCTTAATAGCTACAATTCATCCAGTAACTTCCATTTACAAAGTGTGATCAAAAACTGTGGTGAATGTTTAAATTATGCAGTAAAAGACACATTGTTACTAATTTCTTCTCAAATCCTCTCCCTTACTTCAAACACACTTCTCCCATGTTCTTGCCACTTTCTGAAGCATTCTGGAAGTTCTCTTTTGTGAATATTTTAGTCTCACTCATGGCTGCATCACTGTCCTGAACTGCTTCAAAACATTAACCTTTCATGGTCATTTAGGTTTTGGGGAAGAGTTAGGAACCCGGAGCTGAGCATAAGGAGCATGAGGACAAATGGAAATGATTTTATGAGCCTGACTTTCCACTCAAAGCCACTCAGCATTAGCATTTGCTATTTTTTTAATCACACTTCTTAAAGACACTCATAAAAGAGGACTTCCAGAACTGTGTCAGACAGTGGCAAGAAGGATGGCATTCACAGCATTTTGAGAGGGATTAATGACAGTGGGTCTTTTATTGTAACAATTTGTTAAATGTAAACAAATGGCCTCATATCAAAAACCAAATACGGAGTGAGGCACTATCATAACTGACTTTATTCATTATTTTTAACTCCCACAAGAAACAAGCTAGGCATCATTTTCTCCTTCCTACAAATCAGTATAACGATTGTTGGTAACTTTTTCAAGGTCATATAACTCTCAAATTGTGCAAATCGTACTCATATGTGTATCTACTATCTCCAAGACCACGGTTCTTAAGCACAGTTTGGCCTGACTCCATTCAAATTCATAGTCAAATGAATTGCTCACCTCCTCAGTTTGAAATTACTTTTAGTAGGGTTACACTTTTATGTGTATAATTAATGTAGTTTTTAAGCTAGGAGCTCTTAAGGGGAAATGAGCACAATATAATGTCTAAAACAATACCACATGCAACTAAATATTTCCATATAATGAACCAATAAGTACATGGTTGGTGAATAAAACATGATGCGCTTGTTATCTTGGCATTTTGCTTATCCTGGTGTTTGTTAGCAAGTCAAGTTACTTTCAAAATAAACATGGTGTTTCTTATAAAGTAATAAAATTCTATCAATATGAAAGTTACTTCTTAGTAGTACTGCTCTTCCTAAAGGATTCCCAGTTCTGAAAATATCATTGTAAAACAGTGCATTAGGCTTCCAAATAAGGTAAGGTAGCCATCAGGGATGGACTCCTCCAGGTGGTAAGAAATACCCTGGACTTACAGACTTGTCCCCCATTTAACTATGTGACCGTGTTTAGACTCCAAACCAGTAAGTTTCAGATGTCACAACTGAAAAAGGACACATCTATGTTTGGTGGTTGTTATGAGGATTGGATAATACTGAAGAAATAAATGTGCCAAAACAGGTATCTCCACAGAAAATGTACCCTCAAAAATAATTTTATTCTGAACACTGTCATCCACCCCAGAATCCTAAAACTTCAAGGCTAATGTGTCCTTTAGAAGCCACAATAATTAATTATCATGGCCACAAGGTGGGAATTATTCATCTGTTCATTTCTTTTATTTAGGTCCACTTCCAAATACCCTCCGACAAGTTGAAGTGGAGGTCATCCATAATGATGTGTGCAATCAGGTTCATGTATATGGCGGTGCTGTGTCATCAGGAATGATATGTGCTGGGTTCCTGTCAGGAAAACGAGATGCCTGTGAGGTAAGGACAGACTAACAACCACAAAAATGACTGCTGAGTCGTCTTATGGTAGGTGTCTCTTCACATGACTCCATGCAACTTACCTTCAAAGGAGAAAGAGACATGGAAAAGGCAGATAAAGAATCAGTGGTAACACATACTCTTCACTTAACACCTTAATGAACATAACAGCTGATAAAAGATGGCCATTAGTTATAATTACAACACTGATTAAATTAATGGAAACAGATATTAGAAACCAAGCTAGGAAGCCATGCAAGCAATGATTCAAGCAACAGTCGTAACCAAAGCTTGTGTATCAAATCCCTGCTAACTGCAAGCCTCTGAGACGCCATTGCAGATGTCTCCATGGCCCATCCAGCTGAGCCTAATTGCTATCTAAACATTTGACTTTAAGTACAGTCCTGTTAGATAGAATTATACTATTTGAAACAAAACATAAGAAGTACAGATTTATATATACTTATTTCTTCTAAAGTATTTTCTCAGTCCTTGCCTAGAAATAAATTAAATAAATAGCATTTTATCCCATGAAGCAAAACTTTAATTTGAAGCATTAAGCTTACAGACAATGATTTCTAACATCTGGCTATTAAGAAGACTAAACTTACATAACTGAATACTAAAGACTTTGCCTGTAGAATTTAAAACTGGTACAGTAATTTAGCACTCCTTAAGTAAGATTGGCTTTGAGAAATTGATATCTATGAGCACTTTTCTTACATGCAAAGGAGCCACTGTTCATCTGCCATTGGTTGACATTCAGTGATAACAAACATTCACTCACTTATTCATTAAAATGTTTTGTGAACTGCAAGGTAGTGTGTCAGATACTGAAGGAAACTTCAACATCCAAGAAACACAATGCATGATGGATTTGCAATCTAATTGGCAAATAAGAAACTGAAACAAAAGAAGGTAAGATGAATTGCATTTTCTGCAATACCCATATCCTGCCACTCTCCTTACTTCCCTAGAAGAAGCAGCGAGTGGCCTGCAGTAAGCTGGATGGTGTGACCTAAGTAGTCGCCCATGTCAGCTGTTCTTCCCCCTTTGGTTACTCTTCCTTGTTCATATTCCCATCAGCACAGGAAGACAAGGAGGACTGAAATGAGGATGTGGGCA
The DNA here is from genome assembly GCF_034190915.1 of Cavia porcellus. Classification (NCBI taxonomy): domain Eukaryota; kingdom Metazoa; phylum Chordata; class Mammalia; order Rodentia; family Caviidae; genus Cavia; species Cavia porcellus. Next base: position 43,123,839 of record NW_026947513.1, on the reverse strand, counting down.
AAGGCCAGGAGCTTTGCTTTGGTAGATCCGGCTTTTCACATACTGCACCAAACCCCAGAGGGAATGAGGAAGAAGAGAGCAGAAGGAAGAGAAAAGCTAGAGCCTCAGGACTCTAGCACCCCAGTGGGATCATCCCAACAGGATCGTTTCTCCTTCCTTAAAAGTTGTAATAGGCTTTCACATGATGTTTCTTTTCGACGCTCAGGTCCATTGCCAAAGATAAATTTTAAACCCTTTGTCTGAACATTGGGCTGACAATAATGGGAAAGTCTTCATGATAGAGATACTTGAAATTTACCCAGCAGGGCTAAGGATTCCACTTTAGTGTGAAGGCAAAAATCCTTTGACTACACATTTGTTACAATGTCCGGACATTTTTCCATCAATTAGTGTGACTGGAATGAGGTGAGAGTCTAATTTAAAGCAACAGGTTATCTCCAGCTAGCAGAGTTAGGAGAAGGTGACATTTCAGTTTTGAAATCACCTTCTATATAAGATGCCAGGACTTAAATTCAGGCTGGGCTGAACAGAATTCTCTCTTTAGGCAGAGAAAAACTAAAAATTTTACGAAGGTAAAAGTAAAACCATTGTCATTCACATCACTTTCCCGCTGAAGACATTATAGGGATAATGCAATAAACTCACGGATCATATTAGTACTAATTGTAAATCAAAAGAATTTAGCCCTGAAAATCACTTGTTTGCTAGACCTGGAGATGTTTATTAACTTTCATTTTTATCCTGTTTTACTCATCATGTGAACTGTGTTTTTTTTTCCTACAGGGTGATTCTGGAGGACCTCTGGTCATTGCACGAGATCAAAATATCTGGTATCTTATTGGAATCGTAAGCTGGGGAATAGGCTGTGGAACAGAAAACAAGCCGGGACTGTACACCAGAGTGACTCATTATCGAGACTGGATTAAATCTAAGACTAACATTTAACTCAACAGCTACCTCCCCATCTGAACCCTGAGTGCCAGGTGTGATCTCACGTTATGCTCAGCGCATGTTACTGTGCGTATTGCCCTAAGGTCCACCTTCCCCTTGAATGTGGAAAGGCAGAATTCCTCTCACCTCTCCCACAGTTTTGCTGCCGCTGAGCACAGAGGACACTGTCAGCGCCACAAAGTCCGGCCCTTCCTGGAGCATCTCGGATTCCCTCCCTGCTCCCGTCCTAGACCGCTCCATGCTATTCATTTCAGTGTAATCTAACAGCAAAGCATCAACGAGCTGAGCATTTTCCTGATTGAGCACGCCTCTCTTCCAAGATAGCTCCAAAGGTTTTGTTTTCCTCATCAAATAATCCTCATCATAAATTTGTTGCTCCACTGACTAGACAAGTCCAAATATTTAGCTTTGGCCGGGACTAACCCAAAGACTGTAGGGAGTGCATCTCCCTTGGCCTTGGATGGCCATTTAATCTCTCTCTAAAACTAAGGATAGCTGACATTTATATTTACACTCAATGGTGCACATGTCAAATTCTTTTTTAAAAATTACAGTAGTGTATATTTTGAAGCAATGAATGAATCATAGGATCAGACATCAACAAAACTTTAAATAATATCTTGCACAGAATTCTTTTGGGAACCATGTAAAATTGTCTTTAAGTATTCAAAAACTAAAGGCAAAGTTGCTTAGCCTTGTCATTAATTTGAAATGTAAAGAGGCAAAATTTCAATTAAAATAAGCTACTGAATCTAATAATGAAAGAAGCCTCAATTCCTGTGCATGTTTACTTTCTCTTGTACTTTTTTGTACCAGGGATTGAACTTACAACCTTGCACTTGCCAGGCAGGAACTAATGCCACTGAGCTAAATTCCTGGCCCACTTGTACATTTTTTTAATCTCTTAGTACATTTTATTTAGACAATTTTATTTTCAATGAGCTTCAGAAAAACTGAGGAACCTGCAGAATAAGAAGTCAATATAAATTACATGTTCATAAACAACTTAAGAAATAAGTCAAAATAAATCAAGACTACCACAAATAATTTTATATGATTGTTACAAAGACTTTATACTGTAATATTTACTGTTAAAATCTCAGCCATTGTTTTCAGAATAATATTTATAGAAAATATTAACTAAATCAAGAAAGCATCTTTGGAATAGCTTGATTTTTAAGATATAATGTTCATTTTCATATGTGTATAATTATATTTTTAGTACTGTACATGACTGTAGACCAATATTAAACAAAACTCAAATTTATTCTGTGCATCTAAATTTTTATTTTCTCCTTTTCCAGTTTAATTAGTTAATAAGATGAGTATTTGCTAAATTTTTCTTAGCACAATAAATGAGAGTCTATCTTATCCCACCTAATATCGTATTGTATATATTAAAATTTATTTATGTCAGGAAGTCCTAACCTATTCTCTTTCAATTATCACTACAGTGTAGGGTTTCTCAACCTTTGCATAACTGACATTTTGTCAAAGATAGTCTTTGCTAGGTGAAGAGACCACTGCTTTCAATATTCCTTACCACTACAAAGCACATGCCACTAGTACACCAACAAGTTGTGACCACATAAATGACTCCAGACACTGCCAAGTTCCCTGGGGAGCAAGAACACCTTCAGGAAAGGATCACTATGGTGGGGACCACTGAAGGGAAACAGTTATTGTTAAAGTTCATGCATTCACAATTTTCTTTTATGAATTTAGAAATAATTTTATATTCTTTTATAATGCCAATGCAATGAAACTTCTACAAGTACCTATTATGACCATGGTCATATCTACAGAATTCTAGCCAAAATTAAGGTATTTGTCAACCAAACCTGATTGAAGGAAGTTGAAGGAAGAGACATGGAAGGGTGAGTTATCACAAGTAATTCATACATTATGACTTATATCTAATTAATAGTCTCAACCATATCTAGTTACACATAATATCTTCAGTTGTATCTAATTAATATTTGTGTATGTAGCTAATTAATAACTAGTACATCCCATTATTATCTTCAATATGAATAAATAAATATCAGTTGAGGCAGGATAGCTCATCCTGCCACCCAGAGATGCTGCAGAGTGAAGAGGAAAACCTTGAAGGCCATGATTGAGAATTTAAAGATACACTACTCAGTATGGTAACCACTAGCCACATGATGCTATTTTTATACAGATTTATTAAAATTATATATATTGAGCTGCCACTGAGGAACACCACACCACCCTGGGACCTTGGCCCATGCCCAGCAGATGCCAGACCCAGGACATCTGCTGGCCCCTCGGGGACACTCCCTACTCCTGGACCTAATACTATTGTTGATCTTCAGCTCCAACCTTTCTCCCAGAACCTTGGACTACAGTAGATTAACTGTGCTATCTTGAGTGGAGATTCAGTAACTTCCTCACCCAAACAAAAGATCTCAACTGGCTCCAGTCAGTATAGTGAGTATACCCATACAATAGAGGTGTACAGTGGGTAAATAGGGCCAGTAGAAAAGCTCCCTCCAACTAACTGTAATACCTTGGTGACTCTGACAAGAGTGTGCACACAGAAAACATTTCTGCACACAGAAAACATTAGGCAGGGCAAGGAGCGTGCCAATGAGGACTCCCTCAACTTGAAGAAAATCAAAAGGGCTTATGAGACACCCAGGCACACAAGAGGGACACAGTAGGACCTCAGCCTACACAAACACTATAGGCAGGGAGATTTGGTGACCTGGAATAACCTGAAGATAAAATAACAGCAACTAAAAGTTTACCTACATCAATACTACTAGCTTGTCAGAGCAGGAAGAATATAAGACCCACCCAACAGGCTCTGCAGGGGGAAGTCAAATGACTGGCCTACCTGTGTTCATTGAGGGACCCAACAATTGGACAAACATCAACCTTACATCAGGACCCCAAGATACACACTACCAACAGTGGACACTAGTGGGATTGAAGGACCAAATATTAACTCAAAAGGGAAAAATGGCAAAACGAAAAAGCAAAATGCAATCTCAGAATCTAGTCTACCAGGAGCAAGTACAGGAGACATTGAAATAGAGGACTTCAAAAGTAACACACCAGAGATCTCTGAAAAGATAGTGAGTGAAATAAAAAACAACCCCATGATGCTATAGAGGAAATCAAATCCCATGTAAAAATAGAAATAACAACATTAGTAAAGGAGTTGCTAAGCACAGCTAAAGAAGAAATAGAGAAAAAAAGTACAGGAGCAAGGGAAACTGATTGAAACCTTGAATGAACAATATAGAAAACAAGCAGAATTCATGAAACAAACTCAAAGAGACATCTAAGAAACAAAAATTTTATTCAAAGCTGGCAAAACTGTTTAATGAAGCTGAAGATAGCATTTCCAACCTTGTGACAGGATCACATTAGCATCATGAAGAACAGAACCTTTAAAAATAACAAAGAAGCATGAAGTGACAATCCAGCAGCTTCAAAATGATGCCAATAGAAACAGTGTAAGGTGAATAGGCATCAGTGAAGATGCAGGAGTCAATGCATATGACTAACTGAAATATTCAACAAAATAATAGCCAAAAAATTTCCCAAACATGGAGAAAAAATCTGATATGCAGATAAGTGAGGAGTATAGAATGTCAAACAGTCACAACCAACATAAATCTACACCCAGACAATAATAATTAAGATCTCAGACATATAACATAAAAAACTGAATATTAAAAGCTATTAGAGAAAAGACACAACTCACCTATCAAGGAAAACCCATTACAAGCACAGCAGACTTTTCAGCACAAACCCTCAGGTCAAGACAAGCTTGGTGTGAGGTATTTCAGCCCTGAAAGAAAACAACTTTCAACCCACACTGATGTATTCAGAAAAACTTTCATTCAAATTTAGTGGAGAAACAAGATACTTCCATGACAAAAACAACTGAAGAAATTTATGTCCAGCAAACCAACCCTAGAAAGAGTATTGAAAGACATACTAGACAGAGATAAAAATGACCACAATCCCCAGAACAACAACAGAAAGAAACCATCAGGTAGGACAAGCAATTAAACAAGGGGGGAAAGCAGAAAATAAACAACTGGAGCATAACATGGCAAAGTCGAGCAGTACATATTAATGAAATCCATAAATATAAATGGCCTCAATTCATCTGTCAAAAGAAATAGGCTAACAGAATGGATCAAGAAACATGATCCCACAATATTCTGTATACAAGAAACACATCTGACCCAAAAGGAAACTCACAGATTAAAAGTCAAAGGATGGAAAACAGTATTCCATGCAACAGGAACCCAGAAAAAATAAGGGGTAACTATTCTATTTGTAGACAATGTGAGCTTCAAACCTAAAATGATTAAAAGAGATAAAAAAAGGTCACTACATACTTGTTAGTAGAAAAATTTAAGAGGAAGAACTAACAATTATAAATATATATGCACCAAATACAGGAGCACCCAATTATATAATACAAATACTAATGAATGTGGAAAACCAAATATACAAGAACACAACAATTAATGGCCCATTGTCACAAAGAGATAGATCAACTAGACAAAAAGCTAGCAAAAAAATAATAGAACTGAATCATACCTGCAACCAATTGGACTTAGTAGATGTTTACATAGTGTTCCACTCAATCACATCAGAATACACATTCTTCTCAGCTGCACGTGGGACATTCTCCAAAACAGACCATATATTACCCATACAACATTCTTAAGGTATTGAAATTATGCCATGTGTACTATCTGACCATAGTGCACTGAAACTGGAAATTAATGACAAAAGAAAGTGCAAAACCTGCATAAATACATGGAAATTAAATAACAACTTTCCAAACAACCAGTGGGCTACAGATGAAATTAAAGAAAAAATAAAGCAATCCTTACAATTCAGTGAAAATGCAGAAACAACATATTGAAACCTGTGGGAATGTGGTCTTAAGAGGGAAATATATAGCAACAAATTGTCATATCAAGAAAACAGAATGAGCACAGATAAACAACCTAATGCTTCATCTCAAGCTTCTAGAAAAAGAAGAGCAAGTTAAATCCAAAGCTCATAAAAGAGAGGAAATTGTAAAGGTTAGAGCAGAAATCAATGCAATTGAAAGGAAAAAACTACAAAGAATTAATGAATAAAAATGCTGGTTTTTTGAGAAAATAAACAAAACTGACAAACTTCTAGCTAATCTTGTAAAGAAAAACAAAAAACCCAATTTCATGCAATAAGGGCTGCAAAGGAGGAAATTACTACGGATCCCATGGAAATTCAAAAGATCATGAATACCTACTTTGAAAATCTCTACTCACATAGAGTGGAAAACACAGAGGAAATGGGCAGATTTCTAGAAACATAGGAACTACCAAAGCTCAACCAAGATGATATAGCAATTTTGAATAACCCAATATCAGCTATGGACGTTGAAATCATAATTAAAAACTTACCAACAAAGAAAAGCTCAGGTCCTGATGGATTCACAGCTGAATTCTACAATAAATTTAGAGCAGATTTAATGCCAATACTCTAAATTCTTCAATGAAATTGAAAGGGAAGCAATGCTTCCTAAATCGTTCCTAGAAGCAAATATTACACTAGTACCAAAACCTGAGAAAGACCCAACTGAAAAAGAGAACTACAGACCACTCTCCCTAATGAACACAGATGCAAAAATCCTGAATAAAATATTGGCAAATAGGATGCAGCCAAACATCAAGAAGATCATACACCATGACCAAGTGGGATTCATCCCAGGCATGCAGAGATGGTTCAATATATGTAATCAATAAATGTAATCCACCATATCAATAGAGGCAAAAGTAAGAATCACATGATCATTTCTATAGATGCAGAAAAAGCTCTTGATAAGGTCCAACATTCATTTATGATAAGAACCTTGCAGAAAATTGGAATAGATTGTCTTTACCTCAATATAATAAAGGCCTTCTACAACAAACCAATAGCCAGTATCATACTAAATGGCCAAAAATTGAAGGCCTTAATTTAAAATGAGGCACAAGACAAGGATGTCCCTTATCACCACTCCTATTTAATATAGTACTGGAAATACTAGCCAGAGCAATTAGACAAGAGAGAGAAATAAAAGGCATAAAAATAGGAAAAGAAGAAGTTAAGTGATCATTATTTGCAGATGACATGATACTCTATATAGAAGATCCCAAAACTCCATTGAAAGACTCCTAGATATAATAAATAAATTCAGTAATGTAGCTGGATACAAAATCCATACTCAAAAATCAATAGCATTCCTATACAACAACAACAAAGTCACAGAGAGAGAAATAAGAGAAGCCACACCCTTCACACTAACAACCCAAAAAAATGAAATTATTTAGGAATTACTCTCACAAAAGAAGTGAAAGACCTATACAGGGAAAACTATTATACACTGAAAAATGAAATTGAAGATGAGCTCAGAAAATGGAAAAACATCCTTTACTCATGGATAGGAAGAATAAATATTGTGAAAATGGCCCTTATCCCAAAACTGTCATACAGATTCAATGCAATCCCGATAAAAAATACCATCAACATACCTCATAGAACTCGAGAAATCAGTCCTAAAATTCATCTGGAGCGAGAAGAGATCTAGAATAGCAAGATCAGTTCTAAGCAGCAAAGGCAAGGCAGGAGGTATCACTATCCCTGACTTGAAGTTATACTACAAAGCAACCATCGTAAAATCAACATGGCACTGGAACCAAAACAGAGCCGAAGATCAGTGGAATAGGTAAGAAGATACAACCACAACTACAAACACACTCAACCATCTTATCTTGCAAAAGGGACCAAACATGTTCATTGGAATAACGACAGTCTCTTTAATAAATGGTGCTGGAAAAACTCACTCTCCATATGCCAAAAACTAAAACTAGACCCATGCCTATCACCATGTACTAAAATAAAATCTAAATGGATCAAAGATCTAAATATTAAAACAGAAACACTAAATCTATTGGAAGACAAATTGGGTAAAAACCTTGAAGACATAGGAGTAGGTAGAGAATTCATGAATAGGACTCTAACCGCATGGGAAATACTTCCCAGAATCAATAACTGGAATCACCTCTTATTAAAAAGTTTCTGCATTTCAAAAGAAATCTCCAGCATAGTGAAAAGAAAACCTACAAGCTGGGAAAAAATCTTAGTGAACTGCCCCTCAGACAAAGGACTTCTGTCTAAAACATATAAAGAATTAAAAAATCAGACCCCCAAAATTCAAAGACCCAATCCAAAAGTGGGCATCTGAGATGAATAAACAATTCTCAGATGAAGAAATACAAACGGCAAATAAATACAAGAAAAAATGGTCATCATCATTAGTCATTACAGAAACGCAAATTAAAACCACACTGAGATTTCATCTCACTCCTGAAAGAATGGCCAAGATCAAGAAAACCACCAACAACAAATGCTGGAGATGCTGTGGGGAAAAAGGAACTCTCCTGCACTGTTAGTGTGAGTATAGACTAGTACAACCATTGTGGAGGTCAGTCTGGAGATTTCTCAGAAAAGCTGGGACTGGAAGTCCCATATGACCCAGCTATACCACTTCTAGGCATATTCCCAGAAGAACTGAAAGCATCATACCACAGTGATATATGTGCACCCAATTTATAGCAGCACAATTTGTAATAGCCAGATCTTGGAAACAACCTGTGTGTCCATCAACTGAAAAATGGATAAAAAAGTTGTGGTATTTTTATACAATGGAGTACTGCTCAGCTATAAAGAATGATCACATTGAGGCATTTATAAATAAAGGGATGCAGCTTGAGACCATACTCATAAGTGAAATAAATCAAACTCACATGTATAAATACCAAATAGTTTCCCTAGTGTAAGAAATGATAAGAATACATAAAAGTATGTGATAATCATGATTCCCAATCATATTGGTTTGAAGCCATATAAAGTTTTTACTCATTAATTGCAATAGTTTTAACCTAGGTTGTTTGATTTTAGTATCTGTGATAGTATGAATAGCTATTTTGAAGAAAACAACACAAGGGGGCTGGGGATTTAGCTCAGCGGCATAAACACCTGCCTTGCAAGCAGGCAGTCATGGGTTCAATCCCTGGGACCAATAAAAAGGAAAAAGACAAAAAACAAAAAAAGGAAAACAACACAACATAAAAGCTAGTGCTGATTTGATGTCATCTTGTTTTGAAGTCATATCAAGCTGTGGTACACCTGTTTCCATTGGTTTTAACATGTTGTGTCTTACTATATTTCACTATATGCGATAGTATAAACAAAATTTTTTATAGGCAAAGAGATAATATAGAAACTGTTGTTCATTTTCTATTAGCTAGTTCTAAATACCCTGTAATTCTTTCATTCTCTTGAATGGCTTCACACTATCTTGATACGCTTGATATGATAGCATATGAAGTTACACTCAAATAATTCAAGGAAAGAGGCACGATGGCGACTACTATTATATTAGATTATGTGGTGGTGAAACACAATGATGCTTAAATTGTTTGGTTCTAACCTGCGTTGTTCTGTTACAATGTCCTCTTTTATCTCAATCCCCCCCTTTTTAAAATTAATCTATTTTCTCTCATTTTTTTAATTAAGGGAAAACTAAATTAAAAATAGCGGGACATATTATAGTAACTTTTTTGTTTTCCTACTAACCTGATTTGAACCCCAGTATTGCTCTCCCCATCTCGTTCTGTCTGATTATTCTATATTCTATTTTGTTTGATAGTTTCAAGTTTGAGGGTATAGGCAACCACTTTAAAGGCAATAAAATATACTATGATGCCCATTATGGTTTGACTATTATCTTTTTTTGAAGTCCTGTTAGGTCTCCAGTGTAGGTTTTATTGGTCTTGTTGTGTAGTGTTTTGATCAATTCTATAATATCTGATGATATAGGCACTCAATTTAAACATAGCAAGAGTCACAATGGTAACCACTTTTGATCACCTGGTATTCTATTTTTGCATCATGTGCTATGCCCACCCTTCTGTTCTAACTGACTGTTTTGCTTAGTCACGTTTGGTTTTATTCTCTTCAAAAAAAGTAATAAGAACTGTGGGAGTAATAAAACCCAAAAAGTATAACTGTTATTATAAAAAAAGAGAGGAAAGAAAAGTGGACTAAGGGATATAACTGTAGGTATGTCTGAGTGTGTAGGATGGAAAACCATATTACTGAGCTTTTGTTGGATCACTGAATGGAACTGTCTCCAATATCACTATATAAATGTCCAGTTTATATGCTTTAATTTTATAATTTGGACAACTGTTTCTAGGAAGACAACATGCAACCTGTTAACTAGTGATTTCTTACTGTATATATTTTTCTTGAATTTCTGTATTACTTGTACCCTTTTACTGCTTTGTTTTTTTTATGTCCTTTTTTCTCTTTAAATAAAAAAAAGAATATAACTGCATGTATTTTGAAGTGTGTAGGATTGATAATTATATTACTAGGTTTTTGTTAGATCCTTGAACAGAACTATTTGCAATCTTGCTGTTTGAATGTCCACTTTGTATACATTATTTTTGTAACTTGAACAACTAGTTCTAAGGACAATATGTAATTTATCAACTAGTGATTTCTTACTGTTTATTTTTTTGAAATTCTGTATTATTTCTACCCTTTTTCTCTTTTGTTTTTTCTCTTTAAATAAAATTTTTAAATTTTTAAAAATTAAATATATTACAATTTTGTTTTTCTCTGTTACAAATCACATTCCAAGCACAAAATGGCCACATGTAGCTAATAGTTACTATTCTTACCAGCACAGCTATAGAACATTTCTAGAATCACAGAAAATCCTACTGGACATCACAAACCTACATTATCCCAGGAAACTATTTCATAATCACTCATCCTACAGACATTATTTAAAAGTCTGTGCTAAGTATTCAGTATTCTAGACACTGAGTGCTCAATTCTATATAAAACCAAGCCCCACCTCACCTCTTTGACCACATAGAGGCCAAGGTGTTCTTTGTAGTTTCTGTTTAAGTAGTAAACATTTTGGTAAATGTAATTGGACAGCTATGGCATGGTTGTTTTAAACTGTCATTCCTCTAATGAGCTATTCACCACCGAAAGGTGAGGAACTTGTATGAGTTGCAGCAGGCCAGCCAGGGACCACATGTGAGGCTGCTTTCCCAACTTGCCTTAAAAAAAACTCAGGCATCACCAATTAATGTTAAATATTAAGGAATCAAAATATTTTTGTTGTTGTTTAAATTGACAGAGTATTTCTTGTAACCCAGCAATATAAAATTAATGCAACCAAACCAGTGGAAGGACATCAGGATGACTTGGTTGCTTATATTAAAAACAGAAAATGGTGTTTTCACCAAGTGGCCAACTTAAATAAAACAAGAATTACAATTGGTTAATAGCATTTTATTTTAGTTAAAACCAGGAACTAAGGAAACAGCAGATCATTATGGCCTGCACTAGGGTAAAGAGAAGGCAACAAAGACCAAACGTGCTACTGCTACCATGCTGCCATCTTCTGGTACAGACTAGTTTCAAAATGCAGATAATTATAATTTCATTTCAAGTTACAAAGCTATGTGGGCTGCTTCCCCAGATAGAGAATAAAGAAAAATCTGGCACTATCCAATAATCTCATAAGCAAACAATAAATAGAAGTCTGGTACATCTTTTAACATCATTTTGCTGTATCCCACAATAAACAAATATAGATATTCACTTAAAAGGGATTTACACACATTTTTGTTTCAAGTGTTAAGAGTGCACACACACTGTATGCATATATGTGTGGGTTTTGTTTTTGCCAAAAGGATGAGGTAGAATAAGTCAATTGCTCCCTCGTCAAAGCAATACAAATCCACCCCAGATAAACCATGCAAGAAAGGGAAATGGGAATTCTGTGAGAACTGGGGGATGAACCATCCTGAGATCGAATTTATGAGGAGAGAAAGTGGTTGAGGCTTAGAAAATGTAGGTTAAGAGAACAATGACTGTCTAGGTTTGACTTCAGTGTTCCCAAAAGCTGTCTTACCTTACATTGTCTTGAGATAATGTTTTCCTGCTTTTCATCCCAAAAACTCTTCTCAGGATTCAGACCACAAATTTGGACATATCTAGGAGAACCTGCCGAGAAGAGAACTTTCAGGGAAAGTCAGCACCTATCAGTCACTCTCAGCTGCTTGCTGCTCCTACTTTACCCCCTCCAGATTTGCATTAATATCAAAGGAAAGTGCTACTTCTAGTGCTGTTTCACTCCAAAAGAGTTTATTAGTACTCTCCTCCTGGCAAGGTTAACTGTTGGAGAGTCAGAAAATGAGAATTAGCGATAAGAATTACTGTGACTGGTAAGGTCCTCTGCCCTGGAATTCATCTCCAACCTGTTCCTTAAATCTCACCTTGATCTGGCCATTATGGCACACAGCTGTAATTTCAGCACTGAAGCAGGAGAACTGTCAAGAGTTGAGTCCACTCAGGGATACATAACGAGTTCAAAGCCAACCTGAATTACATAGACATGCCTTTTTTCAAAAAAACCAACAAAACAAAATAAACAAACAAAAACTCACAACTGGCCTGCTCCACTACCACCTGATGCAATGGCCCAGCAGAAACACAGAATCCCCTCTTTGCTCCACTTCCTTTTGAATGGCATGGCCTGCCAGGGACCCATGCCCAACCCAGAGGACTTGGGAATCAAATGTGCATACCAATCCTTGGGTTTTCCTCAGTACAAGACAATAGAGTTGAAAACCAACAGAGCAACATGAGTGAACAAGAGACCAATACCCAGGAGGAGTCTCACTTCACAACTGAAGTGAAACTCTTTCACGGATGGGATAAGAGACAACATTAGGAAATAGACTTGGAGAGAATGAGAGATAAACAGGGATCTGGGGTCCTCGGGGGGAGGGGGGGCTGTGCACAGCTCAGGAGGATCATGGGCCTTTGGGCTCTGCTGTAGGAAGCTAGGATCACTGCAAATAATCATCAGCGAGCGCAGTCCTGAAGAAGAAGGCACTTAACCTGTATATTTGAGCTCTGGCACTGCTGCCAACATCCAATGAAAAATCAGTGCTCTGAGTGACTGTAGGTCAATATAAGAAAGTCCTGTATTCATTAAAGTCAGAATTCTCTTTATTTTGGTGAATGGTTCCTGGGGTTTGTCAGTATCCATTTGACATTTGGTGTCATTGTTTTCACTGAATTTACTGCCATAGACAAGGTAATATACTAGTAATCAGTTGATTTTCTCACTATGCCAATATGGAATACATGGGGTGTCATAAACAACACTGTGGCTCTCTCCCACAGAATGGGTCACTGCACCAGAGAATTTACAAAGCACAGCACAGCAAAGCACAAAGAAACAAACAAAAAAGCAGAAACACAAAAAGGCAAAGGAACAAAATGCCTCCAAAAACTCCAAACTCCCCCAAAATTGCCACAGGACACAATGAGAGGGAAGAAATCATAAGTTACATGGCAGGTAGGTTGACATGGTACTCATGGGGATAAAACGGTTCTACAAATGCTTGGCTAAAGAAGATATAACTAATCACATGACCACAATGAAACAAATGATCAGTGAGTCTAGAGAACACCAATAAATAGATAATGGACTAAAAAAAAGAGACTCAAATATGAATATCTAACAGAAAAAAGTGAGAGTCCATAAAAAAGTTCCAAACAGAAATCCAGGAAATTAAAAACATGATTGAAAATATGGATACCAGAAGCAACCAATGCAAAGACAACTGGTCCTACAAGACTGTGATCAATGTTTGATCACAGGATTGTGATCAATGGTTTATTAATGATAAATAACTTTAAAACAACAAAGGACTGTGCAAAAGCAGATACAACAGCTCCTAGATCACTCAAAGTGGTCGAATAAAAGAGTAATTAGAATTAACACAAAAAATCAGGAACACCACAAAGACATAAAAAATTGTTTCCACAATTAGTAGCAGAAAGCTTCCAGACGTGGAAAAAGAATTTAACATACAGAAAGTGAAGCATCTCTAACCCTGAACAGACATGATCAGGAAAAGCCATTCCACACTACACAAAGATTAAAATACTAGAAATGTTATCAGAAATCCAAAACAAGAACAAACTCTGAAAAACTGCTAGAGAAAAGTAATGAATCACCTGTAAAGGAAAGCCTATCAGAATAGGTTTCTCAACACAAACCTCAAAGAAAAACATAAAGAAATAAAGTTGTTTCGAGCACTTAAGGGAAACAACTTTCAACCCAGACTGTTATATCTTACAAAAATATCTTTCAACACTGATGAAGAAATAAAATACTTCCATGCTAAAGAAAACCTAAACCAACCTAAACCAGCCTTTTCTCTGCTGCTTACTCTCCCTCCATCTTCCCAGAAGTCCTGGATTGTTGACAGTTCACTTGGTATTCAGCTATATTATTGAATTTGGTTATTATACCTAGAAGTCTTGCAATGAAGTTTTGGGAGTCTTTTACGTAAAGTATCATGTCATCTGTGAATAATGATAATTTAACTTCTTCTTTTCCTATCCTTATTCCTTTTATTTCTCTTGTCTAATTGTTCTGGCTAATATTCCAGAACTATATGGAATAGGAGTAGTGATAATAGATATTCTTGTCTTGTTCCTTATTTTAACATAAAATCTTCCAGTTTAATGTGGTTTAATATGATGCTGGCTGTTGGCTTGTCATAGAAGGCTTTTGTCAGATTGAGGTATAGACCATCTATTCCAATTTTCTATAGGGTTCTTATCATGAATGAGTGTTAGACCTTATCAAAGGGTTTTTCTGCATCTGTAGAAATGATCATGTGATTCTTATCTTTGTCTTTATTGATATGGTGTATCACATTTATTGATTTGCATATGTTGAACTATTCCTGCATCCTTGGGGTGAATCCCACTTGATTGTGGTCTATAAGCTTCTTGATGACTTACTGCATTCTGTTTGCCAATATTTTATTGAGAATTTTTACATCTATATTCAGTAGGTAAATTGGCCTGTAGTTCTCTTTTTTTTTTTTTTTTTTTTTTTTGGCTGGGTCTTTCTCTGGTTTTGATATTAAGGTAATGCTTCCAGGAATGAGTTAGGGAGAAATGCTTCATCTTCAATTCCATTGAAGAGTTTGAAGTGTGTTGGATGAAGTCTTCCTTGAATTTCTTACAGAATTCAGCAGTGAATCCATCCGATGTGGGCTTTTCTTTGTTAGTGAGATTTTAATTATATTTTTGATTTCTTTTTCTAATAGTAATTAATTAATGTTTATTAATAATGAGCTTGATGGCCAGAAGCAGTGTCTACCAACAATGGATATGCTCTGCAGTTTTGTAAAGTGAAATTCTGTGAATTAGCAGGATCCAGTAACACAGCAGTAGAGGTCACAATTATAGACTGCTGAAAGTAATTGTCTTTTTAGTTTACATATGTACCAAATAAGCAGTCAAGTACAGTGAGGTTTTGTTAACCAAATATATTCTGAATAATGCAGACTATTTATTATTTTGAGGCTCAATAAGGACATATGACTTACAGGTGAATACAAAAACAGGTATGGTGGCATGTGCTTGTAATCCCAGCTACTTGGGAGACTGAGCAAGAGGATCATAAGTCTAAACCCACCTTAGGTAACTTAGCAACTTAAGAAGAATTTATCTTACAATAAAAATAAATTTCTTTCTTATTACAGCTCTTTGCTGTAGCTGTAGCTAAGTGTCAAATCCCTTGTGTGATTCCTCTACCAAATAAACAAATAAATATAAGTAAAAGAAACATATCATTATTAAATTCTTATTAGAAATATAATTTTTATATTTAAAAATTATAAAACAAATACATATACACTCAGGTATTGATAAACTAAAATTTAAAAAATAAGCAAACACACATTAGGATGCTGGTAAATAGAAGTTAAGCACATCCAGGCAAATTAGCTATAAGGCAACAGGACAGTTGAAAGATATCAACAAAAGTCATAGCAATGGCTATTCTCAATGCATGTGTTGCCCAGACTTCACTTGCTGATAGCCCACTGTTCAAGGTGATGGGTATAGAGGTGGGACATGAGGAGGTGATGAGGTTCTGAGGCAGAATGCTCATGCCTGGGTTAGTGCCCTTATGACAGAGATTACAGAGAACTACTCTGTCCTCCAGCATCCAGAAGACAGGCCATCACCAGATGCCAAATGTAGCAACGTCTCTATCTTGGATTTTTTCTAGTTCCAGAACTATGAGAAAAAGAATTTGCTGATAAGCTACCTAGTTTGTGGTGTTTTGCCACAGCAGTTTGAATAGACTAAGGCAGAAACAAAAGAAAATGTAAAAGCATCTAATAGTTTATACTCTTCTAAATATCAACATTAAATCTATTGTTTTTAATACTTTTATTATTTTGAAGGTAGTAAAATACAAGAGAACAAGACAGAACAAAGCCAATTTAGACAGTGTAGTGAAAATGGTACAGAACTTTACAGCAGATTACTGGGATAATAGTAATAGGTACCACAGTATATCCTGTTATCTTCAAAGTAGTTGTTCTTTTAGTCAGGTATAGCAAAATAGCAAAAAATAAAAATAAATACAGAACATTATAGAACTTATCAAAACAGAATATTGAATAGAGCAATACCATTAATCAGAATAAAGCAAAACAGTGGTAAAAATATTTGCCTTCAAAGAAATGGTAGACGGAAATCCCCCTTATTTGCTATATTGCATATAGTCAACATCCCAAGAAATGCTCAGATCTCTGGCTCTGATTTGCTAATGGCAGGGGGAGGGGAAATGTTTGATTCTCATCCCGTGAGCCAGTAGGCTCACTATTGCTTAGCAGGGAGGTGAGCTGGTTGCTTGGTTTCTCAGCACCCTCAGTTCTAACATGTCATGGATCTCCAGAGTCATTAGGTGGTTCTTGCCCTGGGGAAGCTATAGTCTGCCACATCACAGCCCACATTTTCAATTTCATTTATTGAAGTTGGGTTATTCATCAATTTTATATCTTCTGGATCCAGTTTTAGTAATTCATATGTTTCTAGGAACCAGTTTCTTCTGTGTATCAAAGATATGAGAGTAAAGATGTCCAGTATTAATAGCAGGGTTGGTTTTGTAATCTCATGAAGTTCTTTGGCTACTTTTTGTCTTGGAAGTATTTTATTTCTCCATCCATTTTGAAGGACAGTTTTGCAGGGTATAGCAGTCTGGGTTGGAAGTCGTTACCATTTAGAATTTGAAATATTTTGCTTCATGCTCTTCTTGACTTCATTGTTCGTGTTGAGAAGTCTGCTGTGATTCTGATGGGCTTTCCTTTATAGGTGATCTGTCTCTTCTCTCTAACAGCTTTTGGTATTCTGTTCTTATGCTGAATTTCTGGGATGTTGATTATTATGTGTCGGTGTAGACTCATTTTGGTTATGGCTAATTTGAGTTCTGTATGCTTCACTTATTTCTGTCAGTTTCCTTTCCCATGTTTGGGAAATTTTCTGATATTACTTCTGTAAATACACTTTTTATATCATTTGTGTTGTCACCTTTTGTTTACATCTATCAACATTATATTGATTTTTTTATTTAAAGAGGAAAAACAAAACAAAAAACAGAAGAGTAGAAATAAAATAGAATTACAGAAAAATAAACAGTAAGAAATCACTACTTAATAAGTTACATATTGTCATCTTAAAAATAGTTGTTTAGGTTACAAAATTAAAGCATACAAAGTGACATTCAAATAGTGACACTGCCAACAGTTCTACTCAATGATCCAACAAAAATTTAGTAATATGGCTATCAGTCCTACACACTTGTTTTTTATCTTAAAGAGGATAAGATTAAACATACCAAAACAGAACAAAACAGTTCATAAAGAAACAATTTAAAGAAACATAGATTTCAAAGCAAGTCCACTGGAGATCTTCACTGTGTATCTTATTGTCTCTAGTTTTCTTCCAAATAGTTGTCCCCATCTTAGAACTAATCAAATCATTACAGGATGATGAAGGCTTTTTAGGTCTTCAAGACCTGATTTTGGGGAAGTCAATAATGACTACCATAATGTCTCTCATTCTCTTCATAGTAGCTGTCCTTATCTTTACATATGCTGAAATTGAACTTGAGACTAGACTAATATCACTCTGACCAGTGAATAATAGTATTGCTAGATTTTTATATCCTAATGCTACAGAATTAGCATTGAGTTTCTTAGTGTCTCTTCTTCTTCAGAGTATCTGTTCATTACATTGTGCATTATATAATCTGTTCACGTAAATAGTTTAAAATTTTTTTCCATGTGTGAATTTCTATATGTATATCTATCCTCTCTGTATTATAGGGAAAAACAGATCATAAAAACACAACAAAACAAATTCCTAGAAAAACATTCAATGAAAAAGACACATAAGACTACAATATTAGGTGATCTACTGTAGTTACTATGCTTTCTCTTGTTATTTTCAATAGACTTGTGCATATCATCAGGCTTAATATAGTTAAGCATAGCATTACATAGCTATTGTTATAAAAACACAACTTTGAAGATATTGTAGAACTTTAAAGCAGTTAATAATCAAAACCAGAATGGATATCTTTTACATCTTGTCATCTTCAGAGTAGTTGCCTGTACTCTTAGACTTGATACTATCAAACATTTCAAGCTCGAATAAAATCAGCCAAGACAAAACCATGGTATAACAAACCAGCTTCAAATAAGATCAGTCATAGTAAGACAATGTAAGTAATACAGGGTTTCAGTTTAAGTTAATAGGAAATTAAGGATAGTTACCATAGTGTAACCTGCTACTTTTGGTTAAATGTCTGTGCCCTCAAATCTGATATAAGTGGACAGACCAGAACAAAATAAAACCAAACTAAACAATGATGAGACTACTGTGACTTTTGAATCCTGATACACTATTAACAATGGCCACTGCCTTCCTTTTTTAGGCTATTTTTCACCCTTCCCCTTATCAGGATGCTTTGTATGTTTTGGGTCCCACTAGCTCCTTTAGTTTTTAGATTAAGGGGCCATCCTGTTGTCTATCTGACTGTTGCTGAACCTTTCTACCCCTGAGCTTGATCTTGAGCTGTACTCCTTTACTTACTAAAGTCATAGCGTTTTCCTTCCTTCCAGCTGTATAGTTCTACACTGCCCAAAAGTGTCATAGTTTTCCAACCTATCTGAGGCTGCTGGATGAGTTGTCCCTATTTCTCTGTGATTTCCTGTCACGTATAGCATTGTTTTCTCACCTTTGACCTTCAGTTTATTAACAATCTTTTGGGATGAGTGTATTTCCTATTCAGAGCATCTCGATGGAACTGGCCTCCTAATCTACTCTTCCTGTTTCTTTTTTTTTTTTTAGTGTATCAAGGCTATCTTTATTAAAGATTATAGCTTAGCATCTTTGCCTTATGTCTGCTATTCTATTTTTCTGCTATAATTTGTGCACTTCACTCATTCATTCCACTGTCTGTCCCATTCATTGAGGCCTTCATGCCACTGTTGCTGGAATCTTGGCATTTCTTTCCTCTCTCTCTCTGGAATGTCCTTCAGTATGGTTTGTAGGGTTGGGTTGGTGGCCATGACCTCCTACAGTTCCTCCTTGTCTTGGAAACATCTTATTTCTCCATTAATTTTGAGAGAGTTTTTCTGGGTCCATCAGTCTTGGTTGCAGATTATTTTCTTTCAGGGCTTGGACTATTTCCCCCCAGGCTCTTCTCAATTTGAGAGTTTGTGTTGATACGTCTGTTGTTATTTTGATAATTTTTCCATTGTAGGTAATCTGGTTCTTTTCCCTGGCTGCTTTTAATATTCTGTTCTTTTTTGGTGGATTTCTGGAATCTTGATTATTATATGTCTGAGTGTAAATCTGTTTTGGTTGTAGGTGGCTGGAGTTCTGTATGCATCATTTATCTGCCATCATTTCTTTTTCCTATGCTTGGGAAGTTTTCCTTAATTATATCTGTGAATATTCTTTGTAGTTTATTTGTGGTTACTCCTGCTTCTTCACTCACATTTTTTATTCTTAAGTTATAGATCCTTTTGTTGTCTTCTAGCCTTTGGATTATTTCTTCCTGGTTTCTTGTTATTTTTAAGAGATCTTTTCTTTCACAATCATATATCATAAATCTCTCTTCAACTTTCAAAAGGCTAACTTTAGTTTCTGTCAAGGCATTTTGCCAGTTTTCGATGGAGTTTTTAGTTTCCTGGTAACCTCTTTGGATCTGTTTCATGTATTCTAGGTTATGTTTAAATTCTTCATCAAAGGTTTCTCTTTCTTTTCTGAGTTCCTCTGTTCTTTCATCTGTGTTCTCTTGGGAGGGGCTTATCATTTCTTTAATTAATCTTTTTATATCTTGCCTCACTTGGATCAGAAGTACAGTTTTAAATTTGTCTATGAGATCGTGAAGGTATTTCTTTATGTCTGCTAATTCTGTGTCTAGTATTGGATGGTTACTGCACTGGTTCTCTTCTGTATTTACTTCTCCTAGGCTTATTTTCTCAGGTTCAGCAACTGAAGTGTTTTTTTTTTTTTTCCTACCTCTTGCCATGTTTTCTGGTTTCTTCCAGACTGGTGTGTCCTGGGGGTCTCTGGTCCTCTCTGTATTGCTTAGGGTCTTTCCAAAGTGTGCTGACTGGGCTTTTGCTGCCCTCCCCAATTTGCTGTTATCTGAGGTACACACAGGGATGCAGGTATGGGGCAGGCTAGCCTTGAGCCTCTGAGGCAGTCAATCCGCAAGTTAGGCTGTACCTGTGGATGTCCCAGGGTTGCAACAATTTTGTACCTGCTTATTGGGTCTCAACCAGAGGCGTAGCTCAGCCCCAGCAGATCCCACCAGTTCTCTCTGCACCACGGGCGGCTGCCCAACTCCAAGATGTCCTCCAGTCAGTGACAGCAGCCATGGGACCCAACCCCTAGCACTCACCGGGAATCAATGCAGTTCTTCCTCTTGGGTCCACTCCACACTGTGCCACATGTCTTCACTCCCAGCACAGCGCAAATCAGTCAGAAAACTGCAGTGCCCAGCTTCATTGCCCAGGTGCATAGTCTTCTCGTAGTCTCCTCTGGTGTGGCCAGGTGGCTCTAGCTGCTTTGCGGGGGCCCAGGACCCAATTTCCAGCAGTTGCTGAGAGCCAATAAAGCCCATCCCTTTGGATCTTCTGCTCACTGTGCTGTGCCCTCCTGTTAAGGGCCCAGGATTTGCTGACTCCCATTTTTAGCAACTGTGGTCTCAGCATGAGTTTGGATCGTTCAGGTGTGCCTAGTACAGCGAGGAACGGGTCTCAGTGAGCGTGTCGGGTTTCAGTCCTCCACCTGTGTTTTTCCTTCCTCTTCCTAGTTTTATTTTTCCCTTCAGTTATCACCTTGGTTAATAAGAATTGTTATCCAATCATCTGGCCCTCTCCATGTTGTCAAATTGTAGCATCTGAGCTGATTTCTCCACAGAGATTCTCTATCCAGCTTCCTAGCAAGCTGCCATTTTTTCTCCTCCTGTATTGTTTTTCTTTGCATCATCTTACAACTGTTGGATTATTTCTTGGTTTCTTGTTATTTTTAAAAGAACTTTCCTTTCCTGTTCACTAGCTGCAATCTTGTCTTAAAGGTCTGAAAGTCTATCTTCACTTTCATTGAGATGGTTTTGCCAACTTTTTTTTTAAAGAAAAGGAAACAAAAAAATACATGGAGATAAAAAAAAGGGTAGAAATAATACAAAATTACAGAAAAACAAACAGTAAGAAATTGCTGGTTGATAAGTTACACATTGTCATCTTAGAAATAGCTGTTCAGGTTATAGAATTAAAGTATTTAGAATGACATTCAAAAAGTGACACCACAAACCATTCTGCTCTATGATCGAACAAAAGCTCAGTAATATGTTTATCAGTCCTACACATTTGTTTTACATCTCAAAGAGGGTAAGATTAAACATATCAAAACAGAACAAAACATTTAAAAAAAAAACAATTTAAAGAAATACAGATTTCAAAGCAAGTCCACTGGAGATTTTCACTGTCTATCTAACTGTCTCTAGTTTCTTACAAATAGTTGTCCCCATCTTCACCCACTTTATATACTTATTGCATATTATAGAACTAATCAAATCATTACAGGGTGATGAAGGCTTTTTAGGTCCTCAAGTTCCAAATTAGGGAAGACAATAATAACTACCATCGCATCTCTCTTTCTCTTTGTGATAGCTGCCCCCATCTCTACATATGCTGAAATTGAACTCAAGAAACCAGTCCAATGTCATTCTAATCATCAAACAATAGTATTGCTAGAACTTATATCATAATGCTACAAAATTAGCCTCGGGTTTCTTAGCGTATCTTCCTCAGAGTATCTGTTCATTACATCTTGCATTATATAATCTGTTCCCATAAATAATTTTTTAAAAAAACCCATGTGTGAATTTCTACATATATATCTATCCTCTCTGTATTATAGGGAAAAACAAGTCATAGCAAGACAGCAAAACAATTTCCTAGAAAAACATGCAATGGATAAGACATATAAGACCACAATATAGATGATCTTCCATAGTTACTATGTTTTCTCTTGTTATTTTCAATAGATTTGTCCACAACACTAGCTTATTATAGTTAAACATAGTATCACCTATTTTTATAAAAACTTAACTTTGACAGCATTGTAGGATTTGAGAGCTGTTACTAGTTAATACCAGTATGGATATCCTTTACATCTTGTCATCTTCAGAGTAGTTGCCTCTACTTTTAGGGTTGATACTAACAAGCATACCAAATTCAAATAAAATCAGCCAAGACCAACCTATAGTCTTATGATTCAGATTCAATTAAGATCAGTCATAGTAAGACAATGTAAGTAATACAGGATTTCAGTTTAAGTTAATAAGAAAGTAAGGATAGTTACCATGGTATAACCTGCTATTTTTGGGTCAAGATATCTGTGCCCTCAAATCTGACATGAGTGGACAGAGCAGAACAAATTAAATTCAAACTAAATATGGCGATAAGACTACTGTGTCTTTTAAATCCTTATACACCATTAACAATGACCTCTGCCTTTTTTTATAATGTTTCAGAGCTGCCTATACTAAAGACTATAGCTTACCGTCTCTGCCTCATGCCTGCTACTCCACTTTTCTGCTATAATTTGTCCACCTTATTCCCTCATTCCACTGTCTGCCCCATTCATTGAGGCCTCTCTGCCACTGTTGCTGGAATCCTGGTATCTCTTCCTCTCTTTCTCTGTAATGTCCTTCAGCACTCTCTGTAGGGTTGGATTGGTGGCCACGAACTCCCACAGTTCCTCCTTGTCTTGGAAGTATCTCATTTCTCCATTAATTTTGAGAGTTTTGATGGGTATATGAGCTTTGGTTGCATATCATTTTCTTTCAGGACTTGGAATATTTCTCCCCACTCCCTTCTTGACTTTGTGTCGATAAGTCTGCTGTTATTTTGATAATTTTCCTGTTGTAGGTAATCTGCATCTTTCCTCTGGCTGCTTTTAATATTCTGTTCTTTTGGTGGATTTCTGGAATCTTGATTATTATATGTCTAGGCATAGATCTTTTTTGGTTGTAGGTAGCTGGTGTTCTGTATGCCTCTTTTATCTGGATATCATTTCTTTTTGCTATACATGGGAAATTTTGCTTTAATATATCTGTGAATATTCTTTGTATTTCATTTTTGGTTGCTCCTGCTTCCTCACTCACATTCTTTATTCTTAAGTTATGTATCTTTTTGTCATCTTCTAGTTTTTGAATTGTTCCTTTCTGGTTCCTTGTTATTTTTAAGAGGCTTTTTCTTTCACAATCATATGCCATAAATCTCTCTTCAAGTTTCAGAAGGCTGTCTTTAGTTTCTGTCAAGGCATTTTGCCAGTGTTCAATGGAGTTTTTAGTTTCCTGGTATTCTCTTTGGATCTGTTTCATGTATTCTAAGTTATGTTTAAATTCTTCTTCAGAAGTTTCTCTTTCTTTTCTGATTTCCTCAGTTCTTCCATCTGTGTTCTCTTTGGCGGGGCTTGTCATTTCTTTAATTAATCTCTTTATATCTTGCCTCACTTGGATCAGGAGTACAGCTTTAAATTCATCTATGAGATCATGAAGGTATTTTTTAATTTCGGCTGATGCTGTGTCGAGCAATGGATGGTTACTGTGCTTGCTCTCTTCAGTGTTTACTTCTCCTGGGCTTATTTTCTCATGTTGGGCAGCTGGAGATTTTTTTTTTATTTTTATCTCTTGTCATGTTTCTGGTTTCTTTCAGACTGGAGTGTCCTGGGGGTCTCTGGCCCTCTCCGAATTGCTTAGGGCCTTTCAGAAGTGTGCTGACTTGAGTTTTTGCTGTCCTCCCCAATTTGCTGTTATCTGGGGCAGGCTGGGATGCAGGGGCGGTACAGGCTAGTCTCCAGCCTCTGTGCCAGTCAATCTGTAAATTAGGCTGTACTTTCTGGATGTCACTGAGTTATGACTATTTTGTATTTGCTTATTGGGGCAGAGGCTTGGTTTAGCCCCAGTAGCTCCTGCCAGTTCTCTTTGTACCAGAAGCAGCTGACTAATGTCACTATGGCACAGGGTTCTGCCCAAATCCCAGCTGTTCTCTTCCAGACCTCTCTGTGACAGGAGCACCAGAACAGCAGATCTGCCCAAATCCCAGCTGTTCTCTTCCAGACCTCTTTGTGACAGGAGCACCAGAACAGCAGATCTGCCCAAATTCAAGATGTTTCCCACTAGTTCTCTGTATGACGCTGAAGCCAGCATGCACTCAGGCTCTGCCCAATTTCAAGATGTCTTCCACCAGACCTCCCTACAGGGGAACTCGGTGATGTCACCGAGTTGTAGGTTCTGCCCAACTCTAAGATGTCTGCCACCAGACTCTCTGTGTTATTGATGTCCCCATGGTGGTGGACACTGCCCAGTTCCAAGATGTTCTCTGGCCAACCCCAGAAGCAGCAGGGTCCCCAGTACTCACCAGGGTTCGGTGCAGGTCCTCCTCCCGGGTCCACCGCACACCACACCGCCCACCTTTCCCGCGCTCCCAGCACAACGTGGAATGGTCAGAAATCTGCACAGTGTTTGGCTTTGGAGCGCCAGAGCCTTTCATGATCTCCTCTGGTGCAGCGGGGCAGTCCTGGCTGCTTCTTGGGGTCCCAGGTCTCAGTTTCCAGAAGTCACCAAAAGCCAACACAGCTTTTCCTGTTGGGTCCACGGGTCAGTTTGTTGATTTAAAGGCGCGGGATTTGCAGCCTCCTGTTATCAGCCTTCACAGTCTCAGCACAACTTTAAATCCTCCAGCTGCATTGTCTTGGTTAATAAGAATCGTTATCCATTTGTCTGGCCCTCTCCATGTTGTCATATTCTAGCTTCTAATATGATTTCTCCAGAGAGATTCTCCACCCGATCCCCTAGCAAACCGCCATTTTTCTCTGGTTTTGACAACTTTTGATGAAATTTTGATTCCCTGGATATCTCTTTGAATCTATTTCATGCATTTTCTTTCTTTCTTATACTGTTCATTCAAGGTTTCCATCATCTTGCAATGCTCCTCAGTTTTTTAACTATGCTTTTTTAGACATGTTCAGCATTTCTTTTTTTATGTTTATCACTTCTTCTTTTACCTGGGAGATTATTTCTAATCTAAGTTTCTTTATAGTTTCATGGATTTGTTTCTTTACTTCAGTTGCTATCATTTCTTAGATTTCAGGTACATGGCCTACATTTTCTTTTATGTCCATGTCTCCTAGGCTGGTTTGGGATGGGCTGGAGATTTGAGATTGCATTTTGCTCTTTCTTTTTTGTCATTTTCATCTATTCTCCTGGAGAAAGTGAATGCAATGTCTCATATGCTTCCTGGGTTGAGGATGTCTGTTAGTACTACAGGTAATTTCTCAGTTGAGTGGAGGTCATTATTCAGGCCATATCTATTTGCTACTGGAACTCAAAGGCTCCTCAAATATGGGGAGTACACTGGGCAGGTCTTCGGCACATCCCAGTTGGGACTGTGAAACTTCCTGGCTGCTTGAGGTTGCTGAGAAGAACTCTACCAAGTTCTGAGTGGTATACCAAGGCTGAACAGCTAGATGGAGTAAAGTATGCAGCCCTTCAGCTCTTACAACTTGGCTCACCAAAGCACCACAGCTGCTTCGGGATGTTGGGGGGTGCCATACCAGGTTCTGAGCAAGGTGCCAAGGTTGCATGGCTGGATAGGGTTTGCTATGTGGGTCATTGGCTCATTCCCCTGAGCCCAGGTGATTCCCTGAGTACTTGAAGTCACTGGGTATGGCCCAACCAGGCCCTGAGGGACCTACTTGAAGGTCTGTGGCTGATTAGAGACAATGGATGGGACCCCACCAGGTTCCAAGTAAGGTTGCACAGATGGTACGGGTTCACTTTGCAGGCCTTGGCTCACACCTACTTCACACCTTTCCATGAGCTGTATCCCCTGCTGGGACTCTTGGCCTCACCTTATAGATCCACTATACCATGCCACTCTCCTTGACCTCTTCATTTTTTTCCTGAGAAACTGTGACATTTTATCTTCACTCTCTTTTGGTTATTTCTTCTTCCAATTAGCTAAGAGCAGCTACATTAAACTGGTTATTTCCTCTTATAGTCAGTTAAGATGGAATCACATTGTTTCAAATCTAATTTGCAACTCTTAAATGATCAATGATGTTGAATGATTTTTCATATATTTATTTGCCATTTGTATTTCTTCATCTGAGATGTGCTTATACATTTCACATGCCCAGTTTTGGATTAGGTCTGTAAATTTGGGGTATATGATTTTTTTCCAGTTCTTTATATGTTCTAGATATAAGTCCTTTATATGAGGGACTACTGGCTAAAAATGTTTTTCACTCTGTAAAGTTGTCTTCTCACTCTGTTGGTGATTTCTTTTGATGTGTGAAAGCTTTTTAGTAAGATGATTCAAATTGTTGATTCTTTGAGTTACTTCCTGTGCAGTTTGAATTTCATTTATGAACTCTCTGCCTCCACCTATTTATTCAAGAGTTCTGCCTATCCTCTCCCAAAAGAATTAGTGTTTCTGTTTTAATATTTAGATCTGTGAACTATTTTAACTTTAGTTTACTGCATAGTGATAGACATGGGTATAATTTTAGTCTTTAACATGTAAAAAGCTAGTTCTAGAAGCACAATTTATTAAAGAGGCTATCTTTCTTCCAGTGAGCATGTTGGGCCTTTTTATCAAAGATAAGTTGGCTGAATGTGTTTAGAGTTTTGTCTATACCTTCTAATGTATTTCATAATTCTCAAGTATTTTTTTTCAGTATCATGCTGATTTTATCACAGTGGCTTCACAGTATAATTTCAAGTCAGGGATTATGATGTTCCCTGCCTTGCATTTGTTGCCCAGAATTGCCTTTGTTATTCTAAATTTTCTCTGTTTCCAAATGAATTTTGTGTTTTCTCTAGTTCTGTGAGGTATGCTAATAGTATTTTGATTAAGATTACATTAAATCTGTATGATGGTCTGGAAGTATGGCCATTTTCATTATGTTTGTTTTTCCTATCCATGAGTAAGAAATATCTTTCCATTTTCCATTATCCTCTTTGGTCTCTTTTTTTCAGACAACTGTAATTTTCAGTGTACAGCTCTTTTAATTCCTTTGGTAGACTGATTCCAAAGTATTTCATTTTGGGCAATGCTACTGTGAAGGGGGTGGTTTCCCTAATTGCTCTCTCAATGAATTTATTATTCATGTACAGGAATGCTACTGATTATAGTGTTGACTTTGTATACAACTACATAGCTGAATTTGGTTATTAAATCTAGAAATCTTTTGGTCAAACTTTTGAGGTCTTCTTTGTAGGGTACAATGTCATCTGCAAAGTGTGATAATTTAATTTCTTTTCCTATTCTTATTTCTTTTATTTCTTTATCTTGTTTAATTGCTCTGGTTAATGTTCTTAGAAATATATTAAATAAGAGTGGTGATAGTGGGCATCCTTGTCTGGTTCCTGATTTTAGAGTGAAAGCTCCCAGTTTTGACCATTTAGTATGATATTGGCTATTGGTTTGTCATAGATGGCTTTTATCAGATTGAGGTAAATACTATGTATTCCAATTTTCTGTAGGGTTTTTTTAATCATACATCAGTATTGGACTTTGTCAAACGCTTTATGTGCATCTATCAAGATGATCATTTGATTTTTGTCCTTTTTTCTGTTGATAAGTAGTATTATATTTATTGATTTGCATATATTGAGCCAGTCTTACCACCTGAAATGAATCCTACTTGGTCATGATGTGTAATCTTGATGATTTGCTGCATTATGTTTGCCAATTAATGAGGATATTCAGATTTTCATGTATTCTCAAAAACTAACATCAAGAGCAAGAACACTCTTCTTCCAATATATATGCATTAGTTCTTATGATTTCTTCAGCTCTGTGTCTCTGTCCTCCTTCTTCAGTTGGAGTATGTGGACAACTGAGCTATTGGCCTGATTTTCAGGTGAGAGCTAGGTATATATCTTGAGAAAGAAGTTTGTTGTCTTGTGGGGAAAGGACTCTGTGGCATTATTCAGCATGAGTTGGTAGCTGGGTCTGAGTAAAGAGAAGGAATTGATTCTATAAACTCTTAGAGTTCAGAAATTCTACAGAAATTACATCCTCAACTTCCTTACCCAGTGACACTATTTTATGTTCCAAGTCCCTGAGTTTTCACAACCAGGGCCTGATAAAACCATACTGTGTCTCCTCTACGTATTTGGACTCTGATAGTTCACAACTATAAACAACATGTAGGAGCACTTCTGTGCACTTCTCAGTGTCATCTGAAAGACAACTCCTGAGAGTGGTGAAAGTTTGGAGTGGATTCTGATATCTAATGCCAAGTAAACCTGGTGGAAAGACAGAGGAGACATGCTTCATGAGCACAACAGTCTGAAGTACAGCATCATAGGAAATTTGCCTTCCTGAGGCACAAAGTGTCTAATGCATGGGAACGATTTGAAGCCCATAGACTACAGCAGTGTAATATAAACATAGAAAAATGAAGGCTCATAGTTTGAATCTGATAGAATGGGAGTGTGGTGCATCCACTCTTACTTCTTCGAGAATCAGCAATCTAAGTCACAACTCCAAAAAGATGCTACCAAGAAAACCCAGGCTTGATGCAGTGAGGAGCTATCCTCTCACTTCCTTGGTCTCTGGGTCTTTGTGGCCTTGAAGAAAGACTTCATTCAAGACACATATGCAGCTGTACAGGAGAACAGGTAGACTTTATTAAGAAGGCCTAGAGAGAGTTACACCTTCAGAGGAGAAAGCAGGTAGTGTCACATAGACATCTGCACAGAATGAGAGTTTGGATACTTTTATGCACAGAAAAGTTATTCCTAGGGTTCTGGGAACTATGATGATTATGATTATACTTATCAGTTGTTCTCTTAGGATTACTTTGGAACACTGCTTTTTCAAAAAAAATGTCTTTCTTATTCCTTTTGGGTGGTTTGTGTTCTCTCAGGGGCTTTAATCACTATCCTAATTATTTTTCTTATTGCGAAATAGCCAGTGCCCAAAGTTAAAGGAGGAAAGGTTTATTTAGCTCACAATCTGTAGAGGTTGCAACCCATAATTGGCTGACTCCAAGACAGAGTAGCATGGCAGATGGGCATCAAGGAGAAGAAACAATTAATGAGTGGCAGAAGATAGCAAAAGAAGTAAGCAGCAAGTGACAGCAAAGGCAGAAGGTCTCTGTTTCTTATATTCTATTTAGACTACCCATCCTTGGGGTGGGTAGCAATCACACATACAGTGGGCCTTCCCACTGTCCACTCCTAGAGCTATGCCAAACTATTAATTTGAATAATCACACACCCTTGATCCAAGCATCACATACTCAAGATCCAGCCACTTCTAAAAAGCACACCCTCTGACCACAGGAGGCTTTTGGGAGACATCTAGACATAGGTCACAACAATCATTTAAGAATCAAAATCAGATCTCAGCCCAAAGAGGGAGAATCTATGAAGAATGCTCCCTTTTCTGATATCTTTGGGTGCTATGTACTTTGTTGTGGGAATATCAGCCAGGTAGCCAGTGGCCACATTCCCCCAAAGTGTACATGATTTACAACCCAAATTGTCACTGTTTCTGAGGCACTGATTTAGGTCTGAATGCTAAAAAATGATTGTAGATGTATTCTACATTGAAAAATAACATTATTCAGACTCTGCAACTCTACTAGGTATTCAGACTGCTGCTTAGTCATATCTACTATTTTTCTGTAAGGCATAAAAGTTTATGGTGACAACTCTCACACAACATTTAACTGATTATAAATAGTTACTTTGTATTTAGATGATAATTAGATTATTAATAGCCCTCAGGTTTTCTTTTTTATTGATGTATAACATTTGTACATATTTCTGAGGCCCAGTTGAATGCTTTGGTTTGTGTCTATATTGCAGAATATTAAATCAGTGTCATTAGAACACTCATAACAGTTGTCTGTTGTCAGTACATTTAAAATCCTCTCATTATTTTGAGACACATGATCCATTAATGTTAACTATATTTGTCCTACTGTGTCATGGTTAACCTGAAAATGTTCCTCCTAAATAAATATAACCTCATCTGATTGACCAATATTCTCCTGCCTTTCTCCTCCACTTGTCTTCTTCAGTCTCTGGTAAGCATTACTTTACCTTCAACTTCTGTTAGATCAGCCTTTGTAGATTCCACGTGTTTTATATCCTTACATAAGGAAACTGAGCAATAATATAACAGGAGCCAGTCAACTCCCTGTCTTTGCAAAAGAGATTTCTCCCTCATACTTTTCAACTGCCTGACCTAATGAACCTGTAAGGATGATTCTTCTAGGGAGTCTAGAAGTCTAGCTCTAGGGAATTTATTTGTGCTTCAAACCACTAGAGGTGGTTGACATCCACTGCCCAACAGGCAGGAAACTAAGTTAGTTCTACCTTTTCTGGGGCCACTTTTGATGGAACTACATTTTGATGGACCACTCTGGGATCCTAAGAGCCCAAGGAAAGATTTAATGTATAAAAGACTTATTTGGGGAAAATTATGTTAAGAAAAATGACCAGACTCAGTGAAGGAGTCATAAAGAGACTTCAGAGTGTAACAAAGATTGACCCTTGGATGGCAAGTGGAAAGGAAGAAGACATCAATAGGAAGAGCTCTACAGGACAGCATAATTCCAAAAGATTTGGGCCAGGCCATTTGGGAGTTCTCAGTTCAAAATTATTACTCTGTATTTGAAAGAAAATTGCATGCTATTATCTGTTTGTTTCTTCTTTGTGAGAATCTCTTTTGTCTATGCCTTGTACTCTGAGTAACTACAGTGGTACCTTATTTCATAAAGTTAATTCTTTCAACAATTCTGGTGGAAAACGGAATTGGATGGGACCTGAATCAAATTCAGTGGTTAGGCTTAAGGTTGACCTAATCAGGAAAGTTGATTCTCTCCTCATTCAATTTGGTTTGTGAGCAGAATTGTGGAAAGAATTAAATTCGTGAACTGAGGCACCATTGTACTTTGAAGACAACGATACATGATGTATTAACTATTATTGTTCTTATCGTATTATTTTGGCATAAAATTTATTTTATTTTTTCACAAAATGAAAGAAAGTACCACTCTGCGGAATCTCACGAGAATGATCACACCTTAATCAGAATGCTGGGCTAGTCACAAGCTGGATAGAGTTCACAAGAGATACAACCTCTGAGAGCCTGGTAACCTGTGGGGCTCAGCTTGCTGGGCAGCGTGATGGGCACGCTCTGCAAAGCAGGACACACTCTGAAGTGCACACTCCCAGCACCACAGCTGTGGGTCATTGCTTTAAAAAATGACACCAATGTAGCTACAAAAATGGAGGAAGCATCCAAGTGAGAAAGGGATATAGTTTGGGAACTTAGGGTAAGGAATAGATGTTAAAGCAAAACATCAAAATTATTAAGTGTAAGGGGAAGAGTTGACATTGAGTACTAACAGTTTTTGTTATGCAATCAACAGTATGGATAGGATTAAAGATATTTAAAAATTCTTCATTAAGTGATATTTCATATATCAAAACAGTCCTAAGAATCAATAAGGAAAACAATACTCTTAGGTGTATGGTCAAAGGATATCAGAAAGTTATTTACAAGAAAAAAATGTCCAAAATCCTATCAAACATTTAATTGAATGTTCAAATGATTAATATTCTAAGATATGCAGTTAAATCCTGTGAAAGGAAGCACCTCATACCTCATAGATGGAGTAATGTCAGGCATACAAGGTGATAGATCCTTTCTGGCAAGATGGAACAAGAGTCAATTCCAGCCTAATTACCTGTGCCCATGCCCTGAGGCTCAGAAATTCTCTACTGTCTCATACTTCAGGCTTGGGACTTTTAAATTCTATCTCAGTATAATTTTTTTTAGATTAGATGAGAATCAGTGATCCATCTTTGTATTTAATCATTGAAGAAAGGGGGGAGATTTTTCTCAACTTGAATAAATTTGTCAAAGTTGCTAGGTTAAGCCATCAAGATTGCCCTTGCATTCTCTGTAAAATAACCAGTGTGATTTCATAGCTCAGCACTGTGGGCAGTTGAAAAAAAGTTTTGGATATTAATATTTTAATTTACACAAATTCCCATATTTATTTACAAATTCTTGTAACTAGCTACACTGACTGGCAACATTGACTGGAGTAAGTACATTATTAATACATTCCTGCCATCCAACCTACTACAAACCACATCCTGCCTTCTGTATGGAGCAGGGAGGTGGTGCCCCCTGCAACTCCGAGGATGAGCACTTTCACAGGCACCGTCTTCCAGGAGACTCAGAGCTGCTGAGTAAGCGGTTCTAAGCATACTCTGTCCACTACCACTAGAGTTGCTTCAGTGTGATTTATACAGTTAACTTCAAAATAAAATTCAAACAGAACTAAGGGCTCCACTGGGGCATCCCCCTCCTCCAAAAATTAACAGTTTTTTAAGCTATTTGCTACTACATGTTTGCAGTACATGGTGCTTATATTCCTTGTGTAGAGTTGGTACATGTACATAACACATCTCAATTTCTTTTTATATCCCTCCCTCTCCCTTCCCTTTCCTTCCTCCATTGCTTGACCACCTTCCCCTTTGAGAAATCTCTCTATCTCAGCTTCCTATGTTCTTTTGCTTTGTTCTTTATATATAATTTGGGTTTCTTATAGAAAAAAAACAAGTGATACTTAATTAAGCTTGTGTGTCTTATTTCATTTACCGTGGTCTTGAGGTGCATCCATTTCTGTACAAATGACTGAAGTTTATCCTTCTTGATGGCAGATGTGAATAATATGCCTTCTTTGTTCATTCATCTGTGGATGGACATACAGGCTATGTCTCAAATTTAGCTACTATAAATTATACTGTTATAAACACGGGTACGCATGTATCACTGTAATGGGATATCTTTAACTCTTTCAGGAAGATATAGGAAGGGAATAGTTGGGTCATTGTTTATGTTTTGTGACACAATTTTAATGTTGGCAGGAAAAAGGTGGGATGGAGATTCTTATGTAAATGGGGGGGAGATTCTGAGGAGAGTATGTACAGATCAAGACAATTAAACAGATTAATGGGTTAAGGAACGCATGGAGAGCATTTAGAGAACAATGTTTACAGACACTGAATTGTGTCACTTAGAATTCACATAGAATTCTAAGAGGTAGAAGAGAAGGCAGGAACTTAGAAAAATTAAAGCAAGTATAAATAGAAATGTATGGGTCAGCCACATAAAGAAAAAAGTATTCAAGAAAAATGAAGCAAGATGGAAAAAAATATACATATTTTTTAAAACATTTGTTATGGAAACCAAAACGAAAGCTTTAAAAAGAGCAATTTATTAATAATATAGGATAACATTAAGAAAGGCAGAGACTAAGAAAGAGGGTAGAACATTTGAGATAAAAAGAAACTGACTAGATTTTTAAGAAAGCTTCAGTAATATGACTTGGCTGAGGCTTTTGGGTATTTGGTTTTTAATGGAGATTTAGAGTTAGAGAAAATCCTAAAGTCACTTCTTGTAAATACCCACTCAGGGAACGTTCTCTTGGATCCTATTCCTCAGCTCCAGCAATCATAAAGACAGACCTCGACCTGTGAAGATTCCGTAGAATTTATTTTCTCGCCCTTCTGCAGTCTGCGCTGAGGTCAGGACCAGGGTCAGTGTGCTGCAGGGAGATCTCTTCCCGACCTAGCTCCTCTCTGTTGCCTCCCATAACTGCAAGGGGACTCTGCTAAAGGCGGCGACAACCCTGCTGAATCCTGACCTCCTTGAACCCTTGCCAGCTCAGGCCTGAGTCCAAACGCAGCTGCATAGGGTCTAGCGCTCCGGGCTTGAGGGAGAGAGGACACAGACATTCAGTTCATGCGCCAAGCAGCATCCTTCTCAAGCTGTTCTGTGAAAGGGCCTACTATATTCCCTGCCAAAGCGTCCCTTCTGTCGGTAGCCCCAAGTTACAAAGTCGCTGACAGTGGACTCCCAATAATTCTAAATTCTCTTTCATTTTTCAGACTTCCAAAGGCTTGAAGACTCTTTCCCTCAAGCTATTAATAATGCTGAATTATTATGTTAGGTGTTAGCTTCATAGAAGTTTGTTTTATCTTTGTAATGTACTACTTACATGTTTTCTTTGTGAGTACATAGGTAAATATATTTGTACTATTTTTAAATGGTTGAAAGAGTATTGTGATGTCTTAACTTTTGATCCACCCATGCTCTGGCCGGATGGTAGACTAGAGGAGGGCACCTCACATTGTCATGGAGAGTTTCAGGTGACAGAGAAAAACATCAGAGAATAAGTTTGGTCTCACAATTTGTGTTTGACTGATTTCACCTGTCTCTGACTATCCGAGACCTGAATTTACTTTTCTTAACTAGAACATTTTCAAGGAAGAGAGTCCGTGGTGTCAGCTGGCAATAAAAGTGAACATAACACATTCTCTTAAACATATTTTTCTTCCTGAAAAATAATTTTAATGAAACACACTGTCACCTTGTTGTCAGCATTAGTAAGCAAGTCAACCTGGATGGTGCACCATAATAACTCCTTAATCCTTCCTAAAATCGTGCCTCAAAATGCTCTTCTAGTCCATGAATTAATTCAGTTATGGTATTGGTGGAAAGAGAAGCATGTGCAATCTTTTGAACTGAAGTCTCTGCTGAAATTTCATGTCAAATACCTTTAGCAGCAGGCAGAATCAACCACTTGGAATAGTAAAGTTTCTTAGCTGTAACAAAGCACTTACTAAGAATGAGAATCTCAGTGCAGAAACATTTGACAAGGAATAGTAAACAATGATTACTTCTGCTCTTCTCATTCAGGTTCTTCTTTTGAAAAACTCCAAAGTCTTATCTGAGTGTAGGGCACTTGATCTCCATAAGGTAAAGCAATTTTGAAGATTTCATGACTTCCCTGGATAACTTGTTGCCACATATTATACAAAATGGGATTGGAGAATGGGGATCACCTATTACAGCAGACACTTAAGTAAGATTTAGTATTTTCTTTTAAAATCAACTTTCTTTTTGTTGATAGTCTTAGGATCTCTGCTGTCTCATCATTGGATTTTCCCACTTTTCAAAGAAACTCTCCAGTGAAATTATTTGTTCTTCACTCATTTTTCTGGGGTTAACTGATGGGTTTACTGAAACTATAATTGAGGCAAGTGTTCAATGTAGGGAGGAGACACAGAGGAAAGTGGTAAACTAAATGATGTGCAGGCCACAAACAGACTAAAATAAGTGTCAGACTCTGAGTTAAAGCCTGCCATCAAATGCAACTCTACAACTGAAGGACATCAACTCACTTGCCACTATGAATCCTGCCAACAGATGAAGCTCAGTTACTTGTGATTCATTAATAAGGCTTTGATAAGAGACTTCCAGTAGTTGGTTTATTCCAGTTTCTGCATAGTGAGACCTCTCTGGCAATATTAACCTATATTCTTCCCCCTCTCTACAGAGCTAGCATCACTGCTTCAGCTCCACCTCAGATCATCAGGCATCTGATATCCATATGGAGCTCCAAACCTACTTCCCTTACATGCACAGTTCACAGTACAATTCAAACTTCTCTGAAATCTAGTGCTGACTGACAGGAGGCAGAACTCCACATGGTAATGTGAGCAGTTAGGAGTGGTTACAAGTACAGATGAGGCTTCACTCTCTCAGTAAGTTGTTCACTTCTTGCTGTGTGGGCCAGTCCTAACATGCCATAACTGTGGGCTGTAGTTTAGAATTTGGAGACCTCAGTTTTAGGCCATAAAGCAAGTCTCAATAAATGCAAAATTACTGAAATAATATTTTGTTGTCTATCAAATCACAACAGAATGAAAGTAGATATCAGCAGTAAGAGAAACCATAGAAATTGTGAAAGCCCATAAAAATTGAATTGAATTCTGTAACAATCAGTGGGTCACTGAAGAAGCCAAGGAAGAAACTTTAAAATTCCTAAAAACAAATAATAATAGAAACACAATACATAGAAATCTGTGGAGCACAATAAAGTAGTTTTAAGAGAGAAGATAGTAGCTCAGAGTGTCTATATTAGAGTATTCCCAAATAAATAAAAATGCATCCCAAGGTCTTAGATAGTCAAAAGACCAGAACAAGTAAATCCTAAAACCATTAGGAAGAAAGAAATAATACAGGTCAGAACAGCCATTAAAGAAATTAAAAGTATAAAACAAATACAAATGATCAGTGACCTGAAGAATTGGTTCTTTGGAGAGATAAACAAGATTAACAAATACTTAGCTAAACTTACCAAAGGAGAGAGAAGGCCACCATTAACAAAATTAGAGACAAAAATAAAAGAAAATCATAGGAAACCACTGAAACATAAAAGACTATTAGAAGTTATTTTGAAAGTTCCGACTGTGCTAATTGATTAATCTTTTAAAAAACTGAATTTCTAGGCATATATGACCTATCAAAATTAAACCAAGAAGATGTATAAAATCTAAACAGATCAATAACAATGTGATTGATACAGCAATCAAAACTCTACAAACTGAGTAAAGCTCAGGACTCAGTGAATTACCACTGCATTTTACTATACCTCTGGAGAAGAACTATCACCAGTGTTCCTCAAACTTTTCATAAAGTTAGCATTATCCTAATAACGAAACATAAACTCAAACATCCTTAGTAATATTTTTTCAAATCATTCAACAAGACATTAAAAATATCTCAAACTATGAGTTAGACATGGTGATACACACCTGAAATCTCAGTATTCAGGTGGCTAAAACAGAAGGATTTCAAGCTCAAGCTCACCCTAGGTAACTTAAGTGACTTAGTGAGACCTTACCTCAAACTGAAAAATAAAAATGGCTAGGGATGTAGATCAGTTTAAGGCCCTGACTTCAATCCCCAGAAACCCCTTGTCACAAACCCATACATCCCAGGGATGCAAGCATGGTTCAGAACAGAATAACTAATAAACATACTAAGCCACATAATTAGAATTAAATATACAAAGTACACAATCATATTCCCAGATGCAGCTGGCTTAAATAGATGTATAAAGATCTTACCTCCAACTGAAAAAAACCATACTTGAAAAACCTAGAGACAGAACTATACAGAATGGAAGCAAACTAAAAATACATCCTTTAATCAACAAAACAAGAGTATCTATTCTGTTCACAAGAGTGTCACAACTGCTGTTCATTATATGTTTGAAACAGCCAGAACAATCAGGCAAGAGAAAGAAACAAGAGAGATATGAAAAGAAGTGAAATCTTATCTTCTGAAAGGAAATGGATGGATCTCACGATTACCAGACTAAGCAACATAAACCAGACTCAGAAAGTTAAATATTGCATGTTTTCTCTTACCTGAAAAAATAAAATAATAAATAAATAAGAGCTGAGTAGAAAGTAGGTTTTAAAGATAATGAAAGGGAAGAAGGAGAGGGAAAAAGCAAGTAAAGCAAAAGAAAATGATCAAGACACGTTAGATGCATGTATTGGCTCCACAAAATTCACATCATTGTTTTACTGCAAATATGCACAAAAAATAGTAGAAATTACAAGAGTCCATTGGTAAAGTAATAAATAAGTGTGAGGATGCACAGCTCAGGGACACTAGACTATTCAACCCTAGGAAGCAAAGAAATTCAGGCATGTGGTACAGTACAGATGACCTTGAGGATCTGTGGGGCATTGACCAGAGGTCTGCATGAGAGGAACGTGCAGAGATAAGGGACTTTGGGGACCACAAGCCCCACAAGCTAAGCACACTGCCTTAAGGAAAGAATGCTCTGACCCTCTCCCCCATACTCTGATTTATCACTTAGATGGGCCCTAAAGTCAATCGTGGAGCAAACCAGTGACCTCCCTCCATCCTTCCCCTATTCCTGTATGAATCCAAACACAGACATCCTTCCTTAGTCCCTTGTTCTTGCTTCCTAGTTTTATCAATAAAAAGCCACAGAAGCTTCAGTTTGGGTATGGCTTTTCCTGGACTCACGCTGAGGGGTCTTGGTGAAGGCAGCCCTCTGAGCCCCTTGAGTTTGAACTAGACACCAACTCCACACAATCTCTCACACTTTGCACCATGACCTGGCTGTGAAATGTGACAGATTTTATGTAACTGAAATTAACCAGACACATTAAGACAAATACTATATGATTCCCCACATACAAGGTCGCTAGAGCGGTCAAATTATATATATGGACCATTTAATCAAATTAACTAACTTGATGAATTAACTACAGTAGAATATTTTAACTTGAAAGTAGAACAGTGGTTACCAGAGAGTGAGGGAAGCGAGGAATGAGGAATGACCTTTTTTTTCATTTTTTAAACTTTAAAATGAACAAGAATAAAAATGATTGATACAGAATTTCAAAACAAAATAGTAAATTAACATTGGTTAATATATTGCATAGGTGTTATCTTCAAAGTAGTTGCTCAGATTACAAGATATAGACATGAAAAAGTGATCAAACAATAAAAATACAAACCATTCTTTTTGATGAACTAATAGGGATTAGTGATATAATTATCTATCTTGCATAGATGCATATATATATATATATATATATATTGTTGTTTCCTTTTGAGCAGTTTCTTCCCCTTTCACTTCCACAGCATCTATTGTACATTTTAGCTCTTATTTACTCTTTCAACTTCTTACACTAGGGAGACTTTACAGTGTTTACACATGCAAGTTTGATTATTTCACTGATGAGTATCATCTCAAGTGGCGTCCACTGACCTATAAAAGTGAGAGTTTGTATTTAACCAATATGGAGTTTCTGTTTGAGAAGATGAAAAAGTGCTCAAGATGTACTGTAGTAATTGCAGAACACTATAAATGTACTTGACATCAGAAAACTATACTTTTAAAGGTACTTAAAATGGTAAATTTTATGTTATGTGTATTTCATCACAACAAAGACATTAAAAGGAGACAAAAGGAAAGAATACTGAAGGATCGGAGAGGACAGCAATGGGAAGGTGAGGCAAAGAGCAGACTTGGTGGGCGCAACCCGAGGAATTTCTGGAGCCACCAGAGCAGGCAGAGCAGCAAGAGATGGTTTCTCCAGGGCAGCACACGCCTGCCAATTTGGTCTTCAAAACTGTAAAATGATACATTTCTTATTTTAATCCACAATTTGTGGTGCTTCAGTAAGGCAGCCACACGTTAATTCAGTGCTGTAGGAAGCCAGCCCACCAGACAGGAGTAGGATGGAGGAGATGGAGGGGAGGAAAGAAAGCTGAAACGGGAGACCCTGTTGCCCAGAAAGGTGGAGAGTGCACAGCCGAGGAATACAGAGTGACTGCCTGTGGCGTGGGCCCACTTAGTATCAGTCAGGAATGGAAATCGGAGTAGTTCGTTTGCCTTTCGCCAACCCTGCTTATTTGTATAAGGGAATAGATACACAGCACAGAAATCTGGATTCATCTGAAGTTTTCTTACCATCAAAAATGTACAACTGAAAACAAAAAAAACCAAATGTATGACATACCTATGGAAATGATTTTGTTGGTTTGATGATTCTACATTGTAAAAATTGGCCTGACCTTTAAGTACATTATAGGAACATCCATAGAAACAGAGAAACAACTCTGTCTAATGAATTACTGGGCTGTGATGCTTAAAACATTGGGTCTCTGAAACATAGATGATAGAGTCTGAGCTACTGCATATATGGACCACAAAGTTACCTGAAGTCTGTCACCATTTCATTTTCAAATAGTTATTCCTTATATCAATTTTGGAATTTTCTCCTGCAAAAGAGGACAATAGTTGAATAAAAGCTCAAACATAGAAATATGTCTCCCTTAAAGAATTATATAGCTAGTGTCTCGTTAAATAACCTTTATGTGCTATAATATGTTTCATCATATCACATTAATTTAGACAGTAGCTTAGTGTATTTGAGGTACGTCGACAATTTTTAAAAGGATACTTTCACAATAAATTTCAATTATAAGTACAAGTTTAGTCATAAATAATAGCATATGGATGCATGAATTACTGAGATCTATTGAATTAGATGGATAAATTGAAGGAATAACTTATTTAATGAGTACTAAAAGGTGACTGTTGACAACCATAATAGTTAACATATTTATTCCCAGAACATCGGAGAGATTAGCTACAACACTGTGTAATATAAAAGGTGATGAGAATGGTGATTCAAATGACAAAAGACTGCTGGCCACGCCTCCAAGAGCTGCTAGTCAATTCCAGAATATGAATTAACCACTTAACCTTCCACCATCCTATTATCAAAGACCCAGGAAGCTAAGAGACATGGCAATAGAGATACGTTTTCTCTTTTAAACATCTGCAGATGAATTAAACCCAAAAAGTAATTAGCCAGCATCTATGGGCTGCTTCCATTACATGGAGCACTATTCTTTTCTAACTGTTATATATACATTTTTGCAGTACATAGTGATTGCATTCCTGGAGGGTAATTGGTACGAGTAGATAACACATTGCGATTCTTTTTTATCACCTTTCACTCCCCTCCACTCTTCCTCCACCTCTTGGTTCTCTTTCCTTTTGCAAAAGATCTCCTTATTTCCCAGTATTTACTTTTTATCTTTTTAGTCCTTTACATTTTGTATTTCTTATATAAGAGAAAGTATGCAATTATTAAGTTTGTGTGTCTGAAGTATTTCACTTAACATTATGGTCTAAAAATGTATCTATTTCTCTACAAATGACTAATTTATCTTTCTTTATGGCAGAGTAGTATTCCATTGTGTATAAATATCTTATTTTCTCTCTCCAGTCATCCGTTGGTGGACATATAGACCTGTAAGAAGTCTTAATTATTAAAAATTATGCTTCTAAAAACATGGATATGCATGTATCACTGTCACATGAATCTTTAACCCTTTCAAGAAGATACCTATAGGGGAGTAGCTTGGTCAAATGGAATTTCTAGTTTTAATTTTTTGAAAAATCTCCATACTGAACCCCATAATGGTTATATTACTTTACATTCACTTTGACAGTGTAGGGTTCCTTCATACTCTTGGCCTGTCCAGCTCATTATTTGATTTCTTAATAATGCCTCTTCTTTCAGAAATGAGATGGAATCTTAGTATTGTTTTAATTTGCATTTCTTTAGTGGTCAAAGATGTTAAACATTATTTTTCATGTATTAGTTGGTCATTTGTACTTTCTTTTGAAAAGTGTCTATTCATTGAACATGTACTATTCTAAACACTTTATAAATCTTAACCCATTTTCACTGTACCAATATGTTACAAATTACTACTATTATTCCTCATTTTCAAATTTGAATCTTGCCACACTGATGCTTGAAAGCCCTTATTAAGATTATTTCAACTGTACTTTTCTAGCTGCCAGAAACCTTCGTCTAGAGTACTTTTATTTCTTTAAACAGTACTGTTTGGTTATAAGAGTATATTAAGGATAAACATCATATTTTTTAGTTCAAGTAGTTAAACAGAATAAATAAGTTTTCCAAAACAGCAAGTTCTTCAAAATATTAAGTGAATAAAACCACATTGTATAGAATGTCTATGCTACATTTAATAAGATGCTTTTAACTTGAGATAACTTTTCTAGAGGTATGTGTGTGCATGTGTATAGATGCGTAGAATGTTCTAGAATATTTGAGAAAAGAGAGTCCCAAATAACACAGTTACTTGTGGACAATGAAAGAAATCATGATGAGGACATCATCTAACAAGGCTTCAGTCTCATCTCTAAGGCTTTTAATATTTGTGAAGAGCACATATACCTTAAAAATATTTCTTCACTTTTGGGGTTTTTTGAATTCTGATAAGTGCTTCTCTATACATGCTTATAGTAATTCACTTTGGGAACATCTAGCTTGATATTCATTTCTCCATACTTGGATGATGTTTTTAAAATAAATTATGAATATTATTAAGTTCACCATGCCCCTGTGAGACATGGAGATTCTCACTCATTTTCTTGCTTAACAAGAATTTAAGGATTATTTCCCAAGTTATAGTATGAACGCAGCTTTTAAGAATGTTTGATTATTTTTATTGAGAGCTTTTATGTGGCTTTTGTTAAGATATTTGTATGTGTAGTCATAATCTCCTTTAAACTCTTAATCACAATGCGTTCCAAAAATGCTTGTCACTCAGATCTTCACAGTTAACTCCTTCTTCCTAAAAAAAATAGTCAGTGCAAAAAACAAAAAAGCTAAATCCTATTTCTTGTTGGGACTACATTTCCTTCATGTTGTTCTATAGGCTGAGGTGTCTCTGTTCAGACTTGTCAAACTAGTTTCATTTCAACTACTTGTAATTTGTTTCCGTATTTCTTGCAGTGGTGATTCCCTAATATAGCTAGAGA
Organism: Cavia porcellus; assembly: GCF_034190915.1. Taxonomy (NCBI): domain Eukaryota; kingdom Metazoa; phylum Chordata; class Mammalia; order Rodentia; family Caviidae; genus Cavia; species Cavia porcellus. The sequence continues at coordinate 43,081,059 of NW_026947513.1, read as the reverse complement.
TATTCTAAGGGTGATAGGAAGGTCGAGATCAGTGGGTGCAGACCTACAAGATCACACTCCTCTGGTCGATGATGTATCGGTAAGTGAATCCTTGTTTGTCTGGGTCTCTTTTGCTTACTGGTAGTGGCTAGATGCCTCGTGTCAGAGTCGGTTGGTGTGGTATCCTTAGTGGATTCAATCAGCTTGTGGCATTTCTGGAACTTTTATAGTAACCTGGAGTAATTAACCTCTGCTTAAAATCAATTTATTCTGTATAAAAACTCATCAGCTTTATTCATGTTGCTAAATTCAATAATTAATAGTTGGGGTTTTAGAAGTTACTGACATTGTCTGGTATCTTGATTGATTTTGAAGCAGGGAAGTTGTCCTCTGTACTAGAACAAGCATCCCTTTTGCCAAATCTATGTTCCATATTCCCTTTCCTGTAGCTCTCTCTTCTAGTACTTCCTGGACAGTCCTTGTGCTTTAATTCAGATTAGAAAGTCAATAGCTGTACCTGCCTCCATTGTAGAAGACCCTAGACTTCTTGAAGGGAGAATGGGGCACAGGAGATCAAAACTGGAGAAAAAAATCTAAATTTTTCCTGTTAAATACTGAAGAAAAAGAGAGCACCAATTATTTGGATTTCTTTCCACAAATGATTTCTCAAATGCAAAGAAGAGGAAACAATAAGATTTTTGGCATAACTTTATGCATAATAAAGTAGTGATTTTGAACAACCACAATGATATTCTCCATTGTTTACATTTATACTATTTATACTAATTTTATAAACATTTTAAACCATTTCCTTTCATTTAAGCATTAAGTAGCCTTGTGAATTTAGTAGAACGGGTGCAATTAACAGTAGAAGATGGAAGCTGAGGTGCTTCTCTGGGTCTACAGAGCTTTCAGAGGCCAGAATGACAGCTCTCATGCCTGACTCTTCAATTTCTTAAAGTCCTGTCTTGCCTCTCTCGGTGGCAGAAACACTAGCCAGGGGATTTCAGAGATGAGTCCTGGAAACAACACGGTCACTAAGTTAACATCTCTGGACCTTCACACTCATCCAATGCCGGTTGCATCAGAGGGTACACAGTAACTTCAGGTGGTCACAGAGACTCAGAAAGGTTCTTAAGTGCTTCTCATAGAATCCGTATTGCATAAATATTTACTGAACAGATGAATGAAATATCTAGCACCAATATTTGGCTTATTTATTCAAACTCATAGTATTTGAAAATTTATACCCCGAGTTTATGGAAATAATGGTTTTTTTAAAAAAAAACAAGACCTCAAACTGCTCATATTTCATATTCCCCAAGTATTTTTAAAAATATACTAATAATGATAGGCAACAAAAACACTCTTTTCTAATAAACACTGTGTACTTATGGAAATGTTTGCAGCTTAGGGAAAATTAGGAGCGAAGCTGGTGTCTGGTGCTGTGTACCTAAAGGAGACAGGGGGGTAGTACTGGGTGACCACAGTTCCCTGGAGCCAAACCTATAGAACATGACTCCAGAAGAGAGGCACCTGCGGAAGATGGCAGGTCACACTCACAGTCTGGTAAAAGGTTTGAGGAAAAGCAAATGCCTAAAAACTACCAGGGCACCTATGTCCCACTGACCCTCACTCACAAATGTGTTCTCTAGTAACCTCACCGTTCCTGTTTCTCTACAAGAAACACGGTGTGGAAGCCACGTCTGCACTCAGTTCACCTCGTCTGCGTGATCATACACCCTGCTCCCCATGGGCTCTGTGGGCTTTTCTCTGGGATACATGTTGTTTTTAGTGTAGTGACTTTTGGGTGACTACATCTAATGCCTTCTAAAACTCTGGTTACTAATTACTAAACTATTCATTAATCAGTAAAATATTACCTGATTCTTAATTTTCAATCAGTTCATACTGCCTATTGTCTGCCACATATACATTAATTAATTAATTAATTATACTTTATAGATGAAAAAGTAATCAGCCTTACTTCATAAGCTAATGAGAAGAAGAGCTAGAATTTCAATCGGACAAGGAAGCCAAAACTTGAAATTAACTAACCAGCTATTCTTGATTATTCTTTTTTTTTTGACAAGTTTTGAGAGGGGAAAAAAACTCTGTTCTTTAATTCAAAATCTGAGTAAAACATCCACCGAGATAGTCATACTGTAAGTTTCTCTCTATGGTCAATGGATTGAAATATGTGCATATCATTGTTTTGGTTTGGTTTGGTTTGCTTTGTTTTGATTTGTTTTGAAACGAAGTCTGTTTCAAAAGTCCAGGGCAGCCTTGAACGTCAGCCTTCGGAGTGCTGAGGTTATGGGCATAAGCTACTACATCTGCTTATTAATGAGATTTAAAGGTAAATTTATAACATCCTCTTCTTGACTGTACTTCCCTTTTCCAATCACCTGGCATATAGTGAATAACATTTAGCAGATGCAAGGGGAAAAACAGCAGAGACATCTATAAAATACATGGAAACTTAAGGTTGTAGGAATTTCTGACCCTATAAATATATAATTCCAGAGTAGCGACTTATTTGTAATTATTATAAGAACAGATATTTCTTGTTATCTATTTACTAAATATGAATCATTTTGATGTATTATTTATTCTTTGTAATCCTGATATAAGTCAGGCCCATTTTACAGGGAGAAGAAACAAATTGTCTCATATCACAATTACTGATTGCAAGAAAGCTATCCACACATTTCCATCTCCAGCACATTAATACGTATGTCTTTGAAATGTCTTGAACAATGACAGGAAATTGACCAACTAATGATACACAAACAATATGAGTGACATTTGCATATTCCACCTAAGGTTCTCGTATTCTTAACCAGGCCATCTGGTAACAAACCCGACAGTAGCTTTGGAGTGCAGTCCGCAAGGCTTTCTGCACCCTTAGCTGTCACTGTGCTACTCTTCCTGTTTGAACTTCTGGTTCCTAATTAGCAAATTGTCAACAATAAGACCTGCTCCATCATGCTGCAGCGTCAGTTACATGAGATCACCTGCACGGGAACTCCCAGCTCAGAGCAGGACTTGCTATGTGCCAGAGTCCTTTACTCATCCACTTTGAGGCTTCCCACATCTGGGCAGTAGTTATTACCACGGATTCACAGGTGACAAAACTGAAGTTCATAGAGATTTCTCAAAACATCAGAATCACACCCCTGATCTGAAGCCAGAGTCTTCTGGCCCTAAAAAGTAGGTTCCTATTTGCACAGCAGAATTTTAATAGAAAATTGTACCAAAAAGATGGAGAACTAAAAGACTTTTTTTTTTAAATCAGTACCGGGGATCAAACTCACAACCACCTGCTTGCAAGGCAGGCACTTATGCAACTGAGCTAAATCCCCAGCCCCTAGAATTTTAAAAAGTATATCTCAGTCCAGGAATATAGCTTAGCAGCATAGAACCCGCCTGGCAAGCATGAGGGCATGAGTTCAATTCTCGGTACCAAAAAAAAAGTAAATCTTAAAAATTGTTAACCTAAAGAAAATTTGTTTTTGTGCTATTTCCAATATTTACAGAAAATAATACAATATTTCATCATTTTCAATCTAATAGCAGTGATTGAGATAAAATATTAAATGTTGTGCTATGAATTGCATGTATGTCTTATTCCTCTCTACCTCTCTAAATCCAGTCTAGATGTTTCCATAAAAGGTTGTGGAGAACAAATATGGGTAGGTGGGTAGATAGATACATAAGTGAAAGATCAAAAGAGAAAGAAAAATCAGAATAATTAATAATCCCTTGGAAGTAATTTGTTAGTATATAATATATATATTATAAACTTTAATAGATGAGACTACAACTTGTATCAAAAATGTGTTCAACCTAAACACACACACACACACACACACACACACATGCTGGGTGCAATGGTGCAAGCCTGTAATCCCAGTACTCAGGAGGCTGAGGCAGGAGGATTGTCATGGAGTTTGAGGCCACCCTAAGCCATATAGTGAAATCCTGTCTCAAAAAAAGGCCAACACACACACACACATTTAGCAACTTCGGGTATAATTTTGTTGAAAAATGTAGAACCATTCTGTGATGAATTTTGTTCAATTTCTGTTTGTCAATCCTTTATTCCCTTAAATCATTCTTGTTAAATACCATCTTCCTTTGATTGTGTCACTCTGGGTCACAGCAAAACACATCATTATTGTTGACTAGATACAACCTGGGGACTTCCTGATACTTACCTATGCAGGCTTTTCAGGAAGTAATTCCAAGATGTCATCAGAACACAAAATTTAGCTGACACCAAAATTATGTATAATATATATTCCCATATTGAAATAGTAATTTTCTCAGTATGATTGATTTATATTAAGTGTGTAATAATAATAAAGCAAGAAAATTGATAATGGCTTGCATTCATTTATTTTTTTTACTATGTGCTGGTCATTTTATATGTATATTATATTAAATACTATGAAATGGATATTAATTTTATTTCCATTTTACAAATGGGGGAACTAAGACACAGAACAGTCAATGCCTTGCCTCGTTGCAGAGCTATTAAGTGGAAGGACTGGAATATGGATTTCATTAGTTTGATCTGACAGATTTGGCTCTGACTCATGCTGTATTATTCTATTCTAATTAGAAGTCAGTCCAACCATCTTTCATTCATTTAAACTATTTGCGATTATGTTTTATCACTAATGCAAAGTATAAATTCATCAACTCTATATTTAGCTGTTATCTCAGGAGGAAGAGAATTATCTTGTCTGTCTTAAGATATCACCAGAAAAATCTTGTTCACCGAGTAAGGACAGGCAGCCCTAGAACACATAAGGACCTGAAGTTAATTTCAATGATGAGGGTTGGGTTAAGACTAGACAAAAGATAAGTCTTCAAGAAAGTGGCACAAATTCAGCCCAGCAGCCAGAGGCAATGAGCATGCACAGCTGAGAGCTCATCAGACAAGGACCTGAAGGATGGAGCACATTGGTGCGGATGGGGGAAAGGCGCTCCCATCCCCTGTAGTTCATGTTCTCTGCCAGCCTAAGCTTCTCTCAGTCATATTTCTTTTTTCCCTCCTAGTTTGTCCAGTTTTCATCCCCGGGACCAGGATAAAGGTATTCCGCTAGAGAAATGAGGACACAGTTTTTTTTTGGATTTTTTTTTTTTTTTTTTTTGTCTTTTTCATTTTTATCGGTACCAGGGATTGAACTCACGACTGCCTGCTTGCAAGGCAGGCACTTATGCTGCTGAGCTAAATCCCCAGCCCTTCTGCTAGAGAAATGAGGACTTGAAAATCTTTTCCAGATTTTCAATTTACCTTCTTTGTGATGCTGAACTCAGCTCAGCCTGAATATCTTCATTTTTCTATAGAAAATTGATATTTTATCACAATGATATTTTATCCAATGTTGTATTTTTCTTTTTGCCTTTGACCTTCTCCACTCATAGCTGGGAGCCAGATACAGGAGAAATGTATTAAGTGTCCTGTGTTTCTTTTTTGGTCAATCCTTTCAACAACAAAATATGCCATGGAACATCACATGGGTGAGAACACATGCAGACAACCTCTGAGACTGTTCTGTGAGATGCCAGATTCCAAGAAGTATCAGAACACATGGTGACATGAAAATGATATTTGAAAAACTTTGATTTCATTCCAATTCAGAAAAAATTTTTCCCAAATATCTAAGAGGTGGTGATGTCAACTAAGCACTGCGATTATATTGGTATCCAGAGTACATAGAAAACCAGGACAGGAATCTGTCCATCTTTACTCTCATTTGAATCATTAAATGTAAGATTGTCAGAAGTGAGATGCCATTCTGGGTCTGGGAGGAGTACAATAGGAAGTCAATTTGTCCTCCCTTAGCCCTGGAAACCATGTGGGGCCCAGGAAGACATAAGCCAGTTCACCCCTTCTGAGAGCAGACCAACACAGGGGCTGAAAAATCAAGAAACACCCCTGTCATGGTTTATGTCAGTGCCCCCCAAGCCCCATGCAATTATGCATTTGTGATTGGTTCGTTGTCTAGCTCTTGGATTGGTGGTGTGAGTGCTACCGGCAGGAAGAAGGTGTGTGTCTCTCTCTCTCTTGCTGGGTTGTGCTTTGCTGTCTGTGGCTGCCGTGAACTGCAGCCCACCATGCTACCCTGCCATGGAGCCAACTGAGTATGAACTGAAACCTCCAAAAACTGTAAAAAATAATACTTTCCTTCCCTAATTTTGGGCATCAGGCATTTTGTCTCAGGACAAACAAAAAGTAACTGAAACATTCCCCCACCATGGTTCTGAGGACAGCTGAGTTGATAACTACTGAGGTACAAAAATAACCAAATGCTTATATTGTTTTATTGACTTTGCAGGCCTAAGGCCAGTAGTCTGAGCATCTATTAGGAGGATAACAGTACGCAGTATAGCAAATATGGTGGGGGAGGGAGTTCTTTGTCTTGTTTTTGAAATCCAATATTGTTCTCAATGTTTAGTTTTGTTCTGATTTATTGTTTTGTTTTAATGTTCTGGTTGGATTAGTTTTATTGTTTTATTTGATTTTACTATGTCTGATGGTCTGGACAATTATTGTGAAGATAACAAGAGATATTATGGTAGCCATTTCAGGTTTCCTATTATCTCGTTTTGAAGTTCTGTACCACTTTCACTGTTTGTTTTGATTGGCTTTATTCTGTTTTATTTTGGTAGGTTTTATGCTCTTTATAATAGATTTAAAACAAACGATTGTCAGTAGTGAGGATCCTATTTAACTTTACTTAAACTATTTATCACCAAATCCATTTGAATATGCAAAATGCCCCACTCCTCATTACTTGAGAACACTGACTAACGCTGTCTTCAGAATCTTGTAACACCATAGGAGAAGAAAATATCTGTGCACTTAGCAAGAATTAAAAATAGTGAACTCATTTGGCAGAATGCAAACAGTGTCAAAGTAAATAAAATCTGTCAGACTACAGACACCTTCACATGTGGCCATTAATTCTTCCTGTTTGGCCCTCTCCAAAAACCTCTTCTCTCCATATTAGCCCTCTTAATATTGTGGAATCTCCAGAGGGAGAAGAAGGGATTCTAAGTTTGTGAAGCTACATGCAAATCTGAAGCCAGACATTAACATGTCAAAGTACATAAGGTCACAAAAAGATTGTTTTTCTTGTAACAAAAAGACGAGCTGCTCAGCAGAACCACAGTTCTTTTTTCTTATTTTATTTTAGTCCTGGGAATCAAACTGGGGACCTCACCCTTGTCAGGCATGAGCTTGTGCTGTTATATCCCCGGCCCCTAGAACCATGGTTCTTAGGAAGGAGCCTCTGGTTCCAGTAGAACTTCCCCTCATGGCCATGTGCCAGGCTAGGAAACAAGGAGTGAAGTTTTCTGCATGTATTGCCTCCCTGGAATCCATCTGGCACCTTTTTTAAGTTACATGAAGAGGTGAGTAAACTTGTAGGTTGTCTTGGAAGTTGGGCAACAATTTGTTTTTCTCTCAGTCCACTTTGAACTTCAAAAGATTTTCTATGAAGACTTTTTTTAAAGAATAAAACCAAATGACAAAGAAAACAACATGGAATCATTCAAAACAAAAGGATGGACATAGTACATGATTTAAAACCACAATGCAAGGTGATCTACCGTGGTTACCATAATGTCTCTTGTTACCTTCAATAGAATTGCCCACATCATCGGGTACAGTAAAATTGAACATAGCAGTACAAAACAAAATCAATAAAAACAAAACATTGGAGACATTATAGGACTTCAGAAGAGGGTAATAGTCAAACCAGAATGGGTATCTTAGTGAATCTTACTGTCTTCAGAGTAGTTGCCTATACTCTCAGACTTGATACTATCCAACATAACAGATTCGAATAAAATCAATCAAGACAAGACTGAAATCTAACAAACCAGATTCAAATAAAATCAGTCATAATGAGACAGTGTAAATAATACAGGGTTTCAGACTAAGTTAATAGGAAATTAAAGATGGTTACCATATTATATCCTGCTATCTTTGAAATAGCTGTCTATGCCCTCAAATCTAGTACAATTAGACAAAATGGAACAGAATATAACCAAACTAAACACAGTGATGAAAACAATATGGGTTTCAAATCATGATACAAGATTAACAATGTCCTCTGCCTTCTCTATTTAAACAATTCCTCCCCTTTCATTTTCCCAGGGTGCACTGCACATTTTGTATCTCGCTAACTCCTTTAGTTTTTAGATTAAGGAGGCAACCTGCCATTTACCTAAGTGGTTCTGAACCTTTTTACTCCTGAGCTTGGCCTCAAGTTGTATCCATTTACCTACAAGAGCCTCAAGGTTTTCCTTCCTTATAACTGAGTAGTTCTCCACTGTATAAAAGTGTTACATTTTTCCAACCAATCTGCAGCTGATGGGTGAGCTACCCCCACTTTTTTCTGGTTCCCTGTCACATAGAGTGTCATCTTAGACTTTCAATCCATAAACCCTCTTTCAGATTAATTATATTTCTTATATAGAGTATTTTGATTGACCCTATCTCCTGATCCACTCTGCCTGTGTTTCTTTTTATTAGTGTATCAAGGCCATCTATGTTAGTGACTATGGCCAACCTTCTCTACCTCATCTCTGCCATGATATTTTTCTGTTAGTCATTGTCTACCTTTCTCCTTCATACCAATGTCTGCCCCATTCAGCGAGCCCCCTCTGCCACTGTTCCTGAAACTATGGTCTTCAGTATTTTTTGTAGGGTTGGATTGGTGGTCATGAACTCCTCCAATTCCTCTTTGTCATGGAAGCATTTTGTTTCTCCATTAATTCTGAGAGGTAGTTTGGCAGGATACACCAATCTGGGTTGGAGGTTATTTTCTTTCAGGGCTTGGAATACTTCGTTCACTACAGGCTCTTCTTGATTTGGTTTGTGTCAAGAATTTTGTCATGATTCTGGTGGGTTTTTCTTTATAGGTGATCTGTTTCTTTGCTCTGACAGTTTTTAATATTCTGTTCTTGTGTTGAATTTCTGGGATCTTGATTATTATATGTCTGGGTGTAGATCTATTTTGATTAGAGCTGGCTGGAGTTCTGTGTGCCTCATATATGTGAACATCATTTCCTTTTCCTATAATTGGGAAGTTTTCTTTAATTATTTCTGTAAATATCCTTTATATTTCCTTTGTGTTTACCCCTCTTCTTCACTCACATTTTTTATTCTTAAGTTATAGATCCTCTTGACATCTTCTAGCCTTTGTATTGTTACTTCATGATTTCTTGTTATTTTTAAGAGATCTTTCCTTTCACAATCACACATTGCAAACCTGTCTTCAAGGTTTGATAGTCTGTCTTTAGTTTCTTTCAAGCAGTTTTTCCAGCTTTCAATGTAGATTTTAATTTCCTGGTAGTCTCTTTTAATCTGTTTCACTTATTCTAGTTTTTTTAATATTCTTCATCAAAGGTTTCCCTCCTTTTTCTCTGCCCCTCCATTCTTCCATCTGTTTCTTCTTGAGAAGTGCTTAGCATTTCTTTTATTATTTTTCTTATATCTTCCTTTACTTGTATTAGTATTTCTGTTTTGAGTTTTTTAATAAGTCACAAAGATAATTTTTCATGTCAGATGCTGCATTTTCAGAAACTGCAGGTGTGCAACCCCCAATCTCTTCTGTGTTTACCTCTCTTGGACCAGTACTATTTGGCTTGGAGGCTGGAGACTGCCTTTTGTTCCTCTCTCTTGTCCTGTTTGTGGTTTCTGGATATTAGGGGTCCCCAGCACTGCCTCTATCGGTTATGATTACTCTGGAGCATGCTGCCTCAGGACTACTTTCCTTCCCAGTCTGCTGCTGACCACTGAAGTACAAGCAGGGGAGGAGGCAGGCTGACCCCCCCCCTTCTGAGCTGCTTAACCTCTGAGAGTCTTCACCACATTAGTGTGTGCTACATAAATGGAGCCAGTTAGGGACAACTTCAGGGAAACCCCATCCTTGGATATCGGATCACATACAAGGGTGAGACTCAAGCAGTTCTCACCAATCTGCTCTGCACTAGGAGTGGCTGATTGAAGCTGCTACAGTTCTGGTTCCAGGCTTATACTGCCCAACTCTAAAATGTTGCCCAGCCAATCACCCACTCCTGCAGGAGGACTAAGTTCCCCACACTCTGAGCTGGTGCTGTTCTCCCCTCTCTCCCCTCCATGTCCACATCCTCCCACTTAGGCTTTTGGGCTCGCCAACCCCCAACTTCACCACAAACCCACTTCTTCGGATTCCAGCAGCATTTCATACACAGTGGCACCAGCTCTGGTGAGAGTGTGTCTGGCTATAGCCTTCTGTCCATGCTTTTCTTCTTTTTTTTTTTTTCCTTTAGTTTCTTCCTGGGTGGAGAAGACCCTGTCCTTCCATCTGGTCTTCTCCAGGCTGGTATTTTCCAGCATCTGAGCTGTTTCAAAGAGGCTCGTTAGTTTGCTGTTTATTGATCCACCAGCTTTCCATCTTCCTTCTTCTATGAAGACTTATTCAAGTGTAATTGATCCACAAATGAGCATTCTCCTAACAGTCACATGCATCTACACTTGTATAATGCTAATATATCTTTAAGAAAACTAAAAAACAGTTCTAAAAGAGGGAACTTTCGAAGTAGTAGATAAAATGATACAAGATAAGTGGATGAAGGAGGATCAGCCAGAGGGGCCACCCCTGGAGGGCGGCTTTCTAGGAAAAGGGGAATCCCCATGGGAGTGGGGATACCACAGTGTCTTTGCTTAACCCATTTTGAACTCATGTATATGAAAATCACCAAGCATCTGAACACTGAAATGCAGATTGCTAACAATTCATACTGCTCTATATATTATTCAAATATGTCTTTTAATTTGCAAGGCTGCAGAAAGTAAAGCCACCAAAATTTAATTATCAGCAATTTTCTCACATCTTAGAAAAAATTCTATGAGTACATACTTCTCAAATCAGAGTAATAAAACTTCATGAAGGTGTAATGGACATGATAAATGGAATTTCATGGAGATAAATGTTGTATTGATCAGAATAGGAGTCATCTGTATTTCCTCTTCCCTTAACAGAATGATGAGGGCCAATAAGCTTGTAAAAGAGGATTACTTTTAGTTTTTTCCCAATTTAATTTCCAAGAGTTTCCTTTGTACTCCTGCAATTATTACCTGAGTAAAATACTCTTTAGTTTTCTTTTTATTCAATAGCTATCATAAAATTCTCTTTACACAGAAGAGTTCCTCACTACTTCTCCCTAGAAAAATTAAAAGAATATGATTTAATTCTCACATGCTTTTTTTGTTTTGTTTTTTGAGATAAAGTCTCACTGTGGAGTTCAGGCTGACCTTGAAGTTGGGGTGGTCCCTCTATCTCAACCCTGTGAGTTCTGTGATTACAGGCATGTACCACCATTGTTACTTTCACGTGCTTTCTTTGAAGGCTATGATTTCTGTCCATTTTCAAGATCCCTATGAACTTGTGTGTGTATTCGTTCTCCAGTTATCTAATCAAAGGTAAACTAGGTGCCATTGTGAGAATTTAATGATATAATTAATATGTAAATCTGTTGAGTCGAAGAGGAGGACATTGCCCTTGGGAGTCCAACCTACCCTGGTGATGCCTTACATGGGACTGGGCTTTACTGGGAGAGATCAGTGGTGAGAGCTTGGACCTATGGATGATTCCCTGTCTCTGGCTTTGAAGAAGCAAGAGAAAAAAAATGGCCAGCATCAGGGGCTGAGAGAGGGCTTGGACTAATGGGAAGCAAAGCAACTGGGACCTCAATGTGGCTTCAAGAAGCTGAGTTTAACCTAATGCTTGAGTGAGCTTCTGCTGCATGTACTATATTTCCCAGTGGTTTTCTACAAAGGATGAACACTCCAGTGAAAGCTTTTTACCCCAGGTTTTTGGGCATCATTTCCCCCACATGCTTACGGCTCCTCTTGAGGCTTTGACAGAATGTCTGCCATTGAACTAATCAGAGGGTGTTGCATGTTTTTTCTGCTTATGGCTCCATTGTACAGTCCACAATCTTATGGCTTTTTATGTCTAGACAGAATGAGTGTGAACACTCATCCACCTTTTCCAGTTGTTGAACTTAAGAAAATTATGCAATGGTCACAAAATAGATTTTAAGTCTTATAAATGTTCTTCCAATGGTCCTGTCTGCTTTTCAATAACTTAGTGTCACACTAATAAGAATCTCAGGGAAAATGAAGAGTCCAAAAATTGAATACATATAAGTAAATGAGTGAACACATAAATAATTATCAAAGAACTCAAATGCAGTAAAAAAAAAAAAAAGAAGAAAGAAAGACAGTCAATCTGACACTGAGAATAAGTGTGTGCTGTAAAGATTAGACTTGACTTTGAGAAGACTGCTTACACAGGAGAAATCTCTTTCTTGAGTGACTATTTCTTCATTTGCAGGCTGACTGCATCATGCTGAACAGTCTCTAAGATTCACTTCATTTCTGAATTTCAATGTCAGGCCACTGAAGAGGTTAAGTAACATCACACTGAGGGACTTCTGCTTGCTGCTACATTTGAGTGTATTAGATCTTGTCATCATAGGGTGCTAGCCCAAGTTCTCCATTTCTCCAGATGACTTTTTTCATCAGTTTGGGCTCATGTGGTTAATGTTTTCCATACTCAGCCGAATTCAGTCCTCTCAAGCTCCATTGGGTTTACTAGATAAATTTATTACTTATGCCCAAGAGAGAAAGAGTTTTATATTCAAAAGAAAACTTTCCTGTAAATTAACTACTATGTATTAAAAGTTCATTTAGCACAAAGCATTGCAATAAATCCTATGAATAAAATATAACTTTGGATACTAATATATAAAAATTAAATGATAAATTAGTGTGTAAAAAACTTTACTGTACTTGCAAGTTGCAGAGCTGGAGCAGCAGAGTTAGATGAGCTAAGGACTGGAGATTTAGCTTAGCAGCATAAGTGCCTCCCTGGCAAGCCCGAAGTTGTGAGTTTGATCCCTGGTACCAAAAAAAAAAAAAAAAAAAAAAAGCCAAAGTCAAGATGACCTAAGCCCTCCCAAGCCACTTGACTCTTAACAAATCAGGTATCTTCTCTTGCAACCTATTATTTCATATTCATAAAGGTCTTAGTCAGTATCAAGAACTTTATTAGGTTTTAGTGGTAAAAGATAAAAAAACACCAATGTAGCCCATTAAGAAGTTCCAGTTAGCTGTAAAACATTCAGGCAAACCAATACCTGATACAACGTGATGTGCACAATTGTTGATCACAGGATGTTTTTTAAAAAATCAGTGTTTTTTGTCTAGAATTTTAAAAATTTCCTCTTTTCCTGATAGGTGCAATATAAAGTACAAAGTACCACTTTTGAGGTACAAAATTAATTTGACGAATGAATTTAACCAATCTATTCAAGGCCTTTCATCTAAATTCCAGCGTGCAGGAAGTAAGGGAGAGAGCAGAACAAGTTAACCAGCACCACAGCAATTCTCCTGCCTCAGCATCTCAAGTGACAGGATTTCAGTCAGGCCCAGAAGGAGAGGCATTCTAAAGGACTACTAATTTGGTCTCTTCAACAATAAATGTTATCAAAATTTTTAAAAGAATTAGTGTTCTTTTAGATTAAAAGAGTCCTAAAAGACATGACCTTTGATTTGATCAGTTTGGTACAAACCATCTGTAAAAATAATGAGGAATATAAACAAATTTGAAGATAGATTGAGAACAAGAAGATGTTGGAAAATTACTAATTTTTAGGAGTGCTAGTAATATACTGGTTATGCTGGAAACATTCTAATTAATAATGATTTGGGGGGCTGGAGATTTAGCTTAGCAGCATAAGCACCTGCCTTACAAGCAGGCAGTCGTGAGTTTGATCCCCAGTACCAATAAAAAAGAAAAAGACAAAAAAAAAAATAATGATTTGGTGAAAAGTCTTGATATCTTTTCAAATTATAATGTGGTAATAAAAAAAGAACTAATATAACAAAATTTAATGAGTTTATGGACATATGAAATTAATACTATTCTCACTTTTTGTGTCTGAAACCTTTCACAATAAAGATTTAGGGCTGGGGATTTAGCTCAGCAGCATATGCACCCGCTTAGCAAGCACACATTCGTGACTTCAATCCCTGGTACAAAAAAAAGAAAAGATTTAAAACAGCTAAGCATGGTGGTGCACAACTGAAATTCTAGCACTCAAGAGACTGAGGCAAATAATTGCCATGGGTTCCAGGCCAGCCGGTGAAACCCTGTCTCAAAAAGGCCAAAATAAATAAACAAAAAAATTTTATAACGAAATAAATAATAAATTATATTTGAAATCATTCTATAATAAGCATTGGTGAAGGGAGGAATAATCCTTTTTCAAAAAAAGTGTGTTACTTTGGGCTTCACTGCTAAGGAAACCCAGCCTGACCACCAGGGATGAGTCACCAAATAGTCGTAGATACAGGAACCAGGGGCAGCAATACCGTTCCAAGATCCTGGTGTTTTTAACTTCTCTCCTCATGTCAAAGTACCCTCAACCAAAATGGAAAAACTGTGAAAGGCAAGCTAGAACAAGGATTTATCCAAGGAAAACCAGAAAATCTGTAGCTATTAAATGTGAGAGTAACCGAAGGGCTTTGTGCTTTGCAGGACAGTGGGATTTGTGCCCCAGAGCAGAGCCCTGAAGCCATGGATGGTTGTCCTTCTCCTCATCCTATCACTGACCATGGTGGGGCTGACCATTGGCCTCCCGGTTAGCTTCATAGACCCTGGTAGGTAAAATTAGGAATTTCTCTCCGTTCAATTTTACTTTTCCATAAGTGTTTATTTTCATATATGTAGAAGAAAATGTACTGTTATTTTCATGACTGTCCCCATTTAGAATATGTTATCCTATGTTTCATCATTTCATCATAAAATTTCTTTCACATACAAACACTTTTCTGAGTACTCAGGATATTGCATTAAGCAAAGCAGAAAATTTCCTGTCTCTATAAGGATCCAAATCTAGTATTCTTTTAAGAATCTACATCAAATGTTGAAAATAATCATTGTCCAAAATTCACTAGTAGAATTCATAGTAAGCAACTCTTATCATTTACTCTATATTGAGATTTAAAAACTAAAAAATTAGTTATTAAAATTGATTCTTGAAGACCAATTCTAGGTCTCTTAGCAACATTTCTAGTACACACACACAAAAAAAACACATCTAGTGAATTTCAAAATGATGGATAAGCAGTCAGTACACAATAGCATCACTTGCTATTAGAGAAAAAAATACTTTACTCTTTCCAAAACAATATTCAGGGTTATATTTTATTTCCTAATATATTTATAATTACACAAATAATCCCTTTTTATGAGTCATGTGTTTGTGTTGCATACAAAACATTTTTTTTTTTTGACAAATCCTCACAATACCAATCTCGTGGATATGGGCATTGCAGTGACCAGCTCAGGCTGCTCCCCAGAATCTTACCTGTTGTCACCCTTCCCAGATTTCATAAGTGAGCAATACCAGTTTTAGGAGATAAACACAATTTCAGACCATATTCCTGGGCTCTATAACACTCCTAGCTATAGTTTACACCAATGTCAAAAGATACTCAGACCAGTTCATTTGGTTGCAAAAAATTTTAAAAATAAAAACAAAAAGAAGCAGCTTCCTTTACATGAGAATAAAATTTGATGACAGAAAATATTGGGACAAATACAGCATTATAGGGTCCAGAGATGCACGGTTTAGAAGATCCTCATCCTGGGTCCCTATTGTATCACTGGATTCATAATCAAGAAGGCCACTTCTTCCAACCAAGCCCCGCGAGGGCTCCGGGCCCACATTGCCTCATGATGGCTCAGAATTTTACTCAGGCACCTGCATTTGTATAACAGAGAGCAAGCTGGTAATCTGTGCACAGGCAGTGACGCCAGCCTTAGCCAGTCAAGGATCACATCAGCGAATACAAGCGAAGTGCCCAGAAATGCAGGGCATGTAGTACACACTCAACAGCTGCCAATTATTATCAATAACACAAAATATTGTTATTTTCATTATTTTTATTAAATTCAATTGTAAAAAGGTTCACTATAGAGTTGACTTAACATTGGTCCCATGATAGTTAGTCTTAGCTCATGAGATATTGGCCAGATCCCTGCATGACCTACTTCTTGTTTTCATCACAGGTGAGAAAATGGAATATTATCAGGGCACCCTTACAATCTCAGATCTCCTCACCAGCAGCAACAGTGGACAAAAGATCACACACCAGTTTAAGGACCTACAGAAGATAAGTGAAAATTTGGTAAGTCAGACAAAAATGCTTTCTGTAATAAAAAAGAAACTGAAAGGAATTTTGATCATTTCCCTTAGATCCAAGTTTGTGATGTTCAGGCCACTCATGCAGAAAGCATCTTACAGATTCCCAGGACCTCCCAGAGCTACGAAATCAGTATCTGGTGAGATGAGCAGGTGGAGGCCGGGGAATAAGGATCTGCCCATCTGAAAAATGAATGGCTGAGTGGTTTCCTAACTCAACCATCTCATTTAAAGATGAGAGAATCAGGTACAAGATACCCTATGCCACTGTCCTTCCAAGTCCAGCACAATAATTACATAGTAAAAAAGCCTACTTACAGCTGGTATGGTAATATACAGCCTCCCAGAATTTGGAGGCAGAGATAGGAGGATCGCTGCAAGTTCAAGGCCATACTGGGCAACGCAGGGCACCCAAGGCCAGCCTGAACTACACAGTTAGAACCTGTCTCAAAACCACCAAAAAAGAAAAAAAGAAAGAAAAAGAAAATTCTACTAATAGCAGAACTTGTTATCTATGAGACCATTTTTTAATAAGGCCACACTTTAAGATGTAGAGTATTTTTAAAATGTAAAATGACAAAAATATTTTGTCATTTTATACATCACAAGTGTATTATAAAAACAAAACAGTAATCATATAGTGCTTAAATTAAATGCTAACAATTTTGTCACAGCGCCAATGCAGGACTTTCTCCCACAGACAAGGACACGCAATTGCCTATGTTCTGCCCCATGCCAGGAGCCCGCACCTACAGACAGCCCAGATTAACTCTGAGGGAGCACAGCCGTGGCTTTATTATAAAAAGAAGGAAATGACAGATTGCAATGCTTTATTTGAGTCAAAACAATTTTTCTAAAATATTTTCTTTCTCAAACCAATTGCCAATTTTTAAAGTTCCTCATCTGTTCCTTGACTGCAAAGTACTAGTCTGCAGCATGCTTACAATACTACCGTGGTCAGGTTTATAGTATCTGTTTTCAGATAAATGAAATTGTGCATTTTTCCTGCCTTCAGTCTCATGCCCCAACTACTAGTAAGTGTTTACTGATGAATGTACAGCCTTCCATTCTTTGATGGTCGGAGTGTCTTGGACAGCAACATTTGCGATCGGTTCTTGAAGCTCAGAGCCTGCGTATATCCCAATGCCTCTTATCCTAAGTGACCCCACATGACCTCCTCCATGTGAAAAGAAAATGAAAAGAGAAACAAAACACCAAAGAGAGCCTGCCTTGCTTGAATAATAGGAAATGTTTTATTTTATTCAGAAACTCTAAATCTGTTTTGCTTACATTTTATATGGAACTTTTATATGGTTGCTATTTTCAGTTAGCTGAGAAATCTGTCCTCACTGAATTAAACAGACTGGGTATCATAGGTCTTCAAGGAAATACTGCGAAACATCAGGTGCATCTGGAGCAGAAACTGTCTGAAAGAGGACTAAGTTTCAGTTAAGTGTGTGCTTCTAGGCGGGCAGGTACTGCAGGCGTCACAGTGAGTTACAGGATAATGGGTTATCTTCAGGGCCATCCACAAAGTCTCTCACTGGTTCTCATTATGAATTTCTTTTCTGCCGTCTGCACAGCATAAGCCTATATAGCTGCCCTACAAGCACTATTCTGTGTTTTATGAGTATTCTTCTGTTTATATTGATTCTTGCAAAAATATTTTTTGTTTCATGTGCACATGCTATTGTTAGACCGGTGTCACAAGGAAGACTCCAAGGGCCTCGCTCTCATGTAAAAACAATGGGGTTTTTATTATTCCGTGTACACGGGGTCCTCCAAACAGTTGGAAACGGAGAACCCCTTACTCGAGCAGGGCTGTGCCTTTTAAGGCCTAAAACCGCAAAGCAAGCAAGCATTGTTACAGAAGCCAATCATAGCGATTAGAGCAGAGCTGATGGTGAGCTGTCCTTAAGGGATTGGGTTTTTTAGTGGGGCAAGGGAGTGTCTCCCTAGAAGGGGTGGCATTTCTTAGGAATGGGCGTTTGTCTCATGACTGAGAGATCTGTCTTAGGTTAAGACTGTTTGTCTTAACTGTTTAAGAACACTGGTTCCTGTGGGGGTGGAGCTGCACATACTTTAGCACCACAACCGTTCTATTTGTAGAGGGCAACAATGGTTAGCATATCGATTAGGTAAGATTTTACAATTCTTTACAGAGAGCATTGATTAACATATCAATCTTTTACCCAGAGTAAAAGGAAGACACACATTTACAGTTACAGGTATTACTATGATATAAACGAAGCTATTTTTGTAAAGAATGTACAATCTAATACAATCTGATGCAATTAACACAATTTGTGACGGGGCTACCGGATAGGGAAGACCCAGGATGTCAGGAGCTATTACCTCAGGCCTTTGTTTTATGGCCTTTAGGAAGTTAAAACTTAACCTAGTTGGATTTGAAGGGAGAAGGGGAGGGGAAGCAGCAGATGGAACGAGCTTTCTTGGTCTCTTCATTCCCCCCTTTTTTTGTGGATGACCTCTAATCTTAGAGGTATGTTGTAGCTAGGGGTTCATATTGTTGACCTATGACCATTACTTTGACCTGAGAGACTTGTTCCCTTATGAATTGGGTAATCCAGTTAATGAGGCAAGGGGCAATGGCTAGGATTAGGATTAAGGTCACTAATGGTCCTATTAAGGGAAGGAGATAGGGGAGAATTTTGTTTTACATTTTCTAAAGGGGGCTTCCATATAAAGATCTTTAACAATTGTCTTTTTTTGCTTACAGGGGGACCAAAGCCGCCATGTAAGGTCGGCATCAATGTTATTAAAATCAAAACAAGCAAGCTAAAACAGTTTATGACCAGCATAATCTAACTATGTTTTAGTCAATTTTTAACTTTAAGGGTTACCAGTCTGTTGTGTAGTCCACTGAGTATGTCCCTCGTTGTCTGCTGTTTCCAGTGGCTTTACATGAGTGTAGTGAATCCACGCAGTTTTTTCTGCTACCTTGATGGCAGTGGTGGTACTGAGCACCACAGTGAAAGGTCCTTTCCAGCGGGGTTCGAGGGAGTCATGGTGGTGACATCGAACCAAGACTGGAGTCCCTGGGGCCTTGGTCTCTGAAGGCGGGTCTAAGTGTTTTTGTCTAAACAGCTGGTGGATCCAGGCCAACACAGGTTGGAGTGTCTGTAGGGACTTAAGATCTCAATTAGTAATTTTAGCTAATTTGTCTTCTGACAATCTTGGAACCAATGGCGGGGGCCTCCCAAACATGGCTTTAAAGGGGGAAATTTTAAAAACATATGGGGTATATCTAGCTCTTAACAGTGCAAAGTGAAGAAGGCTCATCCAATTATCGCCAGTTTTTGAAGACAGCTTAGCTAAAATGTCCTTGAGACTTTGGTTTATACGTTTTACTTGTCTTGAGCTTTGTGGCTGATAGGCACAGTGGAGTTTTAATTAATCTTAAATGCCTGGGCTAACTTTTGGGTGACTTGGGCTATGAAAGCCAGGCCATTATCGGACCCCATTGATAGTGGGAGGCCAAATTAAGGTATGATCTCATGTGATAGCCTTTTAACTACCACTATGGCTGACTCAGACTTAGTAGGGAAAGCCTCTACCCAGCCAGTAAAAATGTTTATTAATACCAAGAGATAGCGGTGTCCCTGTAAATTAAGTTTTACCATGTCTATGAAGTTTATTTTTCAATGTTCTCCTGGAACAATTTTTTGATGTTAGGTGGTCTCTAGCGCAGAGCTCTTGGCTGAGTTGACTAACAAGCACTGTGGGCATCTAGAGCTCGAAGAGGTGGTCAGTTTGTAGAGTTTTGGAATAAAATACTGAGTTCTGGACAAATCCACAAGTTTAGTTTTTTTTAAACGAGTAGTCTGGCGAGCCCGGTATAACAGCTCCTGCCCTAGTGTCTCCAGTAACCGTACTTGTATATCAGGTAACTGGTATTAGCCCCTTGGGGTGGGAGACTTTATTCCAAGTTGAGATGTCAACTGTAGGTCTTTTTTTTGTGTGTGTAGACTGGTTCTGACAAGGTCAGAGGACTAGTATCAGAGCAGTTACTTTTTTGGTTGACCCCTCTGATGTGGTTGTTATTTTTTAAGTGGCTTGATCTGCCAAACTGTTTCCTAAGGTGACAGTGTCATCTCCGGTTGGGTGAGCCTTGTAAGGAATAACAACCCATTGAGGCAGCCAGACAGCTGCCAGCAAATCTAGAATCTGTGGAGCATTTTTAGATGGCTTCCACGTATATGTACAGTAGCAAAGGGGTATCTTTAGTAAAAAAATGTTTACCCTCTTTTCCGTGGCTAGTTTTAGCCTCTCAGTCAAAGCAACAAGCTCCGCCTTTTGGGCAGAAGTGCCAGGCTCTACCCGTTTAACCCAGAGTACCTCCTTTTTGGTGGTCACTGTTGCCCCGGCCACTCGTTTGCCATTTTAGATGAAGCTGTTTTCATCGAACAGATGTTGGCATTTCCCAAAAGCTGGTCAGTAAGATCAGCCTGTAGGTTCCGCTGCAGTTTGAGGATGTCAGCACACTCATGGAGAGGTGTCCTTTGTTTCTCCAGGTCATCATCAGGCATAAGGGTGGCTGGGTTTAAAGCTGAAGAAGTCTTGAATATCATTGACTCTGGGTCTAGAAGCAGGGCTTGACAGTAGAATTTTGGCATTTGAGAGCCTTTTTTCAGGAGGGGTTTTGATAAGAGTCTCTAAACTGTGAGAGGTTACCACAGAAATCACTTGCCCAAAGCATGTTTTTTTGCTTTCTTAAGTAACATTATCACAGTAGCTAGTATTTTAAGGCAGGGGGCCATACTCTTGTTACTGGATCAAGTCTTTTGGAGAGGTAGGCTATAGGCCTCTTTCAAGGGCCAATGTCCTGAGTTAGGACTCCTTTGGCAATGTCCCTGAGTTTATCTATGAACAAGATGAAAGGCTTGGTAACGTCAGGGAGTCCCAGGGCTGGGGCCTCTGTCAAGGTCCGCTTGAGCTGCTGGAAGGCCTGTTCACATTCATCAGTCCAGTTCAGCGAATTTTTAGTTTTGCCCTTATGGGAGTCATATAGAGGCAAGCTTTTCAGTAAAATTTAGCCTACAGTATCCAACTGCCCCCAGAAACTCTCGTCTGTTTTTTTTAAAAGTTTTTTCTCATAACACCTTGGCTATCTTTTTGTAAATTTTTTAGTTCTCAAAGACCTTTTTGTGCTATCTCTATTAACTGGCTGAGGGGCATTTTTTTAAACCTCTCAAACCTTTGTAATTTTTGTCTAACATGTGGGGCCGACTGAGTTACAAAGAGAACAACTGGCGATACTGGGAAACCTCCTTACCTCTGGATGTCCAGTCAGGGTGGCACAAAAGGAGAACATGGTTTTGGCATTCCGTGTCAGAGAGCCGGCTTTATCTGGATGGCACACTGCTTTTTGTCCAAGGGTGTCACGTGGCAGGCCATCATTTTACTAAAATTATATTCTTAACAAAAAGGGCTTTTTCACAGGTAACAAAATTGTGCTGCATAATCTCCCAGATGTTCACAGTACATGTAAGAACTTGTATCTTATCTCTAGTATCACCTATCATCTCATTTTAATGGAAACATTTTGCAGCAAAGTACAATCTTATGAATACTTTTACCAAAACTGATCTAATACTGTCAAATTCTGAACACATTTACTTCTTGTCAAACCTGTTATTTGTAGTACTATAAACCAAGACAAATAAAATTCACATCCTCTTGAGCCTTCTACAACTTACAATAATACCTCTCAAACTAAGCTTTAATCTTTTTTTACATTCTGGCATAGCCAGACACCTTTACTTAAAGACCACTCTCTTTGTCCCTCTTTTTACTATTACCAGTCAATTACCTTTTTTCTCACTTCTCAGACAACATCAAAACTCTCAACAAAACCCTTGAAGTCACCTTCTAGTAGTCCAAAACATACTTATTTTATGTCTTTTTACCACATAAAAATGCTGTATTTTAAAAACAAAACTGTAACCTTTTAACTGGCTCAAATATAGTACCGCCTGGTTTTTACTTGGCAAAGTTGACATGACTCTTAACAACCATAGATATACATATATATGTGCACATGTTTACATTTTCACCAGAGAGAAAAAAATACTCCTTTTAAAAGGCATGCTGAGGTTGCAAGCAATCAATTGAAGTCTTACATATTAAACAAGGTGTCACAACATTAAAGACACAAATAAAGGGAGCTTAACAAGTTTAAACAGGCAACCAAGGAGAGGGCGGAGGAAGGAAGGGTTTTACCCACGGTGGGGGCTCCTCCCTGAGGTCCTGCCATACCAAGATGTAGGCGACCTGGTGGCCCTCTTGTCCGGGGTGGAAGATGATGTTCTTAACTGCTAAGATGAGGGGATGGTGGAAAGTTCCCTCTGGTGGCCAACCCAAGGAGAATGTAGGCCACTCAGACGAGCAGAAAGTCTGACATTTACTTTTTTAACCTGTAAGGAGAGATTGTGAGCCCTCTCTCAAACCTCCGACCAATGGTCGAGGGTGAGGGACAATGGGGATGGTGTCGTTTGTCCCATGGTGTTTTGAAGACAAAGAGTGGTTAGCATACACACGACACAACAAATAACCAATCACAACAGCCACGACAGACAGGACAAACAGGCCAGCCACCTCACTCTCACGCATTAGTTTCACACCAAACGAGTCACCTTAGGGGGTGCCTCTAGATTGGCCCGGACGGACCACAGATTGGGAATGAAATTCCCCAGATTGGCCCAGACGGACCACAGATTGGGAATGAAATTCCCCAGATTGGCCCAGAAGGACCACAGATTGGGAATGAAATTCCCCAGATTGGCCCAGACGGACCACAGATTGGGAATGAAATTCCCCAGATTGGCCCAGAAGGACCACAGATTGGGAATGAAATTCCCCAGACCGATAGGAAAATTCTATCGCAGACGGTGAGTCATGGAAAACTGTGTGGGGCGTCCCCCGATCACCCAAGAACAGAATTTGCCCCTGAAGCAGAGCCGGAGTTCGGCCTGGGGCGAAAGGAAACGGCGGATTGATCCAAAATGAAAGTAAACAAAAACCGGCCGTACTACTTACCCCAGAGAGGTGCCGTTGGGGTCTCCCTCTGCGAGGAAGTCTGATCTCACTTTGATCTCGCTGGGGCCTCCAAAATGTTAGACCGGTGTCGCAAGGAAGACTCCAAGGGCCTCGCTCTCATGTAAAAACAATGGGGTTTTTATTATTCCGTGTACACGGGGTCCTCCAAACAGGTGGAAATGGAGAACCCCTTACTCGAGCAGGGCTGTGCCTTTTAAGGCCTAAAACAGCAAAGCAAGCAAGCGTTGTTACAGAAGCCAATCATAGCGATTAGAGCAGAGCTGATGGTGAGCTGTCCTTAAGGGATTGGGTTTTTTAGTGGGGCAAGGGAGTGTCTCCCTAGAAGGGGTGGCATTTCTTAGGAATGGGCGTTTGTCTCATGACTGAGAGATCTGTCTTAGGTTAAGACTGTTTGTCTTAACTGTTTAAGAACACTGGTTCCTGTGGGGGTGGAGCTGCACATACTTTAGCACCACAACCGTTCTATTTGTAGAGGGCAACAATGGTTAGCATATCGATTAGGTAAGATTTTACAATTCTTTACAGAGAGCATTGATTAACATATCAATCTTTTACCCAGAGTAAAAGGAAGACACACATTTACAGTTACAGGTATTACTATGATATAAACGAAGCTATTTTTGTAAAGAATGTACAATCTAATACAATCTGATGCAATTAACACAATTTGTGACGGGGCTACCGGATAGGGAAGACCCAGGATGTCAGGAGCTATTACCTCAGGCCTTTGTTTTATGGCCTTTAGGAAGTTAAAACTTAACCTAGTTGGATTTGAAGGGAGAAGGGGAGGGGAAGCAGCAGATGGAACGAGCTTTCTTGGTCTCTTCACTATAAACTTACCTCCTACATATAAATCATTTTTGTTACATCCTTTTTTTCATTTTACTCAGAATTACATTGTAAAGATCTCTCCATGTTGCAAAGTGTACTTCTAACTTGTTACTATTAACGGCTGCAAGATGAGTCATAGTTTATATCAGTAATATTCTACCTACATTAAATGCCTGTTGCCCCAAGAGGCTCTGCCACAAGCAAACTCCTATTTATCTCCTATGGCCCTGTGCAAGTACTTCTGGAAGCAAATGACTAGGTCACTGTGCATGCAGATACTTAATTTGACTAACTGATCAGGATTGCTTTTAAGAATAACTGAATTCACTGTGTACTTCTGGTCTTCTTTGGTGCTTTGTAACAAAAGTATCACAAAAGCGTGACTTACACAACAAACATTTATTTCAAACAGTCCTGGAGTCTCAGAAGCCCTGCAACAAGGCACTAGCAGATCAGGTGTTTCCTGGACCACAAAACAGACACCCACTTCCTGTCTACCTGAGCAAATTACATACCCAGATCCCAGTTCCTATGTTATCACCTTGGACAGGATTTCAGAAACTCTGGGGTTTGCATAAGCATTCTACCTACAGCAATTGCTAGCATTTGGCTTTATTTTTCTTTTCGTACTATTATTTGACAGCCCAATATACATAAAGTAGCATCTTACTCCTGACAGGATTTGCATCTTTTCTAATTACTAATGAGCTTGTACCTCATTATCTGCATTTACCAGCCTTTTAAACTTTCATTTCTATAAATCACCTGAGCATATTCTTCACTTGTTTTTGTATTAGCCATTTTTTATTTTGTTTCATCACTTTGTAGGAGCTCCTTATATATTCACAATATTAATAGCATATTGCTTATAGACATTTTACTTATCTGTGCCTTATAATATTGACCATGAAACTAATTCATAATGCCAAAGTAATCATATTCAATTCTTTGTCTTATAATTAGTTTGAAAGATTTTAAAGAAGCCTTTTCTCCTTATAATTCATGAAATAGCTATATTGTTTCTATGACTTTTATATTTTTTCTTTTTATATTTTCTTTAATGTACCTTAAGAACACCTTTGAATGTGACATTACATACTGATCTAGTTTTCAAAATATCCATTTATTTTATGAAAAAAATCCGAAATTTTACAATCAAATAATAAGAAAATAATAATACTTATTACACTTTATGTTTTTATCTTCAAAGTAGTTACTCAGAGTATAAGACAAACCAAAAGGATCCTTACAAAAAAGAAACAATAACACTAATATTTCTTTGCAACAAATTAAGGTAATTTCAGACACTATTTAATTACCCAGTTTTCAAATACAACCCACTTGATAATTTAGCATATGGTGTGACTATTAAAGTCATTTAACTTCTTGGCTCCCACTCTGGGTCACTTTTCAGAGATGTGAGTAATATGCCTGGGATGGAACAGCATGACATAATTACCATTACGGATTAAATTGTGTGCCTAGGACAATAAGTGCAAAAGAATTTCAAATAAAAAGATCGCTAAAGGTTCCCATGATCAGGAAAAGCTTTGTGTTATCTCATTCTTGTCTCAGTAAGACAGGTGCTCTTCTCTCCCCACCTTCCACCAAGTTTGCTTTAAAAGAAACACAGGATGGGTTCCGGCCACTCCTGCTTATTGTTGCTAAATCCTTATAAAACCAGATTTTGCTCTCCTCTCTATGGATGCTAATTAAGTGACCAGGAAAGACAGGTTGCATATCCTGTTCTTCCTCATAGTTTGGGCTTTACTGATTTGAATGCAAATGGAGACCCAAAAATGAGTTTATGCTCCTCTGCTGCCAACACTCAGCCAGGTTCCCTGAGTTGGAGAGACAGACATGGTTCCTCTCTCAGAGACTTCCCCAGAGAACACTCCGATAACCAGACACCATGAAGATATTCCTCAGCTTATGGCCAGGTCACCTCTCAATAAATCCATTAAAATACTATCAGTCAAAAACATCAGAGCTTAGCCTAAACTCACCCTGATCTACCCTACACATGGTCAGGGAATTTCCATTAGCCTGCAGGTGGGCAAACTCATCTAATATGAAGCTTCTTTCATCATAAAGTATTAGATAGCTCATATAATTTATTAAAAACTTGCAATCAAAAAGTGCTAAAAGATAGTATGTTGTGGAGTATCATTGCTCAGAATTGCAAGAGCATATATACAGCACATTGGGCCCAGGAAAAGAACAACATCCAAAAATAAAACTATGAGTTTGACTGGTGTGTGGGGCTTTATGTCATTATACAGTCAAAAATTCATCATTTTAGAAAAGGACCAGAGATTTAGTTCAGTGGCACAACACCTGCCTGGCAAGTGTGAGGTCCTGAGTTTGATTCCTGGTACCTGCCCCCCAAAAAAGAACTATTTTAACTTGAGGATTCTCCATAATCAGTGATTCTTCCAAGTAGGTAGATGACTTTATTTTATTCTGATTTTTTGAATCTGAATGAGTAACACTGATAGAGGGAGAGCTTCACTTGAAGAATAAGTTTTAGAAAGACCAAAAATATTTAAAATCATAAGATCACTACAGATGTGATAATTATAAACGTGTAATCCATAATAATGGTGATATCTAACCCCATATCAAGTGCCATTCACCCCACTGAGAGCCTTCTATTCATTATCTTAGCTAAGCTTCAGTGACAGCCACTGTTGTCCAATGAAAGACTAAGGCCACTGCCCCTAAATCAAGGTTAAAAAGGTTAGTGTGCTCAAGGTAACAGCTGATTGATGATATGATTAGGTTGTGAAGATAAATGTTCTGTGAAATTCCACGCTCTTAATATACTTCCTTCCCCATGATCCTTGTCGCCAAAGAATCCTGGGTATGGTTTTACTCCCATTTGCCATCTCCCAAAATACCTGATTAGGTACATATTTCCTGATACATTATTTTCTTTCAGTGGCCACCACTATCAGCATTAGCAACAGCAACAGCTGGAAATTACACTAGATTTTCTTCCCCCACCTCCACCCCCTAGAAAATACCACCCAAGCAATTTTATGTTCAGGGAGACACCAGAAAAAGAACCTCAAATTATCCTCAAAATATCTTTCAGGCTATGCATTTAGGATTGTACAAAGAACTTAGAAACAAAAAGGAATGTAGAAAGGTAAGTAGTGGTACCTTGTTCACAAACTTAATTTGTTCTATGATTTTGGAAAAAGTAGCCACCCACACTTGTGTTTGTGTGGGAAAGGTGACCACAGTCATGTTGGAACCCAATGCAAAGTCTGCAAACAAAAACAATGTTTTGCCAAATGCTTCCATTTGTGAACCAAATTATTTGCAAAGGAGAGTGTTGGTGAACCGC
This sequence comes from Cavia porcellus, assembly GCF_034190915.1. Lineage (NCBI taxonomy): Eukaryota > Metazoa > Chordata > Mammalia > Rodentia > Caviidae > Cavia > Cavia porcellus. Next base: position 43,053,536 of record NW_026947513.1, on the reverse strand, counting down.
GGTGCCACCGTATAGTTCAGGAACACTAGTGATCAAACATCAAAGAGATTTGGTTCTGGTGAACACTGTGGCAGAAAGTTGTACTGAGAAGAAGCCACTGGGTCAAGGTTACTTTCAGGTTGGCAAAGATGTTAAAGATGACCTGCTATTTGGAACTGCACAAGAAAGAAGTAAAAAATGTACGATGCATAGAATTCCTCTTAGGCAGCTCTCCTTGCCTGGCCGTGGGCAAGAGCTCTTGAAGCTCCTTCCCTCTGAGCTCACTCAACGTCAGCATTAGGAGGCCATCAGGAGGCTCTGGAGTTGGAGGGCTTGGCTCCAGTCCTGGATCGTGGCTCACTGCTGTCAATCTGGGCAAGTCACTTCCTCATCCACATAATGTGGATAATAACAGAGTTCCCTACAGATGGTTAAAGTGAAAAGTAAATGAGCTCAGAGGCGAAGGTGTTCATACTTGGTGCACAGCTGGCAAATAATGGTGATAATTATTCTTGTTCTTAGGAAGATTGTATCTTCATAAGAGCTTTCCACAAGGAAACACTCCTGAAAATGGCCACAACAGGAAAAATTTCCCGTTGAATAACTCACGTACAATTTTCTTTTTTTTTTTTTCCTCTCTCGCTCTTTCTACCAATTTGAATATAAAATATCTTACAAACTATTATAAAAGTTTCCTGGCAAATGTGAGGCTTTCTTGTGAATACATCTTCATTTTCTTTCATTCATTCATTCAATCAGAGATATGCTGCCTGTTACATGCAAAGAATCATGCTGATTCTGTAGAATATGAAAATGTAAATCACTATCTCTATGTTCAAAGGCTTTGCAGTTTAGTAAGGAAATACCATATTTACATAAATAACTATGCTAAGCAGTAGAAGCTTCAAGAAGGATAAGAAAAACTCAGAAGAGGAAAGATTAATCTGAGAACACAGAAGTCTCCTGTGATTATTAGTTAGGTGTTATCTTCAATGGCTTGTGAAGGATAATGTGGTTCAGCAAAGCAGAGCTCATAGAATAGGTTAGTGGAGGATATCACAGAGTAAAGAAATTCCTACAAAAGGCATGTGCACAGAAAAATGCTGGTGGTCTGCAAGGCTCTGGTGTGCAGAAGACCTAGCAGGCTGGCTGTGAACAGAGGTTCAAATACAATTTCACTACACTCTGTTTCCACCTTGAGTTTCAAGGCTTGCAGCAGTGCAACTTCAGTGAAGTCTGAGTCAAGGAAATTGGTCGCTTTTGGAAAGTGTCTTCCATCCCATCCTTTGTGTGATACCCGCATTACAATTAAGAGACAGTAAATAGATCTGAAGTTTCCACAGCATGGTTTTGGATTTGTCAGCTCTCAGGAGCTCCTCTGTCTTTATGCTGGAAGCAGGAATTTTCATCTTCCCTCTGCCAGTCTTTAATAGCACAGGAATCTGAAGTTCACGGCCTCAGCCAAGAAACTCCCATGGTGGGAACAGGAAGACTGTTTTAAAAGAACCAGGAAGCAGCTGAGAGAGAAAGGCAGCAGCCTGTGAACACAGAGCTGCTTCAGGATGGACAGCGATGGGCAGCTGGGTGTTAGCTGTTTACCTGGGTTGTCAACCTCTCCCTGACTCTTTCATTAAACACCCAGCTATCCTTCAATTGCCCTCATAGAACTTAAACTGAGTCCAATTCTCAGCATTTCAAAACCACCCAGTGGCAGAAAGAGGCGCTGACCTCAAAAGAGGTCCTTTGTTCAGCGCAAGGAAACTCACTCTTGAGGTATAAATGCCTTACAGTGTGAAGCAGGAGGGATGCACATGGCACTCATCCTCTTAGGTGATGCAAATCATGCATTTATGGCAAAGTGATTTACAGATTTGAATTTTTTCTAAAGTATTATCTACAACTGCTAGGAACTTAGAATACTATCAAAGTGACAGAAATAAATATTTTGATTATGTTAACCTTATTATACTAGGAAACATAATTTCTGGGCCTCAGAATAATTCATTTATGCATAAACTCCAGGCGGCAATAGTCGATGATCGTATTTTCTTCACTTTTCCTTGTGTTGTGTATTCCTTAGCACAGGAACCCTGTTTACCAATTCCTCTGCCTCCTTTCTCAAAGTGTTACCCTCATCAAGACCCCTAATTAAGCCTGATCCCAGACTTACTGTGGTTGATTCAGTGAAAGGGTTGGAATTTGAATTAGGAAGAAGCTTCTCAATTATCATGATCACATAGACTGCTTATGTATCTGTTTCAGCTCCTATTTTCCCAGAGAATCTACTCTTCTCAGTAGGCACCATGTTGCGCGCAGAGGAAAACTGACCGGCGCAGCTCCAATGAAACAGGACACAGGAGACGCTTTTGTGGACGACAGTTAACTGCTAGTTTATTTACGCGGGCTCTGGTTTATATATTTGGCTGTGACCAATCACAGGCTGCCACAAGGAAGCAGGGCGGGAATGGGATGCAGGCTCCGGCTACTATATCCAGCTGTGGCCAATCAGGAGTTGCCACTGAGTATGGAGTGGAGCGCGGGGTGCGCATGGGTTGGCTAATTTAAAGAGGGACGTAGCGCATTGCGGAAGCTGGCGTGGTCCTTAGTCCCGGCTGGGGTATGGTATGTTGAGCGCCTGTGCCCAACAAAAACCTTAATCCCACCCCTTTACCAATGAGCTACAAACGGCCAACACTCAACCCTGCGTGGATCTTACCGGGGGCTAATTACAGACCAGACTTCTTTCTATAGCCAGTTACTGTTTACTTTTCATCTTTTTAAAACTATTTTTCTCCCCTTTTATTTTGGTTCCCTTTTTTCTTTTATTTTGGATGTCCTTTCTAGAGACAAATAAGGTGACAAGAAATGTTACTCTTGAGAGTAACATTTAAATGCAACAATATTACTCTTGAGAAAAAAAAACATGTCTTGTGAAATAGTTTCATTTTTAGCACATAAACGATCAAACGTTGGATTTCTTTATTTAAGTACAGATCAAAGTATATTTTGGATACTAACAATTTATTTTTTAATGTTGCCCAAATCTTATGTTTAAGACTGTTACCAAATATATATCTTTATAAATATTATACTGTTTAAGTCAATTATTTGAAAATGTATTGCTGTTCAAGGAAAGAAACTGAAATAAAATTTGCATTACACTAACAAGGAGACAGTGTAACTGAGTGGAAAGAGAAATGGACCTTACAGAGCAAAGACCTGGATTTAAGTCTCAGTTGATTTATGAAACCTGTAAGCTGACAAAATGTCTCTGAGGCTTTTAGTAAAAATAAGACTCTGAGTCTTATTTCACAGGGTAACCATGAGAGTAAAACTAGGTAACAAATATTTTGGCTCCTAATGAAGATCCATGCATTCCTGATAGACTTAAAAAGAAGTCCTAACTTGTTCTTTGGTACTGAAACAGCCTCCCTCTGTGTGTGTGTGTGTGTGTGTGTGTGTGTGTGTGTGTGTGTGTGTGTGTTGAAATAAGAGTTGGTTTTCTTTCCCTTCCTTCAGGATTTATTTATTTACTTTTCACATTCAGCTAGCTCATTTATTCAACAGTAACCACCAGTCCTGCATTCTGATAATGCTGTTGCCACCAAGTAGATATGAGGGAATCCTTTACAGAAAACTCTAGGTCTTGTGAATAACAGCACCCCAGTGTGCCTGACAGCAAGAGCTGTTGTTTCCCCTCTTCTTCCTGGGTCTTGTAACCTGAGTGCCATAGCTTTGATCTGATATTCCAACATGACCTCACTTTTTCTTTCTTACATTCTTTCTTTCTTTCTTATTAAATGAAAAGTCCACAATCCACAGTTTAAAAATCTTTCTCTCTCCTATATTCCTAATGCCTCCTCCTTGCAAGTTGGAACTCCTTTAAAGATACTTAAGAAAGCTAAGACTTACGACACCAGTAGGAGAGCTAGAGACCCACCAGCGATTGCCTGTAAAAACATACTCAGCCATTTGCACATGTTCAGTCTTTGCCTTGTCAGTGACATATCAGTATCTTTGCTTTTATAAGTCAGGAAACTGAGGCTCAAATTTGTTCAATACTTTTTCCAGGGTGGTTCAGTTCATGAGCAGCACAAGAGGATCAAATCCAGAATGGAGTCAAGGTTCTCCTCACCTCTTCCCAATCTAAAAAATGTTCAGATGACATATTTGATTCCAAATACCTGTACCAATCATCAGAAGTTTCAGAGAAGATTTTTTAAAATATGAGTGCTTCAGTCCTCACCCAATCAGTTGAAACCAAAAATCAGAGACAGGAGCCCCAGAATGTGTAATTTGTTTTTAATTTAGCAGATAAGTCTGTTGTATTGTGAAGGTGAAAAATCTCTGATTCAAATGTGTTACTCCTTTGAAAACATTTCCTGTTGCTTTAACATTTGTTTATTTAATGATATGGCCCTATTATATAATATCTCCTTAACACATAGTTTCTTTCTTTTTGTAACAGGTGGATGAGATATTTATTGATTCTGCTCTAAACAAGCACTATGTCAAGAATCAAGTAGTCAGACTGACGTACGTATGTTTGGTCAAAGGTGGTCGTGATCCTGAAGGTCAGAGGACAGAGGATCCCTTACTAACTATGTGTCTCTATAGACTTGGCTCTTGGCTGGATTTTTATCAACATCACCTCCACTTTAGTCTCAAGACACAGGGCTGACCACCAGTTTTGACTTTAAAAAATATTCAATAATTTGAGGCTAAGGGAAAGTGATGTATTGAATTCCCTAAGGGACAATTATGCCAAGTCACACAATCACAACTAAATTCTAGGAATTGATTGTGAGGTTTGGAATTTAGATCTCAAATCTGCCAAGCCCATACTACCAAGAAAATCAGCAGTGCACACAAAGTTGTATGCTTTTCAAGAGATTTGTCATTTCCAAAGTATTAAAAAGGCAATAATCAGCCACAAAATGAGACCTTAAGTTTCCATGTTCTAAAAAAAAAAGAATTCTCTTGGGCCAAGGACTTAGCTCACTGATGCCTGAGTTCAATCCCTGGTACAAAAAAAAAAAAAAAGTTTCCATGTTCTGAAGCCCTGGTGACAAGAGGCATGCCCAGACAAGAAGATGATCCTGCTGAAATAACTATTCTTTGGTTGTGGTAGACGAAGAGGCTCCTATCAATGGCAGCAATAGCTCAGAGTCTTCATTTGCATTATTTTGAAAGTCACATAGCACAGCCTGTATGTCATAGACACAAGCACATGAACTTGTATGAACCTGAACGCATCTTCTTAAAGAAAAAATCATGTTTATACATGGCTTTATTTGAAGGAAATAGCAATCACTTTGCTTCCCCCACAGACTACTGCTTCTTTCTGGTAGATTTACTTAGAATTTAAAGTTCTTCACATTTTTACTTATAATAATGTCCAGCAGGACTTTTTATTTATTTTTTAGGATTTTTATTTTGAAGAGAATAAAACCAAATGAAATAAAACACTGAACATTGTATATGACTTTAAAACAAAATACAAGGAAATCAGTAATGGCTACCATAATGCCTCTTATCTTCACACAAGTTGCCCATACCATTAGGCATAATAAAATCAAACAAAATAGTACAAAATAAAGTCAATAAAAACAAAACAATGAATGCAGTGAGGACTTCAAAACAAGATAATAGTAAAGCCACAATGTGTACCATAATGCCTGTTATCTTCAAAGTTATTGCTTGTACCATCAAACATGATACAATAAAAAAATAAAACAAAGTGGAATAAAATCAGTCAAAATAAAACAATGAAAGCAATACAGGGCTTCAAAACAAGCTAATAGAAAATCAGTATTGGCTACCATAATATATTTTGTTATCTTTAAAATAGCTATCCATGCCATCAAATATAATAAAATTAGCCAAGTTCCAGTAAAGATGGTGGATAGATAGCATCAGGCTGCAGAGGCTCCCAGAGATAGTCAACTTAGATTTCAAAATAACACAGCATATGGGAAATCCTGAAAAGAGGGAGATGAATATTCTCAATCCAGAAAGAAACTAAGATGAGAAGAACCAATCAAACATACATTCCCGGTGTACTCTTGGGAACAGCTAACGGCTCAGTGTCCCTGATGCAGCACTGGTACGCACATTGGCCCGGCCACAACTTATGGAGCCACCTGAAATCACTCTCCTTGGAATCACCAGAAATGCAGTCACACTGAAGTCAGGGACCGGCAAGCCAAACAGAGAGCTGAGCTGGTGGGGAACCTGCATGGATCTGTGGTGAGTGCTGGTAATAAAACCATTCCACAGAAAAAGGAGCTCCAACAGATGACATTCTGGGACCGGGCAGACTGGCAAGAACAAGGGGCAGCAGTGACTTCAGTCAATTACTCCCTTCTCAAATGGGATTGGTGGGATGGGCTTGGCCTGGGTCACACCCCTGGCCAATATCCAATATGTTAGCCCAAACCAATTCCCTACACCCTACATACACAAATGCAGTGACAGACTCAGCGCTGACCCAGAGGAGAGGGGCCAGCATACGCTGCCCCTGTTTGCATCTCAATAGCAACCTGAAGTGGGCAGGATCATCTAGACAGCACGCTTCAGAAGAAGAATTATAACCAACCAAGAAAGAAACTGGGGCCTTCTATATACACCTTTATGAAAGAAACAAACAGTATGAGAAGAGGAAACAACAAGAAAAAGTCCCCAGCTCCCAAACCTGAGAATATTAATCCAGGAAAGGTAAATACAAAAGAGATTTGAGGACAGCAAACACAATATCAAGCACGGCACCAGTGGACATAAAGAGATATATTCAAGACCTCATAGGCGAGTTCAAAAGTGAAATATTAAACTAAGTAAAGCAAGATATAAGTAGATTAATAAAAGAATTGCTAAGCACCTCTCAGGAAGACACAGATGGAAGAATGGAGGAACAAAACAAAAGGGAAGAATTGTTTCATGAAGAATATAAAGAAAACGCAGAATACATGAAGCAGGTTCAAAGAAATGATAAAAACTCCTTCGAAAGCTGGAAAAACTGCTTGAAAGAAACTAAGGATAGATTATTTGAACTGGAGGACGGGTTTGCAATGTGGGATCATGAAAGGAAAAATTTCTTTAAAATAACAAGAAAACAAGCAGTAACAATACAAAGGCTAGAAGACAACAAGAGGATCTGTAATTTAAGAATAAAGAATGTGAATGAAGAAGCAGGGGTACAAACAAAGGAACTACAAAGCTTATTCACAGAAATAATTAAGGAAAACTTCCCAAGCATAGGAAAAGGAAATGATATTGAGATGTATGAGGCATACAGAACTCCACCCACCACCTACAACCAAAATAGAGCCACACCCAGGCATATAATAATCAAGATTCCAGAAATTCAATATAAGAACAGAATATTAAAAGATGCCAGAGACAAGAAACAGATAATCTATAAAGGAAGGCCCATCAGAATTATGGCAGGCTTCTGGACACAAATCATCAAATCAAGATGTGCCTGGAGTGAAGTATTCCAAGCCCTGAAAGAAAATAACTTCCAGCCCAGATTGCTGTACCCTGAAAAACTATCTCTAGAAATTAATGGAGAAAAAAGACAAAGAGGAACTGGGGGAATTTGTGACCACAATCCAACTCTACAGAGAATACTGTACAACATTCTAAAGAGAGAAAAAGTACCAGGATTCCAGGAACAGTGGCAGAGAGGCCTCAATGAATGGAGCAGAAAACAAAATAAAGAAGACAAACAGACAATTAATGATGGAAAAAGAGCACAACAGAAATGAGGCAGAGAAGGTTGGCTCTAATCTCTAATATAGATGGCATTGATACACTAAATTTAAAAAATGAGAGAATCACAGGCAAAGTAGATCAGGAAGTAGGGTCCACCAAGATGCTCTTTATAGGAAATATAATTAACCTGAAAAAGGGTATATGGACTGAAAATCAGATATGAGCAAACAATGCTCTATGTGATGGAGAACCAGAGAGTAATAGAGGCAACTAGACTGGTATTTGAGGATAGGTGGGAAAGACAGGCTTTAATAGGTAAAGGAATACAACTAGAGATCAAGTCCAGGAGGGAGAAGGTTTGGAACCATTTAGGTAAATAGCAGGTTGCCCCTGCCATTTAAAACTGAGGGTGTTGGTGAGACCCAAAAACGCATAGTATTCCCTGGGGGAGTGAAAGGGGAGAAGTGGTCTTAAAAAAGACAGCAGAAGATATTATTAATAGTGTATCAGGAATCAAAACCCATATTACTCACACCACTCTGCTTAGAGAGAACTTATTGTGTCCCAGTTTGTCTACAAGCACTAGATCTGAGGGCACAGAAAACCATCCCAAAAATGTCAGAATATAGGACAGTAATCATCTTTAATTTCCTACTAACTCGATCTGGAGCCCTGTATAACTTATACTGTTGTATCATGTGATCTTAATTAAATCTGGTTTGTTTGATTGCTGTTTGTTATCGACAGATTTTATTCAAAACTATTATAATTGATGGTATCAAGTCTGAGAGTATAGACAACTACACTGAAAATGATAAGATTCACTATGATACCCATTCTGGTTTGATTACTATCTGTTTTTGAAGTTTTACACTATCTACAAAGTTGTGTTTCTATCAATACTGTTATGTACTGATATATTCAGTTATACTATATCTCATGATAGAGAAAATTCTATTGAAGATAACAAAAGATAACACAGTAACCACGGTAGAACTCCTTGTACAGCAGTTTTATATGTCTTTCATCTTATGTATCTATAGAAATATGTTTTGTTCTGTCCTACTTTGTTTTGTTTCCCCCTCTAATATAGAAAGGATAAAAATACATGTTAAGACTCATGCATGTGTAGAACCTATAAACAGTTTATGAGAACTGATCTTACAACACGTGATAAAATGAATATTTTGAAGGAAAAAAGACACTACACAGTACCCAGTGCTGATCCCAGAGTGTTACGATGTGAAATCCAGCATACTATTATTCTTTGTCCAGAGTGATTTTAGTCTACTTTGGTTTGTTTAACCTCAACATCAATGAAGATATGGATAACTGCATATATGTTTAAGTGTACAGGATTGATAACCATATTACTAAGTTTTTGTCAGATAGTGAATAGAACTATTTGCAATCTCACTGTTTGAATTCCCACTTATATGTTCCACTTTTGTATCTTGAACAATTATTTGTAAGAGGACAATATGTAAACATCAACTAGTGATTTACTACTTTTTTCTTTGAAAGTATATATATCTACCAATTTACTGTTTTTAGTCTTTCTTTAAACAAATAATAATAATAATAATAATAATAATAATAATAATAATAAAATTAGCCAAACCAAAACAGAATAAAACCAAATTAAACAGAACAATCAGAACAATATGGGTTTCAAATAGGGATAATAGATTAATAATGGCCACTGCCTTCCCTTTTTAGACACTTTTCCCCTTTTACTTTCACAGTATGTGTTGTGCATTTTGGATCCCACTAACTCCTTTAGTTTTTTTTTTTTTGTACTAGGGAAACACCACAATGCTCACCCATATGACTCTGAACCATTTCACCCATCAGCATGATCTCAAGTTGTATCCACTTATCTACAAGAGTCTTGAGGTTATCTTTCTTTATAGTTGAGTAGCTTGCCATTGTATAAAAGTTCCATGACTCTCTTGTCCACTCTGTAGCTGATGGGCAAGCTACCCCCACTTCTTTCTGGTTCCCTGTCACATGGAACATTGATCTCTCTCTTTTGACTTTCAGTCTATGAACCCTCTTTTGGGTTAAATATGTTTCTTGTATAAAGCATATTGATGGACCCTGTCTCCTGATCCACTCTGCCAGTGTTTCTTTTATTGGTGAATTGAGCCCATCTATATTAGTGATTATGGCTAAAATGCCCTGCCTCATCTCTGCATGCACCAGCCACTAGTGAACAGTCTGGAAAAGCAGAAGACAACCCTAACCAGTGCCAATGGCCACCATCAGATACCCATAGCCAGCACTGGCCAGAAGAAGCAGCCAGTCACACTTTGGAGCAATTGTAGCCTATGTGGGAAGTGCCTAGGACCCCACTACTTGCTTGTCCAGAGGATCCCAGGAATATGTCAAGATGAAGAAGCAAATGACAGTCTCTGGCCTCCAACCCTAGCAGAGCTGGTGCAGGAGATGTAAACATGGAAGAGATTGGGAGCTGCACACCTGAAGTTTCTGAAGCGATGGCAACTGAAGTAAAGGCTATAAAAGAAATTAGAACAGAAACGCTATCTCAGATAAAAGAAGAAATGCAAACATAATAAAAGAATTGCTGAGCACCTCTAAAGAAGACATAGATGGAAGAATAGAGGAGCATAGGAAAATGAGAAAAACATGGAATGAATAATATAAAAAAGATTTAGAATACATGAAATAGATTCAAAGAGATAGCCAGGAAATTAAAAACTCCATTGAAAGCTGGCAAACCTGCTTGAAAGAAACTAAAGATAGACTTTCAAACCTTGAAAGCTTGCAGCTTGCAATCATGAAAGGAAAGATCTCTTAAAATTAACAAGGAATGAGAAAGTAACAATTCAATGGTTGCAAGACAAGCAAAAGAAATATAACTTAAGAATAATGAGTATGAATGAAAAAGCAGAGGTCAAGACAAATAACATTGCAAGTCTATTTGCAGAAATAATATTAGAAAACTTCTTAATCATAGGAGTGGAGCTGGGTGCCACCTCCAGGCTGAGCTGGTTATGGTGGGAAACCTCAGCAATGGCTGCTGGAATGTGCACTGGGGCTGGGCTCATTTCTACCAGTCTGCTCCCAGCTAGGAGCTCATGGAGGGAACCAGCCACAGTTCTGGTTCCAAGCTTATTGGGCCAGATCCAAAATGGCTCCAGCCAATTGCTCTCTCCCATGGGAGACCTGAACCCTCTGCTCTCACTGCCAGCCAGTAAAGTTTGCCATGTCCACTGCTCCCTTCCACTGCCAGTCTTTTTGCAGAGGCCTCTGGGCACACCAGCCACTACCATCACAGCAGCCATGCACCCCCAGATTCCAATAGCTCCTCTGGCACAGTGAGTCCAGTTCTGAGTAAAGGCACCACCAGCTGCTACCTTCTTCTTCATTGAAGTTCTTCTTTTTTACTTTTCCCTCAGTTCTCACTTTAGGTTCTTCCTGGGTCCAGGGTACCATTTCCTTTTTCTTATCTTCCCCATGATGCTGTATTCCAGCATCTGGACTGTTTTTCTCAGACAGGCTGTTTATTCTGCTGCTTATTGTCCCACCATCTTCCTGGACCACTCTGCAAGACTTTAAATATTATTTGGATTACTTAAGAGCTGTAAAAGCGTGTGAATGCTGAAACTTTCTAGATTTTACGCACTCTGTTTTCAAATTCTGATTTATCATAGCATTCCAACATTATCACAGTTTTAAGAATTACTTTAGATTTATAGCTCTTATCATTATGTAATTCTTGTGGTGGTCCAGAGAAAGTCTATCTAGTGACCAGTGTTAATTACTGTGATTTAAGGTTATCTGTATGCCACTATGACATTCAATTGTAATTATGTATATCTTCCTATCTCAGGACTAAATGGATGGCAATAGGTAAAATATCTCAGAATTGATAAGATTTCCTTGTGTAGCTAACATAGATATTTTATTGTATAAAAATAAGAGATGGAAGATAAACATATATTCATTTAGAATTTATGAGAACTTCTAATAACAATTTTTCTATATTAAATGTATGCAAAAACTCCATTCCACGGGTGAAGGAAGGTGACCTTGTTTATATAAAAATTCAAGAAATGGCACATTTAATCTTGGAAGACACTATTGTTTTCTTTAAGTATTTTATGTAGAAAAGGGAGTTGCTGTTTTATGTAGGTCCCCAACCAGTAGACCTAAAACTTAGGTCATGGAATGTCACTCTTTGAATATGGACCTCTCTCTTGTGTGTCATAGTCCAGAGGGAGACAGTGTGACAGCTGACATCATCATGGCATTCCAGTTCCCATCCACTGAGCAAAGGGCAGTGAGAGAGAAGGAAATCCAGAGCATCTTGAATCGGAAGATAAGGAATACAAGAGCCTTGCAAGTAAATGTCTCATCAGTTCAAGTTAATGGTAAGTAGGTGGCTTTCTATGGGATGCGAAGTTCTCTATTAAGTTCATATTTTGTGCCCTTGTTTTCATTCCAAATAATAACTACAACTCACATGGAGGAGGGCTAGGAATGTAGCTCAGTTTGGTGGAACACTTGCTAATATGCACAAGAACCTGAGTTACAGTTCCAGCATCACAAAAATTTAAAATGTTTGAATAGAATTAACATGGAAAAGTATAATTTAAGGAATTGATAGTTCTAGATTTTCCTATTCTCTAGTGAGAACAGGTCTGGCATATGAAGTGATTTCTCATTCGTCCCAAAATAAAGACAAGCTTTTATTACCACTAGAGGGTTAATCTGACCCAACCACTCACTGCCTCCATGATTAAGCAGGTGAAAATAGCAAGGGATGAGCAATACTTGTATTGCGGAGGGGATCTTTCAAAAAAAACCCACCACACTTATTGCCTTTGCAAAGTGTGGATCGGCTGATTGTGGTGGTGTAGGCATACAATTCCAGCTACTCAAGAGGCTGAAGCAAGATGATGGTAAGTGAGAAACCTGCCTAGGCAATGAAGTGAGACCTTACCTTAACATCAAAATGGCTGGAGTTCATTGGTAGGGTACCTACCTCACACGCATGGACCTGAGTTCAAATTTGACCTCTCCTACTCCACCCACAACCCTACACACATATGCACAAAGGATAGATTTGCATATGGTCATGTTATGAAGTTTTTGTTAGCTTCTTTCCTATGAGGATTTGAGAAAGTGGTAGACCAACTATGGAGCCACAGAAGCCATCAGATAAATAGTGCTTTAAACGTCACTAAACTAGGAAGAATGTTCCTGGAACCCCTTACTCATCATTCCACTTCTCCCTCTTCTGATTGCTCTAGCTCTTTACACCACCTTCACCTGCCTCAACTGCAGAGGAGTAAAGTTTACCAGGGACCATCACTGTGCTCTCTATATACAGTCCATAAATTTCTATATCCCAATGAAGTAGAAAAAGTCAACTTCGAAGATGTAACAATAAGCCAAAAAGGTTAGGAAATGTACTAATTAAAAATAGCTTAGATCGCTAATTTCTTGAGAGGCTTTTAAAAAGCACTCTGTATTCAAGCCCATTTTATAAATTCTATGATATTGGTCTCTAGGAAATCCATCCCTTACATTAGTCTTTGAGAATTCTGAGGAATCTGCTTAGACAGAAACCTGTTAACCCTCAGACACTAAGCTGCTCCTTTGCATCTGCTTCCAGTAAATAGCTAAGTATGAATTTCCCTTACAAATCCCAGTGTGCACCACATTTATGAGAATCAAATCAAGTGATTTGTGTGCCCAGCTTCAAAGCTGATTGATTCCTCTTGAGGAAACCTCAGCAAGGAGTGAAACTCCAAGGTAATAGAACAGGCAGCAGTTTACTGATGTGACAGAGTCAGCTACTCAGGGAGTAAAACTCTGAACCTCTCCCAAGCAGGAAGGAGGAACCTGTCAAGTGCTTAATCCACTGTCTTTGTTAGGTGGTGAGGCAGAAGAACCTAGATGGTGAAATAGTGGAAATTCCAACAAGTTACATGCTATACTGTGCATAATTGCAAATAATGAGTAAATCTGGGAACTTAAAAACCAGACTATCTGAAATAAAAGAGGACATAACAAAACAGGTCAGAACAATTTAAACAACATAGTGTTTCACCACAAGACAACCCGACATAACAATAGCTACCATAGTGTCTCTTTCCTTGAAATACTTGAGTATAACTTCATATACTATAGCATCAAACATATCAAGACAGTGTAAAATCATTCAAGAGAATGAAAGTATTACAGGGTATTCAGAACCAACTAACAGAGGATGAAAATGGTTACTATATTATCTCCTTGTCTATAAAAGTTTTTGTTTATACTATCACATATAATAAAATCCAATAAGATACAACATGATAAATTGATGGAGACAGAAGAACAAAAGCTTGATGGGACTTCAAAATAAGATGATATTAAACTAGCACTACCTATTATATTGTCTTGTTTCCTTCAAAATAACTGTTCTACCATCACAGACAATAAAATCAAACAACCCAGAATAGAACCATTCCAATTAATGAATGAAAACATTATAAGGCTTCAAAACAATATAATGGGTAATCATGTTTACCACATACTTTTATGTATTCTTACCATTTCTTACACTAGGGAAACTACTCGGTATGTATACATGTGAGTTTGATTTATTTTACTTATGAGTACGGTTTCAAGCTGTGCTCATTTATTTATAAATATCTCAATGTGATCATTTTTTATAGTTGAGTGGTTCTCCATTGTATAAAAGTACCACAAATTTTTATCCATTTCTCAGTTTATGGACACTTAGGTTGTTTCCAAGATCTGGTTATTACAAATTGTGCTGCTATAAACATGGGTGCACATATATCACTGTGGTATGATGTTTTCAGTTCTTCTGGGAATATGCCTAGAAGTGGAATAGCTGGAACAAATGGGACTTCAATCCCAGCTTTTTGAGAAATCTCCAGACTGACCTCCACAATGGTTGTACCAGTCTACACTCCTACCAATAGTGGAGCAGAGTTCCTTTTTCCCCACAGCCTCTCTAGCATTTGTTGTTGTTGGTTTTCTTGATCCTGGCCATTCTTTCAGGGCTGATATGAAATCTCAGTGTGGTTTTAATTTGCATTTCTCTAATGACTAATGATGATGAGCATTTTTTCATGTATTTATTTGCCATTTGTATTTCTTCATCTAAGAATTGTGTATTCATCTCAGATGGACATTTTTGGACTGGATCTTTGAATTTTGGGGGTCTGATTTTTTTTTTAGTTCTTTATATGTTTTAGACAAAAGTCCTTTGTCTGTTAACCTGATCTTAAGACAAAACATGATCCTGGAAATAGGGCAGAGGCAAGGCCATATAACAAGTGACCAGTGGCAGGTGCCTGGGCATAGGAAATCGTCTATAAAAATGTCTTTGGGAAAATGAGGAATTAGTCTTCTCTTGTAACTGGCAAAGCATCAGCACTGCCAGGACATGCAGTGCTGGCAGCCATGAGATGGGATGTGGTTAATAGTAATTGAGGACCAGAACCACAGTGAAATATTTTGCTTTATCAGGAGAACAATGAGCTGTCACTGAAGGTCTCAAACATTTCAGAAAGGGAATGAATTAACTGAGCAAGCCTGGAAGTGGGAAGTTCTTTTGTTCCTGCAGATGAGGAAAAATGGTAGTTTTAAGTAGAGTAATGGCAGAGCAACTCAACTTCAAAACTAGCTGGCCAGGCCATGTTTGGAGTGTAATCCATACCAGTCAAATGAATTTTCCTTTTGATATTTAATTAGGTGGAGCAAGAAATAAACCTATCATTTCTTAGTTCATATTGTGCTCTAAATAGGTGTGATTCTTAGCAGACATCCTAAGTGTGATGTGTGTGAGAGAGTACATTCCCTTCAATAGACAGCTCGATGTTTGCTTGTAAACTTGGAGACTTTCATCCTGGAGAGTGAGAAACTAGTTGTGTTACATTAACCCACATGCACCTTAGAACAAAATCATCCCTTAGGAAAGAAAACAGAAGAGTGGATGTCTCGGTTATTTATCTCTCATTACTGAGACAAAATACTTGACACTGAAAATGAATAAAGGAAAGGTTTATTCATCTAAGAGTTTTCCAAGGTTTTAGTTGGTACTGAGGCTCCAAGGCAGGATGGCACGGCTAAGGGGAATCATTCGTGACAGCCATAAGCAACAAAAGTAAAAAGGGTGAAGGGAGGAACATGTCTCCTTCCTCCCTTGCATTGCACGCTGCTTCCCCAAGCCTGGGGAGTACAGCACTCACACCACCAGTCCCAGCACTAGACAATGAGCCAATCACAAGTGCTGGATTCAGCTGCCTCCATGACTGCATGAGGCATTGAGGGCAGCATTTAAACTCAAACTATAACGGTGGACTTCTGACAAACAGGCCAGAGGGAGTCGTTCTTCCCATGAGGACTTCATGTCACCAGAACACCTCTGAGCCACCTGGAAGAAGGAAACAAAATCTTAGTAACTGCCATCAGGATGACTAGAGAACTGACTTTGCGAGTCTACAGGGCTGACTTTACTACCGATAGAGTGTCAGTCCTTCACAGTTTAAGAAAGCTTCAGTCTGCAACACACACCTACTTCTACTAAGGCATACTGTAAGCAAAATAGTGCATCTGGAAATACAGAGATGGACAGGATGGAGTGCATGCTTACACAACAGTAGCTTTAAATGCTGCACTACAGTCCTCAGGTTCTCTGCATCGAAAACTGGTCATTTCCTATAACTTAATAATATCCTATCTTTCAGATTGTGGTAAACGAGCTGCGCCACTAGCAGTCAACAGAATAATGTCTGGAGAACTTGCACCCAAGGGTGCCTGGCCTTGGCAAGCTTCTCTTCAGCATGACGGTATCCATCAGTGTGGGGCCACCTTGATTAGTAACACATGGCTTGTCACTGCTGCACACTGCTTTAAAAGGTAAGGTGTTGCCCTAAATCGGATCCTTGTACTTCTAAAAAAGTCAGACTTTTATCAAGTTCTGCATGATAGTCAATGTCCCAAATATTACTGAAGTAAAATAAGAAAAACTTTCAGGATTTTTTTCTAAAATAACGTCATATTTGCACCCGTATTTGGAAAAGCTGGAGGGAATAGAGGAGATAGTAATCATTGCTCTAGTATTTGTCAGTCAAGTCCTCATAGTTTTAATTAAAGAAAGCAGAAGTCATCCTAACACAAACTATAGTCTAATGACATGTAAAATTAGTCCCTTCCCAAACAATACGTCCACTCACTACTAGTGTCTGTTGCTGCCAAACACGTAGGTCCATCTTGTGCTAATGAGAAATAATCATACTACTTGCAGAGTGAAACTGGTATCTTCAATGGATGTGGGAAGTTGGTAATTTAGCAGTTAACACACAACTGGTCCAATCAAATGTATAGCACTGACATATGAAATCCTTTAAAATTGGAGCTACTCACAAAACAATTCTAATCAACAGTTAGGAATGTCTACTGAAATACTGGTGACACTCTCTAGCCCACCTAAGATATCTCATCTCTGTATGCCCTGGACAGTGTGTATGCCAGAATGGGCAGATGATGTGGAAGTTTTGGTAGGGAAATGGATGTGTTGATTAACAAAAATGTAAACTTTAACAAGTTCTTAATTGTGTCAGATTAATGATCAAGAATAAAATGATTAATTAGTGAATGATTAGTTAATAAGTATAAATGGAAGGCTCAAAGTTGGGTGAAAAAAAGAAAAGCAGTACAGAAAGCAAGAATGTATAATAAAGTACTTAGGAAACTTTGTAAGAAGACAGTTCACTTGGAATCTATTGTCTCCAAGACTGCAGTGTGATCTAAATTGCACTTAAAATAATTAGAGCTAAGAAGAAATGAGATGTTAGACTCTTTGGGTAAGATCTTACCCAAGACGGTAAATTCAATCCTGGACAACACACTTCTGGAGAAACTGATGAACTGAAATTCTCTTAGAGAATTTTGACTGATGAAAAAATTGATAATGGGTCTCTTAATTTCAGGAGATTAAAATATTATCCTGAGAAAGCTATGATACACATAATTAATTGTATTAGTAGATCTGAAGTGCCGTCTCGTGGAAGAGAATTAGGGAACCAAGAAAGGACAGGCATAGCTGCTCAAAGATGAAAGAGTTTACAGGATGAAGAACACGCTTGCATCTGCCTAAGACCTCAAGCATGGACAGTCATTCCTTAAGAATAGTTTTGTAACCATTAGCACCAACAGCCAAAGTCCACTGTGCTATAAACATTTGGCCAAGTGTTCAAAATTTGCTTCAGATAATTTTTACATCCATTATCCTAAATAAGCCTAGTTTGGTAAGCTCTTTTTCACTGAGACAGACAAGAAAACTCAAAAAAAAATGTTCACAGTCATATGGTGAAGGAGAATGTTGGAATTGAAAACATACATCTTTCTGGTTCCAAAATTCATCTTTCAAACATTGGATTCACGAGATTACATAAAGTTTTTGAACCTATCCTACCCTGAGACTGATATTACTTCAGTCTATTATTGAGTTAAACAAGACAATTTATGACATTTATTTTTTAATAATAATCAAAAAATTCCAAGATTATTCTTTTTTTAATTATTATTTAAAGAAAGACAAGACAAAAGGGGGGACAGAAATAGTACATACTTTCAAAGAAAAGAAAGAAACAGTAATAAATCACTAGTTCACTAGTTGATGTATACATGTTGTCCTCCCACAAATAGTTTTTCAAGATACAAAAGTGGAACATACAAATGGGAATTCAACCAGGGAGATTGCAAACAGTTCTGTTCAGCTATCCAACGAAAACTAAGTAATATGGTTATCAGTTCTGTACACTTAGACATGTATGCATTTATCCATATCTTCATTTATGTTGAGACCTAACAAAACTTATTAGATTAAAATCCTTCTGAACAAACATTAATAATATTGCTGGATTTCACATCATAACACTCTGGAATCAGCACTGGGTACTGCAGTGCCCCTTTCTTTCCTTCAAAGTATGTTCATTTCATCATGTGTCATAAGATCAGTTCTCATAAACTGTTTATAGGTTTTACACAAGCATGAGTCTTAACATGTATTCCTATCCTTTCTATATTAGAGGGAGAAACAGAGCAAAGGAGGACAGAACTCAACATATTCCTATAGACACATAAAACTAAAAAGACATAAAGCTGCTGTATAAGGAGTTCTACCACAATTATTCTCTAAGGGACCTCTTTCGGGCCAGTTGTTACCATTTGAATTTTTACACCTGACTTTGGAAACAAAATACCCGTGTATTTTGTTTGTCATCGTTAATTTCCATCTCAGTGATGTAGCCTCAAGTTAAAAGTTTAGAAAACTTATTTTTAATCCTGATTTAGGATCTTTTATGAAAGTTTTTTTTAAGATTTGCCTTATGCAAATGTAATAAAACACAAGCAATATTAAATATTATTGGACTATTTTACAAAAGTTCTAGATCGGTCATTCCCACTTGCGTAAATATAATTCAAAGTCTAATCTTTATGTTTCCAGTTCCCCAAGTTTTGATTTATGTCTAGACATGATTTCATTGAGGAAACAGTTTTACAACTGTAAAATACAAAAATGATTGCAAGCTAATGATTCATATGCTACGTGATCAATTATCTTTACAAACCATCTTTAGTTAGCTTTTTTCATTGGATTAATTATGTACACTAAAAGGTTATAAGAAGATAAAATTTTTAAATAATAATCTCTGAACAATTAGCAATTTCAAAATTAGACTAACCCTATTAATACGCTTATATGTTCTTTTTCTGGCTAAAGCTAACCAGTAAGACATGCAGGGATTGGGAGAAGTTTCAAATGGCTGGTATCTGTTTCTGCTCACCCTTCATTCATGATGTTAGCTAATTAATCAGTTAAACATGTCAATGTCATTATCAAGTGTATTTTGATGGCAGAGTGTGTCCTCTAGGGAAAAGAGCAGAGTGAGACAGACACACATGATGTAACCTGGGTGGTTTAATGTATCCAGGACTTATTTTCCTTATGAAGAAAACAAAATCTGTGTCAGATGATCTCCATCATTACTAAACGATCTAATTCCTGAGTGTACTGTGATCCCCCAGCCGTTCAAGCACCCAAGCTAGAAGTCAAGCACACTCGGTCATCCTGAGAGGATAATCACAGGCATCTTCAGACGGTTTTTGCCACCTCTGCTCTTGACCTTTGATAACCAGCATCTGGCAAGAACCTCACCTGACTTGAGATGTAAAAGATTTCACAACTCCCAGCTCAAAGATACAGACAGGGTTCCCTTATTGCTTGAATTAACTCTATAAACACTTCATCGTGTCTTAGAGACACTCTGACCCATGCCTATTTCTCCCACCTCATTCCCCTTAAGTCCTACATCAAAGCACCCACTTGGCACAAGGTTTTAGGGTGTTTGCCTGGAAATTTGTTCTCCTTATGCAGGGGCCTCATCAGCCAAGTCTCAGCCTAAATGTGTCATTAAAAAAGCAAAACAAAAACCTTTCTCCTCTGTACATTCTGTATTTTCTAATATTTTATTCATAACCCTTATTGCTGAAGCTGTTTGTCTCCTTTCTAATTCGTTTTGTTCTTTTTTTGCACGCTTGAATCTAATGGGTCCTATACGCTGGAAACCATCCTCTTGATCACCTCTCTGTCCCCAGCACGGTGGCGCTGTTCACCACACGGATACTCACGAGTATTTGCTGAAGGGCTCCTCAATATTACTGTGTGTACTTTACAGATCTAAAATTCAGTAACTTGGTGTTAAATCTAAGCTCTAAAGTGCCATATACTGCATATAATGTTATCCATAATCTGCCAACTATAGTTAAACTTTCCAAATACTAAAAATAGACTAAGTTTAAGTGGCAGCCAGGAACCGCGGTTCTCCAACGCACAGTTCACGGCTTCTGTGTATCTCTAACCTCTTCCAGAGGTGCCAATCCGCGGCAGTGGACCGTCAGTTTTGGAACAACAATAAAACCTCCCCTGATGAAAAGAAACGTCAGAAGGATCGTAGTCCACGAGCGGTATCGCTCCCCATCCAAAGAGTACGACATCGCCGTGGTGCAGCTGTCCTCCAAAGTGACCTTCACGGACGACGTGCGGCGCATCTGCCTGCCGGGGACCTCGGCCTCGCTCCCGCCCGACTCCACCGTGTACATCACCGGCTTCGGCTCGCTGCACTACGGCGGTGGGTGTCTCCTTCCTGCCTGCCTGTGAGGTCCTTAGCGCTCTTCTCTTGCAAGTCACACCACTCGACTCAGATGAACCAAACTAGAAACAAAGGCAAACCAGCTCCACCCTTGATCTTGGTAACTCAGAAATCCATAGACGCCAGAGTCTGTCTGCAGACAGCCAGCACCAGCGGAGGTGGAGCTCCAGCGCTGCTGGGTCCGGTCCTTGCCAGGTTGCTTCAGGGGACAGAGTTCTGGCGCCACGCAGTGGCGAAGGTGGCTAACAGCAGGCCCGCGATATTCCGATGGAGTGACCCTCCTACTCTGATCCCAAAAAGGAAAATGCGCTTTAATAATGAAAAGGCTGGTGAAGGGTGTTTATAAATAAGACTAGTGTAGAGATAAATCAGCAAAACATTTTACCCTTTCTAAAACGATTGAATTTGATACACTAACTTAATCACCTAAAAAATAATATTGTACTTAAGGAATGTTATCAGATATTCTCCTAAGACTTACTCTGGATTCCGCAGTTGTGCCCGGGAGCACGTGCATACCGATAGTAAAAAAAAAAAAAAAAAATGATCTATGAGCTTGAAATGAAAAGGGAGCCTTTGAAACTGGCAAAATGTGCATATAGAACTTTATATAATTCGTTTTTATATAGCAAATTTTAAGGAATAAACCTCTATCTCTCAGTATCCACTAAAGAACTAGGATTGCCCTTCAATAAGATAGTCAGAAATAGCTGTCATGGTCTGTATTTTCTTCAGATACCCTGCATGGTTTGCACACATCTCATAGGTGCTGAGTACGCATTACTCTCTTTAAGGTCATATTGCTAATCACAGAAATAGTACCCATTGTACATCAGTTTCACTACAATAGAAAGGCAAACCTAATGCTTCATCTGTCTGCACTTTCTATGAAGTACTCATCTTATGATAGAGTTTGCAGTCGATTTCACAGAAATAGGAGGAACCTGGAAAATTCCCTATGGCTTGGTAGGAAAAATCATTTTGTGGCATTATTTTAAGATTAGTGCAGAGATATATCTGCCATGATAACTCATTAATAACAATAGAGTTTATATTCCATTCCAAATGTTAGCATTTGTCAAACATTCAAAGCCAAAACAGCAGTAAAACATGAACTACAAGCACCCATGGGTCACTCGCCAAGGCAGACCATGTCCAGAGTCATAAAACGAACATTAACAAGCATGAAAGAATTGAAATCACACAATGTATATACTCTGGCATTAATGAATTCAAAGCAAAAACTAGTAACAAAAAGATAAGAGGAATATCTTCAAAGGCTTAGTAATTAAATAGCACACACATAAACAAAAAGCGAGTATCAAGGAAAAAAATTTAAAATACATAGACTGAAATGAAAACTAAATTCCATTTTACTGTCCAGGAGACAGTAAAATAAAGGCAGAAACTAGTAGCAAATGCTTACATTAAAAAAGAAGAAAGATCTCAAATCAATAGCTAAATTCCCCCCTCAAGAAACAAAGACAAGTAAAGCAAACAATGGTAAGAAATAATGAAAGTAGAAATGAATAAACTTGAAAATAATAGAAAAATTGATGGATAGAAACTTCATTTTCTGAGCTAGATGTGGTGGCACATTCATGAAATCCCAGCAGTCAGGAGGCTGAAGCAGGAGGATGGTTGTGAGCTCTAGGTCAGCCTAGATAGTGAACTCAAGGTCATTCTGAATTACTGTGGGACCTTGTTTCCAATACATAAATAAATTTTAAAGGCTTATTCTGCAACAAAATCAACACTTTTAAGAAACATTACTAAACACTTCCATGATGTATAAGAGTTCAAGGACATCCAGAATTTATGAGCTTTGTTTTTTCTAATTCGGAATATATATCATTAACCAATTTGCTGAAAAAGTTAAAAATTCACATCATCATCTGAAAATTTTTATTTACATTACCCTTTTCAACACAGGACATGCTTTTTTTTTTTTTTTTTTTTTTTTTTTTTTTTTTTTTTGGTGTTTTGTTTTGAGACAGGATCACACTAAACAGTTCAGGCTGGCCTTGAGCTCACTATGTAGCCCAGGTTGGCTTTGAACTCATGATCTTCCTGCCTCAGCCTCTTAAGTGCTGGTAAGTTGGTGATTCAGTAGACCCCAAAAAATGTGTATTTAAAGAACAGAATAAGCTTTAAAATTCCTTAGCATATTTCTGGGTTTTGCATTTATATTTTTGGAGCAGTTATAAAAATGTATTTGTAAACACTTCTCCAGAAATGAATCTCAAAATGATCTTCTTGGGATTCTAGAAATGGTGCGAATATTCACTCCCCGTTCCAACACTGTATAAATAAAGCACGGCAGATTTCACAGCTTAGAACAGCACTCTTCACGGCTGTCTCACAGTGTCTGTGCCTCAGTTCAGCCACAGCTTGGGTACACCCTCTACTTGGGGTCTCACAAGGCTCCAGTCATGGCATTGGTGGAAGGGGCCTCGGCTGTGCTCCCCTCTGAGATCACTGCTTTTTGACAAAATTTCATTCCTTCAGCTGAAGGAATAGCATTCATGGCACTTGCTTCCTAAATGCCATTTAAAAAGCCTCTTTGACTGTAGGGAAGTTCCAGACAATTGATGGGAAGCCTTACCTGACTGATTTGCTCACACCCACCTCGGATAACCTCCCACTTGATTAATTCAAAGTAAATTAGACCATGGATCTTATTACAGGTGCAAAATTCCCACATCTCTGCCCCAGAAAATTCACCTCACAGACAGTGATACCCATCGTATTTACAGATTCCCACCCACACTGGGGGAAATGGGAATCACACAGCAATCTTGGGGCATGTCTTGGAATTCTGCCAAGGAGACTGTCATGATTTCCTCGCCAGAGTTTGGTTGGGTTTGAATAACCTCAGAATGCTTTTGTTATTCTTAGTTTTCTATTGAATATGCTTGTCATAAACTGATTTATAACCTGGAAGTCCAAACTTACACAAGAGACAAAGCCATTGTTATTTAATGCCATTACATACCTGAAAGCTCTTTATGAAATGTAAAGCATAAAATAAATGGACACAGTATGATATTCATTTCTTGAGAGCAAGAGAGAACACTAAGAATTCAAAGTTTATGAGAACAGTGTGAACCATAAGTACAAACTTCATGAAAAGTGGAATGCCATGCTGTCAAAATAAACTATTTTTAAAGTAAAGAGACAAAGATTTTACAACAAGGAGACCACATTTTTTGCTTGCATATAGTATTTACAAAAATATGATAAGATATCATTAAATGTGCCATACTTTATTTAGATTTTCTTCTCTAAAGCTGGTTATATTAACTTTATACTGAGTTGACACTTTTATAATGAAGAAGACTAAAAAAAGTTACTGGCTTTCATTAACTAAGGATACTAACTAAAAGTACTAAAACTGTTTTCTTTTTTTTAAGGAGAATACCAAAACAGTCTTCGAGAAGCCAGAGTGAAGACCATCAGTAATGCTGTGTGCAAGCAACCATTTGTGTATGGCAACGATATAAAATTTGGAATGTTCTGTGCTGGATATCTGGAAGGAATTTATGATGCATGCAGGGTAGGTGAAAGAGGGGAAGTGATCCCATACATTATCTCAAAATTTTTATCTGTCCCTGGAATTATTCTGTGTTCCTTATTCTAGTACAAAATACAAATATCATGCCAGCTCCAAAGGTTTTAACTATGAGTTTCACAATACAAACATATTTTTCAGTGTTGTATTAAGCAAAATGAAGTTAGGAGAGTTTCTTTGATGCTATCATACAGACTCATCAACAACATTAAAATTTCTTAATAATGAGAAATCTAAGGATTAATAAAGGAGAGTCTCTTTCCTCCAAGGTCTCACTTTCTAAACAGTGAGCCACTATATGCAGTGGCTAACTGGGAGGTGACACCATAAATAAAACAGTGGAGAGCAAATACTTTTTCCATAAGGGGAATATTTTTGGAACCTCAGAGTCTCAGACAGAGAAATGGTATTTTAATGAGGAATAAAGAAAAACAGCACTTACCCCATTACAGAAAATGGAAGGAATATTACAGAAAAAAGAAAAAGACCAGCCACTGTTACAAAGATGTGAAATTGTAATTCATGGTTGAGGGAACCCAAGTCCTCTGCTGGGTCTCAGTATAGCAAGGAACAGAGGCAAGAAGTCTAAGTAATTATGAGAAGGTGGACAGGCCATCTTGTCAGCATCCTAGAGTTCTTCCCAGTGACTTTTCTGTCTTCCAGAATCTGTCCAGCATGCATGTTTCATGAAAAAGGTGTGAGTTGTTTTCTTCCTGGAGGCACTTGCTTTTTAATATGAGATTCTTGAAAAATTCCAAGGAGGTGACTCTACCTGGTGAAATGCTGGACGTGGTATTGGTATCAGGAAGTACAAAGCTTGACCTAGAGCCCCCCATAGCAGGGCAGCCCCTGTCACAGAGGAGTGGAGCGTTTCATAGTAAATCAGCTCTGCAAGGCAGTATTGGGCACGTGTCCATTCTCAATTGCAAGAATGTAAAGAGAGGTGGCTAGAATACCAGGACTTCAGCAAGAAACTAGTGAACGTTGTCTTTGGGAGCCTTGTAAGAGGTGGGCTGTGAGAATTCCAAAAGCCACATTCTGGATATCCCTCAGCAAGGCCTGGAGAACATACAAAGTCGTCCCTGGATTAAGGAGTAGAAGTAAGCTTCCTGCCTGCCTGTGGAATGAGCTCTTGTCATAGGAAAATAGGAGAGTCGTCAGGGCAATGACAGGCCCAAGGATCAAAAACAGGAACACAGCACTGCCGGTGGGTACCTGAGGAGGGAGCCTTAGTCTGCTGATGAGAAATAAATCCGTGTGCTGATGTCATCCTTACACTTACCAAATTCTGATGTAGAAGTCAACAAATCCCTTCTCCTACATACAGGACTTCTACCAGAAGTCTAGCCAGACAAGACACAAAGAAACAGAATTACAGATATGAAAACCAGAAATGAAAAGTTTTCACACTTAGGGTAGGTTTGTGACTTTGGTCCTGTTTCTAGTTGAGTCCAAAGCTGATGAAAGGAAAGACCCGCTAGTTGTAACCACCATCCAGCAGTGACTGGAGAGCTTGCTTAAAACGTTATTTGAGATCGTTCCAGAAAATTGTAGGTGTGTTTTGAGCATTTTTTTCTCCAGGGAACGTATACTTTAAATTCAGGTAGTTAGGAGTATAACACAGGGAAAATTAGCCCACAATCTTCCATGATCACTGTGTTGTCCATCCCATAAAGTCACCTCATTTATTTGTTCACAAAGCCTGAGGGGCTGCACTTTGTGCCAGCACTGCAGATAGATCATGGGCAACATGAGAGACACCTAAGAAAGAGTGCTTGAAAGAAAAAGATCATGAGAAATAAATGTGATTGTGAGAAATAATGTGATTAACAGGAACACAGCTGAAAAGTGCCTGCAGTTGTACAAGCACTTAGAGAAGAGCGGGAGTTTACCAGGAAGTTTGGGAATAATAACGATAAACTAAAGAGAGGACCATGGTGAACACAGAACTGGCCCCGTGGCCCAGCGTCGGGCTGGAGGCTGGTGTGAGGGAGACACCCCACCTGACACAGCCAGGGAGACGTAATCCCACGTTCAAAATCCCCCCGTGAACGGTGTTGCCCATCCCCTACCCATGTGCATTTTATATTCACATATTTTAGGTCACTATCTTATTGTCATTCGGTTTTTATTACATATTTAAATACTTTTTGTATTTATATTACTTATCATTTCATAGTTTCTGATTAAAGGAGCTCCCCTCCTCTGTGCATGTGTGTGCTCCTCAGCCCACCCTGCTGTGTTTGCTCCTCTCACCTCTGTGCCCATGTCTGGCGCTCATGGCTTTCTGCTTGATATCACCAGTCTAGCGCTTATGTGTCCAAGTGAGGAGGGCCTCGAAATCTCCTTGCTCATTGAATTTTTCCTGAGTGATTAATTATTCCATTAAGAGGAACTGAGAATTAGTGGAGAGGAGGGAAGGAAGCAGCAAGACCACTTGAGCTGTAATCTGTCTAAACTCAAGATTTACCAGCGTTCTGCAGACGTCCTGTATTGCAGCCAGTTGGGGTGCTTGTTAATATGTAGGTCCTGGGTCGTGTCCTGCACCCACTGGACCTTTAGACATGAGCATTCCAGATCTGCCTTTAAGAAACCACACAGGGATTTCTGTTCACAGTGAAGCCTGACAAACACTGATAAACCAATGCAGGCTATAAACCTCAGGGTGCTTACGGCAATATAACCATCCAGCCTCACCTCAGGTAGCCCAGTATCATTTTAATGCTCAGTACAGGGTTCTTAATGATCATGTGTGTTTCCATATTTCTCATATTGTAAGGAATGTTGTTTGTTGAGGCATCTATTATATCCTATTTTCTGTTGATTCTCCTTCTGTGTTTCTTTTCTCTTGTTCATCATCAGGGCGATTCTGGGGGACCGTTAGTTGTAAGAGACAATACAGACACCTGGTATCTCATCGGGATTGTGAGCTGGGGAGACAACTGCGGCCAAAAGAACAAACCTGGAGTCTACACAGACGTGACGTATTACCGACGCTGGATTGCTGCAAAAACAGGCCTCTAACTCATCACACAAGTTAAAAAGAAAGAGCTGTATGCAGGTCACACGCGTATGGAATCTACACACTCAAGCATGTGGAACAAACAGAGTGAGATTAAGGGTCAACTTGGCAACAGGAAACACATTGTGTGGTTTATTTTAGGGTCTCATTGGTTAAACAGTAGTCCGTAGCTAATTTATAAGATTTTTTTATTTGTAAGGTAAGGGGTCAGCTTATCCCAGCTTGGAAGCTACAGCTGGAATATTCAGCTCTTTAAAACAAGTAAATTGGGGAATAATCAAGATGTAGTACAAATGTCTGAAGATAGTCCGTGGAATTCTTGTAGTGCCTTGGCCCGGGGTGTCAGTGAGAACTTTCAAAGAGTTCAGGAAACTCAGTAAGTCTCTGTACTTTCTCTAGAACCCACAAATGCATTTTTTTCGTTTTCCTTATTCTTCCATGTTTTTCAAATTATTTTTCTACCACAAGAAGTAAATTTGCGACTTATAAAGCATTTTAGGCATTTTTATAGGGAACTGTATATGTAGGAAACAAAGTCTGAAAGAAGAAACCTCTAAATATTTTTGTGATCTTTTTTTAAAATACACACACACACACCAAACTACAGATCTATTCAGAGAAAACATAGTTATCAGCACAATTATTGTTTAATAAAGTGTATTTCTGTTATGAAGATTTGAGGGAAGGTGCTGATAACTTTTATGAGTCCAAGACAAAGGTACAAAATTTCAAGATGCACTTATATATCTTAATCAGTATGCAGAACTTTTGACCACTGTTACTGTAAAGTTAAATGGCTGGAAATAATTAAAAATTTACTAATAGCAGAAGAGTCAAAGAACACTTCTTTTACATAAAAAGGAAAAGTTTAGCCTTTGTATTTCTACTACCAATTAACCCCTATCAATTGAGCCTACTGCAATCCTAGAACTCTAGTGTATTAAAAAATTACATTTAAAAATAAATATAAAATTTTGGGTACTTTCCACATAAAATGCAGGAACAAACTGGAAAAAGAAAAAACATACTTTCTAAATTCAGTGTCTCTTGAAGTCCTTAAGAGAGTTAGCTGTCTATATTCCACACTATGACTAAAAAAGGCCTCATAGAAACACTGCTCTCTGCTTGGCAGTGCCTGTGACACACCAGGGCTTGCGGGCTGACTATCACTCACTCACACAGCACAAGTAAACATCAAACCACCGGACAATGGAACTGCTTCATCATCTCCCTCAGGTCCTGTTGAGAAGACAGAATAATGCTAGAGTAATCCAAATGAGATTCATATCTTATTCACAAAAAATTTACCCACAATTTAGCCTTGCAAAAGTTTAAAATTTAGAGAGAATTGCACAAGTCATATACTTATGTTGTGGTTTAAAAAAAATTGAAGCCAGGAAACATAAACGGCTTGTTGAAGCCACAGTTATTTTCGTCCCTAATGATCCTGAGCTCAGGAGCTAATTAAACATGTCTTTTTTCTTAGAAAGTATCTTTATGGTTGCCTACATTTAGTTAGTCATTGGATCTACGAAGTTTTCAGAAAAAGCTATTGAAATGGTGTTAAATGAGGAACTGCCTAAGGTTGTAATTTTAAATGATTCAGTCAGGCAGCTGGCTGCCAATTCTCTGACCTTACTTCGGGACACGGTCGCTTCTTCATGTAAATACATGAGTATGTAAATTGCTATGTGAGGTGGATTTAATTCTGACTTTTAGTGCTAAGATTCAAGAAATGACATTAGAGTTATAAAACACATATTTACAAACTGGTTTGTGTATGCAACATCTAATCTTGGGCCGCGTGTAAGTAAATGTAGATATATCGCTTTAAATCTAATAAAGTTGGTGATCAGAGCATTCTGCAAGCAACGTTATGGAGTCCATGTTTGGTCAGAAGTGTGAATTTTTAAATCAACTATTGTGTCACTCTGAAGCAAGATTGCATAACTTTGTTGCTTTTGGCATTTCGGCATGGAAATTCTCTGTGAAAGGGATGATATCTTTGTTGTAGCATATTTAGCAGCATCCTACGGAAGGCCCTTAACACACCCTTCCCCCAAATTATGATAACTAAACATACCCATAGGAACTGGCAAAAGTTTTCTTGGGCTACTATTATGCCCTATTGAAAACTACTATTTTGAAAGCAGTTAATCATTTGTTTAAAAAATTATGACAAAGAGTATTTAGCAATTAGACTAACTTGCTGAACATTTACCATCATGTTTCTAAAGGAAATAGTGAATAAATGATACTTCCGTCAGCAGCTATTTCTAATTCAGAACACAGACTGGTCTCCCCAGTCACATCATGCTTATAGAATTTCTCTCTCTGACATGGCCAAGGCCTTGGGTTCCACCTCCAGCACATCCCAAAGAATAATAGTAATGAAGGTAAGTTTACTTCTGATTTTGATTTTGCCCAGAATACAGTAAAGCATCACTAATAATTACTGTGAAGATACTTTTATGAAAAACACTTTCTGATGTTTTTCTACTTCAACAACAAGCCACAATAAGAAATTAATATCATAGTTCCATGTGTGCTCAGTAAAATGCATGCATCCCCTTGCTACGTGCAATGAAATCTAATAATTTTTATTCCACTATAGTCTCTTTTTTAAAAAAATATTACACCAAATAAGGGTATAATATGATCTAATAAGCCATGACATTCAATGTCTTCCATGAGGCAAAGACTGCCTTTGTCCTCTGTACCCCTTCAGTACACATGCTACTGTTCAGCACGTGTTTTCAATACACAGTTCTGGAGAGAATAAATTAGGCACTGACCACCTTGGTGGGCTGCAGGCTCATGACTTGCTCAGGATCTGCTCACCAAAGTCCATGCGTAATCAGATAACAACTGGGGCAAACAAAGACCTGATCCGAGGGGGCAACTTGAAAGAGAAGCCCGTCAGATGAAATCCAGTGGTGAGCTGGGGGTAGGGTGAGAGGCAGCGCTGCTTTCAGCTCAGCTCTCATGAACAGGCCGCCTTGGGAGGCTCACATCTCCCGGCTGAGAAGCCGAGTGTGGCTGTAACCTCCACCCGCTCACATATCCCCTCCAGTCCCTCCCCTTCACCCTGCTTAGTGGGTACAAAAGAATATCCTCAGAAATGTCTTTCTTTCTTTTGCCTGGTTTTGCTTGCTTTTAGTCCTTGTGTTCTCAATTTTTCTTCTTTTATCTATTTTTAATTTTTTTGGTTTTTGAGTATTTTGTGTAGTACATAGTATTGACATTGTTTGTGGGGAGCTGGCGCCTGTACATACCACGTCCTAATTCCCTCTTGGTTCCCTCTCTCCACCCATTTCTTGATCCCCTTCCTTAGCTAGTTTTTAGATTCCTTTTTCTTTCATTGCCGATCTCTCAGGCCTCTCTACCACATTAATCTGTGTTCCTAGGTTACTGGAAAAGGTAAATCTTGCTGAACAAACTCTGAACTGCATATTAAAATATGATTAGCTCTTTGGATGTCAGTACTTCTGCCGGCTATTCTCTCCTTGCAGTTTTATGCCAGGAGTCTCCACTTAGCATCAGTGTTTTCCAGGCCATTTTATTACAACATTCAACAGGAAAGCACAAGAATCGTAAGAAAACAGGACAGTAAGATGCTACAAAAAATTCATGACTCTCCAAAAGCTGATCTCCTTGATATGGAAGTGAAGGATGGTTCAGGCAAAGAACTCAGGAATGAAAGGCTTAAAATGTGGACAAGATCAAAAATAAGAAAATACACAAAGTGTTCAAAGAGCTCAAAGAGGATACAAATAATCGAAAAAGAATTTATGCAATAAGATGTTCACAGAGTTTAAGAAAACATGAGCAGCTGATTGAATTAAAGAACACAACGTAGGCTGTATGTGACCATTTTAGTAAAAATTAAAAGTCACGCAAATGAATTAAATAGAAATTCTGCAAATAAAAAACACTATTTAAAGCCAAGCAATCATAAGATGGAATTTCAGAACTGGAAGACAAAATTAATTTAGTAGATCACTGATTCAAAAAAGTAAGATCACTCACAAGAAATTATGAAAACTTAATTCAACAGCTCATGAGTAACTCTAGAAAATAACCCAAGAATTATAAAAGTTAAAGAATAGGAGATGAAAAATGATGGAGTAAAGACTAATATCAAAATGCAATTACTTTGTGACGTACAATTGAGACACCTGGAAAACTTCAAATTAGTGAAGAAAAAATATAGCTCCAGGAATTAGGAAAGAACCAACAAGAAAACTAGAAAGCACAGAGAAGCTGAGTACAACACCAAGAGAAGTGAGGCATCCGGAGAACTGATTCCAGCTTCCTGGGAGCAGCGCCGAGCTCTGTAACACAAAGTAGCCAGACAGCTCTGCAGCCCTCAGGAGAAACAGGGGCCATCAGCCCCAATCCCCAAAATGCATTTTGCTTTACACCATAAATGCTGTGTACAGTTTTACTCTGACAGTGATTCCCATTTGCCAGAACAGAACTGAAGAAGAAATTCACTGCAGTATCTGCACTGCTTGAGAGTGACATAATCAGAAGCCACTTGGGGAAGCAGTTTATGGTTTTAACTTGAGCCGCTCTGGAATCAGATATCACATAACAAATACAACCTAGGGCCTCTGGGGTCACCCTCCCATAGCCTCCCATAGTGACTGGGCGGGAGATGGCCACAGGAGACAGTCACAGAGAAGGAGCAGGCTAGTTGCAGATACCCTGAGAAGTTTAAGTAGTAGTGATCTCAGGCTGTGAAGGATAAGAGAGTCCCATACTTTGTGGTAAGACACCAGACTGGCCATTTTCTGAGGGGTTGAGTCTGAAAATGAACACTTCACATTTGCATGACTACTTGGTTACCTTGCAGAACAATGTCAGTGGTCTGTTTACTGTCCCCATCTGCCAGTGTGATCAGGAAGAAGCCTCAGCTTGCACAGAGGCCATATCTTGCAAAGGACGGATAAAGGAGCCTCCTAAACAAAAGAGACACCTCATAAGCCCACAAGCCATAGAGCTACTCAGAGATAAGAGCCACAGATGACTCAAGTCCTAGGGCAGACACACCATGGTGTGTCATCAGACACACCACTGATGACAGCCTGTGGGAAAGGCGCTGCAGGACTCCTTCACAAAGGCAGAAACAGGCATGGAAACAAATAGGACCTAGTGGAGCTCACAATACCCCACCCACATCAGGTGCATCCCAGTACCTCAGCCCCCAAAAGAAACTACCTACCCAAACATGCCGAGGAATCTGTTTGGACTTCTCTTTTTCTTTGTTTTTTTTGGTTGCTCCTATCTTTTCTCTGTTTTTACTCTATCTTTTTATATTTATCTTTTCATGTTACTTTGACCTAACACCATTAATTTCTTTCATTCTTTTACTGGACTTTTATCTGACTGTTCTCTACTCTTTTTCATCTTCCTTTTCATTCTTCAAATTTTACTTCTTCTATTTTCTCCCTTCTCCATCGCATCTATTTTTACTATTACATTAAGCTTTATTAATGTTTAGCTGTTTAGGTGACGCTACACTGTTATTTCTGAGTTTTTTCTATTGTTAACAATAATTGCTGCTTTTCATAAATATTTACTGTATGTCAATATTTGATTTGTCTTTGTGTCTGCATTATTACTACAGATCTCTTTTCTGTTATAAAGGATGATATAGTTGTAGCTATTATTGGTTCTTGCAATATGTCAATAACTGGTATGAGAGACCAGACGGGAAGATTAAGGCCTAATTGACCTCTTCTGTGAGCACTAGGGGGAAAGGCAATGTGAGTGGATGCTGACACTCTGCAGGGAAAATTAATACAGTTGAGAGTCTTTTGTTTCCCTGCATATGTACCATGGGTAGTGGGAGAACTGTTTCATTCTAATTGCTTATGCCCATGTCTGAGTAAGTAAAATCAAGGTGCACCAGCTCTTGGGCTTTGTGTTGAAGAGAGATAAGAGCCCCTGGAACTTCTACACACATATTAACCTAATTCTGTGTCTTTTTTTATCTTTGTTGATACAAGCTTATAGGCTGATCCTCTACAACCTGGTTTATCTTTGACTCTATTATTATTGTGAATTTTTTTTCTATTTTTAATGTTATCACAGTTGTTGTTTTGAATTGGTTTTTACTGTGTGCCGTTATCTGGTTTGTCTTTGCATCAATATTACTGTGGTGCATTCTTAACTCTGTGAGTGGTCCTGGAGATCAAGGCCCTGGAAGAAAGTTGCATCAAATGCTGTGCTGAATAGGTTGCAAAAGAATATAAATACCAAAACACAACCAAACTCAAGTACACATCACAGGACGCAGAATCCAACTAAAGAGATCTCTACAGCAGTGACAGTTTCCCTACTCTAACTGATTGTAATTCCACAACGCAAAAGCAAAAGAAACATGAGAATGTAAGGCAATAAGATGCCCCCAAAACCCTTAATTCCACCAAATCTGATTTTGCAGACATTAAGGTATAAGAAGCTACAGATAAAAAAAACTCAAAGATTAAATGATCAAAATGTTTGCAGAGATAATGGAAAAAAACATAAGTGCAAAAAATATTTAACAAGCTCAATGTGAATTTAATTAAATAAATAAAAGGACTTTGCTATTATAATGTTCAGCAATCTTAAGAAAAAACAATAAACAAAAAGAATACAATAATGCTTGTTTTGCTAAATAATTAGAAAGTATGGAAAGAAAGAAGGCAGAAGACAGGGCCAGGTCCTCGAGGGAGCCAGCAGAAAGGACCTGATGTCTTGTGACACTGGAGGAGACAGACACCTTCTTATGTGGACCAGCTCTCAAAACAAAGGGCAAAACAAATGCAAGAAACCACCCCCTAAGTATAAGCATCAGGGACTGATATTCTAAATAGGTATGGATCCCCTTGAGGAGCCCTGAATGACCATCCCAACCCCTACAGGAAGAGTCACTGCTCTTCACATAACTGGCTTCCCCATTTGTCCTTAATTTGGTCAATTATATCTGAACAATTAATCTTATTGGTTGACTACAGTTCTGTCTCACCTTATGCCCACCTTGTGAGTTCCCAATTTTCCCTTTCTTGGACTTGTCTCACCCCTTATTTTATTCTACAAAAGTCCCTAGAAAAGACAGAGTCTTTGGCAACCCACTAGGGACCCCCTGTGTCTCTCTCTGACAGAAGCTTGCTTTCTCTCAATAAATATATTCTGCTCTTACACTGTTGTTCCTAAAATTCATTCTTCAATTATAGAGAACACAAACTTGGTCTGTGAAATCTCGTAGGTTGGAAGTTCATTACCCTATATGAGCATCATGAACTGAGACTTGAAGATATATTATAAAGCTACAGCGGTAAAAAAACAAAACAAAAGAAAAAAACAGCATGCTACTGGTCCAAAAGCAGACATGTGGATCAGTAGAATAGAATAGAGAAGGTAGAAACAACCACAGACACATTCACCTATTTGATCTTTGGCAAAGGAAATAAAAAACACCCAAAAGAAAGAAAGATAACCTGTCTAACAATTGGTTCTCAGAAAACTGTTTATGTAAATGCTCAATCTAGACCTGAATCAGGGGAATGAAACTCCCAACCCACTATGTCTAGTATGAGGTCATGTGCTCTAAACTCAAAGAATGAATTTTAGGAACAATGAAGTTTAAAAGCAGAGATATTTATTAAAAGAAAGAGTTCGGTCTAAGAGAGAGACAGACAGACAAACAGAAGATGTCCCAAGAGGGTTGCCAAAGATTCCATATTTTCTAGGGATTTCTATAGAGTAAAACCATAAGGTGAGGCAGGCCTAAGTGGGGAAGACTGGGAACTCAGAAGGTAGATGGGCATGAGGTGGGCAGAGCTATGGTCAACCAGTAAGTTTAATTGTTCAGGCAAAATTGACCAAATCAGGGACAATAGGGAAATGAGTCATGTAGTAAACAAGCATTCTTTACAGATCAGTGACTCTTCCTATAGGGGATTAGGATTGTGACTCCTGGCTTCTCAAGGTGATCCATATCTAATTCCTAAAGATTATACATAAGGGTGGGGTCGCATTTGTTTTGCCTTCTGTTTTGAGATCTGGCCCACACCAAGAGGTGTGCGTCTCCTGGAAGGTCATTGGACATCCGGTCTTCTGTACCAGCTTCCTTGAGGGCCTAGCCCTATCTGACTGCCTATTATATTTCTAACTAGCTCAGCTGCCTGTAACAGACTCATATGTCCCACCACATAATAAACTAAAAGCAAAATGGATCAAACACGTAAATACTAAAATGGAAACAATCTACTGGAATATAAAATAAGTAAAAATCTTGAAGTAATGCATTATCCATCACAGAGATGTAACAGGACCTTTTAATGAATTACTCCTTAATGAATAAATAATAAGTTAGTATCTTTAACCATTTTTCTGTTACTTTAGCTAGTAACTTGATTAAAATATGCCTAATTTTATCATTAGTGGATTTGAGAATTAGGCTCTAAATTTCCTTTAGTGGTAGATGATATTGTACTTGTGTCAAAATCCATAAAACATAAGTCCTTGTGTAAGCAAAGGGCTTTGGGCAGTAATGATGCCACACTCCAGGTTTATGTGCCATCCTAGTTTGGGATGTTCATCATGGGGCAGGCTATAGATGGGTGCAGGGATAAGTGGAGACACTGTACTTCCCACTCAATTTTTCTGTGAATCAAAAACATCTCTGAAAAATGCTATTGATTATAATAAATGAATGAATGAATGAATAGCTGCAAGAACTTCCGCAGTCCCAGGAGACGTGGTAGCAAGATGTAGAGTTAGAATAGTTTCGAAGGAGTGCAGGCAGTTAGTATAATTGGATTCTATAGCTGAAGAACTCTGAGGCTGTTGTATTGTTAGTGAAAAATATAAAATAAAAAATTTTGGAATTATCGACCAAAACTCTGTTCATCAATAGGTGTATATAGAAAGCAGAAACCAAAAGATTTTTTCTCAAATAACTGAGCAACTGAATTTCATGTTAATTAAAACTCTATGAAACTAATGACATTATGCATAGCAAGACAGTACAGAGATTAGATAACAAGTTAATAAGGGTTTTGGAGACCTTCAAAGTGTTTCTCAATGTTAGTGGCTTCAGAGTCAGAAAAAGACACACAAAAAAGAAAAAAATAGTAATTCCTTAGATAAACCTAATCTATTCATAGACTTGAAATACATATTTGAATTTGGGTATGCTGTGTGATACTATGTCATAGACAAACTCACTAAGTATCTGTGCATGACCTGTGGGATATTTTGTATGAGCTAAGGTGGTTGATAAGAGCAACATCATAGCACAGAACAGCAGCAGGTTGAGAACCACTCTGATGAATTGGTGGTCCTCACCTCCATCTACAGACAACCTCTAAAATCTGGCCTTGCTAGAGCCAATGCAGAGAGCTGTGGCACTGAGTCAGTCATAACTAACGGAATTTCGAGCTATCCTAGATCTTGGTAGCTGGGTAACTTCAAAATCTCAAGATAATTAGACATCCCAATGACACGTTTTCATATGTCCTGATATCTGACTTCCAGGATTGGAGAGCTGTTGGGCAGTTTTGCTCATTTGCTCACTGAAGGCAGCAAACCAAAAGAAAGCATACTACTAACTATGATAGTACAGACCTTAGT
This sequence comes from Cavia porcellus, assembly GCF_034190915.1. Taxonomy (NCBI): domain Eukaryota; kingdom Metazoa; phylum Chordata; class Mammalia; order Rodentia; family Caviidae; genus Cavia; species Cavia porcellus. The sequence goes on along the minus strand of NW_026947513.1, from coordinate 43,016,419 downwards.
AGCCTAAGCATGCAGTTCCATGATGAGGGTCCCCTGCAAAGGAGTACCTCTAAGCCTTAAAATTATGCTTAGCACTGAATCAGTACAGTAGATTGTCTTTTAGGAGTCCTTTCCTGAAAGATTGAGTACAGCAGGAGGTCCCTGATATAAGATACTTACTAACACTGAAGAACTGCTTTCAAGGACTTAAGCAGGGTTTGTTTAGGGGGAGAGATTGAAGTAATCCTTGTCACTGACCATAGGAACTATATGGTTATCCCTGGGGTTCTGACCAAAACACCTTCTCAAATAAAAGTTGTTTATAGGTTTGTTTAAGTAGCAAAAGAAGTATGAAACTTACCTAGTGAATCTTAAGTGCCTTTCATCTACTTTATTCCCTTTAAGCAAAATCAGTCTCAATTATCTTACTGGTAATAAATCCTACATGGGCAGAACATTTATACTTCTTATCAGTGTTCTTCTTGAAACTGTGCTAAAAGTGATAGCATAATCTCGCCTCTTCATTTATCACACTATCGTGGCCCAGTTCAAGTTCCCACCTGTGCCTGCGCCACCCACAGTTCCTTCAGCTTCACCAGGAGTCATGAGCACCATGTCTTAGTTATTTTTCTCTCATTGCTGAGACACAATACCCAACACCCAAAATTAAAAAAGGACAGGTTTATTTAGCTCACAGCTTGTGGAGGTTTCAGCTCATAATAAGCTGGTTCCAAGGTAATGTGGCTCATGGCAGAGGGGCAACTATTCATGGTGGTGGAAGACAGCAAAAGGAACAAGACCAAAAAGAGAGGAGTGAGCAGAGAAGACTTTCTATCCCTTATATTATATGTAGGCTATCCTCCCGAGGGTGGGTGTAGCCCTCACACCCATAATCCCAGCATTGGATCATGAATCATCACAAACTCTAGGAGCCTTCCTCCAAGACTACATGAGGCTTTGTGGAGACATCTAGATGCAAACCATAGCAAGCCACTTCTACAGGTCAGCATTCATGTTCACAGATGTCCACACTACTATCTCCTCATTCCCACTGGTTATGAGGCAATTAACATTTTTGCTGGTACAAAAGCATAAATCTACTCCCTGATTTGCATGAAAACTATATATAACTAGTACAACAGTCTTAACTATTATATGTACTTTTTTCCTTTTCTCTTCCTTTTTTTTCTCCTTTCTCCCATTTTAGTTTATTTAGTTTCTTTTCTTTTAGACAGTTTCTTCCCATTTCACAACATCTACTGTACATTTTTGATATTACTCTTTCCACTTCTTTTACTAGGGAGACAATATGATGTTTACACATGTGTGTATGATTTATTTCACTTACAAGTATGGACTCACGTTGCATGTATTTACCTATAAAAGTCTCACATTTTAAAAAACACCACATCTTCATGCCTGTATCTTGTCATATGAGCAACTACTGTGAAGATAAGTATATGCAATATTAACAATGGTTACTCTCCTTACTATCTTGTTTTGAAATTTTCTATCATTCTTTTCATTGTTTTCTATCTTTGAAATAAAAAACTCCTAAAAGAGGGAAAAAACAAATAACACAAAAATGCCAACTAGGTTCCAAACTAAGCTGCATAGATTCATTCTGTTCCATGGCTACAGGCAGTTTCTGAACCCCAGACAGCTATTGTAGTATTGATTGTCCTTACTCAAAACATTGGAAAACAAAGGAGTATCTACCAATACTATCACAAAAGGATTCAAATATATACCCTTCTAATTCCAAGGTAAAATTTTTATCTTTGTGTGAGAAGGATGTTATTATACAATTTTATTTTCCAAATGACTTTAAGCCATGTGCAGTTACCTCTATATAATCACACACTTGATATTTGGTAGAATAATAAAACACCAATACAAAACCTGATCACTGATATTCACTTAAACCAATACAGTATAGGTTCAAGTAATCTTTCAAAATATTTGCAAAAAAGTACACAAAGTGTATATTTACTGAATGAAAGGTAGGGTAATAGAAAAGTACACAACATAGAGTTGACAGAATTGATTTCTCTATCCCAGCTCCATGCTATGCCAGATCGGTGGCTATGGCTCTGTTATTTGAATTCTGTCTTGATTTATTTTGTGTGTCAGTTTGCCTGGACCATGGTGTCCTATTGAATCCCTTGTGTTGTCTTCATCATGATCCAGGAAGCTTATATTTGCAATCCTATGGAAACGTTTTTGGAATCCTGGTACATTAATTTCAATCTACCACCTCCAGTGCAACCCACAGCAAGAATAGAGACACTAAGACATGTTCACAGTTATGGACAACCAAGGGGTCCTGAGTCCAGTCTAAATGAGAGCTTGTGGAACAAAGGCATGACCCAGGACCTAACCCAGATTTTATTAATTCATGAAGAAGGAAATGGCTCAAGAGGAGTGACTGTGAAAATGGTGGGAATTATACAAGTTATGTGAGCTGAGCTAGCTAAGAGTCCAGAAAGCACCTCTGCAATATGTAGAGAAAAGGATATGTGGAGTGATCAATCTGTGTAACCCAATGAGGTAGCATTTAACACTGGGGGGCTATTGCTTTAGTTTCTGATGTGTAAACTTCTGAGCCCTCGGAAGTCATAACCTCTTACCTGGAGGCCCAACTCCAGTTGACAGCCGGGAAGCATTGGCTCTTCCATCCCACTGTGCTCAGCCATTTAAAGGGAGACACAAGGTTGTCACTTGGCTTCAAAGATTACACATGAACACCTCAGCCAGCCCCATTCACAGTGCTTAGAACCAATTGAAAGGAAAGGAAATAGCTCAGCCAGGCCTGTACATATCAGGACATGAAGATGGGGCCAGGTTTAGCTAAGATGGAGGTAACTTCTCTGTATTCAAGAAGAGCTGTTCCAGTGGTTTTCTACAGTGTCCAGACATTATGTCAGGCATTATTATAGATGTTATTTGGTTTGGGGATGTTACAACAAAATACTTGTGATTAAGTCACTTTTAAGAATGTTCTTTTATGCAGAAAAAGCTTTTGATAAGGTCCAACATTCATTTATGATAAGAACCTTACAGAAAATTCGAATAGATGGTCTTCAACTCAATATAATAAAGGCCATCTATGACAAAACAACAGCCAGTATCAGACTAAATGGCCAAAAATTGAAGGTCTTTACTTTACAATCAGGCACAAGACAAAGATGTCCCTGATCACTGCTCCTATTTAATATAGTACTGGAAATACTAGCCAGAGCAATTAGACAAGAGAGAGAAATAAAAGAGTTAAGATAAAAAAAGAAGAAGTTAAATTATCATTATTTGCAGATGACATGATACTCTACATAGAAGACCCCAAAAACTCCATTGAAAAATTTTAGATGTAATAAATAAATTCAGCAATGTAGCTGGATACAAAATCAATACTCAAAAATCAATAACATTCCTATACACTAGCAACAAAATCACAGAGAGAGAAATAAGAGAAGCCACGCCATTCACACTAGCAACCAAAAAAAATGAAATCATTAGGAATTACTCTCAAAAAGAGGTGAAAGACCTGTACAGGGAAAATTATAATACACTGAAAGAAGAAATTGAAGAGGATCTCAGAAAATGGAAAGACATCCCTTGCTCATGGCTAGGAAGAATAAATAGTGTGAAAATGGCCATTCTCCCAAAACTCTTATGCAGATTCAATGTAATCCCAATAAAAATACCATCAACATACCTCATAGATCTCAAGAAATCACTCCTAAAATTCATCTGGAGAGAGAAGAGACCCAGAATAGCAAAGACAGTTCTAAGCAGCAAAGGCAAGGCAAGAGGCATCACTGTCTCTGACTTGAAGTTACACTACAGAGCAACTGTAGTAAAATCAACATGGTATTGGAACCAAAACAAAGCCAAAGATCAAAGGAATAGATTAGAAGATGCAACCACAACTACAAATACACTCAACCACTTTATCTTTGATAAAGGAGCTAAGCAAGTTCACTGGAAGAACAGCAGTCTCTTTCATAAATGGTGTTGGAAAAACTAGCTCTCCATATGCTGAAAACTAAAAATAGATCCATGCTGATCACCATGTACTAAAATAAAATCTATATGGATCAAAGATCTAAATATTAAAACAGAAACACTAAATCTATTGGAAGACAAATTGGGTAAAAACCTTGAAGACTTAGGAGTAGGTAAAGAATTCATGAACAGGACTCAAACCGCATGGGAAATACTTTCCAGAGTCAATAACTGGGATCACCTCTTATTAAAAAGTTTCTGCACGTTGAAAAAAATCTCTAGCATAGTTAAAAGAAAACCCATAAACTGGGAAAAAATCTTAGTGAACTGTCCCTCAGACAAAGCAGTTCTGTCTAAAATATATAAAGAATTAAAAAAATCAGACCCCAAAATTCAAAGATCCAAACCAAAAATGGGTATCTGAGATGAATACACAATTCTCAAATGAAGAAATACAAATGGAAAATAAATACATGAAAAAATGTTCATCATCATTACTCATTAGAGAAATGCAAATTAAAACCACACTGAGATTCCATCTCCCTACTGAAAGAATGGCCAGGACCAAGAAAACCACCAACAACAAATGTTAGAGAGGCTGTGGGGAAAAGGGAACTCTCCTGCACTGTTGGTGGGAGTGTAGACTGGTGCAACCATTGTGGAGGTCAGTCTGGAGATTTCTCAAAAAGCTGGGATTGGAGGTCCCATTTGTTCCAGCTATTCCACTTCTAGGCATATTCCCAGAAGAACTGAAAGCATCATACCACAGTGATATATGTGCACCCATGTTTATAGCAGCACAAATTGTAATAGCCAGATCTTGGAAACAACCTAAGTGTCCATCAACTGAGTAATGATAAAAAGTTGTGGTATTTTTATACAATGGAGTACTACTCAGCTATAAAGAAGTATCACATTGAGATATTTATAAATGGGTACATCTTGAGACCATACTCATAAGTGAAATAAATCAAACTCACATGTATAACTACCGAATAATTTTCCTAGTGTAAGAAATGATAAGTATACCTAAAAGTATGTGGGAATCATGATTCTGCATTATATTAGTTTGAAACCTTTAATGTTTTCACTCATTAATTTGAATGGTTTTATTCTGGGTTGTTTAATTTTATTGTCTGTGATAGTATGAGCAGCTATTTTGAAGAAAACAAGACATTATAATAGCTAGTGCTGATTTAATATCAGCTTGTTTTGAAGTCCCATTAAGTTGTTGTTCTTCTGTCTCCATTGGTTTTATCATGTTGTATCTTATTGGATTTTATTATATGTGATAGTATAAACAAAATTTTGTATAGGCAAAGAAATAATATAGAATCCGTTGTTCATTTTCTGTTAGCTGGTTCTAAATACCCTGTAATACTTTCATTCTCTTGAATGATTTTACACTGTCTTGATATGTTTGATGCTGTAGTATATGAAGTTATTCTCAAGTATTTCAAGGAAAAGGACACTATGGTAGCTATTGTTATGTCGGGTTGTCTTGTGGTGAAACACTATGTTGTTTAAATTGTTCTGTTCTGACCTGTATTGTTATGTTGTTATGTCCTCTTTTATCTCAATCTCCCTTTTTTTCCTTTTTTAAAATTATTTTTTATTATTTTTTTAATTAAGGGAAAAATAAATTAAAAAATAGAGGGATGTATTATAGTAAGTTTTTCGTTTTCCTATTAACCTGATTTGAAGCCCTGTATTGCTCTCACTATCTTGTATTGACTGATTTTACTCTATTCTGTTTTGTTTGATAGTATCAAGTTTGAGAGTATAGGCGACTACTTTGAAGGCAATAAGATTCACTATGATGCCCATTCTGATTTGACTATTATCTTCTTTTGAAGTCCTGTTACATCTCCAATGTTTAGGTTTTATTGGTTTTGTTCTGTACTATTTTGTTCAATTTTACTATACTTAATGATATAGTCAACTCTTTTTAAGATAGCAAGAGGCATTGTGGTAACCATTGTTGATCACCTTGTTTTCTGTTTTCACATCATGTGCTATGTCCATCCTTTTATTTTTGACTGACTCTGTTTTGTTTTGTCACCTTTGGTTTTATTCTCTTCAAAAAAAGTAATAAAAACCGTGGGAGTAATAAAACCCAAAATGTGTAATTGTTATTGTAAAAAAGAGAGGAAAAGAAAGTGCTCAAAAGTTATAACTGCATGTATATTTAAGTGTGTAGGATAGAAAACCATATTACTAAGTTTTTGTTGGATCATTGAACAGAACTGTTTGCAGTTTCACTGTTTGAATGTCCACTTTGTATGCTTTAATTTTGTAACTTGAACAACTATTTCTAAGATGACAGTATGTAATCTGTTAACTAGTGATTTCCTACTGTTTATTTTTTTGAAATTCTGAATTATTTGTACTGTTCACTATTTTGTTTTGTTTTGTTTTCCTCTTTAAATAAAAAAAAATTTTTAAAAGAATGTGCTTTTATTAGTTCATATCTCTGGAAACTGAGTAGTCTAAGAACAAAACATCAGCACCTGGGGAAAGCCTTCTTGGTCATAATAACACGGTGGTGACACCACTTGGTGCAGCAGAGTGAGTGTGCTCATGCAGTGTTCCTCACCTCCACATCCACTAATGCCGTCAAGGGCCCACGCCTTCATGACTTCATCTGCTTCTAATTATCTCTCCAATGCCCATGTCCAAATATCATCAAGTAGGATTTTGGGGATTAAGTTTCCAACACAAGAGTTCTGGGACACACCCAAGCTAACATGTAAATGTGTGAAATTTGAGGAAAGAGACTGGCCTCCCTAACACAAGTAGGTCTCACCCAGGCAGTCACCAGCCTAAATAGAAGCAAGACCTACATTCTCCCAAGAAGAAGAAATTCTGCCAGTGTATGAACCTCAGGCCTGTATCTAACCATTAGGTCTTCCCTGCATTTTTGTCTGCTGGCCCACCCCACAGATTTGGGCTTACTAACCTTCATAATTACATGAGTCAATTTCCTAGAGTAAATCACTCTTTAAATACTATGCACTCTATTAGTTTTGGTTTTCTAGACAGCCCTGACTAACAGAAACTGTATGTTTCAATTTTCTTATGTGAAAACCAGGAACAGATATACCTATTTCATGAGAAAGACAAAAAATGAAAGGTTTGATCAATATCATGTATAGTGATATAAATGTAAACTTGTCGATATCAAAACCTCAGGAAAATGGGAAAGTTGCTTAACAACAGTATTTTAAGCCCATATATAAATTTATAAGCTTATCTAGTCTTTGTTTTTCCTCTACATCATACTGTCTCTTCAGATATCAGCATTGTGATCAAAATATAGGGTGAACTTTAAGTTTAAAACATTTATTGCAGCAAAAAACACATTGCTATTAATGTCCCTCAGGTCACTCTTCCTCACTTCAAACACTTTCTAAAGATCTGAAAGTCCTCTTTCATGGGTGTCTCCATAAGGTTTTATCAAAAATAAAGTGAATTCTGCTGCAAGCAACATCCAGTGGAAAGGCAGTCTCATAAAAATATTACGGTATGTTTTTACAGACCTTATCCAGAAGATCTGGCACCAAGTGACTTTGGCTTTTCCTTAAAATCAAAATGATCATCCAAGGTAAATATTTGCAATCCATTGAGGATATCAAGACAATTATGCTAGTATAAATAAAGAAATGCATGAAAAAGGACTTCCAGAACCACCTCACAAAGTGGCAAGGAAGATGGCAAGGTGAGTTTGAATATTTGGAAGCATTTTGAGGGGGATTAATGACAGCGTGTCTTTTACTATTATACATTTTTCTTTAAACATGCATCATTCAGTCACACTGCATCTGTGATTCACTTTCACATTGTATTCCAAGAAAGATCGCAGACAGAGACAGGTACTGAGAATGAGACCAGTTAGTGGTCATTTCAGTAATCCAAGGAGAGGCAGCGGCTTGGGCTGGGGCAGTGAGGGGCTGGGGAGCAGGACTGTCAGTTTTCTGTAAACTGAGCTGAGAGGATTTACTCATGGACTGGGTGTGGGATGTGAGAGAGGCTATTGTTCTCTAAATCCTTTCTCTGCTTCTGCCCTTGCCTGATTCAGAACCACCAGCTCTAGCATATTAAAATTCAAGTTATCACATGTTGCTTTCGTTCTCAAAAACTCCAAAGAGTTTTAATCATCTCTCATAAAACCCAAATCGTCTGGTTCCTGCTGCCTTATCACCTTCTCCCTGATACACACTCCACTCTGCCATGGCCACCTGCTTTGTGTTCTCCGAACACACTGGTAACAGCAGGACTCTGAACTCCACCGAGAACAGTCTTCCTTGACAGCCGTGTCCAAATGTTCATATCCTTTGGCTCCCTTGGCCCGTCTGATTGAATCCATAGTAATAACATGAATTGTTAAGGATAGAGTTGTTTTCATCACTTTTGAAAGATGTTGAGACAGTTTTCTCACATATGTGAAACTTACTTTAAGAATCCTGAGGACCAAAGTGGGAAAAATATCCAAATGAATGAGAAGTTTATGTAACTAAAAATTATATATATGGAGAGAGAGACAGAGACACACACAGAGAGGGGGAAATTAAAGAAAAGCAGGATTTTTCAAATATAAATACTAAACTGAAAATTATATGGACAAATACATTAAATTGTGCTTGATTTATACTCTACATAAACAATCCTACAAAGGTTGTTCTAAAGTAGACAGACCTAGGAGTCAATTTAATAAAATACATGTATTAATTCCTCAAAGATCTATTTCTTAGTGTTCTACAAAGATTTTTATGAAGCAAGATAATATTGACATAAAATTAACTGAAATCTTAACATGCTCTGTTTAGGAACAATTAAGGTACAGTATGTAATTGTCTTGAAAGAGTACAACTCCAAATGCTTTCTGGAAAGATTTTTTTTTTGTATACAATGTTTTAAATTTTTTTTCATAGTTATTTTTCAGTCAAGTTTTCAGGTTTGTTTTTGTTTGTTTGGTGGTTTGTTTTTTGTTCTTTTGAAGCTGGCCTTGAACCCATTGTATAGCCCAGACTGACCTCAAACTTGTAGCAATCCTCCTGCCTCAGCCCCAAAATGCTGAAGTCACAAACACCCATCACCACAGCCAGCTTTGCCTTTTTAATCAATTTCAATAATTCATAGTTTTCCTTAAAGTTAGTTTGAGATTAAATATATTTAGTATAGATTTTCATATTATTGTATCTTATCTCATTTGTATGTTACATTATTTTTCTCATTCTTTAAATTGTTATACTGTGTGTACCTAACTTCAATTCAAATAGCTTCCTTTAGCTCAATTAATGTTGCTTTATATCTCCATTGATGCTACCTCTGTGTATTTGCCTACTATTTTTATTCTTTCTCTTATCTTTAATTTTCCTTTCATTTTAAGTTATGTATATAATAATGAATAGATATATGATAACTGGACTTTATTTTTTAAATCACTAGAAGAATTTTTGCCTTTTACTATCCTTCCTGAAACTACTTACATAATCAAAATTAAACTCCTACATCATAACTTCCATCACATTTCCTTCTAACATTAGTTTTTTGTGTTTTCTTGCTAATTTCTTGTTATATTTTCTAAGTACATATTAATTTTCCAGACAATTAAGACTTTAGTAGATAGTTTCATGTACTCTATCTCTTGGTGGAGAAGGTATGCTACATCTTAGTCATAATGGTCTCATCAATGTGTTTTGTACAAGTCCCACTTGTTGAAGAGTCAGTCCGCTCTATGCATTAAGCTCTGCAGGCATGCAGGGCAGTGCAGTGCTAGTGAAAGCTTTAGCAGACAGCTGGGATCTTGTACTGTCAGCCATCCCCTACCAAGTCCCATTAGTGGGTGGTCAGAGAATGATCCCATCTCTGAACTTACCTTCTTGGAGCTATCTCAGGAACTAGCTTCTTGGAGTTATCTAGCAGACACTTAGACAAAGTGAAAGGGTGAAATTTGGGGACATCTGCTAAAGAAAGGAGAAGCAATATTGGACAATAAGGTTGTCAGATTCCAGTGCCAAGCTGACAAAATCACTGCCAAACCAGCAGGGGACATAAAAATAGACACTATCTCTCAGGGAAGATGGGCCCCTCAGGTGGGGTTGGAATGGGGACTCAGAGGTTTAAGAAAGCAGCCTCTGTGATGCTTTGAGGCTGTGAGCAGCAAAAGAGGACAGGTTGTGGATTTGCTTTGGCCTCTTGCAGACAGCACTGTCTGCCTTATTTCATCCTTGTGCAGATTTTCATGTCTACCCAAGTTCCCCAGTTAGCTCCCCAGGTGACAAGTGGCAAGCTTAACATAGGGTAGGTCAAGTGTCAACCCTTAGGGAAAGGGGCTGGAAATAAGACCCCTTCTGCATAAAAATAAGACTATTTCCCTATATTCAGCTGTCTCTGCTGTTTCCATTCCTTGCAGTAGCTTTGTACTGCTCACTCTGGCAATACAACTTACTTTTACTCTGCACTGAGTCTTTTGACTTCTCTTTCTTGTTCTATACTGGAGAGACAAACCTGGGTAAATCTGAGGGTGGGCTGGTGACCCCTGACCCACTGGGCCAACACTACCCATTAGAGAAACACACCTTACTGAGAACTACCCAGGAAAAGCGTTGCAAATAGAGGCAGAGCCTCTAACTAGAGCTGGTCCTGCTGTACCCTAGCAAAAAGAGCTTCGTCATCCTGTGTTATGTTTGCCAATGCCCAAGTTATATGACCAAATTACCTGTTACTTCCCTTTGGGTGCACACATTTGTAACTTGGGGCTTTTCAACTATCTGTAACTTGGGGCTTTTAACCTCTCTGTGACTTGGGGCTTTTCGCCCATCTGTGATCTAGGGCTTTTTGCCCATCTAGGGATTTTGCTGGTCGGGGGCTTTCGCCTGTTTGAGTTTTTTGCCTGTTTGTAACTTTGGGACTTTTTGCCTGTTTGTCTTTATGTTCAGTGGTTTTTGTACTTTGGAGTTGTCTGCCTGTTTGAATCTGTTATTAACTTTGGATTTTTTTGCCCATTCGAACTTGTTGAATTTGTTATTAACTTAGGGGCTCATTGTCCATTTCTGTTGGAGGATCCATGCGGCTCATTGGACTCAAGGTTCATAATGAAAATTATTTCCTTTTAGCTCATCAAACCTTTGTTTGTGTCTTTTAATGTTGGTCTTGTCTTTTGTGGTGCCTTTAATGTTTTAGTGCTCAATTGATTACTTGCAACCTTGGCATGCCTTTAAAAAGTATTTTTCTTTCTGGTTAAAATGTGAATATATATATATATATATATATATATATATATATATATATATGTTTTTGAAAATCATATTAACTTTACCAAGTAAACCAGGTCATACTTTAATTGTTAAAAAAGTTACAGTTTTTGAAGTGTAGCATTTTAAGGTGGTAAAAAAGACATGAAGTGATTAAATATATTTTAGACTATTAAAAGAAAGTCACTTCAAGGATTTTGTTGAAGAATTTTAATGTTGTTTGAAAAGTGAGAGAGAAGATAATTGACCAGAAATAAGTAAAAAAAAGAAAAAGAGAGACAAAGAAAGTGGTTTTGTCTTAAAGTAAAAATGTCTGGCTGTGCCAGAGTGTGAAAGAGGAAAGGCTTTGTGGGACAGGAACTTGGGATTCCCCACCTTAAGGAACAGTTGGTCTTGTGCTGGAAAAAGCTAATATAAATTTAAAAGGAATAACTATTGTGCCTAGTGTGGATTGTAGTGTGGATTGTGTATTGATGTGGATTGTAGAGATAAAATACAAGTTCTTGTATGTGCTATGTACATCTGGGAGACTATGTGGCACAGTTAATTTTGTTACCTATGAAAAAGCCCCCTTTTGTTAAGTATGTAATTTCATTAGAACAATGACCTGCCATGCGGCACCCTGGAACAAAAAAGCAGTGTGCCATCCAGATGGAACCTGTCCTCTAATCCAGAATATCAGAACTGTGATTTCCCTTTGTCCCACCCCAACTGGACAACCAGAGGTAAGGAGGTTCTTGATCAGTATTGCCAGTTGTTCTCAGAAGCTCTTAAAGGCACCCCAGAAAACCCACCAATTTGCTCAAGGTAGCAGAGGTGAAACAATTGGCTAATGAGTCTCCCTCGGGGTTTCTGGAAAGATTGCAAAAGGCCTATCACATTTATACATTGGTAGCACCTAAAAATGCAAGGGCCATTAATATTGCCTTTGTAACCTAGTCGGCCCATGATACTAAGCAAAAACTGCAAAAGTTTGAGAGATTTGAGGGAATGCCTCTCAGTCAGTTATTAGAGATTGCTTAAAAGATATTTGACAATCAGGAGGACCCTAAAGACCAGAAGCCAACAAAGTCACCCAGCCTGATGCGAAGTCTCATCTGCCCCTAGATAAAAATCAATGTGCTTATTGCTAAGAGAAGGGGCATTGATGAAAGGACTGTCTGAAGTTCTTCTGTGGGCCCTAGACAAGCTGGGTATAAGGTATCTGCTAAAAAGGCCCAACTGGTCCAAAAGTATGTAACCTACTTAGGTTACCAAATCCATGCAGGAAAATGGACTCTTTCCTCCCAGCAGGTGCAAGATATCCAACAGATTCCAGTCCCTGTGACTAAAAAGCAAATGTGAGAATTTCTAGGAGCCATAGGACTGACCCAGAGTTTGGGACCCTGGCAGAGGCCTGTTGCCCATCTTTCCAAAAGACTTGGTTATGTGGCAGCTGGACGGCCACCTTGTCTGAAGGGGATTTCCTTGGTGGCCCTCCTGGTAGAGGAGGCTCACAAATTGGCTTTTGGATGGAAACTCTTAACTGTCCCCTCCCATTCACTGGAGACTCCCATCAAGGCTCCACAGACAGATGATGCCCAACTCCCGAGTCATGCATTATCAGGCATTGCTTCTAGATCTGACTACCATCAGTTTCAATGGGACAGCAGCTTCAAACTCTGCTACTCTGCTGCCTGATGATGACACCTTCTTTCCTCTCCATGACTGTATTCAGGACTAGACTTGATGGATGAGCCACTATTCAGCATTCCTTTGTATTTCTCTGATGGAAGCAGTTACATCTATCAAGGTAAGCAGGTTGCAGGAGCTTCCATTACCACAGACTGTCAGAGTCTATGGGAAAAAACCCTGGAGCCAAGAACATCAGCCCAATGGATTGAACTCACTGTCCTCACTGAGGCCCTAAATTGTTAGAATATGCATTTGCTACTGCCCATGTTCATGGGGCCATTTATCAAGAATGGTGTTTACTGATTTCTGGGGACCAAAAGATAAAAATGGTCCCCAAATTTTAGATGAGGAAACAATCTGCAGTCACCACAGCCCAAAAGGTGGCCACAAAATCAGTGGGGACTGAGATAGCCCAGACTTTACTGCTGATCCCATCTAATCTGTCTGAGCCTATTTACAGTTGAAAAGACTTGCATCTGGCAGCTCAACTTCAAGCAATCCCTGGGGCTAATATCAAAGCTTACCCAGTCTGTGAGCCACAGATGCCCTCAATGTCAATTAGTGGTCCCAAAGTGACTGCAACAAATAGAAACCACTCGCTACTGTGGGACCATGCCTGGAGAACATTGGAGAGTGGATTTCACAGAAATAGGAAAACCTGGATTTCTAGGGAATAAGTACTTATTAGTAGTGATAGATTTTTCACTGGATGGGTCAAAGCTTTGCCTACTAAGTCTGAGTCAGCCCTGATAGCAGTTTTCCCAATTTGGCCTCCCCTTATCCATGGGGTCTGACAATGGCCCAGCTTTTATTAGCCCAGATAACTCAAAAACTAACCCAAGCTTTGCAGATCGATTGGAAACTCCATTGTGCTTACCAACCTCAAAGTTCAGGACAAGTAGAAAGGATAAACCAGACCTTAAAAATGGTAATAACTAAGATGGCCTTGGAAACTGGTGAGAACTGGGTGAATCTCCTTCCTTTTGCCCTCTTGCGTGTGCAATGTACCCTCTATGTTGCTGGTATTTCCCTTTCAAGCCTTTTAATTTTTAAAATTAGCTGATTTAGCTAATCTAGATCTTATTAAGTCCCTTCAGGCCCTTCAGCCAGTTCTGACTTCCATCCACCAGTTACTCAGACAACAACATTCTCTGCCTGCAGCCTACTGTGAGGGCGAATGCCCTGCAGTAGACCCTGGGACACTAGTCCTCATCAAGAGGCATCACTGTGAATCTTTTGAGCTGCAATGGTAAGATCCCTACACTGTGGTCCTCAGCACTCCAACCACTGTCAAAGTCATTGGAAATCCCACCTGGATCCATCATTCCCACTCAAGCCAGTACCAGCTTCCAACAGTGATCAACCTACAGATAAATGGACTGTTGTTCCCTCCAAGAACTCTTTAAAGCTTAATATTGTCAAATGTATCTGCTAATCTTGTTCTTATGTATTTTCCCTTATGGAGACCCCAAGGAGATCATTACCTTTTCCTTACGTGGGAGACCCCATCTTCTGTGCTCTCAACCAGAGTAATCTTATGACTTTCAGATTCTTTGAGTTCACTGGCTGAGATGGTTTTACAAAACTGGGGTCTAGATCTCCTGTTCCTAAAAGAAGGAGGCCTCTATCTGGCTTTAGGAGAAAATTGTTGCTTGTATGCCAGTCATTCTGGAGTCATCAGGCAGAACATGGCTAACCTCAAAAAGCAATTGCAAGAACAAGCCAGGCAGGCAGAACAGAGCTGATTTAAATGTTGGTTTTCTTTCTTCCTTTGGTTAACAGCTTTAATAATGGCAGCCACAGGACCTTTGTTAATCCTCCTCATCTGTGTAACTATTGGACCTTATATTATAAACAAATTGGTAAACTGTCAAAGATCAGGTTCAAACTATAAAGCTCATGATTTTAAAGACACAAGATTATAAACAGATACCTATTTCTGGAAACCCCATGAGCCAATGATTTGATTCACTGACAAAAATCAGTGGGGAATGCTGGACACTAGCAAAAGAGCTTCGCCATCCTGTGTTATGTTTGCCAATGCCCAGTTATATGACCAAATTACCTGTTAATTCCCTTTGCAAACACAACTATTTTCTACAGCCAGACACCCTGGGGCACCAACCACATTGTTGTAAAATAACTGTAGTGCCATCATACTGTTCTGTATGTGCCATCTTCCTGGGTGACCTGATTGATATGTTAACCATTGTTCCCCTCTGCAAAGGACAGATGTTATCTAAAAATTAAATGCTGAAATTAGCTGACAAAGGACTGTAAGTTCCTGGGAATCTTCTCTGTCCTTAAGCAAAGGGAAACAAAGGTCTTCTTAATTGTTCTTCCTATAAAAGTCTGTCAAAATTTTAACCCAGTTACACAGTTTTGCAAACTCCAACTGCACTGTGTCGCTGGTGCCAGGATAAATAAAAGTGCTCCTTTTTCTTTAAAAAGACATCTTGCTCCATTTTTTGGACAACATTTTGGAGTCTCGTTTTTGGGATACAACAGTCCAGGTCTAGTAAACGTGTTTTAAAAAACTGATTCTTTCACATCTGAGACCTTGCTGACCTTGGGAGGAATTCTGTCCTGGAACTAATGGCTAAGGATTATTGATTACTTCCATGTAAGTGTGTCTTTCATATACAAATAACTAATCTGGGGCAGAGACCCAGTCCTTGCCTTTTGGGGGCTCTTCTACTCCATGCCACTCTTCCTCTGCTCCACTCCACTGCAGGGCCAGAGAACCTCTGAAATTAGTGAAAACTGCCTGTCTAAACAAGCTTGCTCTGTCTTGTGTGTTTTTGCCCCTCAGACACAGGGGTAAAGTCATTCGCCAGTGCTTCCCCCTCCATTTCCTCCTGTTGGACACTGATGCTATCCTTGTGGCCAGTGTCTCTGACAGGGTGTGATGAGCACCTGCTCCTAGAAATGGTAATAGCATGCTACCTTTTTAATGACAAAATAGTCTCCCAACCTGATGTCCTTGTCACACCCAAGTAAAAATAAAGTCCACTTTTAAAACACAAGTAATACCATCTGCCGCTTAGCAGCAAGGTTGTCTTGACACAGGGCCTGATAGCTATCTCCAGGCCTACTGTAAGACTATCTTTTGTAGTTAAAATGTGGCTGTAATACTGCAGAAAGCAGTGGGGTTTCATTTCTTCACTTATTCAATACTCCAAAACTCTTTGCATGGGTCACATCGGTAATTGCTCTAAATTATTTGAAATACTGAATGAGGACTTAATCACATGCCAGGTATGCATGGCAGGCTCTGAAAAGGTAGGTGGTGGTCCCTTACCCAAGGACTTGCTGATCTACTGCATGGCAATTTCAGGACACGAGTAGAGCACTGTGACAGACTCATCCTGAAGAACACCAAGCTATCCTATGAGTTAAGAAGTCTGACAGGTAAGGACAGTAATCACTTTTAAAAAATGATTCCTCTCTGGAAACTCACTACAAATTTATCGAAACAGATACTAAAAATAGTCCAAGCGAAGAGGATAGGCCACAAAGAGATAGGAGGCAGCGGATTCTGGTAATTCAAACAAATTCAATGAGTGGATCACGGGGTTCAAGAAGAGCATGGGGGCACAAAATGCAGGCAAGGAACAGATACTATGCTATGGGGTTAAGGCTTTCTGTGTTGAGAGCAGACTATATCTTTTCTTTCGATACTGGGGATCAAACTCAGGACCCTGTGCTTGCCAAACAAGAGTTTGTGCCACTGAGCTAAATCCAAGCCCAAAAATACTGTATCTTAAAAGCAAAGAAGTAGCTTATAAATCTTTAAAACAAACCAAAAAGCTTTTTTAAAAAAGCAAAAATATTCAAATTATAACATTCTTCTGCTATGAAGAACAGACCAAAGTGAAAATGGGAGACTGAGGGTCTGTGGTAGTAATGTCACTGAGAAAGGTCACAGTGGCCTGGAGTCACGGGGTGACTGTGGAATAAAAAGGAGAGAAGTGGGTCTTATACATGTGTACAGAGAGCGGGGGCCCCCAACACCCCAGTACAGGTCCATGGCTTATTAAGAACCAGGCTGCACAGCAAGAGGTAGGGTAACAGAAAATGCTGCCCCCATCCCAACCAGGATACTTCAGATTATCAGTTGCCCAGGTAACAGCTCCTGTTGCAGTTCCTGTTGCTTCTGTCTCCTAGAAATGGCTGGTCACTGTGAAGCACAGCTGGTTGCTATGATGCCCATTGTTAGAACTAATCCCCAGTTGACAAGCCATTTTACCTCTGTACTTCCCACTTACTTCTCCAATAAAAGACCTAGACCATCAGATATTTTGAAAATGACCCCAGTCAGTACCTGTCAATGTAAATAAATCTGCCTCCAAAGCCTGGGTGTTGCTTCAGTGTTTCTGCCTACCATTCCAGCAACAGCAGGCAAGCCAGCAAAACTTCATCTGTATTTGCAGGTGCTCCCCATCACCCCATCATGGGTGTCAACCCAAGCTCTGCCTCTCATCAGATCAGCAGTGGCATTGAATTCTCAGAGGAGTACAGCGCCACTGAGACATGCACACAAGTGAGGAATCTAAAGTGCATGCTCCCTATGAGAAACTAATCCCAAACCCATTCACCCTCCTTCCTGGACCCATGAAAAAACTATCTTACCCAAAACTGGTCCCTCATGCCAAAATGACTGGAGTGTGAGGGCATAGAGAAAAAAGATGGAATCAAGGTTGGCCCTCAGATTTCTGCTGTAAAAATCTGGGTGAAAAAAAGGTCACGTGAATTAGACCAGAGGAGTAAGTTCAGAAAGAGGACGGAAGAAGTAAGCCACAGCATAGGTGGAAAGGTTCACCTCCTTGGGAACAAAGTCTTCTTTACTGTAACAGGAAGCATCTGGACAGATGTATCTATATTTGAATATATAACAGGAAGTTGAAGGAGAATCCGCCTGAAGATGGATTCTCTTTGTATCTCCAGTAGCAGGAAGGTAAATCATCTATTGAAAATAAGTGCAGGGAATAAGGGGTAGATAAAATGTTGAGGAGTAGATAAGACTTGAAATGATTTACAAGCAGTGCACTAGACATTGACCAGGTGACCTTAGCTGTGTCACTGGGTAGTATTGACAAGCCATCTAAGACTACCAGTCATCACATCAAGTATAAACTAGATACTACTTTGGCAATCACAGGGACTCATACTAAATCATTATTGACCAAATAGAAGATTGCTTAAAAACTTTTATGGACATACTGGTTAATTCTAATGAGTTTATCACCCAGACCCTAATAGTAGGTGAAATGATTTATGTTACTAAACATTAAATGAATTGCATTAATGTGCTTTGGTTGCTTCTCTAAATGTGCAAGAGCAGCTCAAGAGGCACGTTTTCACATGTGTGCAGTGCATGAGGTCACCCTTCAGAGCAACAGCAGCTCTGCCCCTCCAGGAAGCCTTCGCTGAAGAATGTAGGAGGGGGTAAAGGACAGACACTTCTTCCCGCAGGGACATAAGGTGGTGCCTATAACTTAGATGCTTTTTAAAAAACTACTTACGTTACAAACTGGTAAAAATAATCCGTGTGAAACACACAAGAAAATAGTCGTCAATGTAAATGCCATTGCAAGCTGTTAAGAAGTCATCTTTAACCATCTGATTGAATGCTTCAAGAGTGAGATTGATTTGCTGAGGCCAAATAATGCATGAATCTGGTTGAGAGGCATTTTATAAGGATCTAGGGCCTTTATCAGACAGTATGAGCTCTCTGTCCCTCTACACACACACACAGACACACACACACACGCACACACACACTCTCTCTCACACCTGCCTTAAGAGTAAATATTAAAAGAATGAATATGTTTTGAGCAGCTGAAGATGCTGAAGATGCCAGGTACTTCTACATTCTTTAGTTCATTTTCTTTGCTTTGATTAAACCTAGTTTTCACAACTCTGTGAGAACAGTGTCATAACTACACTTATACATGTCACAAAACTGAAGCTTAGAGAGACAGATACCTTTTTAAAGCCCTCCTGAATAAAGCAGCCAAGGTTTTATTCAAGATGTATTCTGCATCCAAGAAGCATACTGGCCCCCTGTATCACATCTTCTAGATGAAGACAAGTCTTTGAAATATGCTAAGAGGTCTTTATCCCCTTATCAACAACTACCCACAAGTCATAAGCTAAAAAATTAAATTTTGACTTTTTCAAAGTCTGATTATTGTCCAATTTTTAGAATTGCATTCATAATGCATATAAATGCTTATAACTAAATAGCATTTTACAGCTTTCAAAAGGTGGGTGCATCCATTATTTTTCTTTCTCCATTTTAACAATTACTCTGGAGAAAGCACTGTGACAAATTTATCACCAACCACAGCCAAATGACCGCTGCCCTGAGCTCGGCAAGAACCCAAACTCCAAAATCAAAGAAAACACTACGGTCCACACATTCTAACATCACCTGCTTTTCAGTTGTTTTTTCTACTCAGATGGTTATGATGGACTTTACTTCCTTAACAATCATGACTTTTAATAGATATTTATAAAGAAATATTCCAGAGGTGAAGATTCAATGATCTGGAAATTGGCTCTTAATCACAGTCCTTACCCTCTATCCTCAGCATGGCAAAAAGCAAAACATATATATATATATATATATATATATATATATATATATATATATCCCCAGTGTCTATAGTTCTTAGTCTACACAGCTTATCTTTCGAAACCAATGATCTCCACTATGTCCCAGAATGCTTTTTTTGTCAGTCCTCCTAGGTCGGATTGCTGTGGTTTTCTGACTCTAGAATTACAGAAAGAGAATCAACCCTATAGCAAGGAAGAAGAGGATTGGTTGATTAATTGATTGCACATTGTTATTCTACTTTTATTCTTGCAACAATGGCCCCTTAAGGAGAGCATAGGTCAAAGCCTATCCTGCCACTCCCTGAGGACCTGAAGACTGAGAGCCAACACCTTCATAACCATTTCCTATTATGAACCATCTCTGCTTCATAAACCATAATTTCAGCCCCACCTGCCTTTGTGTTGAACACTTCACAAGGATACAGGAAGTCACTTTTAGACTGAATTCAGTTTTCCCCATGTCACTGGCCTGACTCATTCCTGGTTCTGAGGTGAAGAGTAATAATGATAAATGCCACTAATATAAAGTTTCTGGACATTCAGAGTGTGTGTACTGATTAAGGAACTATTTGGTAAAAAGGGCATGACTAGTTGGGGGAAAGTCCTATAAACAAAACAAACAAAAACAGGAGACACTGTAAGTTCTAGAAAAATTATTACAGAGGAAGTAAAAATTTTTTAAAAACCATTCAAATATTTAAATTATTCAGGCCAAGTAGGCTTGTCAGTGTACTCTGAACAAAAATTCAGCAGTGGGATAATAAAGAAAACTAGTTCCATGAATTGAATTATCTCCATTGAATTATCTGCAAAAAAAAAAGTGTCTAAGTACTGTTCTTTCCACCAGAAAATGGTTTCTGCATTTATAAGATTAATTCACTCAGTGTAATATAATTTACCCTTTAAAATATAGCAATTGAAGTTATTTATTGTTGATGAGTCAAATATATATGTGCACATTTTCTGTGAGTTTGAAATTACATCAAAACAAAAAGTTACAAATATAAGATCATAAGAAATAAGTATTGGTAATAGGGATATGTATATATGAAATAATATTAAGTATTAAATGTATGTTTTAAAGTTCTATACTACGATATAACAAACCTATGTGAAAAAATTTATGTGTGAAAAGTAAGGTACATTATTAATGTAAATAGTTCCAATGACATGGTTCAAATTTTTGAAAAATACTATTTTAAATTTTTATTTCCCTGTAAAGACCAATGACAGACTGTCAGGCGAGAGATGTATGGTCAACAAACACATTTAAGAAAGATAACGAAGAGCCACTTATTCCTGCCTCTGCACTGCATGTTTTATTTGAAAATGTAGAACTCCTGGAGTGAACTCATCAGTCATTATCAGTGGTTTCAACGAAAAAGTCACCAAATTTTGCAGAAGTCCAGGAGCCCCTGACTTTCCATTTTTTCACGTGCACAGGAGACTCAAAGAGGTCCCTTTGGTACATACAACTAGTTGGTGAAAAAACACAGACTGAAACACAAATTGTAACACCCAGTCTTATCACAAGTTCTGATTCTTTGGCATTCATTATTTCTTAGAGTGATCCGGCCGTGACAGTCCCAGTTTATTTCCATCTAGCACAGCAGGGGGAAAGCCCTTCCTTGGTGTTGCTGCCTCTGTGTTTTCCTGGGCTCTGCAGCTGCCTGCTAACGCTGCCTCTCACCCTAGTCCTTACCGTCACCCAGCACAGCACCACCTTGCTCCATCCACTGGTCTCCGAGCAGTGTGGTGACAGGGGGAAAGACGGAGGGTGTTAATTCCAGTGGTTTTGCCTGCTTGTCACACTACTCCGTGAACCCACTCAAGCTCACATCGGTTTCTCTGTGTTTCACATAGTGAAAAAAACAGTACTTATTACAGAGACAAGAGAATGAACAGAAAGTACCTTCGGTGCTATTTGGTTTGCTGTGGTGAGGAAGCAGGTGTGTGATAACAGGGACAGAAGACTCACATCCTCTTCACATAAAAGTGCCACCATCACATGTGAAGTAGACACAAGATTTTGCAGACTTTGTCACTGCAGTTGTGAGCAATCACACTTTAACAGAACAAATGAAATTCTTACTGCTTTGTAGAATTCTCTATTTCCGATTCTGTTCCACAAGTCATGCTATTGGTTCAAGTTATTCAAGTTGATTCCTTCAGACTTGTTCAACAAGTTAGATCTTAATTATGTGGGATTTCCTCCTTTGACTTCTGCTCACTCAGACACTCAGCACTCCAGTCATTTCAGTGGGAATCTCAAAGGAGTTGACAAGCAGGAGAACGATCGCTTCATCTTTCAGGATAAAGATGTATAGGTAAGGTCTAGCTTTGTCTCTAGTTTTAAAAGTTGTACTATTGCATTTTAAAGCATATAAAAATATATAGCTGTGAACAACAGTCTTCAGAGGACTTTCCCCAAAAGTTCACTGAAAGTTTTTAGACAGCATGCTTAATACTGTTTAGGTAAGGTGTGGCTTGTTAGAAGTCTTTAAGGAGATAAATAAATCTACAGGCATGACTTAGCATTATCATGTATCTTTAAGTAAGGAAGTGTTTTTGTTTTTCATGCTTCAGTTTTCTAAAGGTTAATATGTGAATTCCAACGTAATCAGTAAAACCTTCCTCTGTTGCTCTGGAATTTTTGGTGCATTCTGTATTTTCAATTGTATCACAGTATCATTCATGCTTACTAAATATGATCTGAGTCCTGAAGTCTTCTTTGAGAAACACAGACTTTTATTCGGCCCTGGAGGCTCATGCCTGTAATCCCAGCACTCAGGAGAATCGTTGCGAGTTCGAGACCAGCCTGGGCTACAAAGTGAGCTCAAGGCCAGCCTGAACTGCATAGCGAGACCTTGTCTCAAAAAGACAGGAAAAAAGAGAGAGAAACAGGATTTGTCTACTTCTGTGCAATGACAGATTTGTTATTTTAAAGAAAAATGTTGCTAAATTTCAACAAAATATAATATATCCACATTCATTTTTAGTTAATCAATAATCATTTTCATACATTTTTGAACAAAAAGTAACAAGTTGTAGCTTAATATACCATCAGAGAGTAGATTCTTAATACAGTGAAAATCAAGGCATGCACCGATATGCTTCTGTGTATATGTGGTGCATATTACAAGTGCAAAGAAGCATAATGTGATAAATCATGATAGAAGAAGAATTAAAAGAAGAGTAGGCTGCCTTAGTAAATGAAGTTGGACTTATTTTAAATCTCTCAAATATTAGAAATAATAGAATTAAAATTAAAACACTTTAAATAGCAAAATCTATACAATATTATGTGCAGTTTCACAAAGAAAAAATGAAATAAGTGATTTCACATTCATAGATACAGAAGTCATTAAAATCTATGCAGTAATATATTGTTTGTCCTCATTTTATTGGAAAAATTGTACAATTATACTTTCTGATCAACTATCAATATATAAAGATGTATGTAAAAGGTCTACTAAGAAATATAAAAAACAAATTTTACTTGCTGTAGTGTTTGTTAATTATATTTTTCCAGTATTCCCAAAATTTCTGTAACAGAAATAATGTTTAGGAAATCACATTCCTTTTCTGTTTTTCTTTCTTTTTTTTTTTTTTTTTTTTTTGTCTTTTTTCCTTTTTATCGGTACCAGAGATCAAACTGACGACTGCCTGCTTGCAAGGCAGGCGCTTGTGCCACTGAGCTAAATCCCCAGCCCCACATTCCATTTTGAAATGTATTTTGCTGACGCATTTTAATTTTAAAGACCTTTCTCTGATTTTAAAAGCACTGATTCATGTATGTAGCTAAGTGTACTTTAAAACATCACTCAAAGGAAAATAAAAATAATAAGAGATGTATAATTGCAGATTGTCTTCAATCAAAATTTTTAAAGGTTTCCATCAAGTACAAGAAATCTGACATTCGGTTAGAAACAATCTTGCCAATCACAAAGAAATTGTCTTTGAAATTTTGCTCTCTGTGGGCTACATTTTTTGATAAATTTCATCCAATGAACAAACTGTATCTACTACTAATTAGTTTCTCTGTTGCATTAAATAGAAAAATCTGTAACTACCATTCGTGTTTTTCATTGGTTAGTCAAAGTTTCTGAGAACAAGGAAAAGAGAGTCACCATTCTGAATTGATAAAATATTAGAAATAGCTTATGAGCCTGCATTCATCAATTTGAGGACCAATGGCTGAAAAACAATGTATTCTGTTCACCTAAGCAAATATCAAGATTTCCAGTTTGAAGAGGGAAACACGGAGAAGCTCCTGCTTTTCCCGACTCCTCCAAAGGCTTTGAGGTGTCAGGATATCTAAATCAGGTGGAGGAAGGGAAATGGAAATAGATACCATCACTTTAGATATTTCTAGAAAAATTTTACCTAATTTTAGATAAATTTGTGTATAATAATTGAAATACCTTTGCGAGTGGGCTGTCTTGAATGGTTTGATTGCTTTTATTCACCAATTAAATCAGATCTCTTTCAAGTTGTCCCCTCTGGAAATTTATACAGAGAACTTGCTCCTTTCTTCCCCTCCCCCTTCTTTTCTGAAGAAGGAAATCTTATCCCAGTCCCCAGAATCTGGGCAGCCCTGCGGTCACATACCGAATATCATCTGAAGATGATTGAGCATTGCAGGATTTCTCAGGTCCACGCAGAGAATATCTGTATCCACCAGATTACACAGAAAGTATCGTTTGGGAGATAGTAAAAAGGTTTACAACTCAGAAGTCAGAATGTGCCTTAAAGAAAGACTCAAGGCAAATAAGCATATCTCAATTTAGGGGCAGACAAGTCTTAGCAGGACTTCTCCCATCATAACAAATCTTATTTGTATTTTCTTTCCTTTTGTCTGTGCTTGTAAAGTGATTAGCTGGCTCCTGAGTCATGACAAGGCCCTCAGATGCCCTGCCTCTCAAGGGCACAAAAAAACTTGAGACCAAAGAGAAAAAAATTAATGTCGAAAAATGTATTCCAGACTTTGCCTGTTGTTTCAATTCTGAGTTTTGAATTGTTCATTTATGTTTCAGAAACCTTGCTTATATTTTCAAACCATTAGGCAAAGGCAGGTGGGCATCAATATATTTTTATACTTAAGGAGCCCAAAATAGTGCATTTAAAGTACTACATATATAGTTAGACCATGAAAGTGATGTCTGTACTGAACATACACAGATTTTATTTTTCATGCCATTATTCTCCAAACAATATAATAGCTATTTACATAGCTTTTAGCATTTGTATTATAATAAATATCATAGGTCACCAAAATGATTTAAAGTATACAAAAAGATTGAATACTTTTTACGCAAATACTACACCATTATATAAAAAGAACTTGAGCATCTGAGAATTTTGTTATCTGCTCTGGGTTCTCACTGGTCCCCTGAGACACTAAGTAAAAACTGCAGATTCTTGCTAGGAACATTTTGTGCTGTGTGCTAAAATTATTGCTGCAGATGTGATTACAATACACAGGAAAATCACCTCCAATTAGTTATCTAGGATTATGTGTTTTCCAGAAATTCCCTCATATCCTCTGCCAATTGTTCAATCAGACTACCTCCAAACTACCTCCTCAGGAAGTCGCTCTTTTCTGATGCTTATGCTGTTATACTCCCAGGAAGGCTGTGGTTGACAGCCTGAAAATAAGTCATCAGGAAGAAAACCACACTCTGCTGTTGTAGGGAAACCTAAAATTTATCCAATCTCGTTTCTTGAAACATATTTCTCTGACTTTAAAGGTCTTTCTGCAAAAATTTCCATGATTTCAGTTTTTTAGAATTTGCTTTAAGTTCGACCTTAGTATGTATTTCTGATGTGTAAGATAAAAGCGCTATCTGACAGTCTAAGGTTACTGAAAATTAAAGAACTTCAAAGTTCAAGCATATGAATAATTCAGCACAAAGGAAATGATACATTCTACCAACTTTATTAGATCTGTTTGTCAAAGATATGGACAAATGAGCTGAAATTTTCAGCCTATGAATCAAAAATGTATTCAGATTTTCTTCTTTCCTTTCTTTCTTTTTATTTATTTGTTTATTTTTTTAACCAAGATTTAAACTCAGTACCTTGTGCTTGCCAGGCAGGCACTGTGCCACGGACAGGCTTTTCGACCTAGATTAGGTTTTGTTTTGATACTTCTGCTTTTCAGGCAAGGTACTGCCTAGTTGTAATATTGCAGTGCATGAAGGCATGCCACTTCATTCTCTGCTGGAATATTCCCATTCCAAGATTTACTATTTAAAAAAGCATCTTCCCTTGTCCCACTTTTCCTTTCCAGCTACTGCCTTATTTCTCACCTCCTCCCCTAAATAGGAAAATTCTTCTAAAGATTTTTTTGGACCCACTAACTATTTCTGTTTTCTTCTTTTTTTCTATTGTTTTGCACTTCTAATCTTTTATTACGAAGTATAAAATACAAAGTTCAATTTAAAACTCTCCCTGTAGCTCAGGGACACAGTCCCTTCCTGGGAAGCACAAGGAACTGGGTTTGATTCCCAGTACAAAAAAAGTTTCTTTCTGATAAACTATTGCACAGTAACATAAATATAGATAATATTATATTCTGTGTATTTCAAAAATGTAGAACAAAGAAGCTTAAATATTTTCACCATAAAGAAATTACAATTTTTGAAGAGATGTGTTTAACTGAATTCAAATATCACACAGTCTACCTGTACCAAAATACCATGATATCCCAGAGATTTGTATAATTATTTTATCTATGTATCAGTTAAAATAAATATAATCATAATACTAAAAAGGACTAATACTCCTTTCCAAAGCTCTTAACATATGTTCAAAGATATATACAAAATATTTATTCATCAGTAAGCATGTGACAAATACAATACAATATTCATAAGCCAGAGTTACCACATAGCAAACAAGCAGCTCAGATTTCTGTCAAAAAGTGGCTCAAAAAAACAGGCTGTATAGTGATAATTCTAACACGCTTCCCTACGTAGATTTTAAAAATTGATAAAATAATATTTTATTTAATTCATGACTGTAACACCACAAATACAAATGTACCAGAGATAGACTTGAAAGAGAACCAATAAATCTATTAGGAGATGTTGATTGTAGAATGGGAGAAAGAAAGCAAACTGAGTATAAAAGGCCAAGTGAATTTTACCTAAAATGATTTATTTCTTTTATGAAAAAAAAGGAATACAGTGCAAAGTGTTAGCTACTTTTTGTTCCAGATTCTGAGCACAAGATTTTTGTTATATAAATATGTTGATAAAGGTCTTACTCATAACAACAACTTACTGAGTCGTTTCCAGGCAGATCATTTTATACAGGATGATGGCATATGCTGAAGATAGTCCTGACTGTGCAGTTAGAAAGTCTACGTGAATATGAGCTAGCACAGCCCTCATATTGAATAACATCCAATTCCTATAGTGTCTTGTGTGGAGCCTTTAACTGAATGTATTTATATTAAATGCTTTAAAATTTTGCAAAACAATTTCATGTGTTCTAGTTGTCATAAGCAGAATAAAGGCTCCCCAAAAACATGAATATTCTTCAAAAAACGAACTACCAGGCATTCAATATCTATTTAAAAGAAATAAAATAACTACTATCTTAGGAGACGCTCTGGGCACTTCCACATTTGCATCCTGTTCACTGATTTCCAGTTCCTCACCTTGCCCAATGTAACTGTTACCTAACGTGGTATCTTAATCTTCTGCATTTTCTCTATGGTTTGATCACCTATGCATCTATCCTTCAGAACAGGTGGTTTAGTTTGTCGCCATTTAAAACAAATGAGATCAAAATTATGTTTTGTGAGGTGTGTAATAGTTTACTCGTGTTCACAGTTACATGATGCTCCATTGTAAGAGTATCTTATAATTTAACTACTCTTGTGGTAGTTTGCCATTACAAGTAAAGTAGCTCTGAATATCTTCAACAGGTCCAATGATAGAAATATGCAAAAATGACTTCTTGGTATGATTTTTACAAATGAATTTTCTGATCCCATATTGTATGCTTGTATATCTGTACAGTTTGTCTTAACTCGTTAACAGACAGTTTCTCATGCCCCTGAAGTAGCTGGTGCCTTCACTGATCAACCATGTTGCAAAATCCATTAGGCAGGTCTACGTGTTCATTTTTCTTAACTAGTACAGCAGAGCATTTCCTCCTTAAAACATGGGCTTTTCAAAGCTGCCGAAACACCATTGTCTGATGAAACTTTCTTAGCTTCCATATCGGATTCCTCTCATTTTTCTCTCGGCCAAATTATGAGCTCTCTGAGGGACAACCTCATCTCTTTTGTTACTCCACTTATTTCCATTGATTCCATCTAGCGCTATGATTTCCAACACTGATAGTTCCTGAGAAAGCAGGAAGAGTCCCTTACATCCAAAATCATTCACTGGAAAACCTGAAATATTTTTGCTTAACAGCAACTTTTAATACTGTATTGCAAAGTTAACCATTTTGAATCTTACACACCCAAATACCATGTATAATACCTCCTTTGGAGTACCTATCTTTTTACTTCTAATATTATATTTTATAATTCATTCATTGAACCAATATCTGGTTTTCGTGTGCTTAATTTGTAGGAGGAGTTGTTAGGACTAGACACACAGAACTAAAACCCTGCTGTCATGTTGCTTACTGGGAAAACAGATACTTTTAAAAAAATTAAATAAGCAAATAGTTACCTAATAATAGTGATGGTAAGTGCTATGAAGAAAAGTTTAAGAGTTTTGTTTAATTAAGATGAATGGAAGAAAGAGTTATTGGAAACGTTCATTCTGTGGAAATGTCATCAAATCAAGGAGAGTTTTCATAGAAATCACAGCCTTTCAAGCCAGAAACAAACACATTAATGATTAACATAAGAATATGTAATTTCATTGTTTGATAAGAGAACACCAGAACAAGTATTGTAATAGACCTATACTGAGCTCCAAGGCCACAGAAGGCTTCTCTGAGGAAGTATTTTTTTATTTTTTATTTTTTTATTTAAAGAGAAAAAAAGAAAGGAAATAAAACTTTTAAAAAAGCAGTAAAAGGGTAGAAATAATACAGAATTCCAAGAAAAAAATACAGTAAGATATCACTAGTTAATAGGTTACATATTGTCATCTTTGAAACAGTTGTCCAAATTATAAAATTAAAGTATATGAAGTGAACATTCATACAATGAGATTGCACACAGTGCCGATCAATGATCCAACAAAAGCTCAGTAATATGTATTTCCATCCTACACACTCACACATACATGCAGTTATATCCCTTACACCACTTCCTTTCCTCTCTTTTTAATAACAATTACACTTTTTGGGTTTTTTTACTCCCACAATTCTTATTATTTTTTTGGAGAGAATAAAACCTAATGTGACTAAACAAAACAGAGTCGGTTTAGAACAGAAGGATGGGCATAGTACATGATGCAAAAATAGAATATCAGGTGATCAAAAATGGTTACCATTGTGCCTCTTGCTGTTTTTAAAAAAGTTGCCTATATCATCAGGTATAATAGAATTGATCAAAAGAGTGCAGAACAAGACCAATAAAACCTACACTGGAGACCTTCCAGGATTTCAAAGGAAGATAATAGTCAAACCATAATGGGCATCATAGTGAATCTTATTGCCTTCAAAGTGGTTGCCTATACCCTCAAACTTGATACTATCAAACAAAATAGAATATAGTAAAATCTGACAGAACAAGATAGTAAAATCTGACACAACAAGTATTGCTCTCCCCAGTGCAATACTAGGGTTCTTATTAGGTTAATAGGAAAACAAAAAAGTTACTAAAATATATCCCGCTATTTTTTAATTTAGTTTTCCCTTAATTGAAAAACATGTAAGAAAAAAATAGATTAATTTTAAAAAGGGTGGGATTGAGGTAAAAGAGGACATTGTATTAGAACAACACAGGTCAGAACCAAACAATTTAAGCATCATTGTGTTTCACCCCCAGATAATCTAATATAATAGTAGTCACAGTAGTGCCTCCTTCCTTGAATTATTTGAGTATAACTTCACATACGATAGCATCAAGCATATCAAGACAGTCTGAAGCTATTCAAGAGAATGAAGAAGGATATTTAGAATGAGGAAGTATTTTTTTTAAACAGAAACTGAAGTACAGGCAGAAAACAAATCATAATGACTTTTGTTGTTGCTGTTGTTCCATAAATCAAACTCAGGGACTTGTGCCACTGAGCTACATCCCTGCCTTGATTTTTGAAGGCCAGATTAATGTCTGAAATTACATTCTAGGAGAATTGCAAAAGTGCTAAAGGCTTAAGAATGAAGCTATTACTATTTTAGAATGCTTCAGAAGTATTTCTGGCTCCCTGTAGATAAGGATCTCACTGAAGAGGAGAGATAATTCATCAGTGAAGAGACGAGCTGGAGGTCAGTGGAGTCTTTCAGCAAGGGAGAGAGGTCGATTGGACAAAAGTGGTGAAAGTGGAAATAAATCTTAAGAAATATCTAAGAAATAGAAAGACTGAAAAACATTCGATTGGACTTCAGGTGTGAGAGAAACGTCAAGAATGATTTTCAGGGTTTCCACATGAGTAATTTTGTTGTAGTTAGGGTTTTGCAAAAGAATAAATTTAGTACAGGATGCAAATTTATAGGATTATCTTTAATATTCATTCAGAAAGTCAAATGCAGAAGAGTTCAAGAGATGTGAGCACTAGAGACTCAAAGAAACCAGCCAAGGGCCTGGGTCCCTTAGCAATCACCTGCATGAGTTCAGTCAGTGGTTTGGAGCCCTGACAGCCTCTCATGCAAATCCTTAGCAAGGATCTGCACTAGAAAAGTCTAAGGCCCAGTGATGGGAGTTAGAAAGTCTACATTGGCAAGGTAAAAGATCTATGCCAGCAGGCTGAGGGATCTGCACTGGAGCCAGGAGGCAACCGTCAAGACGAAGACCAGAGCTCCCTTAGAGGGAGAACCACATCCATCCCCAGCGACAGGGGAGGACGATAAGGACCAGAGAGCTACTCCAACAAGAACAGCTGAATCAGGAAAACCAGGCTTCTGCAGAAACAGCAACAGCATACCATCTTCTCTTATTCTCCTTTTATGTCATTTTGGCGACAGTCCTCAGGTGGATCTTCCACACCCAGAACCTCGCTGACTCATTCAGCCAAGCATTCCAAGTTGACCATGAGTTAATCCCCTATATTAAAGGGAATACCAGTTCCATCACAAGTTAAAAATTACATTTCTCAGCCAAAGCTAAACTTTGTATAGAAAAAGTGCATGAACTTCACAGTCAATGAATTCTTACAGTGCTCTAGGGTATGTGGTCGCCCTCACTCTGTGGTCAAGGAAATGACCCTCAGAGGTTTTGACACGGTCATTGATAGTCTACTATAGCTTAGGGTTTATTATACTTTATTGCCTGTGTAGTGGTGGACATTCTTATATTAAAAACAGAAGAAACTAATTAAATAGAAGCTTGTTCAGGATACAGAGAAAACTCCTTTATGCACACAGCTCTTTATGATCATGTTAAACTGTGTTCATGGGTAGACAATGTCTTCCAGCATGCACTCCAGCCCTTCCTGTTCAGGTAAACTAATGAAAAGCTTAGGAAATGGAGTGAAAAACAAATCACAGTCCCAGTCAGGCTCCCCTTGTCATCTATTTGACTTGTTAGCATTGACACAACCAACCTCCAGACATTATTCTGTGTTAGTAGCTTTTAACTCGTTTATGTTGACAGCAACCTGGAGGCATTTACTATTGTTATTTCCATTTTTCAGATAAGGAAATGGAGAAAACAGATGATTTCCCAGGTTCATGTAAATGTTAGAAGTGGGATTTGCATCCAATTGGCCTAGATTCGGTCTGTACTTTTTCTGCTTGGCTACACTGTCTCTCCTGGAGTTTACACTCTATGGGAGGGTGACGAGATGCAGATGCAGATGATGAAGATGTGAGCAGACAGCCCTTTTAAGGGAATAAAGTGCTCACCAGGATGAAGCATATGTAGTTAAGATGGGAAAATCTGTCCCAAACAGCAGTCACAGAGGTGAGAAGGAACCCTCGGGGTGAAGAAAAAAAGAGAAACAAGAGTATAAGAGCCACTGGCTTATTTGTTCAATGAGAAGTAGAAAACTGAAGTTCAAAAAAGCTTACCTGATTCTACAATCCCCTAGCTTTCTTTGGGCCTGCTGCCTCCCTGGCTAAAGAAATATCTGCAGCATTTTCCGTCAGCTCCAATGAGTAAGTTCTACTGCACAGACCCAAAAATTACTCATTTCATAGACCACAAAATTCTGATCATTTTGCTGTGATACAGTGTCATCCTAAGAAAATGACGCTGAATCTCTCAGTTCTTTCTTCTGCTTCTGAAAGCAATCTGGGCAAGAAGCCACCAGGATTAAATTCAGCAGGGATTGAGTACCAGAATTTTTAAAAAACATATTGATGCAACTAAATATTACTCAAGACCATTTAAAGCAACCAAAGTTTGGCCCATGATTCACTAGACATCATCACTTTGCTAATTTTTTCCTATATGAATGATTAGTATTTACTATATATGATAATTAAAGAAAACTAACTGTGGTGAATGTCAACAGAGCTCTAATTTCAATATCCACTCCACTCCTCCTCACCAACTTACCAGTAATAAACCTTGACCTGTGACTTCCAGAGAACAGTTTTTGTACATTTTTGCTTCTGTATTCCACTGTCTCCTATGATTCATTTCACTCAATTTCTGCTGAAATACCTTTCTTGCTTTAAAGCTTTTATTGGTAGACTTTTTTACTTCGTTAGCCTGTGACTTTACTGATATATTTCTTCTTCATCTTCCCATTCTGTCCTCAAAACAAGTGTTATATCTGATGTTAACCACTGACTATACATCCCTCCATTTCTTTGGTAATTGTTAGAATCTTTTTTAATGTGGGTCTTTAGTTAGCAGTCACACAGGGAAGATGAATAAACAAAAACAAGCAACTGCTAGATTCTCCTCCAGAGTATCAGAACCCCCACCTCTTTGGGACATGCATTGTAGAGACCACAATGAGTGGTGGTTCCTATTTAGCATTATAGATCATTGAGCTGATTATAGGGACCCCAAAGTCTCTCACTGTTTCATTTTCCACAGAAAGCAAACATCTATCTAGTTCTGTATAAGGGTCCATATACTTTGGTGCAGCCATGAGTTGAATGTATCATATAACCCTATAGCAGAAAGAAGACATGTGCCAGGCTTTAGGAACGAGAGAAGGAACTTGTGTGAGTCTGTAACACCACTCCATTTTGTCTCTGGATTACTCTAATTGCATCTAGAGCTCTTAGGACACAAAATATCATCTGTGGATGTACTCTAAGAACTTGTTAGGAATGAAGATTCTTGGACCCAACCACAAACCCACTAATTAAAAATTTGCATTTTAATAGGCAACTAATAACTACTTAAAATCTAAGAAGTGCCACCCCAAACAACTGCAGCTTTAAGATAACCACCCAATTATTCAAAATACAGAGAGGAGAGGACAGTGCAGCTTCCTTCTGTGTTTAAATATAAATGACCATGCCCTCTTAAACTGGGTGTGCATCTGATTCCCACCGCTCACCTTCAGAAGCACCCAATGCCTCAGGCAAGTCAAACTCACAAAGTAGCATTTTCCTGAGTACTAAGAACACTGTGCTCCTCAAAATGCTAAGTACTTCCAAAACAAGTGTTTCTATGCTCAGATAAGTTCAGAAAATAATGTTGTCTCATACTTTTAGGCTGCAAAAGGGAATGAAGTAATGTGAGAATTGAGCAATGCACAAAGAATGATAGGCTTTTATCATTTGGTAGCTTGGGTGAAACCATGAATTTTTCTCTTAGATTTCACAGGCTTCTTTTACAAATATGACACATGACAGGTGATGAAAATGTGTGACACATCAAGAGGGTATAACTGAGTTTATTTTATTTTATTTTATTTTATTTTATTTTATCTTATTTATTTATTTGCAGCAGATTCTCACTAGGTACTTCAGGCAGGCCTGCCTGTAATCATTGTGTAGCCAAGGCAGGCCTTGAATTCACAGTGATCTTACTGCCGCAGACTCCCAAGTGCTGGGGTTACAAGTTTCTACTGCCACACCTGACTATAACTAAGTTTATAAGCAATTCTCAATGTACTTTTGTAACTCCACCTAGAAAGTAAAAAAATGCAAATGAGTAGCAGCAACATTACCCTGGTGTTAAGTGCTTTAAATTATCGAAGAAGGAAATCATGTCAAATCCCCAATGCTTTAACTAATATGTGTAATGAATTTCTTGCTATCAATAGTAACTCTAAGCACTGCAGCCTGGGAAGTTGCATTGAATATTCAATATTACACTGGGGATTGCATCCTGGGAGATTGTTTTGAAACCTGAACTGAATGCGTTGCTGAGTCTTTTTCTGTTTCTGGACGATCAGGCCCATCCTTAACTGTTGTACCCCAAAAATGAGACCCCAAAATGTTATAAAAAGAATGGGGCAAGATGTCTTTTTAAAGAAAAAGGAGCACTTTTATTTAGGCTGGTACCAGCAACATGGTGCAGTTGGAGTTTGCAAAACTGTGTAACTGGCTTAAAATTTTGACAGACTTTTATAGAAAGAACAATCACAAAGTAAGTGTTGGGTGGGGGAAGAATGAAGAAGACCTTTGTTTCCCTTTGCTTGAGGACAGAGAAGTTTCACAGGAATTTAAGCCCTTGATCAGCTGAGGAGGAAGACTTTTGTCTACTAATTTCAGGATCATTATCTTTCACAAAAGGGGAACAAAGGTCAAGAGGAATCAAGGTCAATTGATTTCAGGCACAACTGTCCTTCACAAAGGGAACAAAGGTTAACACGGCAAACAGGTTACCAGGGTAAAAGCACATGCAAAACAGTATGGGGTGCTACAGTATAACATTCTCCACTGAATTTGCTTAGTGATCAAATCATTGGCTCATAGGGATTTCAGACATTGGTACCGCATCATAGCCCTGTGTCCTTAAGATCATGTCATTAATTTAACAGTTTGAACTCAGTCTTTAACATAACTTATCAATTTGTTTATAATACAAGGCCCAATAGTTACACAGATGAGAAGGATTAACAAAGGTCCTGTGGCCACTGTTATGAAAGTTATTAACCAAAGGGAGAAAGGAAACCAACATTTAAATCAGCTCTGTTCTGCTTGCCTGGCTTGTTCTTGCAATCGCTTTTTGAGGTTAGCCATGTTCTGCCTGATGATTCCAGAATGATTGGCATACAGATAGCAGCTTTCCCCTAAAGCCAAACAGAGGCTTTCTTCTTTTCGGAATAGGAGATCTAGTCCCCATTGGTTTTGTAAAACCATCTAGGCCAGGGAGCTCAAGGAAT
This sequence comes from Cavia porcellus, assembly GCF_034190915.1. Classification (NCBI taxonomy): domain Eukaryota; kingdom Metazoa; phylum Chordata; class Mammalia; order Rodentia; family Caviidae; genus Cavia; species Cavia porcellus. The sequence goes on along the minus strand of NW_026947513.1, from coordinate 42,981,510 downwards.
CTTCCAGCTTGGAGACAAAGTCACTGAGTGAAGCTAGATCCTGTTCCATAAGAGCACCTAAGTGCCTGTAATTCTGGTCTCCAATTACTAGGCTGGACACTTCTATACCCAATGATCCCGCCAACCCAATGTCTACAAAACTATTTTATGTCTAAGGACTGTGAACACCTCTAGGTATGATAATCTCTAGATACTCCAATATCAGCAGTTGGAGTGCTGAGGACCACGGTGTAGGGGCCTTCCCACCATGGTTCAAGAGATTCTCAGTGAAGTCTTCTGATGAGGACTAATGTTGTTGGTTCCACTGCAGGGTGTTCATCCTTGGAATGGGCTGCAGGCAGATGATGTTGTCGTTGAAATAACTGGTGGATGGAAGTCAAAACTGGCTGAAAGGCCTGGAGGGACTTAATGAAATCTTGGTTAGCTAGATCAGCCAGTTTTTCTTTTTTCAGAAATCTTAGGGATGAGGGGAGGGGGCGTCCCATAAAGCCTTGAAAGGGGAAATACCAGCAACATAGAGGGTACATCGCGCATGCAAGAAGGCAAAAGGAAGGAGACTCACCCAGTTCTCACCAGGTTCCAAGGCCATTTTAGTTATTGCCATTGTTAAGGTCTGGTTTATCCTTTTTAGAGGCTGGCAAGCACAATGGAATTTCCAATCAATCTGCAAAGCTTGAGTTAGTTTTTGAGTTATCTGGGCTGTAAAAGCTGGGCCATTGTTGGACCCCATGGATAAAGGGAGACTAAATGGGGGAAACTGCTATCAGGGATGACTCAGACTTAGTAGGCAAAGCTTCAACCTATCCAGTGAAAAATATCTATTATTACTAATAAGTACTCATTCCCTTGAAGTCCAGGCTTTCCCATTTCTGTGAAATCTACTTTTAGATATTCTCCAGGTATGGTCCCACAGTAGCAAGTAATTTCTATTTATTGCAGTCACTTTGGGTTCACTAATTGATATTGAGGGCATCTGAGGCTCACAGACTGGGTAAGCTTTGATATTGGCCCCCAGGGATACTAGGCTTTATTTGAAGTTGAGCTGCAAGATGCAAGTCTTTTCAAGTGTAAATGGGTTCTGACAGAGTAGGTAGGATCAGCAGTAGTGTCTGGGCTACCTCAATCCCCACTGATTTTTGCAGCCACCTTTCAGGTGGTGGCGTCTGCCAGATTGTTTCCTCATACAAGGGGATCATCTCCCACCTGATGGGCTTTACAGTGGATGATAGCCACTTTCCTCAGCATCCAAATGGCATCCAACAAATCTAAAATTTGGGGAGCATTTTTGATCTTTTGGCCCCCAGAAGTCAATAAACACCATTTTTGATAAATGGCCCCATGAACATGGGCAGTAGCAAATGCATATTCTGACAACTTGAGGGCTTCAGTGAGGGCAATGAGTTCAGCCCACTAGGCTGATGTTCCTGGCTCCAGGATTTGTTCCCATAGAATCTGAGAGCCTGTGGTAATGGCAGCTCCTGCAACCCACTTACCTTGATAGATGTAATTGCTTCCATCAGAGAAATACAAAGGAACTCCGAATAGTGGCTCATCTGTCAAGTCTGGTCCTCAATATAGTTGTGGAGGGGCAAGGAGGGGTCATCATCAGGTGGCAGAGTTCCAGGGTTGAAAGCCTCTGTCCCCTTGAAACTGATGGTAGTTGGATCCAGAAGTAATGCCTGATAATGCATGACTCAGGAGTTGGGCAGCCACCTCTCTGATGGAGCCTTAATAAGAGTCACCAGTGAATAGGAGGGGACAATTAAGAGTTTCCATCCAAAAGTCAATTTCTGAGCCTTCTCTACCAGGAGAGCCACTGAGAAAATCACCCTCAGACAAGGTGGCCATCTGACTGCCACATAATCAAGTCTCTTGGACAGATAGGCAACAGGCCTCTGCCAGGGTCCCAAACTCTGGGTCAGTCCTCCTTTTGCTATCCCTCACTTCTCATTGACATAGGAGGAAAAATAGTTTTACCAGATATGGTGGTGCCAGGTCAGGAGCCTCGGTTGAGGCCAGTTTCAGCTGTTTAAAAGCCTGGTCTTGAGAGTCTGTCTACTCTAGAGGGTCCTGAGTGGCTCCCCTTAATGTGTCATAAAGAGGCTGAGCTATCTCAGCAAAATTAATAATCCAAAGCCAGCAATATCCTATGGCTCCTAGAAATTCTTGAACTTGCCTTTTAGTCACAGGGACTGGAATCTGTTTGATGGCTTGCACCCACTGGGAGGAAAGAGTCCATTTTCCTTTATGGATTTGATAACCAGAGTAGGTGACATACTTTTGGCATAGTTGGAACTTTTTTGCAGAGACCTCATAGCCCAGCTCCTCTAAAGGCTACAGAAGATTTTGGGACATTAGCCAATTTTCTCATTTTTGCTACCTTGATTAAAAACGTCCTTACCTCTGGTTGTCCAATTGGGGTGGGACAAAGGGAAAACGTGGTTCTGGTATTCAGGATCAGAGGACAGGTTTCATCTGAATCACACACTGCTTTTTCCCAGGCTGTGAATGCTCGTTCTCTCTCTCTGCTGTAAACAGAACCTGTAAAGTCTGCAGGCAGTCATCCCAAGTGGAATGATCAGTGAAAAAGATAGATTCCTGAAGAGAAATGAGACCTTGGGGATCCTTAGAAAAAGGGTGGGTTCTACTGTTTCTGATAATTTTAGGATTTGAATCTATTTATTCAGCTTACAAATTGGAACTTGTTTGTTCAGCTTTAAAATCAGAATCGCTAGTCAGCACTAATTTCCACTTTTGTAACAAATCTCTTCCCCACAAGTTAGGAATAGGTGGAATAGATGCCACATAAGGTAAAAAGAAATTCTCTTGTTGGTCGGGTCCCTCCTAAGGCAAAGGTGAGGCACTCTGTAACAAAATCAACTGCGCCATGTAGCCTACCTGTTCAAAAACCCAGAAATCCACAGAACATGTAAGAACTTGTATTTTATCTCTACATCATCAATCACACTAGGCACAATACTTATTATTTTCAATTTAGATCAGCTTTTTCCAGCACAAGACCAACTGCCCCTTCAGGTGGGGAATCCCAAATTCCTGTCCCATAAAGCATTTTGTCATGTGGATTGGGACCTGTTCTATTTTTATGAGCCTGCTCTGAGACAAGAGTTTGTAGCTTTACATCAAAATGCAGGAATTGAGCAGGAGACAGGCATGTTTGTGTCAAATGTTTGATATCAAAAGGTGTCAACTGATATGTATCCAAAACATTTTGCAGTAAAGGTTTACTAATCCAATTCTCTCAAATTCTGAATATATTTGGGGTTTTTTTTTTTTTTTGCTTTTTTAAAAAGCCTGTTGTTTATAGGTACTATAATCCAAAGCAAACAAAATTTACATCCCCTTAAGCTTTCTACTATTTACTACACACCCTTACATTGAGGTTTTCCTCTTTCACATTCTGGCACAGCTAGACAGTTTTACTTTAAGATAAAACCACTTTCTTTGTCCCTCTTCTTCTTTTTTTACTTATTTCCAGTCAGTTATCTTCTCTCTCACTTTTCAGACAACATTAAAACCTTCAACAAAATCCTTGAAGTGACTTTCTTTCAGTAACATATTTAATCATTTCATGTCTTTTTACCACCTTAAAATGCTACACTTTAAAAACTGTAACTTTTGGGGCTGGAGATTTAGCTCAGTGGCATAAGCGCCTGCATTGCAAGCAGGCAGTCCTGAGTTCGATCCCTGGTACCAATTAAAAAAAACTGTAACTTTCTTAATTGGCTCAATTACCTTATGACCTGGTTTCATTTGGTAAAGTTAATATGATTTTTAAAACCCATAAATATCTATATATTCACATTTTTATTGGAAAGAAAAATATTTTTAAAGGCATGCCGAAGTTGCAAGTAATCAGTTGGGGACTGAAACATTAAACAAGGTGCCACAAAAGACAAGACCAACATTAAAGACACAAATGAAAGTTTTTCTGTCCATAGTTCAGTGAGCTAAAGGGAAGTGGTTTTCATTATGAACCTTGAGTCCAATGAGCCACATGGTTCCTGCAATAGAAATGGACAATGAACCCCTAAGTTAGTAACAAACTCAACAAATTCAAACAGCCAAAAAACCCCAAAGTTAGTAACAGATTCAAACAGACAGATAACTCCAAAGTACAAAAACACTGAACATAAAAACAAATGGGCAAAAAGCCCCAAATTACAAGTGAGTGAAAAGCCCCCGGGAGGCATCCCATTCCAGTGCAGAAGGAGCATTAGGCTCGTCTGCAGTTATAAATGTAAGCACCCAAATGACAAACAGGCAAAAAGACCCAAATACTTTCAGATGTTTAGTCAATCAATCAGTGAAAAATAATTTGGGGAGAGGTCCCCCAGTAATCCCAGATGAGCTCCCAAATGTTGTACCCCAAACACGAGACCCCAAAATGTTGTCCAAAAAATGGGGCAAGACGTCTTTTTAAAGAAAAAGGAGCACTTTTATTTATCCTGGCACCAGCGACACAGTGCAGTTGGAGTTTGCAAAACTGTGTAACTGGCTTAAAATTTTGAGATTTTTATAGAAAGAACAATCACAAAGTAAATGTTGGGTGGGGGAAGAATGAAGAAGACCTTTGTTTCCCTTTGCTTGAGGACAGAGAAGTTTCACAGGAATTTAAGCCCAGCTAAGGAATGAGGAAGATCTTTGTCTACTAATTTCAGGATCATTATCTTTCACAAAAGGGGAACAACAGTTGAGAAGAATCAAGGTCAACTGATTCCAGGAACAATTGCCCTTCATAAAGGGAACAAAGATTAATATAGCAAACAAGTTACCAGGATGAAGGTGCATACAGAACAGTATGTTGGTGCTACAGTATAACATTAATGTCCATTGCTTGCAGAAATCTTGGTAACATCATTGCAGTTAAGTCAACAATCATTAAAAGACAAATTTAGTTTTTGAAAGATGTGTTGAAATATATTTACATACAATAAAGTTCAGTTGTTGCAGATGTCCAATTCAATGATTTTGAATATATTTACAGAGACGTGTGGCCGTCCCTCAAATCCAGTATCAGGACATTTTCATCCCAAAAGCTACTCAAATGCACAGATTATTCAAGTACTCATTTCTCAAAGATCAGTTTGACAACTAATGGTGCCTGCAAACAATAGTATTTACACTGTTATGAATATCTATTTGTAATTTACAGAGACCTAACAAAAATATTATTCCCAGTAAAGGTCAAAGAGTATCTTGAATCATATAAAATTAAGGGGGGGGGGAAGGAAAATATAACAAATAAAAATAAAAAGGAAATTTACCTCTTTGAAAACGAAATTTAAATAGGAAAAAAACTAGTTTGCCTATCTTGAATCAAACAGAACAAGGAAGCAAGTCTTCAACTAAACAGCAGGTTTTTGCTTGAAAATAGTCTGGACTCCATATCCTTGTCAGTGACCACACTTTCTTAGCTCAGAAGGAATGCAATACTAACAGTGAGTGGCAGTGTCCTCTTCAGTAGATGTTAGGCTCCCCCTAACAGTATTAATCAGCAATGAGATAGACAGATGAGCTGCGTCAGGGCGTTCTCTGTTACAATCTCTGGTATGACAATATTGGGTACATTTCTTTGACAATACCAGGGTAAATAAATTATGAGTTATATGACATTAAGAATCTGAGGAGAAATATTTCCATTTGTTCTATTGTTTTCAATCACCTAGGCAGAGTCACCTTCAAAAATGGTGCCACCCTAACCATAATACCACTGTGATCATTTTCAGGCAGAAATTTCATAATCTCAGTTGTAGAAGCAAGAACCCACCCACTGTGCATCCATACAGTGCCAGCAAAGATATCCTTCCTATGAAAGCCAGTGGGTGTTAAGTGTGATGGAGCAGTATCCATAGTATCCCTTGAAGTCACTAACTGGCTCTTCACAGAAATGTCATGCAGTCTCCAGACATCTCTGGTTTATTATTATGCAAGGTTGAATCTGCTACTGAATGGGAGTGTATGCTGAGTGAGGGAAAACCTGCCAAGCTTTTCTAAGCTGAGTCCAGCAGCTTTCTTCAAATCATTTGCTCGAAGAACGTGAGGCACAAGCAACAACACAGAAACACCGTCATCTTCCTTAGGCTAAGGCAGCTATCTAACGACGACCACCAGCCATATGGTGAGACACCCATTTCCAGTGATGGGTGCTGAACTGTCAGAATTCTGATTTTTATTTTGATGAATAAGCTCCATTTTCTTTTTCTTTTTTATTAGTATGTGTTTGTAACCATAATAAATACATCTACTATGGGAGATTGATGCATACACATATCACATCTTAAATTCTTCACACTTGCCCTATCCTCAGAGGAGACAAAGCCTGGAGTCACTTTTATGGGATTGGGATGGGGTAGAGACTTCATGAGTGGACAGGTCATGTTGAGAGAGGACTGGAGGACTTTGTGATGTAAGGGGTGGAGACTACTTGAGTGAACGGTGTCAGGAGGGAATTGGGGGACTTCTGGTACATGTGTCAAAGGGAGGCAGGACGTTTACTGTTTGGGGACCAGATGAGCACAGGAGTTAGTGTAGGAGAGATCAGTGCCCTGATGGACTGGCACCATATAGAACCTAGCAGAGTCCCACATGAGCAGAACTCATCACTTTCCATTGTCATAAAGTCTGTCTCCCTGTTTCCAGTCATTTTTTACTTTCAGTTTAAATTACTGATACATTGGATTTCTCAGATGTGTGTTTGGGTCAAAAATGCCCTTCAAACACCTCACATGTTCCTAGGCAGGGCTTTCAGAAGATGATGGAATAATAGAGGCACACACCTAGCTTGCAGTTAGAAGGTCGGGACTGGCTGAAAGTGGAGGGGAAATCACTGAGAACATGACTTGGAAGAGTATCTCCCACTCCCAGCTCCTCCTTTCCATGTCTATCTCCTTGACACCATGATGTAAGCACCTGCTGGGGACTTTCTACCATTCTGTTACCGGGTTTAGCCCTGCCAAGTGTGGACTGAAACTTTGGAAACAGTAAGCTAAAATAAATCTCTCCTCCTTTAGGTTGTGAGAGTCAGGTATTCTGTCCCAACAATGAGGAAAGTGAAAAGACATCATATATAAGAAATCATGCAATATTTAATCTTCTGTGTCTAATTTATTTCATTGAGCATTATGGTCACAAAATATGTTCACTTGCCTATAAATAACCCAGACTTATCCTACTCTCTGGCTTAGTAATACTCCATTGTGTATAAATCTCACACCTTTTATCCATTCGTCTCTACTGCACATATAAACCACTTCTAAGATTTAGCTATTGTGAGTTGTGCTACTATAAGCACGTATATGTTGGTAACACTGTAGTATGATGTCTTTAACAATGTGTGGAAAAAACTCAGAAGAGGTATATCTAGGTCAAATAAAATTTCTAAGCTTTTTTTTTGAGGAATCTCCATTTTTATTTACATAGCAATTTACTATCCTGAATTCCCACCAACAATGTAGAAGAGCTCTTTTATCCAGCAGCCTCACCAGCACTTGTTTTTTTCAGTTCTGATGCTACATAGCCATCCTTTCTAGAGTGAGGTAGAATCTAGGTGTTGTTTTCCTCAATAGGTTTTCTAATGCTCAATGATGCCAAACATTTTTGTGTACTTATTGGTCATTTAAGCTTTTTCTTTTGAGAAGTGCATATTTCAGTTGCCTATTTTAATTGGATCTTTTATTTGGGGATTCATTTTTTTTAGTTCTTTATATATTCTAAATATTAGTCCTCTGTGTGAAGGGCAGCTGGCAAAATTTTTTTCCTGTTCTTTCAGTTGTATCTTGAATTTTTTGGTTGTTTCATTTGCTAGGCAGGTTTTTAATTTGCTATAAGTTCCATTGATCCCTTCTGTATGCACCAGTACCATCCTGCTTTTATCACTGCTGCTTGATAGTATAATTAGAAATCTGGGGTTGTGATGTTTCCTGCTTAGTTTTACTGCTTGGGATTGATTTTGTTATTTTGAGTGTTTCTTGGTTCCACATAAGTTTTAAGACTGTGTTTTATTGTTAAGTGAAAAATGATGTTGGTATTTTGATTGAGATTCATTAAATTTATATTTAATTTCTGGTCATATGGCCACTTTGACAATATTGGTCCTGCCTTCCAGGAACAGGGATATCTTTTCATTTCCTGTGTCTTCTTTAGTGTCATTTTCCAACAAACTGAAGTTGTCACTGTAGAGGCCTTTTGCTCCCATGATTAGTTTGATCCCTAGATATTTAACTGTTTATAGTAAATGGAATTGTTTTTGGCTGGTTTTTTTTGGCAGTGGATTCATTGTCAATGCATAGGCACACTATTCATTTTGTGTGCTGATTTTGGATCCTGTTACACTGTTAAATTTATTGTTTCTGAGAGTTTCTGTAGGTATTTTTGGGTCTTCTCTGTTAGTATTCATGTCATTTTCAACAAAAATAGCTTGACTTCTTTCTTTCCTGTACACATCCTTCTCATTTATTTCTTTTTCTTTTCCTTTTTTTCTTTTTTTTTCTTTCTCCTTCTTTTTTGTCTGATTACTCTAGCTAAAAAGTTGGTACTGGATTGGTTCTGGTGGCTGATGTTTTGAGTACTACATTGAAAATGAGTTGTGAGAGTGGGCACTCTTATCTTGTTGCTGAATTCAGAAGGAATGCATCCAAGTTTTCCTACCTACTGTGATATTGGTAGTGAATTTGTCATAAATGGCTTTTATCTATCTATTCAAGATAAAATTCTTCTATATATATGCTTATCAAAGTTTTTATCATGAAGAAACACTGGATTTGTCAAAGGGTTTTTGCTGTGCCTATCGGGATGATTATGTGATGTTTGTCCTTATGTCTGCTTAGGTGATATGTTATATTTATTGAAGCTGATTTGTTCACAATATATGATCTTTTTAATAATGTGCTACTTTATGTATCTTGTTGAGAAGTTTTTCATCTACATTACTTTAGGATATTGACCTTTTTTGTTTGTTTGTTTTTTTTTGTTTGTTTGGTGTGTGTGTGTGTGTGTGTGTGTGTGTGTGTGTGTGTGTGTGTGTGTCTGTGTGTGTGTTGAGCCCTTGTCTGGTTTAGGTATCAGAGAAATGCCAGCTTCTAGAGTTCAGTTTGGTAATGCTCCTTCCCTTTCAATTTCATGGAAAAGTCTGAGTATGAAACATCCCTAAAGTTCTAGTGAATTCTGAGAAATCTCAGGTTTTCTAAGTTGGTTGGGTTTTATTACTGCCTCTATTTCATTGCCTGCTTGTTCTAGTCAGGGTTTTATTTATTTATTTATTTTTGGTTCAATTTTGGCAATTCATGTATAATTTTCCTATTTCTTCTGGGTTCTTTGCCTTTTATATATAACTTCTTTGCCTTTTATAATCCTCTGGATTTTGCTGCTGTCCTATGTAGTTTTGCCTTTTATATCTCTAATTGCATTCATACAGGGTTTCTTTCTTTTTTATGTTCTTTGGAGGTGTTTTGTTTTTGAGAAAAGATATTAATATGTAGTTTATGCTTGCCTTGAACTCACTGCATAGTCCAGGCTGATCCTGAAGTTGCAGTTGAGTCTCAATCTCTAAAGTAATGCTAGAATTACATGCATGTGCCACTACATCTAGCTTTGATAGGAATTTTTTTTTTTGGTAAGCTTGGCTAGATGTTTACCAATGTTATTTATCCCTTCAAAGAACCACCCTTTGGTTGTTATTTATGCCTTCAAACCAACTCTTTGGTTAAAGTTAAGGCTAGGATTTTTCTTCTCAATTTCATTAATTTCCATTCTAATCTGTATAATTTGTTTCCTTCTACCAGTTGCATATTTAGATGCATGTTGAGTTGCATCACAAAGTTATTTATTTGGAATCATTCTTTCTTTTTTATACGCACATTCACAGCTATAACTTTCCCTTAAAACTGCTTTCAGTATGTTTTATAGATTTTCATATATTGTGCTCCCCCTGTCATTGGATTTTAAGAACTTTTCATTTCTTCTCTGAGTTCTTTTTGTGGTCCATTGGTTACTCAATAATGTATTAACTGATTTCGTACATTTGGGTAGTTTCTGGTGTTTCTTTTTCTCTTGATTTTTACCTTTATTCTGCTATGATAATATGTGCACAAATATATCACTTATTTTGTATTTGTTGAAGCATGCTTTAAGGCCTAAGATACGTCGTACTTTATAAGATGTTCTATGTACTGCTGAGGAAAGTGCATATTCTGTTATTGTTGAATGGAACACTGTAGATATTTGTTAAGTCTACTTGTTCAGTGGTGTGGTTTAACTGATATTTCTTTGTGTGTGTGTGTGTGTAGTTTACTTATTTATTTGTGAGTGTGGGGTACTAAAGTCACTTACTATGATTGTATTAGCATATGTCTGTCCTTTTATGTCTTGTAGTTTTCATTTTACAAATTTAAATGTGCCAATATTCACTGTCTAAATATTTATGATTATCTCATCCTGTTGAATTGTTCCCTTTATGAGAGTGTAGTAGCCAACTTTATCTCTTCCTATCACTTGTTGTTTGCAGTGTAACATGTCTGAAAATAAAATAGTTATTCCTGCTAGCTTTCGGATTTGAGTACTATTTTCCATCTTTTTTTATTCTTTCAATTCATGTGCTTCCTTTTGGATGAGTTGTGTGTCTGATGGGCAATGTGTTAGTGTACTTTCTCTTGAGTCAGACTGTAATTCTGTCATTTGACTGGGGAGTTAAGATCATTGCCTCTGAGAGTTATTGTAAAGCATTTACTATACTGTTTTTCCAAGTGCTGATGATTTTGTGTTTCTTTTTCATTTGTTTTGTTTTGTTTAACTGCTTTCATAATTTGGTACATAATTTCTTTGGGATTTATGGTGCTAGTGGCCTCTCTGTGTCTAGAAGTCTCAAGTATATTTTCCAATGCTGATTTAATGCTCATGTATTTCTATAGGATTTCTTTGTCACAGACAGTCTTTACTTCTCTATCAATTTCAAAAGCTAATTTTATAGATATCAAAATCAGAGTTAATGATTACTTTGCTTTACCCCTTGAAACCTTTTATCCATTTCTCAAGACCTGTAAGTTTCCTGCTGGGAAATGTACATTATTCTGATGGGCTTGCTTTTATAGGTTATTTGCTGTGTAGCAAGCCTAATACCTCTTAGTCCTCTCCGTGTTGAATTTCTGGAATTTTGATTATGATGTGTCATGGAGAAGTCCTTTCTGCTAATAGCTATTTGAATTTTATATGACTCTGTTATTTGGATATTGAATCCCTTTTCTAGATTTGCAGTTTTCTGCTGTGGTAACAGTGGGTAAATTTTTCTTACACTTTTTGAGCTGACTTCTGACTTTTTCTTTATTTCTATAATTCTGAGGTTATTGGGTATTTTGAACAATCTAGAAACTGCTGGATCCAGTTTGCACGATGCCTTGCCATCCTTACGGTGTCTCTGAGTTTACTATCTACTACTCTCACCTTATCTTCAATTTCTCACTGTCTTTCTTATTCTTGTTCAAATCTTCTACACCTGCTTTCCATGGACTGTTTCCTACTTCACCTTTCTGCTTGGCTTCTTTTCATAATTTTTAATTCTTTACCAAAATGGTCATTCCTATTTTATATAGTCTTGCTTAACTCAATTATCTTATTGCTTGTTTCTTCTTTAGGCTCATTTAATATTTAATAAGTAAATCTTTTACCTGCTCAATTAAATCCCATTGAGCTCACTAAGTATCTTATGCTTTTGCTTATGTTAATTTTTTTATCTCTTAAACTGTTTTGACCACTTTTTTGTTTTGTTTTTGCTTGTGGTTTTCTCTACCTCAGTGCCTCTGAATTTTGGATTTCTGGAGGCACCTGATCGCCTTGCTTTTCCTAGTGCTGCAGTTGAACATCTGTCAGTGTAAAGAGACTTTGTCTCTGCTGTGGAGTTCTCGTTAGTAAGATTCTGTCTCCCTGTGATGTGTCCTTGGGTTTGGATATGGTTTGGCTCATCAACCTACTCAAGCATAGTAGAATCAGTCTCAGTCACTGCAGATTCTGGCTAGCAACCACTGAGGAACTCATGCATGCTGCTAGCTCTAATCTGTCATCTTATTTTTCAAATTCTGATTTTAAAAGGAAGCACCTTTGAGCTTCTGTGAAAGTCCTCTAGCATCAAGAAGGTGTTTTCCCTAGGGAGGTGGTAAAATCAACCCTACTCCTAATAATTCTGGTTCTGGGCACATGCCACGGTCTTTTCCAGTGCTTTCAATGTCAGAATCAGTTCCTTCCCCCATCAGTGTATTTTTGGGAAAGTTCTTGAATGTGTTGAATGTAAAGAAATATGAGTAGTGGGACTATTCTAAAATTAAGAAGTTGATAGGAAACTAGGTAAGAAAAGTTACCCTCATGGAACTTGTAAGCCAGTGGAGGGAGACACAATACAACAGGTGAACTGCACAGCATATTTAGATGCCATAAGTTGTCTGCAAAATAAGAAACAAATAATAATAAAGCACCAGGAAGAGGCACAATTTTTGAGAGGGTTGTTAGAAATGTTTCACTGTCCACTGAAGTCCTGAAGGAAGCGAGAGAGAGGCTTGTGGAAACCTAGAACAAGTGTGTTCCAGGTCAAGCAAGAGCAAGCACAAAGCCCCAAACTGGAGCACCTCTGATGGCTCAGGAACAGCAGGGAAGCCAGGGTGCCTGGAGCAGATGTGGGTAGAAGGATGTAGGAAATAAAGGATCAGAAGGAAACAGGTGTCCATAACTGAAGTTCTGGGAGCCGTGTAACCAGAAGCCCCCAAACTTAAGAGGTAGTAAATTAAAAGATATATACCCAGGGCTGGGGATTTAGCTCAGCGGCATAAGTGCCTGCCTTGCAAGTGTGTGGTCGTGAGTTTGATCCCTGGTACTGATAAAAATGAAAAAGACAAAAAAAAAAAAAAAAGATAAATACCCAGAGTTACCCTCCATATTTGATAAATATTTCTACATCAGCAATTTTATTCTCAATGTCCTAGAAAGTTAACATATGAAAAATAGAAAGGTGGTATGTCATACAAGAAAAGAATTATGATATTAAGCCCAATGATTAGTGTGGCTTACAGAGGGTATAGATTCTGCTAATACAGTCTTGTTTTATTAAATGTTTCTTTTCTTCTCCTTTTTTCATTCTTTCATCTTTTTTGGAAGGAGTAGAGGTGGAAGTCAGAGTGTGGGTTCACTACTTAAGGTTCACACATTTGCAAAAGCAAATAAATGCTCAGCCTGTTCCTGTGAGCCAGAGGACAAATCTATCCAGTATTGAACCTTTGACCTTTGTCTCACTGCACCTGAAGTACCTGAAGTAACTAGCTACTGACTGATGGCTTAATGAAGTAGGTGGGGTCCTTCAATCTACTGTTTAAAGAAACACATGTGTAAGCACCTAGCATGAGTAATTATGTAGCTTGCTTTCATTCATTTGACTACCAGTGATTTTTTCTAAAATTAGCAAAGGTTAGTAAAAGAAGAATACTTAAACTTCTTTCTTTTTATTTGTACACTGTAGTGAAATTTCATTTTCCTTGGGGCATAGATTATTGCATTTTTAGTCTCATATGTAAAGTGACTTCACATAGGACAGCGATGTGACTGTGTTTATAAATGTTTATCAGTGGCTCCCTAAATTTTATACACACACACACATATACTTGCACATGCCTGAATTCATGTGCACACACACACACACACACACACACACATACACACACACACAAAATTGTCATTACCAGGTGCTTCTAGATACTCAATATTTTAGGCTATCACAAGAAAATTATGAAATCATATGGTCTGTACACACGAACTTAGAAATGTACATAGTAGGTCTCTATATATAATTTTTCAATCCCAATGTGATAATTTTGTGTCACATACCCTTTTTCAGAGCTTGAATTACTATCTCTAAGATGACTTCAAAAAAGATACTCCGTCCCAAGATCTTTATTAGGCTTAGACCCACCTTTCCAGAAGTCATCACACAAATAAAATAAAATAAAGTAAAATGCAATGGTCCCTGACTTTATAACAATTTGGCTTAACAAGCTTTCAATTTATGATGTTGTAAAAACAATACACTAGTAAATTCCAAATATCAAAATTTGAATTTTCATCTCTTCTCTGTCAACATGCATTATGATATTGTCTCCAATGCTAGAAAATGTAGCGAGACATAATTCACATTGCCCACATGATCAGGAGGCTACCTAAGCAGTTATTTACTGTGTTTATGTTGCTAAACTATGGTATTTGGTAAGTTGGGTATATGAAATGGAATTTTACTTATAATGGTTTCAACTTACTATAAAGATAGTACCAGATACAATTCCATCATAAATTTAGAAGAATTTTTATTATTAAAATATCTCAAAAACTCAAATTATTTATTTTTGTGACTAAAATGCCTAATGCCAGCAAATTCAGTACACGAGGTCTCATTCTGGGCTGCTTCGCTTGTCCCTGGCTTGCAGTCCTCTGCCAGGCAACTGTCTTAATTTGTCCTTTTCTTCAAACCTTCCTTTACCATATCCTTATCTTCTCCATGGACCTAGGCCTCTCCTGTTCTCCTAACAGACCAACAAATTCATTTCCTCAAGAAGACCTCCTGCTTACTAATTCCTTCCTATTACAACTCGATTGAGCTACCAGTTGATCTATCTTCCTGTAATTTTTCATTTTAAAAAGATTAATGATGCCTACAGCCAATACAAAGCAGCTACCACTAGAGCTTTGAAAGTCCTCTAATGTTGAGCCACCTTATTTTCCTAGAATTTACATCTGCTTGTCTGCAAGCATTATCTAGGCCAATTACTGTCTCCAAACACATTTACAGTTCCCCCCGCTTTTGCTGTTGTTTCTCCATTTCCCCACAAGCCTACCCATCCTTCGAGGCCCAGCTCAAGTTCCATGCTCTCCATGAATATCAGTAACAGTTTCTCTCCCTTTATCCAAAAATTATTTCTCTGACTTCTTAGTCCTGTTTGAATGTGGAATCCTCATGAAGCACATTTTACTTATTACCTTCAAGTAACTAAATTTTATCTTACTGACAAAAGTATGTCTGAAAAATAGCAAGATTGTAAAACTCAAAAGATATTTCTGAGTAAAGGAATTCATAACTACTGAACATTAAAAAACTATTACATTCTGAAACTATATTGATTGAAGAGCATATGAACACCTTCCTTTCCTCCAGTACAGAATTATCTGTGATAACACTCAAGATTCTGCTGAATAAACCTGGAACTAGTAAAAAAATATATATATATAAAGGTGTAAAAAATAATGTGTATAGAATAAGATACAAAGGGTAGAGACAGTCAAGTACATAGACTGGCAAATAGATTAAACCAAACACTTAAATGAAATATAGGGTTTTTTCTTCCTATCATATAAACATAAAAATCAAACATTTAAAAATAAATGCATGCTTTTTCCTAATAGTATAAATTAAAATGTAACACTTAATAACAATTAGAGTGTGCACCATGCACTGTAATTCTCACCAAACTCCTGTGCAGTGTATACCGATGCCCAGTCCAGAGTCGAGGGCACTGAGACCTGGGGTGGTGAAAAGGCCCATCCAGGATCACTCAGCACTCACCACGGACAGTCTCCACTGCTAGAGATCTCATGCTTCAGCTGTCTCTGTCACCATGCATCAAATTTCAGTGAATGCTACTTTGCAAATCATCATCACATACACTTTTTTACTTTATTCTTTTTGGATGGAGAAGGCTTGGATTTGTACATTTTAAAAACAGAAAAGGTGGAATTTGGAGTATTTATGACATATATGAGATCTCAGAGCCTAAGTTTGACAGAGAGGGAAAGAAAGCCATTTAGTACATTCTAACATTATGCATAAAGTGCTCTCTGGATTTGTAACTCAAGGACAGGATTTTTATGACCCTATAGAACCAGAGTTTTCAGAGTAAAGCTGCCTGGTCTTGAAAATGTAAGCAAGAAGCTGAGACTACAGGGCTTATACTGACTCTGCCATCAAACTGAGGAATCCTGACTAACCTCTGCTGTTTCCTGTCAAAGTATTTTTTACAATGAACCTAACTTAGCCAGGAAAAAATTTGAATAAATAGTTTGTACTACACCAGTGATTCCTTCTCTCTCTCCAATTTCTAACAAAGAAGCTATTCCATTTTTAACTGTTTTATATTATTGGGCTTCCAAGAAAGACTGAATTTAAACAAAATGTTTCTCAACTGAAAAATAATAGCTATTACATAGGAAGAAGGTCTCTACTGCCTGCCTAGCTCTAATGGTCTAGAGTTAAATGAGTCTGAGTAAATATATTTATCATTGACTAGATTCCTTTATTTTGGAACCATTTTATATTTTTCATAAAGTCAACATGTAAAATGCACAAACATATTCAAATAAATGCATTTGCATATCCTGATATAAAGTATGCAAAAATATTTTGGATTTTCCATTTTTATTGTCAATAAATGGTAGTCATAAGTGTGAAAGAAATTGGTAGCAACATATCATTAATGTAAAATCCCCTTCTACCCAACGTGTTGCATTTTGAACTTGCCAGACCTGGATTCAGGATGGCTCTGTTGCCTCCTAGCTGAGTAACCTACTCTCTAAGCCTCCATTACCTCATCTCTAAAGTAAGGTTTTTACAAAGATTAGATGAGATGATGTATAAAACCTCAGCACATTTCCTGGGATATAGAAGCAATTATTAGATAATAAAGCTCATATGCTGATTTACATTTTTACTTACCAGCATTCACAAGCAGAATGCATAGTGTACCATTTGATAAGAAATTCAAACTATTGTAAAATTATCTTTAAATCCATCTTTGCAGAGTCCTTCATTGATTTTTTCATAAACTATACCTCAAGTGGTCTCTGTGATTGGTACTGTGCTAGTAACAGAGCATATGCTAGAAGAAGAAGCTCTTCCTTTCAGGAGCTAATGGTCTGGATTAGCAGGCATGAATATCACTGCTTGACACACAAGGGAGAGTCCCATGATGGATGGACTGAGCATTAGGAGATCAGATGAGGAGGTGCAAGGCTAGGGGCCTGAAAAACAGAATTATGTGGAGGAAAAGGAGGGAGGTGTGAATTATCTTATGAAACAGGAAACAGTCAGGCAACTGAAATACAAAGACATTTTCCAGGCAAGAAGATATCAGGTGCAGCACTGATAAAGTTTGCTCTGTCTGCAGTGAGGGGGCAGATGAGGAGGTGGAAGAAGTCAAAACTGCAGAGGGGATGGCCATGTGCCTTGAAGGCCATATTTAACATCCAGATGCTATTCTAAGAATCTTGAAAAGCTGGACCACATTTTCAAATATGGCAGTGAGAAGGGAGAATGTCATATCTTAAATTTTTTTTCCAAAAACTTTCCTGGAATTATTTTAAAGAATTGATTAGAGAGAAGGAAAGAAATCCAAGAGTTTCTCTAGATTCCTGTCTTAGTTACTTTTTACTCATTGCTGAGACAAAATACCTGAAGCCCAAGTTGGGAAAGGAAAGTTTATTTCTTACAGTTTTTGGAGGTTTTAGTCCACACTCAGTTGGCTCCAAGACAGGCAGACATGGCTGGGCCGCAGTTCATGGTGGCTGCAAACAGCAAGCAGAAACCAGAAAAGAGCAAGACACACCTTCTTCCTGCCATTACATCACATCCTGGCTCCACCCCTATGTGGGTGGAGCACTGACACCATCAATCCAAGCACTAGACAATGAACCATCACAAATGCACAATGAAAACTCATGAGGCCTGGGGGCCATAGACATAAACCATGACATTCAAACCCTGGCCCCCAGGACTCATGTACATCCTTTATACAAAAGACATTTAGTCCACCTCCAAGAGTTGCCAAAGTTCTAAGTTTCAGAATTGCTGAACAGTCCAAGTCCCAAGTCTCATCCAAGATTTGTGGCAAACTTAACTGTAACCCCTTGTACAAATGAAACAAGGTTAAGCATTTCTGAAATGCAAAGGCACAAGATAAACATTACCATTCCGAAGGGGAATATAAAGCATTGGAAACAAAGCAAGTCCAACATCCAGCAGGACAAACATTAAGTCCTAGAGTTTCATGCTCAGAATATGAAGCAATCTGGTTGCAAGCTCCAAAAGGCGTGGGTGATTTCAACCCCATGGAACTTCCAGGGATTTCAGCTCCCACAGCTTTTCTCTGAAATCCTCTCTGCTCACTTTTTGCAGCTTTCTTTGGCTCACCCAAGTTCCTGGCTTTTCCAAATTTCTGGGGTCCCCACTGCACCTTTGGCTTCACCTTTACATCTTCACAAATTACCCTCTCAGGAGCACACTACTTGGCCTCCCAGGCCCATTGCAATCGAGGTGGAAGCCATCTTACTCTCAGAATTTGTGCATTTTCCTTGCACCTAAAATCAGCACCTTGTGGATGCCGCCAAGGTCTGCTGCCAGCTGAAGCAGTAGCCAGGCTTTTCTCTCTCTCTGCTGTAGGAGTCAGTTGCCTGGAGCACAGGTTTCTGTTTACCTGATTGTGATGAAAAGCTTCTCTATGTTGCCACCATTCTGGAACCTCATGTGGCCTCTGTCACCATTCTGGAGCATGGTGCTCTGCAGCTTTTCCCTCTGAACAAATTCTTTCACCTCTGCAGTGAGGCTGCAAAGGGTGGGGACCTGCTTCCTGGGATGCCCCAGGGCCATCTTTCTTATCACTCTGTTTCTCTTTAGCAATCAAAATCTCAACTCTATCTTTACAATCCACAGCCTTCCTGGCATTTTCCTTCTGGTCAAACTCACAGTATTTCAAATTATCCTGCTGGCCTATTTGCTCTTCATTTGCAACATAAAACTGGCTAAAAGCCCCCAACAATAGCCATGCCACAGCCTCAATGTCTGATTGCTTTTTAATTTCTTTTTCAAGATTAATCAGTCCATTGCCCTTTGTCTCAGTCTCAGGCAAAGTCTCTGGGCATGAACAAAATGCAGACAAACTTTCTGCCAACCCATAACACACATCAAGGGGAGTCCAACAACCAGTGCAGTCCCTCTTGTCAGCAGAAACCTCGTAAGCCTGATCTTTACCATTAGGATTTCTATCAGCCTTTTGGTCTCCTAAGCTGTGACCAGAATCTCCTCTACAGAACAGCCCAAGCTGGTCCAGCTCTATGCATCCAGGTGACATGTCTGAACCTTTCCAAACTCTGCCCACAAGCCATTTCCAAAGACTCTTGAAAAACATGGTCAGCTATAGTCACAGCAAAGGACCCCACTCTCGGTACCAAATTCTGTCTTAGTTACTTTTTACTTGTTTCTGAGACAAAATACCTGAAGCCCAAGTTGGGAAAGGAAAGGTTTATTTCTTACAGTTTTTGGAGGTTTTTATCCACACTCAATTGGCTCCAGGCAGGTGGGCATGGCTGGGCCACAGTTCATGGTGGCTGCAAACAGCAAGCAGGAACCAGCAAAGAGCAAGACACACCTTCTTCCTGCCATTACATCACATCCTGGCTCCACCCCTATGTGGGTGGAGCACTGACACCATCAATCCAAGCACTAGACAATGAACCATCACAAATGCACAATGCAAACACATGAGGCCTGGGGGCCACAGACATAAACCAGGACAATTCCGTTCCTCATCTCTCACAGGAGAATCAATAATAATCCTCCTAGGTCAATATTCAGGATGTCCTCACACAGCTGCTGTCACCAACTCTCTTGCTGCTCCTTGTCCAAACCACCATCCTCTCCCCAGACTGAACACCCTCCCCTCCAACAGTTTCCTCCTCCACCACAGCTCTTCTTGCCCCTACAGCACCCTGAAGGTCTGTAAAGAAACAGATCTGATGTTTATCCTTTGCTCAGAACCCCAAACTCTTTCTATCTCACTCAAAATAGAGACCAAAGTACCTCTCCCAATGGTGATCCCCTGGCAAATCCCTACTTCCTGAGCTTATCTCCCTCCACTACCCATGCAAGGCAGGCGTTCACTCCTGCACTCAACCTGCCCCTTGGAGATCTTTAAATTCATAAGGTTCTTCTGCACAGATTATTTGCCTGGTCCCTTCATGGCTAACTCAGGTACACCTTCCTGGTCTTTATTCAAGTGTCATCTTCTTAATAAGTTCTTTTTGACTACTCTAACTATTCAGCACCTTGCACACAGTTTTCCCCGTATCCTGGCTTCATTGTTTATTTTACCTATTTGTTTCACTCCTTTCTTTCTTCTTCTGCCCCATCAATGGGGCTGTGAAGCAGCAAATACCTATTTCTCACAGCTCTGGAAGCTGGGAAGTCAAAGTCCAAAGCTGGTGGGGATCCAGTGTCTGGGAAGGGCCTGCTCTCTGGTCACAGCTGGACATCTCCCTGTAACCTCATATGGCAGCTCTCTGGGTCTCTTTTATAAGGACTTTAATTTTTTTATGAGTCCTGTGACCTGATAACTAATTACCTCCCCAGCCCACACCTCCTGACACTCTCACCTTAGAGTTAGGATTTCAATGTATAAATTCAGAAGACACACAAACATTTCCTACTGCAGCTGGTACACTTGCCTGTTTCTGTCTGGTACACTTGCCTGTTTCTGTCTACCATGTCCCCAGCACCTGGAATACTGCTGAGAACTCACCAATATTCTCTTCAATTAAGTAACTGGATAGTATGGAAGCAAAAAGGGTATGTGATTACTAAATCAGTCCCTTGGCTGGCTTGGCACCATCCTAATCCCAGTACAATACAACATAAAGGGCAGAAAGAGACTGGTCTTGCCCCTTGCTTGATTTGCTGCCTTATGCCCACCATGATCTCTTTTGCCTCTGCCATGCCACCCTGCCTTGGAGCCAGCTGGTTATGAACTGAAACCTCTACAAACTGTGTGCTAGATAAACCTTTCCTCCTTTAACTCTGGGTATTGGGCATTTTACCTCAGCAACTAAAGATGAGTAGCTAGGACAGATACCAAGGTCAGTTCTGAGATGACAGTAAAGCATCAATAAGACAGTCAGTGAGTTACTTGAAAAAGTGATGTGGGACTCACAGAGAGATATGGGCTGAAGATGTGTCTCAGGAAACAGCCTATTGAGTGCTTACTATAAGTACAGTACAAGGCTGAGTGTGGTGGTGCATATATGTGATCTCAACCCTTGGAAGGCTGAGGCAAAATCTTCACTATGAGTTTAAGGCCAGCCTAGACTGCAAAGTGAGTTTAAGGCCAGCCTGGACTGTAGAACGAGAACCTGTCTCAAAAAAAAAAAACAAAAACAAAAACAAAAACAAAAGAAAGCACAGTACAGGGTGGGATCATTGAGGAAGACAACATAGTAGGAAAAGACTGTGAACTAAATTTTTCTCAATGCTATACTTAAAATCTTACATAAATGAACAGAAATTGTCTAAATTCTTGTGCAGTTTACTACATGTATCTGAATTTTAAACAGTGTTGTCACTGATATCCTCCACTCTTCCAGATAATGGAAATATGTTGTTAAATTGTTCCACTAATCCACTAATTATAGTGCCTGTAACTGGTGTCAGTGGTAGAAATTAATTAATATTGCTACTTACATATATTAAGGAATACTTTCAAATTAAGTCAACAACTATTTTATTCATAATATGTGTAAGACATTTAAAAAGTGCTCAAAACATACTGATTCCCTTTGCTTCCTCAAAGATCAGGAGAGATAAAGGATCCATAGCCTTGCTGTCCCCTGCAGTGTCTGACAATTTGGAGAGGAAGTGTTTGTGAGAAAGGTCCTGTTCTTTTATTCAAGCCCAGCTAGTTTCCACGCCCTTCTCTGTCACTTCTGAATTATGAATTACTTACTCTTGGTCCCATTTTTCTTACATTCCAAATAAGATCATGATAGAAATTTTACAAGGCTATTGTGCAGATTGCCAATATTCATATTTAATGTCTAACACAAACTCTTTCACAATAAAAGCTTAGAGAGATATGTTCTACAATTCACAATTTTTTCATTTACTAAGTGGGAAGGAGGGTTGGTTAAATATTACTACTATTTTTTTTTTTTTGGTTCAAGCAGTAAAAGTATCCCTGGATAGTGATACTGTCCCAGTTGCAGGCAGTCACAAATGCACAGTGTCTGGGATTTATGAGTTCAGTAAATATTTGTGACTGCTGAGTATTGTGAGGCAGAGATAGAGACAAGGGGCTACCCAAACTGCTGAGTATGTCTCCAGTGATTCAGTTCTCCCTGGAAAAAATTGTAGAGTCTGAATTAAAAGCAAAGTATTTGCTTGCACACATTTCCACTACAATCTAAGTCAAAAGTCAATCTTACAGCACACGACTGAATAGTTTACAACACAAATACTATATTATGCACAATGTCATCAGTGTCACCATAATCAGCAACATGCAGAGATTCAATTAAAAGTTGCACTGTCAAATGAGACATCAGATACTTCTTCAGCTGTTCCCACAGAGGGACAAATGATTCTCCCATAATTATGATTTGTGAGATTAAAGTAGTTTGGGTTCCATGCCCTTTATTGATTTATATGTCTCATAGTGCTTTTCAATCATCAAATTTAAGATGTTTCCAGTGAACCAAATAAAAGTTGGCTGTGAGGTCATTCCATGAGGGGATCACCAACATAGAGCATACGCTGACCCCTTGGTTTTTGTCTTTTGAGGTTTGGCCTCTAATTTAATCTGTGTTTCTCAATATTTTAATGTGGGTCAGATTTCTTCTCTGGAAATACAACTGAACCTTAATTATTCCAGGAAAACTGGTCTGCTTTTGAGCATCCCTCTAACACTGTCTCCTTCTACTCAGCAGCCACTATTATTTACTGAGCTCCAAATCCTGAATACTGGGTGTTTTGCCTGCCTGTAACTGGCACAATCACCTCATGAGCTAACAAATCAGTCAACAGAGACTCAAAAGGTTATCAACTGTTAAGTGCCAGTTTTCTCCCAATTCAGGACTCAGAAATCAGATTCACCATAATGAACCAAAACAAAATCATAAAGTTAATGGTGCATCCTTTTTCATCTTTTTAAAACTAGTATGCTTGTCTTTCTCTTTACATATTTAAATCCACCTTTATTAATGATCATGGTCAAGCAGAGTCAATTTTTGTATTCTATAACATGCCTTTTTTAAAAAGTTGAAAGTTGGCAAATTCAAATCTTGGAACCAGCACCCTGTGCCAGCCACCACTGGACTGGAACAGCCAGACACCAGCCCCTTCCAGTGCAAGAGCTAGCAAACAAGAAGTACCAATCACACACACACACACACACACACACATCATAAGCGATCAGCTCATCTGCAGAAAAACAGGCTGTGTTAATAGCTATGGAGGTGAAATGCAATTGGATGACTGAGTTGCTTTGGTGTTTCACTCAACTGCAGGACTACGGCCAGTGTTCTGATCACAGGTGCAGAGGATAGTGGTACACAGTGTGACATATAAGGGGATCTCCTTCTGAGAGTTGCAGCCATTGTTGATTCCCTATAGTCTTGTTTTGGAAGTCCTATATCATTTCCATTGTTTTGTTGGGTGAAGTTTTTTTCTCTTTTTGATTATGTCAAATCCTATAGCAGGAGCAGCTATTTCAAAGATAGCAAGATATATTATAGTAGCCATTTTGGATTTACCATTGGCTTGTTTATGCAGTATATTATTGCAGTCATTTTTTTGTTTTTGTTTCTGTTTTATTCTATTTTGTTTGATTTTCACTATATCCGAAGTTATCTGCAGCTATTTTGAAGATATTAAAAGTCATCATGGTAACTATTGTTGATTTTATAATGTTTTGTAATGTATCTCATACACTGGTTTGTTCTGATTGGTTTTATTCTGTTTTATCCCTTTAAAATAAGAAAGTTTGCAAATTCATGTCTACCTCCAGGATTTTGACAAAAATGAAATAAATTCAGACTAGAATATGGCTGTCAGAACCTGTTTTCCATCACTGTTAAACCTAATTAAATCTGGAACAAGCCTACGATCTAATATATGCAACACATATTTCTAAATATCACAGATATTTACAAAACACCTATATGTGTCAGACACTCTACAAAGTATCAGAAACATCAGCACAAAACCCACCTTTGTTGTCCAGATGCTTCCAGCCTAGAGGGTAACCTACTTAACTGGAAATATTTGTTAAATAAGGCCTAATATTGCCTCATTTTATCTTCAAATCAACCCTGTGAGGTATTATTATGACCGTTTCTCAGACTGAGTCTCAAATAAATGACAACATGAGCTCCCAAGAAAAGAACTAGAAATCATGCTCCACAGATCTGCGGGCCTTCCGGGTGTGGGTGTGTGGGTGTGTGGGTGTGTGTGGGGGTGTGTGTACCCGCAGGACTGGTATGCCTGGGAAGACAACCCTGGGGGAAAATGAGAAGGAACACAATCCTCTAGTCTAAGGACGGTTCTGATACATCTTAGGTCTTGCTGCTCTCCTGTGACCCAGCCCTTTGCCTCTGTCCTTATTGTCATTTAATAGACTGAGACTGTCACATGAGGAGCTCACCTGTCTGCCTCCCCCAGCCTCTGCTCCTTTCCCCTCCTCCACCTTCCTTTCCTGCCATGATCTGTGCAACCCTGGGAAGACAGGCTCTTACCCGGGTAACCAGTCCAGAATCTTAGAAGGTGTAGCACTAAGATAGGATAGAGTTTTGTTTTGTTTTGTTCTGCTTTGTTTCATTTGGTTGCTTGGTTCTTCTGGGGGAGCAGGTATTTATTTTTGGTTTAGTTTTTGTTTTTGTATTTGGTTTTGGTTTTGTATTTTATCCATTGGTAGGAGACAAAGCAATTCCAAGCCACAGGTCAGATTTTCTTAGTTTCCCACTTAACTAATAAATTGTTGATAGTTTTGTGGAAGAAAAACAACAGAAACAACAAGAAAACAAAAAACTTGGGAAAAGATCATCAAAGAGGGGCTTATTCTGTTCAAGATCATCTTCAAACTTTATTTCAACAATTAGAGACATGAACAAGCCAACAGACTGAAGAGGACAGATGACGTCACAGAAACTATGGACTTCTGAGTAAAATGAATCTTTTTTTGTCCTGCTCTTTAAAGGCCAGCAACAGTGTCATCTAACTCGAGATTCCTGAACCCCTGGGTAGTCTTCTTCACTGTGTTCGCGGTGGTGGGGATCCTGGCCATGATTGTAGGACTGCTCATTCACTTTTTAGCTTTTGGTAAGTATCAGAGATTATTGTTGTTACTTTTCAGACCAAATAATGAAATGCACTTCAGATTAAAAATGCAGTCTTCCCTCATTTGTTGTTCTAATTCTTTCTTTCCTCTTTTCTTTCCATCTTTCTTCTTTTTTCCTTCCTTTTCTTTCTTGCTCATTTTCTCTCACTTTCTTGCTCTCTTTCCCTTTGTCTTTTGTTTCTTGTTTTTGAGATAAAATCTTGAAAACACAATTCTCATGCCCAAGCTTGTGGATTACTGAAATTACACCTGTGGCTACTTTTGTTTCTTAATATACGATTATCTTACTTAGAGTTTTCCCTAAAAATATATTCATATTTCCTTTGAAAAATCATTTTTATATTAAAGATAGTAAAAGACAACAAAAGACAGAACAAAGCCAATCAAGACAATGCAGTGAAATTGGTACAGGACTTCAGGGCAGGACATGGGGATAACTGTAATAGTACCTTAGTGTATCTTGTTATCACAATAGTTGTCTATTCAGTCAGGTATAGCAGTCAAACTAAAACCAGAGCATTATAAAATAATAAAAAAGTATTGAATAGAGCAAAACAATTAATCAGAACAGAGCAAAACAGTGAAAACAATATTGGCCTTCAAAGACAAGACTGAAGGAAATCCTCCATACTTGCTATCTTGCATAGGGTCATCCTCCCAGGAGAGGCTCAGACTGCTGGCCCCAGGCTTGCATAATCAGCCAAACAATACAAACATCTAGTTGCTTTATGTTACATTGCTGCTAACAACTCTAGCTGTCCTCGAAATCATCCAGTTGCAGGGGGGGGGGGGTATTGTCACGTGATATTTGATTCTCAGCCCATGCACAGCTAGGCTCATGGGAGACGCTGACTTGTTCTCTCCCTGGTGCAACCGCAGCTCGCTGCTGCCACAGCTGACCTGAAAAATCATTTTATCACTTCTCTTCTTTGCGCCTTTAAAATATACTATACCAAACCTTGTTATCCAGGTTAGAACCATTGTAAATTTTTTTAAAAATCTCTTCCTAATTTTATGATGCTGATATTTGAGTTTGTTTTTTATTTGTTTTTGTTTTTTGCTAGTAGCACAATTGCCTTTTTCAGAAAATAACGATAAAATCGTAATATTGGAAACTCATTTTATCATCTCAAATTTGAATGTAAATATTTGCTAATTCATTCTCTGTTTTCTGAAAACACTCTTACATAAAGCAGAAATTTATAATTATCAATAGACAAATTTTCAGAACAGGTAATATCAAACTTATAGAAAGTTATTTTTTTACTATTTCTACCTTAAATTAAAAACTTTCTTATCTGCACCTGTTTTCAGCATGTAATAATTACATTCATCATTAGGAGTTGATGCTTAGCATATCCGAACTTCTTTTTGATCCTTTCCCACCCTTCCCTCCACTCTCTCTCTATCTCTTGGTTCCCTTTCCTTTTGCCAAAAACCTATGACCCTTCTTCTTATTATTTATTTTTTATTTTGTTCTTTATAGTTTTTTAAATTTTTACTTAAGGAGAAAAAGTAAAAAACCAAAAAAGGGTACAAGTTATACAGAATTTCAGAAAAACAGTAGGAAATCACTAGTTAATGGATTGCATATTGTCATCTTAGAAATAATTGTTCAAGTTACAAAATTAAAGCTTATAAAGTGGACATTCAAACAGTGAGACAGCAAACAGTTCTGTTCAATGATCCAACAAAACTCAGTAATATGGTTATCTATCTTATACACTTAAATATACATGCAGTTATGTCCTTTAGAGTATTTTCTTTTCATCTCTTTTGTACAATGACAATTACACATTTTGGGCTTTATTATTCCCATAGTTCTTATTACTTTTTTTTCAAGAGAGTAAAACCAAATGTGACATAACAGAACAGAGTCAGTCAAATCAAAAGGATGGACATAATGTAAAAACAAAATACAAGGTGATCAACAATGGTTACCATAATGCCTTTTGCTGTCTTAAAAATAATTGCCTATATCATCAGTTATAATAAAATTGAACAAAACAGTAAAGAACAAAACCAATAAAACCAAAACTTTGGAGACATTACAGGACTTCAAAAGAAGATAATAGTCAACCAGAATGGGCATCATAATGAATCTTATTGTCTTCACAGTTTTTGCATATACTTTTGAACTTGGTACTATCAAGCAAAACAGAATAGAGGAAAATCCAAAACAAGATGGTGAAAGCAATACAGGGTTTCAAATCAAGTTAATAGGAAATCAAAGTGGGTTATTATAATATATACTGCTATTTTTATTTATTTTCCCTTAATTAAAAGGATAAAAATGAAAAAGTAAATAATAAAAAAAGGAGATTGAGTTAAAAAAAAAAGGGCATAACAACAAAACAGCACAGGTCAAAACATAACCATTTAAGCAAAATAGTGTTTCACCACAAGATAATCCCGACATAAAAGTAGTTACCATAGTGTCTCTTTCCTTGAAATCTTTGAGTATAACTTCATATACTGTAGCATCAAATATATCAAGACAATGTAAAACCATTCAAGAGAATGGCAGGATTACAGGGTATTTAGAATCAACTAACAGAAAGTAAACAATGGTTTCTGTATTATTCCCTTGTCTATAAAAGTTTTTGTTTATATTATCACATATAAAATCCAATAAGATACAACATGTTAAGACCGATGGAGACAGAAGAACAAAAGCTTGATGGGACTTCAAAACAAGATGATATTAAATCAGCACTAGCTATTATGATGTCTTGTTTTCTCCAAAATAGCTGTTCCTACCATCCAACCTTCTCTGCCTCATTTCTGTTGAGCTCTTTTTCTGTCATTAGTTGTCAGTTTGTCTTCTTCATTTTGCTTTCTGCTCCATTCATTGTGGCCTCTCTGCCACTGTTTCTGGAATCTTGGTATTTTTCTTTTTATAATATCCTGCAGTATTCTCTGTAGAGTTGAATTGGTGGTTGCAAATTCCCCTATTTCCTCTTTATCCTGGAAGCACCTTGTTTTTCCATAAATTTCTAGGGACAGTTTGCAGGATATATCAATCTTGGCTGGAGGTTATTATCTTTCAAAGCTTGTATTATTTGCCCCCACGCTCTTTGTGATTTGATGGTTTGTGCCGAGAAATCTGCTGTAATTCTGGTGGCTGTTCCCTTGTAAGTGATCTGTTTCTTGTTTCTGACGGCTTTTAATATTTTGTTCTTATATTGGATTTCTGGAACTTTGATTATTATATGCCTGGTATAGCTCTGTTTGGGTTGTAGGTGGCTGGGGTCCTGTATGCCTCATACATCTGAGTATCTTTCCCTTTTGGTAAATTAGGGAAATTCTCCTGGATTATTTCTGTGAATAGCTTTTATAGTTCATTTGTTTGTGTCCCTACTTCTTCTTTCATGTTCTGAATTCTTAAGGTATAGATCCTCTTATTATCTTCTATCCTTTGTATTATTGCTGTTTGTTTCCTTGTTATTTTTAAGAAGTTTTTCATTTCATGCTCCCACCTTACAAATCTGTCCTCCAGTTCAGATAATCTATCCTTAGTTTCCTTCAAGCTGTTATGCCAGCTTTCAGTAGAGTTTTTAGTTTCCTGGTAATGTCTTTGAACCTGCTTCACGTATCCTGTGTTTTCTCTATTTTCTCCATCAAACAATTCTCCCCTTTTTTTCTGTTCTCCCATTACACCATCTGTTTTTTATTGGGCAGTGCTTAGCATTTCTCTAATTGTTCTACTTATATCTTGATTTATTTTGTTAAATACTTCTCTTTTGAACTCATCTATGAGGCTCTGAGACTTTAGCTGTTCCAGTGGTAGCACCGGGATTGCATTTCCAGTTGGTTTCTCTCAGCTTAGTTTGTTCTTGGGTTTGCAGGGTATATCTCCCCTTGCTTAGGACTCTTCATACTGCATCATTCCTGGATTCTAAGCTGGCAATCTCAGAGAGCCTCTGTGGCTGCTGTGATCTGTCTGCCATGTTCCCCCTTGTTCTTTATTGTTATTTTGGGTTTCTCATACAAGAGACATTGTGAAATATTTAAGCTTATGTGTTTATTTAATTTCACTTGACATTGCGGCCTCCAGGTGAATGCATTTTCCTATAAATCATTCAACTTTATATTTCTTTATGACAGAATACTATGCTATTATCTATAAATACCATAATTTTTCTTTTGTCTATTGATAGATAGATGGGCTCCTTCCAAGATTTAGCTACTATGAATTGTACTGCTATAAACATAAGCATGTATACATTATTATGGTATTGTCTTTAACCCTTTGAGGAAGGTACCTACAAGGTTGAATATAATTTATGTTTTTTTGTTTTTGAGAAATCTCCATACTAGTTTCCATAATGGTAGTACTAATTTACACTCCTACCAACAATGTAAAAGTTTCCTTTTTCCCCCACAACCTCTCTAGCATTATTTGATTTTTTGATGATGGCCATTCTTTCTGGAGTAAGATGGAATCTCAGTGTTGTAATTTGCATTTCTGTAATGGCCAGTGATGTTGAGCATTCTTTTAGGTATGTATTGACTATTTCTGTCCTTCTACTTCTGAGAAGTTTATATTTATTTCAGTTGCCCATTTTTCAATGGGGTCTTTTACTTTGGGAGTTCTAAGGGTTTTTTTAGTTCTTTATATATTCTAGATATTAGTTGTTTGAGGAATTTCTGGAAAAGTTTTTTTCTCACTGTATAGATTGTTTCTTCACTTGGTTGTTTCCTTTGTTGTGCAGAAGCTTTTGATTTTGGTATTACCCCATTTGTTGGTTCTTCACATTATTTCTGCAATTGGTGTTCGTTCAGAAAGTTCTTGCCTACCTATGCCTTCAAGAGTTGTGCTTATTCTTTCTTCCAGAATATTAAAGGTTCCTACATTAATATTTAGATCTTTGATCTTTTGGATTTTACTATAAGATAATGAGAGATATGGGTCTAGATTCATCTTCACATGTACAGCTAGTTTACACAGCACCAATTCCTAAGAGGCCATCTTTTACCCAGCATATGTTTTTGCTGAGGATTTTTTCTTCATGGTCTGTTCTGTTTCAATGGTGCATACATGTGTTTTGTGCCCATGCAATGCTTTTTTTAACACTGTCATTTTGTAATGGAACTTGAAGTGTAGGATTGTCCTGCCTTCCTCTCTGCTCCTATTCCCCAGGGTGGCTTTTTCTGGGAGTATTCTGGTTCCATATGAATTTTAAAATTCTTTTCTCTAGTTCTGTGAGGAATACTATTGGTCTTTTGATTGGGATTGTATTAAATTTGTATATCAAGTTTGAAAGTATGCTCATTTTGATAAGACTGGTTCTATCACCCAGGAATAAAAGCTAATTTTTCATTTCTGGAATGTACTCTTAAATCTGTTTTCAAAGCACTGTAGTTTTTGTTAATATGAGTATTTGACTTCCCTGGTTAGGTCAATTTCTCAGTCATATATTTTCTTCATGCTATTGTGAATAGTATTGTTTTTCTGGTTTCTTTCTTGATGAGTTCATCACTGGTGTGCAGGAGCATATTTTTGTATGTGCATTTAGTTTGTATCCTGCTACACTATAAATTTGGTCATTAATTCTAGGAATCTTTTGTGTGGGATTTTTTGGGTCTTAGTTGTAGAGGATGTCATCTTCAAATAAGTTTGAGTTCTCTTTTATATATATCATTTATTTCCTTTGCTTTCCTGGTTGCTTTATATAATATTTCAAGTACTGCATTGAAGAGGACTGGTAATAGTAGACATTCTTGTCTTGTTTCTGATTTTAGAAGGTAACAATGTTTTCCCCACTTTTAATATGATGTTGTCTTAGGTTTGTCATTAAAAGCTTTTATCATATTTGGACAAAACCCTTCTATATGTATTTTCTTCAGAATTTTTAAAATCATGAATGGATATTGTCAAAGGCTTTTTTTCATCTGTTGAGATTATTATGCAATTTCATCCTTGCTTCCTTTTGTGTAATGTATTATATTTATTTTTTTATGTTGAGCCATTCTTGCATCCCTAGGGTGAAACCTAGTTGGTCATGATCTTCTTGGTGATTTGTTGTATTCTATATTCCTGTATCACACTGAGGATTTCTGCCCTTATGTGAGTTAAAGGATCGGCTTGTAGATCTCTATTTGAGTTCTGTTTTTGTCTACTTTCCGAATGAGTAACGCTGGCTTCAAGAATGACTTTGGGAGCACTACTTCACTTTCAGTTTCATTAAATTATTTGTGGAGTATTGTAATTAGAGCTTTCCTGAAGTTTTGTAAAATTTAGCGGTGAATTCATCAAGTTTGGGTTTTTCTTTGATGGTAGAATTTTCTATTACTGCTTCAATTTCGTTCCCCGACACTGAATATGTAGATTTTTTGTGTCTTCTCAGGTTTTGGTAAGTCATATATATCTAGGAATCTACTATTACTTATGGATTTCTCAACTCTTAGAGGATAAGTTTTCAAAATATTTAATAATAATATTCTTGATTTCAGTGGTGTCTTTTTTTTCCTTTTTATTTCTAATTGCACTGATTTGGGTCTTTTCATTTTTTAATTGATAAGATTAGTTAAGGTTTTATGTATTTCATTAATTCTTTTGGAGAACCAATTCTTTGATTCATTGCTCCCATATATTGTTCTTAGTATCAATTTCATTAATTTCTGTTCTTATCTTATAATATCCTTCCATTCATTAGCTTTACATTCAGATTGTTTTTCTAGGACCTTGAGGTGCATCATGCATTTATTATCTGAGTTTGCTCTATTCTTTTAATTTTGGTATTCAAAGTTATTAACTTCCTTCTTAGGACTGCTTGTATTGTATCTCGTAGATTTTGGTTTGTTGTATAGGACATATCATTTGAACCTAGGAGCAGACTACTTTCTTCTTGATTTTTTCTATAACTTGTTGATTACTCAATACAATACAGTTTTATTTCCATGTGTTTGCATACTTTTGATGATTTCTTTTGCAATTGATTTCATGTATATCATATGATATACATGGGAAATTTTCAATCCTGTATTTACTTAAATATTCTTTATGGATTAAAATGTGTTGTTTTTGTTGTTTTTTTTTTTTTTTTTTTTTTGGAGAAAGACACTTGTACTACTGAAAAGAATGTTCGTGCTGCTTTTGTTTGGTGGAACACTATAGATATCCATTAAGCCCATTTGTATTAAAGTTGTGGTTCAACTATATTTCTTTGTTGATGCTCCTGAAGCTTCTCTGTTTACTTGTCACAGTGGGTTACTGAAGACCCCCTCCATCTTATATTGAGGTTTATCTAAGCTTTCATGTTTAGTAGTGTTTGTTTTATAAAGTTGAGTGTGTCAGTATTTGGTGTATACATACAACTGTTACCTCTTCCTATTGAATTGTTCCTTTAACTAACATGATCTTTGCACCTTCTTGTAAGTTTTGGATTGAGGTCTACTTTGTCTGAAAATAGGATAGCTGCTCTTGCTTGTTTTGGGCATCATTTTTCTTTGAATATTGTTTTCTCTCCTATGAGTTTTAGTTTATGAGTTTCTCTTTGGATTAGGCATATTTCTTAAATTCAACATAATGTTGAGTTATTATTTTTTTAATCTGTTCTGCCATTCTATGTGTTACTGAAGCATTGAGATGATCCCTCTTTTAACCTTGGGTGTCAGGTATTTGGTGTCAGCAATGAGAAAAATAACTAATTCAATATCCAATTTGTAATAGATAATACTACTGTAACTGATTTGCTTGCTATTCCTAGGCCACATAATTGTTGCTATTTCTCTGTAAGCCAATACTCAAATTATCTGTGTGACATTTTTCAATACTAGAGTACATTCCCAGAAAATTTCATGTTGAACTAGCTGTATTTTGTCTTCCCCTCCCAAATTAACCAAGGGTCTCAGATCATAGACCTGAGGCAAAGGACTATAGCTAGTCGTGCTCAAAGTAATTCACTGAAAAACAACTAAAAGGATCTCTATACTAGTAATAAAGTCTTTGCAATATAAGTATCCACAACCTTAGCACAAAAAAATAGAAACATAAGCAGATAAGGCAAAAAAAGTGCCTCCCAAAACTTCTAACTCCCCAGTCAATAAAGTAGTCATCAAAAGGAAAGGAATAAGCCATACATATGAATTATTAATTAATAAATAGACATGAATAAAAAGCTATATGAGCTTAAAAAGTGAAAGAAAACATTTACGACAGGTTTAGCAAATGATTAGAATCCATGAAATGGTCTCAATCTGAAATACCAGAGATTAAAAATTATATTGAAAATATGAACATCAGAAGTGACCAGTGTGATGACTATGATGCCTTCAAAAGCCAATTACTCAGACACCAGAGAACATAAAACATAACTCCAACAGCTTCTAGATGATGCAAAGAATAATTACCTAAACTGAGTTATCCCTAAATGGAAATAATCCCAACACTCAAGAGGCTGACGCAGGACAATAGTGATGAGTTCAAGGCCAGCCTGAACTACGTACCCAGATCCTTTTTCACACAAACAAACAAACAAGACTAATCTAAGATTAACTGAAATAAGTGAAAAATCAGACTAAAACAAAAATGGCTTTTTAAAACACTGTTCACAGAAATAATGGCAGAAAACTTTCCAACCATAGTGAAAAAAATAAACATACAGATAAGTGAATCAAACAAAGCCCCAAGAAGCCATAACCAAAAAAGACCCTCTCCAAACCAAATTATATGCCAAAGATGAGAAGTCAACCACTGGGACAAAAATTTTAAAAGCTGTTAGACAAAGGCAACAAATCATATATAAGGCTAAACCTATTAGAATTATAACAGATTTCTATTCACAAATTTTAAAGGTCAGGAGGGCTTAGAGTGAAATACCACTTGAAAAAAATTCAACATCATTCATAAGAAAAAACTCTATGTAAATAGATAGAGAACATCTTTATCTCAATCTGATAAAAGATGTCTATGACAACCCAATGGCCAACATCATGTTAAATAGAGAGAAACGAAAAACTTTCCCACTAAAATCAGGAAAAAGCAAAAATGTCTGCTTCACATCCTAGTTTAGTGTAGTTCTCCCAATTAGACAAGAGAAATAAATAAAAGGGATATGAATAGTTCAAATAGAAATTTAAAAATTACTATCTCCAGATGACATGATTCTCCACATAAAAGATCCCAAAAACTCCATGAAAAGACTTTTAGAATCACTAACCAACTTCATCAATATAGTAGGATATAAAGTCAGCACTTAAAAATAAACAGCATTTCTGTATACCAATAATAAACTCAGCAAGAGAGAAATTAGAGAACAATATCTTTTTCAATACTATCAAGAAAAATAAAACACTCAGGAATTAACCTAACCAAGGAAGTCAAAGACCACCACATGTAATACTGAGGTGTTCTAGAAAAAGAGATCAAAAGGAGTATACCAAAAAATGCAAGATATTCCTCACCCTGTTCCTGCATAGGTAGGACCAATGTAGTCAAAATAGTCATATTTCTAAAACTGTTATAAAGATTTAATGCAATCCCAATCAAAATATCAATAGCATTCCTCACAGAGCTAAACAAAGCAATCCTAAAATTCATACAGAATCAAATGAGACCTAGAATAACAAAAACATTTCTGGCCAATAAGGGCGAGGTAGAGGGTATCACAATGCGAAACTTCCAATTATACTACAAAGCTACAGCATGATATTGGGGGAAAAAAGACTTCTGGATCAGAAGAACAAAATAGAGGATACATAAATGACTCCAGGCACATTAGCTACCTTATCTCCAGCAAAGGAGCTAAACATCTTTGCTGCAAGAAAGACAGTCTCTTTAAAAAACGATAATGAAAAAACTGGCTATCCACAAGCCAAAGACTGAACCTAAAACCATGTACTAAACTAAAATAAAAAGATTAAAGATCTAGATATTAAAACAAAAACATCTGCTGGAGGACAAAATAGGCAAAACTCTTGACATAAGCTTAGGCAAAGACTTTTTGAACAGAACTTCAGTTGCCCAAGAAATAATACCAAGCCTCAACAAATAGTATTACATCAAATATAAAAACTTTTGCACAGCAAAGGAAACCACTAGCAAAATGAAGAAAGAATCTATAAAATGGAAAAAAATTTGCCAGCTACTCCTCACACAAAGGGCTAATAGCTAGAATAGATAAAGAATTTAAAATTTACACCCCCTCACACACATATTTAAAGACCCAATGAAAAAAATGAACATCTGAAACGAATAGACACTTCTCAGATGAAGACAAACAAATGGCTAATAAACAGATGAAAAACTGTTCAACATCACTGGCCATTCAAGAAATGCAAAATAAAGTAACACTATGTTTCCATATCACTCTAAAAAGAATGACCATCATCAACAAATCAAATGATAATAAAAAGGAAAAAGGAACACTTCTTCACTGTCGATAAGAATATGAACTGGTAAAAACCACTATGGAAAACAGTATGAAAATTTCCCAAAACTAAAAGTATGAATTCCATTTGACCCTGCTATTCCCCTTCTAGTCATCTTCCCCAAAGAGTTAAAGACATTCTATTATGGTGCATTCACATGTGTATAGTAGCACAATTCATATTAACTAAATGTCAGACAGAGCCTATATGTACACCAACAAATGAATGCATAAAGAGACTGTGGTGTTTATACACAATGGAGTACTACTCTGCTATAAAGAAAGATAAACTTAAGTCAGAATGCATTTACCTCCAGACCATAATGTTAAGTGGAATAAGTCAGACACACAGTGTAAATATCTCATGGTTTTTCTAATATGAGAAACTAAATATATATAAATAAATATATATATAAATATATATATTTATATATTTATAAATATATAAATTATATATATTTATAAATATATAAATATATATTTTTTTATATATAAATAAAGTACAAAATAAAGGACAGACAATAGGGTAAATAAAATACAAAATAAGTTATTGTAATCCAGCATGACCAATATATCTGAAGGTGTACCTTGATTTAGCATAATTGTCTTATGTGTTTATATGGTTTTTGGCATGTTAGTCTGGCTTTTAATCTGTGTTTATGATAATTAACTTGATAAAAACTTACAAAATAAATAAATGAATCTGATGCTGGTCAAAAAGTGACCAGGCCTACTTCATGTCTCCACCATGAACATCAGTGGTGAGCCTCTGCACGGAGTAGCCAGTCCTGTCCTTGTGCAAGGTATTTCTCTTCATAAACCGTGTATGTTAAAAAAGGCAGGTTTTTCCTGAAGTTCTGCCAGGGTCATGCCCCTATTCATGATGTTTGGAGTTGTGTATGGCAGGTATATTTTACAGACTTTTCTCACATTACACATCTGAATACATATTCGAAAAGATCCCTTCATAAGGAAATAACTCACAATGGGCAAAGCAGATTAGATAATCTGGCAAGGTTACTTTGCAGTTTATAATAGAAAAGCTAACATAAAAACACAAATTCTTCTATAAAGAATATTGATTAAGGTAATTGTATTTGTGATACTTGTGGCACATAACGAGGGCATTCATCATGTGTAGCTGGTGCCCGGCAGGCACAGCATGTCCTCACCCTTCCCATGTCCCTACCCCACCATCCACTCCTGCTTCTTCCAACTCTGTCCATTTTCAGTAAAATCATGTTTAAAACTACTCAGAGGTACTTGAATTCTTCTTTGATGATAAATGAATAATGGCATATTATCGACACTCATGTGTTTCTTGAATCAACAACAAATCTCCTTAAGCTATTATGAAAATGCAAGCAATAGCACTTTGGAATAGTTTTAACATCTCAAGTAATAATGCTATGTTCAATTTCACACAGGTTTGAGAGTACTATGTTTGCCAATGTTTTGAAAAACTGAAAGAAAAATAATTTTATTATAGTCACATTTATATGAAATGTAGATTTTTCTTTTCTTTCTCATAAGAAAACCAGTTTTAACTGTATAACTTTCTATAATACTGAAAAAATTTAACTACTTCCTCATGTGAGACTGACCCCACTTTTTGTTTTCCAGATCAAAAATCTTGCTTTTACCACAGTGATGTTCAAATAATGAATGTTGAATACAATGATCAGTTAAGCTCACCCGGTACACAAGAATACAGGATTTTGAGTGAAAGGATTGAATCTATGGTATGTTAATGCTTGTCTTTCTTCTTTATTCCATTAAAAATAAATACCATAATAAACCTAATGTTTTATAATGTATTTTCAATTGCTAGATGCTCTTTGTCTTTTCTTTCTTTGAGTGGTAAAAGGTGTTTCTCTACACTTTCTCTAGGTAGTTTCTTAAAGTACTGGTTCTTATTGACATGTTTTTGTAATGAGTGGAAAGTGCGAGGCAGGCCATAAATAAATACATATTTGATTTAATTTCTGCAAAGCCTGGATACTTGGCATGTGTGCTAAGTACTGAGATTGTCTTTTAAATCCCTTTAATTTTGCCCCTTTATTCTTTCCTTATCCAGCAAAACACAGGAAGTAGTGTTAAAGGACATCATTACCATAGAGCATAGTTTTCACAGTATCACATTTTGTCTCAATGATAAGCCTAAAAGGAAAAAATGCGAAGCAAGCTTTGGTGCTCACTCAGAGAGGCCACAGGCTGCCAGCTAGGTCCTCCTCTGTCACTGGCCATCAAGCCTGCAGATCAGAGATGTCCAGACTCAGACTTTCTTCCTTTCCTCACTTTTTTAAGAGTCCTAAAAATATAAATTAGTCTACTATAGAGGATTAAACAAGTCTACAAGATTTACAATGTAAAAATACACAGGGAGTATGAGTTCACGATAAGGGGGTGAATATAGTGGGTTAATTATGCTCAATATGGAGATCACAGACAGCTTTCTCATAAAAGACGACTTTTCAGGTTGGTCTTGAGAATAAATCAGACAAACAATGGCTAAAACTTGAGCCAATGCATAGACGTAAGAAAGCGCTTCGTTAGCAAGTTTGGATCTTATTTTTGGGTAGCAACTCTTGAGCTGTAAGTAACATCCTGAAAACAGGACCTGACATATCCATGTTCAGAACTGCATAAATTAAAGAAAGAACGTGAACACAGAAAGACTAATTCTAAGTTCATTACAGTGCTGTAGAGAACAAGCACAAAGATAACTCCCTAAACTAAAGAATACTTTAGGAACTGTAAAAATGCAGATAAAACTTCATCTTGGACTGATCATTCTTAGAAACTACTTTGTCCACCCAGTCTGTTCTGAGAAATGCACAGGAATGTTTAGTTATATCATTTTTACTGTGAAATCCCATAATTTGGAGTTCAAACCAACAGACAAACCTAAATTTCTTCACACTACGCACCAAGATACAAGCCTGTAGGAGAGCTCTACCACTAAACTACATTCCTAACCTTCTTTTTTAGGTTTGTTTTATTGTTCTTGTTTTGCTTTGTTGTCTTTTGGAGACAGGGTTTTGTTATGCAGTTCAGGCTGGCCTTGAACTTATTTCATAGCCCAAGTTGGTCTGAAACTCACAGCGATCCTCTTGCCACTGTCTCCCAAGTGCTCGAGTTCCAGGCATGCACCATCAGGCCTGGCTTAGTTTTTAGGTTAGAATTATAATTGTATTCCACATTCCTGATGATCCTGCTTTTTCATACATTCCTGCATCTTTGAGAGATTATATTCTTAGGACATAGTCCTAGAAGGAAAATTACCATATCAGGGGTTCTATTTATTTTTAACTTCACTCTCAAGATTTTTCTAATCTAATTTAAAATATAAAAATGTATTTTAGAAGCAGCTTAAATTTATGGAAAATTTCTTAGATTATTCTAGAAATTTGTTATTGTTAATAAACTGGTGTTGCTAAACCGTTACTAATTAAACTCTCAGATTTAGGTTTTCTTGGTTTTTACCTTGTATCTTTTCCTGCTCCAGACTTTCATGCAGAAT
This sequence comes from Cavia porcellus, assembly GCF_034190915.1. NCBI lineage: Eukaryota > Metazoa > Chordata > Mammalia > Rodentia > Caviidae > Cavia > Cavia porcellus. The sequence continues at coordinate 42,942,424 of NW_026947513.1, read as the reverse complement.
ATATTACATGTATTTGTCATGTTTCCTTAGGCTAATGCTGCAGATGATGACACTTTCTCAGACTTTCCTTGTTTTTGATAAAATTGACAGCTTTGACAAGCGGTCTTACCTACTTTTAGTGGTCTACCTACTTTTAAATCGAATTTAAATATTTATTTTAATTTCTGGGTTGCACTCCAGAAATACCTGTTAATATTACCATCGGCAGATATAAATCTACATGAGTGTGCTTATTTCCCCTTCAGCGTTAACACTAGACATTGTAAAAAGTTTCAGTTGTTAAATCAACACGTGAGTAATGATACCTCATTATTATTATGGTTTGCACGTCTTAATTACCAATGAGATTTAATCTGCTTCTATATACTAATAGTTTATTTTTATGATTTCATTTGTGACTTGCTGGTCACAATCTTCCTGTTTTTTCAGTTGGGGCCCTTATAAATGTTTGTTTATACACTGAATTTGTCTGCTACCCATGGTGCACATTTCCCTATTCAGTGAGTTAGCTTTTAATACTGATTATAATGTAGAGATTTTATGCCAAATAGAAGATTTACTTTGTTTTGTTTTGCTTTACTTTGCTTCCTTTTTGTTTTTTTTTTTTTGTTTTTGTTTTTTGTTTGTTTGTTTTAACACAAGACCTCGCTATGCAGCCCAGGCTGGCCTTGAACTCATGGCGATTCTCCTGCCTCAGCTTTTCAAGTGCTGGCATTACAGGTGTGTGTCAACACACCTGGCTTGAGTTACTTTTTATGTGGCCTAAGTTACAAATTCCTTTTAGAGTACTCATTTCTATGCCAAATTACGAATGTCTTTCTTGATGGCCACGGTGGCACACGCCTATAACACAAGCGATCGGGAGGCTGAAGCAGGAGAATCACCGGAGTTTGAGGCAGCCTGAACTACATAATGAGACCTCATCTCACAAAAGAAGACAAACAGACAAAAATTGAGGAAAGTTTTTCCCTACCTTAAATATCGTTAGATGTTCACTCACGGTTTCTATCTTTACATTTCCAGTCATTACACTTTTATTTCTAATTCATCTAGAATTTTTGATATATGTATTGAAACTTTCGCTCCATGCTAGCTAGATGACAGTCTCAAAACAGTGTATAACTCAGGTACCCATCGCCTTTGCCATTTGCTAAGTGCCTCCTTTTCCGTTCCTGTACTCCAATCGATACTTCACAGATTAATTTCTGCAGTAGCACCAGAATTTTTAGAGAATTGTTGTTTGATAATATAGTTAATATTTCCAGATTTCCCTTGAAATTTTTCCTTAATGTTATATATCTATCCTTCTGTACAAGGATAGGCGTTTAAGGGCCGGAGTTTAAGTTCAGCGGCACAAGCGCTTGTCTGACAAGCACAAAGTCGGGAGTTTGATCCCTGGTACCATAAATAAATAAACAAACAAACAAACATTCAAGACATTTGAACATGTGGAACCTCACATGAAAAATCATACAGTGCGTGACTGATTACAAAGCACTTTCACATGCATCGCCTGCTTCACAGAGGCCGTATCAATGATTACTGCATCTGTGCAGACGGATGGATGGAAACTGTGAGGTGAAGAGACATGTTCAAGGGTCTCCTTGTGCAGGACAGGAGCAGCCACAGCTTCCTGGCTGCAGGCATCACGCCATTGTCCAGAGATCTCAGGCAGTGCCTTTACCGTGGGCACTGGAAACCGTGGTAACCCTGGGCGAGCGGTTGTCTCGGAACTTTCTTTTACGTTGTCACTTTTTTGTTCAGAGCCTCAGTTTATCAGTAAAATAAAGTAGCTGGAGTAGATGGATTTTATTGTACATTCTCACTTAAAGAGGTTAAGTTTTGTGATTTTCCCGAGATTCTCATGCACCGGTTCACCCACGTTTTCCCCCTACCGCCCTGGCCAGTCCCTGTTCCTGGCCTGATGCTCCCCTGTGGTACGCTGCCAACAAAGGCTGAAATTCCTCGAGGCTTTGCCATGTGCCTCCTTCCCTTCTTGTGCTGTGTTCTCCTTCTTGAGGATATCTGTGTCCAGTACTTCAGCACTCCTTATGTGTCGATGACACACTCCTTCTCCAGCACACGCCATACCTCTACACTGCAGAGCCCTTCACTTCATTGTCAGCTTGACGTCTCCGTGTGGCCACTTGGAGACACTTCAGACACATTATGACTCAACATGGGACTCACGATGTTCCCACACCACGCTCGCTTCCTGCCCGTAGCCCTCTCCATATTCACGATGATGCTGTTTATTCAGTTCTCCACGCCAGAAAGCTGGAATTCATCCCTGCTCTGCCAAATTCCTCATCCATTACCAATCCTTGCACAGTTTATCCCTCAGTTTCCCTCAAATCCACCCATCTGCTGCTGTCAGGCCTGTCCAAGCCACACTGAAATAGCCTCAAACTGATGCATCCATAGCTATCATTTCTTCCATGAAGCTGCTATGCATGTGTGGCAAGAGAACTTGCAAATCTGATTATGTTTCCTCTTGCCTAACATACTTTTGGGTTTCCTGTTACTTGTAATGAAACCCAAATGCTTCACACCCACCGTCCTGTACCTCATTTTCCACTTCCGGCCCCTAACAGCCTCACATGCAGCTGCACTGGCCTCTCTCATCCTTGCTCACCACCTGGCTCTTCCCTCCTCAGGAGCCACAGAGGAGAATTTTTCTTCCTCTTCAGCTCACAAACTCTGATTCTCCCTGATTATTTCACCTCAATAAACACCTCCTCTGAGCTGTGTCCAGCATCCATTGACCAGATCAAATCCTTACGGGACCATAAAGTATTTACAGATTTAGTCAGTTTCAGATGACTGTTTTAATATCTGTCTCCCACCACTAGATGTAAGCCCCACACTTGCAGGGACTCTGTTTTGTCTCACCCTTGTATTCTGATACAAGACACAAAGGGAGTAACATGTGCATAAATAAAAGAGGACACAGAAAGAAAGTCAGTAAATAGCAATTAATCTTACCACATCATTTACCCCATCAGGGCTTTGAGGTAAAATTCATTTCAGGTATATCTATCTAACATATATTGACTATTCTCTAATGCCTCAAAGACAACTCAGTACATGCTCGAAATTTGAAATGTCTGTCAAGTGAATGAACAGCTATGTATTCCGTAGAGTCCTATACTAAGTCCTAGAGACGCATTACAAAGTCCTGGTCCTGGCCACTGTGAGCTCACAGCAGTCTGAGAGTAGGCTGTACACCCTGGCATCCCAGAAAGAACAAGCAGTTCACTGAGCAGTAATACAGGAAAGTACTCCAAGGTCTCCTGCATGAATTTTTCACACACAAAATAATTTAAGAAACAGAAAAATTAAAGTTAAACTTAGCCTCTTTAGTTGTCAACACACAGATTGACCTGCTTGGTCTTATGTCAGAAAACCATGCACAGTGTGTAAGACAGTGACCTGAGGGAACCAAGCCATAGCACAGCCATATCCACTGGGCTTCGGGGCCGGCCCTTTGTTTTGTTTTTTTGTACCGGGGATCAAACTCATAACCTCATGCTTTCCAGGCAGGTGCCTAACTCCCCAGCCCTAGGGCTGGCCCTTTTATCCAACCCTGAAAGTCAACTAAATCCTTCAGAACCGGCTAGGGCTGGGGAGGAATGCTGCAAAAACAAACATATAGGCCAGCAATTTGAAAATGACAGTAGTATGCGTATATAATAGTGAGCAAGTCATTGCATGGAAACATAATAAGAAAATGGTCACCTCACCTTCTCTCACACCCATATCACTAGATAAAGCAACGCCAACCAGTGATGGAGTTCTCAGAAGATAATAAATCCTGTACCCCTGTCATGCTTGCACACACATGCATGCACACACACAGTATATATGTTCCTTCAGGGGATAAGTGTGAGAAATCGATAGCTTTTGAAATTAAATACTATGGAAAGAAAACTTTACAAATATGTTTAGCCACGTATCTGTCATTAGTTGATCACATGTTCATTTGTTTTATTGAAAACGATGGAAAGTATGTTATTTATAAAAGTCTTAGATCTGATTCCGGGTGCCAAAAATAAGTCTTAGACCTGCATCAAATTATTATATTTGATAGGAATTAACTATCATGTTCAGTAGATTTTGAACACAGTTCTTTAATATATATTTAATATATATATAAAACATACATATATATCACTTTGCATTTGGTTTGCAAGCACAGCAAATTGACATGAGATAAAATGAAAAGCCTCTTGCTGAATTTCCACAAAATCTTGACAACTTAGTACTATGATTTAAGTTCTACCGATGATAAATTTTTGAAATTGCATAGTTATCTGAAAACACTTTCAACACTTACAATTAAATATTGAAATTAAGCCCAGAATCAGGCTTTTGAATCATGTTATGACATGTTTTGAATCAGGTTATGAATTTATAATTTTAAAAATTATAAATTCTACACAGTAAGATTTTAACCCTGAAAATATTATTAAAATATATAATAAAATCACTTTGTTTTATAATTTAGCTTTTCCTAATTGTGTATAAGTTTTATAATGTGTATTGTTAGTACATTAGAGTTATATGTATATAATTTATTAATATATATATTGTATATTTTCCTACTCATGTATAAAATGTTTTACCCATAGGACTACATAGTCAAAGATATTTGGATTCTAGTGCAGTAATAGATCATACTGCCACATATCTTATTTCTTTTCCTTGAAAACTACTTTTCCAGATTTTCTGGTCAAACTAAGTAGAAACAAGCCATAAAGTGGTAGAAAATAAAATCACAAAAACATTATTCTTATGATTCCACTCATAAATTATGTGAGAAATTAAAATATTAAATAATAAAACACTAAAGGAGATTATTTATCTGATATATTTAGAAACAATAGGATCTTTCCCTTGTAAAGATGAAAATATGAGCCAATTGTAGACATTAAACATATAATAAGTAATAAATATTCACCACTTACCATTTATATGACTTGTTCCATTAATATATTTAATGATACACACTTTGTTAGAACTTAAACAGTCCATAATTCATTTCAGTATATATCAATAGTGGATTTTCCTGTGGAGAATTATAAATTACCCTAGAAGATTAAAAAACAGTATTGTCGCCTTCAATTAGGAAAAAAAATATTAAATAGCTTTCTTTTTGTTGTTGTTTCTTTGGTGTTTACCTACAATAATAAATATTCAACAACACAAGTTACAGAGTCAAATAGATGTGACAGTAAACTCATTTTAACAGATTAATAATTTTGGAAGGTGGGAAAATACAGAAAAGAAACCAAGAGGAAAAAAGGGTACATGATTCATCAGTGTTCTCACAGCAAACTGAATACCCTGCATACATGCAGCCTGGCACCTTGCCCACTACCAGTGGGTACAATCTTTCAGCATCTGATCACTGCATAAGTTCTGAAGAAAACCAATAACAATATTTCCCCCTGCTCTGTGAGATAAAGAATTTCTCCCTTAGGTTCCATCTTTTTGGTTTGTATATGTACATCAGCCAATTGCTTTTCCATGTCGCTTATGATTGTAGTCTTCATCAAGTAACTCATAACATTTCCACATAATGGACACTTCAGAATTGAAAAGGATCTTTTATACTTTGGTCCAGGGCGCCATGCCAGGGTAATGTTCAACTAAGAATTAAAATATAATGACAGGAAATAATTACCCAAAATTGAGCAATTACTTCAGTTTTATTTAGGTTTCTGTTGCATCCATTAAAGACATAAAATTAAAGCTAAATCCTTTATTAAACTATTTCTTATGATATTCTATAGTAATAAAGATACCCTTCTCCACAGTGTAACTGAAATATAGTTCACCAAATTGAGCAGTGGCTAACTCCAGATTGTAGAATTTAAAGTGATTTTTGCTTTCTTCTTACCACTTGCTAGTATTTCTTGCACTTTAAAAAAGGAACATGAATTAACTTAACAAATTCCATAGCTTCATAATTTTTTTAAAAAATTTATGACCTCTAGGAAAATAGAAAATTATTTTCCCAACAACCCATTGGTCTGGTATCTACCAATCAAAAAACAGATATCAAAAAAATAAGATATATTGTAGGATAACATATGATAGTTTGCATGTACCTTCCAGTATCAAATGAGTTGACTTCAATCTTGGCTAAATGTAAAATTCAGCATTCCACTTAATTCCCCATTTTAACCTTTTTACATCAGCATGCATGTGAGTGCCCCCTCACAGCGTATGCGAGCATATACTCCACTCTCCACTCTAAATCCACAGTACACCTGCACCTGCACCTCAGAACCCTGACAGGCACGAAGCCTCTCTGCTGATGGAGCAGAACTTTCTGCTCCTAGGTGCCCATCATTGCTGGCACTAAGCAGTGATTCAGGGAGACTGTTATGGTTGGGTCAAGAAATCACCAACTAATGCTCAAAGTAACCTCTGGCATTCAGCAATGGATCAGAAATGACACAGAAAAGACTGCTGTTTCTTTCATTTTCCTCTTGCCTTTAAGCTTCCATTGCTAGTCATTTCGTGCTGCTTTTATGTGGGCTTAGCTATTAAAAAGCAGTTGGGAATCGCACACTGAGCTGTTGAGTGGTTTCCGTACTGTTGATTTGGCTCTCACCACAACACCACACAGCAGCCGACAAGTCACATGACACAGCTCTCAGAGAGCAGGACAAGGGGGCAGGCAGAAGGACTTTTACTGAAAATGCCCCTGCTCAGTGTCATCTCTGCTTGATAGATAAAGAAACAGACCCCACATGAAAAGGTTGTGCTCCCCACCTGAAGCAATCCCACACTGCTGTGATGGAATCGAGTTGCACTCAACAGAAAACTTAGGTCTCTACTCATTAATAGAAGTCCCATGTTGCAAGGTTGGGAGAAAGGAAAGGAAGAACTAATCACAAAAACATTTTCTCCTTTCTCTCTACAGATCACTAATGCATTCCAGCAGTCCAATTTAAGAAATCAGTTTATCAGAGCCCATGTTGTAAGACTGAGGTGAGTGAAATGATTTCTAAAACTATGGGAACTCAGATGCCGCTGGGCGCCTGGCCTTTGGTCGGCAGCATGGATTATGGATGACATGCTCACCCTCTTTGAGATAATATGGGAGTGAAGTCCTGAGCAGCCTGAAAAACAGTGTCCCAGACATGCTGTATGATTACCTAGCTACTAATTAAGTGACCATCTGGCTTCAATTATTAATGGGGAAAGGAAGAAAAACTGGAGTCCAGGCACAATGACCGTGCCGTCCTACCTTGTAAACCCCATGCTTTCCACTTGCAATGCAACCTGTAAGCAGCGCCTCTGGAATTGTGTAAGGTTTTGGCCCTGTGCCTGTTCAGCCAAGAACAGAACACTATAGCCAACATCAGCAGTGGCTTTTTGGTTTCATCTGCCTGGAATGCTACAATAAAAGGACGCTCTAGCCAAATCTATGTCACGCTTGTCACGGGCTAATGACAGGAGGAGTAGCAGCATGTATGCTACTTATTTACCATCCCTGCCTTAGTTAAATATGCATCTGTCCATGGGATGTGATGAAACAGGCCCTCCTGATCAAAATAGTCACAGTGACTGACCCTCCCACAAGACTTAAGTGCCCGCATTGCTCAATCCTTCAAATAATACACAGAACGTCTTTGGTTGGGAGAGCAATTATACTAATTCTTTCTCAAGTACTGACATCACAAAAATTGAGCATAGCAGGCTGGTCAAACAAGTTTTAATGTGGATTTAAAGGAGCTGGAAGAGTCTATGGGAAGGAAATTTTCCAAAACACATTTCAGTGAGTTCCTATCACCTTTAGGACTTTTGTGTCAAGCCTTCTATAGTATCTACAAATGCTCAGTGGTTCAAAACCCCAGAATTTGTGTCACCTAAAGAAGCCACATGCATTTTTTTGTTCACTTACCATTTTCCAGTCTGGCCTCTGACCACACCACAAAATTCAAACTGCTCTTGGCAAGTTCAACAGTGACACTCAAATCACAAAACTCAAGGAAACCATGCTGCCTCTTCAGATAGTGTGTGCCACTTTGGATCTGTCCTTGGACCCAGTGTCTTCTCAGTTTGTATTTTCTCTTCACCATCAGTATGCTGTGTGGAGTCAAAGCTGTATCTCTGGGACAGTCTTTTTTTCTCTAGACACGTATATGTCATACCATTTACTTAACATCACTCCTGGATATCTCGTTGACAGCTCGACTTTAATATCCAGACCTGAACCTACCCTCTCCCCTACCAAATATGCCACTCTACTGGCATTGCCAGTCTCAGCCAGAAACATCACCGTCAACCTGGTTGCTATAGAAAGAAATCCTCACAATTATATCTAATAATTATCTTCCTGCCACCTTCTTGCTGCTCTTGAAGCACAAGGCCATCACCTGTGTCTCTTCTGGACAACAGTCATGAGCCTCTGCCTCAGTTTCATTCTGTCTCACACTCTGCATGAGCACAGAAAAGGAGGTTAAGCAAAAACCCAAACGTACTATTAATTTTGTTAAAAATATTATAATGTCAACTCTTTACCCTTATGTGTGACAGTTCAGATAGATAGATAGATAGATAGGAAGGTAGATAGGAAGGTAGATAGACAGATATACATATATATAATTTTTACTAAAGATATATGTATTCTTGATATAGGTATAATGCATATGTAGGCATATGTGTATATTTGTTCATGATACATGTACAAATGAAATATAAAGATGTAGATATGCATAGGATATATATAAGATATATAGGAGATACATATATTAATAGTGTGTGTCAAAGTATATTAAACCTTCCTTCATCCCTTTTCATCCTTCCATGTCCATCTCTACAGTTATTGGTCACCAATTTCTATCTCATTCTTTATTCACTGGCCCCAACACACTTCTTTTAGTTCTCCATCTTGAACTTCAAGGCTTTGTATAGTTTATTCCCCCACTGAAACATATTCACATATTCTCTCTTTCAATCACTTTCTCTCTTTCAACCTCTCTCTCTCTCTTTCTCTCTTTCTCTCTGTCTCACACATGCACACACACACATACTTTTCCCTCTTTATTGTAGGTTTCAAACTATAGCACATTATTAAGATACAATAGTATCATAATATCAGGAATTGATTACCATCTACAAAAGGAGAGGAAGGAGCTTCTAGCATCAGTTGGAAGTGAGGAGGTCAGCACAGGTCAAGCAGTGACCAGAGGGAGAGCTAGGAGCCTCTGTGAGGCTGCTGCATGGAGCACTGAGTGAGGAGAGTAAGCCAGGTGTAGGACTGACTGGGCTGGGTAATTTTAGAGGGCTCTGGAACCAGGGACTGCCCCCAGGTGATCATTAAAGGGGCTGGATAGTGGCTTAGATTTTGAAAGCCCAGTCAAGGAAGTGTTTGGGGCATGGATTCTGGCTTAGCTGGTTTTTGGTTAAAATGCATGTTCAAAAGTAAGTTCTTTACTAGTGGTGGGAACTGGATAGAGAAGAAGAGAAGGCCCCACAATGGCAAGGATTCAGAACACACAAAATAAGTGTCACAATTCACACATCTTCAACTAGTCATTTCTTACTCATGTTCCAGTTCTCAGAAGAAATGACCCTTCCCTGTCACTCCTGCCAGACATTTTGAGCACAGAGAAAGGGAGAGGCCATAATAAACAGACCACCTGGCTTTATACCAATCCAGATTAGTCAAATATATGTTTTGCCATATTTTAAACTGTTTTGAGAAATCAAAACTTACAAAAATGGTTTAAATCTCCACTGTGCTCTATCCTAATGCCATTCTCCTCTTACCACTAACTTTTATTTATCCAGTGACTACTTCATAAGCACTTGCTGTATGCCAGATACTACATGTAATTCTAAGTATAGAGCTGCTGTTAAGCGCAGAACAAAAATGAATACCAATTTTGATAAGCGATGTGTTCCAGTAAGGGAAGCCACATGATAAACAACAAAAACCATTGTCAGAAGCATATCTGCAGGATAAGGAGCTAGAAACACAGAGTTAGGATTCTTCATATGAGAACAATGCAAGGATTCTCCCATGATTGAACAGAGAAATGAAGAAGACAAAAGTAAGCATTGCAAATAGAGGAGGGAAGAGCATTGCAGGTAGAAACCAGCAGGTTCTCCATACAGGAATCCACATGTGGCCTTAACAGACAGGAAGGATGCCTGTGCAATTGGAGCAGAATAAACAGCTGAAATGTATAGGGCATAGTCATAGAGATCTCATGAAAGGTAAGATCACGCAGGTATTTTAGGCCAAGGCAAAGAACTCTGGGGTTTGCACTGGATGACATGGAAGCCACTAGATAGCGGTGACATGGTCCAATTTAAGATTCCAAAGGCCTAGTGCACAACTGTGTGGAGCATAAATTGGAAGGGCGAGAGCCCTCAAAGCATGAAACCTCTCACAAGGAACTCCAGGAAGTACAATCCACACTTTGGCCTCCTTTACTAGGATGATATTAATAGTGGCAAAATAAATGAGATTCCACATAAGCTTTTAAGACAGCTTTGACAAGACTGATGTTGAATGTGAAAGAAGAGAATTCCTGGGTGATTTTCTCTTGTATTATCCTATACATTCCTATTATAAACACATCTAAATCCTCCATATAAAATTGTTCGGAAAATTTTCCAATTCTGCATAAATAACACTATACAGCATCTTGCTGCAACCTTATTCAAATCATTTTATGTGAATTGACATTAATACAGCTAAGCCTCACTGGCTTAACTCTTGCATATTCCTTCATTTATCACCGTACTGGACAAATACACTGCAGTTTATTCATCCACAGCATCTGATGAATATTAACTTTTTGACTTTCTAAAAATCCCACAATGGCATTATTTACATATGCCCACATGAAAATGTTTATCTAAAAGTACAGTTTCCAGATGCTGAGGTTCAAGGGTCTTCAATTTTACTAGATGTTGATTAAGGGCCCACAAACATTGTTGCAGAAATCTGCACCTTAACTAGCAGTGTAGGAGAGACCTCTCACTGATATTATGACATAGTCAGGCTTCAATTAAATTTTTACTAACCCAGTGTGTGAAAAATGATATTCTCCAGCTTTACTTCTACAAAAACATACAGGCTTTAGATTCAAACCACTCGTGAAAATCCTAGTGCTGACTCACCAGCTGCATGACCACTGGCAAGTTATTTACTTCCTATAGATACCAGTCATTTGCCCATTTTCTGAGCTCCAAATGTTTAAAGTATTTATTCTCCCATATTTTTGTTAAAGTTTTAAATTTTTGATATTCATATCCAGGTTTTAAATTTTGTTTATAGTATGATGAAAAGATTTAATTTTTCCACACAGGCAATGTTCCTTTCTATTTATGATAGCTCTTCTGTGTAACATTGATTATAGAGGATTATGAGTCTATTTCTGGATAATAAATTCTGTTCCTTCCTATTAAGTTTAATAATTATATTGTTCTCTCAAAATCTACCATTATGGAGTTGTCTGTTCCTCTCTGCTTAATATACTTTCAGGAAATACTATTAAATTACATAAATGTTTAGAACTATAATAATTTCCTCATCCAGACCTTTTTTTTTTTTTTTTTTTTTTTTTGGTCTTTTTGAGACAGGGTTTCACTATACGTTTCAGCTTGGCCTTGAGCTCACTTTGTAACCCACACTGGTCTTGAACTTTTAACGATCTTTCTGCCTCAGCCTCCTGGGCACTGGTATTACAGGCATGTGCCCCCATACCTGGCTTACCCAAACTTTTTTTTTAACCTCTCTTTATTTCTAATTAATATTTTTTCATCTTAAAATTTTATGTCTGGCAATACTGTAACTGCACTGGCTTTCTTATAAGTATTGTTTGTTTAATGTATCTCTACTCACTTATTTTCAAAATGTGGGTGTCTTCCTGTTAGATATTTCTTCTACCCTGAGCAGACAGCTAGGTTAATGGTGTTTAGTGCGTACCAACCAGGTTTCCTTTAACCAGCAAGCCGAGGTGGCTTATACTTGCTGCCAGCCGGGTTACATTTGGATGGATTTCTTCATCTTCTTTGGTGTTCTCTATTTGGCACTTTTCGATTGTCTTGCCTTCATCTGCATAACTCAGCTTCCTCCTTTTGCTTGTTTACCAGCTTAGAAGTCATCTGTTCTGTCTTTTTTAGTGGTTACCATTAGAATGTGAACAAGGAGAGCAGACTTAATCCCTCACACTTGTTGCAAATAATATAGAGCCCTTGTAACAATATTCCATGCTGTCTTAACAATGCTTTAGGTGCACTTTATTTTTAATGCCTCCAAATTAGTCATTATAATTACCCCTAACTGCCTATGCCTGTCTAGATTACCTAATTTGGTTATATTGTGTTTCCTATTGTTATACCCCAAATTATTCCTGTGTTCAATTTCCTTCTTACTGAAGAATAGCCTTCATAAATTTTTTCACAGCAGTCAATGAATGATAAACTCTCGTTTGGTTTTTTAATCTAACAAATGACCTTATTCTAGCCTCATTCCCAGTAGTTTTGTGCATGTATAAAATTCTAAGTTAATAGCTGTTTCTATTTCAACACCCTGAAGATATAATTACATACTGCCTTCCACTGCTGCTGTTAAGAAATCTGTCAACATGTTCTTTGGAAGCGAGTCTTTTCTCTATTATTTGAGAAATCTTCTCATCTTTGGAGCTCAAAGTTTTGTTATATCTGAAGCAAATTCAAAGAATACATTTAATATTTAAATCTTTTTTAATGTATTACAGTAAAAGATATGAACACACACCTTTGTTCTCATGACTTTCTGATGCAGGTCTGAGAGGCATCTTTGTGTGTGGCTAGTTGAGTTGGAATGGCCGACTTGATGTCCTGAATCAGTAAACAAATTTACCTTTCGTGGTCATTTTGCTTTTGGGAAGCAGTGGAAGTTGCAGAGTGCCACATACACTGAACAAGGCGCTGGTCTTTCCATTAGCTCTCGGCAGCAGAGTCCCCCACACATTTTATTATAACTCATAAAGACAAGAAGGTGGAAAGAATGATGGGATAAGTACGTGCATGGCAGGGAGTAGTACTTCAAGGAGAATTAATGGAAATATATTTTTTTAATTTTCACATTCATTGTGTAGTCTAGCGTATCTCTTTTTTTGTATGAATTTTCTTTTATTTAGGGTACTTCAGACTCATTGCAGTCTGAGGCGTCACATCTCCACTGGTTCTGTGTAGTTTTCACCTCTTCTAACATCTCTGCTCCTTTGCTATTTCTCTGATTCTCGTTAGTACTGAGTTGCTTCTCTTACCCTCTCTTGCATCCTCTTCGTTTCTCCACCTATATTATATTCTGCATAATTTCTCCTTTCCCATTCTCCAGTTAACTTAGCTTCAGCTTCAATTAACATTCTGTAACCATTTATTTTCCCATATCAATGAGTACGTTTTCCTGTTTGTAAGCTCTATTCATTTCCTTTGAGAATCTCCCTGGTATTGTTTTATAAAAACTTTTGTTTTCTCATTCTTATTCCTTTTTTATGTCATTAATCATTTTAAGTATACTTATCAATGAATTCTATCACATGATGTTTATTATGAAGATACTCTTGTTTTTTTGACTAGCTTTTGATGCACTGTCATTGGAACTATACACTTAAATCTATTTTTATTAGTACTGTATGTGTTTGCAATACATAATGAACCCACTGATCTTGGGGAATTGGGGGATCACGTCTTAATCCTGTCTGCACTCTGCTTCTCTCCTCCCGCTGCTCAGCCCTTCTCCTACCTTCTCATCGCCACAAAGTCGACTCCCATTTCCTATCGTCTATCCTTTACTTTGTGTGTTTATTTATATTTTTGGTTTCTCATGTAAGAGAAACTATGAGATATTTAGCTTTCTATATCTGACTTAGAGTCTCAAGGTACATATATTTCCCTAAAAATGACTCACATGTCTGCATTCTTTCTGTATGAGAAGACAATGCTCCACTGTGTATACATCTATCCATTTATTTGTACTTTTCCAAATGTAAAGATGTCATATTATAATGACCTGGGCATGCCTTTATTTACAGAAGCACAACTCAAAATAGTTAAATCTTAATCCCACTGTCTAAGTGGAATCCTCTGCAGTGTGATCTATGACACACTGCTGCAGAATATTTGCTTTTGTGAGACACTTTAAGGGGAGCAGAAGAATACGTACTGGGATTTTTTTTTTCCCATTTCTTAGCTTAAAGATTATGGAAAGTACAGATAGTATTAATGAGCATCCAAACATAATAAACATCATATAGCCAGGTTTATCAAGATGAATTCTTAAAAGGACATGTTTTTCTGTGTACAGATGAAATTTGGAGACAGAGAAACTTTTTCTTCTATCAGTTGACAAGCAGATACTTTTCCTCCTAATTCATGTTTTTACTAGAGGTTAATGTTTTGAGAATTCTGACCCTAATCTGAGGATTCTGACCCTATTCTGAGAATTCCAGTTCAACTCTGCATTTTGCACTAGACCAACGTCTTTTCTCCAGTCTCTGTGAAATTACTAAATGGAAGCCCTCTGAGTAGTCTCGTAAATACTATATAATATTCAAATTCATTATTTTTGGTTATTAGGGGTTTTCCTTGCTTTTTGTGAGTGCAGCTTTGCATTCCAAATGGAATTTATAATATTTTATCCAGCATTTCAGGACTTTTTTTATATGGAAAGCTTCTTTTTTCTTATTTGTTTTGATTTTCATGTTTCTAAAACCTGTAAATTAGACTGATTCATTTAGTGTCTGCTTCTCCATCAAAACAGGAGGATCCACAAGAGTAACCACTGTGAATTCTGATCACAGTTAATTACTGAAACAGCTTTCCATATAAGAAAAAAGATATAGTAAACACACTGTAAGTATTAGCTATTATTAGACTTTATCAACCTGGAAAAAACCCTCTGTCCTTAAACTTAACAAAGCTATATGTTAGATGCTCAGGTTCATTGTCTGGTTCCTGTACCCTCTTGTCTGGCTACAACACCAAAGCTTAATTTTTGCAGTCATACGTTAAAATTTTATACACCATTTCAATTAGCCACAGATACTACATTCCTAATAGTATAACGTCTAGGGTAACGTCTAGGGTAGAGTGATATTATCTAAAACAGACAAACTCACCTGTTTTCCATGTTAATTAACATATGTGCCAATTTTTCTGCTTGCTGTTGGTTCTTCTCTTGACTGCACATTGCATTAGGCCCATTGGGTTCAACGCTCTCAAATTCCTCTTGGCCTCCTCCTATCATCTCAACTGTCAGTTCTGACATAGTAATTCTAAATGTTAATTTAATAGTTACTAGCAAATATTTAATAAGAAACTTCATGTGCTAATGATAGCTAATTCTTAAAAGTAAATGTTTAATCAAAAAGAGTATATAGGTGCTGGGGATTTAGTTCAGCAGCATAAGCACCTGCCTTGCAAGCATGCGGTCGTGAGTTCGATCCTCGGTACTGATAAAAAAAGAAAGAGAAGAAGAGAAGTATATAGTTAAAAATTATCAATTTTTAAAATGCTTTTATGATTTATAGGCAAGAGGGTAACGGTGTGGTAGCAGATGTTGTCATGAAGTTTCGATTCAGTAGACGTAACAATGGAGAATCCATGAAAGCCAGAATTCAGTCTATTTTACAGCAAATGCTGAATAACTCTGGAAACCTGGAAATAAGCCCTTCAGCCGGGGTAACAGGCAAGTACCATTTTTGCACATCATTTTATTTCAATATGCCCCTCAAGTTTACTAATTAGTGAGAGACTGGCTCCATTTTTTTGGAATTAAACTTTTTAAAGTTATACTAAAGAGGTAAAAGATATATATTGCTTTTAATGTAAAAATACTCTTTTTTGGCTTTTCAACAGTTATATATATTTTAAAATATAATGCTTTCTTTTTAAACAGAATAATTTCAGCATGGAAGGAGGTCTGATACCTAGTATCCACATATAAACAGTACCCTTCAACTTGTTCCAATACGTCTCTAACACTTCTAATAAAGTGAAAATACACACTCAGTGTACATGCAAATACACTTTCTTGATGAAATTACTTAAGTTTGTTCTTTAAGGACTGCTGCAATGTCAATGAATTTTACAGGTTAGAATCTAAGAATATTTTGGTTTCAATTTTCTTCTTTGTGAAATGGGAATAATAATTTTTGTCCTAATGTCTCAAGGCTGCGTGGGGAAAATGTGAAAACACTGTAATTATATTTTTATGTTTAATGGATACATAGTAATTGTACATATTTACAGGGTAGAGTGATATTTAAATACATGTATAAAATGTATAATGATTAGATCAGGCAACTGGCATTCTATCATCTCAGATATATAATTTATATAATTTTTCTTTGTGTTGGGGATGTATGAAATCCTCCCTACTTGTTATTTTGAAATACTCAGCTTATTGTTGTCAACCATAGTCTACTGTGCCTCACAACATTAGAAGCTATTCCTCCTCTTCATTGCACTCCAAAGCCCACTGTTCATCCTCTCTCTGAGATCCCACATCTTTCACAGACTCCAATCACAACTATGTTTTCTGCTTCTTTTGAGGTCCTGCCCATAAGTAGAACACACAGTACTTCTCTCCTCTGTGCCCAACTTACGTTCGCTTAAGGCAGCATCCTGTAATTCCATCCATATTGCTGTGGAGGACAGGATTCCAGTCTTTTTATGGCTGAATGAGGTTCCACTGTGCTTCTGCTCCACTGTTGCTTCACATGCCTCCATCGCTGGTCACCCAAGCTAACTACGTGACGCAGTGTTGTGAGCAGTGCTGCAAGAAATGTGAGAAGCACACCCAGGGAGAGAAACAGCTGGGTCTGTGTGGTAGTTCTGTTTCTCATTTTCAGAGTCCCCTCTGTACTGCTTTCCACATGGCTACACGATCTCACATTCCCACCACTGGTTTGTGAAAGCTCCCCTTTCTCCATCTCCTCACCAGCACTCATCACATTTTGTCTTTTCAGTAATAGCCATCCTAACTGGGATGGCACACACCATTCCAGGATGCAGTGGCTGATTTAGCATTCATATAGTAAACTTTATTTGCTCCAACTTCATTAATGTTTATTCCTCCAACACTCATTAAGGGGAATATACTGTCGGATGTACAATTTGTGGACCTGCTAGAGGAAAAGTAAATAGATGCTCAAAGTCCAAAAATAATTTAAAGAATGATTCATATTGCATAGATTCCTTCATTTGTTGGAGAGCATTTATCAAAACCAAAAGTAACAAATGACGTGTGTATTTTGTGTACTGTTTGACTCTGTCCTACTCTGCAAGTTCCCTAAAGGCAGGAGCCCCTTTGCCTTGCTCACCCACCATCCTGCCATACGTGATCTAGTACATAAACATTGAAACATTCTACTTTGTTCACAAACCACTGCGTTAGGCCCATAAAGTCATCCCCCACAACCCCATTTCCCACTCTAGACTCACATCTCTTCTTGCAAACAAGGAGTAAATGCTTGGCAAGACTTCCAAGACATTGCTCCAAAGTCCATGGCCTAGCTGTGTCCTCACGCACTGCTGCCCAAGCCCACTCTGCTCCCGTTCACTAGGGAATTCCTCCAAAACCACTTGTGAGGTGCTTGTATTTTATTTAGCACTGCCTTAGTGTAGTTTCCACCTTCCAGGACCTCATAATCTAGATGAGGTAAAACAACTCAACCCAAGATCAAGATCAAGATCACAGAACTGAAATGCCAGGAACATATGATCAAGCACCTAGTATAAAAGACTGCTAAGGAAATCCAGGAAAGAAAAAGACCGGAATGTTTGGTATCTCTCAGCAAAAGGCAGATGGATGGACTCTGAAGTATGAGCAGGATCCTATATTTTGAGATGAGAGAAAGAAAATTCCATATAGGGAGGATGTGGAAAGAAGAAAATAATCTGTAATTAACATGCTTTGGCAGAACAAGTAAGGGAGGTGTGCTGAACAATTCATTGCTACTATTGCCATCATCATCTTTGGCACTGTTATCAAAGCACTTATTTAAAGAGCTCTATTTTTTAGGCATAGTTTGAAGTGTCCTGTGTGTATCTTTGCATTTATTTGGCTCTCACCATCTCCATATCCCATAGACAGTTTTATTCTCCCCATTTAGGAAAGAGAGATAATTGCCCAAGAGTAGCATCTGCTGCAGCTCTAGCCGGGGGACAGAGTGAGGGGGGAGATGGCGAGAGGATGGAAAAAAATAAAGAAATGAGAGCTGAGGTCAAGTGGAGCGCTCTCTCTGTAGCTCATTTATCTTTACATTTAGCAAGATAATGTCACATGATACCCCTTCACCTAGCAACCCATTGCTTGGCTTGTTCTCTGGGCTGGAGTAGCCTGTTCATGTGGCTCACCCCAGGCATCCTTTGTTCTCAGAAAGGCCTTGCTCCAGTCCCGTGCACTTGTGATGATCTCCTACTTCCCTTCCCAACACTCAATTCAGACAGGATATGGGCATTCAGAACTCAAACTCAAGCCTCTCTGGCTCAAAGAGTGAAGAAGCCTGCTCCCTGGCTCCACTGATGCTTTCAAAGCAAATGTAACCCAAATACCGTGAAATTTCTAGCTGGAAATAACTTTGCATAAACTAGTTTTATACCACATGAAAATCTATCTTGAGAAGTCTTAATTTATCCTATGGAAACAAGAACACTGATTTCTCATTAAAGTATTTCAAGCATGAAAAGACAGATCTGGCCTACATTTTCAGAAAAGACAGTCTGGTAAGATCAAAGAAGAGCAATTGAAAAAGCACAAAAATATTTTTCAAAAAGTACATTTGTCACTGTAATAGTGCTAGTGTCCAATGACTAAGCATGAACTGAAGCAGTGACAAAAGGGGTGGGCAGGATGACAGGGTTAGAAGTTACAGAACCAGAGACCAAGATGGGAGAATGATGAGAAAGGGGAAACCTGGCAGTTTCTAGCTCCCTGAGCATGAAATGACATTGAGGAGTTATAATAACATAAGTAATAAATTGCGTGTGAAATTTGATTACGTTGAGTTTGAGATGATTAACAGGCATGCAGAGAACACTGTCTAGCAAGTAGACCTTGAACTGGAAGCATCAGAGCTTCACTGTCTGATATGCAATGGCTTTCTCTGCAGGCCTGGCCAATACACCCTGCAGCAACGCAGGTACTAGCTCTACTGTACAAGGCTGCACTGTAAGCCCACTATATCTGCCACTTGCAGCGGTTTTTTTTTTCCCCTTTTGTGTGTCTGAAATTTTTCTTTCAGTTTTCAAAATACAGAACAAACATTATTTCCACCAGCTCAAATGTTATTTCCTCCACTGATAATGTCTGTGATTCTCCCTGGTAAAATTGTGCTTTTTCTCCATTTCACTCCGCATTTGGATTTATCTGAATGCTTCCTTGATTAATTCTACATGTAAATAAAGTGAAGACATAGCTCTTGTATTTTGCATACTCTTATACCTTTGGCACCTCAAATAATCAGTGAGCAATATATATATATGTATATTTTAATAAGTGAACAATTAAATTCTCTTATAGTATTTATCACACTGTATCTCAGAGTCTTAGTTACTTTTATTTCATTGCTGAGACAAAATACCCAATATTCAAAGTTAAAGGGGGAAGGTTTATTGAGCCCACAGTTGGTAGAGGTTTTAGTCCATAATCAGGTAGTTCCGAAGCAGAATGGCACATGACAGAGGGCAACAGTTCATGGGCTGGAAGACAGCAAAACCAACAAGAAACCTCCACAGCATCTTTCTGCCTTTTTGTATTGTATCTAGAGTGCTGGGATTAGGGTGGTGCCAAAGAAACCAGTGGGCTGATTTAGCAATTACACACCCTTAATCCCGCTTCACACCCTCTAGATTTAGTCACCTCCTAAAAAGCCTAAAGTTGCATGAGGCTTTGGGGGAACATCTAGACACAACCATAGCACCCAGTGACTTACTTACAGCTCTGTTTCTGAGTGACTTGAGAGCAAAGAGTTATTTTAAGTATTTGATGAGAAGTCTAAGCACAAACTTAGTGTGAATGACAATAGGTTGGGGCAAGGTTGTAAACAAATTCTGAAGCATGTGGCTTAGAATTTCTTTGAGGAGATTTGGAGTGGAATGTAGAAATCTGTACTTCAGCAATCTTTCACAGTGATTTTTACTATTGTTATCAGAGCACTGCACTTTAAGATATCAAGGCGAAATTATTTTACCTAAATGTTGTTAATCTTATTCTCATATTCTCTCTCTCTCTCTCACTCTCTCTTTCTGTGTATTTGTGTCTCTGTCTAGAAATTAACGACCAGGAAACAGAAAATATGTTTACTCAAGGTAAGTGTTGAATTTATTTTGCAAATATGCTTTGCCAAAATATAAGGAGGCAAGAGAAAGAGAGCAAGTGATTTGTGCGCTTTGCCGGAGAGTGTCTCTGAAGTTGATGTCTTTACAGTCACTGTGCTGGGTCATTAGTGGAACAAGACTGCTGATCTGACTGACCCATGGAGTAATGTCTGAGCTATTTGAGCTTCTTTCAGGAAAACAAAGAAACAAACAAAAAACTGAAGTAACAATATAGTATCACCCACCAGGTACTTAAGATTGGACATTTTCTTGGTACTTGGGGAATCTTTTACTTCCCTGGTCCTATGATGGCATTTATATGGAGTTATAAGACAGATTTCATGGCACCATTTATATAATTTTTCCTGACTACTAGAACAGCATGCTTTTTTTGTGAATTCAGACTAATCAAGAGGCATAATAAAAAAACAAATTTTTAAAGTTTTACCTTAAAGGAAATTCACTGTGTTCTAACACCATCCTATGTACTCTCTGACCAGGCCAGCAGAAATGTAATTCTAGAAACACACAACTTACTCTCTGACCGAAAGATTAGAGTTAGGAAGTAGTTTAGTATCCCTGTATTTCTGGCCTATCTCAGAAACTTAAGCATCTTTATAAAATTATGCTACCCCATGCATCTTTTTCAATTTTATTAATATTTAACTAAGGATTATTTTGAATAAAAGTATGCTTAAATAATTCACTAGGGAATTTATTTGAAAGAAACAGTATAGGTACCAAGGTTCCATGTACTCTTAATGAAATCCTGGTCCTCTGTTGGGCAAATTGCAAGGTAAAAAAACGCCTTCAAGTGGTTATCCTACTGAAACAGGGCACTCCTGAAAATCCAGCCCAGTAACACAAATGTTGGGGGTCTACATTAATTTCTTTTTTTAAAATTTTATTTAGAATGTAGTAAAAATACAACAGAACAAGATAAAACAAAGCCAATTGAGACAATGTAGTGACATTGGTACAGAACTTCAAAGCAGGATACTGGGATAGTAGTAATAGGTACTATAGCGTATCTCATAATCTTCACAATAGTTGTCCAGTCAATTAGGTATAGAGAAATCAAACCAGTGAAAGATCATTGTAAAACCTATTGAAGGAGAATATTGAATAGAGCATAATAATCATTACAAAACACAACAGTGAAAATAACCTTTGATTTGAAACAGAACATAGAGGGAAATACCCCTTATTTGCTATATTGCATATGGTCATCCTCCCAAGAAATACTCAGAACTCTGTCCCCAGTTGCTGACAGGGGGGAGGGGGCAGTAGGCTAACGGAAAGAGCTGAATGGTCTCCTCCTGGCTAGCACCAGGGGCTCTTACCAAGAGGGCGGCCAAATAGTCTTCTTGTGCAGCTGCCTAAGTACCAACATCTACATTAATTTCTTAGCAGTAGACTAGAGAATAAAAATTTGTAAGAGGAACTGAGTGATTAGCTTACCCCATCCCTGCTTAACTTCAGTTACTGAAGTATTCATGGGCTTCTTAAAACATAAATAAACCTAGACTCTTGGTAGTAAAACCCCTCAGGCACTCTAGAAAATATACTGCTGCCTGACAGCAATTCTTTCTGGAGCATGTGTTTGATCAGGCAGGTCAGGAGAGGGACAGGAGTCTCCTCAATAAACTGCAAGACCCCCCAAGGCTTCCTGGCTTTCACCCAGCAGCAGCGGGTGCATCAGTCTCTCATCAAAATGCAGCTTTTGCTTTGTCTGTGCCTTTCACAAGCGGCCAGGGAATGCCCATGCTCCAGAGCTACAGACCACATTTGGAGGACAAATCTAGAAACAGGAAAGAAATTTGCCAGGAATCTGTAGCCTGAGAAGGAATCTCTAGCCCTGGAGTATTTCACCCTCACTCCTGAGCCATTCCAAACCTTCCTGAAATTGTTCAGAAGTTAAAGCCCACATGCTGATTAAGTTCATAAGTTTGTTCTAGAAATCAGTCAATCGGCAACAGTACTTACACGTTTATCACACAAAGGAAAGTCAGAACTACAGGAGAAAGCCAGCAGCAATCACCAAAATGTCAGCTGTGGTCTCCTGTCACGTTACTTCCTCTTCTCCTCAGCATGCGGGGCCCGTCCAGACCTGATGACGCTGTCTGCAGAGAGAGTCGTTGGAGGTACTCAAGCTGACCAGGGCGACTGGCCGTGGCAAGTCAGTCTGCAGGTCAACGGTGGCCATCGCTGCGGAGGCGTCCTGGTCAGCAACCAGTGGGTCCTGACTGCAGCCCACTGCTTCAGAAGGTGAGGCAGCAGCTGCCCACAGCTGGAAATGATCAGGACAGATGCCACCACTGCTCTGGCACCAAATGTGATTGGGCCGAGCCTAGAAGTAATTCAGTGCAAAAACTCAGTGAAACTTTTTTTTCTATACATGAAAGCAAGAGTGCTTGTCTCCTTTAGCAGGCGAATTTCCTGGTTGTTCTTGGTTCAAGCTAATAGCACACTATCAAGGGAAATAAGTTTATACATCAGAATGTTTAATTTAAATCTTAGCTATGACAATGTAGAAATTTTGTTGAACCTCTTCCTATGCCTCTTTTTTTTCAAATTAGAAATAATATTGTAATTTATGTCTGAGTGTTTTGGTAAGATAGGTAAATGTAAATACACGTTCATTTTTTTCCTGTGGAAGATTTACATATCACATCCTGGAAGCTGATTGGCCGGTGGATGGCTGACTCAGAGAGTTCCTAATATCATAAACTTTTTAATTCAAAATTATTGAATAATTTGTGATGAGCGCAGATTTATGTATTGTAGATGCTAATATAAAAAAACACTACTGCTGCCTTCAGGGAGCTTACACTCTAGTGCTGGACTTAGAATACACAAAACAAATGATCACTGATAATGAGTAGCTTCTGTGAGATGTTTAGATAATGTACAACAAATCTTAGTAGAGATAACTAAAAGTATTATTTATACTAGATTAATAGCTACCAGTGAAAAGTGGGTTGCATAAGCTTAGCCTGTCGATGTAAACAAAAGGGTACACTGACAAGGTTTTAGGCTTCAGCATGATAAAAATCTGCTAATTTCTGATCTACCTAATTACTGAGCATCCTAGACTGCAATGATTGTTGGAAACCAAACTAAGAAAGATCACCCAGAAAAGTGGTGGTGAGGCCAGGTGTACCCTACACCATATCTCTTTTCTTCTCAGATTTTTTCAGTAACGTCTGCTGCCTACACATCTACCCTAGTAACTTCATACCCAGAGTCCTCGATAGTCTAAATACTCCAAATTTAGTTCTCAAAGCTTGGACTTTGAGCTGCAAGCCAACAGTATTTCTCTCTCCCCATGGACTCCGTCTACCTTTCCCCACCTCTGAGCACTGCCCCCCTCTATGAGTTCTCCAGAAACATAATCATAATATTCTTTCCAAACTGCCATTGCTCCCTGTTGAATTCAGTGGAAACTGCACAATTTCCTTTTTCTAGTACTTTACAATTTCTTTCTTTCTTTCTTTCTGTACTGGGGATTGAACTCACCACTCTCACTTGCCAGCCTGGTGCTTATGCCACTGAGCTAAATCCCCTGCTATAATTTCTTTCTTTCAGTAGAACATTAAACAAGGTCTCACTAAATTGCTGAGCCTGGTCCTGAACTTGTAATCCTCCTGCCTCAGCCTCCTTAGCAGCTTCCATTATAGGTACATGCCACCTTGCTCAGAAATGTTCATAGTTTCTAAGAAATGCTAGATTTGAGATTTTAGATTGCTATATTTTTTGTTGAGTGTTTTTGTTTCTCTTTTTTCTTGGTGCCAGGAATTGAACTCAGGATTTTGTGCTTGTCAGGCAGGTGCTTATGTCACTGAGCTATACCCCTCCAGTCCCTGAAGCCTGAAAAGGAGCACAGCTCCTCATTTCAATCTCAGGAAGGAGGACATAAGCACAGAAAGCCTGCTCGCCTCGGTGAGACGCAGCCCAGGTCTTCTGAACTCCGAGATAACACTGTCCAAAGATGTAGTGAGCAGGGCACCGTTTCCTCACCTGCTCTTCCTTTTATCTTTTGTATTCATCCTCTCATTTGTTACTACCGTGGACTACCTAGAGGTCTCCTAGCTGCCCACTGTTAGGTAAGCGAGGACTGTTTCTCATTTTATCCCTTTGTTTTCACTTCTCCCATTTGCCTACAATTTGAGTTAAACTTTAAAGAGAAAAAATAATTTAAGCAACTTCTTAAAATGTCTCTTAAAAACATCTGACTGCAAGAAGGAAGGAAGGAAGGAAGGAAGGAAGGAAGGAAGAAAGAAAGAAAGAAAGAAAGAAAGAAAGAAAGAAAGAAAGAAAGAAAGAAAGAAAGAAAAAGTGAGTAAAGTATGCTAAATTGGGACAGATTTACCAGAAAATAGGAACTCTTACCAGTATCTTTTAAAAGGCTTGAGGATACCATGGCCAATTATAATGTCTTCAGCTGCTTTGCTTAATTTCAAAAATTTTTCCTGTTTTGAGATTTCCAAGGAAACCTCTTCATATAAGTTTTCAGAAAGAACCTTATCTCAAATGTTTATTATTTAGATATTTGTTTTATTAATGCACTGCAATACCCAAAAATCCAGGGTCACTCAGAACAACCAATGAGGTTTTGCTTGACATATGACCAGCCTTATGCCATGATGCATAGATGTTAGGAGGATTATTGAATTGTCACTCCCTCTAGGAAGCTTTCTCTGATAATCTCTGATATCACTGTTCTGTTCTCAGGCAGGCACTGCATGGCTGAGCTAACTCCCAGCCCCTCCCTGTTCTATTCTCAAGGAAATTTTCTTCTTTTACAGTAACCTTTGTGATTTTAGTCTTTGCTGGCCTCTTGCACTGATGTGTGGAGCTCCTCAAAGGCAGAGCAGCCCAGCATGGTGCCACATGCCTGTAATCTCAGCACTTGGGAGGCTGAGGCAGGAGGACTCTTGCAAGTCTGAGATCAGCCTAGACTACAAAGTGAGCTCAAGGTCATCCTAGACTGCATAGTGAGACATGTCTCAAAAAGACAAAAAAAGAAAAAAAGAAGGCAGAGACACAGTTATTTAGATTTTTATTACCAGAGACTAATACCATTCCTTACGCCAAACAGACACTTAGCAATGACTTGTTGAGCCATGATTAGTGCAGCTCACAGCTACACTCACAGAGTGCCTACTTTGGGTCAAACTACCCATATTTGACACAATTCACTTACTTCTTAATACTTCAGCTCTGTGAGGGGCTACCAAGAATCCATTTTACATATAAACCGGGAAACAGTGACACTACCTCCCATAAGAGATAACGCTAATAAGTGCCACAGTCAAGACCGAAACACAGACATAACACTTTCCAAGCCCGGGCTCACTCACTTGCTGGGAGGAGATGCAGAGAGAGGAAAGAATAAGAGAGGGAAGCAGGAGAGGAATCTGTTTAAAATTGCCCCAGTAAAAACACTGAGCAGAAGAAGTTGAATGTAGGAACAATCATGGATTTGCCTGTTTTTAAAAACCTTTTTTCTTCAGAATTCTTACCTTGTCGATGTCCGCTCCCGGCCGGCAGGAAGGACACACGACAAAGTCTGGCAGTGGACAACCTTTTCTTTTATTTTTCTTCTCCGTACAGCCTGCCCTGGGATCGCTCCCAGCCGAAGCCTCCTCTGGTCCGCTCCCCACGGCTCCTTCTGGGCTTCTACTTCCGGGCTTCTTCTTCCCCCCCAGGGGTGGCACCAGTATATATACGGATACAGTGTCCAATCATGTTAAAGTAAGCAAGGCAAGCTGATTGGCTAACATCATCAGTTGCCAGGCAGACTATATTGTTGAGCGGGTTGCTTACGCGGTAAGCAGGAAACTAACGTGCTCGATGGGAGGGGTAATCTACCTCAGGCTTTGCTCTTTACTACAGGCCTCACGTCCGCCAAGTGAGGCGACCGGGCTCGGGGCTGCGGCTCCCAACATTACCTAATATTTGCCCTTACATTTGTTACTATATGTTATACACACATTTCTTAACCGTTTAATCACTATTTTTTGTATTAATCCCAGTATCTACATATACTCGACAGGAATCTTAAATTATTATTGGTTGATATTTTGCTTTTATTAATCATAGAAGAGACATTAAGTGAATCAGGCTTCCAAGTCATTGATGTTTTCTATCAGTATGCACAGGACCTTTCTCCTGTCATTCTTGGTCCTCCTCATCCCCAAAGCTTCATGCAAATATGCTTTTAAATATGCGTGTACCTTAAGGCTGGCATATAATTTAGTGCTACAGCACTTTCTTCTGAAGCATGAGGCCCTGGGTTATTCTACAGTAAAGCAAAAAGAAGAAAAGAATGCATGCACCTGCAAACCCTAAAGAGCTGTTTCTGCGTTTTTGTCTGCCTTTAACTTATAAAGGTAGAGCTGCTCATAGTCTCGTATTGTTTCTGTTTTCATACAGTCCTGGGAATTTACACCCCTCCCATTGCCACATAGAAATCCTTAGTAAGAACCACTGTTCTTCATCCAGCTGGTTGCTGTTCATTCCCATTTCCACAAGGAGCTCATAGTTCTATGTTAGTATTTTGGCACTATGACAAATTACCTGAGAAAAATCAACTTACAGAAGAAAAGGCTTATTTTAGCTCAGGGTCCAGATGCTTCCATCTGGTCTCTTGGCTCTGCTGACTGTAGGATGTGGTGATGCAGAGCAAGCAGTATGGCGGGGAGCAGGGGGTTCACTTGCTGACAGCTGGGAAGGGGAGAGAGGCAGACAGAGACAGGAAAGAGACAGAGACAAAGAGAAATAGAGATAGAAGCAGGCAGAGGGAGAGAGGCAGAGAGAGACAGAGAGACTGACAGAAAGAGAGAGACAGAGAAAGAGAAACAGAGAGACAGTGACACAGGGAGACAGAGAGGAGACAGGGGAGGGGAGCAGAGGAAAAAGAAACAAGACTAGTCCATGGCGTGCCTGCAAGACCCATTCCCTTCATCTGAATTCTACCTTCTCCCAACATCCCATCATATTATAAGCCATCAATGGATCAATCTGCTGAAGAAATCAGAGCCTTCATGTTCAAATCGTTTCCCTAAATCCTCAACTCTGCACACCGTAGAACTGGAAATGCGTGAGCCTTTGGGGGTGCTTCAGATCCAAACAGCAAAGCCCTGCTGTTAACCTTCAGGGGCTCTGTGATGCACCACCTGTGCGCACGTACAGTCTGATAAAGGTACCAGAGTGCTTTCCACATGCTTACATCCTCACCAGCAATGCCAGAAGTGTTCTAATGTCCCTCCTCACCCACTCATGATATTACATTTCTTATTTTATTTCCATAATTCTTATTATAGGAAGTATATGTTCACTGTTATAACTTCTATTTCTTGATCACTAACAACTTTGAGTATCTTTTCTTGTGTCTAGAATTTGAGAGGGTTTCCCTTTTTATGAATTACCAATTAATATTCTTTATAATGGTTTCTTGCCCATTTATTATAGAGTTACACATTCTTTGGGTATATTCTACAAAATTCCAGATATTACACATTCTGAGTACTGTCTCATGACTTCTTATCCACCTGCTAAACTTGTCCACAGAGTGTTCAAGTGCGACAATGAAATCCATCCATTTTTTACCTTATGGTATATATTTTGAAAGTTTAGCTAAAAAGCTCTAATTCCTAGGTCACAATGTTAAGTTTTGAATTTTGTATATTTATTTATTTATTGCACTGATGCTTCCTCTATCTCTCTCTATATATATTCACACACATGTATGTACAACCTATGTACATATATATGCACACATAAACAACATAACACTTAGCACAGAAAAATCATTCCTGAATTCATAAGACAGTGACGCCCTTTATCATCATTATTTAAATGAAGATACTTTCTCAAAGCAAAATAAAAGAGGGAAAATTGAGATTGAAAGGAATGAGTTAAAATTAAAATAACCACTATATCAGACTTTATAAGTTTCTTGAATAGGAGAATATAAAATAGGAAGATACCAAAGAGAATATTTGTGTTGTGCTAGCTATCAAAGTGTTAGAACATCCATGTTAGAATAGAAAACACCAAGAAATTATTTTGAGACATATTTACCAAAATCTTGCTGTGTCTCTTTAGACAAATGAGCATTCATTCTTCTGTTAAGGAGCGCCATGTGTTTACTAGCTTATTGTGCAGGAATATATAGGGGAGAAATGACAATCAAGTAGTTTGCAAGTTGGGAGCAGGGGTTCTGGCAAATGCAAAATCCAAATATTTAGAGTGCTCACAAGTTCCGTCTGCAAACAGCTTGTTTCTGTATCTTTTTAGCTACCCTAATGCTCAACAATGGACTGCCACCTTTGGTATTTCCACAACCTCTCCTACTCTGAGAGTGAGAGTGAGGACTATTTCAATCCACAACAATTACAATCCTGTGACTCATGAGAATGATATTGCAGCTGTGCAGCTGGAAAGGGCTGTCACCTTCACCAGGGATGTTCACCGAGTATGTCTCCCCGCAGCCACCCAGACTGTCACACCTGGTTCTACAGCTTATGTAACAGGATGGGGCTCGATAATCTATGGTGGTAAGTATCTCCAGAAAGATAAAACAGCCAAGACTGAGCAATAACACAGTCTCCTGCTATGTTCTAGAAACATCTGGAAGCCAGACAGGTTCTAAGACAAAATCATCCTGTACCCTGATCAGTCAAAGCAGTGGCTAGCCCTCAGTCTCATCAGCACCGTAAGGAAAGCAAAGAGTCTGCGGGGCGTTCTCAAGAGTAGCAATAGGGGAATGTCAAGAAATGAGTTCTTTACTAATCCAGAGGTTGGGTAGGAATCAAATGGCTTCACTATAAAGAAAAGCGAGAGGGCAAAAAGCTATGATCTAAGGACAGTAGCTAATATCCAACAACTCTCAGGTATTGATCACCTTTTGGGGTGAAGCCAGTATTTCTGCCAGGTCTGCACATATCATAGTACTTAACAATATATACATAATCATTACTCACACTTGTTTACTGAATAAATAAAACTGAAATTAAAGTGCGGACTTTGTGAAAAGAACAGCTGGAGTCGAGCAACCCACCAATGAGAAAATGGGGGCACCAGCCGGGGAACAGCAGGACAGCTGGACAGCTGGACAGCATCCCTGCACTTTGATCCTCGCCATCGATTATTTCTCCAACCAATAGTGCAGAGCCTTCGTCGCCCCACACGAATGTGTCTTTGTTTTACTTTGGCCTAAAGTAAGGGGTATCACAGATAAAATTTATATGAGGCATGGAAAACATAAACAGTGCTATTTTGAAGGAAAATCAATATAAAATAGATTAGCTCTTTAACCTTGAAACTAGACCAATTTCTCTTTCACTGCCAGATTAAAGATTGATCTCTGTGTTATTTTCTAATCCAGAGTCAATCAGTGGATAATTTAAGAGCTATTAGTCAATTGTAAGACAGCAAATTTGTTATCTTTAAAAATCACAGTGGCAGAAAATTAATATAGAAAAGATAAAAGAAAAACTCATCTGTCTAAAGGGTTATCCTCTCCTGTGGGAATTTTGGCTGGAAAGAAACGCCTACAGACATCTTCAAACACTTCCCTTGATAAATAGAGATAATGTTTGTAGTGCTTTTATTCTTTTTCAAATTTATTATAGAGTTATTAGGTTATATATCCCAAAATCCATTTTATTTCTGCTTTTATACTAAATAGGCAACACGGTCAGATATCTACGGCAAGGACAAGTCCAGATAATAAGTACTAGTGAGTGTAACGCACCAGCCAGTTACAACGGTGCTGTCCTGCCTGGGATGCTGTGTGCTGGCGTGCCGACAGGTGCAGTGGACGCGTGCCAGGTAAGCCAAGCAGCCACCTCCTCGCGCTCATCCGGAAAGCTCTGGTCACCTGGGGCACACCGCACAGTCACAAACATAAAGGGAACAGTGGAGACATGCAGTCCTGATCTCTGGAAACTCACCGTCAGAGTTTCAAAAATAAAATTCTTACAAACTTTTTCATGAAAAATTAACTTTTAACTGTTATGGAAGGGCTAAATAAAACATCTTTTTACAGTGTGGCAAATGTATAGCATTATCATAATAGCGTTATGTACTTCAACATTACAATGAATTTCAAATATTTGCATTAGGAAAAAATGTGAGGTATTTGAAGTAATGAAGATATTAGTTATCTTGATTTAATTATTCCACATTATTTTTATAAACATAGCATTATTTTCTATCTCATAAATGTATATAATTAGGTCAACTCACAGTGAAAAATAGTTTTTCAAAGTCCACAGCAATGATGAAATTTTGAAATATAAGTAAGTCTTGTGCCCCTTGAAGATAGGAAATTGCAAAATATGCAAAATCCTATTTGAGTCATACAAACTCCCAAAACTGTGTAACAGCACAAAATAGAAAAGAAATAATTTAAACCTAAGCTGTAATTTTAACCAGATTTGCAAAATAAATAATAAATATTTGCAGGATTGTAATAAAATTCTAATATTAAAGTTTTAAATAAAATTATTGACTTTAATATTCTTGTGTTGGAAATCCAACTCCACATAGTCACAATAACAGCTACTTACTATCAAAAATTAGGCAGACTGTAAAATAGTTTTATTTTGGAATCTCCTACTGTTTTCCTGTATACGAAAGATAAGGCTGGTTCTTCACATCAAATGTTACTGATTCATATTTAAGAGCGGATAAGCGGTACTTACAGTTCATGCCAGATTCCAATCCATGAGCACTTCCCCCAAAATGAAACATTTTATCAACCATAAACTGTACATAGATGGAAATCTATCTTTTAGTTTCTGTATCTCTAATAGTTATGCCCTCTGCTCTTAACCCTCTAAGTGGAGATGTCCCTGTGGTTGGCAAAGCTCGGTGACTTTTCAGTTACTAGTCACTGCTAGTCCTGAGCATCAACTCATATTTTATGATAGGTTTTCAGAGAATTCACCAATCACATAATAACACATCTCCATGCTGGCAATTTCAGATTTGCTTCAGATCATTGATTAAAACTGACTTAAGGAATATCTGAGATTTAAAAGTGTTACTCAGCCAGATGTGGTGATATGCTGAATTTACATCCATCATGGACGTAAATTCAGCATTCTGCAAGTCTAAGGCAGGAGGATCATAAATTAGAGCCCAGCTTTAGTCATTTAATGAAATTTTATCTCAATTTTAAAAAATCATTAAAAGGCTGGAGATGTAGCTCAGTGGAAGGCCATGTGATCAATCCCCAATACAATGTAAAATAAATATATTAAAAGGTGTTACACAGGCTTTACTTACTGATGATGCCTCTTACTTTCTCTACATAAATTCTGCTTTTCTTTGAGTCCAGTTCAAGCCATTACTCATCATAGAAGCTTCCCTGTGTTCCACCACAGGCTTCCCTGATTTGGTTCATGTCTTAAAAACAAAAAACAACAACAAATGGCCCTTTTGTTCTTTATTTCTTTCACTCATAGGTGCATTCATTCATTGAAGGACTGTGTTAGGTACTTTCTATGCAACACTCACAATACATTGCCTGTACTTGCAGGGTGATGGCCTGCATCAGAGGACATGAGTTCAAGTACCGTATCTTCAGTGAGAATGAAATGGCTAGGCACGAGGAAAGCTGCACGTCCCCTTATTTTACATTTGCTTACCTCCTCTTGATAAGACACCCGGCAGAACACTTTCCTGGCTCAGGAAAAGTGGCAACAGAAGCACAGTGACAACAAATAGTGGGAGGTGGTTAACTTGACCATCACGTGTCATCCAGAGGAAGGGGGTGCCTGCCCTACACAGGCCTCCAGCCTCACTGGTGATCCACACGTTGACCCTCCTCCCCCGTGTGGACCCATGATGAAGCAGGCATAGAGAAGCTCACTACTCAGAGCATCGAAAGAATAGCTGATGTTTCTAAACTCACATTTGGCAGTAAGAGTTGACTGTCATTAGTACTACCTGTATGCCGCATGATCTCAGTGCTTTGTGGGCTAAACTCTTTTAAAAAACACTCATAGAAAGCATTATTCACCAATAAGGAAAGTGAGGAGCAGAGAGCTGTTAAATTGCTTACTGAAGTTCACATAGCTGGAAAGGGGGGATTCACACCCACGATACCTCCATCATGTAGTATGTACGATGTGCTGAATTTTTCTCCCAAACCAAACTATTACATGTTGTAATATTTGTTGATTGTAGATCTTAAGTGGCTGGTAAATATCCTATAAGTGTTTTTGCTTGTTGCCATGTAAACTTTTTTCACCAAAAGAATATTTTTTTAAAGTAATACTAGGTAGCAGACACTGTGCAGGGTACTAGGGAGATAAGTGAGGCTTTTAGAAACTCAGTTTACTGAACAAATACTTCCTTAGCATCTCCGATGTTCTAGACACTTAGGTTGTAGTAGTGTTCAGAACAGATAAGTTCTGTTGCCTAGTGGGCTTTACAGCAGAGAAGGGGAAATAAACATTGAACTAATATCCAAACACAGTGAATACTGCTGAGATGTACAATTGCTGAAACAAAGAAAGCTAACAAGTGGGGTTAAATTCACAGAGGTGCACACACAGGCTTTGCGAATCCATGCAGGGGCGGTAATAGAGATACAGCCACAGAGCAGAGACACGAGGAGCTAACGGAATTCAAAGCCAGGGCCGGGCGGGTGAGGGGAGAGCAGCCGGTGAGAGGTGTCCCACATGGAGCAGGAAGGCTGAGCCGGTGGGAGGCCGTGGGAGGGAGCTGAGGGACTCTGGCCAGCTGCTTCTCACCTTCTTAGACTCACTGACCGGACAGCTTTCATATTGGGGGTTTGCAGTCGTGTTTGAAGGACTCGATGTACTATTTCAAAAGGAAATAGGCTGACTGTAGGGATAGAATGGGTTTGCTTCCTCTGTTGTCAGAGAAATGGACTCAAGATTTAGGGTCTGCCTTTACATATAAATAATCAATCATTTTGTTTTCTTCAGGGAGATTCTGGTGGCCCACTAGTCCAAGAAGACTCACGGCGGCTTTGGTTCCTGGTGGGAATAGTGAGCTGGGGCTATCAGTGTGGTGTGCCCGACAAGCCCGGAGTATATACTCGAGTGACCACATACCGTAACTGGATTAGACAAGTAACTGGGGTCTAGCGCAACCCATGCATTTCTGTTGCAAAGTGATCAAGTGCAATAAATGCATCTCTGTTGCAAAGTCTGAATGCAGGTGTGCCTGGCTACAATTCCAAAGCTTTACTTTTCAGCAGAAAAATAAAGCTGCGCTTGTTTCATTTTTACATACTGTTACAAAATAGAGCAGAATAAAACATTATTCACTCTTCCTTTATTACTGTAGATTTTATGTTTTCTCAGAAGAAACACATGAATATTGTATGGTGGTATGGCCACATGACAGGGGAAACATGGTAAACTAGCTGTAGCGTTTACAGTTTTATGACAATTGTATGTGCTATTAGTAAAAAAAAAAAAAAAAAACTAGCACCATGAAAATGTCTACTGAAGCAATCTAGGGAAGCAATCTAGGGAAGTCTCAAGGATCTGAAGAGGGTCTTCTGAGCATGGCTATGGAATTGATAAGTGAGATAAATATAGAAACTTGAGAGAAAAGAGGCAAAATAACATTCAAGATGTAAAGAATATGATGATACAAGAAAAATAGTATTTATTTAGAATTTCTGTTTATTTGATCTCACAAAATTTAAAAAGTGAAATTACCATACTACCTTAATTATCTTAAAAGAACCTGGCCTCTAGGAACTCTGATGAATTTCAGATATTTGGAAGATAAGATAGTTTATTCTTCACCAAAGGACTTACAAATAGTTTAGATGATGATTTTTGTTAAAAATATCCTTCATCTATGTAGAGAAGAAACTGTATGTCCTCCAGAGAAAAGCTTAGGATATGCATCTAATTGCATCTCAGGTACCCTTGTAACTGCAGTGCATAGTATTTCTTAACCACTGAACAAGAGTGAGTTAGAGATTTGATCGTCAGGAAGAATTCCTCAGAAGCAGCCTCCCATTACTGGTAATTATTTTTGAGAGTACAAGGTTCTTCAATAGCTATCTAAGTAGTGAATTGAAAATTAAATAGGAAAAAAGAAGGAAGAGTTGGTTTGTAAAGAGAAGATTTAAAGAGGTTTATACCAGTAAAGTCATCTTGGAAAGAGGAGTCTCTGTCTCTCTCTGTCTCTCTCTGTCTCTCTCTGTCTCTCTCTGTCTCTGTCTCTGTCTCTGTCTCTCTCTCTCTCTATCTATCTTTTTCTCCCTCTCTCTTGCTCTCTCTTCCTATCATCACCACTACCACAGAGTATATATTAAATAAAATCAATTAAATTAAAATGTAAAGGTGCAACAATCTATATAGTCTGAATCATGAGTCTCAATGAAATTTTATAGCTCCTACGGTAGCTAAAGCTTAGTTATGCATATGATCATCTGTGTGTCAGGATTTCCTCTGTACTCCTGGTTATGGAAACAATTCCAGGCATTGTAATGACAGCGTTTTGCATTTCCTGCTGTAACACTGAAGAAATCCACATTAACCAATCTACTTTGAGAGAAAAGAAGTTACAAATATAAATATAGCCACCTGGGTGAAAAAAATCTTTGGTGCACTTTATTTCCAATAAATTCTTTTACACTCTCTTCCCGTCTGATTATTTATGGAAGTACTCTTGCTGAAGGACAGTCCAAAACAATTTATTTAATTGGTTCTGCAATGAGAGAACTGACAAGCAGAGTCCTAAGGCTCAGCCCTTTCTGCCGCCTTATAATCAAGCTCTGTGGCTGACGCCAGCGTCAAGCTTGACACTCCCAGCTGCACCCAGGAAGACACTGCACTGGCAGTGCCCAGCAAGCCTGCGGGGAGGGCGTCCATGTCTGTGTGGGTGTGTCACAAGCATTGTGGATGCAGTCACAAGCATCGTTCTGTTTATACTTATATATTGGAAACTATTTAAAAGATAGTGTTTATGTAGCAGAAAACAGAGCCATTATTTATTGAAAAAAGTAAAAATTTACTTAGCAAAATGTGTATATTTTATGAAGACACAGAAAGCCAGAGGAACACATAAATAAAAAAACTTCTTTTTTGGTATACTGATGGGATTCCCCTTTTTGCCTCCTAAGTGACTTCACAAAAGTAACTGGATTTAGAGAGACATGGAGGTTTACAAATGGCTTCAGGCATTAAAAATCATTCTGAAAATTCCCAGCACCAATTTAGTTGCAGACAGTTATTAATGCCAAGAAGAATCTTGTTCAGCACATAAAAAGCATACAAATTAGCCAATTTTAAAAAGGACAAACAAAGTGAATATGTGATACTCACACCAGGTTTAAAATAGCATCCAAACTAATGCAAGAGGAATTACCCCAGAAAATTTAGAGCAAACAAGTGCAGTGTTTATTATGCTAACTGATAATCTTATCTATAGCATGGCATTCATGTAGGACATACATTGAGCTTCACTGTGCTGCAAGCTACTAGACACTAATGAAACCAAGATAGGACAGGGCTTTGCTCATGGGGCACTCAGAGTAGATAGCAGTGACAAATACATTATGCAATGTAATATAGTGAGTAAAATGATAATGAGTGCTACATTCATCACAGGATAAATAAAGAGATGGAGGACAATCCTAAAAGACAGATCAAAAATACTCTTACAGTAAAATCAAAAGTGAGACTCTCAGAGCATTAATTTGCTGTGACCATCATAATTACTCTGTGATTAGGGGAAAGGAATCTATGAACCTCTCAGATTTTAAATTTAAATCATTCAAGACCCTCTTTCACTATTCACTTCTTTTTTCTTTATATACTAAATATGAGATGATTCATAGATCCAAAATAGGTTTTTTCTTTATATTTTTATATGTCTGCATAATCAGAAGCCAAACCTTAAAATTCAGTCCTCTCCATTTTTGAACAGTTTGACATATCCCATTTTGGGAAAATACATCATATTCTTGGGACTTTATTTTTATAAGAAGCTATTGACTTTAAAAGCTAGAAGTCTATCATCATGGAAGATTTTTAAGCAAAAGTGGAATGATCACTTGCAGAAATGTGGAAATTTCTGTAGTGAGTTGGGTTTAAAATCAGATTTTTTTCCCCAAGATTCCATCTCAATCTAGATTATACTACTAAATAATAAGCAACTCATTTTAAGATTTTTCAGTACTGGACACAGTGCCCAAGGTCTTGTGGATGCTAGGTGTGTGTTCTACTACTGAGCTACACCTCCAACCAAATACTTTTAAGACACACAAGATCTCAACAAGAAAGAAGAATTTCAGAGTACCAGGGACATTTGATTATTTGTTTAATTTGCTATACATTCATTAAAAAACTTAAAAACAATCAAGCTAATTAGAATTTGAATTAAATAACAGTCCATTTTGGAGTAAAAGGGCAACTGAATAAAATTAGAGAATTAATTTAAAAAGCAAACAATATTACACAGGGCTGCCTCTCTATATTTATCCTAGCTACAATCATGTAATTTAGACAAAAGTTACCAGTATAATAAAAATTGGTTGATACGTTAAGGAGAAAACTTTCATTTCCTACAAGAAGAGCAAAGCAGGAGAAACCATAGATGATTTTTCAACTATGTTGAAAAATAGGAACACAGTTGACATAAATAAGTTTCTATTTTATTTTAAAAGTAAGGGCAAGAGTTGGGAGAGAAATCACATGGTCAACTTTCCATTTTCTGAAGACTACTCTGACTAATTTAAAGAGGAAGAACTACAAGAGGAAAACTAAGTGTAGAAGAGCTCTTGGGACACCAAGCCTGAGACTGTATGAGGAAAGAACCAAGTCACCTTGGATTAAGGAGCTCCCACTGAAAAGGCTGAAAAAGAGCTTAATTCAAAAAACACCTAGAGAAAGAAGTTTTACTGCTCACGTTTAGGAGAGGAAACATCAAGGTTCAGGCCCCAGCAACCGAGATAGGAACGTAAGAACCAGGAGGCTGAGAAGTCAAAGCTGCCTTTGAAATCTGTCACATTTCAAGTACACGAGCACTGAGATCAAGGCTGCAACTGTAAAGATCTATAGTTCCCGGCAGCTGTAAGACTAACAATATGTACTTAGCAGCATTTGCAAGAAAAATGTAAGTGAAATAAGGATCAAAAGCCAAGTTACAATGACTAGAAGAGAAAATAAAACAACATAACATGTTCTCTTAACGACCTCAAGGTAGCAAAAGATAAAGAGAATGAAAAAGGATATTATAACAAAAAATATGAGAAATGTGAGAAAACTATAAATTTGGTCTATTGAAAAGAGGAAGCTTTTGTTATTCAAACAACACTATTTTAGGAACAAAGGATAAAATAACAGAGTAAGAATACAATATTCACAATTGCAGAGGACACAAATTAGATACTCTAGGAATACATGTGAATGGGCAGGAATATTCAAAGGGAGCATTACTGATAATTGCCAAGCAGTGGAAACAAACCAATGTCCATCAATAGTAGAATGGATAAATAGATTTTGTTATATCCACAAAACAAATACAAGTAATAGAAATGAATAAAGTAAATCTGTATCTAACAAAGGGTTGGACCTTAAAAACACAAAGATAAATTAGGCTTGGTGACACACAATTTTAATGCCAGGAGAGGTTTAAAGCAGAAGGATGGAAAGTTCAAGGCCAAGTTAGCGAACTTTGTCTAAAATAAAAAACAATTTTAAAAAAAAGGGCTGGAGAGGTAGCTAGGTGCAAAGGTCCTGTGTTCACGGACACCTCCTCTCTAATAAACAAAAGGTAAAGTAAAAGAAGCCAGCAACAAACTAATTAATTCAATATTATTCTCATCATATAATGTTTATAAATTACCTCATGAAAAACTATTAAAAAGCAAGGAATGCATTATAAAAATACAAGAGAATGATTATTTTTAGGGAAGTGATAATGGGCAGAATTTTAATTAGGAAGAAAATGCAGAGTGGCCAGCAGTTTATAAGCAAAGTTCCATGAATGTTTGCCTTACCATCGGTCAGTACAATTTATTATTTTCTTATATTTTTATAGTTTTCACATTTTTGGTGCAGAACATTTCTGATGTCCCAGCAGTGGTAAGGGGGGGGCAATCAATAACTATAAGTCATACAGGAAAGAATGCCCAAAAGACATATATAAAATCTTTTTTTATTACTGTATATATTGTGATGGACACCAAGAAAAGCATCTTCTTCATGATCTACATTACACTTTAATAACTGCTTCAGTTTGAATTTGTATAACTGTAGCAGGAGTGTCTACAAGTGTTAATGCTATACTTAGTATTTCTGTGCTCATATTTCTGTTCAAATTTCTGGTTATACTTTTTCTACTATGAGTAATTTTCTTAAAGTGTGAGTTTTTGAAGATGAAATAGAATAAAAAGATACACATATTTATAATCCCATTTTTAATAAGAGCCAAGATTAAATGATTCAGAAAGATTGCCAATATTTGTGTTAATGAAATGAAAGTTAAAATACATAATAAATATTGGAGATTACTGGTAACTAAAATATTTGTAATATCACTTAGCAAAAGAGACAATCATTGTCCTCAAGTTTATTTCCTGGTAAATTTTATCTTTGCATTTTCTTTTCTTTTTTTTTAATAGGTGCTTTCTTTCTTTTTTTTTTTTTATTTAAGGAGAAAAAGAAAAAAACAGAATAAGGGTACAAGTAATACAAAATTTAAAAAATAAACAGTAAGAAATCACTAGTTAAAAGATTACATATTCTCATCTTAGAAATAGTTGTTCAAATTACAAAATTAAAGCATATAGAGGGGACTTTCAAACAGTGAGACTGCAAACAGTTTTGTTCAATGATCCAACAAAACTCAGTAATATGGTTATCTATCTTATACACTTAAACACATATGCAGTTATATCCTTTAGAGCACTTTCTTTTCTTTTCTTTTGTACAATGACAATTACGCATTTAATCTCCCTCTACAAAAGAAAATAAAATTAGATTTAGCATTCTATAGCTTTCATATACACAATGATATAAAGAGAAATCAAATCCTTTGATTCTCTTAAAGGTGTTCGTTATTAGAACAAAACTAATTTATTTTCCTTCTCTGGTTCTTCTGGACTGGAGTGCAGCTGCGGTTTCCTACCAGCTGTTTCCTTACTTGATTTGTACCACAGAAAGAAAATTATCAATTCAGTAGCCACATCAATGAGCTTAGGTCTCTTGTTCTCTTCAAAATAGCCATCCATACTTTCATGTATATTGAAGTTGAACAAAACAAAACAGGCTAAAATAACACCATTAATTAGAACAAAGCAAAACAGGAATAAAAGTATTTGCCTTCAAAGAGATGGTAGAAGGAAACCAGCCCCATTTGCTACACTGCCTATGGTCAGCCTCTCAAGGGATGTCCAGATCACCAGCTTCCACTTGCTAACAGGGCGGGGAGGGGATGTGATGTTGGATTCTCAGCCCCATGCACCGCAGGCTCACAGTCACTCACCATGGGGGACGGTTGTAGCATGGTGCCGGTCCCAGTAAACGCCAGTAGCTCCCATCCCAGGCTGCCGCAGCCTGCCACACTCACAGCCACTCACGGGGTTGGGGTGGGGGGTGGCTTCAAGCTGTTTCTTTCTAATGAATTGACCATTTCATTGCCCAAGTTCAGAAATGGCCACCAGACCATAGAAAGACATCTCTTTAGGCTCCTGCTTGAAACCAACAGTGTCAGGAAGCTGTCGGCCTTGATTCAGAGCCAGTACCATTACTAATTTTAAGAAGAACTTGAGATTTGGAGAACTTGAATATTATGTCTAAGACCATAGTTCTAGAAACTTGTCAAGTTAGGATCTAAAACCAGGTTCTGAAGACACTATACTTATCTTTTAGAAATCAGCTGTTGACATTATTTGAATCTTTCACATGCAAACACCATTTTTCATTTTCCAAACTGTGTTTTCAACCTGAGAATCAATAATTCCCTCTGCATCGTAATAGCAATCACACTCTCCTTAGTGGCCTTCACACGATGAGAATTAGTACATTCTGTGATCTAGATTCATCTTTATACATATGATAACTCATCTCATTTATACTACTAATCTCCATTCATTGAAAAGAAACTTTTGTGCCATTATCAGATTGTTTCTGCTTTGCAAGACAAAATCTTTTTTTATCTCTGAAGATAATGATATATAGTGGGTTAAATAGTGTTATCCTTTTATTATTTTGCTATGAAATTTTATTTGCCCATAAAATAAAAACAAGTTATTATATATTCATGTGACAAATACATACTGATTCTAACACCAACCAGAGCCACGAGAGGCATGGTGCTCCGATGAGAGTGGAGAATTGTCTCTGCCTTCTGGCCTGGGTCTACAGTCCTGTCACTTGCTCTGTGTGACAGTATTCTCATTCAGCTCCTTCTTATCACATGCTGCTGCCAGCTTTGGGACATTAGCTCTGCATGGTTTCTCTTCTTTCCCAGATTACATGAAGGCCACTCATATAAGCCTCACCCACTGGGACCATCTACGTTCCAACATCCAAGTCATGAACCATGTTTCTGGAGAAATCTTCAGCTTTCAGTCTAAGAATCATGGAGGTGCTTGCACTGGGGTAGAAAGACTGGCATTTTCCAAAATCTATGTCGCAGCTTTTCTTAACAAATAATTCTAATAGACTGCAAAGTTTCAAGAAAGCTATCTTGAACATTTCATTCAAATTTGATTAATCACTCCTACTTAAAATCTTGTCCAGTCCTCCACGGTAATAAAATGATTTGCTTTAGTTTCATTGTAGGTGTTTAGGTGTCCAACTTCAGAACTAACACGTTCCCAGCAGCATGATGCACTCCTGCACTACCTCTGGCCGGCACCTTTAATGAAACTTTCTTCATCTCTCAGGAAAAGAAACTAAAGCTTCCATATAAAGGTATAAACTAGGTAGAATTTGAGCGAGAGTGCAAGAGTATTGAGAAAGCTTCTGGGATGAAACATCTGAATGATGTTTTATAATTTTTAAACTTCTCTGCTTTATCATTTTTAAACTACTATTGTGATTTTTCTTTTTATCCAATACACATAGTTAACTGTATCAAACATCATCTTAACTAGTTCTAATGGTGTCCTAGTGCGAGTTCTAACGATGTCCTCATGGAACACCACTCACACTCACACTTACACTTATCATGGGCCACCTGCAAAAATCCAGCCTTTTATTCCCGTGGTGTGATTTCATCGACATTTCTGTGTCTTGACCAGCCTGAGGACACAACGCACTCCTCAGAGACCTACTTTCTGTATATTTTGAAAAACAGACAAACAACAGGCAAAACCTCAAGTGAACTATCAAAACAAGAAAAATAGGGTCATAAAATGTGAACAGTTCCAACGACATGTTTTATACCTCCTACTGGGTTCATTAGGCAAAATAAAACTGTTAAAATACTTCTACAAATGGCATAAGTATTATGCCTAATTACATTACTCTAGTAAAAAATGAAGTCATTTGGCTTGTAGCATTTATGAAAATAAGAAGTCTTCTTCCTGCTAAAATACTGAAGCTGTTTATTATCCCTTCTCTAACATAGAAGACTCAGAAAAAGGTGTTTTATTCAAATTGCCTATAAAGTCCTTTTTTCTGTCTTTCCTTTTGCATTCTTTTTTAGTTGTTATTGTTTTATTTCTGGCTTGTGTTGTTTTATTTCTGGCACTGAGTGCATGGATTGCAGCCTAAAAATGTCTTTCTTGAGTGTGGCCAAGCTTGCAATGGCGGGGGAATAACTGAAGGCTTTCTGTGACTTTTCAGCTCCACATGCCCAGAGGTTCAGGGCGACTTTCCTTTCTTCACAGCTTCATAAGTCTGGGGAAGAACTGGGGAGGGAGCATGTAGAGACATCTTCAGAGGCGCTACAGAATTACAAGTCTTGCTTAAGTAAATTTAAAAAATAAAGTAAATCTCCCATGAGAAAGACACTTTTATTAGAAGAACTTTTAACCAATTTTCATGGAAAAGATATTTGTATTAAATTCCTCTAAACTGTGATTAAATTTTAAAATTCAAATTTAAAAGATTTTACATAAAAATTTCAAAGTAGAGCTAATAGTAAGTTGTAAATGAAGTAAAGGAAATGCAAGAATAAGAACTAGAGGGCCCATAACCCCAAAACAGTGTTTTTCATGGTAAAGTTTGTCACAAACAGACTTCAAAGAATCCATCAATTGGGGAAGGGCAGGACTATAGCTCAGTGTCAAAAGTGCCTGCCCGGCAAAGACAAAGTTGTGAGTTTGATCTCCTGTACTCCAAAAATAAACAAATAAATACAAAATAAAAATAAAGGATCCATCAATTCACAGAAAATATTTCCTCATGTGACAGCAGGTATTTGGCATTGCTTATGTACATGTTTAAAAGTTAAAAGTCTCATAGGAGGAGTCAGTGCCACTTGCAGACCAGAGGGAGAAAGAACAAAGTCGCACCAGCACGCAAGCCCAGTCTGCCATGTCTGGGCAGGCGGAGGACTGGCACAGCCA
The DNA here is from genome assembly GCF_034190915.1 of Cavia porcellus. Taxonomy (NCBI): domain Eukaryota; kingdom Metazoa; phylum Chordata; class Mammalia; order Rodentia; family Caviidae; genus Cavia; species Cavia porcellus. The sequence goes on along the minus strand of NW_026947513.1, from coordinate 42,899,547 downwards.
GACCCTAGCCCCCTGTGCCATGCGGGCAGGCAAACAAGGAGTACCAACCCCACCCCACCTCCAGCCATGACGGCTTTATCCTGAGAAACACAGGCTGTGATGATATCTATGGAGGTGAAGTGCAATTGGGTGTCTGTGGTGCTTTGGTGTTTCACTAATACTGCAGATCTAGGGCCAGGGGTCTGATCGCAGGTTCAGAGGGTAGTATACGGTGTGACACCTGAGGGAGAATCTCCTTCTGAGGGTGGCAGCCATTGCTGATTCCCTGTGGTACTGTTTTGGAAGTCCTGTATCATTTCCATTGCTTTGTTGCATAAGGTTTTATTCTCTTTTCTTTTGTTTGATTATGTCAAATCCGATGGCAGGAGCAGCTATTTCAAAGATAGCCAGATATATTATAGTAGCCGTTTTAGATTTACTATTGACTTGTTTTGAAGTCCTTATTATTGCATTCATTGTCTTGTTTTTATTGTTTCTATTCTGTTCTGTTTGACTTCTAATATGCCTGAAGTTATCTGCAGCTATTTTGAAGACATCAAAAGACATTTTGGTAATTATTTTTTCTTTCATAACAGTTTTAGGACTGTAGCTCTTACACTGGTTTATTTTGATTGGTTTTATTCTGTTTTATCATCTTTAAAATAAAAACAAAAAGTCTAAAATGAACCCATGCAATTGTATAATGCAGGTAATTACTGAGCTAAGGCCTTTGCATTTAAGAAAGCAAGATTTGTGTGTATGTATTTACATGAGAGTTTCTTCTAGAACTCAACTTTTATTGAATTTTTTTACCTGATACATAAAAACACAAAAATATACATATTTATAGGATACCACCTGATATTCTGATATCTGTAAATATTGTGTAATGTTTAAATCAGAGTAAATTGTCTCCTCAAATGTTTCTAATTTCCTTGTGGTAGAAATAGGAACTCAGTGATTTTGAATGATAGTTACTGAGACTGAGAAGTAAAAAATATACTAACACATAACCTTATGCCAGCTTGTGTCATTACTTTCCCATGAAATATACACAAATATACGTTCTCACAGTTTTTCATAGACAATATAGCAATAATAATAAATTTAACTTTTGAATTCTTATTACGATACATGACACACATAGATATCCAATGTAATGTGATAACTGAATGAATCAAAAAAATTTAAAAGCAATATCATTAAAGGGGTCCAGGGATTTAGCTCAGTGGCTCAAGCATTTGCCTGGTAAGTGCAAGGTTGCAATTTTGATCCTGGTACCAAAAAAAAAAAATCATTGAGGGGAAAATATCATTTATTTACACTCTGCATGGGTACAGACTATACTCACAAACAATTTTATTTTACATGTAGTTATCTTTTTATTACAAGTTCTAAAACCAAAATACATTTGAAAAAATTCTAGAATACACTTACTCTAAATTTGAATATTCATTTTTTTCAGTATTTTAAAAAACAAAAGTGTGAAATTTAAAGAAATACATATTTAAAGAAATAATGTACATCATTAATGACATGAACAAATCAAAGAAAACATTCTCAGGTAAGAATAATTAGAGGATTTGGGCAATATTTTGTGTATTAGACAGCTTTCATAAAACAAGTTAAAATATGAGGTACCAGCTATGAGAATATTATGCTCATTAACAAAATCCAAATTACTCTTTAGCAAATTATGAATTGCATATATTTCAAAATTACTCTACAGTTATCTTTACTGACATTTTAATTAAAAATGTTTGAAAGGTGGCAGACTGCGGCCCCTCCAGGGGGAGAATCACCAACAACTCCTGAGATCTGTGCCATGTTGGAACTTAGGACACTGGGAAGCCAAGCAAGCACCTGCCCTCCCTGGTAAGTGGTGGTGGTGTGGTGGACTGTGGCCCTTCCAGGGAAAGAACCACCAGTGTTTCCTGAGTTTCACACCATATTGGAACATAGGACACTGGGAGACCAAGCAAGCAGCTCACCTCCCTGGTAAGTGGCTGCAGTGTGGCAGACTGTGGCCCTTCCATGGGGAGAACCACCGGAGGCTCCTAAAATCTGTGCCATGTTGGAATTTATGAAGCTGGGAAACCAAGCAACCAGCCTGCCTCCCTGCTAAGCGATAGTGAGCCTACTGTGCACGGCCTAGAGTCAAACATCCCACTTCCCCTAACCCCTCTTTTCTTGCCCCCCCCCCATTAGCAAATGGGAACCAGAGATCTGAGCATCTCCTGGGAGGCTGACCATAGCAAATAAGGGGGATGTCCTTCTACCATCTCTTTGAAGGAAATATTTTTATTATTGTTTTGCTCTATTCTGATTAATGGTACTGCTCTATTACTGTTATCCCGGTAACCTGCTGTGAATTTCTGTACCAGTTTCACTGTAAAATCTTAGTTGGCTTTATTCTGTCTTGTTCTGTTGTATTTTACCACTTTCAAAATAAAATTTTTAAAAAAATGTTTGTGAAGTGTAATCCCAGAGACACAGGAAGTTGAGACAGAAGTATCACAAGTTCCAGGGCAGCCAAGAAACTCAACAAGTCCCTGTCTCTAAATAAAACTATAAAAGGGGGTAAGGATGTAACTGAGAGGTACAGACCTGCCCAGCATGCACAAGACCTGGGTTCAGTCCTCAGTACAAACATAAATAAACAAATGAGTTTCACAGATGTGCCTTCTAAAATGGTTTACTTAATATGCTTTAAAACAATATAATCCATTTTTTGTAAATGGCTTTTAAACATTGACATACCTTTATGTTTTATTCTGTGTAGTTTCCTCACTGCTAATGAAATTTTCCTTCGTAAAATATTTTCTACTTGAAGGTTGAATAGGAAAGAGCATATATTTATACTTACTTTTAAAAGATATCCATCTTAAAATTCCACTTGAAATGTTCAAGAGGATCTATAAATGAGAAAGAGAAAAAATACAAATATCTTTTCGTTTAAAAAGAATGTGTATGCAACAAAATAACTGGAGTAAATTAAAAACATTGTGACAATCATAGAAACCACTTTCTCAATTCATTCAGTCTTCAACTAAACACTTAACATAATTTTAATTCAAAATTATAATGTTTAAAATTATAATGAAGAGAAAATTTACATTCTGCCTTATTCACTTTATATTTTATGCTCATAAGGATTCAGTGTTGCTCTGTGATAATTATCAAAAGTTATTAAGGTTTCACTTATTTTACATCACTACATAACTTAATAATAATTTAAAAATTAGTTTTTAACATTTCAATCCAATGGTTAGTTGATTATTAACAGCTTCTAAAGTGCACAGTTACAATAAAAAAGGAAAGGAAAAAAGAAAAAACACTTTCATTTTTTAAAGTTTTATATTACATCATAATAAATGTTAGGCTGTTCCAGAAGACATTTAAAAATATATAAAATTATGGAGTTTAACAGGAATTTAAGAATTATAACTGTCCTACAACATTCTTCTATGTCATTCACCAACAAAATCTCTTAAAGATACCATACTATACTTTTCCTTAAACACTTTTAAATGTCGCATTCCCTGATTCCCACTCACAACTACAGAACTGGCTTTCATTTCTATATTCCACAGTGCTCCATGTACACTCCAGCATTTATTTGACATGTTTCTAACTGCCAGCTTATTGGGGTGCCTTTACCTTGAAACTGTAAACATTTAAACACACTACTTGGAGTTCTATTATTAGGATAGTGTCAACTCCATAGTAAGCATACAATATATATTTTTGATCCGTGACCTAAGAAAGTACCTTGTACCTGGATATTCTACAACAATAAGTCAGGGAGTTTCCTTCTGAATCCTGATCTTATACACACAAAACACTGTGAATATTTTATTGTAAGACACTGTTGGTCTATTAAGGATTTATGTCATTCAAATGATGATACAGTGTTTTCAGAATCTCACATGGAGAAAGTACCATTGGGCTAACCCTAAAAGATGAATGGGATTTAAATAGGAAAATCATAGTGGGAAGAATACAAAAGATATTTTAAACACACTGATGAAAGTCTAATGTCTGGGATGTTCAAATAAATACAATTAATGAGAAATAGTTAAAGAATGTTTATAGATCTGATCAGCATACTATTAATACCTAATATGTAAACAGGCTTTGTGATTTGTGTCGTTCTAATATAAATATGATCTCTCTGATTATTTTTTTACTATCCATGTTTTACGATGAAAGGCAGGGCGGTGATGCTACCTGATGGTGTAATCAGGGTGGTTCCCTTTAACAAAGACTGTCACATAAGGAGACCCTCTTCTCAGGATGTACAGAGATCCTCCGTGAGTGAGATCCTGGCCTCTGGCAAATTCTTTTTCTTCATTCCAGGCCACTAAACATTAAGGTGTGTCCTGCTTGGTCTGCAAAGTAGTATCATGATTGGCTGCTAAAAATCAGAACGCTGTCCAAAACTTTTTGGAAATTACTGGCTAAACCCATATATTTTTAAAATTATAAACCAACTCCCTGCCGATTCCAGACTACCCAACACTCTTTAATGGGCATTAATATTACCATAGCAGTAGGAATTTCAAGAAGGAATTCATGAAAGCAGGATACGTGATTGAAGGAGGCAAAAGAATTATGACTTGGAAAGCATTCCGATCCTAATGGAAGGTTAGAGTTTTAAGGGTCATTGACTTTTCATCGACAAGCAAAATCTAAATTGGCTTCACTTTTGGAAGAGGAACCCAGAGAATGAGCAGAGCAGCCGAAACTCCTCCTTGAACCTTCCGGCCTCCACATCCCAGTTTCCAATGTTGTCACCTCCCTGCCCAGGCCACAGGACTATTTCACCTTTTATGGAGTGGTGTACGTACAGCTCATGTTTTACTAACGTTTTAAAATTAATTAACAAATGTTTGCAAGCGCTTTGAAGATGAAAAGTTGTGCAAGTGCTCAGTATTATCATTATGCCATTATCATAAAACACAGCAAGCCCAGGAGGCGGCGAGCTCCAAGGCGAAGGCCGACCGTGGAGGCAGCGCGGCGCGGACGATGGCCCGGGGACAGCGAAGGCCGAGCGGGGCGGCGAGGAGCTGGCCGCGGCTCAGGTGGGTCCAGCCGCCGCCTGCTGCCTGCACGGGGCCAGGGCAGGGCCGGGGCTTGCTCTCTGCTTACAGCTCTTGGGAAACAGAAGCAATAGAAAGTGTAATCAAAAGAAAAACAAAAATGATCAACTTGGGTAAATGTTAAGCTTGCAAACTGCTCGGATTCATCTTTCTGAGAATTCTTCCCATTACAATGAGAGTAGGGATGGGAGGTGTAATTGCTGACCTGAAGGCGCTTGTGGGGTTTTATCTTTAGGAAGGTTATTTCTCTAGGAACACGGAGCGAACACGATATTTAGGGCTGTTTCTAGTGGTGTAGGACGCTATGGACATACTAATGTTTGCATGGGCTACTTCACCTTAACTTTAGTTATTAAAAATAAGTAATAATTTTTCATTGTGTCACTGCTATACATTTTCAGTGTCATGATTTAACATTTTAGTTGAAAACAAAAACAAAAAAGAGACAATTTTGTCTTTTCTCAGTAATAATGTCATTTATTTGCATAGAAATTGACCTGGAAGTCAAAGAAATATGTTTTTCGCGCACATGCAGGCAGACAAATAATTTTTACAGTTTTGATTCTTAAGGTAATTAAATTAACACAATGATAAATGTTCACATATGTGTTTAGTCTTTCCTAGCATTTCAACAAAATGTATGTCTTAATAAATCCAGAGAGATCAACTCATGTTTTTAATAAAAATTGTTAAACACAGTTTTGGTTTTGGTATTGTTCCATTGTTCAGATCCTAGGCAAGTGGCATAATATTGGGCAAGATGTAATTTCCAAATACACAGCTTTAACAATATTTTTATGTTCACATTAATATTTAACTTAAGTACAGGAAGAGCACTTAAGTGTTTTTAATCAAATTAAATACTAATTTTTTAACAAAACTATAGTAAAAATCTTTTATCTCAGTTTCTAAGGAATGGGTTCTGTCTGTGTCCTTCATATTAACTTGGTCAGCTTCTTATGCCCTATACATAACATCTGAGAGAAAAATACGAGAAACCTAGGTTTTATCTTTTAAAAGAATGAATAACTTTAAGTATAACCCACTTGCTAGCCACTGTGCCTAAAAAACTCCTAATAATTCCTTTTGTCATTAACATCTTACTGTTAATTATTATACCCAAGTGGCTTCAGAGTACATTTGAGAATTAACAAAACGCACACACACAAAATTAAGGCTTACTGCTAAAATCAGAAGAGATTTGACTATTACTCACCTTAACTTCAACCCAAGACTCAAGTTCTATTGAAAAAAGTCATCTAGTTTTTAACCAATATGTCACTTGATAAAAATTTGGGAAAATGGACTTTCATATATCTGAAAATTTTAAAAAACATTATAAAGAAATGACAAAGATAAATTTTCCTTTTGAATTTATGAATATACTCAGGGATATTCATGAAGTATACACAGGGGATAATTATTTTCCAGCTAAAAGTATTTTGCAAATAGAAAAAAACACCAGAATTTTAGAAAACTCAAATGAGATGATAGAAATCAACTCCTGAGGGCTGGGGATTTAGCTCAGTGGCATAAATGCCTGCCTTGCAAGCGTACAGTCATGAGTTCTATCCCCAGTACCAAAAAAAAAAAAAAAAAAAAAAAGAAAAGAAAAGAAAGAAAGAAATTCCTGGTTCATTTGCCTTTAAAATTAAGTTTTTTCACTGACCATAATTTCACACCTCCAAGTAAAGCCAGTTCACCATGATGGTCTATTTTGGTTGTAAGACAATTGAGTGCTCTAAGTCAAAGTGATTTATTTATCATTTATCATTTATGAAAATCATTTATTTTTCCTTTGGGAGTTCAGAAAAAAAGAGTCCTATTCCTAACTCTAACCCTAACCTTCAGTATACCAATGATAACACAGGGCAAATCTCTAAAGAGAAAAATATTTCTTTAAAATTGGGAAAATAGGATAGGTGATTGCAAAGTCACTTCTAATTTGACTTTTTGGGCAAAATCTCACTCTAGGAAATCTATGGAAGGAAAGTTGAAGTTCATATTAGACAAACTCCTGTATATGAGGATTGCTTTACAGTTTGTACACAAATAGAAGGAGAAACAATAACTGAGGGGTTCCTGAATATCCACAGATTGAATTATTAGAAAATTATCAATATTCAACTTTTTATTTACAAAAGCATCAAGCCTAATATGGTGCATTCTAGTAAGAAGAGTAAGAAAACCCAAATACTTGCTGTGTCATATTTCTCACCTGTTTTCATGTTTTTACTGGGACTTTCCCATGGTAAACTGTCTTGATAAAACATGCAGACATGCACCTATGGCAACAGAGAAAGATGTTCTAAAAAACATATGCATTTGTAGGAAATTAATTACCAAGATTTGCCATACCTTTTAGTTGATTCTTTTATTAAAGCTGTTAAACCCTTTCCTAGAATCAGTGCATAGGATGATCAGATTGAAAGCTTGCTTTCCAGATCAGGCAGGGAGTTCCAGGTCAGCCTGGGCACCTCAGGAGTCTTGTCCTCTTTCCCCTGGGCTTTTATACAGTGAGACTTCTTTTAGTTTTAGTTTTTCTTTCTGAGGAACCAAAAAGTTCATAGTTATCATATATCTATAGAAATACTGAGATACTAACTTTTATATGTAGATATGCAAACAGTTTGGACAAAACACTTAAATAGAATTCTTTAAGTAAAATGAAATCACTGAAGAGATTATAAAACTTAGAAATTTCAGCTGCATTGGAGAGCTACCTAATATTGTTTTTAGTGGCCTTCATCTCTAAAAAGTAAATTATCTGATAAGATATTTGACTTGGTTAACAAATAAAAATTAAAGTAATATAGTTCTTAACATATTCAAACTTATTATATATAAAGTATCCAAACACACATATAAATACTGAACTATATATATTCATATATAGTATAAGTACAAAATATATTTGTATTATCTTTATTTAAATACAAAATATAGATACACTTGGATTATATTAACAAGATTAAATATAAAATATAAGCATATTATGTTAATATAAAGCAAAATATGGAGTGTACAAATGAATCTAGAACTACATTATGGGCTGGATTTTGTCCCTCAAAAGTTAGACAGTGAAGTGTTAACCTCTGGTGTCTCAGAGATTGAGTGTATTCGAAGATAGATAAAAAGAGATGAGGAAGCTGAACTGAGGTTGCTAATCTGAGGTCCTCAGGAAAGGAGGAATTAGAGCACAGATGACCGGTAGAGGGTGAGCATTGGAGACAGGGAAGGGAGCCCTCACCGGCCTAGCAGGGAGCCTCAGAAGGAAAGAAACCTGCCCAAGGTTCCTCTCATGCTTCCAGCCTCCATGACTTACAAGGAAAAATAGCTTCTGGCTGCCAGAGTCTCCCAGTCTGTGTGGTTTGTGGTGGCAGCCTCAGTCGGCTAATATAAAACACAGCATAGAGCGTGCTATTTTTTCAGTTCTTGCATTTTACATTTATTAGTAATCGTGTTCATCATTTTGCACCTCATGGCTACCATGATAGTTTTTCCACAGAAAATGCCCCATAAACAAGAATACCATAAACTAATTCTGCCAGGCATGACAATGCACACCTGTAATTCCAGGATTTAAGTAGACTGAGGCAAAACGATCACCTTGAGTGCGAGGCGGACTAGGCTACATAGTAAGTTCAAGGTCATTCTGAAAAACATAGTGATACCCTTCTCAAAAAGAAAAGCAACAAGAGGGGCTGGGGATTTAGCTCAGCGGCATAAGTACCTGCCTTGCAAGCAGGCAGCTGTGAGTTTGACCCCCGGTACCGATAAAAAGGAAAAAAAAAGAAAAGAAAAGAAAAGAAAAGAAAAGAGACAAAAAAAGTAAATTATACATTTAGTTCAGTTCTAAAGAAACATTTCCTGAATATCTTTGGAGGTTAAACTTGAGTTTTTATTTTATATTAGAACATAATACCTTGGAATAAAGTTGCCTCTCAATTCATAAATGATGTGACTATTTATGTTTAAAGCTTTTAATATTATTTTAATATTCTTATTTAACTTATGTCCTACTGGTGTTTCCAAGCTTTCTGTACATTTATACCTAAACGTTACAGTCCAATCAATCTTCACATAATGATGGAGAGACCTCCAGAGCTGATTGAAAAGGAGCAGATCCCAAAAGGCTACAGACTGGATGATTTCATTTATCTAATATTCTTTTTTTAATTGTGTTTTAAAGAGGGTAAAACTAAACAGAACAAAGCAGATTAGAAGAAAACAATGTAAGTGACACAGATTTCAAAGCAAGACAATACGAGATCATCACTGGCTACTATTTATGTCTCGTTTTCTTCTAAATATTTGTCCATATCTTCACACACAATGAATTCATATAAAACAAGATAGTATTACACTGATCAGGCCAGAGTGATGAAGACATTATAGGCCTTCAAAATCAGACAATACGGAAATCAGCAATGGCTGCCATGATGTCTCTCATTCTCTTCAAAATAGCTCTCCATACCTTCATGTATGTTAAAATTAAACAATTTAAACAGACTAAAATCACTCTGAGCAAAGACTAATAACATTACTGGATTTCACAGCATGATGATATGGAATCAGCAATGGATAACATAGTGTCTCTTTTTCTTCAAAGTAGCTGTTAATTTCATCATGTATTATATAATTCGATTATCATGAACTGTTTAGGAGAAGTTCTATGCACTTCTAAGTCTCTACATGTATACCTGTCCTTTCTATACTAGAGGGAAAAATGAAACAAAACAAAACAAAATGCTAGAAAAACACAAAACAAAAAAGACAAATAACAGCAAAGAGCCCAAAACACTGACAATACAGGACTTCAAAACAAGGTGTAGGAACGTAAATAGGGCTCTAATTTTACATACTGATCTTCAGATTCCTTAGATCACCAGATACTAACATGCACAATTGTTCCTATCCTATGAATGTGAACTGCTTTGTTCCAAGAACTTGTAGAATTTGTAGCACAATCATCTTAGCTATCCTAAGTGTGTTTTCATAATTTAGATGCTTTTTCTTTTCCCTTCTTTTTTCTTTTTCCTTTTCCCTGAGATATTATTTTTCCCCTTTAGCAGATTCTTATCCTTTCATTGTATTTAATGAGGATTTTATATTTTATGCATGCTTACCATTTCTTATACCAGGGAGACTATCCAGTATTTGCACGTGTGAGTTTGATTTATTTAACTTATGAGTATGGTCTCAAACTGCATCCATCTATTTATAAATATCTGAATGTGGTCATTTTTTATAACTGAGTAGTACTCCATTGTATAAAAATACCACATCATTTTTTATGCATTCCTCAGTTGATGGGCATTTAAGTTATTTCCAAGACCTGGCTATTACAAATTATGCTGCCATAAACATGGGTGCACATATATCACTGTGATATGATGTTTTGAGTTCTTCTGGGAATATACTCAAAAGTGGAATAGCTGGGCCAAATGGGACTTCCAATCCCAGCTTTTTGAGGAACCTCCACACTGAACTCCACAGTGGTTGCACCAGTCTACATTCCCACCAACAGTGCAGGAGAGTTCCTTTTTCCCTGCAGCCTCTCCAGCATTTGTTGTTGTTAGTTTTCTTTACACTGGCCATTCTTTCTGCATTGAGACAGAACCTCAGTGTGGTTTTAATTTGCATTTCTCTAATGACTAAAAATGCTAAACTTTTTTTGTGTATTTATTTGCCATTTGTATTTCTTCATCTGGTAACTGTGTATTCATCTCAGATGCCCATTTTTTTATTGGGTCCTTTTCCAGAGTCTGATTTTTTAAAATTCTTTATGTGTTCTAGACAGAAGTCTTTTGTCTGAGGGACATTTCGCTAAGATTTTTTTCCCAGTTGTGGGTTTTCTTTTCACTATGCCAAAGACTTCTTTTGACATGCAAAAACTCTTTAATGTGATCCCAGTTATTGACTCTGGGAAGTATATTGTATATGGTTTAATTCTTTTTTTTTTTTTTTTGGCTTTTTTGTTTTTATTGGTACCAGGGATCGAACTCACAACTGCCTGCTTTCAAGGCAGGCGCTTATGCCGTTGAGCTAAATCCCCAGGCCCCTTAATTCTTGTTCTTGAATTCTCTACCTACCCCTAGGTGTTTAAGATCTCTACCTACTTTTTCTTCTAACACATTTAGTGTTTCTGTTTTAACATTTAGATATTTGATCAATTTAGACGTTAGTTTAGTACATGGTGATAGGAATGGGTCTACTTTTAGTTTTCGGTATATGGAGAGCCAATTTTGTCAGCACCATTTATTAAGGAGACTATCTTTCTTCCAGTGAACATGTTGGCCCCTTTATCAAAGATAAGGTGGCTGAGTATGTTTGTACTTGTAATTGTATCTTCTAATCTATTCCATTGATCTTCAGGTCTGTTTTTATTCCAGTACTATATTGATTTTATTACAGTAGCTTTGTAGTATAGCTTCAAGTCAGAGATTGTGATGTCTCCTGTCTTGCATTTGTTGCTTAGAATTGCCTCTCATATTCTAGGTCTCTTCTGATTACAAATGAATTTTAGAAGTGATTTCTCTAGATCTGTGAGATATGCTACTGGTATTTTGATGAGAATTGCATTAAATCTGTATACTAATTTTTGGAGAATGATCATTTTCACAATGTTTGTTCTTCCTACCCATGAACAAGGGATGTCTTTCCATTTTCTAAGGTCCTCTTTGATTTCTTTTTCAGGGTGTTATTATTTTCCCTGAATAGGTCTTTTACTTCATTTGTTAGATTGATTCCTAAGTATTTCATTCCTTTGGCTGTATTGTGAAGAGTGTGGTTCCTCATTTCTCTCTCAGTGATTTTGTTGTCAGTGTATAGGAATGCTATTAATTTTTGAGTGTTGACTTTGTATCCAGCTACATTACTGAATTTATTTATTATACCTAGAGGAGTCTTTCAATGGAGTTTGGGGGTTTTCTATGTAAAGTATCATGTCATCTGCAAATAATGATAATTTAACTTCCTCTTTTCCTATCCTTGCTCCTGTTATTTCTCTCTCTTGTCTAATTGCTCCAGCTAGTATTTTCAGCACCATATTGGATAAGAGCAGTGATAATGGACATTCTTGTCTTGTTCCTGATTTTAGGGTAAAGGCTTTCAATTTTTGGCCATTTAATATGATTCTGGCTGTTGGTTTTTCATAGATGGTTTTTTATCATATTGAGGTAAAGACCATCTATTCCAATTTTCTGTAAGTTCTTATCATGAATGAATGTTGAACCTTATCAAAAGCTTTTCCTGCATCTATAGAAATGATCATGTGATTCTTATTTTTGGCTCTATTGATATGGTGGATTACATTTATTGATTTACATATCTTGAACCATCCCTGCATTCCTGGGATGAATCCCACTTGTTCATGGTATATAATCTTCTTGATGATTTGCTGCATTCTTTTTGCCAATATTTTATTGAGAATTTTTGCATCTATGCTCATTCGGGAAATTGGTCTGTAATTCTCTTTTTTGGTTGGGTCTTTCTCAGATTTTGGTGTTAGAATAGTATTTGCTTCCAGGAATGGGTTAGGGAGGATTGCTTCCCTGTCAATTTCATTGAAGAGTTTGATGAGTGTTGGCATCAAGTCTTCTTTGAAATTCTTGTAGGATTCTGCAGTGAATCTGTCTGGACTTGGCTCTTCTTTGTTGGTAAGGATTTAATTACATTTTCATTTTCGTTAATGGAAAATTCAATTATTCAGCAGTTTTACAACTCCTTGACCCAGCTTTGGTACTTCATATGTTTCTCAGAATCTGTCCATTTCTTCTGTGACATCAAGCCTAAGAGAGTAGAGATTTTCAAAATACGTGTTGATGATTTTCTGTATTTACAGACAGTCTGTAGTCATTTCACGCTTGTCATTGCTTATGCATGAATTTGAATATTTTTATTCCCTTTTTAAAATAAGGTTGGCTTGGGGCTTATAACATTTATTCTTTCAAAGAAGAAACTCTTTGATCATTGATTCTTTGTATCGTTTTCTTAGTCTCTATTGCATTGATTTCTGCTATAATCTTTATAATTTCCTCCCTTCTTTTGGCTTTGGGCTTGATTTGCCCTTCTTTTTCTAGATGTTTCAGGTGTAGCATTGGGTTGTTTATTTGTGTTCATTTTGTTTTCCTGATGTGAGAATTCACCACAATAAATTTTCTTCTGAGGACTGCTTTCATCATATCCCACAGGTTCTGATAAGTTGTATTTGTATTTCCATTTGCTTGTAGATATTGTTTAATTTCTTCTTTAATTTCCTCTGTGACCCACTGATTGCTCGGGAGTGTATTATTCAATTTCCATGTATTTGTGGGGTTATTGCAGTTTCCTTTGCCATTAACTTCCAGTTTTTATTTCCTGTATATCTCTTTGAATCTGCTTCATGTTTGTTCCTTACATTGTTCATTCAGGGTTTCCATCTTTTTGCATTGCTCCTCTAATTTTTTAACTGTGTCTTCTTTAGATGTGTTCAGTACTCCTTTAATTACATTTATCATTCCTTCTTTCACCTGGGAGATTATTTCTGATCTGAGTTCTTTTACATCTTCTGGAGCTGTTTTTTCAGCTGTTGCCATTTCAGGAATTTCAGGTGTATGGCTTACAATTTCTTCTGTGTCCACTTCTCCTAGGCTTGCTTGAGATGCGTTGGAGGTTTGAGATTACATTTTGCTTTTTTGTTTTGTTGTTTTCCTATATTTCTGGGTTTTGTGCAATGTTGCAAAGACTTCCTGTGTGCTGGGAATCACCTCGAGCACGTTTGGCTCCTGGAGCGGAATGCAGGCAACTGCTAGCAGCTTGGAGTTCACTGGGCATGGCCCAGTTAGGCCCTTGGGGACCTCCCATGCATCCTTGGGTGATTTGGGACACTGGGCAGTATCTTAACAGCTGGGATAGATTTTCCAAAGTATCCCCCATATTCTGGGAATAACCTCATGCACTTTCAGCTCCCAGGCTATAATATTATTGAAATGACAAAATTATAGAAAGAGAGGATGTATTTGTGGTTTCCAGGAATTACACAGGGCAAAGATGAAAGAGACAAGAAGATGAGGCTTTAAAAAAGCAACATCAGCAGCCTGGTCATGATGTAAATGTTGACTGTAACACTCTCCTTGTGATATTATACAAACAGTTTTTCAAGTCAATACTATTGGAGAAAACTCAGTAACAAGTACAATGAACCTGTATTATGTCTTACAGCTGCATGTGACTCTACAATTTTGTTTCAAAATGAAAAGTTTAGTGAAAATGTTTTTTTAAAATAACTATATGAATTTCTCTTAGAGCATTATATAGGACATCTTGCCTGATAACTCTAAGTCATTGCCACAGAAATGGTAGAATGCAGAATATGTTATAGGTTAAAAGATACAGAAATGCAAGACTCAAATAAAATGTAGAAATTTTGACTTTTATGTTTCTTCTTTGAGGACAAGTACAGATACCTGAATGTGAATTTGACATTAGAGGGTATTAAGAAATTAATGACAATTTCTCTAAGTATTACAAAGGTCATAGAAAAATGCTGTTATTTTTTAGATGCCATGTAAATTATTTAGAGATGAATATCATGATGCAGTTACTTTCAGTACATTAAAATACCTTAGAAAAGCATATGAAGTAAATATTTTATTGCAAGATATTACTGTTCTTAAACCTGTGTAATGAGTATACAGCAATCCATTAAACTATCCTGTCTACATATTTAAAGTTTTTCTGTAAAAAACAAAATTTTCTTGATGCCACTTTCTTCCCCTTCAGTCCAGTTTCTTTGCTCTCTTTAGTAAACTATTTAGAAGCGAGTTTAATGGTCACTGTGTCTAGTTTTTCTAATTCCATTTTCTCTTAATTCATCTTTAACTGACCTTATCCCCTTTCCAACCCTAAAGCTTGCATTTCATCAAGATCATCTGTAACCTCTCCATGCTAGTCCAGTGGTGCCAGTGCTCATTTGCTTTTCCTGTTTGAGCTATGATCTGGCATAGATGGTTCCCTTCTTATTACTGACACACTTCTATCTGCTTCCAGGGTATCATTTCCTCTAGACTTTCCTCCTACCTCACTGGCAGTTTCCTCTCTGTAGCCTTTGATGGATTACCCTCCTCTCACTAATCTAATGAGTGGCCCAGTGACTCTTTCTTGGTCTTGTTTCTACCTGCAAACACTCTCTTGTTAATCTCATGGAGCTTCAGAGCCTAAGCTGTATGTTGGTGAATGGCAAATTTACATTACAACCCACATTTCAAACTTTTCTATATAGCTCACATCTCCATTTGAATAGCTACTGAGGATCCTTTTAAAATTGAACTTATACTTTTCCCCCAAAACCTGCTCCATCAACAACTGCCCATCTCATGTGATGATGAGCTCCATCTTTGGAATTCTCTAGCTGAAGACATAGCAGCCATCCACAACTCCTGCCTTCTATTCACACTCCACACTAACTCATCACAATATCCTGTGAAACCTGCTGGCAAGATGGACCCTACTTCAACCTTCTCCATTTCACATGGTCCAAGTCAGCATCCTTAGTTTGGATTACTGTAGTCTTTTCTATCTTGTCATGCTGCTTCTACTTTAGCCCTCCCCGCCTTTTTTCTTCAGAGTAGACAAAGTTATTACATTAAGACAAAGTCAGATCATCACAGTGCTCTACTAAAAACCATTGAATGCTATCATTGTCTCCAAAATTAAATAAAAAGATTATTTTCAGAACCACAAGGCCCACAGGGTCTTTGTTTTGGGGAATTTTTATTAGTGCAGTACATAATGATTTTATTCATTATGAGGAGCTAGTACATGGACACAACACATCTTTGTTCTTTTTACTTCTC
This sequence comes from Cavia porcellus, assembly GCF_034190915.1. Taxonomy (NCBI): domain Eukaryota; kingdom Metazoa; phylum Chordata; class Mammalia; order Rodentia; family Caviidae; genus Cavia; species Cavia porcellus. The sequence goes on along the minus strand of NW_026947513.1, from coordinate 42,883,628 downwards.
CCCCAACCCCCACACCAGTCCCAGTCTCTTGTTCTCTTCTCAGGGCATTCATTGAGTTGTTCTCCCTTTCTGGGACATTCCAAATATCCACATGGATAATAACATCCTCATTAGTGTAAGTCTTCTCGGATTTTCCCTTCCCTTGCCACCTCATCCCCTTGTACACCCTTGAATTTCTGATCTTTGTCCAGTTCTACCCTTTCCCTGTATCACCTAAAGCTTTCACCAGTTGTGTTTGAGCTATGATCTGGCATAGATGGTTTTATGTATTTCAGTTTTGTGTATTGCCTGTCTCCATTCAGTGCAATGTAAGTTCCATAAGGAGAGATCTTTGTTCCTATAGTGTCTGCTACATAGTAAAAATTTACAAATAGTTTCTAAATGAATGAATATTAGCTTAGTATTTCCATCATTACCAAATATATATTTGTATATATTTACAAATAAACTGGTCAAATACTATATTCACTATTTTTTTTTACCTTGTTCTTGCCAATCTGATGCTTATGCCACTGAGCTAAATCCCTGGCCGCCATATATTCACTATTTCTAAAGTCTATTTCTGGTCTCTGCCTACTGGATGCCACCACCAGAAGGCCCTTTCCTATGGGTGCCCAGCACAGGCAAAAAGAGCCAGCAGATCTGCCTCAGCCTGCCGGTCACCGTCACCAGAAGGCCCTTTCCTACAGGAACCCAGCGTGGATAGAGAGATCCAGACAGATCCACCTCTGCCTGCTAGATGCCACAACTGAAAGGCCTTTTCCTATGGGTGCACAGCAAGGTAGAAAGAGCCAGACAGATCCACCTCTGCTTTCTGGGCTCCACCACTGGAAGGCCCTTTCCTGAGGTGACCAGCACAGTTAGCACCAGTAGATCCACCTCCACCTTCAGAGAGCTGCCATTGGAAAGCTTCTTCCTGCAGGTGACCAGCATGAGTAGGGACACACAGTCAGGTAAGCCCTGTGCACCTGTAGGCCACCACTGGAAGCCCTTGGTTCCTTTGGGCAGCCATCACCCAATAGAGGAATCAGAAAAATACACTTCTGTGTGTCTGTCACCATCATGGGAGTCCCAGTGTAGACACACAGGCTGAAAGAAGCAGCCCCATCTCCATGCATCCCTGATCATCAGGGAAGCCCCAGTGTAGCTGCACTGGTCTGGAGAAGCCTGCTCCATGCCCTGCTACGTCCTATAAATCTGGAGTTAGAGGAACCCAGGTGCCTGTCCCATTCCCCTACACTATGGAAGGGCAGCCAATGTGGGAAGTTCCTGGGGTCTTACAACCAGCTTGTTGGGAGGAACTCAGGAAAATGTCAAGATGAAAGAGCAAAAGGCAATCTCAGACCTCCAGCCCACACAGAACAAGTCTGGGAGATACAGTCATTGGAGAAAATGGAAGGTACACACCTGCAGTTTCTGAGAGGATAGCAATTGAAGTAGGCAAACAACTTCATGAGATTGTAAAAGCAGTCAAATCAGAAAGAAGAAATCACAAACATATTGAAGGAATTGCTCAGCAGGTCTAAAGACATAGACAAAAAATAGGAACATAGGAAAATGATGGAAACCTTGAATGACTATAGGAAAGAATTACAATGCATGAAACAGATTCAAAGAGAGATCCAGGAAATTAAAAGGTGGCAAAACTGCTTGAAGGAGACTGAACATAGATTTTTAAACCTTAAAGACAGGATTGCAGCTAGTGATCATGAAAGGAAAGATCTCTTAAAAACAACATGGAATCAGGAAATAACTCAATGGTATAATAATGCAAAGAAACATAATTTTAGGTATTGATGAAGAAGCAGGGGTCAACCCAAATGTAATTAAAAGGCTATTTACAGAAACTATAGAAGAAAACTTCCCAAACATGGGAAATGGATCTGACATGCAGATAAGTGAGGCATACAGGACTCCAATTAGTCATAACCAAAGTAAATCTATACTCAGCCATATAATAATCAAGATCCCAATAATCAAGAAATTCACCAAAATAAAAGAATATTAAAAGCTATTAAAGAAAAGAAATAGATCACCTATAAAGGTGATCCAATAAAGGATCACCTATAAAGGAAAACCAATCAGAATCACAGCAGACTAAGAAACATAAACCATCAAATCAAAAAGAGTTTGGGGTGAAGTATTTCAAACCCTGAAAGAAAACAACTTCCAGCCCAGATTGATCTACTCTGCAAAACTATCTTTCAAAATTGATAGAAAAATAAGATAGTTATGATAAAGAACAACTAAAGGAATTCATGACTACCAAACCAATCCTACAGTGAGTGCTAAAGAATATTCTAGAGAGAGATAAAGATGACCATGGTTCTAGAAACAGCAGCAGAGAAGGAATGCTGAACAACACAGACAATTGAATGAAGGGAAAAGTGGAGGGCCAACTACAGAAGAATAGCATGGCACAGACGAACCAATTGATGCTGGTTGTAACCATTCATGTAGATGGCTTCTGGTCAGCACTGGGAGAGTGGATCAAGAAACAAGATTCCTTGATACACTGCATACAAGAAACACGTTTAACTGGAAAGGAAATTCATACACTGAAAATCAAAAGAGAGAAAACAATTGTTCCATGTGACAAGAGAATAGAAAATTTAAAAAAAAAAAAAAAAGCAAGGTAACTTTCCCATCAACCACAGAATGAATAAGAAAGATACTGTGTTTTCATGCAGTGGAAAGCTTCCCAGCTATAAAGTAGAATAATCTCAAGGCTCCTGTAGGTAAATGGACCCAAATGGAGATCATGTTCATGGGTGAAACAGTTTGAACTCATACTCATGAACTCTAGCATAAGAAACTAAAGGAGTTAATGGGATTCAAAAAGCAAAATGGTTATTTTAAAAGTGATATAGGAGGAAACACCTGGGAGGGAAAGATGGTAACTAGTGTTAACTTCTTATTGTCTTGCCTTGAACTCTTGTTTAGTTTTCACGATTTTGTTAGGTTTGGCTTTGTTCTGTCTTGTTTTGTTAGATTTTACTCTGTCTGATGACAGGGGCAGCTATTTTGAATATAATAGAATATATTATAGTAATCTTTATTTCCTATTATATTGCTTTGAAGTCTTATAATTCTTTCATTCAATTAATTGGTTTTATTCTGCTTTGTTTGATTTTAATATATGTGATGGTATGAATAGCTATTTTGAAGAAAACAAGACTTTATAGTAGCCATTGCTGGTTTCCTATCATCTTGCTTTGAACTCCTATTATGCTTTTGTTCTTCTGTTTTGATCGGTTCTATCCTGTTGTGCTTTATTTGATTTTCTTATGTGTGATAGTATATACAACTTTTTTGAGGAAAATGAGATATTATAGTAGCCATTATTCATTGCCTGTTATCTGGTTTTGAAGTCTTGTAATGCTTTCATTTTTTGAATACTTTTATACTATTTTGTTATGTTTGCTATTATTATATGTGAAGGTATGCTCAACTATTTTGAAGAAAACAAGAGACATTATGGTAGCCACTGCTGATGACCTGTTGTCTTGTTGTGAAGAGCTGTGTTGCTTGCATTGTTCTGTCCTGATTTGCTTTGTTTTGTTTGTTTTATTCTCTTTAAAGTAAAAACAATTTGGAAAAAATAAAGTCCATTTCCCAGACTCATATTCCACTGAGTCTATAATTAATGTAATATATTTTCATACTTAACATCAAATCTATATTTATTTCTTTTTATGTATAATAAAATGTATGTATGGAATATATTCTTAGCATGTTTATAGTACATGTTTACATTCCTTCCAGTGAATCAGCACATGTACATAATACATCTTATTTATTTCTGAGAGTCCTATATTAGGCTCACACTGACACTTTCTGTCTTATTCTTTTTGCTTAGAAGAACAGAGTCAAAAGCACAAATGAAGCTCACAAGGCATGGGAAGATTGCCCTGGGTATCTTATTGGTTGTGACAGCAGCCATCATCATTGGACTCATTGTCTATTTGGTTGCCTATGGTAAGGATTCTTTATGTTTGGCTTTTTAGTCACATGGATTTGTTGAGTCCAGTTTGATAATATTAGAAATTTTGAGAATTAAAAAAGAGAAGAAATGAGAAGAGATTATTTCTAGGGTCAGCAATTTTTACTGCACTCTGTGTTCTTGTTTCTAAAGCTTTATAGGTAGAACTGATATATGTATAAACAATTGCACATTTAGCATCCATATCTCAGTGAGTTTTGATCTATGTATACATCTATGATATCCTCATTACAATTAAAGTAGTAGATGTTTTCATCTTCCTTAAGAATTTCTGTCTTCAAATTTTGTCCTTTAGCAACCATTAGCTTAGAGTGTCCTAAATCAGTGATTTGATATTCTTTCATGTTTTTCCTCTTAGGAAAGATTTGGATGCTGGGAACATGTTGATGAACAAAGTAGATACAGATCCCCCCTTTTCTGAATTTAACATTAGGGTGATAATAACAGTTAACAAATAAATATAAAATCTTGGACTGTGATTTCTTATTCTAAAAGTAAAACTTTTTACTCTAAAGTCTTTATTTTTCTCTATACAACATTTTTCTTTTAAGGTCTCCTTAGAAATTAGACTGTTCTCTAATATTTGGGGTGAAAGATAAAAACAACCTGTACTTATTTTTCAACACATATTTTGCACAAAATACAAAAAAAGTGGGAATGTTGGATTTTTCTTAAAAACACCTCTTCATAACATCCAGTTTTTACTAGTTTCTTTAACTCACTTTTCCTAGTCTTTTAAATGATGAGGACATTCTTTTTTCCATTTATATTTATTTTTAACTGTATATATTTATAGAGCCCACCTTGTGTGTGATAATTTAACACTTGAACATAATGGTTAATGATCAAAATAATAACCATTTTCAAAAAAAGATAATTACCATTTTCATTATCTTAATTGTTTCCATCTCTCCTTCATCTTCACTACTCAGTCTTCTATAGTCAGATCAATCATGCAAATATGATCACTACTTACCTGTTACTGATGCCAAACCATGAGGTATAATCATAGTCTATGTTCACAAAATTTGAATAAGAAGTGCTTGTTCAAGATTTGCCATTCATCAAGTGTGTTGCTAGAAACACACTTGTCTTGCCATTCAAAAGTGTGTTGCTATAAACAACAGAGGAAAAAAACAAATATTGCAGAAGCTATCTTTGGAGATGTACGTGTTTTAATTTTTTCATACTGTTACTATCATCTTGGCATGTGAAGAGCGGATGTGTTTCTCCCTTCATATCAAGGTGAGAGGTGGGCTTCTAAAAGAGAAGAATATGACTCAAGAAAGCCCTTAAAGATCAGGAACACAGAGGACTGGAGTCTGCCTCACACCTGGAATGTCTAAAAGGCAAGAGATTGGTGCTTCCTTGTTGAGCAGTGTAAGAGAAAGTAGTACTCAAGAGCACTTTGAAAATTCAAATCTCAGAAGAACATAAAGGCAGCTTCATATATTGGTGCCTCAGTTCACAAACACTTTTATTTGCAAACAATTTTATTTGCAGACTGAAATATTTGGCAAAATTTTGTTTTTTTCTGCATCAGATGATCAATATGACCACCGCCATCTTTCCCACATGAACACAAACACAAACACAGTGACTTTTCTAGAACAGAACCGTTAAATTCATGAACTGAGGTACAGCTATAACAGTCTCTTTTGATTGACACTCCCAGTTCCAACCAAAAGGTCACCTGGAGGAGAATTCAAAGCTTAAGTTAAAGCGCTAGTAGATACCTGATGTCTGCAGCTGCCCAAATGGCAAGAAAAAGTAAACTCAAGCTGGAATAAAGATATATTTGTCAATGACAAGAAAATATAATCAAGATATCTCCAGCAATGACAGGAAAAGATAGTTCAAATTTCAGCTTCATAATGCTCCTCTTTGTAGCGATGCTTTTTTGTGCCCTTAAAGATTTTGTAGTTCACTATCATAGACACCAAACCCAGAGACAATGAGCCAGCTTCCATAATAACTATTCTCTTGAGTCTGTACTTAGCTACAGAAAGGTGGCTGGGCAAACCAAAGCACAGCACAGATTTACACTCTTGAACATGTACCTTTATTTAGGATTCCCTGAAATGATAAGGACTCATCACACAGATTGAAATAAAAAAGCATTCACTGAGAAACTACTTTTGCGCTTAAGGCAGGGACCAAGCAAGGAGTTCCACAAGAATATAAAAGCAATGAAGAAAAGCTAGTAACTTTTCCTAGTGCTTGAATTTAAAACACACATCATCTAGATTAGTCTCAGTACATTTTTTTTTCTTTAAGATTCAATTAGTACGTATTTTCCTCTGTGAACCATTACAATTTCTGACACAATTACTCAGTTCTGCTGTTGTTGTGGCCAATGAAAATGGTAATTATCTTTTCGTGACATTATGTAAATAAAGAAGTATAGCTATTTTCCAGTAATAATTTATGGAACTAAAATTTGAGCTTCATATAATTTTTGCATTTCACCAAACATTATTAGTTAAATTCAACTTTTCAAAATGTAAAAACCATTCTTTGCTCATAAGCTTCCTCAAAACAGAGTAGTTTCAGCCCATGAACTATAGTTTTTAGATACCTGTTCTAATCAAATTAATTTTTAGCCCTAACTATACTTTGGAATCACCTACAATGTTTTTCTTAAAACTAGTACACATTGGCTGAGGATTTAGCTCAGCTGTATAAACACCTCCCTGGCAAGCATGAGGTTGTGAGTTTGATTCCTGGTACAAAAAAAAATAAAAAATAAAAAACTAGTACACCTTGGACAACAGGTACTAACTTAAAGTTCTACAGGAAAAGTAAGTTTTTGTGCCCTATTGCATAGGAGGGTGACTGGAGACAGTAATAAAGGATTGTATATTTCAGAGAAAATAGAAAGGATTTCAATGTTCTTAACACAAATAAATGATAAATGTTGGAAGAGATAAAAACATTTACCCTGATTTGAATGTTATGTAATATTTACATATTTTGAAACATCACATGGCACTCTACAAATTCCTGTAGTATGTCAATTAAAAAGCAAAACTACAAGAAACTAAATTAAATTCTAGTTTTTTACTTTTGCCAACATGAAAAATGCTAGCACACATCCCCTACTTTCACAAATGCTGTCTACAGAGAAAACTATGATTTCCCAAGTTCAGTTCTTCAGTTAGCTCTGCAGGACAGCCAAAGTTGAGAGTCATTGCTTTGGAGAGGCCAGATGCACATATGAGATACGGACATACATTGGTTTAGCACCTCAGCATCTTCTGGGTAGTGTTCTGCCATGCATGCGCTAAGTTACCAAGGTAATCTTGATGTACAAGATGGCTGTGGCAAGATAGCCATCATGCTTACTTCCCAAGCAGCCAGAAAGTGGACAAGGAAGATGATAAGTATGTCCTTTCTCAATAAGAAACATCTCAGAAGTAGATGTACTATTTTCCTTTTATTTCAGATTCCAAAGCATGATGTGCTCACTCACTCCTAGATGTGACAGGCTGAGAAATGTGGTTTTTATGTTAGCATTACATAGCATCTGCTCAGTTATATCCCCACAGAAAAAGAGAAGAAAGGAGACTAAGAAATAAGGCACAGTTTCTTCCCCCAGAAAGTTGTCACATTGCAGTGGATTAGTTAGGGAGGAATTGGTGAGGAAACTGACAGATTAGAGTGCTTGAAAAGTTTCTTGAGATGCATGGAGAAAAATCAATCATTTTGCTTTATGCTCTATTTTAAGACAATATTTGCCAATATTTCTCTGCTGGTTATAAAACATACTTTTAACCCCCCAAAATAACACCTTTACAATCAAGAACTATAAAGTGAAAGCAAAAGTACCAGAGTCCAAGCATCAAACAATAGTTTCTCAAATTCAAATGCATTTGCCTTGTCTTCTCATTTTTTACCCAAGGGCCAAAGGATATATACCTTCTCCTGAACTGTCTCTTCAGTACCAATTTTAATATAAATTCTAACAGACTCTTCAGCAGACAGCGTTTTGACTCTGCAGAGACTCATTTGGGAGAACCTGACTCGGAAAACTACTTTCAACAAGTCTTAAATATAGATGACATAAGTTGAAAATCAAGCTGAGAATACGCAAAACGGTGCATCTCCTGAGATCAGTGAAGCCAAGAACGGGAGTGACTGGCTCTCACAGAACCCAGGTCTGAGCAAATAATCGACCTGTGTGAGAAGCATGAAGGATGCAACTATGTAGGGACAAGTGTGCTGACATCATGACCGGTTCATTATGAGCCCACATGTATGTAAAGTCTAAATATCCACTAAATGAAAAAGATTCATGCAAATTAAAAATGAAACTGATACTGCTCAGACCATAGGTCAGCTGGCTTCCTTTTACAAAGGAAATCCATTTCCTTGAACAATGATTGTAGATTATTTTAAAGTAATTTTCATAATTATTGTGTACTGGAACATGTACTAATAAAAATTTAAAATTTTGAAAAGAAATTAAATAAAAATATAAGGATTCATCTCAGAGAGATGAACCCTGTCTATCATCTGACCTAGATTATTTGTAAAATACCACTCTTCTAGGGATAAAAATAACACTTTAAAGCAATCATATGAGCTAACGTTTTTCTGCTCAGAGTCTAGGTTATACTTAAAGGCAATTAGGACAGTGTGCTATTTCTTCTGGATGCCAATAAAGCAGTCAACTTATCTCCAGCCCTTCTAGCACAGTGCAGGGTGAGCTAATCACAGGAGCTGCAGAATGGCTTTACTAGTCAGCAGAGTTTGAAAGTCATTCAGTAGTTCCCACAAGTTACAGTTATCTAACCTCACTCCTCATCTCACAACCTGATGTCAAAACTTTGATATTTCTAATAATATGTAAGTTATGCAGTATTTGTGCAAAAGAAATATGTAATATCAAAAGTTGTATTTTTTGGAATTGTTCTAAATACATCCTGTGACATTGAAATATGACTTTAGTGATGACACATTTTAATGATTTCTACATAACTAGGCAATAATTTATTTTGTTACTTTACTACTTTAAGATCGGAGATTGTTATTTTTTATCTTATTTTAAAGAGTTTTTTATACATAGATTTATGTGCTACTCAGACACAAAATCAATTCTAAAGGGAAAATTATTAAATGCAAGATATGAATATATTTCAAGATTTTGATGATACACTATCTTTCAAAAAATTTTTTGTTTTGGTTTTGTTTGCCAATTTAATCCCCCAAGAAAGTATTTTATTCCACTTTGATTCATTTCAATTATTTGTATCTGTGAAAACGCATAGATAAGTCCAGATAATTAACTGCAGCCACTGAGATGAAGAATTTTCTTAGAACACTGCAAAACACTCTTACTTCTTTCTCCTTTTTATTCCCTCTCTCCTCCCTTTTCTATAGTTTTACTCATTTTTCTAGGTATAGCCTGTGATTATAGCAAAGACTAAGAAAATTACTATCCCATAATGTGATCTCTTTTTATAATGACATCTGTTTCCAGATTACCCAAACTCAAAAGCTGGCAAATTAAAGTTTTACATTTAAATTTTTAATATGTTTTAGTAAGGCTATAATTTAATTAATATTCCTCAATCAAAGCAATTTTAATAACCACTGGGCATCAAGACCATTTACATATCAAGTAACCTGAAACATATTCAACATATTCTATTTCACATGACTTCCATGGAATAAAAATGGTTACATAGTGATTGGTGTGAAAATATGCCTTTTTTTCTCTCATTCCCAGGAAAGATACCTTTCTACTACCACGTCAGCTTTAAAGTCAACAACATTGACTATAACAACAAATTTGCAAAACCATATTCACAAGAATACATGGACCTAAATAAAAAAATTGTATCTTTGGTAAGTCGATATCCTTTTCTATACAGTCCTTTAAAGACCATTTTGTAGAAAGGCCAGGATGTCAGCAGTCATTTTCGAAGTTGGAAACAATTCTTTTCCATTACCTCAGTTCTAGATTAGGACAGTCAGTCCTTTCAGAAAGTCAGTTACAAAACATGTATGGAGAAAAAAACTGAAGAAGTGGTATATTTCCAGAACACCTACAAAATGCCCGACATGAGAGATGATCGATTAACATTTTAACTGCAGTATATTAAATCATTATTTGAAGATTTAGCAGTCAGAAAAAGGGAGACAGAAAACCACCACCTTTTGTTCAGCTTTATTTAAAAAAAAAAAAAAAGGAAGCAACAGGAAAGCATTACTATACTGATTAAGAAATAAACTTTAGCCTCAACGCCCTGGTTCAATTCTAAATTTAACCATTGACCTGCTGTGTGACCTTCGCCCACCACACTTCCTCACTCCTCAGTTTCTTTAACTAAAAATGAGATCACAATGCTTATATGCCAGCACCATTGTGAGCACCTCAGATAAACACAAGATGAAGTGTGCCATGATCTAGTAAATCCTGTCGTTCTGTAAGTTCTTAAAAATGATATCTAAAATGTAATTGCCCCAAATGGGAGTGTGATTAAGATCCTGAACACATTGCAATGTATGACAAAGTTAGCATATAACTTCAAAACTGCTCTAGATATAACCACTAAGACGTCATCCTTTGTGCTATAAATTCAGACCAATTCATTGAAATAAATTAACCTATTTTTACTACATAATGAATATTCTGGTTAATTATCCCATCTTCCTGGTCAATCAAGTACAAATCCCTCTGCTTTCTTTTCAGCTTCCCTGCTTGAAAAACAAGCACTAATAAATATTTCTCATACTTTTCTCATTTACATGCGTCACAATACCTGTTCTCACATGCCTTTCTTCTGTTTTCATTGAGGGCAGTGATGCTTCAGGTATCATAGTTATGACCACATACACAATACTCATAAGTACATCATTGGTGATAACGTGAATTGAATGGAGTCATGAATCAGTAGACAAACCTGACAGTAATTATCATGACACCTACAGCCTATTATTATTCTAGTTTCTGCTATTTAATTCATGTGATGATTTACCCTAAAAAGAGAAAATAAATTGGGTGAAAAGAGTTGCTATCTTACTATAAATACAGTTTTTTAACTAAAAAGAATAGTTCTTGATAGGAAACATCTCTGTAGTTCTGGCATGTGGTTTGCCAGTGTGTGATTGAAAAACTCTCACTCTGTCTTCTTCCTTTTTTCCCATCTCTTCAGCAGACATGGTACCCAATTAAATGGGACAGAAATTCTAAACAGGAGTAGGGCAAGACCTTAACATAATAATTAAAATTTTCAATACAGTCTAAGCACTTTATATTTTGATATTTCATGCTCACTTTTCATACAAACAGAGGCACTCAAAATTAATTTACCCAGACATCCTTGCCTGTAAACTCTCACTTTGACTTTTTGTTCTGTAATTAAAGAGTGCACAGATATAAAATCATGAGCACAGTTCATATTACACATGGCTAGTCAAATATTCCAAAATGTTGAACAAAATTCAATTCAACATGGTTTAAGCTATCTAGATGCACTGACTGTAGATAACCAACACAATAACTGATATGTACAAGGCACTTAACATTGCCCATACAAAGCAGGTCACCCACACTGATGTAACAGCCCATGCACTGGGTCATCAAGAGTAAAGCACATCTTTGGTCAACGTACAGCTGGGGCATTTGTCAGATAACAAGGTTTCTACTGGGCTGAGTTTGCTGGGCTATATGTCTCTGGAAATTCCTATCACATGAAACATTACCTGCAAGATTCATCAGAAGTAGAAATGCATCATTTCTAAAGACAATGAAAACTATGACAAACATAATAGTATAAGTGAGCATGATATTCCAGAGTGTAAGTCCATCCATAGGCTCATTTTCAAGGTCTTCCCATCAGCATCATCTAGAGCTGGTGGGTTGGCATTTTGAGCATTTTACTTGGAGAAGTGGAAAGAAGAGAAGTATGTGGTTGCGAAAAGAACATGAGAGAGAAAAACATTCTAGATCTACTTGAAATTCAAGAGCAATATTTGGAGTTGTGATATGTGTGTCATTTGAATTTTCAATCTTCTTCTTATTTTGGGAAAATAAGTAGTTCTGAAGTCCTCAGCCTTGTTGTATAATCCCAGGTGGATTCCTGAGACTTGGCATTTGGACTCCAAGTCAACATCAGATAATCCTTTATCCAGAAAATCTGATAAAGGACTGCACTTTTGGAGAACAATAGATATTCTATGAGTGTCACTGGACAAATTCCCATAACTTCACTTTACAGTGTCTTGGAACACCTGTCGCATAAGATTATTATTTTCTATAAAAGCTACCAGTCCTGGTATTATTTAAGGTATGTGTTGATATTTTGAACTATGCAAGGTGAATACAAGGTAGAAAGTTATTAATAGGTTGAGGACATTAGAACACAGTATAAATAGTCTTTAGAAAAGAGAAGCGCTAACCAAAACATTAAAACATCAGGAGAATTTTGATTTGGAGACATGCAATATCAAAACTAGTTCTATATTATCCATCTACTCACAATTTTATTCAACAGTATGAAATGTTATACACCTGCATTCATATTGAAGCTTATATTTAAAAGTAACAGCATCACTTAATAACTCACTATTTGGTCCCCAGGCCAGTCTCTAACCCTCGTTTCAGCTCAGACCATTCATGTTCTCCACTTACCCTGCCATTATTTCTTAAAGCCAAGCTGTCACCTTTTCCTCCTTTACCCAATTAATCACCAGATTTTATTAAGTATTCCCTGAAAGTGGTTGTACCCTAACTTTCAAGGTAATACTGTTGTTTCAAAATAAATACAAATTCCTTTCTGTCTTCTAACCTTATTGAAGTGACAAAATAAAAATAAAAGTAAAATTATCACATTGTAATGTTCCTTACAACAACAAAAATAATGCCATTTATAAAGTTAGCAGTTCTAGATGATTAAACTAGAAATCTAATTATGAGTAAAATCTCAGCACCACAATTACTTACAAACTCATAATCCTGCAAGGGTAAAATATGGGTCTCCCATAGGTGAGTTTCCCAAGCAGAAGCTTGTAATAAACCTAAAATCAGAAACAAAAAAGATTAAGAAACCTAGATGTGGATAATTAATTAATTAATGCACTTGAGTATTTCAAGAGAAAGTAAGATACTCTAAATTTAAAAACTGAATCTAAGATTCTAGGAATCTTAGATAGTAGGAATATCAATGTAATAAGAAAAGAATGTAATATGCATTTAATGAAAATAGGGCAAAGCTTTCTTTATAGTACATCTAAATTCTTAAACACTCCAGTAATTTGATTACTATGAGCAATAGTAGTGTTTTGTAAGATATTGAAATATAAGCCCATATAAAATTAAGATTAATCACCAAAAATTATAAAATATTAAAATTTTTACTCCATTTACTTTTAGTTTTTAAGTGTTTAACATCCACAAAAACTATGGGACACAGAAAAATGAAACAGATTTCACAAAACTTATTTGACTAAAACTATAAAATCTTTTTGAAAATTATTTTAAAAAAAAGAAAATTATGAAAAAATGGGAAGAAAACATATGATCTTACAAAGGAAGACTCATCATTTTAATTATATCAATCAACTTCAAATTAATCTAAAAATTCACTAAAATCTTTTAGTGTATGATAAAAATGATATTTCTGATTCCATAAATAGTATTGAGACAATTGGCTAGTGTCCTGGAAAATACAGGAAGTAATATTACTTGTGTACTGGAAAATCATTGGGTAAATACAAGTAATGAACATGGCCAGAGATCTGTTTATGTATTTGAAAAATTTAGTGGAATAGATTAGTTCTTTACAGACTTTTCATGTCCATGAATCTTTTACTGTCAATTCTAATATTGTACTCTAAACATTCCAATTCAAAATGCCTCGTCCTGCTCCAAACACCTAGAGACACACATTTGTTCTGCCTGGTCTCTGTAGCTGTAAGTACACAGTCTATACCTTACTGCCCCAATTACCTCCTTCAGAGTAGAAACCAATCACTGTTGAACATATTCAAATTATATTTGCATAAAGAAAAGGACATCATTGAACAGAAGGGCTGCAAAGAGGGAAAAAGAACAATTAATTTTTTAAGGAGAAAAAGTAGATTTATGAAATAGGTAAAATTATTTCTGGGACCTTGGTGAGTTAACACTAGAATTATTCTGAGCTTATAAATAACTATATTGTTTTATCCTTCCCATAGAATTTTTCTTTCCCACAAGGAATATGACACAATATTAACATTGCCCTCCTAGAATGCAGTTCAGTACCTCATGGTGTTTTTGTCAGAGAAATTATTAGTGAGCTCATTCACCATCATCTTTAAAAACATCTCTTCGTCCAAGCCCTACCCTTGGCCAGCGCTGTACAAAATTTTTACGCGCATGTTGCTGTTCCTCTCCATGCCACAGTCCTGGCTCCGCCACCAGCCCTCAGCCTGGGGTCGGTACCACCCCGGCCTAGCTTCTGGCTGGTGTCTCCACATTGTTCCCAGGTGGTCTTGATGTCTCAGAAATGCTTATTTTACATGATTTGTCATGGAATTTGTTCTAATAAATCATTCTTGTACCATATGGCAGCAGAAAAATAAAATAAAAACGTATCTTGTGGATCTTTGTTCCCCTCTAGCATCATTTTCCATTTTACTTAACAAACAAAATGATGTTGGATATGCTGGCTTTGTCCACTTCCTCTCCCATTCTCATTTTAATTCAGCCCATCTCTGAACCTGTTGTCTTCACCCCACTGAATTTCTGTGATGGGGCCTCTGAAGACCTGTCAAATCCGGTGATCTTCTTCCTCGGTCTTCTCATCTTTATTTTCCTCCCTCTTAATGAGCTGTTCTTCAGGTGCCTTTATTGGTACCTTACCCTCTGCAAATCTCTTGGCACCAGGGGCCACCACCGCCCTTTGCAAGCCGAGCGTGCGTCCCTGCTTCTCCCACGCTGCTAGCTCTGGTCCTCTTTCCCTTGCCAGCCTCCCTCCTACCACCACACCCAAGGCCACTCAGTGAATGCCAGCTATACTGATAACTCCCCAAACACAACTCCTTCACCCCTAAAACTTTTCCTTCGGCATTCTTAGCCATCTCATTAAAAACACCAAACTCAATCCATTTGCCCAACCTAAAAACCTAGCAAAGGAATAATTTCCATCAGTAACAAATCTGCATGCTCTGTTGATTCTGTATCTAAATGTAACTTTAATCTTTCCACCTCTCATTAACAGCAGCCATTATCATCTCTCCCAAACTCCTACAGTTACCTCCTAGATCGTTCTTTCATTTTCACCCTAGTCTTCCCATGATCCGTTCTCCACACAGTAGCAGTGATTTTTTTAAAAAATGTTTTTATTTTTGTGTATGTTGGTGCTTGGAACTGAACTCAGGACCTCACACTTGCAGGCAGATGCTGCACCACTGAGCTACAGCCCCAGCCCCACTAAAGAGACACTTTAAAAATTAAAATCAAATTACATACACCAGCTTAATATTCTCCAAAGATTTTCAATTTTCTCATATTTATATAGAAATAACAATGAAAATAAATATAAAACAAGAAGAATAGTATCAAGTCATATAAAGCAGATTTTTAAAAGACTCTCTTGGCTGGCCTTTCCCCATTCCTCCTCTCCCTTCACACATTCTCTCACATTCCACCTTCAAGTAACCCATATTAACAACACAGGGCACATCTTTCCTTATTTCCCTCCTTACCTGTATTAACCCAAATAGAAAAGTAAAATGACATAGGTATGTTTGTTAGTACAGAGATTCATTATACAGTTTCATAAAAGTTGTTTTTCTTGGTACTACCTCTTAAAAATGTCTCTATGTCCATGTAAAGGTCTAACATAGTCTTCTCAATGACCTCAAAATATTCCTTAGTATGGATGTGGCAGAACCTTTTCATCTCTTTCCCTGCTTGTAGGTTTTGACTTATGTAATCAAAGTTGAAAATAAAAATCTCTTTACTACACCCCTGTGTTTTTAATCTGACAAGTATCTAGCATAAGATTCCTAAATCAAATGAGGACTTTAACATTTTATTTTATTTTATTGGTACCATGCATCAAACTCACAACCTTGCACTTGCCAGGCAGGCACTGTGCCACTGAGCTCTATCTCTGGTTTTCAAATTTTAATTTTAAAAAAGGCTGACAAGTTGCTCTTCAAAAAGTTAAAGCAACTCACCCAGGCAGGGTGAGCAAGTCTGTGCACCCCTCCCAGTCCCTTGAGGGTCTCACTTGACCCTTTGGAAACCTGGCCCCACCGGCAAGCTGCTCTCATATTTTTTGGTAAAAGTATGTCATTATTATTTCATTTGATATATTTTTTAAAATATTTGTTTCATTTAACCTTTCAGGCTGCAGATTTAGATTTGAAAAATGACAATCGTCTTTTTAAGTTGACCTACTGAATATTTAATCTTTCAATTTTTGGTTTTTAGTACCCTGGCAGCCTCTTGTGTGTGTGTGTCTCATTATTCTTATGTGTGCTTCTTTTGCCATATTGTTCATGTTGCTGTTTTCCCAAGCAGTTATAGTTATAGTTTAGGCAATATAAGAACTGACCATTGTGCAAAAGAAAACAGACAGAAACATCTCTGAGGACATTTCTCCTAAGTTTTATTGCATTGATACTCACTAAAAATTTGCATGTGGAAAGCAGTCGATGTGAGTTGGTCTTTTGAATTCACCTCTATCATGCTGTTTCAGATAATCTGGAAAAAATGTGAATATTGAATATTTAATATTAAGGAATCATTTAATTTGTGTAAAGCATAAAGAGGTTAAATGAAATAGATTTAGCTGTACATTGATAAAGGATCAAGCCAAATGATGGCTACTTGATTTGTTTAGTTCTATTTGTGTTTGTATATTTGAAGTTTTCTAAAGTGAAAACTAAAAGAAAAAAATGGAAAGCATACATCATTATCTATTTTACTTTTTTAACAGGTAAATGAAACATTTCATGAATCCAAACTGAGAAGGCTGTATGTCAAATCTCATGTTGTCCAAGTAAGGTATGTAATGAGACTGACAGACATAAGAGCTTCATCCTTCTATTTCTCTTCTTGTACGGAATGTTTCTGCTTGGCAACAACTGAAGGGCTGAAATAAATTTGAATTTGCCCTCTTTTATGGATCAACATGCTATCTTTCCTCTTGTTATTTAGTATTAGCATCATCAGGCATTAAAATGCTACAGATAAAATACTGTGCTTGGTATTATGCTGGGGATAAAAATTAAGTTTCCTAGTATAACCAAGAGTTTAAAATGGGTCTTCAAAACTCAGGTTTCTTTTTTCTTTTCTTTTGTTTTTTTTTTGTTTGTTTGTTTGTTTTGTTTTTTTTTTTAATGAAGTCACTTTTCTAGCATCCTCATGCTGAGGTACAATCCCTCCCAGCCCCATTGCTGGGGGCTTCAGCAGAACCAGATTTTCAGCATCTCCTGGCCTCTCAGGCCAGGGGGTTGGAACCTGCTCACATTCACACATGTGTGCTTCCTGACTTTTACCATGCCCCTTCTATAAATTAGACCACTTCTGTGGGCTCAAGGTGGGGACAGGCTCGCTGCTCTCCCAATTTGACTAAACTGTAAATAATTTATTTTTCCATTGCTATGGGCTTTTCTCAGCTCTCTGAGTGTGGGCAGGCAAATCAATCCAGACAGCAGGGATAGGTCTGAGCCTCTTAGAAGCCACTAGGAGCTCCTGCCACTAGGAGCATAATAACTGCCTTCACCACACTGTGAATACGTAACTCAAGAAGAAAAACTCAGAAGCATAAACTAAGATCATATGTTAAATTATTCTCTAGCATTGTTAGTGGAGGGAAAGTCTCTCTAGGAACAAAAGATAACTTTCAAAACAGATTAGTAAAAACCACTCCTGAAGGGGAAGACATTCTTGAAATACAATAATTCTATGGCCCTGTAACAAAAATTACATGAAATTCTACCCAAAAACTCAACTTTTTGAGCTACAACTGCCAACATTTTAAACTGTACCTATTTGGATATGAGTGGCATTAAAACAATACTTGAAATCCTAAATGTTCCTGCCTTCAACCCCAGGTATATTTTTTAAATACAGTTGGAAAAATCTGACTGGTTTAAGACTAGGATTAAGTATTTAAAGTAAATTAAGCCCATATCAAAAATAAAATAAATTTTTTAGTATTTGTAATAAAAATCTCAATGGCTGGAGTAAATAGGAGATATAATTATTTTCAGTGTCCACAAAAATATAAATAAATATATCTTTTCCAGAGTAACGTCAGAAGTGATTTCTTTTGTAAATGTAGAAGGGAAAAATAACAGCTACTAATACATGTAGGAAAGTTAATATGATTTGAAATCCATTTGTGCTTAAAAGTACATCATATGGTATTTTATATTCTTGGATTATTTTTAAGTAATTACTGGTTTGTTTTTAATGCTCTTACGCAGTATCTTCTTAGAATTCCTTCCCCCGTTATTTAGTATTAGTTATAATCCTAGATTGTTTATATTTACTAGTTTCACATTTTATGGATGAATAAACTAACGCCAAAATAAGTATCTTGTGAAGGTGACATATTTAATAAATAATAAACCAGTAATTGGACCTCAGGCAATCTATCGAAATCACTTTACTAATTTGTCTGGTCTCCAGCTTTTGCTCCTGCATAACTATAATTTATTCTCTTAGGGGCTGGAGGTTTAGCTCAGCGGCATAAGCGCCTGCCTTGCAAGCAGGCAGTCCTGAGTTCGATCCCCGGGACCGATAAAAAGGAAAAAAAAAAAAATTTATTCTCCAAATAGTGACCAAAATGAGCTGGAAAAGTATTCCGTCGCCCTGCATGACGCCCCCTCACAGCTCCCCACAAAACCCAGCTCCTCCTCACTGCGATCTCCCTGCTACCTGTGCATGCACTGACTTCACTAGTCCTCAGTAAACACACCGCAGGGGTTCCTATCCCAAAGCCATCAAACAGACAGCACTGAACAAAGTTACACAGACTCAGGAGACTTACATAGTGTTTTTGCAACTAAGAAAAAAAGCCAGAACTAAGCCCAAACCCACAGTAGCAGAGTTTTGGAGGCAGAGATGAGAAGGAGAGTTTAGGCCTCTGCGTGCTAATCCGCTTTCCTAAAGAAACAGTAAGGTTTCGCTGCCCTCACTTCTGGGAGCCCAGTGCCCAGCAGGGCTCCTCGAACCCTCTAGAGAAACCAGGTCTGGGCTGCCTTCTGCTTCGTTGGTTCTCTTTTGACCACGTTGTTTTCAGACCCTCGGAACATCATTTCCAGGGTCCTTAAAAGGTGAACACGCACTTCAAAGAAACCGAAAAAAAAATCATAATTACAAGTTTTATAAACGAAGTGCTCTGCAAGCATAAAGAACAGGGGCTGTGGTCAGGAAGAAAGCTGAGGTAATAATAACACAGCTAATGGAACCGTCAGCTTGCCCCACCTCTTGCCAGAACGTTCCTCCTCAGATCAGCATGCTGTACTCCTAACAGCCAGGATCTCACTTCAAGGAGGCCTGCGAAAGCTGCGTCTCGGTGAGACCCGAGCAGCATGCTCCCAAGAACCCTGTGGTCTGTGCTGATGTAGCACTGGCACCCAGGCCTCTGCTTGGCATATTATTTGGCAACACAACTGTTAAATGAACAAACAAATGCAAGGTTTAGAAATGAAAAGCAAAACTGCCTGTGGCATAGAACTGCAGACATTGTCAATAAAACTAACAAGCACTTTGTGAATCAAGAAAGGTTAAAAGAAAAATGACCTTTAGGTCATATTTTCAATGGTAAAGAGGATCCTTCTAGTCTAATAGCATCAGAATACTAATTCACACATCTATATTTAGTTTGGCTTCAGGTTATTATTTGATCCAGCAGAAGAGTTCAGAGTGACATTTGCAGTGTGAAAAAATATTGAAAATAAACAAAATTATGTCCTTGTCTTTCCATAAACAACAAAGGTGTTGTCCTACATTTCACCTGCCAGAGATGTAAAAGCAGAGACGAAAATCCTTAATAAACTGATGTGAAATTATTAATGGCTCAACACTGCATAAATTAAAATTAAAATAACACCCTAAAAGGAGGGATATCTGGTACACCTACACTTTTAAACTGTTAAAGTCTGACACAGAAATTAACATATAACCTGAAAAAAATTATTGAAATAAGAAGGCAATATATTCACTGAGAAAAACATGGGTCATGGCCATGGTTTGCATTTTTGTTCACAGGTTTGGGAAATACATGTTTTCGGGATCTTCTTAAATTATATAACATTCCAGGTTAGTGATTTTCAGGTGTACAAATCCTAGAGATGCTTAGGAAAAAGTAAGCAAGCCTAGCAAGACAGACTAGAGCAAAACAGATATTCCATCAAATCAGTAGAGGTTACTGCCTGTAAAATACTGCCTCTAAAACCTGTTGTGGTAATGCATGCCTATAATCCCAGCACTTGGAAGGCTGAGGCAGGAGGAACACAGAGAGTGTAAGGTCAACCTGACTATGTAGTGAGTTCAAGGCCAACCTGAACTACAAAGCAACACCTTGCCTCAAAAAAACAAAAACAATAATTATAATTAATTAATTAAATGCAATTTCTGGCTTACATCTTTGTATCTTCATGCCAGAATGACAAATGAAGAAAGGTTAATTTAACAGTTTTTCTCTCAGTCCTGATTCCCAAAAGTTAAAGGACAAATAGACCAATATTGCAAATTGTCCAATTAAAAGAAAATCAATATAATAAAATTTTCTCTCATTACTAGCTCTTTTTAATGTTATTATTTTCTATTAGACCTTCGTAAAGTCCACAAGTGGAGTTATAATACATTTATATAATAATTTTTATTCAATAGTCTGAGGTTTTCAAAATACCTCTATAACCATTATCCAGAAGATGCCTACATTTTATAATGATGCTTATAATAACCCAGAAAATATGATTACCATCCACATTTGGGAAAAGAGGAATCTTGATAAAGAGAGTGCAAACAGCTTGCTGTAGTCAAGAAGTTGGCAATAGAAGGTCTAAAATACAAACTCTGTTCCTCTGAATTTAAACCATGCTCTCCACTGTTACAAAGTGCTGCACCTGCCACCTTGGGAAGGGCTGACAGTTAGCAAAAGACAGAATCACTGCCCTTTGGTATTTCTTTACCTCCTTATCCCTGCCACTGAGAATGATAGAATCTCAGTAATAAAAATCGGTTTGTTTATGTTTTGCAGCCAAGCCAAAGGGAAAGTGGTGATACATGTTGTGCTGAAATTTAAGTCCTGTTATAAAAATAGTTCAGCAAAATTTTGGGAAAGAATTGAAACCATTTTACGTGAGAAGCTAAAGCAACAAACTACATCATTACTGATAGATTCTTCCTCGTTTAAATTTTCAGGTAAGAATATATATACAGTATAAATGATTTACAGACTTTATTTTGAATAGAATGTTTTGTTATACAAATGAAAATCTCATTCTTTTCTTTACATATCACTTCATATAAAGTGATAGCTACTTTTATCAACTACTAACGTAGCCAGGGTCCCAACCATATTTTACGAAACAAGTTATCCTTAAACTCATAGCTTCTTCTGTAGAGTATGACACTATCCTCAATTCTCCCGATACCTCAGAAATCTAAATTTCTAAATCCCAGAATTGTTTGAGCCTCTTTAATGTCAAGCTTAAGTCTTGATGTACCTTTAATAGAATCTGTGTTTCTCACAATCACATATGACCCGTCCTTATGCTTGAATACCTAACAATATTGCCTGTTCGCCTCTGAACAGTGGGAAGAGAAGCCCACAGTGACTGAGCCTTCAGTTTCTACTCCACTGGGCTCGGCCAGGCTGAGCTAGCAGTTCTCTGGTTCAAATTTGATTGACCAAGCGCAGAGTGTCACTACCCTACAAGAAGGATTAAGAGATCTAGGGTGGGGAACCTAGACCAAGTACACATTTACATAGAACATCCAAGGGATCAAAAAGCAAATCTAGGATGCTTCTCCTGGATAAGAAATCATCATGTTGCTGAAATGTGACTCACCTTTGGTTATTAGATATTCTCTTACAACCTTCCTTCTACACAGCTTACCCTCTATATAGTGACCTCGAACAAACTAAAAGAAATCCAGCAGCCTTCCAATGTGTACAGAATTTGTTTCAAGGAAAGATTTTTAGAAGCTCATCTGCTAAAATCTTGAACTGTAAAGAAATTGCGTTGTATTTCCAACAGTCCTCTAAACCTTAAAAACACTATGTACAATTCCAAGAAAACAGACTGCCTTCTGGATGTTCGGTTTTTCTCAGGGGTTTTGTTCCAGTTTTTACGTATAGTTTTACAAAGAGCAGTAACTATTATATGTGACCCATTACGTTCAGACTGCTTTGGAATTTGGTCTCTACAGGTTGCTGACAAACTCCCTTCCTCTCCCCCTTCATCTTCCTTAGCTCAGAAGGGAGCTGCCTCATAAACCTGACTGGGGCTTCACAAGAGCAGGAGCAAATCCCACAGCTGACAAAACCCCTCCTACCAAATCACACTGAAACAAGTAGACGCCAGGCTCACATTCACGACCACACACAAGATGGACTGTTACCATGCAAGTGGGTCTGGGCTGGAAGGAGCTCTGAAATTTAGGGAGGCAGGCAGAGTTGCTGTTACATTACATGGAGTACCCTGACTCCCTACTCTGATTGTTCAGTTACTTAGCATCTGCACCTAAACACATAAAGATTGTGAATTGCATTTCCATACAACTTGCTTAACATAGAGGAAGGAAAGCCACTACCTCTTATGGCTATGGCTTAGACATCATAGCCACGATGAACAGCTGAAAACAGCTCCAGTATCCTAAGTTACAAAGGCCGGAAGAAGGTGCTGCAGCCCCAGGATCAGGGTGAAGGATTTTGTTATTCAGTGGACTGAGATTTGGAGCCCAGAACTTCTGTATATCAGGTACTTGCCTTTGGGCCTCAGTCTAACTGTCTCATCATGAGAATGGACATAACAGTAAAAAATGTTTCACAGAATTGTTGTGAGGACTTTGAAGACCTCATACATTATCAAGCACTTGAAAAATACAACTGATAAAATATGATTTTGAGTTTTTATCAGGAGGCAAAAAGGTAGCAATTTCAGAGATTGTTAGACAGATAATAAGCTATTATTTTTATTAATAGTCACACCCCTAAGCTCCTCCTGAACTCAGGGTGAACTAAGGGGGAGGGGAAGAAGTGCAGAGGATGCTAAGGCAGAGCAACCTCACTTGAAGATCCCTGCAGCTTCTCCCAGCCTCCGCCAAGAGAGGGGTGACTATCCCACAGAGCTTAGGTTTCTTCATCTTTGGAAAGGAGATTGTGACATGCTATACTTTCAAAAGAAGTTTCTTTAAGGTTAAAGTTTTAAGGGTTTTCTTTCAGAGTAAATGAACACACTCCTTTAAGCACTTAGCATAGCACATGGCATAGAGTAAATATATATGTGTAATATATGATATATGTATGATATTTCTCATACATTTATCTCAAAAGAATATTTTCCCAGCCATCAGAAGTATTCTCCTAATAACTGAACACTTACTTGTACACATAACAACCAATGCAATATTAGAGACATAGATATATATTCATGTGAACTCATATATATGTATGTGCGTCTGTGTGTGTATATATATATATATATATATATATATATATATTTACATGGATTCAAAACAGGATAGTAAATCTCATTAAAGAGATTTTACAAGCCTTAAGAAATAAAGCAAAGATAAAAAAAATTATTGCTTTTGTGGAAATAAAAAGGTTGGTAAAATACCCATTAACATCCTAGCTCTTAATAATTATACTTAATATGTACCTCTGGAAAGTTGTTTTACATAATTTTTGGTTATTATAATAAATCACAACCATAAAATGTTTAAACCATCTGCTATGGGTTTAATTTATTTACTTATTCAATAACCGCTCAAAAATACTGATCATGGCCTAGGAAATTTAAGTAAAATTCCGCCTTACTAATTATTTGTTGCTTATTCTAATAAAAATTCACTTTCTCTATGTACATATTAAAATAAGTATATAAAAAGAGTTTTGTTTCAAGACTTTTTAAAAAGTAAATCAAAACCACAGATTTTCCACTTAGGAGTTTTATTCTGTATAACTCATACCATAGTAAGTCATTTATTCCACATCAGTATCAGTACCAAGGACAGTGAAAATAGTTTTCTGACTTCTGAGTGTCAAGCAAATGCATGAAAACACTATTTTTATTGGACATGAGACATTTACTAGGCTTTAGAGTTGGTAAAGACCTTAGAGAATTTTAGTCTAGTTACCTCATTTACAGGTAAAGGAAAACGAGATTCAGTGAAATATAACTATGCATCCTAAGTCAAAAAACAAACACTGGGCACACCAAATGCTTGAACATGAGCCGATTCCAGCTGCCCTGTGTGTCTCTACACTATATTTACAAATTGGTTTGGAATTGATGGCTGCACTATAGTACAGGTTTAAACTTCTCAATGGCAAAAAAAAAGAAAAAAATTGCCTTCTTTTTATCAAATCTGTTGTTGATTTCAAATCCAAATCTCTTGAACTATGTCTTCAGTTTTAATATCAACAAAGAAAGCTGTAAAATTATAACAGAAAATTACTAAGATGAGATATTATAAAACATTAAATTTAGTAAGTATTATGAGGTAATAATACAAATGCCTTCTTAGACACTGTGGGGGACTCTAAGAGAAAGAGCATATCCTCTCCCTCAATGAAAAGTTTACTTGCACTTAGCCTTACACTGAGTTAGTATGTAATGAATGAAAGGCACAGTTAGCATCATTATTTCACAAATGTGTTTAGTTTCAAGTATAAACCACATGACGTAGATCGGATAAAATGCTGTCATCACTGCACTAGGTAAAATCAAACAATGACTACAAGTTGCTAAACAAGAACAGCTAAAGCCTCTCTCATGGCTTGCAAGCCCAAAACCCTGTCTTTCCCAGTCCACAGTCACAGGTTTTGACCAACAGTCCCAACCGAGGTCAGAAACACATCTATCATGGAGGCACATTTTTTCCTTCAGAGCATATCACGCAGTTTTATCAGATATTTATTAAGGTGAATACACAAGGCTAAGATACACATTTACCTGGCAGTAAATAGTCGTTGGGTGAAATAGTGAATTTCATAATAGCAAAGCTACAGCTTACAACCATATAGAAGGAGGGAGTATTAATTCTCAACTAAGAGAGAATCAAACTCTAAAGAAAATGGCATGTTGGTCATCTTTTCAGTTCTTCCAAAGATGAGGCATCTATTACCAGTATCACTAGACATGCATAAGAAAGAAGTTCACTCATTTCACTAAAAGTTTGCCCAGGGCTTCACAGCTTATTTCTCTTGCAGAATCCAAACTAAGGACTGATGGCATATGAGTATTCCTAGAAGACATTATTATCTTCAGATTTAGATTGTAAATCATTTCTCACTTGGAATATTTAACATTTTTTTCATACCTATTCAATTCACTAGGTTGGGTGTACCATTAATAAACAAGGTTCAATTACTAAGAAAATGAATATAATATGCAAATTCATTTTCCACTTATTCTTGAATGCCATGAAAGGTAACTATTCCTCTGAGTTTCAAGTTACTAAAAAAACCAGTATTTCTGCATAATGTTCTTCAGTGAGAGCTCTAGGATTTCTAGATGTTTCAAACTACTGTGACTTTTAAATTCACTGTTTAACATAAAACCTGGAATAACCTTTAATACTATAGTTTTCCTTCCCATGAAAGAATTATTTCTTGGAATATCCTGCATATGGAAAATTCTTTACCCAAATTCTACTGATTTTAATAGGAAACTTTATGTAATCCCAAATCCCAACATATATATATATATATGTGTATATATATATATATACACACACACATTTATGCTTAAATCTCACATTGCTTTGAAACAGTGATGATTACATCAATAGTTAAATTAGTTTTCCCTTTTTTATTGTGCAAGAGCTTACACAACCTTATTAAGCTCTTTTATAGATTAGCAATTAAAACAGAACATATATGTAATATTTAATGTTTTTATAATTCAGTTTAATGCAAGACCAAAAGGGAAGCAGAGGAAGGGAGGAAGACAGGGAGGGAAGGAAGAAGGAAGGAAAGGCAAAGCAGGTGATGTGATGCCTCACATGCCACACCAGCTGACAGCACACCAAGTTGCACAGAACTACCGCTGCCATAAACTCAGGCCGTGTTCTGAGGCAAAAATGTAACACTAGACTTGCACAACCACAAAGCTGCAAAGACAACTATGTCCTGCTTCCCTCTTGGAAGCTCTGGGAAAAATTCCAAAGCAGTTCTTGTAAAAGCAAAGAAATGCCTGGTAAGGTAAAGTGCGAGTTGTAAACATATAAAGTTGAATGCTCATCATTTTAACAGGCATGCTTAAAGGTTTGACTATCATTTGCTTTTAAAAATAATGACTTCCCTCATAAAATGACTTGTTTATACTGGTATACTCAACCTAGTGAATTACAAAGGTATGAAAAAATGTTAAATATTCTAAATCATAAATGATTAAAGTAAAACTTCAATTATATGGAATAGAAAAATAACACGAAAGACCTTCATATACAAATGTAATGGTCCTGATAGTATCAAAAGTTTTGCAAAAGGAACAATGAAGCTTAGCTTAGCATTCATTTTGAGTTGCTTGTTGGTTTGTTTAGTTGGTTGTTTGGATGGTCAGTTTGGTTTTGAAGATTTTTTTGAGAAGCATAAAGAGATTATTTACCAGAACTGAAAATACACCCTCAAAGGAAATAGAATACAGGTCCTTGACAAAAACATGTGATAGTCTAGAGCTGGGAATGTTTGTATAATCCTTTTTTGTTTTTTATTGTGGCGTTTTTTTCGTGGGTTTTTTTTTTTTTTTTTGGTGGAGGAAATCTGAAATCTCTGAATATGCATAAACATCGGATTTATCTTATAGGAGAAAAGCAATGACTACACACAGAACATGAAGATAATGGCTTATTTTATAAGAGTAATTATGGCCCAGTTTACAGCAGAAAGGCACAGGCCTATTCTGTCTGTCTGTTTTGTTTAAGATGGGTGATACATGGTTAAAATGTTTTTTTGAAACCGTTGGATCTTTTTTTCTTAAATTTATTTTAAAGAGGTAAAATCAAGCAGAATAAGGCAATCTAAACAAGGCAGTATAAGTGACACAGGATTTCAAAAGAAGATAACAGGAAATCAACAATGGTTACCATAATGATTCTTGTTGTCTTCAAAATAGCCTCTCATACCTTCAGCATAGTAAAATCAAACAAAACAGAATAGAACCAAAAAAACAAAATAATGAATGTAATATAGTACTTCAACACAAGATAATAGTAAATCCAAAATGGTTACCATAATATATCTTATTATCTTTGAAATAGCTGCACACGCCATTAGATACAATAAAATGAAACAGGATAAAACTGAATGAAACCCAGCTAAATAAGACTATGAGAATGATTCAGGATTTCAAAGCAAGACAATAGGGAATTAACAACGGTTACCATCTTCGGAAGGAGATTTCCCATATATGCTAACTTGCGTAATTCTCTTAACAGATGGTCAGACTACTGACTTTAGGCCTGCAAGGTTAGTGAAACACTAAACACTACAAGCATTAACTTATACTTTCCCTCATTAGCTATCATCACAGGCTGTGTTTCTCCAGATCAGCTTGCTCCTTGGGGTGTGCGGGGTGGGCATTGGCTCTTCTTGTGCAGGAAGGGGCTGGCATCTGGCTCTCCCCCTGTCAGCCTGTGAAGGGCACTCACTCACAGGAGGTCTTAGCTTCTTGTTGGGTTCCTGTTCTCCTCACCCTGGACTTTTTTCTTAAGGTAGGATTTTTGCCATTTACTTTACCAACTAAGGTAATTTATGGACCTACAGCATCTTTAAGGGATTTGGGGGTAATAGGACAGGAAGAAAGAAAGAAAGAAAGAAAGAAAGAAAGAAAGAAAGAAAGAAAGAAAGAAAGAAAGAAAGAAAGAAAGAAAGAAAGAAAGAAAGAAAAGAAAGAAAGAAAAGAAAGAACGGAAAGAAAGCCTTAAAAGCATAAATAGACCTAGAAGTAAGGATATGAAGAATCTAGGTAAAGTTAATTGTCCTGAAAATGCAGTCTTCTTAAAAGTACAATTTTAAAATTATGATTTTCCTTGTCTCCTACTACCTATCCTTATTTTTTCCTTCCTACTTCATTTCCTCCACCCTGAGATTCTGGCCTTTATTTTTAAGGGATATAGATGGGCCAAGGGTTCCTTTCCTTGTGGCTGCTTCAGGGTTAGGACGTTGGTATGCCTCTCACCTGCCTTGCCAGCAATCAAAGCCTCACACTGACCGCTCTAAAGGAGACTCAGGAAAACGGGTTCTGTTGTTTGATGAACTATCATCATTTGATAATCTGAAGGAAAAAAAAAGGAAAAGGGCATTGGCAAGCCATAGCTGCTCAAAGCACCATTTAACAACCATGTTAAACAAGCTGGGACCAAAAAGTTAAAGAAGAATATTGGTGAATAGTGACTCCAAAGACTTTTCATGATGACTACCTCTATATAATATAATGTGTAAAGTCTGGAGTAGATAACAGAAAGTTAGTTCATACCACAGAGGTAACAAAGCTCAGTAGCTAGAGAATTCACACTGGCATTTTTATCCTATATTTAGATCTATATAAGTCAAATCTCTACCTGAGGGGTATTTGAAAGTACAATAAACTAACGTAACAGTCACACGTGAGAAGCTGAAGACACACTATTGAGAGAGCTGGTGGGCCTGGAAATCAAGGCTGCAAGGAAAAGGAGACACTTCTACATTTTTTAAGGATCTTTTTTGTATCTTCTTTAAATTATTTTAAATGTTTTACAGTTTTCATGAATACCAATTAGAAAAATAGCCTCTAAATGAAAGTGGGATGGATTCTTTTTAATTCTATGTAAAATTCAGTGCACTGTTTTTTAAGTCCTCAGACAACTATGTTTCCTGATTCTCCACTTTATTACAGAGAAATGTTATCAAGTCTACCAAAAGATGTGGAACACTGTACCAATCAGTACTTCAGAATGTCTTTCAATTAAGCCAAGAATATACTGAAAATATTTCTTTAAGTATTTTCCAAGTGCACTCTTCAGCTGAGAGTTTGAAATATCTATTGCTAAGTAGTATACCATGTATTACCTGCTATCAGGATGCTTTAAGTATGTATAGATAGCAATATGCTAGTACATTAAAAGAGGTCACTAACAATAAGGCACACAGGGCATACTTCCACAAAAATATCTATACAACAGAAATAGCCTTTCATACTGAAGGTTCTTATTTTCTGGTATCTCCCAAAATAAAAAGGCAGATTATCTATAATATATATTTGTGATAGGCATTAATTTTATATCTTAGTACTAAATCACTCCAGTTCATTTAACTAAAATACAGTTCTGAGACAAAAATTTTAATACATTCATCACAAACAAGTGAATATTACCAGGTAATAGTCATTTGGCATCAAAAACAATGACTGGCAAGAGAATATAAAGCCAAGAATGACACGCAAAGGGGACAAGCAGTAAAGCTGCTTGGAGAAGCCACCTTTTAAGACGGTCTTACAGGAAACAAAGGCATAAAAGAAAAGGAAAACACGGAAGCCTTGAGGGTGAGCCTGGGAGCTGAAACACTCTCACAAGACGCCTAGACACCTGGAGAACCAGCTAGAAACTTCCAAACTGGAGATGGTAGAGACTCACTTTCTGTTCACTGCGTCCTCACAAGGGCCCTTGAAACACGAGGCTGGCACATCAAAAGTATTGCATACTCTCCCCGCCACGCTCTGCCCGGCGAGTGTCTGTCTAGGATGCTCCTGACAGCACGTCTTGTCCTCTCCTCCCACCACTTCCAGGGTTTCAAATCAACAAGGCTTGCATTATCCGAAAAGCAGTGATAATGTCCAAATAAAAACAGAGAGTTCAATTTTTCATATTTGTTGAAATTCACAAAAAAGTTAAAAAGAAATGTAAGATATTTCTACCTTTAAAACTATCACTTGCACATACAGCTCACCATTAAATTAATTAAATTAAGTAATATTTTATTTTAATTTTCAACATGGTAAACATGAAGGTACATGTTATAAAAACTACATGTATTACTCTGAGGAATGACAAATGATAAGTAATATCATGCAATAAAGTTAGTTCTAAGTCTCATTAGAAACAAAGAAAAACATTTATTAAGGGCTAGATAAGAACTGGGTGACCAGTCAAAACCTGTGATAAATGAAGACTCCTAATTTTGCACAGTCAAAATCCATGTTGTTTTCCTTTGCTGTTTAATGCACACTGGTCATATTATAACTCCAGAGTAGAGGTGTGTGTGTGTGGGTGTGTGTATGTGTTTGGGGCGTGGGGGGAGACGGAGATGGAGACAGAAACAGAAAGAGAAAGGAGAATTAACTTCCCTTGTATAAGATGGTGGTATCTGCATCATAAAACAATTTTATAGTAGTTATTTTGCTTTTACTCAATAAGTCTATTCACACTTATGTGCATTTATTGTTCTAGAGTTTTCATAAATTTATCAGATGAGCATTTTTAGTATTTCACAACGTACAGTGAGCAAATACAGCTTAATGCTACTATATTTTTAATGTTAGAACCCTAAGGAAAATAAGACTAATCAACTAGTTTAGTATTTGGATTAATATAAAGTAACTAATTCACTGAAAGAGATTCAAAGACCAATAACTACATAAAATTTATACTACAGATCAATCTACCACTATTGTAAAATTCCTCCTTACAATTATTTAGTTTTGTGTTTTAGATTTCTCTTTTCCAGAAAAAAAATACCCACTGGATATCAAACTCTTGCTTTTCTTACTAACTCCAAGAAATGTGAACAATATAGTCATGTGAATTTTACACTACAAATCTAGAGTACATCTAATCAGTTTTCAACAGTGAGTAAATTTCTGGACTCTCTCAAAGAGTCCTGAAATCAGAAATTTTAATTTCCATTTTTACGTAGAGTTACTTTTCTTGGTACATTCAATATTCTATGCATACTTTGCCATTACATTTCTGACACTGATTTTAAGTTATATACTTATTCATCTCTTCTCCCAGATTGTAAATTTACTTAGGACAGTAACCGAGTCTACTCTTTGATTCTTGGTCCACAGGAAGAGACCAAACACAAAGGATGAACTGTTTTTGTTTATTTGTTTGTTTTTCTTTCTTTTCTGTCGCTGTTTTCAGACAAGGTTTCCTTATGTGGTCCAGGCTGGCCTGGAAGTTGCAATTCACCCACCTCAGCCTTTTTGGTGTTGAAATTACAGGTGCACACCACCACTCCCATCCTGCTGAGCAAGTTTTAAAACTGCTTTGCCTTACTATCCTTTGATTCACTCCCTCCTTGGTAGAGACAAGGCCATTGTTTTTTGTCACTTCCTTTACACTGTATATTGTAAACAGGATATCTTAGCTTACACTGTTGATTTCTTAGTTCAGAGCTAAATCCAAGAAAGTCCCTGAGTTTCCAGCCAAGAATCTCGAGAGAAAGGAAACCCAAGCAGGGACTGTGTGATTCAGTTTTGAAAGACAATGACTTGAGTCATTTCCCCCCTCATTGTAGCTTGTCTTTCCACCCACCTGAATGATAATAATTCTATGGAGCTTTGAGATAATAGAACCATTAAAAGTAAATCATAAGTCAAAAAGATTTCTTCTCTTTAGCAAGTCATACATTAATAAAGCAAACTTCAAAGAAAGAAGTAATTCTGTGAATAGAATAAGGTTTTTAAATAATTGGTTCTTATAGTATCGAACCTAACATTTATCTATTTAATGTGTTTTACAAAGCATATAAAATTCAAAAACAAGGTCCACAAATATCCTATCAAATTAAGATAGCTGTGCAGGGTGTAATGCAACCACGAGAGCTTTCTGTCCACAGAGGTGTGGCTCTGTCTGCTCGTCATCATCCAGGTGGACTGCTGAGTGGCCCTTTCCTTTTTGATTTGACAGCTAACTTTCTGGGAACGGTTCTTTTGTCTATCTGATGTATTGTGCAACCTAGTACGAAAGTATGCAATTGTAATTCTGTGTAAGACTGGATACTCCTTCTTTCAGTTTATAGAACTACAATGACATAATAAAAATAAATCTATACTGATATTTGTAGTACTTAATTTATTCATCGTCTAGAGATTTGCTTTCAAAACAGAACTCTTTAAGTAGAAACGACAGTGGGGTTACAGTTCCCTGTGTCTGAAATGTGGACTGGAACTCATTTGTTCGGCCCCTCCTTGTACCTCTCCCACATGAATTGAACAGGTTTGCCATCTTGCATGGATAGAGGGTACATAGCAAAATTATCTGGTGGAAATAATTTCATTATGTAATAGTCCCCAATATAATTTGTTTGCCCAAGAATTAGTAGATGGTATTAAAATCTGCCCCACTGCTGAATTAAATTCCTTTTGACCTAAAATGAATGGGACATGAGATGTGATGCTTAACTGAATGTTCCAAATAACTGAAACTTATCACACAAAGAGTACTAATTTTAAAAGTATTGGCAAAGGGATTTAAAACAAAAATGTACTGACTATAACAATGTACATACATTCTCCTACATAGAGTACTATTTGTCATATCCTGATTTCCTAAGAAGCAGAATCTGAAACAAAAACTCGCATGCATACAGCAGGTTTGAGAGTGAGTCTGCCATCACTGAGGGTGGCTATCAAACATCCCCAGGACTTAATAAACTGTACCTAAGAAGTGTGTTCTTTGTGACTGAATGGGAAGTATCTGTCCATCAGCTCCCATATTCCATTGCTTGTTGTCCCCACCAGCATGAATTCTCACATTTCCTTGGTTGTCCACCTAGAAGTGGCTGATGGGTTTCTTCAAACGGAAGGGGAGAAATCCTAGGTGCTACCTTGTGAAAGATACCTGCTCAGGTCCTCTAGGCAAAGCTGACCCAAACTGACACAGTCACCACTGCTGTGCCTACAATAAAAGATGAGCCAGTGGATTAAAAGTGGACATAAAAAGGTACAATTACATTCCATTTTCTACTGACTTGGGTTTAAGGTATGGTGGAAGATCATCATACATTGTAGCACTTTCCAGGACCAAGATTGCTTTTTCTAATAAGTTTTAAAGAGGACCATGAAAGTTTTCTTTAGAAATAGAAAATGACTACAAAGATTATATTAATCTCCCAGCTCTCAGGAAGCTGAGACAGGGCAGTTACAGTGAATTTGATACCAGGCTGGGCTATAAAAGGAGTTCAAGGCCAGCCTGAGCTGCACAGTGAAACTCTGTCTCAAAAAGACCAAAAACAAAAAACTATATATTAATTTCATGCCACTTTATGAACACTGAAATATTGTATTAAATTATTATGCTTACTATTCATATTGAAACAAATTGTGTTCACAAGCATAATTTTCATTTTTTTTTCCTTTTTTACAGACATTGCAATGTCGATGGCAGAAAATCTTCTCAACACTTGTGAGTTCATGAAAAAGTTATTTTCAATCAACATTTAATTCTGTGCATGACCA
Organism: Cavia porcellus; assembly: GCF_034190915.1. NCBI lineage: Eukaryota > Metazoa > Chordata > Mammalia > Rodentia > Caviidae > Cavia > Cavia porcellus. Next base: position 42,849,997 of record NW_026947513.1, on the reverse strand, counting down.
AAAAGCCTCCTCTTGCAAGTCTATGTGATATCCATGAAGGTGTAACAGGCAGCGTGCTTTCAGAAGTTTGCATGAAAGTTACTATAGTTGCCCTTAAATTGCTTGACACGGTAACATGGATTTAAAACGAGGAATGCATTTTTCACACGCTATCATGAGCAGAGGGGACAGAAGGACAAGCAGTAATAATGAAGCACATAGAACCTAGAAACAGATCTTTTGCAAATGAGAAGAGTATGGAGAAACGGAAGGAAGGAGGAGGGAGTGGAGACCAAGGGCACTTAAAAAGAATTAAGACCTGCTCTGTATCTGTACCAATGCCCGATGACTAATGTAACTACTGTGCTGCAAACATACATTCATAAAAATTTATAAACAAACATAAAAAAAAAATCTAAAATCAGTTACATATGTTTCAAGTCCCAGATCTGCAACACACAGACCGGGTCTATTTACATAGGTTATATAACTTCTCAAAGCCATAAGCTGACACACATACAGTACTTAAAAGAGTATACATGTTTATAGTAAGCACTTAGCCTATTTCAGCTGTTTTTCTTAGATGGGAGGGTATTTTGTTTTGTTTTTTGCCTATGTAAACCCAGACTTTGGAACTCACCGTGGAATTTTTACCTCAGTAGGTAATTAGAGTACAGAGTACCTGGCACATAAGCAGCTGCTTTCTGCTGGCCAATGCATTATGCTTCTCCTCTCCCACTGCCTGTCCTGAGAAAGCAAGCCCAGAGGAAAAGCACTGCTTTAGTGTGAGGACGGATAGGGAGGGGTGGATAGAGAAGAGCCCTCCAAGGGCCTCATGACCTGGACACACACACACACATACATACACATACACACACATACACATACACCACCTCCCACCTCCCACCCCCGCTTAAGAGTTCCTCAGTCCCAGAATTATTGTTTCTAAGAAACTTGGACAAAATTGAAACGCAAGCACAATACCTTATTTTTTTTCTCATTGATTTTCACTGAGAAAAAAAATCAATCTGTCCTCAAGTGACTTAAGACAGTTTAAAGTAAAGTAGTACCTCATTAAAACCTCTAACATGCACAAAATGTAAATTCAGCAGTGGGAATTTGTCAGGGTCATAGGAGAGAAGTAGGCAAGGCAGCAATCAATGCAGCTATGAGAGATCATGCAGCTTCTGCCCCTCACCTAGAAGTCTACACACGCTTTCACGTCAGACTCTGCATCTGACTTGACCTATCTAGGACTCTGTACTTTTAATTAAAAAAGAAGGGTAGGCCAGACAAATCAAACAAGTCTAAACAAATAATAGAGCTTTGGTGTGTGACATAATAAAGCATATTAAAATTTACCTAGACTCTTCAGATTTGCTGAGCAACCAGCATCTTCATTTCAAATCCTTGAAATAGTTTATTTCTTTAGTCATAAACTATGAGGCGCCATATCACAGAGGTAATAAGGCAACATAGCAGAGGTGGTGGCTGAAAACTTAGCAGACAAAACAACCAAGAGGAATGAAAACTCAGAGTGGGAACTGCTGCATGGGTAAAAACCAAGTGAGAATTATGAGTAAAAGCAGGGACAGGAAAGTAGAGTTGCCTCGGGGACGTTCCTAGCCCACAGAGAAGCATCCCTGTTTTTATATTCCTCTGGAGGAATTTGAATAAAAGCCAGCTTCCTTTAGGAGTTGTCCAAACAAAAGGAAGGACTGGGAGGCCCCTGCATATCTCCAGGTTCTAGATTGTCTTTAATCCTCTGTAGCTTCGGCGAGGAGGGAGTGGAAAAACAGAGAGAAAGGAAGTTGCAGTCAGTGAGTCACTGGGAGCACTGCCTCTCCAACACAGCACTGCAAAGCTCCTGCGCGCTGAGTGATTGTTATGAAAACCATGTCTTAACTATCTAGAAGATATCTAAAATGTAAGGGCAGCATACAAACATAAAGACATCAGAGGTGCAGTTAGGCCTTTAACATGATCTGTGTGGATTATATTACCTAGACTTTATTTCTATAATCATTTGTTGATATGCAACAGTTACTCTGTGGTAGATTCTGGAGACATAGATCTTTAAAAAGATATGGTTCTGATTCTCCAATAGCTTTTATTAATGAGGTGGCAATCTCTAATAACAGTATTATTGACTCTTAAGGACAAACTTAGCACGTGGAGTAAAGTTAAAGGAATGATGGGGGGGGTAGAGAGACAGAGAGAGAGAGAGAAACCAGATAGAATAATGAAGTTGTACTATTGCTACTGATTTGCTTTAGAACTGAGTCTAGCAGTTACTCCAATCTAAACAGTCAGCAGAGTCCTGATTGATAGACGCATATACTTTGGAAGCTGGATGTTCTTCATGAGTCATTCCTGGTATCCAGGTATTCAGTTGAGACTTGAGTGAGAAGATGCTTCTGTCTATTGTGTGTCTCATAAATCTCGCGCTCACACTCATGTTCATTCATACCTCCATACAAATGTTCTCCCTGCACTTGTTACTCTAGTACAATCCCCACTGAGATTTAAAGGGCACATATTTCCCTGTGCAGTTTTGTAGTTTATGAAGCTATTATCTTGCATACTCAAACCTGTAATTAAGCCTAACTCGTACATGAGGCCATGGGAGACCGTACAGACACACACAGCATATGTGAGCGATTGGTAATACAGAAAGAAGGCTAGGGCTGTATTGAATGAATTCTCAGGAAGCCTCAAGTCAGCAGTTAATGCCGTCCTGACTTCTCCAAGACTCTGAACATTTTCTCAGGTAATAGGGACACGTTATGGGGAGTTTGTTTACCACAGCAATACACATGTGCATGCATTATGAATACTGATGCTATTTTGAGCAGGTTGTGGACGACGCACCGTAACACCTACTGGCAACAAAATAGTCGGAGGACAGAATGCAGAGAAAGGAGAATGGCCCTGGCAAGCAAGTCTGCAACAGAACGCCGTCCATCGGTGTGGGGCCACCCTGATTAGCAACAGCTGGCTGGTCACTGCTGCTCACTGTTTTGTAAAGTAAGTTCTCGCCAGCCCAAAGGACGGTCCCTGAGTCATTCAAGTCCCTAACACTCTAAGTACACCTACAACAGTGTAGCCACAGAACCATGCCCTCTACTGTCCCTATGATGCAGCACAGTCTCTGAACTACCCACAGATGCAATGGGTGTAGTAAGTTTAGAACAAGGTTTGTGAGCAGTGGCACTAGTGACATTTTAGATCAGTTAATTCTGGAAAGTTATCATGTGCATTTTTTAATTTTTAGCAGCATTTTTGCCCTTACCCACCAACATCATGTCACAGGATGGTAACCAGAATGTCTCCGGACATGACCAAATATGCGAGGACAAAGTGACCCCCCAATTCAGAAACACTAGGTTAGAGTCATTCTCCTCAAATTAATTTTCAAAAACTTAAATTCCAACTAAGCATTCATCTTCTCTTTCTCATCAATGCTTTAATTGACTTATATCCGCTATCCTATTTGAAATCATGTCTTTGAAGGATGTATTGTTGTATCAAAAGTTTGCCCTTTTATATGCAAAAGACTTTTCCACTGTTATTTAATGATTCTTTTCATTAATGCCACTGTTTTTCTGTAGTAGTTTTTGCTTTAATCCCTCTCAAAACTTCAGTTCTTTTCAAAAACATGTGTTCTTATTATATTGCTTCAGTAGATTTTGAAAATGCCCCAGAAATACTATGTTTAGTACTTAATATACAGATCTTTGAATAATAAATAATAATAAAAGTCAAAAGTATTTTATTCATAGTTTTTAATGGTTAAAAAGAGAATGTAGATTGCTTTCTTAATTTCCATAAATTCATTCCATACTGTATCCATCTTTTTTGTTGCTGTTTGTTTGTTTTAACACAGGGTCTCCCTGTGTAGTTCAGGGTGGCTTTGAGGTCACTATGAAGCCTAAGCTGGCCTTGAACTCAATGCAATCCTCCTACGTCAGTGCTGCGACCACAGGCATGTGCCACCATGTCCTGCTTCTATATCCACTTCGTTTTTTAAATCAGACTAGCTGTACGTTATTGCACTTATCTTTCTAAATCCATATTAGTTTTTCTATCCAAACTAAGAATAAAATATAGTTTCCATGGGTTATCCTTCAAAACAGGATTTGTTGTATTATCAAAGATTTACTCATGTTATTATTTTTTCCAAAGGTGAAGAAATTAACTCCTGAAACTCCAATATATAAGACTTTTCATAACGAATTCTATTTCCTTTAGCACCAACAAACCCAAAGACTGGAATGTTAGTTTTGGACTTCTTCTAAGTGATCCACAGACACAGCGAAGAGTCAAGGACATTATAGTTCATGAGAACTACCATTATCCTGCACGTGGAAATGACATTGCTCTTGTACACCTGTATTCACCAGTATTGTATTCCAGCAACATCAGAAGAGCATGTCTTCCAGAAGCTGCTTATAAGTTCCCGCCCAATTCAGATGTCGTGGTCACTGGATGGGGGACATTAAAGTCTGATGGTAAGTTTCTAATCTGCTTGCATAGCTTGAGCCTTAGAAGGTAAAAAGGAATTCAAAATTACAACTGAATCTGAAAAACATGCTTCCTCCAGACCCTTTTAAAGAGGATAATGTGTAATGGATTGAAAATTACCCTCAATGTCATTCATGTGGAAACTAGAATTTATAGACATTTATCATTTTTCCCTTTAAAATGGTAGTTTTACAGTATTTATTATTTGGACACATAATTTATTTTTCTCCACCTCACTGATTCATTCAATCAACACTTAATTTTGATTACTATTTTTGTTCATAGCAATTTTCTAGGTGACCAGAATACTTTAAAGGATAAAGTAGGCAAATACTCCTATTTTCTTAGCTAGGAAAAAAAGCTTTCATTTCACTCCATATATTGAGCATTTTTAATGAAATGAAATGAGTAATGCTTAGTAAGATTATGAACGAATATTATGAACAAAGGGATTTTTATGCATGAATCCCATGATTCTAACAATGTAAAGCTTTTGTGGCTATTTATGTTCATAAATGCATTTTGAAAACAGAAAAACAAACTTAAAATTAATCCTGAGAATGAGAATTACAGTGATACTTAGCTGAAAATCTAAAAGTGATTATTAAATACATACTTTTGGGTTATGAACTTTAATTTTGCTTTCTCTAAGGCACACATCACAAATATAAAATTCTCAAACAATTTAATAGGAAAAATACAATCATATATGGATGTAAACACTAAAAATTTCTTAAAATGCTAACTTTTAGCAAGAGTTTGGTGTGTATATAAACATTAGTTGCCTTTTTGTTGCTATTAAGGAGAAAAAAGTATAATTAACATATATATTTTACATGGATTTGAAAGTTGTTCATCGTGTTAGATAGTAATAACTTAGCCAGAGCAATTAATACTTACTTCAGCAAAAGTTGTACTATATTTTCTTCAGGAACAAGCCCTAATGTACTCCAAAAAGGATTGGTGAAGATTATAGATAATAAGACCTGCAACAGCAAAGAGGCCTATGATGGAGCGGTCACTGCTGGAATGCTGTGTGCCGGGTTCCTGAAGGGGCGTGTAGATGCTTGCCAGGTAGAGCTGCTAAATTCCTCTTCAAGCTTCTTCTCTTGCAGTTTAAATTTTGCAGTTAACCAGTTTAATTCTCTCAGTGTATAAAGACCTCAGTATGTTTTGTAGGCAAAGTATATAATTAAAATGACATTGATATCCATAGGTCTCATTCAAGGAATGAAATACTAAATCACCTGTCCTGTTCTAAGAAACAGTAGGGGAAGAGATGTACAAAGCAATGAAAATATTTGATTATTGATTACCTTAGCTTGGTTGATCTTTCACCAAGAAACACACAACTAGATCTAATACAAAACAATCAGTCTGGACTTTTCATAATCTGTCTCCAACATTCTAAATATTTTATTTATTTAACAACCCTGATATGGCATCTTCATATGTCAGATGATGTTTTAAATATTAATTCATTCTACTTAGGACAATCCCCTGCAGCATGTTTGTACTATTGTAAACCCTACTTCTCAGAGGAAGATACTGAGGCAAACAGATCAGGTAACTTAACACAGTTAGTGCTGGTAAATGACAGAAATAAAATTTAAATACAAAGAATTTGGCTCAAGTGCTCATACTCTGAACCCTACACTAAGCCACAATTCTTTATGTGTAATGTGCTTATGATGCCCCATTTGTATTTATATGAAGTAGACTTAGAACTAGCAAAGGTTCTAACATCATTAGCTAGAATCAGTGGTAAATCTCTTTATTCACTAACATTTGTAGTCATTATCTGTTGACCAGTAACGATATACCAAACCCCGTGCTATACCCAGGGAAACTGTGATAAATTGAGCATGTTCCTGAACTCTTAGAATCACCAGAGGATTCAGGAACAAATATTTATAAACTATAATTTTCTCTAATTAAAGATTTAAATCTTTCCAGTTGTCCCACTACAACTATTCTTTGATAGTCTATCATGAAAAGCTTAAATCCCCACCCTCTCAATTTTTTCTCAGCCCAATGACTCCAAAAATTACATAGATTGGAGCCCATATTTTATTCTTTCATCAACTGCACCCTTTGATGGCTTCATCCCTACTTCTCCCAGACTGAGCCTAATAATTTTTAATCACAAGATAAACTACAGACTTCATTTGCTCTTATATGAACTCCTAAGCACACCTAGAATAAACCTTTCCCTTCTGCAAATTGAAGTCATTTATTCACAGGTGTGTCCTTAACACATTTTACATTTCTTTCAGGAATCTCATATTGTGTGATGTTACACCATCACATTCTTTATCCGCCCATCCTTGTCCTTATCATCCTTAGCACATATTTCTAACCAGAAACAATGAAAGTAGCCATGAGAATCACCTTAATTTCCACTCACCCTGATACATTTATATTTGGACTCATCCCCCATCTTCTACATTTAGAATAAACAAATTTCTTCTACTATTAAAAACGAATCTCTTGTCTGTGTTCTTCATTCAATCTCCTTTCATCCACATCAGAATTTTAACTTTGTATTAATTTTAGTCTTCTCATTTATTTCCTAAGCTGACCAAGGCTATTGAACCCTTTTCCACATTTTATAAATATTATCAAGTCTCTCCCTCCAAACTTACTCAGAGAAAAACTCAACAACTCTATACCAAAAAAGAAAAAAAAAAAAAAAAACAACCTGATTTTAAAGTGAGCAAAAAGCCTGAATAGATATATTTTTAAAGATTTCATCTAAACTGGGCATTATGGTACACAAATAATTCCAGCATTTAAGAGGCTGAGGCAGGAGAATCACTGTGAATTCAAGGCCAGCCTGGGCTACTAACTGAGTTCAAGGGTACCCTGAACTGTATAGTGAAACCCTGTTTAGAAAAGAAAAAGAAACAAAAGAAAATTCAACCATTGTTTCAAAGAATTCAAAGAAGTATTAAAAAAATACTGAACATCAATAATTATCACAGAGCTACAAATTAAAACCACAAAGAAGTGTTATTTCACATGTTAGAACGGTTATTATAAAAAAGACAAGAAGTAACAATTATTGGCAAGGATGTAGGGCCAGGGAAACTTATACATTGCTGATAGGAATGTAAGCTGGTATAGCCATTATGTAAAACATCATGGAAGTCCCTCAAAGCACCAAAAATAGAAGTGCAATATGACCCAGTAATTCCACTTCTGGGAACAGATACAAAAGAAATGGAATCAGTATTTCAAAGTGATATCTTCCCTTGTGTTCACTGTGGTACTATTTACATTAGATAAAATATGAAAACAACCTATATGGCATCAGCAGATGAATGAATTATTTATATTATCACAGTATGAATAATATTCATAATATATAACATAATATGTTATATACCACATTTTGTGTCACATAGCATATAATAGTATCTGTAATTAAATATATAAACACAAATAGCAGAATTTCCTGTTTTGCAATTCCAAGAGACGACAAAAGAATGACATAAAGAATGCTGAATTAAAATGTGAATGATCAAACCCAAGGTAGCAGAGATATTAGTCAAGGGGTTATGATATTAGATGCACCATCGCACAGATATTATAATTACCCATGATGATGGAAGAACTACAGCAAAAAGAAAGTACAGAATCTAAAGTGTTCCATCAGTTTGGGGAAATGGTCTAAATATCAACAGGTGAAAACAATTAAAGTGTAGAGTAGATAATAACCAAATGCACAATTCTTAAAGTTGGAGCAGTGTTTACACAAGCTTAGTGTTGGTGGTAAGTAAATACATACCTTTTTCACCAGCCTTTCCTGGAAATAGGGGGTTTGAGGGAGATAATCAAAACATTCTTCAGTGTGCTGGTAACTGCATAAGCGACTACAGTTCCAGTAGCTCCTTTGGGTGATAACTGAGTAGAAATATTTCCTGTTTTCCACTGTTGCATTACTAGAGCCAAAGGTTTATGCTGACTCTTGGATTTAGGAAAACAATCATAAAACACAAAAATACTCTAGATTAGAATCATATAACTATTGAAATTAGTAAAAAAAAATTTTTTTTTCTTTTGTTCCCAGATTTTACTGCAAAAAAAAAAAATACTCAGCATTCACCTTTAAATGATAGTAATTACACATCTCTTTTTTCTTTCTAGGGAGATTCTGGTGGACCACTGGTTAGGGCAGATTCTAAAGGAATTTGGTTTCTTGCTGGTATTGTAAGCTGGGGAGATGAATGTGCTCTTCCAAACAAGCCTGGGGTCTATACTCGAGTGACGTACTATCGAGATTGGATCATGTCCAAAACTGGTCTCTAATGCAGAAGACCTCCTTAGATCAAAGTTCAATGATTATATGCTTAATATCTTTATAACTGTCAGGCCACATTTATGCTACACAGCACTTTTTTTCCCTGTACATTTAACATTGCACACTTAAACACATACAATTTTAGGATGATGAAAAGTAAAACAACTTGGTACATTCAGACTATAAAACTGGTCACATAATTTTCCCTTGTTACCCCCTTTCATAAAATCATTCTCTATAGTAAAAGGGAAAGAAATTGCTCAAAAGGAAATTGTATTGTTTGATCAATCTCACATGCCTGTATCTGGTAACCTAAGCAACTATTTTGAAGATAACAATATGTAATATAACAATTGTTCTATTGTTAAATTCATACCATCTATCTTGTTTTGAAATTCTATATCACTATTGCGTGTTGTTGTCATTTTGTTTTTGTTGTCTTTTGACGGTTTGTTTGCTTCTTGATTTTTCTGTGGTTTTCTCTTTAAAATAAAAAAATTATCTGCTAATTTTCACATTCAAATAGTTTGGGAAATCATTTAGTGGGTCTTAGCAATCCACTGTGCTCTGAGGCAGTCCTCTGCTGATGAGTGCATGGACCCCAGTGTCTCTACATCCCAAGGCTGTAGTCCAGTGCGTTGCAGTGGTGCTGCCTGGAAGAATTACTCAGGGAAACCTGTTTACCTGTTTTCCTTCTGGGCCATGTGTGTTGGAAACCACTATGAAGTGGCTCCTAGCAGGATTTCAAATTGGCTTTTTATGTTTATCTGTGAGTCAGTCCTAGGCCTAGGCCCCTTGCCTGGTGACAGGAGCTGATTCATAGTAAGTGAACCTCTATAAATCACTGGTCCTGCCTGAGGTCTGTAATGGCCTGTGAGGCCAGAGATACCTCAAAGGACAAGATAAGGCCACAGCTGCAGACACTAGGCTCAAACATCAATTAAGAATATAGAGACTGCAGCTGAAGGAATTGCTCCTACAGTCTCACTCCTATCACGTCATCATGAAGATAAGATGGCTCTCCTAAATTGACATGATTCATTACTTGGAGATGTCCTTCAAGTGACTCCCAAGGTCCAGTTCATTGCCTGAACTTTCCTCAGTTTCCCCGCCCTTTGTTCTGGACCTAATAAAAATGGGTGGTCCAAAAAAGTCTTTGTCTTAGCCCTCAGAGTCTCGAACTCAGCTAAAGGGTTTTGACCCTCTTGGAGCCCTAAAATCATGCCATTTGTCTCATTTATTTAAACCTTCACTGTACACTCATTTGGGAGACTGAGGATCTAGGTCAGGACTCGATACTTCTGCTAATCTAAGCTCCCCTGTGTTATGGTTTCTTCCCCTTCAGTGACAGAAAACAACATGACAGTTTCATAGCTGCGCTGAATGGGATCACAGGCTTTATATTTGTCCTTGTGCTCTCACGAGCATGGGCCCAGAAGACGATTCTTACATGCACATGCAGTAGTGGCATTTACCTCAGGTGTGTGGGCTTGAATATCTCCTGCAAATAAGGCCATAATCTGTATCTCTAAACTCTTAAATTTCCCAATAATATAAATTATCAACCAGAATTAATAATGCAGAAATTTTACTTCCATTTCATCTTCCTTTGCCAGTAAAGAAACATTAACATTCTAGCCAAGGATACAGATGTCTATAAATACATTTTTCTGCCAAACCAGCAGCTAAGTTGTCATCATTTATCCAAAATATGACTTCTTCAGGCAGGCCTTCAGAGTGCAGTTTATCAGTGGCTCTAAAGGAGCTTGTCTTTCTCTTTTTCATCACTAACAACTTACAACCACCACTAAAAGGCTTAATCATGATACAAATTTTTTCATAGCATCCCCTCCAAATTGCATTAATAATAGTAGCCAAGCCAGATGTGATAGCACATGATGGTAATCTCAGTACTTGGGAGGCTGAGGCAGGAATTACCAAAAGTTTGAAGCCAGCCTGGATTACATAGTGAGTTCAAAGCCAGCCTGAACTACATGGAAATATCCTATCTCAAAAAACAAAAACAAAAAAGAAAAAGAATGAGTACTTAACATTTATTGAGCTCCTAATATGTAGCAGACATATTTTATTATTACTTCTCTGAAGCCACACAGTCCCAAGATGATAGCCTCCTTATTCTCTCTGCTGTGTCAGGAAACTGTAAAGAAGCAATTTGCCAAAGATCAGAAAGGCTACAGTTGACAGCTGCACTCCAGAGCTCAGCCCTGTGACATGCTGTCTTATATCATGAGGTTATAACTGAAGCCCAACCTAGTGTGGCATTCTAAATTATAGTATGTGTCTGAAAGTTTATGGGTACATTTATACAATAGCTTTATTATTTTTTCCCACATGAGTCCAGATAAAATTAACTTTATTATTTAATTGCCTTTAAAATAGTTTGATATATTGTTATAAACTGATTGGAATTCATATTTCTACCTTATGCTCAGTATAAGCAAAATAAAACTTTATGTACAGTGGTTAAGATTTACATAGCCTAGATCCAGAAGCCACTTCTCTCTGGTGGAGGGGGCCTCTTGATTGACAAATCCTTTGGTCAGGTTAGAAGAATTTTTAGAAAAAAAGTACTGGGCAGACATTTTTTAAAGTAATAGTTAAATCTGTTTTCCACTCCAAACTGTGCTTTCTAGGGCAATACTATGTTATTTAAAATAATATAATATTGCAACAAACAAAAATTCAAGATTGAATGTTTTTGAGTGTTTGTGTTGTAAGACAGATTTTGCATGCTCTGCATATTCTTTTATCTTGGGGAAAGCATTATTGATTACCTTTTAAATTATTCATATTTCTCTTTACCTATTTATCTCTGTATGTAAACAGTGTAAAGTTTCTATGACAAAAAAGTCCAAAACATTTCATTTTAATTTACAAAATAATTTAATATGAATACTACATGATAGGTTAGCAAAACTTTAGAATGGGTTTCCAAATAAGGGTTATTGAGGTCAACTATCCTGCATGATGGCACATACATAACAATGGATTTCTTCTTTCTCTCTGCAAGTCAAAGCAGTAAGGAATCACTGTAATTATGATGTCCAACCCCACTGAGCACCAGTGTCATAGCTTCTAGATCCTTGGCTGGCAGGATCTAGATTTCTTCATGTTAGGCATTTCTAGTAAATCAGTACCTGACAAGAATTCATGAAAATACATGCAAAAAAATGAAATTGGACACTTACATAATACACAAAATGTAACTCAAAATTAACTAAAGACTTACACATAAGATCTAAAACTACCATAAGGAAACATCGTTGGGTTGGCAGTGGTGCTCCTTGACATCAGTATGAGCAAGGCTTTGTTTGGATGTGATACACCAGACACAGACAGCAAAGGTAAAACCAAACAAACAAAAGTTACTGTACAGCAAAGGAAACAAAGTAAAAAGACAATTTATGAAATGGGAGAAAATGTTTGCAAGCAATAATTTTATAAGGATATAATAACCATATATTCAAATTATATAAAGAACTTCCACAACTCAGTTCCAAAAAGCAGAAACCCAATAACCTAATTTATAAATGGGTAAATGATATCAACAGACAGCTTTTCAAAGAATACAAACAAATGCCTAACTGCTAAGCACTCTCCCTTAGTAGCTAAGTTATGTGGCATCTCATTCAGTGTCTCCTGATTGTTCTCAACTGTGTTTTACAGACTCCCTATTGTGATCCAATATCTATGCAGACCATCCTTTCTTAACTTTGATTTCTAATTTCTCCTTTTTTACTCTCAGTACTGCTTTTGCTACTTTTCAGGGTTCTTTTGCTGCTTTTAGTATTCTTTTGCTGGGCCTACTGTCTTTATGCCAACAGAAAATTCACTTAAGGTTGTTTAGAAACTTGTTGGCATAACTAGCTTACTTCTCACAAGAGATTTTGTAGTTTGAGGAAAAAACACTGATGTCCTCAGTAATCCTCACCAAGAATAATTTTCACCATGTAAACAATAAAAGAAAAAAAAAAACAAGAAACTTCTGGGGAGATGGTAGTGTGATAAATAGCAGCAAATCAGCCTCCCCAAGATTTGGAATTCACATACTAAAATACAACAACTTGGGGGAAGGAAAGAAGGAGGGAGGTGGATCAGCTTTCAAGCATTAATCCAGAAAACAAATGCAAAAATAAGCATCAATGCAGAAAACACATAGAAAATGAGAAGACATGAAAGCAAGACATGGTGCCAGGCCTCCAGCTCACCCAGGCAAATTTAGGGGGCATTAAAGTAAAGTAAATCAAAAGCCACCCAACTGAACTTTCTGAAATAGTAGATGCATAAGTAACCAAGCAGATGAATGAATTTCTAGAAAAACAAACTAGAAATAATTTCACAGGTAACTAAAGAGATGATGACTATAATGAAGAGCATGATCAATGAATCTAGAGCAGATACAGATCAGAGAGAGAGAGAGAGAGAAGCTGAGGAAAAGGATACCCAACACAGGAAAAAACATTGGATTCCATGAGACAGATTCAAACAGATATCCAGGAGGTTAAAAGCCTATTGAAAGTATACACAGCAAAACAATCAATATGAGGATAGAATATCAGACTGACTGCAGTTAGTAATCATCAAACTAAAGACTTCTTAAAAATAGTGATAGTCTATGAAAATTCAACCCAAAACAACTAGAAAATGAAAAGAATATCATATGATTGATTAGAATCAATTAAAAAATGAGAAGAAGATAGGACCAAGGACATAGACCTCTTCACAGAAATAATGGCAGAAAATTTTTCAAGCATGGAAAAAGAATTTCATATGAAAGGCATACAGAATTCCAATTAGCCATGTTCAGATAAAATGCATATAATAGTCAAGATTCCAGAAATTCAACACAAGAACAGTACATTAAAAGTTGTTACAGAAAAGAAACAAATCAACTAAAAAGAAAGCCCATAAGAATCACTGCAAACTTCTCAACACAAATCTTTAAATCAAGGATAGCACAGAGTGAAGTAATTGAAGCCTTTAAAGGCAACAACCCCCAGTACACAAAATTATCTTTCAAAATTCATGGAAAAATAACGTATTTCCATGATAAAGAACACCTGAAGAAATTCATGACTGCCAAACCAACACTCAAAAAGGTTCTGAAGGGTATCTAGAAAACAACAATTCCCTGAATCCTAAAAGTAAATTCATCAATCAAAACAAGAAACTAAACAAATGAGCTGGGGATTTAGCTCAGTGGCATAAGTGCTTGCCTGCCTGCAAGCGAGACGTCATGAGTTCGATCCCCAGTAACAAAAAAAAAAAAAAAAAAAAAAAAGAAACTAAACAAAAGCAATCAAGAACAGAAAAATAATATGACAAGGTTAAGTCAATGTATATCAGTGAATGATCTCAATTCATCAATCAAAAGAAAGAGATTGGCAGAAGGATTAAGAATCTAAATCCAACAATATGCTGCATACAAAAAATATATGTAACTCAAATAGACTGAATTTCAGAAACTGAAATTCAAAGATCAGAAAACAATACTCCACATCATAGGAACCTGGAAAAAAGAAGGGGTAGCTATTCTATTTGCAGACAAAGGGGCTTTGAAGTCAAGAATGATTGGAAGAGACAAAGAAGTCACTATGTACTTGTTAAGGGAACAATTCAAAAGGAAGAAATAACAATCATATATATAAAATACCAACACACTCAAATTTATAAAACAAACACTAATGGACAAGAAAAATCAAATATGCTAATACAGTCATAATGGGGGATATTAACAGATCAACTAGACAAAATTTAACAAAGAAATATCAAAAGTGGGCAAAACCTTTGAATAAATGGACTTAGTAGATGTCTACAGTATTCCACCCACAACAACATAATACACATTCTGATCAGATGCACATGGGATGTTTTATAAAACAGACCACATACTAGCCCACAGAACATGCTTAAGTAAATGCAAAGATTGAAATTATCCCGTGCATATTATCAGATAATAGTGCAGAGAAATTGGAAATCAATAGCAAAAGAAATCACAAAAACTTCATAAACACATAGAAATTAAATAACACCCTTCTGAACAACCCTAGGGATACAAATGAAATTAGACAAGAAATTAGATAGACTCTAAAATTAAATAACTATGCCAAAACAACATACCAGAAACTTATGGAATTCAACAACAGTGATCCTATGAGGAAATTTATAGTGGTAAATTCTCACATCAGAAAACCAGAGCAAGGGCAAATAAATAACCTAAGTTTAACCTCAAGTTTCTAAAACCAAACAAAACACAAAAGAAATTTAAACCCAAAACATATACAAGGAACAAAATTATAAAGAGCAGAGCAGAAATCAATGCAATTGAGACTAAGAAAACAGTATAATGAATCAATTAATTGAACAGTCAATTCTTTGAAAGATTAAATAAAATTGACAAATAACCAATCTCACCAAAAAACAGGAGTGGCTCAAATCCATGCAATTAGGAATACAAAGGATGAAATCACAATGAATCTTGCATAAATCTAGAAAAGCACCAATACATACTTTGAGAATCTGTACTCAAGTAAAATGGAAAATGCAGAGATAATGGACAGGTTACTAGACATATGGGTTACCAAAGCTGAATCAAGAAGGTACAAAATTCTAAACAACCCATTGTGCCAATGAAATTGAAGAAGTAATTTAAAAATTACCAATGAAGAAGTCCTAGGTCTTGATGGATTCACTATTGTTTTATACAAAAAATTTAGAGAAGAACTAATACCATTACCCCTCAAACTCTTTAATGAAATTGAAAGGGAATCAATACTCCCAAATGCTTTCCTAGAAGCAAGCAGAGAAAGACCCAACTGAAAAGGAATACTACCATCCAATTTCCTTAATGAACATAGAAGCAAAAATCTTCAATAAGATATTATCCAACAGAATGGAGCAAATCATTTTGATTATATACTATGGCTATGTAGGATTCATCTCAGGGATACTGGAATGGTTTGACATATGTAAATCAATAAATATAACACACAACATTAAAATAACAAAGAACAAAAACCATATGATCATCTCAAAAGATGTAGAAAAGGTGTTTGACAAAGTTTAACACCCACTCATGATAAAAATCCTACACAAAATTAGAATACAACGTATTTGTTTCAATCTAATGAAAACCATCTATGACAAACCAATAGCTAACATCATACTAAATGATAAAAAAAACCAAAGTTTTCACTTTAAACTCAAGAACAAGATAAGAATGCCCACTATCACAACTCCTATTCAAAAGAGTTCTGGAAACACTAGTCAGAGCACTTACACAAATGAAAGAAATAAAAGGAATAAGGATAGGGGAAAAAGGACAAGATAGGAATAAGGATGAGTTAGTAAAGGAAGAAGTTAAATTATCATTGTTTTTAGATGACGTGATATTCTACAAAGACGTCAAACCTTCATGAAAAGACTTTTATATTTAATAACCAAATTCAGTAGTGTAGCTGAATACAAAATCAGTACTCAAAAATGAATAGCATTTCTGTATATAAATAATAAACTCACTGAGAGAGAAATTGAGGAAACCATACCTTTCACAATAGCATCCAGGAAAATGAAATACTTAGGACTAGCAGTCTATGTAGGAAGTAAAAGATCTGTATATTGAAAACTACAATATACTGAATCAGGAAATCAAAGATAATATTAGAAAATGGAAAGATATCTCTTGTTCTTGAATAGGCAAAATCAATACAGTGAAAACTGTCATGCATCCAAATCTATTATACAGATTTAATGCAATTCTGATCAAAGTACCAATAGCATACCTCACAGAACTAGAGAAAAAAATTCTAAAATTCCTTCTGAAGCCTGAAGAGACCTAAACTAACAAAATCAACTCTGGGAAACAAAGGCAAGGCAGAGGACATCACAATCCCTGACTTGGAATTGTACTATGAAACTACCATGATTTAAAAAAAAAAAAAACACATGGTTCTGGTAAAAACAAAACAAAAGGAGCCAGAAGCAGCCAGGTGTCCTGGGAGACAGCAAAGAAGAAGCCAACTCTTATCTGTGAGCCAGTGATGGTCATTGGGAAGGCCATCCCCTTCCTGTGAGCCAGCAGCAGCCATGCATCCTGGGAAGAGAGCCAAGAAGAAACCAACTTCTTCCTGTGAACCAGCTGGCATGTGGGTGGGGAGACAAGAAGTGCCAAGGCTCCCCCTGGACCATCACCCATAAGCAACCAGCTGACTTGAGGAAACATAGGCCAAGATAATAGCTATTGATGTAAAAAAAAAAAAAAAAAAAAACAACTATGCCTGTATTGTTTGATTGACTTTGCAGGCATAATACTGGTAAGACTGAGCATCTATTTATAGGATAATAATATGCAATATAGCAACTGTGGGAGATTTCCTTCTGAAGATGGTAGCCACTATTAATGTT
This sequence comes from Cavia porcellus, assembly GCF_034190915.1. Taxonomy (NCBI): domain Eukaryota; kingdom Metazoa; phylum Chordata; class Mammalia; order Rodentia; family Caviidae; genus Cavia; species Cavia porcellus. Next base: position 42,832,767 of record NW_026947513.1, on the reverse strand, counting down.
CTATTATCTTGTTTTAAAGTCCTGTATCATTTTCATTGTTTGTTTGGTTTGGTTTTATTCTGTTTTGTTTTGTTTGATTTTATTGTATCTGATGTTATGGGCAGCTATTTCAAAGATAACAAGATATATTATAGTAACCATTGTTGATCTCATATTACCTTGTTTTGAAGTCCTGTATCACTTTCATAGTTTTGTTTTGATTGGCTTTATTCTGTTTTATTTTGTTTGGGTTTATTGTCTTAAAGAGCAAAAATGAAGACAAATAAACCAGACCCAAAGATCAATGGTGTAGAATGGAAAATGCAGAAACAACTCCAAACACATTCAGCCACCTTTACCTTTAAAGAAGGGGCCAAACATCCTCACTTGGAGAAAGATAACCTCTTTAATAAATGGTGCTGGAAAAATTGGCTCTCCACAGACTGAAGATTAAACCTATATCCATGTCTATCACCATGGACTAAAGTCAAAATAGATCAAAGATCTAAATATTAAAACAGAAACAATCTATTGGGAGATTTAAAAAAGTAAAACTCTCAAAGACATAGGTATAGGCAAAAACTATCAACAAAATCCCAATTGCACAAGAAATATTACAAAGAATCAACAACTGGGAGTTCATCATACTAAAAAACTTTTTGCACAGAAAAAGAAGTCACTAACAGAGTGAAAAGACAACCCATAGAATATGAAAAAATTTTATCATCTACTCTTCAGACAAAACACTAATATCTAGAATACATAAATAGTTCAAAAAAATCAGACCCTCTCAAATTTAAAGATCCAAACAAAAAAAAGTGTCTCAAATGAAGAATTTCTCACAAACAGCAAATAAATATATTTTTAAAACATTCAACATCAAGAACCAGATCTGCCTCTGCCTGCTGGGCACCACCACAAGAAGGCCCTTTCTTCCATGCGGCCAGTGCAGATTGAGGGAGACAGACAGATTCACCTCTATCTGTTGTGCACTGCTACCAAAAGGCCACATCCTTCAGGAGTCCAGTATGGGCAGAGAGAACCAGCAGATCTGCCTTGACCCTTAGGGAGCTGCCACCAGAAGGCTCCTTCCTGCAGGCAGTCAGCAGGAGCAGGGACACACATCCAGGTAAGCCCTATGCATCTCTAGGCGACCATAGGAGGACCTTAGTTCCCTCAGGCAGCCATCACCCTCTAGCAGAATCAAATACACTCCTGTGTTTTTGCCACCATTGTGGGAGTCCCAAGGTAGACACACATGCTACAAAGTAGCCCCACATTCCGTGCAACCCTAGTCATCAGCAAAGCCACAGTGTAGCTGCATAGGTCAGAAGAAGCCTGCTCCATGCCCTGCTATCTCCCTATAAATCTGGAATTAGAGAAACCCAGATGCCTGTCTCATCCCCCTACACTGCCTAGGGGCAGCCAACATGGGAAACGCCTGGGGCCCACAACTAGCTTTTTAGGAGAATAAGGAGAATGTCAGAAGAATGTCAAGATGAAGGAGAAAAAGGCAAACTGAGACCTCTAGCCACACAGAATAAGTCTAGGAGATACAGTCATGGAAGCAAACGAAGTCACACACCTGAAATCTCTGAGGATAGCAACTGAAGCAAGAAAACTTCATGAGATTGTAAAAGCAGTCAAATCAAAAAGAATGTCTTGGGTAAAAGAAGAAATCACAAACATACTGAAAGAATGGTTCAGCAGGTCTAAAGAAGACATAGGCAAAAAAGAGGAACATAGGAAAATGATGGAAACCTTGAATGAATATAGAAAGGAATTACATTGCATGAAACAGATTCAAAGAGAGATCCAGGAAATTAAAAATTGATTGAAAGCTTGCAAAACCACTTGAAACAGACTGAAGATAGACTTTTAAACCTTGAAGACATGATTGCAGCTAGCGATCATGAAAGAAAAGATCTCTTAAAAACAACATGGAATCAGGAAATAACAACTCAATGGCTGCAACATGATGCAAAGAAGCATAATTTAATAATGATAGGTGTTGGTGAAGAAGCAGGGGTCAACACAAATAAAATTAAAAGGATATTTGCAGAAATAATAGAAAAAAACTTCCCAAACATGGGAAATGGATCTGGCATGCAGATAAGACTCCAACTAGCCATAACCAAAGTAAGTCTACACCCACACATAGAGTAATCAAGATCCCAGAAATTCAGCACAAGAATAGAATATTAAAAGCTGTTAGAGAAAAGAAACAGATCGCCTATAAAGGAAAACCAATCAGAATCACAACAGACTTATCAACACAAACCATCAAGTCAAGAAGAGTTTGGAGTTAAGTGTTTCAAATTCTGCAAGAGAACAACTTCCAACCCAGACTGGTATACCCTCCAAAACTACCTTTCAAAATTGATGGAAAAATAAGATACTTTCATGATAAAGAAAAACAGAAGGAATTCATGAACACCAAACCAACCCTACACAGAGTGCTAAAGTAGACAGAGATAAAGACCATGGTTTCAGGAACAGCAGCAGAGGAGGATCACCAATCAAGATAGGCAATTGAATGAAGGGGAAATTGGAGGGCCAACAACAGGAGGATAGCATGGCAGAGACAAGCCAGTGTATGCTGGTTGTAACCATTAATGTAGATAGTTGCAGATCAGCAATAAAAGAAACACAGGAAGAGTGGATCAAGAAACAAGATCCATCAATATACCATATACAGGAAACACAATTAACTGGAAAGAAAATTCATAGACTGAAAATCAAAGGAGAGAAAATAATTGTTCCAAGTGACAAGAGACCAAACCAACCACAGAATGGATAAGAAAGATATGGTATTTTCATGCACTGGAAAGCTACTCAGCTATAAAGTAAAATAATCTCAAGGCCCTGGTTAAGTAAATGGATGCAACTGGAGAGCATGTTCATGGGTGAAACAGTTCAAACTCATATAGGTAAACCCTAGCATAAGAAACAGAAGGAGTTAATGGAATCCAAAAGCAAAACAGTTATTGTAAGAGTGATAGGGGAGGAAAGGTGGTAACTACTGTTAATTTCTTATAGTTTTGTCTTGAATTCTTGCATTGTTTACACAATTTTGTTAGGTTTGGCTTTGTTCTGCCTTGTTTTGTTAGATTTTACTGTCAGATGGTAGGGAAAGCTATTTTGAATATAATAAGATATATTATGGTAACCATGAGTTCCTATTATGTAGCTTTGAAGTCTTATAATGCTTTCATTCATTTGATTGGTTTTATCCTGTTTCATTTGATTTTATTATGTGTAATGGTATGAATAGCTATTTTGAAGAAAACAACACATTATGGTAGCCATTGCTGATTTACTATCATCTTGTTTTGAAGTTCTACCATGCTTTCATTCTTCTGTCTTGTTTGGTTCTATTCTGTTGTGGTTTATTTGATTTTATTATGTGTGATGGTATAGACAATTTTTTTAGGAAAATGAGATATTATAGTAGCCATTGTTCATTTCTTGTTATTGGTTTTGAAGTACTTTAATGCTTTCATTCTTTTGAATAGTTTTATACTATATTGTCATGTTTGATATTACTGTGTGTGAAGGTACGCTCAACTATTTTGAAGAAAAGAGATATTATGGTAGCTACTGTTGATGTCTGATTGTCTTATTGTGAAGTGCTGTGTCACTTGCATTGTTCTGTTCTGATCTGCTTTATTCTGTTCTGTTTTATTCCCTTTAAAATAAAACAATTTTAAAAACATTCAACATCACTGGTCATTTGAGAATTGTAAAGTAAAACAACAGTGTAATTTCACCTCTCCAGAAAGAAGGCTATCATCAAGAAATCAACCAATAACAATGTGCTAAAGCAGCTGTGGTAAAAAAGGAAACCATCCCCACTGTTGCTGGGTTATAAATTGGTACAACCAATATAGAAATCAGTATGAATATCCTCAAAAAACTAAAACTAGAGGTTCTATCTGACCCAAATGTTCCCCTTCTTCATTTCCTTCTGAAAGCATTAAAAGCATCAGACCACAGTGACCTAAGCCACTCATATTTTTATTACAATTTATAATCACTAAACCTTCCAAATATCCAAGAAGCCCATGAACAGATGAATAGATAAAGAAAATGCAATTTTTGTTTCCAGGAGAACATGGTGGATAGATAACAGCAGCTACAGAGTCTCTCTGAGATAGCCAGCTTAGATTCCAGGAATGGTGCAGTGTGGGGAGTGTAAGCAAGGCAAGATATACCCTGCTGACCCAAGAACAAACTAAGCTGAGAGAAACCAACTGGAAATGCAATCCCAATGCTATGACTGGACCAGCTAAAGTCTCAGTGCTGAAGCTGGAAACCGCGCCTCTGGAAACCACGGCTTGAATTTCCTGCCGCCGCTGCTGCATCTGAATTGGCACAGCAGGGATAGAGACACGAAAGCTCTGAGAGCAGGAATCTGCAAACTGAATTGAGAGCAAAGCTGGCGGGGAGCCCTGCATCGACCTGCAATGAGAGGAATGGGGACCCTCCATAGACTAGGAGGCTCCAACAGAGGACATTCTGGGGCTGGGCAGACTAGCCGGAACAGGAAGCTGTAGGGACTTCAGTCACATATTCCCCTCTCAAGCAGGATTGGTGGGGAGCACTTGACCTGGACTAAGACTGTAGACTAAGACCCAGTAGGCTAGCCCAAACCAGGTCCCTGCGCCTGGCAGTGCACCCTAATGCAATGAAGCCTTCAGCAGGTTGACTAACCTGGAGGGGCAGGCCCAGCATAGGCTGCTCAGGTGTGTGTCTCCCTAGTACACTGCAGTGGGTGGGAACACCTAGCCGGTGTGATTCAAACAAACTGTAACCAACAAAGAAAGAAACTGAGCCTCCTATATACGCTTGTATGGAAGGAACAAAAAGCATGGGAAGAGGGAGCAACAAGAAAGGGTCCTCAGTCCCCAATCCTGAGAACACTGATCCAGGAAAGGTAAATGCAAAGGAGAATGAGGACAGAAAGCATACAATATCAGGCACGGCACCAATAGACATAAAGCGATATCTCTGGAACCTCATAAATGAGTTCAAAAGTGAAATATTTAACCAAGTAAAGCAAGATATAAGTAAAATAGTTAAAGAAATGCTAAGTACCTCCCAAGAAAAAACAGATGGTGGAATGGAAGAACAGAAAAAAGGGGAGAATTGTTTGATGGAGAAAATAGAGAAAATGTAGAATACATGAAGCAGGTTCAAAGAGATTACCAGGAAACTAAAAACTTTATTGAAAGCTGGCATAACAGCTTGAAAGAAACTAAGGATAGATTATCTGACCTGGAAGACAGATTTGTAATGTGGGAGCCTGAATGGAAAAAAACTTCCTAAAAATAACAAGGAAATAAGCAATAACAATACAAAAGCTAGAAGATGATAAGAGGATCTATAATTTAAGAATTAAGAATGTAAAGGAAGAAGCAGGGATACAAACAAATGAACTGCAAAGGCTATTCACAGAAATAATCAAGGAGAACTTCCCTAATATGGGAAAAGGTAAAGATACTCAGATCTATGAGGCATACAGGACCCCAGCCACCTACAACCCAAACAGAACTACACCCAGGCATATAATAATCAAAATTCCAGACATCCAATATAAGAACAGAATATTAAAAGCTGTCAGAGACAAGAAACAGACCACTTATAAGGGAACACCCATCAGAATTACAGCAGACTTCTCAGCACAAACCATCAAATCATGAAGACCGTGGGGTGAAATAATTCAAGCTTTGAAAGATAATAGCCTCCAGCCAAGATTAATATATCCTGCACAAATGTCCCTAGAAATTAATAGAGAAACAAGGTGCTTCCAGGATAAAAAGGAACTAGGGGAATTTGTAATCACCAATTCAACTCTACAGAGAATACTCCAGCACATTCTAAAAGAGAAAAATAACAAGATTCCAGAAACAATGGCAGGCCACAATGAATGGAGCAGAAAGTGAAATGAAGAAGACAAACTGACAACTAATGACAGAAAAAGAGCTCAACAGAAATGAGGCAGAGAAGTCTGGATAGTATGAACAGTTTTGGAGAAAACAAGACATTATAATAGCTAGTGCTGATTTAATATCATCTTGTTTTGAAGTCCCATCAAGCTTTCGTTCTTCTGTCTCCATCAGTCTTAATATGTTGTATCTTATTGGATTTTATTATATGTGATAATATAAACAAAAACTTTTATAGACAAGGAGATAATACAGAAACCATTGTTCATTTTCTGTTAGCTGGTTACAAATACTGTCATTCTCTTGAATGGTTTTACATTGTCTTGATATGTTTGATGCTACAATATATGAAGTTATACTCAAAGATTTCAAGGAAAGAGACACTATGGTAACTATTTTTATGTCGGGATATCTTGTGGTGAAACACAATTTTGCTTAAATGGTTATGTTTTGACCTGTGCTATTTTGTTATTATGTCCTCTTTTATCTCAATCTCCTTTTTTATTGTTTATTTTTTTATTTTTATCTTTTTAAGGGAAAAAATAAATTAAAAATAGCATGATATATTATAGTAACCCACTTTGATTTCCTATTAACTTGATTTGAAACCCTGTATTGCTCTCACCATCTTGTTTTGACTGATTTTGACTCTATTCTGTTTTGCTTGGTAGTACCAAGTTTGAGAGTATAGACAACAACTATGAAGACAATAAGATTCACTACGATGCCCATTCTGGTTTGACTATTATCTTCTTTTGAAGTCCTGTAATGTCTCCAATGTTTTGGTTTTATTGGTTTTGTTCTTTACTGTTTTGTTCAATTTTATTATAACTGATGATATAGGCAATTCTTTTTAAGATAGCAAGAGGCATTATGGTAACTATTGTTGATCACCTTGTATTCTGTTTTTACATTATGTACTATGTCCATCCTTTTGATTTGACTGACTCTGTTTTGTTATGTCACATTTGGTTTTATTCTCTTCAAAAACAAAGGATTAAGAACTGTGGGAGTAATAAAACCCAAAATGTGTAATTGTCATTGTAAAAAAGAGAGGAAAAGAAACTGCCGTAAAGGATATAACTGCATGTATATTTAAGCATATAAGATAGGTAACCATATTACTGAGTTTTTGTTGGATCATTGAACAGAACTATTTGCATTCTCACTGTTTGAATGCCCACTTTATATGCTTTAATTTTGTAACTTGAACAACTATTTCTAAGATGACAATATGTAATCTATTAACTAGTGATTTTCTACTATTTATTTTTTTGAAATTCTGTATAACTTGTACCCTTTTTCTGTTTTTTTCTTTTTCTCCTTAAATACAATTTTTAAAAAGAAAACGCAATTTTTATATACAGTGGATTACTACTCTGCCATAGAGAAGAATAAACCTGAGCCACTGTCAGGTAAATGGATGAACCTTGAGACCATACTTTTAAGTGAAATAAACTAGACACATGTGTTTAAATATCGCATTGTTTCTTTTGAGTGAGAAACTGAATGAGTAAATAAGGACTCAAATTGATGATAGATATTGGGAAATATATATCTTTAGAAATAAAATGTTTAAATGGGAAGGGGAACAAGAGAGAAGGAAAGAACCAAAAGGGAACCCAGACCAATTTCCCTAATGAATATAGACTTTTTAAAATCTTCAATAAAATATGGACATATGGAATGCAGCAAACCAATACAACATGACTAAGTAAGATTCATCTCAGGGATACAGGAATGGTTCAATGTACACAAATTATTAAATGTAATATACCACATCAAAAATCAAAGACAAAAATCACATGATCACCTCAATAAACCCAGAAAAAGCATTTGGCAAAGCCCAACAGCCATTCATGACAAAAACGCTACAGAAAATTGGAATAAATGGTCTTAACTTCAATCCAATAAAACCTACCTATGATAAACCTATAACAAACATCATTCTAAATGGTTCAAAATTGGAAATTTTCACTCTAAAATCAGGAACAAGACAAGGATGCTCACTATTACCACTTCTATTTAATACAGTTCTGGAAACATTAGCCAGAGCAATCAGACAAGAGAAAGAAATAAAAGGAATAAGAAACCCAAAAAACTCCATCAAAAGACTTGTAGATTTAATAACCAAGTTCAGCAGTATAGCTGTATAGAAACTCAAAACTCAAAAATGAATAGTAATGCTGTACACAAACAATAAACTCACTAAGAGAGAAATTAGGGCAATCATACCTTTCACAATAGGATCCAAAAAAATGAACCAGGAAGTAACAAAGGAATAAAGGAAGTAAAAGATCTATCCTTTGAAAATTATAGTACTCTAAAAAATATTGAGGAGGCTCTCTGAAAATGGAAAGGTATCTCCTGTTCATGGACAGGAAGAGCCAACATAATGAAAAGGATGAAAACTGTTATACAGATTTAATGCAATCTGAATCAAAATATCATTAGCATAACTCACAGAACTAGAGAAAACATTTTTAAAATTCAGTTGGAACCAGAAGAGATACAGAATATGTCATAAAGAAGGACAAATTAAGACATTTCTAGGTAAATGGATGCAACTTGAGATCATACTCTTAAGTGAAATAAATTGGACACACATGAGGAAGCATTGGATTATCTCCCTCATGTGAGAAACTGAAAGAGTAAAGACCGAAGTGTACAATAGATGTTATGAGATGGGAATGTACAAAAGGAAACAGAAACTAGAGAGGGAGAAGGGGGAAAGGAAGAAGGAAAAATGATTTTATTTTTAAGTGATTTTTTAAAAGAATAAAATGGAAACAAAGCTTTGTAAATAGGGGAAGAGGAGTTGAAGGGAAGGGAAAGGATTGGGAGAAAATAAAGGAATCAAAATATATCATATGCAGGCACAAATTCCCTGTGATGAATATGATCCCTATGCATACCTAAAATGTAGCAGTAAACTTATTAAAGTTAGAAAAATACTGTTAATGCTGAATTATATTAAATGAAACATTAAGCTTACTTTGTCTTTTTGATATAATGGCTTATGGGTAGAAGACCACATGTATTTCAAAAAATAGTGTATTATTGCCTTTCCTGCTTTGGCCATTTCCAGTAAATAAATGAAGTTTTACATAAACAACTTGCTATGTATTCATTATAGATTGTAATTAACTCCTAACTTTTGATTAGTCTATAGGCTACAGAATCTTTATGTATATTCTTCTGGTTTCCTAGATGGTCCCTAGAGATATGATACAATATAAAGAAGGTGTAACTCTGCATTTAAATTAAAAAACATTAGATTTGTTTTCCACATATTTGTAGCATGTGACTATTTTTATACTAATTTTGATATGATATCAAAACTACATTGTTTTCATGGTTGTACTTAGCCATCCCCCAAAAGAAAAGGTTGTTTTGCATACGCATATAGGCTATCTTTACAGAACAGAAAGATTATGTTTTAAAATGTTATTTTCAGAAGTCTTGCATGTAGCTGCACTTGTGAATGCTTTGTAAACATTTAACTAAAGGCTAGGAATGTAGCTCAGTGAAAAATCCCTGAGTTCAATCCTCAGTATAGTACTGAGAGAAAAAAATGTGGTTTCAAAACAAGAGCAACTGTGAGAAATACAATAAAATGTCCTGCTTATGCCCTCAATTTGTAATAGACTGTATTACGTAGACAATTTTGGCTGGTGGGCCTTTTCTTCCTTTGTTTTTGGTTTTGCTTGAATTGGGAATTTATGTTCACCCTCCCTTACTTATTTAAGTTTTCTAATAAAATGAAGTTAGGGCTGGGCTGGTCAAACGTTATTAGCTACATTGAAGCATGCCATTTTAAAGCAGATCCATAATGTACCTTGCGGAACTTTTACTATGTTGGTCTCCAGAGAACTTTTCAGTGGTGGAAAGTAATGCACAAGGTGTCTTAGTTACTTTTTACTCATTGCTGAGACAAAATACCTGAAGCCCAAAGTTGAGAAAGGAAAGGTTTATTTCTTACAGTTTTTGGAGGTTTCAGGCTATACTTAGTTGGCTCCAAGGCAGGGTGGCATGGCAGGGCTGCAGTTCACAGCGGCTGCAAACAGCAAGGAGGAAACAGGCAAAAGAGCAAGAGAGCGCGACATGCCTTCTTCCTGCCATTACATTACATCCTGGCTCCACTCCTAGGCCAGGATAGCACTCGCACCCCCAATCCAAGGGCTAGACGATGAACCAATCACAAATGCACAATGCAAATGCATGAGATCTGGGGGCCACCAAAATAAACCATGACACAAGGGAACAAAATCTTTTAACTAATTTTCTTTCTGAGTATGTAAACTCTGAATTCAAATTGCAAGGTACCATAAATGTTATTAGAGTGCATCACTGTGGTTCCTGTTTGTTTCTTATTCTACAGAATTTCTGTGCACTTGCCTAGGTGGATTGCATCTAAGACCAAGTTCTGGTTTTTAATAACTCAGAAGGAATCATCCCTGAAGAATTTACTTGGCAGCTGTCTTCCTCAGTAACCCAAACTAGGGAAAATTTTGCTTCCATTGGTGAACTCCACAACCAGAATTCTGATATGAATTAAGTTTGTGAGCCAAAGTAGGAATACATGTTAGCAAATACAATACTTAGCTAATTGTAAAAATCAGGACAGCAGTAAAAAAGATTTAATCATTTATGCTTTAACATAAACACTAAACCTAATCATTAAGATTGATTGATACATTTGAATCCAGTCTCATTTGTATCAGGTCAAGATGAATTTGTTAAGGTATCAATTTGGTTTTTTCTGTAGGATAATTTTAAATTAACATATCTAACATTCAAATGCTCAACAGTGTGTTTAAGAAAGAAATGTTTTTAAGCTATGTATTAAGTTCTTCAGACAGATTTAATTGGATCAGGTTTTTAGTTTGTCAGTATTTCTCTTTATTTTCATTTTGCAGCTAAGGATGATACACTAACACTTAATAGTTCCTACAAAAGCTTTCCATTTAAGTTATTGAACTAATATCATGAGTGGCTTGTAAATTCAAAATCAGGCCTCAAGTATCCTTCACTGTGCAAGCCAGGCCACCTGCCAAGGTGGTACAGTTACATTTGTCCCTCAGAATGTGTTTGGCATCCTCTGTTCTTGCAGTGGTTGGATTACAATCTCACAGAACAAGTTCACCTTGATCTTTCACAGTAAAGTACCTCAGGGACACAATCTGACATAAACTGAAACTTGTGACGTTTCCAGGTAAAGAAGGCAGAATAAAATGAGACTTTGGATTCAAGGACAATAAGACATCAGAAGCACTGAAAGCATACAAATTGAAGCTTTATCACTGGGGAAAGATGCAAGACGACACCTCTTCTGAACAGAATCCAACCCACTGCTCAGCCATCAACAGCAGTGTCCCACTGGTGCAGGGGGCCCTTCCCACCTTGACCTTATCTGGAAAGATTCGAGTGACAGTGACTTTCTTCCTTTTCCTAGTCTCCACCACCCTTAATGCTTCTTTTTTGCTGAAACTTCAGAAATGGACTCAGAAGAAGGAGAAAGGAAAAAAGCTCTCAAGAATGAAGGTGCTTTTGAAACATCTGACCTTAGCCAACCTGTTGGAGACTCTGATAGTCATGCCACTGGATGGGATGTGGAACATTACAGTCCAGTGGTATGCAGGAGAGTTACTCTGCAAGATCCTCAGCTATCTGAAGCTTTTCTCCATGTATGCACCAGCCTTCATGATGGTGGTCATCAGTCTGGATCGCTCCATGGCCATCACCAGGCCCTTACCTGTGCAGAGCAACCGTAAGCTTGAACAGTCCATGACTGGCCTGGCCTGGGGCCTCAGCAGTGTCCTTGCCGGGCCGCAGGTAAACTATTTTTCATGAACTTGTGTGATTCTGTTGCTCAGAGATTTCTTGCCTAAAATTCAGTAAAGGTCTTTCCCTAGGCAGTAGGCACAGTATTACCTTTAAAAGCTGAGGCTTTGGCATCAGAGCGGAATTTAATCTTGACTCTGCCTTGTTTCCTTGAGCAAATTTCTTAACCACTCTGTTCCTTTATTTATAAAATGGGAATAATGCCTATTTCACATGGTTTTGTGTTTAAATGAATAACTTATTAAAACATAACCACTAGTACATGGAAAATGTTCTTTAAAAGGTAACTCTAAATAAAATTGACTTCCTTGGTCTTGTTTTTCTCTGGTTGGCATAGATTTAACGGTTAATTTAGAGAGTGTGGAGCAATTTTTCATACTTTCAATTTATGTAGAAAGTAGGTATTGTGTCTCTTCAATTGTGAGGAAATTATTTTGATTAGTTTGTCCCATAGCTTGCAGTGAGGCAGGGTTAGATAGAGGGAAAGTGGGAACTTTGGATTTTGAGAAATTTGAATATTCTCTGAGGTTGACTTGAGTTTTGCTAGAAGCAGTTTTCTGACAAAATTTCCTGGCAATTGGTGTAGGAAGCAGACTCTCTCAGATGATGTAGACTTCTCTCTGAATCACCATCATCATCAGAAGCAGCCAGGCTAACTGACCTGAAGAATCCCTTTTCAGTAGTCAGTTCTTTTTTTTTTTTTTTTTTTTTTTTTTTTGTCTGAGACACGGTCTCACTATGCAGTTCATGCTGGCCTTGAGCTCACTTTGTAGCCCAGGCTGGTCTTGAACTCACAACGATCTTCCTGCCTCAGCCTCCTGAGTGCTAGGATTACAGGTATGAGACACCACGCCCAGCTGTCAGTGGTCAGTTCTTTAAAGAAAAGAAAAACATGTTTTGGAAAATAACAAAAACTCTTTCACAACAAACTAACACTTCATCTCTATGCTTAAAAATGTATTGTGTGATAAACTCAGAGCACAAAAATGTGGTAAGAAATTAAGTCACAGTTTTCTAGTATCCTCTAAAAATGAGGCTTTAAAATATGAAAATCTGCCTGGACATTCAAAGCTAGCCAGATGGTTTTATCTTTTTTAATGCTATGTGGAATTGACTGAACATAGTGAGAAACTATATAAAGTTTCTCAAAGTTTCCTCAATTTTTGAAAAATTTAATCAGCATGTGTTTTATGTCAGGAAAAATGGTAAAAACTAAAATGTTTTGATTTCCCCAGAGCAAAGTATATTATAATTACTTTCACAATGACTAAATGTATACGATTAACTTTTGTAAATGTGTCCCGTGGATTGAGGCTATTTAGCAAAGGCTTATGCCCTTGAAAATTCCATGAAACTTTTTACAGTGTGATGCGAATGCTGCTTATTGGTTGGTTTTCTTGGAGAAGATAAACACAAACTGAGTTCCTGACCTGGCACCTGGTGCTGATGAAACCATGAATCAGTGGGGAAAATAGAATTCATTTGTGGATACAAACTTTATATAAAGCTCATACAACTCCATATTTTAAAAGTTGAAGGCAAGGGATATAGCTAAGCAGCATAGTGTCTGCCTGGGAAGCATGAGGTTCTGAGTTAAATTCCTGATACCAGAAAAAAAATTTAACTCTTTTATAGGTAAAAGAAGACAAAAAGATAAGTTGGTATTGAAATAATGAAGAAAGTTTTAAGATAAAGGAAGAAAACTTAGTTTTCTCAGCTGAATGGTATTTGGGTGGAAAAAATAAATGAAGCATCATATACATTTTTCAATGATGGGTAAAAAGTATTACTAATTCACTGGAGATCTATTTGGTTGAAGAAAAAGACTGGCAGTCAGAAATAGCAAGTAATTAGAGTTAGTTGTTTTTCTTCTTCCTAGTAGCAGAGTATTTATCTGTCATAGAATACCACGGTTTGTTTGTCTGTGTTTGACATCAAGATGCACACCTATACGTGGTGGGACATTTTTGTGTTGAATTGCATTAATATTTACAGTACCTGTAAGATAGCAAAAATGGAAATTAAATGTTTGCACACATTAGTATACACAATTTTATGTTTTATCATAACATACACAGTTTTATGTTTTATGTATCAGTTGAAAGGTTTTATTTTTAAAGAGAACACTAAAAAAATGTTTGGGTAAATGGGTGAATGAGAAGTGAGGTAAATAAAGGCACATTGTCATCCCCATTTTCTGGGTAATAGAACAAACTTCTGACCTTTGAGAGGACTCAGACACTTTTACCAATAACTCAAATTAGTAAATACATAGAAACCCAACCTACCTCTTTGTTTCATTTGTTTGTTTTCATTACATGAATAATGTATGCTTTGTTGATTTTAAATATTGATTAATTGTTGAGTACATGTTACAGTTGGAAAAACAGATTTAAAATTATTCATTCTTTCCAAATGTCACTTGGACGAATGAATTTATAGCTTTTGGATTCATGAGTATTGGATTTATTAATTCCAGTTTTTCTCTTAAATAAAAAGGATTTCCACTCTGTGGACAAGAAAGGAAGAGAACTTTTGTTGCTAGGTTGTGACGACACATCATACATCTCCTGATTCATCACCCTCTATGGATAATAAGCTAATGGGCAAAATCAGATCCAGTCGTGGCCAATTTACATGAAAAGGTCAATTTTAAGTTTAATTCTTTGGTGATATATCAGTTGCTCATTACGTGAGTAATTCCAGCCTCAATTTTAAGAGAAATTGGCATTGCCACTCCTGGTGGTACACGCCTGTAAACCCAGCACTTGGGAGGATGAGGCAGAAAAATTGCTGTGAGCTCAAGGCCAGCTTGAACTGCACAGTGAGACCTTGTCTCAAAGAGACAGAAAGAAAAAAAAAAATAAAAAAGAAACACAAAATGCGAAATTGACAAACTAGTTGGCATAACATAAGCCCAGGAATCTGAGAACTTAAGACATTTTCCTAGAGCTCAGAATGATCCATTTTAAACTCCACCGTGGCTTTTCTCCTGCCTGACAATTAATCTGAAAACCCAAGTTCTGATGGTATAGGAATGTTTTCAGATCTTGCACCACAGTGTAGGGTATAAAGTTTAAACTTTTTTAACAGTGCTTTTTTTTTAAAGTCTTTTATGGAGTCCCAATAAATTAAACAAATATCAGGGTTGCAGTCTTTCAAGTAGGGCTATGAGAGGAAAATTCCTCTTCTTGATGGTTTACTAGGCCCTAGTCACAGTCACTTCAGAAATGACAGTCTCCCTGCAACAAAGGCTGAAAGCCACTGGGTTATAGAAATGACACAGGCGTGGGATTTAAAGAGGTGTATTCTGATCTCAGTACTGGTCACTTAACTAGCTATATGACTAATCACATAACTAAGACAAGAGTAAGGGCAACTGTAAAAGATAAATTATGTGATACTGTACAAAATCATGCAGGGACAGGGATATAGCTCAGTGGTACAGTGCCTGCCTGGCAAGCACAAGGTCTTGAGTTCAATTTTAAAAAAAAAGTTCAGTACAAAAAAAGAGAGAGAGAGCGAGAAGTTTAAATCATCCAGTACAAACTTTACACATTAAACACCTGGCTCCCTTCTGTTTCTCGTTTCTTCTTCCTTTCCTATTTTCTTTCATAAGATTTTTGAAATTAGGAAAGATAAAATACAGAAATGTGAATATGAAAATGGTTAATTCTTTAAGAAACAACCAAACGAAATGCTTATACAAAAATTACTTCAAATTTTTCAAACTGTAGTTTATGTTCCAATTGGTAGATTCACCCAAACTCCTCTCGGACACCAAACAGAAATGGAAGAAGGAAGAAATGAAAGAAAGAGAAAAGAAGAGAAGGAAGAGAAGGAGGGGAGGAGAAAGAGAGAGAGCAAGAAGACTTCCATGACAGAAGCCCGAAGAAATGACCAAAGCATGTCACATTTATAATTTTTGGATAAATACCAACTAATTTGAGAAGAAAACAGACAATAAATACATATCCCACCTAAGGTAGTTACTAGGTAGACATGGAGGTACAGGTAGAAGCCAGTGAAAGAAAAACAAGACCGCAAGAGTTTGCCTCTTTAGGCTCATAGCACCCAACTGGCCGTCTCCAGTGACCACAGCTGTCCTCAGCCTTGCTGTGGGAAGGAAGTCCTCCCCAAGAACCTTTGTGGAACCCAAACGGCATATAGAGAAAATCAACCCAAACAGCTCTTTTTTTCTCTTTAAGTTTAAAAACAAGCAAACAAAAAAGAAGGATAAAAACAACACAGAATTTCAAGAAAATAGGAAATTAATACTAGTTAATGTATTGCATATTGCTATCTTGAAAGTAGTTGCTCAAGATTTGGGCATAAAAAAGTGATCAATCAAATAATGAAAACACAAACTGTTCTTTTTGATGAACAAAGATTAGCAGTATAATCCATCTTGTATGTATTTACATACACATGTACATTTATACATATGTATATCTATTACAGTCCTTCGATTGTTTTCAACTAGAAATAATGTATATACTGGTAAGCCTATTTTCCCTTATGTCCTTTAAAACTGAAGCCAGGATTTTTAGCTTCTACACTTTACCCATTGTTGAAGTCTAGAGAAAGAAAAGCTTAAAGACAGGAAAGTAAAAAGACACCGCCAATATTTTATAATAATGGTTAAGATTCCTGTAGTGCTATGTGTAGGAACTATTGCAGAGGTTTAGTACACAGTATCTCATGTAATTGCATGCTAGTCCCTAGTGATAGATACTACAGTATTCCAATAGCCATTTTAAAGATGAGGAAACTGAGGCACATACCATCGGAAAACAAGAATCTTTGAAAAAGTTTTCAGTTAGTGTGAGGTAGGTGAAGGCTAAGGATAGTACTCTGAGGAGGAATGATTATCTACTGGGGGCAGAGGAGGAAAACAGAACAATTTATGACAAAACATAACAAATACTGGTAAGAACCAGAGTCACAGATAAGATAAGCAAAACAGAATGGAAGAAAATATAATCCAAGGACAAAGGAATCACTTAAAGGAAGGTGGAACCTTATTAACCATTCAAATAAGAGTGACTCTAAAACACAAAATAAGCTGAACTGAGACTAAGACAAATTTTTTAGGGGCAACTAAGATTCTTGGGTTTCCACATACTTCACTGTATTTCTCTTTTAAACCTTATCAGTCTGCCTTGTATTAGAGATGTCACATATACTCTATAATAGCCACTATCAAATATTAAACTCCGTAATATAAATACATATTTGTTTCACCTTTTAGGACAGACAACACCTAATATAGTTATTCTAACCAAAGAATTGCTTTAAAAATAAACATGTGTTAAATAAAGATAATAACTCAAAATATTCAGTACTTGTAGCATGATGTTTCAAAGTCTCTGTCACTGAAGTTTCATCACCATTTCGAGTCACTGAAAGTGTGAAATATTAAGGTGAAAATACAGCACAATGAAGAGCACAGTCAGCCCAGGTCATCTGACTCCGAGTACCGTTGATGAGCCATGGAAGAAGGTAGTTAAATTTTAAAAAAAATTTTTTGTAAGATTCTCAGGCTTTCTCTGTAGTAAACTTTCCAAATTCAAAATCTGCCTAACTCAAAACTAAATTTTAAATAAGGTCCAGTTGGAAAGAAGTATGGAAAACTGAAAAGCTCACTTTGTAACCTGGTGGGAAAATTAATGTGATTAGCTGAACGCTTGCGATTGGGCTTCTTAAATTCAAGACTGACGACATGGTAGTTAGTCGCCCTCTGCTGGATTAATTTAAAAATTATTTTTCCCTTAGAAAAAGATCTGAAACTGAAAATCAACTTTTAAAAATATAAATATTTTTACAAAACTACTGTTTCTACTTTCATAGTAAGAAAATAAACATTTTATAATATTTTTAAATAGCATATTTCACTGTCTATCTCATAACCCCCCAAATGGAAGAAACTCAGCCTATTAAGTAAACAATAACTTATTAATTAAAAGAAAACCTTTTTTAAAAAAATCGCTCGTTTGTTTAACTGCCCAAATTTACTTGCTAACAGTTTTAATATACTTGCAGTGATTGCACTAGCTGATATTTTCATTCAGGTAATTTTTCACAGTAAAATGAGTTTTCTTAGAAGAAAGCTTGGAAATGACTAAGAAATGTGTTTTGCAAGTACAGAAAGGATGAGTAAGTATTCACAAGAATTTATTTCTCAAATTCTTTGCAGCATTTCCATAACAGTTTATTCAATTTTAAAAACAGACATTTTAAACATAATTTCACACTTAGAGAAAGATTCCAAGAATCATGCAAAAATGTCTTAGATATCTTCTATCCACGTATCTCTAATATTGTTTGTTTTCTAACTGTTTAAAAGTTGCTGCACACATGCCCTCTCTACCTCTCAATACATCAGTGTGGGGTTTAAGTCTTTTTCCCACAAAGTCATGAGTATCAGAGGCAGGATATTAGGTCTGATACAATACACTGTTTTCATGTTCATCCTTTTAACAAAAAAAAAAAAAACATAGGTTATATGAAGGACTCAGTTGCATGTCCTCTTTTAGGTAAAGATTAAAAGTTCCCCTTGTTTATCTTAATATCGAAATTTTCAAAGCATGAGTGTCAGTCATAGTTTGTAGCATGTTCTTCAGTTTGGATCAAATGTTCCAGCTGAACTATGCAGTTTAAGAGTGCTGCTGGACTTCTCAATACATGGTTTAAGGTGGCAATGTTGTCTTAATTATGTGGAATTTCTCTACAGTGGAATTACCGTTTACTTTGTATGACCTTTTTAAGAACTTATAAATATCATTTGAGGGGGTGCTGGGTTTTGCTACCCAGGATTAACGAACTGAGCTACATTCCCACTTCCTTTTATTTTTATTTTGACATGACCTCTCCTTAATTTGTCCCCTTTTTACATTTATTAGCTGGGATCCAGTAACAAATCTTTTTCCTCTCCCCATTTATTTGTTGCTGTCTTGCAGTTTGTATCCACATGGATTCATAGATTCATACTTACCAGTTTTTTCAAATGTTTCTTTTTTTGTATTTTGATGCTTCAACTGTCCCAAATGTAGCTGAAAAGACTCATTTCCAGCTAGCTCCCGGGTTCTATTTACACCATTTTCTCCATTCACATTTTCTCTTTGGTTCAAGTCATCGAAAGCACATGCTTTATTTTGTCTGGCTCAGCTTCAGGGTCACCCACTTCCCTAGTGACCTCTGCTTCCTTTTAGTAAATGTTACCGAGAAAGCAAGATTTGAGTATTGGGTACAGGAGTGCTCATTACTGATAGGTGGTCATCATTTCTACATTTTTTGTGTGGACACAATTGAAAACTAAATATATGTACACACCAATAGACTGATGGATTGACCAATAGAGATTTGCTTTTTTCTACAGCTGTATAGCAATTCACTGTGTGTTCTACTATAGCTAGTCACTATGCCATGAATTGTTACTCACATTATTTTCAGTGTATTACCAATTACTAATTATCTATCAGTAAACATTCTCGTGAATATACATTTTCACATAACAAGGATACAGATATACATTTATGGTAAATTCCTTGGATGTATGGTTGCTGTATCAAAGGGAAATGCTCTACAAGGCTTCTCCAGAGGAACAGAACCAACAGAATTTATAATAATTTACTAGATTAGCTTAAGCCAGATAGATTTACACCAGTCATCCGCCAGCTGTAGAACCAGGGAAGACAGTTTCTTCTTTGGTAGAAGCTAGAAGACTCAAAACAACAAGAACCAGGATGTAGCCCCAGCCCAAGCTGGAGGCTTGGAAGGTCTCTGGAGACTCACTGATGCAAACCCAGTTCAAAGGCTGAAGAATCTGTACTCTATAGTCCACACGCCAAGTAACCCTAAAATATCACTCCTTGTTGGAGAAATGTCTGTCAGGCAAGCACTGAGCTTCCCCTCCCGCTTCATCCCATGCCGTTCCCAGCCTATCAGACGATGTCACCCACATTCAGGGTAGGTTTCCATCCCTCCCTTGTGTAACTCATGTGTCAGTCATCCCTGGTGCACTCCCACAGACCAGTGTGCCCCCAATATTCTAGACATCTCCCAATTCAGTCATACTGACAACCAGGATCAGCATCACAGTGCACGCACTATTATGCTATTTATTGCCCAACGGTCCTCTATGATGGTTGTGACAATTTGAGTTCCCACTAGCAATATAAGAGGATTTCCTCACAGCCTTGACAACTGAATGAATTCTGAATCTTGATAGTGAAAATGGCACGTCAGTGTAACTTTTTAAAAAAAAATTTATTTAAAGAGAAAAAAAGGGTAGAAATAGTACAGAATTTCAAAAAAATAAACAGGAAGAAATCACTACTTGATAAATTACATATTGTTCTCTTAGAAATAGTTGTTCAAGTTACAAAATTAAAGCATACAAAGTGGACATTCAAACAGTAAGACTGCAAACAGTTCTGTTCAATGATCCAACAAAAACCTAGTAATATGGTGATCAATCCTATACACTTAAACATACATGCAGTTATATCCTTCAGAGCACTTTCTTTTCCTCTTTTTTACAATAGCAATTACACATTTTGGGGTTTTTTTCCTTTCTACTTTTTTTTTTCAAAAGATTAAGATAAAAGAGGATATAACAAAACATCATAACAGAACAATTTAAGACACATTTTATTACTCCTACATTTGTTCTTACTTTTTACACTAGAGATACAATGTAATATTTATAAATAGGATTCTTATTTATTTTACTTATGAGGATAGTCTCAATTTGTTTTCATTTACCTATGAAGGCCTCAAGATCATCCTTCTTATTGCTGAGTAATATTCCATTGTATAAAAAAGCACATCTTTCTTACCCACTGTATCTTCACTATAACTTTAATTGGTCTTTCTATTATAAAGAAGGATGAATATATTATATGCCTAAGAGCCACTTACGTATCTTTCTTGTATACTGCTCACATCTTTTCTGCATGTGTAAAGAGTAACATTTTTAGAAGGATTCTGGTCTCTAAAATTAATTTTCAATATGTATTTGGAAAGGTGCGTTCTAAACGCCTGTCGACTTTTAGCCAACATTGGTGTTCTAGGAACAAAATTACTTGCAAAACCTTAGTCAACCAAATTGCACCTGAAATTATTTTGTTTTGTTTTGTTCTGATACCAAGGATCAAACTCATGCACTTGCACTTACCAGGCAGGCACCTGAGCCACTGAGCTAAATCTCCAGCCTGCACTTGAAATTTAATGTACAAGCAAGGGTTAAATCTTTGAGTGATGATTGTTCTACAAGGTTGAAATAATTTCACCAAATCCCAAATCCCATTGTTCCATTTACTGCTCCCCAATCATATTTTAAGTGAACATCCACTTACAAGTTTCCATAGAAATTCCAAGAGAATACTACCAAGGAGCTTAGAAATTGCTTTAGGTAGCAACATAAAAACTAGCAGCATACAGGAGAGAGAGCTTTAAAATATTGTTTGAAAAAGTAACATCCTTTTTGTTGTCTTATTTTCTTATGCAGTTATATATCTTCAAGATGATCCACCTAGAAAATGGTCCTGGGCAAACAGAAGTTTTCTCTCAATGTGTAACACACTGCAGCTTTCCACAATGGTGGCATCAGGCTTTTTATAACTTCTTCACTTTCATCTGCCTCTTCATTATCCCTCTTCTCATCATGCTGATCTGCAATGCCAAAATCATCTTTACCCTGACACAGGTCCTCCAGCAGGATTCCAACAGTACGTATTCCTGGCTGGCCTCAAACTCACAATGATCTTCCTGCCACAGCCATCCAAATGCTGGGATGACAGGTGTGCACCACCACACTTGGCCAATGCAGCTTTTTAAAAACTAAGTCATTAACTTCAGTGAGATAATGTGACTCTTGAAATCAGTAATTCCATTGACTTCATGAACCACCTTTAAATGATTTATGTGTGTGCAAAGTTAAAAAATTTCTGATTTCGCAGAAAAGAAGCACATAGTTAAAGCAGATAATTGGGGTGGCACACCTGCCCGTAAACAGGATTCTCACTATCCTTTGCTCAGAGACACCTGATGAATATAATTCTGTGTAGTTATAATGCAACACAGCTCAACCTATATCTGCTTTCCTAAGTGTACGTTTCAGTTGTTTGAGTATCAGATTAGCTTAATGGAAGCAATTTTAAAAGAACTGTCTTTGACCTTTTTTCCTATGTGACAGAGTGGACAGCTTAATTAAACAGACTTTGTGAACAAATTATCATTATTAAAAATACTGGACAATTCCCCACATTATATGCATTAGGCTGGACTAGTGAGCCTTCCTGATCGGCAGTTTTGGTTTTGTGAGAAATTGGCTTTAAATGCCTGCTGTTTTCTTTATCTAACAGAACTACAACTGAACCAGTCCAAGAACAACATACCAAGAGCGCGGCTGAGGACACTGAAGATGACAGTGGCGTTTGCCGCCTCCTTTATCGTCTGCTGGACGCCCTACTACGTCCTAGGACTGTGGTATTGGTTCGACCCTGGAATGTTACACAGGATGTCAGAACCAGTAAATCATTTCTTCTTCCTCTTTGCTTTTTTAAATCCATGCTTTGATCCACTTATATATGGGTATTTTTCTCTGTGATCCACAGATCATTCAGAAAGTAATACAAAGAAAAGTTAATAATTTTCTTCACTTGGAAATGGAAAATACAAAGCATGCCACATATTTACCCACAAACAAGGCAGGATTTGAGAATAAGCTGTCATCCTTCTTCTTTCAAAACATCATATTGGCAAAGTTTTAATTACAAAGAAAAGAATTATCCAGAAAAAATACTAATAATTTTTTCTGAGTCATAAATTTCTAATCTCTTCTTTTCTGACTTTCTTTTACATATTATTTGAGTTTCTTCTTGCTTTCTCCTAGTATAACAGTGCATAAACATTTAAAATAGATACAGTCTAAGGAAAAAGATGCAATAATAATACTAATAATGGTAAGAAACTACAGCACAATTCAAAGCTTACCATATTGTGTTTTTTTTTTCTGCAAAAAAGGGCTTAGCAGTGATTCTAATCTTATGCTATAACACATACCTAGAGCACAGAGACAGCAGGGCATCTGCCCATAAAATCAGTTTGCCTTCCTCTGATTAACAGAAAACAGAACAGCAGATCCTTCTCTTCAGCTTTAAAAACACTCTAATTGTTAGAGTACCTGGCATCCAAGGCTGCCACCTCCCTACCTAGCTGAAAGGTTATCGCATAGCACAGGTCACTGCCCCCCATTCAGGGGTAGTGTGGGGAGAGTCTCTGTGTAAGGAAGGGCAGGTGGTTAAGATTTTGACCAGGTTAGTAATATTCCTCTAGGTTGTATAGTCCACAAGATTTGTAGTGCTGCCGTAAAAATAACAGTGATTTTAAATACAATTAAGAAAAGACACACTGTAATAATATTCTCCAGGTTAGATATACAAAGGACTTGTTTGTCTGTTTCCTGATCTTACTGTGTACATAATCTATAAGTAACTGAGAAAAGTCAATACAAAAATCAAGCATATGCCCAAGCAAAAAAAAAACATTACATACATAAAGGAACTCTGGAGAAAAAAATGCACAATTTCAGTCTGCATTGATCAAAAAGATAGCAGAGTTTTGCAAGAAGAAAGGAAACAAAAAACTAAACATGAAACTAACATCTATTGATATCACATTTAAAAGTATGTATGTTTTCCAAAATATGATTGCATAGCACCAATTGTTTTGTTTAATTCAAGCCTAGGTTTACTGCTTCCCTGAAAAATAGGGTGAAGTAAAAAAAGGGGGGGGGGGAGGAGTAATTCCTATGCAGTTAGAAAATATGATAAAGAGCTTTAAAAAATCAGTCATTATTTAACAACATTTTTTTTTTTTGTCTTTTTCCTTTTTATCAGTATGGTGGATGAAACTCACAACTGCCTGCTTGCAAGGCAGGCGCTTATGCCGCTGACCTAAAACCCCAGCCTCTTAATCAATATTTTTAAACTGATAAGATATCATTGTATTCACATGAACAACATCATGACACATAAAATATAAAAATACTTTCCAAATATTCCAGGGCATGTAAAATTGTGGAAAGCAAATTGCTGATTAAGTTTCCTTTCGTATTTTTCTTCTAACTTGCAGCAATCCCCCTGTCTCAGGGTCCCTAATGTTGGAATTACAGGCAGGCACCATTGTGCCTGGTTTCTACTTGAATGCCTTTCTACTCTTTTTTTTCATATCTTCTTTGTTATTCAACTCATACTTTAAGGTAACTAATCTATGGCCCAAATCTACAACTGAATTGACTAAGATTCAAAATATGTAATATTTTGAAAGGCTCAAAGTTTGCACTATGTGCAAATCAAGACTTTACCACTCTGCTAGAAACACAAAACCAATTCTTCTCTAAGTCTCTTTATCATATATTAATTCTTAAATTGATAATAAATCTTTCTTCCAGTTTAATGACAAAAATAACAAACATGTGCAAGGCACAGTCTAAGGGCTTAACTGCATAGGTGGTCAGACCATCTCTCAAGGTTGGTTCTTAAGTATTCAAGAAAATATCCTATTGAGGTATTTCTTCAAGCATTTTCTAAGTACATTTGCTAAAGGGCTACTCAAAATCTAAATGTATGGGTCTTTAATTTATGTTCAATGACAGAGTATATTTTAATAAAATTATTTTTGTCTAGTTCTATTTGAATTATTTTGTGCATTTAAAAATATTGAGAGGATTTATAGACTATAACAGGTTGTCAAAACAAAGGTTAAGAATATGATTTTGCATATTGATAAGAAAGTTTATTACAAAAATGTATCCCAATGTATTTGTTTATACACATGCATAAATAATGTTCACATTGAAACTGCATTGTTTCAATATGCTTAGTCATTCTTTTTAAACCAAGAAATTTTTGTAAAGTTCAACATGCTCTGAAAAACTGCATCGAACTAAGTAGTATTTATCAATATTCTGGCTTATAAATTATAATATGAACACATATTTAAACAAAAAAATTATAACCCGAATGTTAACTGTAGCTTTTAAATGAAAGATTCATGACTTAACCAATAGTATTGCATATCTGATATGAATAAATCTACATATTCTGTTTCTAATTATAATAAAACTTGATTCTTTGGGGAAAAAACAGCCATATTCTGAAAGTGAATCCAACATATCAGATAACTAAAATTCAGATTAGTAAGAAGTGACTAGCCAAGTGTGGTGGTACACGCCTGTAATCCCAGCACTTGGGAAGCTGAGGCAGGAGGACAGTTGCAAATTTGAGACTAGCCTGGGCTACAAAGTGAGCCTAATGCCAGCCCAAAATGCATAGCAAAACCTTATCTGAAAAAAAGTGACAAACTAATGACAATCAATTGAATGAAGATTACATTAATTCAGTTTCAGCCTGTAATAACTAAAAACACACTCTGGGCCTGGTGGATACATATCACAAATATTATCTTTTTGTCTTCTTCTGGGAAGTTTAAATCAACATTTAACTGGTTAAGAGTTTTTAAAGCAGCCTCACTCAGGTGGTAGTTATAAAGAATTAGAATTTCATATATCTTACTTGTGTCCTAGTTTCAAATATTTAACCAATGCCTGAGGCTTTGCTAATTACTATACAGTGTTTCTATGTGAATAAAGAAAATAAATAATGCAGGTCAACTTAATCGTATCACTTTATGATTAACAAAATCAATTTTAAGACAAGCCTAATTTTTGAAGTTACATATCATAAAATGTGAGTGTAAAGACAATAAACATACAAAGCATGTTAATAGAATTTTCTGAGTGAATTTTTTATTTTTTTCTTTTGAATTCTTGTAATTCTAAATTCTCATAATAAACATATACTGCTTTTGAAATGAGAAAAATACAAATGTGTGTGTGTGTTTGTGCTACTTTTTTATGCATTGCTGTTTGTGTTTTTATGCATTGCTTTTTGATGTAAACGAATGCAAACTAGTAGAGCTATTTTTCCACCTCATGTTACACAATGACCAGTGGTAGACATGTGAACTTGAAGACACGAATTAGGCGTCTCTGCTTCCTTCCTGAATAAAAGTTGATTTTCACCATTTGAGTCACAAAGGGACAAAAAGGGTGACTTCTGATGGCTTTCCTTTCCCTATAATTTGAAGTGAATTTTCTCATAGAGCTAATGAAATTTAATTTCAAAACTCATGTATTCAGCTCTGGAAAAGATCTTTTCATATAGTCATATTTTTATAAAATTCATCAAAAAGATTTTTAAACTAGAATTAGTTAACTCTTTCGCTTTAATTTTCTTTCTTTCCCCTTCATGTAAGATTCTGCTGGAATGGCCAGGGAATCTTTAGGCTCTAGCCAAGGCAAGGCTAAATTAGGATTATATATTTTGACTAAATTTAGAGGGATAATATGTGGTTCTTAAACACTTCCATGTATAATAAGAAATGGTTAACCATTACAGTAAGCTCCTACATATAGTATCTAATACTATACATATAAATAGTATTACATAAAATACATACATACTGACATATCTGGGATAGTGACAGAGAAGTTCAGGGTCATATCATGATAAAAATGTGTCTAGGCATAAAAAACCTAGGACTATGTGGATGGTGAGTGAGAGACAAGGTATGAAATCTATAGAAATTAGTCTTTAGAAAATTCTGCCAGTGCTTATTATATAAAATTGAAGGTGATTCACAGTGAATCACCCCTCTGTGAAATCTTACTTTGTGTTTTACTGGAGACTGGCTTCTGCCATATTCTACCTATGGCTAACTAATGAGATGTCATTACCTTGATCAGATATTATAAAACTAAGGTGACAGGATGTCTGTCCCATGATTACATTTTATCACATAAGACTCCTCCTCAACTGAGAACTTCTGCACTCTGTGAAGAAGCAAACAGCCATGAAGTGATCACTCTTGCTGTAGGCAGCCTCTAGAGACTAAAGCTAGCTTCCCGTGGACAGCCAGTAAGTGCCTAAGGCCCTTTGTCATATAGGAAAAAGGAGCTGATTAATTCCAACCACTGAACCACCATACTCAACCACCAGATAAACACACAGTCTAGTCAGCGTGTTGGTTACAGTCTGATCTTCTATTCCCAGAAGCTGTGAGATTTAAAAAAAAAATGGGGGGCAATGAATTTTAAGTCACTAAGTTTACACCAATTTGTTCTGTAACAATAGAAAACTAATATATTTAGCACGTAAGATTTATAAGGCACGTGTGTCAAACATCAAATTCTACTTAAAACGGAAGTTCTCTCTTTTCCCAAATAATCATATACCATATACTCAGCACTGTAACATAGACACTGGAAGTTCCTCAGCATTTTTCTCCTTTTTGATTGGAAATACATACAAAACCTAATTTATCCGGATGCCTATGTTTGGGAGCACAAAGGCATAGTAATACTACAAACATCAAGTACATCTGTTTTAAGCATCCCATATATCAGATTGCATGTTAGGATGTCAGTACTAATTATTTAAAATTGTGAGATTAAAAGAAACATTTTTAAACTATTTATGTCATCTTATTTTTTAAAAGTCATATCATGAAAGACTTTTATACTAAGTTATAACCACATGGTGCTATGATTTGGGTCTGGCTGGAGTGTATCCCCCAAAGGCTCATGTGTCAGAGGCACACCTGGTCTTAGGTGTTTAAAAGTAATGGGACCTCTAAGAGGCCTATTGCAATGTCACAGAAGGAATTAAGGCAGTTATCTTAGGACCCTGAGCTAGCTCTTGAGAGACAGTTTGTTATAAAAACAGCAAAACTCTCTCCTTTCTCTTTTGGCCTCCTGTCAAGCCATGTGATCACTCTGTAGCAGGACATTCTTCCTTCTGGTATATGTTCCTGCCAACGTGATGCCTTTCACCATGAGTCTCTCACCACAGCTGAGCTGATACTGGCACCATGCCCTTGAACCTTCAAACTGTAAGCTAAATAAACTATGTTTTCTTAGTAAAGCTACCCAGCATTGGGTATTTCATTAATGAAGACTAGAGTGATATAAGTAGTAGACAGCAAAATAATTTAAGAAGAAAAGTACTTTACAGTTAGATTTAGTAGCTAATGATAAAAATTATCTATTATTTTTGTGAAATTTACGGTGTTTGTGGCATTTGTAACTTTTTGTAAATTACTATGATGTCTTTTTTCATTATAACAAAATATCCTTTTATTTACAATTATAAACAACAGCATTCCAAATTGTAAAACTTTGGGGAACAAAGATTCCTTAGGCAGGAACAAAAACCCTTATTTCTCAGACCACTTCCCAAATTATATACTAAGCCCTGCTAAAAGGATTCACATGTTCTTTTTTTCTTTTTCTGTACCAAATTCACTATGTCACTGATCATTCAAGAAGGCTAGAATGGCCATAATGGGGTACATAGCTTTACCTTTGACATGACTGAACTCTGCCCTTCAACCAACTTTAACTTAGGAAAAAGACAAATTGGTAATAGTCATATGTTATGGCTTGTAGGTCTAGATGTCCTTCCAAGACCTCATGTGGTCATAGGTGGTACTTTCCAGGGTGGTTAGGTCTAGAATGTGTGACACTGGGATTGACACATGTTACAAGAGCACTAGGGTTAAGGACGTGCATGCTCCGCACCCTAAGTAGCCTGGATAAGACATACAGAAAGAGGCTCTCTGTTGGTAGCCTGTTGTATATGCTGCTGATGTTTGTTCTCTGTTATGCAGTAACTCTGCCTTAGGACCTGATGATAGGCTGAAATCTCTACAAACCATGAGCCAAAATTTTGGCTTTCCTCCTTCCTCCTTTAACTTTGGGTGTTGGGTATTTTGACTCAGAATAAGAAAAGCAACTAAGAAGTTTTGCTGTTGTAGGAGCCAACCTATAATGTTGTACCTAACTGAAGGATAATGAGGAAGAAAAAAAAAAGACACAGAACTATTTTTAAAATGTGGGGGAGTGGGGCTCTTGTCTTTCTTTGACAAAGAGTTCTGAGTGACTGGCTCACCCTGCCTGTGTTCACTCAGACATGGCTACAAGCATTAAAGCAACAGATGATTCATCTATCCCCTCACCTCCCTATCACGTATCTGGGTAAGCATCAAGGTTCCAGCTGTGTTAACTTTTCCCCTGCAGCATGTTAGCTTGCACACTGCCTTTCTCCTTTGTGATTACAGAGAAGGGAAAGTAGGCCTCAATCTTCCTATCTGGTCTCTCACATGGTATAAATTATATGACAGCTTGATTTATAGATGTCTAATGCTTCTGTTTCACAGAATTCTAATTGCTATATTCTATCTGCCTGCTAAGATGCATCTTGCCATACTCTAATCCATCTCTTCCCTCATTACTAATTGCTTTCCTGAGCTTTCCATTATCATTTGTTAAACATGCTGGATATATTCTGCTTTTTAGGGTGCATTTTCTAACTTAAATAACACCTGGCTCTTATACTGTTGCTGCTTGCACCAATAGATGCAATTCCTGGAGATAAGTTCTCAAAGTCTTCCCAAATTCACGGCATACAACAATTTCATGATCAGCCCTTTGATAAAATACAACCAAGACGTCATATTGTCTTGATAGAAAATATGTCCAAAAGAGAAAAGATGAAGAAACTAACAAATATCTGCAAGGAGAGAGTTCCTTCAAACTACCATCACTAAATCTTAAACATTTCTGAAGTATATAGTTCATCTGTCTTGTTGCATTACAATAAAAGACTTATCCCTGCTCTTCTTAAAGGTAGATTTCTCTACTTGTGATCTTGCTACCTTTCTTTCACTTTTCAAAGACATAATTTCTTCAGATGTTTGCTCTCTCTCTCTCTCCTATACTATTAACCTACCCCGGCTACTAAATCATTCCCACTGACATATAAAAATGTTTTATTACTTTAAATCTTAAGAAAAAACCCTACTGCTCAACTAAACATTTAATTTCTGCTTTATCTCCCACCATCTGTTTTGCTACAACATTTCACTGACAACTTGAAAATTCCCCTTCTTTATTTCTCTTTTGAACTTCTGTGCTTATTAATTTTGAGGTCGCAAGATCACTAGATGTCAAAACTAGTAAAGATGCATTTTTTATTTATTGTAATGTTAATTCATAGTCAAATGGCTGTCCCTTTTTTTGTAAAAAGTTCAGGTAGAGGATGACTGGACCATCTCTGGGTTAATACTAGAGTGCAGCAGAGGAACTGATTGGAGAGAGACCACATCACAAGGATTTGGATCAGAAGATGATCAAGTACCAGGGAATTACTATACAAAGAATCTGAATCGATGTATGTCTTAATACAGATTGCAATAATGAAATACCACAAACTGAGTGGCTTAAACAAATAATTCTAGTGGCTGAGATATTAAAGATCCAGGTGCCGGGGTGGCTGAGTTCTGGTAAACCCACTTTCTTGTTTGCAGAGCTGCCTGCATGCTGTACCCTAACACAAAAGACAGCAAGAACAAGATCTCTGATCTCTCCTCATAAGAGCATTCATCCTGTTCTGCAGGTCCTGTCCTCATGGTCTCATCTCCAAGAAGCTCCGTGTCCTAATATTATCACACCAAAGACTGGAACTTTAATATATGAATTGGGTGGGGAATACAAACTGAATTCTTGGTGGTATCTGAAGGCAATCCCTTTCCCTTCAGTGTGATGAATATATCATACAGCCCTAATCAAGAAGCCCCAATGCTATTTTTATTATAACTCTTCATTGGTACTCTTTCATTCTCTGATATCTGCACATTCATGGAAATAGTCATCATCTTAAAACACTGCCAAGTCCTCAAATGGGTGATATTTTGTGGATAAAATATCTTTTTTGCTTTTCTAGTACATATTCAATTCTCCTAAAAGGGACAGGGAGTGTACTTCTTAATGCCCAAAAAAGTTGCAGTGATATAGAAGTTAATGAACAGCCACTGAAAGTAGGCAGTGAGGAAAGCCTGCACCAATTCACTTCCTATATGAAACACTCATCACAACTCTACAAAACCATCCTCTCCCATTTCTCCTCTACCTCACTATCAGTGGCCTACCATTAAATAAGGCTTAGAAATTGGCTGATTTAAGCAAAGGCTTTCAGGCTTCTTGAGTTTCTACTCATTGGTGGTAAGAACAGTTTTCACTTTGTCTTCCTTTTGATAGAATCTCTATATGTTCTCCAGGATTTTCCATCTATCCAGTTTCTTGGCTTTCCTTATCAACACCAAGGTATTCACTTCCATCCTTCCATCTACCCTGAAACACTCTATATTTATATTAAAATATTTGGCTACCCATTATATTGTGCAAATCTTGATATTGACCATATAACATACTATAATTTAAGAGACTAGTTTATCGATTAGTGCTCCCCTGGCTTTAAAACTGTCATCCACTCATTGAACAAAACTGTTTCTAGTCTCACTGTTTGAAAGTCCACTTTATATGCTTTAATTTTGTAACTTGAACAACTATTTCTAAGATAACAATATATAATCTATTAACTAGTGATTTCCTATTGTTTATTTTTTCTGAAATTCTGTATAACTTGTACCCTTTTTCTGTTTTTTTTTCTTTTTCTCCTTAAATTAAAAAAAAAAAAATCCACTACCAGCCCCCACTGCAGTTTCAGCAGAGACTGCCAAATTAGAAGTCTTACAGTAATGAACAACTCTGCAATAATAGCCAATATCTAGGCTTGGCTAGACCATAAGTTTGTTATACCGTGCCTATCTCAGCTCACTGTGCATATAGAAGAGGAGTTGAAGGAAGGAAAGTATTCTGAGGTGACATCAAATCTTTGAAAGTTTTCAGTGATACAAACAACCCTCTGCAGCATGCACTCCATAGGTTCACCACCACTATGCCAGAGCAAGAAGAGGCAAAAAAGGAGAGAAATATCAGCTGTCCTTTTCCTTTAGCTTGTTACATACCTATTTTCAACTTGAATCACTGTTACTTGGCTAAATTGTCTTTACTGTCAAGTGTGATTACTCCTAAGTAACTCATGTATCTCTATAAAAATGTTTCTATTTTTATTTATAAAAGTGAATTCTTTAAGAAAAACAATAGGCCTGCATCTGCCTCCCTGTTCTGGCTGTGCTTGGAGAACTGTGGAGTTCTAAGCAAGCAAGCGGGCACCCAATTTCCCTGGAGCCCAGCCTGTTTGGGATCCTCGCACCATCTGGGTGCAGTGGAACAGCTAGGAGCGGGTCTGGGGTACCTGCATCTGCCTCTCCGTGTGTCTGGAGGACTGTGGATTTCTAAGCTAGCAGGCGAGCACCACTGGTTCCAGAGGCCTGACGTCCTGGGGTAGGTGCCCCACTCAGTTTCCCCCCAGCTCAGCTTGTTTGGGACCCTCGAGCCTTCTGGGTGCACTGGAACAGCTAGGTAGGTCTGAGGTGCCTGGGTCTGCCTCCCTGTTCCAGCTGTGCTTGGGAACTGTGGAGTTCTAAGCAAGTGGGCAGGCACCCACTTTCCCCGGAATGCACCTTATTTGGGACTGTGCACTTCTAAGCAAGCAGGCAAGCGCCATGGGTTCCAGAGGCCCGGCGGCCTGGGGGAACAGGATGCCAGAGTCCCAGGAGCTGCGGGCATAGAAGTGGATTTCCAACAGACCCTGAGGAAGCTTTTGAATAACACTTGAAACACAGAAATACAGGAAAATTACAAAATGAAAGCCCAAATTACAATCTCAAATGTCCAGCCCATCCCAAGAAACCCTAAGAAAATATATGCCATACACCTCAAATATTGGACATAATAGCAACTGAAATAAACAAGCAATTCTGGGAAGCTTTAAAGAAATTCAAACAGAATTAATCTCCCAGGTAAAACAAGAAATGATAAAAGAAATGAAAGAGATGCTGAACATATCAAAAGAAAACACAGTTAAAAAATTGAAGGAATTAACCAAAAAGATAGAATCCCTAGATGAGCAATATAAGAAACAAACAGAATACATAAAGCAGATACACAGAGATATACAGGAAATCAAAAATTCCACTGACAGCTATAAAATCCACCTCAATGAAAGTGAAGATAGAATTTCAGACCTTGAAGACAAGATTGCAGCTAGTGAACAGGAAAGGAAAGATCTTTTAAAAATAAAAAAGAATCAGGAAATAACAGTTCAACAACTGCAAGATAATGCAAAGAAAAACAACATAAGGTTGATAGGGATTAATGAAAAAGAAGGGGATGACATAAAGGACGTCAAGAGATAATTTAGAGAAGGAGTAGTTGAAAACTTCCCAAGCATGAGATCAGAAACTAACATCAGGTTCAGTGAAGCGTATAGAACTCCAAATAGTCATGACCAAAATAAAACTACACCCAGACATATAATAATCACCATCCCAGAAATCCAACACAAGAATGGATTATTAAAAGCTTTCAGAGAGAAAAGACAGATCACTTATAAAGGAAAACCTATCAGAATCACAGTAGACTTCTCAGAACAAACAATAAAGTCAAGAAGAGCATGAAGTGAAGTATTCCAGATCTAAAGGAAAATGATTTCCAACCTAGACTGGTGTACCCTGAAAAACTATCATTCAAAATTGATGGTGAAATAAGATACTTCCATGACAAAGAACAGCTGAAGAACTTCATGATCACCAAGCCAACCCTGCAAAAAATATTGAAAGACAGTTTAGATACATAAAGGAAAAAATCACTAAGCAAAGCAGATAACTAAACAGAACACAAAGATAAAAATGCAACAGCAAAAAGATAATATGTCAATAATAAACCAACATATAACAGTTATAACCATTAATGTAAATGGTCTCAATGCACCAATTAAAAGAAACAGACTGGCAGAATGGATTAATAAACAAAATCCACCCATATGCTGTTTTACAGGAAACCCACCTAACCCAGAAAGATGCTCACAGACTGAAAGTCAAAGGATGCAAAACAATACTTCACACAACAGGAATCCACAAAAAAGCAGGAGAAGCCATTCTGTTTGCAGACAATGTGAACTTTAAACCAATAATGAGACAAAGAAGGTCACTACATACTCCTTAGGGGAAAACTCCTAGAGTAAGAGATAACTATCTTAAATATATATGCACCAAATTCCGGAGCACTAAGTTATATAAAACAAGTATTAACAGAAATGAAAAATCAAATTATCAATAACACAATTGTAACAGGAGACCTAAACACACCATTGACACCAAGGGACACATCAACCAAACAGAAAATCAGCAAAAAAATAACAGAACTGAATCACACCTGTGAAGAAATGGACTTGATAGACAGAAACATAGTGTTCCACACAACTACATCAGAATATATATTCTTCTCAGCAGTACATGGGTCACTCTCTAAAATAGACCATTTATTAACTCACAGAACATATTTAAATAACATAATTAAATAAATGCAAAAGAGTTGAAATTATCCCTTGCGTGTTATCGGATCATAGTGCTTTGAAATTAGAAATTAATGATAAAAGATACTACAAAAATCCCACAACACATGGAAAATGAATAACACACTCTTGAATAATCAGTGGGCCACAGGGGAAATTAAAGAAGAAATTAAACAATACCTACAAGAAAATGAAAATACAGCTACAACTTACCAGAATCTGTGGGATGTAATGAAAGCCACCCTCAGAGGAAAATTTATTGCACTGAGTTCCCACATCAGAAAAACAGAACGAATACAAATAAATAACCCAATGCTACACCTAAAACATCTAGAAAAAGAAGAGCAAGTCAAGCTCAAAGCCAAAAGAAGAGAGAAAATTATTAAAGTCAGAGCAGAAATCAACGCAATAGAGACTAAGAAAACAATCCAAAGAATCAATGAATCAAAGAGTTGGTTCTTTGAAAGAATAAATAGAATTGATAAGCCCCTAGCCAACCTTATAAAAAAGGGAAAGAAAAAGCTCAAATTAATGCAGTGAGAAATCAAAAAGGTGAAATCACTACAGACTCTATAGAAATAGAGAAGATCATCAACACCTATTTCGAAAACCTCTACTCTCAAAGGTTTCATAACACAGAAGAAATAGACAGATTCCTAAAAACATATGAAGTACCAAAGCTAGGTCAAGAGGACGTAAAACTGCTGAATAACCCAATTTCTATTAATTAAATAGAAAATCTAATCAAGTCCTTACTTACAAAGAAGAGCCCAGGCCCAGACAGATTCACTGCAGAATTCTACAAGAAATACTAAGAAGACCTAATGCCAAAACTCCTCAAACATTTCAATGAAACTGAAAGGGAAGCAATTCTTCCTAAGCTATAATATAAAAACTCACAAATTAAAAACTCTCACATGAATATAAATTGTTGCCTCTGGAGTCTGATTTGGGATCTAGACAACGAAATCCATTTCTTTTACAATAAGGTCTCACCTAGCAAATTCTATTGCATGTGAAAGGTCCTGGGGAAGGAGACACATCCTAACCTGTTTTTGGATGGTACACTCCCTCCTTGCAGAAACTATAAAATACCTAAGACTTCTGGGCTTTTTTATTTTAATTTGATTTTATTTTAAAGAGAAACTAAATTTCAAAACATAATTAGAGGGTCTCAATGGTTAATATATCGCATATTGTAAACTTTACATTAGTTACTCAACGTACAAAATACAGGCATTTAACTGCCCAAATCTTTCTTTTCAATGAACTCAGAGAAATTAGTAGTATAACCATCTTAACTATCATTTATTTATGATAATATAATAAATATATATACTATTTCCTTTAGCTTCTCACACTAGGGAGACAATATGATGCTTACACCTGTTTTAAGAACAGCAAAACCAATGCAAGAGAAAATAAAACAGACAATGCAGTCAGCAAATAACCTTGAGCATGAGCCAAAACAAAACATGAAACTACAGACACTACCTCTTGCTGGCTGAGACATCCTTCAACTGGGATGTAAAAATGCCAATGCTGATTGTCAAAGAGTCCTTGCATACATTACAGAAAAAACATATTTCTAAAATGACTGAGGCGTGTCAAAATGTGGGAACTGAAATTCAAAGGTACAGGTGCTTGCTTGAATTTTACAAACTTTCCTGCAATTCTGACATACTAAACATGTCACCAATATCTTTCCCAGTCTCACAACATACGCCACTCTAGAGAAAGCCAGTAAGCTCCTCAAAATCTAATTATTAAAACAAAAAGAGGGATATATAAGAAAACACTTCAATAGGATTTTAAATTTTAAAATTAAGGTTTCATAATTTTAAAATTAAGATTTCATCGTAGTACAGAAAAGCAACTCCCTACTCAAGCTGAACAGTGCAGCAAAGCACAAAAATGGGATTTTAAATTTCTAAATTAAGGTTTCATAATTTTAAAATTAAGGTTTCATAGCAGTACAGAAAAGCAATTCCCTACTCAAGTTGAATGGTGAAGCAAAGCACAAAAATTCCCTTCACTGCATAAAATCTGGTTCTCACAAAGATCACCTGAGTCATTTGCAACTTCAAAATTACACAGGTAAACAGGCTCCTTATCTTTCTGAGTTTGTTGATATATACACCCCAAGTCAATGGCATAGTTTACTGGACTTACGTTCTTATGTCTTTGATACAGTTACTTAGGAAATCCCAAGTCATCTCTTTCCTATAATGATACCTTCTCTACAGGGAGAACTTAACTGCCACCTCCTGGACCCTTGAGGGGATGTGGGGGGTTGTAGCAGGTTAGTCCAGTGGTTGGCACCTGTTACCCACACACAATATTTCCTGGCCAAAGAATTTCCATTATGCATAGTTACAATACTAATAGTAGCTTTGGTGTGCCTTTCTAGCCTCAGTGGATACTGAAGCACACCTGGACAGAGATGGTCAGTCATCAAGTTTTTAATACTGCTAGACTGGAGCTGGGGGGTTCAGTCTGGTAGGCATCTTCCCAGATACAGTATGCCCAGACTCATTCGCCCTGGGTGCCCACAGGAGATGACTTAGATTTGGGTTGGACCTCATGCAGATCCACCAACCTAACTATCACTCCTCTCTCCTACAATCTAACGCTAGAAAATTAAGAACCTAAATTGGGCACAGTGGCGCATGCCTGCAATCACAGCAGTTAAGAAGCTGTAACACGAGGATTACCCTGACTCTGATGCCAGCTAGACTACGTAGTGAGTACAAGGCCATCCTGAACTACACAGCAAGACTTTGTTTCAAAAACAAAAACAAAAAAGAAAGAAAAAAGAAAATTTAGCACCTAACAATTTATTAGTGCTAAAATCCAACTCTCCCTGGAATTAGTTTACCCTGTAATTTAATGGCAACACACCTTAAAGGCATCCTGGGCTTGCTGGACCTTTATTATGCCTCTCCTCAGGCACCTACCTTTCTCCTCTTAAAAGGGCTCCATGGAATTATCTATTCACTTTTTCCCTTAAGTTGTCAGAATTGGTAGTTATCAACAAGTAGGCAAGCTCATCTGGATTGATAGTGATACCTCTGATCATGCCATGATTTGTATCTGTCATCCATACACTTTGTTTTGTTTTGTTTTTTGGTACCAGGAATTGAACTCATGATCACATACTTGTCAGGCAGGTGCTGGTCCCATTACCATATATTTTAGTCCTACAATCACCTATAGGACTAAAAACCTATAGTCACAGAATATGATTCCACTAACTACTGTTACAGATCTTTTAAGGCCCTGCCAGCCAGTGCCACATGGCTCACTTCCCTTTCTCATTAAATTTACTATCTCTCAACTAAACATTATCCAAAGTATAGTACTCAGGACCTCGCACTTACTTGGCAGGTGCCTGTGCCACTGAACTAAACCCCCATGCAAGTCTAGACGCTTAACTAAGGAATTCAGCAGCTCTTACACCCTGAGGTGTAAAGGACAAGCCATTAGCATTTTGGGATATTGTTCCTTGTGTCAACTTGAGGTCAGAAGTTTAACTAAGTGATTCAGCAGGGGGCCAATGTCCTTAGTTTGTAGTACTCTCAGCCTATGCAAGAGGCAGGCAGGCAGATGGCATGAGTGCTGCATCTACCCCTGGGGAAGTAGCCTACATACAACAAAAGGCAAATTAGGAGGGACTGATTGCTGGTTCTTCAGGGGAGCTCTGGACTTTGCCTTCAGCTTGGACGTCATTTCCTGGCTTCTGGCAAACTGTTCAGCTTCCGCCTCTACTCTTCAGCCTTCATCATAGACTCTTCAGCCTTCTGTGGTAGATTCTTCAGTGTTCCATCACAGACGCATTGGCCTCTTGATATGGACTTGCACAGGACACTGCAGTAAGCTCCAGTCCTTGAGCTGAACCCTTCAGCCTCCAGCATGCTGACATCCCCTGCATGCTCCTTCATCTGACTTTGTGGCTGACCATTGTAAGCCAATCTTATAATTTCTTATATATTTATATATCTTGTTTTATATCTATTTCTCTAGTAAACTCTGACTGATACACTTAGTCTGTTTATGGTGCTATAATAAACTACCTGTATTGGTCGGATTTATTGATGCTGAGACAAAGAACCCAACACCCAAAACTTAAAGGAGAAGTATGCTATGCCCCCATCTGCACCAAAGGGTGAAGATCTCTGAGCCCTCAGCACCTAAAGGGTTATTTTACTAAGAAATTATTTCCAGCTTTTTCTGAATAGTTACCTTCTGACACACTCAAATGTTACTGTGGTACCCTCGGGCAAAGAAGTTTGCATCAAAACTAAAGAGGCAGGCTGTTTTCCAAGTGTGTTCTTTGCCTCCTGACTTCAGATCTCAATACTTTATATTCTTTTTAAAAGTCATGAAACAGGTATTGTAATTGTTAAGGTATGTGTAAAAATGCCAGACAAGGAAGAACAATGGGTTCTAGTCTTGGCTCTGTGCCTACAATGATTGAAATTTATTCAAGTCATTCATATTTGTTAGGGTTCACTAAAGGAACGCACACACACACACATACACACACACACACACACACACACACACACACACACATATATACAATTTACAAGGTAGGTGTCTCAACCCCTGGGTGAGTCCACGGAGACCCTAGAGAGGAAGTGGCGATTGGAAGAGACGAGACATGAAGAATGGAGACAAGGCAGTCCTCTGATCAAGTCTCATTTATTCAAGGAAAGAGTAGCAAATATATACGGTATTGGGGAAGGGGCTGGGTTCTGACACGTCATCAGGCAACAGCGGGAAGTTCTAGCGAGACCAGAGGCTATAGGGTAATTCAAATCTCCTGCGTGCGGGCCCATAAGGCAGGCTAATAAGCATAATCGCTGTACAGGCCAAACCACAGGGACATGTGACGGACTAGGTGAGGACAGATGGAAACTTAACTATCAAATAGAAACCTAACATTAAGATGCTTGTTGTCTTATTAACATAAGATGATGGCCAATTGCAGGGTTTCACACACTAGGCTTACAAGGTCTCCCTGCAGACTCAGAGGTGAAGGAATGCAAAAGAGTCATCAGTAGTCTGGAGCGCCAGAGCATTCAGTCAAAAGTTGAAGGCCTGGGGCTCACTGCAGAATTCTATGTGAGTGTGTATCAGGAAGCCAAAAATTTCTGTTGCATGACTAAAGAATCTGAGCTGGAATCCTGGAGAAGGCAAAGCAAAGACTAAAGCTCCTCTAAAACAGCAAAAGCAAGACTTCCTTCTTTCTCTTTATTCATCCAGGCTACAAGCCTATTTGTTTATTCCTGGGGTGGGGGGTCTTCTTCTTTATCAAGTCAATCACCCACACATAGCCAAGACTGTGCTAAGTCAACCCACAAGGAATTTCTTATTCAAGCATTCACTTCAATTAATCCTTACTCCATTTAACAACTATGAGCCATAAAGAAGGAGGCAGGGGTTGTATAGCTATATCTTAGTTACTTTTTACTGGTCACTGAAACAAAATACCTGATGGCCAAAGTTGCAAAAGGAAAGGTTTATTTCTTACAGTTTTTGGAGGTTTCAGTCCACAATCAGTTGGATTCAAGGCAGGTTGGTAAAGGCAGGGATGTAGTTCCTGGCAGCTGCAAACAGCAAGGAGGAAACTGGTAAGAGAGAGAGAGAGACAAAACTTTTTACTGCCATTGCATCACATCCTGGCTCCATCCCTATCTGGGTGTAGCATTGACACCATCAATCCAAGCACTAGACAATGAACCAATCACAGATACATAATGTAAACATATGAGGACTGGGGGTCCATAGACATAAACCACAACAAGCTACAAGATGTTTAACTATCTTTGCTAAACTGTTCCAATATTCAATAATTTAAAGTATGAAAAAATGTATTTAAAGAAATACATTTATATATGCTTTATAATTATAAAATACAATATAGATGCCATTGTCTTTATTTTTTTTATTTTGAAGAGAATAAAACTGAATAAAATCAATCAAAATGAAACAATGGTAAGGACTTCAAAACAATATAAAAGGAAATCAACAATTACTACCATAACGGCTCTTATCTTCAAAATAGCTGCCCAGACCATTAGATATAATAAAATCAAACAAAACAGAACAGAATAAAAACAATAAAAAAAAAAAGAAAGCAATTCGGGCTTCAAAACAAGATAATAAGAAATCAATAATGGCTACCATAGTATTTTTTTTCTATCTTCTTCTTCTTCTTTTTTTTTTTTTTTTGATACCGGGGATTGAACTCATGACCTCACACTTTCCAGGAAGGTGATTATGCCACCTTGCTAAATCCCCAGCCCCTATATTTTGCTATCTTTGAAATAGCTACCCATGCCATAAAATATAATAAAATTGTACAAAATGAAACAATAAAATCAAACAAAACAGAACATGAAAACAATACAAGGCTTCAAAACATGGTAATAGATTAACAATGGTCACTGCCTTCCCTTTTCAGATGTTTCCTCCCCCTTCACTTTCACAGTATCTATTGTGCATTTTGGATCCCACTAACTCCTTTAGTTTTCTTGTAGTAGGGAAAAAACACAATGTTCACCCATGTGACTCTGAACCATTTCATCCATTGGTATGATCTCTAGTTGTATCCATTCACCTGCAAGAGCCTTGACGTTACCTTTCTTTAGACCTGAGGAGCTTTCTGTTGTATAAAAATGTCTTATCTTTCTTACCCATTCTGCAGTTGATGGGCAAGCTACCTTCACTTTTTTCTGGTTTCCTGTCACATAGAGCATTATTTTCTCTCCTTTAACTTTCAGTCTATGGATTTTCTTTCAAGTTAAATGTTCCTTTTATAAAGTGTATTGATGGATCCTGTATCCTGATCCACTCTGCCAGTGTTTCTTTATTAGTGAATTGAGGCCATCTACATTAATGATCATGGCCAACATGCATGGGCTCCTCTCTGCCTTGCTATTTTCCTGCTTTTGGTTGCCTACTTTCCCCTTCCATTCAGTTGCTTGCATCACTTGGCAATGACCCTCTGTCGCTGCTCCTGGAACCGTGGTCATTTTAATCTAGAATATCATTCAGTATTCTTTTTTTTTAAGTTTTTTTTTATTATTTAAAGAGAGGGAAAAAAGCGGTAAAAGGGTACAAGTAATACAGAATTTCAAGAAAAAAAATAGACAGTAAGAAATCACTAGGTAATAGATTATACATTGTCATCCCAGAAACACTTGTCCAAATTACAAAATTAAAGCATACAAAGTGGACATTCATACAGTGAGATTGCAGACAATTCTGTTCAATGATCCAACAAAAACTCGGTAATATGGTTTTCTATCCTACACACTTAAACATACGTGCAGTTATATCCTTTAGATCACCTTCCTTTCCTCTCTTTTTTATAATAACAATTACACCTTTTGGGTTTTATTATTCCAACAGTTTCTTATAACTTTTTGTTTGAAGAGGAAAAAAAAAATGTGACAAAGCAAAGCAGAGTCAGTTAGAACAGAAGGAAGGATATAGTACATGATGCAAAAACAGAATACCAGGTGATCAACAGTGGTTACCATTATGCCTCTTGCTATCTTAAAAAGAGTTGCCTATATCATCAGGTATAACAGAATTGATCAAAACAGTACAGAACAAGACCAATAAAACCTACATTGGAGACCATACAGGACTTCAAAAGAAGATAATAATCAAACCGTAATGGGCATCATAATAAATCTTATTGCCTTCAAAGTGGTTGCCTATACCCTCACACTTGATACTATCAAACAAAACAGAATATAGTAAAATGAGTCAGAACAAGATGGGGAGAGCATTATAGGGGTTCAAATCAGGTTAAAAGGAAAACAAAAAAATACTATAATATATCCCGCTATGTTTTAATTTAGTTTTCCCTTGATTAAAAAATAAGAAAAAAATAAATTATTTTTAAAAAAGAAAAAAGGAGGAGATTGAGATAAAAGAGGACATAGCAACAGAACAACGTAAGTCAGAACCGAACAATTTAAGCATCATTGTGTTTCACCACCAGATAACCTGACATAATAGTAGTCGCCATAGTGTCTCTTTCCTTGAAATATTTTATAACTTTGCATATTATAGCATCAAACATATCAAGACATTGTGAAGCCATGCAAGAGAATGAAAGTATCACAGGGTATTTAGAACCAGCTAACAGAAAATGAACAATGGTTTCTATATTATCACTTTGCCTGTAAAAAATTTTATTTATACTATTGTATGTAGTAAAATATAATAAGACACAACATATTAAAACCAATGGAAACAGATGAACAACAGCTTGATAGGACTTCAAAACAAGATGATATTAAATCAGCACTAGCAATTATGATGTCTTATTTTCTTCAAAATAGCTATTCGTACTATCACAGACAATAAAATCGAACAACCTAGATTAAAACCATTCCAATGAGTGAAAACATTATATGGCTTCAAATCAATATGACTGGGAATCATGATTACCACATAATTTTATGTATTCTTAACATTTTTTACACTAGGGAAACTATTTGGTATTCATACATGTGAGTTTGATTTATTTCACTTATGAGTATGGTCTCAAGCTGCACCCATTTATTTACAAATATCTCAATGTGATCATTCTTTATACCTGAGTAGTACTGCATTGTATAAAAATACCACACCTTTTTATCCATTCCTCAGTTGATGGACACTTAGGTTGTTTCCAAGATCTGGTGATTACAAATTGTGCTGCTATAAACATGAGTGCACATATATCACTGTGGTATGATGCTTTCAGTTCTTCTGGGAATATGCCTAGAAGTAGAATAGCTGGGTCAAATGGGGCTTCCTATCCCAGCTTTCTGAGGAATCTCCAGATTGACCTCCACAATGGTTGTATGAGTCTACACTACCACCAGCAGTGCAGGAGAGTTCTTTTTTCCCACAGTCTCTCCAGCATTTGTTGTTGGTGGTTTTCTTGTCCATTCTTTCAGGAGTGAGATGAAATCTCAGTGTGGTTTTAATTTGCATTTCTCTAATGACTAATGATGATGAACATTTTTTCATGTATTTATTTGCCATTTGTATTTCTTCATCTGAGAATTGTGTATTCATCTCAGATGCCCATTTTAGGATTGGGTCTTTGAATTTTGGGGGTCTGATTTTTAAAAATTCTTTATATGTTTTAGACAGAAGTCCTTTGAGGGGCAGTTCACTAAGATCTTTTCCCAGTTTGTAGGTTTTCTTTTCACTATGCTGGATATTTCTTTTGGCGTGCAGAAACTTTTTAATAAGAAGTGATCCCAATTATTGACTCTGGGAAGTATTACCCGTGCGGTTAGAGTCCTGTTCATGAATTCTCTACCTACTACTATGTCTTCAAGGTTTTTACCCAACTTGTCTTCCAATAGATTTAGTGTTTCTGTTTTAATATTTAGATCTTTGATCCATTTAGATGTTATTTTAGTACATGGTGATAGGCATGGGTCTAGCTTTAGTTTTCAGCATACAGACAGCCAGTTTTTCCAAGACCATTTATTAAAGAGACTGTCGTTCTTCCAGTGAACATGTTTGGCCTCTTTATCAAAGATAAGGTGGTTGAGTGTGTTTATAGTTGTGGTTGTATCTTCTACTCTATTCCACTGATCTTCAGCTCTGTTTTGGTTCCAGTACCATGCTAATTTTACTATAGTTGCTTGGTAGTATAACTTCAAGTCAGGGATTGTGATGCCTCCTGCCTTGCCTTTGCTGCTTAGAACTGTCCTTGCTATTCTAGGTCTCTTCTCTCTCCAGATGAATTTTAAGAGTGATTTCTCGAGATCTGTGAGGTATGTTGATGGTATTTTTATCGGGATTGCATTGAATCTGTATAGCAGTTTGGGGAATGGCCATTTTCAAAATATTTATTCTTCCTATCCATGAGCAAGGGATGACTTTCCATTTTCTGAGATCATCTTCAGTTTCTTTTCTCAGTGTATTATTATTTTCCATGTATAGGTCTTTCACTTCTTTCATGAGAATAATTCCTAAATATTTCTTTTTTTTTTTTTTTTTGGTTGCTAGTGTGAAGGGTGTGGCTTCTCTATGTCCTTCTCTGTGATTTTGTTAGTGTATAAGAATGCTATTGATTTTTGAGCATTAATTTCGTATCCAGCCACATTACTGAATTTATTTATTATATCTAGGAGTCTTTCAATGGAGTTTTGGGGGTCTTCTATGTAGAGTATCATGTCATCTGCAAATAATGATAATTTAACTTTTTCTTTTCCTATCTTTATGCCTTTAATTTCTCTCTCTTGTCTAATTGCTCTGGCTAGTATTTCCAGTACTATATTAAATAGGAGTGGTGATAAGGGACATCCCTGTCTTGTGCCTGGTTTTAAAGTAAAGACCTTCAATTTTTGACGATTTTGTATGATACTGGCTATATTGGTTTGTCATAGACCCTTTATCATATTGAAGTAAAAACCATCTATTCCAATTTTCTGTAAGGTTCTTATCATAAATGAATGTTGGACCTTATCAAAAGCTTTTTCTGCATCTATAGAAATGATCATGTGATTCTTACTTTAGACTCTATTGATATGGTAGATTATATTTATTGATTTACGTATATTGAATGACCCCTGCACCTCTGAGATGAATCCCACTTGATCATGGTGTATGATCTTCTTCATGATTTGCTGCATCCTGTTTGCCAATATTTTATTGAGGATTTTTGCATCTGTGTTCATTAGGGAGATTGGTCTGTAGTTCTCTTTTTCAGTTGGGTCCTTTTCAGGTTTTGGTACTAGAGTAATATTTGTTTCTAGGAAT
Source organism: Cavia porcellus (assembly GCF_034190915.1). NCBI lineage: Eukaryota > Metazoa > Chordata > Mammalia > Rodentia > Caviidae > Cavia > Cavia porcellus. The sequence continues at coordinate 42,787,826 of NW_026947513.1, read as the reverse complement.
GATTTAGCAAGGATTGCTTCCCCTTCAATTTCATTGAAGAGTTTGAGGAGTGTTGGCATTAGGTCTTCTTTGTATTTCTTGTAGAATTCTGCAGTGAATCTGTCTCAGCCTGCGCTCTTCTTTGTAGGTAAGGACTTAATTACCATTTCAATTTCATTAATTGAAATTGGGTTATTCAGCAATTTTACATCTTCTTGACCTAGCTTTGTACTTCATATGCTTTTAGGAATCTGTCTATTTCTTCTATGTCATCAAACCTTTGAGAGTAGAGGTTTTCAAAATACGTGTTGATGATCTTCTGTATTTCTATAGGGTCTGTAGTGATTTTGCCTTTTTCATTCCATATTAGATGAATTTGAGCTTTTTCTTCCCTTTTCTTAAATAAGGTTGGCTAGGGGCTTATTGATTTTATTTATTCTTTCAAAGAACCAACTCTGTGATTCACTGATTTTTTGGATTGTTTTCTTAGTCTCTATTGCATTGATTTCTGCTCTGATTTTTATAATTTTCTCTCTTCTTTTGGCTTTGGGTTTGACTTGCTCTTTTTTTTCTAGATGTTTGAGGTGTAACATCAGGTTATTTATTTGTATTCGTTCTGTTTTCCTGGTGTGGGAACTCAGTGCAATAAATTTTCCTCTGAGGACAGCTTTCATTGCACCCCACAGATTCCAGTAAGTTGTATTTGCATTTTCATTTGTTTGTAGCTATTGTTTTAATTTCTTCTTTAATTTCCTCTGTGATCCACTGATTACTCGAGTGTGTTGTTCAGTTTCCATGTGTTTGTGGGATTTTTGCAGTATCTTTTATCATTAATTTCTAATTTCATAGCAGTATGATCTAATTTCATAGCACTATAACATGCAAGGGATAATTTCAAATCTTTTGCATTTATTTAAACATGCTCTGTGAGTTAATATATGGTCTATTGTAGACAATGAGCCATGCACTGCTAAGAATGTGTATTCTGTTGCTGTTGGGTGGAATACTCTGTATATGTCTATCAAGTCCATTTGTCCACAGGTGTGCTTAGCTCTTTTATTTCTTTGCTGATTTTCTGTCTGGTTGATGTGTCCATGGGTGTCAATTTTGTGTTAAGATCTCCTGTTATAATTGTATTACTGCTAATTTAATTTTTCATTTCTGTTAATAGTTGTTTTATATAACTGGGTTCTCTGGAATTTGGTGCATATATATTTAAGATAGTTATCTCATCCTCTTGAAGTTTTCCCCTAACCAGTATATACTGACATTCTTTATCCCTTCTGATCATTATTGGTTTGAAGTTCGCTTTGTCTGCAACAGAATAGCTATGCCTGCTTTTTTGGGGGTTCCTATTGCATGAAGTATTGTTTTCCTGTGACTTTCAGTCTGTGAGTATCCTTTTGGGTTAGATGGGTTTCTTGTAGACAGCATAGGGTTGGATTTTATTAATCCATTCTGCCAGTCTGTTTCTTTTAATTGATGCATTGAGACCATTTACATCAATAGTTATAACTGTTATATATTAGTTTATTGTTGACATGTTATCTTTCTGCTGTGGCATCTTTATCATTCTCTTCTGTTTAATAGTCTGCTTTGTTTAATGGTTTTTTCCTAAATGTATCTAAACTGTCTTTCAGTATTCTTTGCAGGGTCGGCTTGGTGATCAAGAAGTTTTTCAGCTGTTCTTTGTCATGGAGTTATCTGATTTCTCTATTGATTTTGAAGGACAGTTTTGCAGGGTACATGAGTCTAGTTTGGAAATCAATTTCTTTTAGGATCTGAAATACTTCACTCCATGCTCTTCTTGACTTTATTGTTTGTGCTGAGAAGTCTGCTGTGATTCTGATAGGTTTTGCTTTATAGGTGATTTGTCCTTTCTGACAGCTTTTAATACTCTACTGTTTGATTTCTGGGATGGTAATTATTATGTGTCTTGGTGTAGTTTTATTTTGGTTATGGCTATTTGGAGTTCTATATGCTTCATTGATCTTTATGTCAGTTTCCAATCTCTATTACTTCTCTAAATATCCTCTTGTCATCCTTTATGTTGTCCCCTTCTTTTTCATTTATCCCTATTAACCTTATGTTGTTTTTCTTTGCGTCATCTTGCAGGTGCTGAATTGTTATTTCCTGATTTCTTGTTATTTTTAAAAGATCTTTCTTTTCCTTTTCACTGGCTGCAATCTTGTCTTCAAGGTCTGAGATTCTATCTTCACATTCATTGAGGCAGTTTTTTACTACTTTCAATGGAATTTTTGATTTCCTGTATATCTCTTTGCATCTGCTTTATATATTCTATTTGTTTCTTATTTTGTTCATCCAAGGATTCTTTTTCTTTTGTTTCTCCAATTTTTTAACTGTGTCTTCTTTAGATATGTTTAGCATCTCCTTCATTTCTTTTATCATTTCTTCTTTTACCTGAGAGATTATTTCTAGTTTGAATTCCTTTAAGGCTTCCCAGAGTTGCTTCTTTATTTCAGTTACTATTATTTCAGGTATTTCAGTCATATGGCATGTATTTTCTTCTATGTACATGGCTCCTAGGTTTTCTTGGGATGCACTGTATGTTTGAGATTGCATTTTGGTCTTTCTTTTTGTCGTTTTCCTATATTTCTGTGCTTCAGGTGTTGTTCCAAAGCTTCCCCAGGGCGTGTTGGAAATTGTCTCTTATGTCCTGGACTCCTGGGACTCCTCTGGTGTGTAGCTCCCTCCTTGGGCAGCGAAACCCCCCAATTAAAAGAAGGTTGCCAGGCTCCTCCCAGGTAGACCTAAAGCCTCCTCAAGCTACACTGCTCCCCACTCTGGCAGCAAAGCTTCCATGAGGGAAACAAGGTCACCTGGTGTGGTCAAGGCAATCCCAAACCCTGCTAAGCTCAATCTAGTGTGGCTGCAAGCCCAGCGCACCCCCAACCCCCTAAAGCAAGGATCTCATACTCTCCTGGGGATTGGATGTTGTGTAACCATCCAGCTCCTTGGATGGCAAAGCTCCCCAGGCTGATAGAGGGTCCCCCTATGGCCTAGGTAGGCCTCAAACCTCCTCAGCAGGGCTGCTCCCTCCTCCAGGTGGTGGCAGTAGTGCTGGTGCTCTCCAGGCTGAAAGAAGGTCACAAGCAAGGTCATAGCAGTTTCCAGCATCTTGGCCCAGCTCCCCGCATCTTGACCCAGCTCCCTCTTCCCAGTGGGCAGCTGCGGTGTGGCCTTCGGGTGAGAGAGGGTAGTCCGCAAGGCTGGAATGGGGACCTGCAGCTCGGCCCAGCTCTGTGGTGTGGCTACAGTGGCCAGGCTTCTGGTTGGGCAGACAGTGGAGGGCCCGGAACAGGCACCTACAGAGGCAGCAGCCGCGCGTGGTCCAGGCTCCGTTACTCAGGTCGCTGCAGTCGCTGTGCCTCTGGTCATGCTTGCAGTAGGGGCCAGTGAAATGCGTGGAGCACACACAGAAGCTTCCCAGCACACAGGTGCCCCCATTCCTGCAGCAGCCCCTTCAGTATTCTTTGTAGGGTTGGTTTGGTGTTCATGAATTACTTCAGTTGTTCTTTGTCAGCAAAGTATCTTGTTTCTCCATTAATTTTGAAAGATAATTTTTCAAGGTAGATCAATCTGGGTTGGAAGTTGTTTTCTTTCCAGATTTGAAATACTTCACTCCAAGCTCTTCTTGACTTGATGGTTTGTGCTGAGAACTCTGTTGTGATTCTGATGGGTTTTCCTTTATAGATGATCTGTTCCTTTTCTCTAACAGCTTTTAATATTCTATTCTCATGCTGAATTTCTGGGATCTATTATACATCTTTGTGTAGATTTTGGTTATGGCTAATGGAGTCTTATATGCCTCACCTATCTAATTGTCACATACTTTTCCTATGCTTGAGAAATTTTCTGCTATTCTGTAAATAGTCTTTTTATGTCATTTTTTTGTTGACCCCTGCTTTTTCACTGGCACCTATCACTGAAATTATTTTTCTTTGCATTATCCTATAGCCACTGAATTATTTCCTAGTTCCTTGTTCTCTTTAAGAGCTCTTCCCTTTCACAATCACTAGACGTAAACACTAGATGTAATAACTAGATGTAAATGTCTTCAAGGTTTGAAAGTCTATCTTCAGTTGCTTTCAAGAAGTTTTGTCAGCTTTCAATCGAGTTTTCAATTTCCTGGCTATTTCTATTGTGAGAGACAACTCTAGTAATTCCCTTCGAATCCAAAACAATTGCTGTGACTTTGATTACTTGGAGACTCATTTCCATATACTGATATGTAAAAAGTTGGTTAGGGTATTTCCTTCTCTCTTCAGTTGGCTCTAAGCATTACAAATAAGGCTAGCTGAGGTGCTAATGTGCAAAGTCCATAGCCATCAAACAGTACTGTTTCCTTGCATGGTCCTCTCCACGATACAGGATTGAGCTTGAGAGATATTAGAGCAAATAGCTCCAGGAATCTCAACTGGGTACAAGCCTCAAGATAAGAGGCTATGACTCCCCCGGGCACAGAAATTTGCATATCAGAACCAAAGCGATAGCCCCCCAAAACATTTCCACTACTACCTTAATTGGGTTATATAAATTGATCCTTCTGCATATCTTTATCTCTACAAATTACAGAGATGCCATTCTTGCACCTGGCCAGCCAGCTTACTCAGTAATCCCCGACATCCTCACTATCACTCATCTCTGAGCTACCTCCTTTTCTTCATAAGATAATAAATGTCGGGAGAAGCCTAGGATTGAGGCCTTTGTCTGCACATCCTCACAAGGATTGCATTTAGGACCCCTTGGCTACTCTTAACTTGGAAGATGTGGTGTTTTTATTCTCTCTGTGGGTTGCATTGGTGGTGGTAGATTGGAATTAACTTGGTAGAATTCCAATAACGTCTCAATGGGATTATAAATATAAGCTTTTGGATTGTGAAGAAAACTAGAAAGATTATATTTGGATGACTGAACTCGATATTTGGGTTTACAATATCTTTGCATATGTTTCAAGTATTATAAATGTTTTTTATATTGTTCATTCAAGGTTTCCCTCATTTTCCCATGCTCCTATATTTTTTTAAATCTAGTATTCTTGGGGCTGAGGATTTAACTCAGTGGCAAAAATGCCTGCCTGACAAGCACAAAGTCGTGAGTTTGATCCCCAGGACCACACACACACATACCAAAAAAAAAATCTATGTATTCTTTAGAAGTGCTTCACAATTCTCAGTGATTTTCATTTCTTCTTTTACCTGAGATAATCTAATTTCTTTTATAGCCTCATGAAGTTCTTTACTTCAGTTACCATCCCTTCAGAAATTTCAGGTGTGCAACTCTCTTCTGTTTTTACATCCCCGGGACTTGCTCTGCTTCAGTTAGAGGCCAGAGACCACCTTTTGCTTCTTCATCTTGTCATATTCCTGGTTTTTTCCACACAAGTGAGTAGTGGGGTCCCAGGCACTTCCCACACTGGCTACAACTTCTTCAAAGCATAACTAGCTGGTTCTCCTGGCCAGTGCTGGCTACAGGTATCCAATGGTGACCACTGGGTGTGCTAGTGTGGCACTGGCTGCTACTTTTCCCAACCCATGCTAGCTACCTGCAGGAAGTTCTCTAATGGTGGCCATTGTGAGTGTGTGTGAGGACAGGGTTGGCTGCTGCTTCTCCTGACTCAAGCTAAATACTGGCAGAAAGTTTCCCTGGTGGCTGCTGGTGTGCATGCAGAAGCAAGGCTGGCCATTGTCTTCTGGACGTAAGCTGGTTACTAGAAGGAAGCATCCACGATAGCCGATGCTAATGTCTTTATAATGCAATGACCAACAGATTAAAGTATGTTACTGTTTTATAATATATGTTGAAAATTCTGATTTATGGAAATGTTATTTGCATTTGAGTTTTCAGAAAGATACATATTATAATCATACCTAAATAATGATTAAAATGGGATTTTAAATGCATTATGGTATCCTGGATTGGAATCTGGAACAGGAAAAAGTGGAAAAAAAAAAACCAAGTGATATTGAGTAAAATGCATAATTAATTATATTGTACCAATGGTAATTTCTTAGTTCTGAAAAATGGACCAGAGTAATATAAGATGTTCTTATAAGGGGATCCATGTTGCTGTTCAGGCCTTATACAGTCCTTCCAATGTATAATCTGGCTTTCTTCTATCAAAATGGTGCTGCATTGCAATTTCTCCTTCACTTCACATTTCCCCAAATTCCTATCGAGTCCTGATCTAGATTCCCGATCTTCCAAATGAGTGTACAGCAGAGGTTAAATAAAAAGAGATAAATTGTATGATTTTTTAGGGCTCTAGGAGGATCAAAACCCTTTATTTGGGTTCCCGACTCTGAGGGCAAAACAAAGATGTCTCTGGATCAGCCCACTTTTATTAGGACCAAAGACAAAAGGGAGGGAAAGTAAGGAAAGCGCAGGAAGTGAGCAGAGCCTTGGGAGCCACTTCAAAGACTTCTCCAAGTACCAAATTAAGCCAATTTAGGAGAACTTATCTTAACATATCTTATCTCTAAGAGGTCTTATCTCTAAGATAAGATATGGTAAGATTGAGACTGCAGGAGAGAAATTCCTTTAGCTGCTGTCTCTATTTACTTAACTAGTGTTGGAGCCAAGGTGTTTTCAGCTGTGACCTTATCTTGCCACAGCTGGCCTCCCAGGCCACTACAGGACTCAGCCAGGACCAGTGATTCATAGAGGTTCACTTACTATGAATCAGCTCCCATCTCCAGGAAAGGGGCCTGACACCTAGGACAGACTCACAAATAAACATAGAAAGCCAATTAGTAAAATTTAAATCCTGCTCAGAGCCGCTTTGCAGTGGTCTCAACAAATTCCTACAAATCTTGTTTGATGAGGTATTCCATCAATGGAATGTGGACTTCCTCTATGCAGTTTGCCAGTAAACCTAACTTTCATGGGACTCAGTTCCTGATTGACTTTAGCTAATTCAACTAAGAAATCTGTGTTACCAAAAATTCAGAAACACTTGCTTCACATAAAAGTGAGCAAGTGAACAAAAAAGTAACAAGCTCAACTCTCACATAGTTATTAAAAACAGTGAAAAAGGGGGCTGGGGGTTTATCTCAGCAGCATAAGTACCTGCCTTGTAAGCAGGTGGTCGTGAGTTCGATCCCCGGTACCAATAAAAATGAAAAAAAAAAAGATAAAAAAAAAACAGTGAAAAAGAAGTATAATATCATTATCACATACAATGAGACATATCTGGAAAAGTTGCAACAAAATAGATCTAATTATAAATTAATATTCTGAAACTAAATGAATTAAGAAAATATTAGATATGAAAGAATAACATGATTTAGAAAGAAAAATTCATAAATGACAGAATTCAGGAAAATTAGTAATCAAGAATAAACTAGGAATGAAAAAGTTAATGCATTCAATAGATGATTTGTTGTGAAGAACCTTAGCCAATTCCCAACAAATTTGTCTAGGTATTTTGTCTATCAAGCATTCATTATTCTCTAATAATTATTCAAGGGGGCTCATGAGAAAGATAGCTTTATCAATACTGATATCATATAACACTTTGTATCCTTTGGATATGAGATTTGATTTTGTCAGATATAAAATCCTTGGCTTAAATTTTCCTCTTTGAATGAATGTCCTAAATATATTATTTCACTTTCTTATAGTATAACATTTCACTGTCAAAATATCTGGTGATAATCCAGTTTTTCCCATTTTGTGAATGTGGCAAAATCTGTTAAATCAGGGTATTTGTTACAGAGCATGTTTGAAATGACTCACAATATTTCATCAAATCTCAGACATCTTTTGCAATGGTCTGGATCTTAAACATCACCTGAAGGCCAATGTATAAATACCATGTGGTAAAAACTTGATCTGCATCCTGTGGCATCCACAGGAGATGGCCAAAATTAGGAGCTGGGAGCCTAAATGGAGGTTGTTATGTTGGTGAGGAAGTATCAGGATACTGGGAAACTTGCTCCCTAACTGCCATGAGGCAGACAGGTCTCTTCTTCCAGGTATTCTTGCCATGATGTACTGGGCCATCTCAGGTACAAAGAAACAGGTACAAGTGATCATAGACTGAAACTCTAAAATTGTGACCATAGTAAATCTTTCCTCCATTTAAATCAATTATATCAAGCATCTATTACAGCCATGCAAAACTTATTATATTCTATAATGCTAAAAAAGAAAAATATATATTTCAATTTCATGAATGTTAAAACTCAAAATGTTGGTCTTAAATATTTTTATGGTGTATTTGTTTCCCACTGTTGCATAGCAAATCTATTAGCCCACAGTTTTGCAGGTCAAAATTGAGCTGGACTCTGCTCATCATCTCATAAGGCTAAAATCAAACAGCAATGAACTGTGTTACCTCTGGGACAACAGTTTTCTTCAAGCATATGCATGATGTTAACAAATTTAATTTCTTGTAGCTGTAGGCCAAGATTCCTATTTCTTTTTCAGCTATTAGCCAGAGGTCATCTACCTCCTAAAGACCATTTGTGTGCCTTGCTACTGTACTGTATGTTATCTTTTTATCTATTTGAAGCCAAGAGTGGAGAATCTCTCTCACATGGAATCCCCTTTACACTCTGAGTCTCTTTCCCCATGAAAAGCCACTCTTCTGAAAGGGAGCAAGGCAATATACAAATAAACAAATATGTGCTAATAGGAAGGTAATAAATATTTTTTAAAAACAAAAAGAATGTTGCATTTGCTTTTTCCCCTAAAATTCTGTAGAATTCTACTAGAATTTCACATGGCTCACATCATTTAATATAGGAAGCCCTTCTGGATCTCGTCATGGTCTGGAGGAGTCCATAATGTAATCTCAGGGAAAAGTTTTTGGAATTCCAAGTAATGTCAATCTACACTTCCACAGTGAGACTAAAGACACTAAAGCATATTTGTAGTTATGGAGAGCAAAGGAGGTCCTAAATCCAGTTAGAACAATGGCTAACTGAAACAAAGGACTCGACCCAGGGCCAAAGCCAGGTTTTATTAATTCATGAAGAGAGGAGTGGCTCAGGGATGAGTGACTGAGAGAATAGTGGGAAAAACACAAAAGCTGTGAGCTAGGCTAGGTAGGAGGCCTGGTAAAACCTCTGCAATATGCAGAGAGACAGAGACAGAGAAAGAAAGAGTAATCTGCATATCACAAATTGAGTATCTCAAGTTACAAGTTGGGCTTCACCTTTGACATGTAATCTTCAAGTCCTACAATGTCACAGCCTGTTTCTCAAGGCTCAGTCTCAGCTGGCAGCATGGTGTCACTTGGCCTAGCTCACATATGCTATTTGGGAGTTACAGACAGAGCATTACTGATCTGTTGCATTGCTTTCAAGACAATACATTAGGCACCTAAGCTAGAATCATTTACATTGCTTAAAGCCAATTTAGGGGGTGTTTTGGTTATTTTTATCTCATTGCTGGGACAAAATACCCAACACCCAAAAATGAAGGAAGGAAAGGTTTATTTAGCTTAGTTTTTGGAGGTTTCGGTCCATACTTAGCTGGTTCCAAGACAGGGTGGTGTGACTAGGGAGCAGACATTCATGGTGGCCACAAGTGACAAGAGAGAAAAGGGCAAAAAAGGGAGAAAGCACATCTCCTTCCCTCCCTGATATTCTATGCAGCTATCCACTCTGGTGTGGGTGCAGCATTCACACCACCAATCCCAGCACTACACAAAAACCAATTGCAAACACTAGATACAGCTGCCTCCATGACTGTAAGAGGCTTTGGAGGGGAGGGACATCCAAACACAAATCATAACAGAGTATAAAGTAACATCCTAGCCAGCTCTATACATATCAATACAGGGAAGTAGGACCAAATGTTCTTCTTGCAAGGAAAGATTTCCAGGTAGTCTTCTGGAATTTGGTTTGGCTCAATACCATTTTCTCAAAGAGGTCCCTTGATCTGAAACTTTCTCTCTCCTCTTCCCTCATCTCTTTTAACCTCTTTGTCTTCTGCTATTTTCATCATCATGCTAACAATTTTTTAAATCTTTTTTTATTTACTATTTTTGGCTTCCCATAATAAGATTGATGAAATCAGGGTGTATTATCTTTATTGCATGATTACCATGCATTAGCCCCTAACATTTCTTAAGCATTCCATAAATATTTAGGAAGAAACAAGGAAGAGAAATCAGGGGAAAGGAGGCAGAGAAACTGACAGTATCTGTGGGGGCAGTCAGTCAAAATATTTATAGTTGCTTACTTTAGAATAAACAGAAAGGATGGGGTAAACCCAGTTCTAGAGTAGAACCTTAAAAAGACAGGTTATAATCCAAAGTCATTTCCTATGCCAGTTAATTTAGAGAGTGAGGAAGATGTGAATTAGGATTAAACAGACTCTAACCTCTGGTGCTGCCTATTTTGTTTTCCATTTTAGCTTTTTAGGATTTTGTGTGTGTGAAAGTCCAAGACTCAGTAGCAATTTGACTTTCTTTGTGTGTGTGTGTGTGGGGGGGTGCGTACCAGGTATAGAACTTACAATTTTGTGCTTACCAGGCTTAAACTACTGAGCTAAATCTCCGACCCAATTTGGCTTGTTAATAGCAGGAAATTGTGATTCTCTCTCTTTCTCCCTTTCTCTGCTCTCCACCCCACTACTTCTATGATCCCACTGTTTGTATGTCTTTGAATCTTTCCCAAGCACTAGAATTTAATTAATAGGGCATTTCTAATTCTTATCTTTTCTTTTTCCACTCCCAGCCTTCCTCACCACCTATTCTGATGTGGTTTGTTTCTGAGATTTAATCTAGGCCCTACCCTCTGTCTAGCAGTGCTTCCCAGCAGGCTTCAGGATCTGGTTGTATCATCCATAATAGCAACTCTCTTTCTGTGCTTTGCCCCAGGCACTCTCCTGCTGCTAAGGCCATGGTAGTAGTATTCTTGGTAGTGGTGGTGTTTTTTCACAATGTCTTCAGTTTTTCAGGTTGCCTGAGAGGTTTTTGTACAATATACAATTAAGAAAATTTAAATATACTTCTTTGACACAATTTGACTTATGAGCACGTTTGTGTGTACATGAGCATATACATATATATATAGACACACACATAAGGATCTACATTATATATACAACTGTGTATTATCACTTAAAGTTGTTCATTACTAAAATGTCAAAGTGTTACCAATTCAGAAAATAAAACAAGAATCTGCCTCATAGGTGAGCCCAATGCCAGATAAGCAACCTACCCCAGATTGGCAGACTACAGATAAGCAACGTGAAGCTTCCAAGTTTTCTGAGATGTGCAATCTTGAAAACGTAAGGGAGAAGCACAAAAGGTCATGGGCCTGATACACTTAGAAACGGATTCCTGAGGATCTGAGCGAACCGCTTCCATTCCTTCACTCAGAGGCACAGGGGGCACCACTCTGTAGGAGGTCGGGATGGGCAGGCAGCAATCACCAGCTCCACACCAGTGAAAGCTTGGAGTCCGAGGCGTCTAACGGAAAAGGGGGGCACCTGGAGTTTGAGGTGTCTGAGCCTTTCATACTGAAGGCGTGAGTTGTATTAAGGCTCATGGAGAGTTCCTTTTCTTTCTGCCTGTTCCCACTCCTGCCATGGCCTTCAATAAATATAGCCACTTACGTCGACGTAGGCTTGGCAATTCTCAAATCCTATGCAAGAGCCTGTAACAGACTCTCATCTTCACACGAGAAAGAAATTCTAATTTAGTTAAAACATTAAATACTTAAACAAATATTACAAAAAATTCTATCCAAAGTACATTTTAAAATCTTGCAATATTTCTTCAAGTATAGTTAGCATGAAAAACAAATTCTCATGCTATTGGGATCAACTAATTTTCTTTCAAAAAAAAAGGCGACCCGGCAGTCAAGGCAAAGAGAATCAGACGAGCGTTCTGCAGTCTGCAACTGATCCATGAAGCTCCACTCCCTCGGCCCTAACGAGGCAAATTTCATGGCTCCAAAAAATAGAATAAAAATTTGAAAATTCTATTAAAACAGATCAACGCCTCACAGATGCCCAGTAATACCTGTTACATGGAATCCCTGCCAGCCTTCGGTTTTACTTATAAAATGAAAGGGGTTCCTTTAGTCGCTTTAAGGCTCTAAGGATTTGCGACTCAGTCCCTCGCGTTGCGCCCCTTTAGCCTCCCGCGTGCTCCGCGGCCAGAGCCAGGGGTTCCGCGCAGCTGGGCGCCGCCTTTCCCTCCCGCGCCAGCCCCGCCTCAGCCCCGCCTCAGCTCCGCCACTTCCTCACCTGAGCAGAAGCCGATGGCCACGCCCACACCGGAAGCCCGCCCCGAAGGCTGACGGAAAAGGCGGCCAACCCTGCAGCCCAGCCCAGCCCACCGGTGACGTCACCTCCTGCCCTTTAACCCTCCCCGAGGCCGACCCCCTCCCTGTCTCTCTGTAACGGGCGGCGACGGCGATAGCAGCGGTGGTAACGGCAGCATCTCGGCGACTATGGAGGCAGGCCTGGAGGCTGCGCCCCGCCTGCAGGCGTCCTGCTCTTCCTGGGGCACCAACAGGTAAGGGCCGCGGCAGCAGGCCCGGGCGCCGGGCGCGTGGTGGGCGTGGCGGCGCGGGCGCGGGTTCTGAGGCCTCCGCGCGGCCCGGCTTTCGGCGTTGTCCCGAGCGGCCCCGAGCTTCCTGCTGTGCCGCCGCCCGGTCCCGTGCAGGCTCTCCCGGCTTCGCTGCCTTTGCAGAGCCGGGGTACAGGTGGCCAGACCTCAGCGAGCAGCAGCACCTTCTTCTGCAGCTACTGTGTCCCGCCACAGTCTGAGGCGGGTACCAAGTCCAGAAGCGGCGGGTGGGTCGTTTCCAGCCGAGGAGGGGCTGCCGATGCACCTGGAGCTGCTCAGCCACCTGCTCAGAGCGAGGGAGTGTTTTACTCCCCAGTACCCTGCTGCCGTCGACCTTGGCCGACACGGCCAGATTTCTTGGGTGGTGCTGTGTGGTACGAATGAAACCGCCCCTTATTCGAAGCGCTTATCTCTCATCAGCCTTATTTTTTTTTAAATATTCTTGAAACTTTCAGTGAAACAGAACTTTCTGAGAAGTGTCATACTGTCCGGTAACAAAGCTGGTGAGAATGGAGCTCTTCCAGTATTTACTCAAGAGCTGTATCCGTTTAATTGTCCCACATAAGGAAGATGACAAGTAAAAAAAGTGAAGTAGGAATACTATAAATACTAAATTTTGTTTGTATTTTGCTACAGTACCAAAACAGGATGTGTGTGTGTGTGTGTGTGCTGTTGACTTCTGGTTTGTTTTCATAATTGCAATCAAGGGTTTTTATAGTCGTTATGTATTCAAATAGCTCGATGTTAATACCATTGATGGCTTAATCAGTGTGCTAAGATAATTGGTAACATTTTTATCATCTAATTTACAAATCCCGTGGTTTGTTTATCAATGGCAGGCTTAGAAAATTAGACTCCAGTTTTGAATTTCATACTGTCCTACTGTTTTTTGAATCCTTAAGTGACAGTAAAGCATCTCAGATTGGTATAGATTGTGGTTTCCCCAGGATGATAGTGACTTCAACTGTCAGTGGCTGGCACACAAATGCCCCAGGCTAGTTCTCATTACCTTTGAATCTCCACTTCCATTTTTCCTACAAATATCATTTTTCTTTGCAGTGCTATTAAAAAAATTGGGGCCCACTGCTGTGAATAATACATTACTACAGTAAGGGTATGTTCTCTTACTAGTTAAAATTTATTTTTAAAATTCTAAAATGCACTCAACAGTTAATTTGTTAAAAAAAAATGCTTCCTTTATGACTATAATAAAGACAACGAGAATTAAAATCTGTTTTGGCGGGGCTGGGGATTTAGCTCAGCAGCATAAGCGCCTGCCTTGCAAGCGTGTGGTCGTGAGTTCGATCCCTGGTACTGGTAAAAATACAAAAAAAAAATCTGTTTTGGCTTATGTTTGTGATACCAGTTAGGCTTAAAGATGAGTTACTGTTTGTGTGGGTGTATCAAATCTGGAGATCAGGAGGGATCACATATAATAAAACAAAATTAGAGTTCATTAGTATATGGTAAATCCTGGAACTGAATGAGTTAATGTGTAGAAAAGGTTCATCAGAATGAACAGCAATGAATCATAATGAAAACAACACCTGAAATTAAAACAAGCAGGTTCTATAATCTGCAAGACACATAGGACCAAACAAGCATTAGTGAACTAAACAAGCATTAGTGAACTGAGTTTCAACACATTTTTAAAAATCTAAAATGATGATAAAGTATATATAGCATTGTAAAAATCTTTAATAACATGTGAATCTAGGCCCATTTATAATTAAATGTTATGATGCGTAATGTGAAAAATAACTATACTTGCACTTAATCTTTGATTTTTTTTTTTTTTTCCTCCCCAGTGCAAGTAAAACTTTGCCCATCATGTCAGCAGAATCTGTGGAGATTGATGATGCATTGTATAGGTAAGAATGTCATGAAGACTGAGATTTAAGTGATCTGTTTGAGGATACTATTAAGCCTATACATAATTTTATTCCTATATATGTATGTGTTTATATATGTGCACACATATATTGTGTTTCTCTCAAGTTAATTTAAGGTTTCTGTGATTTATTTTTGCGTATTTATAGTCTGAAAGTTTAATCTCAAGTAAATCTCAGTTCTTTTAGATTAAATGATAAGTTCAATAAGGATTTTGCTGTCCACTACAAGACTGGACAAAAATAGTTTTTGATAATGTGGGGCTTGGATGAAGAATAAATAGTCCATTTCACCCTTCTTATACAGTAGCACCCAAAGAATGTGAGTATTTCAGTGTAATTTTAATAAAATGTTGCATCTTTATAATTTATAGATGGTAGAGAATGTTATGACCAAAGAGTTGTGATTTGAATGGAACTAAATGAGATTATTTTAACCATATTTTTTCATGGCAGCAAAGTATTTTTTCAATAATTAAAGAAAAATTAAAATCCTATTGATATCATTCCTAAGAATGTCTTAGAGTTTTTAAAAGTTCTTTCTGGTCAGGGAAGTGCGTGCCTGTAATCCCAGCACTCAGGAGGCTAATGCAGGAGAATTTCCATGAGCTTGAGACTAACCTGGACTACATAGTTAGCTCAAGGGCAGGTTAAAAATTATTATTTTCTCTGTATGTAAACATGGAAAAATATGTAGGTAGAATTTAGAAGAATAGCTTCATGTATGTGGAATTCCTCTTTATACTTTTTATGAGGATATAAGTCAGTTATGAACACTTCATTGTGATCTAATATATATCACCTGGTATTTTGATTCCAAATCCTGTTTTCCATAATATACCTGGAAAAAAAAAAAAAGAGAGATAGAAGGCTGGGGAGCTAACATTTAATCTTGTTTATATGGAAAGTATTTCCTTATAATCACCTGACTATAAAATATACTTCAAAGAGTTGTAAAATTGTTTAATTGTGGTGTTCTTGAACTCAAAAACTGTCAATTCCTTGAAATCATATTAGCCAATTTTATTTACTGCCTAGTGAGGACCAATGTTATTTTCAGGATTTGGGGCAGTGATTTATCTTAGATACTACATGCCATTTGTTATCTAAGAAAGACGTGACTGAAAGACACTCAATATAAAACAGATTAGAAATCCAAGATGGTGCTATCCCTGAAGCAGAGAGCAATCCTACACCAAATCCCAATCTACTACAATCTTAGACTTCTCAACTCCACAACTTGGAAGCAAGAGATTTCTATAATTTATAAAATACCCAGTATAAAGTGATTTTGTTATAGCAGACTGCACAAACTAAGACAATGAGTAAAGTGGTTTTACCCAAGAAGAAGCTCTCTGCTTCAGGGAAAGCAGCATCTTTCTGCCTGATCACATGGCTAAGGAAGTAGTCCTGCAGGTCTGTTACAGAGGGTCACTGATTGCACTCATGAGGTCACTTCCCCAAAGGGCCTACCTCTTACTACTCTCGTTCAAGACTAAGTTTCCTTATGAATTTTAGGGTAACACATTCAGATGGTAGTACTCATGGTGTTTCTTGTACATGTGTATATGCATCTGTCAGTGTTTTAGGAAAGTTTATGTGTATGCATGTGAAGGGTGTTGGTGTGAAGCATTCCTTTAGTGATTTTTCTCTAGTTTTGTTATCAGAGTATTGGTGAGTTGTAAGAGGTAATTTTTCTGTTCTCCTTTTCTGGATCTTTCTAGCTAGAAGTTTATCAGTTACTGTTTTCTCAAAGAACCAGGTTTTGGTTTCATTGATTCCTCCCCCCCCCCCCAAAGTTGCTTTTCCATTTTATATCCTAGTGGTTTCCGTTCTTAACCTTTTTTGGATTTCTCAAAACTTATTTTCCTAAGGTATAATTTGAGATGACTAATTTGTGAGAACTTTCTTATAGTCATGCATTCCTTAAGAATAGGAATACAATCTGAGAAGTCATGAGGCTATTTGATTATTTAAAAATGTCACAGAGATTGTGCTTACACAAGCCACAGTTACTGGTTTATATTCTCAGTTTGTTGGTGATATGGTTGTGTTGTATATGACTGTTACCTTGGCATGCTAATAGTTACCTTCTGCATCCTGCTTTATCTGCAGCCTATAATCCAATTAATTCCCTGGGCTGTCTTTGGATGGATCCCAGACCACAAGACCATAACCTGGTTACTGTTATGTATGTGTACATGCCTTTTGGAGGACTTTGTTTGACTTTGTTCTACCTGTTTGTCCTTGTTATGGCCTTATCTCTAGGAATTATGGGTTTGTGAGGAGGAGCCGATGGGAAACTCAGGATTAGAGTTAGTGATTAAGTGGCTGTGTATGTGTCTAGTATAGTAGCCATAGAGTGAAAACATACAAATATATTCATAGGTGTGTGTACATATGCATAGATGTGTTTTTTATATGAAATAAGTTTCTTTTAAGTTTGATAGCTACCCCTTTTCCATTTTATTGGAGATGGGAGGGGTTTCTTACCTGTGTTCCTCTGTTCTTGTATTCCTCTCTGCTTTGCCTATCAGCTTTCTTTGGTTAATCTCTTCATTAGAGAACACTCCTCCCTTTGTTGTAAATTCTTAGGCCATTGTGCAGTCTGGTGCTTTTCTGTATCTGGCGTAAGCCAGTGAAACAAACTGCAGAAGCAAAAGCCACTTTTAGTAAAATTTTTTAATTTCCTAACGAAGTCTAACGAGGCTCTTATTCTGTTCTTTTCTTGTCTACAAACCATATCTCTACATGTTTGGTTTTATTTTTTTATTTTGCCCAGTTTTCAACTGTCTTAGGCAGGAGAGTATGTCTGGTCCCTATTTGTTCACTGTGGTCCAGGAGAAGAAGTCTTATGTATATATCATGTGCCTTTTGTAAGCTGCTATTTCTCATACCTCTTTTAACCTGGTCTAGATCTCTAGAATGTATCTCCTTCCTTTCTTGATTAATCTTTGAAATAATCTTTATTTTTAAGAATTCACCTTGGATAAACCTCATTTTTAAAAATTTCCATTCCTTCCACTATTAGAGATAATCACTTCTTTGTACCAGATTCTCAATGACTAGTACTTCTATCTTATATCTGTCTAGTACTTCTATCTACAATAGTCTTGTAGAATTATTTCATAATTTGCCTCTCCCAAGCAGTGTAGCTCATACTGTTACTTTATGTTTTGTCTTATTTAATATGTAATCCTCATCTTACCCATATGAAATTGTTAATGTTTTGATTTCTACACAGTGGACTCCAGCTAGTACCTGACTCTAAATCAATATTTTAATAAATGTGTGTGTGCATAAGGAAAGTAATTGAAGTGCATGTAGAAGAGATTGATTGGATTGAAAGGGACTCAAAATGATGTCATGCTTGAAATTACGGAATTAGGTTCATCAGAGAAAGACAACTCTGGGACCTGAATATCATCTTCCAGTGTGTGAAGGGTTGTCCCATCAGAGTGGAACTACAGTGCTATGGGTCCAAGAAGGTAAAATTAGACGTCGTAAGAGAAAACTAGGATAGTATTGTTTCCTGGTAAATTAGAAAAATTTAAATAGCTAGGACTCTAAAAGTAAGTTGGCAGTCTTGGTGATTTCTTGTTACTTGGTGTATTATCTGACATGTAACATGCCTACTTAATGGGGCCAGCTGTAACGTAACAGTGCAGGGCCTCCAGTGCACACTCAGCTCCTTAGATCCCACGTCTGCTACTTACCAACAATATGAACTTCATAGCATTTAACTGTCATTGTGTTGCTAAGTGTACCTGACTTACTATCTTGTACAAAGTAGGCACTTGAATAGTACCCTTAGGGCTGGAGGTAAGCCCAGTGGCACAGCCCCTGCCTGGCAAGCAAAAAAGTTTGATTCCCAGTACCAAGAAAAAGAAAAAAAATAAATAAATGAATAGTACCCTTGCTGCTACTGACTGAACATGGAATAGTATATGATTTAGATGATTGCTCAGAGTCTGAATTTTGTGATTCTTCGGATAACTTTGGTTCATATATAAGTTTTATTCATCTTTTTTAAATTTATAACCACATTCATAACATGGTTATTCATTATTTGCATAACTAATCTTAAAAATAACTTCCAAGAAAAGCAAGACCAAGATGAAAAACATTTTCACATAGGTCTTGTGACTGTGACAATAAGAAAAAAATTGGAGTCCTTTGCTTAGTAGAGATAAATTTTTATGTACCAGTTCATTTCTTTCAATGAATTAGCAAATTGTTTTTATACATCTGTACTAGGACCTTAGGTCACTGAGTAAATAAGTGCACAAGGGAAAGGCCTCGCTTTAGGGAATCTGTAAACACCTAGGAAAAACAAGTAGTAAAAGCCTAGTTACAATCATTGTGATAAATTGAATATAGAGTGTTAGGGATGCACATAAAAGTGGTCCACCCCATGGTAAGAAAGGATAGAGGAATCAAGAAAGGCTCTCCTAGGTGAAAGTAATGTGTAAGTTGAGCCCATTGAAGCATAGATTGTTGGGGAAGAAAAATACTCCACACAAAATCCAGCAGTAAATTAGAACATACTGTTACAGTTGAATGGACCAATAATGGTCCAGGTTCTTGTGTGCAATGAAAAACTTGGAAGTGTGCACCTACTAGTAGTAAATAGCTGTGCTTATTGAAGATTACAGAAAAGGTAGCAACAGCAGCAGAAAAGGGGCCAGTAACTCAGGCTTTCATAGTTGAAAGACCAGATACCTCTGCTTTTGGTGCCACCCACTGAATCTCTCACTGGCACCTAGGAGATGACGATCTCATAGGCTTTTTATGTCACAGTATTTATTACAGCACACTATTTTCTTTCTCTCTGAAGATAATGGAAACAGGAATAACTGTAGTATACTATTTACAGATAAGTGGAGTGAAGAGATTAGCTCCTTTGTTTCTAACTACTAATAGCACATTTGGGAAATATGGAAACCTTTAGTATAGCAGAAGCATGGAGCTTGATGGAGGGGGACAAGGGAAAAGACTAGGGCTTTTAGGAAGGTCTACTCTTAAACAGTTTAGGCTTCATTGTAAGTGAAGGAAGCAACCCCAAGGGTTTTATTATATCAGACTTAACTTCAGAGCATAATTCACTTTTTATAGTAAAAAGTTAACAAAACTGGAAAAATAAGGTAGTTTTAACATATAATTAAGAATTGGGAATGGCAGACCTTTGGATAAAGAAGACTTATTCTTGGGTTTGAGGTTCCACACCCCAACCCCAAACCTTATGAAATGATTTGACTTCCTCAATTTGGCTGTACATCTGCACGGTGCTTAAGAGATGGCAGCAGTAAGCCTGATTTGCCATTGTTAAATTTTTTTAAATAAATGTTTGCTTTATTTGCAAATTTTATTTATTTATGTATTCATATTGGGGGTCAAACTATGACCTTGCGCTTGCCAGGCAGGCGCTTATGCTGCTGAGCTAAGTCCCTGGTCCCCGCCTTTGTTAAACCTTACATCCATTTCTTGCAAGTTACTTCTGTGTGCTTAAGTTTCCTATTTATAAAGATGGAAATAATAATACAAATTATTTCAGCTTTTGTAAGGATTAAATAAGTGAATACAAGTATAGCATTTAAAAGTAAATAAGCTACATAATAAAAGTAGGGTTAGATATTACTGTATTGCTATGCCAGGCACTATTTAAGTAGTGAGACCTAAGGAGAATAGAACACCAGAATGTCAGTTTTTTGAAATGTTGCTTGTTGATCAAACGAACACATCAGCAGATGAATGGATAAAGAAAATGTGGTGTTTATACATGTACAATATTATGGTGCCATAATCGAACCATTTGTAGCAAAGTGGAGACACCTTGAAAATACGAATTTAAGTGAAATAAGTCAAACACACAAACTTAAGTACTGTATGGTTTCTCTAGTGAAAAATCCAGAGTATAAATAAAGAACAAAATAAAAGATAAATAAAAGGACCCAGGGAGATAGATTCATTCCAGACAGGAAGGGACCAAGAATTAAAGGGGACAGGAACCTTAAAAAGAATGAAACTAACATGGTTCTTCCTCTTGGAACTAGTAATAACTCTCATTGCTTCTGCCTGTGATGTTCATCCTGTGAATGGTGATAGTCTGCTCATTAATTCATGTTTATGTACCAGGTACCCACCCTGAAGCCACTATATATCACACACCTGTGCCAGTACATTAATAAAAAACAGTTACTACAAAGGAAAAATACAACAGCTACAGAAGGTTTTATCTGCTTGATTATAAAATTAACCTGATGCACATATTCAAACAAACATAAAATGCACATTCTTTTAAAAAATACAGTGTTTATAAAATTGACCAAAAACTTCAAATATTTTAAAATGAAATCACACAGATCGTGTATCTTTTCACAGTACATTTATGCTAGAACAGAAAATAAACAAAAAATTCCTCAGAATTTTTAACATACAATTTGGATTAACACGTAAGTCATAAAACAGTTAAAGTGGAAAATAAAGTACTGATAAAATTTGGGGTGCTCTTAATAAAATGTTTGTATTATAGGAACTCTGAGAATTTTTGTTTCAGTTAAATAAAATGTGGAAGGATACTTGAGTAGTGTAGAAAATGCTTGCAGAATCAAATTGATTAATACCACTCAGAGAGTAGCCCTGTATGTATATCCTTGGAAAATCATGTCTAAACAGCAATATGAAACTACAGGGGCTCTAACACAGTACAAAAAGGGGTAATTTAGTACCTGTGTTTGGGAGAGCAGTTTGGCATGTTCTAATAAAGGTAAACTTGTCTGTGCTTTTTAGGCCTCCACTTCCCTCCTGAGTGTACACTAGAGAAACAACTGCAAATGTGCGCCAGAATGCGTTTACAAGGCTGCTTATAGTCTGCTTATTGGTAACTGTTCAAACCAGTAGAATAGCTAAATGATGGTATGTTATTACAATTAACTACTCTAGTACAGTAGACTAGAGCAGAGTAAAAATTGCTGGCCAGTTGCAGCCATCAGAATAAATGAATCTACAAATTCAAAAGAAGACATTCAGAGCCAGGGATTTAGCTCAGGGGCACAGGTGCCTTCCTGGCAGGCTCGAGGTCATGTTTTCAATCCCTGGTTCTTTTTTCAAAAAAAGGAAGACATTCAAAGTGATCTCATTTATATAAAGTTGGAAAGGAGGCAAAACTTAAGGTTATTATTTAGGAGTACACAAATATTGGTAATAAGATTATCTAAGAAACATACATCCTGTAATAGATATTCAATATGTGTATTTTTAAGTTCAAAAACAGACTTTAGATACTGGTTGAAAAGAAGTTTGGTTTTTTTTCTCAGACTCATGGCAATCCTCCTGCCTCAGCCTCCTGAGTGCTGGGATTATAGGCATGCACCACCACACCAAACACAAGTATTTATTTTTTAAGCAAATGTATGTTATGTGTTTTAATTCCAAAAGTAAGTATTACCCAAGGGTTTTTGAAATTACTGTGTATACTAGATCTTTCAAATAAGCCTAATAAGAACCCATTGGGATCATTAAGGGTGGAAATAGCGTCAAGCTTCCCATTATAAGAGGAGATAAATTGTACTGTCTGCACAACTTCTAAGCCCGTGAGTGAGAGCAGCAGCAAGGGGGAAACTGCAGCGCACCTCACACGTGCATCTGCCCTATCCAAAGAGAGCAACTCCCACCCAATTCTATTTGTTGCCTTGAAGAGATGTTGATCTTACTGCCAAATTATCAAAGTTTTCAAAATTTGTTGTGTGTTTAGAAAGTTTTAAACACTTCAGATCATCCCAAACAAATCTAGCAAGATCAATTTAATGTCTATCTAGGCTTATGCTGTTAGTTTGCAAACAAATTTAAGGTGTACATAATGTGGTAAAACAGTATTTCTGTTATTCATTGTGTTTTCCGTGTAGTCGACAGAGGTATGTCCTCGGAGACACAGCAATGCAGAAGATGGCCAAGGCCCATGTGTTCCTAAGTGGTGTGGGTGGGCTTGGAGTGGAAATTGGTGAGTAGTACTTTTGTTCATTATTTTATATGGCATTTGAGTGACACAAATGATTTAAAGAATTTCAGGAATTAGATACACAACGTTGTTCAGATTTAGCTTGTATTTTTTTGCCAAGACTATTACATGACACTACTATGTTCTTCCACATGAAACTAGTAACTCATTGCTTTTATTTTTATGCTGTTAATTCTGTTAAGATTTTTCTGTATATCTATTCATTATGATAGCACACATACATGTGTTCAAAAAAACATGTTTGGAAGAATACCTTAAAATTTTAGGAGTGTCATCTCTGATATAAAATTTTATCCCTTTTAAATTTTACATATAAAATTTTATTTTTTATTTTATATATGAATTCTATTCCTTTTTTATTTTAAAGATAATAAAACCCAATGAAACAAAACAATAAAACCAATCAAAACAAAGCAGTGAAAATGGTACAGAATTTTGAAGCAGGATTAACAATGGCTACTATAGTATATCTTGTCTTCACAATAGTTGTCCATTCCATCATACATTATAAAATCAAATAAAACAATAAAACCAATCAGAACATTTTGAATAAAACAAAACAGTAAATTGGAACAAAGCAAAAACAGTGAAAAGAATACTGAATTTCAAAAACAAGACAAGAAGAATCCTCATATTTGCTATATTTCATACTGTTGTCCTCCTAATGGATTCTCAGACTTTGGGTCCCAGGGCTGCAAAGTCAATCAAACATTGCAAACATTCATTTGTTTTTGTACCTCAGTTGCTATCAACTCAGCCTGTCCTCCCTTGCTTAAGGGTAGGGGAGTCTAGATTCTCAGCCTTCTTAGCTCTCACAAGGGTCCATCTGACTTTTCTATTCTTTGGCTTGCATGGCTTACTAAAAAGGCAAATTGGCTGCTTCTTGATTTTGAAGGTTTAAGGTAAGAGAGGACACACTGGCTTCTGCCTATTGCTTTTATGTTAGTCTATATTTTCTAGTGTTTTTATTTACAAATAATTTATATTTCTTGAGAAGTTAAAAAAATATATCCAGTCAGATGTGACTAAGGTCCATAATAAAATATGAATTCTTTATATTTCTTTCTCTTTTTCCTTCATAGCAAAGAATCTTGTTCTTGCAGGGATTAAGGTAAGTGAATGTATATCTTTAGTAACAAAAATTGTTCAGTAATTGTTTTTGTTCATTTGTTACGGTAATATTGTTTACACTTTGGCTTATTATTTTACCCTCTGTTCTTTAAAAAAATTATCGTGAAATTTCAAATTTAGGTGAAAATGGCATAGTTTGACAAAACTCCGTATATCCATCACATTGTTAAAAACTCAGGGACACATTTATTTCACATATTTCCTTCTCATTCCCCACTCACCCAGCTACTAAATTTATTTTGATGTAAATTGCATTCATTATATCATCCTTGAATATTTCAGTATATTTATTTAAAAGGTAAAGATATTTTTTATAAACATGACCACAACACTATTTGCATACCTAAAAATATAATAAGCCCTTGAAGTTGTTGTATTGTGCTTTGCTGTAAAACCATTTATCTCAAAATTTAGTAACTTAATAGTTATCTCTCTTGCTGTGGGTCAGGGTTTAAGTATGTTATAGCTGGTTCTTTGGCAAACGCATCTTGCCGGAAAGCTTCAGTAAAGGTATGACTAGGAATTGCAGTGGTCTCAAGGGTAGTTTGGCAAAAATTGGTTCTTTGTTGTTGGCAGAATTTATGAGTTGCTGGACTGAGGAAGTCAGTTCCTTGCTTGGTGTTGACCAGAAGTTACTCCCAGTTCCTTACTAAGTGATCCCTGCAATATAGCTCACAGTATGGCCATTTGCTCATCAGAGCAAGCACAAGAAGGCAAGAAGGGGCACGCTGACAAGACAAGTTACTGTATTCATCACAGTATCTCAGGAATAGGTCCAACCCACACTCAAGGAGGGCATTACCCAAAGACCTAAATACCAGGGGATGAGAGCACTGGGGCCATCCTGCAGGCCTTCCTAAAGCAGTCCTAAAACAGCTAGAGTGCAGATTTTCCCAGTTACCCAAAAATATCTTTTTTTTTTAAATCACATTTTGTTCTAATAAGTAAAATTCATATACCAAACTTGCTTTCTTTTAATTTGTAGGCTTCCCTTCTTTTTGTCAAGACTACTTCATAGACAGTATTGTGATCTCCCATCAGGAGGCAATAATACAGCACCCTGCTCTTCTTTCTGTGACTATGCATCATTAACAGTCATTGCCTAAATTGTTTTCTTAGGGACAGCAGTTACCTTGTTACCTCTGAATCATTTGTTAACTATAACAGTATTTTGAAAAGAAAATTTTCCATTTCCATCACTTTATTTACTTTTATAAAAGTATATTGTATATTGTATAGGGACAGAATGGGTATTTGATTTTTCCTTTTTTTAATCGCAGCTTTCAATAATGAGTGATTTCATATCATCCATCCCCGTAACCAGTGAACTCTATACATGCCTTAATGAATCGCTGGATTTTAAAATATTAGATGTGTTGTGATCCATTATAGTTTTATTTTCATTGATGTGAAAGTTATTCTGTATTTGGTTATTGAGATGCTCTTTCATTTTGAGCCATTTTGACAAACCCAGTATCTTTGTCACGTTTGGTAGTCTGATGTAGAGCACTGATCCAAAGTAAACACTGAAATGCCTGATACTAAAGATTAGGGTGAGATTATACTAAAAATTTGTAATTCACATTCGAGATTATCAAATATTTACTTTCTTGATCTTGTATTTTTATTTTTTCTGACTTATAGTAAGTCTTGGTTCATAATGATACCAGCCTAATTATCTGTCCTTCATTATGTTTAACTTCTATGACACAATTTCAAAATACCAGTTTCAATAGTACTAAAAATATTTTATTGAAAATACTTAAAGGGTGGGGGGGGGGCAGAGCAAAGATGGTAGATAGATAAATAGCTGGCTACAGGGGCTCCCTGAGATAGTCAACTTAGAATTCAACGTAACAGAGCGTGGGGAACCCCAAACAGAGGGAGAGGAATTCTCTCATCCCAAGAAGAAACTAAGGTGAGAAGAACCAGTCAAACATACAGTCCTGGCCAGCCGTACCATCGTGCAGCCCTGAGTGCCTTAGGTCGTCCTCAGCCACCGAGACAGGCCATCCCCACGCTCCAGCTGCCACCTCCAACTCTGTCGCCACAGGCCCGCTGAAGGCTGGGGGAGCAGAGCAACTGAGCACCCACCAGCTACCCCCACTGCTTCTGCTGTCTCCCTGGATCCGGGCCGCGTCCCTGAGAGCACAAGGAGGGTGCATTGTGGCATCTCAGGCGTGGGACCAGACCTGCTGGGGCCCATCACCCCCTTTGCCCTTGCCGCTTGTGTGAGAACCCAAGCCTGTGGCGCCGGCGCTGAGCAGGCCCCCTCTGCCAGAGCGCCCCCTGAGGTCACTGGGTGTGCAAGTGTATTTTCACTGCCACCAGGCCAGCATGGCTGGAGCCCTCTGGAGCCGCCACCACGAATG
The DNA here is from genome assembly GCF_034190915.1 of Cavia porcellus. NCBI lineage: Eukaryota > Metazoa > Chordata > Mammalia > Rodentia > Caviidae > Cavia > Cavia porcellus. The sequence continues at coordinate 42,761,885 of NW_026947513.1, read as the reverse complement.
GAGCCCAGAGAATCTGCTTCTGAAAGAAGCTTTTCAGACAATAATCAAAAACACAGAACCAGAACTTTCCGGTTTCCTGTCGTGCTCCACCAGCTTCGGGGAATTGGGCCTGCTTGCGCCCTGAACTCTGGGCTGGGTGGCCTGGGGTGAGTGTCCTTGCACCATCCTGACCCCTGGGAGGGAGTTTAAGATACGTCAGATAACAGGAAATTGGGGAGGGCAGCAAAACCCCTTTCAGCACGCTTCTGAAAGATTCTAAGCAATACAGACAGGGCCAGAGACCTCCTGGACACACTTGTCTGAAAGAACCAGAAACATGACAAGAGACAGAAATTAAAAAAACCCTCCAGCTGCTGACCCTGGAAAAATAAGCCTAGGAGAGGTAAATACAGAAGAGAAACAGTGCAGTAGTCATGTAATATTAGACACAGTATCAGCAGACATAAAGAAATACCTTCATGACCTCATAGACGAACTTAAAACTGTACTTCTCATCCTAGTGAGGCAAGATATAGAGAGATTAATTAAAGAAATAAGCCCCTCCCAACAGAACACAGATGGAAAAACGGAGGAACTCAGAAAAGGAAGAGAAACCTTTGATGAAGAATATAAACAAAATCTAGAATATGTGAAACAGATCCAAAGAGATTATCAGGAAACTAATAACTCCATTGCAAGCTGGCAAAATGCCTTGACAGAAGCTAAAGTTAGCCTTTTGAAACTTTAAGAGAGATTTATGGTCTGTGATGTGAAAGAAGAGATCTCTTAAAAATAACAAGGAACCAGGAAGAAACAATTCAAAGGCTAGAAAATGACAAAAGGATACATAACTTAAAAATAAAACACAAAGGATACATAACTTAAGAATAAAGCATGTGAGCGAAGAAGCAGGAGTAACCACAAATGAACTACAAAGACTATTCACAGATATAATTAAGGAAAACCTCTCAAGCATAGGAAAAAGAAATGATATCCAGATAAATGAGGCATACAGAACTCCAGCCAACTACAACAAAACAGATCTACACCCAGACATATAATAATCAAGATTGCAGAAATCCACCACAAGAACAATATTAAAAGCATCCAGAAAAAAGAAACAAATTACCTACAATGGAAAAACTATCAAAATAACGACAAACTTATCTACACAAACTCTCAAATTGAGAAGAGCCTAGGAGGAAATATTCCAAGCCCTTAAAGAAAATAACCTCCAAACAAGACTGATGTACCCAGCGAAACTTTCTCTCAAAATTAATTGAGAAACAAGATATTTCCAAGACAAGGAGGAACTGTGGGAGTTCATGGCCACAACCCAACCCTAGAAAGAATGCTGAAGGACATTCCAGAGGGAGAGAGGAAAAACTACCAGCAACAATGGCAGAGAGGCCTCAATGAACGGGGCAGACAGTGGAATGAAGGAGTAAAGTGGACAAATAGTATTAGTAAAGTGGAGTAGCAGACATGGACAGAGACGGTAAGCTATAATCTTTAATATAGATAGCCTTGACACTAAAATTTAAAAAAAGACAGGCGAAGTAGAATAAGAGACAGGCTCCATTGAGATGCTCTGAATGGAAATACACTCAACCTGAAAGAGGGTTAATAAACTGAGTCAAAGATGAGAAAACAATACTATATGTGACAGGAAACTGAGAGAAATAGGGACAACTCGCCCAGCAGTCACAGATAGATTGGAAAGCTGTGACACTTTTGGACAGTGTAGAACTACACAGCTGGAAAAAAGGAAAACCCTATGACTTTAGTAAGTAAAGGAGTACAGCTCAAGGTCAAGCTCAGAGGTAAAAAGGTTTAGCAACACTCAGATAACAAGTTGGCCCCCTAATCTAAAACCTAAAAGAGCTAGTGGGACCCAAGATATACAAAGCATCCTGAGAAAGGGAAAGGGGAGGAATTGTCTAAAAAAGGAAAGCAGAGGACATTGTTAATAGTGTATCAGGATTTAAAAGTCACAGTAGTCTTATCACTCTGTTTAGTTTGATTATATTTTGTTCCAGTCTGTCTACTCATATTAGATTTGAGGGCACAGACAACTAATCCAAAAATAGCATGTTATACCATGGTAACTATCCTTAATTTCCTATTAACTTACACTGAAATCCTGTATTACTTACATTGTTTTACCATGACTGATCTTATTTGAAGCTGGTTTATTAGACCACTGTTTAGCCTCGACTGATTTTACTCGAATGTGGTACGCTTGATAGTATCAAGTCTTAAGAGTAGAGGCAACTACTCTGAAGATGACAAGATGCAAAAGATACCTATTCTGGTTTTGATTATGAACTGCTTTGAAGTCCTACAATGTCTTCAAAGTTGTGTTTTTATTAAAATAGCCATGTAATGTTATGTTCAATTACATTATGCCTGATGATATGGACAATTCTATTGAAAATAACAAGAGAAAGCATAGTAACTACTGTAGATCACCTAATATTGTGCTCCAATATGTCCTTTTCATTTCATGTTTTTCTAGGAATTTATTTTGTTGTCTTGTTTTGATCTGTTTTTCCCTATAATACAGAAAGGATATATATACATGTAGAGATTCACACATGGGAAGAATTTCTAAACTGTTTATGGGAACAGATTATATAATACCCGATGTAATGAACAGATACTCTGAAGAAGAGACACTAAGAAACCCAATGCTAATTCTATAGCATTATGATATAAAATCTAGCAATATTGTCATTCACTGTTCAGAGTGATATTAGTCTAGTCTCATGTTCAATTTTAGCATATGTAAAGATAAAGACAGCTACTACGAAGAGATTGAGAAACATTATGGTAGACATTGTTGACTTCCTCAAAATCAGGTCTTGAAGACCTAAAAAGCCTTCATCATCCTGTAATGATTTGATTAGTTCTATAATGTTCAGTATATATTCACTGTGTGTGAAGGACAGTGAAGATCTCCAGTGGACTTGCTTTGAAATCTGTGTTTCTTTAAATTATTTCCTATAAACTGTTTTGTTATGTTTAATCTTACCCTGTTTAAGATAAAAAAAAAACAAGTGTGTAGGACTGATAACCAGATTACTAAGTTCTTGTTGGATCGTTGAGCAGAACTGTTTGCAGTGTCATATGAATATCACTTTGTATGCTTTAATTTTGTAAGTCGAGCAACTATTTCTAAGATGACAGTATGTAATTTATCGACTGGTGATTTCTTACTGTTTGTTTTTCTGAAATTCCGAATTGTTTCTACCCTTTTTTTTTTCTTTCTCGTTAAATAAAAAAAAAAAAGAAAATACTTAAAGTGTGTTTTGCCTCTTTAAATCCCACTTGGATGAGATAGATGAATTAACTGCTTCTGTAAGTCACTTGTAATTTCTTTGGGTAGTTAGGTAAGCAACTCAGTAAACAGTTTAGTTGTTTTGTTCATTTTGCTTTGAATATTTAGGAGTTGCTTTTTTAAAATTTGATTCAATTTTACTGATGTGAGATTGATTTTATCTAGTCATATTGATTTTTATCTAGTCATATTTATAAAATTTTCACCTCTTTCTATGCAATTTCTACCTTCATTTACTATATCGCTCCCTGTCAGTGACTTACTCATTTGTTTTTTTTTTATTTAAACAAGCAAATGCATGCATACTTACATGCATATTTGTATGTGTGCATATTTTTATTTCTTCTTGCGTTTCATAACTACTATGCTTTTCTCTACCTTTTTTACTTAACAGTGTATCTTAAAGATTACTACATAGTGGTTAATATATATTTTTTCATTGTTCTTGTAATTGCATGGGTATTCATTGTGTGATATATCACATATTGTATCAAATTTTCACTCTTGGATATTTTGATTGCTTCCAGTTTTTTAGCAGAAGTACATTTAGTGTCCTTGCTCATACATCTTTCCCAGCAAATTTTGGTATAGATTCCCACAAGTAGAATTTCTTTATCAAAAAATAAATGCATCTTTCATATTGGTAGAGATTGCCGAATCGCTTTCTGTTGTGGTTGACACCCTTTATGTGTCGATCAGTATTAGAGGAGATTGGCTGATTCATCTCTTTCTCTACAGTAGAGCACACTATCAAACTTTTGGACTTATGCCAATCTAATGTGTAAGAAAAGGTGGTTTGTCCCTGGGCAATGTTAAAAATATTTACATATTTTTAAGTGCTATATGCATTTCTTTCTTTTTTTGAGACAGGGTCTCGCTCTGTAGTTCATGCTGTCCTTGAACTCACTGTGTAACCCAGGCTGACCTTGAACTCATGGCAATCCTCCTGCCTCAGCCTCCCAAATGCTGGGATTACAGGTGTGTGCCACCAGGCTCAGATTTTTACTTTCGGGTTTTTTTTTTAGACAGGGTCTCTGAAAATTCTAGGTTGTCCTTGTACTCACTGTATACTCTAGGCTGATCTTGATCTCACAGTGATTCTGTTGCCTTTAGCTCCCAAGTGTTGAGATTACAAGCATGCAACACCATACTGGGCTTTCTTTTTCAGTGTTTTCTTTATACATTATTTGCTTGTTTTTCAGTAAGATTTGCAATGTCCTGAAATTGGGCATGGCCTGTAATCCCAGTGTTCAGAAGACTGAGACAGGAGGATTGCTGTGAGTTTGAGGCAGCCTGGGCTACATAGTGAGTTCCAGACAGCCTGAACTACATAGTGAAACCCTGTCTCAAAAAAACAAAACAAAAAAAAGGTTGAAATGGCTTAGTATAAGCTACAAATATTTTTTCTACTTCATTAATTGTCTTTATTACACGAAGTGTTTTTAAATGTTTATATAAATGTTCTAAATATTTGTATTATAATATTTTAACATGCTGTTTTTATAAACATGGGTAATATTAGTATTTAAAAGTTTTTCATCAGCAAATTGGGGTTTGCAAATATATATAATCATGTCATTTCCCGATCTATTTTTACATCTTTCCAATTTTTATGCTGCTAATAATTTTTGTTGTTTGTGTACACATAATAATAACTAATAGAGTAATCACTCTTGTCCCATTCTGGACTTCAACAGACATCTTCCTCTTGTTTTGAAGGCACTTACAATCCATGATACAGGAAGATGCCACACATGGGATCTTGGGACCAACTTCTTCCTCTGTGAAGATGATGTTGTTAATGGGAGAAACAGGTGAAGATATTTTAATCTATTGTCATGAGTTTTTTTTTTTTAACTCAGTTGTGTAGAATATTTTGTATTTAAAACAGTAGTTCAGTCATTGTTTTTACTTGTCATCATAAGCATATATACCGAAATATAGACTTAGATAACTATATTTGTAAGAGCTTTGATACATTCATATTGCTGCCTAGAAATGAATGTTTTGAGATTAGTAAAGGAAGTCTTTAGTATTAATAATTAAGAGAGAGCTTAGAACTGTCACAGTATGCTTTGAGATTGACTTACTGTGAAATATGGCAGTACTGTACATTTTAAGATTATGTAATTATAAGACAGATAAAATCTTTTCTTCTACAATTTATTACTTCATTGAAATTTCATAACCTATTAGGTTCTGATGTGGTTGAAGTGTCCAACTTTAAGAGACTGTGTACTAAAAGAAAAAACTAGTAAAAATATTTTTTTAGGGCTGAAGCTGTACTTCACCGTATTGCAGAGCTAAATCCCTATGTTCATGTCACATCGTCTTCTCTTCCTTTCAATGAAACTACAGATCTCTCCTTCTTAAATAAATATCAGGTTAGTACACCATTCTGTGTTAAATGTTACTGACAGATTCCAGCACAAATTGTTAAGTATATATATATATATATATATATATATATATATATATATATATATGGCAGTGATGGTGAACCTTTTAGGACTTTTAGTGATAACAGATAGGCAGTTGTAGCATACGTGCCATAGGTTCACCACCACTGATATATGGTGTAACTAGTTTAATCTAGTGTGTTGAAGAGCAAAAAAAGAAAAAAAAAAAAACGTTTCCAATTAGAAGACTTCTGTTTAAATAATGTGTTATTTAATGCTCCATTTTAGGGAAAATACTTAAGAACTGCTGATAAAGCAGTTATATCAGTTGACTTTATTCTCACAGTAATATGCATTTAAAAACTGCCTAAAACTCAGTGGTTTGCAGCTACATGTATTTATTTTTTTTCTCATGCTTTTGCATGTGAGTCAATGACTGTAGCTATTCTAGGCTGAATTTAGCTCAGACTGAACTTGAGAGTCTTAAGTTCTTCATGTCTCATGACCTAGAAGTCTACCTAGATCGTTTTCTATTGGAATAGCTAAAACACAGAAGAGTACCACTAAGGCTTATTTCAAACTCTTGTGCACATTATTTCCATTAACAGCCCATTGACCAACGCATGTCACATTGTCAGACACAAACTCAAGAGTCACTAAAGTTGGTTCTTCTCTTCTTCAGAAGCTATAGGTAAACAGCACAGTTACAGAAGAGTGAAATAAATGAATCAGTAATTCAGTCTACCACAGTTACCAAATCTGTAAATAATAGGAATAAAATTTCCTAGCATGCTGGGTGTTCTAGATTAACTATATTGTCCATGATTTTTCCTGTGGATAAATTATGCCTTTATACACTTAAAAATTAAAGTAGTCACATATAGTAAACTACAAAACATATCTTAAGAGGCTTAAAGAAAATTGAAATCACGTATTACCTTATCACAACAGAATAAAATTAAAAATTAAAAAAAGAAACCAGAAACTGAGTCCTTGAAGAAATCAAAAAGAATATTTAAAAGTTTCTAAAAATGAGTGAAAACAAACACACAACATACAAAACTTACAAGTACAACAAAAGAAGTAATGAGAGGAAATTTTATAGATACAAATATCTACCTCAGAAAAATAGATTTCAGATAGCCTAATGATGAATTTCAAAGATCAAGAAAAACAGGCAAACTAAACTCAAAATTAGAAGAATAAAAGATTATCACAGAGATGAATAAAATAGAAACAGTACAAAAGATTAATGAAACAGTTGACTTTTTGAAAAGATAAAATCAATAAACCTATAAAAAAATTAGAGATGAAAAGGAGAAATTACAACTGATAGCACAGAAGTAACAAATGCTATTAGAAATTTGTACAGAAAACCTTACACTAACCAATTGGAAAGTCCAGATGAACCCATTTATGGACATACACTACCTACTGAAACTGAAGCATATAAACACAGAAAACAACAGATGAAGATTGAATCAGTTAAGGTCATCCAAAAGAGAGCGTAACAGGAGCAGATGGTATCACTGCTAAGTTTTGTTGGACTTCTAAAGGACTAATGCCAATTTTTCCAAAGTACTCTGAATTAAGAGAGAACTCATTCTGGCAGCATTACCACCATGTCAAAACCAGGTAAGGACACAACAAACAAAAATTAGGCAAAGATCCTTGATGTAAACATGCAAAAGTGTGTAACAAAAAAACTAACAAATCAGATTCCACAGCACAGCTAAAATACCACTCACCATAATTAAGTTGGATTTATGTCAGGGGTAGATATAAGGATGTTTCAAAATATACAAATTAGTGGAAGTAATGCATTAACAGTAAAGCATAAAAGTCATATGATTATCTAAATAGTTACAGAAGAAGCATTTGATAAATTGCAGTCTGCTTTCGTGATAAAATTTCTTTAAAACAATAGGTACAAAAGTATCATAGCTCTACATAATAAAAGCTAAATGAGGAAAAGCTGAGTGTTTTCCTCTGGCATCTGGAATGAGACAAGGCTATCCACTTTTACCTGTTTTTCATTGTACCCAAAGTTTTAGCCAGAATATTTAGGCAAGAGGAAGAAAAGAAAGACAACTAAGAAGGGAGAAAGTCAAAATACAACCACAGGCGTGTCAGAATCTTCCTTATATTCATGGCATCCCCAGTGAGATGTGTACAAAGCATGATAGGCCTCTGGAGGAATGTTGATGTAGATAAACTAAATTCACACTTGAATATACTCTAGTGAAGCTAAGATGTCCAGTCCATGCAGACCTGTAGTGAGGAAACACAGGACTGAGAATCTAGCTCTGCTGCTTGGTAGACAGCTGACCCTAATGAGTGTATTTGAGTTTTATGAACCTAATCAAATTCTGATTTTAAAATTTATATTAGATCATGAAAAATTAAGCTTTGAAAATGATTTACTGTATTAAATGATAGAATTGGAAGTTCATTAGTAATATTGTAAAAGCAAACTTTGTAAATCTGTTGAATATCAGAACTAAAAAAAGTTATGCCAACTAATCTCTTAATATTGTCACTTTTAAATTAACTTGAAAATAATACTGTATTATAGTGGCTAGGTAACTGTTTCCACCATAGTAACAGATAAAACAAATCTCCAAATATTTGGAGACTAAATAGACATAACCTAAAGTGTTAAGCTTTGCCTTTTAACATGGACAGATATTCTCATACATATGTTACTTTTTAATTTTGCTGTTATATTTCTAAGGGTGTTAACTTTAGAAAAGAATGTAATAAGATAGTAGCTTTTATGAGGACAACAGTGTATTTGTAGCACAGTTATAACTGAAGAGCTTCTGACTTAGAAGTTATTTGCCTAAATAATTTTATATTCTGTGGTGTTTAATTTCTTTATTGTCAACAGTGTGTAGTTTTGACTGAGATGAAACTTTCATTACAAAAGAAGATCAACAACTTTTGCCGTTCTCATTGCCCTCCAATTAAGGTAATTATCCACATTTAATGACCTATTACCTGCAGTTCATCAAAGGAAGAACACCTACTATTAAAATTTGAGGTTTTTATTGAATTATGTAAGAATCTCTTTTATAAGATAATCATGGTCCAATTGATATCCTTTAATACTGGTGTCATGCTGATTTCTTGTTTTTAAAACTAGGATGTAAATTTGGATTATGGATAAATTGCCAACATTAAAGAGTTAAGGTTAGGAATGGATGATAAACACTGAGTACATACATTTTTGTCTTTGTTTTGAGGGTCTTTACACTGAATTATGTCTTTAGCTAATTTTTCAAGACTAGGTCTCCTTAAGTTCCTGGTAGGCTTGAATTTGTCGTCCTGTCTCAGCCTCCCAGAGTGCTGGCCTTGCAGCTGTGTATCATCACCACTGTGTCTGATTGCATCATCTAAGTTTAAACATGGTCTGATGGCAGTTTTTCAGAGGTTTCTTATTTCATTTAGTGAGTATTTATTAACTATTTAAGTCCTGTAGAAGAAAACGGTCTGAGCCAAGAATAAAGACAGTAGTGCATCTACATGAAGTTGGATGAGGTCTATGTCATTCCTGCTGTATTAGAAAGTCAGGACATCTCCTCTAAAAAGATGACATGGAATAGATGTCTGAATAAGGCAAACGGACCAGCTATGTGAGGGTCTAAGGAAGAAGATTCAAAGCAGAGGGATCCGCATGGATGAAAAGCTGCAAGTGTGCAATACAGCTCTGAATTTGAGTCCTATCCGGAGGCAAGCCAGGACCAAAATGGACTTAGGTAAAGAAAGGAAGATAATTCTGGAAGGTTCAGTTTAGAAAAGTAAGTATAGGGCCATACCTTAGAGGCTCTGAGGATATTTCAGTTTTAAGCCTCTGAGTTTCTATTTCTGTTTTGAAGAGTCACTTTGGCTTGCTGTATGCAGAGTAAACTGTATCAGAAGTTTTCAGAATGTGAAATGAATACGCAAATGAGAGTATCTGAAGCCCTTTCAGGCATCTGCACCATCAGACTCTTTCCATGATATTTCTAAGATATTACCTTTTTCATTCTTATTTTTTGATGAAATGCACTGGATTTTTTAGATTCTGTGTTGGTATTAATGTTCCTCTGTCAGCTTGTAAATATATGTTTGTTGATGTATTCTTGTGTTAACCACAACGGTTTACCCCCAGCCGCACTCAGGCAGCCTGTTTGTTTGCACACTGACTATCGCAAGCCTCACTCAGACTGCTGTCATTTCAGCCAGTCAATTCTTATATTAAATGACTGTGATAAATAGTGTCTTATAAAAATTAACAAGATGTATGCAATTTTTGGTTATCCTATATTTAAATAATTGGACTGGTAAGTAGTTAAATTTTTATTTTAATTTCTAACTCAGTAAAGGTTAATAGGTATAACTCATGCAAGCAGAAGCCTTTTAAATTCTCAATAATCTTTAAGAATATGAAGTGGGGCCAGAGATTTAGCTTAAGGTAAGCCCAAGGTCATGAATTTGATCCCTGGTACCAGAAAAAAGAAAAAATATGAAGTGATCACGAAGAGGTGAAAAAAAGCTGGGGTTAGTAGTGCATGCCTGTAATCCCAGGTCTGAGAAGGCTGGTCAGGAAGGAAGATCACAAGTTCAAGGCCAGACTGGAGTGCATAGTGAGTTCAAGACCAGCCTGGACTATGCAAGAAGATACTGTCTCAAAACAGCAATGACAAAAAAGAGACCTCTCAAGAAAGAACTGTGACATTGTAAGTGTAGCATAGGGGCGACTAGACCAGTTCAGAATTACTGCTTAGTGCCCCTTAAGATGCTGAAGTCCTACATTAAAAAAGGTGAGAAAAGACATAAAGAGAAGTTGTTACAGCCAGGCATGGCAGTGCATGTCTAGAATCCCAGCGTTTGGGAGGCTGAAGCCGATGGATCACCATGAATTTGAAGGCTGTCGGATACTATATAGCAAGACCCTATCTCAAAAATCAAACAGCAACAACAACAGCAAAAAGATTGATAGAGCTTGTAGGTAGAGAAGGATAAGCTTTGAAAGAGTGATAGACCAAGAATAATTTCTAAAGTTTTGTCCAGCAACAGTTCTTCCCCTGTAATTGAATGCATGTTCTTAACTCATCCTCTTTGGAAGGTGAACAAAGTACCTTTGAGATAGGCACTAAACTAAAATTATTTTATATGATGTACATGTTCTGAAAATTTTTGGTGTATGGTATTTATGTATCATATTCTGTAACATTTGTGCTATAGTTCACAGTTTATGGTAACACAGAGCAGTAAATTTAAGAGGACACAAATGTTTCGTGAAGTAATTACAATATGTTGTACAGTCTCTGTTGTGTAATTGATGTATGTTTCTATACTTGAGGGTTTTTTTTAGAAATAAAAAAGTTGCCCCAGAATTTGCAGCTTCTAAAATTTTAAAGTGAGGAGGAAGAAGTATCAAAATTTCTGCAAAGTTTTATGCCTTATTAAAGTAATCCATTGTGGTCAGTAAATTCAATACATGATTGAATGGGAGATAGTATTCTGATAGCCATCTCATAATATAAAAGGTGTAGATTATGTTGATAAGTCTTTATACCTAAATACAGTTTTATTAGAAAAATGCTGCTTTATGCTAGATCATATATGCTATAGAATATTCCTTTTTTAAAATTATAAATAGCTCAAAAATGATTTTCAGTACAAAACTGATTTCTACAGATTCTTAGAATGAATTCATTCCATGTTATACAAATTCCTTTTAATAAAACAACTGATTAAGTTCAGGAACCTAATTTTTACCTGACTTTGGTTTATGCTTTTAATTCCTCAGCCTTTTTTGTATAGAGTGCCCACCACTTTTAGCGCTGATCCATTTTTTTATTAGTTCTATCACTTTTAATGAATGGATGCTCCCTTCTTTTTTTCCAGAATAACAAGTAATTTGCTCCTAGACCATTAAATCACAGTATCTGTTTCTTATATATTGTGCTTGAATTTTATGACAAGGCCAAAATTTGTGTTCTTTAATAATCATAGAATGTATAACGATAATAAACTAACAGTATTTGCAACTTTATAATACCCAGTATTCATTCACCAAATACCAAATTGATTGATTTGTAAACTAGAACAATTTAGTGTATTCATAACTCACTTTATATGCCAAAGGTTATATTTAATTATAAATAAAATTGTCATTAAAGGACTGAAGATAATTGAGGTTTTTTTTCAATTCTTCCATTTCACAGTTCATCAGTGCAGATGTACATGGAGTTTGGTCACGATTGTTTTGTGATTTTGGTGATGAATTTGAAGTTTCAGATACAACAGGAGAAGAACCAAAAGAAATTTTCATTTCAAACATAACGCAAGTATGATTATATTAATGAACTTTTTCAGTAAAATATTTTAAAGTTGATGTGAATGCTGGTTTTGAAAAGATAGTTTTTGCACAATATTTTGTAAGCAGTATTTTTAGTTTCATGGTGTTTTAAGATAATGGACTATTTTATCTATTTTTGATTGAATTATGTTAGAGCTAGCTTGAAATTGGAATAATGTTAAAAATATTTTTGGATTCATACAGCTGGCATGGTAGCACCTGCCTGTAATCCCAGCACTCAGGAAGATTGTCTCAAGTTTGAGACCAACCAGGGCTACAAAGTGAGCTTAAGGCCAGCCTGAATTGCAATAGAGAGACCCTGTCTCAAAAAGACCAAAAAAAAAAGGAGAGAGAGAAAAGAAAAAGAAATGTTCTTCATTCACTAACATTGTTATATACTTTTTTTTTTTTTGTCTTTTTATTTTTTATCGGTACCAGGGATCGAACTCACAAGCCGCACACTTGCAAGGCAGGCGTTTATGCCGCTGAGCTAAAGCCCCAGCCCCCATTGTTCAATACTTGATAGAACATAGTTTCCTTTCATAAGTGTTAATTTCAGCTTTGTTCTGACATGTTTCTGTCATACGTGCATTGTGACTCATTTACTGAACTGGTTAGTGTGTCAGAACAGGTGTACTCAATATGTAATACTGGCCCCAACAGTGGCTATATGCAAAAAAAAGGCACAAAGCATCTTAGACAAAAGCTATATGTAGAAGGGGACAAGCTTCAGAATTGATTTACTTTGAAATCAAAAGTAAATTTGCCAAATTTTCCTGATTTCATATAAGCTTGAATTTTTTTTTCTTTTTTTTTTTTTTGATTTCCTGAACTGGCAAAATCATTGATTCCTTTCAGTACTTTTTTGTTTTGTCCTAAGTATTTTACTTTATATGTGTTCCTTACAAAAAGGAAGTAACCACAGATGCTGTAGTTAGCTTATATTAAAGCCCCCCAAAAACAAATATAAGAGAATTAGTAATACACAATGACAAAACAGTATTTGTGCTTCTGACTTCATATTTTATTTCTAAACTCTGTTTAATGTTTTCTTTCTTATGTCTTTTTAAGAAAACTGCATTGAACAATCATTTTGTGATTTATTACCCACCCCAGTTCTTTCAGATTTATTAGTGTATAGTAAACCTTTTATTTTCTATAGTTGGTTGTTGTTTGCCCTGAGAATAACAGTGTTAGAGTACATACCAAAAGTTAGTGTGTATTCTTTATTGCATTAATACTTTCTTGTATAAAACAGTACAGGAAAAAAATATGATAAACTACACAATATTTCTTATTTTAAAATACTGGATAGGGCCGGGGATTTAACTCAGCAGCCTAAGTGCCTGCCTTGCAAGCACACAGTCATGAGTTTGATCCCCGGTACCAAAAAACAAATAAATAAAATCCTGGACAAGCTATGCACTACCAGACTCCTGTTTTAAAATCTCCATCCTCCTTCTGTACATTTCTTCAGTATTCAGAATTAGGCTTTTTATCTTTTAATCACCAGTTTGACTTCTAATGTCACTTTAAAATATACTCTATAACTTCTTTTTAACAAGGCACAAGAATCTTTGTATCTGTGAAATACTCGAATTGCTCTGTGATACTTCTGAACTCCCACAAAACATGAAGTTATATTTCAAGATTCACTTTAAAAAATAGTAATAACCTGGTCATTATTTTTTGTCATTTCTTTAGAGAGTTGTTTTCACCAAGGAGGAAGAAGAATAGCTTCGAATTTGAGTTTGCAATTTACAATAACATAATTTTTGTGTGAGATTGGAATATGCACTCAAAGAATACATGAACTTGCTTTTTAATAGATTACATTTATTCTTAGGCTAATCCTGGTATTGTAACTTGCCTTGAAAATCGTCCTCACAAACTTGAGACAGGACAATTCCTAACATTTCGAGAAATTAATGGAATGACAGGTCTAAATGGGTGCATACAACAAATAACTGGTAAGTTGACATGTTTTCTGAATTCATTTATGCTCACTTACCGCTCTGCATATTTATAATTCAGATGCTATTCTCAGTGTTGGGAAGTGGCGGGAACACAGCACCAACTCACTCTAACAGAGAACAGGCATTCTTAGAACTCCAGACTTAGCATGGATACCTGCCCTGTTTGGAACAGTGAGGACAGGGTGGGTGTCTTGATTACAATCTGATGGCCACATTGGCTTACAAAGTGTAAAAAAGAGTATTCTATTCAGAGACAAAACGTAAAAAGACTCAAACGCAGTTCAGGACTTAGGAGTTTAAATAGTGTAATATGAGAGGGCTGATAATGAGAATTAGAATTCCATGAGTATTTTAGACATTTAGAGGAAACCTTGCTACAACATTGGTAGAGGAGCTATGATTCCTGCTACTCATTTACTTCAGGGGTACAAAAAGGAAGTGTGTTGGAGAGAAGATAGTACAGTTCATGCTTCCTGAGTGAAGCGGCAATGGAATATTCAGGTGGGAAGTAAAGATGTTGGTAGGATGTATGTTTAGTGGCTTTCATGAAGGGTATGAATGGTTATGACTGTAGAAAAATTTGTGAATTTATTGACAGGAAGGCAGTCATTTTGTTGTTGCTGTTTTTAGGGAACTAATATGAGATTATTACCCAAAGGAAACCCAAGGAAGTTTGAGGAGAATATGCGGTTTAAGAAATCAATAGCAGCTAGGGCCCATTCGAAGTTGGAGATAATAAATTTATAGTAATGTTAATCCACATGGTTTGTGTCTCCCCTCCAGCTGTGTTTTAGAGTTCAGGACAGTGCTCTACAACTTGTAACTTGACTGTAAACAGTGTTCGTACCTGTGAGTGATTCAGTTTCATCTCTAGGGCATTTGAAAACTGTCTTTACAGAATTAGTAGATAGACTAATAAAATTACTCTTTTCTTTTTCTTACTGATTGCAAAATATGTCCTTAAGAGACATAAAAATAAGTTTTTGTTGCAAATTCTTTAGATCCATACAACTCCATACATACAGTTCTTAGATCCATCCCAAACTTCAGATTCATATTTAAGTATCTTTGATAATAAAATTGATTTTGTCTCTTGATTGTATGTTTTTGTGATAATCGACTAATTATTTGGGATTATCATTTGTTACTTTGGAACCATGCAATGATGGATTATGGATGCCAGTTCAGATTGTTGCAGCAGCCTTTGTAAGAAGGGGCCATTGAATATTGAAGAATGATCATGAAATCCACATTTTGTACCAAAAAAATTCTTTTAGGGTGGGGCATGTTTAAATACTTATTGTTTTGAAGTTTTTTTTTTTTATAGTTGATACCATACTTACTGCTCTTAGAAAATTTCTATTGTGAAAAACATTATTCAAAATATATTCACATACTTTACATATACATGTTATACTATATATATAAAAGTATACTTATATTTAAATGTATAAGTATATAAATGTATTAAATGCATACAAATAGGGTTGAAAATGAACCCTACTTCAGATTTCCAGAGAAATAGTAAGTTTCATAGTTTATATGTTAGGTGGAGATGAAGGCTTGCTGAATTTTTAAATTAACTTTTTGAATAAATAGTTCAAAACAGGAAAGAGAAATTTTTACAGTGAAGTTTTTGCCCATCCTTGATTCCATCTCCCGTCTTCACTCTTACTGACCACACATAACTTCTGTGCACAGTGTATTGTATCTCCTTTCAGGGTTCCCTTAAGCTTTTCCCCAGAAGTAAGTCTATATTATACATAGCACTGCCCTTAGGCTTTTGATTAAAACATAAAGTGGGTTGGTGATACTTTTACATCAGTAATTGCAGAGCATTCTTTTTTTGTTCCTTTTTCTTTTCTGGCTTAATTCATGGATGAGACTACTGTCAAAGCATAATTTTCATTTGTACTTTTTGTATTATGAATGATACTGAGTATGTTAAATTTTAGAGGCATTTTTTTTCCTCCTTTATGTGAACTGTGCTTTGGCATTTTCTCATGACTGCTTTCTTAACCACTAGGAGGAACTCTTAGAAGAGCATTATTTGACACATTTTTGTCATTACTGTTTTATTTTGTTCTGTTTTGTTCTTGAGTTGCAAATGTTTTTCCTACTTCAGCATTGTTTTTTGACTTGTTTTTGATAGTTTTTTGTCAATGTAATTGTATTATTTTTGTATAACCATAACTTTTAAATTATTAGTGGCTCTGAGTACTGTTAGAAGAGCCTTCCTTACTCCAAGTTTGTTTGGTTTTGGTGGGTACCAGGAATCAAATCAGGACCTTGCCCCTTGTTAGGCAGATGCTGCACCACTGACCTATATCCCTGGCCCTTTATTCCAGGTTTTAAAGAAATTCTTCTCCCATGCCTTTATCTTAAATGTTTTTTACATTATTTTAACATTTAAAATTCATCCAGTTGAAATAGTTTCCAAAGTACCTTTTGTTCTAAACAGTAATTATTAATATTGTGTCTAATAATTAATAATTTGTATTTTTCTTTTTCTTGACTATTTTGTTTCCTAAACTTCACATTGGAAAAAACACTCTGGATAGCTCCCCACAGTACTCCCATATTAGAGAAAACAAAACAAAATCCAACACTATACTATAACCTTTAAAATTAGGGAAAATTAACATCCTCATGACATGGCATGTTCAAATGTAAGTATCTGTATCCCTTGTATAATGGTTTTCTTCTTTCTTTTCTTCTAGTGGAATCACCATTTTCTTTTAGCATTGGTGATACTACAGAGCTCGAACCGTATTTACATGGAGGAATAGCTGTACAGGTTAAGACTCCTAAAACATTTTGTTTTGTAAGTATTTTTTTCCTGCTTAGAAAACATTTCTTTACAAAAAAAGAACCGAAGGGGGAAAAGTAATAGAAGTGTTCAGTCAACCAAACAATTCAGATTGAGCAAATTGTTTTGGGTTTGTTTTTGTTTTTGTTTTTGTTTTTTTGTACCTACTTTTAGAAAAATGGAATCAATCTTAAGAAATAAACTAGCGTTTTTCTAAAGTATACATTTTGGGTTGAGTGTGGTGGCACACACTTGTAATCTCAGGACTCAGGAGGCTGAGGCAGGAAGATTGCTGCTAGTTCAAGGCCAGCCTGGACTACAAAGTTGAGTTAAAGGCTAGCCTGAACTGCATAGTAAACCCTGTCACAAAAAGACAAAAATAAATAAAGTATATATTTTGTACAGCTAGAATATTATGTATATGTGAATGAGTTAGGCTATGCATTTTTCAAAAGATTTATATTGGTTCTAGACCAACTCAAAAGTTGATCATACTAAGACAAAAACAAATATGTTCATATTTTCAAAAGATTTACTAAAAGTTCTTTTGCTTTATTATCCAGTTTTTAATATTTTAGTTACATGTTTTCTTTACAATTGATCATGATTTTTAATTTTTCAAATTTCAAAAGTATTGTATTGTTAGAAATGTAAAATAATCCCAGTAATATCTCCTGCCAGGTAAGGAACAGGTAAATTGTAGAGAGAATGTAGACTCCTGGTGTTCTGTCTTGGAACTAAAAGGTCTCCTGCTATTTAAATCCTTAGGCCATTTCCCAGTATAATCTTAACACACCCATGTGGTTTGGTTTTTTCATGTTGTTTAAGCTTGGAAAGATTTTCTTACAAATTTTCTTGTAAAAGTCTTCCCTCATTCATTCTATTAACAACAATCCTCTTCTCACTTGCTTCAGATTAAAACAGTGCAGTGTTAGTCCAGGTAGTCTGATCTGCCTTTCATACTTTTTTTTCCGTGGGAGGGGTGGTTTGAGACAGGGTCTCACCATGTAGTTCAGGCTGGCACTGAACTTACTGTGAACTCAGTGATCTTCCAGCAAGTTGACTCCAATTTTTAATTGGATAGTTTATGTCTCAAATAATTCCACATTTAGCATGTGGGTTAAGGCTGCTTTTTAAGTTTTTGTTTTGCTTTGTGTTTTTTACTCCATGTAGATTTTAACCTTTAATATCCAAGGCAAGCATAACAAGTCTTAATAACTTAGTATCAGAAAAAATACAGTATGGTTAGATAAAACAGTTTTTGGAATACATCTATGTTTATTCAGATTTTCAAGTTTAATATGTAGAGTGGTTATTTATTGTACTTAATCTTTTAAATATGTGTTAAGAGAGAATAATAGCTATTTTATATTTTAGTTAATACAAATCAGTATACATTGTGTGCTCAGACCTTTGGGAAAAAATCTGTGGCTTTTACTAACTGTCATACACAGTAGCAGTATATTTTATCAAGTAATTATTCACTTCAATAAACTAACATGTTTTTTTCTGTTAGGAGCCATTGGAGAGGCAGATAAAACATCCAAAGTGCCTTGTTGCGGATTTTAGCAAACCTGAGGTAAATAAATACTTTGCAGGTTTGAGAGACAACAGAGTAGGGGATCGGAATTGATAAGTGAATATAAAGTTAAAATGGAGTAAGCATGTGTATACTTTGCTGTCAGGTTTTCTTAATAAAAGTTATATATCTAAAATTGACTAAAGGATTAAAAAAATTTAGAATAATAAGAAAAAGTTTTACTTTGTGATTTTCTAGCTTTGATGTTTAAAAATTTCAGTAATGTGTACAAATCTGATTGTGTTAAAATTCCAAACCACATAGAGTTTCATACAATACAAAACAAAAACCTTAAGGTTTTAAATCACTGGATATAATTTTTGTGCCAGTTAAATGTATTTATGATAAGAATGAGCAATTTCAAAGTTTGTAACTTTTGATAAAGAAAAGGTTAGATTATCTTGTATAAATGTTCTATACTTGTTGCTGAGTCGATACACTCTTTAAGTTTCAGGTGAATAGCCTGATAATGCTGCATGACACCTGGAATGGAAACCTGGGGACTTAAAGTCTAGTCATTCTACTTCTCTAGTGAGCATCATAGTATCATAGTTCACATGTTTATTGTAAAGATTAAATTAGGTAGTGTTTTTAAAGCATTTAACACAGTGCCTAGAAATACTAAGCACTCACTAAATGTTGGTCCTTATTTAATGTTCCTAAATAGGTATCTTTGCAGATTCACACAGCAATGCTTGCATTGGATCAATTTCAGGAGAACTACAGTCACAAGCCAAATACTGGGTAATGTTCTCTGTCTAAAAATGATTAGCTGGGTATGGTGTGCGGGGTAATCTGAACACTGTGGGGAGACTGAGGCAGGAGGATTGGAAGTTCCAGCTCATCCTGGGTAATTTAGCAACTTAGTAAGACCCTGCTGAAAATTTAAAATAAAGAATAAGAGCAATATTTCAGAAATTGTAATTTTCTTTTTTTAATTTTATGTTTTTAAGAGAGTAAAACCAAGTAAATAACACAGGATAAAATCATAGTAAAACAGTGTGATACAAGATTTCAAGACAAAATAATAGAAAATCAACAGTGATTACCATAATACCCCTTCAAAATAGGTACCCATGCCATCAGACTTAGTATAATCAAACAAAACAGAACAGAACCAATAAAAACAAACAAACAAAATGAATGCAGTACCGGTCTTCAGAACAAGATAATAATAAATCCAAAATGGCTACCATAATATACTTTGTTATCTTGGAACTAGCTGCCCTATATATGTATTTATATTTATTTGTTGAAAATTCTAAATGGCTACAACCAGCTCGTAATAGGTATTATCTTCGAATGGTGAATTCACAAGTAGCTTTTTTAAATTAATTTTGTTGATATTCTCTTGATATACATAATGATCACATTTTACAGGGTTCTGACTCAATAAGTCTCCCAAACAAGTGTCTGGTGAAGGCTTAAATAAAATGAGACAAGTGGTATGATTTTAGGACTCCAGGAGAGTCAAAATCCTGAGTTAGCTGAGTTCGAGACTCTGGGGGCTAAGACAAAGACTTACTTGGACTGCCCATTTTTATTAGGTCCAAACAAAGAGTGGGGAAACTGAGGAAAGTGCAGGCAATGAGCAGGATCTTGGGAGTCACTTCAAGGACTTCTCCAAGTCATGAATCAAATCAACTCAGTAGCACTGTCTTATCATGGAGACATGGTAGGAGTGAGACTGTAGGAGTAGTTCCTGCAGCTGCAGTCTCTGTCTACTTAATTGATGTTTGAGCCAAGTGTCCACATCTGTGGCCTTGTCATGCCTTTTGGGGTATCTCTGGCCTCAAAGCCACTACGGGCCTCAGCCAGGACCAGTGATTTATAGAGGGTCACTTAACTGTGAATGAGTTATTGTCATCAGGCAAGGCCTAGGACAGACTCACAGATAAACATAGAAAGCTAATTAGTTAAATGCTGCTCAGAGCCACTTCGCTTTGTGGTGGTTTCCAACAACATTTATCATAGGGAATTGTAATTTTATTTTCAAAAAGTTAACTAAGCTGGGCAAGATGGCTCATGTCTGTAATCCCAGCACTCGAGAGCCTGAGGCAGGAGGATTATTGTGAGTTTGAGACCAACCTAGGCTACAAAGTGAGCTCAAGGTCAGCCTGAACTACATAGTTGGGACCCTGTCTCAGAAAGACAAAAAAAAAGTTAACTACACCCTCTTATAATTGCACTGCCAGTAAATTCCCCAAACTCTTAAGTATTACGACTTTAAGGGTTTTTATGGGGCTCATTTTGTGTGTGTGTGTGTGTGTGTGTGTGTGTGTGTGTGTGGTTATTTTATGTAGGAGTTTTCCCATTTCAAAAACTTTAAAAGCTACCACTTTTTAAAATAAAAAAATGAGAATTAATGTTTATCGGTGGTGTTTGTTTTCCTTATACCTAAGTCAAAAATAAAAAGCCTTATATATTTAAAAGTAAATTTTATTACATACTGTTTTTAGGTAATCATGATTTTGAAGTAATTATTTGTAAGCTAGTAACCTTTAAGTGAGTGTGAACTTAAAATTTGCATTTAGTTTTGAATATGACCTACTGATTATAGCAATTGAGGAAACTGAGGTTGAGGCGCTTTGTTTTTTAAATTATAGATACCAACAAGATACAGAAGAGCTGTTGAGACTAGCAACATCTATAAGTGAAACACTGGATGACAAGGTAAATATTTAAAGTTATGCTGTTAAAGAATTTGACTGTAACATACAAATATTTTATGTATATTACTGCTCTTGGTAGATATACGTGAGTTGGGTCTCTTTCGTGTTGTTACATGTTCATTCCATTGTATTGCTGCACAGTATCCATTGTAGATGGACCATTTTTATCCCTCACTAGTTGATGAACACATGAGTTATTTTCCAGTTAGACTGATTCTGAGTAAAGCAGCTATAGGTATTTGTATACGGACCATATTTGTATACGGATTTTGATGTGGAATATATATATTTCCATTTCTCTTGAGTAGTTATCTAGAGGTTTATTGCACATCCGTATGATAGGTGTTTTGCAAAGCAGCTGTTCCATTCGTGTTCCTAGGAAAAGTACTCTTCAGTTCATCTGGAGTCCTCCAAAATCTGTATTGCCTCTGTGTTAACCACTTTAACATGTGTAGATCTATCTGGTTGTGAGTTTAATTTTAACTTCCTTAATGGCCATGAGTTTGAGAATATTTTATTTTCTGATTGTTTATGAAATCTTTTAATATTTTGGATGAGTCTTTTGTCAGCTATATGTTTTACAAATATTTTCTTAAGCTTACTTTTTCAGTTGTTCTTCATATGTTTTGTGGCCACTTCATTTTAAAATTAAGTTTAATTTAATTTTACTTTATTTGCATCATTCTTTTACCCTAGCCAATGCTGAGACTTTTTTTACATTTAGCACAGGACACTCTTTTTTTTCAGGATGATTTTGACTATGCTATGTTACCATTAGCCTTTCATTTTGTGTTCTGCGACCTCCATGTTTCCTGCCACCGTAAAGGCCTGTGCCAGTGTGAAGACCATTAGCTTTGCAGGCATTTTATGTCTGCTTACTACTTAAAAGTAACTTGAAGCTTAGCAGTGCTGAAGACCTGTCACTGCTTTATTTTCCAGTGACTATGCATCGTGTATTTGAAGATCATGTGAGAAAATTTAGATTTAGGCTGCTATCATTATTCTAGGGCAACTGAAAATTCTCAAGACTTGGGTGTTTGGATGTACTAAAAAGAATAGAACTTTGGAAGATAATGTGACGTCATAATAGGAAGAAAGCTGTGAAGTTGAACTTCATAGGTTGAGAGCTTGGCCTTAATACTTACTGGCTATAAAACCTTAGATAAAGTTACTTAATAGTTCAGAGTGTCAGTTTTCTCATGTAATAAAAATATTTCCTCAGATTATTTTGAATATTATGAAGGACTTAATATATACTTGTCACAGTAGTACTTATTCAGACTGTTTCTGTTATCTTGCTAATTATTTTAATATTATCACCACCAATATATCTGCTTTAAAAAATGGTACAATTTAAATTATAGTCCTTGTAAATTAAAGTTACTGCTAAATAGTTGAAAATAATGAGATACAGTTAATTGAACTTAAACCATTGAGTAATACGTAGATATTAACCATTTCTATAACACAGATTTTTTTGAGAATATAATTCTCTCCCCTCTGATGTACACAAGAAGTGCTAGTTTTCATAGGACATCAGAAGATTAATTGAACCCTACATGAAGCTTCAGTTTAAAATTAAGGTTACTAATTTTGAGAAAATAGAAAAAAGAGAAGCCAGAGTTTATGAAAAGGTCCTTGTCACAATAATTGTGCTAACACAGTAGCTCCGGAGCCACTTTCCAGTATTGCCTTTAAAATAATCTTTTTTTAAAAATTTGTCTTTAATTGTAGTCATTGAAAAGTGTATCTCTTTAACAATGTGTTTTGTCATTTATCACTTTCAACACAAACCAATAGCATTTTTATGAATCACTTTATTTTCATTTATCCAAGTTTAAAGTTTTTCTATAGATTTCATTACTTTTTTTAAATGCCAGGTTTATAAATACGGCTGACTGGCAGGAGGGGACTATTCTTTAGTCCTAGCTATAAATGGTGGATATACCTGCTGTTTCTAAGTGAGACCACAGGTGGATGCTTAGAGTCAGAAAGCAAAGATGGGCCCATACCAGTTCAAGGAAGTGCAGCTGAAGATAACTTAAAATCTAGTTAGTAGGGAAACTGAGTGGTTTTGTTAGGGGTTAAGTTCTACTAATTCTCACATGCAGGAGTTGGAATTCTGAGAGTAGGACTGTAGTCTGTCTTGGTTTGTGTTTCAGCCTGAAGTAGATGCTGACATTGTGCGTTGGCTCGCTTGGACTGCTCAAGGCTTTTTGCCCCCACTTGCTGCAGCAGTCGGAGGAGTTGCCAGTCAAGAAGTCCTGAAAGCTGTGACAGGGAAGTTTTCACCTTTGTGTCAGTGGGTTAGTTCAGAATTTCATATTTCTTCACATTTAAGGTTGCATTCTCCACTTAAAGGCCAAATGTGTTGTGTATTATAATGTAGAATTAATAATTTGTTAGAAAAGTGATCTTGTAGTATCTTTATACATGAGAGAGCAGAAAATAATATGCTTTCCAGAGCCTAAATACAGACTGTGATGTAACTCCCCTCCTTCCCCTGTACTCCCCTCCATTGTGAGCGTGAAGGAATGGATTTCCTAGCCTTAAGATTTTTTTCTCCATTACTCATAGCTTAGCATTTTTGGGCTCACAGGTCTCTTATACTTGTTCCGTGAGATGTTTTACTATTATGAATCTTCAGGTCCCCTCCCCCGAAGTAAACTTCTAAACGTGTGTAGTACATAGGAATCTCAAAGTTCAAGAATTATGTAGGATAAAAACTTCATAAAACGTTATAAAAACCCTCATTTCTGTTACCAGAAGGAAAAGTTGGCAGAAATTACCTAAGGACACATTATCCAGGCCCCTTTTGTTTTGTAACAATTTAAATATTTTGAATATAACATATTTTGTATTATAAAAAATATTCACATACTGATATTTTGCTGCTGAGTAATATAGGACACATAGTGATTAGTGAAAATTTGGTTTGTTACAGGGGTTAACATCATGGAAAATAGAAATCAATGTAAACTGTTATAATGGAACATAACAATCTGATCATGCTCAAGTTTAGCCATTTAGGTTACTTAAGTGAATAGTAGAATCAGACTCTGTTATTTATTTTCATTGAATGAAACTAATTCTGTTTAATATTTTTAAAAATATTGAAGTTGTGGCTAAATCATTTCTTCTGTAGGGAACTTGTTATAGATGACGCACCCAACCTTGAAAATAAGTATAGACTGGGTGCTTTCCTCTCAAATACTAACCAAAGTACTTACATCAGTGTTGCTGAAATTGAATGAGACTTCCACAGGTTTTATGTTATGAAAAATAGATTTGGAGATGAGATTTCCTTTTAAAATTAGAAAATACTTGGAGGATGGCTATGTTACGTGAGTTAAATATATATATCTTTCAAAAGTTCTTTCATGTTTTACCACTATTGAATAATAGTATATAGTAAAGCTTTTCAGCCAGAACCACCATCTTCCAGTAATTTGCCAAAATGATGAACACAAATGGAAAGAGAGGAGCCCGGTTTATGTTCTCTAGGCCTTTTAGAAAATTTGGGATTGTTCCTTTAATCGCAGATATGCAAATTACAAAAAAGGGTGATATCATAGACATCAAGAGGATGGGTACTATGCAAAAAAGTGTACCACACAAATGTCACTGGCAGAACAGAAAGAGTCTACAGTGCTACCCAGCGTGCTGTAGGCATTGTTGTTAAACAAGCAAAGTCAGGAGGATTAATGTGTATATTGAGCATATTAAACACTCAGAAAGTCAAGATGGCTTCCTGAAGGGTACCAAGGAAAATGATCAGAGAAAGAAGGAAGCCAAAGAGAAAGGTGCCTGGGTTCACTAATGCACCAGCCTGCCCTGCCCAGAGAAATATGCTTTGTTAGAACCTGTCTGTTTTTCTTGCTGAAAGATACTGCTAAGGTACTGTGTAGGTGACACCCAAATGATCAAACATTTATGAAATGTTTATATTAGCTTGAAGAGCCTACAAATAACAAGGTATCAAAATAAAGTGGAAGTCACTTCAGTTAAATAAACGGAAGTCCCTTTCATTAAATAGTTTAAAGCCAAAAAATGTGTGTAGTAAAAAGTTTTTTACAATATTATTTTATTCTGAATTAGCATTTTTATTGTCTTCTCCCATGATTATTAAGTAACTATAGGACAACTGTTTGTAGTAATTTAAGTTTAATATGTAGTAAATTATGTTTTTAAACCTTCTACTTTAAGTTGTATCTTGAAGCAGCAGACATCGTCGAATCCCTAGGCAAACCTGAATGTGAAGAATTTCTCCCACGGTAATGCTAAAATTTTTTTTTTTCTTGTATTTTTTAAGAGGCAAAGAGACTTGAGATTTTATCTAAACATCCATTTTAGATATCTTTTTTCTTAATTCATTTACTTCTGCATTTGCTTCTTACCTACTTAAGGGTTAAGTGTGATAATGTAATGATATTAGATGAAAAATTATTATGTATATGTCACTCACTTCATCTTTCAGGCTCATGACTCTTTCAGAACCTGATAAAGATTTGGAGATTTCATTCTCCCTGAAATACACAATTCAGAGTTATACATTCAATTTCACCAAGTTAACAATTCCAAATTCTACCCACAAATTCTCTTAAGAACTTTTTTAGAAACATCACTGGTTTAGAAAAAAAAAAAATTTCTAAATACAGTAGTTTCTTCCCCTTACAGTTTCATTTTTCAAGATTTTAGTTACCTGCAGTTCAATAATGCTGAGTGGAAATTCCAGAAATAGTAAGTTTTAAATTGTGCATTGTTGTAGTAGCATATTAAATCTCATACATGGGCTTGACTCACCCCTTTGTCCAACATATCCATGCTGAATCCTCCTTGGTCACTTAGTCCTATCTCCACATAATCAGAACTGTCTGGATCATGGTCACTTCTGTGCAAATACACCCTTATTTACTTTAAAATGGTCCCCAAATGCAAGAGTAAAGACACTGACAATTTGGGCATACCAGAGAAAAAATAAAATGCTGTCTTTAAATAAAAAGATAAAAGTTGTCAGTAAGCAAAGAAAAAAGGTGGTATGCTGAAGTGGCTGAGGTCAGTGGTGAGGGTGAATCATGTAATTTAAATTGGGAGGAAAAAAAATTATGTACTAATTTTTCCATCACGTGAAGCTGCAAAAATGAAAACCACAGTGTGTATTACGTACTTAGTAAAGCTGAGAAAAGCATTGAACTGTGTGTGTGTGCACATGCATGCATGTGCGTGTGTGAGCACGTGTTCAATGTGCATAGGTATCAGTACTATTCCAGGTGGTAGGCACCCACTGGGAGGCTTGGCGCTTACTCCACTCTCTGGATAAGGACTGCCGGAAAAAGTCCTCTTCACTTACGTCAGTCAAACAATTAAGTCAAATGCAGAAAGAAAAAGCTGATTTTCCTTTGAGATCTTTTCTCTTTAAACAATATAGTTCATCTGATAAGTTGGGGGAAACTCTTAAAAGTATTGTTTTAAAACACAGTACTTGTCATTAATACTAATGAAACTAATCTTAAGTAATTTTTTATATCTTGTATGTGATTTTCTTCAGGGGAGATAGATACGATGCTTTACGAGCCTGCATTGGAGATACTTTGTGTCAGAAGCTACAAAATTTGAATATCTTTTTAGTAAGTGAATAATGATGTGAATAAGTAAGACATTCAAACCACTGTTTTATATTATAAATTTATTAAAGGCAGAATGGAATTTAACTTAATAAAGGTCTCAGTGAATAGTTGTGACAGAGACTAAATAGCCTACAAAATGGAAAATATTTACTGTCTGAACCTTCACATAAAAAGCTTGCTATCCTGTGGTCTAAACAATTAATATATTTCAGATTAACTCATTTTTTGAGACAAGGTCCCATTATGTAGTTCAGGCTGGCCTTGATCTCATAGCACTCTTCTGCTTCAGCCTCATGAGTGCCGGCTTCATGTAAAGCACGGATGTCCTCAAATTAAAATTTGAATATGACAATTTTTAACATTTAATGGTTTTCAGAAATACATAAAAAAGTTTATGTATTTCTATTTCTCACTAAATGCAGAAATAATGTAGGTGTTTCTTTCTATCATAATTGTCTTAGTGCATTGCCAGGGACGTTTTCCTGAACAACATAAAACTCCTTGTTTATTTTATTATCACTATTATAAGTCACTCTTGAAAATATTATTAGTCACTTTTAAATAATGTTTTAATGACTAATTATTGCAGAGTTTTTGTGCATATATGAAATCTAATACCAATTTTTATTGTTTTTATTTAAAACTATTAGTAGGGAAGCCCTAGCCTCATTTATTCATCTGATAAGTTTTGAGAAATATTTAAAAGTAAGGACTCTTTCATGACAATGTGCTAATGTTTCATGGAATTTATTTGGAATTTTTAAGTATTTCCTGCTTAAAGAAATTATAAACATTATGCCTTATGTAGTTTTTATGCTTTTTTCTTTGAGACACTTGTAAAGGCGTAATAAAGCTTTTAAATGTCTTAAAGTAAGATGAGTCACAAATAGGGCAACTTATTTTTATCATATTCCCACCAGCTTGATCCACCAGGGGTATATGTAAGACTGTCCCATCTGGCAGGTTTACTACTGGTAGTACTTATACTTTACTAATAAAATTAATGAAAAGCTGCCAGTGGGACAGTCATGCATATACCACCAGCGATCCAAGCCACCAAGCACTGAGACATGAAATATGGCCTCATTGTGAATATGTTAAACTGTGTATCTTTTGTAACTTAGCATTTGAAGAAAACTAGAGTGAAATCAATCTTCGGTTGGCATCTAGTATAATCTGGTATGTTGTTTTTCTCCTTTATAGGTAGGATGTGGAGCTATAGGCTGTGAGATGTTAAAAAATTTGGCTTTACTTGGAGTTGGTACAAGCAAAGACAAAGGAATGGTAAGATACATATCTGTAAGTTAAAGCGTGTATTTCTGTTTGTCTTTCTTGAATTGTATTTGACCACATACTCCTAGTGTGAGTTTTTGAGGACAGAGGATAAAACTACAAATTGGAAATTTATATTGTCTTCTAACTGCTTTTCAGATTATGTAGTTTTGTTACAGATTACTTTAATTCTGTTTCCTTTGTTCCTTTCTATGATAATAGTACTCCAGAAAAGCAGTCTTTTCCTATGTATCTCCCCGCATATCACTGTTGTAAAGATCAAATGTGAAGGAGCTTTGCAAAGTAAAACACTTGGTTATTATCTCTATTACATACTGCTAACTGTAACATCTTTTAAATAAGAGAAGACATTAGAAATTCACAGAACATTCAGAAGTAGTTTTGATTGTTGAGTACAGTAATGGGACTGGTACAAACTTTAGTGTATAATCTGTGTTCATAATACTAAATGTGAGCTAAATGCACATCCATATCATGTATTTAAAGAAAACTATATTTCATTAACTTTGTTTAATCTTTTAAGATATAAACTAGCTTTTATTAGCAATTTTTTAGATTTATCATGTTGGTCAACAGAATGACTATTTTAAGTGTTTATGTATGTAGCCACAGTGCCAGGAATCAAGAGAAAAATAAAATCCTGATGTAAAAGTCTTTGTGACTTAGATTCTGTTATCTCTATCTTGAATATTTTTCCAAAGCTTTAAATGGAAAGGGAAGTTATTCATGAGAAAATAAAACAGAGCTCATGCCATACTGATGAATGTGTTCAGTTATGTTCTATAAAAACTTAAGCAAAGAAATGAGTATAACACATGTAGAACTTTTGATATCTCCAGACCCCTAACTAAAGAAATGTAAAACTGCATCATGGTGGTACTTACACAGAGCACCTAGAACTGCAGGCAAATCAACATCACACAAGACACTTCACTTCAGAAATGATTAGAAAGAGACAACCACCTCACAGAAGAATCAGCCAAGGCAAATAGAAAAATTAATGCCATGCAGCTAAGAGAACTGCTGCAGTAAAATAAACCCGCCTGGAGAATAAGCTTTAAAGTGACAAATAATCCAAGATAAAAAGTAAAGCAAAACGGTAAAAATAGAGCCCTAAAAATTTTACAAAATGTGAAATAAGAATTTCCAAATAACCATAAATTTAAATTCATATATAACTGATACGAGAATCAACAAACAGATGATAAATAAATATCCAGAAAAGAGTGCAGAAAGATACCTTTTTTGGAGAAGAAGATGAATTGGTAATGTCCAACATAAATCTAGTGGAATTTATAGGGAAACTAAAGATACTAGAGAAGGAGTAATATAATATATTCCAAAGGTTATGACAAAAGTTCCCAAAATTGAAGAAGGATAAATTTACCCGATTTGAAAAGGTAACTAATTCCACACAAATCAAAGGTAAAGATAAAAAGAGAAGTTGTGTAACACACATCCGATGCTAAAATAAATGTTAGGAGATGGTGGAAATGGTTCTTCATACTGCAAGAGAAAATAACTGTCAGAATTCTAGATTGAACTGTCTTTCAGAAGGGAGGGCAAATTAAAATGGCTGGCAAGGCCATTCATGGACTGTCGGGGAAGAGAACAAGAAGTCACCAAGAAGCACCCTCCCTGGGTATCAGCACCATGCAAGGGCCACCAGGGGGACAGCCAGACCCCAACTCCTTCTGGTACACAGATGGAAAAAAAGCAGAGCCAAACCCCCACTCCTCGCTACCCCCATCCCATAAGTGACAGCTGATCCAGAGAAACACAGGCTGCCATGTTAGATTTTGAAGTGAAATGCAATTTGATGCTTGTGGTGTTTGATGTTTCACTGACTTTGCAGGTCCAGGGCCAGTGGTCTGATATGTATTCAGAGGGTAATGGTATGCAATGGGGCATTTCCTGAAGGTAGTAGCCATTGTTAATTCTCTGTTACCTTGTTTTAAATTCCTGTGTCATTTTTATTATTTTGTTAGGTTTTATTCTGTTTGGTTTTGTTTGATTTTGTTATACCCAGTGACATGGGCAGCTATTTCAAAGATAGCAAGATTTATTACGGAAACCATTTTGGATTTACTGTTATCCTGTTTTAAAGGGCTTTTTTGCATTTACTGTTTTATTATTACTGGTTCTATTCTGTTCTGTTTGATCTTTACTATGTCTGAAAGTATCTTCAGCTATTTCTAAGACAAGAAGCAATATAGTAACCATTGTTGATTTCCTATTGTTTTGAAGTTCAGTGTCACACTGGTTTGTTGTAATTGACTTTATTCTGTTTTAATTTGCCTGGTTTTATTCTCTTTAAAATAAAAATAATTTTCTCAATTCAAAAAAAAGATAGCTGACAAGTAAATGACAAAAGATTATTATGACTTGTTCTCACTGAAAACAATAGATAATGTGAGCACATCATGAAGGTTAAACAGACATATTCATCAGTATTGTAATTTAAATAGAAACTGATTTTAAAAATTGGTAAATAATAACTGGTTTGGGAGTGAGTTGGTCAAAAATAAATGTAAAATGTTCATTGATATTCATGGAAAGTACAAGAGTGAATTGCAAATTAAATAGTTTATTCTGTGTTCAAGAAGATGATAGTGATTTTAATTTTTAATTTTAATTTTGTTACATGTGATAAATTTGAGCATAACCACATAGGAGTACACATTAACTTCCAAGTAAGCCAGACATCGTGGCACGCACCTGTAATCCTAGCACTCTGGAGGCTAAGGCAGGAGGATTGTTGAGAGTTCAAGAATAGCCTGAGTTGCAAACTGAGGTCAAGGCCAGCCTGAACTGCATACCGAGACCTTGTCTCAGAAAACAAAAAAGCAAGTTGAAGTAAAGAAAACTAATTTAGTAGTTAATTTAGTAGAAGACAAGGTAAAGAGAATAAAGAGGTTTGGAGGGAGAAGACATATGTAAGTAATCACAGTTACAAGTTCACTAAGGCTTTTTGTTGGACATTTTCTATTTGATTTTATGCTGTTCATTTGAAAAAGATACCATAGCATGAAATCACATAGAATTGTTAAAATAACGGAAATACCAGCTACACAAAAATGGATAGGTCTGTCAATGCCAGTCAACACTAACATCTAGAACACAGTTTAAAAATATTAGCTTGAGGGGTAAGTGCATTTTGCAAACAAGTATAAAACCGTAATATTGGTAGTGATTTTTATTCTTAGGCTCTTGATCTTTTCTTTTGTTTCTTTTGTTGGTGCCAGGAATTAAGCTCAGGACCTTGCGCTTGTCAAGCAGGCACTGTACCACTGAGCTATAATCCAGGGTCGTTACCAGCCAAAAAATTTATAACATACAGGTATTGCTTTAGTAATACTGAGAAAACAAAATAGATTGATCTTTTGTGTTCACCTCCTGACATTAGGTTACAGTTACAGATCCTGACTTGATAGAAAAATCAAACTTAAATAGGCAATTCCTGTTTCGTCCTCATCACATACAGGTATGTTGTTATTTTGCCTCAAATTTAATTAATCTGTTGTATTATATAAAAAAGGAAAGACTTTTAAGTAGAAAATAGTGATCAAACAGATAAAATATGAACTATATTAGAATCTCAGATTATCAGATAATGGGAAGGAGAAAATAGAAAATTACCTTTTAATGCAAAAATTGGTTTGTGAATTGATTTTGGATATTAAAACTTGAGTTGGGGAAAATGAGCAATGTGTTTTCTTCTTGTAATCACTAAGGTATGTTTCCATATTTAATTTTAGGAAGTATATTGAAATAGTCTCTGTAATTCAAAGTTTTGACAGATAAAGAATTTGAAAATGTTTTGGTCTTTGTTATAAAACAGGTAAATCCTAGCATTAGTATTTTTGTGTATTTTTAACCTTGATCTGTAGCATTTCTTTTATTGTAAAAGAATACTTGTCTTTTTTTTGTAGATATCAAAGTATTTAGGAAAAGAAATAGTTTTAGTCAAACAGACAGATTTCCTTTAGAAATTTTTTCCCCATACTAAACAGCTCATATGTAATCCTAATAGTAAATTAAGCGTAGTCATGTCATGAGCAGAGGGTTACTAAAGCAGGTAACAGACTTAACCTAATTGCCTCTCTTAGCCATGTGTACTGGGCAAAATGGCAGGGTCTCACAATATTTATTCACTTTCTATATTTTACTTAGAGAGATACTATAAACCCTATTATGTTACTAAGTTCCAACAACATTTTCTGATTGTTTGTACGCTAAGAATAGTGAGAAGGGAGACACATCACCCTAACAATGTGAGACAGACATGCCTTTAAAACTAGGTGCATGAGTTTGAACAGAGTGCTCTCAGGAAATTGTCAGAGCCAACGCTCACAAACACCTGAAATGACCCAAATATTCAATAATTAACTAAATCACAGAGGAAAGAATGAATTTTATTTAGGATACCCTTTTCCAGATGTAATCATTTTAAGCATTTTCAGTTGTAAAAGGTAAAGTGGTCCTATATCTAGAAGCTTGTTTTCTGTACTATCTTGGTTTCCAGTATTTAAGAATGTGTCCTTATTTTCTAGCCACTTACCAAGTCAAACATTACTAGAAAAAAAATAAACTAATTGTATTAAGATTCTGAAGCACTTAGCTATGAAATAAAAATTGTTTAGATTTTTCATAACTGTATGGTCCAGTGTGCATTACTAATTGTAATATGATTACAGTGACTATGATTTCCAGAAATGGAAATTAACCTCATTCTTTGTACTCACCTCATATATAATAATTTAGAGAATGTGTAAGTTCAATCATAGCGTATGTTTTTTGTTTAAAACTTATTTCTTGTTTGTATTTATTTGTCTAGAAACCTAAAAGCTATACTGCTGCTGATGCAACTTTGAATATAAATCCTCAATTAAAGATAGATGCACACCTGAACAAAGTATGTCCAGCCACAGAGGCCATTTACAATGATGAGTTTTATACTAAACAAGATATAATTATTACAGCATTAGATAATGTGGAAGCCAGGAGATATGTTGACAGGTATGTTTCTCAAATCCAGGTATATAGAGAATTATCTTTTATTTTTTACTTCTATTTCCCATATATATTATATTAAAGAGTTCCCAAATATTTTATTATTATTTAGTTTCTTATTCTTCTCAAACCTAGACCATCTGATGATATCGTATTATACTTAGAATAAAATTCAAAACTGGTAAAAGCTTAAATATTTTTCATGCAATACCTATCACCTTTCTTCCAATCCAGCATAAAATTTACCTCCTTTCTCCTAACCCATGTCTGCTTACCTGTCTTCACTGAGTTTTCTTCATCCTTTCAATCTCAGCCTTAATGCCTTAAAACCAATTTTCTTTAATCCTCAAATATACTTTTTCCTATACATTTTCCTTCACAACTCTTACTTTATTGATGCTCATTTCCTCAAAATCTTTTCCAGAGGCCATTTGTGTTCTTTCATTTTACTTTTAGTTCCTGGTACATGCTGTCCAGGAAATGTTTGGTAAATAAGTAAACGAATGAGTAATTATAAGCATACACATCTTACCTAGGCTTTCTTACCTCATGAATACATAATGTTAGGATGCTAATGTATATAATATATTAACAGAAGGAACTCTAGCAGTTGAGAAATGTAATGAAAAGATTGTAATCCTGAGTGCAAGAAAAGGAGAAAATTTTAAGAAATTAAAGTGTATAGAACTATAAGTAATATGTTGAAAAGAGAAGGCTAATACTGTTTGGGATAAAGAATATTGGTAAAATACAGTAAGATACAATTTGTAGTCAAAAGCTAGGTGTAGTGGCATACATCTGTAATTCCAGCACTCAGGAGGCTGAGGCAGGAGGATCATTGTGAGTTCGAGACCAGCCTGGTGACAAAGTGAGCTCAAGGGAAGCTCAACTGCATAGCAAGACCCTGTCTTAAAAAGACAAAAAAATAAATAAAAAAGAACCCAGAGATAAAAGTTAACAGAGCTCATGATTTTGGTCCCAGTAGTTAGAAGGAAAAGGAAAAACTGTTACGTTGATTAAACAAAGTCACAAATGTGGTAGGGCAGGGAAATGGAAGTGTTTAGTGGCTGTTTAAGGTAGTGTGTCTGTTTCCTGAAATACTGCATTCAGAAAGTGATTGCCCTGTGGATATCCTGAGCTTACACTGTTGTTGCTCACTATGTTTTTCATGCTGTGCTTTCAAACAGCCGTTGCGTAGCAAATCTGCGGCCCCTCCTAGACTCTGGAACGATGGGCACTAAGGGGCACACTGAAGTTATTGTACCTCACTTAACTGAGTCTTACAATAGTCATGTAAGTGGATTTGTATTCTGAAGTAAATGTCTTCATGTTTTCTGTCTGTCTCAACAAGTCAACAAATTTCATTTAACTTTCTTAATCTGTTTTTGCTTTTTTGATTGTTTCCATACATATATACATATTCATTTTAAAATATAATTTAATGAACCTTTTAAAATCAAAATTTATGTCTGATCTTTCTGGAATATTCTTATATTTACTATTATTTCTTAATTCATTTACTAGCAACCTTAGAGTTTAGATTGCTTTGTAAGAAAAATTAAACTTTTAGATTGAGTTTAGAACTATAAACAAAGTTCTAAAATTATACCTTTCTTTTGTTCTTTTGATTTTATGATGTTAGACATAGCTGGTACAGTATATAAAAAATGCAAGTCTAGTTACTGTGCACTCACACTAATGTTTATTTCCATTAGGAATTCATATGCATAGTGTTGTCAGAAATTAGGTTGAAACCTGATGAGTATGTAACACCTAATAACAATTAGAATCTAGTTAAACGGTCATATTCTTCAAAGGTGGAACCCAAAACTCTATATTCAGATACACATACTTGATACAAATGTAACTTTGTAACCCCAATAAGTGATTCTAAAGTTTTTGGTTTTTCCATGTTTCCTTATGAAACGATAAGTTAATATATGTAATGAAAATTTTATAGGCTCAATTTTCAAACTTAATCCAAAGATTAGATGTAAAAATTCATGATATGCTGAACATCATTTGAAGATTTTCAAAATGGGGAATGTTATAAAATTCTAAAACTTCCCATAATTGTCTCATATTACCACATCTATAAACCTCCTTTTTAATTTCATATTCATGAAGCCCAGTATTTAATATTCTTCTGGCTTTTCTCTTTGATTTATAAAACGTTCAGTGATGTTTCATAGATCAACAAACTAAAACATAAAGCTCTAAAGAGAGACAAAGTCAAAGTCACTTTGAGATTGGATAAATCAATAAGCCTAGGTTAAATGTCCCTTACAGTAGGTCATGAACTTTTTCAGTGGTGTTTCAGTCCATGAAGCAACCTTAGTCATAGTCTATACAGGAAACTACAAAGATCCCTGGTCCCCAGTGTTCTTCTCCATGGGCAGGCTGAGCATTCCATGGTACACTGAGCACTATATTGAATGATTCTCAAGTCAATTTTCTAAGTAGGAAGTAGTATAATGAAATTTTAATTATCATATTGATTTCTCTAGAAAAAAATAATATATGCTGATCAGCCCTGAGTATGCCAAATGCATGCCCAGATAATGAATGAAAATAAAACCCATGTCTTATCATTTTGTTGTTTTCAACAAATAAAGGTTAAGTGTTAAAGGAGTTAACTTTTGCTCTTGCTGCTTACAAGAAAAGACATAAAAATGTGCTGTTGGGGCCGGGGAAATAGTTCAGTGGCACAGGGCATGCCTGGCAAGCATGATTCCAGTACCAAAAAAAGTGTGGTTGAATTTTATTTATTTTGGATTTTATTGTTATATTTGTTTTAAAAGTTAAAACTCAACAGGAAAAAGTTTGCCTTTGCTTTCTTAAGTATTAATTGTCGTATCTTGTAATAGCGAGATCCCCCTGAAGAGGAAATACCATTTTGTACTCTAAAATCCTTTCCAGCTGCTATTGAGCATACTATACAGTGGGCAAGAGACAAGGTAAAGTTCCTTTACAAGGAATTTGTTTTCTTTGAAGTTAGAGAAAAGATAATTCTAACTTTTTAAACAGACTGCTGTTTGCCATTTTTGTTTGTTCTTTCTTCCTTATAGTTTGAAAGTTCCTTTTCCCATAAGCCTTCATTGTTTAACAAGTTTTGGCAAACTTACCCATCTGCAGAAGAAGTCTTGCAGGTAAAGATCAGTATATTTCAATATAAATGTAACATTCTGTTAGTATAATTTTCACATCCTCTGTGTTTTACCTCCATAAAGAGGGCTAAAACATTATTCACTGTACATGAAATGAGAAATGATACATCTTAAAATTTCTTAAAATCAGACCACAAGTGACCTCTTAAGTTCATTTGAACTGTATAAAATTGTCCATATTTGATGCTGACAGAAGAGCAACTCATGTCACTTACCTAATAAGGATGTGTGATTATAAAATTATAAAATAGCAAACAAAGTACCTTTTACCCTCTTCAGGGTACCATTAAAAAGTAAATATATAGGGTAATGTCGAATGGACAGTAATCTCATCTACTTCATAACGGGGTGACTCCAAACCTATTTCCTTAGGCCTGAATCTTGTCCTGCTAGAAAGGCCAACCTTTAGTGCATACATAGTGCTACTACTTCAGCGAGAAATACGTGAGGAGTCTTCTGAGTTACACTTCAGAGCTAAAGTGTCTTTATGTCATTTCTTCCCATTCTGCTGCTTTAAAAGAGAAATAAGAGAAAGGCAGGCAAGGAGCTTGAAATGAAAAATAATGGAATAAGAATAAACACATGAACTGGCATTTCAGACTTTGGTTGATACTTTGGGAATGTGTGTCTTTTTTAATTGAACATGTGGAGTTTTTTATTGCACTTGTTTTTCTTTTCTTTTCTTTTCTTTTCTTTTTTTTTTTTTTTTTTTTTTTTTGCTCCTATTCCAGAAGATACAAAGTGGACAGAGTCTAGAAGGCTGTTTTCAAGTTATTAAGTTACTTAACAGAAGACCTAGAAATTGGCCCCAGTGTGTAGAATTAGCAAGATTAAAATTTGAAAAATATTTTAGCCATAAGGTAAGTGTATCACCTGAAACATTAAGAAAAGGTATGATTTCACCTTATTTAGTCATTACTAGGTTAATGTCATTGGCCTGGAATGTTCCTGATTCTGTCATCAAGCTTTTCAGACATAGAAGGGTATGGCTCATAATTGTTTTTAAATTCCTCTTAATGACCTGTCATGTGTGTGTTTTAGCTGGTGTTTCTGTCCTTTAGATAGCATTTCTGTCTTGGGCTTTAGGAACACATTTTATCTGTAGTCTAAAAGATATTCAGAATATCTTTCATATTCAGGAAACAGAAAATAAAACACACTCACTCAGTGAAGAACTTTGGTGGCATACCTTTTCCAGCTATCTGATTTTAGGTCTACATCCTTAACTGTAAATTGAGAATAGGTCTACATCCTTAACTGTAAATTGAGAATAGGTTGATCTCTGATACCTATGTTGAACCAAAAATCAAATGAGGATACATGTAAAGTATTTAGAAAGAGGTGGTACTTAAGTAATCACTGAGTAAAGTCTTCTTAATAGGAATTCAATACAGATGCTAAAAGATGTCCTGTACTGTCTTCAGTTTCCCTCTTTATACTCTACTATCAGAATCCAACCCAAACTCTGTGCACACTAGACAGGTGCTCTCACCTTTTTAAAATCTTGTGATTGTAGCTATCTTGTCTTTTCATCTTTCTGCTTTCTTCATGGCTCTGCTACTTGGAAAACTACTTCATCACCCAATAAATGTGACTTCTTTTCTAATTATTATTTATTCTGTCATTGTCAGTGACCTGTTTTTTCAAAATCCTGGCACTTTTTGTAGCTTATCTTTTATGGGTTTATTTAAAAACTTCCATTTTTGAAAAAGTTCAACTACACATATATAGAGGAATGGGGCTGGGGATTTAGCTCAGTGGCATAAGCGCCTGCCTTGCAAGCACGTGGTCATGAGTTCAATCCCTGGTACCGATTTAAAAAAAAAAAAAAAAAAAAAAATTATATATATATGGAAAGAGGGGGGGGAATAGTTTTAATAAACCCCTAGTGTAGTCATTTCCCTGTCAACTTAATCATCACCAGGTTACATGTAATTTTGTTTAATCTGCAACTCAGTTTCCCCCTATCCCAGATGATTCTGAAGCAAATCTCAAAATGTAAAATACTGTGTATTTTTACTTGTATTATTATATAAGTGTTAGCTTTTTGAAAAGAAAAAAATGCCATCATTTGTATGTGTTTTTGTTTGCTCTACATTTTAAGTATAGTAAGTCCCCAACTTAGAAATGAGTTGTGGTCCAGGAGAATGTTCGTAAGTTGGATTCATTTGTGAGTCACAAATATATAATACAAAGCATTAAAAAACCAAACACAGAGAAATACTGTAAATAAACTACTTTTACTTTTACAATTACCTTCAACGGTGAGGTGTGAGCTGCCTCCATGATTTGCTCAGAGCTACAAAGGTTCCTAATGCGAGTTCCAAAAATGTTCAGAAGTTGGGAACTTGCCGTAATTAAAAAAAAAAAAAAGGCAATACAGGTTTTTCTAGGTACAGGAGTTAATGATAGGAGAAAGATAGGGCATCATAAAGGTGGCTGGGAGGCCTCGCTGTGCTGTGTCTTCTCATGTAACTTACTCCCCAATACTGATTATGCAGATGCAAAGGCTGCACTGAACCTCCTCGCACAGGCGTGTATCACGGCTGATCACGTCCACCTTTGGTTACTGCCGGCTCTTCTCTCTTCTCCACTCTCCCTCCTCCCTCATTCATTTCCTCTTGCCATTTCCTAATTCTTGCTCTTCTACTTTCAGATCTTTTAATTTTAATTTTTTTTTTCCTCATGTGAAAGAAAACATAACAGTATTGTGTCTTGGGTCTTATTTTATGTGGTAGCCACCAGTTCCATGCATTTTCTTACAAAGGACATGATTTCATTCTTCCTAACAGCTGGACAATATTCCATTGTGAACATACAGCATGGTTCTTCATCTGCGTAGCTGTTGATTGGCAGCTACTGTGAACAGTGTTGCGATAAACATTCAGGTGTCTCTCTCATCTGGTGACTTTAATACTTTTGGGGATACACCAGAAAATAGTATAGCTGAATCATATGGCAGTTCTACTTTCAGTTTTTAGAGGAACCCCCATAATATTTTAGCATGGTGACCATACTAAATTTCCAGTTTGACTGACAGTATATAAAAGTTCCTTTTTCTCCACATTATATTTATCATTACTGTTTTTATAATAGCCATTTTGACTGAGATAAGGTGAAATCACAGTAACAGTTTTTATTATTCTCTGATGACTAAGATGTTGGACATCTTTTCTTATTTATTGGTCCCGTATACTTCTTTCCTAGTATCTTGAGCTAACTATGGTAGCACCCTCCTGTAATGCCGGCTCTTGGGGCTGAGTTAAGAGGATCTCTGGGGATTCAAGGCCACCTTAAACTGCACAGCAAGGCCGCATCTCAAAAAGAAAAAAAAAAAAATTTGTTAAGATTGGATTACTTGTTTTATTATTTTTTAATTCTTTGTATAATTTGGATATTCACTGCAGATGAATAGCTGATAAAAGTGTTCTCTTATTCTGTTAGGAGACTATTCACTGTGTTGTTTCCTTTGCTGTGGAGAAGCTTTTTATTTTGATGTAGTTCCACTTGCTAATTCCTGCTTTTATTTGCTGCGCTGTTTAGTCAGCCAGGAATCATTACCAATGCCAACATCTTGAAATATTTTTCTCTGTTGTACTTCAGTAGTTTCAAGGTTTAGATCCATTTTGAATTGTTTTTTATACTAAATAAGATAGATCTAGTCTACATCAGGACATTCAATTCTCCTGACACTGTTGCTGTTCTCCAGCGTATGTTCTTGACAGCTTTGTGGTGAATCAGATGGTTGTAGATGTGTGTTTATTTCCGTGCTCTCTATTCTATTCCATCAGCTGCATGTCTTTCTTTCATTCCTTTCTGTTGTTGTTTTAGTATGTTTTCAAATAAGGTATTGCTAGGCTTCCAGTATTGCTCTTTTTGCTTCAGTTTAGTTTGACTTTATTGGGTGTGGTGTGCTTAAATGAATTTAGGATTGTTTTCCTAATTCTGTGAAAACTGTCATTGGTATTTTGATGAATATTGCATGATATTTATAGATTGCTTTCGGTAGTGTGGTCATTTAACAGTGTTCTCCCAATCCATGAACATCTTCTAGTATCTTCAGTATTTTATAATTTTCATTGTATAAGTCTTTTCACCTCCTTGACTAGGTTTATTGCTAGGCTTTGTATTTGTTTCCATTTTATTGAGGCTACCATGAATGGGCTCGTTTTCCTGATACCTTTCTCGTGGCTGTATTAAGAAGCACCTTATTTTTGTATTTTGTGTACTGCTAATTGTGCTGAGTTTGTACAAACAGGGTAATTTGACTGCTTCCTTTCTTTTTTCTTTTTTTGGGTGGGGGAGAGAGGGGTACTGGGGATCAAACCCATGACCATACACTTGAAACCCTGGCCTGACTGCTTCCTTTCTTTATTGTGCCTTTTATTTGTTTCTCTTGCCTGGCTGCCAGATTTGGAATACTGTGTTGAATCAGAGTAGCAAGAGCAGACCTCTTGTTTCCGTTTCTGTTTCTGCTTCTCTTCCTCTTCCTGACTTGAGAAAAAATGTTTGTATGTTTTGATTTATGAAACTTGTGTATATATTTACAGCACATAAAATTTTTTTATTTTAATTTTAGAAAATGTTTTTGCTCAGACAATAATGGGTTTCTTTAATTCTTTTTTTTTTTTTTTTTTCTTTAGGCACTTCAGCTTCTTCACTGTTTTCCTGTGGACACACGACTAAAAGATGGCAGTAAGTATGAGCAAATGTTGAGAAATTATTTTAATTCAATGTTAATTTCTTACCCATGTATATCCATGTTGAAACTAACATTTGCAACTTTTAATTAGGTTTGTTTTGGCAGTCACCAA
Source organism: Cavia porcellus (assembly GCF_034190915.1). Lineage (NCBI taxonomy): Eukaryota > Metazoa > Chordata > Mammalia > Rodentia > Caviidae > Cavia > Cavia porcellus. Next base: position 42,720,868 of record NW_026947513.1, on the reverse strand, counting down.
AGAGGCCACCTTCTCCATTAAAATTTGACTTAAATGAACCTTTGTGAGTACATATATATGTAAATTTAAGTGTATATTGTAGAGTCTTTAATGTTAAATGATCATATCCCTGTTACACAAAGAATTCAGTCACAACCCTTGTTGCTACACAGATGTAAATGCATTTATTTTCATGGTAAATAACTTCATCATTTATAACATCTGTTCTTAAGTAAAACCAAAATCAACTTTCTCTTTGTCCATAAAGAAGTAAAATGACAGTAAATATTTTTATATTTAATAAAGCTAGTGATCTTTAGTATATAGAGAAAGCAGTTATTACTGTCTTCCTAAATTATCTCAAATGATTTCAGAAGAGTTTGTCTACAGGAATACCTAGATACACTTACTAGATTTATGTTCAGGGGTATGTACTTTAATTAAAGATTGAGCCTGGCTGGGCACAGTGTGCATCTGCAGTCCCAGCACTGTGGGAGGCTAAGGCAGAAAGATCAAAGGTTCGAGCCCAGCCTTGGCAACTTCCTTGAGACCTAGTCTCAAAAACTGAAAAAGATGTCAGGGATATAGCTCAGGGTGAAGACCCATAGGTCAATCTCCAGTAGCAAGGAAAAAAAACACACTTAACTTACCTTCACTAACCCTCCTCTCAACAAATAACTCTTTAATTTTCTCAAAAGGTGCATTTTATTTTAGTCCTTCAGTCACCTTATCCTGAAGTATTTTTCCTATTTCAGAGATAGGCATTTTTGGTTTATGAACTCGTTTGTTTGTTATAAACAAACTCATTTGAACTTGATATGCACTCCTGGTGTACAGTGTTTTCTTGTAAATTAAAATGAATTTCTTCTAGTCCAGTAATGGTAAATTTGTGGCATCTATGCCACAGCCAGCTATTCTCTAAAAGGTTCACCATTACTGCATTAGTCTAATTTTTATAGTGATCACTTGTTTCCTCAAAGTAGTCATGGTGACTGCCTGAATATTATTAAAGTTTTTTAAGCTAAACATCTGATATTTTCTCTTCTATAGCTTCTGTAATGTTTTGGACTAGACCATAATTTCACTATCTTTTAAAAATTAATTCTTTAACAAAAAGTAGCTGATGATTTTTCCTCAAATATAATTTTAAATGGTGAATTTGCTAATGATTGTGTTGTGCGTTCAAACTTGGCTTTATATTTTAATTTCAAAAGGCACCTCAGTTTTCTTCAGAGTGCTGCAAAACTCTATGCTGCAGTATACAGCGTCCCATTTGTGGAAAAGGTAAGATATTATTCAAACTGCAGCAGTTGATGCAAAAACAGGTTAGAATTAGTTAATTGAATCAAAACGTGTCTTTATGATGTCATTCTATTTACTGTAAATTTTTTAGATTTTTTTATTTTGTTTCGTTTTGTTTTTGTTATTGCCCAGTCTAATATAACAGAAGGTAAACAGTCATTGCAATATTAAGCAAAAGTTGGATTTTTCTTTCTGAATTAAATAGTCATATTTTTAATGCGATTATACTTTTTTAAAATATTTATAACCTGTTTATCGGCTCCAGTGATCCTTACGCTAAAAAGCTATAGTGAACCATTTCATAGCAGCTTAAAAATACTCCTAGAGATTGTCATTGTTAACATTTTTATTTTTTTTGTGATATGACATTATATACTTTCCCAGAAATCTAAAAATGCTCCTGTGTATTGATCTTTCTCCCATATCAGCACACTCACACTTCATTGATAACGTATGAAGGGTTGAGGATGGTTTTGAGTGACAAATACACACTAGTCAGTCTTTCCTCATGAGTGCTTAGTATTATTTTGTCTTTGAGACAGGGTTTCACTGTGCAGTTCATATTAGCCTTGAACTCACAGCAATCAGTACTCCTGCTTCAGCCTCCCAAGTCCTGGGATTACAGATGTGCAGCACCACACTTGGCTATGAGTGCATATTAGAGTTGAATAAATTACTTTCAGCCTGGCTAAATGGAAAATTATGAACCATCTCCCTACTTAACGCAGGCTCTTTCAGATTCAGGTAGAAACACCGGTTGTAAAGTAATCCTTTTGACATTGATGCGCAAATATATAGTAAAAGTACTGGCATTCACTCTAGTTCCTGTCTGGCGTGACCTTTGGTGTAGAAGATGCTAACTATTGTAAGAGTGGTAATTATCCCCAACAGCAGTATGTCTGTTTTGCCTAAACAACTTCTTAATAGCAAATGTGGATCCAGTAGCCTTCAGTTCTTTTAAGTTTATTTTAAAATTGAATATTTTCCTACTTCTCAAGTTATATCTTCCATTTACTTATTTATGGATTATAACATTGTGTGGGAAACTAAAACACTGAAAGTAAGGAAATCAAAAGATAGTTCTCTTTCAAAAGTTTGCAAAAAGAAGTAAGAGTTCAGGTTTGTTTTACTGATATAGGTGATACTTTAAAGAAATAAAGGCAAATGGATACAGTCAAAATATTGCAACATATTCAAATACCTTGGAATGACAAAGGACCTTTCATCAGATGTTTTAGCATTAGAATTCAGAATTAGAACAGTATGTTTGTTGATTAAGTTACTTTTTTTAAAACAGGATTTAACAGTAGCTGCCCTCATGAATATTCTTTCAAAAGTAAAGATTCAGGAATTCAAGCCATCCAATAAGGTAAGTTTAGAAATTCATTCATTTAGTTAATGGTTGCTGAACTTTCTCTTGTATCAGGTTTCATTCTCAACCTGGAGAATACCACAGTGAGAATTCTTTTTTCTTTTTCTTTTTCTTTCTCTTTTTCTTTTTCTTTCTCTTTTTCTTTTTTTTTTTCTCTTTTTCTTTTTCTTTTTCTTTTTCTTTTTCTTTTTGAGATGGATTTTCTATTTAGTTCAGGCTGGCTTTGAGCTCAGTTTGTAGCCCAGGCTGGCTTTGAATTTCCATCAGTTCTTCTGCCTCAACCTCGAGAGTGCTGATATTAAAGATGTGCTCCATCACACCCAGCTGAGAATTCTTGTTCTTGTGGAAGTTATATTTGAATGGAATGGAGAAGGATGATTTTTTTTTTGATGGCAGTAAATATATAATATTTTGATGAAGACATAAGGGCTAAGAATGTTAAAAGGAAAAGAATGTTGGAACTGGTATCATTTTATATGCGATTAAAAGGGAAAATGTCACAGATAGTGTTAGCACTTGAATAGAAACTGGAAGGAAGTGAGGGATGAGTCGTGCTGATATATGATAGGCAGATGTCAGCAGTCCAAGCAGAATGAGTGAGTGCAGAGGAAAATGCCAGGAGAGCCTGCACAGGCGTGGACTTCTCTAGGGAAGAATGTGCTTGGAAGAGAGTAAACGTAGTGAGGTTAAGAACTGGTGCGTTAAGATAACTATATTGTGTTTTACTGTGAAATAAGAAGCTAGGGAAGAGTTTTAAGAAGTGATGCAATATGACTTGTGTTTTAAAGGAGGACTGGCTGTTAAAAGTGAGTGTATGGGGCACAGAGAAAGCAGGATTTACTACAAGAATGCAGGCAAAAGAGGTAGTGTTTGAAGGAGATACAGTAGAAGACGGGGATGTGACGAGAAGGGTTAAATCTCTATACACTTTGATAATCCTATGAGTTTCTGCGAGACTGAAATGGGAATGTGAGAGGGCAAATTGTTACTTTCTTAATTAAAATGGAAGCAAGCTTAGTAGCTCAGAGTAAAGGAGATAAGGTAAGAAAATTAGAGCAGAACAAAGAATGTCCAAAATAATTATGAAGAAGGGTAGAAAAGTTACTTGAAAGCAAAAATGCAGTGCAGCACAGAGATCCCCCCCTAATATTAACACACTTGGTATACTCTGCTGAACAAAGCTATGACTTCAAGCCACATTTAGTTGGTTGGGTGGGATCACAGTACAAGATCAGTGGGAAATTGAATAGACTGTAACCAAGACGGGATCTTGCTCAGCAGATATTTTGGAAAAAGGAAGAAATGCAGAGTGTTAATAAAGACCAAATAAAATGTGTAGGCAGTGTACTTATGAAAGTTGAAAAACATTAAATATTTTACTTTTTTGCAAGTTAAGTATGTGCTCCTCTTTTACACAGTTTAAAAATGATCCTCTATGCAACTTTCTCTTACTTTTACCCTTCCATTATACAAGAAAAGGGGAAATGGCATCTCCCTACAAGATTAAAGGAAAAAGGATGTGTGCAGACTTCCATTTTACATTTTTATTTTAGGGAAAATAGGCTTAACAAGCAGTTGATTTCACACAGATAAGTTTGATAAATTTTCAGTTGACAAAACCTTCTAGAAGTCAGTAACTTCAGTAACTTTATTGAGCATTATTGCTCTTGCTTCAATGTGTTAACTTTGACTTATATCGCTTCTCATATCGAAGTTCAGAGGTAATAAACTTGCTGAGCAGTTTAGCTATTAAGATTAATTATGGTCTTTTTAAACAATTACCTGAAAGCCGGACATGGTAACACACACCAGTAATCCCAGCACTCAGGAGCCTGAGGCAGGAGAGTCATTTCAAGGCCAGTCTGGACTACATAGTTAAGTTTAAGGTCAGTCTGAACTAATTAGCAAGACCCTACCTTTAAAAACATAAAATTTAAAAATAAATAAATAAATAAAAACATAAAATTAAATTAAAAAAAAAAAAAGAAATTCCCTCAAGCTGCTTACTACCCTGAAGTTCCAGAGCTAGCATTTATAGTTACAGATTTTACAGCCAAAAATATCAGTTAGACATGCCAGCTAAAAAAAGTTTCTGTATCCTAATATATCCTTAATATATCTTAAATATAATGCTTAATCTGAAAAAGAAAAAGATGTTGGTGTGTATTTTAAATAAGTAATACTTTAATAAGTAATGATAAAGTTAGTTTGTTGGTTGATAGTATTGACTTCTCTCATGGACTATCCAATGAACATATAATCTCTTAAGGTTAAATTATTTGTGATATGTATAGCCTCAATCATGTTACATTTATTAATCAAAGAACACATTCTTTTGAAAGAACTTCTTGTCAAAAATCAGTATTTAAGGGATGCATTTATAAAGATTTCAATTTCTTTTGCTACCAAAAGTAGCTCTGTGGTAATTAGAATGGTGCAGTTTAAATTGAAGTAACTTCATTTTAACATGAACTTCATTTTGTTGTGAAATTTTAAGAAATCTGTATAAACCATTCAATAAATATTTTTAACATGTAATGTGAAAATGATTATTTTAGACATAGTGGCGGTCTCACTGAACAAGATAGAGAACCCTGTTCTTTACAGTTTACATGCCAATATGAAACAACAAATAATAAACACATAGATAATACTGCTTACTAAGGAGAGATATAAAATATATTGGATTGTAATGATTAATAAACTGTGTAAAATATATGCAAGAAATATTTTCTTTTTAACAAATGGTAACTAAAGTTAAATGTGGTTTGTGGCAGCATTAATAAATACACATACTATATTTAAAGGTTGTTCAAACAGACGAAACTGCACGGAAACCAGATCATGCTCCTGTTAGCAGTGAAGATGAGAGGAATGCTGCTTTCCTACTGGAGAAGGCGATTGCATCTCATGAAGCCACCAGAAGTAAGGCACTGTCTTTACTGAACTGCTTTGAGTTTGATGGACTTTCATTTCCACTAAACTACACACTAAAAAGTTGGTGAGATTGCATAAAAATAATAATACAAGTTGATGCCATGATCATATGAAAATTACTGTTCATCTTTTTGACTAAATTCATCATTTTCCCCATGAAATCTAATTTTCTAAAACACATAACTATTTCGTTATGGCGTTTCTGATTGTTTTAGTCTTACAAGTGGTGAGCAGATCTAAAAACATAAGCAAATAGCTCTGTTTTTGTGAAATTATTATTTCAAGTTATTGGAGTCTTTGTGGAAACTGATCTTTAGACAGACTGATTCAGATCACTTTAGGTTAAACAGTCGTACAGAACTCTTCTTAGGTTCTTATGCTCCATAGTTACTGACAGAATGCAAACTTACCTAAGTACATCCATGCTAAGGGATCTTAAGATGTCAAAGTATAGTAAAATTGAATGCCATTTGTTCACCATTTTTTGTTATATGAATCAGTGGTTTCCAGTCTTTTGGGATTTCATACGTGGTCTGGTAAAATTTCAAGAAAAATAATTTTACAGTAATAAACATTACACTGATTTTGAAGGTGATTGATCTAGAAATCTTTCAAAAAGATACATTTCTGGGGCCAAGGATTTAGCTCAGTAGCACAAGCACTTGCCTGGCAAGTGCTATTCGATCTCCAGTAGCAAAAAAGATATGTTTCAGTCAGGAGCAAATACTGACTTTTTAATTATAAACTACTTGGCAGCAGGTATATAGTCCATAATTTTCTCATTTTGCTATTTACTATAAGTTTATTTTTAATATTAAAACTTTTGTAATTTGTTGATACTAAAACCATCATTTCTACAACGTTCTCTAATTTTAATTGCGTGGATTTTCAGAGTATTTTTCAGTTGCTTAAAAAAATAAAGGGAGTCTTTGAGAATATGATCCCACATTGCTTTTTATCTAGCAGAACCTTCACCGCTTACTAGGGACCTTTGTTATTCTGGTTGCATGATCAGGTGACCTTCAGATGGCAGTGCTTTCCTTTGAGAAGGACGATGACAGTAATGGACACATAGATTTCATCACAGCTGCGTCCAATCTCCGTGCCAGAATGTATAACATTGAACCAGCTGACCGTTTCAAAACAAAGCGCATAGCTGGCAAAATCATACCTGCCATAGCAACATCCACTGCTGCAGTTTCTGGCTTGGTAAGCTTATTCTTTGAATTAAAATGTTCCTTTTCACTGCCTGTTTTCTGCATCATATCAGCCCCAATTAATCCATTAGAGATCAGGGAAAAATAGTGGATCATAAAATCTAACATTTCAAGTTACTTCTGAAAATACGAGTTTATTTTGAGATTTTTATGTATGTAAACATTTGAACATAAAAATGTACTTGTTGAGTGAAACTTTTTATAGGCGATAATCTCAGTATCCCCATAGGAAGCAAATACTATTTTTCTTGTATAAAAAGAATTGCTTTAAATTTATAGTAATTCATAATTAAGTTTTGGCTACAGTAGCAAGACTACATGGTCAAATTTACCGTTTTTGAATAACTGCACTTCCATTGTGTGAAATAGTTTGAAAGTAAGATATTAAAAATGCAGAGACTTATAAAAGAAATATTTTTAATCTTATACCTACTTTCACTATTTCAGACAAATACTAGGGAACAACTTTTGAAAACTGTAAAGATCTGATTGTTGAATAATTATAAGCTATTTATGTAACCAGATGACTTTCTTTTACCTAGGTCACTTTGGAGATGATCAAAATAACTGGTGGCTTTCCATTTGAAGCTTACAAAAACTGTTTTCTTAACTTAGCCATTCCAATTATAGTGTTTACAGAGACTTCTGAAGTAAGAAAAACTGAAATCAGGTGTGAAACTGGGTCTGTTTCTCTTGCTAATGAGAATGAGATGCTTCACTTTTTAAAAGGGATAAATATTAGTGTCACCTCTTTTCTTCTGTGTATGTAAATCCTTGTCATCAATTCAAGACTATGAACCTCATCTTCATGAAGCAGTTCTGTCTAAATAAGCTAAAGAGTTCTCACATTTGATCTGTTGCACAATGTAGCATTATACTGCATGCATTCATCTGTATCTGTAATCTGAAAAATCAGAAGGCACCGTGGTATCTGGGATTATGGCATTTAGGATCTAATTCTGCAAGCTAAGACAAAGGAAGATAACTCCCTGGGACTCCATTTTCACTTTTCAGTTTGACAGCAACCAAAAACTTGAGCAAAGAAATTACCTGACAGGAATATGAGAAATCAGACATTTATACGTTACTACCATGAGTGCAAAAGAGAATAATTCATAGTAGGGGAACTATGGCACTATACTTCAAATTTGTAAATATCTTGTACACATCTCAGATTATATTCATGCCAGGTAAGCATTCTGACATTGTTTATAATAGCCAGTGATTGGAAACACCCAGATAACCAGTAATAGTAGACTGGATCATCCACCCAGTGAACACCTCTAGCAAGCTGTTTACAGAGAGAGGACAGCAGAGGGCTGTCTCAGGTAGCTGGGTCATAAGGAATCCTGAAGGCTAGATCAAAGTCATTATGCGCTATGGAGATAAGAGGCTGTGGAATATTTTACAAGTTGTATGTTTCTTTTTCTCACTTTAATTTTTAACTCACAAATTATGGGTTTTGGGCAGTTTTTTATTCTTTTCCTAAAGGGAAGAATTAAGTGTTTTCCTGAATATTTTCTACAACAGAAATGGAATATCATTTACAATTTGGGATAGATGGACTATACATGGAAAAGAAGATTTCACCCTCTCGGATTTCATAAATGCAGTCAAGGTAAGGACATATTTATGCATTTGGCTTGTCAGGGGTTTTGAGTGGTTTCTGTTTATAGTAGTCCCTCCTTATTTGCTAGGGTTATATTCCAAGGCCCCTAGAGAATGCCTGAAACTACAAATAACCCTGACCCTGTGACCCTCCATGATTTTTCTCCTCTACACACATACATATGCTTAATTACAGATTAGGAATAGTTGTTAACAATGATCACAATAAAACAATAATTGCAGCAATAATGGTAGTAAAATCTAAGAATAACTTATTGTAGAGTAGATCTTAGTAGATTTCTTTCCCCATGAAGCTGAGAATTGTCATTTTTTCACTTAAAAGAAACACTCTACAGCTGTACAATGTCTAAATTGCCAGTGTCAGAGCTTTTGAACTCTGGAGCCATTCATTGTTCAGTAAAGTAAGGGTTACATGGACACTGACTGCAGCAGGCAGTCATGACGAGGCATCTGCAGCGTTCTTGGTGAGAGGCAGCATGGGTGTGCTGAGCCTGGGGTTAGAGGAAACAGCTTGTGATTTCATCCCCATTGCTCAGGGTGGCACAGTTTAAAACATGAATTGTTTATTTCTGAAATTTTCCATTTAATATTTTCATACTGTGACTCTAAAGTGAAGCCATGGATAAAGAGGGACTACTATAGTTTTTACCCATAACTTTATTGGAAGTAAAATGTAGTATTTAGCAGAAATTTGTGCTCTTTTCATGAATTTGTTCACTTTTTCAATGCTTTATGGAATGGTCATAAAGCATTTTTACCCAAGCATTTTACATTTGGGTGAGATTTTGATTGTTTTTCTTTCAAATATTCATTTTAGGAAAAGTATGGAATTGAGCCAACAATGGTAGTTCAGGGAGTCAAAATGCTTTATGTTCCTGTAATGCCTGGTCACGCAAAAAGATTAAAGTTAACGTAAGTAGTTTCACCCATTATATGCAAAAGAATCAAAACATAAGTAGTTACACACTAGAAAATTAAATATAGAGGAAATGAAATTTAGGTAACAGCATTACTGTTATGTGATGATGTTAGTTAAGACAGCAAATCTGCCAGAGAAGAAAAGGCCAGTGGGCTGCTTTTTAAGGAGTATCTCAGGATTACAATAATACCCTTATAAATTTACAATCATGTCTTTAGGGAACAGGCTTAGAAACTTGATAGACACTCAGAAACTAAATAAAAGCAGACCCATCTCTAACGTGGTATTTTTTAAATACCTGTAAAGTGATTGAAAGCCTCAGGTAGCCATGATGTTTTAGTTAAGAACATGCGCTGACTTAAAAATGGATTCTTGTGCTTGCACAGCTACTCGTTCTGTCACTGAGTAGCTTTTGAATTTCCTGTCAAAAGATACAAGTGATTGAACTTATTAAGGGAAATTAATGTTAGTCATTAATTAAATGAAATTGGCTCGTTATAATATTTTTACAGTGCATGATAGGCACCACAAACTCAAACCTGTGGTTCTGAGTAGATTTTACTTACCCTACTTTCAATGAAGGGATTTCTGTCAAAAGCAGCTGTTTGTGGAACCACTCGTAACTGGGAGAGATCATATATGGGTGCTTATAAAGTGAGATGTTTTGTAATCATCTCAAAGATCATTGAATAATGTCATTGAATAATGGAAAGAATGCAAAATTATGTATGCAAAAAAAATCTTTATAAAATGGAAAGGACCATTATAGAGGATTTTAAAAATTACATAGTTCAGATCCTAGGATGAAGTTAGTATTTATGTTCCATCACATTAGACAGAATAGATTAATAGATTCTAATCTAATCTAATCTATTCTAATCTAATCTATTCTAATCTTATAGATTAGAATAACATCCCTTACACCTTAAGAAAATTGGAACAGCAGCTTTGTTGGGACAGTAGAGACTGGAGGCAGCTTGCATTTTAAGATTTCTAATCTAATTTGGTTTTTTTACTCTTTACAAAAAAATGGTAAAGAACCTATCTATGTTGCCTCTGAGCTTTATACTCTGAATAGGAAAAGAATTGAATTTTCAAATTCATTGTTGACATTTAGAGTCAGAACAGGTGGTCACTATCTTTTATTATTAGTAGCAGTGGTCCAGAGTAAGTCACTCTTCAAGTAAATGAATGTCTTGAATTTAGAGCTTTCAAATAAAATGCATTTATAAGAGCAGATGGATTTGAGCTTAAAGTAAAGAATAGATACAAGTCTAAATATTCTGAATAGTATTAAAAAATCATTCTTTAAATTAATAGAATTATCAATTTGTTATTCTTGCTTTTTTATCTTAGGATGCATAAACTTGTGAAACCTTCTACTGAAAAAAAATATGTAGATCTTACTGTGTCATTTGCCCCAGACACTGATGGAGATGAAGATTTGCCAGGACCTCCAGTGAGATACTTCTTCAGTCCCGATACCAAATAAAGGTGATCTTAAAGTTACTCCACAACTACATGGTTCTATAAAGAGTGCACCCAATTCAAAAGCTTAAAAAAATCAGCTCCTAATACTGTGGATTTCTCTTTGAAGAAGCCTTAATTTAAGGAAAAATCTGTAAGAAACTATATTAAATAAGTAGAAAGCATTTTGGAACATAATATAAACTTATCTGATGCTTCACACATGACTGTGATAGCAAGCAACTTTTAATTGGAATATCATTTTATAGTACAACAAATTTGTGTATTAAGCTGTCTGGAAGAAAATAAAATATTTATCTGTAACAAAAAGAAAAATATGAAGAAATTGAAAGTAAAGAATGCAGCTATCCAAACAATTTAATTCCACTTTGTAAATTTCGTTTTGTTTGGTATTTGAGACCCATTTTTCAATACAAATGTTGTTCAGCACCTTGTGTCTTTCATGTGGTTAGGCTTTAAAAATTTAATGTCAATGTGAGGAGAGAGATGATAATAATAGGGGAAGAGTAGGGATTTTAAATTGTGTACACCTTACTGTCCTCTGCTAGTTTAAAGAGTTTATTATATCTTCTCCCAAATCAGAATTTTAAAAAAAAATATCGTCAGTGTTGTAAGCCATGAGCAAATCAGATGATACACATCAATTTGAACTGTTAACAGTATTATATGGACTCAGACAGATCATTCTAGAAAATCCAAGAATGTGAAAAGATAATGTGGCTAATCATTTGAATATGCCTTCTGATGTGGATATTTAATTTATTTGGAACTTAAGAGATTGTGATCTCATATAAGGCTAGAGGTTTTGTAAAGGGAGTGTCTTCAGAAATATATGAAAACTAAAAATTAAAAATATCATCACTAGTAGAGTCTTGATTTTTTTTATTTCTTCCAGCAATCTAAGGAGAGTATATTGTTTTATTCCCAGAAAGGAAACTGAAAAAGATAACAAGTTCTGTTTAGGTCTTTATTGAAAGAAACTTTCTGTTTCCTAATATGAACTATTGCGGGTATAAGTGCTTTCATTAAAATGTTGTGAACCATACTCAACACTGAATTCAGTGAGGACAACAAGGGATTCTTTTATTACTAAGGTTACCTTGCTTTTGAAAGCATTTGGCATTTCATAAGCTCAGAAAGTCTTTCTCTGCAGCTCCTCTCCTGCTCTCCTTCCTGTCTAGAGTGTTCCTGGGTACTTGATAAGTGGATTTGCTCCAGTTTGCTCTTTATATTTTGTATTTACTTCCTTTTCCACTGACAAATAGTCTAAATTTTTTTTCAACAGAGCAGTTTGCTTCCTTCCTTTGAAAAAATATCTTCCAGTTGGAAGAATAGGGCATAATTTTAGGAACTGAAGGATAATCTGCTCATTGAGAGATGGGAGAAGATAAACAGGATGAGTTTTATGAAAATAGCTACCTTTGAAATAAATTAATTTTTGATCCCTGTATTTTATCCTCTCCCATTGAGTATATTCTAATACCAAAACTTTTTTTTTTTTTTTTTTGTCGTTTTCTTTTTTATCGGTACCGGGGATCGAACTCACGACTGCCTGCTTACAAGGCAGGTGCTTATGCCGCTGAGCTAAATCCCCAGCCCCCTCTAATACCAAAACTTAACAGTACCTAAAATTGGATCCAGAAATAGCAAGGCTCTTAGAGTATTAGAGGATAGGAATAAAAAAGACTTTAGAGTTAAGAAACCACTTTCCACTTTCACTTCGTATCATGTTCTTTGATAGTAACTGAGAAGGTGGTCATTCAGCAGTACTCAGGTACTGTCTAGTAGTGCTTATATTTCAGCTAAACATACACATCTTTTTGAAGTAAATTTAGATCCAGCCTGTCAGTTCATATTTATGGGAATCAGTATTTTGGCATGTATCAAGTAATAAAATCAACGGGGATTCAGTTCATTATCTTCTATAGAAATGATTTACTACTATCTTTTCTTCTAATCAGTTCTACTAAGCTGGAAAACTGGAATAAGTTAATGACATCTTTTTCTCATTGTTTATCTCAGGACCATGAAATCAATGTTGCTGCTTAAAATACCAGGTGCAAAAATTTTGCACACTTCCATTGAGTCATCTTTTACTTTGAAATAAATGAAATTTGAGAATATCTTTATAAAGCATATTCTAAAGTTTGCTTCAAAGATTCTGATTCTGGCATTTACTATATGGATAGTGTTCCTTTGATGTTTCCTATTCTTCATTTTCTTCGTGGAGAGATGTTAGTACTTCACAGAGCCTGTGGCTAGGGAGAGGTGAAGAATGTGCTCAGTGTTGGGAAGGTACAGAGCGTGAATGAGGCCCTCTGTTAGTCACCACCCTCATTCAGTCATGTCAACAAAGCAGAAAGAAATAGTTGTCACCATCTGGTCAATTCCAGACTATAAGCTGGGGATTCCTGAAATCCATTCCTTTAAGAGATCCAACCAGTAATATTACTTGACTATAAGTCCTTCTTAAATCATCTCAAAGGTAGAATTTACAGAATAGTATCTGTATTTTTATGTTATGTGTGATAGTGCATTTTGGTAATGACAGTGTCAGAAATTTTGAAAAATCAAGTTTTTATTTTAATCTACAGTTTAAAATTAGTAAAATGAACAGAGACAGTAAATTATTCTCTTGAAATCTTGGAGGAAAAATTTCTCTTACTGTTCCTAACATTCATTGTGACTAAAAGTACCTAGTTTATATATAGTTACTAGATAACTATTTTACTTGAACAGATTCAATACAGAAATGAGGAACTTGAGATCTTGGGGATCAGAGTGAATATCAGAAGTAGTTTTTGTTCTCTTAAAAGATTTTTTAATTGATGAGATACATGTTCAAAAAATACATGCAAGTCAGTATATAAAATACAAACAGACAGTTTAAGGAATACTTTTAAAGTGACTGTTTACATAACCAACACACTGATGAAATACAGATAGCAGCTCGCAGACTCACCATAGCTCCTTCCCCTCATAGCAGCTTTCTCACACCCTTCGGTGATTACCAGTATTCCACTTTCTGTGACTACTGTGTTCAGGTGTAAACCTGAACAAGGCAGTTTATTTCCACTGGTTTCTGGACTTTATGTAAAATAAAAGACTCTCACTGCCACCTTTTGTGGCTTCTTGCATTGAGCATGTAGGTTTTTCCATACTGACTGTAGCTACACTTTTTCCTCATCATTGCTATGGAATTCACCCTTGCATTAAACATACCACAGTTTATGCATTATATTGTAATTGAAGGGGGTGTTTTTAGTTTGAGACAATGAGCTGCATGAATGTTGTTTTTGTATTTGCTATGGCAAATAATTCTTCTATGAGTAGAATTGCTGTTTTGCAGGTTGCTTGGTTTTTCATATCTTAACTTTTATGACAAAACTACAGAAATTTTCCTAACTTCTAGACTCTCTTTTGTTATGATTAATACTGGTATTAACAGAGGTTTTTTTGTTGTTTTGGGGGTTGGGTTTTTTTTTTTTTTTTTTTTTTTTTGCTAATCGGGTAGATGTACAGTTGTAGCTAATTGAAATTTTATTCTTGAACTTTCCTAATTACACTAGTATTTGATTTTGAGTATAGAATTTGAGCACTTTTTCATAAATTTACTAATTTTGACCTTGTTTTTTGTAAAGTGTCTTGTCAGTTCATTTCATACTTTTGTGTTGGCAGTCTTTCCTCATTGATTTATGAAAGATAAACGTTTGAATTGTTAAAAAAAAATCACTTTCTATATGCCTGATGATCATGAAGATACTCTGTTGTCTTCAGAGAACTTTGGTTTTGTTTTTTATACTTATTTTTAATTCATGAGAAGTTAATTTTGTAAATGATGAATAATGCCTCTCCACAATTCACTGAAAAGTCTGTTGTTTTCTCTTTTTTCTGTGATGCCACCAAATGACACAGGAATATATCCATAGAAGACTTTGAGTTTTGGTTCCTTTTCTTTTCTGTTGCTGTGCTAGTATACTGCTTTTATCACCATAGTTGGCGTGTATTTTTGACCATGACCAAAACAGTTCCTCTCAACTTACTGGTCTGTGTCTTGGTTATTCTTAGTACTTTGTATCTTCAGTTCTCACATTTCTAATAGGAAACATGCAAACCTGTCAACTTTGCAGTTTCCTGGTGTCACACTAAAATTTTAATGTCTTATTCACTAGTCTAAATCTAATAATTCCAGAGTCTGAAACCCTCTTGTGAGTTCATTTTTGTCTTTTATCCCTTGTATTCCTTATTCTTACTGTTGTGCCTCCTGTGTGTCTCATTATGTTTGCTTACTTGTCAATATTTGAAAACCAGTCCAAATAATTTGATGGCTAGGATGTTATTTTCATCCTGCAGTTTTCTCATTTGTTTTTTGCCAGGTACCTTGTTATTGTAACTCAGGATAACTTTGACTAATGTTAGAGCCTGAGGTTTTTTGGAACTTCAAAGCTGAGTTAGACTCTTAGTCTCTTACTTTTTCCTACTCTTTAATGTTCACCTCTCAGGTTCCAGAGTGTGGGTCTGGGTTACCCGAGTCCTTAGCCCTTGTCAATCCTGGACCATCTTTTAATCCTTAGCTCGTAGCTCTGTGCCTCTTCTCAGTGGCTTGTCGTAGATCTTATTTGTAAAGATGCCAGCAGGCAGTGCTCACAAAAGAAAGATAAAGATTTACTGTTCTCAATTAGTCTTCTCACACATATTAACCTGGTAATTTATTCACTAATATCAGCTTTCTGATGCTTTCTTTTGTATTTAAAAATTCTATTTTGTCCAACTTTTCTAAAGTTGTCTAACTAGAATGTTAATCCAAATGATATAGTCCACATTATTTCCTAACTATTGATGATGAATACAGATGATTTCTTCATATTGCTTTTGCATCTGGAAACTTACGAAACTAATCAGTTTTATAAATTATTTGTTAGGCATTTTCTGTGTGACTAACTCCAAGTAGAGACAATTTAGTCTTTCCTAAGATTTAAATTTTAGTTTTATCAATTCTATTTTGTGTTTGATTTTCATTCATTCATTCTCTTAAAATATTATTTACATTTTTATGATTTTTTTCTGGTTTCTATCTTCTTGAGATGGGTTACCTCATTCATTTCTCTCTTTCTTTCTTTCTTTCTTTCTTTCCTTCCTTCCTTCCTTCCTTCCTTCCTTCCTTCCTTCCTTCTGTCCTTCCTTCCGTCCTTCCGTCCTTCCGTCCTTCCTTCCGTCCTTCCTTCCTTTTGTATCGGAGATTTAACTCACAACGTCACACTTAGCAGGCAAGCACTTGAGCTGCTGAGCTAAATCCCCGGCCTACCTCATTCATTTTCCAGCATAGACGTTTTAGAAGTTAACTCTTAACACTGTTATAACAGAGTTAAGGTTACAGTCTAGTCATAATTCACAAGAAGTTATTATATTTAATATTGTTAATATTTGTGTTAGTGTTCTAGTGCTGTGATGTAGTACCAGAGAAAATCATCCTAAAGGAAGAAAGATGTATTCTGGCTCAATTTCAGAGATTTTCATCCATGGCAGCTGGACTGTGCTGAGACAGACGATCATAGCAGGGAGCTTGTTGCAGCAAAGTTGCTTGCCTCTTGGTGGCCATAAAGCAAAAAGGGACAGGGGCCAAAATACACCCCCTCAAGGATTCCCACCCATAATCTCCCTCCTGCTATTAGGGCTCATTTCCTAAAGTTTACTTCACTTTCCAATGGCCCATCATGTCATGAGTCCACAAGTGCAAAAATGTGTTCTTGGGATGGAACCCTCATGATTCTCTCACTTCTCAAAAGCCCCACTTCTGATAACTGCTATCCTCAACCTATGAACTGTGGGAGATTTTTGAACTCCAAACCATAGCAATATTTCTTTGGATTTTCATCAGTATTTCCTTTTCAACTCCTTGGTTGGTTCTTTCAGGAAAGAATGGTTTGTGATTTAAAAAAAAAAATACAGAAAATATTTAAATTTAAAAATTTATTACAGCCAAATGTGGTGGCGCACACAGGTAATCCCAGGGATCAGGAGTAGGAGGATCGCTGGGAGTTCGAGGCCAGCCTGCATAGTGAAAACATAAACAGAAAGGAAAAGAAAAGGAAAGAAAAATTCATTACAATAAAGATACTTGCTGTTATTCTTAAAATACTCCTTTTTGCTTTAAACATACTTTCTCATGGTTCTTGCCACTATCTGAGGCAGTTCTGGAAGTCTTTTATGATTGTCTTCAGTTGCATATAATTGCTGCTTCAGTGACCTGAATTTATTCAAAACTTTGGCCTTTTGGGCTGGGAATTTAGCTCAGCCAAATATGTGCCTGCCTGGCAAGTGCAAGGTTGTGAGTTCAGTCCCCGGTACCAAAAAGCTTTTTACCTTTTATCATTATTTTGACTTGGGGGAGAGCTAGAAGTTACACAGTGCCAAATCCAATGAATAAGGTGCATGAAGACAAACTAATATTTTTACAAGCCTGTCTTTCCATTAAATGGCATTCAGGAAGCTACATTGACCATATTTTCAATCACTCATAAACACACAAAAGAAAATTTTCACAATTGCTTCAAAAAATGATGAGAACAATAAACTTAAGTGTATTCAAAGTAGGGGGTATTTTGGGTTGGATTAAAGGCAATGAATATTTTACTGTAATTTTTTATTATGAATAAATTTTCATAAGAATAACAATAGTACATTGCTTATTATCTTCAAATTAGTATAAAATATATGCATGAAAAATTCTCAGTGATATTAGCACAGACCTTTTCAGAGAATTAAGAGAATCTAATAGTGTAACTATTTTAATTAATTTTGTTCAGGGAAAAACATGATCTTCCTGATTTTAATCCTTTGACGCTAACTTGACTCATCTGTAACTCAGAATATAGTAATTATTTTAGAGTAATCTTTATGCTTTTGAAAACAGCATGTTTTGTAGGAAAAATCAAGACTTCAGTGATTCCAGGCCCTAGACTTCGTGGAACAGAGAGAAGCCATTTTCACTCATTCTGTGGAGTCACGAGTTTCTGACCACAGTTAATAAACATGATGATTAGGAGTTATCATCTAAGACGCGTAACTGTAGAACAACTATAATTCCCAACTTCCATATAACTGTCATGTGTTTTATTTCTCTTTTGTATTTTAATTCTGGCATGTACTTGAATGTATTTAATGCTGTGAGATTTTATTTTTATTTATATAGTCAGTATCTGTGTTTTTACACACCTAAAACCAATGTCTCTATTCTTTATTTTTTTTGTATTAAAGGTGGATGCCTATCATTTGAACATTTGTGTCTCTCAAAAATTCATGTATTAAAAGTGTAACCTCTAAGGTGATAGTAGTAGAAATGGGCCTTTCCTTGGGTTGTTCTCAGTAGACCTGAAGGAGACCACTCACACAAAGGCACAGAGAAAAGATGTCCTGTTTGAGCCCAGAAATGGGCTCTCTACAGACTCTGCCAGAATTTGCTGGCAGCTTGGTCTTAGACTTCTTGCCTCTTTGAATTGTGAGAAATTTCCGATGTTTATTATATAGCCAGTCAGTTTATAACACTTTATTAAAGCAGCCTGAGTGGACTAAGAAACATCTGGAATAAATTTCTATTTAAAGTCCATCCGTTACAATTCTATTGTGAACCCTCCTGTGGTGGTGCACGCTTCAGATCTCAGCAAGAGATCTTGAGTGGCTGAGGCAGGAGGATCGTTGTGAATTGGAGGCCAGCCTGAACTGCATGAGACCCTGTCTCAAAAAGACCCAAAAAAACAAAACCAAAAAAAAACTATATTGTGTGAAAGTTTGCTGGTAATGTAATTGTTTTATGCTTTGTTTTGCTGAAAATATCTATATATTGTCTATAAAATATCTAAATATCTTTCTTTTTTTCTTCCTTTTGCCATTCTAGGCCTTGTATGTAGGAGGAAGCTCTGCCACTGAACTTTATACCCAGCTCTCAAAGATACTTTTGCTAAGTAGAGAATTCTGATAGGGCCTATAATACCTTTCAGCGTATTGGGGATATTTTCCCACTGTCTCACGGACGTCCTTTCTTGCTATTGAGACAGCTACGGAGCTGTTTCTCTTGCTCTTTCTGTCATATTTGTCACCTTTGTTAGGCCCAGGGCTTTGATTTTGGTCCCTTGTCCCCTTCACTTCCACTTCATCACACCCAACCACGTTGTCTCACCAACTTCCTAAGTCCAGTTTTCAAAAACTTTTCCATAGTCAAGCAGCCTGGATAGGACAGAAGGACAGAAGGGGGCTTCTGCTGTCACTTCCGCTTGCTGCTTCACTACTTGGGAGCTTTGCTTCCTTCTGCCTGCTGTGCCACCCTGCCGTGCAGCCAGTCAGTTATGGACTATAAGCTCCAATCTGTGAGCTACAGTAAACCTTTCCTCCTTTAGTTTTGGGTGTTGGGTATTTTTTCTCAGCAGTGAGAAAACCCATTTAATTAATTTGCTGGATTGCTGAAACAAATCTGCTTTTTGACTTAAATTTTAAAAAAATTTTTCATGTCTGGAGTCTTAATAGTCAAAAATTAAGATGTCAGTAAGGTTGATGCAGTGTGTGTGTGTACTACATTCCACATGGAAGGTTTGCACATACCCAGAACACATCTTAATTCCTCTCTCTACTTTCCCTTCTACTCTTCCCCTTCCACCCTTTCCTTTCCTTTATTTGCACGGTACATTTGCAGTATGTACATTCACATGCCTTGTGTGAAGTCAGTGCATGTAGCTGATGTGTCCCAGTTCCATTTTTTCATCCCTTTCCCTCCCCCCATCTGTCAGTCTCTCCCTCTGAGAATGATCTATCTCCCTTTCCTGTTATCTTTTAGTTTGCTATTTATGTTTATTTAGAGTTTCTCATATAAGAGAAACAGTGCGTTATTTGTGTGTCTGATTTATTTCACTTAACATTCATGGTACATCCATTTTCCAATAAATGACTCATATCTATCCTTTATGGCAGGCTAGTATTCCATTGTATGTAAACAACACATTTTCTTCATTCATATGTTGATGGACATTTGGACTCCTAAAATTTATGAATTTTGCTGCTATAAACAGGGCATACATGTGTTGGACACATGGTGTCTTTTAACTCCTGGGAAGATCCCTACAAGTAATTGCTCAAATGGAAGGCTGTATTGGATTTTTTGCTGAAGCCAGTCTCCTTCACTTACAGGTACCATCTTTTCCTTCTGTCTTCAGTCTTTTTTGGATGTGTGTCTGTCCTCATTTTTTATAAAGACACATTTTTATAATACGTTGGTGATAAGACTTTAGGAATATATTCTAACCCATTCATTTTTTCAGATAAACACAAGCCAAATCTCCATGTAATTAGAACCAGAAGTAGAATATAGAGCTTATCTTCTAATTTTTAGTTGATTCTTAGTTCTTGATGATTCCTAAATTGTATAACCATCAAAATCAATTTAAAAGGTATTTTCAAAAGGAAAAATGAAACAATACCCCTGAGGTTTTGATTTTCTAGATATACCCTGGGGCTACATATTTAAGAAGCCCTGATTATAATTGGCTTATAGTATTTCATATTTGGTGAAATGTGGTATATAGCCTTTTATCATTCTTGTACAGATTTATAGGTTGGTGTTAAACTAGCAAAAACGTGACATCGGGAGAATACTAAAATGAATAAATTTTATTCTCAATAGCAAATATATGGCTTGTAGAATATTGAAAAGGGCTTTTACAGTTCGTGCTTCTGGTTTGCAGGTGGATAATTTTAAGTGACTTACATTTTATAAATTGGTCAGATCA
Organism: Cavia porcellus; assembly: GCF_034190915.1. NCBI lineage: Eukaryota > Metazoa > Chordata > Mammalia > Rodentia > Caviidae > Cavia > Cavia porcellus. The sequence goes on along the minus strand of NW_026947513.1, from coordinate 42,700,249 downwards.
CATTTCCGTGAAATCCTAGTGGGTTTTTAGTTGGTTAGATTTAGGAGAGAATCTGCTGTGGAAATTGTATAGGGAAAATATTTAACTGAAGCCTAGAAAGACAAAAACTCATTTGTGTTAACTTGTAGCAGGGCATTGAAAAGCATGAATCAACAAGTCACAATATAGTCCATAGCTTGTGAGTTTTCCCAGTGAGTTGGTTTCATTTTAATAAATATATGAAATCACAGACTGCATTTTTTATTAGGGTACAAATGGATGATTTGGGAATCAGGATTGAGATTCTCTTTAAAAGGGAGGTAACTCCTTTTGAAAATACAAAGTACTAAAATATATGAAGGCAGTCTTCCACATTTTATTTCATGCAACTTAGGGATTTTTCTTCAACTTCTCATTTCTCCCTTCAGTGCTGATATTTGGCCTAGAAATTACAAGTAGAAAAACTTGATTAATTAATGAGTCAACATAGTATAACAAGGTGTGGTTATTTTCAGCAGGAATTAATTTTCCTACTTACACCTGAAACATTGATTTTCCTGCTTATACTTAGAACATGTTTTATTTTTAAAATAAATGTTAAGTAATATGTTGCAATGTTAATCTCAATACTCAGATTTTATTTTATTTTGGATATCTAACTTGGGACCCGGAAAATTTTCCTAGGAAAATTTTTTTCTTCCACTTAATACTCTTCCACTTAATACCCTTTTACCTGCCCTACTTTTTTTTGGTTTTGTTTTTATTTTGAGACAAGGTCCCACTGTGTAGTTTAGACTGCCTTGAGCTCCCTGTGTATCCCAGGCTGGCCTTAACTTGCTGGGATCTTCCTGCCTTAGCCTCCCAAGTGCTGGGATAATAATATTCTACAGAAGGTACTCTACTCAAAGTCTTCACATGCCTCTCATTTCTTCTGTTTTTAATGCATTCCATAATGGTTGTAACAAAGGAGTTTAAAATGTAGGGAAGTTGAATTAAAACACAGGCACAATTTAGTCACATAACAGAAATCTGATTGTCCATTTCTAAAATTCTAGGCACTTATTATCAACAGCCATGTTTAGTTATTTCTGTCTGTTGTCAGTTCTTTTCTTTCCTGTTCCAGCTCTGAAAATAATCTTTGTTGAGGGGTTGTCAAGTCAAGGGATAGTCCAGTTTTTGTGGAAGTGGACATACAGGCACCTAAAAGCCAAAGAGAAAATCCTTTCCAGCCAGAGAACCCAGAAAAATGGCTGAAGGAAATGTAAGATTTGGAATTACTTTTTTGCTTCCTTTTTGTAGTTTCTTTGGAGAGACTGAGTTTCACAGAACTACAGAACAGCATGGGTAGCCACAACTCTCAAGCCCTGTCTCTAGCTAGAAGACCTGGGGGCAGGGTTGAGGCATTGGTACATGAAAAGAGGGAAATCCTGGAGCAATAAGACCTGGAAAAGAAAATCCCTTCACTGTGTATATGATGTCATGCAAATTCCAGGCTCATCACTGAGCTGTATATACACAAAACTGTAATTACTGAAAACAAAACAGATATAAACTATTACCAGAATCCTAGGCTAATCCCTGGGAGACCAAACCTCAAGCAGTATGACAAATTCTGAAAACCAATTTGGAACCACTTGTTATAGAAAGCGAGACTGAACTGGTTCAGTCTAATTGGGATGATTGCCTGACCCTGCCCATAGTGACAATACGGAAAACGTCCAAGATAAAATCCAAAATTACTTGATACACAGAGAACCAGAAATTACTTGATGCACACAAAGTCAAAAAAAATGACTGACCATTTCTCAAGGGAAAAGATGATACCAATACTAAGACAAAATGTTGAAATTATCAGACTTTAAGCAGCTGTGCTTCATGAGGGTGTGGCGGTTGATCTTATCAGCTTCCTGGATTAAGAAACACACAGGAGATTACTAGAGCACATTTTTAGAGACCAGCCAGGAAGCAGAGAGTGGGAAAGAGCCCCTGCCGATCAAAGTGCTCTTGTTTTTCTTCCAACCAGTCCCCTGTTGCATTCAACAGTGTGACCCACATTTGGGGCTGGCCTCTCTAGTTTCTTGTCCCACATGCCAGCCAATTGTATTGTATTTTATTTATTTACCGTACCAAGAATCAAACTTAAGACCTTATGTTTGCCAGTCAGGTGCTTATGCTGTTGCACTGTATCTAGTCCCTCAGCCCAGCTTTATTTTTTGTGTACACTTTCCCTTACTGTGACAATGCCTGAGAAAACCAACTTAAAGCAGAAAACATATATTTTTGACCCACAGTTTCCTAGGGTTCACTCTGGTCAGCTGGTTGCATTGTTACTGGGCTGGAAGTGAAGCGGGGCATTGTGGTAGAGACTGGTGGACCAGAGCTGCTAACTCCATAGCAGTTGGCAAGCAGCCAGAGAGGAAAGAGCCAGAGGCAAAATAATGGCTCCTAAGGTACATCCCTCGCTTCAGCTAGGCTGCATCTCCCAGGTTTCCAGAACTACTCTCAAGAAAAGGCATCTTTAAAATAATCAAAAATCTCAAAAAAGAACAAAGTAGTTCTCTCGATTTTAGTAACTACTGTAATGCTACAGTAATAAAGATAGTGTGATTGGCAAAAAGGTAGGAACATCTTAGTGGAAACTGATGCAAGCAGGTATGATCAGTTTTTTCACAAAAATGGGCCAGGAGGTTAGCTCAGAGCACATCGCCAGGGCCAGACTAGATTCAGAAACAAAAAGAGAAGGAATAGTGGTGTAAAGGCAATGCCACAGAGAATGAATTTCTTTAACAAACAGAGGTTAATAAACTAAAGCATACATTGACCATTTGACCCAGTAATCTCATGCCTAGATATTTTACCCAATTATCATATATTAACCTATACATGCATATTAATATAGTGTAATGATGCCTCCCAAACTGGAAACAACCCTAATTCTTGATTAAGCAAACTGCTACCTCGACACAGTGAAATACTATGCAGCAATTAAAAGTGAGCTAGTAATATACTTGTGTGTCTCAGACACATCCTGATGAAGGAAAACAGACTGCAAAAGTTCCTTGCTGTGATTCTGTATAAATGACATCCTAGGAAAGACAAAATACAGGTATTGAACAGAACTGATGGTTTCTTGGGGAGAAAGGTTGACTAACAAGGAAAAACATGAGAGAATTTTGTGTATACTGATTTTGGTGTTGATTTTCAAAATGTGTACAATTATACACCCCAAAAATGAATTTTATTGTATATAAACTTAAAATTTATAAATTCATTTATATAAGAAATGCCATCATTAAATTATTATTAAATTCATACCTATTATTCATAACAGTTCCTAGAGTGCTGTAATTTGTCCTCAGCATTAAGAATTTATAAGCCTTTGGGATATACCACTGAGATCTCATGTGAGAAAGCCTGGACTAGCCTCACTATAAGTCCAGACAAGGATAGTTCAGCCTCAGTTGACATACCAGATATGTCACCTGGCTTCACTGGGATAGCCCAACCCCAGTCAGGCTACTGAGTGCTTAAAGTTGTATGAAATGGCACCAAATGAGGGTATAAGAACTGCCTTACTACATCTGATCCACATTCACAACAAATGTGTGATTCAATCTCTACACTTTGGAAGTGGTTGTTACACAATATGACGGCGGGGGGGGGGGGCTTTGTATTGTTTGCCTCATTCTTTTTCTGGTGTGAGAATTCCAATTTCTAAATTTGGCTCTTAAGACCCTATAGATTATGGTATATCCTGCTGTCATCATCATTTGATTCTAGGAACTGTCTGGTTTCTTCTTTGTGTTCTATGACCCACTGATTATTCAAGAGTGTATTGTTTAATCACTGTCTCTATAAAATGTCACCTCAAGATCCCTCAAAAACAATCCAATCTAGGCTGGGGATTTAGCTCAGTGACATGCCTCATAAGAGGTCATGAGTTTGATTCCCAGTACCAAAAAAGCAACAACAACAACAAAAAAATCCAATCCAAACCTAGTATATGGAAGGAAATTATAAAGAACAGAACAAAAATTAATGAAAGTGAAGCCAAAATATGTAGAAAATTAATGAATCAAATAGCTGGTTCTTCAAAAGAATAAACAGAATATACAGACCTTTAGCCAGTCTTAACAAAAGTAGGAAGAAAAAGACCAAGATCAATGCAATTAGAAATGAAGACAGAATCACAGTGGACATGCCAAAAACCCAAATGATTTTTAAATCTTAAGAAACTCATCCTCAAGGTCAGGCATAGTGGTTCACTCCTGTAATCTCAGCACTCGGGAGGCTGAGGCAGGAGGGTGGCTACAAGTTTCAGACCAGCCTGGGCTACAAAGTGAGCCCAAGGCCAGCCTGAACTGCCTGTCTCAGAAAGAGGGAAAAAAAAAAATCCTCTAATAATTGAATCCAGAAGAAATGGGCAGATTGCTAGATATGAATTACCAAAACTGAACCAAGAAGACGTACAAACCCTGAACAGTGTAGTAACAGACAATAAAATGGAGGCAATAATGACAACCACCTACCAACTCAGAATAACCCAGGACTCTGGATTCACTACTGAATTTTACAACAACTTAAGCAAAGATCTGACCCCAACGCTCCTCAGATTCATTAATGACATGGAAAGGGAAGGAGTACCCCAAACTCACTCCAGGAAGCTAACATTACCTTGATTCCAAAACCAGAGAAGGACTTTACTGAAAACTAAAACTGTAGCCCAGTCTCTTTAATGAACATAGGTGGAAAAATCCTCAACAAGGTACTTGCAAGCAGAATGCAGCAAATCATCAAAAAGAACATATACCATAACCAAGAAGGCTTCAGGCCAGTGATGCAAAGATAGTTCAACATACCCATATCAATAAACATAATACATAATTAGAAGCAAGAACAAAAATCACATGACCATCTTAATGGATGCAAAACAATTTTAACAAAATTTGACATCCTTTCACGATTAAAAAAAAAAAACCTTAAAATAGGTATGAAAGGACCATAATCTAATCCATTTATGAAAAACCTGCCAATATCATATTAAATGATGGAAAACTGAAGATTTTTTTCCTCTAAAATGAGGAACAAGACAAGGAACCCACATTTCCACTCTTGCCCAACAAAGTATGCAAAACTTCAGCCAGAGCAGTCAGCATAGAGGAAGAAATAAAAGGGATACACATAGAAAAGGAAGAAGTCAAACTATCCTTAGTAGATGACATGATTCCTTACATCAGAGACCCAAAAAGATTCTACCAGAAGACTCCTAGAATTAATAATTTCAGTAAGATAGCTAGATCCAAAATCAGACCTCAAATGTTCCTACGCACCAATAGTCAACCCTTTGAGAAAGAAATTAGGAAAATAGTCCCATTTACAATAGCTTTAAGAAAAATTACTTGGGAATTAACCTAACAAAACTATAGTACTTATTACGGTTTATATCTAGCTGTCTCCCAAATCTGCACACTCACAGGTGGGGCTTTGAGGAGATGATTGGCTCATTGGGGCATGACAATCTCAGTGGACTAGTCTACTGATGAGTTCATAGATAAATGTGATGTTGGGAAGTGGCACATGATCAAAGGAGGTGGGTCACTGGGGATGTGATCTGGAAAGATATCTTCCTCCCTCTCCCCTTGATATCTTTCTGCTTCTGGCCTGAAATACCAGGAGCTACTCTCTGCCATGCCACTCTGCCTTGGATCCAGTCAACTGTGGACTAAAACCTCTGCAAACTGTGAGCCAAAATAAACCTTTCCTCCTTTAAATTGTGGTTGTCAAGTGTTGTGTATCAGTGACAAGAAAAGTAAATACAGTACTCCAAAAAAGATCAAAGAAGGCATCAGAAAATGAAGCTAACTCCTGTTCCTGCATAAGCAGAACCAATATTATCAAAATTGCCATACTTCCAAACTGATATACTACTTTAACGTAATCCCAATCAAAATACCAACAGCATTCTTCACAGAACTAGAATAAAACTTGTATGGCACTAGAAGACATCCAGAATAACAAAAGCAACCTTGGGCAACAAGAGTAAAGGAGAAAGCATCACAATACTAGATTTCTGGTCATAACACAAAGCTATAATGATAAAATGAAAGCAATGCAAAAGCAGACATACGGATCAGAATGTAGAGTGCAGAAAATTCCAGGCACATTAAGTCATCTGTTTTTCAGCCAAAAATATATACTGGAGAATAAAAGACTTCTTTAACCAATGTTGCTGGGAAGCCTGGTTATCCACATGCAGAAGAATTCAAAAAGCTCAGTCTCCAGTATAAAAGATCCAGTCAAAATTGGCAAGTGAAATGAATAGACACTTTTCAGGAGAAGAATAATAAATAAGCAGTACATGAAAATATGTTCAGCATTTTTACCATTAGAGGAATGCAAATTAAAACAGCATTGAAGTTCCATCTTGAGAAAAAATGGCTATTGTCAATAAATCAGTAACATGCTAGCCAGGCTACAAGGAAAAGAGAGTTCTTTTCCATTGCTGGTGAGAATGTAAATTAGTATAACCAAAAGTTTCGTTTGACCCAGCTGTTCCCCTTTTGGGTATCATCTCGAGTTAAAGACATCATATTACAGTAATAGCTATATGACCATGTTTATAGCAACACAATTCATAATAGCTAAATCTTGGACGTTACCTATATGTACATAAACAGCTGAATAGATGAAGATGTGGCATTTACTTACAATTGGATACTGTTCTATGAAGAAGGATATATTTTAGTCATTTGCAGGAAAATGGATGTACCTTGAAACCATAATGTTAAGTAGGATAAACCAGACACACAAATATTACATGGCTGCTTTTATATGAGAAATCTAAAATATAAATAAAAGATTGATAAGAAACAGATCTTTCTCAAATAGGAAGGGGACCAAGAGGTAAGTGGAGGGGGAGGGAAAAGGGATGTAAAAGGAAGTAAGATATGTTATATGCATGTACTAACTCCCTATGATGAATTAATCATTATGTACTGATACATGTACTAATAAAAATTTAAAAAGACAATGCCAAAGATAAAGAAGGCCATAGGAACCAACAATTTAGATGATAGAAAAAAACCAAAAAGACACTGGCCATTTTTAAATGTTCTTTTAATGCTAGAAATTAGATTTATGTGTAAACATGAAAGGAAGAAATATTTCAGACTCAACATTAACAACAAATTCTTTAATACAAAAACCGACCAGAGCTAGGCATTGTATATGCCTATTAGCCCAGCACCCTGGAAGGCCAAACAAGATTGCAAGTTCAAGCCCTGCCTGAGTTAGTGAGACTGTCTTGAAATAAAATAAATAAATACAAATGGCTGTGGTCCTGCTACAAAGGTCCCGGTTTCAATGTCCAGTATCAAAAAAAAAAAAAAAGCAACTGACTAGAAGTGAAATGTACTGCCTCAGAAACCAGTAAGCTTCCTAATGTTAGACTTTTTATTTTTTGAGATGCTAAGGGTTAAACACCAGACCTTCTACATGCTAGGCAAACATTTTACCACTGGGCTGTACCCTCAGCCATAGAAATTTTCAAATGAGGGGCTGGGGATTTAGCTCAGCGGCATAAGCGCCTGCCTTGCAAGCAGGCAGTCGTGAGTTCGATCCCTGGTACCGATTAAAAGGAAAAAGACAAAAAAAAAAAAAAAAAAAAGAAATTTTCAAATGAGTTGAATGGTCACATCTTAGAGATGCTCCCCACTCTGAGTGTACAGGTGACCCCTGCAAAGTAGACACTACTGTTTCTCAAAGTCTTCAGATGCTTTTGAGTTTTCTGTTATTTGGCATCAGAAGGTTCACAAGAACTTAGCTAATAACCACATGTAGTAGGGATTGCTTAAGAAAACAAAGGACAACCATTATATCCAGCTTGTCTTGTTCTGCCAAAAACTAGTTGGAAACAGTCAGGTTGACAGGCATGTGACATGTGCGGTTGCTTGATTCAGTGGGACGCTCTCCCAGTTTTGAACCTCTTCACTTATAAACAAAGGGCCCACAAATTCTGTAGCTGGTCCAACTAATCTTTGTGGGTCCTCACCCTGCTTATCCCTTGCTTATCCTGTCTTCTGACTTCTGCCTTTAGGGTGGAATAAAACCTCTCTCTCAGACCATCTGTTGCCTGATGATCAATTCCCATAATCTCCCTTGGTCCTCCTCCTATCCTGTCTGGAGCATTCAACATAATGAACAAATCATTCCTTTTATTTCCTTTATATAGCTGAATTGGTTTGGTAAAGCTGAACAGAATTATGAAATGAAGGTAACTATGTGTCCCTCAGGGCTTTTCATTCCCTCAAATGGAAGTGTACTCTGTTCATAGAGATTTACTGATACTTCATTTTCAGACTCACAGACCAAATGATTCCTAAATGAGTAAATTCAAAGGCTAAATCACAGTTCATGCCAGACTGATGTTACAAATCATGTCAGATTTTTTGAGTTTCGCTTAACACCAATGAAGTGAAGAACATACCAAAGTTCTCATCAGTAGAATAAACAAATGGTTGTAAATTTCCTCTAGTCTCCTTCACGAAATAATCAATGACACTGACAAGGCTTGGGAGTGTGACCTGTGTAAAGAGAAAGAGAAGACTCAACTGCCACTTAAGACACTATTGTATATTTCCTGACCTCCAGAAAATCATGTCAGTAATTTATTTCAATGGTTTTACTTAACCATATGTCAATTATTTGTTGAATTAGCCTTCTTCTATTGAATATAATCTGGTGACCAACAGCTAGGTACACTGATTCCCCCCACCCCCAGTTAAAATACAAGAATGACTTAAGTGAGGACATAGTATGTTCCCTTCCTGAAATTTGAGCTCAAATTAGGAGTAAGACAGGAGAGGGATTTCCTAATCATAGGATTACTAATAAAAGTAGGCTAAAGGCTGAAGATTTGCTAGCCTTCAGTATGCTTATTTATAAGAGTATTCTGTGTTACAGTAATCTCATTTCTGCCTAGGTTAGGCATAGTTTCCTATGCTTGAAATGAAAGAACTCTTGAAAATCAAAGAAGGTAAGCATTTTAATCCCATTGTAACAGAAGAATCTACTGATCTAGAAGTAACAAAAATGTGTCTCTACCCGTAAGCCAATTATTTTTATACAAGGGAAACCTGGTAAATTTGTATATCACATGTAACTTTGAAATGAAAAAAGATAATAAACTTCAGTGTGAGCCAGGCAGGGTGGCACACACCTGTAATCCAGGCACTCCACTCCGTAGAGGGAGAACAATGACCAAAAGGTCAAAGTCAGTGAGGCCCTGCCCCCCCCCCCCAAAAAAAAAAAAAAAAAACTTCAACCTGATTCAGGGGCAGGTTGAGAGGTTCAGAAGAGAAAGGTGCAGAGATACCGCAGGGTCTCAGTCTTCCTTCCACTGTGGACTTCACAGACAGGACAGAAATGGGCCCCAGTTTACCGGTTTGTAAGTATGAAACAGATACACCATTTCTTCCATCACTACTTCCATTCACTTGATTATTTGGACACTCCTTTAGCAATCTAGTTCTCACCTCCTTCATTAAAATTAGAGTAGGCATGGACCTAATAACAGCGAAGCTCTGGGAGGATTTACGGCAAAGGTGTGTGTTGTGTAAATCAGAAGCTATCTCTAAGGGTAAATACAGGTAACTGAGTTGCACTGTTCTTTTTTCTGCTGTATCAGCACAATGAATGTGCCCGGAGAGACAGGAGCTAGGTGCTTAGTTTTAGGACAAAAATGTAAGTATCTTTTGAGATCCATGAGTTCCATTTAAGTACTGTTCAGAGATAGCATCACCAAGCTATATACCTTTTAAGCATCCTAGAATACGGGCCACATCACATTTTTACTGGTTGAGACCAATATGAATATAGTTTTCTCATCTGCCAAGCAGACATAACAATTTCTACCTCAGGATACTGAAAAACATTAAATTGTACATATAAGTTACTTAGCTCTGTACCTAACACGGTGTCTGGCGGTTTAGATTTTGTATGATGATAAGTGATAAGTTAGCTAGGACTGGAGTGAGGCCAGAGACAAAGATGCTTTCTTCACTCATATATTTTTATTTAGAGAAGATTTCTCAACCTTGGCACGGCGGATATTATACACTATGTCAGTGATGGTGAACTTTTTAGAGACGAGTATCCAAACTGCAACGTAAAACCCATCAATGTATCACAAAGTACCAATACTGCAATTAAACCTGAATACTAAAATTTTAATTTAGAAAAAACTCATATATTAGTATCTTTTGCCTTAAACATGTGTGCCATACCACTGGTCTAGCTAGTCACAGACTCTTTTCCATTAGAAACAAGCACATCTACTTCTAGTTGTAGGGTATAAGACAAATGTCTAATTATACTTTTTCTCCCCCTGAAACAATTCCATTGATAAGGACTCACAGCCAGCAGGTGTGTTAGCAAACATACACATTTGCAGTCTCAGCTGCTTGGGAGACTGAGGTAGAATAGGAAGTTCCAGGACAGCCTGGGCAACTTGCTTTTTTCAAAAAATAAAATTCAAAAAAGGTCAGAGATGTAAGTCAATGGCAGTAGTGCTTGTCTAGCATCAGTGAGACTCTATAGCTTTAATTACTGGTAATGCAAAGAAATACAAAGACTTGCAGAAAAACAGAAGTGGAAAGCATTTTGGAAGCGGATTATCTCCGTGTCTACCTCAGCTACCAGATGTCCTCTCACTTCTTGTTCTAGGCTCCTTCCCTCTTTGCCAGCACTCCTCTAGAAGTCAAGTCTGCTTTCCACCTTCCTCTGTGTTCTGTAAAGGTAGGCTTGAGAAGAATGAGGAGAAAATTCATCAACAACGAAGAAAACTACTTACCGGCTTTTCCAGTTCAATTGTGTAGTTTTCTCCTGTGTTCACTATTTTGTAGTGCTTGATCCTTGGCATGCTGAATAACAATACAAATGGTTACCATTTGATTATATGATTGGGGCAGTGCGAGCTACAATTATAATAAAATAGGACTATTAGTAAACCTGTGTTCCCCAAACTATAGTTTGGGGAAATCCTTGGTTTTTTGTTTGGTTTTTACTTTTTTCTTGTGATTCTGTAGGGAGGGAGTGGTCTACATACTAGGGATATAGGAAAGCTGACTCATTGAGTGGATAAATAAGAAAGGAAAAAGAAGTCAAGGACTAAGAATAAAAAAGAAAAATTAACATTAAAAAATAAATGTTTGGGCAGTGATAGAACTGTGGGGGACTGGCGGCGGCTGAAAAGATAAAAAGTATGAAATATAAATAACCTTTATTTTGAGGATGGGAAAGACACCCCTGACCCCCTGGGGTGTGGCATCTCCACCCGGGGGCCGGCCATCTCTCCATGGAACAAGTGGAGTGAGGCACAGAAGTAGTCTCAGCTTGGGGTGGAACCTAAGGGGGCATTAGGGATGCACAGGTAGCCTATTGGTCTTTGTTTGGCACCAGAGGTAGATTCCTAGGGGTGGGGGAGATAGAGCTCCTTGGCTTTACTGGCTACAGTGTCTGGCCTGGGCCAAAACCCCTATATAGTAAGTTATAATATAAAAAAAGATAGGAAAGCAAGTGCAACTTGAGGGTATATAGAAAGTGATAGAAGGCTCAAGAGGATGTAAATTGTAGAACGCTCGAGAAAAGGTAAATTTTATTTGTCTTGGTTCATATTACTGCAAATAACAGATTTAAAGACAAGTAAACGTGTTCCAGATGTGACAGTATTAGATCAGTTTTTATAGATTTATTCATAAGATTGATAAACCTTTACTGCAAAACGTTTCCAATAAGATTATACTCCAAAAGGGGGAGGACAGACTAAAGCCTTTTTTGGGCAGACTAAAGTCTTTTTGTTAAATATGTAATTCCACGTGGCACCCTACAAAAAAGCGGTGTGCCATCCAGATTAAGCCTGCTCTCTGACCTAAAATGCCTTTTATATAAGACCACCTCCTTCCTTTCTTATTCACCGATTTCTCAGGTAACCCTGGTCAAGACTGACAGACACATTTTGTCTTCTCACTTTGTTTATACTTTTTCAGGATACATAAAAGCCTTTTTCACAACCAGGTAACCTGCTGATATACTTGCTAAAGCTCTATTACAGCAAATCATTCCAAGGACAATGATCAAATTTGCTAGACTGCCATCCTGGGTTCACATCACCAGGCCCTAGATCTGACCATCCTTTTCCTACTCACCTCTGCCTTACCAAGGCCTCACGGCCACGACTCTCAGGCTAAGTCATGTTTTGTTACCCACTTTGGTTCCTAATTTGTTACGTTCTATTAATGACCATTTTTACAGCAGGACTCTTGACAGTCTTTCCCAAAGACTCCCACATCATGCATAAAATAATCTTCATAATGTTCTATGCGATGACTGTTGCAGTTCTTTCTACCCTCAGCTGTCTGGTTAAACGTGACATTCCTGAAAGCCTAAGCCCTTACCTTCCCTATACTGGTACAGTCACTGCCTTCCCTGCTCCCCCTATTTTTTCCAGTTCAATTCCTAGACCAGAGACAAGTTTTACACACCTACCCTTTTTAACTTTTATGCTTTCAGATGGGGGAGTAAGCACCTCTCATAATTTCACTCCTCGTAACCCCACGTTTATTTTTCAGAATTCTGCCTTACTGTGAAAATGTTTCCACCTCAACATGGTCCTGATAGAATGACATGTCTAAATCAAAGGCACCTTTCCTTCCACCTCACCTGGGTCCTTAAATATGACAGTGCCGTGTCTCCTCATAACATCTTGTCTCTGTTTTTCCAGTCTAACATACGTGCATTCACCAGTAAAGTTGTCCTGGCTAAAACACCTGACACCAGCTTCTACCTGGGCATCAACCGTCATCCCGTTAACTCCCCTAGACACAAGTACAGCGCCCTCTGCCAGCAGGAAGCAGTTAACGAGAAAAATCTTCACCCCTTTTCATAATAATAATCATAAGACGGGATATAGCCAGTAAAGCCAAGCAGCTCTATCTCCCCCTCCCCTAGGAATCTACCTCTGGTGCCAAACAAAGACCAATGGGCTACCTGTGCATCCCAAATGCCCCCTTAGGTTCCACCCCAAGCTGAGGCTACTTCTGTGCCTCACTCCACGTGTTCCACGGAGAGATGGCCGCCCCGGGCTGGAGATGCCACACCACAGGGGATCGGGGGTGTCTCTCCCCACATTCTCAAAATAAAGGTCATTTATATTTCATACTTCTTATCTTTTCAGCTGCCGCCAGTCCCCCACAGTTCTATCAGGCAGAAAAAAAAAAAAAAAAAACAGCAAATGTGTCAGTATGTTAGTCCCACACAAAGTACACATTATAATGGATGGATATTTTTACCTGTGTTTTCTTTCAGTTTTGACAAGGTCTCACTAAATGTCTAAATTGCCCAGGCCAGGGCTTAAACTTGCAATCCTTCTCCCTCGAACTCCCAGGTTGGTGAGATTATAGGCATGTGCTAACATGCCCAGCTGCTTTCCTCTTTTATCGAAAACTCTAAATTGTTACTGTCCTGAATATATTGTTTTGTATTTATTATGAACAGCTTACCATCAAGTAGCATATTCTTGTTCTAGCACTGAGCCTGTAGTAAATATTTATGAAAAAATTTTTACCAGTTAGTTTTGAACAACAGCATGTTTGTTTTGAATTTTTTTGACTCCTATGACAGCAAACATTTTCTAAGGTTTAAAAGTTCATGGCATTTATTGTGCCATTTATCTGACATTTGTCCACAAGCTATTTAAAGCAAGATGATTCATTAGAATAAGCTGTTGCACAAGGCCTTTCCACCTTTCTTTAACCATTTCTTTCTATATTTCCAGTTCATATGCGTCTAAGAACACACCACACAGAAGTTTTCTGTTCTGAGGACTCTCTCCTCATCTACCTAAATATCCTCTTCTCTCAAAGGGACACCATGTTAGAAAACAATAAATTAATTTCTTTGACCTATTTTTAAAACATGACAGAAAACCAGCTGACTCTCCCTTCCTAAAAAAAAGTATTCCTTAATACTAAAAGCCAGGAATCACAGATCGCTGAAGAAATATTTTTGGACAGGAGACATCTTTCATATCTTGTACCCATTCGGGGTAATTGACTGGCTTTAGTTTTACTCCTACAGTATGGGCAGATCTTTTGCAAACTCTCTCCAAGTTCAATCAGAATTTCTGTATCCTATAAAGTTAAGTATTACTCATTGGTTCAAATTCTAGTTGTGTTTTGTGTGCTTCCCTGGTTTTACATCTATCAAATGTATGTGGTGAAGGCTTTTCTCAAAAAGCTTCTTTGGGCTAATGCTTACAAAGTCCTTTGTAGTATCTGACACCTTTAAGCACTCAGGACATTTTAACATTTGTTTTACTACATTTTAAATTTATAGTTTGTTTGTTTGTTGTGTACTGGGATTGAACTCATGACTTCTCACTTGCCAGGCAGGCTCTTGTGCCACTGAGCTAAATCTCAGGCCTAAATTTATAGTTTTAATTTAGTAATTTCTATGAGTCTTGACCATTTGCAAAACATGGAAAATTTCATCTGCCTCAGTGCTTTGACTATGCCTGAAGGGGATGTTTGCTAGCACCCAACCTAGGACGCATCAGTGGTATTGTGTGAAAGGGGGACTTGATTGCTGCTGTTAGTAATAACCATCATATTCTGTCACCTTTCACGACACAGCTGTGGGCAGAAAAGCGACAAGGGCCCAGAGGGTCTCTTGTAATTCTGATAGAGGAGAATGCTGAAGCAAAAAATTCTACTGAAGTTGTTTAGACTTGGACTCTCATTTTAGACCTTTTGCTTTTCTTTCATATTTTGTTTCTAACATTTTCTGATGCTTCCTTAGCTAATGACTTTCCAAGCTGTCTTTATTATTAGCATGGCATCTAGTTAATAATTTCCAGAAAACAAAACTAAAACATGAAGTTTGTTGTAAGAATAGCTATTTTATGAGTGCATTTGGCCACCTGGCTAAGCAGAGATGGGTGATATTGTTTGTACACCTGCTAATTGGTTACTGTATGTCTTGTTTGTTCCTGCAAAGAGTCTTCCCTCCCATAGCTGGTTTGTTAACAGATGGAAAATTTTTGCTTTCAAATACTGTTTTGTAAACCAACTTGTCCTTTTCAGCTAATGTTTTACCACACAAACTCATCTACCTTGCATGGTTGAACATTCTCTATAACCCATTTGTAAGAGAATTAACTGGGGTTTTGGAAACACAGGTGTTTCCTAATAGTCTAGATTTCTACTAGTCTTTCATTAAGATCTATACTATAAGAAGCTAAAATTCTAATACATTCTATAATGCTATCCTTAACAATTAAGTGACTTGTTAAATAGAAGATATGAAATTCAGGAATTCTCAAAGGGCTGTTCTGATGCAATAGAGAATACAGATAATGATCCTTAACATTATACATGTATTTGGTTAATAAGGAAGACTTGTGTAATAACAATTAAATTTTTGTAAGTCACCGTCATGTGTAAATGATTCACCAAAGCCTAATGAGCCTAGTGACTCCAGTGTTAGAATGCTTTAGCTTGACTATATACCTCACTTCTTGCTTTCTAAATACTTAAAGGGAGAGGAGGTGGTTTTATGAAATGTTGTGTTTTAATGACCATCAGCTGATGTCAAACTGGATGCGCTTACTAAAATTAGAATTACATAACTTTAATATGATCTCCTTTTTCCAAACTCTTTCTTATGCATTTCAATACAACTTAAATACAATATAAATATAGTAAAACTACTAACTATAGAAACATCACATTTGATCACAAGCCACATTTGTATAAGATGCTTTATTTCTCTACTTCAGTTGTATGGAAAACGCAGTGCAAAAGTTGAACTAATGTAGACTACTATATAGCTCACATATAAATGAAGCAAACAAACCAGGAAAGAAACAATGTGAGGGACAAAAACTGATCACTTTCTTGTGTGACCTATTTTTTTAGCAGTTATATTATGTTTCTTAAAATTTTTTCTATGTAAACTTTAATTTAGTTCTATAGTCTCTTATCTTTTTAAAAGTAGAAGTTGTCTGTGATACTCAATTTCCTACACCCCCAAAAATGACAAAATCCTTGACCTAGACATACCAAAAAAAAAAAAAAAAAAAAAAAAAAAACACTTTTCAAC
Organism: Cavia porcellus; assembly: GCF_034190915.1. Lineage (NCBI taxonomy): Eukaryota > Metazoa > Chordata > Mammalia > Rodentia > Caviidae > Cavia > Cavia porcellus. The sequence goes on along the minus strand of NW_026947513.1, from coordinate 42,684,115 downwards.
TAGGAGTTTGAAGTTTACCGATACTGGATGGTGTGACAACTTTCATTTCTTTTGGCTTTGTTTCAAGATAGTTAAATTTTATTATTTACTAATTTACTTTGGTCTTTTTCAAGGCAGGGTTTAATTATATGACTCAGGCTGGCCTTGAACCCACTGTGTAGCACAGGCTGGCTTTGAACTCACAGTGATCCTTGTGCTTCAACCTCAGAGTGCTAGGATTACAAATGTGTGCCACCATGGCTGTTTAAAATAGTTAAATTGGGGCTGGGGATTTAGCTCAGCAGCATAAGCGCCTGCCTTGCAAGCAGACAGTGGTGAGTTCGATCCCCGGTACCGATAAAAAGGAAAAAGACAAAAAATAAATAAATAAATAAAATAGTTACATTTTAAATCAAATAATCTATAACTTTAAAAAAGTATGTTCTTTGCTAAATTTCAAGTAGAGTCAAAAGCTCATTATTAATGTTTAACATATGTTAAGATAACATAGGAAACACAAGAAGAAACATATTCATGGTGGGTCATATACATACACAGAAGCAGGATCTGATTTACCCTCTTAACATTCTTGCCATCTATTTAGTGTGCATGGTTAATGTATAAAGGCAAGTATCTATATACATGGAGTAACTGACAAGTGAATAGAGAATTTGGGAGTGTAGCTCATACTAACAGTGCAGCCATAATGCTATAATTTTAATTTTTACTGAAAGTAACTATTTTCTTTTTACTGTCTTGACTCACTATCAGTGCCTTCATATTGATTCTATTTATAATTTTAGAGATTTAAGGTGTGAAGCAGTAGGTATATTTATTATTAATAATAAATAGAGCATTAGTCCTGCAAAACATAGGAAATTCAAACTTGGCATGATGACACACCTGTGTAATTGCAACACTTCAGAGGCTGAGGCAAAAGAATGGCCAAGTTCAAGGCCAGCATGAACTGAATAATGAGATCCGGTCTCAAAACAAAGAAAGAAAACAACTTCAAGAATCATAATTCTAAATAAATAAATAAAATCACAATGCCTACTGTGCTTTTATACGAAAGATAATCAGTGATTGAATGTCTCCATATAGGGCAGTAAACTCTTGTGTTTTAATGCCAGAGTCTCTCCTGACATTCAAGTTTTCATGGACTCTTAAAAACTAAAGTGACTCTGAGAAGACCCATCAGTCTCACTACATATATTGAAAAACAGTATTTGCATCGTTTCTGACTTTCTCCCTGGTAAACTATTTTACCAGAAGAAATTACTAACCTTATCAAGAGGCTCCTAAGAAGCCCCTTTCATCAAAAGTCAGATTGTGTCAACAACCCAGCAGCCTCCCCTGTCATTCAGAGTAACACTCTTGTCCCTACAGTGACCGGAGGACGAAGTGTGGTAGTGCACACCTGTGATCCCAGCCAGCGCTCAGGAGGCTAAGGCAGGACTTCTCGGCCAGCCTGAACTTCATAGTGAGACCCTGTCTCCAGAAATCAACATACGAACAAACAAAACTGCAGGCCCCTGAGTGATCTGGTCTGCCCTCACCTCTGGGATCTTTTCTAGCACCTTTCTGCTTTCTGACTCCACTGCAGACACAGCACTTTCCTGTTTCTTAGCAAGCCAAGCATTCTTCTGCCTTTGGACACAAGCTGCCTGGACTGTTTGTAAAGCAGACACTGGTCCAGTTTGTTCCCTCATTTTCTGTAGATCTCTGCTCAAGTGTCAATCAAGTAGGCCTCCCAAAATCACCTGTGTGAAAACAATAGCAGCTACAAAAATTGTCTCTTTTTATTGTCACCCAAGATTCCTGTATCTCTCATCTGCTTTCACTGGTAGACCAAATGATCTTTTATGTATATATTTTAGCCATATATTTGTCTGTAATTTGTGTTGCCTCACAAGAAGATAAACCGCTTGAAACCATGGATACGTTTTTCAATTCCTTATCCTCAGGGCTTAGACAATTATTTGGCACATAGTAGCTGCTCAATAAATATTCACTGGACTGAATGGATGAACACTACCACCCTATCTAGAACCAAAACAGTTTGTTCATTGTTCTTTTTCCCTACTTCAGCTATTACCCTTAGCTCATTCTGTAGCCTTTCTTATTGACATGCCCTCTTTATTTTGCAGCAACAGAACTTGCAGTGGGCATTGAACTCATGTGACTTTGATTTCTAAAGCAACATCATGTTTTTTAACAGTTTATACATTTTTAAATTAAACGTACTCTATATCCTGTCGGATAGTGATGGAATAGTTTCTACTGTTACTGCCAGGTCTTAGGATCATATTTCCCAAGGAGGGATTCCTTTCCAGCAGCTCCGTTGCTTCTTTCCGAGAAACTATGTAAAAACATCTAGAGAAGAGAGGGTGAAAGAAAATTTTTTTAACTGTTGAAGATCATGACTTAAAAGTACTACAAAAATAACTTTTAGAATTGCAATTACTAATTTTTATTAAAACTTCAGATTCAGTAACAATTATAACTATATAATTTTAGTACCTATTATTACAAACCTGTGCCACTGTGAATATGCTAATGTCAGTGCAGTTATTCCTGCATTTCCCAAAGCCTCTGTAAGCAAAGATGACCTGAAAACTTATTCACAGATCATTTTAATGTAATCACCAGTATCATTTAGAAAGCTAAAATAACAGTTCACAGTGTAACTGCAGCCTCAGTTGACAAGCTCGAAATTAGATAAATATTAGTTGGTAGTTTCCTTTCAAGGATATAAAACATCTCTAAAAAGTATATGTCCAAACATAATCCTTTGATATGACTTTCTATTGTACTGCTGATATTTTTACACATAATTTTTTTTAAAAAAAAGCACTTCCTATTTTTATAATATATATTGTAGTACATAGAATATATTGACATAGTCGTGGTTCAAGAAAAGAAAGAAAGAAAGAAAGAAAGAAAGAAAGAAAGAAAGAAAGAAAGAAAGACAAAATCTTCTCAGGGTGTGAAATATACCAAAAATGTTAACAGTAAATATCTCTAAGTGGTAGGACTGGGAATAATTCTACTCTTTTCTTTATCTGTAACCAACATATTACTCATTTTGAGCAAAAAAGGAAAAGAAGCAGTTTGTATAATCTTTACCCTTTCAATCCATTGGCTAGTTTTGGTTTCAGTTATCAGTGCTTGGCAGGTTTCAGTGATTATGATACAAATAGAATCTGTATCAGAACCTGAAGTCATTTCATTGATAGGAACTCCCAAGGAGAAAAAAAGCTCACAGTCTTTTCAACAATACAGAAGATAAATATTGGGTGTTACTGAATTCTGTATGTTTCCTCTTCTTGTTTTTTCATCAAGAGCCATCCTCAAATGCACAAACTCCATAACTACTTACCATCGACTGAATAAAACATTCTATGTATTTAAAATTCTTTGCTATAATTTTGATAAAAATTGGTCAATTATAGAGCTGTATAGTGAAAAAATACTTTTCCCTTCCTGCTTCATAGGAACTTGTATTTAGGTCTGAGCTCCGGAAAGAGTTTCTATTTGTCCAAATTTGTGGGTAGAAGGGGATTTCCTCTGTGGTAAGAGTTGGTTCAAATCTGCATTATGTTGATCATGACATAGAAGAGGAAATGTGGCCCGTACTCAGAGACATGCAGTTCATCCCAAAGGTTTTTTAATTGTCTCTGGTTAAATAAAGTCAAATAAGTATGTTCTCTATGAGAAGTTCTCCATGAGAGCTGGAAACTAGTCTTAACAGTTAAATGAATAGGGCTGGGGATTTAGCTCAGAGGTATAAGCGCCTCCATTGTGATGGTGAGTTCGAACCCCAGTACCAAAAAAAAAAAACCCCACAATTGAATGAATAAGCTGGCATTCACTGGGCACTTACACTGGCATAGGGTTGAATGTGTTCACATATTCTTCTGGTTCCTTCACCTTTCCCATAGATGTAACTGGAAGCTGCTGTATCTCAGACCTTCTTTTCTTTTCTTTCTCCAGGACTTCATGCAGTCTAATCACTTGCCCAGGTAGAAGCGAGACGTGTTGGGGCACAGATAGCTGGAACCAGTTAAATAGTAGGCAGAATAGAAAGCTAAACGATGTGCTGGCTTTAGTAAAGATAAGGCTTTCATGATTCTAAGGAACTTTAGTCACCTGGTGCAGATGAATGGGTAGAATCATGAATAATTTTCGTCCAGGTGAGTGTCTTACAGTGACCTCTAAACCAACTAGAACCTGTACACAGAGCTCACCCTTCTTCTAAGAAATCTTCCTTTTGAGCTGGTCCCAAACCACAGTACACCTGCCTTGTTCACAAGCTAATTTGAGTAATGATGAAAATCTCAGTTTTTTGGTAGTGGGAATTGAACTCACAACCTTGTGCTTACCAGGCAAGCAGTTGAGCCATTGAGCTAAATCCCTGGCCTGAGAGTCTTAGTGTTTTTCCTGAGCTCACTGGGTTCCTCAGTGAGTGTCACTCAAGAGCACTGACAAAGTGCCTTTTGTTCACAAGTAAACTTAGAATAAACACCATACGATGGCCATATGAGAGAGAGATAAAACTACCCATGAGACAGCAAAGGGTCAACATGACTGTTTGTGTTTCAAATATTTATTCATATGCAAGAATTGCAATTGTTCTCTACGTGCTAGTTGGGTTTGCTGTTACCTTTTCTAGAGGTATATTTTGGGTTAAGTCATCTGCATGTATCCTGATTGTCCAACTCCCAGTTGAGTCCCAGGGTGGCCCCAAATTCATGATCATCCTTTTCAGCCTCCTGAGAGCTGAAAGCTGGAATTTCAGATTCTACCATGCTTGGCTAATTTAGTCCCTATCTATGCCCAGCTACATTCTCTTGGGAGATGTATACTTTGCTGGATGCATCACCAGGAGTCTGCAGGTGACATCTCTGTTTCCCATATTAATTTTCACAGGGGAGTGCATTCCTTCCAGGGGGCACACAAGAAAGTTCATTAAGTGTGGCATCCAGCATCTTGGTAAAGTGCTTACTTTATGCATACTGCAAAAACTTCACTTCACAATGAACTTTGGTTACCACTGTTTAACTGACCCTAATAAACATGGAAAATATTCGTATCTTCTAACTGTGTCAGAGAAAATGCTGTTTTGTGGGAAGGAGCTGTTATCAAAGAATCTCTTCTTTCCAAAACAGTTGCTTTAGTATTTTGGTCAAAGAAATGGTAGTTATCTTGTTGCAACAGTTAACTCAGCCATAGAGGTTACTATTTGCTTTTGATAAAATGCTGTCCAGTTGAACAGATAAGTATCTCTTTGTTTTAAAACTCTCTGAACAAATGTGTAAAGGTGAATTTGCATTTTGACCATCTCCTTTTTATATTGTATATGTTATTCATAAAATCCATCCCAGTAAGCATTTCATAAATACAAAATAAATAAGAAATTGGAATTATATGCAAGTTACTGTGTAAGCCATAAATGTTGGAATATACAAAATCTTTAACTGTCAAAGATAAGAGGGAAAAAGTAGCTCTTCCTGACTACCTACCATTTGTTAGCGTCTCACCTGGTCAGTTTTCTTCATAATTATCATCATAATGTGAAATGATCTCATTTGCTTACTTGCTTGTTTTTCCCCCTTTCCACTCACCTGATGAAAAGATAATTTTCAGAGGCAAACGCAACAGTTTGGATCTGTCTTTTTCAATCGCCGTATCTTTAGCCACTTTGTCTTTTTCAGTTCTTATTTTTTATTAGTACATGTTTGCAGTACATAGCGATTACATTCCTCATGAGGAGCTGGTACATGTACACAGCACATCATTACCTTTCCCTCTCTACTCTCCCCTCTCCTTCTGTCTCTGGGACCCTTTCCTTTTGCAGAAGGCCTGTCTCGCTATTTCTTATTATCTGTCACTGAATTTGCTCTTTATTTATATTATGGGTTTCTCACATAAGAGAAACCGTAAGATATTTTAGCTAGTGTGTCAGATTAATCTCACTTGACATTGTGGTCTCGAGGTGCATCCATTTTCCTACAAATGACTCAAGTTTATCCTTTTTTATTCTTCCTCCATTTTCTCTCTTCATGGTTCACAGCAGGTGTTCAGCAAATATTTCTGAGTAAGTGGCTTAATCATAAGTAAAGACTTTCCTACCTCTTTCACTGTAAGAAGGAAGCCTCTCCATTCTTCCCCACTTTCTGTGTTCTCTGTCTATAGATGAAGACAAAAACAGATGAAGAAAACAAGTGGTCATGAGTATTAATGCTTTATTGACTTTAAGTAACTTTAGGGTTTCATGATTAATTTATGACAAGATATGTAAGCCATTAACCCAACAATATTGATAAAATACACATTCTTCTATTGAAGCATGCTGTTTAAAAGTCAATCGTTATATTTTAAATCACTTAGGATCAAACAATGAAATATTTTATTTTCCTCTTTGCATAAACCATTAAAATTCATTTGTTATGAAACATTCTTTAATCAGAAAATAGAAATGTATACCTTTAATCTGTTATTTAAAACAAGAGTTGTGTGAGTTTATACTCAAAAATTAAATGCTAACCAACCTGTTACTGCAGTAACTCAGTTAATGCTTTTTCTCTTCATTGGTATTTAACATTGACTGGCTTGAAGAGAGGGCAACCAGTATAGGTAGGCACTTCCAATTCTTAACTCTAAAATATCACTGTTGTTACTACTGTTAAAATAATACCTACAGATCTACTTAAGTGCTTATAATGTCAACTACTGTTCTCAGCCTCTGGCAGATACTCATATACTCTTGTTAAGTACACATTGTTCAGAGAAGGCCCTCTACTCCCCACAGCCAGCCTGGAGGCCAGAGTGGAGTCAGTCATGCTAAAACTCCACATCACTGAACCAAAACCGAGCTGGTACCTGACCTGGAGAAACAAAGAAACAAATAACAGCCAACTTTGCCAGACAGGCCACTTTCGTTTGGCATTATACATGAAGTTCCTTCTCTCTTAATTCTCACACAAAAAGAAGGAAACCTGAAATAAAAATTTATTTTTCTACTGCCTGGTTTTCTGTCATGCAACCTGCTGCTTTTTTTTTTCAGATTTTTTTAAACTCTTTCTCTGTCAGTGACATCTGTCTCTTCAGGCTAGCCCATTGGAACACTGATTCTAATTTATGGAACTGCAGTACTGCCCAATTCTGAAATAGGAAAGCTAGTTAAGATCTTTCAAAGACATTTTTATAATTTTGACCTTTGATAGCTTTTATAGTTTTATAAGTAAAAAGTGAAAGGTACTTCATTACTTTTTTTTTTTTTTTTGGTATTGAGAATCGAACTCATAACTTCATGCTTGCCAGGCAGGCACTTACTTCACTGAGCTAAATCCCCAGATACCATTATTATTTTACAGATTTCTTTATTTAAAATATAATTATTGTCTTTAAAAGTGGTGCACACTAACTTAGATGTTTGTTTACATCAGGTGTAGGGAGCCGAGCGACAGCCCATTGCTGCCTTCCTGCCTCTCTCTCCTATGGACACTGCGTCTGCCTACATTAACCATAATCCTCTCCTGCTTACATCATGTACCAGGATGTGACGGTGACCCTGTTGTATTCATCCCCTTAACCTCTTTCTGTCCTACCTCCCGCCCTTGGCCTATAAAAGATGTGATCACTTCCTCAATAAACGGAGGCTTGATCGGATTATTTCGACTTGCTTTCATCTCTCTTTGTCTCCCCTATGTCTTTTATTTAATCCCCGTTCCCCCTCCAGGAATTCCCCATGGATTGATCTGCAGGCCGGATCAATCAGGGAACAAATATATTTGTTTTCATGGAGTTTAGGGTCTGGCAAGGAACAGTAAATAATAAATATAACAGTGTATCTGATAGTATCAGGAGAAAATAAAAATAAAATTTAGATCAGGGTAAAACAGATCGATAGTACGTTTAGGGAGTAGAGAAGAAGAAAGTTTGCACTTTTGGGCCTCAGTGAGACCTTTACTTCTGGGTGAAGAAACAAAGTTATAAAAAGTTGAGTAACTTGCCTACAATCCCATAGCTAGCACATAAATCAGCCTGTATTTAAATCTAGGTGTTTGACTTTGGTCTTGTTCTCTTAACTGCTACAATCCATAAGTTACCTTGAATGTTTGCTTACAATGTAGACTCTGGGTCCAGGAATTCAACTTGGAATTGAGTTGTTCAATTCAAGGGCAACTTTTAAAAAAAGTCCCAAGTAGGATTCCTGACTTTGTCGGGATACAGAAGTATAAGGTTTCATTATGCTTCACGCTAAATAATTGAACATGCTGTTCTAAAATCCAATTCCAAAACCCAATCCTTGTTAATTAAAGGGAAAAAGATATTAACAAAGTATAAGATTTAACACCTCTTATAACTTTTTTATTTCCGTTATGAAGTATTATGAAATAAGTGCACTTTGTAAGCCGAGCTCTTTACAGACTCCTGTCCCCTCACTCACCTTCAGGTGCACTTCCTCTTGTGGCAAAACGAGGGTGAAGTTTGCACAATTCTTTTCAACAGAATTCTGTTCGGTAAGGCGAGTGAAGTTTAGTATGTCCAATTTGTCAACATACTGCAAAGATAAAGGACAGTCCATTAAATTATTTCATGGATAATACACATTGGGTCTAGCAGGAAGGAAAAATAGTGTTTTGTCTTCAACTGATTTGTACCCTGCGTGAAACCCTGGCTTTCCCAGCCCCACAGGGTATTGGGAAATAAGTTTTGGTGTTGAATCTGATTCATAGTGTTGTAGGCAGCTGAGCTGGTTAGAAATATAATAGGCAGTGAGACAGGGCTCGATCCTCAAAGGAGCCAAAGCAGATACCTTACAACTGTGGGGGAGACAGACACCTCCTGCTGTGGGCTAGGCCTCAAGACCAAGAATCAACAAATGTGTCTACATACTAAAAATTGATATTCTAATTAGTTCCCTATCACCCTGGAGTCACTATCTCACTCCCCCAGGGGAAAGGTAACACTCCAAAAATGCCCGCTTCCTACCTGACTTGCTTTCCCATTTGTCCCTAATATAATCAATTTTACCTGAACTATTAATCTTATTGGCTAACTATAGTTATGTCCCACCTTATGACCATCTGCTTTGTGAGTTCTCAGTCTTTTCCCACCTTGAACCCGTCTTGCTCCATGGTTTTACTCTATAAAAGTCCCTGGAAAAGACAGTCTTGGGCAACCTGCTCAGGACCACTGCCATCTCTCTTCAGACAAAAGCTTTCTTTCTCTCAATAAGTATATTCTACTCTTAACCTCCATTGTTCCTAAAATTCATTCTTTGATTTTAGAGAACACAAATTTGCAGACACAGTAGGTCAAGAGTTTCATTACTCTACATCAATAGAAGTTTGTGAAAGCTAATTGTTAAATTTTCACAAATTTTGCAAATGAGTTGTAGAACACAGTTATTATTAAAAATTAAAACATTAAATTATAATAAATTATATTATTAAATTGTATAAAACAATTAAAAACATTACATTGCAATGATACATTCATATCCATGTTTATAGCAACAAAATTTGTAATAGCCAAACCCTGGAAACAACCAGGTAGTCATTAACAGATAAATGGATAAAAAAAATGTGTTTACACACAATGCAGTATACTCTGCCATAAAAAAGGGCAAACTTGAGTCATTTGAGGGAAAATGGATGCACCTTGAAACTATAACATTTAGTGAAATAAATCACACTCACAAGTTTAAATATTGCATAGTTTTACTTCTATGAAAAACTCAGGTATAAACAAAGGAGGTAGGGAGGTAGATGTTGCTTGGATGGGAAGATCGAGAATGGAGGGAAGAAGAGGAGAGGAGGGCGGGGAGGGAAAGGTGGTGAAAAAGAGATTAAATTGTGTTCTGCACCTGTACCAACTCCACACAAGGAATGGAAATATTATGTACACAAAACATGAAATTTTTAACAATGAAAACTGTAACTAGAAATCTAATTATTACTTTCGAATTATATTACTACATTTTGCTATTCTCTGTGTGTTTGAGGTTATTTACATCTTTGTACTGTGTGGTGAAAATATTGCATAACAGCGTAGCTACAGCGCTTTCCTTTGAAACTCCAAGTTCAGTGAAGTCATATGCAAAAGTTGAAATGAGACGTGACAGAAGTTACACAATGGGAAATATTGGTGCACCTCTTACAAATCATATTTTGATTTATTGTTTTACTTATTGTCCCTTCTGCAAAAGGACAAGTAGTAATTACTTAGGCACACATACAATCTTTATTGCAGATTCTTTGTTTTTGTTTTACTTTATAACACCTTAAAATATTTTTTAAAATGCTTTGCTCACAGACTATAAAAGTCAGACTACAAAAAAAAAATGTCATACTACAGCCAACTTTGACCCAAAATCCACTAATGGCTGAGACACTAGTCTACACTTCAAAAAATAAAAGGCAAAATGTTAATAACGCAACTGAAATTTCAAAATTTATTGTGTCTGATGCCATTTCACTATAGAGAAAAAAATGGATAAAATATTGTTTCAGAATTTAAAAATGTGTAATTCAGAGAAGCTGAGTCAGCGATAATCAAGGAACACTCTTGGGAATCAATTGCCCATATGAAAGGCACATTAAGCAGTATTGTGAAATTTTAAATTGTTCACTATACTTTTTTATATCACTAATAGTCATTATAAATTTGTGTACATACATTCATATAATTTTTTCTGGTATTACCAAGGATTGAACTCACAACCTCACACTTGCTGGGCAGGCACTTATGCCACTGAGCTAAACCCCGAGCCCAAATATTTTTTCTAAGAAGTCATTGGTTAACATTTCATACACTATTGGCCATGAATAGCCTATTAAGAAATTCCTATTTCATCCAAACACAATAAAAATATTTCTTCTGGACAATCTGTGTGGACTGATCTGAATGCAAAACAGACTACAGTTGCCGTGAGTGTAGAAAAATTCCTTTTGTATGATTTTTAGGGAGTCTTTTGCTAAAGTAGCTTCATGCTTGACTTGCCTCTTTTTATTTTGTCTATATTCTTATTAAGTCTCCTTGTTTGATTTTCTAAGTAAAAGACAGCAAATAAATACTGTACAGAGCTAATTCTATATTGAGATTGAGGTAAATTTGGGTTGGGGTTTACCTGTTTATTTTCAATAAATGGAAAAAGTAGTAATGGAAAGAAGGATTTAATTTAAATTAAACACTTTTGTTAATGGCTTGTCTGATCTAGCTCGGTGAGTTTTGCCACAACAAAGAGGAAGCAGCAGAGGAAGAGGTGGCGGAGTTAGATAGACTGTGTGGGCTGATTGGGGATTAGAGAGAAGGAAGTTGTATCTTCTATTTTTAATTGTAGTGTTGTACAGAACCTTAGATGTCATCTCTCTAACCCAGCTCCCACCTGGGCAGACCATGCTTCAGGATCTCTCTCCGTGTAGTCCTTCTTCTGGTGGCTGGATGCACAGCCCTCCTGTCTCTTAAGTAGCCCTGGCGACTAGTAAGTACTTTCTTAAGTGGAGCCAGACCTGCCACCCTCGGTAATTTCCACCCATTGATCCTTATCCCTTTTCTTTAGAATAACCATAAACAGATTCTGTGACTCACATAACGTCCTGACAGCCTTTCAGATACATCCAGGAACTTTTATATCCTTCCCTACTTTAAGTTAATAAATACATACAGTTCTTACCTGATCAGTCCCAGACTTTCTCCATAGAATATCACCCCAAAAAACTTCTTGAAAGGTCTGCATCATCCCTTATCAAAATTGATAGGTGAGCAGAATACAGCATTTCATTGTAATAAATTCTTCATGATGTAATGGTTAAGGAAGCTGGTTCACAAGAAATTTGGATAGTTCCCCTCTTATTAGCTATCTGCTCTTGTGAAATTTCTTATCTTTAAGCTTGACTTTTCTTATTCAAAATTGGAGATTAAACTAGTACCCCCTCTGGAGAGCTGGTGTGAGAATTCAGTAGATAACACCTGTAAAGTGCTAAAATGCTTACTTTGTGCTAGCTACTACCGTAGGTCTTATTTCATTTACTTCCTTTGATAGCCTTATAAGATGAACTGAGTTCATCTGCAGTTTAGAGATTTGAAGACTTGAGAGTATATGAAGATCTACTCTGCCTTTCTCTGTGTTGTTTGGTTTTCTAGAGTCACTTTTATCCTTTTGCTCTCCAATACTCTGTACCAGGAGAGGGACCTAGATAGACAAGCCAAGAGCCACCCTTTGACTTCCTGTGGGTTGAACCAGTGGAGAACATTGGCAGATCAGAGGGATGTGAAGGGTGAGACTGGGTGTTTGATCTGTGTCATTGATCCCTTAATTAAAGATCATATTTTTCTGAAGAATGATCTGTATCTCTGTGGTCATATGGCACTGTTATTAGCCTCAGGGTTCTGTACTAGCCTTTGTGAGTCTATCCTCTGTCCACTGCTTTGAGTATTTATTAAAACTTTATTCACCTCTCTTCAGATTGCCAAATTTGAGATGTTTTCTGTTCTCTACCAGTTTTCTCACTGGTACATTGAGACACTGAAAGGTTAGGTAATTAGGCCAAGATGCCACTGTTAACAGTGGCAGAACCAGCATAAAAACCCAGGTAATCTGTCTGAACACTCTAGACTCTCATTCATCAAGCTATACTGCCTCATGTTGTGGGCAGTGATCATTAGCTCTGTCATTTACTCTGCATTATACAAAGTTTAAATGAAGTCTTTTGACTGATATCAGAGGAAGTTGGAATGTACAATGGAAAACTTAGTTTTTATAAAATTTATTATGGTATTTGAAAATACCCTTGTATAACTCTTTTCAGAACTCTAGTGACTGACATCTACTTTAAGTTTGTTTTTTGTTTTTGTTTATTTTTAGTGGTTTCTGGCTAGTTCATGTCTAATAGCGCTGAAATGTCTATAGGTGAGATACATCTGGGAATAATGTTCTAAGAAGCATGGGCTACTCAACTCATAGTCTAAAATGTTCATATTTTTAAGAGTCAATGGCTTGTAAGACCTCTTATTATATTCCAAGGTAGACAGACTTTCACACTAAAAGATCTTACTCATGGAAAAAATAAAGCATATAATCGAAATTTGAAATAAAGTAAATCTTAGAATCCCTTTGTTGTTACTCTCATGCTTTATGAGATATGTTCTTGTCTTTTAAGAAAAATTAAGTTGTGATATTGTATATTATGAAGTTCTGGGGAACATCTTTCCCTTTCAGATTATAATTATATATTAGAGCAACATAAGTAAAGAAAATTGAACTTATCACTTGGTATTAGGCTCTTTACATCCAGATGTATAAAATTTCCACTTGTTAGCTAATTTCTAATTATTAGAATCAGAAAGAAAAGAATACCAAATTTAAAACACAAGTTAATAGCATCTGAGTTGACTGGGAAATTTCGCCCTAGGTCCTATCATAATTGACAGTCTTCTCAGATTCAAACTGTATTCACTTGAATTGATTTTCCTAGAGCATCTTTATTCTTGGATGCAGAAAACTCACATCAAATATGTAATAATCATACACAGGAAAAAATTAAATCAGTTTAACGTGTTTTACTACTTACTGTTGTACTTTTTTTGTCAGTATAAAAGAAAAGTGTCGTTCCTCTCAACTCTGTCCAGTAATGTTTATACTCCTGTGGGAAAATAATTGTAAACATTAGTGTATTTTCAACAATTTTCTTTTTGACATTTTCTTATTTTTTAACTTTGTTAATTGCTTATATGAGGTTATTCTTTATGCTGATAATTACATACTTTTTAAATGACCTTACATACAATTCTTGATTTTTTAAAGTTTTTCTTTTTTAAAAATATTATTTAAGGAGAAAAAGAAAAAAACAGAAAAAAGGTACAAGTAATACAGAATTTCAAAAAAATAAACAGTAGGAAATCACAAGGTAATAGATTACATATTGTCATCTTAGAAATATTTGTTCAAGTTGCAAAATTAAAGCATATAAAGTGGACATTCCAACAGTGAGACTGCAAACAGTTCTGTTCAATGATCCAACAAAACTCAGTAATATGGTTATCTATCTTATACACTTAAACATACATGCAGTTATATCCTTTAGAGCACTTTCTTTTCCTGTCTTTACTGTTCTTGATTAAATCATTCTTAAATTTATCTTAGTGTAATTTTGAGGTAAGAATATCACTTGGTTTGTGTTTAAATCAATCATTTTCCAAAATTTCCTTAGGGTTAAAGACTTTTTATGCAGTTTCAATAGAAACTGCATAATGCACATGTTGGGGGAGTCATTGATAGTCACAGTTTGGACAGATGGAAACATGAGTTAGCTCATGTATTCAGTGTACTTAGCAGACTACAAATCCCATTGTTTGGGTCTATAACTAGTATATGATACATATATAAAAGGAAATGTGAAAAAGTGATACTGGTATTTTTGTGGTACTAGACTGAGCATCAAGTATTGTCTCAAGTATTCTAGGCAAGCACTTTACCACAATAAAAATAATGTGACATTCAATGTCATACTATAAAAGCTGAAATTTGAAGACCAATTTCATCATGTGCTAATATTTAATTATTAATACATTCACATTACTGTGAGTTCTATAGAAATGAAATAATTAAATTTTAAAAATTTAAATAACTGAGTTAGACCCTCATTTCACTCAAGTGAAAGTCTAGTTGAATAAATATAAGATTGGCTATATTACAGAAGTATGTAGCAAATAAGTTTAAACAATAAAATCCTTTGATGTCTGAAAATTTACCTTCATATCTATCTCTTTTCAAAACTATGGTTTAAATTCCAGTGAATTTAGTAGACATGTTGATTATTTCTTCTTTAGGGTTTAATAAACAGAAATTTTGTAATTTTCTGTCATCAGTTAATATAAGAAAGTCACAGAAACATTTTTTGTATATGAAAAAATATTTTCCATTATTTTGTGTCTCCTCAGTCATGACATATCACTTATCTTTTTTTTTAACCAACAAACTGTTTGTCACCCCCTTGAGCTTATATTTTTATTTTCTCCAACAGTAAGAACTCTGTGATCCAATCTTGCTTGTATTTTCCTTACTCTCAAGTTAAACACTGAACTGGGTATTACAGCCACCAGCCCCGTCCCCTTCTCCCCAACTGGGCATTGAGAATGCTCCTGTTCCAGCCTCCTGCATAACTGGGATTATACTCATGCACCACCATATCCATCTTTTCCTCATGGTCTTCATTCTATATTAGTTAGCTTTTCCTTCTCTTTCTGTGTCTCTCCTTTCCTCCTTCCCTCCCACCATTCCTCCTTCTTTTCCATTGGTTTGTTCAACTTTTTAAGAGTGCTTCTCACTGTGGTACCCAGACTGGCCTCAAGCTAGCCATCCTCCTGCCTCAACCTCCAAGTAGCTGAGATTACAGATTTGAACTACTGCACCCAGTTCTGTATAGGAAGCCACACGACAGAACAACTCTCAAGTCCACTTAGTAGGTTGAAACAGCAGACGTTTTCTCTTTCTGTGTATTCTGCTCTGGCCTGGGTGTACTGGGATGTGGCTGGATGCAGCAGGTGGCTTCACTCACTGGCTTAGATCTATCCAGGGTTGTGGAACAGCTGGGTATCTCTCTCTGTGTCTCTCTCTATCTGTCTCTCTCTGTCTCTCTCTCTCTGTCTCTGTCTCTCTCTCTCTGTCTGTCTCTCTCTGTCTCTCTCTCTCTCTCTGTCTCTCTCTCTGTCTGTCTCTGTCTGTCTCTGTCTCTGTCTCTCTCTCTCTCTCTCTCTCTCTCTCTCTCTCTCTCTCTCTCTCTCTCTCTCTCTGGCTTCTTATCCTCTGGCCAGCCTAGACTTGTTCACCTCCTAGCAGAAGGATTCCAGAAGGAAAAAGAGTGAAGCCCCTTATGTCCAAGCATACTATGAACCTCTCTTTTGTCACATTTACCTAAGCATGCCACATGATCTAGTCTGCATTCAAAGGATCAAATGGATTCAACTTCTTGGTGGAGGAGCAGAAAATTGACATGTCAATGGGATGTGCATTCAGTGAGGCTTAAACAATGTGTAGTATAACTGCAGCAAACTACCTTGAGGTTGAACTGGAATTTGGAACAAGGTGTATTTGTCCAAACTCTGCGGTCTTTCTATTTCATGCTGTACCCCTGATTGACAGCTGTCTGTACTAGAGCTAATGATGTCTGCTACACAAATCATTGTAGAAAAAAACAATTCAAACAAGCATGCAGTGAAGGATTGGCCAATACAGTTAATTATAAAACTGGATGAAGGGGTTCTTCCCTCTTCTAGACAATTCAGATGGTCAATATTTGCAGACTGCTGATGTGACTCAGAGTCAAAGAGATTAATATTATAAGACAACAAAATTTTATTTTATTACCATCAGAAGTCTTTTTAAAATTCTTTTCATAGAGGATGCGAAGTGTACCGTCCTCATGGGAGCCCTTTGCTTGCTTCTCTGCCACTGTTTATACCCTCCAATCTCTGCTACACTATCTAATGGTCCCAGAATGGATTTTCCCCACTGAAGAGAATAAGACTTGGTATCTAACAGGTGAATTTGGCAAACTGTGCACTCAATGTAGCCTGTTCCTATCCTCTCTCAGCCTACCAGGAGAGAGAAGGTATCTAGCTCTGTGTACTGGTAGACAGCCAGAGTTCCTCAAGATTGGGCTTGTCAAGCTGACTCAGTGACTCAAGGCAGCACACACCTACCTAACTGTGGGGTGAAATGGCAGAATAGTCTGGGCTTTGGCCAAAACCAACATACTGATAAACTATCAATAATAAACAAGTAATGACTCTTAATTTGTTTGTTTTTTTGTATACATCTTGATTCTTTTTATTTTCCTTTTTTATTAAAAATAAAAATATGAAACAAAAAATGAATAGAAGAAAATACTAAAGATCAAAAAACAAACCCTGATCAAACTGTCAACATCATTTTTCACAAAATTAATATTATGAGTCTTACATTTCTATAAAAATAAAAAAGACTCAACTTTGATAAAGGAATAAAATGACTCTTAATTTGTGTGACACCTAATTGTGGTTTCAAACTTGGGAGAAAAAAAATCCCACTGAAAGGATATAAAAATGTAAAATTGAGCAAGAGGACTCGGAGTGATTGTCTGTGGAGTTGTTTTTTGCAGGGTGGATGATTAAAATGCTTGAAACATGCATAGTGGAGATGGCTTACAGATGTGTGAATGTATTAAAACCTACTGAATGATAATAGTTATTACTGTGTCTTTAGTGTGAGAGTTCGCTGTACGGGACCAAGAGTAGAAATGGTGAGACCGGCCTCCTGCCATTGCTTCAGAGAGTGTTGAATGTTAAATGGGACAATAATGTATGTAAGGTACACTGGACCTGGGACATAGCAAGTGTTTAGTAAACGTTGACTGTTTTAACAACAACAGAGACAATTCCTTCATGCACAAGATTTATAGATGTTTTGCATTTTTCATTACCCACGTAATACTTTTTCCTGTGGTAATGTGTGTGTGTGTGTGTATGACCTGGGTCCAAAAAAGTCCAAATTAGATCTCTTGCAATGGGACTATCTATGAGAAGGGGATATATTGTATACTAGAATAATGAAACTCATTTCATTCCTATATAAAAATCATGTTTTCATATTTTCTTAAATATAAATAAAACTGCATTGAAAAGTTTACCTCATAAATTGTTAATATATTCTTCCACTATGATCAGGCAGGTGTTCTAGAAAAACTGTGAGAACATTGAACAAAACTGTTTGCACTCTCACTGTTGGAAAGTCCACTTTAGGTGCTTCAATTTTGTAACCTGAACTGTCGGTGTCCCAGCTCCCGGCCGGCAGGAAGGACACACGACAAAGTCTGGCGGTGGACAACCTTTTCTTTTATTTTCCTTCTCCGTACAGCCTGCCCCGAAGCCTCTACCGGTCCGCTCCCCGCGGCTCCTTTTGTGCTTCGCTCCGAAGCCTCCTCTGGTCCGCTCCCCGCGGCTCCTTTCGTGCTTCAGTCCCTCTCTCGGGGGTGGAGGCACTGGCTATATATAGGATTAATAGCTAGGCAGACTACCCTGTGAGGCGGGAACTTAGTGGGGTGATAAGAAACAGGTGCCACACAGGCGGGCTCGATGAGAGGGGTAATCCAGCTCAGGCTTTTGTACTTTCCCACAGGCCTCGCAATCACCGCGTCTGATGACTTGACAGTGCCACGGCTCCCAACATCTCCCCCTATTTTATTTTAAATGAATACGCGCATCGCAGCCCGTCCTGGATAGAGTGCAGAGGCCTATGCCCTGATAGGAGGCCCACCAAGGGCTCTCGGCGTCGGCCCGGGTCGGCCGTCCCCGAGTCTGCCGAGGCCCCGAGGCCCTCGTCCTTTTTTCTAGGGCCAGGAATGAACCGGACGGAACCTGGTTGCACATAGGCATGCACTCATTTCTCTCCACGAATCCCCTCGGAGAGAAATTTATCTAACAATCCAGCGGCTTTCGAGCGGAACGGGGTAGGGCCTGGCTTAGGTTGAGTCGTGCTGGGGAGGCACGCTCTTACCCGTCATTGACTCATCCACCCTGCTACATGTTGTTGTCTAGGGAGGAGAATGTGGGAAGCCTGTCACTTTTAAACGCGGTCGTAGGCCATGCGAGCGAGCCATGCGTATGCCTGAGGATCTTTTTGTCCATTTTGGGCTACCGCTATTTCTATTCATCTTGTTGGTTGGTCTGTGATGGATCTCCGGCAGGGCAGGTCTGATCTTCAGTCGAGGGCTTTGTCGCGTCAACCTCTCTGGGACCAACAGTGGTTTTCGTCCCGGTTCCTGCAGAAAGACACAAACCGCGCCTCGGCTTCCTCTTTTGTATCTCTGCCCTCCTTGACGGACCCTTCTCGGGAGCTTCCTGACTGTGCCTGTTCAAACACCTCGCATACTTCTACAAGTTCTTGAGAGCTCCCCCCGTAACTACCCTCACTCTTTAGGCACGTGTGTATCATTTCCCACAACGGACGAGCAGAGACTGAAGCTCTACCCTCCCGTTCTGCTAGGGAAAGGTCTCTGCCCAACTTCTCCCAGGAGGGCAGGTTTACATGCCCTGTAGGCAGAAACCAGGGAGCAAAGCTGTCAATCTCTGCAAGGAAATTTTCTAAAGTCTTACGCCCCACCTTGAGGTCCTTGGACTTTAGGAGTCTCCGAAGGACCAACACCAAGGCTGTGTATCTTTACTTGGCATGTTTCCCATTTTTAATATATCTTCTGTTATTTTTACTTGTATGTTTATGTTTTACACTCTTTTATTACCTTAAGTTCTGGTGTTATGTTTCATACTCACCGCGTGAGGCCCAAGAAACCCGCCACTTACGCGTGAGGTTGAGAGGAGTCTACAAACCCTGTAGGTGCGCGCCACCCAGGGCCCAGGCTTATCCTCTACTCACCTGTCTTGCAGCACTGTACTGGAGCGTTGTCCACTTCACGTCTCGGGGGTGATCAGTCCCCGTGCGGGCCTCCAAATGTCGGTGTCCCAGCTCCCGGCCGGCAGGAAGGACACACGACAAAGTCTGGCGGTGGACAACCTTTTCTTTTATTTTCCTTCTCCGTACAGCCTGCCCCGAAGCCTCTACCGGTCCGCTCCCCGCGGCTCCTTTTGTGCTTCGCTCCGAAGCCTCCTCTGGTCCGCTCCCCGCGGCTCCTTTCGTGCTTCAGTCCCTCTCTCGGGGGTGGAGGCACTGGCTATATATAGGATTAATAGCTAGGCAGACTACCCTGTGAGGCGGGAACTTAGTGGGGTGATAAGAAACAGGTGCCACACAGGCGGGCTCGATGAGAGGGGTAATCCAGCTCAGGCTTTTGTACTTTCCCACAGGCCTCGCAATCACCGCGTCTGATGACTTGACAGTGCCACGGCTCCCAACACTGAACAACTATTTCTAAGATGAGAATATGTAATCTATTAACTAGTGATTTCTTACTGTTTATTTTTTAAATTTTATATTACTTATACCCTTTTTGGTTTTTTTTCCTTTTTCTCCTTAAATAAAAAAAAAAGAGACTATGGACCTATAATAATATATCCCATTTGGTTGTTGTAGAAATCCAGTTATTTACTCATACTTATGAAGGAGGGAAAGATTAAAAGGTAAAGGAATTGCCCATATTCCTGATTATCACGTGACTCTTGATACTTTTTTAGTGAAAATGGCTTCAAATATCCCTCATTTTCAGTGGAAAAACTACAGGAATTTTCTGGTAATGCTCATTCTTTTTCTGTGAGCAGAAAGATGGCTAAGGAAAGATGTATAGAGTGGTTCTTCAGAGTACATAAATCCCAATGGTATGCAGTGTGATGATTTGGGAAAAACATTTCAAAATATCTAATTATATTTCATCTTTTTCACATACATTTAATAGTTTGCCTGAAGTTTTAGTACAGGAGTACGTATATGTGATTTCTACATAAATTAACATTAGAGAACTGTGGTCTGTGTTTTTTGAAAGCAGTGTGTTATTCTAATAGAGAATAATTGTGTTTGATACCACAATTAAGAAAGTCCTAAAACTTTCCTAAATGATACAGAGGCAAGTAGAGAACTATTCAGAGAAATATAGATTTAATGTCATTGTGGGTGCCCACAATCAAGTCAATAAGACATATTACACATTTAGCACATTACAATTTGAGGGAACAATGAGTTGTTGTCCAAATTCTATGTTAAACAGTTCCAGAGATTTTTAGGAGGCAAAGCAAAGATGGCGGATAGATAACAGCTGGCTACAGAGGCTCCCTGAGATAATCAACTTAGAATTCAACATAATACAGCATGGGGAGCCCCAAGCTGAGGGAGATGAATTCACTCGTCCCAAGAAGAAACTAAGATGAGAAGAACCAATCAAACATACAGTCCCAGTGCTACTATTGGAACAGTTAAAGTTTCAGTGCTCCCACTGCAGTGGGTGACTTGCCAAGCCATCCAAGGTCCACTGCTTTGACTCACTCGAGGTGCAGTCACACTGAGGTCAGGGGTCATCCAGCCAAACAGAGAGCTGAGCTGGCAGGGAGCCTGCATCAAACTGTGGTGAGTGATGGGAGTGGGGCCATTCCACAGAATGGCAGACAACATTCTTGGACCGGGCAGGACTGGCAAGTACAAAGGGCAGCAGTGACTTCAGCCATTTGTTCCCTTCCCAAACAGGATTGGTGGAGTGAGTTAGGCCTGGGTCACACGACCTGGCTGAGACCCAATAGGTTATCTGAAATCAGTTCCCTACAGCAGTACACACCAACGCAGTGAAGCCTCAGAAATTTGACTGACCCAGAGGAGAGGCAACCCACAATAATATAGTACAGGCCTCAGCAGTGTGACTGATCTATAGGGGAGGGGCCAGCATATGCTGCCCCTGTTTGCAACTCACTAGCACACTGCAGTGGGAAGGGTCACTTAGCCAGCATGCTTCAGAAGAATTGTAACCAACAAAGATAGAAACTGGGGCCTCTTGGAAGAAGCAAAAAGATGGGAAGAGGAAGCAACAACAAAAAGTCCCCAGGTTCCAATCTTGAGAACATTGACCCAGGACAGGTAAATACAAAGGAGAATGAGAACAGCAAACATGCAATATCAGACACAGCACCAGTGGACATAAAGAGATATATTCAGGACCTCATAGACGAGTTCAAAAGGGAAATATTTAGCCAAGTAAAGCAAGGTATAAGATTAATAAAAGAGATGCTAAGCCCCCCTCAAGGAGACACAGACAGAAGAAGGGAGGAACTCAAACAAATGAGAGAACCATTTGATGAAGCATATAAAGTAAATATAGAATACATGAAACAGATTCAAAGAGATTACCAGGAAATTAAAAACTCTATGGAAAGATGGCAGATCTGCTTGAAAGAAACTAAAGATAGATTATCCAAACTGGAGGACAGGTTTGCAGTGTGGAATTATGAAAGGAAAAACTTTTTTAAAATAACAAGGAAACAAGCAGTAACAATACAAAGGCTGGAAGACAACAAGAGGATCTATAACTTGAGAATAAAGAATGTTAATGAAGAAGCAGGGGTACAAACAAAGGAACTACAAAGGCTCTTCCCAGAAATAATTACGGAAAACTTCCTAAACATAAGAAAAGGAAATGATATGAAGATATTTGAGGCATAGAGAACTCCATCCACCTACAACCAAAACAGAGCCTCACCCAGGCATATAATATTCCAAGATACCAGAAATTCAATATAAGATCAGAATCTTAAAAGCTGTTAGAAATAAGAAACAGATAATCTATAAAAGCCGATCAGAATAACGGCAGACTTCTTGACACAAACCATCAAGTCAAGAAGAGCCTGGAGTGAAATATTCCAAGCCCTGAAAGAAAATAACCTCCAGCCCAAATTGATATACCCTGATAAACTGTCTCTAGAAATTAATGGAGAAACAAGATTCTTCCAAGACAAAGAGGAACTTGGGAAATTCGCACCCACCAGTCCAACTCTACAGAGAATACTGCAGGGCATTCTAGAGAGAGAGAAAACTATTAGGATTCCAGGAAGAGTGGCAGAGCAGCCTCAGTGAATGGAGCAGAAAACAGAATGAAGAAGATAAGTAGACAACTGATGGCAAAAAAAGAGCATACAGAAATGAGGCAGAGAAGGTTGGTTATAATTTCTAATACAGATGGCCTTGATACACTAAATTAAAAAAAAAACCACGCATGGAGTAGATCAGGAGGCAGGGTCCACCGAGATGCTATTTACAGGAAATATAATTAACATGAAAAAGAGTACATGGACTGAAAATCAAATATGAGAAAACAATACTCTATGTGACAGAGAACCAGAGAGTAATAGGGGCAACTAGACCAGTATTTGTGGATAGGTTGGAAAGACAGGCTTTAATAGGTAAAGGAATACAATTAGAGATCAAGTCCAGGAGAGAGAAGGTTCAAAACCACTTAGGTAAATAGCAGGTTGCCCCCACCCACCCAATTTAAAACCAAGGGTCTTGGTGAGACCCAAAAATGTACAGTGTACCCTGGGGAAGTGAAAGGGGAGGGAGAGTCTTAAAAAAGATGGCAGAAGATACTGTTAATAGTGTATCAGGATTTAAAACCCACATTACTTGCACCACTCTGCTTAGATAGATTTTATTCTGTCCCAGTTTGTCTACTTGCATTAGATTTGAGGGCACAGACAGCTATCCCAAAAACATCAGGATATAGCACAGTAATCATCTTTAATTTCCTATTATCTTAATCTGGAGCCCTGTATGACTTACACTGTTTTATCATGACTGACTTTAGTTAAATGTGGTTTGTTTGATTGCTGTTTGGTATTGACATATTTTATTCAAAACTGATATGATTGATAATATCAAGTCTGAGAGTACAGGCAACTACACTGAAGACGACAATCCAGTATACAATCCGGTTTGATAACTGCCTGTTTTTGAAGTTCTACACTATATAAAAAGTTGTATTTTATTAATACTGTTATGTACTGACATATTCAGTTATACTATGTCTGATGATATTGCCAGTTCTATTGGAGATAACAAGGGACAACACAGGAACTATGGTAGAACTCCTTATACAATGGTCTTATATGTCTTTATCATTTATGTGTTTATAGGAATATGTTTTGTTTTGTCTTGCTTTGTTTTGTTTCTCCCTCTCATATAGAAAGTATAGAAATACATGTTAAGATTCATGCATGTGTAGAATCTATAAACAGTTTATGGGAACTGATCTTATGACACATGATGAAATAAACAGATGCTTTGAAGAAAAAGAGACACTAAAGTACCCAGTGCTGATCCTGGAGTGTCATAATGTGAAACCCAGCAATAGTATTATTTTTTGTTCAGAGTGATATTAGCCTGCTTGGGTTTGTTCAATCTCAACATAATTGAAGATATGGATAACTGCTTGTATGCTTAAGTGTAATAGATTGATAACCATATTTCTAAGTTTTTGATGGTTAGTTGAACAGAACTGGTTGCAGTCTCACTGTTTGAATCCCCACTTTATATGCTCTACTTTAGTATCTTGAATAACTATTTGTAAGAGGACAACCTGTAATCATAAACTCGTGATTTCTTACTGTTTATTTTTTTCTTTGAAAGTATGTATTATTTCTACCCATTTGTTTTGTTTAGTCTTTCTTTAAATACAATTTTTAAAAAAAGATACTACAACACTTCCAGAAAAATGCGAAATTTTTTCACTCCTAAAAGGATGTGACACCATTGGCATCCTATTGTGACATTTAATAGTTTATTTAACAAGTAAGATTTCCTGTTAAACCCAGAATCTTAATGCTGCAGTTTAAGTAAATCTTTCCACACTATCTTTTCCATGAAGTTTATGTTCTTTTCATGGATTTTTGATCTCAGATCTAGGGTCTTTCTGCAATTGTATGCAAAACTGTAAGATGTGCATTTTCCTGGGGTAAAGCTCCTTAATTTTTTAAAACTATCCCCGTGTCCCCACACAAAAGCTTCTAAAAATTGCCTTTTAACATATAACCCCTTAAAAAAGACAAAAAAAAACATATAACCCCTTACAGGTCACAGTCCTCTTCAGTTATATTTTGTGCAGCTACAATATTACACATTCCCCCAGCAGAGTCTCCACGTCACAGAGCCTCTCAGTGTCTCCTTCCTTTTAGCTCAGAAGAGACCAGGCTGTACCAGTCTCAGGTCTTCCTCCTCCTACAGGTTTCCTGACACTTCTCCAAATGCATGAAAATCCCACTCATTTTCCTTAGCTTTTTCTCATGGCTTTATTTTTTTTCAGCACTGTATCTCCATGGCTCTTCTTTGTGCCATTTTATTGTGGATCTAAATTAGCATTAGGATGTTAGTGGAAATAATTACAGTGGAAATAAAATAATTAAATGGGAAGATATACTTTAGAGTGATCCACATGTTTTACATATGTTACTCCTTTAATTCTAGAAACCGTGCTAGAATGTAGGCATTATTGTCATCCTCTTGCTCTCCTTCTCTTGGATATATGAGAAAGACACACTTTACTATGAAGTCAAATGAAAAAACAAATTAATTTCATTGGAAAAAAATCGTGTGTGTGTGTGTGTGTGTGTGTGTGTGTGTGTGTTTGCACATTTTTTGGTGCTGGGGATCAAACCCAGAGCCTCACACTTTAGGCAAGTATTATACTACTGATCTACATCCCCATCCCTCATCAAAAATATTTGTACCTATAGTTAGTCTGCTAATTGTTTTTCAAAGCATATTTTTCTAAGAAAAAGTAGCAGCGGATAAGAAGATGGTACCACTACACAGCTACCCCCCCCCACACACACTTTTTTCCCCAGCTAACGCTCTTGATATAAGTAAGGGTCTTTGTGTTTTATTCATGTTTTCCAGAAATACATGTGATAACTGGTGCATCAAAGAAACACAATAAAAGTTGCTTGAATGAATGAATTAATCCAGTACCTACTTATCCCAGACATAGTAGATAAACACTGCATACAGTAATACATTTTATTAAGGCAAGTAGTATGCATTCTCTCCATTTTATAGTTTAGGAAACTGAGTCTAACAGATTAATTTGTATCAGACCACAGCTATAAGTGACAAAACCATTAGGTAAAGACATTTTATTGACATTTTAAAATTCTTGCTCTTTCTGGTAACCATATCAGTGGTGCATCTTTTTTAAAAGTAAGACAAAAACTTGCTATTAGAAAAGTTACTATAATTTTGAGATATTCAATAGATAACCAAATTGAAATTACAAATCAGAAATTTCTTTTTTACTGTTTTCCGTTCCTGGGAAAGGGTAACAATGTAGCTAACCTGTGGTGTACATGTGATCAACAACAAAATTCCAGTATGACTGGCAGATACATGTTTAATATCCATAATAATACAAATTACCAAGGCTTTGGCCTCAAGCCATATATGAGCAGATTATATATGTAGGAAATATTAACATCTCCCTGTATTGTCATACTCATGCTTTTCCTTAAGCATTAATAAATTCTCATAAAACACATTTTACTATAATCATAAAATAGTTATGGCATTTCTGAAAACATTAAAAATTTTCTATTTTTGGTCAATATTAATATTTTAGGGGCCAGAGATTTAGCTTAGCAGCATAAGCGCCTGCCTGACAAGTGTGAGGTCATGAGTTCGATCCCCACTACCGAAAAAAACCCACACAAAACTAAAATTTCATAACATTTGACTTAATAGTCAAATGTTTAGTAACATTCTTTATTAATTTTGAGTTGTTCATAATTTCTATGTTAAAGGTAATAATGTTAGTTAACAATAGGTTTTAATTTTTGCATTTTAAAAATATGAAATATTCTGTGAATTTTCCTAGGACAAATGCGTTTTGTAGTGAACTTGCTACCCACAATAGCACCCTATTATCTTTTAAAGTCACTATCTTGAACAGTGTTTTTAGAAAGTATATCTATACAATGTTAAATAGTAATAATTTTATAATTTTCACAGTTTTAATAGACATTTAATATTTTTATGAGTCAATCATTGTAAAGTTAAATGTAACTGAGGATTTGGTTTAATTTTAATCATAATATTTTATTTTAGTGATACATATCATCACTGAGACATAGTAGTAATTTAGGGAGAAAATATAAGGAACATTTTATCTTCTAAGCCAATATCTCTCCTATAGTAAGTAAATGAATTTTTCAAAAATTTAGCAAATCAAATTTCTGCATCAGTGTCTTAATATTAGAAAGTTAAATTATATACATTACACAAAATATATGTATGTCTAACTATATGATATTATTATTGCTGCTGTTGTTTATTATTATTTTGGTACCAGGACCTCAATCTTGCCAGGCAGGCACTGTGCCCTGAGCTATATCTCCAGCCCACAATATGTTATTTTTAAATTATGCAAAATTAGAATTTTTTATGATCTCAAGGAAAGGAAAGGGGCATATTTCAAATAGGAAAAAAAAGAGGCTTCACTCTACCATGTCATAGCAAGACAAGATTTGTAAGACCCACTTTCAGATTTAATATTTTCATCTATAGACTTACGTGGTATTCTGATCGCTTGACTAATAAAAAGCCTTCAAAGTACAAAGGTAGAGCAGTCATCTTTAATCTTTCTTGGAAGATCCTTCGAGGGGCTGGTTTTGGGGGCTTGTTAGCCATCATTGCTTCTTGGTGTGTGGTTTGGTTTCAACTGTAGCCTCTCTCAAACAAAATGAAATCTTTCGTGGTGAAAGGCAAAGACAACTGTTCAAAGAGGAAGTTCTAACTTTCTTTATAACCACCAGCGTTTCCACCAACAGGACACACACACACACACACACACACACACACACACACACACACAGACTTTTTTTCCCCTTTACTTTCTGTGAACCAGGAAAGGACAAGCATAGGAGCAATGTTTAGAGAGCAATCTCTAAATTACAAATACTTAGATTTCGAGTAGCAAAATAAACAGAAGATTAACATCACCTGGGGATGAAAGAAACAGGTGTGGAGATCATGTACTTTCTGGGAGACATCAAGGACACATTCAGGTTTTCTTTCTTCTTTTCTTTGTTTATTGTTGCCTGTATGTCTTGAAGATATGACTCGAATAAATTCTACTTCATTAAAAATTACCTCCTGAGATATTTCTATTAGTACTGATTCTGTTTATTAAATATTTCAGAACCAAGCTTTGATTAAGTTTAAAAATGAAATGGTTTTATGTACCTTGTGTCCATTTTAATGGTTTACTAAATATACACAATAGTTATGGGATCAGGGCATTTTCCACTTTTTTGTCAGTAGGTATTTTTAGTACATGAGTATCTATGAATATTTGGCAAAAATATCTATCAGAGAACGCTGTAAATTTTCATTTTATTTTGTTCTCTCAGGCATTCTGACCTGTGGATCACTGATCCATAGCTGGGGTTCCCACAGTTGGTTACTAAGATTCACAGAGCTGTGCTGGGATCAAGCTACACTCAGCAGTTATAGGAGAAACACTACAGTCCTTCAGAAACTCATTTGATTCAGTTCAGTGCAGGGGACAGTAAGAGAGGAACATCAGAAAAAAGCCTGATGGCTTCTGCTGGTGCACTGAGAATTCACTGTTGCCTGCTTTACCCTTGGTGTAAGAACTACCCTAAATTTAGGATAATGTGGGCCCAAAAAGACCAACCTCTTCTCAGAAATCAAAGCAAGACAGGAATTCTCAATCTCATCCTCCTTCCCTAAGGGAGAGACCCTGCAGATTCTCCCAGTAGTGTGGGTCCCTCTGAATCATTAGGTACTGATGAGGGAAGTCAAATCATATGTAATTCAGTTTTAACAAACCAGTAACCTAGAGTTCAGATATATAATCAAAATGAAAACCGTAGGAATTCAAAATTCAAAATTGGAACTTTGACTTCATAATATGCCTAGATTTGTCTTCTTACTACAGACTTTCCAATAATAAAATATGTGTTCATCTGGATTTATCTTTCTCTTTTTACGGCACTGGGGATGAAACCTAGGTCCATGCACATGTAAGACAAGTGCTCTACCACTGAGCCATTCCCCACTCCAACTGGATTTTTTTTTGTACTGGGAATCAAACTCAAGACCTTGTGCAGGGCAGCAGGTGCTGTACCACTCAGTGGAATTCCCAGCCCTGGGTTTTTAAAAAACAAAATCATTACTAGTTTTTAGTTTCAGTGTACTAAGAAAATGAGTTGAATGACTTAGGAAAGCTTCTTGATTTGATAAATGACCTGATCCAGTGTTTGGAAGCTGGTGGACTACAGGAAGTGAGACAAAGAATGAGAACTGAGGAATGCACAGGCGGAGGCCAAAGGAGACGGGGTGCTGGGAACCATCAGTGGAAAGAACGTGGAGAAATCAGACTCTGGCTTTGTGACTATAAAGTTGTATGAGAAACCCCAGCAGATAGTAACACAGGAATATTTTTTTGAAATTACCATCTGGTTAATTATATGTTTTATATCTTTTTAAAAAGTAAGCCAAAAGGGGGAAAAAAAACATTCTCAGACTTCAGTGTGTTGGATTGTAAGCATAATTTATCCTCAGTGGACCAAGCACCAAATTATGTTCCTCCCTTCACAAAAATCCCCAAAGAATGCAAAAGTCTGACCTAAACATTATTAGACAGTTAAACCTGTCAGTAAGTCCCAAAACCTCCTTACATATATCTCAAAAGTAATTCCCTAGTTTCCACTATTTTTCTTATCTGACTTATTTAAAATGCAGCTTAAAGTTACTCTTTGCTTAAAAACATTTGATAGATTCTGTTTTTTATTCATTCGTGTTTTCATTGAACACTACATATTGAAGTTCACAATATGTCCAACCAGATGCACAAGGTCTTTCATAATAAGGCCTTTTTAAACCAAGATACCCTCTGTTCTGGTAATTTTGCTTACTCTCAGGGATCTCAAAACCTCTGCTACCTTCTCACACGTTTTTCAGTCCCTTGCACTCTGTTCATTTGCTTCTTTTGCCTTGGTTTATCTGTGATCCTTCAAGACCCAGGTGGAAGCTGTCCTTGACTATGAAGAGTTGCTGATTTCCTGAAGCCTTCTGTGTGCTTACATCTTCTGCATTCCCATAGCACACTTTTATTAAAAATATTTGCCTTCATATATTATTATCAGTATATAGAAATTTCATGTTACCCACTAATTTCTCTTCTAGGATCTTCCTAAAAGTGTTAAAAGACATCATATTACAAAGATACAAGCATACTCATGTTTATAGCAACACAACTCATAATAGCTAAACCTTTGAAGTAGCCTATATGTCCATAAACAGATGAATGGATAAAAATTATCATATATACAAATATGTACATATATATTAGCCATAAAAAGGACAAATTTAAGTAATTTGTAGAAAAATCAATGTACCTTAAGATTACAGTGTTGTGAAAATGACATAAATCAGAGACAGAAGCTTAAATATAGCAGTTTCTATCATGAGAAATCCAAAGTATAAATAATTTAAAATGCAAATAAAGGATAGATAATATGGGGGAGGAAATGAGGGAGGAGGGAGAGAGGGAAGAGGAAGTGACAAGGATTAAGAGGTGGTATATATGGATACTAACTCCGCAGGATGAATAGAGACTATTCATTATGTATTGAAAATATATACTAATTTAAAAATGAGTGCTACATAGAAAACATAAAGCTATTTATATGTTTGCTTATCATTGTTAAACACCATCACCTGTGGATTTCTTCACAAATTCATACACCTACTGTGGCCAAAGCTTTCTGTCACATCTGTGCCTTTTTAATGCATCAAGTGAATTGAGGAAATGGTCCCCAGTCAGACACATTAACCTCATACATTACAAAAACTATTTACTGATATACATTCTGTATCTATAGGAAACTGATTTTTCCAAAAGGACAGGTTGTGTAACATTTATTTAGTGAATAACATCTAACTCAAATGTATGATTCTAATTTGATGAGGTTTAACTTCCATTCTGACAGGCATTCACTTTTTTCTGGTATATCTGACCACCTATAATTTTTTTATTGCACTGTAGAAAAATCATTTTGCTATCAAACTATTAGAAATTTGTGAAAGTCTGTTGGGAACCGCTGAAGCCGGATATCATCACATGTTGGGGGCTGCAGCAAGGCCTTCCTGAGAACAAAGAGCACCCGGGGTGAGCCACAGTGATCAAACTCCTCCAGCCCCACGAACACCAGAACACCAAGCCGAGAGATGGGTTGCTAGGCAAAGGGTGTCCCATGACATTATCTTGCTAGATATATAAATCAACACAGCATTTGCTGAGCAGTTCCTTTTCTTACCATCAGGAGAGGGGGCTCCATCTGACCTCGACTTTTGTCTCTTGTATCCTACCTCTTCCCACCAAAATGTGGATCTGCAGCTGGACGTGGCACAAGCACAACTGTTACAGCAATCGGCATCATCTGTGTCATTATTGTAAGTCAGGATATATGCAAATGTAACTCAATGTCTTGGGATATAGTATAAGAATAATTAATATAAACCCAAAATTTATATTAATTATAAATTAATTATATTTATCTGCTCTTTTGAATCATCTGTATCCTAATACCCCTGGAGTCACTGAGGGTGCAATCCTTAGGGCTCTCTGAGTTACTTTACTGTCTATTCAGGAGAAATGAGTCAGTAAACAAGTCTTAATATAGGCCTTCCAATCATCCTGTCAACTGTGAACTGCCTTCGTAGCAGATACTTTTTGCCTGAATTAGTGATTATAAATTCTGTCTTATGTCATTGATCCCTGGTCCATAAAGTAAAAACATATTTCAATGCTTAGGATGTCCCATAGTCTGATTACCTTTTGCCAAAATTAACAGTTTTCAGTATCAGACAAAGTTTGTCATAAACACTATTTCTGCCCCATGTCTTTGCTGACAGTTTATCTTCCCATATCCTCTGCCTTTGGAATAGTCTCTTGCTTTTAGGTACTGCCTGCAAGGTAAGTTTTGAAATTTTATCATTTATAAGTTCCTAGTCTCTTGAATTTACAAATTATATTTAATTAAAAGTGACCCAGGGCTGGGGAATAGCTCAGTGGCACAAGTGCCTACCTGGCAAGTGCAAGATCCTAAGTTTGATTCCCAGTACCAAGCAAACAGACAAACAAACACAAAAATGACCCAACTTAGCAAATAGTATATTTCACCAAAACATGCATGCTTATAAATTATAGCTGAGAAGAGACAGGCATTGTTCAAATGACTCTGAATAACTTTCTAATAAAGAATCAAAAACACTCCAATCTCAACCTTTTATTGGTTTGAGTTACAATGTACTAAACTTTAGTTTTATCATTTTTTTCATTTCCCTATAATTTTAGTGCAGTAAAAATGTTGTTAACTTTTTCCAAAAAATTTGCAGGTCACATTGATTATTACAATGGCTTTACATTGTTTTAGCTTACATGGACATTTAGTCCTGTACTAGCTGCAGAGCAATCTTTATCTGAAATGTAAAAGCCAGTTCCTGTTAATTGCCAAATTTTTATTCAAAGTATAGGAAGTCTTTTCAAGTCTGAAATTTAAAATGCAGAACTGCATTATTAAAGATTTGAAGATTTAAGAAAACAACTTTTAAGTTTCTGAGACAGGATCTCACAATATATTTCAGGTTGGTCTTGAGCTCTCTCAAGTAGTCAAGGCTGACCCTAACCTATGAGTCCCCATATTAGGGACTCTTCCTGCATCAGCCTCTCAACAGCCGTGTTACAGGCATGACCTGTTGACCTCAACTTCTAAAAACTTTTTTTTTTTTTTTTTTTTTGGTACTGGGGATTAAACTCACCTCACACTTGCCAGGCAGGCACTTAGGCCTACCGAGCTAAATCCTGGCCCTTAAAATGTTTTTGATGACAAAATTTTATTTTTATAAGATCTGTAGACTATGGGTAAACTATAGGAGACAGAATGCAGGTTTAATAGAATGGTGTGTTGTGTGTTCTTAAGGGAAGAGAAACAATGTGTTCATAATAGAAGACAATGCAATCTAGAATCAAATGGTTGACACAAATGTAATTTAGAAAGTCTGAAGGTCATTTAATTTACATAACATATTGCAATTAAGGACTTATTGTGGATCTTAATAACTTATTGACTAGTAAAACTGTTTTTGTGAACATTGCTGCCACCTATCTGTACATTGCAAGGAGATGGT
Source organism: Cavia porcellus (assembly GCF_034190915.1). NCBI lineage: Eukaryota > Metazoa > Chordata > Mammalia > Rodentia > Caviidae > Cavia > Cavia porcellus. The sequence goes on along the minus strand of NW_026947513.1, from coordinate 42,651,459 downwards.
GTTAACTTTGTAACTGCCAAGGACTGTCTTTCAGAAGATAATTTTGTTAGAAAGGTGAGCATAAATTGACTTAACAGCACCAACAGAATTTGGCAGTAAAGAGAAATAAAGTCAACTAAAATGTTTAGCAGAAAATAAAAGCCAAGATTATAAAAGTAAATTTATGTCAGCTAAATTGCAACTGCTACAACTTTTACAACAAATTCATTTTGGCATATAATTGCACTTGTTTTCTGTCACTGTGATACAATACCTAAGAGAAGCAACTTATAGAGAACAAAAGTTTATATTGGCTCATGGCTTCAGAGGCTTCACTTTATGGTTACTTGGCCCCATTGACTTTGAGCCTCTGACAAAGCAGGATGTCACACCAGGAGCACAGGACAAAACCAAGTTATTCAGCTCACTGAGACTTCTCAAAATACTTCTTACAGCCAATTAACTGTCTCCTTTAACTGGAGGAAGTAGGTACCAACTCCTGAAGTGCTATGTGCTTCAAAACATTAGCTTTTGGGGGACATTTAAGATCTAAACCATGGCCTGTGGATACAATGCAGTGGCACAGTACCTGCCTAGCAAGCATGAGGTTGAGTTCGAATGCCAGTACCAAAAGAAAGAAAAGCTAAACCACAATAGTAATTTTTAATAAAATTACATGGCAGTAATTTAACATTTTCTGATGCTTTTTTGAATGCTAAGAATTGGACACAAAGCTTCACACATGTTAGGAAGGTGCTCTTCCACTGAATTACATTCCCAGTCCAGTGTTTTCACTTTTGATTTTTTTTTTGATACCGGAGATCGAACTCAGGACTGTGTGCTTGCAAGGCAGGCGCTTATGCCCCTGAGCTAAATCCCCAGCCCCTTCACTTCTGATTTTTGCAGAATAAGTTTTATTGCATATTTGAATGGAATTTAGCAATTTTATTAATGTTGCCTCCTCATTACATAAATTCTACATGATACCTAAGAAAAGTTGTAACTCCCTGTTGGAGTCATTGAAGCTGATTAACGTGCAGGGCTGTGGCACAGCCTAGGCATGGCTGAACTGAGAACGAGGAGATGCCTCAGGGGACAAGACAGGCCACAGCTGAAGACACCTGGGGACTTTCTCCTAGGACAGTTCTTTTTAATCAGCATCATCTGTTGCTTGGAGGGGTCCTAACCCTAACCTCTTTGTTACTGGCCTCCCAGAGACACTGTCTCAGCCACCAGAGTTAAGAACTCAGCAGAGGGTTTGGTCTTCCTGGATCCCTAAAGATCATACCACTTGTCTCATTCATTTGGGCCTCTATCATGCACTCCTTTGGGAGACTGGGGGTGTAGGCAGACCTCAGTAATTCCCTAATGTTATTTGATAATCAATTAGTATTTTATTGTAGTTATTTTATTATGCTGTTTTTTTGAATCACACTCTAATCAAGATTTACAAGGTACATTTGGATTTTACATAGTGTATTTGCTTCTCTCACACACACGTTTATTGTGGTAAAACTGCAAATCTATTTTTAGAAACAGTTCTAAGAGTTTTGAGAAATATATAGTCATGCAACACGTTAAATCATGAAATATTTCTGTCACTGGAAAAAGTTTACTTGTGTGCCTTTATAGCCTCATTATTGAAGTGATCCAATTTTTTCTCCATATAATCCTTTATATTTGACTTCTTTCAGTTAGTAAAATGCCTTTGAGAATCATCCATATTGTTGTATTTCTGACAAGTGTTTTTATTGCTGAGGAGTATCCACTATTTCAAAGTAATTCAGTTTGTTTACTCACTTCTCAGGTTAGATGCTTATGCTAAACTATGCCATAGGGATATTTTGGTTCTGGGAATGAACCAGAGCTACATCCCTAGCCCTGTTTTATTATTTTTGGAAACAGACTCAGTGAGTTGCTAAATTACCAAGGCTGTGCTCAGACTTGCAATCTTCCTGCCTCTGCCTCATTGAGTAGTGGAATTATAGGTGTGTGACACCATCCTTGGCTGAATATGGACTCTTTCTCTTTTTTTTTTTTTTTTTTTTGTTGGTACTGAAAATTAAACTCAGGGAACAATTTTTAAGTGCTTACTTAGTTCACTTGTGAATATTTATGTGATATGTCTTCCATTTCTTCGTGAAGCCTTATAAACAAAGAGACTTTGATAAATACCCATACCATAATTATCTGATGGAAAAGTCCAAATTAAACAATTCTTTGAAATAGTTTTGACATTTATAAATTTGAAATCATCTAAAATTGTAAGCAAAAGTTTTCATTTTCCATTCACCTAAATTTTTGGATACTTTTATTGGACCAATTTATACATCTAATTACATACACTTTCATAGACTGATACAAACATTTGTCATAGTACAGATGTATTTTCATAAGCATTTAGGGAGACTTACAAAAACAAATCTATAAGTAATAGGACTGGAACAGCGGAAACTAAAACATAATTCTAGCCTCATAATTTTACACATAAGACTTTACATCTAAGCTTGTGCATATTAAAAAATTTCCCTAGAGTTCCACTTAGAATTCCTGAGCTAATACCCAGCTCTGCCATTTAGTGGTGGTGTGATCTTGGGCAAGTTATGTAAGTTTCAGTTCCAGAGCTGCTGAGCATGCATGCAATATATTTTAGTTTATTATGAATTCCTAGTGTGACAACACTAAATCGTATATAGATGTAGATGGAATCGTATGTAGATGGAAAACTGTATAGTACAGTACAGTAAAAAAAACTAGTATTTTTATGAATGATCCTATGTTGCCAGCACTGTGATTAGATTTTAAAAGGAATTTAGTCACAACATCTCAACAATTTTAATGTTACTTCCATTTTACAGGCAAAGAGTAACAGATAATTTAATTTAATGGCCAATAACAGTAAATTTAGTGTCACACAGAGCAACTTAGGTCTACGTCCGAGTTGTCTCTTCTCTATCAAAAAAAAGTTCAATAAATTAAAAATTGGTTTTAATGGGAGACAGCATTTGTTAACACAACTTTTTAAAAAAAGAAATCTTTTTTTTTTTTTTTTTGGTACCGGGGGTTGAATTTAGGAACATGCACTTGCCAGGCAGGTGCTTTTGCCACTGAGCTAAATCCCTACCCGTTAAAACAACTTTTAAAATTATGTGCTCAAATCTCGATTAGCAAATTTATTCCATAAGTAATCTATTTTTTCACTTTTCTTACAACTTTTGGTTAAATCATAAAACAAATCATAGGTTCAGAGTTACACACAAGTACGGTATGAAATATTCAGAGCACCTAATTTGAATTTCTATTGTATCATTACAGAAACATTCAGAAAAGTGCCACAATGTTGCCCTTAATGACACAGCTAGTCAAGTGCACAATTCTTTCCTTTCTTGGGCCTCACGCATGCTGGACAAGCACTAACTATCTCGGAACTACAGGTACTATCACCAAATACTTGTTTGGAATCACAATTTAAAGAATATGTGACAGTTATGACATATTCTGATTTCAATTTCTTCTAGTACTTCTAATTATTTGTATAAATTCATGATGAATTGTCAGACCAAATTTACATTGTTTTTTGAGGATTGGTGTTTTTCAAATCAGGGACCTTTAAAGTTACTTTACATCCATTGGCTTAAGCTTGAAAAGCTGTCTCTCCAGACCTTGCCCGTACCCTGAACTACTGTGGATGCACTCCTAGTCCCGCCGGGGATATGCTGCTCACACACTGCAGTGATACCCATGGCCCTCGGCAGATGAACCTCGATGTTGCCCAGTGAGGACAATGGAGGAGCCTGGAGGAACTGCAGCTCCAGCGCATCTTTGGTCCCGGCTGCCTCAGTGTCCTGAGTCATTGAAGTGTTTCGCCCCACGGCCACTTTGCCGTTGGGGAAGAGCCAGAAGTTGCGAAGCTGGCAGGAGCCTGCTTTTCCGCCGTGCAGCGCTCAGTGGGTGCATTTACTGTATTTCTGATCGCGCCTGCTACAGATTTAGAAGAGGACTGCCGCCCGCGGCTACTGGACCAGGCGGCACCGCGGAAATCTCAGAAGTTATACTTCAGTGGTACCTTTTTGCACAGACCATTTCGCAGGCAATGTACCAGTCACTAGAATAAGAACGAAGTCTCTGCTCAATTTAAATCGTCTACTGCAACTTTGACCCCTGATCCTTCCAAGCATTGCTTACTGTTCCATAATTGTCCGGCTGAGAAATTTTACGCTGATCTTGAAACTCAGACAGGCTTCCAAGATAACACCTTTAAGTCAAAGCCTCAGATCGCCGCCCCAAAATGACTCTGGCGGAAGCGAGCTGAGAGCTGGCGGAAGGGGCGTGCCTAACGGCTGCCTTCCTATTGGGCGGCGCGGTCCGTGTTGCGCATGCGTAGCCTGTTTCAAACCCTGGAGTGCGCGGGTGGCTTAACGTGTAGCGGGTGGGGCTCATGGGCGGGGTCTTCTGAAGCGCGCCCTTGGCGGCTCGGGCCCCTGGCGCCGGTTGCTGGTCCTCTCCCGGGCTTTTCTGGGCCACCGTCTGCTGCTAGCCTGGTGGCTCCTTCGGTGCTCGGCCTCCTCGCGCCATCGCCGGCTTGAGCTTCGTCTTGTCCGCCTGACGAAGCCGAGCGGGCCCGGAACATGGCGGTGTCGGGTCTGGTAAGCGCTGCTGAGGGCGGGACGGGAGGCGGCCGGGCCGGGCCTGGCTGGGCCCGGCGGAACCGCGAGTCTCCTAGTTGGAAGAGCCTCGCTGTGCCCTCCGGCCGGCGCCCAGGTCCTTTCCACCCGTAGCAGAAATGCACTTTTGATCCTGTCCTGCTGGTCTGGAGAAACCGGCTCCGTCGTGTGCCAAGTGTGTCTTGAAAAACTGTGACGTTGTCAGTTGTCTTGTGGAGAAGTCGAGCCTTATTCGCATTTTGGGGTGTAGTGTTTCCGGCAGCGCCCCTTGATTCGTCCTGGGAAGGCGCCTGTAAGTTCAGAGGTGCGGGCTGCGGGAGACTGACACGGCTCGAGGTCCGCCTCTCTGACTTCAAAACTTAGCTGTGGTTACTATGACTACGAAACCCGCGTCTTTCCCTCTCTTCAGTTTGTGTTTGCTCATTTCACTCTTCTTTTAAGAAAAAAGCCTCGACGATCTCTCACTGTGTAAAGTTATGTGTTCTGTGTTCTGTACTGTATACTGTATACTGTACTGTATACGTGAAAGGATAGTAAAATTTGTGATCTGTACAAAGGACACGAACATTGTTTCCATTTTACATAATCACAAAAAACAGTAACCATTATGTTCGGCCTAAAGGAGACTAAAATTTACCAAATTTCTGCAGTTAAGTTTTTAAATTCGTGTTGTAATCTCTGAACTGTTTCAAGATGCCCATTTAAAAGGGGGAAGAGGAGTGGGGAGATAACCTTAGCCATTCCTGTACTTGAGTGGTTTTCAAGGGTGTGTGTGTGAATTGTGTCCCTAGGACCTTTTTAGTGAGGTCTGCAGAAATTTGTTTTGCAAGGCGGGAGTTGAGGTATATGGGGAGGCTGATAGCGCTGCAGGCCAGCTAATGGGGAGCCGGTGATGTTGGTAAGAATTCTCAGGGCACAGTACGGTCAGGAATCGGGCCACCGCGAGGAATCGTCCACCCGAAAATGACAGTGAATTTTGGGGGTTGACAAATCTCTGTTGTACAATGTTTTCTTTGAGGAAGATAGTCTCACAATGAATGGAAGAAGTGCAGACTAAAGCCAATTGAAGTCAAAGCTGGCAGTGTTTATTTTGAAGGTTAAACGTTCGTAATGTCCTTTTAAGCTTAGAGTTGGGGACCTCATTTGTTCACCACCTGCTTTCCAATGTGGCTAAGTGCCATTTGGCGTCCTAGTAGATGCTTAAATATGCCAAAGCATGAGTTCGGTGAAGTTGGTGTCCATCAGTTCTAAGATGGAAAGGGGGGATACAACCACTTAGGAAGTTTTTGGGTGAACTCTTAACAGTCTACTGTGAAGAGGCATGGTGGTGTGAGGTGAAAAGGGCACCCATGGTAGAAGGAACATGTTGAGTTAGCCTGCTGTCTTCACAGGATAGTGACTTGGTACAAGATGTCAGAGTCTCTGTGGGAAGGGTAACTGAAACCAGATGGTAGAGCTTTTGGATAGGGGTTTGGGAAATTTGAGACCAAGCAGAGTAAGAAGAGTGTCATGGGCGTTAAAAACTGTAAATGTTGATGCACCTGCAGAATGCTTAAAAGTATCAGTGTTGAAAGTCAGTTTTCATGGAGGAGAAAGTTCTAAGTACAGAAATTGTTGGAGAATAAGTTATAAGTACAGCAAAGACGAAAATAGGTTTCAATTGGAATTATAAGTATCTCTATTCACTGTAAGATTATCTTCCTCAAAGAAAATAGTGTACAATACAGGTCTGTCAATTGTAGGTTTCCAATATTGATAGACAGATGCAGGGAAATAAAAGTTTAATGGTGATGATGTTTATAATGTGTTCTCTCATTTGTCCACTGAAAGTCTGGAGAGCGGACAGCAGCTTCCTTGAAGCAGTGAATATACATGCCACCTAGTTCATGGTTTCTGAAGACTATTCTCTACCAAAAAGGGTTGGGGCAGGAAAAATAGAAGATGAGCCTAGACCAAATAGTGTATTTTGTTTGTTATTTCACGTATGCACAATTATATCTCAAATAATTGTATCATTAAAAATAGGGCTTAATAAACACTTCATTGTTTTCATTGTTAAGAGCGTTATTTTGTTACTACCTGATCTTCAACTAGAAAATTTCTTTTATAGTTTTTATAATTAAAAGATTGAGCCAGGTAGTCACAGTGGGACATATCTGTAATATTAGCACTTGTGAGGCTGAAGCTCAAGGATTGCAAGTTTTTCCTGCTCAGGCAATTTAGCAAGAACCTGTCTCAAAAAATAAAAGAGTCTTACTACGAAGACCTTGGGCTCAATAGCCAGTGCTGCTCTCTGCCCCTCAAAAGAAAATCAAAAACAAAAAGTCAGACCCAAAGTTTCTCAAATATTATCTTGACTTAAGTATCAGCATTTCTGTGTGTTTTATTTTTACTGTTACTCCCATTTCCTGCCTTATTGCTGGGAATAGATTTTCCAGAAGCATTTTAGATTTTTTACTCTCAATTTTTCTTGCAGTTTCACTCTTACATTCCTACCTATGGTTCTCTAATTCATTACTCTGGCTCTTTATGTCTTACAGATTTGGGAAATTTGATTGTACTGATACATTATCCTTAGGATATGTATATGTATGTATATATATATACATATATATATATATATATATATATATATATGTATATCTTTCCTCTTTGTTTTGTCTGGAGTAATTGTGATCAGAGGTTGGAGCTCTTGATGGTTATATTTTCCTCATCTTACTCTTCCATTTTTCTCATTTTTATTTAAGAAACACCTCAGCTTTATTTTAGGCAATCATGTTTTTCATTAATTTTTTTTGTTCTCCATTCAGTGTAGATAGTATACAGTTTTAAAAAGTCTAGTACTTCAGTTATTTCTTGAAAGTAATATTTCTTATGTTAAGTAATATTATTTCTTATGTTAAGAAATAATATTTCTTAAATAATTCTTATTTTTGGAATTTTCTTTCTACTCTTGACATTAGTTTTTTTTTTTTTGTCTTCTGTTGTAGAGATTCAAGTGTTTAGTGATTCCTTCAGATATTGGTCATATTTGAGATGGACAATAAGCACTAATTGGGAGGTCTGTATTTATAAGAATAAAACAAGCCTGGTCTCTTTCCATAGGTTTCATTCCCTTGTCTCACTCTGTATCCTTTAGATCTTGAGTTTCCCAGTTCTGTATCTTGATGACTTCCCCTGGAAAATAAGTTGCCTAATGCCTCATTGAGGAGTTGCCTCTGAGCTTTTGTTACTGTTAGATCACTACTGCTTTCATTCTGTTTTCTCACTTATCACTGTTCATCTGTTTTCCATCTTTTGGAAATTTGTTAAATTTGTTTACATATGATCATCTCTTCAATTTTTTTATTGTTGTTTTATAGTGCTTGTTCTTTATGGCTATTTTAGTGGACTGTTTCTATGAGGAAAGGATGTAAGTAGATATTATTAGTTAACCATCTTGAATGATTGGAAGCGAAGATAGATGTAAAAGTATGGTAGTGGGTAGGGCAGGTGGAAGAATAATATAATATAATATAAGATCAGCTTGAGGGAAGGGGTAAGGACTAGTACAAGAAAGGTTTGGAAATATTGCATATGAGGCACATTTCTTTTGCACTTGATTCAGAATTCTTTTTTATAGTATAATAGCGGGTGATTAAAAGATACTTAAGAAGTTTTGTCATTCCCATGTTAGAATGAAATTACATTGGAGATAAGTTGTATTTTATTATATTTTAAATAAATGTTTAAATTTTTTTTTTAGGATCATCTCAAAAATGACTACCGAAGAAGATTTTGCCGGCCTTCCAGGTGATTTTATAGTAAAGATAACTTATTTTCATCTTCAGAAAGTGAATTTTTGAGTGAAGGAAGCAGAAATTTTCACCTTTGAGAAAAATAATGATGTCTGCCCACTAAGAATAATTAATTTACTTACTTTATACTAAGAGAAATGTTAAAAAGTATTGACTTAGTGAAGTGAGAAAAGAAATTCAATGATAAAATGGTAGAATAGAAGCACTCATTCTAACCAAATGACAGTCATAGGAAAAATGTACTGTAGAATGGGATTGAATGGCAATGTTAGAAAGATGGTTTATTTTAATAGGGAAAAAGAAAAATATAATACCTGCTGTTATGCATTTGCTGGGTGCTTATTTGGGTCATTTGGCCCTTTTTTTACTTGGAAAATCTGTACAATTAAAATGTCTAATTGGATATTTTATAGTAATAAAATAACAGGATTGACTTATATATACAGTCAAATGAAAAAATTAACAGATTTATGTGTTGTGGATACTAAGGAACACCTTGAGTTACTTCATATGCATTACTTTTATAACTGAAGTATAATAGGACTGTTGTAGGTGAGGAAGTCTGTGAACTGTAACCCACAGACTGGTGACATAGGGTTTTTTTTTTTTTGGCTAGAAATCAAACACATGACCTCATACTTGCCTGGCAAGTACTTAGGCTCACTGAGCTAAATTCCTGGCTTGGTGACTTTTTTTTTGGTGGTGACATGTTCTTGTTTTTTTTTTTTTTTTTTTTTTTTTTTGTGGTGACATGTTTTGTAGCGGGTATTCCAGTACTGAAACATAGCCATGTCCATTTGCTTACATACTGTCTTTGATTTCTGTTGAGATAGAATGTCACAGTTAAGTAGTTGTGATAGACTAGATGGTATGCAGGTCTAAAATATTAATTGTCTGACCCTTTGAGCAAAAATTTCCCATCCTTGATCGGGGTGCATGTGAGAATTTTATTGTGACTGAAATTCTGTCTTTCAGGTAAGTAGTTAAATGTTATGCAACGCACATAGCACAGAACATTACTCAGAGAAAGAGAAACAGAAAGACATTAACATTAACATTTCAGGACCAATTAATTGTACTCATTCAAAAAAGTTTCTGTTTGCCGGGCATGGTGGCTCATGCCTATAATCCCAGTACCTGGGAGGCTGAGACAGAAGGATCCTTGCAAGTTCGAGACCAGCTTGGGCTACAGAGTGAGTACAAGGCCAGCATGAACTGTAAAATGAGACCCTGTCTCAAAAAGACCAAAAAAAAAAAAAAAAAAATATGTTCTGATTGAGATAACAACAGCAGTCCAAACCAGTTTTCAGTGTGTATGTTCAACTCTATAATATCATTGTTAATATGATATAATTGTTTATGTAGGTAATGATGTATTTTCCTTCATAATACAAAGGAATGAGTTCTTTTGCAGGAACTCTTTAAGTTCTCAAGTATGTTTGGTGTTTATATAATGAAACTATTCTTACTAATAACATTTTATAGTGAGATACAGATTTTCAAGTAGATGGTAACATAAATAGTAGAACATAAGTATAAGTGAAAGAATTATCTTGCAGAAATGATATGGTATATTTTTCCTTTCTTTTTATAAGGGCACCTGGCATTAATACTGAGCAAAGCCAGAACATGCTGGAAATCTTACAAAACTGTTTTGAAGAAAAAAGTAAGGCTTCATTTCCAGATGGACTTTGAGGGTTTGGAATGAATGAAAATACAAATTTGTCATTAATATCAAATGTAGCAAATACTTTCTAGCATTTAAATACAGGTAAAACATTTTCTTTGGAATTTTGATAATATGGTAATTATTTCTATATACTAAAGATAATACTGATTTAAAAAAAATCATAGTACTTTGACATCCAGTTCACAGTAGATCTCTGTAATTTGTCTATATATAATTGTATTAGAGCGTATTTGATGTATAGTTTGAAATTCCAAAATCTGAAATGCAATGTGACAGGTAGAATATGCCACATCGTACCAGGGATTGAACTCACAACCTTGTGTTTGCCAGGCAGTTGCTTACACTGCTGAGCTAAATCCCCAGCTCCATAGAATCTTAATTTATGTACAGATTTATTGAACATATTGTATAAAATTACCTTGACGCTATATATGTATATATAATATACATGAAATATAGATGAATTTTTGTGTAGACTTGAGACTTAATCTTAGTTACTTTTCTCTCACTGCTGAGATGAAACACCCAACACCCAAATTTAAAGGCAGAAAAGTTTATTTAGCTCACAGGTAATAGGAGTTTCAGTCCATAATCAGCTGGGTCTTAAGACAGAAGGGCAGCAGTTCCTGCCCTTCTGCCAGCAAAGGTACCAAAAACAGCCAGCAAGAAGAGAGAGAAGTCTTTCCCTGTCTTGTATTGTATACAGGATGCCTGTCCTAGGGCAAGTGTGGCACTGGCACACCCAGTCCCACACTGGACCACAAGCAAATCACAAACTCTAGATTCAGCCATTTCCAAAAAGCCCTGCCCCCATGACCACATGAGGCTTTGGGGTGAGACCTAGACCCACACCATGACAGGACCCATCCCTGAGATACCTTACTAAGTATATGCAGATGTTCCAAAATCTGAAAAAGTAAAAAATTAAATTATTTCTAGACCCAAGCATTTAATAAGGGAAGCACTATATTGGAAATAATTATGCAGAGTTCTTGGGATCCTTAGATTTTGAGATAATCTTTGATGATTTTCATACCTTTAAAGGAAGTGGTAAATTTTGGCATAGTTTTTCAAGTGCTGATCTGTATCAGAATAAGAAAGTAGGCCAATGAAAGGTACCAGGGATGGTGGTACACACTAATCCCTGCCCTCAGAAGGCTGAGGCAGGAGGATTGCCGTGAGTTCAAGGCCAGTCTGGGCTGCATAGCAAGACCCTGCTTCAAAGGAAAAAACAACAGCAGAAAGATTTTGTATGTTAATGTTTCATTGTACTGTAGAAATTTGAAGAGGTGGGACTTTTGAGAGATATGGTCGCTAGATGCTTCATGCATGAAGAAGTTAATGCTAGTGTAAGTCGAGGCTGCAGATGTGAGTTTTTGCTGCCTGGCACACTTATCCTGCCTTGCGACGGCAAAAGAAGGCCCTTTCTAGGTGCAGGCTTCTTTTGCATTCACTATCTTTAGAACTGTAAGAAATAATTCTCTGTTTTTTGTAAATCACTCAGTATCTTTTTTTGTTGTTTGTTTTTTCTGTGGTATCAGGTATTGAATCTTAGCTGTTACGCTTGTTAGGCAGGTACTCTTAAGACTGATCTACACTCTCCAGTTTGTTCTCAGCACAAAACAGACTGGCATAGTGAAGAACTAGCTCTTCTGTACAAGCTGTGAAAGAAGAGTTGGCATATACTTCGTCAAGAAGCTTTTCTCAGGTTCTGATACCTTTCAGGAGCATTTGGATATTGATTTCTGATTTTTGTCAGTTTGTTTCTTTGTTTTTGGTTTAATTGTGGTACTGGAGATTGAACCAAGCCCTTGGTCAGCATTTTATCACTGAGCTATAACCCCAGCGCTTTTTAAATTTTGAGACAGCATACATTTCCCAGGCTGACCTCCAGGTTTGGAGAATTCTGGGATTATAGGCATGTCTTACCAGACCCAGCTAACTAGAGAGTTCTTCATGTATCTCATAGAGCTACCTTGAATTGTAATCAACAGATGCTGTATTAAATTCACTGTCTAAAATTTCTTGCTTTTGTTTTAGGTCTCACTGATGTCACAAATTCTCCAGAATCAGTGCTTTATTCAACACTCAAAATAAAAAACAGTTTTATTCAGTCACCAAGCAAAGATGTAAGTAAAAAAGAACGGAGTTCTATGTAGTATTTTAATGAATGATGCTACATACAGTGTATGTAAACACATTTTAGTTGTTTATCATACTCTTAAAAGAAAATCCTGTATTTCCATTGATAGGCTATAAAATTTGGAGGGGGTGGGTTATTAAAAATTTTAATATTTCTTATGTTTGAAATTGAAAATTAAAATAACTGAATTATAGCTGTTTTTATTTCTTCTAAAATAACACTTTAATAGGTTTTTAGGTATGCAGTTACTGAGATGTTTTTTTTTTTTTTTTGGTGGTACTGGAGATTGAACTCACAACCTCATACTTGTCAGGCAGGCACTTATGCTGCTGAGCTAAATCCCCAGCCCCGTAGTAACTGAGGTTTATGATTAGGTTGACCAGTTGAGCTATTTTCTGAAGAAGGAAGCCACTTTTGCTATCCAAGGAAGCCAGTTTTATTCATTATATGTCTGTTTTTTTTTTTTTTTTTAATCTTGTGACAGAGTCTCACTATGCAGTTCAGGCTGGCCTTGAGCTCACTTTGTAGACCAGGCTGGTCTGAAACTCACAAAGATTCTCCTGCCTCAGCCTTCCAAGTGCTGGGATTATAGGTGTGTGCCATCATGCCCGGCTAATTACACATTTTAAGATGTTGAGTTGATTTAACTATACAAAATAGTAGTTTTTTAGACAAAGTCTCAGTATGTGGCCCAGGCTGGCTTTGAACTTGCCTGGTAGTTGGAGCAGGACCCAAATTTGTGATCCTTTGCCTCAGCCTCCTGAGTGCTGGGGTAATATTCTATGCCACCATACACAACTTGTAGATGTTCAGTTACTTTTTCCTCTAGTCTTGGGGATCTAACTGAGGGCTTTGCATACCTACCCCTAGGCCTAGAGATTTGAATGTAATATCTAAGGCAGATTATTTATTTATTTGTTTATAGCACCTGATACATTTATTAGAAAAGAAGAAAGTTATGAAATATCCTCATATCTTGCCTTGCAAATTAAAAATAAAAGACAATAAAACCACAAACGAATAGAAGAAAATAAGAAAGATCAGAAAACAGTCCCTTATCAAGCTACCAACATGATTTTTCATAAAAATTAACATTCTTACATTTCTGTAAAAAAAAAAGTCTCAGAATAGCCTAAGCAACTTTGATAATGAAACAGAATTAGAGCTCCAACCCTCCCATGATAAGTCAATCCTAAGACTTATCACAAAGTTACACTAATCATGATAAAATGGCATTGATATTAGAATAGAGAAAGCACCAAAGTACCAATATAAAGTCTCAAAATAGATACCCACATAACTAACGATTGATTTCTGGCAAAGATGCGAAAGCAGCGAAGTGGATAAAGGATTGTACCCTCAATAAATACACTGGAACAACTGGATATCCACATGCAAAAACCCAAACCTTGTAGCACAACAAAAATTTCTTATGACATCCAAAAGTCACCTCAAAATGGTGTACAGTGGGTTAGTTAAAGTAAAGGCAGGTGTGGCCTGAGTCATTGCTTGCTGACATAATTGTCTCTGGGACAAAACACATGTTTTTTCCTTATCATACTAATGAAACAATATGATGTTTATACATGCATGACATATTTATTTCACTAGTGAGTATGTTCTCAAGGTGCAGCCATTTACCTATAAAAATTATCAGTTTATCATTCTTTATAGCTGAATAGTATTCCAATATATAAAAATACTACAGCTTGTTTATCCATTCCTCAGTCGATGGACTTTTAGGTTGTTTCCAAAATCTGTTATAAATGGTGCTGCTATAAACATGCACATATATCACTGTGATATTATGTTTTTAATTCTTTTGGGAAGATACCCAGAAGGGCAATCGCTGGATCGAATGGGACTTCTTTCCTAGCTTTTGGAGGAATCTCCACACTGCTTTCCACAGTGGTTGCACCGGTCTACATTCCCACCAACAGTGAAGAAGGGTTCCTTTTTCCCCACAGTCCCTCCAGCATTTGTTATTGGTTGACTTCTTAATATTAGCCATTTTTTCTGAGGTGAGGTAAATTCTCAGAGCTGTTTTAATTGACATTTCTCAAATCACCAGTGCTGTTGAACATTTTTCCACGTATTTGCTGTTTGTATTTCATCTGAGAAGTGTGTGTTCATCTCAGATGCACATTTTTGGATTGGGCCTTTAAATCTGAGAGGACTTATTTTTTTGAGTTCGTTATATATCCTCGATAATAATAATCATTTATCTGAGGAACAACTGGCAAACATTTTCTCCTACATAATGGGTTGTCTCTTCACTCTGTTGGTGGTTTCTTTTGCTGTGCAAAAGCTTTTCAGTAGGATGAGATCCCATTTGTTGATTCTTTGCAGTAAGTCCTGTGCACTCTGGGTTTTATTCATAAGGTCTTTGTCTACACCAAGTCTTCAAGAGTTTTACCTATTCTATTATCCAGCAGATTTAATGTTTTTGTTTTAATATTAAGATTTCTAGTGCATTCTGATTTTAACTTAGTATATGGTAAAAGATATGGGTCTGGTTTTTTTTTTTTTTAAGTCTTTTTCCTTTTTATCGGTACCGGGAATCGAACTCACGACTGCCTGCTTGCAAGGCAGGCGCTTATGCTGCTGAGCTAAATCCCCAGCCCCTGTGGGTCTGGTTTTTAATCTTCAGCATGTGCAAAGCCAGTTTTTCCAACACGATTTATTAAAGAGACTCTCTTCCAGTGCATGTGTTTGGCATCTTTGCCAAAGAAAAGGTAGCTTAGTTTGTATTCAGTTATTCTGCATCTTCTAATCTATTCCATTGATCTTCAGGACTGTTTTTTTGCCAGTACCACACTGTTTTTATCACAGTAGCTTTATAGTGTAATTTCAGCTCAGAGATTGTCTTGTCTTTGTTTCCCAGAATTGCCTTTGCTATTCTAGGTCTCTTCTGATTCCAAATGAATTTTAAGATTATTTTCTCTTAATTCTGTAAGATATGCTATTGGAATTTTGATTGGAATTGCACTGAATCTGTTTAACAGTTCTGGAAGTATGGCCATTTTCACTATATTGTTTCTTCCTACCCAATAACATGGGCTAGCTTTCAATTTTCTCATATCCTCATCAGTCTCCTTTTTCAGAGTACTATAGTTTTCAATGTAGAGGTCTTTTACATCTTTTGTTTGATTGATTCTTAGGTATTTAATTTTTTTGGATGCTGTTGTAAAAGGTACTGTTTCCCTGATTTCTGAGTGAGTTGTTATTCACGTACAGGAAGGATACTGATTTTTGAGTGTTGACTTTGTAACCACCTCTGTTGCTGAATTTGCTTATTAAATCTAGAAATCTTTTGGTGGAGTTTTTGGGGTCTTTTAAGTAGAATATCATGTCATCTGCAAATAATGATAGTTTTAACTTTTTCCTTTCTTATCTTTCTTTTATTTGTCTAATTGCTTCTGTTAAAGTTTCCAAGACTATATTCAGTAGGAGTGGGGACAGTGCAGATGTATCCTTGTCTTGTTCCTGATTTTAGAGTGAAAGTTTTCAGTTTTTGTCTATTTAGTATGATGTTGGCTGTTGGTTTGTCATAGATGACTTTTATCAGATTGAGATAAAGATTATCTATTCCAGTTTTCTGTAGGGTTTTTATCATGAATGGGTGCTGGATTTTGTCAAAATCCTTTTCTGTATCTATGGAGATGATCATATGATATTTGTCCTTGGCTCTGTTAATATGATATATTACATTTATAGATTTACTTATGTTGAACCATCCCTGCATCCCTGGGATGAATCGCACTTGATCATGGAGTACAAACTTCTTGATAATATGGCAGATTAACAGCACAATACTAACTAGAGAAACCAAATAAAAGTCGGGAACAACCTGTAAACAAGCAATTGGCATATTAAATCTATATGTGTCCTTTTGGTTTCAGGAAATAAAGCAGAGCCATTTCTTTGAGAATTGAGGTGATAAATTTCAGTGATTTTTTAATTTTAACGTTTAAATCAACTTTAAGTTTGTTGGGATAAACTTGACTTCATGAATTGATAACTTTGATCAGCTTTGCTAGTAATCTGTGTGTGTTCATGAAAAATAGCCATTATTTCTTTACATGTTCTTTATTGTTTGGTTATGCTAGAGGTGCCTCTTCTATAAAGGATGTAATAAGTCTTATAAGCCAACACATTTGCTGTATAGGTAATAAAAAAAGCAAAATGGAGGTATAATCTACTGTTAGAAATAGTGAGAGCTATGGAAATAAGGATAGCAGCATGTAATCTATGGCTGGTTTTACTTCTGAGGTAAAAACCTATTTTTTACTCGGAGTACCATGACTCATGGAGGTTTTACCCTTGCCTAGTAGGTGTAAGCATTGTTCTAAGGTTCTATGTGACTGAGAATTATTCCCCCTTAGGTTTCATCGTTCTTTCTCTGGCCTTGCAGGGTATCTCATGTGCATGCTCCTGTCAGTCTGCAGGGGTGCTTGAGGGAGCTCTCTGCACGTGTGAAGTTTTACTTGGTGTAGCCTCCACCTGTCCATTACTTCACCCTGCAAATTCTGACCACCTTTACCTCACATGCCCAACCTTGGTCCCTCAACTGATTATTTCTCCTGCTTGTACCATGACCTGTAAGCTCAAGAGATCAGATAGTTTGCTTCATTTATTTCCCATCTCTCAAGGATGAGTGTCCACTGTTTGATGTCAGGTCTCCTGAGAATTTTGTATGCTTTGTGTGTTTTAAAAAGTATTTTAGGTAGATCACACTTGGTTCCTAATAAGTGCAGTGGTAGCGAACCTAAAGTGTGTTTGCTGCAGCAGGCTTGTTTTTGTCGTAGCTTGTGGTAGAGCATTTGTTTGGTATGTGCCAAGCTATGGATTTAATCTGTAGCACCACACACACAAAAGATACATTGAAAAATAAAGGTTTCGCTGTATGTCCTGGGCTTCTAAAATGAGTTCCTCTGCTATTTTTGTTATCCTAATGTCTTATAAAATAGATGGATTTCTTCCTTAAATATTTGGTAGCATTTACAATGAGTTTTTTCTTTGGGAAAGCTTTAAAATGTGAATTCACTGTTTTCCTTATTTAATATACCATAATAGTATATACAAATTTTAAGTGGGCATTTGGTTAAGCATTATCTAGAGGAAGATATAAAATATGAAGGATTAAGATTCTATTTGTAGATAATTCACATCTTCTGTTTCTTTTTTGGAGGAATTTGATCATTTGAATTTTCTGGTTTTTTTTTTTTTTTGGATGAAGTTGTTGGTAGTGTATTTCTATAATCATGTTAGTGCCTTAAGAATCTATTATCCTTTTTCATTGCTGACATTGGTTGTTCATGTCTTATTTTTTTTCCTTGGGGTTTTTTAGTTTTGTTCTTTCAGAAAAATGAACTTTGGCTCTGTTGATTCTCTCATATGCTTATTTTAGTTTCACTATTTTTCTTTTATTTCATTTATTTTTATTCTTTGTCTTTTTGAGATAGGGTCTCTTTATGCAGTTCATGCTGGCTTGGGCTCACTTTGTAGTCCTGCTGGTTTCAAACTTGCAGCAGGCCTCCTCCTGCCTGAGCCTCTCTAGTGCTAGAATAAAACAGGAGTGTGCCACCATGCTTGGCTCTTTTTATGTTCTTTATTTTTATTTTTATATTAACTTTTCTTCTCTGTTGAGTACTCCCAAACAGTAGAAACCATATGTGTTAGTTTTTCCAGATAGGGTCTTTCTATCCTACAGACATTACCACGGTCTTCCATATAGAAATGAAAGCTGTTTACTTGATTTAATAATAAGCTAGGTTAATTAGACCTAAGATTATATATCTTACAAGATTTTCTTTTTGAGAACTTTAAATTTCTAGACTTGGTTACTGTGCCTATCTATATGTGAAACAGGAGATAGGCTCTTACTAAATCGCCTCTTCAAACCTGGAATCCTCTTTCCTCAGCCTCCCAGAGTACTGAGATTATAAGCTTACTTGACCACATCCAGCTTATATTTGTGTTTCTTTAAGCAAGATGTGATATTTTAAGTTTTAACTGAAATACAACTCAGCGTAATAAAATAACTTAGTCTCTCCTGCATTTTGGGATAGTATTAATAAATAAAAATGACCCATTCCTTTAAATTATTTGTGAAATATGTAGTTGGGGATTTTTTGCCGCATTCCTTTTGTGATTAGGACTTTATTTAATGGTTAGCTATTAATTTTTTTCTATTTCTTTTGCTAATTTTGGCACTTTACATGTTTTTGAAGCATCATTTTCCTGTATTTTCAGTTTGGTGTATAGTGATCTGTTGTGATCCTTCGTCTGTAGTCATTTCTTTGTATTCAGCATATTTCTTTTTATTTATTATTTTGGTCTTGTCATGGTTCTTTGTCATTGTACTAAAAAATCCAGTTTATATTGATTTAGTGTTTTATCTTTATTTTCATTTGTTGCAGAATAATTTTTGGCATCAAAAATTATTGTTATTAAAAGTTCATTTAGTTCCACAAGGTAATTGTGAAAAGTGGTAGAGCCTGCTGTTTCTTTCTTCAAGTCCTGACTTGTTAAGTTTTTAAATAATGCTTATTTTTAAGTAATGCATGTTTTTAGATAATGCTTATATTCTTTGATTTACTAAGTTTTCAGATGCCAGGCAAGAGTTAGCTTTGTAAAAGGGCCCTTCAAATGATCAAGACTTTATGTTAACACTTTACTGCATAGACAAATTCTTCAGTACTGTATTGTATTGAATTGAATCTCCTTCTGTCTACTTTGAAATTGATAGCAGTGGGATTATTAGGTATTTCTGCAACTTGCCTTTTTTTTTTTAAGTTAAGATAGTCATTTTTTGGTGTCACTCGTTTGTTTCACTATGGTATATTTGGTAATGTATGACAATATCTACTCTACCATGTTTATTCAGTCTCCTGTCAGTGGTTACTTTACATTAACAGATGGTTTGTTGTTCTAAAATATTTTTTCTGTTTTAAAAACAAATGAGTTAAAAATCAATCGATAACTTAATGAAGTACGTATAATGTGTTTCTTCTGTGCTCAGTGCCAGATATCATTTCCAGTTTCATCGAGGAAGTCGTTGCCATTTTCATCGAGGAAGAAAGCCTCTCTGCAAGGTGTTATAGAGCCAAGTGAAGCTGCCAGCAGATCAGGTTGGTAGCATGTCCATGGGTATTATTTGCCTGGATATAATGACAAAATCTGAAATGCCAGAGGTTCAAGTGACAAGGTCAGGATCAGCCTTGGTAGAATTATGACCATGGATGACCATGGATTTTTGGTTTTCAAGTCTATGATTAGTGCTGTATTTGTTTTTTCTCCCTTTGCTCCATTTTGTTTAGTAATGGCATAGACAGTTGCTTATAAAAGTTTTATCTTCAAGGCTGGGTATGGTAATGCTGCCTGCAAATCCGGTACTGCAGAGGCTTAAGCAGGAGATCTCGAGTTTGAATTCAGCCAGGATTACATAATGTGTTCAAGTGCAGCCTAAACTGTGTCAAAACCCTGTCTCAAAGACAAAAAAAGTTTACGTTCATTTTTCAAGTTAAAGAATATTATTCCATTTGAGGAAAGAATCAAAGATTTAAAAGAAGGGTCTGAGCATTGCTCCTGTCATCCTGTTCAGGTCATTTTAACATCTTCATTAAAGCACATAAGTGAAAAAATTACAGCATATATGTATGTTTTTGTGTCTTTAAGGGCTTCAGAAGAGGCTGTTAAATTTTCTCGCACACAAATAATGATAAAAGTGCTTTTTACCAGATAGACTATTTTGTATTTTGCTAGTTCAATTGGTCTGTAGTGATCTCATTGTTACTTTAGTATCCATGATTGTTACTGGATTTGAGTGTCTGCTTACATGGTTCTTAGAATTTGCATTTATCTAATAATGTGACTTACCTGTGATTGTTTATCCATGTCATTTGTCTATTTTGTTTTTTCCTAGGAGATTTGACTTGCATATCTATAACCATTTGTAGTTTATGAGACATGTTTTTTCAGTTTTGAGTATTATATTTTAACCATAAATGGGTAACATTTTAAAATCATCAAATACATGATTTTTGTGGTTGTGATAAAAAAGTCTTTACCCTATTGATATATGTAATAACTTAGATTGTTACTCTTAATTTTTAAAAATTTAAGTCTAATCCATCTAGAATGGGTTTAAGGATATACCTTATAATCGTTTGTTTTCTTCCAGATGATTAGTAGCAGAGTCCATTTATTAATGTGGTCTGTTCTGATTGTACTGTGATAGTCATGTGTTAACTCTCATATAATTCAGTATAATTTTGATGTTTCTTCCTATGTTAATACAATTCTTTTATATTATAAATTTATAGTGTGGGCTGAGATAAGATAAAGAGGTAAATACTTCCACTATTTCTCCTACTATTGTCAAATCATTTTCTCTGGACTTTCATTTTTACCCAATTTTCAGTAAACTAGTTGAAATTCCACCTAGAATTGCATTTAATTATATAGTTATTTTGAGAGAATTTGCATTTCTATGTTACTCAGTTTTCTACAGAGACATACTTTACATGTTTCTATCTTAGAAAAATGTTAGTTCGAAGATCACTGTCAACAGCATGAAAGGGCAACTCAGTAGGAGAAAGTATTTGAAATTGTTTTATCTGATAAAGGTTGATTTACATTGACAATATATAAAGAACTCCTACAATTCAACAACCAAAAAAAAAACAATACAGTTAAAAAGTGGACATAGGACTTGAACAAACATTTCACAAAGGAGTTAAGTAGTGGGCCAGTGAACATATGAAAAGACACTAAAAATTATGTTATTAGACAAGTACAAATTAAGACCCATATGAAAATTGCACTGTACATGCACTAGGATGACTGTTGTTTACAAAGGTAAAAGAAGAACAACAGTTGTTGAGAATGTGACTAAATCAAAATTCTCATCTAATGCTGGTGACAAAGTGAAATTGTGCAGCCATTGTAGGCAGTCCCTCAGAAAGTTAAGTGTAGAATTATATGACTTAACAGTTCTACTCCTGGGTATATACCCGAAAGAATTGGAAACAGGGACTCAGACACTTGGACACCAGTGTTCAGTAGTACTACTCACAGTGCCCAAAAGATGATGTCCCTCCACAAGTAGTGCATATATACTGGTAGTACATGGAACAAAATGTTCAACTGGTTAAATAATGAAATTATGATACTTGCTGCACCGAGAAACTTGGAAGCATATTAAGTAAACCAGACACACAAGGACAAACACTTCATGGTTCCAATCATTAAGGTTTAGAATAGCTTACACTGAAACCCAGGAAGTAGACTAGAACCTGCCGTGAACCAGGGGTGAGTTGTAAGGGAAGATTAATGCTTAATGGGTCCAGAGATTCTGTTCTGGAAATAGATAGCCGTGATGGGTGCATAATCTTTCATGGAACTTAATGTTACTGAGTTGTACAGTTATAAATGGTTCAAGTGGTAAGTTTAATTTCATGTTATTTATATTTGGTCTGAAAAGGTTTCTTTTCAGTACTGAGAATTGAACTCAGGGCCTTCATACTGAGCTGTATGGCTAGTCCTTTTTACTTTGAGAAAGGGCCTTGGAAAACTTGATAAAATACCCACTCTGGGCTCAAACTTCTCATCTTAACTGTATAGTCACATCAACTGTAGAGGCTTTTAATCTGTTTTATGTTTAGTAGTATTTCAGGCTGTGTTTGCTAGAGTCATCATCTTTGTTGACTAACGAGATCATAATAGTCATTTATGTCTGTTTTAAGATTTCGACTGAAATAGAAGCAATGGGACTACGAATCTTTGCCTTGGTACTGCTCTTAAAAAGCATCCAGTCTCTCAGTATTAACTGTAATTTTAGCTGCAGACTGTCCTCTTACCTTTCCCCACACCCTCAACTGGGAATTGAACGAGGGCCTTGACACTGTGCTATACCCCTAGTTCTTTTTTATTTTGAGACATGGTCTGGCTGAGTCACTAAATTGCCCAGGCTGGACTTCAATTTGGGACTCACCTGCCTCAGCCTCCCAGAATACTGGGATTACTTGAGCACACCACCACATCTAATGTAGCAGTAGTTTTTTTTTTTTTGGTTATCAGCAATCGAACTCAGGACCTTGTGTTTGCCAAGCAGGCACTTACGCCACTGAGCTACATGCCTGGCCCAAGATATAGGTTTTGTAGGTTGAAAAAGTTTTCTATTTGTAGTATATTGGCAGGCTTTAAGTCATGGCTAGAGGTGGCTTTTGTCAAAATTCACTTTGAACATAAATAATATGATCACATGACTTTTCTTTGACATTGTGGCTTACATTGACTGATTTTTAATGTTTAACCAATCTTGGGTATCTGGAAAAATTTCTGCTTGGTCATTGACTTGTTATCTTTCCTCCTTTTTTTTTTTTTTAGTGCTGGGGATAGAGATGAAATCCAGGGCCTTACATATGATAAGCAAGTGCTGTACCCCTGAGCTACATCTCTATCTCTACTGTTTCCTCGTTTAAATGTTTGACTTAGTAGTATTCAGTTTTTTCCTAGCATTGCTGTACTGCATCCTAAGAATTTTGATGTGTGGTATTTTGTGTTCATTGTTATTTATCTCTAGGTATTTTAAATATTTAAAATAAATATATTCTTATATAATTAATATAATTAGTAATATATAATAAAATGTAATATAATTGAACGATAACTTTAATAGTTATTTCTTTGAGACTTTTTTAAGTCACTTGTTTTTTGTAAGTTTATTTTCAAATGTTTAGAAATTTCCCTTTGTCTTTGCCTTATGGATTGTTGATTGTGGATGCTCTCAACTTGAGCAGGATAATATATGTGTGTGTACTAACCAGTGTAAGTAACATGTATAAATATTTTTGCATGTAGCATTCTGTGTTTTATTTACCTAAACAAGTTTACATTGATGTCTGCAGCTCTAAACTATTGCACTGCAGTCTAGCATCTCCCCTTGTTTGTAAATACCTCCACTGTTCACCATCTGTTTAAATTCTTGTATACATGTATAACCCTATCAGAGTTTTTGACTTATGCCCTATAGGAAAAATTTATCAGCCAGAGTACCAAAATTATATACAGTTTCTTTTGTCTTAATGTTGCAGACTCACTAATTCTTAATCTTACTCGGGTCAGCATCTTTTCCTGTTAACCTATTTCAGAGGTGATTTGTATATACAATCTATCAAATATGGGATATGTACATTATAAGACTTTGAGGATAGGTCATAAGGCTATGTGAGTCTTCTTAGCTTTTTGAAGATACTGCTTTCCTTGTTTCTGACTCTTTTTCTGTCCCTTTGCCCTTAAAACGTATTACAGGCCCTAGGCCGGTGAACTGTTTTCTCTGCCTGGGGTCCAGGATCCTGCTGCCTATGGGTCGAATAAGTTCAGCGGAGGCGTGGAACTCTCCTCTTTGCCTGCAGGCTGGGCTCCTCCAGCTCCCTGTTGGTCCTGTAAGACCAGCGGAGGCAAGGAACCCCGCCCAAGGCTGGCAAACTGTTTTCTTTGCCTGGGGCCCAGGATTCGGCTTCCTGTTGAAATCAGTGAGTAAGGAGGGAGCAGGGACCTCTGTCCTGCTGACCTCTCTACCTCACTTGGAACAAAACTTGAAGTGCAAAAATATAGGAAAATGACAAAACGAAAGACCAAAATGCAATTTCAAATATCCAGCCCATCCCAAGAAAGCCTAGGAGCCATGTGCATAGAAGAAAATATATGCCACATACCTGAAATACCTGAAATAATAGTAACTGAAATAAAGAAGCAACTCTGGGAGGCCTTAAAGGAAATCAAACTAGAAAGAATCTCTCAGGTAAAAGAAGAAATGATAAAAGAAATGAAGGAGATGCTGAACATATCTAAAGAAGACACAGTTAAAAAACTTGAGGAGATAAAAAGAATCCCTGGATGAACAATATAAGAAGCAAACAATATATAAAGCAGATGCAAAGAGATATACAGGAAATCAAAAACTCCATCGAAAGTTGTAAAAACTGCCTCAATGAATATGAAGATAGAATTTTAGACCTTGAAGACAAGATTGCAGCCGGTGAACAGGAAAGAAAAGATCTTTTAAAAATAACAAGAAATCAGGAAATAACAATTCAACACCTGCAAGATGACGCAAAAGGAACAACATAAGGTTAATAGGGATAAATGAAAAAGAAGGGAACAACATAAAGGATGTCAAGAGGATATTTAGAGAAATAATCGCTGAAAATTTCCCAAACATGAGACTGGAAATGGATATTAAGATCAGTGAAGCATATAGAACTCCAAATAGCCATAACCAAAATAAAACTACACCCAGACACATAGTAGTGGCCATCCCAGAAATCAAACAAAAGAATAGAATATTAAAAGCTGTAAGAGAGAAAAGAAAGATCACCTATAAAGGAAAACGTATCAGAATCACAGCAGACTTCTCAGCACAAACAATAAAGTCAAGAAGAACATGGAGTGAAGTAGTTCAGATCCTAAAGGAAAATGATTTCCAACCTAGGCTGATGTATCCTGCAAAACTGTCCCTCAAAATGGATGGAAATAAGATACTTCCATGACAAAGAACAGCTGAAAAACTACATGCCAAAACATGCCAAAACTACATGCCAAGCCAACCCTGCAAAGAATACTGAAAGACAGTCTAGATGCATCTAGGAAAAAACCACTAAACAAAGCAGACAGTTAAACAGAACCGAAAGACAAAGATGCAACAGCAGAAAGATAACATGTCAACAATAAACCAGTATATAACAGTTACAACCATTAATGTAAATGGTCTCAATGCACCAATTAAAACAGACTGACAGAATGGATCAAGAAACAAAATCCAACCATATGCTGTCTACAAGAAACCCATCTAACCCAAAAGGGTACCCACAGACTGAAAGTCAAAGGATGGAAAACAATACTTCATGCAACAGGAACCCTCCAAAAAAGCGGGAGTGGCTATTATGTTTGCAGACAATGTGAACTTCAAGCCAATAATGATCAGAAGGGATAAAGAAGGTCACTGCATACTGGTTAGGAGAAAACTCCAAGAGAAAGAGATAACTATCTTAAATATATATGCACCAAATTCCAGAGCACCTAGTTATATGAAACAAGTACTAACAGAAATGAAATCCAAATCAGCAGTAACACAATTCTAACAGGAGATCTTAACACAAATTGACACCAATGGAAAGATCAACCAGACAGAAAATCAGCAAAGAAATAACTGAATTGCACTTGTGAACAAATGGACTTAATAGACATATACAGAGTATTCCACCCAACAACAAAAGAATACACATTCTTCTCAGCAGTACATGGGTCATTTTCTAAAATAGACCGTATATTAATTCACAAAACATACCAAATTGAATGCAAAAGGGTTGAAATCATCCCTTGCATGCTATCAGACCATAGTATATGAAATTAGAGATTAATGATAAAAGATACTACAAAATTCCCACAAAGACATGGAAACTGAATAACACACTCTTGAGTAATCAGTGGGTCACAGAGGAAATCGAAGAAATTAAACACTACCTACAGGAAAATGAAAACACAAATAAAACTTACTGGAATCTGTGGGATGCAATGAAAGCTGTCCTCACAGGAAAGTTTATAGCACTGAGTTCACACATCAGGAAAACAGAATGAATATAAATAAATAACCTGATGTTACACCTCAAACATCTAGAAAAAGAAGAGCAAGTCAAGCCCAAAGCCAAAAGAAGAGAAGAAATTATAAAAATCAGAGCAGAAATCAATGCAATAGAGACTAAAAAAACAATCCAAAAAATCAATGAATCAAAGTGTTGGTTCTTTGAAAGAATAAATAAAATTGATAAGCCCCTAGTCAACCTTATTTAAAAAAAGGGAAGAAAAAGCTCAAATTCATGTAATAAGGAATGAAAGAGGAGAAATCACTACAGACCCTATAGAAATACAGAAAATCATCAACACTTATTTCGAAAACCTCTACTCTCAAAGGTTTGATAACACAGAAGAAATGGACAGGTTCATAGAAGCCTACGAAGTACCAAAGCTAGGTCATGAAGATGTAACACTACTGAACAACCTAATTTCTATTAATGAAATCGAAAACGTAATTAAATCCTTACCTGCAAAGAAGAGCCCAGGCCCAGACGGATTCACTGCAGAATTCTACAAAAAATACAAAGAAGACCTAATGCCGACACTCCTCAAACTCTTCAATGAAATTGAAAGGGATGCAATCCTTCCTAAGTCATTCCTGGAAGCAAATACTACTCTAGCACCAAAACCTGAGAATGACCCAACTAAAAAAGAGAACTACAGGCCAATCTCCCTAATGAAAACAGATGCAAAAATCCTCAATAAAATATTGGCAAATAGGATGCAGCAATTCATCAAGAAGATCATACACCATGACCAAGTGGGATTCACCCCAGGCATGCAGGGATGGTTCAATATACGTAAATCAATAAATGGAATACACCATATCAATAGCGCCAAAAGTAAGAATCACATAATCATTTCTATAGATGCAGAAAAAGCTTTTGATAAGGTCCAACATTCATTCATGATAAGAACCCTGCAGAAAATTAGAATAGATGGTCTTTACCTCAATATAATAAAGGCCATCTATGACAAACCAACAGCCAATATCATTCTAAATGGTCAAAAATTGAAGGCCTTTACTTTAAAATCAGGCACAATACAAGGATGTCCCTTATCACCGCTCCTACTTAATATAGTACTGGAAATACTAGCCAGAGCAATTAGACAAGAGAGAGAAATAAAAGGCGTAAAGATAGGAAAAGAAGAAGTTAAGCTATCATTATTTGCAGATGACGTGATACTCTATATAGAAGATCCCCCAAACTCCATTGAAGGACTCCTAGATATAATAAATAAATTTAGTAATGTAGCTGGTATAAAATCAACACTCAAAAATCAATAGCATTCCTATACCCTAACAACAAAGTCACAGAGAAATAAGAGACGCCACACCCTTCACACTAGCAACTCAAAAAATGAAATATCTAGGAATTACTCTCACAAAAGAAGTGAAAGACCTGTACAGGGAAAATTATATGACACTGAAAAAGTGAAATTGAAGATGATCTCAGAATATGGAGAAACATCCCTTGCTCATGGATAGGAAGAATAAATATTGTGAAAATGGCCATTCTCCCAAAACTGTTATACAGATTCAATGCAATCCTGATAAAAAATACCATCAACATACCTCTTAGAACTTGAGAAATCACTCCTAAAATTCATCTGGAGTGAGAAGAGGCCTGAAATAGCAAGGCCGGTTCTAAGCAGCAAAAGCAAGACAGGAGGTATCACAAAGGCAAATCAAAACCACACTGAGACTGACTTGAAATTATACTACAAAGCAACCGTAGTAAAATCAACACGGTAGTGGAACCAAAACAGAGCTGAAGATCAGTGGAATAGATTAGAAGATACAACCACAACTGCAAACACCCTCAACCACCTTGGCTTCGATAAAGGGGCCAAAATGTTTACTGGGAGAATGACAGTCTGTTTAATAAATGGTGCTGGAAAAACTGGCTCTCCATATGTCGAAAACTAAAACTAGACCCATGCCTATCACCATGTACTAAAATAAAATCTAAATGGATCAAAGATCTAAATATTAAAACAGAAACAATAAATCTATTGGAAGACAAATTGGGTAAAAACCTTGAAGATATAGGAGTAGGTAGAGAATTCATGAACAGGACTCAAATCGCATGGGAAATACTTCCCAGAATCAATAACTGGGACCACCTCTTATTAAAAAGTTTCTGCACGTAAAAAGAAGTCTCCAGCGTGGTGAGAAGAAAACCTATAAACTGGGAAAAAATCTTAATGAACTGCCCCTCAGACAAAGGACTTCTGTCTAAAACATACAAAGAATTAAAAAAAATCAGACCCCCAAAATTCAAAGACCCAATCCAAAAATGGGCATCTGAGATTAACAAACAATTCTTAGATGAAGAAATACAAATGGCAAATAAATATATGAAAAAATGTTCATCATCATTCGTCATTAGAGAAATCCAAATCAAAACCACACTGAGATTTCATCTCACTCCTGAAAGAATGGCCAAGATCAAGAAAACCAACAACAACAAATGCTGGAGTGGCTGTGGGGAAAAATGAACTCTCCTCCTCTGTTGATGGGAGTGTAGACTAGTGCAACCATTGTGGAGGTCAGTCTAGAGATTTCTCAGAAAACTAGGACTGGAAGCCCCATATGACCCAGCTATTCCACTTCTAGACATATTCCCAGAAGAACTGAAAGTATCATACCACAGTGATATATGTGCACCCGTGTTTATAGCAGCACAATTTATAATAGCCAGATCTTGGAAACAACCTAAGTGTCCATCGACTGAATAATGGATAAAAAAAATTGTGGTATTTTTATACAATGGAGTACTACTCAGCTATAAAGAATGACCACATCGAGACATTTATAATTAAATGGACGCAGCTTGAGACCATACTCATAAGTGACATAAATCGAAGTCACATGTATAAATACCAAATAGTTTCCCTAGTGTAAGAAATGATAAGAATACATAGAAGTATGTGGTAATCATGATTCCCAATCATATTGGTTTGAAGCCATATAATGTTTTCACTCATTAATTGCAATGGTTTTAACCTGGGTTGTTCGATTTTAGTATGTATGATAGCACGAATAGTTATTTTGAAGAAAGCAACACAACATAAAAGCTAGTGCTGATTTAATATCATCTTGTTTTAAAGTCCCATCAAAGCTGTAGTACATCGGTTCCCACTGGTTTTAACATGTTGTATCTTACTATATTTCACTATATGCTATAGTATAAACAAAACTCCTTATTAGGCAAAGAGATAATATAGAAACCATTGTTTGTGTTCTATTAGTAGGTTCTAAATACCCTGTAATTCTTGCATTCTCTTGAAAGGCTTCACACTGTCTAGATACGCTTGATATTATAGCACACAAAGTTACACTCATTTTAAGGAAAGAGGCACTATGGTGACTACTATTATGTTAGATTATCTGGTGGTGAAACACAATGATGCTTGAATTGCTCGGGTCTGCCCTGTATTGTTCTATTACAATATCCTCTCATCTCAATCTTCCCCCTATTTTTAAATTAATCTATTTTCTCTCATTTTTTTAATTAAGGGAAAACTAAATTAAAGAATAACGGGACATATTATAGTAACTGTTTTGTTGTCCTATTAACCTGACTTGAACCCCTGTATTGCTCTCCCCATCTTGTTCTGTCTGATTATTATATATTCTATTTTGTTTGATAGTATCAAGTTTGAGGGTATAGGCAATCACTTTGAAGGCAATAAGATATACTATGATGCCCATTATGGTTTGACTATGATTCTTTTTTTTTTGAAGTCCTGTAAGGTCCTCAGTGTAGATTTTATTGGTTTTGTTCCACATTGTTTTGATCAATTCTATTGTACCTGATGATATAGACAACTCATTTTGAAAATAGCAAGAAGCACAATGGTAACCACTTTTGATCACCTGCTATTCTATTTCTGCATCAGGTGCTATGCCCACCCTTCTGTTCTGACTCTGTTTTGTTTAGTCACATTTGTTTTTATTCTCTTCAAAAAAGTAATAAGAACCGTGAGAGTAATAAAGCTCTAAAAGTCTAATTGTTACTGTAAAAAAGAGAGGAAAGTAAGGTGGACTAAGGGATATAACCGCAGGTATGTTCGAGAGTGTAGGACGGAAAACCATATAACTGAGCTTTTGTTGGATCATTGAACGGAACTGTCTCCAATTCCACTGGATGAATGTTCACTTTATATGCTTTAATTTAGTGATATGGACAACTGTTTCTGGGAAGATAATGTGTAGCCTGTTAACTGGTGATTTCGTACTGTGTGTATTTTTTTCCAGAAATACTGTATTATTTGTACCTTTTACTGCATTGTTTTTTTCTTCTCTCTTTAAATAAAAAAATAAAATAAAATGAAACCTATTACAAAAATGTGAAGAGTTCCAAAGTAGCCCACATGGAGAGAAACAGGCCTCCAGCCTACAGATAGCATTAGGTGTCATAGAAGCTTGCACATGATTCCAGGCCTCAAGACTTCGAATAGCCATAAGCCATCCCTCCTGCACCTTCACAGATTTGATTTGTGGCCTGTTTGTTTCGTCCAGGTGTTATGTCCCTGATGGCATGCCATGCCATGCCATGCCATGCCACTGATCTGAAAACTCAGCTTCCATTAATTCCAAACCCAGTGCCAGTAAAGAACTAAACAAAAGTAAAATTCAGTGTCACAAAAGATGATTTATTTGGAGGAAAAAAGATGGAAAAGAAAGAGAATAGACAGCTACCAGGAAGTGGTAAGGACTTCAGAATGGAAATCCTTTGAGTTCTTATTCCTGGCTCCTTTTATTGGGGACTCCTATCTTTCCCTTCTCCCACGTGGGCACTTGTGAATACCTGATCTGTTGTCTTGACTGACTTTGGTCCTAACGTAGGCCTCCTGGCCATTTTATTCCATATTTTGCCTACCTATTCCTATACACTAACTCCATGAATATAGCAAATGGTGGTTATTGCTGTGGAGTTACAGAGTTACTGTAACTATACCTATACTATATAACTCTATAACTCTATACTATAGATGTAGCATATTATTACACAGGTATAGTTACTAGAAAAACTGCTTCACAAGTGACACTGTTGTCAAGTCTTTTTAATATTTTTAAGACTCTGCCATACTGTTTCCATAGTACCATTTTATATTCCTGTTGAAATTGCAGGGATAATTTTTTATGTCATCACCAACAGTTTTTTTGTTTTGCTTTATTTTATTTAAAATTATACTCTAATGAGCATGAAGATACAGCTCATTGTGGTTTTTGATTTGCTCTGTATCAGTCATTACGATGTTTTAAATTAAAACATTTAGAAATTACATCAAAAAGTACATAAAATCTAAAACTAGTTCTTTCTTATAACTTGTTTCTTTGAGATTTTCTTTTTCATTTAAGAGAAGTTATAATTGACTGTTAAATAATTTTGTTTTTAAATTTTTTTAAAATAATTGCAACATGTGAGTCATTCCGTACATTTATGACCGACCATTCATATTTGCCTGTTTAGCTTTTTTTTCTGTCTTCTATTGTTTGACATGGCAAATCATTTGATAGTGTTTTGGTTAGTTTGGTTGTTATGCTAGGAGATTCTTGGTCATATTTAAATCTTTTTAAATGTATCGGCTCTTCCCTAACTTTATATGGAGTCTGTTTCTAGCAATGATATTGTGGTCTGCTTTGCTTTTTAATGCTGCTTTGATTCCAGTTTAGTTCCTGTGCTTTCTTGAGTGAGGAATAAGGTGTTTCTTGAGCCTCCTTATGTCTTTGTTCCCTCGGTTTTGGGTTCAGGTAGAAACTACTGGGCCTGGGTCTCGTATTATGGGTGTGGGACACAAGGACACTCAGATCTCTTATGCTTTTCTTACTTCAGTTTAGACACTGCTAAAAAGCAGATTGTAAAATTGGAACTGGAATGGCTTAGGGCAGTGACGGTGAACTTTTTAAAGACCCAAGTGCCAAATTGCAACCCAGAACCCACTTATTTATTGCAAAGTTTTGACCCTGCAATTAAACCTGAATATTGAGGTTTTAGTTTAGAAAAAACAACTCATACATTAACATCTTTTGTCTTAAAAACACAGTGACTCATACGCCATAAGATCACCACCACCAATGGCCAAAGGTGTTGTTAGCACCACTGGGTCAAAACAACACTTGGGGTGTGAAGCAGGGGCTAGGAAGGACAGGAATTTCTCTCTCCTGCAGCTGCCAGTGGGTCATCACTCCTGCCATATCTGATTACTGAGCCTTTTTCCTCTTCTGTTGTCTTCCCTGTTGCCCAGTTGTTTGATGGAAGTTCACCACTTCTCTGTTGCCCATTCTTTGGATATATAGGAGATGAACAAGAAACTTAACCAAAGAACCACATTGTAGTTCTTGATCCTGAAGTTTCTTGCTAGTCCACCTTCTTTCTCTACCTTTCAGAATCCTGAATTGTGATTTTTGTTTTGTTTTTTTTTTTTTGGTGGTGGTGGTGGTGGTGGTTAGTGGGGTGTTCAGACAGAGTGAAACTATGTAGTTAAGATTGGTCTTAAATTCACTGTGTAGCCCCAAGCCAGCTTTGAATTTGTGGCAGTCCTCTTGCTTAGTCTTGTGAGTACTGGGATTACAAGTTTGCACCGCCATGCCTGGCCTGTTGATCAATGGATAATTTGTAAGGAATTTAGTTGTACTTAGAGGGAGAAGTTGGGCCATTTTATTCCAGAACCAAAATCCTTTGGTGGTTGTATTTTAGATTTCTAGTCTCTGCTTTTTAGGAATACTCCCTAGCCACTTCTTTTTCTTTTCTTTTTTTTTTTCCTCTCTATAACATCTGCAAGATTTTTTTATTTTAAAGAAAAAAAAACAGAAATCAATCAAACAATTAAAAATAACAAAAGCAAAATGATACAACAACAAAACTGGTGATACTGATTTCAAAACAAGATAGGAATTTAATAATGGTTATGTTGTATATTGTTATCCTCAAAGATGTTTTTTCTTTAACATTTGAAGGTTGAAGATTAAGAGAAAAGAATATATTTATCCTGTTCATATATACTTTGATAAGTACATATGTATGTATATGATGTTGTATATGTAATACAAATACGTGTTCATGTAGCTGCCTTACTCAGCAACTTAGCGTAAATGTAGAAGAATCTTGTGACCTTTCTAGATTGTTTCATTATATTGTATACAGATTTATTCACGCCTCAAGACTTTTTACAATAAACTTGTGATTTTTCTGTTCGAGGATTTGTTGTTGCAAAACTTCTAAAATATATATTTTATCACAGATCTTTTTGATTCTAAACTTCCTGACTTGTGAGTCTTCTAAAAAGTACTTCTCATACTTCGGTTTCTCTTCAGATCATATAAATTTTTCACTTTTTTTACTAAGAAGAACTTACAATTTGCTAAATTTAAAAACCCCTTTGTTTTAACATTATCTTTTAAATTAATAAGTGTCTTCATGTAATTTTCTTTTAGTTCAGGTTCATGAAATTAATCAGAAAGTTCCAGAAGCTGACGTTGGTTCTAAGAGTACACCTGACTTGGGAAAAAAGTCAGATAAAAAAACAAATGGTCTTTGTGCGGAAACAGATGAAGAATTTTACATATCAGTTGGCTCGCCCAGTGTTCTTTTGCATGGAAAACCATCTGAATCACAAAATGCTATTTCTTCTGCCCAAAAGAGAGAAACTCACACTTCTGGAAATATACTGTCTTCAGGTACAGAGATTTCTCTTAAAATCAGAAAAAGGTAACTTTTCACTTAAATAATAACAGTATTGCTTTAAACATTTCAACTTTCATATTAAAAATCGGTAGTATAGCATTTAGATTTAGTTTTTTAGTAGGGATTAATGAATATTAATATGCTATGAGAAAAATAAAATGACTTTTGTGTATTCATTTATGTTTAATAATGAAGGCCTTAAAATATACTTTAAAGAAATTGAGGGTTAACTTTTCTCTAGTCTATGGAAAAATATTTTTTGTTTTTGTTTGCTAAGTTACTGTAAGTTCCTAAAGGAAAAAAATTTGTGTCTGCTTCATTTTGTTTATAACTGCAGAGAATATTATGTCATTTCTAGGGTAGTGAGGCAGATGTACTACTGAGAATGAGTTGTGAATACTGTACCACTTCTTGGAGTTTCTCTTTGACCTTCAGAAAGCACAATAGATTGTTCAAGGTCCTTTGTTAATAGAAACCTTTGTAATGAGTATAATTTCTGTCTACAGTATTGTTTTATTTCTGGAGCCAACAAGTTAAGTATATTCTAAGACTTTGCTATTCAAAGTATAGTCAGCTACAGTGTTCTGGGAAATATGGCGCCTTAAGCCGCAGATTTTCTTGGTTTATAATTTAACTTTTCTAATGCCCAGTGCAAATTCTTGTTATGTGGTCTGTATTGTCACTAAAGGAATTCAGGAAGACTTGTAAGAAATGTAGGGGCATTTTACTTCCTTTCTTTTAACCTATTAGGTTAAACTTTGAAGATAAAGATACTTTCAGAAAAGTAGAGAGAGAAACTGACAAGTCAAAAGTAGAGAATAAAATATTAGGACAAGAAGAAAAGAAAGTATCAGAAACATCTTCAAAAAGACTACAAGATACAGAATATGAAATTAAATCACAAGCTAAAAAAAGTTTTTCAACATTGTTTTTAGAGACTATAAAGAGAAATAATGAATCCAGGTAAGTGCTTTGACATTCTTTTGTTTTCCATTCTGTGAACTATATATGAGAATTTAAATATTATGTAACTTACAAATAATTGACAGAAATATTAATAAAAATTTTGATTGCCTTGTGAAGAGAGACAGAATTTTTGTTGTTTTGCCAGTGCCATTCCCCCGACCCATCCTTTTAACTGATACTAAACTAGATGCAAAAGAAAACGAGTTATTTGGTTCTCATTGCTCACCAGTCCTTTCTAAAGTTCACATGATAACAAAAAATGAAGGCAGTATTTAGAAATATAATTAACCTACTATCATGAGTTTTGTCTTTTTTCTGTTTGTTCTCATTGTGCCAGTGAAAGCATTTAAAAAATTTTTAAATTGTGTTTCCTGCATGAAAGCCTTCATTGCTTCTGTACTCTTTATAGTGATTCTGAAACCCTGGTTGCACATTTAGAGTTACTTAGAATTAATGGCAGCCAGAGTTAAGAGCTACTGGTCTATAGAATAAACTTAGCTTTGTCAGTTGGTATTTAAGGTCCTCTGTTGTTGCCCACTTCATCATATGTATTTGCAGTTCTCTTTACATAGACCTTTTTTCCTTTCTATTGCTAGTCATCATTTTCTTTTAAGGTCTGCATTAGACCTCTAGTGTTTTCAAATTCCACATCAGAAATTTTCAAATTTTTTACCCCCTCATATTATAGTTTTGCTAGTTATGTGTATCCTTCATAGTTAAAGACTTTAGTGTTCCTCCCTGGGAATGCAGAGTTTCTTTTCTATTTTCTATGTTATTTGTCAGAATGTCAGTGAACATATGCAGAAGTTTTTGTAAGGGCATGTTGAATGACTGAACAAAATTCCTCTTTTCAGTCTCTGTTTCGATAGTTAATGTCTCACATACATGTGTGCACATAAAAGCATGCACACATACATTTTCCCCTTAGTTGCATATTGTTTTCACTATCCTAGATGAATATGGGCTGATTATATGTGCAAGAACAGTTTAGTATTTTTAATATTCTTTGATAAGCTACTGAACAAAGTTAATTTTATGTTTATTGCTTTATATAAGTGTAGTAACTCACTCTTTCTAGCATTATTGCTTTTGATTATCCTTTTCTGTTTGTCTTTCTTGTATTTCACATGACCAGCTCTTACTGAATCTATCCAAGAGCTTTAATTTCCTTAACTGATTAGATGGAAGTCCCTTAATTGAACAGATTTCAGTAGTTCTTATTGGCTGATTTGGAAGGCTTCATTTAAAAATTCTCAGTATTGCTTCCTTATATACAGAGAATTTTTAACTTTTAAATAATGCACAATAAGGAAATTTAGATTAATTTGGGACAGATTGGCTATTTCTTTAAATTCTGAAAAATAATGAATCTATTTAGTATTCATTTGTGTGGTTTTGTATTTGTATTGACCTTATTCTTTTTTAGGTTTGTTTATTTATTTGTTCTTTGAGACAGAGTTTCCCTATGTAGTCTAGGCTGGCCTTGAACTCACTGTGTAATGTAGACTGGCCTTGAATTTAAGCTGATCCTCCTGCCTCAGCCTCCCAAGTGCTGAGATTACAGGGTGCCTGGATCAATAATATTCTTTAACTCAAATAAAAGTTTGGATTAAGGGTATGGAGGAAGAGAGTTAGATTAGGGAAACATTATTGATTTTATTACAGATTCTGTGGCATTATCTGCTTTGTATAGTTTTTTTCTCTGTGTGTGGCAGTGGACTTTTGTGCGTATACTCCCTTTTTTTGTCTGTTTGAGACAGGATCTCACTATGTGGTTCAGGCTGGCCTTGCACTCACTTTGTAGCCCCGGCTGGTTTTGAATTTGCAGTGATCCGCCTGCATCAGCCTTCTGAGTGCTGGGATTATAGGCCACCACGCCCGGTTTACACTCTCTTCTTAATACATGACTATATATTATATATAAATTATCATATTTGTGTATCATGATTATAATTTTAAAATGTATATAAAATATTTATAAAATATTCATACTTGGGATGAATTTTATGTGATACAGTTTAGTGTTGTTAATTTTTCATTAAAAACTTTTTTTATTAGTGGATGTTTGCAGTGCATAAGAATTACATTTGTTTTGGGTTATATGTGTTTATATTACATGTTGATTATTTTTGAACCCTTTCTTCCTACTGTTTCTCTCGATTACCTTCCCCATCTCCAAAATGTCTACCTATCTGTTTGCTATTGTTTTTCTTTTATTTTACCTTTTAATTTTGAGTTTTGCATACAAGAAGCCTTGTGATATTTTACTTCACATAATATTATAGTTTCAGGATCCATTCATTTTCCTATAAATGCTTGAGTTAACCCTACTTTATGGCTGATTATATTTTTGAGCATACATACTACATTTTCTTCTTTTTTTTGAATAGTGGCTTTTTTAAAAAATACATTAGTAAATGTTTGCAGCACATAATATTTACATTCTTTGTGTGGATTCATATATCTGCTGATGGGTACATAGGCTGTTTAGTTTAGCTGTTGTGAATTGTACTGTATAGGTTTGGGTATATCAAAAGTATAACTTTTATCTGTTTCAGGAGGTATACCCAGGAGAGGTATAGTTGAGCCAGGTGGGATTACTATTTTTTATTTTTAGAGCAATGTATTCTGACATGGTGGTTGTACTAGTATACATTCCCATCAACGATGTGGAAGCGCTTTTCTGCATATCTTCACCAGCATTTTTTTTTTTTTTTTTTTTTTTTTTTGGTCCTTTTGAGACAGTCTCTCACTCTGCAGCCCAGGCTGGTCTCAAAACACATCGATCCTTCTGCCTTTTGTCTCAGTCTCTGGGTTTGTCATGAATGGCTTTTATCAGTTTGAGATAAGGTCTTTGTATTCCTATTTCTGGGTTTTGTCATACATTTTCTATAGAAATGATCATATGATTTTTATCCTTCTATTTATGTGGTGTATTACAGCTATTAATTTATGTGTATTTTACCGTACTTATATCCCTATGTTGAATCTGACCTGGTTGCAGGTATCATGCTGAGGGATTTGCATCTCTGCTTATCAAGGATACCAGCTGGTAGGGTTTTTGTTGTGTCTTGTCTGGTTTTGGAATCAAGGTAATGCTGGCTTCAAGCAGTGAGTTTGGCAACACTTCTTCACTCTCAGTTTTGTGGAATAGTTTGATGAGTATTGGCATTAGTTCTATGAAGCTCTGATAAAATTCAATGATGAATCCATCAAGTCCTGGACTTTTTTAGTTGATAGAGTTTTTACTTGCTGCATTAATTTCATTGTCTCTCTGGGTTTTATGTTTTCTTGGTTCAGTTTAGGTAATTGATTTATGGCTAGGAATTTATCCATTTCTTCCAGATTCTCCAGGTTATGAAATATGTATTCAAAACAGTGTCTTAGAGTCCACTGGATTTCAGTAGTGTCTGTTGCCATTTTGCCATTTCTAATTGCATTAGTAAGGGTCTTTTCTTGCTTTCTTTGGGTAAGTTTAGATGCGGGGTTTATCAGTCTTATCTTTTCAGGGAACAAGCTCTTTGATGCACTGATCTTTCATATTTTATTAGTTTCAGTTTCATTGATTTCCACTATGATCTTTACAATTTCTTTCCTTTTACAGGATCTTGTTTGTATTGGTCTTATTTTTCTAGGACCTTGGATGCATCCTTACTTATTTATTTTGGACTGTGATGTTTTTCTAATGTAGGCACTCACAAGTATAAACTTTTTTGTTAGGATTGTTTTTGTGTCCCACAAATTCTGGTAAATTGTATTCCCATTGTCATTTTAGTATAAAATTTTAAATGTTTTTTTGACTTCCTGTGAACCATTGATTGTTCAAGAAAATATTACATAATCTCCATGTGTTTGTGTACTTTTAGTGTTTTATTGCTGTTGATTTCTAAATTCATTTTAATGTGATATGGGAGCATGCAAAAGATTATTCAGTTTTTTTTCTACCTATTGATGTGTGCTTTATGGCCTAAAATATAGCCTATTTTGAAGAAAGTTCTGTAGGCTGCTGAGAAGAATGTACATTCTGCTGTTGTTGGATGAAGCACTCTGTAGATAACTATTATGTTCATTTTTAGATGAAGAGATTTAAACTCTGAATTTTCTTTGTGAAGTTGTCTGATTGACGTGTTTGTGAGAGTGGTATATTAAGGTCCCCTAGTATGATTATATTGTGTGTTCATTTGTGTCAAGTAGTTGTTGCTTTATGAAATTGTACCAACATTTGATGTGTGTATATGTATTTTTTTCAATTGTCATCTCTTCTTTGTAGATTATTCCCTTTACCAATATATAGCAACTACTTAGTTTCTTTTTACAGTTTTGGTTTGAAGTCATTTGTAGAAATTAAAATAGCTATTCCTGCTTGTTTTAGGGCTCTGGTTGCATGGAGTGTCATTTTCCATCTTTTCATTTTTAGTGTTTTATGGATGAGATATGTTTCTGGCAGGCAGCATATAGTTAGACTTTTAAAAATTTTTTATTTTAAAGAGATTAAGACAAAAGAGGACATAACAAAGCAGATCAGATCAGAACAATGCAAGTAACTACCAAAGACAACTCATAATTAACAGTAACTACCATAATATCTCTTTCTTTGAAATAGTTGAGCATAGCTTCATATACAATAGTATCAAGCATAACAAAACAGTATAAACCATTCAAGAGAACGAAAGCATTACAAGGCTTTCAGAACCAAATAGAGAATGAACAATGGCTACTGTATTACCTGATTTTCCATAGAAAATTTGTTTATACTTTCACACATAATAATATCCAATAACATAACAGGATAGAATCAAAGGCAACAGGAAAACAAAAGCGTACTAGGACTTCAGAGTAAGATGATACTAAATCAGCTCTGGCTATTCTAATGTCTTCTTTAAAATAGCTGTTTATACTATCACAGATAACAAAATCAAACAAACCATTCCAGCTAATGAATGAGAGACATTATAAGGCTTCAGAGCAATGTAATGGGGAATCATGATTACTATAAACTCTTATGTACTCTTATTTATTACACTAGAGAGACAATATGGTATTTATACATGTGACTTTGATTTTTTTCGCTTGT
Source organism: Cavia porcellus (assembly GCF_034190915.1). NCBI lineage: Eukaryota > Metazoa > Chordata > Mammalia > Rodentia > Caviidae > Cavia > Cavia porcellus. The sequence goes on along the minus strand of NW_026947513.1, from coordinate 42,611,808 downwards.
GAGTATGGTCTCAAGCTGTGCCCATTTATTTATAAATATCTCAATGTGACCCTTCTTTATAGCTGAGTAGTACTCCATGTATAAAAATACCACAGCTTTTTTTATCCATTCCTCAGTTGATGGACGCTTAGGTTTGTTTCCAAGAACTGGGTATTACAAATTGTGCTGCTATAAACATGGGTGCACATACATTACTGTGGTATGGTGTTTTAAGTTCTTCTGGGAGTATGCTTAGAAGTGGAATAGCTGGAACAAATGGGACTTCCAATCCTAGCTTTTTGAGAAATCTCCAGACTGATCTCCCCAGTGGTTGCACAGGTCTACACTCCCAGCAACAGTGCAGGAGAGTTCCTTTTTCCCCCACAGTCTCTCCAGCATTTGTTGTTGGTAGTTTTCTTGATCCTGGACATTCTTTCAGTAGTGAGATGGAATCTCAGTGTGGTTTTAATTTGCCTTTCCCTAATGAGTAATGATGATGAACATTTTTTTCATGTATTTATTTGCCATTTATATTTCTTCATCTGAGAAGTGCGTATTCATCTCAGATGCCCATTTTTGGATTGGGTCTTTGAATTTCGGGGGTCTGATTTTTAAAAATTCTTTATATGTTTTAGAAGTCTTTTGTCTGACAGACAGTTCACTAATATTTTTTTCCCGGTTTGTGGGTTTTCTTTTCACTATGCTGGAGATTTCTTTTGACATGCAGAAGTCTTTTAATAAGACATGATCCCAGCTAATGATTCTGGGAAATATTTCCCATGTGGTTTGATTATTATTCATGAATTCTCTACCTACCCCTATGTCTTCAAGATTTTTACCCAATTTACCTTTCAACACATTTAGTGTTTCTGTTATCATATTCAGATCGTTGATCCATTTAGATTTTACTTTACTATATGGGGATAGCCATGGGTCTATTTAGTTTTCGCCATATGGAGAGCCAGTTTTTCCAGCACCATTTATTAAAGAGATTGTCGTTCTTCCAGTGAGCATGTTTGGCCCCTTTATCAAACATAAGGTGGTTGTGTATGTTTGTAGTTGTGGTTGTATCTTCTAATCTATTCCATTGATCTTCGGCTCTGTTTTGATTCCAGTACCATGTTGATTTTACTACAGTTGCTTTGAGTATAACTTCATGTCAGGGATTGTGATGCCTCCTGCCTTGCCTTTGCTGCTTACAATTGCCTTTGCTAATCTAGGTCTCTTCTAGTTCCAGATGAATTTTAGAATTGATTTCTCTAGATCTCTGAGGTATGTTGATGGTATTTTCATTGAAATTGCATTGAATCTGTATAACAGTTTGGGAGAATGGCCATTTTCACAATATTTATTCTTCCTATCCATGAGCAAGGGATGTCTTTCCATTTTCTGAGATCATCTTTAATTTCTTTTTTCAGGGTATTATAATTTTTCCTGTATAGATCTTTTACTTTTGTGAGATTAATTCCTAAGTATTTCATTTTTTTGGATGTTAATGTGAAGGCTGTGGGCTTTTTATTTCTCTCTCAGTGATTTTGTTGTTAGTGTATAGAAATGCTATTGATTTTAGTGTATTGATTTTGTATCCAGCTACATTGCTGAATTTATTTATTATATCTAGGAGTCTTTCAATGGGAGTTTTGGGGTCTTCTATGTAGAGTATCATGTCATCCGCAAATAATGATAATTTAACTTCTTCGTTTCCTATCTTTACCACTTTTATTTCTCTCTCTTGTCTTATTGCTCTGGCTAGTATTTCCAGTTCCATGTTAAATAGGAGTGGAGATAAGCGTCATCCTTGTCTGGTTCCTGATTTTAAGGTAAAGGCCTCTTGTTTATGGCTACTTAATATGATGCTGACTGTTGGATTGTCGTAGATGGCCTTTATCATATTGAGGTAAAGACCATCCATTCCAATTTTCTGTAAGGTTCTTAGCATGATTGAGTAATGGACCTTATCAAAAGCTTTTTCTGCATCTATAGAGATGATCATGTGATTCTTACTTTTGGCTTTATTGATATGGCGGATTACATTTATTAACTTACGTATGTTGAACCATCCTTGCATGCCTGGGATGAATCCCACTTGGTCATGGTGTATAATCTTCTTGATGATTTACTGCATCCTGTTTGCCAGTATTTTATTGAGGATTTTTGCATCTGTGTTCATTAGGGAGATTGGCCTATAGTTCTCTTTTTTAGTTGGGTCATTCTCAGGTTTTGGTACTAGAGTAATAATTTGCTTCCAGGAATGACTTACGAAGAATTGCTTCCCTTTCGATTTCATTGAAGAGTTTTAGGAGTGTTGGCATTAAGTCTTCTTTGTATTTCTTGTAGAATTCCGCAGTGAATCTGTCTGGGCCTGGGCTCTTCATTGCAGGTAGGGCCTTAATTACATTTTCAGTTTAATTAATAGAAATTGGGTTATTCAGCAGTTTTACATCTTCTTGACCCAGGTTTGGTACTTCATATGTTTCTATGAATCTATCCATTTCTTCTGTTATCAATCCTATGAGAGTGGAGGTTTTTGAAATAGGTGTTGATGATCTTCTGTATTTCTGTAGAGTCTGTAATGATTTCGCCTTTTTCATTCCTTATTGCATGAATTTGAGCTGTTTCTTCCCTTTTTAAAATAAGGTTGGCTAAGGGGCTTATCAATTTTATTTATTCTTTCAAAGCACCAATTCTTTGATTCATTGATTTTTTTTTTTTTTTTGGATTGTTTTCTTAGTCTCTATTGCATTGATTTGTGCTGTGGTTTTTATAATTTCCTCCCTTCTTTTGGCTTTGGGCTTGACTTGTTCTTCTTTTTCTAGATGTTTGAGGGTTAGCAACAGTTTGTTTATTTGTATTTGTTCTGTTTTCCTCATGTGGGAACTCAGTGCAATAAATTTTCCTTTGAGGACAGCTTTCATTGCATCCCACAGATTCTGGTAAGCTGTGTTTGTATTTTCATTTGCTTGTAGGTATTGTTTAATTTCTTCTTTAATTTCCTCTGTGACCCACTGGTTGCTCAAGAGTGTATTATTCAATTTCCATGTGTTTGTGCGGTTTTTGCAGTTTCTTTTTCATTAGTTTCATGGCACTATGATAACATGCAGGGATAATTTCAATTCTTTTGCATTTATTTAAATATGTTCTTTGAGCTAGTATATGGTCTATTTTAGAGAATGTCCCATGTGCTGCTGAGAAGAATGTATATTTGGATGTTGTTGGATGGAACACTCTGTATATGTCTACTAAATCCATTTGTTTACAGGTGTGATTCAGTTCTGTTATTTCTTTGCTGATTTTCTGTCTGGTTGATCTGTTCCTTGGTGTCAACAGTGTGTTAAGGTCTCCTGTTATAATTGTGTTATTGCTAATTTGATTTTTCATTTGTATCAATTTGTATAACTGGGTGCTCTGGAATTTGGTTCATATGTATTTAAGATAGTTCCCTCTTCCTCTTTAAGTTTTCCCCTAACCAGTGACCTCATGTAGTGACCTTGTTTATCTCTTAGGATCATTCTTGGTTTGAAGTTCACATTATTTGCAAACAGAATAGCTACCCCTTTTTTTTCAGTTCCTGTTGCATTAAGTATTGTTTTTCATCTTTTGACTTTCAGTCTGTGACCTTCCTTTTGGGTTAGATGGGTTTCTTGCAGACAGCCTATGGTTGGATATTGTTACTTGATTCATTCTGCCAGTCTGTTTCATTTAATTGGTGAATTGAGACCATTTGCATTAATGGTTATAACTGTTATATATTGCCTATTGTTGGCATGTTATCACTTCTGCTGTTGCATCTTTATCTTTGCATTCTGTTTAGTTGTCTACCTTGCTTAGTGGTTTTTTTTCCTTTGTGTATCTAGACTGTCTTTCAGTATTCTTTGTAGTGTTGGATTGGTATTCCTTAAGTTCTTGAGCTGTTTGTTGTCATGGAAATACCTTATTTCTCCATCCATTTTCAAGGACAGTTTTCCAGGGTACATCAGTCTAGGTTGAAAATAACTTTTCTTTAGGATGTGAAATACTTCACTCCGTGCTCTTCTTGACTTCATTGTTTGTGTTGAGAAGTCCGCTGTGATTCTGATGGGCTTTCCTTTATAGGTGATCTGTTTTTTCTCTCAGACAGGTTTTAGTATTCTGTTCTTTTTTTTTTTAAATTTTGTTTAAGGAGAAAAGGAAAAAAAACAGCAGAGAAAGGGTACAAGTTATACAGATTTACAGAAAAAAAATAAACAGTAGGAAATCACTAGTTAATGGATTACATATTGTCATCTTAGAAATAATTGTTCAAGTCACAAAATTAAAGCTTGTAAACTGGACATTCCAACAATGATACTGCAAACAGTTCTGTTCAATGATCCAATAAAACTCTGTGATATCATTTTCTATCTTATACACTTAAATATACATGCAGTTATATAGTTTAGAGCACTTTCTTTTCCTCTCTTTTGTACAATGACTATTACACATTTTGGGTTTCATTGCTCCCACGGTTCTTATTACTTTTTTGGAAGAGAGTAAAACCAAATGTGACATAACAGAACAGAATCGGTCAAGTCAAAAGGGTGGACATAATAGATAATGTAAAAACATAATACAAGGTGATCAACAATGGTCACCATAATGCCTCCCGCTATCTCTAATAGAATTGCCTATATCATTAGTTATAATACAATTGAACAAAACAGTAAAGAATAAAGCCGACAAAACCAAAACATTGGAGACATTGTAGGTCTTAAAAAGTAGATAAAAGTCAACGAGAATCGGCGTTATAATGAATCTCATTATCTTCACAGCTGATGCCTAAACTTTCGAACCTGATACTATCAAGCAAAACAGAATAGGGGAACATCAGTCAAAAACAAGATGGTGAGAGTAATACAGGGCTTTAAATCGAGATAATGGAAAGTCAAAGTGAGTTACTATAATATATCCTGCTATTTTTTTCCTTTATTTAAAAGGATAAAAATAAAAAAGTAAGTAATGGAGTGGAGATTGAGATAAAGGAGGGCATAACAGCGAAACAGCACAGATCAAAACATAACCATTTAAGCAGAATAGTGTTTCACCACCAGATAATCCTGACCTAAAAGTAGTTACCATATTGTCTCTTTCCTTGAAATCCTTGAATACAACTTCGTATACTGTAGCATTAAGTATATCAAAACAATGTAAAACCATTTAAGAGAATGACAGCATTACAGAGTATTTAGAATCGACTAACAGAAAATGAACAATGGTTTCTGTATAATCTCCTTGTCTTTAAAAGGTTTTTGCTTATACTATCGTACATAATAAGATCCAGTAAGATACAACCTATTTAGACCATTGGAGACAGAAGAACAAAAGCTAGATGAGACTTCAAAACAAGATGATACTAAATCAGTATTACCTATTAAGATGTCATTTTTTCCAAAATAGCTGTTCCTATCATTCAACCTTTTCTGCCTCATTTCTGTTGAGCTCTTTTTCTGTCAATAGTGTCAGTTTGTCTTCTTCATTTTGTTCTCTGCTCCATTCGTTGTGGCCTCCCCGCCACTATTTCTGGATTCTTTGTATTTTTCTTTTTTTAGAATATCCTGCAATACTCTCTGTAGAGTTGAATTGGTGATTGCAAATTCCCCCAGTTCCTCTTTATCCTGGAAGCACCTTGTTTTTCCATCAGTTTCCAGGGACAGTTGTGCAGGATATCTCAATCTTGGCTGGAGATTATTATCTTTCAAAGCTTGAATTATTTCCCCCCACGCTCTTCGTGATTTGATGGTTTGTGCAGAGAAATCTGCTGTAATTCTGATAGGTGTTCCCTTGTACGTGGTCTGTTTCTTGTCTCTGACAGCTTTTAATATTCTGTTCTTGTATTGAATTTCTGGAAGTTTTATTATTATATGCCTGGGTGTTGCTCTGTTTGGGTTGTAGGTAGCTGGGGTCCTGTGTGCCTCATACATCTGAGTATCTTTACCTTTTGCTAAATTAGGAAAATTCTCCTGGATTATTTCTGTGAGTAGCTTTTGTAGTTCACTTGTTTGTGTCCCTACTTCTTCTTTTATGTTCTTAATCCTTAAGTTATGGATCCTCTTATCATCTTCTAGTATTTGTATTATTGCTGTTTGTTTCTTTGTTATTTTTAAGAAGTTTTTCATTTTATTCTCCCATATTACAAGTCTGCCCTCCAGTTCAGATAGTCTGTCCTTAGTTTCTTTCAAGCTGTTATGCCAGTCTTCTATAGACTTCTTAGTTTCTTGGTAGTCCCTTTGAACCTGCTTCACGTATTCTATGCTTTCTCTGTTTTCTCCATCAAACAATTCTCCCCTCATTTTCTGTTCTTCCATTCCACCATCTGTTTTTTCTTGGGTGGTGCTTAGCATTTCTCTAACTATTCTGCATCCTTCTAGCTTCAGGTCGTTGATAACTTCATTCCTGAATTGATCTATGAGGCTCTCTATATGGCGCTTTATGTCTATTGGTGCAGTGTCCGCTATTGCCTGTTTCTCAGAATTGGGGGCCGAGGAGCCTTTCTTGTTGCTGCCTCTTCCCATATTCTCTGTTCCTTATATATGCAAGCTTATGTAGGAGACCCAGCTTCTCTCCCTGTCAGCCACAGCCTTATCGAATTGCGCCGGTTAGGTGTTCCCGCCCACCGCAGCACACCAGGGAGTTACGGACCAGGCAGCCTACATGGGGCCCTCCCCTCCCGGCCACCATCAGGCTCTGGGATCTGGGTTTGGCCAGCCTACCGGGTCCGTCAGCAGCATCACGCAGACCAGGCACTTTTCACCAATCCCGCCCGAGAGGGGGATGTGTGGCTGGAGTTGCCACCTCGCCCTGCTCCCGCAGTACTGCCCGGGCCCAGAAAGTCCTCTGCTGGAGTCAAACTGTGGTAGAGTGTCAGTTTCTCTCACTCACCTCACCACAAGTCAGTGCACGCCTCCCTGCCCGTCCTGTTTTCGACTCCGTTCGCAGATTGCCATTCTCAGAGCTTCTGTGCGTCTCTCTCCTTGCCGAGCTGCTGTAGAGGCAGCCGCCATGCGGCGGGAAACCCAAATCGCAGCTTCCAATGGCACGGGCTCCAGCCTCCACACTGAGGCTTTTCTGTTCCTGTTTTAGCACCAGGACTGCATTCCAAGCTGGTTTCTCTCAGCCCAGGTCGTTCCTGAGTCAGCAGAGCATATCTCCACCTGCTTATGTCTCCTTACTCCACACCCTTCCTGACTTCTGAACCAAGCCTTTCCTAGAGCCTCCGTAGTATCTGTTATCTGTCCGCTGTGTTCTCCCGGAAGTCTAGTATTCTGTTCTTATGTTGGGTTTCTTGGATGGTGATTATTATATGCCTGCATGTACTTTTATTCTGGTTATTGCTATTTGGAGTTCTGTATGCTTCACTGATCCTAATGTCAGTTTCCATTCTCATGTTTGGGAATTTTTCAGCTATTACTTCTGTGAATAGCCTCTTTATATCATTCGTGTTGTTCCTTTCTTTTTCATTTATCCCTATCAATCCTATGTTGCTTTTCTTTGCATCATCTTGCAGGTGTTGAATTGTTATTTCCTGATTCCTTGTTATTATTAAAAGATCTTTCCTTTCCTGTTCACTAGCTGTAATCTTGTCTTCCAGGTCTGAAATTCTATCTTCACTTTTCGTTGAGTTGGTTTTGACAACTTTCAGCAGAATTTTTGATTTCTTGTATATCTCTTTGAATCTGCTTTATGTATTCTGTTTGTTTTTTATATTGGTCATCCAGGGATTCTTTTTGTTTTGTTCCTCAAATTTTTAACTGTGTCTTCTTTAGATGTGTTTAAACATCTCTTTTAATACTTTTATCATTTCTTCTTTTACTTGACAGATTATTTCTAGTTTGTACTCCTGTAAACTTTCCTGAAGTTGCTTCTTTATTTTAGTTGCTATTATTACAGGTATTTCAGGTGTATGGCATATATTTTCTTCTATGTACATGGCTCCTAGGCTTTCTTGGCATGGGCTGGAGGTTTGAGATTGCATTTTGGTCTTTCATTTTGTCATTTTCCTCTATTTCCATGTTTGAAGTGTTTTTCTAAGGCTTCCCCTGAACGTGTTGGAAATATTCACCTAAGCCCTAGGCTCCTGGGACTGAATGGAGGTTGCTGAGCGTGATGCAGTCAGGCCCTCAGGCCCTCCTGTGCCAGCTTCAGTGTTCCAGGTAGCTGGGCAGGCACCTAACCACTGTTGATGATGAGCTAAAGCTGTCCCCAGGCAAAGACCAGTCCCCTGAAACTCACTTCACCTGTTCTCAACTTCCGTAATTGAAGCTCACTGGGCATAATCTACTCAGGCTGCAAAACCTCCCAAGGCTAGTCTAGTGTGGCTGGGACCTGGGCGAGTCCTTGAGCTGGGGGAGCCATGACTGTAGTAAGTCTCCCAGGGCTCTAGATGGGGAGCGGACTCACTCCAGCTGCCAGCTGAGTTTCCCAGTTCCAGAGAAAGTAGATTTTGTTTTTTGATGTAATCGGCCATTTATCTTTTCACTGAGAAATTAAGGCCATTTACATTGATAGGTGTTTACCTGTTCTGGTTATTGTCTAATTTTTTTAAGTGCTGTTTCCTTTTTTTTTTTTTTCATTTTGTTAAACTCTTTTCCCAGTTGACTGTTCTTTTCAGGCTCTTTGATGATGGCCTTGCAGTATTTGTTTTAAGATTTCCTTGAGTGTTTTCTGTGGTACTGTTTTGTTGATCATGAATTTCTTCAGATTCTCATTGTCTTGAAAGGTCTCCATCTCTCTGTATTTTTTGAAGGATAATATTGTGACAATTACCTACAAAAGTACATAGAAATCTGGGTTGACAATTTTCTATTTGGGCTTGAAAAACTTTCCTAGACTTTAAGATTTGTGTTGAGAATTTGACTGTTAATCTGATAGGTTTGCCAATTTATATGTTATTTGGCATTTTTCTTTAATAGCTTTTAGTATTCTCTGTTGTGAAATTTTGGGATTTTTTTTGACTGTGATGTGTCATGAAGAGATTCTTTCCTGTTTCTATTTAGGATTTTAAATGCTTCATTTACTCAGGTATACATTTTACTCTGTTTGATTTGGATTTTTTTGCGATGATTTTTGGGAATAACTTTTTATTACTAGTTTCTCATTCTAATCCTACCTTAATCTTTGTAATTCTAAAGTTCTTTCAGTGTCATCTCTGATGAACTTGGGGATCAATGTCTGTTGTGTTATTATCATTTGAGTGTCTGAATAAATGGCTTACTGTATCAACCTGTTCCTCATGTCTTATTATTCTGTCTTCTGACAGGTTATGCTGTAGCTAAAATTTTCAACTGGGTTGTTCATCTCAAGGATTTCTGCTTGTTTCATACTCAGATTTCTTACTGATGTCATTGTATCCTGCATTATCCTCCTTAAATCATTCAGCTGCTTATTTATATCTTGAGCTAAACAATTTATCATTGTAGTAATTGAATCCTTTAACTAATTATTTTCATCTTCTTTAAGGTCATTTATTTGGTTTTGTTTTATTTTCAGACCAGTTACATTTCAGGCTGTCCTTGGATACACTATGTGATCCAGGCTGGCCTTGAATTCATGGTAATCCCCTGCTTTATCCTCCCAAACCCTGGGATTGTAGGCATGCACCACCATGCTTAGCTCATGTCCAGCTTCTTTATGATTTAGTATTTAATAATTTAATAATTGGTATATTCATCTACTTGTCTTTCTCAACTTAGTCTCTTTAACTACTTCTAAACTATAGTTTTTTTGAAATCTGGAAATTTATCCACTTTATTGCCTGTAAGATCAGCTTTTGGAGAGAATTTTTGGAGACGTCTTGTTGCCTTGTTTTCTCTTAGATTTTTTTTTTTTGTGTTTAATGGTATAGATCAGTTGGGATAGTAGAGATTTCTTTAGGGAGTAGTTTTCTCCCTGTGTTGTGTCTTGGCTTTGAGTATGTGTCATTATGCAGTAATCTGCTCTGCCTATCAGAGTACTGGGTTCAGCTGCTATCACTGCCTTTGTAAGGAAAGAATAGTAACCGATGATGACAGATCCCAAGAACTAATCACATGTCAACACTTAATTTAAAACTTGTTCAAAAAGTTTTATTTTTCATTAATGCAGAAAGCGGAAAGAATACAAGTAATACAGATGGAGAACTAAGATGAAAAAAAGGAATAAATAAAATGAAGTAACAATAAAAACCAAAAAGGAGAAAAAAATTGGTAATAATATTTTATGAGTGAATGGGGGGCAGGGAGAAGGTGTTTGAGAGGTTATATGAGGTGGGCAGAGGTATAGAAGAGAAGGAAATACAAGTGGAAAGTGTGAGAGATTTTATAGGTATTGGAACTAGTGTGTTTTTGCCTGCAGAAACTCAATGCTTGAAGACTCAAGAAGCAACCTTTGGTAAGAGAGAACCCAGTAGGTCTATGTAAATCACGTTAGAAATTAAACAGTTCACCTCATTTAAAGAGAATACACATTTAAGGCCACATTTAGCGAGTAAGGGAGTCTGAGAATGCAAACAGATCACCAAATCTGCCTTATGCATTGACTCTAGGTAGCTGTGGAGGGAGAACCAATGCTTTACCTGATTTCAGTCCTGCTGTCTTTAGTCCACTTTAGTCTCAACCTGTTTTTCTCAGTATCCTTTTCTCCCTCTAGTGAGTTTCAGCCCAGGGTTTTCTGCCGGCATAAATTGTCCTTTCCCACCATGTCTGGAATTGCTGTTCCCTTTTTCAGCTGCTCAGATCTCTCTCTGCAAAGTTAGTAGCTTCCAGGAGTTAGGAGGAGGAGGTTTTTCCTTGTTAGTTCTAGCTGTTTCTCTTCCCACTCATTTCCATTGATCCTAATTGGTATAGGCCTCTGAATTTATCTTTATTTCTTCTGTTTCTCTGTGCCCAGAGCCACATAGGCTGAATCCTGCTACAGTGTGGGCAGTAGTGTTTGGGGTGAGTGCTCAGCTGTGGTTGTCTCTTCCCTTCCATGAAAACTTTTTAGTGTTTCACAAGGTAGCTACATGTCTGTGCCTGGGCTTGAGCCTGTACTCACGTACCAGGAATTATTTTCCTCTTATCATCATGCATTCTGGGCCATTTTATGGTGAGTTCCACCAGTGCTAACAGACTTGGACTATAGCATCTGGATCAAGTGCCCAGTTGGGGCTACCCTTGTGTCCCCCTTCTTTTCCTGGAAATTTGATGCTTTCTAAAGGGTGGCTAATCCTCTAGATTTGGATTGGATTCAGTGCCAGTGATTTGGCAGTCTATTGTATTATCACAGAATCCTGTGTGGGAAACTGTTTGGCTCCCCTGTGCTATGAGCAGTAGTGTTTCTGGGTTTATTTTGGGTGAGGGCATGAGCTTAATATGTGACTTTGCTTCTTATTCAAGCTATTCTGTTTTCTGTATTTTCACTGTTCACTTTATCATCTCATGTAGCCACATTTTGACAGACAGCTATGGTGCATACTCTGGGCTATCTGTATGTGTAGCCTACTTCTCTACACCACTGTGACGGATTTGCTTTTAATTTTTACATTTCTTTTACTCAACATCTTTGTATTGATGCTTCTAAATGTGAAGTTCTGTGGTTCATAAAAAAACATTGAAATTCTACTTTGATCTCTTATAGTTTAATAGTGTCCTTTTAAAATAGTACATATAGAAGGTTTTCAGAAATAATCTTGCCCACCTTGTTTTGATCTGAAGAAATTCAGACTCCAAAAAAACCTTTCCTATAACCTTACAGTTTAATATATACAGTAGGGTACTTCAGTTTGGATTATAAGTTAGTATGGCTGAGTTATGATTGTACAACTCTGATATATATATCGTCTGTCAAATTAGTTGCCCTGCTCTAATTTTCTGTGATACTATCAGTGTCATAAATAGGACTGTGAACCGAAAAGGGAGGATGGAATTTGTAAGACTCAGAGATAATGGGGAAACATGTACTGCTTTTAAAATACATGGGTTCTTTTTTACTATAAAAAGGTAAAACTTTTTTTGAGCTGTTATAACAGTATGTATCCTGTGTTTAGTTCTGTTGTTAGGCATACATCAACTGCTCCATCTCATTCATCACCTCCAAGTGATACAAAGTTGTTAGAAGATGAATTTATAATTGATAAGTCAGATAGAAGTTTTACCAATCAATCTTGGATTACAATACCAAGAAAGGGTAGATCTTGGAACCAACATACAGTATCCTCTACTGGGAGTGCTGCCATTCTTCAAGGTAAGAAGGCAAGAGAACATCAGAGTGTATCGCCCGTGACTCTGACAGGTGACAAATATTTACACAAAACTCACCCAGAAGAGAAATCTGAGCCTTCTTGTGAACAAAAGCGAAGTATAAATTGCACTGTGATAGATAAATTGGAAAATAGTCATAGATCTATAAAAATGTATTCTGAGAAAGCTGAAAGAAAAAAAGGAAAGAGGAAGAACAAAACAGCAAAGCAAGAACAGAAAAAAAAATTTAAGACCAACGTAGTTGAAGAACAGCTTGATACAGGACAGTCTGAAGAAGAAAATATATCAGATATTACCCAAGACAAGATACCAAGAAATTCAGAAAGAACTATTGAAGATTGTGAGAAGATGAGAAATGATCACAGTGCCACAAAAGGGATGCCTCCTGTGGGTAAGTGTTTGCATTAAATAATAACTGTACGTTATTCCACCATTTTATGTTTCTAATGTCTTTGCTTTACTTTACTTTAGTAAGTAAAGCTAAGTCTACAAAGAGCCTCAGAAACCTATAGTTTCTTTTTGATGTGTGATTCAGTTCCAACTCTAAAGGTTTTTGCTTAAATTCTGAATTGACGGCATACATAGAGGTAAATTGGAAAGGGGAAGATGGATAAACAAGTTAGTGATCAAAATGTGAGTAAAACAGCATCATAAATAAAGTTACTAAAATTCAAGCTAAAGAAAAAACTCAGGATATTTAGATGCACAGGATTAAAGTAGAAGCACCGAGAACAGTTATCTAAGCAATATATCATAGGCGTTTATGTCTTGGGTGACCATGTAATTTGTTGTCCCAATCAGGACTTTTGAGAATGAGAACATCAAGACAAAACATAATCTGGAATTGTCCCAGAGAAACCTAGGATGTAGGTAGCTCTGTTTGTATCATCATTGTATAGTTGATTTTAACTTATGATGCAGAAAAGTCAGTTTATGTTCTTTGGTTTTTTGTTTTGGTTTGGTTTTTGTTACTGGGAATCGAACTCAGGACCTTATTCTTACCAGGCAGGTGCCTACTGCAGAACTATATCCTGGCTCCCGGAAAAATTCTTATAAAAAGAATTCTTTTCAGAATAGGTAATAACAAAACACTTTATCAAAAGTGTTAGGCACTTTATATTTTTGTGTAATATAAATTAACTTTTGATAGTCCTGTATGCTAGGAGATAACACACAGAAGAGATTAAAAGAAAAAAAGAGAAGATCCAGGACATGTCCTGTGTAGAGTACGTAAAACTATTAACTAAGTGGAATATGTTTTTGGCTACAATATTTACACATGTGGTTTCTAGATGATTATACTGTATTACTAATTGAGAGGAGAGGAAGACAACAGTATTATAAACTTTTTTTTTTAACATTCTACTTTACTACATTTTTAAAATTCTTGTTTGGTTTAGTAGTAATATAGACTACATACTGTCTTAACATAACAGTTGGTGGATTTCCTTTTTGTCTCTGTGCCTTTCCTTATGTTGCTTAAAATAGCCACCTTTTCTGTTTTGAGGAAGTCTTTTGTAAATGTCTTCGTTGTCCCATATTCTGTGAATTGGATTATTTTTTTGGCGGCTTGCTTTAGTATTTAATTAGTTGTTAGTCACTTTAAGAAAATGTAACATAATGACTGACTAATGTGAGGGTTTAGTTACAAGAGTTTTTTTCTTACTGCCCTTAAGCAGAATGTGAATTCATAAAATTTGAAGGTGCAAAATTTTGATGAATCTATGAGTATTAAGAAAAGATAATACTTCATGCTTTCTTATAAATATGAAACATATTGAGTACTTCTTGTATTATGCATACAAATTTTCATGTTCTTTAGATTGGTTAGTAAATTCAATGTTCTGATTAATTACTGCGCTGTACCAGCTGTACTATTTTATTGTTGTAACAAAAAACTAAAAACATAATGGCTTAAAGCAACACACGTTTTTTTTTTTTAATCTTACAGTTCTGCAGGTCAGAAGTTTTACTGGGATAAAACCAAGATATTGACAGAGCCACATTCCTTTCTGGTAGAAAAACAGTTCCCTTCCTTTTCCAGTGTGTTGAAGCCATCCCTATTCCTTGACTTGTGTCCTTCAGTATCACCAAAGCCAGCACTTCAAGCTTCTCATGTTTGAATTTCCCTTGCCTCTTCTTCCATCATTTCATAACTCTCTGATCTCACCTTTTAGAGAAACATTGGTTGATCCAATCTGGATAATCCAAAACTATCTCATTTGAAAGTTTATGATTTAGTCACAGTTTTAATTTCATCTTCCAAAAATGACATTGAAAAAAAGATTGTTTCAAAATAAAAGTACTAATTACCTATTTTAACTCAGGACATTGATATGTAGTCAGAAGAATAACATTTTTTTCCAAATATATTTTTTATTTGTTTTTTTTGGGGGGGTTAGACGTATATAAGAATTACCAAACAACTTGAAAAGTTTGCATTTAATTGACAGAAAGTTAGAAATCTTTTAAAAACATGTGACTTCAGGACAGATACAAAAAGAAACCTATGATAAAGTTTTAAAGACCTTTAAATTTTCTTCAATGTAGGTTTTCATGTCTTTCTTTATTATAGAAAATATGAAAACAAAATGTAGAACCAAAAAAGATAGGAAAGAATCCAGAAAGAAGCATTTTTCCAGTGAGTCTAAGCGGAAAAAACTTGAACCTGAAGAAACAACTTCCTTTGTCACAAGAAGTCACAGAGTTTCCAGGCGTCCATCTGATTGGTGGGTGGTACATTCAGAGGAAAGTAAGTATATTTAAAATAGGTTTATTGAGTGGTTCCCAAAAATCATTTTTGGACAAGTTTATGTTTCACTTACATTGCGTTATACAGAAAAATAGGATAGAATTAAATTGATCATGAAAAGAAATATTAAATCAATTATAAGGAAGTTCCTAGATGTTCCAACATGCAGTGTTCTGGGTGTGTGGATACTGCAGTAGAAAAAGAAGCTCAAAAACAAAAGGTTCTTGCTCTCATGGAACTTACATTCTAATGGGAGAAGACAATATAGATAAATAATTCGTGTGTTGGTAATAGGAAAAATAAAATAATGGATAGAAATAGAAAGGAGATGACAGGAATGGGCATGGATAAGAGGTTAGCAAAGCATATTATTTTTATAACAGTTAGTATGATAGCCTATCATGACCTTTCAGAACTTATGTATGAGGGAGCCACACAGAGACAGCTAAGAGTGGAGCTTCCCGTACCAAGGCAGTAGTATTTGTAAGTGACCTGATGGAGAAGAACTGTGCAGCATGAGCAGAGTGAATCAGAAGGTAAATTTGGACAGGCAGACCCAATGGGTTGAAAACTGCAGTGGGAGAGGAATGTTGGTCTGGGGAAAAGTGGAAGCATTGTGACTAGTTTTAGGAGGATGGTGAAGGTAATAATAATAATTGGATTCAGAATTATTTTTTGAAGAATGTAAAAGGAAGGGGTACTAATGGGTTGGATGGAGAGAAAGCCTGGGATTACTCACAGATTGGTAGGTTTGCTTTGATTTTTTGAATCAGGGTCTCATTGTGTAGTCAGGTTGCCCTTAAACTCGCTGTGTAACCCAGTGACCTTGAACTCAGGAAATTTTTGCTTCAGCCTCCCAGCTGCTGGGATTCAGGCATATGCCACAACTCCCAGGATGTTTGTTTGTTTTTGAGAGAAAAAGATTTGAGAAACATTGAAAAGTTCAAGTTTTTATATGTTAGATAACATCCTCCTGGATATACTAAGAAGGTCCTCAGATCAGCAATGAGACTACATATGTGACGGCTCGTTGCTATGAATTACTGAATAACAGGAACAGTTGTGAATTATTGGGATCTTTGATTGATAACAATTATTACTCACTGCAGGCTTCCTTGGATTTTGAAGTCAAATTTGAGTTCAAATTGACTCCTCTCTTTTGGTAGTACTAATTCCTCTGCTTTGAATTTTGATAATGATTATATGCCATCAATATAGGTAGTAGATTGAAATATTAACTACTACTATATTACTGCTTTGGGGAGCCAGCTTTTCATCATCAAGTTTCCTGAAATGGGTAATAAAAATGGGTAATAAAAATCTTACAGCAGTTGGATAAATGTGCTCTGAAACTTAGCAAAAAACTGTAACAGTCCTGAAAAACATGTTGGATTTCTGAACAAGTTTAGAGTCATGAAAGCAAAGAAGTGTTCATAGTTCGTATAGTCCAAAATCCTTCAGCTGATAGAAACTGAAATCTGAAGTTCAGGAAACAACATGATATTGTGCATGTAACACATATGTGGCACTGCTGCCCTTTTGTGTATATGAATATACAAAAAATACTAAGTGCTTGTGTGGCAGGAATGGTATGCAGGGCTAGGACTAGTGTAATACAAATGAAGCAGAAAATCTTTAAGAATCACTTGGTTTTAGGATCTTGTGAGTTCAGGCTCTTACTTGAATGACCTCGAAAGTGAGTGCTTTCTTAAAATTTTCACCAGAGTTTACTATTTTGCTTTACAAGTGATATGCTGCTGCTGTTAGGCATTACGAACATGAGGTAAAACACTAGTCAGTGCCTTTGTCTGTCACTCTGCTTAAGGAGAGGGATAGTGATAAACAGATGTGTGATGAACATGATCAGAGAAGTGAGAGAGAGAGCTAGCCTAACATTTAGATTCTTGAAGGATGAATGAGGAGCTACCTAATTGGATGGCAGGGGGAGAAAGAATGGGGGGTCTCAAGGGGAAATAGCATGTGCAAGTTTGGTCTGTATTTATTTATTTATTTATTCTCTCTGTAATGTGCCTCAATTATCTGAAGGACTTGTCTGAGAACATTACTGGGCCCTCTCTGCCTGGTTCTGATTCTGCAGGTCTGAAATAGGACCTGAGAATTTATTTTGTAATCAAAGGTTGAACTTAATACTAACCAGTCTGAGGAATGTCTTTTGAGAGCCAGTGTTTTAGAGAAACTGCAAATAATTCATTACTTCTGACTTTTTTGGTTTCTTAGGGAAAGGGGATATGAGAGCGGTCATTAATAAAATAGGCAAACTGTTGACAGTCAGGAGGGTGTGAAGAAGGCACAACTGAGAAGCAGGACTAAAACATCTAGTGATTGATCTGAGAAGAAGCAAGAGTTTTAAATGACTCAGATTTGTGATTTAGACAGCTGGGTAGTTTTACTCTTCATTAAGAGAAAGTAAAGCAAGAGAGACTGATTTAGGGAACAATGATAGGTAGATATCAGTTGATATTGGCAGTTAGCTATTAAAGCTATTTGGAGATAGGTCTGACAGAGATAGTACATAGTGTGTAAAGTTGAAGCTGGAACCTTGAGGAATGTCAAGATCCTAAGGATGATCACAAGACTAGTGGGGAAGACTCAGAGAGGGCTGCTTGAGATTATCATGGATTTAATCAGTCTGGTACATGTCTCTAAATTTGAATTTAATGAGTTTTTATAAATTTAAAGTGAAAATATTTAGCCTATGAAATTACTTTGTGTGTATGTATTTTAACTGGTTCATGAATACTTTTGTTTACAATTTGGTTTGCAAATTTTGTGGTTTTTTGTTTGTTTTTTGGGGTTTTTGCAGTATCTCTTATCATTAATTTCTAATTTCATAGCGCTATGATCTGATAACATGCAAGGGATAATTTCAACTCTTTTGCATAAATATGTTCTGTGAGCAAATATATGGTCTATTTTAGAAAATGACCCAGGTACTGCTGAGAAGAATGTGTATTCGGATGTTGTTGGATGGAACACTCTGTGTACGTTTATCAAGTCCATTTGTTCACAGGTGTGATTCAGTTCTGTTATTTCTTTGCTGATTTTCTATCTGGTTGATCTGTCCCTTGGTGTCAATGGTATGTTAAGGTCTCCTGTTAGAATTGTGTTACTGCTAATTTGGTTATTCATTTCTGTTAATACTTGTTTTATATAACTGGGTGCTCTAGAATTTGGTGCGTATATATTTAAGATAGTTATCTCTTCCTCTTTAAGTTTTCCCCTAACTGTGTATTGACCTTCTTTATCTCTTCTGATCTTATTGGTTTAAAGTTCACGTTGTCTGCAAACAGAATGGCTACTCCTGCTTTTTTTGGGTTCCTGTTGCATGAAGTATTGTTTTTCATCCTTTGACTTTCAGTCTATGAGTATCCTTTTGAGTTAGATGGGTTTCTTGCAGACAGCCTATGGTTGGATGTTGTTTCTTGATCCATTCTGCCAGTCTGTTCTAGGTGATCTGTCTTTTCTCACTAACAGCTTTTAATATTCTATTCTTATGTTGGATTTCTAGGATGGTGATTATTATATGACTGGGTGTAGTTTTATTTTGGTTACAGCTATTTGGAGTTGTTGAATTGTTGTTTCCTGATTCCTTGTTATTTTTAAAAAAATCTTTCCTTTCCTGTTCACTAGCTGCAATCTTGTCTTCGAGGTCTGAAATTCTGACTTCACTTTCATTGAGGTGGTTTTTACAGCTTTCACTGGAATTTTTGATTTCCTGTATATTTCTTTGCATCTGCTTTATGTATTCTGTTTGTTTCTTATATTGCTCATCTGGGGATTCTATCTTTTTGTTTAGTTCCTCCAGTTTTTTAACTGTGTCTTCTTTAGATACATTCAGCATCACCTTCATTTCTTTTATCATTTCTTCTTTTACCTGATAGATTATTTCTAGTTTGAATTCATTTAAAGCTTCTTGGAGTTGCTTCTTTATTTCAGTTGCTATCATGTCTGATATTTCAGTTATATGGCATGTATTTTCTTCTATGTACATAGCTCTTAAGTTTTCTTGGGGTGGGCTGGAGGTTTAAGATTGTAATTTGGTCTTTTGTTTTGTCCTTTTCCTATATTTCTGTGTTTCAAGTATTTCAAGCGTTATTCCAAGGCTTCCCCAGGGTCTACTGGAAATCCTGTTATATGCCCTCAGCTCCTGGGACTCTAGCCACCCAGTTCCCCGGATTGAGAGAGGGTCACTGGGGGTTGGGCAGGCCTGCTCAAGCCCAGCCTCTGGAGCGGATGGCGCCTGCTTGCTTGCTTAGAGCTCCAGAGTCCGCCAAGCACAGCTGGGAGCAGGGAGGCCATTGCAGGCCGGCTCAGGACCCACCACACTTGTCCAATGCAATGGGAAGCCGCGAAGTTCCCTGGGGCCAAACGAGGGTCCCAAACTAGCTGGCCCCGGGTTGGAGGGGAGGACGGGGGGGGGGGGGGTGACGACTTAGCTCAGGCCGCCCAACATCTGGAACCAATGGCGCCCGCTTGCTTACTTAGAACTCGAGAGTCCGCCATGTACCTTTTGTTTGTTTTTTGCAAATTGTATCAGGTGACAAACATGACTGTGACCATCTGTCCCACATACAAATGAGCCCAACTTTTCTAAAATCATAGAACAAAATTTGTGAACTGAGGCCCCACTATAAATACAATTTTATTCACTAAGCCGGATTATCTGGATAATATCGTAACTTTTAAATTTTGATTGAATCCTCCAGGTCCTGTTCATAGCAATTCACCCAGAAATGATGTATCATTGTATCACAGCAGTAGACAAAAACTTGCTGAGAAAACAAATCAGTCATCTAAGAAGAAAACTGTTCAATCAAAAAAGCAGAAGGCATCTACTCAAGGCAACTCAAGAGTACAACAGTTTTCAAATGTTAAAGGTTCTGGAGGTATTACTGACCATGAAGTTTCCAGTTGTCCCCAGAATGAGCCAATGGAAAGTAGTGAGGCAGACCTGACTACGGAAAAAAATCTTGATAGTTCCAGGTAATATTCTACATGTGTTCAATATACTTATTTTTATTGTTTGGCATTTAAGAGCTGGTCTGTTATTTAATCATTCATAGATAGTATTAGCATGAAAGACTCTGCGTTATAACAAACTGTTGTTAAATCCAGGCTCTGGATTAGCTGAGTGGCACCCAGGCAAAGTACTGCTCTGAATTTGTTACCTTTTATTAAAATGGCGGTAATATATAGGCATATAAGATTATGAGTATTTAAAAAAGGATTGTTGTCTGAGTTGCATCCTTTTTAAAAAAGTTGTGATAAAAGATACATAGCATAAAATTATCATAGTAATTTTTTAAGTATAAAATTTTTGAAAATGATTACTGAGATTAGTGATTAGGGGCTTATCAGTAATTTTCTTCTTAATAGTTAGCATTTTTTTTTTTTTTTACTATTCGCTTATTTTTAAAGGATTCTCATCAGTCCTAACAACCTATTGAGCTTATGTTTTTTGTGTTTTTGCTTTTTGCTATAGCACATGTTCAAAAAATATTTGAGAACACTGTATGCGAGAAACAGCAAGGTGCTAAGGATGCACTGAAATAAACAAATAGAATGTCCTAAAATATATTTGTATGTCATCATTGTGCCTACGGTATTTCATGTAAATCCTGAAATTTTAGGTTTTTCTGACCATTTTTCATACCTACAAAAGAAATGTTGGATTTGATTCACTAGTATTTTATTGAGAGTTTTGGTCTATAGTGTGCTTTCCTTGCAATATCTTTGTCTAGCTTTGGTATAAAAGTAACACTGGCTTTGTAAAATGAGTTGGGAAATATTTTCTCTTTTATTTTGGAAGAATTTTAGAATTTATATTAATTCTTCGAATGCTTGATAGAATTGAGCGGTGGAACCATTTGGGGAACTTTTCTTTGTGGGGAGATTTTTAAATACCAGATCGTAGATCTTTTCAGGCTATTTCTTAAAATCACTTTTTTGTGTTTTTCAGTTTCGTTCATCTCTATTACGAATAAAGTTGTTCGTAGCATTCTCTTGTGGTCATTTTTATTTCTTTTGACTCTTGATGATATAGGACTCAGAAGTATATGCTTAAAACCTCTAAAATTAAACTCTCAAAATAGAATATTTTGCTTGCGTATATTTTGGGCTAACTGATCATGTGAGCACTACCAGAGAGGTGAACTGGGTCCTTTCAAGGGCCTATTGTCTTCGCAAATAGGCTGACTAGGAATGTTAAAGAACATGATTTTACCAGTAAACTGATAGATTAACTGAATAGTATGCACCACAAACTGCCTATCGTTCATCTCTCCCATTTCCTTCGCCTTGTTACTTCCTTCTTGGACCAGGTCGCACCACCTCTCTCATCAAAAATTTCCAAATTATTAATCTTATGAACTGCTAGAATTTGTTTCCTTACCTAGCCAGCTGTTAAGTTTTAGGTCGTGAACATAGTCAGCCAATACATGTTCTACCCAATATTATATTGTTTATATACCTTCCTGTGTATTGTTTCTCTGTTTTTTTTTTTTTTTTTTTGAAGAAATATAAAATGTTAAACTTTTCACAGTGATAGAACAACCAAACACTCCAAAGATCGAGGTGGTGTTATGTGCACACAGAATGTTCACCTACAGTCTCAGACCAACGAAGAAGATACATGTGCGGCACCAACAGAGTCTAATTTGGATTCTGGAGAGCATAAAACTTCAGTTTTGGAAGAAAGGTATGCATGAATTCAAAGATAAAAGGATTTATTCACTGTAGTGAATGTTATGTGACAGATTAACCCAAAACTCAATTTTAATTTAATTAATGGCTTCCTAACATTTATTGTTTCATAGTTACTGTGGATCAAAAACCTGGAAGAGGTTTAGCTAGCACTTCTGGCTTTAGGATTCTTAGGAGATAGTAGTTAAGATGTCTTTTGGTTTACAGTTTTTTGCAGGTTTGACTTGAACTGACAGGTCCATTTTGTAAGATTTCACATGTGGCTGTTGGTTGAAGGCCCTAGTTGCTTACTCAGCCAACAGACCTCAGTATTTTACTGTGTGGAGGATGACTTCCTATAGTGCAAGTAATTTAAGACGAAAGTTTAGGAGGCTGGGGATTTAGCTCAGCGGCATAAGCACCTGCCTTGCAAGCAGGCGGTTGTGAGTTCGATCCCTGGTACTGATTAAAAAAATAAAATAAAGAAGAAAGCTTAGCTGGGATGGAGATTGCACGGAGTTTTAGTAACATAATCTGTGAAGTTGTACAGTCACTTCTATATTCTGTTCATTACAAGTCACCAGAAATCCATACTATATCTTAAGTGAGGGGAATTAGGTTCCATATCTTAAAAGGATGCTTATTAAAGAATTTACAGATATATTGTTAAAACAACCACTAATTCTGCACAAGTCAGCTTATGTGTATTTTGTCTGAAGTCATAAAGCCTTTTAAAATGAATGAATGATAGCAAATTCTAAGGTTTAACTGATGATTAAAGGTTTTTACTTTTGTGAGTTGTAGGCAAGCTTATCCTCGATTCATAATAGGAGAGTATCTAGGACTGGGTCAAGTTGATCATCTGTGACAGTTTGTGGATGACATTTTACATTCCATTTAGTGTGTACTGTAGCTTTTTGTAAGATTAAGATAATGCTGATTTTTCATTTTTTCCTATAATTGCTACTGTAAATATAATTGTTTTTGTCATTAGACTTAACCATATAATTTATCTATGAGTTTAGTTTAAAATGTTATAAATTTAGTATTTACCATGTCTGGCCATCAGTTATAATGTTAAATTGTAGCCTTTGTTTTATGCAGCAAGTTAAGTGTATTCTTGGTGACCCGTAACATCATTGTTGATTTTATAAGAAAGAAAACTATGACAGTTTAGGGGAAAAAATGATCATTAAGCTTAGATACATTAGATATGGATATTATAAAAATACAATTTTTTTTTCTTTAAGTGGACCTTGTAGGCTGAAGAATTATTTAAAGTCTCGAAAAAATATTTCTGATATGAATAATGAGGTTCAGGAAAGTTTAGGTAAGTTACTGTTTGTTTTTTACTGTCTTGATTTTTTAACGGCAATGTGGGTATGCAGTAAGGTGTGTTGTTTTATTTTTTTAGCTTTCACTCATGGCGAATGTGTGTACTCCAAAGCTTACTAAACAGAGATTTGTAACTGAAAGAGGGACAGAAAATGAATGACAGTTTTAAGTAGGGCATAAAGCAATATTGGTGTTCAAAATGTCTCATCCCAACCATTTAAAAATGTTATGTTAATGAAGGCATAAAAGAAGCAAGATTAGCCATCTATTTATGGTTATTGAAGTTGAGTGATGCAACATATTAGGCTTCCTTATAGTTTTTTCTCTTATTTTGAATAGTTTTGAAACTTTCTATGCTGAAATTTTTTAAAAGACATCTTAGAGTTTCATAATTTTTTTTGTGCCCCTGAAGAATGTATGCTTACATATAATCTGCTTTTTTCTTTCCTTGGTTCACTAATTCTTTTTCCTTTTTTTAGTTATTTTTCCTGACTTTAGATTTAGTGTTGTTCTCTTTTTGCATCAATATATATATATTAACTCTATGATTATTATTGCTTTATCAACAGTTTTGTAGAGAAGAAGCAGTGACTTTTCCAGAGTACAGTTTTGACTTCATTTTATAATGTGTGATACACTGTAGTGTGGTTGGACTGTGCTCATACATTACAGTGATCTTTTTCTTTGACCCAGGAGTTGTCAATCATTGTGCAGCATCCAGGTCGTGGATTAAATCCAGTTGTACATGTGCTAGCTAGCTATTTTATTCAAGGAAGATATGTCAATGTTTTTTAACTTCAGATTCCTTATCTGTAAAATGGAGGTATTAGTTCCAATCCCATAGATCAATGTATTTGGTATATATTAAATTCACAGTGTTGACTATTATCTTAAGAAGTTGTGTTAATGTTCTCTGGTTTTATTTTATTGTTCTAGACAACTTTGCCTGTATTATTTATTGCTTGAATGTATTAAATTTTTTTTGGTATGTGTGTTCATGTTCTAGTGTAAGCTGTTTCTGTAATATTTCCAGATACATTTAAAAAAGAGAATATTTTGTATTTAGAAAATATATACTTGCTAATTATTTTGTTGATCATATATGTGAATATATTTTTTGGATATACTTTGAATATTTATAGAACTCTGTGGAATATTTTCAAATTTCTTTATTTTAAAGGAAAAAAAAAACACAGAAAAGAAAAACTTGAAATGAACAAACAACTACAAGAAAATCAAAAGCCCCAAAACAACATGTCCTGAATTTTTATCTACAGTGACTTATTTCCTCCATCCATGAACAGTGGAAAACCTGTCTGCTCTTCATTACTTTTTAAACAATTATGCTATCTAAATATGTTTATATATATAGTTTTTATTTCTGTACATTGAAAAAAAGTAAAGCATATTGTCAGGTCAAATATTATTTAAAATACTTTTACTGAAGTTAAGCAAGTAACAACTTTTAAGTAAGTATGGAGTTAATAGCTACTGCTCATGGTATTATCTTTTGCATTTTGCAGATAACTTAAGAGTTGAAAGATTTGAAGTGGCACCCTGGAATAAAGTTAAAATGCATCACAAATTAGGTAATGATTAACTTGTAATTTTTTGTACATTTATTCTTTTAATATTTCCCATTGAAGCAAATGCTATTAAATGTTTTTAAATTTAATTTTTCCTTAGTAGAGGAAATGTTATTTGAATTAATTAATAGATGAATTAAAGTGACATACATAATATTGTATACTGTAGCTGGGGATTTGGCTCAGTGGCATAGCGCCTGTCTGGCAAGCACTAGGCCATGAGTTCAATCCCTAGTACCAAAAAAAAATATTGTATACTATAGCGAAGCCCTTTCTCAGATCTCTCAGTCCAGAAAGTTCATATTTTTAATCTCATGGAGAAGTTATTGGAATTTCAGTGAGAGTGGTGGGTAATAAGTGAGTGCCATGAGCTGGGCTAGGTAAGAGGCCTCAAATCACCTCTGCAAAATACAGAGGGAAAGAAATTGGAGAGAGTGATCTAAGTAACAACTGAGATAGGATCTAATATTTTGGGGTTTGTGCTGGTGATAGGACCTAGGATCTTGTACATGCCAGCATATGCTCTTAACACTGGGCTAAGTCCCTATCCTAGGGCCTATCACTTTGATGTAATCATGGAGAAAAGAGAGTTTAGTTTTTGAGTTCTATTGAAAAGAGAGTTTAGTTTTTGAGTACTATTGATACTTTTGAGAAAAGTATCAATAGTAGAGTGAAAAATAGAACAAATCTTTGACATGATCAAGAAGAGATTGTAAAAGAAATGGTCATTCAACCAATTAAAGTAGAGAGAAAGAAAACTCCTAGATATAAATAACAAATATAAAGTGAGATGGAATAAAAGGAGAGCATGTTGTTATTATACTCAGAAAATGTGAATAGTCTGAATTCCTCTAATAAGTTAGAGACTTTGGATTTAGTTAAGTAATACGTCAAATTGTGTTCATTAAAAAACATTTGCCTATTTTTAAAGAATTAAGTGGGCTGATGTAAACTCCACAAAATACAGTTTTAATATTAGCTAAAGAAGAGTAAAATTTAAGATTAAAACTGTTGAACATGTTAACAATGAACATACAATGAAGTGAGTAGTTTATGAAGAAGGTAGAAAAATCGTATTCTTGTGCACCAAGCAACATAGCAAGTAACACTCATAAAGAAAAGAATGAATAGAAAAAGGAATGCAGATTTTATTATTTTATTTTTTATTTTCTTTATTTTGAAGAGAATAAAACCAAATGAAAGAAAACAAAACGGGATCAGTCAAAGCAAAAGGATGGGCATAGTATGTGACTTAAAATGAAAATACACGGTGATCAGCAATGGTTACTGTAATATCTCTTGTTAACTTCAGTGGAATTGCCCATATCATCAGGCATAATAAAATTGAACATAACAGTACAGAACAAAATCAATAAAAATAAAACATTGGAGACATTATAGTACTTCAAAAGAAAATAATAGTCAAACCAGAATGGGCATCATAATGAATGTTACTGTCTTCTAAGTAATTGGTTACACCCTGGGACTTGATACTATCAAACAAAACAGATTCGAATAAAATCAATCAAAACAAGACAGTGATCAAACAAAACAGGTTCACATAAAATCAGTCAAAACAAGACAGCAAAAGCAATACAGGACTTCAGATTAAGTTAATAAGAAATCAAAATGGTTACCCATGTATGTCCTGCTGTCTTTGAAATAGCTGTCCATGCCATCAAATCTAGTACAAGTAGACAAACTGGAACAGCATATAACCAAACTAAACAGTGATGAAAACAATTTGGATTTCAAATCATGATACAAGATTAACAATGTCCACTGCCTTCCTTTTTTAGGTAATTCCTCCCCTTTCACTTTCACGGGGCGTGGGGTGCATTGTACATTTTGTATCCCACCAACTCCTTTAGTTTTTAGATTAGGGAGTCAACCCGCTATTTACCTAAGGGATTGTGAATCTTTTTACCCCTGAGTTTGATCTCAAGTTGTATTCATTTTCCTACAAGAGCCTCAAGGTTTTCCTTCCTTATAGTTGAGTACTTCTCCATTGTATAAAAGTGTTACGTTTTTCCAACCAATCTGTACCTGATGGACAAGCTACCCCCACTTTTTCCTGGTTGCCTGTCACATAGAGCATTATTTTCTCATCTTACACTTTCAGTTCATAAACCCTCTTTCAGGTTAATTATATTTCTTACATAGAGCATATTGATGGCCTATCTCCTGATCCACTCTGTTTTTTTTTTTTTATTAGTGTATCGAGGCCATTTTTGTTAGTGATTATGGCCAACCATCTCTGCCATGCTATTTTTCTGCTTTTGGTTGTCTACTTTTTCCCTTCATTCCACTGTCTGTCCTATTCATTAGCCCTCTTCTGCTGCTGTTCTTGAAACCATGGTCTCTTTTTCTCTCTCTCTCTAGAATGCCCTTCAGTACTTTTTGTAGGGTTGGATTGGTGGTCATGAACTCCTCCAGTTCCTTTTTGTCATGGAAGCATTTTGTTTCTCCATTAATTTTGGGAGATAGTTTTGCAGGGTACATCATTCTGGGTTGGACGTTATTTTCTTTCAGTGCTTGGAATATTCACTCCAAGCTCTTCTTGATTTGATGGTTTGTGTTGAGAAGTCTGCCGTGATTCTGAAGGGTTTTCCTTTATAGTTGATCAGTTTCTTTTTTCTGACAGCTTTTAATACTCTGTTCTTGTGTTGAATTTTTGGGATCTTGATTATTATATGTCTAGGTGTAGATCTATTTTGTTTATAGCTGACTGGAGTTCTGTATGCCTCATATATCTGAATATCATTTCCTTTTCCTATGCTTGGGAAGTTTTCTTTAGTTATTTCTGTAAATAGTCTTTGTATTTCCTTTGTGTTTACCCCTGCTTCTTTGTGTTCACCCCTGCTGGAGTGGGCGATTGGCTGGGCACCATTTTAGACTCAGACAGGATAAGTCCAGAACCAGAACTGCAGCCACTTTCATTCAGCCACTCCGAGCGGAGAGCAGATTGGTGAAAATCACTTAGACTCACATTTTTTATTCTTAAGTTATAGATCCTCTTGTCATCTTCTAGCCTTTATATTGTTAATTCCTGGTTGCTTGTTATTTTAAGAGATCTTTCCTTTCGTGATCAGAAGCTACAAATCCGTCTTCAAGGTTTGATAGTCTGTCTTTAGTTTCTTTCAAGCAGTTTTGCCAGCTTTCAATGGAGTTTTTAATTTGCTGGTATGCTCTTTCAATCTGTTTCATGTATTTAAATTTTTTTTTTTCTATTCTCCATCCAGGGTTTCCCTCCTTCTTCTCTGATCCTCTATTCTTCCATCTGTGTCTTCTTGAGAGGTGCTTAGCATTTCTTTTATTATTTTTCTCATATCTTCCTTTTATATTTCTGTTTTAAGTTCTTTTGTAGTTTCACGAAGTTGTTTGTTTATGTTAGATGCTGTTGCTTCAGAAACTGCAGGTGTGCCACTCCTGATCTCTTCTGTATTTACCTCTCCTGGGCCAGTACTGCTTGGGTTGGAGGCTGGAGACTGCCTTTCGTTTCTTCCTCTTGTCATGTTCCTGGTTTCTTCCAGACAAGTGGGTAAGGCGGTCTCTGGTACTTGATGTATTGGTTATAATTACTCTGAAACGTGCTGGCTAGGAGTTGCTGGTTTCTCCAATCTGCTGGTGACTACTTGGGTATAAGCAGAGGTGAGGCAGGCTGGCCTGTCCCTTCTGAGCTGGTTAATCACTAGGAGTCTTCACCAGCTAGTGTGTGCTGCATGTTTGGGGTTGACTAGGGATAGCTTTAGGGAAAACTTGGCCTTGACTATTGGATCACACATGAGTGCGACTCAGTCCAAGCAGTTTTCACCAATCTGTTCTCTGCTCAGAGTGGCTGAATGAAGCTGGCTGCAGTTCTGGTTCTGGGCTTATCCTGTCTGAGTCTAAAATGGTGCCCAGCCAATCGCCTACTCCAGCAGGAGGACTGAGTCCCCGACACTCACTGCCAGCCAGTACAGTTCTCTGGTTACTTCTCTCCTCTGCCACTGTGTCTTCTTGCTGAGGCCTTCAGACTTGCCAACCCCCAACTTCACTATGACCATGCGTCTCTGGAATCTAGTGGTGCTTGGCACACAGTGAAACCAGCTCTTGTGAAAGGGAGTCTGGCTCCTGCCTACTGTTTAAGTTTTTTTGTCCTGTCCTGTCCTGTCCTGTCCTGTCCTGTCCTGTCCTGTCCTGTCCTGTCCTGTCCTGTCCTGCCCTGCCCTTCCCTTCCCTTCCCTTCCCTTCCCTTCCCTTCCCTTCCCTTCCCTTCCCTTCCCTTCCCTTACCTTCCCTTCCCTCTTTCCTTCCCTCTTTCCTTCCCTCTTTCCTTCCCTCTTTCCTTTCCTTTCCTTTCCTTTCTTCACTGTAGTTTATTCCTGGATCAAGAAAATCCATCTCCTTTCTTCTGGTCTTCTCTAGAATGCTATATTCCAGAATCTGGCTGTTTCTCTCTGAGAAGCTTTTTACTTTGCTGCTTATTGTTCAATCATCTTCCCAGAATCAGAATGCAGATTTTAATAAGCCACTTTCAGATTGGGTAGCACCAGCAAACAAAAGATAGATAAGGACATAGGAGTTTGATAATATAGCTAACAGGATTTAATATGTGATACTTTTAATATTGTCAGCCAATCTAGAGGCCTAAATTTTCTATTTTTAAAATGATTATCACACATTTTTTTCTAGTTTTTTGTCTAGAAGCATTCATTCTAAAAAGAAATTCTAAAAATACCTTTCCAGTACTAAGTCTTAACCAAGTAAACATTTACATATGTACCTTTTCATCTGGCATCCTTTTACAGTGTTACCGTCCAACACACCAGGTGTTCGCAGGACCAAGAGAATACGTTCAAAACCTTTGGAATACTGGCGAGGGGAGCGAGTAGATTATCACGAAACAGCATCAGGTAAAATCTAATTTATACTATAATGTCTGTTAGAAAGTAATACAGATTGCTATTACTTATGTATGCTTACCATATGCCAGGTTCTGTCTTACATGTTTACATATACTCCTCATTTAGTCATCACCACCTAAACATGTTACAATAATAGACTCAAATCCAGCACTGTCTTATTGCTACTGATTTTCCTTCTGCCCTCTTTGGTAGCTGTTTGATTCTGTGGCTTTGTATTGTTATTTTAGTATTATCTAACAAGGCTTCTAATTGGATAAATGATGATCAGGTTAGAACATGAGAAAATTATTCTTACTCATTTTTTCTTATCATATTTTTCTACAGTATGATAGGTAGGCAAGAAAGGAAGTCTATTGTTCTCTTAAAGTAATTTCTTCCCTTTGATAAACTAAAGGACATTCAAATGTGGCTTACACTATTTATATTTCATTATACGTTTGCCTTTTTTTAACCCTTCACCAATGACTGTTTATTTGAAACAAATAATGGGCCATTCAGTCCTGTTTTTTTCTGTCAGTGGTTCCAGATTTAAGGTGACAAAATATAGGTGAAATTGGCTATTATTTGTGTTTGAATTACTAGCTGTAGAATGTAATGACAGTAATATTTTCTTTGCTACTTTGAAAGGCAATGTACTTAAAGTGTTTATTTTAAGCTGTTTACTTTCCCAGACGTATTTTATCTTTTTTTTTTATATTTCAGGAGGATTTGTGATTGGTGGAATACTATCCCCAAAAACAGTAACGACTGAAAGGAAGGCAAGAGAAAATGTGGGAAAAGTCAACAAAATAGAAGATAGGAAAAGGATCTGTCTCGATAACATGGAAAGAAGTATGAACTTATTACAAAAGTAACTTTTAAATTTTATTTTAAATGATACAGTAGTTTGAAAAGAACAGTTTGAAATATATCCCTTAAAAACTGCTGACAATGCTATAGGTAAAATTTACTTTTTAATGGGCATTTCTTTTCAAATTTTGAAAGTAAGCTAATTTTACTCACTTAAATTAATAGTGTTCTGTAAAATGTTTCCTTTTTAGTAAATGACTCAAGGTAAGGTAAAAGAAATTTCAAACCCAAACTGTGCTTATCATAGACATTTTAATTGAATTCTTTCTATAGTTCATTGCATAATTCCAGCTCTCTTAGGGAGTATGCAGAACATTATTTATCCTTTCAGTGATGCAAGAGTTTAAGAGTTGATGTACTTTAATGGCCTTACAGAAAATAGGAAGTTTGAGTGTTTGCTTCTGTATAAGTCATTGTTTTTAATTAAAATTTATTTATTGGTTGTATGTTAACTAGAAGAGACTGTTAAGTCCCTGACAGTTTTCTTCTACAACTTGTGAGTAGCTGTGTTTTGTACTGGGCTTTTTTTATGATTAAGAAGAATTTTAAATAGTTTGTATTTCATTGGTATTTCTTTTGCAGAAAGTGAATTAGTGCTTAATTTGGATATACCCGTAGGAGATCCTTTCCAGCCAACGCAAGTAAAGGACCCAGAAACAAAAAAAGTTATTCTCATGGGTAAGATAGGAATGATTCTGAAAATTTAACAATAGCTAAGAGAACAAATTGTTGGCTTGATGACACTCACCTGCATCCTTTATCTTTCTCTAGTGTTTTCAGCACTAATATCCCATGCCAATCATGGTAGCTTATGTGAAAATGATCCTAGGGGAGTATTGATGGCAGATAACCTACAGGGACATATGCTGTTTTGTGCTTGGGACTACAAATGTTGCCTTAATCATTAGGAATGTTATCTCCCCCAAACACCCAGGCCTACTTGGATCGGGGACACATGATGGCAGGGCTGTCTTTGGGAAATTATAGCAAGTTAGCTGGCAGAATCCGGGATATACTCTTATTGTGGGCCAGATAGGGACTGGAGAGAGGGCATACTCAGTTTTGTCTATAGATTTCAATGGGTGGAAATTTTTGTGAGGATGACGTAAGAACATTAATGGCTATACAGATGCCAACCTCATTTTAACCTTATGGGTGTTTAGGGTCCTACAACCCTCCTCCTGGCTTACCTAAATATTAAGCTTTAGTTTTTGGAAGGCCATCGGAGGGCAAAATACAGGTTATGTAGGGATGAATATTTAGGTTATCCTCAGGTATTAAACAACTGGGCATCATTCATGCGTAGCAAATATGTAAATATCTTAACATTTCTACTGACTCTTCTAGTTAGTACTAAGGACTGTTTGTCTGAATGAAAGGACAAATAGGTCAAACCAGAAAAACCTACGGTCTTAGTATTCCCACTTAAAATTTTGACTACAAAATAGGTTCCATATGACATTTGAACGTCTTAGCAAAGCTTGTACTCCCTTTCTTCTTTCCCTTTTTTTTTTTTGAGTCTAGCTTTTGCTATGTAGTCCATGCTGGCCTTAAATTGATCTTCTTGCTTTACTCTCTGCAATGCTGGCGTTAGAGGTGTATATCACCACACCTGGAGAGCAAAGTTTTTTCTTTATTAAGATTATTTGGCAGTAAAGGTTGAAGTACAGAGTTTTGTTTAATGTAAAAATGTACTGTACCAGGTTAAAAAAGTTTGAGTGTTGTTAAGAATTAACTTTCTGTCTAAAAAATTTGTGCATTTTTCCATATCCTGTGTCTGTGAGATAACATTTCCAAATATCCAGCAAAATGGAGTTAGAATCTGATGATTTAAAGTCTAGAAAGATTGGTAAATAAGAGGAAAGTTTGTTTGAAAGTGAAATCGTAATTTGTAACAACTCTTTGTAGTTTTACTTCATGAATAAAAATTTTGTTACTTAATCATTAGCCTAGCAAGCAGAAAATAATCTGTTGTCATTTGTATTATGGGCTACGTTAAACTTTTAAAGACAGAATTCTTGTGTCTCAGCTAATTTAATTTCCATCTTAGCTACAATAGAAATAATGCTCTTAAATTGTTATGCTAAGACTATAACATTCCCTTATATCAGACTGTTTTTAGTTTATGCATATTAACTCCTTGATACAGTAACTCTTTAACACAGATTAACCATTACTCATTTTTAAGAAAGGAAATATGATACAGAGAGCTCTTTAGTAACTTGTCTAAGGTTGTACAGTCTGTAAGAGGCATGATTTGACCTCTGGCATTCCAACTCCAAAATCAATGACCTTAAGTAATTTCTTTTTTTTGTTGTTTTTTTGGTGCCAGTGGTCGGAATTATCACCTTGTGCTTGCTAGGCAGGTGCTTGAGCTGCTAAGCTAAATTTCTGGCCAATCTTAAGTAATTTCTAAGACAGGTTTTATTTGTAAAAACAACTCTTTATTTTATATATGTTCATATATGTTACATTATTGAATATCTTGCTTTATTTTTTATATAACTATATTTTCCTTAGATCTTATAAGGCCACGAGATACGTACCAATTTTTTGTTTCACATGGTGAGTTGAAAGTATATAAAACATTGGATACACCATTTTTTTCTACTGGAAAGTTGATACTAGGACCCTATGAAGAAAAGGGAAGGCAACATGTCGGTGAAGATACACTGGTGAGTATATTTCTTCATGTATGTTTTGCTCTAGGTGAAACTGATTTGTTGGATTTGATGAGTCATTAAATTAGTTCCTTAGTAACAAATTACTTTTACTGAACTGCAGAGAAACTGGTTTTTGTTAACTGAGCTTAGAGACACAATTAACCAGTGCTTCTTTAAAAGAACATGTTTTTATGCATACTGCTGTGGTCTTGAGATCAGAGGTTTAAGGAATGGTTTTTACTTAAAGGAATCTTAGAATATAAGCTTGCAAAGAAAGCATTAGAATTTTAGAGCTGCAAGGGAATATAGAGATTAGGTCTAATTCCTTATTTCTATCATGCAGTTAAGAAACAAGTTAGGAGGCTTTAAGCAGTCACTGGAAGAGTCAGGATTAACAGTAGTTTCAGTAAGTAACAGTACTGACAAAGTTATGATGGGATTTAAGGTGAGTCATCCAGTCTCTCTCCCCCTTATTTTGTGTCTCTTTGGAGGTATACATAGTGCCTTTGCAGCACTGGTTTGGGGACTGTGTGTGTATATATGAAATAAACTTCAAAGTTGAATTGAAAGTGCAGTTGAAAAACGTTAAATTTGTGGATGTTTAACAGTGCATGTACAACATCTCAGGAATCTTAAATCCTAAATTAAGATAAAAAACAAGTGTGTAGGACTGATAACCAGATTACTAAGTTCTTGTTGGATCGTTGAGCAGAACTGTGTGCAGTGTCATTATTTGAATATCATTTTGTATACTTTAATTTTGTAACTCGAGCAACTATTTCTAAGATGACTGTATGTAACTTATCGACTGGTGATTTCTTATTGTTTATTTTTCTGAAATTCCTGTATTGTTTCTACCCTTTTTCTCTGTTTTTTTTTTTTTTTTTTCTTTCTTTCTCTTTAAATAAAAAAGAAAAGAGTAGCAGTGGTAGACCTCTTAAACCATGGAGAGCACCTGAGCCTGGAGCCCTTGTTCTGTCCCCAGGAAACTCCCCCCACCCCCAGTCAAATCAGCCAAACACCCTAAGTCTGAGAGCTGATTGTGGAACTTTCTCAGGAGAGCAAAAAGAGGTTAAAAAAATAGAAAATATAAAAATATAAAAGTTAAGAGGTGTGAAGTACAGAAAAGTAAATATGTCAGCAAAAGAATTTTAGGCTGCTGTTATCCAAAGAGAATACAACCAGGCCGTTTCCTAGTGTAGAAGAAAAACACTGTGTAAGTTTATCTCCCGTACTTCCTTAGAAATGTAAAGTCAGAACCAGAATCTGATCAGGCTATAGGCCAATCTACCAGTTTATACATGATTAATAAAGATACCTGGCAGTATAATCAGGATACAGCTGTGTAAAAATTTTTATGGTAAATTGCTTGATGTTTTTAATAAATAAGCTGTATGGGAGTAAGAACCGCTGAGAACTGTGTATCCACTGTTTAATCCTAGTGCTGTTAAGGTTTGCCCTGAAGAGTATTTTCTTGTAGTGAGGCTGTCGTTTTCCTTGTGGAATGCTTAGAAGCTTTCCTGATTCTGCTCTGTGGGACCACTCCAGTTGTAAGAAGCAGTACATCTCCAGAAACTGCTCCCTGTAGCATTGAGTGAAAGATGTCACCAGTTACTGTGTGTGGCTTTTATTTGGACCCTAACACAAACAAATTTAAAAATATGACACTTAAGACACAGAAGGACCAGGGATATAGCTCAGTGGCACAGCAATTGCCTGGTAAGCTTGAGGTCACGAGTTTGATTTCTGGTACCCCCCCCAAAAGACAAATTTGAGTATTGACTATCAACTATGCATTTATTTTTAGGTCTGATAACAAGATGGTAATATATTTAAAAGCACTTAATATTTCAGTATACTCTGAAATATTGTGTTATCCAGGGTTTTATTTCAAAATGAGGAATAGATGAAGTAGGCTGTGGATTAGACAGGTTTTTGGTGTTTACTGTGCATCGGAGTTTATCATTTATTCAACTTCTGTGTTTCAGAATCTTTTTTTACAATGTAAATATTTATTTGAATCATGCTTAAGTTTGTGTTTTTGTTTTTTTTTCTTTTTCTTTTTTATCGGTACTGGGGATCGAACTCACGACTGCCTGCTTGCAAGGCAGGAGCTTACACCGCTGAGCTAAATCCCCAGCCCCCATGCTTAAGTTTTAAGAAAGACAAAAATTGTACATAAAAATTATATGTATTAATGAGGTAATTTGTGATCTGATACATGAATATATGTTGCATAATCTTTAAATCAGATAAAACATTTATCTCAAATGTTCTTTCTTTGTCTTTTCTTTTTTCTTTTCTTTTCTTTTGAGACAAGGTCTCACAGTAGTTCAGACTGGCCTTGAACTCACTGTGTGGTTTGTGGTTTGTAGTGATCCTTCTGCCTCAGCCTCCTGAGGGCTGGCATTACTGGAGTATACCACCATGCTGGACTCATTATTTTTTTAATGATTAAAACCATCCAAAACCTTTCTTCTTTTTGAGATCTATCATACCTCATTGTTAACTATAGTAACTTCATTGTGCAGTAGTGTATTGAGACTTCTTTCTTTTAGGTAAATGTAATGCAGTATCCACTAATCATCCTTATGACCTACTCTACTACCTTTGGTAACCACATTCTGCTCTCAACTTTGTTGAAATCAGCATTTTAAAAAATGAATGAGATCATGTAGTAGTGGTCTTTCTGAGCATGGCCGACTGTATTTGTCACAGTGATCTCTGGTTTCATTCATAATACCAAGTATGACATGATTTCATTTTTTTTTCATGTTGAGTAGAACTCCATGGTACATTTATAACATTTTCTTGACTAATAAGTTGATGGATACTGAGGCTATTGTACCTTTTTTGGCTATTCTTTTAGTATTGTTGCAGTGAAGGTGGAAGTACACATGTCTGTTTGACATACTGATTTAGTTTCCTTTAGATACATACCCAGTTGTGGGATTGCTGGATCACTGGATCTTACAGTGGATCTACTTTTACTTTTTTTTCTTTTTTGTACTGGAAACTGAACTCAGGGCTTTGTGCTTACCAGGTAGGCGCTCTGCTGTTGAACTGTATCCCCAGCCCCTACTTTTGATTTTTGAGGCATTTCCAGACTGTTTTCCATAATGACTGGAGTAACATACATTCCTACCAACAGTGTGCAAGGAAGAATTCTCTTTTCTCTGCATCCTTGCCAATATTTGGTATCTTTAATGTTTTTGATAACAACCTTTTTTTTTTAACTTTTTATCGGTACCGGGGATCGAACTCACGACTGCCTGCTTGCAAGGCAGGTGCTTATGCCGTTGAGCTAAATCCCCAGCCCCAATAACAACCATTTTTACTAGGATGATTTTGATTTTGATTTGCATTTCCTGTATGATTAATGATGGAATCAAGATGTTGGCAATTCTATATCTGACTTGCTGGGGATTCAGAGAATAAACATTTCTTGCACTTTTATTTATATGATTGGCAAAATTTAGTTCCATCAGCCTATCATATTGAGGCCCTCATTTGATTAGTAGCTGTTAATCAGGATGTCCTTCTTAGATTCCAGAAATGTGTATTTCTTGGCTTCTGGTCTCCTGTCTTTATGATTGTCTATAGTGAAAGTCTGTTTTTATGCAGATTTCTCTTTTCTGCCTCATTTTTTGCTTCCAGGAGAAGTATTTTTTTATTTTTAAGGGCTCATGTGATTATATAGGACACATTTGGAAAACTTAGAACAATTTCCCTATCTCAGGGTCCTATTTGCTGTGTAATGTGTGGTATGTTTACAGGTTCTGGAGATTAGTACATGGATATCTATGGGAAGTCACTCACTGTTCTGCCTACTGTATTTCCTTTAATAATTTTGGGAGTATATTTGGTTTAATTTGAAATGAGATTTTAATTTTAATTTTATAGGTTTTTTATGTTAATGTTGGTGACCTTCTATGTACCTTACATGAAACATCTTATATAATAAAGACTGGGGATTCCTTCTATGTTCCTTCAGGTAAGAATAACTAGACATTTTACTTCACATAGTTGAAATAGTATAGTTACTCACATATATCATGAAAATGGAAGCTACAGTGGTCAAAACAAAGTATGGTATGACCAATACCAGCACAGGTTGGTACATTTGTTTTTTTCATTTTATCATTAGGTATTAGTATTTTTATACATGAAGACTAAGAGTCATTTATTGTTAAATGTGAAAGACTAAATTGTATATTGCATTCCAGGATATATTTTCACCATGTCCTCTCTCTAAGACATTATAAAGGCAAAGTGTTTTTGGTGGATTATTTTAAAGATACAGAGTAGCATACTGATAAACATGTCATTGGAAATAATTTTTTAATTTATTCATTTAACAAATATGAGTAAGAGTTTTACTATGGCCAAGATTTCCTCTTACGAGGGATAAATAAGTGAATAAAACACACACTTGTGAAACTTAAACACTAAGGAGGGAGAAAACAGTAGCTGTTTTTATAGAGTCCTTAGTATGTGCTAGTATTATTGTGAATACTTTATTTATTTATTTATTTTGGTGCCAGGGATGGAACTTAAAACCTCACACTTTCCAGGCAGGTGCTTATGCCACTGAGTAAAATCCCCGGCCCTGTGAATACTTTCTTAACTTGGTTAAGTTTTATAAATTTTGACTGTATAGAAAATAACAATAATTCTTAATGATAAAAACCTGCCACATATAATGCTGTCCATCTGCATTTCACTTTTGCTATTAATTACGTTGTTATTAATAGCACCATTTGCCTTTTTATTTATCTAGTTTTTCTTTTTCTTTTTTTTTTGAAGAAGGGTCTCATTTTGTAGTACAGGCTAGCCTTGAACTATGTGATGATTCTCCTGC
Source organism: Cavia porcellus (assembly GCF_034190915.1). Classification (NCBI taxonomy): domain Eukaryota; kingdom Metazoa; phylum Chordata; class Mammalia; order Rodentia; family Caviidae; genus Cavia; species Cavia porcellus. The sequence goes on along the minus strand of NW_026947513.1, from coordinate 42,573,944 downwards.
CTCAGCCTCCAGGCTGGTCTTGAACTGTTGATGATTCTCCTGCCTCAGCCTCCAGAGTTGTTAGATTACACGCATGTACCATGATGCCCAGCACTACCTTTTTAAAATTAAGAGGTTTTAAAATTTTATTTAACTTGTACCTTTTATGCTTCATTATAAATGAAAAAACATATGTATGTGATTTAGGAGAATCTGCAACAATTCCAAAGATTCATATAGATTGCTTTCAGAAAGAGATGTTCTTTTCCTGCATTCTAATGCATTTGTTACAGAGTTATACAAACTTCTGTAATCTTTCAAGCCATGTCTGATTTAATAGGTGGTAGTTAACTCTTGCATCCTTTGAGTTTGTAGAGTTAAGTAAGAATTACTTTGAATTAGGTGAATTGTTTTTATTTTGTGATATGTATTGTAACTGTCAGATGATGGCTAAATACTCAAAAAGAAATGACTTCTATGGAAACATTTAATTTTTTTTTTTTAGGTAATTATTACAACATCAGAAATCTCCTGAATGAGGAAAGTGTACTTCTTTTTACTCAAATAAAGAGATGAAACGACGAGGCAAGGTTGAATAGAGGTGTGTGGGTGGATATATACACACACACTCACTGTACATAAAACAGATTGTATGATTGGGACATTTACTTTTGTAACTAAGCAATATTTTTGAATAAAAATTATGTCCAGTTTCTGTGGAACTTGTATATTTATTTTTTATAACTATAGTGGATTTGTTGCATGTAGTGTTACATTTTAAGAAATAAGTGCATATACCTAACATACTGTGTCTTTTTAAATTTTTAAATTTTTTTTTGTTATAGGGGATTGAACTTGTGACCTCACACTTGCCAGGCAGGCACTTAAGCCACTGAACTAAATGTCCCGCCCTCATAGTGCATCTTGATTCTTTGTTTTCTTTTTGGTTTTTTTGAAACATGATGTTGCTACATAGTTCAGGCTGGCTTTGAACTATAGTGATCCTCCTCCTGTCTGAGCTTTCCAGTCTTGATTCTTTTATTCTCTTTTCCCTTCCTAGCTCTGTCTTTAGATTTCTCTTCATTTTCTTTATTATTCTTTTTAGTTTATGTTTGTAATATGTGATGGTTACATTTGTTATGGGTACATGACACATCTTACATCTTTTTTGTTCCTTTTCCCTATCCTCTAGTTCTCTGTCCAAGGTGTAGCTAGCAGTTTTTTTTTTCATATTCTGTAGATTGTCTCTTTGTACTGTTTGGTTGTTTCCTTTGCTTTGCAGAGGATAATTTGATATGATTTTATTTGTTGGTTGTTGGTATTATTTCTTAGGTCATTGGGTTCTGTCCACAAAGTCTTTGACTAAACCTATGAGTTCAAGACCTTTACCCACTTTATCTTTTGGTAGACTGTTTCTGTTTTAAAATTTAGATTATTGATTCATTTTGATTTTAGTGGAATACATGGTGAAGGACATGAATCTAGCTTCAGTCTTCTGCATGTAGATAGCCAGTTTTCCTACCACGATTTTGAAGAGGCTGTCTTTCCTCCGACATGTGTTTTTGACCCCTTTGTCAGTGACCAAATAGCTAAGTATGTCTGTGGTTGTTTCTTCATCTTCTGTTCTGTTTCCTTGGTCTACATATCTGTTTCAGTGCCAGTACTGACCTGTGTTTATCACTGTAGTCATGCAGATAGTGATACCTACTGTTTTCACTCTTGTTGGCTAGGATTGCTTTTGCTCCTGGGTCTCTACTGGTTCCATTTAATTGTCTCATCTTGTCTCCTCTTTTTAGCCAGGATCTTGGTATATAATTCAAGCTAGCATTGAACTCACAGCAAACCTTTTGCCTAAGCCATGCTAGTGCTAGGATTATAGATGTGCATTACCACATTCTTTGCTTCTGTCTTCTCAGTAGACATCTGGGATTTTGACTAAGATATGTCTTGGGGAGCCTCTTTTCAGCATTGTTAGTTGGAATTCTGTAAGCCTCACTTATCTGCATGTTGCAATCTTTTCCATACGTGGAAAGTTGTGTATTATGATTTCTCTAAACAGACTTTTTTATTCCATGGTGCTGTCTTTTAGTTTTTCTGTAACTCCAGTTAACCTTTAGTTTGGAGGAAGGTTCAGAGGTTGATGACTCAGCAGAAAAGGGTTACCTGAAGAGGGTAGATAAGAAGATACTTGCTCTGGAGGTTTTTTTTTTTTGTTTTTTTTTTTTTAAGAGCAGAGATATTTATTGAGAGAGAAAAAAGCTTCTGTCTGAGGGGAGAGAAGAAGTGTTCCCGAGAGGATTGCCTGGAGTGTTCTTTTTTTAATCTTAGTTTTAGCTTAGTGTTAGTGGATGGGAGAGGATCCCAAGAGTTAAAAAGTCTCAAAAGGATGATATCATAATCCCAAACCTTCATTTTTCTCTTGGGGAAGTAAGCAAAATTACCCATTATGAATTTGTGGTCCCCAACAGCTTTGTAGTTCAGGCTGGCTTTGAACTCACCATGTTAGTCAGGCAGCCGTCTTACATAGCCCTCCTAAGTGGGATTATAGTTATGTACCACCATGACTGCCACTATACTTAGAAGTTCTTGGGAAGATTTTTTTGTCTCTTTTCCCATGTTTCTCTCTCTGTCTGTCTGTCTCTCCATCTCTTAGTCTCTTTGTTTTTGTTTTTTATTTTTTGTGTTGGTCAAAGTAGAGTGAAGAGAAATGTCAGTTGATGTGAAGATCTTTTTAGTTATATTTTGCCTTTTAGTAATGTGTTCATGGCTTTTTATTTTTGTACAAAGATACTGTTCACCCCTTCACCTGTTTAATTTTACTTTGACCCTGTCACTGGGTTGTGATAAGAGCATTGCTACTGGTTAAAACAACATCAACAGATGTAATCATATATTGCTTACATGTGTTCAACCATTTTTTACACATGCACCCTTTCCCCATCCTCTTTACAGTCTGTATCAGTGATGGTGAACCTTTTTGATACAAGTACCCAAACTGCAACCAAAAACCCATTTATTTATCATAAAGTGCCAACACTGGAGTTAAACCTGAATACTGAGGTTTTAGCTTGGAAACAATTTATACATCAACATCTTTTGTCTTAGAAAAACAACATGTATGCCATAGGTTTACCACCACTAGTCTATACTGTACTGCTTTTAGCAGTGACTCAGATATGGAAGGAGAAGGTGAGGGAAGGATGAAAGAGGGCTGACAGTCATGAGGAAGAGAGGTAGGTAGGAGCAGTGATAGTTGGAGGCCTTTTATATTTGGAGTACAGGGGAGTGTTGAGGACTTTGATATTTGTGAGGCTGGGATGAAGGTGGGGGTATAATTTGGACTGAGGAAAGCTGTTTTGGTGGTTGGAACCTGTGGATGTATTTGTGCACTGTAAGGTAAGGGAGGGGCAGTGAAGGGCAAGGGGTCTAGGTAAAGTAAGAAAACACTAAAGAATAGGAAATAGAGGGCAGAAAGTTAATATGAGAGAAGATAGGAAAGACTGAAAGAACTGTATAGGAGAAAACACTGAATTTAAAAGCGAAAGAAACTAGCAAAAAATAATACTAATACAGAAGCAAGAATTAGAGAAAAGGATTAGAAAGAAAATAACTATCAAAGCATAAAAGACGAAAATAAAAAAACAAAACTCCAGTGGGAACCCAGATCAAACACTCCATCAAAAAAACAAACTTGCAGTTCCCACTTGTCTATTGTCCTGTGAAGCCACGTGTGCACATGGTCTCTTCCCCCTTCAGGTGGGGTGTGTGTCTGTGCTGCCAGTTTCTCCTCCACCTCTGGTGAGGTGTGTGAGTTTTCTTAAGTCCCACCTTAATTCTAGTTGTGTTTTGGGTGTTTTTAGCCGTAGTCTTCAGTCTCTCAGGTTGTGGGATAAGTTTCAAGAATTGGCCTTTTTAGCCAGCAAACAGAAGCTGCCATGATTCTCAGGCATGGGTTAGGGACCCATGCTTATTCCTGAGCATAAAGAGGATCACTGTTTAGGATTTCCTGCTCACACAGGAAATGGAAAGCTCAGGGAATGATTAGTCCCACCCTACCCACTTGTCAATATCCATGGTGGGACCCTGTGAGTGGGTGGGCACCCTCATTCTCCTCTTTCTACTTGAGTTGGGGAGGCCTTCCCTTGCCCACTGTTTAGCTTTTGATCAAGCACCTGAGTGCATACTGCAGGGATATAGTGTCCCTAGTGTTTTGGAGTGGTGGAGGTAGGGAGAGAGGGACAACAAACGCAGCCTATCCCAGAGCCTGGCCTTTGCAGTGCCAGTTCATTCCATCAGGCTATTAGGCACACTTGTGGCTGCTCCTAATGGAAGCAGGGGTGGGGCTGGTGCAGGTCAGCTGTACAGGCACCATTTCCCCTTTCAGGGATCCAGATAATTGGTTTGATCTACATGGATCATCTTTAGGATTTGTTTTCTGCTTCAGGGTGTAACTACGTCCACTACATTAGAGTACCTATTCTGTGAATGTCTTGAGTGATGCTGTGTCTCTGCTAGTCTGCCATGTGGCATCTCTCAGACTATAGAGGTTTCAGTCCAAGGCTGCTTGGCTCTGTCACCTTCATGCTGTGCTGAGTCAGCACATCATGGCCACTAGGGAAAGTGATAATGTTTTAATCATATGTAAGGAGTACCAAAATCACTGCTTCTGCCACAGGCACACATGCCTTTATCAGAAGAGAGTTGATTGTTAGTTCATCTAAACAGTGTTTTCAAAATACTAGTTTCGAATCACTGATCATTAGATGGTAATATAGAACTATGGTAGTTGAATATCTGTATTAGTTTCCTAGAGCTGCTATAACAAAATATTACAAATTCAATGACATAAAGCAGTAGGAATGTATTGCCTCAGTTCTGGAGAGTAGATGTCTTCATCAAGGTTTTAGACAGTGATGTTGTGGAAATGTGTAGAAGAGATGCTTTGTTTCTAACTTCTGGTGGTTTCCTGGCAATCTTCAGCATTCCTTGGCTTTTTACTTACAACACTGCATTTCCTGGCTTCATTGTTGGTTGACATTTTTTGCTCATGTTTGTGTGTATATGAATCTATTCAACTACTATTAAGCACTTTTCCCATCAGGTGATTTGCTGCTGGAAGTGGTATCTTCTATCGTTGCTTTCTGCACATAGCCTTCTTCCTCATTTTAACATTAAAAGTGAAATGTTTCAGTAAATCTGAGCTAACACGTATTTTTGATTTTTTTGGTGGGTATAAATTCTTGCTATAATTACCATCAACTTTAAGTAAGTTGATGTTTTAGGGTAAGTTTTCCTGAGGCCAGCAGTTTTTCACTGTCGTTTCAAATTGTCTTAGTTGCTTTTTTCTGCTGAGACAAAATACACAACACTCAAATTTAAGAGAGGAAAGGATTATTGTAGGTCACTTTGTAGAGGGTTCGTTTAGTCCATAGTTAGCTGGCTCTGAGTCAGGGTGGCCTAGCAGCAGGGCATCCCAGAGGAGAAACAGTTGATGGCAGGCAGAAGACAGCAAAGCAGTGAAGTAGCAAAGAAGCAGCACTCACACCCAGGGCGGGGCACCATAAATCCCACCCAGAGCTGTGCCACGGCTATCTCCACAGTTTAGTAATCACAATCCCAGCAGCACACACTCTAGATCCAGCCACCTCTGAAGAGCCCCACCTGTGGTCACCTGAGCTTTGGGAGGGACATCTAGATAAACCATAGCAGCAAGTATGTTTTAAACACTAGTTTGAGAGGTTGAGTTTAGGAGGACTTAAATATGAAATGTAAGGTGTTTCTAAGTGCTTTTTTTTTTTTTTAATATCTCCTTTCATGAAACATGGAGGATTATTTCTTTTTGTGATTTTTTAATGTGTTTTCATAGGGCTATGTATAACATTGGTTTGATTTCCATTCATGTATAACTGTTTGATTGTATTATATGTGAATAATATGTAGATTTCTATTTTTAGTTCTTAAAGTGGAGGGCTAGTTTAAAACTTTTTGTCATTTTTAATTCAGGTGTATAGAGCTGCATAATTCCTTTGTAAATACTGTTGTCTCATAAACTTTATTATGCTACATTTTTATTTAATTCTAAAAATGTTCTAATTTTCTAGTGATAGTCTTTATTGACCAGTGATTTATTTTGATGTGTATATTTTAAAAATTCCACTGGAGAATTCCTGTTATTTTCCTACAATTTAAGTATTTTCTCTTGTATTGATGTGTTCATTCATGGCTGTTTAGTTATGCATTTACAGCACGAAAGCAGCCATAGACAGTGGGTAAATGAATGGGCAAAGTTATATGCTGAAAACTTCTTCATTCAACATAATGAACTGGATTTTTTCTGTAGTTTGCGTTGTGGCCAGAAAACTGAGATACAATTTCAGTCTTTGATACATTTAATGAGGTGGTTTGTTCATGCACAATGTGATGTATCTTGGAGAGTAGTTTGTGTGTATTGGAATCACATGTATTCTCTTGTGTGGGATGGAGTACTGTATGTCTGTTGTAACAGATTAGTTAACAGTATTCTAAATATTCTGTATCCTTCATGGGTTTTTTTTTTTGTGGTTATTCTATTACTGGTACAGGAAAATGAATACCGTTCATTCCTGTGGGAAGCCCTGTAATTGGCTGCCACCTTATATCTGCAAGCAGCAGCCACCTTAACCCCCTCTAGGAGTTAAGTTTGGTAGTTAAGCAGCTCCTTGCCTAGCCTGTTTGGCCTATTCAGGGATTATGTTAATCAGCCCACTTTATCAGCCTACATGGGAGAAATTTGAATTAACTTATAACCCTCGGTCTTGCCTCTGTTGCTAAGTTACCTGCTGATGTCTCAGAACCCAACTCCCTCCTTCCCCAATACCCTATATATTTGTTAATCTTTCTTTGAATAAACAAGACTTGATCAGAATTTTGTCTTGTCTCCATTCTTCGTGTCTCTTGTCCCTTCTCATCCCCACTGCGTCTCTAGCGTCTACGTTGACTCACCCACGGGCCAGGACAAGTGGCACCCAATGTCAGACACAAGAACTGAGGACTTCGTGAGGGATGCTGTTCGTGGACCCAAAGTAGAAAAAAGGAAAAGAAAATAAAGGACTTGGCGACGTGGGAGCCTGCCGCACCGCTGAACCTCGGTAAGTGAACAGCAATTATGGGACAAGAAATTAGCCAGCATGAGATTTTTATTGAAAGTTACAGACACAAAGGGTAAAGGAAAAAAACATTAAGCAATTATGTCTATTAGGGCAAGAAATGAGCCAGCATGAGATTTTTGTTGAAAGGCTTTAAAGACATGAAGAGTAAAGGAAAAAATTTAGTAATTGTGTCCATTAGGGCTTAATAAACTTTTATCTTGGGAGCAAAAGTGACCCAGTAATTGCTAATGCGGAACTCCTTCCAGGCTTAGCACACTGCAGCCCCACCCCACAACAGGTGGCCGGTGCAGACAAAGCCCTTAGCGTGACCCTAACCATGTACCCTCCCCCATACCATAATGGCCACACTGCTCCCACTTCAGCGTGTATAACTTTTGATACTAGGAAAAAATTAAGAGGTCAAATTGAAGTTTTGAACAACAGATTGAACTGGAAAAAGAACATCAGGAGTTAATAGCCTAATTAGAAAGGCTAAAAATCGAAAGTTCTAAAATAGAATGTAAAACAAACCCCCGAGTTTCCTCTGGGATTTCTCCTGCTCAGTGACCCCTCCTGAAGGGCATGATTTCTAATTTTACCCCCGGCCTAACCCAATATTGAAGCTAGATGGTATGGAGGCTTTCTCTGTGACTGAAACGATGGACGCAGAGGGCGGAGTTTTCCGCCAATACTCTGGTTTCCATTTCAAACTGATAAAGAGAATTAAAAACAGTGGTTGTATAGTAGGGAGACACAGCCGTGTATACTCTTGCTGTTTTGGATTCTTTGGCTGAGGCTGGCTCACACATACAGATTGGCAAGGATTGGCCTGAGCAACTTTATCAGGTGGGGATTATCTTTTGTGGAAATCAGAATATATAGAAAATTATGAAGAGACCGCCAGGCACAGTACACAATCTGGCAGTGGGGGGTGGGACCTTGATATATTAATAGGGGAGGGCGTCTATGCAGACAGAGAGGCCCAAAAGCAATTTAGCCCAGCACTTGTCACTCAAATTCAAACAGCAGCTGCTCAAGCATGGAGAAAACTGCTTACAAAGGACGATATGAGTTCCTCTCTCACAAGCATTAAGCAAGGACCTGATATATGCCTTTGCTCTGACATTGGAACTGCTTACCAGCAAGGCCTTGCTATAGCTGCTGCCTTGCAAGAATTTATAGTTAAGCATTTCTTATCTCAAAAGCATAAACAAAAATGTTTTACCTGTGGAGAAACTGGTCATTTTGCAAAGAACTGCAAAAAGGACTCCAAAGATAGAACATATTAATATTAAGCATATAAAAGGCATAATTAAAAGATCACATCTGTTGATAAAATAAAAAAGGGGAGTGGTATCATACAAGGGGGCCACCTAGAAATATGCTATTTCATGCCTTATTCATCCTTAATTTTTAAAACTTGGATGCTGCCAGAGAATCAGCAGCGACCTGTTTTTGCCATACTGAAACACAAAAGCAATTTGCTTCTGTACTATGGAGAGACCCCCTGACTAATTCATGGCATGGTCCAGACCCAGTCCTTTTCTGGGGACGAGGATCAGTATGCATTTACTCTACAGAGATGAAATCTGCGATATGGCTGCCAGAGCATTTGGTTAGACAAATAGATCAAATGCAACAAATACAGGATAATGTTACAGATGACTCCAGGGACAAAAATGATCCCTGAGAGATTTTTTCCCAGCTCTTGTTTTTCAGATGATGGAACTAACAGCTTGGGTCCTGTCCCTTGGGATTATGATGATTCTACGGCTGCCAGAAAAGGGAGGCTTTGGACCCCCTTGCAATGCAAGGGCTCTGAGTGCCACTCTGTTGGGTTCCCCATGTGATTGAAAGGGAGATATAGTTAAAACTAAGCCCACCTCTTACACCAGAATGACAAATTACAATGATAAGATGACATACCTTTGATACAGCTCCTAAGTGGGAGGAGGCAATGCACAAAAATGGGTATGTCTCCCCAAGCCGCCTATAAGGAAAAATAAGGATCACCAAAATAAGGATCAATTAGATCCATGTCCTGACTTAAAGTGTAGTGCCAGCCTCCCCTTTAGAGTGCAGCCTATAGGTTTCAGAGATTCCCCTTATCTCCAGGGAAGTTCTCATAAAGACACCTCTGACATTGAGGTTGGGTTTGTCACCGTCACTAACTGCAGTTCTAGAATTAGTTGGACCATAGCTTGGACTCATTAGGCACTTTTCTTTTTAATAAGTTGATGGCTTTTGTCAAACAACAGGTAAATGCCATAAAAATGCAACCTATACAGGTCCATTACCACAGGCTTAAAATGGCTGATACAGAAAATTACGCGGAGCCTGCAAAACTGTATTTTGATAATGCTTTGTGAAAGCATGCTGCCTACCCCATTTCTCTTACCTTGGTGCGATAGACTGGACAGCCAGAGACGGGCAATTGGGCCTCACACAAGATGCCAACCTCCACTTAAGACAGGAACTGGGCCTCTCGCTGCCCTGCCTTCCAGGGACAGGTAAGGCTAGATTGGCCCCCGCTGTGGAAGTGCCCTGACCCACGACAGGCACAGTCTCCTCAAGGATGCAGCTTCTTACATGCCTCTTATATTTTAAAGTAAAGGGGGACCTGTGGGAAGCCCTGTAATTGGCTGCCACCTTATATCTGCAGTCAGCAGCCACCTTAACCCCTCTAGGGATTACGTTTGGTAGTTAAGCAGCTCCTTGCCTAGCCTGTTTGGTCTATTCAGGGATTATGTTAATCCCACTTTAGGAGCCGTGCATGGGAAATTTGAATTAACCTGTAACTCTCGGTCTTGCCACTGTTGCTAAATTACCTGCTGACATCTCAGAACCCAACTCCCTCCTCCCCCAATACCCTATATGTTTGTTACTCTTTCTTTGAATAAAGGAGACTTGATCGGAATTCTGTCTTTTTTCCATTCTTCGTGTCTCTTGTCCCTTCTCATCCCCATTCCCTCTCTAGCATCTATGTTGACTCACCCACGGGCCAGAACACATTCCATGAAATATCTTCCTTTTTGCATTGAAGTATTTTCAGAGTTATTAAGTTTATATATGGCATTTATTTATTGTTGTATCTTTTGCTTTGTTGACCCTTTTATCATTACGAAATATTCAATGATATTTCTCATTTTTCTGCTATTTCTATAGACACTAGCTACATTGTAGGCACTAATTATCTTTTTCTGTGTATTGTGTCATTAAATGTAAAATGTGTCTTTGGTAGAAAACATAGACAATTTGATCTTTTAAGTACAGTTTAACAGAGCTTGTTATTGGAATGTTTAATTCACATTTAATGTAAATACTGGTGTGCTTACCATCATGTCTGCCATTTTCTCTGTTTTCTAGATTTCTCACATCTTATCATCTTGTTTATTCCTTATTACTCCTTATTTTGTGTTACACAATTTAAAAAATTTTAAATTTAACTCTTCTGGATTTTGTAGCTTTCACTTTTTATTTTTAGTGATTGTTTCTAAGATTACTATATTCATCTTTTAAGTTTCCTTGACATTCATCAGTTTATACTTATTCTGGTAAAATAGCTTTGCACCAACATAGCCTTATTTTTTTTCTGTCTATTATTATTGTATATATTATAACATACATATATCTAATTATGTATGTTTGTATATCCAAACTGTTATGTTGTAATTATTTGAATTTATTTTTAAAATTAAAACATTAATAAACAGTTGTTGATTGTCCTTGGTGCTTTTCTACTTGTGTCTCGCTTGACATCTGATATTTTTCCTTTCAGCACAATGAACTTTAATATTTCTTATTATTAGTACATTTTCTCTGATTATTAAATTCTAGGAAGGTCTCTATATTTCTGTAAGATAGCTTCACTTAATGCTAGATTTATGCCTTGTTTTGTGTCAGCACTTTGTATGGTTTCATTGCCTTAATCCTCTTACCATTTTGACAAGATATCCATTACTAATCATAGCACTGCTTTCTATGTGATGAGTCATATTTGTCAAAGTACTCTGAAGATTTTGGTCTTTAATCGTGATTTGGATCTGAAAAGCTTGTGAGTTGAAGGCTTTTCTGATCTTGTAGCATTCAGAGGAGACAGGTATTTGGGAGGTTGTTATTGTTTGGATCTAAAATGTCCCCTGAAGGACCCATGTGTTCAAAGTGATGCTTTTGGAGGTGACTAGATGGAGGTCAGTGGATTAATTTGCTGATTAGTTCGTACCTGAATATGCTGATAGGAAGTGGGCCAAGTTAAAGGGAGCTCACTAGAGGAGTACGTGGAGGAGTATATCCTACCCCAGTGTTGAATAACCCATGGCACGCATGTTTTCCTTTTAAGACAAATGATGTTAATGGGAGCTACTTTTTTAAACTAAAACCTCAGTATTCAGATTTATTTGCAGCATTGGACTTTGCAGTAAATAAGTGGGTTTTGGGTTGTAGTTTGAGCACTCATCTCTAAAAGCTTCTCCAGCGCAGTCACCTACATCATGCCTTTCCTATGTCTCATGTTATTCTCTCTTTCCCCTTGTCCTCCCCCCTCCTCCTCCCCCCTCTCCTGTGTACTCTACCTACTTCCCTCTCTCCCCTCTCCTGTCTCTTCTGTGCTTTCCAGCCATCATGAGATGAACAGTTGCTCCACCATGTGCTTCTGCCATAAAGCTCTGCTGTGCAAGCCCAGAAACAGTGGAGGCGGGTAACCATGGATGGAAAACTGATACTGAACCATAGTAAATGTTTCCTCCTTGAACTTAGTTTTCTTGCCTATTTTGTTACATTTATGGAAAAGCTGACTGTTTGACCATATTTCTAGGTACTGTATTGATTCTATTAGATATTTGGTGAAATACTAACATTTGAATGTGTTTCATTCAGACTTGGAGATTTGGGTTAATATTTAACTTTCTTTTGTCCTTTTTGTTGCCTTTGTCTCTCAGTACACATGTGGTGGGGTACTTCTTGTCTCAGATCTTTGCAAGGCAGGCACTTATGTAGCTGAGCTAAATCCCCAACCCATCTTGGATCTTTGAAGCTCTTTTTCCTTCCACTTTGTTGAGTTGGATATTTTCTATTGGTATTGTTGTACTCTAAGAAAATAGCTTCGTTATATGTGTATTATAGCAAACCTGCAACGTGGCTTACTAAATGTGTTTTTTTATCCTTTTTCCCTAACATGTCAGTTACTCTCCTCTGTAAAGAATTGTAAGAATCTCACCTAATTGATATGTTAACCATTGTTGCCCTCTACAAACTACAGAAGTTGTGCTAAAACAAGCTAACAAGGGTTGTTAATCACTGTTAGGCGCCTCTATTCTCCGCTAAAGAGCTAAAGAAAACTAGAATGGCCCATTTATTTACACTTGTTTAAAGTAACCTGCTTGTGTGCAGAGAGATTTGCGTATGAGTTTAACCCTTTACCTGACCTTGACACATAACCGCCATTTTCTGTTCTGTATGGCACCTTATTGCCTCCCTCTCCCCTCACCTATATATCTAGGCCATAAAGAATTTGGGTTTCTGGTGACCTCTTCCCGACCCGGTGATGATCTGTCATAAAATGAGCCTGCCCCAAATTTTAAGAACTGTTTAGCTTCAAAGAAATTACTGGGAAATACTATGGCCCAAACCCCAATCGGTGCTTTCCTTTTGTTTTGTATGCATCAAATGAGTTAGATATCAGATCTTGTAAAACTTAAGTTTCAGCTTCTTGTAACTCTTGACCCCTTCACACCCACTAGCGAAAATGAGCTGTCCTGGGATAATTAACTGTCCACTTTCTTCCCCAAATATTGCTGCAGATGTGCCACTCCGAGATAATGTCAGTCTGTAGGATGGGAGTAATTTGAGAAACACCAGGAACTCCCGAGATTGTCAGAGCTAAGTGGGCAGCAATACAGTTTCCAGACTCGGGTCAACAAGTTTGATGGCTCTGCAGGTTTCTTTGTTTCTCTCCCCCCCGCCCCTTTTTCCTCCAGCCTCTTTTTAAAGTCCTCCCTTCAGTCTCTGGGACACAGTCTCCAAATTGGCTCCCGGAGACTGGTCGCCAGGCCTGGAAATAAAGCCTTTGCCACCTAAATTTTCGGTCTCTTGCCTCCTTGGATTTTATACTGGGGCCCAAGTTATAACAGTATATTTTTAAATCATTTATTCCTTAATCTGCTATTTCCTGTTTAGTCCATCTAATAAAGATTTACATTTCCAATTTTAGTTATTTTGCTTTTTAACCTTAAAATTTAGATTTGGTTCTTACAGTTGGTTCTTTATTGACATTTCTGTGTATGTAAACTTTATATTTATACTCCTAAATATTTGAATATTTCTCACAAAGTCTTTTCTCATAAAATATGTAGGTCTGTATAGGCTGTTTTCATTGACTTGGTTTCCTCTAGTATATTTAAAACTTAACTGTTTCTTTGCTAACAATTTTTGTTTGTAAGCTAGACATTTTATGTAATATAGGAACTCCAAATTCTGTATCTAAGATATTTTTGATGTATTTTGTTTTAATTTAGATATTGGCTGGACTCATTGTGGAATTTTTCTCACTTGTGGTGAGAAGTTATTGGCTGTGCCTTTCAGTTTTTAAAATTGTTTATTGAGTCTTTATCCTGGCTCTCCAAGGGTGGCCGCTATGTCTTATAGTTTTGTGGTCAGTCAGTGACTTGGTAATGGATTTATACCAGACTCTTGAGTGTAGGCCTTCTACCTTCTTTTTCTGTGTGCAGGATGGGGGATGTGTTCAGCACTGCAGCCAATGTTTTTATGTTTTCTTTGTTTCTTTTTTAAATGCTTCATGTCTCCAGTGTGCTGCATGCGTCATTCAGAGTTAACCAGTATGGAGAGCCCTTTCCCACTACTTTTCTCAGTCCACAAGTTTTAAATTTTAATCCTATGGAGAGGTTACTGGAGTTCTATCGAGTTTAATTCTGATCTACCACTTCCAGGGCAACCTAAGGTGAGAATAAAGACATTAAGTCATATATATATAGTTATGGGGAACCAAGGGAGTCCTAAGTCCAGCCAAGATGGTAGTTCATGGGGAGACCACAATCAAGAGCCAACCCAGGTTTCAGTCCTTCATGAGAGGAGTGGCTTAGAGATGAATGACAGAGTGGTGGGAAATATGTGAGTGCCATGAGCTGGGCTAGGTATGAGGCCTGAAATCACCTCAGCAATTGTAGAGGGAAAGAAATGCAGAGAGAATAATCTAGTAACACAACTGAAATAGTATCTAATATTTTGGGGTTTGTGCTTCAGCTCTAATGTACAATTTTTTCTGCCCTGAGAAGTTGTAGCCTCGCCTCTTTAGACTTGATACCAGCCAATAGCATGGAGCACTGCTTTTCATTCCAACCATACTCAGTTACTGTTCTCAGGAGTGCGTGTTTGTGAGGGGCGCAGCAGTTGTCATCCTGCTTCAAAGATTACACAGGGACACCTCAGCCAGCCCAGGTTACATTGCTTAAAGCCAATTGAAAGAACAAATAAGTGGCCTAGCCAGCTCTGTGCATGTCAGTACATGGAGATAGGGCTAAGTTTATCCAAAACGGAGATAACTGCTCTTTTTTCAAGGAAAGTTATCTGGGTGGTTCCCCACAAGCCAGGAATGTTTGGAAAACTCATTTTAGCACCTTATGTTACTAAAGTCAATAAAATTTTTGACTCTTCTGTCACTGTCTAGTAAGAGGGACTATGACTTTTGGTTAACAGGTTATTTCGGATTTCTTTCTTGACTTGTAAAGCTAAAAGTTTACATTTGCACTCTGAATCATTTTGGCTCCCTCTTACAGTAAAATTGCTGATTTTTGCAGTTACACAAAATTATAGCCTTACCAATTTAGAAGAGGATGAAACCTTACTCCTAAGTCACAGACCCAACAATTCTTTTCTGAAGCTGTATCAATTCAGAAATAAATGCTTCTAAATTTATTCTTTTTTTCTAGTTCATTAGGAAGTTAATTTGTTAATGAGTAACTTGATCCTGTTGATAATTTATTTTACCCTTTTTTAGAATGCAGTAGTTTTACATTACTTCTTACTCCATGTTAGGTTTTGTGGTGCAGTTGAGAAAGGCAGATAAGAAAAGCCTTTATTGCGGGTGTAAGTCGGCTGCTGGAGACTACAGGGACCCTCACACGGGAAGCTGGGGAATGGATTTGATGGAATTTGGTGTGGTGCAAACTGGATCTTGGTGTTGGGAGATGACTGGCAGATCTTTGGCATGCATGTGAAAGAAGAGCAGAAAGTTTATCTTGGGCTTGGAAGAACATGGATGGAAGTTAGTACTGGAGGGACACACTGACATTCTAGAGCCCAGTGCCAAGGTGGGCAGGCTCCATGATGAGTGGTAGAGTCCCATATGAGTGACCAGGTATAACTTTCATTGTTTTTGGACTTTTCTTAAAGTTTGGAAACATTTTTGATTGATAACTGATACATATGTGGTTTCTACTGTTATGTAGTGTGAAGACATCAGACAATCTGCAAAACTTGTCAGTAGTTCTATTGTTAAAAACTGCTAGAGCTAAAGAAGCCTGATCCCTTAGGAGTAAGCTTTCTTTGTTTAAATTGCAAGTGTAGGTTACTCATTGGAAATTCCACTCTGGTTGTTCAGAACCACAACTCCTGAAATTTTCACTTAGTATTTTATCTTCAGCTTCCAGGCCCCTGGGAGGTCTCATGAATTTTGCTATATGTATTTGTATCCTAAAAGCCTAATGCAAGGACTTTGGTGGCTAATACAGTTGTCACAAACCATAAGTTATAGTCATTTAAATTTAATTTAAACAAAATAAAATCTTACTACTTTTTGTTGTTTTTGACACACAGTCTCTGTATGTAGTTCAAGGTAGGCTTGAACTGGTGACAGTCCTTTGGCTTTAGCCTTCAAAGTGCTGAGATGACAGGCATGAGCCACCATGCCTGGCCAAAATAAACTTAGTTTCTCTTTAGCACTTAGCACATTTCAAATCCTCAATAGCACATAATGCTGGTAGCTACCATAGTAGACAGCAAAGCTGTATATGCTTCTATGGTGGAAGTTCTATTTCACAGAATTGCTCTTGGGCATCCCATGGAGCTTTCTGGAGCTCTTTTTCAACACATTCTTATCTCTCTTGTACCCTGATTCACAATTCTTGTCCTCTTAACAGTCTCAAATTGAGATCTGCAGTGTTTGTGCAGTGAGACCTCTGCTCATTTTTGAACTTCAGTTTCCTATTCCAAGTTTTGGAAAGTGCCCTCAGGTATAAAGTTAGGTGACTGAAATCAGTGTCTTATCTTTCAACTGCACTGTTGACCAGTGCACATAGTTACTTTTAATATGTTTCTGGTTTGGACAAGTTCAGTACCCGTTCATCCATCATGACCATTACCCACAGTAGTTTTTATTTTTTATTCATTTATTTTTATTTTTTCTCTTTGAGACAAAGTCTTGCTCTGCAGTTCAGGCTGGGCTTAAGCTCATTTTGTAGCTCAGGTTGGCCTTAAACTTGTAAGGATGATCCTGCTTCAGACTCCAGAGTGTTAGGGTTCAGGTGTGTACCACCATGCATGACTTCCCCAGTAGTTTTTAATGATGCTTGTAATCCTTCATTTTACTGTTGAACAAATATTCCATTGTTCTTTTAATCTGTTCATTTAGTGTATGGCTTATGCACCTTTAATTTCTTTCAGTAGTTATATCTTATGTAACTATAAAATACAAAAATAGGAAATAAGTTATGTGTAAAATGTATACATATGGTTCCATGTCATTTTACTGTGTGTATAAATTTTTGTTAGCACTACCATATTCCTAGATGTGGAACTAGCGAGGTTAGTCTTACTTGTCTGATCTGCTACTGGTTTTAATCTTGGTTGTATTCAGTCAAACTGGGGGGAGTCAGATAACATTTATCTGATCTGAAATCGCTTTGACTGGATGACTGGGGTGACTTGGCTGTCCACATATATCTTTCCCATTCTAGCAGATTACCTAGCCAGACCAGCTATGTATCTTTTGTGTTGGCAGAAGGAAAGAGAAAGCAAGAAAAATTTTGTAGGTCCATAGATCCCTTGTCTTACTTTATCAGCCAAAACAAATCAGAGACAAGTCTAGATTCTATGGAAAAATATGTCCTCCATTTCTTGTGAGACCCTATTGGGAAATCACATAGTAAAAGTTATGGAGAAAAGGACAAATAAATAGACCAATGTTGGCAATTTGTTATATGGAATGTAAAATTTTATTGTTATAAACATTTGGATGCATTTATCTCTGTAGTATAACGCTTAAGATCTTTGGGGAAGATACTTAGGAGGCCAGTAGCTGGATCACATGTAATTTCTAACTTTTGTTTTTTGAAGGGAAACTACTAGTTTTATCTTCCCACCAACAACATAGAAGTGTTCTTTTTCACAACAGCCATGTCAGCTTTCATTACTTTTTGATTTCCTGATGACTAAATTCCATCTAGAGTAAGATGGAATTTTAGTATTGTTTTAATTTTCATTTCTTCAATGGCCAGAGATAAACACTTTTTCCATATAATTGTTGGCCACTTATACCTCTTCATCTGTGAAGTGTCTGTTAATTTTACTTTCCCATTTCTTAACTGGGTCATTAATTTTAGGTGATTTTTTTTTTTTTTAGTTCTTTATATATTCTAAATATTAGTCCTTTGTCTGAGGAGTAGCTGGCAAAATGTTTTCCCGTTCTGTGGCTTGTCTTTTCATTCTGCTTATTGATTCTTTCACTGTATAGAAGATTTTTAGTCACATAAAATTCCATTTTTCAATTCTTACTGTTACTTCTTGTGCAACTGAAGTTCTGTTTAGAAAAGTCTTTCCTACATCTATGTCTTCAAGAGTTTTATCTATTTTGTCTTTCACTAGATTTAATATTTTTGTGTTAAACTTTTGATCTTTGATACATTTTTTATAAATTTAGAACGTGGTGAGAGATATGGATCTAGTTTCATTCTTCTGCAAACTTATGACCAGTTTTTCCAGCACCATTTGTAAAATAGGCTTTCTTCCAAAATATGCTTTTCAAATAACAGTGTGTCTTGGGATGTCCCCATACTTTCTATTCTGTTCCATTAGACCATGTATCTGTTTTTGTTCTACTACTATGCCGTTTTTTTGTTTTTTCTATTGCTTTGTAGTACAGCTTGACATCTGGTATACTAAGGCCTCCTGTTTTATCCTTGTTGCCTAAAATTGCCTTTGCAATTCTGACTCTTTTTCTTGGGAATCTCTTGGGTTTCATCTTTTCTGGCATTTACCCTTGATCAGCTCCCCTGGACTCTACTCTGTCCTCCTATTGTGAACTTTGGTTCTTACACCTTTTCTTTCTTTTGTCTTTTTTATTTTTTTTGAGATGAAGTTTCACTGTGCAGTTGAGGCTGGCTTTGAACCTTACTTTGTAGCACAGGCTGGCCTCACACTTGCAGCAAACCCCCTCCCCCAGCATCCTAAGTGCTGGGATTATAAGCTCATGTCTAGCTTTTCTAATCACCACCTAGTAGATTTATTCATCCTTCAGAACAGCTTTGCTCTCAGTTTGATTCTTTTTTTCTGAAAACGGCCTTTACTGCTATGTGGTTGTTATTCCTTGTCCTCCACCTCTGCCCCAGGCTCACACCCCAGATGCTGTTGGCAGTCTTGTCTTGTGACCTCTGTCATGTATCCAACTTGCCAAGCATGTCCTCACAGCCCATGTCAGCATGCTCAGTAATTCCATGTACATTTCAAGTAATCGTAGTCAGCTGAATTAAAGCCATTGGAATACATAGCTTTGGATCACCCTCCCAAGGTTGGGGAAGGTAGAGTGAGTGGAGTAAGAATGAGAGTTAGGGTTAGTAATTATAGAAGAAATTCAGCGATCTCTGTGGTTATTGCAGTTCTTTAGAGGGCTGATATGAATTTCCCCCCCATTGCCTTAATTTATAGAAATGAGCAAATACTGAACTATGGATACAATGTGGTTTTTTTGTTGTTGTTTTTCCCCTCAGTCATTGACAAATAAATGGTAGAGCTGGGAGTATAGCTCATTTTCTTTTTTTTTTTTAAATTTTATTTAAGGAGAGAAAAAAAAAAGCAGAGAAAGGCTACAAGTTATACAGATTTGCAGAAAAAAAAACAGTAGGAAATCACTAGTTAATGGATTACATATTGTCATCTTAGAAATAATTGTTCAAGTCACAAAATTAAAGCTTGTAAAGTGGACATTCCAACAGTGAGACTGCAAACAGTTCTGTTCAATGATCCAACAAAACTCAGTGATATCATTATCTGTCTTATACACTTATATATACATGCAGTTATATCGTTTAGAGCACTTTCTTTTCCTCTCTTTTGTACAATGACAATTACCCATTTTGGGTTTTGTTGCTCCCACAGTTCTTATTACTTTTTTGGAAGGGAGTAGAACCAAATGTGACATAACAGAACAGAGTCAATCAAATCAAAAGGGTGGCCATAATAGATAATGTAAAAGCATAATACAAGGTGATCAACAATGGTTACCATAATGCCTCCTGCTATCTCTAATAGAATTGCCTATATCATCAGTTATAATAAAATTGAACAAAACAATAAAGAACAAAACCGACAAAACCAAAACATTAGAGACATTATAGGTCTTCAAAAGTAGATAATAGTCAACGAGAATGGGCGTTATAATGAACCTCACTATCTTCACAGCTGTTGCTTAAACTTTCGAACCTGGTACTATCAAGCAAAACAGAATAGGGGGACATTAGTCAAAAACAAGATGGTGAGAGTAATACAGGGCTTTAAATCAAGATAATGGAAAGTCAAAGTGGGTTACTATAATATATCCTGCTATTTTTTATTTATTTTTCCCTTAATTAAAAGGATAAAAATAAAAAAGTAAATAATGAAGTGGAGATTGAGATAAAAGAGGGCATAACAGCAAAACAGCACAGATCAAAACATAACCATTTAAGCAGAACAGTGTTTCACTACAAGATAATCCTGACATAAAAGTAGTCACCATATTGTCTTTCCTTGAAATCTTTGAGTATAACTTCGTATACTGTAACATCAAGTATATCAAAACAATGTAAAACCATTTAAGAGAATGACAGCATTACAGGGTATTTAGAATCAACCAACCGAAAACAAACAATGGTTTCTGTATAGTCTCCTTGTCTTTAAAAGTTTTTGCTTATACTATCGTATATAATAAAATCCAATAAGAAACAACCTGTTTAGACCAATGGAGACAGAAGAACAAAAGCTTGATGAGACTTCAAAACAAGATGATACTAAATCAGTATTACCTATTAAGACGTCATGTTCTCCAAAATAGCTGTTCCTGTCATCCAATCTTCTCTGCCTCATTTCTGTTGAGCTCTTTTTCTGTCATTAGTTGTCAGTTTGTCTTCTTCATTTTGTTTTCTGCTCCATTCATTGTGGCCTCTCTGCCACTATTTCTGTATTCTTTGTATTTTTCTTTTTTAGAATATCCTGTAGTATTCTCTGTAAAGTTGAATTGGTGGTTGCATATTCCCCTAGTTCCTCTTTATCCTGGAAGCACCTTGTTTTTCCATCAATTTCCAGGGATAGTTGTGCAGGATATATCAATCTTGGCTGGAGATTATTATCTTTCAAAGCTTGAATTATTTCCCCCAACGCTCTTCGTGATTTGATGGTTTGTGCAGAGAAATCTGCTGTAATTCTGATGGGTGTTCCCTTGTACGTGGTCTGTTTCTTGTCTCTGACAGCTTTTAATATTCTGTTCTTGTATTGAATTTCTGGAATTCTTGTTCTTAATTCTTAAGTTATGGATCTTATCATCTTCTAGTCTTTGTATTATTGCTGTTTGTTTCTTTGTTACTTTTAAGAAGTGTTTCATTTCATTCTCCCATATTACAAATCTGCCCTCCAGTTCAGATAGTCTGTCCTTAGTTTCTTTCAAGCTGTTATGCCAGTTTTCGATAGAGTTTTTAGTTTCCTGGTAGTCTCTTTGAACCTGCTTCACGTATTCTATACTTTCTCTATTTTCTTGATCAAACAATTCTCCCCTTTTTTTCTGATCTTCCATTCCACCATCTGTTTTTTCTTGGGTGGTGCTTAGCATTTCTCTAACTATTCTGCTTATTTCTAGCTTCAGGTCATTAATAACTTCATTCCTGAACTGATCTATGAGGCTCTCTATATGGCGCTTTATGTCTATTGGTGCGGTGTCCGCTATTGCCTGTTTCTCAGGTTGGGGGCCGAAGGGCCTTTCTTGTTGCTCCCTCTTCCCATATTCTTTGTTCCTTATATATGCAAGCGTATATAGGAGGCCCAGCTTCCTTTCCTGTCAGCCACAATCTGATTGAATTGTGCCGGCTAGGTGTTCCTGCCCACCGCAGCACACCAGGAAGTTGCAGATCAGGCAGCCTATGCGGGGCCCGCCCCTCCAGGTCACCCTCAGGCTCTGGGATCTGGGTTGTGCTAACCCACTGGGTCTCAGCCAGCAGTGTCACGTAGGCTAGGCACTTCTCACCAATCCCGCTTGAGAGGGGGATACGTGGCTGAAGTCGCCGTAGCACCCCGTTCCCGGAAGTCTGCCCAATCCCAGAATGTCCTCTGTTGGAGTCTCCCAAACCGTGGAAAGAGTGTCAGTTTCTCTCACTCACCTCACCGCAAGTCAATGCACAGCTCCCTGCCCGTCCTGCTTTGAACTCCGTTCACCGATTCCCGTTCTCAGAGCTTCTGCGCGTCTCTCTCCCTGCTGAGCCGATGTAGATGCAGCCACCACGTGGCGGGAAACCCAAATCGCGGCTTCCAATGCCGTTGCCTCCAGCTTCCACACTGAGGCTTTTCTGTTCCTGTTATAGCATCAGGATTGCACTCCAAGTTGGTTTCTCTCAGCCCAGTTCGTTCTTGGGTCAGCAGGACATATCTCCACCTGCTCACGACTCCTTACTCCGCACCATTCCTGAATTCCAAGCTGATTCTTTCAGAGAGCCTCCATAGCTGCTGCTATCTGTCCGCCATGTTCTCCCGGAAGTCGCTCATTTTCTTTTTAGTCAGTGCTCTTCTTGTCAGGTTACTTCACAATAAAGAAATTTCAGGAAAAAAATTTGCTTTCTTTTCCTTTCCACTTCTATCTCTCCACCCTTTACTAGTTCCTTTTCTTTTGGTTAAATGGAGAATATGCATTTGGAGAGCCTCCTGGTCCTCAGGTTTAATCATGAGGCTGTCTTCTTAGGAAGCCACCCAACTGTGGAAACTATATGCAAATGTTTTATTGTCTCATTCCTAATCAGCTTTTCCCTTCCACTGGAATGGGTTGTTTTTCAGTGTGGCATTGAGATTAATCATAGCTTCTCATTGCAACCGATGGGGCTACTATACTTTATAGTCTGGTTGAGGCAGGATGGGTATTGTGTAGAAAATGTGTGAGAATGACATGGGAATGGCATCTAAGGGTAGGAGAGATGGGAAGATGAGGAGAATTATAATCCCAAATATCGAGTTCTGTCATCCAAGTATTAAAACCCTCTTTCTAGTTTTCCTCACAATGCAAAAAGTTGTATTTGTAATCCCATTGAGATGTTATTGGAATCTCAGCAAGTCAGTTCCACTCTACTAGCACCAGTGCAACCCATGATGAGTGGAAAGACACCAAGATGTATTCCAAGTTAAGGGCTGCCAAGGGGTTCTAAGGCCATTCCTCATTAGGACAAACACACAAAGGCCTTGATCCTAAGCCTCTCCCAGAATTTATCTTGTGAAGAAGGGAGATGGCTTAGAGATGAATGACAGTGAGAATGGTGGGAATTACATAGGTAACTTGAGTTGGCTGGCCAGGTGGAAGAATGACATCTGTAAATTGCAGAGATAGAAATAAAGATATGCAGAAGGACTAATTTACACAATCTAATTAAGATAACAATGGAATTGTTTTAGGAGGCTGTTGCTTTGGTTTCTGATATGCAAACTCTTGTGCGCTGGGGAGTCATAGCCACTTTATCTTGAGGCTTGTACTCAGTTGACATTCTCGGAGCTATTGACTCTAACATCTCACTGTGCTCATGTCCTGTACATGTCCTATACAGAGAACACTATGCAAGGAAACAGGACTGTCTGTTGACTTTAGAGTGCACACTAGCACCTCAGCTAGCACTATTTGCAATGCTTAGAGCTAGTTGGAGAGAGAAGGAAATGCTCTAGACAGCTTTTTACATATCAGTATAATAAGTCTCCAAATAATCAGTCACAGAAATAGTTTTGCATTCAAGGGGAGTCACTGGAGTTGTCTCCCACGAGTATGAAAAGGCATAGTATGGACATGTACCAATTCCCTAAGACAGATGCAAAGGTTTCTAAATATACACTGATAATGAATACATAGTTAAAAACAAATAAGTTTCTAAAGAAATACTATTACTTTGAAGCTAACATTGGAAGTCTGAGGTCACTGCCCTAAGTTGAATGAGAATAAATCTAAAAAGGTCATGTGATTACATATGTTGGGTATAAAAATGGTATATTGTAAAAGGTGGCTATGTTTCTACTTTTTCCTTTATATTCTTGCAACTGACCTTAATGATCTCGTGATTTATTTTGGCCAATAGAATGCAACAAAATTGAGACTGTGTCAAATCTAGGCTGAGACTTATAGTTATTGAATGTTTCTTGGCCAGTAACAAGTGTGGGCCTAAATAAGACTTGAAAACCTGCTCATATGTAGCACAGACCATCCCACAATAGAATGCTGGATAGAATACCATGGGTAGCAGAGAAAAATCCATTGGAGCTGCAGCCATCCTAGACTGTCCCCCTTCAGGCAAACCTAATGAATGATCACAGAGTGCATATGAACCCAGTGAAAGTTAGAAGAATTACCTGGCTGAGCTCATGCTTAACTAATGTTTTAAGCCAATAAAATTCAGGATGTTTTTTATATAGCTATCAGAATACACTGCCTACCATTTGCTACAACTAACAACTGATTCATACAGAATAGGGAATATTTTCCAGTGGATTCATTTATGATGCTTTTTCTGAGATACAGCAGGTCAATGTGCTTTTATACTTTAGTTGAAAATTGATAGACCTGCTTCTTGTTACTGTGGATTCCATTTAATTTTCAAAAGTTACCTCTGTTCATCCTTTGGGAACCATGGAACCACAGAATATATGTTTTATGTAAATAAAAGTATTCAATGAGGAGTTAGGGAACTTAAAAGTTTTTCCTGGCCTTTTTACTGATAACTCTGCCTGCTTAACCAAAGCAGGGTTGTCTCCTCCTCAGCAGCTTGCAATGAAGAAAACAGCTGTTCTGACATGTGACAAGAAAGGTGATGAGAACAGCTGCAGAAACAGTACCTTCAAGGTAAGTGGTCTCAGTTGTGTTGACTGAGCCATCTAAGTGTACTGCCAGTCATATCTGGGCAGAGAATGAAGATTGTAGGTCAGAAACCCATAAAACTGCCTTGCTTTGTAGACTCAGCTGTTCCTCACAATGTTCTGTCTCATCAACAGATGTTTAGGAAGCATCCTCATTTTTATTTTGTTTTATTTTTTTATTTTGAAGAGAAACCAAAATAAAATAAAAGAGTCAAATCAAAACAAAACAATGAATGTGATACAGGATTTCAAAACAAGATAAAAGGAAATCAATAATGGCTACTATAATGCCTCTTATTATCTTCAAAATAACTGCCAAAATAACTGCCAATCAGACATAATAAAAGCAAGCAAAACAGAACAGAATAGAGTCAATCAAAACAAAGAAATACAGGACTTCAAAACAAGGTAGTAGAAAAATAACAATGGATATCATAATGCCTCTTGTTATCTTCAAAGTAGCTGCCTATACCATCAGACATAATACAATAAAAAATAGGATAAAATCAATTAAAAAGATGAAAGCAATACAGGGCTTTAAAACAAGATAATGGGAAATCAATAGTGGCTTTCACAGTATATTTTATTATCCTTGAAATAGCTGTCCATGCCATCAAATATAATAAAATCAAACAAAACAAAACAGAATATAACCAATCTAAATAGAACAATTGGAAACAATACAGGATTTCAAAACATGATAATAGATTAACAATGGCCACTGCCTTCCATTTTAGTCATTTCCTCCCCTTTCACGGTTGTGCATTTTGGATCCCACTCTTAGTTTTTTATACTCGGGACATGATGTTCACTCATGTAACAACTGTGAACAATTTCATCTGTGAGCATGATCTCAAGTTGCATCCATTTACCTACCAGAGCCTCAAGGTTATCTTTCTTTGTAGCTGAGTAGCTTTCCACTGTATAAAAATGACATATCTTTCTTATCCATTCTGCAGTTGGTGGGCAAGCTACACATACTTTCTTCTGGTTCTCTGTCATGTAGAGCATTGTTTTCTGTCCTTTGGCTTTCAGTCTATGAATTTTCTCTTTTTTAATGCTTGGTAATGTGTTTTATACCACTATTTTATTTAGAGGGGGAAAAAAAACAAAACAGAAAAAAGGGTAGAAATAATACAGAATTTTAAAAAATGACAATAAGAAATCACTATTGTTATCTTGGAGTTGTTCAAGTTATAAAATCAAAGCATAAAAAGTGTACAGACAAACAATGACAGTACAAACTTCTGTTTGATGAACTAACAAAAGTTTAGTAGTATGGTTATCTATCTTGCACACTTAAACATACATATAGTTATATACTTTAGAGCATTTTCTTTCCCTTACATTATTACAATATCTATTACACATTTTGGGTCTTATAACTCTTTCAGTTTTTTATTATTTTTTATACTGGAGAGACAATACAATATTTACAAATATGAGTCTGATTTATTTCACTAAGAGGATAGTCTCAAGTTGTCTCCATTTACCTATAAAAGCTTCAAGACCATCCTTTTTTATAGCTGAGTAATTTTCCATTGTATAAAAATACCACATTGTTTTCATTCATCCTGTGGTTGATGGACATTTTCATTGTTTCCAAGGCTTAGCTATTACAAATTGCACTGCTATAGACATAGCATATATATATCACTGTGAAATGACTTTCAATTTTTCTGGGAAAATGCCCAGGGGAGAATAGGTGGATTGAATGGAACCTCCAGTCCTAGTTTTTTGAGGAATCTCCATATTGATTTCCACAGTGGTTGCACCAATCTACATTGCCCCCAACACTGGAGAAGTGTTCCTTTTTCCCCACAGTTTTAATAGTATTTGTTATCATTTGATTTTGTTGATAGCAGCCATTCTTTCCACTGTGAGATGAAATCTCAATGCTGTTTTAACTTGCATTTCTCAAATGACCAGTGATGGTAAAAATTTCTTAATGTATTTATTTTCCATTTGTATGTCTTTATCTGAGAAATGTGTGTTCATCTCAGGTGCTCATTTTTGAAGAGGGCCTTTGAATTTGGGGGTCTTGGTATGTTTCAATTCTTTATAGTTTTGGATATAAGACCTTTGAGTGGTTGCTGGCTAAAATTCTTTCCCATTCTGTGGGTTTTCTTTTTACTTTGTTGGTGACTTTTTCAAATGCAAAAACTTTTTAATAAGATGGGATCCCAATTGTTGATTCTTTGAAGTACTTGCCTGCAATTTGCATCTTGTTCATGTATATTTTACCTACCACTATGTCTCCAAGATTTCTACTTACCTTGTCTTCCAGTAGATTTAATGCTTCTGTTTTAATAATTTAGATCTTTGATCCATTTTGACTTTACTTTAGTTCATGGTGATAGACATGGGTATACTTTTGGTCTTCAGCACATGGAAAGCTAATTTTTCCAACACTATTTATTAAAGAGGCTATACTTCTAGCGAATATGTTTGGTCCCTATGTCAGATATCAGGTGGCTGCGTGTCTTTGTAGTTGTGTTTACATCTTCTAATCTGTTCCACTGACCTCAGGTCTATTTCTTTGCCAGTACCATGCTGATTTTATCACTGTAGCTTTGTACTATAACTTCAAGTCAGAAATTGAGATGCCTCCTGCCTTGCTTTGTTGTCCAGAACTGTCTTTGCTGTTCTAGGTTTCTCCTGTTTTCAAATGAATTTTAGAAATGTTTTCTCTAGATCTACAAGGTATGTTAATGCTATTTTGATTGGGATTGCATTAAGTCTGTATAACAGTTTTGGGAGTATGGCCATTTTCACAATGTTGGTGCTTCCTAACCAAGAGCAAGGAATATCTTCCACTTTCTAATATCTTCTTCAGACTTCTTTTTTAGAATAGTATAATTTTCAGCATATAGGTCTTTTACATTCTTAGTTAGGTTCATTCCTAAGTATTTCATTTTTTGAATGCTATTGTGAAAGGCGGTATTTCCATAACTTCTTGCTCAGTGAGTTTGTTGTTTGTGTACAGGAATGCTATTGACTTTTGAGTGTTGACTTTGTATCCAACCACACTGCTAAATTTGTTTATTAACTCTAGTAGTCTTTTAATGAAGTTTTTGGGCTCTTCTATTTAGAGTACCATGTCATCTACAGAGAATGATAATTTAACTTTTTCCTTTCTTACCTTTATTCCTTTTATTTCTCATTCTTGTCCGATTGCTCTGGCTAATATTTCCAGAACTATATTGAATAGGAATGGTGATAGTGGACATCCTTGTCTTGTTCCTGATTTTGGAGTGAAAGCTTTTGGTTTTTGTCCATTCAGTATAGTGTTGGCTGTTGGCTGTCATATATGGCCTTTGTCAGATTGAGGTAGTTATCATCTATTCGAGTTTCTTTAGGGTTTTTATTATGAACAAGTGTTGGACTTTATTAAAAGCTTTTTATGCATCTATTGAGATGATCATATGATTTTTGTTTTTAGCTCTGTTGATGTAGTGTATTACATTTATTCATTTGCATATGTTAAACCATCCCTGCATTCCTGGAATAAATCCCACTTGGTCATGATGTATCATTTTCTTGATGATTTGTTGTATTCTATTTTTCAGCATTTTATTGAGAATCTTTGTATCAGTGTTCATTAGTGATACTGGCCTATAGTTCTCCTTTTTGTTGGGTCTTTCTCTGGTTTTGGTATTAGAGTAATACTTGCCTCCTGGAATGAGTTAGGGAAAATTTCTTCCCTTTCAATTTCATTGAAGAGTTTGAGGAGTATTGAAATCAAATCTCTAAATTTCTTGTAGAATTCAGCTGTGAATTCATGAGGACCTGGGCTTTTCTTTGTTGATAAGTTTTTAATCACATTTTCAATAGCCAATATCAGGTTATTCAAAATTGTTATATCTACTTGATTGAGCTTTGGTTGTTCATACATTTCTAGAAATCTGTCCATTTCTCTGTATTTTCCACCCTATGCACATAAAGATTTTCAAAGTACTTATTCAGGATCTTTTGAATTTCCATAGGATCTGTAGTATTTTCTCTTTTCATTCCTTATTGTGTGAATTTAAGTTTTTTCTTTTTTTTTGGATAAGGTTGGTGTCATGGTTTATGTGGGTGGTCCCCAGGCCTCATGCATTTACATTATGCATCTGTTATTGGTTCATTGTATAGTGCTTGGATGGATGGTGTCAGTGCTCCACATAGGAGTGGAGCCAGAATGTAATGTAATGGCAGGAAGAAGGTGTATCTCGCTCTTTTGCCGGTTTCTGCCTTGCTGTTTGCAGCCACCATGAACTGTGGCCCCGCCATGCCAGCCTGCCTTGGAGCCAATTGAGTATGCATTGAAACCTCCAAAAACTGTGAGAAATAAACCTTTCCTTTCCCAACTTTGGGCTTCAGGTATTTTGTCTCAGCAACGAGTAAAAGGTAACTAAGACAGTTGGCTAGAGGTTTATCAGTTCTGTTTATTCTCCCAAAAAACCAGCCCTTTTGATTCATTAATTCTTTGTATTGTTTTTTAAATCTCAATTGCATTAATTTCCTCACTTTTGTGAGCTTTGGGTTTTACTTGCTCTTCTTTTTCTGGGAGCTTAAGATGTAGCATTTGTTTATTTGTGCTCATTCTGTTTTCTTGATATGACAATTTATTGCTATGTATTTCCCTCAGGACCACTTTCATTGCATCCCACAGGTTTCAGTATGTTGTATTTGCATTTTCATTGCAGTCTATGAATTTTCTTTTGTGTTTCTCATATAAAGCATTATTGATGGATCCTGTATCCTGATCCACTCTGCCTGTGTTTCTTTTTATTGGTGAATTGAGGCCATCTACATTAATGGTCATGGCAAACATGCACTGGCTCCTCTCTGCCTTGCTATTTTCCTTTGGCTGGAAAATACCTTTTCCCTCTTTTCAGTTGTCTGATCTGTTAGTGATCCCTCTCTGCTGCTGCTGTTGGAAACATGGTCATTTTAATCTTTCTAGAATGTCCTTCAATATTCTTTGTAGGGTTGGTCTGGAGGTCATGAATTCCTTCTGTTGTTCTTTGTCATGGAAGGTATCTTGTTTCTACATTAATTTTGAAAGATAGTTTTGCAAGATACATCAATCTGGGTTGGAAGTTATTTTCTTTCAGGACTTGAAATACTTCACTCCAAGCCCTTCTTGACTTGTTGGTTTGTGTTGAGAAGTCTCATGATTCTGATGGGTTTTCCTTTATAGATAATCTTTTTTTTTTCTCCAACAGCTCTTATTATTGTGTTCTTGTGCTGAGTTTATGTGATCTTCATTATTATATTCTGTGTGTAGATTTATTTTGGTTATGGCTGTTTGGAGTCCTATATTCCTCACTTATCTGAATGTCATGTCCTTTTCCTATGCTTGGGAAGTTTTCTGCTATTACTTCTGTAGATAGACCTTTTATGTCATTTGTGTTGATCCCTGCTATTTTGCTGACATCTATTACATTTTTCTTTGTGTTGACTTGTAAGCCATTGAATTGTTACTTCATCATTCCTTATTATTTTTAAGAGATCTTCCCTTTTAGGGTCGCTAGCTACAATCACGTCTTCTAGGTTTGAAAGTCTATCTTTAGTTTCTTTCAAGTGGTTTTGCCAGTTTTCAATGTAGTTTTTAATTTCTTGGCTATCTCTGTGAATCTGTTTCATGCATTATAAATGCTGCTTATATTGTTCACTGAAGGTTTCCCTCATTTCCCTATGCTCCTCTATTTTTTTTATCTATGTCATTTTTAGAGATGCTTAGCAATCTTTTATTATGTTTTTCATTTCTTCTTTTACCTGAGATAGTATTTCTGTTCTAATTTCTTTTATGGCCTCATGAAGTTGTTTCTTTACTTAAGTTGCCATCACTTCAGAAACTTCAGGTGTGTGATTCCTAAACTCTTCCAGTTTACATCTCCTGGACTTGCTCTGATTGGGTTGGAGGTCAGAGACTGCCATTTGCTTCTTCATCTTTACATATTCATGGATTCCTTTGGACAAGCAGATAGTGAGGTCCCAGATGCTTCCTGCATTGGCTACAATTTCCCCAAAGTGTGATTGGCTGGTTCTTCTGGCTAGTCCTGGCTATGGGTATCCATTGGTGGCCACTGAGTTAGCTGGTGAGGGGCTGGATGTTGTTTTTTTCAGCCTGAGCTGGCTACTGGTGACAGGAAGCATTCCTGATGGTGGCTGGTGTGCATGTGGGGCCAGGGCTGGCCACTGCATCCTAGACCTGAGCTGTTTACCAGCCAACATCTCCCTTTTTAGAGACAACTGAAAACTGAGCATTTGAGTGTCTGACATTATTGAAAACAGGACAAAATGCAATCATCTGGTAGTTTTAAATAGCACTTTTACATACATTCCAAAAAATTAAAGGTACATGGATGAACAATACATCTATCTATGCAGCATTTTAAAGAAAAGTTTAACATATTGCAGTATGGGAATCTATCCACAAGATGGCAAGAGAATGACTGTAATCTTCAAAGCTCTTCTTTTTTTTTTCTTTCACCTAAACTAAAAGATGTAACTTGTTTGAGCTAATTAACCCTGTCATTTTTTTCAATTAGAGGGTTAATTAGTTAAAGCTGGGTGTAATAAGTTTGGTTTTCAAAACTGTTCTGGCCTTTTAACAATATATTTCATTTTTGTCCAAGGAACAGAAAAGAAAGAAAACTTGTCTTCACAAGAATAAGTCTACATTTTGGGGAGTGAGGTTTAATGACTGGAATCTAACATATAAAGTCTATTGTGGTAAAAAGATATGGAACTCAGATATGCTAAGATCTCCCTGGAATTCAATTGAAGTTAATTCTCTCTTGGTCCCAAGTTATTTTATAGAAAAAGGAGATTAGGGAAAATGAAGCTTTTTCTGTAGCTTGAATTTGAAAAATGTGGATTCAGAGGCAATTTAAGTTTAATTTCCTACTTCAAATTATTGCAGAAGCAGGCCACGTTAATATAAAAGAGAGAAAGAATAGAGCTTTCCTAAGAAGGTTTCATGACTTGTTTTGGGGAACGGTCAGAGAATTCTAGTCAATCTGCTAAATACTCTATGATGGGATAGCATAGTCTGTCACAAATTAACAGTGACTATAATTTTATTAAAATATATTTTAATGTAGTTGACATTTTTTATAAGGTGAGTAAGACTGAAATAAAAGTCAGGACATTTATCCTATTGCCTGATTCATGCAAAAATTTCCCAAGAGTTTGACTTGATCTTTTAAAAATTGAAACACTACTGTATCTTAATGGGCAGTTTTCTGTTTCATGCACCTCTGGAAAGAGATTTGGAACTTTCTCAAGTTCAAGGTTTTTGAATTTGTCTCTGCATGTGCATACATTTGTGGGAACAGGTGTGTGCATCGTTAACCTTTGTGCATTTGTAGTTTTTAAAGCTGAGAAGTACATTAAGACTTTTGAGAAGACAAGGAGAGGACAGATACACACACACACACACACACACACACACACACACATGGAAGTGAGACAGAGGAAAGAAGAGAGAGGGATGGAAGGGGAGCGTGGGGAGAAGATTGAATAAGTAAACCTGCTTTGGGCTGATGCCATCTGCCATCCCATGTTCTATTCTGTCCTTTCACAGTTAAATCTTTTCACGTATTGATCACTAGGCTTTGACTCCTGCTGCTGATGCTTTCTCCCTACTACACTCATTGTGCCCTGGATACTCAGCTAACACTCAGTCTTGTGACACCCCTCTGTACAGGACATATGTGAATCTTATGATCTCTATTGCAGGAAAGTCAGCTGGGATTTTATACCCTGCTTTAGAGGAGAAGCCATGAGTGGGAGGCAGAGAGTAACCTTCTGACTTCTACCTTTTTCAGTCCTCAGGTATCATGTTTTTAGGGTGTTGGGTAGAATGCCCTGAACACCAGATCACTCATTATTTTTCCACTATTTCTCAGAGACTCTGGTACTTTATTTCATTAAGAATTATTTTTCATCCCAAATTTTACATATTGGGAAATTAAAGATTAGTGATATTAAAAACTTGCTTATAATCTCATGGCTGAAAGTTGGCAGAGCCAAGGCAGCTTTCTTTTCCCTCCCCTCCCCTCCTCCCCTCCCCTCCTCTTTTCCTTTTCTCTCCTCTCCTCTCTTCTCTGCTCTGCTCTTCCTCTCTCTCTCTCTGTGTGTCTCTGTCTCCCTGTCTCTCTGTCTCTCTCTTTCTTTCCTACAGTGCTAGGGTTGGACCCAGGGCCTGATATATGCTACTAAACCAGATTTTCTATCACAAAACTCATGTAATTTTTTATCCCAGGTGGAGTATCCTTTTTTATCCACGTATTTTTTTTATCCTAGGTGGAGCCTAGGATACAATAGCACTCACCAACAAAGAGCTCCTTTTTCTCTACTCTCCTTTCATATGAGCTAGAAAGGAAAAGAAAGCCAAGGAGTTCAAGAACAGACAGAGAGGGCTTGGGATGTAGCTTAGTACTTAGAGCACTTGGCTATACCTTTCTAACTGTTAGAAATTTTTGAATTGCCTCAGGAAAGGAATACACACATTTTGTATGTATGTTAATTAATTTTGTTCAAAAATTATTCTTGTTTTTGACTTGGTAATGTGAAATCTGGTTCCCCAATACCCGTTGCAGTCAAGAAAAATTGCATGAACTTACACAACATGCCAGGAGGTGGCATTCAGAGACCTTTAATCTATTCAAAGACTCAATTTCCAACTAATGTTAGACTAATGTTAAATTTATTGTAATAACACCATGTAATTTATAGGTCCTCTAGCAATTTTACCTTAGTTGTCATAAAAGGCTCCAATAAAACTGGATCAAAATAATTCAGAGTTTGGAAGCAAAGCCCTGGAGGGAAGATTTGGATATATTCTCTTATTTTGGAAGTATCTTACTTGTCTGTGTAAGCTTTTATTTAGTACACCAAATTATTTAGTACAGAGAATTTCAATCTTTAGTTTTATGGCACATCAGGAGGTCTCCAATTATCTCAAAATGTTGCAAAAATAGTTATTTAATTCTCCTGTAGTGCAAATATAGATTGTAATGCTTTTAGAAGGGAAAAGAGAGAGCAATTTAGATAAATTACAGACGTAAGAAGGACTGAAACAATCCCTTCTTCCACATCTAAAACACCTCCTCACTGATTTTCAATAGTGCTCAGAGTTTCCATTACTTCTTCCTTTTGGGTAAGACTCTGAAGGGCCCAGGAGACTTTGCGATGTTTCAGATTGGAGAACCTGTTACATCATTGGTACTTATTAGCGCCCCAACAGGAAGTTGCTTTGTTTGAGTCCTCTATTCACCTGACAGTGATTTGAATGTAAAATAAAAAGGTCAGAAAAATCAGATGGAAAAGAAGATTAGGAAAGATCAATAACTTGGAGTGAAGATGTCTAGTGACCTGAAGGACCTATGTTTTATACATTACAGTTTTATACATTTTTTATACATTACAGTTTTATACATTATCCTTTTCTTTGCTTCCTTTTTGTGGAAAAGAATCACTGATCATACTACCATGAAAAAAAAATTCTTGACAAGTGAACACTTTGGAAAGTAGCTTGGCTTGGGCTGTTGTATTTTTCTCTTACTTGGCTGAAAGGGCTGGTTCCAGTTGTGGGACTCCAGGAGCACGAATCTGAGGGATAGACACCAAAAGTGGGCATTAAGTGAGTGTCCAGAGGAGCTAAGCTGGAGTAGACCTCCCGTGTAAGGAGGCCAGCGCCTCATACCCTTTTTCCTGAATGCACAGGCATCTTCCTCCATGCCTGCCACCCCAGAGTGGTGGAGCCTAGGATACAATAGCACTCACCAACAAAGGGCTCCTTTTTCTCTACTCTCCTTTCATATGAGCTAGAAAGGAAAAGAAAGCCAAGGAGTTCAAGAACAGACAGAGAGGGCTTGGGATGTAGTTTAGTAGTTAGAGCACTTGGCTGTAATGTGTGAGGTTTGATCCCTAGCACCACAAGGGAGGTGAAAAGGGAGAGACAGAGACAGAGAGAAACAGAAACGGAGAAACAGACAGAGACAGAGAGGCACACAGAGAGAATATGTGACTATTGTTGGTTTATACCCCATTAAGTGCAAAAATATGGAAAGCCAAATTTCTATAAAAATTTTAGTACCATATCACCATCAGACAAAGTTGCTAAAATATGGTTAAAAGCCAACAACTCTGAGACTGAGTCTTGAGCATACTCACTTTATCTGTCCATTGATTCACTCAATAAGCATTTGCTTAGCTGCTGCTACTTAGTACAGCTACTAATAATACAAAGGAGATAAAAATCAGATGTGCACTTATTTTCAAAATTTAATATTTGTGGAAATTGTGGAATATTAGCCAAATAATACCAATGACTGTAAACTGGAAAGAGTATTGTGAAGAATAGAAATATAATTCTTTAAGATTCTATACAAAAACATCATTCAAAGCTATGACAAAATACCTGAGGAAAGGCAACTTTAAGGAGGATTTAATTGAATGCCCAGTTTCAGAGGTGTTAATTCATAGTGGGTTGGCTCCATTTCTTTGTACCTGTGCTGAGCCATAAATGTCATCAGGACAGTGTAAGGGAGGATAGCTGCTTGCTTCATGGCAGCTGGAGAGAAGAAATAGACAGAAGCAGGCGGGAGAGAGGGAGAGAGAGGAAAATAAGAGGAGGGGGATGCAGAGTGGCAAAGAGAGGAAAAGAAAGAGAAGGAAGAAAAAGGAAGAGGAGGAAGAGGGTGTTATGGTTTGTGTCTAGATGTTCCCCCAAAGCCTTATGCAGTCATGGAGGTGGGCTTCTAGAGTTTGTGATTGATTCATGGTCCAATGCTGGGATTAAGGATGTGCGTGCTACAGCTACCCTAGGGTGGGCTGCCTACATAGAATACAAGGGACAGAAAGTATTCTTAGTCTCTGTCTCTGTCTCTGTCTCTCTCTCCCTCCTCCCTCTTGTTTCTTTTCCTTTCTTCCACTACCATGAACTGTTGTCCTGCCATGTGCTACCCTGCCTTGGAGTCAGCTGATCATAGATTGAAACCTCCACAAACTGCAGTATAAATAAACCTTTCCTTCCAAAACTTTGGATGTTTAGTATTTTGTCTCAGCAACAAGAAAAGTAATCAAGACAGAGTGGGAGAAGAGAGGACAGTAGAGAAATAGGGGCTAAGGGCAAAGTTAAACCTTGAAGGACATATTTCTGTGACCCACTTCCTCCAAGTAGGTCCCATCTCCTAAGTTTCTGCCATCTCCCATGGCACTACCAGCTGGAGAACACACCTTCACACATGTGGTTTGGGGGAAGAGTCCAGATCCAAAGCGAAACACTTAAGTCTATGAAATTAACTGGCAACAGGCAGATTAGCAACAGAAAAGGAACACAAATCTCTTATGTGCTCAGGTATGTCACACGAAGGGAAAAGGAACACTAAAACACAAGACAAATGTAGATGCTGATATACTTTATTCATTGGAGAGGTCAAAGAGAAAAAAAAAATAGAATTGGGGAAGTAAATGATTTTGGAGACAAATGAATGGGTCCTGAGAAAAACAGGTGCTGACTTGTGGCAGTTTGTCTGCTGACTTCTAATCTTCCTTTAAAATAATGGTTAATCTTGCCTGGTTCATGAAACACCAGAAGAGGCTCAAGGCCAGCTGAACTCTTGAGGCTCCGTTCTCATAAGGACGAAGGAGGAACAGAGAAAGCTTATCCTTGTGTTTGCTGGTCTCCGATGGCCCTTGGCTTGAAGTAATCAGCATGCTGGGTTGGCATGTCTTGGGATAGCATTTCCTTAACTCTTTCATCATCAAATAAGCAATAAGAATATTCTCCTAGTTACTTAGTTTCTTCGCCATATAAGTTTCTTTTTTTTTAAATTGGTACCAGGGATCGAACTCATGACCACACGCTTGCAAGGCAGGTGCTTATGCCGCCAAGCTAAATCCCCTGCCCCACCATTTAAGTTTCTGAGCAATTTGAGCAAGAATTGTTCTTGTAGAGTCCTGACCCATAATAGAAGATTAACACCTGGTGTGTCTCACTTACGCTGAGCAGCTTCCGTGTCTAGAGGTCATCTCTGCACATGCTACTTGGAAGAGAGCCTTGCACTTAAAATACATATTGATCAATGAAGTTCATTAAGTGGGCGAAAGAAAAAAAATGTCTTTTCCTTCCACCCATTTTAAGTTTATTGACTGTCCCTTGTAAGAAAAGGCAGACTAGTAGGAAAGCTTGGTGGTACAGAACCATAATCTCAGGATTCTTTGAGGCTGAAGCAGGAGGGTCATAAATTCAAGCTGAGGTCCAGCCTGGGCAATTTAGCAACTTGGCAAGAACCTCAAAAATTAAACATAGAAAGAAGGGCTGGGGATATAGCTCAGCACAAAGGCCTTGGGTTTAATACCTAGTACCAGTGTCACATAATAGAGAGGGAGAGAAGAATATTAACAAGATAAAAACATACAAATTTAACAGCGCAGATTTTACATAACACAAAGAAGATGTTGTAAGAAATGACCCCCTCCATGAATACTCCTAAAGATTTGGTGAAGAGTAGAAACTATGGAAAGTAGCATGGGGCAAGGGGTCTGAGCTACGAGTACTAGGTGGGGGTGTTAACACCTACCCCTGTTCACTTGCATCCCTTCCTTGTACCTTTCTTTCCACAGACAAGGACATTTTCCCCTGTGGATTCAGAGAGAGACCCTGTCATGGAGAGTGTTACTAACTGCTTCCAGGAATGGTCAGAAAGTTCCTGCCATACAAGTGACTTCTGGAATTCCCTCAGTTTAAATTGTTCATATGCCAAGGTGCTTTAGTTTGTGGTAGCAGGCCCAGAGTCCTACTATGTTGAGTGCATGTATCATAAAATATCACCTTTGAGGAGCTGCATAAAGTGGGAAAACACTTTGTGAAGTTTAAATATGTCAGAGAATTGTTTGGAATCTTTTGAAGATTAACGTTTTGGTTTTTTTTAAGGCCAGCATACAAACCCACTAGAATTATTCACAGAGATCATTTGTTACAACATTGAAATGTTCTGTAAAATGTGGAATTTTCTTGTCATGAACAGGTTACAAAAAAATTACATGAATCCATGTAGCTAAAACAGCTGTTCAAAATTTCAAATCCTTTAAAAA
Source organism: Cavia porcellus (assembly GCF_034190915.1). Taxonomy (NCBI): domain Eukaryota; kingdom Metazoa; phylum Chordata; class Mammalia; order Rodentia; family Caviidae; genus Cavia; species Cavia porcellus. Next base: position 42,536,391 of record NW_026947513.1, on the reverse strand, counting down.
TGATCTACTCTGCATAATCTGTGAACTAGTAACAAGGATTCATATGTATGCTGCTAATGTGATGTTTTCCTAGTTGGTTTTTATGATTGGTTTTTGTTTTCTTGAAGGCTAATCATGTGAGTTGAGATCAAGAACTCTCCATATAGAGGGACAGGGAGAACAGTGGTCAGCCCTGATGGTCTGGAAAGGTCTGTGGCAGGTACTTGGCCTTCAAAGGTAGGAAAACTCTGCTCGTTTCCCAGGTCATTGGTTTGCATGGCCTGGCTTTGAAGTTTGAAAGCTATAACTTAATGGTATCATCTGATGATCCTAACATCCTTTGAATCTGCTTCAGCTTCTCTGTGGCTCAAAAGAGATAATGTATGCAAAAGTGCTTTGCAAAGTGTAAAGTGCTAGTTAAATGTGGATATTATTATTATTACTCAGGAAGAACACTTAGCTCATTGCTCAGTAATGGTGAGGCAAACAGTGTCACTTAATAAGACAATATAATGGTCTTAAGAGGCTCTAATTTAGTTTCTCCTTTTTATTCAAGAATACAATTGCATTCGAACAGTTCACAGACAGCCTGAAATGGGCCCTGTAGAGGCTGATAAGGAAAATTAGAACAAGGAGCTATATGAGCTCACATTTTAATACCAAGATGAGGAGCTGGCACTTTAGTACATGAAAGAAAGATCACTTTCTTTTACTCAGTCCTCGGCAGGATAATGACTCCATTACAAAGCATGCCTTCATAATGGAGGATGCTGCAGGCTTCTCCTAGCATTGGGAGAAGGAGAAAGAAGCAATCAGCATCATCAAAACAAAATGTCCTCTAAGGAAAAAGCGGAGAACTAACCACCGTTTATTGTCATCTTCATAACATTTTTTGCTATTTTGTTTTCTTTTTTTTTTTTAATTGCTGTATCTTTGGGATTAAAAAACCCTCAGTCACACAAATACCAACTGAGTATCAGGCCTTTTGATTGCATTCTTTATAGATTCTTATTCTCCTCATTGTCCATATGCATAGATGTGTTTCTGTGTGTAAACTTAATTGGATTTTAATAAGGGAGAATAAAAAATCTCCTTGTTTAGGTAACATGAACAAAAACTCTGGTTTCTGTTTACATAGCAGTATGTGGTTGGAGGTAGGGCTTTTTAAAATTAGTGCAATTAGTTATACTGAGTATTGGGCTACATTGTGACATTTCATGTAACATACTTTGACACTATCTATTCTCTCTTTCCCCTCTCCCCTGGGCTCCTTCCTCTTGTCTAAATCATCTTCAGGAGCATTTTCCTTTGTTAATGCTCAGTGTTAGTGAATGATGGTCTGAGAAGCTTGAAATAAGAAAGTGCTTCTCAGTGAACTTCTGAGAACACTATCCAAGCCTTCTGTGGAATGCCTGCATTGGAACAGACAGTCTGCGAATATTTACGGAATAACTGAACTAATACAGGAGCGACACCTACATTCTCTAGTGACAAGCAAGAGCAAAGTCTGCTGGGTGGCTGAGCTCCCACACATACCATGTATTCTTTTTAAATGGTTTCCAGGGGATACTTCTCTCACATCCAGTGTTTTAAGTGATAGTATTCTTCTTTTCCTTCAATTGTAAGCTAAAGAGACTTTCAAGTCAATGAGGCCAGTGCTGGAAAATCTTGTGAACAATTGATTACTATGTGTGTTGGTTTTTTTTTCCCTGTGAAGTAAAATGCATGCATAAAACCTAATCACTAGTGTGATGGCATTAGGAGGTGGGGCCTTTGTGAGGGGATACAGCTATGAGGGCAGAGCCCTTATGGATCAAGTTAATGTCCTTATCAAAGAAGCCCAGAAAGCTGCCTTGCCTCTTCACAGTGAGGAGGTGTTAGTTGTGTACCAGATACGAAATCTCCCGGTGTATTTTGGGCTTTACATTCTCCAAAACTGTGAGACATCAGTGTCCTTCTTCCTAAGCTCCCTAGGCTGCAACAATTTCTTTTGCAGTCCAAACTGACCAAGACTCATTCTACTTGCATGTGATGTTTGTGCACATATATGCTTTTGAATTTATGTAAATAAAAGTTTGCCTCACTACATATCCAGATGTTGAATTGATCTTGACCTGATCCTTTCTTGTCCTTATAAGTCACCTTTCCCATTGCTAAGATAGAATGCTCAACATGCACCATTTAAGGGAGGAGAAGTTTGATTTGATTGTTGGTTTCTGGGAATTCAGCCCATGGTTGGCTGCCTCCAAGGCAAAGACATCAAGGTAGAGCAGCCTCATGAGACAGTGGTACTCAGTTCACGGCACCTGGGATGCACAATAGGGAGCAGTGCCAGAGAGGAAGAGGTGGTCCTGTACTTTGTGAGGTGGTATTATTTTGTACTATTCTTTCATTACATATTTCAATATATTTTCATTTCTTCTGATTATAAAAGTTCACTATAGGTAATTTTAGAAGTAGAGATGTGAATAAGTTAGAGGGACCTGTAACCTAATCTGGGGTAATAGAGCATATTTTTCCAAAGTTTCTGTATCTAGATTTGTTGAAACTATATAGTTAAAGACACATTTATGACATTCATTAAATTCATCACAGGAACATATCCATCAACAAGTGCTATGGTAAGCCCTTATCAGTGAACTTCTATGTAAACCATACATAATCTTTCATTCATTTAATACTCGTGTCCTCCTCAGAATAGTCCAGTTAGGTAAGTATTCCCATTTTAATGATGAAGACACTAAAAAGTAGAGAAGCCAAACTATGTGGCATAGTCTGTGATAGCTCGGACCCTGGAATAAAACCCAAAGAAGCAAGAAATTAAAATTTGGGTAGCAAAGGCTTTATTTTAGGCCAGGCCTGGCATCACAGTCTCCAGGAGCCAATTTGGAGACTGCATGCCTTACAGCTAGAAAGGTTGGGTTTTAAAGCCGAAAACCACAGGAATGCTGTGAACTTTGACCTAGTTATATAGCATCCGGGCCTTATAGGGCTTCCTGTAATTTCCTTGAAGTTAAGCATTTCCTAAAGAACAGCACATTTTATTACAGAGAGCTGGATGAGGGGTAGGGGAGAGGGTTACAGGAAACTGATACCTAAGGCTTTTATAGCTTTCTCAGGAAATAGAAACTTAACCTAGAAAGATAGGAAGGGGGGGGGCTGAGTGGTGCATACAAAACAGAAATGAGGCGCAAGGGTTAAAACTAGGCTATAACAAGTTCATTCAGGTAGCACATGGGAAGAATCAGCAACAATACAACTGTTTCTTTACCACATTCTTTGTCCTATTCATCTTCCAAATGATCTATGACATGCTTCATTCTTTATCTTCAAATGTCCACATTTTTCAGATCTCCACAGTTTCTCCCCACATGTTTGGTAACAAGTTCTTCACCTTCCCCATCATCTCATTGTGTCCCACATGTTGCCACTTCTGTCAGCAATTATTCCTCTAGGTACAATTTTTTTTTTGGCTGGTTCTGGTGTTACTCCCTCAGGTCAGGTCTTAAAGAGGTTACCAGTTCTCTTCCCTCTGCTGGTTTCTCTTTCCCAGCCCCATCTCTTTGTGTTTAACAATGCAGACCAGGCTGCCTCCTGACGCATGATTTGTTGAATGTCAGGGAATAATATAGGGAAAGCTTAATACTGGCTCCTCACGAAGGCTGCTCTCCAAGTTGCATGTTTGCCAGTCCTCAGGTCCTGGAAGGCCTTCTCCCTACCTCACCTCTTGCATGTCTGCCTTTGACTGGAGTCAGTTGTAAGCACTTCCTTGCCTCTGCGAAACATTTGTGCTTGAGTACTGATTCTTATTTTCTGGCCTATTCAGTCTTTTTACAGCATGACAAAAGAGGGAATACCTCCTCCATTTTCTTGGGGAAATTGCTGATGGGCTGTTCGTTGTTTCCCTGGGGCTGCTGACCTATGGTCTTCCCTAGTATTTGTGGAGTTAGGTCCTCTTCTCTGGGTGCCAGGATTAGCATTCAGTCTGCTTCCTTTTTTTCCCCATGTGTTGTTTTTAGTTTCCCCAGTGTCTTTGTGGTTTCTAGTCTTCCTTTCTGCTCTTTCTTGATTCCTGGAGCTCCACTTCATCTTCTTTTCTAAGGTGTTTTGCAGGTGTCTTGATTTCATGTCCTGGAGAGGCTCTATTTCTCTGGCATCCTTTACTCCACCATTTTTAATCTTCCTATGTAAATTAAAAAATTATTTTATTAATTCATATCAGGGACACTTGCAGTGAGCTTTCAATCTCCTGCAAGGTGTTTCAGAACATGGTGAGAGAGAAAGAGCAAGAGACAGATAGCAGGTAATGAGTTGTCCATGGGAAACAAAAGGCCAAGGGACAGCCAGAACCTGGGAATTTATTGATACAGGAGGAAATTATTGGGTGACTCAGGGCAGTGATGATCTTAAACTAATGAGGGTCTTGACCTGGATCTCAGTGTTAGCAGATTTAGTTTTATATTTAGTCAGGTGGGTGAGGATGGCCCATCCCTAATAGGATAATGGGAAATCTCAAAAGGACAATACCAGTGATCTCAAGCCTTCACTTATCCCTTAGGGGAGTATGTAAAATTAGTCATTTTGAATTTGTGGTCCCCAACACCTACATATATTTGCAGTACATGATGTTTACATTCATTTTAGGGACTAGGTACATGTACCTAGCACACTTTGACTCTTTTATTCCCCTTCTCCTTGACAACCTCCCTCTATCCTAAATCCCTTTCCCCATTTTTACTCTTACTGTTACTATTATTTTTGAGTTCATCTTTATATAATATTTACATTCTTTGTGGGTCTTTGGAATATGTACACGACACATCGACAGTCTCTTTATTTCCTTTCTGCTCTTCAAATCCCCTTGCTGTCTATCTCCTGGACACTTCCCACCTGAAAAACATGTTAGGTGAATGAGTCAAATATACAAGCTTAAATAACAAAAGGCACTTTGATTGGATTATTTCCAAAAGATGAAAAATATTTCCAAAAGATGAGAAGTATAAAATAAAAAACAGCCTTTATTCTGAGAACATAGAGAAGATGACCAGCACCCCCCCACCACTGGTGTCTGGCAATGTCTCCGGCAGACACATGGCATGGGGATATGTAAATAGCCTTGGTTTGGGGTGGAACCTAAGGGGGGCATTAGGGATGCACAGGTAGCCCATTGGTCCTAGGTTTGGCGCCATATGTAAATTTCCAGGGGTGGGAAGATGGTGTCACAGGTAAATTCCTAGGGGTGGGGGAGATAGGGACTTCCTGCTTCTGGTTGAGGCTTTTCTGGCTACAGTGTCCTGTCTGGGCCAAAACCCTTTCATATCCCGTCTTTGACTATTATTATGAAAAGGGGCAAAGATTTCTCTCTTTAACTACTTCCTGCTGGCAGAGGGTGCTGCACTGGAGCCTAGGGGAGTCGACGGGATGAAGGTTGATGCCCAGGTAGATGCGGGTGCCAGGTGTTTTTCCAGGACAACTTCACTGGTGAATGCACATATGTTAGACTGGAAAAACAAAGAGACAAGATGTTATGAGGAAACATAGCACTGTCATATTTAAGGACCTAGGTGAGGTAGAGGCAAAGGTGCCTTTGATTTAGACATGTTCCTCATAAGGCAGAATTCTGAAAATTAAATGTGGGATTAGGAGGAGTGAAGTTATGAGAGGTGATTACTCTCCCATCTAAAGCATAAAAGTTAAGAGGGTAGGTGTATAAAACTTGTCTCTGGTCCAGGAGTTGAACTGGAAGAAATAGGGGGAGCAGGGAAGGCTGTGGCTGCACCAGTATAGGGAAGGTAAGGGCTTAGGCTTTCAGGAATGTCATGTTTAACCAGACAGCTGAGGGTAGAAAGGACTGCAACTGTTATCATATAGAACATTATGAAGATTATCTTACCCATGATGTGGGAGTCTTTAGGAAAGACTGTCAAGAGTCCTGCTGTAAAAATGATCATTAATAGGACATAAGAAATTAGGGACCAAAGTGGATAACAAAACATGACTTAGCCTGTTAACTGTGGCTCTGAGGCCTTTGTGAGACAGAGATGGGTGGGCAACAGAAGATGAGATGACCACTCAGAATGATCAGATTTAGGGCTGGGAGGGCACCTCTTAGCCTGAGTGATGGAAACCAGGATGTCAGTCTAGCAACTTTGATTTAGGCATGGGTCGCTGTAACCTGATTGTATTAGCAGTTTACCTGGTTGTGGGAAAGGCTTTTATGTCTCCTGAAAAAGTATAAACAAAGTGAGAAGACAAAATGTATCTGTCAGTTTTGACCAGGGTTGTCTGACAAATTGGTGAATAAGAAAGGAAGGGGGGTTTTATATCATTGAGGAGAGGTTTACTAGCAATAACAGGTGGAAGCTGTTGCCTCAGTGTGTCTAAGTCAGCCTGTATAAAAGGCATTTTAAGATTTAGGACTGGGACCTGCACAAAATAGGCCCTGTTTATAAATGGCATAGGTTGACCATCAATACCCCATCATAGAAATTGAGGACTTAATATAGCAGCCTGAAAACTCAGGAAGAACTCTGTATATATGGCCTCTATGTCCACAAATATAGAGAATTGTCTTACCTGAGATTTTAGATTGGACTCTGAGATAGACACTTTAAAGGGGGCTGTTGTTGCCCTGAATCCCCTCAGTCTTCAGCAGCAATTTTTTCAGCAATGAATCTGACAGTGTTGACATTTCCTGTGAGGGCTAGAAGTTAGGATGGCTTACCCACTCTTTGGTGGCTAGGACAGTCCAGCAGCCCTGGAATAAGGTCTCAAAGAATGCCAGGATGGGGCATTTTGTTGTCCAATGTCTTCTACTACATTTGATTGTGGTCCATGGGGAGGCCACACAGCTCCACCTTGTGTAGGTTAACCTGTCTCAGAACTCCAAGTGTCAAAAGTGTTAAAAATATGAAAAACCATATTAAGATCTCTATAAGATTTGAAAGTCAAGTTTTGCCTTTTTGTTTGGGATTTGGACTACAGTAAAAGGTATCTGTAGAATTAAGTAAGCATATAGGAGTTTAATATTGGCATTTCAGATCAAAGAGCAGGCTTTATGGGACAGCTCCACCTTGTGTAGGTTAACCTGTCTCAGAACTCCAAGTGTCAAAAGTGTTAAAAATATGAAAAACCATATTAAGATCTCTATAAGATTTGAAAGTCAAGTTTTGCCTTTTTGTTTGGGATTTGGACTACAGTAAAAGGTATCTGTAGAATTAAGTAAGCATATAGGAGTTTAATATTGGCATTTCAGATCAAAGAGCAGGCTTTATCTGGATGGCACACTGCTTTTTTTTATAGGATGCCACATGGAATTAACAATAAAGGCTTTAGTCTGTCTAAAAAGGCTTTAATGGAAATATTTTGCAGTAAAGGGTTAGCAATCTTATGAATAAATCTATCAAAACTGATCTAATACTGTCAAATTTTGAACACATTTACTTTTTAAAGTTGTTATTTGCAGTAGTATGAACCAAGACAAATAAAATAAAACTTTGAAGAAAACCCTTGTTTTGGAATAGAGCTAGTGGTTTCTATAGCAAAAAGGAATTTATAACCTTAGTTGTTAAACAGGAGATCAGTGACAACACAGTACAATACAGGCAAGAAGCTTAACATATAACATTACTGGTGGTCCACAGCAAAAGGAATTGATAAATATCTCTTAATTTTAGTCATTAAAACAGGAGATTAGTCAAGGCTTTAATTGATAAACAAGGCTGGTAAAATTATCAGGTGGCCAGTAACCTTGATTAAATGGTTTGAAAATTGTAATAAAAAAATAGCATATTTTGAGTGGAGCCGAACTATAAAAAAAGCATGCCTGAGCAGAGCCGCTGAGCTGATGTCTCGAGGCACACCGGCAGAGCATGCCCAGGGTGGGGGTGGGGTGAGCGCTGGGACGTAGCCTGCAGGGGCAGGCTGGGACTGCCCCTGGAAACGCATAAGGCAGTGGTGACAACGATGCATGGGGGAGGGAGGGGCTGGGAGGGCGTGTGAGGGAGGGGCTAGGAGGCAGCCCGACACAGCACAAGAAGCTCATGGGGCATGAGGATTAGAAAGCCAATTGAGGAACACAGCTGGGTTTTTATTAGCCTCCTGGACCTGTTTTTAAAAGTTTGTTATAGTTAGTATGCTTGTCCTGCTCTGGCACAGCTATAGGCCCAGGGTCATTATCAGCGGTGTTTACCTAATGTCTGGGATCAGCTTCTTTTCAAGCTGCTTACCACAGCTGATTTTGTTCTTGTGAGCTGAGAGTGGTATTTAGAATCACATAAACATCCTTAAAATGTAAACCATAACAATTAGTAATAAATTTAAATTGCCTGATATAATTCTGTGGGTCAACAGAGAAGCTACTTAACTTATGGGTAATCTGAGATAGATCAGAAAGGGAAAAAGGCACATGGATGTTAACAAGTCCCTCAGGGCCAGCTTGCTCCCGAAGTGGTAGCAGAGCCTGAGGGGAAGATTCCAGAGCAGAGGGCCATTGAGCAGCCATCCGTCTGGTAGGCGCGTGTGAGCAATCGTCTGTAGAGTGGCTACAGAGCTGCTACCCGTCACCCTGGGAAACACAGGCAGATGGCATCTCACTGTGTGCCTTGCAGCGAGAGGACTGCTGTCGGCAGCACAATGAAGCATCATGTGCCCTGCAATAGGGCGGCTGTTGCAGTTCACAAAAGGAGCCACAAGGGGGTGCCCGTTGACAGTGAGGGTCCTGGGAACATGGCGGTGCCCTGTCACGTGGCCCAAAACATGGCGGTGCCCTGTCATGTGGCCCCAAACATGGCGGTGCCCTGTCACCATGTGACCCTCCTGCACATGGTGGCGCCATGCCACGTGGCAGAGGGTTGCAACATGGCGACTGTTCCTGGCGCAAGCTGGAACAATCACGCAGCCTGATGGAAGGACATAGCGACTTAGACCTAGTATGGTGGGCGGGTGGTGAGAATGCTGTAGGGGATAGAGAATTCTCAGGAGAAGAAGTCAGAGACTGTGAGGAAGTGCTAACAGAGGGATCAGAGCAGCTGGGAGAGTTATGGGTCCTGGGAGATGGAGGGGAAGAGGATTGCACAGCGGGAGATAACTGCAACACAGAGGGATTAGAGCTGCTGGGAGAGTTATGGGTCCTGGAAGGCGGAGAGGGAGACGATCGCACAGCGGGAGGTAACTGGGACGAATCGGGACCAGGACTGCTGAGAGAATCAGGCATAGCGGGAGGGGAGAGCAGTCCGGCGGGAGGTAACGGCAGGGAACGAGTTTGGGGGTAGGCAGGCGGCAGCTGGGAAAACACTGGAGGAACGTCCTCAAGTGAATCCTGAGGGCAGGATGGAAAAGTTTGCAGCACAGTAGAGTTAGCTAAAAGTATCTCAGTGGGAGCACAAGACTTAATGAGAGACTGGCGTGTTCTCAGAACAAGAAAGGCCTGGACATAAGGGAGTTCTAATAACTTGTCGCCAGCCTGACAGAAATCATACAGGTTTCTGAGAATGCAGGGCCAATGCTTGCCGATAAGGAGGTAGGTTGGCCAGACCTCCTGGCAGTAAAAAGTTAATTGTTTAGTTTTTATGGTACTTTTAATTTTTAGAGTACATAAATTGGAAATTAGGCATTTTAAAGGCATCTCTTGGGAGTTAGAAAATATGTTTCCCATGATTGATTCAGGCAAGAAATAAGCCAGTGGTCCAGAACAAGCCATCACTCATTTGTGGCACCACACAGTGGCTATGGTTCCAAAAACTTGTATATTCCAGTCGTCACTGAGAGATTTACAAGTGGAGCCCACGTGGGATCAGTAACAGTTTTGCCCATGAAAGTGCGAGGCTTTAAGGGTAGTGAGGGCCTTTCAGTGTGGGTGGTCCCAAAAATCTCTGCTTTGGGCTATCTGAACCCAAAGAACGTGAGAGATTTTATAAAGTGTGGACACAGGTTTGCCCAGAAAGAACCCTGCCCTGGGCTGTCCTAAGGACATGAAAATGCACAGACCCACGTGAATGGGGAGAACAGTCGACTGGGGCTGCCCAGTGCCAAAAGTTCCCCGGGGAGTGCTCACTGAAATCAATCTGGCCGATGCTGAGTGCAGGTGGCTGGCGACAAAGACATCTCGGGAGAGGAAAAAGCTCGGAATTAATCCAGGATGTTATCCAGTTATCGGCTAGGGGACTCAACTGGGTGTGTCCCAGGAGTCAATCGCCTGCCGACCGAGTCACGGCACCAAATGATAGGATTATTTCCAAATGAAAAATATTTCCAAAAAATAAGAAGTATAAAATAAAAAGCGGCCTTAATTCTGAGAACACGGAGAGCAATGACCAGCACCCCCCACCGCTGGCATCCGGCAATCTCTCTGGCAGACATGTGGCGTGGGGGTATGTAAATAGCCTTGGTTTGGGGTGGAGCCTAAGGGGGGCATTAGGGATGCACAGGTAGCCCATTGGTCCTAGGTTTGGCGCCTTATGTAAATTTCCAGGGGCGGGAAGATGGTGTCACAGGTAAATTCCTATGGGTGGGGGAGATAGGGGCTTCCTGCTTCTGGTTGAGGCTTTTCTGGCTACAGTGTCCAGTCTGGGCCAAAACCCTTTTACACTTGTCACTTGAGTAAGGTACAGTACAAATTAAAAAGAAAATAAAGGATTGCTAGAAGGAAATAGGGAAATTTTTCTGTGTAAATTAAAAAAAACTGGTAAGACTGTTAGAGGCAGCTGAGCTGGTGAGTAAATATTATAGACAATTAGACAGGGCTAGGCCCTCGAGGAAGCAGGCACAGAGGACCAGATGTCTAGTGACCTTGGAGGAAACAGACACCTCCTGCTGTGGGCCAGATCGCAAAACAGAAGGCAAAACAAATGTGACCACACCCTATGTATAAACTTTAGGGATTAGGTATGGGTCACATTGAGAAACCAGGAGTCACCATCCCAACCCCCTATAGGAAGAGTCACTGATTCATAAAGAGTGCTCACTTGCTATGTGACTCATTTCCCCATTGGTCCCTGATTTGGTCAATTTTTACCTGAACAATTAAACTTACTGGTTGACTACAGTTCTGTTCCACCTAATGCCCACCTGCCTTGCAAATTCCCAGTTTTCCCCACCTTAGACTTGCCTGACCTCATGGTTTTACTCTATAAAAATTCCTAAGAAAGACATAACCTTTGATTTTAGAGAACACAAACTTGTACCAGACATATAGTAGGTTGGGAATTTTGTTCCCCCATATCAAGACTATTAGGTTTATCAAAGATGGTTGATGTGGTGGCACACATGTGTAGACCCAACACTTGGGAGGCTGAGGCAGGAGGATTGCCATGAGTTTGAGGCCAGCCTGAGATACATAGTGAGACCTTGTCTCAAAAAACACAAACAAATACAAACAAACAAAAACCTACCAGTTTATCAAACATATAAGATAAAAGGTAACATTAAAAAATCAATTGTATCATTATATACTGGCAAAAAGCAATTAGAAACTGAAATTAAGTCATCAATAATGTTTAAAATAAAATACTTAGTAGTAAATCTACTAAAAAATGTACAGTACCTGTATACTGATTATAAATTAAAGCAATTGAAGAACTAAATGAATGCATACATGGGTTAAGAGATTCAATCTTATTAAAATGTAAATTTTAATTAAATTCATCTACATACAGATTTAATGAAATACCAACAAATTTTTTTGAGAGAAAATGATAAATGGATTCTAAAATTCATATAAAAATGCAAAAGTCTTACTGTAGTCTAAATAACTTTAAAAGTTAGAGGACTATCATCACTTGGGTTTAGGACTTACTGTAAAGCTATAGTGATCAAGATAATGTGAAAAGACAAATAAATTGATGAATAGAACAGAATAAAAATTACAAAAATAAGCCTTCAAATATAAGGCAAACATTATTGGACAATTGTTTCTAGACAAAGGTATTTAAATAACTTAGTGGGAAAAGGTTAGCATTTCTCATATATGGTGCTGACACAACTGGATATGCATGTGCACAGAAAGGAGCTTCAAACTACACTTTCTATCATATACAACAATTAATGCAAATATATCCTAAAATAAAATGGAAAATCTACTATAAAATACATTAAAAAGATTATTTAAGACAATGGTTGTTTGAAACAGGTTGGAAATATGACTGAAAAGAAGAAAAGTTGACTTGCGTTGTAGGTACAGGTAAGCCTCATGATATTTAGTCTCCCACTCAGATTCTGGAACAATGCTCTGTGCTTGGTCTGACTTTGGTCAGGGCCCATAAAAAAAAGAAAAATAATGCAGAGGATTTGAGCAAACGCATCCCAAAAATGAATATGAATGTCAAATAAGCACATGAAGCTATTTGATAGTCATTATTACAGTGTAAATATTAAAACCCATATTTGCCAGAATGGCTCAGATTGAAAACTGACCATACCAAGTGTTGGTGAGAATGTGAAGGAACTCAATATTACTGAGTTGGGCACAAAAGAGGCATTTTTAATGGGAACAAAAAATGCTATAAGCTATTTGAAATCAGTTTGGCATCTATCGATCTATCTATCCGTCTATCTAATGTTCCAACTATTTTGTTATTGTTTTTTTCTAAAGACAAAGAAAAATATGTATGTACAAAAAGACTTTTACACTAATGTTCATGATGGCTTCATTTATCATAGCTTCAAGCTTGGAACATCCTAAATAGTCAAACAGCAAGGAAATGGGTAAGTCAATAGGGAGGCACCCATACAGTGGGATCCATGTATATAAGGAGGAATGAGCAACTGATACATGCTACAACGTGAATAATTCTCGAGACAGTTATGTTCAGTGAAAGAAGCCAGACAAAGTAACGTGGCACATGACTTTTATACTAGGAAGCAGGTTGACAAAGCCTGGGAATGGGGGTCAAGGAGAGCAGGGAGGGATCACAGCGCAGCACAGCAAGACTCTGGGAAAGAGACTGCCACCTCTTAGACGTGGGTGTCCGCAAGCTCCTCCTGTGCTCGGAGCAGGGCTCTGGAAGGTGACTGGATTATGGCTGCACTACAGCTGACTATTTTTTTTTATTTTTGAGACAGGGTCTTGCTATGTAGCCCAGGCTGCCCTGGAACTCACAGAGATCCTTCCACTTCAGCCTCATGAGGGCTTGGATTACAGGCATGCAGCACTGCCCAGCTTTGGGAAATTTTATTGATTACCTTCAAACTGATTGATTTGTTGCCTGTGTCCAGTTTACTAGTGAGCTTGTCAAAGTCATTCTCATTTCTCTGTGCTTTATTTTTAGAATTTCCTTTTGACATTTTCCTGGAATTTCCATATCTCTTCTTATATTACCAATACCCTTTTAACCATTATTTGCCCTTTTTCATTAAGCCCTGAATATACTCAATCATACTCTGTAAATTTCCTGCCTGATAATTCTGTGTCATGTCTTTTTAAATTTTTGATACTTTATTATTAGCTTTATTTTAAAGAAAAAACCCAATATAAACAATGATTCAAAATTTCAAAATGACTTAGTGGCACAAGTATCTGCCTGGCAAGTGCTAGGTTGTGAGTTTGATTCCCTGGTACAAAAAATATTTTTTTCAAAAAAACATTGTGGGAGGGTAACAGTGGTTGGTACATTGTGTGTTGTTATCTTCAAAGCAGTTGCTCATATTACAAGGCATAGGCATGAAAAACCAGACAAGCAATATAGGTATAAACCTTTCTTTTCAATGAACTAACAGCATGGAGTGGCATAACTATCTTAACTAGCATGTGTGTGAATGTATATTTTTCTCCTTTTCTCTTCCTTTGTTTCTCCTTTCCCTGAGTTGTTCTTTCCTTTTGAACAGTTTCTTCCCAGTTTGGAATATTTGTGGGTATTTGTACATTTTGGATCTTATTTACCCTTTCAGGTTTTTACATTATGGAGACAATATGATGTTTACACAGGTGAGTCTATTTCACTTAATGAGTACGGTCTCAAGTTGCATCCATTTCTCTATAAATGTCTCAAGTTTTCCTTTATAGATGAGTAGTACTTCATTGTATAAAAATACCACATATTTTTTATGCACACTATGGTTGATGGGCATTTGGGTTGTTTTCAAGATTTAGCTATTACAAATTGTGCTTCTCTAAACATGGGTGTACATATATCACTGCAGTATGATGTTTTTAATTCTTCCAGGAAAATACCCAGAAGAGGGATAGCTGAGTTGAATGGAACCTTTAGTCTTAGTTTATTGAGAAGTCTCCACTTCCATAATAATTTCCATAACAGTTACACCAGTCTACAATCCACCAACAATGAGGGATTCCTTTTCCCCCACAACCCCGCCAGCATTTGTTATTGATTTTTTTTTTTGTACCAGGGATCAAACTCACAACCTTACGTTTGCCAAGCAGGTACTTATGTTGCTGAGCTAAACCCTTAGCTCTTGGTTGATTTTTTGATAATGGCTTCCCCATTCTTACTGGGTGAAATGTAATTTCAGTGTTTTTGAATTTTCATCTCTACAATAACCAATGATGTTGAACATTTATTCATATATTTATTTTCTTTTTGTTTCTTCTGTGAAATGTGTGTTCATCTCAGCTGCTCATTTTTGGATTGAATCTTTGTATTTGGGGGTCTGATTTTTTGCAGATCTTTATATGTTCTAGATATAAGTCCTTTGTCTGAAGGACAGATGACTAAAATTTTCTCCCACTCTGTGGGTTGTCTATTGGTGGTGTCTTTTGATGTGTAAAAGATTTTTAATAAGATGAGATCCCAGTAGTTCTTTGAAGCATTTCCTGTGTGTCTGGGTTTTATTCATGAAGTTACTCTATACATCTATGTCTTCAAGAATTTTACCTACTTTGTTTTCCAGTAGATGTAGTGTTTTTCTTTTGATTCTTCTTGATTATAGTTTAGTGCTTGCTGATAGACATGAGTGTAGTTTTAGTCTTTGGCATGTAGAAAGCCAGTTTTTACTGCACAATTTATTAAAGAAGCTATCTTTCTTTCAGTGAATATGTTTGATGCCTTTGTCAAAGATAAGGTGGATGAGTATGCTTATAGTTGTGACTGCATCTTCTAGTCTGTTCCTTGGTCCTCTGGTCTGTTTTTGCCAATGCCATGCTGATTTTATGACAGTAGCTTTGTAGGATAGTTTCAAGTCAGAGATTATGATGCCTCCTGCTTTGTCTTTGTTGCCCAGGATTGTCTTTGCTATTCTAGGTCTCATCTGCTTCCAATAAATTTTAGGAATGTGTCCGCTAGTTCAATGAGTTATATTAATGGTCTTTTGGCTGGAACTGTATTAAATGTGTATAACAATTTTGGCCATTTTCATTGTTGGTTCTTCCTATCCATAAGTATGGGATATCTTTTCATTTTGTCTGACTCTTCTACTGAAGTTTCCTTTTATTTTTATATTGGTTTTTTTTTCTGCCTTTCCACATGCCCTATAATTTTTCATTGAAGAGCATGTTTTGAGACCTAGGAACTGAGACAAATGGGATTTTAGTGTGGAGATTTTCATTAATACACTATGGAAGTTGTTCTATGTTTAATGTTTGCTATAGCTGTAGGTATCTAAACTGCAAATTCCCATGTGTCCCTGTGTCTCTTTCTTCTGGTGTCCATGGTCTTTCTAAATTCCTTCTTGAATAATATGAATCTTGCAGCTGTAATCTGTTGGCACTGTACTGTGCCAGTAATGTGTGGGTAGGGGGAGGACTCCACTATCTCATCATTGAATTTTAGTCTCTTGGTGAGTCTACATAAGAGGTTCTTAGTTTTATGTGAGCTTGAAAGAGAATGGGCTACAATCTGGGAACTTTCCACCCCTGGATGAGTTAAGTCTCACAAAGTCTTTTCCCTGGGAAAGCAAATCAGTTAGCAGAGGGTGCTCACTCTACAACGAGCATGTTTGCCAGGTCGTAGCCAGGACCATGAGAAGCTTTTTCTTTTGGAGATTGCTCTGGGAACATGGCAGTTTCTTGGAGATACAAGCCACAGAAGTGTGGGCATTGCCTAAATTTCCAACCCCTAGGAGTCTCACACCACTGTGTGCTCAGCCTCCAGAAATTCATCAGATGCTTACAATATTTGCACTGCTGAAGGCTTTAGAGGTCTCAGCTCAAGGTAAGCCAGTCTAACTACAATTCCATGGACTCATGTATTTCTTCTGACTTGGGCATGGCACTGATTTTTATTCTATTTGGCTTTCTTTTTCTGATACTAATGAGGAGAGTAACAACCCTTTAGCGCTTTGTATGCTGGAACCAAAATAGGAAAATCCATTTTTCCAATTTTGGACAATTTTCCTAAATTCTCCAGTGTATGAAGACATATTGTTGAAAATTAGAAATAGCTACTGTCCCCTTTTACAAAATAGAAGCATATTTCCTCTTTCTTCTCATGGAATTCAGTCTGACACTCAGAGTTGAGACCATGAAGGCCAGGAGGATAGTAGGAATGGACCTGAGCACAGAAGAAAGATACACCCCAGACCCCTGTGATATGGTAGAAGGCAAAGACTCAGGAAAAGAAGAAGGTCTTCTGTGAGTTAACAAGGTGAGGAAGGAGAGTTGAAAAAGAAGGCAGGCTGGGTCTTTTGAAAGGAATCAGCAGGGACATAACAACAAGAGAAAAAGTATCTTAAAAATTATTGCTCATGCCAGTGTGGTGGCCCACACCTCTAATCCCAGGACGAGGCAGGAGGATTGCTTCAAGGCCAGTCTGAACTATACAGTGAGACCCTGACTCAAAAAGACAAATATTATAAATATATATATATATGTTGCTGAGGAGCTTTGAGTGCTTTGCTGGATTTATGCAATTAACTCCTATTGTTTTATGCTACTTAATTTAGAATACTCTCTTCAACACAGAGAAAGTACAGCAGGTGGCTTTTATACCTCCTGCCTCTTTGTGGCCATTTTAACCCAGTACAATTAGGACTTTATTTTCTTTTGAGTTATAGAGGAAAATGTGATACACTCATTTCGATTCTAATTTGTTTCTAACATCTTCATTTGTGAGATTATAAAACAAAGGGGAAATCCTTAATTTTCATGTGTTTTGAGAATTTGTTTTGTGAGAAATGCTTTAGACTAATTAGTGAGACCAATAACAGAATCTTGCAAGTTGCAAGATGTTCAATTAGCCACAGCTACCCTTTGGGAGCATTCCCTGGACTGCAGGATCTGTTGAAGGTTTTGAGAACCAGAGGCAAGGCTTCAAGACTGGAACAGGGGAGGATTGTCTAATAATTAGAACCACAAACTGGGAGTTGGTTACCTTGAATTGTATTTTTGCATTAGCAAATTTTTCTGCCCGACCTTGGGCAAATTGCATTGTCTTCTGGGGCTTCTTTATCTTTCAAATGCTGATAATGCTGGCTTGATTTTTGGCCTTTGTAAGGTCCCTGGATAAAAGCTGTTATATAAACTTGTTGTATTATCAGGAAAAGCCACATTTAGAAGTTATTATTAACTAGAGTGGCACACAAATTCACATCTTTCCTCCTCCTAAGATTTGGAAACCCACCCTGAGAGTTCAGGGCTGGGTTGCCATGGGCACAGTGTTTTTTTCATGGTGTTCTGTAGTGCAGTTAACAGGCCTACTTACTTGTGGGTATAAGTTGTGTTTTTGCTATTCTTTGCAGGTCAACATTATTTATTTATTGGTTGCAGGCCTCATTATATTCCACAGGGTGACTTTGTAAGTGTCACCACCAGGAACACTGACATGGGTTTATGATGTAAGTGAAATAAGCTGACAAAAAATGTGGAGTCCCACATGGTAAATAAATGAGCATGCTTAAAAATGCAACACTAAAATTATAGAAGGAAGAAAATAAGCAGTTTCTGCTGGATAGCTTTCAGCAAATACACACTGCCCCCATGGCCACAAACCAGGCACCCATTCATCACGACTTCTGCCAAGTTTAAACAAGCTAGAAAATACTTATGTAGTGGAGAGAACATCCTCTTTGTTTTATCTCATTTATATTCTGGAATAGTATTGTACTTCTTTTTTGGCATTACTTTTTGTCAAAAAAAAAAAAAAAAAAAGACAAAATTACCATGTGTGGTGCTGCCTCGTGTTTTGGGGCAAGCATTCCCATGGCAGAGCAAGCCCTTGGTTCCTGAAATGTTGCTTCTGACCTTTTTCCTGCTGTTTGCTTACTCAGGCAGAAATGTGTTAGGAACCAGGCAAGATGACTCGGTGACAAGCAATCCCTGGTCTGACAGCCCAGGTCTGAACATTTCTCTCCCTGGGAGTGGTCTGAGGTGCAGCGACTGAGTTGTGCTTCCCTCTATAATGAGAGATTCAAAGGGAGTTCCACCATACTCTCATTTCTTCAGTCATAAAGGTATAAACATATCTGTCAAGTTACAGGTCTGGTGCATGTATTCATTGAAATATTAAACAATATTAGGTACTATATGTTGCATACCATCACAGGTACCAAGAAATTGAAGACAAACAAAAACCGCCTATAATTTCCAACAATATCCAATATAGTGGAAGAGGTAGACATCCAACGTAGGCAATTTGAGTATTTCTCCATGTGGTCAATTTATGGGTAAAACTGCACCTTAAATTTCTCTATTTTGGAGTTCTGTAGTACCAATCCTCAATTATCTGTGGGGATTCTGGGAAAGATTTGCTGTCTTCAGCAGTAGTTCTGATACCTTCTCTAACTCTCTTTCTTGTCCTCACCGCTGATGCTGATGTCCTGTGAGAAAGGGGGTATCATTCTCCAAAGCATCTGTATGCAGGAAATTGTGTGGGATTAACCTCACATCCATTGGTTTAGGAACTGGGTAACTAGTGATGACATTTCAAAAAGAGGGAAACCAGAGAAAATCAAATTTGGGGATGTGAATATTGTATGTCTTGAATCAGAGATATTTGTGTAATGCTCACCTTGAAGGTGACAAGTGACCAGTGAAGTTGTTCTGTTACTCAGGGAAGAAATATGTAAACTGGGTTTTATTTTTCAGGCTATAGTGACTGGTGAAACCATGTTTGTTGTGACTGTCCTGAGAAACTGTTCAGGAAGCAGAGAAAGAGAATATGCTGAGTCCAAGTTTGTTTAAAGCCACGTTTTGCTGGATGAGAGGCTGGAGAAAATATGAAGACTCAGATGGAGGCGTTGACATGATTGATACAAGGTAATGGGGCATCAGTACAGGAGATTGTTAGCTAAAAACAGACTCGGTGAGTTCCCAGTTTTGTTAATTTTGCCCTTTTTAAAGAAAGTAGAAAAGTCTAAAAGTGGAAAGCTATAGGAATTGGTTTCTTTGAGATTCTGTGGTATCATTTACATCTTCCTAAAACTAAACCAAACCAAATCCCATTCCTAGACTTCTATGCTTATCTACTGAATATACAAACTGGATGCCAAGGAGAGAGTATCACACAAAGATAAACTAAGAAACTGAACCTACAACACTTATCTGATTGTCAAGTTCATTAAATCGTTATTTTTTAGTTTTAAAACAGAAAAAGAATAAAAATAATGATACAGAATTTCAAAACAAAATAATAGATCAACAGTGATTATTATTGCAGGTTGTTATCTTCAGAGTAGTTGCTTAGACTACAAGATGTAGGTAAATTGTTGTTAAGGAAATAAGATTTTATTTTGGTTTGTCTTTGTACTTCCATGTGCAATGATTAGAGATATTCTTGTGCCAATGTTTTTGTGCATAGAATAAGTCATTGACTTAAGCAAGTAAGTATAGTAGCACATTTCTGTTGTTATTCTACCCTCGTCTACTTTGGTTTCTCATAAAATAGCATCTCATCTTTCATTTTATGTGCTGTATTTCCCCCTAGCATGTAGTTATAATGAGACTATCACTATGCTTTGATCTATTCTGTCCTTTCTTGTCATAGGATGGGGTGTGAGACACAGCCTATGTGATTCAGATTATCTTATCTCTTTGCTACAGTGGTTGCTATGGAGAAGGTTTGTGGCCTCAAACAGAAGCTAATGTAAAATTTTGTTTATGAGTGCTAAGAGAACTAAGCATTCCCTTTTAATTGAGCTGAATTGTAAGCCTACGTATATCGCTGGTGGCTATCTTCCCTGGTTGCCTTGAATAAAGTGTCTTAAGAATAAAGCAAATATAGAAAGTGAAAGAAAAACTACTACAGGAGGGTGACACCATTTGATCTCCTTGACTTGGCTGTCTCTGAAGACGTGTCCCTGGAATTTTCAGTTACATGAGCTTCTACATTCTTTATTTTACCTAAACTCATTTAAGCAAAATACCTAAGAGTCTTGATCAGCTGCTTCATGACAGGAATCTATGTCTTCGATCTCTTGGCTAGATTTTCTTTCCACAGATTTTACTGTGACTGGGTGCTGCTCAGCTTGGATAAATGCTATCAGTTTCAGGGTTTTTTTCCACTGAATTTTAGAGGTAAATGAAAGGCTTTTTCCCTATTATAAATTATTATATAATTATGGCGATGGTCTACCATGGCAGAAGGCCAAGGCGGGACAGCTTACCCTGACAGCCACTCCCTCCTTCTTCGCCTTTTGCCCAAATCGTTACTTTCTTATTAGTGCAAGAAAATTCCAATCAGTTCCTTGCACATCATCAATGCTCGCCCTACGTGTGACTTCTGATCAGATGTCATATAACGCTCTATCCCGTCTGTATCCAGTCAGAAGAAGAAAGCCAAACCCTCATGGGTTATGGACTCCTCTCCTCCGCAGTCCTCAGATAAATGGCCCCTTTCACTTTCTCTTTTCTTCCGCTTCTCTATTGTGCCAGAAAACTAACAGTGAAGACCTAAGAAAACTTTGTGGGCAACAACTTTTAAGATTTTTGAGAAAGCACTTGAAAGTTTACATATGAGTAATTAGTCATGGCAAAAATGAATATACTAGACACTTTTGTTGTTGTTTCTGAGTTCAGAAACTGATTTTTGAGTTCCCTGGTCCATGATGGTGAGGTTTTATCATTGTACTTACCTCAAAGTGACAAATAGTTAATTAGACACACAAAACATTTTCCAACACAGACAATTTTGAACTTAAAGTTTTGCTGCTGACCAAGTGAGGAATCTCAGAAGGAGCAGGGGTCTGAACACTAAATAAGCCCAGAATGCCCTCTAGTGTCTCAATAACTGCCAAGTCACCTTGAAGGCCAATTAATCAAAACAAACTTACAATTAAGCCCACAAAGATGCAGTAATTATGATGCCTGGCAGGGGGAAAATGTGCTGAAAAGGAAATCCTGCAAGTGAGCAGGGACTGTGTTCTACACGGGCCCCGAGGTCCTGCCCTCGGTCCTGCCGAGCTCAGGTACTGGTCACCAAAGTGAAGGCTAGTGCTGGCTGCCTGCCACCCACATGTATGCAGGGGTTATAAGCCTATCTTTCAGGATGAGACCTGTTCCTGTTGGCAAAGTGTAACCTTCTAGAGCCTTCCCCTCGGTCTACATGTATGTGACAGGACACGGAATGCAAGGGCAGTGGTCTGGAGGAGCCCTCTTTTCCCTGATCCTGTCTCATGAGCAGTGCTTGTTGACAACCAGCAGTAGCTTTCTTGGAGGCTGCTTCCTGGCTTTGGCTGTTAAGCAGACTGATGCTCCTGCCTCCAAATTCCTGTTCTGCATCCCAAGACCCATGGATCTCACATGAAACCTATCCTGCTGCAGTTTCCAGAATGAGCTGGGCTTCAAGCAGGTAGAATTTCAGTGGCTGCCTTTGCCCCATTGTTTTGTCGCTCATATTTGCCATAACTTTTAGTCCTACTCTTTAAGTTCAGATCTTCTTTTCTCCTATTCTGTGCATTTGCTTTCTTCTCTTACCTCTCTGGCTCCTAGAATCCTATTCCCCAATCTTGATTCTACTGTTGGATAAAAATTATCTGCCTAATTCCCAGTGCCAATCACCCTGTCACTCAGTATACATGGGCTGAATGTGAGAGATCCTGCCTGGAGGCCCACCAAATCCCTTTCCTTCCCCTGTGGACACAGTCTTCTGATATTTCCAAGCTTCCCTACAAGCTGGTGGGCCTGTAAGTCTGTACTCTGGCCTGTAGGATGTGAGGGAAAATAATTCTGTTTTGGTTACTTTTCTCTCATTGCAGGGACAACATACCTGGCACCCAAAATTAAGGAAGGAAAGATTTATTTAGCTCACAGCTTGTGGAGGTCTCATTCCATACTTGGCTGGCTCTAAGGCAGTGTGGCATGCGCAGGGGCAACAGTTCAAGGTGGCAGAAGACAGCAAAAGCAACAAGAGCAGTAAGGTGGTGGAGACAGGCCTCTGATTTTCCCCTTATGTTGTAAGCAGGCTGTGCCCCTGTGGTCTCCCCATTTGCCTCACCATCTCCATGCCTTCCTCTTGCACAGCCTCAGCATGTTTATAAATAAGCACCCTCGCCTCCTGCTGAATCACTTAGTCAAACTTCTGACCTTCTCAAACTGACACAATGGACACCATCCCGGAGTGGCTCATCTTCTAAACTCCAGGATGCAGAGATGCTGAGTTACTTAGTTAAGCTTCTAGACTCTCTTGAGTTGACCCAATGTGTCAACCATAATACGTGGATATCACTAGGTTTTGCCCCTAAAACCTCCTTGGAAATCCCCCTCAGTGGGTTGTTCTTCTCTTGATTGTTATCTAATGCAGGGACACAGGGAGGAGGTGGAAGCACTAACTGGTACCTGAACGATAGTGCACAGTACAGCTCCCTGTCACCTCACGCCCGACTGTGAATATATGAAAAATAAGTATTTGTTGGCCAATGATGTTTGATATAGCAGTTAGCTTGTCTTAAATATATCCTGCATGTATCTGTTTTTGTAGCAGATGTCTACTGATTAATTACAAAGTATTAGATTTTATGTTTTATGCTGGGGCAAAATTATAGGAATCATATACCCTGGTTTCACCACTCTTATATATTGGTGCCTAATGAGTGTGGGGATGGAGAGGTTGGTGGAAGAAGATGAAATTCAAAGAAGGATTTTTAGAGTTTTCTGGCATAATAGAGAAGGAAAGAGAAAGTGGCCTTTATTGAGAACTCGGAGAGAAGCTCACAACCTGTGGGGCTTTGGTTTTCTCCTCTGACCAGATACAGAGGGGGCAGAGGGTTATATGATCTCTGATCAGAGGTGGCACATGGAACATGCATTGATGATGTATGAGGCACCGATTGGAATTTTCTTCGCACACAAGGGAAAGGAAGTTGTAATCAGGGCTGAAGGGTAAGAAGGAGGAAGTGGTCATCAGGTTATGTGTTTTTGCTTTGGCTTTCTACCTTGTTAGACCACTGCCATAATGTACAGTAATTTATACTAGGGAAAGAACCTATCAAGGATGATTTATACTTTGGAAGAAATGGTTTTATAAAATTAGATAAGAAAAATTTTTTGAGGCTGTCAACTTTGACTTGTTTTTAGAATATAGTCATATATAAATGAAGAGTTCATAGACTATGCGAAGTAACAAATTCTTTGGATAAAGATTGAATTACTCTAGGAAAATAGATCATGTTGTAGGAGAAGATTCAAAAGCATACTGAGTCCCTACTTGATGCTAGCCAATGTATATACCCATCTGCTAAATTCCACATACATTATGAAGAAACTTTCTCTGCTTTCTGCTCAAAATTAAGGCTCAGGACATATGGATAATGAGAAGCAGACCTGACGTTCTCTCTGAACCTGCCAAGGCCTTGCACTGTGTTGTGGGTGTCTGTCAGTGGCGTCACTGTGCCAGCACACATGGCAAGAATCCCTCCTGCACTCTCCACAGGTTTCCCTCTATGGAATGAAAGAGGCCCACAGCCCACTCTTTCCCTCCAGAGGTAGACACTCCATTAGTGTCTACTTTTCATTTGCCAGAAACACTGTTTTTTTAAAAAACATTTTGTTTTCTACATTTTTCTTTGATCTCAGGGGAATATCAATCTGTATGGATTTATTTTAATAAATTTAGTATTAATAATTTATCATTAATAAATTTTTTTAACCATTTCTTATAAAAGAAAGCCTACATCTTCTTGAACCTCAGGGACTTTTGTTATTCTAGGATGAAATCTTATGTCAAGAGACCTTGCAGGGAGAAAAGAGAGTCTGGGAAAAGTACAACCCAGCTCCTACTGATATGCTTTTTCTCTGCAGCAGCTGCATCCTTGTGGTTGAAGGAGTTGTTTTCTATCAGATGAATCCTGTGCTGTTTCTCCAAAACCCTCTACTACCACGAAACAGCAAAGTTTTAACTTAAATAACTTTCCTGGGGAAAAGTTCTTTCTGCAGAGATTCCCTCTCTCATTTTATTTCTTCCTTCAAATTTCTTTTTTATCCCACAGAACCTCATTTTTAATGGTCTCATCTGCTATTTAGGGTATTTTATGTACACAGATACAGCAAGACACCGTTTTGACTGTTACTCTGAATGACTAAGTTCCCCACTGTTAATGACTTTTAGGAGGGGTGCCTCAACTTTCCAGACACTGTCAGAAATGACAAATCCAAGTTCAGGCCAAATTGGAAGTTTATTATCTTTGCTGGTTTGTGGCTTGTTTCCTCTCCCAGCTCAGCTGACTTTGATAGCAGGGACAGGCATGGGTGGTGAAGCCTGGTCTCTTCCTTCTCATTCTTTTGTTCAGACTCAGTTTGTTCCTGGAGCCTATCTGAGTGTTCACGGAGAGAGTGCTGGGAAAATGGGGAGGAGTCCAGGAGAGGGACAAAGGAGCCTTAATCAACAAGTGCATCTGTAGGGTAGCTCCTCATCCACCCTAGCACTCACCAGATGCCTGCTGCTAGGCCCCCTCAGCTGTGGGGTCACCCTCTTGCTTAGGGTATAGCCAGGTGCCCTAAGCCTGGTTACCTCTATGGCATCCACCCTACTCATAGAGAATGTGTGTATCCTTAAGGGCAGACAGAATCCCTAGGGTAAAGCTGCTGCCTGCATCCCACCTGCAGTCTCCAGTTCTCCACTTCTCTGCTTTGTTGAGGTGGGGGCCTGGACTCCATGGAGATGTCACTACCTCCTCCATCCCCTACCTCCCCAGCCTCAACGAATGACTCTTAGCCCACATGTTCAACGTTGGGAAGAAGATGCTTCCCTTCTGATCCTTGTAACTTTGAGTAACTGCCTTGTGGTCTGCTGTGTGGGCTTCAATATGGGTCGGATAGCTAGGCCAGTTCTGCCACTGGTAAACAATGAATTGAGAATTCAGAATGAGAATAATTCAGCTGGGCTGAATTCAGAACACTCTGAAGAACATGGATGTACTTTGTATCTGCTCTTCTAAGCATTGGAGCCTTCTTTACTAACTTAACTTTCTGTTGCTAAAAACAAAATGCTTCAGACATTTTGTTTTCAGCAGTAGGGGGAGGCTCTGTAGGCAGAGTTCTCAGGCAGCACAGGAGACAGGGAGTGCCTGAGAGACCTAGACAAACTGGCTCCTCCAGCAGACTCAGCCTTGAGACAACCCACTCAGAGCCTGAATGTGTTACCAGTGGTGGCAAACCCATGGCACATGTGTTTATGTGGTTTTCTTTTAAGGCAAAAGATGTTAATGTAGAATGTGTTTTCTAAATGAAAACCTCAGTGTTCAGGTTTCATTGCAGTGGTGGCACTTTGTGATAAATAAGTGCAGTGTAACACTCATCTCTATACGGTTTGCCTCCTTGGGTCAGTCCACTCATGAGGACAGAGTCTTTATCACCTCTCAAAGGACCCCGCCATATCCCGCCTCTTGGTGTCCCACAATGAGGATTAAATTTCAGCATGAATTTCTGATGGAAGAAACCACACTGAAATACCACATTCTGGAAGAATTCCTTTACTAACCTGTTACAAATAACATGGCAATACGTATTGTGAAAGGAACTTCTTCACAATGTTAGGAGGGTTTATAAAAAGATGTCTAGATTATGCATCTAGATTAGAGGGGATGGGAAAGATGGATTAGGTGTTAACTTTTAAGTGGTTACCCGAAGAATGGTTAGAATTTAGTTGAGGAATAATCAGGTAGAGTGAGTTCCGAGCAGAGAAGAAAGCAAAGAGAGGATGTGTCAGAATTATCCCACCGAGGTGGAGGCTGCCATCAGCCGCTCTATATTTGCATGCCTCCTACACCTACCTACCTCTCTCTGGGCCGCTACTTCGATCGAGAGAATTTGGCTCGAGTATGCAAGGGCCATTTCTTCCTTGAGCTGATCAAGGAGAAACTTGAGGGCAACATGCATCTCCTGAAGATGCAAAGTCAGCGCAGTGGCCGTGCTCTCTCCCAAGATGTGCAGAAGCCTTGTGAGGATGAGTAGGGCGAAACCCTATGGAAACAGCCCTGACCCTGGAGAAAAATCTGAACCAAGCTCTTCTGGATCTTTATGGCTTGGGCTCTGCCGACACAGACCCTATGCCTGTGCTTTCCTGGAGAACCACTTCCTAGACAAGAAGGTGAAGCTCATCAAGAAGGTAGGTGACCACCTCACTGACTTCCGCAGGCTGGCGGGTGCCCAGGTGGCGTTGAGCAAGTACGCCTTTGAAAGGCTCATCCTTAGGCATGACCAGAAGACCGCAAAGCCTGGCAGTCTGTGAGGGGCTCCTGCATCACCTGGCATTAGGGCTTTGGCCTCTGTGTAGCCACTAGGCAGTTTTTTCACTTCTTTAGAGCCCCCTCCCAAATCTTGGGCCAAAAGAAAATAAAGCCTTTTGTGGAAAAAAACCTTCCACAAAATTATAAAAAGTAATAATAAGAAAAAGGTTATGTTAGGCTTATAATGTATGTAGACAACATGCATAACAATAGCACACTCAAGCAGGGCAGAGATGACATTACATAAGAGTAACATTTCTGTATTACATTAAGCTAAGTCAGTAGAAGTAGTCATGTAGATGCTAACATT
Organism: Cavia porcellus; assembly: GCF_034190915.1. Classification (NCBI taxonomy): domain Eukaryota; kingdom Metazoa; phylum Chordata; class Mammalia; order Rodentia; family Caviidae; genus Cavia; species Cavia porcellus. The sequence continues at coordinate 42,509,555 of NW_026947513.1, read as the reverse complement.
GATGATTACATCTTAAACACTAAATTGGTTGCTAAGAAAGTAACTAGAAGAATTAAATCATTAAAATGAGCAAAATGGTACCAACAGAAGATAGCCACTTACTACAAAAGAAGACAAGAAAGAAGGAAATTAGAGGAACAAAGGGCAAGACATGTAGAAAACAAAAAGCAGTCTAGAATGCTCATGCATGTCTGTGCTCACAACTACTTTGGGAAACTGAGGCAGTACCTCTTGAGTCCAACCTGAGCAACATAGTCAGACCCCATCTTCAAAACAAACAAAAAAAGGCCAAAACTGTAAAAGCAAATCTAACCATGTCAACCATGTAAAAGCAACATTAAATGTGAATTGATTAAACAATTAATCTAAAGGCAGAGATGATTAAATTAGACACAAAGAACCAAGACCCAACTAAGGACTATTTATATGAAACACTTTAGTTATAAGTATGTGTTTGAAAGCAAAAGGGTGGGAAAAGATGTATTATGCATATGACATACATAAAAGAGCAGAAATAACTATGCTAATATCAGTCAAAATAGACTTCAAAACAAAAAAAATGTATAGAGTTGAAGAGGAGTATTTTCAAATGATACAAGGGCTGATGTATAAGGAGGATAGGTCAGTATAAATGGCTTCCCTGGTGAATGCTACAAAACATGCAAAGAATAGGCAACTCAGTTTAAAAATAGCAAGAGGCACAATGGTAACCACTTTTGATCACCTGGTATTCTATTTTTGCATCATGTACTATGCCTATTCTTCTGTTCTAACTGACTCTGTTTTGCTTAGTCACGTTTGGTTTTATACAAAGAGGAAAGAGTATCAGTTCCTCACAAACCCTTCCAAAAATAGGGAAAAAAACTTCCCATTTCATTTAAAAACACAGGAAATTACCCTCAATTTATTCTATATAGCCAATATTATTTTGATATTAAACCCAAAGGTATCACCAAAAAAGTTCTTTCTCTCTCTCTCTCTCTTTCTGTCTTTCCTTCCTACCTTCCTTCCTTCTCTTTGAGACAGGGTCTTGCTCTTGGCTGGATTTGAACTCACTGTGTAGCCCAGCTGGCCTTAACTCAAAGTGATCCTCATGCCTCAGCAAGTGGAGTTCTGGGGTTATAGGCATGCTCCACCACGTATAGCCAGACTCACATTTCTAATGAATGTAAACACAAAATTTACAGCAAAATATTAGAAAACCAATTTATCCAAATAGAAAAAGGACTGCATTCTATGACCAAGTATTATTTATCCTAGAAATACAGGTTGTTTTAATACCTAAAAATTAGTAAATAAAATTATGTCATGCTGACATAGGAGATTGGGGCATGGCAGAACTCTGGGGAATAGATGTGACCTGTTAATTGCAAACTCCTGGACACATCCCGTAACAGTTCCTAAAGTGCTGCACATGGACTTCTCAGGAGAACTCTAGCTGGTTTTCAGTAGGAAGGCCTACATAGGACATCATCCTGAGGCTTGGGATCCCAGAGCTGCCTTGCAGGACCCGGGTATAGAAGTTCTGGTGGATTTCTATGAGATATAGATGGTGTAAAAGGTCACAGACACCACGAAGAACTTGCTGTCCTGATCTTTCCTCAGGATAGCCTGCCCTGCTTCCTGCAGGGTATACTTTCATCTTTGCTTTTCTCTCTTTTTCTCAGTCTAATTGCTCCTTTTGCTTATTTTGTTTAATGCTTTGTGAGACAAGGAAAACCTGGAATCTAACTCCAGGACGAGAGGGAAGCAACTTGGAACATGGCAACATTTATTTGGTGAGCCACTTTTATAAGCTGCTACCTAATAACAGTCATTACAGTAAAACAGGAAAATCATTTGTTTTCTTTTGCTATATCAATTGCACACTCTTTATATTTGTGGAATTTCCCTTCATACTAAGAAATTCTGCAGACACCAGCAAAGTATCCTATAATTTAATTATAACTCAACCTGTCTACTGTTAGCAAAGCTCATGGAGTAGAGGTTCAATCCCATAAGATGATACCCACTTCAAATATCAATCAAAAGTCCTGCTTTGTGACTGCTTCTGACCAGTTAGTTCTAAATCAAAGTTCTCATGCTCTTCTTTGGTTTTGATAATTTGTTAGAATAGTTGACAGAATTTGGGAAAACCATTTGCACTTATTTATAGTCTTATTCTGATTCTGCTGTTATAATAAAATGCCAAATCCTGGATAATAAGTAAAGAATTGAGGTTAATTCTACTCACAATAGTAGAGCTTTAGAAGGATGGCATTGAATTCCCTGGCTGAATCCTGGCATGTAGCTGGCATCATGGAAGCAGTACATATAGGGGAAGAGATAACACAGTGAGAAGGGAAGCTAGAGAGCTTCCAGGAACAGGCTTCCTCTTTTTCTAATAATCTGCTCTTGCAGGAATGGTAACAACTACATTAAGCCCTCCAAGGGAGTGCCCCATGACCTAACCACCTTTCAGAAGTCTGCATCTCTAAAGGGTACTGCCCTGCTATTGGTGTGCTCCTCTCCACCAACTGGAACCTAGTCGATGCCCCAGGGCTTCCTTGATGGTAGAGATAAGGGAAACAGAGACTCCCCAAGCCTGACCTGGAATATTTCAAAATTCCAAATCAAGATGTATGCATATAAGACCTCCCTTCTTTACCTGGAGTAAAGTTTTTCTTCACCTGTAGCTCACTGAAATTTCAGTGAAAGCTCACTGATAGCACAGATTGCATCACATACATACAAATTAACAGTGAAGTATTGGAAAGGACATGATAATTATCTTCAGTGTGACTCAGAACCCTGTCAATCATGTAATGTGACTTGTGTGATCCTGTCAATGTGGTGTCACTTATGTTGTAGGAGACCTTGAAGGGAGGTAAGCTAACACAGGTGTGATGTTTAAACCCCTATACTCTATGCCTTTTCTGCACCTGCCCTTTTCATTTTGTTAGTGTGAGCCCACTCTGAGCATACTATCACCTTAATAAACTGCTTCTGTCTGCTTGCCATTGTGTGCCTCTTCCCAGTTCTTTGTTGTTTGTACACAGTGCCTGGAAGCCATCTCTGGACCCAGTAAATCATACTAAGAGCACTTGTGGGCCAAACTTAGCTAGTCACGACTTTTGGGGAACACATTCAAACTGTGTCCATAATATTTACTCCAAAGGCTATTACAAATGTACAGACCAACATCCAGATGGAAGAGATGACCAGGACAAGGGTGTGGGTGTTTGAGCCCAGCCCACGCAAGTTAGTGGGACTCCATCTCAAAATAAAAAGTAAAGAAGGGATGGGAGTGTTGTTTAGTGCAAAGACCGTGTGTGTGTGTGTGTGTGTGTGTGTGTGTGTGTGTGTGTGTGAGAGAGAGAGAGAGAGAGAGAGAGAGAGAGAGAGAGAGAGAGAGCTGTCCAAAACAGGGACTTTTACTTTGTAATTTAATATTTTTGGAGACATTATTTGTGCACAATTTTATTGTGTTCATACTTTTCTCATTTTGTTTTGTGTAATATATACACAAAATCTCCAGGTATAAAATATTGCTTATGTTATTTGTTAGAAAAGAAGGGTAGAAGGGGACAGACAGGGCTTCATGTCCTCTCTGGGTACCACACTCTTAGCAGTTCCCTGTATTCAGAATCCTGGAGTCTCCCTGAAACTTGAGTTTGTGTGTGTGTGTGTGTGTGGTGTTTTTATATATGAACAAGTTTTTTTTTAATCATTGGCTGTTATGCTTTGTTTGAACATTCCTCAAAGCTTCATACAGTTATAGAGGCCTGTCTTTTCACAGGTGGCTGAATCTAGAGCATGTGATTGATTTGCAGTACAATGCTGGGATTAAGTGTGCTTGGATTAAGGGTAGGTGATTGCTGGATCAGTCCACTGATTGGATTGTCACCAACCTAATCCAGGTAGATTTCATACAGTATAAGGGACAGAAAGATATTTGTCTTGTTCTCTCATGTGTTGCTTTTCTGTCTTCCATTGCCATGAACTGTTGCCCCAGCCATGTGCCACTCTGTCTTGGAGACAGTCGATTATGGACTGAAACCTCCACAAACTGTGAGCTAAATAAACCTTCCTTCCTTTATCTTGTCATTGTTGAGTATTTTGCCTCAGCAATAAGACATGGGTCACTGGCAATCAATTTGACCTTTAGTGTCTGTCCCCTCTCTCTTTAGTGGTCAGGCAGTGGGGATTAAAGTTTACCTGGTGAGAGCAATGTTGGTTCCCTCTACAATCAGACTGAGGCTCCAGCTATCAGCTGTCTGTTAGCACACAAAAGATAGTTTTCTGAAGATTCTGAGGGTTTAAGAGCTGTATACCAAAAAAGTGGACAAAATCTAAGAATACATACATCTTAATAAAAAACACAATGTTACTAGTACAATAGAGAGTAAAAGCTATATGGTCATCTCAATAGACGAAGGAAAAACATTTGACCAATTGAAACTTTTAAAAAAATTATAAAAACACTGGTATAAAATAGGAAAAAAGAGAATATTCCAAATGACTACAAAGCATTTATAAAAGCTCAAGGTTAATATCATACCTAGGGGTGGTAGACTTCAAAGTCCCCAGGAACAAGAAAAGAACACCTGCTCTTGCAACTTTCATTCAGCCTGTATGGAAGGTTTAATTCAGGCCAATTAGGCAAACAAACAAATAAAAAATAGCCAGATAGGAAAGGAAGAATTAAAACCATCTCTGCTGGCTGATTACATGCCTGCTGATCCATTGCAGATTTTGCATAAAGAAAATCATAATGAAATCAGTGAGAAAGTACTAGAACCAATTATAATAAATAAATAAATGGCTCAACAGAATGGAACTGAATCCAGCAAAAAACTCTTACATTTCAGGTCAACTGATTTTATGAGAATACCAAAATAATTCAGTGTGGAAGAGAATGACCTTTTAGAAAAATTGTGCTGAGACAGTTGTACCTTTACAAAAAAAAACTGGTTTGGGCCTAGGCTTCATGCCATGTAGACAATTAATTCAAAATCTTAGACACAATGTTCTTGTTCTTGATATTGTAGAGACTTTTAAGTCTGCCACCCCTATGTATGATATTAACCCCAAGTTTTTATAAATACTTTGTAGTCATTTGGAATATTCTCTTTTTTTCCCTATTTTATACCAATGTTTTTATAATTTTTAAAAAATGTTGCAAGTGATCAAATATTTTTCCTTCATCTATTGAGATGACCGTATAGCTTACACTCTCTGTTCTACTTTTACATTGTGTTTAAACTGTAAAAATCTTCTGAGTAAGTTATGACTTCATGTTGGGCAGTGTCTTGGTTACTTTTCTCTCATTGCTGGGACAAAATACTCAACACCCAAAATGAAGCAAGGAAAGGCTAATTTAGCTCACTGTTTGTGGAGGTTTCAGTCCATACTTTGCTATGTATGCCCAAGGCAGTGTGGCATGGCAGAAGGGCAACACTTTAAGGCAGCAGCGAGCAAAAGCAGCCAGAGCAAAAAAGAGAAAGAGCAAGCCTCTTCCCCTCCTTTATATTGTAAGCAAGCTACCACTTCCCCTCCAGGGGCACTCACACCACTTCTCTGCTCCCCTCTTACACAGGCTGAGGATATTTACAAAGAGGGGTCCTAGCTCCCTGTTGAGTCTTTCAGTTAAATTTCTAAACTTCTCAAGTTGACACAATGTATCAACCATAACAGGCAATGAGTCTTAGCCTAACACCAAAAGCACCAATGACAAACAACAACAATAGCACCCCAAAAAGCAATAGCAACAACAAACAAGATAATCTGGGACTACTTATGAATTAAAAATTTTTGTGCTATAAATGATACTTTCCAGAAAGTAAAAAAGTACACAGTATAAGGGACAGAAAGATATTTGTCTTGTTCTCTCATGTGTTGCTTTTCTGTCTTCCATTGCCATGAACTGTTGCCCCAGCCATGTGCCACTCTGTCTTGGAGACAGTCGATTATGGACTGAAACTTCCACAAACTGTGAGCTAAATAAACCTTCCTTCCTTTATCTTGTCATTGTTGAGTATTTTGCCTCAGCAATAAGACATGGGCCACAGAGTGAGAGAAAATATTGTAAATCATGTATCTGATAAGGACTGAAATCCAAAATATATAAAGCATCCTTAGACCAAAATATTAAAACAACAACCTAAAACTGGGCATGGTGGCACATGCCTATAATCCCAGCACTCAAGAGGCTATAAAAGGATCACTGTGCATTCGAGGCCAGCCCACACTACATAGTGAGAACCTATCTCAAAAAAATGACCTCCTAATTAAAAGATAAACAATGAATTTGAATAAGCATTTTTAAAAAATAATAGGGAAAGGATCAATAAGTGTATTAAAACCTCCCCTCCTTTTTAGAGTGGAGGTCAGTGGTGGTGGGGACCACCTTGAGATCTTAGAAAAATAATAGACTTTTAGGGGTCTGAGGAATCAACTGATCTAAGTTTGTCACATGTTTGTCAATAAATGCCTTGAAGAACAGAGGCTGAGAATCTGAGCTTGTAGACAAAATGGACCCATTTCCTAGTCCTGTTCCTAAAGCATATCAGTTTTGTTAACAGAAATGCTAACTACTTTTTCTAAAAATATTAAATATCTCTGAAGTACTTATTAGGTGCCAGATATTTTCCTGAGTTGTGTCGCCATTTTATCTGAATTTATCATAAATGACCAACAGAGCCATCTCATCCTTAGTCATTTACATGACTGACATTTGCAGGGCTTGCTTGCATCGAGAGCACAGCTTGAGGTTCATCCACAAGCCTAACTCAAGGTCACAGTGCCTACCAATGAAATATTTTCTCTCATACTTTCAAGAGCAGAAATAAATGAAAATTGAGACTAAGAAAACAATACAAGGAATCAATAAACTGAAGAGTTGATTCCTTAAAGGAATAAATAAAATTGATAAATCATTAGCCAACATCATCAAAGAGAGGAAAGAAAAAATATGAATTCAGGCAATTAGGAATGAAAGGGGGAAACATAGAAATCCAGAAGATAATCAACCTTCTTTTGAGAATCTGTAATTAATAATGTGAAAAACAGAAGAAATAGATAGGTCCCTAGACACATTCAAATTGTCAAAACTAAAGAAGACAAAAAATTCTAAATAACCCAATATCAGCTGATAAAATTGAAAATATAAACTTATCGACAAAAAAAGCACAGGTCCTAACAAATTCACTGTTGAATTCTACAAGAAATTTAGAGAAGAACTAATGTCACTAATGCTGAAATTCTTTAAGGGAACCGAAAGGGAAATAATACTTCCAAAATCATTCCTGGAATCATACCCTGATACTGAAATCAGAGAAGAACCCTCATGAAGAAAGAAAACTACAGACCAATTTAGCTAATGAACATAGATGAAAAAATCCTCGATATGATACTGGCAAACAGAGTGCAGCAAATCATGAAGATTATATACCACAATGATGGTGGAGTTATCACAGGGATGCAAGGATGGTTTGACATATGCAACTTAATAAATGTAATGCATCATATCTATAGGAAAAAGACAAGAATGACATGATATCTGAATAGATGCAGAGAAAGCATTTGACAAAGTCCAGAACCCATTCATGATAAAAATCCTATACAAAAGTAGATGGTCTTTACCTCAATGTGATAAGAGCCATCTACAACAAACCAACAGCTAACATCATACTAAGTGGTCAAAAACTGAAAGTTTTCACTCTAAAATTAGGAACAAGACAAGGATAAACACTACTGCCACTCCTATTCAATATAGTTCTAGAAACATTAGCCAGATCAATTACACAAGAGAAACAAATAAAAAGAATAAGGATAGGAAAGATAGAAGTTACATTATTGTTATTTGTATGTGACTTAATATTTTACATAGAAGATTCCAAAAACTCCATGTAAAGGCTTCCAGATTTAATAACCAGACTCAGTACTGTAGCTTGATACAAAGTCAGCACTCAAAAATCAAGAGCGTTCCACAAGAAACAAACTTACATAGAAAAAAATTAAGGGAAACCATACCCTCTACAATAGCATCCAAAAATGATATACTTAGAAATCAATCTAACAAAGAAAGTAAAAGATCTATACATTGAAAATTAAAGTACTCTGAAAAAGGAGATAGAAAAGGATATCAGAAAATGGAAAGATATTCTCTACTCATGGGTAGGAAGAAGCAACAGTGAAAATAGCCATACTCCTAGAAGTATTATATATATTTAATGCAATCCCAGTTGAAATACCATTTGCATACCTCACAGAACTAGAGAAATCACTCCTAAAATTCACTTGGAACCAGAAGAGACTTAGAATAGCAAAAGTAATTCTGAGCAACAAAAGAAAGTCAAGTGGCATCACAATCCCTGACTTGAAATTATATTACAAAGCTATTGTGATAAAATCAGCATGGCATTGGCAAAATACAAAAACATACAAACATCAACAACAACAAACAGACCTGGGGATTGGTGGAACAAAACAGAAGATGCAGATGTAATGCCAAACACACTTAGTTGCCTTATCTTTGACAAAGAAGCCAAACATATTCACTGGAAGAAAGATAGTCCCTTAAATAAATAGTGCTGAAAAAGTTGCTTTTTACATGCCAAAGACCAAAACTAGACCCATGTCTATCACCACCACTAAACTAAAGTCCAAATGGATCAAGGTCTAAATGTTAAAACAGAAACACTAAATGTACTGGAAGAGAAAATAGGCAGAAATCTTGAAGTCAGGAGTAGAGAGAGACTTCATGGATACAACACAGGAAATGCTTCAAAGCATTAATAACTTGGACTTCATCTTTTAAAAAATCTTTTACGTATCAAAATGAATCACTAATAGAGTGAAAAGACAACTCACAGAGAGAAAAATTTTATAGACAGCTGTCCTTCAAAGGACTTATATCTAGAACATACAAACACCTGAAAAAAATCAGACCCTCAAATTCAAAGACCCAATCTAAAAATGGATTGCTGAGATGCACACACAGTTCTCAGATGAAGGAATGTAAACTGAAAATAAATATATGAAAAATGTTCAACATCATTGATCATTTGAGAGATATGAATTAAAACAAGACTGAGATTCCATCTCACTCCAGAAAGAATGGCTGCCATCAAGAAATCAAGCAAACAAATGTTGGTGGGAGCATGGAGATAAAGGAATGCTGCTTTACTCTTTTTTGTGGTACCAGGGATTGAACTCACAACCTCACATTTGCCAGGCAGGTGCTTATGCCACCGCTTGCTCCACTTTTGGTGGGAGTGTTAATTGGTGCAACCACTGAGGAAATAAGTGTGCAGATTCCTAAAAAATGTAAAAGAGTAGAGGTCCCATGTGACCCAGCTATTCCCCTGCTGGTATCTCCCCAGAAGAAGTAAAAACATTGTACCACAGCAAAATATGTACAACCATGTTTAGAGCAGCACAATTTGTAACAGCTAAATCTTGGAAACAGCCCAAATGCCCATCAGCCACAGAATGGGTAAAAAAATATGTGATCTTTTTATACATTGGGGTACTACTGAGTCATAAAGGAGGATAAATTTGAGAATTTTACTGGTGAATGGATGCAACTCAACACCATATTCATAAGTGAAAAAAAATCTAACCCACATGTGTAAAAATCATATGGTCTTCCTAGTGTAAGAAGCTAAAAGAGTAAATAAGATCCAAAATATACAATAGATATTGTGAATTGGGAAAAAACTGTTCCAACTGTGTACAGTTATCTCTGTTCAAAAGGAAAGAGAAAACATGGTGGGGGAAGTGACTAAGGAAGGAATGTAAAAGGAAAAGAATTATTTATATATGAGATAGTTAAGGTAGTTTGTTACTAGTTTCTCTAGTTCATTAAAAAGATTTGTGCTAATATTATTTAGACATTTCACACTTATATCTTGTATTCTGTGTAACTGCTTTGCGATAATAGTTCACACTGTATTAATTATTGTTACTCTACTTTTATCTTGTGTTGAAATTCTGTCTTATTTTTTCTCTTTAAAATAATAATAAAGAGAACTTCCGGGAGAACATGGCAGACAGATAGCAGCAGCTATGGAGGCTCTCTGAGAGACTCGGCTTAGAATTCAAGAATGGTGCAGACTAAGGAGTCATAAGCAGGTGGAGATATGCTCTGCTGACCCAGGAACGAACTGGGCTGAGAGAAACCAACTTGGAATGCAGTCCTGGTGCTAGAACAGGAACAGAGGGGCCTCAGTGTGGAGGCTGGAGCCCGTGCAATTGGAAGCCACGATTTGAGTTTCCCGCCGCGCAGCGGCTGCGTCTACATCAGCTCGGCAGGGAAGGAGACCTGAGAACGGGAATCGGCGAATGGAGTTGAAAACAAGACAGGCAGGGAGCCGTGCATTGACTTGCGGTAAGGTGAGTGAGAGAAACTGACACTCTCCCAGAGTTTAATGAGACTCCAGTGGAAGACATTCTGGGACTGGGCACACTTGCGGGAGCGGGACGCTGCAGCGCCTTCTGCCATGTATCCCCCTCTCAAGCAGGATTGGTGAGAAGTGCCTGGCCTACGTGACACTGCTGGCGGAGACCCAGTAGGCTAGCACAACCCAGATCCCAGAGCCTGAGGGTGACCTGGAGGGGCAGGCCCCGCATAGGCTGCCTGGTCTACAATTTCCTGGTGTGCTGCAGTGGGCGGGAACACCTAGCCGGCACAATTCGATCAGGCTGTGGCTGACAGGGAGGGAAGCTGGGCCTCCTATATATGCTTGCATATATAAGGAACAAAGAATATGGGAAGAGGCAGCAACAAGAAAGGCTCCTCGGCCCCCAATCCTGAGAAACAGGCAATAGCGGACACCGCACCAATAAACATAAAGTGCAATCTAGAGAGCCTCATAGATCAGTTCAGGAATGAAGTTATTAATGACCTGAAGCTAGAAATAAGCAGAATAGTTAGAGAAATGCTAAGCACCACCCAAGAAAAAACAGATGGTGGAATGGAAGATCAGAAAAAGAGGGGAGAATTGTTTGATGGAGAAAATAGAGAAAGCATAGAATACGTGAAGCAGGTTCAAAGAGACTACCAGGAAACTAAAAACTCTATCGAAAACTGGCATAACAGCTTGAAAGAAACTAAGGACAGACTATCTGAACTGGAGGGCAGATTTGTAATATGGGAGAATGAAATGAAAAACTTCTTAAAAGTAACAAAGAAACAAAAAGCAATAATACAAAGACTAGAAGATGATAAGAGGATCCATAATTTAAGAATTAAGAACATAAAAGAAGAAGTAGGGACACAAACAAATGAACTACAAAAGCTACTCACAGAAATAATCCAGGAGAATTTTCCTAATTTAGCAAAAGGTAAAGATACTCAGATGTATGAGGCATACAGGACCTCAGCTACCTACAACCCAAACAGAGCTACACCCAGGCATATAATAATAAAAATTCCAGAAATTCAATACAAGAACAGAATATTAAAAGCTGTCAGAGAGAAGAAACAGACCACTTACAAGGGAACACCCATCAGAATTACAGCAGATTTCTCTGCATAAACCATCAAATCACGAAGAGCGTGGGGGGAAATAATTCAAGCTTTGAAAGATAATAATCTCCAGCCAAGATTGATATATCCTGCACAACTATCCCTGGAAATTGATGGAAAAACAAGGTGCTTCCAGGATAAAGAGGAACTAGGAGAATTTGCAAGCACCAATTGAACTCTACAGAGAATACTTCAGGATATTCTAAAAAAGAAAAATACAAAGAATCCAGAAATAGTGGCAGAGAGGCCACAATGAATGGAGCAGAAAACAAAATGAAGAAGACAAACTGACAACTAATGACAGAAAAAGAGCTCAACAGAAATGAGGCAGAGAAGATTGGATGATAAGAATAGCTATTTTGGAGAAAATGACATCTTAATAGGTAATACTGATTTAGTATGATCTTGTTTTGAAGTCTCATCAAGCTTTTGTTCTTCTGTCTCCATTGGTCTAAACAGGTTGTATCTTATTGGATTGTATTATGTATGATAGTATAAGCAAAAACTTTTAAAGACAAGGAGATTATACAGAAACCATTGTTCATTTTCTGTTAGTTGATTCTAAATACCCTGTAATGCTGTCATTCTCTTAAATGGTTTTACATTGTTTTGATATACTTGATGCTACAGTATACGAAGTTATACTCAAAGATTTTAAGGAAAGAGACAATATCGTAACTACTTTTATGTCAGGATTATCTTGTGGTGAAACACTATTCTGCTTAAATGGTTATGTTTTGATCTGCGCTGTTTTGCTGTTATGCCCTCTTTTATCTCAATCTCCACTTCATTATTTACTTTTTTATTTTTATCCTTTTAATTAAGGGAAAAATAAATAAAAAATAACAGGATATATTATAGTAACCCACTTTGACTTTCCATTACCTTGATTTAAAGCCCTGTATTACTCTCACCATCTTGTTTTTGACTGATGTCCCCCTATTCTGTTTTGCTTGATAGTACCAGGTTTGAAAGTTTAGGCAACAGCTGTGAAGATAGTGAGATTCATTATGACGCCCATTCTCGTTGACTTTTATCTACTTTTGAAGACCTATAATGTCTCCAATGTTTTGGTTTTGTCGGTTTTGTTCTTTACTGTTTTGTTCAATTTTATTATAACTGATGATATAGGCAATTCTATTAAGATAGCGGGAGGCATTATGGTAACCATTATTGATCACCTTGTATTATGCTTTTACATTATCTATTATGTCCACCCTTTTGATTTGATAGACTCTGTTCTGTTATGTCACATTTGGTTCTACTCCCTTCCAAAAAAGTAATAAGAACTGTGGGAGCAACAAAACCCAAAATGTCTAATTGTCATTGTACAAAAGAGAGGAAAAGAAAGTGCTCTAAACGATATAACTGCATGTATATTTAAGTGTATAAGATAGAAAATGATATCACTGAGTTTTATTGGATCATTGAACAGAACTGTTTGCAGTCTCACTGTTGGAATGTCCACTTTACAAGCTTTAATTTTGTGACTTGAACAATTATTTCTAAGATGACAATATGTAATCCATTAACTAGTGATTTCCTACTGTTTATTTTTTTCTGTAAATCTGTATAACTTGTACCCTTTCTCTGCTTTTTTTCCTCCTTAAATAAAATTTAAAAAAATAATAAAAAAAGATTTTCCAAAATCCACATAGATCCTGAGTTTTATGAAAACATAGTTGTTTATTTAATTTCTTTTTCAAGTAACAGGTTTACCACTTTCCTGATGGAAAAACAAGGTGCTTCCAGGATAAAGAGGAACTAGGGGAATTTGCAACCACCAATTCAACTCTACAGAGAATACTGCAGGATATTCTAAAAAAGAAAAATACAAAGAATCCAGAAATAGTGGCAGAGAGGCCACAATGAATGGAGCAGAAAACAAAATGAAGAAGACAAACTGACAACTAATGACAGAAAAAGAGCTCAACCAAAATGTGGTTTACAATGAATCAGATATAAAACAGTGATGGCTTCTAAAAGAGTTTTCAAAATTTGCTAAAAGACAGAGTCTAACCTTATTCTTGATGTTGTCAGGGGAACTGTGGGCACCAGATTTCTTTTAAAAATGAGCCTCTGCTTCTGTGACAAACATTTTCCTACAAATAGGTTGTAACATAATGCATTTATTGAAATTTATTTGTAATTACAGGCAAAATGTCACAAAGTCTATTATTCAAACCGTGAATTTTTTGGTTTAAGACATCCTTCACCACATGCGGAGCTGTAGTACTGAGAGACAACTGTGCCTCAAGAACCCCAGAAGCCAAGCTCCTCTGCCCTATCTCATAAGACTCTCTTGGATTCACAACCACTTCAGCGGCACAGAGCATTTGCTGTCATTCTTGGCCTCGGCACTGCAGTAGTTTTGTGCTGCTACTAGACAACCTGAGACCAGGCAATTGATAATGATCAGATTTTCTCTTGATTCAGTTCTAGAGGCTGGGAAGACCAAGAACATGGTATTATCACTGAATGGCTTCTTGCTATGGTCCTCCTAGAAGGAGAGTGAAGGCAAGAGAGGCCCTGGCTTGCCTTTATAACACATTCACTCCTGATAACTACTTCACTCCTCTGATCACACCATTAATTTACTCATACGATCAGGCCCTCAAACCCTAAGCATCTCTTACTAAGGCCCCAACATATGAACCTTAAGATTCTAACACGTGAATTTGGGGGAATAAACACTAGCAAAGATGCTGATGTAACATCAGTTTCAAAAGATCTTTTCAGGAAAGCAAAAACATATTTCAGTACATCAGATCAGATACACTCAATAGGGTTATTGCTGAGGTTTTTTTCTTTTTGGCTGTGTACATAGGGTGCTTTATTCTCCACAGTGATATATATTAAGTGGGTTGGGCTTGGGCCAATGTCCCCATATGTACAGAATTGAATAAAATGGGTCTCTGAGCAGATGTCTGAGGATGGAGATGGACATTACAATCAAAGATGTGTTCAGTCCTGTGCTGGTTCTGGTCTGGAATGTCGGGAGATGAGGCAGTTCTCAGTGTGGTCGCTTCCAGGCTGGAGATGCCTGCCGGGCTTGGAGAGCTTTCTGTACCACATCTTCCCACTGGGCATCTGATATCTCCTGAGCCCAGGCGGGAACCCCTGGTGCAGGTAGACTTACTCCAGCCATTGTCCTTTTCACCAGTTCTACGTACTCTGGGTCCATGGGGATGGAACTGTGGTTGCTCAGTGCTGCGGCTCTCTCCTCATCTTCATCCTCACTCTCTAATGTTGGGCCAGGCAAATGAAGTCCCAGGGCCTGGATCCAATCCGGGATGTCAGCAACTGCATCTCCGTCCCCTACAGGTGCCAGCTCTACCTCTTCGGGTTCAGGGTCCTGGTTCAGCGGTTGATAGGAGCCTCCTGCTCCTCCTCAGGTTCCTCACTGCTCCGATCCCCAGTGCCTTCTGTGAGGCCCTGGTGTGGCCCCAGGTCCTCGCTTTGGTTTGGGAAGATACGCTCAGGGCCCATGGTGTCTCCCGTTAGAACTGCTGCTACCATGCGGGCTGGGGCCTCTTGTAGCCCACAGCCCGACCTGCATCTTCACTATTGCTGGGGTTTTGATCTAAAGTGTCCCTCAGCAGTCTCATATAGTCAGGACCAGGTCTTTAAGCCAACTGCATCCTGAGGGTGCTGAATGGGCTGTGAGAAGGTGGAGCCAGGAGCAGGGGGAGGTAGGCCTCTGAGGTCATGGCCTGGAAGCGTGTATCCTTGCCTCTGATTCTTTTTCTCTATCTTGGGCTGTTCTCTGCTCTCTGACTCCTGGCTTCTCTGTGTTTCCTCGGCCGTAACCTTCCACCATGCTGTTTCTGCCTTGAAACCAGCGTACCATGGACTGCAGCTTCTGAAACTGTGAGCTAACATAAGTCCTTCTCTTTTAAGCTATCTGTTGTCCCAGAACCAAAAAGCTGACCAAAACAGGCTGTATCCAGATTTCTGAGACATTGTAGTATGAGAAATCCACATGTTAATTGTAACCAACAAATGTAACAATAATATGTGAAATGGCCAAACAATCCTTCAAACTGGTTTTCTCCTTCATACTAACGTACAATGTTAATACTATTGATCACACCAATTTTTGTTTTCTAGACATTGCTAGCATCTACCTTGAGCAGTTATATTTAATCTTGACATCATTTTTTTCAGATGAGCATCATTATTAACTCTGTTTTAGAGAGGAAGACTTTGTTTTTAGGTTAGGGAAGAAAAAATATTAAGAAAAATGCTTAACTTTAAATTTAACTTTAAAATACATGTTGTGGGCCACGTGTGATGACACATACCTATAGGGCCACCTACTCAGGATGATGAAGCAGGTGCATCACAAGTTTCAGGCAAGTCTGGGCTGTTTAGTATGATCCTGTCTCAAAATAAAATTTTAAAAAGCTCTACAAGTATGGTTCAGCACCAGAGTGCTGACTTAACATGTGTGAGACACTGGATTCGATCTCTAGTACCATACATACAAAAATAATTTTCTCTTTCCTAGTTCTTAGGTGAGAGAGACCACTGTAATAATAGACCAGTTAACAAGAGAGTGAGGAACAGAAATTCAATAAAATATATCTCAGCTATATGGGAGATACTGAGATACATGAATAAATCTCAAAGAGGGGAAATCAGCTTTAGACACCATCTTTGGGCAAAGAAAAGACTCTGAAGAGGGCAGTAATGGGGGAGGGAACAGCAAAACCCAGCAAATAAGAATAAGGTTCACTGTGCACATTTTAGTCATTATGCAGTAATTAAGTCATCTTTCTAATTCTGGTTAAAAAAGGAGATAGTCTTACAAATGGAAATTTCCTCTATAGATACACACTGAAAATTCTTACAAAAGTGTAACATTTACTGTTTTCAAAGTTTTATCTGTGGCCTCTATTTTTTAAAATAATCAGCTCAAAATAATTCTTTTCAATAGCCAGGCACTCATTCCTCTTATTCATATCTACCATTATCCTACTAAGACCTAGAAGGGCAAAGGATGAGATTTCTCAATAACCGCTTTAGGTGCCCAATTTCAGAGGAGGAGGCAGTAAAAACACGCTGTGTGGCAGCCTTTGGGGTGGCCTTAGACCTCCTATGAGGATGCCTTTTATAGATGGCGCTTGTGGCCTAGCCACACAGATTGAAGGGTCTGTGATCCTCATCTTTTTGAGAATTATAGAGTGTTTGTACTGAAAATTAATTTCTCACGCAAGTTCATGCTGTATGGAAAAAAGAGAGAAGGGATTTTCTAAAGGAGACTTAGAAACTTCAGTTCTATCTTAGTTTGATTTCCTCCAAGAGCTGACTCCAGGAGAAGGTTCTAGGTTCAAATACTTCACTGGAGAAAAGTCTTAGAAAGTCTGGTTCTGACGTAGTGAAATGAGATGAGGAAGGCAGAAACCGAGGATGGATTAATGAGCTGGCTACTCTCTGAGACAACTGGGTTTCAGTTTTTCTGGGAAACTTTTAAAGTACCGTTTAGAACATACCTCAGAATTGTCTTACAAAGGGCGAGGGGCTCGTATATAATCATAACAGTCTGTCCTTCTGAGAATGTTCCCTCGCCAGTGTGTCCTGTCTGAAGATGCTCTGGTGGCCACCAGAAGTCTGAGGTGGAGGCACGAGAGCTTGAGGTATGAAGGTGCTGTCACTGAGGCTTGGTGACTACCTCACAAATAAAGTGAAAAAGTTGATGTAAAGTTTGTGATCAGTTGATGTAGTTGCTTTGGACCTGTGGTTGCATGCACTGTGGAGCAAAAGTGCTCAGACATGGTGAAGCAGGGAGCAAAGAGAGGTTGGAGAAAGGGCCTTACACCTCACCTGTCCCCTTCACAGTCCCCTGTCCAGTGGCCTCAGGACCTTCCTCAAGGCCCAGACTTCAAAGGTCCCATGACCTTCTCACAGAGCCACAAGCTGAGGTCTAAGTTTTTAACATTTGGGCTCTGGAAATATTTTTCTGAACCACACCAGGCACTCACCAATTCCACTTCAGCCTTCTTGAAACTAGAAGCTCAGTGAGTGACAGTCAGTTTCTTTTAAGATGCTCCTCTGTTTTTTTATTTAAAGAGGGGGAAAAAACCCCCAAAAACAAAACAGCAAAAGGGTACAAGTAATACAGAATTTCAAGAAAAAAATATACAGTAAGAAATCACTAGTTAATAGATTACATATTGTCAACTTAGAAATAGTTATTCAAATTACAAAATTAAATCATACAAAGTGGACATTCAAACAGTGAGATTGCAAACTGTTCTGTTCAATGATTCAACAAAAACTTAGTAATATGGGTTTCTATCCTACACACTTAAATATACATGCAGTTATATCCTTTACCTCACTTTCTTTTCCTCTCTTTTTTACAACTCACATTTTGGGTTTTATTACTTCCACAATTCTTATCACTTTTTTTTTGAAGAGAATAAAACCAAATGTGACAAAGCAAAACAGAGTCAGTTAGAACAGAAGGATGGACATAGTACATGATGTAAAAACAGATTACCAGTGATCAACAATGGCTACCATAATGCCTCTTGCTATCTTAAAAAGAGTTTCCTATATCATCAGGTATAATAGAATTGAACAAAACAGTACAGAACAAAACCAACAAAACCTAAACATTGGAGGCCTTACAGGACTTCAGAAGAAGATTATAGTCAAACCATAATGAGCATCATAATGAATCTTACTGCCTTCAAAGTGGTTACCTATACCCTTAAACTTGATACTATCAAACAAAAGAGAATAGAGTAAAATCAGTCAAAACAAGATGGGGGAGAGCAATACAGGGGTTCAAATTGAGTTAATAGGAAATCAAAAAGTTACT
The DNA here is from genome assembly GCF_034190915.1 of Cavia porcellus. Classification (NCBI taxonomy): domain Eukaryota; kingdom Metazoa; phylum Chordata; class Mammalia; order Rodentia; family Caviidae; genus Cavia; species Cavia porcellus. The sequence goes on along the minus strand of NW_026947513.1, from coordinate 42,491,214 downwards.
ATAATATATCCTGCTAATTTTTATTTTACTTTTAATTAAAAAATAATAATAAAAATAAATTAATTGTTTTAAAAAAAGGAATAAAAGGGGAGATTGAGATAAAAGAGGACACAACAAAAGAAAACAACACAGGTAAGAACAGAACAATTTAAGCATCATAATGTTTCACCATCAGATAAACTGACATAACAGTAGTTACCATAGTGTCTCTTTCCTTGAAATATTTGAGTTTAACTTCATATACTATAGCATCAAACATATCAAGACAGTGTGAAGCCATTCAAGAGAATGAAAGTATTACAGGGTATTTAGAACCAGTTAACAGAAAATGAACAGTTGTTTCTATATTATCTCTTTGTCTATAAAAATTTTGTTTATACTATCACATATATTAAAATACAGTAAGATACAACATGTTAAAACCAATAGAAACAGATGAACAACAGCTTGATGAGACTTCAAAGTGAGATGATATTAAATCAGCACTAGCTATTATGATGTCGTTTTCTTCAAAATAGCTGTTCGTACTATCACAGACAATAAAATCAAACAACCCAGATTAAAGCCATTCCAATTAATGAGTGAAAACATTGTATGGCTTCAAACAAATATAATTGGGAATCATGATTACCACATAGTTTTATGTATTCTTATCATTTCTTACACTAGGGACACCATTCGGTATTTATACATGTGAGTATGATTTATTTCACTTATGCATATGGTCTCAAGCTGCGTCCATTTATTTGTAAATATCTCAAGGTGATCCTTCTTTATTGCTGAGTAGTACTCCATTGTACAAAATACCACAACTTTTTAATCCATACTCAGTTGATGGACACTTAGGTTGTTTCCAAGATCTGGCGATTACAAATTGTGCTACTATAAACATGGGTGCACATATATCACTGTGGTATGATGCTTTCAGTTCTTTTGGGAATATGCCTAGAAGTGGAATAGCTGGGTTAAATGGGACTTCCAATCCCAGTTTTCTGAGAAATCTCCAGACTGACCTTCACAATTGCACCAGTCTACACTCCCACCAACAGTGCTGGAGAGTTCCTTTTTCCCTACAGCGTCTCCAGCATTTGTTGTTGTTGGTTTTCTTGATCCTGGCCATTCTTTCAGGAGTGAGATGGTATCTCAGTGTGGTTTTAATTTGCATTTCTCTAATGACCAATGATGATGAACATTTTTTCCATGTATTTATTTGCCATTTGTATTTCTTTATCTAAGAATTGTGTATTCATCTCAGATGCCCATTTTTGGATTGGGTCTTTGAATTTTGGGGGTCTGATTTTTTAAAATTCTTTATATGTTTTAGACAGAAGTCCTGTGTCTGAGAGGAAGTTCACTAAGATTTTTTTCCCCAGTTTGTGGGTTTTCTTTTCACTATGCTGGACATTTCTTTTGACATGCAGAAACTTTTTAATAAGATATGATCCCAGTTATTGATTCTGGGAAGTATTTCTGGGAAGTATTAACTCCTGTAAATGAATTCTCTACCTACTCCTATATCTTCAAGGTTTTTACCCAATTTGTCTTCCAGTAGATTTAGTGTTTCTGTTTTAATATTCAGATCTTTGATCCACTTAGATTTTAATTTAGTACATGGTGATAGGCATGGGTCTAGTTTTAGTTTTCTGCAAATGGAGAGCCAGTTTTTCCAGCACCATTTATTAAAGAGACTTGTTCTTCCAGTGAACCTATTTGGCCCCTTTATCAAAGATAAGGTGGCTGAGTGTGTTTGTAGTTGTGGTTGTATCTTCTAATCTATTCAAGTGATCTTCGGCTCTGTTTTGGTTCCAGTACCATGATGATGTTACTACAGTTGCTTTGTAGTATAACTTCAAGTCAGGGATTGTGATGCCTCCTGCCTTGCCTTTGTTGTTTAGAACTGTCTTTGCTATTCTAGGTCTCTTCTCTCCAGATGAATTTTAGGAGTGATTTCTCAAGATCTATGAGGTATGTTGATGGTATTTTTTTTATCAGGATTGCATTGAATCTGTATAACAGTTTTGGCAGAATGGCCATTTTCACAATAGTTATTCTTCCTATCCATGAGCAAGGAATGTCTTTCCATTTTCTGAAATCATCTTCAGTTTCATTTTTCAGTGCATTATAATTTTCCCTGTATAGGTCTTTCACTTCTTTTGTGAGAGTAATTCCTATATATTTCATTTATTTGGTTGCTAGTGTGAAGGGTGTGGCGTCTCTTATTTCTCTCTCTGTGATTTTCTTGTTAGTGTAGAGGAATGCTATTGATTTTTGAGTATTGATTTTGTATCCAGCTACAAAATTGCTGAATTTATTTATTATATCTAGGAGTCTTTCAATGGAGTTTTGGGGGTCTTCTATGTAGCATATCATGTCATCTGCAAATAATGATAATTGAATTTCTTCTTTTCCTATCTTTACCTCTTTTATTCTCTCTCTTGTCTAATTTCTCTGGCTAGTATTTCCAGTACTATATTAAATAGGAGTGGTGATAAAGGACATCCTTGTCTTGTGCCTGATTTTAAAGTAAAGACATTCAATTTTTGGCCATTTAGTATGATACTGGCTGTTGGTTTGTCATAGATGGCCTTTATTATATTGAGGTAAAGACCATCTATTCCAATTTTCTGTAAGGTTCTTGTCATAAATGAACATTGGACCTTATCAAAAGTTTTTTCTGAATCTATAGAAATGATCATGTTATTCTTACTTTTGGCTTTATTGATGTGGTGGATTACATTTATTGATTTACATATGTTGAACCATTCCTGCATGCCTGGGATGAATCCCACTTGCTCATTGTGTATAATCTTCATCATGATTTCCTGCATCCTATTTGCCAATATTTTATTGAATATTTTTGCATCTGTGTTTATTAGGGAGATTGGCCTGTAGTTCTCTTTTTCAGTTGGGTCTTTCTCAGGTTTTGGTATTAGAGAAATATTTGTTTCCAGGAATGACTTAGGAAGGATTGCTTCCCTTTCATTTCATTGAAGAGTTTGAGGAGTGTTGGCATTAGGTCTTCTTTGTATTTCTTGTAGAATTATGTATTGAATCCATCTGGGCCTGGGCTCTTCTTTGTAGGTAAGGACTTAATTACATTTTCAATTTCATTAATAGAAATTGGGTTATTCAGTAGTTTTACATCTTCATGACCTAGCTTTGGTACTTCGTATACTTCTAGGAATCTGTCCATTTCCTCTGTGTTATCAAACCTTTGAGAGGTTTTCAAAATAGGTGTTGATGATCTTCTCTATTTCTATAGGGTCTGTAGTAATTTTGCCTCTTTCATTCCTTATTGCATGAATCTGAGCTTTTTCTTCCATTTTTAAAATAAGGTTGGCTAGGGGCTTATCAATTTTATTTATTCTCCCAAAGAACCAACTCTTTGATTCATTGATTCTTTGGATTGTTTTTTTTAGTCTCTATTGCATTGATTTCTGCTCTGATTTTTATAATTTCCTCCCCTCTTTTTGCTTTGAATTTGACTTGCTCTTCTTTTTCTAAATGTTTTAGGTGTAACATCATGTTGTTTATTTGTATTGGTTCAGTTTTCCTGATGTGGGAACTCAGTGCAATAAATTTTACTTAAATACTTAAATACATTTTCTAGGCTAGTAAATGGTCTATTTTAGAGAATGTCCCACGTACTGCTGAGAAGAACATATATTGTGATGTTGGATGGAACACTCTGTATATGTCTATCAAGTCCATTTGTTCACAGGTGTGATTCTGTTCTGTTATTTCTTTGCTAATTTTTTGTCTGGTTGATCTGTCCTTTGGTGTCGGCGGTGTGTTAAGTTCTCCTGTTTGAGGTGTAACATCAGGTTAATTATTTGTATTTGTTCTGTTTTCTTCATGTGGGAACTCAGTGCAATAAATTTTCCTCTAAGGACAGCTTTCATTGCATCCCACAGATTCTGGTAAATTGTATTTGTGTTTTCATTTGTTTGTAGGTATTGTTTAATTTCTTCTTTAATTTCCTCTGTGACCCACTGATTACTCAAGAGTGCATTGAGTGTGTTATTCCGTTTCCATGTGTTTGTGGGATTTTTGCATTATTATTAATTTTAATAATTAATAATTAATTAATCATTAATTTCTAATTTCATAGCGCTATGATTTGATAACATGCAAGGGATAATTTCAACTCTTTTGCATTTATTTAAATATGTTTTGTGAGTTAATATATGGTCTCTTTTAGAGAATGACCCATGTACTGCTGAGAAGAATGTGTATTCTGTTGTTGTTGGGTGGAATACTCTGTATATGTCTATCAAGTCCATTTGTTCACAGCTGTGATTCAATTCTTTTATTCTTTGCTGATTTTCTGTCTGGTTGATCTATCTGTTGGTGTCAATTATGTGTTAAGATCTCCTGTTATAATTGTATTACTGCTAATTTGGTTTTTCATACCTGTTAATACTTGTTTTATGTAACTGGGTGCTCTGGAATTAGGTGTGTATATATTTAAGATAGTTATCTCTTCCTCTTGAAGTTTTCCCCTAACCAGTATGTAGTGATCTTCTTTATCTCTTCTGGTCATTATTGGTTTGAAGTTCACATTGTCTGCAAACAGAATAGCTATGCCCACTTTTTTTTTTTGGGTTCCTTTTGCATGAAGTATTGTTTTCCATCCTTTGACTTTCAGTCTGTGAGTATCCTTTTGGGTTAGATGGGTTTCTTGTAAACAACATATGGTTGGATTTTGTTTCTTGATCCATTTTGCCCATCTGTTTCTTTTAATTGGTACATAGAGACCTTTTACATTAATGGTTATAACTGTTATATGTTGGTGTATTTTTGACATTATCTTTCTGCTGTTGCATCTTTATCTTTCTGTTCTGTTTAATTGTCTGCTTTGTGTAGTGTTTTTTTCCTAAGTGTATCTAAAATGTCTTTCAGTATTCTTTGCAGGGTTGGCTTGGTGATCATAAAATTCTTCAGCTGTTCTGTGTCATGGAAATACCTTATTTCTCCATCGATTTTGAAGGACAGTTTTCCAGGGTACATCAGTCTAGGTTGGAAATCATTTTCCTTTAGGATCTGAAATACTTTACTCCATGCTCTTCCTGACTTTATTGTTTGTGCTGAGAAGTCTGCTGTGATTCTGAGAGGTTTTCCTTTATAGGTGATCTGTCTTTTCTCTCTGACCGATTTTAATACTCTATTCTTTTGTTTGATTTCTGGGATAGTGATTATCATATGTCTGAGTGTAGTTTTATTTTGGTTATGGCTATTTGGCGTTATGTATGCTTCATTGATCCTGATATCAGTTTCCAATCTCATGTTTGGGAAATTTTCAGCTATTACTTCTCTAAATGTCCTCTTGACATCCTTTATGTTGTCTCCTTCTTTTTCATTTATCCCTTTCAACCTTATGTTGTTTTTCTTTGCATCATCTTGTAGGTGTTGAATTGTTATTTCCTGATTTCTTGTTATTTTTAAAAGATCTTTCCTTTGCTTTTCACTGGCTGCAATCTTGTGTTTGAGGTCTGAAATTCTATCTTCACATTCATTGAGGCGGTTTTTACAACTTTCAATGGAATTTTTGATTTCCTGTATATCTCTTTGCATCTGCTTTATATATTCTGTTTGCTTCTTATATTGTTCATCCAGGGATTCTTTTTGTTTAGTTCCTCCAATTTTTTAACTGTGTCTTCTTTAGATATGTTTGGCATCTCCTTCGTTTCTTTTATCATTTCTTCTTTTACCCGAGAAATTATTTCTAGTTTGAATTCCTTTAAAGCTTCCCAGAGTTGCTTCTTTATTTCGGTTACTATTGTTTCTGGTTTTTCAGTATATGGCATGTATTTTCTTCTATGTACATGGCTCCTGGGCTTTCTTGGGATGGGCTGGATGTTTGAGATTGCATTTTGGTGTTTTGTTTTGTCATTTTCCTATATTTCTGTGTTTCAAGTGTTGTTCCAAAGCTTCCCCTGGGTTTGTTGGAAATTGTCTCCTATGTCCTGGGCTCCTGGGACTCCTCTGGTAGTGTAGCTCCCTCCTTGGCAGCGAGGCCCCTGGATTAAAATAAGGTTGCCAGGCTTCTCTCAGGTAGACCTAAAGCTTTCTCAAGCTACACTGCTCCCCCCTCTGGCAGCAAATCTCCCCTGAGGAAAAGAAGGCCACCTGGTGTGGTCCCAAATCCCGCTAAACCCAATCTAGTGTGGCTGCAAGCCCAGCAGGCCCCAACCCCCTAAAGCAAGGATCTCATACTCTCCTGGGAATTGGATGTTGTGTAACCATCCAGCTGCTTGGATGGCAAAGCTCCCAGGCTGATAAAAGGTACCCCTATGGCCTAGGTAGGCCTCAAACCTCCTCAGCAGGGCTGCTCCCTCCTCCAGGTGATGGCAGTAGTGCTGGTGTTCTCCAGGCTGAAAGAAGGTCACAGGGAAGACCAGAGCAGGTTCTTGCAGCTTGGCCCAGCTCTGTCTTCCAGGCGGGCAGCTGTGGTGTGCCCTCCAGGTGAGAGAGGGTGATCAGCAAGGCTGGAGTGGGGTCCCAAGGCTCGGCCCAGCTCACTTCTCCAGGCCTAAGATGCTTCTTTTGCTCACAATGGTGCAGTGACTCTGGACATAATCAGCGAGCTGGGGGGAATGCAGAGAATGGAGTCTCCTTTGTCCTGCCTCTGGGACTGCTTCAGACTTCACTTTTGCAGTTTTAAACACAGTCCAGGGTGGGTCCATTTGTGCCACAGGTCTCCAGAAGCAGCCTCATTCAGATTGTGCAATCCCCTGGCCCAGGTCACTCATGGTTCTCCATGCTCCATCACCATACTTGCTTATTCCTCCCTCAGGATTAGACAGAGTATAAGCCACACTTCCTTTTCCTATCCTCCAACATGTTTTTTTGTTTGTTTGTTTGTTTTGTTTTTTGTCTTTTTCCTTTTTATCGGTACCAGTGATCGAACTCACAACTGCCTGCTTGCAAGGCAGGTGCTTATGCCGCCGAGCTAAATCTCCAGCCCCTCTCCAACATGTTTTTTAAAAAATTATTTCTGTATTTTGACTTTTAAAAAGTCATTCATGCAGAAGTAACTACAATCTAAAGAGAAGGCAAGGATAGTGAGGCTGAGCATATGAAGAAGCTGGCTGGTCAGGGAAACTTAGTAGCCATGGGGTTGACTTTGTCCTGTTAGGCTGTGATAGGCGGGTGTGTGTGTGTGTGTGTGTGATTCAAGTTCAGTTTTGGGAGAATTAAAAATTACTGTTAATCATGGAATTTTGGAATTGCTGAAGTTTAGTTTTAAATTGTTATTAATTAATTAATTAATTAATCAATTTATTCAGTACTGGGGATCCAATTTATGACCGCACACTTGCTAGGCAAATGCTTGTGCCACTGAGCTAAATCCCTGGCCCAGAATTGCTTAAGTTTAGAACACACTACCCTCAGAGAGCACCTTGGCATTTGAGTCACAGCAGAAGTAGTGTCAGTCTCACCTAGTGGTGCTCCCTTGGCCCAGAAGCAGGTCACAGAGTCCAGAAGATCTTCCCTGAAGGAACTCATAAAACCCTCAACCCAGAGACAACTCTTTCTGCCTGGAGGAAAGGATGCTATTATCCCTGAAGTGTCAAGATGCAAAAGAGTCTAGAGAAACAGGCCTGTGACACTTGTCCTGTTTGCTACCACTGGAATGTGTACAGTTTATGCCTTTGGACTGTGTGGCATTGCACTCTTCATTCAAGCTCAGCATAAAAGCAAAATGTTTTGCAAGATGTTCATTTCCTTATGAAGCCTCCTGTGTTATCTAAAATGGGCAAAAAATGAGTTTTTTTCCTCCTTCAAAATCAAAAGCATTTAATGTTCAGTTGCCACAGGATTTTTGTCTATGGTGGTTCAATGTTGGTTGCCACTATAGGCTTATGATCCCCTTTCCTGTTTTTTAAACATTAAGTTTTATAAGCATCCTTTCTTATGATACATAAATTACATTTGACTTCATCTTGAGGTAAGAAATAGAAATAAAATATCCAAAATAATTTTGACTTTCCTTCTGATAGGAATTACCATTTGATTTTAACTATTGAATTTTAACTATTGAATTAACTATTGAATAAACTATTTTATCTTTGCTGATTTGATAATTTGGTTCTGGAATTAGAATCCCGTACAAACATCTTAAGGGACAATACACAGAAAAGCATTTTGACCAGCACCTACTCTCCAAGTCACCTGTGCAAAACCTTTCTTGGCTGGAGCATAGTCCTGTGTCTACTTGTTTAATCAAACCAGATATCATGTGTCTGCTAGAGCTTGCAGGAATTTAACACTGCAGTCTCAGTGCAAGTTTTATTTATGAATTGGTTGCCTAGTGAAATATGCCCAGGCATTTGAAATTAGTAATAATGAGTCGAATATATACATATTTTAAAAATACATCATTTGCTGTCTCTTCTTGTGGTTAAAGCAGAGCAGGAGAGCAGTAGTCTCCTCCAGCTGCCATGATCATCCCACACTTCCCTTACATTGCCCATCAAATATGTATAGATTTAATGATCTGGAAAGGGCTTGGGGAAGTTTTTAACAGTGCCGCCTGTTTATTAATAGGCCCCCTGTTATTGTGGTGTGATGGTGTCAGGATACTGCTGATGATACTGCAAGAGGCAATTAAGAGCTTCTTTATTCCAGATAAAAAGGAAGTAAGTGACTGATCAGCAACACAGAGGCAACTGAACACCCTGGCAAGTGTGCAGGGAAAGGAGAAAAGCAAGAGCTAAGAAGAGGTCAAAGGGTTGGAAGACACTCGGTGAGTTCTCTCTGCTATGTGGCATGACAAGGACTAACCTGAGTGGATGGGGAAAGAGGAAATAACGGGAAAGCGTAGAGTAAGAAAGAATTAAAAATGGAAAGGAATGGAAACCTTCAAAAGGCCTCTTAGCTCCCCTTGGCTAGGAAGACGTTCTGCTCATTTGATTATATTTATTTCAAGGTCACGGTCAGCTATTTGTATACTTGTAGGGTAGTTTTTGTGGAGGTGAAAAAATAAATTAGTATTTACCCCTTGCCCTAAGATAGAAAAAGTATCCTTATGGAAAAATGTACTCAAGGCTGGGGGAGGAGGCCCGTCATCTGTGAGGATGTCTGATAAGCATCTCTGAGGAGCCCATCCATGTGTGTGCATTTGGCTGAGAAGTTGAAGGAATGTGAAAGAAGAAAGCTACTGTCCTTACCATGCCAAGCTTTTTAGGAAAAGTGCCCAGCACCACACATTCACCCAGAACAGTGATGGTGAACCTTTTAGAGCTTTCAGTGATACAAACAGCCTGCTGTGGTGCATGTGCCATAGGTTCACCACCACTGCCCTAGAATATGATTTGAAATCAGTCACCCAGATGAAATTTCAGAGAGATAAGTAAGCGGGGGTCTAATGTTCATGGAGCAGTTTATTTTATTTTATTTTCTTAACTTAGCAGACATTAATTAAGTACCTATTATGATTCCAGAACTACACTATATGCTGGGAATAGAACAGAAAGTCTATATATTCTAGTAATGCTTTACTGGTTCCTTCCCCTACATAATCATCATTGTTGTGGACTGAACTGTGTACCTTCCAAATTTGTATGTTGAAAACTTTACTCCTACCAATCAGAATGTGACTTACTTGGAGACAGGGTCTTTACAAGGGTGACTGTGGTTAGTGATCTCTTTAGGGTGGTCCCTAACCCAGAGCCATGTATGTTCTCATGAGAAGAGGTGAAATTAAGATACAGACACACAAAGATGGAAGACCAAGTGAAGATGCAGGGAGACTATAGGGAATGCAAGCCAAGCAGAGAGGCTTCTGAAGAAATAAGCCTAATGTCAGACTTCTGCACACTGTAGCTGTGGGAATGTAGGGTTTCTGTGGTTGAAGCCATGCAGTCTGTTGTACCTTATTACTGGGGTCTCAGCACTCTTGAACAACCTGAAAAAGGAAGACTTTGACCCCACTTTAAGATAATTGTTATGGTTTATTCATTGTGTCAACTTGAGAAGTTTAGAAGTTTAACTGAGAGACTCAGCGGGGAGCCACAATCCTTACTTTGTAAATACCCTCATCCTGTACAAGAGGAGGTCCCACAGGTTTTGTGAGTGCTACACCACTGGGTCCTGATCTAGATCCTCAATCTCCCAAATGAGTGTACATCAAAGGCTTAAGTAAATGATGCAAGTGGTATGATTTTAGGGCTCCAGGAGGATCAAATTCTTTAGCTGAGTTTGAGATTCTGAGGGCCAAGACAGAAACTTCTCAGGGCCTCCCATATTTAGTAGGTCCACACAAACAGTGGGAAAACTGAGAAAAGTACAGGCAAAGAGCAGGACCTTGGGAATGACTTCAGTGACTTCTACAAATAGTAAATTATGCCAATTAAGGAGAACTGTAGTATCACTATGAAGAAATTTATGGTAGGGGTAAGGCTGCAGGAGTGAAATGCCTATAGCTGTGGTTTCTACCTACTTAATTGATGTTTGAGCCAGGTGTCCACAGCTGTGGCCTCATCTTGCCCTTTGAGGTATCACAGGCCACTACAGGCCTCAGCCAGGGCCAGTGATTCATAGAGGTTCACTTATGATGAATCAGCTCCTATCACCAAGCAAGAGGCCTAGGCTTAGGACAGACTCACTGATAAACACAGAAAACTAGTTAATTTTCAGTCCTGCTCAGAGCTGCATCATAGTGGTCTCCAACACTACACTTGTCCTGGGGAGGGAGGTTGCCTGTGTACAATATAAGGGAGGAAAAGAGGAAAAGCTCTGTCCACTTTTCTCTGGCTGCTGCCTTGAAGTGTTGCCCCTGTGCCATGCCACCCCGACTTGCAGCCAGCTGACTATAGACTGAAATCTTCAAAAACTGTAAGCTGAATAAACCTTTGCTTCCCTAATTTTGGGCATTAGGTATTTTGTCTCAGCAATGAGAGAAAAATAACCAAGATGGAATTTGGTACCAGGAGTGGGTCATTGCTGTTACTATACCTGACTATTTTGTTCGAGAGACTTTGGGAATGGCTTGTGAGAAGAATTTGGAAAGGTTTGGAGATGTTGCCTGAAGGAGTCATGCTGGAACATTTTAGCTGTTCTGTATGGGAGATTCTGGTTAGAGCTCAGGAGACCAGAAGTCTGATAGAAATCCTGCTGGTAAAGACCAGGCTAGGGAGCTTTCTGCTGGGAATAAGGACTGCATTGGCTGCTGGAGTCTAGATAATGCGTGTTATAGCCTGGCAGAAAGTTTGTCTGTATTTTGTTCATGTCCAGAGACTTTGCCTGAGACTAAGATTAAAGGTGGTGGACTGATTAATCTGGCAGAAGAAATTTCAAGGCAGTCAAATGTTAAAGCAGTGGCATGGCTATTGTTGTGGCTTTTTGCCAGCTTTATGTTTCAAATCAAGAGCAAAGAGCCCAGCAGTATGATTCAAAACATGAGTTTGCCCAGAAAATGGTGAACTATAAAGGCAGAGCTGAGATCATGATTGCTGAGAAAGAACAGAGAAATAAAAAAGATCACCTGGGGGCATCGTGGAAAGCAGCCTCAAAACTGCAAAAGCGAAAGACTTTACTTGGAGGAGAAAGCTACAGAGTGCGATGCTCTAGAATAGTATTGGCAGCCACCGAAGGTTCCAAAATGGCAGTGGCCACACCAGGTTCCAGAATGGAGCTAGCATAGAGAATTTGTTCCTTACAATCAGGTTCAGAGTGCTCAACAATCCAGGCACTCATTCTCTACAGCCAAGAGAGAAGAAAGTCTGGCTACTGCTCCAGCTGGCAGCAGACCTTGGTAGCATCAACACAGGGCTGGTTTTAAGTGCATGTAGAACACACAAGTTCTGAGGTTAAAAGAGGCTTACATTCCAATTTCAGAGGGCCTGGGAGGCCAGGGAGTGTGTCCCTGAGAGGTTGGTATATGAAGCTGTGAGTGAAACCAAAGGTGCAATGGAGAAACAGAAGTTTGGAAAAGCCAGGAGTGTGGTTCTTCTAAGGAAAGTTGCACAGATTGAGCAGAGTGAGCCTAAGAGAGAAGCTGTGGGAGCTATAGCACTGGAAGTGCTGTGGGGGTGGAGTCACCCAAGTCCTTTGGAGCTCACGATTTACCACAGATTGCTTCAGGTGCTGGATGTGCAGCTATAGGACTTAATGTTTGCCCTGCTGTATTTTGCACTTGCTTTGGTCTAAATCCTTTGTTTTCTCCCATTTGTAACTTTTGAAAGGGAAATGTTTTTCTTGTGCCATTGCGTGTTGGAAGTGTTTAGCACTGTTTTCATTTATAAGGGGACTTTCAGCTGTTTGCCTTACATATTAGAGACTTGGGACTTGAACTTTTCAGCAATGCTGGAACTGTTAGGACTTTGGCAACTCTTGCAAATGGATTAAAGACCTTTTGCATATGGAATGTTTATGAGTCTTTAGGGGTCCAAGGACAAAATGTTATGTTTCTAATACAAAATAATGCCGATAAGTTGGTGCTGGTTCTTAAAGATTGTTAAACCTGTGTTATAATGTTCAAGTTGTGATATTTTAAGAATAAATATGTCTTGTATCTGGACACTAATTTAAAGAAATGTGTCTTGATGCCAAGTTGACAAGGGTTGGATTGTTATGATTGATACATTGTGTCAACTTGAAATGTTTAGAAGTTTAACTGAGAGACTAAGTAGGGAGCCAGGATCCTTAATTTGTAAATATCCTCATCCTGTACAAGAAGAGGGCACAGGGATTTTGTGAGTGCTACCCCTTCCCTAGAGAGGAAAGGCCTATGTACAATATAATGGAGGAAAAGAGGTTTGCTCTGCTCGCTTTTCCTTGGCTGTGGCCTTGAAGTATTACACCAGTGCCATGCCACCTTGCCTTGAAGCCAACTGATTATAAACTGAAACCTCCAAAAACTTTAAGCTAAATAAACCTTTCCTTCCCTACTTTTGGACATCAACTGTTTTGTTTCTGCAACTAGAAAAAAGTACCCAAGATAATAGTGTAAATTCAGGGAGTTACATAAGTAATCCAGGTTCATAAACTAATGAGTAGCCAGATATACTGGTTGATACCTGTAATTCTGGCACTCTGGGAGAGGGAGGCAGGATGTTTCTGTGTTTCAGACCAATTTTGCAAGACTCAAAAAATTTAGAAAAGGCCTGGGAGATGGAGCTGAGTGCATAGGCCCTGAGTTCACCTCCAGTATCATAAACAAACAAACAAACAAAATGAAAAACCAAAATGAAATGAAACAAAACATGCCCAGAAAACTAGTGAGGAGTTTTCAGACACTGGATTTCAAAAATATTCATAGTTACTAAAAGCGTCAGAATTAAAGACATATGCATCAGAATTTGTAAAAGAAACTTTATACATTTTATATTGAACAGTAACTGTTATAAGTAAATGGCTCTTAAAGGCTAATGCAAGCATTTCAGGATTTTTAGAAATCCATGTGAGAATAAAGGATCTTCCTTACTTCTCCCTTACTCAGAGTATCCCCTTCAGATCTTATGCTCATACTTTTGGGCAAACACAAATTAAAACTCATTTCAAAGAGAATGAGGCAAAGATGACTAAAAACTCTGCAACATCCCAAGTCAGAAATGGACAGATGGACTAGGGTATCTCTTAAAGAGCTCTTTCACTGGAGGAGGAAAGTGTGGGAGGTGATTTGTTGTGGAGGAGTCTGTAGGGAAGAACCAGGACTGAATTCTTAGAAGGACAGATTCAGCCTGCAACAGAGTTACATCGTGACACACAGGGAGGCTTTGGGGAGGTCTTCATTTGTAGGACAATGTTTGTTTTATCACAAAGCATGAGTAGCTGGTTTAAAGCTAGGTATTGCTTTTATTCTAAATTTCCTAGCACTAGCTGACAGGCCCTACTTCTTATTGTTTTTCTGCCTCTTATTAATTCTGAACTCTGAAAAGTGAAGCACATCAATGGCTTGCCATAGGACAAACCTAACTCCCAAAAACGAGCGTGTGGCAGAAGCAGCTGACTGTCCCCGAGATGTTCACCTCCCAGCCCCACATGTGACTCCTGGGCAGGGGAGGTGGTGGCTGAGACACAGACATGCTGCTCACCTTCCTTCCTGATTCCCTGGTGTGATCTTGGCAGCCACAGGTTAAGACTGGCAGAACTTTCATTGACTGTAGCCCATGAACGACGGTGCAGAGCAGAACGCCACTTTCTCATTCTGCTACCAGCCAGGGACTCTGCAGGACACATCCTCAGACACAACTGATCATGTCCAAGTCCTTGACTTCCGGTGTTTACTCATCACAAGTCAGTACTGTGGTGGCTCACGCAGGCTCGGAGGAGGTGATGGCCTGTTGTGAGAGGGATGAGAGACTGTGCTGCCAGGAACGATGCAAAACTGAACAAACCCCAGAACAATAGCCAGATTTGATCCAGTGCCACTAAGAAGCTTGATGAGCAAAGTAGTAAGCAAGAGATGATAGTTTTAAGCCTTTTAATTAAGAATTCCAAACTTTGAACTTCAGTTCACAAGGGGAAATTTTTGATATTGACTTCAATTTCCTTGGCTTCAACCTGCGCGACTACTAATCTTGAGATTTCAATTCTCAGTGGAATGCTGATAATGGAAAGGGCTCTATATTAAAACTTTGGGAAATTCTGTTGTTGATATTTTATTATGAGAGGGCATTTAATTTGATTATAATACCATTATTTGGTCTCACTGCAGAATATATGAGATGCTGTAGTACTTGGCTTTCTAAAGTAAGTACTTGGTTTTTGTTTGCTTTTTGTTGTTGTTATGTTTTTTTAAGATAAGGTTTTACTACATAGTCCAGACTGGCCTTTAACTCACTCTCTGTCCCAGGCTGGGCTGGAACTCATGGTGACCTTCATGCCTCAGCTTCCTGGGTGCTGAGGTTACAGGCACGTGCTGCCACACCTGGCCCTGAAGAGGTACTGAAATAGCAAATGGAAGGGTTGGTTTCCATCAGTGCCTGCAGACTCACCTTAGAGCTGATTTAATCAATGCACAGTGTTGATCCGAATCAGAGTCTTTGTGGAGCCAAACCGTATTTCTCAGCAGGTCTCTTGGAGGAGCCATTGCTGGTGCTAGTGAGTGTCCCTGGAGAGGAAGGTCAAGACTGCTTCCCTCCCTCGGGACGATGGCCACAGACAGCCCTGTCTGATTATAGGACTCACACTGCGTCTAGTGGATGAGAGGAAGCTGGGAAATATAACTGGGAGCTGCTTTTCTGTGGCTCTTGGTCTCCAAATGGAGGATTTTCTATCAGTGCACTTGCAGCCCATTAGCTACTGTTAGAAAGGTGTCCACCTGGGAAGGATGAATGAATGTGCATGGCTCAGACCTGTCCTCCTCTCTCTTGGGAGAAGTTGGGAGATCATGTTCTTCTCTCTGCTCCTTATGCACAGGGGCTTCTGCCACTCACTGCCACAACTTGGTCTTATTTCTGATCCAAGTCACATCTTCCAACTTACTTTCAATTGGTATTCAAGGTATTTTGATCTTTCTCCCGCCTTGCCAAATTATTCAATTTGTGGGACCAGGCAGGGAAGAGGGATTCTATTCTTGGAATTCTTTGGAGACTCCAGTGGCTATCTATCAGTGAGGTTCCCTGTAAAGTTGCTGTTTTTGTGATATGAGTATCAATCATTGTCCCGTTCAGGCATATGGCTTTTCTGTTGAGTCAAGATATTTTAAAGTACAAAATCCTTGTGATTTTAATAATTTTCTCTTTAATATTAATGATAGCCAGAAAATATTGATTTTATGTACAATCAGAAATCTGCCTTTATCAAGGTCAAGGCAGGAATATGGCTTTAGAGCCCCAACAGGTAAAAAGAAACAAAAATAAACTGTGGAAAAATTGTAATGGAAAACTTGTGCATGCTAGACACTGCTAGGGGCTCTGTATAATTAATTCGTTTACTTTTCGTAACAAACCTACGATACAGGAAAGTTTTTATGAGCTTTTCATAGATGAGGAATTATGGCTAGTTCATGATGGAGCTGAGATGCAGCCCCAGGTAGGCTGCCTCCAGAATGGATGCTCTCAAGTGTTCTCTACTCCGCTGCTGACAATCAAATGATAGCAATGGAGCAAGGGTACAGATAGCCACCCTAGGTCTGTGTTTTCTGTGTGACAGTGCTATTGGTTTTTATTGTGAATACTACATATCAAATTCTGTAATTCAGTCTCCCTCTTGTTTCTCCCTCCCTCTCTTTTGGTAATCTTGTTTTGCTGAACTTTGTCTTAGTCCACTTGGACTGCTACAAAAATGCCAAAACCGGCTAGGTTGTACACCACGAAGCATTACTTCTAATAGCTTTGGAGGATGGTGAACCTCCCATTTTGGAGGCTGGTGTTGAGGCAGGTCTGGTGTTTGTTAGAGGGCCGCCTCCCGGCTCGTAGGCAGCGTCTTCCTTTTTCACATGCCGAGTCAGTTACTCCATGATCTTTCAAAGGGTGAGTCTTTCTGAGATCTAAGGTCTCTTTCATATAGGCTTTCTCTGGTTTGATTTGCTAACACCCTTAGTTAAAATGCGGTTATTCATTTTGTGGAAATCAAAACTACTGCCACTAGGATCAATTTTTAATTATTTAAAAACTAGTTTGGGCTACACTTTTAAAGGTTATCCAGAAGACTCATATTTGAGAATACTTGAATTTATAGCTATGCATTTGGCTGCTTTATCTGTGAGGACTGGAGCAGATCTCTGCCTCATATTTAAATGTGCTACTTGCTTTTTGTTGTTGAAGAACAAAACTGCCTAGGGCAAAAATCTCCCTAAATTTTGTTTTAATTTCTGATTCAGCTACAGCACAGCATTTCCTGTGTCCAGGTCTATTGAGCTGTAATTAGACTGTGTGAAGGAAAGCCAGGTTTATGGAGGACCATTTAGGAATTACACAATTGTTAGACTAAGGGTAGTCATAAAACACAGCCACACAAGAGAAGAGGAAGGGAGGGGTCAGACAGCTACAGAATTCAAGCTGTGCTGTTTTGAATAGGAGCTTTATTCCAAATGATACATGCGCTAAGGGCTTGATGTTACTTGGAATCCCCTGGATCTACAAGATGTGGTGCCAGTCTCACCACTGTAGATTTATTTTGTATCCTTTGATCATCCTGAGATTTCTTTTTTTTTTTTTTTCTTTTATCGGTACCAGGGATCGAACTCATGGCCACCTGCTTGCAAGGCAGGCACTTAAGCCACTAAATCCCTAGCCCCCATCCTGAGATTTCTATACACATTCTCCCCACAGTGTATTTAAATTGTTTTATTAATTATCATTAATTTAAGAGTCCTATCTATTTTTCACATTCCAAGTGGCATTATTCAAACTTGTGACACCGAAGTCTTCATCATCATCTTGTCTCCATTTCCAATCGGGTTATTGAGCGGTCCTGCATTAACATTTAGAATACCTCATCAACACCGTGACCCAGCCGCTCGCCATTCAAATGTGATCAAATCTATTAATGCCTGTATACATCAGGTTTATTTCTGCTTTATGGAAAGCAGTGCAGAAGAAATGGTACAGGGGAACAAAGAGGCTGGCGTCTGGTGAGTACGGATGAGGAACCTGCCTCTGCCAATTGCCTCACAAATTACAGGGCGCATTTTTTATTTGGCAATAAACTCTCAAAGTGAAATTTGGGCTGAATGTAATTTTCTTTGGAGTGAGATAAGAATGAGTAAGGAAATTAGTTGTTTGGGAAGGAAGAGGTATAAAAAGACAGATTTTTAGTACAATTTCTAGCTGGAATATCAGGGGACACCACTGCTGTATTAATCGTTGTCGAGGTCCAAAGTCTTGTTAAAGATAATTCACAAATCAGGTTAAAAAAAGATCACATCATAAGAAAAGTTTTCTTATTTGCATTTCTCTGTGTGGAAGGATACTTTGTGCATTATGAGCTTGTTTTTTATTCTCATTTGTGCTGACGGTTACATAAAACAAGAATGAAAAAAGAAACATGTCCAGGTGGAAGAGGAAAGGCTTTGCACTTGTTGGTTTTCTATGTCATAGCGAAGTACACCCACTAGAGGTCAGTAAAAGGCAAGCGAAAGAGAAAGTTCCAGACTAGTTGCTAGCGTTGAACTGTCCCGCAGTTTCTTTCAAAAAAGAGGAAAAAGTGACATTCAAGGTTTCATGGGAGAAGGGAAGCAAAATAAAGAACTTCAACTCTGACTCAATGAAACATAAAAAAAGTGTTTGAAGAGGTTTCATAATAGGAAATCTTTCTGCTATTGTAATAAAAGGGAGAGGGGCATTGCCTTCAGGGGTCTTTTGGGTGGGTTTTGATCTCTGACCTGGTATATGAAAACTTATGCACCCCAGGATCTTCCTGTAAAGTTGGGACGCACCCCTTGCCCTGCGCCCCGACTCCGGCATCACATTTTACTTTACTGATCAAAGGCTTTTATCATATAGGTTATTCCTTTTTCGTGCACACATATTTCTGTTGTTTAGAAACTTCTCTGAGATAAGAATTGGATCTCAGGCATTTAAAAACCCTTAACATTTGACTATTGCTCAACTAAAACATTGTAAGCAGTCATAAAAATTTATGGAACATATATACGCATCAATCTATAAAATGTTTTCATTATTTTCAAAACATCACCAAATGTGTGTGTGTGTGTCCTTTTCATTCTGTGTTTCCTCATAAAATCAGTCACAAGGATTATGCCTTACTTTGTTCAGTTTTTAATTTCAGCCCAAATTCTGAATCAAGAACTAATGTCTTCAGGTGTAAAATCAGGGAAAAAAGGGTTACTGTCACTTTAACCGTAACCAGTTTCCTTACAGAAAGTAAGGAAGGATTTCAGAGCTTTTGAAATTGATGGGTGTTAGTCTGGCGAGCAGTGAATTCTGGCCCTCAATTCTCAAGTTGTCAGACTACTTCACAAACCTGCTGCATGATGGAAAGCTATTGAATATTACTCAGACGTTGAGCGTTATATGATTTTCTTCTGGGAAGTATAAAAACTGTTCCTTTAAGGTGAGCTTCTGGGGTTTCCCAGGCTTTGTGTGGTACTCTTACAGAACCAAGAACCTGATTTGAAAACTAGGGGCCTCGAACCTTTGCTTATCTCCCTCTTTTATGGTAGGTGGCTCAGCATGGAGCTTTTAAACACGGGGCCCCAGTGGGAGTCCTATGATCTGCTAAATATGTCTGGAAATGTTTATACAGAGCATGGAACACAGTAGGCTGTCTACCCCCATCCTGACAGCTAAGACTTAGAGACTCTCCTGAGCTATATTCCAGGTGGGCCTGCGGTTGACATTTTCAAAGTGAATGGAGAAAATATTGCCCTGAAATAATAATTTTGAAGATCTTACCACTCAAACTTTATTAAGCTTCACAAATTAGCTCTAGGAAGATATCTGATTTGGGGAGAGAGTATGAAGTGAAAGTGGAAACTTACAGGTTACAGTGGTCCCTGTGATGGCCAGGACATGCTGGCCGGGCTGCCCTTGTTCAGCTCCAGCAGGGGTTTGAGTTTCTGGTGTCCTCTCCAGATATCTCATCAGACATGGATGGTCCTCATGCAGACATCAGGGCCACGTGGCTTCTCAGAGGCTGTCTAGTAGGACAATGCCTGTGTTCTAGAGAAGGTAAGGGAACTGAGACTCATGAAGGAGTTTTGAACACTGCAGAGCTGGCATATCTGTTCCTTTTCTTCCTCCTCTTCCTTTCCTTCTCCTCTTTCTTTTCCTTCCTCTTCTTCTCCCTCTTCCTCTCCTTTTCCTTCTTCTTGACAGAACTGGGACTCAGTCCAGGGCCTTCACACTGAACTATGCTCCCTGCGCTTTAAAAAAATTTTTTTTTTTAAATTTTGAAACACTGTCTTGCTAAGTTTCCTAGGTCAGGCTTAAGGTTGTGATCCTCCTGCCTCAGTCTCCCAGAATGCTGGGTTTGCAGGCATGTGCCATTAAGCCCAGGTCTGGACAACTTTTAGACCTTTCCCCTGCGTGTATAATTAACTCAGTCTCCATCTGATACTTGAGACTGGCATGAACAGTGCCTGGTAAAACTACAAAATATCACCATGAGGCGCTGCCAAGGATGACAGAGGAGCGGCCTTTCCTTCTGTGGGCAGCATGAGGGGTATTTCTGATTGAAGATTTTCCTTTCCCTGCCTTTTGTTTTCCTTACTGGTCTTGACAGGAGTGGATGTTTTCAAAGAAGCAGGATGGTATGAAAGAGTAGATTGATTTCAATGCAGAAGTTATGTTTTGAGTAAACCTAGGCTTCTAGCCAGTTCCTAGCTATAAATAAGAAATAGTTCACTGAGCCAAGATAGAGTTCATTGGTGACAGCAGAAGACAGGCTAAATTATTTTTAAAGAAAATTGTTCTTAAAGACCAGTTGTATGTTCATAGCAAGATGAAGAGGAAAGTAGATTTCACATGTCCTGCCCCTGCTCACGCATTCCTCACCCATCACCAGCGTCCCTGAGGATGGGGTGCGTTTGCTGCTAGAGATGACTCTGATCTCCCCATCACCAATCACCGTCACTGCACTACAGTTCATCCCCGTGGTTGCTCCTGAATATGCCATGCATATGTCTGCCGTTACTGTACTGATTACTCTTGCTGCCCTAGAATTCCCGTATCTGCCCCTGAATCAGTGTCCCATCTCTTTACTGCCTCTTCTGAATGCCATGAGGTTGGAACAACTCAGTATGTATGTATTTTCAGATTGGCTTCTGTGTCTTAGGAATATGCATTTCAGTTTCCTCCATGTCCTTTTATGGCTTGACAGTCCATTTCTTTTTAGCATTAAGTAAGAGTTCATTGTCTGGAGGCACCGTGGTTTATGTATTCACCTGCTGAAGGACATCTGGGTTGCTTTCAAGTTTTGGCGATTATGAGTAAAGCTGCTGTAAACATCAGTGTACAAGTTTTTATGTCCTAGGTTCCTGTGGGCAATGCCAAGGGGGTGTGATTGCTGGAATCTATGGTGAGAATGTTTAGTTTTGTAAGAAGCTGTTTGTTTTATGTTTGGTGTTAAAAGTGATAACTCCCAAGGATAAATTATATTACTTCAGTGCCATTGTTAATATGCTTTCTGTTCCTTTCAACTCAAAAATGCTTACAATGTGCCCATTATAGTCCAAGCTCTGGGTATAGAGGATAAACAGTTTATTTTCTTATGGAGTTTATATTCTTATGGGAGAGACAGGTAGTGACCAAATAAGAGACAAAGGTGCCAACCAAGACACATTAGGCAGGACAAGGGAGACAGAGTGATGGCAGGTGGGGTGACATTTGTTAATGAGTGCCTTCTTGGGCACATGATGGAGACTTCAGAAGGTCCACAACATTTGTAAAATGGCTCATCCTTACCTCTGAAGAGCAGTCTGTCTTTGCAGACAGGAACGTAGGATGCTCGGTGGTCACTGTGTCGCATGCTGTCACCTTGTGCAAGCTGGTATCCAAGCCACCAGCCCAGCACAGCCCCCTTCCAGTGAGCTACCCTGGTGGGGCCCCTGCTGCACACGTATTCCTGATGACAAGTTAGTGTGCTGGTTCTGCTCTAGTTTGTGATTTACACTGAGGAGACTGCTTTTGAAAGCATTTCTGGCCAATGATGTTGGCCATATGTGACTGGGTTGAGAAGCTAGAAAAACAGCAGACACAGGCAGCACATCTGCGAGTGCTGTGGCCACAGCACTAAAGAGTGGAAGCTCTCCTCCAGGCTTGAGGTTTTCTAAGTGCGGTTTTACATCTAGAGAGCTTGTGAAGGAAATTAGCCGAATAAATACAATTTTAAATTTAGCATTACTTTCACACATCGTAAAAAGAGATCTTGGCTGGAATTGGCCTTTATATGTATCTAGTAGGCAGCTTTTATGTGGATACATTTTAAAGACATTTCAAAGGGCCCACTGCTTCTGAGACGACTTTCTTACAGAAAGATTTACTCGTCACTTAGTAGATACCTTCATTCAACAACTGACATTATAGAATTGCTCTGAGTAGGTTTTGCTCCTTATTAAAAAGTAGGCCACTTTGGAAAATATGCACCAGTTACTGGCACCAGTTGTTTACAGTTTTTCTAAATAACCTTAAATTTTTGTCTGTGGCAGTGTTTGTGAGGGAACTGATATGCCTGGTATTCACAAGAAGATAAATAAGGAGTTCATAGGGAATGGAAATCAGGAGAAAAGATCCCAATTTTGGTGGAGGGCATAGTATTTTTTGATTCTATTCTTTGATATTTACTGTCTTAGTATTTTAACTCATGCCTTAGTTCACAAATGCTTCTGTTAGCAACCAACTCAGTTTGTAAATGAAAGCGTTTAGTAAAATTTTGCTTTGTTCTCAAACTCCACATCGGATGACAAACACAACTATGGTCATCTTCCCCACACAAACACAAACGTAGCCATCCTACCCAAAGCCACAAAACAAATTTAGTTTGTAAACCAAACTACCACTGTATGATCTTCAAAATATTTACTGATAGGTATATTAGTCAATATTAATACAATACACCAGATCCTGAGTTCTTCAGAAAAGCAGAAATGACAGGATATATATATATATATCTGTTTGTCTGTCTATCTATCTAGAGACAGAGAAGGAGACAGAGACAGACAAAAACAGACATACAGTCAGACAGAAACAAGCTACTATGGATCTTGGCCATGTGATGATGGAGGCAATCAGTCTAGCAATATGTTACCTGAAAGCCAGACATCTAGGAAGCCTGGTGAGCACTCAATGTGTGTCCAAAGGCCTGAAAAGGGAGGGGCCAAGTGTCCTGGGATAAATTCAAGGGTCTGAAGACTGCTTCTAAGATTTAGGTATTATGAATTGTACTGTTATAAACATGGGTATGTGTCACTGAAATATGCCATTTTCTTTTATGATATATAATTAATATAGAGATTGTTTAAAAACAAATTTTAGCATACAGTAGTTCTTTTTGTAATAATTTTTAATATCAATGATCTTGAGAAACCTCTTTCGTATAAGTTGTATTATACTTGATTTGCATGGTAAGTTACAATGTATTCCCAGTATCAATTTATTTTTTTAAATTTTAATTTTTTTATTTTGAAGAGAATAAAATCAAGTGAACTAAAACAGAATAGAGTCAATCAAAACAAAACAATAAGTGTGGTACAGGACTTCAAAACAAGATAAAAGAAAATCAATAATGGTTACCATAATGCCTCTTATTATCTTCAAAATAACTGCCCATGCCATCACGCCTAATAAAATTTAAAAAATAGAACAGAATAAAATCAGTGAAAACAGAATAATGAAAGCAATACAGGACTTCAAAACAAGACAATAGTTAAACCACAGTGGCTACCATAATGCCTCTTATTATCTTCAAAGTAACTGCCTTTACCATTAGATATAATGCAATCAAACAAAATAAAATAAAATAAAATCAATTTAAACAAAACAATGAAAGCAATACAGAGCTTCAAAGCAAGATAATAGGAAATCAATAATGGCTACCATAATATATTTTGTTATCTTTGAAATAGCTGTCCATGCCATCAAATATAATAAAATCAAACAAAACAAAATGGAATAAAATCAAACTAAATAGAACAATGAAATAATAGTGTTTCAAAACACAATAATAGATTAACAATGGCCACTGCTTTCCATTTTTAGACATTTCTTCCCCTTTCACTTTCACAATATCTGTTGTAGATTTTGGATCCCACTAACTCGTTTAGGGAGACAACACAGCTTTCACCCATGTGACTCTGAACTATTTCACCCATGAGCATGATCTCAGGTTGCATCCATTTACCTACTGGAGCCTTGAGGTTATCTTTATTTTAGCTGAATAGTTTTCCATTGTATAAAAATGCCATGTCTTTCTTATCCATTCTGCAGTTGATAGGCAAACTATTCCTATTTTTTTCTGGTTCTCTGTCCCATAGAGCATTGTTCTCTCTCCTTTGACTCAGTCTATGAATTTTCTTTCGAGTTAAATGTGTTTCTTGTATAAAGCATATTGATGGATCCTATTTCCTGATCCACTCTGCCTGTGTTTCTTTCTATTGGTGAACTGAGGCCATTTACATTAATGGTTATAATCAATATGTACTGGCTCATCTCTGCCATGCTATTTTCCTGCTGTTGGCTCCCTACTTTTTTCCTTCATTCACCTGTCTGCCCCTGTTGATGATTCCCCTCTGCCGCTGTTCCTGGAACTATGGTCATGTTTATCTCTCTCTAGAATGTCCTTTAGTATTCTTTGTAGAGTTGGTTTGGCGGTCATGAATTCCTTCAATTGTTCTTAGTCATGGAAATATCTTGTTTCTCCATTAATTTTGAAAGAAAGTTTTTCAGGGCACATCAGTCTGGGTTGGAAGAGGCATTCTTTTTCTTTTCTTTTAAAAAGTATAAAACATAGGAAAGTAAAACAAAGAAACCAGTTAAGATAAACTAGTATACATGATACAGTACTTTAAAACCTTATGAAATCAGCAATAGTTACCATAATGACTTTTGTTGTCTTCAAAATAGCTGCAGATACCTTTGGATATAGTAGAAATCAAGCAGAACAGAATAGAGCAGAAAGGATAAAAATAAAATAATAAAGGACTTCAAAATAAGCTAATAGTAAATTCAAAATGTCTACCATAATATATCTTGTTATCTTTCAAATTGCAAGGTCATGCCATCAAATTTAACATAATAGAACAAAACAAAAGAGAATAAAACTCAACCCAAGAAAACAATGAAAATTATATGGTTTCCAGGTGGGGACCACCTCCTTGTGAGGCCTGGTTCTCTTCCTCCCTCAGTCCAAGAATCATGCTGACTCACAGAGGGAAGTTTGGGTGTGTCTGTCCCCACTCCAGCAGGGGCCTGCGCACTGGCACTTGGAAGTTATTTTCTTTCAGGACTTGCAATACTTCACTCCAGCTCTTCTTGACTTGTGTTGAGAAGTTTGTTGTGATTCTGAAGGTTTTTCCTTTGTAGGTGATCTGTTTATTTTCTTTAACAGCTTTTAATATTCTGTTTTTGTGCTGAATTTTTGGGATCTTGATTATTGTATGTCTAGTTGTACATCTATTTTGGTTACAGCTGTTTGGAGTTCTATATGCTTCACTTATCTGAATATCACATCCTTTTCCCATGCTTGGGAAGTTTTCTGCTATTACTTCTGTAAATATACTTTTTATGTCATTTGTGTTAAACCCTGATTTTTCACTGACACCAATTATTCTTAAGTTATGTTTCTTTGCATTGTCTTGCAGTCATTGAACTATTATTTCCTGGCTCCTTGTTAATTTTAAGAGCTCTTTCATTTTGTGATCTCAAGCTGCAAACCTGTCTTCAAGGTTTGAAAGTCTATCTTCAGTTTTAGTTTCTTTTTTTTTATTTAAGGAGAAAAGAAAAAAAAGTGAAAGGGTACAAGTTATACAGATTTACAGAAGAAAAAAATGAACAGTAGGAAATCACTAGTTAATGGATTACATATTGCCATCTTAGAAATAATTGTTCAAGTCACAAAATTAAAGCTTGTAGAGTGGACATTCCAACAATGATACTGCAAACAGTTCTGTTCAATGATCCAATAAAACTCTGTGATATCATTTTCTATCTAATACACTTAAATATACATGCAGTTATATAGTTTAGAGCACTTTCTTTTCCTCTCTTTTGTACAATGACTATTACACATTTTGGGTTTCATTGCTCCCACGGTTCTTATTGCTTTTTTGGAAGAGAGTAAAACCAAATGAGACATAACAGAACAGAATCGGTCAAGTCAAAAGGGTGGACATAATAGATAATATAAAAACATAATACAAGGTGATCAACAATGGTTACCATAATGCTTCCTGCTATCTCTAATAGAATTGCCTATATCATTAGTTATAATACAATTGAACAAAATAGTAAAGAACAAAACCGACAAAACCAAAACATTGGAGACATTGTAGGTCTTCAAAAGTAGATAAAAGTCAACGAGAATGGGCGTTATAATGAATCTCATTATCTTCTCAGCTGATGCCTAAACTTTCGAACCTGATACTATCCATCAAAACAGAATAGGGGAACATCCGTCAAAAACAAGATGGTGAGAGTAATACAGGGCTTCAAATCGAGATAATAGAAAGTCAAAGTGGGTTACTATATTATATCCTGCTATTTTTTCCCTTTAATTAAACGGATAAAAATAAAAAAGTAAATAATGGAGTGGAGATTGAGAAAAAAGAGGGCATAACAGCAAAACAGCGCAGATCAAAACATAACCATTTAAGCAGAATAGTGTTTCACCACCAGATAATTCCGACCTAAAAGTAGTTACCATATTGACTCTTTCCTTGAAGTCCTTGAGTACAACTTCGTATACTGTAGCATTAAGTATATCAAAACAATATAAAACCATTTAAGAGAATAACAGCATTACAGAGTATTTAGAATCAACTAACAGAAAATGAACAATGGTTTCTGTATAATCTCCTTGTCTTTAAAAGGTTTTTGCTTATACTATCATACATAATAAAATCCAATAAGATACAACCTGTTTAGACCATTGGAGACAGAAGAACAAAAGCTAGATGAGACTTCAAAACAAAATGATACTAAATCAGTATTACCTATTAAGATGTCATTTTCTCTAAAATAGCTGTTCCTATCATCCTATCTTCTCTGTCTCATTTCTGTTGAGCTCTTTTTCTGTCAGTAGCTGTCAGTTTGTCTTCTTCATTTTGTTCTCTGCTCCATTCGTTGTGGCCTCCCCGCCACTATTTCTGGATTCTTTGTATTTTTCTTTTTTTAGAATATCCTGCAATATTTTCTGTAGGGTTGAATTGGTGGTTGCAAATTCCCCCAGTTCCTCTTTATCCTGAAAGCACCTTGTTTTTCCATCAATTTCCAGGGACAGTTGTGCGGGATATCTCAATCTTGGTTGGAGATTATTATCTTTCAAAGCTTGAATTATTTCCCCCCATGCTCTTCGTGATTTGATGGTTTGTGCAGAGAAATATGCTGTAATTCTGATGGGTGTTCCCTTGTAAGTGGTCTGTTTCTTGTCTCTTACAGCTTTTAATATTCTGTTCTTGTATTGAATTTCTGGAATTTTTATTATTATATGCCTGGGTGTTTCTCTGTTAGGGTTGTAGGTAGCTGGGGTCCTGTATGCCTCATACATCTGAGTATCTTTACCTTTTGCTAAATTAGGAAAATTCTCCTGGATTATTTCTGTGAGTAGCTTTTGTAGTTCACTTGTTTGTGTCCCTACTTCTTCTTTTATGTTCTTAATCCTTAAGTTATGGCTCCTCTTGTCATCTTCTTGTCTTTGTATTATTGCTGTTTGTTTCTTTGTTATTTTTAAGAAGTTTTTCATTTCATTCTCCCATATTACAAATCTGCCCTCCAGCTCAGATAGTCTGTCCTTAGTTTCTTTCAAGCTGTTATGCCAGTCTTGGATAGACTTCTTAATTTCTTGATAGTCCCTTTGAACCTGCTTCACGTACTCTATGCTTTCTCTGTTTTCTCCATCAAACAATTCTCCCCTCTTTTTCTGTTCTTCCATTCCACCATCTGTTTTTTCCTGGGTGGTGCTTAGCATTTTTCTAACTATTCTGCATACTTCTAGCTTCAGGTCATTGATAACTTCATTCCTGAATTGGTCTATGAGGCTCTCTATATGGCGCTTAATGTCTATTGGTGCGGTGTCCGCTATTGCCTGTTTCTCAGGATTGGGGGCCGAGGAGCCTTTCTTGTTGCTTTCCTTCCCCATATTCTCTGTTCCTTATAAAATGCAAGCTTACATAGGAGGCCCAGCTTCCCTGCCTGTCAGCCACAGCCTGATCAAATTGCACTGGCTAGGTGTTCCCGCCCACCGCTGCACACCAGGGAGTTACGGACGAGGCAGCCTACGCGGGAGTCACCCCTCCGGGCCACCGTCAGGCTCTGGGATCTGGGTTAGGCCAGCCTACCAAGTCCGCCCGCAGCGTCGCGCAGGCCAGGCACTTTTCACCAATCCCATCCGAGAGGGGAATGTGTGGCTGGAGTCGCCACCGCGCCCTGCTCTTACAGGACTGCCCGAGCCCAGAAAGTCCTCCGCTGGAGTCAAACTGTGGTAGAGTGTCAGTTTCTCTCACTCTCCTCGCCACCAGTCAGTGTACGCCTCCTTGTCCGTCCTGTTTTCGACTCCGTTCACAGACTCCCGTTCCCAGAGCTTCTGCACGTCTCTCCTTGCCGAGCCGCTGTGGAGGCAGCCAGCCGCCAGGCGGCGGGAAATCCAAACCGCGGTTTCCAATGGCGTGGGGTCCAGTCTCCACACTGAGTCTTTTCTGTTCCTATTTTAGCGCCAGGACTGCATTCCAAGTTGGTTTCTCTCAGCCCAGTTCGTTCCTGAGTCAGCAGAGCATATCTCTACCGGCTCATGTCTCCTTAGTCCGCATCATTCCTAATTTCTGAGCCGAGCCTTTCAGAGAGCCTCCGGTAGTTGCTGTTATCTATCCGCCATGTTCTCCCTGAAGTCTTCAGTTTTAGTTTCAATTGGTATTGCCAGCTTTTAATGTAGTTGTTAATTTCCTGGCTATCTCTTTAAATATGTTTGATGTATTCTAAATCTTTTTTATATTGTTCATTCAAGGTTTCCCTCATTTCTGTATGCTCCTCTATTTTTTTATCTATGTATTCTTTAGAGGTGCTTAGCAATTCTCTTGCTGTGATTTTCATTTCTTCTTTTACCTGAGATAGTATTTCTGTTCTAATTTCTTTTATGGCCTCATGAAGTTGTTTCTTTACTTCAATTGCCATTATTTCAGAAACTTCAGGTGTGTGATTCCCAAACTCTTCCAGTTTACATCTCCTGGACTTGCTCTGGTTGGAGCCCAGAGGCTGCTGTTTGATTCTTCATCTTGACATATTCCTGGGTTCTTCTGGACAAGTGGGTCAGTGGGGTCCCTGGCACTTCCCACATAGGCTACAATTTCTCTGGAGTGAGACTGTTTGGTTCTCTTGGTCAGTGCTGGCTATTGGTATCTGATAAAGGCCATTAGGTGTGCTGGTGTGGGCTGGCTGCTGCTTTTCCCAGCCTGCACTGGCCCCCTTATGGCTGTTGGAATGCACATGGTGGGGGCAGGGCTGGCCACTGTCTTCTTACCTGAGTTGGTTACTGGCCAGGAGCCTCTGTGATGATGGCTCTGTTTTATTTTTATCACTTTTGTTTTAGGCAAGGTTTCACTATACAGTTCAGGTTGGCCTTGAACTCACTTTATAGACTAAGCTCGTCTCAAACTTGCAGCAATCTTCCTGTCTCAGCCTCCCAAGTCTGGAATTACAGGCAGGCACCACCACACCTGCTATCTCCAGTATCAATTTTTATAAATTTTAAAAAATTTCAGTAGAATTTTCCTGATAATTATTTATTACCATGGTAGTTATCACCTTGAAGTTGCTAAGAAATTGAACCATTTAGCATAATATACATTTTATATTCTCCTATCATGATGGCAAAAACCACCGTTCTCTTCATTTGAAAGCCAGGGAAGCTTAATTGTTCAAGAATCTACAGACCTGAGCTTCATTCTGGCTTCACTCTGGATTATGCCAATTCACTTCTTTGGCTCACTGTATTCTTATATTAATGAGAAAGTTTGGGTTAGATAAGCCTCTAAGAACTGTCACAGCTGTTACATATTAAAACAGTGAATGTTTTATTTCCTACTGTTACGTTTTTCCATAGTGGGAAGTAATGTGAACCAAAATATTGGTACTATTTTTCTTGTCTATAAAAACACACACTTAGTTTTTTGCCTTGCTGTGAATAATTTGAAGATTATAGGGAACATATTTTAATTTTGTCAGTTCCAGCATCAGTCCTGTGGTTGTGGAAGGATGCTCAATTCTAAGGGAAGTTCTCTCAGTGCCATAGTGCTCAAGACACAATGCAGACTGTCCACATCTCCTAGCAGTCACTGGGTCTGGGGGTAATTTTCGCTGGTTAGATTCTTTTTATTTTTTATTTTTTTATTTAAAGAAAAACAAAACAATACAAAATGGAAAATGGGTAGAAATAGTACATATTTCCAAAGAAAAAAATAAACAGTAATAAATCACTTGTTGATGTTTACATATTGACCTCTTGCAAATAATTGTTCAAGATACAAAAGTGGAACATATAAAGGAATTCAAACAGGGAGACTGCCAATAGTTCTGTTCAACTGTCTAATAAAAACTGAGTAATATGGCTATCAATCCTATACACTTAAACATGTACGCACTTATCCATAACTTCATTTATGTTGAGGTTAAATAAACAAAAGCAGGCTAAAATTGCTCTGAACAAAGATTAACAGTATTGCTGGATTTCACATCATGACACTCTGGAGTCATCGCTGGGTACTGTAGTGTCTTTTTTTCTTTCAAAGCATTTGTTCATTTCATCATGTGTCATAAGGTCAGTTCTCGTAAACTGTTTATAGGTTTTACGTAAGCATGAGTCTTAACATGTGTTTCTATTCTTTCTATATTAGAGGGAGAAACAGAACAAAGCAGGACAGAACAAAACATATTCCTATAGACACCTAAACCTGAAAAGACATATAAAACTGCTGTGCAAAGAAATCTACCATGGTTACTGTGTTGTTTCTTGTTATCATCAATAGAATTGGCTATATCATTAGATAAAGTATAATTGAATATATCAGTTCATAACAGTATTAATAGAAATACAACTTTGTAGATAGTGTAGAGATACAAAACCAGGTAGTAGTCAAATCAGAATGGGTATCATAGTGAATCATTGTCATTTTCAGTATAGTTGTCTATATTCTCTGACTTGATACTATCAACCTAACAGTTTTGAATAAAATCTGTGAATAACAAGCAGAATCAAACAAATCAGATTTAAGTAAGATCATTCATGATATAACAGTATAAATTATTCAGGGATCCAGATTAAGTTAATAGGAAATTAAAGATGATTACTATGCTATATCCTGATAATTTTGGGATAGCTGTTTGTGCCCTCAGATCTAGTGCTTGTATACAAACTGGGGTGGAATAAGTTCTATCTAAGCAGAGTGGTGCGAGTAATATGAGTTTTAATTCATGATACACTATTAGCAATATCTTCTGCCATCTTTTTAGAATGCCCTGCAGTATTCTCTGTAGAGCTGGATTGGTGGTCGCGAGTTTCCCAAGTTCTTCTTTGTCTTGGAAGCATCTTGTTTTTCCATTAATTTCTAGAAACAGATTTTCAGGGTATATCTATCTGGGCTGGAGGTTATTTTCTTTCAGGGCTTAGAATATTTCACTCCAGGCTCTTCTTGACTTGATGGTTTATGTCAAGAAGTCTGCCGTGATTCTGATGGGCCTTCCTTTATAGGTTGTCTGTTTCTTGTCTCTAACAGCTTTTAATATTCTGATCTTATATGAATTTCTGGAATCTTGATTATTATATGCCTGCATGTGGCTGTGTTTTGGTTGTAGGTGGATGGAGTTCTGTATGCCAAAAACATCTGCATATCATTTCCTGTTCCTATCTTTGGGAAGTTTTCCTTATTTCTGTGAATAGCCTTTGTAGTTCCTTTGTTTGTACCCCTGCTTCTTCATTCACATTCTTTATTCTCAAGTTATAGATCCTCTTGTCATCTTTTAAAATTTTATTTTGAAAGTATACAACAGAACAAGTCAGAATAAAGCCAAATAAGATCATACAGTGAAACTGGTACAGAACTTCACAGCAGGTTACCGGGATAACAGTAATAGGTATCACAGTATATTTTGTTATCTTTATAATAGTTGTTCTTTCAGTCACGTATATCAAAATGAGATGAAATATACAACACTATAGAACTTATCAAAACAGAATACTGAATAGAGCAGTATCATTAATCAGAAAATAGCAAAACAGTAATAAAAATATTTGCCTTCAAAGAAATGGTAGAAGAAAGTCCCCCTTACTTGCTATGGTCAACCTGCCAGGAGATGCTCAGATTTCTGGTTCCCATTTGCTAATGGGTGGGGAGGGGGAGGAGAAGGAGGATAGGGGAAGTGGGATATTTGACACTAGGCTGTGTAGCAGTAGGTTCACTATTGCTAAGCAGGGAGGCAAGATGGTCATTTGTTTTCACAGCATTCTCAGTTCCAACATGGCGTGGATCTCAGGAGACACTGCTGGTTCTCCCTCTGGAAGGGCTGCAGTCTGCCAGCCTGCCTCTGCTTACCAGGGAGGGGAGGTGGTTGCTTGGCTTCCCAGAGTCCTAAGTTCCAACATGGCGTGGATCTCAGGAGACACTGCTGGTTCTCCCCCTGGAAGGGCTGCAGTCTGCCACCCTGCCTCCACTTCCTCTTGTCATCTTCTAGCCTTTGTATTGTTACTGCTTGTTTCCTTGTTATTTTTAAAAAGTTTTTCCTTTCATAATCCCGCATTGCAAACCTGTCCTCTAGTTTGGATAATCTAAACATAGTTTCTTTCAAGCAGTTTTGCCATCTTTCCATAGAGTTTTTAATTTCCTGGTAATCTCTTTGAATCTGCTTCATGTATTCTATATTTTGTTTATATTCTTCATCAAATGGTTCTCTCCTTTGTTTGAGTGCCTCCCTTCTTCTGTCTGTGTCTTCTCTAGGGGTGCTTAGCATATCTTATTAATCTTCTTATATCTTGCTTTATTTGACTAAATATTTCCCTTTTGAATTCATCTATGAGGCCCCAAATATATCTCTTTATGTCCACTGGTGCTGTGTCTGATATTGCATGTTTGCTGTTCTCATTCTCCTTTGTATTTTCCTGTCCTGGGTAAATGTTCTCAGGATTGGGACCTGGGAACTTTTTGTTGTTGCTTCCTCTTCCCATCTTTTTTGCTTCTTCCAGGAGGCTCTAGTTTCTTTCTTTGTTGGTTACAATTCTTCTGAAGCATGCTGGCTAGGTGACCCTTCCCACTGCAGTGTGCTAGTGAGTTGTAAAGAAGGGCAGAGTATGTTGGTCCTTCCCCTCTGGATCAGTCAAGCTGCTGTGGCCTGCACTGTATTACTATGCTCTGCCTCCCCTCCAGGTCAGTCAACCTGCTGAGGCCTTCACAGCATTTGTGTGTGCTGCTGCAATAGGGAATTGATTTTGGATGACCTATGGGGTCTCAGCCCAGCCGCGTGACCCAGGGCAAGCTCATTCCACCAATCCCATTCAGACAGGGAACAACTGACTGAAGTCACTGCTGCCCCTTGTTCCTGCCAGTCCTGCCCAGTCCCAGAAGGTCATCTGTTGGAGCCCTCTTCTCTGTGGAATGGTTTTATTCCTGTCACTTATCATAGGTCAGTGCAGGTTCCCCACTAGCTCAGCTCTCTGTTCGACTCACCAATCCCCAACCTCAGTGTGACTGCATTTCCAGTGAGTTGAAGTGGTGGGATTTTGGACTGCTCAGTAAGTCACTGCTGCTTAGGTTTGGGCACTGTGACAGGAGCACTGAACCTTTAGCTGCTCCAATAGTAGCACTGGGACTGTATGTTTGATTGGTTCTTCTCACCTTAGTTTCTTCTTGGGATGAGAGAATTCATCTCCCTTTGTTTGGGGCTCCCCATGCTGTATTATGTTGAAGTCTAAGTTGACTATCTCAGGAAGCCTCTGTAGCCTGCTGTTATCTATCTGCCATATTTGCTCCTTCTCCTATAGTAGAAAACTCCAGGCACTGTTCCTATGTATTTTACAGGTAGGGAAACAAGGCTGAGAAAGTCAAGTCATTTGCCTTGGTCTTATGTGTAGTAGGTAATGATTACTGCTTGGAAAGCACAAATCTTGACCGCAGTCATACCCTGGGCCTCATCTCTGATTCCAAAGACACAGACAACTGGGCATTTAGAATGGGTCATGTCTGTGTTATTTATAAGAGGAATTGTACAGATATGTCTGTCTCATTGACCTATCTCATTGGCCATATCATTTTTAATTAAATTCATTTGGATATGAATGAACTAGGTGAAAGGGCTCAGATCTATTCTGCGTAAAACTGAGATTTTCTTCTATAACAGGAAGACCATATTGGTAAGAACTCTCCTGGTATTTTCTTCACTTTTTCTGTTGCTATTCTGAAAAAGAGATGAGTTTCTGGCCTCTTTTTCTTGTCATCTCCTTAAATAGTTTCCTGACAGCCATACAGAGATTAGTCTATGTAAGAAAAAGCAAAACTATTTCCTATTTGAAAAGGGTACTAGGATAAATTATTTCTTCTCCCCTGGAGATCTTCTAAACAAACTACACACACTCATACACACACACACACACACACACACACACACACACACACACACACACAACACATGTGTGTGCATAACAAGTGCTCATTTTGGAAAAGTTAGAAACCTCTGAGGAATTTAAGGCTAGACTCAATCTCTCACCTGCTTGAGTA
The DNA here is from genome assembly GCF_034190915.1 of Cavia porcellus. NCBI lineage: Eukaryota > Metazoa > Chordata > Mammalia > Rodentia > Caviidae > Cavia > Cavia porcellus. The sequence continues at coordinate 42,456,893 of NW_026947513.1, read as the reverse complement.
TGGAAAACAAAGTAGCTCATCTTTGTTCTTTTGTTACTCTGAAAGCTTTCTTCTTCACAACACACTGAATAACTGTGGGCTATGTAAAACATCACAACAAGTGACTTTGATGTCTGTCTTTAGTTATGCAGCTATAACAGATTACTATAGACCCAGTCATTGTAGATAATAGGGATTTATTTGGCTAATGGTTCTGCAGTCTGAGGAGACCAAGGTCAAGGGCTGCACTGGGTGGTGGGCTTATTGCTATGTCTTGACATGTGAGAAAATGCCACACTGAGAAGTGTGTGAGACTGCAAGTGGTGGCTGAGCACGTTTTATAACAACCTTGTACAAAATGACATTCATCCATTCACAAACTCAGAGCGCTAATAATCTAATCACCCTTCTTCAAAGGTCCCACTTGTTAACAACATTGCACTGTGGACTAAGCTTCCAACACATGGATTTTGGTGGACATACTCAGACCATTTCTGTCATAAGATGTTTGACAATATGACAGAGTGAGATTTTTTGTCATGCCTTTGACTTTGGAGAGCACACATTTCTATTTGCTGCATTGAGGCTACAGATTCTAAGAGCCATACCAAGCCTTATTTTCTCTAGGTTGATATTACTTCTTTGGAAATAAGTTAATAAGTGATGGAGGATCTGAGCTATTTCCAGGAACTTGGAAAATAGGAAGCAGTGTTCTTATTAGAAAACAAGATGTTGCAAAATTGCCAAAACTATTTCTTCTTTAACTCATGCAGATAATCCAAAAGGATTCTTTTTGTTGGGTGATAGGCAGAATATTGCCATTTCAAATAGGTTCACGTCCTAGCATCCAGTTACACAAAAGATACCTCACATGGCAAAAGAGATTTTGCTGATGTCGTTAAATTGAGAAGTTTGAAATGAGGGCATTATGCTGGATTATTTAGATTGGCCCTGTCTTAGTTACTTTTTTCTCATTGATGAGACAAAATACCTGATGCCCAAAATTAGGGAGTGGGAGTTTTATTTATCTTGTAGTTTTGGGTGTTTTAGTCCTTACTTAGCTGGCTCCACGGCAGGGTGGTGTGGCTGAGAGGCAGCTAGTCATGGCACCCACAAGCAACAAGAGTGAAGAGCAGAAAGTGGGAAAGAGCACACCTTCTTCCTTCTCTCACGCTGCACACCAGCTCTGGCCCTGGACGGGTGCAACACTCACACCACCAATCCCAGCATTACACAACAAACCATTCACAAACACTGGATTCAGCTGCCTCCGTGACTGCATGAGGCTGGCGGGGGGCATCTAGTCACAAACCATAACAGGCCTATCTAACCATAGGGCTTCAGTGAAAGAGGGAAAGGATAAAGCTAGGCTTAACATTAGAAAAATTCGAAGATATTTAATCACTTATTTTGAAGCTAGCGAAAGGGCCTAAGAACCCCACAGGATAGGCAGCCTCTAGAACCTAGAAGTACAAGGCAGCAAATTTTCTTTCTCAGCATTATAACACTGCAGTCCTGTCAACATCTTAATTTTAGCCCATTAAGATTCATTTCCAAATTTTCATTTTTAGAGCTGAGAAACAGCAGTTGTTTTAAGTCATTAACTTTGTGGTAATATATTACAGCAGCAATAGGTAACTAATTCTTATGAAAGCTGTACCAATGACTGTGAAAGTGACTTGAAATCAGCCTGGGAGTAATAGGCCTGAAAATAATCCAGTGTGTATGAACAATCTTGTTGGAACTGAAATTTGGAATATTGTTGAGTTGTAGACTGCCATACTCGTTAGCACTATACGCTGCATTTGCCATTGACATGAAAGTGCAGGGCTGGTAAACCACTTGCTGAGAGGTTTGGGTAATTATGTCATAATCAGTAACTGAAAGATAATCCAATGGGGAAGAAAGGGGGAGAGGAAGACACTATGTTGTAAAGTTTTATGTTGAAGAACTAATTAACATTAAAATCAATAGCAGACATCATTTAAGAGCAACTTTGGATGATTTATGTTCTGGTTATATTTTCTTAGATCCTTATTTATAAAACAAATACCTAAATGTGGAGATTAAAAAATAACGTTACGTGAAATGATCTTAAACAGGGCTTTTGTTAGTATCTCTGCAGATAAAAGTGTAACTGCTCCTCACAATGATCGTTCTGAGGAACTCTGACATATTAGCATATTTTTTAATAATTGCTTTGAAGCAAATTGTTTCTTAGTACATTTTAATGATGATTTGAATATTGTAAGTGCGTAAGTCACATATATTAAGAAATAATCTGATATTCTTATGGAAGTGACATCTTGGAATCACAAGCCCTCTCAATATTTATATAGGTCTAACGGTTTCATGGGATTTTAGGGAGAAAGATTTAGTGGCACTTTGTCTCAGTCTGTGGCACTATAGTGTAATTCCACAAGCTGGATAATTTATAAAGAACAGCAATCTATCTCAGTTCTGAGACAGGAGTTGGTAACGTCAGCTTTGCGACTCTGGTCGGGTCTCATCTCTGCCTCCGAGGGTGACACCTTGAAGTCGACACATCCACACATGGCGGTAGAGCCTACTACAGAGAACCTTTCCCTTTCTGAGAGGCAGTGGTCACCTCATGAGGGTGGAGCCCTCAGGATCTAACATCTTCCATTAGTCCCCGTCTCCCAGCATTGTCACACAGGGATGCAGTTCCCCAGTGAGGGTTTGGAGCACAGCGAGCTCTTTTTCTCTCCCCGCCCCTCGCCACCTTCTCTGAGTCAGCAATGCTATCTGCGCAGTGGGATTAAGTAGCACAATCTGTCTAATAACTTTCAGAGGCCTGAGAGCCTTTGGTAAACTGAAAATGCCTTACAGGATTTAAAATATTTTACCAATGTAGTATGCTACAAATATGTAAGACTATTAATACCTAGGATACTTAACTAGGTATATGTCACTATTTCTTTTTTAATTTTTATTTTTATTAGCACATGTTTGCAGAACATGAGACCCGAGTCTTAAGTCTTGCTCCGTCCCCTCCTCTTCCCCATCCTCTGCCTTCTCCCCATCCTTAGTCTTCTTCCTATTTGGAAAAGATGCACTGTCATTTCTTGATGATTGATAAGTCACTGTTTAAGAAATACTACTGGACTTTGAGGGTTCACTGCTGTTGGCTTTCGGCAGGCGATGCTGACAGTGAATCTCTTCTTTCCAGTGCCATGTTTGGCCCTAGTTGGCCCTCATTAGAGGCCTGCTCATTTTGTCCATTTAGAGATCACAAGCTGTATGTGGTGGATAATGACGTACCTTCTCTTTTCCGTTTTCATTTCTTCATTCCCCTCAGTGGAGGAGATGCCTGGCTCTGAACTGCAGTTTGATTTTATATGCTGTGGGACTGATCTTTCTCATAGTAAGTAAAATGAATGAGAAAAATATGGTTTCAATATCAGAATTTTGCTTGAAAGACAACTTTTGGTAATAGACTCTGTTTATTTTATTGAAACATATCAGTATAGCTTTGTTTCTGTTCTGTGCTAAGCATTTCAACTTGACACCCATTGTTTGTTACTTTTAACGTTCTCATTAACCCAGCACCTTTGAGAGAGTCGTGGAGCTGAATTATTTCTGTATCTGAAAGTGAAGATGCTATCGTGGAAGTCGCTGCTCCAGCATATTCTGAGGGCTTGAAGGAGCTAATGTGGTTTCCAGAGGTGCTGTGGTCATTTGGAATAAGCTGAATGACCACAGCCATTAGACAGAAGCAAATACGCAACACAAAAACTATAGCTGCAAATGTGAATAATAAATAAAAGTAACCCAGAAATGCCAGTTTAGTTCTTGAGAATATAATACGCATCTGCAGTAGAAGACAAATCATTACATCAGTGAATCATTAAATTGAGAACTGGGAAAGATGCTTCCTTTCCCTTTACAGTTTTTCCTCTTTAACCTCTTCCCCTCGCCTGCTGCCCCTTAAACCACTCCCCTGCCAGTCTTCACCTGCAGTGTTTTTCGCATGACAGAATTCCCTTTATCTTATCCACTCTCCTGAGGTGGAAGAGGTTGTTTTTTATCCCCACTCACCTCTTTAACCAGCAGAACCCTAATTTTAGGTTAAGATGGGTCCAGATAAACAGTCACATTTTCTAGTCTGTATCATACCAAGGAGGGGCCATATGGCTTAGATCAGGGCAAGAAGTTCCCAGCAGCGTGTGTGCGTGCGTGCGTGCGTGCGTGCGTGTGTGTGTGTGTGTGTGTGTGTGCGTGTGTGTGTTTCCAGGCAGGCTCCTGAAGGGCCTGGGAATGTGTGTCTTACTGTTCTTCCTATCTCTTTCCAGCTTCCTGCACTGTGGACATGCGGAAAGTAGCTTACAAAGCAAACTGGCCCCGGAGCTTACTCTGAGGATGGAAGTCGTACCTGAAGATGGGGTTTTCAGTGCTGGGAGCCTCACTTTTGTTGAGACTGGACTCCTCATCTCTGGATTTAGAAGAACTGATTTTATTCTGTTAAAATCATTGCTAGTTTGTGATTTCCAGGTAAACATAACCATAACGTATGCTGACAGCTGCCACAGCTTTTTCTTTGAGTCTCTGATCCATATTTCCTTGATGTCTGATGAGCATCTCAGAATTATTTTTCCCAACCTTAAGTTTTTACCTCCGTCCATGCCCCTCCTCTTGTCAGCCTCCTGCTTAGCCCTTCCGAGAGTTCTGCCGCGCCGGCCTGGCTCTGGGTACACAGCGCCAGGCTCCTTGGCCACCATCCCACCATCCCACCAGTGCTGCTCTCTGCCCCACTGTCACACTCCAGGAGTACACAGCTCATGGTTTCTGGGAATTTTCACACCTCTGTGGTTTGTTTGAATAATTCCCTCTGCTTGGAGCTTTTCTCTCTTCTGCCCTTTGCCTCTCATAGATATTTTTCTTTTGCATAGTGTGTGTTGTCCCCGCCTTAGTTTACCTTTGTCTCCACCACCCCTTGCTGGACTTCTGGCCCCACCTCGGTGGGCTAGCTGATCCTCCCCACTCGCCACGCTGGTTTTCAGCAAGAAGGACCTGGACAAATGGGAGAAGAGGTTGAAAGGGAAAGGATGGAGAGCCGCTGGATTTCACATGTGCGAGGACAGGATGTTCAGTTAAATGTGAATTTCAGATTAAAAATGAAAAAAAAAAATTTAGAAACTGCTCCCCCTGTGATATTTGAAACATGGTTATACTGATCATTTGTGCTATTTACTTGGAATTTAAACTTGCGTGGGCATCCTATCTTTTATTTGACAGTCTCATATGGAAGACACAGTAGCGTATTTCTTACATTTTCCTGTGTCTCTTTCTGTTGTCGCTTAAGCGACCATTGCTGGTGAAGACCTGACCTGTTCTAAACTTGGCTGAGTTCTGCTGTGCTCCAGGCCTGCCCCAGAGCCACTTCCCAGTGCTGGGCTGGGCGTAGGTGGAGAGAGGAGAACGCCTTGGTAGGAGCTCCACCTGTCCGGGGTGCGTGCAGGGCCCGCTGCAGGCCTCCCCGACCCTGGGAGAGCGCTGTCTTCTCCGGGGCCTGCATGTGCAGCCGCCCAGCCTCTTCCCTGCAGAGCCGGGTCTGCAGCGGGCCGGCGGGTGAACCAGAGAAGGAGAGGGGGCTAGCACAGGTCACGAGCCGGAGTTTCACAGGGGTGGGACTGTAGTTCCTTTGGGAATTTCAGACGCTTAGAATCCATAAAAAGATACATGAAACCTGGTTTTGGGCATAACAGGGAGTAGCGGCCCCTCAGCATGGGTCAGGAGCCCGCTTTAGTGCTGGCTTTTGTTTCTGGCTTTTTGTGGAAGAAAAAGTTTTTGTAAGGAATTGGGACCTCTTCGTATTTTAGTCGGTTCAGATGGGCGTTTTAAAAACCTGCACTGGGGCGCTGCAGCTGATTCTCCGGAGCCGGTGTCCTGAGTACCTAGAACTGCCGAGTATCTGTTATTCTCAGCACCAGAGAGAGCATAGTGAACAAAACACAAAAATCCTTACTCTCAACGCCTTAACCGGGGAGCCAGAGTCTAATAAACGATGAATAATTCTCAAAATCCAGCGTTGTATGTAATGTCAACTACCAAAAGCTACCCAAGAGAGGGAGACAAGACCTGTGTGAATGGTGACAAATTTTGGAAAAAGCACCAGGAAGCCCTTACTAAGAAGATGACAACTGGGTACATTGGGCCCCTGAAATGTGCATCCTTAGAGGATCCACAAATTGTGAAAAACCACGAAGTTCATTTATGGTCATAAAAATGCCTGTAAGTCCCTATTTTTATAGTTTATATCGTAAATATGTTATGTCTCCCACAGTTATGTGATTTATAAAATACTGTATTAATAAAGACTTAGAAGCTGGGTTGGGGACATTAATCCTAGCACTTGGGAGGCTGAGGCAGGAGGATTGCTGTGAGTTCAAGGCCAGACTGAATTGCATAGTGAAATCATGCTCCATAAAAAAGCAAAAACTAAACCAAAACAAACAAACGAAAAAGCCTTGGTGCAGGGCATTTTGGTGGCATCTTTAGGGCTTTACAGATAACAAAACCGAGGACACCAGAGATAGCTACGTGCGGTACAGCACCCCGTTATGATGCAGGGATGCTGGCGCATCTGCCAGACGTACGGTACATGGCTGCAGCCAATCAGCTGCAAGGAAAACTGAGTAACGCTGTTGGATTGGCTACTTGCAAACCTCCAGTCAAAAATGAAATTGCAGAGATTGTGGTTTCTGTGAAACTGTGGGGATTTCCTCGAACAATTATTGGTTAGGGTCTAAGGAAAAATCCGTGAAAGAACGAGGCCATGAACTCTGAACCACAGCTTTGCAGAGTACACTGTAAAGAGCTGAAGTGGGAAACAAGCCTCACAGATTTCTGTGAGAGGAACATTTGGAAAGAGTGACCATCCGGGACAAAGGCCTGAGGTAAGAGTGTGTTTTAAATCACTGAGGAATAATAGTAAGCAGCCCAGTAAAGGATAGGGGAGAAGAGGGGTGAGGTCATCAGGGAAGGGATGGGGGCAGATTGTACAGGGCTCTGGGTTCTCTGTGAGAACTTTGGGTTTAACTTTGAGTGAGGTTAGAGGTGACTTGAGCAGGAGTGATTTGAGTTGACATATTATAAAGAGGACACCCTGATGCTGTTTTGACAACAGGTTGGAGGTGGGCAAGGGCAGGAGTGGAACTCTGTTTAGGAGGCTGTCACGGTGACCCACACTAGCTGTGGTGGTGCACTGCACCAGGATGACCATGCTGGGCAGTATTCAGTTGCTGGAACTAACTGCTTGATGGTCATAAACAAAGGAGAAAAAGTTTAATTTTCTTCATGATTCTGGGGCCTTCGTCCGTGGTCAGCTGTCATCAATGCAGAAACATCACAGTGAAAGGGTGCAGCAAAGACAGCAGTTCAGTCCGTGGAGGCGGGGTATAAGGCGGGAGAGGAAGTGGCAGGGATGGGGCCCAGCACGCAAGGTCGCACATCCGTGACCCATGCAGACCCCTCACAAGTGTGCTGCTCTGATTCCCCTGTGCGGCTGGAAGTGAATCACACTGACCGTTCATCTTCACTCTTGAACACAACTCTGGTCAACCTGAATTCCAAATAAACACAAGGTCATGGTTTTGCCTAATATAATGATATAATATACAAACAAAACCATAGTAATCCCTTCTCCAAAGTCTCAACATTTGCAGCATTTCTCAGAATTCCAAGTCAACTAGGCATAATACTATCTGCCTATAATCTCAAAACTCCTAGGAGGCTGAGGCAGGAGGATGCAAGCTTGAGATAAGTCAGTTGTTGAGGCCATTTAGTAACTTGATGAGACCATAGGTCAGAAGAAAATAATAAAAAGTCTGTAGTGGTAGCTCAGTGCAAAGGCCCTGGGCTTAATCCCTGGTTTAATAATTCACCCTACCCACACCCCCATCCAGGTCCTTGTCTCCTCTGAAACTCAAGGCAAATTCTTAGCTATGAACCTCTGAAAATTCAAAAAGCAAGTTATGCATTTCCAATACACAATGGTACAGGGTAAATATTCCCATTCCGTAAGGGAGGAATAAAAGGATAGAAAAAAATTGGATAGAAAAGCGAGCCTGAGACCCAGCAAGGCAAACATTAGTTCTTATAACTACATGTCCCATCCAGGGCACATGGTGGTTAGATGTGAGCTCAAAGGGCTTCAGCAGCCCCACCTCTCTGGACCTGCTCTTTAGCCTGCATAATTTTTTCTGGAGCTAACTCTGTCCCTGTGGCTTTCTTCAGTTTACATCCCACATTTCTGGCAACTCTGATTTCTTGGGGTCTCCAGTGTCCATTTGGCCTCAGTCCACACCTTCATGAATTCCACAGCTTTGTGCATACACCTCTCAGGGACATACTGTCGGACCTCCCAAACTGTCTTTCAAAATCTGTGTGAAAGCCTGCCTGACCCCACAACTCTTGCGTTCCGCATGCCTGAGCAACAAGGATATGTGAGTGATATCCAGGTCTGCCACCAGTGTGAGCAGTAGCCAGTCTTCCCTGGACTATGCCTGTGGGAGCTCTGGGTGCCTTGATGGCCGAGCCTGGTGGAATGAAACCCAGGGAGCCAGGTCTCTAAGTGGCCTTTCTTGAGCAGTGAGCTTAGCAGCTCTATTCCCAAATGAAATGTTTATACCTTTTCAGCCTTCTGTCTTGATGAATGTAGTTTTGCCAATTCCTGAGACTCAAAATATCTCTCTTGCTCTCATTTAAAGTTCCTAGTTAGTTAATGGTGCCTATCTCTTCACTAACTGTATTCCTTTGGCCCAAATTTTACTTGTAGTTCCTTTCAAGTAAAAATTCATGTTTAAAAATATTTCCTGCTTTGTGTTTTGTGCCCAAGTTTCATTATAAATCTAGCTAAAATAGCCAGCAGTTCTCAGGCCAGAACCGGAACACTAGGTTGCTTTAAAATTTCCTCCAATGGTTCATTAGTCCACAGCTCTGCACCTCAGCCTTTGCAAATTCTTAGGACCCAGACAAAATGTAGATAAGTTCTGTAGAGGTTGATTGATGGTGTCAACTTGAGACATTTAGAAGCTTAACTAAATGGGGTTAGCAACTCTATGAACTAGGGTATAAAAGATCCACTGTAGGGTGGCTTCTCAGCTGGAGGTATAAAAGGGAAGGAGCAAAGACGAATGCATTCCATTTTTGGGAGAAGATCCAGTCATTGCCTTTGGTTTGGTCCTCATCTCCTGGCTTCCAGTGCAGACTCTTCAGCCTTCCATCGTAGAGCCCTCAGCCTTCTGTCGCAGACCTATCAGCCTACTTCTGTGGAATTTCACAAGACACTAGGGTGAACCCCAGACTTTGGATTCTTTGGCCTCCAGCATGTGGACACCCTCTGCACACTTCTGCATCTGACTCTGGGGCTGACCATCCTAAGCCAATCGTCTCATTTCTTACACATTTGTGTATCTTGTGTTATATCTGCTTTCTTTAGAAAAACCCTGACTAATACAAGTCCTTTGTGAGAATTTAATGTGCATGGCTCTAATCCAATTCTCAATATAATACTCATCTGAAATTTCTTGAGTCTGACCTTACTGTCTTCATTTCTATCAGCAGTGTGATCTGATTTCTGAGCAGAGTAACTTATTGTAGTGGCTGAGGATATAGCTCGGTGGCAAAATCCCTGCCTGCCATGCATAAGGTCCTGAGTTTGATCCTCAGTACCAAAAAGCAATTCTTGAAGAACAACCCACCCACCTTTGCTTATAGCATTCTAAAGAGTCTCTGGTCCACATCATCAAACTTTTCCAAACTCCTTCCACAAACCCATTCCAAAGGCTGCTAAACCACATGATCAGGTATATTTTTAGCAACGATCATACTTCTTTAGTATCAATTTTCTTTTTTTTTTAAATTTTATTTAAGGAGAAAAAGAAAAAAAAAGCAGAGAAAGGGTACAAGTTATACAGATTTGCAGAAAAAAAACCAGTAGGAAATCACTAGTTAATGGATTACATTTTGTCATCTCAGAAACAATTGTTCAAGTTACAAAATTAAAGCTTATAAAGTGGACATTCCAACAGTGAGACTGCAAACAGTTCTGTTCAATGATCCAACAAAACTCAGTAATATCATTATCTTATACACTTAAATATACATGCAGTTATATCGTTTAGAGCACTTTCTTTTCCTCTCTTTGGTATAATGACAATTACACATTTTGGGTTTTGTTGCTCCCACAGTTCTTATTACTTTTTTGGAAGAGAGTAGAACCAAATGTGACATAACAGAACAGTCAGTCAAATCAAAAGGGTGGACGTAATAGATAATGTAAAAGCATAATACTAGGTGATCAACAATGGTTACCATAATGCCTCCCGCTATCTCTAATAGAATTGCCTATATCATTAGTTATAATAAAATTGAACAAAACAGTAAAGAACAAACCCAAAACATTGGAGACATTACAGGTCTTCAAAAGTAGATAATAGTCATCCAGCATGGGCGTCATAATAAATCCTACTATCTTCACAGCTGTTGCCTAAACTTTCGAACCTGGTACTATCAAGCAAAACAGAATAGGGGGACATCAGTCAAAACAAGATGGTGAGAGTAATACAGGGCTTTAAATCAAGATAATGGAAAGTCAAAGTGGGTTACTATAATATATCCTGTTATTTTTAAATTTATTTTTCCCTTAATTAAAAGGATAAAAAAGTAAATAATAAAATGGAGATTGAGATAAAAGAGGACATAACAGCAAAACAGCACAGATCAAAACATAACCATTTAAGCAAAATAGTGTTTCACCACAAGACATAAAAGTAGTTACCATATTGTCTCTTTCCTTGAAAACTTTGAGCATAACTTCTTATATTGTAGCATCAAATATATCAAAACAATGTAAAACCATTCAAGAGAATGACAGTATTACAGGGTATTTAGAATCAACTAACAAAATAAACAATGGTTTATGTATAATCTCCTTGTCTATAAAAGGTTTTGCTTATAGTATCATATGTAATAAAATCCAATAAGATACCACCTGTTTAGACCAATGGAGACAGAAGAACAAAAGCTTGATGAGACTTCAAAACAAGATGATACTAAATCAGTATTATCTCTTAAGACATCATTTTCTCCAAAATAGCTGTTCCTATCATCCAATCTTCTCTGCCTCATTTCTGTTGAGCTCTTTTCTGTCATTAGTTGTCAGTTTGTCTTCTTCATTTTGTTTTCTGCTCCATTAATTGTGGCCTCTCTGCCGCTACTTCTGGATTCTTCGTATTTTTCTTTTTTAGAATATCCTGCAGTATTCCCTGTAGAGTTGAATTGGTGGTTGCATATTCCCCTAGTTCCTCTTTATCCTGGAAGCACCTTGTTTTTCCATCAATTTCCAGGGATAGTTGTGCAGGATATATCAATCTTGGCTGGAGATTATTATCTTTCAAAGCTTGAATTATTTCCCCCCACGCTCTTCGTGATTTCATGGTTTGTGCTGAGAAGTCTGCTGTAATTCTGATGGGTGTTCCCTTGTAAGTGATCTGTTTCTTGTCTCTGATGGCTTTTAGTATTCTGCTCTTGTATTGGATTTCTGGAATTTTTAATTATTATATGCCTGGGTGTTGCTCTGTTTGGGTTGTAGGTGGCTGGGGTCCTGTATGCTTCATACAACTGAGTATCTTTACCTTTTGCTAAATTAGGAAAATTCTCCTGGATTATTTCTGTGAGTAGCTTTTGTAGTTCATTTGTTTGTGTCCCTACTTCTTCTTTTATGTTCTTAATTCTTAAGTTATAGACCCTCTTATCATCTTCTAGTCTTCGTATTTTTGCTGTTTGTTTCTTTGTTATTTTTAAGAAGTTTTTCATTTCATGCTCCCATATTACAAATCTGCCCTCCAGTTCAGATAATCTGTCCTTAGTTTCTTTCAAGCTGTTATGCCAGTTTTCGATAGAGTTTTTAGTTTCCTGGTAATCTCTTTGAACCTGCTTCACGTATTCTATGCTTTTTCTATTTTCTCCATCAAACAATTCTCCCCTCTTTTTCTGTTCTTCCATTCCACCATCTGTTTTTTCTTGGGTGGTGCTTAGCATTTCTCTAACTATTCTGCTTATGTCTAGCTTCAGGTCATTAATAACTTCATTCCTGAACTTGTCTATGAGGCTCTCGAGATAGTGCTTTATATCTATTGGTGCTGTGTCTGCTGTTGCCTCTTTCTCAGGATTAGGGGCCGAGGACCCTTTCTTTTTGCTGCCTTTTCCTATATTCTTTGTTCCTTATATATGCAAGCGTATATAGGAGGCCCAGCTTCCTTTCCTGTCAGCCACAGTCTGATTGAATTGCACTGGCTAGGTGTTCCCGCCCACCGCAGCGCACCAGGGAGTTACAGACCAGGCAGCCTATGCGGCCTGCCCCTCCAGGTCGCCTTCAGGAGCTAGGACCTGGGCTGTGCTAGCCTACTGTGTCTCAGCCAGCAGTGTCATGTAGGCTAGGCACTGCTCACCAATCCTGCTTGAGAGGCGGATTGGTGACTGAAGTCACTGCAGCGCCCTGTTCCCGCAAGTCTGCCCGGTCCCAGAATGTCCTCTGTTGGAATCTCCTAGACCGTGGGGAAGAGACCCAGTTTTCCCTCACTCACCAGAGGTGGATCCACGGCTCCCCGCCTGTCCCACTCTCAACTCCATTCACCAATTCCCATTCTCAGAGCTTCCGCTCATCTCTCTCCCTGTCGAGTCAATGCAGACGCAGATGCCGTGCGGTGGGAAACCCAAATTGCGGCTTCCAATGGCGCGGGCTCCAGCTTCCACGCGGAGGTGGAGGCTTTATCTGTTCCTGTTATAGCACCAGGATTGCATTCCCAGTTGGTTTCTCTCAGCCCAGTTCATTCTTGGATCACCGGGGCATATCTCCTCTTGCTTATGATTCCTTACTCAGCATCATTCCTGAATTCTAAGCTGGGTGTTTCAGAGAGCCTCCGTAGCTGCTGCTATCTGTCTTCCATGTTCTCCCGGAAGTCGTATCAATTTTCTTTATTGATCAATTTTTTGTCCCTAGGACCAAATACTTGATATATACAATTTAAATGTGAAACACAATACCCAGCACCCACAATTTAAAGTAGGACAAGTTTACTTTGGTTCACAGTTTTAGTCCTTAGACTGAAGGCTGGCATGCCAGACATATATAGCAGGGAAAAAGGGCTACTTGTCACAAGGTGGCCAAGAAGGAAACAGAGAAGGAATGAGTTGGAGAGGGAGATACACCTTTCCAAGCAATGCCTCCAGTGACCCACCTGTTATGAGCAGACTCCACCTCTTGCCAGCCAGCCAGCTGTACTGCCTCATAGTCCCCTATCGCTGGTCCTGCTTTTGGTGCACGATGCTTTGGGGGTGTACCCCAGATCTAAAGCATATAACTCCTGGTTTTAGACCAGAGTGAGCTGGCTCCAGGGGAGAAAGCTCATGGCAGAAGGATAGGGCAGAGCACAGCCACAGCTGCTTAGTTCATAGTGACTGCAAAGCATAGCAGGGAGCAGTGTCAAAGACAACAGGGCCAGACGCCACATAGAGCAACCAGGGCCACAGCCCTGACCACACAGACACCACCAGAAGTGTGCGTTACCAGCCACTGGGCAGCTCTCTGGCCAACCAAGTGGAAAGTGTAGCTCGATTGTCACAGTGAGAGTAGAGGAGTTGGTGAGAATTACTCCATATGTTTTCAAAGTATGGGTAGCAACATTTGCTAATGAATTGTGTGTGTGGTGTGGAAGAATGCAGTAAGTTTAGAATGATCACAAGGTTTTGGTCTCATGCTGACATAGGGAAGATCGTGCGATAAAGAGATTTTGGTGAAAGCAGCAGAAGTTCAGTCTCAGCGGTGTGAACTCTGAGAGCTTAAGAAAACTAGCAGAGCTGTCAAACTGGCAGTGAGACACGGCAACCTGGTGTCCAGGCCAGGAGTCCTCCCAGCAGGCACAAATTCTGTAGTCACCAGCACACAGCTGGTATTTATAGCCCTGATGCTGGACGAAACAACAAGCAAACTTTCAAGCTGAAGAAGTGATGAGGAAACACACACGAGCTCTGAGGGAAGACATCCCAGGAGCAAAAGGAGAAGCAGGGCTGCCGACGGCCCAGGCGCGGTCAAGAAAGCACTTCTTACGGCAGAGGGAGCGAATGCTACCGATGGACCAGCTCTGAAGAAGTCCAAATATTTGTGTGGAGGCCCTTAGTGGCCCCACTAGAGCTGCGTCCTGGTGCAATAGGAGAGATGCTTTGCTGGAGAGGAAGGAAGGAAGAGGTTGAAGATAGCGGGCACGCAAAACTCTTCCCAGGAGTTTTGCTGTGTAGGGAAATGAAGTAACCAGCCGAAAGTTAGGTCAAGAGAATCTCCCCTCCCCTCAACCTCACCTTTCCCTTCCCCTGCTCTCCTGTCATCCCTTTCCTTCTCTTTCCTCTTTCTTCCCTTTTGAAAAATAATCAGCAAGGGCAAAGGCCCCGAGGCAGGAATGCGATGTGCATCTTGACAGCAAGCAGGTTTATCTTTCTCTTTCCTTCTTTCTTTTCTTATTATTTATTCATCGTTGAATTTTCAGATAAACTATTAAAATGAAAATAAGTTTACTAGCTCTAAAATTCTTATGATTTCTACATGTTAAAGTAAATAAAATATTTAAACAACAAGAAAAAAAGGAAGGAAAGAAGAAAAAGGTAGCAAAGGAAGAAGGCAGTGTGGATAAATGTGGTAACTCGGTTGCACTGATGCTGGTCCCGATTCCATTTTATTGCTGTGTTACCTTGAACAGCTTGTTTGACTTGCCTTCACTCTGGGAACCCATCTATAGACCAAGAATGATGGGTCCTCCAGGACTTCTGTGAAGGCACAAACCATCAAGAGAAGTGATAAAAGAGCATGGGCGTGAACTGAAGAAGTATTCAGAAAATGAAAAGTAATTGCTATGGATACATTAACCTATTTTTTAAATTGAAAAAATATAACCAGACTTAACCAACACGTCGTATTTTCTTTAATTAGCAAAGAATAAGTCCCATCTTCATGTGGGTAATATGTGCATGACTTTCTGCTTTGAGTCTTTGTTCCTATGTTCTAAGACCTTAATATTAATAAAAGTTTAAAATAAAAAGGAAATACAGAAACTTTGTTGCAGAATTCGCTTAGATAATGCTTTTCTGTTAACAGTGTATAAAGTGCAATACTGGCAGAAACATACCAATTTCTTTCACAGTAATACATTGCTGGGTTATATATATTTTTTGTAAAAAATCATTAAATAGTCATTAACGTTGTCTCATTTACCATTCACTTAGGTGGAAAAAGTGAATTGTTCTTCTAATTCTGGAACTCAGACCTAAGGAATATCAGAGGAGGTGAAATGAATCAGGACCAGCTAGAAAACATTTCCAGAAACTTGTGCCCTGAACAGATTATCAAATGGCAATAAAGACAATAATTTAAAAATAATTTTTGCTTCTGCTAGCAGTGCCGCATGGCTAACTAAAATCACATTCATAAAGATTTCATCATTTAAAATCAGAAGGAAGAAGCCTGTCAGCACTGCTTTCAAAGTTATTTGTAGTTTTAGAAAGAGCTTTGTCCTTTGGACCAATGCAGGAAAGACTCCAATAACAACTGGGAATCTTGGCTTCTCTACTCTGGTTGTGCTAAAATTTTAAGGAAAGCAATATAACTCTTTAAATGCTTCTTCCTCTTTTAAAGCAATGATAGCTCTTACAATGAGTGGTTAATGCTACATCGGAGCACATGCCCATAGCAAACATACATTGTAGCCTTTCCCCACTTGACACTCCTAAGACCCCTTTCTGTCAGGTATTTGCTGGTGCCTTCTTGTTTATTAACTCTCATGGCTGGCACATATATTTACCATTTTTTTCTCACACTGGACCTTTGTATATGCCAGGAAAATGCTCTACCACTGTGCTTTATTTTCTTTTCCATTCTTCCAAGTAAATAAAAAATAGTTTAGTGCTATATATTAGCCTCTGAGTGTAAGAGCTGGTTTTTTGCTCGTTTTAAACTGTTTCTTAATGTGGAATTCGTACTTGGTAAGTGATCATTGAGATGAACAAGGGACAGCTGAATTGCTCCAGAGTCACTCAGCAATCCTGAGTCTCCCTCATCGTAATCTAAAACTACATTTGCAGTGAGTGGAAGCTTAAATACAGTGGGTATGCAAGGAGGCTGGATAAATACTGTAGGGTTTAGCTGCATTGATTTTTGTTCCAGTATTCATGACTGTTTTTGCCATTGTGGCCCATAAAAAGAAACACATACTTTTAGGGAAGTTATTGTGATAAATGGGATTTTCAAATTCATGTCTCTGAAGTTGTTATGTTCTTTAACTATAAGAGAGTTGCTATTCGCTGAATGATGTACTCCAAAATTCACACACTGAAGCTGAAAAGAAAACACAAGCTGATGTGTTACATTCCTGGTTTCTCTGAGTTTGCTGAAGAGAAAGATTTATACTGGTATTGTTTGGACAATAGAAAGAGGTCTTGTGCTCTGGGGGAATGATTTGGGGATGACAATGCACAATGTACCATTGATACTCCCTGATTGATGTACTTTAAAATTTTGTTGTAGTTTTTCTTCTTTTTTCTATTTATAAATAAAATGGATCTTAAAATGAAAAAAAAAACAAGAAAAAATCAAACAAAACAAAACAAAATAAAACAAAAAATCACTCATCGAAGCCTTAACCCAGAAAGCGATAGTATTCAGAGGTGAGGCTTTCATGACATAATTAGGTTTGGATGACAAGGTAGATTTAGTGTTCCTTTTTCCCTGCAGCCTCACCAACATTTGTTATCAGTTGATTTCTTGATGGCAGCTACTCTTTCTGGAGTGAGATGAAATCTCAGTGCTGTTTTAATTTGCATTTCTTGAATGACCAGTGGTGGTTAACATTTCTTCATGCATTTATTTGCCATTTGTATGTCTTCATCTGAGAAAGTGTGTTCATCTCAGATGCCCATTTTTGAATAGGGTCTTTGAATTTGAGAGCTAGATGTTTTTCAATTCTTTATGTTCTGGATATAAGTCCTTTTTCTGAAGGTTTGCTGCTAAAATTCTTTCCCATTCTGTGGGTTTTCTTTTCACTCTGTTGGTGATTTCTTTTAAAGTGCAAAAACTTTTCAATAACATGAGATCTCAACTGTTGATTATTAGAAGTGTTTCCCATGCAGTATGTGTTTTGTTCATGAATTCTCTGCCTACCCTATGTCTCCAAGACTTTTTAAAATTTTATTTTGAAAGTATACAACAGAAAAAGACAGAATAAAGCCAACTAAGATCATACAGTGAAACTGGTACAGAACTTCACAGCAGGTTACTGGGATAACAGTAATAGTTATCAGAGTATATTTTGTTATCTTTATAATAGTTGTTCTTTCAATCATGTATATCAAATTAAGATGAAATATAGAACACTATAGAACTTATCAAAACAGAATATTGAATAGAGCAGTACCATTAATCAGAAAAGAGCAAAACAGTAATAAAAATATTTCCTTCAAAGAGATGGTAGAAGGAAATCCCCTTTATTTGCTATGGTCAACCTCCCAGGAGATGCTCAGATTTCTGGTTCCCATTTGCTAATGGGGGGGGGGCAAAGAAGGGGAGTAGGGGAAGTGGGATGTTTGACTCTAGGCCGTGCATCAGTAGGTTCACTATTGCTTAGCAGGGAGGCAGGCTGGTTGCTTGGTTTCCCAGCATCCTAAGTTCCAATATGGCACAAATCTCAGGAGACACTGCTGGTTCTCCCCCTGGAAGGGCTGCAGTCTACCACACTGCCACCAATTACCAGGGAGGGGAGGTGCTTGCTTGGCTTCCCAGCGTCCTTGTCTCCAAGACTTCTACCTACCTTGTCTTCCAGTAGATTTACTGCTTCTGTTTTAATATTCAGGTCTTTGACCCATTTAGACTTCAGTTTTGTGCATGGTGATAGGCATGGATCTAGTTTCAGTCTTCAGCATGTGGAGAGCCAATTTTTCCAACACCATTTGTTAAAGAGTCTATCCTTCTTCCAGTGGACATGTCCCTTTGTCAAATATCAGGTGGCTGAGTGTCTTTGTAATTGTGTTTCCATCTTCTAATCTGTTTCATTGATCCTCTGCAGTATTTCTTTGTAGCACCATGCTGATTTTATCACTGTGGCTTTGTAGTATAGTTTCAAGACAGGATTTGAGATGCTTCATGCCTTTCTCAGTAACATTAAAAAATTATATGTGCCATTTATTTTCCTGCTTTAATTTCTTTTTATATATTTTTTGTTTTAAATAGAACAAAATTAAATAAAACAGAATAAAGCAAATCAGAACAGAACAATGCAAGTAACACAGGACTTCAAAACAAGACAACAGGATGTCAACAGTAGTTACTATAATATCTCTTGTTTTCTTCAAAATAGTTTACCATACCTTCACACACCATAGTATCAAACATAACCAAATAGTATAAAACCAATCCAAAGAATGAAAACTTTACAGAACTTTAAAATCAGGTACCAGGAAACGAACAGTGGCTACTATAATATCTCATTTTCTTCAAAAAAGTTGTCTATACTATCTCACATAATAAAATCAAATAAAACACAACAGAATAAAACAAACCAAAACAGAAGAATAAAAGCATGATAGAACTTTCAAACAAGATGATAGGAAATCAGTAATGACTACCAAGTCTTGTTTTCTTCAAAACAACTGTTCATACCATCACACATAATAAAATCAAATATAACAAAGCAGGATAAAAACCAATTAAACAAATGCATGAAAGCATTGTAAGACTTCAAAACAAGATAATAGTAAACTAATAATGATTACCATAATATATCCCATTATGTTCAAAATAGCTGCCCCGACCATCAGACAAAGTAAAATCTAACAAAACAAGAAAGAACAAAGCCAAATTTAACAAAATTGTGAAAACAATACAAGAGTTCAAGACAAGACAGTAAGAAATTAACAGTACTTACAACCTTTCCCTCCCAGGTGTTTCTTCCCCTATCACTTTTAAAATAACTGTTTTGTTTTTGTATCACATTAATTCCTTCTGTTTCCTCTGCTAGGGTTTACCCATATGAGTTCAAACTGTTTCACCTATGAACGTGATCTCCAGTTATATCCTTTTACCTACAAGAGCTTCGAGATTATTCCACTTTATATCTGCGTAGCTTTCTAGTGTATGAAAATATCATATCTTTCTTATCCATTCTGTTGGTTGGTGAGCGAGTTACCCTGGGTTTTTTTTTTTCTGGTCTCCTGTCACATGGAACAATTGTTTTCTCTCCTTTCATTTTCAGTCTTTGAATTTCCCTTCAAGTTATATGTGTTTCTTGTATATAATATATTGATGGATCTTGTTTCTCCCTGTGTGTCTTTTTATTGCTGAATTGAGGCCATCTACATTAATGGTTACAACCAGTGTGCGATGGTTTGTCTCTGCTGTGCTATCCTCCTGCTGTTGGCCCTCCACTTTCCCCTGAGTTGCCTGTCCTGTTTGGGATCCTCCTCTGCTGCTCTTCCTGGAACTGTGGTCATCTCTATCTCTTTCTATAATGTGCTTTTGCACTCTCTGTAGGGTTGGTTTGGTGGTTGTGAATTCCTTCAGTTGTTCTTTATCATGGAGACATCTTATTTTTCCATCAATTTTGAAAGAGTTGTGCAGGGTACATCAGTCTGGGTCGGAAGTTGTTTTCTTTCAGGATTTGAAACACTTTACTCCACACTCTTCTTGACTTGATGGTTTGTGTTGACAAGCCTGTCATGATTCTGATGGGTTTTCCTTTATAGGTGATCTGTCTCTTTTCTCTAACAGCTTTTAACGTTCTGTTCCTGTGCTGAATTTCTGGGATCTTGATTATTATATGTCAGAGTGTAGATTTACGCTGCTTGTGGCTAGTTGGAGCCCTATGTGCCTCACTTCTCTGCATGCCAGTCCTTTCCCATGTTTGGGAAGTTTTCTGCTTTTACTTCTGTAAATAGTCTTTTGATTTCATTTGTGTCAACCCTGCTTCTTCAGTAACGCCTGTCACTCTTACATTATGCTTCTTTGCATCATCTTGCAGCCACTGAATTGTTATTTCTTGATTCCTTGTATTTTAAAGAGATCTTTCCTTTCACGATTGCTAGCTTCAATCTTCAAAGTTTGAAAGTCTATCTTTAGTCTCTTTCAAGTGGTTTTGCCAGATTTTGATTGAATTTTTAATTTCCTGAATCTCTCTTTGAATGTTTTATGTATTGTAATTCCTTTCTGTAGTGTTCATTCAAGGTTCCTATCATTTTCCTATGCTTTTATTTTTTAAAAATCTATGTCTTCTTTAGATATACTGTGCAATTATTCTTTATGTTTTCATTTCTTCTTTTACCTGAGACATTATTTCATTTTTTATGAATTCTTAATTTTTTTATTTAAAAATATTAAGATAAAAGAGGACATAATAACACAGGTCTGAACAGAACAATTTAAGCAACATAGTGCTTCACCACAAGACAATCCAATATAACAGTAGCTACCATACCATAGTGTCTCTTTCCTTGAAATATTTGAGTATACCTTCATTCACTATAGCATCAAACATAAAAAGACAGTATAAAACCATTCAAGAAAATAAAAGTATTACAGGGTATTCAGAACCAACTAACAGAAAATGAAAATGGTTACTATATTATCTCCTTGTCCATAAAAAATTTTGTTTATGCTATCACATATAATAAAATTCTATAAGATACAACATGATAAAATCAATGGAGACAGAAGAACAAAAGCTTGGTAGGACTTCAATACAAGATGAAATTAAATCAGCACTAGCTATAATAATGTCTTGTTTTCTTCAAAATAGCTGTTCATATCATCACAGACAATAAAATCAAACAACCCAGAGTAGAACCATTCCAACTAATGAATGAAAACATTATAAAGTTTCAAAGCAATATAGTGGGTAATCATGATTACCACATACTTTTATGTATTCTTACCATTTCTTACACTAAGGAAACTATTAGGTATTTATACAGGTGAGTTTGATTTATTTTGCTTATGAATATGGTCTCAAGATGCATCCATTTATTTATAAATATCTCAATGTGATCATTCTTTATAGCTGAGTAGTACTCCATTGTATAAAAATACCACAAGTTTTTTATCCATTCCTCAGTTGATGGACACTTGGGTTGTTCCCAAGATCTGGCTATTACAAATTGTGCTACTATAAACATGGGTACACATATATCACTGTGGTATGATGTTTTCAGTTCTTCTGGGACTATGCCTAGAAGTGGAATAGCTGGAACAAATGGGACTTCCAATCCCAGCTTTTTGAGAAATCTCCAGACTGACTTCCACAATAGTTGTACCAGTCTACACTCCTACTAACAGTGCAGGAGAGTTCCTTTTTCTCCACAGTCTCTCCAGCATTTGTTGTTGGTATTTTTCTTGATCCTGGCCATTCTTTCAGGAGTGAGATGGAATCTCAGTGTTGTTTTAATTTGCATTTCTCTAATGAGCAATGATGATAAACATTTTTTCATGTATTTATTTGGCATTTGTATTTCTTCATCTGAGAAGTGTGTTCATCTCAGATGCCCATTTTTGGATTGGATCTTTGAATTTTGGGGTCTGATTTTTTAAATTTTTTGTATGTTTGAGATTTTTAGACTTCTGTCGTTTGTCTGAGGGACAGTTCAATAAGATTTTTTTTCCAGTTTGTGGGTTTTCTTTTCACTATGCTGGAGATTACTTTTGATGTGCAGAAACTTTTTAGTAAGACATGATCCCAGTTATTGATTCTGGGAAGTATTTCTTGTGTGGTTTGATTCCTGTTCATGAATTCTCTACCTACCCCTATGATGAGACATTATTTCTGATTTGATTGCTTTTACAATCTCATGAAATTGTTTTTTTTACTTCAGTTGCTATTCTTTCTGAGATTTCATGTGTGTGACTTCTATTTTTTTCCATAACTATTTCTCCCAGACTTGTTCTGTGGGGCTAGATATCTGAGATTGCCTTTTGGTCCTTCCTCTTGACATTCTTCTGGGTTCCTCCCAACAATCTGCTTGTGGGGCCTCAGGCACTTCCCACATTGGCTGCCATTCCACGGGTGGGGTGCATAGGCTTACCTGGCTGTGTGTCCCTGCTCCTGCTGGCTGCCTGCAAGAAGCAGCATTCTGGTAGTGGTGGTCAGCAGATGGAGGCAGATCTTCTGGCTCTCTCTACCCACTGGCCACCTGCAGGAAAGAGCCTTCTGGTGGTGGTGGCTGGCAGGTGGAGGTGGATCTGCTGACTCTCTTTGCCCATGCTGGCTGCCTGCAGGAAGGAACCTTCTGGTGGTGGCACCCATCAGGTGGAGGCAGATCTGTTAGCTCTCTGAACTTGCACTGGCTGCCTGCAGCAAGCAGCCTCCTGGTAGCAGTGGTCAGCAGGAGTGGATCCGCTCTCTGCCCATGCTGGCTGCCCACAGGAAGCAGCCTTCCAGTGGTGGCATCTGGCAAGTGGAGGTGGATTTGCTGGCTCATTTTGCACAGGATGACTCAATATATATATATTTTTTATGTTTCCCTTAATGCTGAAGCAATTCTGGGCTGGATTTTTGTTTACTCAAGGAGAGGTACAAAAGAGTGCAATATCTAGGACTTTGTTTCTCTGATTCTTCGTTCTGAATTTAAGAATGCTACATGCTCAAAATAAATACTGGCACAAAGAAAAGAGATTTTGAGAGTTTTAGGGCAAGTTATTGTATGCTTTTCCCTTGCTAACACAGAGTTTCTTTTCTTTTCTTTTCTTTTTTTTTGTCTTTTTCATTTTTATTGGTACCAGGGATCGAACTCACGACTGCCTGCTTGCAAGGCAAGTGTTTATGCTGCTGAGCTAAATCCCCAGCCCCATAACACAGAGTTTCTTATTGTAACTAGTGATCCACACCCTTTTATTGGTCATAGGATCTTTGTAACAATGCAAGAATTTGGCGTGGAATCTTTATACTTAGTGATCCTGGAAGAACATTAGACTCAAACAATGTGGTGGCCTGGCACTGCTCAATACTTGATAATCTGAGGTTTAACTGAAATTTTGTCTGAGGACTACACCCATTGACTGAACTTTTGTTAGTCTTCCATTTGTCTCTCTGTATCCACCCTTGGCATTGATCATCCTACCTTTTTGACAATGTAATCTCTAAAATATAAATATTGTAACCTAATTAAATTTATAGCAGTTGCTCCATATAGTATCAGGGTAATAGTAGGTTACATTGTGATAGTAAATTCTGTTCATTCTTTTTTTTTCCCCCCCTTGGTACCAGTGATCGAACTCACGACCACCTGCTTGCAAGGCAGGTGCTTATGCCGCTGAGCTAAATCCCCAGCCCCGTGATAGTAAATTAATTCAAAATCCCAATGGTTTAGTGAATCAAAGCCTCAAGTCTTACTCATTCTGTAGAAGGCTCTTCTGAACACACAGGCTGTCCA
Organism: Cavia porcellus; assembly: GCF_034190915.1. Classification (NCBI taxonomy): domain Eukaryota; kingdom Metazoa; phylum Chordata; class Mammalia; order Rodentia; family Caviidae; genus Cavia; species Cavia porcellus. The sequence goes on along the minus strand of NW_026947513.1, from coordinate 42,433,436 downwards.
GGTAGAGGCAGTACCACTGGATAAGTCTGTGTTGCTGCAGCAAACATAAAGAGTGCAACACTTTACTATAGTCTAGGAAAGAAAGATATGCATCACTTCTCATCACTTGCTGGCCAGCATAGCTATAGAATTATCTGTACCCCTTCTGACTCCACGGTGTGAAAATGTAGTCACAGAGGGAGAGAAGGACAGATATTGGTGAGCTCTGGATAAATTTATCATATTCTGTACTGCTGTTGAATTTTTAATAATTTGGACCTTGCTGCAGTCCTAACTACTCCCTGTTCCCCAAAACCACTTTGCATTTTGGTGCACTTTGTACTAATCTTCTTACAGTACTCATAAGGTGCTGTGTCTTTTGTCACACTCTTTTATCTATATATTTGGCTTCTTTGCCTGAAATACTTGTCCAAACTCTTAGTCTCCTTATGACTCAGTTTAGAATTTCTTCTTGTGGACAGGAAGATTCTCCGGTTTCCCCTCCACAGCATGGGATATGGAGATGTTGTCTTGATCCAACAACACCTACTACACCTGTGTGGCGCTTGGCACACTGCACTCTGGACTGGTTCCCTATCCTGCATGCCAGAAACAGATGTCTTGGAGCAGAGATTAAGTTCTATTCTTTTGAGACTCAAACATTTATCTAGCAGCAAATACTTAATAATGATTCTTTGAGTGCAAAAATGAATTACAGACTAACTCTAGCCTTTGCTGTCATGTCAAAATTGCATTTGGAATCTGGGAAATTATGAGGAGTCATAAAAGAGACTATTATGTTTTTGGACCTCTATTTTCAGGAAGTCATTCTCTTTTCAGGATAATTTTTAAATCTATCATAGGTGAAATTAGTGCTATGAAATAGTGTATTGCATTGAAATGAGGATTTCTTTCTTTTTCTTTGGGATGAGGTTGATGCTTTTTACATCCATATTTTATATTTATATAAGTTACTGAAGTCTGCACTCACACTTGAATCTGTGCTATATCTCACCTCAATTTGTTTCCAAGATTGAGTTACTACAAACTGCGCTGCCATATATCACTGTGGTATGATGCATTTGTATTTCAGGAAAATATCAAGAAGGGGCATAGCTGGGTGAAATGGAACCTCTTGTTTTAGTTTTCTGAGGAATCCCCCTAGTGATTTCCACAGTGGTTGTACCACTCTACAGTCCCACCAACAGGGGAGAATGATTCTGTTTTCCCCATCAGCCCCTCCAGCATTTGTTGTTGGTTGATTTCTTGTTGATAGTCCTCTTTCTGGGATGAGATGGAATCTCAGTGCTGTTTTGTCATTTTTCAAATAGCCAATGATGTTGAACATGTTTTCATATGTTTATTTGCCATTTCTGCTTATTCATCTGAGAAATGCATATTCATCTCAGATACTCATTTTTGGGTTGGGTCTTTAAATTTGAGTGGTCTGATTGTTTTGAGTTCTTTATATATTCTAGATATTAGTCCTTTGTCTGAGGAACAACTGGCAATTTTTTCTCCTACTCTGTGGGTTGTCTCTTTACTCTGTTGTGGTTTCATTTGCTGTGCAAAAGCTTTTTTATAAGATGAGATCTCAGTTGCTGATTCTTTGTGATATTTCCTCTGTGATTAGGGTTTTGTTCATAAAGTCTTTGCCTATACCTATATTTTCAAGAGTTCTGCCTATTCCCTCCTCAGCAGATTTAGTGTGTCTGTTTTAAGATTTAGATCTTTGATCTATTTCAAGGGTATTTTATAAGGGAAGAGGAACTTTTAGGAGAACTGAGCATTTGAATTTGTGGTGAATTTGGTTGATAGACTTGCAAATCTTGTTTAGTCTTTTTATATGTCTTCTTGTGTTACAATGGCTGAAAAGTTAAACATATATTTCCAAGCATCCATTTCAGCTGAGATTGTGGAAAAAACTGTCCTAATAGTAATATACTCTTAAGAGAAAGATTTAGATATGAAGAAAAGGTGATAGCAGCTTCTTATTTTCTGGATAGAACTACTGCACTCTGTTCCTAACATTCAGCATTTCCAATGGAGTCATGCTGCATCTGACAGTCCAGCTTTTATTAGAGCTTTATAAACATTTGATTCTCCATATTAAATTATAATTTGTTAAGAATACTGTGTCTGTTTATTGGACTAAACTTTTGCTGATGGGGTTTTGGAGTAGTTATTTTGGCTGGTTTGAATTTGAAGTTAGAAATAGTTTGTCACTACTGGAAAACTGGATCTCAGTAGTCAGTGGCATACAAGCAAAATAGTTTCTCAAATTGATCATATGACAACCCCAGGCAAGACTTTGACAGGCAGGGGTTTATTTGGAGACTGTCATGGTGGGAATGAGCATATGAAGATGATATGGCTGCAATATGAAGAAAATATTTTACCCCTTGAAGTTGCAGGGCTGATATGGATGAAATATAATCTCATGGCACTAAATTGCAAGTTGAATACAAAGCCCTACTAAGTTTTTCTTTCATTTGAATATTGATTGGCAAAGTTTGGTATACTGGAATTTTTCTAAGAATTTACAAGTGGCCATTAACTGCTATTCAAGCATTTGGGCACAAATGTTTAATAATTCTTTCCTTGGTGTTTGCAACAGTTTGGAGTTTATATAGGGCTGAATATTTGTGCCCTTTAAATATTCCTATATCAAATCCCTAATTCTAATTTGGAATGTGACCTTTAAGAAGCTAATGAAAGTTATATGAGGGCTTAAGGGTGGGACTTTTATCCGATATACCTAATGTCCTTATAAGAATAGAGTTGTCTTTGTTTTTCACCAATCTGTACTAGATGGGCTCTAGTGATGACACAGTGAAAATATAGCTCTCCACAAGTACAAAGAGAGCTCTCTCCAGAAATTCACCATATTGGCAAGCTGAATTTGAAGTTTTAGCCTCTAGAACTTGAAAAAATAAATTTCTCATGTTTAAGGCACCACATTTAATGCTATTTTGTTGTGATAGTCTGAGTCCACCAATACAGGGACAAGCGTCAGAACTTGTACCATAATGGGATGGGTCAATGGTCTTAAATGCTAATGTACCATTTCACTGAAATTGCAGATGTGCTTGAACATAACCATTTTCTGTATAACTTTATAGGAAGTCATTCTACTTCAGGGAATTAGCCTTGGGAAAATTAATTTCTATTATTTACTTGGCTGATTATTACTTGAGCTCAGTGCTAGTAAACACCAAGCTAAAGTTGGCTTACTGATAACCTATACAAGAAGAAAAGACTTTGAGTGATGACAATATTGCAATGTATTATTAGCTAGCTTTCTGTTTTAATTATATCTTGTCAAAGAGTTTAAGGAAAGTTCCATTCCATTAAAATTGAGAAATACATTGGAAAAGGCAGTGACATTCTTAAAAAGTACGCTAGTAGATCTATTAGTTTGTTAAGCTCTTGTAACATTATTCTACAGACTAGATGGCTGAAACAACAGATACCTATTTTCTTGCAGTTCTGGAGGTGACAGGTTCAGGTATCAATGTATCTGGTTTCTTCTGAGGACTATTCTTGGCTGTAGTGTTTTAGTGTTCCTCAGATAGCATTTTCTCTGTTCCTGGATATTCAAATTCTTCATTTGGGGGCATCTGTCAGATTGCATTAAGGCCCCTCCTGATGGATTCATTTATAGTTAATCATTCCAATAAAGGTCTTACTCCAAATATAAACACAGGTTGAGGTACTAAAGGTTAGGGCTACAGCAGGGATTTTGAGGGACATCAATCAGCTTATAACACTGGATATCTTCTGTAAAGAGGGATAAAGATGCAGTTATTTAAATCTATGATTTAAGTAGATATCATATGATCTCACAGGATCAGAAATCAAGTGATAATTGCCAGAAGGAAGAAGAGCTTCGTTAACCTAATGTGAGCAAGGTTAATAATTAAAATGTTTTGACTGCTAAGATTTTTATGGGTTTGAATTACGACTCCCATGTTGAATCAAATGAATGGATAGTTAGGACCCTATTTGAGCTTTATAACTAAAATAATAAAATACATTCTTTAGTTTTAATAAATGAGAACTGACTTCAGGAAACATAATATAGAATCAAGGCCCCTTATCCAAACCCCAGATGTCAGAGAATTCTCATACTCACAGGCTCTTTCTTCAAAAGGTGACTGCATTGTTTTAAAAAAGTAGTTGCAATATGCTTCCAAGTGTTTAGCAAGTTTTTTTCTTAGTCTTTCCTAAGTGATTTATAATTTATCATGCCACTTGAATATTGGAAAGAACAATTTAGTTTTCAAATTAACCCTTTTGATTATTTATAGTGAATCTAACACAATGATAATTCCTAGAGATCTGCAGAACCTCTACTGTCTTGACTTGGGTCATGACAGGGCCTTACTGAGGACCACACTCTTAATGGACTGAAGTTGGTTTTGGAATTAAGGGCTAAGTAAGGACTATTGGAACCCATTCTGCCTTACAAAGTAGTAAATCAAAAGTGGTTCTGTACCTCTGGGGGGGGGGAGAATTATCAGTAGTACCACTACTAAAAATGGGCCATATATGGTTTTATTTTACAGAATGACAGCACATTATTTTAAACTTAACCCAATGATAATTCTAACTGATCTCTTTGCTGGAGCCAAAAAACAGCCCCTGGCTTCCCACGTGTGGCTTTAATTCTAGTAAACACTTTTTGTCTCTTTCCTTGAAATTGGGGATAAGGACAAGAGTATACTTATTTCATGGCTAAGTTACCTTTCTGGTTCTCTGTTATAATTTACTTCACAGGCATTTTAACATCCCTTCCATAGCATATTGGTTCTTGTTAATGACATTGACCTGATAGAGGCTGACGAACATATAATAGCAGATATTCTATGTCAGCATTTCTCAAACAAACCTGGATGGTAGACCACGTTAAAATTTTTTTCCAATTGATTCAGACCAATAATTGTTATTGTTTATGTGCCAGTAGTAAAACTCATGATCTGAAGGTGGTTGAGGTTCCGGGAGAACATGGCGGACAGATAGCAGCAACTATGGAGGCTCTCTGAAACACTCGGCTTAGAATTCAGGAATGGTGCGGACTAAGGAGTCATAAGCAGGTGGAGATATGCTCTGCTGACTCAGGAATGAACTGGGCTGAGAGAAACCAACTTGGAATGCAGTTCTGGTGCTAGAACAGGAACAGAGGGGCCTCGGTGTGGAGGCTGGAGCCTGCACCATTGGAAGCCGCGATTTGGGTTTCCCGCCACGCGGTGGCTGCGTCTACATCGGCTTAGCAGGGAGACAGACGTGCGGAAGCTCTGAGAAGGGAATCGGCGAACGGAGTTGAAAACAGGACGGGCGGGGAGCTGTGCATTGACTTGCGGTGAGGTGAGTGAGAGAAACTGACATTCTTCCCACGGTTTGGGAGACTCCAACAGAGGACATTCTAGGACTGGGCAGACTTGCGGGAGTGGGGCACTGCAGCGACCTCAGCCACGTATCCCCCTCTCAAGTGGGATTGGTGAGAAGTGGCTAGCCTACATGACGCTGCTGGCGGAGACCCAGTAGGCTGGCCCAACCCAGATCCCAGAGCCTGAGGGTGACCTGGAGGGGCAGGCCCCGCGTAGGCTGCCTGGTCTACAATTTCCTGGTGTGCTGCGGTGGGCGGGAACACCTAGCCAGCGCAATTCAATCAGGCTGTGGCTGACAGGGAGGGAAGCTGAGCCTCCTATATAAGCTTGCATATATAAGGAACAAAGAATATGGGAAGAGGCAGCAACAAGAAAGGCTCCTCGGCCCCTAATCCTGAGAAACAGGCAATAGCAGACACCACACCAATAGACATAAAGCGCCATCTAGGGAGCCTCATAGATCAGTTCAGGAATGAAGTTATTAATGACCTGAAGCTAGAAATAAGCAGAATAGTTAGAGAAATGCTAAGCACCACCCAAGAAAAAACAGATGGTGGAATGGAAGAACAGAAAAAGAGGGGAGAATTGTTTGATGGAGAAAATAGAGAAAGCATAGAATACGTGAAGCAGGTTCAAAGAGACTACCAGGAAACTAAAAACTCTATCGAAAACTGGCATAACAGCTTGAAAGAAACTAAGGACAGACTATCTGAACTGGAGGGCAGATTTGTAATATGGGAGAATGAAATGAAAAACTTCTTAAAAGTAACAAAGAAACAAACAGCAATAATACGCAGACTAGAAGATGATAAGAGGATCCATAACTTAAGAATCAAGAACATAAAAGAAGAAGTAGGGACACAAACAAATGAGCTACAAAAGCTACTCACACAAATAATCCAGGAGAATTTTCCTAATTTAGCAAAAGGTAAAGATACTCAGATGTATGAGGCATACAGGACCCCAGCCACCTACAACCCAAACAGAGCAACACCCAGGCATGTAATAATAAAATTTCCAGAAATTCAATACAAGAACAGAATATTAAAAGCTGTCAGAGACAAGAAACAGACCACTTACAAGGGAACACCCATCAGAATTACAGCAGATTTCTCTGCACAAACCATCAAATCACGAAGAGCATGGGGAAAATAATTCAAGCTTTGAAAGATAATAATCTCCAGCCAAGATTGATATATCCTGTACAACTATCCCTGGAAATTGATGGAAAAACAATGTGCTTCCAGGATAAAGAGGAACTAGGGGAATATGCAACCACCAATTCAACTCTACAGAGAATACTGCAGGATATTCTAAAAAAGAAAAATACAAAGAATCCAGAAATAGTGGCAGAGAGGCCACAATGAATGGAGCAGAAAACAAAATGAAGAAGACAAACTGACAACTAATGACAGAAAAAGAGCTCAACAGAAATGAGGCAGAGAAGATTGGATGATAGGAACAGTTATTTTGGAGAAAATGACGTCTTAATAGGTAATACTGATTTAGTATCATCTTGTTTTGAAGTCTCATCAAGCTTTTGTTCTTGTGTCTCCATTGGTCTAAACAGGTTGTATCTTACTGGATTTTATTATGTACAATAGTATAAGCAAAAACTTTTAAAGACAAGGAGATTATACAGAAACCATTGTTCATTTTCTGTTAGTTGATTCTAAATACCCTGTAATGCTGTCATTGTCTCAAATGGTTTTACATTGTTTTGATATACTTGATGCTACAGTATACGAAGTTATACTCAAAGATTTTAAGGAAAGAGGCAATATGGTAACTACTTTTATGTCAGGATTATCTGTGGTGAAACACTATTCTGCTTAAATGGTTATGTTTTGATCTGCGCTGTTTTGCTGTTATGCCCTCTTTTATCTCAATCTCCACTTCATTATTTACTTTTTTATTTTTATCCTTTTAATTAAGGGAAAAATAAATAAAAAATAGCAAGATATATTATAGTAACCCACTTTGACTTTCCATTATCTTGATTTAAAGCCCTGTATTACTCTCACCATCTTGTTTTTGACTGATGTCTCCCTATTCTGTTTTGCTTGATAGTACCAGGTTTGAAAGTTTAGGCAACAGCTGTGAAGATAGTGAGATTCATTATGACACCCATTCTTGTTGACTTTTATCTACTTTTGAAGACCTACAATGTCTCCAATGTTTTGGTTTTGTCAGTTTTGTTCTTTACTGTTTTGTTCAATTTTATTATAACTGATGATATAGGCAATTCTATTAGAGATAGCGGGAGGCATTATGGTAACCATTATTGATCACCTTGTATTATGCTTTTACATTATCTATTACGCCCACCCTTTTGATTTGATTGACTCTGTTCTGTTATGTCACATTTGGTTCTACTCCCTTCCAAAAAAGTAATAAGAACTGTGGGGGCAACAAAACCCAAAATGTGTAATTGTCATTGTACAAAAGAGAGGAAAAGAATGTGCTCTAAACGATATAACTGCATGTATATTTAAGTGTACAAGATGGAAAATGATATCACTGAGTTTTATTGGATCATTGAACAGAACTGTTTGCAGTATCATTGTTGGAATGTCCACTTTACAAGCTTTAATTTTGTGACTTAAACAATTATTTCTAAGATGACAATATGCAGTCCATTAACTAGTGATTTCCTACTGTTTATTTTTTTCTGTAAATCTGTATAACTTGACCCTTTCTCTGCTTTTCTTTTCTCTCCTTAAATAAAATTAAAAAAAAAAAAAACTCGTGATCTCGTGCTTGCCAGGCAGGCACTGTGCTGCTAAGCTACACTCCCAGCCCAAGAGCAACAAATTTATAAATTACAATAAAATAAAAAGTGAAATAATTTTTTTATTTAAAAAAAAAGCAAAACAAAATATGGGTAAATCAAAACCAATTAATATATTGCACATTGTTATCTTAGAAGTAGTTGTTCAGGTTACAAGATCTAGGCATAAAAAATGATCAAACAATGAAACAATGACAGCACAAACTGTTCTTTCTAATGAAGCAACAGTGAATTAGTAACATAGTTATCCATTTTGGAACCATATACATACATACAGTTATATGAATATACCTATATGCATATCATCTTTTCCTTTCTTCCATTTCTCCCTTCCCTCATCCTAGTTGTTCTTTCCTTTTGAGCAATTTCTTTCACTTTTGTTATAATATTTATTATACATTTTAGATCTTATTGCTCTTTCAGTTTTGTATTATTTATTTTTTACACTAAGGAGTCAGTACAATATTTACAACTGTGTGTCCAATTTATTTCACTTATGAGTATAGTCTTAAGTTGTCTTCATTTACCTATAAACGCCTCAAGATTATTCCTTTTTTATAGCTGAGCAATATTCCACTGTATAAAAATACCACATTATTTTTTATCCATTCTGTGGTTGATGGGCATTTTGGTTGTTTCCAAGATTTAGCTGCTATAAACATTGGTGCACATATATCACTATGGCATGATGTTTTAAATTTTTCTGGGAAAGTGCACAGTAAGGGAATAGCTGGATTGAATGGAACTTCTAATCCTAGTCTTCTGAGGAATCTCCGTACTGATTTCCACAATGGCTGCACCAGTCTACACTTCCTTCAGTATGTAGCAGTGTTCCTTTTTTCCCAGAGCCCCACCAAAATTTGGTATTGGTGACTTCTTGATAGCAGCCATTCTTTCAGGAGTGAGATGGAATGGAAATATTGTTTTAATTTGCATTTCTCTACTGACCAGTGATGTTGAACATTTCTTCATTTATTTATTTTCCATTTGTATGTCTTCATTTGAGAAGTGTGTGCACATCTCAGATGCCCATTTTTGGTTTGGGTCTTTGAATGTATGTGTGTTTGTGTGTGTGTATGGGGCTGATGTTTTTCAATTCTTTAAATGTTCTAGATACAAGTCCTTTGTCTGAGGGACAGCTGGCAAAAATTTCCCATTCTCTGGTTTTCTTTTCAAAATGAGATCCCACTTGTTGATTCTTTGAAGTACTTTCCACGTGGTTTGTGTTTTGTTCATGAACTCTTGGCCCACCTCTATGTCTCCAAGATCTTTACCTACCTTGTTTCCCAGCAGATTTAATGTTTCTTTTTTAACACATAGACCTTTGGTTTATTTTGACTTTAGTTTGGGGTATAGTGATAGACATGGGTCTCATTTTGGTCTTTGGCATGTGGAAAGCCAGTTTTTTTCCAACACCATTTATTCAAGTACCATGCTGATTTTATCACTGTAGCTTTGTAGTATATTTTTAGGTCAGGGATTGAGATGCCTTCTGCCTTGCTTTTGTTCCCCAGGATTGCCTTTGTTGTTCTGTGTCTCTTTTGTTTCCAAATAAATTTTAGTAATGTTTTCTATAGATCTATAATGTATGTTAATGGTATTTTGATTGGGATTGCATTAAATTTGTATAACAGTTTTGGAAGTATAGCTATTTTCATAATGTTGGTTCTTCCTAACCAAGAGCAGGGGATATCTTTCCATTTTCTGATACCCTCTTCAGTCTCTTTTTTAAAAGAGTACTATAATTTTCAATGTGTAGGTCTTTTGAATTCTTTGTTAGGTTGATTCCTAAGTATTTCATTTTTGGGGGATGATATTGTGAAAGGTGCTATTTCCGTAATTTCTCTCTCGGTGAATTTGTTCTTTGAGTATAAGAATGCTATTGATTTTTGAGTGTTGACTTTGTATTCAGCTATGCTGCTGAATTTGCTTATTAACTCTAGTAGTGTTTTGATGGAATTTTTAGGGTTATCTATGTAGAGTATCATGTCATCTACAAATAGTGATAATTTAACTTCTTCTTTTCCTATCTTTATTCCTTTTATTTTTTTCTTGTCTAATTGCTCTGGTTAATGTTTTCAGAACTATATTGAATAGGAGTGGTGATAGTGGACAACCTTGTCTTGTTCCTGATTTTAGTGTGAATACTTTCAGTTTTTGTCCATTTAGTATAATGTTGGCTGTTGGTTTGTCATAGATGGAGATGGCTCTTTATCAAATTGAAGTAAAGACCATCTATTCCAATTTTCTCTAGGTTTTTAGCATGAATGAGTGTTGGGCTTTATCAAAAGATTTTTCAGAATCTGTTGAGATCATGTGATTTTAGTCTTTGGTTCTGTAGGTGTGGTGTATTACATTTATTGATTTGCATATGTTGAACCATCCTGCATTCCTAAGATAAATCCTACTTGGTCATGATGCATAATCTTCTTGATGATTTGCTGTATTCTATTTGCCAGTATTTTATTGAGAATGTTTGCATTGATGTTCATTAGGGAGACTGGCCTACAGTTCTCCTATTTGGTTGGGTTTTTCTCTGGTTTTGGTGTCAGAGTAATATTTGCCTCCCAGAATGAATTAAAGAGGATTTCTTCCTTTTCAATTTCATTAAAGAGTTTGAGGAATATTGGCATTAAGTTGTCTCTTCATGTCTTGTAGAATTCATCTGTGAATCCATCAGGACCTGGGGTTTCTTTGTTGGTATGTCTTTGATCATGTTTTTAATTTCAGTAGCTGATATTGGATTATTCAAAATTGTTATATGTTCTTGATTCAGCTTTGGTAATTCTTGCATTTCTAAGAATTTGTACATTTCATCTGCTTTCAACCCTATATGAATAAAGACTTTCATAATAAATATTCATGTTCTTCTGAATTTCCATGGGATCTCTAATAATTTCATCATTTTCATTTTTTATTGTATGAATTTGAGATTTTTTTTCTTGATAAGGTTGGATAGGACTTATCAATTTTATTTTATTCTTTCAAAGAATCAACTCTTTAATTAATTCTTTGCATTGTTTTCTTAGTCTCCATTGCATTAATTTCTGCTCTGATCTTTATAATTTCCTCCTTTCTTTGGGATTTGGGTTTGAGTTGCTCTTCTTTTTCTAGATGTTTGAAACATAGCACCAGGTTGTTTATTTGTATTCATTCTGTTTTCCTGATCTGAGCATTCACTGCAGTAAATTTCCCTCTGAGGACTGCTTTCATTACATCTGGTAAGTTGTATTTGCATTTTTGTTTGTTTGTAGATATTGTTTAATTTCTTCTTTAATTTCCTCTTTGATCTATTGATTATTCAGAAGGTTATTATTTAGCATCCATGTGTTTATAGGGTCTTCATAATTTCTTATGTTGTTAATTTCCAATTTCATGGTACTATGATCATATAATATACATAGTATAATTTTGATTCTTTTGCATTTACTTAAATATGTTCTATGAACTAATATGTGGTCTACTTTAGAGAATGTCTTGCGTAAAGCTGAGAAGAATTTATATTTTGATGTTGTTGGGTGGAATACTCTGTACACATCTACTGAGTTTATTTGTTCACAAGTTTACTACCATTCTGTTATCTCTTTGCCACCTTTTTGTCTAGTTCATCTATTGCTTGATGACAATGGGGTATGAATATCCCCTGTTACAATTATATTATTTTGTATTTGGCTTTTCATGTCTATTAGAATTTGTCTTATATAGTTGGGTGGTCCTGTATTTGTTTCATATATATTTATGACTGTTAGCTCTTCCTCTTGAATTTTTCCCTAACAAGTATTTAGTGACCTTCTTGATCTCTTTTGATCATTTTTGGCTTGAAGTTCACATTGTCTAAACAACATATGTACTTCTCCTTTTTTCTGGCTTCCAGTCACATGGAATATTGTTTTCCATCCTTCTATGTTAGTTTCCTTTTGAGTCAGATGTGTCTTTTATATATAGCATATTGTTGGATCCTGTTTCTTGATCCATTATGTCAGTCTATTTCTTTTAATTGGTGAGTTGAGGCCATTTACATTGATGGATATGTACTGGCTGAACTTTGACATTTTGTTTTCCTGTTTTTGGTTTCCGGTTTTTCCTCCTTGTTTAATTTCTTGCCTCGATGGGTGGTTTTTTCTGTTGTTATTCTGGGAATTGTAGTCATTTTTGTCTCTCTAGTATGTCTTTCAGTATTCTTTGTAGTTGGCTTGTTAGACAGGAATTTTTTCAGCTGTTTGTTGTCATGGTAGTAGCTTATTTCTCCATCAATTTTCAAAGAAAAATTTTCAGGGTACATCAATCTGGGTTGAAAGTTATTTTCTTTCAGGGCTTGAAACAGTTCACTCCAAGCTCATGTTGACTTGAGGGTTTGTGCTCAGAAGTCTGTTATGCTTCAAATGGGCTTTCCTTGATAGTTGTGTTGTGTCTTTTCACTAATAGCTTTTAGTGTTTTGTTGTTATGCTACATTTCTGGGATCTTAATTATTATATGTTATGCATCACTGGTCTGTATATCTGATTCTTTCCCTATTTTGAGGAAATTTTCTGGTAATACTTCTGCAAAGTGTTTTCTGATGTCATTTGCATTGACTCCTGCATTTTCATTGATACCTATCTGCCTTAAATTGCTTCTTCTTGCATCATCTTGAAGCTGTTGAATTGTCATTTCATGCTGTCTGGTTAATTTTAAAAGTTCTTTCTTTTCATGATTCCTAGCTGTGATCCTGTCTTCAAGGTCCAAAAGTCTATCTTCAGCTTCAGGCAAGAGATTTTGGCACCTTTCAAAAAATTTTTTTATTTCCTGGATAACTCTTTGAATTTGTTTCATGCTTTCTATTTCTTTCCTAAATTGTTCATTCAATGTTTCCATCATTTCCCCATGGTCCTGTACTTTTTAATCTATGTCTTCTCTAGCTATGCTGTGCAATTGTTTTATTAAGGTTGTCATTTCTTTCTTTACCTGAGAAATTGTTTCTAATCTGATTTCCTCTCTAGCCTCATGGATTTGTTTCTTTATTTCACTTGCTACCTTTTCAGAAATTTCAGGTGTATGACTTTTAATGTCCTGTATTTCAATGTCTGCTGTACTTATTCCTGATGGACTGGACATGTGAAGTTGCATTTTGCTTCTTCATTTTGTCATTTTCATTTCTTGGGTTAATATTTTGACCTTTTCAATCCCACTAGTCTCAACTGTCCATCATTTGTGCCTTAGCATCCTACTGTTATAGGGTGATGTTTGTCCAATTGTTGGGGCCCATAATGAAGAGGAGGGGCCAGTCACCTGAATTCCTCCTGCAGGGCCTATTGGATGAGCCTTATATTCTCCCTAGGCTGACTAGCCTAGGAGTACTGATGTAAGCCAACCCTTATCTCCTATTGTTACTGTGGCTTTAGCCTGTTCCAGGCTGCCAGATTTATCTGGCTATGTTGTGTACCTCAGCTGGGATCCTGCTGTGTCACTGAAGATCTTTTAAGTCCTTCCAAGTTCTTTCAGCTTGGGGGAAGCCTTGTTGATGCTCTCATCAACCCACTTACTGTTTTTATGGGAGAAGGACTCACCTACACTCTCGATGGACTCTCAAAAATCCTACAACTGGTGTGTGTGAGGGTAAGGTTTGCTGCTACTCCTGCTGACTCACTGAGTCCCCTATTTGAGGAGGAAACTCACTGTATTGTCACAGACCCACTAAGATCCTTTGTTTGCATGGGGGGTTGCTGAAACTTCCACCAGCCCACTGGGGTTCTGCAGGTGGATGGGGTCCCTGATAGTCCATGGGCTGCTGAGATCTCTGGGGTGAGGGGGAGTGGTGACCAATGATCCCTCTGTCTGGAGGTATCTGGAGTGGAGGAGGAGTGACAACCAATGATCTCATGGCTCCAAGGTCTCTGAGGTGGAGGGAGAGGGGCTGCTGCTGATTCCCTTGGCCCCTGAGCCTCTGGGGTGAATGGGGTGGGGGTTGATGCCTATGATCCTGCTGCTGCTGAGATCTCCAGGCTGAAGGCAGAAATGCTGCTCCCACTGGCTACAAAGGTCTTCAGGGTGGAGGATGTGCTGCCCATGATCCTGCAGGTTTCAGAGGTCTCCAGGGTGTAGGTGGATCATTGGGTGCTGCCAATGATCCCACTGGCCTCAGAGGTCTTTGAGGGTGGAAGAGGAGGCGCTGCCCATGATCTACAGGATGCAGAGGTCCAGTATTTCAATAATTTTATAATTACATAAGTAATAAAAATGAAAAACAAACTAAAGGTTCCTGAAAACATAAATCAGATTATTTTATTCAAATAATTCTACCTAATTACTATATGCATTTCCACAGAGCAGCACAATTATGTAACCATTTGATTAGTTATAATTTATATGCACTATAAGATCTACATTTATAGAATTCCAGTTAAAATGTATATGAAATTAGTGTTCTAAAATTTTGAAAATGCAGTAATAATTTGACATGTTCAGAGAGACTCATTGAAAGGAAAAGACAAATTTATATGTATTTTAATTTTTACCACACAAACACAAACACACACATACAATTTGATAAGATTGTTAGATTTTGGAGTAACATAATCTGTATTTTGAGCCTCTGCTATGACCAAAGAATCCCGTTAGTTTTGAATGTTGAAAGCAAGAAAGAATTCTTTAGCTCTCCAGTCAAAAATGCAACCAGCTCCCTCAGAATCTCTTTTATTCAACTTTAAAATTTACTAGTCCAACGATCCTAAATAACAGGAGATTCTCTGTAGGGGATTGCCTTTAGTACCCAAGCATTTTGAAGAGAATCATGACTTCTGTATCAGTGGAGGTTATTCACAGAAACAGAGCAATTAGTATACATGGTGGATGGATGGATTGATTAATTCAAGGAACTGGCTTCTACCCTTGCTTGTGGGAGTGGATGTGTCTGAAATGGGTAACACAGTCCCAAAGGCTGGAAACTGTCAGAAAGCAGATGATGCTGCAATCTGGGCAGAATTTGTGTTCTTGGAAACCTCAGCTTTGCTGCTAAGGTTTTTAAAATTTAATTGAATGAGTCTCACCCATGTTATCAATGGGATTCTCCTTTAAAGTTAGTTGATTATAGATATTAACTACATTTCTAAAATTCCTTCCCATTAACACCTAGCTCAGTATTTGATTAAAACAACTGTGTTCTATAGTCTATCCAACTCCATGCATAAAAAAGCAACCATCAGATTTCCTTTTGTAAATAACTGTTCTTGTTTTGCATATCAGTTTCTGACTGATTGCTGAGGAAGATGGAGACTGAATACCTGATCAAGGAAACCAATGTCACTATCCTGTGACCTGAAATTTCTATCTTGACATAGATTTCATCAAATCAAAGCCAAATTAACTGAACCTTTTGCAACTAAAAATATCTCAGAAAATCTAGTCTTTGTTAGTAGAGAAGTCTCAGTATGGATTAATATTTCCACCATGGAACACAAGAAGTAACTTCATTTAACTTGGATTTTGAGGTAGTCACCTGCTGTTTTGGACTCTCTTGCCATCAAAACAAAACAAAACAAAACCAAAACAAAACAACACAAAGCCAAACCAAATAAAACAAAATAAAAAAGGTTATAGTATCATGTGATTGACTGTAACCATCACAGACTTTTTTTGACTACTGAACTATAAAGGCAAAGAGAAAAATGTCTGAAACACAAGGCAGATCTCCAATGACACATAAAACGGATAATGAAAAACTGTCAAAGCTGCTTACTAGCAGGGCCCTTAATGACTGATATGTCTCAAGATTGAAAGGTTGAGTAAGGAAAAAGTGCACAATAGCTAAGATCTTGTTGAAAACAAAGGGAAAATAAAATAATATGTACTTGTATAACAAAGTCATCAATTCCTTTTTAAATTTTTAATTTTATTTTATCTTTTTTTTTCAGTACTGGGGATTGAACTCATGATCTTGTGCTTGCCAGGCTGGTGCTTATACCACTGAGCTAAATCCCCAGCCCCTACAAGTTACCAATTCTGATTATACCTTGTAACCAGTTACACAGTGAGGCAGTTTCTATTTGTCTCTGTCAAAAAGTTCTCTCAGTTCTTTCTTTTATTGCTGTATGTGAAGCATGTTGGTTGCCGTTTATTTTATTTTATTTTTTAATCTTGAAATGTTTAGGATGAACTTTATTTTAAATTTTTATTTATTTTTATTTTGTTTTAAAGAGAATACAACCAAACAAAATAAAGC
The DNA here is from genome assembly GCF_034190915.1 of Cavia porcellus. Classification (NCBI taxonomy): domain Eukaryota; kingdom Metazoa; phylum Chordata; class Mammalia; order Rodentia; family Caviidae; genus Cavia; species Cavia porcellus. The sequence goes on along the minus strand of NW_026947513.1, from coordinate 42,417,078 downwards.
AGAATAAAGTTAATCAAAATAAAACAGTGAAAATGATAGAGATCTTTAAAACAGGAAAATAGGAAATCAACAATGGTGATGATAATGCCTCTTGTTTTCAAAATTGCTGCCCATACCATCAGACATAATAAAATCAAACAAAACAGAACAGAATAAAACCAATCAAAATAGAACATTGAATAAAAGAAAATAATAACATGCAACAAGACAAAACAGTGTGAACAATATTGGGTTTCAAAAACAAGACAGGAGTAAATTCCCCATACTTGCTATATTGCATATTGTTATCCTCTCAATAGGTGCTCAAAACTGCCAGCTCCAGGTCTGCAAAGTCAACCAAACAGTACAAGAAGAAGGTGTTTTCATACCTCTGTCCCCAACAACTTAACCTGAGTTCCTCTGAAGCAGCTGGTTGCTTACAGGTAGCGGGTGGAATGGGTGTTCTTGTCTCCAGCCCATGCACCAGTTGGCTCATGGAAAGCACAAATTAGCTTCTTGTTTCTCTTTCTGGTCCCACATGGCTTCTTCTGGCTCATGAGATGGGTGAATTCTGTTGTTAGCAATTTAAATTTATAGTTTAGTTCTTGGGGGACAGACTATCAAAGTCAGACTATGACTAAATTGTAATAGGAAGAAATATTCCAGAGATAGAGACACAGATAGAGACAGAGATAAATTCAATGACTGAAATATTTGGTTTCATATTTTAGGGAAAAGAGAAGCTCTACTGTGTTTCTGTGAACATTTCTTTTGCACTAGGTGTGTAGATATCATTTTTGCTATTGTTATTTTTAATTTACTTTTTATATTTAATGCTATATGAACATCAATATTAAGAAGTCCAAAAGAGCAGATGAACTGGCTGGGTATCATTTCCGACTCTTGTCTACCTATCAGGGGTTGGAAAGCTAGAGCTATGCTTCCCAGACTTCCTTGCTTCTATAACACTGAATGGGAGTAAGACTGCACTAACTCGGACTGTGGACACGAGATGGCTTCTTCCTGCTCTGTTGATGCAAGTGGAATACCTTGGAAACATACAGCAGTGATAGGCAGCTGCAAGTTGTGGCTATTACTTACTCACTACTGGGACCTAGAGGGAGACTAGAGATGGTGGTTGGACTCTGGCTCTAGAACCTAGTTAGCAGCTTCATCATTGTCCTGAGGCAGTTGTTGTAGGATAACACCTTTCTGATTCTCAATCACATTAGGAATCTGGCAATTAACTCTTGGTTCATGTACCCTTTCAGTCCTTGTGAAGATTTTGTGAGCGCTTGTTTTTTTTGCATAACGTTCCTTCTGTTTAACACCTAAGTTAATTTTAACTTGGCACATAGAAATCTGTGGATATAAAGGTGTTTCTGGATCTATGCTGTCTACATCTTAAGTTTCCAGAAGCAGTAGTGGAAAAACTTTTGGCTCTTTTTTTTTTTTCTTTTAACCTCCCCACATTATCTTAGAAAAAAAAAAAAGGAAATACCTAAACAAAAAGGTTACAAAAAGAGATCCAAAGCTACTGTTGTTATTTTCTTTTAAGATGTCACAATGAGATTTTTATTAAAACTTTATTTTAAGCCATGCCCAGTGACCCACTCAAACCCAGGAACCATAGGTATTGCTCCTGGGGACTGAGAACCTACAACCAGCAATCCTACCACAGACAGGAACCATCTCTAAGGCTTGTGGGGACTGGGAGTCCACTTCCAGCAACCCACGGTCATCCAGGAATGCACAGTGAGGCCCATGGGGGCTGGAAAGCTGCACTCAGTGATCCACTGACATGTGATACAGGAAACAATAAGAATACATGGAACAGATTCAAGAAGATATTCAGGAAATCAAAACTTCCACTGAGCTAGCAAAACTACATAAATGAAATTGATCAGAAATTCTCAGACCTTGAAGACAGGATTGTGGCTAGTGATCATGAAAGGAAAGATCTTTTAAAACTAACAAGGATTCAGAAAATAACAATTCAACAGCTGCAAAATGATGCAAAGCAAAACAATATAAGGATGATAGATATCAACAAAAAGGAAACAATGCAAATGATATAAAAAGATTACGTACAGAAACAATAGCAGAAAGCTTCCCAAACATGTGAAAAGAACCAGACATAGAGATAAGCAAGGCATAGAGGCTCAAACTAGCCACAACATATCCTCAATCCAAGTGAGGTAAATCTGTACCTCAACGTATAATAATCAAGATCCCAGACATTCAGCATAAGAACAAAATATTAAAGCTGTTAGAGAAAACAAACAGAGCACCTATAAATAAAAGCCTATCAGAATTATCGCAGACTTCTTAAAACAAACCATTAAGTCAAGAAGTGCATGAAAATATTTCAAGTACTGAAAGGAAACAACTTCCAACCCAGACTGATTTACTCTGCAAAACTATCTTTCAAAGACAATGGAGAAATAAGACAGTTCCACAACAAAGAACAAATGAAGAGCTTCATGACCACCCAGTCAACCTTAAAAGAGTACTGAAAGACATTCTAGAAAGATAAAAATGACCATAATTCCAAGAACAAGAACAGAAAGGAATCAACAAGCAGGGAAAACAATTAAACAGAGGGGAAAATTAGAGAGCCAAAAGCAGAAAGATTACATGACAAAGACACAGCAGTATATATCAGTTATAATCATTAGCATAAATGGCCTCAATTCCCCAATCAAAAGAAACAGAATGACAGAGTGGATCAAGAAGCAGAAGTCAACAATGTGCTGTAGATAAGAAACACTTAACTCAAAAGGAAATTCATGGACTGAAAATCAAAGGGTGGAAAACAATATTCCATATGACAAGAACCCAGAAAACATCAGGGGTAACTATTATATTTGCAGATAATGAGAGTTTCAAACCAAGAATAATCAAAAGACATAAAGAATGTCACTACATACTTGTAGGGGAAAACTTCAAGAGGAAGAGATGACAATCATGAATGCATCCAATATTGGAACACTGAAGTATGTAAGACAAATATTAATAGACATGAAAAATCAAATGAACAATAATAAAATTATAATAGGGGACCTTAATACCCAATTGAAACAAAGAAACATGTCCACTAGATAAAAAATCAGCAAAGAAATAACAGAACAGAATCAAACTTGTGAAAAAATGGACTTAGTAAACATGTACAGAGTGTTACATCTGCTATCAGAATACACTTTCTTCTCAGCTGCACATAGACATTCTCTAAAATAGATTATATACTAACCCATGGACCATGTTTAAGTAAATGCAAAGGAACTGAAATTATCCCATGCATATTATCTGACTACAGTGCACTGATATTGGAAATTAATGACAAAAGAAATCACAAAAGTTCCATAAACACATGGAAATTAAATATAACCCTACTGAGCAACCAACGGATCATGGAGGAGGTTAAAGAAGAAACTAAATAATATGAAGTCAAAGGAAGATTCAAATACAGTCTACTGAAATCTGTGAGATGCAATGAAAGCAGTCCTCAGAGGGAAATTTACAGAGAATTCTTATATCAGAAAAAAGAATGAGCACAAATAACCAAATGCTACATCTAAAACTTTTAGAAAAAGAACAGGTCAAACCCAAAGCCCAAAGAAGAAAGGAAATTATAAAGATGATGGTAGAAATTAACACACTTGAGAATATATAAAATTGATAAACCCGTAGCAAACCTTATCAAAAAAAGGAAAGAAAAACTCAAATTCATGCAAAAGGTGAAATCACTACAGGTCCTGTAGAGATAGAGAAGATCATCAATACCTACTTTGAAAACTTTTACTCTCATAGGATTAAAAACACAGAAGAAATGGACAGAATCCTAGAAACATATGAATAACCAAGACTGGATCAAAAAGAGGTAAAATATCTGTGTATCCTATTATCAGTTCATGAAGTTGAAAATGTAATTAAAAACTTACCACCCCCCTCCCCCAAAAGCCCAGGTCCTGATGGATTCCCAGGGAATTCTATAAGAAATTTAGAGATGATTTAATACCAATCAATACTCCTCAAACTCTTTAATGAAATACAAAGGGAAGCAATTCTCCCTAATTCATTCAGGCAAATATTACTCTGATACCAAAACCAGAGAAAAACCCAACCAAAAAGGAGAACTATCGGCCAGTCTCCCTAATGAACATCAATGCAAACATTCTCAATAAAATACTGGCAAATAGAATGCAACAAATCATCAAGAAGATTATGCATCATGACCAAGTGGGATTTATCTTAGGAATGCAGGGACAGTTCAACATATGCAAATCAATGAATGTAATACACCACATCAACAGAGCCAAAGACTAAAATCACATGATCATCTCAATAGATTCAGAAAATCTTTTGATAAAGTCCAACACTCATTCATGCTAAAAACCTAGAGAAAACTGGAATAGATTGTTTTACCTCAATTTGATAAAAGCCATGTATGACAAACCAACAGCCAACATTATACTAAATGGACAAAAATTGAAAGTGTTCACTCTAAAATCAGGAACAAGACAAGGATGTCCACTATCAGCACTCCTATTCAATATAGTTTTGAAAACATTAGCCAGAGCAATTAGACAAGAGAGAGAAATAAAGGAATAAAGATAGAAAAGGAAGAAGAAAGTTAATTTATCACTATTTGAAGATGTCATGGTATACTACATAGAAGACCCTAAAAACTTCAAGAGGCTTCTAGATCTAATAAGCAAATTCAGCAGCACAACCTGGTACACAGTCAGTATGCGAAAGTCAGTAGCATTCCTGTACACAAGCAATAAACTCACTGAGAGAGAAATTAGGGAAATCTCACCCTTCACAATAACATAAAAAAAGGAAAAGAAATCTCTAGGAATCAATCTAACAAGGAAATAATAGATTTCTACATTAAAAATTACAGTACTCTGAACAAAGATATTGAAGAAAAATTCAGCAAATGGAAAAATGTTCCTTGCTCATGGATAGAAAGAACAAACATTGTGAAACTGGTGATAATTCCAAAACTGCTATACAGATTTAATGCAATCATGATTGAAATATCATTATCATACTTCACAGATATAGAGAAAACATCCTAAAATTCATAATGGAACCATAAAAGACATAGAATAGAAAAGGCAATCCTGGGCAACAAAGGCAAGCCAGGAGGCATCACAGTTTCAGACTTGAAATAATACTATAAGGGTGTTATAATAATAAAATCAGCATAGTACTGACAAAAACACAGAGCTGAGGATGAATAGAACAGAATAAAAGACACAGACACAACTACAAACACACTTCCACCTTGTCTTTGACAAAAGGGCCAGACATAGTCATTAGAAGAAAATAGTCTCTTTAATAAGTGGTGTTGGAAAAACTGACTTTCTGAATACTTAAACTAGACCCACACCTATTACCATGCACCAAACTAAAGTCAAAATGGATCAAAGATCTAAAATTAAGACAGAAACACTGAATCTACTAGAAAACAAGGTAGGTAGAAATTTCAAGGACATAGGAATAGGCCAAGAAGTCATAAATAAAAACCAATCTGTATGAGAAACACTTCAAAGAATTGAAAACTAGGATCTTGTTTTTGTTAAAAAGTTTTGCAAATTGAAAGTAATCATCAACAGAGTGAAAAGAAAACTTACAGATTGGGAAAATATTTTTGCCAACTGTCTCTCAGACAAAGGACTTTTATCTAGATTGTAAGAATTGAAAAAACCAGGCCCCTAAATTTAATGACCCAATCAAAAATGGGCATCTGAGATGAATATACAATTCTCAAATGAAGAAATACAGATGGGAAATAAATACATGAAAAATTATTCAACATCACTGATCCTTTGAGAAATGCAATTAAAACAACACTGAGATATCATCTTACAACAGAAAGAAAGGCTAAGAAGTTAACCAATAACAAATGCTGGTGGAGCCAGGAGAAAAGGAATCCTTCTTCATTGTTGTTGAGAGTGTAGATTGGTATAGCCACTGTGGAAATCACTATAGAGATTCCTCAGAAAACTAGGATTAGAAATTTCATTCAAATCAGCTATTCTGTTTTGGGTATTTTCCCAGAAGAATTGAAAACATCACACCACGGTGATATATGTGCACTCATGTTAGAGCAGCACAATTTGTAATAGCTAAATCTTGCCCATTATCTCAGGAGTGGGTAAAAAAGATGTGATATTTTTATGTAATGGAATACTACTCAGCCATAAAGAATGATGAACTTGAGGCTTTTATAGGTAAATGGATGCAAGTAGAAACCATACTCATAAGTGAAATAAATTAGACTGGTATGTGCAAACACTATATTGTCCTGCTAGTTCAAAAAACTGAAAGAGTAAATGGTCTTGCATGCCTGTATCTGGTAGCTTGAGCAATTATTTTAAGAATAACAATAAACAATATAATACCCATTGTTAAATTCCTATCATCTTGTTTTCAAATCCTATATTGCCATTGTTTTCTTTTGCCTTTGTTTCTTTTTGTTGCTGTTGCCATCATTTTGCTTTTGTTGTTGGTTTTTAATTGTTTGCTTCTTGATTTTTTATTTTTTCTCTAAAAAATAACGCATTTATTTTTTTCAGAAAATCAAGGAGATTCAGCCTGAGAGAGCAAGTTATATAGGAAATAGTACTGAATATAAAACCTAGCATTTTGAATAATATATTTTAGGCATTGTACCAAGCATTTGTCAGGCACAGAAATTCAATCAGGTGTCCTCTTGAATTCTCACTTTGCAGGTACAGAAGCTGACTCACAGAATCATGGCTGAGCAGTGCCAGGCCTCACATTCAGAGTCCAGTCCCAGAGCCCACAGTCTAACCACAAAACAGTATTGTGTGCCTTTAAAATTGGAATGCTGGAGGTCCATTTCTACCTCAAACAGCAAATTATTCACCCACTCTTTACTACAACCTTCCATTTGCCCTTCTCTGGACGAGGTTCTAACTCTTTTTGAATAAGGAGCTAAAATCCAACCAGCTAAGCTGAGGGAAAGTAGCTTGTAGGTAATAAGAGGAATTGCAATACTATCAGTATTATTGATGTTATACGACTAATGAGTTGATTGTATCTTTGCCTTAATCAAACAAGAGAGGTGTTGGGGTTCTGAAGCACTTAGAAGAGGAGAAGAACCCTAAAAGAGGAGCAAGTTTTCCAAATGGGTACCTCAGAGCAGTCAGGACTGTTTTCTACTTGATAATTCTGGCTATCAGTGACCCTGAATGTTTGTAAGGCAGAATTGGACTTTGCCACCCCTTCCCTCCATGTTCTCCCCTCTGGCCTTCTCTGAGCAGAAGTTCAGGTGATCCTTCTCCATTCAACCCAGAGTTAGCATTAACCGGAGCCAAGTTTTGGTGGCATCAAATGACTGTATTTTATATTATTGTTTTCCTAAGATATACTCCAGCTCACTCTGTTTACAGCCAATGTTCAGCCTGGCCCTGCGGCTTCTGGTCTTCTGAGTTCTCTTTTAATACGATAGGTTGCAGTATATTCTTAAAATGAAGGTGTTTTTAAATAATTGTTTTTGTTTTTGAATGTACCTATCCCCACAATCTGAATTGTAATTGCATTGGTAGGTAAGTGATTTTTTAAAAAAATCCTTTGGTCTCTTGTACATAGAATGCTTTTAAATGGATTTGAACCCTTGACAAAGAAAGAAAGTGCTAGCAGCTCTCTTCCAGTGTATTAAATGTTCACCCACTCTGGTGTGTCCTCTTTTTCTTGGAATCATGGCATTTGTGTTTCTGGAATGGTTAACATATCAGATTCATGGTTTTTGAAATTATGTCGGAAAATGGCACAGTTCAGAGGTTTGTGGAAAACAGAAATTTTTGAGGCTTCAATTATCTAACATGACAATCTGTGTGATGCCAAAATTCAATTATGAACAATTTCTGGCAAATCTGTTTTACAGCCTTATATCTGTTTTGCCAAATGAATACCAATCATCAGATCTTCACGGTTAAAGAAGAAAATACAACAAAAAACAACTTGTATGCCATCCCAATCTGTGTTTTTAGCACAAATATCTCTAGTTTATATTTACTGTTTTAATGGAGTTGTAGTTTTTATTGATTTCTCTTAGTCCTTTTGTGTAAATTGGTTGAACTTAAAATTTTGTCAATGACTAATTCCTTTCTGATATCTTTTTGCATAAAACTGGGCCAAGTAAATCCACAAAGATAAGACTATATCAATATGACCCAATGATTTATTTTTGAAGTTTGGGACACTGCTATCCTAATTTTCTAGATATTATCCTCTTGCTTTATAGTCAGGTCACTTGGGAAGCGGGGTGAAGAAAGGATAGGATGTTATTGCCTCAATTTTTTCTCCTCTACATGATTTTGTTTTATATGAATCAAGATCCAATGCAAAGGTGGGTCTTGATGTCACTATGCAATTAAAACCATTTCATGCTTTGGTTGGGAGAGATGACAATATCATTCAATGGAAAGGTCATATGTTTCTGGTATTAACCTTGGGAGAATAACTTTGTTTTGTTTTGTTTTGTTTTGTTTTGTTTTGTTTTGTTTTGTTTTTTGAGACAAGGTCTCACTGTGGAGTTCAGATGGCCTTGAACTCACTGTGACCCTCCTGTCTCAGTCTCCCAAGTGCTGGGATTACAAGCAAGTGCCACCATACCCAGCGAGAACAATTTGATGACTATAGATGATATTCTTTAGCCGTTACATGACCACTGCATGAACTTATAGCATTCTAAGTGGAAAACAGGTTCAGTTGTTACTGGATGAGCAGGAAAAATGGAAACCAGGAATTGGCGTAGACAGTGAAAGAAGAAAAGGTTTCTTGTTCATATCAAATACTTTTAAGGGACAGGGATTTAGCTCAGTAGCATAGGCATCTGCCTGGCAAGCACAAGGTTGTGAGTTCAATCCCTAGTACCAAAAAACCAAACCAAACTGAACCAAACCAAAACAACAACAGCAACAAAAAACAAAACAAAAAAACTGCCTTTAAGTAAAACCCTGGGCATAGAAGAACAAGGGATGAAATTAAATCTGGGTGTGATGTGCTGGAAGTTGGTGAATCGGAGGGTAAGATGGGTTAAGATCAATCAATGAATAATGTAAAGACAGAGCAGTGGCGTGGAACTCCCGCAATGCTACACAGTGGAGCATATCTGTACTTATTTTGGTGCTAAGGATCAAACTGTGACGTGTCACATGCTGAGGTTCCACTTTACACGGAGCCACACCCCCAGCCCTATAAGAAGTTTAATTGCTTTGTAAAACAGTAGATTCCTTTGCCCTCCACATCTGCATCATTGTAGTGGGTTTTGCACTAACATTTCTCAGATGTACATCAAACACTAGAGCTTTGTCTCTTTTTGAAACTTAGATGGCAAATATCAAATTATCTGAGAGAAGCTCTCAACTTATCTATAGGAATGAGGGTTGATGGAAAAGGCTACAGGAATTGTTTTCACCAAATAAATTATCTATCTCTGAGTTAACTTGAATAATGTCCTGTGCTTTGGGTGGGATTACACATTATCCATTGTTTTGGGTCTCTGATCAAATGAGGATTAAAAATAAATTCTTATTTTAACTTACTGTTGTACCTGTACTTACAGTTCCTTGACATTTTCTAGTTTTTAAAATTTTTTAAATCTCACAGTCAATGTTTACCTCATTTGAATCAAGCACCATCTGTCTCATACTACTTTATCTTTCATTCTGGCTTATCACCTGACTGTAACTCATTAGCTAAGTGGTGGATTAATTTTGGAATTGATTTGCCAGTTGATAATCTCTGCCTCTAACAATTACACAGATTTAGAGAAAAGGAAACAACAATGATGTGTCTACAGCTGGAATACTGAAAAGATTCACTTGGCAAATGAACAAATGAATAACAGTAGAAACACATCAAGCATCACATTTGGCATATCGTGTGTATGCCAAAAGTGACAATAAATATCTTTTGAATATTTGTATTTTCAGATATAATTAAATTTTTCCTTTTAAATTGACTAATATATGTATGTTTGCTAAAATATTAGCTCTTTCTTTAGCTGTCTTGGACTTTTTTCTTTTACCTTGGGTTCATTCTTAATTGTTTGTGTAGACTATTTCGCATGTGCTAACTTTCCTTTGCTTTGGTATCATTCTCTGATAACACAGAGATAACCACCATTATCTTTCCGGTGTATTTTATTCCAGTCATTTTTATATGCAAATTCAGCAAGGGTATTTATATGGCATGACTTGATACATTTCTGTTTTATTTTACTTGTGGACCACAGATCTAGAACACTGTACTGTTATATGTGATGACTACAAATATCCTTGTTTGGCTTCCTAGTTAAGCAGGAAGGCCTTTCTTGAGGTGCTTGGCACAATATTAACAGCAGTATTTGTTACATGTTTTTTTTTGTGATCAAGTAAGGTAGAGAAAAATAGATTAAACAACATTTATTTTTCTTTAACTGCAGGAATCACCAGGGATTTAAATATACTGGTGCTTATTGTGACATGCTGGATGACAGTTTATAGTATTCAAATTTCCCAAACTTGTATGAATTTGGAATCTTCTATTTTTTTAAAAAAGTCTTCCATGAAATAATTTTGGAAAATTTTTGTCTTGGGTTTCACTTTTGTGCTGCTATAACAAACAACCATAGGGTAGATATCTTATACATGACTGAAATTTATTCACAGTTCTGAAGGCCGGTGTGTCTGAAATGAAGGTGTGGTGTATTCATTGCCTGATGTAGATCCTTATCCTGTTTACAGATGGCTGTCTTCTTTTGACTTCACATGGTAGAAGGCACAAGAGCTCCCTGGGATCCCTTTCATAAAGGACTAATCCTATGGGGTTAATCACCCGGTGATCTGTGCATCTCCAAACGCTGCCACAAGGGGGAGGAAGGTTTCATAATATGGTTTTGGGACCTAAACAAGGGGCTTTTAAGGCGAATGTTGCCCTTGGCTATGATAGGTAATATCTCCTAAAAATGCTAGTGAAGAGGACTTCTTTTATTTCTTTAAGTTCCTTTAAATATTGGGTTGGAGATTTAGCTCAGCGGCTGAGGAGCTTTCTTGGTAAGCAGAAGATGGAGTTCAATCCCTGGTACCAAAAAACCCCAAAAGAACAGTTAATACTCATATAAAAAGATCAATTTTACATGTCTGTGTCTGGTAATATGAGTATCTACCTTTTGAAGGTAACAATATGCAACATTACAGCCGACAATATTATCAGACTCCTGTCCTCTTGTTTTGTAAACCTGCACTGTTATTGTATTGAGTTTGTTATTTGTCTCTTTTGCTTTTTGTTTTCCTTTCGCTTAGAAAAAGTTTCTTTAAATTTTTAAAATCAGAAATGATTTTATTAAGTGCATTTTGAGCATGTACTGCAGGGATTATGTACATAGTTTTTCACTTTGATCTATATGATATAATATGCTAATATATTCCTGAATATAAATTCAACTTTATTTAGTAGAGTATACTTCCTAAGCCTCAGTCTCTACACAGACGAACTAAAGGTTGTAATGATATAGTCTCTGCAAGAGACATTAAAATTAAATGGAAAAATGCATGTTGTGAACTAATCAGTTCCTGGGAAATAGTAAGCTATGATTAGAATGAAAATAGCTTTGGCTACAACCTATAAGTTTTGATATGTAGTTCTCTAATTTTTGTTTTTTCCACATGAGGTATAATTGTTGTTTTAATTTTATTTTTAAACTAGTAGCTGTGTAGGTAGGTTCATTTTGATTAATTAAAATAAAGTATTAATTTCCTGCTTTTTGGCACTATGACCAGTTGAATAGCACTTGGCTTAGGAATTTGTGATGTCTTTATTATGGACTGATGTTATCAATTAAAATGTGTTCTAAATGTATTTGCGAAGTTTTCTGTAGCTGCATCAATAGACATGTAAATTTAAAACTGTTGAATCATTTTAATTCTCAATAAAATCATACTATATATTTATTGCTTTTTGTCTTGAAAATGATGTTATCTGAAATTTCATTCTTAATTTCTATTTGCAGTTATCTGCTATTTTTTGAGTACTTGAACTATCAAAGTTTAAATTGTCTTGTTGCAATTTTGTTTCTATCATTTTTTTCAGTTTAAGCAGTTTGAACTTTATATACATTTGCTTAAAGGTCTGTGATATTCATTTCCTCATTGAGAAGTATACCTAGTATCAGTATGAGATAACATGTAGCTTTCATTCTCTGAAATGGTTGTTAACTTCTTGTGAGTTAATTTGTTGACTGCTGACTTTGGGGAAAAAAACCACCCATGAGCAGCCTGGTCAGTCAAAGTAGAGTTCACATGTGAATACACGCTAACAAAGTGCCCCAAAAGCTCCCAGCTCCCTAGAGCTGACCCATGGGGAATTCAAGGGGATATAAACAAAAGTTACACACCTAAATTATTCAAAATGATATCAGAGTAAAAATAGAAAACCTCACTTCTGTTTATGTGATGTGTTACATTTACTGATTTGCCTATGTTGAACTGTCCTTGTATCTCTGGGATACAGCCTATATTTTCATGATACATGATCTTTTTGATGACTCATTTGTATTCTGTTTGCCAGTATCTTGTTAAGGATTTTTGTATATATATTCATCAAAGAGATTGGTCTATATTTTTCTGTTATGGTTGGATCCTTGTCTGATTTTGGAACCAAGGTAATGGTAGCTTCCAGAAATTAATTTGTTTAATTCATAGTAACTAAAGCTTGGAAGTGGCCTATATATCTATGAACAAATGAGTGGATAAAGAAAATGTAGTATTTACACTACTCTGCCATAAAGGATGATAAAGTTGGTGCATTTGTAGGTAAATGGTTGAACCTTGAGACCATAATGTTAAATGAAATAGATTAGACATAACAAGCTTGAATATCACATTGTTTTTCTTATGTGGGAATCCAAATTATAAATACTGAACAAAATAAATGGTAGTTAATAGGAAATATTGAAATAGATCTTTCTGCAGTGGGAAACGGAGAGAGAGGGACAAAGGCGAGGGTAAGGAGATGACAAAAGGAATTAAGAGATGATGTGTGCATGTCCCAGTTCCATACAAGGAATGCTAACTTTATGTGCTGGAAACATATACTAACAAAAATTATGATAAAGAATTTATGGTAAAAGTAAAGTCATATTTCTTTAGACAGTCAAGTTTTGACCCTATTAAATTTGTGCTTGCAGGCTGTTGGATCTCAATTTGTGCCTATCTTTAAAAAGCATTTTAATATCACTGCATTTAGGTAGGTCTCATGAAAGCAGCATGTATAGTCCCATCCCACAGAATGATGGGCAGCATGTATGATGGTGGCCCCACAAGGTTTCGGTGAGCTGAACCATTGACACTCCACATCATGATGAATATGGTGAGGCTTCTGTAAACTGTGCTGCCCATCATTTATAGTGCATCATTGTGTGCAAGCCATAATACTTCATAATAAGTGACAGCTGACCAACTTACCATCCTATGATTATTTCATAGTATGCTACTTACACAGGAAATATTATCATTAGGTTGTGTGCTGGGTTAACATGGCAGAAGCCTTATCCGCCTGGTCTTCAGAGCGGCCATGTCTAGATCAAGAGGCCATGTCTAGTAATTGACCTCCCCTAGCTGGGTTTGTGGAATACATTCTAGGACGCTCACACAGTGAGGAAAGTGCCCATGTTATATTGCTCAGGATGCCTCTCCCTCTTTAACACGTGACTGAATTTAGAGTATGTCTCCTAACCCAACTTGGGAATTATAGTTTAGCTCTTTCACTGTACTTTGAGTTTTCTTAGGCTTATGAACTGTAGTTCCTTTTCTTTAGTTTTGTCTGTTCCAGTGACTGAAATCTGTAGTTCTCATCAGCACTAACTTGTGTTAACTTGTATTACCTCAGGACTGCACTCAGATAACCATTTTTAATGGGGTGTACATTTTCAGGTCTTTCCTTACAATGATTATTTTTGACATACGATTTCAACTTTTTCCACAATTAACTCCAGTTAATTTAAACTCACCTTTGTTAGATAGTTCACAGGGTACCTCATTTGCATCTTTGTATCCTAATTTTCCTTTTTAAAATTCTTAATTTTTATTAACATTTGGTATCTTGAGTGCACAGTACAAGACATTTGGGAAAGATTCGGGGTTCATGTTTGAGCACCTCTGTGTCTGAGGATGTCTTTCCACTGTTCTGGCATGTTGAGTGAGTTTAGTGGGCTCACAGGTCTGTTCCCTATTTTATGTGTGTTGGTTCATTATTCTTTTCTAATGTCATTTTATGGATACTGGAGTCTCTCCTTATTCTTTTGTTTTTTACTGGATAATCTGTTCATCTCTTCTGTCTTTATAGAATGAAGTTTTCCTCTTGATTGTATTACTTCCAAGAAACCTAACTGATTAATCCTTAAAAGGCTTTTAATTATATTTCTTAGTTCACCTTATTTTTTTATACCATGTCCTGATTCTTACCTTGATTTGATATTTCTCAAAATATTCATACTTCTTGATGGCAGCCATTGTATCTGGAGTGAGATAAAATGCCAATGCTGTTTTAATTTGCATTTCTGGAATGACCAGGAATGGGGAACATTTCTTTTTGTATTTATTTGCCAGTTGTATATTTTCATCTGAAAAACACATGTTCATCTCAGATGCTCATTTTTGGAGAGGATCTTTGAATTTGGAGTGCTTGATGTTTTCTTTATATGTTCATTGTTTGTCCATTTTTTATGCTTTGATTTTGTAACTTGACAACTACTTCTAAGATAATAATATGTAATTTATCAACTAGTGGTTTCTTACTGTCGTTTTCTTGACTATTCATTTCTTACTGTTTTTTTGAAATTCTGTATTATTTCTCACCTTTTTTCTGTTTTGCTTTTTTCTCTAAATAATAAAAAAATTCATACTTTTAGGAATGATTCTCTCTTCCCTAGATCTAATATAGTTTCACAGTGCTTTTATTTATTTCTTCATTATTAGTGTGTTCTTTAAAAAGTATTTTTTAACTGTTAAAATTTTGGTTTCCTTGAAACATTTTAGGTCTTACAGGAGAGAGGAATGGGAAAAAAATAAGAATCAAGATATATTGTGTTCAAGTACAAATTCCTGATGATGAATCTGATCACTATGCATCTCAAAAGTGTACCAATAAAACTAACAAAAATAAATCTTACATATACGTATCTCTTTGAATCTTCATTGATATCATTATGTCTCATTTAACTGTCCTTCATTTTATCATTTTGTTTGGCTAAGACTCCCTAGCCTTTTGGAGCACATTTTATTGAACTCTAGAGAAAGCACTATAAAGTTTTCCAAAAGTTTTTCTTTGTTCCTCGACTCAGTCAGGTTCATTTTGCTCATTGAATAATCAAGAATAACTTTCTATTTCTCTTAATCTTGCTAATTTTTCTAAACCACTTCTCACTCTCAACATTCAATTTTCAATTTCTTATGAAGAAATAAAACATACCCAATGATGAACATTATTATTGTTATTATTATTTGCTTTATAATAGGATAAGAGGTAAGATGTTGCTCTAACAAAAATACTAGGGATTTCAGTTACAAGAATATCTCAATATTTAGTTTCTTCTTTAAACTTTTGGGATGACTATTAACAGCTGCTGAGTAATTAAGATACCTAATTATTTTTAAAAGATACCTTATTGACTGAGTGCTAGCTGCTAATGTCCAAATGCTAGTCGACTGCTTTAGCCTGTCATTATTGAATAAAGTAAGTGAAGATGTTTTGCTATGAAGTTTTTATCTGAAAAATTTAGAGGAATGAGTTCAGTGACTTACAATTTCCTTGAAATTCAATTTCAAAATGACAAGAACCAAGTCTACTTAAAATACAATATATGTGCTTAAAATGAATAAATACATTGATCAAGCAAATTTTCCACACTTATTCTTTAAAAACTGACCTGGATTGAGCTATTTGTTGTATGTGTAGGAGTTGCTTGAGTAATCTGGCTGTCTAACATTAGTTTTAAGTTTGTCTTATTTCGTGTATAGGATTATGTTGATAGTTCTGTTCATTTACTGTGTTCTGTTAGAGAAGAGGGACGGAAGAATGATAGTCTCTTTCATAAATGGTGTTGGAAAAACTGGCTCTCCATATGCTGAAAACTAAAACTAGACCCATGACTATCACCATGTACTAAATTAAAATTTAAATGGATCAAACATCTCAATATTAAAACAGAAACACTAAATCTATTGGAAGACAAATTGGGTAAAAACCTTCAAGACATAGGTGTAGGTAGAGAATTCATGAACAGGACTCAAATCACATGAGAAATACTTCCAGAATCACTAACTGGGACTACGTCTTATTAAAAAGTTTCTGCATGTCAAAAGAAATCTCCAGCATAGTGAAAGGAAAACCCACAAAGTGGGAAAAAATCTTAGTGAACTGTCCCTCAGACAAAGGACTTCTGTCTAAAATGTATAAAGAATTAAAAAGACTCAGACCCCAAAATTCAAATATCCAGTCCAAAAATGGGCATCTGAGATGAATACGCACTTCTCAGATGAAGAAATACAAATGGCAAATAAATGCATAAAAAATGTTCATCGTCATTGATCCTTAGAGAAATGGAAATTAAAACTACACTGAGATTCCACCTCACTCCAGAAAGAATGGCCAGGATCAAGAAAACCAACAACATCAAATGCTGGAGAGGCTATAGGGAAAAAGGAACTCTCCTACACTGTTGATGCGAGTGTAGCCTGGTGCAACCATTGTGGAGGTCAGTCTGGAGATTTCTCAAAAAGCTAGGATTGGAAGTCCCATTTGACCCAGATATTCCACTTATAGGCATATTCCCAGAAGAACTGAAAACATCATACCACAGTGATATATGTGCACCTATGTTTATAGCAGCACAATTTGTAATCGCCAGATCTTGGAAACAACCTAAGTGTCCATCAACTGAGGAATGGATAAAAAAGTTGTGGTATTTTATACAATGGAGTACTACTCAGCTATAAAGAAGGATCACATTGAGATATTTATAAATAAATGGGCACAGCTTGAGACCATACACATAAGTGAAATAAATCAAATTCACATGTATGAATACCGAATAGTGTCCCTAGTGTAAGAAATGATACAAATACGTAAAAGTATGTGGTAATCATGATTCCCCATTATAAGGCTTTGAAGCCTTATAAAGTTTTCACTCATTAATTGGAACAGTTTTATTCTGGGCTGTTTGATATTATTGTCTGTGATGATATGAACAGCTATTTTGAAGAAAACAAGACATCATAATAGCTAGTGCTAATTTAATATCATTTTGTTTTGAAGTCCTATCAAACTGTTGTTCTTCTGTCTCCATTGCTTTTATCATGTTATATTTTATTGGATTTTATTATATGTGATAGTATAAACAAAATTTTTATAGGCAAAGAGATAATATAGAAACCATTGTTCGTTTTCTGTTAGCTGGCTCTAAATACCCTGTAATACTGTCATCTTGAATGGTTTCCCACTGTCTTGATATGTTTGATGCTATAGTATATGAAGTTATACTCAAATATTTCAAGGAAAGAGACACTATGGTAACCACTATTAAGTCGGGTTATCTTGTGGTGAAATACTATGTTGCTTAAATTGTTCTGTTCTGACCTGTATTGTTATGTTGTTATGTCTCCTTTTATCTCAATCTATCTGTATCTAATTCTTTTATCTCTATCTAATTAAGGGAAATAATTAAAAAGCAGGATATATTATAGTAACTTCTTTGATTTCCTATTAACTTGATTTTAAGTCCTGTATTGCTCTCACCAACTTGTTTTGACTGATTTTGCTCTATTCTATTCTGTTTGATAGTATCAAGTTTGAGGGTATAGGCAACTACTTTGAAGACAATAACATTCACTATGATGCCCATTCTGGTTTGACTATTATCTTCTTTTGAAGTCCTGTAAGGTCTCCAATGTTTAGGTTTTATTGGTTTTGTTCTGTACTGTTTTGTTCAATTTTATTATACCTGATGATATAGGCAATTCTATTTAAGGTAGCAAGAAGCATTATAGTAACCATTGTTGATTACCTTGTATTCTGTTTTTACATCATGTACTATGTCCATCTTTTGTTTTGACTGACTGCTTTGTTTCGTCACATTTGGTTTTAGTCTCTTTCAAAAAAAGAGTAATAAGAACTGTGGGAGTAATAAAACTGAAAATGTGTACATGTTATTGTAAAAAAGGGAGGAAAAGAAAGTGCTCTAAAGGATACAACTGCAAGTGTGTTTAGATGTGTAAGATAGATGACCATATTACTGAATTTTTTTGGATCACTGAACATCACTCTTTGCACTCTCACGGTTTGAATGTCCACTTTATATGCTTTAATTTTGTAACTTGAACAAATATTTCTAAGATGACAATATGTAATCTATTAACTAGTGATTTCTTACTGTTTATTTTTTTGAAATTCTGTATTATTTGTACCATTTTACTGTTTTATATTTCTTTAAATAAAGTTAAAACAAAAAGAAGTCATTAGCACGGTAAGTGAAGGTTGCTGGTGTTTGTGTTGAGGGCTTCAGGGGCATTTTCCTTTTCTTCTCCCCAGTTCTCCTTGTACAGTTCAGCAGGCAGCCACATCCTCTGCCGCTTTAGTTAGGAAACGGCAGCTGCAGTCCAGACACAGCGTGGCCACCGCTCATGCGGTGGAGCAGAAGTTTATCACCACTTGGAAACAATTGTCTGACATTAGAGCAGAGTTACTTAAGGGGAAACTGTTGGCATAAGAATTATACTGCTTTGTACAAAGTTTGCCTGTGTGACTAATAGTTTACTTCATGAATAATAACAGAAAGTGAGATATGCCAAGTTCTAATGAATACTGTTAACTTTTAGATTTGCTTAATCTTTTACTTTGTTCCCTTCTGTTTTTAATGTTCTCTACTTGAAAATTCCTATCAGGCTGTTCAATGTCATTTGCCTTTTTTTTTTTTTTTTGGTTTAACATTTGCAAGAGTGCTTTTTTTAAAGTTTAAGAATTCTAGCTTCTCACGTAGCTTTAGAATGAGTTTTGTCTTTTCCCAATGACCTACTATCCAAAGTTACTGAATAAAAGACCTTGTAAAAGCTTTCCTGGGCTTTAAGTTTTTGTAATTTTAAATCCATTGACTAATTTAGTGCCATTTAGCTCTGTGACTTCAGGGGGACTTCTTTTCATTTAATGGTCTTGCCTTCATTGAGATAAAGATATCTATTTTTAAAATACCTTTAATACCAAATGAAATTGCAATTATTAATTGAATTGTTCTATGTTTCCCTGTGCAGGGGATTTTCTAATCTTATATCCTTTCATTTCAGTGACTAGAAAGGAGGTTAGTGAGAATGATCTATATTTTAGAGTTAATATAGTCTTCTTAGAAATATAGCAATGATAATTTCAATGTCAGCCTAAAGAGAAATAATTTAGAAAACAATGCCTTTTTATACATAAGATTTCATATACATTTGGTACTGTAATTTGACTTTGAAGAGAGATGAATTTGGAGTAATATAATCAGGGTAGCAGATTTTTTTCTTCAGATCAATCTACCAGAGTTCAAATTTCACCATCATATTTTGTAACCTAAGAATTTCACATTAGTTGCTTAGATCACAAACAACTGATTCCTTAAGTCCAACATCTTGGTGACACATAATGATAAGTGAACTCCTTAGAATAGTACTGCCATTAAATTATAGTTAACTAACATTACCATCATCGCCACCATCTTTTAAGAATTTAAATTAAAATATGACAAAAACCAGAGTTTGTGAGCCTCACATCTCTACACAGTTGGGAAGACACTATGGCTTCTCACTGCAGCTTTAGTTTACTTTTTTTCTTGGCTAACAGGATGCTTTTTGTGAAGGGCCCAGCCAGGAGAATAAATTGTGACATAAACAAGCCAGGTCTTCTTTTTTCTTTTGTCAGTCATCTAACTGAGTTCTAGCAAATAATATATAAAAGGAAATGTGGGGAAATCTCCTGGGGAATATTTTTTTCCCTATTGAGTGAAAGAGCTTACTTATCATCATCTTTCTTTTCCTACTTTGGGTGGTGTGACATGAGAATATAATGCCTAGTGAGACAGCAGTCATTTTGTGATTATAACTTAACTCTCAGCCTGAGGCCAAAATTTTGTAGTCAAGAGTGACAGGCTAAAAGGAAAAAAAATTGGTCCTTAGTGTTTTTGAATACAGGATGACTTCATGCTTTTTAAACAAAAAATATCCTTAAAGTTTAAGTTAGTATTAGATTTTCATTAAACTGATACTTCAGATGTGAATTTTTTTGCTTTCAAGTGACAGCAATCCAACTAAACAAGGAAATTTCTTCTGCCCCTGAGAGTAGGTCAGTTAGTCAAAAGAATTGCAGTATGAACTACAATGCCTCCGAACTACAACAACAAACTCCGAGGAATTTGGACATGAAAACCAAGATCTTGAATAGCATTTTACATCTCCTGTCTCTGCTTCTTTCTGGCAAGTCTCATTAATTCTTATGTAAAGTGGGCTTTGTCTTGCAGGAATGGGTACTCAATGAGAAAGTAAAAATAAAAAGCCTCCGAACACAACAAAGTCATGGTAGTGTCTTAGGTCCTGTTGCAAATTGGGATAGTTGCATCATTTGTTAGAAACCATGCATGTTGAGAACATAATTCTTGTAATCCACAAATGAGGCCTTCAGAGTCCCCAACCTCGAGTCCAAAAATGGGGCAAAACATGTTTTAAAAAAGCAGCGCTGATTTATTTTATCCTGGGCCCAGTGACACAGTGTAGTTGGAGACTGCAAAAGCCGTGTGTCCCCCTCAAAACTTGCAGCCTTTTTGTAGATATCACAGTTTACAAAGTAAGGGATTATGGGTGTGGTTCAGGAAATCTGCTAAGGAAATGTTTCCCTTAGCAGAGGACAGAGAAGTCTAGCAGTAATTAGCAATCCTTTGTCAACTTATTTTAGCATCACATCTGTTATTTGTAGAGGGCAACAATGGTTAACTTGTCAATTAGGTTAGGTTCCCAGGGATTTACAATTCTTTACAGAGGGGAGCATTGATTAACATATCAATTAGGTCACCCAGAGAGGGGAAAATGCTTGCAGAACAGTAGGCAGCTTTATAGGTATTTTGGCATAACAAACATAACGAAGCTCTTTTTTGATAGTGTACAGCAAAATCATAAGTAAAATAAATTAGACACCCAACTTTATACAAGATATGGTTCCTCTGATATGAGAAACCCAAAGTTTAAGTAAATCAAAAAGCAAAATAAAAGGCAGATGATAGGAAATGAGACGAGAGACCATTTGCAAAAGGGAAGGGGATGGAAGGAGGGAGTGGAGATGAGGAGGATAAGAATTAAAGTTCATGTCCCAACTTCCATGATGAACGTAGTCATGTACTAATAAAATAAACATGAAATCAGCATGTTCTAATAGAAACACATAATCATATATACTAATAACAATAAACATGTAATCAACATGTACTAATAAAAGTAAACATAAAAAGCTAGGGAAAATTTTAATTTGATTCCTAGACCAACCACTACTGTCAGAATAGGAGGTCAGATGAGCCAGGAGCTTTGAGCAGGGCTTTGGACTCTTACCCGTGGATTAGTTGGAGTAAATCTTACATGCTGGTTGGATAGGCAACAATAACTTATGAGAGCTGAATAGATGTGACAGACCTGGTTTGGACTAGTTCTGATACCTCCTGTGTTAGGGCCTCTTTCCCTTGACATGGGCTGATTTGCACTTTGTATGTGATCAGGAGAGTCTCTGAGCCTGTAGGGTTGAGACAGTGAGAAGCTGCTATTTGTTCCTTCTCACTCCAAAAGCCTGCTGGATGTGTGGGATACATTCTCCTCTACTGACTGAGGTGTAAAATCGGGCAAAGGTCACATCATGTATCAAAATGTCTTTGTCTCTCTGAAAAGCCTACTAATCCCATTGTGAGTTCTCCACAAAGAGCTCTCTCTGTCTATCCTGTGTTGGGGGGTGGGTCAACTATGAATGCATGGAGGGAACCACACACACTGTGTGTCCTGAATAGCAGGCAGCACTGACAGGCTCCGGGGAGCTGGGCTGCTGCACTGCTGGCCTGATCCTTGCCTCACTTTGTTGCCCAGAACTCTGTTTTCTCCCTACCTTAGGTCACTTCTCCATCTCCCATTAAAATGCCACTGCTACAGTCATGCTGAGGCTCCAGGATGCCAAAGCCACCTGGTGGCTCACAGGAAAGCAGGACATGCCTGCTAAGCCTCTCAATCTCATGCAGAGGTTTTGACAAAACTAGCGAGGCTCTTTTTGTTTCTTATCATAGTATAATCTTCCCTATTCTCTTTACTGCCCCCTGGCCTGGAACCTGAATTTGAATAATTTATGTGTGGCTGTGCAGGTGCAATAGCAATAGAAACACCAAAGCAGCACTCAGGATTTTAAGGCAGATTTATTTCCGTTGATGGTCACTGACAGAGATCATTCCCAAAATACCAGACCCCAATCTCTGGTGGTCCAGAGCTTATACTGGATAAATAAGCAGAAAGTACAGAGGCAGAATGGCTTGTTAGCTGGGGACTGGTTTATACAATGTTTATCCTAGTGACACTATACAGTGACCAGCTGTTTTTAAGAGATGGAACCACAACCAGAACAGGAACTATTACTTGGGTAACTAAGAAACTGAAATATACTGGCTAGCGGGAAATTCTTTGCTGTATTTCCCCTTCTTTTAGTTTCTCCAGCAAATCTTTGCTGGGCATATTACATGTGATTTTCTGAGACAAGGCCAAACTAGAATTTAGGCCTGTCTGTTCTGTCAAGGGAGTGAGGGAATTAATCTGATCTAGGAGAGTGTCCAATGTATCTTGGACATACATCAAATCTTGGTCAAATATTTGGTTGATTGTTTTATTCTCTTGGGGCAACCATTCATAATGCTTAAGGCAAAAACAAAAACAAAAACAAAAAACCAGCTAGCAGGAGATTAGAAGTAAGGACTTCAATGGGAATGGGTATGGAGCAATCCTGTGAATGATGTCCTCAGACTTCAGTTGTGTGTGTATTGTCTCTCAAAGAACCTGTTCAGGTTAATTTTTCAGTGGATCTAAGGCTGGATTTCTGAAACTTGTAGAGGTTTTTAATATGTACTTGTGTTATAAGTGTGTGCAGAAATGTCTACAGATATAGCAGGAATGTCTACAGATATAATCTTTTAACTAATTGCAAGTTGTATGTGATTTTTGTGTTGTCTTTGCTACAAATGCAGGTCCATTGTCTCTGCCAATGACCAAGGATAAGCCATAATAGGGATGATTCTTTTACAACAGGATCCTATAAACTTTTGTCTCAGTATGGGTAGGAATGGGAGGGAGGTCAGGGCTGGTGACACAGATGCTGAAGCCTGAGCTGCTGCTGGGTTGCAGGTTCCAGCATAGTGGCTTGAGCTGGAAAAACAAATGGTAGGGGCAGGTCTGACTCTGATTTTCGAAGAATACTGGGTAAAGGTGTTTTGGCTGAGGAGAGTGTTGCAGTTAGTTGGATCCCTGGATGTGGCTTAGGTATCTTGACAAGATTATTTGCATCACTGGTAGCAGTTTGGCATGCAAAAGAGTCCTGCAAAAAGATCCCTGCAAAAGAGTTTTGGCCAAAATAGTATTGTCCAAGATAACCACCACATATCTAGCCTATCAGATTTCATTTCTGATAGAGCTACTTCTATCCTGAACAGGATGTACTCAGCATCTGTCTGGGTGGGTTTACTTTTTAGAACAGTTCATCCCAATACAATTAGGTCTCTGTCCTGGTTACTTGTCTCTTGTTGCTGAGACAAAATACTTGACACTCAAAGTTAAGGAAAGAAAGCTACATTTAGCTCACAGTTTGTGGACGTTTTAGTTCATAATCAGCTGGCTTCACGGTAGAGGGCAACAGTTTATGGTGGCAGAAAACAGCACAAACAACAAGAGCGAAAGGGGAGGAGCACAGACAGAAGACATTTTTTTCCCCTTACATTGTATGTAGCATTTATGTAGCTTACATTTGGGTGTAGCATTCACACCCATAATCCCAGCACTGGATCATGAGTTATTCACAGACTCTAGATACCTGGCTCAATGACCGCATGAGGATCTGAGGGGACACCTAGACATAAACCATAAGAATCTCTATCTAACATGGGCAGCTCTTAGAGACTGAATCCAACTATATGCAGAGTAGGGCATTGGGTGCTCCCAGTGGCTGGACAGTCTGAGTAAGCATTATTGTTTTTGTGAACTCAAAGATCAGATTTCATAGAAGCTAACAGTCAGAAGTTTACAGTTTCTGTCTTGTAAGCTGGGCATTGTAGCACAGCTTTTGTGCCTTTTTAGCAGGCAGCTTAAAAGTGTCATTAATCAGAAGAGCATTTTATTTATTAATTTACTGATTTTAAAGAGGATAAAACAATAAAACTAATCAAAACAAACCATTGTAAAAGATACAGGACTTCAAAACATTATGAAATCAACAATAGTTACCATAATGCCTTTTGATGTCTTCAAAACATCTGCAGATAACTTCAGGTATGGTGCAAATCAAACAGAACACAATAGAATAGAAATAATAAAAACAAAACAATGAATACAATAAAGTACCTCAAAACAAGCCTATAATAAATCCTAAATCACTACCACACGTCTTGCTATCTTTGAAATAGATGCTCCTGCCATTGGATTTAACATAATCAAACAAAACAAAAGAGAATAAAACCCAACCCAACAAAACAATGGAAATAATATAGGACTTCCAAAACAAGACCATAGGAAATCAATGATGGCTACAATCCTCAGAAAGAGATTCCCCGTAGACATTACACTGTGTACACTATACTCTGAACCTATGATTAGACCACTGGCATAGATAGACCTGCAATGTAAATGACATACCATGCACCACATGCATCTAGTTGCATTTCACCTTCAATAGCTATCATGACAGCCTGTGTTTCTGTGGATAAGCTGGTCACTTATGGTGGTGGGGGGGGATGTTGGTACTTCATGTTTTCCAGCCTATGCACTGGAAGGGGCTGGGTTCTGTCTGTTCCTGGTCTGGCTGTGGCCCACACATGGCTCTGGTAACCAGATGGGGTCTGCTTGCCAAAGCAATTTGTTGCCTCTACTCCTCGTCTGCAAAGGGTGCTGACTCATGGGGAGAGGCTGGGGTCTGTCTGTTCCAAGCCCAGTGGTGGCCTGCTCATAGCACTGGTTCCCAGATGGGGTTTGCTTGCTACTATGGCTTTGTTCTCTCTACCCCAAGACTGCAAATCCATAAGTGCCTTTTAAAGAGGAAAACATTTTTTGAACCCCTGAGAGGTTGAATCTAGATCATTTGTGAAGAGGGGCTGGCTAGCAGGTGCTAATCAAAGGCAGAAGAAGGCATTTTTTAGATCCAGGCAATTGCAACAGCAGGCTACGGGTGGCAGAAGACTGAGACAACATATATGGAAGGCAATCATAGTGACATTGACAGCTTGGAGATCTTGAACCAGCTTTATAGGCAGGAGCCATGTAGTGTTTGATGCTGATAGGGGTTGCCATGTGACAGAGCTTGATCACCAAAGATGCACGGTTGATAGCAAGCCCAAGGGGTGAATCCTTTGTCCATACTTTTGGAAATGAGTCCTCAGAATTTCAGGGTTGTGATTATCAGGCATTTCAGGCTGGATTGTTTGTGTTTTCCATGATATCTGATAGCAACGGGGGTCATGATGAGGTGGCATGGTTGGCATCCTGGCTCAAAGGTGATATTTAGTTGATACTTCTGGGAGGAGAGTTTTCAGAACTTTACAATTGTTATCTGTCTTAGGCTGATGCAGGCATAATTTTTCTTTAGGGAAATAGTCAAAGTTGAATGCACGGAGTTTAAATGAGAGTGAGGTTTGGTGTAAAGGAGATATCCCTCAGGCTGTAATTTTGGTCTGGCAGAAGAGATGTGTGGCGAACGTTCCAGTTGCCTAGATGTTGGTAACTTTGACAGAGGGAACTTCTGAAGGCAAAGAGTTCTGTTCCATTGATTATCAGTAAAGTCATAGGTTTGTCCCCAACTTTTGTAATGACCATGGGCTCTCAGGGGCCCAGTTTGATAGAGCTCAGTCTGTACTATGTACTCAGTCCTGACAGGGAACAACTCATTTGTCAGGGCTGACAGTTGAATTTTCTCCAGTCAAAATGTGATATGAAGAAGGAATTGCTGATAGTCATCTTGAGTGGGCATTAGGTGATGTCATCTGACCAGGATGGGCATGTCTCTGGTGTAGCCTCTGTGGCTGAATGCAGGCAATGAACAGCAACTGGTTCCACTGGCTGCAAGTAGATAAACTGAGAGCAGAGAGTGAAGCTACTGGTGTTGGCAGTAACTTCAGCAGCAATGAGCATGCCAAGAAAAAATTCTCAGGAAGAATGGCCCTTTTTTTCCTTTGAGATGCAGGGAGTGGTTTGGTTTCATTTTAACTCTGTTGTGTACTCTTGAACAGTGGTGCAACAGACAAAGCGTCAGTGCCCTTCTGAAAGAGACCATTCAGATGTCTGCCTGGCCATTCCCTTTGTGGGGACTTAGGAGGGATTTAATTAAGGAGGGTGTGAGGTCTGTTAATGGCACATGTTGATTGCCACTGAACCACAGGTGAGAGCCCAGTCAGACGCTGTGACCAGTGTGTCTCAGTCTTGTTGAACAGATGGAGCAACCTACTGCTTACACTATTCTTTCCACTCAGTCACACATTCATTCAGCAGGCACTCAGAGATTAAACATCCCAATCCTCTTCCCTTGAGGGTGGGCTTAACTAACGAGTAGTGATCATGCTCTTCTGCTTGAACTGGGCAGGACTGAGAGACTAACTGTGTTGCCCCCAGGGACTTACCCAAGGCAGACAGGCAGGTAGACGGTCAGATTGTGTCCTCTTCCCTTTGGGATTTGATGTGAGCTGCTGCAATGGGAAGTAAGGAATCCTTTTCCAGAACTCCAAGGGGTATCAAAAAGTCTCAAGGGTACACTATCCTATCAGGACATGAAGAGGAGGTCCCTGCTCCATCAATGGGGGCCACAACCTGAGACCATAATTGGTCTTCCTGGTCAATAAACCAGACTCAACAGCATGCAGAAACACCAAAATGATACCCAGGATTTTGAGGGTTATTTACGTTGATGGGCACTGATTGAGATCACTCCCCAAATATCGGGACCTGATCTCTGGTGGTCTAGGACTTATATTGGATAAGCAAGTGGGAAGAATAGAGGCAGAATGGATTGTCAACTGTGGGTTGGTTTATATAATGTGCATCATAAAGACCAACTGTGCCTCACAGTGACCAGCCCTTTCTAGGAGACAGGAGCAATTGGATCTGGGGCAGGGAACTATTACCTGGGCAACCAAGAGGCTGAAGCATACTTGCTGGTGGAGTGAGGGATATTTTCTGCTACACAAGAGCAAGGTATGTAATAAGTGCTAGAATCACCCACTGACTTTCTGGAAGAAGGATTTTTTGTCTAGCCCAGCTTGCCCTCAGGACTTATGTTCTTGGGGCCTGCTAATCTCCTAGATAGTTCTTCAGTTTTAAGTGAAAACAGTTTTTTGGCCAGTTTTCCTCTATATTATCTTACGATGGATGTTCAGATTTGTTTAATTTGAGACAAGGGTGCCTGTAGGCCTATTCAAAAGATCAGCAAATTCTAACAAAAAGCAAAACCAAACCAAACCAAACCAAAAACCCTCCACCACTCCAAAAAAAAAAAAAAAAAAAAAGAAACTCCACAAAAAACAAGAAGAACAACAACAATAAAACCCCCAAAACAAACTTATTTGCCTAACCTTATAACTGTATGGTATTTTACAAAGTGCATCACAAAGAGGAATTAAAAGTATTCTTATTGTTTATTAATTCATTGCTTCATATGTGAAGCATGTTTCAAGACTAAAAGTGAAAAATAAGATGTGATTTAAAAATATCCTTTTCCATAAACATATGATTCAAATGTTACAGAAATGTTACATTTACAGGCATAATCATTTGGTGATCTCTAAAGCTCAACCTCAATAATATGCCATATTCATATTGTTTTAGGTGTTAAACGAGAGGAGATGTTAAAACAGGGGATTTATATATTTAAAAAGCTCTCAGATGATGTAATATAACCAGTTAGATGAGATCTGGGCTGTTCCTCTCTTTATTTATTCTTTTCTTTCACAAAGTAGTGAGAAAATCAACTGCACATCAGCGATGGTTTGTAGACTGGCTTTTGGGACCCTGCCAGCTCAAATAAAATCTGCAACTCTAGTAATGCAGGATTTCCCTGATTTCTCTGTGTGCCTATTCTCCTCCTGGAAGAGAAGAACTAAGTGGCAAAATACTCCACGTACTCCAGTCACATGACTTGCTCCAGGTGACTTGCTAGTTGTAGATGAATGGATAAGGAAGCCTTCATCAGTTGGGAGCTTCTGACTGTCGCACTAAAGACCTGCTGCAGGGTGAGCTCACACTCAGAAGAAATGACCACAGGAATGGCAAGCAGAGCTTCCTACAGACAGGAGGAGGATGTGTTTATGGGTTTACTTTGCCTCCTTGTAGATATACACATAGTGGTTGAGGGAATATGGATGACTTTTAAATGCTCTTGCCTTTTTTCTGTTCAGTATCACTCCATAATAATCCTTTGCAACTGCAGTGAAATTATTGTTTATACTCAGAAGACATTTAACCGTGAGCCAAGTTACAATTATTGCCTTTATGTCATGGTCACCAAGGTACTTCCAGTTTTCAGGTGACCATGTCATTGGGTACTTGCCAAATGTCAGCTTAGAAGGTAAGGGTGAGACGGGAGTATGGACAGAGCCCCATTTACCTGGAATTTAACATTCAGTGGGACGTGGACAGCTACATAAGTGACAATGATGTGTACAAAGCGTTCCAGAAATGAGACGGGAAGGCTTAAACCTTGATTTTATTTGAAGAGGAAAGAGAAATGGTGTTTTGGTTGAAATACTGACAGAAATTAACAGCAAATTGCTTCAAGGAATATTTTCTGTTGAACTGGGGTTTTGTTGCCCAGTGTGGTCACAAAATCGTAGGCTACAGATTTTGTCACTATGGACTGGAGGTGACATTTAGTTTTTATTTTTAAAGACATAACTTCATTTATAGTGTGTTAGGTTGTTTGCATTATATTTGACAAGCACCTATTTATCTAAAATGCTTCTTTTATATAGATTGCAAGCTGATCTCTCTAGATAGGGCAAAACTCACCAAACCAGATCTGGAGGAGAATGGCCAGTATGTCTAGACTTTCATCCAGACCTACTTGTTAACTGAGTGACTTCAGCAGGTTAAAGTTTAAAAAATATTTCTCATTCCTCGTCTGCAAAAGGAGGCCAAGAGCAACGATTACACCAAGTAGTGGAGAACATTCACTAATGAAAGAGCGCTCAGCACAGGGCCTTGGGCTTCTTCTCAGCTGCCCTTGCAGGGTGTCCCAGAGTCACGCTAAGAACTTTAATAAAATGGCTTAACCGTAATCATCTTGATCACGAGGAAGGGACAGTGCTGCGTTTAGGGAGGAGACAAATAAGGCAGTGATATGTATGTAATATACAGCCTACTACCTTGAAGTGTGCAGGGAGCTCTCGCACAACACTGTGCCTTATCTTCATGCTACAGCATTTGAGGCAGGTTCAAGAAATTTTGACTTTTAACTCTACTCTTACAAGTAATGTCAAAGAGTGAATTTTCACTTTTAGAAAATAAAATACCGAAGAGGATGGATTGTAACTGTTTTGCTCTTTAGTGTATCTCTAAAACCTAGCCAATTGGCTTTTATCTAATGAGTATTCCGTATACATTTGTTAAAGTAGGGAGTGTAAGTTAACAAATGGGGGAAATACTTTATGGCTCTGAGAGCATGATGAACAAAGCAGTGTCAATCAAAATATTCATTTAGATGTGGAATTTTATGGAATTTTGGGTCTATGTAGAGGTAGGAGTGCATTTGTGTGTGTGTGTGTGTGTGTGTGTGTGTGTGTGTGTGTGTGTTACTCACATGTACAGTGGTACCTGCAATTAATTTGTTCCATGGTTCTGGGGAAAGTGGACATGTGTTTTTGTTCAGGGAAGATGGCTGCAGACAGGTTCATCACTTGATGTGGAGTTTGCAAATAGGAGCAAATTTTGCTATATGCTTCCCTTTACAAGCCAAATTGTTTGGGAACAGATCACATATGAACTGAGATACTGCTGTAATTTACATTCAGCTATTTTCTGGCTTAACAGAAATCATTTTCATAATTGGTGACATGGCCAAGACAAAAGTCCATTTTACACAGTTTTACATTTGTAAAATAGGATTTTGGCTTAAGTGGAAGTATCCTATAATCAAGTTAATACTATCTGTTCTTGAAGTCCTAAATTTTGTGCAGCTTCTTGGGTCAATGATTCCAGCATTTGGTGCAGCTTTAGTACTGTATACTTTTAGTTCTATTTCACTTTAAGTTGCATTAATGTGTTAGTATAAAAAGAGAAATTAATAGATACCCCTAATATCTAAAGTCACAGCAACACTTTACAAATCTAATTCTTGGAAGTAAAAATTCTTACTGTAAACATAGCAAAGTTTTTAGAATTATATAAAAAAGAACTTTAGCCTCCAATAGCATTTGCCTAGTTACGGCTTGCTTCACTGTTTCCTAAACACCGGATTTCCCACCGTGGATGCAGGACAGATGCTCTTCCAGCTCTGCATGTCATGGAATGCCAGCGTGGCGCTTGTACACTGGCAGCTCCTTGGGAAAAAAAATAGCTTGGGGAGCACTGAAATCTTACAGTGGAGGTTAGTAATACAAATGTTGAGGCACTAAGCATTCAGAAAGTAACAATTTCCCTGATTTTTGCTAGTAAAAGGACATATGTGCATAGCAGAGCATGGTAAATCAGCATTTCTGCCTCTTTACAAGCTTTTATGATGGGCATTAATGGTGGCAACTGTCGCAGAGATTATGGCTGCTTTATTTCAAGAGAGACTAAGAGGCTGAGCGTAGTGTGAGAATTTTATAAACATGTATTTTTGAAGACAGCCATTTGGGCCTTCAAAGATGACAAATGATTCCTAGGAGAGCTTAAACAGGGAGAGGGCCACAGTAGAGGGAAGGAAGTAAGTTAGGAAAATGGTATCATCTGTCCAATGCAGACATTTCGGTGTTGATTATAGTCCACATTTCTATTAGCTATTTTGTTTTAGCCTAAGTGGTGCCAAAGTTATTTTATTGATCAGCTATCCTGGGACTGGAAAAGTCACACTCAGATCAGAGCCATGTGACGTTTACTTCCCATTACATGTTAGTATGGGCCTCCAGAGTGCTGTTGGTTTAACTATGTTTGTAAGTATTTTGTGAAAGATAAACCCCCTATCTGTCACTTCACAGACCTTTCAAGCTTTTATGTGAGTTTTACAAAGTCATAGGAAGGAGATAATCTCCACCATTTTCTTGCTTTTTGAGTATATTCTGTATGTTTGGTAAGGCAGCTGAATGTGAAGGGCAGTGGCCCCAAAGTACCCACGCAAGCTGTGTTCCTAATGAATAGCAATGGCCCCATTAGCTGAAAAGGAAGCTTTCAGGCTCTTCATGACTTAAAAACCATTGTACAGATGGACCCAGATGTAGGAAAACTCCCTGCCCTCTACCCTACCATTAGACCTGCAGCTACAGACACCATTATAATAATGCACTGAGGTTTTAAAAAACCTCAGCACTGGTGGTGCTGAAAGAGAAGAATGAAAGTACCAGAGAGGACCTGAGCCTTAACCTACACGGTGATCTGTATGGTAAATCTTTGCCCTCCGAAGCTTCTTTTTTCTCCCACTCCAGGGTTGTCTGATACCTTCTTCTGTTCCTTTATTCATTCATTGACAAGCACTCACTTAGTATTTGATGTGCATCAGGCACTCTACTGGATTTTGGGTATAAGCTGGAGAGTGAGTCAGAAACTGCTTTTAGTCCTGCAGAATTCAGATGGAGCTGACAGCCCCAGATGGAGAAGAAGCTAAATGCTACAGAAGCCTGTGGCCGGGCCACTTGTCTTAGTCTAAGACACAGAGAGGTTTGCAGTGGCAGCAGCTCTGAATTGATAAAGGATGACCAGGAGTTAAAGTCCATATCAGGTGGTTTCATGAGATAATGTATATGAAGTCACTTGTGTTTTATAAAGTATGACACAGAGATTATATTTTATAGTTAATCCTCCTGTAGTCAGGTAACCTATCTATTATCTATCTATCTATCAGTCATTTTTTTTTTTTTGAGACAGGGTTTCACTGTGCAATTCAGGATGCCTTGAGCTCACTTTGTAGTCCAGGCTGGTCTCAAACTCACAATGATCTTCCTACCTCAGCCTCCCAAGTGCTGAGATTACAGGTGTGTATCACCACACCCAGGTCTTAATCAGCTAATTTAAAAATCCTGTCATTTTAAAAGCTCTAAATATACATGGATATATATTGTGGTAACAATATGGTAATTGGGATAGCATATATTGTATTCCTTAAGATTTTTTCCACATCCAGGTAATACAGATATAACAGTCTACAACTCGTACTAGGCATCCAGTTAGATATTTGGCTTACTTCAGTTTGGGGAGTCAGTTAAGAAAGCCTGGAAGGTAAAACAGTTTCAATTCTGAAGTGGAGCCAGGGACCTTAGCAGAGTTATGATCACTGTTGTGTGGTTTACGGGCAATGGTTTTAATGTGTTGGGGTCAGGGAGCCTATATGCTTGCCCTGATCTAGGCAAATGGCCAAAGAAAAATCATTTAGTTAAATTTGGTTCTATTTATTTTCATCATGTTTACAATGATATTATCTAAAAGACTAAGCCATCTGCGGTTACCTTTCCAGGGCAAATTTCTTGGTCATGCCCCCAAATCATTCATTGGAAACTGTGCTTCTTGATGTCCTTTTGGGGATTACAATAGAGTTTAAGTCAGTTGTTGGTTCCTTCCTAGCTGAGATGATTTTCCATTACTGTAGAAGGGACCAGCCGCATGTTGCAGACATTAAGTGCCGTGAAGGGTGTTTGTGCAGTGTGTGTATAGGTGTGGGCTTATTTTATTCCAGAGAAAAAGCTACATCCAGTTATCATTTCAGAATTTCTGAATATATCTGTAGTTAGAAGAAAATAAGCACCTCATTGGGCTTTCTGGCTAATCCTGAGCTGAAATTAACAGTGCAAGAGAAATGTGCTAACCCAGGCAGGCTGAGTCTAGCTGAATCAGCTGAGCTGCCCCTTCCCATCTTCAATAAAATGCAAAGGTGACAAGATGGCTCTTATTTAGTTTATAAACACAACACAAACTTAAACATTCTCTCTCTGTCTCTTTCTCCCTTTTTCTCTCTCTCGTTATACTACTGCATTAAATACACATACATCCCTCAAACTCAACTGCTAACTTGACATTGCATGAGTCAGCCTATAAATTCCAGAGACAGGACCTGACAGGGCAACAGAAAATCAAAGAAAGCCCAGCCAGTGATGCCCATGTAGAGGAAGGTGCGGGAGTTCGGGTTTTGAAGCCAGGGGCCCATATGTAACAGCCCAGGGAATCAGCCTGGTTCTGATGAGTTTTAGGCAGCAATAAAGGCCCTGACACCTAATAACAGCAGCTGGGAACAAAAGGACTATGGGATGGAGGAATTGAGGTGGGTTCTCTACCTTTCAGGAGCCTGACTAATCAGGGTATCTATCTAACAGCTCCTTTTCCCAATAAAATGTCTTCCTTTTCTTAAAATTTATATCTCTAATGCGTTACTAGTGCTGAGTTTATGTTCAGGTGAGCAGTTCCCACAGTGGAGCACAGAGCTGGAGCTCATTCAGGACCAGTCGTGACAGAGGAAGGTGGTAGGTGATTGTCTATGGGCGCTGCAGGGGTCAGAGTGGATAAGCACATTCCAGTGTCCTGGTCCTGTGACTTAGAGTTTTTCCTTAAATTTGGGCCACATTTTTTTTTTTAATTTATAAAATATTCTCAAATAAAGGCAGCATTACAGAGTAAATACAGATGTCTCTTGAAACAAGACCAAATGGAACGAATTTGTTGTTCATTTTATTTTAACTACAGATATATTCAGAAATTCTGAAATAATAACTGACTGTAGCTTTTTCTCTGGAATTTTAGTGGGGATTTACTGTGTGACACTGTCCTTCTTCCTTCTGCCTACGTGTCCAGGTACCCAGCATTTGCCACTGATTTGGTCTGTACATCACGGAGCATACGAGAATATGCATCAGGACAGACACCCAACGAGCGGGTCGACACAAGGAAGACTGGGGGTAACATTTGTTCTATGAAAGTTTATTTCTGGACTTTATCTGTCGTAGCAAGGCGTGTCAGACTGCTGGACGATATTTACTTTTACTAAAATTGAGTGAAGGGCAGTCAGATATTTATGTGCATGTTGTTGAAGCTTCTGTTTAAAACAAATGAACAGTGAGTCAGAAAACAGGCTGGAAAAGCAACAGCAAAAATGTTTCATGTTTCTCTCTGCACTGTGGCAGTCAGACAGTAAGCTGGGCTGTGTCGAAGGCCTGGGGGGAGAAAAATAATCTGACATTTTCTCTACTACTTACTCACAGCCTAGAGTGGTTAATCTTTTCCTTCTATTGTCTTTTATGGATATAGTTCCTATTACTTTTCTATTATTGAAAAGAACATACTAGTAACAGGAATTAAATGGATGCTTGTGTGTTGTTTGGTAATCTATAACTCCTTTTTATCATTGATTTTCTGATAGAAAAAAGTAAGATGTTCTTGGCTGCTGGTCATTGATATTGAGTCAGTGACTCAAAACGTGTGCTCACACACACACACACACACACACACACACACACCGCACACACACACCGCACACACACATGGCACACACACATGGCACACGTATGCATGCACAGATGCAAATGGAAACAGACAATTCAAGTACAGTTCAGGATACTGAGCTTCTTGTGTCAATCATACCCCTGGAAATGTGTGCCAACGTAGACCCTGTGCCAGGCTGCTCTGGGCCAATGCCCACTGCTGCATCTCTTTGAAGAAAAGTTCACATCTGGGTCACAGATGCCTCTTTGGCAGGGGATGTGCTCTACCTCCTCGGGGAGTCCCTCATCCTGCATGGTCATTGTGGTTGAGAGGTGTAAATTTTCTCAGATTAGTGGTGGACGTGCTCTTTAGTAGGAGCTTTGTGTTTCTTTATTGAACAGTGTTCTCTTTACTAATGTCTATCACTCCTAAAACATTATCTCAGCTCCCATTTCCTTCATGGAGTTTTTGAACAACTTTAACATATGCTGATTTCTTGCTTTAATTTATTTCTATGGTATCCAATACTGTACATTTGTTTAGTTGGTTTATAACTTACAAATTATCTTTAGTCCTTCAGAACCTCTGTAATCTGGATGGTGAAAAAGTCATTATTAGTTATTCCCACCTTGCAGTAGTAAAGCCTGAGGGTGAGAAAGCTTTTCCTAAGACCACGATACTGGCAAGGCTGGAACTCATGTGTTTTGGCTACACCTTCAGTGTTCAGGGCGCATGTACTGCTGTGTCTTTTACTACTGAGAGCTAAGTTAGGTAGAAATAGGAGAGGAAGTCAGACAGTGCTACAACCTCAGGGAGTCAGGGCAGAGGATGAGAACGTAGCCCGGTTGTGGCTGGAGATTTGTCCATTGAAGACCAGGCATTAAGACAAACATAGATGCCTACATACCTCTCTTAGGGATAAGCAATGTACTATCATTGATATCACCTGGTCCTATAAAGTCTAGGCAGACACCAGTCACCCCGGTGGGTGACAAGGACCTCCTGATCCATCCCTTTCCAGAAAGGTCCTCGTTCTATGTGTAATTGCCATTAGTCCTGCTTCCCCATTAGACCAACATTACCTGATCAGCTAAACTTGTAAACTTATTGGTTGTTCATAGTCTTGTCCCACGTTGTACCCACCTTGAGATTTTGCTTTATAACTTCCTTTGAGAAGTGGGTTCACGAGTCACTTGTGTCTCTCTGCAGCTGTCTCTCTCAATAAAATTTGCTACTCTTAAATTCTGATGTTCTCTAGAATTCATTCTTTAATTTTAGGGAATGTGAACTCAGAGTATCTGACATCTAGCAACTTGGGAGTTACATTTATTTCTCTTATATTATTATAGATAGCTAAGTTATTTAGAAATATTATAAGCAGTCAGACAGGGCTGGATCCTTGAGAAGACAATTGAGGCACATTCTCTGAAGGCCAGACTTCAAGAAAAATTATACTCACTCATATAATTCCCCTACGGTGACAGCAGTGGCTGATACTCCAAATGGGCAGCAGGTACCTTGGGTAGGAGACTGAAACCTCCTTACCCTCCCCTTCCAGGAAAGTCCTTGTCAGTTCTATGTGTGCTTGCTGACTTGCTTCCACATCTGACCTCCATTTAATCAATATTACCCTATAACTAGATTTGTCATCTTACTGGTTGACCATAGTTTTGTCCAACCTCACACCCACCATGTGATTTCCCAGTGGATTTGTGTTACCTAAGCACCTGTACTTTTAGCCTTATTAGTTGATTTTAGTCCTGTCTCAGTATAGAGCTGCCTCATATTGCAGTTTTGCTCTGTAAAACTCCCTTGAGAAATGGTGTCCCAGGCTCCCACTTGGGAATGCTCCAAAGCTTCCTTTCTCTCAAGAAATAGTTCCTACTCTTAACCATCATTATTCCTACAATTCATTCTTCAGTTTTAGAGAACACAAACTCAGTATTTTGGACACCTAGACGGTTTGCAATTATGTTTCCCTTATATTATTTGGAGGTCCTATATTATCCATACAGCAATATCATTGTCATTAAATGATGTGTGCTAGGAATTGATTTGGGATTCCTTCTGGTCCTGTGGGAATTTCCCCCACGGAGTAATGTGGAGTCAGGCTCTCTGGTTCTTTGACTTGTCATTTGCTGAGCACTGGTGAGTGGGTGGCAGCACTGGTTTCTCAGTTTGGAAGGACTGTTGGTCAGGTCCCCAGAACACACTTTTACCTGGTTGTCAAAAGCACAGAGTGTCAGGATTGACTCAGGAGAGGACTTGAGAGCAACAGGTGGGGACACAGAGGAGGAAGGTGTAGAGCTTGCCAACCAAAACTGAGGAAGGGACTCTTTGGGTTCTGTTAAGAGTGGACATTAGTTTTCTGTCATGAGGACTAGTTTTCTCCATATTATGTGTTTTGTTTTGTTTTTATAAAGATAAGTAAGTAGACACAATACAGTTAGAAACAATGGAACTGAGGC
Source organism: Cavia porcellus (assembly GCF_034190915.1). NCBI lineage: Eukaryota > Metazoa > Chordata > Mammalia > Rodentia > Caviidae > Cavia > Cavia porcellus. The sequence continues at coordinate 42,379,727 of NW_026947513.1, read as the reverse complement.
AGTCACTTCCTGTCCGGCGCCGCTTCCGTCCCGCGGAATGGAGCACACGAACACTCAGCCTCTGCAAGCACCTTTATTGACTGGGCAGCAACCTCAATACATGTCCGTCCTCGACGGCTTCTTCCGTGTTGTGCGTCGGGCACTTCCTATACTTGGGCTTATATAGCTAATGTTATCCAATCATGGGATTACATGTGGGGACAGGCGATTGGGTGGCAACAAGGAAGCAATCAATCATTACCATATATGGCGGGGACAGTAAGCCGAGCAAGAACCAGGAAGCAGGATGTGTGTGCCATCTTGGGCACACGATGGGCGGGGGAGCAGCGGAGGTGGCAGGCGGGTTCCATCTTATGAATATGCTCTCATGAATAACATGGCAGGCTCCCAACATCTCCCCCTTTCTTATTTACAAGCAAATGACAGCGAGGTCTTCCAAGTGACTACAGTGGTCTGTACCCCGCTGTGCATGGCTCTGAGGTCATCCCCCGGCACAGGTTGGCCACCCCCGCGTCGGAAGGGACCTCCAAGCCTCATCCTTTTGCGCAGGGCTAGGGTAATTCGGATGAAACCTAGATGCATACAGACATATAGCCTGACATCTCTCTTCAAAAACCCCAAGAGTAGAATGTCATGCAGTACCATCTGGTCTCGCACCTTGGTGCCTCTTGCTGTCATTGTGTGGAATGGGGCCTGTCTTAGGTTGAGCAAGGTGGGGTACCTTGATCTTACCCGTCTTCGGCTCGCCCATTCAGCATCCTTATAACTGATGCTCTGCAACATGAAGGAGATATGCAGCCGCCTGGCTACCGGATGGGCCCCCCTCCGCCAGCTGCATTGCCGCCATAGCTGTGAACTTGCTGCTGGGTTTGCATCAAGCGGTCTAGCAAGCATTTGACGACCACTAACCCCACCAGTATGGCAACAACAATCAGAATCCAAGTAGTCAAATTGGGCCAAGAGAACCAGGAAGTGACATGGTCCCACAAACCTTTTAGGACGTCCCTCAGGGTAGACAAATCAAATCTAACTGGGCTTAATTGAACCTTTTCTATCTCGTTTAACTCGTGATTAACAATCACAGACAGATTATGAAATTTTGGCAGATAAGTGTCCTGTAACCACGCGGTCATAGTTTTGTGGTTTCAGTCAAATTGGTGCGAACGGGAGTGACACACACCTGGAAGGACAGCCACCTCTGGTCGCAAAGTTGAGTGGCGACCTGCCACAGGGCATCGATCTCTTGTCCGATGAGTTGGATTTCTTCTTGTAGCCGGAGTATTGCTTGGCTGTTTAGCTCTATCTGTTGCCTTTGAGCCTTGATGGTCTCTCGTGTGGCGTTGCTCAGCCGACTGACTGCATCCATGGTCAGCGCGAGCTGCTCGGAGGTCCATGCCTGCAAAACAGCCTGTCCCACTGCAGGGACAAACAGAGAAGAGACCACCCCCGCTGCCTGCCACAACCAATCTTTTATCCCTCTTTTAGTTCTGGTTGGTAAGGAAGAGAGCGAGATCTGCTGTGAGACCGGTCTAACCCAGTCCTGGGCTTGCACGGGAATCCAAAGATCAGGGAGAGAACAGCATAGGCTGCTCATTTTTTTTTTTTTTTGTCTTTTTCGTTTTTATCAGTACCAGGGATCAAACTCACGACTGCCTGCTTGCAAGGCAGGTGCTTACGCCGCTGAGCTAAACCCCCAGCCCCTTCCTGTCCCTCTTAGTGAGGGCGGGCACAGGAGAGGTATTTCCTTGCAATTTGATGCCCAAGCCTTTGCCAGGGGTATAGCCCATCCGTTTCATCATGTTTTGAGCCACCTCGGAACATCCCGTATTGGCCACACTCAAAACATTTTTTACTCTTTTGCATCTGCTGTTGTGTTGCTGGAGGGTGGGAGCCGAGGGCCGCATTAATTGAAGCGCCCACCAGGGCTGCAAGACCTGAATTAGAGAGTGGTCCCCCCACTTCTCTACATAATTTGGTCCAGGTTTCTAAACTCTTGTTTTTATGTGGTGTAATGACTGCACGGCAGTCCTTAGTACACTGCTCAAAGACTAGCTGCTTTACCAGGGGCTGCGCCACACTGAGGTCGGGGAAGACCTTGCCGGCGGCATCTAACATCCTGGCCACAAAGTCAGAGAATGGCTCTGTCATCCCTTGCACAATCTTAGTAAGACAGGCAGTATGTTCGCCTGGCTTGGCAAGCTGTTTCCAAGTGGCAATAGCGCACTTGGTAATTTGATCATAAACTGCCTGAGGGTGCCGGATTTGATCCTGCGCATGGGCTCCCTGGCCTAATAACATATCTTTGTTCCATCTAGCATTGCGCTCCCTAGCGTTCTTTTCGGCTTGCTCCCCACAATACTCATCATTCCATGCCTTCCAGTCCATAAATTGGCCTGGGGACAAACACGCCCTTGCGAGTTGTGCCCAATCCGAGGGTGTCAGAGGGGTGGCTCCTATGTTTTCCAAAAGAGCCTGCGTAAAGGGGGCGTTGGGGCCGTAAGTGGAGACTGCCTCTTTTAACCCCTTAACCACTTTCATGTCCAGGGGCTGATAATAAGGCACGCCGGCCTGGTCCTGGAGGACCGGGTAGAAGCTGGGAGCGTCATAAGAGGCAAGGCCCCTACGCAAGACGTCCCATAAACGGCCATGAAATGAGCGGCGCCCGGAGAACGGAAGTGTGGCAGGGAAGGGAGGAGGCAGCCCCCAACCTCCAGGGGCATTCATTCCCTGGGGTGGTTCCCAGGGAGGGGCCGACGGGACTAACCCCGCCTCGCCGGGGGTGCTCATTTCCTGCAGATCACTCTCCACCCTCTCGAGCTCCTCCCCTAGGCTCTCCATCATCCCTTCACACAAGGCTCCAGCAGGTTTATGAACTTTCTGCCCTGTATTGCGATGTGGGCCTATCTTACTGTCAGTTTCCTCCTTTGGGCCCACCTTAGGGTCTTCCCCCTCTGAATCTGAATGGCTCGGTGAGCCAACCTCTGAGGCCTCCCTGGAGCTCTCCGAGCGCGCCTGCTCAAAAGCGTGGCGTGCCTCTTTGAGTCCCTGGGCTGTGCCTACCATACTTTCAGCTTTAAGACATGCCCGAACCATCTCCCAAATGGGGTGAACCATGGGGTCGACACCCGTGCCTTGCTCTTCTGCAAATTGAATGTCTCATTCTAATTTCTCCCAGGAGGGCAAGGTGAGGGAGCCGGTGGGCAGGAACCACGGGGCCAAATCGTTGATGCATTTGAAGAATTGTAAAACCGTTTGTTTTTCCATCCTAATTCCTCGTGCCCCAAGCAACATCCGCAATGATAGGGCGAGGGGGCCACAATTAACATTGCCCATTTCAGCAAATATAGAAAGCCCCGAGGCGCTATAGCCAGCAGGGGCCTGCCCTTCCTTTTCGGGCAAAATCGACCCTAACAAGGGGTCGACTAACAAATCCCTTAAAGTGCATCCACCAAGGGCCAGGTTGAGCCGCCGCTCACCCGCAGGTACGTACCGTTTTTCAACGCAGTCACAGGAGCCGCAGAAGGCACGGGAATGGTTTCGAGTCCCCGTACGGGCCACCAGCTGTCCGGAGCCGCTTCCGTCCCGCGGAATGGAGCACACGAACACTCAGCCTCTGCAAGCACCTTTATTGACTGGGCAGCAACCTCAATACATGTCCGTCCTCGACGGCTTCTTCCGTGTTGTGCGTCGGGCACTTCCTATACTTGGGCTTATATAGCTAATGTTATCCAATCATGGGATTACACGTGGGGACAGGCGATTGGGTGGCAACAAGGAAGCAATCAATCATTACCATATATGGCGGGGACAGTAAGCCGAGCAAGAACCAGGAAGCAGGATGTGTGTGCCATCTTGGGCACACGATGGGCGGGGGAGCAGCGGAGGCGGCAGGCGGGTTCCATCTTATGAATATGCTCTCATGAATAACATGGCAGGCTCCCAACAACTTCCTTCCACCATTTATGTTTAAATGGTGCTCTAGGGTCAGCCCACATCTAGTGTCCTAAGGGAGGTAGAAAAGAAACTAAAAAGAGCGCAGGAGGCATTTGATGCTCTGGTGAGACCATGTGCTTGTTGGATCCCTCAGCTGACCTTGAGTTTCCTTCACTCTACTCACACCTCATTATAGGTTCACAAACATGCACATTATACATTAATCAACTGTAGGGGTTTCTGGAATAAGTGTTCCTGTTGAAAGCCCCTGAGAAAGCTCCGTACCCTGTTAATCATTCCTGTTGTCCTCACCTAGAGATTCAAGGAAGCACCTAAGTGAGAACCTGGCCTATAAATTTCCAGAAGGCTGGCTTTACTCAAGCGCCTGTGCTGCTGCCGCCACCATGTGAGGTACCTTTTCTCTTACCTTGGCACCTTTCTATGTCCTGCTGTGTCTTGCATTGGCACAGACTTGCTCTGAGCACAGCTACCTGTGACCTTTGATAACTGTAACTTTTTGCCACTTGCTACTGTGTCCACACTTAGACATTTTTTGCTTATTCAACAAAAGAGAAGGCACTATATAGGTCTATTCCATAGTACCAAATATCCATATTCTTATGTAAATGGAAGCATAATAATAAACATATTCTTCTGTACTTCTTTGGTTTCACTTAATGGGTCTTGAAAACTGTCTTAGTTACTTTTCTCTCAATACTAGGACAGAATACCCAATACCCAAAGTTAAAGGGAGAAAGGTTTAATTAGCTCACAGTTTGTAGAGGTTCCAGTCCATAATCAGCTGGCAGAGTGGCATGGTGGAGAGGCAGTTGTTCATGGCTATGAAAGACAGAGAAAGCAACAAGTGCAAAAGGAAAGAACAAGCTTTTTCTGTCCCTTATATTGTATGCAGGCTACCTGCTCTAGGGAAGGTGTAGCATTCACACCCCCAGTCCCAGAGCTAGACGATGAACCAATCACAAACTTTAGATTCAACTGCCTCCGAAAAGGAATGACTCCATGGGGAGACATTCATACACAAATCATGACAAAAACAATCTATTTGTGAATAGGAATCTATTTCATTTTGCTTTTATTATATAGTATTCTTTTATATGAATGTATCATGGTCTATTCAGTTGTTTTCCTGTTGAAATTTTGATTATTTTTATACTGCTCTTTAACCAAATGATTTCACAATGAATATTCTTATTGTCAGGCTCAACCTGAGAGCGACTTGAGAGAAACCAGAGAGACCACGTGACTCCCCTTGTAAACAGTGAGGTACAATAGGCTGCCCGTGGTAAACAGGAAGTTAAGCCAGTGAAGAAATTTAGCATTGACCAGCTGTGATACCAGCTGTATGTATCAACTTGTGCTGATTGTCCTTACAGCTTTGAAATCAACGTTCCACTGAGATCCTTTGGGACGCTTTCAAACTATGACCCCAATCAAAAAATTGCACTGTTTCTCCTCCAGATGGCTGCTGATATAACTCTAATATCAGCCTACCTGTAGGTAGATAAATAAAATCTGATCTTTTCCACAGCCTTGGTCCCTAGGTGTTTCCTCATGCCTCTATTTACCTAAAAACTTACAAATTATGTCATACTTTTTCCAATCTATACTGAGGATAAATTCCTAGATCTAAAAAGGTCAAAGGGCAAGTCTATCTGCTTTTGTCTACATATTGGCAAATTGATGTCTTAATGATTGCTCTTATCTAGAGTCCCGTCAGAAATTTATAGAAATTCTTGTTCTTAATATTTTTCCTAATTCATTTTTATTGAGCTTTCAGATCTTGCCAGCTTAACAGGTGAGAGATTTTTCTGCTAGTTTATTTTGAATTTCTTTTATTAATCATTTAATATTTTACCCCGTGTTCCTTGGCAGTGGGCTTGTTTATATATTGACTTTCCTGAGTGTCCTGTGGGGAGGTGCTGAATGTTATAAGCCACACACAGAAAAATTAATGAATAAATTGGATAAAATTATCATTTTTATATTTCCTGTCATATTATCATATAAAGAGCTCCAAAATATGCAGTTTTTGGTGATTTTATATTTAAATAACTGCACCAGTAAGTGGTTCTATGTGTCTGGTCATTGTTTCCTCTCATTTTTGAGTCATTAAAAGTCTGGCTCTGGCAATTTTCATTTTATATCTTTTGTCCATATTTCTATTGGATTATTTTTTTTTTATCTAGGACCTTTTGGAGCTATTTTGTAGAATGTTACTTTAGTTTTTTTATTTAGAGAAAAAAACAAAACAGCAAAAAGTGTAGAAATAATATAGTATTTAAAAAAAAATAAACAGTAAGAAATCACTAGTTGGTAAGTTACATTAGAAGTAATTGTTCAAGTTACAAAATCAAAGCATAAAAAATGAACAGACAACCCAGCAGTGACAGCACAAGCTATTCTGTTTCATGAACTAACAGATAATTAGGAGTATGGTTATCTATCTTGCACACTTAAACATATATACAGTTATATACGTATATCTACAAGTTGTTCTTTCCTTTCAAGCACTTTCTTTCCCTTTCATTATTATAATATCTGTGATACATTTTGCATCTTATTACTCTTTCAGCTGGTTTTATTTGTTTTGCTGTGATACCAGTTACAAGCACAATATTGTGGCTGATTGTGAAGGCTTATTATGTGGTTTAGAGGAAGCTGATTTCATTTGCCTATTATGAAAATCAGCATGAGTCACATGAGTTAGAAACCATTTCATCCAATTCCTGCATTTTCTGAGGTTAAATTCTTACTTATATCAATGCTTTCTAGTGAATCACCAGTAGGACATACTGCTGCAGGTGGCTGAGCCATTTGAATTTACATGAAGTATTCTTTTCATACTTCAAAGAGTGTGTGATTTTTCCTTTTTAGTTTCATTTGTATGTGACAACACAGGCCAATATTCATCAGAGTAAACATAGTCTAGCTGCTGTCACAAACAATCCACAATCTCAAGGGCCCAGCACTATAACTCTCTGTCTTTTATTTTTTGTACCAGGGATTGAACTCAGAACCTTGCACTTATCAGGCAGACACTTGGGCCACTGAGCTAAACCTCTTACTATAACTGTTTCTCATGCACACAAAATCCAATCAATGTTTGTATCTCCTATTGATATGGCTTTTAAGCTTCATCCAACAGAGTGGTCATGTTCAATACATGGCTTCCAAATTTGCAACAGAAGTGGAAAAGAGAAAGAGAAGTGAAGAAACCTAATTGTCAGATAGACGTGAAGGTGACATACTTCACTTTCCTTACATTCCATTGAGCAGATTTAGTCACATGACCCCACTTAGATATGAGAGAGTATAATAGTCAGGTTGTTCCAGAGAAACAGAACCCAGAGAATGTGTGTCTACACACACACACACACACACACACACACACACACACACACATGCACACACACACACACACACACACACATGCACATACATACACACACCTTTCCCTCACCCCATTTTAACATCATGTATATGCTCGAAAGACAATGAATTTGGGCTCCAAATATATATTAGTCCTTATTTCAAAAACATCATTCTTGACTTCTTGGTGTTTTTAAAAATACAAACTAATTTGGAAAAGAAAAATAAAAGAAATAAGGAGGCAAAAAAGAGGAGGATAAGGAGAGAGAGTTAGAGAGACAGAGGAGGAAGGTATAAGGTATAGTTATAAATGTCTCACAGAGTTATGGAGGCTTTAAAATCCCACAATTTGTCATACATGAGAGGAAGACCCAATAAAGACAGTGATATAGTTCGAAGGCCTGCAGACAGTGAACAATATTATCGCATTGAGTCTAGGTCTGCAAGCCTGAGAACCAGAGCCTTGAGGGAAGGAAATGTCCTTGTCACTGGTCACGCAGTCCGGAGTTCACCAAAGAGGAAAGCTTCCCTTCTTCCACTTTTCCTTTTTTATTCAGCCCTCCACCAGCTTGGGCGATGCCTACCACACTGGGAAAGACCTTCTAATGTATGCAGTCTGTGAGAGATAATGTTTAATCACCATTAGGACAGCCTGTGGCCTGCAAGTTAAAACAAAGTTGCATGTCGTATTAGATGAGGAAAACCCCTGCATATCAATGAAATCATCAAACAGTAATACAAAATACGAAATCAAGTTGAACACACAGTTGTTCATATCCTTTGACATCTAATTGGATCCAATTTTTTGGGAATATTTTAATGTGACTTTATATCTGATAGATTAAATATCATCATCCAATCAATATAAACAAGTTCTCTGAAGTACACTGGCACCCCCATGAACAGGAAAATGACTCTTTGTAAATATTAAACAGAAATTGCTGAAAATTTCATGTTATATTCTGTGTAAGTGTTTAACACACGTTTTACATGCTTGGTAGTTTTTAATCTGTAGACTTGATATCATAATAATAAACTCTTGTGTATGTTTTTATAATGCTATCTTAATATTATAGTCCTGTTCCATGTTTAATGGCTTAAGACTAAAATGCTTACTTTAATTCAAAAGAGATATTGTCTTTAAAAACTTCAAGTATATGGTGTTTCTTAGAAGAACTATAATTCTAGAGCTGATAACAATTGAGGAAATTTAGTGACAGTCACACAGATTAAAATAAAGTTACTGTCCTACTTTCCCCACAGCTCATGTGTGTGACAGCAAACATAATTAAATCTACATGGAGAGAGAAATCACCGTTTGCTCTGAATCAGAGAATCTTGACGGCCAAGAAAATAATGCGAAGTTTTTTATTTTTATACCATGTAGACCTTCTGCCCACAATCTCTTTTCTCTCTGTGTCATTCTTTAAGAGCAGATATAAATACAAAGCAAGTGTGAATCAATAGAAAAGACTGGTGGAAGAGAGAACAATTCAGGAAATTACAGCACACACTCAAGCAACCGTCCAGTGAGCCTGGAGCTCTCCACAGTTCTGAATGCCGGCCATTGCTCTGCTTTTCCAGTCACCACGTGGTCTCTCTCAAAAGTCAGAAAGCAGGGTTGGTAATTCCATGCCTGTTTCTCAGTGAAGTCTCAGGAAATTTTGGTCAGTGGCCTTACTAGTGAAGGTTAAATATAAGGGAAGGAAAAGATGCAGTGAAAAGAGTCTGATTTAATTTCTGCATCATTAGTCAGTCAGTCAGCTTTTCTTCAGAATGCCAGATGGCATCATTTTGAAGCTAGCCCTTTCTTGCTAGCATGTTTTGTATTCATTTCATTATCTTTCTGTATGTTGGAGTTATAGAATACAGCTATAGAAATTTAAGACTTATCATGGTGGATTTAGCCTGTGCTGTTTTTATTCAACATATACAGCACGTATGTTTGGGATGGCTCTGATGCTGGTGATTTTTCTAGGATGTGTTGCATGGCTGCATGACGTCTCAGTTATCTTCTGGAAAGCAAACCCAGAGCTGCTGCTAGGTCCTAGTCCTTTAGCTCAGATGTAGCTGCAGGAGAGCTCTTTCACTAGAGACTCTGCAGCTCCACATGGTTTGTTCTCCCTACTGAGATAAAGAACCATCTGGTGCTCCCGTTTGTCACACACTGGCTGGGGAATGGGAGGCTTGGCTTGACCAGTGATGGTCCTGCTCCTGGGCTAGAACAACTGGCCTCGGTATCCTTCTTGATTATTTGGGGGCCACTGTGACCTGAGTGCAGCTCAAATGTGCTGACACACTGCAGCCACTTGAGACACCACCACCACTTTTTGGAAGGAGAGCCAGGGCACTCGGACCTGGATAAGATCAGGGAGGGAGTGGTCTGGACCCATCAGTGTCCCGAATTTCCCTAAACCCCAGTTAACTGTAGCAAGCACAACCATTTCAAACATTTCCTGGTTTCAGCCCCACCATTTTTTTCCAGAGGTGCAGCAGCTGTCAAACAGTCCTTCCCTGAATCACAACCCTGACAACTTTCTGGTCTTGGAACACTGCACCCAATCATGGACCAATCAGCAGCCTGCACTTTGACCAATCACAAGCCTATCCTTGTTATATAAGCAATACTACCCTGACACTTTTTAGGTTAGCCAAGGCGGGCTTGGTCCAATGTGCTGACGCTCTTTCCTGCAGCACAGGTACTGTTTAAATGAAGACTTGGCCTGGTGGTCCTGTAAATCTGTGCATGGTTTATTTCTTGTGGGAGTGGCTTAAGATGGAAATTGACCACACATGTGAGGCTATAGCAAAGCTAGATATATTGATAATATCAATATTGATTTCATCAGGTAAAAAACATGGGGCAAACAGAGTCTCAAGAACAACAGATGTATATAAAAATACTTGTTACATTATTGATTCTTGCATTTAACTTTTTGTTGTGAACATGGATCAGGAAGTGTCTCAATGATTGTACAACTGTTGAGAAGACCACAGAAGATTTGGTCTAGAGCACTATTTTAAAAATAAGACCTGAGCAAAAAAGGGTAGTGGAGAAACAGCCCCCTGATAGAGCTTGAACCCTCTAGCTTTTCTCAATGGGATAAGGAAGGAGCTATGGGAGTGGGAAGAAGATCCTTCCCCACTAGAGGAGCGTTCTGCTGTGGCTTCCACTTCATAATTGCCCAAAGTAAAACTGAGGACCTTAACTTCATCACCAGAGGCTACTTCTGCATTTTCAGTTGAGAAAAATTTTGTTGCACACAGTTTGAGACTTCTCTTTGTAGAATACAGTCATCCTTTCTTTCTCCCTTGCAACTGGTACTAAAAGAAGCTGGGGAGGGGGCAGGAGAATGCTTGGAGGGTTTTCAACATGTATACCTGTTGCTGAACTCCAAGATCCCAATAATCTGGGAAAAGTTATATGTCTTCGTTAAACTGTACCCTTTAAGAATGTAAAAGAACTAAAACAAATAACTGCTACTTATGTCTCCATGGCCCTTTTAACCTTGGGTTTTATAGAGCTCATAGGACAACAGGTTATGGCCCAAAATGATTGGAAAGAAATAGGTAAAGCATATTTAAATCCAGGGGATAATTTATTGTGGAAAGGGAGCTTTTTTGAATTGTGCATGCATTAAGCTGCTCACAATGCCACTCACAACATGGCCATTACAAAAGACATGTTTACTGGAGAAGGTACTTTTGCTGCCACAAATGATCAGCTTACTTTTGAATTGCAATAATATAAAAAAAATTGAAATATCTTACAAAAGGGCTTGGAGGGAAAGAATTCCTTCAAAGAGTGACACACCTCTTCATCTGACCTTCATTTGCCAGGGTCCTATTGAACGTTTTCCAGATTTTTCAACATTCTCATTACAGGCTAGTGAGAGGATTAGCAATGACACAGAGGCTAACATGCTAATTGTTCAACAATTGCTCAATGAAAATGCAGATAAATGGTGAAAAGAGGCTTTAAGAACTCACAAAAAATGGGCACTTACGACTGAAAGTGGTCTGACTTTATATGAATGATACCTTCCAAATGTTTTGTAAAGCCTGTCACATTTCTTTTACCTTGGGAATTCCTTAGAATTCTCAAGGTCAGGGAATTGTTGAATGTGGTCACCAACGCTCAAAGTTAAATTGCAAAGACAAAAAGGGGAATCTATCCGTAAAAAAATTCACATCTTATAATTGACTTCATTTGGCAGCATTAACTTTTAAAATCCTGTTAGGAGATACTATAGCATAAGGACAATTCAATCAGGTAAAGGGAAATAAGTTTAAAAGTGTCCTTGGAAAGATCTTCATACTTGACAATGGAAGGGACCCACCCCAGTACTCACGTGGGGCTGAGGGCATACTGGTATCTTTCTAGAGAACACTGAACAACCTATCTGGGTGCTAGAGCATGCCATCTGGCTGTATCACAGACACAGACCCAGAGAAGGAGCTGGCTCCACCTTTCAAAAAGCTAATGCTCAGTCTTACAGCAGTGATGCCTCAGATACCATGCCACAGCCAATAGATCAGAATGGGGATAGACCAAATTTGGGGCCAACTAAAGAAATTGGCCCAAGATACCCAGAAGATGGTTACCGAATATGGGAATCAAAGGTCTGAGTAGGTGATAATTGAAAGTTTGAGTATATAGAAATAACTGAGCTGGAAGCTACATGAAAAAAAGAACACAAAATTTGCCAGAATTCTTAAGACACAATAAAATACAAAAAAATTTACAGATAAAAGGCTTTATTCTTTCCATAGTCTTATAAGTGATCTCTGATAATTGATCTATAAATAATTCTATTATTTGCAGTCTATTTATAATTCTCTTACTATAGTCTATAATTACAAACTGCTAAAATTGTGAAAGAGTTATAACTCAACTTGGTAAAAATATATTTGATTGCACTCTTATTTTATAAACAAGATTTGTCTTATGCATATTTGTGTTTGTCAATCTATAAACAGCTATTTTATTTGAACTCAATAAATTTTTCTTCTTTTTGCAGTTTTGGATTTTTGAAATATTTGTGTGATATCCTTCCACCAAAATTGCTGGTTGATCAAAATGATGTTAAAATTGGTTTTACCAATGTAATGCATATTGATTATGTGTTATGGTTTAAGAGTGTCTCATTGTTCAAAAATAATGTGGTAAGTAATAAGATCTAGTTTTTATAAGTCATCAAAAATTTGTGTAGATAATTAAACAAAAATTCCTTTAGGCTGTTGGACAGGATTCCAATTGATAAATAAGGAGGAACTGCCTAGAAGCATTATCCATTTTTTGCTCATTAATGGGAGACCACAAAGATTTCCATAACCTTATAGGAGGCACCCCAATTCACATTATTAAAAATATATCAATGTGATGTATTTACACTGTCCATTGTCAACAGGTTAAGTTTCCTGAAATTGAGATTATAAGGTTTTCTGATTTAAAGATTCTTTGGTACAAAACTAAATGTAAAAAAAGCAAAAATTTTCATATGGTTATGATAATAGATTATTATTAATCTCATGTTGTATTAAATGTATTCATGTATTTAGATGTACAGGTCTTCCAAAATGTAAAACAGAGATTGTTTATGGTGATAGGCTTTTCCTTCAGATTCAGACATCTTTTTTTTTTTAACAAAAACTTATGTAATTCATATGCTATGTATGTGTCTTTATACGTAGAGAAGCTTAGATATTAAACAATGCAGACAATGTCACAAATTTCTTCAATGACATCTCACTAAAGCTCAATAAGTTAGGTAGAATCTTCTGATGTACTAGTAGAGATGACTAATATAAAGGCTATTTTATGTCAAAATGGAAATTTATGTTACAAAAATGTCATCATGATTGTCATGCTACAATATTATGTATGGCTTTTCATTTGAAATTTTCTGTATAAAACTGTATAACTTTTGTGTATTAACATTCTACAGGGATTCAACTACTAGAGCATCCATAGGAGATAATGGTTCTGCATTGTATTTCAAGGTTCTTTCTACATATAATATTAAGCACATTGCTTTCATTACAATGTAATGTTAACCATCTCTTCTAGATGTTCAACAACTGAGGTTTGGAGATCAAAAATTAGAAAGACAGGTAGACTAGGAGCACAGCAGTCCTCTGAGGTCGACGAGAACCCAGGAGATAAGAGAATTTCTGCTAAGACATCCTGCAATGTTATGACCGTAGGACCATAGAGGAAGGAGATTAATAATGTATAGTGGGCCTAAAGAGAGTCAACAGTAGAAAAAAAATCTCCCAAACTTTTGCAGAAATCAAGCTGCTCAACAATGGCCGTGACTCTTCTGAATGGCTGACACTGACAGAAGAACTAAGAGGTGCTGTACATGGATCTGAGATGAATCCTGAGACTTAACTGATCTTGACAGATAGCATATAGTTGATTAATACAGGTCTCAACTTAACTTGGTCTTGAACATCTACAAAAAGTATAATCATAAGATGTATAAAATAATTCTATAATAATTGTTAGCTATAAAACAACCTCAAATCATTTCCACCTACTGACAGCTGCCAACTACACTGGTAACTGACTACTGTTATGGGTTAATGTACTGTACATGGTGAAACTGCTGAATGTAGGGACCTGAAACCCTTGAAATAGAATCTTTACCTCAAACAAAGAAGTTCAATCAGATTGGAAAGGGCTCAAGAATGAGAAGGTCTTCTACAGAGTCCTCCAAACACAGATTCTCCAACTTCAACTGACCACTCATTGCTTGTAACTATAAAACAGAAAAGGGAAGATATGGGAATCAGCTGAAGTTGGAGATCAACCACATACGCAGGACTAAATGTAGGTCAGCTCCAAGACTGTGGAGTACCCCAGCTAACCACATGAACAACCTCGAGCTGTTCCAGCCTCTAGAACATAAGGCACGTGAGGCAAACAATTTTTTAGGCAGAGGGGTTTTAACTGTCAATAACTTCCCAAATGTATAAATAAATGCACTGCAGTTCTTTCCCACCAGGATAGGAAGTTCCCTTGACTTCAGCTTTCTGCATCTTGAATCTTGTTTTTCTTTATCCTTCACCATTCTCCCTCCACAGTTTAAATAGCAGTGTGAGATGTGGCAATTTCTCACATATCATGTACTCTAGAGCTCCAGTTAATCTGCTCAAGGTTTCTTATTTTTAGCAGTGTGGACTGAGTTGTTGTCTAAGAAGAAAAGCAATAAACACCATTCATCCCGAAGAGCTCCAGAGACTCACACTCAACCGAGATAAGTAGCAGAGCCCAGAATTCTGCAGAGTTGACCTGAGGTGCCTTGTACAAGCCAGTGCTGGATGGCAGTGAGTGCAGCAGCAGCAGTTAGTAGCTGGCTGAGTCAGCTGTCAGCTAACAGAGCTGCATGTGGTCTACTCATGATGTACATCTAAATCATGGAAGAGAACCCTCAACTGGTTGGTGACAGGATCCCATGTTACTAGGCTGAAGTTTATTTCAGAAACATAATTCATAATGTCATGCTAGTTGATCACTTTTGGCACCATGAAAAGTTACTCCTGAAGATATGCTACAGGAGACACCAACCCCCTTCCTGTAAGTTTACATCTCTCATGGACCATGGGGAAGAGAACAAGAAGCCAGTTGCTTCCTGTGAATCAGTGCTGTGTATGGAAAGCCAGCCAGCCACTTTCTGTGAGCCAGTACCTTTTGCAGGATGTGGGGAGGGGAATGAGAAGCCAGGTCCTTCCATTGAGTCAGACAATTAACGGCCAAGGGGAAGAGAACAAGAAGCCAGCTGCATCCTGTGAGTTGGCACCATGCACTGGCTATGGGGAGGATAATGAGAAGCCAGCCACTTCCTGTGAGTCAGCAGGGTTTGTGGGCTGTGAGGAGAACAAAAAGCCAGCCACTTTGTATGAGTTAGTGCCATGCATGGACCATGGGCAGGAAGACTAGAAGTCAGCTACTTCCTGTGAGTCAGTGCCATGTGTGGGCCACAAGGAGCAGAGACAGACAACAGCACCTTCTGGTACAGGGGCTGGGAGACAAGAAGCGCCACCCCCCATCATAAGCAACTGATTGAACAGGAGAAATGCAGGCTGAGCTGATAGCTATTGAAGTAAAATACAACTTACTGTTTGTAGGGTTTAGTGTTTCATTGACTTTACAGGCCTAAAGCCAATAGTCTGATAATCTGTTTAGAGGGTGTCAAAACGCAATATAACATCTCTGAGAGATCTCCTTCTGAAAGTGGCAGCCATTGTTAATTCCATATTATCTTGTTTTAAAGCCCTGTATCATTTTCATTGTTTTGGTTGTTTGGATTTTTTTTGTCTTATCTTGTTTAATTTTACTATATCTTATGGCATGAAGCAGCTATTTCAAAGATAACAAGATATATTTTGGTAGCCATTTTGGATTTACTATTATCTTGTTTTGGAATCCTGTATTGCATTCATTGTTTTATTTTTATTCATTCTATTCTGTTCTGTTTTGTTTGATTTTATTATGTCTGATGGTATAGCGAGCTATTTGGAAGACAGCAAGAGGTGATATGGTAGCCATTGTTGATTTCCTATTATCTTATTTTGAAATTCTGTATCACGCTGTTTTGTTTTGTCTGGATTATTAAGTTTTATTTTGCTTGGTTTTATTCTCTTTAAAATAAAAAAGTTACAACATTGCAAGTAGGAACTGAAATTGAGGCATCTTTGTGTTTTAGTTCTAGAAGGCTATAGATATTTTCCTCATTAGCAAAAAAATTTAAATCTATCCCTCTTCATATCAATGCCAACAATACTTTATTCAATTTGATTTATTTTTTATGTTTGTGTCTGTGGAAGATGAAAGAAGAGAAGATTTAACTTCTTGTATTTTTTCACTTTCTTACCATATAACTATATATAAATTGCCTATGTTAGCATTATTTTTATCTGTAAGATGGAAATAACAGACTGCAGCCTACTTTTAAAGACTATAAAATTCTAAGTGCAAGATAAATGTAAAATAGTTCCACTGAGTTAAAATTTATATGAATATGTGCTCATCACCAGGTATGGTGGAGAATGTCTGTAATCTCAGCACTTGAGTGGCTGAGGCAGGAGGAATGCCACAAGTTCAATGCTAGTCTGGGCTACATAGCAAATACAAGATCAGATTGGATTTCATAGTGAAACACTGTCTCAAAAAAGAAAAAAAAAAGAGCTGGAGATGTGGCTCAATATTAGAGTCCTTCCCTTGCACACACAAGGCACTGAGTTTAATCTCCAATATGATAAAAATATGATATGTGCTTAGAAAAGTGTATTTTATTGAAAACTTTTAAATCCATGAACTTGTAGTAAAATCAACTATCCTCCCTTCCACAATGTGGTGGCTCCATCAGATCAGCTGATGGCCTGAATTGAAGACTGACTTGCCCACAAATCAGAGGAAGTTCTAAAGCTGACTTACAGACTTCAGCTGTGATTGGGGTCACCAACTTGGAGGCATAGCCTGAAGTTTTGGACCTGTGCCTTCATAGCACTGCTCAATCCTAAGGAGGTATTACTTGGTATTCAAAGGGAATATTACAATATGACAACATCTAGCTCAAAATCATTAAGGTATTTATTTTTTAAATAATATTGACTTTTAATTTGCTAACAGAAAGGGCCTGTTCAAAGGTGAGCAAGAAGCCAGTGGGACTTGAACAGAATGAGTAGTTGGGGTATTTAGGTATTTAGGACACGATTAGGTATCTGAATTTTTTTTATAAAGAATTTGACAGGAGAGAAATCCCTGCTAGATTTTTGAATGAGAGAGTATTATGTTTTACAGTTCTCACTAGGGCTATTCTGTTGATTGACACCTGATGTAAGCAAATGTGAAAGCAAAGAGTAGGAATAGAAGGCTCCCAGAGTAAACTAACCATTGGGAAGGAGGCTGCATCATGACATGTGCTAGATTTGGTGTACCTTAAAGGTAGAGTTCTCAGGACTTGTTGGTGGGTTGGATAGGAAGTAAGATGGAAATAGGGCAAATAAGATAATTTTGAAGTTTTGCACTCCAGTAAAATAGAAAGAGTATTGTATTAATTATTGATAAGAACATAGATTGAAAATTTAATTGGCTTAAAATTACTAAAACTTGCAAAATATCACATTTTCTATTTATGAGTTTACTTCAAAAACCAATCAGTTATGTACAATGTATGCTTGACTAATTATCTTATGTTGTCATTCAAAGTGTGTCATTAGGAGTTTTAAGATAACGGTATTAGTTGATCATCACAGAGTCTTATAACACCTCTGTTTGTGACACAGAGTGGAGTCTTGCTAGATAGATAACACAACATACTCAGGTGACATTATAGTCTCCAGTTCTGTTCTCCACTGGTTTTAGTTTTTCTTTTATACAACTACATAACCTGACAGGTAGATACCAAACAAAACCCTTATTAACATTTTATTATTGTTTTTCTTTGAAAGATACAACCTAAGAGAAAATAGCTTCTTATTGTATCTCAAAATTTCAAATGTAATGCTGAATTTAACAAAAAGTGGAAGCACAATTAAAGGCACAGAATTGTCCCCATGTGCTCTTGGGGATTCTTAGCTAGATCTTATATCCAAATATCTAACGTAAATGGTGGCAAGTTTCTGGCATTTAATTCAAATGAGGTGGGGATTCACATCTCTCACCTGGTTACTTTCTATTTCTATTCTCCAATTTAATTTTTAATAGAAAAAGTGACACATAATATGGCTGGTGCTATGTGTTCTCTTCTAGGATTTTTCCAGATAATAAAGACTAGTGAATAGTTCTGATCCCACGTTGTGCTAAAAATGGTACACGCTGCTCTGTAGTCTAAACATTGAAGTTCAGAGCTGTAATCACATCTGATTTGTGGGAAGATTCATTTTCTTTCTCTTTGATTTATCCTGTTGTATTGCTGTGAAGCACTGTCACAATGACTGATAGCAGTGGTCAGAGATGTGATTCAGAGATGCTTCAGTTATAAGCGTAGAAATGATACCTTTCTTGTAAAGCAATCTGTATACATAAGTAGAATAGAAACCCACCCACATCTGAGTGATTTCGCAGTGTAAAAGAATACAGCTCACTCCATTCCAAAATTTCTTACTCCTTTAAGTATGCAAAAAACCACACCAGTGAATCTGGCCTTTAACTCAAACTTAAGAAGTGAATGACTTGAATGGGAAGCATGGTAAGACAGAGATGGTATCTCAGTTACTTTTTACTCATCGCTGAGACAAAATACCTGATGCCCAACGTTTGGAAAGGAAAGGTTTATTTTTTACAGGTTTTGGAGGTTTCAGCCCATACTCAGTTGGCTCCAAGGCAGGGAGGCATGGCGGGGCCGCAGTTCATGGCGGCTGCAAACAGCAAGGTGGAAACCAGCAACAGAGACACGCCTTCTTCCTGCTGCTACTTTGCATGCTGGCTCCACCCCTCGGAGGGTGTAGCCCTGACACCATCAATCCAAGCTCTAGAAAATGAACCAATCACAAATGCAAATGCATCAGGCCTGGTGGCCGCTGAACCATGAGAGATAGCCATGAGGTAATGAGCAATAACACAAATCCACCAGACACTTGCAGCTGGGAAACAGAATTGTGGACAGAGCAGAAGGAAAAGTGCATTAATGAGAAGATGTTACATATCAACATTTTGTCTTGGGTGGGATCCATATTTTCTTTTTTGGAGGGGGTCTAAGTGGCATATTTTCTTGCAAGTTTACTATTTTTATGTACCTGTAGTTTTGTATCAGTGCTTTGTTTAATTTGTGTGATATGAACCAACAGAAGAATTTTTGAAAATTCACTCAAAATTTTAATTTAGTTGATTCTCCCAAATTTATGTATTGGGCATGTTTTCTATTAAGAAGGAGTTGTGCTAAAGATAGTGAAGTGGTAAATTTCACTAATGTCAAGATTTTTACTTGGCTAGGTCTGGCTGTCTGTGCAAACCTCATGAAGATTAACATGACAAAACAAAGACACAGGAATCATATCTTTCAGAAGCCCAATTAAATTCACTGAACTTATTCTCCAGATCTCTTCCAACATAGCAGCAGCTTGATCTGGTAAAAACATATGGGAGACATATGTTATACCTTCAGGTATACAGCTTCCATTTGTACATTAACATTTTTCATTTTATTTGAAAAATGGAAAAAAATCTGCTTTTCTTCAACTCACAGTATGTTAATATGTTGTTTTTAAAAAAATATATGTAAAGTAAGACCAAGACTTCTAGAATGGCAAAGTAAGTTACTTGATAAGACTTTCCCTTTAGAAAATAATAATTTAACTAATGAAGATAATAAAAGATAAACATGTCAAGTCTTCCATAAATTGTCCTGAGGTTTACAGAGTGGAGATGCATTCAATCAAGAAAATATACTTAATCTCAATTAGCACAGAAGTAGGTGGCTTGTGACCAGTTATTCATTCCCTTATACAACTCTGCACTCCAGTGATAGACACTGCAGCTGTATGCCAGGTGTGCACAGCCAAGAAGACAGAGGCTTTTTCTCTCTCCAGCTCCCATCTGGTGCCATAGTTTCTTTTTCTGAGCAGGCTACCAATTCTCATCCTTGTCACCATGTTGGGAGGAGGCACACTGACAGAACTGGATTTCCATGGTTGGCATTACTGTGACAAAACCCCTGAGATAATCAGGTGTAAAGGAGGAAAGATTTATTACAGCTCACAGTTTCCGAGGTGCAGTGAATGGTTGCTTGGCTCTGTGACCGCTGGGCATATGGCAAGGCAGCAAACACAGAGTGGCAGGGGCGTGTGATAGAAGAAGCTGCTCACCTCATGGCAGGCTGCTGTGGAAGGGAAAGAACAGGCTGGAGTCAGGGTCCCAGTGTCCCCTTTGAGGTCCCAGTATCTCCTCATGACTCACTGCCTCCACCTAGTCTCCACCTCTGAAAACCTCCATCTCTCTGCACTAGTGGCAGTAGCTGCAACCCACCTTTATCACATGAGCCTCTGGGGGGCATTAATCCAAATCTGAGGAGTCTCCTTTCCTTCACTCAGCAGTCATCTATAAGGCACAAATCTGTACTCCAATCTGATCCTGACATTCCTACTAAAATTACAGGCAACCTGAAATGGCAAAAGCCATCTTCAAAGAGAATATGGGAGTGCTCGTGATTTCAAAATTTGCCACAAAAAATCAAACTATTGCAGTAAAACTGTGAAGGTAGACTTTCAAGAATATCCAATGAAATAGAAGTGAGTTTCCAGAAATAAATTTTCACATTTATAATCAAATGGTTTTTTAATTTTAGAGATTAAGACAAAAGAGGACATAACAAAGCAGATCAGATCACAACAATGATAGTAACAGCATTTTACCACAAGACAACCCATAATTAACAGCAACTACCATAATGTCTCTTTCTTTGAAATAGTTGAGCATAACTACATATACAATAGTATCAAACATGACAAAACAGTATAAAACCATTCAAGAGAATGAAGGCATTATGGGTCTTTCACAACCAAATAACAGAGAATGAATAATGGCTACTATATTATCTCATTTTTCATAGAAAATTTGTTTATGCTATCACACACAATAATATCCAATAAGATATAGCATGATAGAATCAAAGGAAACAGAAGAACAAAAACATAGTAGGACTTCAATGTAAGATGATACTAAGTCAGCACTGGTTATTCAAATGTCTTGTAGTCTTCAAAATAGTTGTTCATATTATCACAGACAATAAAATCAAACAACCCAGAATAAAACCATTCCAACTAATGAATGAAAACTTACAAGGCTTCAAAGCAATGTAATGGGGATGATTATCATAAACTCTTACATATTCTTACCATTTCTTACACTAGGGAGAATATATGATATTTATACATGTGAGTTTGATTTATTTCACTTATGAGTATGGTTTTAAGCTGTGCCCATTTATTTATAAATATCTCATTGTGACCATTCTTTATAACTGAGTAGTACTCCATTGTATAACAATACCACAACTTTTTAATCCATTCCTCAGTTGATGGACACTTAAGTTGTTTCCAAGATCTGGCTACTAAAAATTGTGCTGATATAAACATGAGTGCATGTATGTTACTGTGTTACAATGTTTACAGTTCTTCTGGGAATATGCCTAGAAGTGGAATAGCTGGGTTGAACGGGACATCAAATCCCAGCTTTTTGAAGAGTCTCCAGACTCATCTCCATAGTAGTTGCACCAGTCTACACTCCCAAGAACAGTGCAGGAGTGTACCTTTTTCCTCACAGCTTCTCCAGAATTTGTTGTTGGTAGTTTTCTTGATCCTGGCCATTCTTTCTGGAGTGAGATGGAATCTCAGTGATGTTGTAATTTGCATTACTCTAAGGACCAATGACAATGAACATTTTTTTATGTATTTATTTGACATTTGTATTTCTTCATCTGAGAACTATGTATCCATCTCAGATGCCCATTTTTGGATTGGGTCTTTTAATTTCAGGAGTCTGTATTTTTTTTTTTTTACAATTCTTTATATGTTTTAGACAGAAGTCCTTTGTCTGAGGGAGAGTTCACTAAGACTTTTTCCCAGTTTCACTATGCTTGAGATTTCTTTTGACATGCAAAAAACATTTTAATAAAACGTGATCCCAGCTATTGATTCTGGGAAGTATTTCCCATGTGGTTTGATTCCTGGTCACGAATTAATTATCTATCTACCCCTATGTCTTCCGGAGTTTTACCCAATTTGTCTTCCAACAGATTTAGTGTTTTTGTTTTCATATTCAGATCTTTGATCCATTTAGATTTTAGTTTAGTATATGGTGACAGGCATGGGACTAGTTTTAGTTTTTGGTATATGGAGAGCCAGTTTTTCTAACACCATTTATTAAAGAGACTGTCGTTCTTGCAGTGAACATGTTTGGCTCCTTTATCAAAGATAAGGTGGTTGAGTGTGTTTGTAGTTGTGGTTGTGTCTTCTAATCTATTCCATTGATCTTTGGCTCTGTTTTGATTCCAGTACCATGTTGATTTTACTACTGTTGCTTTGTAGTATAACTTCAAATCAGGGATTGTGATGCCTCCTGCCTTGCCTTTGCTGCTTAGAACTCTCTTTGCTATTCTAGGTCTCTTCTGATTCCAGACAAATTTTAGGAGTGATTTCTCTAGATCTATGAGATATGTTGACAGTATTTTCACTGGGATTGCATTGAATCTGTATAACAGTTTTGGGAGAATGGCCATTTTCACAATATTCTTCCTATCCATGAACAAGGCATGTCTTTCCATTTTCTGAGATCCTCTTCTATTTCTTTTTCAGGGTATTATAATATTTTCTGTAGAGATCTTTTACTTCTTTTGTGAGATTAATTCCTAATTAAAAATATCATTTTTGGATGCTAGTATGAAGGGTGTGGCTTCTTTTATTTCTCTCTCCATGATTTTGTTGTTATTGTATAGGACTGCTATTGATTTTTAAGTGTTGATTTTATATCCAGCTACATTGCTGAATTCATTTATTATATCTAGGAGTCTTTCAATGGAGTAGTTTTGTCTTCTATGTAGAGTATCATGTCATCTGCAAATAATGATAGTTTAAATTCCCCTTTTCCTATCTCTACCCCTTTTATTTCTCTCTCTTTTCTAATTGATCTGGCTAGTATTTTCAGTACTACATTGAATAGGAGCAATGATAAGGGACATCCTTGTCTTGTGCCTGATTTTAAGGTAAAGTCCTTCAGTTTTTGGCCATTTAGTATGATACTGGCTATTGCTTTGTCATAGATGGCCTTTATCATATTGAGTTAAAGATCATCTATCCCAATTTTCTGTAAAGTTCTTATCATGAATGAATGTTGGACCTTATCAAAAGCTTTTTCTGCATCTATAGAAATGATCATGTGATTCTTACTTTTGGCTTTATTGACATGGTAGATTACATTTATTGATTTACATATGTTGAATCATCCCTACATTCCTGGGACGAATCCCACTTAGTCGTGGTGTATAATCTTCTTGATAATTTGCTGCATCCTGTTTGCCAATATTTTTATTAAGCACTTTTGCATCTGTGTTCATTCGGGAGATTGGTCTATAGTTCTTTTATTCAGTTGGGTCTTTCTCTGGTTTTGGTACTAGAGTAATATGTGTTTCCAGGGATGACTTAAGAAGAAATGCTTTGATTTCATTGAAGAGTTTGAGGATTGTTGGCATTAAGTCTTTTTTGTACTTCTTGTAGAATTTTGCAGTGAATCCATCTGGGTCTTGGCTCTTCTTTGTAGGTAAGGACTTAATTATATTTTCAATTTCATTAGTAGAAATTGGGTTATTTAGCAGTTTTACATCTTCTTGACCTAGATTTGGTACTTCATATGTTTCTAGGAACCTGTCTATTTCTTCTGTGTTGTCAAACCTGTGAGAGTAGAGGTTTTTGAAATAGATGTTGATGATCTTCTTTATTTCCTCAAGGTCTGTAGTGATTTTGCCTTTTTCATTCCTTATTTCATGAATTTGAGCTTTTTCTTCCCTTTTTAAATAAGATTGGCTAGGGGCTTATCAATTTTATTTATTCTTTCAAAGGACCAATTCTTTGATTCATTGATTCTTTGGATTGTTTTCTTAGTCTCTATTGCATTAATTTCTTTTCTGATTTTTATAATTTACTCCCTTCTTTTGACTTTCGGCTTGACTTGCTCTTCTTTTTCTAGATGTTTGAGGTGTAACATCAGCTTACTTATTTGTATTCATTCAGTTTTCCTGTTGTGCGAACTCAGTGAAATAAATTTTCCTCTGAAGACTAGTTTCATTGCATTCTACAGATTCCAGTAAGTTGTATTTGTAGTTTCATTTGCTTGTAGGTGTTGTTTAATTTCTTCTTTAATTTCCCCCATGACCCCTGATTGCTCAAGAGTGTTATTCAACTTCTTTGTGTTTGTCGGGTTTTTGCAGTTTCTTTTATCATTAATTTCTAGTTTCATGGTACTATGATCTGATAACCTGCATTGGATAATTTCACTTGTTTTGCATTTATTTATATATGTTCTGTGAGCCAGTATATGGTCTTTTTTAGAGAATGTCTCATGTGCTGCTGAGAAGAATGTATATTCTGATGTTGTTGGATGGGACACTCTGTATATGTCTATCAAGTCCATTTGTTCACAGGCGTGATTCTGTTTTGTTGTTTCTTTGCTGATTTTTTTTGTCTGGTTTATTTGTCTCTTGGTGTCAGTGGTGTGTTAAGATCTCCTGTTATTAATTGTGTGATTGCTAATTTGATTTTTCATTTCTATTAATACTTGCTTTGTATAACTGGGTGCTCTGAAATTTGGTGCATATATATTTAAGATAATTATCTCTTCCTCTTTAAGTTTTCCTCTAACCATTATGTAGTGACCTTCTTTATCTCTTAGAATCATTCTTGGTTTGAAGTTCACATTATCTGCAACCAGAATAGCTACCCCTGCTCTTTTCTGGGTTCCTGTTACATGAAGTATTGTTTTCTATCCTTTGTATTTCAGTCTGTGGGTTTCCTTTTGGATTACATGGGTTTCTTGCAGACAGCATATGGTTGGATGTTTGTTCTTGATCCATTCTGCCAGTCTGTTTCATTTAATTGGTGAATTGAGGCTATTTACATTAATGGTTATAACTGTTATATATTGGTTCATTGTTGACATGTTATCTTTCTGCTGTTACATTTTTATCTTTCCATTCTGTTCAATTGTCTACCTTGCTTAGTGGCTTTTTTCTATGTGTATCTAGACTGTCTTTCAGTATTCTTTGAAGGGTTTTCTTGGTGTTCATGAAGTTCTTTGTCTTGGAAGTATCTTATTTCTCCATCCATTTTGAAGGACATTTTTTCAGGGTACATCAGTCTAGGTTGGAAATCATTTTCCTTTAGGATCTGAAATACTTCACTCCATGCTCTTCTTGACTTCATTGTTTGTGTTGAGAAGTCTGCTGTGATTCTGGTAGGCTTTACTTAATGGATGATCTGTCTTTTCTCTCTGACAGCTTTTAGTATTCTATTCTTATGTTGGATTTCTGGGATGGTGATTATTAAATGTCTGGGTGTAGTTTTATTTTGATTATGGCTATTTGGAGTTCTATATGCTACACTGATCCTGATGTCACTTTCCATTCTCATGTTTAAGAAATTTTCAGGTATTACTTCTCTAAATATCCTCTTGATATCCTTTTGTTCTCCCCTTCTTTTTCATTTATCCCTATCAATCTTAGGTTGTTTTTCTTTGCATCATCTTGTAGCTGTTGAATTGTTATTTCCTGAGTCCTTGTTATTTTTAAATTATCTTTCCTTTCCTGTTCATTAACTGCAATCTTGTCTTTGAGGTCTGAAATTCTATCTTTACTTTTGTTGAGTCAGTTTTGCCAACTTTTGATGGAATTTTTGATTTCCTGTATATTCCTTTGAATCTGCTTCATGTATTCTGTCTGTTTCTTAAATTGTTCATCCAGGGATCCTTTTTGTTTTGTTCCTCTAATTTGTTAACTGTGTCTTCTTTAGTTGTGTTGAGCATCTCTTTCATTACTTTTATCATTTATTCTTTTACTTGGGAGATTATTTCTAGTTTGAACTCCTGTAAAGCTTCCTGGAGTTGCTTCTTTATTTCAGTTGTTATTATTACAGGTATTTCAGGTGTATGGTATATATTTTCCTCTATGTACATGGCTCCTAGGCTTTCTTGGGATAGGCTGGAGGTTTGAGATTGCATTTTGCTCTTTCATTTTGTCATTTTCCTATATTTCTGTGTTTCAAGTGTTGTTCCAAAGCTTCTCCTGTAGGAAATTGTCTCCTATGCCCTCAGCTACTTGGACTGAATGGAGGTTGCTGAGCCTGATGCAATCAGGCCCTCAGCCCCTCCAATGCCACATTCAGAGTTCCAGGTAGCTGGGCAGTCACCTAACCACTGTGGATGATGGGTTATAGCTCTCCCTGGGCAAGGACCAATGCCCTGGAACTCACTTTACCTGCTCCCAACTCCTCTGATTGATAAAGGTCTCTGGGCATAATCTACTTAGGCTGCAAATCTTCCCAAGATTAGTCTAGTGTGGCTGGGAGCTGGGCAGGTCCTTGACCACTGGGAGCAATGATCTTAAAATCTCCCAGGGCTTGGGATGGTGTGCACAACTGATCCCAGCTGGCAGCTGAGTTTCCCGGATTGAAAGAAGGTTACTCGGCATGGTCCACGCAGGCCTGAAACCTCAATCAAATGGTCTTTTAACACGATGTCATGACTATTCAACAGAATACAGTATTGCCTTAATTAAACAGTTCTAGGAAACTGGATATACTGTAAAGAAGTGAAATTGGACCACTATTCATGCCATACATAAAATTAGACCAAAATTTAAGAACTAAAGTAATAAAACTCATAGAAGGATAGATACAAATAAATCTTTATAACTTTGGGTTAGGCAGTAGTTTCTTAAGTGCCACACAGAAAGCACAACTGAAAAAAGGGAATGAAAACAAACAAAAATGACATATAAATTGAGTTGTTTCAACTTAAAAGAAAGACCACAGAATGGAGTGAAAATCTTTGCAAGTTATATATGATAAAAAGCTTTTATCAATTGAAAAAGACCTAATAACCTCAATAAAAATGGATGGAGGATCTGAACATACATTTTTCTAAGTAAGATTTATAAGTATGTATTACATAATTGAAACAGTACTCAACATTGTTAGCAATTAGAGAAGTGCACATCCAAACTCAAGTGATAATCCTCTTAGTAATCAATAGATGAAAATAATTGAGATGAAAAAATAAAAAAAAAACAAGTATTGTGGAGAATATTGAACCCTCATACTCTCAAGTTTTTGTTAGGAATTTTAAATAGCAGTTTTGTCAAATTGAAAAAGAGTCTGGCCTCTTCTCAAAATGTTAAGCAGAAAGTTCCCATATGACTAAACAGTTCCTTTTTAAAAATTCACTCAAGGTAAAACATATATGCATGCAAAAATTGTGTGTGCATAGTCTTAATAGCAGTATTATTCATGACAGCCCCAAAGTGGAAATAACTCAAATGCGTAGGCACTGATGAATGGAAAAACAAAATTTGTTATTGACATACAATAGTATATTTTAATAATAAATGGAAATGAGGAACTGACATGTGCTATAAAGTGGATGAAATTTGAAAATATGCTAAGAAACAGTCATTGGAGGCAATGTATCATGTAGTCCCACTTATTTAAAATGTGAGGACTATGAAAATCTACATATATCAAAAATTGGTCAGTAGTTACGTAGTGCTGGGAGTGGGTGAGGTGGAGAGGAATGAAGAATGGATGAAAATGGGTATTTAGATATGGTTTTATTATTTTGGGTGGTAGGATAATGTAAAATTAGGTGTGATAATGATTGCAATAACACTATAATATTTTAAAACTGAGTTGTGTACTTTAAATGTGACATATTATTTATTAAATTTATCTTAATGAAACTTTTTAAAATGACTCAAATCACTGACATTGCAAAATAAGCTTATGTAAAACATTTAAGCATTTAATATTGGTATACAATTTATATTTATCTTATCTGTAAGAAGAAAAGTGAAATGCATTATTTTTTCAAAATCATTTTTTTGTCTCCATAAAGTGGTTTTAATTTATTTTGCTACTTAATTTAAAGAAGTCAATTTAAAATGAAACATTTCCTTTTTAAAAAATATTTATTTAAAGAAACTAAACAAAACAGAAAATGAGTAGAAATAATACATACTTCCAAAGAAAAAAATAAACAGTAAGAAATCACTAGTTGATTATTACAGATTGTCCTCTTACAAATAGTTATTCAAGATACTAAAGTTTAACACATAAAGTGGGGATTCAAACAGTGAGACTGCAACCAGTTCTGTTCAACTATCCAACAAAAACTTAGAAATATGGTTAATCAATCCTGTACACTTAAACATACATGCAGTTATCCATATCTTCAATTATGTTGAGATTGAACAAACCCACGGAGTCTAAAATCACTCTGAACAAAGAATAGTACTATTGCTGGTTTCACATTATGACCCTCCAGGATCAGCATTGGGTACTTTAGTGTCTCTTTTTCTTCAAAGTATCTGTTCATTTCCTCATATGTCATAAGATCAGTTCTCATAAACTGTTTATAAATTCTACACATGCATGAGTGTTAACATGTATTTCTATCCTTTCTGTGTTAGAGGGAGAAACAAAACAAAGCAATACAAAACTAAACATATTCTTATAAACATATGAAATGAAGAAGACATATAAGCCTGTTGTACAAGGAGTTCTACCACAGTTCCTGTGTTGTCTCTTGTTATCTTCAATAGAATTGGCTATATCATCAGACATAGTATAATTGAATATATCAGTACATAACAGAATTAATAAAAACAGAACTTTGTATATAGTATAAAACTTCAAAAGCAGGCAATTATTACACCAGAATGTGTATTGTAGAGTCTTGTCATCTTCAGTGTAGTGGCCTGTACTCGCAGACTTGATACTACCAATCATACAGGTTTTAAATAAAATCCTTTGATATGAAACAGCAATCAAACCAGATTTAACTAAGATCAGTTATGATAAAATAGTATAAGTCATACAGGGCTCTAGATTAAGATAATGTGAAATTAAAGATGATTACTTTGCTATATCCTGATGTTTTGGGGATAACTGTCTGTGCCCTCAAATCCAATGCAAGTAGACAACTGGAAAAGAACAAAATCTATCCAAAAAAAGAATAAAATCTATCTAAGCAGAGTGGTGCGAGTAATGTGGGTTTTAAATCCTGATACACTATTAACAATATCTTCTTCTGTCTTTTTTAAGACTCTCCCTTCCCTTTCACTTCCCCAAGGTACACTGTGCATTGTTGGGTCTGACTAAGACCCTTGGTTTAAGAATGCAGGGGACTACCTGCTATTTACCTAAGTGGTTCTGAACCTTCTCTCTCCTGGACTTGACCTCTAATTGTATTCCTTTTCCTATTAAAGCCTATCTTTCCAACTTATCCACAAATACTGGTCTAGTTGCCCCTATTACTCTCTGGTTCTCTGTCACAGAGCATTGTTTTCTCATATTTGGTTTTCAGTCCATTTACTCTTTTTCATGTTAATTATATTTCCTATAAATAGCATCTTGGTGGGCCCTGCCTCCTGATGTACTCCATGTGTGGTTCTTTTTTTTTAAAATTTAGTATATCAAGGCCATCTATATTAGAGATTATAACCAACCTTCTCTGCCTCATTTCTGTATGCTCTTTTTTTTGCCATCAGTTTCTGCTTGTCTTCTTCATTCTGTTTTATGCTCCATTGATTGAGGCCTTTCTGCCACTGTTCCTGGAATCTAGTACTTCTCTCTCTCTCTCTAGAATGCCCTGCAGTATTCTCTGTAGAGTTGGATTGGTGGTCTTGAATTTCCCAAGTTCTTCTTTGTCTTGGAAGCATCTTGTCACTCCATTAATTTCTAGAGATAGATTTTCAGGGCATATCATTCTGGGCTGGAGGTTATTTTCTTTCAGGGCTTGAAATATTTCACTCCAGGCTCTTCTTGACTTGATGGTTTGTGTCAAGAAGACTGCTGTTATTCTGATGGGTCTTCCTTTATAGGTTATCTTTTTCTTGTCTCTAACAGCTTTTAATATTCTGTTCTTATACTGAATTTCTGGGACCTTGATTATTATATGCCTGGTTGTGGCTCTGTTTTGGTTGTAGGTGGCTGGAGTTCTGTATGTCTCATACATCAGAATATCATTTCCTTTTCCTATGTTTGGGAAGTTTCCCTTGATTATTTCTATGAATAGCCTTTGTAGTTCCTTTGTTTGTACCCCTGCTTCTTCATTCACATTCTTTATTCTCAAGTTGTAGATCCTCTTGACATCTTCTAGCCTTTGTATTGTTACTGCTTGTTTCCTTATTATTTTTAAAAAGTTTTTCCTTTCATAATCACACTTTGCAAAACTGTCCTCCAGTTTGGATAATCTATCCTTAGTTTCTTTCAAGCAGTTTTGCCATCTTTCCATAGAGTTTTTAATTTCCTGGTAATCTCTTTGTATCTGCTTCATGTATTGTATATTTTGTTTATATTCTTCAGCAAATGGTTTTCTCCTTTGTTTGAGTTCTTCCCTTCTTCCATCTGTGTCAGCTTGAGGGATGCTTAGCATCTCTTTTATTAATCTCCTTATATCTTGTTTTATTTGCCTAAATATTTCACTTATGAACTCACCTATGAGGCCCTGAAAATATCTCTTTATGTCCATTGGTTTCATGTCTGGTATTGCATGTTTGCTTTTCTCATTCTCCTTTGTATTTTCCTGTCCTTGGTCAATGTTCTCAGGGTTGGGACCTGGGGACTTTTTGTTGTTGCTTCCTCTTCCCATCTTTTTTGCTTCTTCCATGAGGCTCTAGTTTCTTTCTTTTCTTTTTTTTTTTTTTTTTATTTAAGAGGAAAAAGAGAAAAACACAAAACAAACCAAAGCGGCGTAAGGGTACACGCAATACAGAACTACAAAAAACAAAACAAAACAAAACAAAACAAAACAAAAAAACATAACAGTAAGAAATCACCTGTTAGTAGATTACACACTATCTTCTTGAAAATAGTTCCTCAAATCACAGTATCAAAGAACACAAGGTGGACATTCAAACAGGGAGACTGCAAACAGCTGTGTTCAATGTTCCAAAAACATTGATAAAGTCAGCTATTTAACACCCCCAAACACACTTGCTGTTATATCCGTTAGAGCTCTTTTTCTTTTTTTTTCCCTCTCTTTTTTACAACAAAATTTACACATCTTGGATTTTATTACTCCTTAGTGCTTATTACTTTCTTTGGGGGGGGGAAGAATACAGTCAAATATGGCAAAACAAAGCTGTCAGTCAATACCAAGGATAGACATAGCACATGGTGTAGAACAGAGTACAAGTTTATCAACAATGGTTATCAACGTTGTCCCTTGTTTCCTTAAAAAGAATTGTCTATCTTATTAGATATTATAAAGTTGGACAAAACAGTAGAGAACAAGACCAAAAAAACTTAGGCATTGTAAACATTACAGGACTTCCAAAGAAGACAATAGTCAAACCAGAATGGGTATCTTAGTGAATCTTATTGTCTTTAAAGTAGTTGCCTATGTCTTCAAACTTGATACTATCATATAGAATGGAACAGAGTCTAATCAGTCAAAACAAGATCGTGGGAGTACTACAGGACTTCAAAACAAGTTAATAGGAAATCGAAAAGAGTTACTATTTATATATCCTAATTTTTTGAATTTTTTCTTTAATTAAGACAAACATAAGAAATGACTAAATAATTTTTTTTGAAACAATAAGGGGGAGATTGAGATAAAACAGGACATAACAATATAACAATAGAGGTCACAGCATGACTGTTTCAACAACCTAGTACTTCACCACCTTATAACTTGACTTAATAGTAGTTACCATAGTGTCTTTTTCCTTGAAATATTTGGATAAAACTTCATATACTCTAGCTTCAAATATTTTCATATCAAGAAGCCCAGAATAAAGCCTTTCTAATTAATGAGTGTCTAATTTCTTTCTTTGTTGGTTACAGTTCTTCTGAAGCACCACTGCAGTGTGCTAGTGAGTTGCAGACTTGGACAGTGTATCCTGGCCCCTCCCCTTTGGATCAGTCAAGATACTGAGGCCTGCACTGTATTACTATGCACCACCTCTGCATCTGATCAGTCAAATGTCTGAGGCTTCACTGCATTACTGTGGTTAGTGTGCGCCACTGCATAGGGAATTAATTTTGGATAACCTATTGGGTCTCAGCCAGGTCATATGACCCAGACCTAGCTCACTCCAACAATCCTGTTCAGGAAGGGAACAACTGACTGATGTCACTACTGCCATTTTTACTTGCCAGTCCTGCCCGGTCCCAGAATGTCATGAGCCCCCCTTTCTGTGGAATGGCTTCACTCCCATCACTCTCTACAGGTTGATGCAGACTTCCTGCCAGTTTAGCTGTCTGTTCAGCTGGCAAGCCTCCAACCTCAGTGTGACTGCGCCTCCAGTGAGTCGAAGCCACGGGAACTTGGATGGCTTGGCAAGTCGCCCACTGTGGTGGGAACACTGAACCTTTAGCTATTCCAATAATAGCACCTGGACTGTATGTCTGGTTGGTTCTTCTCAACTTACTTTCTTCTTGGGATGAGAGAATTCATCTTCCTCTGTTTGGGGCTCCCCATGCTGTATTATGTTGAATTCTAAGTTGACTATCGCAGAAGCCTCTGTAGCCTGTTTATATCTATCCACCATCTTTGCTCCACCCCTCTTTTTTCATCATATTTCATGTTTTAATGGGGACGTAAGCTGATGCTAAATGATGGGGAGAAAGGAGATTCATTTTGATTGTATTGAAATTTTTCAAAATCATCTACATTTGTGCTACTTGTAAAAACAAACTTTATTACCTATGACATTTTAGTCAACAGACTTTCTAAACATTTTTTGAAGAGTAATTTTTATCCTATAAGTAGATTTATAAATTTCAGTTCCACAGTCATATGTTCAGAAAAGTTCAACTGACTAAAGAGTAAAAAAATAAATTATGGTTCTAATATGAAATGATGGTTGTTATTGAAATGTGTTGAATTATTTTCATTTCATGTACTGGTAGTTCTGTGTCCAACACCATTGTTAGGTGAAAGTAGCTGCATCACACATTAAACAAATAGTTTATTTTCTAAACAAGGCTAAGTGAAATTGGGAAGAGAGTGCACAAAACTCAATTGGATCTTGAATAAAAACCTAACACTTAAAAATGGCCATTAATAATAAGGGAAAATAGTGTTTCAAAAAAGATGACAAGAAATTGTCTTCACTATGAAAATGAGTTTTTATTTTTAATATTTTTTATTTTAAAGAGAAAAAATAGTAAAAATGATGATACAAAAATTCAAAACAGGATAATGGGAGACTAACAATTGTTAATATATTTCTTATTGTTATCTTCAAATTATTTGCACAGATTGCAAGATATAGGCATGAAAAATTGATCAAATAGGATAAGCACAAAACTTTCTTTCCAATGAAATTTGTAGAATAACTATCTTAAAAATATCATATATATTTAATTATTTTTCCTTTTGCCTTCCTTGTTTTCTCCTTTCCCCATCCCAGTTTCTATTTATTTTTGAACAGATTCTTTCCATTTCATCATTTCTATTGCACATTTTGGGTCTCATTTATTCTTTTAGCTTCTCAGACTAGGGAAATAATATGGTGTTCACACATATGAATGCTGATTTATTTCACTTATGAATAAGGTCTCAAATTGCATCCATCCACCTATAAAAGTCTGAAGTTTGTTGTTCTTTATAGCTGAGTAGTACTTCACTGTATGAAAAGATCACATCCTTTTTATCCATTCATCAGTTGATGAGAATATGGGTTGTTTCCAAGATTTAGCTATTACAAATTGTGCTGCTGTAAACATTAATGCACATATATTGCTATGGTATGATGTTTTTAATTCTTCTAAGATAATGCATAGAAGGGTAACAGCTGGGTTAAATAGGACTTCTAATTCTAGATTTCAAGGAATCTCCGCACTGATTTTCACAGTGATTTTACCAGGAGGCATGCCCACCAATAGTGCAGAAAGATTCCTTTTACCTCACCCCAACATTCTTTGTAATTGGTTGACTACTTGATGATAACTATTCTTTGTGGGATGAGATGGAACTTCAGTGTTTTTTAACTTACATCTCTTGAATTACTAATGATGTTGAACACATTTTTGTTATTTTTATTTTTTCATCTGAGAAATACGTATTCATCTCAGATGTCCAATTTTGG
Organism: Cavia porcellus; assembly: GCF_034190915.1. Lineage (NCBI taxonomy): Eukaryota > Metazoa > Chordata > Mammalia > Rodentia > Caviidae > Cavia > Cavia porcellus. The sequence goes on along the minus strand of NW_026947513.1, from coordinate 42,345,597 downwards.
ATTGGGTCTTTGAATTTGGGAAGTGTTATTACGTGTTTTAGATATAAGCCCTTTGTCAGAGGGACTTCTGGTAATAATTATTTCCCACTCTTTGTGTTATTTTTCACTCTGTTGGTGATTTCTTCTGATATGCAAAAGCTTTTAATAAGATGAGTTCCTATAACTAAAAATCCCCCCCACCCCCAGCCAGTATACTTCAGTTTCTTAGTTGCCCAGGTAATATTCCGGTTACAGTTCCGGTTGCTTCTGTCTCTTAGAAACAGCTAGTTACTGTGATACATAACTGGTTTCCGTGATGCACATTATACAGCACAATCCCCAACTGACAAGCTATGCTGCCCCTGTATTTCCTGTTTGCTTATGCAATATAATCTCTAGACCACCGGAGATCAGGGCCTGATATTTTGGAAATGATCCTGATCAATTCCCATCAATGCAAATAAATTACTGTGCTGCCACCCATACCCCTGCAGCCAGCTAAAGTTTCAGCATCTGTGTCACTAGCCCTGATCTCCCATTCCCTACCCATACTGAGAAGGCAATAAAAGTTTCTATTTCAAAACATTTTATTCTTTTTTCTGTGTTCATCCTTGTGAGTTTATTGTAATAGATAGCTACATCACTAGCATCAAGGCCTCTCCGGCTCAGTTTGGCTCAGTTTCCAGTTGTGTTGCTGGGCTATAGTAAGATTTTATCCTAGAACTTCCCAGTATTCTGGAAGGGAGAAAAGCTGATTACAACATCCTAGCTAAAGTAGAATAATTAGAAATAACAATAGCATAAAGCACAGTTTAGAAACTGAACAACTGTGGTAACTGTTAATTTTGTACCTTAAACCATAAAAGCAAAATTTACAGTTATATAACAGCACCTATCATAAGTTGGAAGCTTACACTCAAAGTGTGTACCCTTGGTAGAGTGATTTTACTCTGCAGTGAGGAAATTTATAAAGGAAAATAGATTTTACAAAGCTAATGCAAGTAATGAAAGTAGAAGCAGGGTTCAAGGACAAAATATGATCATGTAAGCTTCAGGAAACTTCAATAGAGGGCAGAAGAGAAACAATAAAGGAGCAAGGAAGAGATTATCTGAGCTTGGTCTCTGGTTTATGGGAGTGTCTTGGTTACTTTTCTCTTCTTGCTGAGACAAAAATACCTACCACTCAATATTAAGGAAGAAAGATTTATTTATCTCACAGTTTGTGGAAATTTCAGTTGGTTCCAAATCAGGATGGCATGACACAGCAAAGCAACAAGAGCAAAAGTTAAACAGCAAGTCTCTTTTTCTCCCGTATGTTGTACACAGGCCACCCCTCTGTCCACAGGACAGTGTAGCACTCATAAAATTTCCCTGCTTTTCTTTTGCACAGGACAACGATATTTACAAAGTAAGAATTCTGCTGAGTCCTTTAGTTAAACTTCTAAACTTCTCAAGTTGTCACTTCTCAACCATAAAAGGGAGTGATTAGTTTTCTGTGACTTGAGTTCTCCAGGCATTTAGAAAGTAGTGGGGAGGAGCACCCCCCACCATCCACCTGATTCTACTCAGTGTGTTTTTGTCCCCAAGCATGATTGTTTCATCCATCTTACCACCTATTGGCTTGTATTGTTACTGATATTTATTTTTCCAAGTTTCTTGTCCCACCTGCATGTGATATGCTCTCTAGTTGGAGTACACCTTGTGTTGCTGGCATTTCCACTGGTTGCCTGGTCCTACTGACCTAGAAGAGAAGAACTGGTCATATGGACTTTTCTTGGGGCTGGTAGTAGGTTCTGCTACTGGAGTCTCCCTGTCCAGCTGATAGACTGAAAATGATTTTTAAAATCACTTCAACTCTGATATCTCTTCAGTCTGATTTAAATTAACACTGATACTACAATAAAAAAAGAAGCCTTAGTTTTAGGGCTTAAAACTGTTTCCCTGATTTTATCATCTTTACAATTTTTTTTTTTGGTCTTTTTCATTTTTATCAGTACCAGGGATCGAACTCATGACTGCCTGCTTGCAAGGCAGGTGCTTATGCCGCTGAGCTAAATTCCCAGCCCACATCTTTAAAATTTTTTTATTTTAAAGAGAATAAAACAAAAGAGAACAGAACAAAGCAAATCAGAATAGAACAATGCAAGCAATATAGCACTTCACAGCAAGACAACCAGCCATCAATAGTATCTACCATAATGTCTCTTTTCTTCAACATAATTGAGCATACCTTCACCCACAATAATATCAAACATAACAAAATAGTATAAAACCATTCAGAGAATGAAAGCATTACAGGACATCAAAACCAAATAACAGGAAATGAACAATGGCTACTATAATATTTCATTTTTCTCAAAAAAATTGTGTATATCATCTCATGTAATAAAATCACATAAAACACAACAGGATAGAGCAAATCAAAACAAGAACAAAAGCATGGTAGGACTTCAAAACAAGATGATAGTACATCAGCAATGGCTGCCATAATGTGTTGTTTTCTTCAAAATAGCTATTCATACCAATACACATAATAAACTCAAACAAAACAGAATAAAACCCATCAAACCAATGAATGAAATCATTATGACTTCAAACCATTATAATAGGAAACCATAAAACATCCCATTATATTAAAAATAGCTGCCCCTACCATCTGACAGCACAAAACTTAACAAAATAAGACAGAAAAAGCCAAACCTAACAAAATTGTGTAAACAGTACAAGAGTTCAAGATAAGACAATAAGAAATTGACAGTAGTTTGTACCTTTCCCTCCCAGGCATTTCCTCCCCTTTGCTCTTACATTAACTATTTTGCTTTTGGATCCCATTAACTCTTTGTGTTTCTTATTCTAGGGTTCATGTGTATGAGTTCAAACTGTTTTGGCCATGAGCATGCTGTTCAGTTGCGTCTATTTACCTGTAGGGCCTTAGATTATTCTACTTTATAGCTGGGTAGCTTTCCACTGCTTGAAAATATCATATCTTTTTTATCCATTCTGAAATTAATAGGAAAGCTACTCTTGCTTTTGTTTTTTTCCCCCTTTGGTCTCCTGTCACATGAAACAATTGTTTTCTCTCCTTTGATTTTCAGTCTATGAATTTCTTTTCCAGTTACATGTGTTTCTTGTATACAGTATATTGAATCTTATTTCTTAATCCACTCTTCCTGTGTTTCTTTTTATTACTGAACTTTTTATCTCTGTTCAGCTGATAGACTGAAAATGATTTTTAAAATCACTTCAACTCTGATATCTCCTCAGTCTGATTTGAATTAACACTGATATTGTGATCAAAAAAGAAGGCTTAGTTTTAGGGCTTAAAATTGTTTCCCTGATTTTATCATCTTTAAAATTTTTAAAAATTTTAACTATATCAATACAGTCAGCATACATCGGTTTGTCTTTGCACTGCTATCCTGTTGTTGGCCCTCCACTTTTCCCCTTCATTCAATTGCCTGTCTTGTTTGGTGATCTTTCTCTGCTGCTGTTCCTGGAACCATGGTCATCTTTATCCCTCTCTAGAATATTCTTTAGCATTCTCTGTAGGGTTGGTTTGGTAGTCATGAATTCCATTGCTTTTTATCATGAAAGTATCTTATTTTTCCATCAATTTTGAAAGAGTTTTGCAGGGTAGAGAAATCTGGGTTGGAAGTTGTTTTCTTTTGGAATTTGAAACACTTCACTCCAAACTCTTCTTGACTTGATGGTTTGTGTTTCTAAGTCTGCTGTGATTCTGACTGGCTTTCCTTTATATAGGTGATCTGTCTATTTTCTCTAACAGCTTTTAATACTCTTTTCTTTTGCTGAATTTCTTGGATCTTGATTATTATATGTCTGGATGTGGATTTACTTTGGTTATGGCTAGTTGGAGTCCTTATATACCTCACTTCTCTGTATGCCAGATTCATTTTCCATGTTTGGGAAGTTTTCTTTTATTGCTTCTGTGAAAGTCTTTTTAATTTCATTTGTGTTGACCCCTGCTTCTTCATTGATAACCTATCACTCTTAAATTATGCTTCTTTGCATCATCCTGCAGCCATTGAATTGTTATTTCCGATTCCATGTTATTTTTAAGAGATCTTTCCTTTCATGATCACTAGCTGCAATCTCATCTTCAAGGTTTGAAAGTCTATCTTCAGTCTCTTTCAAGAAGTTTTTCCAGCTTTCAATTGAATTTTTAATTTCCTGCATCTCTCTTTGAATCTGTTTCATGCATTGTAATTCCTTTCTACATTCATTCAAGGTTTCTATCATTTTCCTGTGCTCCTCTTTTTTGTCTATGTCTTCTTTAGACCTGCTGAACAATTCCTTCAGTATGTTTGTGATTTCTTCTTTTACCTGAGACATTATTTCTGATTTGACTGCTTTTAAAATTTTATGAAGTTGTTTCCTTACTTGAGTTGCTCTCCTCTCAGAGATTTCAGGTGTGTGGCTTTCATTTTCTTCCATGACCATATCTCCCAGACTTACTGTGTGTGGACAAGAGGTCTGAGTTTGCCTTTTGCTCCTTTATCTTGACATTCTCCTCAGTTCCTCCCAACCAGCTTGTTGGGGGGCCCCAGTCACTTCCCATGTTGGCTGCCCCTAGGCAGTGTAGGGTGATGGGACAGGCACCTGTGTTCCTCTAATTTCAGATTTACAGGGAGGTAGTATGGTATGGATCAGGCTTCTGCAGAACCATGCAGCTACACTGTGGCTTTGCCGATGGTCAGGGTGCATGTAGGTTGAGCTGCTTCTCTCAGCCTTTGTGTCTACACTAGGACTCCCATGATGGTGGCAGACACACAGTGGTGTGTTTGTCTGATTCTGCTAGTGGATGATGAGTGCCTGAGGGAACAAAGGGCCTCCCATGGTGGCCTACAGATGCTCAGGGCTTACCTGGCTGTGTGTCCCTGATACTGCTGGCTGCCTGTAGAAAGAAGCCTTCCAGTAGTAGCTCCTTGAAGGTGAAGGTGAATCTGCTGCTTTTCCCTGCCTACACTGGCTGCCTGTAGGACATGGCCTTTTAGTGGCAGCCCACAGTGGACAGAGGTGGATCTGTACGTGGCTCTTCTCCTGGTTCTCTCTGCCTGTGCTGGGCTCAGTGGAGGAAAGGATCTTCTGGAGGTGGCACCTGGCAGGCTGATTCTATCATCTTATTAGTCAAGGTGGACTTTTGAATAACATTTGGTGAAGGATCAGTGAGTAAACATTTTTGGCTTTGTGGACTATAAAGTGTTTGTCACAACTATTCAACATTACCATTGTAGTGTGAAAGCAGACATAGACAATAGATAAATGAATGAGCATGACTATGTTGCAAAAAAACTTTATTTGCAAAAGTAAGACAATGGGCAATAACTTGCCTACCTTTGCTTTAAAGTTTAATTTGCTTGAGAGTAACGGATTTCTCACTGGTCTAAATTACTCTTGAGGAGGAGTTTAGATGTGTCTAGAGGGAGGATAGTTGGTTTCTTTGAATACAGCAGGATGGTTTCCTCAAGATATTTATCTAGTTTAAAAAACAAACTTATTTTCTAAAATAAAACATTTATTTTTATTTGAAAAGGCTAAGGGGAATCTCTTATGTTAGAGCTTTAACTTTTCCTAAATGAATTAAAAAATCTTCAGCTATTATGTTGTTTGGCTTTTAAATAGAATATTTGCATTTGCATCTGTCTTTTCTATATCTAACTTTATGGCTGCATTTTCAGATTTAGCAAATAAAAACATAGAATTCTCAGTTAAAGTTTAATTTCAGATAAACAATAATTTTTTTGTTAAAAATAAGTTTCGTGTTGTATTTAGTGCACCCAAGAATGTAAATTCAAATTTTTGATAGACATCTCCATTTTTTAATGGCAACCCTAGTTTATCTTGACATTGTCAAAACATACTCAGAAAAAGCTGTCATTTACCATTATAGGGATTTATCACCATTATTAAACTTTTCTCTAAAAGTTCTTTCATCAACTTGTCATATATTTTGCTGAAGTGCTTTTTTCCATAATAATTTTAGACCGCTATATCCAAAACATATTGTGTATGTTATTCACCTTTAAAATACCTAATCATTGGTTTTTAGTGAATTTTATAGTTTTTCTTGTCTCCTGGTTTTCTTAACTACCCAATCAACCAACCCAATATACACATCAATGTTATACAATGTCTGTTTATCAACTCACCATTCCTTTTCTCTAGTATTTTAGATTTTTATAGCACCCAATGATTTTTACCTCACACTTTGATATCCAGACATTGTAATATATGCATAAATAAAATTTTCATTAACATTTTGAAATTTTAGCAAGATAGTCCTTCATTATTTGAAAAAAATAAAATAGTGCTAGTGCACTAATATTTTAAAATATAAAGTATTTTATATAAAATATAAGATATTAGTTAAGAAACTAGAAGTAAAAGAAAATTCTGACCTGTCGACTGAGATTACCCAGCAAGGAGTAGAAAAGAGAAGTTAAGAAAATATGAGCAAGGGAAGCCAAAGAGAAAATATGGTCCCCTGTATGATGGTTGGATGGTACAATAAAAGAAAAAGTGAGAAAACTGGCTCACTTTCTAAAAGGAAAATAGATTTAGGTTGATTGTCTTTGGTACATATAAATTGGAGGGATAATTTTTGTGGCTGGTAATTATAAAGTAGGAAAGAATCACAACTGGAATTAAGTGTTATTAAGAAAAAAGTTGAGAAAGAACAGTTTGGAGATACAAGGAAGAGTGGAGAATGAAAAGAAGTATTTTTTTCAGTCTTATTTTTTATTTAAAAAAATTTTTTTTTGTCTTTTTCCTTTTTATTGGTACCGGGGATCGAACTCATGACTGCCTGCTTGCAAGGCAGGGGCTTATGCTGCTGAGCTAAATCCCCAGCCCCTATTTTTTAAATTTTAAAGAGAAAAAAGTCAGAAATCACAGCAAAGCAGTTTCAAAACAGGCTAATAGAATAACAATAATCAACACATTACTTATTGCTATATTCACAGTAGTTGTTCAAAGTACAAGATATAGGCATGAAACACTGTCCAGAAAATTACTGACACAAAACTTTGCCTCCATGAACCAAGAGAAACTAAAGGACAGCCTTCTTTAAGGAGAGTGCAACCCAAGGACATAAACAAACAGAGACAAGGCACATCAGAGTCATCCTGAAGCCTGGCAACCGCACCTGCCACAGCATCCTCACTGTAAGGAGCAGGCAAGTCTGCCCAACACTGAGAATAGGGGAGATCCTGTGTGGAGAGTGTGGGATGCACTGCAGTATGTTAGAACTCAGGACAAGAAAGATATGGTTGCATTTATGTGTCAACTTAACAGGGTTAAGGGATGCCCAGATAGCTGCTAAAACATCATTTTTCAAGCGTTTGAGTAAGGGTGTTTCTGGAGGAGATTAGTATTCAATCAGTAAGATCTGCCCTTACAAAGGTGGATGGACACTGCCCAATCCATTGAGAGCCCAAATAGGACAAAAAGGTGGAAGATGAGGGAATATTTCTGTTTGAGCTGGGACATCCGTCTTCCTCTTACATCATCAGGCTTCCCATACCCCCAGGCCTTAGAGATGTACCAGACTGAGAGTCACTCTAATGGCTTCCTGGTTCTCAGGCATTCTAACTCAGATTGGCTTATGCCTTTGGCTCTCCTGGTTCTTCCGTTCGTAGATGTCATATTACGAGGGCTTCTCAGACTCAACAATCACATGAGCCAATTCCTACAACAAATCATATGTGACAGGTTTGGGGTCTGCACCTGTGGTTCCAGCTACTCAGGAGGCTGAGACAGGAGAATCACTTAAGTCTAGGAGCTTGACGCCAGTCTGGATAGTAGATCCTATTTCTTTTTGTTGTTTTTATTTTTTATTTTAAAGAGATTAAGACAAAAGAGGACACAACAAGGAGATGAGAACAGAACAATTTAAGCAACACGGTATTTCACCACAAGACAACCCGATATAACAGTAGCTACCATAATGTCTCTTTCTTTGAAATAGTTGAGCATACCTTGATATACAATAGCATCAAACATAAGAAAAGCTATAAAACCATTAAAGAGAATGAAAGTATTACAGGGAATTCAGAAACAAATAATAGAAAATGAACAATGGCTACTATATTATCTCATTGTCCATAAAAATTGGTTTATATATCACACATAATAAAATCCAGTAAGGTAAAACATGACAGAACCAATGGAAACAGAAGAAAAAAAGCATAGTAGGACTATGCTTGTTCAAAACAAGATGATATTAAATCAGCTCTGGCTATTATAGTATCTTGTATTTTTCTTTTTTCTTTTTTTGGTCTTTTTTTGAGACGGGATATCCCTATTCAGTTCAGGCTGGCTTTGAGCTCATGTTGTAGCCCAGGCTGGTCTTGAACTCACAACGATCCTCCCACCTCAGCCTCCTGAGTGCTGGGATTACAGGCATGAGTCACCATGCCTGGCTGTATATCTTGTATTCTTCAAAATAGCTGTTCATAACATCACAGATAATAAAATCAATTCAGGATAAAACCATTTCAACTAATGAATGAAAACATTGTAAGGCTTCAAAGCAATGTAATGGGGAATCATGATTACCATAAACTCTTATGTACTTTTACTGTTTCTTACACTGGGGAGACTACACAGTATTTATACAGGTGAGTTTGATTTATTTTGCTTATGAGTACGGTCTCAAGTTGCGTCCATTTATTTATAAATATCTCAATTTGATCATTATTTATAGCTGAGTAGTACTTCATTGTATAAAAATACCTCATCTTTTTCTAACCCATTCCTCAGCTGATGGACACTTAGGTTGTTTCCAAGATCTGGCTATTACAAATTGTGCTGCTAGAAACATGGGTGCACATATATCACTGTGGTATGATGTTTTCAGTTCCTTTGGGAATATGCCTAGAAGTGGAATAGCTGGAACAAATGGGAGTTCCAATCCCAGCTTTTTGAGGACTCCCCAGACTGATCTCCACAATGGTTTCACCACTGTATACCAACAGTGCAGGAGAGTTCCTTTTTTCCCACAGCCTCTCCAGCATTTGTTGTTGGTAGTTTTCTTGATCCTGGCCATTCTTTCTGGAGTAAGATGGAATCTTAGTGATGTTTTAATTTGCATTTCTCTAATGACTAGTGATGATGAACATGTTTTCATGTATTTACTTTCCATTTGTGCTTCTTCCTCTGAAACTTTGTGTTCATCTCTGATGCCCATTTTTGGATTGGGTCTTTTAATTTTAGGGGTCTGATTTTTAAAAATTCTTTATATGTTTTAGACAGAAGTTCTTTGCCTGAGGGACAGTACACTAAGATTTTTTTTTCCAATTTGTGAGTTTTTTTTTTCACTATGCTGGAGATTTCTTTTGATATGCAGAAACTTTTTAATAAGACATGATTCTAGTTATTGATTCTGGGAAGTACTTCCCATGTGGTTTGATTCCTGTTCAGGAATTCTCTACCTACCCCTATGTCTTCAAGATTTTTATCAAATTTTGTCTTGCAACAGATTTAGTGTTTCTGTTTTAATATTCAGATCTTTGATCCATTTAGATTTTAGTTTAGTACATGGTAGGCATGGGTGTGGTTTTAGTTTTTGGCATATGGAGAGTCAGTTTTTCCGGCACCATTTATTAAAGAGACTGTCGTTTTTCCAGTGAACATGTTTGGCCCCCTTATCAAAGATAAGGTGGTTGAGTGTGTTTGTAGTTGTTGTATCTTCTAATATATTCCATTGACCTTCAGCTTTGTTTTTATTCTAGTACCATGTTGATTTTATTACAGTACCTGTGTAGTATAACTTCAAGTCAGCGATTGTGCTGCCTCCTGCCTTGCCTTAGCTGCTTAGAATGGCCTTTGCTATTTTAAGTCTCTTCTGGTTCCAGATGAATATTAGGAGTGATTTCCCCTAAATCTATGCGGTATGTCGATGGTAGTTTCATTGGGATTTTACTGAATCTGTATAACAGTTTTAGGAGAATGGCCATTTTCACAATATTTATTCTTCATATCCATGAACGAAGGATGTCTTTCCATTTTTGGGATCCTCTTCTATTTTTTTCAGGGTATTATAATTTTCCCTGTATAGATATTTTACTTCTTTTGTGGGATTAATTCCTAAGTATTTCATTGTTTTGGATGCTAGTTATGAAGGATGTGGCTTCTCTTATTTCTCTCTCCATGATTTTGTTGTTAGTGTATAATAGGAATGGTATTGATTTTTGAGTATTGATTTTTATATCCAGCTATATTGCTGAATTTATTTATTATATCTAGGAATCTTTCAATGGAGTTTTCGGGGTCTACTATGTAGCGTATCATATCATATGCAAATAATGATAATTTAGTTTCCTCTTTTCCTGTCTTTACTCCATTTATTTCTCTCTCTTGTCTAATTGCTCTGGCTAGTATTTCTAGTACTATGTTTAATAGGAGCAGTGATAAGGCATATCCTTGTCTTGTGCCTGATATTAAGGTAAAGGCCTTCAGTTTTTGGCCATTTAATATGATGTTGGATGTTGGTTTGTCAAAAATGGTCTTTATCATATTGAGGTAAAGACCATCTATTCCAAATTTCTGTAAGATTCTTATCATGAATGAGTGCTGGACCTTATCAAAAGCTTTTTCTGCATCTATAGAAATGATCATGTGATTCTTACTTTTGGCTTTATTGATATAGTAGATTACATTTATTGATTTATGTATGTTGTATCACCCCTGCATTTCTGGGATGAATCCCACTTGGTTGTGGTGTATAATCTTCTTGATATTTGCTGCATCCTGTTTGCCAATATTTTATTGAGGATTTTTGTATCTGTGTTCATTCAGGAGGTTGGTCTATAGTTCTCTTTTTTAGTTGGGTCTTTCTCTTGTTTTGGTACTAGAGTAATATTTATTTCCAGGGATGACTTAGGAAGAATTGCTTCCCGTTTGATTTCATTGAAAAATTTTAGGCGTGTCAGCATTAAGTCTTCTTTGTATTTCTTGTAGAATTCTGCAGTGAATCTGTCTGTATCTGGGTTCTTCTTTTTAGGTAAGGACTTAATTACATTTTCAGTTTCATTAATAGAAATTGGGTTATTCAGCAGTTTTACATCTTCTTGACCCAGCTTTGGTACTTCATATGTTTCTAGGAATCTGTTCATTTCCTCTTTGTTGAACCTATGAGAGTAGAGGTTTTTGAAACAGGGGTTGATGATCTTTTGTGTTTCTATAGAGTCTGTAGTGATTTTACCTTTTTCATTCCTTATTGCATGAATTTGAGCTTTTTCTTCCATTTTTAAAATAAGGTTGGCTAGGGGCTTATCAATTTTATTTATTCTTTCAATGAACCAACTGTTTGATTCATTGATTCTTTGGATTGTTTTCTTAGTCTCTATTGCATTAATTTCTGCTCTCATTTTTATAATTTCTTTCCTTCTTTTGGCTTTGGGTTTGACTTGCTCTTCTTTTTCTAAATGTTTTAGGTGTAACATCATGTTGTTTATTTGTATTAATTCAATTTTCCTGATGTGGGAACTCAGTGCAATAAATTTTCTTCTGAGGACCACTTTCATTGCATCCCAGAGATCCCGGTGAGATATATTTGTATTTTCATTTGCTTGTAGTTATTGTTTAATTTCTTCTTTAATTTCCCTTGTGACCCAGTGCTTGCTTAAGAATGTATTATTCAATTTCCATGTGTTTTTGGGGTTTTGCAGTTTCTTTTATCATTAATTTCTAGTTTCATGGCACTATGATCTGATAACATGTATGGGATAATTTCAGTTTTTTGCATTTACTTGAATACGTTCTCTAGGCTAGCAGATGGGCTATTTTAGAGACTGTTCCATGTACTGCTGAGAAGAATGTATACTGTGATGTTGTTGGATGGAACACTCTTTATGTGTCTGTCAAGTCCATTTGTTTACAGGTATGATTCAGTTCTGTTATTTCTTGGTGATTTTCTGTCTGGTTGATCTGTCCCTGGCTTCAGTGGTGTGTTAAGGTCTCCTGTTATAATTGTGTTATTGTTTATTTGATTTTTCATTTCTGTTAATACTTTCTTTGCTTAACTGGGTGTTCTGGAATTTGGTGCATATATATTTAAGATTGTTATCTCTTCCTCTTGAAATTTTCCCCTAAGTAGTAGGTAGTGACCTTCTTTATCTCTTAGGATCATTATTGGTTTGAAATTCACATTGTCTGCAAACAGAATAGCTACCCCTGCTTCTTTTTGAGTTCCTGTTGCATGAAGTATTTTTTTTTCCCATCCTTTGACTTTCAGTCTGTGAGTATCCTTTTGGCTTAGATGGGTTTCTTGCAGACAGCGTATGGTTGGATATTTTTTCTTGATCCATTCTGCCAGTCTGTTTCATTTAATTGGTGAATTGAGACCATTCACATTATTAGTTTTAACTGTTATATGTTGGTTTATTGTTGACATGTTATCTTTATCTTTTGATTCTGTTTAATTGTCTGCCTTGCTTAGTGGTTTTTCCTATGTGTATTTAGAATGTCTTTCAGTATTCTTTGCATATTTGGTTTGGTGATCATGAAGTTCTTCAGCTGTTCTTTGTCATTGAAGTGTCTTATTTCTCCATCCATTTTGAAGGGAAGTTTTGCAGGGGACATCAATCTAGGTTGGAGATCATTTCCTTTAGGATCTGAAATACTTCACTCCATGCTCTTCTTGACTTCATTGTTTGTTTTGAGAAGCCTGCTGTGATTCTGACAGGTTTTCCTTTATAGGTGATGTGTCTTTTCTCTCTGACAGCGTTTAGTATTCTATTCTTATGTTGGATTTCTGGGATGGTGATTATTATATGTCTGGTGTAGTTTTATTTTGGTTATTGCTCTTTGGAGTTCTGTATGCTTCATTAATGCTAATGTAAGTTTCCATTTTCATGTTTGGGAAATTTTCAGCTATTACTTTTATAAATAGCCTCTTGATATCATTTGTTTTGTTCCCTTCTTTTTCCTTTATTCTTATCAATCTTATGTCATTTTTCTTTGCATCATCTTGCAGTTGTTGAATTGTTATTTCCTGATTTCTTGTTATTTTTAAAAATCTTTCCTTTCCTGTTCACTAGCTGCAATCTTGTTTTTGAGGTCTGAAATTCTATTTTCACTTTCACTGAGGCAGTTTTGACAACTTTCAATGGAATTTTTGATTTCCTGGTTATCTCTCTGAATCTGCTTCATGTATTCTGTTTGCTTCTTATATTCTTCATCCAGGGGTTCTATCTTTTTGTTTTGCTCCCCTAATTTTTAACTATGTCTTCTTTAGATGTGTTCACTACTTTTATCATTTATTTTTTTACCTGGGAGATAATTTCTAGTTTGAATCCCTCTAAAGATTCCCGGAGTTGCTTCTTTATTTCAGTTGCGATTATTTCAGATATTTCAGGTGCAAGGCATATATTTTCTTCTATGTTCATGGCTTTTTGGGGTGGACTGGTAGTTTGAGATTGCATTTTGGTTTTTCATTTTGTCATTTTCCTACATTTCCATGTTTCAAATGATGTTCCAAAGCTTCCCCTGGGCATGTTGGAAATAGTCTCTTGTGCCCTAGGCTCCTTGGACTGAATGGAGGTTGCTGAATGTGGTTCAGTCAGACAAAAAAACCTGCAGAGCCCAGTTTCATGAGGCTGGAAATTGGGCGGGTCCTTGACCACTGGGAGCGATGATCTTAAACTGTCCCTGGGCCTCCACTGCCAGTGTGCAGGAACTCACCTCTGGCAGCTCAGTTCCCTTGATAGAAAGAAGGTCACTGGGGAGTGGCTAGGCAGGCCTGAAACCTGCAGAGCCCAGTCTAGTGTAGTTGAAAGTTGGGCAGGTCCTTAACCACTGGGAGTGATGATCTTAAACTCTCCCTGAGCTGGCACCAGTGTGCTGGACACCAAAAAGAATGTATTGAAATATCATTTTGCAATTTTTGTGGTTGTGAAGTCAGAGAAACTTCTTTCTGAACATTTCTATGAATGAGACACAAAGCAAATCAAGCTGAGGTTTTGGGGATAACAGGGAAGAATGAAAGAATGAGTTAAGAACTATTTGGATCACTGGAGAACACGAGGTTCCAGGAGATATCAGTGAACAGAAACTGACAGTTGCATCAGCCATTTTTGTAGGATATTTGTGAGGTGAATTTGCAGAGAAAGTGCATATGTATATGTTTGTTCAATCCAAGGAAGTTTTTTTCTTGGCATGTAGGAAAGGAAAGAAAAATAAATAAAAGACACTGAAAGTACTAACAAAGGAGTACAAAATCATTAGGTTTAGAATCACCAAGGATAAGTGAGATCTCTCAGTCGTTTTCTTATCACTGGGACAAATACCTTAGTCCTTTAACTTTATGGAAGAGAGATTTATTTAGGCTCATGGTAGCAGTTCCTGATCAGCTGGGTCCAAGGTATGGAGGAAGGATCTGATGGAGGAAAGCTAGTCTTGTTATAGTGGTCTAGAAGCAGAAAGAGAAGAGGAGCCAGGAAGGAGATATACTCTTCCGGATCATACTGCCAGTGAGCTGTCTTTCTTCTCTCCTGACCAGATCCCCTCCTAAGATTACATACAGAAATGGACACATAGATCAGCATACATCCCCGTGATCTAACTAATTTCCAGAATCCCCACCTTTGAACACATGAGACTTTAAGGGACATTCCAGATCTAAACCATTACAAGATGAATAGCCATTCTGCTAAAAAAGCTATCAAAGTGAAGAGGGGAACTGGATGAGGTTGGATAACCTGAACAGTGGGGAATGATTAATGAACAGTGCTGGAGGCAAGAGGCTATGTTCAGAAAGTAAAGTGTGTCAATTCCATGTTTCAGAAAAGAAACTATCCAGGTGGTGAAAGCATAGTGTAAGCTTATGGAATGTAGGATAAAGTAGTGTTGATTACTGTGGTGAGATGGTGAAGTAAGTGGCAGATAGATGGTGAACTGATCATGGCCAAGGACATTAAATACATCCAGGTTGAATGTAGGTCATAGTGAAGAAAACATGTTCCAGGGATCTAATCATCAAACGGCACAATGATTGAGTAGTGGATGTGAAGGGACAGAAGAGATGCTGGATCCTGAAAATAGATTCTGAAAAATGAATAAACAAACACCATGCTCTTGAAAATGCTCAATAAGAAGTACAGCTCAGGAAAACCTTGATCAGGAAAGACTTGGTTATATTACAGTACCAAACAGCCTCTAGATCTCAGGTTTAACCACAAAAGTTTGACATAGAAAAGCCACTGTCCAGTTGAGCATTGGGGCTGCACAGAAGTAGTGACTGCTGTGGATGATGGGTTCCTGTCAGAATTGAGGTGAATGTATGGCAGTATAGAGGGGTTCGAGGAGATTATACAGACATAACTGGACTTATGATAAACTTACTTTCCGATAAGTCTATTATAAACCCATTATAAATTATAAACTTACTATAAACGTTTATAAATTAAAGTATTATGTTTTATTTATTTTTGGTACTTGGAATTGAACTCAGGGCGTTGTGCTTGCCAGGCAGGCACTGTGCCCCTGAGCTACACCCCCAGCCCTAAAACACTGTAAGTTTTAAAATGTACTTACTGCTCTTAACCGTCCAAATGCCACTGCTTAGTGACACAATGCACTGCAGGCACAGTGACTCCTTCACCTTCTCCATGGTGTGGGTGAATGGGAGTGCACTGGCACTGCAGTGGCACTGTGTGCAACAAGGATTGAACTTCCTATCATTAATGTGGGAAAAGAGCAGAATCCCAGATTCATGTGCGGTTTCCATTCCACGTGCATCACTTTCTCAGCAGCAAGAAGCTGAGAAATTACAAACTGAGGTTTATATATAATAAGGTATTGGCTCGAGAGTATCAGGATTGTAGGAAAAAAGAATGAACTGATCATCAGTTGGCCTTTCCGATTTGAAGCCTTGCTGTGAGGGGCTCCAGAGGATGGACGGATCTATAGAAAATGTTACACACAGGGTGCAGGGTGAGAGAGTCTCTCTGTGGTACTGGCACAATGTAGCTCACACTCAGCATGGTTTGGTCTCGTAATTTCCTCAGGTCTGTATTTTTCTGATTCACTTCTGCATGTATATTCTATCACATATTAACATCCTTTTATCTTGACTTATTTTCAAATTTAATTTTTTGTTTCTTTTTTATTTTATTTTTGTCTTTTTCCTTTTTGTTGGTACCAGGGATCGAACTCACGACTGCCTGCTTGCAAGGCAGGCGCTTATGCCGCTGAGCTAAATCCCCAGCCCCTCTTTTTTATTTTAAAGGGAAAAAGATAGAACAGAATTTCAAGACAAGATAATAGGATAATAATGATAATTAATACATTTCATACTGTTATATTCAAAGTAGTTTCTCAGAGTACAAGATATAGACATGGAATATTCAAATTACCATTCCTATTCCTGTGTTAATTTTTTGGCTACCATTCTCTAATTTGGATTTTTGGTACTTAGTTTCTCTACAAACTTCACCATGCCTCCAGAAGAATATATGTTGTCCTCTTTTCAAAGACTTTTGGAAGTTCTCTTCCTTGGACTCAAACATTTTGGCAAATCTCATTTTGAAGGAAGAGGCAAACATATACAAAAAAAAAAAAAAAGACTTGAATCATGTAAGATGGCTATTATAGAATCAGAATACAGAATATTATTTAAAACATTTAGCATCAATTTCTAACTTTTGTATGTAATAAAATACATTTTGTGAAAAGTTTGCACTTTTATAAAAGCAACATGAAAGTTATATGGGTCATATGATCATGATATTGTCATCTAAGTCCTTGAGATCCAACACTGCCCTATAATTCTAAAGATAATTGTATATGATCTACCCTACACTTAGTTCTGTACCTCAGAATTTCTAAAGTGATTTTCAACTTGACAGTGTGCCATTCTGAGACTGTCACATTGTTAAATGTTAAAATATAGAGTACGTGAAAATTAAATGGCTTCTAAACTGTACAAACTTTCAATATGCATTGATCAAAAATAATTTCATTGTCTGAAAAGCCATTAGAATAATGGAGGCAAATGACTTGTGACACTCATTTTTTTCTAAATCTATTTTAATACCCTACTTTGTAATCTGTATCAGTCACCCAATGCATTCCACATGTTAAAGAGACATGCTGGTTGGGATAGCATGATGATTAACAGGGACAGGGGTGCTCAGGGAGGATTAAGAAAGCACCCTACTGAGATAGAGCAGTGTTTCCTACCTAAGAGACAGAAGCCTGTACGTTTCTTACGTTACAAGAGTCAAAATGGTGGAAATCAGTTGAACAGACAGAACTGTTCAGTTGGTTTTTGAGATTTGAATCAACCAAATATTACTATCTAATGGAACCAATTTGAATTGACATTTGGTGTCTTGCTTTTATACTGCCTCAAATTGGTGAAAGGCTCTGAAAAAGGATAAAATGGTACGTAACCCAAAGCTTCCACCTAAGTACCACAAAGCCTACAAGAGGCAGAATATATAGAATTCAGATTCAGCACTGCCACTGACTAGTGTCACACCAGGGAGCCACATGGCAACAGCTACAGCCTTTCCATCCATACACTTTGTGCTTCTGCTACATCTGAAGTGGGCACATGGCTGGATTCCCTGCTAGCCAGAGTGAGTGGAAATACCTTTATGGTTTTTCCTTTCCTTTTATTTGTCTTTCCTTGTCTATGGATACCACATTTTTTTTCTGAAGAAAGAATGTATTGTTGAGTATATATGATAGCAGTTACTCTTACTTAGAGAACTTTCTGAGGCAGGTACACAATCTCCTTTTCTTTCTTTCTCTCTTCTTTCTGAGGGGGCAGGAGCAGAGAAAAGAGGGAAACAGGAGGAGAGACAGAGCCATGCTGTTTCCACCATGTGATTTCGGGAGTGTACAACAATGAGGATTTCTTACTCTGTCTGCAAGGTGAAGGAATTCATGGAGTGTTGGCTTCGTACTTGGCACTTCGAGAAGGAGGAAGGGTATCATTAATCATCCTACCTTCATCTGAACAGTCATTAAAGATGCTTGCCGAAGTGCCTGCCCTGCTCCTCCTGCACAGTGGGCTCAGGGCCTGGCCTTAACACAGTTTCTCTGTGGCTGGTGGTGCTGCTCCACGCTGCTCTGACAGCTGCAGCAACAACGGTCAAATATGTGGTGCTTCATCATTATTTTTGATGTCATGGGGCTTTTGCTGTGATGTGCAGCACGTTTGTTCCGATAAGCTCATTTATTGCTCATGGTCTTGTGTTTCTACTTCAGATCTGGTATACCTTGGAGTAGTCCTAGAAGCTTCTTGTGTTGCTGTTTATGATACCTGCTGATCCTTATGTAAGAAGTATGAAATTTATTTAGATTTAGTCCGTGTACATTCATGCTATCATATTTGATTTCAACAAAGACCTTTATTTCTTTTTTTATAATTATAAATTATGAAACCACTGGAAATTGTTCTGTTCCACGAGCAGACTTTAGGGTCAATGTTTTAAATTGTATTTTAATGAAAATATTAGGTATTATGGACAATGTCCTTAATTTACTCTGATACTAATTATTTTATCATATTGTATTCAAGTCTCCAAAGCTGTGCATAATTATGCAGTTGCACACCATATGCTCACTTATGTGTACCTGGCTGTATTTGTAGATAGTGGCTTCATGGTTTTGGATAATATCCTTTACCTGCTGACTTGGAAAATGTGGCAGATGAAAAAAGCAATGAGTTTTCTTTTGGAAACCAGTTGTCTTTTAGGTCATCTTCCTCACTGCTTTCAGGTTCAGCTTGAAGATCCCCTAGGTTTGGAAGGGACATGCTGATGCTTTTACTAATTTCTAATGTCATAAAAATGAGCCAGGCATCGGTGTAGATAAATACATGGCTTTGAGAGTCAGCCAACAAGCCATTTGTGCATAAGATTAAACACTGATAATAGTGACCTTTCTTGAATGTTTAGTATCATATGTGCTTCCCAGCTATTAATTTATTTGATGCATACATATACAGAAACTATATTAAAAATGTGTTGTTACAGTCTCCTTTTTGAAAATAAGGAAGTTGAAGCCCTTGATATTAAATGACTCATCCAGAGTCAGGGTGTGATGTGCAGCTGCCCACGCAGGTAGGCAAAGCAGCCTTAGGACTCAGAATTCCTCAGAAGCACCAAATATCCTGGTTTGACAGTTTCCTACCTCTGCCTTCAACTTGCTTTCCATTGTTCTGTTGGCTGACTCCATTTTGCAAGCTGGTATTGGTTTTGCTTTGTCTCTTGTTGTGTGTTCTCTTTCCTTTTTCTGTTGTGTCATTTGTATAGATCAGCCGCAGGAATAAGGTGGTTATTAAGCTGTTTAGCCTTTGTTTGAATTAGAAAAGATTTCCTGCTTTAAGTCACTTTTCTTTCAATATTGTATAGCCCTAAGAGCCCTGAGTGGCAGCATCGGCTGTGTGCACTCACCCACACACCTGCCCACTCGTGTCCCTGTCTCCAGCCTTGCACTCATCCTTGCTACCACCGCAGCAAGCTGCTTTCCAGCTCCTACAAAGGCACTGTGTCTAATTTTTCCCACTGAAGGAATTGAGCTGTGAGATTTTTGAGCAGATGCTAAGGCCAAGTCATGGGCATGAGTGTATGGCTTTCTCATCACTTGAGACACATGACCCAAAGTTTGAAGGAGGAACATTTACTTTAGCTCATGTTTTCAGTCTATAATTGGCTGATACCAAGGCAGAAGTGTCATGGGTAAAGGACATAGAGGAGCAGATTGGCCTTTAGGATTGGGCAGATTGGCATTCAGGGTGTTTGGGGAGTAGATCAGGTGAACTGTGTGAAACAGGGGCAGGTGAGGGACCACAGACCACACCTCCACGAGACACCTAATCTCCTAAGCATTTGTCAATCCAGTGAAGTTGGCCATCAGGATTAGAATGATCCCAGAATACCTGTGTCCATGTGTGTGTACACATACATGTGTGGGACATGGTGAGTGTGTGGACAGCTTATGCCCAATGATCATGATGGACAGTTTCTTTTTCTTTTCTCAGGACTCATCTGGAGACCTTGGGATCTAGATTCCTGCTTTCACATGCTGACATGTGTGTTAGCAAGAGTCTGAGACATGTGGACAGTGGTGGCATAGAATGGTCACTCTGCATGCCTGTACTCCAAGACCCAGGTTGAATTTCACTTTAAGGAATTTTCTCTATGCGCAACCTTGAAGATAAAGATTGTGGCCTGTGGTTCTACATGCTATTAATTGCATTTCCTAAAGGCCCAAAGATCATGAATAGCAGAGCAGTGATTGGGACACAGTGTGATCTAAATCTTGTGCCTTTAAAAACTGTATCAATCTGTTCCCTGGATAACTATGTTAACAATATACAAATCACTGTCTAACCATTTTAAATGCTGTTTGCAAAGTGTCCCATGAAATGCTTTCATTTTTAAAATAATTTTTTATCAAACCAAGAAGTGGGATGAATAGTTTTCCATTTCCCCAAAACAATTCAGTGAAAATTGTCAGATGAAAGTGTTATTGTTTAGATCCGGTGTTCCCCCAGATTCTCACGTGTTCAGATAATTTTGGAAGGTGAGCAGATCCTGTGGGGATGCTGTGCTCATCAGTGGATTCACCTTTGATGAGTTCAGTAGCTGAATGTACATTCAGGAGGTGGGACCTGGTAGAGCTGGACCATCAGAGGCTTATCCAGAAGGGCATATTTTTGTCCTCAGGTCCTCTTTTCTCTTTCTACGTCCTGACTGCCGTGGGCTGAGCAGCTTTCTTCTTCTGTGCCCTTCTTTCATGGCACTTCTGCCTTGGGGCCAGCTGATCGTGGACTGAATTCCCCAAAACCATGAGTCAAATGAAGACTTTCCGTGGACCTCTCCTGTTGTTGGTGCTCAGTATTTTGTCCCAGCAATTGGAAAAATGATACATGAAGTTTTTAATATACAGTAGTAGTTCATCAAACAAAAAGTTAAACTATTATGCTTTGAGTATTAACCCATCATTTGATACAAGACAGCATTTTTTCTGGAAATAAAGTGTCTTAAGGGATAACATGTTTTTAAGCTGATTATGTTTTCCTTATCACAGAGTATCATTATATCTGAATAATGTATATTAATGGCAGCTGTGACTTCACAGAAATCCCCTTTTCTGATTTGTCTTTTGTTCATACTTAGCAGGCTCCTCATATGTCTCATCACCATGGCCACAGCAGTTTGTGTATTATACAGAGAGGCAAGCTCAGCATTTCCTCACTGCACTTGTTTGATGTTCTAAGCTCTCAGACTCATCCTAGTATTAGTTTTGTCTTAACTTATCACTGTTCCTGTCACCTTTTAATCTTTACTTCTTATTCACCCATCCTAGATTTCATTACCAAGTTAATATGCTATTACTTTCCCTATCAATAAGTTGTCTGACACTAACATCCAAAAGTTAGAAGTGCACTTATAATCCAAAGTAACTAAGATAGTAATAAGGAAAAGAATGAAAATCAGTTTAATCCAACTGGTATTTACTGAGTACTATTTTTAAGTAGGCGAGAGTGAGTATTGAGTGTAGGAATTGAGGAAGAAATAACCAAGCAGGGGAGAAAGTTCTGCCTTCCATGGGTAACCTTTGCAAGAAGACATAGATCACAGAGGTAATCAGATGTTTTGAATGTGATTGAGTGATGTGGATTACATGATTAATGAATAGTAAGGGATTCTATTGTATGTTGTATGGGTTTGGTAAATTAGAAGTATATTCCATGCAAAATAGTGTCTGAATGTGAAGGCTTCATGGACTGTGAGAGTGGGTGGACAGAAACAGAGATGATGGAACCAGAGTGTGGCCTAGCATTTCCATCCTTCTGTCAGATGTAAGTTCCGTGTTGGTGACAGGAACAGTCATGTAGTATGGTGGCTTATGGAAAAGTGTCTTTCCCGGAAAATCAAGCCTGAAAAACAAAATGGAGGTTTTCTGAGCAATTCTGATATTCTATCACAAAAGAAGATTTTGTTATTAATGACTCATGCAAAGAAATGTTTTCAGAATCAATTAGACCAGGATAGCAAGGACTACATTTTGAGTCTATAGAACTGAGTGGTGGAGACCGAAACACTGCCCATTGCACTTGAAGAAAAAATTGTATAAAGGTGTGATTTCTACTTTCATAAAGGCAACGCAAAATCACTTTCACCTGTGAACTGACCTGCTCCACTCAGAGTTTATAACCACAGAATATTTGCCAGAGTAAGAAATCTATATTACAGTATGGCTTCAGAACCAATTGTCTTTTTAATGCTTTATACTCCACTTACACCATAAGATTTTTATCCTTCAATGTGTATATGAGAAAGATACTCTTTGGGTAATAATTTATATTAATCTGAATATTATAGCAAAGTCAATAAACTATCAGTTTGACACTGCTCTGGCTTAAATACCTTAGAAAACACTGAAGTATAATATGTAAGCGCTTTCCAAGGTGGACTCAGGTCCTCAGTAGAAAAGTTTAGAGAAGTTGCTACAGAAAAAGGGAAATTTTTGGTCACTAATTAACGGATATCAATTCCATTATAAATATACATGCATGTCGACCTTTTAGTTTATTTTCCAGAGTACAAATGCAGTAGAGTCCCACACGGTCACACATGCTGTGATAGTATTTTGGGGCACAGAAATGCAAATAGGGACATCAATCTACCCACTTGTTTCAGAGTCTCTGTATGGAGCCACATTGCTGCTGCCTCTGCAGAACCAGAAGAGAGCTCACGACTGGAGGCCTGGGGTTTAAAGATTTCTTCTTACCGGCACTCTATAAGCTTGAATAAAGAGAAAGTTAGAGTCTTGGACAAATAAAACAAATGCTGAGTGGCTTATAAAGTCTTCCTTCTTTGATTTGAAAAACAAATCTGCATTGTTAAGACATGGATACACTGGAAGAGACTGCACAATATAACTGCCAAGCTAAGACAACATTAACAAACTCCAATTAGTTTTTTCTCATAGATAGGAGAGATTAATTTTCATTGGTGCTATTTTGGAGGCCTCTTTAAAATATGATGCTGCCAATCAAAACACAAGTTGAGAGAATAGGTAACAGAGCATTTTCATTTAGAAAGGTGTTTTTTAGATTCTTTCTACCAAGTTTTAACCTGTATGTTCAGCAGTTGCTGTGTACGTATGTTTTCACGCAGGACATACCCGAAACACTGTGCTGATGACTGTGTGATTCCGTGCCCTGTTTTTGTTTCAAAATATCTGGGATACATAAAAGTAAAGGAAAAAAGATTTATTTTGGCTCACAGTTTCTGATGATGATGCTTGGTCCCATTTCTTTGGCACTTGTGGCAAAGCAGGGCATCATGATGGGACAGTGTTGTGGAGCACAGTGGCTCACCTCACAGTGGCCAGGAGCAGAGACAGAGGACAGGCCCTCTCTACAGACATGCCCCTAGACATCACTGCCTTCCATCACAGCCTTCCTTGAAGGTTCCCACCACTTACCAATAGCAGCAGAGACTAATGACCAAGTCTTTCACACATAGTCCTCTAAGGGGCACAAAAGGTCCAGTTCATAATATTCTCACTTATTGCATGTGCTAGCTACAATTCTTGCCACAATTTTGCAAAAGTTACCTTCCTTCCTTGAACTTTGATAGAGGGCAAAATCAGAAAAGTTAAGTAAAATTCCGGTCTCAAACTTGATTTTTGCTGAACTCTGTAATCTTGAGAGTTTCTTAATATAAAGGCGAGAGACTATCTTTCTTACCAGTAGATTCATGGCTGAGGTATTTATAACAAAGGCACCAATTTATGTAATGTGCCTTATATGTGACAAGAACTTCAGAAATAAAGAATCAAAGAAATGGGAAGCCTGTGTACGTTTACACTATTTGATGAACAGTGGATAGTTGTGGAGAAATATTGTGGGACCAAAAAGGACTGAGTTGATAATAAACTAAGAAGAACCTAGCAAGGCACATTTCTTCAAGTTTTCCTTGCCTTCCTGTGTCTGCAGAGATCAAAGATGAGTATTCTTTTCCTCCAAGTTCAGGGTGGTCGCCTTCCATGCAGTCTAGCAGGGAGGCCTTGTAGATTTCATGGCCTATTTCAGGGAATGAGGAGTGATGAGACTGAGTTTGATCTTACTATTTTTGTATTTTTCTTAAAGGCCAGAGTGCCATATGATGGGGTTGCATGTCCTGAACCTCATCAGCAACCTCCAAGGCTTATTTCATCTATACAATGTAAATACAAATATTATCCATTTTGCAGTATCCATTGTTAATTGTAGAATTAACTGTTTAATTGAGTGTGTTGTCTCTAAAACATCTATGAATCCTTCTCTCTTTTTAAAATATTGCTTTGCAGTAGGCACCTGATATATCAGAGAATGAAACAAAATTAAAAATCCTTGCTCTTCTGAAGCTTTTACCATAATAGCGATGGACAGTTTATAAAGTAAGCAAATAAGTAATATAGTATGCTGTGTCCTCAAAGCCTGATGGAGGCAAGTAAATCAAGAGAAGGAGGTAGATGATCAGGCCTGGGGTTTTAAGTATGGTGATTAGGGGAAATCTTTAGGAAGAGAACACCTTGATGAAGACCATGAATAGGAGGTGAAGGAGTGGGTCTCATGGGTACCTGGGAGGAAGGTATTCCTGACACAGGATCACTGAGTACAGACATGGAAATGGAAGCACAGTTGGCAAAGTGTCAAGCAGAGGAAGAGTTCAAGAAAATGAGTTTATGAAAGAGGAGGCAAGAGAATTAACAGAGAATCAAGTCCTGTAGAGTTGGGGACCATTACAAAGACATTGGCTCATAAACTGCATAAGAAGAGTGGTACGATAAGATGGATATACTTCCTAGGATTCCCATGACTGCAGTGCTGTGAATTCATAGAAAGAAGCAAAAAATCATCTAGGAGTCCACTGCAATAGTCTAGTCAATGTGTAGTAGAAACTTTGGCTGAAATGAAAGAAAGGGAGGTGCAGAAAGTGGTTGAACTCTGGATGTATGTTTTTTTAATTTTTTACTTTTTTATTTTTAAAGAGGGTAAAATTAAACATAACAAAACAGATCATAAAATAACAGTGTAAGAGACAGATTTCTAAGCAAGACAATTGGAGATCTTCACTATCATATTGTCTCTTGTTTTCTTCTAAATAGTTGTCGATATCTTCACATACAATGAATTCATACAAAGTAAAATATTATAAAACTGACCAGAACAGGACGATGAAGACATTTTAAGTCTTCAAGACCAAACAATAAGGAACTCAACAATGACTGCCATAATGTCTCTTTTTTTTTGTCTTTTTGTCATAATGTCTCTTATTCTCTTCAAAATAGCTGTCCATATCTTCATGTATGTTGAAATTAAACAAAACAAAACAAAACAGACTAAAATCATTCTGAACAAAGAATAATAGTTTTGGGGCTGGAGATTGAGCTCAGTGGCATAAGTTGCAAGCAGGCAGTCATGAGTTTGATCCCTGGTACCGATTTAAAAAAAAAGCATAATAGTATTGCTGGATTTCACATCCTGATGCTATGGAACACTGGGTACATTAGTATCTCTCTTTTTCTTCAGAGTAGCTTCTTATTTCATCATGCATTATATTATCAATTCTAATAAATGTTTTAGAAGTTCTACGCATGTATGAGTCTCTACATGTATACCTATCATAGAGGGAAAAACGAAACAAATTCCTAGAAAAACACAAAACAAAAAAGATATATAAACAACAGTAGCAAAGAGCCCAGAACACTGACAATATAGGCCTTCAAAACAAGGTGGTATGAGCAGATCTCGAGTTGTTATTTTACATAATGATCTTCAAGAGTTCCTCAGATCACCATACAATAATATGCAGAATTGTTCCAATTCTATGAATGTTAACTCTTTTGTTACAAGAACTTATAGAGTAGTGAAATCATCTTAGCTATCCTAAGTGTGTTTATATAATTTTAGACATTTTTTCCTTCCTTTTTCTTTTTCCTCAATTTCCCTGAAATATTACTTTTTCTCCTTATGCAGATTCTTATCTTTTCATTGTAATTATTGGGGTTTTTTTTTTTTAGTATTTTATGTACTCTTACCATTTCTTACACTAGGGAGACTACCAGTATTTACACTTGTGAGTTTGATTTATTTCACTTATGAGTTTGGTCTCGAGTTGCATCGAGTTAGTTATAAATATCTCAATGTGATCATCCTTTATAGCAGAATGATACTCCAATGTATAAAAAAATCACTCTTTTTTATCCATTCCTCAGTTGATGGACTCTTAGTTTGTTTCCAAAATCTGGCTATTACAAATTGTTCTGCTATAAATATGGGTGCACATATATCACTGTGGTATGATGTTTTCAACTCTTCTGGGAATATGCCTAGAAGTAGGATAGTTGGGTCAAATGGGACCTCCAATCCCAGCATTTTGAGGAATCTCCAGACTGACCTCCATGGTGGTTGCACCAGTCTACACTCCCACCAACAGTGCAGAAGAGTTCCTTTTTCCCCACAGCCTCTTCAGTTGTTGGTAGTTATTTTTTTTTTTTTAATCCTGGCCATTCTTTCTGCAATGAGATGGAACCTGAGTGTGGTTTTATGCTATAAAGCTTCCTGGAGTTGTTTCTTTACTTCAGTTGATGTCATTTCATGAATAGGTGAAGGTGTATGGCTTATATTTTCTTCTGTGTTTGTGTCTCCCAGACCTGCTTGGGTTGGGCTGGAAGTTTGAGATTGCATTTTGCTCTTTTGTTTTGTCATTTTCCTATGTTTCCAGGTTTTGAGCAATGTTTCAAGGCTCCCCTGTGTACTGAGAATCACCCGGCCCACTTTTGATTCCTGGGGCAGATAGCAGGCAATAACTAGCTGCTTGGAGTTTGCTGGGCATGGGCCAGTTAGGCCCATGGGGACTCCTGTGATTTCAGATGCAGGGTATGGTCTTACTGCCTGGGAGTAACATTTCAAGTCTTCCCTGTGTGCTGGGTTTCAATCCATGCATGCTCAGGGCCAGGATGAATTCAGGCCCCTGCCAGCTCTTTCTATAAATATATTTTGAAGATAGAATTTGTAGCATTTGTGTGTGTGTGTGTGTGCGACAGAGAAAGAGGGAGGGAGGGAGAGAGAGAGAGAGAGAGAGAGAGAGAGAAAGAAAAAGAGAGAAAGAGAGAGAAGGATTGAAAGTAACTTCATTGTTGAAAATAGGTTTGGCAGGATTTAAAGCCTTGGAACTCAATGAATAACCCAAGAAAAGTAGGTGTAGCAAGAATATAGGCTGAGGTCCATGGGTTGAGCCCTGAGGTTTTTCTGTCATTAAGAGGTTGATAAGCAGAGGAGGAGCTACAGAGAGAAATGTCTGATGAATTAGAGAAAGCTACATTAAAGTGGAATTTAGAAAACATATCAAGAGGAGTAAATGTATAAAATGTAATATGTATTAAATAGGATAAAAGTTAAGAATTCGCTGTTGGTTCACTAAAGACAAAGTCATGTTCATAATCCTAAGAACAAGAGGAGTTTCACTTGTGTGAGGCAGAACAAGAAAAAGAAGGATACTGGGAAAATGACCTTGACAATGCACAAGAGAGGAGAGATTAGTTAGACTAATGTTCTCATGCAGGCAAGTGATGGCATCCTCATGGCAAGCTAGTGGAGCTGGTCTTAGGACACAGGCAATTTGTAATTATGAAAGAGAAGAACAGAAAATATGTGGGTAAGTGAGTGTGCTAAAAAGATGACTTGGGAAAGTCATCTGAGAATTTCACTGTTTTTACTTAAGAAAGATAAGATGCAAGTTTAGGGACCTCAGAATCCTGAGTTCCCATGATGGAGACATAAGCAGTAATAATAAAAAATGTGGCAACATCTGTCTGGACAGTCGTGATGCTGCGGCTGGGTTGTCAGTGTCGTTGCACTAACCTGGAGATACATTTTTGGCTCACATTGGATTCTTGGCAATGGAGAGACAGAGAAGAGAGAAAGTGTCATTTCTCAGGGTTGCATCTGAGCACCTCTGTGGATTGTGAAGAAGGAAAGTTGGAGGTGGGCAGAGGCCTCATACCCTGTACAGATAGCTGTCCCTGTGTGAGGGAACTCTCTCCTAGACTACTGGCCTTGTTGCTCAGTGTCTAATAAAAGGCATAGTTTAAAAATCTAAAGGCAAATGTCATGGAAAAGAATAGATTATAGAAGGATTTAAATGGTAAATTTAGACTATCTTACGTTACAGAGTAGGAGGAAAGTACATGACCCAAGGACTCATGAAGTGTGCAGATGCAGAGCTCTTTGGTCTGGATTAGTTCCTCATTTGTAGTTGTTTGGTGCATAGCATAGGGCCACGCTTCCATTTTGATGAAATTTATTACTATCATTTAGTATTTGGGGGCAGTTAAGGGAGATGTAGGTAAATATGATGTAGGACATGACCTGGGTGACTCATGGCTGTGTATTTACTACATACTCATCCTGTGCTGTGTACTTAGGAAGAAGCCCTTGGAAAACTACCCCATGTACTTGCTGTAATCCCTGGAATCCAGACCTTCCCCTCACCTTAGAAGTAAAGGTTAAGATTTCAATCGGCCAAGATTACACCAATCCGTGAAACAGTTACTTTTAGAAATCCCTATTAGAATAGTGGTTCTCTGATCCTTTGAAATTTTCCTGCAATTTCCCCATGCCGTGTAGAGTGTCTGGTTGCTTGACAGCATTTCCTTATTTATTTATGAGGCATTCAACCTCCTAAGTAAAGTTTGGCTTGTGTAACTTCCACTTCTGACTTCTTTTGGCAGGGGACCCCAGCTCCTCATTCTCTGCTGGGGCCTTCACTCTGAGTCAGCCTCACCTCCCTTCCCATTTCATTGTGGAAGTGATGGAGAGGAATCCAGATCAACAGGGGCAGAGGCAGGAAGCTGCTGAGATTCCTGACCCCACTGAGATCACCTTCCTGAAGTTAAAAATAGGATAGACAGTTTTGAAGGATTTAGGGATTTATGCAACATTAAGGAAGGACTCCAGTCCATCTACTAAAATAGAAAGGATAAATTCAAAAGGTAAAACAGTATTCAATCAATTAATCATTTAAATGAACCTACAAAGTGATTAGATTGACACTCTGAAACTGAGGCAATGTCATTATTGTGTAGTCAGAGATCTTATATATTCATATAATAAAACATTAAACCTTTTACAAATGCCTGTTTGGGAGTGGAAATAATATTGTTTGATTTTTATACTTGTGTTCATTACTACTATCTCTAGAGAAGTGATAATAATTATGACAGCAGTTATTATATGTGTAGTATGTGCCAGATATACTCTTTATTATACCCTATAAAATAAGTCTGAGACACAAGCATTGTTGACTCTTTTCTAGGTAAGAAAACAAGATCAGACAGGTTTGTAATTTGCAAAAAGTCACATGGCTAGGAAATGGAAGACAGGGACTTACACACAAGTGTGTCTGCTTTTATTCTGTGCTAGTAATCATTGCTGTATGCGTTGTTTCAACCATTTCTACCCCGAACTTCTTACTCTAGAGAAATTGGCGTGGATGATCTTATGAAGAGTAACATGGATGATTACTTCTACACTGACGATGCACCCTACTTCCTTTTTGCTTCATCAGTGTATTTGTGAGTCACTCATTTAGACATTGTCACTAACTTTTTTTTACTGCATTAATTACCTGACTATTCGACAGCCCCAAAAGAAAACATATTTACCCAGGATAAGACCTGCAGTGGAGAGAAGTCACGGGAAATTTTGCTAAGAGGGAGGAAGTCAGATGGGTGGGAAGTCACAGTTCGGTATCTCACCTATTTTACTATTTGATCATATAGCCTCTTTCAAGTCAAGAGTGAGTCTGATTGGTAGATTAAGTTGTTGCCAAACACTTTAATTTTAATTTTTGTTATTTCTTTCTATTTTGGAGTCTGAGCTGATCCCATGTTCTTCCTTTCAGAGATTCTTTGACATAAAACAGCACTGAACTGAATTACTCTTTAATTTTTGTCCTTTCTCATTCCTTTGTGAGACTCCAAATCAAAGGCAACTAATCTATAACATTTTTCCCAGGAGCTATGAAAAAGACAATCAATCAGTGCCATAGGTACAGGTCTAGAAGAATGGATGCAAAGTTAAAGTGCGTGACCTTGCTTGATACAGCGTCAGTTGCCAGCACTGGGGGTCCTGTTTGCAGTAAGAAAATGCACCAGTGGCAATTCCGGAAATCCTCAGATTAATTCACAATTGGTCATCTCCAATTCACTTTCTTCCAATAAAAACACAAAATCTCCTTTGCTATCATTTTGAACAAGGGTTTAATGTGGACGCATAAATGGAAAACAGTGAGTAGCCATGGTGGGTGTTACATGGAGCAGCTTTTGCTTCCTGAGGTATATGTGGAAGCCTATGGACCCTTTTAAGCAAGTAGCTTTAGCTATCCACAACCAAACAGAACCATCTGAGCAGTTTAAATTCCCATCCCATTAAGGTTTCAAACTTAGTGCTTTTTGCAACAGTAGTGTTGATTCTACATCCAAACCACATTCACCCAGTCAGGTTTCCGTCCTGCTTCATCTACTGCATATACTAAGCACAACAGAAATGAATAGATTTAATGTCCTTTATGGTTGCATGGAATTCAAACTGATTGATGGGAATTTACCTATGAGTTAATCAATAGGTCATTTACCTTGGAAAAGTGTGTCCAGGCAGATACCGAGCTTTGCATCTTCATCTGGTCTTTCTTTACCTTTGAGTCAAGCTTAAAATCAGTCTGATCTAATTGACAGGATGCTTAGTATTCAGTTAGCACTGCATATGTAGGAGCCTGGCCTGAGCAGACAGGAGGAGGGAGAAGCTGAGTGTTGTACACAGGATTTTAAATGTGATTGCGATTTATCTTGAGGACATTCTTGGGTGTAGAGGACCGACTATGCCAATGCCAGCTCAAATCAAATGGGTACAGAAAGTTCCTCTGATACATCTCTTGTGCTTAACTGAGTCTAATTGTGACCAAAATGAATTCAATAAAAGTGAAAAATTTATTTTTAAAGTTATTAAAAAAGGAGAACATGCCCCACACCAGCTGATACTGGTGTGTTCTCAGAAGTTTAGAATAGTAATAAATACATCTGCTGAGGAAGGCAGATAGCAACAGCCTGGGCAACTTAGTGACACAGTGAGACACTGTCTCAAAATAAAAAATAAAAAGGATATGGATGTAATTTAGTGCAGAGGCCCTGGGTTCAGTCCACATCATCACGAAACAAAATAAGAACGAACAAACTGCAAAACAAATCATTAAAAAATAGAGACTTTAATTTTTTTCTAGTTTGTTCTAATTTTGAGTCTATACCTTGGATCCAGTGGTACAGCAGACAATGAATCTGACCTTCAGGAGAGCTTGCTACCTAGAGAAAGTGGTATGCTTAAAACAAACCAGGTTCTGTGAAAAGAAGTGGTGGTGTCAGAATCTTGCTTGTTTACATTTACGATGTTTAGTTTTTAATTTCATATAGTTTTTGCATGTGTATCTTTCTGTGTCCACGTATGATGATTTTGTTCTCAAAAACATTTCTAACTATACTTGCTATTCTTGTCAACTGGAGAGGAAGAAGCACAAATACCCCAAACTGAGTCATTCAGTCATGGGGAGTTTAGATATAAAGTTTTACATCAAAACTGCAATTTAAATAGTTACTGTATTTTAAGAATTATACTGATAATAAATAAAATTTTATTCCATTTATAGTTCATTTAGTTTCTTTCAAGACATGTTTAAAATTGCCAACTATATTTAATACATTTCTAACAGCTTTGAGACCCTTCTGTTATTCAAGTATGAAATATGGATAAAAACAAAAGAATAAATGGTAAAAGATAAATTATTGAAGTGAATTTTTAAAGAAATAAACTTAATTTCTCATTAATCCATCATCAGTAAACGTGAACTGATTGCAGTAAATTGATAAAATAAACACATTTAAATCAGTTCCTCAGACACAATCAGAACTCATCCAAGGTTCAAGTCCCCTTCACCTTTCACAGTGACAGAGGACAACACCGCGGGCACAGCAGCCCCCGGGATTCACAACCATTTCCCCACAGTTCCCTGAGGAGCTGCTGTCTGATAGGTAAGCACTAAGTGATATTTCCAAGGCCATCAGAGCAAAGCGGGTGGCTGGGAGGCGCCTGACAGAGAGACCTGTGGGGAAACGGTCAGTGACGCTTTGGTCAGGTTCCTCTTGCTATAATGGTGGGACAGAAAGGACAGCAAGCGGAGAAGCTCTTGAGTCCACCTGCTGAAAATTCAGATTTAAATTTATGTTGGTGTGAACAGGAATGAGTGTCCTGAGAAAGCCCTGTTTCTACACAGCGGACCCACAGTCAGTGGTGTGAACCATGTAAGTCCTTTCTGTTTTTATGCAGGTGAGGAACACACATGGCTATGCCTCACCAAGGAGAAAGGGGAAAGCATGCATATTTCTATAAAAGGAAAATAAGCAGAGGAGACAAAAACATTTGGAACTTGGTAGGAAAGAGATTGAACTGCTAGTAGACAGAGAGATAATAATATACATTAAAAGAAGGAGTTTTGACGGCACCTATTTCCTATAAACCAGGCAGTTAGTTTAATTACACATAGCTTTCTGTTTTTGCCTTTCCCTTCTTGCATTCCACCCCGCCCTTTCTTCTTCTTCCTTTTCTGTCTCTCATCTGAGCATGCACCTCTTCTCTCCCTGCCTTCCTTCCTTCTTTCTTTCCTTATATTTTTTTGAAGGCATGGGTAAGAAAAACATTGGGACACTGTTGTCATGAAAAAAGAGAAAAAAGGGCAGACATAAACTTTTTTCCTTTCATTTTATTCGACAGAAAAGAGTAAAAGGTAGTAGAGGAAGGTAATAATTATTGACCCTTGATATTAGCTTTGTTCTCTTGGGTAAGCACATAATTAGGTTGCTCTTTAAAATGCATATTATGCAGCTGGCGGCAGACTCTGGCTCAGATCCGATAACTTCTGATGTAGGCAGCTTTTAAAATGCACATCGTGTATCACAGGAACTTTTCTGGTCTATTGAGTAAATACGTATTAAAGTAATTTTTAAAATACTTATGTACTCAATAGGCTGGAAGCGGTCAATGGTTTAATGAATAGCCATGCATTTTTAAACACGTATTATTATTTATGCACTGACCCAAGTGAGGAAAGTCTTTAAAACAATGAATATTCCTGATGACTGTGTAATTCTGCAGTAAGATCTTAAAAGTATTTCAGGAGTCAGTTTTAAAATTACATTATCTCATTGTCCAATCGCCTCATTTTTCCTGCTTGCTCTTCCTCTTATGGGATGTATGTTAATAGGCTCATTTTATGGCTTCCCTGCTGGCCTAATTTCATTTTCAAAGATTCAAGCTGATTTACATTCTAACTTTATTTTAAAGCCGAATTTATCCTGGATTGATTCATAGTGTGTGGCACATAGTAGGCACTTAGTATCTACTGAATGGGTGATTTTTAAGTTTTTGTGTCATTGTTTTGCAGCAAAGTGTTAGTCTTGTGTCTCACATGTTCAACACAGGGTAAGGGGTGAGTCAGAGCCTTCCCTTTAGCAAAACTATGTGACTGCAGAGGTCAGAAATAGACCCAGGCTCCACTTCCAGCCCTATCATCTACCTGCTGCCTGTTTTCTGGCTAATTAGCTCCCTTCCCTGCATCTACGAAATGGTACCAGTAAAGCCAGTCACAGCTTTCCTATAGGGATCTACAAGTCATCTTTGCTTTTGGGGCAAAATATCTGAGGTCAATTTAGAAGAGGAAAGATATACATGGTTTATTGTCTCAGTCCATGGTCAGCTGGATTCATCATTCCTGGGCCTGTGGAGAGGCCAAAAGTTTCACCAGAAAGCAGCTGCTCATCCTACCACAGCTAGAAGCAGGGAGACAAGCAAAGAGCCAGAGAGGGAGGGGGTGAGATAAAACATACTTTCTTGGTTACTTTTCTCTCATTGCTGAGACAAAATAGCCAATGTCCAAAATTAAGGAAGGAAAGGTTTATTTAGCTCTCGGTTTGTGGAGGTTTTCAGCCCATAATCTGCTGGCTCCAAGGCAGGATGGCATGGCATGGGGCAACTGTTCACAGTGGCAAAAACAGGAAAGCAACAAGAGCTAAGGTGAGTGTGTGTAGGGAGGGCAAACCTCATTCCCTCCCTTATTTTGTAGGTAGGCTATCAGCCCACACTATGGTCCCTGCTCTCCTCCTCCACAGGCTCAGGATGTTGACAAAGTAAGGGCCTTAGACCCCTGTGGAATCACTGAGTTAAACTTCTAAGCTTCTCAGGTTGACACAATGTATCAACTTTAATACACATCTTTCCAAGGCAGGTCCCTTGATGGGCCTCACTTCCCCCCCTAGCCCCACTGTCCAGCTCTGAGGCTGTCAGTGGATTAGCATCCGCAAGGTCCAGGCCCTCTTGCTGCCTCATCTTTGAACACCGAGGCATGGGGTCAGGCATGTTACCTAGAACCTTTCGGAGGACCCAAACTGTGGCGCATGTGTAAACTACAAATGCGATCTTTCATAGAGCATGTGGTGCAGAGACTGGAAACCACTGAGCCCACAGCAATGCTCAGGCCTTCTCTGGACCTGAATTCCCTCTCTGAAACCTGGGAACTATCCATTTCTAGAAAGTAGAAGTTTCCAAACTCCACAGTGCCCTAGTCACAAATATCCAGGAAAAAATCAGAACCCAGTAGACAGAGATCATTCTCTTGTATAGGAGCAAGTTATTCATTAGTTCTCAGTGACTCATTTCCAGACCAGGACCTCCTCTCCACCCTGAACAAGCTGAATGTCATCTTGCCTTCACCTGCTAGGGTGGCTCTATTTGGGAGTTTCCGTCTTTTGACCTATATATCCTGTGGAAGAGAAGCAGGCAGATCTCAAGGACCCTTCTCAGTTTCAGAGAATTCTGCCAGTAGACCAACAGCCCTCCAAAATGTCAAATTTTCTGAGAGCAAGCAGGGTAATGATATCTGCTGCAGCACAACACAGTAAATAGGGTCTTGAGAATAAGCGTTATTAACATGCTCACTGAGTTGCCTCAAATCCTATTTGGAGAGAAGCATGGTATAAATAAATAAACACGCTCCCTGGATCTTTGCTGTCTGAGCTTTAGTGCGCTGCTTCAATCTTGGAAAACCATTAAAATTGCTGGTACATAATTGGATTTGTTTTGTTATTAGGGTTCAGATCTCAGACTTTCCCCACATATTCCACATTCATGAAGCAGAAGCAATCTTCGCTAGATGGAAAAGTTGGCAGCAGTGTGACTCTTGGGGTCACCTGAGGGAGGAGAGGGACAGGGGTGCCTGTCCCAGGGTCCCAGCTTTGCTCACTGCACAGTGTATTCAGCCGAGGCTGGGTCAATGAGTGGGTTGGTATTCCACGTGCTCATCACTGTCATGTTGGCACATAGCATTTCCTGTCATCAAGTGACATGGACTCTACACATTTGTGATCTTGGGCTAGAAGGCTTTGGCTTGTTCAATGACCTTATTTGAAATGGAAATCTTATTAAAGTTGCTTAGTTTCACTTACTGGAAGCCTATTTTTATATATTTAATTTGGTGTCCTGTTCTAAAATATGTTGCATGTGGCTACTATTTTAAATAAGAAATATTATTATTGTTTTAAATCATCATCAGTAAGAAAGCAACTTTTTATCCTAGGGAGAGTAGAAATATAGAGGAGAGATATAAGTTTCTTAAGTGGCTGCTTGAAGGAAGAAAATCAGAATGTGAAAAAAATGACGTTTCATTGGGTGTATCCTACAGGCAGACTTGGGATCCACCAAAACAAAGGGCACGTTTGAAACTCGAAATAATGAATGAAAAACAGAAGCCTGAGGTGGTTGAGTTTAGTTTCATAGCTAGCTGATGAGTTGATTTAAAGTGAAAGAGTGATTATAGGTTTGGAATGGAGCCTCAAGTTCAAGATTTGGCTCTGTGATAAAAGGGGCCTGATTTAATTTGTGCTGGTCTAATGAGGCTTGGAGAGTGAGGAGGCTGCCACCCACCCTAGCTGTTAATAGAACAGCTTATGTGTTTCAGGGTAACCGAGAGAATAGATACTAGGAAGATTAGTTGAAGCATGTGTCCCTGTGGCAGTAGACACTGATACAACAGAAATTTAGCGTATTTTCTGCAGCTCTTGCTTCAGGAAAGAAAGGTGCTTTCAAAGAACACTCACTGAGGGGTGTAAGTTGAGGCAGGGAGAAGGGATTAGCATGAACTGCATGTTTTAAAATGGATGCATGTAAAAATTGCTCTAAGAGGGGGTTCAAAAGATTATTTTACAAGAATAGCAGGTGCGTGTCAGGGATATTACATGATAAGAGGGATGACCCAGATGCACTGGAAATCTGTAATCTCAGATAAAAAAGGTGGCTCTTAGATCAAGACGGAGAGGTCACTGATAGCCGAAGTAGTCTAAAATTCTTAAGAGAAATGTGAGCAAAATAGCAAAAAATGTGGAAACGTGTTGGTCAGCAGAATACTGATAGGCATACTTCAACACTATGTTGAGTCTTTAAGGAGAAGAAACCTCAGAATTCCATGGGGAGGAACCCGTCCTGTGCGCCTTCTCCCTGCTCTTCCTGCTGAGTGACTTACCCATCCATCCACGGCACTCTCGCCCGAGCTTCTGCCTGGCTCTGGGGAATAAGGTCACCATATTAAATTTGATTTTTGCCTTCTCTCCAATCCGAGTGGCCTTACAAGGAGCAAAAGTAACAATTCTTACCAGTTTCCACTTAAGAGATTTAATACTTTTTGTAGCAAAGGAAGAAACTGCACCAACATGAATTTTCATATTGTCTTTGGGACAAGGCCGGTCGCTTCCGAACTTCCCCCACCTCACTGCTGTAGTCTGCACCCCCCAGAGACACGTCACATGGGAGAAAGTGCCTGTCCTGCTGAGGATGACTGCTAACCTCTCCTGCCAGTCTTGGGTTTAGCTATTATTTTGTGTTCAAAGACTTGGTTTTTCTGTTTTTGTTTTTTTGAACAGGTTAAGCTTCACAGGAAAAATTGAGAATTCTTGTGTCCACTGCCTCTGTACATGCACAGCCACCTCCATGATCAACAGCCCCTACTGGCCCTTGCAACTGGGGAGCCCACATTGATTTATCTTTGTCACAGGAAGGACATAGTTTGCTTAAAGATTTACTTCCAGATGGTTCTCTCGATGGATTTGGACAAATTTAAAATAATGATCATGTGTGCATTCATAGAGTATCACAGATAGTATTTCCATTCCATATTAAAATATCCACAGTCTCTCACCTGTTCATAACTGTTCCTCACCAGTGTACAGCAACTACTGGTTCTTTTTTTTACAGTCACAGTTTTACCTTTTTCATATGTCATGCAGTAGAGGCTCATAGCCTACCCTAAGTAATGAGCCTTTGAGGTTTCTTCTTGTCTTTTCATAGTTTGACAGCTCATTTATTTTTTGAATTGAGGAATATTTCACTATCTGAAATGTATCACCTATCAGTCTTGTTTTTGTAGTATTTACAGTTTTATAGGATTGGAAAGACCAACAGCTAATGCTCTCTGCTTCACTTATTCTTTTTTAAGTTTGGGAATGTAAAAAATATTCTTCTGTAACCAGTGGAAAACAAGTGGGCCAAAGGGGTGGAGTCAGACACTAAATAAATTCTGGCATCAATGTCAGACTGTCTTCCTTGGATATATTTCTTGGTGGAACAAAGCAGGCACTGGCCAGTCTGAAACCAGGTAGGCTGAGATGATACGCTTAATTATCTTTATCTCTGTCCCTTCCTTCTTATCACTTAGGGTTGTGTGCCCATATTAGAAAAAAGAACAGACATACTATCCTGTGGATGATAAGAGGCCGTGGTATCTTAGTGAATAGCTTCAGCAAAGTCAAAAGCCCTGGAGTATAGAAGTCAGGGTTAAATGAAAGGCAGAGGGCTAGAATTAATTGGCAAAGAATGAATAAAATAGAAATATAAGACAGATATAGCTTTTTGTTGGAGTGGGGCCCTTTGCATATTAGGTAGTTTCTGCAGGTAGGATGAGGCTTAGCTTGTCATCTCCCCAAAGTTTAATTTGAGAGATCAATGAGCTATGATACTATATGGGTTTCACTGGGAAGGATTTGCTTCCAAGCTCAATGGCTGTTAGCATTCTGTTCTTTGAGGGTTGTTGAACCAACACCCTTACTTCAGGTGAGTCTTCTCTGCATGGCTTCTTCTTTTTTCAAAGCTAACAAGGAAGAAAAAGTTTCATCAGAAGATGGGCATAACACTGTTATTAAATGTGAACATGTATTTGTAATATTACCTTTGCTTTATTCAGTTGGTTACAAGCATGCCACAGGTTCCACTCACAGCTAAAAGCTTGGAGATAATTAATATCAAAAGACAGGAATCATTAGCAAAACCTTAGAGATAATACCAGAGCTATTACCGAAAATCCTCCAATGGTTCTAATTTTAAAATACAACTGTAAATTAAAATAATAAATTTCATTTATTCATCAGCATGTATTTTCTGTGCCAAACACTACCCTTAGACATAGCTCTTGCTTTCAGTAAAACATATTTAGATAATTATAAAATTTATGAAGTCTGTAAGAAGCATGGAGAGAGCTTACGTAGTTGTAAGATAGGCTGGTTTTTGTTAAAAATTTCCCATAAGCAATTATTAAAGGGAAAATTTGATCCACCCTGATGACAAAACAGACTTTACAAAGAAGGGTAAATGGTCAGAGGAACCAAGTTAGACCATCCTTGCTTTTTCTGTAGAAAGGATTATCAGAAAAACATGGTAGGTTCAGAATACTTGGATCAAAATTCTGAAAAGAGCTTCTTGTTGTGTGGAGAAATATGGACGGGAATCTAGTGCGACTACAGAAAGTAAGTGATGGTAGAAGAAATATACAAAACAGCACTGCTTTGTCAATGTACTTACCAGCTGGATTCATTAAAGGACAATTTGCCTTCTTGCTAGTGACACACACTGTGTTTGCCTTGAGACTCATGAACACTTTCATTGAAGAAGTCAGTGAATACTGGGGATAGGTGCAGCTAGAGGAATGAATGATGAAAGAATCAAAATTTAGGGCCAGGGATGCAACTCAGCGGCACAGCACCTGCCTAGCCAGCACAGGACTCCTTGTTTGAGTCCTAATACCCAAAACACCAAAAGTCAAAATTGAAAATGGCGATGCAATAACAAGGCTCAATTGTAATAAGATAGATATTTACAGTGACAATAGAACATCCTTTTCTTAAGGTCCAACAATTGGAAGCAAGTATAAACTTGGGAAAAATCACCTCTCACTTTAGGAATTTTAATGCGAGTTTAAGGCAAATTGTTTGTATGACATAGGTGTCATGAAGAATAGTACTAATAAAACTAATAAGACACATTTAGTGAAGAATAGCTTCTTGGCTGATGGAGAAATAACTTTGATTTTCTAGACACTGAGATTTCATGTGAAAAATTTCAACTATTCTAGGGATGTCTTTTTAAGATTAGAACAGACAAATCACATGTTTAGAAGATCGAAACAGGGCCAATGAAAGGTATTTGTCATATGGGAAAAGATTAAGGAGGTGAAAGTGTGGGGCCTTGAAAAGGTGTGTTGGGAGGAAATCTATTTGAAATATTTGAAAGGCCAGTTGGGTGAAATCAAATGTACTTGCTTGGAATGGTTTCACTGATAAATCACTGAGATGCTTTCTATAAATTGTCACAAGACTACTTTTGGCTGACATTATGATACTCTGAACTCTCCAAATTTGGAAAAGGTTGGTTTAGAAACTGATTTATCATCACAGAGACTTCTATTGTACAGTGAAAACCTGATTGGGTGTTGCTGATTGGCTCAAGAGTTGGATAGATGATTGGGCTGAATCAAAACATCTAAGTCCCTTTAAAAACTTTATTAAAGTTTATTTACGAAGTTGTGTGAAGTTATACATCTATTTCTATTGCAGCCCTGTTAAATAAGAGAGAATTATTTTCTACATTATTTCTATAAGATTATTTCCACCATTTGAGAAAGTACTACAGGTAAATTTGTGAGATAATTCAATTGATTGGGAGAGGGTAAAC
Organism: Cavia porcellus; assembly: GCF_034190915.1. Lineage (NCBI taxonomy): Eukaryota > Metazoa > Chordata > Mammalia > Rodentia > Caviidae > Cavia > Cavia porcellus. The sequence goes on along the minus strand of NW_026947513.1, from coordinate 42,305,492 downwards.
TCAGAGTTATTCTCCTGCACTTTATTCTTACCACAATTTTGAAATACACTGTTAACTAGCTTATTTTTTCCATACATACTTTGGTGGAAATTTGTATGATTACATATTGATTCCAGTTCTTTCCAGTGGAAAGCTGTAATTTCTTAGGTATCTGAACAGAGAGGTTTGAGCTGGGAAGAAAAATACTTAGTTAATTTTCTCTTACTGCTGAGATAAAATGCCCAACACCTAAAATTAAGGAAGTAAAAATGTTTTTATTTGGACTCACAGTTTGTGGATATATCAGTCCATAACTGGCTAGCTCCAAGGCAGGGTGGCATGGCACAGAGGTAATAGTTAAAAGTGGCAGAAGACAGCAAAAGAAGCACAAAAAGGGGGGGGGGCAAGCCTGTTTCCTTCCCTTGTGTGGGGTGTAGGTTGCCCTCCCCAGGACAGGTGTGGAACTCACACCATCTCCATGCCTTTGTCTTGCACAAGCTCAGGCTGTTTCCAAAATTAAGATCCTAAACTTCTCAAGTTGACACAGTGTATCAACCATTACAAATCCTGACTACTCAAATTGTTTAAGAGGGAGGGAAAAAGAACTCAGAAGTTTATACATAAAGATAAAGTCTGGAGGACAAGCTTTCTTTCCCTATATACAGCCTCAGAAAACACTGTTTAAAATACTGTGTGTAACTATCTAAAAGGGACAGTGTTGATTTCTGGATTCCACAACATGTCAACTGACCTAATGTTCTTCCTTATGTCTTCTGTGCAGCTCTTTGTTGCTCTAATTGAATATTCCCTCTGCTTCTCTGTCTACACAGATGACTCAAATGTGAAAGCTTAGAGGAAATCATTGTTTAAAATGCAACTCATAAATAAAGCACTTTAAAAGATTTGAAAAATTAACAAGAACAGACTTTATGCAATGAGGACTATGTAAATTATAACAAAACTCCTGATATTTAGAAGTTTTTCAAAATTAGGAAGCTTTATAAACTACTTACTACCAATCATATCATTACAGTTAGAATTAAAAAGAAAACTCAAAATCATTTTATTCATAATAGCATTTCCTTTTTCTAGATTTCCTTGATGAAACTGGAACTATTTTATTTAGACTCTTGGATGCAAAATACTTTTCTCCTGGTGGATTGATCTAAGCATGATGCTACCAACTGCTTCTTTTATTGTACAAATCCTAGTCAACTCTCCTGTTTTACAACTGAGGAAGCAAACTGAGAGGCCTTAACATTTTTCAAATAAAAGCTATAGAAGTATCCAGCATCTATGTAAAAGCCAACTAGACCATTTTGTCATTATCTGAGGGTTTGGGGGGGCAGAAAAGATTATTATTTCTTACTTGTGCTTTCTGGAGAAGAGGAAGGATAGCCTTCTCTTTCAAATGAACTTGTTTAGGTACCTGTCAATGTCTCAGTTTTCAGAGGAGCATCACCCAGATTGTGATTTAACGGTTAGTTCTGGCTTTCTCAGCCAGTGCAAGCTACTTTAACATGCCAAAATAAAGTACACCACATTTGCAAATGTTCTCATATATCTCTTATCTTGCAAAATGCCGAAGTATTTGAGAGTCTTTGAAGACTCACATAATAATATAAATAGGAAATAAAAGACACTTCACACATTAAATAGCTTTGATCCTGAATCCTTTAAGACATTGAGAAATGCCTGGCGCTACACTACAATGTATTTTGGAACAAATTCAGGCGATACGGAATTTTGAGTTTATTATAACATGTATGGAAGAACAAAAATGGGACAAGCATTTTCCTCAAGAATTATAAAAAAGATCAATATAAATCAAAGAAACTAAATGTAAAGGACAGAAGTCACCTATGTAGAGAAGAACTCTAACATAGATGATAAAATAAATCAAGAATTAATATAAAAAGACTGATCAAGGAAAAAAAAAACCAGAATCAGAAAGACAGTAGCTATAAATAAAAGTGATATTTTAAAAAATCATAAAAGAATTACAGGAATTTCTAAGAATATAGAGAAAACTTAGTCTTTTTATATGACTTCCTGAATAGATGCAATACTTTTGAAGATAACAGGGAGAATATATATATATATATATATATATATATATATATATATTTTTTTTTTTTTTTTTTAATCGGTACCAGGGATCAAACTCACGACCACCTGCTTGCAATTCGGGTGCTTATGCCATTGTGCTAAATCCCCAGCCTGAGAAAAATATTTTTAAAAAAATATTTGATAATGTTTAATATTTGTGGCAATGTAGGGACAACGTTCAGTATTTCTTTATGGAGATATGATTTCTGTACAGTTAGGATTTTTTTGTGAAAATTTTTACTACAACAGGGCCTGGGCTACTGTTAGTTTCTGACTAATTGGCTAGAAAGAACTCCAGGGAGATGACTTACCTCCAAAGAGGCTGTGTGTTAGGTGAGGATGGAGACTTGACTGCTTCAATAGCTTGTATAGCTAGAGATGTGATTCTTATATTTCCCTTTGAGATATGTATTGTGTTCCAAAAAGGCATCCAGGAGTCTTTCCAGTAAATTTTCCAGGAAACTCTCCCAGAAAATACATGGGGTAGTGTGTATATAAACACTCAGATAAGTGCTTTGCAAAGTCAGGTTCTATGGTGATACATACTGAGTGACACCTAGTGCTCACTGTACTATGCTCAAGACTTAAATAACATTTTATATAAGCAAAGATAATTATTTTAGTCAGAAAGAATGAACTGTACCCAAAGACATCCATATCGACTAAAGTGCTGAATGTTTTGTAGAGAAAGTGAGAAGACACAGTACAATACCTTTTGAGTAAATTTAATGCTCATGTTTAGGTGCTTACAGTGGATACGAAATAGACTGGAATATGGAGGTTGTAGAGATAAAGGTAATGAAAGTCAATTTAAAAAGCAGGGTCATTTACTGATAATTGAAAATAACATTATTATGTAATAATATTTTATATTATTTTATATTATATGATAATTAAAGTTATCAATTTTTGAAAATCCACAGAATGATATTTTATAAAGCTGAAAAAAGATAGTGAAAAGCCTTACAGACCCCACTGGCTACAAGAATTACAATCTCATTTTATAAGGAATCCTTTTTTCCTCATAACTTCCATGACCACACAAAAGAGTTTCAAAGTTTACAGCAGTTGTAGCCGAGGAAACAAAAGAATCACATCACAGAAATGATCACAGTAGATTTTACCTTGCAGGACTGATATATAGATGGAAAGTTTATAAAATTTTCACATTGGCTAGAATAAGAACAAAATATAGCATTGAAAAGAACAATAACATCCCAGGCCTCCTTACAATGACTGAATTAATTAAAATAATTTTGTAAGGTTGATGGAAAATCAAACGAGAACATTAGGAGTGGGACAGGAGCAGATGGAGTTGTTTGGGTGACACCGAACATCAGGGAAGCTGTAAGCAGGAGCAGAGAGCAGACTGGATTATTCAGGGATCACGGCAAGAGTTGAAAGGACAGGTGTCAGGGTAGGTCAGACGAGGTGAACAGGGAAACATGGGGGAAGCAATGGAAAAGACATACAACCTATAAAAATAGATGACTTATTTTTATAAACCCAAACTGAAGCTGATTTAAATGAAGTTTCTTTTCCTTCCATCTGGCTCATTGATTTGAAAACTTTCCAAAAGGGAGTTACTGCTAAGAAATCTGCTTTAAACTTTATAACCTTCACACTCAGGCTGACTTATGAGCTTCACTTCCTCCCCTTGACAAGGACTCTGTCCTTTAGTTCCGACCTTTGGTCTTGCCTTTTCCCTGTTGAGCTCAACCTTAGCAAAAGTCCTAAGATCAGTTTACCAAGAATCCCCCACCACTGACATCACAGCATCTTTGCCTGGCTTTAGCAAGAATCCTACTGAGACATTTTGGAAAGAATGTCCCTACTTTGGTATCGTTTTTAAGTACATTTCCATTCATGACCATCTACCTCCTGCTTATTGTCTGTAATTCCCAGTTGTCTTGGCAGTATTTAGAGGTGGGCCAATCTCTCTCCTTTATGGTATTAATGTTGACACGTATTGCAGTTGCCCTGGACAGTCTTGCTACTATTAGAACCAAGGGCAGAACAATTTTTTCCTAACATTTGTATCAGTTAGAGTTCACTAGAGGAACAGATTTTACACACACACACACACACACACACACACACACACACACTTTTTTTTTTTTAAATAAAGGATTTACAAGGAAGTCTTCCAAAGGCTGCCTGCAGAATCAGGTGTAGAACAGTGCAAAGGCTCTGTGCTGTGAGGATCCAGAGGCTTCAGGCAAAATTCAAAGGCCTGGAGCTTATTGCAGAGCTCCATGCAGGTTCACATAGGGAGACTGAGGTGTCGTGCTGGAAGTCCCAGACAGACGTCCAAAAATGATGACCAACACTGGAGCTCCTCTGAAGGAGCAGAAATGAGACTTTCTTCTGTTTTCCCTTTTTATTCCATCCAGACCGTAAGCCATTGGTTGCATCCAGGATGGTGTTCCCTCTTCAATAAGCCCATCATCCAAACACGCAGAGAACTCACTAAACTAATCTAAGAGGTGACTCTTATTCAAGATGGTACCAGAGTTAACTGTAACACCTGAAACAAGGAAATACAAAGATAAATAGTAATCATGGGAGGTGAAGTTAGGCTGGCTTGGGATTCCGGTGAAAGGTGAAACTGTTCGCTGTGTGTAAGAGATCTGAACAAACTCTATAACTTTGCCCTATTTTGGGGTGTCAGTATTAGCCATATATGCCTTGACAATAGGGAAATATGAAAGCATGACACACAGGTTCAGGTGTGTCTCTTCTGATCTCTTCAGAAGACACACAGCACCGTGATTGGTAGCAGAATGCACCAATTCTTTTATCCTTCTATATCAAGGCCATATGCTGGCAACAGTCTCAGAATGGTGATTCTTATTCTGGTGTTTGCAGTGCGAGTGGTCTCTGCAGACCTAGCTGTCTCTGAGTCAGGGGTGAAGCTCAGAAGTCTCTAGATGTGTCCTTTGACTTTTCCTGTAGTGATTTCTTGACAGGGAGTCTGAAAACCAAATGGTGGTAGAAAGATTCTGCCTCTTACAGTCCTCTCTGTTTCCAAGGGTTCTGCCTTTTTCTTGAGGTGTATTGGTAAAGCCAAGGACTTCGACTTTGCACAAGGGCTGGTGAAGTGTAAATCCATGTTCCTGCCCCCTGTCTGGAGGTGAAGAGGAAAGCAAGCTCTTCTGCCTACTGAGCCTGGTTTATGTGATTGATGCTGGGACTTCTAATTTGCAGGGCAAATGATCCATTAGTGAAAATGGGCACACAGGAAACCTCAGTGCCAATGAGTTAAGTGCCCATCTTTGTACTCAGTGAACAGTCTGCTGATCTCAATTGTAGGCAATTAACAGTGATTAGCAAGCACAAACTTGGTGGGTGGCATCAAAGAGATTCTTACTGATGCCACCAACTTGCAAACAACTCAGAGAGATACTGCCATGAAAACACAGCCCAAAAATTCGAGGGTCTGACCAAAGGAGACTCCTGTGAATGTTTTAATTTCTCTTCTTAAACCTCTCATTAACTCTCTAACAATTCAGTAATGTACAGGGAGGGTCAGATATTCCTTTAGAACCAAATACTCTTTGAGTGCTTGGCATTAAAGAAATTAGAACAAGAAGAAAATGAACCCCTACAAACGTGTGCAACCCTGGGGAGAATGACTTTTGCATTTCTTTTCAACCTAGCCCGGTATCATTACTGAGAGGATTTCAGTACAGTTTGGAGAAAGTGAGCTGAAATCTTTTTCCCAGTACTAGAACTCATATTAGCCTCATCTCTTCTATTATTTAGATTTTGCATTTTTGCTGCTGTTTTTTTTCTCTTACCACTTAAAAATTACGACTGTATCTTGTGCTTTTTGTTTTTGACTTGTTAGAGAAGTAGAAATTAATTATAATTATAATTTTAATTTCCCCACTGACTTCTGTTACAATTTCATAGAAGGTAGACTGCTTCTAACCAACATATTTGAGTCCAAAGGCACAGGAATGAACGACTAATCACTTCAAAGAACCTTTTGCTGCCGACAATTAATAAGCATTCAGCATTTATTGTCCAATACAACAAGCAAATAATCAAGTGAACAATTAATTGACCTTGAGGAGTTAATTGCTCTTTAACCACCCGCATATTAAGTCACATTCTATAATACTCATTTTCAGTCTTACTGGTGGTTATGGTTTTTCCCCCAAGAGTCTGCTGTACTCAGAGGTGGGATGTTCAGGAGGTGATGGGACTTCTACAGATGTGCTGTTACAAGGTGGGGCCTGGTTGCAGCTGGGTCACTGGGGCTGAGACCTAGGAGGGTACCTGTCTCTTTCCAAGCTCTCCTTCCTGCCAGCAACCATGTGAGCACGTTTCCTCTGCCAGTGCCTTCCATCACGTCTTCCTGTCTTGGAGCAGATGTTGGTTATTTTATCCTGGTAATGAGAAAAATGACTAAGATCCCACATCTGTGAGACTTGGGTATTCTGAAAGAAACACACAGCAGAAACTCACTAAGTAGAAGAACCTCCTCCAGGCATTGTTTCACTAAATGCAGATTAGATCTTTCCACTCTTAGGTGCAAGTTCCTTTACGAAGGCAAAGGCCGCATTTACAGGTTTACCATAAAATCCAGGGCTCAAGATGGTGGCTGATATATGTTAGAAGTAAAAAAAAAAAAAAAAAAAAAAAAGAATAAATTAATCCATAATGCAGAAGCAAAAGAAATATTTCAAAAAAATCTAAATCATGATGACAGTTATTTTTCTCTAAAATTGAGGAATCACTACTTTAAAGCCTCATTCAACTGTATAAGTAACTACCTAGAAGTAAGCAATATGATGCACCATCAACTCATTGGCGATTATACTTTAATAAGAGTAATTTTACAGCTTGAGGAATATTACTGCTCTGCATAGTACTTGAATAGGTGATGAGATGAACCGTGAGTACACTCTGTATCTCAATATCTTGGGCCAAGGTGACAAAGTGACCTTCACTGAAGCTAGCAACAATCAATGCCTAATGGATGGAACTAATTGTAACACAATTGTCTTTACAGTTCATGTTATTATCCTTACTTTTATGAAACAAAGTCTTTCCTTTGGTTTAACTCTATTTTTACCAACCAGTTGTTTGATTCTACAACTAGCTTTCCTGTAACTACTTTTAATTTAGGGAAAATGTTCCTGGAGAGAGAAAACACTTTTAATTCTTTGGAAGTTGTTCTTATTGTATGCACAGATCTTAGCATTATGTTTTATACATTATCCATTTTGAATGTGCTCAACATTAACTGGTTTTCTAGGCATCAGATCATCCCTGACTGAAATGACTGACATACAGGACTTTGCCAATGCAGTAAAAAATGTTGCCTATCTTCCCAGAGTCCAATTCTTTACAGGAATGCTCTTTCTTTTCAATTAATGTCTATATGACTATCACATCTAGTCTCTCCCTTATAGCCAAGTTTAATATCACTACAAAAGAAAGCCAATTGGGTGATAGTCACGTATATTAGCATCTATAAAGCTGTAATGGCAGGGAGATATCTATATAAATCAGGAGTTTAAATTTTTTCCTTAACAATCTCAGGAATCGACCAGCTGACACTGCTGCCAACCCATTTATTGATGATTTTCGAGGTCTATTGGCAAAGGAAGACTAGTGGTTGCCAGTGGGGCTGTTGCTGGTTCCATTCATGGTGCTGGAAATGTGAAGACTCTGTGGGTGAGGAGACTACACTGGAGAATGGGGCTGGGCAGACCAGAACAGGTGGGAGGGATGCCTCCTGCTGCACTGCTGGCCTTGTCACTCTGGGAGTCACTCTCCAGTGCTCCAGGATTTGCCAGCCTAGCCCTCTGGTGACTGATCATTTTCTTACAAGTATGTAGAACTCTGTGTTTCAGATGAAGAGGACCATTCCACCTTCAGGTATCAATGTAGGCAATGTTCAGTGGTAATCCTTTAAAGGTTCCTCTTCATGTATGACATCCCTTTGGAGAGTAGGAGGGGTGTCTGTGTTACTGCTGAGAGGCTCTTTTAAGTGCGTAACAGTCAATGCTGCTATGCATTGTGTATTAAAATCCTCCCAGCTGATTTGACCTTTGCAGATATCCATACTGGGGGTGGCTTACCAGCATAGAATATTTTTATTACAAATAATCTAATTCCAAATTCTGCTCCATTGCAAGCAATTGACAAATAACTGTCCTACTGACTTTTCTCTAGTAATACATATTTACTTTTAAAATTAATTGTTGTAGTAAAGAAAAACTATAATGAATATGGAAATAACGTCTTAATTTTTCATTTGTTATGATGGAATTAATATGTTTTTAAATGCCTATTTCTCACTATAATTCTAAAATTTTTAAGTGAACCAGCTAATTGCTGGAAAAAGGCATTTTGTCTAAAGTTATTTTAATACATGGTATAATAATTTCACAGTGAAGGGTTGTTTTAACAGTTAACCGAGCCAGGCCTGGTAGCACAGACCTGTAATTCTAGCACTCGGAAGGCTGAGGCAGAAACATTGCCAGGGGTTCGAAGCCACTGGGCTATATAGTGAGTTCAAGGCCAGCCTAAAGTCCATAGCAAGACCTTGTCTGAAAACAGTAAAACAAAAACAAAACAAACAAAGCAACAGTTAATGGAGAATATCTTCTTTGTAATATCCAGAAATAGAAGCAATGCATCATGAGCTTCTACAGGAATTTTTAAAAAAGAGCAAGTATGTTAACTTTTTATGAGTGACCCCAGTGATTTTCAGTGTGTGTTTGGCTTTGATTGAACCATGTTATTTGTGGGGGTGTTTATTGAGTATGACTATTGTTTCATGTTTGTATGGGAAATTGTTTTTAAACATTTCATTGTTCTCAGTCTGCAAAAGAAGTACAATTCCATTGCTTTGCCTTGCTCATAGTCATTTAATCATCACTTTTGCATAAAAAATATAGGGTTTAGTGCACTGGCAGAAATTGAGTAATGAACCACCGAGACACACATGACCATCCATCCCCCCTTTAAAAATTATACCATCAATTCCTGAACATGACTCATTCATGCCTAGGCTGTACCCTCCAGGTATGCCCAGTTTCCACAGAGCCCAGATTTTGAGCAACTTGAGGACAGATGGATTAAAGAGGATTAATTATGTGCCATCTTTGATGTTCTTTAGACCTTTTCATATGAATGAATCACTTTAGCCCTCAGGCTTTCTGACTGCTTTTCATAGGAGTTTGCAGATTTCTAGTAATGGTGTTCCAGAAACTGAACAGAGAGAGAGTGTTCCAGGGCTCTTCTTGTACCCAATTAGCATCTCCCATGATTATCACCCTAATAACACTTGAATGTCAGTAGACCAAAGCTTTCATTTTATGTTCCTCAGAGATACCTATTTAATTGGTAGACGTAATGGTCAAGGATAATAAAGTCACCTCCTCACTTGTCCCCAGCAGATTTTATATTTGGAAGTAATGATAAAACTAGTATAGAAAATTTCATTATCTTGGGAGGCATGCATTTTATTTTTACTGATATTTACTTCCTATTTCAATTTTAGATAAGCCTTATCATAATATAGTTTTAAATGCATTCAAATGAACTCTCATTCTGCTTTGCTACTTTGCTGTGTTTAAAGACTCAGTTATCATCTGATGTTTATTTATATTGTAAGAGGCACATTTTGTGCACCATCAGCACTGTGTTATTTCTTTTTCTAATCTATTCATATTTAAAAATCAATTTAATGCTCATCTTTATTGAAATGATTTAGGTTACTAAAATTTAGGATTATATTTCTTTTTTGAAATGTGCATCAAAACTTCCATTTCTAGTTTGTGATTCTAGGTATCACTACGTAAACTAATTGACTTTCAATCTTTTTTATCAGCTTCCTTTAGACATACTTTATACCCAATACATTCACTCATCTCATGCATAGAGTTGATGAGTCTTGACAGATGTGATACAGCCATGTAACTCCCACTGCAATCAAGACAAAGAACATTGCTGTTTCTCCAGAAAAGTCCTTTTTCCTCCTTTAATCAATTCTGAACTCTCCCACCCTACTTCCACACTGCCTGTTGCTATAGCTGTGGATCTAGGTAAGTGGAATCACAGAATACCTGGTCTTATGTTTTACTACCTCCATTTGCCACAATGAGTTTGACATTTCTCCTAGTTTGTTCCTTTTTTATTGTTCTTTACTGTGTGGATGTAACAAAATCTATTTATCCATTCCTTGAATGATTATTTGGTTGTTTCTGTGATTTAGGTATTGTGTTTTGATGGAAAATATAAATGGTTTGGTTCTTGGTTCCTGATACAGTTTCTAGATGCTTAAACGCCTTTGTTAGCACTAAGGCTGTGACTCATGGAATGGAGGTGAGGGGATCTAGATTGTGTCAGGGTCAGCTGGTCACCAGAAAGACCAAGGGTTGAAACTTCTAGCAGTCTGAGTATATCTGTCAGCATGGTAGGGGCTGGACATTCAGAGCAAGTACTGTTTAATCAAACTTTGTCTGCATAATGAAACCCCAGTTAAACTATCAACACTAAGTTTTGTCATAGCTTTCTAGTTTGCACACACCCCTACTATTAGGAAGCTGATAGGAGCTGATGCTGGAAAGAGGGCGTGGCCTTGTCCATGCTTCCCTTATGCGTTTCTTGTTTGGCTGCTACTGAGTTGTGTCCTAATTAATCAACTGTATTCCTCAGCAGAGCCATCCTCATACACTAATACACAGGGAGGAAAACTTCTAATTCGTGGCTTGTCGTTGTGAGAGTGGATCCTGGGACTTGTAGCTTGCATTTAAAAGGAGGCAATCTTGTGGAAGCCCAAACTCTTAAACTCATGACATTTGGTGTCAATTTGGGTATCTAGTTGCAGAGATTTTACTATAACCAGGTGGAAAAAATGGTGCAGATATTATGAATGAAGCTGCTGTGAAAATTCATATCCATGTCATTGAGTGAACATACATTTTTAGTATCTAAGAGTGGGTTACTGAGTTTTCTGGTAATTTAATAAGAAAGTGTCAACCTTTTCCAAGTAGTGTCTGTCCTATTTTACATTATTCTCAGCAATGTATGAGAGTTGTAGTTCTCCACATCCTTGACAGCTTGTGGTATGGAATTTTAGCAATTCAGAGGTGTGTAGAGGTATTTCACTGTAGTTTTAATTTTGCATTTCCCTAATTACAGCAAATGAGCTTTTAGAATTCACTCTGAAAATGATACTTCCATCTGTTACTAATTTTTAATCTATTGTGTATGTACAGATGTAGATATATAGATAGATAGATTTACATTGTAAATTCATGTAAAATTGTCATAAAACATTTTAAGACTTTTCATTGCATACATGTTTTAAAAACTAACTCTTTTCAGAGTAATTTTCGGTTTAGAGCAAAAACGAGAAGTTACACAGCTTCTCAAATAGCTCCCTCTGCTACAAATACACAGCCTCTCCTAGTGCCTACATCCTGTACCAGACCATACATTTATTACTACTGATAAACCTATACTGAACTGTCATCACCACCAATCCAGAATTTAAAATTTACTCTTGGTAATGTACACTACATGTGTTTGGATAAATGCATAATGACATGTATATACAAAGAATATCATATAGTATTTTCATTGCCTTAATGTTCTTTGTGGTCTATTGTTCTTTCTGGGTTGTATTCTTTGTCCTATTTATATTTTTCTTTATTCTTTCACCAAGGTCACACTATCTTATATTATACTATTTTCATGAGTCTTGAATTTACATATTGTCATTCCTCCAAATTTCTTCTTCCGTTTCAGTCTGTCCTTTGCTCTTCTATATAAAATTTAGAATCAGTTCCTCAATATCTGCGATATAATTTGTTGAGATTTTTCTAGTATTTTACTGACTCTAGTAGATTCAAAATACAGTTATTTACTAGGAAAATTCTGGGATATTTAATGAGTTAGGGCTTGAAAGACAGTGAAGAGTAGTTTATTGACATCAAAATGAAGTATAAACTTGTAGCTCAGAGTAAGAAAAAGAATCTTTGTCTGATGGATACCAAGAAATATTTACTAAATGGTTTACTAGAGCTGTAAACAGGAGAAGAGGGACAACCAGAAATGGGATGTTTTGAAACTTTATCATACAGTGAGATCATAAACAATTCATTAGTAATTAAAAATAGATTGCATTTAAACTTATTACATGACTTCATACACTATAACTAGTTTTTGTGTGAATCATATCATAGTTCAACTTTCCTGTAGGGATAAAGCCTAAATGCCATAATCCTTGAAGTATCACCTCCAAAGGAAAAGCCGAGTGAAATGTTAGAACAAGAAGGAGGAAAAGTGCCAGGTGACACTTCTTTCTGAAATTAACTTTAGATATTTATTTCATAATCAAAGTGGGCATCCTAAAACACAAGGAATAGAGATAGCAGGAAAAAATCAGGGAAAGATTTGGAGAAAGAGCCAGCTAGACTTTGCCATAAATATGTGGATCAGATCATCAAGGTTCTCTACTATAAAATGGATTAATGACCCAATAAATTTCTAAGGTAGCCTAGATAAATGTGTACTATTATGTGGGCTAATATTTATGCTAAAGTGCTTAGAAAGGGGTCTAAACATAATCTAGTAGTTTTAGAAGATTTTCTTTAAACATATACTCCCTATAGACATATAAACATATGTATTCATTCTTAAACCAAGTGTCACATTATAGATGATTTACACATGTATTTTATATTTAACAAGGGGCATATATGTTTGTTGACAAATAACATAAATATACATATTATCAACATCTTTCTGGAAAATATAGAAAAACATAAAAAATAGGGTATCCTTTCCATCATACAGGTCATTATTATTAACATATGTCTATCTCTTTAGCCTGTCCTGTATACATATAAATAAATGTTTTATTTTACAAACTGCATTCATATTATATATCCCAGTTAATATGTATCTTAGCTTATTCACTTGACACTACTAAAGGAGGGCATTCGGTGGCCTCTGCTCACTTTCTGAGAGAGAAGTCCATTGGTAAGGAGCCGGGACTTGTCTGAAGAGCATGTGAGAAGTTTGTGTGATGCTAACCTAAGATACAGTGATACAGGGGAAATTGATCAATTTTGGGACTCCTTGACAGGCTAGATATTTTAAGTAGACAAAGTTTTTTTAGAACAAACTGTTGAGTGTTTGGCCTTGCTTTATAGTTTATTTTTGACATTTCTGAAGTCATTTTTGCTTATGACAGCAACAGTTCTAGAAATATGAATATAAATTCACATTAGGAAGAGGATTTGTTTGATCAATGCCTCTGGAAAGTCATATATGAAAATGAAATAAAATAAAGTTAATTAAAGTAGCCTCATTAATTTTTTATAAGCAAAAAGAGTATTAGGGAATACATTCATTCAATTTCAGTGCCTGTCATGTAATTTACTGGGCAACATAGACCCTATGAAAGCATAAAGCACCAGTTTTCACACACAAAAAAATCTCATAATCTACCATATGTAATATGACACAGACATAGGATGCTTATTGTTTACTCAAGGTGACAAACAGTAAAGAGGAAACTTTGTTTTATAAAATGCGTTTAAAATATTTTAATGTTTTTAAGGATCTGAATATAAGTAGAATATGAGAACTTTAAGCTTCATTTAAAAGTGCAAGTTTCTGTATTTTTAAAATCCATTTTATTCTATTTTATAGAATTCGATATTTAAGGAGAACTGTGGAGCCGAATCTTCACTTGTGATGAGATTTTATAAAGGTGGAAAGTGACCAGTGGATGCTAATTAGTAGTTAAATTATTGCAATAAAATGAAGACAAATTGCTCTCATGCTTTAAAATAATTGTAAAGCTGGCTCAGTGCTGTACTTAAATGCTGAGCATAAGTATTGCTCAAGCTTTTTGTTTAAATTTTTCTTTATTTTCAATATCTTTCCAGAAGACTTGAGCAGATCACAAAAATAGTTCATTATGAAGCAAGATAATTTAAACTTTTTAAAGACTAAGGAGTACTTAATATTACAGCAACCCATATCCAGCTTTCTTCAGTAAACTCATAAGCATAGGGAGCAGTGATATTTTTAAGTGACTTTTTCGAATGGCTCTTCGTTGTGATGTCCATTAGGCCACTGTTTTGTGAACCTAGAACTGAATGGGGAGGACAAGTTTAGAGACAGAAACTGAGGAGCTTTCTACCTACTCATGGTGTTTGAAGGTACAGAACCAGATTGGCTTTCTTAAGGAAGGAGAGTAGACAGAGAAGAAGGCTGAGGACTAAGGCTTAAGATCTTCCAAAATTAAGATTTTTGAGCAGAGTATGTGGCTAGGAATTAAGGCTGAGAAGCAGTAGCCACTGCTGTAGACTAATGACCAGGTGAGGCGATGTTAAGTAACCCAGGAAGTCATTAACTTTCTGAGCTGACGTTAAACCCCAGGTTAGCCAGTGGCGCAGGCAGCTCTTTGTAGTTCTTTTATATAGCTTATTTATTGTTGCAAAATAAAAAGTGAAAAGCAGGGCTGATCCATGTCCTAATCTGCTATCTTTTGCCTCATAACATGATCATGCTTGTTTGATTTTGTCTTGAACATAATTTGATCATAGTCTCTTATGTATTTGAAACTACAGAGTTCTTGAATCCAGAATGCCTTTTGGTCTTTTGTTTGTTTTGTTTTGATGTGCTGGCTGATATGGAAAGTCAGGCTAAAGTGTTACTATTATTATTTTTGTACATGTCCTGTGAATGTCTCAATAGTAGCTCACAGAGTGTGATAGCTTCCTAAGACTTTTTCTTTGACATTCAGACTCACACTCAGAGCAAATTCTTTACGCATTCCATCGATTTCTGGATCTCCTTCCTTCCCTTTAAATTCACAGCTCTTTCTTTTTCTCCCGTCACCCTGGTCTTTACCTGAACATTCTCATCACTGGAACACTTTGCCTGTAAGCAGCCATCTGCTCCACTGCTGCCTCCCGCCCCTGTTCAAATGATTCCTTCCGTGCTTCTGGCATTTTCACTCTTACTCTTAAATTCCACACGGGCTTCCCTTCTCAACAGCCCACTTCACAAGCCTTGCCCGTGTCTGCTCGGGTTTTGAATGATTCTGTTTTCCTCAGCTAGCCCAGTGTGTCTGACTGTTTTTGTACTTCTTTTAGGTTTTCAGAATTTTCTTCTTCACAGTTGTTTCAATTATTCCCCTAAGCAGTGCTGCTCTTTTCAAGAACCACTCGACACCTAAGGAAAATGTGATATTTAGAGATCATTTCTTTTTGAGGTATGGCTGATTTGCTCATGATATATGTTTGAAATACTGCACGCTCATCAAAAGAAGTTAATAGGTAGCACGCATACTAATTTTATCTTGTGGTTCATTTAAAACATATCTACTACAAGCCAGAATGGAAAC
Organism: Cavia porcellus; assembly: GCF_034190915.1. NCBI lineage: Eukaryota > Metazoa > Chordata > Mammalia > Rodentia > Caviidae > Cavia > Cavia porcellus. The sequence continues at coordinate 42,290,014 of NW_026947513.1, read as the reverse complement.
TGTAGAAAATAATCTAATGATGCCCTTTGGCAGGTTACAAAGAAATAACTTGTAAAAGAATGGGGTCTGGATAAGCAAATAAGGTGAAAGGAAAATTGTCCTCTGTAACAAAATACCTATTTTTACATTGCCCTTTCCTTTCGTGTTAGAGAGCATTAACGTGGGCAGCAGGGTGCTCAAAGGAAAAAGGGGAGTGAAGTTGGTAAGCGCCAGCTGCCATGTGCAGAGACCTGTTTGTGTCAGGGATCTTGGCAAAGATTAAACCTGAGATGAAAGGCTTTGATAAAATGACTGAGCTTAGCATTGTCTAACCTCTTTCCACAGCTGTCGGGAAGAGTTTCTGAGTCCATTGCCTGAGGTGTGCCTGTGGCAGGGAGTCCGCAGGAGACAGGAGGGGACGGAGGTCAGCCTGCATGGTAATGACAGTGGTGCGGGCTGACAGAAGAGCGGAGGGGCCAGTTTCCAGCAGCAGTCAACATAACAGACACCGAGGTATTAAAGCAGCCAAGCTTGCTGTGATCTCAGACAGGGGACAGCAGCTGGAGAAAGCTGCAGGAGTGAAACAGGCAGCAGTAGCTTCCACGAGAGCCAAAATTTTCCGGCATCATTTTAGTGATAGTTAGAACATCTCAGTGGAGAGATGAGGAGAATGCTTTCGCTGGATCTGCCATCATCTTCAAAGAGCCAAGTGTTTGTCTGCTCTGTTCCTTATGTCACATTCCTTATTGCCTTTGCCATAAATATTTGTAATGAAGAGGAGGGCAAAAATACCTTAGAAGCAAAATTATTACTGTGAGTGTTGAGGAGTCAAAATGGCCCCATTTGAGGAGAAAATAGTTGTATGTTCATATTTTGCCTCTGACACCTGTCTGTCTAAAATTTATAGTGTAGCGTATTAATTTCCACCTGTCCTGACCTATTGAGAGTACAAGGATATCTTATCAAAATATAAATAACTTTTGTGAGAAAATGCATGCTAATTGTATATGTGACTTACATTTTAATTGACAACTAGTTAAAAGTACATGCACTCGGAAGGGGATGCAAACCAGATACTTGGTTGGTACTATGCATTCTAGATTCCAGGAAAACACTGATTTCAGTCCACATGAAAGAGGAAGAGTTAGAAAAAGAGTTTTTGTTCTATTTTCTTATTTCTGGGTAGAGTTCTCACTGTCATTTTTTTTTTTTTGCATCCTAAATCTTCAAAATTCAGTATGCATTTCATATTTACTGCATACCTTAATGTGAATGTTAATAATTTAAATGAATAAAGTAAATAGTACTTCTGATTTAAAAAACTGTATTTTTTCAAAAATTTTACCTAAATTTTACTCTACTTCAGTTTATAAATTCAAATTTAAATAGATTAAAATAGAGTAAGATTAAGAGTTTAGATTTTTAACACACGAGCTGTACTTTGTGTACTTCAAGGCCAAATGTCACTCGTACATGGTTGTAGTGTTGGATACTGCAGAGCTAGAAAGATGTGACATGAAGAAGAAAGTTCCCATTGCCTGTGAACTGTTTGTCTCTATCAGTTAGATTACATTAAAAATCTCAGTTGCTTACTTGGTTCTGCCCTCTCCTACTCATGCGGCAGAGGGGGGTAGTGAGTAATCTTCTGTGATAACCAGTTACTGGCAAGAAAATTTGAACTCTAGCCACTGTGTGTCACACAGGTCAGACTTCCGGCTCCAGTGGCTCTTGCCAAGGAATCAGGACGCTGGTAATGTAAGCGTGGCCACAGTCTAACATGGGTAGAGGTCCATGACACAGGAGAGCCAGGAAGAGGAAATAGGGCTGGAATGCGTAAGATTCGCATTATGGCTGAAATAAAACGGTACAATAACTTAGGGAAATAGTAAAACATGTATCAATACTATTAACTACCAAGTTAGTCACCAATATTAAGGGAGACTGTTAGGGGCTGAACTCCTGCAGACAAGCAGGGAAACTGAGTCGACTGTCCCGTGGCATCAATGTAACAGACTGACTAAAAGCACGAGGTCAGAATCACATAAGATCTATTCCCTGGAGTGGAGAATTCTGAAGGGTGTAATTGGAAACAAAAATCTGTGCACATCTGTCCAAGGCACTTACTTTCTCTTGACAATGGAAAGTCCTTAAAAAGCATGGAGAATGAGTGATGCTTTCAGAGCAAAGTTTCACACAGGCTGATTTTGTAGGAACAAATCCACCAAAGTGACACTGTATAGGTGCCGTTGTATAGCTGTGTGGCACATTTGAGTTTATTATTTTACTAAACCATTATTAATAACTGAGAAAGACAAGAAGGTCTTATTATCTCCACTTTATAGAACAGACACTGAGGATCCAGTGGGTATGATACCTATTCAAAGCAAATGACTAGTGGAAATTCCCAAATGTCCTCGTATTAAACTTAGGGTTGATGTCATTGTATTTCAGTTTATCCTTTAGAGGTAGAGGATCTTAAAAGTGAAGAAATGTTTCTGGGTCATTCATGTACTCTTTGATCTACCTGGTATATCATTTAACGTATCATTTGATTTGGAATATTCAAAATTGCCAGTGATAGTAGCACTTCTTTTAGTTTTTCTCTTTAACCTCTTTCCAAACTGAAATACCTAGGGTCCTCCTCATAGATGACATGATTATGTATAGCACTTCCTAATTCTAGAACAAAAGCCTTACCTCTTACACATCTTGCATATGTATATATGCATATATATGTGTACACACACACACATACGTATATACCTTGTCTCATTCTTTCTGGAAGTAACCAACAGTTTGTATAGTAGAAGATGGCAACCACTTTATAAAAACTCTATTATTTTAGCCAGTTAATTTGTTGTTTTCCTTCATAGCAATGTTTAGAGTACTTCAGTGTTAATGATCAGGACTGTACCATCTCAGGCTGTAAGGTATGAAATCATAGAAACATTTTTATCCTCCTGCTCTTGGCTAGAGTAATGTTTCTTCCCTTCATCTACTTCTTCTCTTATCACTTACTGATTTCTGGTCAGGTGCCAGTCTGTGTTCACTCCTTTTATGGAGCTTCAAACACAATCACTTTTCTCTTTCAAGTTAGCCCGATCTGTTGGTATTCATCTGAGTTCAAAGCCCAGCATTTCCTCCCACGTCAGGTTGCTCAGGGAAGTTTCCAGGTGGCAGCTTCTCCCGGATCTTCTCCGTCTGATTGTTTTTACTCCATTGCCAACAAGCCAGATTCCAACTTTTACTATCAACTTCCAGGACCGTGTTCAGTGTTGCCAAATTCTCAGGTGTCTGGGTCGCTTACTCTTGAAGTTTTTTTTCCTTCTGTGGAAAATAATCTTTAATGAGACAGGTGAAAAGTCTTCCAGCCTCCTCCAGATCACTGCCTCCAGTGTCCGTTCTGCCCCAGTCTGACCGTGTTGAAGGAGGACAGTCCATTTTACCCAAGCTATGATGCTGCTACTTGGCGACTAATGTTAGCCATCTGCTGCGGTCCTGTCAGTGATGCTGCATGTATTCCAGACTTAACATCGAACCTCTTTGTTTTCTTCCTTTGCCTTCATTTCATTGGTGTATTGAGGTAGATTTGCAGAATTCTTGCTTTATGTTTGTAATTCTAGTAATCAATAAAGAAAAGATTTATACCAAAGGTAATGTCTTTATAATTCAGAAATAACTGAATTTTGTTCTAGACATGTTATAGCTCCCAGAGTATCGATTATTTATTTTAAAACCTCAAGTCAGTGATAAAGATGGGCAAATTTATGTAATACTCCAAGTTTTTACTTCTCTTGAAATATTGATGTATTTGGCAACATAGATCTCACATTCTGAATGGTAACATTTCACAGGAATTGAGTAGCATGTTTGGCAGATTTCTGCCACTGAGACAAATTATGTTAATGAATTTTAAAATTATTTTACTTTATTTTATTGGTATCAGGGATTGAACTCATGACCTTGTGCTTGTCAGGCAGGTGCTTACTCCACTGAACTAAAGCCTTAGCCCTTAAAAAGTTTTATTTTGGCTCACCATTTCCAAGGTGTCAGTCCATGCTGGGTGACACCACTGCTTTTGGGTTTGTGGTGAATCAACATAATATGGCAGGAATGTATGGCATATGAAGATCTACAACTCATGACAGGTGGGAAAGAGAGAGAAACAGAAGGGGGTCTGGAGTCCTAGCATCTCCTCTAGGTTCCCTCTCACTATTGCCTGACTCCCTTTCCCTAGACGTGTTAGAGTTCCTGGCTCAGAACAGTTGATCAGGACCCTAAAGGACCCTCCGAGCTCTACCCGCCGTATTTAGGCTGAAGAAATCATTTGCTCACACCTTTTCCTACAAAGTGTGTGGCACCTATAGATGTAACAGTTTTGACTCTGTGTTTTCCAAGGTAACCTGAGGATAATCATTTGTACATAGAGTTTGTCGGTTTTACAATGTGGCTCTTAGAGGTGAGCACCATGCTCTCCTTTCAGGGCTGAAGGACTTTTCTTCCCGCTGCTGTGAATGCTGCTTCTGGCTTGCAGCTGAGAATGGACTTCAGCTGGAGAGTTACCTTGTAAAAATTCTGTCTCATTCCCAGGGGAAATTTATGTCCAATATCTGGTGTTTGTTCAGACACAAAAGCCTAATTCTCTCTCCCCAACTAAGGCAAACTATGAAAAGTAATCTTCTTTACTGACTTTCTGTGGTTTCAGACTAAGACTTTGTGGGAGTTTATTGTTACCACAGCTTCTCTCTGTAACCAATCTTCTTCCTTCCTTTACCCTCCTGGTGTTAATACCTGTAGTATTAGATATTCCAGGAAACTGAGTAGTGGCAACTGTTTACTTTTAAGAATCTCAATTGAGTTTACAAATTAACTTAGATTTTACACATAACTACTCAAATAATCTAGGTTTGGGACCTATTTTTTCCTTCTGCTTATAATGTATTTATTAAATATTAGTTTTATAAAAAATTCCTCAATATATTTTACCAAAACTTAGAAGGGGAGGAAAAGGGACGGCTTCCTCTGTCCCCATTACTCTCGGTGGTCACATTTCCTCCCAGCAATCCAGGCTTTGAGTCCTTCTTTTCAGCATCTCCTGCATTTCCTTGGCAGCCTGGTCCTGCCGTTCTGCCCGTCAGTTGTGCCTCTTTCCACCTGTCCTTGCTGATTTCTGTCACATTCCAGGCTCCCCATCATTCTTTGACCAAAAGCTGCTATGGTGCATATGCTGTAGCCCCCAGATCACCTGTTGCCACTTTATTTCAACTTATTTGTCACATTTGGAAGAATCAACTGCCCCTAGATGATTCAGAAGTACCTCAATCCCACAAATGGTTCTGAATTTCTGTCAGAAAAGCTTTAGAAGTCTCTGCCACACCAACATGCTATTTTCCATCTTTTTTTCTTGCTTTTATAAAGGATGTTTAATTTTCTTTTTTTAAATCTTTTTTTTTTATTTTAAAGAAAACAGAACAAAGCAAAACAAAACAACCCAAGGAACACAGGATTTCAAAACAAGACAACAGAAAATCCACAGTGGCTACCATAATGTCTCTTGTTTTCTTCAAAATAGTTGTCCATAGCTTGACACATAATGAATTCAAACAACACAAAATAGTATAAAACTTATCAAAACAAAAGAATGAAAGCATTACAGGCTTTCAAAACCAGACAATAGGAAAATCAACAACAGCTACCATAATATCTCTTATCCTCTTCAAAATAGCTGTCCGTTACCTTCACATATATTGAAATTAAACAATACAAAACAGACTGAAACCCATCAAAACAAAGAATAAAAGCATTACTGGACTTCATAACAAGATAAAAGGAATCAGCAATGTCTCGTTTTCTTCAAAGTAGCTGCTCATACCATCATACATAATAAAATCAATTCTTATAACCTCTTCAGGACAAGTTCTAGGCATGTATAAGCCCATATATGTACATCTATCCTTTTTTCATTAGAGGGAAAACCAAAACCCAAACAAAACAAATTATAAGAAAAACTAGAAACAAAAGAGACAACAACAACAAATGGGCCCCAAACAATTATATAGGCCCTCAAAGCAAGGAAGTAGGAACAAAACTAAGGTTATTTTGCATAGTTATCTTCAAAAGTTACTCATATTGATTTAAGTTTGCACAGTTATCTTCAAAAGTTACTCAGATTACCAGATATAAACATGCAAAATTGATCCACTCCTATGAATGTTAACTGTTTTGTTCCAAAAAGTAATATAATTAAGAAAGACATCTAATTTTCTACATGAACAGCCGTAGAATGTTGCAACTCCTGTTATCCATTTTCCAGATCAAATAATTCCATAGTCATTGTAAGACGGGGACAAAGAATATAGAGCAAATGACTTACAGCAATTAGAGCCACGGGTAAGACAGATTCTATATAAATGAAATTCTGATACATGTTCATCACAGAAGATCTCTGTGCTTTCAAAACATTCAGTGTTTAATTTGTTTTGTTGAACATTTATTGATGAAGTTGTATAACAACAATAATGGAAAAGAAGCAGCAACCCAAAAAACAAAGTGGATGCTTCATGTGTATCTCTAAATCATTTTCTTAAAACCTTCACAGAAATCTGCCCAGAATATTTTGTTTCCTAACATTCATGCTGAGTGTGTGCTCTATAAAATACAGTGAAAATAGTTATTTTTCATTGTCACCTTATTTCTCATGAAAGGGCACTCCTTGTTTGCAAAAATTCAGACTTGTTCCAAAACATATGATAATTATAATTTTTAGATTTACTATTTCTTTAATAAAAAAAGACTTTTATATATAATACTGTTTACCCAAATAGAAGGTAATAGGTGACTTGGTGGACTTTGTTAATAAAATATCATTAGAAGAGTGTTAACTTTCTGAGAAAGGAATATACTCATTTATTTAACACTAAGGGTATATTTCCTAGAAATGTGGGCTTTATAGTACATGACACTATTTGAGATAATTATATATATAAACAATATTGTAAATGGAAACTAATTCCATGATAACTATCCCCTTATTATATCATAAGATAAAAGGATATATTTTTACTTTGTCATTCATTGTGGTACTTACTTGATACTTGCATTCTCCTCCAGCCTCAAGTCCATTTCTTCCTTTTCACTCAGAAGAGAAGAGCTCTACCTTCCCCCCAACACATTCATACAACCTGCCTGTATGTGAATCCCAGCATGGATTTCCTCTTACTGGGTTCAGTGAAATCTTTCTGCTGTTGCCTGAGGTCAAGCTCTTTGCTGAGACACAGAATTCCACCAGCTCTTGCCTGCTCAAGGAATTTTCTCTCATATTCTTATTTGCTTCTTCAAGGAATTGTCTTTCACAAAGAAGTTAAGTAAATTGAATAGTCATACATTTTTTTTCAGCAAATACCTTACTCAGATAATGTTTTAAAAATTCATCGGACTGTGATCTCTATCAAAGTTCCATGAAGTAAATTTCTAATGGTTTAGTTTGATATTTGTTTCCGGTTGATTGTCAGGATTCAGGTGTCGATGAAAACTTGAGCCTTTTGTTCCTGAAGGATCCACTTGTGGACACCAAGGTTCTGCTGTGGAGACTTAATATCACTTTGGGGTTACATAATTAATTTGTAGAGACATTTTAAGACACCTAATAGCCTGTCATGCTTATTCTAGATTTTATAGAAAAAGAAGCAAGACAGTGCAGTGATACTGGAAAATAAACTTATTGAAAATAGAATATATTCAACTGTCACCATTTCTGTGTGATTTGTACTGCCAATATTTATGTGGTTCTACAGCTACGTAAAAGTAGATCATCAAGTCTCTGATTAAAATCTACATTTTAGTGATCTTCCAAATTGTGAATGCAAAGTGCACATTTTAGAAGTATTTCATTAATGAAAGGTAAAATGTTTTGAAGTTTGCATTTGAAATTGTTTACATATAGTATATTCATAAAATAAATATGCATACCAAACCTCGAACATTCTCTGCTGAGCTTAGATATGTAAATTAAATCGTTTGCTTCTCAAGCATTTTTGCTTTTATTTTTAAAATATTATTTCTAAAAGAGTTGCCTAATGATGGTAGCTCAAAACAAAACAAAACATAAATGTTTATCATTCACATTCTGAGGTCTTCTTTCTTATTCCAACATCTGTTGTTTTGTACGCCTTTACTTTAAGCAATTTTTACTACATGTTTGGAGATACCATTTCATTTTAAGGAGGAGATGCATGTACTTAACACGTCCTGATTCCTTTTATTCCTTTTCCTCTCCCTTCGCTCCTCTCTCCCTCTGTCTCTAGACCCACTTCTCCCCTGGCTCACCTTTGTGGAACATAATGGTCACATAATTAGGGGAACATGTACATGTACATGACACATCCTATTCTTTTTTTGATCCCTTTCTCCTCCTCCCTCTCTTTCCATCTCTTGGTCCTCTTCCTAGGTGAAAAAATCTTATTTCATTTTATCCATCTTTTAGTTTGCTCTTTAATTGATTTACACTTTGAGTTTCTCATACAATATTAATGGTAGTATGTCTTATTTTTTCTGCTTAATATTATAGTTTCAATATGCATCCATTTTCCTACAAATGACTCATTTGTCTTTCTCTATAACATAGTAGCCTTCCATTGTGTAGTGTGTAAGTATCACAATTTTGTTATCCATTCATTTGTTGATGAGCATATAGGCTGATTACAAGATTTAACTCTTAGGGATTGTGCTGCTGTGAGTATAGATGTGCATAAATCCCTGTAATATGACTTCTTTAAGTCTTGCAGAAGCTATCTAAGAAGGTAATAGCTGAGGATAGTGATTTTTAATTATTCAAGGAATATTCATATGATTTCCATAGTGGTTGTACTTGTTTACAATTCTACCAACAGGGTAGAAGAGCTAATTTCCTGCTGTCTCATCAGCAATTGTTATTATTTGATCTCTTGATAATTTTCATTCTTTATGGACTAAAGTTGAATCTCAGTAATGTTTTAAATTTGCATTTCTCCAATAGCCAATGTCGAAAACTTTTCCATGTATGTATGCATTGGTCATTGGTATTTCTTCTGAGAAGTGTTTGCTTATTTCAGTTGGCCATTTTTTGAGGGGTGGTCTTTTGTTTTAGGGCATCTAATTTTTTGGAGTTCTCTATATAGTCCATATATTAATGTTCTGTCCAAAGTGTATCTGACAAAAATTTTTCTTTTAAAGAGGATAAAACAGCATAAAACCAATCAAAACCAGTGTAAAGGATACAGGACTTCAAAACATTAGCTACCATAAATCAACAATAGCTACCATACCATAAATGAAACAATAGCTACCAATACCATAAATGAAATCAACAATAGCTACCATAATGCCTTTTGATGTCTGCAAAATAGCTGCAGATAACTTCACACATAGTAAAAATCAAACAGGACAGAATAAAATAGAAATGATAAAAACAAAACAATGAATGCAAGAAAGGACTTCAAAGCAAGCCTACAGTAAATATAAAAACTGCTTCCATAATATATGTGGCTATCTTTGAAATAGCTGCTCCTGCCATTGGATTTGACATAATCAAACAAAACCAAAGGGAATAAAACTCAATGTAACAAAACAATGGAAATGATATAGGACTTCAAAACAAGACCATAGGGAGTGAACAATGGCTGCAACCCTCAGAAGGAGATCCCCCTAGATGTCACATTGCATACTGCTATCCTCTGAACCTATGATTAGACCCCTGGACATAGACCTGCAATATTAGTGAAACACCAAAGCAGCACAGGCATCCAATTGCATTCCACCTCCATAGCCATCATCACAGCCTGTGTTTCTGTGGATAAACCTGTCGCTTACCGTGTGGGAGAGGTTGGAGGCTGGGCTTGGTACTTCTTGTTTGCCAGCCTGCATTCTAGAAGGGGCTGGGGTCTGTTTGTTCCAAGCCAGTGGCTGCCTGCACATGGCACTGGTTCCCAGATGGGGTTTGCTTGCTGGTGTGGGTTTGTTCTCTTTGCTCCTGGTCCCCAAATGTCCCTGACTCACAGGGAGAGGCTGGGGTCTGTCTGTTCCAGTCTGCTGGTGGCCCCCACAGGGTGCTGGTTCCCATCCAGAAGCTTTTTAATTGTTATAATTCCATTTGCCGTTTCCTCATGTTATTTCTTGTGCAACTGAGTTTTTTTTCCTTCCTTGTGGCAAGGTCTTCAGGAGTTTTACCTATTTTATCTTCAGCAGGTTTCTGTTTTAATTTTAGCTCTTTGAATGATTTTGATTTTAGTTTAGTACTTGGTGAGAGAACGTGGTTTTCTTTGGTCTTCAGACTGTAGCCAGTTTCACCAGCGCCATTTATTAAAGAGTTTATTTTTTTCCAGCATGTATTTTTCAACCCTTTGTTGGTGATCAGGTGGTAAAGTGTGTCTGGGTTCTTTCTCTTTTCTCTATTCGGTTCCATTGATCCACATGTCTGTTTTTGTGCCTGTACCGTGTTGTTTTTATCACTAGATTTGTAATATGAGTTGAAATCTGAGGTTGTGATGGTTCCTGCTGTGCTGTTATTACCTAATACTGCTTTTGTAAATTTTGTCTCTTCTGGGTTTAGATGAAGGTTAGGATTGTTTTTTCTAGTTCTATGAGAAATAGTGTTGGTATTTTGATTGGAATTACATTAGATTTGAATATCAGTTTTGGGAGTGTAGCCATTTTGGCAGTGTTGATTCTATCTGTCCAGAACAGTAAATGTCTTTCCATTTTCGAATGTTATGTTTGTTCTCCTTTTTCAGAATTCCATATTCTTATTTTAGAGACCTTCTACTACCTTAGTTAGGTTAATTCTTAAGTATTTAATTTTTTGATACTATTGTGAATGGTATTGTTTTCCTAATTTATTTGTTAGTAGGCTCATTATTGGTGTACAAAAACACTTTATTTTTTTTCTTGACTTTGTATCCTGTTACATTGCTGAATTTGGATATTAATTCTAGGTGTCTTTCGGTGGAACGTTTTTGAGTCTTCTATGTAAAGGATCATGTCATCTGCAATTATAATAATTTTACCTTGCTTATATTTATTTTTGTTTTTATTTCTTTTTTAAATTGCACTGGCTCAATTTTTTTTCTTTTTTTTTAATTTTAAAGAGTGAAAAAGCCAAGGAAAATAAAACAGAGTAAAATCAATCAAAATAAACCAGAATAAGTGATATAGGACTTCCAAACCTTTTGAAATCAGCAACAGTTACCACAATGCCTTTGTTATCTTCAAAATAGCTGCGATACCTTTGGACATATTAAAAATCAAACAGAACAGGATAGAATACAAACAATAAAAATAACAATAAATGCAGTAAAGAACCTCAAAACAAAGCAGTAGTAAATACATAATGGCTTCCATAACATATCTTGCTATCTTTCAAATAGCTGCTCATGCCATCAGAGCTAACATAAACAAAACAAAGAGAATAAACCCCAACTCAAAAGAAAAAACAATGAAAATGTTACGATTTTTTTGGGGGGTGGTTCTCCTCCCTGTAGGTTGTGGTTCTTTCTCTCCGCGTCTGCAAATGGTGTTCAGAGAGACAGGCTTGGGTCTCTGGCTAAATTTTCAAGTACTAAATTGAATTAGTGTAAAGATAGTGGACATCCTTGTACTCTAAAGAGGAAACACTTTCTGCTTTTCTGTATGTAACATGATGTTGCCAGTAGGTTTTTCATAAACAGTTTTTATTATATTAAGATAATGTCCTTCTATATCTGTTTTCTTCAATGTTTTCAGCCTGAATGGATGTTGATTTTTGTTAAAAGCTTTTCATGCATGCAATCACATGAGAGGATCATGTGATTTTTTTCTTTGCTTCTGTTTGCGTATAGATTTGCATATGTTGAACTAGCCTTACACTGCATTGTAACCTGCTTGGCCAAGATATATGATCTCTTAGATGATTTGTTGAATTTTGTTTGATGATAGCATGTTGATGATTTCTGCATCTATGTTCACTAAGTAGATTGGCTTGCAGTTCTGTATTTTAGTTGACTCCTTAACTGGCTTTGGAATGAGAGTGATGCTGGATTCCAGTAATTAATTTGAAAGTACTCTTTTCCTTGCAGTTTCATTAAAGATTTTGAGTAGTATTAGTATTATATCCATCCTGAAGTTCTTGTAGAATTCAGAGATGAATCCATTAAGAATTGACCTCTTCCTGGTTAGCTGGTTTCTTTTTTATTACTGTCTGATTTTCATTGCCTGTTATTACAATATTCAGTCTTTTATGTCATGTTGGCTCAGTTCTGGTAGTGCTTATATATGTAGGAATCTCTATCTAATTTTTTGGAGTACAATTTTTTTATAGTACAATGATACCTTGGTTACAAATTTAATTTTCTCCATGAGTTTTGAAAAGATGGTCATGTTTGCTTGGGAAAGATGGCTTAGATCATGTTTGTCACCTGATGCAGAGTTTACAAATAAAAACAAAATTTTGCCAGACACTTTTGTCTGTGAACTGAAGTATCTCCATAGTTACTAATGATCTGGATTTTGGCAGTGTCTGTTACAATTTTGTTTTTTCATTTCTCATTGCAGTAATGTGGGCTTTTGATTTCCTTTGTTTGGTAAGTTTGACTGAGGCTTTGTCTATTTTGTTTATTCTTTCGAAGAACCAGCTCTTCATTTTACTGATACTTTACAATTTTGTTGCCTGAATTTCTTTTAATTTTCTCTCTGATCTTTATGATTTTCCTCTTTATGCAAAGCCTAGATTTGAACTATTCTTGTTCTTCTAGTATCTTACTGTATGTCATTAGGTTATTTATTTGTGTTTACTCTAATGTTTTCCAGTGTGAGCATGTTTAGCAATAAACTTCATGTTTTGGACTGCTTTCATTGGGTACCATAGGTTCTGGTATGTTGCGCTGGCATTACTGTTTGAGTACAGGAATTGTTTCATTTCTTCTTTGTTTTCTTTTTGACTCATTGAGTATTCAGAAATATGTTACTGAATGTTCAGATATTTGTAGAATTTTTATGATTTCTTTTGTAATTGAGTCTGGTTTCAGCGTGTTATGATCTGACTGCAAACATAGGATGATTTTAATTCTTTTGTATTTATTTAATCAGATTTTACAGACTATTTTGGAAAAGATTCCATATGGTGCTGAGATAATGTGTATTCTGTTGCAGTTGCGTAGAATACATTGTGGTTATCTACTATTTTCATTTGTTCAAAGTTGTGGCATTTCTATGTTAATTTTTGTTTAGTTTATTTGTTGGTGAAAGTGTAGTATTGATGTCATTCATGATCGCATTGGTGTTTATTTGATCTTTTATGCCCAACAGTGTTTGTTTTATGAAGTCATGGGTACCAACACAATATTTGGCATTATATAGATATTTAATTATGTATATTATATATATAAAATTATATATATAAATCTATATAATATATACATATATATTGATATTTATATATTATATATATTTAAAATGATATATATATATTTATATATATTTGTATACAATATAATTTATACATTATATATATTTATTTATATATAACATATATTTTATTATATATTATATATAATATATAATTTATATAATATATAAAAATATATAATTTATATATTATATATACTATATATTTTATTATATATTTATATGTAAAATAAAAACTTATAAATAATATATAAAATTATACATATAAAATCTCTTTCTGCTGATTTTTTTTCCTGAGCTGATATGTAGCTAAGGATATTGTTTATATTTATGTAATATACATAAAATATATAATAATGTATATTTAATATATAATAAAAATTACATATAATATATATATAAAATTATATATATATATATTATATAAAATCTCTTTCTGTTGATCTTTTTCTTTAGCTAATATGTAGTGATCTTCTTTGTTTCTCCTGTCCAGTTTCAGCTTGAAGTTTACTCTGAGATTAAAATTGCTACACTTGCTTCTTTTCAGGGTCCTGGTGCACGAAACATTTTATTCTACACTTTGATTTTTAGGCTATAAATTTCTTGTTGGATTGGATGAGACTCTTAAATATAACAGAACATTGTGTGTGTGTGTGTGTGTGTGTGTGTGTGTGTGTGTTTGTGATCCAGTTTTCAATCTGTGTCTTTTCATTGAGTTGAAGCAATTGGCCTTGAGAGTTATTACTGACAGGTATTGACTTATTCTGTGATTGTGTTCTTTTTCTCTTATTGTTTCCTTTTTGTTTAACTACTTGCTTTTGGTGCATGTATTTATTTCATATGACTTTTTGGTTTTATTAGCTTCATTCTTCTCTGTAGGATATTCTTAAATGCTTTTGCAGTGCTGTTTTGGTGTTTATCTATCTCTTAAAATGATCTTTGTCATGGGATGTCTTTAATTGTCCCTCAATTTTGAAACACAGTTTTGCAGAATGTATTAGTCTGCATGGCAGTTGTTTTCTTCTAAGACTTGAAATGTTTCACTTTAAGTTCTTCTATCCTTTAAAATTTGTATTAAAAATTTTACTGTAATTCTAATGCATTTACCTTTCTAAGTGTCTTTTTGCTTTTCTTTGACGGTTTTTAAGATTCTGTCTTTGTATTGGACTTCCTGGGTTTTGACTTTGAGGTGTTGTAGAAACCTTTTTTCCTTGCTTACCTGTATGTTGAGTTTTTCTCCATACATGCAAAGTTTTCTGATATGACTTCTATAAACATATTTTTTAATTCCACATTTGCTGTCTTCTAATTTCTCCATAACACTACTTAAACTTAGCTTAGTTTCTTAGTATCATTTAGTTGATGTTTGATGAATTTTTCCTGTGTTCTTATCATTTTGAATGTTTTCTTGACCAAATTATTATTTATTTCCACTTTTTCCTGATACTTTAAATCCTGTCTTCACATTGGTCATTTCTGGTAATTATGAACCCAGTATAATTCTTTAAATCTACGATTTCTGCTTGCACCTGTTATGGTTTGTATCTGGATGCCCTCCCAAAGCTTCATGCCGTCATGGGGGATGGGCCTTTTGAAGGTGGATGAATCCAGCATTTGTGATTGGTTCATTTTCTATTGTTGGGGTTTGTAGTGTGACAGCTACACCGGCTCTAGAGCGGGAAGCCTGCATAAAATATAAGGGAGCGAAAGAGATTTTCTCCCTTTTGCTTTTGTTGCTTTTGCTGTGTTCTACTGCCCTAAGTGTTGCCTCTGTGCCATACAACTCTAACCTGATGCCAGCTGAGTATGGGTTGAAATCTCCACAAACTATGAACTAAATAATTCTTTTCTTCCTTAAGTTTGGACATCAGGTATTTTGCCTCCACAACGAGAGAAAAGTAACTAAGACAGCACCTTTCCATGGAATCTGTTTCTTTATTTCTTCCGTAAATTTTCCATTCATGTTTTGAATAATTTGGATCAGTGCTTTCAATTTTTTATTAGTTTCTCTCATAGACTCATTGGTGGGTTTCTTTGATAGTTCAGCTATCTTTTGGGTTATGTACTCTTTGAACTTGCAAAGTTCTTTTATTTCCCCGTAATCATTTCGCACAGTTTAATTATCTGGTGTTTGCTTTCCTCTCCAGGGTACTCATGGGGTCAGCACTGCAAGAGTTGTGAGTCTTTTTTGAAGCCTTGTTTTTTTTTTTTTTTTTTTTTTTTTAATGTTCCTATTCTTCAGACAGAGAGAGAGAGAGAGAGAGAGAGAGAGAGAGAGAGAGAGAGAGAGAAGAATGTGCGTGTCAAATAGAGCAGAAAGAGTTTTTACAGGGATGCGGCTTTGTTAAGAAGCACTGTTTACTGTTTCCCTCTAGTCAACTTAATTGTGGTGGATTTTGCCACTGCATTGAGAGCAGAGAGTTTCTATTGGTGGTTACTGTGTCAGTGGATCTAGGCACAGGACGATGCTGGTGTTGATACCTCATCTGGGAGGGGAGGGGAGGGCAGAAGAGAAAGGAAGGGGATATGTCAGTGGGAAAAGAGAAGGTTAGAGCACGTCGGCAGGTTAAAGAAGACAGGAGCTCAGATGCTGCTGGATTTATTTCTATACCTGTGTGAAGGGCTGGTGACCAGAGCTTTGGTTAGACAAGAAGAGGTATGTGGAGGGGTGGAAGGTATTTTGAGATTGAGAGAGGCTCTGAGATTGTTGCAGCCTGTTCACAGATTTGTCAGTGGTTTCTTGGGATCCTCTGAGCACAGTTTGCTAAGGATTACCCTGCCCTGCCCTGGAACGGTGCTGTCACCGGGTGATGCTGGTTAGTTCTCACTCTCCAGTGCATGAGTGCAGTGGTAGCCAGGCCGCTGTTACACTGTGCTCTGCAGGTGGAGGGAGGAGGAGAAGCAGGGAAGGGAGAGGAGGAGAGAATATGGAGGGAAGAGAGCCAAAAAGGCGAAGAGAAGAAGCACTAAAACAGAGTGTAGTTCAGGAGGAAAACCTTGAAGAATAAAGTGTAATTATTGAACAGTGCCAAAAAGAAGCAAGAACCAGAAGAGAAGCAAAATAAAAAGAAAAAGAAAAAAGGAATCCTCGCTAAAACGACCCTAATCCACCAAAGAATGAAGGAAACAGCGATTATATCAACCAAAATAAAACTAGACATAAGTACTAGAAAGGAGAGGCCCGAGGATTTAGCTCAGCGGCATAAGCGCCTGCCTGGCAAGCACGAGGTGGTGCGTTTGATCCCTGGCACCATCAAAACAAAACAAAGCAAAGCAAAGCAAAGCAAAACACATGCAGAACTATGAAGGAGGACCCTTCCCCAGGTTTTCACAGCACCTAGGGGCGCGGGCTGACCGCGTGGCTCCCCCCTCCTGTCCCTGTCCCCGCCCTGCTCCTGCCCGCCTGGACCCCCAGGCCCCTGAACCCCTGCCGTCCCATGCACCAAGAGCCCCATAGGGTTTGCCTTAAGGGTGGAGCCTGGCTGCCTCCTGCAGTCCCCAGCTAGGAGGGCTGGAGGCGCCCCGGGACCCCTCCTCCTGGCAGCAGTGGGGAGTGTGCTGAATGTTCCCCAAACAGTGCTCCTGATGTAAGTGCGCAGAACAGCAACCTTTGGCTCATTTTCTTTCTTTCGTCTTCCAGCAGCCCCGCGGGCTCTGGCTACTGGAGCACTTTCATGAGTGCTGGGCCTGCCACGCTTTGTTTTCCGGGCCTTGGTGGTGTCCACGGTCCCCAGCACAGAGCATCCCACTTTTCCATCCCCTGGAGCGCCCCGCAGTCCTCAGATCTGGAGCCACGAGGCAAGTTGCGTGGGCTTGGTTCTGCTTCTGCTTTAGGCTGGCTTCACTCACAACCCTGGTGGGAGATCGGGGTAGGCAAGTACTGTAGACCCCCACGGCAGCACCCCAACAAGGTCTGGGGTTGTGGGGTGGGGTGCTGTGATCAGGAGGGGCCCGGTTTTCCTTCGCACTGGATTTGAGTCCAGACCGGATATCTTTTCACTTTGCACTCCATATCAGCCTTCCTCTTTCATGCCTGCCTGGGGTACCTGCGTTTTTTCCAGCACCGATGTGGAAATTCGTGGCCCTGCTACAAGTGAGTAGTCGCACTTTCCAGTGCTTGTTAGGGACAGAAGGAGGCAGGGAGCTCCAGTGGTTTTCAGAGAGCTGTGCAGGCTTGGGGTGAAATCCAGCGTCCCTGTTTTCCTAAGGTTACAATAATCTGAATGGAGTCTCCCCTTTAAAAACAAGAAAAGAGGCAGGAAGTAAGGTTAATTTGAACCCCTTTCCCGAGCCTTAGCTGTTACTTTTTGACCTTGCCTACCCACTTAACTCACAATCAGACCTGCTGCTTGCTCAGCAACTTGGCATCCAGAAAGTACTTCGAGTAGACTCAGAGAGTTAAATGAAGATATTTAAAAAGCAGTTGCCTCTTTTGGGAGACAATTGTACATTGGAAAGAGGTTTTTGTACTAATAGAAAGACTTTCAGAATTTGAACTCTATCCAGGCCACTTACCAGCATTGTGTAAACAGGCAAATCAATTTATTTTTATGAACCTGTATCATAAAATGTAGAAAACATCTGTCTCTTACTCATTCAACCAACATTTGCTGAACGTTTTCTTATGAGCGTTGTCGTTGTGAGGATTTAATAACTCAGGAATGTGCATCGTGTAAGGCAAGTGATACTTATTTGTATTGTCAAATATGTGTTAGTCCAATGATCAGCACTGGGTCAGTAATTATCTTACCAAGGATCTCATTCTGTGATTGACTTATTCATCGAATGGACAGTCCTGGTGTATCAGTCAGTGTTTTACTAGAGAAATAGATATAACACAGACACACAAATTTCTCATAAGAAATTACCAGATTGGCTTATGATGGTTACCTGCAGGGCTGGATGAGGAAGTGTGCAGAGGGTGTTTGCACACTGGAGACCAAAGGTTTCTGCCAAAGGTCTGGAGCTCACCGCAGGGTCTGTGCAAGTCTTGATCAGGAGGCTGGTGGGTCTGTGACAGAAGACCAAGTGTCTACTATGCCTGAAGGCCAAAGGTTCTCAGCAGAAGCTGCAGAGTCTGTACTAGGAGCCTGAAGACACCATCCAAGCTGAAGCGAGTCTGTCCTTACTCATATTCCTCATACAATCCAGGTGAAGAGCTGCCCTGAGGTGGGTGCTCTACGTTCCAGGGTGTAGAACTGCTGACCTGGCTTAGTTAAGCTTCTAAATTTCTCCAACCATTACACCTGGGAGCCCAGGATTTCTGAGTACCAAAAGTAAAAATATTCTTCTAAAGGATTAGTCCATCACTTCCTCCTTGCTGGATTCCATGTTTTCTGTTGCAAAAATATATCCATTTTCTATTTATTTCTCTTGGCTTCACTGTCTCCTTTTCAAGAGCAGAGGGCCCAGTAAAGTTAACTGTGGCTCATATGGCTTTCGAACTCTGAGTAATACTATCTTTGTCAACCTTTATCCATTTCTAGTTTATTTTATGACATTGCTAGAGAGATGCTCTTGATGCAAAATATGACAATCTCATTTCTAAATTTAGAAAGATCCAATATACAGCTCCAGAAAAAATAGGGGTGGGTTCTTCACAGAATCGGTCCAGTTTCAGTTTTGTGTACATGCTCAGTATAACTCCAATGGCTTTACTGAACGTTCAGTTGACTCTACAAGGATAAGGTTCATAGAATGCAGGTCCTGATACTTTCTATATTTAGTTTTCCAAACCAAACAGGTCATCACTTTTTCTTAAATTGATCTTTTAAATAATCTGAGGATCATATAGTATCTACCAGGTTGTTTATGATAATGTTTTAATAATATAAGAAAAAATCATTGTTTTACTCTAAGTAATTTTTAAAGAGGTAAAATCTTGGGGTTTAAAAAATAAATATGAGATGTAGAGTATATTGGTTTATTTATGTGTAGGGAGAAATCTCTGACTTCTTTTGAAATAGAAAATAAAAAGCTTTCTAAGTGTGCTATTTCTCTTTTAGTTCAGTTGGAATTTGGTCCAAAAGCAGTGGTCAACATATGTAAAAAGGTATTTATAGATCATCTGAGGTTATAATACACTGGAATACCTTGTCATCTTGTTTATCAGTCATCTCTAATTGATTAATCTTCCCTGAGTAACATCATACAGTTACCACATAGTAATATTCTATAGTTTTATATATATATATAGTTTTTAACAGAAACCTTAGTATTGTGACAACTGCTATTGTAATCACGACTACATTGAGAGATAAGTTCAGGCTACCTTATTTCTCCCACGTAGCTTACTTAGTGATCCCAGGCTAGTAACTTTTGCCCTTTTTTTCCTTGTTCATAAAGCATGGATAATGCCACATGCCTCCTCACCAAGCATGTGGTGAGGATTAATTAGATAAATATCAGCAGAGGCCTCCCAGCTCCTTAGGGCTGAGGTGTTTATCCATCCGAGTAGTATTGTCATGATCATTATCATACCATTTCACTTGGATCATAAATAAAACTCAAAGCTGTTAAAAATGGAAAAGATTTTGTTGTCATGCCAAATCCCACCCATAATCTCTTAAAGTAGCAGGGCAAGATGAGGGAGTCCCTTGACAGAAGACATAATGGATTAAACTGATAGTTCATTTGATCATAGCCAAAAGGTTTGTGTTAATTAGCTTAATAGCATTTACTTGGTGGGTGTCCAGAACAGCTGTCCTGTTTTGTTGCAGGTGCCAGAACCAAAGCCAAGGAAATTTTGGATTTAGTAAATCCAATTACTGCTCAGGATTTGCTTTTTTCCAAGACAGCACTTGTCATAATCATGCATTGATAATAGACGCCCTGTGAAGCTGATACTAGATGCTTATGTCCAGATTCATGGGTGCATTTCCTGTCTTAAAAGCATTACTTTAACTTTATGTAATAAGGCTTATCAGGCATGTTTCACATTTAGAGTGAGAGTTTGCCTTTGATAACAGCAAACGACAAAATTTCCAGATTCTCTTGATGCGATAACACCACTACAAGAATTGCAATTTAATTGTTTCTGAGCTCGTAGAGATATTTCTGATTAATTTTTCTTGTCTGCAAGAGCAAAAAAGGAATTCAGAGGACACCCTAATTAAAAATGAAAATGGATCATCACGCTAGTAGCTTATTATGAGATAAAAACCCCATGAAAAATGAATATAATCTTTCTCAAGCAGAGTAAGCTGTGCGTGTTTTTAATAATCCAGAACACCTGGATGTTTCACGTCCAAGGAGAAGGAAGAGATGTGAGGTGAAAGTGACCTTGCAGTGAGGGAGAATTTGCGTATGCAAGGAGGATGCCTGAGTGAGCAGACTAACTGGAGACTGAAATTAGAAATCTCTCTCCATCAGTGTGAGGGAGAGGCATACGCGGACACAGCGACTGAAGCGACATTGACAGCCAAGACCTCTCAGGCTGCTCATGTGCATGCGAGCCCGCCACTGTATCTTTAAGGATTTATTTCAATTGAGCCTATTTTATTTTCTATTTCATTATTTTGCAGAGAGAAAGAGCAGAGAGGAAAAAGTCTACCTGGTTTAGAAACATATAAATATCATTTTAAACCTCATTTTAGTTAGTTTACATTTTCTGTCATTAACCATTTTCTTTTTCTAGGTAAAACAGCTTTACTGGAGTGGAGAAGTCAGGTAAATGGTTCATCCCTGAAGAGATCATTAGTATTCCTAGATAAAAAGAAAAAAATCACGTTAGCCTGTTTGAAGCACATAGAAGATATTTCGGTATCTGATTTTGTTAATTGTAAGCTTCAGAGGATGTCATAATTGTTGGTATATTAGAATCTTTCTCTGTATCTAACTAAAGAAGATAGCACTGCTTTTTGATGCACTTTGACTATTGAATTTTCTTTTCCTTTTTTCCCCTTCGCCCTGGCCTCCAGCTTTGTGGTTCCCCAGAATTGGAAGAAACTGTGTAACTCATGCTTTCAGGGGCTGTTTGAGTTTTACCCTGCACTGCACAAGCCGCTGGAATCAGTCTCCCAGGCCCCATGAGCACGAGCTATGCGGCCCGGCCCATCGTGTAGCTGTGCACAGTTCCTCAGCCAGATGTGTGCTGACTGGTTATAGGGACAATCTGTCAGGTTACCCACGTAAGGCTCACATTTGACAACTTAAATAAACACACATATTTGTGAACTGTGAATGTTTTACATTAGCTGGTATGTTTGTTTTCACAATAGAAGTCTGTATAGTGATTATTTAGGCCTTTAAAATGCTTTGTGCTGGTAATGACCCAGTTTTTCACCACTCCAATAGTTAATTCTATAAATATTTATTGAGTGTTTACTTTACTCATACTGCTTTTCATTTCTTTGCATTATAGAGCCAGTTCCAAGTTCCTGGAGCACAGAGGTTACGATGCAAAGTGAATGAATACTCTGTGTCTTAGTACAGTCATTTGGAAGATGATTTTTTTCATGAAAATATAAAAAAGAAAAAAATTTAAGGTCAAAAGATGTCATTATTTTTACATTGTATGTATTATTATAAAGTCAGAACACTTTTAAAGACTCGTAATCAGTATTTACCTGTTTTTTAATGCAAAGTCTAGTAGGAATCTTATTCAACACTCTTCCTCAGGTACAAGAAATCAAACTGTATCCGGAGAAAGAGTGTGTTACCTATTTTATGAGATCTAAATGTCAAAGAAATGTGAACCTGGAAAAACCCTGTCTGGATGGAATTTTCTGAGAATGTAGGACAGGGTAGAGAGTAGTTAAGGTCTGGAGGTAGGAACTGCATTCTCTTAATTGTGTGTGCTGATAAACTATTTGACATATTATGTGCTACTTTTATGAAATTAGGTAAAGCAGAGACATATTGGTAACAAATGAGAACTTTTCCAACTTTGATCTTAATGTCTTTAACAAATGTGTCCTTTTCTCCTACATCAGTTGTGCTCCAATTTTAATGGAGAATTTGTGAAGAAAATTACTTGCAAAACAGTTAAGATATTTTAGTCTTCTGATTGCTTCTTTTGATATTTTTGTAAAGACTAGAAGCGAAAACTAGCAAATTAATACTGTTTTCTTCTCCACATAACGTCTGCATGCCTCATAATGTTGGTTGAACAAGAAGATTAGATACCAGGAATAAGAAAACTTAGCAGGTATTTACACACCCACACACAGTATAGATATAGAGACAGCAGTGTTATGTATACACCTATCTGTCTGTCTATCCACCTGTCTACCTATCTATGTATGTATTTACCCAAGAGGAGGAAAAAGAATGTTAGCTCTTAGGTAAGTCTGGATTCTTCTCTATGAAATTATCTTTGGTGAAATAAAGAATTATTTGTCAATTTTACATTATACTTTACTCATTTCTGTTTAATTATGAAACCCAAATTTATTCTGTGTAATTTCCACCTAATGTTGCTGCAGTGTGTCTGTGTTTTCTGAATATATGTGGCACTTTAATAACATTTTAAAAACCTAGCACTACATTAGCAATAGTACCAGATTTGTTTCCTGGTAAAGTATTTCTGAGTACAACTAGTTCTGCAATAATATTATTTTCTTTATAAATAATCAACCCCCATTTCCACATGAATCTTCATAACTACCTAAAAGATAAAGTTTTAAGAAAACAAAACTTAAGAAACTATGGTTGCTATTCACTTTAAAATATATTTTATGTTGCTGTGGGTTGAACACCTAACATCTCTCTCTTACATTAGAGAAAGTATAAAAATTGTAGAGATACAATGATTATTATAATTATATGATTCTCAATTTAAAATAAATTTAATAGCCCATCAACTCTGACCTTGACAAAATGTCCTTATTAATTATGAGTTAGTTTTTAGTCTTTACATTTTTACATTAATAAAATATCAAACTATCAATTGGAGCTTCTGATAAATACTGATAGCTGAAATCACTAACAGTTTGATTGTCTATGACAAGCCAGGCTCTGAATATATGAAAGTGAATAGAGTGTAATTCTGGCCTCTAAGGACTTTATCATCTATTCAGAATTATATATGATATATAAGATATAATATATTAAATATAATATAATATATATAAATATTCAATGGTGTGAGAAAATTCTAAAGCAAACTCTTTTAAGTTTTAAGCACTTTTAGGTATTAAACATACATCCTCTATAATTTTTTATCACATATGATTTTCATTAAATGTCTCAAAATTAAGTAAAAAAAAAGAAAACAAAAACCTTCCTGACAACTTCTTAGTAGGATATTATTACCACAAGTATTGACTATGAAAAAGACGTTGACCTTGTTGGAATTAGAGCTCCAAATAGCAACCATCAATAAAGAATTTTGCTGATTAAGTGGTTCTTGCATGTAGTTTCATTAACATTAAATAAAGTAGATCTGCATTAAGGAGAAAACGCTGATGGTGTTATTTTTTAAATTTATTTTTTGTTTTCAAAGTTTTATCACTTTTTTGACAGTCAGCACTGAGTTCCCATCCATCCTGACTATAGGTTTTTGTAAATGGTAACAAGTTCGTAGGTGACCAACTTACCGAACCCATTGGCTCAGTCTTCAGCCTCTTCACATATTCTACACAACTACGCACGGATTCTGCATGGGACATCCCTTATTCCATATGTGTTGCTGAGTGAGGTGTTAGTCTGCACATCTGGAACAGTCATCACCTTCCTGACACGTCTCTGTCACTCTTTGAGTCCTCGGGGCGCACTTCTTGATGACCACTCTGCGATGTGGCTGAGGTCACCAAGTGTTTGATGGCAGACTGGCTGTCTTCTCACCGCCCTTCTTTTGGAGAGTGTCATTCTGTCTACCCCAAGTTGAAAAGGAAGAATGTGAAGACCTGTGCTGCTTTTATAGTTTCTTGTGAAGTCATACAATGAAAAATGTTAGATTTGCTCCCAGGCTGTCAAATGTAACTAAACCTCAAGAGGGAAAATAAGCATTTTTCAAGAGGAATTCTAGAAGTCATCTTTTTTTATGAAGATTGGTTGGCATTTTTGAACTTAGCACAGCCTCAGGGGAGATTATTTTCTAGTGAACAGAAAGACGTGGGTGAAAAATGAGAATCCTGGATTTATTACTTCTGAGTAGAAAATAAACATGCAATCTAGGCTGAGATTTCTTCTACTGACTGACATAAGAGTTTAGGATGAAGAAGTGTACTGTGTCTCACTGCAGGTTCTCTATTAGTACACATGATTTATCTCTCTCATTCATAAATACATGTAAACACACATACTTAGATACACACAGTCGATGATTTGGACAGTGCCATTTATGAGAAAGATGGGCTCTGGTTTCTAAAACCTGTAGTAGTTATTTTATTTCTTAAAGCATGAGATTTGATTACTTGTTTGTCATTTTGTATGCTGCAAAATATTTTTATTGTCATTTTATGCAGCTTTCTTGAAAAAGTAGTCTTACAGTTTAGTTCAGAAAGATCAGTGTTGTGTAGATAGAGTTAGCTGCCAGCTCTGGGGAGAAGTGTGGGGGGTTTTAGGGAGTCTAAAGTGGAGGTTGGGTAGGTGATTGCTTTCTACAGAGAAGGTCTTACAATGAGGAAAAGGGAGTCTGGAATTTAAAAAGGTCAGAGTATTAAGAGTGGGGCAGGTAGATAATAATTAAATATCACAAGAAAAAATGTCATGCTTGTAATGTAAGTTAGGATCTGGTCCCCCAAAGTGAGAAGAGAATACAGGTTATTCATTTCATTTACATATGACTTAATAAATGCTGCCAATGTCCCAGTTGAGAACTTTTTGTGAATTATATTTGTTCTAGGAATACTATGCATGATAAACATGGACTGCAAAGTGAGAGGGCATGGCATTAGAAAACTCTGACTTTTTATTTGGTGAAAAGTAAGGGTAATTTCTTTCTAAAATTCAGTAGTAGACCTAAAATATGAAGTGCTTTATTACCATAGGTTAAATGCAACTGATAGAAGAAAACAGTGAATATTTTATAATTTATGAAAGAAAGAGCTTTAGTTGAGACTTCAAAATTATAAATTCTAAGATTTAAATGGCTTAGCTTGAGTATGGTAAAATATAAACTTTTTACTTAACAAAAAGTAAGGTGCTACACAATTTCCTGGCAGACAATATTTGCATGCAAAAGTCAAAAAAGATTAATTTTTAGCATATAGAGTGAATTCTTAAAAGAACAAAAAAGGTAAGAAATTAAATGTAAAAACAAGGAAAGATATGATTTAGTATTTGAGATAAATGGAAGGCTGATTTGTCAATGAATATTTAAAATAATCTAAGAAATGAAACAACGTAACACTGATATCTGGTATCTATATCAGATTGTTCATAATTAGAAAGCAACATGCTACCAAAGTTGGAGAGTGTGTGGGGAACTACAGGTTTTATGGTCTGCTAGTGAAAATAAATGACACATTTTCCCCTGGGAAATCTGTTTACCAGTCCTTAGCAAAAATGAGAGTGTGCGTGCATTTTTCTCCATGGGGTTGCATATTACAATCTGTTAACATCTCTAGAAAATCAACCAGTTAGTTTTATTAGACGTTATGGTTGTAGGAACCATTCTCCACCTCCCTGAATTAATCACAATAGTTTCTCTTCTTTAAAAATTATGTCATGTATTCTAAGATTTAGCGTATGACAGATGATTTTTAGGAGCTTAAAATTATTTTATATTCAATGCTTTAGAAAAATTGTATAATATGATCCTGTTTTACAAAATTGAGAATGACAAACTCCTCTTTTACAAATAAATACATGCATGTGTATGTTAAATTTGTGTGTGTAAGCATACATTGATAGTAGGAAATAACTTCTTCCATTGGTTCATTTAGTTATGGTGGTGTGCATTACAAAGGTTAAATGGATATTCATATCTCCATCCATCTCTCACAATCAAAAAAGGGGGAACCAATCTAGGATTTCCACGGGCTCTATTATTAATCACCTACAATTTGTTTCCACTTGTCCTTGTTGACTATGTGTGAAGTTTCCCCATAATTCTACTAGAAAGTACCATTCAGATTCCTTTCTGGGCTTTGTTTGGCCTTTTGTTTTCTGGTTTATTTACTTTCTTTATGATTTTGGATGCTCTATTTTTCTCTATCCTGGAAAATCTTTGCACTTTCTCGTTTGTGGGAAATTATATGAATCAATTTTGAAAACTGACTTTCTGATACTTCAGTTGGGCTTTGGCACATTCTGTTATCTTGAAGAAGATGTCCCTGCTTTTTTATAGGATGCTCCCACTTGGTGAGGTAGCAAATTTAGTAGCTCTACCAGTTCATCTTATTTTTTTCTTGTACTCCAGACAAAATAACTTTGAAATTACCACCAAGAAGCCATAAAATTTCCTGTCACTTTTGTGTCATATTAGAAAAAAATTGCAGAAAAATTACTACACTTTTCATCTTCAAAATTATAGAGATTTGTTTCTTGCACTGCATTTTTAAAAAAATTATTTCAGCTAAGGGAGATTGTCCCACTTACTTTCTCATTGTTGACACAAAATAGCGAAGACCCAAAGTTAAAGGAGGAAAGGTTTACTTCAGCTCGCAGTGCATAGCCGTTTCAGTCATCATCATCTCCTCCAAGGCAGGGGAGTGCAGCAGAGAGGCTGGTGGAGGAAACAGTTCATGGCAGGCTGAAGGCAGCAAAGCAGCAGCCACAGCAGCAACGAGCAACAGCAGCAGCCTGCTTTCCGTCCTTTATACGGCTGCTGCCCTTGGGCAGGTACCACGTACACCTAGGGTGAAGGGCTCTTTTTTTTTTTTTAATTTTATTTAAAAGGAAAAAGAGAAAAACACAAAACAAAACAAAGCGGTGTAAGGGTACACGTAATACAGAACTACAAAAAACAACAACAACAACAAAAAAAAAACCAGTAAGAAATCACCTGTTAATAGATTACATATTATCATCTTAGAAATAGTTGCTCAAATCACAGTATCAAAGAATACAAAGTGGACATTCAAATAGAGAGACTGCAAACAGCTGTGTTCAATGATCCAAAAACATTAATATAGTCAGCTATTTAACACCCCTAAAAACACTTGCTGTTACATCCGTTAGAGCTCTTTTTTTCCCCTCTCTTTTTTACAACAAAATTTACACATTTTGGATTTTATTACTCCTTAGTTCTTATTACTTTTTTTGGGGGGAGAGAATACAGTCAAATATGGCAAAACAAAGCTGTCAGTCAAAACCAAGGATAGACATAGCACATGGTGTAGAACAGAGTACAAGGTTATCAACAATGGTTATCAACGATGTGTCTTGTTTCCTTAAAAAGAATTGTCTATCTCATTAGATATTATAAAGTTGAACAAAACAGTAGAGAACCAGACCAATAAAACTTAGGCATTGTAAACATTACAGGACTTCCAAAGGAGACAATAGTCAAACCAGAATGGGCATCTTAGTGAATCTTACTGCCTTCAAAGTAGTTGCTTATACCCTCAAACTTGATACTATCATACAGAATGGAACAGAGTCTAATCAGTCAAAACAAGATCATGGGAGTATTACAAGACTTCAAAACAAGTTAATAGGAAATCAAAAAAGAGTTACTATTATATATCCTGCTAATTTTTTAAATTTTTCCCCTTAATTAAAACAAACTTAAGAAATAACTAAATAATTTTTTTAAAGAATAAGGGAGAGATTGAGATAAAACAGGACATAACAAAATAACAATACAGGTCAAAGCATGACTGTTTCAGCAACCTAGTGCTTCACCACCAAATAACCCGACTTAATAGTAGTTACCATAGTGTCTGTCTTTTTACAGGGAGGGGAGATGCTGGCTTGGCTTCCAGGAGTCCTAAGCTCCAGCATGGCGTGGATCTCAGGAGACACTGCTAGTTCACCCCCTGGAAGGGCTGCAGTGGGCTAAACTACCGCCGCTTACCAGGGAGGGGAGGTGCTGGCTTGGATTCCCAGAGTCCTAAGCTCCAACATGGCGTGGATCTCAGGAGACACTGCTAGTTCTCCCCCTGGAAGGGCTGCAGTGGGAAGGGCTCTTAATTCCAGAATCACACCACTCATCCCAGCATCACACACCCTCGGCAGAGCCCCACCTGACTGCATGAGGTTTTCAACCCTTGCAAAGATACCTTGTGCTAACTCTTTTCAAATGCACCCCAAATGTACTAAATTTATTGTGCAAAAGCAAAATTTCTTTTTAAATTTGAGCCACAGAGTATTGAGGAAAAAAATCAGATTTTAGAAGAAGAAGAAAATAACAATCTCTTTATATTAAATATGAAAATTTTTGACTTGAAATATTGAACAGTTAGGGAACATTCAGTTGAATATCTTTTATTGGTACATAAGTTAAAATTTAAACTCTTAGGCTTTCATGATCAATGAGAAAACCAATGTTAAATATGCAGGACAGACTCACTGCACACATCTGTAAGGCCAGGGAAGATAGCATTTTGAGGAGAGTACAGCAAAACTGGTGACTTATGGCTGACCACAATAATACTGTTGCTCTCGCAAGATATTCTGGACAATCCGAGGAGACCAAAGTCTCCCTCTGCACATCAGTCATGACAGGAATATTGAATGGGTGGTTAATGACGTAACTGGCCTGAGGTTATATTCATGTCTCTTTCTAGAACAGTAATCTTCACATTTCTGCTCTAGCCCTGGGCAGAGCAGGCAATGAGGATAAAAGTTTCTATTTTCTGTCCAAAGGATAGAAATGCTCCCTCAGAGGCCGCCCATGCTGAAAGCAGAGTCTACTTGCTGTTCATGCTCCACTGGTGCTCTTGCAATCAACAATAAACTGCAGTTTCCAAATTGTTAGCTGAAAGTTAGAAAAACCGTATCTCATGTAACTGCTTATACCAACTTTGAATCACTTAACAATTAGATAACAGAAATTATTGCTGATGCTAATAAAGTAGCTATTACTCCCTAGATGAAGTCACTAGAGCGTCCTTGGAGCTGTTGATCATGATTCAAGGACCATGGTATTGTCTAACTTAGATAACATGCAGAAAGACTGCCAAGTGGCGATGGGTTCAGTGTGAGAGAGGTGTTCAAGTGAGATCAAACGATTTACTTCAGAGTTAAAAAAAAATAAGTCACAGTGAAGAAACACGCTATTCTTGTTTTTACTTCCACAGTGACCTATCTTAGTCCCCAATGATGTCATCCTATTCCTATGCTTTTCTTAGCATTAATGTGTATCTACTTCTATATGTAATGTTGATGATTCTGCTTGTGCTAATTAAAATGTTGCTGTGAATTTAATCTTCCGATCTTATTTTTATTATTTAGCTAAATTGCTCAAAATTTTCAGCAACTTAGATTCGTATTTTCAGTCCATTTATTAATTATATGATATTGAGCAAGGTATTGAATTTCTTTTAGTGTGATGGGTACTTTGTATGCGTGATGCTATTTTGGCTATTCTAAAAATGTTATTTAAGACATCTCTGCCCATCTGTGGTAGTCAGATCTTCTGTCAGTGGGACAAAATGCAACCTAAAGCAGAAGAGGTTTAATTTTGGCTCACAGATTTAGTGTTAGGGGGTTTAGGGTATGATCAGATGGTTCCAAGGCAGAAATATGTAGGAAGGCACCGTGGCAAGCACACAGAGGAATAAACTAGAGGAAAGGGCAGGGCTGGATGCAGTACCCAAGGTCGTATCTCTGTCACCTGCCCAGACACCCAGGGAAGTGTGCCTTTTCAGTCGCTTAGCAGCTCCCAGGCCAATGAAGGTGATGTGGTTAAGCTTAAGCACCATTTCTTCCTATCATCTCATAAGCTAGATAACTTCTAGCACATTGTTTTATGCATTAGAAACACATTGTGAGCTGAGTTCAGTAAAAGGGTGGCTTTGTAAGTATGGAATATCAGTGCAGAGTTGTTATAAACAATAGAGACCTGAGATCTCCAACTCCATGGTGTGGGGAAATCCAGGATTTCCATCTATATTTCTGTTTATTCTTTGTTATGTGGAGGTCAATGGGATATACTAACATTCTCAGCTCCCTAAGTTGTTCTTGTCAAGTCTTCCTCTTGTTGTTATTCTGTCCTGCAGTGTATTTTCTCAGTGAAAATCTAGCTCCTTGTTTCCTTTTTTGTTGCTAAATATCCCTTCATAAGTGTTCATGAATTTTATTCTTTATATACCCCAACATTATTTCTCACTTACAGCTTTATTTTTTATATATGCGTACCATAAACATGGAGTACATATTCTGTATTTGTAATATGTATAATATATACATATTTTGTATTTACTTAAAGTTTTAATACTGTGGCACTATATTTGGATGTGCTTCTCATTCTCTGATTTTGTTTTATAAAACTTTTCCTGAGATTTATCTACGTTTTTCACATAATGCTAGCAGTTGATTATATCTAATACAACATTTACGTATCTTTGCCTAAACTGTTTACACAACTTTTTGGCTATACTGATATTTAAGATGCTTCCTTTTAATATTATGAGCAAGGTTACTATAAACATGTTTGTATCTCTGTTTTCATGTGTGAGAGATTATAGTGGAAAGTGGGAAAGGGGTAGGTATGTCCTCACTTTCACTAGAGTGTACCAGTTTGTACCCTAAAATTATGCACTTAAGTCATAAACCTGCAACATTTTCCAGTATTTCATGTAGTCTGAGTTTTGCTATTCGGAAAAATTTGAATCAAGTGGGTGATACATAGATAGATCTGTTTATAGATCTGAATGGCTACCTTTTCTATTATTGTCTTAACTAGTACAGCGTTGTAAAATTTTAACATCTGAACAAATAGAGAACTGATCTTTACTATTTACTCTCCTCTTTAGGGTCATCATAATTAATTTTAGAATTTGCAAATAGGACTTCCACATTGCAAAGTCCAAAGGGTTCCACCTCCTGAAAAGACAAACTGCACAACGTAGTCCTATGACTAATTCCTCAAAACACTTACAATATTGTGCCAGTTTGACTGTGTTTAGTAGAATATATGTAAAATGATTTGAATTCTTTTCTTTTTCACTGTTGTAGCACTGTAGTCTAGATGAGAGTCTGATATGGCAGAAACTTAATACATGATTTGTAAATAAATGATATTTCCAAAAATATGTAAATAAATGATATTTCCAAAAATCAGTTCATTCATTCATCAGTATATTTCTCCACTGATTTTGATACATTTGCATGTGTAGTGAATGCAATTAATAAATTTTATGTCTCTCTCTAGCATTACTTTATAAAGACATTACCAGGTTAATTATAATATATTCTATGTATTTTTAAATATTTTGACCAATATGTCATTCTCTAAGCAATCATTATTGTTATAGGTGAATTTTGCAGATTTTTTGATATTGTTCATGTATCACATTGTCACATGCTTACTAATTTTAGCAGTAAATCTATTGATTCTGTGTACACACAGAATTTTTCCATTTTGTCTCTTTATTTGCATATTTTTGTCTTTTGTTCACCTTGTCTTCTTGCATTATCCAGAGTCTCATGATGATGGTTTACATGATGATTGCAATGCTTTTGATAATCATCTGTTACACAGTTAAAGTTTCTTCTACATGTACTTTTCATAAGGCTTTTAAATATAACAAATGCAAATTGCATTTTATTGCAGTTTTATTTTGTATAATTTAAAATAATATAATTCATAATAACTAAATCTTGAAAACGGGCTACGTGTCATCAATAGGTGATGGATAAATAAAATATACACACCCAGGAACTACTTTGTTGTAAAGAAGGATAAACTTGAGTCATTTATGGGAAGATGGGTGCACCTTGAGACCACAATGCGATGTGAAGTAAATCAGACACACAAGCTTAAATACTGAATGGTTTCTCTCTCTCTCTCTCTCTTTTTTTTTTTTTTTTGTCTTTTTCCTTTTTATTGGTACCGGGGATTGAACTAACGACTGCCTGCTTGCAAGGCAGGTGCTTATGCCGCTGAGCTAAACCTCCAGCCCCTGAATGGTTTCTCTTATATGAAAAACTTAATATATGTGTAAATTATATAAAGCCAGATAATAGGAAAGAAGTGAGAGAAAAAGAAGTTGCTGTAATCCAGTGTGGACAATGTATGTAAAAGTTTTCCTTGACTTAGTATCATTTCTAAACATGTTTTATATGATTTTAGCCATTATTCTGTTTTTTAATGTATGTATATAATAGTTAACCTTATAAATTCTTTTACTCATTGTGATACTAGGGATTGAACTCATGACCTTGTGCCTACAAGGCAAGTGCCTGAGCCACTGAACTAAATCACGAGCCTCATCTTATAAATTCTTTTGAGATGAATAAATGAATCTGATGTTAATCAAATAAAAGGGGATGGAGAGAAGGAGAAAAAAAAGATTTGAAATGTGTTGTGTAAATGAACCAATTCACTACAATGACTGTAATCAGTAAGTACTACAAACACATACTAATAAAAGTAGAAAAAAAAACACATGAAAAATAACATCGTTGGGCTGAAGATACAGCTCAGTGGCACACTACCAGACTGGCAAGCATAAGGTCCTGCGTTCCATTCCCAGTACACAAAAAACAAAAACAGAAGCAAAAACATTGTTTATCTTTTAGGCAATTAATACAATTATTCAATTAACAAATGATTAATCTTAAACCACCTTTGAATTTGTAAAATTAAAACAACTTGGTTATTCAATATTTATACAAAACAGTATTGGATTCATTTAGGGAATCATTTACATAGAATTTTTTGTATTGTTTTAAAGAGGAAAAAACAGAAAAGAAAACCAAAAAAACAGGAGACACACAAACAACTATAAGAACAACAGAAAGCCCAAAACAATAACAATACAGGCTTTGAAAAGAAGATTGTAAGAATTTAACAATGGTTATAATATTGCATATTGTTATCTTCAAAAGAGTTGCTTAGATTACCAGATATATACATGCAAAATTGATCTAATCATATGAATATTGACCATTCTTTTCCAAGAACTAATAGAATTAGCATTATAATCATCTTAGCTATTTTATGAATATTTAAGCAAATTTGTATCTTTTTCCTTTTCCTTCCTTCTTTTCTCCTTTTCCCTTTTCCAGTTATTTTTCACCTTTGAGTGGTTTTTCCTATCCTCTCATCATATCTATTATAGAATTTGTGTCTTACTTACTCTTTCAGTTTCTTACCCTGGGAGACAGTATAGTATTCATAAATGTGAGTCTAGTTTATTTCACTTATGAGTGTAGTCTCAAGTCTCATCCATTTACCTACAGAAACTTCAACTAGATCCTCCTTTATAAGTGAGTAGTATTCCACTGAATACACATATCATATCCTTTTTACCCATTCTTTCAGATGATGGGCATTTGGGTTGTTTCTAAGATCTGGCTATTACAAATTGACTGCTATAAACATGGGTGCACATATATCACAGTGGTATGATGTTTTCAGTTCTCCTGGGAAAAGAGATAGCAGGCTCAAATGGGATCTTTAGCTTGTTGAGGGATCTCCATGCTGATTTACACAGTGGTTACACCAGCCTACACTCCTACCAACAGTGGAAAAGAGCTCCTTTTTCCTCACAAATCCTCTAGCATTTGTTATGGGTTGATTCCATGATTTTGGCCATTCTTTCTGGAGTGAGATGGAATCTCAGTGTTGTTTTAATTTATATTCTCTCTAATGACCAATGATGTTGAACATTTTTTCATATACTTAATTTCCATTTGTGTTTCTTCATCTGAGAAGTGTGTATTCATCTCAAATGCCCGTTTTTGGTTGATTCTATGAATTTGGGGGCCTGGTTTTTTTAAATTCTTCATATGTTCTAGATAGAAGTCCTTTGTCTGAGGGAGAGTTGGCTAAATTCATGAGTTTTCTTTTCAATTTGTTGGAGGTTTCTTTTGACATGTAAAATTTTTTAATGAGGGTATTATCCCAGTTGTTGATTCTGGAAAATATTTCCCATGCAGTTTGATTTTAGAATTCTCTGCCTACTCCTATGTATTCAAGATTTCTACTTACTTTGTCTTAGAGCAGATTTAGTGTTTCTGTTTTAATATTTAGATCTTTGATCCATTTTGACTTTAGTTTAGCACATGGTGATAGACATGGACCTAGTTTTAGTTTTCAGCACATGGAAAACCAGTTTTCTGAGCACTACTTATTAAAGAGGGTATCTTTCTTCTAGTGAAACTGTTTGACTTGTCAAAGATGAGATGGGTGAATGTGTTTGTAGTTGTGACTGTATCTTCTAATCTATTCCATTCATCTTCAGGTCTGTTTTTATTCCAGTACGATGCTGATTTTACCACAGTAGTTTTGTAGTATAACTTCAGGTCAGGAGTTGTGATGCCTCCTGTTTTCCTTTCTTGCCCAGAATTGCTTTTGCAATTCTATGACTTGTCTAGTTCTATATGAATTTTAGGAATTCTTTCTCTAGACCTCTGAGGTATGCTGATGGTATTTTGATTGGAATTACATTAAATATGTATAACCATTTTGGGAGAATGGCCATTTGTACAATGTTTGTTCTTCCTATCCATGAAAAAGGAAAGTCTTTGCATTTTCTGAGATCTTCTTCAGAGTCTTTTTTCAGAGTACTATAATTTTCACTGAGTGGATCTTTTACTTCCTTTGTTAGACTGATTCTAAAGTATTTCACTTTTTTTGGGTGTTATTGTGAAGGATGTAGCTTCTCTTATTTCTCCTCAGTGAGTTTGTTGTTTGTGTACAAGATTGCTATTTCTTTCTGAGTGTTGACTTTGTAGCCAGGAGTATTACTGAAGTTGGTTATTAGATTTAGAAGTCTTT
Organism: Cavia porcellus; assembly: GCF_034190915.1. Classification (NCBI taxonomy): domain Eukaryota; kingdom Metazoa; phylum Chordata; class Mammalia; order Rodentia; family Caviidae; genus Cavia; species Cavia porcellus. The sequence goes on along the minus strand of NW_026947513.1, from coordinate 42,254,844 downwards.
CTGTGGAGTTTTCAGGTCTTCTGTGTAGAGTATCTGTCATCTGCAAATAATGATAATTGAATTTCTTCCTTTATTACTCTTATTCCTTTTATCTCTCTAGTCTAATCAATCTTGCAAATGTTTGCAGAGCTTATTGAATAGGAGCAGTGATAGTGGACATCCTTGTCTTGTTCCTGATTTTAGGTTGAAAGTTTTCAGTTTTTGTCCATTTTTAGTAAGATATTGGCTGTTGGTTTTCATGTATGGCTTTTGTCAGATTGAAGTAAAAATCATTTATTCTGATTTTCTATAGGATTGATATCTTGAATGAGCGTTGGACTTATCAAAAGCTTTTATCAAAAGCTCAAATACCTGCATGTATTGAGATGATCATGTGATTCTTGTCTTTGGCTCTATTTATATGGTATATTATGTTTATTGATTTGGATATGTTGAACCATCCCTGCATTCCTGGGATGAGTACTGCTTGGTCATGGTATGTAATCTTCTTGATGATTCACTGCATTCTGTTTGCCAGTATTTTATGGAAGATTTTTGTATCTGTGTTCATTAGAGGGATTGGCCTATGCTTCTCTTTTTTGGGGGTCTTTCTGTGGTTTTGATACTAGGCTAATACTTGCATCCAGGAATGAGTTAGGGTAATACTTGCATCCAGGAATGAGTTAGGGAGAATTGCTTCCCTTTTAATTCCATTGAAGATTTTGAGGATGTTGGCATTAAGTCTTCCCTAAATTTCTTACAGAATTGAGCAGTAAATCCATCAGGGTCTGGGCTTTTCTTTTTAGGTAAAGTTCTAATTACATTTTCAATTTCATTAACTGAAATTGGGTTTATTCAGCAGTTTTACATCTTCTTGATCAAACTTTGGTAATTCATAGGTTTCTAGGTATCTGTCCATTTGCTCTGTGTTATTAAATCTAAGATAGTGAAGTAAAAGTTTTTGAAGCAGATATTGATGATCTGTATTTCCACAGGATCTGTAGTGATTTCATCATTTGTATTCCTCATTGCATGAATTTGAGGTTTTTCTTTCCTTTTTTTGATAAGGTTGACTAGAGGCTTAACAATCTATGCTTTCATAGAAGCAATTCTTCATTTTTAAAAATTCTTTGCATTATTTTCTTAGTCTCCATTGCATTAATTTCTGCTCTGATATTTTGTTGGGTCCTGACTTAGATCCTCAACCTCACAAATGAGTATATGCGAAGGCTTAAATAAAATGAGACAAGTGGTACGATTTTAGGGCTTCAGGAGGGTCAAACCCTTTAGCTGAGTTCGAGACTCTGAGGAATAAGATAAAGACTTCTCTGGACCACCCGCATTTATTAGGTCCACACAAAGAGTGGGGAAACAGAGAAAAGTGCAGGCAAAGAGCAGGACCTTGGGAGTCACTTCAAAGACTTCTCCAAGTAGTAAATCATGTCAATTTAGGAGAACTGTCTTATCTTCATGATGACATGATAGAAGTGAGACTGTAGGAATACTTGCAACTGCAGTCTCTATCTACTTAATTGATATTTGAGCCAAGTGTCCACAGCTGTGGCCTTGTCTTGCCTTTTGAGGTGTCTCTAGTATCACAGGCCACTACAGGCCTCAGCCAGCACCAGTGATTCATAGAGGTTCACTTATTGTAAACCAGCTCCTAGGCAAGAGATCTAGGCCTAGGACAGACTCCCATATAAAGATAGAAAGCCAGTTAGCTAATTTGAAATCCATCTCAGATAGTGGCCTTCAACAATCTTTATAATTTCCTTCCTTCTTTGGGTCTTGGACTTGACTTGCTCTTCTTTTTCTAAATGTTTGAATTGTGGCATCAGATTGTTTTTTTCATTCTGTTTTCCTGATTTGAGAATTCACTGCAATAAATTTCCCTCTGAGACCACTTTTTTTGCATCCCACAGGTTCTAGTAAGTTGTATTTACACTTTTGTTTGCTTATAGATATTGTTTTATTTCTTCTGTAATCCTCTAGTTAGGAGGTTATTATTTAGTATCCATGTGTTTATAGAATTTTTGCAATTTCTTTTGTCGTAAACTTCCAATTTCAGTGCATTATGGTCAGATAATATGCTGGTATAATTTTGATTCTTTTGCATTTACTTAAGCATGGTCTATGAGCTAATATGTGGTCTGTTTTAGAGAATGTCCTGTGTGAAGCTGATGTTGTTGGGTGGAATTCTCTGTACACATCTACTAAGTCCATTTGTTCACAAGTTTGATTCAGTTCTATTATTTCTTTGCTGAATGTTGTCTAGTAGATCTGTTTCTTTGTAGTCATCAAGTGTTAAGGTCCTTGTTATGATTGTGTTATTGCTTATTTGATTTTTAACATCTATTAATATTTTCTTACATAGCTGGGTGTTCCCATATTTGGTGCATACATATATATGATGGTTATCTGTTCCTCTTGAAGTTTCCCCCTAACAAGTATGTGGTGACCTTCTTTATCTCTTTTGATTATTCTTAGTTTGAAATTCACATTGTCTGCAAACAGAATTGCTATCCCTGTTTTTTTTTTGGGTTCTTGCCATATCAAGTATGGTTTTCCGTCCTTTGACTTTCAGTCTATGAATTTTCTTTTGAGTTAAGTGTGTTTCTTGTATATAGAATATTGTTGGATTTTGTTTCTTAACACACTCTGCAAACCTGATTCTTTTGATTGGTGAATTGAAGCCATTTACACTAACAGTTATAGGTGATATATATTGGCTTATCTTTGTCACGTTATTTTTCTGTTGTTGGTTCCCTACTTTTATCTCTCTGTTTAAATGCTTGTCCTGCTTGTTGATTTGTTTGTTCTTTCTTTCGTTGTTCTTGGAATGGTGGCCATTTCTATTTCTTTTTGCAACATCTTTCAGTTTTCTTCATAGGGTTGGTTGGGTTTTTATGAATTCTTTAGTTGTTCTTTGTCATAGAAGTATCATATTTCCCCAATGATTTTGAAAGACAGTTTTGCAGGGTACAACAACTAGGTTGGAAATTGTTTTCTTTTAATACTTGAAATACTTCTCTCCATGCTCTTGTTGACTTGATGGTTTGTGTTGGAAATCTGCTGTAATTCTGATAGACTTTCCTTTATAGGTGGTCTTTTTCTTTTCTCTAGTGACTTTTAATATTCTGTTCTTATGCTGAACTTCTGGGATCTTGATTTTATATGTTGAGGTTTAGATTTATTTTGATTGTGGCTAATTGGAGTGCTAATATGCCTTGCTTAGCTCTATGTCAGAGTCTTTTTTCCATGTTTGGGAAATTTTCTGCTTTTACATCTTCAAATAGTCTTTTCATATTATTTGCGTTGTCTCTTTTTTGTTGACACCTATGATCCTTAAACTGTTCTCTTTGCATCATCTTGCAGCTATTGAATTACTATTTAGTGAATCTGTTATTTTTAAGAGCTGTTTCTTCTCATGATCACAAGTTGCAGTAATGACTTTGAGGTCTGAGTATCTGTTTTCAGTTTCATTCATGTGATTTTGCCAGCTTTCAGTGGAATTTTTGGTTTCCTAAATATTTCCTTGAATCTGTTTCATGTATTCTAATCATTCAAGATTGTATTGTTCATTCAAGATTTCTATCAGTTTCCTATGCTCTTCTAATTTTTAAAAATCTATGTTATCTTTGGATATAGTCACCAACTCTTTCATTATGTTTACCATTTCTGTTTTTACCTGAGGGATTATTTCTGATCTGATTTCCTTTACAGTTTCCTGGAATGTTTCTTTACTTTCATTGCTATCATTTTAGAGATTTCAGGTGTTTGATTTCCAAATTCATCCATGTCTTAATCTCCTGGACTTGATCTGGATGGGCTGGAAGTTTGAGATTGCATTTGTTCTTTACTTTTGGCATTTATCTGTGTTCTAAATCACGTGGATTGCCAAGTCCTAGGTGCTTCCCACCACGGTCGGCTGTTCAACAGCAGACCACACTGAGGGCTGCTGTTGGTTCTAGATTGCTGGGCACAAACATCTGGCTTCTTCACTGGCAGACTTCACTGAGGGTTCCCAGATGACTGTGGACTGCTGGGCACAGGCTCCCAGTTCTTGCTGGCCCTAACGATGGTTCTCAGGTGTGATTAGATCATTGGGCACAGACTCCTGGTCCTAGCCTGCCTCATCAAGTGTTCCCAGATGACTTTAAGTTGCTGGGCACAAGCTTCCAGTCCTGTGGGCCTCAGAGATAGTTCCCAGGTGTGGGTAGGTCACTGGGTGCAGCTTTACAGTCTCCAAGAGCCTTTTCAAGGGTTCCCAGATGACTGTGGGTCCCTGGGGGTTGATTCCCAGTTAATCCAGGCCTCAGAGACGGTGTCTGGGTGTAAGTGGGCCACTCAGTGTAGCTTTCCAGCCCCAAGCAGTCCCCTTCCCACAGAATTTTTGTGAGCACATTCACAAGTGGGAGTGACTTACAGTGTTAACTTCTCACATATCTGTGGAATATTATCATAAATGTTAAACTAGCATTATAAAAATTAGAGTCATGTTTGTGTAAGCTTCTGTTTTCTAAAACAACTTTAGAAGATATTATTCTATGTTCCTTGATTGGTTGGTAAAACCTGCCTGAAAATCTGTCTGAGAGATGATTTCATTTGGAGAGAAGTTTTCATCTGTGACTGTTACTTTTAATGGTGATTGGTCTTTCTCAAGGTTTTATTTGTTGCTCAGTTTTGACCACAGAAATATTTGTTAGTAATTTAAATACCTATTCTATATAAGCATTTTTTCTTTTATTCTAATTTTGCTTATTTTTTCTTGGTTAATTTTGCTAGTGAATTGCCTATATTATGTGTCCTTATAATACTTTCAGTTTTGTTAATTCTTTCACTCTCTTTATTTCATTCACTTTTGTTTTCTGGATTATTATTTTAAAAAGCCATTCTACTTCTTATATTTAACTTTTGGAACTGGATGCTCACCCAACTTATTTTTAAACACTCATTTTCTATTAATTTTTATACTTGTAAATTTGATTCTCTTTATTTTTTTAATTTTAAACAGGGTAAGATTAAACATAACAAAACAGAACAAAACAGATCACAAGGAAACAATTTTAAGAAACACAGACTTCAAAGCAAATCCACTAGAGATCCGCAGTGTCTATATTATTATCTCTAGTTTTCTTCCAAATACTTGTCCCCATCTTCACACACATTGAATACATACTGAAAATTATAGAACTAATCTAATCATAACAGAATGATGAAGGCTTTTTAGGTCTTCAAGACCTGACATTGGGGAAGTCAGTAATGACTGCCTTAATGTTTCTCATTCTCTTCATAGTAGCTGTCCTTATCTTTATGTATGCTGAAATTGAACATAAGAGACTAGACTAATATCACTCAAAACAGTGAATAATAGCATTGCTAGATTTCATATCATAATGCTACAGAATTAGCACTGGGTTTCTTAGTGTCTTTTCTTCTTCAGAGTATCTGTTCATTACATTGTGCATTATATAATCCCATAAACTGTTTAGAAATTCTCCCCTGTGTGAATCTCTACATGCACATCTATCTTTTCTGTATTATAGGGAAAACAGATCATAACAAGACAACACAACAAATTCCTAGAAAAACATGAAATGAAAAAGACATAAAAAACCACAACATTAGGTGATCTACAGTAGTTACTATGCTTTCTCTTGTTATTTTCAATAGAATTGTCCACATCATCAGACATAATATAATTGAACATAGCATTAGATAGCTATTTTAATAAAAACACAACTTTGGCGACCTTGTAGGACTTCAAAAGCAGTTAATAATCAAACCAGAATGGGTATCTTATAAAATCTTGTGATCTTCAGAGTAGTTGCTGCTACTCTTAGACTTGATCAAGCATACCAAATTCAAATAAAATCAGTCAAGGCAAAACAACGTTCTAACAAACTAGCTTCAAATAAGATCAGTCATGTAAGATAATGTAAATAATATAGGGCTTCAGTTTAAGTTAATAGGAAATTAAGGATAGTTACCATGGTATAGCCTGCTATTTTTTGGATATCTGTCTGTGCCCTCAAATCTAGTATAAGCAGACAGACCAGAACAAAATAAAATCAAACTAAACAGAGCAATAAGACTACTGTGGCTTTTAAATCCTGATACACTATTAACAATGTCCTCTGCCTTCCATTTTTTGGCAATTCCTCACCTTTCTCCTTCTCAGGATGCTTTGTATATTTTGGGTCCCACTAGCTCCTTTAGTATTTAGATTAGGGGGTCAATCTGTTATCTATCTGAGTGGTGCTGAACTTTTTTACCCCTGAGCTTGATCTTGAGCTGTACTCCTTTACTTACTAAAGCCATGTTTTCCTTCCTTATAGCTGTGTAGTTCCACACTACACAAAAGTGTCATAACTTTCCAACTTATCTGTGGCTGCTGGGTGAGTTGTCCCTATTTCTCTCTGGTTCCCTGTCATATAGAGCATTGTTTTCTCATCTTTGACTTTCAGTTTATTAACCCTCTTTCAGGTTGAGTATATTTCTTATTCAGAGCATCTCAATGGATCCTGCATCCTAATCTACTCTGCCTATGTTTCTTTTTGTTAGTGTATCAAGGCTATCTATATTAAAGATTTTTGCTTACCGTCTCTGCCTCATATCTGCTATTCTATTTTTCTGCTATAATTTGTCCACTTTTCTCCTTCATTCCACTGTCTGCCCCATTCACTGAAGCCTGTCTGCCACTGTTGCTGGAATCCTGGTATTTCTCTCTCTCTCTCTCTCTCTCTCTCTCTCTCTCTCTCTCTCTCTCAAATGTCCTTCAGAATTTTTTGTAGGGTTGGATTGGTGGCCATGAACTCACACTGTTCCTCCTTGTCTTGGAATCATCTTATTTCTCCAATAAATTTGAGAGAGAATTTTTTAGGGTACATCAATCTGGGTTGGAGGTTATTTTCTTTCAGGGCTTGGACTATTTCCCCCCAGGCTTTTCTCTATTTGATAGTTTGTGTTGACAAGTCTGTCATTATTTTGATGACTTTTCCTTTGTAGATGATCCGCTTCTTTTCTCTGGCCACTTTTAATATTCTGCTCTTGTGGTGGATTTCTGGGATCTTGATTATTGTATGTCTGGGTATAGATCTGTTTTGGTTCTAGTTGGTTGGAGTTCTGCCTCATTTATCTGGATATCATTTCTTTTTCCTATGCTTGGGAAATTTTCCTTAATTATTTCTATGAATAGTTTTTTTTTTTGTAATTCATTTGTGGTTACTCCTGCTTCTTTGCTCACATTTTTTATTCTTAAGTTATAGATCCTCTTGTCATCTTCTAGCCTTTGAATTGTTTCTTCCTGGTTTCTTGTTATTTTTAAGAGATCTTTTCTTTCACAATCACACATTGTAAATCCCTCTTCAAGTTTCAAAAGGATAGCTTTAGTTTCTGTCAAGGCATATTGCCAGCTTTCAACAGAATTTTTAGTTTCCTGGTAATCTCTTTGGATCTATTTCATGTATTCTAGATTTTGTTTATATTCTTCACCAAAAGTTTGTCTTCCTTTTCTGGGTTCCTCCATTCTTCCATCTCTGTCTTGTTGAGAGGGGCTTAGCATTTCTTTAATTAATCTTTTCATATCTTGCCTCACGTGGATTAGAATTTCAGTTTTAAATTCATCTATGAGATCATGATGGTATTTCTTTATGCCCACTGATGTTGTGGGCAACATTACATGATAGTACTGGATCTCTTCTGTATTTACCTCTCCTGGGCTTATTTTCCCTGGGTCAGTGGCTGGAGGTTTTCTCTTATTTTTTTTCTCTTGTCATGTTTCTGGTTTCTTTCAGACAGGTGTGTCATGGAGGTCTCTGGCCCTCTCCATATTGCTTGTGGTTTTTCCAAAGCATGCTGACTAGGGTTTTGCTGCCCTCTCCGATTTGCTGTTATCTGAAGTGCACACAGGGGTGATGTGGACTAGCCTTCTCCTCTGAGCCAGCCAACCAGCAAGTGCCTTCAGCAACTTAGGCTGTGCTGTGGTGGATGTCACCGGGTCAGGATAGTTTTGGGTCCCTACCAGGGGCATGACACAGCCCAAGCAGATTCCACCAGTCCTGTCTGGGCCAGGGGCAGCTGACTGACCCCACTGTGGTGCCAGGCTCTGCCCCACTCCAAGATGTCTTCCAGCCAGCTACACTCACCACAGGACCAAATTTCCAGCACTCACTGAGAATTAATGCAGCTCTCCACCTTGGCTCCACTCCATGCTGCACTATGTCCTCCTGCCAAGGGCCTGGGACTCACCAACTCCCATTATCGGTGGCCATGGCTTCAGCATGACCTTGAATCCTCTGACTCCACAGTACTCCCAGCCCAGTGCAGCACAGATCTCAGTGAGTGTGTCCGGCTCCAGCCCTCCACCTGCATTTTTCCTTCCTCTTCCTATTTTTCTTTTTCCTTCAGCTTTCTCCTGGGTCATGAGAATCCCTCTCCACTTGTCCATCCCTCTCCATGTTGTCAAATTCCAGCATCTGAGCTGTTTTTCCAGAGAGGCTTTCCATCCAGTGCCTAGCAAGTCACCTTCTTCTTCTGTGTTCCTCTTTATGTTGTTTTATCTGCTTCCAAATTTGAAGTGCATAGTGCTTTTGTAAATTTTAACATTATTTCATAATCTTAGTTCTGTACTATTTGATTCATTAATTTTTGTATATAGAATTATTGACCTTAGCTATGTGGAATGTCTTGGTGTTCATTTTATTTTTAATGCTTTGCAATGTGTTCCAGAGAAGATGATCTGAAGAAATACTTGTATATTTCAGAGAAGATTGGACATGTTCAAAGTGGTATGGCCATAAACATAATTGCATATTTCAAAACAGTGAATAGAAGATATTTTGAATATTCATTACACAAAGAAATAATAAATGTTTAAAGTGATGGGTATCACATACCCTGACATAATCATTAGATGTTATATGTATGTATCAAAATATCACATTATACCATTTGGATAAAATATACAATCATTATGTAGCAAATACAAACAAAACTTTTTGAAAGGGGTATAATTTACATGTTATTAAGACTTCAAAATTTATTTAGACTATCTTTTTTCCTGTCTTATAATGAAAATTCTTTTGATATCTTCTATTGTATAAAAGGAAAATACATTTATGTTAACTGAACATATATCTTCCAAAATATCTATTAAGCTGAATTGGTTAAAAGTGTAGTTCTTATTTTCTAAGTTGTAGTTTTCTGCTTGTTCTACCAGTTTTTAGATGAATGTGTTTAAATCTCTGTTAAAAGCTCCTAGTGATTATTTTGATTTTTTGCCTTGTATATTCTGAGATAGATTATTGAGAGTGTATATTCATGATGAATCTACCTTTATTTATGTTATTTCTTTTTTCAGTATGACATGCTCATCTTTTTCTTTTATGAAGTTTATCATTTTAAGTTGCATTTTGTTTGATTTATATTGTTTAAGAAATATTTTAAATACCTTTGTTTTCAATTTTTTTGCTTTTTAAATAATGCATTGCTGATTTTATTTGAGAAAAACTCATTTAAAGAGTTTATATCTACAGATGACACAGTTAGCTAAACTTGTCTGTAATTGTTACAAAAGCATATTTGTAGCATTTCATTTTGCATTATATAGACCAAGTTTTCTTAATTTTTCCTTTCCCACATGTGATTAAAGTTTTTTTTAAATGTTATTTTTGGCTCTTTGTTTGAAAAAAACCATTCTTTTTTATTTATATAGTCATTACTGTTAAGTTATGACTGTTTACCTGTTTTTCTGTCAATATGAGAGAAAAAATCCCCCACCACTTTCACCTTTGGTTCTGTCTCAGCTTCTCCCACCAGCTCATCCTACTTTTTTTTTTTTTTTTTTTTTTTGATACTGGAAATCAAACCCAGAGCCTGTGCTTGCTAGATAGGCACTTACCCCACTGAGTTATATACCTGGCTCTTGCGCCTCAGTCTGACTCCACACCCTGAGGCTTTGGTACAGAGGAGGACCGTGTGGCAGGTGTCTTCATCACATCCCAGAGGAAACCGCCGAATGGACTGGTAACATTTTGGTTGCTCTTATTTTCTTTTTCTTTTTGGCCCCTGGGTTTAAACCCAGAGTCTTTCTCACTGAGCTCTAGCCCTTTTTATTTTTTATTTTGAGATAGAGTATCGCTGGGACTCGTTTCAATGATGGGTTTTAGGCTTTTTTCTTAAATATGAAGATTTTTCTATATGCAATTTGATCTAACAATTTGATCTAAAAGGTATTCTATCAGAAACAGGAAGATGCGTAGCTAAGAGGTACTACTAATGCTCTGATAGAGAAAAAATCTCTTTATGATGAGCTTTCTAATCTGTAGCAGACTGCTGTACAGCAGTCTGTTTTAAGAAGAGCGGTTACACACAGCACAGGAGGCACCTGCCGTGATGCCTGCAGCGCTCAGCTCTGCAGCCTGCAGTCTGTTTCTGTGTAAGAGGACCAGGTGCCTCCCGCTGAACTTGAAACGCAAGGGTTTCAGGCCTCCCACTGATGCTGGGAGTGCTGGGATGACTACTTGCTGGGAACATTCCTCAAGATCTTTATAATCTATCCAGTTTGTGAGTTCAGAATTTAACTTTTGAGAGAAGAGAGACTGTGTACATATCTGAGCACATATTTGGTAGTAGTTTTATTCATCTTTGTCTGTATTATAATTTCTTTTTCAGAAACATGAAAATCTTTTTAAGGATTGCTTCTTTTTTATGGAAGCCTGGCTTTTGGCTATCAAGCAGGCAGCTTTTGGAAACAAACTGGGTAACAAAAGTAACACGCCAGTACTGCTTTGAAGTGCAGTTTTCCCCTTACCCCCTGGCCTTTTATCTTTAGGTCTTCCCTTTTGTCTGATGTTTCTGCATCCATCACCCATGTCTAGTTGAAGAAAGGATATTATGAGATGAGAGTTTAGGAAATGTTAGGAATACAGACAATTTGAGTTTTTCATTTCCTTTGTAGTGGGAGTTTTCAATAGGTCTTTAAATCTGTACTTATGTTCTCAATCAAAAGCCTTTTAAAGGAAAGCAGATATTGGGTATTCTTTCTATCTCATTCCTTAAATTTTTTTTAATGATTCCTGTTTCTACATAAGCCTCTATTACACAAGGAAAAGCCAGAGCCAGAGAATGACTTATGTTCGTGAACTAACTGATGGTACATGCTCAAAGGCCTTGGAATCTGCTTTCATCAGAGACAAGCTAATTATACCCCTAGGATTCCTTTTCCTAACTCAATGGGCAGCAGCATGGGGAATAAGTATGCAAAAGGAAATTTTCTGACTGTGGCTTTGTCGATTTCAAATGGTGTCCTTCTGTAGAGTTGAAAATGGGGCTTGAAGCTGAATTTTTAAACAGGTAAAATGTCTTCCTAGAAACAGTAATGATTGCATAAGAATTACCTTCGATGAGTGATACATTTACTTTTTGAAACAAGTCTGATACCTTGATTTTTCTCATCATGGAAAATATTGTTAAAGCACTCTAGCACTTAACAATAATTGAAAATGAATTTCCATGAGCAGATAGTGAGTCAATTTTATTCCTTCCTTGGTAAGTAGCATGTATCTCATCTTGAGGGGAGGATCTCCTGAATTGTTGCAAAGTGTCATATGTCTACAGCAAAGTCACAGTTATGTAGCATCCATTCAGTGGCTCGGTTACCATGGTGCCAAAATATCTAGTGCAGCTGTAGAGGTTCAGACCACAGTCTGGCTGTCACTAAGCACTTGCTCTATACATTTAGAAGCATTTCACTTAAACTAACACGTTTGGACTTTACACTATTTATTTATCCAGGGAGTGTACATGCCTACAGAGCTGAGTAGTTCTCTGTCATACATGACTGATATGTTTCTTTTCTATCTTGTTACTGAGTCATGCCTTCCTTGCAGACTCTGATTCTTCTCGTCCTGTAGATAGCGACCCCTAGATCAGCTGTCCACTCCCGGTGGTATTCAGTATTCCAGGAACCTTGGGAAGCTCCAGCAAGGGCCTCTATCCTCATGCTGTCCTAGGTTTGGTGCTCACAGCATACAAAGTTTTCCTGGAGCCCCTGTACTCCCTGAAAATTGGACTTTCAGCAGCCTCATCTTATATTCTCAATTCGTGTGACTAGGTTTCTCAGTTGATTTCCTTTTCTTCACTTGGTAAAACTTCATTTCTCTAAGTTAAGGTGCTGTTGCCTGTATAGATATCTTTTGCCATCTTTTCCTTATTTCCCATAGAGGCTGATTCCTGTTGTCACCACTTCCAAAGATACCTGGAGAATCACCTGCCTAACTCTGCCTGCGTAGCATCATTTCTTGCTGTTTTCCACTTATTTGAGGCCTTCGATTATAGACTCCCACACACACTGATCTCTCTCCACATGGTTGAGACACTCTCCATCTGAATTCCCTTAAGATCCCATTCTACAGTCACATCTGTTATTACTTTTATAACCACATCGATCTGGCTCATTTCATTGGTATTGAGGACATGGATATAATAATAGGAAGATAGCTAGGCCCCCAAATTGGGAAGAAGACACTCCTCCTCTCCCATTTGTGTCCAAAGCTAACAAAAAAGTAACTAACTGCTGAAGAGCAGCTGAGACAGTGGCCTGTGTTTGGGAGAAGGATACACAGAGCTAGGCCAGCAGTGAGGAGATCAAGTGTGTGCTGGACGGCCTGTGGCAGTCGCTGTGTGAGTCTGTGTCTTTGAGGCCAGCCTGTATAAACATGAAGACAAGCTGCTCTTTCTCCCTCTCATGTGCTGCTTGCTGTCATCCCAGTATCTTTCAACATTAGGGCGAAGGGAAGAGATGAGCAATGGAATTGGGATCAGATCCATATCCTTGATGCTTCTGGATCTTCGGCACTTTCACAAGGTTCTGTGTACCTGGGGGTCTCTCTGCATCTGCTCTAGGATGAACGATATGACTGTGTCATTCATTATCTACTGCACCTCAGGGTCAGCCAGGGCCTGTGGCTTCACATCCCCAGGGTTGTCATGCTGTTGTACTGAGCCACATGCAGTGTTAGTAATCATCTGCAGCCTCCTTACAGCTGGAGTCCAGGTCTAGTGCCTTCTGCTAAACATCTGTGGGCTTTGTGTAGTCCTCCATGTGCTCCAGCACAGCAGCTTTCTGGGTATAACCCTTGATGAAGGTCGGCTCCAGCTGGATATATTTTTCACAGTCCTTGGGTGCCAGCTGGAACTCCAGGAGCTTGGTGTAGCAGGCAAGCTGGATTGCTGCAGTTTGGCAGCTTGTGAGTTCTGTCTAATGGCTTCTGTACAGTGCTTTATGGCCTGGGATTGTCTCCTTCCTGCAAACACTCACTGCCCTTGTTCTTTTCCACCAAAGCCAGGTCAGGCTTGTTGTGGACCAGCCACTCTTACTCCTTCAGGATTTTCTCTGCCTGCCGGCATTTCTTCAATACATCAGGGGCTTGGTGCTCTGCCAAAGACTTGCAGAAGTGGATGGCATCCTTGTACTTTTCCTCTTTGAAGTAAGAATTGCCAATTTGCACATAAGCTTTGGTAATCTGTTGATAGTCTTCCTGATTCTTTCTCTCCACTTTGATGGGCTTCTAAGAGCTTCCAGCATCCATTAAAATCACTCTCTCCAAAGTATACCACTGCTTGATCAGGATGTAAGTCATGCTGGTGGAGTTTAGCTCCTTGGCTGTCATAATGCTTCAGCACTATGTCAAAATCTTTCTTCTTGTAGGATTGTTCCCCAACTTCTTTTCTTTCAGTGCCTGCTTCTTATGCTCTCAGATATCCTCTTCCATTGACTCTGGCTTGGTACCTTTTTAGGAGAAAGAGAAAGAAGAGGAAGAGGAGGAGTTGCGGTTTCTTCCATAAACCCTCTCTGAATTGAGAGTTATTCACTTCTTGTTTTAAACTGTCCTCTCACTTTGCTTGGCTTCTTCATATTGGTTTAAGAACTCAAGAGCTGGTGCTTTTCTTGAATAGCCTTTGACGCAGTCAAAAGTCTTGCAGCCTCCTCATCAGGTTCTGGTAGCTCCTTTCTCAGCACAGGCTGCAGGGTGATTATTACAGAGCACGTGGTTGTGGGGCCCAGTGTCGCTGCTTCAGAGCAGTGCTGTGAGGATTGTCACTCATACCAGTGCTCGGGGCCTCGCTGCCCGTTTCCTTCAGCTCATCCACCTGCTTGATAGCTGGGCAGGAAACCCATTAAATCGAACACACCTGATCTGTATTGCCAACTCTCATAGCTAATTTATTATATTAGTCCTGTTGATATATAACTTTATTTTTCCACCAACTTGCTCTTGAGATTTTAGTGTTGATTTAAGGTTGAATTCGTTCAAGTCTGAACTTTGTTATTTAATTCCTGATTCTCCAAACTGTTGCATGGAACAGGTTAGTGATGAATACCAACGGTGGAGCTGAAGGGTGGCATCAGTGATGTGTTCTGTCTGCCTCAGGTCGCATATATATATGCATATGTATATGTGAGACACTTTTACAATTGTACTATCTGTGACAAAAGTATTGTTTTTAGTCATGTGGCCTTCTAAAAGGAAAAAGGGTGGCTGCATGTTAGAAAGTTGGAACTATTACTTCCAAGCCACGTCTAGCTTCATTCTTTTCTTTGAATGGGCCATTCCATCTTCCTTTGCAGTGTTTGCTCTTGAAATATTTTTTCCATTAACTCATTATTAACTTTTATTCTTTCTGCATTCAAGCAGCCATGTTAGGCTACCTGAGGTGCTTCCCTTGACCTTTCCAGAGACCTCTGTGCTGGCTGCTGTTTTAAGACTGACCACCGAGTTCCACTTGTCTCCCTGTAGACTGTGGACTCAGGAGAAGCACTGTGCTTGGTTAGCCACTGTGCAGAAAGTGCTCAATAAATGGTGACTGAATGCTAGGACAGCACTTCTGCTGCAGTGGTCTAAGTTAGGACTTAGACCTTTAAGAAGTTAAAAACATACCCTGAGGATTTTTTGGTATAATTTTCTTTCATGAGGATATTTGCATAAAGAAATAAATGAATCAGAAATACATTTTTTGACAATATTACATCAGAAATTCCAGGTATCATTTCACATCTTTTTATCCTGATTATTTTGTGTCATCTTAACAGCATTCATACTTTTTCAATAAAGTTTTTATAAAATTAATGTCTGAGATAAATAATCATAGCCCAGAAAATGATTATCTTATAAAAGTTTCCATTTTTTCTTAAACCCTACAAATGAGAATGTTAACTTGCTCTTTGTAGATAAATATATGCTATATGATAGATGAGAAATTTGCCAGTGGGGCAGAAATGATTGCTACAACCTTCTTAATCAATATAGAAAAATAAAGAGAAATTACTAATAAGTACCATAAATAAAATCTTTCAATTTAAAGATTTAAATATAGAAGTAAAAGTCATGATTGCATTTTAAAACCACATTTTCTAACATTAATTATTCTGTTTACTACTGAAAAGTACTACATGTATTTTTCTTTATGAGTCATCATATCAACTTTAATATTTGATGTTTTCCTCTATAAATTGACTTATTTAATGGTATTCATAATTCCATATAAAAGTGAGAATAAGTTTGTCAAGACCAGTCTATAATTATGGGGCTAATCTGAGATAATTGATCTAAAATTTTTAAATTTTCCATGTTCATGATATGTATCTAGTTTATCAAATCTTACTTTATGTTTTTCAAACACACAAAACCAGAATCTGATTCCATGCACTTTAGAAGAGATTTAATAGATTCTCAAGATTGTTGGACAAATCTTAGATTATAGTGCACCTTTGAAATTTATAGGAGTTACATTCTTAGAGCACCCACAAATTGTAAAAAACCATGAATTTCAAACATGGTCATGAAAATATCTATAAGCCCCTACTTTTCTAGTTTAAACCTTAAATATACTACATTTCCTACAATTATATAATTTAATGTAATAAAATACTTATTAACAAATCTTTAATAAAAGTATGAAAAAGACTCTGTTGTCCACTGTCACCACTCCTACTTAACATAATTCTAGAAACATTAGGCAAAACAATTTGATAAGAAAGAGAAATAAAAGGAATAAAGATAGGAAAGGAAGAAGGTAAAGTGTCATTATTCACAAATGACATGATACTCTATGTAGAAGACCCCAAAAACTCTACCAAAAGACTACTAAATTTGATAAAGAAATTCCACAGTGTAGCTGGTTATAAAGTAAACATTGAAAAATAAATAGCATTCTGTATACAAACACCAAACTCACTGAGAGAGAAATTAGGGAAATGATACCATTCACAATAGCATTCAAAAAATATGAACTACTTAAGACCCAGTCTAACACAGGAAGTAAAAGATTTTTATATTGAAAATTATATTACTCTGAAAAAGGAGATCAAAGAGAATATCAGAAAATGCTCATGGATAAGAAGGCTCAACACTGTAAAAATGACCATACTCCCAAACTGTTATACAGATTTAATGCAATCCTCATCAAAATACCACCTACCTCAAAGATTTACAGAAAACATTCCTAAAATTTAGTTGGAAACAGAAGAGACTTAGAATCACAAAGGCAATTCAGAGCAACAGAAACAAAGCAGAATACATTACAATTCCTCACTTGAAATTATACGACAAAGCTACTGTGATAAAGTGAGCATGGTACTGGCAATAAAGCAGACCTGAGACCAGTGGAACAAACTAGTAGATGCAGACACAACTACAAACACACTCAGCCAGCTTGTCTGTGAAAAAGGGGCCAGATATGTTCACTGAAAGAAAGATAACCTGTATAACAAATGGTGCTGAAAAATTGTCTTTCCATATGCCAAAGACTAAAACTAGACCCATGTCTATCACCATGCACTAAACTAAAGTGAAAATGGATCAAAAATCGAAGTATTAAAATGGAAACATTAAATCTACTAGAAGACAAAGTAGATATAAATCTTGAAGGCACAGGGGAAGGCATAGGGTTCATGAACAGAACCCAAACTGCATGGGAAGTACTTTAAAGAATCAACAACAGGTATCTAACATTATTAAAAAGCTTGTGCACATCAAAAGAAATCATCAACAGAGTGAAAAGGAAGCCCACAGCATGGGAAAAATTTTAGTCAACTGTCCCTCAGACAAAGGACTTCTATCTAGTGCATATAAAGAATTGAAAAAAAAATCAAAGACCTAATATGAAAATATGCTTCTGGGATGAATATCCACTTCTCAGATGAAGAAATAAAGGTAGCAAATAAATATATGAAAAAATATTCAACACCACTGGTCATTTGAGAAGTGCAATTTTGTATAACATTTAGTACATGGAGATTCCATCTTAATATCCCAGAAAGAATAAGTATCTTTAAGATATCAATAAATAACAAATGGTGGAGTTGTTGTGGGGGGAAAAAGAACCCTTTTCCACTATTGGTGGGAGTATAGATTGGTAAAACCACTGTGGAAGTCAGTGTGGAGATTCCTTAAAAACTAGGACTAAAGGTCACATTCTATGCAATTGTTCCACTACTACTTTCCCAGAACTATTAAAAACATTGTACCGGAATGATATATGTGCACCCATGTTTACAGCAGCACAATTTATAATAGCCAAGTTCTGGAAACAACCAAATACCCATCAACTAAGGAATGAATAATAAAGATATGATAGTTTATTAAAAAAGATGTGATAGTTTGATACAATGAAATACTACTCAGCCATAAATAAGGATAAACTTGAGGCTTTTACAGGTAAATGGATCTGACTTGAGACCATATTCATAAGTTAGATAAATCAGAAGCCCATGTGTAAACATCTTATTGTCTCCTTGCTGTAAAAAACTAGGAGTAGTAGGAGACTTGGAAAAAAATGGTGGATAGATAACAGGAAGCTATAGAGGCTCCCTGAGATAGTTAACTTAGATTCTAAAAATAATACAGCGTGGGGAGTCCCAAACAGAGGGAGATAGACCCTCCCAATTCAGGAACAAACTAAGCTGAAAGAAACCAATTTAAAAAACAGTCCCTGTGCTACTATTGGAACAGCTACAGTCTCTGTACTGCTGCTTGAACTTGCTGCTTGAATACCCTGCCACTGCTGCACTTGAACCCATGCAGCAGAAACTTACTGAGCTACCTGAAAGCCTGCCAGTTTCAACTCACTGGAGATGCATTCACACTAAGGATGAGAATTGGCGAACCAAACTGAGAGAAGAGCTGAGCTGGTGGGGAACCCTGCATCGACCTGCGGTGAGTGATGGGAATACAAACCCTTCCATAGACAAAGGAGCTCCAACAGACAATATTCTGGGACTGGGCAGACTGGCCAGAACAAGAAGCTGCAGTGACTTCAGTCAGCTACTCCTTTCTCAAGCAGGATTGGTGAGGAGCACTTGACCTGGACTGAGCAGTCCCCAGAATGAGACCCAGTAGGCTAGCCCAAACCAAGTCCCTATACTTGGCAGTGCACCCTTGCGCAATGAAGCCTTCAGCAATTTGACTGACCTGGAAGGGTGGGCCCAGCATTGGGTGCCCTGGTCTGTATTTCTGTAGTAACTACTATGGGCAGGAGCTCCTAGCCATCACGATTCAGACAAACTGCAACCAACAAAGAAAGAAACTGGGCCTCCTATATACACCTGTTTGGAAGGAGCAAAAAATATGAGAAGAAGTAGCAACAAGAAAGGCTACCCAGTCCCTAATCCTGAGAACACTGATCCAGGAAAGGTAAGTGCATAGGAGACTAAGGACAGCAAACATGCAATATCAGACACAGCACCAATAGACATAAAGCAATATCTTCGAGACCACATAGATGAATTCAAAAGTGAAGTATTTAACCAAGTAAAGCAAGATATAAATAGAATAATTAAAGAAATGCTAAGCACATCTCAAGAAAAAAACAGATGGAAGAAGGGAAGAACACAAAAAAGGAGAGAATTGTTTGATAAAGAAAATAGAGAAAACATAGAATACATGAAGCAGATTCAAAGAGATTACCAGGAAATTAAAAACTCCATTAAAAGCTGGCAAAACTGATTGAAAGAAACTAAGGATAAATTATCCAAACTAGAGAACAGGTTTGCAATGTGAGATCATGAAAGGAAAAATTTCTTAAAAATAACAAGGAAACAAGCAGTAACAATACAAAGGCTAGAAGACGACAAGAGGATCTATAACTTAAGAATAAAGAATGTTGTGGGAAACTCTGCGATTGGCCATTATCTTATGTTACTAAGACAACAGTTATCTTAATGATAAGTTTCTATTTGGTAGTTAAGTTTCCATCTCTCCTCATGTAGCCTGTCACATGTCCCTGTGGTTCAGCACTCAGCCTGTACAGTGATTATGCTAATTAGCCTGCCTTATGGCCTGTGCACAGGAGATTTGAATTACCCTATAGCCCCTAGTCTTGTTAGGCTTCCCGCTGTTGCTAAGTTACCTGCTGATGTGTCAGAACCCAACCCCTTCCTCAATACCCTGTATATTCATTACTCTTTCTTTGAATAAATGAGACTTGATCAGAGCACTGTCTTGTCTCCATTATTCCCATCTCTTGTCTCTTCCAATGCCCACTCCCCCTCTTTTCTCATCCCACTCCCCCTTTCTGTTGACTTACCTGCAGGTTGGGACAGAATGTGAATGAAGAAGCAGGTGTACAAACAAAGGAACTACAAAGGCTGTTCACAGAAATAATTAAGGAAAACTTCCCAAACATAGGAAAAGGAAAAGATATTCAGATGTATGAGGCATACGGAACTCCAGCCACCTACAACCAAAACAGAGCAACACCCAGTGATATAATAATCAAGATCCCAGAAATCCAATATAAGAACAGAATAGTAAAAGCTATCAGAGACGAGAAACAGATTACCTACAAGGGAAAGCCCATCTGAATTACGACAGACTTCTTGGCACAAACCATCAAATCAAGAAGAGAGTGGAGCAAAGTATTCCAAATCCTGAAAGAAAATAACCTCCAGCCGTGATTGATGTACCCTGAAAAAATGTTCCTGGAAATTAACGGAGAAACAAGATGCTTCCAAGATAAAGAGGAACTATGGGGATTTGCAACCACCAAACCAACCCTACAGAGAATACTACAGGACATTCTAAAGAGAGAGAAATGCCCCAGGATTTCAGGAACAGTGGCAGAGAGGCCCCAATTAATGCACCGAAAAGCAAAAAGAGAAGCCAAACAAACAACCAACGATGAAAAAGAGCACAACAGAAATGAGGCAGAGAAGGTTGGATATAATTTCTAATATAGATGGCCTAGATACACTAACTTAAGGGAAAAAAAGAGGTCTCAGGCAGTGTGGATCAAGAGGATCCACTGAGATGCTCTTTATAGGAAATATAATTAACCTGAAGAAGGGTATATTAACCAAAATCAAATATGAGAAAACAGAACTCTATGTGAGAGGGAACCAGAGAGTAAAAGGGGCAACTGGACTAGTATTTATGGATAGGTTGGAAAGACAGGCTTTAATAAGTAAAGAAATACAACTAGAGATCAAGTCCAGGAGTGAGAAAGTACAGAAACACTTAGGTAAATAGCAGGTTCCCCCAACATAAAACTGAGGGTGTTGGGAAGACCCAAAAATACTCAGTACACCCTGGGGCAGTGAAAGGGGAGGAATAGTCTTAAAAAAGACAGCAGAAGGTATTGCTAATAGTGTATCAGAAATTAAAACCCATATTACTCCCACCACTCTGCTTAGATAGAACTTATTCCATCCCAGTTTGTATACAAGCACTAGATCTGAGGGCACAGAAAGCTATCCCCAAAGTATCAGGATATATCACAGTAATCATCTTTAATTTCCTATTAACTTAATCTGGATCCCTGTATAACTTATATTGTTATATCATGACTGATCTTAGTTAAATCTGATTTATTTGATTGCTGCTTGTTATTGACAGATTTTATTCAAAACTGTTAGGTTGATAGTATCAAGTCAGAGAATATAGACAACTATACTGAAAATGACAATGATTCACTACAATACCTATTCTGGTTTGATTACTACCTGGTTTTGTAGTCCTACACTATCTACAAAGTTGTATTTCTATTAATACTGTTATGTGCTGGTATATTCAATTATACTTTATCTGATGATACAGCCGTTAACAAGAAATAACACAGTTACCATGGTGAACTCCTTGCACAGCAGTTTTATGTGTCTTTTTAGGTTTAGGCTTCTATAGGAATATGTTTTGTTCTGTCCTGCTTTGCTCTGTTTCTCCCTCTAATACAGAAAGGATAGAAATCCACGTTGGGACTCATGCTTGCGTAAAACCTATGAACAGTTTATGAGAACTGATCTTATGACACATGAAGAAATGAACAAATGCTTTGAAGGAAAAAAAGGCACTACAGTACCCAGGGTCGATTCCGGAGAGTCATGATGTGAAATCCAGCAATACTAGTAATCTTTGTTCAGAGCGATTTTAGTCTGCTTTAGTTTATTTAATCTCAACATAAATGAAGATATGGATAAATACATGCATGTTTAAGTGTATAGGATTGATATCCATATTACTAAGTTTTTATTACACAGTTGAGCAGAACTATTTGCAGTCTCCCTGTTTGAATTCCCATTTATATGTTCCACTTTTGTATCTTGAACAATTATTTGTAAGAGGACAATATGCAAACATCAACAAGTGATTGAAAGGAAAATTATTTTGCAGATAACGAGATATATTATGGTACCTATTACTGTTATCCCAGTAACCTGTTGTGAAGTTCTGTACCAGTTTCACTGCAAAATAAATAAATAAATAAATAAACCTTCTCTCCTTTAAATCATGGCATACCAGTGCAGGGGAAGTTGCTGAGACATGTAGTATTTGCCTTTCTGTGACTGACTTATTTAAGTTAACATAATGTTCTCTAGTTCTATTCCTGCTGCTACAAATGATTGAATTTCACTGTTATGACCAAATAATATTTCATCGTGTCCTTCATTCACTTGATTTGCTCACAGATGAATAGGGGTTTTCTTCATTCACTGATTCACTCACGGATGACCAGATTTTCCCATATCTTGGTTTCCATGAATAGTACTGTAGTAAGTATGGAAGTACAAAAGTGTCTTCAACATAATAATTTTATTCTTTTATAGATATACCGAAGCTACAAGATCATGTGGCAGTTTGACTTCTAGGTTTTTGAGAAACTTCCACACTTTTCTTCATAAGGCCTATGATAATTTACCTTTTACCAATAGCATTTAACAGTTCCCCTTTCTCCATATCCTGGCCAGCATTTGTATATTGTCAGAGGTGAGATCTGACTTCATTCTTTTATGGAAAAGTCAGTTATTTCAGAACCATTGTTAAGAAGATCAATCAATTGCTTTGAATGTGAAGATTTTATTTTAAGGTTTTAAATTCTACATCATGCATACTGTGTTGATGACTGTTACCTGCATTAGATTTTGAAATTGGGAAGTGTGTGATATTCACTTCCTTATTTTTTAAGATTATCTTCTTGCTTTTAAGATTTTAGAGTTTCCAAATTAATTTTAAAATCAATGTAGTAATTCTTTAAGGAATAAAGTTAAGATTCTAAGAGAGATTGTATGGAATCAGAAGATCAATTTGGGAAGTACTTTAATCTTAACAATATTAAATTAAGGTGAAATCATGAATATAGACACTTAAAAGTGCTGGTTTGTTAGAAGCTCAGGTCCTGGCACATACAGTTGTGGGTATAAGGAGCTTCTCATTCTTTATGAATTGTGCTGGGACTGCCCTGCTTTGATGTTTCTGAACAGGCATAGTGCAACACTCCTGTCAGTAGGGGAAGGGTGCTCTTTAGTGGCTAAGAAAGGAAGGTTGACGCATTGAAGGATTGGACAGTGTCCGTTACTCTTGAGGATGGTGAGGATATTTTACAATGCCTCCACTGCTCAGGATGCTCTACCCTACTGTTTCCTTGAGACTCATCTAGATCAGGCTGTGCAAGGTGGGCTACCCAGGCCACCCACATGATTTTGGGGGCTATAGAAGGGTGGGCTAGTGAGCCTGGTGACTTCTGAGGCTGCGGATGGCTAGCAGTGTACAACAGTGCTGTGTAACACGAGTTGAGGTAAAGGAGGTCAGAACGTAGCTG
This sequence comes from Cavia porcellus, assembly GCF_034190915.1. NCBI lineage: Eukaryota > Metazoa > Chordata > Mammalia > Rodentia > Caviidae > Cavia > Cavia porcellus. Next base: position 42,231,774 of record NW_026947513.1, on the reverse strand, counting down.
GCCTCTTTCTCATCCAAGGTTTCCTAGCAGCTTCTCAAACAAGGCTTAGCGCTCAGAGGGCTACTGGCAATCTTTCAGGAATTTGTGGTGCTGTTGGGACTGCTGAGGTCCCTCTGCTTAAGCATTCCATATGCGTAAGTGCTTCGTTCTCAGGGTTGATCTGGGCTGGGGAGACAGGAAGGGGGGGCCCTGTGTCCTCCATATTGAGATAGTGTTGAATCTCCAAGTTTGTGGCATCTCTTACATCCTTACTTCACTCTAGCACACTCTCTCGAGCCCTCTAGTGGAACAGAAATTACTTGGGTTGGTTTTGTTCTTTTTTGGTGAAGAAACACCACCAGGTTCCTCTAGTCAACTATCCTGTTGTTTACACCTCTGTGCTACATCACGTATGAAGTGAAAAAAAATTAAGATGTGATATGTGCATGTGCCAGCTCCGCTCTGTGAATGCATTCATTATGTACCCCAAAGATGTACTGATAAAAAAGAATTGGTCAAACAAAGATGGCCATCAAATCTGTCAAAAGCATGAATGTACCTTCAGTTATAGTGAAAGACAGTGAGTAAATATGACTAAGTAGTGAATATGTGTAAAGCATCAGAATATATCTGTTCAGTAGTTGAGTCAAATGGTATAATGCACGTGCTTTTACTTAACATAAGGATCTAAAAGGAAAACGGGAATAATTTGGTTCTGATAGTTCCACAATTTCACTATCGTCTCATAATTTGTACTGCTCTCTATTTGGTTTTCACTTTGTTTTGCTTTTTCAGTGTTAGGGATTGAACCCAAGGCCTTGCAAATGCTAGGCATGCAAGAACTCTACCGCAGAACTACACTTCTAGCCAGGAATCCAGATTTTAAAGAAACGAATAAGTTTCTGAAAATTTTGTCTTCTTTTGACTAAAAAACATTCTTATGTGATATAAAGAATTTTTATTTCAAATTAGTTTTGCTTTCATTTGATACTATTTTATCTAAGATGTGAATAATACTATAGTTTTAGGTTTTTAAATGAATTTTCTGTTTATCTATTTTGCCTTTTCATTTTATACTAAAATTTATACTTTTATACTGCAGAGTTCAAGTTGGAAATGTGTACCCCAAAGTCCCTTCTATTATTTTCCAAAAAGGTTTTTCCCTACGAGTTAGAATGACTTCTGATTTTTGGGATTTGGAATTTTTGAATTCTCATTCCAGTGACCTTTTTAAAATTTTCACACATAATGAAGAATTAGTGCTTGTTTGCCTGTATTTATTTAAACAAGGTGTGTGCACAGCACAGCCCAAGGAAGAGCTGCAGAGGGCAGGCTCCTCTCCCCGCCCTGGGTGCTCTCCCCTCTGGATTCCCAGGCTGCACTCTGAGGAGCGAAACCACTGAAAATCAGAAGTGGGGACTGGAGTTTGATTCACATTCAAAGTTTCCAACTGCAGAAGCTGATAATCCCTCTATAGAAAGAAATAAAATCCTGCTGCAGAGAAGACTATTGAACTTCTTTTTAAGATTAAATACCTGTAAGATAGGTTTAAATATCAGAGTGTAATACCACATGCTTCAATTGTGTTATATTTATTCAAATAACAGATACATTCAAAGAAAACATACCTCCTCTATTGTTAGTATCAGGTGTGCACAGCACTGGTAAGTTTTCATTAATTTATTTAAGATACATTTATTTAATACTCTGTACAGGTATTAAATTCAGCTCAGAAAACTTAATCTTCCAGAGATCTCAAACGGAGGCCTTCCCTTTAGTTCAGCAGGATGAGCTATCTCATGTAGCACACAAAGCTACTGCCCATGACGGAGATGTTGTTTAACCCTGATTTTTTTTTTTTTTCTATCCTAGGGGAAACCATGAGTTGAGTTGTTTCATTCAAATTCCTTATGGCCAATGATGGGAATTTCCCTGGCTTGGTGCAGGAATAAAATTCATTGAAAAGAAAGTATTCTTCATTTGGAAGGAGAATAAGTTCAACAGACAGAACATATTTTAACATTTCACATGGTGTAAGTGTAATCTCAGCACTCAGGAGGCTGAGGCAGGAGGATTACTGGGAGTTCAAGACCAGCTGGGCTACATAGCAAGTTCAAGGCCAATCTGAAATATGGAGCAAGACTCTGTCTCAAAACCAAAAACAAACAACAAACACTGCAAAAAATAAAATGAAAACAAACCCAAAATGTTCCACAGATTTCACCAACCATTTTCAAGGTCAGCTAGATCAAATACATAACTATATTTGTTCTGAGGCTGCTTAATTTGAGCCTGAATTCAGGAGCTAACTTTATGGATGCGGACCTGTTTTCCTTTCTCAAAGCAAACATGCTAAAAGTTTGAAATTAACTCCCATCATTGCTGGTAAATAATACACTCAGACCTCATTTGGATGTACAAATAGAGTTCATTCTCTGCAGTGATCAGAAGCAGCAGTGTCTGGCCATGGAAGGTGGCTAGCCTGCTTTTCAGACTGTACAATCTAATTCCTTCTCCACAAATGTTGATTAAGTTGAAAGAGGATCCTTTGGAGAGCTAATGTAATAGCACTGTCTCCTCTCCTGAAAAGCGGGGGGATGACATCACCATCACATGAAGCCATTAGCTTCCACTGCAGTAAGACCCATCATCTGGTCATTTGCTGGACTCTGATGATTGGATTGGACACCTTTCTAGCACCCTCACTCTTTTGGTGGTGAGTGAGAGGACACGTTAGGACTGAAAAATGTAGGACTGTGCTTATCTACCAGGGGACTGGGTGAGGTCTACAAGCTGTCTGAAAGCAGCAGGATCTGCCCTACACTGTCTACTGTCCACTGTAGTCACAGATGATTCAGTCATTTGCAATCACCCTACATTGTGGTCAGCAGAAGACAACAACAGCTTTTTAATCATCATGCGGTGTTTGACTTTCATTCCTGTCATTAGACAGCTGATCTAGGAAATGCACTGAAACATCACTTTTAATAGCAATAGAAAATTTTCCAAGTAACAGTAACTTCCAAGCCTTGGAGCAAAGCTCAGTTTGTTCCATTACTATTCCCTACGTCAGTTCTGACTGTCGTCTCTGTTTTAGCTTCTCTTGTTATTACAGATTTAGCATTCTGACTGAATCATTGGGAAGAGAGGGCAAATTGAGCATTGTGCTGCCTTTGTTGATTCTCCCTCTGGGTTAATTTCTGCTAATTATGCAACTGCTTTTTGGTTCACTTCTATACAGTTCTACATTGCAACCAATGAGAAGAAAGACATAAGCCCCAAAGTCAGACTCCAGCAAAGGAGCTGACTGTGACCCACATGTATGACTGGAAATTTATTCTTTTTTTTTTTGCATTTCTATAAGTTTTTGGAGTTTCTGATCCAATAATAGAACAGAAGGAGTATATTAGTCACTTTTCTATCTCTGGCACAAAATAACCAACACCCACAATTTAAGAGGTTTATTTTGGCTGATGGTTTTGGCCCATTGTTAGCTGGCTGTAAGGCTGAAATGGGCTGATGGAATGCCATGCTGGAGGAGACCTGTGTGACCCACGGCAGCCAGAAAGCAGAGAAAGAAGAGAAGCACCAGAGACAAGAGTGCACCTTCCAGGTCCTCTTCCCAGTCATCCATTTCTAAACAGCCCCCCCCCCCCGCCTTCAGTACGTTAGCATCCTGAGAGTGGATGAACCTTCTGATGAGTACAGCACCGCATTACCCAGTCATCTCCCCCACATGTGGGAATTGGGGGTGCTTTCTGATTCTGACCACAACAGTCAGCACGTACAGCAGCAGCATTCCTTGTTAGGATCGGTGAGAGGCTGGTATGGCTGCTGGTGGGTGGAGTGTTTAAGTTTTATTCTTGAAGCGAAGAATGGACCTGAAGTCATTGAAGACATGACATACAAGGAGGGATGGTGGGAATGGAAAAAGCTTCTTCCTAGTCCTGGTTGCCATTAACAAGTCCACATGGACAGACTGGGGAGTCAGCATCATGTGTTCTGCTATTCAGGTTGTGAATGCCTCATGGTAGCACAGTTTGCCTTGTTTGATGGAAGCAGTCAGCCTTACTTGCTTGGAAAAACAACAAATGTCCTTATTATTGTTGTATGATTATTTAGGTAACTTTCCATACCAAGTGCCTAAAATAACTCACTCAACTTTATTTTCATTCATTAGGAATTTATCATGTTTGAACTCAGAAGGCACTGCAAATTTTAAGACATTAATTTACAAGGGCAAATATACAGATGTGTTTGCATAGATTCCTAAACATGCCTATACATAGAGTAAGGAGGGGAGACCAGCTGAGCTGAAGGCAGCACCTCCAACTGCTTTCCTCGCCTCACGGCAGACTTACTCACTCTAATACAGCCCCAGCCAGTGTATTCAGCTGTTCTTATAGAAGTCTGTTGGAGAAGGAGAGGCAGTGCTTGTCTTGTCCCCCCCCCCCAACCAACCAATGCACATGAAATGATTCGTGTGAAAGTTTTCCCCAGTGACGATGTTCACTGACATCCACCTATTCAGGAAATTCAACATTTCTTGGAGTGTTGGTAACAGAACTAAAGGTCATTCACAGACATGTATCTTACCATGTGGACCGCATGCTCTAATTAGATACCTGAGTGGTGATGGAAAGCGCATAAAAGAGGACAGTGGACATTGTACAGCTAATCGAGGATAGTTTTGGGGAAAGGGTGAATTTTCCATGAAAGTGTCTTTTCCTATACATGAATAAATATGCATCTTCTGAGTGACAGCCATGTGCTAAGTACTGTGAGTTTTTATTCACCAAGTCTTTTCATCCTTGCAGTGGTGCTGTCAGAAATAGAATATTAGCTTCATTTTACAGAGAGGAAATTAATACCAGATATCCAGTGGCAGGGTCACATATCTGGAGAGCAATGGAAATGAGAGCCCGAGAGTTTGTCCTTACAGCCCTTCTCCTTGGGTTGCCCTATGGCGGCCTTTCCTGGGGCCACCCACATAGAGGCAGGGCTGATATGCAAGGGGAGGTACAGGTGTATCCTGATGTAGGGCGCCCAGGGCCTTCCACGGTGCTTGCTATCATCACTGCCATTGTCTGACTACCCCATCACTGCTGATCACAGAAAAAACCATGCACAGATGTTCTCCCAGCTGTGCATTCCCCGTGCAAGCACTGAGAGAACCTGATAAACTGATCGACACTCTAGTTCTGCCCCTGAGCAGCTCATCTTCCTCTCAGCTTTTACCTTCTGTTATGGATTAAAAACTGGTGGTTAGCTTAATGCCAGCTAGATTACATCAGCAGCTAGATTATGTCAGCATGATGTTGATTACATCAGCAATCTGAGGAAAGTTGTCAGTATAAATAGAGATGTGGAGAAGGAGAAGAGAGGCATTGAGGCATTGTGGGTTTTCCTATGTGTTGCTGTTTGAGCCATTAGGTTCTCCTGGGGAAGCTCTGGTCCTCACATTGAGCATTGCTTCTTGGATCTGGAGGGGAAGGTGTGTGGTGCTTGGTCTCTAGGATAAACTTGTCACACTGGCTTCTTGGCATGTACTGTACTGTGCTTGTCATCAGAGCAGCTCAGGGCCTCCCTGTCACTGAGGATGCCTGTGGTTCTTTTCAGGAAAGCTCTGCTCTATATTATGAGTGTGACTTCTCGGCTCCAGTATAGAACCCTCAGTCTACCAACACAGCTCCTTCACCCTGCTAGCATATACTTTCCAGCTTCCAGCGCTGACCTTTGGGACTTTGCAGCAGGGATCTGTAAAAGAGACTGGCGTGAGTCCTTCTTGTGGGCTCTGGACCTCCAGTTGGACTCATGGGAGGCATTGTCATGAGCTCTGGGTTTTCATCTGGACTCATGTGGAACACTGCTGTGGGATTTAGGGCCTTGGCTAAATATTCTATGTCTTTAGTGTCGTGGAGAGATTTCCTGCATTTTCTTATGTTAATTCCCAGTGACCATCATAGATGTCCTGATTTTAATTGTTCTCCTCACAACCCCTGATTACAATATCTTCCATGCCCTGCGCAGCATGCCAGTGCTGGTTCTGCTACTCAGCTATCAGACAGAGCGGGAGTAACAAGCAGGACTGTGACACAGTATTCATATTAGGCAAATCTTTCCCCAGCCAGTATTTTGTATCCTGGGATTATTTTGTGAACACAAATTTCATTAGAAAGCAATTGATCTGAACATCTGGGGGCTCATACACTGACATCAGCTCTTTCTAATTGCAATAATGTGGTTCCATTCTGATTTTATGCGAGCAGTGCAAACTCCATGTACAAATTATTGATTAATTACACATTCAAGGCATTTGAGAGTATTTGTGTTTCAATGATTTTCTTGTCTTCCTATCTGAACTTTTCCTTGTTCCTCACTACCCGCTCCACCCCACTAAAGCTTTCACTTCATAAATAGAAAAATCAGAATTATGCTTTATCATTTCTCTTCTAACTTGCAGCGGGCTCCAGGAGAGTGACTGGTGTGACTTGTTTCCTTCTGGCCTGAGTAGTCTCCCCGAGATGCATTTGGATGTGAGGATGGTGCTGAGGCCAGCTGGGGCAGCGGATTGCTTTGTGTGCAGGCGTGTGTGTGTGCGTGTGTGTGTGTGTGTGTGTGTGTGTGTGTGTGTGTGTGTGGCTGGTGACTGCAGAACGGCCTGTCCTCCAGGAGAGCTTCTGCTGCTGTGTGTGCTATGAAATCTCAAATAAAGGAAGAGCAACAGCTGCAATGGGCCCAATCCAATGATGGCAAAAGGTGAATAAAATTACTCCCTCTGGGAAGTAAAGTGCTCATTTAGTGGAGGGAAATTATCATTTCCAAGTAGAACATTTGGCTTCCTGAGAGTGAAGTGTTAGCGCAGCTTGACAATAACACCTCAGAGCTATAACAGCACCCTTCCCCCTCCGAGAGCTGAGCTCTTTCCCCTAAATTTATCTTTACAGCATCTTGCAAAGTAAGTAGGCTCAGGTGTTACTGGCTCTTTTTATAGATGGAGAACACAGCAGCCTGAAAAATTTAGTGATTTGTCCTTGGAAGCCTAGAAATCAATCTAGATCAGGGTCTCTCAAACTTGACACTATTGACATTTTTGACCAGTTAATTCTTTGCTGGGGGCTGTCTTGTGTCCTCTAGGATTTTATTGAAATCCCCTGTCTATCCACTAAGTGCCAGTAATGCTCCCCAGTTGTGACAACCAAACTGTCTCCAGAGTGTCAGTGTCCCCTGAGGGGCAAAATCATCTTCTGTTTAGGAACAGCGATCTGGATTAGTCAGCCTGGAAAATCTCCTGTAGCCTATAGGAAGCCTCAAGCAAAACCTGAAATAAATAAAACCTGCTTTTTCAATTGCGTAGTTTCTCCTCTGTGTAACAACTTACGTAGTGTTCACGACTTTAAGGATTTTATACATTAACTTGTTTCTTAGGTGATTTTGTTTGAATTTTATTTTGCACATATAAAAGAGGAATTAGCTAACTTGTCCCCAGTTTACCTACCCGAGAAGTAAGCCTGGCTTTCGGGGCATTCAGCCCCTGCAGCCCACAGGGTCCTGGGTTCAGAGAGCTCCATGCCTGGTGTAAAGCTGTGTTGCCCCTGAATTGCAGTTCTTCACTGGAATCTTTTGTGTTTGGACAAGGGTCCCCACATTTGCATTCTGCTTTTTCACAAGTTATATAGAACTACTAGGAAATGGGTGAGTCAGGGGCTGAGCCCAAAAACCTCAGAAAATGTACAGACTGCGTTCATGATGTTCCACCATATTTTCTCTCACTTTTTAAAAACTTGTTCATTCACTCATTCATCCAGTTAGTAAACTGTACCTTGAGTTTATTGTGAACCATCCGGCCACTAGACGTGGCAGTCTGGAAATAAGGGAGACGTCTCTTCTCCCCTGAAGCCCCAAGAGGGATACAGACCAGTCAATAGGCACTTGCACTTTGACAAGGTATATGTGAAGAGAGGAAAGGCCAGTTGCTATGGAAGCACATCAGGGGGCATGTAAACCAGGTCGGGGGGGGGGATTGGAAAAGTTTATAAGCCAAAACACGAGGGCTGGGTCAGAGTTACACAACTGAAAAGAAGGAGAACAAGTGTGATCCAAGGTCAAGGAGGGAACAGTTCATATGCTGAGAAGAGGGAAATATGTCACAATTAGGGAAAAACAAAATGGCTCAGCACAGATGCAGTGTGGAATTAGCTTTCACCGTGGTGGTGTGATCTCAACAGCACCATCTCTGTGGATTGTTACACCAAAGATTCACTTCTCAGTCTTGTTTCAGGTGACATATTATTGAATTGTGAGCTTTAGCATTGCTGTCCAGGTGTTTCCTTTAGGACTAAGAATGAAAGGGTCTTCTTAGCTGGGGCCTGCAATTCTCATGGTAGAGGAAAAAGACAGAAGTGACAGAAAAGATGAAAGTGGTGAGTTGTACATGTGGCCAAGCTCTTCACAAGTGGAGCAGGCACATATTCTGCCTCTTTTGGGGGGACAAGAAGTCAATCAATGGGCAGGTAATGCAGTGCTCTTAAAGCCAACAATACATTCCACCATGTAAGGGAGGAATTTTTGGAAATAATCAGGAACTAGTTTACGTGACGATATAGAGACCACATTAAAGAGTTTAGACAAAATCTATTGTTCCTTCTATCAGCTATTCTTTATTTGTTTTCAAAGTGTCCTACTCAAAATTTACTTTCAAAAAACAGAAAGATCAGTGACAAACAAACCAAAACCAAAGAAGATAAGCCCATTACACACTAAAGTAAAATTATTCACATAAATATTTATATTTTTACAGGAAGAGAGAAGAATCATTGTGAAGTGTCAACCTATAATGTTCTAGTGAAGGGTGGATTTTTGACTTTGCTGGTGGGAAAGGCATTTCTTGCAATCTTAGAAATCCCCTCTTTGTTGAATTTACTAATGTGGCCTCACTAATTAGAACCCATCCACCAGTAATTATCTGCTGCATTCTTCCCCTTATGATGACTATGATATCTGAACGAACATCTTTGGGTTATGATCAAGATAGATGAGTGGCAGTCCAGTAAAGGAGAAAGAGATAACTTCTGATATACTGTATTTGACAGAAAATTAATTCCATTAATGCTGTGTGAATTTGGGCAAGTTATTTAACATCTTGAAGGTTTGCTTTTTCTCTTTTGCAAATGATATAGGGTCTCCATCATCATCACAAACTCAACAAAAATAACATTTTTTGAGCAATTGCAGGCACAGGCAAATGTTTCAGCGCTTTATATGACTACATTTTAAACAGTGCCATGACTCTATGGAGTGAACAGTTTGATTTTATCAAGGAAGAAACTGAGAATTAAAGACATTAGGGGCTGGGGATTTAGCTCAGCGGCATAAGCGCCTGCCTTGCAAGTGTGTGGTCGTGAGTTTGATCCCCGGTACCAATAAAAAAAGAAAAAAAAAAAAAAGACATTCAACAACTCACCCAAAGTCAAACATTTAGTAAGTCCTTCAATCTGAAAGTGAGCCTAGCTACATGAAGATCACAGGTCTTACTACACAAACAAAAATAATGATAACAATGATACAAATTGCCATTCTAAGTTCTTTAAGTACGTTAACTCATTTAATTTTCACAAATGCCCTTTCAGAAAATGCAAGTGATATAGAATCCTCGGGATGGACATATATAGATTAAATATAAATACAAATATGCATGATATCACACCTTTCTACTTTGAGTCTGTAAGTGTAGTATTTGAGGCTAAATTATTAATCATTACAATATTTCTCAGTAGACATGCTAACTTACAATTTAGAAGAAAACTTATAGGAAGCTTCTTGATACTGTACCTAAAGTAAGAGTGAAAAGAAAAATGAAGTCTTTCCTCTCAAATACAGGACAAACTATAAAGTGGACTCTCTTGTGCTGTCAGTGCGCTCTGTTCACCTCCTCTGGATTCCAGCTGCATTTGAGATGGTATTTAAATACTTGGTTCAAAGACTTACAGATATGTAAATTATTTTAAACTATTTTATGGCTTTACTTCTGTGATTTTTCCCTAGAGTTCAAGATCCAAAATATGTTTTAAAAATTTTTTTCATAGTCAAGTACAGTATATAAAACAGTCATAAAATAGTAGCCGGTTCATCTAGCAAAACTGAGGAGTGTCCTAGATTTTGCCACGTACTTTTTGAGACGTTGTGTGTCTGGTTTTCTTTTTATGTGACTCTTCCTTCCTAAAATCAAAGTAAAAGCAATTACAAGTTTAAAAAAGAAAATGGTCTAGAAATGCAATTTATCTGTCAGTACAAACTTTGACTGCAATTTTCTAATTAAAACAAAGCTTCTAGAACCATCCGTCTCTGGTACCCTCAGCTTGTCATCTCTAGTTGGCTTTTGTTATAATAACCTGATACAATTTGAAATATAACAACTAACAATTATGAGAGTTGGTTACTAGGCCAAATGGAGTTTGGCCTCAAGCACCCCTAATTGCCTTTGAGATAGACCATAATATTCCAATTAAGCAGTTAAATGTGCATTAGTGGCTCTTTTACCACCCTTACTGGTAAAATGATTCCCCACAAGTGAGTGGCTGTTTACTTAGGACAAAGTATCAGTCCTAAAGCTTAAAAATTAAGAGTTGAGGACATGATACAGCTTGTTTTGAACTCAAATTAAAATTCCTGTCAGTGGGGTGGAGGGAAGGAGAGTTTGGCTGGAGGGTCCAGAGGTGCTGTTGCAGAGGAGAGATAACCTCTGATGTTCTAAAGCCCAGCTGCGTAACTGGTTGGGAACAATTAATTGAATATTTCAAAGTAGCTCTGCAAATTATGAATGTTCCTAACACAAAAAAGTTAAATTTTGAGGTGAAGGGTGCCCTAGTTATTCTGATCTGAACATTACACATTGTAAACATGTGTTGAGAATCCATTGCGCCACATAAACATGTATTACACTCTCATTGAAAATTTAAAAAGGCAAGTGAAAAATAAAACACCTTTCAGATAGTCCAAGCATGTTTCATTCTCTGTGGCGGTGTTTCTGGAGTCTCTGCTTACCTACCGTCCATGTAAGGTGATGCGAGAGATTCATTAAAAATTCAGGTTCTCAACTTCTTAGTCTAACTGGAAAAAGCATTAGGGGCTGGAGCTCCATAGTACATGCCTTTAGCAAAGTCCTTAAGAGCTTCTTGTATACAGTAATATTGGAGAAGAATTGTACGGAGAAAGTAAAACAAAAGAGAAAAAATTTAATTTGGTATCAGAAATCTAATTAATTATATGCTATTTGCACAGTTCATTAGCGTGGTTTAGATTAATCAACTACTATGCTACTCGCATGTGAAGATGTTTAGTTTAATTTGGTAACTCATAATCACTAAGCCTGAATAACTTGATGGTCATGTCCTTGATCTAATTCACCATTTAACAAGTAAGACTGGGATATTGGTTACTGTGCAATATTCAACAGTAAATATTTAAGGATGTTTACAATTTGGTATCATGTCCATTAAAATATAGTCTACTTTGTATTTTTTACATGCTTAGGGTTATTTATCTATACAAGGCTTAAAGATTTCTCTTAGTAGTAAAAAACTTAGAAAGCACAGTTACCAGAAACGGATACTCCTTTCAGTATTTAAAAGGTAAACACTAAGCTTTTGAATGTTAGCACTGTTGATTCTTAAAGACTGTAGCAATTACTGGGGTAAATAAGTGAATCTGAGTAGAACTGACAATAGTTTCATAGAATCTTGACAGTCATTTGAATGATTATTTGTTAATTTTTTTAAGCAAGAGCTGTCTATTTTGTCATGAACTACACAGCAGGTAATGTTTATAAGATACAGAAGAATCACAAATAACAAGAGTATCTATGTGGTCGGAGGTTGGTGGAGGGGATAGAGCAAAAGCATGATGGATTCACTGCATTTATGTCAATATATGAGAACTAAAATATAACTTGTTTTTTCTGATATAATGAAAAACAACTTTTGGAAATAGATGGCAAATCAAAATAACTTCAGTGTGCAACATATAATGATATGAGTAATGTGGCTTAGGCTATTGGTATCCAAAAGAAAAAATACTGTGCAATATTCAGGTCTAAGAACAAATCAAATGTCGAAGAGTCCCTAAAGAAACTAGGAGAATCCCTTGGAATTACTCAAATGTTCACTGGAAAAATCAGTTGCTTTGTTTATCTACAAATGAATTAAATATGTTTGATATGGAAATTTTATTCCATTTCTAAATACCTCTGAACATGAATTGAGCAATATTGTACTATTACTGATGACTATGCAGCTAAATTATCTGTATTGTTTCCATTGAAACATTGACTTTTTGACTCAATCTTACGCCAGAGACACCTAGATGAGGAATGAAATACAGGCTTTTAAAAGTTAGGCTCCTAATCAGCAAGCCCAAACAACTTCATGGTCATCTGTTCTCAACCTAATTTCACAACTTAACAAGTAACACTGCAATATTGGCCACTGTGCAAAATTTAGCAATACATATTTAGGGATATTTATGGCTTGGTTTCAGTCACAGGAAATTTGGTCAGTGGAAAATCGCATTTCTTATGGGTAGATCATTCTAACAGAAGCTATTAAGATGACAGATGCTTGAAAACAGTGAAAAGTTCCTAGGCTAGACATTTATGATGGCTAAATGGGCAAAATAAAATGGAAATTAAAAGCAAAAGTAAAATCCATTAGGATTCACTTAATTAACAAGTATCAGCTTTTTTTTTTTTTTTGAGGGGGAAAGATTAGCCCTAGAAGAACCGGTATGGTGATCCAGCCCAGTAGAGCATAATCAAATTGTGGTACGTTATAGACCTTACACACTGATTCGGTATCTACTTACATTGGCATTTAGCATTAAAACACAAATATTTATAAATGATGGCTGCTTATCCATATTCTGGGATTTGATCACAATTAGAAAGAGACAATTTTAAATGTAGAATAGAGAAGCAAATTATCTCTCTTTCCCTCTGCTCATGTCTCACTTTGTTGAGTTAACAAAAGTCATCTTTTCAGAGTGTGTTACATGATACGGCGTTGTGCTCTCAGAGAGGCAAAGTAATGGGGAAGGGAGAGCCTTGAAGTAGCCTAAGAAAATGATTTCCTGTGTTTCCACATGTGATGAGAAGAGAGTGTTAATATCCTGTGAATTCTGCTCCTCTTTTCTGTTCTTGCATTTTCTAGTCTGTACAGTTGAAACCAAAAACCAAATACCAAGCAAAAAAAGCAAAAGCTTTCTGAACAGTTTTCAGAGGCGTAAGTTGTGTTTCCTGGGACATGAGACGAATGTTTGTTGTTGTTGCTGTTACTTGCAGTACGGAGGGCAGAGGTCATTATCTCACCTGCATCCAAATGGAATCAATCTGTTCCTCAAAGATTGTGTCAGATACACCTGGTCCTCCCCGGGGTCTGCCAGGGTGGTTCATGGTCAAAGACAGGAATGGATATTGGCACTCCAGGGGAAACTATATTTTTCTATCAATAGACAGAAGATTGCAGTGTTCCAGACAGGTAATCAGTTATAAAGCAGCACAATCGGTTCACATTTAAACATTAAACAGGTGGGGCAGGAGACAAGTAAAATTTATCATGTTTCCTAGGTTTGCCAACAACAACCTTATCCTTGTAAATCACATCTAATCTGAACTTCTTGTTAGTAATTTTCTGAAAACTTGAATTGTTTTTATATCTCCATGTTAAGTGCTTGGTGAATTCACAGAGTGAGATGATATTTTAAAAATCTCCCAATTTTCTCTCTGTATAATGTGTGCACTGCCAGTCCCTGTGAAAACCGGAGTCTGTGCCACTTTGGTGAATGTAGGAGACAGAAAATGAAAAAAAAGCAAAGTTCTCCAGGATTAAAGGGTGTGTTGTTTGCTCAGACTTTTTTTCTATCACGCCATTAAAAGAAAAGAAGGGCTTTTCTTTTCTTCCCTGATTAGAAGGCTTTACTGGATTTGTGGCAAATAAATTGACAAGTGAGGGCACAGATGACAAGAGAGTGATAATTGATGGTGTTGAGTGGGGGTCTGGTGTCCTGGCATATCCTGTGGAGGGTGAGCCAAGGACATCTATCAATCAAATTGGTGACAGCAGCCAGGGAGACTTAATTGGAGATTCATTGAACCTTTAATGATGTGACAGGGAAAAATAAGGACACTTAAAAATCTCCTGGGCTCTTTCTTTTGCTGCCTCCCAGCAATTCTCCTGGAACAGTAGAAAGTGGACCTCACTCCAGGCTTGAATATTCTCTGTTTCCAACAAAGTTAACACATTGTTTTGAGAGGTAGAGTAGCAATTGGCTTAATGTGTAACGAAATCTATACCTGAAGATTGAGAGACCTGACAGCCCTGTTGCTTTGTCTAATCAGAGACATTTAGCAAGGGCTTAACACTGAGTTGCAATTGGGGCACACAGATTCTCCCCCAGAATATAGGTTCCAAGTCCAATCAGGTAAGAAGTCTTCCTTCTAATTCAGCAATGTTCCTCTCAATTTTTTTGAAGACCTCCCTATAAAAATATAAATATTTTTCAATTTATCATTGTTATCTCTTTTCCAGGGGGTCAAAATAATTTTATTTCCAATTTGGCAAAGAAAAGAGCTCCACAGGTATTTGTCCTTTATGCTTAGGGGACTTTGTTTAATGTTAGTGGTGCAGAAAAAACCTTCAACCATTTCAATGCACTCCACAAGGATGTAATTTGTTTAAAGATAAATAAAAAGCTATTTGTTATTGAAGATCTTATGTTTTCATATTTATGAATCTATGTGTTTATTTTAAATGGTAATTTTGAACACCTGCTATGCAGAACCCTTTGTTCTAGTAAGCCCAAGTACAACAGAGATTGGTTAGTCCTCAGAAGTTGTGGTCTAGGGCAGGAGGGTAGACTTGTAGGTTCAAAATTACAATATGATGGTTAGAATCACTGGGAGGTCATGAGGGTACTGTCCAGAAGGGGAGAGACCAGAAGTATAGGGCCATGTCAGCAGTGTGTACTATGACTCTTGAAAATCACTTTATTCATTAGCATTCTCACTTTCAAAGAGGTGGAGTAGGAAAGGAACCTCCTGTACTTGACATGGTAGAGATCTTATGCCTCATGGGATCCCAAGGTAGCCACACATGAGTCATTTTATTTCCTAAAGAAAGAGATTATCCACCTTTTCTGCTCTTTTCTCAGGTTTTAAATTTAGCATCTTATTATACAGTTTTTTCTTCACCAGCCAGTGAACACAAACATGACTCATTAATTATTCAATGGAAAAAATAAGAACCAATTTTTAATAGTTCTCAGCAGGCTACCATTTTATTCTACCCAAGCACAATGTATATTTCGCTGTGCAGAGATCAAAGCTCAAATTTATTCTATGTTTTTATACATTTTATGATGGTGATTCTTGAGAGTTTTCTTTGTTTTTTTGCCGTATGATGTGTGATCAACATACATGATTAATGTTCATTTTAAAGGAACTTCGTTATAGTAAAAGACTTTGCCACGTCCCTCTCAAAACACTCCCCTCCCTGTGAACACCTGTATTGCACCATTCTTGCCACTTTTTGAAGCAGCTCTAGTGTTGCAGGAAAATGCTCCCACCAAGCCAAACTGAAAGGAAGACCCTTTCCACCAAGGAGATTGGAAGGCAGTGTTTAATCTTTATGCTAGCAGACTGTTGGACTTCAAGCCAGTGGACTGTTGTGAGATAATTCTAGAAAGGCAAAAATTCTGCATTTACAGAAAGCTTAGTTTATTTAGAATTTAGAATTGGAAGGTACAAAAACATTACATAATTGGTTACATGCATTAAATCATATATTGACAGGCAGGCTAGTCTTGAACAGATTTGTTAAAACAAAGCAATTTCTTATTATAGCATAGAAACACTCTGGGAACAGGGGAGGGGGCCCTTCCAGGAATTACCATAATATAGGAACATTCTGGGGAGGTGTCCTTGACTCGCCCAGGGTGTCTTAAGGTATAGATGACTACTCTGATCCAGTGCTCATCAGAGGTATGCAGCTGGGCTTAGATACTGTCAGGGTCAATTGAATTCAGCAGAAACAGCAGAACAGAAACTTGGTCAGAGACCTCTGATTGATCAGGAAATATCTATAGGTTTGCTATTTGATAAATCTGTTTTTACATTATAATTGTGCCCAAACATTAGAAGTTCTCTTTAATGAGGTGTGACAAAAAAATATGGTGAGTACTTCAGCCAATGAAAAAGTGTGTCATCACCTATCTTGTTCACTTACTTGGCTCCATGCAACTCCTGTCTGTTCCCCAAGGGCAAAATGACCATGAAAGGCAATTTTTTGAATCACTATAGCGCATTAAAATGGCCACAATACTTCAGTTAAAGACAGGCATGGAAAGGAACTTTTAGAACTTTTAGAACTAGTTCAGAAAGTGGCAAGAATGATAGGATAAGAGCATCTGAAGTGAGGGGAGCATTTTGGGGGGATACGAATGGCAATGACTCTTTTTACTGTAAGAAATGTGTTTGAAATGTTTTAAAAATGTACTGTGTGTATAAACTTTTAATCTTATGAATTTTGAAGATAGGCTAGTGGCACATTACTCACTGGTCTCCCTTCCAATCAGTCCCCTCAGACAGAGGGTCTCTATCTCTATACCTATCCAGAGATGTTTTTAAAAGAAAACTCACAGAGGCAAAAAGCACATTAATTAGGAAATGCATTGTAGCAAACAAGTATGAATCTCATCTTGGGGAACACCTGCCTATAGCCAAATGCATATTACACTATCCAGAAAAAGTAATTAAAAATAATTATAGGCAGGTGGTATAGTAAAGTAAAGCATGTTAATTAGAAGATCTGGAGGATAAATTTTGAAAAGGAAGGCTCCAGATTAAAATTTTCCTCCATAATTTATTGTGCTATTTGATTATTTTTGGGCACTCAGAAGGAGACAAAGGAGGAGGCCTTTAATGTGGGCACGGGAGAGCTTCTCAGGGCAGGGGGACAGAGAGCACAGAGGTTCTCAGCAAGAACAAAGTAGTGGGACTACTTTTATCAGTTTGGCTGGGAGAGGAGTTTAAGAGGTGGGAAAAATGACCTGTTAACTGCTGATTTGCAGGAGTGTCTGCCTGTGTAAAACAGGATACAGACAGATTTACTGGGGGCTGGAGGTGGAGGCTTGGGTGGTTGTGGAATCTTGGGTTTGGAAAAGGTTCATCACATGCGCAAAAAGAGAGCTGGAGGTTTATCTCAGGAATGAGAAGGAGACGTAGAAGTTACTGTTGGGGAGTGTTGTTTCTCTGGGTTTGGAACCAAGCTGGGAGGATATAGGCTGGCAGAACCTGTCTCACTGTTCACATTCAGCATTTTGATGTATAGAGAATTCTCTCACCTATAACCTTCTTCCCAGCTGATGAAATCTTATAACTCTCTAGAACCTAGAAAGTATCACTCCTAGGTTGGAAAATTTTCTGAGAAATGTTAATTGTCCATAAGTCATCCATCCAGGCAATGAATACCCCAAAATCTCTTCAGAGATAGACTGGCCAATTCTTAGCAAATATTTTGGTAAGAAACCATTAAGGTTTCATTCACATTTTCCTCAGGATGTTTCCGCTGTGTGGCCATCCCATCCACATCTGTTCAGGGGCAGCCTGGTAGCCTCTTCTTCCGGGGCTCCCAGAGACCCCCACTGTCTGTTTTAAACAGCTTGCTTTATTTTTGGCAGCACTCAGTTTCTGTATGCTGTTTAGTCTGTAGAATGGGTTCATATTTGTCTTTTGGTATTTAGATAAAATAGGCAATTCCATGTCAGAGTTCACCAATTGAAGATAGTTAACCTATTCGTATCAGATGCTAATTCTTAGAAATAAATAAATAAAACGTTCCCATTTCCCTTAACCATCACTGCTATGTTACGGTTTGAATCTACAAATCTGATGACTCCAGAGTTAGGTGTATTCTTACAAGTCTGAGAATAATGAGTTTTCTTTAGTTTAAAGATTATAAAATTGACTTTGATAGCAGTTCTTTACAGAGAAATTTCTACCAATCATTGTTGCTTATACTTAGCAAGTGAAGAATGGAAAACATTACCACTGATCTTGGCTTTCCCTGGTGTACACAAACATCACAGACATCCTTCAGCAGTGCAAATTGCTGTGTGCAGTAATCAATATTATTGATAGTGTACAATGGCACATAGCTGTCATGCTCCTTTTAAATATGATATTTTAATAACCCTGGACTACAACACTCTTTGGGATTTTAGCTAGCTGTGAGACTGTATGGCTCTTCTCTTTCTCCGTCAATGCATGATAACTCAAGAAAATTGTATTGTGACTATTGAAAATATTTAAAAGCTATTTGTATAGAGTTAATGTAATATTTACTATGATAATTTATCTAATTTGGAACTATAAAATACAACCCACTAATCCAGTGTTTATTTTATTAAGCAACTACCAAGAAACCAAAGAGTAGGTGTAAATATGTTTTTTCTTCTACACACACTGGCTAGATCCCAGAAGGATTAAGAAAAAGAGAATATTTCTGCTTAGTTTAGGGTTCATATGGAAACCAAGAGTTGGAAGGGACCCTTTTTATTTTCAGACATGGCTCCTGTGGGAACGAGAGCACTGTGCCCCAGAGAGAGGAGGTGATCTACCCAAGCAGAGCTGAGCAGCCTCAGGCCTCAGGCATGATTCTCGGGTCATGTCATAGTGTCATGCTATTCCAGGAGTGTACGTTTCACTTCTTATCAAGAGTGAATATGACTTATCCTTCTTCTAAAGGTATTTCTTAAATTCTATGGATAAGTCATTTTATAATCTTCAAGGCTCATGGAGGTTCAATAGCACATGCCTGTAATTGCAGCACATTGGCAGGGGAGGGGGGGAGAAGGATGGCAAATTCAAGCCCAGCTTGGACATAGTGACACCATAACTCAAATACAATTTTTTTTTAAAAGAGAGATGGGTGGGCTAGGGATGAGGCTCAGGATGAAGGTCTTGGTTTAAACCTCAGTGTTTCTCCCCCACTCACAGATCTAAGCTTCAGGTAACTGACATCAAAATCTCTTTCATGCCATAATATCTACTTCAGAGATGTTCCTGAGATGTAAAATACTAGATGATAGAGCCTGACTCAGAGCTATAATAAAGAACGTGTTATTTGTGATAGGAATGCAAATTCAAATGGTAACCTGGCCAGACGAGCAATGACTATGTGTATTAGTAAGCCACAGGAGAGCACTAGAAGAGAATGATGTAGATCGTGCTCAACTTCAATGGGCATAGCTAACATAGCTAACAAAACGTGAGGTCATTTTGTATTTGCTAAGTTTAAGAATTCAAAGATTCCAATATACAGACACTTAAGTGTGAAAATGAACCATCTTTCTCAAGCAAACATATCTGTGGCCAAGTTTAAGATGCATCATTAGCAACCAAATACCATGTTGTTTGAAAAATATATTGGAGTTTCACATGCAAGCTGGACTGTTGGTTTCTAGTTTAACACTGTGATATTTCCTCTTCATTTTTTCCTCCAGGGAGCAAGGTCATACTATGATTAGCCTGTGAATTCTGCATGGCTTTGTGGTTCCAATATTAGATTGCATTGATTGGCTCTGGTTTTGTTTTCTGCTTGATAAAACTGACACTGGTTATGATTAGACTCACTGTGTGAACCAGACCCTCTTGAATTCTGGACAATCACTATAAATCTCTGTTGTCCTGCTGTTATTTTCTTCTTGAGGAATCTTCTCAAAGGAAGTGGTCCTAGGTGTGCACTACAGAATAAAGAATGCTCTCCATTAAACACATAAATAGCTATATTTTATTTGGCACAACATGCATAAGAGTTAGCATAGCCAAAGGAATCTTGAACACTTATTTAAACTGCAAGCATTTAAAAAACTGGAGCAAAGCTATCATATCAGCTCAGTCTGCTAGCCATTTCAACTTTGTTAGTTCAGAGACTAACCCATCTTTTATTATTTTTTTTCAGTCTTAAGAATTGAAAGATTTGAAAGGCAGTGCCTTAAAATTGAACTCCAAGGTGTAAGAATTTCTCATTAAACAGAGTGTATTCTTGTTCCCTTGTGAAATTCAGGTCTGTAGACTTCCATTTATGGGTGCTCTTCTTTTAGGACTTATTTAGAGCAAATGTGCAGGGTTAAGTTTTCATGTACTATGCATTCAATGCTTGGGTATTTACACTGATGGGAGACTTCAGTCATGCTTTCTCAGGTGCCTGGCACAGGGCTGAAGGTCTCAGAAGTAAAATTATGCCAACTGACCTGTTTAGGGCCAAACTGTATTCTAGTGCTTGCCAATTTATGACATGGCAAACAATTCTATAAAGAATGAAATTTCACAGGAAAGATATTTCGACGGTATGGATAGAATTTTGGAAAAAAATTAGTAGAAACTAGAAGATCAGGGTCACTCTTTTGGAAATTAAGTATAGATCATTACATCTATACTTCTAAAAATAAGGTAAAGAAAATAAGAGATCTGGTGACAATTTTCTATTTATGTATATTTATGGATCCATGTGATTTTTGCTAATGCATCGTATTATGGCTAATGAGACCACTGGTAAATTTCTGATTACTGCTATTCTCCAAATTTTGTGAAACATGGTGAAAGGAAGTGAGAATTATTTATATGCTTGAAACTTCTGGAGAAATGATATAATAAACTGAAATATCCCCTTTCTGCCCTAAAGTACTATCTTCATCTTCAGAGTTTTGTAGGAATGTATGTAAAATACATAACTAAACATACAAATACTTTTACATTTAGAAGCATAAAGTGTGTGCCCTCTTCTATCTATCTATCATCTATCATGTTATTTAGATATTTACTTCAGAAGTGTGACCCAGGATGGTTAATGTTATGTAGAAATATGTGTCCTCCCTAAATCCTCAATCAGGATAAATCATAAAATTCTGTAATCCTTGGTTTAGTAATCTTAGTTTGTGTGAACTACCAGTGCAAAGGACTCTTCAGCTGGTCCTCAGAAGGAACACCAAGGCCCCCTGTGAGCACACTCGCTTTGTGTAGGCTTGAGATGGGATGAGGGAAGGGTATAGAAGCACTTCCAATAGTGAGTACATCAATAGGTAAGTGTAGTTGTGTGCTGTGAAACAGGTATGGAGTGTGACATTATAGAGAATGAGGAGAACATGATTTTTAGATTTTTTGGAAAGGAAATGACCAGGGGAAAACAGTTCACTTGTGGTAACATCTCATTGACAAGAACAATTCAGACCTTAGGAGTGCAGATAATTCTATGCAAAGGTGGAAATAAGTGAAAATCCTAATAGAGGCAAAGTCCTAAATATATTCTTAGGATCCAACAGTGTGTTATTGCAATGAGGCTAAATATCTTTATCCTAGTGGGATTTTATTAGGGAATTTGTGAATGCAATCCTTTAAACAGAAGTTATTTAAAATCATCCAGTGGAGAAATAACCAATGCTAACTGCATAAATGATAACTTAAATGTCACCTGGCTTTTCGGTGATAGCAGTGGAAGTAGATGATCATAGGAGGATACAGCCAAAATATAAAGAAAATATTGTTGACATGGGATTTTATACTTAGCAGTGCTTTATTTTCAATGAAGTCCACTTGCATGTGGACAAAGATTGAAAATTTTACTAGTGACAGAATTTAAGAATGAAAATCATTGTAGTGGGCAGGTCAGAAGGTCAACTATAATGATGCGGAAGGCAAGCCTGTGGGATTGTCTAAATAGCCACTAAATGAAATAAAATAGTACTATTTAACTTGAGACCATGTGAAATTCAAAGCAGAAACTTAATAATACAGTGAGAAAGCATAGTTTTACTGGAATTATGCACTGCAGAAGCACTGCGTCATTCAGAGGCAAAATAAAAATATTCTGCTAAGAACTGAGTTGAATAAGCGTGTTAAAATTTCAGGGCAAACAACTAAGTGAGTAATAGTAGACAATATCTTTTTAAATTTTATTTTAAATAGGATAAAACAGTTGAATCAATCAAAATAAATCAGTGTAAGATATACAAGACTTCAAAACATTACAAAATTAACATTAGTTACCATAATACCTCTTGATATCTTCAAAATAGCTGTAGATAACTTTGGACTTAGTAAAAATCAAACAGAACAGAATAGAATAGAAAAATAAAAACAAAACAATGAATGCAATAAAGGACTTCAAAACAAGCCTATAATAAACCCAAATTGCTATCATAATATGTCTTGCCATCCTTGAAGTAGCTGCTCCTGCCATTGGATTTGACATAATCAAACAAAACAGAAGAGAATAAAACTCATTGCAACAAAACAATGAAAATGATATAGGATCTCAAAACAAGACCATAGGGAATCAACAATGGCTGCAACCCCCAGAAGGAGATCCCCCCTAGATCTCATACTGCATCCACTGTCCTCTGAACCTATGATCAGACACTGGTTGTAGACCTGCAGTGTACAGACTGCAAGGCATCCAAGTCACCTCCATAGCTATCATTACAGCTTGGGTTTCTCTGGATAAGGCATTTGCTTACAACTGCAGGGGAGGGTGGGTGCGTGTTGGTATTTCTTGTTTGCCAGTCCACAACCCGGAAGGAGTTGGAGTCTTGTCTGTTCCAGTCTGGTGGCTTTCTATGCATGGCCTGGACAATATCTTAAAATGAACAAAGGGAGAAAATCAAATGGGGATGGATGAGACCATGTCAATTAAAAAAGAAAGAAAAAAGAATAAAGAAGTATACTGGAGAAAGGCTGGGGGTGAAGGACAGATGCATAATAAAAAGATGACAGAAATACATCTAAATTTACAATCTGGATGAATTAAACTCTTTCCCTAATGACAGCTGATTAGAATGAAATTAAAAGAAAAATGTCAGTGTTTGGTTATAAGGATTTAACTCTTAAAAGCAACACTTTAAAAAATATGTCAGAACAAGTCATGTAAGTTTTCAAAACCTGTGACAGTTCTCTAAATTTCAGAGTTGGTGCCACCATTGTACCACGCCTGACAAAGACTTGTGTGCTACAGTCCTGCAGATCTGCATTTCTTTCTCTCTTTGCTTAGATTATGTAAGCCTTTTTGCTGCTGCTGGAGCTCACCAGTCACACAGTAGCCTGTATTTTCACTGCAGTTATTCCCTCTGCTTGGAATGTGCTGACTCTAGATTTCTGCTTATCTAACTAACACTCACCTTGTGTGAATCTTTACTCAAATTTTACAACCCCCGTGCAGCCCCTCAGATGTGTTTTTTCCTTACAGCTTTTCTCCTTCCATTTCCTACTTTGCTGTCCTCCTCTAATAATTATTGGTCTATATCAACTTCTAACACATCATGTAACTTAATTTTAAAAATGCAATGTTTATTGTTTATTTTCTCCCTTTCATATGAACTCAAGGAGGGAAGGAATATTTTACTATTCCATTCACAAACGTCTAGAATACTGCTTGGCACATAGCAGGAACTTGATAAATTTTAAGAAGGAATAAATATATACTATTTGTACTCCTACTTGATAGGAACATGTCTGGTACCAATGAACATCCAATAGATCTTTGTTGAATAAACAATAAAGGAAGCAAATGGAAAACCTTCAATTCCCAGATTTCCTTCTCGTTATCACAATGTGCTGTGCAAAGTAGGCAGCAGGAGGAAATGGGAAGAGGGCAGTGGTCAGTGGACCTTTCTGCTGGGTGAGATGCTGCACGTCAGACTCCGGCTCTCAGCACTAACCGAGAATCATCTCATCTCTTTCTCAGAATATTACATACACATATACAAATATATACCACTAGCAGTGTGAAAACTCAACCCATGGGGTGGGAAAACATTTAGCTAGTTGTTCTTCAGGCAAAGGACTAGAATATACAAAGAATTAAAAAAATAAGATGCCCCAAATTTAAAAACACAATAAAAAAATGGGCATCTGAGATGAATACACACTTTTCAGATGAACAATTAGAATTGGCTAGTAAAAATAAGAAAAAGCATTCAATGTCACTGGTGATTTGAAAGATGAAAATGAAAAAATGCTGAGATTCCATCTCATTCCAGGAAGAACAACTATTATCAAGAAATCAACCAATAACAAATGCTTGCCGGGGTGGGGAAAAAAGGAGGCTTCCCCACTCTTAGTAGGAATGAGACCATGTCAATAAAACAGAAAGAAAGAAAGAAAGAAAGAAAGAAAGAAAGAAAGAAAGAAAGAAAGAAAGGAAGAAAGAAAGGAAGAAAGAAAGGAAGAAAGAAAGGAAGAAAGAAAGAAAAAAGAAGTATAGTAGAGAAAGGCTGGGGGTAAAGGACAGGTGCACAATACAAAGATGCAACCATTCTGGAAACTCGTGTGGAGATTCCTCAAAAAACCAGGAGCAGAGGTTCCATTGATTCAGTTATTTATCTCCTTCTTGTTATCTTCTTAAAATAATTAAAAGCATCATACTACCACAATATATGCACACCCATATTTATAGCAGCATACTTTGTAATAGCTAAACGTCAGCAACAGTCCAAATGCCCATCAACTGATGAACTGAGAAAAACAATTCTTTATACAATTGAGTACTATTAAGCAATAAAGAAAGATAAACTTGAGACATTTATAGCTAAATGAGACCATAGTCTTTGGCGAAATAAATCATACAAATGTGTAAAATCAAAATGTGTCCTCTGTGTGAGAAATTTAAAGTATAAATAAGAACCAAAATATGTAATAGATGCTGTGGAACAGAAAGAAATTGCTCAAAACAGAAGGGAAATCTGGGTGGGAGGAGGGGGGAGGAAAGGAAAAGAGAACAAATGAAAAAAGAGAGATAAAATCAAAACAAAGCTTTGCTGATAAGGAGGGAAAGAGAGGCTGAAGGGAGAGGAAGGAAACAGGAAAAAAGGAGTTATTCATGTCATGTAGAGGTGTAAATCCTCTGTGATGAATATAATCATTGTCTACATTTAAATGGTGCCAATAAACTTAATAACAAAAATTGAAAAAACTAAAATGGAGAGGTGAAACATTTTTTCACAGACTGAAAAGCTTCCAACAATGAGCTCACAGACAGTATATTTATTTCAAAAATACATCTCACCGTTGTATAATTCAAAGCTAATCAGACACAGTAGAAATATAAATTATATATTTAACCCTGAACCAATTATAACTGAAGATATTTATTTTTTAAGGAAAGACTGTGTTAAGGATATTTATGCAGAACACAACAGTGGTTAGCTTTTGCAGAAATGGCCTCAGTAATTTACTTTTCTCTCTGACATTCAGGAGTTCTCCTTTTTACCTCTATTTTGGGTATGACAATGTATCCTAATTTGATCAACAGATGATAGAAGATGTGAGAAAAACTGACTTGAAATTTGCATCGTGTTTCCTGGACTTTTCTTCTATCACTGCTTTTGGACTACTGTGACAGACATGTGTCTATATCAGGACTAGCCTGCCAGGTCATGATACACCAGAGGCCGATCATCCGTGTGACCTCCAGTGACATAAAACCTGGCAACACAGATAAAAGAGGGCATCATACACTATCTTTCTTCAAGACTGTGGGACTGGTTCAGACTAGAAGTACAAGTTGATGAATAAAATTGTGACAAATTATAAACATTGTTTATTTAAGTCCCTAATTTTAAAGATAACTCACTGTGAAGCGAATTCTGTCTTAAGAATATATAAATAGGGGCTGGGGATTTAGCTTAGCGGCATAAGTGCCTGCCTTGCACGCAGGCAGTCATGAGTTCGATCCCAGGTACCGATAAAAAGGAAAAAGACCAAAAAAAAAAAAAAGAATATATAAATAAGTTAAAATAGAAACATAATCAAATTAAACAGAAGACCACAGAGGAACTGTAAATAAACATTTATGCTTCTCATAGGTGACCGAGTTAAAATAGAGCAAATGAAACAACTTTTCTTTTAACCGCTATATGTATTTAAGTATAGTAATACCTACAGTTTCCAAAAGGGCTCTGATGCTCCAGATGCTGTGTGCTAGTTTGCGTATTTCATATCATTTAGCCATCCTGAGTGCTTCATAAGGGATATATTTGCTCTGATTTTACCAGATGCATGTGAAAAATTGTGAAATCATTTGTTGATTGTGAAATCTGAGGCTTAGAGAAATGTAGACACTTGTCCTGGATCACTCAGTGGTTGAGTGAAGTAGCTTCAAATTCTGTTTTGTTCCTTGTAGTTTTTTTCATATATACATAACAAAACAGCATCTGAAGAGCATCAGGTCTGTGATGTCCTGCTAAAAATCTCAGGCATGATCTTGTGAACAATATCTGTTTTAGGTATGTTATGCTTTCATGCAGTGTCTGTGACATCTTTGCCAGAGACTAAAATAAAAATCAACCATAACATAGGAAATTTCTACTTTGAGGCCAAAAAAATTTAACTGGTTTAAGGGAATTCTACAGATTTAAGTGTCAAAATTGTTTTTCTTATTGGCAACTATTGATCCCTGACTGTGCCACTCTGTCTCATTAACACTTTTATTACCTTGTCAGTCAAAGCTCCACCTGCACCAACCAGGGATTGAAAGGATTTGCCATTATTAACAAGACTGAGGCCCAGGAGCACTGAAATCCTGCTGAAGGCATAAGGATAAATCAGCAGGGATTTAGATACCATTCTGGATGCAGAAAGCAATTCAGAAGTTTAAAGAAAAGTGTATTCTAAGATGATTTGAAGAAACAGATTTTCTCACTTATGCCTAGGACTTTAGTGGAAAAAAAACCTTGTTTCAAGGCAGTAGACATAAAAGCTTGTTATTTTAAGCTGCTTTGGGGCTAGTTTTATTGTACAAGTTCACTGATTGCAGTGGTCTCAGGACAAATGTAATATGTAGACAATAAATGTTTCTTATGTGCATAGCTAATTTTATCATTTACTCTAATAGTGGCTTATTAGAGTAAACAGATTAGTAGTTAATTGGTATTCAACAAAGAGCTATTTTGGCCTTTCTTTGCTGTTTTTAATCCATTATTGAACTTGTCCATACCAATGAAAAATCCTGAATTTCAGTGTTTGCTGTTACCTTATAAAAATGCTGCATTTTAGAAGGTCATTGTTTGCTAGGTGTTCAACAAATAATGCATAAATTACTCCTCTGGAATTTTACTCCTCTGCCTCATATTCAGCCATCAATAAATTCATGGTGATTATTTTTATAGTATCTCAGTATATTCAAAGTGCATCTAATTTTGTTTTTTGTCATACATTCACTTAACAAAAGTTAATGAACAGATATCCTATACAAAATATCAAGCTAGGTCCAGATGAAGATGATTTTATTATGGTTTACACACAAGAAATCATAATGCAAATAATGAATGTCATAAGAATGTCATACAAAAATCATCACTGAAATCTAACACAGTGTCAAATTCCAAGTGCTTGAAAGATCAGATAAAGACTTATGGATCATAATTCATAGATAGAATTCTTATCGGAAAAAAGAAAGTCAAATAAAGATGAGCATCTGTTTGAATTTCTGCAACAAAATTTTATAAACTTGGTAGGTTTTAGACAGCAGACATTTATTTCTGAAGGCTGTAAACATAACGTGAAGGTAGATTCTGTGTCCAGTGAAGTTACTTTCCTGTTCATAGATAGTACCCCTACTACATCCTCACGTGTTGGAAAGGACTAGACAGATCTCTGAGGTCTGTTTATGAAGACATTAATCCCACTCATGAGGACAGAGTCCTTGACATAATGAAATCGCACAGGTTCCACCTCCTGGTACCTACCATCACTTTAGGGGCTTAGTTTCAACACATAAATTTGGAAGGGGACAGACATTCAGATCATACAACTCCATAAAGGAGCATGTTTATATGTGGACATGTGGTGAAGTAAAGTTTGCAAGATGATGAGTCCTGGTATACTGGAGAACATCCCAATAGAAATGCAAAATTCATGAATTTAAGGTTAATTTTGTAGGTGTTGAAAATCTTCAAAAAATTTGTATCAGAGAAAGGCATAATTGGAGAATACGCAAACTGAGCAATTAATGATATATTTTAGCATGTACTAAGTCTACAATAGTATATGAGATCCTCTTAAAGAAAGAGTTGGGACAAAGAAGATGTTGGACAACATCTGTGAAGATGTTGGAGTGGGAGGCAGCAGAGAGTCAGCTTTTCAGTATTTGAATCTACATACTAGAAGGTAGCAACTTGGGGAAGAGGCAAAGGAAAGAGGTGGATCCCCAGGACCCAGGAGGGATCTGAAAGGAAATTGCAGCCCACAGAGAACGTGAAGAGACTGTTTATAACACAGAATAAGGAAGAAGTTGTTTGCACCAGCTGCTGGCCCATGGTTTAGGAGCAGAGGATATCAAATCTATAGAGACACAGTGAAAATAAGTTACTTCAGAAGAGTTCCAGGGAGAAAGGCACCAGTGGAATGGAACAGGGGATGCTGTGTGCTACCGCAGCTGGTGAGTGACTCTAGGCCAAGTAATTTCAGTGTCTGCTGGAGACAGCTTGGGCAGACATTGTTTTAGGAAGGGGAAAACTGAATCCAGAACTTGGAGCAGCAGTAGGCTGGCTCTGCCTCAGGGCTTCTAGTGTTAAGGATCCACAGGGATTGGGTGAGGGACAGCCACAGGAGCTATTCAGTGTCAGTGGTCCATGGTGAGGCTAGTGGGTGACATCAAGAGCACGATAAACTACATGATTCAGGCCCCAACTCTCTGACCAGAGACCAGAATCACTCTGAATCACTGTGGATTTGAAACAGGCACCAAGACACACTTGCTGAGATAATCCAGCACCCCAACCTAACCCTTGTGTAAACTTGTGGGATTATACAGCATGAATCTGGGCTGTGACTGCTTCCTTAGTCTACCAGCAAGAACAGAGTCCTGCCCTGAGTTAGATCCTGCCACAGAACTGTAGACCCCAGAGGATAATCGTGTTTCAAATCACAGACAGTTTTTAAATTACATATGGGATTTGTTGCTTTTTTATTTTATGGGTGGGAACATTGTTATTAGCTTTTTTGTTCTGTTTGTTCTTGTTTTTGTTTCTTCTTTCTTTTTTTGTCTTTATGAGACAAGGTCTTGTTATGCAGTTCAGGCTGGCCGTGTGTTCACTTTGTAGTGCAGGCTGGTTTTGAACTTGCAAAGATCCTCTTGCCTCAGCCTCCTGAGTGCTAGGATTGTAGGCATGTACCACTAGGCATGTACCCAGTTTGTTTCTCTGTCTTTCCCACCTGTCTTCTTCATCAGTTAACTGAGGCTTGGGTAATCTTTGCCCTTCAGCCCTGCTTCTAACTTTTTCTTTTCTTTCTTTTTCCATTTTTCTTCTTATCCATTTAAAATTTTCTTCCCTTAGTGTAAAATCACTCTACTAAGAGGATATTTACTGTACACGATTTTCTGATTTGTCTTGGATTTTGTTATATAACTACAAATCTTGTATCTAAGGATAAAGTCAGCAAATTAATAGTTACTGCAGTTTGTCATTTTCCAGTCTGTGCTTGATGCTATTGTTATTAATGATTGTATTTCTTTAGTCATAGTGACATAGTGATAATCAATTGGCTTTCCTTGTATGTCAATATTTAGACTAACCAGGTGTCATAGTTAATATTCTGGCTCACTACCAAAGCACTGGGTGCTATACCAATAGGCAGCAGCCATTCCTCCACAGTAAATGAAGTGATAGGATCCTGGGACAGACTTGAAAGCCAAAAGACTCAGAAATCTTCTCTGAAAAAGTAGTCATTTTGAGTCTTAATACTAGTAATAAAGCTACCCATTCCAAGCAACTTCCAAGCTTTAATGTAGGGGGAAAAAAAAGGAAACCAGGAAATATGGAAGCAAGATGCAACCCATAATCCCCCTAATTTACCCAAGGTAAATTAGGGGCATTGTGTGGGAAAAAGTTAAAATCTACCCAGTTGAACTTTCTGAATGATATTATGGGAAATAAGACAAGTGAGTCACTAGAAAAAAAATCAGAAATAATTACACAGATAACTAAACAAATGATGATCATAATGAAAGACATGGTTGCAAATCTGGAATAGATACAGAATTAAGAAAAGAGCTTAGGAAAGTGAGGGAAATTATTGATGCTCCACATAGGAAAAAATTGATTCAATGAAACAAATTCAAGTAGATATGAAAGATATTAAACACTCTATTGAAAGTTGTACATCAGGATCAAAGTGAAGATAGACAATCAGATCTATAAGATGGGTTTGCAGTTAGGAGTCATCAAATGAAGGACTTAAAAATAGTAAGTGACCATAAAAAATCAGTCCAATAATTGTTAGATGGTGCAAACAAGAATAAAACAAGATTAATCAGAATCAGTGAAAAAATGGCACAAAAGATATAAAAAAACCTGTTCACAAAAGTAATAGCGAAAAACTTTCAACACATGGAAAAAGAATTTGACGTAAAAATGAGTAAGGCATACAGAACTCTAATTAGCTATGTTTAGATAAAAAACCACACCAAGGCATATAGTAGTCAGTGTTTCAGAAATTCAGCACAAGAACTGAATATTAAAAGCTGCTAGAGAAATTAAATAAATAATCTATAAAGGAAAACACAAAAGAATCACAGCAGACTTCTCAACACAAGCCCTTAAGTTAAGCAGATGTCGGGGTGGTACAAGTCCTAAAAGAAAGCTATAAATTGATGTACCCTGAAAATTTTGTCTTTCAAATTTGACAGTGAAATGAACTGCTTCCATAGAACCACTGAAGAAATTCATGACCACAAAACCTGCGCTGTAAAATGTTCTGAAGGATGTTCTTGAAAAAGACAGTGAAGACAATTCATGATTTCCAGTAGAATGAATCTACCAGGTAAGACAGGAAATTTAACAGTTAGAAAAAAGGGAACCAACAACAGGAAAATATGTCAAGCATGTATTTACATACCAAATACGACCACCAATGTGAATGGCCTCATTTCACCAATCAAAAGAAACAGATTGGCAGAGTGGATTAAGAAATAAGGTCCAACTATATGCTACATAGAAAAGCACATTTAACTCAATAGAAAATTTATACAATTAAAGTCAAAAGATGGAAAACAATATCCCACTCATATTATCAAATGCAATGAAATTT
This sequence comes from Cavia porcellus, assembly GCF_034190915.1. Taxonomy (NCBI): domain Eukaryota; kingdom Metazoa; phylum Chordata; class Mammalia; order Rodentia; family Caviidae; genus Cavia; species Cavia porcellus. The sequence continues at coordinate 42,200,666 of NW_026947513.1, read as the reverse complement.
GAAATCAATGGCAAAAGAAAAGCTGCATAAACACATAGAAATTAAATAACACCCTCCTGAACAACCAGTGGGACACAGATGCAATTGAAGAGTTTCTCCATACAAAGGGAACCTCAAAAAAAATTCAGGGGTAGCTATTCTGTTTGCAAGAAAAATGGATTTCAAGATAAGACTAATTAGAAGAGACAAGGTCAGTACAAACAATAATGAATATGAAAAATCATGTAAGTACTAATATATTTGTAATAGAGGACCTCAATAACCCACTGTCACAAATAAACAGATCAACTAGACAAAATACAAAGAAATACAAGAGCTGCACCAAACCTTTGAGCAAGTGGACTTAGTAGATACTTAAGAGTGCTCCAATCTACAACAGAAGGCACGTTCTTCTCAGTGGCACACAGGAAGTTTTCTAAAATAGATCAAATATTAGCTCATACAGCATGCTTACTAAACACAAAAGAATTGAAATTATCACACTTATATTATCAGATCATAGTGTAATGAAATCAGAAAGTAATATAAAAGAAAATACAAAACTACATAAAATATGGAAATTAAATGACACTCTTCTGAACATTCAGTGAGTCACAGATGAAATTGAAAAGGAAATTAGACTGTATCTATAATCAGATGATAATGTCAATATAACATACCAGAATTTATGGGATTCAAAGAAAGTAGTCCGATGAGGGTAATTTATAGTAGTAAATTCCCATATTAGAAAAACAGAGTAAGTTCAAATAAATAACCTAATATTGAAACTCGAGTGTCTAGAAAAAAGAAAAACATGTTAACCCAAAGCCTGAGGGAATAAATTATAAAGATCAAAGCAGAAATTAAGGCAGCTGACTAAGAAAACAATACAAAGAATCAATGAATTGAAGAATTGGTTCTTGGAAAGATTAAATAAAATAGACAAACCCTTAGTCTTATAAAAAAGGGAGACTCAAATCTATGTAATTATGAATGAAAAGGGCAAGAACACAACAACAAACAAATACTTCAGAAATTCAGAATTTCATCAATATCTACTTTGAGAACCTATACTCCAATAAAATGGAAAACTCAGAACAAATGGAGAAATAGATATATATGAGTTACCAGAGCTGAATCACGAAGATATGAAAATTCTAAATAACCTAATATCAGTCAGTGAAATTGAACAAATAATCAAAAAAATTATCAGTGATAAAAATTCCCAAATCCTGATGGATTCACTGCTGAATTCTAAAAGAACTTCAGAGATGATCTAATGTCACTACACCTCAAACTCCTTAGTAAAACTGAGAGGGAAACAGTACTCACAAAGTCCATCCTGGAAGCAAATATTTTGATGATACTAAAACCAGAGGAGGATCCAACCAGAAAAGCAAACTACAGGTCAATCTCCTTGAAGAACAGAGATGCCAAAATCCTCAGTAAGATACTGGCAAGCACAATGCAACAAAGCATCAAAAAGATTACACACCGTGACCAAGCAGGATCGTTCCAGGGATACAGGGATGGTTCAACCTGCACAGATCAATAAATATAATACATCACATTAACAGAAGGAAGGACAAAATCACACGAAGAAAAATCAAATAAGCACTAAGACACACAATGAAAGCGCTTGAAGAAGTCAAACACCAATTCATGTTAATACCTATAGACAATTGAAATAAATGATCTTTATCACAACCTGATAAAAACTATGTAGGATAAGCCAATTGCTGACATTACCCTAAATAATCAAAAACTAAAGTCTTTCACTCCAAAATCAGGAACAAGGTAGATATGTTCACATCAGTGTTCCTGTTTAATATACTTTAATATACTCAGAACAATTAGATAAAAGAAAGAAAAGAAAATTTCAGGTTAGGAAAGAAGTTAAATCATCATTATGTACTGATGACATGATATTATACATAGAAGACCATAAAAACTTCACCAAAAGACCTTAGAATTAGTAAGTATTAAAATTTGGCAGTGTGCCAGGATACAAAGTAAACATTCAACAGACAGTAACAATCGTACATGTATTAGAAACTCACTGAGAGGGAGATTAGAAAAATCATCTTCCACAATGGCAGAAAGGAAAATGAAATAGGTCAATCAAAGCAAAAAATCAAGAGAGCTATACACTGAAAACTCAGGACTACGAAGAAGGAAATTGTAAAGGATATCAGAAAATGGAGATAATCCCTGTACTTGGATAGGCAGAACTGATATTGAAAAAATGGCCATATCTCCAAAACTGTTACAAAGATTTAATGCAATTCCTATCAAAATAACAATAACATAGCTCACAGAACTAGAGAAAAGAATTCTAATATTCATATAGAAGATATAGAATAGCAAAAACAATTCTGGGCAGCAAGGAGGCATCACAATCCTTGATTTGAAGTTGTACTACAAAGTTACTGAGCTTAAAAACAACATGGTACAGGCTAATAACAAAACAAAACTAACCAACCATCGCTCACCAAAACCCCAAGCCAAACCAAAACAAAATACACTTGCCGATGAACAGAACAGAAGATGCAAAAACAACTCCAAGCATACTTAACTACCGTATCTTTGACAATGGCTTCAAGCACTCAGTAGAAGAAAAATGGCTTCTTCAGTAAATAGTAACACATGTCTGCAATCCCAGCACTTGGGAGACTGAAGCAGAAGGATTGTTGTGAGTTTGAGGCTAGCGTAGGCAACATAGTGAGTTCAAGGCTAGCCTGAGTTGCACAGTGAGATTCTGTCTCAAACAACAAACAAACAAACAAAATAAATGGTGCTGGAAAAACAGGATTTCCACATTCTGAAATCTGAACTCAGGCCGCATCTCTAACCATGCGCTAAACTAAGATCAAAAGGGACCAAAGATGTAAATATAAAAATGGGAACACAATCTGCTAGATGAAAGAATTAGGTAAAACTCTAAAAGATATTAGAATAGGATTTTATGAACAAAACCTCAATTGCACAGGAAATATTACAAAGAAACCACGAATGGTATCATCTCAAATTAAAAAGCTTTTGCATAACAAACGAAATCATTAATAGAGTGAAGAGAAAACCCATAGAACGGGAAAAGCTTTTACAAGCTACACCTTAGACAAAGAACTAACTTTGAATATACGAACAGGTTAGATCAATGGAACAGAATAGATGAAACAGCAAGAATCCCAGACACATTTTGACATAAAGGCCAAAATCATACACTGGAGAAAAGATAGCCTCTTTAATTAACAGTACTTGGAAAATTTGATATCCCATGAAGGAAATTAAATCTAGACCCCTATGTCTCATCATATATTAAACTAAACTTAAAGTGAATCAAGTATCTAAATGTTCAAACAGAAGAACTCATTCTTTGGAAGATAAAACAGGTAAAATTCTTAAAGACAAAGGCATAAGCAAGGAATTTTTTTTTTTGTCCTTTTGTGACAGGTTTAATTACGCAGTGCAGGCTGGCCTTGAATTCATTTTGTAGTCCAGGTTGGACTCAGCAAAGAATTTTTGAACAGAATCTCAATGGCACAAGAAATAATACCAAGAGCAGCAAATGGGATAATATCAAATTGAAAAGTTTCGGCACAGGAAAGAAAACAATCAACCAAGTGAAGATATAACCTACAAAATGTGAACATTTTTTTTGCCAGGTACTCCTCAGATACAGGACTAATAGGAGAATATATAAAGAATTTAAAAAATTAGACTCCCTCAATAAAAGATCCAGTCAAAAAATAGGCTCCTGAAATGAATGGATACTTCTCAGAAGAAGTACAAATGATCAATAAATACACAACAATATTCAACATTACTGGCCACTTGAGAAATGCAAATTAAAAATACATTGAAATCGGGGCTGGGGATTTAGCTCAGCGGCATAAGCACCTGCCTTGCAAACAGGCAGGAGTGAGTTCGATCCCTGGTACTGATAAAAAAAATGAAAAAGACCAAAAAAAAAATACATTGTAATTATGGGATATAGGCATAAAAATGGTCAAACAATGAAACAATGACAGAACAAACTGTTCTTTTTGATGAACTAACAGAGATTAGTAGTATAGTTATCTGTCTTGCATACATATACATACATAGAGTTACATATATCTCTATATATATACCTACACACACATAGACTTTTCCTTTCTTCCTTTTCTCCTTTCTTCTACCCCAGTTATTCTTTCCTAAGATAACAATATTCCTAAGATAGCAATATGCAATATGTTAACTAGTATTCTTTCCTACTATTTTTAAAATTCTGTACCATTTATATCCTTCTTTCTATTTTGCTTTTTTAAAAAAATAATAATACATTGAAATACCATCTTACTTGAAAAGAATGACTGTCGTCAAAAAATCTAATAACAAATACTGGTGAGCCTGGGGGAAAAGAAGCCTTTTTGCACTGTTGGTGTCAATGCAGACAGTACATCCAATATGGAAATCATCATAGAAATTCTTCAAAATACTAAAAATGAAAATTTCTATTGACTCAGTTCTCCCTGTTCTAGACATGTTTCCAATAGTTAAAATAATCATATTACAGACATGCTAGCATACCTACATTATAGCAACATAGTTTGCAATATTTCTATCAACAGATGAAGGGATAAGGAAAATGTGATATTTATATATAATGGAGTATTACATAAAAAAATAAGCTTGAAGCATTGGTACATAAACAAATACAATTTGAGGACTTAACTGAAATAAGTTAGACACACAAGTTTAAATATCACATTCTCTTTTATAAGAACTTCAAATAATACCCTAATTACCTGTTCTATTGTTTAAAAAACTTTTCGATATGTATACTATTTCATTTATACTACTAGTTTTGCTTAACTCATTAAAGGGTTTGTTTTATTATCTGTTGGTTTCTTTATAAAAGAGAATTTTTTACTATGTTTTATACTATGTTTTATACCTGGAGTAACTATTTTGATGACACTGATTCACAGTATATTATATATTATTTTATCTTATAATTTGTTATGAAATTTTGTCTTTTTTATAAAAGAGCATTGTTTAGTTTCATTACATATTTTCATAATGCATGCTTTTTTTTGTCATGGTTTCTAGCTGCATTGCACTATGATCTGATATAATACATGATACAAGCTTGCTTTATTGGCCATTATATTGTTCTTTTTGAAGGAACTTCTGTGTGTGGCTGAAAACTGCACATATTCTGCTGTGTGGAAGACTGTGGATGTTTATTAAGCCCATCTTTTCGAAGCTTTTGTTCCACACTGATATTTCTTAGCTTTTTTGTTTGTTTGTTTTTTGGCTAGTTGATCTGTGTATTTGTGATAGTGGAGATTTGAAGTCCTCCAACTATAATTGTGTTTATGCTTATCTGACATTTCCTGTCAAGTATCACTGGTTCCATAATCTTGTGTACATCATTGTTTTATTGTATATAACTTAGTAATTCTTATCTCTTCTTGTTGGATTGTGCCCTTAACTATTATTTAGAGACATTTCTTGGTTCCTTGTGTCAGTTTTGATTTAAATTCACTTTATCTGAATATAGACTAGCTACACCTGCTTTTTTTCATATTCTCATTGCATAGAATACTGTTTTCCAACCTTTGAATTTAGTCATTAATTTCATTTTGGGTTAAATGCATACATTTCATACAGCATACTATTGCCTTTTGTTTCTTGATCTGTTGTGTTAGCTTATGTATTTTGATAGAAGAGTTGAGGACATTCATATTGAGAATGGGCATTATTCCTTTTATTGACTTATTTTCCAGTGACTGATTTACTATCTTTCCTTTCCTTATTTAACTGCTTGTGTTACCTGAAGTATTTATTCTATTAGACTTTGGTTATTGTTAGCTTTATTGTCTCTTTCTAAATTATCTTACAAAAGTTTTTGAATGATGGTTTGGTTATCACAGGTTTCTTTAGGTGGTCCATATTACGACTGTACCTTATCTCTCCATCAGTTTTGAAAGACAGTTTTTCAGAAAATATCAGCCTGAGTTAAAGGTGATTTCTTTTAGATTTTGAGACACTTCACCGAAAGCTCTCCTGGCCTTTAAAGATTGTGTTGAAAGCTATTGTTCTAATTGTCTTTCTTTTATAAGTGATTTTTTTTTTAGTTTTCCTCTACTTTTAAGATTCTATCCTTAAGCTGAACTTCCAGATTTTTGTGAAGTGGTTCTTTTTCAGGTCATGGATATTTCGGGTTCTATATGGTTCACTTAATTTTTGTGTTAAATGCTGTTTCCCTGTTTGGAGTATTTTCTGCTATTATTCCAGTAAGCACATTTTTCATGCTATTCATGCTGGCTACTGATATTTCACCAATTCCAGTTAGTCTTAGATTAGGCTTGATTTTGTTGTTCATGCACTGTTGACTTCATTTTTCATGTGCTCTTGGTTTAAGGGTAACATACTACAGATATAAATGCATACCGATGTTTATAATATCAAAATTCATAATAGCTAAATGTTACAGACAGTATTGTGTTCATTAGAAAACAAATGGTGAAAGAAAATCTGGCATCCATACATAATGGAGTAAAACTTGGCTGTAAAGAAGTCATAAATTTGGGTCATTTGTAGGAAAACGTGTGCAACTTGTAAACAATATTAAGTGGAATAAATCAAATACATATGCTTAAATGTTGTATGATTTCTGTCATATGAGAGGTCCAAAGAATAATTAAAGTACAGAATAGAGCAAAATGAAAGACATATAGGTAAAGACGAAGCTAGATCTTTCACAAATGAGAAGGAGATCACAGTATGAGGGTGGGGAAGGGAATGAGGGGGTACGTGGAAAGGACTAAGATGTGCCATGTATATGTGCCATGTAATCTGTGTATGTCAAGATGTGGGAGGGGAGAGAAGGGAAGAGAGTGTGATTAAAAATAAGTAAGGTGTGCTCATTGCCTACACCTACTCCCTAAGACAAATATAAACATTATGTGCTGCAAACATGTGCTAACAAAAAACCATTACAAGAAAGACTATTTTCCCTTTCCCTACATTATAGTGACCTCTGAAAATGATGAATAATCACTAAAAAATGTTTCTCATACATTTTAAGAAGGTATAGTATTTGTAAAATCATTGTTACTTTCTATTCATTGTGTGATATTTAGAAAAAATGGAATAATAAAATAGTTATCTTACATAAATATGTCAAAGAACTATGATGAAAACTGTAAAATTAGAAGTCTTTTTTATTGTTAATGCTTAAACCAAAACTCATTTTTGTCTTTTTTAAAAATCATATGACTGATTCCTGGGGTTAGGGATTTAACTCAGCGGCATAAGCACCTGCCGTGCAAGCAGGTGGTCGTGAGTTCGATCCCCGGTACCGATAAAAAGATTAAATCATATGGCTGATTCTAAAAGAAAGATGATCACCCATCCAGTATAGGGAAAAACCTATTTAATGTGCTTTTAGTATCCATGGGCCCTTTATCATGTGGCTATCATGTGACTAAAATCTTCACTGGAATGAACAAGCTTTACTGATATATTCTATCCTTATTCACAGAGTGAATTTTTTCCTGATGATTTAAAACATTTAAGAAATATTTCTATGAGAATGAAGGAAAGAGATGAAACTTAACAAATACACTTGTTGGTCTTTAGTACAAACTACCTTGAGTATTCAAATGTTTTATTACTTTATTTTTATAAATTTCTCTAATGTCATTTCTCCCTTCCTTCAAAGAACTATTTAGGGATTGAGTAACTTCTATAGTATCTAAGCATGTGCTTAAAAGGTACAGTGTATGACAAAGCTTACAAATATCCTAACTATCTGGAGGTAAAGTAACAGCAAATAAGTGGAAAGACCAAGGAGAAAGGCTGTCTAGAGTGAAAATCTCAGTCCGCTCCTTCTGATACTGAGCATGGGTGCTTAACTGCTTTAAGCCTATGGACACTTCACTTGTAAAAGATGGATAACATTGATCTTTTTGGATGTCTTTTCAGAATTAATTCAGTTAAGCATGCACAAGTGTAGCACAATGCTAGGCACCAGTGCAAAAACATATTTTAGCCTGAAGCAAGAGGAAAAAATCAATATACTGACTTCAGTTCAAAATAGTAAATAATTTTCCTCTAATTACAATGTTGATTTATGTGCATCATTAATTTTTACACTCACTTTAGTTTAAAACATAATGGATCTTTTAAAAAAATTTTATTTTATAGGGCTGGGGATTTAGCTCAGTGGCATGAGTGCCTGCCTTGCAAGCATGCAGTCTTGAGTTCGATTCCTAGTACAAAACAAAAGTTTACTTTAGAGAGAATAAAACCAAGAAAAATAAAATAGAATAAAGCCAATCAAAAGAAGACAGTGTGACATAGGATTTCAAAACAAGATAACAGGAAATCAACAATAGTTACCATAATGCCTCTTGTCTTCAAAATAGCTGCCCACACCTTCAGATACAGTAAAATCAAACAAAACAGAACAGAATAGAACCAATAAAAACAAAAAAATTAATGCAATACAGGCTTTCAAAACAAGATAATAGTGATTGTACCGTACCTGCATCCAGCTTTCTCCCACTGCGCACATGCCCAGAGGACCACCACACCCACCCCAGCTTGGATCACTGCACCCTGCCTGCACCTGGCATGCTTTTTCTATGTGCCAGCACAGAGGACTGCCACACCCACCCAAATCCACCCACTGCCCTCAGCTACCCTTCCCATCTCTAAGACCAAGCACTGTTATGAATGTTTGGCTCCCACTCTCCCTCCCGGAACTTTGAACTCCAGTGGACTGGCTGTGCTGGTTTGATGGGAGACTCAGTGGCCCCTCACCCAGATGGAGGACCTCGGTGGGTTCCATTCACTATGTACCCAACAATCGGATGGACATCAACCACACAGCAAGACCCTAGGAGACACCCTGCCAACATCCTGGGGTTGAATAATCAGATAATGGTCAAGAGGGTGAAAATGACAAAATGAAAAAGCAAAATGCAATCTCAAACATCAAGTCCATCAGGAGCAAGAACAGGTGACAGCTAAATAGAGGACTTTAAAAGGCATTTACCAGTAAACCCTAAAAAGATAGCAAATGAAATAATGAAGCAAATCCATGAGGCTACCGAGGAAATCAAATAAGAAATAACTTTCCATGTAGAGACAGAAATAACAACCTTAGTAAATGAGTTGTTCAGCATAGCTAGAGAAGAAATAGATAAAAAATACAGGAACATGGGAAATCGAAACTTTGAATTAATAATGTAGAAAACAAATACAATTCATGAAACAAATTCAAAGAGCCATCCAAGAAACAAAAAAATTCTATTGAAAGCTGGCAAAACTGTTTAAATGAAACCGAGGATAGAATTTCAGACGTTGAGGATAAGATTGCAGATAGTGATCATGAAAGGGAAGAACTTAAAAAACAACAAAGCAGCATGAAATGACAGTCCAGCAGCTTAAAGATGATGCCAAGAGAAACAATATAAAATTAACAGGCATCAGTGAAGATGTAGGAGTCAGTGCAAATGACATAAACTATTCACAGAAGTAATAGAAAAAAATTTCCCAAACATGGGGAAAAATCTGATATACAAATAAGTGAGGCACATAGAATGCCAAACAGTCACAACCAACAGAAATCTATACTCAGAAATATAATAATTAAGATCCCAGACATACAGCATAAAAACAGAATATTAAAAGCTGTTAGAGAAAAGACACAACACACCTGTCAAGGAAAGCCTATTAGAATCATGGCAGACTTTTCAACACAAGCCTTCAGGTTAAGATGAGTTTGGAGTGAAGTACTTCAAGCCCTTAAAGAAAACAACTTCCAAACAGACTGATGTACCCAGAAAAACTGTCTTTCAAAGTTAATGGAAAAACAAGATACTTCCATGAAAAAGAACAATTTAAGAAATTAATGTCCACCAAACCAACTTTGGAAAGAGTAATGAAAGACATGCTAGATAGAGATAAAATGACCACAATCCCTAGAACAATAAGAGAAAGAAACTACCACGGAGGACAAGAAATTAGACAAGGGAGAAGAGCAGGAAACTAACAATAGGAACACAACATGGCAAAATCAAGCCAGTACATATCAGTGATATCCATAAATGTAAAAGGGCTCAGTTCACCTAGCAAAAGAAAAAGGTTGACAGAATAGATCAAGAAACTGGATCCCACAATATGCTATGTACAAGCAACATATCTGACTCAAAAAGAAACTCACAGATTAAAAGTCAAAGGATGGAAAACAGTATTCCATGCAACAGGAACCCAGAAAAAAGTAGGGGTAGCTATTCTGTTAGCAGACAATGTGAAATTCAAGCCTGAAATGATTAAAAGAGATAAAGAAGGCCACTACATACTTCTAAGTGAGAAAATTCAAGAGGAAGAACTAACAATTATAAATATATATGCTCCAAATACAGGAGCACCCAACTATATAAGATAAATACGAATGGTCATGAAAAACCAAATACACAAGAACACAGTTGTAAGAAGAGACATTAACACCCCACTGTTACAAAGAGATAGATCAACTAGACAAAAATTCAGTAAGAAATAACAGAACTGAGTCATACCTCTGAGAGAATGGACTCAGTGGATGTTTACAGAGTGTTACACCCAACCACATGAGAATACACATTCTTCTAAGCTGCACATGGGACATTCTCCAAAACAGACAAAAAGGAAGTGAATTTATCCAGTGCACAATATTGACCATAGTGCACTAAACTTGGAAATCAATGGCAAAAGAAACTGCAAAATCTGCATAAATATATGGAAATTAAAAAACAACCTTCTGAACCATCTATAACTAGTGGGTTACAGATGAAATTAAAGAATAAATAAAACAACACCTACAATTCAATGAAAATGCAGATACAATATACTGTCACTTGTGGGATGCCATGAAAGCAGTCCTAAGAGGGAAATATGTAGTAATAAATGGTCACATCAAGAAAATGGAGGGAGCACAAATAAACAACCTAATGCCACATCTCAAGCTCTTAGAAAAGGAAAAGCAAATCAACCCCCAAACCCACAGAAGAGAGGGAATTGTAAAGATCAGAGCATAAATTAATGCAATTGAAACAAACAAACAAAAAAAAACCCACAAAGAATTAATGAATCAAAGAGCTGGTTTTTTGAGAGAATAAATAAAATTGATAACCCTCTAGCCAACCCAATCAAGAAAATGAAAGAAAAAACTCAAATCCACACAATAAGGACTGAAAAGACAGAAATTACTACAGATCCCATGGAAATTAAATAATCATGAATATCTACTTGGAAAACCTCTACTCACATAGAGTGGAAAACATAGAGGAAATGAACATATTTCTAGAAATATATGAACTACCAAAGCTCAACCAAGAAGATACAGCAATTTTAAATAATCAATATCAGCTACTGAAATTGAAAATGTGATTAAAAACTTCCCAACAAAGAAAAGCCCAGATTCTCTGATGATTTATGGCTGAATTCTACAAGAAATTTAGAGAAGATTTAATGCTAATAATTCCTTAAAATTTTCAATGAAATTCAAAGAGACAGTCCTGCCTAACTCATTCTTGGAGGCAAGTATCACTCTGATATCAAAACCAGAGAAAGAACCAAACAAAAAGGAGAACTATAGGCCAATCTCACTAATGAACTTTGATACAAAGATTCCCAGTAAAGTATTGACAAGTAGAATGCAGCAACTCATCAAAAAGATTATACACAATGACCAAGTGTGATTTATTTCAGGAATGCAGGGATTATTTAATATATGCAAATCAATAAAAGCAATACACCACATCAACAGAGCCAAAAATAAAAATCACATGAGCATCTCAGTATACATATAAAAAGCTTTGATAAAGCCCAACACCTGTTCATGATGAAATCTCTACAGAAACTCTGAATAGATGATATATACCTCAATCTCATAAAGACCATTTATGACAAACCAACAGCCAACATTTTACCAAATGGACAAAAACTGAAAGCCTTTACTCTAAAATCAGGAACAAGGCGAGGATGTCCATTATCACCATTCCTTTTCAATATAATTCTAGAAATCTTAGCTAGAGCAATCAGACAAGAGGGAGAAATAAAAGGAATAAAAATAGGAAAAGAAGTTAAATTATCATTATTTGCAGATGGCATGATACTCTACATAGAAGACCCCAAAAACTCTATTAAAAGACTACTAGAGGTAATAAACAAATTCAGCAGTGAAGCTGGATAAAAAGTCAACACTGAAAAATCAATAATATTATTGTACACAACAAAAACTCACCAAGAGAGAAATTATGGAAATATTCCCTTTCCCAATAGCATCTAAAAAAAATGAAATACTTAGGAATCAATCTAACCAAAAATGTTAAGACCTATATGCTGAAAATTTATGCTCTGCTAAAAAAGGAGATTGAAGAGGATATTAGAAAACGGAAAGATATTCCTTGCTCTTGGCTAGGAAGAACCTACATTATGAAAATGGCCATACTCCCAAAACTGTTATACAGATTTAATGCAAAACCAATCAAAATACCATTTATATACCTTACAGATCTAGAGAAAATATTCCTAAAATTCATTTGGAAACAGAAGAAACCTATAATAACAAAGATAATTCTGGGCAACAAAGACAGGATAGGAGGCATCTCAATTCCTGACTTGAAACTATATTACAAAGTCACAGTAATAAAATCAGCATGGTACTGGCAAAGAAATAGATCTGAGGATCAATGGCACAGATTAGAAGATGAAAACACTACTATAAAGACCCTCAGCCACCTTATATTTGACAAAGTGGCTAAACATGATCACTGGAAAAAAGCCTCCTTATAAATGGTGTTGGAAAAATTGGCTTTCCACATGCCAAATAGTGAAACTAGACCCATGCCTATCTCCATACATTAAATTAAAAGCAAAATGGATCAAGGATCTAAATATTAAAATAGAAACCCTACATGTACTAGAGGACAAGGTAAGCAGGAATCTTGGAGTCATGGGGTAGACAGAGAATACATGAACAAAATGCAAACCACATGGGAAATACTTTAAAGAGTTAACAACAGGGACCTAATATTACTAAAAAGGTTTTGCACTTCAAAAGAAATCAACCAACAAAGTGAAAATAAAACCCACAGAATGGGAAAGAATTTTAGCCAGCAATCCATCAGACAAATGACTTATATACAGAACATATAAAGAATTGAAAAACATCAAGTCCCCCAAATTCAAAGACCCTCTCTGAAAATGAGCATCTGAGACGCACATACAGTTCTCAGATGAAGATATACAAATGGCAAATAAATATATGAAGAAATGTTCACCATCACTAGTTATTTGAGAAATGCAAATTAAAACAGCATTGAGACTTCATCTCACCCTGGAAAGAACAGCTGCCATCAAGAAATCAACTGATAACAAATGTTGGTGTGGATGCAGGGAAAAAGGAACACTGCTCAACTGTTGGTGGGAATATAGACTGGGGCAGCCATCATGAAAATCAGTATGGAGGTTCCTCAAAAAAAGTATGATTGGAAGTTTCATTGTATCCAACTATTCCTTTCCTGGGTATTTTCCCAGAAAAATTGAAAAGGTCATATCACAGTGATGATATATGTGCACCATAGCAGCACATTTTGTTATAGCTGGATCTTGGAAACAACCAAAATGCCCATCAACTGAAGAGTGGATGAAAAAGATGTGGTATTTTTATACAATGGAATATTACTCAGTTATAAAAAAGGATGGCTTTGAGGCCTTTATTGGTAAATAGGGACAACTTGAGAATGGGAAAGAATTTTAGTACTCACACTAGTAAACATCACATTGTTTCTCTCATGTAAAAAACAAGAAAAACTGACAGAGTAATAAGATCCAAAAAGTATAATAGATGTTGTAAAAGTGAAAGAGAAGGAAAATTCTATAAAGGATGTAACTGTATGTATGTGTGTAAGATAGATGACTATATTACTTGATTTTTGTTAGATTATTGAACAGAAGTGTTTGCATTGTCAGTGTTTTAGTATTTAGTCACATTTTATGCTTTGATTTTGTAACTTTAATAATTATTTTTAAGATGACAATATGTAACCCTAACCCAAGGCCTTCTGAAACAGGGGTGCTGGGCTATTTGTTCTTGAGTCAACACAAATCTGGCTAAAAGCCCCCATCAATAGCCGTACCACTGTCTCAACATTTGACTGCCTAGAAATTTCTTCTGTCAGATTAATGAATCCATCGCCCTTAATCATAGTCTCATACAAAGTCTCTGGACATGAGCAAAATGCGGACAAACTTTTTGTCGACCTAGAACATACATCATCTGGAGTCCAGTGCCCAGTGCAGTCCTTCTTCCCAGCAGAAGCCTGATCTTTACCAGCCTTCTGGGTCTTCTGAGCTCTGACTACAATCTCTCATGCAGAACAGTCTCAGGCTTTACAGCTCTATGCTTTCGGGCAACATCTCTGAACCTTGCAAACTCTTCCCACAAGCCATTTCCAAAGGTCTTGATCCACATGGTCAGGTATAGTCACAACAATGACCCGCTTCTCTGGTATCAAATTTTGACTCGGTACTTTTCTCTCATTGCTGAGACAAAATACCTGACACCCAAAATTGAGGAAGAGAAGGTTTATTAGCTTATAGTTCATAGAGTTTTCAGTCCATATTCAGCTGGCTCCAACATAAGGTGGCATGGATAAGGGGCAGCCATTCATGGGGGCTATAAGTGACAAGAGCCAAAGGGCAAAGAGGGAATTACATGTCCCTGGGTAGGTGCAGCAATCACACTCCCAATCTCAGCACTAGACAATGAGCCAATCACAAATGCTAGGCTCAGCTGCCCTAGAAAGGCTCATCTCCCATGACTGCATGGGGCTTTGGGGGAACATTTAAACAAACCACAACGCAACTGCCAACCATTCTACCTCATAATACTATCACTTTGGTGGATTCAAATTTCACACATGAATTTTGGAGCACACAAACTTTAAGATTATATATTTTTAAAAAAGTATCATTATGATTTTTGGGCCATACAATACTTTAACATGTCAAAAGATTAAAATATAAAAAGTAATGCATACAGACAAACAGATTCTTACAAGGCATAATCTATGGGATTTGGTAAATAAATATAGGGTGGTAAGGAAAAGATGATAGTAGTGGTTCTTGTGGTTGGGTACCCATGATTTGCTCCACTCTAAATGACTTGCCTACATCAATAATGTTAATCCACATCACTTGGAAGTTTATTTGGTAATGGACAGGTGATCCAACACATGCCAACATGATAAACAAGGAAAGAGACTTAGCACTGTGAATTTCCTAAGGCTGTTGCAACATATCATCATAAACTGGCTGATTTAAAACAACAGAAATTTATCCTTTCACAGTTCTGGAGTTTGGGAGCTTAAAATATAGTGACTGTAGGTTTGGATTCTTCTGGGACATTAAGGAAAATATGTCGTACACATCTTAGTACCTTCTAGTAGCTGTAAGCAATCTTGGAATACTTTGGCTTCCAGGCAGTATCTCTAGCCTCTGCTCCTGTCTTCGTATCTAACCTTCCCCCTGTTTGATTCTTCATACTCTCTGTGTATTCACATGTTTTCCTTATGAAGCTATCATCAGCCATTAGAAATACGGTAAATACTAGTCCAAGCTGAACTCGTCTTAACTAATTATATCTTCATAGGTCCTATTTCCAGAGAAACTCACATCCAAGTAATGGACTTCAGGGGTTAGGAATTAAAAATATCTTTTTGAGATACAATCCACTAAAGAGTTTTTTGGGAAGTTGTTTCATTCTTAAAGTAGGAGATGTGGGAATACAAGGTTTCCTTTCCTTTCTTGGATATTGCCTTGTCTGGAAGTGATGTCTAAAGATGCTGATATCACCTTTCTCCTGAGCTAGGCATGAGGTCAATTTTAAATGAATGACTATTCCAGGAAAATCATACAGAATAGAAGGCAGGGCTAATGGGAGGTGGGATGTGAAATAAAAATTTTTATTGTCTATTGAAGTTTTAGTGTTTCTAGTAGTTGTAATCAATAAGCTTCTTATAATTTATATCCAGAAGTCTCAAGAGGTTCATAGGTAGGACTTATAAAAGGTAGTTGTATTATGATAGGTTTTGCTGACTTGCTATGAGGCAGGGTCTCGTTGGAAAAGGCAGGTCAGTGGGACCATGGCTTGAAAAGGTTTATTCCTCTCCACAGGGCCTCCCTTGAGCTCTCTGTTTCCTGGCTGCCACCTTGTGGACACCTTTTCTTCTGTTATTCTGCTGCCATGCTGCCCTGCCTTGGTGCCATCAGACTAAGAACTAAAATCTCTACAAACTGCAAGCCAAAATTCTCCTTTAATTTATGAGTGTTATGTATTGTGTCTCATAAACAAAGAAAATGAGTAAAATTTTGTTATCAGAAGTGTGGGGTTATCAGTGTGAATGGAGCTGACCATATCATTTAGATGTCTTTGAAACCAGGTCCCAGGAGGTCACAGGAGGACCCAGGAAACTGAATCCTGTGCTTGGACTTGGTGGTTGCAGAACCAGCCCTGGAATGTTATGTACTGAGCTTGATGAGAGATTCTACCTGGAGCTCAGAAGACCATAATGCTGACAGTATTGTATCCAGAAAACACAAGGCTCAGAAAGTTTCAGTTGGGATGAAGGATTCCAGTGGAAGTTGAACTTCAGAACATTTATGTTGTACTATGGAAGAAATGTTGTCCACATGTTCCCCATGTCCTAAGATTTTGTGGGAAACTAAGATTAAATGCATCACCTAGTTAATCTGGTGAAGGAAATTTCAAAGCATTTCAAGTTCAGGCTGTAGCACAGATATTGTCTGCTGTGTTTAGCCCATTTTGTACTAAAATTAAGAGAAAAAATCATTTTAAATGTTTTTAATTTTCCCAGAGAGGAAAATCCTGTAAAATAGGGGCAAGAGAGAATTTGGATGGATGAAAAGATTAATCCTAAAAAGTAGCCAAATATTGTAAAACTGGACAATGGAAAAGATGGCTTGAGACAATCATAGGACTAAGCAAGGCTCTATACTGCACGTGTTCAGAGTTTCCAAATACTTTGTTTTAAGAAGAAAGTCACTGGGTACATTGATCCAATAGGGTTACCTAGGAAATTGGTTCATAGGGTGTTGGTTTCACAGGATTTGGGTCACAATGCTTAGCTACCTAGGCTTTGGAAAGTGATTGGATGACAGAGACTTATAAGTTAGAGGTTGGGTATGGTCAGATAAGGCAGGTCACTGGGGTTGTGGCCTGAAAGAGTTTTTCTTTCTCTCCAGCTTCTCCATTGAACTCTCTCCATTCTGGTTGCCATGATGTGAGGACTTTCTTTTCTCTGTTATTTCTCTCCCGTGCTGCCCATGGTCACCATACTATGGACTGAAATATGTACAAACTGTGAACCAAACTGAACCTCTCCTCCTTTAATTTGAAAATATTGGTATCATGTCCCAGAAATAAGGCAAGTAACTAATATAAGTTTCTTAAGTAATTTAAAACACTTGGATTCCATACAATCAATGAAATGTTTTTTTAAAATAGGAATACTCTAGAAAAATGGTTCCAGGGCAAACATATGACAAATATTTATCTCTGCATGTATGCTTGGGTTTGAATATATATTAAGACAGTGATTGTGTCAGCTAGCTATGGGTTGCTGTGAAAAATATTCAAAAATAACAATTTAGAGAAGAAATTATGTGTTTTGTTTCATGGTTAGAGATGTGTTATTATAGTCAGCTGAGTTCATTGCTTTTAGACTTGTGGTGAAACAGAAAGGTCATGGTGAAAGGGCTTTGCAGAGGAAAGTCGCTTATTTCATGGCAGCAAGGAAGGAGAGAGGAGAGAGAAAGAGAGAGAAGAAAGGAGAAAAGGGAGAGGAATTAGCAGAGCAGAGAGAGAGAGAGAGAGAGAGAGGGAGAGAGAGAGAGAGAGAGAGAGAGAGAGAGAGAGAAACAATATGACAGTATGACAATATACCTTTTGTGACATTCCTCCAGTTAATTACCTACTTCATCCAAGAAGACCTACATATTAAAGGTTTGTTTACCACATAGTAGCTCCACCATGTGTGCATCAAACTCTCAGAACATGAATATTTGCACATTTTACAGCTAAGCTTCAATGCAACACATTTAGACCATCACCAAGTGTCCCCCTTAAGAGTTCCAGCATTGCTCAAAAGTCCAGCTCCAACTCGTTTGCAACTCTAGGCAAAATCTGAGTTGCAAACTCATGTAAAAATCAAGAAACGAAGTACATATTTCTAACATATTATAGTACAAGTTAAATATTCCCATTATAAAAGGAATGAAGAATTAAACGAAAGCAAGACTAAAACTTCTCAGGAAAAACACTGTACGGTGTTTGAGAATGTAGAAGAATTAACTTCACAGTGCTTGAGTAACCTTTCCCTATTCCATCCCCTTTGTCGGACTGGCTGTGTTCACTTCCTTCAGATTACCTTAGGCAGAATTCCATGTTCCTGGCATCTCTAATTTCCTGAGGTCTCTATTGAAGTTTTCGTTTATTCCCACAGGTTCATTGCTTTTTCAAGAGCTGTCCAGAGGAACTTTGATTTTCTACGCACTCCCTGACCTTCTGTACCTCCCTTTGAAATCAGAATGAAACCTCTGTGATACTGCGTAACTCCTGAATTATGCATGATTGTAAACTAGCATCACATGAACTATGGCAAGGTCTGCCATCAGCTTGAACAGTGGTTTGGCCCCCTTGAACTTTGGTGGCAGTAGACTCAGTGTTTAGATGCTGAGTATAGTGAAGGAGATAGTTGTGTATGCAGGCCTGTGGCAGTAGGTTACCCTGATGGCCTTTTCCCCTCAAGCCTTTCAAATGAGTTTACATCCCTTTATCCCTGAGCCTGTGGTGGGTAGGATTGGATTAATTCCTGAGATGCTCCCATCATATCTTTCCTGTTGTCCTGTTGTAAAGTATTCACTTCCTTTTTAATGTCATTAGTCTGCAGGAACCAAATCTTTTTAACTCCAAATGAAGGAGCTTTTTCTCCAAAATTTTCCAGGCTTTTCACATTTTTTTTGCTCCTGATTCTCACCATAAATGTGGCTAGAAGCAAAGAGTTGTAGCTTTGCTACTATTTGACAGTTGTGCTGATTTTTCCTCTTACTGATTTGTCTGCCAACTTTAAAGTAACCCTCCACAATCTCAAGGAGTAGGAAAGAAGATAGACACTTCCTTTGCCAGAATATAACATAAATAACCTCTAGTTCTGTTCCCAGTAGTTGTCATTTCCATCTGAAATCTCACATTCCTAGCCTTTATTTGGCTATATTTTTATCGAATATAGTTCATATAGGTTTTCACCAAAATAATTCAATAAACTCTGTTTACAACATTCTAGAGTTTCACTGGCCAACATCACAAAACATAACAAAAAACCAGCTCCAAAAGTTTTTGAAGCACATGATCTCATATAGTCATAACAACAACCTCATGTTTTGGTACTAATTTTCTGTATGAACACATTTCATGTTATTATGACACGATACCTGAGAATCACAATTTAAAGAACAAAATATTTATTTTGGATCACTATCATAGTTACTTTCTCACTGGTTGTACAAAATACTCAACATCCCCAAGTTAAAGGAGGAAAGGCTTATACTAGCTCACAGCTCATAGACATTTTTAGTCCATTTTTTTCTGTCTCCAAGGCAAGGAAAAGAGGCAGAAAGGCATGGCAGAAAAGAAACAGTCCATTCCAGGGTAGGCAGGGACAGAAAGCAGAAAACCTTCTAGACTTTTATCCCATTCAGGCTGCAAGCATATTAAATAGTGTCATCAATTTTCCTCTGAGAATTAAGGCAAACTTTTAGCTTCATGCCCCTATAAAGGTGAAAAGACAGTTAAACACATACAACATACAGTGCCACAAAATATACATTCCCACTTCAAATACAGAAACCAAAGGAAATGGAATCAAAACAAGACTAAAATCCAGGAAGGCAAGCATCAAATTGCGAGGTATTATATGCAGCATCTGTGGCAGTCATGGAAAGATATGAACTTGAAGTATCTATGGTGTTACCGTGGCTTCTCTCTTGGGATGGATGCTTTTACTCTTTGCAGATTTCCTCAGATGATTCATTTTCCTGGATTCTCTAAACTTCTGAGGGTTCTGTTGCCTTTCAGCTTCACATTCATAGCTTCACACACTTCTCTCTCAGAGTCACTCTGTCTGGTCTTCTGAAATCTGAATGGAATCTTAGCTGACCCCACAACTGTTTCATTCTGTATGTACATGACACCATGCCCATGTGGATGATACTAAGGCCTGCCACTATCTGGAGGAGTAGATAGGCTTCTTTCTGCCTTTGCTGTAGTGATCAAGTTCCTGAATTGCTCAATGCTATGAGTCCAATCCCAAGGAAAAGATTCCCTAGGCTGCTACCATTCTGACATGGTGCTTGGGGGGCTCTTTTCTCAATGTAGTCTTTCACTTTTGCAATTTTGAGGGTGCAAAGGGCTACTGGTTCTTATAATGCCTTCAGGCTATGTCTTCCATCATTCTCCTCCAAAATTCCTGGCTTTTTATTGCCAATCTTTTCAGCAACAAAGTTTTCATCTGTTCCACCTTGCAAGGCTGCAACTTTATTGGAGGTTTCTTTCTGGTCAAAATCTAAAATATTAAAATCATTTTGTTTGGCCATTGCTCTTGGTTCTCAAGGTAGGACTGGCTAAAAAAACCCTCAATTCTAGCCATTGCACCATCCAACTTTAGACTGTCTTGCAATTTCTCCCATAAGATTAATCAGAAAGTGTTTGAACATGAGCAAAATGGAGACAAGTTTCTTTTCAAAGCATAACACAGATGGTGTAGAGTCCAACAATCAATGCAATAATTGTTCCTAATTGAAACCTAATTGTAACATTACAGGAATGCTACAATTCTGTAACTATGTGAGGCCTGTACTGAAATAATTTAGGTGCATATGTATTCAACCAAAATATGTCAATTATATTCTTGTTGCTGGGACAAAAAACACAAAAGCTACAAGTTAAAGGAAGAAAGTTTTATTTTAGCTCACAGTTTGTAGAGGTTTCAGTCCATAGCTCTCTGTGTCTAAGATAGGGAAGCGTGGCAGAAAAGAAACAGTCCATGGTCCGACAGAAAGGGGGGCACCAAGCAGTAAGCCTTATGCAGTTTTATCCTATTCAGGTTACAAGCCTATTGGATGGTGCCAACCATAACTAACCGGAGCCTTTTCATTCTCCACACCTAGAACTATGCTAAATCGATTAGTGGACAAATCTAGTATCATGCTCCATTAATAATAGTATTATACACCCCCGATCCAGCTATCACTGAAAAGGCTCGCCTATGCAGGAGGCTTTAGGAAACATCTAAATACAAGCCATAACACTTGTGGTTTCAGAGGTTTGTTCCAAAAATTTGTTTCAAACACCAAACAAATAAACAAACAAACAAACAAACAAACAACACATTCCTGCTGCCTTGTTTCTTCTAACTAGGCCTTGCCTACTAAAGGTTCTACCACCTACCAATAGGGTTGTCAACACATGAACCTTTAGAGGGCATTCCATATCCAATTAGAACACTGATCAATATAATGTTACCTTTTGTATAAAAAATATCTGATCAAATGATTGAATGTTTTGTATGCAAATTATTTTAACAGTTCAAGATTTTCTGAGGGATATTTCTTTCATAATTAATTTAAGATTAATATGTATTTCTGAGAACACATGTGAAGTTTGATAAACATGGGTCTATACTGTCATCAAAACTTCCATGCAAAATTCTGTAACTATGTGAGGCCTGTACTGAAATCCTTTAGTTGCATATGTATTCAATAACTTAGTTCTCACTGCAACAAAGAGGGAAGTATGGTAAGGAGGCTTCTAGAATGCTCTCGGAGAGAAGTGCTTAGAGCTTGATACAGTGCTGTGGAAGTGATGGTAAAGTGATTGGAACAGACTTTCAGAAGAAGAAGATAAAGTTCTTCAATATGATTGGGGAGTGGAAATAGACAAGGCAGGCAGAAGAGCCAAACGTGGCACCATGCTTGAACTCCTCACGTACCTTCTTCACATGTTATCAACTTTAATCAGGCACACTAGGCGTGTGAAATTGGTTTGAGAGCACTTTGTTTGAAGTGATGCTAGAGCTCTCTGATTTTATCATCTGGATAGTAAAAAAGAAAATTAATTTTTAAAATTTTAGCTTGTATGTCAATTTGTACAATGCTTAGATCTAGATGGCACAAAATAGGCCCTCTTTAATCTTCCATTAACTTGGCAAATACCTTTCAAACTGTGTTGGACATTTCCAGGCATCAGCTGTCTTAACAGTTTGAATGACTTGGAGATGGTTGGGTGGTAGGTTTACTTAAAACCATAAATAAAAGCTGCATTTTCATAGAAATTATACTACACAATGAAATAAGTTACATGGATATTAGCAAGCAATTAGTACATTTCTTAATGTATGTTAGTTTTTGTATGAAAAAGCAATCTCATGAAAATACAGCAGGAAGCATCCTAAATTATTTTTGACATACCTTGAGTAGGTATTATCTCCAATTTTGCACTGAAGTGCTTGCTTGAGAATTATTAAGCACACAGAACATTGAAACTTAGTAACTAGATTAAGCATCAGTCTATATAGTTGTTCCCAGGTTTTTATTACTTTGGTGCAATATGTATAAATTTTAGCATCTTAACCACTTTTAAATGTAGAGTTCAGTGATATTAAATACATTTAAAATGCCACTCAAAGGCTGGGGATTTAGCTTAGTGGTAGAATGCTTGTCTAGCAAGCTGGCATCCCTGAGTTTGGTCCTTAGCACCAAAAAATAACAACAACAAATAAAATGCCCCTGAGATGTCACCATCATCCATGTCTATAATTCTTTCCATTCCATAAAAGTTAATTTTATACCCTCTCAACAATTTCTTACTCTTTCTTTCTCCCAGCTCCTGATGACCACTATTCTACATCTTTCTGCATTTTTGATTTTGACTACTTCAAGTACTTATTGTATTAGTTATGGTTCTTTAGAGGAAGAGATTTAATATAAAATACATGTATGATTACACACGGCATTTATGATATAGGCTTGGCAGGATCAAAATGAAAGAGTTCCAGTGGCCATCTGCAGGATCAGAGATAGAAGCATCTGGAATGGTGGTCTGCACAATACATAGTGGGAAGACCCAGCAGCAGCCAAAGTTTAAAGGTCTGCAAGCTTACTGCAGAGCTGTTGGTGTGAGTCTGTGTGCTGGAAGGCAAAAGAGACTGGGCTAGAAGCTGAAGGACCGACCTGGAGACCAGCATTTGAGGGACATGGTGAATATTGGAGCTCCTCTGAGGAAACAAAAGATCTTTTTTTTCCCCTCTTTTGATACTGTCCAGGCAAAAGCCCATTGATTTGTGGCACCCAGTAGCAGGGTAGGTCCTTACTCCTCAGTTTATGGCCTACATGCCAATCATCTGCAGACACTCAGGATTTACTAATCTGCTAGGAAGCTCTTACTTAAGTTGACACATAACAATTAAGGGTCATCCTTATCACCCTTAAGTATATGGATTCATATAGACTATTTCTTTTGGTGACTCCCTTATTTAATTTAGCACAATGTCTTCAATGTTCATCTACATTATGCCATGTGCCAGAATTTCCTTCCTTCATCCTCCCCTTCTTCTCCTTCTCTTTCTCCTCATCCTTGTCCTCCTCTTCCTCCTCCTCCTTTTTCTTTGAGACAGAATCTCACTATGCAATTCAGGCTTGTCTCAAACTCATGGCAATTCTGCCAGAGCCTCCTTAGTGGTGAAATTACAGGCGTGTGCCACCACCCTTAACTCATGTCTGTTATTCTTTAAGGCAAAATAATATTAAATTATACATGTGCACCACATTTTGCTCGGTTATTCACCCATCACTGGATAGATGGTTTCTGTGTATTAGAATAAATTATACTGTTGTAATCATGTGTGTACAAATACGTCTTTAATATCTTGATTACAATTTTTTGAGCACATGCTCAGAAGTAGAATTGCTGGTTAATGTCTTATGCAATTTTTAATTTCTTGAGAAACTGCCATACACCATTTTCCATAGTGGTTGTATGATATTACACTCTCACCATCAGTGAATATGAATTCCAGCTTATCTATATTCTTGCCAGACCTTGTTATTTTAAAAAATTATAACCTCTTCAATGGTTGGATATATCTATCTGTATCTGTATCTGTATCTGTATCTGTATCTGTATCTGTATCTGTATCTGTATCTGTATCTATATTTGCAGTTTTACATTATTAGGTGCTCAGGAAGACCTAAGTGAAGGATTTGAACACAAATGGGAAGAAAACTGAGTAAAAAAGTACAGAGCTATTTGAAGGGAACAGTATTTTATGTGAGACCAAGGTCCTGTCCCATACGGATGGGAATATGTGAAGAAGTACCGGGACTGGTGGGGCTGGACCTAAGAGAACTGGGCAGGCCAAGAAGGCACCGGTGTGGACAGGTGAGGGAGGGCACTGTGACCACGTGAAGACTGAGCGAAAGGGGGCCTATTTGTAGCTTTAATCACAACAGGAATATTTATTAGAATATTTCTGCTGCTGCTATATGACTAGTTGACAATCGAGAGGCAAACATATACGCAGAATGGCCAATTGGAATGCTGTTGGCTCTTCATAAATAGATGGTAGCGTTTGAACTCAGCATACAAACACTGTAGAGGATGAGAGCTGACACTTGGTCTCTTCATGGGTTCAATAGGGGGAAATACAGGTGCCGTTTTAATGAAAAAATTTGTTTACATGCTCTGAATTTTTTTTGTCTTTTAATTATTTTTCAGTTTATTGCAGTTATTGTTTTGTTTTTTGCTTTTTCACCTTCCTTGAAACAGCTTTTGAGAGAACCACGAAAACCAGTGATAGGTTACATCTTCACTCTTACACCAGCACTCCGTGCCGTTCGCCACTGTTTATTCTCCTTTCTTTTAACTGTCTAAGCTGTGTGTGTGTGTGTGTGTGTGTGTGTGTGTGTGCATGCTCGTGTGTGTTGGAAGGTATCTCAGTTTCTCTTGCTATAGTATTCTTTACTGGTCTATTTTTTCTTTTTCAAATGTGCTTCATTTTTTAAGATGTTTCCTGAAATAATACTTTCAGTGAGGCTGTTCCTGAAAACGTGGTATAAAGTTGCAGGCTGTTTCTTCTTTGTAACTGTATATATTCAAAATATTAAAAAATTTGAATTTCTCAGCACCTGTGGTCTAGGTCATAGGTAATGTGGCAGTTTCCTTCTTTCTTTTTTTTTCTTTTTGTAATTTTGTTTCTTAATATCATTTTATTGAATTAATTTCAACAAATAAAACAGAATAAAGCCAATCAAAACAGTGAAAGTGATACAGGATTTCTAAACACAATAGTAGGAAATCAACAATACTTACCATAATGTCTTTTTTTTTAATCTTCAAACTGCCAAATGTGACAGTTTCTTAAATTACCATTGTATTTTTACTACTGGAATGTCATCATGGTCATGCAATAAATTAAGTATATGACTCTAATGGATTCTTCACAGTAAAAATCCTTAAATATAATCTCCTGACTGAGTTATGTTCAATGTTAAAATGACCCAAGAACAGATTGTAAACATGGAGACTCTGTCATGCGTCAAATAGAAGAGTCATCTTTTACTTTTGCACAAACATTGACTTACATTGTACAGGCAGTAGGAAATTCATAAATAGAAGAACTATATCTTAAACAAGATATTTACCTTCTTTGAATCATAGTTTGAACTTCAATATCTTTAAGATTATTTATGGAACAGACTTATTGTAAACTTAAATGGATTGTTGCATAAAATCTAGTTTGAAAAAGAGTTATTAAGTGTCCTCCTTATTCTAGTATTGTTAGAGGCATTAGAGATGAAGCATGTGTTGGATCACTCTTCAATTCCAGTACGTTAAAACCAGTCACTGCAGAATATTTTATAAGATCTCTTAAAAGTTGACAGAACCAGTGGAGGATTAGTGAATCAGAATCTTCCTCGAGGAAGTGATTCTTTGATTGAATCTTAAAATGAAGGCATTACTTTGACCAGACTGGATAGGGAGACCAAGTTAAGAGACGATTATGTTTACAAACTTGAAGGCTCAAAAGTGTGGGGCACACTGATGCTGTAAGGAACTCAGTATTGAAATTAAGAAAGCAGTTAAACACATTGTAAGACAGACAAAGATTTAGACAGCATCTTGGGCAATAAACTAATCTAAAGTAGAATTAGAGTTTACTATGAAAGACTGCAAGCAGGGAAATAATGGAGCTATATTAGGCTTATAGTGTCACTTGGGGAGTAGTGAAGAGTGTAAGCTTGAAGGAATCTGAAGTGGAGAACAGGGAGAATGCCAGTGACATGAATCATGAGAAAGCAATGAAATCTGAATTGGAAGACAGTGAAAAACTGATGCACATTTTAATGTTAGACAGAAAGTATAATTAACCACGGTGACCAGGTGAGCATGGTAGGGGGAAGCCTGAACGCTTCTGTCTCAGACCCTGGCTAGAAGACATTATTTGCTCAATAACGAAATGAAGGGAGAGGGTCAGAGTGCAAGGTGAAGACAACTTCTTATTTTAAATCCTCCCATGGGAAATATCATGGCATGTGCTTTGTCGTGTTCCTGCAGACTGGACAGTCCCGCCCTCTCTCCACGCTGGGCTCGCTCACACGGCCCTGATCTCATGGCTCGCTGCAGGAGCAGCAGTTTCTTTCCATTCCTGCAAGCACTGCAGCAGCTACCGTGTTTGTGCATCGTATTCACTCAACCCGGGTCACCCTTCCTTCCATTTAACGCTGTTTATTCCTACTCACATCTCGTAGCATAACTTCAGATTCAATTCTTTTTTTTTTTTTACCATAATTCTTATTACTATTTCTTTGCAATACATCACAAACACGTTCATTATGTTGAATTAGTACATGTACAGGTCACATCCTTTGTATTTCCCCCTCTCCTCTGCTTTCTCCAGTCTCTTCCATACCACACACTGTTCTCACCTCTCCATAGACTACCTTGCTGTTTCCTGTCATCTATCTTATATTTTGCTCCTTAAATTATTTAAACTTTGGGTTTCTCAGATGGAACTATGTGATATTTAACCTCCTTTTTTCAACTTATTTCACAAGAATTATGGTCGCAAGATGCATCCACTTTCCTATAAATGACTCAAATTTACCTTTCATTATGGTTGAGCAGTGCTGCATTTTGTACATATACCACATTTTCTTTATTCATTCATCTGTTAATAGATGTATGTTTATAGCAGCACAAGTAATGATAAGTACATTTTGGAAACATCCTAGATTCAAGTCTTTGGGAAAGCTTTGGCTGACTTTTTTTTTTTTTAACAAGATCAAATCTAGTTAATTTTGATAGCTTTCTCAGAATCCCTCTAGTCTGTACTTATAGAAGTATATACTAAAAGAAAGAGAAATATTTGAAACAGCTCAACTATGACACATTTCCACACATGATTCACCTTGCTGACTACTCACTTATACGTCTAGTCTCAGTTCCAGGAATTCCTGGTTTGAACCATTATCTTTCTTTTTCCCAGCACCAGAAATTGAACTCATGGCCTCGCACTTGCCCGGCAGGTGCTGTGCCACTGAATTATATCCCTGGTCCCCATGCCGTTGTTGTGTGCAGTAAGAATTCAAAAAAAGATGCTGGATCTGAGAAATGTCTCAGGAAAAACAATGACAGGATATCACTACCAAAACAATATGAATACTTAGATTTTATTTTTCTTCCTGAGTAGCTGGAAGAGTGATTATCGCACCAAGAGGAGTGGGAGTCAGGAAATTGAGTTGAGTTTTCAGGAAAGATGATTAAAAATAAATGGGAGCATTAAAAAAATTATTCAGGACTGCAGGCTAGCTGTGTGGCTGATAAACTCTAGCAATTGTACCTATTTATTATGGTTTAATAGAAGCTTTGTAGGTTTTAATGATTCCTTTCTTCAGTGAGATAATGGCTGATCAACGAAGGGCTATGAAATCAGTGGCTATTTGTAGCTTTCAATCTTTCCCATTTCTCTTTCTTTCCTTCTATGGATAATAGTAGCAAAAAAAAAGTCATTTTCAGTAACAATTTCATGTTCTTTCATAATTGACAATACCAATTAACCTATTAAGCAAGTTATTGTGATGCAAGTTATTAGGACATGTGAAGCATTTCATTGCACTCTGATGTGCGCAGCAGACATGAACTTTGCTCTGCTTTTCCAAACACCTCTTCAGCGTTCACTCCGAATGCCACCACCTAATTAGATGCTAGCAGTGTGCATTTTTTGAAAACATAAAGTGGTTATGATACTCCTTGACATACAAAAGCTAAAGGCTTCAAGCAAGGAAAAGATTATCTCTAATTCTTTCCTTAATCAGTTTATAATGTTAATTTTTGATTGAACACATTTTGTCAAAGGATTAAAGATTACTCCAAAAATAGTTATGAAAGAGAAAAATGACATGGAAGTGCCAGGGCCAGGGCTACAATGCAGAGTTCTGATTTATTCTACCAGTAGTTGCTTATTCCTAATAGGTTAAAATTACAAGTGAAAAAATTAATAGCATTTTATAGATGTGAAGCATGAATTCTTAAGTGTACATGTGTAAATAAGTATTTTGTACAAAAATCTATCTTATTTGTCTGAGATCAAGCAAGTGAAGTTGTACCCAGAATCTCGTGTGGCTTCCAAGACAGCTCATATTTTGTAATCTTCTTATCTAAGGAATGTGCCCTGTAATCTCACGCACCATAGTCAGTATGTGACCTACACAAAGAGATGATGCAGACGTGTCAGCTCTAAAGAATGACATTACTGAGTGTTACTCATACCAAACACCTAGGGAACAAAGCCTAAACTCCCTATCATAGGGATATGTGCACAGAAATTTGCCAATAAATATCTGCAAAAAATAAATATGCGTATGGTTAAAATTTCTCTGAAATGTGAGGAAAGCACACATACTCACTAAATTAGTAAAAGTTCCCTTGGTAAACTCTTGTGACTTTGCAGTCTGTAACCTGGAAAGAGGAGGAACTTGGTGATGTCCACAGGAATGGTTCTGCTGCACAGTATTTAAAATTCACTGCTATTTGCTAGTAAATGTGATTAAATTGCTATTGGAAAATGGTTCCAAAGAAAAATTACTATAACCACATAGTTTACAAAGCTATGATCCCCGAATATAAATTCATTCACTAAAAAAGTATCCCTGGGCTCCTATTGGAGAATAGAGCACAATAATACAGACTTTGATTTCTGCTTTTTGTTCTCTTTAAAAAAATAATTGTACTAACAGTTTATGTAGATCCTAAAAATTTGGGCTTTCCTTGGATATTACAATATTTTTACCAGTAACATTAGGCAACCTAGACCTGATTGGAGTTAGAGCAAAATTTAGAATTTATGCAATACAATCCAGGATAAATTGAAGTGTTAACACTTATACTTAGGATTATTCTCATTAGTAAATAGGATAATGTGTATTCACTTAGGCTTTCCATACATTTTCTATATAATTACACTTTTATGTTAATATATTTTCTTCAAACATTAACAAAATCCAAAAACTTTTTTGAATTTTCAAAATCTTTTATTTTAAACTAGGTGTGGCGGTGCATGCCTGTAATCCCAGCACTTGAGAGGCTGAGATAGGATGATCACCACAAATTTGAGGTCAACCTGGGCTACAAAATGAATTCGAGGCCAGCCTGAACTGCAGAACAAAACCATGTCTCAAAAAGACAAAAACAAAAAATGAAACAAAAATAAAATCAAAAAAAGGAAAAGAATAAGAAAAAAGGTATCATCCTGGTAAAACATTAAAAATCATTTGCAACTCCTTCAGCTGTGGTGCAGTGTTAAGTATGAATATATAATTATGAGAATGTGTACTAAGGAAAAGATTATACATATGTTGGTAAACATGTAGTATGTATATGTATGCAAGATAGATTACTACTAATCTCTCTTAGTTCATCAAAAAGAACAGTTTGTGCTGTCATTGTTTGATTATTTTTGGGCCTAGATCTTATACCCTGAACAACTACTTGTAAGACAGCAATATGCAATATATTACCTGGTTTTAATTTCTACTGTTTTTTTTGAAACTCTATATCATTTCTATTCTTTTCTTCTATTTCACTTTTTAAAAAAAGAAATACAGTTAGTTTTTTCCCTGAACTATGGGAAGTGTTACAAAATAGAGCTCAGGAATATTTTCAAACCTGTTTTCAGACTGTGCTAAAAGTGGATTTAGAAATGAGAAGGGTGAGAGGGGATCAGGGTTATTCAGTGGTCTCAATGGTTAAACATCTTCTGAGAAGTATCCTTTGCTCTCTGTGTTCTTCCTCAGTGCGCACAGATGATCCTGATCACTGTTACTCAAATCACCCAATGCCCCAATTACCTGGGCTTCAGTGAGTGCGTTCCAAATGCCAGAGCACCCGTGTACCTATCCAGATAATAGGCTGCCAATTAAGTTATCTTCCTCTGGAAACTTATTATGGTGGCTCAGTGAACATAATATCATTAGTGCCCTTATATCATCACAGGCTGAGCAACTGCTGACACTGCAAGCCTCTGACTGCTAGGCTGTCAAAGTAGCTGCTTAGCCACGATAGTCTCAGAATTTAAAAACATTTGCATTTTCCTGGGCTAGTTCACTTATAAGTGAAGCAAGTGCCAGTGTACACATGTGTGCAGAACCATGACAATAAGATTTTTATTAAAAATTATGGGTGGGAAAAATTATATTATATGAGGAAAGCACAAACATATTGAAGGTAGATATATAAATTAATAGTAACATTTAACTTAGAAAGATTGTGCAACTTTGCCATTGATAAAAATGACAGCAGTTGTGGTCCATACCACCACGATGTGAAGTTCTCCCTGATCAAATCATTCTGCGCAAATAAGCATTCTGCTTATTTAGTTTTGTTGTAAAGCACAAAATTAAGTTTTTAATTAGAAACTTCAAGAAAATTGTAAACAAAATTCTGAGAATGATTAAACCCTCACTCTGTAATTGGGAATATATTTTTAGAAAGTTGAGCACAAGAGTATACAAAAATTACAAAATTTCATCTACAGTGATTTCAGTAAAATTGGAGTATTTCCTTCCTTCTTTTTTTCCCTTTCTTTTCTCCCTTGTTTTGATTTCTTTGTCCTTTCATTACGTATCTCAGTTTATTCATTCTTATGTAGGGGCTGATAAAAGTCTTTTGGCAGCAAAAAGACAGAATTGCAGGAATCACTTGGGCTGAATCAGAAATGGGCTTTCACCACTCATCCCTGGGCGTATTCTTTGACCACAAAGCAACAATTATTCATTTGTAAAACAGGCATTAAAAGAAATACTGGTCCCATAGATTTATTGGGGTGATTAAGTAATGCAGTAAATACAAAGTGTCTGGGTAATAGCAAATCTCAATAAATGATTATTTTTATTTCTGTGATTATTGATATCTCAAATTATTCTTAAATTGTGCAAGTACCAGTGATCCTTTTCACTGGCTCTTGCATAAAACTGTTCAGTGCTGATTTGCTAAGCAATTTAGATTAGAGCCATTGTTATGGCCAGGCTTTTATTTTTACATATACTTAATGTTTCTCTGCTGTAAGGTATTCATCAATTATATTAATGAGGAAGCCTGCTTCCCATAAAATGTGTGCTATTTTAACCTCGCGTTTTGTTTATTTTCTTTGAAGCTACACTCCGTTTTGAAAAGCAAACACCTTAGCAGGTTGCCTCTGTTCAATTCCTTTGTTCTCTGTTGTGTTACAAGAGAAAGGGGATTTAAAATACCTTTGGGAGGGAATGAGCAAATTCCTAATGAGGACTTTATATAAATAGCTGACTGTCACCCTGTCAGGCTCTCTCCCTCCACTGAAGTATGATCTTCTCACAACATTTCCAGGTTAAACCATTAACCTTACTCTCTGGTTGCATCTTTGTGCCTTAAGATGTTTGAGTTATGTCCTGTTATTCATTTCATACTTAATATCACCTAGCTTATATTTTAACTTTTCTCTTACAATGTATATTTTATGCAATACTTTTAATGAATCCAACCACACCAAAGAAAACTTACATAAAAGAAAACATTTAAAAGTAATTCTAAAGGTGAGCACAAATTCTTAAAAGTGGAGACTAATTTCATACTATTGTGTTCTTAGACAACTAAACTACATTCAAAGTATTTTCGTATTACATTTTGGCAGATGCTGCTGGCTCTACTTAAGATAAACGGGTTTCCTAAAACACGAGACTGAATATATTTACACATGGCCTAGTAATGTAGACACAGGGGTTGCCAAATGATTTGTCAAATAACTATCTTTACCATATGCCTTAAAACATGGCACAGTCCTGCCAAGCAGAAATTCCTTTCATTGTGGACTACAGAGAAAACTGCCAGGCCAGGCTGTGAGCCGCTGTTATCTGTAGGAGAGCATTCTCTTGGCCGCAATTAAAGAAACACCTGATTATGTGCCCCTGATGCCAGTCAGCATGATTGAAACTAGCATATAGCTAGGAGTAGAAGGATTGCATATTGGTTTTGGCAAAACTATCACACTAAAAATATAGTGTGAATTTCATTATTTTGTAAAACAAGTATCTTGAAAAGCTCCATGTGGAAATCGAATGCTTATCACTGGAATCAGGAGGAAATGGTGACGTGAGGACTCAGAAAGCCTCTCCTTAACAGATTTGGCTTCCACGCTTTGCCCTGAAGGTCTAAGGCAAGCGATGCTGAACGTGGAGAGATAAGAACGGAAATACAAATCCTGCTCGGCAGTTTCTCCTTATAACCATCGCATCGACAATAACTTAAGTCTATTTCTGTTTGCATTGAGCCATCTGAATGTTACGCAGAATACTATAGGGCGTGTTCACAAGACCAGTGGAAACATGCTTTACCTAATCTTGGTTTCTGCCCCTTAACATGCAAAAGACTGGCTTGCACTTCATGGAATCCCCGCATACCTCCTTTAGCACTCCAATGGGAGAGCCTGAATTTTGGCTAAATTCCTCCTGTATATAAGGAGTGTCTGCATATTATTTTCAAAAATTGTGAGACAGCAAAATAGTCAATAGGACTCTACTTTTGAAAGCAAATTAAATATTGGCAGTAAGGGGAAAGATAACATTTTGAGAAGTCAGCTTCATTTTAGATGACTTTATGTTGGAACTACCTTTTGAGGTGGTTCAGACTGGTGACACTGGGATGCGTTCCAGCTTCATGAAAATGAGAGTGAGGCGTTAGAAGTCATGAGAAGCACAAGAGGTAACCACAGGAAAGCCAATTCTCTAAGGTGTCTCTACACAGGACTGTTAGAAACTATCAAATTAAAGCTACTTCCAAGGAGATTTTCTGAGAATCACAATTTAGAAAGCTTATAACTGTGAGAAAAGTTTGCGAGTGGCTTGATGAAGAAAGGCAGGTACACTGTAGATTAGAGGAACCTGGAGCGTACACACTGACTTGGTGGTAATACAGATTTCCCCAAATGGAAAATCATTTTTTTCTGATTCGGGGCACTTAAAAATATAATATAAACTTTATCCTGTTTCCTTCATGAGACTAAATTTCTTGACACTATCTGTGTTTTTTCTATGCTCCACCATATTAGAAAGCATTCATTGAATGCATAAATGTTGAGTCAACCTATACACAATGTAGGCAGTTTTCTGGGCCAACACACAAAGAATATGGTGCAAAGTAGATGGAAATGGTCCATGCCTTACTGGACTAATAATGGAAAAGAAACTAAAGAAAATAAAGGCAGAGGTGTGGAATATTGGTTATAAGAAAGCTGCAGGGAGATGTAAGAGTGGGCTGGGGAGGACCCTCCAGAGACGCAGGACCCAATGGTGCATTCTCAACAAAATATGGATCCCAATTGATAGGCACAGCTGTACAAGCTGTACAAGCTGTACACAGCTCCTTTCTCAGGAGACTAAATGAGACACATGTGTAATCACCATGGTTTCAAAACACAACACATGAGCACTGCTGCAACCTATGGGCATCTGTGTCAAACAGGAAAAGTGACATCTGCACCATGCTCTGCTTAAAGCCAGTTTGTTGTATCAAATTTGCACAATATCCTGCTAGTTTGCTTTTTTCTTTTGGTATGTAATAATCTGAAGGAAACTGTTGAGCTGTATCCTAATTAAGGACCTGGGTTTTTCAATTGGATTTCAGCTATGCCCAGCATTTCTGCCCGGGGAATGTGATCATATGTTCATCATCATTCTTCTCATTTGCTGTGCAGTAGGGTCTGCGACTTCTCAGGCTCTAAGATTCCCTCTAAGAAGCCCTGAATGACACCAGCTCTAGGAGCCATGTGAAATTAGGCAAGTGGAAATCTGCACCTTCAGACAGAAGACAGGAAATAGTGCCAGTTGTATTAGGGTTTACTCTTGTGTACCAAGAGTAGAGGACAGGCTGAATCTTTTTAATGACTCTATTTCCTGATGTCCTTCAAATTCCATCTCACTTAAATAACCACAATGTCTACGGTTCCTGCTTTGGTGAATAAAGCACCATAGGGAATGCTGAGGTGGGGTCTGAGTATTCAAACAAAGCTGCCTGGTGATGGACCTCAGACCTCAGTTCTTAGCAATGAGACCAGAGGTAGGGATTCCTGGGCTTTCCATTTCCTCGTCTGTAAAGTGGGACAACAGTACAATGTGATAGTGAAGATGCAGCAAAGGTAAATAAGTAAACGTTTAAAATCTTCACATTATAAGTGGCTAGCACCAAAGTAACACCTAGTAATGCTACTATAGTTGTTGCTGTTGTTATTACTGATGTATTTATTATTTTCTGAACCAGTTGCCCTACGTGGAAGCGTCAGGAAAAGTCTTTCCTGTTAAAGGAAATTTAAGCAGCAAAAGGGGACAGGGTGAATTTTATAGAGCTAAGAGCAAAAGGGGACTCCTAGAGATGACAGAAACCGTGGTGTGTTCAAGAAATGCAAAGGAATCCTACCAGGCAAGTGTGCTGAGAGCAGGGGGAAGTTAGTGGGGACTCAGATTGGAGTGTGAAGTAGAAGTCAGACGCTATATAGTCTTGAGGATGATGACCAGAGATTTTGCTTTTCTTTATTTTGAACGTAGTAAAATACAACAGAACAAGACAGAATAAAGCCAACTGGGACAGTGTAGTGAAATTGGTACAGAACTTCACCGGGTTACCAGGATAACAGCAATAGGTATCACAGTATATCTCATTACCTTCGCAATAGCTGTTCAAATAAAGTGAAATACAGAACATTATAGAACTTATCAAAACAGAGTATTGAATATAGCAGTACCCTTAATCAGAATAAAGCAAAAATAGTTATAAAAATATTTGCCTTCAAAGATATGGTAGAAGGAAATCCTTCTTATTTGATATGGTCAATCTCCCAAGAGATGCTCAGATTTCTGGTTCCCATTTGCTAATGGGGGGCAGGGGAAGAGGGTTAGGGGAAATCGGATGTTTGACTCTCAGCCCGTGCACCAGTAGGCTCACTATTGCTTAGCAGGGTGGCAGGCTGGTTGCTTGGTTTCCCAGCATGCTAAGATCCAACATGGCGTGGATTGCAGGAGACACTGGTGGTTCTCCCCCTGGAGGGCCCACAGCCTGCCACACCACAGCTGCTTACCAGGGAGGGGAGCTGCTTACTTGGTTTCTCAGGGTCCAACATGACACAGATCTCAGGAGTCGCTGATGGTTCTTCCCCTGGAAGGGCCGCAGCCAGAGATTTTGCTCTTTATTTCAGTGTTAATGTGAAGCTTTGAAAAGTGGTAAGTAAGGCTATACATTCAGGGAACATTTTTATAGTATGAAAAGTGATGTAACAATGCTGATAAATAACAAAAACACTAGCAATAAATCTGGAAGATACAGATGAATCTTGCTGTAAAACTTGAGGAGGACATATCTGATGTGATACATGGAATATAGATCTCTTCCTCAAATGACAGCTGGCAGTGATATCAATTATAGCAATACTTTAATTTGGATTTAGGAATTTTGTTTGAATTCTAAAGCCAACTTAGAACCACTTGAGCAATCTGAGAAACGGAAGAACATAAGAGAGGGTAAAGAACCTATCGATGAATACACCTGGAGATTACATTCATAGGATCCCACAGAGACCCAGGCACACTTGTGAAAAACACTGAATATCTTCCTGAAAGAGAAGAACAGGGCTGATTACTCTAAAAGATTAAAACTTTTTGTCACATAAGATGTAAAATAAAGTATATAAAGAAATATTTGATAAGCTTTATAGTTTGGAGATTTTTTAGAACTCTTAATTACAACTGATATAAATGGAAGAAAAAATGTAAACATTCTCATAGAAATTTACTTACTAAAGATCAATATGTATTGTAAGGCACGAGTTCCAGTTTCAAAAGTAAGACCTAGATGACACAAATCATTCTTTCCAGTTTAAGAATGACTTTATTAGAAAGCACAACCATCATTCAAATAACTCACTTTCTCTTGCTTTCAAAATACACACACACACATATACACATACACACCCAGAAGCACTTGGCTGAGCATCTCATAATTTGTGGTCACAGTCAAGTTTCAATTTTAATTTAGCTTTTCCTTCCTGGTAACTGGGTCTTGAGGCAATTACTCCTTCTAAGTTTTAGAGCTCTCCTCTTCATAGTTGGAGTGGGAAATGATAACAGGTAAAGAATATTTTGCAAGTTTTGGAAGATACAGTGTTCGTGTGTGACTGTCAAGATCCTGTAGGATAAGAAGACCTGCCTCTCAGCCCTCTGCCTGGTTCTCATGTCCTGTCCTTGCCTTCTACTGACCTCCATATGCCCTAACCGTCCTCTGCACTGCCCTCCCTGGGCCAGCGAACTCTTCCCATGATGCATTCCTTCACTTTTTACAGTGACTGAGCCTGTCCCACCAACAGTACCACACAGTGAAGATTCCTGTAGCTACGAGTCTATGAGTATATAAGTCTTGAAACCAGGTGGATCACTTCTACTTATCTTATTCTTCTTTTTCAACATTGTTCTAGTTGTTTCTTTGATTTCCCCATATACATTTTTGAAAAATATTTTCTATAGTTACCAAAAGTTTTGTTGATGTTGTAGGAACTTCTTCAGGGCTACCCATCAATTACCAATTACAGAGAACCCTACTGAAGTCAGAACTGCTGGTAAGTCCTGGCAAGGGCCTGTACAGGAGATGAAGAATTATCTTCTTAGTTAAGCAAGAAATATCAATAATCTAGAGTGGCCTCTAAGGTTAAATGGAAAGAAATAGGCAAGAAGACACTGGGTTGTTTCTGTTTAGTGACATTGCTTCTGCAACACCTGCCTCCAGCCCAGTCCTTCAGGTGGCCCAGCGCCTCCCTGTGCAGAATGGGTGACACAACCAAAGCGAAAAACACATTTGTGAAGAGAGGCATGGAAGACAGTGTTTCTTGGCTTTTCCCACAAGAACAACCTAATTACATCTCTTATTTAATTTCCTATAATTCAAAACGTAAACTGCAGCGAGCTAACGGATTTCACAAGGCAGTGTCCTTGTTTCGGTGGTGCTGGAATAATGGGAGGTGCCACTTCATTACACCACCGTTTGTCATTTTAACATTCTGTAGAAAATTCACGGGCCATATGGCATTAAAAGAAATTTCACTACACTCTTATCTGACGTTCAGAGACTCTTTGAAGCAATCATGTGGGGGCCTGAAGTGTGAGCTCACTGGTTGAATTTTATTTTTATTGAGAATCAGTGAACTTCAGTATTTTTAAAGTTAGTTAACACTGTCAAGAGAAAATGTTTTTATTCATCGCCAATTATTTATATTTGAAAAAATGAATGATTTGCATTCATCACGGTGTCATAAACGGTGGTCAATTGTGCACAACAAATAAATTTTTAGGTACCAGGCTAATAAACGCTAGATGCTCACACTTAATGTAGTTGATAGTCTATAATGGGTCATGCACAATGTAATTATAGAATTATATTACTGAATGGTTTTATTAACTAAGTGTTTTTGAATT
This sequence comes from Cavia porcellus, assembly GCF_034190915.1. Classification (NCBI taxonomy): domain Eukaryota; kingdom Metazoa; phylum Chordata; class Mammalia; order Rodentia; family Caviidae; genus Cavia; species Cavia porcellus. The sequence continues at coordinate 42,162,530 of NW_026947513.1, read as the reverse complement.
AAACATGCAATTTATATTCATGTTAAAAATTCAAGCTGTGTGAAGATAACACAAGGAAAGGAATTCTTTCTCTACATTCGTTTTGTATGCAGTTCTCTAGTTGCAAAGACAGCTGCAGATCTAAAGGCAACGGCTATTTACAGTACAGTTCCTACATGGTAAAAAATGATTTAAAACCTCACTAACTCAAGCTAGCTGAAGGCAAGGTCACTATGACTTGATGTAAAGTCTGACTTACAGTATATTTTAAAAGAAATACAGCTTTACTACTTTAGGCTATCATGAGTAAATGCTGACTGAGAAGGAGGAGGACGGACAGAGCATTTATTTTAAAATATCCATCCGTGTTTTGCAAACAGGATTTACCAATATGAATTCTTTGAGTGTCAAGCTATTGATACTATGGTGCTCTGAAAATAGTTTGCTGCCCTTCACAGCTAACTATGCTGTTTTCCATGTTTACCGAATTTCATTTCACAGAATGCACGGAAGTAAATTTCAGCTCTACAGCCCAGTTTGCGTTCACGTCCATTTGCATATCACACATTGCAAAGTGCAGTACTGGCCTTACCTAGATGTCTTGCTTGTTTTTTGTTGAGGACAGCAGGCATTACCTGAACAATACTTGTGGTAGTGTGAAGGCCTCACGTGTAATTATTTTGAAATTTTATAAAAGGTTTTTAATTTGATCTTGATAGCTCCTTCAGGGATGCATAGGGAAAGCATTAAAGATTCACCTCTCAATGAAGGCAATTGTTCTTAGAAAATGTTGGACAATTGAGATTTGGAAAGGACATTGATAGAGAGGAATGAGTCTTGATGGACAAGGTATAAATTGTAGGCCAGTTTTGAAAGTAAACTTTTAAAACTCAATGACAGTGGGGTTTAACAGGAGGCAATGGGAGTACACTGTTACAGAGTTCTTTTGTGACTCAGAAACGCTATGGTATTTGAGAGCAGACTGTGATAAATTAAGCATTAAATGTAAACCCGATAGCAACAACTAAAGACAAAATAGAACAATAGGAGAGTAATATAAAATGGACATATAATTAAGTATATTTTATTTAAAATTCAATGCTATAACATAAGAAGAAAACAACAAAAGAAAAAAACAGAAGCTACCGAACAGGATGGCAGACCAGTTCCATAAACACAATCTAGGTGGATAATTGTATTGTGTGCAGTCTAAATATTATAGTTAAAAAGCAGGGATTATCACATTGGGTTTCAAAAAATAAAATCTAACCACATACTTTTATTTTCTCAAATATATTTTGCATATAAAGACAGATAACTCGAAAATAGAAGTTACACTGTGTAAACCTGAATCATAAGAAGTCTGCAGTATCTGTTTAATAACCCATAAAATAGACTTTAGTACAAAATATTTCTAATTATCATATGTAACATTGAAAATATGGAGTTTAAGGTGTTTGCAAGTTACTGCAAAGTTTCAAAATGCATGAAGAAAAAACCAAGCTGTGAAGTAAGGAATAAGTCAACAATTATACTTAGGAATTTCAGCATCCTTCTCTGAGGAAACAGCAATTAGTAAAAGAGAAAATCCCTGAGGAAATATGGTTTATAAACAATGCTATGAAGCCACTTGATCTGACTGATAATTACGCGGTAGAGTCTTCCAGATAGCAGACTAACAGTCTTTTGAAGAATATATGGGTCACCAAAATGCACTGAGCATAACAGAACTCTTAACACATTTAAAGTACTTGAAATCATACACAGTATATTTTCTGACCACAAAAAGTAAATTGAAAATAAATGATAGAAGTTCCTTCATACATTCAAAAAAAATCTATAAATAGAAAAAGAGTAATTTTTCTCATGGAAATTAAGTAATGCTTAAAGAGAAATTTAAGCTTCAAATGTTTACATTGGAGAAGGAAAAATGTTTAAAATTAATATCCTTAGGAAGGAAATAATAGAGAGAAAAATCAATAAGATAAAAATCTATAAAGCTGTTTTTTGAAATAAATAATAAGTTAGACAATCTCACCAGACTTAGAGAAAAAAATACAAAATACTCAAATGACCAACTTCAGAAGTGAAAAAAAAAGAAACAACAGTCTATGTTTTATAAGCAATAAAACTTTAGGAAATATGACAACTTTGTGACTTACTGGTTAATCAGTTCTACCAGACAAATTCCAAAACTTGTACAGGAAAAGATCCCTAAATGGTCATATATCTATTAAATTAATTGAATTAATAAATAATTAACCACAGCCTCAGTGGAATTTCTTATAACTTGTATCGAGCATGCATGAAAAATTAAAAACAATTATCAGTAACTTAGAAACTAAGGAATAGAAAACTTCCTAAACTAATTTTATTGGATCAAAATTATCTTGACACCAAAAACCAGAATAAGACACTACATAAAACTAAATCTGCAAAACTGAATAATAGCAACAAAGTGCAGAAAAATATCTTTCAGGGTTGGATCAGTGGTGGAATGCTCTCCTAACCTTTGCAAAGCCTGAGTTTTGTGCCAGCACCATACACAGGGGAAAAAGAAATCCTTAGCAAATCAAATCCAACAATACATGAAACATTTCAGGATTGCAAATTAAATATTTCAAAATAAATAAATAAATATTCATAGAAGAAGAAAAATTAACAATATAATCATCTCAAGAAATGTAGGAAACCTTTCTACAAAAGTTAAAAACTATTCATTATTAATAATCCTCCGTAACTTGGAAATAGAAAAAGACCTCCTCAACCTGATAAATGAGATCTTTCTTAACTTAATAAATGAGATTTATGAACTCTAACAAAGGCCTTCAAGACTGAATGACTAAGCACTTTCTCCCTAAAATTGAGAAAAATGCCAAAATGTTTGCTTTCATCATTCTATTAGCATTATTGTTAGTACTCTAGGTAATGTAATGCTGTAAGTAAAATAAACCTAAGACAGATTTAATAAGAAAAAAGAAAACTTTTAATTTGCAAAGATCATGTGTGAGTATGTAGAAAATTTTAGGAAATCTACAACAAAGCTACTAAAAGTGATAAATAAATTTAGATAGTTGTATAAGTTAATTTGTCAAATCAACTTTTATTGATTTTTATCAATCAATAAATGTTGTTTATTGTTCATATACAACAAAAGAATTGGTAAATATTTAAACATTAAAAATGTGGGCAAATTTAACCAGAGTGCTAGGGAAATTCAAGAGAAGGATAATCATTAATGCAAATGTTTGGAAAACTGTATCTATACAGAAAAGGGAAATTTTTCCCTCTGCTCCATATGCAAATATGAATTCAGTAGAGCATAAATATAAGTGAAAGAAAAACCAACAACTCTAGAAGAAAGTGTAGGAAAAAAATCTTTTGACCTATTCTTGGATAACACACATAAAATATGAACCATGAAAGACTAAAACTAATATATTGAAATTCATAAAAATTAATGTCTGTTCTACAAAAAGCAGTTAACGAAATGAAAAGGCAAGCCAGAGTTTGTGAAAATTACTTTCATTCTTATATCTGAAAATTGATTTACATATAAGTTCTTTTAATTTGATAAATCAAATAACAACATAAAATATACAAAAGTTTGAACAAGCAATTCAATAAACAAAGTGTATAAATGGTTGACAGTAATATTAGTGGCCATAAAATGTAAGCTAAAACTACCACAAATATTTTCTTGCATAGCTAAAATTAATAAGACTGAATAAGCAAAGTTCTAGAACAGGAGGGAATGTCCATGCATTGCTGAGAGGAATACAAAAGGTCATAAAGGTCATAACCACCTCAGGGAATTGTTAGCCACTAAAGCATATAAATTCTATGTATTCCAGCAAGTCCACTCATAGATATCCATACAAAAGCAATTAATACATCCGTAAAGACTTCCACAATAGCAGCTTTATTTCTAATAGCCAATAAAACTGGAAACAATGTCAATGTCCATCAACAAGTGAATGGATAAAGAAATTATAGTACATCTGTATGATGAAAGTTAATCAGTAACAGAAGGGAATGAGCTATTGGTGCAGACCGCATTAGGAATGCATCCCAAATGTACTATGCTGGGTAGAAAGCATCACTGTGCAGAGGCATGCATACTGTAGGATGGCAATTATGTTCAATTTCTAGAACAGAAAAAGTTCATTTATAGTGACAGAGGGAGATCAGTCATGGCCTGTGGCTTAGGTGAAGTCAGAATTAGTGTTCACTGAAAAGGGGCATTAGGAAATATTTTGGAATAAAGAAACTGTTATGGTGTTTTAATTGTAAAAGAAGCTAATATACCAAAACTGTTGAAATATAAATAGTAAGTAGTGATCAAATGAATACACTTTATACTTTGCTTATGCTTCAATAAAATTGATTAAAAAATAAGCCTGAAGAACCTCTACTACAAAGTAAATCTGCTGGCATCCTTATCAATAATGATAAATGATATCTTTTACAGTGATGTCATCTACGTCTTCAAAATGTTCTTCTATTTTTCTCAAAGCCAACAGTCCAGATATTCTTAGATTCATTTGGGAAATTTTTATTCAGCAAATACAGTGTGCCACAATATACATAAATCCTTTTTACATGAAACAAGCCAAATAAGTATGTGCAAATCTTTACTGGATTGAAGAGCATTTGCCCAAAATTTATTCCCTTATAGAACCTGTGGATGGGAACTTACTGGGAAGTGAGGTCTTTGTAGGTGTGATCAAGATGCTATTAGGTTATACTGCATCAGAGCAAACCTGATCCGATAACTGGAGTCCTCACACGAAAAGGGAAATATTGTACAAATAGACCTCCACAAAGAGAATATGTACAAGAACAGCCATGTGAGGAGAAAGGTAGAAATTGGAGCAATTTATTTAAAAACAAGAGAATGTCCAGGATTGTCAGAAGCTATCAGAAGTAAAGAAAAAAAAGGCAAGGAAGAAAGAGTTTGGCCCCAAGGACACCTTGATTTTGAACTCTTAGCCTCCAAATTGGTGAGAGGATGGAATTTTGTTGTACAAAAATCACTTGCTTAATGTACTTTGTTACAGCAGCCCTGGGAAACTCATACAATACCTAGTTTTTAAATGTGGCATAATATAGATTTTGATGCTGTAGAGGAATTGAAATAATATTAATTTAGATTTCCAAGAAAATCTTTTATGAAGTGATTTCCACTTGTTGTAGTTTATACTAGATGTCCCCTGAAGCCTCACGTATTCATAGATGGGATTTTTGGAGTGTGTGACGCTGGATTAGGATGCAGTAACTTCAGTGTATTAGTCCACTGGTTAGCATGGTGTGGATAACGGGAAGTCCTATCCTGAGTATGGGTGGCACCAACCAATAGTCTGTAGCCTGAATGGAGTAAAAAGGGGAAATAAAAGCTCATTTTTTGGCTGATTTCTGCCTACTCTGCCATAGACTGTTGCTCTTCTGCCCAGCCTCTTGGCTAGGCTGCTCTGCCTTGGAGTCAGCTGACTGTGCACCAAAACTTCTTCAAATTGTGAGCTAAAATAAAATTTTCCTCCCTTAACTTGGATATTTTGGCCCAGAAACAAGAAAATAACTAAGACAGTATCTTAGATGGAGAGTTACGTTAGTCAGCTTTCTACCACTGTAACAATTTACCTGATTTGCTCAATTTAAATAGAGGCAAGGTTTATTTTAGATCATGGTTTCAGAGGATTAGTCCATGGTTTCTTGGCCTTATTGTTTTGAGTTTCTGGAGGCATAGAATATCATGATGGGGCATGGAGCACAGGACACCTATTTACCTCATGACACTAAGAACAAAGAGAGGGGCAGTAAGGGATGGGGTTCCAATATCTTCTTCAGTGGCATGACCACAGTGGCTAATTTTCTTCCACTAGATCACCTTGAAAAGGTTCTCTCATCTCCCAGCATTGCCACATGATAGTAACTGAACCTTCAACACCTGGGTCTTTCAAGAATATTTCAGAACCAAACTACATAAAAATGTGAGTCAGAGTTAGCAAGATAAAGACAGGGTAAGAAATAGAAATATTATATTTGTGTTTTTAAGATACAAGTGGAAATATGGCTCACTAAAACACAGAAAGGGATGATTCAGTACAGAAAGGGGCTGTAGATGTGGGAGAGAAAGAGACTGATTACAGTTACAGAGTCTCTAAGAAAGAGGAAGGAGAGAACCAGTTGGCGGAAAACTGGAACCTGCTAGGACCTGTGCTTCCATTGGTGGGAAGGAGGGACAGATTCTCCAGTGTGGGGGAGAATCTACAATTCTAAAGTAAGGTAAATACCCTTTCTCAAAGTCACATTTTAAGAATGCATCTTCAGTTCACTTCAGTGCTTCCTTCTAGAAGGTAGAGATTTGATACAGTTACTTATGCAGACCCTTATCTCAAAAAATGGAATTTGGCACAGACACACAAAAGAGACTCTATTACCTTTCTATTTGCCTCATTCAGATTTATAAGGCTACTTAACCTGAACTTATGAGGTTCTTTTCCTTTAAGATACTTGGGTCAAAACCAAGAGGTGCTGAAAATTTCTAATCTTGGTGAGTCAAAGTGGTCAATCCTTCCAGCAAAGCTTTACCAATTATATCCATTTATGCATTCCCTGCTCTGCTCTGTGCCCTCCAGCGTCACGGCCTCCTGATCCTCCATCCAAAAGTATTTATAGAATATGTTTCACAATTTAACAGCTCCCTTTGCTTGTGGGACTGATAAATAAGATGTTGGAAGCATTTGGAAGAAAGTGTGACTATACTTCATGTCCTAGTGAATTAGTAATAATGTCCACATTATAATAAAAATGGATGAGCATGAAATGATTTATTTCCTATAAGAATATGAGGATGTTTTACATGGGTTGTGCAATTATTAAGATTTGTCCCTGGTCTGGTCTAATACTGACAAGCACACAGCCAGAATCTGTCTAAATCATTTCGCCAAGAGCTTTCTGAAAAGCAAATATAATTCCTAAAGGAAACCTTGATGTCTGTAGTCTAGGGAGTACCCAGTTGGACTTCAGGACAGGCGCCTATTCTATGGCTGTGATAGATATACTCCAGTTATACTTTTGTGGCTTAATACCTTTTTTCATAATATTAGTTGTAATTCCCAGACTCTTGCTAGTTTTAGGTGCATTCATATTGCGTATTTTAACAGTTTCTTTATTGAAAGGCTCTAATGATTACACATTTGCAAAGACAGTTGTGGGGAGGAAAAGAGGGCTTTCCAGATACTCATACTATTGTGATGACAGAGGAAATTTGTACTGTTTATTCTTGTGGGGTTGGTTTTTTCTAAATTGCAAAATTTTTTCACTCAGTAAAATGCCTTAGGTTAAATCCAGGTTCTTCAGGTTCTTTTTTTTTTTAATGAGAAAAACTAAAAAAATATGTAATAAAAGTGCGTCAACTGCCAAGTGGCAGTGTTGTGACTACCACAGGCCGCTATAAAACCCAGATCTGGACAAACTGGATGAATTAAACAATTCCCCAAACCCTAAAATTGAAACACCACATTGATAACCCATCACTGTGCGTTGTTCACAATCCCTGACAGCAGCTTGTGCACACCATCTTGGAAACTTTTCTAAAATACAGGCAACTCAGCATTTGTCTGAGAAAAAAAAGTTTTGTGTCCTGTACACACGTAGAGAGAAATACTACAAGACATCAGTCAGGACGGTTGGCACTTTCTTTACCGTGCAGTTGGGAATATCTGTGTTACTTCCTCCGTTTACCACTATCGCAGTTACCTCCGCCCCCTCAGATCACAGTCAATTGGAGCCCATTACTTTTCTTCCTCCTCCTTTTCTTTTTTAAGCCATTCCTCTTCCCCTTCCTTTTTCTGTCTTGACTCTTGTTCCTTCTCTATTTTTTCCTACTTTACACGTTTGTCAATACTCAGTGTAGATTATATTGCCTAATAAATTAATAAAATTAATTAAAGAGTCTATTTTATTAATTTATTATTATTATAACTTTCAATACTGACCATTCAGTATATTTCAGGTGTCACTCACATCATTTTTATATTCTCTCATTGCACATATATGTGAGTGGTCAAGTACATATATAAAATATTGCACTAAGGACTAATTCAAGGCAAGATTTTAAAAATTAGAAATACCCAACCTGTCTCTTGTCTCCTATTGGACAAGTGGGATGTAAAGGCTGTGATTTCCAGTGCTGGCTTAACGTCTTTGGGACTCTCAGGGCTGCAGAGGCTGATAGTGAGTTCTCTTTTCTCATGAGATAAAGTCTCATCCCGCGGGAAAGCCACTCACCTGGCTGGTTCCTTGAGTATCAGGATCAGCTGCACTATGCCCATCACTCTGATGGGTGGGCGCACCACATTCCCAGGCCAGAGAGTCATTCAAACACCCTAACCTGCCACGCAGGGGCCCCTCATCCACTTCTTGTTGTGAGGCTGGGCCTGGTGCAGCCTGGCGGGGCTACTGCCTTCTCCTGCTCCCTGCCTGTGAGAACGGTGAGTGACTCTGCTGTCAGCTTGGTCAGGGAGCAGTGCTGGAAACTGCCTACTTCTGTCCTCCTAGAATGAGAGTGAGCATCACATGCTTCCAGGTTTTAGTCAGACTGAGAGCCTGTTCCCTCTCCTTAGCCTAAACTCACATTTGCCTTTACATATAAATTTTAAAAGAGCAGAAAGTTGTAACACTATTTAGAGGACTATTGCCTTTGTCTTTTTCAGATATTTTCAATAATTTTTCTGCACACACGCCTGCATATTCTGAGCTACTTTGGTTTATGCAGTGTTTTGAATGCAGTTAATAGAAGTTCCCTTTTTGGTAATTTGATCAATAACTATGAAAAAGAAAATTATTCCAGCAAATAAGTTGCTTAAAAAATTATGACTTATCAAACAAAACTGTCAGATTTGTATACAAGAAGTATATCTAAGAGTGGGCATTTCCTCTAGAAAAATCTCTTCTGGATTCCAGCTGCGCTTGGAGAACTGTGGAGTTTCAAGCAAGCAGGCAGGCACACACTATCCCCGGAGCCCAGCCTATTTGGGACTCTTGTACCATCTGGGTGCAGAGTAAGGGATGGGTGGACCTGCATCCGCCTCCCCATGTGTCTGGAGGACTGTGGATTTCTAAGCAAGCAGGCGAGCATCACCAGTTCCAGAGGCCCCGCGGCCTGTGGTAAGTGCACAGTGCCCTCTTGCCTCAAGCCCAGCCTGTTTGGGACCCTCGAGCCTTCCGGGTGCAGTGAAGTGGTTAAGTAGGTCCGAGGCACCTACATCCATCTCCCCATTCCAGCTGCACTGGGAGAACTGTGGAGTTTCAAGCAAGTAGGCGGGCGCACAGTGTCCCTGGAGCCCAGTCTATCTGGAACTATGGAATTCTAAGCAGGCAGAAGACCTCCACAGGTTCCAGAGGCCCAACAGCCTGGGGGAAATGGGTGCCAGAGTCCCAGGAGCTGTGAACATAGAAGTGGATTTCCAACAGACCCTGAGGAAGCTTTCAAATATCACTTGAAACACAGAAATATGACACAGGAAACTGACAAACGTGTTTCCTGAAACACAGGAAAATGACAAAATGAAAGACCAAATTACAACCTCAAACATCCAGCCCATCTCAAGAAACCCTAGGAGCAATGTATATAGAAGAAAATATATGCCACACACCTCAAATATCAGACATAATAGCTACTGAAATAAACAAGCAACTCCAGGAAGCCTTCAAGGAATTCAAACTTGAAATAATCTCCCAGGTAAAAGAAGAAATAATAATAGAAATCAAAGAGATTCTGAATATATTTAAAGAAAACACAGTTAAAAAATTGGAGGAACAAAACAAAAGATAGAATCCCTAGATGAGCAATATAAGAAACAAACAGAATATATAAAGCAGATGCACAGAAATATACAGGAAATAAAAAACTCCACTGAAAGCTGTGAAAACCACCTCAATGAAAGTGAAGATAAAATTTCAGACCTTGAAGACAGGATTGCAGCTAGTGAACAGGAAAAGAAAGATTTAAAAATAACAAGGAATCAGGAAATAACAGTTCAACAACTGCAAGATGAGGCAAAGAAAAACAACATAAGATTGATAGGGATTAATGAAAAAGAAGGGGACAACATAAAGGATGTCAAGAGGATATTCAGAGAAGTAATAGCTGAACATTTCCCAAGCATGAGATCAGAAACCAACATCAGGTTCAGTGAAGCTATAGAACTCCAAATACTCATAACCAAAATAAAACTACACACAGACATATAATAATCACCATCCCAGAAATCCAACAAAAGAATAGATTATTAAAAGCTGTCAGAGAGAAAAGACAGATCACCCATAAAGGAAAACCTATCAGAATCACAGCAGATTTCTCAGCACAAACAATAAAGCATCGAGCAAAGTATTCCAGATCCTAAAGCAAAATGATTTCCAACCTAGACTGATGTACCCTGCAAAACTATCATTCAGAATTGATGGTGAAATATGATACTTCCACGACAAAGAACAGCTGAAGAACTTAATGACCACCAAGCCAACCCTGCAAAAAATATTGAGAGACAGTTTAGATATACAAAGGAAAAAACCACTAAGCAAAGCAGATAATTAAACAGAACAGAAAGATAAAGATGCAACAGCAGAAAGATAACATGTCAACAATAAACCAGCATATAACAGTTATAACCATTAATGTAAATGGTCTCAATGCACCAGTCAAAATAAACAGACTGGCAGAATGGATCAAGAAACAAAATCCAACCATATGCTATTTAAGTAAACCCATCTAACCCAGAAAGATACTCACAGACTGAAGGTCAAAGGATGGAAAACAGTACTTCATGCAACATGAATCAAAAAAAAAAAAAAAAAAAAAAAAAAAAAAAAAAGCAGGAGTAGCCATTCTGTTTACAGACAACGTGAACTTTAAACCAAAAATGATCAGAAAGGACAAAGAAGTTCACTCATTAGGAGAAAACTCCAAGAGGAAGAAATAACTATCTTAAATATACATGCACCAAACTCCAGAGCACCCAGTTATATAAAACAACTATTAACAGAAATGAAAACTCAAATTATCAGTAACACAATTGTAACAGGAGATCTTAACACACCATTGACACCAAGGGACAACTCAACCAGACAGAAAATGAGCAAAAAAATAGCAGAACTGAATCACACCTGTGAACAAATGGACTTGATAGACATACATAGAATGTCCCACCCAACAACATCAGAATATACATTCTTCTCAGCAGTACATAGGTCATTCTTTAAAATAGACCATATATTAGCTCACAGACATATTTAAATAAATACAAAAGTGTTGAAATCATCCCTTGCATGTTATTGGATCATAGCGCTTTGAAATTAAAAATTAACAGTAAAAGATACTGAAAAAATCCCACAAACACATGGAAACTGAATAACACACTTTTGAGTAATCAGTGGGTCACAGGGGAAATTAAAGAAGAAATTAAACAATACCTACAAGAAAAGGAAAATGCAGATGCAACTTATAACCGAAATCTGTGGGATGCAATGAAAGCCGTCCTCAGAGGAGAATTTATTGCACTGAGTTCCCACATCAGGAAAACAGAACGAATACAAATAAATAACCTGATGCTACACCTCAAACACCTGGGAAAAGAAGAGCAACTGAAGCCCAAAGCCAAAAGAAGCGAGGAAATTATAAAAATCAGAGCAGAAATCAATGCAATAGAGACTAAGAAAACCATCCAAAGAATCAATGAATAAAAGAGTTGGTTCTTTGAAAGAATAAATAAAATCGATAAGCCCCTAGCCAACTTTATTAAAAAAACGGAAGAAAAAGCTCAAATTCATGCAATAAGAAATGAAAAAGGTGAAATCACTACAGACCCAATAGAAATACAGAAGATCATCAACACCTATTTTGAAAAGCTCTACTCTCAAAGGTTTGATAGCACAGAAGAAATAGACAGATTCCTAGAAACATATGAAGTACCAAAGCTAGATCAGGAGGACGTAAAACTGTTGAATAACCCAATCTCTGTTAATAAAATTGAAAATGTAATTAAGTATTTACCTACAAAGAAGAGCCGAGGCCCAGATGGATTCACTGAAGAATTCTACAAGAAATACAAAGAAGACCTAATGCCGACACTCCTCAAACTATTCAATGAAATTGAAAGGGAAGCAATCCTTCCTAAGTCATTCCTGGAAGCAAATATTACTCTAGTACCAAAACCTGAGAAAGACCGAACTAAAAAAGAGAACTATAGACTAATCTCCCTAATGAACACAGATGCAAAAATCCTCAATAAAATATTGGCAAATAGGATGCAGCAAATCATCAAGAAGATTACACACCATGACCAAGTGGGATTCATCCCAGGCATGCAGGGATGGTTCAACATATGTAAATCAGTAAATGTAATCCACCATGTCAATAAAGTCAAAAGTAAGAATCACATGATCATTTCTATAGATGCAGGAAAAGCCTTCGATAAGGTCCAACATTCATTCATGATAAGAACTTTACAGAAAATTGGAATAGATGGTCTTTACCTCAATATAATAAAGGCCATTTATGACAAACCAACCGCCAGCATCATACTAAATGGCCAAAAATTGAAAGCCTTTACTTTAAAATCAGGCACAAGACAAGGATACCCTTTATCACTCCTATTTAATATAGTACTGGAAATACTAGCCAGAGCAATTAGACAATAGAGAGAAATCAAAGGGGTAAAGATATAAAGAGAAGAAGTTAAATTTTCATTGTTTGCAGATGACATGGTACTCTACATAGAAGACCCCTTAAACTCCATTGAAAGACTCTTAGATATAATAAATAAATTGACTAATGTAGCTGGATACAAAATCGATACTCAGAAATCAATAGCATTCCTCTATACTAACAACAAAATCACAGAGAGAAATAATAGAAGCCACACTCTTCACACTAGTAAAAAAAATGAAATATTTAGGAATTATTCTTATGAAAGAAGTGGAAGACCTATACAGGGAAAATTATAATACACTGAAAAAAGAAATCGAAGATGATCTCAGAAAATGGAAAGACATCCCTTGCTCATGAATAGGAAAAACAAACATTGTGAAAATGGCCATTCTCCAAATACTGTTATACAGATTCAATGCAATCCCAATAAAAATCCCATCAACATACCTTTTAGATCTAAAGAAATCACTCCTAAAATTCACCTGTAACCAGAAGAGACCTAGAATAGCAAAGGCAATTCTAAGCAGCAAATGCAAGGCAGGAGGCATCACAATCTCTGACTTGAAGTTATACTACAAAGCAACAGTAGTAAAATCAACATGGTACTGGAATCAAAACAGAGCCAAAGATCAATGGAATAGATTAGAAGATACAACCACAAGTACAAACACACTCAACCACCTTATCTTTGATAAAGGAGCCAAGCAGATTCACTGGAAGAACGACAGTCTCTTTAATAAATGGTGTTGGAAAAACTGTCTCTACATTTGCCAAAAACTAAAACTAGACACATGCCTATCACCATGTACTAAATTAAAATCTAAATGGATCAAAGATCTGAATATTAAAACAGACACACTAAATCTATTGGAAGACAAATTGGGTAGAAACCTTGAAGACATAGGGATAGGTAGAGAATTCATGAACAGGACGCACGGGAAATACTTTCCAGAATCAATAGCTGGGACCATCTCTTATTAAAAAGCTTCTGCATGTCAAAATAAATCTCCAGCATAGTGAAAAGAAAACCCACAAAATGGGAAAAGATCTTAGTGAACTCCCCCTCAGACAAGGGACTTTTGTTTAAAACATATAAAGAATTTAAAAAACTCAGACCCTCAAAATTCAAAGATCCAATCCAAAAATGGGCATCTGAGATGAATACGCACTTCTCAGGTGAAGAAATACAAATGTCAAATAAATACATGAAAAAATGTTCATTATCATTGGTCATTAGAAAAAGCAAATTAAAACCACACTGAGATTCCATCTCACTCCTGAAAGAATGGCCAGGATCAAGAAAACCAACAACAACAAATGCTGGAGAGGCTGTGCGGAAAAAGTAACTCTCCTATACTGTTGGTGGGCGTGTAGACATGTACAACCTTTGTGGAGGTCAGTCTGGAGATTTCTCAAAAAGCTGGGATTGGAAGTCCCATTTGTTCCAGCTATTCCACTTCTAGGCATATTCCCAGAAGAACTGAAAGCATCATACCACAGTGATATATGTGCACCTATGTTTATAGCAGCACAATTTGTAATCGCCAGATCTTGGAAACAACCTAAGTGTCCATCAACTGAGGAATGGATAAAAAAGTTGTGGTATTTCTATACAATGGAGTACTACTCAGGTATAAAGAAAGATCACATTGAGATATTTATCAATAAATTTGCGTAGTTGGAGACTATACTCATAAGTGAAATAAATCAATCTCGCATGTGTCAATACCAAAAAGTTTCCCTAATAAGAAATGATTCAAATATAAAAAAAAATGTGGTAATCATTATTCCCCATTATGTGGCCTTGAAGCTTTATAAAGTTTTCACTTATTAATTGGAATTGCCTTATTCTGGGCTGCTTGATATTATTTCCTGTGATGAAATGAACAGCTATTTTGAAGAAAACAAGTCATCATAATAGCTAGTGCTGATTTACTGTTATCTTGTTTTGAAGCCCCACCCAACTATGGCTCTTCTGTCTCCATTCGTTTTATCATGATGTATCTTGCTGGATTTTATTATATGTGGTAGTATAAACAAAAATTGTTATAGACAAAGAGATAATATAGAAACCCTTGTTCATTTTCTGTTAGCTGGTTTTAAATACCCTACAGTGCTTTCATCCACTTGAATCGTTTTACACTGACTTGATATGTTTGATTGTAAAGTATATGAAGTTGTATTCAAATATTTTAAGGAAAAAAACACTATGGTAACTACTATTAAGTCGGGTTATTTGGTGGTGAAGAACTAGGTTGCTGAAACTGTCATTGTTTGACCTGCATTGTTACGTTATATCCTCTTTTATCTCAATCTCTCCCTTATTCATTAAAAAATTATTTAGTTATTTTTTATGATTTTTTTAATTAAGGGGAAAATAAAAAAAATTAGCAGGATATATTATAGTAACTTTTTTATTTCCTATTAACTTGATTTGAAGTCCTGTAATACTTCCACTATATTGCTTTGACTGATTAGACTCTGTTCCGTTCTATATGATAGTATCAAGTATAAGGGTATAGGCAACTACTTTGAAGGCAATAAGATTCCCTAGGATGCCCATTCTGGTTTGACTATTATCTTCTTTTGAAATCCTGTAATGTTTACAAGGTTTAGGTTTTATTAGTCTTGTTCTCTACTGTTTTGTTCAACTTTATAATACCTAATGAGATAGACAATTTTTTTTTTAAGAAAGCAAGAGGCATTATGGTAACCATTGTTGATAACCTTGTACTCTGTTTTTACATCATGTGCTATGTCTCTGCTTGGTTTTGACTGACAGCTTTGTTTTGCCATATTTGACTTTATTCTCTTCCAAAAAAGTAATAAGAACTATGGAGTAATAAAACCCAAATTTTGTAAATTTTGTTGTAAAAAAAGAGAGGGAAAAAACGTGCTCTAAAGGATACAACTGCAAGTGTGTTTAGGGATGTTAAATAGATGATCATATTAATGTTTTTGGTTGGATCATTGAACACAACTGTTTGCAGTCTCACTGTTTGAATGTCCACTTTGTATGCTTTGATCCTGTGACTTGAACAACTATATCTAAGATGATAATGTGTAATCTATTAACTGGTGATTTCTGTAGTTCTGTATTACTTGTACCCTTACACTGTTTTGTTTTGTTTTGTTTTGTTTTTTCTCTTTTTCCTATTAAATAAAATTTTAAAAAAAGAAAAATCTCTTCTGGAAGTGAATTTCTGTTAAAAATTAGGAAAGAGTAGCCAAGTCTCTCAGTAGTATAAACCACTGGTGTATGTTATGTCCATGGTCTCTTTGCCCAAATTATACATCCTAAATCAGAGCAGGTTCATTCATTCATGCATTCATTCATTCATTCATTCAGCACGTATTTATTGTTCTCCTATAAATACTAAATATGGTAGGTCTTGAGAGGATGTTAAAAATTACGTATAAAATAAGACCAGACTAAGAAGTAAAACTCACCTCATAAAATTAAAGAGTTTTAAGGTTGCAAAAGATTTCAGAATTTTTAAACCAAGGCTCAGAGAGTCACAGGGATTTGTGAAAGATCACACAAATCCTGTAAACCCCACGGGCTGTGGTACAGCTGTTCCCAACACTGTATTGTAACAGTGGTTCAGTGAAGGACAGTGACATAAAGAGCAATTCTCTTTAAAGTGTTGAAACATACAAAATAATGAAAAAGTTACAGCAGATAAGAGATACATGCAGGTGGTCCTTACATGGGAGAGACCCACGAACAAAGTTGGTTTTGAACTGAGTCCAGAAATGGCTTAATATAACTTTCATCTGCAAGGTAAAAAGTGAAGGACATTTTTATTAAATGGTACTTCAGAAGCAACGTTGTCTAGCATCAGGAATGTGGTTAGCATACACCTGGGTCAGTAGGGTTCCTGACAGAATTAAAGATTAAATCCTGTCCAAAAATAAAAGTAGATACTAAAAGCAAAAGTTCAAAAAGACAGTAAGTCCATAAAAGTGTCAGTAAAGTAATATTTCCATGGTGTTACAGAGTTAATACAGCTGTGGGATCCTTCTAAAATAATCAAAAAGGTTAGGCACCTGAGATGCAAGATCAGCATTGAATCAAAGTTTGTTGTCTGCATAGTGAGAAACCTGAAGCACCAATTAACTTTTATTTCTGCAAGAGTTTCTTTAAATTGCCTTATTTATCATTTCATTCCCCACCTTATCAAAATTGATTCCTGCTAACTGCCAGAGTATGTTCACAATTGTTTGAACCAATATTAATAACGATTGTCATTTATGGAACACCTACTGTGTACTAATGCACTGTTATACAGATTAAAATATGTTTTTCTCATATTGGAGAAAGTGATGTCTTGTTAGGACAGATGTATGTCTTTTACTGTTTTAGCTAGAAAACAAAAGCTATCCATCATTTATTCCTAGAGAGAGGAAGTAGGGTACACAATTTGTATCACATGCTAAGAGTGACTCACCTTGGAAACTGACTCACATTTGTGCTTTGAAGCTGTCATTTCCCATCTGAAAAGATAATCGTAATATGGCCAGAACTGACAAGTGGTATTTTGATGTAAACAGTGAGCAAACGAACAGATCAATAAGTGCTGAGCAAGGCATGCTTCACCTCAGATTATATTGACTTACTACAAAAATAATGGAGAGCCCAAATGAAAATGTGTTATAGTTTATCTGAGTTATGGTCATAGCAATATATAAGATAATACATTAACTCAGATAAGACTTGCTGCAAAAGAAGCATCAAGAACAAATCTGAGAAAATCAATTTGCAAGCACCTTCATGGAATAAAGTTTCTGAAAAACAATCAGTACACTGTACTAAAGAAAAATACCTGTCACACTTAGTGTGAAGTCCGGGACAGACAAGACTTACATTTTTTATTTAAGGTAAAAATTTGACCTTCAATAGAGGTTATTTTAGTGATGTCATTATTCCAAGGCATCAAGTCAGTCTCCAAACTTAGCACATATAGGAGGACGATAAAAAGTGGTGTTTCAGCCAGCCTTTCTGGTAAGCTGCACAAGCTGCCTGGGTTCCTGGGAGAGAAAAGTCAGACAGGCCCTCCAGGAGCCCACCAGCTCAGGGCTGAGAATCAGATTCCATGTCTCCCCTCTCCTCACTGAAGCACCCTGGCTGGTTCAGAGCACCGGCTGAGTTGATAGCAACAAGGTACATAAACAACTAAATGTTTGTGTTTTTTGGTTGATTTTGCAGGCCTGGGGCCAGTAGTGTGAATATCTCTTGGGAAGATGACAGTTTGCAGTATAGCAAATATGGGAAATTTTCTTCTATCTTGTCTTTGAAGCCTAATACTGTTCTGTTTTGCTTTGTTCTAAGTAATTGTTTTGCTTTATTTGATATTCTGTTTTTATTGGTTTTATTCTGTTTGTTTTTGGTTTGATTTTATTATGCCTGATGGAATAGACAACTATTGCGAAAATAGCAAGATACTCTATGGTAGCTATTGTTGTTTTCCTAGTATCCTGCTTTGAAGTTCTGTATCAATTTTAATGCATTGTTCTGATTGGCTTTGTTCCATTTTGTTTTGCTGGGTTTTACTATCTTTAAACTAAAAAATTTTTTAAAAAATTTAAAAAGTGGTGTTTGAGAAGTTCTTATGGGTGAGTGGCAGTGAAATGCACCTCAGTGAGTATGGTGGTTAATAGCTTCTACTGCTAACTATTTCATTTCTGCCTCAGTATAAGAGTCAAGATTATGTTTTCAGTATGTTTTATGAAGACCGTGATGGAAGGGACAGATTATTCATTCCCAATGTGGGCTGCCCTTACAGGAAATTTGCACCAGATCGCCCTGGCAGATATCCTGCACAGGATCATTACTTTGTTTTTTTACTGACAACTCTTTCCTGCCAGTAAATCTTTTGTACTCCTAACTCTGCTTCTTCGAGAACTCAGTTGGCACAGACTTATGAAAAATAATGCATTAAAGCAGCCAGTAAAATGGGATCTGGAGAGAGGATAATTTACCACCTAGTAGGTGATGAGGTCTATATTCTAGGTGGCAGCATGCTGATTGTAGGACTCTACTCAAGGCATAAAGTACTGGCCCAGTTACTAAAAATTTCATTGATAATGACACTAGAGAATTTTTCAAGGAAGAAGATGCAATGACAGAGCAAACAAACAAACAAAAAACCCACATGGATGGACAATATTTGTTTTAATTGTGCTAAAAATGATTGAAGACTGAGGCAGAATTTTCATGCCCACGTCAGCATCTTGCTTGAAGGTACATGTACTTTTCCAGGTCAGGGAGATGGTCCTGAAACTTTGGCTACACAATTTTTTTGACATCTGTAACTCTCCAGAGATTGTCCACACTTCATTATGAAGAGCTAGCACCTGAAAGCAACTCTTCTTTGTAAGATAGTATACACTCCTCTCAGGATAAGAGCCACATCTTCACTTGACTCTCAGGTGAATTGCTCAAATGAATTTGAAGCATAAAAATGCTGGGAATATCTTGGGCATAGATATGGGAGTAAAAGATTTGATATCAAATGATTCCTCGGAATTTGCAGCTACAAGTCAGCAAGAACTGCAGGAACACAAAGTTATGGAAATGCTGGTTTCAATCACAGGAACACAGGAAATAACATCAAGAATCAATAAGACTATTAATATGAATAAGGGAGAGTACGTTGCTTAGAACATATTGCCAGGATAGTGGTTTATCACTGGAACAAGCAGCTTATGTGATAGAAGCTTACGTGATAGAAAAAGTGAGTCCTAGAAATGAAGGAATCAGTGGCTGCTGCTGAACAGAGTGGACATGCCGGAAGTGCTGTGTGAGGGGGCAGAGGAAGGGACAATGAAGTTTGAAAATAAACATCTTAAAATGAACACACTGTGAACTGAGAGACCTGCCAGAGGATGCAGAGTAAAGCGGGAAGGACACACCGCTAACTAGGTCCACTGGAAGGCACTGATGACGAGGGTGTCCAGCAGCACTAGAGTGTGCAGAAGGGGCTGTCTTTCGAAAGAACGCATTTACGGGAAGATTCTGTGATGGAACTTGGATTTTCCTTAATAATAATAAAAAACCGTCAGTGGTCATAATCATTGCAGGCAATCGTCACATGTGTGTAACATCTCTTTTGCTTTTGCTTTCTGTCATTTCCCCTTTATTTTAGACTTTTATTTTAAGTTTAGGTTTCTGACTAGATTTCTCATATAAGAGAGACCATGTGATAACTTTCTGTGTTTGATTTATTTTTTTCTATATTATGATCTCAAGTTCCATCCAATTTTCTAAAACTAGCACGATTTATTTTTGCTTTATGGATG
Organism: Cavia porcellus; assembly: GCF_034190915.1. NCBI lineage: Eukaryota > Metazoa > Chordata > Mammalia > Rodentia > Caviidae > Cavia > Cavia porcellus. The sequence continues at coordinate 42,142,537 of NW_026947513.1, read as the reverse complement.
AAAAATAGTACATGTGTGTATATACCATATTTTCTTTATCCATTCATCTATTGATGGACATCTAGGCTGTTTCCAGAGCTTATCTATGGTGGTTGTGCTGCCATAAACTCAGGCGTGCATAGAACACAGTAATATGATTTCCTCAACTTTTTGGAAGCTTACCCAGAGAAGCACAATTGATTCAAATGGAATTTCTATTTTGAATTCTTTTGAGGGATCACCATTTTGATATCCACAGTGTGTGCACTAATTTACATTTCAATAATCAACACAGAAAGTTTTCTTTTTCTTTACATCCTGTCCATCATTTCTTGCTTTTCTGTTCTTGATAATAGCCATGGAATCTTAGAATTGTTTCAGTTTGTAATTTCCTAACGATATTGAAAATATTTCGATGTATTTATTGGCTATTTGTACTTTGAGAAGTCTCTATTCAGCATTCTGGTCATTTTTTAATTGAGTAGATTTTTAGGGGTCAGTTATTCACATATTAATCCTCTGTTAGAAGCACAGCAGGCATTTCTTCCCCATTTTGCAGGTTGTCTTTTCAACCTGTTGATTGTTGCCTTGGCTGTGAAGAAGCTTTAAATTTGGTGTGGTCTCACTTGTTTAGCCTTGATGTTATTTCCTGTATTACTGGACTTCCTTGCAGAAAGTCTTTGCCTGTGCTGATGGCCACAAGTGTTTCCCTGTTATCAGACAGTGACATGTCAGTGCAAGACAATATAGACACAAAAACTGATTTACAGTTACATGCAGTTCCATACACACATGTGCCCCACCATACACTCTAAAAGAGAAAGGAAAAGGTAAATTTTAATGATAGTGTTTATATACAAGAAGATAAAAGGGAAAGTACAGAAAGTGTAGACTTGTACTATATATATATATATATATATATATATACTTTAGATGAAAGATTGTTTTCTCTAAACTAAAATGTCAATACTCAGGTTCAATTGCAGTGTTAGTACTTTGTGATAAGTAAGTGGATTTCAGGTTGCTGTTTAGACTGTCGGTCTCTAAATGTTCTCCATCACTGGTTTAGAGGGTGTGTGACATGAAGTAAAGAAAGAAGAGTAAGGGAAGTAATTTAAATGGATATAAGAAAAGAGACAAGGAGATTGAGTCCGATTACTGACCTAAGAGACTTTAAGTTAGTGTACTCTACGAAACCACCTGCAGCTTGGGAGAGCCTAACACGAGGTGGCAAGATAGGATAGGCGGTTAAGCACTGGCCACCACACACACACACACACACACACACACCTGCTTCAAAAAGAAACACTGAGAAAAGAAAAGATCTAATGTTGCTCCTCGTGATAGCATTCATACTGGAGTCTAAATTAGTCCGATTGCTCCCCTTCCAAGATCAAATAGGAGAGGCTGTGTACACCCTGGGGAGAAGGGTGAACTCCACTCCTCTGTGCTTGTGTCTGGGAACTCAGGTAGGTCGAAGGGTAGTTGAATTAATTCCCAACAACTGGCCCAAACTCTTCCCCACCTGCGAGTGAAGGGTCCAGAGGACCCAAAGAGTCCACTGAGATTTTCACTGTAACACTGTTCCCTAGCAGAAATGAATCCAGGTATATTCGAGATTAAAAACTAGAAAAATACAGGGTAAAAAAATTGGAAAAAATGTTCCAAAGAGATATGAGAGAAGATTAGAAATATATGGAGTAAAAGGTCTTGAAATATGGAGAAATAAAAGTAACAAAAAGTGCTGACGTGTTAAATATATTCTGGCAAACCACAACTAAGAAGCAGCAAAGTAATATTACATTTAAGAATAGTAACAAAATATACTTTTTATTATAAAGAACAACTATACACTCAGAAAGAATGTTATCTCCAGAGAAGTTTGAGACTGAAAGTATAGGTTTATACTTTCTTCTAAATTCTGGTTGATAGACGACTAATTAACAACATTGGAAATGTTGGAATTAATGCATTAATTTGTAGTTAATTTTTAGCAGTGCACCAATTCTTTTGTTTAAAAGTTTCCTCTCAGAAACAGAACACTGTATGAATATCCATGAAATGAGGTGGAGAGATAAATGGAATATTTATATATTCATAGACATAAATAAGAGCTAAATATCTTTAAATTCATCCCATGAAAGTATATCAGATGCTTCTTTTAAAAGTCAACAGTTGCCATCAACAACTGGGAAGACTGGTAATATGGTGAATGAGTAAAAAGAGCAAAGGAAGTGAATACTAACTCAATGTAGAACAGATTTCCAAGCAGAGGTATCTTTAGCTGGTGTTAAATTCCATGTTGTTGGGAATATTCAAGCAGAAAGGAGATAAATGCATCACTGGTGTTTTGGAAGAGATTTGAACATTGGCAAGAAGTCTGTCTACATTCCTTTAAAACTTCTTCCTATCGTAAATTTAAGAAGTGTAACTAGTATCTGACAGTTTATTTCTTCAGCACTTGTAATATGCTGAGTAATTCAAAACAAAAGAACTAAGATTTAGAATATGCAAGCACTTTGCAAGGTTTAAGATTGATACAAATGAAAAGATAACAGCAAAAGTGAAGGTTTTAAAATCTGTGTGTCTAAGAGACTGAAAAATATGTATAAAATCCTCATGTGTTGTCTGTAATAACAGAATTTTGGTCTTAGCTGGAGTATGGGACAGCAGAAATTAAAAATTCTTGAATGCTTTTAATGTCCTCCCCAATGCTATGACTCTATATTTGAGTTTTTGCTGTCTTTGGGAGAATATAGAGTTTATTTAGATTTCTATTTTAAGTTAGGATAAAACTGTTGGAAACATAATGAAGAAATTTATCATGTTTAGTTTTATTATTTCTCTTCACATCACAGCTATAGAATGGCAAAATATCTAGCAAAGTTTTATTTTGTATGAAAAAACAAAAATGATTATAAAGCTATATTATGTTCATAAAACTAATACAAAATGAATTTTCATGACTCTAAGAGTCTTTTAAGGCCCATTTGAAAGTTTTAAAAGGCAAAAAAAATTGTTTTCAAAGTAATTCACAATAGTTTGTCATTTGTTATTACATGAAAATTTCAATTTGTATTTACATTTCCTGTAGATGTTTAGATGTTTGTAAGTAGATTAAATACAACTTAGATTTTGGTGACTGACTCCCAGAAATTGTAGGACAGAGTGAATAGACAGCATGAATTAGGAAACTATTTTGAGGTAGGTCATAAAGGAAAGAGAGAGAGAGAGAGAGAGAGAGAGAGAGAGAGAGAGAGAGAGAGAAGAGGAAGGCATCTTTCAGTTGTGAAAACTTACAGGGTTTCAACAATTTGCTCTGCACTGTAAGCTGCATGTTTTCAGGAATCACAAGTCTAGCAGGTAATAATTTAGTTTGAGAAATAGGAATCACCTTTTCAAGATAAGCACAATAGTGTCATGGAAGTAATACAGGTTTTAGAGTATAATATTATTGCAAATGACGTTTACATGTAGATCAAGTATGAATTATTTCCACTTGAGGAGAACTGTGTTTATTGTTTTATTCAAGTAGTTTTAATGCTTCTAGTAACTTTGAGGAATTACAAAAAATATGTCCATGTTTTGGCTGGTTCAACTGGCCAAGTACAGAACAACATCCAAGTACAGCTTGAAGCATTTATATAAGTGAGGTAGCTATATTACATTGATATAGCCTAAAAAATTAGATGTTAATGAATGTGGAAAGCTAAAACTTCAATATTAATTGATTCAGAAATAATAGTAGAGGAACACACTGCATGTATTATGCTTTTCTCTTTGTAAATCACTCCCACTTTACTCTGGCAGATGGTTCATTAAATCTCTTAATTGAATAGATCCTCTCTCCTCTGGAATCACTAACCTGCATTTCTACTGCACTTCTATAAAACGCCAATGAAAACTTTCTCATTATGAGAAATCCCACCTCTGAGATCCAGTGTTTGGCACTCCTCTCTCCTCAGATTGTAATCTTTTTAATCTATCTCTCTCTTATAAATATGTGTTCATTGTACATTATGAAAACATGTTATTTGAAGTGGTTTGTTTTCTTAAAAAGCATATATTGGTTCACTCATTCAATGCTATAAAAAAGTAAATATTAAATTATGAAAATTAAGTTATTAATTTTATCCCTGTCAACTTAAATGGATGTTCTTGGATTGGAAATAACATTTTTGTATACTGATTCATGGAACTGACTTAATAATTAAAAAAAGGAACTCCTAGTCAGTATTATATCCCAAAGGTTTTTGAGGTCATTTTTTGTGTATTGTCAGTGCTTATCAGTATTTGGATTCTACTGGCAATATTACAATGGAGCATTTTTTAAACAGAGAGTATAATTTATAAAGCACAATTCTATGGATATGTCTTCCTTTAGGATCAGCAACATTTAGTGGACATAACTATGATTTAAAAATTTGTTCTTGAATCATCTACTTGAAGCAGAAATGAATTGTAAGAAAAGTAAACATAGTTCTGATAGAAAAATAATTTCATTGTCTTTTAGATGAGACCACTGACAATATGTGTAGTACATAGTTACTAACGATATTCAAAGTAGAATATCTAACTACTGAATGTATCTAATCATGGTGCTGGGATCTGTCACTATCTTCTGCCACACTTTTTCTCTAGAAGGCTGACAACTAAAGTTTGTATCATTTTGATATTCTGGTCTTTCTATTTGTTTCAGCCATTAAGAGACACCAGCATGAGATCAATGTACAGAAGAACATGGAGGCTTAGAAGGTACCATGATCCAGCAAAACAGAATAGGGGAACATCAGTCAGAAACAAGCTGGTGAGAGTAATACAGGGCTTTAAATCGAGATAATGGAAAGTCATAGTGGGTTACTATAATATATCCTGCTATTTTTATTTATTTTTCCTTTAATTAAAAGGATAAAAATAAAAAAGTAAATAATGGAGTGGAGATTGAGATAAAAGAGGGCATAACAGCGAAACAGCGCAGATCAAAACATAACCATTTAAGCAGAATAGTGTTTCACCATCAGATAATCCTGACCTAAAAGTAGTTACCATATTGTCTCTTTCCTTGAAATCCTTGAGTACAACTTGTATACTGTAGCATTAAATATATCAAAACTATGTAAAACCATTTAAGAGAATGATAGCATTACAGAGTATTTAGAATTGACTAACAGAAAGTGAACAATGGTTTCTGTATAATCTCCTTGTCTTTAAAAGGTTTTTGCTTATACTATCGTACATAATAAAATCCAATAAGATACAACCTATTTAGACCAATGGAGACAGAAGAACAAAAGCTTGATGAGACTTCAAAACAAGATGATACTGAATCAGTATTACCTATTAAGATGTCATTTTCTCCAAAATAGCTGTTCCTATCATCCAATCTTCTCTGCCTCATTTCTGTTGAGCTCTTTTTCTGTCAGTAGCTGTCAGTTTGTCTTCTTCATTTTGTTCTCTGCTCCATTCATTGTGGCCTCCTCGCCACTATTTTTGGATTCTTTGTATTTTTCTTTTTTTAGAATATCCTGCAATACTCTCTGTAGAGTTGAATTGGTGGTTGCAAATTCCCCTAGTTCCTCTTTATCCTGGAAGCACCTTGTTTTTCCATCAATTTCCAGGGACAGTTGTACAGGATATCTCAATCTTGGCTGAAGATTACTATCTTTCAAAGCCTGAAGTATTTCCCCCCACGCTCTTCGTGATTTGATGGTTTGTGCAAAGAAATCTGCTATAATTCTGATGGGTGTCCCATTCTCGTTGACTTTTATCTACTTTTGAAGACCTACAATGTCTCCAATGTTTTGGTTTTGTCGATTTTGTTCTTTACTGTTTTGTTCAATTTTATTATAACTAATGATATAGGCAATTCTATTAGAGATAGCAGGAGGCATTATGGTAACCATTGTTGATCACCTTGTATTATGTTTTTACATTATCTATTATGTCCACCCTTTTGATTTCACAGATTCTGTTCTGTTATGTCACATTTGGTTTTACTCTTTTCCAAAAAAGTAATAAGAACCGTGGGAGAAATGAAACCCAAAATGTGTAATAGTCACTGTACAAAAGAGAGGAAAAGAAAGTGCCCTAAATTATATAACTGCATGCATATTTAAGGGTATAAGATAGAAAATGATATCACAGAGTTTTATTTGATCATTGAACAGAACTGTTTGCAGTATCATTGTTGGAATGTCCACTTTATAAGCTTTAATTTTGTGACTTGAACAATTATTTCTAAGATGACAATATGTAATCCATTAACTAGTGATTTCCTACTGTTTATTTTTTTTCTGTAAATCTGTATAACTTATACCCTTTCTCTGCTTTTTTTTCCTCCTTAAATAAAATTAAAAAAAAAAAAAGGGTACCATGATCTCTCTCTGTTTTCCCTTTCTGCTTTGTCAACCCTGATTCTACCATTTCCTCTCTGACAGGTGGTTCTCCATTCATGGCCTAAAACCTCCCTTACTAATAACTTGACATCACCTGGCCCCTTTAATCCTAAGGACTGAGCCTCAGTTACTTCCTCCTTGCTGGGGCACAGTACCTGATACCCACAAGTTAAAGAAGAAAAGGTTTACTTTGACTCACAGAATATAGAGTTTACAGTCTATAGTCAGTAAGGTTCAAGGCAAGATGGCATGGCAGAGGCCACGGCAGAGGACGAATAGTGCACGTAAGGAAGCATGAAGCAGCAAGCGGCAAGCCTGCCTTCCCTTTTTCTTCCATTCAGACTATAAGCTCGTTGGCACCCAAACCCAGCTTAGGCCTACTGTCTTCAGTAAATCCATTCAACCTCACTAGAATGTGAAGAGAGAGCAGCTAAGCTAGCAATTGGTCATTTGGGACGAGGCAAAGGCAGTTGAAAAAGAAAGAGCCATGTATCAAGCTGCTCCAGCCTAAGATTGCTAGGCAGAGGATTGTCACAGGACATCAACTTACACAGTGTCTAAATAAATGTGCGGCCGTGGCTGAGCAGTTCTTCTGCCTCTCAGCCAAAGAGATAGCTCTATTTGACCTCACCTTGCTGTATATTGTCTCTTACCTTTATTTCTCCATCTTCTCAAAGTCCCCCTTCACTCTAGAATTGAAGAACGGCCACTGATGCAACACTAGAACTATGCTAATCCAATCAGTGGACTAATCCAGTTATCACACATCCATACCTTATGTTCACACACCCCAATCCAGCCACCTCTAAAATTTCTATCTAAAAAGTTCTATCTGTAAATGCATGCAGCTTTGGGAGAACGTCTGAATTCAAGCCATAACAAATAGCAATGGTTTCCAGTAGTTAATAACTGAGTGCTTTAACTTGATAGCCTGATTCCCCTTAAATCTGTGTGCACCTCTGTCGATGGTCCCTTTGCTCAGGAAATATTTAGAATCACCACACATTTCTTAGCAAATATTTAAAATTAACATTTCAATATTCATTTATGTTAGAGAGAGTTTGAGAAAGGCTGAGAAGGATAAGATGGAAAAATAGCCTTATATTAGCTTAAAATACACTGACTTCATGAGATATATTGTGGCTTTAGTGACGTGTGTGAGATCACCTATTTGAGGACAATATGAGCTAAGTGATCATTCTGACTACCAGATAAATCATAATGCTACAAGATGTGGAACATGTCAGTTAGATAATAATTACCACTGATTTTATTTGACTTGGACAGAATGGAACTAAGTTTAGCAAGGTATCAGGATAGATGGAATCCACCATGGTTGTATAATATCATGAAATAATTGTGATTTTCACAACCAATTTTCATAAATTCACCCACTCAATTGGATAAACATGTTAGATGGGCATATCAGAACCTGAGACTCTGCATTGCTCTCTATTCCTGCTTCGAGGTACCCAGATAGCCTCACAGTCTAAAAAGCACTATGTTCTTTGATTCTAATATATCAAGAGCTCATATACCTCAGCAGTATACAGCTCTGATTATTTCAATCCATTTGAATTACTGATGAGCAGTGTTACAGTTTGTCAAATCGTAAGTCACATCAGCGTCACAGATCAACTTAACTAGAAGACTTTCGACTTGGACTGCTGACAGTGGTAAAACAGAAACGGCCTCTGCTTAATTACCATCTGTGTGGTGTTGTAGTTAACAATGCTACATCCACCTACTGCCTCCTGAGACCTAATACCTTCCTTAGCTTACATTTCTATATCTGAATTACTTTGACTACTTAAACCAGGCTGTAAGAGCCCCAGGCAGAGCGCAAGTCATCTGAGTTCCTAAGAGCAGAGCACACTGCTTCTGTGTTGCAAACAATTCAGGAGTGAAACTTTGCAGAGAATCTTGTCTGATTGACATCAACGGAATAACGAAACCAATTGCAATGGGACTAAAATAGATTCTTGTTATAACGTTCTTAGTTTCTCTTGACTGATACCATTAAATTTGTTTTCCTTTTTGCACATGTCTGGACTAGGTACTTGGGCTGTGGAAGGAGGGTTTCTTCTGTCTTTCTGCTTCTTGCTTGATATTTTTCACTCAGATTTATAGTATTAGGCTTATGGCGCATACACTCTCCCTCTTCCCATTGAACATCTGTCCCCTTTTTATGGTACCCTTCAGAGAACTGAGATTGAAAGGAAATATTTCTATCTTAATAAATGGATAACTGACTGAGATGTGAATATATTCCCCATACATAAAACACATTTTAGAAATGAATGAGTTATTCTAATTTGCAGTTGTCCTTGAAAATTAATGGCATGCAATTAATAATATGCTAATTCATTTTATTCTCTGTTCCATATGGTATTGGCTTGGGTCTTGCACTAAGTTTGCCCTTCTGAAAATGATTTAGAACTAATCCCTTGTTATTGAGAAGCACTAAGCAAGAGACAAGTAATATACTGGGTAGAACCCTACACAGAAAGCAGAGACTGGTTTTGCTTATGTATTTATTGTACAATTTTATATGCTACTTCATTTTAAGGATGTGACTGCCTGAAAGGTAAAATTGCCTTTTAATATTAATTTTAGAGCTTTCTTTCACACAACATTGGCAAAGCATATAACCCTAAGATGGAGAGTGCTAACAAATGCAGGATACAGAGGATGTTTTATCATTGCAAATGTGAGGAATGTCTCTGCTTCAAGGACTCAGTCTCAAATTTTGTCTCATCTTATTTGAAAAACTCAAGATTTCTGTTTGAATTCATTGAACATTCACTTTTTTTCAGGAAGACCAGGTCGCCATACAAATTGATGATGTCCACAAAGTGTTGAGGAGCTTGGCAGTTCTGTTTGTTGTCAAGTGTTTGGTCCTTCTCCTAGCAGTGACCTTTGACAATGGTTCATCCCACATTTTTAGTCTCTTTCTTGTTACTAATAAGGTAGTTCCGTCTCTCTGCTTCCTATTATCTGTCTCTTATTTTGCTCTTGATTTATAGTTTGGGTTTCACAAAGAGATCAAGTGTGGTGGGGGAGTAAGGGAAGAAAACGGGAAGATGGAAGAGGATGAAAAAAGGAATGAAGATGTTGTATGCACCATATGAACTCTAAAAGATACATAAACACTACGTACTAATGAAAATAAAAGTAATTAGGTATCAGCACATATTTACAGTATTTAATCAGTAGAGCATGGCTATTGACCAATCAGGAAAGACACTAACTGCAAACATCCAGAATAGTTAGGTAGAGCAATTTGGCTGAATAGCTTTGTTCTGAAGGTAGGATTAGCTTACAGAACACAGAGAGTTAAGGATCCCTGTGCCTGCCATAACTACAGCTCCTTGGCATTCTGGGTTTTGTTAAATTCCCTGGTGTCTTTACTCTACCAGAGGGCTTTCTTTACACTGTACAATACAGACAGGCAGTGCTGGACAATTAATACCACCAGAAAAAGCAATTAATAATGAGTGGAATTTGTGGTATAACTACATCAATGTCCTCATCCTTCAAGTGGGACAATTTGGCAGTATGTTCTGCATTGTTTTCCAGAAATCCTTAGCACATCTGTGACCCTGGAACCCCAGTATCACCTTGTTCATTAATGCATATTTTATTGGTTTCCTGTCTTATAAAACCTTTCCTTTCCAGTGCTTCTTACAATTACCCAAATAAACAAGGAAGGCAAAAATCAAGATATAGTGAATTTCAATAATGAATTTCTATTTTGTGCACAAATTTGATAACTTTCAAACCTCTATCTCCTCCTGGTTCCTCGAAGTGGTTGATCTAGATATTTGTGTTATGCAATCACTTCCAGGTTGCCACTTCCCTTTGAAACAGATAGGTGCTACCTGCTAGGCTTACCCACTAACCACTGTACTGCACATTCACTGTACAGGTATGTTGCAATGACAACCTTCTCCGTCTTGGTGTGACCTTATGAAGCATGTGTCTCCTTAAGGGAAACTCCCATTGGTGAGCACCCTGCACTCCAGTGAAGGCAGTAACCCATAGCTCCATCTCCCTGTGATTCCACGACAACTGGTGGAGCACCCTGCTTCTGCAACCCTCCTATCACCCCTCTCCAGAATCCTCTTTTCTCATAGACCTGTCAATAGCAAGCAGAATCTGTTACTTCATGTGTTTTGCTGTGTTGCCTCCTCTGTGTCTCACTCAACTTACACAATGCAATTTTTCTTCTAGAAAAGATTTCCTAGGGAATGGAGATCTAGAGAAGAAAGTGCTGTTGGGAACACAGGGACACACATTTGTCTGCCAGTACAAGAAAATTTTCTGTGAGAAAGACGGTCATGGGCCATTTAGGCCATCTGCTAGGATGAAGAAACATCTTGTGAAAGGCACATTGTAAACCTCAAATCTGAGCTCTCTCAGTGCAGGCTTAGGGACCTCAAAACCAAACTGGAGAGAAACATAACACAGTGGGCAGCACTGAATTCTTGAGAAGGCAGGGCTGTGTCCTCGCTGGTATTAATATCCATTCCTTTCACTACTCACGTCTTGGTTGACATCATCTGAGAACTCACAGAGATGGATCTCACTTAATACTGCCTTGAACCATGGGACTCCACATTTTAGCAAAAGAGAGATATGCTCATGAAATTTACTTATCTGTGGCCATGTCCTTGCCATTTCATCCTTTGAGTTTGAAGTTGCTGGCCTGGAGAGTTTGGAAGTAAGTCTTTTTAAAGGCATTGAAAGCATAGCTCTGCAAGGTTAAGACACTCCTCTTTACCAGATGGCATCGTTTTGAATTAGTGTCCGTCATGTGATGCTGTATTTGTGACAGTTAGAATGCATGGGTACAGAAACAAAGGCACAGTTCATAAATGCATCCCTGACTTTTTCCAATGACGCACTTGGAATGTATGTGCTTCCTGTATGCTATGACGAATTAGAGGTCTTTTTTTCTTGGAGGAGGGATAGACATTTCTACCAGGGGAACAGTAGTACTCCCACTAAATAATGTTGGGCAGGTTATTCATGGCTTCCTGTGTGGTTTCACTAACAATGAAAGGAGTTACTCTACTGATAAAGAATGAACTCTCAGTATAACAAGGAGATGTGGTTGCTGTTATATGATAAATATAGATAGCAGCACATTTGATATTTATAAGTTCCTGGATTTCTTGATGCTTTTAATTCTTAGTGGTAACTCAATGGCTACAAAGCCACACAAGGGAACAGCATCAGGACTTGTAATTCTGAGGCAGGCAGAAGTATTGCCTATGCACTTATAGTCAGTAGAGGTACTGGTAGGTAGAGGAGATGTACAGTGTCAATTATAGCTCAATAATATTTGCAGTCCTAATAATTTTAGGGTGTAAGTTTCTATGTTTTGGTTGCTGACGTTAGTCTTGGTTGTTTGGTTTTGAAAGAAATAGTTGAAGAAACTATCATCTTGAAGAAACAATGAAGGGGAAACTTGAACTCACCCTGGGAGATAGGTGAACTTGAATTTTGTAGGTAGTAACTACAGCAGATATACTGAAGCCCAAAGCATATCATGGTTTTCTAGTTTGACTACTGCCGTAGCATTCACTTTCACAAGCAGAGGCATATATTGAAGGCATTCTGTTTTAAGACCCTGTGGACCTCAGCTCAAGGGGTATTTTCATAGTCTTTGCTCAGGGTTTTTTTTTTGGGGGGGAGGGTTAATATACAGAGATTAAATCTTAACAAACAGTGAATGGAAGTTCCAGCATAAATGCCCATAGATCACAACTACTTTGAGAGAAGAGCTTTGAAGCTTCTTTTACTTTGCCTCCAAGTTGTCAGTAGCACTGGGATCCTGGGGTCTGCAATGGCAGCCTGCTAATTAATGCAACCTAAATTAGTTTTCTTTTCTTCCATCTCACATTTCTCTGCTGCCTTAATGGTGGATCAACTCTCAACTTCCATATTTGAGCTGGATAAAGAGTTTTGAAAATGTTGCACTTTTCTGATATTTTTATTATGTAGGAGTATGCTGTGTATCAACAAGAGGAAGGCCCAAAAAAACCTGTCGACCCTATTCAACTAAAGCACTTTTTAATCAATTCCTTTTCTTCAAGAAATTGGGTTCCTTTGATAATATTTTAGAGAACATCTATAAGAGATAAAAATTTTCTAAACTGGTTCAAGTTTTCTATCTTTTAAACCTTTGTGAACATAATAGGCATCATGTATGAATCAAAACTGTCTTTCCCAACACTCAGCTTGAGCCGTGGAGACAGGAACCATACCTTCCTGCATATATTAATAGACATTGATAGCCATTGGCATTTCTTTACTCTCCTTCTAAGGAAATAGTGTGATTACCCATTACAAGAAAGAAAAAACTCTCTAGTGTTTCAATAGATAGTGTCATCATGCAGTTTATCTCCTACAATTCTTTAGATCCCTCAAAATTCTTCCTTTGCCTGGGATGGTCATATCATGATTCTTACCCTTTGCTAATCATGACCCAGCACTGGATATCTGCCTTAAATCAAACTTCCAGTTCTCAATACATTCTGACCTTTCAGCACTCCCACTGTGAAAACTCTGCAAAGGTATAATTCTCACCTGTGTTTGTTAAGCAATAATACAGCTTCGTCTTTTCAGAAGGTTGTGTTTATAATGTTTGCAGAGCTAACTTTTGTTAAACTGTTTCCTATTACACTTGAGAAAACTGGCCTAAGATTAGTGGTGTCTTACTAGAAGCTAGGAACAATTAAAATACGATCTCACTATGCACCAAGTCCTTTGCCAAGCACTTTGCACGACTATCTCACTGTATTGTTATGAGACTGAGTATAAATGTACACAGCCAGAACTTACTTGACCATGCATCTCTGGCCTACATGCTCTGTAGCAACTGGGAAAGCCACATGTCACCCTCTGCATGACGCTGCACAGAAGGGCCAGGACTCTGTGAGCTGCAACCAGCTTTCCTGAGCTATTGCCCTGCCTCTGCTTTGACCAAGAAATCTGAAAGCACTCTCCAAACAGTGATGTGGGATAGATGCTCTGTTTCTAGTTAATCTCCTTCCCTGCAGGTCACCCTGCCAACAACCAGAGAGGACATCGAGTTTTCCTTTTTTTTTTTTTTTTTCAACTAGGAAGCTTTTTCATTTCCTCATTTTTGAGTTTTGAAATGCCAGTGGTGCTGGCAGACTTGCTTGCTCTAACAAACTCTAAATAAACAGCCTCAGTGTTCTCATTTGTGTAGTCATTGTTTATTTCCACAAATAAAACACTGTATGAAGTAACAACTTTTGACAAATGAAAACACTGAGGTAAAAAGAAATGAGGAAAGTCATCTAAGTTTCACTACTGGAAGATCTGCATGAAAAACCTCTGATCTGACTCGATAGCTTGCTTTAACCTCTGCTCTGGAAGTAGTGCTAAATCTGTGTTCTTAACTATGTTGTTTAACAAGGTGAAGCTTTTCAAAAATGAATTCTTTTACAGAATAAAAGTTAATATATCATGTATTGTTAATGGCCAAAATGTTACTCAGAGTACAAGTCATAAACAAAAAAAAATTCTCTCTTACAAAGTAGAACCAAACAAATAAAAAAGGGCAAAACTTTCTTTTCAGTAAACAGAAGAAGTAAAGCTCTGTGACCCTGGATACCAGGGACAGCTAGAGAATGTCCCACTCTTTGAAAATACCTTGCTATAGAGAAAGAACATTTTCTCACTTGATTTAGATCAGATCCATGTATGCTTCCTTTATTTATCTTTGCCAAGACCAGATAGTTGTTTTTCCCCATCAGTCAGAACAAAATGTAATTAATGTAACTAATTTTAGTCAGACTTCTTTCTATCTCCTAAGTGACTGAAGTTTGACCCTTCTGGGCTTCCACCAACAAACGCCTCTCCTTAACTGAGCTGACTGACAGGAAACACACACATATTTCTTGACCACCTGTCCCATTGCACCACTTGCGCCCTCACACTTAATGCATTCTGCATTTGTTTACCATGAATCTGAGGGAAAATTTCCCTCTGCTTAATCTCTGAGATGTTTGTACATCTTGAGGTCAAAGAGTTCTTCCTATTCTAATGGCTTTCCTGCCTCATTTCTATAGCTCTTAGTAAAAAGGTATAACAATCTTTTTGTATTAGCTTTCCATCACTGTGACAGAAATGCCTGGTAAGTATCTATGTAAAATCACAAGCTCCAGTTCTGGTCAGGTGGCTCTGTTGTCCTTGGGGCTGTGATGAGGCTGGATATCACGGGAGCAGCATGTGGTGGAGCAGAATTGCTCACCTCCTGGCCACCAGGAAGCACAGAAGGGCCTGGCTTTTGTAACAGATCTCCTCTCCCAAAGCCAGGAAGCTAGGAAACCACAGATGGATCCATCCGTTGATGAGGGCAGAACATTCACGACCCAGTCACTTCCCAAAGACCCTGCCTCTGTGTGGAGACCGAGCTTTCAATACATGAAGAGATTTCAGATCCGAATGCACAACCTTTTATAAATTTTTTTCCTACATTCGAATCTGGGTTTGATTTTATTTTCTAAGTCCAATATAAATGTAATCCAAGTCATATATGCAATTTGAAAATTTCTAACAGTTACATAGAAAAATCTTATATGGAGATAAAATTAATTTTAGTAACCTACTTTTTAACCATGACATTAAAAATATCATTTCAGCATATAGTTAATATAAAATTATTGGTGGACTACTTTGTATGCTTTTTAATTTTTAATACACTTGGAAATCCAGTGTGTGGTTTTATAATTATAGAATATCTCAGTTTGAATCAGATGCATTTTAAATGCCCATAACAGTTGCTCTTTGAATAATACATTATTTTTGTCTCGCTCCTAGGAAAGCCTTTGTTTCCCATCTAGACTCAATTTTTCTTTTTTTCTTGTTCCCCTTATTCTTTTTCTACTTGTCTCCCTTTTTTGTCTACTTAGGAAGTTTTCATATTTTTAGTTTTCAGATATCACCACATACAGCAGATTTTCTCTTTCTCTGACTTACATATCTGTACTCTTCAACATTAAAAAAGAATAAGAATACAATTCAGCAGACAATTATTTTCTAACATCAAATTCTTTAGCAGGAGAGGAGATGTTAGTTGCTTCCAAAAACAAAAAAGCCCCAACCCAACAAAAACCAAAACTAAAACAAAATACTATAGCTACTTAACCCATATGTGCAGAAGTAATGTGATAAAGAACTCTAAGACGGCTAGGCACATTCAGTTGGTAGAGCTGATGGGACACCCAGAATGGAATCCTGCGGTACAAGCTTTGGAGAGCTTGTAATCGACCAGAAAATATTGAAGTAGGTCTTACCTGAAACTTTAGTGTCTGGTGCTCTTCTTAAAAAGCATGACTGCAATACCTGATGCTTCAGTGTTTATATTTGGGTGTGTCCTGGGCATCTGTGCAAATGGAACAGTAGCTTGAAACTTCTGCCACTGATCAGGCATCTGTCTGGGGCTCACTCTGAAATATCACCATACACCCAGCCATTGAGAGAATGGGACTGATTTGAGACGCCTCTATGGTCCACATTGTTCAGCAGCTTTCCCAAGGACTCACTGACTATGGCCTCTAACGGGACATTGTTTGCCAGGAGAACCCACAGGGGCTCCACGTTTGGCTCACCAGCCACAGGGATGACAGGGCCAATACATCCTCTCTCTCCCTGGAGGGTTGTGTTAGAGATCTCTCGCTTACATTCTGCTTCATTCCATCCTTTTTTTCTTAGTTTCTGCTTCTGTAAAACAGTACGAGCTCCATGATACCTAAATGACACTTTAAAATCATCTAACGCCATCAACATCTTTTAAAGATGTAGTGTAGTGGCAGGTATTGTGCTCAACCCTGAATATGCACAACCAAGTACAAAACCTAAGGATTTGACACTTTAGAGGGGGTTATAATGCTTGGCTATAGTAAGGCTACAGTCACTATCAAAATATAGCGCTGTAAATGCGGGCCTGTGAGTGAGTGCGACTCATTCCACTGGGCGCTGAAAAGATAGAAGGAAACCAAACGATGGTATTTACAAGTGAGGTGATACTTAGGGTGAGACAAGAAAAGGTAGCTCTCCAGATACCCCAGTAGAGGCATTAGCACCACTGTTCAAGATAACCAGCCAGGAGGGTGGAGGAGAAGAAAGCAGTGGATAACTCTTCAGCTGTAGACCGGGGTAGGTTGTGAATATGATGGAAAACCATAGTAAAAAATTTGGAAGTTCTCTCATGGCCTCTTGGCAATCAAAGGATATTATGATATGACATATTATAGTATGATATGGGGCACAATGTGGCTGCAACCTATAAATGTGATTTTGAAGAGGGTAGAAAATGATTTTAAAAGGGATCCTGACAAATATGCAACAGATGCTTTATTTTGGACACTTATAAATGTGCCTATTTAATTCTGCTTTATCTGATACATACCTGTTATTTTAATTTTGCAGTTCTTTCAATAGGTGACTGTGGATTTGCTTAATGGGCAAGCTTGCTGGTTTCCTGTGTGTGAGACTGTGTTGGAGGTAATCTGGATGCAAAGTGTGAGTTCATCTGTTATTTTATTCATTTTGTTCTAACCACTATGGACAATCTTTCATTACTCTTGGTAGCCAATCAAGCTTTATTAAAAAAAACAAATACAATAACCACTAAAGCCATTTCTTCTGCAGATAAATTTACAAAACTTACTGTCTGGCTGTGGTACAGCTTCTGTCTGTGTTTGATCACATAGACACAGGTAAATTAAAAAGTAAAAAGTCTAGTCAGTATTTATCTGAGAGGCACATAGTGACACATTATGAACATAGATATATAGTGAGATACTAAAAGATACCAACAGAGCAAGACAAACACATACTGAGATATTTCTGCTTCGAGATATAAGAACTTAGCTCAGTATGTACTTGTTTAAATACATAGCATGTATGAATCTTGAAAATGATATACTGAATGAAAGAAGCCAGACATAAAATTCTGTTTATTGTATAGGTCCATGTGTATACAATATCCAGAATATGAAAATCTATAGAAGTAGAAAGATTAGTGATTACTGGTACTAAGGAGAGGGAGAAACGGGGTAACGTCTTAATAGACAACATTTTTCTTTTTGAGGGTGATGAAAGTGTGCTAGATTTAATAGCTATAGCTGCAAATCCTGTGACTACTGAATTATGCACTTTAAAATGGTAACATGGTGAATTTTGTGATATATGAATTTTATTTCAGTTTAGAAAGAAAGAAACATAATTGAGGAAACAAATGTATGAAGAAAGACATAAATATGGTGTCTACATGTAGCACATAAGGAAGAAAGTAAAAATTATGCATAAAAACATATATCAGAGATTCCCAGGGAAATGAGAGAGAGATGCAGATTCACAGAGACAGGAAGAGGCAGAGAATGTACGAAACCAGAGTAAAGGGGAGATACAATGATAGCAGTGAAAGACAGCAGCATCAATGTAAGCAAGAACTTCAGCTTGAAATTAATACTTCATTAGGCAGGATTGACATCTTCCAAAGTAGATTTAGATTACGAAAAGATAATTAGTTTTTATCAGACCATGGCAATGACACAATATGCAAAATGAGATTTGGTCACCTAATCCATTATTGAATAAAAGAATATGTGAATGGATATAATTGAAATCTGGGAATTGTGAGAATATATATTGTAGTTGTACAGAAATATTCACCTTTAATATCCATGATATTGCCTTAGGAGTAAATAATCAGCATGTCAGTAGAGTGTGCGAAAAAATAACGTTTTTTTCAGGAGTAAATTTAACTAATTTCCTGTACACCCTGTTTAGACTTGATTTTTGTTTTCAGTAGAAAGTAGTTTCACTATTTCAGTTGATAACATTTTCCTGATAAAGCGATGTTATAATGTGCCATGCCTTGTAGCTTGCTATTAATTTTAATACGAATTTAGTAAGTATGAAATCCTTTGGGCTTTTGCAACTGAAAGCTACCAGCTGTGCTGTTCAGGGAAGGTGTGGGTAGGTGCAATTGAAAGCTGCTCGGCAGCTTTCACGTTTCTGAAAGGAGCTGAGTATCCTGTAAATCAAAACCAGTTTGTGATCATGGTCCTTCCTTGAGTTTTCTCCTATTTATTATAATTTCATCCATTTTTATTTTTTGATGGACACTGCATTGGTTCAGAACATATGCTACCATCTCACTAGTGAGTATTGTGAGAAAGAAAGTTGAAGTCTCACGGACTGTGGTTGGAGGAAAAACCTGCTCTCTATAGCAGGCTGACTTCACCTTTGCTTTCCAAGGTTATGCACTTTATTACACACCCAAGAGAAGGCTTCCAGCCTAGTGTCTCCTTACTACCAATGAGGTCCTCTTATTGTTCACAGGCGTGCTGGAGGCCACCTTTCTTCAGCTTCCCTTCTTTTATTATCCTCTTTTATCTCGCTCACTTTCATCTTATGCTTTCTGTTTGGCTTATAAAATGAGGAAGCGGCAAGCAAGGAGGGGTAAAGGCCGTGACTCAGACAGTAGCCAGTAAAGCTTCTACAGCATCTAAATCTTTTGAAGAGGGTTGCAAAGTAAAACAGAAAGATACTGCCACATGAGTGAGATGAAAGAATTTTGAGGGAAAGTAAATATATGCACAAATAAAGATTATCAAATTTAATGTTTGAAAACTGGAGACGTTTGTTGAGTGGAAGGATAAATATTGATAAAGGAAAACAGTTATGAGCTCAACATATCAACTATACGCGATGGACCAAGCACTTCCAACGATAAAAGAGAATGGCTTTGCAGTGGAGTGTCTATTTTAATCCAAGAAGCAATCTTAACCATTAAATCGCAGTGGTATGAAAACATACAATGAATAAACGGTAAGAAAATTGGTTTCCCCTTGATTGTAATGATAATCCATTAGTACTGCATGGTGGGATGTGGAAGGCAGTTGATAGTCACCAAATTATCAACTGTCACGTGTTATTTGTCAAACTGATTTTGCATAGACCTGACTCTGCTGATTCATTCCATTTTTACTTCCTTCCTTCTTTAGGACTTTATACTCTTGATTTGTCTCCTAACTCCCTGACTGCTTTCTGTTTTTTTAGTTGGTATTTCACAGAGCTTAGATCTTGATGTAATTCTTTTCTTGTGTTTTATGCCCTCCATGGGCCAGATGAATTTTACAGATGAAGGGCTTTCAGTGACAAAGGAAAATGGCTTTACTATGGAGCATCTGTATTGAAGATCTTTGAATTTTATAGGCCTGCTTAGCATGTGTGAATTCATTGTACAACATACATTTGTGGTCTCTAAACTTCTACCTGTAACTCATAGTTCTTCTGATCTGTCTGATTTATCAAATGTTCCACCGGAATATTCTGCATCATCTTAGGTACTGGGCACTGGTACTAAATGCAGTTATTTCAAAAGGCAAGTCATGTAGAAGTGCACCCTTGAGCCTGAAATTTTGGCATCTTTGGATTCAACCAACTGGGAATCAAAAAGAAAAAAGAAAGACAAAAATAGTGTGTGTCTTACTTTTTTTACTCACTGCTGAGACAAGATACCTGATGCTCAAAGTTAGAAAAGGCAAGAGCCAACAGAAATCTTCCCTCTAATACCTCATATTCTGCTCCACCCCTGGGCAGGTGAAGCATTCACACCACCAATCTAAATGCTAAACAATGAGCCAATCACAAATGCTAGATTTGCATGAAGCTTGGGGGCCACTGACATAAACCATGGTATTGTGTCTGTATTATTATATGTGTATGGACTTTCCCCTTGTTATTTAATAAGCAATTAAGTACAATAACCATTTACATTGTCTTACATATTATAAATAATCTAGAAATAATCTGATTTGTATGAAAAGTAAGTATGCATTATATGAAAGCAGTAAGTCATTTAATATAAGAGACTTGGGAATTCTCAGATTTTGGTATTTCTAAGGGATCTTGGAACCCATATCTTGACTAGACTGATCTTCATTTACAACTTCTTATAGTATGCCAAGATTCAAAAATATTTATGATTTCTTAATCTAGGGACAGAAAACAAGTTATCTATTTCCTTTTATCTCTTATCTCTCTATTTTGTATTTTCATTCATTCTCTTTGGTAAATTTATTATACATTTTTATCAATATGATTTCAATAACTTTTAATAACTACCTGTTTTCTAATTTATCTACCCAGAAATAGTCTTAAAATCGCTAATATGACCATATTACTAAAAATTCAAAATATTTTAATGACTTCATATGAAAAAGAAAGCTTTGTATGACACAAAAAGCAGGATTGTGTTATGTCCAGTCATTTATTCCATCTTTCTTTGCTAATTCTGTATTTTAAACCTGAAGGCACCCTATGATAAATACCTCACAATTTCTCAACATGCAGTTTATCTTTTGTCTAATGCTTATTCTACTGCATGTGCTATTTCTCTTTTGAATCTGTTTTATTAATCTTTGATTATCTATATTTCAAGATCTAAATTAATCATCATCCTTCTATGTCTTCCCAAACTCTTGTTTCCTCCTTTTTAAAATCACAATAATTTTTTACTTTAATCTCCCTCATACCCCATTTTATCCTGCATTTTGAATTCCTTTAGATCAGGAATCTTGCCATATCAATGACAGTTAAAAAAAATCCAGCAATAATGTTAGTCTCTCTGGAAGATTTGAAGAACTGAGTGGCACAAGATCTGCCATGGTTACAAAGAAACATTCTGGAAGCTGTGCGTTGGCAAAGAGTTAAGGCAAAATATTTAGGTGTCCTCTTGCAGTAGACAAGACACTTAGTTTACATTAAGTTGGTTATAGGAAAGGTGGGAGAAAAGTTGTAGGTAGAATTTACTGAAGGACCAATGCTTTAGGATGTGAAGGGGAAAAAAAGGAATGAGGATTTTAATCTAATCAGAAAGATAGATAGAGACATTTCTAAACTAAAACACTATACCATCAGTGAATTTTGGGGATGTATGGAAATCAAGGGTTCAGTTTTGATGTATTAAATCTCATGTCTCTATGTACAAGTAGATATTGAAGCAGTGGTTAAACATATTATTATAAAATTCAGGGTAGAGTTCTGGGATGATACAAATTTGGGAATTAGTGTATTGAAAGTATGTAAAAATCACAAGGTAGGAGGTAATCTAAGAATAACTGTAAAGAAGAAAAGATGAAGACTTGGTGACTACTGAAAGGATTTTGCCCCAGATGGGACACTGTAGCTGGTGGGAGCCTGGGAGGCGCGACCAAGGGGCTCTATCTTGAGGTCACCTTTCCGGCCCCTAGGCAATTTACCTGTGGCGTGAAATGAATACCAATGGGCTACCTGTGCATCACTAATGCCCCTTAGGCACCACCCCAAGCCTAAGCTACATGTATGTCCCCACTCCATGTGTCTGCCGGAGAGAATGCCATACCCTGGAGGGTCATGGAGTCTCTCTTCACATTCTTAAAATAAAGACCACTTTTATTTCATACTTCTTATCTTTTTAGCTGTGCCAAAAATTCTATCAGGCGGTTCTCTTCCGTGCTGAAAATTCTATCAACTACAATATTTAGTAATGCAAAGATGAACACAGTCCAACGAAAGAATCTTGGGAAGAAGATGAAGGTAATGTAGAATACTCAGAGAGAGAAAAAGTGTTTTATAGGAAGTGATACCATATGCCAAATGCTATTAATAGGTCAACATGAGTTCTCAAACTTTATTACAATTTTTAAACAAAACCTCATTCATTCATTCATTCATTCCAATGAATGTACCTGAGAAACTTGGTATGGGAACTCTAAATAAACTATAAAAAAGATGTAAGAAGTAGGAAATAAATGGGGAATTACTAATCAATATTTATGCATGTCCCTGAACTATCAGAGAAATCTGAGGCAAAACATAACCCAAGAAGTCATTCCTCCCCTATAATCTGTGGCAGAATTATCTATCACATTTTCTGGAATTTTATTCAGTAAGAAAAGTAAAGCTCCTATTTTTCTATTTCAGACTCTTATGATGTACTCTTCTCTGAAGCTTTACTGAGAATTACTTTTATATAATTAATTGGTGAATGATAGAGTGGATTTGAGTAACATCCAACACTTACTGGCACTGTGTGAACATGCATGCATAATGATATTTTTCAAAAGGTTAATGCATGTATTATGTAAGCATGGCTTACAGTAAAGCTGAGCAAATTTTCTCCAAGAGACAAAAGAAAGTCAGCCTTCATTCTATGAGCTCAGAATGTAAAATTTCCAATACAAAATGGTCAAAGTACTAATAAAATAGATTTAACAATTTTTAATTATGAAAAGAATTCTCCCTTTTTAAAAAATAGTAGTTGTTAAGCTTATTGTCCTAATGACAATAATTTTAAAAAGGCAACATATTTGAATACTTCTTAATTTAATTTAATAAGGGTGAAATTTCTGTCTCATTCATCCCCTTTGGCTGGTCTGCTTTTTTTCCCAAGAAACAAACAAACAAACAAAATCACTAAAGTGATGCTTTTTAAAGTAAATGCTAGTAGTTATTTGTTGAGTGGATTCTGTATGTAAAGTTTATCTAGCTATTATGGTATCTTCCTTAAAGAATTTTAAAATATGTGAATCTGCTTTATATTTGACTGGAAACTACTGAAATTATCCAAAAGTAGACAGCTGCTGTTATGGAACACCTCTTCGGGGTGGCTCTGAAGAACAGTACTAGAAAGAACTCTCCCAAATGAGCAAAACTTTAAATCTCGAAGTCAGAAGGGCTCCAGACATGGCTCTACAGGTTTGCAGTCATTGCCTATTAAGAGGGCTTGGTTGTTTGGCAGCAAAGTGCGGAGGGTTAAAGATATGCTGGTAGCTCTGTCTGAATGTGCATAGAGTGTGAAATCATTTGAATGCTCACAGTAAGCACCCCGGGAAGAAGAGTATGATAACAAGGTGAGCAAATGACACATTCTATTCCCAACCACTCCTGACTTTGTCTAATGAGCTTACAGATTGTCTGTCATAGAGGAATGGAAGTTATTCAAGGACTCAGGGAATGGACTTCACTAGGAATAAATAACTACAGCCACCCATTACTAAATGCCAGTCGATCAAAAGGTCACCCTTTAACTTCACTGTTGGTGCCATTCTGTGTGGCAAATGGCTAGCCAGCTTTTATTAGTTTATGCCTTCTACATGGAAAGGGGCAGTTTTTGTTTTGATTGGAAAGGATGTTACTCTGCATGTAAACTTGCCTTTCTTTTCTCATTCTTTCAAAACTGTCACATGTAGATCTAGAAATGACTTAGCCATGTCATTTCATTCTCTGTAGCATTTCTTCTGGACAAGAGACTCATTTGACAGCAAATATAGTATGAAAATAGGCTTATAATTGGGGCATTCACTGGTTTTATCATGTTGTCCATAACCTTAAGGGACTGGGTTTGATAGTTAAGTAGCATTTTGAAGATTCAGTTTTTGTGCCCATTTTTGCAGTCCTTTGCAAGCTTGGCAGTGGCCAAAAGAATATGGCATATGTCCTGAGTAACCGTCAGTATATGATGTCATTTCTGCTATATTCAGGATTCCGAGGTATGGTATGAGAATTAAGATGCAGGAATGGCAGTTTTCTCTCACTGTGAGTACTGGTTGATGTAAGATTTTTCCTACTCTTTCCTTTTAACTTTGGGTTCTTCAGGCCTTAGTTCTCAAGATCTGAATGGTTTCACTAGGATAAAGAAATGATTAGACTAACATGGAAGGTGGAATTGCCCCGCCCACCTCCCAGTTGAGTTAACCCTAATCCTGTACCTGCAGACCATCAGGCAGATACCAGGGTCACCACACTAGCTATGATGATTGACCCTGTTTACACAGGGAAATTTGTTTCCTACTTCACAGGCAAAAGGAATTTGAGAATACAAGGAATTCTCTGGGACACTGCTTAGTATTTTCAGTTTCTGTGATTAAAGTCAGTGGAACAAACATAATCCCATACAGACAGAAAAGCTAACAGCCCTGACACTTCAGAAGTGAAAAGCAGGTCATCCCACCGAGCACAGTCCGTGCTAGAGGTAAAGGATACATCAAATTGGTAAACAGAGCATGACAGTATGAATGCTAGCTATTATCATGTGCCTAGTGAAAGAGTTGCTGGCCCAGACCGGACACTTTAACCAGGAAAAGCTGCAGCCAAGTTAGGGGGCTCCTGCCTCCCCCGCCCTCTATAGATTTACCTGTAACCCTATACCCCCATCCCTAGGAACCTGTTTCTGGCGCTAAACGTGTGCCAATGAAATACCTGTGCATCTCTAATGGCCTTAGGGCAC
Organism: Cavia porcellus; assembly: GCF_034190915.1. NCBI lineage: Eukaryota > Metazoa > Chordata > Mammalia > Rodentia > Caviidae > Cavia > Cavia porcellus. The sequence goes on along the minus strand of NW_026947513.1, from coordinate 42,117,844 downwards.
TGCCCTAAGCGTAGGCTATTTATATTCCCCCACGCCACGTGTCCGCGAGAGAGATCGCCAGATTCCAGCGGCCAGTGTGCCAGTCTTCTCTCCCCGTGTTCCCGGAATAAAGGCCTCTTTTGTCTTATACTCCTCAACTTTTGGAAGCATCTTTTATCCTTTGAAGATAATCCTATCACCTAGTTCCAGAAATAAGAACTCTCATTCAAAAGCATTTCTCTCTTATTTTGATACAACCATATTGTATATATTTCAATTATTTTTTTCCTTCTATTCCCCTATGTTCTACTATGATACATGGTAATAATAGCTAAAATTATATATATTTAAATTTCGGATCTCAAGGAAGAGTGTGTCTGAGCTAAGTGACAGATGAATGCCATCCAAACACAAATAGTGACTCTACATCCTTTTCTTGGGGAGAGAGTTTTCAATTGCACAGAGATATTTTCACCTGTATAGAGAACAATCATGTGATATTAAATGAATGTATATTCTGGTATTTTTACGGGGAAATGATGTCTGAGGGAGATGTGAGTATTGTCTACTAACCAGGAGCAGACTATTGTGATTTTGTTGTGTGCCTACTTCTGACCTAATCTGGACCTGCTTTTCCAGGATTTCTTTCCCTCTATGCTCTGGACGAGGGTTGATTTCAAGACAGAGTCACTGAGATTTGTAGTACAGGAGGGGAGCAGGAGCCACGTTCATGCTTAGGAGGTTGATGCATTCTCAGGCACATCGGTGACTGCTGTGCACAGTGGTGACCTATAGGCTCACCTTTCTGTTTTACTGGATCTTTTCCAATGGATTTGCAAATTCTGGGAAAGATTCATTCAGAGGTCTTTAGAGAAACACACCTGATCTATGCGGAAACTGCTACACTGCACTGGACGCTGGGGTATGTGGTGGTATGGGACTAAGACCATCTATACAGATGTGGACTTGTTCAGTTTACCCTGTAGGTTCGGTCCATCCTCATGGGTTTGAGTTTGTCTTTGCTTTGTCCTTATTCATGCTCATATTCCCTTTCTGACTGGGTGTCATTTTTTCAGGTCCAGGACAATATGCAAGGGACAGAGATGAACCTGAAGTAAATAAACCATTAAATAAGCCCTTAAATTGCCTGCAGAGGTTCTTCTACTCTGATGGAACATAAATGATAAAATAGTCTCTATTCTAGACAGTTATGTGTGCATATGTATATATGCATGTGTTTAAAATTAACTTTGAAATGATATGCTTACACATAACATTCTATCACATTGAGAAAGAGAAAGAGAGAGAGATATTGGAAGAGACTTCATGCAAGAGGGTGATATTTTATCCCACTGATACGTTAAGGAAATAGAAAACGGAGATGAGAGGGCTGATACTCACTGCATATTGAATGACTGCCGGGTATTGGTGCACTGAGAAACACGACAGTCATAAGTCTGACTTTTGGAATTTGCAGTCTAGCAGGAATGACTCGCATTTCTAATGTGATGCACCCCAGCTAGTGAAGTACTCTAAGTGGATGCTGTATATTTTGTCCTTATTATAACTAAATGACCCTGGGATGACTAGCTGAATCTTGAATGTTTTAAATATTTCCCCAGTATGGTTAGCATTTGCGCGGTAATGCTAACAAGGTTTAAGGATGGAGTCTCTGGGCCTGCCCTGGTTACCCGTTCTTCTCCCTTCACAGCTGCTTTCTGCCATCTGTCCCCCGGTTCCACTGAAGCAGCTGCTGCAGGGCCACCAATGAGCTGACTGCCAAATCCCGTAGACACACGGGGGTCCTTACTTTATTTGACATTCGTTTTCCATTTGACATTGTGGTTGTCGCTTTCTTCAAATTTTCTCTGCTTCAACACTACTCTAATTTCCCTGCTTTTTCTTAATCTGTTCTATTTTTATATTCACTGTTCAATAGCACCCCAAAGTACTGAAAATGCCCTGAAAGCAAATTTATCATCGCTTTTGTCTACATCCAATTGGTATCAGGTTCAGCACTGGTAAATGATTGAATTCCTCTGTGATGTGTGACCCTTCACAATCTGTGTGTTTTACATTCACCCTTCCTTTGCCCTTCTGTGCTTCCCTGGCCACTGGGAGGCTCTCTTTTTTAACCTACCTGCTCTACTTTTGTCTTTTTCTAATGTGTCCTCCACGTGACCACAAAACACGTTTCTAAGATGTAAACATGATCATTTACATTGGTTTCCATACCCTTCAAGAGACCTCTTAGATAAATACAAAATATGAAAACATGGCACAGACCATCCTGCGTGGTTTGAGACCTGACTGAATCTCAAGGTTTAAATTCCAACACATGCTCCTGTTTTATGACCCTAAAAATACTCTCTCATCTGCATAGCTAACATGTATTTGTGTATTAAGAGTGAGTTCTAGGGTCATTATCAGCTCATTCTTTCACTGGATCGAAGTTGATTGACCTTGTTTAATGTGACAGACGCTGTGATAGTTCTCATGAAGCCCTCCTAACTCGTTTCTATTTTTTACATCCTTTCTGGCAATCTACTGAATAGCACTGAATATTTAACTGTGCCCACTGGAACTTGGGTTCAAGTTCTCTCTTTTGTAATTAATAAATTTTTAATTAATAAAGATACTGCAATTAGCTGTGTTTGAACTTGTAATTTGTCCCTTGTATTGCAGTGTGATCTTACTGATGGCAGAACCTGGATATTTTTATTGTGTACACATGTGAAATCATTCTGCCTTGTATTTTCTTCTGCTTTATAATTTTCAAACACACTTCTCCGATTTAAAATCAGAAGATCTTATGGGATGTTTTATTTAGCCTCTCTGAGTCAGATGTGCCAAACAAAATAAAGACAAAAAAGAAAGTAATAAGTGTTCTGAACATTTTGCCAGGTGTTTTGTACCTCAGATGAGACAGCTGAGTGGAAAATATTTCATCAGTGGCAAAGCATTGTTGTTTTAGCTTCCAAAGGTGCAATAAACAGGAGCATTCTGGTAACTTCAAGGGTTGTTTTGGGAGCAGGCTAAGATGTCTGTTTAGCCATCTGCCTCTGCCCAGCCTTGTACTCTGCATTCTGTGGTGTTTCCAGTACCTCCAGTGCCAGCCCCCTCCTCACGCTTCTTTCGTGGATTCTGGTATGTGACCGTCAGTTATCTCTATCTGGCGGTCCAGTGACCTAGAGGGTTCATGACACAGCTCTGCCACCAATCTGATTGTCTCAGGCTTTTTTCTTGCTGTTTCTCTTTGACACATCTTTCACAGCATCTCCAGTTTACTTTATAAATCTAATTCTTTGTATGGGTACATTTTTTACTAATTTTTTGCCTCATAGTTTTTACTAACTCAAATTTACTTCCTAAATAGGTGAATTTTCTACATGAACTTTTCATAGCCCCCAAATCTTTTTTTTTTTTCACTTTAAATGGTGAAAAATTGATTAAGTCTCTCTCTGTTTCCACTGTGGATCATTGGATCAAATTCTTGTATGCTAAATTACCTTAATGACCTTCTGGTTAACCTATCAAATGTCTGTAACAGGTAAACTAGATTGGCAGCTTGACTGGCTGGAAAGCCAGCCAGGGAACAGCAAAATACACTCCGGATGTGTGTGGGGAGCTCAGGAAGGCATGACCCTAGTTACTGTATCTGGTCCCTCATCCTTTCTTCTCAGACACAGTCCCCCTGGCTTAGGCTCTGATCACTGTGAATGGAATAGCTTTGTTATATGATGCCCTTCCATTACAATGTTTCTGCCTGTGAGCCAGCTGATCATGGACTGAATCCCTAACTGTAAGTCAATTGAATCTCTCATCACTTTAGTTGTGTGTGCTTATTCTGTTCAGCAATGGAAATGGTGAATATTTCATTACTCTCAGAATGATACAATACTGTATTACAGTATAGTTGCTAGGAACTTGGATGTCAGGGCACTGACCTGTGTGACAACATGATTGATATATTTAACATAATTATGTAAACATATATGTAGCAAAACCTTGGATTGAGAGTATACTTCATTCTAGAAACACATTTGTGACGCATGGCATTTCTATATCAAAACAAATTTTCCAATAAGAAATAATGGAAATTCAGATGATTTGTGCCACAAACCAAAAATGTTCATATAAAATGATTAGAATACTGCATTTAATACAAAATAATAAATAAATTACAAAAATATAACAAAAAATAAGCAAATTAATCTGCACTTACCTTTGGAAACCTTCACGGCTGATGTGAAGGAGATAAGGGAGAGGAGGATTACTGTGTAGGGTTGCTGTTCCACTATCAATAACACAATCACTGCTGTCAGGCTCAGTGGAATCTTCGTAGTTTTAAGCCCAAATGTATCCAATGACAATTGCTTTTGCATCTTTTTGAAGATTTTATAGGTAAATAGATGCAACTTGAGACTATACTCACAAGGAAATTAATCGACTCACATGTGTAAACATTCTATTATTTCCCTCGTATGAGAAACTGAAAGAGTAAAAAAGGTCTAAAATGTAAAATAGGTATTGAAAAATGGGAAGAAATTGTTCAAAAAGAAAAAGGAACTATGATGGATGAAAGGGGAAAGATTCATTGGGAAAAGAGAAAAAGTCAGTTATGCTATTAGTCTCAGTTCATTAAAAAAGGTTTGTTCTAATATTGACTGGAGAAATTTTTATGCCAATATTTTGTACTCTGAACAACTACTTTAAAGATAACAATGTGTAATATATTGATTACTGTTTTTCTCCTATTATTTTGTTGTGAAATTTTATCTTTTTTCACTAAAGGAAATTAATAAAAATTATTAAAATATAAAAAATTATAAATCACTTGGCATTGTTTGGTTGCTTTGCATGATTCAGGTTGTGTTCTTAACTGTAAAGGTCACTCAAGAAAAAAGAAATATTTTGTTCTCCTGTCACATTTTTCTAGGCCCTGGCATACAATACCATTTGTTACTTGTAATTCTTAATATCTTTAAAGAAACAGAAAAAATTAAAATTGTAGAGATGTGTACTTTTGTCACAGATAAGGCTGATATTGCCAATATTCTTTTGAGCTGCAAGGATAACATCCTGAAGGTTTTAAATTTATTCTTATAATTTCACATTCATTAAAGACCCCTAGTGTTAATTCTTCATGTGATAGAGCTGCATGAAATCTGTTTAACTTACGTTGCAAGATAGCTGTTAGCTAAGCTCAATTATTCTAATCCTGCTTTCTATTTTACCTTTCACAACTCTGGTTAAACCCAGCTGAACTACTTTCCACCTTTCTGTCTTCTATCACTTATAGTAGTACTGACCCACCCTTGTAAATAATATCCAGATGAACAAATTCTACGTATCTTTGGATCCTGTGTATCTGAAGCCCTGTCTGATAATTTGTACTTACAATGATCTTTCCCACTTCTGCATTGTGTTATCAGTTATCTGCCATTTTTACTGATCACTGTATCTATATATAATGTTTACATCTGTACACTTATCTGTGTGTGTCTTGTTCCTGACCCTAGTAAGCATTACTCAGTTTTCTGTTTCTATGAGCAATCTAGTTTTGATTCCTCTGTACGTGGAACTTTCGTCCTTCTGATAGGGATTTTTCATTTAGCATAATGTTGTGAAGTTTCATTCATATATCACCTGACAGAATTTCCTGGTTAGTATTCCACTGTAACTGTGTGCCATATTTTCTTTATCTGTTCATCTACATGTGGACCTCTAGATTATTTCTACCTGTTGCCTCTGTGAGCTATACTCTGGTCAATGTGGAAGTGTAAATGTCTTTTCTAGATCTTGAATTCAATTCTTTTTTTTTTATTATTAAAAGGAAAAAAACCAGTATAAAGTTACAAGTAATACAGAATTACCACAAAAAGGTAAGAAATCACTAGTTAATAGATTACATATTATCATCTTAAAAATAGTTGTTCAAGTTACAGGATTAAAGCATACAAAGTGGACATTCAAACAGTGAGACTGCAAACAATTGTATTCAATGATCCAACAAAAACTCAGTAATATGGTCATCTATCTTAACACCCCTAAACACACTTGCAGTTATATCCTTTAGAGCACTTTTTTACTTCTCTTTTTTACAACAAAATTTACACATTTTGGATTTTATTACTCACATAGTTCTTATTACTTTTTTTTAAAAGAGAATAAAATCAAATATGATTTAACAAAGCAGTCAGTCAAAACAAAGGAAAGACATAGCACATGATGTAAAAACAGAACACAAGGATATCAACAATGGTTACCATAATGCCTCTTGCTTCCTTAAAAAGAATTGCCTATATCATTAGGTATAATAAAATTGAACAAAACAGTACAGAACAAGACCAATAAAACCTAAACATTGGAAACATTACAGGACTTCAAAAGAAGATAATAGTCAAACCAGCATTGGCATCATAGTGAATCTTATTGCCTTCAAAGTAGTTGCCTATACCGTCAAACTTGATACCAGCAAACAGAACAGAACAGAGTAAAATCAGTCAAAACAAGATAGTGGGAGTAATACAGGGCTTCAAATCAAGTTAATAGGAAATAAAAAAGTTACTATAATATATCCTGCTAATTTTTTTATTTTTTCCCTTAATTAAAATAAATAAATAATAAATAAATAAATATTTTTATAAATAAGAGGGAGATTGAGATAAAAGAGGATATAACAACATAATAATGCAGGTCAAAGCATGACAATTTCAGCAACCTAGTGCTTCATCACAAGATAACCCGACTTAATAGTAGTTATCATAATGTCTCTTTCCTTGAAATATTTCAATATAACTTTGTATACTATAGCATCAAACATATCAAGACAGTGTGAAGCCATCCAAGTGGATGAAAATATTACAGGGTATTTAGGACCAGCTAATGGAAAAAGAACAATGGTTTCTATATTATCTCTTTGCCTATCACATATAATAAAATCCAGTAAGATACAACACGATAAAACCAATGGAGACAAAAGAGCAATAGTTTTGTGGGACTTCAAAACAACATGGTATTAAATCAGCACTAGCTATTATGATGTCTTGTTTTCTTCAAAATAGCTTCATTTCATCACAGGCAATACTATCAAACAGCCTAGAATAAAGCCAATCCAATTAATGAGTGAAAACTTTATAAGGCTTCAAAGCCACATAATGGGGAATCATGATTACCACATATTTTTATATTTGAATCATTTCTTACAATAGGAAAACCATTTGATATTCATACATTTGAGTTTGATTTATTTCACTTATGAGTATGGTCTCAAGCTGTGCCCATTTATTTATAAATATCTCAGTGTGATCCCTCTTTATAGCTGAGTAGTACTCCATTGTATAAAATACCACAACTTTTTTATCCATTCCTCAGTTGATGGACACTTGGGTTGTTTCTCAGATCTGGTGATTACAAATTGTGCTGCTATAAACATAGGTGCACATATATCACTGTGGTATGATGCTTTCAATTCTTCTGGGAATATGCCTAGAAGTGGAATAGCTGGAACAAATGGGATTTCCAATCTCAGCTTTTTGAGAAATCTCCAGACTGGCCTCCACAATGGTGGCACTAGTCTACACTCCCACCAACAGTACACAGGGGTTCCTTTTTCCCCATAGCCTCTCCAGCATTTGTTGTTGTTGATCCTGGCCATTCTATCAGGCGTGAGATGGAATCTCAGTGTGGTTTTAATTTGCGTTTCTCTAATGAGTAATGATGAACATTTTTTTCATGTATTCATTTACTATTTGTATTTCTTCATCTGAGAAGTGTGTATTCATCTCAGCTGCCCATTTTTGGATTGGATTTTTGAATTTTGGGGGTCTGATTTTTAAAGATTCTTTATATGTTTTAGACAGAAGTCCTTTGTCTGAGGGACAGTTCATTAAGATTTTTTCCCAGTTCGTGGGTTTTCTCTTCACTGTGCTGGAGATTTCTTTTGATGTACAGAAACTTTTTAATAAGACTTGATCCCAGTTATTGATTCTGGGAAGTATTTCCCGAGTGGTTTGATTCCTGTTCAGGAATTCTCTACCTACTCCTATGTCTTCAAGGTTTTTATCAAATTTGTCCTCCAATAGGTTTAGTGTTTGTTTTAATATTCAGATCTTTGATCCATTTAGATTTTAATTCAGTACATGGTGCTAGGCATGGGTATAGTTTTAGTTTTCAGCAAATAGAGAACCAGTTTTTCCAACACTATTTATTAAAGAGACTGTCGTTCTTCCAGTGAACCTGTTTGGCTCCTTTATCAAAGATAAAGTGGTTGAGTGTGTCTGTAGTTGTGGTTGTATCTTTTAATCTATTTCATTCATCTTTGGCTCTGTTTTAACTCCAGTACCATGTTGATTTTACTACTGTTGCTTTGTAGTAAAACTTCAAGTCAGGGATTGTGATGCTTCCTGCCTTGCCTTTTTTGCTTAGGAGTCTCTTTGCTATTCTAGGTCTCTTCTCACTCCAGATGAATTTTAAGAGTGATTTCTCTAGATCTATAAAGTACATTGATGTTATTTTTATTGGGATTGCATTGAATCTCTATAAGAGTTTTGGGAGAATGGCCATTTTCCCAATACTTCTTCTTCCTATCCATGAGCAAGGGATGTCTTTCCATTTTCTGAAATCATCTTCAATTTCTTTTTTCAGTGTATTATAATTTCCCCTGTTTAGATCGTTCACTTCTTTCATAAGAGTAATTCCTAAATATTTCATTTTTTGGTTGTTAGGGTACAGGGTGTGGCTTCTCTTATTTCTCTCTCTGTGATTTTGTTGTTAGTGTATAGGAACGCTATTGATTTTTGAGTATTGATTTTGTATCCAGCTACACTAGTGAATTTATTTATTATATCTAAGAGTCTTTCAATGGAGTTTAGGGGGTCTTCTATGTCGAGTATCATGTCATCTGCAAACAATGATAATTTAGCTTCTTCTTTTCCTATCTTTACCCCTTTTGTTTCTCTCTTGTCTAATTGTTCTGGCTAGTCTTAGCAGTACTATATTAAATAGGAGTGGTGATAAAGGACATCCTTGTCTTGTGCCTGATTTTAAAGTAAAGGCCTTCAATTTTTGGCCATTTAGTATGATACTGGCTCTTGGTTTTTCGTAGATGGCCTTTATTATATTGAGGTAAAGACCATCTATTCCATTTTTCTGTAAAGTTCTTATCATACATGAATGTTGGACCTTATTGAAAGCTTTTTCTGCATCTACAGAAATGATCCTATTAGTTTTACTTTTGGCTTTATTGATATGGTGGATTACATTTATTGATCTATGCATGTTGAACCATCCCTGCATGCCTGAAATGAATGCCACTTGGTCATGGTGCTTAATCTTGATGATTTGCTGCATCCTATTTGCCAATATTTAACTGATTATTTTTGCATCTGTGTTCATTGGGGAGATTGGCCTGTAGTTCTCTCTTTTAGTTGGGTCTTTCTCAGGTTTTGGTACTAGAGTAATATTTGTTTCCAGGAATGACTTAGGAAGGATTGCTTCCCTTTCAATTTCATTGAAGAGTCTGAGGAGTGTCAGCATTAGGTCTTCTTTGTATTTCTTGTAGAATTCTGCAGTGAGTCCGTCTGGGCCTGAGCTCTTCTTTGCAGGTAAGGACTTAATTACATTTTCAATTTTATTAATATAAATTGGGTTGTTCAGCAGTTTTACATCCTCTTGACCTAGCTTTGGTACTTCATATGTTTCTAGGAATCTATTTCTTCTGTGTTATCAAACCTTTGAGAGTAGAAGTTTTTGAAATAGGTGTTGATAATCTTCTGTATTTCTGTAGAGTCTGTAGAGATTTCACCTTTTCCATTTCTTATTGCATGAATTTGAGCTTTTTCTTCCCTTTTTTTAAAACAAGGTTGGCTAGGGGCTTATCAATTTTATTTATTCTTTCAAAGAACCATCTCTTTGATTCATTGATTCTTTGTTTTCTTAGTCTCTATTGCATTGATTTCTGCTCTGATTTTTATAATTTCCTCTCCTCTTTTGGCTTTGAGCTTGACTTGCTCTTCTTCTTTTTCTAGCTGTTTGAGAGGTAGCATCAAGTTATTTATTTGTATTCGTTCTGTTTTCCTGATGTGGGAACTCAGTGCAATAAATTTTTCTCTGAGGATGGCTTTCATTGCATCCCACAGATTCTGATAAGTTGTATTTGTATTTTCATTTTCCTGTGGTTGTATTTGTATTTTCTTTAATTTCCCCTGTGACCCACTGATTACTCAAGAATGTATTATTCAGTTTCCATGTGTTTCTGGGATTTTTGCAGTATCTTTTATCATTAATTTCTAATTTCTAAGCGCTATGATCCAATAACATTCAAGGGATAATTTCAACTCTTTTGCATTTATGTAAATATGTTCTGTGAGCTAATAGATGGTCTATTTTAGAGAATGACCCATGTACTGCTGAAAAGAATGTTTATTCTGATGTTGTTGGATGGAACACTCTGTATATGTCTGTCAAGTTCATTTGTTCACATGTGTGATTCAGTTCTGTTATTTCTTTGCTGATTTTCTGTCTGGTTGATTTGTCCCTTGGTGTCAATGGTGTGTTAAGGTCTCCTGTTACATTGTATTACTGATAATTTGATTTTTCATTTCTGTTGATACTTGTTTTATATAACTGGGTGCTCTGGAATTTGGTGCATATATATTTAAGATAGTTATCTCTTCCTCTTGGAGTTTTCCCCTAATGAGTATGTAGTGACCTTCTTTGTCTCTTTGATCATTATTGGTTTAAAGTTCACAGTGTCTGCAAACAGATAGCTACTCCTGCTTTTTTTGGGGGGGGGTTCCCTGTTGCATGAAGTATTGTTTTCCATCTTTTGACTTTCAGTCTGTGAGTATCCTTCTGGGTTAGATGGGTTTCTTGTCGACAGCATTTGGTTGGATTTTGTTTCTTGATCCATTTTGCCTGTTTCTTTTAATTGGTGTATTGAGACCATTTACATTATTGGTTATAACCGTTATATGTTGGTTTATTGTTGACATGTTATCTTTCTGCTATTGCATCTGTATCTATCTTTTCTGTTTAATTGTCTGCTTTGTTTAGTGGTTTTTTTCCTAAGTGTATCTAAACTGTCTTTCAATATTTTTTGCAGGGTTGGCTTGGTGATCATGGAGTTCTTCAGCTGTTCTTTGTCATGAAAGTATCTTATTTCACCATCAATTTTGAAGGATAGTTTTTCAGGGTACATCAGTCTAGGTGGTAAATCATTTTCCTTTAGGATATGAAATACTTCACTCCATGCTCTTCTTGACTTTATTGTTTGTGCTGAGAAGTCTGCTGTGATTCTGATAAGTTTTCCTTTATAAGTGATCTGTCTTTTGTCTCTGACAGCTTTTAATATTTATTCTTGTGTTGAATTTCTGGGATGGTGATTATTATATATCTGGGTGTAGTTTTATTTTGGTTATGACTATTTGGAGTTATATATGCTTCACTGAACCTGATGTTGGTTTTTGATCTGCTTGAGAAATTTTCAGCTATTACTTCTCTAAATATCCCCTTGATGTCCTTTATGTTGTCCCCTTCTTTTTCCTTAATCCCTATCAATCTTATGTTGTTTTTCTTTGCGTCATCTTGCAGTTTTGAATTATTTCCTGAGTCTTTGTCATTTTTAAAAGATCTTTCTTTTCCTGTCACTAGCTGCAATCTTGTCTTCAAAGTCTGAAATTCTATCTTCACTTTCATTGAGGCAGCTTTCACAGCTTTCAGTGGAGTTTTTGATTCCCTGCATATCTCTGTGCAACTGCTTTATGTATTCTGTTTGTTTCTTATATTGCTCATGTAGGGATTCTATATTTTTGTTTATTTCCTCCAATTTTTTAACTGTATTTTCTTTAGATATGTTTAGTATCTCTTTCATTTCTTTTATTATTTCTTCTTTTATCTGGGAGATTATTTCTAGTTTGAATTCCTTTAAAGCTTCCCAGAGTTGCTTGTTTATTTCAATTGCTATTATGTCTGATATTTGAGGTGTTTGGCATATATTTTCTTCTATATACATCACTCCTAAGGTTTCTTGGGATGGGCTAGAAGTTTGAGATTGTAATTTGGTCTTTCGTTTTGTCATTTTCCTATATTTCTGAGTTTCAAGTTTTATTTGAATGCTTTATCAGGGTCTGTTGGTAATCCACTTCTATGCCCTCAGCTCCTGGGACTCTGGTACCCAGTTCCCCCAGGCCGCTGGGCCTCTGGAACTGGTGACGCTTGCCTGCTTGCTTAGAACTCCAAAGTTCTCCAAGCACAGCTGGGATGAGGAATTGGATGCAGGTGCTCCAGACTGACCTAACTACTCCAGTGCACCTGGAAGGCTCGAGGGTCCCAAACAAGCTGTGCTGGGGGGAATATGTGTGGGGCACTTACCCCAGGACTCCAGACCTCTGAAACCGGTGGTGCTCGCCTGCTTGCTTAGAACTCCACAGTCCTCCCAACTTCAATTCTTTTAGGTAACTACTTAGATAAGTGAATCCTGGATCCAATGGCAGCTCTATTTTAAATATATATATATATATATATATATATATATATATATATATATATTTAGAAATTCAAGGGTTCTCTTTTCCCTATGTTTTATAATACTTGTTATTTGATTTTAATTTTTTCATTTTGAATTATGACCACACTAATGGAAGTGAAGTGATGTCTCTTACAGGTTTTAATTTACTTTTTCCTGGTAGCAATATTGAACATATTTTCACACAGTTCTTGGTTATTTGTGGATCTTCTTTGGAAAAATGTTTAAATATTTTGTCTATTTTTTATACTTCTTTGTGCTACTGAGTGGCAGGAGTTCCTCCTATATTTTGGATATTAGTCTTTTATTAGATGTACAGTTTGCATATACTTTCTCCCATTCTATATGATGGTTTTTCATTATTATTTCCTTTGCTGAATGCAAATATTTCATTTAATATAAGCTCACTTGTCTATTTTTACTTTTGTTGACTGTGTCTTTAGTATTATACTTAAGAAATCATCTCTAATACCAAAATTATGAGGCTTTCTCTTACCTTTTCTTCTAAGAGTTTTATAGTTTTAGGTCTTATGGTTACATCTTTAATCCATTTTGAGTCATAGATCAATTTATTATTAATTTTTACACATAGATATTGAATTTCCCACAATATTTGTTGAACTGACTGTCCATTCCACCATGTCATTTTGAAATTCTTTGTGTATGCATGAGTATATTCCTGTGCTCTCTATTCTTTTCCACTGGTCTATATGCTTAACATTATCATCGTCTGAACATTATTATTTCTAACCTTGCATTAAAGTTAGCTGATAAAAGACTTTGGCATACCTGACACTTAGAATCATAAGTTTTGAAAATTTGCCATATTTAGATTTTTTGTTGTACTCCTTTTTATACTTGTGGGTGTTTGGCAAACTTTAAAGGCACCAACTTATTGTTATTTCAATTCTATTATTATGACATTAAAGAGATGGATTTTAAAAATTCACAAAAGTGATATATTTCTCCCTTTCCTATTCAGCCTTTTCCTTAATAGCTGCATTCATAGATGTTCTTTGGGTTGTTTTCCTTCTTGTTTTGCTTAATAAGATTAATTTTGATAGATAATCATGCTTTCTTTTTTTGGTACCTGGAATAATCATGCTTTCATTAATCCAAGTCTTATAACCAGTATAATTTTTTTACAATATTGAAAAATTATTGACAGTTACTGTACTACATGTGCTTGTTATGAAAAATTAATATAATTACAAAAGGTAAGTCAGGAGTTATGACTTATCTGTTTATTGTGAAAGTGACCACAGGAATTGTGAATTGTGAAAGTGACCACATTCAAATTACTGGATTTATTACTATTGGTGAAAACATACAATGTACAACTCCACAGTATGTTTCCAAAAGGAGTAAATGAAAGCAGGTAGGGGACAGGCAGGAGAGGGAGGAAGAAAGGGAAAAAAGGGGAGTAGGGGGAGAAAGAGGGAATTACAATTTGCTTTACTTCATAAAATTATTCTCTTTCTTATTTGTCATATGTTGTTCCAACAACATATGTACATATGCACAAATATTATAAAATGTTTTTAGGTAGTAGTATAATTTCTATAGACATTAATTAATTTCTTAACAGTAGGCTATAAAGAGATTGCCTGTAAAAATTATGATAATGACTGAACTGAGGTAAGGCCTCTTGACATGTTCGCATAATTGCGTAACTTGAAATTCTGTTATATTTCCACTTGCACTTTTCACCTTTTAGGCTTTTTTCTGCCTGAACTTTCATATATTGCTCTGTACTAATAAGTAATTTTTAAGTAATAGTTGGTGAAAAATATATTAAACATGTTAAATGTACATAATATTACAAGTAAATATTTTGATAATTCACCTTACTTTTTACTAAAATATTTAAAAAGAAGGAGATTAAGATAAAAAAGGATATAACAACATAATAACACAAGTCAGAACAGAACAATGTAAGCAACATGGTGTTTCACCACAAGATAACCCGACATAACAGTAGCTGCCATAGTGTCTCTTTTCTTGAAATATTTAAGTATAACTTCGTATAATATAGCATCAACCACAACATGACAGTGTAAAACTATTCAACAGAATGAAAGTATTATGGGGTATTTAGAACCAACTAACAGAAAATGAACAATGATTTCTATATTATCTCCTTGTCTATAAAAATTTTGTTTATATTATTGCATATAATAAAATTCAGTAAAATACAACATGATAAACTGATGGAGACAGAAGAACAAAAGCTTGGTAGGACTTCAAAACAAGATGGTATTAAATCTAGCTATTATATTGTCTTGTTTTCTTCAAAATAACTGTTCTTACCATCACAGACAATAAAATCAAACAACCCAGAATAAAACCATTCCAGTTAATGAATGAAAACATTATAAGGCTTCAAAGCCATATAATGGGAAATCATGTTTACCACATACTTTTATGTACTCTTACCATTTTTTACACTAGGGAAACTAATTCACCTTATTGACACCCAAGTTAAAAATCAAGATTCTGCAAGTAGGATCATGGAGAACTGCTTTCCTACTCTTCCTGTAAGAGAATACGTTTCATTTTTCCATGTATTGTAGACACATTTTGCAGGATCCTTAAAACTAGGAAATGGAAATTCAATTAGAGGTACTAGATTTTATTTCATCCAGAAGAGATAAGTGAATAAGATCTAACTATGGAAAGTAAAATATTATTCAAATTCTCCCTTTTTCATTTCTCTCCTCTATCAGCATCTGCCATTCTTCCTTTTTGGATTATCTTTTCACTTCTATTTGACTGAAAGGATCAGCATCCTTTACAAAAGAACGCTAACTTTCAGGATTGCGATCTCATGAAATTCAGGTAAAATTTGACACTGTTGACTGGGAAGGCTTCGAGGAAGTAGACCATTAAGTGGATTTCAGAGACAGTGATTCATGGAAGTTCACCCTTGCCCTTCACCATGAGTTTGGTCCAGCTGCTCACATCACTGCTACATCTCTCAGTTTAAATATTTCAGTGACAGAAAACAGAAAATAATTGACCCCACTGGTCTGAGATTTCTTTCCTTGGCCAATCTCCAGTGGGTAGGAAGGTTTATTACCATCCACTGAGCTGAAGAAAAATGAAGGTCATCTTCAGTAATCCTCTGAAATCATTGTGTCCTTAGAATTCTGCCTAACACAATGCTTTTCTGACACCTCAGACATCTGGCTGTCATTACTTACTTTTTCCTTGGCTTTCTATAATTTGAGCACAAATTTCTAACATAACATTTCTCACAGTTACTTTATGTTATTTGCTGGTATGTGCTTCTTCATAGGAGAAGCACATTTACCTTCACATTTTTAATATCTGTCAAAGTATTTGGCACATTTAGTTGTGACATGAGATGCCTAATAAATGAATAAGATGAGACGGAAGATGTTAAATGCCCTTTGTCTAGGGAGCCAGCCTTAAACGACATTTTTTTTTTAATGTATTGCACTATGACTGGGCATGGAATGGCTAAGCCTTGTTGTCAACATTTTTTGACTTGGAGATGCAGAAAATTGGTAAGGAGCACTTCTGAGAGAGGTCCAAAAATGATGGCAGGTGGTCTGCAAACAGAGGGGAGAAACCTGTCCTGAGTGCAGGAGGCGCCATCCAGTAGGCTGCAGACCCCGGATGGAATGAAGGCAGAGGAGAGGTGTTGTTTCTTCCGTCACCCACAAATACTGTGTCAAATCCATGAGCCTTTGCATGCGAACTTGCACCAAACCTTCCCAGGGAGCTGCTAGGCCTTGAGCCTTGTACAGGGGCTGTGCTTTTGTCCTCTTGCTCTGAAGCTTCAAGATTCTTGAACAGAAAAGCTACTAGTTTCCTCATCTCTCCAGCTGCAGATGGTCACCTGCCTGACTCTTGTGATTGATGTAAATCAATCTAATGGATTCCCTCTTATGATTTTACTGACTGGCTCTGTTCCTCTGGAGAACTAGCATATGAAAGCATAAATGTAACTGCTTTTAGAGGAAAAAGTACAACTATTTAGGCCATACCAATTCTACAGTAGCTGTCATCACTAAAGCCTTCATAGTTCATGCTGATATAGTTCTTTTTCTTCTAGCAAGAAAGCAGCTTAATTTTTTTTTAAATTTTTATTTGTGGAAGAGACTAAGAGGAATTATGTCTTCACTACCAGACCTATTTCTTATGCATTGAAAGATCATTTTTTTGTATTTCCTATGAACTGGTTTTTCTTTGCTCTTTTTTTGTTGTTGATGTTATTTATGACAGCCTCACTGTGTAGTTCAAGCCAGTCTTGCACACACTATGTAGCTTAGGCTGGCCTTGAACTCATAGCTCCTCCTGCCTCAGCCTCCTGTACCATCACACCTAGCTGTACTCTGCTCCTTTATAACCAGCAAATTTTAAACCAAACAAGTAGTTTTTATTTCCAAGTTAAGAAATACCAGCAGATGTCTCAATGTGAAAACAGTCACAGCATGTTTTGTAATAGATATTATTAGAAGAAAGCATGTTTTGTTGTTAAAAATTAATTAGGGTTAGTTGCAACATTTGTGTTATGTGTACATATATATATATTTAAATTATATATTCATGCTCAGCTTAAAGTATATATACAAATATATTTATATTTAAATAATAAAGTTAAATAGCCTATATAAATCAAAGACTATATAGACTATTTTTTAGAATAATTTTTCCTAGATCTGTGTATTTAAAACTTGATGATGGAAGGGACAGTCTGAGAGATGAAGTTGGTCAATTCTATCACTCAATAAATATCACAGAACATAGTAGCAGAAATTAACACAACTAAGACATCTTAGTGTATCTGCACAGTCCATCAATGGTCAAAATGCCATTATGTGATGCATGACTGTGTTTCATGGCAATTAAGGTTTCATAAAAATTAGTAAATTCAAGACAAGAAGTTTTAATTCTTATTTCAATAAAAACTGTACAGTCAGATTTAACATTTAGAGACAGGCCCAGTACCAATACACTTTCCCCTTCTGACACGTAGCAGTCTGCCTGAAATGCTTTCCTTATGTCTACTGCCTTTGAGTGAGGAGGGAAGTATTAAACTGACATACTGTAGGACTGTAAGGGAGTAGACGAGATGGTGACACTGACTAACAAAAACCAATTTTGATTAATGTAAAGGAGGAGAGGTGACTAACAGGTTTGCATTTAAGGTGATAATGTGGGTAGGCCAAGGTAGGCGTGTTCTTAAATTGAAGGGTAGCTTTCAGAGGCTCCAGCTAGTGTGAACTGGATGAAGTCAGCAACCAGTCTTGTTCAGATTAAGGTTTTAGAGCCATTCTTTTTTTGTGTCTAATTAGTATACAACTATGAATACCCAAAACACTATGTGCTTGAGCCCTTAGTCTCTCAAAGCAGTTGTTTCCCTTTTTTATTTTTAAAAAACGAAACAGACAAAACAGTAGAAATAATACAGAATTTCAAAAGAAAATAACAGTAAGAAATCGACAATAGCTAACATACTACATATTGTTATCTTAGAAGTAGTTGTTCACGTTACAAAATCTAAGCATAAAAAATGAACAAACAATGACAGTACAAATTGTTCTTTTTGATGAACTAACAAAGAATTAGTAGTATGGTTATCTTTTTTTTTTTTCTTTTTTTGGTACCACAGATCAAACTCATGACCTTTCGTTTGCCAAGCATGTGCTTATGCCACTGAGCTAAATCTCCGGCTGGTTATGAATTTTGCACAATTAAACATACATACAGTTATATGTGTACACCTACAAGTTGTTTCCTTTTGAGCACTTTCCCTTTCATTATTACAATATATATTGTACATTTTGCATCTTATTACTTTTTCAGTTTTTTAAAATAAATGTTGGTGAGGCTGTGGGGAAAAAGGAACACTTGTCCACTGTTGGTGGGAGTGTGGCCACTGAGGAAATCAGTACGGAGATTCCTCAAAAAAACAAGGATTGGAAAAGTCCCTCTCAATCCAGCGATAACCTCTCCTGAGTATTTTCTGAGAAAAACTGAAAATGTCATTTCACAGCAATATATGTGCATGTGTGTTTATAGCAGCACAATTTGTAATAGCTAAATCTTGGAAACAAAGCAGTTATGACTTAGATAGTTATCTCATGTTGAGAGCATAGCTGTGTCAAAGTACTTGTCATCTAATTCCTTGGTGGTTTTCCTAGATGCCGTTGTTTTTTATAAGCAGACATTCTTCATGATGCAGTAACCACTGTTCTAATGAGTATCACCACTTTTCATTTCCATGACACTGTCTGAGGTGTGTACTATCATCCTGGTAAAGAATCTGAAGCATCTAGGAAAGTTTGAGAGACTCATCTGGCAATTGCTGAGGAGGGGATTGAAGAGTCAGGGATTGAAGGCGGTGGTCCAGCTCCTGCAACCGGGCTCCTAACCACCAGCCCCTGGCATCTGGGCCATGGTAAGACATCATTTCCCACAGATCTTTTTCACAATATTACATCATGATACACTGAAGATACTCTCTATACCTAAGCTAGCTAGCTTATCAAATATTTTGAAGCATATATACTTTCTATCAGTTCCCCATTTCTATTGCAAAAACTCATCCATCACCTATTCATGGTAATAAGATTCTCCAAGTTATCTATTCTATTGTTTCAAAAATAATTTAAGAGGTGTATTAATTTCTTGCATGTAAACTACTGACTTCCTTTAGTTCATTGGAGAGAAAGACTTGTCTTTTATCTGTTAGTTTCTTCTTCATAAGGGAGAGCCTTTCTTATCTATGACTTGTACCCTGAGTAGCACTTTGGTCATTCTTTTGAAATTATAGTACAGTTTATTTGTCAATTATTTTGTATAAAATTTTGTTTTGCTTTTCTATATAAGCACGAAGATTGCTTTTTGATATTTAATTTATTAAATTTACTTGTATGATGTTGAAAATTTTAAAAATGCAATTTATCTTCTCTTTCTGTAGGATCAGAAATCCCAAATCCAAAATGCAGGCAAGGCTATGGTTTTCTGATGGCTGTGAAGAAAGTCGATTCTTCACATTTTGAGGCCTCCTGCATGCCACAGCTTCTTCCCCTCAGTGTCTAGACCACTCCAAAAATCTAGAATAAGATTTTTCTTTCAAATCCCCAAGCATAACCATACCTCCAAAGTCTCCTTTACTGTATGTAGACACAGGTTTTAGAGACTGAAGTGTGGATATTGCGATGGGCCATTATTGTGTCTGCCATAAGTTCTTTTATATTTTAAAAAAAAGATTAAGACAAAAGACGACATATCAACACAGGTCAGAACATGTGTTTCTCTTGTGTGTGTGTATAATAATAGTGAAATATATGAAACTTCCCCAGTAATGAAGCTTTTCCTTCTTTAAAATCTATATCATAATTTATAGTACTGTATCACAAAAACAAAACTTATTGCTAATTAAGTTGTGATGATATTTTCCAATTCATCTTATACATATGGAAATTTACTTTCAGATTTGGACATTATTACCTAACAGACTAGTGAGCAAACTAAAAGTAGATGAAGATAATGGGGAATGTTAAACTTCATGTATTAGGCAGCTTTTCCATTACTGGGACATAACATTCACATAACATTAACAACTTAAAGAAGGAGATTTTCAGTAGTAAAATTTCAGAGATTTAAAAATTAGTTTAAATGGTACTAAAACTGGGAAAGTAAGACAGTTTTTCACTAACACTAAGATATTGGTGAAACAGACATCTTGCATATACGAGAATGACATTTTTGGTCTTACAGAAAGTATTGTGAGTAGTTGTGATTTCAGTATGTTTTAACGTAAAACTGCCAAGGTGCAAGGTGTTTCTTCCACTGGAAAGGAGAAAATATTCAGGTCTAAGAAGAGAGCTCAGGAGGGCGGTGTGCCCATCACAGCGTGGGGCTGCACAAGAGGATCACTGGACAGAGGAAGAGGAGGGCACGGTAAAAGGGTCTGCGAGGGAGGGATCTTGGTGCTGGTCCTTATACTATCTTCTGGGTTAGAATGTGAGCATGACATGAGTGAGTGGTTGACAGTGAAAAGCTTTTATTTCAGAGGTCTGTATTCTGTCAAAGAAACAGAATGGAGTGGAATAGGGTAGAGTGGAATGGGATGGGATAGGATGGGAAGGGAATGAAATGGAATGAAAAAGCATTATCTGGGGGTTGAGCACCAATTCTGTAGCAAGATTGTGTTGATTTGAATTGAGACACAGCCATGTGTATGTCCTGGAAGCACTTCTTAATGTTTTTGTTCTAGGGGATAAAAAGATAAGAATAGCTACTAGGATAAAACTGCTTCCTGACTTAGACATTGTTACAAGGCTTATCCAATTTATGTAGGAAGATCTGAGTTCTGTACAGAGTACTTGATACCTATTAATGAATTTATTATTTATTTAATAATAAGATGAAGAATTTAATGTCATTTCATTAATAACAGAGTTACTATTTGAGTGGATGAGTCTCAAGAAAGAAAATCATAGTTTGAAAGAAAAGTGCTCGAAATAAAAGATGCGAAGATGGCATGAGCTGTCTGAAATAGGGTAAAGGGAAAGACCACTAACGATGATGAAATAAAGGAAACAAGATAAACAAGATAGAAAAATCGTGCTCAGAAAGTCACTGCTATCAGGTTTTTTTTTTGTTTTTTTTTTTTTTTTTTTGCTTTGAGAAGAAAGTTTGTCTTTGATAGTTTGAATGACGAGGGTGGTCCCAAATCAACCTTCTTCTCTACATCTTCCTAAGATTTCTTCTGAGAAATGTATGTTTCCTGTTCCTCCATGTTTAGCTTCTTTGGCCAGTAAAATAAGGTGACAGATATTCAGGAATGAGCTGAGACCTTGTGTGATTTGCTCACTCTGCCTCTACCATGCCAATGAGAAGGATCTCTGGGTGAGATTCTGGACCTGCCCTGAGTTACAGGAGGAGTGTGCGAGTCTAGAACCAAACCTGCCAAGTTCAGATCTGCATAAGAAAGCACAGCCCTGAGCTGCCAAAGCCTGAAGAGGTTCCCTGGCTGCAGCTCTGTGAGAAGCAGTGCACATGGTGGTTTACCACTGAGACCCTGCTTTGTTTTGCATCCATCACTAGTAATATTACACAACAGTTCCATAATTGTTAGACATTATTTTAAAAGTTTTCTTTTTTCTTTTCTTTTTTGTCTTCTTCCTTTTTATCAGTACCAGGGATTGAACTCACAACTGCCTGCTTGCAAGGCAGGCGCTTATGCCACTGAGCTAAATCCCCAGCCCCTTTAAAAGTTTTCTTAAAGACAGTCCTTGAAATTGTCTTCAAATTCCCTCTTCCATGAGACTGTAGTTGAGCTCAACTACAGTTGGGATACATCTTAACTGTATCCTAAGGTAAATAGATGTTAAAATGTGATAGAGAAGTGTTAAAACGTTAAGTATGGTAGGTTTGGGCAGAAAAAAAGCTAGTTACATTCCTTAAATACACTATCAGCTTCTATATTTTAAAATTTTCACATTAAAATACACTAAATTATACTTTTTAGTGAGAGTGGTTATTTTGTGAACACAAAATTTATATTTTTCTGAAAGAATTTAGTTAGCAATATATTTTAAGAAAACAATATTAGAATTAAAGAGTCATTGTTTAGGAATAAAAGTGACTGTGACAGTTCACTTCTTAGAAAAATCAGAGCAATTAGGGATTCTAATCTGAACAAATATTCTTAGGTATTTGTTCCATACACTGAGCATTATGACTTTTGTGCCCACTCGTGTACAAACCATACAATAAGCTGAGCAAAAGTTTGATAAGCCAGCTATTCTTTATTACCAGCCAACTCTCTTTGATCACAAAGGTCTTCCTACATTAATGTTGGGATCCACAACAAAGCAAGAGCCTATTAGGCAGCAGTGTTGATGATGATGTTGATTATGATGATGATGTTTCTGATGATGATGATGATGACAACAGTGGTGACATTTGTTGAACACTTTTGTACTGATCAGTCTCGGTTTTAGGTGCTGAACATGAATCATGACATTTAGCTGTCATAACAGATGCAAGGCCCCTTTTATAGGTAAGGAAAAAGATACTCAGAGCCAGTAAGAACAACTCAAATTGCTTTGTTCCAGAGTCTGAGCCTTTCAGCATAAGTTTGCTATGGTGCTGAAAACTGGTTATGAGCATTAGTCAGAATTTAAATCTTACCTTTTTGCTTTATTTGCTGTGCAACTTCAAGCAAATGACATAATCATGACAAACAAGGCCTTATATCTGTAAAATGGATATGAGTAAATATACTTAACTTCTATTAAGATTATTGTCTTTCCCCTCCTAGTATGAAATTTCATCTTACAAGTAGTTGATAGTGATAAGAGATTTCAAATTTCTGTCTTCCAGTAAATGTAGTGCTTGTAATTAAATTGTTTGGATGATCTCTTTTTGTGCTTTTCCCCCTGTAGTTCTGATTTAATCATCTTTGGCACATAGTGTCCTACTGGCAGTTTTCCCATGTGTACTTCTAAGTGGAAGGTTATATGCTAATGGATGTTCATTGCATAATGGGAACACAGGGCCTTTACTTATTCAAAGCTTGTTACTCAGGCTTATTGGCTTCTGTTTATTCTCAGTGGTTGCACATCTTACCCGATCATGGAAAGACTGTGCCCGGCTCACGCAACCTCTCATTTGTGACATAGAAAGTTTGTCTGTTTTGTTTCATTTCTATTCTATCAAGTATTCGTCACTTCACGATTTCCTGCAGAGTGGTATCTTATAGTTATCAATCACTGATTTAAGATTTGTAGACATTCAAGAAATCTGGAAAGTTCACAACTCGAAGTACTTACGTGTTGAAGTTTGTTTGAAACACATATCCCTTGGCCCAAGGTAAGGAGGTGAAAACATGGGGCTGAGGGAGCCCAGGAAGTCCTCTGTGTCTCTCAATGGCTAGGTTTTTCTCAGCTTGCCACTAAGTACGCAAAGAACTTCATTAGAGATCTCAAAGAGTTATTTAAATACATCATTACATTCAACAGATTTACGTGGGAAATTATATGCTATAGTGACATTTACACATGGGGGAATCTGCAAAGGTCTTCTGACATATCCCTCATGAACATTACAAATCTGTAGCATATGTTAGATTAAGCAGACTGCACTTTTATCTTTATGGTAAGGATGATCTCAAAAGGTACTGGCTTCCTAATAAAGGTCTGGCAACCAACAGGTTGGTAAATTCAATTAAGATTATTTACTTTCCTAGGCATTTAAAAAGTGAATCAAATGATTACAGGCATTACTTTGTAAAATCTAAAGAAGTTTTACAACTCGAAGTGTTCACAGAGAAGGCCTTAAAAGGGAATAATGTGTGTAAGCCAATCATGAATTGCATCTGTATTATGGCCAAGTGCTGATGAGGATGCTTGATTGGCTTTGAGATTGGGGAAGAGCATTGCTGGGTGTGCTCAGCTGGGACGTGGAGATGTGGCCTTGGCTCTGTGTTCGGTCTCTTGCCCGTTATTCTCTCTGGTCTTCTTCCCAGCTGCAATGAACTGAGCAACTTTGCCCCCCCACCCCCCCTGCCATGTTTCTGCCTAGAGTCAGCTGACCACGGATGAAATCGTGAACCCCTCCTATGATACATTGTGGGTGTTGGGTATTGTTCTCCATCAATGATAAAGCTGACCAGTACAAGGCAGATACGAAATGATGAAGAAAATTTCATAAGCATTTGCTTTCCGGCAGGCATTGTGCTTAACGTGCCATTTCACTGAATTTATTTTTTTCTCAGAAATAATCATTTTATTTTATTGTGTCAGGAACATTTAATATGAGATCTCCCCACCCATTCAGTGTCAGCTTAATTCATTTCATAGTTATGGAAAAGATATTCATGTTACATTCACATGGGAAAGATGGTTATGGTCATGTTCATCACCTGATACAGGGTTTGCAAGTGAGTGAAAATTTTGCCAAAGGATTCTGCTTGTGAAACAAACTGTTCACATACAACAGTGTTCCTGAACTGTGTTACACTGTACAATATAAAATCATTACTTCTGGGCACGGTGTTATACAGCAGATCTTTAGAGATTATTCATCTTGCATTGTTCATTTAGTTCCTTTTTTTAAAAATGAAAAGTAATTTTACCTAGTACCTTTAGTTACTAGAGGTCACTCGATCTCTTGAGCAGCAAAGAGCATAAAGAAATCTTTTGTGGAATCATATTAAAGAAAGGTTAAAATGGAGTGGGGGGTGATTTGGGAAGTATACTTATGTTTGGTGTATTTCTGTATCATAATGGATACCAGTATTTTACATCTCAACATTTGAGAGTGATAAAATAGTGTATACAAAATGATAGATAAACAGATATGTGTTATTTACTTGATTATTTTTTGCTCACTCTCATGGGTACAGTGCAGTCCTTTATCGAGATAACAGGGTGTATTCAGGTACCTTTTTGGCCGGCCACTGAGGTGGTAGATTTGGCTGTGGCACAGACCTTAGAATGAGCTCCCTATGCAGAAAAGAATGGGCTTATGTGCTGGCTCCAGTGAGAAAGGTCATAGACCAGGGCCACTCATCACAGCTTCATCTGGTATATCATGTAGGATGCCCCCAGGTGGGGAACTGACCCCTGTAACATCGTGAGCTCAGCTTCAGCATCAATCTACCCATGTGTGGGAGGATGCACACTTGCTTTTATCTTATTTTGTTATGTTATTTTACTTTTAAGAATGTACTATGTGGTCTTTATTTGAATATGTTTTCTGACATTTAACTGAAAAATTTTTACAGCCGATTTATTGTTTCTTTTAAAATTTTATTTATTTATTTATTTGGTACTGGGGTCAAACTCATGACCTCACACTTGTCAGGCGGGCGCCTATGGCACAGAGCTAAATTCTGGCCTTTTTTTATTTTAAAGGGGAAAAAAACCCCACAAAAAAATAAAAACAAAAGAGACAACAACTACAGCAACAAAAATCCCAAACCGGGCGGCTGGGGATTTAGCTCAGTGGCATAAGCACCTGCCTTGCAAGCAGGCAGTTGTGAGTTCAATCCCCAGTACCAGTAAAAAAAAAAAAAAAAAAAAAATCCCAAACTAATAACAATATCGGCTTTCAGAACAAAATGATAGGGATGTAACAATGGTTACTATATTGCATATTGTTATCATCAAAAGAATTGCTCCGTTGTTTTAAGACACTGTTGTTAGAGCAACACTACAACCTCGTGGCAGTTGCTAATGAATAATGTAGTGTGAAGGAGAACAAAATCATCTTGTGATCTAACCTTTAGTTCTGGGCTGAACGATGTACCTCTGCATTTCATGTATTGAACTCTTAATTTGAATCCATATGTCGGAGTCCCTCTCCTGGGAGATTTTCCTGGTTAAATGAGATCATAGTCATGTGGCCTTAATCTGAGAGTATGCAAGAGAAGAGAAAGAGACACAGGTTTCTGTACACCAAAAGGTGTCTGTGCACCATCTCAGGACACAGAGAAGACAGGGGCGCGTAGGGGCCAGGAAAAAACAATCCAACAGCATTTTGGTTTTGAACTGGAGATTCCCAAATTGCAACAAAATTGATTCCTTTTGTTAAGTATACACCTTATTATATTTTGTTATTATATTTGGCAATTTAAACAAATTAATACAGCTTTTTATAAATCTTTAGTCCTAATAAATTAGGGCAGAACAGTGTCATCAAACTTGAATGATTTTTTACCAACATCTGTCTGCTGGTGAAATTCCTAAACCTGGATTTTGCTTGGAAGGGAATAAAGAGATGGGCAAATGGAAAGGAAAGATATTTTACTTATGATTTTTATTCATAGAGGCCAATATACTTTTATGATGTGTTGAAGAGACTAAAATATCAAACCCATAAAATTCTGAAGCCCTTAAACTGTACACTATATTGAAAATGTGTCAGCATTTATTTGCCACCTATCTTATGCAAACCATGAGCCACTATGCTAAAGATTGGCTAGAAACAGAGACGAGCAAAGGCTAAATAAGAAGCCAGGTAAGATGTATAATTTACTGCTGTATACATGTGTGTATACGGAGATCAATGTCATTTGGTTCATCCTTTACAAATAAAATAATTTTAGCTAACGTCTGTAGCCACCAGAGAGGACTTGCTCTCTCTAACACTCACATACTGTGCACTGTTATGAAAACCTGAGAGAAGAAAGCGATCTCCGAGTCAGGCAGAGAGCTCTTCCCAGGTGCTGACCATGCTGGGCCCCTGATGATTTTCCGCAACTATGAGAAAATAATTTTCTCTTGTTTAAGCATGGTGTATTGTTACAGCAGCCTCACAGGTGTTGTAATCCTCTCATCCATTTCAGTCTTCTTGCCTCACCACACTGAATGGGAGGTATTTTTATCTCTCTTCAGCTGCTATTCTATATGTTCGGACAGTAGTATTTAAGCTCTGTAGGATTTGATTTCCTGCAAACGTCTAGCTGCTGGGCCGAGCTAACTGCGCATGCGTCTGTGCGTGTACACGCATGTGCAGGTACCTGGACGTGGAATCACGTTTCCACCCATGCTGTGCTTAGCACTCTAGCTGCAGTGTTTCTGTTACTGTGCCCTCAACCATCATACTCCTGTATTCCCCTTCCGTCCCTATTTCTCCCTGAAGACACGTCTTTACTTTCCCCTATGAATTTTAATAGGGTGTAGTATTTTAGAGTAAATGGAGCGCTCACCACTGGACTATAGTCTTTCTTTCAGATTTGCACGGTCTGAGGTTTTCCTCCTCTTTAGGGACAGCGTTGTACGTTACGTCCACAGATCGTCCTTCTGTCACGATTTTCTTTTCTGTGGGGGCCCTTCTTCCTTCTCTATTTCCTTAGTTTGTTGTAGTATCTTCAAACAGCTTTGTTGTAATCATCTGTTTGCATTGAATTATTGTTCATTTTGTTTATGAGAATGTAAATTTCTTGAGAATGAGAACCTTTCTTGATTGGTTACCAAAATACTCCTTAGAGGAAAACTAATTTCTGACCCATTCAAAGTACATAATAGATGCTTATCACATGAAAGAATGAAAAAGTGAATTTTCCTAAGAAATAACAGAATTGTTTCTCCAGGACTATTTAGCATTTATTTGTTTCCAAAACATCTTAGATGAAACCTTTTTCTCCCTTTGGTACTAAGCCCAGGGCTTTACACTAAGCAACATCTCTACACTTTTTATTTTATTTTAATATTTTATTTGCCACAGGGTCATGTTAAATTGATGTTTCCCAGGCTAGACTTGAACCGGCAGACCCTTTTGGCTCAGCCTCGCAGCATCCTATAAATTCTTCAGTGCATATTGCCTCATGTTTATTCATCCTACTGCAATTGCACAATGTTTGAAAAAGCATAAGGTTTCAGGCAAAATTTCTTACCGTTCTTGTATTTTCAACTACTGTTTGTCTTCCTCACTGGTGCTGGGGCTGGAGATGTAGCTCAGTGGTGGAGTACTTGTTTGGCATGCCTAAGTCCTTGGGTTTCAATACTTCGAGTCACTATTGAATTGTTGAGGTTTCTGTCTAAGAACAGAATCCATAGAAAATGCATACATGATTATGCAAGGGGTTTATCAGTTAGGCTCACAGGATTGGAGCAGCAGAATCTCCCACGGCCCTCTGGGGTGGCTCTTCCCCACTCATTAGCCAGTCTACCTATCAATCATCTCTGCAAACCCCCAGGGCCACACCAGAACTGTATTTTGCTAATCTGCTGAGCATTTATTAATCCGTTTGAGTTGGCCTTCTATGATTAGCAGTCGTGATCACACACAAACACGCGCGCGTGCACACACGCACACGCAAAGATAAAGATACTTTTTTTTTTCTTTTCTGTGTTGCAATCAAGAATCAAACTCAGTACTTCGTGATTGTCAGGCAGGCGCTATGCCGTTAAACTGCACTCCCCTGCTCACAAAGACACCTCTTTTCTTGTTGTGGGAGAGAACAGTATCAAATTATTGATAATTTATTACATTTCTTAGGCTAGTAATAGCTCTCCCCTGAATATCTTAATATAGTAGGTGAGGAAATAAATTGTCAAAACTAAGTTCTCAAAAGTAAGTCCTAAAAACCTAAAAAGTAAGTCCTAATATAACCAGAAAACTGTCTAGTGCAAATAATATGTACGTTTCATGGGTTTGAAGCACTTCCTAGCCTATTTTTATACTTTTATTTTTATAATACCCTTTTGAATGGGTGAAGAAAGATGGTCTGTGTTTTTCTCTAGTGTAAATTGAAGACACTTAAATCATCAAGTCTCTGACATTTCTTCTAGGACATTTTCATTCATATCATCAAATATTAAATTTTTGACAGTTAACGTGCACATATAGAAGTATGTAAGTTTCCTAGAATAAACTATTTCCTCTCTCTCTCAGAAGTACAGTGATACTTTGGTTTACAAATTTAACTTGTTTTTCAATTTTGGAGAAGACAGCGAGGTCCTGTTTGTGTGGGGATCATGGCCATGATTGTGTTTGTCATCAGATGCAATTTGCCAGTGGAAAGAAAGTTTTGCTGAATGGTATTGCTTGTGAATGGAGCTGTTTCCTAATAGCAACATTCATGAACTCAGGTGTAGTGGAAGGGAGGAAGTATGCTAAACTAGGAATCGAAGAAATAATATCGATTCCTAGTACTATTGCTAAATAGATTTTTATTATTGAGAAAAACAATTTCTGTGTTTGGACTCCAGGACATTATACTGCAGATTAGATCAACATTTTTCCCTTCTGGTTACCAGAACCAGTCGATAAGTTCACTACTTAGAAGTGCTCTGACTAAAAAAGCCTGGACAATAAGGCAGTTGGTATCATTGAAATTTATACTTTCATAACACATAAAAAACTTCTAGACACTCTATAGTCTAAAAAATATGATAAAATGTAATAAAATTATTGATATTTATTCAATCAATCGAGTCCCAAGCCTTTTCTGTCAGTCATGAAATCTGTTCTTTGGAAAAATATATGCAGAAATAATTCTCTGAAATATTAAAATTGATGTCTTCTGGATCCGAAAGTCTTCAAGTTTTTTTTTTTTACAGCTAATAATCCAATAAGCTAGTTGGATTTAAAGACTGGTTAGTTAAACAATATAATTTTTTACAGAAAGATGGCAAACCTATTGAAACATGATTCAGAATGGTATAAAAGCTATATTAGATTCTAACAGTTGTGAGATGTGAGAATAATTTCTCACTCTTCCGAGGGATGTGCCTTAGGCCTGGCTTCAGGCCACTGCTTGCACTCTTTCCTATGACCTGTCATAAAATCCTCTTTTTTTCCCCCTTTTTTGCTATTCAAATTTAAGGCAGCTCTGGGGTTTCAATCAATTGGCAGATTGTAAAATATTGTTGCCCTAGAGCAAGTCACAGGTTACTATTGTGTTTTTTCTCATCAGTAACTTTGAATGGGGGCATATGGGAAGCTGGCCATGTATGTAACATGATGAGCATTATTCTTTCCCCTCCCCAACTGCAGGCACCATTCATTGACCGCCAAGAAGAAGAAAAGAAGAAAAGAATGAAAGAAAGAAGGGGGACCTTCACATCTGAGAGCATACTCTTAAGCAATTTATATAACCATGAGCTTTTACATAGTAGATGGGGACTGCTATGATCTGATCTCAGGTCTCCCATTTAAATTATTTCCAATAGTGGTACAGGAAAAATATAACCCTGACCTATTAGATGTCAGGTAAGCTGAGTTCATGGTCTCACAACCTCGAGGAATAAAGTTGAGAACCAAAGGAGGAAGTTAGAAGAGTTTTACTGGAAATAAGGGGAAGAAAAATACCTCCTGGATTTCTAGGAGGAGTCCCATGGGGTGGTCACTAGGGTTCATTGTCATGGGTAATTTATACACCAGTCACACCATGTGTACAGCATGTGTCAGACTACAACCAACTATAAGTGTTACAAGTATAGTGGCTTGATCCATAGAGTACAACAAAATTCCTGGAAAGAGAGGGAGCATGGATCCAGATGTTCTGGTGTCTTAGGTATCTGATGCCTATCTGAGCCCACTGGACCAGGTGGTGCTGATTACAGTATAATTTCAAACTGCCGTTTATCTCACAGGCCTGGCTGCTGCTTCTCCATCTGGGTCTGGCTGGCACTCTTGAGATGTGCCTCCTGCCACGATTGTGAGGTCTAATTTTTGTGCTACCTTACTTCAGTCTTTTTCTGACTGTATATTAATTTCTATCTCATTTATCTTAACTATTTTCCTGCAGTAATAGGAAAAATGATATTTAGGATAAGCAAGTGAGAAATTAAAATGATAATTTATCAATGTTTTCTTATTAACTATGTGTCTGTGTAAGGTAGGATAGAAAAAATGAAAGCTAGGTAGACAGGAGACGTGGAAACCAAAGTTTTAAAATCAGCTTCAAGACACAAATATTATTTAAGCCTTTTCTCCCTTCTGGGAAATTAGAACGATTCCTAAAAGTCTCACAGATACAACAAGCCCCAGAACTGACTCTGAATCTACCTTTCCAACTGTAATCGGTGCCCGCTGGGTCTTCAGGAAGCAGAATATTGCTGGGCAGCAGATCTCAGCTTCAAACATAGGAAGGGGTCTTACATGCGGCCTGGCAGACCTTGAGAGCACACACCCCTGTTTTTAGGTCTCTCTTTCCATGCACCCAGCTCTGGCTCACGGGTCTAGCTTTCTCTGAGCACCCACACTGCACTCTTTATCCTAGTGTCTGGTAAACCTTTTTTCATGTCTCTTTTATCAATGTGTCCTAAAATTTCTTTTTCTGCAACACTAGTCAGTGAACCTACAAATTTATTTTAAAAGGGTCGGATAGGTTCCTTATGTCAGCCTTGGTGATCCTCAGAGCCAGTCTGGTGACATTTAGACAGAAATAACCTTAATATTTTACCTTTAAAAGAAGCAGGATTCACGTAAAGTATGACAGTAGATTTATGGCATTATACAAACTTCGGCTGACTAAAATATCGATAAGCAATATTTCACTAAGCATTTAACTTAAGACAGGCTCTATAGGAAGTGGTTTTAAAGGCACTGTCCTGTTAATCGGTACAGAAGACTTCTTGGGAGATGGGGCTACATGACATCTCAAAGTGACCGCTGTGCACATTGTTTCTGTGTCAAAATTGCAAAGCACAGGTGTGTTTACTGAGACCAAACACTTAATTCTCAACAGCACTTAGACATTTGTTTTACGATTCCTTAGAAACAATTCAAGATCTACCTAGTCGGTGCTATTGAAGGTAATGATTACGATTTAGCAGATGGATTTAACTAACTTCAGCTGTCAGGAAAGAAATTACTGCTTGTCCAGTTACCTGTTTCCTATCCATGGAAGTGCTTGAGACAAGTACCAAAATGATCATATCCTAGAAAGAGTGTTTCCAAGGAGACACTTCCCCATTGCTAAAGTAAAAGAATAATTGGGCTTCAGACAAACCAGCACATCCTTTAGGCACAGGAAAGAGAGTCTTTGGGTTTAAACCAAAACAAAAAAAATCTATTTCTTAAAGAAAAAAACCCTCTAAGACACTTAGCTTTGTGCTAACTTTTGATCACATCAAATATTTTAAAAACTGTCATTTTATAGTATTACATTGTTCTGTTTCTGAATCTGCTCCATTTGGACAGGTGAGCTGCAGGCACATAGACTGCAGGCACAGGTACTAGTAAGATTGGGTTTGATGTCTTTCTCTTGCCATGATAATGAAGAGCTCAGGTGCCCATCCTGGCTTTGCTTTTTAATTTACCATGTATTTCGATTCCCTTCATGTAAAAGAACTGTGGGATTAGTGAGTTAAACAACACCATGTATGAACAGAAGTGCAAATATTAACTCCAGTTCTTCCATCTCTCATTACTTTACAGGCAGAATTGCTAGTGTTTTCGACACAGTATCTTGCTTAACTGTGTTATATCTTTATGAAGTAGTAGCTGTAACTGTCTGAGGATTTTAGAAAATGGAAGTGTATCCCAGGCATATACTGCTCCCATTTTTGGAAGCACATTTCTATCTGAACACTGATTTAAGAAGACCTTATTAGTGTTGTAATACTTCATGCTTGTTTTGTATACTTTTGAGAGATTTTTCTGGTATCTTGGAGCAACACCCAAAGGAAGCATGAGGCTTTGGGAATGTAGCCATGTGAGTTTTATGAACTACTTAGTATCTTCCTGGTCAAGAATTTCTCTAACACTGAAACAGGATAAAATAACAAGATTCTTGCAGATTTGCAGATCTGACATTCATAGGCATCTTTCTACCAAACCATATAGAAAGTACCAGATTGGTTCCCACAGTCACTTAAAAATAAGCAAATATCTTAAAATATTTTTTTATGTATTAATTGTACCTCATTGTGTGGTATACGATCTTCTCTTAAATTCACAGTGACCATAATTTTAATTCCTGCATCCTTTTGGGAAAATAGCTTTACCTCCAGAGTTCTGAAACTTTATGCTGTATTCTTTGGTACAAGTTGTTCTTCATTAGTTGTAATAACTAATTTAGACATTAAAAATTTCTGTTGGACAACAACTGAACTTTCTAAATCAATTGTCTAGTTGCTTTTTTTTTTTTTTTTTTTTTTTGTCTTTTTCCTTTTTTTTTTTTATCGGTACCGGGGATCGAACTCACGACTGCCGGCTTGCAGTAGTTGCTTATTTTTAATTCTTTCCTTTTATACTACTTTTAAAAATATTTCGAGCTTTGTCTTTCAATGCTTTAATGGAAGATTTGGCTATCATATTTATATATCCGTGAAATCTCCCTTTTTTCTCCAGTTGTGCTTTTCTGGAGAACAGTAAACTATTCCTTTCTTAAATAAAGCTATGTCTTTATGTTTCTGTGCATATTACATAAACATATATTGCAGCTGAATCATACTTGCAGTACTTATTTCTTTCCATTAATTTATGTTTTCTATTTAATTTTTGAGCTTTTAGTGTTTAATGCTGATAGCTTTTCTCAAGTACCTGATAACTCTTGACTGTCTTTTCTTGTTAAGTTTGAACCACTAGAAATTACAAAGTGGTACTTGGGCAGAATTTGTTTACTGCTGAATTTCCACAGAGCAGGATCAGGTATACTTGACTGTATGTGCCTGATTTTCACTACCTGCATATTTTCTTTGAGTTAGATTTTTTCCAAGGAATATTCTCTTTTATGCCTATTCAACATAAACTGGCCATCAGGGGCCTAGAGTGTACAGGAATTATCACAATTTTGCATGTGAAAGTTCTTTGTCTCACTATTAAGTTGTCATCATGTGATCTCAACTGTTGGTGGTATCTCAATCTTGTTCAGAGCTTAAATTTTTCAATTCCTCTGAGTATACTGAAGTGTAGTCTTGTGGGTGGTTGTTATGGCTTGTATCTAGATGTCCCCCATAGCCTCATGTGCTCATCAGTAGGAACTGGGGGAATGGCTGGATCATGTGTGTGATGCAGGATCTAGGTGGTGTGATACTGGGATTGCAGGTGTTTGGTAACTAAATAAGTTTAGCACAGTTCTGAGTGTGGATAACGGAAGCCCCACCCAGGGTTTGGGTGGCACTGTTCAATAGGTGTATATCCGGGATGAAGTACAAATGGAGAGAAAGAAGGTGGCTGCTGGCTGCTGTATTTTTCCCGTCTGTCATGCTGCACTACCTCAGAGCCAGCTCCCTATGGACTGAAATCTCTGCAAACTGTGAGTTAAAATAAACCTTTTCTCCTTTAACCTGCAAGTGTCAGGTATTGTGTCTCAGCATGAGAAAAGTAACTAATTCTGTGGTTAAGGCTGGGTAGAAAACTAGGAGGTCTGGTTGTACCTTTAAACTATGTCAAAATGTTCTTGATTTTAGTTTGACTGTGAGCACCACATTTTGAAATATCTGATGCTTTCAGTTCCGGAATCATTCTTAATTTCTGATTTATAAATTGACAACTGCTTGTTAACATTGCTCTTACAGGGGTTTTGACTATCTCTTTTTTAGACTTTGGAGTTTTTATGTTTTAATAATTAATTGCATTCTTTTCATATGGTTTCCATCTTCTAAAAACTCATTATATCTTTGTATATCTGCTTCTATATCTTACTTTTCTTCAGGTTCAACCTCCCTTCCTCCATCTCTCCCTCTTCTTTCTTCCTTCTTTCCTCCCTTCCTTCCTTCCTTCCTCTTCTCCTTCTTTCCTTCCTGCATTCCTTCCTTCATGTTCCCCTGGATTTTCATTTCTGTAGGCATCTCAGAGGAGCAGAATGATGCTTACATGTATTATACAATATTTATCACACATTTACCCTCAGTTTTATGTGGAGAAACTTAGTTTGGTTCCAATTGAATATTTTGTGATGTTGACACTGTTGACAGATATAATTAATTTGAGCTCATTCTTATATTTCTGTCTAAACACAGAAGAAAAAAGAAGTATCCATCTATTTGATTAATGCAAACAAGTGTTTTATTGAAAAATGCTAAAGTTCAGTTAGTCTCCAATCTGAAAGACAGAATATTTATATTAAATTACTTGATCTCTGGGAAGATTCAATTGTGCTAAAAATAAGCTGGACTGATGCAAACCTTGTACTGATATTTCTGAGATGTTCGTAACTTGGGACAAAACTATAAAATGAACCTCAGTAGGGGTGTGAGACTAACAAATTTGAACCAATTAGTTTGTTTGCAAAACGACCATGGATTAAAAATAAATTTGGATAGCTGTATGATAGCTGAATCAAGTTGTCATTGTCTTGGATATTAAACCATGAAGTATCCTATAATAAGAATTTCCAGATGGAACAAAAACATAGTGTCTTTGGAAGGCACCGTGGCCCCACATCATGGCATAATGTTTGTTCTGAAATGGTTGTTCCTAGAGAACACACTCAGTATAAGTGGTCGGAAGCCAAAGCAGAAAAGGGATTTGCAGTACAGTCAGCCCCTCTGACTTGCTTCCCGCTTGTACAGCATTGTTCACAGAACTACTGAGACTCTAAGTTGAAAAATTATTTGGAAGGATGATGTAGGAGAATGAAAACACCTTCTACACATCTTAGAGTGGAGCTCCTTTCCTTCTGTGCAGCTCTTCTCTTCTTGTGTCCTGTGGAAACTGACCATCTAGACTCCTCAGTGCTTTCCAGGTAGTGAAGAGGCTGTAGTGCATAGAGATGTCTTAAGACCCTCAGCTGATCAAGGAGAACGATATAGAAATGAACGAAGAAGTCTTCTTTGGTAAGTTTTCAGATGGTAAAAGGGAATTTTCTATTGTCAAAATAAAAACTGAGCAAAATATACACGTAAATGAATAAAGGAGTCTTAATTTGCATTTTTTGTTCTGGTGATAGGTGGGAATTTCCCATTACCAAACTGAAAGTTGAATCAATGCTTTTCTTAAGCAAAGCAATTTATTCATGCATATGTTGTCAGTTTATGGTTCATTCCATCTTACAAATATAGCTACCTACAGTAGATAGTAGATTGAGAAGGATTTACATAAAATTATAAAAAGGATATCAGTATAATGGCATTTCATCTCAACAGTAGTCTTATGCAGCCTAAGAAGAATATTTTAATGAGATTCCAGTTTACATATGTATGGTATTGTAGAGGGTTTTTAATATTAAAAATATACAAATATTATTTCACTTTTTCTATGCCCATTACACTTCAGATCCAACGTGCATCAACAGCAGGAATCTTCAGATAATGGTATTTCAAAGTAGGAGATGTGAAATCATTTCTTTGTAGCTTTGTAACTCAATTATTTAATAGGTTTCACCTACACCAAAGGTAGACTTGAATTTTTTTTTTAATCTTTTTAACATTTCCACTAAGGTCTGCTAAAGTCATGAGAGAGTTTATCTCTAACAAAGCCAAACCTAGAAAAGAAAAGAAAAATTTAATGAATGTGTTACTTGAATATCCATTTAAAAAGTTTTTGAGCCTCATTAAAATAGTATCAGAATACCATGGATTTTATAGCAAATACATGAAAGAGCTCAGTTTCATTATCCATCAATACTGATGTAGTTTATACTGCATTTGTTGGTATTATGCCAATCTAAATTCGTAGTAATTTTTCATCAACACATTGTATTACAATGTGGGTATCATAATGACTTCATTGGTAGGATCAAACCAGAATGTTTAGATGGAAAGAGTGGTCAAGCCAGTAAACTCATTACTAACATCATTCAGTTTGGGAATAAATGTACTTTATATGGCTCAAGGGACTTTCAAGTCAAAGCCTTTTTTGAAAGTGCTATTGTTTATTTTTCTTTGGGGCACAAAATCAATGTGCTTTTTCTCTATTTCAGAGCTGCTACATTAAAATGTCATGACATATGTGTTTAAGATGTAAAATCCATAAAGAAGAAAAATCCATTTAATACTGATGGTATTTTAGTCTTACCCTTTCTTCATGGAACAAAAAGTTGTCCTTTTTCTTTATTCATGACTAAGTCTAGGTGTCATTTATTTACAGGAGTGAATGGAGAATTCTCTGCTTTTTACTAGGACAGGTGATCTTTTTACAGCCTGTCTGAATTCCAGGTTCTAAAACCCAATTTTTCTTGTCTGCTTCCTGTGAGAGATCACTTAATGCTTTGCTTTTAGCTACCCATCTGTATAAAACAATATAAAAACTATGCATGTGTGCACATATATATACACACAAGCAGATGAGTATATATTTACATTTGTGTGTGATTTAGATGCTTATATGAAGACTTGCAAATATATAATTACTTTTATCCAGACTGTGGCTACTGTCAAAGTATTTTGAGGGAAGGTCATTTCAATCTTGATATTATAGTGTTTATCTAGAGTGCAATAATTTTCTATTTTTGAAAGCAGCCAGTCAGAAAACTGGGGAGAGCAACCAGTTAGGAATGAGTCTTCAACTATTTTAGGAATGTG
Source organism: Cavia porcellus (assembly GCF_034190915.1). Taxonomy (NCBI): domain Eukaryota; kingdom Metazoa; phylum Chordata; class Mammalia; order Rodentia; family Caviidae; genus Cavia; species Cavia porcellus. The sequence goes on along the minus strand of NW_026947513.1, from coordinate 42,080,428 downwards.
GCACATCACCCTAAAAGATACTAAAATACTGGGTGGTTCAAGTAGACATAGGGATTGAAAGAGAAACCCTGAAACTAATATTTGTTTCTTTTTTAACCGGTGCCACTCAAAGGAAATCCTTTGACTTGACAACATTGCCTTTACTCATAAATATGATGTCTGCAGACTAAGAAAATCTATAGCTATGTATCCTTTCTGTAATTCTTTTGGCATGGCGGGGGGGGGGGGCTTCTGTTTAATTCCTTGATTTTAGGGCTCTTTCAGATAAGAACACATGCTGGCTTCCTAAAATCCCACATTTAATATGAGGGCTAAACGGGGTTTGGTCTTAGCAGTGAAACTACAGCATGTGTGGCTCAGCGTTTGTTGGCATGGGAATCTCTAATATTTTAGTTCACCATTGTTGTGTAAGGGGAGTCATTGTTATCAAAACTTCCTAGGCTTCCGGATTTTCAAAATCAGTCACAGATATTTTGTAGCCTTTTGTCTGAAAAATGTGTCCCCTGTAGCTTTAACATAGGGTCTTTTACTTGGAACTTTGAATTTCAGGCCAACCTATTCTTAATGTGTCATCTTTTAGGGGTCTGTGACTGTATTTATCTCTGCTACATACAGTGTGAGTGTTCAGAGCAAATGTTTTGCTGCCAGAGTTCTGTTAACTTAAATTTCAAGTGTTGTTGAGTGAGTACTTGGAGGGATTGGGAACAGAAGAGTCCCTTAGAGTGAGGTGAGGTTAGCCTGGGCAGGGTGTCAACTATCACTGTCTCATCCCTTATATCCATCGACTGACCATGCAGTAGCTGTCCCCAGTGAGGTCATCTGGACGTTCTGTGTTCCCAGCTCAGAGATGTGCTTGCCTCAGTGGCTCAAGAGGACTCTATAGGCAATGACAAGGTGTCACTCATTCACATTTTTATTGGACAACACAGAGTTGTGTGTAAAACATCCTGTTTTGTTTTCAGGTCATTACAGATCACTACATCTCTTACAGTTGTTAAATACCTGCTTAACATCCCTGACACAATATCCAGTGTGTAAACTTGAAGAGTTATTAGGAAGGTGAGGGAAATAATCACTTGAAATGAAGTCAGCAACAGATTGCTAGGGGCAGGTTTAAAAAGGGGGAGAAATGAATTTTAAGATGAACTCAGCATGGGAAGCTTAACAGCTATTCCAATGCAAGTTAAAAATACAGAGAAGATTAAAAATATCTGTGGGTGAGGGTGGGTTTCTCTAAGTGCTGAAATACAAAATAGAATTTTATAGGAAATGGAAAAGGGGAGATTGAAAGGAATAGATAAAGCTAGCCATCAAGAAACGCAGGCACACCATAAGAGAGGCAAGAAAGCAAAATGAAATAATGTAGCTCAGGGACTCAGAGGAAATAAAAAGAGTTTCTATAAATACACCCGAGAGAAAGAACAAAACAGGGAGAAAAACACGGCGGAGTAAAATCGTTGAGCAGGCAGGTTTAAGAAATGACCACAAGCCAGTCGCATCTTTTATTCTTCTCAGTTGTCAGTGAAATCTAGAAAAAAAGAATAAAAAAAGGAAATTGAGTGTATATCTGTGTGTGCATGTGTGTAGAAATGGAGGAAGCTACTAATGACAAAAATAGACAATGTTATTATTGCAGGAAAATAGCAACTAGAGAATAAAATTTTATGAAGTGCTCCTTATAGGTTAAAACTAAATGCCTTTCACATTTTTGAAAGAAGAGCACATTATAATTCCTAAGAGTGTCCAGGGGAGAAAGCTAAGATACAAAGGTCGTACAGTTTCAGTGGATTCCCCTAGCTAGGAATGAATAGGAGGAAATAATAGACCGCGTGTATGAAGAATTTGAATTTTTACTTCAGAATTTATTATGTAGTTAGAGTCATTAAGGAAGCAGGGTTTTCATCATAACTGTAAAGTCGTTCATTTTATGATTTGTTTCATCCCAAGACTTGATAGGAGATTTTAGGTTCCAGTATTTTTTAGGTAGAAATGTCACAGTCTAGTTTTTGATGGGTTTTTATTTTGTTACTTTTGCTCACAGAGGGGTTGGAAGGAGAAGAGGTGTTATTTTTAATTTCAGTGTTGTACAGGACGAGCCATATTGCACTTCAAAAGACAAAGAAAACAGAATTCCTGTTGCCATGATCCAGCCTTAAACTCGAGCATAATTATGCCTTTTATGCTGTGCTGCTGTTGAATGTGTTCAGTGGTATTCATGGTGACATGGAGGAAAGATGCCAGCAAGTGGCAGCTCCACAGTCCCGTGGACGCTTTGCAGTTCATCCTTGTCCTTCTGCCTGGACATCCCGCCATTTCCTCTTCAGAGTGCAGGCTTTTCCTTTCTCTCTGCTGATGGTTGCATCAGTGGAAAGTAGGACAGGTACTTCCGCAGCCTCAAAGCTGTCTCCTTGTGTGGTACATGCTGTCACTTCTTAGCAGCAGCAGAGCTAATTGGCAATGATACTTTAATACACTTAATCTGCGGGCTTTTCGGCACTTGGGAGATGCCTGTTCCATTACCAGAAACAGAGGGAAAGATAAAATCAATATAAATGGGGTTAATAATTCTATCAGAAATAAATCTAGCTGCAACACAGGTAGCTTCAAACCAGATAATTTAGAAATAGTTTGGATAATTACTAATTAGGTTGCTTGACAGTGAAATTTGAATTATTCATGAAAAGCTGAAAGCAGAGAATAATTTATTTCTGAATACCTCTAAAATTAATTAGAATGGTATTTATTATATTTTTCACTAGGTGATATGCTGATATTTATTTCTTGCTTTATTTTTGATAATTTTATTTTAGAAATACTGTATCTTCAAATAACAAATAGAGATGATTAAGAATGATCTACCTAAAAATCAGCTAAAGTTCAAAATAAAAGTCAAATTTATTTGGTTATTAAGATGGCTCTTATGAATTTACTTCTTGAAATCATAGAGCACTTCCCATGGTGAATATTTTGGGAACTTTTTCCTCTAATCTATTTCACAATATTGATTTTTATTTTTCAAAATGTGTCGATATTTACTGATGTCTACTTGATATTTATTACCTATAGTTCTTCTTAGATTTAACTTCATTTTTGATGATTGTGGTATATTCAGTATTAGCTTGCAGAATGTCTACTATCTATATATTATATGCTTTTATTTCATTATTAATGATAATTTGAGTAAGTCTTCAGAAATAGAAGCAAATTCTTGATTTTGAATTTTCGAACATCAGAACCATTTAAATATTTATTGATATAATAATGGAGCCATTTAAAAGCAGCTATCGAATGTCATTGTCCCTTTGGCAGGTCATGAAAATAATGTTGCCTTTTCCAAGACTAAAAATCTAATGAAATGTGGTAGCATCTGTAGCTATGAGATGTTTTCTAAAGCTGTTTTTCTCCTACCTTAGTGACGATTCCCAGAGATACTGTCCAGCAGGGTACATTTCTTAGCAGCCTTCCAAGCTATGTCCACAGCATGTGATTCTTCCTATAAAATATGAACAGAAGTCATTCTTATTAGGTCCAGTTTGGAATTTGCAAGGTTTGTAAGAAGTACAGTTCCATTTTTTCCTTAGCTGAAAGTAAAGAAGACACCATCAAGACCATCTGTATTCTCTTATCTTGAATTTTTAGTTGTCACTGTAATAACCAAAATAGTGAGTTGACTAGCAAATAGTCTAGTTGGAAGTCTGTGGCATGAATCCAAGCAGGAAATAAGAAGGGACTGAGGCATAGCTGTTTCAGCAGGAGCAGAAAAAAATGATTCAGATGGAGCTAGTGAGGCGATGGAATTGAAAACATTGGATGGCTGAAAGTCGAGAAGGATTGAATGAGTAGGATTGAATGAGAACGATTGAATTAAAGGATGGCACGGAATGAAAACACGGACTGAAGCAGGGTGAGGCACCATCCTGTCATAGAGGTCTTTATGGAATGCCATCAATAGCCCTCCTGAAATATTCAATTGGAACTCCAGAGGAAGGTCTGGGGTAGAGACAGGTTTTAAACCTACATCATGTTGGAATTATAGAAGCAAATAAGACTACACTGAAGACTGAATCACAGTGTGAAGAAAGTGCCTTCCCTAGGGTGGAAAGCAGGGGTCAGACATGAAGACACGCACTGAAGGGTATTGTCACAAAAATGTTGATAAAATGACTCTGTTTAGCAAAAAATGATTCAGTAAATGCTGCTTCATATCTGCAGGCTTTGGACAGGGCTGTGCACTGGGCCATCAGAGGGAAGCAAGGCAAATTTGCAGTGTTTGAGGATGAATTATGCTGGGGTACATAGAGACCCAATCAGATAACTAAGTGACATCATTGCTGAGGAGAAGACATGTACTCTGAGGGGCAGGGAAGCAGAAATGTGGTGCAGAGTGCAGCCAGTGCAAGCCTCTGGAAGCAGGTCATATGCGGACGTCTGAGTCTGTGACTGTGACCTTTCATTGAGCAGGGGGACAGAAGCACTCACAAGAAACGCTGAGGTCATTGGAACCTGTGCCAAGAACAGTGTCTCTGAGAGGCTGGGAGCAGAGCCAGAATACAGCAAGCTGAGGGCAGAGGCGACGTACGATTGCTGTATGCACTGTGTGCTGTGTTCTGTATAAAATCTAAATGTAGAAAAGAGTTTTGTGGAAGTGTCCAGGAGAGGAGAGATTCTTGGGGTGTAGTTGATAAAATGCTAATAATCTTATTGGGGGCAGGCAGAAAATTCACAGGCCAGCTATAATTTTTTCCCTGAAGAGTCACCCGAGGAAGCAAAAGGCTGATTCATGTTTTTTAGGTTTACTATCAATGTTCATTTTTGATTACGTTAGCTTCTTTAAGTCATTCAGACCTTTCTGCTCTAGTTTACCTAATCTTGCTTGTGTACACACATATTTCTTCCTTTATCTTCTGTTTTCATCTTACTGGATCCACACAGAATAGGATGTATTATTGTCACCTGGAATATATATTAAAATTCACATTTTTGGAAAAGAATTGTTTTGATAAAAATTTTGCGAGGAACAAAGTCAGAAGCCTAATTTTACAATATAGTGAAGATATAAACTTTGGTGTATTTTTATTTTATAATATATTCTCATTACAATAATTTCCCCCATGTTTTGAAACTTTAATGCCTTGGTATCTTTTTCTGTTCCTTCTTCCTTGCCATAAATAAGTCTCCATTCTCTGCAAATTTGTCTTGCCCTCTCACGTTTACCACGACAGCCCGGATCTTACTATGAACCCTAATTAAAAGGCCTCTCTGTATTTTTGTCCCCTCATCTTTCCACATAACCTTCAAAATCCATTATGAGTTTTTTTACTTTACATGCTTCATTAACATTTTGAGTCAACATTATTTCTTCTTGAGATTACACATGAGTTGTATGTATAGTACGTGTTTTTTGAATTTAATTGGGTGTTGTGTAGGCCCTGAGTTTTCTTTCAGATGCCAAGGACTTTGAAGATGCCATCTATATTAGATGTTCCCCAAAAGCCCAGTATGGTCACAAAAGGGGGATTTCTTAGGGGCTGGATTAGCATGTGTGATGCTGGGATTAGGGCTGACCTCCTCCGGGAGATGGTGGTGCCACTCAAATGGCAGGTAGCCAATGGGACACACAGGGAAGGAAGAGGGTCCTGCTCTGCCGCTGGCCACGTGCTGCCCTCTGCCTTCCCCGCCAGGCTTGCCCTGCTTTCCTTCTGCAGTGTGTCTTTCCAGGACACTGTCTCAGAGCTCAGTAGCTAAGACCTGAAACCTCTGCAACTTGTGAGCTAAATAAACTGTTCCCCGTAACTCTGGGTGTCAGGTAGCTTGTCTCAGACATGAGAAAAGTCACTAAGATGCACCTCGTCCTCCGTTTTCGTGGCCCAGTACAGTGTGCACTTCCTTTGCGCTCCTTCTGTGCTGCTCTCCCAGTCACGTGTGTCTTCTCCTTCTGTGGACCACGTGTCCTGCGTGGGTCTCAGCGAGCTTAATTCTAGGAGTCAGCCGGGCTGAGAGTTTTTCTGGAGATGCATTCCAGCTTCTGGAATGCTCCACATGCTTGCCTCAAACTCCATTTCCTCAGTGTTTAGAGCCAGCAAGAGCAGACCTTGTCTTCATGTCATAGCTCTATCTTCTTTCTCCTTGGCCTGTTTCTCTCTAACTATAATTGTGAAAGGTTCCATGGTTTAAAACATAAATGATTAGGTTTGACCCCTTGGATAGTCTGAAATAATTTCCCATTTCTAACTCTTTATTTCAAGCATGTCTGTAAAGTTAATGTTTTATAGGTCCAGAAAAGTGGGACCTGGCCCCTGGAACCATCAGATAGGAAAGCTTATCAGTCAGGCAGAGAATACTTATTTATTTATTAAACCAATAAATTAAAAATAAACTCAATAAATTAAAATTATTTATTGAGAAGCTACTATATGGCCATACTATTATAGAAACCTGGATATACTATTGAACATCACTGAAATATTAATTTTGTCGAATACTCATTCTTGTGTTACATGTTGGAGATGAGATTGAGCTGTACCTCTTGTCAATTACATTTCCATGTTTCCAGTCTGAATAGACAGTATTTGAGTTTTGTTTAAATGAGTTATTGTTAGGTTTTATCAGTTAGAACTAAAATGATGCTGTTTAATTCAGGTAGTCATAGACTAAACATACTTCATCTGGGTTATACAGAGATACTGTAGTTATGATGAGTGCAAGTTTAAGAATATCCAACAGTTTACCATTTAGAGCACTGCTCGCTCCTCGGGTATTTACTGATTCTTTTTTTAATTTAAAGAGAGAGAAAAAAACCCAAAGCAATAAAAGGGTACAAGTAATACAGAATTTCAAGAAAAAAATATTCAGTAAGAAATCACTAGTTAATAGATTACATGTTGTCATCTTAGAAACAGTTGTCCAAATTACATAATTAAAGCACACAAAGTAGACATTCATACAGTGAGATTGCAGCCAGTTCTGTTCAATGATCCAACAAAAACTCAGTAATATGGTTTTCTATCCTACACACTTAAATGTACTTGCAGTTATATCCTTTAGGCCACTTTCTTTTCCTCTATTTTTTACAATAACAATTACACTTTTTGGGTTTTATTACTCCCATAGTTCTTATTACTTTTTTTTTGAAGAGAATAAAACGAAATGTGACAAAACAAAACAGAGTCAGAACAGAAGGATGGACATAGTATATGATGCAAAAATAGAATACCAGGTGATCAAAAATGATTACCATTATGCCTCTTGCTATCTTGAAAAGAGTTGCCCATATCATCAGATATAATAAAATTGAACAAAACAGTGCAGAACAAGACCAATAAAACCTACACTGGAGACCTTACAGGACTTCAAAAGAAGATAATAGTCAAACCATAATGGGCATCATAGTAAATCTTATTGCCTTCAAAGTGGTTGCCTATACCCTCAAACTTGATACTATCAAACAAAACAGAATATAGTAAAATCAGAACAAGATGGGGAGAGCAATACTGGGGTTCAAATCAGGTTAATAGGAAAACAAAAAAGTTACTGTAATATATCCCACTATTTTTAAATTTAGTTTCCCTTAATTAAAAAACAAGAAAAAATAAATTAATTAAAAAAGTGGGAGATTGAGATAAAAGAGGATATAGTTACTGATTAAACATTAGATATTTCAATGAAAATGAGAATGATCCTCGGTAATTCCTTTTCTCTGTAAAGCTTAAAGTGTATCCAATGAAAGATGCTAAATTAAAGAATCCACAAGGAGGTCTGAATGTTGTTAAATTAATGAGTATGCTATGAAATATCAAATTATGACACTGCCACAAGATGGAGGTAAATTCCATGAAGAAAAATAATCACATGCAGTTTGCTGCCACAAGGGAGATGAACACAGGCCCAGTTAGTTTAGTGCAAACAAGTTTTAGGAACATTTAACGTTATTCCAGGGCCGCTGATGGATGACTTTCATTTGCAAGTGAAATCCGAACTGCAGATGCACTTCCTAGACCAAGTGTGAAATTATAGATTTCTAAATTAGGGTCAGCAGTGCAGTCAGACTCAGCCCATCACACTGTGGAGTTCATCATTCAAAACCTGAAAAGGGTCTGAGGTGCGTTTGTCTCATCTATAAACCTTTTTCTACTTTTAAAACTCTCTTGCAGCTGAAATATTCTTCGTATCACTCAATTCACAATGCAAACTTATTAAAATAGGTTCTCTCTTCATAACAAACACACGCATTTGATGCTATGGCAAAGGACAGTGGTAGCACTGAGTATAAATGTACCAAAGTGACTCAAAAGTAAGTAGTGTACTGCTAGCTCATTTCACCAGTGGATTGAGTTTAAGAGGTTCCTGGTGGACAGGTAATGAGAAGAAAGTTCCATTCTGAACTAAAGACCTTTAAAACAAGGAGTTCTCCTAACCTCAAGTGCTTTGAATTTGGCTACAGTCAAGGGTTTACAAGGTCACTTAAGAATTCCAAAGTTAAATTGAAACTCTGAAATTCTCCGGTATTTTATTTCTAACAGTCAATCAGCACTTCCTTGGGCTGTTTAGAATTCTAGTTTTAAATATTTGGTTTACATTTGTTGTTTGCTGGTGAATTCTCTTTGAGTTCAAGACTATCTGCATCTTATATGTATTTATGTCTTCTGAGACATCATAGAAAGATGCTTTGAATTTTATAGGCTTTTGCTAAATATTTGTTGAATATATGTGACTCTTAAAATGAATTCTTTTGAAAAACAATCAAGGGGTAAAATGCTGCAGAACAAAGAGATTTTTATTTAAAAACATGCAAAACACCCTGATAATCTCAATATAGAATAGTGCCAAAACAAGTTTCTTAAAGCTTATATGCCACATTCTGTTCTTTTAATTGAGGCCTTAAACTATCTAAACCTTATGAGAAAGTTAATTTAAATTTTTGAAATATAAAATTATTTCTCGGTATCGAGTGATTTCTTTTCTAGCCTAAACTGACTCAATAATACTGATGGCATAACAATGGTGACTTAGGGGAGTATCTATTTGATATTCTGTCCACAGAATTTTTGTGATAAATATTTTGAATACTATTTTTCAGATGCAAATAGAGATAGATCTCTGGTCTTTCTTCCTCTGATTCTTCCATAGAATTCATTGTTAGGATGCCTGCTGGGCTCTTTTCTTTCTTTCTTTCTTTTTTATTTTTTTGAGAAATGTGCATTGAAAATTTTCCAACTCAGCAGAGCTTCTCAGAACATCCAGAAAACAGGTGGTTGTCTGTTATTGTTAGAGGGTGACCCTTAGTGTTGGGCACAGTGCAGCTTCTGGCTCATTGTGATTACGTCCTCAGACAAGGCAAACATCATATTCCTTCCCAGAAAGCTTATGGAGTTCTGTGCACGTTTGGTTGGTATCTTCTGCACGCCCTGTGCTAGTCTTTAGATGTGGCTCCATTTATTTTGCAAGGCCGAAGTACTGTCTGTTCTTATAAGGAAGTCTGCTCCTCTGGGTAACCGGGCACATGAAAGAGACGGGTGGGAAGGCTCAGCAGGGCTGTGGCTGCTCATTCCTGCTCTTCATTTAGGCAGGAGCTCTCTAGCTTTCCTGTCTGGGGAGGCTCATTGCACCTGTTCTGGCTGGTTCCCTGGACACTCTAAAGGGCTCATGCTCTAGGGCTTCTCCTTAGTCATCACCTGTGTCTACAGAAAAGGTTACTTGTTTATCTGCTCCCCCAGGCAGACACTTTACTTCCTAACACAGACCTCTGCTACGTAAATATTCCTTTGCAGCTGCACTGCTGGACCCTGCTCAAACTGCACAATTTGCATTTGCTAAAGTGGACATTCGGTTTGCATTTCCTGCCTGTTGTTCTTCTTACCCATGATCAGTTGCCTCTGTGAGAGAGGTTCCGAGACTTGCACTGCCAGGGTTCTTTTCTTTGTCCTCTTGGGCTGCATGACTTGCTCTCAGTGTGACAGCTACACTGAAGGGCCTGAGAGATGGACTTCTATGCTAGAGGAAAAGATACTGGATTTCATCTCTGATGGTCATGAATTGTGTGGTTTGAACTAAGTTTTTTTATGTCTTGATGCCCCTGTGTCCTTATTTTAAAACTAAAAACTCATCCACAGAGATACCGCAAGCAATGAATGAAAATTTGAAATTCCTGACCTAGCATCTGGTAACAGTGAAGACTTAATAAATGATAGTTATTATTAAAATTGTTGTCGCTATGTATGAGACTCAGATCATGCTGCCCCAACATGTAGAGGAAATGGCAGAGGAGGCTCTGACCTTCTGTCACCTTTCTGCCCAGAAGCAAGAGCTTCAAGGAGCTGTGCCAACTACCTCACTGGAAAGTAGTTCCTAAGATCCCCATTCCTGGTGCCCGATACTCAAAACTAAGAAGAATCAGACCAAAGTTTTCCCCCTTATTACCAATACATCATACCCTCTCTTCGTACCTTTGTACTTTATACAACTACATATTTTTCATCAAACTTGTTCATAAAAATGCACAGGATTTCCTGAGTTTGGGGGTGTTTATTTTTAAAGACTGCTGTGTCATGTAACTTTTCTCTTATTAATCTATCTTTTAGATGGGTATGTCTGCCATGACTCCTGCAGTATTTGAGAAAAAGATGTCACTTTGTCTATCCTACATTCTTACACAGGATATTGATGGTCTATGAAAAAAAATGATTCAGACCATTATACAATCCTTCTCATCTTTCCATTTGTAAATTCTGGTGATCTCACCAAGATTTAGAGCATCTTATGTATTTAGAACTGGCTTGATTAGGTCATATATTTTAGAATCATCTGCATTTGACTTTATACATTGTTTCATATTTCTCTACTTAGTATTAGTTGAATAGATATTATTAAAGAATTTCCAAAACCTAGGTGGATATAGGCTAAACTTACTCATTTTAAATTCTTGAGTATGATTTAGTAAGTCATAGAGCATACTTGGACTCAAACTCTCACAATCAATTAGACACGAAGAATGTCTCTGTTTTACTCCTCTGTTTTCATCTTTTTTGGGTACAGTGAATGCCAGATGGTTGAGGATGTTTTTAGCTGTTGAACAGAATGGACCACACTCTGTTCCTGGAGGACTAAAACCCACATACATGTAGGTGGTTCACGACGCAGAAGTGGAGAAATATAGGGTAGCAAAACACTTTTATATCCAAGGCATAAAATACCTTAATTCATTTGCATTCATTAAATTAACATTCTTCTAAGTAGAGTTGGGGTATAGATGTTGCAAGCTCTGCATGTGTATATCCAGGTTCTTTTGGGAATGCTTCCATCTAAATGAAAAAGAAAAGAAACCATGTTGCTTGAATTCACTGCAAGCATGTCACTTAGACTATGGCATATTGTTATAGGCAGAAAGAGAACTCGAACAGTATTATATCCATCAAAGTGACTGCTGTCAGCAGGTTAAGGGGGGAAAAGGCAATTATTTAAAAGTCACAGTACCATGTAAAATATTGCTTTCAGAAGTTTTTTGGCTTGGAAGTGGTGTCTAAACCTTTTCATCCTTATGAGGTCATATTTTTCAGACTGAATTTAAAGTACATTTAATATGTGTATGTACACATGTCAAGGTAGAGGGGTATTTTGTATATGAATTTAATTAAGCAATAGGCCACCCAGGGACTGGTTTTATAGCACCATTTGTTTCAGGCAAGTTCAACTGCCCAAGCTACTGTGCAATAATGATCTCATAAAATTATTCTCTGGAGGGTCTTATATCTACTATAATGTGCTCTTACTTAAAATTTACTTTAGTAGCAACATTTTTCTTTGTACTTCTACTGTGTACAAGTAATAGTGGGCACAAAATCGTGTGTTTAAAGGTCTTTTGCCTTTCTGTACTTGCTATTGCAAACTGCTCATTTGAAGGAAAAAGAAAAATTTACATGTCACATTAAAAATAACTCCTGGATTTGCTACTTACATCCAGTTATCTTTTGAAATACTCTTATTGAGTGACTGGTAGATGTTTCCACACTAAGCATGATTATTTCATACATGTGCTTGATCTCTTTTTAATCTTACCAGTAATGCCCTGGGATGTCCCAGCAGACAGGTTCTTCTCTGGACCACAATAATTAATGGAGACCTAACTCCAGTTTTAAGTAATTTTCTATTTAGTAAAACAAAACAAAAATGGATTTGCAATGTGTGAGCGATGTGAAGTGGTGTTACAGACTTGGATACGTGAGACATGCTTCTGGGTCCAAACTCAATCTCTGCCTTGAGCAAATTCCGTGGATGCTGACAAGACCGGGCCCTGTCTGGAACCCTGTTCTTCACATGACCCTGAGTATCTTAAATGCATTTCTGCTCTAATGTTAACAAACACATAGATTATTCCAGCAGATGGACTCGAGCACTCAGAATTGACTCCTCTGTAATCCTAATCATTTTTTCTCCTGAATAATATCACATCTTTCTGTGCATAAGATTTTTATTCACCGCTTACAAAATGTACTTGTGTCCAGGTGCTGTGGGGTGTTGGGAGCCTGCCGTATTACCCACGAGAATATAGCCACAAGATGGCGTCCGCCTACCGCCTCGCTGCTCCCTGCCCATTGTGTGCCCAAGATGGCGCACACATCCTGCTTCCTGATTCTTGCTCGGCTTACTGTCCCCGCCATATATGGTAATGATTGATTGCTTCCTTGTTGCCGCCCAATCGCCTGTCCCCACGTGTAATCCCATGATTGGATAACATTAGCTATATAAGCCCAAGTATAGGAAGTGCCCGACGCACAACACGTAGGAAGCCGTCGAGGACGGACATGTATTGAGGTTGCTGCCCAGTCAATAAAGGTGCTTGCAGAGGCTAAGTGTTCGTGTGCTCCATTCCGCGGGACGGAAGTGGCGCCAGAGAGTGGGGGTCATGGGTTTTGCTGCTGTAGTGCTGCTGGTACAGGTTTTGCTTTGGAGGAGAACAAGGGAGCACCAGAGAGGGAAAAGGCAGATGAATTGATCTGCTCTTTCTCAAACACAAGAAACATAAAAGAATCTGGAAAAATATAGTAGTGTTTCTAAAAAGTGCTGAGCACCTATTTTGTTTTACTTTTCATGCTACATTTTGCATTTCCACAGGAACTCAAAGAATACCAATAACGTGGCAGAACTTGAACTGTTTTAAAATATCAGTTCATTAAAAAAATTTATATTTGCCTATGTTTGGACACAACCTTCATGAAGTATGATCCTAGTACTTTGGCAATTAGGCAGGCACACATTAAATAAAAAATTGTGTTGGATTATATATTTATAAAATATTTACTATGATATAATTGATTTTTAAAAATTAAAATCTCAGATTGATTTAACTATTTTATTTAGAACTGATATTTCTAATTGGTTTTGAAATGTTAAATTTGAATATGTAAAAAATTTTAAGATATGTTATTATCTCTTACACTTTGAAATGCTATGGGTGAAAAATAGATTTCATGCACTTTGAATTCAATTGTGGCTTACTTAGTAATTTAAATAATTGAAAATGAGTATGAATTGGGATTTGATAAAATAAAAACTAAAAATGGAGCTCAGGAACATTTTTTAAAAGTTAAAAAAAATAAACCTTCAAAGCAGTAATCTGCTTAAAATTTTAAAACTTGTAAACAGTAAAAATAAGCAGATGAGTGACCACAGTGATTTCTGTGGAACAGGTTAAAGAGACAATGGAACCTGAATAAATATCCTTGGGTTACCACTGACAATTTACGGCTTCTCAGTGTGAAAGTGTTACAGGAGACTGAGTTAGATAGAAATATTATAGGCAGTGAGACAAGGCTAGGTCTTCAAAGAAGCCAGTGCAAAAGCCCAGATACTTGGCAACTGTGGAGCAGACAGACGTCTCCTGCTGTGGGTCAGATCTCAAAACAAAAGATCAAACAAATGCACCCACATCCCAAGGACTGATATTCTAAATAGTTCCCTATCACTCTGAGGAAGCCTAGAGTCACCATTCCAACCCAATAGGGAAGAGTCACTGCTCTCTATGAATGCCCGATTTCTACATGACTGGCTTCCCCATTTGTCCCCGATTTAATCAGTACTACCTGAGCAATTAATCTTTTTGATTAACCATAATTCTGTTGCATCTTATGCCCACCTTGTGAGTTCCCATGTTTTCCCCTACTTTGGACCTGTTTCACCTCGTGGTTTTGAGTTGTAAGAGTCCTTAAAAAGACAGAATCTTTGGCAACTCACTGGCAACTCACGTGGGACCCCATCTGTCTCCTCTCAGACAGAAGCTTTCTTTCTCTCAATAAATATATTCTGCTCTTAACCTCAGTTGTTCCTAAAATTCATTCTTCAATTTTAGAGGACACAAACTCATACCGGACATATAATAGGTTGGGAGTTTCATTTCTCTATGAAAAATTCTTAGAACAGTGTTTGATATTCAATGATTGTTCCAAAAGTTTTAACTTGTATTTATATTTTAAATGGAGTGAATTTTGTTTCTAAAGTTAAAAGTACTAGATGAAAAGAAATAGGAATATGTAGCTAGCTTTCTATGCTATTCTTTCTGTCTCTCTCTCTATCTCTCTCTCTCTGTTTCCCTTATTTGTCTATATTTGGGTTGCAGGAAAGAGTGAATGGAATGGAAAATGTTACTAATATTGGAGGATTGGACTGTGGTTTTATCAAGAGCCTGGAAACAGGGAAAGATGGGATGTACATCACCTATGAAAGAAATGCTTGGAAAAAGCACAATGCTCCTTCCTCAGATTTGGGTGGAAGGTGATGTAAATGTCCTGACAAATGCAGTGCTGTATCTGTCTTCATAATGTGAGGCTGAGTGAGGCAGAATGCCACTCACGGCTTAAGGAGAAGAGAGAAGGACCTACCTTTGTCATCTGAAAGGACTGACATGTTGTATGCAAAGCACTGTCAGCTCATTGTCACATTTTGTCTGGCTGAATCTTCAGAAGTCTGTTTGGAGGAGGAGATAATTTAGAGATTCAGATTTGTTTAAGTGAGCATTTTCTAGGGTGTTGAAGAACTATAAATATATACAACAAGAAAAATTGAGGGAAATGAGAAAGAAGTTCATTAAATTGATATAAACATTTAAGTTTGACAGGTAAGGAAATACATTTGGAAATGTAGTGTTATGGAGAGTTTAAAAAAGAAAGTCAAGAGACCTGAGGTATCTTGAGATCAAAGAAGATGCTGAAGGAAAGAATGGACTCACTAGACCAGGGATGGTGTGTTTGCAGTCTTAGAGTTGGGAGTGCCAGACACATCACTTTGGAAATTCCCATGGGTGTTCTTTCCAAAATTCTTAGACAAAACTTGTGTAGGAATTCAGAGTGTCAGACAAGAATCTTATCCTCTGAAGTGAAACAGAAAAGCAACAATCAGCACTTCATTAATCATGTGTATGGTCATCAAAGTGATGCTTTTAAGGTGTGGTTGATCTTGTAGCCCGAAAATGAGCCCCCCCCCCAACCTTGAGTCCAAAAGTGGGATAAGATGTGTTTTAAAAAAAAAATCAATACTGATTTATTTTATCCTAGGCCCAGCGACACAGTGCAGTTGGAATTTGCAAAAGTTATTTGTCCCTCCTAAAACTTTCCAGACTTTTTGTAGAAAGCACAATTTACAAAGTAAAGGGTTATGGGCATGGATCAGGAAGTGAGAAAAATCCTTGATCTGCTAAGGAATGAGGAAAACCTTTGTTTCCCTTTGCAGAGGACAGAGAAGTCTCTCAGAAATTTACAATCCTTTGTCAACTTATTTTAGCACTCAATTTTAGATAACATCTGTCATTTGCAGAGGGCAGCAATGGTTAACATATCAATTAGGTAACCCAGAAAAATGACCCATACAGAACAGTATGAGGACGCTACAGGTACTTTGGTCATATAACTTGGGCATAACACAAACATAACGAAGCTCTTTTTGTCAGTGTATAATAGTTGACACTAATTTAGATTTTCAATTTAGCTATGCTGCAAACAGGATCCACATTGATCTGAAACTACACCTGATTTTTGATCTTCTCTGGGAACGGCAAGACATGGAACGAGATATGGAAAGATACTTCCTTTCCATGATGAGTGGTGTCAACAAGCCACAGCTCCAGGTCAGTCCCATGATAAGGGGGTGAACAACCAGTCATCCAGCGTGCTGTGTTGCCAAGCTATGTTGAATTATGGATGTGTGTGAAATGCATTTTGACTTACAATACTTTCAATTTATTATAGGTTATCAGAACACAACTCCACTGTAAGTCAACAAGCATCTGTAAATGGCCGCATCTAATGTAGACTTAAAGGAAACTGATGATTACATCTCCAAGGCTGCTTGCATGGATTCTTTCTGTCAGCAATGGTCAAAGTACAGAGGGCCCAAATTAACTAACAAAGGCATTGCTCTTAGCTTGGCTTGAATAACCCATCCAAAAGTGGGGTAAAATGCATTTCATGCAGGGAAGTCATACTTCTCATTTGCAAGCCAATACTTTTAAATAAAGTGGGTATCTCAGTGGAAAGCTTGAAGTCATGGGTTCTGAATCAGTGTGATGGCAAAATTCTCTGTGACTCAGTTGTAAAATGAGACAATAGCAGAGCCCATCATATGCTGTTGTAATGAAAATTAACTGTATTAATATTTGTAAGGCATTTAGGACACCAGTTACATTGTGAGCAGTGTAAAAAGCTCTTAGCTAAAAAGATTTAACAATACTAATAAAAGAATACATCAGAAATATCAGTAGCTGAGACACTGGAGTAACTAAAGGTTTTATATATAGTCTCTCCGTGTCCTATAATATTTTAAACAATGCTTGTGTGCTCTGATGAACGGACACAAAGTAGGTCAGGTTATTAGAGGACCTTTTTTTAAAGTTGAGGGACCTGAATCCCATAATGCTGTTTCCTGCCATAAATTTGTCTAACTGTCCCTAACCTTGGCGATGGCTCCACTTAGGAATCTTTGTCCAACTCTGTCCAAGAGGGCGTGCTCAGCTAGTGGGTCCCATGGTGACTTCCCAGCTGACCTCTGGGCATTTGAGTTTAAAGACTGCCTCTTCAACTTCTGTGACCCTCCACTGCTGCGGTTGACTTTGCCTGCTCCTGTTCTCATCAGGGTTTTGGGGGATATATTTATATGAGCTCTGTTCACTCCTGCATTGCTGAATCAATCTGAAGCTGTTGTAGTTTGCCTTCCTCTTTCTTCATGCTATTAAATCTACCCTTGTCCTAGCTCTCCATATTTCACACTCAGCATTTATTCTTTCTTATCCAACTTCCCAGCAGATTTACTGTGCTGGACTATTTCCTCGTTGTTAAAAACACTTGCTCTGAATTTCCATCACATTCACCTGGTTTTCATTCCTCCTCTTTAGATTTTTAAATTCCCTTTATTGGATTTCAACTCTACCCGTATCTCAATTACCTAGAAGTTACAATTGTGACTTGCAGGTGACATATTTACTACCTTGAATTTAAATGCTTTGTACCCAGTAATCAAATTATTTCTCCAGTCTACATTACTGTTTTGAAACTTACCAATTTTTCAGCTGGTAATTTATAATTGTAGGGTTAGAGGGGATGAGGTTAGGTTTACAACTTTGATTCTGTGAGTATTCAGCAAATGCCCAACTGTGGCTAATCTATGCTCTTTCATCATTTCTTTACTGTCTAAGAAGGGGAAGGCAATTTTATGGTGTTTATTTGAGGGTCACCTGACATAAAGGCAAGAGGCAATGAAATATGAATTTTGTAATGATTCTTCCATTTCAGCCCAGATTTTCTGCTAGGATATCATCTCATGTCAAAGGAGCGGAAAGGCTTATGGCTGATGTCTGAATCCAGTTATGAAATCTACACAAGATTGTGTGGACACCTGGTCCTATTAGATTTTAGAATCCCCCAGTGAAAATTAGTTTGTAACTACATAGAATTTCACCTAGAACTTAGAGGGATTTGGGGCTTTACTCCTGAGGAAGTGTTTGATATAGAGTCTGAAGTACAGAAAATTATCCAAGGTAGTAGCTATCTTTACAGAGGAGACTAGTCAAACAAGGCCCAGGGCTAGCTTACTAGGAGGCTGAACTCAGCTGGACAATTTAGTGACTTAGCAAGACCTATTTAAAAAAAAAATACATATGTATATGATTTAACATCATTTGGTTTTTGGTGTATCAACTCTAAAAAATAAAATTAGAAATAAATTCCTACATGAGCTTCACTTAAAATAGCAATAGTACTCTACAAAAAAGTAATCTTTACATCAGTTATCATTCAGCAGACTGAGGCAGTCTCCTTACAAGACAACAGCATATTCAATACATACGCATCTCTTACACTGACAGTGCATGCTTATTGCTTTTCTGGTCTTTGTAAATATACTGGATATCTCTGTGGTCTTGCTATTTTGTAAGGAGGTTCTCATTATATTATACAATGTGTAGTTAAAAGAAACATAAGACATCAATAAAATAAATTATTAAATTAATATGTATTGTACATTTAGAAGACATCGATATTTTCACATCGACTGTATACTTATTTTCAAAACCTAAAAGATAACATCAGAAATAAATTTCTGTATGAACTGAAATGAAAACACCAATAGAACTCTACCACAAAAATAATCTTTGATTCAACTGTCATACGTATGGCAGTCTTCACACATGAGAACTGCATGTTCCATGCACACGTCCCATTCACACTGGCAGCATGTGTGCTTAGCTTTCCTTTCCTGTATGGCAGTCTTGTCACCTCTCTTCTCTTCCTGTTTTGTCAGGACGTTCCTACTGTATTGCATGACTTGTACTTAGCAGGGAAATAAGATGTCAATAAAGTACAATGTCAAATATGTAATGAGTGCTTAGAATAGACATCAGTATCAGCTATTTACTTGCTTAGAAAACCTAAAAGATAACATAAAAAATTATGTGAACTATAGTGCAAAAATGAGCAAAATCCTACCACAGAAATAAGCTTTGCTTCAACTATTACACATAAGGCAGTCTTTACACGTGACAACTACATGTTCCATACACAAGTATTGTTTACACTGATGGCACATATTTTGTTTTACTGTACTTTCTTGTAGGACATAGTTGACATCTTTTTGGGTTTCCTATTGTCTTTGAGATCCTGTGCCTGCCCGTTCACCTGCCCGTTCAGTTTATCAGTGTGCTCCACAATATTGCATAGTTCCATGGGCAGAAACATTTTGTTTTTCTTTGGCTGTAAATGATCTTTTATGAGTATCAGTCTCAGTCTTTTAAGAAAATTTCTCCATGGTAATCTGTACGTGTTATTTTCTTTGTAAGCTATCGGACTATTTATGTCACACATGTTTAGGATTGAGTACAACATAAGCACTGGCCAGTGCTTTATGTTTCAAGTGACGCCATAGTTACTGCATAAAACATCAAGAATATCTACTCAAAAAAAAAAAAAAAAAAAAAAGAATATCTACTCCATGTTTCATTTTGTCTTTGAAAGTTTTCATCTCAGACTTCCTTTTTGTTGAGGCTTCCTTTGAGTATTTCCATCATGGTGAAATGTTGACAATGGAAGTACCAGTTTGCTACCCTTTCCTCTCCTTTGTTGTGAGATAGTACCAGGCCAAGGTTATATCTGTCTGAAATTCAAAAGCAAATTGTCAAATGTCATATTCTGACTAGGTAGGGAGATGATAACAACTGTTTATAACACCATTCAGCTTATTACTATATGAATAAGGAATTGATGGCTAAGTTCCAGGGTAAATGTCTAAGTGGAAAAAATAATAAGTCTTCCACAAGGACATAAATTTTTATGTCATATTTTGACCTTTCCATAAGTCTTTTACATTCCTGCAGGCACCTTGAGAAATTTGTGCTAACTACAGCAGAAATATGCATGCTTTCAGTTCAACTAGTGAGGTGCTACAATAAAGTCAGTTTTGAATATGGCTATATGCACAGAGAAAGTTTTATTTGCATTTCAGCCTCTCTGTATTTCATGGCATTTTGTAGCATTTTTCATCTGTTACAGATTCCAGTGCTCATTGACAGTGTTGGCATTCCGTCTAAGGTGTTTCACTCTTGCCAAGACTTCACTGTATTTTCAGACCTAGTTCTAGCATTGGATCAATCCATTTGGTTGCATGGTCATTTCACATTTTGACCAGTCAAATATGTACTCATGTTGCTTTTTTCTTTGTCCTCTGAATCAAAGTGGTCTGCATTTCCTGTGTCTATATCAGTTGATTCTTGTTCCATTTCACTGTAACAGAAATTTGGCTCATACAATAGTGTTAAAGCCATCCTCCTCCTCCTCCTCATCCACCCACACCTCGCTTCTGTTATGAAAGCATGCATTTTATCATAATGGATCATCTTCATCATCCACACATATGAAATCTGATGATTCTCTTTTGACCTCCTCCATAACTTATAAATCGGGTTTTCCATATGCCATTGTTATGAATTTTGGCTATTTTTACCAGAAAAAAATTAAAAAACAAAATAAAACAAATTCTGGAGTGGTGTGGACCCTGTGTAATGCTTGGCTAATATAAAGAAATCCAGGTGGATGGAGCACAGAGCTGGGCCCAAATGCTGTTTTAATATTTTGCACATATGAAGACTCCTTGCCATTCATCATATCTAGAAGATAAACATATAGCTTGCTTCCTCTGGGAAAGGAAATGAGACACACAGCCAGCTACTATAATGTTAATATATAAATGTACAGTAGGAAAGTAAGAGATGGGTCCATTGGACTGAGACTTAGGCTTTCATTAATCCAGCAAGGTGACAATTGCTTTTAATTTTTTTTTGTCTTTTTGAGACAGGATCTCTCTATGCAGTTTGGGCTGGCCTTGGGCTCACTTTGTGGCCAGGCTGGTCTGGAACTCGCAATGATCCTCCTGCCTCAGCCTCCCAAATGCTAGGATTCCAGGTGTGAGTCACCATGCCTGGCTTAATTACCTTTAATTCTTACACTGTGTTTTGTGTCAATTTACAGAGAAGATTCCAAATCTTTACTCTCCATCTCCAGTTACCACCACTTTTGTCTAGGATAGTATCATTTTCATTCAGAGAAGGCCAGTGGTCTTACTGGTAGATGGGTTTTTTCCTTTGTTCTTTAATCAAAGATTTTGCTCAGTGGACAAAGTGGCACTTTTGGGACATTAATGAAATAAAGTTATTCCTTTACTTAATTCCTTAATGGCTTAATATTTTCTTAAAATAAAATTAAACACACTCAACGTGATGTACAAGTCCCAGTGATATAGCGGAATGAAACTCCTGACCTTCTATGTCCAGTACGAGATCATGTTCTTGAAAATCAAAGAATGAATTTTAGGAACAACAGAGAAATATGTAAAAAAGTTAATTCAGAGTATGTCAGATTTTGTTGTGTTACTAATATAGGCAAATGAAACTCCCAACTTTCTATATGTATAGCATGAGTTCGTCCTCTCTAAAATCAAAGAAAGAATTTTAGGAACAACAAAAGTTAAGAGAAGAAATATTTATTTAGAGAAAGAAAACTTCTGTCTGAGACAGACAGAAATCATCCCCGAACTTTTTGCCAAAGACTCTGTCTTTTCTAAGGACTTTTATAGAGTAAAACCATGAGGTTGGAGGGGTCCATTATGGGGAAAACTGGAAACTCACAAGGCAGATGGGTATGAGGTGGGACAGAACTATGGCCATCCAATAAGATTAATAGTTTAGGAAAAATTGACCACATCAGGGACAAGTGGGGAAGTGAGTGCATTCTTAGGAAGCAATGATTCTTCCAACAGGGGGGTTGGGATGGTGGTTCCTGGCTTCACGATGATCCATACCTATTTAGAGTATCCATTCCTGATGTTTACACTTAGCGTGTGGCTGCACTGGTTTTGCATTTGTCTTGGGGTCTGGCCCACAGCAGGAGGTGTGTGTCTCTTCCAAGGTCACAAGGCATCTGGTCTTCTGTGCCAGCTCCCTAAGGGCCTAGACCTGCCTGACTGCCGATAATATTTCTAACTAACTCAGCTGCCTATAATATTACAAATAACAACCAGGTTGGATAAAGGAACAGGAAATGCTAGGGACAGAGGTGTTTCTACTGTTTTGGATGGAACAATTAAATGTCTCTGAGAAAATACTCTTTGAGTAAAGGCTCCATGGAAGCTACAGAGATAGAGATCTGAAAAAAGTATTTAGGCTCTGGGAACAGCAGGTAAAAAAGCACCAAGATTGAAGGGGTTAGAGACGTCTGAGTAGCAGACAAGAGCCTGGAGCTGCAGAAGCAAAACCAGTGAGACAGGCTGGCACTGAGAGCTGAGAGGAACCACTAGATAAAGGAAGGCCTTCAGGGCTTTTCTGACTATGTGAGATCTGAGCAAAAGCATTATGTGAACTGATTTGTGTTAAAATAGTCACCCTGAGTGCCCTTCAGGGTAGGGCCTCAGGGCAGAATTCATGAACTCACAGACAATCCAGGAGCACTGACCAGGTCAGATGGTCAGCAGATGACAGATTATGCAGGAACTGAATGCTGGAAATATTTAGAATTCAAAACTGCATTTTCTGATGCTTTGATTAGTAGTTATGAAAGTGTGAGGAAAGATACCAAGAGTTTTGGCTAAATCCTGAAAGTTCACAATTGTGTAAAAAGAAAATATTTTGTGGGGTAGAAATGTAAAATTGAGAATACATTATTTGTACAGGTTAAATATGTGCATGTCAATAAGATTTCAAGTTATAAACTGAATAACAGTTGTATGATAATTCTGGAGATGAGAGGTAAGATCCTGACTAGAGATACAGACTGGAGAGTCCTTAGTCATGTATAGATTTTAGTTAATATCTTGAGATATTTTAGGCAATTGAATAAATGTAAATTTTTCAAATGAGTTAAAAACTGAAAAGATGCTTTTATTTCTCACTAGAACCACCAAGATGCCTTTACATGCAGGAATATTTGAACTTTCAATAAAACAATATATTTTCAAGACAGACATTGCAAAAATAATTTGAAAAGAGAAATTGAAGCACATAGATAATTTAAGATACAAAAGAGAAATTTAAAACAATGTCTGATCACATATGTATTAGAAAACTATTCCAGTCTTTAAAACAATAATATTGATATAGGGGAATGAAACTCCTGATCTACTGTGGTATGAGTTTGTGTTCTCTAACATGGAAGAATGAGTTTTAGGAATGGTTAGGGCAGAAATTTTTATTGGGAGAAAGAAAGCTTCTGTCTGAGAGAGAGACATAAGGGGTCCCTAGTGGGTTGCCAAAGATTCTGTATTTCCTAGTGATTTATATAGAATAAAACCATGAGGTGAGGCGGGTATAAAGTGGGGAAAACGGGGAACTTACAAGGCAGACGGGCATGAAGTGGGTCAGAGCTATTATGGTCCACTAATAAGTTTAATCATTCAGGTAAAATTGACTAAGTTAGAGACCAATGGGGAAGCCAGTCACGTAACAAGTGAGCATTCTTTATGGAACACCGACTCTTCTTGTAGGGGATAGGGATGGCAGCTCTTGGCTTTTCAAGGTGATCCATACCTAATCCCTATGGTTTGTACTTCTTAAGGGTGTGGTTGCATTTGTTTTGCCTTCTGTGTTGAGATCTGGCCCACAGCAAGAAAGAGGTGTGTCTCTTCCAAGGTCACAAGACATTTGGTCCTCTGTGCCAGCTTCCTCAAGGGCTTAGCCTTGTCTCATTACCTATAATATTTAATTAGCTCAGCTGCCTGTAATAGGACTCATAGGAAGTGTGTGTGTGTGTGTGTGTGTGTGTGTGTGTGTGTGTGTGTGCGCATGTGTGTGTGTGTATGTATGTATGATTTACAAGGTGGGTTTACAACTGCCACATATAAAGTCTGGTATGCAAAATACAAAAGGAACCTCTGAAGATTTTGTGCTAGAAACCTAGAAATAGACCTCCAAAGTGATGTCAAGAACTGGAGAGCCTTCAAAAAAGCAGAATATTTCTTACTTCTTTCCCTTTTTATTCACCCAGGATACAAGCCTATTGGTTGGTGCCACCCACAGCCAGGGTAAGTCTTCCACCTTCAATGAGTCAGTCATTCAGACACTCCCAGAACTAAACTACACCGATCAGGTAAGGATTTCTTACTCACATTTACACCAAGAGTTATCACAATGAGACACTGTGAGGGGTAAAGAGACTTTGTTAATTAAGACAAGAAAAGAAAGATTTAGAAGAAATGAAAATCAGTTTGTGAACAGGAAATGTTTCAAAAATCCAAAGGAATAGTAAGAGCTTTGTGCCTGCATCACAACATGACCAGTTGTAGCACAACGGAAGAGATCACATGGAAAGGCAGAAAGCCAGAGGAAATCAGGCACCAAGCTTACGCTTACACTAATGATTGCAGGCACAGGAACTAGGCAGGACCCAAGAGGACTGCAGCAATCCTTCTCAAAGTGAAGCCTCCTTGACCAAACCACCTTCAGCTGGGCCCCGCCTTAGAGAGGTCCTACCAGCTGCCAATATTGTTTGTACTGGTCAGCCTTCACGTGGGTGGGACCAGATAGCTGACATAAACAACTCAAAGGAGGGGAAGTTTATTTTGGCCCATGCCTTCAGAGGTTTCATTTCTTAGTTGACTGGTTCCAAGCCAGAAACCTCATGGTACAAGGTCGGGGGAGAAGAAAGTTTCTCCACTCATGGTATCTACTGGCTCAGAATCCAGAAGAGCCCAGAGAGGAAGGGGCTGGGGACCAGGTTACTTCCTGAAATCACACACCAGGGACCCTTCCAAACTACCCAGAAGAGTCATTTCCCAACCTCTTAGGTGTTTTTTAATCCAATCAAGTTGACAATCAACGTTAACCTTCACACTGTCCAAGGAGACTAAGCTTGTAGTCTATGAGACTTGAGGGTTATATCCAAAGCATATCCATACCAAAGCATCTGTAAACCACACACTCTACCCCCAAATAGTTTCATGAGTGTATCATAAATCACAGGGCAAACTGAAAGCAGTAACCACAGAAATTATGTGAAACAAGGCATAAACTGTGGGGAAAGGAGAAGCAAAACTAATAATTTTAATCATAGATTGTTTTATACATTTTGATTTTCATCATATGTGCACTAATTTATTGAAAAATCATTTTATTATAAAAATAAAACTTAAAGGATTTAAGGAGCTTTTTATTAAGGAACTGTTTTAGATGTGAGTTGCCTTTAGAGATTTCTGTTTCAATTTGTATATGGAATATATATATATATATATGTGTGTGTGTTCCTTTCCCTGGAATATTATTTGGAGCTTCTGATATACTTGTATGAGTAGTATAAAAGATATGCAAATAGAATATTTTCTTGTTCTTGTTCTTCATTGCTCTGAATTGTGAAACTCACCGTGTGTAGCTTCCTTTTATATTAGTATGGATTTATTTAAAACACTGAAAGATTTTCTTTTCTACAGAATATCATGTGCTCCTTCAGGGAGTGCTAAGCAAATGTACTGGCAACAGTATATGTTTTAGACCTCTATTTTGACTATAAATGCCAGGCTATTAGATTTTGTACACAGTTATGCAGAATTTTTCTTTGTTCAGAATGGCTAGTGTTTTACAATACATTTGAAAAAGAAAAAAAAGTCACATACTCTGCAATTGTGTCCTGTGCTGGTGACTGCTAGGATTGCCTGTTTTATTCTAGCCAAGATGTCACTGTAAAAGAGAAAGCTTCAGAAGGAAATGATTCTCCTTCTCTTCTGTGCCTGCCATTCCCTACCATTTCTCATGTTCCCTTCAGGTTGTGGTAATTTCACCCTGAGCAATGAGAAAGTAAAAATCTCATTTCCCCAAGCCTCTGGCAGAAGACAATGAACACTTTTCTTTTCTTCTTTTGTCCTTTAGATTCCTGTCTATCAGACATTTGTAAGAACAGGTTTAAAAGTCTTTGTTTTCTATACTTCTAGTGTGAAGTTATCCCCTTACAAATGCCTTCAAAATATCCTTGTGCAGTATATTACTAAGATGAAATTTGATTAGTATTACTTAATAAGAAAATGAGTTCTGTGTATCTTTTACTAAATCAATTACTTTGCTGAACCAAGGTAGAAACAAGCATGTCTTGCCTTTATTAATAAATTTGCTCCCAAAATAAGAAGGCTAAAAGAGAAACAAAATACTTCTAAGTGAATGCTAAGAGTTTTTCCTATGGTCTCCTCTCTTTCACTGGTTTTCATTGTAACTCATCTCTGCTTCCCTGGAGTGCTTAATTTCAAGGATTCAGATATATTATTTAATCTATATTATTATTTTTAAGTTTGTAAGAAAGGACCCAAAGTTGACGCTTCAAGAGCATTGATAATTTTGAGATTTAATCTTTCTGATATAAGTCCCTAATGCCCTCAGTTCTGCTGCAATCTGCTAATTACCTAGGAAAATAATTGATAACCACCTACTATTATTTAGGTTTGTAAGACATTTTTCTGTTTATTTCTTTGGGTTGCTATATAACAAATGCCATACAGTAGATAACTTAATAGATGTTTACTTTTCATTCATTTCTTATCTTATTTGATTAATCAATTTATTTGAATTTGCTTTTTATTTAAGAGATAAAGACAGAAAAGAAAAACAAAAAGACAAGCAAACAACAACTCAAAACAATAACAATATAGGCTTTCAAAACAAGGTGATAGGAATTAACAGTGGTTGTTATATTGTGTATTGTTATCTTCAAAAGAGTTGCTTAGATTACTAGAGACAAGTAAAATTGATCTAATTATATAAGTAATAACTGTTCTTTTCCAAGAACTAACAGAATTAGTACTACAGTCATTTTATCTATCTTATGTATATATACAAATTTAGTCTTTCCCTGCCTTCTCTCCTCCTTTCCCCATCCCAGTTACTTTCCCCCTTTGAGTGGTTTCTTACTGCTACACAATATTTCTTGTAGATTTTGGATCTTATTTGCACTTTCAGTTTCTTATAATAGGGAGACAATATGGTACTTACACATGTGAGACTGATTTATTTCACTTATGAGTATAGTCTCAAGTCATGTCCATTTACCTATAAAAACTCAATACAATCTTTCTTTATAGCTGAATAGTATTCTATTGTATAAAAATACCACATCCTTTTTATGCATGCCTCTTTTGAAGGGCATGTGGGTTGTATCCAAGATTTGGCTATTATAAATTGTGCTGCTACAAACATGGGTGCACATATATCACTGTGGTATGATGTTTTCCATTCTTCTGGCAAAACGCACAAAAGTAGAATAGCTGGGTCAAATGTAACCCATAATCCTAGCTTTTTGGTGAATCTCTACATTGATTTCCACAGTGGTTGCACCAGCCTGCACTCCCACCAACAGTGGAGAACAGTTCCTTTTTCCCTACAGCCCCATCAGCATTTGTCATTGGTTGATTTCTTGATGGTAGTCATTCTTTCTGGAGTGAGATGGAATCTCAGTGTTGCTTTAATTTGCATTTCTCTAATGATCAATGATGTTGAACATTTTTTCATATATTTATTTGCCATTTATTTTTCTTCATCTGGGAGATGTGTATTCATCTCAGATGCCTATTTTTGGATTGAGTCTTGGAATTTTGGGGATCTGATTTTTAAAAAAAATTCTTTGTATGTTCTAGACAGAAGTTCTTTGAGGGACACTGGACTAAGATATCCCAATTCATGGGTTTTCTTTTCATTGTGAGGTTTCTTTTGACATGCTAATTTTTTAATAAGATGAGATCCCAGTTGTCGATTCTGGTTTAGTCTCATTTTTATTAGTAGATTTTGTAATACAATGCATAGCAGTTACACTCACCTTGGAATCAGTACATATTCATGTGCTTAATCATGTTTATTTCCTCGTCCTCTTCCCATTTCACCTGCTCCCTCAGTAGATCTCCTTGCAACACTCTCGAAGTTCAAGATGAAGATGCCGGCAGATTTCTTGTGGGGGTCCTTTCTGACTTGCAGACGATTACCTTTTCCTTGTGTCTTCCTTTTATGAGAATGTTAATCCTACCACAAGGTCTCCATGTTCATGTTCTCATCTGAACCTAAGTATCTCCAAAAGACCCTACATCTGCGTACCATATCATTGAGGGTTAGAGATCTAACATGAATTTTTGAGGGGAGATACATTTACTGTACACTATTCTTCTCCTTGTCCCACAAGTCATGTCTTTGCTGCATGTAAAATCTATGAATTCTACCCAAAGGCCCACAGAACAACTTGTGCTGATATCACCTCCCAAATCTAGTCTTACTTCCATGTCATCCATCCTGAATACAGGCGAGACTTGAGATCCATTTCTATTGTGAATCTGTGAAAGCAGATATGTTATATGCTTAAGTAAAATGGTAGGACAGGCACAGGAAAGAATTCTCATTCCCACAGGGGGAATTGGAAAGAAAAGGTAACATTCCCAAGGAAGTTCAAAACCTAACCGAGAAAATACCGTTATATCTAAGGCTCAAGAACATTCTTTGTTGATTCAGTGCTCTGCCCTCCAAGTCCCCGGGGGCAGCAGGCCTGCTTTCCAGGCTCCTGGAGTGGCAGTGCCCCCTCTGTGAGTTGGGTCTACCGAGATCTGTCCACCTGGCCGCCTGAGCAAGTCCTCCATGTGGAGAGAGTCCACTGTTTGCAGCAAGGTGGGACAGGCTTTCCTCCGGGGCCTGTGACAGTGCTGAGGCTGAGTCATATTTTGAGTTCTTCACTCCTTTTTCTTGAGGAATAATGCCTCTCAACAGCCTTCCTGCCTTAGGTCTATTTCCTCCAATCCCGGCGGGCCTTCTTTCTGTGTCTGTAATCCTAGCTCTGTACCAGCTTCTGTTGAGATAGCTGCCCAGATCTACGGCTTACATCCACACGGATAGCTCTACTACTGGCCACACAACCACAAGTTGGTGTTCTTTGGAAACACTCCTAGTTTTTGCACTCTGAATAGGTTATTTTCTTATACTCTAAGTGTGTGTTTCTCTCGCCTTAGAAATTACATTTTCAGTTAAATTTTCTCCTCGTATTTTACTGAAAGAAGTTAAAAGGAATCATGATACCACTTCAACACTTTGCTTAGAAGTCACTTTAGCTATATATTCTCTTCTATTACTCAAGTTCTGTCTTTCACAAAGTACTAGAATTCAGTTCAGCTAAGTTTTGGATACTTTAAAAAGATAACCTTTTGTCCAGCCTCTAATAACACACAAGGAGTGGTCAGAAAATACACTGGCTGTTAAAATGTTTAAAAATTACAGGGGAAGACCTACTGTGATTAGTGCCCCTCAAAGTACTCTCCCTCAGTTTGAGCAGACTTGTGTCATTTTTCTTGTCACTTTCAGAAGCAGTGCTTGAAGAACGAAGCTGTCCAGAAACAGTTCTGAAAGTGCTTTATAGTGAGTGTCTTTATGGGGCATGATTAAAAAGTACAGTGAATGCTGTCATGGAGTGCCATTCAACAGAAAGACGGTTTCTAAAAACATAGGTCTTTCTCAAATGGGAAGAGGAATGGAAGGGAAGGGAAGGGAAGGGAAGGGAAGGGAAGGGAAAGGAAGGAAAAAAGCACAAAGATGTGTTACATACATGTACCGGCTCCACACAAGGAATGCAGTCATTACGTAATGCAAGTGTGTACTGGAAAGAGACAAAGAAGCCAAAACAAAGCAAAGCAAAAACTATCATCGTGTGTCATTATCTTACTTATTCACTGACTCTTCTAGCTTTTCTCTAAACCCAAAATGATGGTGAAAGGTAAATGTTTGAATAGATTTCGGACATCAAGGTAGCCATGAAGAGTAAGCAAGGACTCTCACGAAATAGGATTTCTAGAACTGCTTCAGAGTGGCAAGAAAAATGAAATGAGCATGTTTCTATTAGGGGGAACCCTTTGAGCACTAATGGCAATGCAACTTTAACTGTAATAATTTTTTAAAAAGTGAAATATATGCTATAATAGAAATACATTTCTGTAAAATATCACCTAGCACATTTTCAAAATCTTACCAGAATTGCCCTTGATGTTTACATTTCTGGCAAAACTTTAAACTGTTTCAGCCTCTTCCAGTTACCCAATTCCAATATCATTTCTACATGTTTATGGATTTGAGTCAGTAATGTCTCATTTCTTAGTACCAAAGTCTGTTTGACTTAACATTCTTCAGAGGAATATGACCAAAAGTATATGGGAGGTAGAGATGTGGAGAGAGATGTACAGAATTTAGTCATATGATTATGGAAAAAAGAATACTATTTTCAGTTAGCAAACTAGAAGCCTAAGAGAGCATTTGACATATTTTTAATCTAAGTCTAAAGATCCTTAAATTAGGCGAATTAGTGATGTAGTTCTAACTTGTCTATGGCTGGGGATGTGGCCCGGCAGTAGTGTGCTTGCCTAGATCTAACCTGTTCAAAATTCTAAGACAGGTATAAGTCCTGGTGTAAGGAGAAGAGAATACTAATATCCCAGTTTAACAGGTGAGGAGGGAGAAAGGGAGGAAGGGAAGAGGAGAGAGAGAGAGAGAGAGAGAGAGAGAGAGAGAGAGAGAGAGAGAGAGAAAGACAGAATGTGGGAGGAGAGAGAGAGAGAGAGAGAGAATATAACTTAGACTCCCTTCCTCTTTTATATTTTTCTAATTTAGGCCCTCAAAAGTAAGATAGTGCCTACTTACATTGGGGAAGGCAAATTTTATCCAATATTCAATTCAAATGCAATTCAGAAACAACCTTACAGATATACCCAAAATAGGACTTACTTAACCAAATATCAATGTAGTTTGTGACTTGATCATATTGAGCTGTAAAATTTACTTTTATATTTTATCATATTGAAAACTCTCAATTCACTACTGACACTGCAGTTTTATTTTTTATTTAGTATTACCTGAACTTTCAGAATTATTTCTGCTTCCAAGTACTTTCAACCAACTGGATCTTGATTATAGGGTAGGAAACAAAAACCAACAGTAACTGTAAGCTTCTGTGAAATGTGATGCTTAGTGTGGAAAAGTTGACAGGATGCTAAATCTATAGAAAAGTATGGAGACTTTGAGTCTTCAAATACAATAGCTTCATAATAATGCTCAGGCTTTCCTCCGGCCCTTTTGGAATAGATATAGTACTCACTACCTTCCCTTTAAAAACTCAAACTCTAAACCAACAGCATAATCATTATGCAATAATTTATTTCTAAGATTAAATATTGAGGGCTTTTCAGCAGAATGTATTTGGAAATTGCCCTTTTATAACCTCCTAATAAACACTCATATTAAAAATCCCATAAATAAAACAAAAACTGTTTCTTACTAAAGAAAGAGCGCTCATTAAATCATTATTTTTATATGAGTAATCAAATACAAAAAAGAACTATTTGGTATTTACATTTTGTGTGGCTTTTTGTCTTAAATCACCAAATGCTCTGTGAAGACATTAATAAGAAGACCATAAAATCATTGGTTCTGATAAAGTATTATAGTGCAGGTGTATTTGGTGTATTAATCTGAAGAAACAAAGTTAAAAATAGACCCTGAAAGCAAACAAACAC
Organism: Cavia porcellus; assembly: GCF_034190915.1. NCBI lineage: Eukaryota > Metazoa > Chordata > Mammalia > Rodentia > Caviidae > Cavia > Cavia porcellus. The sequence continues at coordinate 42,048,904 of NW_026947513.1, read as the reverse complement.
AGAGAAAGTAAGGGGTCTGATATACGTCTGAAAAGTATGCCTTTTATAGGGATCCCCAGTAAAGAGCAGATATCTCAAGAGCATTGCCAGGTAAATACCACAGGACGTAGGCACAGTGCCTGAATTTGCCACTTTCTGAGCACAGTGGGCTCTTTCATACCCATGCATTCTTCTTTGACCTTGGTGCTTTGCTGCGAAGGCATTCACCAATTGCTGCTTTGGGACGGGAAAAATACCTGATTTGGAAAATGTGTCCTTTATGAAACGTGATGTCGCATCAATCATCATTAACCCAGATATCCCCATCACACGCAGGGCCTGACCCCATCACATCTGGTTTCCTGTCTGGAAAGCCCTCACTTTGCGGAGTTGTGCTGATAACAAAGCTCAGAATGATCTCTAGGCAATGGAAACTGACAGGAGATGAATGATCTGTCACTCAGGAGGATGGCCTGACCACGGAAACAATCAGCTACGGCGTCTGTTATTATTATTCTTCCCCCTTGGCTTTCTTTATTCCTTGGATTACTTTCCAGCTCAGCATCATTTTAAAAGCCTATTGAAAAACCTCAGAGAAAATATGAATTAGCGCATTGGAGAAATTATTCTTGGCTGGTGGCAAATATAATTATTTTTTCTTTTTGTGGCTCAAAGCGTATTTGGATAATAATATTTTAATTATTTTCCTAAAATCACCTAAAATACACATATTCCACATTTAAGTGTCTTAAGAATAATATTTTTTAAGCTATTACATGTCTGACAAAGTATGAATTTGTGGGTTGGGGATCACTGATTTTTTTCTGATACTGAATTGTCTTGGATCATCACAATGTGGGTGCAGTTACTGAAGACGGCTACATGTAGGAAACAAAACATTGTAGTACTCAGAATAAACCATTGATGTTTGTTAATCAGTATTGACTCTGGGCTGCTGTCCAGAGAGATTTTAGCAAATCTAAGTGTTTCAGGCAGCTGGCTGTGGTGCTGCACTCCTGGCACCTCCCAGCACTTAGGAGGTTGAGGCTGAGGCAGGTGGATCATTGCAAGTTCCAGACCAGCCTGGCTACAAAGTGAGCCCAATGCCAGCCTGAATTGCATAGCAAGACTTTTAAAAAGAAAAAAAAATCTTTGTGCAAATGTAAAATGAAGGGAAACTTGGAGGGAGAAAGTTGGTGATAGAAGGATCAGATCAGTAGTGAATATGCAGCTTTATTTTTGCATGGATGAAGAAAATGATACTTTCTGAAAGGTTCTGGAAGTCATCTTTCATGAGTGTCTTGATGAGCTACAATCAGAACTCTGCTGTTGCCCAGTGTCTCCCAGTGGATAGGTCGGCTCCTAAAGACATCCTGGTGTCCTCATCACCTTATTCCTCCATCTTATTCACATGACCATGTCAGGTGAATCAGTCCAGGATCCTGAGGTGGCCAGGTTGCCAGGCTGAGCTCACAAGGTGCATGTTTTCCCTTAACCCTCAAATGCTTAGAGCTCGGCAGTTCATAGGTGAGGAAGCTGCAACCTGACTAAATTTACCATGGTGGTAATTAAGATTCCAATTAGGTATATTTGATTCTACAGCTTGCATTAGTTAAACACTGATTTTATCACTGTGCCTGTGGATAGGTAAAGGGAGGATTTTAAAGACCATTTTGTATATGAAGAAGCTGAGGTGTGGGTGTTTTACTTTGCATTACTTACATTGCTATTTAGGAAGAGAAGACATAGGCCTTTTTCTTATGCCCATGTTGTTTACCCTGAACTCTGAGATGAAGGTCATCAGAAAGTTAATTTCAGCCTGGCAGAATTCTCTCACAGGGGATCTTTCCTGTCACAGAGCAGCTCAATTATCCTTTATTTGGATGTAATCTAAATAAAATCAACATAATCTTTGATGATAAGATAAGTGTATCCCAAACAAGTGCACAGATATCTGATGTGCATAATGAATTAATATTCTTGATGCTTAGGATAACAACTGACGGTTCATCATTTTTTCAGCTAGTGGATGAGAAAGCCAGGCATCCACCCAGACGTGCAGATGTTTAGCCTGGTCTTGTCAAGCTCAGAATGACTGTCAAATTTCGCTTTGAATTATGTTCTTTGGTGCTAGACAGCAGCGAATTATCCAGACAAATAAATGCATGATTTAAAAATTCCTTCAATGTTAATCAATAGCAGTGTTCATTAAATAGAGAAAAATTATATTTTGTATTTTATAGCTTTAATAATCATATAAATTTTAATTAATCTTCTGACACTTTGTTAGTTTTCTTCTGCAGAACAATGATTAAAGATCACAAATCTGTTTATCAGATGGAGTATAAGTGAACACAACAATCAAAACAAAACTTACTAGGGTAGTCTGTTGCTATTTTTCCTACTCAATCTGGTCAGGAAATCATGCCATATTCAATGCAACATTTGAAATCAGAGAGTTTGTGAATTGTCTCTTGAAATAGGTTAGAATATATTAAGAATTGTATTTGTAGTCTTGCTTTCCAAATGTTTGCAATAAAAAGAGAGGCAGCTTTATTGTAGTTTTGCTAAATTTATTAGACCTTCTATTCAGCCTCCTAATTGTCCTCTCCTGCTGTGTGGTCTTAATGAAAAGAATCCGTTTTTAACTGATGTTACCATGGAAATGAAATAGTTTGTTCTGAGATTGTCTGCTGTATATATTTACAGCCCATTAGGTAACACCTGGGCATTAAAATCTTGCAGTACAATAGATTTTTATTTTTAAGGAGCACTAGCAACAGTGTTTTCCTTTCACAATAGTTTCTGTGCATTATGTTGGATGAGTATGCAAGTAGTAATTACCAGGACTGGTTGTAGGTAGGCAGTTAGATGATATTTTAAATTAAAAAACTATATGTGTATAATATATAAATATAACAAAAACTAGACTCTTCACAATGTGAAAACAGCAAAGTTTATCTCAGTATATTTTATTAAATCTTAGATATAGATTATCTTATACTATATCACAAATATATATGTGAATCATTGTGCATACATGGCTATTCAGCCTTTGCATATGGCTATTAAGTACCAGATGCTATGATACTAACTGGGAAAACAAAGATGGCTAAGACATCTTCCGCCACGGGAGCTCGTATTCTAGAATATCAAATGCTAATGATGAATAAAAATATGTAAGTAAATGGAATACTGTCCTAAAGAAGTCCTTGTGCTTCTGGTAGGTGTGTGTCTCCATAGTTATAGTATGGTTAACACCTATCAGAGAAGGATTTGGGGAAACCCCAGAACTCACATGTTTTGGTCAGACTGTCTCCTACTATTTTTGTCACCTACACTTGCTCTCCTAGATTATATTGTGTTTAAGAAGCCACACCCTCTAATTGTAAATCTAGCTTATTTTTCACATTCTATAAGAAGTCATAAAGATTAATGCCATCACATTCTGTCTTGATGAAGAACTTGAATTCAAGCTTCTTGGATCATCTATCATGATTTTACCTGTGCCTGCTTCTGTGTTTCCTAACCTGAGGCTCTTTCCTTTTCCCATTTGTCTCACCATCTCACTACATTCTCTACAAAATGTGCTATGCCTTTTCTTTTAACATTTCCTCACCCTTGGTAGGTTACACAAAGTTTCATTTCGGTTCATGGTTTCAGTGTGTTCAGTCCATGGTTGGTTGACTGGCTGGCTTCAAGGCAGAAGCAGCATGGTGAAGGGTGTGGCAGAGAAAACCCACTCAACCCACTGTGGCCACGAAGCAGAGAAGGAAGAGAAGAGCCAGGGACAAGACGGTGGCTTTTCAGGCCACACCCCTTCCTCTTCCAGCTATATCTCTCCTCCTAAAGTGCATTTAGCTGTAGACTCACTCACGGTGGATATAGTGTTTCCATGACTCAGTCACTTTCCAAAAGTCCCATCTCTGGATATGTGAGTGTTTGGGGGAACATTTTGGAGTGAAGCCATAAAAATTCCTGTAGATGTAGCTTTTTGAATTGTGACAGATTTTCTTTCATATTTCATGAAATATGGAGATGTGTAAAACTCAGTGTTTTACTTCTCAGTGTTTCTCCCAGACTATCCTTTGTTCTTTCTGTTTTTTTTTTTTAAATCTCCCCCAGTTAATTTGAGTCACCTGGCTATAGTTCACTCTCTGCTTTTTGAACACTCATACTACAAACACCTAGTCATATCTCTACTTCTCTAGAGATTTTTACAGCTGATTTCACTGTGTCTTCAAGAAGTAATTGTCTGGGAAGTTATGGCCCAGGATCCCTGAGATGACTGCAGTTAGATCGTGGTAGGACTCACACAAGTGAAGACTTCCTTCATGAGATCTCAGAGCTTCTCTCCCTGGTATCTCTGTGTGGGTTGCTTTGGGCTTTCTCGCCATACAGTAACTTCGAGGCAGTCAGAGGCTTAGAAAGTAGTTCAGGGCTTCAGAGGGAATATCCCAGTGATCAGCAGTAAGCTTCATTATCTTTTCTGTTCTCATCTCAGAACCGCAAAAAGCTTCACACAGCCTGTATTCTGCCAACCCTGGTTGTAAGCTAGTCATACACGGCAGACGCAAGAGAAGGGACACACGTCTTAATGGAGGAGTTTCAAGATCTCCTCATGTGGAAAATATACATTATTGTGGTCATTTTGGAAAGTACAATCAGCCTCACAGCTGGATGAATATTTTCCTGAATATGAATTAGTTTGATCTATGTACTAATGTATCCATTAAAGACAGTAACAGTGACAGCAAAACAGCTCCCATGTCCCCTGCACCCTGTCCTATAGCAACTTTACTCTTTGTATCTGCAGAACTTTGCAGAAGTGTTTTCTACTCCTCGTCTTCCATTCATTATTCCACTTGAATTATATTTCATCTCTGTCTTCCACTAAAATGCCTTTGGCAAGATCATCAGTTTTTAACATTCAACAGTTAATTCTTATTCTCTGTGCTGCTTCATGACTTCACAGTATTTCATATAATTGGTTACTCTTTCCTCCTCTTAGAATAAATCTTGGACCTTCCTTGTGTGACTTCCAAAACTTCCATTTTCTGGCAGCCTTTCGTTCTTGCTTTTGTCTCCTATTCTGAATGAGCTGGCTCCTCCCTAGGCCCTTTCTTGTTTTCATCTCGTTCCTGAGATTGTCTAATCTAGTCCTATCCCTCTAAATTACGTCTTTAATGGTGCAATTTCGATTACTCCTCCCACTTTTCACCTCCAACCTCACCCTACAGTTGCAAGTCTGATTCTTACTTGAAGAGTCTCCTATGTTGCCTAGTAAACTTACCACATTTAATATGTCCAAAGCAGAATACAATCCTCAATTTTTTCATTTTCCTTGCATCTTGTCCAAATATATTCATTTTCCAGATTCCCTCATTTTTCAAGGTGGCAGCATTGGTTATCCAGGGGCTATGCCAATTGTCTAGGAATCTTCCTTGAGTTCTCCCTTTTCCTCAGCCCTCATATCCTATTAATTCAAAATGTCTCAGTTCACATTTATAAATTACAGCCAGGTGGCGTTTTCTGACTATCTCCACTGCGCCATCTAGGCAAATTAGTATCAAGCTATCATCAAATTGTTGGAGTGAACAACACAGGTTACTTCATTCTATTCAGCTCAATAATGAAAGTCACCCTTAACTTGCTTTAAGAAACATTTAAAACACATTTCTGATTTTTCCAAAGGCTTACAAATGCATTCAGAATAAATGCAATGTCTTTATTGAAACTCACATGTTTAACCCTACGAGAGTAGGACTCTAGCAACTTTCCTTCCTCTATTTTCTGTCACAGTCCTACTTGCTTACCCTTTCTTGCCCCAGTGGCTTTCTTGTTTTTTGATCCTAGAGAGCTCTCTTTCTCTAGACAGTTGAACTTTCTGTTGCTTTCTCTTTGAACATTTCTCTCATTTTTTCTTCGTGACCAATCTGCACGTTAGTGTATGTGAGTCACTAGTGAGCATCAAGTATCCTCTCTGGTGGTGGCACACACCTGGGTTCTACTTTTCCGTCACCATTGCTATCTTATATTCCACCCCCAAATATTCTCCCTGAAGATAAAAGGCAGCAAAATAAGGGCCAAGACTAAATTCTCTTTGGTTATTCATTAACATAAGACCTTCACCACCTGAATCAGAAACACCTTGCTTTCGTAGCATGTAATCAAAAAAATTGGCGCATTTTATTAGTGGACGATGTCAGTATGTCATAATTTCAAAAGATTCTGCTGTTATGAGTTTTGCTTTCTTGATGTAACATCATCTGTGTGATACACATTGCATATTTTATATGTTACCCTCAAAAGTGTGTTTCAGTGTTTTCCTATGTTGCGCTACCCTCCGCAGTATATTCAGTTTTCATAGTTGGGTTTTTGCTCTATACAACCCTACATTTTGTTCTACATTTTAGATTATCAGTCAGTTAAAACATTCTTAATGCTTTGATTTTTTTACTTAGCAATCTGTTTTGCTCCGATTTAGGGCAATTTTTTCAAGTGTTTTTCTTTTTCACACAATAACCCTTTTAATTGTATCAGCATACTTTGTATATCTAATGTTGTGTTATTTATATTTTATTATACCTGTTGGTTGAGAAAATTCAAACGTATGTGTCCATGAACTCATCTGCCTTTGTTGGGTCTATTAGGCATTTTGACATGAATGACATTGTAGTACTATGCACTAGAACAGCTTTGCTGCTCACAAGTTTCCTCCAAGATCAGACAAGAACTATGGAGTCTTTTTCTGTACAAATGACATAGTACTTCTTATTTCTGCTGAAAACACAGGTTAAGGTGAAATGAAGGGGGATAGTTATGGTCATGAGTAAATGGACTTTTTCTAGGGTACACTATCTTCTTTAATGGACCTCATGAACTGGTCCTCTTTGGTTATTGAGAAGGAAGAAATAAAGTGAAAATATTGCAAAACTCAAATGAGCAGACAAGTCCTTAGCTACCTCAGATCAAGAAAGCACAAAACAAAGAGGCTTAGCTATAATTAGAGGAAAACCAACATTGGTAGTGTCTGCTTAATATAAATGTGCAAAAATCAGTCATTTCAAGAGAAGAAGAGTAGTATGGGCTTGTGACTTTTACTGATAGTTTTCCCATAGTCTGAGAAGTGTCTCATGCAATAACTAATCAGCTTAACCCGGGTAGGGGCAGTGTTTTTTGGTCAATACAGTGGTTTTTTTTCTTAGTTTCATTCCACCGAGTCGGAGTTTTAGGACTAAGCCTTTTTCTTATTTATTTAATATTTAGTGTATCATATTATGTTTCTTGTGAGGAACTGGTATATGTATAGCTAAGCCTTTTTCAGTCTGGTGTATTATGAATGGTAATCAGGTGGTGAAATTTCCTGCAAAGCTTTTAAATTTCTGATATATTGCAATGCATTCATTTTGGCATACCCCCTTTCCTCTGTTAGATTCAGTATCTGAACTTCAGAAATTATTATGTGAGAATAAAGCCCCAAGCCAATGGCTTGAAGTGGACAAGAGCCATGTTTTTGTTGAACAGAGAAAATAATGGTAGCTACTATTATTCTTCAGGTTTAATGTGACATATGAATAACCAATCTGCCTTGGTCTTAAGATACTGCTAGTTGGATTTTCTGTTATTTGCAGAAGAGACTCCTAATGAATGCAGCCAGTCTTCCCTGGAATGGATGGAGCAAGATGAAGAGCAAATGGGAAAGGAAGACACAGTAGCAGTTACACTACTCCTCTGGGACTGTGGTCCAAGGTTTGGGAACCGGGTGATGGCCATGACTTGTTTTTTCAACATAAAGTTTTAATAATGAAAGTCATCATGGTGTCTGTGATTGCTTGCTGCCACATATATGCAATGTCTTATAATGCTGTCATTCTTTCTCTTCTTTATTTCTTGCTTTTTAAAAAAAAATTCACTCTAGAAAATGGAAGCTATTTCCTAGTAGTCTGTGCATTAGGTGCTGTGATCAGGGTGTAAAGATGATAGTGGTAGCCTCCGATAGAGGGAACTTTACAGCTTAATAGACAAAACAATTAGAAGAATCAACATACATATGCATTTGTGTCATGTATGTGCAAACAGAAAATATAGACAAGCAAAGTCATATGTAACTATAGCCACACAAGTAAGAAAGAGTAATATGATTTCCAGACGTTTTCACAGAATGTTGTAAAATTAAGAAAAATTTTAAAGTGAAAGGTACACACAGGGGATCAGGCTACTTTTGGTATATGTCTTCTTGATTCATAAGAAACTAATAAAGAGTTAAAGAGTTAAAACCATCTCTAAGTGACAGGATAAATGTTATACACAATTTTGTTACTACATTACCTGGAGTATTCTAATGTTTTTCTGTGTGCATGTGTGGGTGCTATAAAATTCTTATTGTACTATATCATGTTGTATGTAAGCATGACCTGTTAAATCCACTAATGATATGAAAATCTTCTTTTTGGTAAACATGCAAACGATTTTCTGATAAATATATAAATAACTTGCTAAGCCTACTAGTGATACTAGCAGAGAAAAGTAATAACTTTCTAGCCATAAAGGGCATATTTTTCTAACAAGACATCCCATTTTATTGATTGTAAATGCATTTGGGATTTATAGATTTGTGGGAATTGTCTGAGGAATTTATATAAATTGTACAATTAATATGTGACAGCTTTAATAGCTTCTTCTGTGGGAGCTTTGTGTATCATTTATATACTTTATCTGTTGAATGATCTCTTAATACAGGAGACAAATGTGAGCAGAAGAGGCTATGTGGGTGATGTGATTCCTGCCTAGATAGCAATTATTGTGAGTAATGAATAGTTGATAATTGAGAAATAATTAGCTTAATATAAAATGTGCATAGTTAATATAATCAAAGCAGATAACTATATACGAGTTTTAAAATATCTAAGTAGAATAGTCAAGAGTGTATTTGACATTTTATGAGATATAATTATAGATATATGATTTCCAACTTATTCATTTCCGATGCTATTAAAACTATTATGCTAAAATGTATATGTTTTATATGATTCTATTTATGAATTCAGTGATGAGCATAGTTAATTCCAGAGAGATATTTAGGGAACCTACTTATTTTGGAAGTCATGTCACTTGAAAATGTGTATTCCAGCCTTTCCCTATCATATCTCCTGTTGCAGACTGACATATAATGGACGGTTGGTCCCCCCATTGGTGGGCAGATGGTCCTTTGTGAAAGCAGCCGTTTCTTTCCAGATGGGCCTTAGCTTTACCTTTTGCACGGGTTCCCAGTGGTCCACAGCTGTGGCAGAGTGTTTGAAGTGATGCTGTGGGGTATCTTTGTCTCCAGTCTCCCTGCTTATCGATACCCAGTTCACTCATCATCTATAAGCTGACTGACTACACTGCGTACATGCATTCTCCCCACAGACCCAGTTCAGTAGACCCCGCGAATCAGCCCGTATCTGTTGAGCTCCACTTAGATCAAACCACAGAGAAGTGGCTGTATTTTGTCAGTCCCAATATAAGGAGGTTGGCTGCATTCCAGAGCCTTTTTGTGGTAATTCTATCTTGCCATTTAATATCATTTAGATTCTGATAATGAACTATTCAAAGACAAATTGGTTCATGTAAAAGAGATACATGAAAATTATAGAAAAGAAATATTGCTGGAATATTTGTTCTGGAAAAGAGATGGATCTTTAATGAAAGTTATTAAGATCATTATGGTAAAGAACTGAATTATAGTTTTCTTAAACAGAAATAATTTAAGGAGACTTCAAGAAGAGCTCAGAGCTTGCAGTTGGGTGTCATAGCTTGGCTTTGGGATTTTACACAGCAAAATAAATTACATTAGTTCTCTTGCATTTCAAATGTCTCTAAATCACATGAACTAGAATAGTAGGGTCAGGTTTAGAACTTAAATACAAAAGAAGCAAAATCTTATGATTATGATTTGTTATATAAAGATAAAAATGAATATCTTAATTATATTTAAGTTGTCTACTATCACAATATTTTTTTTAGCTTTGTATAGGTTAGTTTTCTGGGGCATTAGCGACTTATCAGTGCTTTTATAGCAGGTATTTTCAATATGAAAATAAAATACTATTATATTTAATAGTTTGAAAATTATATTATACAATATAGCATTACTAAGTTCTTGAAGTATAAGGTATATCACTTTTTTGCTATTTTTTTGATAATCAGCATCAAAAGAAAAATATTCATAAATACATCATGCCAAGTAGTTGAAGAGAACAATTTTTAAAAATCTCAATAATATTTATAGCAGCACAGTTTACAATAGCCAGATCTAAGAAACAACCTAAATGCCCATTGACTGAGGGATGGATAAAACAGATGTGGTATTTTTATACAATGGAGTACTACTCAGCCATAAAGAATGATAAACTGAACACTTTTATAGGTAAATGGATGCACTTTGAAAACATGCTCATTAGTGAAATAAATAAGACACACATGTGCAAATATATTGTTCCATTAGTGTGACAAGCTAAAAGAACACATTTATGTGTACCATACATATAAAAAATAGTTAAGATTTCTCTGAGTTCGCTGAAGAGAAAGATTTGTGCTGATATTGTTTGGACAACTGAAGGCAGATTTTGTGCTTTGGGTAAATGACCTGGGGATGACAATGCCCAATGTATATACTATTATTATTGATGTACTTTAACTTTTTGTTATAGTTTTTTTTCTTCTTTTCTTCCTTTCCCTCTTTCTATGAATAAAATAGATTTAAAAATAAAAATAATATTTATTATAAAATGACAGATACCTTTAATATGACACATTATACTTGAACTTATTCAAGATACTAAGGATGATGAAGAGAGAAAACTCTGCTATGTGACTTTGGGGGAATTATCAAGCTAGGATTGCCTCAATATCTTATATTATGATCATAATAGCTAACTTATAGGCTTATATAAGAATTTGTCATACACACACACACACACATATATATATATATATATATATATATATATATATATATATATATATAGCTAAATTATGGATAACAATGTTGGGACATGAAATGTGTCAAAATATGTTAGTTATCATTATTGGCATCGTTGTCACTAGGTTAAATTTAGTAAACTAGCGTATTTTGGGAGTTGACTTAAATGACAGTGTTGGAGCTGTTTGAAATGTCATTCATCCATCCTTCTTCTTCATTCTGATAGCCCAAGCAAAAAGAAAAGAAAAAGAAAAACAAACAAAAACAAAACACAGGCCACAGCACTGTAACTTTCAATACGAAGCAGGATTCTTTCTCTTCCCAAATGTCTCAGTGCTCCCACCTTGAACTGCAGGCTTCTGTCCTTTCTAGAAAAACCTTGCCTTGATGGAATTCTCAGTGGCACAGAGGAGTGTTTGCTGTACAAAGATAGTGTAGGCTGACGAGCACAGGAGAGGAGGTTGAGCCATCCCTGCTCTGGGTGGCGAGAGAAAGCCACCAGACACATTTCCACAGTGCTGGTCCCCGCCCCTGGGAGGGCATGGAGAGCGAGATCTATTTACATCCATCAGGAAAAATGAGGTTTGAGGAAATCCAGACAATCTGGGTTTGTACTTCAGATCCACACCCCATTATTTTTTTCTGGATCATTAAGTAAGATTTAAATCTCTCATCCTACGAATTTACTATCTGGAAAATAGGGCTTTGATGGCTGACACTTCTCTATACTGCAGTAATCATTTATAAGATAGAACTGCTTTGTAAACACTCCAAGGGCCTCACATAAAAGGGACCATTATGTTCGGGTATCATGGACTAGATAATGGACCTCACAGGAAATGAACAATTTTAGTAACTAACTCTAATTCTAATATCTTCAGTTTTTATTCAAGCAGAAGTTACTTCCAAATTCTCTTTGTTTTGTTGGAAGCTGTTTACTTTAAAAAAAGAAAGAAAAAGCTAAAGCATCTTCTAAGATTAGAAAAATACAGTCTTCAAGACTTTCTTGACATTTAAACCAAAATAGCAACGTAGCTGAAATCAAGTGGGAACATTTAGAAAGTTGGAATGATAATTGCAAACAAAGGGAGAGAGTGAAACAATTTTCACTGCTTTTGTTAAAAAGTTTGTGCTTGTCATACTATGCAACATCTTATTTTTAAAATGCATTGGAAGTTGTCACCGGTTTGATCTCTCAGATAGTGTGCTTGCCAATTCCTCCCCCAGCACTCTGCCACTTGGCTCATTGTCAGTTGTACCATGTGTAGCTTTTACTTTCTCTCCTCCCTTTCTAAATAGATAGGAAAACAGGTCCATCCAGCAGTAGCTTTCAAGCTGTGTAAGTGGAATTAAAATTCAAGACATGAATGTTTTCGACTTAGACAATTGCGTTTCTCTCAGATTTCTCGTTTCTATGTCAGAGAATGTAACTTCATGTTTAAACCTGATACTCTCAAAATTTAAAATTTATTGAAGGATTCAAAGATGGAATTGGAATAACTTCTTTGTCAATTTTGCCTTATTATTTTATTATCTAATAGATATTTTAAACTTGAGATGTGATTGCATTCCTCACTGACTTCTAATTTTTTAAGTTCTTTCCTGTTTAAAATCTGTTATCTACTCACCAGGTAGTGCTTATCTTGTAGATTTTTAAGTAGTTATTATAGCCCAATGTGAAGTTTAGGGCAGCACCTAAAACTTCCTGGACCTTGAGATTATCCATACACATCTGTTTTCTGGTGATCAGAGCATCTCTTGCCCATATTAAGAGACATAGTGTTTGATTTTGATCTAATTTTGTCATTCATTTTTCTATGTTAGTGGACAATCCATCTAATCTAGCTATATGTCTATAGGCATATCCACACAGTGTAGATAGGAGTCAGCTGTCTAACAATGCTAACAGATAATTAATGTGCTCTGTCTCACTAGCCCTCCTTAGAAGGAGTTTGACTTGATCTATCCATATGTCACTATATCTTGAGTAGATAGCTGGCAGATTTCTTTATACCACAGACGGTTCCTTGTACAACTGTACTCTTTTCCTACCACCTGGAGAGATTTCAGTGGGCACCATGAATCTGTCATCAAGACAGGTGGCAGTTTCTACAAGCCTTAGTGGTAAGTGCTATGCCCATATTGGGAGCACCTTTTCCCTTGGTTTTACAATCCCATTGTGACATCTGCAGTTATTGCATAAACCATAGTCATTCATGCATTCATTATGATTTTTTATAGTTAATAATATTCTTATTCAGAGCCTTCAGAGGGGGAGAAAAGAGGTAGATGAAGCAGCTCCTGGCCATAGTCACCTTCATTCTTTATTTGTCATCTCCAAAAGAATAAACACAGGGCTGGTAAGGATGGAAGTGGCTGTCCAGTTTGGGGTACTGTGGAATGTTGGATGGGAAAGAAAATGCTGAACATTGAGATGTGCACGCAGTAGAAACTTCATTTTTTTCAAAGCTTTTTCTATATTTAATTCAGGATAAATGTGTATAAAATAGACATAAATCAGGGTACACAGCAATCTTCTTGAACAAAAAGATGTCAGAAATTCAGTCCACAGCAGCAGATCTGATAGGCAGAGAATCCACACCCACATTACTCAGCAGACCTCCTACACAGATAGTGTAAGTGACCGGATGCTCCCACTGTCACTTGTTGAATAAGGGTATGGATGTTTAGCTCCGAATTTTTAAACGACACTCTCAGCATGTCAGAGTAGCTGGCCTGCCTCTGAATGGTACAGGCTGGAGCCCGGCTGTCTGTACGAGTAAGTGAATTTGAGAAGCACTGGAGTGGAAGGGACTCAAGGACTGTACCAGCTTGCTGCTTTGGAAATCATCCAACACAATGTCAAAACAGTAGGGACTCTCTGAGCACCTGCCCAAGCTGCACTTAAAATTAATGATTATTTGTGAGAACAGACAGGAGGAAAATCTAGTTCGTACATAAGTTAGTGGTGTGGATTAGCTTCATTGGAGTCTAATGGCTGACTGCCACTGAGCTGATCTTTTTTTATACTTTCTGGCTCTTTCTTCATGATGCCAGAAGCTCTTTGTTTAGCTAGCACTCTATCTAATTTTGGCACAATCAATTCCACCTCATTCTCTCTCAGCACCGTTGGCAGAACTATGCTGTTTATGGGGAAGGTATTTTCTCTCTGATTTAATACCAGAAATCTTATGTTTTTTCCATTAAAAAATCCTCCTCTGTCTCTCTCTTTTGTTTTCTTCTTTCTTTCTCTCCATCTTCAAGATATATATATATATATATATATATATATATATATATATATATAAGTTCCCAATTTGCCCTTTACCTTGGGAGTCTGTATTATTCTTTTTTGAGGATAAAATAGACACCCCTCATTTTAGTGTATTTCTCTTGCTTTAAAATGCACTAACAGTGCCAAAGATTTAGCTCAGTGGCTCGAGTGCATGCCTTGTAAGCACGTAGTCATGAGTTCAATACCTGGTACTAAAAAAAAAAAGCACTAACAAAAAAATGATTTTTGTATAAACAGATTTATATATATATACCTTGCTATTGTTTGGCAATAAATGCTTGCATTATATAATGAGGCTGGTGTATAAAACATTTTAGCGGTTTACAAAATAAAGACCTTGTAAGTACAAAGTTATTTATCATAATATGACATAGATGTATTTTTAGTATAACTCCAATAAGAATCCTCATCATTGCCACCTTTATCATTGCATCTGCACTTAGTAGTCACTATGTGGCCTGGAAGATGAGATAGTTATCTATCTCAGTATTTAGACCAATGGTCTACAAACTATCCATAAAAAGTTTTCAATGTGTATTTTTAAAGTATATCTTAATCATAAATTACATACCTTTCTATGTATGTCACTAATGCTATAATTATGAAAAATACATGGGAGCAGAAATTTAAAAGTTCTATGGAATTAATAGAAAGAAAGATTTTTCACTCTAGTAGATTATATTCTACACGCCTAGAGGTACATACTTGAAGATGGATGAGTCTCATGTCTGACAGATAAATCAAAAGGCCTAGGAGGATTTTTAAATATTCATTTTGCCTGTTCTCTTTATACTTACTCAATTAGAATCTCTAATTGAGACTGGAGGACAGTGGTATATATATATATTTAGATACTTTAAATATATATTTTTAGATACTTTGTGCAGTGTCATGTTTGGATTACACAGAGGCCTTCCAATGGTAAACACTTTGCAGTATTTCTAATAATATACTATGCTTGGTTCTCTTAGAGGGTTCTGCAGACTGGAGCAGAAGTAGAAACTTCAGCTATATACAGTGAGTAGAAATTTAGGGCTCCTGAGAGCCTTTAACATTAAGAGATGTTATATATTGGTGTGTGTTACTTGAAAAAATGATGAAGTCCAAATTGTTAGCACATGTGAATGACTTTATTTGGAAATAGATCTTTGCAAATCATCAAGATAAAATGAGATTAGCAGGCTGGATCCTGATGCCATCTGATAAAAAGAGTAAATGTAGGGGTGGGAGGTTTAGTTCAGTGGCATAAGCGCCTGCCTGGCAAGTGCTAGGTCACGAGTTCAATCCCCAGTAACAGCAACAACAACAAAGAGTAAATGTGGATACAGAGTCAGAGAAGCACACAGGAAAAAATCATGTGAATGTTTGCATTACCCTGATATAAACAAGAAAGGACCAGAAGGCAAGAGGGAGGCCTGGGACAAACTTTTCCCCACACCTTCAGAAGGAGCAGCATGTGCCTGCTGAATGCTTTGGTTTCAGATGCCAGCGATTTCTGCTGTTGAAGCACCTAGTTGGTGGTGCTCCATTATAATTGCCCTAGAAAACTGGCCAGTAAGTGAAAGAATCATTTGTAGCCAAGCCAAACCCAAATACTAAACTATGTATTTTCTTTCTAGCTTTTCCAACAAGAAAATGTCTACTTTTTGGATAGAAAGTATTAATATATAAAATTCACCAATTATAATGTAAGAGAATGAAGTTTAATTTATATTTAAGTGTAAGAGTAAATAATCATATGCTCCAATACTTAAAAAAAGACATAAGTGAAAAAATAACAAAAGCCATACTAATATAAATACTGTTGACATTTTAGTGTATTCCCATGTATTTCCTTTCTCCCTTTACTTTCTATTTAATAATTTGCTAAACATAATATATTTCATAAACATGGTTAGTGTAAAAAATTTGTGTTATCATTGTTCCCATACCTTTAAACTACAGTAGACCTTTGGTTAAGGATGTATACTTATCTTTGTTTTCTAGGAATAATGGGGAAGAGAATAAATTCACATGGACAAAACAAATGAGAGAAAAGATGACAGTACATAAGAAGTGTCACAAAATATAGAGGATGGAAAGCAAAGTGGGGTGATCCCTGACTTAGACTGGAATGCTTGCTGTGAGAGATGAGTTTCTTTCTCAAGGAAGCTTGAAATGCTCAGAAATTGGTGGCCGGCACATCTAAAATTGGAGAAGGGATCTGAAGCAGAGGAGCTGTTGGAAATTATGGGGAAACAGATCCTGCAAAGAGATGCTCCTCTTGTTTATCACATGCTGCTGATTCTAAGTAAAGTCTTAATTAAAACAATTTGTTGTCAGAGCAATTGAATGTCTTAGAAAACCCCAATAGTTGTTTCTGATTCTGGATTCTCTGGTTGGCAAGTTCCTATTTTCTTTTTCTTAACCTTGGTGAACTTATTAATGTGCAAATTACAATTGTATAAAATTTTCATCTTTGAAAATGAGAAAGGCAGATTAAACTTTGATTTTATTATATGTGTATGTCGTGTCTTTGTCTCTTCCCTCATTTCTGGGACAGAATATTGGGCACCCATAGTTTAAAGCAGAGGCTTATGCTGTGCATGTTACAGTCCATGGTAAGTTGGTTCCAAAACAGAAACAAGATGGCAGAGGATCATGGAGAAGGGAAAGGTGCTCAACCGATAGTGGCCAGGAGGAGAAGAGCAGAAGAGCCAGGCAGGGATGTAGCCTTCCAGTCATGACCTCGTGGCCGACTACCCACAGGATGGTCAGCTCTTAACTCTTAAGTGGATTAATCACCTGGTGATGGTAGTACTCCCACAATCTGGTCACCTTCCAAAATTCCCACTTCTGAAGCCTGAGTCTTTTGGGAACATAACAATCCATTTATATATGGTTAATATATCTTATTTGTCAGCAATCCAAAAATTTCTGTCAGACAGTTCAAAATAAGATAGATCTTTCAGAAAGGAATATTTCGGCCATTATGAGTTCAGTATGCATTGGAATTATTGATTCACAGGTTTGGGGGTGAAATTTATTTGGTGTGAATCCCTCTAGTTGTCTTCCCCTGGCACTGTAGAGATGCGGTTGTGGTATTATCCTTAGAAAGGTTGCTTTTTAAAATTAAAAGTTTAAATCTAAATAATACAGTGTATCCAAAGTTCCCCTTAGCTATAACTAGAACCTCTGTCAATTGTGAGTCATCCAGATATTTTTAGTTTGTGTTTACCCTCCAGTGCATGAAAGTGTACAAAGCTGTAATATCTTTCAAATGGTAAACTGTATCAACTGACATTATGAACAATTCCAAGTGTTTCTTTAAGTCTAATTAATGACACTTTAAATTAAAGCAATTTAAACAGAAACAATTTAGTATTTTTTTTCTGATAATCATAATGGTCTTTCGGAGCTTGGCTCTCTGATGTTAATTTTGATTCCTGAGTGTCTGCTGTACAGGTAGGAGATGAAATGAGAGAACATGATAAAGCATATGCAGTTTATGCTATGTATTACATCAGATACGGATTACACAGAGGTTCAAAATTGCTGGTTACATTACGAATGACCTTGCAGTCTGCTTAGAGGAAGTAACTATTACAAAAGGTAAAAGTGTGTCATTTCTTAGAAAATATTTGTCTCTTTTTTTTAACCAAAAGTAATCAAATGTGTTGCTGATAAATTCTGCATTTTGGGCCTCTCTTGCATTATGGATGCAGTATATAGAATGTTTTAATGGGCAGTGTATTCCTAGCCAACAGGTTCTCTGAGAATTGGTACAGTTTTAAGATGCAGGTTTTAATTGTAAGACACTCATGGCTATGATTTTCTGTCCTCTTCCCTGCCAGTCAACTTTAGATAAGATCTGCATATGATTGCATCATAATTCAATCTGATTTGAAGCTTTTTAGTATGTACAGATGGATATAGATCATATTTTGCATAAGCACACAAATTATTTGTTTTCTTCTATAAAGGAGCTGTGCCAAAAATATAATTCCTGACTACAGACTGTTAAGATACTTTATATGGGTTGTTTGAATGACATGAATATAGGTTAGATATTTAATTAGAATTAAACTTTAAATGTAAGTATGCATTGTGCATATTTATCAACTGTATTTATTGAGAAAATAAGAAATGACTAAATAAAATTATCCAAATGTTCCCAAACATTTGTTTGGACTATTTCATCAGCTGTGATTTACCATTCATACTGAGTGAGTCCAAAGGGCACCAACTAA
The DNA here is from genome assembly GCF_034190915.1 of Cavia porcellus. NCBI lineage: Eukaryota > Metazoa > Chordata > Mammalia > Rodentia > Caviidae > Cavia > Cavia porcellus. The sequence continues at coordinate 42,030,435 of NW_026947513.1, read as the reverse complement.
CTAGTTAATGTCATCAATGAGATTTTTCTGAGAGAAAGGAAGCAATTATTTGAGATGAAAATATGAGCTAGCAGACTAATACTTAATACCTAAACAAAAGTATGAGATTACAGACCTAATATCTAAATAAAGGCATTGTATCAGTTTGTAGCAATTAAAATTCAATTTAAAATATTTACCTATGATCTTTTAAGATTAATCATTCTATTATGACTCAAAAGATTGCAAAAGATTGCTTTTTCCTTATTATATTGCAAGGTGCATAGACAAAGTAAAAAATGAAAAGAAAAAATAATGGATTGCACATGTAATCACATATTACTAAGAAGAGAACCATGGTACTAGGTTGGATGGGAATTTCGTCCTTGCTTTTGCAGCATCTGACCCTTAATTTAGACAAAATTAGACAAGAACTAACTTGGGCAGTGATATTTGTTTAAAAATTAGCGAAATGGAATTAGTTATGCAAAGAGAAGGAAAAAGTGCTTCTTGCATACAGATCATCATGTTTAAGGGATCTGAGCTTGGAAAAACCTTGGCATTTTTCAACAACAGGGAGAGGACGCACACAGCTGCAGTTGGTAGGGGACCGTGACTTGCTAGCAGCTTGAAACTGAACCAAAGAGAGTGAACCAGAGGAGATAACTACAGGCCGTTGTGGCTACTGTCCCCACCACCCCAGGGGCAGCTCAAAGACTCAGAATTTCAGTTTGAAGAATATTTTTTACTGCTTTAAGAAAAATATATTTTAGAGGAGTAAGGAGTATGGATTTTATTTAGTGACATTTGCTGAAGCCCAGACCATATATATTGGTAATCTAGAGTTGTCACTGGAGCTAAGGGGATGAAATTGGGATATGTTTTAGAATTAGAGTCATAAGCAGGGATTGTACGTAAGTGTTCCAAAGGGGTTGAGGCCCCAAGAAGGAGAACTAAGGGTGGTTTAAACTTCAGGATGTCTAATTAAACTGTAAAGATGGGAAACATTGAGGAGTGCGTTTCAATTAGGAAAGAATTCTCTTTGGGGTATGTTTTATTTGAATTATTAAGAGACATTTGAATGGAAACTAAAGGGAAAGGTTGATGGTACAAATCTGTACTTCAGTGAATGTTTTGAAGTCACAGGAATGAATGCATTTTGCTAAGCAGGGAGGAATAGAAGAAAAAGCAGAATCAAGAGCTTCCACCATCTAAGGATATGGCAAGAAGCAGGAGCTAGGAAATGAGGATGAGCCTTAGAAGGAAACGGGGGAGAGGGGATGCGATGGAGAGCTGTGTGTGGGAGCCAGGAATGGAGAGTATTACAAGAAAGAAGTGGTCAAGCTGCAGACATCAGCACAAGCGTAAACAGTTGGGCCACTGGAAACTGACTCAGTTGGCTTGCCTCCATATCACAGGGCTTCATTATTCCCTCAGCCCGGCTCTGAACCTCTCCTAGCAGAAATAATGGCAAAAAGGAACCTCAGGCATTCATAAGGCATTATTCTGTGAACTGCAGTTTTGTGTAAAAGAGAAATAGATTTTCTTTCATTTAAACACAACTCGGACTCACCTTCTGTCCGAGGATAAAAGCTTTCACATTCTCTAGAAAATCTACATGGATCTTAGTGAAGAGAGAAATCCCCTTGTATTTCCAAAAGGAAAAGCAACCACTTGAAATATGCCAGAACACCCTTTCTTCTCAACAAGAGTTGTCTTTGAGGGACAGTATTTTACTAACAGAAAGAGGGCAGGGTAAATTATTCACATTTTATCCACTTTAATCTTTCAGCTTCATGGAAGGAGGGGCCAGGGGAAGAAAGAAGACTCACTTGTGAATTCCTAGTTTGGAAAAGGCTTGTAGAAAGACCTAATCATACACGCTTTCCACACCTCGACCCTGCACTGTTAATCACCTATCTGTTGCAGATTTTTCTACATACAACATGATCAACTTTCAACAATAAATTACAGGGGTTACTGAATGACAAAATACAAAGATTAAAGAACCTGTAAGTATCAAAATTAGACTCACATATGGTAGCAAGCTTAGAATAATGGAGTAAGAATATTTTTAAAATATAATTAGTATGCTAAGGGAAATTAGATTTGATACTAAACCATTAATATACTGTAATGGCCAAACAAAACATGCAAAAACAAATAGATAATATAAGAAAATAAAAGGAAAATCTAAGAATAAATAAAAAAGTAGTGCTAGATGTTAAAACTATTGAAACAGATATAATCCAGGCCTTTGATAAGCCCATCAGGAAACTTTACTGAGGAAAGAATCAGTAAGCCTGAGGACACGTTAATGGAAACTTCTGAAATGAAAGAGCAAAAACAGAGACTCATAAAAAGAAACAGAACACCCTAGACCCAAGGGACAAGTGGAAAATGCACATAGGGCCTATAATGAAAATTCTGGAAAAAGAAAAAGAGAAAGAAAAAGGAAAAGAAAGAATATTCAAAAAAGGGTTCGAAGTCAAAGAACATCAAGACGAGACTAAGTAAAAGGGCAAATACTTTACTAATGCCTTTGTGAGAGAAAAATTCTTGAAATGTAGTTATTTTTCATTAAATTTAGGAATCAAATAAAGATTGATAATTTGCTTGGTATATTTCATGTCAGTAAATAAATGAAGAATTAGTAGAAAGAGGGCTAGAATCAATGTAATAATGAAAGACTGTGCAATGTCATGTCTTATTTCCCCCCTGTATCTTCTCAATCATTAGTAAAACACAAAATTTTTGAAATTTGTGGTAGTAACCATTTCTAAAATCTGTGAAAAATATTGAGCCTTGTACCCATCTTAGCACTAAACAGATATAAGAGATAGTTGCAGAAGTGGAGATAAATGGAAACACTCCCATTAGCTCTTTGTTTCTGGCTTGGTGGGTTAGAATAGGGGAAGAGGCATACTTCTGTTTATTTCTATGATAAAATTTACTTCATGCCGACCAAATATGCTGGACAGGCTGTGAGGAAAAAGGAACTCTCCTGCACAGTTGGTGGGAGTGTAGACTAGTGCAACCATTATGGAGGTCAGTCTGGAGATTTCTCAGAAAGCTGGGACTGGAAGCTCCATATGACCCAGCTATTCCACTTCTAGGCATATTCCCAGAAGAACTGAAAGCATCATACCACAGTGATATATGTGCACCCATGTTTATAGCAGCACAATTTGTAATAGCCAGAACTTGGAAACAACCTAAGTGTCCCTCAACTGAGGAATGGATAAAAAAGTTGTGGTTTTTTTTTTTTTTTTATATAATGGAGTATTAGCTATAAAGAATGATCACATTGAGATATTTATAAATAAATGTACGCAGCTTGAAACCATACTCATAAGTGAAATAAATCAAACTCATATGTATAAATACCAAATAGCTTCCCTAGTATAAGAAATGATAAGAATACATAAAAGTATGTGGTAATCATGATTCCCAATCATATTGGTTTGAAGCCATATAATGTTTTCACTCATCAATTGCAATGGTTTTAACCTGGGTTGTTTGATTTTAGTATCCGTGATAGTATGAATAGCTATTTTGAAGAAAACAACACATCATAAAAGCTAGTGCTGATTTAATATCATCTGGTTTTGAAGTCCCATCAAGCTATTGTTCATCTGTTTCCACTGGTTTTAACATGTTGTATCTTACTATGTTTTACTATATGTGATAGTATAAACAAAAGTTTTATAGGCAAAGAGACAATATAGAAACCGTTGTTCGTCTTCTGTTAGCTGGTTCTAAATATCCTGTAATTCTTTCATTCGCTGGAATGGCTTCACACTGTCTTGATATGCTTGATGCTATAGTATACGAAGTTATACTCAAATAATTCAAGGAAAGAGGCACTATGGTGACTACTATTATGTTAGATTATCTGGTGGTGAAACACAATGATGCTTAAATTGTTTGATTCTGACCAGTGTTGTTCTGTTATAATGTCCTCTTTTATCTCAATTTCCTCTCTTTTTAAAAATCAATCTATTTTTTCTTATTTTTTTCAGTTAAGGGAAAACTAAATTAAAAAATAGCGGTATATATTATAGTAACTTTTTTGTTGTCCTATTAACCTGACTTGAACCCCAGTGTTGCTCTCCTCATCTTGTTCTGTCTGATTATTATATATTCTATTTTGTTTGATAGTATCAAGTTTGAGGGTATAGGCAACCACTTTGAGGGCAATAAGATATACTATGATGCCCATTATGGTTTGACTCTTATCTTCTTTTGAAGTCTTGTAAGGTCTCCAGTGTAGGTTTTATTGGTCTTGTTTTGTACTGTTTTGGTCAATTCTATTATACCTGATGATATAGGCAACTATTTTTAAAAATAGCAAGAGGCACAATGGAAACCGTTTTTGATCACCTGGTATTCTATTTTTGCATCATGTACTATGACCATCCTTCTGTTCTAACTGATTCTGTTTTGTTTAGTCACATTTGGTTTTGTTCTCTTAAAAAAAAAGTAGTAAGAACTGTGGGAATAATAAAACCCAAAAAGTGTAATTGTTATTTTAAAAAAGAGAGGAAAGGATGGTGGACTAAGGGATATACCTGCAGGTATGTTTGAGTGTGTAGGACGGAAAACCATATTACTGAGCTTTTGTTGGATCATTGAATGGAATTGTCTGCAGTCTCACTGTATGAATGTACTTTATATGCTTTAATTTTATAATTTGGACAACTGTTTCTAAGATGACAATATGTTACCTATTAACTAGTGATTTCTTACTGTATATATTTTTTTGAAATTCTGTATTATTTGTACCCTTTTACTGCTTTTTAAAAAATTTCCTTTCTTTTTTCTCTTTAAATAATAAAAAAGCAAGTATTAGATAATATAAAATAAAACATTTATTTTCTTAACAATTAGTTTGTAAATTCCACTTATAGGATCACCTGCTTATACTAGAGTATACAAGTATTTACTTGCATTGGATTGTAAACAACCCTAGAACTCTACACTCATTCATGTGAGTAATTTTTCTGGCCAGGCAGGGTGACACAGCCTTGTAATCCAAACGTTCAAAAAACTGAGGTTGAAAGATTATCAGGAGTTCAAACCTAGACTGGCCTCCATAGTGAATTCAAATCCTGTGTAAACTACATAGTGAGACCCTCTCAAAACAACCAAACTATTTTAGTAATTAAATATTTTTACTAAAGTTTGTATAGTGTGATTAATATGTCTGAAACATCATTTATATCTACGATATAAAAGAAAATATGGTAAGTAAATATATAGCAAAATTGAAATAGATTCATGAATATCTATTTCATTTTTCTATCAGTTGACTCCTGTCTTGATTATTTTTCTCACATTGCTGAGACAAAATCCCCGACCTCCAAAATGAAGGAAAAAAAAGGGTTTATTTAGCTCACAGCTGGTGGAGTTTTCAGTCTACATTCAGCAGGCTCCAAGGTAAGGTGGCATGGCTAAGGGGCAGCCTTCCATGGTGGCAAGCAACAAGAGCAAAAAGGGCAAACGGGAGAGGCAAGTCTCCCTTCATCCCTTGTATTATACACAGCTACCCATCCCGGGTAATTCCAATGTCACACGGTCAATTCCAATGCTAGACACTGAACCAAACACAAACACTAGGCTATGCTGCTTCCATGACTGCATAAAGCTTTGAGGGGACATCCAAAAACAAACTCTAACAACTCCTAAAGATATTTCCCCAGTTGTGTTTGTGATTGTTAATTCAATTTTTTACTTACAGTGAGGTTATTGATGACTTTTATTTATTCAACTAACTTATGCTTTTAATATTAATGACCAATTTATTTATCATCTGTGTAAAATAATACTTTCATTATAGGAAGACACAACCATTAAGACAAAACATAAATGCAATGTAGCAGTTCACATATTCTCCTTTTGTAGATTTAACACTTAGCTAAATGGAATTTTAATAATACATTAGTAACGCACTGACTATTTGAGTTAAGTTGTTATGGGGTACATTAGCATTTTCTCTTTTGTTTCTATTATGGTAATAGTGAAGGTAGCTTGTAATTTTTAAGAATATTTGTTTGGGCAGTTAGATTCCTGCCCTTTCAATAAGAAATTTGATTCTATAGAAAATTATTTGTCAACTGTGTTACATTTTTAGTCAGTAGTATGAAATGGGACATGACTTTACTGCTTTGCTATAATAATCTATGGCAGTGATGTTCAATTCCTGTGTAACCTGTGAACTTGATACATTACTTAATTACTCCAAGGCTGTGAGCTCCAGCTCCTGTTGGCAAACGTATACAGTCTCCAGTAACATAAATGGAAATATAGACCATAACAGTATCAAGGTCAACTCCTACTTGACACTCAGATACACATAACAGAGCAATGTCAAATGCCTCCTAATATGCAATAATTTAGAATTTAATGTTCTTAGATTAAGATAGTTTATTTTTCTGAATACATTTACTTTACTTTCTTCTGGAGAGGAAGCTAACCTCTGAAATTTAGTTAGGCAGCGTATCATGGCTTATAGAATGCATGAACAAACAAAGAAATTAGAATGCAAATTTGAAACTTAAAAATCACTTTTCTAGGTTTTAAATTTTTGAATTTTTCTTGAAAGACATTAAAACATTTTGTACTTTTCAATATTTTCGCTCCTACTGGTTTCAAATCAAATTCTTAAAATTAATTGCCACTCTATGCTAGAAAGCCAGTTACTGTAAGTAATAATGATATTTTCAGCTTTGCATCTTCCTCAACATATAGATCAGTGTTTGGGTCATGTTACAATATGGGGACACATGGAAATTTGACCTACACCTTCTCTGGGGTTTGAAGCAGATCAGATTTCCCAGAGTAGGCCAAAGCGTAGCTGAATACTAATTAATGAATTCATCTGAAGAAGGAAAGTTTTGAGGACATATTTTAAGAATTAAAGACAAACTATTTCAATGTTAAGGTACAATATGACATGAACTACTCTGTGAATTGCATAGCCTTCAATGTAATTGTAATTTCAGGTGGGTGGAGGAAGCTTGAAATACCCATTGAGGAGAGATTGTAGGCAGTATGTTTGCCATACTCAGGAATTTGAATTTAGTCCTAAAAACATGTATAATCACAGTTCTTATTTTAAGTAGGTTAGTGATATAGTCTCTTCCTGTATTTCTACCTCTTTCCTCTCCTTTCCTTCTTTTTTGATCAGCATAATGTCAAGCTGTGTGCATGTGTATGTGTATACATATGTATATGCTTGAATTGTATGCTAGTTAAGATTTCTCAGGGAAACAAAACCAATAGAATGTAGATAATGATAATGATGGCAAAGATTGTAGATAGATAGTGATAGATGACAGATAGATGTTGGATAGTTGATAGATGTTTGTTATGAGGATGTGATCTACATTATTATGGAGGGTGTGGAATCCCAAGATTGCAATTATCAAGATGAAGATCCTAGACCACCAATGGTTCAAGTTCCACTTCAAATGCTGATGGATTTCAAATTCAGCCTTTTTGTTTTATTCAGACCTTACTACATACTACACAAGGGTTGTCAGTCTTAACAAGATGAATCTGCTTTATTCAGATGACATATTCAAATATTAACCTTATCAAAAAGCACCATCACAGACACACAAGGATAATACTGATCAAAATTCCGGTATCTCATTGTTCAGTTAAATTGGTGCATAAAAATAATCACTATTGGATGTACAAACTTAAAAGGAGAAAGACTTTCACAAATACCAATTCTTACAATACAAGGAACAGAAAATCTAAACTAAAATGTGTGTCATGGTTATGAAGAAAATGAGCAGATTATGATTTTATTTTTCTTAGAAGAATAACATTTTAATATTTTCTTTACTAATATCTATATTCATTACAATGAAATAAAATTTTAAAATGAGAGGTTTTGGTAATAGGATATAAGCTAAAGGAAAAATAAAATTCTAATTTATGCTTGATCGTTTGTTTTCCCATGTGAGCAGTGGATCTCTTTATTGATATCAGGTATATTCAAGCTAGATGTCAGAAAAATATGTTTGATTTCATACATTTTGAACTTTAGTTGTTTATGGACTATCCAGACATAGTGACTCACTGGACAGACATTTAATGTGAGAGTAAGATTTGATAAAAATAATTTAGGAGTTAATCACAGGAAGGTTGGAGATACAGATTAGTGGCACAAATACAATCTGGCAAGCAGGAGGTACTGAGTTCAATTCCTGGTACAAAAAATGTACAGGAAGGACTGATAAGCAAAGGGGAGGTCAATACAATATGTGTGCTATTCAAGAATTATTTGTGTGAACATTACTGAGTTCCTCTACATTGGGAGTTCGTGAAAGACTGCAGAACATGCTGCACAGCATTTCTACCTGAAAATGAGGCAACTGAGGTACCAGCCAACTCTTCTGTCATTGATTGAGACTATTTCTTTGGTGACAGCTCAGTATTCTTTTTCCTAATCTGAATGCTGGCCCATGTTAGTCAGCTTTCAGTTACTGTGGCAAAATACTCGAGCTAATCAACTCGTAATCAAAAAAGGGTTATTTTTGGCTTATAGTTTCAGACATTAATTCTATGGCGGTTTTCCATGTTGCTTTTGGGCCTGTGGCGATCCAGAATATTGTGGTGGTAGCGTGAGGTAGAGAAAGCTGCTCACTCCATGGCAGTCAGGAAAGAAGAGAGGAAGAGGATGGGCCAGGGTCCTAATACACCTTCCAAGGCAATCCCCATTGTCCTAAATTACTTTCTTCTCTCTGGTCTCTGCCTCTCAAAGGTCTCACCCCCTCTCATTACACTAACTGAGGACCAAGCTTTTTAATCATGGGATTCAGGGATGGAGGTTCCAGATCCACACTACAGTAGTTTCCTGGAATGTTTCTGTCATCAAACAAAGTAACAAAGAAAAGAGATACAGGCAGTGACAGTAAGAAACTGTGCCAGGGTATACAGTGATCAAGGGGAAGCAAGTGTTCTCCTTAGTATGAAGGTGTACCTTGCATGCATAGATGGTTCTGAAAGCCACGAGCATTTAAAATATCTCTGAGTTGAGCTAACTACAATGATATCATGTAAAGCAGTTGTAAAATAAAAGACTCTAGAACACTAAAATTTAAAAGGAAGTGCTGGGAAGAGGAATCTGTGAAAGGAGATGCCTATTGTCCTTATCCAAATAATGTATCCAAGAGACATGTCTTGCGTGTGCCTAAAACAGAACAAGATGAGTAAATTCTACCTGACACCTATGAATTGTAAGCTTCACAAAAGCTATAATCGTGTCTAGCTCACCAGTGCATCATTAGGACTCTGGCTAATGTCTGACACAGGATTTGTGCAAAAATATTTTTCTGTTTATTTAAGGATACTGGGTTTATATATACATATTCTAAAAACAATGTTAGAAAATATAGTTTACAAAACATTCATTCCAATTCAATAGGAAGATATAACAATCATAAGAATATATGCACCAAATATCAGTGCCACACAGCTTCATACAACTAGTTAATGCACCAGAAAAAATCAGATAAGCATTAGTGTAATAGTGATAGGAGACCCCAATAGCCCACAGTCACAAATAAGTCAGTCAGACAAAATAATCAACAAAGAGATATCAGAGTTGAGTCAAATCTTTAAACAAATGGATTTAATGAATATCTATAGCGTGTTCCACCCAACAACTTCAGAATACACGTTCTTCTTAGTAGCATATGGGACTTTCTCTAAAATGTACCATATACTAGTCCATAGAGCATGGCTAAGTAAATGTAAAGGAATAAAAATTATTCCATGCATAATAATGGATCTAGTCTAATCAACCTAGAAATTAACAGAAAAAGACACTACAAACACTACATAAGTACATGGAAAATAATACCTTCTTGAATAAACAGTGGGTCACAAGAAGAAATCAGACAGTTCCAACAATCAGTGATAATTACAGTGTGACACACCAGAACATATGAGAGGCAAAGAAAGTACTCCTAAAAGGTAAATTTATGGCAGTGAATTTCCTCACCAAAAAAATAGCATGAAGTCAAATAAATAAAGTAATGATGTACATCAAGGGTTTATAAAAACAAGAATAATCCAAACAAGGCAATTATAAAGAACAGAAGATAAATTCATGCAATAAAAATGAAAAAAATTAATGCAGTGAGTCAATGGGCTGAGGAGTTGATTCTTGGAAGGATTAAACAAAATAAAACCTTTAAGCAAACTTATCAAAACAAGGGAGGAAAAGACCCAAAATCATGCAGTTAGAAATGTAAAGGGAAAAATCACAGTAGATTCTTCAGAAATCCACATCACTGGTAACTACTTTGAGAACCTGGACTGTAATGTAGTGGAAAATTCACAAGAAAAGGGATTTCTAGACACATATGAATTAACAAATCTCAATCAAGAAGCTACAAAAATCCTGAATATTCTAATATGTCAATTAAATTGAAGATATAAGAACAAATAAACAAACAAACAAACAAACAAACAAAAAAAACAAAAAACCCCACTACCAATTAAAAGAAGCCTGATGGATTCACTGACGAATTCTATAAAAACTTTAAAGAAGTAATGACATTACTTTTCAAACTCTTTAAAGAAATACAAAAGGAAACAATACTCCCAAAGTCTTTCCTGGAAATAAGCATTCCTTAATACCAAAGCCAGGATAGGACTCAATAAACAGACAACTAGATATTAGTCTGTTTAATTAACACAGATACAAAAATCTTCAATAAGATACTGATAAAAAATGCATCAAATCATCAAAAAGATTATACACAATAATCAAGCAGGATTCATTACAGAGATGTGGGGATGGTTCAATATATGCAAATCAATAAGTGTAATATACTGTATAAACATAAGTAAGGACAAAAACTACATGATCATCTCAATAGACATAGAAAAAACATTTGACAAGACCCAACATCCATTCATGACAAAATCCCCACAGCAAATTGGCATAGATGATCTTTATCTCAAACTGATAAAACCCATCTAGGGCAAGTCGATAGTCAACATCATACTAAATGGTCAAAATTTAAAGCTTTCACTGTAAAATCAGGAAAAGACACGGATGCCTACTATCACTATGCATGTTGAATATAGTCTTTGAAACATTAGTTAGAGAAACTAGACAAGAGAGAGAAATAAAAGGAATATGCAGAGGAAAAGAAAAGTTAAATTTTCATTATTTGTGGATGACATGATCCTTTACATAGAAGGCCCAAAAACTCCACCAAAAGGCTCCTGGAATTAACAACTGCATTCAGTAGTATAGCAGTATATGAAGTCAAGAGATTCCTATACACCAATAACAACCTCACTGAGAGAGGTACCTGTCACAATATCATCAAGAAAAGTAAATAGGTAAGACTTAATCTAACCACAGAAGTGAAAAACCTATACAATGAAAATTACAGTAGCCTGGGAAAAGGATATCAAAGGGGAGATTAGAAAGTGGAAATATATTCCCTGTCCCTAGGTAGGCAGAGCCGATATCGTGAAAATGACCATACTTTGAAGCAGTTAAACAGATTGAATGTAATCCCAATCAAAATACTAATAACACTTCACCGAACTATTTTAAAAATCCTAAAATTCCTATTGAAGCAGAAAAATGTAGAAGATCCAGAATAGTCAAACAATTCTGGGCAACAAGTTAAATACAAGGATGGAAAGCACAATTCTGGACTTCAAATTCTGGACTTTATAAAAACTGCATGATTTTGGTGAAAAAAAATCTTATATTCCAATTCAATGGAATAGAATATAAGATGCAGAAACAAGTTGGGGCACTTTCATCTATCTTATATTTGACAAAAGGGGCACAATACCTTCATTAGAGGAAAGATAGCCTTTTTAACAAATAGTGTGGCTTTCTACATCCCAAAGATTCAACCTGGGCCAATATCTCTGACTGTGCACTAAATAAAAATGGAATAGATCAAATATGTAAATATTAAAACAGAAACAATTTGGTAGAAGATAGAATAGGCAAAACCCTTTAAAACATATTTTTAGGCAAAAGCTTTCTAAACAAAATCCAGGTTGTACAGGAAATATTACAAATATTCAACAAGCGGGATCACATAAAATTAAAAATCTTTTGCATAGCAAAAGAAACCACTAAAAGAGTGAAGAGACAACCTACAGAATGGGAAAATTTTTGCCAACTACTCCTCAATAGAGAACAAAAATTTAGAATATATAAAGAAATCATAAAAATTAGATCCCCCAAATTTAAGGACGTGATCCAAGACTAGGCGTCTGAAATAAATTGACACTTCTCTGAATAAAAGCATAAATGGTCAGGAAATACAAGTAGAAATATTCAACATTGCTGGCCTTTTGAGAAATTCATATTGAAACAACACTGAGATTCCATTTCACTCCAGATATAAACCCACCATAGCTAATAAAATGGGAAGATTGCAGGGAAAAAGGAATCCTTTTTAATTGTTGGTGGAACTGTAAACTGAAACAGTCACTATGGACACTAGTACAGAGATTCTGCACAAAAACCTAAAACTAGAGGTTCCACTGTTCCTAGGCATCTTTCTGAAAAGAGTTAGACATATTAAAGTCTACATGCATATTCATGTTTAAAGCAGCTCAGCTCATCATAGCTAAATCTTGAAATCAGTCTCTACATAAGTAAATGGATGAATGGATTCAGAAATTTGCAGTGTCTATACACCATGGAGTATTATTCTGCTGTAAAGAAGAATAATCTTGAGATCTTTTAGGTAAATGGATGGCCTCAAGACCATAACCTTAAGTGAAATTAGTCAGGCACGCAAGTTTAAACTACTTACATTTTTTCACTTTTATGAGAAAACCAGATTATAAGTAAAAAGCAAAATGAGGAAGAGACATTAAAAAGTAGGAAACATTTGTTTAAATAGTAAGGTGAACAAGAGATGGAGGGAGAGAAAGAAAGGAAAAGAGGTTTAAAGAAAAAAAGAGTTGAAAGAAAAATGGAAATAGAAATTTTGTAAATGTGCAAGGAAAGAAAGTTTGGAGAGAGGAGAGGGGAAGGAGACAAAAACGTAATTCAGATGTGCTGTGGACATTACAGTTTGTGTCTGGATGTCCCCCAAAGCCTCATGTTATCATGGGGTGGAGGGCTGAATCTAGAGTTTGTGACTGGTTCATTGGGTCAGAGGGTGTAAGTACTCACCTGCCCTAGGGCAGGTACCCTGCATACAATAAATGGAAGGGAAAGAGGCTTGCTCTCACCTTTGTGCTGTTGTTGCTTTTGCTGTCTTTCACCCCCATGAATGGTTTCCTTTCACCCACACCATCCTGCCTTGGAGCCAGCTGATTTTGCACGGGTTCCGTAAACTATGAGCCAAAAAAATTTTCCTCTGTTAATTCTGAGCATCAGGTATTTTGATCCAGCAATGAGAAAAAAATAACTAAGACAGTGTACATGTACACATTTCCCTACAATTTATGATGAATGCAATCATATGTACAGAGAATGTACTAATAAGAAATTGAAAATAGAAAATATTTATATATCAAAGTACAATCATTTTATGTAAAGAAGAAACATGAAGAAAAACCCCTTCACCATTTTTTCTTTTCTGTGACTTTTCCAGTAGCAGTTGGTGAATAAAAGCTTTCTAGAGTTTTCTTTGTATTCTTAGTATCATTTGGAAAATGAAATATAAAAGATAAATAAATAGTGTCACAGAAAGAACTCAAATTCTTTTCTGCCGAAGTGCTGCTGAGCACTTGGAATTATAGTGACACCTGTCTGAATCCGGGAGTGACTTAGCTGTAGAATATCAGGAGATATACCACAGGCAGACACCGTGTAGCAGAATTGCTTTGTGAAAAGGATTATTCCTTCATAATTTTTAATCTAGGAGTGCATCAAAAATGACATCGATTTGGAACAAAAATGGATTTTAATGTTTCTGTGATATTTTGAGAATTGGTGGGAATTCTCTGATTCCCTTTGCTCTGATTACATTTCAAGTAAACGTTCTTCCGTGAGTGCTCAGGCATGTTCTTTTTCTTTACAAACTTTTCTAAGGAAAAGTTGCACTATACATAGCATGCTTGTCTGGTCATAAGGAGACATACAAGTTTAAAAATTCTAGAAGTACTTTTTCTTTTCACTAATTGATTTTTTCATTTATTCCCACTTCCTTTTTCCCTCTGTTTACTGAGAAGAAAAATGTCTTGGTTCTGGTTTTTAGGGATTGTGTCAGTCTGAGTCTTAATTTCGGTAGTGTTCTGTGGAATTACATTTCACTGGACTAAGTTGGCACTGAAAACCCTGAAAAATCCTTCTGAGAAGTTATTAGCATTGGCAGGTGTTTTGATTTTCTGTCCTGTGGGGATCTGAATGTTTCTTTTAAGTAAAACATCACAATTTTTACAACAGTAAAGTAAAATTTTTGTTTTGACTTCAATTATCTCATTATTAAATTGAGATTAAATAACTACATCGCAAAGTTACTATGAAGCCAAAAAATATATGCTTGATGCTTGAATCAGTGTCTAGCGCACACAAGATTTTCACTGAAAACAGATGAAGTTGTTACTACGACCATTCTTCTTACATGTTTTGTCCATGTCAGTGATTCCCAAACTTTGAAGTAAACCAGAATCAGTTAAAGGGTTTGTAGAATGCAGACTTCTGGCCACATACTCAAGTTATTGGTTGCATGGATCTTGGAAGGCACTGAGAAAATCTGTGTCTAAGACATGGTCATAACATATTCACACGGTAGGTCCAATGGTAGAATTTTGAGAATCACTGAACTGGAAAGATAACTCAAACAGCAGTGTAGAGTTTTGTGACAAACATCCCTTTTTCCTATAGTCCTCTCTGACTGATAATTTTGTTGCATTCTATTTTAAACATTATTTTTCATGTACTTTCTTTGAAATATTCATTTATCTGTTTCTAAATGTGTTTCCATGTACTTGGACAATAGTGTGAATGTTGCTGTTGTGAAACTGTACAATATGGTGTATATAAGATTCATGTCAAATGAAAGGAAAAAAAGAAACCTTTCCTTAGTTGGGTACACATGAGAAAAAAATAATGGGGTTTATCAGTTTGTTTTCTCTTTAAGTGTGATTGAGGGACATGAAGATTGCCTGACAGTGGAAGCATCTATTTTGTATATTGTCACTATGATATAAAGCTTCCTCATCACCATAGATAGTTATTACACTTGTATATAATTTAGAAAAACGTCACTTAAGTCAAATGATAGTCCCATTTGACTATTTTGTCTGCCAGATTTACTTATCTTGTTCAATAATGTTACTAGTAATGAGGGTCCAGGTAATATACTTTCAGTCACAACAAGGGTAAAGGGAAAATTACTCATAAGATCACATTTAATCACAAATATCTTGATGAGTCACAAGTTAACAGAAATTCTTTCTTTTCATATTTAGTTAACAATGCTACCAGATGTCCAAAATCTAAATGCAGTTTCTGACACCTACACAGTTCAGCTGTGGATGCTCATTCCTGCTGAGAGTGTAGATGTATAAATGTCTGAGTCAGCTTTCATGTATTGTTAATGCAATCTCAAGCTACCTATTAAAATACTATTAATAGTCACAAAAAACACATGAAGAATCCTTTCAGTGTGCCTGAGCTCTTGTAAATATCAAGGACAGATCTGTAGATCTCTTCCTTTTTCTATATGCACTTCCCGTGAAATCATCGGGTGCAGTCTCATGCAGCTTCATTGTGGTAAATGCCATCTACAGATTAAAGTAATGCCTTCATCTTAAATTCAATCTAAGTTCTTAACTCCAGAATCTTATTACCGACTACATGACATTTCCAATCAGTACTGAGTAGGAATCTCCATCGTATATTACAACCTACATTTTTGCAACCTTCCCTTAAGTTAATTTTAATTATTTGACCCAGATAATTCCAGCCACAGACAATGATTCCTCTAAGATACCTTACATCCTCTCTGCAAGCAAATCCGTCAGTGGCACTGTGAACAAGGAATCAGCATATGTGTCTCATCCACCCATTGCTGCACCCTTAGTCAAAGCTCCATTACCTCTCAGCTTACTTATCAACTGCACATCATCTTTACTCCATAATACATACTTTTAACTGCTATGAAACAGATATTTAAACTATAAATCAGGTTGCTTAGCTTTTTGGAGATTTGGACATACAGTATTAAGTTTCTGAACACAGGAATCTCTGGCTGTGTTGGAAAAGACTCTATGCACCAGTGCTCTGAGGTCAAGGTAACACCATATCTGAGACTGCCAAGGACTCCGGCTGCTGATACTCCCTATTCCAGAGCAATAAAGCTGCCAGCCTTAGAGATCAAACAGTTCTCTTAATTGGAAAAATTTACTGTTTAGAGAATTCTTTGAACTAACTTCCCAAGGTCCTGCTCAGTTCCAGCCTTGTCTCAGTATTTCCTTCCTTTGTTTGAAAACCAAATAAATACAGGGTGTTTGCTGAAGCTCTTTGCCTTTACCCCTGAAATGAGAGAATGAGAGAGAGAGAGAGAGAGAGAGAGAGAGAGAGAGAGAGAGACAGAGACAGAGACAGAGAGAGAGACACAGAGAGAGAGAGACAGAGAGAGACAGAGAGACAGAGAGAAAGAGAGACAGAGACAGAGGGACAGAGACAGAGAGACAGAGACAGAAACAGACATAGAGACAGAAAAGACAGAGACACACACAAGGAGAATTCTGACCTTATTTAAGCTGTTCACTTTCCAGTTTTCTAAGAGATTGAAGGTAGGCTAAGACCCTGATATTACAGGCCTTCTCAAAATCATGCAGTGTGTTCCCATCTTTCTCAAAGTAAATGTTAATCTTTTTGATACTATTGGAGACTACACATAATTTGGACTTTTTGAACTCATTGCCCAAGGACTTGACTCTAACTGCTAATGATCTTGTGCCATCTCATTGCCTTTGCGTGTACTTTCTTTTATCCAAACTAATTTTCTGCCTTCCTACTTATGGCTTATTTCTTTAGTTTAGTATTTAGTATATTCAAATGCCACATTATCTATGTTGTATTTTCCTTCATGGACAATTATTGATAGCTAAGAGAACATATCCCCATAGTTTTGGTAAATTTTCTCTTTCATCTGACATGAGATCAAGATGCCACCAGCTACATGAGTTCTTAACCCTACAGAAGATGGAAATCCCCTGTGGACACTAGGGTGAAAATAAAGTGGACATTTATTACAAGAAAAAAAAAAAACAGCAGGCTGCCCCACAGACAGCAGCGCTGGGAAGATGAGCAACACTGACACAGGCTCAGTGAAGAGCAGCAGGGATGGCTACTGCATGGACAGGGCTGACCTACAGGGAGGAGGCGCTGCACTGCGATGGGACTCAAAGAAACACCATACTCAGCTTTTTTAAAGGAGGAGAGGTCTCCAGACATGGTAAATTTACTGAGTCTTATCCAGTTAGCCCTTGCATGCTGCTTTCTTATCATGGGCAGTTTATCAGTTTGCTCTTCTGATTAACTTTCTTCTTCCATCTTACCACCCCAAAGTGCTGAAGGCTGTGTGTCCTGTGAGGCAGCCACTGCTGAGTCTTATTAGCTCCCTGCCTCAGTTACGGATGCGGACTTCACGGGCAGATTGCCTGGGATCCAATTCATCTCTATAGCTTTGGCATAGAGTCTGTTATGGTTATTCCTAAACCAGTAGCAACTTACTTCAAAATCCTGTTTGCTTCTTTTCTAACAAGATTTTTACTCTTCTGCTCTTTATTGTACTTTTTGTGACTCAAACAGTTTCCTATGTGTGGTAATTATTCAAGAAATATTTTTTCAATAAATGGATAAGTAATGGTATCTACTGTATATCACAACAACTAACTTTTGGCTAAAATGTTCAGAAGTTGTGTATAATTAACTAGCTTTTGAAAATTGATGAGATTATAACCAATACATTTTAGATGACTGTCAAACACTATTATAGTCATCTTCTTTTTAAAGAGCCAAAGTACTTGAGGTCTACGTCTTAAAGAAGCAGAAGTTTATTTTGATTCAGGGTTTTGTGGGTTCAGTTCTTGGTGGATGGCTCCATGGCAGGTTTGACATCAGAGGATATACCAGAGAAAAACTGCTTGTTATGTTTGATACATTGTGTTAACTTGAGTAGTTTAGAAGTTTAACTAAGCCATTCAGCAGGGAGTCAGGGTCCTTCCTTTGTAAACATCCTCATCCTGTGCAAGATTTTGTGAGTGCTGTACCTGCCCTGGAAGAGGGGAGGATGATCTGTGTATAATATAACGGAGGAAAAGAGACTCACCCTTCCCCACTTTTGCTCTTGTTCTTTTGCTATCTTCTGTCACCTTCAAACGTTGCCTGTGTGCTGTGTCATCCTGCTTCGGAGCCAGCTGATCATAGACTTAGACCTCCAGGAACTGTGAGCTAAATAAAACTTTCCTTCCTTAATTTTGGGTGTTGAGTTTTTTGTCTCAACAACAAGAGAAAAGCAACCAAGATACTACTAAAATGATGGTAGTCAAGAAACAAAGAAAAGAAATGCCAGATACAATAAAATACCCACATGACAAACCCTCTATGAACCCCCTCTTCCTACTCTGCCTCACCTGCTAACAACACACTCAGCTCTGAATTCCTCAGTGGTGAGTACAGCACCTCCATGATCCAATCACCCTCTTAAAGCCCCACTTGTGAACAAACACATCAGATTTTGGAAAACATGTCAAATCTAAATCACAGCAAACTCCAAGTGCAGCTTGGAGCTCTGAAAACTATGCAAAACCCCAGTATAATTAAATTAATTAAAACTTAAAAAGAAAAATTATTAACAGTGAAAAATTATGTATTAGTTGTAGAAGAAAACTCAGTACAGAACGCACTAGATTTTCCACTAGATATGAGATAATCAATAGGATACATTGCAGCAACACTATGAGACAAAGGAAAGAGAGGTTCTGAGGGAAAGACAGAAACAGAGAGAGACAGAAAGACAACAGAGGAAGGAATGGAGGAAGAAAGAAGGAAAAGAAAGGGACTGAAAGAAAACGGAAAGAATAATGGAAGTAGAAGAAAAGAAGGAAGACGTTAGTCTCAAATGTGTTTGGTGAGCATATCCTTAAAAAACAAAGGCATAATAATCTTCACACATGCAGCAGCTGAAACAGGTCATCATCAGCTATAATTCAGCATGAGATATATTGAAGCAGCACTCTAAGAAAAAAGGAAATGCAAAAGTTTGTCAAAGACACAGAAAAGCTCTGTGACATGCTACTCTATAGAAATGTATGTAATATTTGAAAAGCATTATTTCAATCTCTTTTTAAAAATGAAATAATGATAACAGTGCATGTAGAATTTATAATGATGTACCAGTGAAATATGCCCGTGTAGCCCAAAGACAAGGAAGGCAAAAAATGGAAGAGTACTATTTAAGGGTTTTACTTGACATGTGAAATAAGAATGAAAAAACAATAGTTAAAAAATTAAATCCATTTTTATAATATCAATAAACTTGGGAAACTTTGGAGCAGACAATGAGAAAAAAGAGATATCATAGTTTTCAGTACTAAAAGTAAAAAGTATGTTAAAACTATTGATTTTATAGATATTAAGGGGTACTAAGGTACTACACTGTGAATAATTTCATAATAATAAATTTGACAATGAAGGTGAGATAAAATTTCATCAATGGACAAAGTACCAAACCTCGTCCCAGAAGTATATAACCAGAATAGCATTGTCTCTTTTAAACAAATTGTGTTTCTCTTTAAAACACTGCCTACAAAAAGAAATTAAGGCTTGGGCAGATTTTCTTGTGAGTGCTACTAATAATTTAAGAAAGAGGTAATGTTACTATTATCAAAACCCATTCAGAAAATCAAAGAGCAGGAAATTCAGCCCAATTCCTTCCAACGTGCCAGAACCAGATGGAGACATTTCAGTAAGCCATTTCTTATTGATATAAGATACTGTAGAGTTGCATACTTCAAGACATGTATTCAAATATTCTCTAAATTCTAGGAATTCACATTTAATACTGTATGGAACAAAGGACCAATTGGACATTATTCCTGAAATTCAAGGTCAGTTTTATATTTTAAGAAGTAAATCAATGTAATATTTTAGATTAATAAAATTAAAGAAAATGAGATTGTTTCAATAGATGCAGAACAGTATTTGAAAAAATATATTACCCATCCTGATTAAAAATAAAGCTCAGTAGACTAGGAAGAAAAAGAAACTTTTTATAGCCACTGAAGCGGGCGAAAACTTAGTTAAATTGCACTTAATGCTAAGATGTGAATCCTTTCCCCATAAAACAAAAAAAGCAAAGTTTCTGACCTCACCGTTTCCTCTTTTTTTAATGTAGTCATCTAAGGAAAAGAACAAAGGTATACAGAATACAACGCAAGAAAAAAAATCTTCACTTGCTAATGATTTGAGTGCATATAGAAAAACTAGTGGAGTCTACAAAACATTTTAGAATACTTGGCTTTAGTAAAATTGAAAGATATTTGATCAATGTACAAAATTCAATTGCATTTCCATAGGCTAGCAGTGAGCAACTAGAAGTTGAAAGCACAAAATTGTCATTTATAGTAGCATGAAATTATGAAAAACCTAGGAATGAATCTCAGGAATATTGTGAAATACATGCATATTGAGTACTGCAAAATTATGCCTAGAAAAATCAGAAAAGTTCTAAATACAAGGAGAAATATACTTGTTTGCAGGTCAGAAGACTCAAAGTTTTTAAGATATGAGTTCTTCTTAATTCAATCTTTAGAATCAGTGAAGTCCTAATCAAAATCCTAGCAAGCATTTTTGAGGGGTATAAATTCATAAGCTGATTCTAAAAGGTTATAGAAATTTCAAAAAACCTTAAAAACAGATATCAAATTTAGAGTAATAATACTACCAGCTTTTAAAACTTCATGCTGAATTTCATTTGTCAAGACATTTTGAGATTCGATGAAAATAGGAAAATAGTTGATAGAACATAGAAGACGTTCCAGAAATAGACCTGTGAATATAACTAATAATTATTTTTGTCAAATATAAAAAAATTTAGTGGATAAATGTAGTGTTTTAATGCTGAAATATATACATGTCTATATGTGAAAATAAACTTTAATACATACACATAATACATACAAAATTTAACTGAAATTTTTGGATTATTCACTTCAATGTAGAATGCAAGACTAGAAAATTCTAGAAGGAAACTTAGTAGACAAGCTTCATAACCTTAGGTTACTCAGACACTCTTCTGTATTGTGTGACAAGCCCTAACAGTAAAAATTATGCTTCAACAAAATTAAAAATGTCTGCTCTTTGAAAGATGCTGTTAGGAGAATTAAGAGGCAAGCGATATTCTGGGAGCAAATCATATATCTGATAAAGGATTGACAGATTATATAAAGGAAAACAAAACAATCATCTCAATAAAAATATGGATCAAGGTTTTCTAATATTAAACAGAAATTTCATTAAAGAAGAAATGCAGATGGTAAACAAGTCCATGAAGCAAGGCCTAACATCCTCAATCGTTAGAGAAATGCAAATTATAATCACAGCCGAGTACCACAACAAGTTTACCAGCATGAATAAAATTAAAAAGGCATCTCAAGTTGGGAAGGGTGCAGATGAGTAGGGATGGGAATGTAAAATGGTACACACATTCTAGAAAAGATTTGGCACTTTTAAAAAGTGAAACATGAGCCTAACTACATGATCCAGCCATCTCACTCCTAAATATTTGCTCAAGTTAAATGGATGCTTACATCCAAAGACGAGTACACAAACATTTGCAGGAACTTATTTATCGGAGCACAAACTCTGGAGATAACCCACGTATCTATTATCAGGTGAATTCTTCGAAAGTTGTGCTATTTTCATACCATAAAATACTATTCAGAAATAAAAAGTATAAGCTCTTGATACAAGTATGTAGATAAATCTCATAATTATACAAAATAAAAAGATAACAAAAGTATGCATGCTATATCCTTTCAGTCATATAAAAATGTTAATGAATTTATAGTAATGTAAAATAAGTTATTGATTACTTGGGAATGGGACTGGAAGTAGGAATGACAGAAAGAGGATTATCAAAGGGGAACAGAAACTTTGATAGGTAATGGATACATTCATTGCCTTGATTATGAGAAGGAGTCCTCAGATATCTTCATATGTCAGATCTGTTCAAACTGTAGACTTTGAATGTATACAGTTTACTATGTGTCAGTTATGTCTATTATAGCTAATACAGAAATAAACAACATTTAAATTTAAAGCCTTTCCTTTGGTTCTGATGGTCTAATGTAAAACATGACAAGGGTTTGGAATTGTATAGATTATAACCAATAACATTAAACTTTGATGGTTTTAACATTTTGGCTTTAGGAAGCACGCTTCCCCAAAAAGTCAGGCACACTTAAGCAAAAGTACTCCTCTGAATAACCTTTGAATATGCACTTTTCCTCTACAGTGAAACTGAATGTTACAATAAGAATGTGTTTGCAGTGGTACCTGAGGAACAGGGACAGTCTATCCACAAGGCATGGCCATGTCTGCAAGCACTGTTTAAGAGGCAGGATACCAGCTGCTAATTCAATATCCAGGGTGACTGGTAACTCCAATATGTGTGTGACCTAAGGAGTGCTGTGTAACGCTCCACACCTCAGTGTCCCCTCAGGTTTAACAGTGAAAGCATGTTACCTGCTGCTGTGAGGACAAATGTGATAACAAATGAGCCTCTGGCATCCTTAAATAAGGTGATGGGCAAACAGTTTTACTGAACCATGGCTGTTTTGTACTGTGCCTGGCTGAAGTACTAGTGGCTACAAATTCAGCATGTGTAGATGCTGCAGAAAAAGACCCTCTCCAGGCATGAGCAGCTGCTGTGCATGAGACAATATGTGTGCTCACGTTTGAACATGTTCACTGAGTTCCGGGTAATGCATTTCATGACAATATTCTGGCAAAAGTAACTGATCTAAGAGATTCTTCATGGCATCATGTGACATTGCAATTTATGTCATGCTTACATTAGTATTATAGAAATAAAGTATAATCACTGAAAAAGAAAGTAGTTAAATATTGGCTTAAAAATTATTTTGATGCCTTTCATGATTGACAGAGAGAAACATAGTCAACTAATGCAAGAAAGCTCACTCTTTTCCATGGACGCGATGCACCTAACCAGTCTCCTGCTGTCCCTAAGTACTGCGGGTAGTCTTTGATTTGCATAATCATGAGTTCAATGCACATGGCTGCTCTTTTTCTTACTCTCCGTCTGCAACTTGTGTTCTTTAAGTTCCTTAACTTTCTGTGCTCACCCTTCTTCCATCCCCTCAGCCACTGTAGCCACAGATCTATTTTTGACTCTGAATATTCCATTTTCTTTAAAAATCAGTTTCCCTCTTGACCCTAAATAAATGTGTATTTTTAATTCTCAAGTCCAGGCCTTCTTCATATGTTAAGAATTTTTTTGTAGCCCTATTTCCAGTAACTCATATACTATTGAACTTATCTTCTAAAAACTTCTTTTGGACAGGGACCTACATGGTACCTATCATTAAGAGCAGGCACATTTTCCTTTCTTTGTGCAGTGCAGGGCATGTAGTATATACTGGGAAACCCTTTTTACCACATCAGTGCTGCTTTCCCAAAGTCCCACTTAGCATGCAGGCTAGGATAATAGAAACAAGTTGTACTGTCTCCCGAAAAACAGTAGCATGTGGCATATACACAGATTATTCACATGGCTTAAAATCTTAGGAAATACACTATTCTTAGTAAAGTGGAAGCATCAATAAAACAACATGGAACATCTAGGGACACAGGTACCTTCATAGGTACAAATGCTATAGGAAAATGCAAGTGAAATAAAGTGAGATTAGCACAAACTAGAGAAAGGAGATTCTTCAAAAAGAAAGGTGAAACTACAGTTGCTAAAGGTCTGAGGCCTGAACAAAATTTAGATTCAGTTATGAGACTGTGTAAGGAGGGAGGTTCTGCTCCCTGGGGAGAGAGTGCAGAGCAGTGTCTGGACCACCGTGCAGAAAGCAGCACCTGCAAGCCTGGTGAATCGGGAAGATCGTTTGTTCACAAGAGTGAAGAGACAGCTATTCATGTTTGAAAGAATCAAATGGTCATGGAAAATAACTAACTCACTCTTATTTGAACAAATTAGTATTTGTTAATAGAGAAATGTCTGAGAATTGAAGATTTTACTGTATGAAATTAAAAAGACAGGCATTCTTCTTATAGATCAGGAGAACTAATATTGTTAAAATTTTCATATCACTGAAACTGAGTTACAAGTTCAATCCAATCGCCAATGATATCTTTGTAAAACTTAATTGTCATAACGTTCATAGAAAAATCACAGAAACTCTAAATAACCCAAGGAATCTTCAACTGGAAAAATAAATTTGTACCTATAACAAAACCTCAAAACCTGACCTCAAAACATATAGAGATTCCCACCCAAAAAGACTATGGTAAGGGCATAAAAAACAATCAATAATCAGTAGAAGAGAACAAAGAGCTCAGAAATAAATCCATGCATCACACTCAACTGATTTTCAACAAAGATGTTAAAAGGCAATTCTTTTAAAAATGATGCTCAGAAAACTGGATATTCCTATGCAGAAAAGTATAATTAGATCTAAGTACCTCACTACCTACAAAAAGCAACACAAAAGACCTAAATATGAAATGCAGAACTATGAAAATACTAGAAAGAAGTATTAGGAAAGCATTACAAGACATTACTATAAGAAATGACTTTTTTAGATTAAGTCCTCAAAAACAAAGGCTATTAAAATAAAAATAGAAAGCAGGATTATATCAAATTAGGAAGCCTCTGTATAGCAAAAGAGCCACCAAATGACTGAGGAGAAAAGGTGGAAGAAGGGTGAAAATGTTTGAAAACTACTCATCCAACAGGGATTAACATCCCTAATTTGTAAATAGTTCAAAAATTCAAGAGCAATTTAAAATAAGCAATTTAAAAATAGTCAAATGATGTAAGTAGGTATTTCTCAAAAAGATATATAAATGAACAAGTATAAGAAAAATGTTCAGCTATATTTATAATCAGGGAAGTGCAAGTCAAAATCACAAAGATACATCATGGTACTCTTGAGTGACTATTATAAAAAACAAATATAAAAACTGTAGGCAAGGATGTGTCAACTCAATGGCTTGAGGTCCGTGGGGACCTGTCAAGCTCACTTCTGTGAGTGTCTGCAGTCAGATGTGTGCTGCACTCTGCTGGGACCTGCTGCCTCTGGCCTCCCTCTCTGAGGTCTTCCCCTGCGATCAGCGTCCTGGACTCCCCCAAGTGAGCGGGGTCTCCATCGCACCCTCCACTGCGATGTTCCTGCCTTGGGGTGGGCCAGCTGGGTACTGAAACCTCTTACTTCGCGAGCCAAGTTACATCTCTCCTCCTTTCACTTGGGGTGTGGGGGTTTGGTCCCAGCAACAGGAAAACTGATCAATATAGATGCAGAGACAGGAAACTCTTCCAAACTGATGATGGGAATGTAAATTACTACATTTATCCTTCCTCAATAAACGAAAAATAGACACACCATATGGCCCAGTTGGCCCACTGGTAGTACATACTCACACTATACACCACCACTGAATCACAGAGCTGCTTTTACTTCCGTGATTATTTCAACACTGATTGCAACAACAAAGGTAGGGAATTAACAGACGTGTTCATGAGAACATAAAGAAAACATGATATTTACACACAATTCACTATTATTGTTCAGCACTAAAAATAAATAACCAAATCTTGTCATTTGTGAGAACATAGTGGAACTGAAGACAATATGTTAAATGAAATAAGCCAGGTAAAGAACACAGCATATGTTCTTACTCTTATGTAGGAGCTAAAAATGATTTCATAGAAGTAGAAAGGGGACTATTCCTCACTAAGTGCTAGGAAGGGCACCGGAGATGGTAAAATGAAGGGGAACTGGGTACAGGGCGCCATATTACAAATAAATGGGAGTCATACTGTTACAGAAATATAAGCACAATTGGATGGTTATTATTTATAATTTATTAAATATTCCATATAGAACTATAATGCAGTAGTTTTACCTTTCCCAACACAAAAACCTGGAAGCGTTTAAGGAGATCGTAATGGAGGAGTTCCAATATTTGTAGAGTGACACAGTCCAAATTCTTCCATTCTTCACTACACAAGTCTCTACTTTCAATTCTGGCCCGCTGAGAAGAGAACTCAGATGTAGTCCATTAGTTTCAGTACTTAAGTCAATTCTACAGTTTCAGCACTGAGGGCCTGTGCCTTGCATTGTGTGAGAGTAATAAATTGCTATCTTTTACTAAAGTGCTTAAAGGATCATTCTGGTAGCTTGAAAAAGATGGTGAAATGTAGGTGCAACAGTGTTTTTAAAAAAGATTTTATCATATTAACCGTGTTTTCAAATTTAAAAAGAAAGGCCTGATGTCAGAACAAGGCTCATCTTTCAGAAAACTAAGGAACGTCCCATCAGGGCCTCCATTTAGAAAATAATTTTCCATGCTGTTGCCATTTTATGCCCTACATGAGTGACTCAGGATGCACCTAAGGACCATGTTAATGAGTGGCATCTGTGTGGACACCTGGAAGCTGCGAAGCTTCAAACTAAGGACCCAAAATGCTAAAAAAAAAAATGAACATTAATGTTGATTATCCTCTTTAACTGGCTTCACCCACAACTGCTCAATCAGTCTGCAACCGGATTACTGCCAGGTCCGTATGTTTCTGTGGCACTTTGGCTTGACTAATTAAAATGTTCGGTTAGAGGTGCCATACAAATTTTAAAACTCAGAGATGTCTTTTTTGGCCAGTGGAAGAGAATTTTAACATTTTACGAGAATTGACGTATACATTTCTCTTAATCTGCCAAATGCCAAACATATAACCTAAAATTTTATGTTGTATTTCATTTCTATTCAGAGAAACAAGTCTATACATATCAGCTGTGCTCTGAGCTTTGCCAACTTGAAACTCTATAATCTTGGTAGGCTTCTTCACATTTTCCTTTAAATTGGCCCTTCTAAAGGATATACCTTTTTTTAAGTAAAGGCATTTTTGAGAAAAGATTAATCCTCATCAGTAAGAAAAAATGAAAACTAAAACATCAATCAAATACTACCCTCTCTTTCAGACTGTCAGTGATACAAAATGAAGAATGTTGGCATTCTCAAACACTGCTAATGTGAATGGAAATGGGCAAAATATTTCGAAGACAATTTGGCAGCATTAGAGCAAGTGCCTCAATATTTCATATTCTTCCATTCAACTCCATTCGAACAGTATTATGAGGAAATAATCATATATGTACATGTATTCATAAAGATACCAAAGTGCCATTAAAAACACTGAAACAGTACATTACAAAACAATACATTATTTCTTCCACATGATTGGTGAATTCAACATTCAAAAGCTGTGTTTTTGAACATCAATTAATAACAAAGGAAATTTTCTTTAAATGATTGTATGATGTTAAATGATAACAAATTTTGGCAAAGAGACCTATATATATATATATATATATATATATATATATATATATATATAGAACAGAAGGCTAAGACACTAACATTCCTTATCCCCAGTTCTACTATTTTGTTTCTTGTTTATTATGAAAATGATTTCATGGAAGTAGAAAGGAGAATATTCATCACTAGATGCTAGGAATTACATACACCAGTAATGATATTTTCATAAGACAAATGCTATCTATCAAAAACAATTTAAAGAAATCTATCTCAATTGGGTATTATTTTTAAATGCTTTTTAGTAAGTGTGTAATATTCATATAATCTTATTTAATTTAACTTTATTTAAATTTCCAAATTCACAACTCTTTATCCACCACAATTCTGAAGTTCTTGAAGTTAAGCTTATGCTATTTAGTTTTATTCTTCCTAACACTTTTCAGAATGCTGGACACGAGAAAATTTTGCAATGGACTGGAACAAACTCTGTGGAGATTCTCAGTATAAATCTGTTCAGATTTTCTTCCAGAGATTCAGTTCAGTATAATTGTTGTGCCTCTAGTGACTCTGATGTTCCTCAAATCTCAAAATCAGTTCTCCTATTTTTCTTGACAATGCGAGTCAAAGGCATTTGGTAGGTTTTATTATTTCACTAATGAAAAATATTTTCAGCCATCTTAATTCAAGCTAGTTCAAATTGGTTCAAGTTGTAGTTGATACCATGGTAGAAAGATAAATGTCTAAAAACAGCCATTTCTCTTCATTTTGGATGTTACCAGCGTATAAATAGATACCAAACAAAAACAATTTTCCTCCATCTTAAATTTGGAAAAAATTAGTCTGGAAATTTTTGCAAATAATGAGTCTGGAAATAAAAAGAACTAATAAATCAAATCAAATTCACTCTCATCATTTTTCAAAGAATATATACATTTTCATCTTCTGTAACGGAGCAAAA
This sequence comes from Cavia porcellus, assembly GCF_034190915.1. Classification (NCBI taxonomy): domain Eukaryota; kingdom Metazoa; phylum Chordata; class Mammalia; order Rodentia; family Caviidae; genus Cavia; species Cavia porcellus. The sequence goes on along the minus strand of NW_026947513.1, from coordinate 42,001,963 downwards.
CCACATACATCTGTTTGGATCTTTTCCTTTTCACCCAGGTTTTCTAGGGTCACAGAAAAGAGTTTTCTACTAAATCTGTGATATCCTATCATAAAATAGAACAGCAAAAAGGATTAGTACAGTAGCACACTACTCGATTCACTTACACAGTCAATTGAAAGTGTTCCCCTGAAACACATGATTAATAAATGTTTTCCACTTTGATTAACATCTAGTGGCTATAGTGGTAGCGGTTTCCTACCTACACCCTTGAATGATTAGGCTCTGCCTCATCTGTCCGTGTCAAAGATAAAGCTCACTTGACACATAGTCTTAGGTGGCCAAAGGAGTTTCAGGAAGTGATTTCTACTCTCCTATCCCCAACATTTGAGCAGATGGAAATATATTCTTAATAAATATAGTCTCTACATTTAGCTATGGAAATGAGCGATCTATTTTTAGTTAATGTGAGGAAGTGAAACCAGAATGCTTGACGTGCAAAAGGCAATTAAATTTAAAATCTTATTGCTAGTTCTACATTAAATTCATTGCATTTGAACTATTTATGAGTATTTAAAAGCAAACACTTCATATGAAGAGAAAATTCTAATGTGATATTCAATAGTGAGTAGTGTTTACAAACTAATTAGTAAACATTTCTGGAAAATTTTCTTTAAACATTTCCACTAATATTTGCTTTATATTTTTCTCCAAATTTTAAAATACTAGTTTTCAAATTGTTCCTTTACCTATTTTAAAAGCTCCCTGGTCTGGTTTCAACTCTGCTAACTCCAACTTTTTATTCTGATGTTGTAGGAACACATCTATTTTTATCAAAACATGCTAGAATTCAAATATAGAGAAAGCATAGAATATTCTTGGAGAGGGATGCTTTCATTAACTGAATTATCATAAATTTGACAGCTAAAAGAGTCTTTAGAAACTGTATCAATTCGCACCAACATATAATGTTGGGAAGTTAAAAACTCTAGGTAGAGAAAGAGAAAAGCTTTAGCCTTTCCCTATTAATTTCATAGTGTAGCAAGGAGCCCAAAGTACGTATCCAAGGTCCTATAATGAAATCTGGCTAAGTTTAGTCAGTTAACTCTCTTCAGTGAGATTCAGAATAAGGGTTTCAGTGAAAGACTAAGAATTCCTTCAGCAGAGGAATATATTTCCTTGGTATGTAGTAATTTGTTTATTATTTTCTAGATTTCCAAAGTAGATGGGATATGCACTAATATTTTGGTGACATTTAAGCTGTCTGTGTTTAGATGATATGAGTCTTGAATGGAAACATCTTCTTGCAAATATAAGGTACTTAAAGCATATGCAGGCAGTCCTCACTTTGCCCTGCGGTTGCAGGACCTAAAAATACGACTGTGCATGCAGTGGAGACCAAGAAAGGTGGTCCTGATCATCACAGAAGAAATCATGATTATTCCATAATGTTTCTGAGCTTTTTTCAAAATATTTAAAGAATCTCTTACTTGGCCATGAATATATAGTGACATGAGAAAATATTAAAGCTAGTATTTATTCAGTGCACTGTAATTTAAAAATTAGAAACAAAGTGTTTTTTGAAAACAAATCTTAGGAGAATAAACAGTTCCTTTTTTATAATATACATTTTGAAAGACAATAAACTTTTTTATTATTGTAAACTTTTATAATGTTTTGTAAAGTTGAATCAGTTTGTAATTTTTCTAGCCTTTACATTTTCAATGTAGTGAAATATTCTGGAGTTTCTTTCATGTGGATTTTTCTTTCAGTTTTTATCAGTGTCGCTTGTGCTGCTAAGCTTCCCCTCTGTGTGTTCTTCAAGTTGTCTACTCAGCATCTCTCTGTTAGGGGCATCTCTGCCATTCACTGTCAGCGATTTCATCAATAGCTCCACTTATATACAATTCAAATCCTGTAGTTATCTGCACAGTGAGGTGACTGCCATATTGCGTGCATTTGATTTCTTGCTGTGATACTTGGCTCTTGGGGTTGCATGCTTTGCGGCATATTTCTTTCCAAACTCAGATATAGAAATGACATATTCTTCAGCTGTAGAAGCATCAATAGTGTGTCTGAAAGTTTATGTGCAGGTTTGAAAGTTGAAATAACTCTTTGACCCATTAGCTGACCCAGTAGCCGAGTTTGATGGCATAAAGCACACTTTTGTGTTTTCATTCAAGGGCCCAAGAGGTTCACATGGAGTGTTACTGAGCCATAGCACTACAATAATGGTTAAATTATTTTGCTTAATTACCTCTCCACCACTGGGATATAAGGAATCAACACAACTACTCTTTTCTTGTCTACGCATGAGTAACAGATACTTTGTGGTCAAATAACTACAGACTGTGAAAGAAGTAATGTGATTTGTCACTGATGCTGATTTACACCAATGTGTTTTTAGGGTTTCATAGACTCAAGATGTCACAGATAACTTTGTTCTTTACAATCACAGTTACTTGCCCCTGGTAATGGAAATGGGAACTATCTTGTGATTAGCTAATCACTAGTGTTAACTAAACCATGGTAACTGGAATACAGTGCAAAACACGAACTGCCTTTACTAAGCTTGACAAATTGGTCTCAGGCTGCTGTCCTTAATTTATATCTGCTATTGAGTTTTCAAGTGAAAGTAGTGAGATCATAATTTAAGTTGGTCCCACTTTAAAGTCGAAATAATTATTTTAACTTCTTTCTATTACTAAGGGCAATGGTAGACGGGATCTGGTGTTCTTTACGCACAGCTCAGAAAGGCAGCATGGGTTGTTCAGATGCACTGATTGACTGGTACCACTCTGGATCCAGAGCAAGAGGCCACGCTCATGCTGACCCAGATCTTCTAGCTCACCCTGTCCAGAGAGGGTTCTTGTTACAGAGAAAAACAGGTCCATGAGTGTGTGCACAGCATCCTTAAAGAAACAGGAAGACTTTTGGGTAGATAGTAGACTGAGATGAAGTGCTTGATTTTTGAAAAAATCAACACAAATCCATGTTCTTTTTAGATTCTAGTAGCTTAAACATTTTTAACAGGTTTGTTGAGAAATAGTCTCCACAATGTAAAATTCTTCCATTGTAAACGTACAGCTAAGTCAATCTAAACGGGGAAAGCAATATGCTTACCTGTTATCCTTGCACACAGCTGTGATAATCTTCCCTGAGTTGTTCCAATTTTCAGTTCACTATGTGCTTCCAAGTTAAGAATTCTCAGAATTTTAATTTTAGGAAATACCATCTATTGCTTTTAGGAACCTAGGAGGAAGGGCGACATTATTGTATTCATATATATGTTGTGTTGGTATGTATATGTGTGTATTTAATATTTGTTTGAGAGCATTTAAGGTAGTATTTAGATGAAAATATTCATCTCAACTAAGGGCATCTAAACTAAGGGTAATTTACTGAATCTTTGTATTACTTTTAGGATGTAATTGTTGTCCCCATTTTATAAGCAAAGAAAAGAACTGAAACAAGATTTAGGAACTTAACTAAGGAAGCCCAGCTTAGACAGTTTGGCGATAAAATATAACTACATTTTAAAAATAGTGTCACTTGAGATAGAAGGTTCTCACTGCAGTGATGATTTATCAATGTAATATTTATTGAGAGCACATATAAGACAAGTGGTATTGTTAGTTTTTTACCTGATATAGTTCGTGTGGTCTTTATGAGAGCTCCATGTGATAAATGCTATGATTCTTGATAGTGTGTCTATGAGAAGACTGAATCTAGCCACTCAGAATAAAGTCATAGAATGAGGAGTGGCACTTTTGGGACCCTGGTCCAAGACCCCGCTATTTACGTTATTGCCCTAGTATCCACTCAGGGAAGTGAAAACACCTGTGACCTTTGGTAGAAATTTGCTTCTGGGGTAAAAACAATAGCAAGAAAAGGAGATAAAATGTTTTGTAACTCTCCGGGAAGAACAGTCTATGCATCTGGTAAATCACATTACAGTAATGAAATCGCTTGAAAGTGTGGATGTTTTATGTAAATGTTAAACTTGTAGGTTGTTGGATTTGAGGTCTTGCTTTAGTAGGACAGCCTGGTTTTTAAGAACCACTCTCGGGACATTAAAGGGAAGTGGACATTGTAACGACAGCTGTGCCTGACACAGTGCTTCCAATAGAGCTACCAGAACATCAGCTGCCTGAGCCCCTCCGCCCCAGCTGCGGTGTGGCTCACGCCTGTGCCTCATTCAGTCTCCTCTGAAAAGTCTTCCTCCCAGGCCTTCCTCCATAAAATACTAACCCTCTCCCCATTTCCAACCCCAGGTTCTATTCCATTTTTCTCTTTTGCACTGATGAGCACTTAAATTCAGACTGACACGTCCTACACATTCAAGATTACAAGGATTTCCCCTAATGTCTTCTTTAATACATTTCTATTCCCTTTATTTCACACTATGAATACCAGTTTTCAAGGACTTAAAATGGGAAGGAGAATAATAGAAAATGTCAGTATTGCTCATTTATTCTAATACTTTACAGTCAACGGTCTCAAAGTAGCAATACTAACGTAATACGATTGTGGAAACTTCCCGCGATAGGAGTTTTGTACTCCCCATTTTTTCCATTTTTATGGCTCTGTACTCACATCGAGAATACAACCACATTACATGGCCTCCCTCTTGGCTTTCAAGCGTTGGGGCTACTTGTGACTACGTGTTTGTAGACCTCCTGCCCTGAGGTTAATTTCTCCCTAGTATTATGTCTATCTGAAGGTTGTACTTGACCAGATTTCTTTGTAAGACTTTCCTGGGAACAACATTTCTGGAGTTCTCTCTTTTAAAGATTTCCCATGTCCTTTGAACTTGAAAGTCTGTTTATTTGTATTACAAACATTCTTAGCACACATTGCTTTTTCTTCAGTATCTTAATATGTTATTTGATTTTCTTCAGATATAAAGCATTGCTGTTAAAAACTCTGACGACAGTCTGACTTCTTTTCCTTTATAAGCCATGTGTTCTGCATTTTTTAGGTGCCAAAGGCATCGTTTTCCTATTTGTTCATTTGCTTTTGTTCTTTCCTGATCCTTCCTTTTTGGGTCATGTAATTTTACTGAGATGTATTTTCGTATTCAGTGTGATGGGTCAATATTATCAGCAGCATGATGTACATCTTTAGTATGTAAATTTAAAACTTCTGTTTCTAGAAAGGTTTTGGGGATTGCTGGATTTATTATGTGCTCTGTTTTCTTTCTTTGGCTTTCATCTGCTGGGATTCATATGTTATAACTATTGTGCATGTCTTCATCATTTTTCATTTTTTCTTGAATCTTTTTTTCCATTGGCTATTAAATCCTTTTATCTTCATTTTGAATATTTTAAAAATTATATAAGTCTTTAATGCTGCCCTCGTGCACTCCCTTTGTCTCAGTGGCTGTGCCTGGCCGGCCCCTGCTTTCCATTAGTACCCCTGGCAGTTTCAACCTTCTTGGACTCTGGTCCCTGACACACGTCCATGCTTTCTTTCTCATAGTGGTTTTTGTTTGTTTTGTATAGTGTTAACTTTGCATAGTGTTAATCTTAATTTTGGAAAATTTTCCATTTTGTTTGTAATTATCTCCAGGGTAAAGGCATAGCGTTTTTGAGCTTTCCTGGTTTGAAGTTTTGTTATCCTTCCATGTCTTACAGACTTTTCATAATGTTTCTTAGCTAGTTTCGAGTAACTTAGAATTTTGTTTTATTATTTGGGATGCTTTTAGTTTTTGTGTGTAAGTTATTATTTTTTCCCTCTATTTTCCTTATAACTCGATAATGGTAAGAGCCTGATGCTTGCACCTTGCTCATGCTTGTGTACAACTGAGATCTTTCAGTTAGCACATGTAGCCTATAGAGCCCCCTCATCTGTTGCTTTTATGTTGTGCTTAAAGATAATTTTTAAATAGGTCGTAGGGACACATGCCTATAATTCCAGTATTTCAGAGCTGAGGTACGATGATCCCTCCAAAGTTTAAGACCATGCTGGGCTACGTGGTGATTTCAAGGTCAGCCTACATAGTTTCTTGAGATATACTCTGTGTAGAGAAACAAAAAAATTGTGTGATTATGTTCTTCCCAGTATTCATCTGGACTTTTGCTTCCTTCATTGTCTGTGCCTTGTTCATTTCTGATGTTCTCCCAGCAATTTTTCTTCTTTATGGGCTCATGTTCCTGAACGTTATACTCCTGAGACCCTTCTGGTCAACAGAAGTACTTTGCTCCATGTTCGCAGTTTTCCCAGGGAGAGAACTGCACTAACAAACTCCATGCTCTTTCAACCTCTGTGCCCTAATTGGTCTCTGCTTTGCAGTCAATACCTGAGGATTTCAGCATCCTGCCCTCAGGCCCTCAGACAGCACACCATTGTGTACTGCCTCAAACTCCTGCACACATGAACCCATGCAGTTTCAAGTCATTGATGATTTGGGCCCACGAGAGTAACCATTCAACTAATTTGTTTTAAATACTGACCTTTGTCTGTTGTTTTAATGTTTTGTAATTATACACTTTGTTTTTCTATAGAGATTTGGTAAGGTTATGATGTCACTACTATTTTCCTGGAATCTTTTCTCCTATGCAGGTTTTTAATGTGTACATTGACGACCTTCAGGAGACTGTCATTAATAATCAGTGAGTCACATTAGGTACACTAAAGCAAAAAATTACCAGTCACCTAATCTGAGTGTTACTCAGGAAAGTCTGAGTCCATCTTGAGGAGATTTGCCATAAAATTTGCCTCAGAACAAATTCTTTTCTTCATCTAGCGATGTGGTAATAGAACTTTAATAGTCAAATATTACAGGGTAGAAAATAATTTTACTGCAAAGAACTTGCTTCCAGACTGACTCAAAGCTCAGACTTCTCTTCAAATAAATTTGTTTTAAAGGCCACATTTACTCAAATGATGGATGTAAAAAATAAAAGGAAAGCATTGCATTTATTTGAGGCAATTCTTCTTTTTAAGATGGAGCATTTACCGCGGCCAAGGGAGACTACTGGCCTATTCAGGACATTAGTGGTAACCATACCCAGGCAAGGGAAAGTTTTCATTGTGAGACTGTTGTGGAAATGATCCAATTTGGAAGGCCAAGAATTGAAAATTCATGCTTGCTTGAAAGACTGTGTATGCTCATAAAAATTGTATAGTAAGGGTGAAATGGAATTTTCTCCGAATTAGATTAGATTTCTGATGGCTTATTAGATCTTGTTTCATGGAAGAATAATAATCAGAACAGAGATAATGAGAAGTAAAATAAAGTGGAAAGTGAAACACTGCGTGAGGATGTCTGTGTCTACTGAGAGCTTCCCTCAGATTAATTTTGCTGGGTTAGTGGTGATATTTAGAATGATGATAGTTGTTATTATTGTTACACTTCTGAACAGCACTTTTCCTTGGTAAGATACAGCTATGATTGTTGTAATGTTCATAGTAAGATAATTTCAATGTTTCAGGCTTCTAGAAGGGAACATAATTTGTAGCACAGGCCTGGATGCATGACTGGATAGATGAAGAATATGGATGCTCTATTCTTGGGAAAATTCATGGTGTCTCAGCTACAATTTAGGTTGGCAGAATTCTAGGACTGAGGAGGATGAGGTACTGGCTCTGATGTACAGGGAATGGGTAGCAAAAGTTCTGTGTTGGCCTGCCAGACAAGGCACATTTCTAATAGCAAATCGAAGTCTGAGTGTGCTGGAATGTATGAGAGAGCTGATGGCTCAGTGAGTGATAATAGATTTTAAGGGGTGAGATCTTTGAAGGTTGGCTATTAAAGTCTTCATGGTTGAAATGCGATTATTTTTGATACCATTAATCATGGTTAGTTTTGATATAGTGATTATGAATTCTGCTGCATATTTATTATTATTTTGTTGTAAGTTTTATGGGGCTTTGTTCAAAGCCTGCACTTCTTTCTAGTGATTTGAGGCAGTCTGCAGATAAAAGGCAATGCTGACACGATTTGCTAAAGCCCTCTTCCCTCACTTTCACAGAACAAGGGAACGTGATTGAAATCAGGGTATGTATTTTGTCAGTTGCTGTGGTGAGAAGACAGGAAAAAAGAACTACAGTATTTACGAAATTGAAATCTCTCTCTTGCCAGTAATTTCCTGATAAACTACACAACTGTCTTAGTTACTTTTCTCTCATTCTAAAGACAGAATATGCAACACCTGAAATTAAAGAAGGAAATGTTTATTTAAGCTCACAGCTTGTGAAGGTTTTGCGTGTTACCCACTGGCTCCAAGGCAGGGTGGCTCGTGCAAAGGGCAACAGTTTATGGTGACAGAAGACGGCAAAATCAGCAAGAGCAAAAAGGACAAAAGGTGCAAAAATAGGCAAAAGGCAGGAACAAGCTGCCTTCTCTCCCTTACACTGTACGCAGGCTGCCCGCCCTGGGACAGGCGTGGCCTTCACACCTCCAATCCTAGGGATAGACAATGAACTAATCACAGATGCTAGATTCAGCTGTCTCAGAAAAGCAGCCCCTGGTGACTGCAGGAGCCTTTAGTGGGACATCTAGACACAAAACATAACGATTGTCAAGGAATGTACCCTCATCTCTACAACTAGGGTTTTTATATATTGTGGGTAGATTTATAACATAAATCTAACATTATTATTTTATAATCATAGGCAGCTTGCTGTTGTCATAGCAATAGCAATAGTGTTCACTGCATTTTGCAAGTTTCCACTGATTTTATGTTATTTTTGTAAGTATGGTGATTTTCTAGCATAATCATCCTAATGAACACAGAAATGCTGCTATGTATTACCAAATATACCTCACCCAAAGAACTCTTCAGTCTTAGTTCATTTTTCCTCAGAATAAGTTAGATTTCTTTGAAGGAAGAAAAATAGACTTTGTATCTTTTTACACTTGTTTTAAATTTATTGATTCATTGTTCTTTGAGGAGCCTGTGTACTTGAATGAGTATATAAGAAACACTCTGTTCCTTGATATTTCTCCAATTTGTAAAATGACATTAAGAAGGTTGGAGGAAATTTTCATTGCCCTGTTGTTTTTAGCCAGAATTACTGAGAGTTTTGCATGCAAAGATGAGATGAGATGCTTTTGAACTATTTTGAGGATAATATTAATAGAAAATAGACTCATACCATAATAACATCAAGTATTGAAGCCGAGAAGCAGACTTATGTCCCCTTGGATGCATAATTTTAAATGTTGAAATTGAGCATTTTTGACATTGTGCAGGTCTGAGATGACACCGTTTACTTTGTAGATTTAACTAAGACATAAAATCAGTCTCATACATTCATTTATTTATCCTATCAGCACACATTATTGGCTTATATTTCAACTCCATTGCAACATCCTGCTAATTTGTTTTTGTTTTGTTTTGTTCTTTGTCTTTCTTTCTTTTTTGAGTTTTTACTTGTACACGTTTGCAGCCCACAGTGATTCCATCCCTGTGGAGAGGAGCTGGTTCATGTACATCACAGACCTCAATTCGTTTTTCATCTCCCTCCCCTCCCCTCCTTCCTGCCTCCTTCTGGCTCTTGTTCTCCTCCCCTTTTGCAAATATTTATCGCTATATATCTATCTTTTATTTTGTGCTTTATTTATACTTTTTCATATAAACCATGCACTGTTAAAGCTTGTGTGTCTAGTTTATTTCGCTTAATATTTTGATCTCCAGGTGCATCCATTTCCTCCAAGTGACTCGTTTATCCTTTTTTATGGTGGAGTAGGATTCCATAGTAGAAATTCTGTGTTTCCCTTATGCATTCATCTGTTGGTGGACCACAATGCGTGTGCTGCTATAAACATTGGTGTGCATGTACCACTGAAACACGATGTTATTAACTCTTTTGAGAAGATAATTAGAAGGACAATAACTGGACTAAATGGAATTTCTAGTTTTAGCTTTTTGAGGACTCTCCATGTTGATTTCCATAATAGCTATACTAGTTTACATTCCAACCAACATGCTAAGGGTTCTGTTTTCCCACAGCCTCACAACATTTGTTAGTATTTGATTTCTTGACCACAGCCATTTTTTCTGGAGTGAGGTGGGATCCCCGTGTTGTTTGAATTTGCATCTCCCCAGTGGCAGGAATGTTGAGCGCTCAGGTATTTACTGACCACTGGCACCCGTCATCAAGCAGTGTCGATCCATTTCAGTTGCCCATGTTTAGGCTGGTCTTTTATGTTAGGAGGGTTCCCCCCCCCCTGTTATTTATATTTTCTAAATACTGGTTCTCTGTCTGAGGAGTAGCTGGAAAAAATTTCCCGTTCTGTAGGTTATCTCTTTACTCTGGGTTGTTTCTTTGCTTTTTAGAGAATTTGTAGCTTGAAGCAATCCCATTTGTTGATCCTTAGTTGCTATTCTTAAGCAATTGGGATTCTGTTCTCAAAATTCTTTCTTACACGTAGGACTTTGAGTTTTAGCTATTCCGTCTTCCAGCAGATTAAGTGTTTTTGCCTTAATACTCAGATCTTTGATTCATTCTGATTTTAGTTCAGTACATGGTGATTTGGGTCGAGATTCAACATTCTGCCTGTGTAGCCATATGACCAATGCCTCTTGTTAAAGAGGCTGTCTTTCTTCCAGGATAGATTTTTGGTTGCTTTATAAATGATAACATAGCTGACTGTGGCTGGAGTTGTTTATGTTACTTCTATTCTGTTCCTTTGATCCACATGTGTATTCATGTGCCAGTATCACGCTTTTTAAAAATCACTGTAGCTTTGTAGTTTAACTTGAAGTCTGGGACTGTAATGTCACCTGCTTTGCTCCTGTTGCTCTGGATTTCTTTTGGCATTCTGGTTCTCTTCAGGTTCCATATATATTTTGTGGTTGCTTTCTCTAGCTCTGTCAGGAATTCTATAAGCACTTTTTTTGGTTTAGTAGTGCAAGTGTGTAGTACCTGATATTTCTATTCCTTGCGTGGAGTTGGTACATGTACTTAATACAGCTTGGCTCTTTTATTTGTCTTCCTCCCTTAACCCTCCTGTTCTTCCACCTCTTGATCCTCATTCCCTTTGGGAATGATCCATCTTTCTACTTTCTATTATCTGTCTTTTATTTTGCTTTTTGTTTTCACTCTGAGTTTCTCATATAAGAGAAACTGTGATATTTAAGCACGCGTTTCTGATTGATTTCATTTAACAATTTTGATTTGGGACTGTGTTAAATCTGTGTGTCAGTTTTGGAAGCATGGCCACTTTGACAATATTGGTTCTGCCTACACAGGAGGAAAGGATATCATTTCATTTTCTGATATTCCCTTCAATCCTTTTATTTTCAGAGTCTTGTATTACAGAGTACCATAGATGTCTTTCACTCTTCTGGTTAGGTTAATTCCTAAGTATTTTTCTTGGCTTTATTGTGAATGGGATTCTCCTCCTTTTTGTGTGTGTGTGTGTGTGTGTGTGTGTGTGTGTGTGTGTGTGTGTGTTTATGATAGTCTTGGTACCTTTTTCTAGGCCTGCATACTTGTGATGGATTGACAACTGGTGGTCAACTTGCAACAACCAGCTGAAGTGACCCGCATGATGCTAGGTGTGACCGGTTGACCTGAGGACTGAGAAGAAGAGTTTAGTGTTGCTGGTTCTCTGTAGCATCATTGGTTCTTCTGCTGTCATGGGTTCTCCTGGAGGAGATAGTCATGCTGGCTTCCTGGTATGAACTCGGCTCTTCTCATCCTGAGAGGGCCTCAGGACCTCATTGTACTGAGAATGTCTGTGGTACTTTTCAGGGGAGCCCTGGTCCTTACTGTTTGAGTGTTACTTCCTGACCCCACTGCAGAACTCTCAGCCTATAGGCATAGATCCTTCATGCTGCTGGCACAGACTTTCTAGTTTCCATCACTGACCTTTGGGCCTTGTTAGCGTGGATCCCTGAAACAGACTTCCATGAGACATTGTTGTGGGCTCTAGGTCTTCACCTTCATGTAGGATGTTGCTATAGAATCCAGATGTTCAACTGGATACTTTGGTGTTTTTAGTGTGTGGATGAATTTCCTGCACTTTTCATGTTTGACTCTTTGGGTAACAGTCATAAAATAATTCTCTAAACTATGTGCCCCGTATTAAATTGTTTTCCTTATAAATACTGACTACAACAATACTGAATTGAAACTGCAGTGTGCTCTATGCCCAGATATTTTTCTCTGTCCATTGCACGAGGAAAGTAGAGAAGAAAGCTGCTCCAACTGCTATTGGATCTGGAAACAAGACTATTGCAGCTATTTATTATCCAGAGCTTGGCACATCCTCTTATTTCTCAAATAAATGTTGTTGAGTAATAGTAATTGCTACAAGTCAGTGTCTTGTGCACTTCAGAAAACAAAGTTAAACAAGATGACTGTCTTAGTTACTTTCCTCTCATTATGGAGACAAAACACCTAATGCCTGACATGAAGGAAGATAAGGTTTATTTCTTACAATTTTGGAGGTTTCAGTCCACACTCAGCTGGCTCCAAGGCAGGGTGATGTGGCAAGGCAGCCATTCAAGGCCACCACAAACAGCAAGAGCAAACACAGCAAAAGAGATAAAACACACCTTCTTCTTGCCCTTACCCTGTATGTTGGCTCCACCCCCGGGTGAGTGCATCATTCACACCACCACTTCTAGTGGTAGATAATGAACCAGTCACAAATGCATGTCTGTGACTGCCTGAGGGGTGGGTGGGCCACTAGACACAAACCATAACAATGACTATGAGAAATGACATGATTAAAGTTTGCCAGAAATGAGGAAAGATAATCATGTGAAGCATCTCACATAAGCATTAACTATTGGCTCAAATCTTTACTTTCTCCGTAAAATGTGACACTAGAAAGGGTGTGCATCCTTGTTTCTGTCCTGATATTTTCTTCCTCTAAACAAGCAGAGAAGGCTTTTGAAAAGGAAAGTGGGGACACAACAAGCTGTGTGTGATTGTGTGACAGGCCAAGAAAAAAGAAATAATAGTTACTGCCTCTGTCAGTGACAGGGTACAAAGGACTCAAGCAAAAAATAGCAGAGGAGGGTATACTGCATGCTTTGGTCATGGAAATTCAGATTGCTGCTTGAGGAGTTCCAAACAGAAAAGCTATATTAGCTATTAGCTATATTAGAAATTAGTGATAGAATTGAAATTGTCCTTTAATTGATGTTTGACTTGCTTATATATTTGCTGTGAGCTAGTGAAGTTTAAAATATATCCTTTCCTGGCATTGTAATAAAAGAGCTTTTATAACTAATTAAGATAATATGTTGCCACTTTGGCAAAGTTTAATGTTTCCTAAATATATGTGGCACAATTTCAGCCAGTGTTCTTGTTGTCATCTAATCTCAAAACATATGCTTTATAGGACTGTCCTTTTTTGTAGAATTTACAAAGGAAATAAAAATCAGAGCATTATCTGAGCTTCGCTCTACAGAACTAATGAACCAGAGTCGTTACTCATAAGAGAGTAATTAATTGGGTGTCCACTTTGTGCCAGACAGTGAGCTCACTCAGATAAGAAATAGCTCTTTTCTCATAGCACTCACAGGGCACAGACAGGTAAACAAATCATTGCCATGTAAGTTGATAAATGCTATCATAAAGGTAGGAACAGATGCCACAAACATTGGAAAGTGAGTGCTTACATGCTCCCAGCAGAAAGTGAAGATTTCAGAGTAGTTGGACCTTGCTTTGTAACAAAATTTGAGAAGCCTGGAAGAGGAAGAGGAAGGAACAAATTAGGAGGAGTCAGCATAGGTAAGACACACATCCTAATGAATACAGGGTCAGCTTAAAATCAACCTGTCTGTCAAGCTAAAGGTATGGATTTTGAAGAACATAAAATGTTTGAAGATAGACACAACCAATATACTCAATTTTTATGGGCATTGCTTAGTGCACTACTGAGTGCTTTCTATGAATAGAGGCTATCATAGCTGAGCCAAAGCACTGACTAGGTTTGAAGTTGATAAGTCTGACCCCAGATCTGCCCAGCTGCCCAAGCTCCTGGGCCCTGAGAGAAGTCAGAGTATACTCCTACATTCCCAGTCCTCCTTGAGCCCAGGAGCAATGGCTGCGGTGCTGGAATACGACCCCCCCCCCCATCTGCTAGGTCACAGTGCCTGCTGCTGTTGCCACATACTCAGCCATTCTCGCTCCTCCAGTCTCACAGTCCCCCTTCGTGTACCCCACCTGTCTGCCCATTCACCACCCCACCCATAGCCATAGAAGATCCAGCTCAATAAATCAGATGCAGACTCTCCTTTGGAGTTACTCCAGGGGTGCTGCCAAAACCCCTAAATTCAGGGTAGTTTGCTTTTTAATAGTGCAACACCATTCACCCAAAAAAGAGAAAGTGGATGATGAGAGAAACTGGATGTCAAAAAGTTAAAAGAAGCTGGAGAAAAAGAATGTTTATTCCCACAGAATGACAAATCGCCACAGTGGTCAACAGTCTCAGAGCTTTGTCAGGCTCTCTTGCTGTCACCAAGGATCTTTCCATCTATTTTGCTGAAGACATTCTTATTGTCAAATGTTCCTACATCTGTACCACCTACTTAACAATAGCTCTGCATGTAGTAATAAATAACCAAAGGAGAATTTGATTGTTTCATCTACTCTTATTTGTGAGGCAAATTTTTCTGAGGGTAGTTCCAGATTTTTGTTTGACTTTTTGAATAAAACTATCTATACAGCTACAAAAATATGAATAGAAGTTTGGGGAAGGAAATAATGTCCCTTCTAGCCTTTGTAATTGTCAGTAGGAATTCCCAATAAGGGAACTGGGACTGAAAATAATTGTCTACCATTCAACAGTGTTTGATACTTCTCAGATACAACTAAGTTTAAGAATTAAGCAGAAGTGGAATCCTTAATGATATAAAAAGAGAGATAAAACCAGAAGAGAGTGATATTTGGCTTGACTTTAACTCTGTGAATTTCACTAAACATTACTATTAGAAACCAAATTGCAGTATGGTAAACATTGAATAGGAATTAGATGCAAAAATTATGATTTAAGAAGCTGCTGATGTTGACAGGCAAATTGAGGGGAACAAATTGAAAAGAATCTTTTTAGGTGGATAGAGGAGATAACTGATAATATGTACATACAATAAGGAAAAGCATAGACCTATATAAAATAAGAATCATATGTGATAATTGTTAGTTTAGAATCCCACAGTACAGTGGAATAGATGGATCCAGGAAAACGAATTATTTTTAGATTTAAGAAAAAGATGGTTAAAATATGGGTGTCAGAGTCATTACCTCATAGGTAGTTCTTAAAATCTAGTGTAAGACCAGCAAAGAGATCAAATCATACATGATTTTGGAAATTAGGAAACTAAAGAATTGCTCTTTAATGGACCTTAATTGCTGTTTAATGCTCCAAATGGAAAATTTGGAGAAAACAATATACAGAAACTCTGTGTCTGTGTGGTTAATGAGACAGTGTGTGATGGATGAAAGACTGGTCTAGAAAAATTTTAAAATTTAGTGTAAACTTGGAATAGCCAATATATGAAATTACAAACAAGTTTATCCAAGAAAGGACTATTGATATGCATTCAGTCCAAACTGTCATTTAAAACATACCTTTTTGTACTTAACTGATTACATTTCTTCTGTAAGATTCAATAAACAGAAGTAGGTAAGATTATTACTTTGAATGATCCAAGCTTAAATATTACTACAGAATCTAGCTTATGAATATAATTAAACATCCTAGAATCTCATCAAAGTGAGGACACCAAGGTGTATAATATAAATAGTGAAACCATTAAATACATCAGAATGATACTAGACTAGAAAAAACCCAGGGCTTTGTGCTTTATACTGTGTCTGCCTTGCTCACAATCCTCCCTTTCTTTATTACTTGGTAGTCATATTTATCTGACTATATCCTTAATCTCCCAGAATTGGCCCAAGTTTTCATTAGCCTCGGAGTCATGATAAGGTTGTTGAAGAATAAGTTTTTCTCATTCCTGAACTGGAATTCAGAAAGAGCCATTTAATCTGGGTTTGGCTAACAGTGAGGTAATCCAAATATAGCAGCTTTGTACTAGAATTTTGCTACCACTGCTTGGCAGAGCAGAAAAATCATTTCAAGAAAAGAAGAAACACACAAAGAGAATAGAGATGAACACACAGTACTGATTGGGTCTGTGATGCCTTTGCAGTTTCTGATTCTCAGGCCTTTTGAAGTTTGACACTATCCCTACCATTCATTTGATTCCATGAGCTTCCCCTGCAACTCATATTAAATTTTCCTTTTATGCTTGAGCTGTTTGACTTGGCTTTACTTGAATCCTGAAAGGTCTTATGAAAGACCAGATCAAAGGACCCAAGGTCTTCACTAGTGAAAAAAGAGATTTATTACTAATGGATGTTTTTGAGTGTCAAAATGATAGGAAAGTTTATAAAAAATTGCTATAATGGTGACATAACATTATGGATATTTCAGGGGTCAACTAAATTGGATTATGATGATTTGGAGCAGGGCAGCAGAAAAAGGTTGTTGCAGAACAGTGGAGATCAAGTTATTTGGGTGAAAGAATATGAACAACTACTGAATTACATAATCCATGTAGGCTGCCAAGTGAGCTAAGGGTGACGATGAAAGAAAGAGTGTGAATTAATTGGCTAAAACTTTACTGTATGTGAAAGTGTGGTCTAGATTTCACGTTAGATTACATAATATAAAAAGAAGAGGCCCAGAAAAACACCACAGAGGACAAAGTTACAGGAAAAGTGAAATCATAGTGCGATAGAAAAAGCTGGGAGGAAAAGAAGCTTCTCTTGTATGCTAGCCCCGAGCTATTTGATCAGGAGAGAGTAAATACTCGCCAGAGAATGAATAAATTTCCACTCAGAGAATTTGGAGATAATTTATTTACTCTCCACAAATCCCAGGGAAACTTTAAAGGACATCAAAAAGAAAGAAATCCTCAAAGATGCAAAATCGCAAAGCACAATAACTACTAATACTGACTGAAAGAATTTTGGCCCAGACAGGACACTGTAGCCGGTAAAGCCTTGGAGGTGGAACCAAGGGCTCTATCTTGAGGTCATCTTCCCCGCCCCTAGGAATTTACCTGTGGCACAAAATGAATACCAATGGGCTACCTGTGCATCACTAATGCCCCTTAGGTACCACCCCAAACCTAAGCTACATATGTGCCCCCACAGCATGGGTCTGCTGGAGAGAATGACCCCCAGCCCGTGGAGACAATGCCAGACCCAAGAGAGTCAGGGGGTCTCTCCTCACATTCTTAAAATAAAGGTCATTTATATTTCTTACTTCTTGTCTTTTCAGCCATGTCAAAATTCTATTACTGACATGATCTTTAGGACTGCAATATCGCACATAAAAAGCTGAATTATATGGCAATATCCGTATTTCGGTGAATGAATTTATCTGTGTGCTTTCTGAAACAAGTGTTATTGCTTGGGTCCAGTGTACAAATCTAGAGGAATTCTCACCTGCAAACAAATGTGTGAGCTTATCAGATCACCTCTCATGTAAACCACATTGTCTATATCTATGCAAAAAAGGTTGGAGATCTTATTAGCATCATTAAATAAACAACAGCAATGTGATCAACTCAAGCTCACATTATTACAAGTAATTTAAAAAGTGCTATGGGATATATTAACAGGTTTTAAAGCAAAATGGTCAAAATGAACAAAAAGACAAGAGGAAAAAGTACTTTTCAAAGTAGAGATTGAGATTTCACATTTAGATCTTTGTGAATATTCCCAAAATTTACTTTCACAGCTTATATTAATTCATATAATCGTTTTTGTCTTTTTGTGTAATTAGTAAAAAGTTAGTTTTTTTGGGGGGGATAGAGTACATTCCTTCTTTTATTAGTAGAGTTGCAAGATATTCAAAGGCAGAGCATTTAATTTCTTATTTCAGCAGTTCCTAGAATCATGTTTGAACATATAGGTGTGTGGTAAATGGATGCCGCCTGAGATTATTGTTGAAATGAATGCAGGAGAAAGAGCTTCAGCACATATAATCAGTATATGGGAAGATGTCTGTATTGTGTCCGAGACACAACACTAAACATTCACAAAGTGAAGGGGAGCTTTCCTCCCTTGAGGTTCTGCTCCATGGTCAGCTAGCTTCAAGGCAGAGACACATAACAGTAGGCTGTGCAGAGGCCAAACTGCTTAGTTCATGGCATCCCTACAAGTGGAGAGGGAAAGTGTGCCAGAGAGGAAGGGGAAGGGACTGCAAACAGACAGACCCTGAAGCCACATCTGCACGCTCCACACAAACACAGCTAAATAGATACCCCACAATCCCAGGAGTAGACTCCAGAGTCACCTGAGCTGAAACTCCATTGTAACATTGACAATATCACACTATATTTCTACAGTAGTTCTACATCCTCATAGATTTATCAGTCCATTACCTGAGAAGGGAAATGTGGGAGACAAGTGGAGTGACTCCCCTTGAATACAGAACAATTGCTTTAACTTTGACACATACCTGGTTGCTCAGAGCCACCTCCTCAGCCTTGCTAGGTTCGGGCTCTCCTCGGTCACTGCTGCCTCCTTATGCCAGCCATGATAGATAGGCATAATAACACCACTTTGGTGTGCTCTCAGTTAATCAACTTACAGCTAAAGTTGGATTTATGGTAAAAACCTTTGATACATCTATGCAAAAAAGGTTGGAGATCTTATTAGAATCATTAAATAAACAACAGCAATGTGATCAACTCAAGCCCACCTTATTACAAGTAATTTAAAAAGTGCTATGGGATATATTAATTAAACTGGCTCCTTTCCTTATGGTCCTTTTACAATCTATTTCAATCCCCCAAATTCATTGTCATTTGGTGATTATAATGCAGATGCTCTGGTAAATCTGGCTTCCATTTTTAATAATTCAAGACAAACCTATAAATTTTTTCATTACATTTCTAAAGCTTTATTAAAGACATTTACAGTTACCATAGCTGGACAAAATGTGTTGATTATTTTGCCTGTAAACTTTTTTCTGGGCCTGTTCCTCAACAGAATTATAATCACAGAGATTTTACAGCCAACCTGTTATACCTCATAAATACTAACAATCTTAAATGTATCTGTACCTCTATAGATAGCTTCCATGCTATCTATCATTCAGGTAAACAGAATAAACATATCATACATCATTGTGTATCAGCTTTTGCTAACCTAAGGGTATCACTAACAATAGAATATAATATTGGCTCTGCTTATATTAGCAAATTTTTTCAGTGTTTTTCTGATAACTGGAATATGAAGCATTTTACAAAGATACCATATAATCCCAAAGGTCAAGCAGTAATTGAATGTGCTCATTTTAAATTAAAGGATCAATTAAACAAAAACAAGAGGGAACAGGGGGTCAAAACTCTCCTCAAATATATTTAGATTTTGCTATGTATGTTTTAAATTTTCTAAACCCTACCTCTGATTCTGATTTGCTGCAAGCTGTGATACGCTGGGGACAAGAATCTGACTATTCTCTGAAGTTCTTGCACCCCATAGCTTGGCATAACCTCCAAACAGGTGTTTGGAATGGCCCAGTATCACTTTTAAATTGAGGCTAAGAATATTCTTATATTTCAACAGATTATTGGCAGACATTATGACTATCAGAGCTGTTGCATGGCCAAAATTTCATCCAAGTGCATGATGTATGAAGACCTCAAGAAATGAACCTGACAGCACGTCTTCCATGTCCTGAGATGGTCTACAGCAGACCATTCATGGGGCTTGCTATCTAATTAATACCCCAGGTTTGGTTCAGTCACCTGATAATATTTTCTTTAGAATGCTTGTTATCCTAACAGCTGCAGCATGTATTCCTTTGGTTCAAGGTAAGGAGTATTGAGTTTACATACCCAATCCACCTCTGTTCAGACCCTTAATTTAGATGGACAAACCACCAGAAATTTTCCATTCTATAGAAAACAAAAATCCTACATTTACTGTTCTTCCAGGCCTTCATATTTTTATTCACCTTAAAGAATGAGCTAATGTAAATATTACCTCTCATTTTGTATATCCTCCCTATGTGTAACCCAACTATGGCAAGACTGTAACTCATATATGGTTGCTGTAAATCAGGTTTGGAAGATACAACTGTTCAAAGAATGCTTTCCTTACTGACCTTGACTTATGTTCCCTCAGATGGTAACCTTGCTAGACAATTCAAACCTAACATTCCTATCTGTATTTCAGTAGCTCATGCTCCTCATTTTGAAGAAGATTTGGGCCCTTGGTAATTAACAGGATTTTTGGCATGGTTAGAAGAGAGAATATAAAGTAAAAGTAGCCTTTAGTCTAAGAACGTGGAGAGAATCCCGTGACCATTGGGGGTCTGGCTTTCTCTGCTGGACACGTGGTGTGGGGGACATACATATAGCTTTGGTCTGGGGTGGCTAAAGACTAAAGGGGGCATCATTGAGGCACAAGAAACCAATTGGAATTCATTTCACACTACAGATAAATTGTCTAGGGGTAGGGAAAATGACCTCAAGGTAAACGTCCTTTGATCCTGCCTCTCACTGCTGTAGTATCCTACCTAGGGCAAAATCCTTTCATTCCCATCTTTTTATTGTTGGAAAAGGGCGGAGTTTTTTTCTCTCTTACTATTTACTGCTGAAAGGGGGCACTGAGGGTTGACAGGATGATGGTTGATGCCCATGCACAAGCTGATACTAGGTGTTTCAGCCAGGACAAATTTATCATTGATGAATGCCCACACGTTAGACTGGAAAAAACAGAGACAAGGTGCTATGAGGAGGCATACCACTATCATATTTAAAGACCCAGGTGAGGTAGAAGAAAAGGTGCCTTTGATTTAGAAAACATTACCACAGTGACATTGACTCATTACCATGTTGAGGTAGAATTCTGAAAAATAAGTGTGGGGTTAGGAGGAGTGAAGTTATGAGAGGTGATTATTCCCCTATTTGAAAGGGTAAAAGTTAAGAGGGTAGGTAGTTAGGACTTGTCTCTGATCCAAGAGTAAGCTGGAAAGAATAGCAGGGGTGAGGATAGCCATGGCTATGTCACTATAAGTAAAGTAAGAACCTATGCCTTCAGGGATGTCACATTTGACCAAACAGCTGAGGGTAGAGAGAACTAAGACTGTTGTCACATAGAACAACATGAAGATGATCTTATGCATGATGTGGGAGTCTTTAGAAAAGACCTAAGAGTCTTGCTGTAAAATAGATAATTAATAGAATGTAAGAAATTAGGAACCTAGACGGATAACAAAACATGACTTAGCCTGAGAGTTGTGGCTGTGAGGCCTTGGTGAAATGGAGACAGGTGATGAGATGACTGCTCAGGATGGTTAGATTTAGGGCTCGGAGGGCACCACCTAGCCTGAGTGATGTGAAACCAGGATGGGAGTCCAGCAACTTTGACTGCTGTAGAGGTTGCCAAGAAGACCAATTAGAGGCTGCTCCACCTTGGTTGTAGTCCTGTGGATTTAGAACATTTGAGATAAATGAGATAAATGGGAGGTTCTGGTTTGGCCCTTCAGAGGGTTGAGGAAGGCAAAGATCAGTATGTTGTCATAACAGGTGTCAGAGAAAGGAGAGGATTGGGATACAGTCAGCAAGAGGAAGGAGACTTTTCTACTTTTCCTGAGGATTGTGGATGGTATGGAATCTGTAGGCACCAGGTGATGTGTAAGCTTGAAGATACCTGTTGAGTGATCTGAGAAACAAAGGCTGGACCGTTATCTGACTGAATACTCTGAGGTAGACCAAACCTTGGAATGATTTAACAGGACTTTAGTAAATACATCAACAGTCTCCCTGGTTGTGGAAAAGCCTTCTATGCATCCTGAAAAAGTACAAACAAAGGTGAGAAGATAGTTGAGAGTTTTGTGGTGGGTCATGTGTGTAAAATCTACCTGCCAATCCTGCCAGGGGTGTGACCAATTAATGAGTAGGAAAGGAAAGGGGTGATATATGTCCCTGAGGAGAGGTCCTAGCACAGAGATGACAGGTGTGAGTAATCTTAAGAATGATAGTCTTTAGAGAAGGATGTCTGACTACTGGGGCTAAGAGTTTGTATAGGGCCTGCGATCCTATATGGAAACAGTTAAGTAAATCAGTGATGATGTCTAAGGCCCGCTGATCTGGAAGAACAAGTTTTGATACCTGGAGAATCCATCCCTGAGTGTTTTATGTGTAACCTGGTTTATGAAATAACTGTAGCTGCTCTGGTGAATAATTAGGTTGAGGTAGACTGTTTGGTACTAATGGGAGAAGATGAGAAGGATAGGGCCTTTGTGCAGCTAACTTGGCTTGTGAATCTGCAAAAGCATTGCCTTGAGCAATAGGATCTGCAGAATTCTGGTGTCCCCTACAATGAATAACTGCTGCCTGCTTTGGGAGTTGTGCTGCTTCTAGGCATTTAAGGATAAGAGGTACATTAATGTTGGGGGTTCTCTGAGAGTTAATAAAACCCCGTTCTTGCCAGATTAGAGGCATGAGAGTGTAAAATGTTAAATGCATACTTTGAATCAGTGTATATTTATGACTTTGTCTTTTGCTAGTGTAAGAAGAGCCCTTGTAAGGGCAATAAGTTCTGCTCTCTGGGAAGAGGTCCCAGGTGGCAGTGGATTTGCCTCTATAACTTTTGACTGGTTAACTATTGCATATCCTGCCTTTTTTTGCTGTCTGTGTTTGTTGAACTGCCAGCTATGAACCATGTTTCAAAGGCTAAAGAGAGAGGTGTGCTATTAATGTGAGGAAAAGGGGTGGGAGTCATTTGTAAGACCTCCATACAGTCATGGTGAGGGTGGCTCTCTGAGGTGGGAAATAAAGTTGCCACATTAAAAGGACCACTAGTTGTGATAGAGATACAAGGGTCCTGAGAGAGGGCTAGATGTACCTGCCGAAGGTGAGAAGGGGTCATCAGAGCAGGAAGTGCCTTGTGTGAGATGAGCTTATTTAGGTGATGAGGTGAGTGTACTGTAATAGACTGCCCTAAGTAAACTTCTTAGCCTCCTGTGTCAGTAGGGTTGCAGCCACCAGGGCTCAGAGACAAGCAGCCCATCCTTTTCTGTGTTGTCTAACTGCTTTGACAAGTAGGCTACTGCTTGAAAAGAAGGTCCCTTCTCATGTCCTAGGTATACCTACAGTGTGTCCCAGTGAGGTAGTATATAGAGTGAAAGGTTGAGTGGGGTCTGGAAGGATAAGGACTGGAGCTCTTAGGAGACCTCTTTTAATTTATAAAAGGAAACATGTATGGGAATAGTGAGGGTCTAGGTTTTCTGATAAGAGACCCTTAGAGGTCTTGAAGAGGGGTTGAGCTAGAGCTGCAAAGTTAGGAATTCAGAGACAAAAGAAATTAGCTACACCTAGGAAAGATGTAAACTGTTGTTTAGTTGTGGGCACCTAGAGATCTTGAAGAGTAGCCTTATGATCTGTAGTGATGGAACAAGAGGTGGGGGATATTTGACTTTTGGGGAAGCTATCTGGGATTGAGCAAGAGAGACCCTGTATCCATGACTGGAAAGAAAATTAAGGAGATTAGCTGAATGCTGTATGGATAATATATAGGATGGAGAACATGAGAGAATGTCATCTATGTATTAAGGAGAGTACTAGGTTTGAGATCAAGTTCTGTGAGGTCAGCAGCAAGAGCTTAGTAAAGAAGTGGGGACTATCCCTGAAACCTTGGGGGAGCATTGTCCAAATAAGTTGTTGAGACCTGAGAGTGGATCACTCCATGGAAATGCAAAGAGATCTTGACAATCAGGGTGTAGAGGTATGGTTAAAAAAAGGCATCTTTAAGGTCTACAACTGTAAAGTCAGTGGTGGAGGGAGGGATATGAGAGAGCATGGTATAAGGGTTTGGCACTATTGAGTGAGTTGGGGTAACAGCACCATTGATTACCTTAAGGTCCTGCATTAGGTGATAGGACCATCAGGCTTGAGTACTGGGAGAATGGGAGTACTACAGGGTGAATGGGTAGGTTTAAGATAACTATTGTCTAAAAGGTGCTTAATTATAGGTTTAAGTCCCTGTAAATGTTTAGGAGCTATGGGATATTGGGGAACAAAAGGAAAATTTGAAGGATCCCTGAGATGAATTAAAATAGATGTGACATGTGGTGTAGCTCAGGTGGGACTGGAAGTATCCCAAACTATGGGATAGACAAGAGAAGAAGGAAGGGGAGGGGATGACTTTGCAGCACATGTGAGGCTGTTTGGAGGACTAGAGCTGTGGGGAGGGAGAAGGTAAAGGAGAAGTTAAGCTTTTGAAGGAGGTCTCTACCTAAAAAGGGTATGGAGCATTTTGGAATTACTAGGAAGTTATGGGTAAAGAAAAGAGTCTGGAATTTGCATGGAATAGGCCCTGTCTGCAAAGGCTGTGTAGGCTGGCTGTCAACACCCACCACAGAGATTGAGGACTTAGTACAAGGACCTGAAAACTCAGGAAGTACTCTCTAAGTCACTCCTGTGTTCACAAGTACAGAGAATGTCTTATCTGGGACCTCCAAGAAGACTCAGGCCTCCTGGAAGGATATCTTAATGGGGGCTGTGGGCCCCAAGCCCCATAAATCTTCAGCAGCAAGTCTGATCAGATCTTTCAGTTATGAATCTGGTGGTGATGGCATTTCCTGTGAGGGTAAGGGGTTGGAGGATGGCTTACCCGCCCTCTGTTGGTTAGGACATTCGTTCTTCCAGTGGCCCTTGACATTGCAATAAGGACAGGGCCCCAAAGGAATGCCAGGATTGGGGCATTCTCTTGCCCAATGTCCTTCTTTGCTACACTTGAAGCATGGTGTGGGAGGGGCTCGGGCAGCTCCGCCTTATTTTGGCTTTCCTGTCTTGGGAGCCCCTAGTACTATTGCTAAGAGATCAGATTGATATTTAGCCTCTTTTTCCTCTTTTTGAGTTTTTTCTCTGTTTTTGAACATACAGATAGCTAAATTAAGAAGGTCTCCTTGTGGGGTTTGAGGCCATTTTCAACCTTTTGTAACTTTGTATGAATATCAGGAGCAGACTGAGCAATAAAATAGGAGTTAACAACAATCATCCCTTCATGAGAGTCTGGGTTTACATTAGTAAATTTAATTAAGGTGTCCCTAAGCTGATTTAGGAACACAACTGGGTTTTTATTAGCCCCCTGGATGTGTTCTAAAAGTTTGTTATAGTTAGTATGTTTGTGAGAAATTTTATTAATGCCCACAATTAGACATTCAATCATCTTAATGCATTTTTTGAGAATCTTCTCCATTTTGGTAATTCCAGTTAGGATCTTGTTATGGCACTGCAGTAGGCCCAGGGTCATTTTCAGTGGTGTTTGATTTATGCCTGTGATCAGCTTCTTCTCAAGCTGCTTGCCACAGCTGAGCTTGCTCTTAGGAGCTGAGGTTGGGTCAACAGAGAGGCGACCTAATTTATGGCTAATCTGAGATAAGTCAGAAAGGAAGAAAGGTACATGTATATATATTAACAGGTCCCTTGGGGCCAGCCTGTTCTCGAAGTGGGAGCAGAGATTGACAAGGAAGACTGTGGAGTTGATGGCCACTGAGCAGCCAACCATCTGGTAGGCATGTGTGGGCAGTTGATGATCAGCTACAAAGCAGCTGCTCATCACCACGAGACAAGGAAACACAGGCTGCTGGCACATCACTGTGTGCCCTGCAGTGAAGCTGCTGCCCGCAGCATGGTGAACCATCATGTGACCCAGAGCAGGGTGGTTGTTGTTGATCACATGAGGAAACACAAGGGGGCTGCCATTGACCATGAGACCTGTCCCAAGATGGTGGCACCCTGTCACATGGCAAAGGGCGGCAAAATGGTGGCTGTCCTCTACTTGAGCTGCAGCAACCATGTGGCCTCCCAGAAGGCTGGAACATCCGAGTCCAAGTATGGTGAGCAGGCAGAGAAAATATCAATGCAGGGGAAGGATACAATGAACCCTCAGACAGAATAGACAGCTCAGACAGGGAGGCGTGAGAAGTCGGAGACTTGGAAGAAATGCTAGGGAAGGGGTTAGAGATGCTGGAGGAATGTTTGGAGGTCCTAGGTGAAGAATTAGTGACCCTCGGGGAGGGGAGATGACTGCATGGTGCGTGCAGAAATCTGCGCAGTAGGTGCAGAAATCTTTGAGAAGGCTGTGGGGTTTGATCTCCAGGATAGGAAAGAAAGGGTGGGTTCAAGATGGGTTGCACCTCATCTAAGGGGTCTTGCGAGCAGGAGGGGAAAGTTTGTGGTGCAGTAGAGCTAGCTAAAATATTTGAGCAGTTGTACATGATTTAATGATAGAAGAGCACGTTCTTAGGGTAAGGAAAGTCTGTACATATGGAATTTCTGCTAACTTGCCACCAGTGTAACAAAAATCATATAAATTTTTGAGAATACAGGGGTCAAACATGCCCTCTGTAGGCCACAGACTGCCGTTAAGTTCATAGGTTGGCCAAGCCTCCTGGCAGTAAAAGATTGTTTAATTCTTATAGTTTTCTTTAAGCCAAGGGTACCAAGGTTACAAACAAGGCGCCCCAGAGGTGTGCTTTTTGGGGAAGTAAAAAGTATTTCCTATGATCAAATTAAATTAAAATGAGCCAAAACCAGACTGTGGCTAACCAGAAGAAAGTTTGGACACACAGTTAATCAGTGCCAACGCGTGCTCCCGGCTGTCACCAAAAGGCACAGGTGGGGTCCCAGCTGACCACAGTAATGGCTCTGCCTTGGACTGTCCAAGGAACGTGAGAACTGCTATCCCAGTTCAGGAATGGAAAAAGGGAGATTTGGTGTGGGCCCGGCCCACAATCACGGAGTAACCCTCAAATGGGTTTGCTCACCTGTGGTAAGTGAATTAGGCCAGTGTTGTTTGCAGGCCAGCAGCGACAAGTTGAGTGGATCTCCCACGTTGAGAAATGAGGAATTCATTCAGGAAGCAGTCCAGTCCATGAATTGGCAGGAGGACTCAACCTGGGAGGATCCCAGGAGTCACTCACACTGCCTTTCCCAGGCAGGGAACCAACAGATAGTATTTTCAGCATAGTTAAAAGAGAGAATATAAAGTAAAAGTGGCCCTTATTCTAAGAACATGGAGAGAATCCCACAACCATTGGGGGTTTGGCTTTCTCTGCTGGACGAACACATGGTGTGGGGGGCATTCTTACAACTTTGGTCTGGGGTGGTGCCTAAAGGGGGCATTGCCAATGCACAAGTAGCCCATTGGAACTCATTTTGTGCCACAGGTAAATTGCCTAGGGGCTGGGAAAATGACCTTAAGGTAAACATCCCTTGGTCCCACCTCTCACTGCTGTAGTGTCTTATCTAGGGCAAAATCCTTTCAGTAATCTTGCAGAGATTTGTACCACGGGCAGATTATATGCAAAATCAATTATTCCTTTATAGACTGGTGTCCCAGAGGTTAACTTACAGGAAAAGGTCAAGATTGGCATGAGATTTCCTTTTCAGGCCATCCTGACAATACAATAATCTCAGGAGCCTTGTCAAATATTATGTGGCCAGGTAGAGGTCTCAATTCTCCTATTCCTAGGCTTACTATCAATGACAGGGCTGGATCCATACAGAACACTTTTTGGAAGCACTCTTGCCTTTTCATGCAGGACAGCTGCAGATTGGGCATCTGCTAGTCAGTTAATGAAGGAAGAGTCAAAATAATGGTAGAGAGTCATAGGTATATAAGAGTAAACGTATGTGTTTTTAATCCTTATGTACTGTTGATAGGAAAGATAAGAGTGGCAACAAAATACGTTCTCATCTACTAATTATTGTCTGACACATTGTATCATGCCTGAATTTCTTCCTGAGGACTCCATGATAATAATCATGAGCAGGATGCCTGGAGATTGGGTTCCAGTCAGTCTAACAGAGCCTTGGTATCCCTCACCTACTGCCCTCTTCGTGGAAACCTTGATTAAAAGATTTAACAACTGAACCAAGAGGATGGTTGGGCTGATTATTTCAGG
The DNA here is from genome assembly GCF_034190915.1 of Cavia porcellus. Classification (NCBI taxonomy): domain Eukaryota; kingdom Metazoa; phylum Chordata; class Mammalia; order Rodentia; family Caviidae; genus Cavia; species Cavia porcellus. Next base: position 41,974,077 of record NW_026947513.1, on the reverse strand, counting down.
GATTACTTCCCTAGTTTTTTTGATAGCCAGTTTAGCAATTGGCTCCACAGCATTAGCACATTCAATACAAACTGCTCCCTTTGTAGATAATTGGACAGGAACTGCTGATGAGAGGTGGAAAATTCAGAGAGAGATTGATATAAAGTTACAAACCCAAGTGAGCATACTAGAGACTTTGGCCCTATGGGTTGGAGATCAGATTGAAGGCTTACGGTTACAAGGCTTAAAGTGTCACTACAATATAACACATTTTTGTATCACCCCATTGCTATATAACAAAAGTCTACATCCTTGGGGAATGATCAAAAGGCATATACAAGGAGCAATTCATCAGAATGTTACTATGGATATAGATGCTCTTCAGAGACTAATGCTGTCCATATCACAATAGACAGCTAGCTACCTATGATAGCTAAATTAAGGATTGAGATAAATTTGCTGATGCCACAGAATAATTGAATCCGTTTGTATACCTCAAGGCTCACTTTTGGTTTTATGTCAGAATTGGTGTGCTCATTCTATTCTTTATAACTTCTCTCATTAAAGTCTGTCATAGAGGATTCACTACCTGAAGATGACTTGAGGCCATACAACCATGACTAACCCTGCTGGAGCTACCAAACAAGAAAGGGAGCCATGTGGGAGACAACTGGAGTGACTTCCCTTGAATGCAGAATAATTGCTGCAATTTTGATTATTTGGAGACTTATTTTCTTATACTGTTATGCACAGAGCTCACTATGGTATTTCCTTCTGTCTTCAATTGGCTCTAAGCATTGTAAATAAGGCTAGCCAAGGTATTGATATGTAATCTCTAAAGCCATCAAATAGTCTCCTGTTTCCTTGCATAGTGCTCTCTGTAAAAGATTATGAGCACAGCAGGATGATAGAGCCATCAGTTCAGGGAATGTCAACTGAGTATAAGCATCAAGGTAAAGAGGCTATAACTCACCAGGGCAAAAAGTTTGCATATCAAAAACAGAAGCAACAGCCTCCTGTAACAATTCAGTTGCTACCTTAATTAATTGTACAAATTGATCCTTCTGCATATCCTTATCTCTGCATTTTGCAGAGATGCTTTTCTCCCCACCTTGCTAGCCAGCTCAAGTCAATCACCTAATTCCCACCATCCTCACTGTCACTCATCCTCAAGCCCCCCCCCCCTTCTTCACAGGATAATAAATTCAGGGATCAGGGCCTTTTTCTGCACATCCTCACAGGGACTGGATTTAGGATCCCTTTGCTGCCCTTAACTTGGAATATGCCCTGGTGTCTTTACTCTCACTGTGGGCTGCATTGGAGGTTGTAGATTGGAATCGACTTCCTAGGATTCTAATAACATCTCAATGGGATTACAAATATAACCTTTTGGATTGTGAGAAAAACTAGAAAAAGATTATAATACTTGAATAACTGTACTCAATTTTTGGGATTACAGTAGGAAGGATTTTAACTAAATCTAAAATAGTTAGCATATCCTTTTTTTTGTAGCGAAGTAATCAAGTAACACAAATGCAGTTTCAGTGAGTGTATCTGGGGGAGAGCAGGACAGATGGAACTTTCTGTAGCATCTGTTTTAGGTAAATGTTGGGTGCTGCTAGAAAGACTATGTTGTATCTTGTGATTCTACATTAATCCATTTATATTATGAATCTTAATCAATGTGAATAATAAAAAATGCATTTCAATTTTAAATCTGCAGCATTCAGGTCATAGTGTTAGTTAAGTGATAGCTCTCATATATCATATTTAGTGTCATAACAGCCTTCAAACAAGTCTGTGCATTATCATTATTAATACCTTTATTTTAAAGACAAAGAAAGAGAAGTTGCAGAGGTCACATGGACTTTTAAGGTCACACAGCTGGTAAATGATATAGAGAGAAGTCTAATTTAGGTTTCTTGATTTCAAAATGGGCTATTTTGTTGCTGTGAACTGTTACTTACAGCCTTATATTCTCCCCCAAAGGCTTTATTGGTAGTTGCAGTAGAAACAACAGCAGCTGTCGGTATAGCAGATGTTTTGTGTTCCTGCATTTGTTCTGAATTCAGCTGCAGAGTAGAATCCTGTTAGAGAAGGAGGCGGTGATCTTCTGGGATCCTTTGCTTAGTTTAGCCTGAGATGAACTTTGTCTAATTCATCTGTTTTCTTCCACAAGTAGATTACCCAAAGGGTGCATCATCACCTCTATATTTTTTCCTTCCAGCTCTTAAATTTCTTTCTACCCTTCAAATTTATTTTGCTCCCCTCTAGTGGCTGTTTGGCTAGGGTTTGCCTGAAATCTGCTTAATAGTCAAGGACACAAGTTTCACGTTCCTGTGTCTTGTGCCTGAATCCAATACCTGGCAAGTCCCAACCTTCTGTGTTAGTGTGTTTCTGTTTCAGACTGCTACCTACGTTTTAGTCTCCAACAGCAACTGAGTCTTACTGAGCCTAGATTGCTGAAGAATTACCAAGGTGTGTGATCCTGACTAACACTAAGTCCTACTCTGGCCTGCCATAAAAGCCACCAAAAGACACTCCTACACATAGGAGAGCCTTGTAAGTGTGAAAAATAAGAAAACTCAAAATTACCTGAACTGTAGAAAACTCTCTTGTTCTCTGTTTCTCAAAGTGCTGTGTTCCTTCCTGCTTTCCAGACTTGGAATTGTTTCAAAAGCTGCATATGCCAGATGAAGCCACGTTTCCCCTGTTGCACTAGAGTAAAATCTGTTTTACCTACAAAACGTTCAGGAGCTCAGCAGCCCTTTGGATAAAGGCAGTGGAAGTGGGGAGACGAGAAGAGAGAAGGGAGAGTCCTGGACACAGGAGGTGAGCTGTGAGCTAGAAAGGGAAAGGGAGCTTGCTGGGGACACGTGCATAACCAGATGAAATGAGACGGAAAAGTGAAGCCCTTGTGTGAGGCACAGTACAGCCTCTACTCCACAGCCTTTTCTCTTGGCACCACACTGGAGGAATGTGCTGCCTTACCTATGGCATCCTGCTTAATAAAATTTGTCAGTTTAGTAAATCTTGACACAAATATTTGACAATCTAGTTTCACTGTTTCAAGATGGTTAGTATTTCACCTCGTATCCACTCTAGACCGTGTGACAGTTTACACCCATAAATGATATTGATATAGTAAACACAGGATATTAATTTTAAACTCCATTATGCTTTTGAAACAAAGTATTTTAGTGTTTTTAAAAGTTTATTTTTAGTTTAAGTGTATATAAAATTGTGCTTTATCAAAATATTTGATGTGAATATCTGATTGCAATTTGAACTTATTCCTCTATGAACATCCAATGAGTGTTTTTAAAATGTAAATGTTATTTATATTTACCATTACACTACTTAATATCGTGCAATACCTGTCCTTGTTTCACTACCCATAAAATTAAAGATTTCACAGAAGTGTGTTCTGCGTCTCTTGTCATTATTATTTCAAGCAAAATATATACAACACAAAGGTATTTGGTCTGAGCATCAAGAAGAACATGTCTCACTGAGTACACTTGGGGTACGAAGGACCAGTGGTGGCAGCAGCTGTCTGCCGAGTGGGACCCTAATCACAGACGTCAGTATTTCTGGATTCTGGACTTAAATCTATGAAAATAAGTACAACTAAATTGATCCACCATAGGAAATATATACCTATATATTATAATTTTTTCTCTCATAATGGGAATGATAGCATCATGTGTACCATGAGGAAGTTTCTCAAGCACTTTCCTATACATTCTTTTATTAAGTAGTCAACTTCTGACCAAGAACACTTGTTACTTGTGGAAACATTACTTCTAGATAGATTGCACTAAATCACAATTAAGATAGGACACTGCTGCCCATGATATCAAATACAGACATGCTCCAAAATATCACCATCTTATTGTTGGCTTTTAAGAATTGTACCCTTGTTTTCATAATTTAAATTTCAAAAAAAAAATTGTGGCCTTGTGATGTCTGTTAGTATTTTCTTTATAATGAATGCAGTGAATATTAGAAACAAGATTCACGGTAGCATCAGTTGTCTTAGAATTTTATTGTCTGCTATTCAATTTCTCTTTTCTCTATATTTGTACAATTATGATGATAATGCTTAGATAATAGTTCACATTATATTTCAACTCTCTATTAAGATTTTTCATAAAGTATTTTTCTTCTTCACAGTGAGGTTTGTAATCTACACAGTGGATGTTTTCAATTTTATAAATTGCATAACTCTTTCCATGTGTGATTATAAATATTTATATCTAAAAAGTCTTTATTTTGTATTATGTTTTTAGCAAAAATTTCCAGAAGTATATCTTTGAACTAAAGATGCGAAAAGAAATGAATCTGTACTGACTTGCGGCATATAATTTCAATTTCTTTTCTATAACACTGTAACACTTTAACATTCTCAAACAAATTAAGAGTGCACATGTGCCATTTTTGGCTGTGTTAAGTGTGAACACTGTAAGCCAATAAATGTTTCATTAGGTAAATATGATATGACTATTCAGATTTATATTTCTTATTTTTTTTTACTTTAAATTCACATTACTTTTTTCAATTTTATTTTTTAGGAGTACATATGTGCCGTACACAATGATTACATTCCCTATGGAGAGTTGGCATATATAACTCAATTCCTCCTTCCTCCCTTCCCTGTCCTTCTATTTCTTGGTTCCTTTCAGTTTTGCAAAAGAATCTATTTCCCTATTTCCTATTACCTACTTTTATTTTATCTTCATTCGTATTTCGAGTTTCTCACACAAGAGAAACTGAGGGATGTTTAAGCTCTGTGTGGTTAGAAGCGGGTAATTTGCTCCCGTATGTTTACCTGCCAATCACGTGTCCACATCTGAGAACTGTCCATTTCACATTTCATCTCCAACAGGAGAAGTGTAATGCTGTGAAAGAACGCAGGCTTAAAAGACTTGAATTGATTTACTATCTCACTGGCTATACGGTCTTTAACAAATAGGTGGTGTCTTGGATTCTCTATTCTTTTTCTGCTGGATGGAAAAAATAATATCTAATTAGTCTGTATTGAAGCCTAAGCACCTCATACAAAGGACCAGTGCTTCCTGGGGCAGGTGCGCAGGAGATGCTGCCCCCTATCCTCTGCTGGACTTACTCCTGGCCTTCACTCTCATCACTGTTAAAGACACCAAGGTAATGATTAGCAGGGACATTCCTGCACGTAAAGAGGAATTAACTGTTACCTGTGATTCGTGTTTTTGGTCTTTAGCATACTCAAAGTATTAAAATACTCAACTCTTAGCTTTAGAGTAAAGAGTAAAAAAAAAAATCATTTTTCAAGAATTAACAAGCATCGTTTTTATGTGCTAAGTGACCCCAAGGAAGAGAGCCAGCAATAGCTAAATTTACAAGGTATACAGTGAAGAGTTTTATTAAACATGACATAATTCACTAATTTGCTCATCATAGATACACATGAGTGAGTTGATGGATTTCTAAGTATTAACATATACCAAGACTACAAAAGATAATACCTTGTGAAAAACTCAGGCAACAGTTTCACTGAATTTACAAACTGACTTCTTGCAGACAGCTAGTTAACTATAATCAAACGGAAGCTTAAAAATACTGAGTTGAAATGACAGGCGCTAATTAATTTTACAATTACTTAAAGATTGATTCAGCATGTCATTCTATGTCAAGGCTGAAGCAAGGCTGCCACTTAAAGAACCAATCATTCATGTTGATGGCAGTTGCTTTTTGTTTCCTGTTAGGTATGTAGCTGTCCCCTATCTCCGTGAACGTCACAGTGCAGGACCAACCTATTCTGAGCAAAGTAGTGAATGCTGGCCAGCTTTTACACACTATCACTCTTATGAAAAATACACAATTGATATGAGCAATGATTTTGATCCAGTTCTAACCACCAAAAATTTTTTTTTAAGATGTAGCTTGCAGATGTTCATGGAGCAACCAAGAATAGAATATTCATTAAGATGAAAGAAACTCAGCTTCTAATGAGAGATCTTAGCAAAGAATCTCAAGTTTTCTGCTCATTATTTTATCCAAAATGGAATATTAATATTTTTTCTATTTTGGAAGATTATTTGTCATTTCAGAATGTATAACTCAAATATAATCATACTGAGAGCTTAGGTCCTGCCTTGTATGAGGTCATCAGTAGAAATCCTGAATGAATGATTGATTCTTGAATTATTTCTTTAAAGTCAATATAATATAGAAGGGAATAAAAGTAAAATATATAATTCTTTTTTGTTTGTAATGTTGACCTGTCACATCAAGTACCAGTAGTATCACAATTTTCTATCGAAATTAATGTCTATCCCTTAGGATGTTTCTTTTATTTTTAGTTAATGAAAATCACCCAAGCATCATATACTTACAATGTAAGTATTAGATTGCTATTATAAAACATTCTTTTAATTTGGGGAGTGGAAAAGTGGATTAAATTATGTTTATTCTGATTTTATTTTGCAAAGGACAAAAGTTCAGAAAAATATAGCCATACATTTCCAAATAATTTAATTCATTAAATTCATTTTCTTGAGCCAATGGAAGTATTGCAGTATTAAAAATTAATTTAATGTGGGAGAATGGATATGGAAAATCCACTGAAAGAGACTGTTGACACTTGTGTGTCACGTGTTTTGATGAGGACAGTGCGTTATATAGAACTTTTCCACTTCTCTTCCCTTGCAGAGTCATTGAACCTGACAGTGGTTAAACAATAGTGAGGTAGATTTCCTCAGGTAAAATACTAGATCTCCTACTTATAGCCTGTGTACATTGAGTAAGTCAATTAACTTTCCCTGCCTGAAGACTTTGTTCACCAGTTAAACGGCAGTGAATAAAAGTTATGCATCCTGTTTTCTGTGACAAACACTCACTGTGAACACAGCCATGATTAGTGTTTGTTGAGGAACCCAACTTCCTTAGTGATTTGTTTTTTCCTGTGCTGTAGCATGAGCTCAGGGTCTTATGCATGCCAGGCAACTGTGCTACTGTTAAGCTAAATCCCAACCCTTTGCTGAGGGCTGAGTGAGGCAAAGATCAGCCTGGCTTGGAAATGCCCATCTAACCAGGAATAGAGCTCAACTGTGTAAATGCTGCCTGGCAAGTGCAAGGTCCTGAGTTCAATTCTTGTAACAAAATAAAAGTGCCTATTGGTCATGGGCTTCCCAGGAAGATAGCCAGATAGAGTGATCCATGGTTATCTGGCCATTGTATTTAGGGGATAGAGTTGGGCACTTTGTCTGACTTGATTCAATTGGACTGTGCTTTTCAGCAGTCTAGAAATTGGTACGGAGAATAAAAGTAAGTGAATGAGAAACGAAGAAAAATGGCTGGAAGAGGAAGGAAGGTGGGGAGACAGACAACCACAAGCTCACTAACACAGAGTCTTTGTAGAAAAGACTTGTGGCATTAAAGTTTTGGATCTAAAAAGAGGTATATTTCACCTGCCACAAGAGCCACACAGGTAAATTAGAACAAGTGTTTAGAAAGAAACAAGAAAAAGGAGAAAGAAAACAAGCTTCATAGAATTAAGTCTGTGTTTATGTGTATGCCTGAAGTTCTTGTTATCAATTCTTTTCTACTAATGGCAAGATATAAATTGTGATAATTAAAACCAAAATTATAACTTAAACACTACAATGTATAGAAAAGTAAACAACAATCCCAGTCAGGCAAATAATACCTAAAATAGCAGATCAATACAGGCTTAAAGTGAGAACATAAATATGTAAATCATAAGTATCTGTATATTTATGGAATTAGAGACACAAATTTTACTCTAATCTTTATGGTGGTCAAAGAAATTTTTCTTATTATTTTTAAAAACTTTTTATAATTATTTATTTATCTTTATTTTTTAAAACCTAGTACATTTATTAGAAAAGAAGAATGTTATGAAATGTCCTCCTTTCTTTAAGAAATTAAAAATAAGACAATAAACCAAAAACAAATAGAAGAAAATAATAAAGATCAGAAAACACAATCCTTTATTAAAATGCCAACATCATTTTTCATAAAGATTAAAGTTTTGGTTCTTACATTTCTGTAAAAATGTAAAAGACTCACAATAGTCTAAATGAAAGAAATTTAATCTATTGCACTATTTACTTTCAGGGAGAAAATAACACATTGAACTGACTTGCCAGGTAAATAAATTTTCTGGATATATATTTTCTTTTTTTTTTTTAGAACAGGGAATATTGGAATAATATATTAAACTGTGTCTTCAGTAAATCTTTAAAATAAATGAAGTGCTATGTTTTGTTTATGTGCCTGAGTCCTTCAATATAAGTCAAAGATATAACAAATTAAGTTAGTGGAATGAAAAAAATTGAGAGGTTAATACAATTCAGCACACATTTGTAGCCTGGCTGAAAAATAAAGTCTAGAATAAACAGAGCAGTAAATGATTTATATTTTCTTTAAAATCTGTCCCCAATATGAATTCTTCCAAACTAAGACACCAATTTTTACTTTGATAAAAGTGAGGCATGGCACAATTCAATTAACTCATGATGGTATAGCATATCCAAAATTCAAGTGTTTGGGGGTGGTGATGTTGTATATTATATTAATAATTAATTAGGAATCCTAGGCAGGATTTTTATGGGCAAAATAACCACTCAAAGTGTCATGGAAATAAAAGTGTAGGGATGGATGGTATTTTTTTTTTTTTGTAAAAATTCAATAAGGACATTAACATTATCTATGCAAATATTCAAGTTATGTGCATTGTGTTTGTACTGAAGTATAAACATTGTTTTATTCTTATTGTCTAAAAATTGTACTACTGCCTGTCCTCCAACTAGACAATTCCCCTGAGGTGTGAGCACCTTCCACTGCTATTGCCTTGGTTCTGATCACTGCTCTTCTTTTGCTAGGTCTTTGGATGGTCCTCTCAGTGGCCTTTCTATTTTGGATGCTGACTTTCCCAATCTTATTTATCTTTTGCAGTTGTTTCAATATCACTTTCATAAAAACAAGTCTTGTTGTCCTAATTATCCACTGTTTAATCACAAACCATCTGAGAATCTAGGGGCTGAAAATGAATAATAATTTATTAAATTCATGAATTTTCTATTTAGGCAGAATTGAAGATGATAAATCTTTTCTAATTCATGCAGTATCAGCTGGAGCACATGGTTAAAGGTTTTAGAATAACTCCCAAAAGGGCATATTTATATGGTGGCAAGTTTGGTTCTGGTTGAAAGATAGCTGGGTATCTCCCCTCTACACAGACTTTACTTGTCTGTGCTCTTTGCAGACAGCAGACATTTCTAAGAACTTTCAGGAAGTTGGTATCTTCCTAAGAGAGAGTCACTAGACTTAGCAAGCATCACTTCTGCGTTTGGTCAGTGCAGGAGTTACATGATACAAGCTCAACAGAACAAGTGTCACGTTCTTAAAGTTGCTGACACACCAAGCTTCTGTATTAAATGTTAAGCAAGGCATCCTTAGATCATTTTATGTACTTTTTCTCCTTTGTATTCCTTTTCATTTTTTCTTCTGCTATTACTTCAAATATTATTTTACAGTTTATACTTAACTATTATTCTGGATAATAGAATTTTGTCTTATTCTACTTCTTTCATTTCATTTATATTCTACTTTTTATGCACATAAAGTACTTGCACATATTTAAGGACTACAGAGTGATAATTTGAGATGTGTACACAGTGAATAATAGTCAAATCAGAGTAATGCAAATAGCATTTCCATCTTCAAAACTTTTATCACTTTTTCGTATTGGGAAACTTTGAACTCTAGTTTCCTGGTGCTTATAAAATCATAATAAATTGTTAATAACTATAGTCCCTTTTCTGTCCTAGAGCTTTACAGCTGATTCCTTCCACATGATTGTATTTTCCTTTTTATTTATTTACTTATTTATTTATTTTTTTTTTGGTACTGGGAATCAAACTCAGGACCTTGTGCTTGGCAGCGAGGTGCTGTGCCGCTGAGCTATCTCCTTTAGCCCTCATAACTGTATATTTGCACCCATTCTCCAGTCCAGCTTTATCTCATGTCTCCCATATCTTTTTGAAATTCTGGTAACATTTTTTGGTCACTTTTATAAAATGAACTCTTTTAGTTTCCTTGGAGAGAGACAAGATGTAGTATTTGTAATTCAGTGACTGGTTTCTTTGGCCTAACAATAATACTATAGCTAATAACAGGATTTCAGTTTTCAGTTACTGAATAATATATCATTCTATGTATCTGCTGTGTTTTCTGTTCATTCGTCAGTGGATGTTTCATTTTATTCTAAATCTTGGCTTTTGTAAATGGAGTAACAACAAATATGAGCATATAACTGTCTCTTTGATATACCAGTTTCAATTTCTTTGGATACAAGTCCCGAAATAGGATACATAGATAATCTGCTGGTTCTATTTTAATTTTGGGGGCAACATCCATGTTATTTTCATTAGTGGCTGTACTACTTTGCATTTGCATCTGTGGTTTGTGAATTTCCTTTCTGCACATCCTTACCAGAATTTATTTTTTTTTTTATTATTGCCGCTTATTGGTAAAACATGTGGTTATGGCTTGTATCTGTATGTTCCCTCAAAGCCTGTGAGCTCACAGGTATAGCTTTTTGGAGCTGGTGGATCCAGGGTGTGTGACACTGGGAATGAGGGTGTGTGGTGCTAAACTAGCCCATTGACTGGGATTAGCATATTCTAGGCGTGGTTGAATAGATTTACTGAAAACAGAAACCCCACCCTGGGTGGGTGTAGTGCCAACCTTGGTTTGTAGCCTGAACAGGATAAAAGGGAAGCACGGGCTCACTTGCTGCCTGCTTGCTGCTGGCTGCTTCCTGTCCATCATTCCATGCTTTGCTTTCTGTCTGCAGTGCTCCCCTGCCATGCCCTCTGCCTTGGAGCCAGCCAACGATGCACGGAAAGTGCTACAAACTGTGAGCAGAAATAAACCTTTTTTCTTTTAACTTTGGGTGTCTGGTATTTTGTCTCAGCAACAAGAAAAGTAACTAAGACAGAGAGTATTTCATTGTGATTTTGACTTGCATTTCCCAGAATATTAACTATGGGTGTTTTTCTAATATACTTGGTACTTTGTATGACTTCTTTTGAGAAATATCTGCCCTATAGCTTGTTTCTTTTTAATCTGGTTCTTTTTAATTTTCTTTTGAAGTCCTTATACATTATGGGTGTTAATTCATCATTGGAGAAATAATTTCTAAATGTTTTCTTCCTATCTACAGGCTGTCTCTAATCTTATTTATTTGTTTTATTTTGATGCGTCAAAATACCTGACACCAACAATTTAAAGGAGGAGAGGTTTATTTTGGCTCACAGTTTCAGTCTATAGTCTGCTAGCTTCAAGGCTGAAACAGATGGTAGAGGACAATGATAGATGAAAATCTGCTTCCCTCATGGTGGTCCCAAAGCAGAAAGAGAAACAGGGACCAGAAACAAAGACGCATCCTCCCAGTTTTCATACACAGTAACCCACCTCCAACCAATCCCCAGTTCCTAATAATGCATTCACCTACTGCATTCAGCAATAGATGAATCCACTGGTAAGTGTATCACACCCATTGTGTATTCCACACATATGAGAATTTGGGGGACATTTTAGCTCTAAACTTTATCTGCTGTATAGAAACTTACATAAATCAGCTTGTCTACGTTTGTTTTGGTTGACTGTGCTTTGCGGGTCTTTTAAAAAAAATTCATTGCGGTCCTAAACATTTTGAAATGCTTTCCTATGTTTTCTTATAGCATTGTCATATTTTCACATTTCTTTCTTTCATACATTTGGATTTGATGTTTGTACATGATGGAAGAGAGGGGTCTATATTGTTTGTCTGCATGTAGATATCTAATTATCACAGCAATAGTCATTGGATAGATTCTCTTTTTCTAATACATGTTTTCAGTGAGTTTATGAAAGGTTAGTTGACTACAGATTTGTAGATTTACTTATGGATCTTTTTTTTTTCTATTCCACTGGTCTGTGTGTTGGTTTTCTATGACAGTACCATACTCTTTTGTTTACCATAGATTGGTAGAATATGTTCAGGTCAGGTATTGTGATGCCTCAAATTTTTTTTTCATTTTATTCAAAAAAAGTTTAGTTATTTGACAAATTAAAGGGCTGATTTTTTGGAAAAAAAAAGAAAAGATAAACTGTTAGCCAAATATACCAAAGATAAAAAGAAAAGACTCATATCGGTGTAAGTAGAACAGAAAAACAAAATTATAATGGACACCACAGAACTCCAAAGATACTATTATGAAACATTGTATGCCAACACTCTGGCAGATCTTGAAGAAATTGAGAAATTCCCAGGAACAGATGGATTGCCAAAACTGAACCAAGAAGACAAAGATTCTGAACAACCCAGTAATAAGCAATAAAATTCAGGCAGTAATTCATAGCAGCAACAACAACAACAAAAAATCTGCCAACTAAAAAAGGCCAGGATCTGATGGATCCATTGCTAAATTTCAAAAATTTTATTGATTATAGAATCAGTATTCCTCAAACTTTTTAATAAAGCAGAAAGAGAAGGAGTGCTTTCAAATTCATTCTGGAAGCCAGTGTCATGGTTTATGTCAGTGTCCCCCAAGTCTCAGGGAATTATGGATGTGATCAAATCTACCATTTGTGATTGATTCGTTGTCTTGCACTTGGATTGGTGGTGTGAGTGTTTCACCCACCCAGGAGTGGAAATAGGATATGATGTAATGGCAGGAAGAAGATGTATCTCTCTCTTTTGCTGGCTTGCACCTTCCTGCTTCCAGCCACCATGAATAGCTGCCCTGCCCTGTCACGCCACCTTGGGGCCAATTACAGACTGAAACCTCCAAGAACTGTAAGAAATAAATTTTTCCTTCCCTAACTTTGAGCATCAGGTATGTTGTCTGAGCAATGAGCAAAAAGTAAAACAGCCAGCATAACTCTGATTCCAAAATCAGGCAAATATCCAATTAAAAAAGAAAGTTAAAGATCAATATCCTTAATGACCGTAGCTACAAAAATCCTCAATAATATATAATCAAATATGAGGCAACAAATCACTGAAAAACAACATGGAAAGTGAGTGGCATCCCAGAGATGCAAAGATGGTTCAACATATGCAAATCAATAAATGTAATACATCTCATAAACACAAGCAAGAAGAAAACCCATATTATTAGATCAGTAGATGCAGAAAACTTCCGACAATGTCCAACACTTTTTAGTATAAAAAAATGTGAGGAAAAGAGGTGACAAAGGACTGTATGTGAATTTGGTAGTAGCCATTTATGAAAAACCAACGAAATGAAAACTTTTCCTCTAAAATTAGGGACAGGTAAAGGATGTTCTTTATCAATATTGCTGTTCACCATAGTACTCAGAAGATTAACCAAAGCAATCAGACAATAAAAGGAGGTAAAAAGATTATGTACAGGAAAAGTAAAATTACTTGCAGATGACATAACCCTCTATATACAAGCCCCAGAAAAGTTCACCAAAATGTTACTAGAATTATTAAGTAAATTAAGAGATGTAGTAGGATACAAAATCATAGTGTTTCTATATACCAACAAGGAAATCACTGAGAAATAGTTAAGGAAAACAATATCGTTCACAATAGCATCAAGAAAAATTAAACATTTAAGATGTAACCAGACCAAGGAAGTGGAAGACCTCTTCAAGAAAAATTACAGCACTCTGGAAAAGGAGATTTAAGAGGACACCAAACAATAAAAATATCCATGATTCCTGGAAAGGCAAAACCAATATTGTCAAAATGGCCATACTTCCAAAACTGCTGTAAAGATTTAATAAAATCTCAATCAAAGCATTTCTCACACAAGGAGAGAAAAGAATATTAAAATTCATACGGAACCAGAAGGTTCCCATCATAACAAAAGCAGTCCTAAGCAACAAGAGCCAGCCAAAGGCCTCATGATACCTGACATAAAGTCACAGTACAAGCCTGCAGAAGAACACAGTGCTAGCACAGAAATGGACATGTGGATCACCAGACTGGAACAGAGGATGCTGAAACAAACCAGGCACCCCAGCCGCCTGATCTCTGATAATGTGGCCAAAAACTTGCTGCAGCGAATATAGCCTCTTTAGCAACTGGTGCTGGAAAAACTGCAGTCTACATTGCAAAAATTTGAAGCTCATATCATGTAGACTAGAATACAAATGGTTCAAAGATCAAAATACTGAAAGAGAAATACTTAGCCTATTGGAAGATACGATAGGTAGAACTCTTCAAGTTATAGGTGTAGACAAAATTATTATTTAACATAGCTTCACTTGTAAAAGAAAAGTGAGAGTCAACAAATGGGATTACATCAAGTTAAAATGCTCTGACCTGCAAAGGGAGGGGTGTGCAGGCACAGCTTCCAGAATGTGGAAATGTTCCTCCCAGCTAAACCTCAGATAGGGCCCAATATCTAAGATATATACAGCAGTGAAAAAATAGACACTGAAAAGTAAAAGACCCAGTCTATTCCTGAAAGGAATAGACACTTCTCAGGAGAAAAAATACGGAAGACCAACACATATTTGAAAAATGGTTCAATATCTCTGAACATTAGAGAAACGAAATTAATACAATACTGGGATTTGCTCTTACCACAGAAAGAATTACAGTCTCAAGAAGTTAAATAATAACACTGCTGGTGTGGCTGTGGTAATAAAGGACACTGTTATTTACTGGTGGAAATGTAAACTAGTACAAACAGTATGAAAAACAGAATGGAGATTTCTCAGAAAACTATGAATAGAAATTCAGTTTTATCCAGCTATCCTTCTCCTTGTATGTTCCTCAAAAATTTAAAGACATACTTTTACTGTAACACATATTTACCAAGTTTTATAGTATCATAATTCATAGAATATAGACCTTGGGAACAGTTTATATGTTCATCGACAGACAATTGAATAAAGAAAATATGGTGTATATACCTAATGGAATACTACTTGGCTAAAAACAATGACAAATTTGAGACATCTGTGGGAAAATGAATGTACCTTGAACACCTAAGGGCAATACATCAGAAGCACAAACCTAAACATTGTTTCCTTTCCAAACTTAAATATTGTCCTTAAAAAATTATATCCTTTCCAAATTTAAATATTATATCCTTTCATATGAGAAGCACAAATCACACATAAAATAAAGAGCAAAATACAAGATTGAAGAAAAGGAAACAGGGGACAGCCATCTGCTGCAAATGGGAAAAGGACCAAGCTTTTGGAGAGAGGGGTGAGAAGGAGAGTGAAAATAATTTAAAATGTATCACGCACATGTACCTCTTACCCATATGGTGTGTCACATAAATGAAGTAAAAAAAAGAGAAAATGGTGGTAGGGATCCAGAGATGGGAGAGGAACGTGGACGTGGAGGAAGAAGGGATCAAATAGAGTCAGGAGTGTGAGTACCTGTACCTGCTCTCTTAAGAGAAAGGAGACATCACGTATGCACGTGTACTAAAACAAAAACAAGAATCAACAATTGCAACTATATAAAATTTAAAAGTTTCTGTGCAGTAGTAGGAAATGGAAATAACTAATATGGTAGACAGACAACTACATGGGAGAAAGAACTCTTCAGAGGCTCAACATCTAGAATACGGAAAGAACTCAAAAAAGTTAGCATCAACAAATCAAACATCGCAGTCAATAAATATGCAAATGAATTAACAGGCACTTCTGAAAAGAAATTCGAATTGGCAACAATACTATGAAAAAAAGTTCAATTTACTCATGGAAGAAATGCAAATAAGAACTGCAGAGCTTCTATCTCATCCCAGTCAGAATGGCTTTCATCATGAATACCTGAAGCAACAAATGCTAGTGTGGATGAAGCAGAAAAAGAATTCTACAGTGATAGCAGGAATGTAGCTTACAACAGTCACTATGCAAATTGCAAGCCATTCTGGGGCTCCTCAAAAAACTAAAAGTACAGTTACCATTTGATGCAGTGATGCCATTCTTTGACAGCATACTCCTCAAACTCAAGGTCAACATATGGTGGAGACACCTACTTACCCACGTTAATTGGAACATGGTTCACAATAGCCAAGATATTGAATCAGTCTGTGGCTATCAACAGATGAATGGACACAGACAATGTGTTATATGTCTAGTAAAACACAATAGAGTTATTATTAAGCCATATGAACAGAAAATATTCTCATTTATGAGACAATGGATGTCTTGGAGATCATTGTTTTATACTGAATAGCTTAGATTTGCAAACCAAATACTACATAATAAGTAGAATCTAAAAAATTATTACATAAAGGTAAAGGGGGTCTACTGTTAGACAAAAGAAGAAAATAAAAGGGAGGGAGAAGCTATTGAAATGGGTAGTGGGTGATGGATATGACTAAAACAGATTATATGCGATGAAAACAAATATCTTGTAAAAATAATTGGCACTATTAATCAAAGAAAAAAAGGAAAGGTATTCATCAAAAATGCCTAAATTTCAATATAGAAACATGAAAAAAGAATGTTACGTGAGTCTTCTGAAAGTTTGCACTTCTTCAGTAAATGAATTCAAGTGTAACATGATAGACAAAACACAAAAGAATTTAAAAGACTGATTGTACAAATGATTAATGACTTCAAAGTGGATATAACTGAATAGTTAAGTGAATTAACAGATTCAATGTCTTATACTAATAACAATTAGGAAAAATAGGTAGAGATTCAGAAAAATAACAGGACACAAATCTTGGATTTACAAAGTTCAAAATATAAAATTAAAAATTTCATTCAAAGTCTCCCCAGAAAGCTTGACCAGCAGAAGACTGAACACCAGACTTGAAGATGAGATTTGTGATGGTTAAGACCGTCAGCTTGATAGCCTTTGGTGTCCACCTAGAGGATTAGTCCTGTGCACTTCTCGGTGTGTCTGGGTGTCACAGAGTTGTGAGCTTGTGTTCATAACGCCTGTCCCTTCCTCTCTGTCACTGACCCCCTGCTCTGCTCCCTGACCACCATGTTCCAAACATCTTTTCTCACCATGTCCTTCTACCATAATGTTCTTCCTTTGGGTCCCATCAACCCTGAGTTGAATTGTCTAAAAAGAGGAGCAAAATTGAACTTCTCCTTTAAGTGTGAGTGTTGAGTACTGTGTCACAGACACCAGAAAGCTGACTTATACAAGAAAACAAGATTATTAACAGAGCACACAAGACTAAGAGACCAATATCTGAATCATGAGTTTAGATAAAGAAGTAAGAGTACAAGACTAAAGATTTACAGTTACAAGAAATTTTAGAATTTCAAATAGCCATTATGACAAAGGAACTCCCATGAATCACTGCCATTAAAATGACAAACTACAAATACATAGCAAGAAAGACTAGAAAATATACAAATGCATGAAAATTGAATCACACACTTTTAAATAAGCTGTGGGTTATTGAAGAAATCAGGAAAAAATTTTAAATATCCTCAGAATCAAATTAAGTTGAAAATACAATCTATCAGAACCACTTGGACACACAAATGTAACTGTAAGAAGGCCATTAACAGCCACAGGCATCTTCAGTGGATGTTTAACGTAGTGGCCCAGCACAGTGCTGAAGTTCTGTCTGGTGACAAGAAGGCTGCAAGGTTCCTTCATGGAAAAAGTATATTGAGGCAAGAATTATATTTGGACATGAGTTCAAAATCTACAATATATTTTAAATAAGGTGACATTAAATAAAAATATCTATAAAACAGCTTTATATGTTACTCGGGTGTAGATTGTTGTGACTAACATCCTAATTCTGTAATTCTCCATAAGCAATGAGTCTAGTATTCACTAATTCAGTGTTTCATAGCTTATACAACTCACCTACCACAAATAATAATCAATTGTATTACCAGGATTTGGATAATTATAAGCAATGAGATTATTTCTGCTCCTATAAACTGCTTTGATAACTTTTTGTATTTAGTTCATGACCACCAACCACTTGGCCTACTAACTTCAAAAGACAAAAAGTAGAATACAATTTTGTCTACTTCACAAGTTTTATATTATGTATATGAAATAAAAACTCACTATTTTTATTGTATTTCAACATGTGATTAAAAATTATAGAGAAATAGCTAATAACACATTTTAAGCTCAAATATCTTTATGAACTCAGTTTATTCCAGGTCCATGGGATGGTTACATCCCCAATAATGGGTGCTTGAAGAAGGTTTTCTGTGTTATTTCATACAAACATTTGCAAAAGAGGGGTGACTAGTGGATATGAACTAAAATGAAATTACGTACAATTTATTTCTATCCTTTAATGGTTCACCTTGGGTACCACTTGGGCAGAGCATTTGTTTACATTCTTTTTTGAGTGACTCCCTGGCAGGTGTTACTTCAACCAGTCAATTCCTGTATTGAATAAATTGGGTTAAATTATCATTTTTATATTTTTTGTTATGTTATTCTATAAAAATTAATGAAAAAATGCACTTTGGTATTCCTGTATTTAAATAATTGGACAAGTGCATGGTTAAAATAAACAATATTTCAACAAAGATTAGCTGGAATAAACCTGATTTATTATAATGAACTAAATTGTGTATATATTACATTTGGCTTGCAGATTGTGATCCTGAAATGCTTTTAAGGCAACATTGGTGTTGTGTGTGGAGTTCCGTGATACTGAGAGAACTAGGAGTGAGTTACAGTGGGATGTGGGGCTGAGATGTCCGCTGGGGAAGTGTATCACTGAGAAGGATGGAAACGTCACACAAAGCCAGATCACATTAACTCTTCAAAGTCGTGGCACAATTTCTAATTGGAATTTGTTCCCAGCAGACATTATTTCTTCTAGCAAGGCACTTAGAATTAAATTTGAACTGAGGAAACTGAAAAATATGCACATTCATGTGCTATGAATATACAGATATAAAATTTCAAATTACTACATATGTACGTACTATTTGGAAACCTTTCAAAACCTTTCAAAAAGAGTCACTCTGAAGAACTTTGATGAGTTTTACAATCACTAAACCCCATGGAAGTACACTGAAGCTTAATGAGAAGTTGCTTCCTCACATGTTGCAAGGCGTTTGTCCCAGTCCTGCCTCTGTGTGGCATGATTTGCGTAAGCCACATGTGTAACAGTTCTTACTCCACTGTTTCTCAGCTGCAAAATATACCCTCTAGGAATTACATCAATAAAAGCTGTCTACTGGCGTGCTTAAATATCCTCTTAAACAGGAGCATGGAAACTGCCTGGCCTAATTCCTGCTTCATTTACTAAGGTAAGGAAAAGTCAGTCTGACTTCCAAGGAAGAGAAAACCTCTCTTCAAAATATAGGGGAGGAAACAGTAACCAAGCAATAACAAACACGGAATATTTACTTGTTCTGGTTAAAGGAATAAAATTTTATTTTCAATGAACATGAATACACCAATGTGGAAAATATATTTTTGTTTGAGGGAAGCCAGATATGATTTGGGACTTCTATGCATTTCAAATATTTTTAGAGAAATCTTTGTACCTCTGTTTCACTCTGCAGCCCTCAAGACTGAAAACAAAAAATAATAAATCAATAATTTTTTCTAGATAAAAGAAAGTGTCTACTAACCAGCTAAATACAATGGATATTATAAAATCAGGGAATTAGAGTGGCTTTCATAATACAGTACTTCAGAGACCAGTGATGCTTTTAATGAATGACCTTGAGCTATCGATTTAACATGTTTCAGCCTCCATTTTATTCTTTTGTAATATAAAAAATTAAGTTGCATTAAAAATTCTGAACTGTTAAAATTAGTGACACAGAAGTGATGTCACTCAAATCTTTTTTTAATATCTCTGGATTCTATAAATGATTTTTATGCTGTGATGGGTACGCTAAATATCTCTAGAGTTATATATGTAAGACATATATCTCTTATACAGGCTGCTATAGCAAGCTTTTAATGACTAATGAGGTTTTCTTCACTAGCTTGAATTGCTATTCAGCCCAGAATGAGGAAAGTATGAGTGATTCAATTCCCTCTGTCAAAACCCTTGGGCATTACCTGGGAAGAACAAATTCTCAAATATACTTGACCACATGTAAGGGAATACGTAATGTACTGCGTAAAATCTGGACATAATTTTCTTTCACCTTCAGTAAAGTGACTAAACATGCCATGCCATGTGTAATCAATATCCTTAGACAACAGGGTGAAAAACCAATATGGTACAGGCATTGTGCATTCAGAAAACTGATAGAGTAATAAAGAGATCTGCATATTTTTTCAATAGGGAGAAATATGTAAAACCACAGCCAATTAGCTGTTAATGCCCCTCAATGAAATGAAACAGGCGATCATTGTTTTCAAAAAATAAAATCAAAATGAAAATATTCATAATTATACTTCATATATACATAATTATTTCAGTAACCAGATACAAGCAATTTTGTAAATGCCTGTTGCATATTAATATTCTAGGATTAATTCTGTATATTTTGTGTAGCTTTTGGGAAGAGAAAAACTTAGAGTTACCTATTTATTGAATTATGAATGATTATTATAAATTATAGCATCATAGTTTCTATTTTTGAGCTTTTTTTCCAAATATTTTATTTCAAAATTAATTATCTCCTGATAGTCATGTTTGGTGAATAGTATGATCAAGTTGATTAGGACTTTATGATTTATCAAAGAAAATTTACCGTTTATCTCAGTTTTGAAAGTATTACTTCATATAAAAATGGATGCATAAAATATTTAGGGAAAGTATTTTTAAATAAAATATTTTACTACATACTTACATTACATAATTAATATTTTTTGCTGGGTATCAGTACATATACTTATTACCTTTTGATCCTTTTTATTTTCCTGAAAGTTTTAAACACAGACAAAAGTTTAATAGAAATTCATAAAAATGTCTTTATATAATTAATTCTAAAAATTTCAATATAATTATTTCTTTAGGATCATTTCTATGATCTTTCAAATACCTTCATTTACAACCACCCTAAAAGAGAAAACTGTAGATAAACGTGAAATCAGAACCATAATAATTATAGGCCTGCTTCTTTCTTTTATACACTTACTGCTATCATTTTTGTTTCAAATCTAGCACATAAAGACCATGGTAGGCAGAACCAACACTGAAGATTCAACTTACATTTCAATGAAATCGCTCATTTAAAAACATTAAGTATATTTTCTTTAAAAAAGCACATGATTGGTGTCATGAGCATTGCATACTGGCTCCATAACTTGGAGCTTTTGAAATTAATTTGATGTAGGAAAAAAGTTTATTAGAAGACAAATTTTTGTAGAATTCTAATGGAAAATCATATCTGTATTATTGAACCTCAATTATCAACACATCATTTATTTAAGACAAATTCAGATGTGAGTTTTGTGAAGGATTTTTTTGTTAGTGAGATTTAGGGAGGCAGCAGTGGTAATAGAAGGATACATCTTAGTAAATATTATTTCAGAATTTTTCTACATGCAGCACATTGATTTATTGCTTATCTTTGGTTGTCCTTACTTGGTTCTTATTTTTTAATTGTAATTAGATTTTAAAGCCAAAATACATCATAAAGCTAAAAACATCCAATAAATGACATCTGCCAAAACAATGTCATTTTAAGTATTATTTTTATATAAAATATTATTTCAAATATTTTGTACAAAATGTTTTCTGTATCTGTGATTTTTTTCTCAAGTTCCTAAAATCAATTAAAAATAACTAAAAATAATATGAAGGTGGCTATGTAAATTTTTCTAGAAATATACCAAATTTTCGAGAAGCTCTATCTTCAAAAATGGTGGAAATTATCCAAAAGGATTATTTATTAGCATTGCAAGTGAAAACTTGCATTTTGGTTAAGTTGTTTTCCTATTTATTGATTTTATTTTAAATACTGTACCTAGTGAATTCATATTTATTTTGAAAGTTTTTTTTAAAATTTTCTTTACTAACATTTCTATTTTTCATCACTTTTTATTTATTTTCATAGTAATTAGTTGTAGTGATTGTTATTAGAAGTAAAAATTTGCACAGCTTTTGGGTCAATTTTGGAATTTCTTGCCCTTGTTCTAGATTAAACTAGATACAGAATGTAGATTACAACTGATGATAAAATTTTCTATTCATCTTCCTTACTTCCAAGGTTTGCATCAGTGGCCTCCAAGCCTCAGGCAATTATGGACTGGACCAAATCTAGCATTTGTTATTGGTTCATTGTCTAGAGCTCAGATTGGTGAGTCCTACACCTGCCCAGGGGTGGAGCCTGGATACTATGTAATGGCGGGAAGAAAGTGTGTCTGTTTCTCTTCCTGGTTTGTGTCTTGCTATTTGCAGTGGCCATGAATGGCAGCTTGCCATGCCACTCTGCTCCTTGGAGCCAGCTGAGTATAGACTGAAACCTCCAACCTGTGAAAAATAAACCTTTCCTTCCTTCATCTTGGGTGTTGGGTATTTTGTCCTAGCAAGGAGAGAAAAGTAACTAAGACACTTACACATCTACATTCACCTAAAACTTTCTTAGAACAAAGCACCAGGTAACAATTCTGTTATATTGGAAATCTGTGCTCTGGGTATTATTGTAGTATTGTATATTATGGAATGAAGAGAAAGGCATTGTAAGTGATGTAAGAATTTTTAGTTTTTGTACAGGAGAAGACAAATAGGCATGAACAAGGACTTTGATAAATTTAACAAGTAGTAGAAAAGCACACAAATAACAAACACTAGTGAGCAGAAATAGTTCAATAACCAGATATAGAACACACTCATAAACACCTCTGACACATGAGCAATTTGCAACATTCTGCTATATCTCATTGTGTGCACTCAGTTGTAGTTACTTGTTTTTATATGTGCTTTCCTTCTTTCTTGAATTTCATAGTCTTCAACTAAAATTTTTTGACATCTACAAATAATAGCTGAGAAATAGTGTTAAATTTGTAATCAATAATCCAGCTCCAGGTCAGGTGGTTTTGCAAGTGATAAGTGCTGCTGCCTAGGGTTACTGGGCCAGTGGATGCTCTTTTGCTGATCTAGGTTCCACAGGGCTGGTAAAAGCAAAGAAAAGCCATAGCGACCTTAGTCTGAGCATGGATGCTGCCTAATGGTGTGTAAAAGCTGCAGTGAAGGATAGCTCTCTGACATGAAACCTCCTGAAGGGACACAGACAAGTGCTGACTCCTTTGTTTTTTTAATTGGTAAGCTGCATCCTATAAAATTTGGCAGGAGAAATAATTTGCCCTTTCAGGTTGCTCTGGATATAAAATACCTAACCAAGCAAAATCCAGACCGCTCATGTGTGATTGAGAGCATCTCATTCCTGATGTACTTTGCTTTTGAAGCTACACTTATTGCTGTTTGGCAAACAGGTACCAAGGTGAACTGCTGGCCAACCAGGCTGATCCGGCCACCACTTCTAATATAGGGAAGTGAATGGAAAGACAATCTGATATGCAATGAACATGATTGGAGGAGGACAATACAGAAGGGCTTGTTGACCCACGAGGTCTAAAGGCAATATTTTCATTGGAAAATTAAAATAATTAGGATCCAATGTTTGCAGAAAGATAGTCACCTTATGGTTTTATAAACAGACAGAAAATCATTCTACTACAAGTTTTTGAATATCTGTCCTATAAATGTGTTAAACAAAACACAAGTATGAATCTCCAAGATTAGATTTTAAAATCTTCATAGGTTAAGAAAATGGAAGAAAAAAATTTATTGAGTGGTTAAGTAACATGTAGAACTTTGAAAGTGTATCAATTTTTAAAAGATAAAAATGAATATGGATAAAGTCAGGTTATCTAATCATGTTGCTAGGGAGTAAAAGGGTGAAAATGTTACACCTGAGTTTTCCACCAACTCTCTTAAATTCTTTTCATGTCTGCTGTCTTCTTGTACCAGGATTGAATATAGTTTTTATCCCTATCTCATGTAGAATAGTCAAGATAATTAATGAGAATACATGAAAATGTACAAATAGTCCAAATATAAGCAGACTATGATTTAATCCTCAGCACAAAGGAAAGAAGGATTAACTTGGCCATGATTCGTTACTAATATGAGATTTGACATGAACATCTAATATTACTAAAGGATTGGAAAAATTAGGAATAAAGAGCATTAGGCAAGACAAACAGTAAAAGAAGAGACATAAAATATGGCAAATTTCAGGACGTAGGAACTCAGTCTGTTTTACTAACAAGATATAACTAGAAAGAAGCAGTGAAAAGTAACATGAAGCAGTCACACACAGATGAAGTAGGGGAATCTTTGAATTCCTGGGGAGAAAGGCATATATATATATGCCATGGGTAATTGCAGTTTTTTGGCAATTGCAGTGTCATGCTCACAAGGCTCTTTTAGGAAGATGAATTTGGCAACAAAATGTGATGTAGATGAGAACAGGGAGATGCCAGGGGCAAAGTTACCCAGTAGGCCATCCTACAAGATATCAGTTGGAGATATTTAAAACAGTATAAAAAACCGTGTGGGAAAGAGAAAATAATTGGGATGGGAACCCTGTCATGATACAGCACTCTAGTGGATGGGCTGGACAAGCCAGTACATGAAAGCATTCAAATATCATCATCTCTGTTTTGATGTGTCCTTAGCAGTGGAGTCTAATACATAAAAAACTATCCTCTTGCAGGGGGAATGTGAATGGAATGTGATAGGCTTAGAAAGTAATCAAAGGTAATTCTGAAGCTGCATGCCCAGTGTTGCTATATCAAGCTGGTTTTCAGTCCCAGATCCTGAATCCACTTTTGCAAATCTTGTTCTGAGAAATAATTGATTTCTGTTAGTCTCAGTGAGTGATTCTGAGACAACAGCATTTAGGCTTTAGATCTAATTGGGGGGAGTGGGAGCGTGAAGGCACAGTCAGGGAACACCTAACAAAAATAGGTTCAGTGACAGCACAGAACTGGGCAAATGCTTTACAGCGTATATTTTTTCAACGAAACCCTAGGAGATTTCTGCTGATTTTTTTCAATTTATATGCATATTAATTGAACCAGAAAACAGATTATTTAAACATTTTAGCAGAAGTTTGTTTAGTGAATTCTGGCTTACACAACTTTTTAAGATGTGAGAAGAGGGAAGACAGTTAACAATGAAGGGGTATTAAAGGGGTCAAAAATGATCAAAATTTACTACGATATATACCATGTCCCCAAAATGCATTATTATATATTATAAACATACAACAAAAATAGATAAAGGCACCCCAGGAAAGAAACAACAAAACAAACAAACAAAAACACTTTAACAAGCTCTGATGTGAGGTCCAATGAGAAGAACTACTAGGATTTGGGAAAATTAGAAACTGTTTAAAGGACAAAAAAATGCAGCAGATCTCTACTGCCTGCTGTACCAAAGTGGCAGATTTTTGAATATCTCATAAAAGTCAATGGGCTCTTTATAGATACGGTGAGCTCTTACTCAAACCTGTAATTTGAGGAATAATGTCCCCCCTTTTTTTAATCTTTCAGTGTTTGTACAAGTTTTATCACTGATTTGATGTGACTCTAGTCACTGATGATAAGCAGGTGTGAGAAATTTACTTCTAGGATTCTATTTTTTTTTAATTTTATTTTGAACGTAGTACAAATGCAACAGCACAAGACAGAACAAAGCCAATCGAGACAATGCAGTGAAATTGGTAGAGGATTTCACAGTAGGATACTGGGATAGTAGTAATATGTACTATGGTATATCTCTTTAACTTCACAATAGTTGTCCAGTCAATTAGGTATAGCAAAATCAAAACAAAAATAGAACATTATAAAACCAATTCAGAAAACTGAATAGAGCAAAAGAAACATAATAAAACAGTGAATACAACTTATGCCTTTAAACAGAAGATAGAAGGAAATCCCCCATATTTGCTATACTGCATATGGTCATCCTCCCAAGAGATGCTGAAAAATCTATCCCCAGTAGCTATGGGGAGAGGGTGCAGGCGGGGGAAAGGTGCTTGATTTTTAGCCCACGTGGCAGTAGGCTCACAGGTAATGGTTCTCCTCCTGGCCCACGCTGCAGGTGCTTACCAAGAGGGCGGGTGAATAAGCTGCCTGAGTCCCACCATGGCCGAATCTCCATTTCTAGGATTTTAGTGACTGAGGAGAATTTTCTACTCAGTACGGATGAAAAATACCTCACACGAGAACCTGTGTGTACACACACTGACACACACACATAACCTCACCCCACACACACACCCTGAAGAAGCTTAGCAAATTAACCAGCATAGGAATTCTAGATAGCAACCCATAAATTCAACATTTAAAATCAAGTTTTGTTTAACATAAAATTCATTTAACAGTTACATGGTACAGACAGAAACACAGGGGTATAGTCATAAAGCAAGCAACCTGGATTGGTAAATCAGTGCTTGCCTGTGACATGAGGAAGCAAATGAAAACTTTAGCACAGGGATTATCTAAAGAGCTTACAACGTTCCCTTTGAAAGAATCAGCCTGAACATCTGCAAAGCCCAAATTTAAAAGCCTTATCATATTTTTAGTCTTTGCTTCTGGTTTGTCTGTGATGAAATCAGAAGTATCATCTAGTGAAAGAGGAAGTGAGGTAGTGGGGTACAAACTGAAAATAACCGCTTTTCTTCCTCTAATGAGAGCACTAATCTACAGACAAAGTGGGTAGAATGAAAAATAAATTTACTTTTGATCAATAATTGAGGAATAGGCTAATATGTAAAGTTAGAATTACTACATAGAGATTGCTTTATGATCTAAGGTTGTCTAGAACTTTCTGTTACCTCAGAGTAGGGATAAAACTCATCACATTGAATTTATTTCCCATTTTAAGCCTAGGGAAAGTGCTTCCATGGGATAAAATTTAAAGAAGGGATGCAAAGTGTATATACAATTGCATATTATCATTTTGTCCACAGTCTTCAAAATAAAATAGTTACATCAGTATTTAGAAAATTTGAGGCTAAAATAGAAAAAAAATTGTCAATGAGTGAAAATGAAGATAAATAAGAAGTTGTTAGGGAAAAAATGAATCTCACTTCATTCTGCAGATTAGCTTGTGATTAAGATTATTCCCTGCTAGTTAATTTGATAGAGTCAAGGAGGGTGTCTCTGATTTAGGGAAGAAAGGATAAAAATATATGATACATTACATGACTTGGAATTTTCCACTTATTTTCAATTCTTTAAAAAGTAATAGTTGGCATTCAAATTATGAAATAGACTTTTCTTTTGTCTAGGAAAACAAACTTCTTCGTGCATTTTTCCTCATTTTAGTATTCAGATTACTAAGAGTGCTGTTAGACAAATATCATTTCAGTTATATCTTGCTTTTTCTTGTTTAGACAAAATTTTGTTTCTTTATCTTACAATTTTACAGTTTTACCTCATCATTGATAAAACTTCATTATTGTGTTTTATATTTGAGGAACTTTAGAATAATTTCCATTGTATAGCTTTGTTATGAAACATGATAATAATGCATTCTGATTTAGTTTTTTTCAACAGTTTCTGACAATTATTAAATTATTCTGGAAAATTATTAGAAACGAAAATAGGAAATGAAAACTCTGAGAATTTTACTTCTAAAAGTTATATAAGTAGAAATCAATCTTTATTTACAACATATTTATATATGTGTAAACATATATATATATTATTTATGCATATGTCATATGTTATATATGCTGGAATAAACACGTGTATTTAATTCTTTCATCATTTTAAAAAAAGTAATTCACTCCTGGAATGTACCATTTAACCATGGAATCAGTTCTAAGTCTTTTTTCAGTTATAAGGTACTAAAATATATTATTGAAAGTAAATTAAAAACAGTTATTATTGTTAATACTTGTGTTTTGACTGTTTGGAGGTAAACATGTGTTAAGGTTTGTGTTCGCATGCCCCCACCCATCCTCATGTAGTCACGGACACAGCTGAATCTAGCATTTGTGATTGGCTTGCTATCTAGTACTGGGACTAGCAGGAGTGCTGCACCTGCCCAGGGACGGGGAGCCCACACACCGTGTAAGGAAGGGGAGAGGTGTGCTTTCCCTTTTTGCCCTTTTTCTCTTGCTTCTTACTGCAGCCATGAAGGTTGCCCCTCAGCCATGCCACCCTGCCTTGGAGCCAGCTGAGTATGGACTGCAACCTCCAAAAATTGTGAGATAAATAAGCCTTTCCCTGATTCACTTTGGACATCAGGTATTTTGTCTCAACAAGGAGAGAAAAGTTATTCATTTAAAAAGAGTAACTCACTCCTGAAATGTACAATTTAACCACGGAATCAATTCTAACATCTTTTTTCAGTTATAAAGTACTAATATATATATATATATATATATATATATATATATATTATTGAAAAATTGTATGCAGTTATTACTGTTAGTACTTATATTTTGACTGTCTTGGAGGGAAGCATGCATATTCAAAGTAGTCTTTCAATTGCTGATAATTTATGACTAGCATTATACAGATGGTACATGCTGGTTATAATATGCAATTCATTCTAAACTGGCCCTGTAGTTCAAATTGCACTCCCTTTCTTCCTGAGTATCATTCCCCACCACAGCTGTCAGCAGTCTTTCCTCCTGACACCTGCAAGGATCCAGCATAATCTGGCACCTATGGGACACACCGACATAGCAGTCGCACTGAGCTCTTTTCTAGTGTGTTCTGGTCGGTATAGTCACCTGACTATTATGATTAGAAATGAGCACGCTTAGAATGAAATTATATATGCTGCATGCTGAACAAAATATTTTATAATGTGTTCTAGAAGTTAGTAAAGTTGTTTTATGGCTCATTTCATTTTTAAATATTGCAATTCTGTCTAATTGGTTTTTTGAAATGACCGTAGATGTCTTCTACATGCCAAATGGCATATTATACATCTGCCAGAACCACACTTGATTATCATATAGCTGTATTTACAAAGCTTCCTCAAATCCTTTAGGATTGTCCTGGCTATGCCTATGTTCATTTCTTTTTTGCAATTTCTTTTTATATGGTTCCAGTCATTTGTATAAATAAGAATACAGTAGAATGAATGACCTCACTCCTCTAAGACCCTATCTAAAGTTCAATTCAAAAATATTTTTCTTCACTTATGAAAACAAAGTTGAATTTGCAGTAAGACACTAATAATAAGTATTCCTGATGAAAATCCTATACAACTTAACAATGACACTATGGGCTGAATTATATTTCCCTCAAATTCACACCTCAAAGCCCTAACTACTATATCATGGTATTAATATGTAGAACTTTTCAGAGAAATGGAGTTTAGATGAGATCATGAAAGTATAGCTTTCCCGATGGCATTAGAACTCTTATAGAAAAAGGAAGAGAGAGAAATCTGAAAGAGAAAGTGATCTGAGCACACAGCAAAGTAGCAGCTGCTTACAGTCAAGAGAAGAGACCCTAGAATGAAATCAACCTGTGCATATATTGGTCTTGGGCTTATCAGCCTTAGAACAATGAAAAACAAATATCACTGCCTTAATCTACTCAATCAATATAATAAATCCAAGCAGATTTATTTAAATAATGTGAAGTATACTTTATAGTGATGGAGAGCCTTAACATCAGAGAAGTCCATGGGCTTAATGATGAATTTTACTTCTTTTAGGAATAATTGTCTCAAATTTTAAGTTCTTTCCTAATGATATTTGGACAACTTTTGCTTGGAGACTGCTACTTTTTATGCCAAGCATTCACCAAGTCGTCTCTGAACACACAGTATTTTTTTAAGTTTTTCAGATTGACTTCTAAATTAATAAAATAGTGTTCCTTTTGATGTTAGGGCTTCATGAGCCCACTATATACTTCCATATATAAAAGTGGCTTAAAACTCAATTGTTAACATAGGATAAGACCATTTTGATACTAAAAGAAACTCCATATATGACATCCATACCCCATTGCCATTTTTCCAGTGGAAGTGGGGTGTGTGGTCTTTTACACTGGCCTAAGATGAAGAGAGAGATACACCACAGACTCAAAAACTAGCTAGCTCAGCGGCATAAGCGCCTGCCTTGCAAGCAGGCAGTCGTGACTTCGATCCCCGGTACCGATAAAAAAAAAAAAAAAAAAAATGGTTAGACTGTTAAGGACAGTCAGAAAAGAGATACATTTATTCATATGTTGTCCTCATGTCTCAAACTATCTATCTAGTTTAAGATTTTATGTATGTATGTACGTCTTATTTTAAATGAAGTTATGATTTTAGGTAAACAGATAAAGTGGAATTGCTGAATTAGTCATATAGAGAAATTATCAGCCAGGAATATTTGCATTGTGAGAGGAGCAGTAAAATAACAACAATAATGAGATGATAATGATATAAAGTAGAAGTATTCTTTTAAGTTAGAAAGCATGGAAAAATGCTTAGATAAAACCAGATTTAATGATAACTCAAAAGCAGAAATAAGGCAAAAATTTTATTGTGTTATAAAATAAAATTGTGAAAAAAGTCCTGTGATCATAAAAATCAATAATTAAGGAGAGATGATGAATAACTGAGAATAAATTAAAAAATATAAAATTTTCCCATGACTTAAGTAGATACAATAATTATGACTCCAGAACAATGATCATATACAATGAAATAAAGACAATTTAAAATAATATATTATATACTTCCATAGAGAAATTTAAATCAGCTTCAAATTGTGAAAATCAAGTTTATTATTAAAAATAATGTTTAAATCCACACATTGATCTTTCTTGCTTCAAGTCTCTTAAAAGTTTTCCATGATGTTCAATAAAATAAGATTCAGGAAGAAAAAATGAAAAACCTTAATTGATGTTAAACTGACAAGACAAATTTAAGTAAAATATTAGAACACAGTTTAAAACTATAAAAAGAAAAACCAACTATAAACCTGTATATAAACCAAAATTGTGGCGAAGAGGGTACCAATACAATCTAAGAACAACTGCACATGGCAAGACAAACTACTTTTTTCCTATAATTATCAAACATCTGAAAACATCAAGAAAAAATTAACAAATAAACCAGTCATTCAACTCTAAATGTTTAATCTGAGAAATCTGTTAGTTAAATTAAGTTATGTTAGTAGAAGCAAAGATACATCTGGTTGCATTTTTACTGTTATACCCTAGTAAGTATCACTAACTGTTATCTTTTCAGAATTGAACATCTATTGCCTAATTTATTCAGATATGGAAAGTTTTTAAAATGTGGTTCTGTTGGTTGCTTCCATTGTGTTTTGGACAATGAATAATGTATTATTCTAGTGTCTTCATTTTACTTGTAAAATTAGTATTCCTACAAACTATAAGAAAAATTTTCAAAAGCTGTCTTCTAGAAACAATTCTCCTAGACAGCAGAGAATGCATAGTCTTCCCATCACACTTCTATCCATATGTAAACTGGCTTATTATTCATATCAACCCTAAGATTTACCTACTATTATTATCAATTCCTTTTTGCAGATGAGGAAACTTAGGGCAAAGTACTGACCTGCCTGAGACTCAAAGCCCAAGTAGTGTTATCTAACCTGTCTTGAAATAGTGCCTAATGATCTCCACTTCCTAAAATAAATATATTAATTTTGTGTTGATGTCTTATCAAATAATCATGTTTGTAGTTTAGAGCAAAACAAATATATTCTCCTGAGATTTCTTCCCATTGAATGTGTGGGCACAGTGGTTTTGCCGAAAATGTCAACTGGTCAAAAGTTATTATGTGAAGGCTAGTAGGACCATTTGATTTCTAGACTCCTTAAAGAAAACCTAATTCTTCAAAACTGAGACCCAAAATCTCTATTTATGATGTCAAGGTTTGAGTTGATGCTTTTCCCTCAGGAGGCCCTTAGATACTTCAAACCTGGAAGCTCCTGGAGGTTGTCAGCTTGAGCCAAGTTCTTGCCACTTGGCTTGGGTACTTTTCTCTCCTTCCTGAGACAAAATACCCAATTCCAAAAATTAAAGGAGGAAAGATTTATTTAGCTCACAGTTTGTGGAGGCTTCAATTCATAATCTTCTAGGTCTAAGGCAGGGTGGCTTGTGGTGGAGGGCAACC
Organism: Cavia porcellus; assembly: GCF_034190915.1. Classification (NCBI taxonomy): domain Eukaryota; kingdom Metazoa; phylum Chordata; class Mammalia; order Rodentia; family Caviidae; genus Cavia; species Cavia porcellus. The sequence goes on along the minus strand of NW_026947513.1, from coordinate 41,942,071 downwards.
GTTCATGGCAGCAGAAAACAGCAAAATCAACAAGAACAAAAAGGTAAGAGCATGGAAGAAGACTCTTTCTGTCTCTTACACTGTATACAGGCTATCCACCCTAGAGTGAATGTATCACTCAAACCCATAATCTCAGTCTTGGACTGTAAATCAGTCACAGACTCTAGAAGCCTGCGCCCATGATGCATGAGGCTTTAGAGGGACATCCAATACAAATTATAATATCCTACCTTTGCCCCCAAAGACTTGTACACACCATTTAGGCAAAAGACATTTAGTCCATCTTCAAGAGTTGCCAGAGTCCTAACAGTTTTAGCATTGTTGAAAAATCGAAAGCCAAAGTCTCATTTGAGATGTAGGGCACTCTTATCTGTAAGTGTCTGTACAAGTGAAAAGAAAATTACACACTTCCAGTATTCAGTGGCACAAGATAAATATTATCTTTCCAAAAGGTACAAATGGGAATACAAAGGAATGAAACCAAAAAAAAAATCTAAAGTCCAGCAGAGCAAGCATTAAGTATTGTTGCTCCATGCGGAACATCCAAAGCAATCTGTGGAAAATTGTAAGCTCCAAAATGCTTGTGCAACTCTGCCACTGTGGTGTTTCAGGTGGCGTAGATTCATGGCTACTCTCTCGGGCCCACTTTGCTCCCTCCTCTCAGTTTTCCTTAGTTGATCCACATTGCTGGCTTTTCCAAATTTCTGGGGTCTGCACTGCACACATTGCCTCTCAGTGGCACATTCCCTGGATTTCCAGGTCTTCTTTTGAAATCTGGTTGGAAGCTTCAAAAACCTCAGAAGTTTTGCATTTTGCATGTGCCTAAAACCAGTGCCATGTGGATGATGCCAAGGGCTGCTGCCAGCTGGAGCAGTGGCTAGGTTTTCTTCTCTCCTTACTGTAGGGACTGAGTTGCCTGGATCATTGAGCACTCTGAGTCCAATTCCAAGGAACAAATTCTTCAGGCTTCCAGCATTCTGGAACCTAGTATGACTGTGAACATTCTGGAACGTGGTGCTCTGATACTTTCTCCTCAAAGAAAATCCTTTCACTTTTGCAGTTTTGAGGCTACAAATGGTGGAGACTTGCTGCTTTTTTGTGATGTCATCAGGCTGTCTTTTCTATTTTCCTGTTCCTTCTCAACAATCAAGATCTCCTCAGCTCTGTCTTTGCAGTTCACAGCTTTATTGGAGCTTCATTTAGGGCCAAACTCACAACATTTTAAATCATCCTTCTGGGTTCTTTCCTCTTGATTTACAAACATATATCAGACTAAAAGCCCCCAGCAGTAGCCATGCTACCACCTCAACATTTGACTGCCTTAAAAATTCTTCTTCCAGATTAATTAGTCCACTGCCCTAAGTACTATACTCATGCAAAGCCTCTGAACATGAACAAATGGAGACAAACTTTTTTTCAACCTATAACACATATCATCTGGACTTCAACAATCAATGAATTCCTTCTGCCCTGAAGCAACCTCTGAAGCCTGGTAGCTGGCAGGATTTCTACCAACTTTCTAGTCTTCTGAGTGCTCACCAAACCTTCCATAGAGAACAATCTAACGCATACCAGATTTACTGTTTCAGGTGATATCTGAAAACCTTCCAAACTTTTCCCACAAGCCAGTTTCAAAGGCTCTTGAACCACACGGTCAGGTATAGCCACAACAATGACCCCACTTCTTCGGTACCAAATTCTGTCTTGGTTATTTTTCTCTCATTTCCTAAACAAAATATCTTATCCCCAAAATTGAGAAAGAAAAGAGTTATTTAGCTCACAGTCTATGGAGGTTTTAGCCCATAATCTGCTGGATCAATGATAGGGTGGCTTATGGCAGAGGGCAACAGTTCCTGGTGGCAGCAAACAGCAAAAGCAATGAGAACAAAAAGGGAGAAGCATGAAAGAAGACTGTTTTGTCCTTTATGTTGCATGTCAGCTAGGGTGGGGGTAACATTCGCACCCATTACCCAGTATTGGACCATAAATCAGTCACAAACTCGTGATGCATGAGGCTTAGGGGGACACCCAGACACAAACCATAATGCCTCTATAGGGCTATAGGACTGTTGTGGTTTATATATAGATCCCCACCAAAAGCCTCATGAGCTCATAGGCAAGAATTTGGGAAAATGATTGAATTATATAAGTGGTACAGCTGACTTGCTGTTAGAAGATGGATATGATCAGAGGAGGCAGGTCACTGAGGTATGACCTGGAAGAGTTTACATCCTCTTTTCTTCCCTCACTTTCTGTTTCCTAGGTACTGTGATAGGAGCACGTTTCCTGTGCCTGTGTCCTTTCACTATGCTACTTCTGTATGTAGCCAGATGGCCATGCAAGGCCTGAAACTTTTAAAATGTGAGCCAAAGTAAACTTGGCCTTTAAATTGATTGTGTTGGGAATTCTGTTCCAGCCAGGAGAAAAGTAATTAATTCAAAGAGTGAGGTCCCCATTTCCTGTGTTGGCTATAAAGCAGGAATATTTTGAATTTCTAGAAGCTTTCTGTATTGCCTTGCTCATTTCTCTTTCTCAGTCTTATACAATATTATTTCTTTGAAGGTGGGTTATCCTGATGATGGTACTTCACTATACATAAGTATGTTAGGATGTCTTATCTATAATTTAGATTGCTACTACTGTGACTTCTGTTTTGCTAGCAGACTCTCATTACCTGACTTTGGTTAAGCCAGTTGCCATGTTTGAGAGGTTCAAACAGCAAAGAAGTAAAGGTAGCTTCTGGCCTACAATCAGTGAACAATAGTTAACAAAGATGCTTAGTCCTTACAAGACTAAATTGTACCAGCAACCACACAGACATGGCAATGGATGGTGTCATGATTCAGATATAAAATGTCTAAAGTATCAAAAAAGTCTCATATGTGGTGAGACTTTACAATGACAAATGCATCATGATGATGCTACACACACCACTGGATTAATCAACTCACTGATAAATTCAGACATAAAATCACTGTTAAGAGATGAGTCCTGGTCAGAAGAGATGGGACTCTTGGGGCTTGATCTGAAAGGATATATTTTCGTTCCTGTTTCTCCTTTCTATGCTTCTTGGTTGCCATGGGTTGAGCAGCTTCATTCATTAACCTCCTTCACCATCCTGTCTCTGCTATGGAGCTAGTCAGCTATGCACTGAACCCAGTGAAAGCATAAGACAAAATAAATCTCTCCTTTAATTTGCTAGTGTTGACTATTTTGTTCCAGCATGGGAAAGCTGGTTAATACAGGCAGCTTGTTACTCAGGCATGCAGTGTTACTTGTAGCCATCACATTAATGGTAACTTTTTTTAAAAGTCCCTAAACACAGCACACAGTAAGCTTCTGCCCCACATCATCTGCACATTAATAAATGTGTAAGGTTTGAAGCCACTAGATTTATGGGCATTTCTTGTACAACAAGAGTAACTGGTGTACTTTATTTTGCTTTGGAGATCATTCTCTGTATTGCTAAATGTACTTTTAGTATGACATGCAGCTCAGTCCAGAGTTTTTTTCTCCATTTTTCTACTACTATACTCATTCATTGCTACTACCCACATAAGTCCTGAAGTTCTTGGGGAGAAGGAATGCAAGAGGATAAGAAAATAAGAGACAAACCTGGGGTCAGGTGAAGCCCTTACTCTCCCGATGGGAGGAAAGAAACTGTCCCTTCACTGAATGTGCATTTATTAATACATTTTAGCAACTTAATGTCATTTGACACCCCACTGTCCTAGACTGTTCTGATTATCTTGTGGCTAGGTGTTCTCTGGGCTGAAGGAGCTTCTTCACATGGCTTGCCCTGGACACCGTTTGTCTTGGGCTGGCTATGCTCCAACCCAGCACATGGTCAATTTGCAGCTTCAGTGACTCCCAACAATTCATCAATACAATCACCAAATTGTAGATGCTGTTCTGGTCAATGTTTATTTTTAGGAGAGTTAAAAATATTAAAACAGGGACTAACAGAATAATGGTAAGAAGTAACAAAATATAAAAACCATTTTACTACTTCAGAGATTTGTACATAGCACTGTGCCAAGAACACAGAAAAAAATGCTTTACTCTGGTATCTTCAAGGGGAGATTTCTGAAAGAGATCATTTTTACTTGGATTTTCATAAGATGTTACGCAAACTACAATTTCAATACGGATTTACATAGGAAGATGAGAAAAACACAGAGTAAAAAGCAGCTGATCGGGAAACTGTATATTTATGGAAAGGGCCCCAAGGTAACCAATGGTCTGATAAAGATTTTCACCAAAGTAAAGGCAAGCAAGTTCTAAGTTTTAGAAGGATCTTTATGAACACAACTCAGAATACATGAGAAGATTGGGGACAGAGGACAATGAAAGCAAAAAATCAGCTAATAGTCTAGATAAGAAATACCAGAGCACCTCACCGAGGGAGTATGAAGAGGGAAGAAAAGCAATAGAAAACTTGGACAGGAAGAAAAATAATAAAATTTGGTAACTAATTCAATATTGGAGTCACAAAGTGGCATGAGCCTAGGAGATTTCCATCTTGTGTCTTAGAGAAATGGGTATGTAGAGTTTGACTAACAGGGAAAACAGGAGTACAAGACTTTCAGGTTAAAACTGTAGCTTAGTAAAAGACTAAATTTAGGAGAGTTTGAGAAATGTATGAGGCAGTAGATATCCAGTAGGCATTTCAAATTAAGATTTTTAAGTCAGGAGTTTAGAAAATCATGAATTGCACTGTAGATATACATTTGGAGCTCAACTTCAAAGAGATGAGTATACATGAAATCTCTCAGAGATGTTTTCAGACAAAGGGAAGAAGATGGAGAAGACATAGCTGAGTAGAATAACAACACTTGGAGGCAAACGTGAAAATAAAGAGGACCTGCACACTGAGACAGGTAGAGGGAGAATCAGTTAAGAATGGCCAGAAATTGAAAGAAGAGACATTTTCAAGAAACATTACTGCCTCCCACAAAGCTTTTACTATGAAGTAACTTTGAAACAAATTTTGAAAAAAATAGTATTAAACCTTTAGAGTAGTTCAAATTATAGCAGTAAGTCACTCAAAAACTGACGTGCATATATTTCATTTTTATTTATTAGGATTACTTGGATTATTCATTTTTAGTAAAAAGTAATACACCTTAATATTTGGTAGCATGAGTGTCAGAGCCTTAGGCCTTGGTTAGAATCCAAAGTTTATCAGTTCTTTATATGGATGGGGAAAATTTATTCAGCTGAGCATCAATGTCTCCACTTATAAAACAGGAATTATCGTATGTATTGTAAGTTAGGAAAGATTCAGTGTAAACCAGGAGAATTCCTATAATAGAGGTATGACTCAACAGGAACTATTATACTTCTACATCTCTGAATTATTGTCTTTGGAAACATTACAGCCTTATCACATTATACACATTTTTGCATTTGCTCAATAAAACACATTTTATTAACGGAATTTAAAGTGGCTGATGAACATTAAAAATTATGAAGGGCAAGCGAGGTGTAATGGTGTTTAATTTTCAATGTCTTCCTGGGGAAACACAGGATAGGATAAATGCATAAAGGCTGATATGGCAATGAACGTTTTAATCAGGCTCGTGAAGGCTTACCACTTATTTGAAAGCATCATTTTCCAGGAGTCACCATCCAGACAACCTTGTGAAAATTCAAGAGTATTAAAATGTTTGAAAAGTTCCAGTAAACGTCTTAATAATGATTTATTACAATTGTAAAGATATGCTTTGGAAGATTGATTTTCTTTAAAATTTTTATTTTAGGATTACTGCTGGGTCTTGAAAAATGATGTTTTAAAATGATAATATAAAAAAGCTTGTTGGTATAGCAAGTAAAGGGAAAAGAAGACAATATAGTGGCGATTCATCCTGGACTTTATTTTTCTCAATTGGAGATGATTACGCCAAGGGGGAAAAGTGCTCTTGACAACTTAGACTTTTGCAAAAGATTGTTTGAAGAGTGAGGAGAACTTCATGATTCCCATTTTGTTTTAGAATAAAAATAAACTAAAATCTATTTCTTTAAAAATGTCTCTTTAAATAAATACTTTTATTCCCTCCTTTCTTTCCTTGAACAGCGGTGTTACACTGAATGGATCGTCACACTTGGGTGTGAGAAGCATTGGCTATTAACATGAACAAAGCCAGGCTGGTGAGAAGATCATGAGACTAAAACCAACCCCATATATTTATAGTATAGTCCAATATTTGCTGGACTTTCTGGAAGGGAGGTTCTTCTGTGATGAATTACTTACAGAGTTTGTTCAGAGTTAGATGCTTCTTTGTCAATTATCTTTAAAACCACAATAAAACTTCACAATAGTTATGTGAATCTAAGAAAATTCACATCTTAGTTTAGTGCCTGTATATTCAACGCATATATAACTGAAATATTCTTTTAAAAAAAACTTGTTAATTTATTGTGTTGTAGTCAATGGGAAATTTCATATTTTAAAAATAAGTTTTGTGCAGTAATTGACCAAAATGGAAAAACTTTCAGCTGATTCATTGGTTGAGAAAGCAGGAATAACTAGGTCAGCCTTACTGTAGTACATTTTGTTGTGCATATCTAGATAAACTGAACCATCATTTTTTGCTTAGCTGTAAATACTGCTAGCTGTATGTTGCTTAAATTCCATAAGTATGACTGTGTAAAACAGATTTCCTATAACAGAGAGTAAGTCATGTCTTATTATTTGACACTTTTAATAGTGTTCATGTCAATACTCACAGAAAGGCACACAGAAAGTACCACACTAATCTCATTCTTGTAACACCGCTGTTCATATCTGACTCCTTCCCATTTAGATTATTTTCAACATTCATCTGATTTTCCAGCTGACCTTTTGGGTATTCAAAATGAGCAATGTGAATGTTTCCATGAAAAAAAAAGCTTCAATTATGTCAATCTCTTACTAAGAAAATTTGCTGGTTTTTACTAATACAGTTTTACAACTTAATGTTCTGTTTTCATTGTCCTTGTTGTGTATTTTAGGTAGATTCCTCATCTATCTTCAGTCTGCTTTTCTCAGTGACATGTCCCTCCATCTCTTCCTAGAAAAGTGTTCATTGTTATTTAAGGACACTCAAAGTAATTTTTTAAGAATGTCTTTTATTCACAAAACATGTAAAATCTAATCTCTTGCATAAATATGAATCAATTTCTACTCCTTTGCATTTCTTTGGCACAGAGTATCACTCTTATGGAAATTATTATAATTTATATAATAGTGAATATTCATGTTTCTCTCTCTCTCTCTCTCTCTCTCTCTCTCTCTCTCTCTCTCTCTTTTACTGGGGATGAAACTCCCGACTTCGTACTTCCCAGGCAAGTGCTTGTGCTGCTGAACTAAATCCTCAGTCCCAGGTTTTTCTCGCTTATAGGACATTAGTCTTATGTTGATGAAATGATTTCTAATTGATTTTTCATGTTCTCCATATAATCCAAAGAGCATCTTCCATACTTGGAATAAATTAATGAGTATTTTCTAGTGGTATTGACAAGTTTTAATTTAGACAAATTCATACATCAAAAAGTATAGCCAGTTGAATTACAATGGACAATTTAGCTTAATAGTTATATATGCTAATATTTGGAATCACATCAAGAAAGCAACTGTTTAACTGATGGGCTTGTTTGATCCTTAACCCTGATTGACATTGCACTGGCATAGAAAAGATAAGTATAATGAAGAACATAATCTCCTACACTGAATGTTTTTGTTTCTTGATGTTGTATCTGAGCCACAATGGCTTTGAGAAAACAGGCCACTTTTATTGAATTACATCTAATAATGTTTGAAAATAAATGAAAGACTGCATTTTTAAATATCTTGGAAACATTATTCTAATTTTGTTGCCAACATTCTGCTATCCCATTTGCTATCAGCATCTATTCTTGTCTTCTATTTTAATATATTTGAAACATATTTGCAATATGGTTCCAATGGCAGCATAAAATTGAGTAATTAGAAGTGATATTCATAAAATACATTAATTTTTCTGATTCAATCGTGGCATTTTGTGATGTAGGAAATTGAAATACATGTTTTATTTTTTACAATCAAGGCCTCATCTTACTTGAATCTGGTCTCTCAGCTACTGTTTGGCTGACACTGTGTGTGTCGGCCATTTTCTTATGCCTTCATCTATAAAATGAGGGTCACATCTTTTATCCCAATTTTTAACATTAAACTTTTTTGCATGTAAAGAGATTTAAATTGTTCCTGTCACATAGCAAGCACTCAACAGACAATAATAAATATAATTACGCTGATTATACCTAAGCTTTCTCATTCTTTTGACTATACTGATAGCTATTCTTAACATGGATTATTCTTTTCAACCTGTGACTGTAATTAGAGACGGGCACAGGTTTCCTAGTTTGGGCCATACTACCAATGATAACATCACTATTAGTTGCCACATTGTGGTTTTTTTTTTTTGGTCATTGAGATCAGGTTATTTGTGTATATATATATAGAAAATAAAATGTTTGTTATTTTTAATCAATGCATGGTATCAGTGATAAGGGATTTCATTCTCTTTGCCTTTAGTAAATTAGTAATGTTATTTATTCTAAAATATTACATTTCTAAGGCAGAAAACAGTTATACATTTTAAAAACTTGGAGTCTGAGCCCCTAGAAAAGCATACAAAGTCCTTGGTTAGATTCACAGTGGTATAGAAATGGGATGGGTTTTAAGGTGATTGCTTCGATTTGGACAAAGCATAGTGAGATTAAAAAGGATGGGCAGGGAAAGATACTAGCAGAGTCTGATATTTATGTAGAAGGGTTCATCTTCCTATGACTTGATGAGAATGCTTGGTAGCTTATGATGGAACATAGCTTTTCTCCTGTTGAGAATAAAGATAAATGAGAAGCCAAGAGCAGGTACCAGAAAGAAACAGGATTCAATATCCTATAACATCCATGAAATGGAACTCAGACTCAAAGCAGTGTCTTCAATGTATATGGATGTTTTTATCACTGATGAAATTTTGAGGTTGTTTACATGGGCTTATGTAGTCTATTACATTTTCACATGCACCGGATATTTCTGATTTTTTAGTTTGCTTTGTTTAATATATTGGTAATTCACACTTATATAGGACATATGGGTAATTTGTCCTTGTGCAGGAAACATAATGCTTTCAAACATAGGTATTCTGTTCACATTCAAGAAAGAAGAATGAGAGAGCACCGCTCAACTCATTACAGGGAAGCATGCAGTCCCCAAAAGCTGCTAGTGGACTTCTGTTTATACATCATTGTCCAATGTGACTGAGAATGGTCACTGCAATTGCAAAAAAAAAAAAAAAAAAAAAAAGAGAAAGTTGTTACTTAGCTTTTCCTAGCCTCTGAATTGAAAGAAGGTCCCACAAAATAAAGGTCTGGAGATGAGTTATTTTCCAGCCAAAAAATAAAAAGTTGCTATATCAAGAGATCTGCAAGTCATATCATTTAAGAAATAATTATAAATTTAAAATGATTAGCTAACATTATTAATTAGAAAAGATCATTCAATTTTTCTGTAGAAATTAGTTCTCTATCAGGAAAAAACAATTATGGCAAAAAAGAGTTACTCCCAGTAGAATGGAGTCTTTATGAAGAAGAAAATACTCATGATTCAACTTCAGGTAGAAAATTTTGCAGCACAGTTTACTGTGGATATTGTGTAGGAAATTCATAATTAATTCAAAGAGAGGACAAATTGACTCCTAATTCTCACCAACAATTTATGATGTAACTTTAATGTCCTTAAATCCCTTCAGTTAATGTCAACACAACTTGTAGACTTGCTAATATAGGAGCAAGTTTATATTAGGCAGACTTATAAAATTACTTTTGGAAAGGCTTTTCACTTGACTCTCAAAAAAGAGATATTATTTCTATGAATATAATTGCTTAAGCATTTAATAAGTTAACTTTATGGAAAACTTTGGAAATCTGTAAGGTAACTTCGGAAATCTGTAAGGTAACAATCTGTAGGTAAGGTGACATATGAAGAATATCCATTGTTTTACAATACTTCGATTACAATCTGACCATTGGATGTGTTTCAAAGTTATACTATTGCTCTCATAACTCATGGAATATAGTTTGTAATAACAATCATCTCCTCAAATTGGTCATTACCAAAGTTAATGACCTGCTTATTAGAACATCAACCTTGGCTTCGCCTCAGTCTCTTAATGAGCGCATCTGTCATGTACTACTACCGGGTAAGAGTCTCTGTGTAAAAGGCAGCTTCAGCAATGATGGCACCATTAATGCGACATCTCTATATATTTGGATGGATCATCAAATCTGCGTTGCCCTATCACAAACAGTATCCTGTGAGGCTGTGAGCAGTTTGGCAGGCCCAAATGGTAAAATTTAATCAGCACATAGAACTCCATTAGCCTCCTTTGTGGAACATTTGTATAGAAAATTATTTATCATCACCATTGAGAAAGATAATCCCATAAAATAATTTGCTGTGCCTTCACACGCAAAAGCCATTCCTATCCTATTGATAAACAAAGCTGCCCAAAATGCAAGCTCTTCCAGCAGACACGCGGTCTTCCTCTGCATTAACTTGTTCAGTAGGTCAACAAATACTGCTCTATTTGTTGAGCAAATAGATGCCATTTAGAAAGTTGGTAACATGTTGAGGCTCCTAATTGGACATTTGTAGTATTTACAGGCATTGAAATATTGCCGTTTGAAAAAAAGGAAAATGTGGATTTATCATTTTTCTAAAAGGAGCTGATAAATAAAAATAGAATTTTTGAAGTTTTCTTTGAAAATTTTAGATGGTAGGGGGCTGGGGATTTAGCTCAGTGGCATAAGTGCCTGCCTTGCAAGCAGGCAGTCCTGAGTTCGAACCCTGGTACCAATAAAAACGAAAAAAAGACAAAAAAAAAAAAAAAAAAAGAAGAAAATTTTAGATGGGCAGATCATGACACGTTGACAAATACAACAAAATAAACAAACAAAAAAACCAAAATGTGGTCTCTCCTATATTGTTAATTTTTGTGGTTTGAAATGAAATAAAAAGCAAATTAGCAAATATCTAGCAAAATGTGGGTGTCAGGAGAAAAATGCTATTTAATTCTGATGTAACATTAATCCTCTAAATAATCCTGTAGAAAACATGAATCCCTTAAAAGAGAAGTTTTACCACCTATTTTTAAGGATAAATACATTTTATTATTCTTCTAGGTCCATTTTAATTATCATGACTGATAAGATAAAGTGGTCTTTAAAGGTGTAAATATTATGAGTTGTCTTATGAATCTGGGATTCTTGGATCTTTGATGGAGATTGACCTGTAATATCACACCATTAGCTTCCAAAAAGGAGTTTAAAAATAGAAATAATCAAATAGTGTCACAAAGCCTATTGTCACCTTTTGTATTTTGACAAGCTTTGTATTGGAAAAATGCAAAAAGGTTACTATTTTTCCATTAGGATAAATCGATCAATTTCCTTTGAGGAACAGTTTAAAAGGCTTGCAGAATACAAATTTTATTTATAAACACCATGGCAATGGGTATAACATTGTTCTTAATTACATTATATTGTAAACTCTTCTCTCTAATTTACTAAATTGTCTCCTCATGCCCACCTGTGCATGACATGACCCCTACCTTCCTCTTCAACCTCCTTTTTACATGTTTTCTGTGCTAGTGAGTCTACTTTGGGAATACAAGGTGTACCACCACATCTAAGGGCCATACCGCCCTAGTAGTTGCACTATCTCCCTCCATTTCTTTAATTTTTTATTCAAGTGTCAATTTTCAGGGATTTTTTCCATGATTAATTAATGCGCAATATTATCTTACTTATTTTTCCACTTTTTTTTTCATACAAGTCCCTTGAAACACGTCTTTGACTTTCACATATCATATCCCAGGTGCCTTCAATAAAGTCTATCATGCAGTTTAAAATACACACAAGATCCAAATTAATTAGTGCAAGTCTCTGCAGGGATGACTGAAGCACAGATATATATATATAATCAAGCCAAAAATAGTAATAGCATAGTTTTCAGAGTTTTGGAAAATTATAGGTGTTATATCCATGTAGTCAACACTCAAATGAAGATACAGACCAAAGGCCATAGCTTTTTGAAAAGAAATAAAACTATTTCTTTTTTAAAAGTATCTATAGAATCAATATTTTGCTTCCAAGATGAACTCACAAAATCATAAGTGGTAAAAGATGATATTACATCTATTTGACATGCAATTTGATATAGGAATATTTAATTTATTTAGAATACCTATTAAAACCCTCAGCAAATATGAAAAACATGAGTTTAAAAATAAGAAAACGTAACAATAAATTCATCCTTCCAGGTGATTTATTTTGATTGTTTTGACTATAACTAGGTGAAAGTTTTGAAATCTTTGTGTTCCAATGTATGTTGTTTGGGTCTGATTCAACAGATACATTCATTTTTAACTGAAAGCCTCAAAATCTTCTAAAAATGATGCATTCACAATGAAGATAGTATTTCTCTGAAGTTCACTTCACTTACAGCTGCCATCTATCCTGGTTCTCCCAGCAGAAGCCTGCTCACCTCTAACTATTGCAGTGTACTTGCAAGGGGGACCCACTTCTGCTCTGAAGAAATTCTCATGAGTGACAGTTACACAGTCATCCAACTTTTTGGGAGAAATATAAGTACTAATCTTTTGGTACTGTGAAGCTCCTTTAGCTCTCTATTATTTTTCCCCTAGATAATGGATTTTAATTTTAAAAAGCAGGTGTGCTTTCAACAAATAAGAGACAATGCAACAGACACTGATTACTGCCTTGACCTCATTATGTTGATAAGGGCATTTATGAATATTGTCTAAGTTCAGGTAATAAACACCCCAGGAAGAAGATTAATGACACATTTAGCTTCAGTGGGGGGCCAAGCAGGTTTTCTCAAAAGGAAAAAGAAAAGAAAAAAGAAAAAGAAAAGAAAAAACAGTTCAACCTGGTAAACCTTCTGTCGTGTCCATATAAAACCAATAAATCATCATGTTTTTACAAACAGAATATAATTTAAGAAGAGGCAAACAACTCGCTGAGCATTCAGCAATTGGATACAGTCACTGTTTTGCCAAAGAATAACAAACTCAAAATGTAGTCATTTGTATCAGCAATTTTCTGTACTCTTTTAGCCTCCTGCTGTGATGCTGCTAATCTAGATGTTACTGCAGGCTGACACCAAAGACAGCCTTATGACAAATTTATGAACTGATGAGTCATTTTCTGCACTCTTCAGCTAATGAGCAAAACAAGTCATTATTTTTCAGCTTGATTGACTCTCCTTTATTTAATATTGGAAGCATTATTAATTCTGCTAAACTTCTTTTCCATAAAATAACTCTATGCTAAGTCCAAAAGCATCTAAAGGCTAATGACACCTGAGATAGCTTTGCACGCATGGGCTTTTGATTCACTAGTCAAAATGCCATTACTGCTTAATAAAAGATGGTGATCTGCAATTACAGGCTGGGTCACCTGATAGATGAGAGGAGTAGAGTTTGCCCTTCTTATCCCCAGGCTCTCCATCTGAAAAGTCAACCAAGAGCAGACCTAAAACCTGGGGAGCAAGAGGTGGAAAGCGGAACAACTGGATCTGTACTGAACATGAGGCATTTTGTTTTCTTGTTATCATTCCCCCAAATAAGGTGTAACAAGTAATCACATAGCTTTTGCATCATATTTTATATTATAAATAATTTAGACAAACATATGTTTAAAATGTAACAGAGAATATATGTAAATCATATGGAAATAGCAGGTCATTATTTGTACCTGGCTGGACAACCACAGATTCCGGTATTTGCAGGGATGGGACAGAGCACACGAAGGATGATTGTGTGCACTATATTAGAGGAAAGACATCAATGTAAAAGGCAGTTAAAAATGAGGCACTGAAGAACAGGAAGTGAATGCATGAGCTAGGCAGGACAGCTGGGGAGATTCAGAGGAGCGGGGTTCTCTGTGGATGTACAGGGCAGTTTGGAGTGTGAAGCAGCTAAGCGAGCTTCAACTGTCAGCTCCTTTCAGATGTCTAAGGAAGCACAGCAGGCCGAATGTGTTAACTCACTCTGGGCTGCAGTGGGCTCTTCTCATTGGATATGAGTTTGATTTAAGAATTTGAGAGGAAGTCTGTGAGGTTCCAGTGTTAAACATCATTTCCGGCCTATGCATGCTTTCTATGAAACTGTGGTTGATTCCTGAATGCACTATTGAGATAGTGACAGGGAAATTTTCATAATTATTGTGAATGTTGTGAAAAATGGTTAAAAGGAAAGGAGAAAATCTGCAATGACTAATTAAATTTCAGATCTGACCTTTTATGACAAATCTTAAAACTTCAGTGAGAGTAATAATTTGAAAGCATCAGACTCTAAAATTAGAGACACTCTTTGATGTTATATATAAATATATAAGCAATTATATTTAAAGAATGGACATTCTGATTAATTATTTTAATGAGTTATGAATGCTAGTAAAAGTCTTTCTAAATATAAATATTTTGTATTGGTAATAAATAAAGAACTGGGTAATAAATACTGTTCTATGTTATTTATGTCTCCATATTTTGTGTTAAAATTTGTCTATACAAATATATTACTTTGGGAGGGCAGAATAATGCTCCTTCCTGACCTGAAATATACCCATATCCTAATTCTCATATGCCGTGAATGTTAATCTTACATTTGCAATGTATATGTATCAAGAAGGAATTTTCAATGTTTTTAAATTAATGAGAGAAAAAGAGAGAAGGAGAGAGAGAGAGAGAGAGAGAGAGAGAGAGAGAGAGAGAGAGAGAGAGAGAAAATAAGACTGCCTTTGATTAACAGATAGACCCAACCTAAGTACATGCATCTTTAAAATGAGTAAGTTTTTTAGTCATGGTCAGAAAAGGGGTAAACATAACTGAAGAAGAATGGTCAGAAAATGCAAAGTTCCTGGTTTTGGATAAGGAGGAAGGGGAAAAAAAAGCCAAAACCAAAGGAGCCATGTAGCTTTTAGAATCTAGGAAAGCCAAGAAATGATTTTTCCTTTGAGGTCTCAAGAATGAATGACAATTTTGCCAACACCAGGAAGGAGACCCATACCCAATAGGTCCAGCAAAATACAGAGGAGTCCTCCATTCTACAAACCTGACACTAATGGACTTTCACGCATTTTAAGACACTAAATTTGTGGTAATTGGTGTGACAATGGTAGAAAACTAATATATTACTTTTCTTATGCAGAATCGGTGGTAAGAAGAGTTCTAAGAATAACCTTCCATTTCTCAGAAAGATTTGCACTCAGTTCCTCAGACTGTTAAGACAAGCCATTATACCAGATATGTTAATTCTTGGCAAAAGGATTCTGCTGGTGTAATCAAGGCTACTAAGCAGTTGTCCTTAAGAAATTAAGACATGATCCTGGATTATCTGGTAGGACCTTATATAATCAATTAAAGTCTTTGAAGAAAAAATGTTTTACTGTTCCATGAAAGAGGGAGACAGAGCACTTGAAAGTCAAGAAAAACAGCTCTCCATTGATTGTTTGAAAATAGCATGGGCCACACGAGGAAGAATGTGGGTTTCCTCTGAAACTGGAGGGCAGTCCATGGCTAACACAGCAAAGAAATGGGAGTTCAGTCCCAGAGCACGAGGGCCTGCACTCCACTGAAACAGCAGGCGCTACCCTGGGGCCTGCAGACAGCGGCTCATGTCGGCTGACACCTTCATTCTGTCCTGGTGATACTCGGAGCAGAGAGCTTGTGGAGTGTATCTGGCTCTAACCTGAAGACTAACATGTTTTTTTGCAAATTATGGTAAATTGTTGTACAACAATATAACATTAATTCAAAACTCTGCTTTATTTACTATCACGTATCACTTCTCAGCCTTTTGGCTAAGATCAGGCTAAGATCTTGCTACTGTCCTGTAGCAGCAAGTATGTATACAGCACAAGGACACCAAGAACAGCACAGTCTGTGAAGAGAAACAAACTCTACTTAAATCTGTCTCTCCGTTTAATAGGTTTATCAGCATGCACAATGCGTTTAATTTTGTTATATTTTATTTCTGCACTTTACAAATGAGGCCAAATGTGCCTGCCTACCATGAAGGGATGAAACGACTTTCAGGAAATATACATGGTAATGCTGGGGCGCTGCAGGTGATCAACCAACAAGAAAGTACACACTGAAGTCTTCAAGAGCCCCTAAATTAATACCTTGTCTACCTTCTGGTTTGTAAATGGAGAAATAAAGTAAAACATAATCCAGGAGGTCAATACAGGACTATTGTGTTGGCAGCCAGGTTGGAGCATGTGGCTATGCCTATGAGTTAAATGGACTGTTGTTGTGGAAACCCTGAATTAGGAAGAATTTGTCAGCCAGGGCAGCTGTTTTGGGGCAACTACAAGGGTCTGGAATAGAGGAGCAAGGCCGCTGGCCACTGAAGGCAGCTTGATCTTATGAGAAGAAGCATGAAACTGAGCCTCCAATGGAAGTGATCTCTCTCAAGTTTGTTGTTCAGATCAATCTTTTTAAGATTTTGAAAAAAAGAGATAAAGAAACAATGTAGAAAGACGAAGAAGGTCTGCTTAGAGAAAATAAATCTTAACTCATTGAAATTAGGGGTTAGGTGCATACATGGTCACTAAGACATTTGATAATTCTTTCAAAGAAAGTAAAACCATAGTTCAGCAAAGAAGGAGGAGGAGGAAGCCTTGAGTCCATGTCTGCTACTCTCTAGAACTTTTGCAATATCTGTCATAACTACTCTGCCTTCCAGAAATGCAGATACAGAAAGCAGACAATAAAGCAGCACTTATAGAAGGACTACTCAAGTTCAATCTACAGCTTTTTCTGATAGTCTATCTAAGAGAAAAATGCTGGTTTAAAAGGTTTCATAAATATTTCATTTAAATGAATTTATCCTATTACACTAAGAAAAAATGCTACTAAAAACAGATAATTTTGGTGAACTATACTACTTGATAATTTATTTGCAGAAAATAAATACAATGGAAAAGAATAGCACTTCAGCCTCAGGAAAAAAAAAAAACTGAAATCAATTTTCTCCAGTTTTTAGGTCTAAATCGAACATTTTACTGACAGATTTCACAAATTTCTAAAAGTCATGTATTTTTAAAAACAAAATTAGCTACAAATTCCATAATTACAAACTATATTCAAGTTCTATTAGTTGTTTAGTATGACCAACAAAAATAAGTTAATAAGAAACGGATATTTCTAGATGATAGAAATCTGCAAAAATTGATGACTTTGTTGCATGACATTTTGTGATGCTTCAATGATGATTATCTTCTGATTTGATGGTTACCAAATCTTCTACTCTTTCACATCATAATGTGAGAATGCATTACTGAGTGGCAATAATAACTCCTAAAATATGTTTTCCTTTAAAAACTATCGTATTTCACAAAGTGGAAGAAAACATAAATTTTGCATGAGAGCCCCCTGGATCAGGGGAGTAAAGCCTTAGAAAAGTTTGCTTTTTTCTAATACGTGTCGCTGAGCAATCAGCATTTTGGAGGCAGTGGCTGGAGTAGGATGTCAGTGCTCTTCTCTACTCCACCTTGGGACTACAGGCAGAGGCAGACTTCAAATGCTTTTGCCCTTTTTACATGCAAAACTCCTGTGACTAAACTTACCACTGTGAAACAGTTGGCCATCTTCCTAGTTCTTTGACCAAAATATTTATTGTCATGTGATCTGTGGCTCCTCAATACACACTGATTGGTCTGAATTAAAATCTGTGAGCTGTAAATACTGTAAAAATATGGGAGAATCTTCAGAATGATTACAGGATTGCCAGAAAGCTGGTAGAACACACTTTGATGTCACTGGGTTACACATTGCCAATGTTTTGATTTAAAATTCTTCCTAATCATGACAGTAACTTCATCATCCTGTAGGACTCATTTTAAAACACTAGGTGGCTACAATCTTATATTTATTTCCTGCTGATTTTAAGAGAGTCCTTTATGATATCAGTAGGAGCTTTTACATAGATTCTAGTATTTCTCAATTTATACGTCTTTTCACTGGTATTATCTTTTACCTTGCCCCTCAATATTTTTGTAATGGCTGTGTGATAGTGGTTCAGGCGCAGTATTATGAAATCAATTCAAAAGGCTAACTAACATTTTCTTTTATTTACCAGTAGGACTACAAGACTATCTTTCTTTGGAGGCGTGATATATTTGGATGGTTACTTTTATCTTTTGTCTCTTGTTTTGTTGTTATTGTTGTTTGTTGTTTTTCTGTTCTGAGACCTTGACACAGTAGCTTCAGAAAAGCTCTAGACCTTTATAGGATTTTTTTTTTTTAAATTTTGAAACAGGGTCTCACTAAATCACTAAATTGCCCAAACTGGGCTCAAACATGCTGTCCTCCTACCTGGGCTTCCCAGAGCACTAGGGTAACAAGAGTGCACCATCACACCTGCCTCTACTTCCGGCATCTTGAAATTATCAATGTTTCTTTCATGTTTACCTTCTCTGAAATAGAAATTTTGCTTTTCATAGGATTTATTATCTATCTATCCATCTATCTATCTATCTATCTATCTATCTATCTATCTATCTATCTTTGATGAAAAGTATACCAACAGACCCTTGTGAGAAATTGTAGTTCAAAAGATATTTAAAGAGGTATAAAAAATCCAAATAAAATGTACAACCAGGTGTTTACAGAAAAATCTGCCTTTCTTTATTGATACTGGTTGATCTGATTAAATTCAGCAAACTGGAGCTCAGGCTCATTAGTCTCAGAAAAATACACAGAATGAGTTATTTAACTTTATCTTACATTCATTTTCATAGCTACTACATGTTTACTGATTTCCTGGTATATCAGACACTGTATGGACGCTGGAGATGGGGACAGTCCAGGGAAGGTGTGGCCCATCTTGCTTGGCAAAAGTGTTTTTTTCTTTCTTTTTTTGATTTTTCAACATGCATCAACATCATAGCTATTATTTACAGTTATGATATTACTACATTATTTTTAAACAAAAATTATCATAAAATTGTTAATTGATAAAGGAAATAGGGTTAAAGAATTTTAACAGCAAGTTTTCTCCTCTATGTACTGCCAGAATTTCCTTCCTTTAAACCAGTCTTTGCCCCTCCTTACGAATGCAAAAACCTATCCATTCTTCCACCCTTTTATTTGAAATATAAGTAGTTATTTAACTATAACTTTCTCTTTCCTCTAGTTGCTTTATTCTTCCTTATTTTGCCTCCATTTCAATGTTTTGTTTTCTTTTTTATCTTTTTTCCTTCCTTTCTTCCTTTGTTATCTTTTTCCTGTCTTAATTTCCATTTTCCTTCATTCCTTTTTCTTCCTTCTTTACTTCTCTTCTCTCCTTCCTTTTTTTAATTTTATTTCTTTTTTATAAATATATTAAATCTTGTGAATCAGTTAAAAAGATTCACCAAGTACATACTATATAGTCTTTCACTTAAGTTATTTGCTCTCTAATCCTTCACACAGATATTTTCAGTAACTTCATTTTATAAATAGAGTAAATGAGCCTCAGAAAACTTAAGTGACATGTTTAAGAACATGGAAATAACAAAAAGCAAAATTCAACACAGAAGTCTACAAAGATCTCCTACAAAGAGTGTCATTCATTAACTTTAATGCATAGAGTCATATGGACTTTTGAACAACTGCTGTTCTTCAAAATTATTGCCTGAGAAGTTTTTTCATAGAATGATTAGATTATTTGATTAGATTATTAAAAATAATGTTTTAATTAACTATTAAATCAATTTTAAGAAATACTATAATTTTAAGTTACAATCTCATTTTTTTTTTGTCTTTTTCCTTTTTATCGGTACCAGGGATAGAACTCACAACTGCCTGCTTGCAAGGCAGGTGCTTATGCCGCTGAGCTAAATCCCCAGACCCAATCTATTGATTCTTTCAAAGGTTCTTACTTCATTTTATCCTGCAAAGTTGTCTATTTTTCTATTTATTACCTGACTATGCCTAGTAATGATATGCAATAGAAAATAAACACCAAATAAAAATTTTCCTCTTAAAATAAGAAATAGTAAAACAGAATGGAGAATTAGGAAAGAATATAATGTCTCTTACCATGGCAACTACTATTTCTCAAACCTCTGATTTTTTATTAGACACTGATTTATTATTTATCTTTAAATATCATAATTACTTTTCTCATGAAGACGTTTTTAAAGATTAGACATGAATCACTGTAGCTTGCATTTATTCCCGGAAACTGATACAATTTTAATCTTGATTCCCTTTTTATTACTAAGAGAAAAAATAATTTATTCATTTTTCATGTAACTTTGCCTTTCTCCCCCTGTTATGGCCAAGTCATGATTCAGTTTGTTTCTAACAAGCTGAAGTGGCATCACTCCTAAAAGTACATTTGAGTGATTTCACCACTTTTAGGCCATGCAAAATTAATTATGCTTAAGTTCATTGTGTAAAGCCTGGATCTTCCTGTGAATTATCAACCCTTCCACAGCATTGCTACAGCAAATACAAACACCAAAAGGAAACCTAGGATTTGGAGGGAAATTTGTCTACATCAGTGGTCACTGACTGCAAGGAAAAAAGAGTTAGGCTTGAAGGCTCAGGGAGGGAAGTTTTTACGGGATTTGCAAGCAAGAAATAGAGCACTTGGCTATCTTTGATTGGTTCTTACAATATGCATCATAGTGACCAGCTGTGTATCACAGTGGCCAGCTGTTTCTAAGAAACAGAAGTAACAATAACCATAACAATAACTGTTACCTGGGCAACTAACAGAAACCGAAGTATACAAGTGCAGGAGGGAGAATATTTTCTGCTATAGAATATAGGATCAAATACTGATATTTAGGGTCTGAATAAAGGTTTTTACAATATACTCTGAGTAACTAAAATCCCACTTCAGAGGTCTCAGTTCTTATGATTAAAAAATAAAGCATGTGTCCTACGTAGTCTACAAAAATAAAACATATTTAAGGAGGCAAAATTCCCACACAACATTGTCAAGTTACAATCACCAAATATTTCCATACACAGGAAAGTAAGGCTCATAGAGGATATTGAATGATTGTCCAAGAGACTTTAGTGGCACACAGTAAACCTTGAGGGGAGAGAGAGAGAGGTGTTGATGAACCCCACTCAATTAGGCAATTTTCCTCAAGGTGATATTCTCAGACTCAAGCATTTTGGAGCTATCTCAGTAGAATCAGATTCTTAGTAGCAGTGAGGTTTTTATGATCAGTGAGCGCTTTCTACAATATCCTCTGAACAGTGACTGTTCCCAGGCAGTGAAACAAGGGTTTAGGAATCTCCAGAAGAACCACAGATACATTTCTAGATCATATTTCCAATGTGCAGAGAATGTCCCTGTCACTACTATGATCAAAGCAGGAATAAAAGACTAGTAGTCAGAAGAAGACATTGTAGGAAAATGGTCTTTAAATGACATGGACTTATAAAACTCATTGGTTTACAGTCTACTTTACATGACTTTTAATGTTAAAAAATCCAGATCAGTGTTGTTCTGAAGAGGCAATGCTAAAAAATGTAATTATTCTGTTACACTGTCAAGTAAATTCATGCTGTTTATGCCAGAGGCCCCCTGGAAGTCATTACAGTGCCCAGTGCCTTTTTATTTATTAGGCTGATTAAGGGCAATTGAAAATCAAAATTTTGCTCCCTGGAAGGTGCCCTGGACCACGAGTAACCACAAAAACTGGACAGTGCCAGGATTTTTGTTATACTTTCACAGACATACACAGTTCTCAGAATTTAAAATAAAAACAACAAAACACACACAGAAAGAAGTTTGGTTTCAGTTGTTAAACATTCCTGGAGGAAGCTACGGTTCATTTCTCAGTGATAAACTCATCAAAGATTGTTGCCCAAAAACAAGTGGAATCGGATGACTGACTTGAGTGAAAAGACTTTCATATTATCCGATGCAGAGAGAAAAAAATCTTCCCAAAATCAGTGAAGAAAGAGATAAAGAAGTTGCAGAACACATAGCAAACGCTAGTACCCATCACTCAGGCCAGTTTCTCTGTGAGAAAGAGATCTTTCTCCAAGCTTTTTATGCTGTGTCCACGCTTTCTGGTCCAGAGCTCCATCAATGTAAGAAGTCGAAGAACCATGGACTGAGGCATAGGAAGGGAGGCAGGTGTTCCTGGGTAGGATAGAGTGCCCATCACTGGACTGCAATCTTTAATCATCCTATGATGAGTGTGAAGTCAAGGCCTCTGGAGACTCAGAGGAAGATCTAGTCCCGATCTCTCCTAATTTCAGTGGGGTGCTGGGAACCCTTTGCTTTTCTGTCTTGCCACCATCCCACTGTGGGGAAACCTTTACCCCCACTGTCCCATAGCCTGTGTCCCTCTGTAGGTCATCATATTTCTTCCTCCTTATTGTGTCTATATTGTGTTCTTAAGGACACTCGTCAATGAGCTTAGAGACAACCTTAAAAAAATCTTGTCACCTTTAACTAATTTAATGTATCTGCAGAGACTGTATTTCCAAATATTGACACATTTTAGAATTCCAGGTGAATATATGTCAGGAAGAGATTGTAGAAAAATCTTGTTAACCCTCATGCTTAACATATTAGAAAGTATTTGAAAGAATACTGTCATATGTTTTTGCTATTAAAAGGTCTTTTCATATCCATGTACTTATTCTGTATTTTAGAGATTTTTTGGAATGGTGAGAAGAAAGAAATATCCATGGGGAGAGATTTCATGAAACTAATTACAGGTGGCTTTTGATACTTCCAGACTTGTTAGAAAATTATTTATATTTCTTATGTCAGTATGATTTCCTGACATAACAAATAAGGAAAAATAACAGCACTGTTTTACAATATTAAACATACTCTAAATAGCTGTGGAGTAAGAAAACTTTTTCACAACTGCTTTTTTATGAGCCACTGTGACCTCTTTAATGTAAGGCAGACGATGGCTGAGAAGGGGTTACTTATTCAGGGATAACGACAATTTCTCGATATTCTTTTGAGTCTAATGGAATATGATGAACTAGTTCAGGGAAATGGGTCAAAAGATGGAAAGATGTATGAGGGAAGGAGGGAAGGAGATAAAAAAGGAATGAAGATGCATAATGTAAATGTGCCAGTTCCCACAAGGAGTGTAAACATTATGCATTGCACACATGTGCTTATCTGTCAGTGCCTACTAGAGTTATATACAAATACCAGACAGGCTGCAGTGTCTCTTCCACTGAGTCAGATGTGGAAGAATGCAAAAGCACTCTGTGTACTAGAGAAGTGAAGGATCCAGTCCAGGGCCTGGCTTGGCAGTGGTGTCCCCTGACCCGTATCCAGAGGCTGAATGATCTATCCTAGAAGCCAGGAGATGATGTCCAAGGTAGGGATTAGAAGATAGGAACTCATCCATAGAAACAGAAGTGAGACTTTCAGGTGCAAAGTGGGTCTTCTAATTTTAGTATATACCTTCAGTCACACCCAGCGCTGTAGTAATCTTATTCAGTTGAGTGTTTCTTATTGAAATTGACAAAATCAGTTAACCAAAATGTATTCAAAAGGAAGAGAATCGGATGGATGGGGGCGGGGCAAGAAAAGGAAAGGGATTTAAAGATGAATTGAAATGTTTTTGTACTTGTATGAATTCTCACAATGAATGCAAACATTATGTATTAGACACCTGGACTATTAAAAAAAATAAGTGTGTTGGTTACTTTTTTTGTTGATGAGACAAAATACCTGATGCCCAAAGTTAAGGAAACAAAGCTTTGTTTAGCTCACGGTTTATGGAGGTTTCAGCCAGTAATCTGCTGGCTCCAGGCGGGGGTGATATGGCAGAGGAGCAACATAGTTCAGGCAGCAGCAGGAGACAGCAAAAGCAGCAAGACCAAAACAACAACAACAACAACAACAACAACAACAACAACAAAAACCAAAAAAAACAAAACAAAACAAAAAAAAAAAAACAAAAATAAAAATGGAAGAGAGAGCAACCCTGTTTTCTTCCTTTGTATTGTAAGTAGGCTACACACTGATGGTGTGAGTCTAGTACTCTGACCATTTCCCTGCAGCTCTTTTTCTTTTGTAGGAACAGGATGTTTACAAAGTGAGGCCCCTGGCCCCCTGCTGAGTTAGGCTGAAAACACTGTAAGCTCCTGAAGTGAGGGAATGAAAACTAGAGGTCCAGCAAGCTGTGTTCAAAAAGCCTTCTTTCCATGACTGCAGGAGGTTTTGGGGGGGGGGTATCCATACACAAACCATAACAATAACTAAATAATGTACTCCTTTTCCATGTATGCTTTCCCTTCCACTGGCTTCATAAAGAGGATAATTGTGATCTTAACTGTGGAGCTGTAACATAGAATGGGCCAAGTCACAGATTAATACTCTGAGAAGTGATGCCTACCAAATGAGAGCATGAGTTTTGCGTTTTTTGATTAAGATTAGACTGCCATTTTTTTTTCTGGAGATCTATCTATCTATCTATCTATCTATCCATCTATCTATCCAAATTATGCTAAATGTACCATGAAGATGCAGTCTCAAACAGTGATTACAGAATGTCAATCTGCATCATAATACAGATGTTCAGATTTGTACAAAGCAATATAAAAATGTTCTCTAAAATTTATCATTTGAGACTAGCTTTTTAAAAAATGCTTTAGATAAATTTATACATATAAGTTTGTGTGTTTGGGGAGACTGCCACATTACATAATCACACAAAAATATAATTTTAAGGCTCATTTTATTATAAAAAGTAATCATTCATTTTGAATTATATTCTGGTTCTTTTGCCTTCTATATGACAGGTGCAAGGAACTGCTTTTCTGTTTAATCCCAATGAAGAATATATTTTTATTTATTTTCTGATGAAGAATTTAACAGTCATTTTTAGTGCTTCCTGTTATTTTAAAACAGAAAAATTCTGTGAGTTAATGATCCAAGGGTAGTAGATTTGGTCCTTTATAGAGGCAGTTTTGGTATTCAGTCTCTGTGATAAGTCCATATGAAATGAATTCAGTGGTATGAGGTATAACTTTTGCTTTGTATATATTACCAGATAATTTAAAATTTTTCTTTCTCTTAAAACTTGTGGGAATTATAAGCAGATACATATAAATATTGAGAATATGCATTCTACTGATTATTTCAGTCTCTAACATTGCAAAACATCACTTTCATGGAAGCCAGAATGAATTCTAGCCAGCTGTTTTTCATTAGTCACAAAATGTCTGTTTTATCGCTAGGAAACTATAGAATGGTCTCATCTGGTTAGTGTTGGGTTACTAATTAAAAAGATTCTTGAAATTTATTCTCTAGGCTTTTCATAGCCATCTTAACTATTATCTATTTGCATGCATCTACCTGTCACTTAAATTAACTGGCCATGCTTTGAACGTAGATGCACAATCTCCTTCTCCTGGGAGATGCTTGCGGGAAGTGTATTTGGCAACAGAGGCAAAGACAGTTTGCTCTTAGAAACAATTCAGGTCCTATCACACTGGAATTTCATCCTAAGGTTAACAAAAGGAGTAAAGAAGAAGAGGAAATGGAATTAACAAACACTATCACTGTTTTTCTGCATCTAGAAACTTCTATACCGAAAAGAAATACTGAAATGACACCCCATATTTGGAGGTAAATTTACTTATGTCGATAGACACTGATGGGGATCATTCCCTGAATATCAGGACCTGATCTCTGGTGGTCTAGGGCTTATATGGGATAAGCAAGTGGGAAGTACAGAGGCAGAATGGCTTGTCAGTTAGGGAATGGTTCTTATAATATGCATCACAGTTGTCAGCTGTGCATCACAGTGACCAGCTGTGCATCATAGTGACCAGTTGTGCATCACAGTGACCAGCTATTTCTAAGAAACAAAAGTAATAGCAACTTCAGCTGGAACTCATACCTGGGCAAATAACAGACTGAAGTATCCTGGCTGGGTGGGTCATCTTCTGCTACAATAGGAAAATAAGAATCTAGGAAAAAAACTTTTAGAATTTTTTTTAAAATTTTATTTTGAAAGTAGTAAAAATACAACAGAACATGACAGAACAAATCCAATCAAGACAATGTAGTGAAACTGGTACAGAACTTCACAGTAGGATACTGGGATGCTAGTAATAGGTACTCCGGTATATCTCATTATCTTCATAATAGTTGTCCAGTCAATTAGGTATAGTGAAATCAAACCAAAAGCAGAACATTATAAAACCAATTGAGAGTACTGAATAGAGCAAAAGAAACAACAAAACAAAACAGTGAAAACAACCTTTGCCTTCAAAAGAGAAGATAGAAGGAAATCCCCCATATTTGCTATATTGCATATGGCCATCCTCCCATGAGATGCTCAGACATCTACCCCCAGTAGCTATGGGGAAGCGGGGCAGGAGGTAGTGGCGAGATGTTTGATTCTCAGCCCAAGCGCTGGTAGGCTCACAGGAGCCACCGGTTCTCCTTCTGGCCCACACGAGGGGAACTTCAAAAAAAAAAAAACTTGAACTAATCTATATTTGCTGCTTTTTAAAATAAAAATTGGTAGAATTATAGTTTGAAAGTCATCAGAGCCTTACTTTCCAATGGAGTATAATACATGAAGTGGTTTATCCAAGATCAGGAGAAAATTAAAACCAGAATCCAACTATTTTGCATCTATTTTCATCTTAATATTGTTATCATTCTTTTTGTCTATGCAAACACAGTTTTAGGAAGAATTTTGAAAAAAAATTTTAATCAAACATTTAGCAATATTTATGCTTTCTGCAATTGATCACCTTTAGGAACTCACATCAGAATAAGCAGGTGCATCATTCTGATTTCCTGTTGCTATTTGAATTTCTAACTTCTATACTTACTTTCAATAAATAATACAAATTTATCTCTGAAAGAAAAATATTTATCTAAGAAAAAAAAAGCTAAATTTTCCTGAGGAAAATGTCTAAGGCTACTACTATAGGAATGAGCCATGCTACATTCAACACTGACAAAAATTCTACGGACTTTGGTCTGCATCATAAGTACGTAACAAAAAAAGATTTTAAAAGATCTATAATACAATTTCCTCTACTTTTCAGTTCTAAGATCTGTAGTAACTCAAAACACTTATTCTTTCTTTTAAGACTTCTTGAGTAAATAACTGAGATCAAAATGGAATACTAGCATTAATATTGGGTTCTTTGGTCCCTGTCAAGTTATTATAATATTAATGCTACTTAAATGTAATGTTTTTCTCTATGAATTTGAATTAAACATGAATTAGATTCATTACTAGCATATGCCTAGTGGCCATATTCTAAATCATATTGCTACTGAGTTGAATTATTGTAAATAAGATTATGCCACATATCAATTGATTGTTCTCAGATAGTCAATATCATTTTAAAAGAAGAATTTTGGTTGATACAACCAAATTATTTTATTGTATGGTTGTAGCAAATAATGTTCTTTTAAAAAATCAATATGAAAATGGACTATTTTCAGACTAATAGAGTAGTGTGCCTTGAATAAATCATCTTGTTCTAATTTGCAAAAACCATTAGGATAAGTATGTGAAATTAAATGAGACCAGAGGTACTATAAATTATGTTCCTTCAGATGAAGATCTAATCCATCACTGGCTGTGTCATCTGTTAAACTATATAAACAAATTTAAACCAACCACTGATCATTATGTTTAATCTCATGTTTTCATCTCTTCATCTTTTTGTTTTCCTTGCTTACTCCTAGGGTGTTAGGAATTCTTTTTTGCTTTACCCCAGCATATTTTACAGAGAGCGGGAAGGATTTCAAAGCTAGTCACAAATTCTACCTTTAAGAAGTCATGTTACCTCTAGGTACAGCAGCCGCAATGCAACAGTTTCCTAGAGTCTGCAAACAACGAGTTTATGATGCATGCTCTCTTTTCTTGGTACTAAACTCATGAGAAACCAAGACATCTTAATTCTTAAGTGTTACCTATTTAAAGTTGATTGAGAAAGTTATGCTTATACATATGGAAATGTCACAAAGTGACTGACATTATTCAGTGGTGAGTATACTTACAGCTTTTTTCTGAAGTTTTCAATTCTTTATTATGTGGATTTACTTAGGTGGGAGAATTTATTTTTGTGTACAATTTGGCAAAAATTATAGTAATCATACACTTAACTGCAGTTCCAAAGAACTGCACTGGTTCCAAAGAATTTTCAAAGTCCTGTGAAGCTGTACCCACTTTTTCCTCTGCCTTTTTGACATGAGCTGCATAGAACATTTTTAAACCTCAGAAGAAAGGAAAACTTAAGAATAAAGAAAGTGAAAATCTTTATTCCTGGATGAGCAAAAACACACACGTGCAAAGGTAGTACCACTAATCATAAATCTTCCTATCCAGTTCTCTAGCTACAAAAAAGTAACCTCAAAACATGTAAATATGAGAAAATATTTACAAAACTATTTATATACATTTCTGTCCTTTCACATTGGTTTTTCCACTTTTCTGTTTCCAGGTTATGTAGTTTTTCATTTCATTAGTAAGAATTAACATATCCAAGTGGAAACTGATAAAGAAACAGAACATACAATTGCAAATCTGGAAGCATTTTGCTGCCAATGAGATAAAACATGCCTACTTTCACTTACATTTGTGTTCACTTCAGTCTTTTGACATTTCCTCAGTAGAGCTAAAGGGTGGTCAGTTTGATTATTTGTATTCTATATCTGATGCTAAGATTCATTGATTATTATTTTTCTAGTTTTCCTTTAGCTCAGTTCCTATTTTATTTTTTCTTTATTTCACTACCTTTGGGTTTAGTTTTAGTTTCCTCAAGTGTAGTACTATATTTCCTATCCTAATTTTCTATTTTTTTCTTCATGCAAACACTTACGTAAATTTTCAGTTATAATTGTATGTCAGATTAGTTAGGTATCAGTAAACCAAGAAGACCTTCTAAGACTAAACAAAGTAACACAAAACAAAAAAAGGGATATAAGAATGAGAATAGGGGCTGGGATTTAGCTCAGCAGCATAAGGGCCTGCCTTCAAGCAGACAGTTGTGAGTTCGATCCCCGGTACCGATAAAAAAAAAAAAAAAAAAAAAAAAAAAAAAAAAAAGAATGAGAACATAAATAGGGCAGAAGATTAACAGGAATCTCCATCTATATTTGTTGTTTGCAGCAGGTCGTACATGCCAAATGGTGTCAGAGCTGACTGTGAATGATTTTTTAATATACAGAGAGCACAACTATACATCTGAACATTGTTACAGGTAAACAAAAAAAACTTAAAAATCTTTTGTCAATAGTGCCTATTCCTTCAGCTTCTGTCTCTTCCAAAGACCTACCCACACCACCGAGAAGCATTCTGAAGGTTGTTTACGGGAGAGAAGATGATTTCCACATCAGCTATGAGTGAAGATCACCATGCAATTTACCCTCTCTTTGAACTCCTTTGGATGCAAATCCAGGGAGTGCCTCGGCAAACGGTATGGACAGGGACCCAGCTATGGAAGAACGGATCCTAGCAGTCACATTGTTGGAGGCCCTGTGAGAGAAGCTAAGGCCATGTTTGCTAGATGCCCTTTATTGTTCTGGACCTTAATTTAGCTTGCCTCTCAACTAAAGAAGGTAGATAAACTTTAAAGATCTTCCCAACTGAGGAGCACCATACTTTTACTATGAAATGTCTCATCTATGTATAGTTTCCAATTGCAAGTCTTTCATTTGTGACTGTATTGTTTCCCCTCCAGTTAAGGGTACTAATTATTTCTGGTGTAGTGAGTGATATTTAATGTTTTGTGACTCTTCACTAAAGAGCAGAGGGTGCATTATGGTAGTTATGCCACTTAAATCTGTTTTCTAATAATCACTTAAAATGACTAATATTAGTTTTTAACTAATTCAACACTTACCTACAGGCCAGATCTACCCACCTGTATGCCAGATACTATTTTTTTCTAAAGACAGTAACATACAACAAAACAAGACAGAACAAAACCAGTTAAAACAATGCAGCAAAACTGGTACAGAACTTCAGAGCAAGATACCGGGGAGACAAAAATAGCTACCAAGATATATCTTGTTATCCTCACAAGAATTGTGCATTCCATCAGGTGTAGCAAAGTCAAACCAAGAACAAAACAATACAAAACCAATCAAAACAAGATATTGAATAGAGCAAAAGCATTAATCAAAACAGTGAAAATCATATTGGACTTCAAAGACAAGATAGAAGGAAATCCCCCATATTTGCTATATTGCATACTTCATCCTCCCAAGAGATGCTTTAATCTCTGGCCCCAGGTCAGCATGACCAAACAAAGAACACAAGCATTTAGTTGCCTTATGTACCTTAGTTGCTATCAACCCAGGGTGACCTCAAAACCATCCAGGTGCTAAGGGGGCGGGAAGGTGAGTGGAGGGACAGGATGGGACATGGATTGAGACAGGATATGTGCAGAGCAGGTGGGCTCCCTGGAGATGCTGACTTTTCTCTCCCTGGTGCTCCCACAGCTCATGCCACTTACCAGGAAAGCTAGCTGGTTGCTTTCTTAGCTCGTCCCCAAGTCCCATTATGGTTGATTCTCAGGAGTTGCTGCTTGCCAGATACTATTAAAGTGCAGGTAACACATGGCTAAACAAGTCAATCTGAACCTTCTCTTTGTCTGGTTTGTTTGGATTTTTGCATAGGTCAAAATCAAAAGGTTTGAATAAGATCTGATTCTCCCAACCCCCAACTTGCCAACCAGCAGAGGCACTGGTCTCTGCTGGAAACTCAGCTCAGTGCCAAAGTTGTCACTGGCAAACGCAGGATGTGGTGGAGGAATAAGATAAATAAGGAATTTTGCAGGTCCCGGGATACCTGAAAATTTATAATGGGCACTTCAAGGACTTTGCCCATTGAGGTGTGACCACACATGTTTATTAAAATCTTCCCACCTGATGTCCCTTCCCTGCTTTGCATCCCTATAAAAGGGACCTACATCTATCTCTTTGTTGGGGCAGATGGCCTTGTCACTTCTGCCTGCCTGCACCCGGGTACAATGCATCCACACAGCATTGCCATTACACAAGCCTGGTGGTTTCTGCTTCTTTCCTCTCCCTCATATGTAATAAAAAGAAGGCATCTTTCTTTTTATTTCTCAAGCAGCTTGAGATGATGTATTTGAAATTTCTTAAAATGATAAGTTAATTTACATGTAATATATAGAGGCAGGCTGAAGCGAGGAATTGTAAAAGTCATTCTATTTGAATTAATGTGCTGTTATCACCTCCAGAAATGTTTTATGCATCATCATATTTCAAAAAATGGCTACAGGAAATCTATGCAAAAATAAGACCTGTCTATTGCTGATATTTATGACAAACCTTAAGAAAGGAAAGTAAGACCAACCATGCCAGACCGAAGAGGAGCACCACATTTCCCAGCAGGTGCAGTGATAACATTTAGCCCATTAGTACCTGAAGTCAAATGGCAACTAGTGTCTTATGTTGATAAACCATTACCATTGGAGACACATGTAAAGGATGCCTGGATCAGGCTGTTAAGTGCTATTAGCCACTACAGATCTGTGACAGATCACAGCATATGAGCTAAGCCCATGTGTATTCAACTCCACTTTATGTATCATGGCTTCATCACTGGATCATTTTGCAATATGAAATACTTAGAGAAGACATGGACATTTCAGTTGTGTTTCAGGTAAATTCATATTAAACGTCTTACTGAAATGACCGAAGATTACTTATGCAGTAGATTAACAAAATGAATTAGAATTGGTTGGATTGAAATGCCCCAGAATAATTCAGGAGAATTGGAGCTTTTAGAAAGGAGCTAGATCAATGGGCATAATTACTCAGGATTATCTATGGCAGGAAACAATCAATGAGTTTGGGAGAATTGTTTTTGAAAGCACAGCACCTTTTTAAATTTATGCTATAATATTAGTTTCTTTGAAAAAGGAGCTTTATAGACAAAGCATTTTTGGCCTCATAATTTTGGTCTATCTGAGATGAGAGAAAATAGCTTTTCTCAAGAAGATAACCAGCAAATACTCCATTTTTAGGCCTAAAAATGTGCAAGTATAAAAAAGTTTCAATAAAGTCTTTGTCAGATTTTTTCCTTCTTTCCTGTAAGTCTTTCCTTTTCGGTTGATTTTTAACTGAGAATTGATTTTAACTGACCTTGCTGTGGGGCAGACCATTGAGGTGGGTCCCTAGGCTCCAGGATTCCCACAGAGCTGAGGAGGATTTAAAAAAATAACCCTTGGAGATAAAGGACTGTAAATATCAGGGTGAATCCTATTTGACATTTTAGTGCTGACTATCCGAATTTTCTTCTCTCTTCACATTTTATTTTCGTGTGTGTGTGTGTGTGTGTGTGTGTGTGTGTGTGTGCTGTGTATGCATGCACATGTGCAATGGACTTTTATGGGAAAATTTTGATTTAACAGTCCACTGACTATTAGGTTATCCATCTGAAGCCCAGTGTTTAAAGAATCTTTAGCTCCATTTGATACGTGTTTTCTTGGAAAGAATAAGAAGAAACAGCTTGTGACAGATGTCTTTCTCGGGGAGATTCTCAAAAGAAATCCAAACTGTGGTCCATGTCTTGCTCCTACACTAATAAACAGAATGTGGAAATGGGCTTTTTTCAAAGGAAATTCATTCAAAGAAATTCAAAAGAGACCGGTTACCATGTCTTTTTCAAGTTTCTCAGGTCCTGTTGAAATTGGGTCCAGAGGTAGGGAGGTGCTGCTAGAGCTATTAATTAATTAGTGAGACTGAATGAGAGTCTTTAGCTTTTCCTCTATCCTCATCCTAAGCTTTTGCCCTTGATTATTCTGTTTTCTTTGACATTTCTAAGTTTAACTGGCTACTCGACTAAACAACTGTGGAATTATCTGTTACCCAACCCTACCTTTAGGTCCCTCTTACTGCCCACTCCTAACATGGCACTTCTAAACCACTCCTTATCATTGCTCAACAACTGCCCCCAAAATACAGCAATGCAAAAAAAATTCTGGGAGTTCAAAAGTTGGGGAATGCCTCTACCAGGAGCTCTGCATCGAATCCTCACGGCATCAGCTGGGGTAGCTGGCCTGGACCTGCTTTCAAGAACGCACATACCTGAGCTGCGCTGCTTGCATCCCTCCGTCTCTCTACAAGGCCTTTCTCCCATCCACAGGGTCCTTTCTGTGGCGGGAGTCTCTCAACCTCACAGGGTCTGACTTTTTTGGCATCCGCCTTCCTTGGGTGAGCACTGCATGGGCCCCACACAGGAGCTGCAAGACCCATGACTGGCCTCGCAGGGCAACTGATGTGACTCTGCCAGGCTCAAGCGGTCAAGAGGAGGCTCAGAACTGATTCCAGGGGAAGGAAAGCAGCTGCAGCACCTTCATGTGAAGAACAGTGCAGGCTTTCTGGCGGTCTGACCCTACTTGGCTCTTCTTCTTCTCTGAAATCTTCTAATCACCTTCACTGAAGTAGCTGCTTCCAATACTGTGAATTAATATATTAGAAAAGTATGTAATTTAGAGAAAAACAGACTAAATGTCATCTGTTTCTTTCTCTGGATAAGTTCCATTATTTGACATATCTGAACATTAAATTCCTCACATGAGAATTTGCCTGAAAATGTTTGGGAGAAAGGGAAGGAAATTAGAAAATACTTCAAAAGCGTATCATGCAGTGTCTGTCTCCCACCCCAATTCGGTAAGTTTCAATTACTTAGCTCCTTCTTTGTGTTTTCCTCCCTGAGTGATCATAATCCATGATGTTTATGGTTTGAAACTTCCTGCTTTAAAAATTCGACATGCAATTTTCTGTTGAGGTGATTCCCTTAAAATATTTTTCTGAACTGTCACACAATTTTCAAAATGTTTTTGGCATCCTAGGGGTTAATATTAGATGTCAGCTTGGTTGGTTAAGGGATGCACAGATAGCAGGATGTCAAAGTACTTGGGTGCATCTGTAAGAGTGACACAGGATATGACACAGGAGATGAAATATGAAAATATTGTAACTCCCAACCTGCTAGGTATGTCAAGTTACTGTCCTCTTAAAATTGAAAAGTGAATTCTAGGAATAATGGAGGTTAAGAGTGAGAAGATATTTATTGAGAGAACAGAAAGTTCTTGCCAGAGAAATGGAAGAGGTACTGAATGGGTAGCCAGGGACCCTGTAGTGCCCTGATAAATACAGATTTATATTGAAAGGTACTAAAATGTAATCTGTTTGGACATTTGGGACTCAAATATTTTTATATGTATTTTACAGACCTACATGCATGCAGCATGACTTAGGGACTGTACTCTATACAGGATAATTTTCAGTCAATAACCTTTTTATTCTTTTGGTATCAGGGATGATCAAACTCAAGACCTCACACTTGCCAGGTAGGCTCTTAGGTCACTAAGCTAATTCTCCTGCCCAATAACCTTTTTTGTAGCATGCGCTAAGTTCCCTGAACTATTATAAATCCCAGAGACAGAAGCATAAACAAAACACATTTCCTTCCATACAAATACATTTGGCATTCTCTGTCAGTTGAAATATTGCCACCTGCCTCTTCAGCCTAATGTGGTTCCCACTCATATGTATCAGTGAATGGATCTCAGTTCTATGCCTGATAAAATTTCCTCCTGTGTTTCAGTCCTCTGACTGCAAACATCCCTGTTAGTTGTGCTCTATGTCTTCCACTTTACTATTTTTTCTTATAATCTGTGGTGTTATCAATTATGATTGTTTCTCTATTCTGCCACCAGGCTGGTCTTCCTTTCAATTTGTTTTCAAGAATTGCTCCAAGCGTAACTCTTTTATCTAATCCATTTCATCTTTAAGAAACGAATCCTTCTAACCTACTCCCTTTATCTCATGGGTATCGAATAAGGACTTAAGTCATGTCTCATGCCCTACATGACCAAAAAAGAATACCTCACGTCTCTGGAAACCATCAGAATCTCAGATAGCCCAGGGTACTTTAGTTTTTTTGGGCACAGCTCTCATATCACTCCTATTTAGAGATAACTGAGATATATGTTTGAATCTCTTGCAGAAAAAAAGAACTAAGATGCTTAATTATATTTGCAAAATAAATAAAAAACTTTTATCTCATGAAATAAATAACATTTTTAAGTGAATTACTTTTTGTATCAAGTGTTTCATATATTGTACTATGCTTGTTTCATTTCAGTATTATTTATGAACAACAGAAAATGATCTTGACCAATTTATATTTTCTCTAACAATAATAACAAATTCAAAACAATTAATAATTAGAGAGAATATTTTGCCAGAAAGTGGATTCGTTTTTTAAAGAAAAAAGAAAAATATTTTATAAAATGTTTATGAATTTCATCATCAATCTTCCAGAGTATTTCACTATTTAAAAAGTTCTATTTGGTGAGTTAGGTTTATCAACTTGCAAAGTTATCTATGTGTGGCCTCAATTTTTTTATTATCTTGAATCCACGTTGCATTCAAGAATTTTTTTATGTTTAAGGTAATCTTGCTGGAAGAGAAAATATCTCAGGATGTCTCACATTCAGCAAATATTCTGTGTTGATTAAATAAAAGATTAAAATTGTTTTCAAGTTGGTATGAATTGTATGTACATAAACAAGTGTGCATGTTTATATAATTTCTTGGAAAAATCTTAAATTGAATATGTTATTAGGATTGAGTGGATACTTACTTCGTTCTGAAATAAAGAATGAAATGCTTCTCTCAAGCAAAATCCCATTTGAAATTGACTTAGACCACATCAAAGATGCTTGGTACATTTGCTGCCACTGATTTAAGATTACTAAGAAAAACTTCTGGCCCTCTAAGGATGCACTCTGGGCATTTTGTTATACAGACAGAGAAACTGAGATGCAGCCCCTCTCCTGGGTCTGCTCCTTTCAGACAAGCCTGTGATGCACACGTGCTGGTTACTGTAGATTTCAATAAACTCTGCAGAAAGATACAAACAATGTCTTGCTGGTCTCCACCCTAATCCTTTCCCCAGCCCCACAAATGGTATTCATTTGCTTTTAAAACCCACTTTGTCTTACATTATTATTTAATTTGGGATGCCTTGCCTAATAGTCAGAGGCTTGTATGTTTGCGAAGGTGGAAATTAAATATTTTTAAAGCTATAAAATTGACTCAGAAAAGAAATTTGGCAATTTTTACTAATTATAGTCAATAAATATTAAATATTGGTAGATGATTTTTCAGGTTGAAAAGCTCTGTGCCTTTCTTGTCATACCATGCAGGACACTTTGGATTCTGTTTGATAGAGTCTACACACCTAGGTTTGAAATGACTTAAGTTATTGAGTGACAGAGGAAATATAGAACACTGAAATCACTACTATATGCTCAAATAACTACACTAGCATTAATTCATATTCATCTGTTCATTCCTAAACAAGTTGTGAAAGATCATTTAGTTGTTTTTTTTTTTTTCATTGAAGAATTTATTCTTTTACTATTAAAAATATCTTAAAAGCTTAGTTTGGTTAAAATACTAGGTTAGCTTCTATGGGTTTGTGAAAAAAATGTATATACAACTTTAAATGTATCCAGCTAGAAGCCAGGCAAGGTGGGGCATGTATGTAATCCCAGCCCTTGAGATACTGAGGCAGAAGGATGGCCACAAGTTTGAGACCAGCCTGGGCTATACAGTGAGTTTAAGACCAGCCTGAACTACATAGCAAGACCCTGGCTAAAAATAAAAATAAATAAAATAGATGTATCTAGATTCGGTGGATATATAAGAATTAAACTCAGCTTTTTCCTTTTTATCGGTACTGAGGATCAAACTCACGACTGCCTGCTTGCAAGCAGGTGCTTATGCCGCTGAGCTAAATCCCCAGCCCCCTTAAACTCAGCTTTTCCTACAATTCACTAGTAAAACATTCCATGCCGTATAGTTTGTTTTAAATTGCATTTAATTAGCATATTCACATAAATATTCAGTACCACATATTAGTAGTTTCTAATTATGCTTGATGATCTAGAATAATTGTTATAACATATGGTTTTATTACCTAAAGTTTCTTGCTTTGGAGAATAATTTATATCAGTAATTCTTGAATTGTGGTCCATGAATTCCTTCAGGATATTGGATATTTTCATGAGGTCAGCAAGATTAAAATTATTTTCATAATATGGTCTGAATTTATTTTTCTTCTTCACTCTCATTTTCTTATGAGTGAATTTTCCGAAGGCTACATCATGTGTGATATTGCAGCAGACTGAATGCAGAAGCATCTCTGAGAATCCAGCTGTCTTTTGGTAAGGCAAATATTAAACAGGTTGAATGAACAGAAAACAAAGCCACATCTTGTACTAACTTTTTTCTTTCTTTGAAAAACATATTTAATTTTCCTTACGATATGCTTATTTATATCAAGATATAATTAATTTAAAATTATTTTCTAGAAAAAGATATATTTTTATACTCAGTTTTGATGTCTAACAGGTTAAATGTTCATAAATGCAACATAGTTATATATACCCTTCGAGACCTTCAACAATATTTAAAAAGTATAAAAGGCTCTTAAACTGAGAAGTTATTTCACATTAAGAGCTTTGCCTTTTTCTTCACCATTTCAGTGTCTATTTTGGATTTACTTCAGTTTTGTCTTTGAAACATGTAAGTTTTTTCAGATCTGGACAGACTTCCTTTCGTTAATATAGACATTCAGGAAATACTATTTGCCTGACATTGTTCTGAAAGATGCTTCTATTAAGTTGAATGAGTTTTGTTGTTTTAGCATAGCATTATTTTTAATCAAATACTCAAAAGGTAAAATTCACTGTGGGAAACTATAACAGAAAGATCCATGGTTAGGTCTGCCTTCATATTCTGATTTACCCTTAGAGGGAAGGACAGGGAGCTTTCCCTTGGGAAATCTATTTGCAATGAGGTATGTGGTACACACAGGTTTTCATATGCTAATGACAAGAAGGAAGATCACAGAGACAGAAGATGCATTATGGGTAGTTGCTTGGGAGAAGCTTCAGGGAGCCAGAGGTGAGCAGGAAAGACTTGGAGGAACCATTTGCGCCAGAAGACAGTTAACAGCAGGTAAAGGGAACCAGGGGAAGAGATTCAAGGGAAGAGACAAATAAGTACCCCGCCATAAATACAGTCCACACATTCGACAAGGAGTTTTGGGTTAATCTTAGGAACAGGAAGAGATCACAAACACCATTTGAATGAAAAGGTATTTTCAGCATGTCTTTTCTTGCTTCATATCTGAGGATGCGATAAGGAGCTTACTTATGAGAATGATACGGTTTGAATCAAGATGGTAACTTTCAACAAATCAAGGACAAAATCACTTTAGTTCGTGATGAGTAATACATGGAGTTAGATGGAAAGCCTTTGAATGGATTTCTTTTCACTGATTCATTATTTGTATTTGTAGAATAGGTAAGAATTTAAGAAATTGGTTGCACTGAGAAACCTCTAGATTATGGAGCTGGCTGAAGAGTTGAACACTGGTCCAATAACGCTTCAGAACCTCTGAGTAAATAAAAATTACCCAGGAGCCAACACAATTGGGACTGCAACTCTACAGTGAAGAACAGAAATGATGACCATGAACTTCCAGCTAAATGATCCTGGCAGCACCGCAACGTCACTCTCAGAACTGTACATTGTTTTATCCTCCTGAAATAGAAAAGTACATCAAGCTCCAAATGGATTTGACATCAGTTTTCTCATATTCTTGGATTCATTTTCTTCCTCATTTGCCGTAACCAACCATAACAGCAATCAGTTTTTCTCCCGCGAACCACTTACAACTGTACTCTTTGCTTATTCTGTGAGACTAAACATCTAGAAATACACTGTTACATGAGGATTTGTAAAAATTTTATTGTTTCATTGAGCTCCTACAGGTTTATAAGAACATCAGAAGCCTCCACCAGCTGGCTCCTAGGAGGAGATGGCAAGGAGGATGCTGGGACCAGGACCAGGCCAGCTGGTTCAAATCCCTGGGCAGAGCTTGAAGTCTGGAAGGGAGTGGAACGCCCCTGCAGGCAGGTCCAGTGCATGCTAAAGTCAGGAAAAAATCAGGAAAGCACCTGTGGAGAAATGTTAGCATTGCAGAGCCCTGAATGACACTCTCTCGCTTCAGACCCCTGGGTGCACAGGCTGTGGGAACAGTACTTACCATATGTCTTACTTTCTTTTCACACCTTGCTGAGACAAAATACCTGAAGTCCAAAGTTGGGAAGGGGAAGATTTATTTCTTACATTTTTTGGAGGTTTCAGTCCATACTCAGTTGGCTCCAAGGCAGGCTGGCATGGCTAGGCCACAGTTCATGGTGGCTGAAAGGTCAAGGCAGAAACGGGCAAAAGAGAGTGAGACACACCTTCTTCCTGCCATTACATCACATCCTGACTCCACCCCTAGGCCAGTGTAGCACTCACACCCCCAATCCAAGTGCTAGACAATGAACCAATCACAAATGCACAATGCAAATGCATGAGGCCTGGCGGCCACCAACATAAATCATGACACCATACTACTGTCAAATCATCATTTGGATCTGTGAGTGAGAAGATAAGGATGACTGACTTTCTGAGGTGCTTGGGTTAGACCTCACTGTGTTCTGAGTTTTAAGTGGGATTTCCCTTGGTGGCCCTATCTCTGTAGTGCACTGCCATAGAACCCTCTGTTCTCTTTCCTCATAGGCAGTAACCCACTATGTATATATCTGCATTTCAGTAGACATCTTCTGCTGGCCAGAATAATTGCCCTGGTGAGACAATTCATTTGTAGCTGATGACACAAGAGTTTAATTCACTCATTTCATGTTGGTACTTTACAGAAAATAGAAACTTTATTTCCTGGACAAATACTGTTTTACAGTTACTATGGTAAATAAGAAATATACTCAGGCATTTAAATTTGATTTTTCCTCTTTGAATGATACATTTTTATACTTATTTGTCCCACTTCAAGTCTCACTGTACTTACCCAAACGCATAAAGTTACATGGCATTGCAGTGTAAGGGACTTCAAACACTTACTGATTAAAAGGTCTGAAATGACAAAGCAGTTAGGTTGAAATGCATTTTGAGTGATGTAAGTCTACTGAAAATTACACCTCTGGAAATTAACCTACATTTTGGTAGGATTTACATCTTAGTTCCTGACTTGACCATTATTTGAGAGGTAAGGTATCATCTGCCTTTCACTACTTTACAAACAGGACTCCTTAGTTCTAAGGAGTTCTCATTCTCCACTCTAATTCTGAGTAGTGTAAATGAGACATTAGGTGATTTTTTTTCCATTTAAGTAAAAGAGACAAAGAGTTAGGGAGCTGATTAAGAAAATGTTCAAATCTACAGTTTTCACTTTCTTCTTTGAATGGGCATCTTTCATCTTAAAATCACATAAAAGTTGTACTGGACATATAAGGGATGTACAATAAAACTGCGTGTAATTGAATTTCATTCATTTTATAGAAATAGACAATACTAGATGCAGCTTTATGATCCATTTCAGATTCCAGCTATTAACTTAAATGGGGGGCTTAGAGGACACATTGTCATACTGAAGATTAAGTCTACCAACTTTTTCCCATCTATAAGTTGATGGAAGTATGTATTTTCAGAGAAGAAATAAACAAAGCAAAACCATGAGAAACACCCCGCATCTGTGGGCTGCCTTTTTCTTTGCAGTAAATGAAGCAGCACATTATTTTAAGAGGAAGATGACAGCATCTTCGAAGGCCGTTTAGACTTGAACTCCTGTGCTTGAAGGCCATCCAGCCCGGCCCATCAATCATGCATGACTACCAGCCTATCTTCGCAGGCTGTAATTTCTCCAGCGAAAGGTAAGGCGGTGAGTGCTGCTATCCCCTGCTTTGATGAAACTTTTATGAAGGAAAATTTATACTAGTTGGACCTGATGCTCAGTCGGGAGGTGATTAAATGATTTATATTTTGCCTGATCAGAAAGTCAGGCAGATTAAAAATTGTGGCAATCCCCTTTCGGAGTGCACATCCCTGTCTTGGGTCACTGCTGAGAGAACTCGTCAATGTGATTCAAGGGCAGCTCTGCACTCCTTGCTTTCTCAAGGCGAGTCACGGCTCAAGTGGCTGGATGCGTATTTTTAAGAGCAATGCCTTAGAAAGCAGACTTTTCCCCAATAATTACAGCTCTGCCAAAGATGCTAATTTAGAGTTGTTTGGAGCTTCAAGAGGAAGGACATAAATTGAATTTACTTAAATCTCCTCCTGAAGTCTCATCTTGCAATTTCGAGACAAATACAGTTTCAAATTAGGACTTTAAATGTGCTAGTAACCTGCTCAGACAGCTGAGAGGGAGGGACGCCCTCCAGGAAGGCAGTGCAGCTGCAAAGGCCAGGGCTGGCACTCTTCAGCCTGCAGAAGGATCCCTGTGTGTTTAGGCTGGAAGACAGTGACTGAGTCCTGGCACACAGAGCAGTCTTGACAAAGCCTTGCCTACTCCAGTTCTCATGCTGATACAGTTCTCCTCCAACACTTAAGGCAACCACTTACAGGAATATACTGCTACACTGAATGAGCTTTTACCTTACACAATGTGGGTAAAATTAAGTCTTGAGGAAATATATAGGCAGAGCCTGCAGGTTTGCTACTTAGCTCTGTCAAAATAGTTTCTTTACTAAGACAAATTGCGGATGTTGACTAAAGGGACAGAGCAGTAAATGACCTCCACATGCTTCGTCTCTCTCACATTTGTGGCACTGGCACTGGCTTTGCATGCATCCTTAATTTTATCTTTGACTCTTTGCATTATTGTGATGCATGTGTACTTTGTGAGACTGACTTGTCTTATTTCTTTTTCTTTCCAGTGTCTACAACACTGCCAGGAAGATGATGGGATAAAATGGATTTGTTTTGTGATTGGAGACTCAAATAAATAAAACAAGCTACCAAAGTTCTTGATAATCATATGTCATGTTTCTTAGAAGACAAAAATTAAGGCAGATAAAATAGTGAAAATGAATTTAAAAAATGATCAGGAGCTAAACAAAAGTAAAGGGAAATGAATACTCCAGAGTATGAACTTTTTACCAAGATGCCTATCGGTTGTTCTTTTCAACTGGGATATTTGAGCTTTTAAGGATATGTAGCAATATGGACAGTATGTGTGAAATGTCAGGGATTTGATAAAACTTTCCAAATCATAAATTTACTCAGTACTCTCTAATTAAAGTATATTAAAATGTGAGCTATGTTAAAACAAGGATTAGAGAAAAAAATTTAAAATAAGAACTTTTAGGAATAAAATGAAAATTTAAATATATTTCTAACTCATAATGCTCTTCTGGGGTTATTCAATTAGACCTTTGTGGGTACAAGCTCATTCTTCTCTAGCATGTATTATTTCATGCAACAAATTATTAATGTGGCAACTACTTGGAAAGTGTGGGTAAGGTCTATGATTCAGATATACAAGCAAATATCCTGAGAGCTTTGTATTCTCTGTTGATTAGGGTTTGGAGACAGTCCCAAGTGACAGGTTTAGGAATCATAAGAAGTTGGCTTGAAAACTTTAGGCAGTTTAACAAATTTCTGCAGTTACTGTCAAACATATAAAAAAAAATCCACGCCCTTAACTTCATATTTGATTTTCATTGGCCAGTTACTTATTTTTCTGAGTTAACTGAGAGTTACTTTTCTGTTCTGTTAATCAACAAACACCTTGCCTTTTACTATTTAGTTCTGTGTTCCAGATAAAATATAC
Organism: Cavia porcellus; assembly: GCF_034190915.1. Classification (NCBI taxonomy): domain Eukaryota; kingdom Metazoa; phylum Chordata; class Mammalia; order Rodentia; family Caviidae; genus Cavia; species Cavia porcellus. The sequence continues at coordinate 41,899,321 of NW_026947513.1, read as the reverse complement.
TAATAGTAGTCTTCAAACATAATCAATAATAACTGGAGAATTTACATTGATGGCCCTTTACATTGTACCTGTCATGTCTCAGTTATCCTAAGGAGAAGAAAGTGAAGAACAAGACTAAATGAGTTTTTGAGGTAATTATTAGTGAAAATTGCTTGCGCAACAGAGCAGAAGCAGATTCCATGATCTGCTTCCTATGCTGTCTATTTTGGTGTTGGACAACTTCGAAGAAACTGTGATAGGTATGGTCCTTTACAGTATTAAGTCTTGCAGATTTGAATAGAGCAACATGTTTATGCTTGTGTCTTTAAGTTTAGCACAAATCTGCTTCAAAAAAGAGAGGGGATAAAAGGCTCTAATGGTACTGGTTCTTCTGACCTAGGTACTTCATAGTGCTGTGTGTGAAGTTGAAAGAGACATAGAGCCCTGGAGGTGGGTTACACATGACTTTTTTTGGTTTCTCTGTGTGACATAGCCACGCTCTATACTGGTTTCCTTTCTAAGGTACGGCCCTCATATTTAGACATAGATATGTCTAAACTTAACACTGAATTGATATAAATGTTACATGAGATGCCAGTGGATGCCACACTGAGCCACACTGAGCTGCCAGATGGGTAAGATACGCTGAAGAGGCTTAAAGAGGGACTTGAAGAAATTATGGTTAACAATCTTTACATTTTTATAAATATAAAGAATCTTTATATTTTTATAAATATATAATACTCTATATTTTTAGCACTCATGTCTTATTTGTACATTTATATTGTCTGAAATAAGTGTCATGAGCTCCATGTTATTAATTAATACTTTGATTTCTTTTTCCTCCAATATAGTTTATTGTAGAGTTATACTGGGAAAATAATTGGGGAAATAACACAATTGGAATATATAATTTTTTAGTATAGTCACCTTTCTTTTAATTGAAAATACATATGCCATAACCAGGATGGTGCTCTAAAATACGGTAGGAGATTTCTTGGCATCATGACTGAGTTTGTCTAGTTGCTTTTGATTCCTTGGTTTCATGTTTATACAGTTTGTTACATGTATATACCAATGTAATGAAAACTGACATCGTGGGTTTACTCAAAGTTAAATGATTCAAAATGTAAGTTGACTCTGATTTCCAGAGTTTTACATGTTAATGAAGGGTATTCACAATCAATGAAAAGGTGAATCTTTTCCTTTCCCTCCTCCGCCCTCCCCTAGTCACTTTGCAGTGTCTAATTTCAAAGCAGTGTTAAGTTCACCTGGTTTCTCTAATTTAAAATGATAAACACGGTCACGAGGCCCTGTTTGGATCCCACATTAGAACATTTTTTAAATTATAGTGTCCATGTATTAATTTTCAAAAAGCTGATAAAGGTAGTATTTAAATACTTTCCATATGACTTTGGAAACTTAATTTTTGTTTGTTTTTACAATTTATGAAATACTGACTAGAATCCCACAAGTCATAACAATTGTGACAATTAAAGGTACTCTGGAGATAATTTTTACACATTCACAATTTCTTAATGTGTACAAATCAAAGCCTGAGTAAGCAGGAAAAGAGTATAGTTAAATATGTAAGATTTGACCGCGAATGTGTGGATTTGGTGATTAATAACTTCTCTGTGCTTTCATTTTGGATATCTTTACAGTCCTTCTCATCAGCTCTGTTGAGGATATTTCTTGGTATCATAACTGAGTTTGTCTAGTCACTTTTGATTTCTTGGTTTAATGTTTATTCAGTTTGTATATATCAATATAATGAAAACTGATAGAATGGCTTTACTCAAAGTTAAATGATTCAAAACATAATATATCCATGTAGGAAAATAAACATCCAAATGAAGCATCAGAGAAAAGGCAAAAATTTGTTTATGGCTTTATTCTGAAAGTTAAAATATTAATGCATCATTTCCATAAGTGATATTTTTATAATAAGTGATCATTTCTACTTTGGAGAGAGTTACAAAATCTATAACGTTCTTATTAATCTTATTCTTCTTCCTTCCCATCCTGCTTATGTCCCCCCAGCACTACTTGCCTTTTGTTGATTCTCTCAGTAAACTTTTAAGGCTGTGTAATGTGAAATGCTAAATGGCACATGAACCAAAAGTTGCAGTTCAGCGTGATCACCTACGAGCCATTCATGTTTGTCAATGAGTCATCTCCTGAGGCCTTGACAGCGAGAGTGGCGGTGAGTTCTGCTTAAGCTTTCTCTAGGTGTTTATGACACAGATGGTATGGTGATGAGTGGCAGAGGAGGGCGGGGAAGACCATGTGTTGAGAAGTGAATGTGAAAGGGTGTCCCTGAGCCTTCTGAGAATGGCCTGCTACTCCGCTCCAGGGAGGAGCTGTGACTGTGTGGGACTCTTTCACCTCCTGTTCCAAGGAGGGAAGTGCTTGCTGATCTTTTCTCTTCCTCATCCAGGGGAAGGTGAAAAAGGAGGTCTGCAAAGGAAGAAGGAAGGAAGGAAGGAGGGAAGAAGGAAAGAAGGAAGAAGGAAAGAAAAAAGAAGGAAAGGAAACAGGGAGAAAGAAAACAAAATATAAAATTAGGTCTACCTCTGCAGCACAATTTTTCCTCTATATCTATAAAATTCATCCAAAAAACTAGATTAGATTTATTCATTCAGAAGTACCTACTATATATTAGGGACTATGCTAGGAACTGTAAGAACATTAATAAAGTGTGATATTGTGTGTTCCAGGAGTCACAAGGCTTTTTCTGTTAATGTCCAGAGGGTAAATATTTTTGCCTTTATGGAACATAAGATTTCCAACTCAGTTTTACCTTTGGGCAATTGTGTTCAAATAAAACTTTATTTATAAAAACAGGCACAGTGGTATTTGTCCTCCAGTCCATAGTTTACCCTTGAGTATTCTAATTGATGCAGATTTGAAAAATTGTATTACTCCTAGGTGAAAAACATTGCATTGTATTATTTAAATTCAAATTGTTATCTCAACTGTGGGTTTTGATACTCATCTTGGTGGGAAGATAATGGTTAGGTTTTTTTGTTTTTGTTGTTGTTGTCTTTTTTTTTTTTTTTTTTTTTTTTTTTTTTTTGTGCTAGAAACCCAACTCAGGATCTTGGGTTTGCCAGTCAGGCACTTATGCTGCTGAGCTATATCCTCAACCCTGGGTTAGTTCTGAAGTATATGATTTTAGAACAAATGGTCTTAATAAAATGACTAACTTTTCTTGGCCTAGTCACTTGGTGTTATGTGAATTACGTGAGTTCTTTATATACAAGGGTGAATAAGAGTTAACATGAAAGAGTACCCTTAGTTACTGTGGTGCACAGTTGTATAGAGTCGGGTTGGATGCACAAATTTCTGCCCAGAGGAAAGTGTGATTCTGCATTCCTTTCAGTCCAAATGAAATTTTAAAGTCAGCAGTCTTCACGGGCTGTCTGACAGAAGAAAGAGTGCAAAACTCACATTTAAGTGTATCTAAGCTAAATCTGCTCTGCAATACTGCCCACTAGACTCAGTAAACCAGTGATGATATCTTAGTAATCAGAAAATTTCCCTCCTTTGGAAAACAAACAAGAGATTGGGAAAAGAGAAGCTTTGTTGGTGTGGGAATGGTTGCAAGGATTGTCTTGTCTTCAAAGGTCTATATTTTAATTTCTTATTATAAAAGTAAAGGTTGGATTCCATAATGGATTCCCAAATGTATTATCCAGAATTCAGTGGGAGCTCATCCAGGTAACATATATGTAAAACATTAAAGTTAGCCTATAGGAATAAAAGAGCTTGGGAGGACCTTTCAGTTGTACGACCCGATTATACATTTGTATAATATATAATTTTCTTCTTCTTACAGAAGAAAAACAAAAATAATTAAATGGTCTCATGTAGAAAAAGTCAGATTTCAAAAGATGACTGTGTGAAATTGCTTTTTCAGAAAAACTGTTGATTTTGTGACGATTGTAAGATACAGTTCAAGATCTCGAAGTTCATGTTGTTGACTAGTCATAATAACGATAAGAAAAAAAAAAAACATAAACAGAACAGTGCTGATTGTAGAACTAATTGGATGTTTCTTGAAACTTACCTTTTCCCAGCCTGGCCCTTTTTGGAGGGAGAGGGAGACCCCACACTGGCATGATAGGTTCATTGTTCCCTTTGGGTTGTTATAAACAGACTCAGTATGTACTAATGACTGCCACAATAAATTTGGTCATACTTCATAAGGTAACATTCAACACTTGCCCAGTTGTTGGTTTGACACAGAGTAATAGAGTTTACCCTTTTTAAGTCATAAATTACTGTGAAAATGCTGAGCCTAACAGTAAAATGCATTTGGGGATGTTTTTAAGCTTGGGAAATATTGGTAATACTTCCACTAAGCATACTATTAAAATAAATAAATAGTATTTATTGCTGGCTTCCCAGCTGCAGCTGGATGAAAAGCAGAGGCAAAGGGGGAAGAAGACGTGCATATTTATCACACGCACAAGGCTCATGTTTACTTAATTCACTTCCAAAGAGTTGCTTACATGAGAACAAAAGGATTTTTCTTTTTCTTCTGAGGTTCACTCCAGTAAAGATGATATAGATACAGTGGTGATGGGTTTCATTTTTGTGACCTAAAAATGTGTCATAGAAGGCCCCCCCCACCGTGATTTTTTTTTGGCAACCACTTATTTTCTACTACTTTGTTATGCATTTTTTGGTTTAAGTTCCATCAAGGCTTCTAAATAATGTTTGATCAATAACGGTGGTAATTAATGCCTGAGAACAAGTAACATACCCACACAAGTACATAAATGTATAACTTATACATTTTCCTATGTATAAGCTAGATTTAATAAATCACAAAACAGAATTTATAAATTTAAATTGTATATGTGCATGAGTGCATGCACTTTTAAATTTATCATGAGATAAAGTAGTTTTCAGGGTGTATTTCATTACAACAAAATTGCCTCTCCCACACAATTTTTATGAAACTTGTTTGATGAGGAGTTGTACTGATGTTTATAATTTTAAGAAAATTTGACTTCAGTGTTTTCATCTCATCTTGCTCCTGAGTAGTTTTTATTGCATCTCTGGTTTCTTGACACATATTTGGTATGTTATAACATTTTTTTTATTTCTCCATATAATGGGTAAATGTTCTATAACAGTACTGTGAGAAATTCGGTTGAAAAAAAGATTGCCAGTCAAATGTAATAGTGAATATCTTTAATCTCTGCACCCTGGGAGGCCGAGGCAGGAGGATCTCAAGTATGAGTCCAGCCTGGCAAGTTTGGTGAGACTTTGACAAAAAAATAAAAATAAAAATAAAGAATGGAAGATCTAGCTCACTGTTAAAGACTTAGTTCAATTTCCAGTACCACACACACATACACACACATACACACCAAAACACACCATCCTAATATTTGACACATGCTAAGCATATGTAATATTTGAGAAGTTCTTATTGAATTCAAAATTATAGAACATACTTGTCATTGCCAGAGTCTGAATTTAGACATAAGCAGAAATGAAGATTATCCAAGTCTGTTAAAGTAAGAGGGACTGGGAAACATGTGTATATATATTAGATTTTATATGTATAAATATATGAGACTTTTTAAATATAAGATAATAGATGATAATATTCTTCAATTCATTGGAAAGATATATTTATATTAAATTATATAAGAATATCTCACTTAATAGATTGTATTTTACTACAGCATGTTGATGAAACAACATAAAGATAGTAATGCACTGGGCAGTGTATGATGTATCAGTAGTTTGAGTTGGGGATGATCTGAGCTATTTTTCCCTTCTGATAAGACTATTTTAAACCTTGTTCTAGTCATGTATTTTTAAAATGAAATCATTCCCAGGAAGTGCTAAGCAGGCAGTACCTTTTTATTAGGTACTTGAAGATCCGTGATATGCCAAGCATTTGGTAACTGGCTAGAACACGTAGTTTTCTATCTGTCCCATCTGCTGATTACCTACAAAAGAATGATCATCATTCTGGTCATCATTCTGGCCACTGTGCAGTCTAGAAAGGCTATAGTGCTGGTAGTCACTCATTAGCACAGAGTCATCTGAGGCTGAAATTGCATGTGGCGAGACATCTGAATGTGGATTATGCATTGACATCGCCTCCCTCTTGGCAGAGTGGCATGCAGGCCATGCACTGTCACTGAATTGGAAGTGCAGATATTGAATCATTAATGGTTTAAAATTAAAGTGTCTGATCTGTCTGGGATGTTACCCGGTGCTGCTATGTATATCACACTTTCATTCTGTATCTAAAAATATTTCGGTAAGCTCTATCTCATTGAACCCCAAAATTGTTGGCCCGGTTTTTTTTGTCTAAAAATGAAAAGCATTTCAAATTAGTCCTCAAACTCCCAAACACAATGGCTTACGGACTGTGTATGTATAAAAGAGACCTGCAGCGCTTTCATGTGGGTGACCTGGCCTGTCTGTAATCAGCATCGTGTATGCAGTGACACAGGAGTGAACACGACACCTTCTGTCAATATAAAATGAAGACCTGGCTTCTCCTCACCACAACCTGCTTGGGGCAGCGTACCCATGGGCTATTTTAAGACAGCCTGCACCCTTCTGCTGCGACCTGAATGAATGACTGAGATACTAGATATGCTTCAAGATATTGACACTATTCAGCGATTCCAGTAGTTTTCCCTGTTGTGGTTATTCATGTGCATAATTTATTGACAATTTAGAACATACTAGACTCTTCACAAACTTCATTGAGTTCCAGAACACCTAACAGAGTGCCAGGGAAAGAATATCAGAACTGGTAAATGTTCACTTTCCAGTTGTGTAACATTGGAAGACTCCTTTACCTTCTGCTGAGCAATGTCATTGTCTTTAAATCTGACATAACAGTGTGTCCTGCACAAACTTGTAAAAGAGCGGAGAAGGTAGTCTGTAGAAAGGAGAATCAGCATCATAACTAGAGTACACTGCACAAATTAAAGACACCGATGTTATTTACACATAGAAGGCAACAAGTATCTAATAAATTACAGGCAGGATCGGTGGTCAGCAGAGTTCTGTAGATTGTAAGTCTCTGCTGACTTAGTCATTTTCAATATTGAGGCTAAAATATGTAATGTCACTGCAACTTGATTATAGTGTTATACGAGGCCTACTTATTTGACACTCTGGTAAATGGCATTTCTATTTCAGCGGGGGGAGGCTGTCCGAGAACAAAGCCCAGCTCTACGCCTACAGCAGCTCCCAGCAATGAATTAATGGTATATCTACAATAGCAGAGCACAGTCTATTTAAATTGGATAGATGGCTGCTTTTCCTGCAGCCTGTCTGCAGCAGTCTATAAAGGAGTGTAATTCAGCTGAATACCATAAATCTCCCTCTGCGGAGGCCCTTTGTTCAAGACGGTTGGTTTTCCTGCTTGAGGCTGGCTGGTGAGAAGACTCCATCCATCACTCATGTTTATTCATATCTTATGACTGTCTATACACTTATCCCAAGATCCCACAGTGAAAATGAGTGCTTGGTGTCATACATTTCCACAATGAGAGAGACATGTTATTTGCCTAGGTCATTTATTCCATGGTGTGCATTTAAGAGAGGAATTTCTAATGAAAACTTTGCAAATGTTATAGGATTTCCATAAAGCATCACTCCATTAAAACTAAAGACACTGTTGGGTTGTACATTTTTAAACAAGCAGGGGGTTTCCTACCAAGACAAAAAAAAAAAAAAAATACTCTTTCCACTACACACAGAAATCCAGTGGTTGAGTATTTTAAAACTAAATTTCTTCTAATTCTCTTACTATGAGAAGTAAGAAGTTGTTCAGATCTATTCATCATTATCTGTGTAAAATCTCCTATGCCTTTCCTGCTTTGTGACTCTTCCTGTCCAAGGATCCATCATGAAATAGGACACCCTGGGGAATCTGGATAGGGCTTCATGATACAGCAGAACAATTAATTTTGAAATCTGAGATAGGTTATTCATTAGGCGTGAGCCTGATTCAAATTACCAACATTTCCATCTCTCACTCTGTCATCAAGCTAGTAAGTAGAAAAGCTTAACAAAGGTATAAAAACAATATAGCACTTAGTAAGTGCTCAGTTAAATCCACAAAATTTATTTTCACAAAATTAGCAGTTGGACATGACTATTTGGGAAAGAAGTCTGGAATAACATGGAGTGTTAAGAGAAGACAATTATTTCAGGAGAGAATTGAAGTAAATAAAAAGGAAGTAATTTCTAGAGTAGAATTTGAAATAAAACTATTTTTTCATTATAGAGGCATTGTTACAGCTTGGGTCTGCTACGTCCTCCCAAAGTGCCAGTGTGGACAGCCCTGTTCCAGCCTGGTTCCGTTTATACTTCTCTGGAGGAGTCGAAACCTGAAGAGAATTTGACCCACTCCATGGAGGGCACAGGCCCATTTCACAGGCATGAGCCTAGGTTTTTTTTTTTTTTTTTTTTTTAATAAGAAATACAAATATTCTTTAAATTCTCTCAATCTGTTCTTTTATCTTAGTCCAACTGATGTTCTTGGTCTAATCAAAGGAGTAAGGTGACAGACAGGGAAAACTTCCACAGAAAGGCTGAAGAGCAAGCCCTTGTTCAACAGGGTACCAGACATCTACTGCGACGGGACCGAAGTCACTGGACTCACAGCCCCAGTGCAGTGACCCTTTTATCTTAGGGTCAGGTTTCTGCTCGTTACTTTCTCAATAAAGTCACTTTTACCCACTTTTGATATTCTTAAGGAATTTTGAAAGTAACAGATCTGGAAAGAACAGAGCCTTAGGAAGCAGCAAGGTGGGTAACGTTGGGTAACTTCAACTGGTCCCCAAATTGCAGTCTTCTTAAAAGCACAATTTGTCACTAAGGGTTTCCTTGTCTCCTTTCTTTTCTACCTGTGTTTTATTTCTTCTCTCCTAACATGGGCCCTAACATGAGGTCCCCACACATCGGGAACAGGCCCGGGTGGGGAGGGGTAATGAGGTATTGCCCTCATGCCTCTGCTTTTTCTATTTCTGGCTATGAGGTGATCACCTCTGCTCTGGTCTGTGCCGCTCACTGTGTGGCCGTTGGAGCAGGAGCCGTAGGGTGTGGGGGATGAGGTGTCACTTTGTAGGCCCAACCCCCTCTAACCTGCAATTTACAATAGCCGCCCTGGTATGCGAGAAGGAGGTAGAATAGGAATGCCTGTTCTCAGTGAGACCCCTCACCCTCTGGAATCCATACTGTGAGCTGGCTTTGTTTTGCAGAAGTCTTGAGGAAGTGGCTGGCCACCCTTTGTGACACTAACAGCAGACAAATTAACAACATTCTTGAGCTAATGAATTTCTTCCTGGGCTAGAGAAGTTATGAGAACTGGTTGTGATTATTTACTTCACTTAGATAGCTTTAGAATAAACATTGTAGTCTGTCACGTTGTAGCTTGCCACAAAGAATGCCTTTTCACTACTTAATTATCTGGGCTCTGTGAACTGATCAGGTTTACTATATATGAATCCTAAAATAAAGATTGTGCGTGCAGTGCAGTGCAGTGTAACGCGGTGCAGACAGTAAAAGTGCCGTGTCCTGTCTTCCTTTCCGAGCACTGTACCCCCCGTGTCCCGATCAGGCGTGTGTGCGTGTTTACCTTTCCCGGAGTTCAGAGTGCTCTAAGACACTCACGACAGTAGGGCCCTCCAGTTACAGACCGCAGCCTCTGAACAGTGCCTCCTGCTTTTGGTTGATTATACCAAATATTTTGTTACGGGATAAAAGGTGGCAGAAAGAGCTTAGTTTTGAAATTTAATATGTAAGCTTGTACCTTAATAAGCTAATCCAGAAAAGATGGCTATATTTTAATACCCTATTTTTCCACATGTATTGTTTCTTTTACCAGATGACAGACAGACTTTGCCTAGTATAAGAACAACGCAGGAGCTGAACACCATGGCATTCTTGTGTAGGTGAAGGGGGAAATTTTTGAGAAAAACTATAGGTCAATTGATAAACTGTAATAACGTATATATTCCTATTTCATATCTGAAATAATATACTTCTGCTATGTTCTTGTTTCCTAAAGAGAAAACAGTTGACTTAAAAGAGAAGACATCTAAAAGCTACAGAGCAATAAAAATATAATGAATGTGTTCCATTTACCCAACAAGGCAAAAATTAGAAGATGTGATTGTCAACTACCAAGCAGGACAGATGGACACATTCTCAAACTTTGTTAGAGGCATAATGAGACTATTTTGGAAGAACACTTGGAATCCACGATTTTTACAGTTAATTTAAATCCTTGGCTGAGGTAGAGATAATATGCATTCCTTAATTCCAACCATTAATGGACAGCAGAGAACAAAATGAACTCCTCTTAGTCCTGCGCTCAGAAGTGTCATCCACACATTCCTCAAGTTTCTTGGATTGTATATATTTGCCTGGTTTAGTAGGAAGAAGTAAATTGAAATTCCTGGGGGAGGTCTATCAGTAAAACACCCTGGGGAACAAAGCACTGTACTGAGATTGGAATGGATGAAACAAAGATTCACGGAAATGTCTTTTAATTGTCCAGGACAACTTGGCTACTAATGAAGATGGAGACCACAATGAGGGAATGGCTTTTCTTTTCTTCTCCAACTCGTCCTGGAATTTGCTACTGCGGATGAGCACGCAGCACTGGTCTTGCATCACATTAATGCCTTTGCATTACCCATGATTACACTGTCAGACATCAATCTCAAAATGAGTTTTACCCTCATCATTTATCTCAATAGAAAACAACAGATTATATTACTTCAACTTTAGTAAGTGACAGATTCAGGGGTATCAGGAATTGACTAGCATGACTTTTAAAACAATATTGAAAGGTCTGATGAAGGAAGGTCAGGCTGGGAAGAGAAGCTACATCAAGAGCTCCTTTTTGCTCAGTGACCTATTTGAGGCTTTTATGCTGCAAAAGTAAAGACTCCTCATTACTCAAATAATTAAAGTGCAAGTAAAGTTAAATTGTAAGCAATAGTTCTATCAATGAAAGGCAGTTTACTTCAGAATAAGCATACACGTGAACCTGTAAAACAGGACATGATGGATCACGTGATATGAACCAAACAGTATTCAAACAGATACAAAGTAAACAACAGTTCTTGGACTAATCAAAGGCCTAAGGTGACAGGCAAAACTGCCACAGAAAGGCTGAAGACCGAGCCCTTAAGCAGTAGGGTACCAGAAATCTACTGAGATAGAGCCGAAGTCACTGAGGTCACAGCCCCACTGCAAATTTGTGTCACTGAAGTGATCTGCTGGAGCTCAACAGCTGTAACAGTGAGTGAGAAATTCTAGTCACCACACTTCCGTGGACTTACCAGGAACTGCAGAACTGTGGAGTTCTTACAGTGAAGAACCAAGAAAAAACAAAACAAAACAAAAACAAACAAAAATGCCCTCAAAGGTCCTGACAGGAGGTGGGGAAGAGAAGCCAAGGCATAACCTTCCCAAAGTGTCCTGTTGCAAAAGACAGCAGTTCAGAGAGAGGCTGCCCCCAGGATAATCCCGAAATACTGTCCTATTTGACGTCCTTCAGCTTCTTGTCATACCTAATGGGCAAAGAACAGACGCACAGCCACAGTCATAGCCAGAGAAATACAGGTTAAGAACAGTGCACGCCTCGAAGGGAATGAAGGGTTCCAAAAAATAATCTGCACTGTGGAGGATGCACCTGTAAATGGTGACCCACCTGTGAGAGAATGCGACTTGCAGGGGTTCACAGACACCTGGCTGCCCTGCCATTGCACCACCTTTCCCTGAGTCCTTCTCATTCAGTGGATTCTGTAGAAATAATTTCCTGTCACATATTCTTTCCAAGGAGCAGAGAAATGTTGAGGAGTGGGGGGAGCAATCAAGACATTAAAGTGCAGTTTGACACTTATGAAACTTCAGAAAGTATATAAAATGCCATAAAATCAGTTCATAAAATTCCTTAGGGCAAGGAGACATAAGGAGTGGGACCGTCAGTCACTGAGGTCGACCCACCTGGTGCTGCAGGCTTAGTAAGTGCCTGGATCAGTCACAGTCCCGTGTCATTCCTGCACAAGTCAGGTGGTTACCACTGCACTGCTATCAACGCCTTTTAGTTTTTCTTTTAATCGACAAGAAAACAGACTTTTCAGCCTCCATTTCAGGGGCACTAATTCCAGGGAAGTACAGTTCATGTTTTCTGTTCCTTTTGGCTCCTCCAGGACACACACTTTCTTCCTACACTCGCTGTGCCTCAACCTCCTGAGCTGTCATTACTATCATTAGAATCATCATTACATACAATTCAGGTCCTAGCCAACGCTTTGAAAATCTCACCAAAAACATATTTACTTCAGCGGATTTTAGCACCGAACATGTGCTGCTTTTAACAAAGCCATGAAATAAATGCCAGAAGAGGTTGAAGAGGCAATGAACACCTCAATAAATTTGAAACAGATTTAACTCGCCAAACTGAAATATGAAGAGACAGAGGAAATTAAAAAAAAAAAAAAAAAAAAAAGAAAGAAAGAAAGCAGAATGTCCAAGAAGCATGTAGAACTGGAACATGTGTAGCAGAATCGTAACTGGAACACAAGGAAAAAAAGAGAGAAAAAGAAAAAGGAATAGGGCAAGTACTGGAAGGAATAAACTTGGGAACTTCACAAAATTAAAGAGATCAAATGCCAGATCCAGGTTGTTTGAAAAACACCTAAAAAATAAACACTAAGCAAAAAATTAAAATAAATACTTAAGTGAAACACTCGTACATACCATAATCAAACTAGGTAAAATTAAAGACAAAGAGACAATCTGGAAAGAAACTAGAAGAAAAGTCTATAGAGAAATGAGGATAAAGTCTGACTTTCATCAGAAATCCTTCAAACAGGAAGAGTGACACGAAGGCCAATAAAAACTGTCTTTGTTTGACCAAAATAGCACATGTACACTTATTGTGGTATTTTAACGTTTTGAACATTGATGTAATACTAAAGTGATATCTACATAAGATTAAAACATTCAGTTTTTGTCACAAGTAAAATATACTTGCTTAATAAATAGTATTCATAAAATATTTTCTCTGATGAACAGACACTGAGACGTATAGGAATAATCACCTTTTTCAGATTTTTGTCTCCTAGCTTGATAGCATGCTGCTCAGAACTAAATATGTCAGGACAAGAAGTGACAAAAAGAAAGAACACATCTTCATGCACTTCAAGGCATTTTATAAAGCTCTCAAAAACGTCTCATTGACTGAACACAAGCTTGTGAAAGAGCAGTTGTATCACTATAAGTAAAGAAAAAGAATTATGCAACTTAAGATCATAAATACACTGTAATTAAAATTCAAATTCTAGATTTTCAGGTCTAAATGTTTGTTTAACAATATTCAAATCTGAATGAAGAATAAAATTTTAATCGGGAATTTCAATTTTATCAGGCTTTCCATATATATCAAGAAAACTGTGCATTTGCAAGCCACAGTGTTGAGTAGTGAGACTGTGGCATGGGAAGCCTAGCTGAGTGTGCGAACCCCTGTGTTACACACCTGGCTCTCTCCTTGTGTTTGCTGAGAAACCCCTGTGGGACGCTCTTTGTGTCTATAGCCAGGAAACGAGGTCTGGCTTGAAAAACATTACTTTGCTGTGTATACATTAGGTTTATCAAACATACAGAAGAAATGCATTAATCACTAATAAACTTCAGTTAGTGAAAAGGAGTTTAGAAATTTAGAATTAGATTTAGAAATTCAAAATTCGTATTAGAGATTTTTAGATGTGATACATATCAAAAATATCCTTTTTCTTTTTTTATCAGTACTGGGGATTGAACTCATGACTACACACTGGCAAGGCAGGCGCTTATGCCGCTGAGCTAAAAATAAAAAGACAAAAAAAAAAAAAAAGAAAGAAAAAAATCCTTTTTCTCTAAAAGTAAACAAATGCATTAAAAGAAATAATAAAAAGTCTACCAAAGAAAATCAAGGAAGATTAAATTGGTTTTAAGTGTTTTATTGTTTTATTCTTTGAAAATGCATTGCTTCAAATGCATTTTATGAAAGGATAATCAAAAGAAGAGAACTCTACCCAATGAGTACTCTATGTACACCACAGCCTCACTAGGTAAAAAATAACAATCCTCACAGTTGCAGTCTTACTCTGGAAGCAGCAATATGTTCAAGTTATTTCTTCTCTGAAAGTATATAATAATAAGATGAATATTCAGAGAAAATGACTTCTTAAAATATCTAAGATTTGTCATTATTAATCACCCAAGCAAAAAATAATTATCTCTAATCACTTAGGGCCCTTCAAAGAACTGTAAGACCATCCTTTCCAACTGGCCTAGTTGTACAAAGTTGGCTGATGAGAAAACCTTAGAATGGCAGTATTGGTCAAGAAACTATCAAATTCTCCAACAAGATTTTGTATAGAGACATGGCATTTTTAAAAGTAAGCATTAGTTATCTCTGGAAATATAGTTATCCAAATATAAAATCTGTGTATGTTGATGATTTTTTTTCAGTGACTGATAGGGAAACCAAGAAGATGTTAAAACCAACTGAAATTAGAAGTTATTATGGATAATTTACATTCTGTACCACTAATTTATTTTCTTTGCTAAGAAAAGGAATCATTTGCATTATTGGGAACAGAATAATAGTTTAATCAATAGAGATTCAGTGTTATCCAGAAAGCCAACTAAAAAATGGCAAGTAGCCCAATGAAAGGATATACAATATGCTGTCTGAGTCCAAAACTCTGGTTTCCATGTTCACACACCACATTCAAATGCCCCGAGGAACAGCACGTTGGGTAAGCATTCTATATAGCATAACTGTAACACCTACTGCCTGTGTTTTCTCCATAACAAAAGGGAATATCTTGATCACAATTATACATAAATGGGTAGGTTTTTGTTTGCTTTTACCAGTTTCATAAAACTTGGTGCATGTCTTAGCAAAAACTATTAATTTTACATGGATATAATCTAAAGGAAACAAGGTCTTCCTTCCCCCTTTTTCCTCTGAAGGAGGAAAAGCATAAAATATAAATTTATGTACATCATGTCATTATAACATGCATCTGCTTATTTATGTCATTCTTCATGCCTGTTATTAATAAAGTTGATTATAAACTGTAAAAAATAATAACTGTATATATAAATACAACCTAAAAACTATCTCCCCTCTGATTATGTGAAGGTAAACTTTGAAAACTATAAATTTCATTAATCAAAAACCTAATTGGAAATTACACTTTTATTTTTGCTTCATATAATTTTAATTTTTAAAACTTATTTAAAACTAGTATTAGTAAATTGTGATGGGCAGTACATTTTTTTGGTATTTTCTATGTTTTAGAAGATAGAAGATACTTTTGTTGTGGATTTTTTCCACATTTTTATTTATGTCAATAGAATATTATTCATCTTGCCTATAATTTATTTTAGCATCATTGCATGGTTTTTATTCTCACAAATACTAAGTAATTTAATGATTTGTGGTTATGGTTAAACAAGAGCTTATTGTTGTGACTGTTTCAGGTGAAATTGAATTTTAGAATGCTTCAGGTCATGTCTCTGTGAGTTAACAATAGTTAAATTATATAAATTCACATACACTTATATGAATCTGTGTGTGTGAAATCTGGTTATTCACAATAGTTATGCTTCATAAAGTTGAGTTGAATATTAACTTAGCAAATATTAAACTGTGTACCACTTAGATTATGATCTCAGGTCCTAAAATGAACTCAGCTTGGCAGTGTCTATTTTATTCATTTTGCAAGATGGAGAATGAAGTTCAAAAGTGTTACATGATTTGTCTGAGCCACCAGAACTGAGATTTAAATCCTCCCTTCTGACTCCTAAGCCGACACAGGGCTCTCCTGATGCATCTGTCTCCATCCTGTCATTTTCTCTACTTGAGCACTGCAGGAAGGATGCCAGTGGCCACCGTGAACCTCAGCTGGGTGCGTGCACACTGAATGACAAAAAGTTTTCCAAATCTGAGTGTGCTAAAATAACCTAAAGGTATTGTTTTCATTTGAGGTTTGTAAATAATTTTAAAGGAATAAGTAAATTCACAGAAGTAGAGCCTATCGGATCCGACTATGTTTATGTAGGTTTGATTTGTTTAAATGATCAGCACATAGAATGAGCATTTTTACGCAGGCACAACCTCAGTTGGCCTAATTTTATATGGCCTGTCTGTAAAAACAATTCTCAGTCATTTAATGAAGCATGAAGTCTATTTGACTGCATGGCTCATGGGCATGACTTTAGCTTTTTTCTTAATTACACTTTAAAAAAGACATTCATTTGCTAAATCTGGCACCCAGAATAATATACAAAAGACACTTAGTGGACAAGAATTTTAGTTATTACTTTGTCTTCCCATTAATTTGTAATGCAATATTTGATAATTCTTATTAAATTATCCCATTATTTATATATATTACCAGAATAAAAATAATTGTAAGTACTTAGAAACATATTAAGGGTAAGCACTTAGTTCAGAGAGTGATAATTTTATTTCATAGTATAAAATATAGACCTTCGTAAATTTCATTAAAAACTAGGAAAAGGATCTTCCAAGCGTTTTGAATTTTGCGTCGCATAATTTTTCCCAGGAATTTCAAAATTATTTTACTGGTAAAAAGTACAGAAATATGGAAAACATGCACACATGCATTTTTATAGGTATAGTAACCCATAATTTATTCCTAAATGCAGTTTTAAAAGGTGAATATTCATTTCAGTTTTATTCAAGATCTCCATTGCTTTGCCATATTTTAGTAGAAACAAAAGGTAAAGACCTAACATGTTTATCAGCACATTCCAACAGTTCCTATAAAATTAATTCGAGAGGTTTTACTCTCTGAAAGTTGGTGGACTGTTGTTGTTTTAAGGTCTGAAATGAGAACTGACCAATCTTTAGGGAAACACTCTCTTGCCATATATATGAATGTGTTCTTTTTTCTGTCTGTATTTATTTAGCTTTATTTCCTAAGGCAGAGGCCAGGGGGCTGAGGCCACAGCCATGGGGTTTCATCCAGAGCTTCTGGGCTGGGTGTGAAGCGGGGACCTGAGCCGGCTGACCTGCAGCCCAGCACCCCGCAGCCTCTGCTGTCCAGAACGCCGCAGACCAGAATCCAAGATCCAAGCTGATCAGGATCCCCGCAGGGCCTGCTCCTGAGGACCCCACAGGGCATGGCCCAGCTGTACCATTTTCAGATTTTCCGGGGAGAACAGAGGGAGCCCCGAGGAGGATCCAGCGCAGTGGGAGAACTAAGAGCCAGCCACACTTCGCTGCCCTCCTGCAGGAACCCTGGGCCTGACTGTGTGGCGCTGTGCCCCCTGCAGGGAGCTGCAGCCTGCTGGAGAGAACGCTGCCCCTCACCCTGGACCAGGCTCCCTGCGCTGAGATGCTTGCTTTGTGACTGCAGTGGAGGTCCCTGTGAGAGGCAGGCCCCCCAGAGAGCCTGCTCAGCCAGACTGGCATGACTGGCTCCCTTTAGATATGGCTTGAAGTTCTCAAAAAAAACCGATAAAATTTCAGATTCATTTTATAGTACCTAAATACGTATCAGTTATGTTTTACACTATTATTTTAGTAATTTTTACACTTATTTACATGCACAGTTTCATTATTTACAGTTACAGAGAAGTCTTTCATGTATTTCACTCCTTATAATTTTAATTTCGTTTCACTATTCTGACTAACAGCCTCCAGCACCATTCTGATTTAAGTCTGATGGCATTGGGCCTAGTTTCCAGTCCTTGAAGACATTCTCTGAGGATGCTGTTTGTTAATATCTTTTTTTGATCTTGAAGAAAATTTTCTCAAGCCTTAACATGCTGAGGATTTTATTCTATGGATTTTGAATTTTACTGAGTTTTTTTTTTTTTTTTTTTGTCTCAGTAGAACAAATATGTAATTCTATATTCGGTTAAGGTAGCAGATTACATTAATTAATCTTTGAATTAAAATGCCACACTTACATTCCTGAAATAGAGCTAACTATGCTAAAAGTGGTTCCTCACTGTATTCCTGAGATCGGTTTCTAAGCACTGTTGAGGTTTTCTACATTTAGATTCCTAAGACTGGCCTATAGTTTCAGCTTTTTGGAAAATCCCCGTTGATTTTGGGTGTCAAGGTTATGCTGACCTAATGAAAAGAGGCTGAAAGTGTTCCCATTATTTCCATTTTCTGGAAAATTTTAGGCAAGGTTAGAATTTCTTTGTTTTAAATGTTTTAGATTAATTTAGCTATAGAACCATTTGGCATTCTGATGGAGAATCATTTTAATTATATTTAATCTCTAATAAGTTGCTCAGGTTTTCTATTTCTACTTGTGTCTGTTTTGGTAGGGCTATTGGTACTCATTTAATGGTGGATGTAACACATTCACCTTGTACTTGCGTAAGGACATTCTGAGTTCCCTGGAATCAAGTCCAGTGAGGATTCTGTTTTCTTGGGGTACTACAAGTGAGCGGGGTGGCAAGAAATAGTGGACACACAAATAACACATGTGTCTACTCAAGCCCATAAAGCATTATCACATTAGACTTTGTTTATAAACGTAAGTTCAAAAATAAAGTTATTGCAAAGATGATGACCACAGAGTATGTAACCAGGTTTGGGGCTCTCTGATTGCACGATTCTGTATGTGCACAGTCAAATGCCTGTTAAATCCAAACAAGAGGGTGAATGGATGAACAATCAGAAGTACATCTTGTATAATGGAACATACTACAGTTACCCTTTTGATTAAAATATCACCTCAAAATCTCATATATTCAGAGATGACGTTTTTGGAGAATGATTGTGTCACGGAGATGCCATACTCATCAGCAGATTCATTCATGGATGAATTCATGGCAGAATATACCATGACTGGGCCTGAGGTGGCCTCCCAAGTGTGACCAGGAGAGATGTCTTTTTGTCCCCAGTTCTTCACTTCTCTCTTTGCTTCTTGGTCGGCAGGAGAAGAACAGAAACTCTGTTGTTCCCTTGCATCATGCTGTGTCAGCTCTGCAGTCAGCTGACTAGGAACTGAGTTCACTAAATCTATGTGGCAAATTGAGCCTCTCCTCCTTTAAATTGTGGGTGTCAGGTATTTTGCCATAGGAATTTGAAAGCTTAGTAAAGCAGCTACTCAGCAGTACAGAGAATAAACTACTGATAAGTGCAGCAGCATGATGAAGCTGTAATTCATTATGCTAAAGAGCCAGGCATTAATGTCTGTATATTATATGGTCCCATTATACGTCATTCTGAGCAAGGAAGGAAAGAAAGCATACAATGAATACAAAATTCAGAATAATCGTAACTAGTAGGGAAGTTTCCTAGAGACTTCAACAGTCACAAGAATGTTCTTTAAAGTGGAAGATGGGTTGGTTGGTTTCAGGAATTGTTACTATTTATACCTTAAAACACTCTATAAATATTTACGCGTCTTTTCTATTTGTTAAGAATAAATTAAAATAAGGTGCTTATTAACACAGTCATAACAATATGTTATTTATGCAGGGCATACTCAAAGATTTATCTTCTCAGTAATGTATTAATTTAGAACTGTGACATTAGAGACAGAGACTAATGCATTGCTGTGTCTCCTCTCATTCAGACTGGGGGACTCCACCAAAAGATAAATTAGTTCTGTGGCCTCTTTTTAGACTTGTGCCAGGTAAAATGAGTTTGTTTTACCAACGCACTGTCAGTCCCCATCTCAGCTTTAGACTCATGATTGTGCCATTTCTTCTCACAGTAGCAGTGACAGCACAGAGAAAGACAGCAGGGATGCTAATGCTTCAATGGATCTCCTGGGGAAAATCTACTGCTTTAGCCTTCTATAAACTTGAGTTGACTGGCGAGTAACTAACTAACCTTCCTGTTCTTGTAAAAGTATAGAGATAAAAACAAAACCCAATATTTTAAAAGATCATTTTTTCATCACCTTCAAAAAGTATTAAAATAAATGTGCCTAATTCTAGGACATTAGAAAACACATGATATACTAGACATTAGAAGAGACAGTTTAGAATATAAATGGCAATAATTTGAGTGTATTACCTTTATTTTTTTCTCTGTAATAATAGTCTGGACTACAATTAGATTTTGCTTTTGAACAAGTCCTGATCAGTAATTTTTTCTTTGTACAGCAACAAAATGCCAACTACTAGTATTCCTAAGTCTACATACTAGGAGTATTAAGTCTAGTTCCTAAAAGGAAACTGACTTTCCTTATCTTTCCTTCCTTCCTCTCTCCCTCTCTCTTCTGTTTCCTTCCTCTCCCCCCTTCTTTCTCTTTCCTTCTCTCTCTCTCTTCTTTCTTTGACTCCCTTATTTCTCCCTAAAGTCCTAGGTAACCAGATACATACTTCCTTATTGTGTACATACAGACTCGGTCACCACGAGTGGTCATTCACTGGTATAGTGAGTATTATACAGGTATTGAGGAGGACAGCTTTTCTATCACTGTAAATGAGTATATAAAAAGGGGAAAGTTTGAGAAATGCTCATCTAGCTCAAACATAAGGAAAGTTTTTGGTTTTGCAGGCTTGATTCTGCTTTGGTCTTGACATTTTTCTGAAACTGAAATGTAAGGATCATAGTTTCTTAAACTCTATGCATATATAAGAGAAATATCACCATCCCCAAATTTCCTTTCAAAATTTCTTTCTCCAATGACCAGGTCATTCATTATTTTCTTTTCGGCAGTCCATATAAAACACCTATATTTCTGATTTTATACAACAGTAGGGTATCATTATTATGTAAACATCTTCTAATTTGATAAATGGAAAATAATAACTGGTTTACTATTTTGTATTTTGTTTAATAATGTTAAATTTTCCCATAGGTTTTTTTTTTTTTTTCATGTCAGGTGTAATTTAGAAGTTATTTGATCACTGATTACTGGGTTCAAGTTATTCCTTTAATTAATTTGTGCTTCTCAGCATCTGCTAAGGTCACTCACCCTCTGTATCCAAAGATTCTGGATCTGTGGATTCACTGTACTAAGAAATTGAAATATTTTTGATAATTGTGTCTGTATTTTCCGAACATGTACAGACCTTTTTTTCTTGACACTATTTCCTAAACAAAATGGCAGAATGCTGATTCAAGTGACATTTTCTTATAGCAGCTTTCATAAATAATCTAAATTTAAACTCCGTGGGAGGATAGTCATGTGTTATGTGAAAACAGTCCAGCGTTTTGTATAAGGGACTTCTGGGAGTTTGACCAGAAGGATGAAGGTTAAAGTCATAAAGGAGCCTCTGGAACCACAGCGGGCAGGCCCTGAATGTAACTCCGGAGAACAGCAGGATGTTTAGATGAGTAAAGCGTGTTGGTATGATCACTGTCCCTCCCCTTGTCCCCCAAAATTGTTTAGTCTTTGCACAGTTCCTTAGTCAAGGAATTGTGTTTTTCTTTTGGATTTTCTATTTTTCTGACTAGTATTCTAAGTAAAAGCCAAAGGGTTCTCAGTTCGGAGCTGGACCCTCAGCAGCAGGTTCCCTGATGTTGGGTGCTGCCCTTGGGTCGGTCCCTTTGCCCTCTTGTTATCAGATCAGGTCTGTCCAAGTTACTGTTCTGTCCTCTGGGCCACCCTAGCTGCACACCAGACCATCTGCAGACTTTGTTTTCCTTGGGTGTTTCCAGACCTAATGCCCCAAAGATGCAGAGGGACAGTTGCATTAGTATCTGTATTTCTTATAGTTGGCTCACTCGCCTTTGTCATATGAAGTATTATTAACAAGTTTGAAATACAAATGTGGCCAAAATTTTGTGTATTTAAAACAATTGACCTTTTCCCTTTACAAGTTTCTGTATCATCATATTCTGAAGGAGTCACTGGCTATTCAGAGAATTCAGTTAACTTTTGTCTGAAGTTTTTAGTGTTCATATTTATTGAATTCATTTAGTGTACTTGAAAGTTATTTGGGAACAAGACAGGGAGAAATCATTAAATTCTTTCTAAATGTTTAACCAATTCTTCTTATACAACATAACTGAGTAAAGATTTTTTTTTTATTAATGGGCACAATTTTTATTACATGCACAAATTCTAATACATTGAGCTGCTTATTCTGTATTATAATCTTTTTTCTGTGCTATTATATTTAATACTTGTTTGATAATTCTAAATTTAGTTTTGTGTTTATACAAAAGAAAGCATCTCATTAATCACCCTATTCAAAGAATCTCTTTGCTATTACTACTTTCTCTTAGTAGAATCTTTAGAATTACTTTCCAAGTTATATAAAAAACTCCACTGAAAATTTTCCTACAAGATTAAATATTTAATTTGGAAAATATTCTTCTCTCATTAGTTAACTACTTAAAATATCTCAATAAGATATGGAAATTACTTAGCTTGTGAGTTTGCTCAGAGTATCTTTTTGCTAACTGAACTATTCTGTGTTCCTGCAACGTAATGACGAGTGACCCAAGGCCTTTACTTCAACACCTTGTGATAAGTTTCTTGTTTTCAGAAAATGAGAAATATAACACAAAATTAATAGTTTGCCAGTGATATTAAAAAATTAAGTTGTTCCTTCACTGAGGGCAAACTTGACAATGGAAATGAGGTATTTCTTATGCTTCAGCAGGGCAAATCTAATAGGAATAGTTTTGTAACTCATAGTTGTTGTATCTTGAAAGGGAAGATTGCAATTTTGAAAGTTTTGGTCACATGATACCTTGAAATCTAAGACATAGAAAAATTTATTCATGATGATGAATCTTTCATGACATAGAAATTCTGTACATATACTTGTGTTTGGGTTTGAATTAAGTGTAAATGAAGAGCATACACAGAATATCTTGTCTTCATGCATAGAAAATTATTCCTTTGCTAGTGTGTTGTCTAGTCTCTTTCATGTCGATGCTTTATTCTAAGTGAGCTTTTTTGTTGTTATTGTTCTGGAGAGACTAAATCAATCAAAAAAGAAAACATAACCACACAGAGTAGACTCCACTTTATCTTTGGGAAAGAGTGACACTCTCACCATGCATGGGTATTGTTAACATTTCTTCATAGAGTGCTAAGAATGTGACCTCTAATTGAAATGTTTCTCATACACTGGATATGTTTCCATAACTTGGTTTTTTTTTCATTATTTTCGTAAGTGTACTAAAAATAATTTCTTTAAAGTTTTCTTTTGAATTGTTCAATGGATTTTTATAGATTTTTTAGTATCAAAAGATTAAAATTTCAAGCAATTGTTTATCTTACTGAGTTTGCTAAAATTATTTTTATTTGCAATGCCATGTATTCAATTGTTGTTCTATATTTATCCTTTTTTCTCCAAATTCTTATTGATATAATTATAACTTTTAGATAACTTACTATTGTTATTCAGAGTGATAATTTAAAATATATTATCCTCTCTGAGTCATACAAATTATCGTTGACACATAGTGCTGACAAATTGAAGAAAAAATCTTATCTAAGTAGTGGGGAGCTGAGCTTCAGCAGGGTATCCATGTTACTCATCTAACTACTAATCTACAGTTCAGAGACAAATCTATTTATATCAACACTTAATTTTTCTACACTTTCAGTACTACAGAATTCATACCAAATCTGAGAGCTTTTCTTTCCTTACCAAGGAACAATGAATGGAGATGCAATGATTTATATTTTATAAAATGCTTTGTGCAAATAAAATATGTAGTTGTATGAGACTGGGGAGTAGGGCTATACATTTTTTGCATGAGTGAAGACTTGAATGTTATTTAACTTCAGTAAACTATGATTTTTCTTTTCTAGTGAGAGAAATGAAGGAAGGAGGAGAGAAGACAAAGAGTTGGTAAAACTCAAGAGCCAGCAAAAGGCCATGCCAAGGTACAACATTAACTCTCGGATATGACATCAAAAATGTCAGAAATGACATCAAAATAGATGATAATATTTTAGTTACACTGAAATGAAGACCCTGGACCATCATTTATGTGTTTCTAACTTACACTTTGAGCTTCAACACTTTTCACTAAACAAAGTATTTAAAAAGGTCTTTTAAAAGATTAATTCTTTAAATAAATTTGCATTTTAGAAAGAACATTATAAATGATTGACTAATGAATGAAATTATAGTTTTCTGTTATTCAATTTATAATTTCTATGTGACATATTTTACAGGAAAATGAAGGAAAGTATGAAGAATAATATAAAAATAACACTATTTCCTGTTAAATTTTTCACGTTTGCTATAACTTTGGTTGAGAAATACATGGTAGTATTTCTGAGAAGCACAAAGGACCAATAGCAACATCACTGTCTTATTGTTTTTCTTTTTTTTTTAAGTTATTTTAAAGGGAATAAAACGAAAGAAGACAAAACAAAACAAATCAGAGCAAAACAATACAATCAACACAGCACTTCAGGACAAGACAACTGGATATCAACAGCAGCTACCATAATGTCTCTTTTCTTTGAAATAATTGAGCATACCTTCACACACAATATTACCAAACAAAACCATTCAAGAGAATGAAAGTATTTCATGACATTCAAAACCAAATAACCAATAATGAACAATGGTTACTATAATATCTCACTTTTCTTAAAAAATTGTTTTTTATAATTTTAAAGAGATTAAGATAGAAGAGGACATAAAGCAGATTAGAACA
This sequence comes from Cavia porcellus, assembly GCF_034190915.1. Lineage (NCBI taxonomy): Eukaryota > Metazoa > Chordata > Mammalia > Rodentia > Caviidae > Cavia > Cavia porcellus. Next base: position 41,874,696 of record NW_026947513.1, on the reverse strand, counting down.
GAACAAAACTAAGCAACACAGTATTTCACCACAAGACAACCTGATACAACAGTAGCTAACATAATGTCTTTTTCCTTGAAATAGTTGAGCATACCTTCATACACAATAGCATCAAACAAAACAAAATAATATAAAACCAAGAGAATGAAAGCATTGCAGAGCATTCAGAACCAAATAACAGAAAATGAAAAATGATTACTATATTATCTCATTGTCCATAAAAAATTTACAGAGAACAAATTTTTATGTATTTTTCATGTATTTATTTGCATATTAATGAAAATAAATACATGAACCAATTTTCATGTATTTATTTGCCATACCACACATAAGATACTACATGATAAAACCAATGGAAACAGAAGTACAAAAGTAAGGTAAGACTTCAAAACTAGATGACATTAAATCAGCACTGGCTATTATAATGTCTTGTTTTCTTCAAAATAGCTGGACATACCATCACAGGTAATAAAATCAAACAAACCAGGATAAAACCATTCCAACTAATGAATGGAAACATAAGGCTTCAAAGCAATGTAATAGGGGATCATGATTACCATAAAATTTTATGTACTCTTACCATTTCTTACACTAGGGAGACTATATGGTATTTACACATGTCAGTTTGATTCCTTTTGTTTATGAGTATGGCCTCAAGTTGTGTCCTATTTATTTATAAATATCTCAGTGTGATCATTTTTTACAGCTGAGTAGTACTCCACTGTATAAAGACACCACATCTTTTTTATAAATTTGTCAGTTGTTGGACACTTAGGTTGTTTCCAAGATCTGGCTATTACAAATTGTGCTGCTATAAACATGGGTGCTCGTATCTTACTGTGGTATGATGTTTTCAGTTCTGGGAAAATGCCTAGAAGCAGAACAGCTGGATTACATGGGCATTCCAATCTCAGCTTTTGGAGAAATCTCCAGACTGACCTCCACAATGGTAGCACCAGTCTACATTCCCACCAACAGGGCAGGATAGTTCCTTTTTCCTTACAGCCTCTCCAGCGTTGGTTGTTGGTAGTTTTTCTTGATCATGGCCATTCTTTCTGGAGTGAAATGGAATCTCAGTGATGCTTTAATTTGCGTTTCTCTACTGACCAATGATGCTGAATATTTTTTCATGTATTTATTTGCCATTTGTATTTCTTCATCTGAGAATTGTGTCTTCAACTCCGATGCCCATTTTTGGATTGGATCTTTGAATTTTGTGTGTCTGATTCTTTTAAACTGTTTATATGTTTTAGACAGAAGTGCTTTGTCTGAGGGACACTTCACTAAAAATTTTTCCCAGTTTGTGAGTTTTCCTTTCACTATGCTGAAGATTTTTTTTGACATGCAGAAACTTTTTAATAAGACATGATCCCAGTTATTGATTCTGGGAAGTATTTCCCATGCGGTTTGATTCCTGTTCAGAAATTCTCTACCTAAACTTATGTTTTCAAAATTCTTACCCAATTTTTCTTCCAACAGATTTAGTGTTTCTGTTTTAATATTCAGATCTTTAATCCATTTAGATTTTAGTTTAGAACAAGGTGATGGGAATGGATCTAGTTTTAGTTTTTGGCACATGGAGAGCCAATTTTTCCAGCATCATTCATTAAAGAGATTGTGTTCTTCCAGTGTACATGTTTGACCCCTTTATCAAAGAGTAGGTGGTTGAGTGTGTTTGTAGTTGTGGTTGTATCTTCTAATCTATTCCATTGATCCCTATATCTGTTTTTATTCCAGTACCATATTGATTTTATCACAGTTGATTTGTAGTATAACTTCAAGTCAGGGATTGTGATACTTCCTGTCTGCCGTTACTGCTTAGAACTGTCTTTGCTATTCTAGGTCTCTTCTGGTTCCAGATGAATTTTAAGATTGATTTTTCTAGATCTATGAAGTATGTTAATGGTATTTTCATTGGGATCACATTGAATCTGTGTAACAATTTTGGGAGAATGGCCATTTTCATAATATTTATTCTTCCCATTCATGAACAAGGGATGTCTTCAAATTTTCTGAGATCCTCTTTGATTTCTTTTTCAGGGTATTTTAATTTTTCCTGTATAGGTCTTTTACTTCTTTCATGAGACTAATTCCTAAGTATTTCATTTTATTTCTCTCTCTTGTCTAATTGCTCTGGTTAGCATTTCCAGTACCATTTTGAATAGGAGCGGTGATAAGGGACATCAGGTGATAAGGTGATAAGGGATCCTTGTCTTGTACCTGATTTTAAGGTAAAGGCATTCAGTTTTTTGCCATTTAATATGATGCTGACTGTTGGTTTGTCTTAGATGGACTTTTTCATATTGAGGTAAAGACCATCTATTCCAATTTTTTGTAAGGTTCTTATTATGGATGAATGTTGGACCTTATCAAAAGCTTTTTCTGCATCTATAGAAATGAATATATGTTTCTTACTTTTGGCTTTATTGATATGTGGATTACATTTATTGATTTACATATGTTGAACCATCCCTGTGCTTGGGATGAATCCCAATTGGTCATGGTGTATGATCTTCTTAATGATTTGCTGCATCCTGTTTGCGAATACTTTATTAAGGATTTTTGCATCTGTGTTCATTAGGGAGATTGTCCTCTAGTTCTCTTTTTTAGTTGGGTCTTTCTCAGGTTGTCATACTAGCCTAGTATTTGCTTCCAGGAATGACTTAGGAAGGATTGCTTCCCTTTCGATTTCACTGAAGAGTTTGAGGAGTGGCGGCAGGCATTAAGCGTTCTTTGTATTTCTTATAGAATTCCACAGTGTATCCCTCTGAGCCTGGGCTCTACTTTGTATGTAAGGACTTAATTACATTTTCAATTTCATTAATATAAACTGGGTTATTCAGGAGTTTTACATCTTCTTGACCCAGCTTTGGTACTTCATATGTTTCTAGGAATCTGTCTATTACTTCTATGTCACTGAACCTATGAGAGTGAAGGCTTTTGAAATAGGTGTTGATGATCTTCTATATTTCCACAGTGAGTCCCCCTTTTTCATTCCATATTGCATGAATTTGAGCTTTTTATTTCCTTTTTATAAATAAGGTTGGCTAGGGGCTTATCAATTTTATTTATTTTTTCAAAGAACCAACTCTTTGATTCATTGATTCTTTGGATTGTTTTCTTAGTCTTTATTGCATTAATTTCTGCTCTGATATTTATAATTTCCTACCTTGTTTTGGCTTTGGGATTGACTTGCTCTTCTTTTTCTGGATGTTTGCGGTGTAGCGTCATCAAGTTGTTTATTTGTATTTGTTCTGTTTTCCTGATGTGGGAACTCAGTGCAATAAATTTTCCTCTGAGGACTGCTTTCATTGCATCACACAGATTCTGGTAAGTTGTATTTGTATTTTTGTTTGCTTGTAGGTATTGTTTATTTCTTTAATTTTCCCTGTGAGGCACTGATTGCTCAAGAGTGTATTATTCATTTTCCTTTTGGTTGTAGGGCTTTTGCAATTTCTTTTATCATTAATTTCTAGTTTAATGGCACTGTGATCTGATACTATGCATGGGATAATTTCAATTATTTTGCATTTATTTAAATATGTTTTGTGGGTTAGTATATAGTCTATTTTAGAGTATTGACCATGTACTGCTGAGAAGAATGTATATTGTGATGTTGTTGGTTGGAACACTCTGTATATGTCCATCTAGTCCATTGGTTCACAGGTGTGATTCCATTCTGTTATTTCTTTGCTGATTTTCTGCCAAGTTTATCTGTCCCTCGATTTCAATGGTGCATTAAGGTCTCCTGTTATATTTGTGTTATTGCTTATTTGATTTTTCATTTTTATTAATTTGCTTTGCATAACTGAATGCTCTGGAATTTGGTGCATATATGTAAGAGTGTTATCTTTTCCTCTTGTAGTTTTCTCCTAACCAGTACGTAGTACCTTCTTTATCTCTTAGGATCATTTTTGGTTTGAAGTTCACATTGTCTTACAAACAGAATAGCTACCCCTCCTTTTTTTGGGTGGGGAGCAGGTTTCCTGTTGCATGAAGTATTGTTTTCCATCCTTTGACTTTCAGTCTGTGAGTTTCCTTTTGGGTTAGATGGATTTCTTCGACAGTATATGGCTGGATGTTGTTTCTTGTTCCATTCTGCTAGTCTGTTTCGTTTAATTGGTGAATGGAGACCATTTACATTAATGGTTATAACTGTAACATATTGGTTTATTGTTGACTTGTTATCTTTCTGTTGTTGCATCTTTATCTTTCCATTCTACTTGTCTGTCCTACTTAGTGTTTTTTTTCTTATGTGTATCTAGACTGTCTTTCTATATTCTTTGCAGGGTTGGCTTGGTGATCATGAAGTTCTTCAGCTGTTCTTTGTCATGGAAGTATCTTACTTCACCATCAGTTTTGAAGGACAATTTTCCAGGGTACATCAATCTAGGTTGGAAATCATTTTCCTTAAGATCTGAAACACTTCAGTCCATGCTCTTCTTGACTTCATTGTTTGTTTTGAGAAGTCTGCTGTAATTCTGATAGGTTTCCCTTTTTACGTGATCTATCTTTTGTCTCTAACAGCTTTTAATATTCTATTCTTAAGTTGGATTTCTGGGATGGTGATTATTATATGTCTAAGTGTAGTTTTATTTTGGTTATGGCTATTTGGTGTTCTATATGATTCACTAATCGTGATGTCAGTTTCCATTCTCATGTTTGGAAAATTTTCAGCTATTACTTCTCTAAATGGGCTCTTGGTATCATTTGTGTTGTCCCCTTACTTTTCATTTATCCCTATCAATCTTATGTTGTTTTTCTTTGTACCATCTTGCAGCTGTTGAATTGTTATTTCCTGATTCCTTGTTATTTTTAAAAGATCTTTCCTTTCATGTTCACTAGCTGCAATATTGTCTTTGAGTTCTGAAATTCTATCTTCATTTTCATTGAGTCAGTTTTGACAACTTTTAATGGAATTTTTGATTTCCAGTATATCTCTTTGAATCTGCTTTATGTATTCTGTTTTTTTCTTCTATTGTTCATCCAGGGATTCTATCTTTTTGCTTTGTTCCTCTAATTTTTTAGCTGTGTCTTTTTTAGATGTGCTCAGCATCTCTTTCACTACTTTTAACATATCTTCTTTTACCTGGGAGGTTATTTCTTGTTTGAATTCCTTTAAAGCTTCCTGGAGTTGCTTCTTTATTTCAGTTGTTATTATTTCAGGTATTTTACGTGTATGGCATATATTTTCTTCTATGTACATGCATCCTAGGCTTTCTTGGGATGGGCTGGAGGTTTGAGATTGCATTTTGGTCTTTCACTTTGTTATTTTCCTATATTTCCATGTTTCAGGTGTTTAAAGGCTTCCCCTGGGCTTGTTGGAAATTGTCTCCTATGCCCTTGGTTCTTGGGACTGAATAGAGATTTCTGAGCATGGTCCAGTCATGCCCTCAGGCCCAGGATGCTGGGAAGGCACCTAACCACTGTGGATGATGATCCAGAGCAAGGACCCTGGGCAAGGACCAATGCACTAAACTCACTTCATGTGCCCTCAACTCCCCTGGTTGAGGAAAGTCACTGGGCATATTCTAGTCAGGCTGCAAAAACTCCCAAGCCTAGTTCAGTGTGACTAGAAGCTGGGTAGGTCCTTCCCCACTGGGAGCCATGATCTTAAACTCTCCTAGGGGTAGGGATGGTGCCCAGGAACTCACCTCAGCCTGTAGCTGAGTTTCCTGGATTGAAAGAAGGTCATTTGGCATGGCCCAGGCATGCCTGAAACCTGCCAAGCCCAGCCTAGTGTGGCTGGAAGTTGGGTGGGTCCTTGACCACTGATGATCTTTAACTCTCCCAGGGCTCTCGATGGTGGCCCGGAACTCACCCCAGCTGGCAGCTGAGTTCCCCAGTTTCTCTAATTGTTTTTCAATCTTCTTGCTCAATATTACTTAGAAATTCAGTGTCTGCACAAAAGTATATAGGATTATTTTCTTATATGTCAACACTTTACATCAATCGTGTTATGCATAATATTTTGCAGTAAAAAGTCTTCATTTTTACATTGAAGACATATATGATAACTACATATTGTTTGACAGGCATCATTGGAAATAAATGCATAAGTGCAAATTCGTGTTTAGAATTTACTTATTTTCTAGCAGGGCAAGGAAAGGCCTTGCTAGAATATGTATGTGTGTATATAAGTCATGTATCAAAAAGTTATAAAATCTATGGTAGAAAATAAAGCAATGTTAAAATTGGATTATACCAAACACAACTAGGAGAATATTATCGTTATAAATATGAAAATTAACTGATACGTTGAAGTCTTTTTGGAAACATCAAGAAATGAGAGGCAGAAACAATATTTTCAGAGGAGCAAATGTAAAATGTAAGTAAAAGTCCCTGAGGCTAGAACATCAAGAAGTGAAGCCTGTCCACAGAATGGTTGGGGCAGAGCAGAACAGATCAGGAGAGACTGGGGAAGATTAGGATAGATTAGAGATTGCCAGTGATCATGTATTTATCATCCAGCTTTTCATAAGGCTTTTCACAATGAAAATGGAGCTATTATTAACTAGGTTCAGACAAAAAAGTAAATGAGGACTTGTGGGTAAACAGGGATTTGTAATCATACTATAGTGTAACGCTTTAACTCAAGTTGGGATCAAAAGATCATTGATTTTGTTCAAAATTGTTATTGTCTGTTCCTAATAAAACCTAAATACTATATTGACTGCAAATGGAAGGAAACAAGCAAGAGCTGAGAGCTGAGTGAACAATCTACTGCTTGCTTCTGTCAAAGATTGATCTGGTTTAGGAAGATATTAAAGGGACGGGGTTAAATGAAATTGTTGACTTATATCTAGACTTACTTACAAGTACTTCCGTATGTTTTGGTTCAATTGAAAAAATGGCACATATTTTTTATATTCATGTTCTGTTGAAGTTTACATATGTCATAGAGTACATGAATTGACCTATTGACATGTGCATTAGCTCACAGTTACCTTTGAGTTTGTGTGTGCATGTATGCAGAGAAACCTAGTTTCCTCTATTAGCAATGTTTAAGAATACAAGTAAGTAAACATAGTTACTTACTGTAGTCAGAATTCTGCATAATAGATTTCTTAACTATTTTGTACTTATGTAAATAAAATTTTGTATCCTCTATCAACTTCCAGTCTTCCTTTCATTCTTGGCCTCTGGTATCTATCATTGTCAGGACTTGTATGAGTTCAACTTTTTCAGTTTACACATATAAGTGAGATGATGTTTCATATTTCTATATAAATCTATTTCACTCAATATTCTATATATGTTATCACAAAAAATAATATTCCTTTTCTTTTAATGGTCACTATTCATATATATATATATATATATATATATATATATATATATATATTTATTTATCTTTTTGAGACAAGGTTTCACTCTACAGTAGTTTAGGCTAGCCTTGAACTCTCTTTGTAGCCCAGGCTGGCCTTGACCTCACAGCAATCTTCCTACCTCAGCCTCCCAAGCATTTGGATTACAGGACTACAACATTCATGCTCAGCTCATATCTATCTATCTATCTATCTATCTATCTATCTATCTATCTATCGTGTGTGTGTGTGTGTGTGTGTGTGTGTGTGTGTGTGTATGTGTGTTTACATGTCTTTAGTGATGGACATGTAGGTTAATTTTGAAGTTAGACAAGATGGGGCATGTTCAGGGTGGTATGGCCCTCATTTAGGTTAACTTCATTATCTCTTCCATTGTGAATAATGCTCCAATCAATGGAGTGTGTGGATACCTCTTTACATACTGATTTCATTTTTTATTACTATATTCATTATATACACTTTGATTTTTAATATACCAAGGGGCCTCAGGATTGTTTTCCATTAATGACTGTAGCAAGTTACACTCCAATCTACATGACAGAAGGGGTTTTCTTTGGTCTAATTCACACCATCATCTTTATTCTTTTTTGCTAGGAGGAGTGAGATGATAACTGTTATGAATTTGCAGTTTTCCACTGCATAGTAATTTTGAGTACTTTCATATGCTTGCTGGCTATTTGTATGCTTCATTAAAGAAATGGCTATTTAGACTTTTTAAATTTTTTTAACTTGAGGAATTTTATTGTTACTATGTTGTTGTTTAAGTTCCTTATATATTTTCTATATTAATACCTTATAAAATATATGGCTAACAAATATGTCTTTTCATTCTGTCTGTTGTCTCCTTGTTATAGAAAAGCTTTTAAATTTGATGTAGCTCCATTTATCTTTCTGTTTTTATGGCTTATGCTTTTAGGTTCATATCCAAAACTCATTGTACAGGGCTGGAGATGTAACTTAGTGCTAGTATCTTTACCTACTACGATCAAGGTGTTAGGTTCAGCTCCAAGCACTAGAAAAAGAAAAAAATATATATATATATTGCCCAGATTGGTGTTCTGGGGATGTTCCTATATTCTATCTTTAATTTTGCTACATTTGTTTGTGTATATTTTTATGTTGATGCTATGCTGCTTTGATTATTCTATCTTTGTAGTATATTTTAAAAGCAAGTACATGATAGCTCTAACTTTCCACTTTTTGGCTCATTTGCTTTGACTGCTTAGGGTATTTCCTTGTTAGCATTTTTTCTGTTTATGTGAAAAAAATGTCATTGTAACTTTGATAGTAAGTTGCTTTAGGTAATATCTCAGTCTAATTTGTGATTCCTTAATGAGATACTATAAGTAATAGTGAACATAAATTTAACAACTCCTATGGTAACTACATCCGATCACCTGTTGCTTTGGGGATTAAATTTCCAACATGTTTTTGGGAACACAATCAAAACAATACCTGGAAGTATGGATGTTTTGACATTATTAATTTTTCAATCCATGAATGTGAGATATCTTGCTACTTGTGTCTTTCTCAATTTCTTTCTGTAAAACTTTATTTTTCAAAGGAAGGGCCTTTACATCATTTGCTTGGTAGCTGTTGTAAATTGAAATGTTTACTTGAATTCTGTTTTGAATTTGGTGTAGGTATACAGAAATGTCACTGATTTTTACAGTTGTTTTTGTATCCTGCAACTTTACTAATTTTTCATCTTCTAAGAATTTTTCATGATGTATCTAGGATTTTTTCTATATAAAATTAATAGTAACAGTTTAATTTCTAATTTGGTTGCTTTTAATCTTTTTCCTATGCAATCAGTCTGGGTAGAATTTTCATACATTGAAAGAAATGGTAAAAGTCAGAATCCACATTTTGCTCTAGGTCTTAGAGGAAAAACTTTCAACCTTTTGCCATTATGTATGATGTTAGTTATGGATTTGTCATGTGTCACCTTGTTGTCTTGATTTACATCCTTTCTATGTCTAACTTGCTGTTTTTTAACATGAGAAAATCTGATGAAATATTTGCTACATGTACTACAATACTCATGTTTTTTGTCTTTCATTCTGTTAATGTGATACACTGCAGTTGCATATATGCATATGTAGAAATATACCTCTCAAATACTCTCTCTTGATTATGTTGAATGATACATTAATTACAATGTTGAATTTAGCTTGTTAGATTTTGCAGAAAATGTTTGCATTTTTCAAGGATCTTAGTGTGTAATTTTCTGTCTTCTTTTGTAGTATTTTCTGGCTTTGACATCAGAGTAATACTTGTCTTGTAAAACATATTTGGAAAGAATTCCTCTTCTTCAGCAGTTTAAAGGAGTTTGAGAAGCACTGGTTTTATATCTTTTAAGTCTTTGAATTCAGCTGAGAAAGCATTAAGTTCTGGGCTTTCCTGTGGTGGAAGACATTTTATTATAGATTCAACCTTTAGGTTATTATTGGTTTGTTGACATTTTCTATTTCTTTATGATTCAGCCTCAGCAGGTAGCATGTGTCTAGAAACTTAACCATTTCTTTTAAATTATATAATTTGTTGGGCATGGTAGTCATCTAATCCTTTTTGCTTCCGTGGTATCAGTTGTCATGTTTCTTCTTATAGAGCTGATTTTATTTATTTGAGTTTTCTTGCCTTTCATAGATAAAGTTTATTGGTTTTCTTTATATTAAAAATAATTTTTGTTTTATTGATCTTTTCTATTACTCCTAGTCTCTACTCATTTACTTGTGCTCTTTTACTTTCTCCTCCCTGTTAAATTTGACTCAGATTACTGTTGTTTTTAGAGTATCTCAAAGTACAGGTTGTTTGAGTTCTTTCTTCTTTGTTGATGCAATATTTATTGCCTCAGCTTTCTTCCTGAAACTGCCTTTGTTGCATTATAGAAGTTTTGGCATGTTACATGTTCATTGGTGTTTGTCTGATATTTTTAAATATTCCTTTTAATTTTTTCGGTGGAATATTCTTTACTTCTCTGTTATATATTTAATTATTTTGTGTTTGTGTGCTTTGACTGATTTTTTTTAGCTCATTGCAATTATGTCAGTGTATAAATTATGTCAGTGTTATGTTATTTTAGCTTGAATGTTTTAAAAAATTCCCTGGGTATCAATATCTTCTATTACCTTCTTAGAATATTTCAATTGTATTTATGATTCTTTTATTTATGCAATATTTTATGTAAATAAAATACATTTATATAAATTAAGCTTGATAGTCCAATTTAAAAGCAATTATTTATGAGTTTTTATTTATATCTTATTAAATACCATCTCAACCAGATCATATAGACATATATGAGATGTAAAAGTTTTGCCATTTTATCCCATCAGAAATTTTTGTTTATAGTAGCCCTGTATTATTTTAATTTTTGTTTATTCAGATATCTAATATAATTTTCTATATGATGATCCAAATGTATCAGAAACATTTATGGAGTAATTTGAACACCACACCACATTAAAATGCTCATATTAGCATTAATCTCTTTGATACACATTTTAGCACTGATATGTCATCTCTTCCATGTCAATATAGTAGTTTTAAGTTGCTATTTTTTTAATTGGGCAAAATTTAATTTTAAAATATGAATACGTAAATTGTTAATACAAGAATGCATACATGTCAAATGATAAATAATTAAAACTTTCTTTAAACATTTTTGTGGAAAACTTCTTATTTACATGTAAACATATATTTAAACTGTCTTCCACTTGCTCATGAAATTTTCAAATATTTATGTTATTAATCATAGAATTTTGTTGGATTTATTATTTGTAGTAGATCACTATTTTAGTCTCAGAGGATTTTAAAGTGAGTCTTGATAGAAGGCAGTTTCTTCATTTTTTTAATTTATTAGAATTTTACTGATTTTCTTGGCATCATTATTATATGTTTTGGTTTTAGTCTTTTACACCAGAATTTTTCCTAAGATTTTCATTGATCTTGAATGAAATTTATTGATTTAGAAAAAAATATTTTAATCAGGGATCGAACTCACAACCTCGCGTTTGCCAGGCAAGCGCTTATGCCTCTGTGCTAAATCCCTGCCAATAATTGATATTTTTAATACTAAGTTTATTATACTTTGTAAATAATGTGTCTCCATTCAATTTACCTTTCATGCTTTTCTTCAACATTTTTGTAGTGGACTAATTATTTACATTTCCCTTAAATTAATATTTTAAAATCCTAATGCCTAGTGTGAAGCTATTTGATCATGATGTCTGTGGTGAATGGCTACGTCATTAAAGTACAGCCCCAGGAACTAGATTCCTGCCCCGGAAGCAGAAGCCAAACAGCTTCCTGGCTGTCCTCCCACCCGGAAGTAAAAGACTGGCTGTGAACAGCAAGCTGTCAAGCCTGATGTCAGGCTTCCAACTTCTAGGAACAGAAGAGTAAATTATTGTTTAAGCTTCTCATTTCATCAGGTTTTATTATTGCAGTAAAAAAACTAAGATGGCTTTATAATTTTCAACATTTTTATGTCTTTTTGTCAGTTTTCATATCTCTGAAGATCATGGTTGTTACAGATAATTTTTTGTCTTGTATTTCCTATGTGTTGTTTATGACTAACAATAGAGTTAACTGTTACACATGTTAAGATGTTTAACATTGTAACTATTGGAGGTTATCTGAGTGAAATACTAACTACAGTCTGGAATATTGTAGTGGTTAAGGACATAGATAAAGGTGATAGCCTACCTGTGTTCACTTATTTACTTTGCAATTTGCTGGGTTCCACCAACTCTTCAACTACTTTTTATGTTTCAGTATCTTCATCTATCTATAAACAAGACCAATAAAAGTATCTGGTTTAAGGCTATTTGGAAGAATTAGTGAATTAATATATTCAAAATCTGTAAAATATTGCATTATAAATAAATGCTATGGTAGTCACAGCTATATTAATAAATAGTATTTTAAGGTTGTCAAATATTTTGAAGAAAAATGTCTGCTTCCTTTTATGACTGAGGAAATATAAATTTACTGTTCAGTGGAATGATAGAAATGTCAGAAAAATCAACACGTGTAAATCTGCCATGCAAATGGAAGTGAACTGTATAATTATTTTTCACCAAAATCATGTGAAAATGCTGAACAAAGACCTCCATGATCTCTTTAAACTACTGAAGTATTTAATGCTATTTGATTTATAATGCTAATTATTTATATTCCAAATTAAATAATCTGTATTTCTGTTATTTTGGTTTCTTGCTTAAAAAATATAATCAGTCCTCTGCTGAATCCTCTCTTAAAATATACCCTTCTCCTATTTCTCCATTTACTCTGTCCCAGCATCACTGAACCCTTATTATTTCTTGCACTGATAATTATAGGTGTCTCCAACTAACAACTGTAGCCTATTTAACTATCAAATTTGTACCTCTCGCCATGCTTTTAGCTTATGCAACCAGGTGAAAATATAGTCATTATTGTAATAAATTTCATTATGGTACTATTGATATGCTTAATACACTTTGATGAGTTTCTATTGGTTTTTTTTTTTTGCCAAAATCCAAAATTACTTGTAACATCTTACTTGCATATTATTATCTAATGCCATCACGTCCCATACTCTGATTTAACTACATTTGCTGCTCCCCTAAGAGCACGTGAAATTTCATGCATCCATGTGTTCAATCAGGATAGTGTACTTTGAACAATTCTTTTCTCACTTTTTCTCCATCATTCAATTGAACAATGCTACATCAACTGCTCTATCATAACAAATTATCTTTTATGATTTAGCCTATTTGTAGTTTCCTGCCAAGTATTCTCTTTCTTTGTCATAATTATTCAGTTCATTTTCCGTGTTCCATAAAAGTTTTTACACCGTATGTTGAATAAATACATATGTTATTTTCATAGGACACAGAATTACCAACCACCTCCACTGTAGATTATTTTAGAGTTATATGGATGTCATAACTTACTCATTTAACTATGAGTTATGTGTCTAGTATAAATAGTGCAGGGCCTTCTGAGAGTATTTGATTATTTTACAGGTATCAATTGTTAAGTATAGATCCAAAGCTAGGCTTTTAATCTTATAAAAATAACAAAAATAGTTCTGCAACTTTAGATTTTTATCTTATAACAAATAAAAATAAATTTACAGTTTTGTCAAGATAAAACACTCTATTGTAGTTTTTATCTTTCTTAGGCTGCTAAAACCGCAGCCCTCATGATTACAGTCATTAGTTTCATTCTGATTTTCCATGAACCTTTGCGAAATCAGTACATTTGAGCATTTTGAAAGAACTAAACAAGATATCCTAAGCTCCAAGAATATAAAGAATATGTCTACAACTCATGCTATTCTTAAAAAAAATATTCCTCTGTTGCAATTTTAAAAATTGCTCAAAACTAAGACCGTGTCTCTTAGTGGCCTGTTTAATTAATCTCACCAACTGTGTATGAGTAAACATGCAACTAGTTCACATGCCCCTTCGTTCTGGAAAGACAGCTGGGTAAAACCGAGGCAAACTTGAAATTTCTGATTCCAAATTGGAAATAGCTATAGTTCAAAACAGAGTCCTGGGATAGGACTAGTGGTTACTTCTAAGAAAATACCATTAAGAATAGTACTTGGATAATTTTAAGTTTGTTGGCATTTGCTCCCTCTACTTACATGACTGTTCAGTGCAAAGCATTCATTTTTTCAGTGGAGTTTGGAGGTCAGTACAAAAACATCCTTTTATTCCTTGTATAAACTCTTAACCTGTTCATAGGTGGACAAAGGTGTGTGGAGGGGAAGGAGTTGGCTTTATTTCTTCAGCAGTGTTGAAGAGCATAATTTAAGTGTGTAAATAAAATGTGTTTCTAACACTGAACCACATAGATTCAGGGCTACATGGTTCACAGACTTCCTGTTAGGTAGAAACATTTCTGCTAAATGTTTCATTTCAGAAAATTCCCAATAAGGGCAGATAGACTCTCCATTCCCATGAAATAAAAGAAGACGGCAGACTGAGGTGGACATTTTCAGTTTGTTCTCAAACTTACAAAAGAAGAAATGGGCTGCTCCCTTAGGAAAAAGTGAACAGGGTGTAAAAGAGAGTTCCGCTAGCTGGTGTCCTTTCAAGCTGAAATACAAGGCCTGGGGAAAGGCTTGCTCCAGAGTTACTGACCTTGCTCAGTTTGCAATGTGAATGGAAGTTGGACAAGCTGCATTAGACAGCTCAGCATGTTCTGTCAAGGGGGTTTACGTGGGCTCTGGCTCCTGTTTTGCCTTTCAAAATATAAGCAGCTTCCGGATGCTCATTAAAGCAGAAACAGACTTGGTAGTCTGTCTATTCCTTAAGCATCAGTCTACTTCAGCAATTCCCTCTGAATTCTACCTTTATCAGTCACCACTGCTTACATGTTTCATTTCCTCGGTAACATCTGAGAATACTGTTAGCTTTTACTTAAATGGTCCACCAAAGTGAGACACTGAGCACCCCAAAATCCTGTCTCTGTCTCTTTCTAAAGAGATGCCAAAAAGTAGATCTTTTAGCTATTAGAGTTTATGTACTTTTCGTGGAAGGACCCAATGTGGGTAAAAATCACGCTAAACAGTCTGTGAACCTTGTCTGTTTTTCTTTCTTAAGAAAGAAAACAGGATGAGGAATAAAAATCTGTCTTCAATTCTATTTTAAATAAATTTAGTTTAACTAAGAAGAAAATGCCATGTTGAGTATAATTTCTGCATAAAGTCTGCTCCTGCTTTCAATTCCGTCTTTGGCCATGTGTTGGGGCATTTTATTCCTTCGAAGCATATCTTTGTCCTTGCTTTATCATTAGTAGCTTTCTGTACAGACGTCATTGTGAAAATAATCAGCAACGTAACCTAAAATCCTTACGTTCTGTAGGTGACAGATATACAAGGTGGAGGGAAGAAGGAAATATAAAGGCAAGTTTGGATAACTTTTCACAGTGAAGAGACATAAAGTGATTCCTTCTCTTGTTTGCTGGGTTCACCACTAGGGAATATGTTAAAAATGTCCCACATCCAGATTGTAACAAATGATACTTGTCTTTTTTCTAACGTATCAATTTCAAACTTTCTGTAGCCTTTATTGCTCTTCTCTTCTGTTTACTTGCTACTAATTCAAAATTATACACATAATTTTAAAGGCAGTAAGTACTGAGCTCTCTCTATATGCTGAAATTCAGCATGTTCTTAACAAAGATGGAATTTGTCATAGTGATCTTCCATAGAAAGTCATTTCTCCATTAACCCACAGATTATTACTCTTAAATCCAATTTGTAAGAGTATGATCATGCGCATATTTTATAGTATTCCACTTTGCATTAAATGACACTTAATATTATGGATAATTGTATTTCTGCACATTATATGGTGTTGCTATGAAACCACCCACTTACAAATAACAGTTCAAATTTATATGTAGTTTCATGGAAAGTGAATAATGCAACATCTCAATTTATAATTTTTGAGTCGAGTCTGATATTTTCTAAGTTAATTGTTCAAGTTCATTGTTTACTAGTATCTTTTTCTTTCTTTGTTGTTTGTTCCTCTGAAATAGACCATTCATTATGACATTGAAACAGCACTTGTTTTTAATCTTAAGGAATGCATGGTTTTGAGATTCTGTGAACCTTGCAGTTTTACATGAAATGAGACAAAATGAATTTTTAAAAAAATTCAGGCGGTCTTATTTTAGTATCCTTTCAAAAGGGTTGCAGTAATTGAAAAACGATTAAGTGTGGCTTACTTTTGTTTAGTATTCCCACTCAAATCTTTTCTAATGCTGATACAATTTTATAGAAAGAAAAGTACGGGTGGAAGATAAAACGTTGATTACTACTATAAAGGATCTTTTTAACTTTAAAAGAAAAACAGGAAGAGCCAAGACTAAATCTCAGTGGTAGAACAGATGCTTAGCATGCCTGAGGCCCTGGGTTTCAGAAAAAGTAAAGAAAAACGAAGAGGAAAGGAAAGGAAGAAGGAGGGCAAGAAAGAATAGAAG
The DNA here is from genome assembly GCF_034190915.1 of Cavia porcellus. Taxonomy (NCBI): domain Eukaryota; kingdom Metazoa; phylum Chordata; class Mammalia; order Rodentia; family Caviidae; genus Cavia; species Cavia porcellus. The sequence continues at coordinate 41,858,383 of NW_026947513.1, read as the reverse complement.
GAAGAGAGGAAAATTAATACGTCAAAAGAGAAAGTAGTATCCACTAGAGTTGGGGCCAAAGAAGTATTAATATCTAGTAAGGAAAGAGTTTCCTCTGATAAATGTTTATATCTAATTTCCTAAAAGCTGTTGAGGTCCATTTATTACATTTTAATTATTTCTCTGCTATGAAATCTATTTTTTTCAAATCTTGGGAAATATATGAAATTAAAAAGCATGATATTCTGCTGTGGTGGTTAAATTTAATTGTGTCAAAGTAATTGGCATTGGGACCTAGGGGGTTAGTAAAGCTCCTTCCTAGGTGTGTCTAGTGACTCTTTGAGGCCTCACCTGGGGTGGTGAATACAGTTCTGATCTCTTCCTCTGGCGTTTTCCCATTCTCTGCTGCTCAACTGCCACAAACTAAGCATTTTGCGCTGACAAACCCTTTTATTGTGATGTTTCTGCCTTGGAGTTAGCTGATTATGCACTAAACCCCAGAAACTGAACCAAACAGACCTTCTCTTTCAAACTGTGGGTTATGGACTTGTGTCTCAGCATAGGAAACCTGACTGAAGCTTATACTTCATTACTTTTTTGTACTCACTTTGTGCGTTATTGAGATTTCCATCTGACAGACCTTATTAAGGGAAGTGCTGTCTCTTCTGTATTTTCTAAAACAGAGGAAGACAACAGAAAGCGGCAACCAGTTTGTATTAGACAACAGGATTTTTTTCCTGATTATTTAATGACACTCTTTACACCCATAAGAAATCTGCTTATGCTATATGCATTTGAAAGGCAAAATAATTCAGTGCAAGCAGGAATTCTTATCGTTGATTCAAGAAACTCAACAAAGCAGAAAATGTAGATTTTACAGATTGTTCAATCGTTTTTACTTAATCAAATGTCTGTGAAGTGCTGGTTCTATGCTATTAAAATCTGATTCCTTGGTTTGATGTTGCCTTTGAGGCACGTAGAAACTTTTTTAGTGATAGTGTCTCTTTTTTTAAGTGGTAGTATCTTGTCTTCCAAATTTCACAATGCATTGTTTTATGAGCAAATTTCTAAATTGTTAATAACTGAATATTTTTGAAATAACACTTTATATTACAGACAGTGCCTAATATTTATTATACCTGAAAGAAAAGGAGCATCTGTAGATTCATATCAACTCTATATAAATAAAAGAGAAATAAAATGACAATTTAATAGCTGTCAAAGAATTCTTAAAATTCTCTGAGAGGAACCTTTAAAGTATTTCTTTTTATTATAGAATGTAAAAGATAATGTAAATTACAGTCTGGAATTCAAAGCAAGAAGAAATAACTCAAAAGACGATTCTACTAGGGGAATATAGTCACCTGTTTCTTAACTGACTATACAAATTATGTAACTATCTTTATAAGTGCATGGCTTTTAAACACATGTAAAGATCAGTTTTCTAATTTCTGAAAAATAAAATAAAATTCTATGCTAATTTTTGTGGTATGATTTTGAATTTTTATATTATTTCCTGACTATACAAAAATGATGCTCAGCGTAGGTTTATATATTTAGCTGATTAGTAGTATTCCAATTTTATTCTTTCAAGTATATTGCAAAATATTTGATCAAAATGGGCATATAATTTGCTTTCTTTATGCTCATTTCCTGGTATAATGTTGAGAACTTCAAAAATACTTTCAGAACAGTAAATTAATACCAATTATTAGATCACTTATTAGAACAAAGATTGAATGATTAAATTGCTTGTGATTAGAAACAATTCCTATTCAAATTTCTGTGGACTGTATACAATTATCTGAATATTGAAGATAACTTTTAAAGATGACTTTAACATAAACTTGCTAATTTGGGCATTGTTTTTTATTGCGGTTCAATGATTTTATTCTTCTTATCTCCTAAACATCAGCCTTTAGAATTGATAATAATGTACCCATCATATTTTTATTGTACTTTCAAAAGTCATTCAAGATATTTCCATTGCTTTTCCAGATCAAATCTCTACACTTTTCTGAAGAGTAACCATAGAACACATCAAATGACCATCAGTCTTTAGCTACTGATTGAGATCAATGGAACGAACTATAGGAAGCCTGGTGTGGCTGTGCACACCTGTAATCCCAATACTCAGGAGGCTGAGGCAGGAGGGTCATGGCACCCTTTTTTCTTGCTTTTTGGTGATCATTCATACTTTGCTAAATTATTTTTATTGAGTTTTTTCAAATTATCCAATTAGTTTCATGTTCATAACCTAATTTTTATGCAGGCTTGCAGCAATTCTGAATGATACCACTTAATGATCTCACATCTCTACAGGAATACTAGATGCTTATCACAAGTAGATAGACAACTAAACCTAGGTATATGAACTCTTCCAAAGAGTCTTTCAAATGGGAAAATGAATTAGATTAACTATGCCATTATAAGCAATAATAATAATGATGATGATAAAGTAAAAAATGAAAGAAAGAAAAAGAGAAGAGAGACTTGTAGTATAGTAAAAGACAGTGATCCATAGTAAAAGAGATGTAAAAAATAAATGCTAAAATCACTCTCCTTTAACATTAGAGGGAAGTTTCCAATTGTAGAACCACAAACCCAATAATTGATTGTCTTGATTTAAGGAGATAGACAAGAATTCAATTGAAGTGGCTAGAATTTTCAGGACAGAATATGTAAAGTAAGAGAAAGTTAATTTTACTCAGATCTTCACAGAATATGATTGAAGCATACATGTGATAGAATCCCTGAAATGGTGGAAGGAGCAGCTCAAAGATAGGAATAAATGGAACAATTTGAAGTCATTAAGAAGCACTGGAAATATTTTATGTTCTAACCAGCCATAGCTAAAAAAATAATATATGAGGTAAGGTAGAGCACTCTTAATAACAGTGAGTCACTAATAAAAAAATTAACTTTAGATAAAGATATATCCAGTTCTGCCTAAAAGAGCTACAAGAAAAGCAAGCCTCAAAATATTAAAACTACCTCAAAGAAACTTAACTGAATTCCAGGATAAAAAGCTCCAGAATTACAAAATAAATCTTTAATAGAAGAAATTCCTAGTAGTTGGTAGTAAAAAGAATTATCAACCATTCTATGAAAACCATGCAATTCCTAATAAGAATAAAACTTATTAAACAGAGACATACTCATAGTGACATAGATGATAGAATTAGTAAACAAGGATATTAAAATAATTACCATAAATCTTTTTCTTGCATTTACAGATTTAGAAGAAAGGATGAGCATGTTAAAAATGACACACACATGGATGATCAAATCAATCTTCTAGAGATGAGAAACAGACATGTCTGTGATAAAATTATACTGAAGAGATGAACAATAGATTAGATAATGCAAAAGGAGACATTAGTGACTTTGAAGATAATAGCAATAGAGTTTAACTAAATCCTACAGAGAAAGTAGCTTAAAAATAAAACATTGGCCAGCTGTGAGACAGCATCAAGTGAACTGCTATATATAAAATCAAAGTCCCAAAGCAGAGAAAAAAATTGAAAGAAATAATGACTGAATATTATCCAGAGTTCAAGGAAAACTATAACAACTCCAGATCCAACACATTAAACAAATCTGAAGAAAAAACACACATCTGGTTAAAACTAATTGTGTGGGTTCAGGGATTTAGCTCAGCAGTGTAATTGCCTGCCTGGCAAATGCAAGGCTATGAATTTGATTCCCCCTACCTCAAAAAAAAGTTGGTATTAAACCAGTTTTTGTGTATATAAATTCTTAGACAAGCCATTGTCATGGTTTATTTCATGGCCCCCAGGCCTCATGCATTTGCACTGTGCGTTTGTGATTGGTTCATTGTCTAGCGCTTGGATTGTGAATGCTACCCTGGCTTAGGGGTGGAGCCAGGATATAATGTAATGGCAGGAAGAGGGTGTGTCTCACTCTCTTTTGCCTGTTTCCTTCTTGCTGTTTGCAGCTGCCATGAACTGCGGCCCCACCATGCCAGCCTGCCTTGGAGCCAACTGAGTATGGACAGAAACCTCCAAAAACTGTAAGAAATAAACCTTTCCTTTCTCAACGTGGTGTATCAAGTATTTTGTCTCAGCAACAAGTAAAAAGTAATTAAGACAGAATTTGGTACTGAGAGTGGGGTCATTTGCTGTGACTCTACCTGACCATGTTTTTCAAGAGCCTTTGGAAATGGCTTGTGGGTAGAGTTCAGAAAGGTTCGGACATGTTGCCTGAATGCATAGAGCTGGAGCAGCTTAGGCTGTTCTGTAGTGGAGATTCTGGTCAGAGCTCAGGAGACTAGAAGATTGACAGAAAATCTGAGTGTAAAAACCAGGCTTGGGAGGTTTCTGCTGAGAAGGACTGCATTGGTTGTTGGACTCTCCATGATGTGTATTATGGCTTAACAGAAATTTTGTCTGCATTTTGCTCATGCCCAGAGACTTTGCCTGAGGCTGAAACAAAGAACAGTGGACTGATTAATCCTGAAAAAGAAATTTCAAAGCAGTTGAGTGTTGAGGCTGTGGCATGGCTATTGTTGGGGGCTTTTAGCCAGCTTTATGTTGCAAATCAAGAGCAAAGAGCCCCGCAGGGTAACTTACAACTCTGTGAATTTGGCTAGAAGGAAAATTCCAGGAAAGTTGTAGATTGTAAAGACATGGTTGAGACTTTGATTGCTGAAGAGAAACAGAGAGATAAGAAAGATGGCCCCAGGACATCCCAGGAAGCATAGGGTCTCCACCCTTTGCAGCCTCAAAACTGCAAAAGTGAAAGAATTTGCTCAGAGAAGAAAGCAGCAGTGCAACATGCTCCAGAATGGTGACAGAGGCCACATGAGGTTCCAGAATGGTGGCAACATAGAGAAGCATTTCTTCACAATCTAGTTCACAGAGCCTGAAATCCAGGCAATTGACCACAGCCAAGAGAGAGAAAAGCCTGTCTACTGCTCCAGCTAGCAGCAAATCTTGGTGGCATCCCTATGGTGCTGATTTTAGGTGCAGGGACAATGCACAAGTTCTGAGGATAAGATGGCTTTCACCTTCATTGCAAAGGATCTGGAAGGCCAAACAGTGTGCCCCTGAGAGGGTAGTTTGTAAAGATGTAAGGGTGAAGTGAAAGGTTCAGTGGAGAACCCAGAAATTTGGAAAAGCCAGGAATGTGGATCATCCTAGGAAAGCTGCAAAAGTGAGAAGAAAGGGTTTAAGAGAGAAGCTGTGGGAGCTAATATCCCTGGAAGTGCTGTGGGGGTGAAGTCATCCAAGCCTTTTGGAGCTTACAACCAGATTGCTTCAAATGCTGAAAATGAAACTCTAGGATTTAATGTTCTCCCTGCTGGATGTTGGACTTTCTTTGTTTCCAATGCTTTATATTCCCCTGCTTGTAACTTTTGGAATGGTAAATATTTATCTTGTGTCTTTGTATTTCAGAAATATTTAACCTTATTTCATTTGTATAGGGGTTTACAATTAAGATTTTGCCATAGATCTTGGAGGAGACTTGGGACTTGGACTTTTCAGCAATGCTGAAACTATTAGGACTTTGGCAACTCTTGGAGATGGAATAAATGTCTTTTCTACATGAGCCCTGGGAGCCAGGATTGGAACATCATGGTTTATGTTGGTGGTCCCCAGGCCTCATGCATTTGTATTGTGCATTTGTGCTTGGTTCATTGTCGAGCACTTGGGTTGGGGGTGTGAGTGCAATACTTGTCTCAGCAAGAAGTAGAAAGTAACTAAGACAGCCATAGAACAAAAGACAAAACTACAGAAGAACTAAGGTAAACATAGCAGATTTCCCACTGGAAGTAATGCAGATGGAATAACAATGGGGCAATAATTTTATTGCAAGGAAAGAGCACATAAAATGAAAAAAAATAAAACCCGCTTCATAACCCTAACATTTGCTAACTGCTAGGGAAATATTTTTCAAAACTGAAAGTAAACTGTGAAATAGTTGCACATTTTTCCTATTGAATGAGACCAGTTCCTATGCACTTTAAGTTACTTGGTTTCTATATGATGCTTAGCTCTGGAGTCCCAAGTGTCTTAGCAGATTGGTCTATCACAAATGTATCTGTATGAAGGTCCGAAGCCCCTATGATCCCATAACGCTTGCATTCAGTGTGTCTGTAAAACCAACACCAATCAGATGATAGCAAAGTCCATGAGCAGGTGCAGCACTAGGTGACACCTTCAAACTGTGGCCTCAGTGGCCTCTGATTGCCTGGAGGTCTGAACTCAGGAAAACACTAACTCAGGCAGCAGTGTTCCCCAGGACTTTCTTCTCAATCCAAAGTCTTTCAAAGGAGTTTCTACTTTTATATGCTTGAGGCTGTGGAGCTCAGTTCTGATTGATCCCTGAGATACCTTTAACCAACTTTATTATTTTCTGAACACAAAGTTCTTGGTTGCTTTTTAATGACAGCATTCTCTTAAGTAATCATACTCTCCTTGAACTCTACAGGTAATCTTTTTTCTGGATGAGTTATAAAATCTTTATGTTTTGTCTCCATCATTGGATTTTGTTTCTCAATGTAAGTTCTGAATAAAATCAGTTAGCAGTATCCATACGAGAGCCTGAACTTTGGACTGCCGTAAAGTTTCATTAGCTAGATTAATTATTTCTTCATTTTTAAGTATAGATTCATACAAAGTCTTAGGAAAAGAACAAAAGTAGACAAAACTATTTGCCATAATGAAATATGTATATATGGTCTTTAGATCAGCTCCAAGAGAGCTGATTTCTAACTAAATCTGGTCATTATTAAATCTTAAATCTGGCCATTATTTTTTACATTCCTGTCAGCAGTCTAGTCTACTGAGCTGCCACCAGAATCACCCATCAGTACCTCCTAATAATGTCTCAAGGCTCCTGTAGTATGCATTTCAAAACATTTCATAGTTGTCTCACAGACTAGTTCCAAAGACTTGTGAACAGTATAGTCAGGTATAGTTACAGCAATGGCTCTTTTTCTCTGGTACTGGTTTTTTTGTTGTTTTGTTTTGTTTGTTTTGTTTTAATTAGCCACTGTACTGTTGAAGAAATCCTCTTGGGAGATATTTCTGCAGCTGAAAAGAAGAAAAGATTATTTTCAGAGGATTCAGTCTGCAGTTGGCTGGCTTCAAGGCAGAAATAGCATGGTGGAAAGTGAATGTTGGAATAAAGTTGCTCAACCTGACAGCAGAATGAAGAGGGAGAAATCAGGGACAAGAATACATTTCTAAGTGATGCCTTCAGTCATGCCTACCTTTTCCAATATTGCTCACCTCCTAACAGAACATGCACTTATGAGTTCATCAACGGATTAATCCACTCTTGAGTACAGTGCCTCGATTATATAACAAACTGTCAAAAGCCTCATTTTTGAACACATAAGACTTTGAAAAGACATGATGGAGTCTGGGATGATGGCAGAACAGTAAGCAGCAAAGCAAAAAGCCTCTCTGAGAGAAACAGCCCAGATGCTGGAAAATAGCATTCTGGAGAAGAAAAGCAGGAAAGATGTAGGTCCCCTTGACCCAAGAAGAAACTAAAGTGAGAATTGAAGCCCATAGAAATAATTTTTTAAAAAGTTGAACAGAAGAAGGTGGTAGCTGGCAGCACTTTCACCAGAGCCATCCCACTGTGCCACAGAAGCACTGTTGGAACCCAGAAATGCACGGGCACAGCGAAGTTGGTGGTGGGCAAGCCTGAAGGCCTTGGTGGGTAGATGTGATGGCAGAAGGGATCAGTGAACTAGAGAACTGCACTGGCTGGCATGCCCGAACTCACGTGGCTGTGACTCAGCAATGTGCCCTATTTCCTGCCACTTCAATTTGCTGGAGCTGTGGTTGCGCTGAGGTGTGGGCACACTGAGGTCAGGGGTCGGTGAGACCACTGGAAAGCAGAGCCAGTAAGTGATCTGCCTTGACCTGCAATGAGTGTTGGGAATAAAACCTTTCCATGGGAAAGGGGAACAACACTTTGGAATCAGGCAGGACTGGCAGAAGCAAAGTACTGCAGAGACTTCAGTCAATTGTTCCATTCGGAGATGGGATTGGTGAGACATGCTTGGCCTGGGTTACACCCCTGACTGGGAACCAGTAGGTTGTCCCAGACCAATTCCCTACTTGCTGTGCACCCTAATGCAGTGAAGGCCTTGGTGGGCTGGCTGACCTAAAGGGGATAGGCCAGCATATGCCATTTCTATTTGCACCTAAATAGCATACTCCAGTAGGCAGTATCGTGTAGCCAGCATGATTCAGAAGAATGAGAATCAACAAAAAACAACAAAAAGGGACTGTGGCCTCCTTTATATACTGTATGGAAGAAACAAAAAATATGAGAAGACGAAACAATAAGAAAAAGTCCCCACTGACAAACCCTGAGAACACTGATCCAGGAAAGGTAAATAAAAAAAGAGACTGAGGACAGCAAACATGCAATATCAGACATGGCATCAGTGGACATAAAGAGATATCTTCAGGACCTCATAGATGATTTTAAAAGTGAAATATTTAATCAAATAAAGCAAGATATAAATAGATTAATAAAAGAAATGCTAAGCACCTCTGAAGAAGACACAGATGGAAGAATGGAGGAGCACAAACAAAGGAGAAAACTGTTTGATGAAGAATATAAAGAAAATATAGAATACATGAAGCAGATTCAAAGAGATTACCAGGAAATTAAAAACTCCATTGAAAGCTGATAAAACTGCTTGAAAGAAACTAAGGGTAGATTATCCAAACTGGAGGACAGGTTTGCAATGTGAGATCATGAAAGGAAAAAATTCTTAAAAATAACAAGGAAACAGGCAGTATAGTAAACAGTAAGTATAACTTAAGAATAAAAAATGTGAGTGAAGAAGCAGGGGTACAAAAAAAGGAGCCACAAAAGCTATTCACAAAAATAATTAAGGAAAACTTCCCAATCATAGGAAAAGGAAATGATATTCAGATATATGAAGCATACAGAATTCCAGCCACCTACAACAAAAACAGAGCCACACTCAGGCATATAATAATCACGATCCCAGAAATTCAATATAATAACAGAATATTAAAAGCTGTTAGAGACAAGAAACAGATTAGGAAGGCCCATCAGAATTTTGGTAGACTTCTCAACACAAATCATCAAGTCAAGAAGAGCTTGGAGCAAAATATTCCAAACCCTGAAATAAAACAACCTCCAGCCCAGATTGATATACCCTGAAAAACTGTCTCTAGAAATTAAAGAAGAAAGAATATGCTTCTAAGACAAAGAGGAACTGGGGAGATTTGCAACCACCAATCCATTCTACAGAGAATATCACAGGGCATTCTAGAGAAAGAGAAAAGTACCAGGATTCCAGGGATAGTGGCAGAGAGGCCTCAATAAATGGAACAGATTGAAGATGATAAGCAGACAACTGATGGCAGAAAAAAAAGCATAACAGAAATGAGGCAGAGAAGGTTGGTTATAATCTCTAATATAGATGGATTTGATACACTAAATTAAAAAAAGAATCACTAAATTAAAAAAAGATACACTAAATTAAAAAAAGTTAGAGTAGATCAGAAGGTAGGGTCCACCAATATGCTTTTTATAGGAAGTATAATTAACCTGAAAAAGGAATATGGACTGAAAGTCAAATACAGGAAGACAGTGCTCTATGTGACAGAGAACCAGAGAGTAATAGGGGCAACTAGACCATTGTTTGTGGATAGGTTGGAAAGACAGGCTTTAATAGGTAAAGGAATACAATTAGAGATCAAGTCCTGGAGGGAGAAGGTTTGGAATCACTTAGGTAAATAGCATGTTGTCCCCCAATTAAAAACCAAGGGTCTTGGTGAGACTCAAAAATGTATAGTGTACCCTAGGGGAGTAAGAAGGGAAGAATAGTCTTAAAAAAGAAAGCACAAGAGATTGTTAATAGTGTATCAAGATTTAAAACCCATATTACTCGCACCACTTTGCTTAGATATATTTTATTCTGTCCCAATTTGTCTACTTGCATTAGATTTGAGGGTACAGACAGTTATCCCAAAAACATCAAGATAGAGCACAGTAATCATCTTTAATTTCCTATTAACTTAATCTGGAGCCCTGTATGACTTATACTGTTTTATCATGACTGGTCTTAGTTAAATCTGATTTGTTTGATTGTTGTTTAGTAGCTACAGATTTTATTCAAAACTGTTATGATTGATAGTATCAAGTCTGAGAATATAGGCAACTACACTGAAGATGACAAGATTCACTACAATACCCATTCTGGTTTGATTACTGCCTGTTTTTCAAGTTTTATACTATATACAAAGTTGTACTTTTATTAATACTGTTTTGTACTGATATAATCAATTATACTACACTTGATGATATAGCCAACCTACTGAAGATAACAAGCGACAACACAGTAACCAGAGTAGAACTCCTTATACAGCGATCTTATATGTCTTTTTCATTTCATGTGTTTATAGGAATATGTTTTGTTTTGTCTTGCTTTTTTTATTCCTCCCTCTAATATAGAAAGGATAGAAATACACGTTAAGACTCATGCATGCATAGAACCTATAAACAGTTTATGAGAACTCATCTTTTCATTTAAGGAGAAAAAAAACAGAAAAAGGATACAAGTTATACAGAATTTCAGAAAAACAAACAGTAGAAAATCACTAATTAATAGATTACATATTGTCATCCTAGAAATAGTTGTTCAAGTTACAAAATTAAAGCATATAAAGTGGACATTCAAACAGTGAGACTGCAAACAGTTCTGTTCAATGATCCAACAAAACTCAGTAATATGGTTATCTATCTTATACACCTAAATATAAATGCAGTTATATCCTTTAGAGCACTTTCTTTTCCTTTATTTTTTTACAATGACAAATATTTTGGGTTTTATTACTCCCACAGTTCTTATTACTTTTTTTTGAGGAGAATAAAACCAAAAGTGACATAACAAAACAGAGTCAGTCAAATCAAAATGATGGACATAATACATAATGTAAAAACAGAATACAAGGTGATCAACAATAGTTACCGTAATGCCTCTTGCTATCTTAAAAAGAATTGCCTAATATCATCAGTTATAATGAAATTGAACAAAACAGTAAAGAACAAAACCAATAAAACCAAAACATTGGAGACATTACAGGACTTCAAAAGAAGATAATAGTCAGACCAGAATGGGTGTTATAGTGAATCTTATTGTCTTCACAGTTGTTGCCTATACTCTCAAACTTGGTACTATCAAGCAAAACAGAATAGATGAAAATCAGTCAAAACAAGATAGTGAGAGGAATACAGGGTTTCAAATCAAGTTAATAGGAAATCAAAGTGGGTTACTATAATATATCCTGCTATTTTTATTTATTTTTCCCTTAATTAAAAAGATAAAAATAAAAAAGTAAATAATAAAAAAGGAGATTGGGATAAAAGAGGACATAACAAAACAGCACAGGTCAGAACATAACCATTTAAGCAAAATAGTGTTTCACCACAAGATATCTCAACATAAAAGTAGTTACCATAGTGTCTCTTTCTTTGAAATCTTTGAGTATAACTTCATATACTGTAGCATCAAACATATCAAGACAATGTAAATCCATTCAAGAGAATGACAGTATTACAGGGTATTTAGAACCAACTAACAGAAAATGAACAATGGTTTCTGTATAATCTCCTTGCCTATGAAAGTTTTTGTTGATATTATCATATATCATAAAATCCAATAAGATAAAATATGTTAAGACTGATGGAGACAGAAGAACAAAAGCTTGATGTGACTTCAAAACAAGATGATTTTAAATCAGCACTAGCTATTATGATGTCTTATTTTTTCCAAAATAGCTGTTCCTACCATCAAACCTTCTCTGCCTTATTTTTGTTGAGCTCTTTTTCTGTCATTAGTTGTCAGTTTGTCCTCTTCATTTCACTTTCTGCTCCATTCATTGTGGCCTCTCTGCCACTGTTTCTGGAATCTTGGTATTTTTCTCTTTTAGAATGTCCTGCAGTATTCTCTGTAGAGTTGAATTGGTGGTTGCAAATTCCCCTAGTTCCTTTTTATCCTGGAAGCACCTTGTTTCTCAATTAATTTCTAGATACAGTTGTGTAGGATATATCAATCTTGGCTGGAGGTTATTATCTTTCAAAGCTTGAATTATTTCCCCCCACGCTCTTCGTGATTTGATGGTTTGTGCCGAGAAGTCTGCTGTAATTCTGATGGGTGTTCCCTTGAAGTGATCTGTTTCTTGTCTCTGACAAAGCTTTTAATACTTTGTTGTTATACTAGATTTCTGGAATTTTGATTGTTACATGCCTGGGTGTAGCTCTGTTTGGGTAGTAGGTGGCTGGGGTCCTGTATGCCTCATACATTTGAGTATCTTATCTTTTGCTAAATTAGGGAAATTCTCTTAGATTTTTTTCTGTGAATAGCCTTTGTAGTTTATCTGTTTGTGTCCCTACTTCTTCCTTTACATTCTTAATTCTTAAGTTATAGATCCTCTTATCATCTTCTAGCCTTTGTATTGTTGCTGTTTGTTTCCTTGTTATTTTTAAGAAGTTTTTCATTTCATGTTCCCACATTAAAATCTGTCCTCCAGTTTAGATAATCCATCCTTAGTTTTTTAAAGCTGTTATGCCAGCTTTGAATAGAATTTTTAGTTTTCTGGTAATCACTTTGAACCTGCTTCACGTATTCTATGTTTTCTCTATTTTCTCCATCAAACAATTATCCCCCCTTTTTTTTTCTATTCTTCCATTCCACCATCTGTTTTTTTCTTGGGTGGTGCTTAGCATTTCTCTAACTATTCTACTTATATCTTGCTTTACTTCATTAAATACTTCACTTTTGAACTCGTCTATGAGGCTCTGGAGATATGCTTTATGTCAACTGGTGCTATGTCTGTTATTGCATGTTTTCTGTCCTCATGCTCCTTTGTATTTACCTTTCCTGGATCAGTGTTCTCAGGATTGGGGACCGAGGACCCTTTCTGGTTGCCTCCTCTTCTCATATTTTTTTGTTCCTTCCATACAGGCATATATAGGAGGCCCAGTTTCTTTCTTTGTGGGTTCCGGTTTATTTGAATCTGCCAGCTAGGCATTCCCACCCACTGCAGTGTGCTAGGGTCACACAGACCTGGGCAGCCTCTGCTGGGCCCACCCCTCCAGGTCAACCTACTGAAGACTTCACTGCTAGGGTGCACTGCCAGGTGCTGGAACCTGGTTTGGACTAGCCTACTGGTTCTTAGTCTGCGGCTTCACCCAGGTCAGGTGCTCCCTACCCATCCTGCTTGAGAGGGGAATATGTGTCTAAAGTCACCACTGCACCCTGTTCTGGCTAGTCTGCCCGGTCCCAGAATGTCCTCTGTTGGAGCCTCCTTATCTATGGAGGGGTTCCCATTCCTCTCACTCACCGCAGGTTGATGCAGGGCTCCCCACCATTCACGCTCTCAACTACGTTCACAGATTCCTACTCTCAGAGCTTTTGTGTCTCTATCCCTATTGTGCCAATTCAGATGCAGCATCAGTGGCAGGAAATTCAAATCACGGTTTCCAGAGGTGCAGTGAGATTTGGCACTGAGATTTGTCTGTTCCAGTCATAGCACTGGGATTGCATTTCCAGTTGGTTTCTCTCAGCTTAGTTTGTTCCTGGGTTGGCAGGGTATATCTACCCTTGCTTAGGACTCCTCACACCACACCATTCCTGGATTCTTAGCTGGCTATTTCAGAGAGCCTCCATAGGTGCTGTTATCTATCTGCCATGTTCTCCTGGACTATGAGAACTGATCTTATGACACATGATGAAATGAACAGATATTTTGAAGTAAAAGAGATACTACAGTACCCAGTGCTGATCACGGAGTGCTATAATGTGAAACCCAGCAATACTATTATTTATTCAGAGTGATTTTGTTCTGCTTGGGTTTGTTCAATATCAATATAAATGAAGATATGGATAACTGCATGTATGTTAAGTGTATAGGATTGATAACCATATTACTAAGTTTTTGTTGGATAGTTGAACAGAATTGGTTGCACTCTCGCTATTTGAATCCCCACTTTATATGCTCCACTTTTGTATCTTGAATAACTATTTGTAAGAGAACAATATGTAAACATGAACTAGTGATTTCTTAGTGTTTATTTTTTTTGAAAGTATGTATTATTTCTACCTATTTCTGTTTTTTTTTTTTGTCTTTCTTTAAATAAAATTTAAAAAAAAGAAAACACATTATGGGACTAAACCATGACAGATACTTGGGAATGTCAAATGCATTACTTTGGAGCCTATACAAGAAATTGCTAAAGCAGCAGAAATCCTTTCATCTACTTAGAGGATACAGCATAATTTTAATGCTCTGGAATGAATCATATTACTAGGACCCTCTGTTTCTGAAATACCATGCTTTGATGGCATGTTATGTATCTTGTCATGAATGTGGTGGCTACAGACACATGGTTAGGTAGCCATGTCACTAATTCTGCTGTCTCGTTACAGGGTGACAATACATTCAAACAGAATAGTCTCATTCAGTGTCAATCGTAATCATGGACAAAACTGCAGCAGTTTCATTAAGAGGTGCTTTTGAGTCTTCTTAGACACAAAAGATCTTATTGGAAAAAGGAGAATTAGAACAAGAGAAAACGGAGAGCATTTTATGATAGATGTGAAAAATTTAGGGGAAACATATGTGATGATTATTGGAAATTTTATCAGTGATAGGATAAAGGCAAAGAAAAATAATTTTAAAAGTTAATGTTCCAGTTGGAGCTGGGGATTTAGCTCAGTGGCATAAGCACCTACCTTGCAAGCAGGTGGTCATGAATTTGATCCCTGGTACCGATAAAAAGTTAAAAAAAATCAATAAAATTTTTAAAACTTAATGTTATAATTATATGTAGGCATTTTTCTTAAATATTTTGGGTTTAAATATTACTTTTTCTGATATATTGGGCACATTTCTTAGTCTCTTTATAGTTTAATTTTTCTCCTTTGAAAACTTGGAATAAAAATATTGTCTTATAAGTTAGTTGTAATTAATGTGTAAGAACACATTAATAAATGTCATAAAAATATGCCTGGTACATAATTCTAAACATTCATTAGATTTTAGCCATGTACATGATCTCACGGAACTTCAGGAGGTTATCCAGGAAGATTTCATGAACATTAGCATGGCATAACTAGAAAAGAATGAATGTATAATGTTTTGCTATTAATCCTTTTGGAATAGTTTTGCTCAATTTACATTGTCTGAGTGATCACCAAACTGTTGGTGACACATAGACCTAACCATTATAATATTCTCTGTGGCTTTTTATTGATTAGAGGCGATGATCTATGAAAAAAATTTTACTTGTGTCTAGGTAACTTCTCTAATCAGATAAACCTAATTTGAATTCACTTGTAAACTAAGCTTTAAATGTATAGATAAAGATTAATCAGGTTATATATATCAAGGATTTTTCCCCCCTCAGGGACCGTAAACATTTTTCACTCTTTATCAGGCCACCCACAGCCTATTTCTTGACCTTTTGTAACCTTCAAAACTTTCAAACCTTATGAAAGGTTTTGAAGTCCTTTATCACTTATGCTAGTTTATTTTGGTTTAATTCCATTTTATTTTCTGTGGTTTTATCATCTTTAAAATAAAATTTTAAAAATGCAGATTTACAAAATTCTGTTTTAAGAAGTTTCATTAGACATTCTGAGTGTTTACAGGAAACTTTTTTCTTGTGAGTTGTTAAAGATTGTAATACACCATACTTTTTTATGGACAGTTTTGTGTCATAAACCTTCCCACAAAAAGAAAGAATTTGCCTCAAATGCTGAAGATTTTTGTACAAATGTCATTTTTAAGTGGTACATTACTCAAAGGGAATATATAAGAGGTAGATTGCAGCATGTGCCAGCAAATTCTAACAGTTCTAATCCGTAAAATGCACAAATGAGCTCTTTCAAATGAAAGAAATACTGTACTTGTGGTATTAATAAGAGGTACTCTGGTTTCTGGGCATTTCAGAGACAAATCCTCACTCTGTCCTTGCATTTTGACTTAAATAGCAATCCATGAAATTAGACGTGGCTTTGAAAGCATGACTTTGGGTTTAGTTAACTTTTTAGAAATTATTTTAAATCATTTGTAGATTACTTATGACAATATTATACAAGGTAAATTCTTTAAAAATTACTATTATCCTGTGTTGCTTTTAGGGAATGATTATAGGGAAAATAGTTGGAAATGTTAAGTACAGATGAACATTGGTGGGAAATATTTTTGATTTGCAGTTTGTTGAATCTGAGGATTTGAAACCCTCAAATAAAGGATTGACTATAAATCTTAATCTCTTAGTGGCTTCTGAGAGAAGCTACAAGACAGGAACTGAAATAAGTATCTTTCTTTCTGTTAGCCATTCTCAAAACTGAACATATTTAAAATCATGCCTTGAAATGATGAAGGAATTCCAAAAGTTGTTAGTCTCCCAGTGAATTGGAAAAGCTCTAAAGTGACACTAGTTTATGTTCCTCTTGTTTCACTATTAATAAGTATGCTTTAAAAGAAGTATTTGAAGATATTATATGGTGAATCATTGCATTCCTTGTCTAGTTATCATCAATACTGATTTAGGACTGTAAAAATATATGATGTCACCTGTAAGTATTTGTGTCTGCAACTTGATTTTCACAAGCTTATTGCTTAGACTAACTGGCTTCATATTTTCACTGAGTCTGTAGGTATAAACAAACCTTTCTTAGATTTAATGTTTCATTTCATTCCTCTGAAGACAGCTATATTGATATTTTAATCTGAGGTACTTTTTAACTTTGGGATACTAGATTTATATTGTCTAAGATTTGAGAAGGGAATTTAGGTTGATTTATTGCTCTTTCTAGCATATAAATGATTCTGTTTTGTTCCATGAATAGACAAATAATATGAATAAAAATATTACTTAGCTGCCTTTTTGAGTTTTTTAGTGACATAAATCTAACTACAATCTAATTAAGTTTTATACATCTTTATATACCTCAGTGCTGCATGCCAAATGGAGACATGCTATTTAGCCTCCATTTTTAGATACGATATGTGATCAAGAACTTCATAAGATGGTATGTCAGAAAATAATGTCTAACATGATTTGTGTGCTTCACCAGCCACCAGTAAATAGTAATAACTTTCAATTTGCCTCTAGATTTCCTTTCCTAAATCTCTGCTAAGAGAGATGGGAAAGAGTTCTATGGAAGACATCATGTCATGAAATGTGGTAGGATGGGGAGCATGTGGCTCCCCTTGTTGTAGTGCTGGCCACCAGTACGTTAGAGGGATTCACCCAGGTAGGCATTGCCCAGGTGGCCACTTCTTTCCCCAGTTCTTCTTTTCTTTTTTAGGGCGTGGCTTGTCCCACCTTTGCTCACATTTTAGACATTGGGAACAAGGAAGCTGCTGCTTCTGTATACTTAGGAAAACAAGGCTACTCTCCAATGGCTACCCTTCCAGCCCACGGAAGGTGCTGGATGTCCTACAGCAGAACAGCTGGCAGTGGAGAGTCAGCGGCCTGTGCCACAGGCATTGGAGCCCAGAGCTCACTGACAATTCCCAAAGCTAGCAAGAGTTGACTATTATCTGTGTGTCCCAACTGTGCTCACCACCTTCCCCGCACTATTTTACATAGTCTTTGAAATGGTTCTTGGAAGAGCTATTTTATTTCCATTCAGTAGATGAAAACACATCTACTTAATATATAGCTGCTTAATATATAGCTGCCCAACCCTTAAGTTCCTCAGACTTAGAATGAGATAGAAATGGCTTAAATCGCATTTTCCCATTTACCAGAACATTTTCATAGTTTTCCTAATCTCAGTTGCTGAATTCTGAAGTATGAATGAAACAGTAGCTGCCATGAACATCTTAGGAAAGGTTGGGAAGACCAAATGAAAAAGTCATAGCTAGATGGAACACTTTTTAAAACATAAAGCACATAAATGACTTGGAATTTTATACTTACCAGTCCTATCTGTTAAATTAAAGGGTAATAGACTCGTTGTTTTGTTACTCAGAGTGTCCAAATGTAGCAGAGAAGATTTCAATGTACCCTTGTAGAGTACAATTTCAGTGAACACATGAATGGAGGTGAAGGAAATCCGCCTGTCTCTTCTCTCTTTCCCCCATCTCTTCGACACACACTATATAATTTATAATTACTTTTAGAAACTGAAACTAAAATATTAAATCTCAGGCTGCACAGGACTCTGAAAAAATTTCTTTCATTTATTTTACTAGAAAAAGTTTGTTGGGGAAGGATATTTTAATACAAGATGAAATATTAGAGTTTTTTGATATTCAAAAGTTTTTCTTGTCAGGTAAAACAACATTTAAGGATGTTCTCTGAGAAACTGAGTTTTGAAAATTTAAGTTTCCTGAATGAATTTTACAAAGAATAGGCATTTTCTTAGAATAGATGTGAGAGTTTCTTTATGAAAGTCACATCAAGTTAATCATGGAGGGTGAGCATATGATAGCTAATTTTATAATTTGTCTAGGTGCTAATACCCACATATTTGGTCAGATCCCATGGTATATGTTATGTTGTAAAGTGAACAAAATAGATTGCCTTCCAGTATTTAAGGAGATACAATCCAGTTGATTGAAGTTCTTAAGAGAAATAGACTTAGTCAAAAGGTTTCCAAAGGAAGAAGGAACTGGGTATATCTCCCTGTGACTTCCAACTCCAGATAAGACAGCAAATCCTCCCATGGGTCAGAGTTTCCAGCCTACCAGCCTGCTCTACAGATTTTAGATTTGTCAGTGCTCACAACTACATCATTCAGTTTCTTTAACTCTCCTTCTAACACACACACACACACACACACACACACACACACACACACACGCACGCACGCACGCGCGCACACACACACACACACACAGTTTTGGTTCTATTGCTCTGGAAAACCCTAATAGAGTATCCTTTCCATCCTTTATAACCATCAGTAGCACATAACAGGAAATGAACAAGTAAAAATGCCAGAACGCAGTGCTTTCAGACGATTCACTCTGTAACCTCCCACCCCCCTGCCTCAGTCAGGCAGCGCGTAGAGACTTCAGAGATGGACCAGGTGTAAGAAACCCTCACTCACTTTTCCATCATTTTCCCTTTTTACTTTGGCTTGTGCTTTGATGCTTCTATATCAAAGTAACTTTTACAACACTGAGCTTGATTTTATGACTTTCTCATAAAGTGAAGTAGAACCCGTCCCCAACTTTACCCCTTCTCAGTGTCTTTCTTTTCTTCATTTTCTAACCCCAAAGGGTGTCTGCTGCATTCCTGGTTGCACCTTCTGAAAGTTGCAAACTGTGGAATTACGTAATTAATAGACAGTTGAATAAGTGAGTAGCAGAGCACAAGAAAGCCCGTGCTATATTAGCTTCTGCCGCTCTACCCCAGTTTCCCTGCTAGACAAACACAGTTATGGCACCAGATTCAAAGATTATTTACTTTGAAATCTTTAGTATACCGGAAGTCACAATATAATTGCTAGGAAGAAGGAATGGTGGATATGAAAATCTTTGTGGATGTGCGCCACCATCTGCTCCCATCAAGACTGTCAGCTCTGAGTCAGTTCTCCTTTCTCCCTCCCTCGTCCTGTATGACACTGTGGGGGTGTCCTGTGTTATCCCTGAACAGCAATCATCTGTTAGAATCAGCTATTAGAACATATGTGCACTCAGCTATACGGAATGTTAAAGCCCATTAATGATTTCAGAAGCCCACTCAATAAAATATGCTTTATTTACACACTTTATTTTCTACAGAAAGTGTTCAGAACAAAATTAGTCTGTTTTCCTAAAGCAAGGATCCTTATTCTGTACCGTCTCCAAGTCTGTAGCTTATTTTATCTATGTAGGACACTGATGCCTCAAACATCAAAAATAATTTAAACTAGTTTGATTTTTTTCAGCCATTCTCATTTAAAATTAACATTTAAATTTTAAAAAATGAAGCATTCACACATTTGTCTCATAGCATCTGAAGTTTAAAATGGTTTAGAGATTTATGTATATGAGGCCAAAATAGACAGAGGTATTGTGGTTAGCAGTTGTGTGGAGGGTGACAAATGGATAAGAAAAGACAGTGTTAAAAGAATGTGGTCCTGCCATACTATTGTAGAATGCTCATATTTGAAGACTGTGCTCATATTTGAAGAAAGCTAATTCTGTGGTTGTGCTCAGAATGAAGAAGGAAGTCCTGAAAACACACATCATTCTGTCTTTTGGAACAGCAGATAACTCTGTAGGGCATTTTATGAAAATAGTATCACTCCATGTAGAAAAGGAAGAGCCTGGCTGATTTGGATAGTGTTGCATGACATGAGAAGAGAAACCTGTGCGAGTGTTCTATGTATCTTCCCCAGAACAGAAGGCTTGAGGATGCTGTCTCCATCTACACTGCAGTGAAGTCTAACAGGAGAGATTTGGTTGTTCTGCAAGGTGTCAGAATAAACTGTCATTGTATAATGTAAAAGCTTTCCAGCACACTATCACTGGCAAAAATAGCCTGAACAATAAAAGATCTTTTTGCAGTTTTATCATTTTATTTTAAAATTTTCTGTCTTGGACTTTTAGTATTTCTTTAATGAACAACATAAACTACACAAATGGTTTAATGTGCCTAGGAAAATCATTTTTGAAATAGAAAACATCTCATTTATTGCAAACAATATTTGTTTATCACGTTCAGTTAAAAAGAAAATATACAAATAAGGGAATAAGAAGGACATTTTTCTATGAGTTCCATATCTGAAAAGGTTGGTAATAAGCTGATGTATTACATATTTAAATTTTTATGTATTAGAAATCAATGTAAAGACTTTTAGAGTTTTAGGAATTAAATATAATCAAGGCATTAAATATTTGTTAGCTTAAACTTCTATAGTCAAAAGTATAAGGCAGAAATTTCATGAGACGATCCTTCCTGATAATATCTTTAAGATAAATATTACTTTTGAGTTAGTGAGACCATTTGTAATCTGCATACAAATCAGGCACTCAGCAGTTGAGAACCTAGCACTTACATACTCATCCTGAGCCCCAGTTCTTGAGCTTTGTGGGGACCTCTTGGTTTATGCCCCTATGGCTGCACTTTCATCTTAGAGTAGTTTAACACAATTGTGAGTCTTTGCTGCCTACTCTAATTATTTCAGAGATTTATCCAAGGTATGGCCAGGTACGTCAGTTCCTTTATTTTTGTGAATAAGTTCAAGCAATTGAGATGCTGAGGCTGAATTAAAAACAAAGATTCTTTTGAGGTTATGGAATATAAAACATGTACATATGTACAGCATGCCTATGGTTTTTTCTGAGAGAAACAGGTATGCAACACAGATGCAAAATAAGTCTGTACTCTATGGAGGTAACACTGAGGTAACTGAATCGGCGCACGAGGTTCCATCACATTTGCAAAGGAGCAATTTGAAGGTCTAGGAATGAGAGCTCAGAAAAGAAGAAAGTCTTAGAGAATGTGGAGACAGCGGGGCTTAGGAAAGAAAGCAGAGGATTAGCTCTGCCCGGCAGGACAACCGACCCTCTGGCTCTCAGATAGACACATTTAGAGGAAGAGCATGAAGGACAAAGGAGCGCACGTGAGATGGACACCATGAGAGAAAGAGGGTGAACTGTGGAGAGCAAGGGAAAGGAAGTTGGCAGCTTAGCAAATAAACAAAAACGGGATACTTTTTGACACGCACATGAGATAAGTGTATGTGAGAAAAATACAGTAATCTCAGGACTGGAGGATCCGCTAAGTGCCATGAAAGGTAGCTGTTCTGCTCTCTTACACTGGTGTGAGCTGGTACTGGCAGAGGGACTTTCCAGCTCCACCATTCAGTGTTGGAGGGATTTGAACTTACTCAAGGTTGAGGACTGCCAGTAGGGTGATGCAGACTTCCTGGAGCACATAGGAAGGAAGGAACGCCTGGCAGGCTCCAGGGCACACAGACAGCCAGGGGAACCTCTAACCTACACCACACAGGGAAGCTGGGCCCAAGGCAGGGTGGAAGCTTACGAGCAAACACTGAGCTACAGCAGTGGAACATAATCCAATGGGGAGGTTTCTGAATGTGGAGTCTTGGAGTTGTCATCTTGCCATGAGTGGGGTATCATTTTAAGTAGTCCTTGGTGAGAGTTAAAGTAGAGAGAACTGTGAGGTTTGAGAATGCCCAGGAACCCTGACTTGGCTGACATTTTCTCTAAACTAAGAAATCATTTCTCTGAGTTAAATTAATTTGATTATCAAGTTTTGTTTCAGAAGCTGTGATAAAAGAAGGTGTTCTAAATTAATTTTATGCTTAACTGTTAAAGTGTTACCACTTAAAATATAGATTCCAGTGTTTCACAGCTGAAATTCACCATCAAGTTATTGCTTGGCTGCTACCGCCATTTGTTAGCCATTTAAACAGCTTGTAAATGACACAGGAGCCCAGCATATTCATGCGTTCAATTAAAATCTTGGTTTCAACACTGTTCAGTATCTAAATTCAGTAATAGACAAATATTGTGGGTTATGGGTTAAGGCTGGAAGTAAATTATGGGCAAAAATCCACTTATTTTTGATCTGGTGAATTTTATCAGACATTTCTGTAAGTTGGAAGCTGGATCCATAAGAAGCAACCTTGCCTTGTGGATGGATCCCATTCCTATACCCAGTCTTTCCTCCCATCCCTCTCCAGACCCAATCTCATGGGGATGAGAGTCTGTCTCATTTTTACCACAGAGCCCACTAAAATCTGGATTATTGGGGTTTGTACTACAATTGACTTTAAGTTATTAGCTTTTCCCCTTTTTTCCTTTGGCAGTTACTGAAAGAACAATTCCCACGAAGATCCGTATAAGACTTGCTCAGTGCCTTAGTGCTGTGGTTAGAATAGGGCTCAGATGTACTCCTCAAATGTCTGTGTGCCTTAAGTGGGAACCCTGTCTGGAGACACTAACAAGTGGTGCAACTTTAGGTGCATTGCCTACTGGAAGGTGAGCTGCTCGCTAGGACACCTTCTCAGAAGGGTTAGCATTGTTCTCTTGGGATACGAGTTATTTTCTGTGAGAAGGGACTGTTGCAAACAATCAAAGAAGCAAAAATTTGTCCTGAATATTTCTGTGTTCCCATATAATCTCTTATTTTTCACACAATACCACCATGAGGCCCAGGCCCTCCCTAGAGACCCAATGCATGGGGATGCCGGATTTCCAACATTCACTCCTGAGAAATAGGAGTTAACAAATCTTTTCTTGTTAAGTACTTAGACTCAAATAACTATGACGTGTATTCTGAGTAACAGTTTGGCCATTCTTTTAAGACCATGATATTAATCATGACAGTGATTAACTGTTATTATTCTCTATTTGTGTTGTTATGAGTTTTTGGTTTTTTTTCCCACAGCTTTTTTCTGTATTAATATCTTCATTTCTGTATTAATATCTACTTGTATTAAATTACATAAAAATTAATAATGAACTATGTGCTTACCTTCAGACTTATTAAATACTTTAAAAATTGTCTATATATTTGGATTTTAATGTAATTAGTTGAAAACAATCTTTGCGATCACTAACTGCTTTCAGTATTTTTCTTTGAGCACAGTTTATTGAAGACGGATATAATATATTTACCGTATTTGTAGCACAGGCGATATACGTGGTTTTAGAGGGACATACAGAGAGGCCATTTTGTTTAGTTTTCTTTCAGTTGGTTAGTCAGTGCCGATGATTGCTGCAATCACACTGACCTAGTGGGCTCATCCTGAGCCACCTGCTTCTATTAGCAGATCTGATAAAACGATGCGGAAGGAAATTCCAGGAAGAAAGGTGGTCTGACGGGACGCCACACAAGGTGAGGCCTAGATCAGAAGCTCATAACTGCCACCCAGCTGCACCCTGGGGGCATCAACCTTTCCTCTGCCATATAAGGAGAGGTGACTTAGACAGTGATCTCAGAACTTTGGCTGGAGTCAGAGGACAAAAGTGAGAGATACCAGGAAATCTGGAATGATGGATTCTTTAGAAAGGAAAACTTGAGAACAATTTTTACAATGAATAAATGGATTTTCTAATATGTTCCTATAATATTTCAGATCTCAGTTATCTTTTATATATGTTTCCATTTCTCTTTGTGTAGTTTTATGTATCTTCATATTTAAACATTTTTTAACAAATATTTCAGTGCAGCTAATAGAATTTAAAGGTTTTGAAAAATGTGAAGCAATGATTTGGTATGTTTAGAGTTGTATTCAGGGTTGAGCTTCCTAAAAGCATTTTGGTTGACACTGAAATGGCTGACATTGCTAAGCAGATATTAATCCCACTCTTTCTTTGTTATTTTTATTAATCTAATAGTGTCCCAAGGTAACAGATAACTTAAGAACTCCAAAATATTTCAGGATCATTTGCACTTATAATTTTGTATCCCTAGAGAGATTTCTAGAACAATGTGTTGTCTGTAAATGAGTAGAAGTCTTTCAGACTGGAATTTGAACAATCTTTGTGCTCTGAAGTAGTATATTCTAGTATATTCTAAATGTATCATAATAGGCAAAGTAATACTGCAACAAATATTACGAAAGCGCTGTTACACTGTATTTCAGTCTACAGCAGGCTGATTAAGTGAGGTTAGTAGTTGCTCAGTATTCTTTCAACTTGATTCAACCCCAGTGGGCACAAGATAGACAATCAGCTCAAGGTGTCCTTTCTCAATATTCGTTTTTTGAAGAATACATACTGACCTTATTCCTCTTTTCTCTACTGAGGTTGCTTGGTCTGATAGGAAGATGCTTCTCCAAATTCTTACGAAGCTCGAAGATTTTTAAATTGCTCTAAGTGTTTTCTTATTTAGTAACTCAGATCTTTTATAACCAGAGAGGCTGCACCCACAGGCCCTTGATGCTCAATTATTTCTTTTGCCTAGTTCTTTTTTTTTTTTTTTTTAATGCAGCCCAGCTAGGGTGCTCCACCAGTGCAAGCTTTACAAGATGAATTCCCTCCCTCTGGCTGTGTCATTTTCTTCAGCTATGCAAACAGCAGCCTGAGAATCTGGAGGAGATGAGAACTGCAAGAGTTCTGGGAGATGCTAATGATTCACACTTGCATTATTAGTCTCTGGAGGTTCTTAATGCGCCTTGTGCCCACCAGCACTGCCAGAATCGCAAGTGACATGAAACAGTCAGCAGTCAGGCATCATGCAGCTTCCCAGGGTTCCTCTCTCCCTGTGCTTGGGGGCGTTGGTCCTGAGCCCAGGATCATGCAGGAATCAACAGGCACTGCGTGGCCGTGACAGGTTTAAATAGATTTAATCATTCTGGGAGGCCGACAGCTCTGAAAAGCCTTGTTACCCTGGGAAGGTAGCCTATATTTCTCTAATAAAATAGAATGTAGTTACTGCACTCTTCATTTCCTAAAGCACTCTCCTTTGTAGTATTAATTTTTTGAAAGGGCAAGTTTAGGAGAGTCTTTAGAGACACTTGCACTTATCAACTCTATTCATCTTCTGACAGAATAAATTTCTCTATCAAAATAATACTCTTGAAACACTATTGTCTTGTGGTCCCCCTAAGGACTGCCTGTTTTAACTCTCTGCCTATTCTGCTCCATTAAGAGTAAAGCTCATAATGACTTGATTACCACAAAGGAGGAAAAAAAGAAAAATGTCCTCGGCTAGGATGAGCTGAAGCACTGAGGTTGGGTCATTCGCCAGTTCTGTGTGGACACTTCGGCAGCTTGTGATTTCATCGTGCCCAGAAAGTTGCTTTTTGGAGATACAGAATTCTCTCTTGAAGAAGCATAGCTCTTTAGGGACCACGTGTAGATAAAGAACAGAACAATCCAAACCCCTGGGGAAGGAGAGAGTTTGCAGGAAATCTTGGCAATCCAGAAAGAGTTGGAGCTTGATGCAGCATCCAGGACACAAAGGTTTAGTGAATGTTCTGCCAAAGTGAACACTGGGGTGAAAAAGTTTGATGAGGTTACAGAGAGGCATGGGCTTTGGGATGGGCATGTTAGTCTCAGACTTTTATCTGCTTCGTAGGCCAGGTACAAGATTTTCTACCTCCATTTTTAACCGTGGAAAATAGACAAAATATTACTTGTCATAGAGGGCTGTAGAAAGGGTAAATCAGTTTGGAGGAAGTTAATTTGCTGGTACAGTACACTGAACTTAGCTAATAATGTTAGCTTTGTTAACTAGCTAGCTTTCAGAGGCTTAAGTCTCTGTGCCTTCCATTGTTGTATAGCCATGGTCGATTCCGTCATGTCTTATGGTTTCTATGACACTTCATTTAAATTGTGTGTGTTTAAGTCAATAGTGTTAAAATCAATAAGCTGTAGGTTTTAATTTTCTCCATGATAAGGTCTAGGTCTTAAGATATGAAA
The DNA here is from genome assembly GCF_034190915.1 of Cavia porcellus. Taxonomy (NCBI): domain Eukaryota; kingdom Metazoa; phylum Chordata; class Mammalia; order Rodentia; family Caviidae; genus Cavia; species Cavia porcellus. Next base: position 41,832,032 of record NW_026947513.1, on the reverse strand, counting down.
AACACTAAATTTGGTGTAAAAATATTTGTGTTCAATGTATTCTTATCACTAATAAAGACAGGATTGATCATACATCTCAGAACAGCTGCCAATTGAGAAGCTGTGTACTGTCCTGTCCCTTGGTACTGTGCTTAGTATTGTGCAGCCACTAAGCTTCACTCTGCTTTCTTCCCTTATATGGCCCATATTTAGCATTTCACATATAATGCTGTTTGTCTAGCTGTGAGGGAATCTGTGAACAAATACAGAAGTGGATTCTGGGAGTCACACAGCACACTGGAAGGGAGCTGATTCTGTGGTTTCAGCACTGCCTTTGTCTTTAAGGAGCTATATGACTTTGGTATATGGGTGCCTCTGACTCTGGCTGCTGAAGCTTTTTCCTCTTTCTTTCTTTTCTTCCTTCCTTCCTTTTTTCCTTCCGTCTTTTTTCTTTTGATATCAGGGATTGGACTCAGAGCCTCGCACTTGCCTGGCAGGAACTGTGGTGCTCAGCCTCATCCTTGGCCACACCTGCAAAACCTGAGTTGACCTTTGCTCTCCCAAGGGTTAAATTTAACATCATCAACATACATTATTGATACCACTGTTTTTAATTATAAAAATGAATTAATAGGTAACTCATTCAGACACATTGTCAATTTATCCTGGTTTGTGACATTGATCCTGATCCACAATTGTCACTAGGGAAAAGACATCCTCATAGCATTAGTGTCCATTGGAACTGATGCTAGATATCTGAACTGAGTCACCACAATGATGATTCATGAAATGAATTTAGTTCATGAAATTCATGAACTAAAAATCAAAGATAAAGCAGCAGATGCTTGGGCGGTAGTTAATAGAGCTAGGATGATTTATTTTGCCACAAACAGAAACTCCAGAAATCATAAGCAACAGATGAAGATTCTCTGACACATGTAACATCTTCCAAAGTGAAACACACACATAAATTAGTCATTAGAGGAGACCTGAAGTGTGTATTAGGTGTAAATGGAGTCTTAGTTTACTTCATGTGAACTGACTTTCAATTCATTGATAACATAACACACAGCCACAATAGGATTCTCAAGAGAGGGGATGGCTGTGGGCCTCAAAATCCATAAGAGCAATCCCCTCTCTCTTTAATAGCTGATATTTGTTCAATCATGTTCTGTGGGTAAGGCCGAGGATGGGGTTTTGTCATTTAATTATGAGGCTAGGGAAAAAGAGCCATAGAACAAAGCACATGTTACTCAAGTAGCTGATTGTCTTAAATCTATCTCACTGTGCTGAAGCCAGGGAGTTGCCAGGAGAAACTAAAGCATTTTCATTCCGAGATAAAAAGAACAAATTAATTCTTCATGTTTTGAAACTAGATCCTCTTGCAGTTTCTTAGTATTTTACTGATGATCCTCAAGGCTCCTGTAAGCTGCTAGACCTTGGGGAATCTACAAATATTAACTACTTCAGTAAAAATGCACTTCTTCAGCACTGCCTGTGTGCAAGAGTTTGAACTCTGCAATCCCCGTGTATTGAAACTTGTGTTAAGCCCCGGGCACACAGACGGAGCTGAGCGATTTTTGAGTCTGCTCTCTAAGGAACCAACCGTTACATGCAGGACAAAAATTGTCATTTTATTGTATGTTCCACTTTAGGTGTGGACTTGCCAACTTTTAAAATAATGGATCACAATCTGGGTCATATATTAAAATCATTTCATATTTTTAAAAAAGTACCAATAAGTATTTCCTAGTCTGAATCACTTAAATGAGATTTTCTTGTGGTGACCCTCAGAATAATAATTTTTGAGTTTTTTAGCTTGTTTTTTGTACTTTCACAATTCCAATATTTCTGATTTTGATGAGTTTACACTGAGGAATAAGCTCAGGATGGAAAGCTTCCTGGTTTGTTGGATGAATGAGAATCCTGGGAAGAGAAGTGCTTATGTGATTATTGCTATCAATCTTTTTCTCCTTTGGAATTGTTGGGGTGGTTGGTAAGTTTATTCATTCTATAAATATTTATTGATAATGTCAGTATTAATTCTGTAACTACACAAGATAAATAATACTAGATTCAGATAGGATTCTTAGCCTCTCATTATTTCATGTGCAGAAGGAACATCATTTTTATTTTAAAATGCGGATTCATGGTCCCCACTTCGAGAAAGTCTGATTCAGAATTCTGAAGTGAGATCCTGATAGAGATACTATATGGCAAAGGATTGAAATCAGCCCAGACATCTGTCATCTGTTCACAAATCAATTGTATGTACAACTGAATCCTGCTCAATAACAGTTAGACAGTATTGATTACAAGTAGTGAGTTGCATGAAATTAAAATTCCTCCTAAACCAAAGAAATTAGATGTAAAAGGTAACACAGGGCACGTTTCCACTTACAACCTTGCCTTAAAAAAAAAGACCAAAAGTAAAAGGGGACAGAAATCTACTGAAGATTGTGATAGACTGGGAAGGCAAAGCCATTGCTCATGGAGGTTGGCAAGAGGAGCTTGCAGAACAATTTTTAGAACGCCAGGTCACTTGACTGTTACATCTCTTCTGTACTGACAGTACTTTTTTGTTCAAATTCATTAAATTTTACATATTAAGAGCATAAATTTTATTGTATATCTAAATTAGATTTTACTAAGCCTGGCTCATTGAAGTGCACAAACATTTGGCTTAGTACTTCATAAACTTAAAAATAGTGCACTTTGACGTCAAATGACTAAACTGTGTCACACAATTTAGGAAACACTGAGCTTCCTATAAATTTCACAGGAAATGCTAGAATTATTTTATGTGGCTCCTTAGCCCTAATTAATGGGAAAACCCAAATGAAAATAATTTTCTCATGAGACAGAAGTTGCAACTCTGATTCAAATTTTAAACTATATCCTAAGAGAACCCTGAATTTCAGGCTATCCTGTGCTTAATGATAAAGACTACCCTATCTCAAACAATCTTTCCAAAAATTAGTGAAAAAAATCCCAGAATGTTATAAAAGAATCACAGAAGTCATTTTATCATACAGTCAATCTATCTGCTTCTGTAGTAAGAGACAGTTCATTTCTTTTCCTAGGAGTTCTCAGGATTAGAAAAGTTTTTGTTTGAAAAGGAAAAAAGAAAAAAAAAAGAAAAGAAAAAAAGATTTTATTTCTAGTAAAACTGCATAATTTGTTTTTAAAATAAAACTGTCAGTCATTGTTATTAAAATTCATTTAGTATTGTATGAAGAGAGACTCTGCTTTAGTGATTTTTAAAGCCTGAGATGTTGCATAAAATGTATCAATATATTTTAACATACTGACTTCAAACTTTCTTCAGTGTCTTTTGCTTTCCATCAGATAATTTCTGGTACACAGTGTGCCACAGTGAAGCATTGTCTGAAAATCTGTGGTGTTCTCCTAAGCCAGAGATGGAGGGCCTGGGCAGAAATCAGTTCTGTTGATACTTCGGTCAGCTAATGATGGGAAGCGGCAGTGACATTAGCTGCTTCCTTGAACAGCAGGAATGAATGCAGTCTTCAGAGACCTTCGCTGAGATAGTGGTTTTGTTTTTGAACTATAAAAATTATTGAAAATAATAAAAAGAATATGAATCTGTTCCTGAAAATAACCTAAGCAGCTGACTACTATCCCATCCCACTATTTCTTGCAATTTCATTTTCTAGAGTGGTTAAATGTATCCCACAGAGTGGCAATTCTTATCTGGTAAAGGCCATTAATCTTAATATTACTTTTGTATCTGACAGGAAACTCCTTTCATTAAGTAAAAGTCAATTTCTGTGGTCCAAACCTCCACATGCTAAAATGGATTTCTAAAGACATTTTAACTAAAATACGTCAGTGAAAAAGCAAAGAAAATGCCTGGAAAAATAAAGCCCACTGCTTGATTTCAAAACTTTACCCTTTTCTCAGAGAAGTGTTGATGACTTAGTGTGTAATTAAACAGAAAGATATTTACAAGAGCTTATTCATACACTTTATGATATCCCTGGGGTCGTTTAACTGACTAATTTGGACACCTAGACAACAAATTGAGGGCCTAAACTCCACTCCTTTTATAACTCTGTAAACATAATCCCAAATTGATTTGTCTCTAATACATGAGAACCAAATGAAAAATTAATTAGATCGGCTACAACTCTGAAGTGAACACTTTATTGTTTTGCTGCTTTGGCTAACTGATCCTTTTTCTTTTGATTGATCAATAAAGCAGCCTATGTGGAAAAATAATAGAAAAAAGGTGAGAGCATACATCAAACAACTTCAGACAAACTGTAAAACTAAGAAGACTTTGAAAAGTGCAAGATTAAGAGTTGTCTCTAGGTAGTATCTGTACTATAAATCACATATTCAGATGAAATCAATTTTCCTCATTTATTACACTTACGAACTTATTTTCTTGTACAATCTTTTTAAATGTTTGTGGAGGAATCAGTTTCTCTTAAGATGTTTTATCCCCATTTCACCTGGAGCTGAGTAGTCATTACAGGGCTGACCTGGAAGCAATCAGAGTCATAGAAATCTAGAAGTAGAAGGGCTTATGACTTGTATGGGTAAAGACACTAGAGGCTAGAAGAGGTTAGTGGTAATAGGGGTAAAATCAAAAATAATTCTCCTTGATCCTCATTAGACTTTTAATAATCACCATTTACCCCATATGTTGACAATAGCTAGAAAAGTCTTTATGAAACTAAAATATCCTCCTAGGCAACTGATCCAAATAAAGTGTGTTAGTCTTGATTATACATAAACTTACGTAATTTATAATTATGCATCATTCTTATATACGAAAACTATGTCTATAGAATATACATATTAAATATATAATAAATATAAAATTATTTTACTAATGTTACACCAAATAAAGGGAAACTTCAACTTATCAAGGAATGTATAGCATTATTTTTAGCTGAGTAAATTTCAAAATTTATTAGACAAAATATAAGAACCTTTTTATCTTTCAAGGTGAATCCTTTAACTGAACTAACTTTGATTAGAGTCACAAATTTTAAAAATTGTAGTTTATTACTTGGACTAACACTTCAGATTAATGTTAAAATTCAGCCTATGGTAAAAGTTAATTATTTAATATTCAAATTGTGATAGGAAGATTAATGGCCCCAAGGATCTTTAAAATCATGTGAATATATTAGTTACATAGTAAGATAAATTTTGTGGGTGGTATTAATATTAAAGACTTTACAATGGAGAGATTAGCCTGAAGGATTATGCAGGTAGGACAAGTGGGCTTTTCAAGTTGGAAGAGATGGGCAAAAGAGTTACTTCAAGCTTCTAAAAATGGAAGACAAAAAGAGATTCAGTGTGCTATTCCTACTTAGAAAAATGGGAAGGAGGACCTGAATACATTTTAGCTGGCATCCAGCAAAGGCTTCAAGCTTACCACTTTAAAGAATTAAACTGTGCACAACTGAATCAGCAGAAAAGTAGATATTCCCCCAAACCTTCCAGAAAGCAACCAGCCCTGTTTACATCTTTATTTTAACGCAGTAAGATCTGTGTCAGACTTCTGTCCCACGGGGTTGTAAGGAACAAACTTTTGCTGTTTCTGTTTACTGTGTTGTGGTCTTATTATGGCTGTAATAGAAAAATAATAAAAAGCCTTTAAAATTCTGTTAAATTTCCAGGCAGGTTATAAACATATGCACTTGTGAAGTTAATTTTTATAATATACCAATCCTATTTCCAAGATATACTCTTCGGAAGTAACTCAATATTTTCTGTTTTTCCTATAAGTAAAGTAAACCACTGAGGTTAACCTTATTTTTGTGCTTATTTTCTTGCTCCAATTGTTTGATTTGTTTTTAAAAATAGGCAATGGCTCTAATGGAACCTGTCCTATGTAGAGTTTTTGGTAAGGAAATTTGCTTTTATTAGTTTACATACTCTGAAGAAAATAATGTAAATAATGTCTTTGTTATCGTTAGGTGGATATTTAAAAAGTACTTTTATTATTATTATCTCATCAAAGCTACTTATTTTTCCTTTTTTAGGAACTTTTTCAGTTTCTGGCTGCTGAGTCTTTGATAACAGTCATAATTACATTTTTTTTAAACGAGGGCCTATGGCGTACTAAGAAACATATGCTAAGTAGTTTTAAATTTGTCATTTAGTATAATCTTTACATCAGCAGTATACAGTAGACAATACTGTAATCTTTCTACCATGAGAAGTGCTTGAGTTACCCGCATTCACAGATACTGTCACAAAATTGTCTAAATTATAACATGAAGAACAGACAACTTACCTTTCATTCTGCTCAAATTTCCTCTTTTTACAGTAACCATCCTGCTGATCACTTGGCACTCCTCTTTTGCATGGTTTCTGTCTCTTCATAATATCTTTTGTACATCTGTTCTTTTTTAGTTTGTCATTTTTTTCCTATTAAACTCTAAAGTCCATGAGGACAAGAGAGTCTTGTGCTCACTGATTTATTCCACATTCACAGAACAATGCCCAGCATATAACAGAAACTTAATAAACATGGAACAAATGAGTATGTAGGTGAATACAGCCATCATACTGAGTTCACACGCATGTAGTTTACATATATAAATCCTAAATATATGTACAGTGTTATGTAATAGTAATCTGACAGAATTTCCATATTAATAAAAATAATGTCTTTAAAAAGGGAAATTTACTTTTGCTGTTAACTAAACAACCTCAGGTATATTGTTTCAACATTTGCAATGCCTATGTGCATTCAGATCTCCCTGGGACTCATCTCTGTGAGAGTCAGTGGATAGAGAAAATGAAATTAGACAACATGTGTGGGAGGTCTCCATGATTCATACCCAGCAGAGGCAAATGGTACTTTTGATCTTATTCCACTGGTTGGAACATAAGAACAGGGTCACATGTAACTGCCAGGAAGACCAAAGGAGCATGGATTAGGTGGGTAGCCATCCTTCTCAAAATTACTTCCCCTAAGGTCTGTAGAGAAAGTATAGGGAGAGAAAAGTTTAAGTACTCCCAGTTTTGTGGGCATGTGACTGTGATCATTCACATTCTTAGTGGAAATAGGCAGCATGCTACTTCAATAATTAAGTAAATGATTTTTTGAAAGAAGAAGGGACAAACCTGACAGTGCAGTATACTCTAAGGTAGAACCAGCATCAAATTCTGATCTTTTGTCAAGACAAAACAAAGACAAGGATTGAAGGACAGAATGATTGTGCTATGACCAAGATTTGTGGAATTACTTGGAAGTGTGTTCCTGACCTGAGTGGAGGTCTGAGAGGAAAAGCTAACAAATCTGCTCAATTCAGTGTGTGCAAATGTGCGGAAATATATTTAGTTTGTTTTCAATCTCATCCATCCTCCAGATCTTCTGACCGTACATTTCAGAACTGAATCCAACGAGAAGTTAGAAGCTAAGAAAGTCATTATCTCAGTCCATGTGATCAGGCTCTTTAGGCAGACAACAGATGAAGAAGAGTGAAGAGTGTCTCTAGATAGCTCAAAGAAAATAGAGTGCCGTGGACCATGCAATGCCTGGCCCTGGTTCAGTCTTCAGTACCACATACACATACATAATGCTCACAGTCACATGCACAAAGACAGCAGAGAAAGCACCTAAGTTGTGTTGCAAAGCACATTGTTCAGCCTGCTTTGTGCAACATCATACTTCTTCATACATCACAGAGTCAGGGGATAATTTGTTTTTACAAAATTTAAGTCACTCGAGAGGGTAGGACAAGGTGGTCAGAAAGTTCAGCTGTCACAAAACTTTTACTTTCAGGACTTCTAGATTATGCTGGTGGCTTGTCTGTCACATAAAACTACACAAGCAGGATTATAGTAATTCAAATATTATAATATCTGTTTGTCCCTGAAAATATAGGCATAGCAGCTATCACACACACACACACACACACACACACACACACACACACACACACACACAATTTCCTCCAGACTCTGGGTGGCGATGAATATAATCTTTTTCCACCTGGCTTTAGGGTACAGTCAGATGAGGGAGTAGGCAAGTTCATGAGAGGATTAAACTGCACTGTGCCTCAAGACAACACAGTAAGTGCAGAGCTGAAGTTCAGTGATGAGTTCTTTGGGGAAGCTTGCGGAGCAAGGAAAGAGACAGAGCACAATTCACGTTTTGGATGATGTCTAGTAGTGCTGTGGTCAGAGGCAAAGATGGGTTATAGGGTTAGGGTTAGGTGTAAGAGCAGGCTGTGCTTGGGAAATTACAATGGTTCAGAATGATATGCACATTCTAATAGGACTTCTAAATATGATTCCTAATACAGTAATTAAATACTTTATGTTAAATTTTATATAGGATTATTTTTATGTAGAGTTTTTATTACTGATTATAATAGTGAAATGTTGGGGGTAGAGAAACCTAACAGATGAGCAGCCAGAAAAAAAATACTTTAAACACCGAATTAGATACCTTTCTTTCTTCCCTGCCTTTCTTTAAGAGCATCAGTGAAACACTTCTCTATGTGAAACTTTGCTTTGTGTTAAGGATGCAGAGCAGCTCTGGTATGTGCTAGGGTTTGGCTCTGTGGCCCTCAGGGAGCAGTGCTGGCTGTTCTTGAGTAGAACTTTAGACTCCACAGCGATAGCAAGGCCTGATGTGATCAGAACTGATGTGATAGGAGTCAGCCAGGAAGACCAGGAGGGGAGGAGAACACGTGAGCAAGGGACCAGAGGGCTGAATGCGAAGACACGGAGCTCTGAATCAGGGAAGCATCAGTACTGTGGATGGAGTGTGATGGTTTCAAGTCCAGGAGGACTTCATATGCAAGATTTGGGTTTATAGGTGCGTTCACTCCACTCCTGGTGGGTCCAGGTAATTCTGGATAGCTGACAAGGAGGGCCCACATGATTGTAGACGTGTGACACTGTATCATCATCTTTGGCGATATTTTTCTTGACTCCTTTTTGCAGTGCTAAGTATAGAATGCCGGGGTGACTCTGGGAGGTACCAGGCAGTGGAGACCCTCCTCCAGTGAGCACCTGTGCATGGTGAGCAGTTCCTTGGTTTTCCATAACCCCGAAAGTAAACAAAAGTGGTTACTGATAACAATATTCCGACCTACCTACCCCTGCCATGAAGATCATGTTTATTACCACAGTGCTAAGCAGATATCTGAGTATTCTTGTTTAATTATAAAAGTTGAATTTGTTGTGTTAGCCTGTACAGTGATTTAAGAAGTTTAGAGTTTTTAGCAGCTCTCTAGTATAGAATATATAAAAGTGTATTGAATAGTTTTTAAAAATCAGAATGTTGTTATACATTTCCAATACTGCAAAAGCAGAAATAATAAAAACATAAAAAGTAAAGAAATTTTGTTATCTGTACACATTTACTATAGTACTTATTTTATATGTGGCCTAAGACAATGCCTCTTCCTTCAGTGTGTCCTAGGCAAGCCAGAGGTTATGTATACCGAGTTTAGACTGTAAAATAAAAATGGTTGGAGAATACTAGGTGGGTTTGATATGAATGTAATATTTCAGGCTTTATGAGAGGAGTTTCATATATATTTCATCAGCTTTAGGAAACAGGACCTGTTTTTCATTTCACAGATACAGACTGAAGAGAGAGAGAGTGGATAGAGGAGGAAAGGAGAGAGAGAGAGAGAGAGAGAGAGAGAGAGAGAGAGAGAGAGAGAGAGAGAGAGAGAGAGAGCTCTTAACAAGTTCATGTAGTCCTTCAGACACTATCACAATTCAAGAGGCAGCTAGTTTAACTCCAGTTCTGCCTGGTCCAAATGGATTTATAGCTTTGAAGTCTCATTCTGTGGCATTGTGATTGATAACACAGGAGAAGTGAAAAGACGTGGACATAAGTTAGAGGCTATTGCAACAATCAATGTGAAAAATATTCATGTTTTATCAAATAGTAGTTGCTATTAAGATCGGAAAGAGTAGTCAGGTTTCAAATCCTTTGGGGAAAAATTAATAGCACTTAGCAATTGATTGGAGGTGAGATTAAGAGAAAGGAAACAGTTGATGGATTTCTATTTTTCTGATTTGGTAACTGGATGAAGGATCACAATCTTTCTGAACCAGGGTGCTGGGAAACATAGAAGCACAAGCATGTAGTCCCAGAAAGACAGCAGCGAACTATGTCACGCTCCTCTAGAGAGACGAGCATGAGAGATCCTGAGGTGGAGAGAGCATTCAGAAAGGAGAGATAAGTTAGGTCAGCTATCATCTGGGCTTGTATGTGTGGAGCTCATCCTGCTGTAGATCTTGAAATTAAAAGTGAAAATGGATGCTCATTGTTCTTCGGACTAAAAGAAGAGTCCTTCCATGTCTTGTAGAGGACTTTGCATTGATCTGTTCCTACTTGTGTCCCCCGTCTCATTTCTCACCAGCATCCACTTCAGCAGGAACTCTTGACTCCAACCACAAAGAAAGAAAAACAAAATTCTTTGTTTTTCTTTCTTTCTTTCTTTCTTTCTTTCTTTCTTTCTTTCTTTCTGTCTGTCTGTCTGTCTTTCTCTCTCTCTCTTTCTTTCTCTCTCTCTTTCTCTCTCTCTCTCTCTCTCTCTCTCTCTCTCTCTCTCTCTCTCTCTCTCTCTCTCTCCATCTCTCTTTCTCTTTTCTTTCTTGAACTTATTATGTAGCCCAGGCTGGTCTTAAACTTACAGTGATCCTCCTGCCTCAGCCTCTCGAGTGCTGGAATTACAGAATTACACCACCATGCATAGCTCCCAACTCTATTTCTGACTCATAATCATAGGCAAATCTCTTTGCCTTTTTGAAAACTATTTTCTCTGAGATTTTAACCCAGTGGACTTCGCTCTCTCTCTCAGCTTTAAGTGTTTACATAGTAATTAATTTGTTCTGAATAATGTTATTTCCCTTTTAAAATTAACCCACAACTACTCATTTTGAAGTGCACCGTATACACAGAGAATCAATGCTTCAATGACCCACAGCAGGAGATATAAACACAGCTTTTTTTGAAAATTGCAAAAAAATTCTAATGACCCTAAAATTATGGTAAATTATAATAGTAAACTACTGCTAATTTTTTTCATTTTAATGTTTATATATGGTCAACATATGCATAGCAAAACAAATGTTTTATAGGTTACTGCTGCTTTTCTTACTTGAAATTTATTTTCTTAAGCCTTCACATAGGATATCCAATTTTAAAGGATAATGAACTTCATGGTCATCAACAAACTTTAATAATATATATCTAGTGCATTTTCCAAGCTCTGTATTTTTATTTCTAGTCAGAGAAAATATTGAGCTGATTTACTGTTTAAAGATTAAAGAAAAATAGAAGTTTAAAGAAAAATAGAAACTCAGTGTTAACCACAGGCAAACTTGTGGTTTCAAAGAAAGATCTAATTTTTGTACAGACGTACATTTATAACTCTTCTTATCCACTGAGGTATTTTTAAACCACTGATAGTTATTCAAAGTAAAACTATTATAAAAATAAACCTCTGAAGCCTGTGCTTCTCTTCCATATACGTTAGCATAAATGGGAGGAGAAGGAGCATAGTGAACATGAATGCTGTGCAACTTTACAACATGGAAATGCATGAACAAAAATTAAAGTGTTGATTAAACTTTTACAACTTCTATAAGATGTCACTGAAGTAGAAAACACTTCTAGGAATATTTATTGTTATATATTTGCAGTAGTATATCATAATGCCAGTTAAATAATCAGTACCCTGTAACCCATTTTTCTTTGACACTATTAGAGTTATTTGGACATTAAAGAGGAAATTTATAAAAGGAGCATCCAGTATTGCAATATTTATGTAATTTAATTTGTGTTGTTTTGGCTTAGCTGTGTTTTATTAACTACTGGATAGTGAATGTGAGAATTAGACTTCTTTGTTTCTATCTGTCTGCAAACATGTAGTAGGAATTCAATAAAGCTTTGGGAAATTTGTGCATAATGAGTATATAACTTAAGGGAAAATGGGTTCCTATCTGACACTCTTCTCTGCTTTACAATGAGAATCTGAAGAGCAAGTGTGGAAATCAGGGCTCTAGGAGTTTGTCTCAGATCTATATTTGCATAAACTATATCCTGTGTCATCACTTGAGGAAAGTGGAGATTTCTTACATGATGTGAAGATGTTTTCGAGATCTATGAATTTATGATTTGGCATTGCCACTCGGCAAGGCTATTTGCTGTCTATTTCTTATGTATGGGCTCTCTAGTGAACAGTTTTTCTAAATATTTTTGAATTTTCTATGCATAATACTTCCCACCAGTAAGCCTGAGATGATTCTAACGAGGTCCATGAAGTAAACTATGGGTAATGCATGATAGTGGTCATAATAATGATATTGCATGGAACCAGAAAAATTGAATGCATCTGATACATGAGGTCATAAAACCAGCATATATTATATGGTATCTGCTTCTAATTATTTCCAAGGTTTTATGATTTGCATCTCACTTTCAAGGAAACTGAGATCAAGAGCGTGAGATAATTGCCCAGAGTACCACAGCTAGTAATTATAACAGCCATATAATATGTCATGTTTCTGTGGTTCTAAAGTACATGGTTTTCATTCTATGACAAAAATGAAACTTCACGAGAATTCTGATTGCTGTTTTATTTGTTGTTATCACTGTTGTTGGAATGAGAGAACATTTATACTCCTGTATAGAGTTTTATTTAATGAGAAACTGATAAATTCTGTTAACTATTTCTCTAAATGTCTGACACAAATGAAAAGAAAATTGAATTTGCTTCTTCCTTATATCATTAATTGATTCATTGCCAGATTTTCACGTAAGTGATTTAAAGAGAATCCAGCATCAACATAACTATAAGACTGAACATGACAAGATGTATGTTTAAAAACCTTCAATTTGTCTTAATTACCACATTAACATTTATCCATTTAGTATACTGGTACAACTCTGCTCAAACACAGTCTGAAAATATTAAATGGAAAAATTAGAATTGTTCCTTTGTCTGCTGTGTTCATGCTGTGTGTGCTGCTACTGGGAAGCAGCCATACTGACTGCTCCAATTCAAAGATTTTGTGTTCATGTAACTCTTGTTTTATGAGTAATGGCTCCAAAGGGCAAAAGTAGTGATGTGGCAATTTGCATATGTTAAGGAGAAGTTCAAAAGTGCTCTTTTGAGTGAAGAGGTGGATATTTTTGACAGAATACTGAAAGAAATTGTATGCTGAGATGTCTATGATATGGCGGGTTATTATTGTTCATTCCTTAATGTAACTAATTTATAAATTAAACCTCATAATGGATATGTATTAAAAACTATATATATGTTTAGTATCATCTGTGCCTTCAGGTATGGATTGAGAGTCTTGGAAATTACACTTGGAGCATAAATAAATGGGGTCTGCTCTATTCAAGTACAAGTACAGACACATGAAGTACACACACACACACACACACACACACACACACATACACATATTCTTGACACAGAAGATTGAAAGACACCCTTTATTGATCATCTGGGTGATGCTGAATACTATGTAATTCCCACCAACTTCCTAATAATACATGCTTGAAGTCTGGTAGAGTATGTCTGTTAGCTATTTCAGATATTTGCCTCCTTCAGGGTTGTGAGTAGTTGCAATCATCACACCTATGTTTTAAGAATCCTAGGGAAGCAAACTTATTCATACCTTTTCGAATGAAGAAAATAGCCTATCTGGGCATGCCAGGTTGTGATTGAGAGAAGTATCATATTCAAAGATTAGATTTTATTAAAGCACACTATTCATTTTTATTTATTTATAATCTGATCTGCAAAATATTTGACCATTTTCATTTTTTTAAACAAATTAGGCTTTCTGAGTAATCATAACATTATCCAAATCATTACTCCTTCTATGTTTGGATCTTTGTTTACTTCTCAGTATGTTGATTCTATATAGTCTCTTTACATTTCCATGCATGGTGTACACAAACTCATTGAGATCGTACCCGTACATTTCTTTGATAGTTTCATGGAGAAGATGCACGAGTCCACAGAAAAAACCTGCCTACTTAGGTAGTATTTATTTACCAATTGTGGCACTGCCCAAAACATGAAATTCCTGATTAACAAATTGGAGGAGAGTCCTGGTCTCTAAGAGTGCTGGTCACACAACTTGTGTTTTCTTTGGTTATTGGGTGTTTGGCAACAGATCGTTTAATAAGCCTCCTGGTGTTTCAGGTCACCGTGTGATAAATGAGGACTTCAGTGGTTTATATATTATGCAAACATAGTGTACCCAAGGTATGTACAATTGATTAATTGCTTCTGGGAGGTACACTGAGTACCAAAAACAAAAAATACCAAATAGTAGTGGTTGGAAAAGGATGCAGCAAGTCACCAGTCTACAGCTTGTGAGGCAGTGCCAGAACCCAAACAGCATTTTTATATTGGTACATGTGAGCACTAAATTCAAGGTGTTTAGATGAAGTTGAGCACCAAAGTATAGCTGTATCTAAATTATTATACATGGAATACTTTGAACAGCACTTACAAGGGCTGATTAAATGTTAAGTGCTCTAAGTATCATTCTGCCCTGACAGAGTTAGGGGGCTAAAGTCAGCAGACTCCCACACTGGATCAATTTCAGTAATTTTAGATGTACTCCACTGAAGCTTCTTCTTTCTTACATATATATTATTTCACATTCTTGTTCATTACTGAGAAATCTGAAATCCTTCACTATCATTGCTGGTAACCTACTATATTAAATTAAAAGTAAGCTCACCAAGTCTGTCCCTAAATCTCCCATGAGCCCATCAAATCTCTTCATTGATAGAGTCAGTTTCTTGGCATGGTTAACATTCTTCCTTGGCTCCTCTCATCAGCATTGATCTATTTTTTTTTTTAATTTGCAGAGTATCAATATTGTATGTTTTCCTTGATGTGTGATCACATACCTCTACTCTCATTTTATTTTATTTTATTTTATTTTAAAGAGATTAAGATAAAAGAGGACATAACAAAGCGGACCAGATCAGAACAATTTAAGCAACATAGTTTTAACCACAAGACACTCGATAGAACAGTAGCTGCCATAATGTCTCTTTCTTTGAAATAGTTGAGCATACCTTCATATACAATAGTATCAAACATAACAAAATGGTATAAAACCATTCAGGGAATGAAAGTATTACAGGGTATT
The DNA here is from genome assembly GCF_034190915.1 of Cavia porcellus. Lineage (NCBI taxonomy): Eukaryota > Metazoa > Chordata > Mammalia > Rodentia > Caviidae > Cavia > Cavia porcellus. The sequence goes on along the minus strand of NW_026947513.1, from coordinate 41,816,906 downwards.
CAGAACCAAATAACAGAAAACAAACAGTGGCTATGATATTATCTCATTCTCCATAAAAATTTTGTTTATACTATCACACATAATAAAATACAATAAGATACAACATGATAGAACCAAAGGAAACAGAAGAACAAAAGCATGGTAGGACTAAAAGCAAGATGATATCAAATTAGCACTGGCTATTATAATGTCTTATTTTCTTCAAAATAGCTGTTAATACCATCACAGATAATAAAATCAAACAAACCAAGATAAAACCATTCCAAATAATGAATGAAAACATTATAAGGCTTCAAAGCAATGCAATGGAAATCATAATTACAATAAACTCTTATATATTCTTACTATTTCTTATACTAGGGAGACTATGGTATTTATACATGAGAGTTTGATTTATTTCACTTATGAGTATGGTCTCAAGTTGCATCCATTTATTTATAAGTATCTCAATGTGATCATTCTTCATAACTGAGTAGTACTCCATTGTATAAAACTATCACAACTTTTTTTTAACCCTTCCTGAGTTGATGGACACTTAGGTTGTTTCTGAGATCTGGCTATTATAAATTGTGCTGCTATAAACATGGGTACACATTATATCACTGTGGTATGACATTTTCTGGGAATATGCCTTGAAGTGGAATAGCTGGATCAAATGAGACTTCCAATCCCAGCTTTTTGAGAAAACTCCAGACTGACCTCCACAATTGTTGCACTAGTCTACACTCCCATCAACAGTGCAGGAGAGTTCGTTTTTCCCCACAGCCTCTCCAGCCTTTGTTATTGGTAGTTTTCTTGATCCTGGCCATTCTTTCTGGAATGAGATGCAATCTCAGTGTTGTTTTAATTTGCATTTCTCTAATGACTAATGATGATGAACATTTTTTCATGTATTTATTTGTCATTGGTATTTCTTCACCTGAGAGATGTGAATTCATCACAGATTCCCGTTTTTGGACTGGGTATTTGAATTTCAGGAGTCTGATTTTTTAAATTCTTCATATGTTTTAGGCAGAAGTCCTTTGACTGAGGGACAGTTCACTAAGATTTTTCCCATTTTGTGGGATTTCTTCTCACTGCACTGGAGACTTCTTTTGATGTGCAGAACTTTTTAATAAGAGATGATCCCAGTTATTGATTCTGGGAAGTATTTCCCGTGCTGTTTGATTCCTGTTCATGAATTCTCTACCTACTCCTTTGTCTTCAACATTTGTATCTAATTTGTCTTGTAACAGATTTAGTGTTTCTATTGTAATATTCATATCTTTGATCCATTTAGACTTTAGTTTATTACATGGTGATAAGCATGGGTTAATTTTAGTTTTTGGCATATGGAGGGCTAGTTCTTCCAGCACCATTCATTAAAGAGACTGTAATTCTTCCAGTGCACATGTTTGGCCCCTTTATCAAAGAGAAGGTGGTTGAGTGTGTTTGTAGTTGTGGTTGTATCTTCTAATCTATTCCACTGATCCTCAGATCTGTTTTTATTCCAGTACCATGTTGATTTTACTACAGTTGTTTTGAGTATAACTTCCAGTCAGGGATTGTGATGCCTCCTGCCTTGCCTTTGCTGCTTAGAATTGTATTTTCTATTCTAGGTATCTTCTTGTTCCAGATGAATTTTAGAAGTGATTTGTTTAGATCTATAAGGTATGTTGTTGGTATTTTCATTGGGATTGCATTGAATCTCTATAACAGTTTTGGGAGAATCGCCATTTTTATGATATTTATCATTCCTAACCATGAACAGGGAATGTTTTCCCATTTTCTGAGATCCTATTCGATTTCTTTTTCAGGGCATTATAATTTTTCCTGTGTAGATCTTTTACTTCTTTTGTGAGATTTATTCCTAAGTATTTCATTTTTTGGATGCTATTGTAAAGGGTGTGGTGTCTCCTATTTCTCTCTCAGTGATTTTGTTGCTAGTGGATCAATAGGAATACTATTGATTTTTGAGTATTGATTTTGTATCCAGCTACATTGCTGAATTTATTTATTATATCTAGGAGTCTTTCAATGCAATTGTGGGGTCTTCTATGTAGCTTATCATGTTATCTACAAATAATGATATTTTCCTATCTTTACCCCTTTTTATTTCTCTCTCTCGCCTAATTGCTCTGACTAGTATTTCCAGTACTATGTTAAGTAGGAGCAGTGATAAGGGACATCCTTGTCTTGTGCCTAATTTTAATATAAAGGCCTTCAGTTTTTGGCCATTTTAATATGATGTTGGCTGTTGGTTTGTCATAGATGGCCTTTATCATATTGAGGTAAAGACCATCTGTTTCAATTTTCTGTAAGTTTCTTATCATGAATGGGTGTTGGACCTTATCAAAAGCTTTTTCTGCATCTATAGAAATGAACATATGATTTTTACTTTTGGCTTTATTGATATTGTGGGTTACATTTATCGATTTACATATGTTAAGCCATCCATGCATGCCTGGGATGAATTCCACTTGGTTGTGGTGTGTAATCTTCTTGATGATTTGCTGCATCCTGTTTGCCAATATTTTATTGCAGATTTTTGCATCTGTGTTCATTAGGGAGATTGGCCTGTAGTTCTCTTTTTTAGTTGGGTCTTTCTCAGGTTGTCATTCTAGAGTAATATTTGCTTCCAGGAATGACTTAGGGAGAATTACTTTCCTTTCAGTTTCATTGAAGAGTTTGAGTAGTGTAGGCATTAAGTTTTCTCTGTATTTCTTGTGGAATTACACAGTGAATCTATCCAGGCCTGGTCTCTACCTTGTAGGTAAGGACTTAATTACATTTTCAATTTCATTAATAGAAATTGGATTATTCAGAAATTTTACATCTTATTGACCCAGCTTTGGGACTCCATATGTTTCTAGGAATCTGTCCATTTCTTCTGTGTTATTGACTCTGTGAGAGTAGAGTTTTTTGAAATAGGGGTTGATGATCTGTATTTCCAAAGAGTCTGTAGTTACTTCATCTTTTTAATTCTTTATTGCATGAATTTGAGCTTTTTCTTTGCTTTTTAAAATAAGATGGTCTAGGGGCTTATCAATTTTATTTATTCTTTCAAAGAACCAACTCTTTGATTCATTGATTCTTTGAATTGTTTTCTTAGTCTCCATTGCATTAATTTCTGCTCTGATTTTCTATAATAATTTCCTCCCTTCACTTGGCTTTGGGCTTGATTTGCTCTTCTTTTTCTAGATGTTTGAGGTGTAGCATCAGGTTGTTTATTTGTGTTTCTTCTGTTTTCCTGATGTGGGAACCCAGTGCAATAAATATTTTTCTGAGGACAAGCTTTCATTAGATCCCACAGATTCTGGTAAATTGTATTTATGTTTTTGTTTGCTTGTAGGTATTGTTTAATTTCTTCTTTAATTTCCCCCGTGACCCACTCTGGAGTGCATTATTCAATTTCCATGTGTTTATGGCATTTTTGCAGTTTATTTTATCATTAATTTCTAGTTTCATAGCACTATGATCTGATAACAGATCATAGTATGGGATAATTTCAACTGTTTTGCATTTACTTAAATATGTTATGTGGGCTAGTAAGTGGTATATTTTAGAGAATGTCACATGTACTGCTGAAAAGAATGTACACTGTCACATTGTTGGATGGCACACTCTATATATGTTTGTCAAGTCCATTTGTTTATAGGTCTGATTCTGTTCTATTATTTCTTTGCTGATTTTCTGTCTGGTTGATCTGTCCCTTGGTGCCAATGGTGTATTAAGGTCTCCTGTTATATTTGTGTTATTGCTTATTTGATTTTCCATTTTTATTAATGCTTGCTTTGTATAGCAGGGTGCTCTGGAATTTGGTGCCTATATGTTTAAGATTGTTATCTCTTCCTCTTCAAGTTTTCCTCTAACTAGTATGTAGTTACCTTCTTTATCTCTTAGGATCATTCTTGGTTTGAAGTTCACATTGTGTGAAAGAATAGCTACCCATACCTTTTTTTTTTGTTCCTTTTGCATGAAATATTATTTTCCATCCTTTGACTTTCAGTCAGTGAGTTTCCTTTTGGATTAGATGGGTTTCTTGTAGTCAGCATGTAGTTGGATGTTGTTTCTTGATCCATTCTGCCAGTCTGTTTCATTTAATTGGTAAATTGAGAGCATTTACATTAATGATTATAACTGTTATATATTGGTTTATTGTTCACATGTTATCTTTCTGCTGTTGCATGTTTATCTTTCCATTCTGTTAAATTGTCTGCCTTGTTTAGTGGTTTTTCCTTTGTGTATCTAGACTGTCTTTCAGTATTCTTTGCAGGGTTGGCTTGGTAATCATGAGTTCTTCAACTGTTCTTTGTCATGGAAGTATCTTATTTCACCATTGATTTTTCAAAGACAGTTTTGTAGGATATTTCAGTCTAAGTTGGACATAATTTTCCTTTAGTACCTAACATACTTCATTCCATGCTCATCTTTATGTCATTTTTTTGTTTTGAGAAGTCTTCTGTGATTCTGAAAGGTTTTCCTGTATAGATGTTCTGTCTTTTGTCTCTAAGAGCTTTTAATATTCTATTCTTATGTTAGATTTTTGGGATGTTGATTATTATATGTATGGATATAGTTTTATTTTTATTATGGCTCTTTGATGTTCTGTATACTTGTATACCTCCCTAATCCTAATGACAGTTTCCATTCTCATGTTTGGGAAATTTTTAGCTATTGCTTCTGTAAATAGGCTTTACACTTTTTTTTTTCTGTTTTCTGTTTTGTTTTGTTTTGTTTCTTTCTCTTTAAATAATAATAAAAAATAGGCTTTTGATATTATTTGTGTTATCCCCTTCTTTTTCATTGATCCCTATCAATCATATGTTTTTCTTTGCATCGTCTTGCAGCTTTTGAATTGTTATTTCCTTATTCCTTGTTTTTTTTTTTAAGATCTTTCCTTTGCTGTTCACTAGCTGCAATCTTGTCTTCGAGGTTTGAAACTCTATCTTCACTTCTGTTGAGGTGCTTTTGACAACTTTCAATGGAATTTTTGATTTCCTGTATGTCTCTTTACATCTGCTTCATGTATTCTGTTTTTTATATTGTTCATCCAGGGATTCTATCATTTTGTTTTGTTCCTCTAATTTTTTAACTCTGTCTTCTTTAGATGTGCTCAGCATCTCTTTCCTTACTTTTATCATTTCTTCTTTTATTTGGTAAATTATTTCTAATTTGAATTACTTTAAAGCTTCCCAGAGTTGCTTCTTTGTTTGAGTTGCTATTATTTCAGGTATTTCAGGTATATAGCATATATTTTCTTCTATGTACGTGGCTCCAAGGCTTTCTTGGGATGGGCTGTAGGTTTGAGATTGCATTTTGGTCTTTCATTTTCCCATATTTCCATGTTTCAAGTGATATTCTAAAGCTTCCCTGGGTGTGTTGGAAATTGCCTCATATGCCCTCGTCTCCTGGGACTGAATGGAGGCTGCTGAGCATAGTCCAGGCAGGCCTACAGGCCCTCCCATGCCAGCTCAAAACCTCCCAAGCCTAGTCTAGTGTGGCTGGAAGCTGGGTGGGCATTTAAATGCTAGGAGTGATGATCTTAAACTCTCCCCTGGTCAATACTGATGTGCTGGACTCACCTCTGGCAGCCCAGTTCCCCAGATTGAAAGAAGGTCACTGGGCATGGCCTATTCTTATATTATTTTTATATTATTACCACAGTAATCTCTATCTTTCCTCTACTATGCTATAGATTTTGTTATTTAGAGCATATAAGTGCATTTTTGTTCAACTGTGGGCTGAATTATGTACCTTTATCCTTTCTTAGCTGTCACATTATCACTATATATTTGTCCATATGAGGTATGCTCCTAAACCCCAAGATCACATAACATCTCCTTAAATCCAATACCAAACTTTTTTTTTTTTTATCTTTTTCCTTTTTATCGGTACCGGGGATCGAACTCACGACTGCCTGCTTTCAAGGCAGGCGCTTATGCCGCTGAGCTAAATCCCCAGCCCCCAAACTTTTTATTTTTTCAACACTTGTTTCTTTATTCTCTGACCTCCATTTGTGCCAAAAAAGGTATTTAACTTAGAACTTCCTGCTTAAGTCCCTTACATAAATCATTGCATAAAACAAATGCTCAGGAAAGCATCTGGAATAAGTTATAGCTCTAAGCAAGGTTGGCACACTGTTTTTTATCTTATTGTCATCAATTGAATTAATATATATTCTATTTACTGGAAATCAAGTTTATATGTACCTCCAGGTAACCCTACACCTTTAGATGCGTGGAAACCAAGTTTATCTGTACCTCCAGGTAATCTGAAACCTTTAGGTGCATGGTAACTACTATATCTATAGGAATGTAAAGTTGTTGGCCAAAGACCAACAGTTGCAACAGACAGTCCCAAGTCTGGCACTCTCAGAATCCTAAAGGAAAGTAGAAGATGGAGAGCCATCTGCTTGAAGATTAGAACTGAATAAAAGTCAACTTTAGCTGAGGGCAAACGCTTAATGTTTTTATGTGTAACAGAACTGTGAGACCATTATAGTCTTAATGGAGATTCTGAATTCAACAGACTGATCAGAAACGTACTTGCAAGAATATTGCTTGGAACATAAACTTGCTGGGTTAAAAACTAGTTTATTTTCCTAGTTTACCACTCAATGGTAGATTATTTCTCTGTTTATAATTATTAAACCACAGTGTTTCATGTTCTATATCCTTACCACTGCTTAACATTATCACCTAAACTTTACTTAGGTGCTGGTTTGATGAGTACTATTTATCACTTAATGCATGTTTATTTAGCCTGTAAAAATTTTAAACTTTTTCATGCTATTGGCTATTTTGGCTCTTTTTCCAGGAAGCACCTATTATGACTTGTGTGTGTGTGTGTGTGTGTGTGTGTGTGTGTGCGTGCATGTGTATTGATTGAAAATGTTCTTTATTTGGTTTTACATTTGTAAATTCCTCCAATTTGTGACTTACACTTTCTTTTTGTAACATCCTTTTATTTTTTTGTACCAGGAATCAAGCTAAGGACCTGCCAGGCAGGTGCTTAAGCCACTGAGCTATATCTTTGGTTCCTATAATATCTTTTGTGGAACAGAAATTCTTATTTTTAACACAATTGTCAATTCCTTTATTATGCTTTTTGCTTTCCTTATACCTTGTATGGAGGAAAATCTGTATCTTCTGTGCCTGCATATATTCTTATGCATTGTTAGCCATAGAAGTTTCATCTAGAGTTTATTTCAGTGTATAGTGTAAAGATCCCATTTCTTTCTTTTGGCATAGGAATGCTTAATTATTCTACCATTATATCCTAAACATTCAACTTTCTCTGAGTTTCTACAGTTTCTACTTAGCCATCATGTGTGATTTCAGCAAATACATAGGTTGTTTTCAATTTCTTTATTTACTGTAATTTGCATGGTAATTCTTAAGAGAAATATCTACAATATGGAGCATCAGTTAGAAAGCTGAATCTGCTCTTTTGCCCCCCAGGGGTAAGTTGTTTCTGTATTATAACGTATTAAACTCCTGCCAGAGTGTTTACTATTCTACATCCTTAACATAGCTTATTATTATGAAATTTGGGAAATCACTTAATTTTATGTCTTAGATAATATCATGATTATATTTCATTATTATAATTATATATTTCATTATAATATATATTATTATATATATTTTATATATTATAAATATATATTTCATTATTATAATATCATATTTTCAAGAGGCTATTATTTATTCTTCATGAAATTTATTCATGTAAATATATCATCCTATCATTTTTGTCTTAGCTACAATAAACTAATGTTTATATTTTATTGTCATTCTATCTTTTTCTTCTTCATCGCAGTTTTGGTTATTCTTAGCTCTTTAAAAGCTGCTTTTACTTTTTATCTTAATTGTATATAATATTTTTGTTATTTTAAGAGAATTTATTTCCTTGTTGCTGGGCTTTCTATTCAAGAATTCAATCTCTCTGTCCATTTTCTTTGTTGAGTGCTGTGGTTTGGGATTTGAATGACTTTTGTCATGCCACATTTTAGAGGCCAGGTCCCTAGTTTGGAGTTATCTGGAGGTGGTGTAAAGTTTATGAGGTGTCCCAGTGGGAGACTATGCACCCTTGGGAATGTGCCTACAAAGGGCACCTATTGCCCTGGCCTCTTCTTTACCTGTTCTCTCTCTTCTTGGCCATGAGGTAAGCAGCTCTGCCCTGCACTGTGTTCCTTGCCTCCTATGATGTGCTACCACCTTGCCACAGGTCCACAGCACTAGGACCAACTGCTCTTGGCCTCTGACCTCCAAGATTGTGAACCAAAGTGCCTTTTTTTGGAATTTGATGATCTCAGATGTGTGTTACAGAAATAGATACTGACTGACACAATTCATGACCAGGAATGGGCAGATCATGAGTATCTCTTGCTGGTTGTATTCTTGAATGTAGAATACATTTTAATTGCTATTAGAAATACATATTTTCAAAATACATTTTTTGCTATTTGTCTTTAGGTTTGATCCTCTATCACTAACTGTTGTGTACAGTACCTTCTCTCCTTTTTGTTTCAGCAAATGCATTTCTGTAGTGATTTTGTTTTTCTCTATTTTTCTTGATTTCCTGCAGCTTACACTCTACCTGGTTTCATTTTCTTATGTTTTCTTTGAGCTTCTCTATTTCCTTTTTGACCATTCACAAAGTTGGCTGTCTCGTTGAAATTTTTGAAGTCATCTCAAAATCTTTACGCATGCTTTCACTTCATCTGCCTTTCTTTTCCCCAATCATTCAATTTGCAAAAAAATTTTTTAGGGGTCTGGATTTCTTCTGTGTTGAAGGGAGGAGAAGTAGGCTAGATTAAAAGGAACCAGAACTCTATCTAGGTTCAGGAATGATGCTGGGGCAGAGGACAGAGTGTGGGAGACCACTCTGACAGCCTTTGCTGACTCCAAGTCCTAGACTAGCTTCCAGAGCTGCTGGCCATGAGGGATCTGCCACCTCCTCCTGAACCAACAGACCGGTTTTTATAAATTCAGTGTGTTTGTGGTGTTCTACACTTATCCATACAGTCTGTTTTCTGGTTTCTGGGGAAATGCTCATCTTTAGCACATGCTAAGGATGTTTGTTGTTTTAAAAGGGGAAATGCTGGGTTTTTGCCTTTAGAGGTTTCGTCTTTCTACCAAGAACTGAAAGCTTTATCTGAATCTGTGGCTGTGCATTTTATTTCCACCTTTTGAGCATTTAGTCATTTATACAGAAAATATTTTTCAGTAAAATATACTACATTATTATTTTCAGGGGAGAATTTTTCAACATGAAAATTTATGGAACATGCCCTAAAAACTTTTATTCTCATAGAGTTGTGCATATAGTACACATAAAAAGAAAAGATAATAAATTAAACATGGTTTTAGAATTATGCACACACAGAAAACTCCAGTAAAATAAGAATAATATCTAAGCTCTGCCTGTCTAAGTTGGGGGCAAGTGAGACCACAGTTAATTCACAGAACAGGACACAAATCTGCCACAAGCAGGGTGGGATTCTACGAGGAGGAGAGGTGTACTTATCAACGTTCCCATGACCTACTTTTTATGAAGTTTGGAAGCCAGTAGGCTAAAAGGTTAAAATAATTTTTAACCCGACCTCTCAAGAATCAATGGGAGTTTTGTAAAAACAATGGTTACTATTCTGAGCTCTGACAGGATGATCTGAAGAAAGGGAAACTTGAGAAAGTATCACCAGATTTTGAAACTCTGGGACGGATGCTTAAGGATCACTAAAATCAAGATGTGCCTGTTATGAATAATGCAGCTACATGGGCAATATAAGAAAATACTTTGAATACTGTAACAGTTAATATTTTGTTTCATAGGTGTGAAAGAAGAATCACAGAAAAGTTTTTAACAAGAGAATGACACCATCAGATTTTTATGCCAGCGAGAAAGCTCATAAACTCCTGTTTGCCCAAGTTAAAGTCAACTCAGGAGTTTGCGCAATGTATTTCTATTGATGGACGAGGAATAAGGAAATGCTGAGCATTTGTACGACTGAGTTAGATAAGAACAGACAGAGTGGAAGAAACAGAAGTGGAAGGATCTTTTAATTAATTCTGAAGGATAATAGAGGACTTCTATTCTTCTCAAGTTTCTAGTTTTAACAAAAGAATAAATTTTGTGATGCTGAATACCAAAGCAGGGTGGGTGTCTTACAGTGTTTTATTTGGTAGCAAATATTTATTATAAATTTCAGGGCATTCATACGCAACCAAGTTCTAAAATATAGCAGATAAATACAAGGAAATGTGAGTAATCAAGGTATTGTATTCATCACTATTTTTTTCCCTCAGGCTAAAGATGCCCTCATTTAAGTTCCTTGTATCAAGTTATTTTTCTGTTTCTTCTGTAGTCTGCCTTTTACCAGCAAGCTTCATAATTTTGCTTGTTTGTTGTTGTTTTCTTCCTATTCTGATTAAAATTACATTTTGGAAATGGCAAAAACTCTATTTCCTTGTTCTATGTATTGTTTCAAATTTCTTATTGATAGAAACAGGTGACCACCCTGGCTGAGTTAGTGGAAGTTTTGCAGCACCTAGGACTGCCCCTTTCAGCTTGTGGATGAAGTAGGTTTTAAGAAGGAGGGTATAGATGAAGAAGGCATCAAGGAGAGGTATAGCACATAATATTCCTGTAGAAAATTTAAAAGGACAAGAATATTAGCAAAAAAATGAACTCAAAGTTTAGTTTATTGACTTTGAAAAATATTATAAGTTACCAAAGTGAAGAAAAAGTTCTTGCTTCTAAGGTCAAGTTCCCTCCAAAATAAACAGAAATAAAACTGCCTGATGGATGATTGGGGAATGCTTTTCGTATCAGTATCTCTGGGAAGGAGAGTAAAAGGAAGTAGAATTTCACTGAGATGAATTTCTAAAATCCTATTAACTGTTGGGAGCCGCGTCTGTGATAGCTCGCCTTGCGCGGCGGACGTGCGGCCTGTGGTAAAGAGCAAAGCCTGAGGTAGATTACCCCTCCCATCGAATATGTTAGTTTCCTGCTTACCGCGTAAACAACCCGCTCAACAATATAGTCTGCCTGGCAACTGATGATGTTAGCCAATCAGCTTGCCTTGCTTACTTTAACATGATTGGACACTGTACCCGTATATATACCGGTGCCACCCCTGGGCGGAAGAAGAAGCCAGGTAGAAGCCCAGAAGTAAAAGCCCAAAAGGAGCCGCAGAGAGCGGACCGGTAGAGGCTTTGGGGCAGACTGAAGCACAAAAGGAGCCGCGGGGAGCGGACCAGAGGAGGCTTCGGCTGGGAGCGATCCCAGGGCAGGCTGTACGGAGAAGAAAAATAAAAGAAAAGGTTGTCCACTACCAGACTTTGTCGTGTGTCCTTCCTGCCGGCCGGGAGCGGACATCGACATTTGGAGGCCCGCCCGGGGACTGATCACCCCCGAGACGTGGAAGTGGACAACGCTCCAGTACAGAGCTGCGAGACAGGTGAGTTGGGGATAAGCCTGGGCTCTGGGTGGCACGCACCTACAGGGCTTTTAGACTCCCCTCAGGCTCACGCGTAAGTGGCGGATTCCTTGGGCCTCACGCGGTGAGTAACATATTAAAAAATGGGAAACATGCTAGGTAGTAATATTAAGAGCGAGGGTGGTTGTGGAGAAAGCTCTCAAGAGCTTACAAAAGTACGCAGGGTATTTGAGCAGGCCCAGTCGGGGAGCTCCCGAGAGGGGCCCGTCAAGGGGAACAAGGATGCTAAGGAGGAGGACGGGGCTCTAGCCTCGGAGTCGTCTGACTCCGAGGACGAGGGAAAGTTGAATGGCAAGGAGGCCAAAGAGAACAGCTGTCAGGAGCCTAAATCGCTCAATAAGGAGTCGCAGGGTTCTTTTCCAGCGTTGCCCCGTGAATTGCGCTCTGCTCAACCTGGTCTGCGGAGGAGTAGAGAGCTCCTGAGCGCTCCCCGGCGCGAGAGGGAGGCGAAGCCTTCTGCCCCACCTTGGGGGCCGTTTCCGGAGGCGATTCCTCGCCACGAGGCGGGGGCCTGGGAGCTCTCTCCCCTTTCGCCAGAACAGGAAGTGATGCACGGGCCCCCATTTTCCGCCCAATCACGGCCGCTGTCTTATGCTCCGCCGCCGGCGGGTCGGTATTTTTACAGGCGGCTTTGGCAGGGGGGACGCTTGTCTCATGAGGTACATCCACCTGGGATAGATAGTGGCCCCTACGGGATATTTCCTGTACAAGTAGCTATGGGCCAGGGACGCAATGTATGGGAGCCTTTTGAGATAAAGCAGATTAGAGAACTTAAAAATGCAGTTACAACCTTTGGGCCGACTGCGCCTTACACCATTGCCATGCTGGAGAATCTGTCTTCTGGGCCCCTCACCCCCGCGGACTGGATTCAGCTGGCAAAGGCGTGTCTGCCCTCGGGCAGTTACCTGGATTGGCGAGCCTGGTACGCAGAGTTCTCTGCAGAGCAGGCTGAGAGAAACGCCAATCGGGGAAACCGGGGGTGGAACAAGGAAATGCTTATGGGAGAAGGTCGGCACGCTGATGACCAGACCCAGTTCCCCGGCGCTGTCTATGAACAAATCAATGCCATAGGGCTCCGCGCCTGGAAACAGGTAAGTGGTGCCGGAACAGCCTCCTTGTGTCTTTCAAAAATAATTCAGGGTACCACAGAGCCATTTGTTGACTTTGTGGCCCGAATGCAAGATGCTGCCGATAAGATATTCTCTGATCCGGGAGTGGCTCAACCGCTGGTAAGACAGCTGATTTTTGAGCAATGTACAAAGGAGTGCAAGGCAGCGATAGCTCCTCATAAGAACAAGGACCTCAACGCCTGGATTAGGATATGCAGAGAGATAGGGGGGCCGCTCTCCAACTCAGGAGTGGCTGCTCTCCTGGCCGCGGCTGTACAGCAGAGGGGACCTCGCGGGTTAGAAGGGGAATGTAAGGCTAAAGGGTGTTTTGCCTGCGGGGAGCCAGGACACATTAAACGTCATTGCCCAAACAATACAGATGCTAGGCCTCGCCCTAGGAATGAAGAACCATATGTTTGTGGGCGATGCAAGAGGGGATCACACAAAGCTGAGGAGTGTAGGTCGGTCTTTGATGCTCAGGGCAACCGTATTTGTGGACAAGATGCTAGAGAGCCAAAAAACGGCCAGAGGGGGCCCCCTTCACAGGCGGGCCCCCGCCCCAGAGACAGGACAGCTCAGGGTGGCAGCCTTCAACAAGGGCCACCCCTGGGTCAGCAGGTGTGGACCTCAGTGTCGCCTCCAGACTTATACAGAAGGTCACCATTAGGATGGATGGCGTTAGGACCCTAAATGACATGCAAAAGCTATTGGGAGACATTAATTGGATTAGGCCATATTTACATATACCAAATTCAGATCTCAAACCCCTGTTCGACCTTCTGAAGGGAGACCCAGATATAGCCTCCCACAGGAGGCTCACTCCTGAGGCAAGAGCTGCCTTACAGAGGGTGGAAAAAGCCTTAGGTGGGGCTACCTTACACAGAATTGAACCAGGGCGACCCTTTGATGTCTGTTTGCTACAGACTAGTCTACAGCCTACAGCGGTGATTTGGCAAAAAGGACCACTACTGTGGATACACCCTAAGGTCTCACCTGCAAAAGTCATAGAGCATTACCCGGAGGCAGTCGCTTCATTGGCCCTTGAAGCGCATGATAGAGCTGTCCAACATTTTGGCTCAGGACCACAAGCCATCCGAGTACCCTATACCGCCAGCCAGATCAAGACCCTGGCTGCCTGCATAGATACCTGGGCCATTCTGAGATGTGTTTTCCATGGGGATATAAACAATCAATACCCTAAAGACCCTATCTTGTCATTTGTCACTCAGCACCCTATAATTTTTCCAAAGGTTACTGCCTCTGAGCCATTAGTCCTAGCAACTACAATATACACAGATGGCTCCAAGACGGGGATAGGCGCCTATGTGATCCTAGGCAAGCCCCCGGTTACCATACAATTTAAACCAGATCAGCCTCAGGTGGTAGAACTGCAGATCGTTAAAATGATTCTTGAACGGTTCTCAGAAGCCATTAACATTGTCTCCGATTCTAGGTATGTGGTCAATGCTATGCAAGTGCTTGAGACTGCCAGTTTAATTAGATCCACTTCCACAGTGGCTGGACTGTTCCTGTCTATCCAGACATTGCTTCAGAACAGACACCATAAGGTCTTCACCACCCACATAAGAGCACATACATCCCTGCCAGGGCCTATGGCACAGGGGAATGCGGCTGCTGATACTGCCACTCACCCGTTATGGATTTTTACCTTACTAACACCAATCGAGCGAGCCCGTGCCTTCCATGATAAATTTCATGTTAATGCCAGGACACTAGCAAACCATTTCCATGTTTCTAGAGCAGATGCACGAGATATCGTGCGACTATGTGACTCCTGTGCCACATACAAACCTGCCATACCGATGGGAGTAAACCCTCGAGGTTTGATCCCTGGTGATGTTTGGCAGATGGACATCACACATATACAGGAGTTTGGGACTCTTAAATATGTTCATGTTTCCACAGACACCTGTTCTCACGTCATATTTGCAACAGCAGAAACAGGTAAAAAAGTGTCTAATGTGATCAATCATTGCCTGGCGGCTTGGGCCGCATGGGGCAAACCAAAAATATTAAAAACTGATAATGGACCAGCCTATATAGGCAAAGCCTTCAATGAGTTCTGCAAAATGATGGAGGTTCAATTAAAACATGGTATCCCATACAATCCCCAAGGTCAAGGAATCATTGAGAGGGCTCATAGAAGCCTCAAAGAAATTTTACAAAAACAAAAAGGGGGAGTAGGCCAAGGCCTGGCCCCAAAGGCACAATTATCCATGGCACTATTCACACACAATTTTTTAAATTTAAATAATGATAATCGCTCCCCAGCTGTGGAGCACTGCAACCCTTCCCCCAACCATAAAGGGTGGGTGAAGTGGAAAGATGTCCTGACAGGACAATGGATGGGCCCGGATCCAGTGGTCAGCTGGAACCGAGGCGCGGTTTGTGTTTTCCCACAGGAACCGGGACGAGAACCACTGTGGATACCGGAGAGACTGACACGGGCAACAAAGCCCTCGACTGAAGATCAGACCTGCCCTACTGGAGATCCATCACAGACCAACCAATAAGATGAATAGAAATAGCGGTAGCCCGAAATGGACAAGAAGATCCTCAGGCATATGCATGGCTTGCTCAATTGGCCCACGACCGAGTCTAGATATGGCGGGCATCCCTCATTCTCCTCCATAAGGTGACAATACACAGCAGGGTAGGTGAGTCAATGACGGGTAAGAGCGTGCCTCCCCAGCACGACTCGACCTAAGCCAGGCCCTACCCCATCCTGCACGTAAGCCGCTGGACTGTTAGATGCTGCCCAGGTCTAAATTTCTCTCCGAGGGGATTTCTTTACTGAGAGGAAATGAGTGCAAGCTTGTGTGCATCCAGGTTCCGTCCAGTTTGTGCCTGGCCCTAGAAAAAGGACGAGGGCCTCAGGGCCTTGGCAGACCATGGCATGGCCAACCAGGGTCTAAGCCAAGGACCTACGGTGGTCCTACACATAGGGCATAAGCCTCTGCACCCAGTCCAGGAAGGGCTACGATGCGCACATTCATAAAAAATAAAATAGGGGGAGATGTTGGGAGCCGCGTCTGTGATAGCTCGCCTTGTGCGGCGGACGTGCGGCCTGTGGTAAAGAGCAAAGCCTGAGGTAGATTACCCCTCCCATCGAATATGTTAGTTTCCTGCTTACCGCGTAAACAACCCGCTCAACAATATAGTCTGCCTGGCAACTGATGATGTTAGCCAATCAGCTTGCCTTGCTTACTTTAACATGATTGGACACTGTACCCGTATATATACCGGTGCCACCCCTGGGCGGAAGAAGAAGCCAGGTAGAAGCCCAGAAGTAAAAGCCCAAAAGGAGCCGCGGAGAGCGGACCGGTAGAGGCTTTGGGGCAGACTGAAGCACAAAAGGAGCCGCGGGGAGCGGACCAGAGGAGGCTTCGGCTGGGAGCGATCCCAGGGCAGGCTGTACGGAGAAGGAAAATAAAAAGAAAAGGTTGTCCACTACCAGACTTTGTCGTGTGTCCTTCCTGCCGGCCGGGAGCGGACATCGACAATTAACCATCTCAGCTCGGGATCTGGAATGGCCTCTCAGAATTTTCCAACATGGAGACAAGTGAAGAGAGGCCTTTGTTCACCTGTGTTTAGTGGTTATTGGATGGAGGCTTCCTCTGGTGTAATGCAGCTCTTTCTCAATGAGTGCAGTACCTGAAATACAATTCAGCTAAGGCCCAGAGTGCATCAAGAACCTGGGCAAATGGATGCTTCAGTTCTGAAAGAGAAATTTCACTGGAACACTGTAGTATCTTCTAGGTGTATATTGCTGAATTTCAGGATTATGATGTGGTTAAAAGGTTAGGTAGACAGACAGACAGACAGAGAGACTGATTGATAGGAAACTGCAGCCTGAAATGGATGGAGATAGTGTAGAAGAAAGAGACAATAAACAGGGATCTCTCAGGAACCTAGCATTTAAGAGCAAAGGCGAAAGGACAAATAAATTTTAAAGAGGATCCAAGGAAGAAAGTCAGTCAGGTAAGTCCTGGATATCAGGTGCTGTGGTGTTAGGGTGTCCTTCAGAATTAATGCATTAGACACTTAAACCCTAATGTAAAAGTTTTGGAAGATGGAGTTGGTGGAAATGTTTATGAATTAATTGATAATAAAGGAGCTTTGACATTGAGGGGCCACCATGAAAGAAGGCGGCAGCCTCACAGGCATCAAATCTGCTAGGAACTTAACCTTAGACGCCTCAACCTTCAGAACTGTTAGAAATGAGCTTCTGTCCCTTATAAATTACCCAATCTTGAGCGTTCTATTATGGAAGTACCAGTGGTCTGAAGATAACAGAGGAAAAATATACTAAAAAAAAACAGGATCAAGCCAAAACCCTTATTGTTTCCTTGATCCTACTCACACATTTCTAACACAATTACACGATGTCTCCTGGGATACATCCCAAAGTCCTGTCTATAACCATAATGTCCTAATAGCTATATAGGAAGGTTTATCCCTAATTTAAATGTCAAGCAACTGAGCATGGTAGAACAAGAACGTAATCTCAGCATTCTTGCAGGCGGAAGCTGGAAAATCTTGAATTCAAGGCCAGCCTAGACAACTGAAAGACTTAATAAGACTCTGTCTGAAAGCAAATGATAATGACAATAAAATTTTTAAAATCCCCAATACCAGAAAAATGAAGTCCAGTGAATCTTGGGCTCTATTTTCTGGGTCAGCAACTTTATCAATGATAGCTTTGCAATAATTTGTTAACAATAAAAAATACATATTATTGAGACAAGTATAGTTTTTATAATGAAATTATACCCTGATGTATTTTGCTTTTCTAATTTCCTCAGTGACAGTATGAGATGTTTATAATTTTCATATTCACTTTCAAATAAAATCTAAGGTAAGTCTATATAGTAGAGTACGCCTGATTGAAATTACAGCTTGCTCACGTCCTCATGATCTCTAGTTCTCATCTCCAAAAGCCTTATAGTCCTCAATGTTTAGGTTTAAATAAGGAGCAAGGCAGCAATCGCTAACAACATTATTGAGGACATTTAATGAAAGAACCAATGTGAAAGTATTTGTAAATGAAATTGGACAAAATATTTTAAATATTAAGAAGTCAAAATATGCTTACCAATATTTACCACTTGTAAAAGTAAGAAAATGAGTCTAATACTGGCAAGATAAAAGGGGGGTGGTGGTAGAGAGAAGGGGTAATAAAGAATTGGTATGTGTTGTATACATGTACCAACATGTACACAACATGTACCAAAATTCCCTAAAATGAATATAATCATTATGTTCTGCAAATATATATGAATAATGATTTTGAAAAACAGTAAAAGAAAAGTAAAACTATGACACTTTTTAAAGTTAGGGAGTCTTCCTACTTCTTTGGAAGTCTAATTGATTTAAATAGAATTTTCCCAGTACAGTGCTATACGGCTACATAAAATCAAGTTAAAAGAAAGCCAAAAAGAACAGGTTGCAAAGAAAATCATGAAAAGATAAAAATCATTTTAAAATATTTTTCATATTTGATACATGGAAAGGAAAGAGAACCCAGCAGAGGAGGAGTGGAATGAAAGGAGAGAAATGCAGAAGGGCTCAGACTCTTCCGTTGTCTGAAATGAGCGAAACTTACTTGGGAACCAAGGACAAGTGCACTGTCACAGGGTCCACCTACATCCCATCACTATGCAACAATTCTACATCTCCGTGAAGCACTGAACTATGCACATCGCTTCTTCTATTTGGGCAATAATAAGTAAAAAAATATTTATTTTTAATAGGCTATGCATTTATGTAAATGATTTCTTTAGTTAATAGCACCCCACAGAAATATAGTCACTGTAACTGAACACAGAATTTTTTTCTTATTTCAAATATTTCAGTTACGTTTTCTTGGTTTATTTTTGCTTGTTTGTATCTTTTAATTTACCTTTTCCAAAAAGAGGTGAGAGTTTTTTGTATATTTGTGTAATAATGTAATGAAAAGTAAAATCCATACCTGTTAAGGGACTTAACTAATGAAACCAGTGGATGCAGTGTGTAGATTCTGCCCATGAAGAAAGACCGCACACAGAGCTGAGCACCAGGGTCTGCATGACTTTTCCAGTGTTCTTGTGAATCACTAGAGGGCAACATATACTATTCTTTTACATCACGGATCACAAGTGGTATTGTGCACAGTCACAGAGCAATCAGAACAGAGACAAAACCAGCACAAGTCCCAAGGTAAAAGCTGCAACTATCCTGCCACAGCCATCAGTTAATATCACCAATTGCCCGAAACCATCATCAGTAACCAGTTATTTTAGTAGAGCAAGCCTAACAAAGCCTTTTTTTCCTCCTAAATTAATGTTTGAAAAAAGATCAGGTAAAACTTGTCACTCTTCTCTGAAAGTCATTTAGAAGTTAAAATGGAAATTCACAAGAAAACACTGTTTTCTTTTGTTAATACGTTAGACACATGGCCCAGTTTCTGAAGGGTAGCACAGTTCCCCTGTTTCAGAAGGGTGCCCTGCAGAGCCGCCTGCTCAAGGCCTGTAACTTGCATTACGTTGCTTGGGTTCTTCTCACTATGGAGGGGTTGTAACAACAGGTCCCCCGGGAGGAAAGAGCCTGAAGTTGAACGTCAGATCAGCCAGATTCAACAGGAAATCGTAGCCATTGGTGTTCTGCTTTCTATATGTATTTTTTTGAAGATAATTTTATATCTAGATATTTCTGCCTGTCATAATTGTGTTTTACTTATAAAATGCTAAAAACCTATTTTGGGCCAAATTCATTATAATAATGAATAAATAAATAAGTGAATGTAATGATTGCATTTTCTGCTTCCAAAGGATTAAAGAATGACAGTAAAATTTCTAAACCCATTGTATTAAATGTGGATACAAGAGGCAGGAGAACTGAAACAGATCTACATGCTTTAAATGGCAATTTATTATACTAAAAGAAGCAAACTTTGTTTTTAATTGTGAAATTATGTATACTCCATGGAAGGATTGAAGCATTTGTACATATACAATCAATTTGACTTATTTTAAAAATAGCAAGCTGGAGTTCAATTTGCAGCTAAGAAACATACATAGTCACACAATTTAAACTGAGCAGTACAGGCAAAGAGAACCGCACAATTTTAGGGCAACAATGGGGACCTTTAAGAGAGTTACCAGGTTTGCATTCACTTATGCATTTACTTAATGCTTTTAAAGACGTCCTTTTCAAGAGATTCAAGGCATCTTAAGGAAGAATAGCATATTATTTTATCCTTACAGAAACTGAGTCGTCTCTTCTTATCTGTAACTTGAATTCTCCAGTTTTATTTCTCCCATTGAGAGTTAACTGCTTAATTAGTAAAACTAGTTTGGAGGAGAAAGTGTTGCACATGCTCTGAGCTCCTAGCAGAGCAGCAGAGGCGAGACTAATTTTAGTGTTTCATTCTCAAATTTGGACTTTCTAAATATTTAGAATTTACAAATTTTAATCTAGTATACAAGTATTCTATTATATTAATATTTGTGAATATATTGGCATTATCAATGATTTTTTTCTCTAAGACGTGCTATCAGCATTTAATTTTTGCATTTTCTAGTTTTCAAAGAAAAATTATTTTTTTCTTCTAGATTTCAGGTAATATCATTCCACCTAATAACTTTTACAATATATCTTAGTCACTAAAAATGTCGGAATTGTAGCATTTCATTTAACCTATTCCTTTGTTACCATGCAGTTGGCTAGCTCAGTACTTTTCCATATTGCAAGGATTCAGTTTATCAAAATGAGCATTTTTTCTTTCTTAGTTTTTGCTTAAAACTGAGTTTTAAAATTGAATTGCATATGTACACAAATAATTTTTCAATGAAGCTTAAATTTAAGGAATAAATGAAATAATTACAATATAAACATTAAATATCCCAAGGCACCTACAGCCCAGGCAAAGGAAAATCTATCATACTCTGTTTCTGATTTTCACAAGTTATCCATCACAGTTGTTATGGTTTATGTCTAGATGCCCTACCAGAGTCTCATGTGCTCTTAGTGGGGATTTCAAGAGGTGATTGGATCAGGGGTTTCTACACCCATCAGTGTATTAGTCCACTGACGATGGATTTGCAGCTATATGAGCTGTTAGGAGGTAAGCCCGGTGGGTGGCAATGTCACCAGAGTGGCGTGGAAGGCTCTGTTTCCCTCTCCGCCTTCTCTCTGTGCTCTCCTTCCTGGTTCCTGGACTTGAGTAGCTTTTTCTCTGCCTCTTTGGGGAGGGCTCCCTGTAGATTGAACTGTGAGCAAAAGTTGTGGATGTTGCCTATTACTTCTCAATGATGAAAGTGAGGACAGGGATTACTGGGTCATGCTTCTGTGCTCAAAACACTTTTTGCATACTGGGTATTATTTAATACTGAAACTTGTGTTTTCACTTCATAGTAATGGTAGGCATCTGCAAGAAATGGTAAATGGATAAGATCTTACAACAATAATATTGAAGTTTTCATAAGTAATGTTAATCATTAAAATATTTGAAAAAGTTTAAGAGGCTAAGGAGAACTATGAATAAGGCAAAACACTGTCTTTAGAAAAAGAAAATAAGCCTAAAAACATAATTAGAAAAATATAAGACAAACAAATCATAGAAAATACACTGGTTAGTTTTAGTATTTTTTATCACATGCAACTGTTTAAACTACAAGTATTATCAAGCTCCGCTATACAGAATCTACCAATTTTTCACTCTGCAAATGGAATAGTCCTTGAAATATTTCTTATACCACTAGGGTGCCATTCAGTAAATTGGTTCTTCATAAGCACTAAATTGCACACTAATATCTTGAGAAAGAAAGCCATCTACTCCCTAGGATTATAAATGCTACCTCATTAGTTCTAAAAACATACCTATGAGGAAGGAAAATGGAAATGGGGAAAATTTCTATTATTTTAGAGGTCAAATGAGCAATACACTAAGCACAGAATCCAGAAAAATCTAGTGTTTGCGCTACAAAATAAGGAATGACAGCTTCACTAGCTGCATACTTATATTTGCATAGGAGCTATAAGAAACCTCTGACTTTGTGAAGAATTGTTCATTCTTCTGGAAGCTTTTTTTTTTGTAATAATGGTGGACTAAGGTAAGGAATGGCAAACAAATAAAAGGAGATAGTACTCTGTTAAAATAAAATGAATGGGCATGGCTGTTACGTGCAGATGTTCACATTTCTTTTAGTAGAAAAATATTCATCCTGAGTAAAACATGTACAGCAGATGAAGGGATGAAAAAGAATTATGACTTTGAACAAATGTGTTTTGGAATCGTGCTTTTCATACTTGTATTTCAAAATTTCTCATGTAGTTCTTCACTTTCTCGATGTCTTTAGTTTCTGCAGTTTTACCAATGACAATGTCAGGATAATGTTTTGGGACCTTTGCGTGGCTCCTTCTAATTGCTCACTTGCTGTTCTCTTCCTGGTGAGACAGAGTGTAGGTAGTAAGTCTTTGTGAAAATTCTTTAGCCATCTCAGTATTTCCGAGTCTCCAGGTGTCTTAGTTATTTTTCTTTCTTGTTGTTGAGACACAATACCTGATGACCAACGTTAAAGAAGGGAAGGTTTATTTCTTACAGGTTGGATGTTTCAGTCCATACTCAGTTGGCTCCATCCTTCAGGTCTCTATCTTATTTCTTCTCAGATTCTCCTGTTGATCTTTACAGATGTCAGCCAGCACTTTAGGCAACGCCTGCCCATTTAATACCTGGAATTTTGAATATCAGGATCCAAATCCTAACTTCACTTCGGCCAAATGATAACCATGTCCCTCCAGAAACATGTGTGTGCAGTACCATGTATATACAACAACTTTAGCATTTCTCTATAAATTAGTAAGATCTATGTACTCGTGAAATCAAACTGCTTTGACTTCTTTCTCCAGAACTGTGGGTGGGTGCTCAAAAAATAACTAAAGGGGGCTTGTGGGGCTATTTCTAGACTGGCAGCTTACCAGTACATTTTTGTCTTTTGGCTCTATTTCAGTTTTTAAAAATGTTACCATGCCGTCTCTACAGGCTCCTTGCTATAATTACGTTCCTGTCCCAGAAGTGAAATTTCTTGTTTCTGATGTACTTATTTTTATACAATTTGCCTTGTTGATTTAAAAAATAATAATACAGATTTTACTCTAGAGAATAAATCCTATTTGGAGAAATATCTATGCTCCGCACTTTTGAGAGGATATAGATTTTTTATTTACCAAAAACTTTGTACTAACAATACTTAGAGTATTTTCAAAGAGACTTTTCAACTGGCTAAGTTAGAAGGATAAAAATATACACGGGAAAAATTTAATTTTATTGTGAAATAAATTTGTATTTTGGCCTCTTATTACTTTTTCCTTTGAGAGCTGAAAATACATGGAAATGACCATGCTAGTGCAATATTACCCTCTTTGCTAACTGACCTGTAAGATTATGTCATTTCCAGTTAGGAGTAATCTTGTGCTGCCCATATATGTTCAGTGATTGAAAGTTCAGAGGTATAAACATTTTCTGCGCTATTCTTCCTCTGATGACTTGTTCTTTATTTGTGGATGTCACTATTTCTCTTTCCTGCAATCATTTGAAAGAGAGAACTGATCCTACATTCTAGCAGCACTATCATTTTACTTTGGTTGAATTATGACATGACTGCTGAATGTGGAGTAGTTGAAAAGGTAACAAGAAGATTGTACGTAGCACCTTCATGAAATGCATGAGACAACAGCTACTTAGTCCAATTCAGCTGCTAGAACAGCATGTCTTAGATTAGGTAATTCATAACCAGCAGCTTCTTATTGCTTAAACTTGTGGAGGCTCAGAAATTGTAGGTCAGAAGACCAAGCAGATGTTTGCTCTGATTAGAGTGGTCCTTTCTGGATCTTTGCAAGACGGGGAGGGCAAGGCCACTTCCTGCTGCCTTTTAAGAAGGATAATACTTGCATTCATCTCCTCTCACTCATTTCTTTTTTAAAATTTTTCAAAAATTTATTTTATTTTAAAGAAAAAAACAATGGTACAAAATTTTAAAACAAGATAATAGGAAATTAATGATAGTCAATATATTTTGTGTATTGTCTCAAGAGTAGCAGCACAGATTACAAGACATAAGCATGCAAAATTGGCAAACAATATAAGCACAAACAATTGTTTCCTATCAACTAAAAGAAATTAGTATTATAATTATCTTAGCTATATACATTTTTTTTCTTTCCCATCTTTTCTCCTTTCCCCCATCTCAATGGTTCTCTCCTTTTGAACAGTTTCTTCCCCTTTCACAATATGTATTGTACATTTTGGATATTACTGACTTTGAGTTTCTTACACTAGGGAGACAATATGATGTTTACGCATGTGCATCTGATGTATTTCACTTAGGATTATGGTCTCTATTTGCAACTATTTACCTATAAAAGCCTTGAGTTTATCTTTCATTATAGCTGGGTAGAACTCCATTGTATAAAAATACCACATCTTTTTACTCTATTGATCAGTTGATGGGCATTTGAATTGTTTCCAAGATTTAGCTATTACAAATTGTGCTGCTATAAACACGAATGCACATATATTTCTGTGGTATGATGTTTTCTGTGGTATGATGTATTCTGGGAAAATACCCACAATAGTCAGGTCTAATAGAACCACTAATGCTGGTTTTTTGAGGAATCTCTACACTGTTTTCCACAGTGGTTCTACCATTCTGCATTCTAGCAACAATGAGGAAGGGTCTCTTTTCCCAGTCTAGCCACCACTCTTATTGGTTGATTTCTTGATGATAACCATTCTCTCTAGAGTGAGCTAGAACCCCAGTGTTGTTTTAATTTGCATCACTTGAATGACCAGTGATGTTAAATATTTTTTCTTATTTTTCATTTGTATATCTTCATCTGAGAATTGCATATTCATCTCAAATGGCCATTTTTGGATCACGTCTTCGAATTTGGGGGCTTGATTTCTTTTCAGTTCTTTGTATGTTCTAGATATATGTTTTTTTTCTGACGGGTAGTTGGCTAAATTTTTTTCACCCTGTTGATGATTTCTTTTGATGTGCCAAAGGATTTTAGTAAGTTGAGACTCCAATTGTTGATTTTTTGAAGTACTTCCTGTGTGTGCAGTTTGCTTTTTGTTCATAAACTCTCTGCCTGCACCTGTGTCTTCTAAGATTTCCAGCTACTTTGTTTTCCTGTAGATTTAATGCTTCTGTTTTAGTATTTAGATCTTTGATCCATTTTGACTTTAGTGCATGGAAATAGATATAGTTTGCCCATTTCTTAATAGTATCGAAGTGGAGACTGCATTTCAACAGGAATTTTGAAGGGCACAAACAATCAGAGCTTCACAGCCAGTTTTGTAGTTTGATAGCCCTGTGTGATAGCCTCTGTTTCCACAGTAGAAAAGGAGCTCTTCACTCACTGGCTGGCACCATCCAGTGGAGAAATTGTTCATGAAATCAGAGCTGCATTAACCTTAACCAGATTAAGCTAGTGTAATAGTACAATTTTTCTTTTTTAGTAAGAGTCCTTTTTCTTCAGAAATATTTAATGGGATCCTATTATAGCATTCACTCCCTTTAAAGAAGGAATGATTATATAATGGTAGTAACAGAGCCTTTAAAGTCAGAAAATCTGAGCTCAGTTTGCAGTTCTGTTTTTGATAAAATATTCTGGTAGTGTGATTTTCAATCACCTTCCTATCTTTAATATATTGTTTGTCACCACTCTGATCAATTATATGTCTGCTGCATGTGTCACTAGCACGGCTTGTACTTCAGGCGCAGGTGGGCTTTCCAGCTCTCTGGCTTGTGGCTCTGATAGGCTAAAGCGAAGAGTCAACAAGGGCCAGGAAGGCAAGAGAGATAGAGGTGGAAAGGGAGAGAGACAGAGACAGACACAGAGAGAGTGCCAGAGACAGAGACAGATAGGAGAGATGGAGGGAAGAAGGAAGGCAGGGAGGAAGGGAAGGTAGGAAAGGGAGAGGTTCCTTTTTTCCAAATTTTCTCCATGGTAGGCCTAGATTCCTCTTCACTGCTGCCCCGTGAACATCTTCTCCTTCCTCCCTTCAGCTAAAGGTGTCTGGATACTGCCGCTGCTCCCCAGCTCTGCCAAGGAAACTGCTTACAGCTATAGCTGGTCAGACTTTCTCTGGTCCACTACTTCAGGTCCTTTAGCGTGGTTTTTGGTTTTTCTCTGTTCTGCCAAAACATGTATAAGTTGCTTCTCTTCATTTTTCCTTTTTGAACATACCATCTCTTTTCTGCCAAGAATATAACTTTTCATATATATATATATATATATATACACACACACATATATATATATATATATATATTTAATGATATATATGGAAAGTGTTATATATATATATATATATATATATATATATATATATATGCACACGGAGCTGTATCCCTACAGGAAGAAGTCAAGGATGGAACGCACATCTCCTAGGAAAACCTGGGGCACCATTATGAAGATGTGACAGGTTCAGAGGCAGCCCAGACTGCACAGGAAGTGCCTGGAGAAAGTCCTGAGACAGAATAGCTCTAGACACGCCAACAGTGGGAACACGTGACACTGGGTCATGGAAGAGGCCGTCCCTGCCTCTCAGTGCCACCTGGGGCAGGTGTGGAGAAAGAGTTGTGGCCTCCCAGATCCTCATGAGCCTAACGCCGAGACAGAGGTGCAGGAAACCATCAAAGCTAGCCGCTGTCCCAATTCACTTAACTGGTGTGGTTCTCATGATTGCTTTCTTTTCTTTTCTTTCTTTCTTTCTTTCTTTCTTTCTTTCTTTCTTTCTTTCTTTCCTTCCTTCCTTCCTTCCTTCCTTCCTTCCTTCCTTCCTTCCTTCCTTCCTTCCTTCCTTTCCATCCTCTCTGTAGAGAGTGAACCAAGAACTTTCCCCCTCGTAACATCACCAACCATGTTTCTTCATTTTTCATTTTGGGAAAAGGTCTCAATATTTTCTCCCAGGATAGCTTACAACTTCAATTCTCCTGTCTCAGTTTCCTGAGAAGGTGGAACGAAAAGTGTGCAACCCCACACACGGATCAGTGATTTTAGTTTTGATAGGGGCTAAATGCCTTTTCACCATCACAAGAGTCCACTTTGGACACACAGCGTAGCTGAGCTACAGCTGGCCTGATTTATAACCAAACCCACATCCTGAGTCTCCCGTCCTGCTCTGAGCTCCATGCCGTCTCCATGGGCGCCATCCACGTAAGACCCTTCCTTCTGCACTCCCGACATAGCCCAGTCCCTGTCTCTAGCCCAGCTGCAGCCCTACGTGGGCTTTTCTCCTTTGCAGGGCCTTAGCACAGGTGCCCCTGGGGCCACCACTCTTCTCCAATGGCAGCAGCTTCCTGTGCAGGCTGAACCTCAGGTCCATCCTCTTTGAGATCTATCCTGGGCCCACCACTCATTCCCCAACCCGTCGTCCACCTCATCACATGCAGACATCACATCTTTGTGGATTTCTAATCTCTCTACACTCAATGAGAGCCAGCATCTTCACCATCCATCCATCCTGAGCCATGTGAATTCTTAGTCCCCAAATAGGAGATGTCCCTGAATCACAGTGAAGGCCACAATAGCAACCCATTCTTCCTCAGGCTCCACCCTGGCCTCCAAGGCCAGCAGCACTTCCCCAGGAGACAGCTCCCCACTCCAGGCAGAGGTTATCCACTTGTGCTGTGCCTCAGTGGGGAAGATGTTTTTCATAGCCTCTCTGTTTTCCCATCCATTAGAGGGCAGCACATAAGAGTTATCAGACATCACAAACTGGAGAGGAAGTTAGAATCCAAGCATTAAACATATTAAACATATACCACACACACACACATATATGAAAAATTCATGTATATATATGCATATTTGCTGCTTGTTTTTTTATTTTGGTAACAAGATTAGAATCTGCATATCTTTCAATGGAAGATGGTTAGTAACATCATTGTACACGAAGGTGATAATTATGTTATCAATACCATTCATTAGTATTCAGCATTTTAATAGGTGCATACTTTATTATTTTTTCTGATGGTTTAAAATATTTACATTTAATGAAGTGTTCATTATTTTTGTCAGGTTGGTACTTCTAGAAATGGGGTCAGCTAGGACTTATATATAGAAGACATACTGAGAGAATGCTGTGAAAGGCAGATCGACACGAGTCCACATTAGGTCTGGTGCATGTACAAATACAGCAGGAGGAGAGAAGTTGAAATGTGTAGAAAGGTTACATGGTAGTGCCTTCCAGGCAAACTTTAAGTCACTGCTAAGTTCTTGAGCCAGTTGGCTGTTGGATAATTCCTGACCAAATGAGCCTGCGAGGCCTGTGGCCATGATTGGTTACCAGAATGGACTGAGGCTGGGGAAAGCACAGTCAGTGGGGTGAGGTAAGAGGAGGGGAAGGGGCAGCCAATGTGTCTCTGCACTGAGAATTTTGAAGACTACGTTTCCATAGTTCCAAATCATCTAAAATTTTATGTGTCATATCAAAATGTCTTATTGTCTACAAATAAGAAACAGTTCTTTAAATATCTTTGCTTTTCTTCAGATTTTAAATTCCAAATTCATCTAAATATCCTGAGAGCTAAACAGAGGTAGAATGTAAGGTAGAGAAATACAGCCTTTGATAAATTTGACGTTTGTTAAAATATAATTTTCGAAAGAAAAACATCATAATTCTCAGGCACATGTCAAATAAAAACATGCCTGTCATATCATTCAACCCATTAATAGATGTGAAAACAAGTCAGATGTTATAACTGGCTTAAAGGTATCTTCTAAAGACTAAAAGTTTATAAGAAAAGAATGCCAGGCTGTTACATGTTCTAGGCAGAAATTAATGCATTTATAGAAAAAAACCCTGTAAATTAGCAAATAATTAACTATGTATAGCTAGTGATTTAGTATGGATCAAAACAATAGGAAAAACTTACTATACTCTTTAAGATAACTTCTGGGTAGCTGCTGCACCCACATTTCTTTTAAAGGGCATATGCAGGCATTTTTTGCCTTTGTTAAAAATTTTAGATTATTTTTCGTATTGCAACTATGAATAAAAAATTTAAATTATGGCATTAATGTAATAAAGAACTCTAAGTAGCTGCTTAGTTTTAATTATCTCAAAGTATTCATCTTAACTATGTTTAGTAAAATTTACAAAGGTAGTAATGCATGGACAACTACCCATTGCATAGCTCCAAGAAAATATGCCTCTCTTTTCTGGGGAGAATTATAATGTAACAGTCAAGCACCTATTTTGTAGGAAGTAGAGCACATAGAACTTGGTTGAATTTCAATTTATTGCCTTATTAATATATGACCATGAGCAGAGTGCTATCCTTAGAAATAGCTTAGTATATAGAGCATTGTCGTGGTGATTATAAATATACAATATATGATATAATAGAAATAATTTACATATGTTAAGATCATAAATATGGTGCTTTGGATATGCATGCAACATGAGAAGTGCTATACATTAAGCTGAGCCTACTGTGAATTTTTGTTTATGTCTATAATGCGCAATAAAAATCTGTAGGATCTCATATGAATCTTTCACAACCAATTTTTAAAGTTTGATTTTAAAATTTCTGATGACACGTGATTGATTAAGTAATGGGCAATTTGTAACACCCACTTGAACTGAATCAGCATGATTCTGGGTGTGGAAGGCCCAACTGAGGACTGTGTCAAGAACATAAAAAGAGAACTAGAGGAAAAGATGGTGTGCTGTTGAGTCTCCTGGAGAAGCTTGTCATGCTGACTTCCCTTTATGAACTTGGCTGTTTTCATAACTGGAGGATCCCAGGTCTTCGCTGTTGCTGAAGGCGGCTGAGGTTCTCCTCAGGAGAGCTCTGGTTCCTACCTTGAGCGTTGCTTCCTGGCTCCAGTGCCTATCCCTCAGCCTGCTGGCACAGATCCTTCGTCCTGCTGGCATAGACTTTCTAACTTCCACCACTGACTTTTGAGCCTTCCCAGTGCAGATCCTGTATATAGGCTTACATGCAACTGTGTTGCAAGCTGTAGGTCTCCAGGTGGACTTGTGGAGGACTTTGCCGTGAGATTCAGGTCATCAGGTAGATTTTTTGGGTCATTAGTGTGTGGACAGATCTCTGGAATTCTTCAGCATTTGGTACTCTTTGGGTGAAAATGACAAAATAATCCTATAAATTATTAAATCTATTCCCATGCTACCTGTATTAAATCTATTGCCCTGCTGTTTGAATCTCTACGATATTAGGTGCAAAAACTTGTCTACTACAAAAACATATGAGTTATCACTACAAGAACCCCTTAACCTTTGGGAAATGATTCCAAGGTGCCTGCAGCACTTTCTATCACTTCCTGTGGTAGACAGACAGTGCTGTAGACAGCCTGTGGCCTGTGTGCCGCAGTGCCCTGTTGGCATTATTGAAAGGTCTGTTATTGTGGTTTTTTCTTAATGTTTTAGTTGGTTTTTTTCGGAACTAAAAACTAGTATTCAGGTTTAATTGCAATGTTGGCATTTTGTGATAAATAAGTGGGTTTCTAGTCAATTTTGTCAGTCTCTAAAAATTTTACCATCACCGACTAAGATGGTAGAAGATAATGTGTTAATTGCTTTTGATTCCACGAAGTTTTGAGCTGAAAGACAATCTTTCCTTATCCACCCTCCCATTTAGCCTACCAGCTGTTATTCTTCACCAATAGTCACTTGGTGTCAATAAAGTTAACAATGTCCATGATTTTTGTAACTGGTTCTGTATAATCCCACCAGTGTTTAACTTTTGCCTTCATTTACCTCTACATATTCAGTGCACATATATACATGTGCACACATATTTATGTTTTGTTATGTGACCATATTCTGTATGTAGATGCACACATATAAACACTGAATCATCATATGTTTATAGCAAACTTTTGGCTGTGAAATGATATTTCTTACTGGTTTTAATACGCATTCTTAGAATTACTGGTACAAGACAGCCAGATACTCTAAAAGGTAATGTCTTGTGTCTGTTTTGTGTAATGTATCTTTATATTCTTTAACAGTTTTTTTCTGATTCATTTATTTTTATTTCTTTATAGGCATTATTTATGCATGTGCTTTGTTAAATTTGTGTTCTACAATCTTCTTTTCCTTATTTGGATCCTGATTTGATTTGTTTTGAGGTATATAAGCAAAAATAGTTCTCTTGAGTTGTAAAAATCTTAGACAATGCAATGATCGTGAGGATTACAAAATTCAACTTTATGTGGTGCAATCTTCTTTATTATTTAATTTTCTTGTTGAGGAAGTAAACAATTGAATTTCCTTTTTAGGACAATATAGTGACAAAAATAGACTAATAAGAGCTGTGCCACTCTAATAAAATACATTTTTGCGATTCTCTAGAAAATTGTATAAAAGTTCTTTATTATAGCTTAAGTATTTGACTAAATTTCTGCATAAAGCTTTCTTAACCTCATGTTTTCTTTGCAAGAACACTTTTTGAAAACTGATTCAATTACTTTAAATATTCTATAACCAAGTTTTCTATTTTTTGCTTCATGTCGGAAAAATTGTAGTTTCTAAAGCATTAGGCAATTGCTTTATATTTTAAATAATCTAAGATTATGTGTTTCATTTTTATTTTATGTATGAATTTATATTTCTGAATTCAATTTTTGTATGTGTCTTTTCTTTTTCATAATTTTGGTAAGGTTTTATATGTTTTGCTAAATTTCTCCAAATCCCATGTATATTTTTTGGTCTTTTCTATTTTACTCCTGTAATTTCTGATTCTGTAATGAGATCAATTTCTAGTACAAACTTTCTTTCTCCTTCATTTTACGTATCTCAATTTAGCTGTCTTGTAGGGCTAGACACATTTTGGATCTTTTTTCTCTAATGTAGCATTTGAGCCTTTTTTTTTCCACTTAGAAACACCTATGTTTTAAAATGTGGCATTTTTATTCTTTGTCTATTGTTAAATCCTCATTATAGCATTTTATGTCAATATGGAATTATGAAGTATTTTCAGGTTCTCAAAAGAAATGTTTACAGTGTATTTGAAGCTAAAAGTGAATCAAGAACCTCTCTTCCCTCTCCTTTGTCTATCCCAAGTTGATGTCTCACATCACTCCATCTTGCCCTGGCAGATCTTATTTCCTGTCTGTCCCGTGTCCTTTCATCCATCCGCACAGAACACTGTTATTTTGAGATGCATCTTCCACATGAAACTCAAAAGTGAGCTCTTGTGCCTGTTTATTTCCCTACAATCTTTTTTCCTCCATTTTATCCTTTATTCCAGAGCAAATTTACCTTTGTTCCAGTGTGTACTTAAAACTATCTAAAATGTTTTTGCAGATGTTTGTGTTATCTAATTATTGCCAATAGACTTTATTAATTAATAGAAAATCACTGTAATAAACACAAAGTGCGATTTAAACCTTTTTATTGGACCTCTTTCTAGGATAAGAAATTGTACTTATCTTCAGGCACATGGATACAACAGAAACTGATAATTTCCCTTCCAAGCCATTTTCCATGTAGTATTTAGAGTGCAAGCCTTTGATTTGACACATGCATTAACCAAGAATTCAAGTTATGGATGAACTCCTTGGTAACAATAGGGTTTTAAAGGAAAACTGTGAATCAAGACTTCCACATTCATTTAAATAATTTTGTTATGATTTTAAGAGTTATGAAGTTTCTTCATTCAGGTTTAAGCGATACAGATCATTTTCATGCAGGAGTTTTATTTAGCTTACCCAACTGTTTGGAACAGCTCTGTGGCTGTCCTACCTCTAATGAATACTTCAAGCTGAGCCTGACTTGAAAGTTAATTACCTTGTGTAGACCCCTTTGAGCTGAGCATCTTTTCTGAGACCTCATAGCCAAGTGCAATCATTGCCTCTTGATAACAAGGAGAATGCAAACTATAATGATGGTCTGGTTTATGTGTTTTATTTCCTTTAATCACAACTTCAATCTCCTAGTTAAAAATCAGAACAAAAATTGTTTCACAGCTCAGCATTTGCAAAGAGTATCTCAAAGTTTTAATCTGTGGACTGACAAGAAGTTTTGTTAAACAATTCTCCACGATACTTTGAGGAACTACTGAATTTAAAAACTTAAATTTCTTTACTACAAGACTTTACTTTGAGTATATCATTTCTTTTGGCTTTTATTAGCACATATTTGCAGTACACAATGATGACATTCACTGTAG
This sequence comes from Cavia porcellus, assembly GCF_034190915.1. NCBI lineage: Eukaryota > Metazoa > Chordata > Mammalia > Rodentia > Caviidae > Cavia > Cavia porcellus. The sequence goes on along the minus strand of NW_026947513.1, from coordinate 41,784,105 downwards.
GGGACTGGATGTGCACATAGCATATTTAAATTCCTCTTTTCTCACCTCCCTTCACCCATCAGATTCATCCATTATTTATTTTATGAGTATAAAATTCATTCTCATATGTACAGATTGAAAACCAGATTAATAGACCAAAGAGGCATGTAAGACAATTGTACTAGGTCAATTCCACTACTTGTAATATTCATTCTAAAACTCTAAACAACAGTACATTTGAACTTCCCGACCAAGAACATTGTTATGGTTCATATATACTTGTCCTCCCAAAGTCTCATGCATTCACACATATGTTTTTGGAAGGTTGCTGATTCATGGTTGTGTGGTACTGACTGGTTAATCCATCCATGAGTTTATAATTGGGTGTAATATTGAGAGGGGAAGCCTGAGGGGAAGAGGTGGGTCTCTGGGTGTGGCCTGGAATGACATATATTCCTAGTTCTGCCTCCATTCTTCCTTCTTTCTGTCTGCCATGTCCTCATGCAACCGTGTCTTAGAATCAGTCGGCTATAGATAGAAATTTCTATAAACTATGAGCTAAAATAAACTTTTCTGCCTTTGAACTGTAGGTGTTGAGTATTTTATCTTAGAGATTATATGTCAGTACCTAGCTTCTAGTTCATTAATTCCAAACAGAATGATTAAAGTGGGAGTAGGAATATACAAATGATTATATAGTCATTAAGCCACTAGAAAATGAAATGGATACAAAGTATCTCTTAGAATGTTTAAATGTAAATAATTGTCACAACCAAAATTATTTGATTAGTCCTATCATTGCAAATTAGTATTGTTAATGCTTTTTGTTCTTTGGGATATTTTGGCCTGGAGTGTCCAAAACAGAAACTGGACTTCTAGGGGCTGGAGGTTTAGCTCAGCGGCATAAGCGCCTGCCTTGCAAGCAGGCAGTCGTGAGTTCGATCCCCGGTACCGATAAAAAGGAAAAAGACAAAAAAAAAAAAAAAAAAAAAGAAACTGGACTTCTATTCTTCTAGTAGTTAAGCTGACAGGTGGACCTATAATGCTCTAACGTTTGAAAACCATATCTTTAACATAAGGAACAAGTTTTGAATGTGTTAGGTGTTTTGGACAGGGAAAACAGTAAATATTTTTTGTTGAGAGGTATTCAAAAAGGCTTGTAAAGGACTGATATATAACTGATAACAGGGGCAATTATGAAAATGAAAAGAATACTGTTATTGTTTTTGATAATACCCATTACAAGGGTATCATTATTTTCATTTGTATTTATCTAATAATTAGTGTTTTAAATATGTTTTCATATGCCTTTTGACTGTTTATATGTCTTCTTTTTATAAAATGGTTAGTCAGATACACTGTGCATAATGTATATTTTACTATCGAGTTGCTTCAGAATCTTAATATTTTAATTATAAATCTCTTCTTTTAGAGGACTCCTTAGATGATTCTCCTTGAAAGAAGAGCAATTATCCCCATATTGGGCTAAAAATGGTCCTATTTCCATGAATTAATATGAATAGAACTGGCTAGAATTTCAATTTCAATTCCTTAGCCTTTCAATTGGCTTTACGTAATGTAAATGGGTCTTTGAAGCAAGGCACAGGTCTGTATTTCCTCACCCCCAGGGTTCCAAAAAACATATGCGAGTGGACTGATGTCAAGGAGAGGCAGGCTTCGTTCTGCTGGCTGGGACTGAGCCTCAATATAAGTTTATGACTTCTCAGGGCATAAAAGATTACACATCAGAGCTGAAGCACCGACCCCAAACACCAGATACTACCTGAAATTGTGTTAGGCAGATTACTCTATCTGCATACCCTTCTTTCTACATTGCAGAGGTACTTTCAGGTGTTCTACCTAACCTGGCTCACAGCACTCTCTTCCCACCATTCTCTCACTCTCTTCCCACATCACTCATACTTCCCACCATTCTGACAATCACTCATGCTTAAGCCACTGGCTTCTCCATGCATGAATGAAACCTGAGTTTGGCCCTGGATTGAAGTCTTTGTTCTGGTGAACCACCATCTGGGCTGCACTTAGGAGCCTCTTGGTTCCCCTTAACTATAAGTACGTCTTGTTCTCTTTATTCTCACTGTGAGTTGCACTGCAAGCAGTATATTGGAGGTAACATACTGGAATTCCAATAACTTTTGAAGGACCACATGGGATTACAAATATAAACTTCCTGAACTGAGATGAGGACCATGAAGGACTCTCTATATCTTAGCAAAAACATGGTAAGTGATAAGTATTCAAAGGGTAAGGAGAAGGGAGAATCCTTGCATATATTTGATGAGAATGCTAATTAATACAGTCAGACGGAAAATAGTATGAACTTTCCTCACATTAAAAATGGAACTATACATGATACAGCAATCCTACTACTGCGTACATGCAAAGGAAAAGAAATCGTGGTATGTCAAATAGATTATTGTAATTCCGTGTTCATCACATTATTATTTGTAGTAGATATAAAACTTACTTAAGTGTTCATCAATAGATGCATTAATTTTAAAAACTATGGTTAGTATACGTAATAGGCTGCTTTCAATCTTAAAAAGGATAACCTGTCATTTAGAACAACATGGATGAACATGGAGTACATTATGGTAAAGGAAACAAGCTAGACACAAAAATACAAATGATATATAATCTTATTTATACATGAAACTTCAAGAAGGTAAATTTATAAATATAGAGGATTGAGTGGTGATTACCAGAGGCTGGTGACCGAAGACTGGAAAGATAGTCACCTCTGGTATTGCTATTCCATTCCATTTCTTCAGCATTTTGACACTCCTCACATATTCAGAACTATGCAGTATTTCAGTTGGGTTGGAGGGCTTGTTTATGAGTTGTACATAATGATGACACTAGAACAATATATTGCATTCTTGAAAGTTGACAAGAGAATAGATAAAATATATTATGTAGGGTGATGTGCAAGGGTGAACCTTTTCCTGTGATATAAGTCTTTTTAGGAGAAAGATTTCAAAAGGAGACTTTAGAAGAAACTGGAATTTAGAGAATGTGGAATGTTTTAGTTGAATGTTTTTATTAAAAATTACAGATACAAGATTGATTTAATATGAGTTATTGTCTGATGTATCAACATTTCAGAGGTAACTGCAGGATTCTGAAAAAATTCAGAACATGCCACCCTAATATGTACACTGTGGCTTAGCAAGTATTTTGAAAAACAGCAAGTTTTAAAAAGTCACTTTGATTCATTCTTCTTCACCTGAAACACAGAAGAAATTCCTATGCAAGAGTTTCCCTCCTTATATTTGGAGAAATGAAGTATTCAAACAAAGATGGAAAGCTGAGACTCAGGAAATTATTTCCAAAGATAACTTGTTAAAATAATTATCTTTTAAAGTTTTCCTACATATTTTACTTTTCCAAAATTTTTTCTTTGTTCAATCCAAAGGGAATTTGGGGTTTTTATAGTTTTGGGGGGCTTCATTTCCTAGGGAGAAATCACAAATAAATGCAAAAATTTGTTCTTTTCTTGTGTTAATACCTTTAATGTTTAATTCTCAGGCCCAACTGGAGGCCATCAGATGCTAGAAGCAGTTTGCTCTCATTTACAAGACCTCACTATTATCAAATTTAAGTCTCTGATTTAAGAAAAGAAAAAAGAGAGACAACAAAGAAAGAAAGTCTTGATGACGTTAGGTATGACACTGACTTTTCAGATGGAACTCGTAAAGCACATCACATGAAAGAAATTATCGCAAAGCTGAGCTTCATTTAAAATTTAAGATTTGTTATCTGTGAAGTCAGTCTCAAGAGAATGAGATAACAAACTACCAGGGGGAAGAACATATTTGAAACCTATCCATCAGATAAAAAAAAACTGTTAAATAAACAAAAATCCTATTAAAACTCAACAAGGAAAGGAGAAACAATGAAAGTGGCTTAAATATATTAATAGACAATGGAACATATCCAGATTTAAACAAAAATATGAAGACATTCCTTCAGATTTTATTAAGGAAGCACAAATTAAAATAAAACACCTTTACATACCCGTGAGAAAGGACAAAATCCAGAAGATCGACAGAATCACGCGCTGGTGAAGATGCAGGGTGCAGCGGGAACTCCAGTTCACTGCTCATGGAAATTCAAAGTGGTCCAGTTCCTTTGGAAGACAGTGTGGCTTTTTATTATAAAAGAATCATACTCTGAGCACACTTTTTAGTTTTTATTTAAAGCAGATGAAAATGTGTACACAGTACAAATAAAAGCTGTATTTATAATTGCTGAAATGTGGGAAGAATTAAGATGTCCTTTAGAAGATGGATAAACGGGCACATCTAGATGACAAGGTAGTATTCGATGGTGAAATGAAATGAGGTCTCAGTCCCTCAGACAACATGAAGGAAAACTACATGCATATTACAAGCGAAAACATGCCAGTCCAAAAGCTCTGCATACCACCTGATTCCAAGTATATGACATCTTGGCAAAAGCAGAGGATGAAGATAGTATAAAAAGATGAGCAGATTATGGCAGATTTAGTAGTTACATAGATAGGTAGGTCACAGAAGATTTTTAAGGAAGTCAAAATAATCTGCATTATAATATAATGATTAGTATGGGTCCTGCTCTTATCACATCCATGGAATGCATAACACATGTCACCCCAGTGGAACTCACAGACTAGGGCTCTTCAATTGTATAAAATGCATCAGTGGCACATGTTGATAATGGAGGAGGTTGTAGGCATGTTAGTGTTTGGCATATAAGGAAGTTCTTTTATGCCGTTTCTCAGTTTTGCTGTGACTCTAAAATCCTCCTAAAAAACTAAAATCTAAAATATGACAATAAGAAAAAAAAAACAAGAAAACAAATACATATTTCTTTATCATCTTAATTATTTGGCCCATGGAGAAAGGAGGCAGCGCTGACAGAGAACTGGATAGTTTGTTAATTATATTCATAATGTTCATCTTCCAAGCTACTAAAATATCTTAAAGAAATTTTGTTTATTTATGAAACTTACATAAGGGGTATATTTACATATTCTTTAATTTCAGAGCACCATATTTATCTACAATTATATCATTTTGTTTCACAGTTCCATTTATGGTCTGTGGATTAATGAATTGGGTCTTTGTGCTGAGATTTATCAAGTCTTCCATGGACTTTGTATTAGCTATTCAATTTATTCCTCTAATGCAATCCGTGAAAAATACAATAAAGTGTAGGGGAGGGGTGTGAAAAAGAAAGGCAGATGGCATGAATGATGTCTCATTTTTCTGACAAAGAATATAACAAGGATGGAAAATGATACACCGTGAATCCATTGCAAGATTGTAATGAGAATTGGTATGAACACGGCCTACCACATTCTCATTACACTCTGCAGATTGCAATCTTGTTGTCCTCACAGGCTGCACCCGACCTCCACTGCCTCATGCGTCTTCCACAGAGCTGTTCTTCAGTTTGCTTTAAAAATATTTTTGATACAAGTGAGCTATTAGAAGAAGCAAGTAATAAAAATTCCAAAATTGATGCTGGAACTCTAACTCCAATGACTGGTCAAGAAGACATATTTTATTCACCGGTGTAAGTAATATTATTTGGCATTCTCATGGAACAGCAGTATTTTAATCAAAATCTATCTCTTTACTTTCACAAAACAGCTTGACTATTGTGATGTTTGCAGTATCTGATGTGGACAGGAAGGAGGATAAAACAAGAAAGGAGCAGCTTAGAAAGCTTTTAATAAGATATTTTTATTAAACTGTGACATTTTATTACCACAGCAATATGTGAAAGTAGAGACAACTTCAAATTTTTAATAAAGTACATTTTGATATCTGATAATTTTAAGTATTTACCCGTATAATAGCACATCATAAACAAATGGCTAGTATCTTTTCAAAACATAGTAGTAACCAATTAAAATAAAATAAATGAACTATAATAAGAAAACTATGAAGCACATCAAAAGAAGTAACTTATATCAACTATAATTAAAACCCATCACTGAGGAGTATAGCATAAGGAGCAAAGGAAAGGAGATAGTCTTCCAGCTAAAGTTTTCATTAATATTCCATTGTAATACATAGGCAAATTATTTTTGTTTCTTACATGGTAGAAGAATTTTTGTAAAGCACTTAATAAAACTGTAGACACCACATGATATTATAGATACGGAATTGCATTATCCAACTACAAAAACTAATATGTTGTATAATTTGGAAATACAGACTGACATGCAAATTAGATTTGCATATAGACTGAATACACACACACATCTATATATATTTGACATATCAAAACTTGTGTTTCAGAGCTGTGGAACTACAATTAATTATTCAATAAATTGTTTTAATAGAATTTGCTACACAGTGAAAAATGCAGTGAAATATTAATTTGATATTAATTATAACATATTTCAGAAGTTTGTACACTCTACACATTAGATCTAAAATAATCAGTGAGCTACAGTGGAGCACAGCAGCAGACTTTTGAATGAGGTAATGTGATGAAGCTGAAAAGTCCTCTGAATGGCAAAAGGTAGTTTTAATAAACTGGACCAACATTGAGAAAATGAAAATTCATGACATCTGGTCTATCACCTACTTTTTGGTAGAAGTTTAAAAGACTGATAACCATGTAGGAGAAGAGGTCTGAAAGAAATACATTTGATAACAGTAAAAAATAGAATTTCACTGTGTATATTAATATTTTTAAAATACGTAGGGAAGCAAATCACAGAAATCAATCGTGCTGCCCTGGGAAAGGCAGGCAGCTATTTGGCCCACTATCCTTTCACCACAATAGGGAAGACCTAATTTTAATGCGGGTCAGTCTCCACACTGTGGTGCTCTCCTCAGAAATGTGCAACCTTCATGCAGGGTCTTTCATAAAGGGAGCTCAGCCTTACTCCTTATCATGACACTAGAAGCATAGAGCCCTGTATTTGTCAAATGTTATAAAAGATCATCTTATAAGATAATTTTTTCTGAGAATAAAAACTAAATTTTACTTACGATTTGTACTAACCTTTACTAGCTACTGTTTGAATATCTGGTCTCCAAAAGTTTGTGTTGCCAAAGCAATAGCTATCCAGGGGCGGGGCCCACAGGAGGAGTAGTTGGTGCCTCCTAGCTCAGGAGTGCACCTTGGCCAAGGGACCTGGTGCAGTGTTTGGCAGTCTATGCTCTTGGTTTCTCCGTGTGAGAACAAGCCTCCTGCTCCTGGGAAGAAGTCCTCGGGACATACCAGAGCTGGCTTTGAGATTTGATAAAGTCTATTTCTGTTTATAAATTACTGGGCCTTAGCTCTGTGTCCTGGTGATAGTGGGCTGTCCTAGGGAGATGGAGCCAGGATGATCCCCGGTCCCATCTTCTCCTGAGCTACTTAAAGAGATCTTGTCTCAAAAACAAAACAAACAAACAAACAAACAAACAAACAAACAGACAAACAAAAGTTGTCAAGCTTCAGGTATTTTGTTACAGAAACATGGACTAAGGTGCTGATGCCATGTTTTACGTGTATGAGCTAATAACCAAGGTAACAAACTGCTTGGCTGGGATGTGTGGCTTTGATTCTCACACACTTTATCATCCACCAATCTTGGATTTAATTTCAGTGTTGTAAAACTACAAAACTGAACCATGATCTTATTTTTCTTAAGACACTGCAGATCTGCCTTACTGAGAATGCAGTTGCCTTTAATGATCGTTAGCACCGTGTACAGGCACGTGCTGAAGCGTGAGAATGAAGTAACCTCTATGGTCTCTCTGTGAGCCTTTGTGAGGATATTAATTACACTCATTTTTAATACATTCATGTGTCCTGGGAAGGCAAGAGAGCACTTCTTGAGTCCCAAACCCAGGAAAAGTCATGCTTCACTGGAGTAGCTGGTGTATTTGTAATTTCATGTGCAGTCTAAATCCAGAAACTATTCCTTTTTATCTATTACAAAACATCAAAGTCAAGCTCTTGATGCTTGTAAAGGAATTTAAAGAATATATTTGTTTGTAAACTTCATACCATATTTAATATATTTTGCTATAATTATTTTAAGAAATGTTCTTGTTAAGTGTATATGATTAATTTAAGGCAAATTGATTGATGTTCATATATTATATTCACTGACAGTATTTCCAAGTAGGCACATGTATCAACATTGATTACATTTTGGGAAGTATGTTATCTCTTGGTAAAGCAGTGCACTAGAAATTTTAAAGAAAACCAGCCATTCCAAAGCTTTGTTTAGATCAGAATGTTTAAATCAGCCACGGCTGCAGCAAATGGGCAGGTTGATGACAACGGACAGAGGCATTTAAAAAATTATTTATTAATTATTTAATTTTGTTCCCTGGAAGATCAATTGCTTCAACTTAGACTATTAGACTGTCATTTTCTGGAAACTGCACAGTAGGATAAGGAATGAATTACATACAACAACTGAACTTTTAGCATGGTTTAAGGGAAAGATAAGTAAGGTAAAGTTAGATTAGAAAATAAATAAATAAATTTACCAAGACAAGAGAGAAAAACAAAAACCTCTACCACGTGCTATACAATTAAGCATTGGTAAAGGGACATTATGCAGATTTTCAGACATGCTCAAGTCCTGGAGATTTCCAGTAAACCCCACCTTTGGTCAGTCTGCTATGACTACATCTGTTTTTTCTTGTCAGGCTACGGAAACATAAATGAAGTGATACAATTCAGGAAATACTGGTGAGAGTTTTCTGGGTCAGCTCTTTCAGATATTTGTAACAGGTTAGTGAAACAGCTTAATTCTGTTTGTTCTTTATTTCAAAAGAAGTCATATTGGAAAATATCTTAGTTTCTATTAATTTGTACCTCAAGGTATTCTCAAAAGATAAAAGAAAGCAGAGATTTTTCTTTCTTTGTTTTCCTCTTTTAACAAGCATTGACTTGATATAACAAAGCAATTATTGGATTTACTCACTATCAGGTAAATGGGTACCAAGGATTTTGAAAGAAATCGGTGAGGTTCGATTAGCTCTACAGGAAGGCATAGCATGGTTCAATGTCCACTACCCCCAGAATAAGCCCAGTACCAGTAAGTCAGTAAGAAATATTTTAATACACAGTCTCCTCATCAGTTCTGCTTTGTGCTAGACTTCCGACTTTCAAAGTTCAGAGTTTTAAACTCCCAGCTGTGGTTTCATTTCTTATTTTCTTTTAACAAAAGCATTTAGTCCAGCACTCCTCTGAGAAAAGCTGCCGATGGACCAAATGGATGCCCTGGCTCCACGCGCGCCAGTAGGAGACAAGGTAGAGAATTGATTGTGCTTATTGGCAAAAACAAAGTTGCTCTCCATTAATGGTGGGTAGATATTTCCAAGAAATTCCCTTTGCTTTTAACCTTCTCACCACAGGCGTCAGGCTGACTGCTTGCTGGTCAAGGGTACAAAACAACTGGATGAAATCTCTGATTTAGGCTTAAAAATGAAGACAAAAAAATTCAGCCTCATTAACACTTTTACTTAAAGAGCCAAAACAGCTCTTTTAAAGCTGTGATTTAATGAAGGGGAATTATTATTGGTTTGTAATATTAAAAAAAAAAAAAACTGCAGAAACATTTCAAAAGATCCTTTCTACAGAGGGGTAATATCATAACCTTAGTGTTGCACAGCTAATTAGTATCTTGATTTATTTTACTGAAAAGAATGCGATAGCTCAGAGGAGTCTTTTATAGAGAAGCTGACAGTAAATTTCCCCAAAGACCTCTATAACCTGTGAGGTAAATACTACGCCATGTGTTGCCATTCAGGATGGACAGATTTAATGGTGTGTATGTAATTTAATCACATTAGTTGTGTAATATACATTCAAAATATGAAACAGTGTTTAAAAAATGTCTTCCAGGGAAAAATTCCATTAATACATATTATGCGTATGAGTGTATGTCATGTTTATTTAGAAAATTTGTTTGAAAATCAGTACTGATGCTTCAATGAAGGTGATGAAATTGATCCTATTGCTATATTTAACATACTGATTCTGTGTTAACCTGCTACAGTATATGAATTTCACAGTAAAATCAAAAATATCTTTTTATCTTAGTCAACAATGTTGGCATTATTAGTATTATTAGTAAAGGCACACTGAGTACTGTTGACAGCAGAAAAAACCCTGAAAATGTGCAATCTGAGATTCAATAGGTATATTTGAGAAGAAAGATGCTATTTAATATTTTGTTAGAAAAATAGTTTTCTTGTTCATTTATACTCATAAATAATGAAGAGGTTGAATAAACATAAGTAACATAATAGGATTTTCTAATCTTTTGTGAAATAAATATATCTACATATATCAGTCAGGCGTGTTGATTTTTGACTATGATGAGGCTTTATCTTAACAAAATTATAATTCATGAACGACGTGGCAACATGATACAAACTAACGCATTCATTTGAAAACACTTCTCTAGATAACTTTACTGTGATAACATATGCATCTTTAGGAATGTCTATTGCTTCAAATTATTAATGGAAAAAGTTATCTTTGTACTAAAATGTTGCATTTTTCCTCTCTACTCTAAATTCAGACCAAAGTATAATATGTTGAAAACATCTTGTTAGGAGAAGCCAAGAGTAAAAAAATGGCACTTCCCCTGCCAGACTGTGTAGGTTTAAAGACCCATCTACCACATCCTGGCCACTTGACTTTGGGAAAGATATGGGGCATTTTGGGGCTCTTGCTTTATTTATCTGTAAATGGCAAAGGATGACAACAGTTGTATTTTTTAATAGAAATTTTATATTTTATTTTGTTTTAGTTTGTTAAAAATGGTGACATATAAAAATACTAGTACTATATTAGCTATCAACATATATTTTCACCGGGTCTTTAACAAAATAAAGCGTTTTTAAAAATACTTCCTCTTGTTGTCTCTTATGACAGTCTTAAAGTCAATCTTTTCTAAGTATAGTTATTTATGGTTTATTATAGCTAACGTTCCTATTGGATATCTTTTTCCAGTCCTTTGCTTTCAGTTTGCCTGTATCCTTAAGTTTAAGTGAGTTCTTTATAGGACTGCATCTTGTTTTAAAATTCATTGTCAACCCAAATTTAATTACTTTCCATTTGAAGTGAGTATTAATAGACTTTTTCCTCCCTCAGTGTCCTTTGTTATATTAAAAATGATCAGTTACTCTGTTCTTAAAAGTGAAAAATACCTAGGGCATGGGTTTCACACATAGTTGGTTCACGTGTTTATTAATTCAACCGTTGCTGAGTGCCTAGTGCATGCACTATTCTAGGCAGTTTTACAACCACTGAAACTCAGACATGACTCTTGCTTTCATGGATTTTTATTCCACCAACAGATAAGCAAGTGTATTTATAAACACAATCTTAAACAGCGAAGTATTGCTTTAATTCAGTTCAGGTATGCTGCATATATCAACAGTCCAATCAGTATAGAATATCATTTTATTCAGAAAAAAAATTTTTGAAAATTGCCAATTTAAATTGCAAATTAAAATGTTACACTAAGAGTAAAGTTCTTGAGCAAAGAGGGCAGATTTCTTAATGTGAGAGAGATCCTCTATCCCAAAATATTTCAGAAGGCACTGCTTTGCAGTGTAATAAGTCAGAAGATTGTGGCAGCAGTCCCTATTTATTCTGGGTGTAAGGGGGAAGTTCAATACTCTAAGCAAGTGTGCACAGTGAAATTTCTATATTAAATCATCCCTTTTGTCCTATATGAGGATGGAGGAAGAGTGAAAGATGGCAATGAAACTGCCCAGGTTTCCAGGTTGATGATGATAACTTAGACCTCAGCAGTAACAGCACTGAAACTGGGGGAAATATGGGTTAGACACTCACTGGGAGGTAAAATAGATAGGATTTGATGGATTTGTTTTGGACTATTAAAAAAAGAGAAGAATCAGAATGTGTTGTAGGCAATGATTTTTCGTTAGTTGTATTTTTACTGAATAATGTTAAATTTTAGTTGAATTAAATGTACCCATAACAATTTACATCAATTTAAACACAAAATACGGAATACAAACAAGAATGACAAATTATTATGGCTATTTAAGAAATGGCTACTTTGAACTAGTATGTTTTTGCCTTGAAATCAAATGTTTTCATAGGGCCCGACTGTCTAGACTTTTGCGTTTCCAAATGATGTCACATGTTAAATCTGAAAACCTTGAAAGATTTTAATTGCTATCCAGAAAAGTGCAGAAGGAAGAACACTTGCTGTATGTTAGGTTTCATATTAGGAGTGTCTCCAAGAGCCATTAGGGTACTTAACTCATTTCTGTAGTTTTATAAACACTGGTGTACTCTTTAACAGCAGTGAATGGTTAAGGTAAAAAAAGTCAGGCACCTGTATTCAGGCAGATTCCCTTGTCACTTGACTAGTACTCTAGGTACTCAGAATTACATCTGCAAAGGAAGAACTGCATGTTAGACGTAGGAAAGTTTGTCACCAACGCTGGTGTCTGTGGAAGTCACAGAAATCACAGCACTTACGTCTTACCTGGTAATTTTCCACTTTGTTGGTCAGGACAAGAATGTAATCTGTAAGGAAATATGAAGATTTTGTTTGTTTGTTTTTCTTCAGCTCACCTAAGCCTTTATTTGTTCCTCTGACCAGAATTTTGTTCAGTGAACATAATATACAGCCTTTCTTTTTCTGTTGTCACTAGTTGGTCATACAGTATTAGCTGATGTTTTTCTGAGCTCTCCTTTTTTCCGGAGTCTCATATACAGTTAGGAGTTCAATGTTAAACTTAATTTGAGGATCTCAAGTGTACCTCAGAGTTAGACACACTGACCTTTACCTTGCAGCAGAAATGTCCTCTTTTTATCCAATACTTTCTTGATAGAGTCAAAAGAAGCAAAGCTAATATGGTAAGTACAATCCAGAGAAGTGTTAGAAATTTCTAGACTTTCTCAATCAATATTTTCAATTCTCTTTCTCATTGGTATTTCAGTGAAGTATTGGAGAAAAAAAGACACTTTTTGATTAACCTTCAATTTCATTTTCATTCAACTATTATTAGAACATTGGCCTAAAGATAGTAATTTCAGAGTGAAGAATAAATTAGCCCTGATGATATAAAAATTAGGAATTTTGTCCTGCAATCCAAGGGAATTCATTGAAACATGGGTACTTAGTGATCAGTAATAGGCATGGAAACAAATACATATGACTTCAAGAAACTAGCAAACTGGAAAATATTTAAACTTTATTTTCTCTAATTCACAGATTCTTCTTCAATTCTTTTAAATCACAGTTTATGTCTCCTTGAGGATTTCTCTAGATAGAAAATTCTATAAATGCAAAGACACTCCCTCCAATATTTTTCTTGGCAGGGTATTCTCAGCAAGCAACTACGCTTATGTATTTACTGATATATATAAATTGATAAGTCCCAGTAAGCAACTATATATTCACTAGTTTTTTAGGAAATTACTGCAACATGGTGAATGTTGAATTATCATTTTTAGAATGTATCCTTACCTTTTTCATAATTGACTGGATCATTGAATTTACACTGGCTCATCCTAAAATGTACAGATGTAGCAGAAATTCTTAGGTTTTAGAAAATTTTGTTAAGTATAAGATCATTTACATGTAGTTTAAATTCTAAGCCTCAGATTTCTTTTTGTTAGTAAGGTAACAATAATTTTACCTCTACTGTCCTCTAAATTAGAAATGAGGTAAGAAAATCTGTATAAAAACATGAATATGTCTGGTAAATGAAGTTCTTAGTGGATGTTAGGTATCACCAACAGTAGCTTCTCAGAATGGAATTCAACTTCAGTCTTAATTTTAGGATTGTTAATATTGAAGATTATGGTCCTTTAAACTGGTCTCAAAGTTTATCACCGAATTCTCCCTGGGTACAGATCACATCTCTGTGTGACTGTGGATTATTCCCCAGTGCTGCAGATCCAGAAAGTAGAAGAGGAGCTTTATGGTGTGCGATCTGTGTGGACGGTCCCAGCACGCCTTAGCGGACACACTGCTGCATTCTGCAAGGGTAGCTGATGATCCGGGTTCTCTTCTTGAGTTCCCAAAAGTTCTCCTGAGAAAATCAGCTTCCGTTTCTCACTGACACCTTCAGATTACTTCCGAGGAAAACTGTCTAGAAGGCTTCTGAGTCAGATTTTGCCTAAAACGTTTCACAATTTAACAGTCAAAGTGAAGTTAAGATCTATTTCCATGTCCTCGGAAAAGAGTGACTGAGCATGTTTGCATGAAACTGTTTATAAGGCTAAAATTGAGTATTGATTTCAATTTGGGGGTATCTGATTTTGATAGTTTTTAACATACAAAAGATTAAATCTATATTGTGTGAGAAAAAATGCTTTGCTATTATTGTCATCTTCACTTACATACAAGTTAAAGATTCAATGAGTTTTAAAGAAAGATTTGTGGAAAGCACTCAGTTAAATATAATAGAAGGAAATATATAAAGACTGTGAAGCAGTGAAGAAAATATTCAGATGGCAAATTTTGCAGTCATTCATAGTTTTCTATTTTCTGAGATACATATAATTTATACAATTTTCCACTCAACCCCCGAAAAGTTGTTTTGAGCTCGTGCTTTTTACCTCTGCAATCAATTCAAATTAATCTTATCAGGATGAGTCAATAATGTTAAATAAATGTAAAACTTTATGTTTCTTTACCAAAAGGCACTAACTTCATATTATATCATATGGATATGAAAATAGAAGCTTAATTATTATTTGCATTGACAACCTAAATCTTAACATTATGTATTATGTGTGAATTTAAATTTATCCTTAGTGGATATTTTGATACATTTTTCTTGTAGGAACTGAGGAAGAAAACATAAAAATATTGTGATAACTCAGAGAAGGTAGATTCAATTACGATAATGTAGAGAAACCATTAAGTTCTAAATCAAACAGAAACTTTGTTATTTAATAATTTGCACTTAGATATGGGTCTCAGGAGCTTCAAACTTCAATATGATTTCTAGATTAACTTATTGCTAGGTAATTTTATTGAGTTTTCTTTGTATCAACTCTCAGACTCTTAATTTAACACTGGCTTTTTGAATTATTTTTGTTAAACTTGTTAGACAAAAGATGTATTTAAAAGCACATCATTACAAAGCACTTATAATTGGTTTTATAAGTGTTTTCATATTTTGCTTTTTAATATGCATTTATTATTTACTTCAAAGTACTAAAACACCTCTGTAAAAGTGTACAATGTTTAAATTCCTTTTCCTGTACAATGTTCAACAATTCTGTTATCCACACTTTGAATTCCAATCAATCAAAACACTAAATAAGATCATTCTTTCTCAAAACTACACTGGAGAACGAAAATAATACCAGCAGTTAAGTGTTCAGATTTGAGAAGGATTCTTTACCGATACCCTTAAAGAATAGCAATTGGAATTACCTGGAATCCTCAAAATGAATTTTTATTCAGTGAACACATTTCTTAATACACTGATCTACATGAGTCTTTCAAAATTAGCCATTTTGAATAGATATATTCTCTGTGCAATGAATAATGTGTAGCATTTTTGGCAAGAGGTATACAGAAAAATAAGAGCTTTTCTGGGACAATAACACATGTCTTACATAGTTATTAGGTACTGCTAAACCTCATTGACTACTAGCTATTCTATATAACTTTTTTAGATGACTTTTCTTTTCTTTTAGATTTATTGTCATTTCACAAATTTGTAATTTGCCTTCACTAGCAGCTAAATTATCTATTATAATTTGGCATTTTGGTTGTTTTCATTTTTTCATGCATCAACCATTTATCAACTCATCAGTATGGGAAGGATTTGCTCATTCTCTGGAATGTCTTATAAGGGTCTATGAATTCTGGGTAAAACACTTCCTCTGGATATAATTTTGGAACTGAGAAAACTTGTCTTTTATTTTCTTGATAAAAGGATAGCCACAAGGTACATTTATGTAAAAGATATATAGCTCTTCCTACTGTTTCGTGTAAGTAAATGGATGCAGCTGTTTAGTTTGTAATCTGGATTAGTAACTAGCTCTGCAACTAGTATTTAAGAAATGAATACACATCACATTTTAGTCTACCACCAGTGATATCACAAGTCTTTCAAAACCAATGTTTCAAAACTGTTTTTCAACTGAATATTGGGATGAATAAATTTTCTTCATGTGTTTAGACTAAAAATAACAGAAGCTTGGATGCTGAAGCAAACATGAGAATTTGACTGAGTCATACATGAAAGAGATTTGCCGAAAGTAAAATGATACTACCCTTCTCAGTAAGTTATTATGTCCTGCAAAACATAATCCTCTTTAATAAAAATCTGTCATTATATGCACATGCACTGGAAAAATAATAATTTTTTAGAGAAAATAATTTTAAAGAGAAAATTATTTTAAAAATAATTTTAAAGAGAAAATTATTTTAAAAATAATTTTAAAGAGAAAATTATTTTAAAAATAATTTTAAAGAGAAAATATCTCTTTAAAATTAATAGACAAACACTTTTAAAAACAATTTGTTTTAATTTCAAATAGGGTGAATATGGATGACTGTAATCTCCACCAAAAGAACAAATCATTGAGCACTATAATATTTTAGAGCTTTAAGATATTCTAATTACATAAAACTGTTTAAGTGGTGAAAATACAATTTAACACCATTGCCAGTGATTTTTTGCCTTTCTTTGATTTCTTTTGCTTTATCAGTGACGTAAGTATCATACCTAATTTAGACAAGTTGTCAAGGATTTCTCTGTAACAGGTGAGTTGTTTAACTTCTCCCCTCAGTAAGTACTGAGTGAACACAGCCATGCTTCTCTGATGCCTTTGGCTTCCCACCCCTGTTGCCTGTCAGTGTTGACATCTTGTCTTCCACAGAATTGTCTTCCCAGTACCTGTTTCCCTTTTGGGGTCCCTATTGACACAAGTTCTTTAGGGAGCTGCAGGTCAACAGCACTGACTACAGTGTTTAGCAAGGAGTTGATAGGCAAAGTTCTTGAAATAATTACAAGAGTATCTCTTCTTCACAAAGATTTGTAGCCATTTCCATAGACAATTATTTTTAGTTGACCTAGTAGTAGATTTTTTGAGAGTATGAAAAATAGATTGTGAGAAGACAAAACGATTCAGTAATGTTTTAAAAACAGCATATGCATTCTATACAGAAATATATATATATATGTGACTATATGTCAGTGTGATTCTACCACAGGCCAAGGGAGACTGCCAGCCACCAGATAGTTTTTGAAGCCTCTGAAAGAAATGTGACCCTATACTAGGTTTTAGAATTGTAAAAAAAAAGTATTGTGTGGTTTTCTATGTCATCAAGTGTATGATATTTTGTTATAGCAGCTGTAGAACACTAACACAAATAAGCATAAATAAACTTGAGTACCTTATACAAAGTGCCTTAAAATATTTTTCTAACTGTTGCATTAAAATGCTAAGAAACTAAAATGCAAAGTTAAAAAGATTGACTGGAGCACTGACCACACAGTTATAGATTAACTGACGTGTCATCATACTGTTCTGTATACATCGTCACCCTAGTAACCTGTTTGCTGTGTCAACTTTTGTTCCCTTTGTGAGAGACAAATGTTCCTGAAATTAGCACACCAAGGGCAGTAAATTAAGGAAAGAAAGAGGTAACCACCAACTGTGAAATGTCTCTGACCCCAAGCAAAGGGGAGCAAAGGCTTTCTGCATTCTTGCTTGCTTCATATCACTCCTTACTTTGTGGTTTAATCACTATAAAAATCTGTCAAAATTCTAACCCAGTTGCACAGCTTTGCAAACTCCATCTGCACTGTGCCACTGTGCCAGCTTAAATAAAAGCACTATTTTAAAAAAGACATCTTGCCCCGTTTTTACATCTTGGGGCCTTGTTTTCAGGGTACAACACTAACATGGAAAAACTATGATATTCTGTTAGGAGTCACTCATTTAAACATGGATGAAATAAACATGAGAGGTTTTTGCAGCATCCCACGCATGACCACCAATCTTGCCTTCTTGTCACCTCAGACTCCTCATCAAACTTAGAAATCCTTGTAAAGCAGGGCTCCTTGAAAGGATGCACAGGCTCCAGAGAAAAAGGGCTCAGAACTGGAAGTCCACTGTTCCTGCAGGTCAGGGTTCACCATGAGGCAGTTTGGGCAGTCCCCTCTCCTGGGTGATACAGACTGCTCCTATACTGGAATTTGGTCATGAATTGAATGCCTGCCTCTATACAGACATGCAGAAGGGAACTACAACAGGGCTAGCACAGAATGCATGTAGGAGTGGAATCCCATTGAGTTAGCTCTGGTTTGCACCAGTGCTATTCTAGGCATCATCTCCACAGTTCCTCCACTGAGGTTCTTTTAAAAAGGTTGTTATTTCCTCTGAAATCTACTTCTCTCTTCAAGCTTTGCCTAGTGTAGGGGGCAGGGACTGATGAGGAAAAAAAGGAAGTAGGCACCTCATTGAGTGTTTTAGCCAATCTTGAGTAGGAGTAAAAAGCAAACTTTACTAGAGAAATTCTAGGAGATAAGCCAAGGGGCTGGGGGAGTAGAAAAAGAGAGCAAAACAGATAATGGCACCAAATGGTCTTGGGACTTGAATAGGGAGCCATTAAATTTGGAGACTGATCACACAGGTGGGGCTAAAGCAAAGCCAGCCCTAAATGCACAGAGAGCCAAAAACTAACCACATAAACAAGTTGTTGTGGTTCCAAGAGGGCAAGGGGCCCAGGCCAGCCAGGCAAACAAGCTGCCAGGCAGCAGGGTTAACATTGACATCTTCCTCTTGAGGGTAAAATAAACATGCTATAGTGGTCTCCATCAGGAGAGTAAGGGCTCCACCTCACCTCAGCTTTCATCTCTTTTCTTTATTTTATCATCCCCTCACTGTCCTTCCTCCTGAACACTTCTAGAGCTATAGGCAATTGCTACAGAGTTGCACAAGAGGCTAGAAAAAGAGCTGACACACAGGACATAGAGAGAAAGCTTGGCACACAGAGAATAAGACTACTACTTTCAAAAGAATATAGGGAAAGCAAGGAGGGTTGTGACTAACTTTAAACAGTATATGCTCCCACCTAAGCACTACTGCCTGTCTGACTATCTATTTATCATCTATGTATGTATGTCTATCTATTAATGTATGTATGTATGTATGTATGTATGTATGTATCTATCTATCTATCTATCTATCTATCTATCTATCTATCTACATTGTACATAGCTAGGAGCTATCATCTCACTCTAGGGTGACTGTATTATCCACTCAAGAATCGCCGCATTCATCATATGCTTATAGAGTACAATAGGAACCCACACACCTCCATACTAACACTAAGTAAGCCAAGAGTAAGGCCCTTTGCCAAGCCACCACACACCCAAAGATAAGTCCCTGAAAAGTAGGTCAAGAACAAGTAAACAGGAACAAAAAGAAGCTGCACATGGAGCACTGGAAATGAAATTAAGCAGAAGTTCCTGAAAGCCAATCTAGTTAGGGTGAATTTAGGAAAAACAGTTGAGAACAAATGGTTCCACCCTTCTGGAGCCTAATACTCTCATTTGTTCCTGTCAGGATCACTATATTCTCCTTCCCCTCCTTCCTTTTCCTTATCACAAAAAGAGTGTTCCTTTCATTGAATGCTGTCCTTTTAAATTTTTACCAGTGCAGAGCTTGCGATCTCTGTGGGCATCCTGGGCATCCTGATCCCTACATTCATATTCGGTCAGCCAGACCCCAGATCTCCTGCTCTTCTGTGCGGTGCTGTGTTGTCTCTGCTGGCATTGGACATCACACCTTTCCCTTAGACAGAGTTTCTTTTTTAAAATCTGTGTATGTCTCTGTGAGTGAATCCTTGCAATAAAGCAGCCTGCTTAATTTCCCTTTAGCACAATCTTATTTGACCACATTTTAGAAGGAAGGCATTAAAACCTCTTAATACACTTCACATAAGTAAAGCTTTCCAGAACACAAAACACATGTTAAAATTAACAAGATGAAAATAATTTTCACATTTTGATCATATATACTATTAATGTTTAATACTTATTAAATATCTTTTCCTTTATTTTATATGATATGTATTATTTTTAAATGCAGAGATATTAATTTACTCTCATACAATGGAGTTTTCATACTCAATGCCACATGAAAGCTACTAGAACTTTAATATTTAGCCACACTAAATAAGTAAAAGAACTAAATTAAAGAGCTACAATACTCTACTCTCTTAAGCACAATATTTTTTTTACTTTTTTGTGTAATTGTATGAATTTTTTTATTATTTTCAATTTCAACTTTTCATCATTGCTTGCTTGCAATGCACAATGTTTACACTGCATGAATGGAATTAGTACATGTATATAACACATCTCAAATTTTTTCCATCATCTTACCCTCCCCCAACTCTTGGTCCCCATTACCTTTGCATAAGGACTGCCTCCATATTTCCTATTATCTTTCCTTTATGGTTGTTTTTGCTCATTTATATTCAGGGCTTCTCATATAACAGAAACCATGCAATGTTTAAACTTGTGTATTTGATTTAATTTGCTTACTATTATGGTCTCAAGGAACATCCATTTTCCTATGAATCACTCAAGTTTATTTTTCTTTATAGAAGAGTAGCATCACATTGTATAAATAACACATTTGTTTATCCATTCATCAATTGATAAACATGCAGACTTTTTTCAAGATTTAGCTATCATGACTTGTGTTACTATAAACCAGTGCATACACGTATGTGTCTCTGTAATGTGATGTCTTTAGCACTTTTGGGGAGATACATAGCAGGAGAACAGTTGAGTTAAATGGAATTTCTAGCTTTAGAGTTTTGAGGAACATTTGCATAAAACATCTCCTAACAGACCAGAAACATTGACTTACTTTTCAAACACTTAAACTAGGAAGTGACTGAAATCTTTGGGATATACTTACAAATGCTGCATATGATTTTCAAATTGTTTTGTTAGAAAATTTGAAAAGATTTAATGTTCACGTTGAGTGCCTCCTATCACATATTCTATTTTAAAAGCTTAAAGTCTAATATGTTTTACACTACGTGATTTCGACTCCATCTATATCTTTCCAAATTCTTGTCATTCTTCAAAATTCCATTCAAATGTTAAAACTTCTTTTAAAGCATATTTTGATTTCTTAGCCAATTGTGAATTACTGTGAAACTGTATCATAACATTCTTATGACAAGTAGCAGTCTCAGTAGTGAAATTAATCTACTTAAGTCATATTTATTTTTCTCTCATAACGTATAAGCTCTTCAGGGGAAGGATCTGTGTGTCATTAGACCCATTAGCCTACAAAGTGCTTTGTTCAGTGTGAACACAACATGTCCTTGAGAAACAAATCCTTGAAAGAGTGAATGAAAGTGATAACTACAGTGAACAAACAAACTGCTTCCCTTTTCTCCCTTCAAGTGAATACATTTCATGACTTCCACTGAACAATAATAGGAAACTTTCCAGTTTGGGGAAGAAGTTTTAATTACTGCAGAGTCACGCAGTAGGCTGAGCAATAAATCCCATGTGGTATTGATCCTGTTTATAAGAGTGAGTGACTTTGGACAGTTTCAATCTTGGAATACAGAACATTCAGCAGTGACACATCAGAAAAGCCTACGCTCTGTCAGCAACTGCAGTAGATTTATTCCAGCTATGCAGAACTGGTAGCCTCTTTGAGCCTATAGAACACAATGTCATATGTCTCTACATCTGTAGGTATAAAGCTAGATGAAGGAAATTGCGGAAGTCAGTGTTCACATTAGAGAAGTTAGGGAGCGGCCCGTCAATGGTCAGGCTACCATGGTTATTGCTCAAATGCATCTACTTTCTTTTTTCTTTTAATATCAGCAGGTTTTAAAAATGAGGAATCAATCTCTTAGAAATTGGTAGGTTCAGATGACAACCCAGTGTACCAGGTTACGCCTACACTTGCATACATAAATCTAATTCCCTTACACGTGAATTAGTTCTTCAGAAATCAAAATCTGTTGATTTAAAGTCAACTGGAACATTTATTTGGGGACTTTCATTTCCCAAACACTATCCTGGGTAATTTATCTTGTTTTATTTCTGCCACATTTTGCAAGGAAAGTAATGAAATTATTTGGAAATCAGGAAAATGAAGCTTCTTCACATTATGAACATCTGCTAAAATGGTAAAGAGAACAAAGTAGCATTCAGACTTGTCATGCCTAATCCCATGCTAGCGTGACTTCCACACAATACCATACTTTTACCACACATATTGATTTTTTTATTCTGACCTTAAACATAATTTTGAATTAATAATCAGTGATGGGGAAGACAAGTCATGCATTTGATTATGCATATTTTTCCACATATTTTCTAATTATTATGTTCTTCTAAACACATTATCAATGTTTTGGATGTAATAGAGCTGTGATTTTTTCACTTGCTTCCTTGTTTTCCACAGTAGGCACCAAGAATTAGCAATAGCATTAACTATGTGAATAAGTGATTTGGTAGGAGAAGGCCAATCTGCAGACAATATCACGTTATTCAACTATTATGTTCTAGTAACTATTTGTCAGGCATACTTCTTAGAACCTTGGGACACCAATATGATGGATCTAATTGTCAGAGGTCTCACAAACCTAGGGTGGGAGGAGGAGCCCCACTAAATTACACACAGGATGCCAGGATTTGCAAGGCTATATTTTAACTATCTTAATAGTAACTACAAAGGTATTTTATGACTTTGTTTACAAAGATATTTTAAATTAAAAAAAATTAAGGGCTCTCAACAGATAAGATAGCAAGTGTCTAGGACAAGCCTGAATTCAGTTTCAACACTGTTTTGTGTCCTTAAGGCTATTTATTTCACATTGATAGTCATCAACATTATTATCTAGTAAAGGTGATAATAAACTAACTCACAAAGCTTTAGTTAAATGAAATAATGCTAGTGTTTTATGTGGAAAATGTGGGCAAATGGTCACAATTTTATTTTTCTTTTTGCAGTGTAAAAATCCACACTGTGATCTGACAAGTGATTCTTGAAAAAAGATAGCCACAATTTTTCTAAACTAGACCCTTTTGACAATGTCTCAAGTCTTTCTGCAATCTTTAGTAATAACATGCAAAATTATTATCTAAAAAACATTTTTAAAAACTTCTTTTCTACATATTCACATGTCTAGATAAAATAGGAAAAAAAGGGAAGGTCCATATTGCATAACATGCAGCTATATTTATAATTTTCATAAATACCTTAATAGTATTAAGATATAACATTTCTTGGTACCTAACCATAATTAAACTAGTGTAGTAGCCCAGAGACCAAGCTCTGGGGATGGAGCTCCTGACGTCTGTTACTAGTTGGAGAAATTTGAAAAAAGTGCTGTCTCTTGCTTTGGTATCTTCAACTGTATAACTGGAGATGCGATCTGTATCTCTGTGTGGTTGTTCTGCAGAGTAAATGAGTTACTTGGAGAAATGTGGTTAGTAAATGCCTGACGCAAAAATCTGGACAAAATATTTACCTGCTATATTGTTACTGAGTCATAATTATTATGATATTTAAAGTATACCACCTTTTAATGAAATACTGACATTTTATGGCATGGTCACTTCCTATTACATATAATTTCTTCTATATGTGTCTTCAATAAGCTAAATAATCTGTTTGGAATTATCAGCATTACACTGTGGATCAGAATGCTGAATGTCAATAACCCAAACCATTCTCTGTGAAATGCTACTCCTTCTTCCCTGATCTGCATTGTTGGAAGGAGTGACCTTTCCCAGGATGGTTTCTACAACATGGAGATAGCATCTAGTCACTCTTATAATCCAGAACAGTATAAAGGAGATTGTTCTGTTTAACAAAAGAGCAGATTTCTAGACTTTTTTTCCTTGTGTAATTACATCAACCAGATATTAACACTCTTAGTTTAAATTTAAGTCTCTCCTCTTTGCTTACATAAACTCATAGGAGTTACTTTGTCTTGATGTTCACTATGAAAATCTTCAGTATTAACACTACTCTCATTCCTCTGCAGGGATAATGTTACAGAACACAATTAGCACAGTGCACATACTTTTCAAATTATTTTTTCCAGTTGTGGGGGTAGTTTTGTGCTGATTCAGGGACAATTACCTAATTTATTTTCTTTACCAACGAAAGCACATAGAATACCCATGCTTTATGGAAGCTAAGGGTAATGTGTGGTCAGAAAACAGGACAAAGCAGAAAGTCATCAAAGCCCTGGTGACCATAGCCCTGGCACATTTCTGCAGTCGTGGAGCTAATCAAGATTGTAATAACAACAATCTGCTTCTAAATGTGAAATTGGTGACACCTGTTCTACTGCCCAGCAAGTTGATTCTTTCAACTGGGCGCAGACTAACCATATTTATGGAGTCATTTTAGGAAATTAAGACACTGGAAGTGGTAACATTCTCTTCAATAAGAAAACAGCAAGTGATATATGATTTGTGTCTTTAAAATTATTGAATTTGAGCTAACTAGGCTAGATCGCTAACCTGAGGAAACATGTGTAGGTAGTTAAGGGAGAAATGGAATTGTTCACTAAATTCTTAAGTAGTATGTATTTATGCAGGCGAGAAAACAAAACAAAACCAAAGGATGTAATACTGGAATTTCTCGGCTATGTTTTCAAACTGATAAAGTGA
The DNA here is from genome assembly GCF_034190915.1 of Cavia porcellus. Taxonomy (NCBI): domain Eukaryota; kingdom Metazoa; phylum Chordata; class Mammalia; order Rodentia; family Caviidae; genus Cavia; species Cavia porcellus. The sequence goes on along the minus strand of NW_026947513.1, from coordinate 41,759,461 downwards.
GGTCCAGTATGCTGTTAGTAATCTTATCATGCAAGTACTTTTTCCCCCAAAGTAAAAATAAAGTAAACATTTCTACAGAACATGTTTTTCGAAGTGGTGTTTTCTCTCGGTCTGACCTTTATGGGCATCTGCTGTAAAAACTGTGTTGGTTTGTATTATTTTCCTTAGAAAAATATCTGAAACTCAATAGCTATTCTAGCATTTTGTCCTCAAACTATTGCCTTCTTAAGTGATATTCAAAAGTAGGATCAACAACTCACCTGGCCTTTAAAATAGTCATATTCATTCATGCAGTGTTGATATGCAGTTTTACTTTCTTATTAGAGAATTAAGGCAGACCTCTCTCAAAATAACCCTCATAACAAAAAACTAACAAAAAATTATTGTCCCACTAAGCACCATGCTTTTCACCTTGTCAAAATGGGTAGGAAGTGCACTGGGCGACAGAAGACATATCACCTCAGGAAGTATCAAATGCATGTGACAAAATGAAAGTGGAATTCACAGAGATAGCAGAGATATGTAAGGAAATGTTTAACAACCACTTCTTAGGTGGAAGAAAACCTGACTGGCAGTATTTGCCCCTTTTCTTAGTAATAAATATTCCTCCCTGGGAAGATTTCAAGTTATATAGAAGATATCATTACAAATAGGAAAAAAGAGATTCCCTCTGGTGCTTGCTTTCACGATCCCACTAATGGAATCCTGGGAACAGATTTTGAGATATGTAGATTTACTACACAGTACAGGAGACAGCTGTGCTCTTTACTTCATGTGACTGCATTGAAACTGATGAGCAGGTGAATAAGACAATCACTGTAACAATATTTGCATTTTATCTTGTGATTAAAGGAATGGGCTAAAAGAATGTGCAAGTGAAGAAACATCTAAAAGGTAATATGCAGGAAAAAGTAGCAGATCAGGTGTGTGTCATGAGTGAAAGGAAGGCGTCAAAGCATTCTTGTGAAGAAGGTGAGCATTCTTGTCACGCTAAGACTGAAGCATTCATGTGTTAATTCGCCCTATATGTGGTCGTGGATTGTTTCTGTGGTTCAGACGAATCCTGGAAACTCACACTTTTCCACATGCTGGTTTCAAGTCTACAGGGGTGTCTGAGGTCTGCAGTAGGTATGTCACACACTGGATCCACATTCACAGAAACTGTGAGGGAATTGCAAATGTTAACAGATGAGAAAGCCAGGATTTACCCAGAAAATGTGGTAAACAAGTTCAACTTGTGTGTGCCTGAAGACTTTGGAAAGAACTAATGGGAAAAAAGTTGTGTGAATTATTGTATGTTCTTAACACTGTAAACAAAGTTAATGGGAAAATAATAATAAGTAGATCCTTTTCGTTTGCTAATGTTGGAATGTAAGATGATAAAAACAGTAGTACACACTTTCATCTGATGTTATTGTCTGAAGAGCTCGGGGTATGAAAGGGGCTGGTGCTGACCTCCACTGGAAAGCAGCAGAAAGAAACTCAAATGACTCATAGAATAGACAATGTTTCTCCTAAAGACATGCACTTTAGTACCACAAATTTGGTTAGAACAAGACCAGAGGACCCTCTCTCAATCCAGGGAACTGGGTGGCCAGAGGTGAGTGTCCACGCACCATCCCAGCCCCGGAAGTTTAAGATCATCTCTCCCAGTGGTCAAGGAACTTCCCAGCTTCCTGCCACACTCAACCAGCCCCGTGGGTCTTAGGCCTGCCTGTACCACCACCAGTGACCCTTCCTCAATCTGGGGAACTGGGCAGCCAGAGGTGAGCATCCATGCACCATCCCGAGTCCCAAGAGTTTTGGGATCATCACTCCCAGCAGTCAAGGAACCTAGCAGCTTCCTGCCACACTGGATCAGCCCTTCAGGTCTTGGGGCTGCCTGTGCCACCCTAGGGACCCTCTCTGACTCCAGGGAACCGGGCGGCTGGAGGTGAGTGTCCACAAACAATCCCGAGTCCTGGGAGTTTGGGATCATCACTCCCAGTGGTCAAGGAACCTGCCAGCTTCCTGCCACACTGGACCAGCCTCATGGGTCTTGGGGCCTGCTTATATCACCCCCGGTGACCTTCTCTCAATCTAGGGAACTGAAGGTAAGTGTCTGTGCACCAATCCAAGCCCTGGGAGTTTAAAGTCATTGCACCCAGTGGTCAAAGAACTCCCCAGATTCCTGCCACACTCAACCAGCTCTGCAGGTTTCAGGTCACCATGGGCAACACTTCTCTCAATCCAGGTAATTGGGTGGCCAGAGTCCCAGTAGCTGAGGGCATGGAAGACGATTTCCAACAGGACCAGTGGAAGCCATAGAACAATACTGAAACCAGGAAATACGGGAAAATGAAAAAAATGAAAGATCAAAATGCCATCTCAAAGCTTAGGAGCTGTGTACATAGAAGAAAATGTATGCAACACACCTGAAATACCTGAAATAATAGCAACTGAAATAAAGAAGCAACTCTGGGAAGCTTTAAAGGAATTCAAAATAGAAATAATCTCCCAGGTAAAAGACGAAATCACAAAAATAATGAGAGAGGCTGGACACATCTAAAGAAGACACAAATAATTAGAGGAACAAAACAAAAAGATAGAATCCCTGGATGAATAATATAAGAAGCAAATAGAATACAGGAAGCAGATTTAGAAAGATATACAGGAAATCAAAAATTCCATTAAAAGTTGTCAAAACCGCCTCAGCCAAAGTGAAGATAGAATTTCAGACTTCAAAAACAAGATTGCAGCTAGTGAACAGGAAAGGGAAGATCTTTTAAAAATAACAAGGAACCAGGAAGTAACAATTCAACAGCTGCAAGATGATGGAAAGAAAAACAACGAAAGATTGATAAGGATAAATGAAAAAGAAGGGGGGCCCCAAGACCTCAAGAGGATCTTTATAGAAATAATAGATGAAAATTTCCCAAACACGAGACAGAAACTGACATTAGGATCAGTGAAGCATATAGAACTCCAAATAGCCATAACCAAAATAAAACTACATGCAGACGTATAAAAATCACCATCCCAGAAATCCAACATAAGAATCGAATATTAAAAGCTGTTAGAAAATACAGATCACCTATAAAGGAAAACCTATCAGAATCACAGCAGACTTCTCAGTACAAACAATAAAGTCAAGAAGAACACGGAGTGAAGTATTTCAGATCCTAAAGGAAAATGATTTACAATCTGATGTATCCCGCAAAACTGTCCTTCAAAATGGATGGAGAAAGAAGATACTTCTATGACAAAGAATAGCTGAAGAATTTCACGATCCACCATGCCAACCCTGCAAAGAATACTGAAAGACAATTTAGATACACTTAGGAAAAAACCACTAAGCAAGGCAGACAATTAAACAGAACAGAAAGATAAAGATGCAACAGCAGAAAGATAACATGTCAAAAATAAACCAATATATAACAGTTATAGCTATTAATGTAAATGGTCTCAATTCACCACTTAAAAGAAACAGACTAGCAGAATGCATCAAGAAACAACATTCAAACACATGTTGTCTACAAGAAACAAATCTAAGCCAAAAGGAAACTCACAGACTGAAAGTCAAAGTATGGAAAACAATACTTCATGCAACAGGAACCCCCAAAAAGGTGGGTAGCTATTCTGTTTGCAGACAATGTGAACTTCAAACCAAGAAGGATCAGAAGAGATAAGGAAGGTCATTACATACTGGTTAGGGGAAAACTTCAAGAGGAAGAGATAACAATCTTAAACATATAGGCACCAAATTCCAGAGCACCCAGTTATACAAAGCAAGTATTAATAGAAATGAAAAATCATATTAACAATAAAAACAATTATAACAGGAGACCTGAACACACCATTGACACCAAGGGACAGATCAACCAAACAGAATATCAGCAAAGGAATAACAGAACTGAATCACACCTGTGAACAAATGGACTTGATAGAGTGTTCCATGCAACAACATCAGAATATGCATTCTTCTCAGCAGTGCAAGTGACATTCTGTAAAATAGACCATATACCAGCCCACAAAACATATTTAAATAAATGCAAATAGTTGAAATTATGCCATGCATGTTATTCGATCATAGTGACATGAAACTAGAAATTAATGGTAAAAGAAACTGCAAAAATCCCTCAAACACATGGAAATTGAATAATACACTCTTGAGCATTCAGTGGGTCACAGAGGAAATTAAAGAAGAAATTAAACAATACCTACAAGCAAATGAAAATACAAAACAACTTACCAAAATCTGTGGGATAAAATGAAAGCTGTCTTAAGAGGAAAATTTATTGCTTTTAGTTCCCACATCAATGAAAACAGAATGAATAGAAATAAACAACCAATACTACACCTCAAATATCTAGAAAAAGAAGAGCAAGTCAAGCCCAAAGCCAAAAGAAGGGAGAAAGTCATAAAAATCAGAGCAGAAATTAATACAATATAGATTAAGAAAACAATCCAAAGAATCAATGAATAAAGGAGTTGGTGTTTTGAAAGAATAGATGAAATTGATAAGCCCCTAGCCAACCTTATTTTTAAAAGGGAAGAAAAAACTCCAATTCATGCAATAAAGAATGAAAAAGGCAAGATCACTACAGACTCTGTGGAAATACCAAAGATCATCAACCCCTATTTTGAAAACCTCTACTCTCACTGGTTCGATAACACAGAAGAAATGGAGAGATTCCTAGAAACATATGAAGTACCAAAGCTAGGTCAAGAACATGTTAAACTTCTGAATAATCAACTTCTATTAATGAAATTGAAAATGTAATTAAGTCCTTACTTATAAAGAGGAGCCCAGGTCCAGACGGATTCACTGCAGAATTTTACAAGAAATACAAAGCAGATTTTGCCAACACTTCTAAAACTCTTCAATGAAATTGAAAGTGAAGCAATCCTTGCTAAGTCATTCCTGGAAGCAAATATTACTCTCCCATGAAAATCTGAGAAAGACCCACCTAAAAAGAGAACTACAGGTCAATCTTCATTATGAACACAGATGCAAAAATCTTCGAAAACATTGGAAAATAAGATGCAGCAAATCATCAAGAAGATTATGCACCATGAACAAGTGGGATTCCTCCAGGCATGCAGGGATGGTTCAACATACATAAATCAATGAATGTAATCCATCATATCAATAATGCAAAAAATAAGAATCACATGATAATTTCTTTTTTTTTAAATTTTATTTAAAGAAAGACTAACCAAAACAGAAAATGGGTAGAAATAATATATACATTCAGAGAAAAAATAAACAGCAAGATATCACTAGTTGATGTTTACATACTGTCCTTTTACAAATAATTGTTCAAGATACAAATGTAGAACATATAAATTGGGAATTCAAACAGTGAGACTACAAACAGTTCTGTTCAATTATTCAACAAAAACTTTGTAATATGGTTGTCAATCCTAGACACTTAAACATACATGCAGTTATCCATATCCTCAGTTATGATGAGATTAAACAAACTAAAGCAGGCTAAAATCATTCTGAACAAATAATAATATGATTGCTGGGTTTCACATTATGACACTCCAGGATCAGGATTGGATACTTTAGTGTCTCTTTTTATTCAAAGTATCTGTTCATTTCATCATGTGTAATGAGATAAGTGCTAATAACTGTTGATAAATTATACACACGTATGAGTCTTAACATGTATTTCTATCCTTTCTATATTAGAGGGAGAAACAAAACAAAGCAAGACAAAACAAAACATATTCCTATAAACACATGAAATAAAAAAGACATATAAGACTGTTATACAGAGTTCTACATAGTTCCTGTGTTAAATAGAATTAGCTATATCATCAGACATAGTATAATTGAAAATATCAGTACATAACAGTATTAATAAAAACACAATTTATATATAGGATAAGGCTTCAAAAACAGGTAGTTATCAAACCAGAATGTGTATCGTGAAGTCTTGTAATCTTCAATGTTGTTGCCTATACCCTCATACTTGACACTATCAATCATATCAGTTTTGAATAAAATCTGTCAATACCAAATAGCAATAAAAAAAACCAGATTTAACTAATATCAGTCATGATAAAGCAGTATAAGTCATACAGGGCTCCAGATTGAGATAACAGGAAATTAAAAATGATTACTGTGCTCTATCCTGATGTTTTTTAGGATAGCTGTCTGTGCCCTTAAATCTAATACAAGTAGACAAACTGGGACAGAATAAAATGTATCAAAAAAAGAGCATAAAATCTATCTAAGCAGTGTGGTATGAGTAATGTGGGTTTTAAATCCTGACACACTATTACCAATATCCTCTGCCATCTTTTTAGGGACTCTCCCTACCCTTTCACTTCCCTAGGGTACACTGTGCATTTTTTGAGTCTGATGAAGTCTCTTGGTTTTAAGTTGGGGGAGGGGAGTAACTTGCTATTTACCTAAGTGGTTTCAAACCTTCTCTCTCCTGGACTTGATCTCTAATTGTATTCTTTACCTATTAAAACTTGTCTTTCCAACTTATCCACAAATACTGGTCTAGTTGCCCCTATTATTCTCTGGTTCTCTGTCACATAGAGCATTGTTTTCTCATATTTGATTTTCAGTCCATGTACTCTTTTTTTTTTTTTTTTTTTTTTTGTCTTTTTCGTTTTTATCGGTACCAGGGATCGGACTCAGGACTGCCTGCTTGCAAGGCAGGCGCTTATGCCGCTGAGCTAAATCCCCAGCCCCTACCATGTACTCTTTTTCATGTTAATTATATTTCCTATAAATAGCATCTCAGTGGACACTGCCTCCTGATCTACTCCACATGTGGTTCTTTTTTTAATTTAGTGTATCAAGTCCATCTATATTAGAAGTTATAACCAATCTTCTCTGCCTCATTTCTGTTATTTTTTTGCCATAAGTTGTCTGCTTATCTTCTTCATTCTGTTTTCTCTCCATTCATTGAGGGTTCTCTGCCACTGTCCTTGGAATCCTATTACTGTTCTCTCTCCAGAATGCCCTGAAGTATTCTCTGTAGAGTTGGATTGGTGGTCATGAATTTCCACAGTTCCTCTTTATCTTGGAAGCATCTTGTTTCTCCATTAATTTCTAGAGACAGTTTAGCAGGGTATATCAATCTGGGTTGAGGTTATTTTCTTTCTGGGTTTGGAATATTTCACTCCAGGCTCTTCTTTGACTTGATGGTTTGTATCAAGAAGTCTGCCATTATTTTGATGGCCTTCCTTTACAGGTTATCTGTTTCTTGTCTCTAACAACTTTTCATAGTCTCCTCTTACATTGAATTTCTGGGATTTTGATTATTATATGCCTGGGTGTAGTTCTGTTTGGGTTGTAGGTGACTGGAGTTCTGTATGCCTCACACCTCAGAATATCATTTCCTTTTCCTATGTTTGGGAAGTGTTCCTTAATTATTTTTGTTAGTAGCCTTTGTAGTTTCTTTGTTTTTATCCCTGCTTCTTCATTCACATTATTTATTCTCAAGTTATAGATCCTCTTGTTGTCTTCTAGCCTTTGTATTTTTAAGCTCATTTCCTTGTTATTTTTACAAAGTTTTCCCTTTCATAATCCCACATTGTAAAACTGTCCTCCAGTTTGGATAATCTATCCTTAGTTTTTTCAAGCAGATTTGCCATGTTTCCATTGAGTTTTTAATTTCCTGATAATCTCTTTGGATCTGCTTCATGTTTTCTATATTTTTTATATTCTTCATCAAATGTTTCTCTCCTTTATTTGGGTCCCCCCTTCTTCTGTCTGTGTCTGCTTGAGGGGTGCTTAGCACCTCTTTTATTAATCTTCCTATATCTTTCCTCTTTTGGCTAAATATTTCACTTTTCAACTCGTCTAGGAGGTCCTGAAGATATCTCTATATTCACTGGTGCCATGTCTGATATTGCATGTTTACTGTTCTCATTCTCCTTTGTATTTACCTTTCCTGGGTCAATGTTCTCGGGTTGGGACCTTGGCACTTTTTGTTGTTGCTTCCTCTTCCCATCTTTTTTGTTTCTTCCAGGAGGCCCCAGTTTCTTTCTTTGTTGGTTATTATTCTTCTGAAGCACAATGGCTAGATGACCCTTCCCACTGCTGTGTGCTAGGGTGTTGCAAACAGGGGGAACATATGCTGGCCCCTCACCTCTGGATCAATCAAGCTGCTGTGACCTACTTTGCACCACCTCCCCTCCTGGTCAGCCAAACTTATGAGGCTTCACTGCATTAGTGTGCAGCACTGCTGTAGGGAATTGATTTCAGATAACCTATTGGGTCTCAACCAGGTCACGTGACTCAAGCCTAGCTCACTCCACCGACCCTATTTGAGAAGAGATCAACTGACTGAAATTACTGCTGCCTCTTGTACTTGCCTGTCCTGCTCAGTCCCAGAATGTCATCCGCTGGAGCCCCCTTTCTGTGGAATGGATCTTCTCCCACCACTCACCACAGATTGATGCAGGCTCCCTGCCAGCTCAGCTCTCCATTTGGCTGGCCAAACCCCGACCTCAGTGTGACTGCGCCTCCAGTTGAGTCAAAGTGGTGGGACTTCAGATGGCTCGGCAAGTCACCTGCTGAAGCAGGAGCACTGAACCTTTAGCTGTTCCAATAATAGCACTGGAACTGTATGCTTGATTGGTTCTTCTTACCTTAGTTTCTTCTTGGGATGAAAGAATTCATCTCCTTCTGTTCGGGGCTCGCCACACTGTATTATGTAGAATTCTAAGTTGACTATCTCAGGGAGCCTCTGTAGCAAGCTGTTATCTATCCACCATCTTTGCTCCCTTATCCACATGATCATTTCTATAGATGCAGAAAAGCTTTTGTTCAGGTCCAACATTCATTCATGATAAGAACCTTACAAAAAATTGGAATAGATGATGTTTACCTCAATATGATAAAGGCCATCTATGACAAACCAACAGCCAGTATCATATTAAATGACCAAAAATTGAAGGCCAGTACCTTAAAATCAGGCACAAGACAAGGATGTCCCACATCCCCATTCCTGTTCAGTATAGTACTGGAAATACTAGCCAGAGCAATTAGACAAGAGAGAGAAATAAAAGGGGTAAAGACAGGAAAAAAGAAAGTTATATTATAATTCTTTGCAAATGACATGATACTCTACATAGAAGACCCCCAAAGCTCCATTGAAAGTCTCCTAGATATAATAAATAAATTCAAAAATGTAGCTGGATACAAAATCAATACTCAAAAATCAATAGCATTCCTATACACCAACAACAAAATCACTGAGAAAGAAATAAAAGAAGCCACAACCTTCACACTAGCACCCAAAAAAATGAAATGTTTATGAATTAATCTCATGAAAGAAGTGAAAGATCTATTTAGGGAAAATTAAAATACCCTGAAAAAAGAAATTGAAGAAATTCTCAGAAAATGGAAAAGCATCCCTTGCTCATGGAGAGAAAGAATAAATATTGTGTAAATGGCTGTTCTCCCAAAACTCTTATACTTATTTAATGCAATCCCAATAAAAGTACCATCAATATATCTCATAGATCTAGACAAATCACTCCTAATATTTATCTGGAATCATAAGAGTCCTAGAATAGCAAAGACAATTCTAAGCAGCAAAGGTAAGGCAGGAGGTATTACAATTCCTGACTTGAAGTTATCATACAAAGAAACTGTAGTAAAATCAACATGGTACTGGAATAAAAACAGAGCTGAAGATCAATGGAATAGATTAGAAGGTGCAACCACGACTGCAAACACACTCAACCACCTTATCTTTGATAAAGGTACCAAACATGTTCACTGGAAGAACTACAGTCTCTTTAATGAATGGTGCTGGAAAAACTGGCTCCCCTTATGCCAAAAACTAAAACTAGACCCATGCCTATCACAATGTACTAAATTAAAATCTAAATGGATCAAAGATCTGAATATTAAAACAGAAACACTAAATCTATTGGAAGACAAATTTGGTAAAATCCTCAAATACATAGGGGTAGGAAGAGAATTCATGAACAAGAATCAAACCACATGGGAAATTCTTCCCAGAATCAATAACTGGGATCACATCTTATTAAAGTTTGTGCATGTCAGAAGGAATCTCCAGGATAGTGGAATGAAAACCTACAAACTGGGAAACAATTTTAGTGAACTTCCCCTCAGACAAAGGACTTCTGTCTAAAACATATAAAGAATTTAAAAAGTCAGAACCCTATAATTCAAAGAAACAATCCGAAAATGGGCATCTGAGATGAATACACAGTTCTCGGATGAAGAAATACAAATGGCAAATACATGAAAAAATGTTCATCATCATTACTCATTAGATAAATGCAAATTAAAATCACACTGAGATTCCATCTCACTCCCTAAAGAATGTCCAGGATTAAGAAAACTACCAACAACAAATTCTTGAGAGGCTGTGGGGAAGAAAGAACTCTCCTGAACTTTTGGTGCGAGTACAGACTGGTGCAACCATTGTGGAGGTCAGTCTGGAGATTTCTCAAAACCTGGGATTGGAAGTCCCATTTGTTCCAGCTATTCCACTTCTAGGAATATTCCCAGAAGAACTGAAAACATCATACTACAGTGATATATGTGCACCCATGTTTACAGCATCATGGTTTTTAATAGCCAGATCTTGGAAACAAACTAAGTGTCCATCAACTGAGGAATGGATAAAAAAGTTGTTGTATTTTCATACAATGGAGTACTCCTCAGCTATAAAGAACAATCACATTGAAATATGTAAAGATAAATGGATGCAGCTTGAGACCATACTCATAAGAGAAATAAATCAAACTCACATGCATAAATACCATATAGTCTCCCTAGTGTAAGTAATGGTAAGAATACATAAAAGTATATGGTAATCATAATTCCTCATTATATTTCTTTGAAGCCTTATAATGTTTACATTCATTAGTTGGAATGGTTTTATTCTGGTTTGGTTGATTTTATTTTCTGTGATGGTATGAACATCTATTTTGAAGGAAAAAACACATTATAATAGCTAGTGGTGATTTAATATCATCTTGTTTTGAAGTCCTATAATGCTCTTGTTCTTCTGTCTCCTTAGGTTTTATCATGTTGTATTGTATTGGATTTTATTATATGTGATTGTATAAACAAATTTTTTATAGGCAAAGAGATAATATAGAAACCATTGTTCGTTTTCTGTTAATTGGTTCTAAATACCCTGTAGTACTTTCATCCTCTTGAATGGTTTCGCACTGTCTTGATATGTTTGATGATTTAGTATACGAATTTATACTCAATTATTTTAAGGAAAGAGACACTATGGTAGGTACTGTTACGTCAGGTTGTCTTGTGGTGAAACACTATGTTGCTTAAAGTGTTCTGTTCTGATCCGTTTTGTTAGGTCCTCTTTTGTCTTAATCTTTTTTAAATGAAAAAATAGAACAAGATCGGATTATCAAATTTTCTCTTATTTCTACTGTTTTTCTTTTCATTACATCTGTATTAAATAGCAAAATAATACAGAAGTGATAAAAGACCTAAGATTTTGAAAAATAAAAACACAAAATAAAGAACAGAACAAAGTCAAGAAAGAGCAGTGCGTGATGTCATTGTACTTCTCCAGGTCCTCCACTGGAGCATCACGGCTTCTGGATCTGCTATTCTCACACTCGTCGCTCATCAGTTGCACTGTGATAAAAGTCAGCTTACTAAGGTCGTTCCAGCCTGTGTGTAACACCTTGTCCTATCTACACTCTTGCTTTTATCTTCTTCTCAAAGCCCTCCTCATATTTCCCATTTAGAAGTTGAAGTAGTTTCAAAGCCTTAATGCTTTAATATTCTCATGTATGTGTATGATGCTAACCCTACAATATATACAAAACTCTTTTTAATAGAGTGATTCCCAAATAATTCCCAACTTTGCACAAAATCTTAAATTGAAGAAGTCAATACAAGAATTATAAATGCTCTTAGATTCGCAGCTTTTTTGCTTTGTATTTCATTCTTTAATCAATTTTGAAAGGAATAATGATAAATTTCAACAGTACATGGAGTTACAGGACTATTAAGTCTGAATTTAATGGCTAATTGTGTGTAAGTAAGACATTATATAAAGCAATAGACATAATTTTTTGTTTACGGGTTTTTCTGGCTATCGTAATGTGTGCAAACTTTTAAACATTAGGTATATTTTACCAGGGTAAGGAAAAAACTCTAGGTTCAGACAACTATACCTATGATTATTTCGGAAATATAGGCAGTTTTCCTAACTTCCTTAAGCCTTAGTCCAGCACACACTGAAAAGCAGGAATAATAGCAGTTTTCTTGGAAAAAAAATATTTTAAGCATTTCTTAAGTTCCAAAAAATACAGATAAACATCAGTGAGCTATTATGTATCAGAACACAATATACATTTAACAGAAACAACCTATAAGTTTACAAAATTTTATTATGTAAAAACAAGAAACAAATAACAATTTGAACTATTCTCTCCAGAATCAAAAATTATTGACAGAATAAAATATATATGTTGTATTTACTTATGTATTGTACAAAGAAAAATAGATTAACAGCCCAAGAAACATTCCCTTAAACAGTGTTTTGTAAACAACAAAAATAAAACCACTCAGAAGCCTTCTAAGAACAACAGCAACATGCCTTTCTAACACAGGAGGATATTTCTGAGAACTTGGGTTTTATAGACTCATTTAGCCAGTGTTACAGAATGCTTTTCTGTTCATGAATCCAATGAGATTTTCAGAATCTTTTCCTGGAAAAACTTTTCAAGGATAAGAGAGAAAAGATAAGCAATTACAGTCAAACATGCTGAACAAGAAGGGGATCCTCAGCTGAATCCAATCAATCAGAGCATGATCATTGACCTGTGGGCTTCCAGTTAAGTTCACTAGCTTGCTCACCCTTTACTGCAGTGGAAATTTATACAGCGTCAAGCATGTGACTGTCGATTTTGGACTTGTGCGAGTACACACTCTGCAGCCATCTCCCTGGTTTCTATTATGGCATCCCTAGGAGAGCAATCCTGGCCTGCGAATTAACGTGGTTTTCATGTAGCAGGAGGAGCTCCAGCTGCAAGGATTGAAAGACAGATAAAAGCAACAGAGTATCATCCAACCAATGGACAGCACATCTCATCCACATTCTTCTTTCCAGCTCTGATTACCAGTGCTAGTAATGTCACCATTACTGAAGAATTTGGGAGTGGTTACACATAAAAATAGGTTTGGAAGAATTAGCTAACGAGAAAAATAGTTGCTCAAATGACAATTTTTTTTTTCACTTACAGAAACTGGCAATTGCCTATTTCTACTTATCAATATCAGTTTTAAGAACAAAATAATGATCATTTCAAGCATAGGCAAGGGAACAAGATGGTGACAGGATAACATTACATGTGTGTACATATACCCTGTCTTTCCTCATCAATTAAAGGTCATCTAAACCATAACATGAAAACAGAATTTTGTGGGAGAATATTTAATTCATTCCTGTATTTGCATGTAAGTCTCAAATGAAGAAATATTTCATACATAACTCTTTAGAGTCTGGGAAAATTTTGTTTACTTCTAGAAGATTACAGACAACGCAGGAAAATAATTTGTCTGTATATTTATGTTCTGAGAGTCCACTCAGAGAGTGAGAACAATTAGAAAATAAGTTATTAGAATAATTTAGGCACATGCCAAAGCAACAAGTGTGCACATTTATTAGGAGTCCTTAATAATTCTCTTAAGAGCTAAATATGATAATAATATATGCTTCTGTTTGTGGTTATAATTCTTTTTATTTTAAAGTTTCTTCTTGTTCTTTTCCTATAGGATTTCAATCCAAAAGACCAATTCTTTTCCGGTAATAAACAGACTCACTGGCATGAACAAAATGCTCAGAAAAGCACAAGAGTGGTCCCTTCCCTTTCTATCAAGTTCAGCAGTTAAAGTGCAGGATGGTGGAGTCAGACTGCTTGGATTTGCACTTCAACTCCACAGCTCAGTATCTGGAAGATGTAGGACAAATCTCTTTGAATATGTTTTCTCTTGGAAAGAAAATAGGAAAATATTCTCTGCATAGAAGAGGATAGCGCTGAGATTAAATGTAAGAATGCTTATAACAAGTTAGCTTACTATCTGTCCCATAGTAAAAAATATGTACATCTGAATCAGAATTAATGTTACTATTATTATAACTATTGTTATGATGATGATGATGATGAAAATATAACGTTTACTGGCAAGCTAGCAACCTGTGGGTGGTAACCAATTGTGTCTTGAGTATCTTGATTGCAACAAAAGGACATGTGCCATCTGACACTTTATGACACCTAAGAACTATGATCATAATCCATTTGTCTTCGCTTCTAGAAGCTGATTTTCTTTTTGTTCTGTGATGAATTCAGTTTACAAAATTTGCTACTTGTATGATATGACATTTTATAATCTTATTAAGGATTTTAAGAGTACTGTGTAAATGTCATATTTTAAAATTTTGTTGGCATCATCTTGTCTGAGATCCATTTTCAGCCTTGCTTCATGTAACGCTCAGCATCACTGGCACCTCTGTTCTAGGTGGTTTACAAGCCAGACAAGTAGGCAGGCCAGCACAGCTGGGTGTATTCCATCGATTATCTTCTCCATAACCAAATACATTTCCTTGAGCCATATCTACTCTGCAGTTAAATATAAGACCATAATTTTGCCTAACATGACATCACTACCTTCATACAATCAAAACACAATAATATTTTCCCACAGTGTTTCAACAGGACCAAGGCTAAAGACTCTTCTAATACTCCTGGCAAGAATGAAAAGTTTGTATCTATTAACCCCTGAAAAGTTAAAAAAAAAAAAGCAAATTACTTAATTTCAACATAAAGTGACACAGAGTAAACATTTCCATTCCAGAAAAGAGTAATAGCAGGATACAAATAGGACCAAGACAATCAGTCAACAACCAAGGGAAATCAAGTTCTATAGCTCTTGTCCAGATTCCTGGGCACATAGGTGGAAATTTCAGAGGGCTTGGGTAGGCACCCTGTGAGTCTTCTGGCTGCCTCCAATATATCCTCTCTTTTGGGCGGGTTCTACCTGTAACCTACAGGTTGCTAAGGGAGATGTTTCCATGTTCCTGGATTCTGCAGCTTCACAAGGTTTCCAGTACAACTTTAACTTGTAATGATTTTGCCTGGTCTTCCAGGCCTCACTTTGAAATCTAGCTTTCATGACTACAGTTTTTGCACTCCACATGCCAATAAACCAATACAATGTTGATGAAGTGAAGTCAAGATCTGGTATCAATGGACCATGGTCTCAGCTGTTGCTCATGGCTCATGGATGGTTGAAAATGGCTCAGTGAACCCAGTGAAATAATTCCCTACATAGCTCTGCTAAAGGCAAGAGGCCAAAAGGATTTCATTTGCAATGACACTTATGTCTTCAGAAACTATAGTTCCTGCAGTTGTAATTTAACATGTTTCCTTTCCAGCAAGAACTTAAAGTTTACAAATTCTTCTTTTTTTTCTCTATGCTTTTGATTTTCACTATAAATCTGTCTAGCAGTGCTACAACATGAACATTGGGATTCCTTAAAATTTCCTGTACCAGAACAGTTACTCTACCACCCTTTTGCTCAGCTTCCTCCTGTGCCTGGAGAGACACAGACAAGAATTTTGCTGAGGTGTAATATACACGGCCCATTAGTCCACTTCCCAATGGACATTTTTCCCAACGGAAACATCCTGAGCTTGAGTTTTGCTGTCTACATTCCTATAAATATTCTCGTATTCTAAATTTCAACCAAAATCATCCAACAGGATCTTCTTACAGCATTCTTGTACTTCTGTAGCCTAGATTTCCAAAACTTTCCTAATACTTCCAGAAAATTAGATACAAAGGCTCTAGCAATGGCTTTACCTCTTAGGCACCAAATTTCTGTGTTAATCCAAATTTTGTTGTTGTTGCTAAGGTATAATACCCAACACCCACAACTCAAAGGAGATGCTTCATTTGTGCTTTTCTAGGTTTCTGGCCAGATCAGAAGACAATGAAAGTAACAATCCAGGTTAACCTTTAAATTATTTTAAGTAAAAAGTATTACCTATACTAAATTACAGAGAATATTAATATATTTATATATATGAAAAAAATTCAGGGCTTAGGGTTTTATGTCATCCATAAATATGGCACTATTAATTGCTTTCAGAAATAGCTTTTTTACAGGTACACATCAAAGTCATTATTATAATATCATGATAATATTAAATTATCTAAATGCATTGAAACAATTGTGTCTGTTGCTAAGAATTAAGTAAGGCAATGTGAATTTTTAACTTTCTAGGCACAAGTACAAAGTGATTGAAAAATTCAGAGGTAGATTTTGCTAGTGTGACACTGTGTTTTACAGCAGTTACAATAGTTGTTTGTTTTGTACCAAGAATCAAACTTAGGACTTTGCACTTGGCAGGCAGGCTCTGTGCTGCTGAGCTCTATCCCTGGCCCCTGATACCTATGGTTTGAAGTATGTATGCTGGAGAGCATTTGGAGTAAAAAACACCATGATTTTAAATATCAGTAAGACATTCTTTCGGTAAATCATAAGTAGAAGTGATTACAAAATAAACGTAGCAAACATACACCAAATAATGACACACACAGAGAAGGTGAAACTGTGGCACCTAAATGTAGACAGAAGCCAGTGAGAAAAATATATAAGCACTACTGATGCACTTAGCTTTGTCTGTGACTTGTGTAACTTATCTTCAGGTAAGGCACATGAACTTGTACAACTGACCTTCAGCCTGGCTCGTGGGCTAAGATGCCCTCTAAATCATTCATAGTAGAACTGAAAAGGAGATGTGCACATTTTTCTCTCACTTAATCTGTTGCAGTGCCAGACTATTTTCATTTGTCCTGGTTTGTTTGCTGTGAATTATTGCTCCTGTTGTCTTCATGCAGTTCATTTGCCTTTCTGAGTAGGGTACACTGACAAAAACACTATCGTCCTATGAGTTCAGATGGCAGGTGGGACTTAGCACAGAATCTAAAATTCACTAGGAAAAATAATTGAAAAAGATCAACAGAAGCGTAGAGAAAGAGAGAGGAGAGACATTTTTATTCTATTTAAAGAAATTTTGATAAAAGAAAAAAGACATGAGATTTTGATTTTCTACATGCTATTTTATGCGTGGAAATAACAAAAACCTACTAAAATCATAGAAGAGATTACCTTCTGATTCTTAGAAAAATTTGATCTGAAAAAAATCATAACCTCATAACCTCAAGGAAAAATAAACTTCCCCCTTGTCCCTGTGATGTAGTCTCATAAGTGACTACAGGAAATTGTCATCAGTATGCTGGCTCTTAGCAGTCAGACTTGATTTTTATACAGGATACACAAGGACTTTTTTTAAAAAAATTCATCTTTGCTTAGTGAACACATGGCTCCAGAGAGATGCAAACTATTTTGGCACTATGCCTACAACTTATGTCACAGTAACAAGGAACAAGGTGTCAGCATGGATGGTATTCACAGTAGCAGCTTTGTGGTTCATTCATTTCTGCCATGCCTCCCTCTCACCCAGGGTTACATAGCTACGAGGGACAATGCACCCTTTGGAGCATTTGTGGTTTATGAATTGTAAATCCAAAGAGAGAGAGACAGCTTGACTAAACCCAAATTATGTTGCAATAGATGGTAATGAATGTCCTGCTTTAGCGGCATAATAGAACCCCTGTTTATTGGCAGTCATTCAGCCTCTATCTCACTCATCCATTTTCTGTGTTGGCCTTGACCCTAATCCAACAATTGCACATCCCCAGCTGCTCTTTAAACTGCCTCATTAGCAGTGCACCATTGGGTAGCTCCCATGACAGCCATCCAATGGGAAGGAAGTGACATGGCGCCAGAGACTAACAGACTGGCAAGTGTGGCGATGTAACGTGAGACAGGGTTATATGAAGAAGGAGTTTGAGAGTTTGGAAGGGGCTGACAGGTCAGAAACCTTATGCACATATTTGCTTTATTGTACAGAACTTTGGTTTCTTAAGATTCAGAAAAATAACCCCTAGAGACTACAAAATTATCTACAGGTTGTAAAGAATACAGTTGATCATTTGGCATTAAATACAAGGTTTATAAAATTTTTAAAACAATTCCCCTCACTATGTGAAATAGGTATTTACTTATAGTGCAAACATCATTGACATTTTCATAAGATTCTCCATATAGTTCAAAACTGTGATTTAGAAATATTTGGTTTTGGGGCTATTTTGATAGGATAAACATATCTATATCATCCAAGGGACCAAATGAATCTATTATTTATTTTCTTCCTGTCGTAAATCTTGTTTACATTTTCATAAGTTTTAGCAAGATACAAATTGGTAGTGATAATTTAGTTCATATTCTGTTCTTAAAAATACAACTTATATTATCTTCCTCATTATGTATTAACCTTACATTAGCTCTGTACTACAGAATTTATTTCAGTAGCTCCTACAATCTTCCATCCTAACAGTATTTATTTGATAAGCTGAAAATGAATAATTTTAATCATTTTATTTATGTTCATTATTCTTATCATTGTCGAAATTCATACACCAAAGTAAGTACTCTCTCCAGGGGTCATAAAAAACATTTGTCACGTCTTGTAACTTGCTCACTTTTACACATTTGAATACTTTAGAGCCATTAACATTTTTATTCACTCAGTAATTTTTCAGTGTCTGCACTGAGCTAGGCAGTGTTCCTTAAGGCAAGGAGATAAAAGCATGACTTCAATAGTGCACTTGGTCCAAAAAGTTTACTGTCTAGTGGAAAATCAATATATTTTGGATCATACAATAGTGTGTGATAAGTATGATAGAATGAAATGAGCAAAACTGTAATAGGATTCATAAAGAAGGCATATTTAGTACTTTGGCATGATTAGAAATACTTCATCAGGAATATACATTTAAACTAAGTTCTAGAAGATATATAAATACATATGAGTTAGTAATATGATGCTAAGTCTGGAGAAGAAGAAGTGTTTCAGGCAAAGAGAGAGCTACACACACAGAAAGGTCCTCAGGGATGTCTGATATATGCTTTATTGAACATTTTTGACTGTAACACACAGGTATCAGAAAGCCAGCTTAAGTAAAGAGGTCAGTGTACGGAGGACAAAGAAGCAAGTGAAATGAAGATTCATAGAATTCCAAGTGTAGGAACCCTCTGATGCCCCTATCTCATTGACTGCGAACAAGGATCATCATTCATGACCCAGGCCAGTCCCAGAGAATAGTAGAAGCAACATATAAAGATTCAGTTGTACACGTTGGCATAATTTAGTCCAAATACACTCCCAGGTATTCTCTATTTGTTTCTTTTCTTTACCCATAATTCTTTGCACAAGTCATCCAAGCGAAAAAAGTTCATTTCAGTAATAACCAAAACTTTAGATGCAGAGTGCACAGCAACCCACACCATACATTTGTGTGAGCTGCCTTGGACCAGGAGGCATTTGTGGCTTACATGAATTGTGACTGGGGAG
The DNA here is from genome assembly GCF_034190915.1 of Cavia porcellus. Taxonomy (NCBI): domain Eukaryota; kingdom Metazoa; phylum Chordata; class Mammalia; order Rodentia; family Caviidae; genus Cavia; species Cavia porcellus. The sequence continues at coordinate 41,740,000 of NW_026947513.1, read as the reverse complement.
AAAGTAAGAGAAACAGAGGGACACTGCTGGTATGATTCAGAGCATGGCTGAATGAACTTTGTGCCTCGTGAGAGCTGTGGGAGGAGCAGTTTCCTTCACATGTGCTGTCGGATGACAGGCAAGGCACTGGTATCAGAGTTTTGACAGTAAGGGTCATAGACAAGCTCTATGGTATGAAGACTATGTGAGATCTTCTAATACAACAAATTGAATTTAAATAAAATTTGCATTACTAAAAGTTTAAATTCTATTAGTTGCTTGTGTTACAAAGTATCCTACAACTCTGATGCCAAAATAAATGAATTTTCTTTATAATAACAGTGTATGTTAGATTAATAAAATATTACTTCATGACTAGATTCAAGATTTCTTCAAATTACCTTATTCTCCAAATTCTTCTTGTTAGCTCAACTTTTACCTAATTATTTGTCTCACTACTCTCTTATTGACTGTCCTCATATCTATACATTTACCATTTATGATGCATTTAATCATTTGTTTCATTTTACTTAAATTATTTTTTGTGTGTTCATATAGCTTCTACCAACAGTTATATCTCATAGTCTATTCTACTGTCTCTATAGTTCCCTTTTTTTGTATAGTAGGAATATAAAAAATATTATCTTTTTGAAAGCATTGAGTCTGGTATAAAGGAGTTGGGAACTACACTTTTTTTCAGAAATTATATGAGTCAGAAAATGAAATTAATTGTTATAAACCTTAAGGAATATATGATTTGATAAATTATATGCATAAATGGTTTAGTTTTTCTAGATTCATCTTTTTATTTGAATTCTAAAAAGTTTCCAGCAAATGTGTTATCTGACTTAAATTTTCTCAGATAGAATTTCTCAGATAGAATTTCTCAGAAGACATGATTGTCTTCAATAAAACAGGCCCGCTAATGGTCACAGACATTGTTCTGTAAACTGCAGTCATTTACAATCAAGAGTCATCAGCAATTCATTTCTTCTGAAATAACACTGAGTGCATTTGGGAAGTGTTTTCTGTTGACTAAAGTTTGCAGTGTATAAGTGACAGTACAGACACACTACTTTAGCTTGTATCTTTCTGAAACAAAATAATGTTTCTTAGTTAATTAGCAATAAAAAGAAGTGGGTTTTTAAAAATAAGCTTTAATGACTCACTCTACCAAGGATTATCAGTGGACAGCTTGTAGCCATCTGCTGAAATAAAAAGTATTAAGATATTAGTAAAAGTCAAGAGTCTATCACTCTGTAGAGTAAGTCAAACTTACCAAATTTTGTTCAAAGTGCTCTTTGTACACTATATTCAATTATCATTGCATTTTAGAGAGACATACAGTAAAAATCATTTAAGATAGTTATGTGCCTTTTTAAGGAATTAAACTGTCCAAATTCCTCAATAAACATTTGAGGCATAGTAGATAATGTGCTAGCAATAGGAAAACAAGTGAATGTTAAAAATAATCTCTTAAGAGCCCAATAATCTACTTAAGTGGAGATGATTAAACAAATAACTACACCCAGGGGTAAAATAATCATGGTAAGATGAATATTTATAAATTACAATTGGATTACTTTGTAGGAGGAAAATTTTTCTTGTAAATAAAAAGAAGAAAGTATTAAAGATAAATAAAATTTTTTCTGAGTCCTGAGAAATTAATAGGGTTACACAACATAAGCAAAATAAAAAGATGAGAAATTTCTAGAGCTGTAAAAAAAAAGACTCAGAAAAATCAGAACACTTCTTGTGTTCTAAGAATGGGTTGGTGTGGTGTAGCTGAAAAGCACATAGTCAGCCTTTCCTCAAGGGATTCGTGTGTTCTGAATGTCCTTGTCCTCCTCTTCATTCCTAAAAATGAGAAAAGTGGAAGAGAAATGAGTTGCCTTTCTAAAAAAGTGGATTGGGAAGCAGAATACTGTGCAGTTCTAAAACAAGAAACTGATGACCAAGCTCCCGCGCTACTTTTTCTTAAAATAAGGGAGCCATGGTATTTTAAAGCTAGTATATTTCTGGTCCATACACTAATCTTCTAAAATTTTAAAGTATGCACTGATTTGTGACACAGCTAGAATATATCAAACTTTGTGACAACTGGTTGACTAACAGATGATAAAAGGAAATATAGAGAAATTGTGGAATATAATGAGATTTGTAACATAAAAACTGGTTAACAGATATTAAAAGAGAATTTTATTTTTAATATCTTCAGGGTTTTAAAACTGAGGAAATAGCCTGTGTCACCATTCCAAGGGAGGTGCTGAACTGTTTGTGTAAGGATGAGACTTACAGTCACCCTTATTAAAAACATACAGTGGCAAAGCTGAAGAGGTCAGTTGCAAATTAGAGAAACATTTCACAAAAGAGTTTTTGGTGTGCAAAGATCCCCACCTCTAGATTTCTCGCCATTACCTTTAACAGAATGCAAACTCAGTCTAAAGAACAAGATTGCATCAATCAGAAAGCTTGTATGTGATCAGGATGTGGTTAAGGCTTCGTGTTCTCTAATCATAGATGGAACACAAGCCTTGAAAGAATTGGTTTTAAAATTGTGTCCTAAAGCAAAGATCCTACTAGGGCTTGTGAAGCTTCTCTGAGAAGGGATCCTACTAGGGCTTGTGAAGCTTCCCTGAGAAGGGATCCTACTAGGGCTTGTGAAGCTTCCCTGAGAAGGGAACAAATATCAGGTACTCAGAGAAGCTAGGAATATCCAGCAGCAATACACCCTTCTCTCAAAAGATTCTGAGCAATCCGTGTTGAACTGTGTCTCCAAGAGCCTATTGAAGTCAGCATGGCAACAACAGTCAGTCTGACAGCTCTCCAGATATCCAGAGATCGCTGAAGCCAGCTTACGAAAGAACTTCCAGAAACACATATCCTGTCTACACAAAACTCTGGCTTCCATCCTTTTAAACTCATGGCAATAGTGGACTGTGTGGAAGGATGAATACACCAACAGAATAAAGAAGCCAATGGCCACGATGCCTTGGCAGTATACTTCCCAAACTAAAGGGAGGGAGAAGAGAAGCTTAACTTCCAAAGAAATGAGGATTTTTAGAGTTGTTAGTCCATGTGCCTGACCATTTTGATCTAGTCTGGTTTTCATGAAATTTGAAGTCTTTTGATAGCTGAGAAAGCCCTAAAGTCATAGAGTCTACCTTGGGTTATACAGAATGATGATGAAGAAGCAGAATGTAAAATGCATTAAAAGGTACTCTCGTGAGAAATGTTAAAAAGCCGTTTCATCCAGCAAGTCACAGAGGTTCACATTAATGGTTTCGCTTGTAATAAGAAGCATTTACTGTAATAAACAGTAAGGTATCAGTGCGGTGTTCAGCGGTAAGTTTGAGATTTAGAATCCTGGCTTAGGGGGATATTCACTAGTGATTCACATCCATTGTACAGAGCATAAGAATCTCAAAAGGAATGAGGACTAAGTGAGTTGTTCTGTTTGGAAAATCAACAAGGTTAGTGGAGTGGAAGACAAGACGCTGAGTGAAAAGTGGGTAGCTTTTAATCAACGTACTAAAGTAATAATCTGAAGTAGCTGTAAGAGCCCTTGTATTAGGGTCCTCTAGAGGAAAAAATCAACAGAAATAGATGTATAATTATTCAAGGCAAATGATGGAGTAGGCTTAGGTGAAGGGGTCCATGCTGACCTCTTGTGTACTCACAAGCCAGAGAACTGAGTACCTGTTTAATCAAGGAGATGGACTCTGGGTGGGGTGCTGCAGCAGCCCAAGATCAAAGGCCTGCAAGATTTCTGGTCTCATTTTGCTTCGGCTGGACAAACTGGAGCACAGGAAGTTGATGTCTACAGGTGTCCACAGCACAGCAAAGCACAGATTTGCTCAGGAAGATGGAGCTCTTTAAAACGAGAACACCCGCATCTCCATCTCCTTTTCCATTTTGCCCTGTCGAGGGTACAAGTCTAAAAACTGCTGCCACCCAGACCTGGAGTGGGTCTCCCACCTCAGTTTGCTGGTCTGCATGCCATTCATTCACAGACTCACAAATATTCCCACTTATATTTCTCATCATCTGAATGCCTTTTGCTTCCTAAATCCATTCCAGATAATTGCTCACGTAATGGATGGGTCAATCATTCTTGGTAAATAATGCACGCAGTAGAGAACATTTTTCTTTTCAGAGGGAGGAATAAAGTTAGGCCCATATTTTTCCTGCTCCATAGTCCCCGCACCACTCTTGCTTATCTTTCTCTTTTCTTTACATCTGAAACCACTTTTATTTTGATCATCTCAAGTAGATACATAAACTAAGAAGTGAATATATTAAGGCACAAAATGTCCAGAAATTGCAACATGTCTGGTACTTTTGTGCAGAACTGAGGAACAATTCCGACATCCACCATTTTTATCATCACTCTTTTTGAATAGAATTCCCATTCAGTTGAAAATAGACCTTGCGCACCGAACAACACAGGGCACAGAAAGAGGCTTGTGCCTAACGATCTATACAGAAATATAATCAAGCAGTAATTGTAAACCTCACTGATATGTGACTGCAGTAGAGTGTTAATGAAATTTCACAGCAGTTGTAGTAAGATGGTGCTGGTTATTAAAGCTGACCCCCTTCAGCAGAGTAAATTGCCTTAGGTTTTAATATTATTCTGACAGGATCCTTTATTACTTTTTCTGAAATCAATATTGACACACACAGAACACTGCAGAAAAAGCTAAACAATGCAGTATTTTCAACTGTGAAAATCTGAGCAACAGGTGGTTTATATTTTTAGTTTCTACACATACCATGCACTCCAAACAAATTATATGTGACACATTGAAAAAAGGCTATGCATGCATTAATGCTGTTAAGTATATTTCATGTAGACTTCAACTTTATATCCAACAAATATAAAAGCAAGTACAATCTCCTATCACTTTTAAAGGCATCCTAAAATGGATAATACGGAAAGGTTAGTCTATAGTTATAAAAAGAACATATACATTGGTTTTATTTCCATGCAAAGACAACTTCAGGTATGCTGCATAATATTTTTGATAAATTGAAAGCAAAAATTGGGATAAAATTTAAAAAGCAGAAGTTAAAAGCAGAATGGGATAAAAATTTAACATGTAAAATAGACTCTAAAGACCATTTCATTGATACACATTTCATAAGTAGAAAACCTAGAGTTCCTTTAATTAAGTGAATTAATCAGGGTCACCTAGTTAAATGGAAACAAGACCAGATCTAATGTCTCTGGCAAGTCGGATTCACCAAATCATTCTTCCTGCTATTTAAAATTAAACATTTCAACCAGTAACATGACTTAGCATGCTCAACAATGACTTAAGTAGCAAAATCCAGTGTGACAGAATAAAAGAAGATGGAAGGAGATAAAGATATTTGCTGCACACACATAAAATAAAGAAGGAATTGTTATGATAGCTCTGGTTTTGCTTTCATAATTGTTGACATGATCATAGAAGGTACATTATTCATTCTATATTCTATTTGTCTTTATAAATACCTCAGCTGGCCATGGTTCTTTACATGGTGAAATAACCCAAAACTTAATTTCTAAAGGGTCTGGGCCATCAGTAAACCTGCCTACACTGCACTGTAGTTTTCCATTGCACTAATCACAGTACGTAGTAATACTAAAAGACATTTCAAGATTCTCTTATTTTCTGAGCTTATTCTTCCTTACTTCCATTATATAGTAGGTGTCCAATTTCCCCTTGGTAGTGAAGCTGTATTAGACAGCATTATAACTCCATTATTCATCAATTGATTTGAGTACATAAAGGGTCAAAGTCCTCTGATGACACTCTTAACTTCTAACACCTGGTTTTATTAGCCGAGTCTGGAACTTGCAATTCCTGAGGCAGGAAGGTGGCTGTACACCCTATGCTACACAGCATTCCATGGTCACCTATAGGCATGCTTATTCAGGTCATAAAAACAATGCTAAGAATAACATAATAATGTTAAAAATTTATTGTCTTGTGAGGATTCATTAATAGCTTTCCAGAATCACATGTGTCTCATGGGCCACAAGATCAACATATCTGAAGCACACAGCCACCTAGCTCATTTTTCTAAATATGTTGCTGATCAGTAGTATTCAGTGTAGGTATTTTGCTTATTTTTATGCTACAGCTTGGAGTGTTACTGCTTTCTGCACTCTTGGAAATAGAGCTATTAACATATTTAAATCATGTTAGCATACAAAGTCAATTTCAGAAATCCCAGAAGCAATTTAGAAAACACAGCCTTAAAATTCTGTTCCTGTAGAACCACTCTCAATACCAACATTTGTATTAGTCTGGAGTCTACAGAGAAATACACACACACAAACACACATGCATAAACAAATATATGCATACGCATTTATTGTAAGAGTTGGCTCATGTATTAAAGGGGTTGATAATCCCAGAACATGAAGTTGGCAAGCTAGAGATACAGGAGGGCTGCTGTTTCTGCTCATTTTGAAGCAAGGACAGATGTCTTGGCTTGAGGACAATTAAAAAAGGAATTGAGTTTTATTTGTCGTGCCATCTTGTTCTCTGTAAACCTTCAATAAATAGAATGAGGCCCTTTCATATGAGGAAGGACAGTCTCCTTGCTCAGTCTGTTTATTTAAGTGGTGGTAGCATCTAGAAACACCCTCACAGACATGGTCAGAACCATGTATGACCAAATGTTCGGGCATGCCACTAACTAGGCCGTGTGACATATGTCAAAAGACAAGCACTCTCTGAGGAGTCAATACACTTTGCCCCATCTTTTTCACACAAGTAAACTGTGTTTTCAATGCAGTCGTAGTTGTCTCAGTGGCCCTGTGTTCAAATTTTCTTTCAGGTCTGCATTTTCCTATGACTGTCAGCTGTAGGGCTCTTGTGTCAGCTCTGATACATTTTATTGTGAACTTTACTGGTTTGTACCATATTCTCATTTGCCAAAAGCAACCTCACAAAATCTGCATACTCTGCTCCATTGTTGGCTTTTGCTATTTGGACTTTCAGCCTCCATACTTGTGAGCTAACTAAATCTCGTCTCTTTATAAATCTCAGGGCTTTTATTTATCTTCATGAAAAGGGACTAATACATTTTTTAGAAGGCTACAACATGACCATCTTCATTCTCTGAAGGCTTAATTCATAAGCACACTATTGAGTTCCATTTCTTTGTGACTTTTCCTCTGTTAGTACTTTCCATCATCCTAGACATAAATTTCCCTTAAACATTTTTTTTTCTATTTTTTTCCTGATTTCCCATTCCTACATCTTTTCTTTTCATGATTTTGCATTTGTTCTTTTGGTTCTTTACTTCTCCTAGTTATGACTCACAAAGTCTCTCTGTCTCTGTCTCTCTTTTTCTTTCTCTCTGTATTTCATCTTTTGTCTTTAGATACTTTTACATGTTTTCCAAAATTCCTTTGTGTAACATTGAAAAGAAAGCACCAACAATATGTAGAACCAATTACCTAAGAACAACTAACTTGTTCTTCTGGAAAATTTCACTAAAGCTTGCAAATGTTCAGGGACCTCTTGTGATTAATCATGTGGGTATGAATTAAAGTAACTAATATATTAAAATGCATTCTGAAGAAAAGAGTTATGTAATAACATGGAAAATAAATTACATTGTCAAAAGCTAAATTGATTAGTTTGATTTCATGGTAGTAGGCAAATATATAAATTAAATGGTGAATTATAATTCCTAAGCTTTACATAAAATTCTCTTTAATTTTGTGTAAAAGCATGACAAATAATCTTTAGAAACTATGAAGCACTGCAATTATATTTATGCTCACTAAGCAGCATAGCATAATTGTTGGGCTACAGTTTCAGAGTTTTCATGTACGTGACACTGCTGAGCCATCAGAAACCCAGTGCAACTATACTTGTCAACTACCTGGGGACCCCTAGGGTCCAGGAGGATGCATACATTTTACAAGATTTCTCACTCTTTTACATTATTTGTGCAGAATTTATCTACTCTTTCCACTCTAAAGATGTATTTTTATTGATATTACTTCAGTAATTTTAGGCTTTAAAAGAAATTGATGATTAAAAATTTTTCTAAATATTTAAATATATTGGGAAGATAGCTATTACCTTCCTATTAATCTGTTGTTAAACTCTTTATACATAAAAATAAGGATCTGATGAAATAAATGTTTCCTTTATTCAAACAATGTTGTTGTCTCTTCTCTCCAACAGTTAAAATATCTATTTATTTGTTCCAATAAGATTATGCAAACAACATATACGTTGAAATTTTAGCATATAGGATTTAATCTGGAAACTTTCCTCCCAGTAGATTCTTTCAAATAACAGATTACTATTTGTGGATAATTTGTTATCTGATAGGCTACATAACATATATTTTATAACCTCACAGGTATTTAAATGGCTTCTCTTTGGAGAAAGAGATGCAGACAAAATGACTCTGAATGCCAGTTTTTTATTCTGGTGTGAAAATTGCACTTGTGAGAAAAGAAATATCAAGCATGAAACACAATTTCTTCTTTAATCTTCATAAATAGCTCAAAGGTTTATTTGGTTAAAACATTGACTCTTTTGCATTTTGACATGGAAATATTGTTTAAAATGAGACCGTTTACTTAGCATCACCATTAGTTTGGTGTTTTCTTTCCAGTTTTTATTTTTTATTAGGACATGTTTTGCAGTCCATAATGATTACATTTGCTGTGAGTTGTTCCTGTACATGACGTATCTTAATTTTTTCCCCTCTCCTTCCTCCCTGCGTCTTTCTCCTTTTGAGAAACACCTATGTGCTTATTTATTGTCTAGCATATTTTAGTCTTTGTATTTCAGTTTCTCATGTACAATGTTAATTTGGTTCATGAACTTAATTTGTTTCATGACTCAGGGAAACATGCCCACATTCTTATTCATGCAGGAAAAATGGCCATGGTCATGGTCATCTGACCGGAGCCGCGGGAGACAGGAGACCAAACTCGAGCAGGATCAGCTCTCAAACTTTATTGCGTACAGCGAACCGGACCTAACAAGGTCCGCCACCCTCAGTGTTGGTTCCTCTTCCGCCCGTTGGGGGCAGGAACAGCCTCTTATAAGGGGAAGCAGTATCCAATCACAGAGAAGCGCGTCTAACAAGCTGATAGGCTAGCGTCACGGGTAACTGGGCAGACATGACAATTTGGTGGGCTTGTTCAGGCCGGGAAGAACCCGGAAGCAGGAAATGGGCGCCATCATAGGCAGCTTCCCACAGTCATCACCAGATGGAGAGCTGTCTAACAAAAACAAAATTTTGTCATGTGTTTCTGTTTGCAAATCAAATTGCTTGCAAACAAAAGCATTCATGAACCACGGTACCACTGTAAGAGAAATTATGCAATACTTAAATTTGAGAGTTTGATTTATTTTGATTAGCATTATGATCTCAAAGTGCAGTCATTTTCCCATAAATGAATCAAGTTTATTATTCTTTATGGAAAATAGTACTTCATTGTGTAAAAATACATTTTTATCATTCATTTATCTATTAATGGACATATAGGCTGATTCCAATATTTAGCTATTATGAGTTGAGCTTCTATAAATACAGTTGTTTTGTGTTTTCTTAAAACCTTGTAAATGTTGTTACATTGTAATTACTTCAAAAACACTTTTAGGTAGGTCTTATCACCCAGGTTTGTAAGTGTGAAAGACAAACCTCAGAATGGCTCTTTACCTTGACTGATGCTGCTTAGATAAGATTGAGTTGTTTAATAATACAATAAAATTAATTTGTTAAGCTTCAGATTTTAAAGTGTATCTTTGAGACACTTTATCTGATTCTATGTGAAATTAATTTGTAAAAGCAAGAAAGAAATAAATGAGTTGAAATCATGTGCTGCGTTTTGGATATGGTTTGTCTCTGGAAGGTTTATCTTCATGCTCATCCTGGATGCTGACTCCAGTGTGATGGTCCCCTGAAAGAGATGCTTGGCTCACTGGAGACCCCAGCCTTGGAAGGGATGAATGCCCCACCTGGAAGGCCTGATATTTTTTACTGAAAAAACAGGGTATGGTAAAAGAAGCCCAGTGTTCTCAGCCTGGTCTGCTGTGTCCTCTCTTGCTATGTGATCTCTTCCAACTGCGCCACTGGCCACTATTTCAGGTAATCATCCTGTGGTGTCATCTGCCAAGTTGTGGTGCTACCAGGGAACCATGATTAAAACCTAGCTCTTCAGAACCCACTTGTTATGAGGACGTGTATTATTACCTACAGAACCAAAGATGACATGATGATAGCATGTGTGAGTGCAGATGTTTCAAATGCTGTGGATTTATCAGGCAAATTATCACACATTCTTCTATTAGTATCTTATCTTCACCAGGTAAATTATCAGCATGCATAATTCTTTCTACTGAAAGACGTCACTCATGTATTTTGGTGCATGTTAGAAAATGCCATTTGGCAATGAATTAGTCTAGTCAGAATTTATCTTTTTTCTAAATATTACAAAGTTTTTGTGTGTATAATATGTTCATCTAAAGTATAATATTTCTTTGTCTTTTATTTAGACATCTATGTTCATATTACACAGGTTGAACCATTGAATTTTAAGTCATCAGTGGGGTTTGTTCAGAAAACACATCCGCTTTCCTTTCAATTTCTAGTTTCTTAATGTCTGAGACACAGATAGGACAGCTGGCACACCAACGATCATCTTGCAAATATATGAATAAAGAACACTCATAAGTAAGAAAGAGCAGATATTATAAGGGTCATGGGTTCCTAAAAATGGTATTGAGGATCCTTTACAGCATTGCATTATCACTGAAGTGTGAAATTGTCCTATGTTACAGAAAAATAAATCATTGCTAGCTTGAGAAAGAGAAAATATTACCCTTTTTCCTAACAAAATGAACTCAGAAATCTTAGTGACTTAATGCAGTGCAGATTAATTTTCTCACACTGAGGAAGTCTAATGCTACCCTCCAGTCACTTATATACTACTACATTGTTTGAGGTGTGGCCATGAATACTACTGCTGTCTGCACAGAGAAGGTAGTCAAAGTGTCTGTCCTTTTATTTTAGGGTAATGTTTATTTATCAACCCTAAATAAAAGGATGATTATTTATTTTATTTTGGGGTTGATATTAATTTAGAGTTGATACGTAGGGTGCACTTTTTCATCAAAATGCAAATGATTGGGACTCTTCATCTGGCCTATTTCACTTTTGCAAACCTTGTGTGCTTTTCCTGAGACTTTCCCCAACATTTTATTTAGACTTCTGTAGTGATTTCGATCTTTATTGTTGCCCAAGGCCGTACACTAAAATCCTGGTAGCCAGCCTCTGCATCTCTCAGAAGCAGTGGGACGCGTGGGAGGTAGTGGCTAGGAGAAAGAAGTTAGGTCATGGGGAGCAAGGCCTTGAAGGGAGGTGGGGAAGCTCACGCTTTTTCTCTCCTCCCGTTTACCATCTGCCATGAGGTGAGCCACATCCTCTGCCATGCTGCTGGGTATCTCCAGATACCCAAATGCAACAGTGCCAAGTAACTGTGGACTGAAACCTCTACAAGCATGAGACAAAGTTAAGTTTTCCTCTCTTACATTGTTTTTCTCAAATATTTTGTCACAGCTGCAGTAAAACTAACACAATTACCAACATTTGGTCTTGAAGTTATAAATAATATTTTCAAATTTTGACTGTAACTGCAGTGTTGTTTCCTTTTTTTATGGTAGTTATTATGGCTTTTCTTTTTTTCTGTATTACTAAATTAATGAACTCTTCTAAAATTAAAAAAAAATGTGATTGCTAAACTTTCTAGTTCAAATTCATCTTTTGAAAGTTTGTTAAATTTTGTGTTTGTTATGGCTTTATATGTATAATGTCTCCAAAAGTCTCATGCTCAGAGATGGAGCATTGTTGGAGAGGTGGGATTATGACCTGAAGAGTGTATTCTTATCCCCAATCTCTGCCTTTTCTTTCTGCTACTTGCTGCCACAGACCAAGAAACTTTCTTCCCCTATGCACTTCCTCCAAAACTATGAGGCAAAAATAATCTCTCCTCTTTTGTGTTATCAGAGTTAGGTATGTAGTCCCAGCAATGAGATAATGACTAATATAGCTACTACCTTCATTATTTTTTCTATTTGTATTTTTAAAGATCATTTTGTTATGCTTTTCTAACTTGTCATATATATTTGCTTTGATGACATTTTAAGCTCTATTTTATTTGTTTCCGAATATTAGAAAGTCAAGACTCTTATTCCAATTAATTTCCTATGAGACTATGCATAGCAACTCAGTGTGCAAAACAATCATTGCTTCCCTTCTGATTTTCTGTTTTATTCAGTGGTATGACCTCCAGAAAACTGGATGACAGGTACTTGGTTGGAAAATATCATCTCTCTATAAAAACAGTGTGTAGGACAGTTCCTACTTTGTGTGCAGGTCAGCTTGTAATAATACTTATCCTCCATTTGTATAGAAGACACAGGGAACTAAAATTTAGCTGTCTAATTTTACTCAGCTACCCTACAATGTACAGCCTCATTCAGCAAACTTTGGAGAGCTGAGGTGGTAGATATTATTTATCTTTAGCAGAATCAACTATTGAGCCTTAAAGTAATGGCTTTTTCTTTTAATTCTTCTTAGGACGTTCCCTTCTAATTTTGCTAGACTGCATTACAGAAGAACTACTGTAAAATTTAAGTGTGAAAATTATATTCTCTTGTAATGTACAAATTTTTGATAAATACATTGACTAAATGTTGGGTTTGATAAATAAATGGTTCTGGGGTAGGGGATAGAAGGGAAAAGAAAACATGAGAAAAAAGAGGGTAAAACAGAAACAAAACATTCTAAATAAGAAGAGAAAAAAGGATTGAAGAGAGAAGAGGGGGATGGGAAAAAAAGAAGAACTAAGATATGTCCTATACACACACATCTTTGTGGTGAGTGTGATCATTATGTATATCTAAATTGTACCAATAAACTTAATGAATAAAAAGGGGGAAAAATAACAGCCAAGGGATGCTTTGCTCTAAATCTGTAATGCAGTTATGTTAAGTTTCCAGGTATAATTTTGAATAAATAAATAAGTAAATAATAGTTCTGAAGAAAATCCTGATCCAAGTGGTATTGCTTAGCCCAAATTTCCCTGACCAATGAAAATGATGCAACAATATTTGCAGGCTAACTTAAGAGGTGGCTAACAAATTGTACATTCTTACACATCAAATGCATAGTCAAAGTGTTTATAAAATGTTTCTGCATTATTTCCTCTATGAATGTCATGTACAAGTTAAATCGCCTGAAATTCTTGTGACAGCATTTCTGGAGGGAGCAGCCATATACTGTGTTCAAAAGCAATCCAGTGTCTCTGCTGTTAAAGACGTAATTTAAGGAAATTTCCAAGATTATTGGGAAAATATAATTAAGTCTTTTGAAGTTGTAATTTTTTTGAAAGCAGTGTTTTAGCCACATTTGGTTCATGGTGCCTCATTATATATCTTTTAGTAACTCACTTCTAAATATTTATTTATTGTGGGGTTTTGATTCATGGATGCATAGTTCTTCATTTTCTAAAGTAATTGTTTCCTGATGTGTACTTTGGATATTGTATTTTAAATTTAATTACATGACAGAGTATGGGGGATATAATTTCTATTCTTTGGAATTTGTTAACTATTTAATGACCATTATATAATAAATTTGTTAAAAATGTTCTCTGCGTGTTTGAAGAATATGTAATCGTGAATGCAGTGCTCTGTATAACTTATCTCTCTCTTCTTCTATATTTATAAAAATTAGCATTTTAGATGTTCAAACTTGTCAATTTTTGTCTACTTAATTTTTCTATTACATATATTAAATTACCTGTTGAATTTGGTAGTTCTAGTAGATCTGCTTATCAATTTGCAAAAAGTTGCCTCAAACATCATTAAAATCATTTCATCATTTTGGCAATGGAATCTTTTGTTGTAATAGAAAAAACTATAGTGAATCCATGTCGGTATTTTTTTTACCTTAAGATCTATTTGGTATGATACTTATATTGGCTCCATTTTACTTGGGACTAAGCATTATATTTTATCTGCTGTATTTATTCATATTGTACCATTATGTTTGGAAATTTGTCTTGAAGACAGACGGTAGAGAATTTCTCTTTATCCAGTTTGAAATTTTTGTCTCTTCATAGAAACATTTAGTTCACATACATTTCCAGATATTGTTGGTATGTTTTGATTTGTATCTACCACTTTATTTTATATTATAATGTTTACATGTTTCTAGATAATTCTGGCTCCAGGCAAGCATCATGTATTTTTTTAAAATGGGATATCTTCTATCATATCTTATATTTTTCTTCACCTTACTTTTTCAAGTTTTTATATTAAATCAATGATCTTCTTTGTTCTACATGTTTAAAGGACTATGAATTTAAAATGTCTCCAGGTGCTTTCCACTTTTCCATGATTATACTTGTACAAAACTTCAGCATTCTTAACATTGAACTCTACAACTATTTTTTATTTCATTTGAATATTCTATTTTCCTAAAATAAACTATTTATTTCATAAATTAAAAATAATTTTAAGATTTTAAAATATAAAATATTCAAAGAATCTTGTGATTTACATAATTATATGTGCACATTTAAAATAATTAGAGCACAGGAATATTTTGAAAGCTAACCAATTTTATTGAGTATGTCAGATTTTGATTTTAGATTATCTGCTAAAATCACTTTGCATTTCTCAAAATAAAATGTGAATAAATTAATGCACTTTGTACAGATAATTGTAATTGCCTCCTTATTCAGGTCAAGGGTTAGATTTTATAAACTTCTCAGCAATATTTTATAAAATTGCTGATTGAAAAACAAGGGAATGTAAGCATGGAGAGATAAGAACTTTTCAATAAACTTTGCTGGTCTGTTCATTCAAGGAGTGAACTGCTTTTACAGAGAAAGCCCCAAGCCTCCTTAGCTCAAATTTACAAGTGTTCATTTTTTGCTTAGTTAAAACCCAAATGACTGTCCTAATTCTAGAGGGCTGTTTTCTTAAAAAATGACTTAAATAATCATGTTTCTCTTATTCTCTGATCCTACACAACGCAGGAGCCTGCGCCTGATCACAGGCCGGACACATGCCTAGCTAACATGGGCCAGAACAGGGATGGTGGCTTCTGTTCTGAAGGAGCCAATCATCCATTTTTCTGGAAGCGAGGTGGTGAAGGAAGAAACCAGGCTGCCGTCCTGTGCATGCGGGCAGTGAAGTGAATTTTGCAGACACATCTAGCTGTTGGAAACTTAGTCAATTTTCCCTCTGCAGTCAAGTTGATGGTTGAAGTTATGGAAAACATTTGTACTTTTGTATTTCACAGTAGTGTAAGAAGTGATATGAAAAAAAGATAGTATTTCATAATCACTGATATTGCTTACAGAAAAATAAATGTTAGGCATCTCTAAATTAAATTTAACCCATTTGTTTGGGGAAATGCTTATATTTTACACTGTACACAATTTATTACATACATACAAACCAGGGTTTTATTCTAACTGAAAGTAACAAGTAGAGGTGATCCAACTTCTGTTCCCACACAATGATCTAAAAAGTGGTCTGTGGGTCAACAGACGTGTAACCTCGCAATCAATATGCTTAATATGCTGAATATCAATACTGCTTGCATATTAGAATCATTTACAGAAGACTTTTTAAATGTATATTCTTGGCCTCTCCATTAGAAATGTTGCTTTAGTTGACTGGGGTATGGGTTTGGTATTTTTTTTCCCAAAATGTTCACAGAAACTATTTATGTATAGTAGGATAGGCAGCTAGTAAAATAAAAAATGTTGATTTTATAATGAAAATTCAAGTTATTTATCACCACACTTACTATTACCATTTATAATTGAAAGGCGACTGTAGCATGAGGGCATGAATTAAAAGAAAACCCTATCCCAGACAGATATTGACTTACTGTACTTCACAATCAATATGATCGCATTCAGATGTGCCGAGAGATCCATATAACCCTATCCAGCAGGCTGCATGCGTGGGCCAGTCAAGCTTACCTGTCAGTTTGACTGCCTTGAGAGCTCTCCATGGAATTAGTAAAGCATACTTCTAGGGCTGTCTGTGGGACACAGAGGAAGGATTGGGGGTCTGTATCTGCTCTTGGCCCTTTTCTCTCTGCTGCCATGAACTGAGCATCTTTGGTCACTCATGTTCTGCCTTGAAGTGCCTGCCTCGGAGCCAACCAACCACAGACTGGAACCTCTGAAATCATGAACTAAATGAACTTTCCTTCCTTTAAATTGTGACTAATAGTTACATGTTCTAGAGATTAGAAAGCTTTTGTTGTAGTTAGGGGTTGTACAGAGAACAATTAGGATGTGGAATTTACAATATTGTTTTATGATGGACACAGGAGTTAACGCAAGTAAATGCAGGAAATCTATCTGCAACACCAAGAACACAGAATATTTAGTCAAGGGCCTGAATCCTACAGCAGTGCCCACATGAGTCCAGATGAAAACCTAGGGCTCATGACAATGCCTCCCATGAGTCCAACCAGAGGTCTAGAGCCCAAAAGAAGGTACTCACGCCAGTCTCTTTTCGGCCTTCCCAACACATCCATAAAGGACAGTGATGGAAGCCAGAAAGTCCATGCCAGTGGGGTGAAGGAGCTCTGCTGATAGGTTGAGGATTCTACGCTGGAGCTGAGAAGTCACACTCACAACAAAGACCAGGGCTATCCTGAAAACACCACAGCCATCCTCAGTGACACGGAAGCCCCAAGCCACTCCGACGATAAGCACAGTTGAGTATATGCAGGAAGCCTGCGTGATGAGTTCATCTTGGAGCCCAAGCAGCACATGTCTTCCCCTCTGGAACCAGGAAGCAAGCCTCGATGTGAGGACCAAAGCTTCTCCAGGAGAACCAGTGGCTCAAACAGCAACTCCTTGGAGAACCCACAATGCCTCAGTGTGACAATGCATTAATGCCTCCCTTCTCCACCTCTCAATTTATGCTGGCAACCTTCCTCAGGTGGAGCATCTGTGCTCGGCGCCATGCTGATGTAATCCAGCTGGTGTTAAATTGACCACCAGTTCTTAATCCATAACAGCTTTCAAATAATGCTTTGTAATGATCATCTGAAATTTAAAGCTTAAAGATAATTATAGAGCTTTCAAATAACAAAACTTGGAGCTCCAGTGGTGCAATCAGTTAGTGAGCCGTACTTACACAGAATAGCAAAACAAATCAATTAGATCACGTCATTAGGTAAAATAACACTGCATAACTTGTGACCTTAGAATTTTAGGTATACTACACACACACACACACACACACACACACACGCGCGCACACACACGCGCGCGCGCACACACACACACACATACAAAATATATCTCACACGAGTTGAAACAAAAAATACCATGAAGTCATCTCAAGTCACCTAAGTTAATTAGAAATGAAGAGTTAGTTTTCTCATTTAAGTATAATAACCTTTTGCTGCCATGTTTTTATTACAAAAGTTACAATTTTAAACAAGTGGTGGGTGATACATTTCTTCCCAGGCAGTGATCTGAAAGGGACTCAAGCAGATGGGAAGGCACCATCTAGGCTGCTTTGAGCAGCCTCCTCTCTCCGAGCCCAGAAAGCCTTCTCCAAGAAAACAGGGAGGGCAGACAACAGGCAGAAAACTCTTTATAGTTTGAAAAATGAAGAATGAGCTTCCTTAAGTGTTTTTTTTTTCTTTTCTTTCTTTTTTTTTTTTTTTTTTACAGATTACCAATACAATTTTTAGGAATAAATCTTGTGTAAATTCTAAAAAAAGGGGAAAAAAGTCAGTTCAGACAGTAACATGAGAAAGAGAAATTTTGTTATCAACAATAAAGAGGTAGTATAAATTTGCACCATACCAAGACAGCTAAGAAATATTTGCAGGCCCTGTGATATCTATTTTTCATTTGTGTCCAAAACACCTCCTGAAAGGCAATTAGCTCACAAAATTATTCTAAGCCCATGTTAGATGTGGATGTTTCATTGAGATAAGAATTGCTGCTTTAACTGGCCACAATTTGTTACTTATGGCCATTTGCCAACTGAAGCGAATATTGGAAGGTCTCCAAATTTATATTTATTTTTGTGCAATATATGCAAAAGTTAAAAGCCTCATTTCAGGGCACCAGACTGATCACTTTTGACCGAATTTATGTAAACTTTTAAAAGAACTTTTAGACGTATTTTTTTTTTTTACCATCAGCTCCCCCAGTATACTGAATATTTATTGTTTTGAAAAATGGAACACATTTCATGTTGCTGTTGATCCATTAACTCTACTTCAGACAATAAAGACTGGTTGGTGATGATTATACTGAGAATTCACAGGCCTGACAGTCATTAGGAAAGGCTTCACTGACAAGGGCCTAGAAAATATAACGGCATCCGTAACAACACCAAATGCTAGAAAGAGGTAGTTCAGTGCATGTTTCCGTATTATTTTTTCTCATGTTAACCCTAACAGTCCTCAGATTCTATCCTCTTGTTCCTTCCTGGGAAAGTTATTAGAATGTAGCATGGAGGAAATCATTCTAAAATTTGCTAATTATAGAAGCTGATTTCTAACTTGTTAGAAGCTAAAATGTTACAAATTTTCCTCTTAATAAAATCTATTTTGGAAAGAACTTCATTTCTGCGAAATAAGCATCTCTCGTCCTATATATTTTTATACACTCATTTTTAGATGACTTAGAGATCACTTAACACTGGGCCACAGTTTTTCTTCTCCAGCTGGCAAGCATAGGCTTTTGTGTTTCTCCTTTCACTTCTCCACATATATAGAGTGAAAATTATCCTATCCAGACTATTAATGGCTAAAGCACATTTATGTTTGCAATGTAGAGCTGAAGTTCCAGCAGTTAATCTAAAAGGTCAGTTCATGAAGGATTACCTAAGCAAAGTTTAACATATAAAAGTTAAAGATTGTGCCCTCCCTGCTGGACCCTCTGTCACAGCATGTTTACTGTCTCCACAAGGCCATACGGCTGGAGGAAGCATTAAGAGACAGGTGGAATTGCTGGCAGGGTCAGAGTCTGACTCACCAGCTGTGTGTTCACAGTAAACCAACTGGCCTGCCTATTCAGTGGTACAATTTATCAGTAACGCTAGGTCACACTGTGGGTGGAATTTGAAAGTCTCTTTGTTTTTAGTAAAATACTTTTTCACTAAATATTTGAGCATGATGGCTGCATTTTATTTTATTTTTTATGATATCCTGTGAGAGAGATAAATAGTAAAGATCACGATCCTTGCCTTGTGAAAAAAGTGTCATCATTGAAGGAGATCTATTTTACCAACTGCAAAATCAAAACCGACTTCATAAGAATATTTATCCTTGATAAATGCTCTTTCTTTACAGCTGTAATTCAACCTGGAAGGATATGATATATATTATATTATATATTCAAATCTACTTGCAAGTATCCATTTTTGTTTGTTTTCAGAAAAATCCGTATATCTACTGATATCATTAGTGAGACTAACAATACTATATTTCCTCAGATATAGAGGGTGAAGGGGCTATGAAATGGGAAAAAGTTAAATATGCATATGTACCATGTATCTATGTTGAATGCATTCATTATATGTCTTAGTGACTTTTCTCATGTTACTAAGACTAAATGCCCAACATTCAAAATTAAAGGAGGAAAGGTTTATTTAGCTCACTGTT
Organism: Cavia porcellus; assembly: GCF_034190915.1. Taxonomy (NCBI): domain Eukaryota; kingdom Metazoa; phylum Chordata; class Mammalia; order Rodentia; family Caviidae; genus Cavia; species Cavia porcellus. The sequence continues at coordinate 41,720,320 of NW_026947513.1, read as the reverse complement.
AGTAAAGGTTTCAGTCCATTGTCAGTGGTTTCAAAGCAAGGTGGCTCATGGCAGAGGGGCAGCAGTTCATGGTGGCAGAAGACACAAAAAGCAATAAGGAGTGGGGTACCAAGTCTCTCTCTACCCCTTCTACTGTATGCAAACGACCTGCCTTAGGGTGACTATAGTACTCACACCCTTAATGCCAGCGTTGGACCATAAGTCAGTTACAAACTCTAGAAGCCTGGATGAAACTTTTGGGGGACATCTAGAGGCAAACCATATTATGCATCACAAACATATATTATGATATAAATTTTAAAAATAAAATTTTTAAAAATTCATTGAGTAGAGTGAGGTGACACACACCTATAAGTTTAATGCTTTACAAGATTGAGGCAGGTTCTACAAGTGTAATCTAGGCCACTAGTTCAACTTTACTACAATATAAAAATTAAAAAAAGGTCGGGGGACATAGTTAAGTGCAAGCACCTGGGTTCGATCTCCAGCAATGCAAGTGCATATCTGTGTGGGTGTGTGCACACACATACAGACACACACACACACACACGCACACAGTCACAATTGAAAAGGAAAAACAATATTGTTTAAAATTAGCTAGTGGAAAAATGTCCAGTCAAAATTTAAGGATAATATTTATGAAATATTTGTAGTTATTTATGAATATGGGACCACTGAGATTGCTGAATTATGCATCATAAAATCCAAAAGCAGTAGACAGCTTGGGCTTGCTTATGATAGTTTACTTGTTATTACTTGTTAACTTCTTGGAAATTTTGAAAGCTTTTGCCTAGACAGCAGCTCTGTGCTTGTGAGATAAGCAAACATTTCTAATCTATTTTGAACTGATCAATGAGTGATGTAATAGGAGTCTGAGACGCTGCAGGCTGTATGATCACAATGGAGCCAGTGGTGGCCCGATCTCCTCTTTCTCCTGTGTCCCTGGAATTGCGGATGATCATCGTCCAAAAAGAGAAGGCTGTGGAGGAGATCTGTGCAGAGGACGAGGAGAAAGGGGTGGAGGAATTCTTCACTTGTCCCAGTGAGATTTGGGACATGTGTAAAATGTGGGAAATGGGACAAATTATTTTTGAAAATCATTACCCAAATATGACTGCTGCAGGAAGGGTGATAAATGTTTAATGACAATGCAATGTGGCATTTCTGTGATGTCCTCAAAAGGCTGCAAAAACCAGTGTAATCAGGTAGACTCCTTATTAACGTTTCATGAAAAGGAAAAGATGCCACAGAGCCAATCTATCCCAGTGATTCCGGTAGTGATAGTGAAAGTCATCCTACACTATGACCCCCCCTCCCCGGCTTTCTCATCTCCCTCTCACTAGAAATGCAGTTTTTCCAAGGTATAGGCTGTCTATTTTCATTATATTTTTGTTATTTTATATTACAATATTATAATCATTTGTATATGAATATTTTGGGTTGTGAAACAAATCATTTGTTTCCATTGTGTCTTGGAGGAAATTCCACTTGATATACAAGCGCTTACAAGCATTTTCTTCAATGAATTATGCTCGCAAATCATGCAAATATATGTTCAGCTAAATGTATTGCATTAAAATAAAGGCAATAACTGTCTAACATTTATTGTTTCCTAATTACACAACTATGTTTTACTATTCTGTAAGATTTTGAGGTTACTGACACTTAGAGATACTCTATGACATTCTGCTACAGAATATCTTTTTTTATTTTTAAAAAATGTATAAGATAAAAGAGGACATAACAACACAGGTCAGAACAGAACAATTTAAGCAACATAGTGTTCCACCACAAGACAACCAAACATAACAGTAGTTATGTGTCTCTTTCCTTGACATATTTGAGTATACCTTCATATACTATTTTCTTACCTCCCCTTGAGAAGGTCACCATAGTAGGTCAAAGTTGGCAATGGTGGGAGTGTTTACACTCCTGAAAGCAGCAAGTCTTACAAATTAGGACCTGATTTATTGTTTAACTCACTGTTGAGGCTGATTTTCAGTCAAGTACTCTTGGGCCAGCTGCCAGTCTCAATAGTTCAGGGAAGTCCTCCCATTCCATACATGCACAACCCGCATAACTGAAGTGTAAAGTATATAATGACCAGCCCTTTAAGAAGAAGTTTGTAAAACTCCAGTCTGGACTTCAGGAAGCCATGAAAAATGTTACAGACCATTTAAAACTGTGTTGTGTCTTTGATCATTCAACGGTGAATAGGATAAAAGAATTAAAAAATGATTCTTCTGTTATGTGAAAAGTATTCATCAAAGAAGATCCTAAGATCATTGACAAAAGAGTAAAATCTTTTTGTTTCAACTTCATCTTGATCAGTAAAACAAACAAAAATATCTATCAACAGCTATGTCACACTATTTATCATCTGTATCCACGCTACCCAGAGATAAAAGAGTTTGTCAAAAAATCAGCAAATTCCATATTGACATACTCATTTAAAATGTTGAAGTTAGAATGGAGACTAATGGATATTTTATTATTTGGATACTTCTTTGTTTCACAAACTTTTGCTTGTAAAACATAATAAACATACATGTCTATACAGTAAGAGCCAAGTTTTGTGTGGCCAAGTGTAATTAATCATTTCATTCCAAAGCTATGTGGCTTAGCTCTCTCAAACTATTCCAAAGATACCAAACTGTGTAATCTATAATTCTAAAATAATAAATACTAAAGTATACTAACATCTAGTACAATGTGGAGTTTTGCTAAATATTATGTTTAGGCTATTATGTCTAAGCTATCAAGTAATTTATAAAATTGGATCTATTTAAGTGGGTTCTTGAATTCATCTGACAGTTATTTGAAATTGAAATATTCACAAAATTTATGCATAAAATCAGAGCCTGGGTACTCTGCTGTCATGTAGTTACTACATCTATCGTGTTTTTAGAAAAAAAATTATTACCTATTTGATATAGACTTTGGTAATAATGGTCCAATTATTCATAAAAAAATTACACCATTTTATACTATTTGGTTTGGTTTTGTGTGCAGAATTATCCAGGAACTGTTATCCAGTGTATTCAGTCCTTAATAGATAACATGACAAATTTAAAAGCCCAGAAGTAACTTTTCAATGCATGTCTTACATTGAAAAAAAATACGGCATATACTATCTTTTACTACAATCAAGAAGCAAAGATTTATTCTTTTCATTTTTCACAGAACAGCAAAAAAATCTCATTAATAGCTTTTCACTATAAAGACCAAATTGCTTCCTCATCTGGGTAGGACTCCAGATGGAGTCAATAATGTCATATTCAGTGAAAGCAATGAAAGGAGACAGACTATAATCTCAAGCTGTATAATTCAGTATTTCAAAGAACTTTGCATTCAGCATGAATCTACAGGGCTTGCACGATGAGCATCTCAGTTGCTGAATAAGTCCCTCGCAATTCAATTCTGAGTTCACTGTTCCCCAGTGTATTTCAGAAATGAGGTTTTAAAGCTTTAATGAAAGTAAATTTCTGTACTCCCCACTTCTGTACACAGTGTAAACAGGTGAAAAGTTGAAAACAATGGAAGCTAAAAGTTCTCAGTAATGTATTGTTTAAATAAAACCAAAACTGAAAATTTTCTGGCTATTTGGTGAAATCTATGTCTGTGTAAAAAAGGAACAGGGTCATGAATGGCTATTGAGGCTGGTAGAGATAATTGACAAAGAGAAGGAGATACCTGGAAAGCCTAGACAATACAAAACAATGCACCAAATGAAGATGTAATTTTTTTTTTTTGTATGGAGAGTGGAACTTACAGAAATTAAGATGAAAGATTTGATCTTCTGTGATTCAAGCTTTGCTGAGGACTTAGCCTAGGAGTTGATGTGAGCTCAAGGATTCTTGGAGCACTGAGGAAATTGGAGTTTCTATGTGTAGATTACTGCCTCGGGTCCCAAGCCCGTTATAATTTGGAACTAGCCTTCTACGCTTTTGTCCTGCTCATGTATAGTAGGACCTTGTAGCGTCTGATCGGAGTACTATCTATGCAGCCTTATAGGATACAAGTGTTAGGGGAAGGGGCCCATGTTAAGTCAAAAGAACAAAATATTTCTTCCAAGATTTTGAATGGAGGTTGTGAATCACCCAGGAAAAGTGTTGAAATTAATCGGTGAAGGTAAGGCTGAGAGTAAGTGGTTATACCAAAAGAGGCTGGATGGCTGGGTCTGGCACTCGGGCACTCTGGCAGCAGTAGGCTGGAACAGTGACAGGTGTGTCAGTCGTGAACATCAAGGGAACGCTGGAATTCTCTAGGGACTGATGAGGCAAGTGGTTATGCCAGCCTGTGGAATCATCTTGGGAACTGTAAGGATGCTAACACTCAGGACACAGCCTGACATAACTGCTGCACTATCTCAAGGCAGGACCCAGACATCTGTGTCCTTTAAAGCTTCCCTGCCCATTCAAATTCAATAAAGTTGGGAAACTGGCATTAACGAAAATTAAAGGGATTTTTCCTTGATTGGACTTTGTAATCACTCCTAGAATTTTGATTCTGTACCCACACACTAGAACCACGTAGGATGCAACCCTCAGATGAAAATTTTTGAAAAACAGGATTTTGAAATTTGGACAGTATCATGTCTTCACTTTTTCACTGACAGAATTCTGAAATAAGAACATTAGCATGGTAAATTCAACTACTAGTACTCTAAGAAAATGAGACTAATTTAATTCTTAAAAGATACCATATTTTTCTTACATTTGAACTTTACATTTGACCTGCCCTCTGTATGTAAAATACATTAAATACAAATTAACATTTCAGGTATAATTATCATTGTGATTTTTTAGACAAAATATCCTATTTGATGCAATTTCTAATGCCAAAGACCTGCTTTTTTAGGTGCTTCTTTAGAAATTAAAATAGAAACTTCCTAAAATCAATTCAAATAAGGACTTTTATGAATTTTATTCTTATTCATTGTCATGAAAGTCAAAGTATGTGAGTAATACTGTACTTGAATTCTCAGAAAGGAAATTGTCACATACATAATTAATGCCCTGAAAGGTTAAATTTAATTCAAAAGTAGATGATTTTCTTTCACTAGGGTTACAAACATGGAAGGTGAATAGTCTAGTAGACTTTCTTATGGAGGGGAAAATTAAAGCTAATGGGCAGCCTTTTTGTTTGTTATGCAGATCCATGAAAATAATTTCTCTATAACAATCAGTTATAAGAGAAAGAAGAACATGATGAGGTGTCTTTAGGATGCTGAGTTTATTTTTCAAAATTAAATAAAATTTTATTTTAACTGGTACATAAATGTATAAAATGGTTAGTGTTAATAGCATGTCATGTTAGGGTTTTTTTTTTTTTTTTGTCTTTTTCCTTTTTATCAGTACCGGGGATTGAACTCACGACTGCCTGCTTGCAAGGCAGGCATTTGTGCCGCTGAGCTAAACCTCCAGCCCCTGTCATGTTAGGTTTTGATACCTAAGTATATAAGTAATGTTAAAATCAGTGTAAGCATATGTATCTTCTTACGTAATTATTATCTTAATGGTAAAAATCATTGAAAATATTTTCTTCTAGCTTTTCAAAATACACAGTCCCTACTTCTATCTGTGGCTATCTTACCATGTAATAGAACACTGGAACGCCCTGCACCTAATTGCAACATAGAATCAACTGATCAAACTTTCGTCCCCCTTCCCAGTCTTTGATTCTTCCTTGCTTTTGGTCACCAGAATTCTACTCTCAACTGCAGTGAAATTAATATTTCAATGTTATGTGTATATTATATACGTGAGTGAGAGCAAACAATACTTTTGTTTCTGTGACTAGCTTATTTTGCCTACCAATGATCTGGTTCCTTCAAAGTTCTTGTGAAATACAAGAATTCCATTCTTTGCATGGCTGAACAGAGGTCCCCAGTGCATCTCCCACAGGAGAAGTTCAAGTGACTGTCCCATCCCCTTCATCATGGGACCCATCAATTGGGCAAACATCAACCACACAGTAGACCCTAAGACACACACAATGAACACTTGAGACTAATGGGATTAAAAAGACCAAATTATTAACTCAAAAAATGAAAATGACAAATGAAAAGCAAAATGCAATCTCAAATGTCCACTGCACAAGGAACAGGTACAGAAGACATTGAAATAGAGGACATTAGAAATCATACATTTGAAATTTTTGAAAAGATAGCAAATGAAGTAAAGAAACAAATCCATGAGGCTGTAGAGGAAATCAGATTAGAATTAATCTCTCATGTAAAGATAGAAATGACAACCTAAATAAAGAGTTGCTCAGCATCACTAGTGAAGACATAGATTAAAAAGTTCAGGATCATGGAAAAATGATGTAAAACTTGAATGAAAAATACAGAAGAGTGGTAGAATGCATGAAACAAACTTAAAGATTTATCTACCACATAAACAAGTCTATTGAAAGCTGGTGAAATTATCTGAATGAAGCTGAGGATAGAATTTCGAACCTTGATGACAGGATCACAGCTAGCAATCATGAAAGAAAAAAAAAAACTTTCAAAAATAATGAAGCAACATGAAATGACAATCCAATAGCTTCAGCTTCAAGATAATGCAAACAGAAACAATATAAGAATAATAGACATCAATGAAGATGCAGGAGTCAACACAAATACCATCACTAAACTATTTACAGAAGTAATAGCAAAAAATTTCCCAAACACAGGAAAAAATCAGATATACAGATAAGTGAGGTTTATAGAACACCAAACAGTGATAATCAAAATAAATCTATACCCAGATATAGAATAATTAAGATACCAGAAACTGAGCTTAAAAATAGAATACTAAAAGCTGTTAAAGACACAACTACTTGTCAAGGAAAACCTATTAGAATCATGGCAGACTTCTTAGAACAAACCCTAAAGACAAGACAAGATTGGAGTGAAGTGTTTTAAGCCCTGAAAGAAAACAACTTTCAACCTAGATTGCTGTATGCTGCAAAGTTTTCTTTGAAAATTGATGGACAAGAACATAGCAGATAGATAACAGCACCTATGGAGGTTCTCTGAGATAGCCAGCTTAGATTCCAGGCATGGTGTGGTGTGGGGAGTTCTAAGCAGGGGGAGATATACCCTGCCAACCCAGGAACAAACTAAGCTGAGAGAAACCAAGTGGAAATGCAATCCCAGTGCTATAACCAGAACAGATAAAATTGCGACACAGAAGCTGGAACCCGTGCCTCTGGAAATCGTGATTTGAATTTCCTGCCACCACCAATGCTGCGTCCCAATTGGCACAGCAGGGAGAGAGATGTGCAAAAGCTCTGAGAGCGGGAATCGGCGAATGGAGTTGAGAGTGGGACTGGCAGGGAGACCTTCATTGACCTGTAGTGGGTGAGAGGAGCAGGGACACTTCCATAGACTAGGAGGCTCCAACAGGGGACATTCTGGAACTGGACAGGCTAGCCGGAACAGGACGTTGCAGTAACTTTAGTCACATATTCCCCTCTCAAGCGGGATTGGTGTGGAGCATTTGGCCTGGATGACAAAGCGACAAAGACCCAGTAGGCTAGCCCAAACCAGGTCCCAGTGCCTGGCGGTGCACCCTAGCAGTGGAGCCTTCACTAGGTGGACATGGAGGGGCGGGCCCAGCAAAGGCTGCCCAGGTCTGTTTCTCCCTAGTACACTGCAGTGGGCGGGAACACTTAGCCGGCAGATTCAAACAAACTGTAACCCATAAAGAAAAAAAACTGAGCCTCCTGTATATACTTGTATGGAAGGAACAAAAAATACAGGAGGAGGGAGCAACAGGAAAGGGTCTTCAGTCCCCAATCCTGAGAACACTGATCCAGGAAAGATAAATGCAAAGGAGAATGAGGACAAAAAGATGCAATATCAGGCACGTCACCAATAGAAATAAAGCGATATCTCCAGAGCCTCATAGACGAGTTCAAAAGTGAAGTATTTAATGAAATAAAGCAAGATATAAGTAGAATAGTTAGAGAAATGCTAAGCACCACCCAAGAAAAAACAGATGGTAGAATGGAAGAACAGAAAAAAAAGAGGAGAATTGCTTGATGGAGAAAATAGGGAAAACATAGAATACGTGAAGCAGGTTCAAAGAGATTAACAGAAAACTAAAAACTCTATTGAAAGCTTTCATAATAGCTTGAAAAAAACTAAGGATAGATTATCTGAACTAGAGGGCAGATTTGTAATGTGGGAGCATGAAATGAATAACTTCTTGAAAATAACAAGAAAACAAACAGCAATAATACAACGGAGAGAAGATGATAAGAGGATCTATAACTTAAGAATTAAGAACATAAAAGAAGAAATAGGGACACAAACAAATGGACTACAAAATCTATTCACAGAAATAATCCAGGATAATTTCCCTAATTTAGCGAAAGGTAAAGATACTCAGATAGATGTTTGAGGCATATAGGACCCCACCTACCTACAACCCAAACAGAGCTACACCCAGGCATATAATAATCAAATTCCAGAAATCCAATATAAAAACAGAATATTAAAAGCCATCAGAGACAAGAAACAGATCACTCACAAGGGAACACCCATCAGAATTACAGCAGACTTCTTGGCACAAACCATTAAATCATGAAGAGCGTGGGGGGAAGTAATTCAAGCTTTGAAAGATAATAACCTCCAGCCAAGATTGATGTATCCTGCACAACTGTCCCTAGAAATTGATGGAAAAACAAGTTGCTCCCAGGGTAAAGAGGGATTTGCAACCACCAACTCAACTCTACAGAGAATATTGCAGGATATTCTAAAAAAAGAAAAATACCAAGATTCCAGAAACAGAGGCCACAATGAATGGAGCAGAAAGTGAAATGAAGAAGACAAACTGACAACTAATGACAGGAAAAGAGCTCAAAAGAAATGAGGCAGAGAAGGTTGGATGGTAGGAACAGCTATTTTGGAGGAAACAAGACATCATAATAGCTCGTGCTGATTTAGTATCATCTTGTTTTGAAGTCCCATTAAGCTTTTGTTCTTCTGTCTCCATCGGTCTTAACATGTTGTATCTTATTGGTTTTTATTATATGTGATAATATAAACAAAAACCCTTATAGACAAGGAGATTATACAGAAGCCATTGTTCATTTTCTGTTAGTTTATCCTGTAATACTGTAATACTTTCATTCTTTTGAATGGTTTTACATTGTTTAGATATGTTTGATGCTAGAGTACACAAAGTTATACTCAAAGATTTCAAGGAAAGAGACACTATGGTAACTACTTTTATGTCAGGATATTGTGGTGAAACACTATTTTGCTTAAATGGTTATGTTTTGACCTGCACTGTTTTGTTGTTATGCTCTCTTTTATCTCAATGTCCTTTTTTATTATTTACTTTTTTATTTTTATCTTTTTAATTATGGGAACAATAGATAAAAAATAGCAGGATATATTATAGTAACCCACTTTGATGTCCTATAACTTAATTTGAAACTCTGTATTGCTCTCACCATCTTGTTTTGACTGATTTTCCTCTATTCTGTTTTGCTTTATAGTACCAAGTTCGAGAGTATAGATAACAACTGTGAAGACAATAAGATTCATTATGACGCCCATTCTGGCTGACTATTATCTTCTTATGAAGTCCTGTAATGTCTCCATTGTTTTGGTTTTATTGGTTTTGTTCTTTACTGTTTTTTTCAATTTTATTATAACTGATGATATAGGCAATTATTTTTAAGACAGCAAAAGGCATTATGGTAACCATTGTTGATCACCTTGTATTTTGTTTTTACATTATGTCCATCCTTTTGATTTGACTGACTCTGTTTTGTTATGTCACATCTGGTTTTACTCTGTTTAAAAAAAAAGTAATAAGAACTGTGGTAGTGATAAAAACCAAAATGTGTAATTGTCATTGTACAAAATAGAGGAAAAGAAAGTGCTCTAAAGGATATAACTGCATGTATACTTAAAGGTATAAGATAGATAATCATATTACTGAGTTGTTGGATCATTGATCAGAACTGTTTGCAGTCTTACTGTTTTAAAGTCCCCTCTATATGCTTTAATTTTGTAACTTGAACAACTATTTCTAAGATGACAATATGTAATCTATTAACTAGTGATTTCCTACTGTTTATTTTTTCTGAAATTCTGTATAAGTCGTATCTTTTTCTGTATTTTTTCTTTTTTTTCTTTTTCTCTTTAAATAAAATTTAACAAAAGAAAATTGATGGACAAATAAGATATTCCCATGACAAAGAACAAGTGAAGAAACTCATGTCCACTAAACCAACCCTAGAAAGAGTACTGAAAGATGTACTAGAGAAAGCTAAAAATGACTACAATTTCCAGAACAACAACAGAAAGAACCACAAGGAAGGGCAAGCAATTAAATAAGGGTGAAAAGCAGAAAACCAACAGCAAGAAAATAGCATGACAAAGTTGAGTCAGTACACATCAGTTATATCCATCAGTGTAAATAGCCTCAAGTCTCCAATTAAAAGAAATAGACTGGCAGAATGAAAATAGAAATAGGACCCAACAATATTCTATATACAGGAAACACATCTGACTCAAAAGAAAACTCATAGACTAAAAATCAAAGGATGGAAAACAATACCTTCCATGTGACAGGAAGTGACAAGATTCCCCCTCCCAAAAAAAAAAAAAAACACAAGGTAGCTATTTTGTTTTCAGACAATATAAACTTCAAACCAAAAATGATCAAAAGAGATAAAGAAGGTCACCACATACCTATTAGCAGAATAATTCAAGAGGAAGAGCTAACAATCATAAGTACATATGCACCAAATACAGATGCATCCATCTATATATGACAGATACTAATAGACATGAAAAACCAAATACACAAGAACACAGTTGTAATAGAGGAACTTAATATCCCACCATCACAAAGAGACAGATCAACTAGAGAAAAAGTCAGCAAAGAAATGAATCAAACCTCTGAACAAATGGTCTTAGTAGGCATTTACAGAGTGTTCTTCCCACTCACATCAGAATGCATATTCTTCTCACCTGTACATGGAACATTCTCTAAAATATTCCACATATTAGCCCATAGAACATTCTTAAGTAAATGCAAAGGGACTGAAATTATTCCATGCATATTATCAGACAATAGTGCTCTGAAATTGGAAATTAATGACAAAAGAAGCTGTAAAACCTACACAAACACATGGAAATTAGATAAGAACCTCTTGAACAACTATCGAGTTACAAACTAAAGAAGAAACTAAATAATACCTGCAAATTAGTGAAAATACAGACAAAAAATACCTAATCCTGTAGGGTGCAATGGAAGTAGTTCTAAGAGAGAAATGTATAGTAATGAATTGTCACACCAGGAAGACAGAATGAACAACCTAATTCTAGACCTCAAGCTTCTAGAAAAAGAAGAGCAAGTCAAGACCAAAGCTCATTGAAGAGAGGAAATTATAAAGATCAGAGCATAAATTAATGCAATTGAGGCTAAGAAAACAATACAAAAAATTAATGAATCAAAGAGCTGGAAATAAAATTGATAAACCTCAATCCTCTAGAAATAGAAAAAAAAACTCAAATATATGCAATAAAGAATGAAAAGGGTGAAATTACTACAGATGCCATGAAAATTCAGTAGATCATGAATACCTACTTTGAAAATCTTTACTTACATAGGGTGGAAAACACAGAGCAAAAGGATAGATTTCTAAAAATGTATGAATACCAATGCTGACTCAGAAAGATACAACAGCTTTGAATACTCCAATATCAGCTACTGAAATTGAAAATGTAAATAAAAACTTACCAACAAAAAAATTCCAGATCCTGGTGGGTTAATAGCTAAATTCTATAAGAAATTTAGAGAAGATTTCATGCCAATATTCCTCAAACTTTTCAATGAAATTTAAAGGGAAGCAATTCTTCCTAACTCATTCCTGGAGGCAAGTATTACTCTGATACCAAAGTCAGAGAGAGACCCAACCAAAAAGAACTAAAAACCAATCTCCCTAGTGAACATTGATGCAAACATTTTCAATAAAATATTGCAGTAAATCATCAGAAAGATTATACATGATAACCCAGTGGTATTTATCCCAGGAATGCAGGGATGGTTTAACATATGCAAATCAGTAAATGTGATACACCACATCAACAGAGTCAAAGACAAAAATCACATAATCATCTCATTAGATGCAGAAAAAGCATTTGATAAAGTCCAACACTTGTTCATCATAAAACCCCAAAGAAACTTGGAATAGATGGTATCTACCTTAATCTAATAAAAGCCATCTATGACAAACCAACGGCCAACATTATACTAAATGGATAAAAAAGCAAAGCTTTCACTCTCAAGTGCAGAATAAGACAAGGATGTCCTCTCGTATTCAATATAGTTCTGGAATTATTAGCCAGAGGAATTAGATGAGAGAGAGAAATAAAAGGAATAAAGATAGGAAAGGAAGAAGCTAAATTATCACTATTCGCAGATGATAGTCTCCATAGAAGATTCCAAAAACTATGAAAAGACTACTAGAGTTAATAGGCAAATTCAGGAGTGTGGCTAGATACAGTCAATACTTCAAAATCAATAATATTACTGTACACAAATAACAAAATCACTGAGAGAGAAATTATAGGAATGATACTTTTCACAGTAACATTCCAGACAATGAAATACTTAGGAGTCAAACTAACAAAGGATATAAAAGATCTATAAGCTAAAAGCTACAGTACTCTAAAAAAGAGACTGAAGAGGATGTCAGAAAATGGAAAGATATCCCTTGCTCTTGGTTACGAAGAACCAACGTTGTAAAAATGACCACACTCCCAAAATTGTTACAGTTTTAATGCAATTCTATCAAAGCACCAATAATACACCTTACAGAAAACATTCCAAAAATTCATTTGGAAACAGAAGAGACCTGGAGTAGCAAGTGCTGTCCTGAGCAACAAAGGCAAGAAAGGAGGCATCTTAATTCTTGACTTGAAATTATATCACAAAGCTATAGTGATAAAATCAGCATGGTACTGGCAAGCAATAGACCTGAGTATCAATGGAACAGATTAGAAGATGCAGATACAACTACAAAGACATTCAGCCACCTTATCTTTGACAAAGTGGCTAAACATGTTCAATGAAAGAAAGACAGCCTGTTAAATTAAAAAAAAAAAAAAAAAAAACTGGCTTTCTACATCCTGAAGAGTAAAACTAGATCCGTGTTTCTCACCATGCATTAAACTAAAGTCAAAATGGATCAAAGAAATAAATATTAAAACAGAAACACTAAATCTATTGGAAGATGAGGTAAGTAGAAAGCTTGAAGACATAGGGGTTTCCAAAGAGTTCATGAACAAAATGCAAACTGCATAGAAACTACTTCTCAGAATCAACAATTGGGATTTTTTCTTACTAAAAATGTTTTTGCACTTCAAAAGAAATTACCAACAGAGCGAAGAGGAAACTCACAGAATGGGAAAGAATTTTATCCAGCTGTCCCTCAGACTTATATCTAGAACATATATAACTTATATCTAGACTTATATAACTTATATCTAGACTTATATCTAGAACTTATATCTAGACATATCTAGAACATACAAAGATTTGAACAATACTGAGACCAATTCCAAAAATGGGTACCTGAAATGACCATACATTTCTCAGATGAAAAAATACAAATGGCAAATAAATACATGAACACATGTTCAGTATCACCGGTCATTCAAGAAATGCAAATTAAAACATCGAGATTTCATCTTACACCAGAAAGAATAGCTGACCTCAAGAAATCAACCAATATCAAATGTTGATGGGGCTGTAGGAAAAAAGGTACACTTCTCCACTGTTGGTAGACGTGTAGTCTGATACAACCACTGTGGAAATCAGCGTGGAGATTCCTCCAAAAACTAGGATTAGCGGTCCCATTTAATCCAGCCATTCCTCTTTTGGCTATTTTCCAGAAAAACTGAAACATTCATGCCACAATGAATGCTTGTGAAGCCATGATCTTTGTCCCTGGTTGTCTCCATGGAAACCAGAAAAAACTTCATGCGTCTCATCTGAATACATGTTGACAAATACAGATCAAAAAGACAATCATGATTAAACATGATGAATGCTTTTTCTTTTACCTATCAAATCTTTGTTTTATAGCTATCAACTTCCACAACTGGTCCTTTTAATGTGTAAAGAATTGAAAGGCAAATTATAAAGGTATCTTGAATTGGCTGTAGCAGTTTCCCGGTGTGTTGTGCTACCTTAATAGCAAAGCATAGATACATTAGCAGTTCTGTTCGTAAAATACGCTCTAGCAAAATAGTTTTCCCAAAATGTCTTCTTTACCATTGTAATCTCTGCATACATTTCTCTTTTCTGAAAAAGTCCCTTTTTCTCCATCTCAACAGTTTGCCTACATCGACAAATGGAGCCCCCGGTTCTAGGAGCACATCTCCATGAGGGGAAGGCAGCTCGGCCATTTACCTGAGCAGAATGGTCACCTAGGGGCAGTGCAGAAGATGGGTGCCATTCAACCAGATTCCTCACTTCTTTCTATTTCTTTCACGATTGGTAGATGAAGAAAGCAAGATTGGTTGCTTTTAAAAATATCAAAATTCTACAAGAGGAAAGGGAAAAGAAAAGACATCATATTAGTTTTTAGTTAGATATGTTTAATTTCTTTCTAAGACCATTATCTCACATTTGATCAAGCAAATTTCAAAAGCTAAGAAGCAGATAATTAATATGCACTTAAAATATTCATCATTACAGATTCTGGAAGCTTACATAATGCATGTATATCAACATCAGATATTTGTTTAGTTTTGTAAACCTATGAGCACCTTTGTCTCTTCAGATCCTGCAAATAACATGCTATATAGGTGGATAGATATGCAAAATTGGAGGAGTTTGTTTTCTCTTTTCTTAAATGTAGTTGGGAAGGAAGGTATTACATACTCCCAAGCTTGGTAGTACACATCTGTAATTCCAGTTATTTTGGAGACTGAGACATGAAGAGGCAAAGTTTCAGCTCAGGGACTTAGGTAAACCCTATTTCAAAAGAAAAACTGTAAATGAGAAGACCACATTTGGAGCTCAGCGACAGAGCATCCCTGTGTCCCATCTGCAGCTCCACCCTCACACACACAGAACACTGTGCAAAGGAAGAGTGGCCAGGGAGGGTTGTGTGGGAGTTCACAATGTGCAAGGTCTTCGGTTTGATCCACAGTGCTGCACAGAACACAAAAACGCTGTATAATTACCAGCTGTGTCTGTTATTGTCTCCAGTCACTCAGCTACTGTCCCTATTTAGCTGCCAACCCAGGCTGAGCTGAGGAAAACAACCCAACTTGCTTTCTTCTTTTCTAACGGGACCTGTGACTACACAAACCAAGGAAGCCACAGTAGCATTGTACTGGGAGCCAAGGAATTCAAAATTCGAGGTTCGGTTTAAGTAAAATAACGGCTAGGAAAGTAATCGGCTATAAGTGTTTTTTAAAGATGTTTAGTGTGACATAAACAATAAATTTTTGAAATGCAATTATTATAATTCTTTTTGCAAAAATACAAGTTTTATAAGCAGGAAAAAAGAATTATTAGGTAAACATTTCTGCCAGTCATGCATCATCCTTTCATCAGTAAATTCTTTTCTGAATGACGATTCATTGTGAACACATTCTGAAAATTTACTCAGAGCATTGTTTCTGTATTGTAAATAATTTTTTTTTGTCTATTTCATTTTTATTGGTACCAGGGATTGAACTCACGACTGCCTGCTTGCAAGGCAGGCGCTTATGCCGCTGAGCTAAATCCCCAGCCCCTAAATAATTTGATGAATGAACTACATTATCACATAAATACTCTCTCAAATACATTCCTGGCATAGAACTTATTACAATGAAATCATTTAGTTTTAATTTTTTTGTGGGTACTGTACTAGAGAAAAAAACTGTGTTGGCAGACCTGAGGGTATCACCCTAGCAGGTGTACAGGCTAGGACATCCTTTACAAAATTTGTTTGAGCTTTTGATTTCAAATTGCATCATTAGGTAAAAAATGACTACTTTAGCACATTTTAAAATGTTGATGAAATGCCTTGTATATTTCTAGAGATAAAGTTTAAAAGTATACATATAGGACATATTCATTTTGTGTCCTGTTGTGCCTCTTGTCTTCTGACAGAGTATTTTGAAAAGGTAGAAAATGTTTATTTAATGTTGTACTTCATAATATATACCTATTATTGGACATCTGAAGTACATCTCCACTGTGTAATAGTCCATAAAGACTTTGATGTCAAAGGACACTATGGAGAGATGTTTTTCAAGATTTTTACTGTAGGCAGTAGCTATATCATGAGAATGAATGAGATGACATTTGATGTATGACAGAAACATACGATGAACATTTACATTTTTAAAAAATGTGTTACAGTAAAAGATAAGTCATTAAACAGTTAACTGCAGTGTCCTGGATACCTGCATGCCCTATATCTATTCAAAATTTTTACCTTTCTTGGTTTTCTGACTTTGGGCACAAGCCAGAAGTTGCCCGGGGACAGACGAGGTGAACTGGGTAGATGAACACACTCTGCCATGTTTCTCCAAACCTCTCTCCATTAGATGGCACTCAGCAGCAGCAGCACCAATTCTTTTCTTTTTTAAAATCATACCTCATAAAGACTCTCATGAAAGAGGATTACTAGAACTGCTCCTGAAAGTGTTAAGAAAGATGAATCGGTGTGTGCAAATTAAGGGGGGGGGGCACATTTTAAAAGGGATTAATGGCCTTGTGTCTTTTATTGTATTGTTTTTTGTTTTAAAGATAATTCAAAAACATGAAAGTGATGCAGAATTTCAAAACAAGATGATAGGAAATTAAAAATAGTTACTATATTGCATATTGTTATCTTCAAAATAGTGGCTTAGATTGCCAGATACAGGCATGCAAAATTGATCAAATGATATACTATTTTTTGCATTTAAATATTCATTGTATATTTTTATGACATCTTACAGAAAGGTTAGAAGAGAACCAAGCCAAGAGCTGTGCCATTAAATATGTCATAGCTAACAGCTTTTCTCAAAAAGTAAAGCTAATAAGTGACCTTGAGAATGAATGAAAGAGGACTCTGATAGAGCTGGAAAAAAATACACATGTCTTCAGGAGAGAAGTGTTGTCCAGGACACGAACTGCTGTGGAGCAACCTGACCCACTAAGCACTGACCATCAAGGCAAACGTCAAAGACGGTACTGACAAACCAGATGTGGGAGAGGTGGTAACGGCAAGACTGTTTGCTGGAAGGAGAGCGCAGGCACAGCAGGTGTTACCCTGGCTTGTTCCCAGGTGTGGCCTTCACTGAGAAGCAGAGAGAGGCAGAGAAGTACAAGGGATGGTGGGCATGGGCAGCGGCGGCTTTGTTTGCTTTTTTCAGGTATTAAACCTGCAAATGATCTCATAAAAGCAAAGAGAACATGGCATCACCTATCCAATGGTGGTGTTACATGACGAAGCTGAAATATTTCTCTTTCTCTGAAATTGGCTCTATGGGAGAAAGGAGACATAGAACCATGTGTGATCCAGGAGGTGGGAGGTGAGAAATGGCATGCCTTGCATATGCAATCATCTGCTGAGCCTGAAACGTTTCTTGCTGTTTAAAGAGGGACACTGGCTTGGCAGATGCTGTAGGAGAGTGCTGTGGGCCCAATGTATGCCCAGCAGGAAATGGAGTTTAGGATTTTAGTGGCAGAGCAATTCTGGGACATTGGGTCCAGGGTCCCTTTTTGAAGAGTTTGATATTCAGATTGTGCATCAATGCTGGTCATATAAACAAGTGAAAAAGAAAAAGAAAATACAAACAGTGTGCCTTGTGAAATTTTAACTTGTACAGCACAATAACAAAACTAGGTAGATTACAGGTAACAAAAGTTTTCTTAAAGCAGTACTGCATTCTGGGATGTACAAGATCAAGGCATTCGCAGACGGGGTGAGGCACCTCCTGTGACTCCTTTCTAAGGGCTTGGATACCACTTATAGGGCTGAACCTACGAAGCGATGACCTTGCAGAGATGCTTAGACGGCATTAGGCTTCCATAAGTGAATTTTTGAAGAGATGCACTCAGGTCGTGCCAATGAGATTAAATTTCATGAGATAGTTATTGAAGTCATGCATGCTAATAATGGCATAGATTTGATAACTTGTAGATATAGTTCCTATAAGCATTTTATTTTTGTTTTATGCATTTATTATATCATATAAGAAAAATATTGAAAATAATTTTACTTTCAATTAAAAATGTTTTTTAACTTAAAAGATACAACATTTTGTTGTCCACATGAGCAAACATATTTTCATTTTGGAGATCATCATAATCTTTTAATAGGAAGAGCTATTTAGCAACCAATGTCACACACTGTATTAAATACCTTACAAATTATTTTCATATAAAACATATAAAATCTTCACATAAAACATATAAAACCTCAAATAGAACTTACATGTTAATAATATATGTTAATAATTAGTAGTTCCTTATTAACATTAAAAATAATTGTAGTATGACAAGATTAACAAATTTGCCTGGATCACATAGCTTGCTGTATGGTTGGGCAGAACATGACACCACTGGATATGCTGGTCAGTAACTTTCACTGGAATAGACACTCAAGATCCATCCCTAGCCAAAGGATTCCATGGGAAAAGCATATATGCATGCTTCTGAGATACTTTCTGAAATACTCTTTCTGAGTGTCTTTCTGAGATACTCACAATATTAATTACCTGATGAAATATTCAGGGATTTCCTAAAAAAAATCTGTGAGCTCTCCAAGGATGTTTTGTTTAGACAACCTTTACTTAAAAAAAAATAAGAGAGAAACTGAATGCATGATTAAAAGATGTTTTAGCTTGGATATATTGAAACTATAACATAAAAATTATTGTAAGTAGCAAAAGATGTAATTCATCAATTAGAGACATAATGTTAAGTAAAACTACCTGACAAACAGATTTTTTTGTCAACTATGGATATCATCCCAGTTCACTGGCATCTGGAGAAAAACAGAATATTTGGAAATTAAAAGGAAATGAGGAAAAGGGGAATGTGTATGGATGTCATGTGGACATGAATCATGACATTGAAGAACATGATTTAGAATATGCTAAAGTTATGGCAATGCATTCAAGTAAATGTTTTCCCATTAATTTTACATTTTGGTGATATTTTTATTGCATTCGATTCCATATTATTTCATTATTCATTCTAAAATACTGAAAGAAAAAACAAATACGCTATTCTAAAATTTCAGATTTATGGCATAATATTTATATTATGCTATTCTATTTAAATAAGAGTTACCCAAATCTAAAATTTTTTTTGGTACTAGGAATCAAATTCAGCACTCCGTGCTTTCCAGACAGACGCTGTACTGCTGTGATAATTCCTGTCCCCCCAAATCTTGACTGAACAGATTAAAATTGTTTTTCTTCATTTCTGCATTTCTCACTTCTACAGCCAAAATGTGGCACATAGAACAGAGAAACCTTTATGAGTCCAAATCCACCTATCTCTGTTGTTTGGAGTGAAAGATTCTGCCATGCCCCAAGCATGAATAACAGACTCCAGGAAAGCCCTCAGACTCCCATTATAAGGATTAAAACTCACTATTAAATGAAAGTAGAATTTCTGGGCAGCTAAGCTAAGCCTTTATTTCACCTCTGAGAAATAACCTGGCTAAAGAGGAAGCAACAATACTGCAGAACTGGGTTACCGTGGAGGCCCATGGACAGGGAGCAAGCCAGGCCACAGAGCGCTGCTCTGATAATTAATTCCCAGTCAGGCCATTAGGGAGCCCTTAAGGAAGAACTGGACTGCTTTGTTTCTTTCTGCTCCAGACAAATAAATCCATGGTCCTAGATTATCTTTAGGTCTTTTAACGTCCATTTTAGAACTAATTCCACACTGAGTATTTTCTGTCCCAGTTCTCCACCTTGTTAGAATTGTTCATTTACGATGAGAGAAAACTACATTACATTAGACCTACTCTTGCAAAAACAGATCAAGACAAAAGCCTGCCATACTTATGATTTGTCTCATTTCATCTCTGGGCTAAAATGAATTCTGGGAAAACAGTGTTTGCTTCTTTTGCCTACAGAAGAAAGCAGATGGTTTGATACATTTAGAAAATCCAGCAACAGTTCTCTATAGAATTTGCAGTAAGTCTACCATTTACAATCTATCGTCTATTTAAATCTATTTAATTTACATTTAACAAGACACCTCTTATTCTTGTGAGTTAATTAAAGAGTTAGTGACTATTTAAAAGGATACTAATTGAAATGCAATAAATAAGATAACTGAGTTGGTGTGTAATTAGCCGAATTTACATAAGTAATAAACACCCACCATATTGCAGTCTTCTTGAATGCAGTTGAACTGATGTTGAGAGTTTAATCTCATATAAGCATGTGTGAGACACTTAATTTAAATAAAATAGCTCTGACAAATTAATTGCATATAATTTTTAAAAGTAACTGCCAAAATAATAATGTAAGCATGACTTATATGGTTTTTTTTTTCCCATTATGGTGAGCCCTATTAAAATTTTAATCAGCCCTGTTGGGAAGAGAAATAACTTAGAAAAGAGCCAAGTGATAGTTTTTTAGCCACCACAGGTAGCTATTTTTTGTGTCCTCTGTTTAGCTCACATCTCCATTGACTTTACCTCCTATATGTCATGGTCTGTAAATTGAGGAAAGAGAAATCTCTCAACTTCCTTTTCCATGAAGAGTTCAGAAATATAGAATGAGATTTCAAAGAATTTATATTTTATACTTGTGATTCTCAAAAGCATTTTCTTCTATTCAAAGTGTACAACTACATAGAACATGTTAAAATATCATAAAATGAGATTTTAATGCTCCATTCTGCTACCTTTTTTGAGGAAATCAGTACCCTTAGTAAGAAAAGTGATCAGAATATTTTCTAAAATAAATATGAGTGGAAATGCAATTGAGAATTAACAATAATGCAAAGTGTTTTGATCAATAGTGTATGGTAATAACACACTGCTTCTTTTCTGATATTTGTTACAACCTTTGTGAAATGTTTTCTCTTAAATATACTGGATAAATAGAATATCTCTGCAAATGTTGCATTTGGAGTGCTATTTTTAGTAGGACATTTTATCCATTGAATTTCTTCATGAATATTTTCATTTACTTTAATTAAAGGAAAGTAAGACGTATTTCTTCTTTAAAGAAGCTTATTGGTCAGTTGGGCATGGTGGCTTGGAGCTGGACCACAGGGATGCCTCTGCTCCGCTGAAGCTGTGGGTTCCCTCTTCTCTACTGTGTCTATTGGATATTTGCCTCCCAGACAGAGGGGGAGCTCAAAGTGACCTAGTTTCTCAGAGAAAAACTTCTTTGAGCTATGTCTATCAAAGTCACTAACATTTTAGAGTCTCTCTACATAGTTCTGACTGAACTTGAACTCACTACGCAGCCCAGGCTGGGCTTGAACTCACCTCAGTCCTCCTAGATTACAGGAATGATTACAAGCAGGTACTGCCATCCGCAGCTCTCCAAAGGCATTGCTAACCTGCATACCAAAACGACATCTTGGGAGAAAGCACCAAGAGGGCAGAGAAAATGTCCCTTTGAGAGTCACTGTCCAGACATTGGAATACAGTAACATGAGGAAGACAAGGAGGAGAGAAGTCAGGGAATGAGTTTGGTATCAACCAGAAGGTGCAGGTTCAATGAGATGATCCACTACTCCACTAAAAATTACTGCTGGCTTTCTGGGATGGACTGGCACAGACTAAGACTCTGTCTGCACACATTGTCTACCAGTGACCACAGACACAAACCTGGAAGTGGAGTTTTTTCATTTCTTTCTCTCTTGTTTGTTTTCTGTTGTGGTGGTTTTCTTTTTTTCTTTTCTTTCTTTTTCTTTCTTTCTTTTTTTTTTTTTTTGCTTTTTTTCTCCTTATTTGATCTTATTTTTATACAACTGTGAATGTGATTTTTAGCCCCTTTATGGGTGTGATTCAGTTCTGTTCTTCTTTTTATCTTTCTTCTCTCTTTCCTGCTGGTCATCTGCACCAGTTTCTAAAGTTAGTATGACTCCCTTTTGTCCTCTAACCTTACTTCTAATCTCTTCTTCTCCTCCTCTATTTTCTCCTTAAACCATTTTAAATTTTAACCTCCCAAGAGAAAAACTGACATATTAAGGATTTGAATACTGCACAGAGTTTTCTGATTGTTTTAGATTTTTTTATATAACCACAAATCTAATTCACCTAGTTAAAAATGGCAAATTCATGGTTAGTTCAGTTTGTCATTTTCAAGGCTGTTTGTTGCTATTGGTCCTACTATAGACAAAAGTCACATAATTGTTCTAAGTAGCTGTTCTTTTCAATAACTGATGACTGAGATTGACTAATGGTCACAGAAATATTGTGGCCTCATACCATATAACCAGGAGCTGCACCAAAACAAGCAGCAACTTTTTGTTTCCAACAAATTGAAGAGGTAGGATCTTCTGACAGACTCAAACTCACAAACCAGTAACCCTTGGTAGACATCTCAGTGAAATAGTCATTACCTAAGGGTCCTATATACTAGCAATAAAGCAACCCAATTCAGGCAATTTACAAGCATTACCCCAGGAATTAAACTAAAAAAAAAAAAAAGAAGAAAAGAAAATGAGAAGATATTTAAATAAAATGCAACTCCAGACATCCAGTTCATCAAGGGCAAACCCAAGAGGCAATGATGTGGGACAATCCAAAAGCCTCCCATCAGGTCTCTCTGAAGTGATAATAACAAAGCAATTAAATAAGGCTCCTGAAAATCAAATCAGAAATTATTTCTCAAATAAGTGTAAACATGGGTCCACAATGAAGACCGTGTTTAGTGATGCTAGAGCAGATGCAGATACAAAAATGGAGAAGCTTAAGAAATTTATGAAAGCCATGAATGCTTAGCACAGGAAAGAAATGATTCTATAAGGCAATTCAAGAAGATACTCAGTATAATAAAAATTTCATTGAAAGTATTCATAGCAGATTAAGTCAGTGAAAGGATTGGAACTCAGATATGGAAGGCTTGTAGGTAACAATCATGAAAAGAAGGATTTTTTTAAATAGTAAGGGACTATAAGAAATTAATCTAGCAGCTGCTCGATGTGGAAAAAATAGGTTTAATTGGAGTCAATGAAAAAGCAGTAGGTAGCACAAATGTTATAAAAATGTTCCTGGACATCTGGGAAGAAAAATTTCCTGGCAGAGAAAAAGAATTTAACATTCAGATAAGTGGGGCATATAGAACTTCAATTAGTCATGATCAAAGAAAAAAATCTACAGCCTAGAATATCATAGTCAAGATTCCAGAAATTCAACACAACAATAGAATCTTCAAAGCCGTTAAGGAAACAAAATAAATCACCTATAAAGGAAAGTCCAATAGAGTCATCACAGATTTCTCAGCAGAAAACTTTAAGTCAAGGAGAGCTTGGAGTAAAGTATTCTATGTTCTAAAGGAAAACATCTTCAATTCAAAAGATTTATCCCATAAAAATATCATTCAAAATTGGAGAAATAAGACACTTCCATGACAAAGATCATCTGAGGAAATCTATGACCACCAAACCAACACACCAAAATATTATGGACATTCTAGAAAGAAATAATAAGTACTAAAAATCCATAAAACCCCAAAGAAGAAATTCACCAGGCAAGACAAATAATTAAACACAGGTAGGGGAAAAAAAGAGAGGTACAAACAACAGGAAAATACCATGACAAGGATAAGTCAATACATATCCGTTATAACCATTAATGTTAATTGTCTCAATACACCAACCAAAAGAGACAGACTGGCACAGTGGATCAAGAAGCAAGATCCAACAATATGCTGCATACAAGAATTGAAAAAGAAGTTCATAGACTGAAAGTCAAAAGATGGAAAGCACTACTCTATGTGATAGGAATGGAGAAAAAACAGGGATAGCTATTCTGTATGCAGACAAAGTGAATTTCAATCCACGACTAATTGAGAGACGAAGAATGTCAGTTACTAGATTCTTGTAATAGAAATAGACTAATAAAAAGAGTTAACAATCATAAATATATATGCAACAAATACAAGTAAACTCACTTATAAAAACATATACTAATGGGCATGAAAAATCAAATAAGTCCTAATACAGTTGTATTGGGAGATCTCAATACTCCACAAAAGACAGATTAATTAGACATGAAATTCAGCAATGAAATATTAGAACTGAATCAAACAACATAAGATTGATTGACATTAGTGAGGAAGCTGGAGACAGTGCAAAAGTCATAAAAAAAAATCTCTTCACAGAAATAATGGCCAAAATATCCTAAACATGGATACATAATATGACGTTAAAAAAAGAAGCATAGAAAACTCTAACAACTATGGACAAAATAAATTTACACCAAGGCTTATAATAAGATTCCAGAAATTCAGCACAAAACAGAATATTAAAAGCAGCTACAAAGAAGAAACAAATCACTTTTAATGGAAAACTCAATAGAATCACAGCAGACTTCTCAACACAAAGCCTTGAATCAAGGAGAGGTTGGAGTGAGGTATTTCAAGCCCTAAAAGCAAACAATATTTAATTAATATCGATGTACCCCACAAAATGATCATTAAAAATAAATGGAGAAATAAGTTACTTCCATAAATAAGAATAACCAAAGAAATATAAGATCACCAAACCAGATCTTCGAAATGCTCTGAGGAATATATTAGAGAAAAACAAAAGCCACAAGCACAAGAACGCCAGTAGAAAAAAGCCACCAGGCAGAGCAAGCAATTAAGAGGAGAAAGACAGAACCAACACAGAAAAATAACACTAAAGAGACAGGGCAATGTATACCAGCTATACCCATCCATGTAGATGGTCGCAACTCATCAACAAAAGAAACAGAGTGGCAAAATGGATCAAGAAACAAGGTCTAACAATACGCTGCATTTAACAAGCACATTTAACTCAAAAAGAAATTTATAGACTAAAAGTCAAAGGATGAAAAGCAATACCCCATGCCACAGGAAGCCAGAAAAAATCAGGAGTAGCCAGTCCAACTGTGGTCAGTGTGAACTTCAAGCCAAGACTGGTCAAAGGAGACAAAGAAGATCATTAATACTAGCTAACAGAAAACTCCAAGAAGAGGCAAAAATCATCATAAATATATATGCATCAAATACTAGTGCACCCTACTACATAAAACAAATATTAATAGACATGAAAAATCACATAACATAGGGGTAGGCAAAGCGTTCATGAACAAGACACAAACTGCAAGAGAAGTACTTCAAAGAATCAATAACTGGAATCTCATATTATTAAAAAGATTTTGTACTTCAAAAAAAAAACACTACAGAATGGGAAATAATTTTAGCCAGCTGTCCTTCAAACAAAGGAGTTACATGTAGAACATACAAAGATTTGAAAAATATCAAGCCCCCAAAATTCAAAGTCTCAATCCAAAAATGGGCATTTGAGATGAACACACACTTCTCAAATGACGAAATACAAACAACAAATAAATACATGAAGACATGTTCAAACAGCACTGGTCATATGAGAAAATTACTGTGATAAAAACAGCATGGTACTGGCAAAACAAAACAAAACACCTCAAAACATATCCAAAGATCACTGGAACAGATTAGAAGATGTGGAAACAACTCCAGACATACTAAGCCACCTTGTCTTTGACAAAGGTGCCAAACACATATGCTGGAATAAAAGACAGGCTTTTTAATAAATGGTACTGGAAAAATTGTTCCTGTACATGATGAAGATTAAATTTGAACCTGTGTTTTTCTCCATGCACTACATTAAAATTGAAGCAGATCAAAGATCTAAATATTAAAACAGAAGCATTAAATCTGCTGCAAGATAAAATAGCTAAATTTCTTGAAGACATTTTATAAATAACAATTTATAAATAAAGTCAATAACAACAATTTATAAATAAAGTCCCTGACCACACAGGAACACTCACAAAGAATCAGCAGTGGGATCTGTCTCATCTTATTTAAAAGCTTTTACACAGCAAGAAAACCATCAAGTTAAAAGACAACTCACAATGTGGGGAAAAATGTTTGCCAACTGTACCTAAAACAAAGGATTACTATTAAGAATGTATGAAGTCCTATTAACCTGATTTGAACCCCAGTATTGCTTTCCCCATCTTGTTCTGTCTGATTATTCTATATTCTATTTTGTTTGATAGTATCAAGTTTGAGGGTATAGGCAACCACTTTGAAGGCAATAAGATATACTATAATGCCCATTAGGGTTTGACTATTATCTTTTTTTTTTTTTTTGAAGTCCTGTAAGGTCTCCAGTGTAGGTTTTTTTGGTCTTGTTGTGTAGTGTTTTGATCAATTCTATTATACCTGATGATATAGGCAACTCAATTTAAAAATAGCAAGAGGCACAATGGTAACCACTTTTGATGACTTGGTATTCTATTTTTGCATCATGTACTATGCCCACCCTTCTGTTCTAACTGACTCTGTTTTGCTTAGTCACGTTTGGTTTTATTCTCTTCAAATAAAGTAATAAGAACTGTGGGAGTAATAAAACCCAAAAAGTGTAATTGATAGTATAAAAAGAGAGGAAAGGAAGGTGGACTAAGGGATATAACCACAGAATGTGTAGGATGGAAAGCCATATTACTGAGCTTTTGTTGGATCATTGAACGGAACTGTATCCAATATCACTGTATGAATGTCCACTTTATATGCTTTAATTTTATAATTTGGACAACTGTTTCTAGGAAGACAATATGTAACCTATTAACTGGTTATTTCTTACTGTATATTTTTTTCTTGAATTCTGTATTACTTGTACACTTTTACTGCTTTTTTTAAATGTCCTTTCTTTTTTCTCTTTAAATAAAAAACAAAGAACATATGATGAATTCAAAAAGTCAGACCGCCCAAATTCAAAGACAAATCCAAAAATGGGCATCTGAGGTGAATACATACGTCTCAGATGAAGAAATACAAACAGCAAATAAATATATGAAAAAATTTCACCATCAGTGGTCATTCAATAAATGCAAATTAAAACAGCATTGAGATTCCATCTCACCTCAGAAAGAGTATCAAAAAATCAACCAGTAACCAATGCCAAAGGGACTGTGGGGAAAAGACAGTCTTATACACTGTTGCTGGCACTGGTACAACCACTGTGGAAATCAGTATGGGGAATCCTCAAACAACTAGAATTGGAGATCCTATTTGACCCATGTTCTCTCCTGGATATCTTCTCAGAGGGATTAAAAATAAATAACAGTGATATATGTGTACCCATGTTTATGGCAGCACAACTTGTGGTAGCTAGATCTTGGAAAAAACCTTACCTTATCCTAAATGTAATATTTTTTAGTCTTCGTAAAAATGTCAGTGAAATCATGTACTGGAATTAATGAAATTGGGCTACTTTGATTATTTTTAAAAATATTTTGCCTTCTGTTCAGTTACTCATCAGCAATTTCTTTGAAAACATTCGTGCTATGGATAATTATTTGGGGGAAAAAAGCTTTTTTAAAGATGGTTTCTGTAAGTGATTGTACACTTGACCAATATAAACAAATAGAAACTTAAATGTCTGTGCAAAAATCAGTCATTTGCTTTTAAGTGATGGATTTGAAAGGAAATATATTTAAGGCTTATCAGTAAATGGTAAATGGTCAGTGAACAGATTCCTTGAGATTGAAAAGCCCTCCCTTGTGGTGCATAAATTATACATCCAAGCCATTCTAACAGGTCTCCCTGGTTTTGCTCATTTGAAAACACATAAACTAAGACAGTATGCTCCAGCTGCGTTTATAAGTTCTGCTATTAAATTTACAGGAAAACCGTTTGCCTCAATTCACTGAGAAGAAAATAAGGTAGAAAATTTCCTCAGTAGTAAGTTCTCTTCTTTTTCTAACCTTTTACCATCTGCTATGAAAGTGTGCTGCTGCTCAATGAGCGACGCAGCGGCAAAGGTGAGCAGGAAAACTGAGAAGGTGCTCAGAACAACACGCATGTTGTTAAGTGGAGGATGCTTTTCATGTGCCTTCATGGAATACCACCACTTTCTGCTGGTAAAACAAAGACTTCCACTCCAAATGATAAAATTTCTGATGACAGTATTTCTTGAAGTTTAGTAGAGGACCACAAAAACACAGTTTGCATGCTAAGTTTTTAATTTGGTGCTTCCTTGTCTCTCCCTCATCTCAGACTTAAATTCTTACTTTTAGGGAATGAAATGAGTGAGCTGGTTTATTATCTTTATAGCTATCTCTCACTTAACTATGTTGCTGAAAGAAAGAGCTCGGTTTTCCTCCTAACCATTCTCAAAGCAAGGCTGTCTGAGGATTATATACGCGCCTCATTTTTTCTTCTGTTTTTATCTTCATACACAGAGGATATCTCAGATTGGGTTCGCTGGGGACACACTAAGGCAGAGAGTTTCAGGCGGACAGTGTATGGGGAGCACTGTATACGGGAGACACTGTGTAAAGACAGAGGAAAGGAAACAGGATCGAGGGAAGGAAGGAAACTGCAATTTAATTCCAGCCATGGCTTCAGCATGTCTCACAGGGAAGCCCAGAACCAGATGGCCCGAGAGAGCCACCATCAGTGGATCATGAGCTGGGCCCTCGGAGAGTCACTGACTGTATGCGACCTTGGGCAGCTACCATTTCCCTTCCACTGAAAGTAACTCCTTGGCAAGAACTAAACTGTGAGTCACAGCCAACAATCCTGGCAATGCAGCCATAGACGTTGGTCCCAAAGGAAGTGTCTGAGTGATACAGAAAAGCACTCAAACTTTATTGACTGGAATTAAATCAGAAAGCTTTGTTGATCTTTCATGCAGCCAATTGTAGAGAGTTGGCTTTCTATATAAAGATGTTGTTGTGTTTTTAACCTTTAAGTTATAATACTATGAAAGTACAAAACTAAAAAAAGTTTTTAGGAGATTGTTTCAACCCATACATATACATGCTTATATAAAAAAAAAAAAAACAGATGCAGATGCTGACATATTCCTGTAAGGTTAAACATCTGCATTTTGAAAGGAATTCCTAAGTTAAAGTTATAATCAGTAATTAATTTACAGTAGACTAGCCTATCTAAGAAATAAGTCATTTTTTCTTAGATATAGGTAGTTCTGTCATAGTCATAAAATATTTCCTAGAACAAATAAGTACTACATTTAAAATGCACTTTTATTAAGCTTCCATGACTTATTGCATGGGAATGACAAACCTGGGAAACAAAATATCAAATATTCAAATTTCAATAAAATACTGAATTAGAAATGAGTGTATTTAAACAACAGAAATCATTGATTTATATGAAAAATACTCAATTGAAAACTGGGAAACCATAATTTCATATTATAGCAAGATTTGAGATCAGGAATTTTATAAGCTCTACTATGCAGAGTTACAATAAAAATGTATTATAATTTTAAATCAAAAATTTATTTGGTTGCAATGTATTTAGCTACAGTTTACCAACTTACAAAATTTTAAGATCTATTGTTTTAGTGAAACATCCTTCTGCTATGGTCATATAGATTTTAAGTATAATGCTTGGGATATACATTAATTTCTCTTTCTTCATGACTATAATCAAGTAGGAAGAAATCTATCTCTATGCAAGAAAAGCAGAGTCCATGATCTGTAGTGAGATAAACTTGATATGAGTTAGATATTGAAGTAAGCATACACTCTTGATATTGACAGTTATAAATTCTTGTCTTCATTTACCCAAAATATTTACTATTCACCTGTTATGCACATGAGTATTTCACCTCCACTTATAAGACACTTGAGTTCTCTGAACAGTTTCATACCTCAGCAAAGCAACAGGAACGGATGAGTAAAAGGTTCACCTTACTGAACACTGAAATTAGAGTTATTCATTACTACCTAGAAAATACTGGAGTTTAATAAATTGAATCATATTTACAGAACTTAGTATTTTTTGGATAAAGTACGTTGTGGTGTTTGTTCATTGATTGTACCACTTATTTTGGTTTATAAAAACGCTATAATTGATCAGAGAGATGAACGCAACATCATATTGAAATGTGCAACATTTCAACTTTACTTCTGCCCTAAGCAATAGTTACTCTCAATAAAAAGTAAGCAATGATAAACAAATGGTGATAATTTCATGGTTTAAAATTGTGCCCAAAAAATGAAATAATTGTAGTCTTAGACTACTCATGAAGATGGCAAGATGAAGCTGGATAATGTCCGTACTTTCCTACTTGTTCTGGAGTAATAGCCCAGCAATTTACTGCTTGGATTGAGGAATATCTTTTGAGAGTGCCAGTCCTCCTAATTTGCAATTATGTGTCGCCTTTACAGTTTGCATTATTGTTATCTTCTCAGTTTGCTGACACTAGCGTTTGGTTGATAGAAAAAATTTATGCTCCTGTACAATTTTTTTTTACAAGGAATGGATTTATTCATCTTCTTCCACCTTTTTCTTTTTATATTTTAACATCAGTTTAGGTGACATCTTACATTTAATTACATAGCAATTATTATGCTAGCTTTCAGAAAAAGTAAAGCAGATGAGATAGGCTAAATTATCAGACCATAACTGGGAATCTTTTGTGTTGAAAAACATTATAAATTTTAATTTGTCCCAATGCCATTTACAAGTGCTGCCTTTAACACAGGGTGTGTCTGCAATGGGAAATTTTGCACATTTATGAGTTATGTACAGGTCAATGAATGTTGAGCTTGCTTAGCTCATCTTCCAGAGAAAAACTTGTAACTGGTTTACTCTCCTTGGCACAATCAATCCTTGTACAGTGAATGGAAATTAATCATTTCTAAGTGACTTTTACCATAGAACAATTCATAAAATTCTTAACAAATGAAAAAGATCACTGATGGAGAAAATATGGTCAATAAGAAAATATTAGCTATACTACTTTTCTTAATAGCATACTTCATGAAAAATAAGTATAAATAAGCAAAAAGTAGCTAAGAGAAATTAGTACAAATTTTATTAACATTTTTGTGAGCTTATCCTGAACAAACTTGTCATATCTGAGACATACATCAAGTAATATGCAATCTTCACACTGAACACACATTTTGAATTTGGTTATAGGATCTTTTAGATAATCTGTTGAGCAAAGTTCTCAAAATTTTCTAAATTTTGAAACCAAGTGAAAATGATAATTACAAATACAATACATAGTTTAAGTAAACCAACATCCTTCTGATCTTTGCTTTTGCTACTCCATTTAAAATTATTACAAATTAGAGCCAAGGACACTTGAATTTTAAGGAAGGCAACAAACCTAACAACATGAAAAAGAAATCACTGAACAAAACAAAAAATTATAAGGTGCTCAATATTGAGTGAATTTAAATTAATCATGAATTTGTCTTAAAAATATTTTTAGCATGCTGAACTTATGCAAGAGGCAGGTGCTTCGCAGCAACATGATAAGAGATGACAGGTTAATTAAATATTGGAGATGAGCCACACAAACATCTCCTAATCACAGAGTCCAGCGGGCGCTCCCCACCCAAGTGCTATATCTCAGCTGTAGGATAGTTCACAGGCTAATTAGGATCATGCAGGATGATTGGTTTATTAACTCACTCAAATAATTTGGTATTTGGTGTTTAGGAAAATTAGTACAACACTGGACTAGAATTCAAATATTTATTAATAAAGTAATATCAGAATGCATAACCAATGTGTTTATTTGTTTCTTTTAAAATTTTACTTTAAATGAGCAGGTATGGCATAAAGGAAAAGCAAGATACTAAAATTCATCTCCCAGAAAAGCAATTCAAAGAAAACTTAAGAAGCTATGATTCTCTATATTTCAAACGATATGATTAAAAACCAATATTGCTACTGGTTAGCTTGTGTACAGTATCATTATTTTACTAGTGGTGTCTCTGTCTCTCCGTGTCTCTGTCTCTCTCTCTCTCTCTCATTTTCTCTCTCTTTCATTTTGGGCATCAAGCCTAGATCTTATTACATGGTAATCAGATATTCTATCACCGAGATTCACCCCCAGCTCTCTGGTAATTATCTTGGCGGGTTGAGTAATGTGAATTATAATCATACCTATAATAGTTCCTAGGTATCTCTCACTAACTACTGACTAAGATATTGTTGCTTTAGATTGATTGAATCACCCTTATTTTTTGCTGTACATCTTCTGTAACTGTCAGTCCAGCATCTACAGAATGAATCAACAATGAATGAAAAATATTGGGGAAAAACCAATTCTGTGTGTTAAATATATGCAGATTACTTTCTTGTTTTCATCCTCTCAACAATGCAACATAACCACTATTTACATAGTATCTATGTGTTAGGTATTACAAGTAGTCTAGAAATCATTAACAAGTATACAGAACAATCCATGTAATGTGCAAGTGCCATGCCAGTTTAGGAGACTTGACTATAGACTTTGATATCCGTAGTAAATTAATTCCAGGAATTGCCTATATATCAAGGAATGATAATATTTTCCTTTTCATTGTCTTTTACAATCATATCTTTGCACAAATTTATATCTTTTGGGGAACTGTTAATATTTATGTTGTACCTATCACTAGCACCCAAAAGAATAAAAATTAGAGAACATTGATTAAAAAGTTATAGAAAGATTAGTAACAAGTTATACAAACTTCTTACCAATTATAAAAACCAACATATAAATTTATTTTTATGATACTCAAATAAAAATAGTTTTGCAAATTGAATTTTAAGAATACTCATTTATTCTGGGCCTAACTTAAATTACCTGAAGGACTACCAAATACATCCCAAACCTTTACATTGAGCCTCTTCTGTACATAAACCTTAGCAATTACAATTCCCATGACAGTTTTCTCTTTACTTGAAGTAGAGTCAAGTATCATGCCATGAATCTGTGGGTCCGTACTATATAAATGAATCAATAATAACATGTCACTTCAAAAGAATCATAAAGAGTAAATCACACAGAAAGTAATTTATATTTGCTGTTTAGAATCTCTCTAGTCAAAAAGTCATGTGTATTATGTAACTACTAGAATATCAGAGAAAGAAATGACTCTGCTAAATCATGTATTAGTAAACACATGGACCAGTTCTGTGTCCCGAAATAGTGAAATGCCTTCAAACTGTCTACAAGAACCAGTAACTTGTAATAATGTGTACTTTATTTCCATTTGTTCACCTCTGAGCATACTGCTAATTCTGTGGTGCAAGGTCTATGCAGAAAAGAACACAGTAGGAAAGCCCACTGAGGACCCTTCTGTCTCTCTCTCAGACAGAAACATTCTGTGCACAATGAATATATTCTACTCTTAACCTAAAAAATTAAGTAAAAGAGCAAAGTAAAATAATGTCCAACAAATGGTAGGCAGCGAGATGTGTGTTATAAGAATGAGAAAACTACTTGATGTGTGTAACTCTTGTCCAGCAAGGCGAGATGGCTCAGGCACACAGAGAGAACTGATCGCTGTTAGTGACTCCCAAGGTAGTTAACTAGATCAACTAACTGGAATATCTACATCTATACAGACATCTCCCAGTTATGATGGGATTCTTTCCCTATAAATACACCACCAATAAAAATATAGTACTACGGTATTCTGCCGAAGTATTCCCAGAAGTCTCACATGTTCAAAAATGCAGGGGTTTGAAAAATGACTGGGTCATCAGAGGTGCTACATGCATCAGTGGATTAACACACTAATGATCTCATCACTGAACATAGTCTTCGAAGGTGGAATCCTGGCAGAGGAAGTACCTTACTGGTGGCTTGCTTTTGGATACTGTATCACTTTCTGCATCTTCCTCTCCCTCTGCTACTCAACTGGTCTGTGATAAGCATTTTACTTCCTAATCGTGGCATTTCTGTCTTGGAGCCAGCTGATCATGGAATGAACCCATGAAAACATGCGCCAAAATAAATCTCTCCTCCTTTACATTGGGGTGGTTGGGAGTTTTGTTCCAGCATAAGGAAAGTGGCATATACATTACACACACATACATACACACACATGAAGGATAGAATGCATTTGTTACACTTGACATACAGAACATTATACTGTAGGAGCACAGTATTTTATAGAATATTGGTTGTTTAGCATTGTGATTGCATAGCTGACAGGAAGCTGTGATTCTCTACTCCTGCCCAGCATCACAAAACACTATTTTACCACATATCTAAAACCCAGGAAAGATGAAAATTAAAGCCACAGTTTCAAACGAATGTGTATCGCTTCAAGACCACTGTAAACTGAAAACCCAGAATCTGGTCATTATAAGTCGTACACTATCATGGTACAAAATTTTGTATCTTTGTAAATCCCTAAGTCTTTCTCAATATCCATCTGTTGAAATATCTATTTACAAATAAAACTATATATATATATATATATATATATATATATATATATATATCCATCCAAGTGACTTCTTCAATAGTTAGTGTTCTAAAAATTAGTTAGGAGTATACTGGGTACAGCCTTAACTTTTCAACTTTCTCTGAATTTCATGAAAAAAGAATGCATGTATTGTTCTCCCAAGCAACAGCATTTAGTAAGCATTTATATCATGTTTATACTGCTGAGAATTAAAAATAGTGACAGAATTTATGTAGTATGGCATCAGATTGTATTTCTAACCTATTTGTTCAACAAATATACAGAGTTTAAGCTGTGCTCAAAACACTCTTGTACAGTATCTTTAGCTACCTGCATCTCAGATTCCTCTTATGTGTAAAATACAAACAATAATAATATGATTTAACATGGTCATTAGGAAGATTAGATAAGCTGATTCAAGGAAAACACTTAGAAAGTTGTCTGTTACTTGCTAAGTGCAATTTGTTAAATTATGGATACCCTAATAAAATATTTTTGAGGTTGACAGGATCAAGACTGGTTACATTTTACTACACAAAAGTCTGAGGTCCTGATCAAATTATCTTAATTTGTTAGATGTTATATAGGTGTGGAAGGAAGTAGAGAGATATTTACCAGAAATTTTAATATTTTTATACAAAATGGTATTTACTTGGATAGATGCACTCCTTTATCCTTGTTATGACATTATTTACAGTGGGAAAAATAAATGTGTGAAATCTGAGGATTATGGCTTTGCAATTTGCATATTTTTAGTCTTTTCTGTTGTCAGTTAACATTTTATTTCTCAGATCTTAGAGAGGTGTTACGCACCTTTGTGGTTATTTCACCACCCTTGATGCTATTTAGAGAGGATTCATGAGAAATGTTTATTCCTAGAAGGCTGAGGATAGGAAATAGAAGAGAAATGACTTGAATGCTATTTGCTTCTCCAAATAATTGTTATTCAAGAAAATTTTAAAGATTTTCATCTTTGCTAAAGGGTAAGAGATGAGAAGTACAATAAAATTTATGATTTTGATAAAATAAACAATTCTCTGAGCCATGGTATTGCTCCACTGAGAAGGAATATGCCAGCTTAACAATGTACTGTTTAGCTCTAAAATGTTAATATCTGAATTGTTATATATGCCTTATGTTAAAATGTATAAATTTTAAATTTACTATACTTGGTGATTGATATTTATTTCTGTTATGTGTCAATATTTGTGTAAACAATCTTTATAGAAAATTAAAAATTAAAAAAATGAGCATGAACTACTTCAGATACTTTATAATTACATTAATATCTCAAACCAATTAATAGAAGTTGTAGGTATGAAAAGTTCCATTATCCTTCAGTTCTACACAGAAAAGAAAATGTTTCATTATTTAGGTTCATTATTTAAGTTTTCTGGGTTTATTACAAACCTTCTTTTTGAGTCACTGCACTTGGGTCAATAAAAATCTCAAATGAAAAAATTGATTTTGTTACTAAAGAGTGAAAAATCAAATTTTTCCTTGTACATCAATATATCTATGCTTTCAATGGAAATTAGTAAATTTTTATAGTTTCTGAGGATATGCAGTTCCAATATTCTCTACAAAACTAAATTGAAGAAATTTATTGAAACTTTTAAAAAATTTTATTAGAAAATGATTGTAACATTTTTCCTAGTATAAAATGTTAGCTTAGAAAATATATATCAGGTTAGCATTTAACCAACTTTACCAAAGACGATGCAAAAGTACTGCTCTTGTTTAAAACCATCCTCCTTCTTTGGCAGGAGAATTTTAGAATTTCCATTTAAAATTTAATTCTAATCCATTTAATTTGACAAGTTAAGAGCAAGAATGTAAATAAAAAACTTACAGAGAAAAAGAAAAGTCACTTAGAAAGCAGGCTATTTTTCCTGCCACTCTTAATATGTCACAAAAAGGACCAAAGTAACTTCAGCATTGGAATAATTTATGGAGACTCATACTCGTAATTACTCTTCTAAAGTTCTGAGTAAACACTACCCAAACCTTCCTTTATCTCTTTTGTCCAATGTACCTATTACAAGAACATCTCATTTTAATTACATGATCAAATTCAAGATGTTTCAATAAATAAAGTTATAATCTAGCTTTTGGCTTCAGGAAATAAAATTCCAAGCCATTTCTTTAAAACTAACTTTTATAATATATTTCATGATTTTTCTGTGTTGCTGTGTAGTTTCTAAATAGATCTTATCTATTGCTAAAGAAAATGTGTGGAGAGCTTGCAATACTAGAAGGCCAGATAAGATTGTTCCCATTTAGTGATAAAGAAAATCAACTGCGATTCCAGAAAGATCTCTGGCCACTGGGTAAAGAAAAATAAAGGGGAAAATATCTCATTAATATCAACAATATACAAAATTTTCAAATCCAGTTCAATTGCTTAGCATAAAAATGTGAACCTCAATAATGGCCATTTATTTTTAGCAGCTGACCAAGCCTTCATGCAATGATGCCTTTTTGTGCAGTAAAATAGTTATTCCCTGAAGTAATTATGCTGAACAAGGGTAGCAGCATCATAGGAAACAGTTACTTCTGAACTTCCTTATTCCTACACCCCAAGTAAAATTTAAAACAATTTTTTAAAAATTTTATTTAAGGAGAAATAAAAAAGCAGAGAAAGGGTACAAGTTATACAGATTTACAGAAAAAAAATAAACAGTAGGAAATCACTAGTTAGTGGATTACATATTGTCATCTTTTAGAAATAATTGTTCAAGTCACAAAGTTAAAGCTTGTAAAGTGGACATTCCAACAGTGAGACTGCAAACAGGTCTGTTCAATGATCCAATAAAACTCAGTGATATCATTTTCTATCTGATACACTTAAACATACATGCAGTTATATCATTTAGAGCACTTTCTTTTCCTCTCTTTTGTACAATGGCAATTACACATTTTGGGTGTTGTTACTCCCACAGTTCTTATTACTTTTTTGGAAGGGAGTAGAACCAAATGTGACATAACAGAACAGAGACAATCAAATCAAAAGGGTGGACATAATAGATAATGTAAAAGCATAATACAAGGTGATCAATAATGGTTACCATAATGCCTCCCGCTATCTCTAATAGAATTGTCTATATCATCAGTTATAATAAAATTAAACAAAACAGTAAAGAGCAAAACCGACAAAACCAAAACATTGGAGACATTGTAGGTCTTCAAAAGTAGATAAAAGTCAACGAGAATGGGCGTCATAATGAATCTCACTATCTTCACAGCTGTTGCCTAAACTTTCGAACCTGGTACTATCAAGCAAAGCAGAATAGGGGGACATTAGTCAAAAACAAGATAGTGAGAGTAATACAGGGCTTTAAATCAAGATAATGGAAAGTCAAAGTGGGTTGCTATAATATATCCTGCTATTTTTATTTATTTTTCCCTTAATTAAAAGGATAAAAATAAAAAAGTAAATAATGGAGTGGAGATTGAGATAAAAGAGGGCATAACAGGAAATCAGTGCAGATCAAAATATAACCATTTAAGCAGAATAGTGTTTCACCATAAGATAATCCTGACATAAAAGTAGTTACCATATTGTCTCTTTCCTTGAAATCCTTGAGTACAACTTCGTATATTGTAGCATTAAATATATCAAAACAATGTAAAACCATTTAAGAGAATGACAGCATTACAGGGTATTTAGAATCAACTAACAGAAAATGAACAATGGTTTCTGTATAATCTCCTTGTCTTTAAAAGTTTTTGCTTATACTATCATACATAATAAAATCCAATAAGATACAACCTGTTATAAAAACGGTGCTGTGTACTATTCAACTCTATTTCCTCTTAGGTATAAATGTTAAATTTCCCCAGTGCCTTTCCCATTTAAGGATCATATTCAAAGAGTGCATAAACTAATTAATAAAAACACATTTATTCAAAAGAGTATTTTTTTTTTGCCTTACATAGACAATACTTTTCCAAAATTAAAAATCTGCTTATAACTGCTTTAAAAATTTTGGAGATAGTAGCACATTATTAATTCCAGCTGCTTACCCGGACTCAAATACTT
Source organism: Cavia porcellus (assembly GCF_034190915.1). Lineage (NCBI taxonomy): Eukaryota > Metazoa > Chordata > Mammalia > Rodentia > Caviidae > Cavia > Cavia porcellus. The sequence goes on along the minus strand of NW_026947513.1, from coordinate 41,681,877 downwards.
CAACAAGAGTTTGAGAGCATGCAGGAGGAAGTGGCCCCAGTAACACCTGAACGCTCTTTCCATGAGTGGGAGGGCTGAATAAAAGACATTTAACAATAAGGACCTAAGAAGCCAAGAGAGTAACATTAAAGCAACCATTACTAATCCAAAAGGAGGAAGATTATGGAAAACCTTCAAAAATACAGACAGAAACTGGCAAAGGCAAAAGAATTGAGATTTTCAACAATGAAAGTTTTCATAGCATAAGAATAGAAGGAATATGCTAATATCTTACTAATAGTTTAAAGCAGCGATCATCCCCTACGTTTCTTCACTAGAAGTTAGTATGGAAAGAGTCTAGCAGGAGTGTAACAGAGAAAGATGAGTGGCTAAGTTACTTGCCTTTTCTTGCTGACTGGTGCTTGTGATTTAATAAAATCGTAAGATTAAAAATTAACACAACATCTCAACCATGTATTTTATTTTTACATTGTACAATGAAATGTGGCCCCTGGAATTTTATTTAATTTATGTATTTTTTTATTTCTTATTTTTGTTTTTTGGAGACAGGTTTTCACTATGCAGTTCAGGCTGGCCTTGAACTCACTGTGTAGCCCAGGCTGGTCTTGAACTCATGGTGATTCTTGTGCCTCAGCCACCCAAGTGCTGGGATTACAGGGCTCTACCAACACTCCTGGCTGGCCCTTGAAATTTTTAAGAATATGTGTTTTTGCTAGTGGTTTTATGGCAAAGACATCTTCAACTTTCTGATATGATGAACAAAAGTACAAATGATTAAAAAGAAGAGAAAAATGCACATGATATGCAAGATTAAAATAAACTTGCATTTGACTAAATCACTCATCTTCCTTTACACATATCTCCTTGTCCACATGTTCTAAACATGCTCTGCAAACTCTGAAACTTGCCTTCTACAGCAGATCTGATTCTCAGGGTGGTCAGACTTGCCATTTTAAACATCTAAACTGATTTAAGAGGAACTTTCACCATAAGTTTTGATAAAGAAAGCCATCATGTCCTTTACCCTTAGCATCTATCTTTGTCTTTTTAACTTTCTTACTGTCTGATTTAATTTTCTCCTGTCAGTTAAGAGCAATATATCCATAGCCCCGATATTATTCTCTCATTGGGGACAATGATAGAGCACAATCTTTATTTATGCCTACTATCTAATGGGATTCAGATTGCTTGAATCAGAAGCAGAAGCCAAGTAACCATCTGTAGAACAGATGTTGTTCTGGTGATTCCGTATGAGTTAGCAAGGAAGGTTGTGTCCTTGTTTCCTTAAACATTTTTGGTCCAAAATGAGGTGACACATCTCGAATTGGCCCAAAGCTTTAATGTCTTGCAGCCTTTAGTTTATCTGACAATGGAGTGAAACAAAAATTCAATGTTACTTTGTTCTAAATATGAAATAATTACCCTTTTATAATTAAGCAAACAGAAACAATTTTTAAAAATTGGATTAAATTGTCTTTTGATATATACTTGGGATCTAAAAATCACGAAAGCACATTTAGTGTTTCACCCAGTATTTCAGGTGAGTGAATATTTCAAATGAATGAGTCTTCAGACAGAGACTCAGAAACAATTTGTCATCTAAAATGCACAGTGAAAGTGCTCAAGCAGAACTGAGGTTTCTAATTCCTTATATAGCTTCCCCAGTGACCTATTTGTCCTTCCCTATAATTTTTATTGAATAATGAGCTGGAGTTTAGGAGCTAGGTGCATGTAAGGCATAGTGCTTTGCAGTGTTGAGGAACAAAGTCTTCCTTTAGCAATAGCTTTAAGTATGCATCTCACAGCTAAGAGTTTTCTTTTACATATTATGTATGTTGGAGCAATGGGAAAGATGTGGGCAGAATTTGAAAGACACTATAATTTAATTATCAGACTCACATGCAAGGATCTATTTTCTTAAGAAGTAAGAGTCTCTCAAATGAAGTTTTTCATGCCTTCAAATATAGTCAAAAGAAAAACACAGATGTACAGGAGGAGTTTCCATTAAATTCATACCGTTACCTGCAGATATTGTGTATCTCCTATTTTCTTCAGCTTTTCTCTTACATAAGTTTTCTTGTTAAACCATTTAATAAATGTTCCAATAGCAAGGAATAATTTCTCAAGTAGTTTAAATGTTCTTCACAAGATGCCTTTCACTGGTTTATGCCTGATTATCCGAATTCAAGCTCAAGTAGAAGTCCTAATTTCAACTATTCTATTCTAGAATCATGGCAGTTGGGACGTCCCTTAATATTTATGTTCAGATAAGTGAAATGATTCTTCCATTCCATTAAATTGGAAGTTCATATGACCAAGCAATGTTAACGAGATTTAGAAATATAATTCCCTAGAGGCAGGGACAGAGAACAACTCGATGTATTGAGATAACTTCCCATAGCAACTGAAGGAATTTATGTTAGCTTATTGCCCCTTTACTTGAAGGCAAACACCAAGATGCAAGAAATCAAACCAAATTGTTTCCATGAGGCATATTGTCTTAGTCCATTTTTCCCATGGTACAGATAAAATACTTGATACCCATAACATAAGACAGAAGCTGTTCATTTCCCTCCTAGATTCAGAACATTCAGTGCTGATGGCTTTCATGGCAGAAATGGCATTGGAGAAGAGCCACGCTGGAGGGAAGCTGCTAAACACATGACAACCAAAAAGCAGAGAGAGTGGGAGGAGCCAAAGGGAGAGAGAGAGAGAGAGAGAGAGAGAGAGAGAGAGAGAGAGAGCGCTCCAGTGACTCAGCTCTATCTGTGCCCATCCCCTAACAGCATGTCCTTACATGAGCTCATCACTGCACTCATCCCCTGACGAGTTCGTAGGCCCCAGGATCCAAACCCTTCCTAAAGCTCCGCCGCTAAACACGTAAGACTTTTCAGGAATGTTTTAGATTTAAACCATAAAATATATGAAGTGCAAATACCAAGAATTTTATTGAATAAGACACAAAGAAATGGAAAATCCTGTTTCAGAACTGAAGAAAGAAAAACTACTTCAGCATAAAGGCAAAACTAAATAGGTGTAGACAGTGAGTATATTAAACTATGTACTGCGATGAAGTAAATTAGTAATATAGCAAAAAATCAGGAAGGTGAGCAAAAGGGAAGCAGGAAAAAAGTAAGTAAAAATTTTACACGGATGACTTAATATGGTTTTAAGTTAAACTTTTAAGGTTTTATATGGTTTTTAACTCTGAAAATTGTTTCTCAATGTAGTATTTCTTGCAGACAACACTGTTTTGCATTCAGCGTATGCTTTGACTGTGCTTTATATCCTTTAAATCCAAGCAAATTAATATATTTTGATAAAAACATATATAGTAAACTTTCATACTCTATAATTATCTCTCTGTTCTTCTATTTATTTACCTATCTTTTTGGCTGAGAGGGCTTGATCATCACAAAAACACGTGTTCCTTTCTGCAAGGCAAAGCATTACCAATGAAAAGGTCTGTCTTGCCAAGATGCTATGGTCTTTCCCTCACCTTACATTTATGGACAAGCACAGAAATATATCCTTCAATGAAATGTGAACTGAAGGGAAGTGTTACACTTTGGGTCGAATGTTTTTACTTATCTTTACTTATCTTTTATTTATTTATTTATTTTTTACCATTTTTAGCTCACCTGTGTTAGCACTGAGACTCTCAGGTAGCAGTCTTACTAAGAGAGGGTTCCTAGACAGTCCACAAACATTATATGATTAGGATCACATTGCTTAAATTATTTCAGTAAACTAGGTTCTGACTAATAATGTGTAACATAACTACTATACTAAATATCTCCCACTGCTCTCACATGAGTTCTAAATTTCAGGTCCTATGACAACTTTATTCTCACTGTAATTAATGAAATTGCAATCTGCTCTTTATTCTCACTCTTCACTGTTAGCGTAAGAGCATCCCTGAGGGACTGATTATCCTGAACATGGAGAGAAGGGCGTCCCTGAGCTTCCAACGCAGAAAGCAGATGCAGTCAGTCTTCCTTTTGATCATGTTACTGCAATTTACATCTTCATTCATTCTAATGAGTTCTAAAGTGAGGATATAAATGTGTTTGTTTCCAAAGAGTCATAACACCAGTTGGGCAGCCTTTCTTGTCAACTATCAATGTTTTATTAAATTATATCAAGAAATATTGACCAAAAATTGTTAAACGAGATTATAGAATGTATGAGATATAAATACTTATGCAAATTGAATTTGATTTAAAGTATTTCATATTTATGTGTAATTTCTCAGTTTATTTTATATTATTTGAGATCTCACATAATAAATTTGGGAAATTTTGTGATAAATGTGGTTATCAGAGTAATAAATCTCTAAAGGTGTTCAAGCACAAACCTCTGCAACCTATGAATTTCTTAGCTCATTTAACAGAAAGTAAAAAAATACTCTTTGCAAATGTCACTAGGAATTGAGTTAAAGACAGTGAAATTATCCCATATTGTCCACTCAAACTACTCTATTCACATGAGTACTTAAAAACGAGAATCTTTACAGTCAGAGGCTGGAGGCTGGTTTAACAATGGAAGGATGGAAGAAAGGTCCAAGAAACACAATATTGACTGCTTTGAAGTGAGAGAGAGAGACAAGTACTAGCTAAGGACTGTGGACAGCCTACAATACATGGAAAAGGCCAAAAGCCCCTGTAGATCAACCAGCAAAAAACAGAACCCTCTAGAAACCTCAAGGTCTGAATGGGACTTCCGGTATATTAATGTTAAGACGGTAAATCTGTGGTGTGTAATCTGAGAGATGTGTGTAATTTGTTATGATATAGATATCCAACACTGTGAAACATCTGCCACCAGTCACAGAAGATACCTACAGAAGGATCTTGTGTTCATGAAATTGAAGGACAAGGGTGAACCAGGAAAGCTCAGATTGCGTCATGTGCTTTCACTGCTTGACCCTGACTTTTATGTTTTTACATATTTATTCTTTCTTTTGAGGAGGTGCTAAGGATCGAACCTCAGATCTTACACATACTAAATAAGTGCTGTACCAGTTACGCTCACCCCCAGTTCTGATGTTGAGCCTTAAATGAACAATGTTATATATGTATGTTACAGAATATGTGATTTTATTACATCAGGCTTTAAGGAAAGGATTAATGCAACATGTCTTTAATGGCAAACAAACAAAAGATGCACAGAACTTGAAAAATGTGGAATGAGGTCCTGGCTTGGTATTGCTTTCAATAATAGTCTTATAAATACTGATCACAAACTAATTGTTCATCAATCAAACTGACTTAATCATTTTGGGTTGGCTTTGTTTTTCAGCATATATCAATGATTTCCCTTATTTTTTGGATTCTTCCTGCTGTTAATGATAAGCATGACCAAATGGATTTGTGATATATTTTAATGGATTTTAACCTACTCATATGGTAGTAATAGGGTTTCAAATGTTATAATATCTTTATAATGTGATTTAATATTTCATAAAATAAGTGGTTCTGGCAATTATTCCGCAGCAGTTCCAGATCTTCTAGTTACGATTTTGTGTTAGTTTTTCACATGCTGTTTAGAATAAGTTATTTGTCTTCAGAAAATAATAAATGATACTTATAAGCATTATTGGAATTTCAGAAAATCTTCAAAATATAAATCTGCATACTGAGAACCTTAAGGGCAAACCAAATCTCAGAGGCTTGTTTAAAGTTTTTGATTGAATACATTCACTTCCATTTGGTAAATTAAGTGATATAGTCAGGAAAACATACATCATCTCAAAAAGAGGGAAGTAAATCATTTTTTGGAAAGATTGTCACCCATTAAAATATACTAGAAAGTGATAAACATCTCAGAAAAAGTGTAGAGTATAAGAACATTTAAGTGTTAAGTTTCAGGCTAATTGCACGGTCTAAGGAGTACTTACTAAACTGACATTTCAACACAAATTTGAGGGAGCTGAAAGAACAGTATAAAGATGCCAAAAAAGAATTGCAACTCAAACAATGCTGATAACCCATGTGTAAGCAAACATATTATTTCAAGGAATGATACAAAGTGGTTGGAGAGAGAAATACAGTGAAGTAAAAACATAGCTTGACAAGTCACCGGGGCTATTATAAGGGCTTTAGTTTCTACTGAGGAAGATGAGACCATGTAATCAGCCTCCCTCTGGCTTCAGCGCTGAGATGAGTGTAGACTATGAAGACAGAAGATCAAGTAGAAAATGCTTGCAGGAGTCTGAATGAGAGATGACAGTGGCTTGGACCAGTGTAGATGAGTTGAATTTTAAATAAATTACTATTTTTAACTGGAAATGAATATTTTTTAAAATAACTTATCAAAAACGGTTTGAAAGGCACCAAAGAACATCGGTACACTTTGTACAGCATAAAAGACTTTGTAGAATACATTTTAGATTTCCTCCGATTTATCTATTAATGCTTGCTCACTCCTGACAAACTCCTACCTACTAACACTCCATGCACTACCAAACCTCTATGTTAGAATCAAACTAAAACAATTCATTACAAATCCTTTATATGATGCATTTCTGCTTGTCGGTCCCTGTGAAAACTGTTGAATACCTTCAGTGAAGGCAATAGATGTGGCTTTCACCTTTCAGAAGTTTATTTTCTTAGAGGAGAGCAGGCATTTTAGAAAGCTGCAACCAAAGATGGAATTTAAATAAATCTTCTGAGAACTTACTGAACACATTAATAGAGGAAGGCATGCAAATAGAGGGTATACTGATGTACTGTAATGAACATTGAACATAAGGGGTCAGTAATGCAAAAGATTTAAGGAGGGGACACATGCATATAGACAACATGCATAGTGAGTCTTATAAGACAGGTTTGGATTTTTATAAATAGCTATGAAAGCATATTATTGTTACCGGTTTACATTTGTAATCAAAATACTATTGAGTACATATTGAGAGAAGGATGAAGAATCACTAAATCTCTTTTTACACATTGAAAATAATTTTTACTGTCACATTTGTCTCAAAAATAAACTGACAAAATAACTACATTCTCTTCACAGAGTTTCATATCTAAGAAGCATCTTGAAAAATCATGCAAAATTTACCTCGAAAAGTAATTGTTTTACACACAGTTGCCTTACAGTGAGTTTGTCCTATAAATGTTGCTCAAGAGTAAAGGCCTAAAGGCTGGCCAACCTGGACAGAGACAAACTCTGCCCTTTATTATAAGGGTCATCTGAATCTTTCTTTTTTTTTCATTTTAAAAAGATTATCTTTAAAAAGTTAGTTAATTTCCAAGTTACAATATACTAATCTATATAATCAGGGTTATTGTGAAATATTAGACTTATATATGTACAATCTAATTCTAGAGCCCCGTATTATCAAAATGACCTCATAAGTGTGTTTTATCACTTAGATTATTATTATATAGTTCTTATCTAATTAACTTTGCTTTTAGGAAATAAAGTGCAAATATATGCAGGAGGACCCAGTAAAAGAACCATTAGGACATTAATATATAATATATAATGGCACAAAAAGTTTCTTAGGGAGCTGTTTAATCTTGGTTATGGCAACAACCATAATTTATTTACATTTCTCTTTGAATTTTGGAAGACTCTAGCTATTTAAAATGCTAATTAACAAAGTTCATTGCTAGAGCACAATTCTTACATGTAAACTATTAAATATAAATGACTTTAATATATTTCTTCTGAGAATTAAAATTAAGATATCATTCAAATACAGTTTGAAGTAAAGTTATTTACAAAATTGAAATTCAGTTATTAGAGATGTTTTTCTTCCACAGGATGGAAGGGTCATAGACAATGCCATTTTATATCTATTACCTGAGGGTAATAGCTTATATTTGGTGCACAAAAAGGTCTTGATCAAAAGACATCATAGATAAAAATGCACCCCAAAAAGACATACATCTAACAGTCTTATTTATTGAAAGAACAAATAGATATATTCTTAAATGCAAAAGTATGCAAACTAGGCTCTTCTGCATTTAGAACTTTTTGGATAATAATTCCTTAAAGTGGTGCTTGTTACTTAGTTTTGTTTTTATGTGTTCTTTAATCCTGAAAAAGTTGTTGAAAGTTGTCTGATAGTGATAGGAGGATGGCAGTTTTCTTTCTTTTTTTTTTTTTTTTTTTTTGTCTTTTCCCTTTTTATCAGTACCGGGGATCGAACCCATGATTGCCTGCTTGCAAGGCAGGCGCTTATGCCACTGAGCTAAAATCCCAGCTCCAGTATGGCAGTTTTTAGCAGACTACAAAACTACAGGGTATGTGACCATTCCTCAAAGGTCCCACATCTAAGAGGGAAGAGATATAAACACATTGGCCCTTACAAAGTAGGCAAAATTGGGTTTCAGGAAATATGCTTTAAAATTTTACTGATTATGAGTCCTCACCTTCCAACAGGGAATAAGCACAAGGGTTTGATGTAAATGCCCAAAGGGACAGGCAGGTAGGACACATGGACAAGCAGGCAGGCTGGAACTTAGATGCTCACCTTACATATTAAATAGGCAACTCATCACGACCACAGAGAAATACCCTCTTCTGTTGTCTTGAATTATAAAACTTTCTTATTTTATATATAGTTTCCAAGTTTTCTGAAAAAGACATAGATACACAAATATAATTTACAAAATTTAAAAGTATAGCTGGTAAGCTGGTAACTGGCAAAAAGCTGCCTCCACAGCAGGGAGCCTGCAAAGCAGACTGATACTCCTGCTGACCAAGGCTGGGTACCATGCGCTGGGTATGGCCTGACCTTCGGACTTTAAGAGAAGCTGAAATGTAGGCCTTGAAGGTAACATTTCAGTTTTAAAATTTGAACCAACATATGAAAATTATAAAAGAAAGATGTCCTGACCATGAGAAATTCACATGCTGGCTGGATTTCAATGGAGGAGGAGGCATTTGCAATGACACCTTGAAGTTATGTTTGGTTTGGCTCTGAAAGAGTAGAAGAAATTTTTACCTCAACGATAATCACGTCTACAAGTTGTTTGATGTGGATTCATAGCAAATACACTCTGCATTCATAGCAGGGTGACATGCATTTATTTATTTTATTCCTTCATTGAAAACCTTTCTTGCTATAAGAGCAGAAGAAAATGATGTTTGATCTTATAAATATGAAAATATATGATTCTAAATTTGTGCTCTAATATCTTCACCAAAAACAACAAATTTATGAATTGGTTTCTTGGTACTTTTGTCTTTAAAAGAATTTCTAAGATTTATTAGATGTAAAATTTTGCAGTGGCACAAAAGGTGAGAAAATGCTTTCCTTCTAAACCACGGTGCCATTGTGCTCAGGACAACTGACATGGCCTTAGCTTCATACTGCAGCTGAGAAATATTTATTTTCATGTAACTTGCACTATGTCTTACAGTCTTCTTTAATTGAAATAATTCCAAATAAGTGAAGGTCAGAGCAATAGTAATCCCAGGGGTCTTCTATGATCCATAGATTATGTTTATATGCTTTGCTGTTCATAGTCTCATTTTAAACATCAAGATTGTAAGGACTATGAATGTAAATGCTATGAATGACTGATATTAGAGTGTCTGTCTCAAGAAGCAAATGTGGAAGGAGACCGTAATTTCTAAGTATGTGCTTAAGCATATAAAACTGACACAAGAAAAATAAGTCTTCAGAATATAATTTTTCTCTTATGAATTCTTGTTACTTAATCTCCTCAGGAATAGTTTTCATATGAATCACCAATGCTGCACTATTTCAGTATCTCAGTATTATTTTAAAACCCTGTTGTATGTCTGATAAAATATTTAAGGATGGCTTTGATTTGCTGGTCTTGCTTTTCTCCATTTCCTGAGATGTAATATTTCTTTTTCTTTTTTAAATACTTTATTCCTTCTGATTCCCCCCCCCCCTTTTTTTTTCGCGTTCCCTCTCCCCAGTCTTCGCTTTACTGGGAGCACATTTCCCTAACTCCACAAACATTTGAACCTGGCAGAACCCCCCACGCCTCCTCCAGCCCCTGCTCTCTGGGGACTGTATTTCATGGCAAAAACCTATTAGCTTATTTTGATGTTTTTATCTTTCTATGATTGGAAACCAGTCCATGCAGCCCAAACAGACAATTTTCCAAGGGCACTAAGTGGATTTTCAGCTCTCCCGTGAGGAGGAATGAACTTCAATAAAACATTAGGCCGAGAGCAGGCCTGAGTGCAGCAGCTCCCTGTGCCCCGCCTGCGCTGAATTCACACTCCCGTGCACATCGCCGGGCCCGCGTGGGCCTTTAAGTGGAGGCTTGCACGCAAATGTGGCTTTTGTGAGTTACCTCGGGCTAAAGTACTTCCATCATCCACAGCATGCAGTGTCACCCGAGGTCTCTGGTGGCTGGGCTGGCCTCGGATTCCCCGGTGGCTCATGTTTTATTCACTGCTGAGATTGCCCTTTATCTGCAAACTCCCCCAGCAGTAAGCTTGTCATCTTCACTAAGAGAGGACGCGCGCAGACTGCCAGCTCCACGCGTGAATTGTTTCCACAGCTCTTAATTTCTGTTGAGAGGCACGCAATATAAACAAAGTTTTACTTAACTGTCAGAACATTTGTCAAGGATGTGATACACGCAAACCTGCACTCCTGTGAGAGGCTGTTCAAACCGCAGAGGCTCCCCAGGGGTCCAGTAACCCTGTGCCTGCCACGCGTGTCAGAAAGGGGGTCTAGGTCGCCCCTGGACGGAGTCTGACTATCTGCAGAAGCATCAGGCGGCCAGGTAATACAGGGAGACCAGGCCTGAGGGGCAGCTGTCCTGCTTCTAGGCTTAGTTCTCATTTTCCAAAGGATGAGAAATCTCCCCATACGTAGAAAAAAGTGCCAAATCTGTAAAATTTTAACAAATGTTAAAGGTTAAGCCCTCTAAGTTTCTAGAAAATAACATGCTAGAAATATCTTCAAACGTTGTTATTCTCCATATGCAACATAGTTAAACAAAAAGATTCTGTTTCCTATGAATTTGCAGAAATTGAAAATTAAATTAGTCAATAATTAAGAGGTGAGTCCTTATTGTATTGTTTCTTAATATAAGTCATTTTTAAAATAAATTCTTCGGTGGCATGGCTGGCTTTTTACTTGATTTTAAGAATCTATAATTCTACAGTGAAAAGTCTGTAATGCAATTAAATAACATGATAAATAATTTTTTATTTGTCTAATGTAGTGATCATGTGAATGAATTTTGGGAAAAACGAAAAATGTGTATGAATGCTTTATCACTTTTTGTTTTTGGAGATTATAATGCAAAAAGAAATCGGGAAAATATACACATATGCACATCTACACATAAAACAACACATTTAGCAATGAAATTTCAACATGAAATACGTTTGAATTTGTTTTTACTTTTACAAAAAGATTGAAATTTTAGATTTTAAAGAATCTTAAAGGTTTTACATAATACAAGTCAGGGAAATGTGTTTCTAACATGTAGTATATTAATGAAATCACAGGCGGGGGAGGAAAAAAGTACTGTTAATGTTTGTTAACTTTTTAGTCTTGAATTTCCAGTTTGGTTACTTGTGCAAATACATTTACAAGAGTATAACTGTATGTGTTAATGAATGCAAATAGCTAAACTCTTCTTTTTCAGTTTTGTTTTAGTGATCTTTATGAGATTCTTTACTCTGTTTTCATTTAGTCTTGTATATTCAAATCAAGATTTCTAGAACAAATTAATGAAAGCTCACAGAAGGTGAAATATTGACACTTTTAAATACAAATTTGCCTACAGAGTTATTGGAATAATTTACCTCCATGATCTAGTCTTAACATTGAAAATCTTGTTACCATTTTATTTTACATACTTATGAAGCTGTCTTTTGAATCATCACATTTTGTAACCAATTTATACCATTTAAGAATTACAATATTGCAATTGTAGGATTAGGAAACATAATTTTGTTATTTTTTCTGGTAATCAATGCTTTAAAATCTATTTTATTTCTCTCTGAATATGAATTGATTTGGATAATGTCTCTTTTTAATGAAGAATTTATTGCTTTGAGCTATTCTAAATAGCAGAGGATGAATACTGAAGATTGTATTTTTAAAATGACAGATAGCAATTTCAAATGCAGTGTATTTCCTAGGGGAAAATATAATATTTACAGTTCTAGAAGGTGGTGCTTCAAATCCTCCAATATCTAAATTTAAAAATTGTTGCTTAAGCTTAGGAACATCCCCTTCCCTCTTGCCCATCTGCAGGTAATATCACCTGACCCCTAAATTGTTCTATTATTTGAGGAGTCTGTGTTCTGGAATCAGATAGATTTAGGTTTAATTCCTATCTCACGGCACAGAGAATAAATTAGTTAAATTCATTTTCTCTGTCTCCAGTGAGAAAATTCCAATTCCAATTTGTAAAGGTACAGGATTTTTCACTTTATTTGTAAGAATGAATACTGCTGTTTCTTGACAGCTATTTGCTTTATGGTAAACAGGATTCCAAGGAAGTGCCACCAAAACTCCTGTCATTTTTTATCAAATTGAACACTGATGTAGGGAATGCTGCCAAGAGACTCTCTAGATGAAGTCAAATTATGGATTTTCAACAGGGAAACTACCTTCAAACTGGATAGGGCCAGCCTAAATGCTTCGGATCTTAAAAGTAGAGAAATGCCTTTAGCTGTAGTCAGAGTAATGCAGAAGCAGAAGAGAACCAGGAATCCTCAGGGCAAAAGGAAGTATCAGAAATTTGAGGTGTGGATCACAGCCGATCTGTTAGGAGGGGGGTGCATATCAAACATGAAAAGGGACTTGGCAGCTTCTCCTAGCTAAACATGTCCTCCCCTGACTGCAACCAACAGGGCTTCTCTCTTCCCCAGCAAAGAACTGAATTCCACCAACAAATTCCATGAAGCACAATAAAACCCCCAGAGCCTCTAGAAAAAGGACTTCTTGCACTTTGTTTTGGGCTTTTTGAGATGTAAATATAAAATCATCTAAGTCTTACCTTTGTCTGGACTTCTGAATTACAGAAAATGTGGAACAATAAATGGACACTGCTTTAAGAAACTAAGTTTTTAATAATTTGTTAAAACAACTTTAGTGACTACTACTTATTCTCTAAGCAGGAGTACTGGTTGGATGTGCCATTACTGGGAGGCCAGGAGACATTTACCAAGTCACATATCATACATATTAATCAATGTATTGTAAGATAGAAGGGTTCGCTATGCCTTTAGAGAAAGTGAATACATTTCTTAATTCTTTTAATACTACAATGGTTACACACACATTCATGTGGGCATGCACACACCCAAACACACACACATAAAAACTGAGAGAGAAAGAATAGAATTTCATAAATTATCTGGTATTCCCCCTCATTGCCATGGTTTGAATTTACCCCTCAAAGTTTATGTTGAACTTTAATGGCTGGTATAATAATGCCATGAGTCGAGGCTGTAAGGTATGATTGAATTGTGAAGGTGCAGTACTCGTGGACAGCATCAGAACATTATGATAGGGCTCAAGGGTGTAATTACAAGCCTATGTCATGCACACACAGCCTTCATGTGCTCTGAGAAAGCAGAAATTCATGTGATATCTTGAAAACAGAGACCTGGCGCTTACCAGAATCTAAACCTGCTGGTGCTTAACTTTGGTATTCCAAGCCACCAGAAATGTGTAAAATGAATTTCTCTTATTTATAAATTACCCAGGCTTAATATTTTGCTACAATAGCACAAGTGGAAAAAGAAATTATGAGCACTCAAATGTATCACACTGGGAATCCCAGATTATGAAAGCTGAAGTAAGAGAAGGAGCCAATCTGGAGAGGGGCAGGGAATTATTAATAAGGATAGTAAGTAATTTTGCGCTGTATTGGATGAAACTTACAAGAATTAATGACTCAAGAAACCATTTTATTACACTCGACTGCTTTCTCTAATTTTTACTAGATATAAAACTAACTTGAGGTGTGGATCATTTTCCCCTGATTGTCCATACATTTCAGCCATTTCCCCTAGTTTCTGTGTGAATATCACATTGTCAGAGATCCGACTTTGTAGTCTATAAAAGTATCAAATCCCCTAGCAAGCTTTATGTTTTTCCGTAAAATTTATAAAGGAAACACTTATTCATTTATTGTCTCTTTCTTTTGTGTGAAAGTGTGCACCGAGGAAGGAGGAAGGGGGAGTGTCCGCTGCTGTCAGTCACACAGGATGCTTGGTGACTGTGGTCAGTTGGGAAAAGGGGAAATCAGACATCCGGTTCTCTTCAGTGTCACCAACACTCTGCCGCATCATTTCTTTCCAAGCGTTCCTGACATATAGAAGACTCAGGAATTTGAGTCAACTTTAGATAAAAACACAACTTAAATATTTTTATTTAGAAAAAGGTTGTCCAGCAGTTTATACTAGTGAGAAGGCTTTTATTTTTATAATATTAGTAGCTTTGGCAGTCTGTTCCTAGAATGACTTTATGTGTCAACAGTAAATTCAATTCTAATAAAAGGGTTCAATAGTTATATCATAATATCCCGATGTGTTTCATGTCTATCATTCACACCATTTCCAAAGAAGGAATTTTTATTTTACTCCAATTTACTCCAAAGGAATGAGGCAGTACCATAGGATTAATATTTTTATGTCAGAGAAGAGTTTATTTAGAAACAATGGTGTTTAAATACCAGGTCAGAGTCATGAAGAAATATGTGTATAGTTCATAAAGCCAAAGATAACAATGAAACACTCACACCTGAGTAATAGAAAGCAGGCAGGTTCCTGCTGACTTCTGCGAGGCTGGTCCACAGAATCCACGTGGTCATGCAGCATGGTTCAGGAACAACATCTGGTTTTCCTTAATAAATGGCTTACTGGATTTAGTACATTAAGCAAGAGAAAAATTCAGATGCTAATGTATCTGAGTTCTTTGAAGTCCTTTTCTGCCATGTTTTTCAGCTTTACCATTTTGATCTTTTCTATGGTTTCATTTTTTCTTAAGCTAAGTGATAACAAGGGTTGTTGGTGTAGAATGAATTTCAATGTGCAATTCTGTTCCATAAACAATGCGTAGCATTCACTGTTCAAATGGAAGATCAGAATCATATAATAAAATGTCTCAGAGTAACACAGATTGAATTAGTGCTCACTATTTAATTAGATTTACTTTTGCAAGATAGTGTTCAAGATTATTTCACTTCAGATATTTTAGGCTTTCAGCTACAAAGCTATAATTATTGACACTACTTTGAGCAAACGGCAGCATTCTGACTGAGGAGTAATTCTACTTTCACGTTTATGCCACATGGTATAACTAATTGGATAAATTCTCCAGCAAAGCACATTATATGTATGAAAACAATTCAAAGCCAGTAAATGCGGTTACTTGGAAGCATTATAAGGAAATGTCACACCATAACATTTACCTGCTATGTTTTATTGTTTAACCCTAGAGCACTTTTGTTGTTTTCCTAAACTGAGATTAGTAACTTGAAAAGCTTTTATTAAACATGTACAATCTAAATGAAGCACTCAACCAACTGTAAATTCTCTCCATAGACTTCCCGCAAATGACAAGTAAGTGCAAACGTGCAATAAACCTTTGAATACCAATGATTTAGGGCTATGCATAACTAGAGGATTTCTAGCGTCAGATTGAATGCAATTGATTATGTGGTAAGAGGTGGGAAAAGTGAAAGGTGGTTCTTTGTTTGCCTTTTCATTTTCTTAAATCAAGAAAGGATACTTTCAATGCAAAATTTATGTTAATGTGCTCTGAGCAGCACCTTAGGGAGAAAAGACACAACTCGTGGATTAACATGTGCAGTCTCTCAAGACACCACACCTCATCTCCTTTAGAAAAATGTAAAAATTGCTTCTAGATAGGAAAAATTCATCCAAAGTGTCATTTATTTGTTTGTGTTTGTGTGCAGGAACAATTTATGGCATTTCTTTACAGTCCATGATTGACTTGCTTTATACTTTCTGATGGGAGTTTAGTGTATGTAATGGAATTGTTTTGATCCACATTAGCAATTTTACAATTTGATGGTGAGACTCAAATATACCTCTCTAAATATGATATTTGACATTTGTATTTATTTATTTATTTTTGAAATACAACATTTAGCTTCATATGGGTAAGATTTTAGGTTCTATGAAATTTATAAATCAATGCTATGGTCACGAAAAGCAGTATTTGCCTTCTAAGTAAGGTGGTTGTATATTGACTTTAAAATTATTAGATTTCATTTTGTTATCATGTATATATATATATATATATATCCAACTTCAAAATATCTTTGAAAGTTTATACAGCATTGGAAAAACAAATCTTTTGGCACTCATATAGATTTACAATATATATCTGGTTTCATGGTGTTTGACCAGCAGCCCCAAATCCATTGGCTAACAAAGTTTATTCTCATTCAGACTACATTTGTGCTCATGGACAATAACACAGGATCACAAAAGTGGTCGCTTTAGAATCTAGGCAAATTACACAGCCATTTATTTAAAAGTTGTTTGTTACTTCACGAAAAATTGTAGGAACAATTTTTGAGTTGTTGAACACATTAAACATTGTAGGAGCCATTTCCACGTTACGTAAAATATGAACACCTACTTCCTCATTCTCATTATTATAGGCAGCTAAGTTAGGTAGAAATATTACAGGCAGTTGAGCAGGGCCAGGCCCTTGAGGGAGCCAGTGCAGGAGATGAGCGCATGTTACAATTGTGACTGGATATCAGGGACCTGGCCTAAATCCCCAATCTCCCAAAGGAGTGTACAGTGAAGGCCTAAAATAAATGAGATAAGTGCTTGACTTCAGGGCTCCAGGAGGATCAAAACACTTTACAGGGTTCAGAGACTCTTCTGACCAAGACAGGGAATGTCTCTGGATAGAGCTCATTTTTATTTAGGGGATTAGAGTGGAAAACACATGAAACCAGGCCTTGGGAGTGGCTCAAGGTCTTTGAAAGTAACCAATTAGGTTAACAAGGAGAAGTATGTTAGGAGAAGATCTTCACAGTTGCATTTCGCTACAGGGGTGAGATGCCTGAGGCTATATTCTTTATTTAATTAATTGGAGATAGAGCCAGGTGTCTTCAGCTGTTATCTTATCTTGCCCAGGCCATGCAGCCCTGCACGTGTGTTCAATTTCAGTTTCAATGACTCCCAACAGCTGGTCATCTGTCTAAGGTGAAGCCTCAAGACAAAGATGGAATGACCAGCCCTGCATACCTCCTTGACAGATAAGCAATAATTTGAGTTTGTACTGTGCATGGTATCACCTGGTCCAGGAAATGCAGATGCACATCTGTCTCCCAGACAGATGACCAGAGCATCTCTTCCCAGCATGCCTTTCTTCTTTCCATGCACCCTTACGACGTGACCGCTTCTCATAGCTAAGAGGATTAGTATTAGCTTAAAGGCTACTCCTACACGTTGATTATAGTTTGCCTCACGCTGTACTCACCTTGTGATTTTGCTCTATGAAACATTTTTAGAGAAGTGATTGCATGCTTTTTCCTTTCAGGTCCTCTATAGTCTCTCAGGACTCTCAATAAATGTTTCCTTCTCTTCACCTCCACTGCTCCTTGAAATTCATTCTTTGATTTCAGGAGATGCAAAACTGATGTATCTGGCAAGTTGGGTTACATTTCTCCTACATCACTATGGTTTCTAGTTATGAGTATTCTGGCATATTTGAACACACTTTTATAAAGATCTGTAAGTATTGTTTTAATATTTAGAAGTTTGTCTTCTACGTGAACATCCGGTAATTGAAACTAATTTGGAAAGATTTTCAGACTAAAACTAATTGATCTGTTCTATGTGTCAAGATAATTGATTCATGTGAATCAAGGGGAATGTATCTGATCAGACAAATTTATAGTCATAAACAAATATCTTTGAATAGGCCATAGGGAAAAAACGGGTTTATTTGCTTGCTTTTAATAATAGGAAGTAGTGTCTGAATTTATTTAGTAATTAAAATGTTTGATTAATCCATCTTTATATCAGTCTTTTTCCCACTGCTACAAAAAAATATGTGACACTGGAACTGTGTAAGGAAAAGAGGTTTGATCATTATGGGGCTGATGGTGTTGCAGGTGGAAATTCAAGCTTAGACAGTGCCGCGTGTATGGTCTCTGGAGAAGGCCTTGCCTCACAGCGACAGAGCAGCTGACAGAGTTATTGGAGAGCAGGACAGGACAGGAACCCAGATGCTGGG
This sequence comes from Cavia porcellus, assembly GCF_034190915.1. Lineage (NCBI taxonomy): Eukaryota > Metazoa > Chordata > Mammalia > Rodentia > Caviidae > Cavia > Cavia porcellus. The sequence continues at coordinate 41,663,681 of NW_026947513.1, read as the reverse complement.
AGGGGTCAGGGTCGGACCTCTCTTTTATCACAATTCTCTCTTAAAGGAATATACTGGTTTCCCAGAAGAATTAGATTAGTGCTTTCCCAGTTCATCTCCCCAGTGACTTGTTTATCTTGGACCAAATTCTACCTCCTGACAGCCCCAGAAGCTGTCCACATTGTCACACTAAGCCTCAAACACACACACTGCAGGGCAGAAGCTCAAGATCTAGCCAAGCCATCGTGACCCTAAAGTTAGGGGTTCAACACATGTGAAAATTCCACAGCTTTGCTGCCTTCTTGAAACTATTGTTACTGTGTTAGTTTTTTGATCCCAATTCTAATCATATGAAAAGCTTGGTACTCAGGTAATATTTACTGACTCTGCTTGATAAGTTGGCATAATGTACAAACTAGTGCATTTACCAAGAAAATTTGAACTCCTCATTTTATCATCATCCTGTAATAAATCCGTAATTCTAACTTTTTGAGAATGAATAGTTCAATAAAAACATAAGAATGGATCATATAATTCCCTAAGCAAACAGAGAGAAACATGGGCAGAAAAATTTCATTTTAAATAAAAACAAGACCCCTGAAGTGGATGCTGCATATAAAAATGTCAGTTTCAATTACTTTCTGTAAAATGCTCTATGGTGTGTGTGTGTGTGTGTGTGTGTGTGTGTGTGTGTGTGTATAACATATATTATTATTATTATTATTGTTAATAAAAGTAAAAAAAGTAAGGCCTGGGCTTAGTAATCATGGCTAAAAAAAATTTGAAATTGAAAAGCCAAGTAAGACTTTAAAAACACACAATTTTCTCCTTTGTACATGTGTTACACTAGCCATCCCACAATTATAGCTCATACAATCCTGAAACTCCTATGGAAAATTTTCAGGCACAAAAGAGATTTTTTTGCTAAAAATAAGAGTAAGAGAAATAGGAAGAAGTTATTTGGGTAAAAATACTTTTCTTAAATCATATACTAGAAAAAGTAGAACAGCATTTATTTCTAGATGCAGTTTAATTCTTTTTTCAAGCCACTAGAAATTTATTCTCTAATGTATTAGCTTTATTAATTATCAAGAAACAATGAAGAAAGGTATATTAGGTTCTCTGTGAATAAAATCTGAGGTGAAAACAGATTCTCATTGTGTAAAATATGCACAAGACTTGTGTAAATTACATGCAAAATTTCGTAAACACTTTGTAGTAGTTTAGGAATTATTTCTGCTTAAATTTGGAATGCTCAAGATTATGTGGATAACAATTATGTAATGATCATTATAATGATCATTAAGGGGATATCAAGTAAGGCTCATGCACACTCTAATAAGGCAAATATGAAAGTGTATCTGATATTCTTTTAAATTCTCTTCAGACTGTTTTGCCTTTTTTGTTTTCAGGTTTTTGATCAGTTCTAACAGATAGGTCTCAATTAGACAGTGATTATGCAAATAGCTACCTGTGAGAAAGCCAATATCTCTTCCCAGGCAAACTGTACTGGAATTTTCAGCACACAGGGCTTGTGGGATGATATTTGTTTACAGTTCCCAGAGTGTTGACAGTGTGCAACTAGGTTGAAATCCATTAGCTTTTCAGAAAATATTATTTTACCAATCTTTTAACTGGCTTCCCCAAATCAGATGAATAAAATTAAATTCGACTGTAGCTCCTGACACAAATACGTAATGAGATGGAGGGTAATGGTGCAGTGAGTGCCCGTGGCTCTCTCTTTCTATATGCTGCAGTCTGTCTGTCTGTCTTTTTGGAATTCTTGTGACTGGTGAAGGCTGATCTCTCTCTGCAAGTCCTGATCTGTGGGAAGGACAAAGGTGCCACTGGGTACAGGACGGACTGACATGGAGCTAGGATGAAGAGAGATATAGAGAAGTGAGGTACATCTTGTTTTCTTTTGTTTCATTTAGTTTTGTTTTCCTAGTGTAGAAACAGGTGCACTGAGGGGAAGGAAAGGGATTTGGAGGTTTATGGTGCAGGCATCGTGGCTCATCGGCCTGCCTTAGACATGCTTTTCTCTTCTCGCCTTCGTTTCCAGCCTCCGGGCTTGCTTTCAGGTTATTCTGCAAGAGAAGCAAGCAGTGGTACATTAATTATAACATCGCACAAGCCTGTAGTTAGTACACGCAGTGAGAGCTATGGAATCTGAAGACGTGAATGGAGCAAATTTATCCTTTGATGTGGAGCTAAAGCAGGCACATACACTGCTGTACCATTACAAACAAAAGGTTGCTACAATAATATTACCTATTATGTATGTTACTCTGTATTTTTCTAAATGTTACTATGCAACTTTAATATTGTTTCTAATGACCAAGTTTAAAAATGTACCTGCTTACACCAATCACATTCTGAAACACTGCTTTCAAACAAGAAAAGAACAGTAATAATAATAACAAAAAACTAACACATTTTAATACTTGAGTCAAAAAACAAAAGTGTTTTGTGCAACAACAGTACAAAAGTCTGAACGGTTGGAAAATACACTAGTATATAATACACACCTTTTTAGTTTTTAAACATTTTTATTAGTACATTTTACAGTAAGTAATGTTTATTTTCCTGCAGGGAGTTATACATGTACCTAACACATCTTCATTCTGGTCCCCCCTCCCATTCTTCACCCTCCCCTCCTGGTCTCCTTAATATTTGAGATGCATCTATCTCCCTACTTCCTACGGTCTTTTACTTTGATCTTGTTTTGTATTTTAGGTATCTCATGTAAGGTTTTAGGATCCATGTGATATTTAAGCTTGTATGTTTGATTTATTTCAATTAACAGGATGGTCTTCAGATGTACCATTTTCTTAAAGGTGACTCAAGTTATTCCTTCTTTATGGGAGGATCGTATCCACGCTGTGTACATATCAGTAAATACCAATTTTTCTTTAGTCATTTATCTGTTGATGGACATCTAGGCTGCTTCCAAGACTTAGTCGTTATGAATTGTACTGCTCAGACAAGGAAATGCATCTATCGTTATAATAATGTCTTTAAATCTTTGGGGAAAATACCTAGAGGGGAAACAGCTTGGTCAAATGTAATTGTTTTAGAAGGATGCCCTCACTCATTTCCCTAGGAGCATAGTAGCTTATATTCCCAGCAACAATGGGCAATAAATTCTTGAAGAAGTGCTCAGTATCACTGACCATTAATGAAGTGGAAATCAGTGCCACACTGAGATTTCACCTTCCAGAATGTATGGCCATTGTCAAGAAGTCAGATAATAGAGCAAATGCTGGTGGGGCTGTGGGGCAAAAGAGACACTTCCTCATTGCTGGTGCACAGTGCTGTAATATGACGCCAAGTGTCAAATATTCACTCAACAAAATATACAGAATGCCCTTAACAAAATGATGCTTTTCTAGAGTGATAACACTCTTAGAAATTTGGGATCCTTTCAGTCACTTCTAATTTTTCAATTTGTGGAAAAAGAAAGCTTGAAAATTTTGATACTAAAGTTAATTTGAACATGGTGTTAAAAATTTGAATGTCTTGAAAATTTAAATTTAATAAATTTAATAAAAAATTAAATGCCTTAAAATTCAATTCTCTTTTTTAATTTTATGTTTTTAAATTATCTCACAATGTCTCTTTCTTTCTTTCTTTCTTTCTTTCTTTCTTTCTTTCTTTCTTTCTTTCTTTTTTTGGTTAAACCAAGGATCAAACTCATGACATTGCACTTGCCAGGCAGGCATTTGTGCCACTGAACTAAATCTCTTACCCTCACAAGATATTTTTACAGCTACAATTAAAAGATTAACTGTGTTAGAATATATTATTGTAGTATTTTACATAACAAAGTTCAGGCAAAGACAAATAACCACAAGACTGACATATACTCCAAAATATAAACATACTTAAGGGGAAATTTAAAACATGCATTTAATATTTCCAGAAAGCCTCATCGATTTATGGAAGATGCAATTAAGAATAATTTACTACAGAGACCAAGAAGCCAGAAAGACAAACACACGTAAACCATAAAGAATACTACTGCTTTAGTAGATTGACAATAGCACGGGCTTTCTAAATTTTTCTTAATAATACATATAGTTTTAAACACAAAATGATCTATCAGAAAATTTCATTTATTAGGCATATCAAATCCTCTGGGAGGTTTTTTTTTTTTTCCCACTTACGTATCTTTTATTTTGCACTTCTGCTTTATTTAGATTTCTGATTTATCGTATGTCATTTAAGCTTGTGTGTCTGAATTATTTCCCCTCACATTATGCTTCCAAGGCACATCCATTTCCTATTAGTGATTCAAATGCGTCTTTCTTTACAGCAGAGTATTACTCCATTGTGTGTTTATATACCCTATTTTAAAAATCAGTTTGTCTATTGATAGACATACAGGCTGCTCCAAGATTTAGCTCTTATAAACTGTGCTGCTATACCAAACTTTGATATACATGCGTACTCTGTGATAGAGTCAACTATTTTTAGTTCTCTTGGAGAATCTCAATACTCATATCTATGAATGTTGTACTGGTTCACAGTCCCATCCATAAGGTAGGAGGGCTCCTTTTTTTTTTTTTTTTTAACACAGTCTTACCAGAAACGTTTAACGAAAATTTTTTGGAAAATAAGACCAAAAAACCCAGCAACATTGCAACATACTATTTTTCTGGAAGATGATATGAGAAAACAAAATACAAAGTCACATAAGAGTGTATAAATACAAAAAAAGATTATATAAATACCAAATTAAAAGCCAGCTTAACAGTGTTTAGAACCAGCTATTTAATTTATCTGAAATTAATTAGTTTTGAATATGTGTGTTGCAGTGTATAATTTGAAATTATTTACCTAAATTTTAGAGGAAAAATTTGGAAAACTTTTGCTAATATGTTTTTGGACACAGCATGAGACAAAACAACACTCCCATTGCTTTCAATTTTCCCATATGAATCATTGAGAAAAGATGTTCAAATTAAGCCATGTAGATTTGTAGTGCTATAGTGCGTGGAATCACAGGTTTACCTTTGCCTAGTACCTGTGAAGTTTGCACTGATCCTAAAAAGAATTATTTTGTTAGTTTGGAAAGGCATGCAAAGAAGAAACTACTTCACAAAAGAAAACAGAATTTTCTTTCTATATTTTTAGTGAAATAAAGTGAATAGAAACAATGTTAAAACAAAATGGTTATCTTCCTGGTGCCTGATGCCACATGAAATACTCAGATTGCATGAAAGCATACTGAAGATCACTCTGAATTCTGTTACTAGTTTCTATTAGTTTGTTGAAAATAAAAATCTGTCAAGAATCATTGAATTGGCTTGGACATTAGAAGTTCAAAGCCTTCCAGCTGAGATTAAATATTACTTTGTATTTCTAAAATTTTTGGTTATTATTTAGACAAAACATTGATAAATACACCAGTTCTTTATAGGAAATCTTTTTATGCTGGGAATCCTTTTTTAGTTGGATTTTTTCTAATCTTTGAAATAAAAATATCTTACAAGTAAAAATCACAGTTTCTTTCTAAATAAAAATAAATTTAATTAAATAACCGTGGTTTTAAACAAATATTATAATGACATACAAGATACTTTTCAAAGTGCAATTTTCTTTCTAAAAAAAGTTAATGCAATTCATTTTCAAATAAAACTAAAACAAACTAACCCACACACTCTGAAAAGTAACAGAAAATAAATCTTAAATAATTAGCTCCAATGTTTTCCTTTTCCCCAAATGTAGTTCAGTAAAACGTGTTACAAAAGAGCTTCATGGTTACAAAAATCAGCCTGATATTAAATTATTTTAAATAATGACTCCAGTAATAGCTTATTGGCTTGTATTAAAAAGATTTCTATTATATGGCAATGTTTATATATAAAACTGCAAAACACTTTTTAACTTAGAAACATGCATTTTGTGAAGAAAAATCATGAGTACACAATGTTTCAAATCGTATCATATTATAAGGTATAATTGTAACCTGCCTGATGTTGGTCTTGTTCCCTTATACTGACGATATTAGATTAGTAACATTCACATATTAGCTCATTTGAATATTTCATAAAAAATTTAAATAGTATCAGTTTTACTGCAGTACTCAGTGTCCTAAAAGATATTATTTATTTGCACCTTATTCCAAATTAACTTTCTAGCCTTGAACTCACAGACAGAAACCTGTGCATATATTTTCTAGCTTGTCATCTAGTATTCACTTCTAAATTAGTATTATCATACTAAAATGAGTCTTTCTGGACTCCAAACTAGGTGCCAATTGTGGTGCTAAATCCTTTTTCATCCTCACTCATCCTGATGAGTTAAGTTGCATTACTGTGCTAACTTTATATGTGACGGAGGTGACTTTATATGTGACCAGTTACCCTTGCTTTTGCAATTTTGCTCAGAGATAAACTCAGCTGCTCTACATCTGTATCTTTAGCCTGAACCATGATATGCCTCTTGTTAGCAATTGTGGTTGGGAAGTAAATCCAAATAAAACATTGTATCTGCATTATATGACTCTATTTATCTATTTGAAGAGATCACAATCCAGGGTTTTCAAAAAATAATGTTGGCACTTATATATGCTCCTTTCTACTTTTAGAACATCTTTGACTAGCTAAATATGGCTCCCCTAGTACCACTGCCTCAATCTTTGATATCCTCACCTCGACACATAGTTGAAGCAGCAATTCACTTAACATTCACTTGTAAATGTAATGTACGTGACATTTACAAACAATGTTATTTTTAGTGATAACTTTAAGAAATTGTCCTAGCTTCGTCTAAAGATAAGATTATAAGTTTTTGGGAGGTAAAATGCTAATTCAATTAATTCTATTCAATTTCTTTCTCTTTTAAAAATAAAATTCAATTTGTGTTTCTGCATACATAGTCATTTTTTTTTTTTTTTGGAAAGTACAGAAAACTACTGTATTGTATTAGTTAAGATATTGGCTAATCTATTTTTTTAAATTTTTAAAAAAAAATTAAAGAGAAAAAACAAAAACAAAAAAGGGTAAAAATAATAAAGAATTTCAGAAAAATAAACAGTAAGAAATCACTAGTTGATAGATTACATATTATCATCTTAGAAATAGTTGTTCAAGTTGCAAAATTAAAGCATACAAGGTGGACATTCAAATAGTGAAACTGCAAACAGTTTTGTTCAAAAATCCAACAGAAACTTAGTAATATGGTTATCTATCTTGCACACTTAAAATACATGCAGTTATATCCTTTAGAGCACTTTCTTTTCCTCTCTTTTTTTATAATAACAACTACACATTTTGGGTTTTATTACTCTTTCAGTTCTTAATACTTTTTTTTGAAAAGAATAAAACCAAATGTGACAAAACAAAATAGAGTCAGTCAAGACAAAAGGATGGGCATAGTACATGATGTAAATACAGAATACAGTGTGATCAACAAGGGTTACCATAATGCCTCTTGCTTTCTTCAAAAGAATTGTCCATATCACCAGGTATCATAAAATTGAACAAAACAGTAGAGAGGAAACCCAATAAAAATGAAACATTGGAGACATTACAGGACTTCAAAAGAAGTTAACAGGCTGATCTCTTTAACTGAAAACAGCAGTGGTTTACAGTGAATAACAGCATTCTCTTCTCCAAAACTTCTGTGCTGCCAGGTTATCTAGCAGAAGAGACTTTCCTTCTGCATGGATGCTTTACTAACTCCCCACTACATCTGAGTTAGTCTATTGAATCCCTGAAAGCAGACACTAATGCCATTTTCCATTTAAAGGAATTATCTAAGAAGTTAGCAATGTTTTCTAAACATATCTTACTGAATAGCTCAGTTTTAGTTTCTTTCTAGTTGCTGGGACACAATACTTGACACCTACAACAATCCAAAACAGATTTGCTTTAGCTCAGATTTCAGTCTATAGTTGGCCAGCTCCAAGGGAAGGGCAGCTTGGCAGGGCCTGGTGGAGGACAGAGGCTCACCTCGGGACTAAAGGAAGCAGAGAGAGGATGGAGGATCCTGGAAGGTAGATCTGCTAGCTCAGATCCCATCCCAGGGAGAGCAGCTCTGAGCACACCCCACATCCCAAGAGCAGATTGGCAGCAGCTGATTGAGTCACGCTGTGAGGCAAACTTGTCCCAAATGCCAGGTTCTGGGCTCAGGAAGCTTGACAGTAATGCTCTTGTTCTAGACCATAAGGATCGCACAACCCTTTTTCAATAATGGAGGCTGAACTCTTAGAGTATCCTCCTGAACTGCATCCAGCCTCTTCAAACATTTTGTATTTCTAGACAGGATTTCACAAAATTGCTCAATTGTTCAAGCCGTGCTTCAATTTGTGATCCTCTTGCAGTTTCAGAATGCTGGGATTACAGACATGCACCTCACTCCTGACTGTCACACAGTTCTTAACTGCAAAAACTTGGATAGTAGAGTCTTCAAGATGGATATCTACCCTGCTAAAACTTTCACTGCTGTATTAGCAAAATAAAAAAAAAAAAATAAATATTGGGAGACGTTGAGAATTGGACTCTGTAACCTTACTGTCATATAAAAATACTACTTTAGGTTTTTTCTATTACTTAATTTTATTTCTCTACTGTGAGAGCTTTGCCACTAGTTTTTATAAGTATGATCTATGCTGAAATAAGATGACAAAACACATGTTATTTTGGTAATACCCATAATTCAAAATCCTGAAAATATAAATACTGTATCAAACTGGCACACAAAAGAACCAAAAATAGTAATAATACTTTGATAAAACAGTACTATTGTGCTTGAAACAATACATTTCAAACTGTATTATGTCTCAAAGGTGATAGTCAAAATTCTTTAAAATATGCATTCATAATTTATTAAATACTGTGCATTTTATAAGGCAATTTTATTCATTCTCCACATGGTTTGTTCATACATCTTTCCAGTTTATTTAGAATTTAATAGTTCTTACTTATATTACTGTGTGAATTACTGTAATACTGTATGTATGAATATTAATGTTTCATTACATTTTTCAAAAGATGCTTAGTTTAAATATTTTATAATTTGACCTTTCTTGCTTGCTTATTTATTCATTCATTTATTGCTTTTATGTGGTCCAAGAATTTATATTTCCAGTAGTCAGATCGAGCAATAATATTTCATAAGGGTTTTATATGGCCTATTTGGTCAAATATTTCCTCTGGTATCAATACCAACAACACATTGTTCATTGTTATCATTTCCCAAAGAAATGCATATATATAATTATATAATAATGCATGTGCATTATTAAAAAGAACAGAAGATATACTCCCAATTATCTAAATTTTTAAAAATGTATGTCAACCATTATCTTATCTAATCATCCAAAAAATCAATTTCCTGGTACTTTATATCTTTTTCTGCAGATGGATGGAAAACATCTTTGAAGGACTTAAATAGAAATTAAGCATGAAAGAAACACGGTAGATGCAGCAATTGTGGAAATGATATTTTATATGAAGGCATCTTTACATTACCTTGTTGGATCTGATTTAATAACTTGTTGAAATGGGGCTTATGGAATTGCTATTTTTTTGGGTTCTTTTGTGTTTGGGTTTATACAGAAATGTAAGTTAAAAATTTGTTCTCTATGTTGTAGATTCCTAAATAAAAAAGAAAGTAACCACAGTGTTCAAATTACCTCCTCAGTGCACTGCCCGTGAGTATAACTGGAACAGAATCCTGGGGAACGCTTTCTGCTTCCTGTGTGTGTAGTCGGTCAGAGGGTCTGGTGTACAGGAAGCTGAGGCTTCCAGAGGAGCAGAGGCCAGGTTGTAAGACTCAGCAATTCCTTGGCGATGCCTTTGATCTTATTCACATGAGTCCAGGGGCTTTTCATATGCCATGCTGACTTTTATTGTGTTGTGGATTGTGGAAATTGATAAGGATTGAGGATTTACTTATAAAGTACATTTGCCTAATTTATTTTTTACTTAGTAAAAATTAGCAATAATTGTTGAGTGACCCTCTTCATGGCATTACTACTTGGGTTTCAACATATATAAGTTTTATAAAAGAAGATAACACAACTTTGAGTATTCACTCAAAAACTGTTTCCTAATTCCCTATCTGAAATCTGAAATATATGCCTAAGGCAAAGGGATTCTTTTTGACTGTTCTAAAAAATGGATGTTTAGAAGAGTAATATATTTAACAAATCTAACTAAGATAAATATACAAAACTCCAGTGTTAAAGTTTATTCAAAATATACTTCCATGATTTCATATAAACTATTATGAATAAGTAAATAGCCTTTGTTCCCATAAAGTCCATAAACAGTACCATAGTTCTTGTACAGTACTACAGAAATATCTTTATTATTGCCTGAGTGATTTGCATTCTTATGATAAAATCGCCATTGCTGTAGTAAGCAAAAGAAAGTAACTTCAAATTTAATTATTGAAATGGTAGCATTAGTTTTGTATGCAAACAGATGGAAAATCACTTTTGTCCATGTCTTAAAAGTTGCCTTTTCCACAGCATGAAGTAGCTTAACACCAATATGGAAGTAGCAACATAAAAACTGAACAGCTGTATTTCCCTTATATATTTTAAGAGTTATAGTTTACTAAATTCTAAACTAAAGTAGTTCCACTTAGGACTTTTCCAAAAAGTCTAGACTTACAAGGTCTCATTTCAAATAAAAATGGAAGAGCAAATCATGCATTTGTTTAGTCAGTGAGTAAATTTGAGAGCATTAATATATAATAGACACTGCTCTATACATATGCATTTTACGTTCTGTGTATTTCCTTTTCTTTCTCCTCTTTTTTTCTCTTCCTCCACAGAATGGGCATATGTTTTTATCTACCTATATCTGTAAATTGTAGGATGACTTCTCCACCTTTTAGCATTTTTGAATTTGATAAAGACTTGGAATAAAACTACAAGATACAAAAGAAAACGAAAAGCTTGCAGACTAAAGGTATATAACAGAAATTCCAATTTACACAAAAGAATTGAGTGCCAGAAATGGTAAATAGACATGAAAATATGAGTAACTTCTTAAATTTCTGGAAAGACATTAGACTGCTTGAGAGTAGTTGAACATTTATGACCTAGTAAAGAACACAGCCAGTCTAAATTTGGGGTGCTGGGCAGGACTTTCCTAGAGTGACTCCAAAGGACAGTCCACGTCCAGTTTATTCATCTGGGTCTTTTATGGTTAGAATAGAGGGATTAGTGGTTCAATAATAGCAAAAAAGATAAAATTGTTTATTGTTTGAAAACAGATTTGAAGAAGAAAAGTTAGGAAAATCCTAAAGAATTTTCCATAGTAAAGTAATAATGCAACAAGAAATTGTAAACTAATATTATTTGTATCTATAATGCAAAAGATTCTCAGTAACCAAATACAGTGGCATCCTACCTGTTCTCTTAAGCCATTATAAAAACTCCTCAATTTTCTTTCTACTTCATTATTTTCCTCTTCCTTTTGCTCTATAACTAACATAGTAATGAGAATAATCTTTATAATATACATTTTGACTTGCCAATCCTTTCTATTCAAGACCTTGTGAAAAAGTCCTCATTATACTCCATAAGCTATTCAGAGAATTTTCTCTGATCACCACTTGTCCTTGGCAGGAAATCATCTGGGCTGCACTGCGTCTCTGTCTGGCCTTTGATCCATCTATTTCCCTTGTTACCCCTACTCTTGTAGTGGAATGTTCTGTAATTCTGCCCAATTTCCCTTCCTTGTTCAGATCACCTGCTGTTCCCACTGCTAAAAAAAGCACATTTCCCACATATCTGTTGCACCCCCAGTACTTCAAACAGGTGGGCTTTTGGAAATGACTGGGTCATGGATGTGTATGCTGAGTTAGTCCTTTGATTGTCTTAGCATAATTGTGAATGTGTCTGAATGAACTTACTGCAAAGGGAAGACCCACCCCAGGAGGTGTGACACTGACTGATAGGCTTGTAGCCTCGATGGAATAAAAGAGAGAGCAGAAGAAAGGCTGCTGATTCTTTCCTGCCTTGCCATGGACTAATTCTCCTCTTCTCTTCCTGCGCTGGAGTCAGCAGACTACAAGCTGAAACTTTTTACAAACTGCAAACTAAAATAACTTTCCCTCACTTAATCTCAGCAGTGTCTCAGCAGTGAGTAACTAACTACAAATATAAAACTCATTCCTTGTCTTAGTCACATTTCTCTCATTGGTGAGACAAAAAACCCAACCCAACATTAAAGGCGACATTAAAAGGAAAGGCTTACCTAGCTCACAGTTCCCAGGGTTTCCGTCCATAATTGGCTGGATCCAAGCGGAGGGCTGTGACAAAGGAGAAACAGCTCTGAGCCCACAAAGAAGCAAAAGCAACCAAGGACCTTAACTGTGTCTTTCTGACCCTTTTATCCTGTCCAGGCTATGGAAATGGAGCACTACTAAACAAATCAGTCTGATTTAGTAATCACATGCCCTTGATCCCACCATTGCACCATGGCACCATGAATCAAGCTCACAACTCCAGATTCAGCCAATTCCTTAGACAAAGCCAGTCTATGACCACAGAAGACTTTGGGTGGGGCCTCGAGACACAGTCTTACTTAATACGCTTTTTCTAATTTCACATTTTTATTTAAATTTACCTTCCCGGTGAGGACTTTCCAATTCTTCTCTTAAACCTTTAATAACCTGCTATCCTTATTTCCTCAGTTAATTTGTCTTCTCTTCTGGCATTTATTACTAAAAAGTAAATTAATTTGCTTTCTTGTGAAGTATATTATTTGCCCTTTTACTACAGATTATGCATCCTGCTTTATATGTTTTTCTGCCCAGCAGCTAATACAGTGCGTAGAATGTAGTGGAAATTCATTAAATATTAGGTTTTAATAAAGAAAACAGTTTAAAGAGCGTGGTTAGTTGATACATGCCTGTTTTCCAGCCCAACCTGGACAACTTAGTGAAGCCCTATCTGAAAATGAAAGAAACAATTAGGCCTTGGAATGTAGCTTAGTGCAAAAGCTCTGGGTTCCACACCTCCCACTCACACACACAATGCAAAAGGAAGGATGGAGGACAAAAAACCAATAAAGAGAAAAAAAAGAAAGGAAAAGCAAAATGCCAAGTTAAAGTTAACCATGGAATGAGATGCTTCATTTAGCATTTGGTTAAAACATCTGTTCTTAAAAACACTATTATACTTTACTGTCAAAATATTTGCAGTGCTATCTATTTATATTAAAGAGAAATATTTTATTTCTCTTTGAACTTACAATATCTAACACTATCATTACTATTAATATTAATTATTTTTTGGTATTTTTGAGATGCAGCCTCACTACACAATTCATAACGGCCTTGAACTAAGTATGTCACCTATGCTGGCCTTGAACTCATAGCAATACTCCTGCCTCAGCCTTTGAGTGCTGGAATTACAGGCATATGCCATCATGCCTGGCTCTAATATTCTTTTTGTAGATTAAATTAAGTCCATGTTTACAGCACACAATCTTTATATTCTGCATGTGAAGTTGGTCCATGCATGTAACACATATTAATTCCTTTTTTTTTTATTTATTTAAGAGGAAAAAGAGAAAAACACAAAACAAAACAAAGCGGTGTAAGGGTACACGTAATACAGAACTACAAAAAAAAAAAAAAAAACATAACAGTAAGAAATCACCTGTTAGTAGATTACATATTATCATCTTGAAAATAGTTGCTCAAATCACAGTATCAAAGAATACAAGGTGGACATTCAAACAGGGAGACTGCAAACAGCTGTGTTCAATGATCCAAAAACATTGATATAGTCAGCTATTTAACATCCCTAAACACACTTGCTGTTATATCCGTTAGAGCTCTTTTTCTTTTTTCTTTTTTTTCCCTCTCTTTTTTACAACAAAATTTACACATTTTGGATTTTATTACTCCTTAGTGCTTATTACTTTTTTGGGGGGGGAGAGAATACAGTCAAATATGGCAAAACAAAGCTGTCAGTCAAAACCAAGGATAGACATAGTACATGATGTAAAAACAGAGTACAAGGTTATCAACAATGTCTCTTGTTTCCTTAAAAAGAATTGTCTATCTCATTAGATATTATAAAGTTGAACAAAACAGTAGAGAACAAGACCAATAAAACTTAGGCATTGTAAACATTACAGGACTTCCAAAGAAGACAATAGTCAAACCAGAATGGGTATCTTAGTGAATCTTATTGTCTTCAAAGTAGTTGCCTATGTCTTCAAACTTGATACTATCATATAGAATGGAACAGAGTCTAATCAGTCAAAACAAGATCGTGGGAGTACTACAGGACTTCAAAACAAGTTAATAGGAAATCAAAAAGAGTTACTATTATATATCCTAATTTTTTAAATTTTTTCTTTAATTAAGACAAACATAAGAAATGACTAAATAATTTTTTTTAAAAGAATAAGGGGGAGATTGAGATAAAACAGGACATAACAATATAACAATAGAGGTCAAAGCATGACTGTTTCAGCAACCTAGTACTTCACCACCATATAACCCGACTTAATAGTAGTTACCATAGTGTCTGTCTTTTTCCTTGAAGTATTTGGATATTCCTTTTGCATCCCTTTCTCTTCCCTCATTTCCCTTCCCTCTACTCATCTCTCGATCCCCTTCCTTTTTGGGGTAAACATTTGTAGTACACAGCATTCCTGTTTCTTGTGTGGAGTTGGTATACTTTTATACAGTAAAATAAACAACTAACAGAGTGAAAAGACAACCTAAAGAATGGGAAAACCTTTTTTGTCAGCTGTTCCACAGAAAAAGACTCATATGTCTATATGAAGAATTAAAATAAAATGAAGTCACACACACAAAAAGACCCAAGCAAAATAAACAAGCAAAATGCACATACTTTTCACAGAAGTACAAATGTTCAATAAATACACCAAGAAATGTTTTAATATCATTGTCCATTAAAGAAATGCAAATGAAACCAACACTGAGATAGGCTCTTACCCAAGAAAAGATGACCGTTGTCCATAAATCAATATATGCTGGAGAGGCTGTGGGGAAATGCAGCATTTCTACACTGTTGATGGGAATGTGAACTAGTTTAAGCACTATGGAAATCAGAAGGAAGATTCCACAGAAAACTGAAGCTATTTAATTTGCATTTCTCAAATGACCAGTGATGGTGAACATTTCTTAATGTATTTATTTGCCGTTTGTATATTTTCATCTGAGAAATGCATATTCATCTCAGATGCCCATTTTTGGAGTGGATCTTTGAATCTGAAGAGCTTGTTGTTTTTCAATTTGTATATTCTAGACATAAGTCCTTTGTCGGAGGGACTGCTGGCTAAAATTATTTCTCATTCTATGGGTTTTCTTTTCATTTTGTTGGTGATTTCTCTTGAAGTGCAAAAGCTTTTTAACAAGATGAGATACCAGTTGATTTTTGAAATATTTCCCATGCAGTTTTTTATTGCTCATAAACTCTTTGCCTATCCCTATGTCTTCAAGATTTCTGCCGACCTTGTCTTATAGCAGATTTAGTGTTTCTGTTTTAATATTTAGATCTTTGATCCTTTTTTCCTTTAGTCTAGTGCATGGTGATAGACATGGATCTTTTCAGTCTTCTGCATGTGGAAAGTCAGTTTTTCCAGTACCATTTATTAAACAGGTTATCTTTCTTTCAGTGAACATGTTTAGCCCCTTTTCAAAGATAAGGTGGCTGAGTCTCTTTGTAGTTGTGTTCCCATTAGATTCTGTCTCATTCCAGAAAGAATGGCTATCATCAAGAAATCAACCAATAACAAATGGTCGCAGGGCTGAGGAAGAAAGGAACACTTCTCCACTGTTGGTGGGATGCAGGCTGTGTGGCTACTGAGGAAATCAGTGTGGAGATTCCTCAAAAAACTAGGATTGCAAGTGGTGTTCAACCCAGATATTCTCCTCCTGAGTATTTTCCCAGAAAAACTGAAAATGTCATGTCACAGCGATCTATGTGCACCCATGTTTATAGTAGTGTAATTTGTAATAACTAAACCTTGGGAACAACCAAAATGTCCATCAACGGCAGAATGGATAAAAAAGATGTGATATTTTTATACAATGAACTATTTCTTAGTTACAAAAAAAAGGATAATCTTGAGGCTTTTATAGGTAAAATAGAGGTAACGAGACTATATTCGTAAGTGAAATAAATCAGACTCATTTGTAAATATTGTATTTTCTCTCTAGTGTAAAAATAATAAAAACTGAAAGTGATAAAATCCAAAACATACAATAGATATTATAATAATGAAAGGAAGAGGATGTGTTCAAAAGGAAACTTGTAGTTATGTATGTTTAAGTGTGCAAGAGGGATAACCATACTACTAATTCTGTTAGTTCATCAGAGTATTTTGTGCTGTCATTGCTTGTCTGTTCATTTTTTATGCTTTGAATTTTTAACTTGAGTAAATGTTTAGTATACTAACTAGTGTTATTTTCTTACTTTTTTTCAAATTCTATATTATGTCTACCCTTTTTACTGTTTTGCTCTTGAAAAAAAATAAAAAACAACAACCCTAAAAACAAATTGAACCTAGAAACTCCACTTTACCCAGCTGTTGTCTTTCTCTTTTCAAAAATATTACAAACATCACAGTACACATAACAAATACATACCTATGTTTGCAGCAGGACAACTCATAATATAATGGCAAAGTTACAGAAGAGCAAACTTATAGATGTTTTGTAGCAGAAACAAGAGTCAGAGAGTGGCCCGTGACTCTGCTTCTGCTGCCTGTCACACGCCTGCTGAGCTCAGGTGCCTTGACTGCATCCAGCTGCTTCTCCCGGATAATTCACTAGGTCAGCTTGACTGTGTCCAAATGTAATGTCTGTGTTTTCCTACCTATAAATGTATTTATAGTTTTCCAGCTTGCTTCCAAAACGTTAGGCCCAGCACAGGCTGGCCCAGTCAAGGACACGTTTACCTGTTCCACTTAAACACCTCCTCGCCTATTCAGAGTGTTCTCATCCCGTGATAAACAATTACTTAAAAACCTCTGTAGAACAATCTGCTTGACTTAATCCATAACCAGTCATGTAATAACCTGCTTGTACTTTCTGCTTGAAAAATAAATATAAACTGATCTCTAAATTGACTCAGGGCTGGTGGTTTAGACTCCAACTCAGTACCTCAGCCTGGCCTATGTTAATAAGCAAGTTAGTTTCCAGCTCCTCAGAGGGGAGTATTTTCTTTTACGTCCAGGGTTTTTCACAACAGTGATAGTCACATCTGGGAAGACTGTTCTGTGTTTATCAACAGATGAATGAATAAAGAAAATGTGGTATTCACACTTAGTGTAGAACTACTCTGCTATAAAGGAACATAAATTTGAGTCACTGGAAAAATGGAGGCCTTGAGGCCATATTGTTATGCGAAATAAATCAGATGCATAAGCTTAATTATAGCACAATTTCTCCTGTAAGAGAAATCCAGAAGGGCTCAATATTCTGTTTCCCTTAAGTGGGTTCCTAGTTCTTTACTCCTAAGTTAGGAAAGCTGGAATGATAATTCCTCTGTTGATATTGAATCGATTCCCAGTTATCTGTATTACTGTTGAAGTATTGCAAATGTATCATGTTATTAAAACTTGCAAAAATGGGAACAGTATTAAACTGATTTGAAATACATTTTGATGTCTGGATATAAGACATATATTAATTAAAAGATTAATTGAGCTAACTTACAGAAAAAATAAGTGTAAAATAGGAAGAATGATTCTGACTCAATGTGCTGAGCCCAGTTTTGAACGATATCATCTTTGTTGTGTTCAGCTAAAGCCTTAAGCACTAAAATCTGTTATCAGTGTGAAAAAGAAAGGATGTTAAAGAAAGGACCTAGGTTTAAAGACTTGTTTTAAAACTAATTTGACTTAAATTTCGTATTTTAGCTCTTGGTAGACTGGATACAATGTTAGCTGTTTTAACTCACAGAATTTTTACAAAGATACTGCTTTTGAGACTTGGTAAGTAAAATACCTGCACTATTTTATATAACCACACAATAGAAAATGTTTTTCACATGTGGAAACATGGAAGATATATTTATAACATTTCCAAAGAGTAAGATGTACTGTCAAAGTATTTGTTATCACTTGCTGTGTAACAAATAAGCTGTAAACTTAGCAGCAGAAGACATGCCATAATTTAACACTTTCTGAGGGTCAGGAATCTAGGATTTATTGAACTGGTTAAATTGATTCAGGACCTCTAATGAGAGAACCACAAACTCTCATCTGTAATATCACTGATGTAAAACTTTGTTGAAAGCATAGAATTGACTTACAACCTTTTTCTTGGTAGTATCAAGTACTTGGCTACACTACTGTGGGACCTTCTCAGCCAGATGGTTTCCTAACATGCTGGTTCCTCCTCTTTGAATTATCTCAAATAAATACAGTAACCAATGTGAAATTCACATTGAACAACCTGACTGTGAAAGAGACATAACAAACTTTTGGCTTATCAAACAGCCAATACTTCATATATAGGAGAATGGGGATTGGACAAGACAAAGATGTGTTTAACAAAAATCGTGAATCACTGAAGCCTTGGAGGTTGTACACTTTTAACAGTAGCAAAAGATTTTCATCAATTATATGGACCTGAATCATTAACCATTGCAATTATTACTTTAAAAAGTAACTTTAAGATCATATTTAAATAAAATATCAGGTACCATGTGATATTTGTAATAGGATTTTCTAAAATACTTTTAAAAATAATTTTTCTAATGCATTCATGTCATTTGGATCTAGTTAGAACATACAACATTATATAAAATCTACTTCTTGATAAAATCCAAGAAGTGTATATTTGTTTCTTTCCTTAAAATACATTTTAGCAGAACTTAGA
The DNA here is from genome assembly GCF_034190915.1 of Cavia porcellus. NCBI lineage: Eukaryota > Metazoa > Chordata > Mammalia > Rodentia > Caviidae > Cavia > Cavia porcellus. Next base: position 41,644,865 of record NW_026947513.1, on the reverse strand, counting down.
AATGATAAATCTTTTAAATTGTTGACATGTAGAACTATGACTTATCCTGCAACATTTACACTAATTGTTTATTTGCTTTTATTTTTATGTGGAAGAATTTTTTATCTGCATTTCTTCAGTGGAATTTTATTTACTCTGCTTTAGAAAAAGTGTGTAGAATGTCTAAAAACTAATACAATGAGGATGATTTGACATAATAGCTCTGTAAAGTTGATAAAAATTGAAAATAATGGAATACTACATAAGTTAAATTGGTTTTTATTGCCTTTCTAATATAATTCTTTATTTAAATATACAACTCAAATGTTTTCCAGATATTAAACATTATCTGAAGCCCCTGCCTGATGACTCCTCCATGGCCGGGCAGTCCTCTCCCTTCTGCCTATCAGAGTAATCGTCTATTTCCTCCTTTGTTAGTTCTGGAGGACAGCAGTTGTACAAATGAGAATTTGGGAGGGCTGGCTGCCTGGGTATTAGTGAACTGCTAACTGTTTTCAGTATGCACCAGCAGACCGGGTTTGTAACTTAGGACAAAAGCAAACAAAGGCATTTTACTTCGAGTGAGAAAAGAGGACATTTATGTTGTGTGCTTAAAGTGCAACAACAAATATCATATATAGGAAAGAAAATAGTATGAGGAATATAGAAATCAAAAGGCAAACTTTGGTTGTCGGTTTTCTGTTGCTATATTAAAGTGCCCAAGGCTAAGAATACATAAATCAAACGGGTTTAGCTCCCAGTTTTGCCTGATGGAAGTCCAATATAAAGGAGGCCTGCTGTTCCTCTTCTGATGTAGACTCATTTACTTTATTCTAATGTGTCAGAGAAACAGGAGGAGATGTGGCTACACGCAGAACTGGAAGACCACGTGAGGTGAGAGATGCCAGAGAGATGCAAGGTGAGAACTGGTCTTTCTAATAACAATTCATTCTCCTGGGAAGTAACTGCATTCACAGGAAGATTACTTTAATAATCTTCCCCATCTCTCAAGGATTCCACACTTCACCTGTACCACACTGGGACCAAGTAAGTGTTCAGCACATACACCTGTGCGTGACATGGATACAAAACCATATTCCAACTGTAGCAGTGGCCATTCCACATTTTTGCTGAAAGATGATCCAAAATGTGCATATTTCTAAATGCCCTGAGATTCTCCGGGTTATGGTTGTCTTAGTTAATTTTCTCTCTCATCTTCTTTCTAAGCCAAAATACCTGTCACCTAAGCTAAGGGAGGATTTATTTCACTCACAGTTTGTGGAGATTTCAGTTTGTAATTGGCTGGTTCCAAGGCCAGGTGGCACACAGCGGAGGGGCAACAGGTCACCGTCACAGAAAACACCAAACATAACAAGAATGAGAGCAAGTGTCTTTCTGTCCCCTGTATGGAATGCAGGCTACTTGCCCTAGGATGGGTGCAGTGCTCACACCCTCAGTCCTAGAACTAGACTTACCTTGACTCAGCCACAGACTAGATTCAGAGGCCTCCACATCCACATGCAAACCATAACTAAAACATATTAAATATAAGACAATTTAAACACTGACTGTACATACTTAATTTAATTTAAATAAGATGTTGAGAAATTATATTATCCTTAAATTTTCTTCAAAATCAAAGTGAGATTACAGTTAAATATTTACAGAAAATTAAATATTTAGTTTTGAATGCATTTGTAGAACACACTTCTATAGAGTGGAAGAGGAGAAAATCATTCTGTAAAAAGTGAATATATTACAAAGTTTAAAGTTTGGTCCTCACCTGGTCCATATTTTGTAGTTATTTTAAAATATTTTCGCTATTATTCACTACAAACTTTTGCTGATCCTTTTATCACCTTTTTAGAAGTGATAAATGGGACCTTTTTTCACTTTGTGCAAGTAAACAGGGTAGATGTCTTACATACCCAAAATATACCTGCACACACTGAATAGTGGTGTGAATCTTATCTAGCTTCAGTAGCTGAGGTCCACATGAACAGTGCTTCTGAAGAGCGTCTGTCCAGCACTTCCCTCCAGGTTCCCAATACCACAGGATGCTGTGTCCCACTGCCTTGTCAGGTCCCTTTCCATCCAGCAGCTCTCAGTCCTTTCTTTCCCTTCATGTTCCTTCTCTCCCTTCTGGTTGAAGTCAAGCAAACAAACCCTGAGATCCTTTTAAAACCCTCATGTGTCACCCACCTTTTGGTTCCTGGGACAAAATACCTGACGACCATAGCTTGAAGGAGGAGAGTTTTATTTTGTATCAGCTTTCAGGAATTTCAGCTCATGAAAAACAGGCTCCCAGGCAGACCATAGCAGCAGAGGAAGCTACTCCTCTCCTGGCGTCTGTGAAGCAGGATTGAGCAGAGGAGCCCAGCGAGAATGAGCCAGGAATGTCCTCAAAGTCACACCTGTGTCCCACTGAGTCACACACAGGGGTATGTTTCGGTAATCTGGGCATCTCTCAAGCCAATCAAATTGACAGCTAAGAATGCCAGGCTTCCTACCCCAAACTATGAAGAGACACACTTCTAGTTATCAGAGTAAGGGCCAGTAGTATAAAACCATTGAATGTTGTGTCTTTTATCAAATTGGAGAAATATGGTTTTGCTTTCATTTTAAAAATTTAATGGTCATTAGCCATGGTTATAATTTTGTTCAAAAGTGGGCTCTAATTTGTAAATGTTCATCTTTCATTCTGTGATTTGTGAAGAAAATACTCATAAAATGATAGCATAAATTCAGTCTAGTCATATATAGCAGTGCATCTTAAGGAACAGATCATTTTTTAAGTAGGAGAACGTGTCATATGTGTGACCTTAATTGAGATAATTCTTGGTATTAAAATGTCACTATTTTGTACCAGAAATTGTACCAGAAATGTCATGTTTTACTATATTTGTGTACAAAAATTATCTGTTTATAATTAGAAAACAAAAAAAAAATTAACTGTGTAATAGAAGGTGATAGAGCAAATAACTATTGTGACTTCTCAGGAAATGACATAAATTTGTGAAATTTGGCACTGAAAAAATTTGAGTGTTACCTGTGCTGGTTACTTCTTTTGTATTAGACATCTTCCTATGTAGAGACGAAAGTGAACTCAAATATTGTTGTGGGGTACAATAAATTTATGAATGGGAAATGTGTGAGTTTTAACAGTTTTAATATACTTTAGGAAATGATAATGTTCATACATTAACCTTTTAGTCTATATTATTCTTTTTAAAATATCACAAGACATTTCAGTTCAGGGAAGGTAATACTATTTCTAAGATTGCAATGATTGGCTGAGGTGGAATTTGAACTCATGTCTTGAGTCCTTGTTAAGAAGACATAGCATGCCTCAATATCTTCTCTTAGCAATTTTAGTCACATTGCAGTTGTGGTGACTTTTTACAACAGTTTTAATGACATTTCTTCTAAATATTGCTGCATTGTATTTTATCAGTTGAATTGTACTTCAAAGCTATTTTATCCATGTACCTTCCCCTCAGTCCCGCAATAGGGATGTTTCTCTAGGCAAACAAAATCAATAAAAATATATAAGTAACTATGTCAAGTTTGCAGGATCTAAGCAGAGAGAGTCCACAGTGTTCGTCTGCAGGATGCGTGTGAGAATCTGGAAGTTGGTCAGCCATGAATGTGGAACCAGAGAGCAAGATGAATGGAAACTTCAGCAGCCTGTGGGGGACTCAGAAGCTCACCTGTAGATGACAAGTGTGAGCCTGCAGTGGGAAGCTGGACACAAGTGACTGATGTCCGAGAGCAGAGATGGCACTGCTGAAGAAGACTGGAGCTGCAGAAAGCAGCACACTTCCTTCATTTTTCCTTTTCGTATTCCCTCCTAGCTACAGGCTTGTTGGTCGCTGCCACCCACATCTGAGGTGAGGCTTCCCTGCGCAATTTGTTGGTCCGCAATCAGTCATCCATGGACACAGTGGGACTGTGCTTTACTAACTACCTAGACATGCAAGTAGACAAAGCATGGTTCGTGGTCATGCCTTTGTTGATAGTTTCAAGGGGAGCTGCTCTGACTCAGAATGAAAGCCCTGGCATTTTATTAAGCAGTGTCATATATGTTAAAATCTTACATGGATTATTTCCTAAACTGAACTGGTTTTGATTTTTAAGGACATAGTATCATACATTTTCTAAAAAACCAGGATTAGTAATCACATTTCCAGGACTCAAACCTAACTAGTTTCACTGTTTTTCTCTTGTGTTACCAGAAATAAATGACAATGTTTTAATACTTGATTTCCTGTGATTTTAGGATAAATATGCGACAAGTATATCTGCCTTCTAGGTTTGAGGGGGAATTTAAGTGAAAAAATAACTGTAAAGTACTTAGAACAATTCATGGGTTCCATAAGTTACTCTTTTTCATTTTAAAGAGGATGGAATGAAACAGAACAAAACAGATCATAAGGAAACAATTTTAAGAAACACAGATTTCAAAGCAAGACCACTGGAGATCTTCACTGTCTATCATATTGTCTCTTGTTTTCTTCCAAATAGTTGTCCACATCTTCACACACAGTGAATACATACTGAACATTATAGTACTAAACTAATCAGAACAGGATGATGAAGGCTTTTTAGGTCTTCAAGGCTAGACAATAGGGAAGTCAACAACGGCTGCCATTATGTCTCTTGTTCCCTTTGAAATAGCTGTCCATATCTCTTTACATATGTTGAAATTAAGCGTAAGAGATGAGACTAATATCACTCTGATCAGTAGATAATAGTATCGCTAGATTTTATGTCATAATGCTACAGAACTAGCACTGGGTTTCTTAAGTGTCTCTTTTTCAGAGTATCTGTTCATTACATCATGTATTATATAATCTGTTCCCATAAGCTGTTTAGAAATTCTACACATGTGTGAATCTCTACATGTATACCTATCCTTTCTGTATTATAGGGTAAAACAGATCCAAATAAGACAACAAAACAGATTCTTAGAAAAATATGAAATGGAAAAGACATATAAATGCACAATAATAGGTGATCTACAGTAGTTACTATGCTCTCTTGTTATTTTCAATAGAATTTTCTACATTATCAGGAATAATATAATTGAACATAGCATTAGATAGCATTTTTAATAAAAACACAACATTGGTGACATTGTTGGACTTCAAAAGCAATTAACAATCAAAATGGAATGGGTATCTTATTGCATGTTGTCATCTTCAGAGTAGTTGCCTCTACTCTTAGACTTGATACTATCAAGCATAACAAGTTCAAATAAAATCAGTCAAGACAAAGCAGTCTAACAAATCAGATTCAAATAAGATCAGTCATAGTAAGACCATGTGAGTAATACAGGGTTTCGGTTTAAGTTAGTAGGAAATTAAGGATAGTTATCATGCTATATCCTGCTATTTTGGGTATAGCTGTGTGTGCCCTCAAATCATATAGATCTGTTTTGGTTGTAGTTGACTCGAGTTCTGTATGCCTCATTTATCTGGATATCATTTCCTTTTCCTATGCTTGGGAAGTTTTCCTTAATTATTTCTGTGAATAGCCTTTGTAATTCATTTATGGTTACTCCTGCTTCTTTGGTCACGTTTTTTATTCTTAAGTTACAGATTGTCTTGTCATCTTCTAGCCTCTGAATTGTTACTTCCTGCTTCCTTGTTATTTAAAGAGGTCTTTTCTTTCACGATCACACATTGCAAATCTATTTTCAAATTATGAAAGTTTAACTTTAGTTTCTGTCAAGGAATTTAACCAGCTTTCAATGGAGTTTTTAATTTCCTGGTAATCTCTGGATCTGTTTCCTGTATTCTAGATTTTGTTTATATTGTTCACCAAAGTTTCCTCTTCTTTTTCTGGGTTCCTCCATTCTTCCATCTGTGTCTTCTTGAGAGGGGCTGAGCATTTCTTTTATTAATCTTTTTATATCATGCCTCACTTGGATTAGAATTTCAGTTTTAAGTTCGTCTACGAGTTTACGAAGGCATTTCTTTATGTCAGCTGATGCTGTGGCCGTTATTGAATGATTGCTGTCCTGGTTCTCCTCTGTATTTCTCTCTCATGGGCTTATTTTCCCAGGGTCAGTGGTGGGAGGTCTTTTCTTATTTCCTGCTCTCGTTTTGTTTCTGGTTCCTTTTAAACAGGTGTATGGTGGCAGTCTCATGCCCTTTCCATAATGCTTGCGGAGTTTCTGAAGCGTGCTGGCTGGGGGCTTTCTGCCTTCTCCATTTTGCTGTTATCTGAGGTGCACGCAGGGACAACGTGGGCTGGCCCCTCTTGTCTGAGCCAGTCAACCAGCGAGTGCCTTCAGCACATTAGTCTGTGCTGTGTGGATGTCACAGTTCGGGCCAGTTTTGTCCCTGGCTTGGGTCCGGGCCAGGGGTGTGACCCAGCCCAAGCAGGTCCCACCAGTCCTCTCTGGGCCACGGGTGGTTGACTGAACCACTGCAGTTCTGGGTTCAGGCCTGTCGTGCCCAGTGCAGTATGTCCTCCAGCCTGTCACCCCCTCTGCAGGACTTAATTTCCAACATTCACCACAAATTAATGCAGCTCTCCACCTTGGCTCCCCTCTACATTTCACTGCATCCTCCCGCCAAGTGCCCCGGACTCACCAACTCTTGTTATTGGTGGCCGCAGCTTCAGTGCAACAGTGAATCATCCAACTCCAAGGTGCGCCCAGCACCACTCGGGACCGGTCCCAGTGAGTGCAGGGTTCCAGCCTTTCATCCACCTTTTTCCTTCCTTTCTTTTTCTTTTTCCTCAGTTTCTTCCTGGGTCATGAGAATTCCTCTTCTTTCGTCTGGTCTTCTCCATGTTGTTAAATTCTAGCCTCTGAGTTTTTCTCACAGAGTCTCTCTACCCTGCGACTTATCAAGCCGTCATTATCAGAACCCCAGCCATCAGTTACTCTTAAACAATTATAATATTTCAAATGTTGTTAATGCTTGTCAGCATAAGCCAAGTTTTACTGAGCAAACATGCCAAACATATTCTAGGAGTAAAACTGTTTTCTCCTTTAGATGGGAAATGAAAATGTGATAGGATAACATAGTTCAGGAAGAATTTACTTCTAGACAATAAAATCAAAGCCAGTGCCTGCTGCATGTAGAAGCTGGTAAAATATGTTCTGCATGAGACATTCAGGCCCAACTCTGAAAGTCACTTTGCTTTCCTACCCATTTGAGGATAGGGACAGAAACTGAAGTGCTTTTATATAGCACAGTTATTTCCACCAAGATAGAGAGACACACATATTTGTTTATAGGTGAGAAAGCAGTCCCTTGAGAAAAGGTTGGAATACTCTGAAAAAATTTAGAAAATACAAACTGTAGCTTTAAATAACATAATGTCTACCATAGATTTTGTTGTATGCAAAAATATTCATCCTCAGGGATTTGCCACCCTCACTTTTGAAATTTATGAGCCTCATAAAAGGTTCCTAATAGACCTAGTGAATTTTATATTGTGTAACAATTCAACTCCTATGGCCACACACATCCACATACAAACAAGAAATTGCTATCAAAGCCATATACCAGAATTTTTGCTGGTTGATAATGAAACAAACACGAGAATTTTAAAGTCTTAGGTCAGTTTTCTAGGATCATGTAATGGGATGTAATGCATGGCTGTAAGAAACAGAAATTGATTTCTCTGGCATTCATAGCCCAGAATGTCCGTGATGAAGGAGCCTGCTGTCTTGGCCAGTGGATCCACCCTCCCATCTTCAGGAAGTGGTGCTCCAAGTGTGCACAGCCCTGGTGTTCCTTCCTCTTCCTGTGAGGGCAGAAGTCCTGTCACACTGTGGGCTTCCTTCCACTATGGTCTTATCTAGCAGCACTCTCCTCCATAAATGCCTGGCCTCTCTAGTCAGTGAGGGTGCAGCCTACAGCATAGGAATTTGGAGAAGACACGGTTTATTCTCTAAAGCTTGCAAAATAATTTTTTAAAAAGATCTCCAAAATATTTTGAATAACATAAGTTTTTTTGTGATGTTTTATTAGTACATGTTTGCAATACATGATAAATGCCCTCATTGTGAAGAACTGTTACATGCACTTAACACATCTGGATCCTTTTTACTCCTCCTGTCACTCCCCTCCCTAGCCTACCCCCATCTCCAGAGCTTCTCATCTCCATAAACTCTGTCTCCCTACTTTATATCATCTTCCTTTTATTTGGCTCTCTAAAATTTTTATATTTTGATTTTCTCATATAAAAGAAATAATACAATATTTATCCTTCTGTCCCTGATTAATTTACTTAACATATGCTGTCAGAGTGTTTCAAATGACCCAGGTTTATTCTTTATAAAGACCACATTTTTGTGTTACAGATGACACTTTTGTTATTCACTCATCTATTGATAAAAATGGGTTGTTTTCAAGATTTAACTAGCATGCATCATGTTGCTAAAACATGAGTATACATGAATACTGTAGCACGGTGTCTTTATGGTTGAGGAAAATAACCAGAACCTCTAATAGTTCCTATATTCTAATTTCTTGTGTAAAAGCATACACATATACAAAGTTAGAAAGAGAGAGTGCCATTATCCTAGAGAAAAAAAACCCTTTAAAATACTTTCTCATGTTTTATATCTCCTGAAACAATATCACCTCTATTATGAACTGTGAGGAAGCTGAAAAGGCAAATTGTAGAATGATGTGATCTGTTGGAAAGAACACGCTGAGATCTCCTGGGAAGATGCGCCCTTGTAAGAGACACTCCCTCATCCCATCTCCAGACAGGTCATCAATTCCTGAAGACTGATTAAATTAAGGGAGCACTTTCTTTCATGATGAGGAAACATGCTTTTTATATTTGACTGCTACAATAAAATCAAGAAAAACTCTGCTGAATGTGTCTATGATTTTTCCACATTAATGAAGTATTAACATAGACTATACTAATGATTATCTAGATATGAGGACAGCTTTTGTTTTCTAGCACAAAGCTGATTGATCTGCAAGGACAGCACTAGATAGGAGGAGCAGAGACCTATTGAAATGTATGGAAAATAGTCTGAAGTGTGGAGATAGACAGTGTCAATAAAAGGATTTAAGACCCGGCAAAGAAACAACCATCCCCCAACCTAAATATCCTGACAGATGAGATCACAGAGGACATCCAAGGAGCAGAGGAGGGACGTTCTGTGGTAATGATTGACTGCCAGAAAGGACTGAGAAGAGAAAGGAAAGTCCTATCTTATCCTTTTAAATTACGGCAGTGATAATGGTCAATTTATTTTTGACAATTTAAGCATTTTTCCAAATTGTTTTTATAAGTGAAAGGTTGGGGCACAGGCTTACATTTAAAGTATGTATGTATATCTCAGTGCTTTAAAGTTATGATAGTTAATTTATACCAACTTGACTGGTGCCCAAGACACCTGCCTACCATTTGGCCACTGGTAGAGGTAGATGTGTCAGCAAGACTGTTCAAGAAAAAATCAAGGTACGGTACACCCATTAAGCCATTGTGTGCATTTATTAATAAGCATTAATATTTGATTCAGAGATGGTAAGTTTACCTTCATAAAAGTAGAGAATCTGAGATTAGCACTCAAAAATTTCCACACGGCTCCACACGGCTTGTTGGTCTTGCATTTCAGAGATTATTTTGTGAAGTTACTAGAACTGCTATTCAATTGTTTTGTGTTCTTATTGAATGGAAGGCTGATGTAGCAAGAGCTGCTATTAAATTTTAAGAAGTATATTAGGTAAAGAATCTCTCTGAGGTCTGTCAAAATTGAGCAGCTAATAATCTATAAACACCTTAGAAAGCTCAGTACATGGGAGCCTGGGGTGAAGAGTTTATCTTTATTACCATTTTAAGTCTCTGTCTTGTTGAATTGCCCATGCTGGACCTTGTGATCACATGATTTGGGCAGAGAATAGAGGAAAAATAGAATTTACAAGACTATTAGTTGCTGTTGACAGTGCAAAAGTTCTCAATAAAAGATCACGTATTTTACTGTAAAAAGCACAGAGGCAAGAATCTAAATGCCTGGGTTTTGAGGATTGTCTTCTCTGCCTCACAGCTTTCTCATTGTGCTAAGAACATTGCCAGGTATTAATTGTTTTCAAGTTATAAAGACCTATGTAGATAAACCCAGATGAAAAGAGCGAGGATCAGATTTTGGGGTAAGCCAGATGTAACCAAGTTATCAAACACCTTGGGATTATTCTTTGTATTGATGCTTCAATATTGTGACTCCATGCACTTGTTAAAATCTGTGGAGAGCAGAACAGTAAGGATACGCTTAGGATAAATGAGTTCCCTGGTGTAAGAGACTCATAGTCTTCCTGTTCTTTTTTATCAGTTATTCACTTCCTGCCTGAGTTTATGTATTTGTCCATGAGAAAATATAACAATGCAATTAATACCCATAGTTGCTGGATCCTGCTTGGAATGAAACAACACAGATCTCACTGCTGAGTGTCCTCACTGCATAATTTCCTGCTTCTCACAGGACTTGCAGATACTGCTCTGTCCACCCTACTTCAAGAATGCTGGATGCTATGATCTTCTTTAGAAGCTACTCTGTGTTCACTGAAGGTGACCATGGACCCAAGTCTTCCACAGAGTGTGCAGAAAACTGTAAATAATAAACTAATTCTACTCTTTCAAAGTTTACAGTGCAGAAATACAGCCATGGATCTGCCCTTCATGCTTCTATCAAACTGATTAGAATTCTTACATTTTAAAGAGTTTTGATCTCTGTCCTCTTTCTTGGGGAAGATACATGGTTTATATGGTTTAAATTTAAACTAGTATTTAATTTAGCCTGCAATGTAAATAGAATAGCAGTCTTTACTGTGTGTTTGGCATGTATATTATTAGAGAACTACATATAATTTATGTCTTATGGGATACTATTCTAGGAAATAAGAATTTTATTTCCATTTTTCTAAAGGAAATCAAAACCTTAGAAATTCTTCATGAAGAAAAAAACAGAATGAATTAAATCACTTTAGCTTATCTGATAACACATAAGGTACATGATATTAGTATTAAAATTGTCTCATTCTTTATCAATATTAGATGTTGTATATGTGATTAAAAATTCAGAATATTTCACCAAATTCATAGCAATTTATATAAATAAATAGATAGAGAGAGGTATCAATATTATAGCCTGAACTGTTTTCCTGTAAAAATTCCTATGAATCCTGATCTCTCGATGTGACTGTATGATTGTATGTGAACATAGTTAGTGAAGGAAGTAATTAAATTTAAGTAATAAATGTGGGACCTAACTCCTTAGTACTAGCATCCTGAGAAGATTAGGAAAGTTCATGTGAGAAGTCATATGTAAACCAGGAACAGAAGGCTGACCAGAGACAGTGACCTTGTCACTACCCTATGTTGACCTTTCACTCTCTGGAACTGAGGGAAAATAAATTTCTATTAGTCACCCAATGCCATTCTGCTATAGAATCTGAGCAGACAGGTACAGAGGATAAAACAATTCACAACACCCTGCATTTCAACCTTTAAATTAAATTAAAATAAAAATTACTCAAATATTAATGAAACAAATCAAATTGTTCATACTGATGACTTTGACACAATTACATCTTCCAAATATCATACGAATGAAAAGAGATTGAAATAATATTGTTATAATGTTTTAAGATCCTACATTATCCAAGTAAAAGCACATTTTCTCTAATTTTATACTATTATTTTATAGTAATGGGTTTGAAATTATATTAGTGCTATGCGGTCAGTCTGGCCAATATTTTTAAATGAAGACTCAAAGGTCCAGATATGTTTAAGTGATTTGTTAAAGTTGAATTTGACCTGGAAAACCAGAGATTATGGTTGGTCTACTGTATCAATTACTGGCCTTTCTTGATGCTCCTTATATATTCTCTTTCATCTAGAATGTATTTTTACACATGCATTAAGAAAACAGAGTTTTACATTAGTTAAGTAAGAGGGAAAAACAAGAATGGGCGCTTGGAAGACTTTCTAGGAAATAGCTCCAAATTGGGAAATACCAGGGCTGGTTACATTTTATTTTTCTGTTATAACCCACTCCACTGTGGCATGACGTTTATTTTCTCCTGTACTCCAAACTATAGAAGTTCTTTATAAAATTACCAACTATGAAATAGCAATAATTACAGTATTCACAATATAGAACCTCAGAAATTTCAGCAACGTAACACTTCAAGTTATATTTTGGAATAGACTATAGTTTACTGAAGATCTAATAGCTTTTCTCCAACTCAAAGCCACATCTTTGAACTGTGTGGTCGCCAAGGTAACCACAGCAGGAAGGGAGAGAGGTTACAGAGTAATAAAGCTCTTGGTTACCTGAGGCCGCACAACATTTTCCCTTTCAGTTTATTGAAAAGAATCTTCAAATGACTCCAGTAGAACTGTCCTGTGAAATATAGTGGTGGTTGGGGGTACGAAGGGTTAAATCTGCTTCCCCTAAATTTACACGTAGAAATTCTTGCCCACCGTGTGACTGTGTTTTGACATAGACTTTAAAAGAAATAATTAAGGAGGCCAGAGAGGGGAGGCCTTGGCCCCACAGAATTAATTTTCTTATACACAAAGACCACATAGAATGATCACTCTCTCTCTGTCTCTGACTCTCTCTCTCTCTCTCTCTCTCTCTCTCTCTCTCTCTCTCTCTCCCTTTCCCAGGTACACAAAGAAGGGGGTACATGAGCACACAGTGAAGAGGCAGCTGTAAGTAAGCAAAGAAAAGTGGCCTCAGAGTGCAATTCACTGAGCACCTTGGTTATGGACTCCCCGTACTCCAGCATTGTGAGAAATAAATTTTTGTTATTTAAGCTACTAACTGGCTGTACTTTTCTTTTGGGAGTCTAAACTAACTAATATAGGGGGAAACAGAGAGAAAAACATACCTTGGATAAGTTTTATGATATAAACGTGGAGTGTCCCCAGGACTCATGAATCAAGTGCTTGATCCCCAGTGCATAAGATCTAGAAAGAGAATTGGACCACGTGGTGCTCACACCATCAGTGGATCGGTGATGGTCATCAGTCATCAGCGATGAATGGTGGTGAGGAAGCAGAGCCCTTTCAAAGGCAGTAGGTCTCCGGAGCTGTGGCTCTGGAGTGTGTCTCTTGGCTGTGACCCATGCCTTTCTCTTTCTTCCTCTGTGTTTCTCAGTTATCACAAGGTGATCAGGTCAGCTTTCTCCACAGTACTTTTGTCCTCCACAGGTCTAAAAACTGTGGAGCCAGGAGCCCCTGAACTGCAACCCCGGAAGCCATGAACCAAGTTGAACTATTTCTTGATTCAAGTTCTGATTCTTGGATATAATATCACAATATGTACTCTCTCTCTCTCTCTCTCTCTCTCTCTCTCTCTCTCTCTCTCTCTCTGTGTGTGTGTGTGTGTGTCTTCTCTCTCTCTCTCCTATTATTGCTGTTATCATCGTAAGTGTTCTTTAAATTTAGTTTCTTTTATATTGGAAATCAATGAAAAATATAGCATATGTCTTGGGTTTTTTTTTTTTTTTTTTGCATTTTCTCGAGACAGGGTCTCACCATGTAGATCAGGCTGGCCAGAACCCAGGCTGTCCTTCAATTCACAGTGATCTTCCTGGCTTACCTCCAGAGTGCTGGGGGTAGGGGATGTACCACCACTTAAAGCTCATATTCCTTGATTAAAAGCTTCTTTGATCCAGAGAAAATCATCATAGCTAGGTACATTTTTGTTTAATAGAAATTTTGCACCATGTGATGAGATCAGGAGAGCCAGTTCATGTATAGGCTGAGAGCACGTACACTGAAAGCCACTTCTGCCCTGGAATTCTGTCCCCGTGACCTTTGAATGAAAGAAAATAATCCTATTAGTGCTTGGTGTTTCAGGTTTCTCATCTATAAACTATGGATAATGATTCACCTAGGACACAGATGTCATGGACTTAAAATAGATATCATTGGAAAAGCACAGAGTACAATATTTGGCATAAAGTTTGAGCTAATTATGTGTTACTTCCTAAATAAAATGCATTTAAGACTGGTCACAGAGAAAGTAGAAAAATTATTTTGCAATATGGATAAAAATACAAAAGCTACATGGCAGTCTAATTAACTTGATATTTTTTATTTTGCATTCCTGAAAAATTATGACAACTTTGAAAATAGCTAAGTCTCATGATGTGCTCCACCTAAAAAGAAACTTAACAGTAAGTGATGTTTGAGGAATTCTGCATGTTAATGTGTTGACAACTCATTCAAAAGAGAAACTATTCACGTTTGTATAGCTAAGAATTTTTAAATCTTCTTTTAATGTGGGTTATTTGGTCAACACCTTTAAACATCCAGGGAAACTGAAGCTCTCTGAAATACATGATAGAAAATATTGTCAGGGAAAATTGCTCTCATGGCTAGCATAGAATGAAGCGTGGCACAGTTGGCTGGAATATGTGGAGAGAAACAAGTCTGTCTACTATGCAAGAGTACCTGAAAGAAAACCCGTAGAAACCTGACTAGTGACTAGTACTTAGACTAATCTCATCGTATAGCTCAGTACATATGGACCACATGGCCAGAAGTTAGGCTACATGTAAAAATAATCTCATATGGAGGTGGAACCTTGAGTTATTTTATTTTAAGGATTTCCTGACGTAGTATATTGGCCCTAGGAATGACAGAGAGGTCGCATACAAAAAAAAAAAAAAAAAAAAAAAAAAAAAGCCCTCCAAGTTCACACCAGCAAAGTTCTTTAAAGGAAGAAATGGAGCCAGGCATTTGTATATCTCTATCATCCCAGCACTCTGGTATGCTGAGGCAGGAGGATCACAAGTATAAGCCGACCTTTGGCAACATAATAATAAAGTAAAAATTCAAAAGTTTTGGAGATGTAGTTAATGAGAAGGCCACACAAACAATCCCTACTACTGCAAAAAAAAAAAAAAAAAAAAAAAAGTAGTGCAGATTTTGGGGCTGTATACTTTTTCTTTTTGTACTGGGGTTCAAACTCAGGACCTCATGCTTCCTAGGCAGGTACTTATGCTACTGAGCTAAATCCCCAGCCAATGTGACTGTGTACTTTAACACACCTACTATAGATGTAGTCAAACCATCCGTAGAGTCGTAGATAAATGTGCAAGTGAAAATGAGTATGTTCAAATAAAACTTTATTTCCTTCCACAAATTTTAAACTCTAGGTAAGGTCCACATGTTCTTGATTTTTCTTAAGCAATTAAAAATGTAAAAGCCGCTCTTAGCTTACAGAGCGGAGACAAACTGTGAGCAGATCTTGCTTGGAGCTTGCTGCTTCTGTTATGGAGGAAAGGCTCAACTCCTGAGACACACAGAGACTGACACTGTGGCACTTGGGTCAGGAAAAGGGAAGCGTGTACTGCTTGGGAAACTGACGAGAAGGCCCACAGCTGTGCACTAAATCTGGCTCTGATCATTTGGCAGCACTGGAATGCATAGAAATGGACTGGAGAGAAGTCACCTGTTGATTAAATGTGAGAAAAGATGATTTTAGGGTTCGAAAATGACATCCTGGTCACCATGCGTGCTCATGGCTGCATGCTGATGTTAGGGAGTTATCGTACTCTGCATGGAAGACTTTTAGCTGTGACACCAAAAGATCATAATGTTAAGTGAAATCAGTCAGACACACAAGCTCAAATATTGGCAGTTTCTCTCAACAGAGAAATATAAAGTATAACTAAAGAGTAAAATAAAAGGTAGATAATAGGAAGGAGGGAGAGAGGGACTTTCTCAAATGCAAAAGGGGATCAAGAGATGGAGGGAGAGAAGGAGAAGGGGGCTGAAAAGGAATTAAGATGTGTTACATGCATAGACCAGTTACCCACAGGAATGGAATCACAATAAACTGCAAACATTTCCTGATGAGAAAGTAGGTCACTGACCAAAGAGTTGACTGCCATGCACCTCCATTGTTGAAAAACCAACTACAAATGGTTTTTAGGTGGATGCTGAAGGCTTCTCCCAAAGGACAGCTCAGGCACTTTTTTATTTAAGGAATTTATTTTCAGGTGTGTGCCAGCCTTAGCTGAATCAATATCTTCTTTTTAACATAAAAAGTTGAGTTATGCTAGCATTCACTAAGCATTCATTTGAGACAGGAATAAATTTAATATTAAATTTGTAAATTACTCTCAGTTTAATATCAAAAAGGGTCCACTTTGCTGTGAACTGTGGAACTGGTTTAAGATCAGCTTATTGATCCATTAGCTGTACAGCGTGAACATTAAATATAACTTAGTCATTATTCACAGAGGAGATAAAACCGTGTTTGAAGACCGTATGCCTACATACATGTAATGGTAAATTAAAAATGAACTTATAAAAGATAATAGACTGAACAACGTATTGTTTGCAAATGACATGGGATGCTAATTCCTATGTATGTATGGCTTGTTGGAATTTTCAGAATACAACAATTGGGAGAAGCATATCCAATAAACAGAGCGGTTTATGATGTGAAAAGTGCTCTTTACATAGTGTCTGGGGGCCAGAACCCTAGCTTGAAATATACCTATTGTACATCTAGAAAGGCTTAGTTAAAGAGTTTAACAAATTTAGAACCTGCAGGAGTAACTGAAAAATTGATTGGTAATATTAATGAGATGTTGACTGCAGTAAAGATTTAGATGTAGCTTATTCTGTAAATATTTTGAGAGATTGTAATTATGACAGTGGTCACACCAGCTCAAAGCCAAACATTGACTAGATGCAGAGTGAAGCATCGAGTCAGTCATTCCAAATATTTCTGATAAAGGCAGACATCAGAATGATTCAGGGGCATACTTACCTTTTATTTCAGTTGTCAGAATCCATCAACTGCAATACAGTGAGTTCCTGTCACAGAGATCAAGTGAGTCCGATTTTCTGAGCTGCCTCTTCATAAAACATCAACTTTACACTGAAAATGTGGCAGTCCATATGTAGAGACATAAAGATGAGTAGTATAATATTTAATAAAATTAGAAACCGAGGCAGTTTAACGTGGCACACTGTGTTCTTCTACACATGATACTGTGTTTTGTAACTCTCAATCCTGCCAGTGAAACTGCTTTGCCTAGCAGATCTCTCTATTACCCATGGTGTTGGGTACAGGAAGAACTAATCCATTTTCCGATTACAAAATAGATCATAGCCTTCAATATTTGCACTTGTAACATGGAGGACACATGGATTTTCTCATTATATCATTATTTACTGTTTGATTTGCCTGGGTACCTCCTCTGACAGATGAGGGAACACAGAGAAATTAAGGAGCTAAAGATACATGGCTGGTAACTCGCAGGTGCTAAATTCAAACATAGATTCCAGTCCTTATTTAAATGATCATTTTCTGTAAATAACAGGAAGAAATGGTAGAATTCATGTGCCTAACGTATAATTAAATGAAGTGCTAAATGGCAAAGTAAAATACTAAACTACTCATAAAAATTGATGTATTTAATAACATGTCAAATATGTTTTGCATAAGAATACAAGGTATATATGATCTATGACAGGGGATGACAAAAACACTGAAAATATCATTTATTAGTAGTATCCAATCAAATATGAGTTGTAATCAGTTATGCCTCAGTTATATCTTGAAATATATTTTAAATTTGTTACTTATAGTATTCTACCATATATCTGCCGAAACATCCTCTTTAATTGGAATTTTGAATCACTATAAAAAATTCCTTTAACACATGTTCATTGGAGTCAACTAAGTATACATCATACAAGAAAATATTGTTTATTAAGGAACATTGTGCTACTGTACACATCACTGAGGAGATTCATCACTTTTAACTCTCAAATCTTAACTTACTTAATTCAGAATGTTGTTAAGTTGCACTCACATTGTATTATCCAAAAAGACATGAGTACATTTTATTAGTTATCTAAAATAAATTTTGGCTTTGCAAAGCAGATGTTTCTGTCACCTTAAACGCAATGCGATACAGGCAACTGAAGAGATACATCACCTTTAATACTAATGAGAAGTGGAGGAGAGGAAAAGCTTCTTTAGTGAGAGAAGATCACGGGTGGTTATCACAGTGCCTGCAACTTTAGTGGTCAGTGCTTTCAACATCACCACAAATGCACTGGCCAGCTGTACGAGCTCTGCATGAAAACTCATACGAAAACTTGTTTAGAATTTATGCATGTGTTTGTATTTCAGCTTTGTTTGACAGACTGGTACATACAATTGACTGGTATTGTATACATTTTAAATGACACTTAAAACTTGTGTTTTAAGGAAACTATGTATGAAATTAAAAGAAAACATGTAAAGTGTAAAGCTCATCTTCTGTGGCCTTCTGGGGTACTGATGACTGCGTAGCTGCCTGGCCTCATCTTCACTGACCCTCGGCATCATCTCACCCCACTGACCACACCTTCCTCCCCAGTTCCCTTTCTGCAGCAGACTGACTTCCAGGCACGGCTTGCTTTCTTTTTCTTTTCTTACACCACTAGAGGCTCCTAGTTTCCCTTCTGCTTCTTCCCTTCCATCTGAAAGTGTTGGAGCACCCCTTAGCTATCCTTTGGTGCACACCCTGTTTCTTTCTATATTCACTGGTGTTTCACGTAGTCATAGTAGTGTCTAAAAATCACTCACGTGGTGGAACACACTTCTCTCCAGCCTCTTACATTCCTATGCTTAACCACATCTAATGAGCATGACAGTTTGTATCTGTCCAAAACTAAGCTATTAATCTTACCTCAAATCCTCCTCTTTATGGAATTTAGCTCACTACAAAGGCTATCAATTTTTATAGTTGTCAAGTCCAAAAATCCTACAATCCATGGTTGAATTTTGTTAAAATCTCATGTAATACACCCAATTCTTCAAGAATTCTTAGTGGATCTATTTTCAAAATAGGATATCTAACTATTTATCACTGAATTTATAGCCACAGGCTTAGTTTGAGAAGATATCTCAAGAGACTAATTTCAAGAATCATAAAAGCATAAAAAAACTTATGTTGTTTGTTACCCTGACCTATGAACATGGAGTGGGAGGTGTCCTGATCCTTCCAGACTATCAAACTCTGAAGACTTGAATAAACAAAGAAGCAGCTCATTAAATATTGAAATTTAAACTCCCATCCATATGTCAAACAGTGACTCACAATAATTTAGACTTATTTTAAAATATTTAATGAAGTGAAAATTTTCTGCACCTAAATTCTGTAGCATAAAACCATCCAGACCATATATAATCAGATTTAGACTTTTGATATAGGACTCACAAAAATGAATAAAGTGTTCCTTAGATAATAGAATTTGCTTTGTTACTAAACATCTCCATAGCTAAAATCAATAGTACTGGTTTAGTAAAAGTTCTAAATGAAAAAGATAAAAGAGAAAAAGCAAACATTGTTATCAGACATAAAACTTTAAATATAGAATTGTCTGATGAAGAAAATAAAAAGTGGAATTATAATGTTTAACTATTCAGTCATTGTGTAAAAATGAATTTCTAGGCAAATTTCATTCAAAAGTCCAAGAAGCAATTGAAATTATCTGATATGAAAGTCTAATTAAACAAAGCTAAATTTCCATTGTCAGCATCCTTGATAGTGCTCAGGAGGCAAATATATCACAATTTACTTGAGTAAATTGCCAATCAGAGCAACTGATTTAATTACAAAGTTTACTCACATTGAACAGTATACTATGTAGCAATCACACATATTGATTATTCTGAAGACTTTGTTTGGATGTTTATAAAATCTCTGCCTATATTCTCATAAGAGGCTTTATTATGTCTGTTTCTTTATACAAGGTGATGTTGTATACCTTTAAATAAATACATATATATGTCTTTGTAACCATATATTAGTATCTATAACCATTTATATGGTTATGAATATATATGGTGGTTGTATATTGTTATATATATGGTGTTTTATATACATATATAGTATATATATATATATATATATATATATATATATATATATATACAATGCATTGGTTTCCAATTAGTACACTGGTAGTGTAAATGTAGCAAAATATTGCAAAACACCAGTCATACTACATTGTTATTAATACAACACATTTCTTGACGAAGTGAAATAAAATTGACCCCTAACGTGAGAAGTAGAGGATTCGGGCAGCAGCAGAGTGCAGATCTCCTGAGCTTTGAGTCTGTCGAAGTGCTAAAGTGCAGGGCGAGTTTTACCTGCAGCTGGCTGGGTGAAGGGAAACATAAATATGCAGAGACAGGTCATTAAGCCACTGTTCGTGGAAATGAGAAAATATTTCTTATTTTCAAGAGAAACTGAGGAAAGACCAAGCTAGATGTGAAGATCACAGGGAGCAAAATGCTATTAATTATGTGACTCTAAAATAATAAAGAGGCTTTGGAAGTACAGCTCCTAAGATGAGTTGTTCTGGTCGCTTTTGAGTTGAGTTCTTTGTTCATTTCAACTTCTAGCCACGTTTCCTGAAGCCATTTATGATGCAGTTAATGCAGTTGACAGCCACGACATTCTGAACACACAAAAGAAGGGGAATGTCAAGCATGTGAGGTGTTTTTTCTCATTGTTTTTCCCTCCTGTGAGCACATCGCTCATATTTTGCTTTAGATTGGGTGTGGAAAGCATCAGGAAGACTGGCTTGGCAAAATACTCGGTTTTAGATCTGGACAAGAATGGAAAGGTTCAGTGGCTGTAAATCTGTGAGCACAATTTATTGAACACATTTTTCAAGTCATTGTGGTGAGACAGACACGAGCGAAATGGGTCTATGTGCGTGTCTGTTTTATTCTATTTTATGTGAAGGAGCCTGCCTTGGACTGGCTCCACATTGACAGAACCACTCTAAAAGAGTGATAAATTCCAGGACATCTGCTAGCTGATAATGATTCAGGGTCCTTCTCAAACTTTACGGAGTTTACAATTTAAAGTCTCACTGCTTCTTCAGTAGATTTATCAGGGACAATTAACTGATATGTACAAGAAAAATTACCAACACTAAAATGATTACCTATTCTGAGTTATTGGAGATAAAATTAGGAGAAGGGGGATTGTTCTCATTATCCAAGCTCCGTGCCTTCCAGAGAAGACCAGTTTGCATGAGCCAATAAAACTGGAAATAAGTAAATACAATGAAGAGTTTAAATCTTGTATAATTCAAAATTCACTATTGTATTTTTAAGGCATGTTTGCTATATTCTATTTTGCAGCCAATATCAAAAATAATATTATGTCCACAGGCAAAATTCCCAACAGGAAGTAAAATAATTATATTTTAATAGTGATAAATGCCATCAAATTTGATTTTACATATTTTTCCTTAATGTTCAAAAATTAGTTTCTGAATGTGCAAAAGATCCACTTATCCTTAAAATATCACTAAATGTAGAAGACCTTTAAAAGTCTGAGAATAATTTAGTCTGTGATGTTAGATATCCATTGACAAGTATAATATCTTCATTGGAATGTAATACTTTGTCTACATATTGGTTATGATCATCGTTGATCAATTTTTGCATCTGGGAAAGACTTGTTTAGTACTTTCTGTTTAATTCATTGTAATTACTTGGCATTGTAATCAGAATTATGAGTTAACTCTTCTTTTGATTAAGATGCTACAGTAACATAATGGCAAATGAGGCCTCTTTTTGAAAAAGAACAAAAAGCCCTTGATTCCAAGAAATCCATTAATATGAATTCAATTCAAAATTATTATATGTTGCTTCTGGTCATATAATATTGAAAACTTCTAAATGTCATACAGTGATGATATACAGTCAATGTGTTTTTATTTATACATTAAATTAAAAAATATTTTTTTTCTGTAAAGGTGCAGCCTATTATGGTTCTCTTCATTCAGCCTTTACTTTTTTTAGCCTCTTTTTCTCTTTTTGCTAAAATCATCAACTTTTTTTATGCTTACACTTACTTGCTCAAAATTCTCTTTTATAACTTTAAGTTTCTCCTCTAGGTTGATTATTTGAAGCTTATAGTTTTTATTGAGATTAATTAATCTTAACTCAGGAAAATCCATGATAAAAATCTAGGAAAATGTTAAGTATTCTCTAATAATAAATATTATCACAAGGTAATAATTTACTTATCAAACTAATGTAAATGTGTGAATCAATTATTTGATTTAATAATAGGATGTAAATAGTTGCCAATTCATATTTATTGATTCTTGAAGAATTATCCATCATCATACGCAAAATTGTGAAGATACCGCCTTGTTATTAATATACTCAATACAGCAGTAATATCCACCATTGTACAAAAATTAGATTTCAAGTAAGTTTAGGAGAAAAACGAAGCTTGGCAGTTATTGAAATGTTAGTACGACTTCTTTAAGGTGCAGTCCAATCTGAGAAATGCTATTATCATAATGATAGATCTAGCAGCTCAAGACTGAATTTAAAATTTTCTTGCCATGATTGTAATTATAAGCCTCTTTTAAGATGAGAACAAAAGATTGAAGTAAATTGAAGTTGGAAATAATCTGGATGAGTAATTCTCAAGCATAATCAAAATTTCCTACTTTGTTCAAATGTTTGTCTATCTATATTTATAATGAAAAATTATAATGGAAAACATAAGCATTGTTAAATTACCCATTTGTTGAATATAAAGTAAAATAAAGTCCTTAATCTTCCTTATGCTGGAATAATCATGAATTTAAACTACATTTCTAAGGTAAAATGGAAATGCAGAATGAGATGCATTTGCTTTTATGAAATCTAATATTGCTTTCTATAAACTAGAAGCGTAATAATGGAGGAATCACATAGAGAATGTTAGATGATCAGAAAGAAGACAGAAGAATTCAGAAATTTTAAAAAAATCCTAATTATCCTTAAATCATATGTATATAATATGAAAATAAAAACACATTTTATTTTATTTTATTTTATGCATAAAAGCTAAAAATTAATTATAAGAATATAAAGAAATATATTTTGCTTATGATTATAAACAAAAGTCAAAATGTGAATGAAATATATGTTCTTTGTGAGTAGAAGTATGTGTGAGTAAGACATCCAGGTGCCCAAAGAACTGGTAAGTGTGAAAAATATCGAATTCCAATAATTAAATTTTTAATTATTTAATGAGGGAAAGAATTAGAACAGAAAACTAAATACTGCCTATAATTTGAGAATTCAGATAAAACATTGGATATGATCCAGAAGTCTTATGCTAAAATTGAGGGTTTGTATGTATTCACACTTAGTTTTATACAAAATTAATTATTTTTATTATTTAATGTTTGATTTCCCTTTCTAAATTTCAGATTAAGCAATTAATAACCTGTAAAATTTATAGTTAGTATCAAATAGAAATAAAGCTTAAGAAACATCATAAATTGAAAGAGTCAACTATCAAAATACTTGTTATTTTGTATAATAGAGTAGATACAAATTTTTGTCAAGAATACATGTTTACAGAAGAATAAAAGAGGTACAAATCTTGGCTTTAAAGACTTTATCTACTAAATTGTATAGGTATTAAAATTTGTGTGTAGTAACCTTTTGTTAATATTTTTTCTACATTTTAGGATAAGAGTAAAAGAAGTCAGAAAGGGCTATTACTGTAGAATCCTTACTAATGAAGTGTAATAATCTGCAAAACATTCATAGGAGAAGTCCAGTGTGTTGGTTACTTTTCTTTCATTACTGAGATAAAATACTTGATGTCCAAAATCGAGAAAGGAAAGGTTTATTTAGCTCACAGTTTGTGGAGGTTTCAGTCTGGAATCAGCTGGCTTCAAGGCAAGGCGGCATGGCACAGGGGCAACAGTTCAAGGTGACAGAAGACAGAAAAGCAACAAGAGCCAAGAGGGGAAACAAGCCTCTTTTCCTCCCTTATATTGCAAGCAGGTTACCCAGGCTGGTGTAGCAGTGGCATCATCTCCCTGCCCTCCTCCTGTACAGGCTCAGCCCCATGCTGAGTCACTTAGTTAAACTTATCAAATGACACAATGAACAATATCCTACACTGATAAGGGCATTGTCCTGTACACCCAGGTGTAGAACTGCTGTTAATTAAGCTTCTAGACTTCTCAAGTTGATACAGTGTATCAGCTGTTATATCTAGTATATAGTTATTTAATAGAAGGAAACATTGTAAATTAAGCATATACATTATCATTTTTATTTATTTATTTATTTATTTATTTATTTTCATTTTTGTTTAATTGGTACCAGGGATTGAACTCACGACTGCCTGCTTGCAAGACAGGCACTTATGCCGCTGAGCTAAATCCCCAGCCCCTATTTTTATTTGTTTTTGAGACAGGATCTCCCTATGTAGTGCATTTGCCATTATATAATGTAAGCACTTATGTTTCTTTAATAGAATTTTTCAATCTTGTTTTTGTTGTGTGTTATCTAAAGCATCATATTAAGGAAGGAGAATCAATAGTGGAAGAAGGATGAATCATATTATCAAAATAATTTATTTTCCGTTTGCTGTATCTAGTGAAGATAGTACTGTAATTAATCATTATGTAACTGTATATCACTCAATGAATTTATAGCAGTAGCAAATAATCTTATAAATTTTGTCATTAAAATTTGAAATTTGCATTATTAAAGCAGATCAATGAATGATATTGCCCCAAATAGTTTGATATAGTAAAAGTTTCCAAGACTGTTGAATGAATCAGAGAACATCCGAGGTGTTACTTTTAATGCCCGTCTGTTACAGCCAACTCTACATAGAAATACCTCACTTATTAGTTTTCAGGTTTTTGTTTTTGTTTTGCTTTGTTTTGTTTTCTTTGTTTGTTTATTTGTCTCTAACAAAGAACTGAACAGGACAAGTTTAAAAAAAGTCATGATAAAATTCATTTCAAAAAGTGAGGTCAGGTGTGGTGGCGCATGCCTGTAATCCCAGCACATGGGAGGCCGAGGCCACAGAATCAGCTCTTTGTCAAAGAGACACAAGGAAAAAAGTGAAAGTGCATGTAGAGGCTGAAGGAAAGCGGTAACAGGCTTTGCAGAGCAAAGATGGACTGAACAAAAGAGAAGAAAACT
This sequence comes from Cavia porcellus, assembly GCF_034190915.1. NCBI lineage: Eukaryota > Metazoa > Chordata > Mammalia > Rodentia > Caviidae > Cavia > Cavia porcellus. The sequence goes on along the minus strand of NW_026947513.1, from coordinate 41,619,898 downwards.
AACAAGAAAGAAAGAAAGAATAACAAACCTTTTGTTATTCTTTCTTTGGCGATGCTAGGGGACACCGGCCAGCAGTCCTGCAGACAGCAGCGGGCTGGCTCTTCACAGTGGCTCTCTCCTTTCTGCACCTGCATTTCATGGCACCTGGGAGAACCGTATTCATGGCCCCCAGAGGAAATGCTATGTAGACTCTGAGCTGCCACTGCCTCTTCCCAGCCATCTAGGCCACCTCCTATCTCCTGTCTGTGTCCACTCTCTGGGAGACATAAACCTTGTGGCTCTTCACGGGCTGTGTAGGAGGGTGCTCTCTCTCTCACAGCTGTTTTGAGCTGGAGGGACTGCAGATCCTCTTAGGGATTCTGTGTTCTCTAACTCTCTCGGGATGCTGGGGCTCACTGGCAGGCGTGAAGGAAAAGGTCTGTTGGATAATGAGCAAAGAGTTAGTGACCATCAAGGTCTGATAGGAGAGAGAAACTCAAATAGGAGTAGATTTTTATGGTTTCTGTAGAGATCGATGTGTGTTGAAAGGAATATTAGATAAATTATCAAGAGTCTGAGAGCCATGGTTTTGGCATGATCTTGTGTATCTATCCATAGCAACACTGGAGCCTTGCTTTATGAAGAGAAATCCCAAGTCTTTTAAAGATTTACAGGAGGGTCCCCCCGCCCATCTTGGATGATCTCTCTTTATAGACAGTTTGGATGGAACTGGCTTTATTTTAGTTAGATGAATATGAGTATTTATTCATGCCACCTTTCCTTCACCACATGTGGCAGGCATTCCTGAAATGCAGACCATCTCCTTTAGCTTGAATTGTTTAGGGGTTTCCTTCTTTCCAAGTTTCTATGAGTGCTTGACCTCTAGGATGCTATCTCCAGGTAGGTGGTCCCCTGTGCCAGAGGCTGGTAGGATGTCATTCTCATATTTTTAGAAAGTATAAGGTACTTGGCCTATATTAAAGGGACATTATAAGAGTTTCATGGTCTCTATATGTTTTCAGACTCAAAGAGATCAAATTTACCCAGTTTGGAGCATGTTACAAAATCTCCTGAGCGCTGTTGTCAGTAGACTGAGCCAGGACTTACATCACTTAGCTCAGATTTGTTAGAGCTCACTTAGGGTCTGGTTGGCTTCTGTTATTCTTTTAGAAGACTGAGGCTCACCCTCCTTGTAGGATATTTATAACTTGTCATTATGTCCCTTGAGGAAGGAACAGAATGGTTCCTCAGGAATGGGGATAAGTTTAAGGTTGTGAGGAGCTGCAGAACTGTTCTTTTTTTTTTTTATATATATATATCAGGCTTTTCAATTAGATCATCTCTTTGGTGTCTTATTTACTATTAGTGACTGTGACCTCGTTGGGAAAATGGACCATCTGTAGGAGTTGTAGAATGTTTTGGATGTGCTGGTATTCTATTTTTGCATCATGTACTATGCCCACCCTTCTGTTCTGACTCTGTTTTGCTTAGTCATGTTTGGTTTTATTCTCTTCAAAAAAAAGTAATAAGAACCGTGGGAGTAATAAAACCCAAAAAGTCTAATTGTTATTGTAAAAAAGAGAGGAAAGGAAGGTGGACTAAGGGATATAACCACAGTATGTTTGAGTGTGTAGGATGGAAAACCATATTGCTGAGCTTGTGTTGGATCATTGAACGGAACTGTCTCCAATTTCACTGTATGAATGTCCACTTTGTATGCTTTAATTTTGTAATTTGGACAACTGTTTCTGGGAAGATAATATGTAACCTATTAACTGGTGATTTCTTACTGTATATTTTTTCTTGAAATTCTGTATTACGTGTACTCGTTTACTGCTTTGTTTTTTATGTCTTTTTTTTTCTCTTTAAATAAAAAAAAAAGGAATGTTTTGGTTGTGTTCTATAGATGAGTGTTTAAGCCTCTTTTACTTTCAGGCCATATGGCACAGGCATGTAGCACCAGAAAGGTATATCTGGAGTTTGTATAGATATTTAATCTTTTGTCTTTTTTAACTATCTATGTCCAATTAAGAGATGCCAGCTCTGCCTTTTGAGCAGAGATTCCCAAGGGAAGAGGTTTGGCTTTAATGACCTGCTGTGAGCTGACAACCCCAAAACCTGCCTGTAAATGTCTTTTTTGGTTACTTATTTTTATTAGCGAGCCATACCTCAAGGTCTTGGAGGGGCAGACAACTGATCGCTTGACTTGTTCACAAGGGTGTCTAACTTCAGGGCAGAAGAGGAGTAGAGAATCTCTGATTAAAGTTTTCCTCAACATCCGCTATGGCTGTAGAGCCAGTCAAAACAGAAATGAAACAATTGAATTGTCACTCATCACATCCAGGGCTACCCAGGGTTGCTCAGAGGAAGCAGTGATATCTGGGGACCCTGGCACTGAAGGTTCCCCCAGGCCTCTTCAGTCACTGGAAGAGGAAAGGAGGGCTCTGCCTGGCTCAGCATCTCTCTAGGAGTGGGGACACTGTGCTGGCCACCTCACATAGAACAGAATGCAGCTGCATGCTCAGGGTCCAGTGCTCTTACACTTAGAAGAGAAACTTCCAGTTGTCCCTGAGGGTTTTATGATTTACAGACAATTTTGGTGAGTTTAAAGCTTTAGCAAATGTAACAGCAATTATCTTTTTGGTCTCTCTTCTGGGTCCTGATTTTAGAACACAGAAAAGTTGTATCCAGCAACTGGGTCATAGCTGTAGTGGGTGGGCCCATCTATAGATTTTGTAGTTTAAGCTGAATATCTGGGTCTGTTAACTAGAATATGATCTTATTTAAAGGCCAAAAAAAATGGGGAGTCTGGAAATAAGGAGATGGAAAAATATGTTTTTTAAATTTAAGGCTGAAAAACAATGAATGTGCTCTGGAATTTGGAAAAGAGTTGTATGGGAATCTGCTGCTAATGGATGGACTGGAATGACACTATCATTAATGAGGCAGAGGTACTGTATCATCTTCCAGTCTCTAGATCAGTATATTACAGAAGACTCAACACACCTTTTTATCATCCCAGTAAGAGCAGCTAACATATCAAACATCATTTTTCAGTCTCCCACTAGTATTATAGTCTCAGTTTGGTTCTTTCAAAGCACGATTTATCTTTTTACAGTATTTTTTAAACACAATGTGCCATCTGCATATTTTTTAGCCTTTTTTAGAATTCTTTGTCTCTCTGTTTTTCACAGCTGGGCATCTGTGTTGGAAAAAGGGGCTTTATTTATTGGGTTTGGGACTATAAGAAGGAGGTAGAAGAGACCTCTCAGTACTATCAATCAGATCAGAGGAACATCCTACCACGTAGAGATTTAGGACAGCACTGTCTTCTGTGGTTTTGAGCTCTCTTTCTCTCTTTATTTTTCTGATAAAGAGTCACAAAAGCTAGTACATGGGAGTTTTATCTTATCTTTTATATTTTAAGTTGAAACAATGCAAGTAGGGAATAATCTCATAGTTTAAAGTACCATCCAATACCCATTTCTTACCACTTTTTAGTTTACATTGAACCCAAACCATATTGCAATAGTAAATAAGATGCTCCTGTTTTAAATCATCAGAATCAAACCTTTTCCATTCATAAGGACCCAGTTTATTGACAAAATCAGTGAAGTCTGTGTGCTGGCGAGGTCCAAGAGGTTTCCACTTGCTTTTTCTGGAGACTAGAAAGAAAAACACAGCTAGGTCCTGACTCTAAGGTACAACCCACGAAAAAGGAGGAAAGACCAAGGGTTTCAGAAAGCACCTCTCATTAGAGTAACACAGAAAAGAGTAACACAGAAAGCAAAGCGCCCTGAAGGGTTTTGTCTCTACTTTCTGGTGCACTAAATCAATAGCAAGATGGCCACTTTCTGGCCTTATGTACCATTTAATTCTGTGAAGTAAGGGGGAAAATGTTCCCAGGAAAAATTTCCCTCCCCACCTAGATGAATCACTCAAATAACTCTTAATTAAGACCACCGGCACTTACTACTCCAATAGTAAAAGACTAAAAACAGGGATGCTTGGCTTTTGTATACTCATAGTCACTTTTGTTAAGTGCTGTTCTGCTCAGGCCATTAGGCCTATGTCCTTAATTTACCTATATTTCAACAGGGAAGAAGTCTAGGCAGGAAGCAATAGACTCAGCCACAGGCCTAGAGGAAGACGAGGCCACTAGAGGCTTGTTTGTCCAAGAAAAGGTGCTGCCTCTTGTTCTCTGGTGCTGCCCACAACAGGTTAAATCTGGCACATGAATGCATCAGAGCCATCCACAGTGGACTGCCCCTGCCACCAAGGGCTTCCACAGTGGCACGTCAGCAACTGTGCTCCCGGTGCAGCCACTCCTTGTGGCCCATGCTTTTGGTTTCTGGTGCCATTGAACACCATTAGATGGCGATACCCCACCAGGACCCAGCTTTTCCGTCTCACCTGCAAGGCGTAGGTTTGGGCATCACCACCTGCCTGCTCCTCCTTAGGCTGCCTAGCTCCGCCTAAAACTGTGTGAGTTCTTAGAGTGGTCAAATGCATTTTGCTTTCTGTCCAGGAAGAAACAAAGAAATTTCTTCCTGTTGTTCTACACAAGGTTGCATGTTACCTAAAATTAGTGGCTTAAATCATAAAACCAGTTACAGAGAGAGAGAGAGAGAGAAGAGAGAGAGAAAACAGAGACAGAGACAGACACAGAGACAGAAAAGATGAAAAAGGAAACAGTGTGGTACCTGGTGATTCAAGTTCAAGTCCAGTTACTTCCAAGGGAAGATAGTGGCCACCAATGTGGAAAGGTGATTAAGTGGCTCTGCAGGCCAAAACAAGTAGACAGAAACAAAATCTTACAGAAAAAACAAAAACAGTAATAAAAAGCAAACAAACTACGAACGAAGGTAAACAGAGAGTAAGCTAATTTCTTAAAACAGGTTGCTAAATACAACAAATAAACTGACAAGGCCTATCATGGAGTGAGGGCAAGCAGCTCAAAACAAAACAAAACAAAGCAAAGCAAAACAAAACTAAACTAAACTAAACTAAACTAAACTAAACTAAACTAAACTAAACTAAACTAAACACAACGTTTCTTTCCTCCACCAGGACCCCTGAAGGTTCAGGAAGGCCTCCCTGGCACCCTGAGAAGTGGTGACCCTGATTGCCAGCATGAGGGATAGAGTTGGGAAGGGAGGAGATAAAATTTAAAAGTCTCCTGGAGGGAAACAGAAACGTGTGCCTCAGAGCCTTACCTTGACTTCCTGGCACCTGAGCTTTTCTGCTGGCTGGCTCAGCAAACTGTAACTGGGTGAATCTTTTTAGAAATGCCTCAGCTCTCAGATTTCAGGTCTCTTTTATGCCAAAGTTTGTTTGAAAAAGTGAAAGTGGAGGGTAAGGGAGTCACTGACTCTGTACAGTCCTTAAGTGGCCAAACAAAGATTAAAACTTAACAGCAAAAATAAAAATACTCACGGAGGAAACAAGGCAGGATATCACAAAAAGATGGTGTCTGTGTCCTGTCACGCCGTCCCCATTTCATAGAAACCTACAGAAAACCTTATACAGAAGGTTGCAGGAGGCAGTGCTGTGTAGATCTGGGATCCCACCATGCCACCCCTCTCAGCAAGTCTAAGCCATACTCTGTGTCCTATCTCACTTCTTAGTCTTCTTTTTTTCTTTCACTCTGGTAAATTTCTTTCTGTATCCACAAATCATGCCATGTTCAACACATTTTTCAATTAAGTTGATTGGCAAAATTAACAAAACCATTTTAGAGACTAACAAAAAAGCAAACTATGACCTGAGTTTATTAGCATATAACTAAAAACTATTGAAAAATATACACTGAAACAATTGCTATCATTGTTTTAATGGTGAATGTCATGCTCATGCTCTACGTGTTTCCATGCTGCTGTTGCTTACATCAGTGATGTAAGTCTGAATGCGTTATTTAGCTGTCATTTTCGAAAGCTTATGAGATGCACAGTGTCCTACTGAAGCTGTGTTAAGATATTATGCATTTGCTTTGCCATTTGGGAGCATTTCAAATGAAACACTGTATCGCAATTTATAGCTGAAACGTCAAGCAGTCTTCTGTGCTGAACTTCAGGAGATGACTGAGGCAGGGGTGCTTGTGCTTCATTGATGGACCTAATGATGCTGAATTCACAGCTGGTGCAGTTAAAAGCTGGGACTGAGCTGGAGAAAGCGGGTCCCTGAGCGCCTGCCATTGCATCACGTGAATTTCTATCTCTGCCTCTTCCTCTCCTTGTTTCCTGGTTCCCACGGGTTGATCAATCTGTGATGCTATTGCTGCCTTGGAGCCAGTGAGTGAAATACCTGGACTATACACCAAAATAAACCCTTTTCCTTTGAGCTGTGTATGTCAGGTACTCCATCCCCATGATAGAAAAGCTGATGAATATATACTTTATCAGTAGTAGGTGATCAAATCAATAATGATATTCATAGTATCTAAAATAGTCAATAAAAAGGTGTTTTTGTTTGTTTGGGTTTACTTTTTCTATGTTTTTGAGATAGCTCAGGCTGGCCTCAAACTCACAGTGATTCTCCTGCCTCAGGCTCCAAAGTACTGGGATTACAAGTGTGTAACACCAAGCATGGCCAAGGTTTTTCATAATTTTAAACAAATGATGGCAACACTCTTGTAGAGAAATAACCTTGACGTCCAAATAATTTAGGCAATACATTCTCAGAATGCATAAAACAACATTTATTGAACCTCACAAAGTGATAAACTCTGGGTTAAATATTGTCATGTGCTATCACACTAAAGCTGCAAGACGTGTAAGAGTCCAGTCACATCGCACTGCCTCCTTTTACCATCAGTCAGGAGCGAGTCGCCATCACCTTCCATCCCCATTACATTGGGCGCCTTGAACGTCCCCCTGGTTCCACTTCTGCAGCCCTTCCAGTCCACCTGATACCACGGGCAGAGAGAGGCTACTGTGACAGAAGTCAAATGTCTCACCTCAGAGCACGGACTAAACAAAGGCTGGTACCACTCAAAGCCAAGTTATCATCTTCTAATGAGCTGAGTAAAATCACTACAGCATCCGCCCTTCTCCAGCCATCATGTTAGCTCTATGACCTTTCTTGGGTTTTATCACCTACTCCCTTTATCTCCTTCAGCCCTCCAGCTTCCAGGATTCCTCAATGTTCCTCAGGCTGAGAGATTCTTTGCCTTTTTTAGGGTCTAGACTGTGGCTGGTCCCTTTGTATAACATGCTTTCCCACACCCCCAATCAGCACGACTAATTCCTGTCTCCTTTACAATTCTGTTTATGTATTTTCCCTCAGTGAGGCATATCTGATCACTCCTGTTTCAGAGCGAGACTCCCTAGGACTCACGATCCCTCTTACTGTGGTACACATTCTCTGTTTCTGTCTCTGTCTCTGTCTCTGTCTCTCTCTCTCTCTCTCTCTCTCTCTCTCTCTCTCTCTCTCTGTCTCCACTTTCAGAATTTAAACACTAGAAATGTAGAAATCTGGAATTTTTCTTGTTTCTTAACTGATGCATGCCAAACTTGTACAAGTGTTCTCAATAAATATGATTGCATGACTCTACAAATGAATTAAATTTATATTGATATTATTTCTGTTTTAGAGTTAAGAAAATTATATCAATAAAGGTTTTCTTTCTTTCTTTCTTTCTTTCTTTCTTTCTTTCACTACCAGGAATCAAACTCAGGACCTCATGCTTGCAAGACAGGCACTGCGTTGTTGAGCTATGTCCCTGGCACCCTAACAAAAGCATTGTAGCTTTCCCAGTAACAGTTAATATTTTATTTGTGGAGATGGAATTGATTTTAGACACTCTGACTGTAAAATAACATAATTTCTGTTACATTATGGCTCACCAGTTTTGGTGTTTTTTTTTTTTTTTTTTTTTTTTTTTTTTTTCCATAAAGATTTTTTATTTAGGTTGTGGAAGATTTTTTCTAACTCCATTCCTATTAATATCTTTAAATTTACTGTCAGTGAGTTTGTTGCTTATGTACAGGAATGCTATTGATTTTTTAGTGTTGGGTTTGTATAGCTATGCCACTAAATTTGATTATTAATTCTAGAAGTCTTTTGGTGGAGTTTGCGGGGTCTTCTATGTAGAGTATCATGTTATCTACAAATAATGATAATATAACTTCTTCCTATCTTATCCTTTTTCCTTTTATTTCTCTCTTTATCTAGTTGTACTGGCTAATATTTCCAGAACTATATTGAATAGGAGTGGTAATAGTGGACATCCTTATCTTTTTCCTGATTTTAGAGTGAAAGCTTTCAGTTTTTGTTCATTTAATGTGGTGTTGGCTGTTGGCTTGTCATAAATGGTTTTTTCATGAATGAGTGTTGCAGTTTACCAAAACCTTTTTCTGCAGTTATTGAGATGTTCATGTGTTTTTTGTCTTTGGCTCTGGTGATATGCTATATTACAGTTATTGGTTTGTATATGTTAAACCATTCCTTGAATGATTACATTCCTTGAATGAATCTCAGTCATGATATGTAACTTTCTTGATCATTTACACAATTCTATTTGCTAGTATTTTATTGAGGATTTTTACATCTCTGTTCATTAGGAAGATTGGTGTGTAGTTCTGCTTTTTAGTTGGGCCTTTCTCTTCTTTTGGTATCAGGTTGACACTTGCCTCTAGGAATGAATTGTTGAGCTGCTTCCCTTTCATTTTCCTTAAAGCATTTGAGGATATTGGCATTAAATCTCTAAATTTCTTGTAGAATTCACACCACTTGCAATAGCATCAAAAAAAATAAAACTTAGGTATCAATCTAGCAGAGGGAAAATAGATCTGGATATCGAAAATTACAGCACTCTGAAAAAAAAGAACAATGAGGATATTAGAAAATGGAAAGATTTCCTTTGCTCACAGATGGGAAGAAACAACATTGTGAAAATGGCCTTACTCCAAAAACTGTTATATGGATTTAATGAAATATTGATAAAAAATATTAACATTCTTCACATATTTACAGAAAATATTCCTAAAGTTCATTTGGAATCAGAAGAAACCTGGAATGGCACAGTTCTTCCTGGGCAACAAAGGCAAGGCAGGAGGCATCACAATCTCTTGTTTCAAATTATACTACAAAGTTACTGTGATAAAATCAGCATGGTAGTGCAAAAAAAAAAAAAAAACCCAAAACAAACAACAATAACAACAAACTAGACCTGTGGAACAACTAGAAGATGCAGACACAGCTCTTTATGTTTGACAAAGGGGCAAAATGTGTTTACTGGAAGAAAGATACCCTCTTTAATAAATGGTACTGGAAAACTAACTTTTCACATGCCAAAGACTGAAACTAAACTCAGGTCTATCATCATGTACTAAACTAAGTCAAAATGGATAAAAGATTTAAATAATGAAACAGAAACACTACTAAATCTACTGGAAGACAAATTAGATAGAAATCTCAAAGACATAGAATAGGCAGAGAGTTCATGAGCTAAAGCCAAACTGCAATGGGAAAATCTTAAAGAATCAAAAACTTGGATTTAATCTTATTAAAAAGTTTTGCATAACAAGAAAAATCAATGACAGAGTCAAAAGGTAACCCACAGAGTGGGAAAAAATTTTTAACTGTCCTTCAGACAAAGAACTTCTATCTAGAATACACAAAGAACTGAAAAAATATCAGACTCCCCAAATTCAAAGACCCAATCCAAAAATTGGCATCTGAGAAAAATGCATACTACTCAGATGAACAAATACAAATATCAAATAAATATATGATATATATGTGTGTATATATATAAATGCATTTATATACAAGACAACTAGTATAATTATATGATTCAGTGGTGCTTATATTGATTAATTTTGCATGCCTATATCTTGTAATATGAACAATACTTCAAAGATAACAATATGCAATATACTTTTTTGTTATCCTGTTTTGAAATTTTGTATTATTGTTTTTATTTTTCTTTATTTTTCCCTTTTTGAAAATTATTTTTAAATTCAAAATACAAATGATGGTTATGATAGATGTCTTAGTAACTTTTTTTAGTGTTGAGAAAAAAATACCCAAACACCCACAAGTTAGGGAAAGAAAGGTTTATGATGGCTCTTGGTATGTAGAGATTTCAGTTTATGCTGGTTGGCTCCAAGTTAAGGTGACACAAGGCAGAGAGTTATTGTAAATGAGAAATTGTCGATGGCAGATAGATGCCAGGAAGGCAGCAAAGCTGCAAAATCCTGAGGAGGCAAGCAGCACGTGGCCATAGCAGTCCCCCGCTCTGTCTCACATTCTATCCAGGCTACATGCACTAGGGGCAGGTAGCACTCACCACCAGGAAGGGCCTCCCATTACCTACATCCAGAACTTTGCCAAACCAATCAGTGGACTGATGTAGTGATCACACACTCTTCATCTCAGCAATACACAATCTAGATCCAGTCACTTCTGAAAAAGCCTACCTATGACCACATGAGGTTTTGGGGTGACACCTAGACACAAGCCATGTTAGTAGGTAAATATTTTATATGATGATAGAATATAAATCCATATTAACATAATACCTGGAAATAAGTGTTAACAATATGATAAAATATTCACTTTATTTACTATAATTTAGAATAAGAAAATAGGATATAACTTTGATATTCAATATGAACATAACATTGAAAAAAGCTCTACTTAGAGAGAAACAAAATATTTTCAACTAGACATAGCATTTTTCTTTGTTCTTTCTAGATTTCTGCATGACAATAAAGAATGATTAATTAAACATATCCAGGAGGTCAAATATGCATGATTAAATGAAATGAGATATAATAAAATATTTTATATCAAACAGGATAATGAATAGATGACTTAATAGATAAAAATGAAACAAAAGAATAAGATAAAATTAAACTGAAATCTAATTTCATAAGGAGAAGGCTGTTATGGTTTGCATTTGGATGGCCCCCAATCCTCATGCAATCATAGAGGCAGCTGAGTCTAACCTTTGTGATTTCTTCATGGTCTAGTGCTGGGACTGGTGGGGTGAGTGCTGCACCTACCCAGGAGCAGGTAGCCAGTATACTGTATAAGGGGAAACAGGAGGCCTGCTTTTCCCTTTTTACCCTGTATTCTCTTTTTGCTTAAAGCCACCATGAAAGGGTGCCCCTCTGCCTTGTCCACTCTGCCTTAGAATCATGAGTATGGACTGAAACTTCCAAAAACTGTAAGTTAAATAAACCTTTCCTTCCTTAATTTTGTCTCAGTAATGAGAGAAAAGTAACCCAGACAGGCCAAAGGAAAAGTTGTTTTTATAAGAAACACCTCAAAACTTAGAGGCAGAATTGATATGTGATGCAAAGAAGAGAGAAAACCAAGTTAAAAGCTTGCAATGTTTATTATTATAACATATAAAGAAAGATTTTACATCCTTAAATTTCCTTTTCGGCCCCAAAACAATACTGATTATATCTATTCCTTTTTGTCATTTTCTCTAGAGAATTAGAGTGGTGACCTCTTCGGTTGAGAGCATCAGGGTCATTTCAAGAGGTGTGTTGGAGATGATTGTGAGGTGTGTAAAACTCAGCAGAGCTGAAGTTAGACATCTTCCATTAGTTGGTTTGCAGTACCAACAGTTAGGCTGTGATCCACCCAGCAGAACACTGAACATATCCTTTCTGGAGAAGCAAGCTATTGTCAGGAGAAAACAATATCAAAAAGAGGCTTTTGTTGTTCTTTTACTGAATAGCTCTTCCACACAGGTAGCCTTATGATAGAGATTTCAAGAGTAGGAGTAGTACTCAGTGCTTACCTACATGTAAGGCCCTGGGATATCTATCCCTAGAACAAACTCCAAAATAGATTTAAATCAGGCTTTGTACAGCCTTAGGAACCAAAACACACCTCCAGTGTTGAAAAAAGTTTCTAAACGTAAGATATATCTGAAAACTAACATGCATAATTTAAATAAAAGAAAATTATAGTAATAGACACATTGCCATTAATCCCCTCAGATACCCTCATTTCTATCATTCTTATTCCATCATTGTTACAACTTTCTGAAGCAGCTCTGGACATCCTTGTTCATGTTGACATTTTCATTGTCATGGCTCCATGACACCTCATGGAGACCTGGTAAACTACTGCTAAGTTCAAAACATTGACCTTTCATGATCATTCTGACCTTGGACAAGAGCCATAAGTTGCTAAGTGTTAGACCTAGTGAATGAGTTGGGTGAGGACACACCATAAATTTTTACAAGCCTGCCTTTTGATTGAATGGCACTTGGCAGCAACACTCACCTTATTGTTTATAATAACTCATAAAGATGCTCATAAAAGATGAACTCATGAACGACTTCCAGACCTGATTTAGAAAGGGACAGAAATGATGGGATGCATACGTTCACATACTGAGGGGTGAGGGGGTAACATAAGGGGCTTAACAACTCTGTGTCTTTTACTGTAATCAGTTTCAAACATTTTCCATATATTTTGCTCACATCTCATAAAACAGAGTAAAATGAATCTATGATCTTGTAAAATGAACTTTTGGAAAATCAATAACGTGCAGGAAAATATAATATTTTACAGTGCAATAATTAATTACTTTAGTCAAATTATCAGCATAAAGTATATATAAAGATGATTGCTGATTTCCATGTCTGAAGATTTTTATCTACCAAATACCCTTTAAAATTACTGTGCAAAAGCAACAGAGGAACAAACTAAGAGAAAAAAGATATAAGATACAAAAACAAAAGAATTCTCCAAAGGGGAAGAAGTTATGGATTACTGAAGCATTCGGATAGTATTTGTGTAGGAGGAATACGTAGGGTAACGTTTGTTCCCAAGGTATTATTTGATGCTCCGGAGAGAAGCCTTATATACCTTTTGTAGAATTTGGAGGATTAACAATACATAAGAATATAAACAAGTCAAGTGAGTAACCTGACCAATCATAGAGTCCAATCATTGGTTGGAGCAAACTAACCAATCAGAGTCCAATAGACAACATTCTGTCATTACCCCACCTGGATAATAACTCCTGTGCTATTACCTGAATACCCAAGCCACAGATTTTTTCTATTATATTTATTTGAGATTCACAAGCTCCAAAAGCAATACTGATCTTTACTTGAAGCTACAAGCAATTGAGTTGACTTAAACTTGAGTATATAAAAGTTAAAAATGGGAGATTTTTTTTTTTTTTTGCATAATGGCAATTGTGTTTCTTACTACTGTCCTCTGTAATTACTCAGCTCTCTCAACATAGAAGTGGGTAATGCAGGCTGCCAGATATTCACAGTCCTTGTGCAACTTCATGAGTACAGAACACAATGTGTGCTACTTGACCCTCAAAAAGAAAAACAGACACAAGGAGGGAGAGGTGCATTCCAGCTGAAATTCATTGATAAGGTAACCCATTCCACCTCTACGAGGAAGAATAAGGGAAAGGACAAAAGATCTGGTCATTGTTCTCTGTATTGTTTTCGTTTGGTTTCCTTGAGTGTGAAAGTCTTTCTCAAATTGTACATAAGGGGAAATTGTATTGATGATTGACAACCTAACGCCCACAGTCTGCCTGACACATGATGATCCTCATGGCAGGGTATCAGCAGGCTACTAGGCAGCATCCTCTTTTGGCACCAGGAGACCTCACCTTCTGGGACTTCTGCTCTTTGTTTTATGAATCCACGTGGTTACCTCTATCAGGGAATTGACCCGGTGGCCATAGAAAGCTCTCTTTGTTCTAAATTCTAAGTTATATACAGTCATATTGTGCAACACAACATATCAAAAGCACTGAAGTGATTTAAAAGAAAACCATGATGAGAATTTTATTATAAATACAATGTGTAACTTTCCAAGTTTGAATAATAAACTCTTAATAGTATGTTTTTTTTAGGGAAAAAAATATAAAGCCAGAGATTAGGTGAGCAAAAACCACTGTCCTTTGTGTTTCCTTCTTGATATCATGTTGATAGTTATGAAATGATATCTTTAGATTTTTTAACTGAACATCCTGATGTTTAGTGACAGCAAACATTTTTTATATAACTGTTGGTTATTTCTAAATTTCCTTTGAAGAGATTCTCTTCAAGCCCTTAGCCCATTTATTAATCATGTTATTAGGGAGATTTTGCCAGCAAATTTCTAGATATTTTGAAGAATTAAGACTTATCAGATGCATGGTTATTATTTGATGCTGTTGAAAATGATTTTGCTTTCTCAATTTCATCTTCAGATAACTTACTATTAGAGTATGGAAACAAAACTGGTTTATGTGGACGTGGAAAAATTCAAACCTTTGTACAGAATACAATGATCCGTTGTGGAAACCAACATGGTGTTTCTTTCAAAAATGTAAAAATAAGAATTCCACAAGATCCAGCAATGTGATTTTTGGATATTTATTCAAGAGAATTGAAATTACAACAATGAATATTACCATCCTTATGCTTATTCTGGTGATGTTTACAAGATGCAAGATGTTAAGCAAACATTTTGTCTGTTGACATTGACTCAATGAATGGATAGAGAAAATGTATATTTATTATACTTTTATATAATGGAATACGGTTCAGTCTTTTAAAAGAAAGACATTTTACAATATTCAACAATGTAAATTAGCACCAAGGACACAATTATAAGTGAAATAAACTAGTCAAAGACAGACAAAAACTGCATGATTGTATTGATATAAGAAACAAAATGTCAAATTAAAGAGTAGGGTGATGGTTATCATGATATTTGAGGGAGCTGGAAAGTTGAAGTACTACTCAGCTTTCCTATCGCTGGAACACAATACCTAAAACCCACAGCCTATAGGAGGAGAGGCCTAGTTTGCCTCATGGCTTCACAGGATTCAGTCCATCACTAGCAGACTACAAGGCAGAAGGATCAGGGTGGAAGGGTATGGAGGGTAAAGGTGCATACGGCGTCCAAGAAGCAGAGCAGGAAAGAGTGCCAAAAGGAAAGGGTCAGCAGCTTGTTCAGTACCCAAGGCCCCAAGCCCATAACCACCCAGAGACATGCAAAAATGAGCTTGGCTAATCTGCTAACCATTTTGTAACCAAACCAAGTTGGGATATCAGGATTGAGAATCATAGTTGATAATCAGTGGATATGGATTTTCAGTTAGGAAAAGTAAGATATTACAGATATGTTACACACAACCATACTTAAATAGTAATGATTTATAAACATAAAAGCTTGTTAAGTGTTTTTAAAGAATAAAAATTTTTGGAAAGATATACAACAGTAACTTGACACATAAATACAATAAATCAAATTTTAAATTAAAGCCCAAAATAAATGAAATCTATGACAACCTCCTTTAAATCTCACATGTTAAAGTTTAAAAATAAAAGTCTAGAATTTTCTGTTTGACATTTTATTATTTTCATTCTTAATGGAAAAACTGTTTTGAGACTCTGAAGTAAAGCCTACCAGGAAAAATAATAAATAGGCTGTGAGGTCACTATAGTTTCTACATAATGAAATAATGCCACAAGTCTTTGAGGATTTTCTTCCATTTGACTAAAGACATAAATTCTCCCTCTGGTGCTTTTTTCCTCCCCAGCACAGTGGAGAACTTACCTTCTACCTCACAATAAGAGCACTTCCTGCTGAGCTGAATCCCACAGCAGGGCGGTGGCTCACTATGTTAGTTTCCAAGAGCTGCCAAAAGTATGTTCCACAAAGCGGGTAGTTAAGGATCTCACAGTTCTGCAGCCCAGAAGTCTGAAGTCAGTGTATCGCTGGACCACGCATCTTTTGAAAGACCTGTGGGATGGTCTCTTCTGGAAGCCCCAGCTTCCTTGGCCTTAGAGACATCATTCCCGCCCTACATCTTCATATGCTGTTCTCCTGGCACCTTTTATTATCTTTCCTCTGAGCACCACTGACTCTGGAAATTATTCCCCCTTTTATGAGAATCCTCATCCCATATCACTCTCAAAAAGTGATAAAGTAGAGGAACAAACATTTCAATGAGGATGTAGAATTGGGTAAACCTGACCTAAATAGATACATTAGAATGTATTTCTAGATTTCTGTGGTGTGAGGGAGCATTCAGTAAGAAATGAAAAAATAATAACTTTTATTAACTTCAAATACCTGGGACTCAACAGAAAAATCTGAACTCTCGAAGGTGAAATTATATTAAATAGTTTCAAAAATCTTGTGTTAGATGCTATCCAGGGACATGTAGTTTATGACTACAAATGAAAGCCCCCACAGATGTCATCTTTACATGGTCAGATCTAGGTTAAAGCCTAACTGTGGGGAGGTGGACAAAGAGGATAGAGGAATAAAAGATATGATATTTGAAACTGATGTAGGAAAATACTTGCTCCCTCTTCTAGCAGCAGATGGATATCGTACTCAGCGGAGAAATGCTGCAGGGAGATGGTAAGAGACTTGGGAAGAATGGACTGTGGCACTGCGGCAGGCTGGGCTTAGGCTCACTTTCCAAAGGTTTGGGTTTGGGGCTCCCAAGGGAAATCTGAACACGGAGTTTATGCAAAACATGATGCTAAGCATGAAAAGGACCCCGTGGGAAGAGGAAAGGGCTCCTCATCGTGACTCTGGTGCGGGATGCTGCAGTGACTTGCTGGGGTTTTCTTTCCCAGAGATAAGATGTTCGTAGTTCTCGATAGGATGTCTCCTTTCTGTTTAAAGTCAAAATTAGTGGTACTAAAGTCCCTATAGGTCCACTTCTGATTCAGGCTCTCTTGCTTGTATCTCCATAGTTTGATTTGACGTGGCTGAGTTATCATCATTTTTTGTGTATAGAGATTCCTTAGACAAATAGTTTGGGTGGCAACCCATTTGGGTCCCTCCTGGATCAATAGTGGGGGCTTTTTGCCTTCTGTTTATACTAAACGATGGGTTTTACTTTTGCTGTACAATAAATACCTTTGTTCAGTCCTCTGATGACTCTCTGATGATTCTTTCTAGGTTGAGAGAGGAACTCAGAAGCCACATGATAATGAGAGCTTTTATGATTTAACTTCAGCATATGTGTCATATAATAAGGAAGTTATGTGACTCAGATGAAATAGAGACCCTCTTTTTTGAAGAAACAGTGTATATATTGCATTATATTGTGAAATAATATATGTACAAATAGGGCTAAAGGCAAAGAACTAAGAGAAAAACAGGTAATGCTTTGTAAATTTTGATATGAAATAAATTAATCCTACTTATATTTTAATGGGGCAAAAATACCTTTACATATAAGAAAGACTTGTAGTCCCAATTGAAAAAAGGTTATACATTAAATTTACAGGATACTGGTAAAATATACAAATTATGGATATATATATATATATATATATATATATACACACATATTTAAATACTTATATGATAAAATATATTTTTTTAGCATTAAAAATTTTAGCATCCGTCTTAACAGGTTAAACAAAGTAGAGAAATATGAAAGAAAACAGACAATATTGTGATGTATAATATTAACAACAAAATGTATTGAATATCAGGTAGATATATAATAAATGGATTAAATTCAGTCAAAAGACCCTCTTCATAAATATTAGTAAATTTCACAATCCTCTAAAACATATATCATTAAAAAGCATAAAAAGAACACATAGGCAGTTCTACTAACATAAAAGTTAATATAATTATAAAGGTAACAGAAATTGTGACAAAATGATATTATGAGCAAATTGTTTCTACCCATTAAAATTCAAAATGAAATACACACACGGAAATAGAGCAAAGGAGATCCGGAATTCTGGGAAAGAAGATCACAAAACAATCAGGAACAGAAACCCTTCTGCAGCAGTAGACGCAGTTCCACTCCGGTGTTTTCCTATCTTTTCTCCAGGTCACCTCCGAGCACGCCTCTCTCCTGTGCCCTCTGCAGTCACCACAGATATTCTCCAAAGACATAGACTCTGCATGCTATGCTCACCTGGTTCAGAAACTTCAGTGTTTCGTAGACCTGGAAAAATAAAACCCAGTTTCTTACCAAAATTATCTGTCATCATTTTGACTCGACCTCTTTTTAACTCTTTCCTTGCCCTCCGTCAGATAAGCAACTGATATGCACACAGTTCACAGAGGACCACGCGGCAGCCAGACTTCCTGGTCATCACATTTGTAGTTATTGGCGTTTCCGTGTTGAATACCACCGTCCACTGCCCACCACCCCGTCAGGTGGATCACACCTGCCTTCTGAGATGTATCTCAGACTCTGCTTCCTTTCTGAAGCTCCCTGTGCTGTCTCCACCCTCCAGGTAAAATGATTACCCTTCTTGCTTTTATACATATTTATGAACAGCACTTACCATTTCCTCTCGTTTTTATCTTTGATGTCAGCATTTTGAACACAGAGAATATGTGTTATTTAATTGACGTTTTTCATAGCAAGTAATTTCTAGCAGAAGATCAATTACTATTTGTTAAATTAAATTTATTTTGGCTGCATACTGAACATGTACATTCTCACTAACTCAGAAAAAAATCTGTAGTTTTCATAAGCCACAATCCTGATTTCCCCAAAATGAGAATATATAGAGATCTCTTAGTTAAGTTCTGTGATTCTCCCTTTTCTTTCATTACGAAAAAACTTTGAAGAAAAGCAGATTCAGTCTTTATCATTAGGTCATTTACAAAATGTTTAACACAAGGAGACACACGGCAGCTTGCTCTAACCTAAGTGTTAGCTGCTTACTACTTTATAGAGCCTTGGTACATTTTATAGAGGTAACAATCTGTAACATACAAAGTTAACAAGAATAACAAAATTTAAAATATAATTATTTTCTAATTGGCATCTTAGCTCTTCGTATTTGTACATCTTTCAAACTTGATCTGGTATCACACTACTTTCTTTCAGGGCATATAAAAGCATATAGGAGTGATCAGGATGGCTACACAGTGCAAAAGCTTCAGCCATCTATTTGTTAAATCTCCTCCAATATTCAAATTTCCTCCAGGAAGGAGAGCTTCACTAGCCCTGAGCAGCTATTGGAATGTTTTGCTCTTTGCCCAGTATGTCTTTTCTCCGCAGGAGGAGAAGACCCAGGCTGCAGACAGTGGGTGTTAATTTCAGAAGTTTTCAGTACATTTACCACAGTAACAGGCAGAAAAAACGCCTTTCTTCTTCTATAGGCATGGTTTAACCCCAGAGTTCTGTGACGCGTAGAAACAGAGGGTGGTCGGGCAGGCTGAATGGATGTCGCACTTTGTGTCTTGTCACACAAATGCAGAAGGCAATTACTCCTCAGGGTTACAGACTCCTGTTTTATATCACCTTCACTGATTCATCATTACTTGCTCAAATCAAAAGCAGAGTGTCTGTAGGCCTCGGTGTTTTTGAAATTACGCATTCTCTGTTTTCATTAAGCTATTCAAAAAGTTATTCTCCACAAAGCTTTTTGCCTATGAGGATTTTGCAAAAAGCAAAACTCAAAAAAAAAAAAAATAACCTACTTAATAGTCCTCATTGGAACTGCACACAAGTCCACCAGTATTATAGATCATGAATTCCAAGGTAATATAATATGTTGTATAAATCTTAGCCAGGCATTTTTATTATCATTTACCTCTAAGCGACATCTAGAAATAAAGTTATCTACAATCTTTCCAGATTCTTCTAACTATAACTTTTGGTTGAGGCAATTGTTAATTTATGAATAAATATATAATAAATTGTGTATGTGAGTTGGAACACAAAGCTATTATAAAACTTACTTTTTACTAAGTCATAGTCTAAGGAAATTTATATATTAAGTAGCTAATAGAGTCCTTAATATGTAGATGTTATCATCAATGCTATCATTAACCAATGAAGAAAAAAAGCTACCAAGTTGTTAAATAAATTTCTTAAAGTTGTCACAAAAAAGTAGCATTTAAGATACAAACCAAGCCCCTTTGGTTCTACAATCTGTTCTCTTAAATACTGCTCTCCAACTAAGAAGTTCTGTGTCTCTGGGTCATTCTCACATTTAGCTACATAATTAATAGAATATTTTTCCATCATTCCTACTGATGCCCCCATATTGTATATTCATAAACTGATGACTCACAATTGAGACTTTTAACACTTTTAATTCAGGGAGCAAGAAATTGCTAGAGTTGGAATCTGCTGTTTTAATATACATAGTTAAAACAGGTTGAATTTTATTTTAAGGTTGCTTTACTTAAAAGGTCAAAATTATTTATCAATGATAAAAATTAAATGCATTTGTAATTGATAGAGATACATGCATTGAACTAAATATTAAAGAACCCACCATGGGATACTCTTTGCCTTTCATCTACTCTGAAATGAGGGTCTATGTCATTCACAGTTACAGTATCATATATGTATACTTATTTGTGTAACATGTATTTATTTTGTTGCAATCTTACTGAAATAAATTTCCCTTCATAGTTTCTGAATTGATGATGCGTTGTTAGAAAGGACAGAGTGGGAAATAATCTCCACAATCAGGGCTAATTACCACTGAATGATACTTTTTTACTGGGTTTGGTAGGAAGACATAGAAACTGTGCAGCAGGAGGCTCTGGCTTTGTGGCCGGGAACCAGTCACTTGTGATTATTTCAAGGAACTGCCACCTGGAGTACAGAACTCCATTCTGCGCCAAGGTGCCAGATTAGACAGATCGCCTCCCTTCAGGGCCACGCATCTGCCCAGACAGTGCTGGGTAAGCTGTGCTGTTCTATTGGCTGTAGCTTTAAGAACATTCATTTCAAATTTTCATGTACCAATCAGTTCATAAAATATTTATTGAGTCCTTAATATATTCGGAATCCTGCAGTAGTCACTGTGGGCAAACAGAAAAGGTAATAGTTCACAATCTCTCTTGCTCTCCATAGAGTTTTTATAATCTAAGGCTAGAAATAGTTTGCAACATAAAACAGATGTGGCCTCGTCCCTAAGGACATATAGCATAGGCACTTGTGCATCAGCAGCTGAATGAAGTCAGCAGCAAACTGTCTCATCGAACACTCTCCAAATGCAGTTGTTCCTTCTACAACATAACGTCCTCTAATTTCTGCTTCAGTCAATCCAATTAGATCTGTCTGGGAGCCCAAATTGCATGCAAGTGTTTTTATGGCATTTTTTCTTTTCTTTGGGCCACCCATATTAGATCTCTTCAAAACTGTTGCTGGCTTCCTAAAAATGTGCCATTTGTTTATTTTTCTTATATAAATAAAAAATTCTTAATTCCTTCATAGGGTCAGCTTTATTTTGTTTTAATTTTCTTAAATATTAAAAGACATTGCTTGACCTAAGCAGTATCCACCATGTTTATTGATTGTTCAAATAATATCAGGTTTATTTTCAGAGCAGTTATCTCTTTGTCTTTCTCATTTTTAGTGAGTCAAAAGGCAAGATTCACAAATGAACAAGGTTCATGTTAGTTTTGGTTTTCACCCCCAACCCGCATTCCTTGGAATGCAGATTATTTATACAAAAAACTTGTAGGCATACAAAGACTTTTATTCTAACTGCATTTATAGCAGTACAAATAACAAAATCTTATTCATCAACAGATAAACACATAAAGAAAATGTGGCATTTATTCATGGTGGAGTACTACTCTGTCATAAAGGAGGATAAACTTCAGTCATTTGTTGGAAAAGGGATATACCTGGGAACCGTAATGTTAAGTGAAATAAATCAGACGTACAATCTCAAATATAGCATTGTTTTTCTTATGTGAGAAACCAGAATTTTAAGTCAAAATGCAAAATAAATGATAAATAATAGAAAGTAGGAACATTGATCATTCTCAAATAGGAAATGGAGCAACAGACGGAGAGAGGTGGGAAGGAGGATAGAGAAAGAGGATGAACATGAGAATCGAGATGTGACCTATAGATAGACCCACTCCAGACAAGGAGTGCAAACATTTTACACTGCAGATATGTTAAAAATGTTTTACTCAATTCTCACAGGAAAGAATGAGAATGGCTAAAGTTAAAATAGTTTAAAGCTAAACCATGCTTTAAACTATCCCAGTGTGCTAGGACAGGGGTTGGGAGAGAAGTAAATCATACAACAAGACTGTGACCAATGTTTGTTTTGCCAAGATTTGGTTGTAGCTGTAGCTCAAAGTATGGCTAAAAGAAGTGATAAGTGATGTGGTAAGGACCTAAGATAAGGTAACTCAGTTAACACAATTTAGAATATGCTACAAACTTGGCTTATCCATCAAGCCACAGTGGAGCAGGACTGAATGACCATCACAGTGCTAAACAAGGGTGGTCAGAAATAATTACGCAATTTTCTCAGTATGGTAGGTTATTTTTTCCTAACCAATAGTAAAGAATGGTCAGACCCCACAGGCCTTGACTAATTCTTGTCCAAGTGATTAGTTGCTTTCTGGTGTAGTTTGTCATTGCTCTGTGTTGACATGGTATGCCAAGATACTAAAAAACGTAATGCTTAAAATATGTACTCAGTTCCTTGTTAATGAAATTATATTTGACATCTATTACTATGATTTTCACAGTAAGACAATTAGCAAATTCTCAAGTTATACATTTATTTTTATTTTATTGAACTTCATACCTTCATAATTCTAAATTTTAATGTAACTCATGTTTCCTTTACACAGCATACTTTACCATTGTGGTAAGTTTTGTAAAGTAGTTTTCTACTATAAAAAAATTTAAAAGTTTGTCATCAGATAATTCACAAAATTCTTTATAGCATCATCCTGCTTAAGAATCACAGAAAACATTGCAACATTGCAAGATATCAAAGACCAAGAATATGATGTTTTGATTCAAGTGTTATTTGGATGTGTGACACTGTTCTCTTCACTCTTTCCTAATATAATGCTTTCTTCTTGAGAGGATAGATTGGAGGCCTACTTAATCTTTTGTATTGGCCACCAGATAACTTTCTATTGAATATTTCATATTGCTGACTGATAAAAACCTAAGACATTATACAAAACTTGGCACAAGCTTGGTTCAGGAAAGAAAATACTTAAAAATAAAATATTTGAGTGATTGGAAGTTTGCACTGTCATGCTCCTAAGAAATAGACCAAAGGAGCCCATGTCTTGGGCAACAGCACAGTGTACTTGGGTTGGAATGATCTGCTCTATTCCTTGCAGTGGATTGTGGTGCTCAGCTGCTGTGTTGCCTTAGCAATCTGCACGCTTCCCACAAGTGCATTCTAAGGAGGTGGCTCCAGTGGTAACCGGCTAGTAAGCTAACTCAGTATAAGTCTTAGGGTATCAGAACGAAGCCAAGGTTAAATGGGTATCAAGCAGTCTCATGATAGGCCTAACATAAAATTTATGTTATAGTGGGTGTAATTTAATTGGGAAAAATAATCTTGCTGCATAAACATGATCTCTTTTCAATAAAACCAAAATTTATCGTCTGTGAAGTAAGTTAGTTGTCCATATTGCAACAATTTTACCTGGAGGCTTGATGATGAGTCCTCATCATTTAGAGATTATGAGGTTAATACGTAGGTGTTCAGTTTAACAGTTAAAGATACATTACACATATTTAGTAGAACACAACTGTTTTCTAAGAATTATTTCTTCCCCTTTCTTGATTTATGTATTGGTTAGTTTATTTGTTCATTTATTTTTTTGGATGAATCATTCAGTATAACTCTATTGGTACAGAGTTAGTAAAATAGTTAATTTACCCAGTTTTTCAATATTTAGGGAATCATGATAAAGAATGCAAAACATATTGAATGCAATGTTATGACAGAGCAAATGTATTGACATAGAGAAAGGAAGATTAAAATCTTTAACAAAATCAGAATTTTAAAGGATTGTATGTTAAAATTGAATCCTTAAAAAAAAACAAAATGGAAATAAGTAGGATATGTATTGGAGCTGAGACAGATTTTTTACAAGGTGTGGCCATGTAGAACATATATTAAGGGACCTCAAAGTGGTGGGATGAAATTAATGTCATGAAAAAAAAGTTAAAGGAAAAACATGAGTTGATTTCTTAAGAAAAAAAAAAACATTAGTTGCTCAAATAATACTTTTTATGCTCAATAAAGATTAGATGTTAATACACAATGTATTTTTGCTTTATCAAAAATTTCCTCTTAAAGCATGTACTGGGAGATAAGACAAACTCTTTCAAATTAAGCACCATATTATGACAAATGCAACTTTGTCTCAGCAATTCAGTTATCTGTCTTGCACAGTGAAGAAAATACATAGAGAGAATAATATTATTTACAGATTTTTTTTCAAAGCATACATTAAGGCAGAACTAGGTTTTTAATACTGGTCCCCAAGTTATTGTGAACTTCGCAGTGCTTTTCATGTTTGAACATATTCTGACCATAATCTTAGTCTTATATAAAAAGGTATAATTATACAAGTTGATATACACACTCAGCTTTCTTTTTGTGTATTTCTATTTAAGAATGTACAAATGTAATAATTATTTTCACCAGCAAATGTTGAAATAGTTTCTCTTAGTGTTAGAATTTCAACAAAATGAAAATTATTACCTCCCCAAATTTTTCATAAAATGTCTTTAACAGTCTAAATTCCTTGGAAATAACACTGCCTTTAACAAGAAGAAAAATAGTTATTATAATTATCATCATTTTTTTCCTATAGAGTAGGTAGATTATTTCAATGACTAGATGTATACCAAATCCAATCACTTAAACTCAATGATGGTCTTTAATTTATATTTTGATGACTAATCCTTATCCTTGGTAAGACATATATCATTATTTCAGCCTATGTTTATTATACTGTAGCTATTGGTAATAGTTATTAATTTCAATTATGCAGACTGTGGTTAAATACAAAGAGTTGGTTTTCATCTTATAAAATTTTTGAAAAAAAATGTTGTTAGTTTAGTTTGAAGAAATATTTGATAAGATTATTATGAACATAAAAGGCTAAGGAAAAATTAATGGGCTCTTGTGCCTAGAACACACAAAGCATTAGCCTAGGGTAGACAAATGTCACTTCACAGAAAAAGAAATGGTATTATTGGTAAGAAATAAAAAATCAGGAAGGAAAAATTAATAAGCAGGGAACAAATGTTGGTCAGGGGGAACAAGATTTATTGTGAACACAGAATTTGGAGTAGGTGTAAAGAAAAGAAATGAACAGAAAGAGAAGAAGAATAAGGAGGAGGAGAGAGAGAGAGAGAGAGAGAGAGAGAGAGAGAGAGAGAGAGAGAGAGAAGAGAGAGAGAGAGAGAGAGAGAGAGAGAGAGAGAGAGAGAGAGAGAGAGAGAAACTTGTCCAAATTGTAAAAGTGGGACTAGATTGTGACGGAGCATTTTAGCTGTTTTGGAAAAAAGGGGAAAGTGTAATCAAACAACACAAGAAGTAAACTGATCTATGAAACAAGCTGAGATAAGCAATGTGTGGGAAATCCATTCGTACAATGCCAGGTAGGCACATGTTAATAAGAAATGTCTTTGGACCACGTCTTAAAATGTTCACCACCACATTTTGGTCTTATTTGGTTAAGTTTAAAGGTAATGGAATACAGGGAGTGAGTACAGCAGAATAGTTGAATTCAGGCATTTGCAAAAAAGATGCAGAATGACAGTGAAAGTGGCAGAGCCACAGATTATTATCAATAAAGTAAAATGGTGCACCATGAAAACTATAGGCACTGCAGCATTGAGGGGGCAGTCAATGAAAGCCCAGCCAATTAAACAGTGTTAAACAGGACAGCACGCAGGGAGAGTTTCAGCAGGTACAGTCACTGCAGGCTGCGAGGCTGAACCTTGGTGCTGTTGCTATCATTATTTTCTGGTTGAGTTTACCTTGTTTCTCTGAATTTTTATGCATGTCTTTTCTCTCAAATGCTTTCATAAGACAACTTTGACATTTGAGGTTTTATTGTTTTGCTGGAGTCAGACTTTATCATCTTTTTAAAGTATTAATAACATCTTTTTAAGGTATTAATAATGTTAATATGTTTATAAACTGAAGAGATTTATTGAGAGCTTTCCATCTACCATAACTTGTGACATTACTGATGAGCAAGACAATATGAAGTTTATGGGGAAATATGAAGATGGTGTTTAAAGGCAAAAGTTAGGTAAACAGTTGATGATTAAAGTCTCTGTAATCAGTGCAAGAACCAAGAAGTAGAAGCATAAGAGAAAAAAATTCCCAGTAGTCACTGGTCTGACATCTTCAACCTCACTTTAAAAACGTTCTGCAGTTACTTACTGCCTAAATATTTTATGAGGAAAATTGTTAGCTAGATGATCATCTTGCATTTAGATTTTCCTAATTGCCATCACTTGCTTTAACAAGTGTTGTCACTGGTCAGTAAACACTTGTTGAATGGATAAATGCTGGTTTCACTTTTCTTATTAGCACTGAGGAGCCCTCACTGCAAATAGCAATTAGCGTGATTCAGCACTACAATGAATCTAAATAAAGCAATTTTCTCCCTCGCAATTATAGGTCCCAGAGTACACAGGGCACTGCTAGGACACTATCCGTATTCTGAAGAGTGAATCACATTCATGTTTCCGTTGCCACTCTGGCAGAGACAGAAGATGAGAAATAATAGGGGAGGATACATATGTCTGTGGTAGTCATGGTGTGGCACACATGGAGGAACTGTCTTTATTGCTAAAGTATCCACTCCTTTTTCAGTGTTATAATAAGCTATTAAAACAATTGCTTAGGTAGTGACATACCACTTTGTTTAATATAATTAAAGCTATATGGAAAATTATAAGATAGTGGCATATTAGTCTTAGAAGAATCTCACTATTATCATAAAGATAATATTAATGTTTGAGAAAACATGAAAAGAAAGAAGCCCTGAATACATAAAATCAATGATACTAAGTTCACTGAGGGGCACTAGTTTGGAAACTGGTGCTGGCAACCACCTGAAGTCTCTGTAACCAATGCAAGAACCAAGAAAAGAGTTAGTAACCTGGGTCTGAGCTAGATCATTTTAAGGCTTCCTGACTTCTGTGAAGGTGATCATCTTCAGATGTGGCCCAAAATGGACTCGGCAGGACAGTTGTGCAGGTGTCTTTGTACGGACTCAGCCTTGTCCCCCTTCTCAGCTGTAGTCCTCAAAAATAGCTGTAGAATGTTTGGGTAATTCAATATTTTGAGATAAGAACAGACAGGCCAGGTGATCCTGGGCTCTGCTCAGCCCTTTCTAAAACACGGCATCCTTGAGTGTCTTGGCCTGGAACGGCCCGTGGTCCCACAGTGGAAAACATTTTCCTGTGTGCCTGAGCTAAGTGCCAGCAAGTAGAAGCAGCCAAGCTCCCTTTTCCCCAGGTGGCATCCTGAGTCTTGGGGGATCACCCCAGAGGGAAGGAGTCAAAACACTTTCCCTTCCTACTGAGATGGAAGAGGCAAGGCTACTTCACGCAACTTGTGTGAATGACTTCCTGTCTCATGGAACTCAGGCAAACTTCACAGTACGAACTGCAGTCCAAAGTGATGACACAGGCTGAAGTGGAGCCAGTACACAGAGCCTGCATCTCAGACTGTGAGAACCAAACCCTGCAAGGAAGTTAGACACGTTTAACTGGCCATTCGGCACTCAAGCACCAGTCTGAATCAGGGAGACAAAGCAAGGTCACAAAACCAAGCAGAGAGAGACTCCAGGACCTCATAAAGGATGAGAGGATTCTTTCCTGGGTATGTCAGAAAATAAAAATGAAGACAGAGGAACAAACCTTTTCAGGAGTATTACTGAGGAAGAAAGAACTTACACTCTGAACTTCAATTACTTAGAAACTTGCTTACTAGTGCCAGAATTTTATGTAAAAACCAAGACAGGAAGAGGTGGTCCTTTGGACTCAAGCAGGGAACACCAAGGATTAGAGAAACCGTCAGAATCATCACAGAGGAAACCCTAGTGGATGAGCGTGGGTTTTGACTGGTTATGCTCTATAGTGGAAGGTTGTAAGTATATGTGCTTGTAGAAGACCTCAAAAACTATAAAAGATGGTAAATGTTATCATTTCCAAATTAAAGTAATACTTATTTTTTTTTTCTCTTTGGTGATGAAACCACCACCCTTTGCTTTTTGTTTTCATTTTCTTTCATTATTATTCAAAATATTCAGAGATGTTAGTCATCAAAGAGTAATTATAGACAGCACTTTATTTATGGGTCTTCATGATATTAATAGGAGTTAATTAGCACTGCTATAAGTATGTTAGGTAGTTAACAGCTTTATGAATATTTATTCCTTTTATTCTGCCATAGTCTACTCTTTTGGACATGATTGAGTGAAAAAATTCATGGTAAAAAGCATGAGTTATTTTACACATCATCTGCATTCTATTATAAACATTATCCACAGTGACAAAATCCCTCTAGTGAATATATGCTTAGAAATTAATCAGAGTTGTCAGTTTATACACCATTATGAATATTTTCTGAATTAAGAAAGTGTTCCATGTCCAGGATTTCTTTCTCTCTGCAAATTAAATATTTTGGTCATAAAGTATCTTACTTTTCCTACTACTTACCACGATAAATTGAAATATTGATTACATTTCCTCATTTCTCAGCTAACCCGAAATGTCCTCAAGGGAAAAGTGGGTTTCCCACCCTTTTCTATGAGCTTGGTCATGTAGCTGACTTTGATCACAGGATGGCAGTGAATACAGGGTCACCGAAGACTTCTTAGGAGATGAATGTGGTGGAGCCTAGTTGTCTGAACTCCAAAAGTGCAGGATATGTTTGTATCCAGAGAAAGAGAGAAATCCATCAAGGTTGGAGCGAACTTCCAAATCTTTAAGTCTGAACTTCTAATAATTGCAGCAGTTACATAGAGCCATCAGCACAGCAGATGAAGCCATGCGCGTTGATTGGCAAAGTAAATGCATCACGTTGCAGAGTGCCCATCTTCGGGCTGGAAACAGGCTGGCTCCGACTGGGTCATGTATGGTAAACAACAGATTCACAGGGATTATAATGACGGGAAGAACTCAAGGGATTTTACTTTTGTCACTTGCTTAAAACTGGTATTTGACTACATTTATAAAAGTAAAAATGCAGAACACAAAGAGGAAAATTTTGGTTTGCAATTGAAGACATTTAGATCTACAGTGAAATATTTTATTGAGTTTGAATATCTTTACATTTTAAGTACAATATTATTTAACAAGTATTCATTTGCATCAAAAACAAATTAAAAAGATAACTGTTATGGCTATTTTATAATTTATTTCATAATTTAAAAGAGAGAGGATGTTAATAAAGAATCCCATAGTGTGTCTAACATGAGACAAGTAATTGTCTACATAGAGTTCCTATATCAGACCACAAACAAGGCAGAAGTATTGACCTAATTGTAGCTGGAACTCATCTGAGCAAGGCCAGTATTCGAAACTGCAGGACAATCAAATCACACACCCCCCGGGTGAGCGGGGCATGGAGGAGACTGGTAAAGCAAGAGTGCTTGGCTGTGTTTTAGAATGAGCATGACATCTACTTACAAAGACAAGTGCTGTCTTCTGAAAGTTGTATTTACTTACTGGTCAATTTGTTCTAGCATTTCACCTTCATGATGTTTTGATGCTGGGAAGGTTTCTGTGATTGTCTGTTGATTGACAGAGTTCTAAACTGAAGGAATTTACCACTGAGGAGACAACGCTCACAGGGAAAGTTATAACCATTGAGGGGCTTGCTTGATTATATAAAAAGTGTGCATTTAGCATACAGAACTAAGATTATTAAAAAATCATTCATTCTTTCACTCAGTTGATTTTTAATTTGTCTGTCTTTCCTCCTCACTGTCTTGTTTTCATCTCTAAAATATGCCTGTATTTTAAAAATTTATTTTGCATTTAGGATTATGAAAACAAGAGAAATAGATTCCCTCAAGTAAGGGGGTCGGTAATACAATGAAGTCTTGATACTTTTGGTAAAATTTGGCTTTTTAGCCATACCCTTCTGATCAGTAGCCCTACCAAAGAAGGCAATGTCTGCTTTCCCAGGCTTTCTCAGCTGTAAATGAACCGGGAAGTTCAGTCACTGGTAAAGTCTGAGAAGGACCTTGGTGGCTCAGACGTGTTGCTCCCCAATAGCTCGGTAATTTCAGTGTGAGAGAGTAAATGAAGAGGTAGGGTGTTAAAACTGCTCAGCTACCCAGGCAAGCATTCAAGGCACTCCCACCCCACTCAGCGCCTCCCAGCAGGCTTCCCCGCGGTGTGAGGGTCTCTTGCTGAGACATGTTTAGTTCTACAGTGAAAATTTCCATTGTCCAGAATGCTACTTTCAGGCCTAGCACACTGACTGCATGATCCTACAGCAAAAACCAGCACTTTAAGCAGCCAGTTGAGTTTCTGTGTTTTCGGTTGCTATGACTCTTTGCTTTGGTTTATGCAGCTCTCTCAAATGCTTTATTTATAAAGTCCTTCATATGAAAATACTTTTCAAAAGGGCAAAGAATTTGTGCATGATAAAAGCATTAATTTTGTCTGCAAAACTGTCAATTCAAGAGTAATTTTGTTTTTCAATGAAGTTCAAAATGTAAAAGCATGTACATACTTTTAAAATGTACTATATAAAACTAAAATTGCCAAAAAAGAGTCCCTTTATTGAGACAAAACCTCCCTTTTTCATAGTGGGCATTAGTGACAGGATTAGACAGCTTGCAGACCACTAGGAGCTGTAGAAGCCCTTGCAGTGGAGACAGAAGAAGCTGGGAAGAACAGGACTTGGGGATGTGTGAGCCCTGGTAAGCCACACAGCTCCTTCTCCAAGGTACAACCAAGTGCCAGCCTCTAACCCTGCAGAGGGACATAACAGTGCAAGCTTAAGTTGGTCTCAGTACAAAGCTCAGAAACATAGTTGGTCAGGATAGACCAACATACCTGCAAATACTGACACATATTCAAAGTTAAACGCTGAGTTACTGCCTTCTCAGAATATGGAATATTCAGTTTCTACTCGAAATATATAAAGAAGTAGATAAAGTTAAAGTATATGGCTACAAGAATTATTAGATGACTTTTAAATCAAGATTCCCATATTGGAGTGATGGAAGTGATTGTTTTCAAGAACAGGTTTGTGAGCATTCACTGGTGGGTTCTTCTCTCAGCTCAGGAAGTATCACAAGAATTGCTGAGAGAGACATGAACAGCAGTGTTTCCAGTGAAAGCCAGCAGCACCCGAAGCTGGGAGGTGTTCACATGGACTCCTTGTCTAAGGGATTTTATAACAAAGGCTGTGTCTCGGGCACTGTGGGCGGGAGGGGTGGGGACTCACAGGTGACAAGAGGAAAGTTTGAGGAGAACTGGGCTTAGAAACTCAGGGCCTGGTTCTTCTGCAACACGATTAATTAGTTGTCACACTTCTAAAAGTAGCCAAACAAAGGTACTGCATAGACCGGTATGAATAGAGGCTGGGTGGAACAGGGTCTCTATCATCTTGTTTTTATCACATTCCTAGACTGAAGGATCCCTTGAGATTCACAGCAGACCCTTGTGCATCTGGGTGCTGGAGTCCTGGCCTTGACAGCATGCCCCCATTCTGCAGTCTGGTTTTTTAGCCCTCCATCCTGGATGTCATCTTATCTGGGCCTTCACGGGCTCATCCTGCCTCCTCCTGGGCTGACTTTTCCCTGGCTGTCCGTCCTGCTGGCTTAGTTCCCTCTGCCTAGGATACCCTCCTCCCCTCATGGGTCAGTGTCACCCTGGAAAGCCTTCTCCCCATTCCATGAGACCATGCCTGTCCCCAGTATTGTCTAACACACACCATGTCTTTCTGGAACTGATGGGTTAAATCACTATTGTGTTCCTCTTGTGGGGAAAATCATGCCTAAACCTTAACAAAACAAACTCATCAGTCTACATCCTGGTGCCCAGAGGGTTGTTTATCTCTCCCAGGTCCTCTGCCCCCTCCCTCTATCAAGGTTTATGGATATTTTCATGGTGAGAATACGGATTTCTGTGTGAGCCTCAGAATCACCTCTGTAACTATAATCCCCCAATCCAGGGTTGATGTCTTAGTTTCCACTGCAGTAGGAAATTACAGTTTAAGTGACAGAAAAGCCTTAATAAATGTAGGGGGACTTCGACAAAGCCCAGATCTCAATCCTTGCATGCTCAGGGACTCTGGTCAGGTGACAAGAGCACCTGCTCCTCCTCTCAGCCTATAGCCCAGTGGTACCCACGACTCCCACTGCCCATCCCCAGCCACAGGCTGCTCCACTGCCATCAAGCACATGGCGCCTTTCCCTCCTCCCACTGCCAATGCCTTTGGCCTCTCTGCCAGCAATTCTTCTAGTTTAATATTTACAACACACCCAGAAGTTGGGATAGTTGAATATTGTAGCTGGCTTCACAAATCAACAGGGTGCAGCAGGAGAAATTTTTCACTTTGTGTTTACCCTTCCAGCATGTGGGTGCAGAGGTACCCTGAAAAGTCTTTGTCCTTTCGAGCTAACTCTCCAACTGTGTAATGATGCTAATCTTATTGTGGAAAATACTACCTTTTGATAAACTTGCAAAATCTTAAGTCTTTCAGCATCTACCTTATTACTTTGTTTTTCTGTACACAGCACTTGTTCAAATAGCTGAAGTTTCAAGCTCTTCCCACAATCATAATTTGCATCCAGAATATAGTTCAGATTGCAAAATGAGCAATCATTATTTTTAAACACAATGCTTTCACGTGGCTAAATATTAGACCAGAAAAATACGATTTAAATATTCTTCAAATGATATTTTAAAAATTCTTTTTATATGACCTTATTTAATATGTAACTATATAATTTCTTGTAGAAACTAGAGCATTTTAAAAGTGAACAGTACAACAAACACTAAAAATTGCATATACTGAAATACTTACTGTGTTGATTATAGTGCTAAGCAGTGAACAAGTTCTATTCAAATTAAAATTTCAGAAATAAAGATTTTCTAATAAGTTCATGTACATTAAAGATGCATGTAAATTGTCAGAACATTAAAATAATTTAAATCGAAGATTTTAATTAGACTTTTACATATATTAATTTACTATCCATACATGCATTTATTATTACTCTATTTGTAGAAAAAATGTCTCTGAGAAATATATTACCTTTTGATAACTGGACTTTCATGGTCATTTTTCACAATATATGTATAATCTTCTTCAAGGTTGAATTTGAAGGGTAATGAAATATGCTCATCTTCAATTAAGACTTCTTAATAGATCATAAGACTTTTGAGTAAATATTTACAGTTTCTGTAGGAGAAAACATAGCTGGCAAACTCAAAGCAAACTAAGAAAAGCAAGAGGTTTTTGTAGTGAATATATTTCAAATAAAGTTATTTCAATATTTTAATGGATTTACTGAATTAACAGTTACTATATCATTTGTAATAAGAATCAGCAAAATTAATTGAGAACATTGTACTATCTAACAAAGTTTTCCTTTATAAAGTGATATAAAAATATACTTTTGCAGTGACACAATTAAACAATTGTACTGGATGGAATTAATAAAATAATATTGTATTAGCATAAATGCTGATTTTTAAAATTTGTGTCAATCAATTGCCGTATATTTAATGACATGTAGATTTTATCTTATGGACAAATATTAACAAATGATTGAAATATTCATCTTACAAAAAACAGTGCTTTCACTTTTTAGTACCTTATACATGTGTAGTATTTGCACATAATTTATAGTATGTATATAGTTTAGCATGTATGTTTCCTTGCTCTGTCCTTTGAGAAGACCTAGCATGAGGTAAATGCAGAAGCACGGAGTGTGCCTGGCACTGAGATTTTAGATTGTGATACCACTTTCCAATATAAGTGATCAAAATGCATTGTAAATACATCTGTCCTGTATTGGGCAGAAAATACAGCATGTTAGAAGGAAGCACTCAAAAAGAAATACAAAATAAAGGATATATAGAGCAAAAGGAGTCCCCAAATAACCAATAGTGGGAACAATTTGATCAATTATAAAGTAATCTTGGATAAACATGATACACTACTTCAATATTTTTTAACCATTACTAATATGTATAAATGATGGAATAAATGAATAAGTGGAGAACAGACCAATCTTATAGTTTAAAAAAAATCCCTTAGTTGATGTAGACATTGAATGTTGAACAACATGTTTTCCATACTTTAATTGTAAGCTGTATATAATGACTTCCTTGCAATGAGCATATATGGGAAAATAAAAATAGAAAGAGAAATTTTACTTCAGAATAACTAATCCTATTTGGCTCATCATGAATTTATATCAGCAGAAATAAATGTTGTTAACAATAGATATTATTTTAAAAATTAATGTTACTGATACATTTTAGATGTACATAAAGATGCTATTCATCATAGGGAATTTGTACCTGTACAAAACATATCTTTGATTCTGCTTTGTTGCCCAATCACAGCCCTTCCCTTCCCCATATATAAAAACTTGGTTTCCATTTTTCCTTCTATTGCCTTTTGCTTTTATCTTCCTTTCTTTCCCTAATCCCTTTTTCCTGTTTCTCCTCCTATTTGAAAATTTTCAATGTAAATATCTTTTATTTCTTGTTATGTTAATTCTAAGCATTTAATTTTGGGGGGATGCCACTGGGGGAGATGCTCTCTCAGTATGTTTATTATTTGTGTAGAGGAATGATATTGATTTTTTTATTTAAAGAGGAAAACAAAACAAAACAGTAAAAAGGTACAAGTAATACAGAATTTCAAGAGAAAAAATACAGTAAGAAATCACTAGTTAATAGATTACATATTGTCATCTCAGAAATAGTTTTCCAGATTACAAAATTAAAGCATACAAAGTGAACATTAATACAGTGAGATTGCAGACAGTTCTGTTCAATGATCCAACAAAACTCAGTAATACAGTTTTTTATCCTACACACTTAAATACACTTGCAGTTATATCCTTTAGATCACTTTCTTTCCTCTCTTTTTTATGATAACAATTACACATTTTGGGTTTTATTACTCCCACAGTTGTTATAACTTTTTCTTTCAAGAGGAAATAAAACAAAAAACAAAACAAAACAGAACAAAAAAAAAACCCCAATGTGGCAAAGCAAAACAGAGTCAGAACAGGAGGATGGACCTAATATATAATGCAAAAAGAGATTACCAGGTGATCAACAATGGTTACCATTATGCCTCTTGCTATCTTAAAAAGACTTGCCTGTATCATCTGCTTTAATAGAATTGAACAAAACAGTACAGAACAAGACCAATAAAACCCACATTGGAGACCTTACAGGACTTCCAACGAAGATAATAGTCAAACCATAATGGGCATCATAGAATATCTTGTTGCCTTCAAAGTGGTTGCCCATACCCTCAAATTTGATACTATTAAACAAAACAGAATATAATAAAATCAGTCAGAAGAAGATGTGGAGAACAATACAGGGATTCAAATCAGGTTAATAGGAAAACAAAAAAAAAATACTATAATATATCCCGCTATTTTTAATTTAGTTTTCCCTTAATTAAAAGATAAGAAATAAATTAATTTTAAAAAAAGAAAAAAAGTGGGAAGATTAAAAGAGAACATATCAATAGAACAACACAGGTCAGAACCGAAAAATTTAAGCATCATTGTGTTTCACCACCAGATTGCCTGACATTAATAGTAGTTACCATAGTGTCTCTTTCCTTGAAATATTTGAGTATAACTTCGTATACTCAAATAGCATCAAGCTTATCAAGACAGTGTGAAATCATTCAAGAGAATGAAAGAATTGCAGGGTATTTAGAACCAGCTAACAGAAACCGATCAACGGTTTCTATATTATCTCTTTGCCTATAAAAAGTTTTGCTTATACTATTGAATATATTAAAATATAATAAGATAAAACCTGTTAAAACAATGGAAACAGATGAACAACAACTTGATGGGACTTCAAAATAGGATGATATTAAATCAGCATAGCTATTATGATGTCTTGTTTTCTTCAAAATAGCTATTTGTACTATGATAGACAATAAAATCAAACAACCGAAATTAAAACCATTCCAATTAATGAGTGAAAACATTATATGGCTTCAAACCACTATGACTGGGAATCATGATTACCATGTGCTTGTACACATTCTTATCATTTCTTATACTAGGGAAACTATTCAGTATTTATATATGTGAGTTTGATTTATTTCACTTAAGAGTCTGGTCTCAAGCTGCGTCCATTTATTTATAAATGTCTCAATGTGATCATTATTTATAGCTGAGTAGTACTCCATTGTATAAAAATATCACAACTATTTTATCCATTCCTCAGTTGATGGACACTTGGGTTGTTTCCAAGACCTGGCTATTACAAATTGTGCTGCTATAAACATGGGTGCACATATATCACTGTGGTATGATGCTTTCAGTTCTTCTGGAAATATGCTTAGAAGTGGAATAGCTGGGTCAAATGGGGCTTCCAGTCCCAGCTTTCTGAGAAATCTTCAGACTGACCTCCACAATGGTTGCACTAGTCTACACTACCACGAACAGTGCAGGAGAGTTCCTTTTTCACCACAGCCTCTCCAGCATTTGTTGTTGGTAGTTTTCTTGATCTTGGCCATTCTTTCAGGAGTGAGATGAAATCTCAATGTGGTTTTAATTCATATTTCTCTAATGACTAATGATGATGAACATTTTTTCATGTATTTATTTGCCATTTGTATTTCTTCATCTGATAATTGTATATTCATTTCAGATGCCCATTTTTGGATTGGGTCTTTGAATATTGGGAGTCTGATTTTTTAAAAATTCTTTATATGTTTTAAAAAGAAGTCCTTTGTCTGACGGACAATTCACTAAGATTTTTTCCCAGTTTGTGGGTTTTCTTTTCACTATGTTAGGGATTTCTTTTGATGTGCAGAAACTTTTTAATAAGAGGTGATCCCAGTTATTGACTCTGGGAAGTATTTCCCGTGCGGTTAGAGTCCTGTTTATGAATTCTCTACCTACCCCTATGTCTTCAAGGTTTTTCCCCAATTTTCCTTCCAATAGATTTAGTGTTTCTGTTTTGATATTTGAATCTTTGATCCAATTAGATTTTATTTTAGTATATGGTGACAGACATGAGTCTAGTTTTAGTTTTTGGCATATGGAGAGCCAGTTTTTCAAACACCATTTATTAAAGAGACTGTTGTTCTTCCAGTGAACATGTTTGGCCCCTTTATCAAAAATAAGGTGGTTGAGTGTGTTTGTAGTTGTGGTTGTATCTTCTAATCTATTCCACTGATCTTCAGCTCTGTTTTGATTTCAGTACCATGTTGATTTTACTATAGTTGCTTTGTAGTATAACTTAAGTCAGGGATTGTGATGCCTCCTGCCTTGCCTTTGCTACTTAGAACTGTCTTTGCTATTTTAGGTCTCTTCTCACTCTAGATGAACTTTAGGAGTGATTTCCCCAGATCTATGAGGTATGTTGATGGTATTTTTATTGGGATTGCATTGAATCTGTATAACAGTTTTGGGAGAATGGCCATTTTCACAATATTAATCTTCCTATCCATGAGCAAGGGATGTCTTTCCATTTTCAGGGCAGCAGCTGCCATTCTGGGCCACTCCCTACATATAAATATAGTATGTCACATATTCTTACATAAGGGAATTGGTGGAAGGAAACAAATTATATGTAACTAAAGACTGAATTTAAGAATATTAAAATGAAACTGATATTAACAGAATGAACAGATATAATGTAAGAATTAAGTGCAATATTCAGATTTGTATGAAGTTTTGAACTTTGGGTATTTGCATATGGAAAACTACTCATGAATGCAAAAAACAAGTAAGAAACTTGTCCCTAGCCCCATTTCAGAAATTGTTTTTTTATCAGTAAGGTGATTTATCAACAAAGGATCAGATGGAAACACAAGGAAATATTAATATTTTCCATATCATGATATACTTTTAATGAGAACTAAACTGTACCATGAAATATTTTGAGTTTCATACATCATATACCTGAAATTCCAGCTTCAGAATCTGAGGGTATCACTTCAGTGCACTGATCAGTTTCCTTAGGTGCTGTGATACTGTGGCTGCTGAGCTCAGCTCTCCACTTGCTTGTCTTGAGGGACACCTGGGAGGGTAACACACCACACTTCTGTGTGTCAGCCGGTCATGGGGTGAGCTTGGAAGCCACTCTGGTCCCTGCCCCTGCCTCTGTGGTGTTTCTAACTCTGTTCCCATATGACATGATTGGAGCAGCTGTCCTCCAGTGGCCATTCTGCCTTGGTGCTTCTGCCATGGACCCAGACCATCACAGATGGAACTGGCTGAAATCTGGAGCAGAAACACATCTTTCCTCCTTTAGTTGTTTTGTTTTGCTTTGTTTTTTAAAATGTCAGGAATTTTGGTCCCAGCAATGGGAAGCTGACTAAAAAAGATAATTCAATTATGTTCATCCCAAATGCTTTTTAAAATATAAATCTCTGGGGGAGATATAAAGTTAAGGATCATATTTCAACATGAGTGCAAATCCCAAGAAGGAGCAATTTAAACCAAAAATTAATAAAAATATGTGTATCTGATTAATCTTGAGGCAAACAGCCTCAGGCTGATGAAGTCCCTGGGACACACCACCACATCCTTCCTGCACATTCTCTTTGGCATCCTCTGGGGAAATCACACAATCACATGGTGACATTTGCAAGAAGAGGCAGCTTTATTCCCAGGAGGAAGAAGCAGAAATGTGAGTGGGGTAGTAGTCAATGTTAGCCAAGTGATTTTTTAAATCACTTTCTCAAAAGCCCCAATATCGAATTCTGATTGTGACTCTGAGTAGATCAGTGTAAAGAGAGTAAACTTAAGTGTGAAGATAGAAGACACATTTTATCTTTAATTTTGGAAGGGTTTTCTCTCCCACCACCAAAACAGCCAAGAAGAATCACTCCTCAAAGCACAGAAGGAGCAATGAATACTGGGCAAGGAGTCTACAGTGTCTGATAAATAAAAATTATTGCAATCATTTACACCTGAGTGTAGATAGTTGAATATGATAAAACAAAAATGAACATAGAAAAAGACAATAAATTCTGCCAGCATTGGCTTCTCTCTAGATTTTCTCTACTGCTACATGGAGAGCCAGACATTTTACACACACACACACACACACACACACACACACACACACTCAGAAACACACATATAACCCCACACATGTGGGACTGACATATGCACCTATTAGACCATTTTTTTTTGCCAAGAAATTCTTAGAATAGGCTTTCTGAATAGTACAGGGCATACAATAATCTTGCTCCCAAAGAATATGCAAAATTTTCTATTGTGAATGCAGTCGTTCTTCCAATTCTAGGCTGATGGCAGAAAAAAGAGAGGAATACTTCCAAATGAATATTGATTATGGCTCAAAATATAAATAATTTAAGAGCAAAGTGAAAGCTGGATTATAGGACACAGGGAGTAGATGTTTGCAGATGGAAAGGGAAGGTGGTCCAAGGATAAAAGGGTGAGAAAGTTAGAGATGAACACAAAGTAAAAAGGATTAAGTCATGATAACACATGCACCAACTGGCCAGGATGCATGGATTCACTATACAGCACATTCATTAATGAAAATGTTTGAAAAGATATATTTAGCTGACTTTTGTTACCAAATGTTGTAGTTAGGGTTGTGCAGAGAACAATTAGAATCAGGACATGGAGTTTATGACATTGTTTTATGACGGTCACCCAGAATTATCACAATGGGAAATACTGGAAATCTATCCATAGCACTAAAGACATGGAGCATTCAGCCAAAGGCCTGAATTCCACAGCAATGTCCTACATGAGTCCAGATGAAAACCCAGAGCTCATGACAGTGCCTCCCATAAGTCCAGTGGGTGGTCCAGAGCCTACAAGAAGGACTCATGCCAGTCTGTTTTATGGATCCCTGCCAGGAAGGCCCAAAGGTCAGCAGTGGAAGCTAAGAAGTCTATGAGCTGTACTGTTAGGTTGAGGGTTCTACACTGGAGCCTAGAAGTCACACTCACAACAAAGACCAAGACTGTTCTGAAAAGCACCGAGCCATCCTCAGTGACACAGAGGCCCCGAGCTCCTCCAATGACAAGCAAGTCGAGTATATGCCAGGAAGCAGCGTGACGAGTTCATTCTGGAGAATAAGCAGCACACGTCTTCCTCTCCAGAGCCAGGAAGCAATGCTCTATGTGAGGACCAGAGCTCCTCCGGGAGAACCAATGACTCAAACAGCAACATATAGGAGAAACCACAATGATTCGATTCCTCAAAACACCTTAATGCCTAGCTTTTTCTTCTCCATGTCTCTATGCTGGCAAATTTCCTCAAGTGGAACATCTATGCTCAGTGCCCTGCTGATGTAATCCAGCTGACTTTAGGTTGATCACCATTTTTTAATCGAAAACACCAAATGAGGTAATTGAGGATCAAAATTAGAAAGAAGTAAAAGAACAAAAAATGTAGAGCATGATTCCTGTCTGGCATAGTTGAAAAAGATTCATTGTAGCTAAATGCTTTGAGCAATTCACTGAGCAACAGATTACTCATAAATAATCCAGCAGTTAGTACAATATTGGTCACCGTCATTTTAGCTAACTGATGCTAAAGGCTTATTAGATAACAATCTATATCTTGGCCTCTGCAGTCTAGAGTTCCCCAGAGATGACATATAACACTTGATCTCAGCCAAAAGGCCAAGAGGAAATAGTCATAATGCATTGAAAATATTATGGACCTGCAGCAGTTGCTTAATTATTAGGAGTGAAATAAAAAGTTAAATCTCTCTCTTTCTCTGTCTCTCTCTCTCTGTCTGTCTCTCTCTCTCCCTCTTTCTTAGTCTCTCTCTTATTTTAATATCTGTAGAAGGACAAAAAAACACTAAGCATATGCTTCTTTTTAAAATTTTGTATATTACAGTGTTCTTACTATTTAGCACATAGTTTAATAAATAAGACATAATTTCTCCTGTATATTTTCATCTTAATAAGCATAGATGTTTCCAGGATAATCCCATTTATATGCTATTCTTAATCTAACTTTTAATGAGCTACAATATTATAAGTCTACAATAGGTAAAAAGAGTCAGTCTTTTTCCTCTAGAAAGTCTGACAATAGGTTTCATATTTTATAATAATATAATGAATTCTTACAAGTTTTCCATCAAATAAGTAGTAAATTTCATGTTGCTTAGAAATATAGTTTATTTCAAGTATATGCAAATAGTTTATTTCAAGTGTATGAAGACCAACAAATATCACATCAAGAAAATTACATTGATATTTCTTGATCAAATTCAATTTTTGTAAGACTTGTGCTTTCAGATTTCCCTGTGTCTTCTATATAATTTCATTCAAGATAATTTTAATCATTTCTAATAGATGTTTTATTCGCATACTCAACTCCACATTAAAAACTCTTTAGAAAATCAAATTTAAATTCCATATTAAGCACAGAGATGAAGGGTTAAGAACCCGTGTGAGCTCAGACATGAAATAATTAATTTAGTAATTGTCAGGGACAAATAAGTAGAGCATGAGAAAGAAGGTCCATTATGTGCACCAAGCCTCTGAATTCCTAATTAACATTAAGGCAGTCTCAGCATAAAATGAGCGTTCATATTCCACAAGATAATAGGCAGCCTTTGGAACATGATTTTTTGTTTAACTTTCCCCCTCATTTTAGCTATTTTCAGGAAGGCGGCACCCCTAGCTGACTGAGGTCCCTTGTGCCTTATGAGACATCATTTATCTATTTTGATGATTAGATGCAGGCACTTATTGTGCAAGTAATAAAAAACAAACTAAAACATCTTAATGGGATATCCTAGCTTATCTTTAGCACAGCAATATGAGACAGATTATACTTTTATTTTCAAATTAAAGATGGGGTATTTTATCACTTTTGCAAGCTACAGGACAAATATCTGTACCCAGGCACTTAAATTCTATTATAAAGTATTTTGTAATTCACATGCTGCATCACATTTGAATCTTTTCTACAGACTTTTTTTGTATATATATATATATATATATATATATATATATGATGTATATATAAGTATATGCAAGTATATATATATATATATATATATATATATATCAGTATCAACAATCTAATCCTGTGTAGTATTTACTCTAAGTTCAGATGAGAAAACTAAAACTCAGAAAAATTAATTCATTGACCAAGATGACAAAATTAGGAGGAAATGGACTTCGTATGTTACATATTTGTGCTTAGCATCTTGAATGTCGCTTTCCTAAATATAGACTCAAAGCACACTATCTAGCTGAGTGATTGTTTGTCTTTTCTAATTCAATGTGGATGAAACTGCTCATCAAACAAAAACCCACATTTCAGTTTACTTTGAAAATTGAAGAAATCTGATGTCACAGTAACCGGAAGGGCCTGAACAAAACTACTTTCTCAGAAGTGACACGACTTGTCTAGTTTACAGCCCCTCCTACTTTATTTATTTTGTACTATGGCTTCTTCACTTTTAACTCTGTCTAAGTTTGAGTTTGTTACTCTATTTGGTGCAATGGTTGTGTCAGATGAAATGTGTGCACTAGGCTATACTCTGTTTTTGAGACCTGCCTGAAATGTAAGGCTTTGTTTCCTTCATCTGTGAAAATCTTACTAATCTTTCAGTACCAAAGTCATTTTCTCTATCGATATGTCTTTCCAGATCATTTTAGCATGCTGTTATATCTGCTTCCTCCAAAATTGCTGTCAAGCAAAGTCACAAGGACAATTTAACTAGCCAAAGAGAGTTTTATTCCAGAGTACTGCAGTACGGATCTGAGGTCAGAGCACAGTCCGAGCTCCATCTTGTGGGAATAAAGGCAGGAGGGCCTGAGGTGAGATACGGTGAGGAAGGGTTAGAGGACATCCGTGTAAGAAGGTGGTAAACGGGACCTGTAGAGCACACTGAATGACTCTTGATTTGGTAGGAATTTTTTCTATGATTATGCCATTTTGTTCAGTAATTGGTACTCATCAAGTTTACATTCCTGTGCTGTCAAAGAGATTACACATCTCCAGTGGATAGCTCTTATGTCTTTGACAGAGAAATTCTTGATTATGAAGCTGAATAGAAGATTTTTAAAAAGATATCCTACTCAAAGGGTCTGAGAAAGAATTTAACATTGTGAACTTCCTAAAGTAAATATTCAAAGAAAAGAGAGTGTAGAGCCCTGAATTAGAATGGTTTAGGATTAGTTGGACTTAAGGGGAGGTAGAGACCTTTTTGGTCATGCCATGTAACTACTGATAGCTCAGGCTGGCAGTTACTGGTCAAGGTGTGTTGCTCATTCTCTTTTGGTAAAATGTGAGGCTGGTTGCATTGAAATGTGCTCAAAACTCTATATTCTCTTCTCTCAAGATTCTCTCATCTCAGAAAGTATCCTGATAGACTCCGGTCTGGCCAATAAAGGGTGAATGGAAAGAAAGCTGATACCACTGGGGAAAAGGGAGTTTTGAATTCCTTTTAGTTTCTTCAGTCCTGA
Source organism: Cavia porcellus (assembly GCF_034190915.1). Lineage (NCBI taxonomy): Eukaryota > Metazoa > Chordata > Mammalia > Rodentia > Caviidae > Cavia > Cavia porcellus. Next base: position 41,576,546 of record NW_026947513.1, on the reverse strand, counting down.
AGACAGAAAATTGGCAGAATAGTAGGAACTGGAGCAGACATCTTAGAATGCAGAGGGAAATATCAGCGAGACTGTGGTGATCACACGAGTCTGTCAACTTGAGTGACTCGAGAGCTCTGCAGGGATTACTAAGTCTTCTCAGCGTCTCTGGATGGGTCATGGAATTGTGCTCTTCGGTGCTTCATTCCTGTGCTCTGCTTGTTGTCCATTAATTGGACAACTTTGTCCTACTGTGCTGTTCGGCAAGGATGTATTTTCCTATGAGCAGTTTACCATAGCCTGCACACTCTGAAACATGGAGCCAAATTAAAATTCTTGTTCTTTAACTCATGGGTGTCACCCTAATTCACTGATGGAAAAACATACTAGTATGCAAAATATGTACCAGAGAAGTGGGGGCACTGCTCTTACTATACTGAACTATGTGACTCACAACCTTTGGATCTGGATGGAGGAAGGGACTGGGAAACATTTGGGGCCATGGGTTGGAAAAGTCTTAAACCCTTAGGTAAAGACAGGTGGGTGATGCTGCAGCTCAGAAAATCAGAATATTGACAGAAATGCAGATGGTAAAGGCCAGGCTTATGGCGTTTTGATAAGGCATGAGGATTCTCATTCCTTTACTCTTAGGAGTAAAGGCCATGCATGCTACACTCTGAAAAGAACAAAATTGTCTACATTGTTCCCCTGTCATAAGACCATGGAGGAGTCTGGATTTCATGGTGTTGGACCAACTTTTCTGTTGGAGGAAATTTGAAGGCAGACCACTGTGTCATGGGTGCTACTAATTGCTTTTAGCCAAATATATAGTCACAACTGAGAGCCTCAATCAGAGATGAAGTATTAAAACTTTTTTCAACTTTTGTTTGAAAAGAACCATATGTTAATTTGGGTCCAAAAGAACTCTGATAGCTGAAGAAATCTAGAGTCATCCAAAAGGAAGCAAATACTTTGAACTAGCATAAAAAGAGAGGTACCTACCCATCACAGAGAAGAAAAATATGAACATTTCGCTAGGTTCTACGCTGGAGAAGGTACCATGAAAATCAAAAGATTTAAACCACAGTCAGACATCCTTATACTCAGAGGTCCGTACAGCACTGCGCAAGAGAACCTGGTTAGTGCTCCAGCTAGCAGCAGACCTTGGCATCATCCATGTGAGTGGGATTTTTCAGGCATGCAGAATGTAATAAATATGATGTCAGAGACTTTTACCCAATTTTAAGAAGGCCTAAGAGACTGCCTTCTGAGAGGGCAGTGCCCAAAGCTATGAGAATGTAGCCAAAATCTAGGAGACTCTAATAAATCGGAAATGCTAGGCATCTAGAATATCTGGAGAAAACTACAACCATCCCAAGAGATAATCTTGTGGTTTGCAACTCACAAAATCACAGGAAAGGATCACCTATGCCCTTTGAAATTCACATTTCATCATTGTGTTCCTCAGATGCTGGCTGTGGAGTTAGAGAACTTAATGACTTTGGTCTTTCTTTATTCCAATTGTTTATTACCCTCAATCCTCTTTTACAGAATAAGAATGTTTACCCTGTGTCATTGTGTCTCATGATTAAATCATTTTGTTTTGAACTTTTCAGGTGTTCACAGCTATAAGTCTCTCAGGCAACCTTGAACATGGACTCTCAAGCAATACCAAACTGTGTACTTTCTTGTATGAAGGGTAGCAGTATCATGTTAGGCAGAATTATTAACTGGTTATTTTGTATATCTGAAAATTAAGTATGGCTTAAGATGAGTTAAATGTGAAGTTCACAACAGGTGGAATGTGGTAGTTAAGGTGGATTGTGAAATTCATTAATTTTCTAGCCCTTGTGAGATTAGTAAACCACACTTGCACATGTGTCTTGGTGTGTCATGGAAGCTGAGTTTAATTATGTCCTCACCCCCGTCTTTTCTTCCCTGGTGCTGCTTCACTGTGCTCTGCTCCTTGGCTGCTAAGATCAAGAAGCTTTGCTCCGTCATATATGGTGTGTCTGCCCTGGAGGCAGCTAAATTTGAACTGAGCTGTCTGAAACTCTGTGCCATTTAAATCTTTCCTCTTTTAAGTTGTGTATGTCAGGTATTGTGTCCCATGATGGAAAAACTCATTTCCAGACCTTGAAATCTTTTAATTTAAAAAAAAAAAAAACTGAGTAAAATAATAAACACATGTAGATACAAAAATTGATGTGTTTTAAAGATTTTATTTAACATATGAATGAGCAAGTTGGTAGCGTTTTATTAATGTTACAATGAGTTAAAAAGAAAACCCAAAGAATAGAACACTGTAGGTAAGGAATATTGAAATAAATGTGCAGACATAGGTAAAGGTATATGTTAAGAGGACCATCTATTGATATTTAGTTAATTTTCATTTTTGTGGGGAACACTAGTTTGTATTGTTATTGGTTATCTCCAATTAACAGAGTTGAAAAATATCTTCGGTAGATTCAGAATCAAATAGTTCTGATACTACGTTAAAAATACTCAATTTTCCATTGAACACATTTGGTTTTCTAACAATCCTGAACTCTACACATTATTCAGGGGATGCTCATATGGAATATGTCCTGTGAGAGAAAAGTATATACTTTTTATTGCATATTATTTTTCAATGATTTTGGTCCTTTATTGAAGTGAGAAAGCTCTAAGCTAAATAATATTCACTGTTTAGTAAATATATATTATTGGCTTAAAGAATCTTATTGAAGTCTTATCTTTTTAAAAAGTACATGTGAATGTAAATAATCTCAAAGCTTAACTCCCCATTTCAATTATCCTTCTTCTGTAATTATTTAGAGATTGGACTATTTAGGCTTATAAATATAATGAATTTATAATCACTCAGAACAAAATCTGACCATAGGGTGAAATTTTTAACGCCACATTCTGCGAACGTCGTTTACAGTAGGAAGCAAGACTCTTGTACTATTGAAGAATAGGGAAGATCAGTATAATTGCTCCCCATCCAATGTGAACATTCACTGCATTAGGACTGTGAGCCCTGGAAAATTCATGCTAAATAAGAAATTAGAGGCATATCATTTTAGCAAAGATGTATGGAGACAGAACCACAAGATAAGCTGTGTGATAATATATCTGTGCCTCCTCTGGTCTTGAATTGTATATTAGCATAAAAGTGCCAGTGTTTCCAGTAAAAGAATATGATAAATTGTAAACATTAGCTGTGAAGATTATACATAGCATATATATATATATATATATATATATATATATAGGACCTGCACTTGAACCTGAATTATTATTTTTATTATTAAATTCAATAATTAATTTCACTTAATCTTTTCTAGACAGACTAGGAGGAAGTGAATTTAACTCATTTGACTTTCCCTAAATGATCTACGTAAACTAGTCTTACAATTGGAATTAATACAGAAAAATTTAACAATAATGTAAATCACAGTAATATTTGCATTAACTAATGAAACGCTAAGAATTAGGTATTTTTTCGAGGATTCATGTGATATACAATCCTCATAAAATATTAATTTCTCATAAAAATTCATTCACTCAAAAATATTTCTTCATTTTATGCACTTTAAGCATTGTTCTTATCAAAAATGCAGAATTTAATCAGCCTGAGAGTTCCTGAAATATTGGAGACAGTTTGTCTTCAGTGTGTGTGATTTATGTCTCATATTCATGAGGACACTTTCTTTGATTTAATGCTCTGATTTTGGCATTTTGAAACTTAAAATTTTGTCTTTGAGCAGGTGTTCTTTGCAGTTGTAGATATGAGTAGAAGAGGTAGGTTCAATCTACATGTCTGCCAATGTCTTTCCATATTCCTCAGTAAGCCAAAGATGAGGAGGAAAGGGAACATCTATAGAGAATTCAATTAAAAAGAGAATTAGTTTTGTGCAGGTTTTTATTTCTTCTGATCACAGCAAATTTCTTTGAATTTGGCATGTGTTTAATGTTCTCTTTCCTCGTCTTTTTTTATTGAGACACAGTCTTGCTATGTAGTCTAGGCAGGCCTTGAAGTCAGTATGTAGCCCAAGCTGGCCCACACCTGAGGGAATCCTTCTGTCTCAGCCTCCGTTCCAGAGTGCTGGGATTGCAGGCATGTGTCTCTATACCTGGCTAATGTTGTCATTTTCATTGACAATGACATGCATCTGGAAAAATGGAAGGTAAAAGTCACATCAGTAGTTTAAAACTAAAACATTTCTTTTCTTAGAATTATATTAACTAGTGAATAAAAATATCATAATGGAGGAAAGATAAGATAGGAACTGGGGAGAGAGAAATAAGGGTATAGAGAAAGATACTGGAGAGACCCAGAGAGATGAAGAGTGTTAAAGAGAGAAATAGACAGGAACAGAAAGACAGAGAAGGAAAGAGAGGAGGGAGAGAGGAAGAGGAAGGCTAATAAGAAGACAAACAAAAGAAAACTATATTGAATACATACAATTTGTATGTTAAGCAAGAAGCGCTGATTTGTTTCCACTGGGCCTGTCTTAGTTACTTTTCTCTCATTATTGAGACAAAATATCTGACCATTAAAATTAGGGAAGGGAAGGTTTATTTAGCTTACAGTTTGTGGAGGCTTCGATCCATACTCAGCTGGCTCCAAGGCAGGGTGGCATGGCCGAGGGCAGCTGTTCATGGTGGCCACCAGTGACAAGAAAACAAAAAGGATACAGGGGGACAAGCATGCCTCCTACCTCCTTTACATTGTACTTGGTCTCTCCACCGCTGGGCAGGTGCAGCACTCACACCACCATCCCGGCGCTAGACAATGAGCCAATCACAAGCACGAGACTCGGCTGCCTCAATGGCTACATGAGGCTTTGGGGGAAATTTAAGAAACCACACCAGGGACCCATAAATTATGTAGACTACCCCATTTGGATCTTCCACTGTCAAGAAGGAACAGACAGTAAAAAGACCTCTGGAATGGTAGACAAGACATATCGTAATGTAGGAAGGGGATAGATGAGGAGAGGAAGCTGTGTCTGGACAGGGACCTGAGGGAAGAACTTTTGAAATGGAATTTGAACAGAGACTGTAATGGTGAGAAAAAGCCTGCCATGGTAATATTGTTAAATACCGAGGGACAAGAGAATAGCTTAAGTGAAAGTCTAGATGAGTCATAGTTTTGAAAAATGGAAAAAGCTACTGCAGTCTGAATGAATTGTGCGGCAAACAGAAGGGAAACAGGGCAGGTCACCAGGTGGAGAGGCCACAGAAATTGGTTTGGTTTGTGCCAAAGTAGGCTGGGAGCTCCCAAGTATTTTACTATCCCTTTTTCATTTGTTTTAAGTGGAGATTTGGAGAGTTTTAATCTTTTGTTCAAGGCAACACAGCAATAATCATGGAAGCCACAACTGAAAAGCAATTTATCTGACTCAGGAGCCTACACATTTTACCACCAGGCTACACTCTGAAAACAGGCAGTTTCTGGTGGGAAAGGCAAGAGGAACTGAACAGTTAAGGAGGAGGTTTTATTCCTGCTGCAGCAGCATGGGAGGATGCTCATAAGGAGAAAAATCTCACATACAGAGGGGCCGCCTGGGGCTATATGGAGACAGGTAAGTGAGGGGTCCCGAGAAAGTTGGAGGCAGGTTTCAGAGCTGAATCTGTGGGGTCCGGGTGGTCCTTCATCTTTAGCCTGCTTTTTAGGGTGCAAAATGATGGAACTGTTTTTCTTCCATCACTTCAAAGGAGCACAGGGTTCAGGGTCACTCACCTGGCCATTCCTCTTATGCTTGGCTCAGATTTTCAGACTGAATTCAATTCATCCAAAATTGATGCATTATTTGGTTACATGTGTTCAAAATGTCTTCATAAATAATAATTGTTTTAGGATTAATTTAATTTAGTGTATCCTGCAAATTTATACCCAAAGGTCCAGAAACAGCCATTTTGTAGCTATTTAAAAACTAATGCCATTCCTGTTCACTGGAAATCTCCACTAAGTGCTCTGCAGTTTTTCTAGTATGTGTGGTCTCGATGTGTAGGAGTTCAAAGAAACAAAGAATTTTAGGATCTATTCTAGACATGCTAAATTAGAATTTACTTCGTTACAAAATTCCCAAGATACATATCTAAATTTGAGGATCACTGCTTTCAAATCAAACAGTACTTTATTCCCAAAACATACAGTAGGGGATGGCTGAGGATGGAAAAAGCAGTACAGCTGAAGGTTTGGAGAAGTTGATCAGTGAGTTGCGTATTTGATAAAACTTTCAAAGTAGCAACAAGCTGGCAGAGTAATTAACATGTTACCAAATGTGGTTACTGGTGGTGATATGTGGTGTAATAATACCACAAATTGGTCACTTTGCTTTCTTTGTAATACATAATGATACACACTACACTACAAAAACATTCACAACATTGAAATACAGTATTATCTCCAATTAACTGGTAAGGAAATTGACATAAAATAAGGTGCATACCAGGTGACTATATATGTGAATACTACAAGTTATGCATTAGAGAATACGTTTTTAGAAAAAGCAAATCCTGTTCGTGTTTTCTGGTGCAATAGAGACGAAAAAAGAAAAAGCAAGCCTTTGTTGAGGAGCTTTTGTTGTGGAGAAGAGTACACAACTTGTGGGCTGGGCTTCTCCTCTGACCAGAGATAAGCATGTTGGGAGGTTTTATGACTTCTGGCCAGAAGCAGTTTGGGGAAGGCTCTGATGGCATATGAGGAAATGATTGGAATTTTCCTCATGTGCAGGAAAGGAATGAAGTTATAATCAGGGCTGAGGGGAAAGGAGGAGGAAGTGGTCATCAGGAAAACTCAGTTTTGCTTTGGCCCTCCGCCATGTTAGATCACCACCATAATATTCAGTAATTTCCACTAGGGCAGAAACCTTTCAAATGCTATTCCTCAAGAAATATTTAATAAGTTTATTGGAGGAAGAGCAACTAAGTACTTATTTCTGTCCCATGCATGAAAAAATTCTTGTTTTGACACATCCTTATCTGGAACATTTCTGTCCCTGTTAAGCAAAGGGGATTACACCTTTTCTCACAGAAACATGCACGTTACTTTTCTAGAAGTTTCATGTGAACAATGCTTTATAGAACATACGGAAAGGATGCAAAATCTAGAAGACCTGAAACTCCACACAGATCAGGATAAAACTCAACTTATTTACTACTGGAAGGAATCAAACTTCTACAGTGTTCAAATGGCAGTAGCCTTGCCCATGCTGGTACCAGATGGACCTAGAGAGTGAGCTTCTAAATGGTAAACATCTCAAGTCATCTTAGAATGACAAAGGGACCCAAAGACATTGCACCATGAGTTGTTTTTTTTTTTTTTAAACCTGGTTTCTCTATCTATCTGAAAACAGACATTTTTTAAATTGAGGCTTTATAAAGACCTTCTTGGTTATGTTGAGCATGAGTTTATCTTCATTTTCATCACCACTTCGTACAGCTTACAATGCATGATTAGGAGTCTTTACCTACTTTCCGTTTCCTTATTATTCACTCTCTGAATAATAAATCTCAATCAGTAAGACTAAAGGACTACTCCAGCCTCTTCTTCTGGTTTCTGAGGACTGAGAGCCTTTTTACGTTTTGTGTTGCTATGCGTAAACTGTACAAATGCTGGGGTGTTTGTCTATCTTACCTACTTCATGTGGCAGTCCTTATGTATGTGAGATTTATGAAACTTTTAAAAATGATTAAAAGAATTGGCTTGCAGTTAATTTCTGTGGAAGGAACACAGTACTTTCCTCAAATTTACACTGTCAAATTATGATTGTTAAATATATTAACTTTCGAATGTTTTCATTGTATTTAATGTTTTAAACAGAGAAATATCTCTTTTAACTCAGATTTTCTCTTATTTATGATTTGCCATATGCATTAAGTCTAAAACTCTTGACTGTGATAATAGAAACAAAATTAAACCATATAGATTTAGCTGAAAAAATCTTAATATGAACACATTTATATTTGAAATGTGTAAAAGGGAACATAACAAATTTAGTGAATATCCTTGGCTACTTCAAGTTGAGGTGTTAGTTCATTTTGTTCCTTAGGAAAAATGTACTAGGATTTTATTGTAATACAAATCTGGCATATTTTATTCAGTTTGTAACATTTTGAAGAGGAAAGAGAAGAATTCTCAAAGTACAAAATATATTTTTAGAGACTTCTTTTGCTCACTGACTTCTCAGTTATGCTCAAATAATTAGATCTAGATTTGCCTATCTGAGCCACTCATAATGAGCAGCGATTTTCCATAGCAGTATCATCATAACCAGGCACAAACCGGAACATTCTTCTACACAGAGAAATTCAATGGTCAACCAGCATTTATTCATTATATGTCAATGACTAACAAGTTATGAAGTTAGTGACTGACAAGTTATCTTTTCACTAAATGTTTACTTTTAATTGTGAATTGCTTAGAGCAGAGTTTATTTTTATGAAAATACATTTGATTTGGGAGATGTAGTGACTCTTGAGAGTTATTGTAAAATTAGGTGACAAATTTTTAGACATGAGCTATTTCTGAAAAATCTCTTGGCAAAATAAACTAGTAATTAATTAACAGCTTTTTTCTTCTAAAGTTGTCTTCATTCTAAGCTACAATTCAGGAAGAATGTTATATGAACTTGGTCACTATATTTTGCGGATTACCACAGTAGGCAGTATTTAAAAGATATTTTGAACATGTATTGCATAAAAGCAGATCAACAATGACTGTTACATTTATAACATACACTTTACCTGCCTTATCTTACTTTACCCAAATAACCTCCTCCAACATAGTGTACTGTGGAAACAGAATCTCAGGTGACAATTCACTTCCTTCTTCTAAGATAGTAAATGATGGAGTCATTATTTGCTGCCAAGTCCTAAATTCAATCATTTTGCTACCTATTGAAAATAGATGAGTTAATATGAAAATATTGTTTACAGATTCTCAATGATGATCATATAAGATGACAGCTGTATACATACATAGAATGAGTATGACATTTTGCTTTTTAATTGCAATTAATGATTTGTACTTGACAGACTATTAATTATCTAAATGGGTATAACAATAGCTTTTCCTATAGAGGAACTGTAAGATAATCGATGTTCAGAGAAGGGAGGTAAAAGGGAATCTGTTTAAAGGCTTTTACTTGCTGGCACCTGTTGCTCGGAGAATGGAGAAGCAGCTCCTTGTCTAATCGCCTTTCATATTTCCGCTGCTTTGTTCCTCACACTGTCGCTTGTGATTAAGGTAAACTGTGAGCCACCTGAGTTGTGAATTAGCAGTATCAGCATTTCCGAGAAGCATGCTAGAAATTCAAGCTCTTAGACCTCACCCATGCTGCCTGAATGAGAGTCCACATTTTCACAAGACCATGCAGTACCTCATGCTAAATCCAGTGTTTGGACATTGCAACTCGGCAGCATGTCACTTTCTGATGTGTGAATATACAAATCAGCCGAGCCACATCACTCTTTTCTAGCTCTCTTCTTCCAGCCAAGGGGCATTTGAGGGAGTGTGCAGAGGGCCAGTAACTCAAGTGTTTCCCAGGAATGAGTCAGTCAGTATTTTATTTATTTATTTATTTATTTTTAATTTTTTTTAATTTTAAAGAGATTATGACAAAGAGGACATAACAAAGCAGATCACATCGGAACAATGCAAGTAACTCAGCATTTTATCACAAGACAACCCATAATTAACAATAACTACTATAGTGTCTCTTTCTTTGAAATAGTTGAGCATAGCTACATGTATGATAGTATCAAGCATAACAAAACAGTATAAAACCATTCAAGAGAATGAAAGCGTTACAAGGCTTTCAGAATCAAATAGCAGAGAATGAACAATGGCTACTACATTATCTCATTTTCCATAGAAAATTTGTTTATATTATCACACCCGCTCAGGGGGTTGCTGTGTAGTCTCTGAAAGCAAAGCCTCCACCTTTCTCCAGACGACACGCACTCCGGGTAGGTTTCCTGGAGGCCTTTGGGCCAGGTTGCCCTGATGCCCTGTTATGTTCCTGCCACAGCAATGTCCAGGCATGTTTATTTTGACTGAGGTAATGTGACGTCCATCAGTATGTTAAATCCTTCAAAAGCCAAACCCCTCAGATTACTGAGCTGCCTTCTGAATACGAGTGGTTTAATGCAATGTCCATTTTCCCAATTTAAACATTTCTTATCTCTCATGTAAAGAAGTTCTGACTATCTCAGACATTTTGGATAAAGGAAGTTTACATAAACTAAAATTATATTGAATTTTAAAGTAATCAAATATCTAAAACTATATGCAAAGCTTTAAAAATATTTATTTTTCCATTTCTGAAGTATCAGTTTCAGCTAAAACAATTCCGATCCTTTACACGACTACTTATTCATAGTATGAGTGATATTTATATAACCTTTTATTTGTAATGGAAATAAAAAACCTTGATATGTAGCTTTTATATATTTTATAGTTATTAATATTATCATGTGGATTTACTTCCAGGAGAAAGTGAAATAAACCATTTGGATTTACAGAGAAAAACAAAAGATTGTTATTTTGAAGAAAGGGGATAAGACCAAAGCTTGTGTGAGCTTGAAAAAATAAGCCTTCTACATTTAAGAACATGAAAACAAAGCCAAAAAGATTGCTTAATAAAATAGTTGATCAAGTTTGAAAAAGGAAGCATAGTTCAATGACAAAAAAAAGGGAGATTGATTTGCGAAAAGTCAATAATGGGATGCTTAATTAACACACTGAAACAGTTATTTACAGAATGATAAAAAAGTTACTTGATTAATGATGAATGAACAAATGATATAATTACAATATCACAATACTTTAAAATATTAACCTTTGCATTAACAAGTTTGAACAAGAATATAATGATTCTTATGCTGATGTTAATACCACAGGAATAAAATATTAATGGAATGTTAATTGTGTATACAAAATGTTATCAAATTAACATTTTAAATGAGTTCAGGGTAACTTGGAATTATTAAAACTGTCTCAATCATTTTTTGATAAGAAGAAGAGGAAAGAAAATTAACAAACAAGGTACTATACTAGATTATTTAAACATGGCTTTAATTTTTCTAACCAATTCTTTTTAGTAGTACTTTTGGAAAATCACGATTGGTAGAAAGGGCTCAAATGGAAATATAATTTCAAATTTATATTCTTTGCCCTTTATAACTACAATCAATCAACTAATAACATAAAAAGTGCTGTTGTTCAGATATTAAGAGGTGAATAGTCTGGAGAGAATAAGAGAAATTAATAAATAATTCACTGCTCTGAAATACAAGTTAATGTCCGTACATGGTATCTATGCATGATTTCTTTCCTTTAAATCTGTTTCCCTTTTGTAAATAAGGAGAGGAGAACTGTTGAAGGGAGGGGAGGAGGGTGAGAAAATAAGAAGCATCACGTATGTTATGTACAGGCGCAGATTCCGTACAATGGGTGCGATTGATCATTACATACATCAAAAGGGCACCAATAAAATTAATTTAAAAAAAACACTTTATTTCCATATTGCAAATTTGGCCCTGACAAGGTCTTTTTCAGGCTCCCTTCTCCTGTCCGTTCACCTTGCAGATCATCTCACTGTGCTGTTCAGGGGTGGGGAGGCCCCAGGCTCATAGCTTCTGTATGGATCCTTCTTTTCTGATCTGTATGAGGAATGTACTTTAGGCACCATAGATACTCCAGTGTTGATCCTGATAGTGTTTTCACAAGGTGGACAGCAGGAGCAGGGTTGGGATAGAAGATGCCTCTGTCAGGGGTCAGAGTGCTGCCCGACCTAGAAGGTGTCCATCGAGGACATTTGCAAAGTTTGGGGACTCTTTCCCAATGTGAAAGTGGCCTTGCCTCTAGAACAACCAGCAATGCAGGCTCCACTGTTACAGAAGTCCAGTGACTCCCAGGCCAAGTTGCAGAGTGCCTGTAAGTGACACAAGGCCTCAGCTCTCAAATGTCTGAGGCGGCTTTACAGCTGGCGTTGATCTTATCACATAGGCACATCTCTGACATTGAAACTCATTTATTGTGAGGACGAATATACTACAGATAATTATTGTAGTTGTAAGACGCATGTTATTCCAAAATATAAGCCAATTCTGACCAGTGTTAGCTAACAGAAATACATTAAATTCCTCTAAATGGACAGAGAAGTAGATACAGTCTATAGAGCAAGGAAGGAGCTCTGAAAGCCATTCTCTTTCAGTGAAATGCCAGTGATGTTTCTGAAAACCTTTAAAGCCGCCTTTGTTCTGCAATAGACTTGATGATCTGCCTTCCCTATCACTGGAACAAAAATACCTGACACCTACAATTTGAAGGAGAGATTGATTTTGGCTCACAGTTTGTGGGTCGCATTTCATAGGCAGCTGGCTGCAAACCAGGATGGCATGCAAAGAGGCCTGGCAGAAGAGAGCTGTTTTGGCATGGCATGCAGGAGAAATGTTTCTAGGCCACACCCCAGTGACCGTCTTTTGGCAGGATCTTGTCTCCTGAGAGCAAGTCACCTATAGATCTGTATAATCCTACAGTATTTACAGTCTGCCATGCGGACTGCAAAAATATTACAGTGACCACAAAATGTATCTTTTTTTACTTGAATAATTAGAAAGTATAATAGAGTGCTAATAATATACAACATTATAGTCTGCAATTCAGCACTGATCTGGACAGCTATTATACGAAGGTATGGACAGAGACAGTGGAGTGGCTCGTACTAAAGCCATGACAGGATGGTAAACTTGAGAGCTACTAACTCTTCTACTATCAAAAGGGAATGGAATTAGGAAGCAACAGTGAGCTGTGTAATTGGAAAACATACACTATTACTATGAATACCGCTGCAAATGAGATTTAGGATTGCAGGACTGGAAAGGGTGTCCTGTTACCAATGTCTCGTAACATGTAGGCAGCTTGATTATTGCTTGCAGTTACACTAAGTTTAGAACTGCCTTTGCAGAAGTGCCTCCTGACTACCTGAGTTCTATCACATTGCTGCCAAAAATTCCAAAGTCCACACCTTCCTTCCAGTAGAAAAAAATACAAAGGTGACATGAAGAAAGTTCTCATCTTCATTAGAAACAGTCTACTGAATCTACAGAGCATCTTCAAATGATAGATGGGATCTGAGCCATGCACCTTTTAACTACTCATCAGTGCAAAAGGAGCTCTCCAAGGAAGCAGAAATAAACACTGAGCAAGTCCACTCATTGCCCCAACCTGAACAGCCCTCTCGCTGGCTTCTCACCCTGCATGCTTTCTGTGCAAGGCTTGAAGGTAAATCCAGATATTGGACGAAACCTGTGCTCTTGAACCAGGACAAAAACAAAACAAAACAAAACAAAAGATTTAGTCTAAATATTCTCTCTCAAGGTCCAAGATTGTGAATGTCAGATAAAGTGCCTGCTGTCGCAGGTCTCCCCTTTCCTGGTGCTCCATGCACCTCTCGGTCTTCCAGATGACTAATTCACACTCTGCCTCCTGTCCTCCTCATTCTTCTCTTTTCCTTCTCAGTCCATACTCTGAATTCATACCTTGATTTTTATTTTCCTTAGAGGTATTCATACTGATCAAAAAAGGGGTACCACTGTACCTGCCAACCCCATCCCCAACATCTATATACATTTGCATATCCTATTTTCTTTAGTGTGTATGAGATTTTCAGGTTTCAGGACTGGTATTTCTCTTTGTAATTAATTCTTTTTTTCTTACACACTTACATGCTTCATAACATCAGTCCTTATTATATTTTCTGTTGATTCACTTCCATCAAGATATAACCATTGTATAGTTTCCCATTATAGAAATAATTCCCATGATACCTCCTTCATAAAAATTATTTTTCACAATAAAACTTTTGAAAGGCTTTTCTGTACTTGTGTCCTAATGTTCACTTCTTTGTCTATTTGGAACTTAGCTCAAGTAGGGTTTGGCTTCCACTTCTTCTTGAGCTGCGTTGTTCAGTATTCTGAATGACTTTCCTGCATTGGTCAGCACTGTGGACAGCTCTCAGCCTTCCTCTTCTGTTCCGTCAAAGCCTTGTCCAAAATGTTTGTTCCTTCCTTCTTCAATAGTAGTTTTCCCCTGGCTGCAAAGTGCAGGTTCCTCCTGCTCTGCTTGTTGCTTCCTGAAACACCTGCACCAATTTCTTCATATTGTATCAGTTTCGGAATAATGGAATAACTTCTTTTTTAAGGTATATTTAGTCTCCTACCCTTAATATGTTTTTGAAACTTTAAATAACACATATGTTATGATATATACATGCATAGCCCTTCCAAAGCTTCATGCAGTGAAAGTTGGGAGTTTTCAGAGGTGATTGGATCTAGGGCATGTGACACTGGAATTAAGGATGTGATGCTGGACAATTTACCTGCCCTTAGAGTGGGTAGAATGGATGGATCATAAGGGACATAAAGAGGGCTGCTGGTGCTGTTTTGCTGTTTTGCAGCTTTGTGGGTCTCTGTCTGCCCTGCTTTGCCACAAATTGTTTCTCCTCAGTGATGCCCCCTCCCTGAAATCTCTACAAAGGCAGCTAAAATAACCCTTTCCTCCCTTAACTTTGAGTGCTGGCTATTTTATCTCAACAATGAGAAATATTACTAAGATAACACATCATTGCTTTATAATTCCAGTTCTAAAATTCAATATATATATACTTATTCAACACCTTTTTAGAAGTTGATCCTGGTATTGCATTCCGTGTCTGTAGTTCTGGCACTCGGAAAAGCTGAGACAGGAGGCTCACAAGTTCAAGCCTAGTATGAGTAATTTTGCAATACAGTGAGAGTTTATCTGAAAATTTTAAAATTAAAAATTAAAAAGATAGGTATGAAGCACGTGAATAAGCACTAGGTTTAATCTCCAAAAGCAAACAAACAAACTAGACATTTGAGCCATTTAGAGGGCCTTTTATAAAAATTGAAAAATAACTTAGGAAACAATTTCTTTTGAAATAGGTTCCTTCAATGTTCCTCTTTATCACAGGAAATGACAACCCTGATATTACTATTTGCTCAAACTGACAACCTTGAAATCATCCTAGTTTCTTTCCCTCTTCTCACTTTCACATTCACATTTTTAGTGAATAGTCTTTGTTTGTTCTACCAAAGCCATACACCAAATTATGACTTGCTATGTCCTTTTCTAAAAAATCAGTTACTGCACACTGTGATCACTTATCAATTTTCTAACTGTTCTCCCCACAACAGCTGCATCCAATTGCCGTATTATTTACAACATGGAAACTAAACCCTATTTTTCTTCCCAAGTATAAACAAATATTGCCACGTCAACTTCTTGTCTCATTCTCTTCCTTGACTTCTCATCTTATTCAGTCTTCCAGGCCTCACAGCTCCCAGGAAGCTTTATACAGCCCGCAGTGGTCTTATGGTCTTTGAACACACAAAGACAGCCTTGCCTCAGGGTAACTACAGCTGTTCTTTTTTCCATATTTTTCATGCATGTGCTTAAACACAAGACAAGAGGAAAGAAGAGATTTACAGCATCTAGACTGGATAAGGTTCATTCATTGTCTCTTAGACAGGCATCCTGGGTGAAATGAAAGAGTTGTGAATTAATCTAATCTCCTTGCCTACTGTGAGTAGATTAATGCTGTTGAGTGATAAGGAGAATTTATCTACAGGAAGTCTTTAAAACGATATTCCTACTAACAGCTTAAATACAGTTAATAAACTAGAATATATATACTTAGGAAGCCCAGCCTCCTGAAACGTGACATGTTATATGATCCATCGAGGCATAAAATGGAAGTGGATGATAAGTTAAAGGATTCTTTCAAGGTAAAATGACCCAAAAGCCTCATAGAAATCTTATTAACTTATGTAGGGAAGGATTCATATCTTATTAGAAACATAAGACTAAGAACCATTTTGAGTACTGTCCTCACTCTCTACTATGTTGAATGAAATTCCTGATTTCCTAATATCATCGAATGTATTACGAAGTTGACACTTATAGAATCTGAGTTGACAAGTTGATCCTTAAATTACGCTAAATAAAATAACTTGTAATTTATTTCCTGATCACTTATTTAAAGTTGCGTTCCTTTTGCATGCTTTTCCCACCATCTGCCTTAGATTACTGCTCTGTATTCTTTGGCATTGCCTATTATTTCATTTAGTGTATGGTTTTGCTGTTACCATCTACCTAATCCAGTGTAAAATGTGATGGCAGATTTTTTTCTTCTGACTTGTTCATTGTACTCTATCAGGTGTCTACAATGTATTTTTGCATACAATAAGTTAGAATATTAGTTATGCCATCTTTCTGCATCCTGCGTGGGTATAGAATTGTTTCTTGAGAATTACTTTTTAACCACATTGTCTTGCTTTGCTCCATCATATCTTCAGTGTTGCAACTAATCCAAGAGTTTGACACCTCCTTACTCCCACAAATTAAAAAAAAAAACTACATCATTTTCTCCTCTAGATAATTTTTAATTTGTTAGTTTTTATTTATGAGAAAATAAAACAAATTATCCTAACCAAGCAGAATAACAACTCATTACACTGTATACCTTAATCTTCAAAGTAGATATTTAGTTCAAGACTAAATATCTAAAAAGATTCTTACAAAAAAGAAACAGATAATAATACAAACTTTCCTTCAACAAACTAAATAAATTATTATTACAGATGAAAGAAATTAATATATATGTAATGTAATATTTTTAAAACAATAGAACAGGATACTTTTTTGAAACATTTTAACTCTTCCTATTTATCTTTTCATTTACTTTTTTGTATATATATGCTTTTTTCTCACATAAGAGAAGCTATGCAATATTTGAGCTTGTTAATATTTCATTTAATATTTTTTTACATCCTCAGTGCTCTCATGAAGTTTTGTCTCAGCATGAGAATTCATTAAAGAAGCACTCAGCAGAAATTCTTAATCTTGAAAACATGTTTCATTTCTGTTCTTTGGAATTATATACTTCTTTGGCCCTTGCTCTCCTACTATTTTGTTTTCCCTTTAAAGAACTTTTATTACTACAATTTGGATTGCTTAATCCTCTCAGTTTATTTATACATGTTTTCCTTTTCTTGTATACATCAACATTAATTATTAATTGGTTGAGCAATAATAGAACTCTGGTTACTTTTCTGTATTTTTAAAATTTGCAATAACCTGCCAGGTATGATTTCTTTCTCTTGCTTCATGTTTTATTTTTAAGAGACAAATAATTTTACATATTTATAAGGTAAAATGCTGTATTTTTCAGTATGTTTATATTGTGGAATGATGCATCAAGCAATGTGTATATCTAACTTTTGTGATATTCTTAATTAGATAAATGTTCTGCGTTCCATGTAACATCTCTAAATCCTCTCACCACTTTAATAATCAATTTTTCACTTATATTCTTTGAATAATGTAAAGGTTTTTTGTAAGGAAAGCATTACAATTTTCTGGTTTTACATATATAGAATTTGAAGAAGTTTGAGGAGCTGAAGAGGAACTATTTTCCCTCTAAGTTGTCCTTCAGTTAGTGATGTGGGATTCCTTGCATTTCTCTCTTTAACACTTAACTCTTACAGATTCTGCATTAGAATTCTTCTACCAGAGTCTCTGGGAATAATGATTCCTGATTTTCTGTTTCTCTCTCTGTTTCTCTGTATCTCATTCTCTCCCTGACTGTGTCTGTGTCTGTGTCTGTGTGTCTGTGTCTGTGTCTGTGTCTGTGTCTGTGTCTGTCTGTCTCTCTTTCTCATCATCAATGCAGTCTCATGTATTTTCTCTTTTTGCCTATGTGATCCGTAACATCCACATTTCATCTTATTCTCCACTTTATCAATGGGATTTACAGAAAAAGTCTGGAAAATTCTTGTGGTCATTCCTTTCTCTTAGCCCAGGAATTCAATGAATGAGGTTTCTGCTTTTCAATCTTACTAGAGAGCAGATTTCAGTAAAAGCACAAAACTAAAGTCTGACTGAAGTAATTAGTCACCTGTTCAAGTGGTTATTTTAATGATTTGACACAGAGTATGATTTCCGTTGGCAGTTATATTTAATTGTTTTGTGAAGGCATAAAATATCTATTCATATATGTCAGATTTTCTTGTGTTTAAACAATTATAGTTGAGAGATTACTACCTACTGCCAAAAACTCCTCGAGGATCTATCATGTTTTAATTCATAAAAGAAATCTTAAAACAATATGAATGGCAACAATCCAAAAATGTTTACAGAAAAGCACCTTGAGATGTCAGCATTCAGAGCATTTAGGTTCATTTGAAGAATACACACACACACACATACACACACACACACACACACACACACACACACACACACACACATGTAGTTATTAATGTGATGGTGGCATTTGAAAGCAGATCAAGATTTGATGCACGTGGGAGGGAAAGGAAATGGAAAGTTATTATTTAAAAAAACAGAAAAAGTGAACCATACAAATGAGAACTCAAGAAAAATTAGGTAGTAGAAGATATTTAGGAGTCTCATTGGGTGGACCACAGTTCGTGTAGCACAAAAGACTTATAAAGGAAATATCTAAAACTATCACAGGCTGCAGTGACATGGTAGACGGGTACTTCTATAAATCCTACACGCAGTGGACCACACATTGAAATGCATCTATGACCAAATGACAAGGTTTTTCTCCCACCAAGATTGTTATAGAAAATCTGGTTGAGACTGACTGAAAAGAGATGAAAAAAAAATTCTCAGAATGGAGAAAATGAACAATTGTACATTGAAAAACACTGGCCGAATTTCACATTGAATATAGCAAGTAAAGAAAGGAACAAATTAAGATTTCAAGCAGAGATGACTAGGTCTTTGATAAAGTCATATATATATATATATATATATATATATATATATATATTCAGAAGAAGAAAAAGAATAAATCTTACTATTGATATATTACATTTAATAATTGGGAGTGAATTAACAGAGCAGAATTAAGAAAGACTCAGCTACTAACATTAAGAAAATCTACAAAGTATGACTGAGCAATGCTTTCAGAAGGAAACTTCTTCCAGGAAAGTATACAGTGCAGAAAATTGGACAATGCATAAAGGCTAAAAAGAGATCCTTTAACCTTGCTTTTATTTTGAGAACTAAGGAAGATGGACCAGGAAAGGCAGGCAGTGGTTTCTAAAAAGACAAGAGAAGGTCAAGCTAACAGCTTCTTGGAGATCAAGGGAGAAGAAAGTTTCAAGAACCAAGGCCAAAAGGGATCAATGCTGCAGGAGAAACTGAAGGAGAAAGGTTTAAAGACAAGGCCATTGGATTTGATTAGCAAGAGTCAATTAACCTCTGGCAATGTGTGATAAGGAACGGAAGGCCAGGCAGAATTGTTTCTTTGACTATTTAAACATCAATCCTTAGAAGAGGGACTTCATTATATAGTGTGTGTTCCTGGGGTACATAAGTACAACAATACAAAAATGCCAGTAGCATCAAGAAGCCAGTTATTAATAAACCTTTCACATATAGAGCAGTTGAGAAAAGTCTAAGTATAATGCTGGGGGGGCCTGAATCTCAGGAAGGCAGGGTGGTTATAAAGTTGTATTAGGGTATAACTGTGAGCTGATAAATTCAGGTAGACGAATGACTTGATTTTCACAATCGAGTAGCAAAGAAGTGTAGCGATTGTCAGTGGCCTTCTTCATTGCTGCAGTAGTGAAGGTCAGCGAAGGGTCTGGTATTATGTGTCCTGGGCCCCGTTAGACAATGCAGCCTCTTGTCAGAGAATTTCACAGCTGGTACCCCCCTCTGCACTTGCACTTGCAATTTGTGTAGCTACTGACCTTGTTTCCATTAAAATCATTGCTGTCCTAATCATACCCTATTCTGTTCAGCACTTCCATAATGTCTGTCACTTAGGAAATTAACACAGTCATAAAAATTAGCATAATCTGATGGCTTTAAAGTTATCACAGAACTTTCTAAACTGCTAAAGCTTTAGAAGTCTCATGAGCTCTTGCTGATGTGCTAATGACTTTTAAGGGGGAAGGGAAAAATATCATAGCATGTTAATTTTCAGTACAAATATATTTTTTGCAGAATTTGTATTAGTATCTGCATGTTCGATTTTTTTCATAAAGACTGTCAGGTACTGTGTATTTAGTTTTCAGACTTGCTTTATTGCAAGAAGAGAAGATACCCATTTGTCTGAAAAACAGGATTTAGTTTATGACAGGATGCCCCTAAACATCACCCTTTTATAAGAGCCCCAGACAATTTCCACATTATCATAAGTTTAGCTATTCAACAATATGACCACAAGGACAAATCTCTTTCAATCCCTGATGAGTCTCTGCAGCGCTCCTTGCGAAATGATGATGATATTGCCTGCCATTTACTATACAAGTTTGCAAGAATCAAATGAGATGTTTCCTGTTAATGCATTTGTAAATCTTCATGCATTACATAAATGGAATTCAAGAAACAAAATTTGTGCATGAACATAGCCTAGGAGGCCGTGTTATCTATTGAGTCATCCGTATTTTAATAAGAAGTAGGCTCCTGATCATGGACTGGGAAGGAACGCAGAGTTGAGAAAGCAGGTTACCAAGGAAGGAGAGCTATTGGTTCTGGCCCCAGTGCCTGCTGGGAAAGAGTAGTCTCATTTCAGAAGAGTCACTGGGTAGCCCTGGCTGTATGCCTCTGGGGTGCAGCAGGGTGGGGATAGGGGAAAAAGAGTGTCCCCACGTGCAGCATGAAACCCGAAGGGCACTGATGAAACGGACTTTAAGGAAGTTTTCCAGAAGGTGTGCTGGTGACGACTAAGCTGTCCTTAGATCTTATAAAGAGTTAATATTTTTTAAAAAGATGATAACAACACGTATTCAACAAAGCCAGTGTACTTAAAGGAAATGCTTGACTTAGTGATAATGTAATTTCTGGGTTTTTCGAAGACCTGATGTTGCCCATATATTTTGTTTCCTAGGACTTTCTCCCTATTTTATGACGATAGTACAATTCACTCATTTTAACTATACATTCTGATGTGGTTTTTGTGGTCTAATATAGTAGTGCTTACTACCTTGGGACGTAAGATGTTTCTCATCACTCATGAGTGTTCCTCTGTGATCTATGTTGTCAGTCCCCTCCCTCTCACCCCAGCCCCTAGCAGCCACTGACCTGCTTTGTCCTTTCATTCTTCCCCTGCAGAGAAGAGGATATAAAGGAATCACTCAGTAACACCTCGGCTTTTGGGTCTGACCTCTTGCACTTAGCCTAATAGGAGTGGAACCATGGGTCTTCATGTTGAGCTACTTCTCTAGCCTTCAGTTTAGTTTATAGAGTTTAGGTTAGGTTAGGTTAGGTTAGGTTGTTTCAGTTCAGTTTCATTTAGTTTAGTTAAGTTTTGGACAAAGTCTCACTGAGTCACTAAAATGCCCAGACCAGGCTTGGAATTCCAATCCTTCTGCCTCAGTCTCCCAGAGTACTGGAATTACAAACAACCACCATTAACTTTTAGACTACCTTTTGTTCTTTTTTATTGCTGAGTGGTATTTCATTATATAACTATAGCACACTGTATTTATTCATTGACAAGTTACACATTTCAGTCTTGCTAATTTTAGTCATTTCAATCAATATTAAAGTATATCTTTGACAGTTGACTTTGCATTTCTTTAATGACTAATGTTATTGAGCATCATTAAAATGTGCTAGTATATTTTGGTCAGAAATTCTACTTAAGCTTTTTTGTTACATTTAAATAGAGATTTCTGTTTTTATATTTGAGTCATGAAGTTCTTCGTAAGGTTTACATGATATTCTTTTTTTTTTTTTTTTTTTTTTTGTATTTTTCCTTTTTATCGGTACCGGGGATCAAACTCACGACCACCTGATTGCAAGGCAGGCGCTTATGCCGCTGAGCTAAATCCCCAGCCCCATCATGATATTGTTAACATATTCTTTGTTTCAAGGTTTTAGAGGGTAGATATTTTTGCAAATACTTCTGATGTGTTTATGTCTTGCATTTTCATTTTCTAAGTACTTCTGAAAAGGTTATATTGATGAAATCAAATTTATCCTTTTTTTGTCTTTTCTAGTTCATGTATTTTTTCAAATCTACATATTTTTTATCTGTTTTAAGGTCACATTAAAATATACTTTATGAATTTTTGTAATGGAGATCAAATTCATGACCTTGTGCTTGACAGGTAGGTGCTTACTACAATGCGTTACATCTCCAGTCTTTATTTTATGATTCTTATGTTTTATAATTTGCATATTTCTTTTTAGATGTCAAATTTATTTCATGTCAATATTTACATGGGGTTTAACCTAAAGGATCTAGATCTGGTTAAAAACTGTGAATAGCAAAGCCAGGCATAGTGGTGCATGCTTATAAACCCACTCTTGGAGAGGCTGACACAGAAGAGTGGCTTTGAGTTCGAGGCCAGCCTGGACTACAAGTGAGTTTAAGGCCAGCCTGACCTGCAGAGAGAAATGCTGTCTCAAGAAAAATATATGAATAGTTAATCTTTATGCAAAATTTGTTAAACAAGGTAATGTAATACTTCTATATTTGCTCATAATTTTTAAAATCCCATTAAATATTTCATATATTTTATTTATTCATATAATTTATATACATTTGCCCATTTTAATAACAGTTTTACTGGATTTTATTATAATTTTATGGTATCTACAGATTTATTTGTTAAGAATTAACATATATGGAGTATTTTAATTACACATGTAACATTTTTATTTAATTCTCTTACATTTTTGTAACATGCAGTTTTATGTATTCTTTTTAAAAGTCATTCTGTCATGTTTTATTATATTGTAAGTTGTGTTTTAGAAATGTAACTTCTAATCATTCATGCCAGCATACAGAAATATAGTTAATTTTTATGTAATGACTTTGTTTCCTATGAATTTGGCCTCGTCTTTTTATTCTAATAAATTTTTTGTGAGTTTGTTATAATTTTCTACATAAATGATCACATGCTCCAGAAAAAAGTTCAGTACTTCTTTTCCAATCTATACCTATGTATTTAGCTTATATTTTTTGCTCTGAGTTCGGCCTCCTCCATGATATTGAAAATCAGCATTTGATTTTCACATGTCCTTCATTTGAAATTGGAGCAAGAGCACCTTGCAGCACCCTGGAACTCCAGCCAGAGGTGCCCAGGAGCCGGCCTAGATCTGGCCCTCTCCTGCAACTCCGCTTTCTCCACAGACCACCTTGCTGCACCCTGAACACCAGCCAGAGGTGCGCATGTGGCCAGCCTAGCCCCGGGCCCCTCCTGCGACTCCCACCATCTCTGCAGTCAACTTTGTGGGATGAGAGAACTCCAGACAGAGCTCCCAGCCTTTCTCCAAGAACCTTGGACTACAGCAGATTAACTGTGCTAGTTTGACAGGAGATTCAGTGACTGTCTCACCCAAAAGGAAAATCTCAGCAGGCTCCAGTCAGTGTGGTGAGTATGCCCCTAAAATAGAGGTGAAGTGGGGGTAAATAGTGTGGGAAGCCGCCTATGATGGCGCCCATTTCCTGCTTCCGGGTTCTTCCCGGCCTGAACAAGCCCGCCAAATTGTCATGTCTGCCCAGTTACCCGTGACGCTAGCCTATCAGCTTGTTAGACGTGCTTCTCTGTGATTGGATACTGCTTCCCCTTATAAGAGGTTGTTCCTGCCCCAACGGGCGGAAGAGGAACCAACGTTGAGGGTGGCGGACCTTGTTAGGTCCGGTTCGCTGTACGCAATAAAGTTTGAGAGCTGATCCTGCTCGAGTTTGGTCTCCTGTCTCCCGCGGCTCCGGTCATCTGGTGGCCCGTACGGGGAAAAAGGTAAAAGACTCAGCGACGTGCCTCTTCGGCCGGGAGGTGCGATTGCTGTCGCCTGCGGTACGACGGAGGACCTGGCCCAATAACAACGGAAGGCCCCGAGCGCCTCTTCTCTTCACCCTGATCAGCTACGTGAGATACAGCGGTTCCCAGGACAGGTGAGTACTGGATCGCCTGGGTTGGGTGGAAGCACCTAACAGATTTTGAGCGCCACACGGGTGGACGCCGGTCTTTTTTTTCTTTGCATTTGTTTCGCTTTCGTTTCGCCATTGTGGGCAACGCTGCTCGCAAACCCCTCGCTGACTCCCTAAGAGTCCTGCTGCGGACCCGAGGCATCTACATAAACCGGGTCACCCTTTCGAGATTTCTGGCCTGGTTTTGGCCCACGGGCTCTCTAACCCTCCCGTCATGGGAGAAGTTAGGAGGGGATCTTAGATGCGCCCGAGAAGAGGGACGCTTGGATCCCATGGTTTTACCCCTGTGGGAACTGATTAGGGCTTGTCTGACGGACGAACAAACCCCTGGGCTTTGTTCAGCCCGACAGGCTCTTGACAAAGCTCGATCCGAGTGCTCGGAGGAGCCCGAAGTCACACCTGACTTTGGGCCTCCAGAGAAACACAAGGGCTCCGAAGCTCGCGACCCATGGTCGCCCCCTTCAGGGCGCCAGGCCCTACTGCACCGCCGTGGCCGGAAGAGGAGTTGCTCCCTGGGCTGCCACCTCCGCCCGTGGCCGCCGGAGGGCGCCCACAATCCATGGCACCGCCCTGGTTAGAGGGAGAGCTACTTCCTGGGTTGCCTTCTGCGCCCCCATCTGGGGAGGGAGGAGGACGTTCCTTCCACCAGAGGGTATGGTCACGGCTTCCCTTTGAGTGTTCCGGTCTCCATGCATTCCCCGTAGCCCTTAGAAATTAAACAACTTAAAGCTATCAAGGACGCAGTTTCAGCTTATGGGCCCAATGCGCCATTTACCATGGTGCTTTTAGAGGCATTGGCAGGTCTGTGTGATCTCTTCACCTCAACAATCTATTGGTGTTAACCCAAGAGGACTGCACCCCAATCATATTTGGCAAATGGATGTTACACACATCCCAGAATTCGGAAAACTCAAATATGTACATGTTTCGGTTGACACCGCTTCTCAGGTTATGTTTGCTTTGGCAGAACCCGGAGAAAGGGCCACCCACGCTATTAATCATTGCCTGGCAGCCTGGGCTGCTTGGGGAAAGCCCAATATATTAAAAACAGACAATGGTCCTGCCTATACCAACAAAATTTTTATGACATTTTGTCAACAAATGGAGGTCACTCTTAAACATGGCATTCCTTACAACCCCCAAGGACAAGGCATCATTAAACGATCCCATCGGACACTCAAGGGTGTCTTACAAAAACAAACGGAGGGAATAGGCCACGGCCTAACGCCCAAAGGAAGAATATCATTGGCACTCTTTACCATAAATTTTCTCAATTTAAACCACAATAATCATTCCCCTGCCATGGAACATAGCAATCCGTCCCCAACCGACAAAGGGCTGGTTAGATGGAAAGATGTCCTTACAGGACAATGGATGGGTCCGGATCCAGTGGTTAGTTGGACCCGAGGTGCGGTTTGTGTCTTCCCACAGGAACCAGGTCGCGAGCCGCTGTGGGTCCCAGAAAGATTGACGCGAGCAGTAAACTCCCCACCAGTTCCTGATAAAGCACAGGAGGATAAGCCCACGGACACAAGTCAACTCGACCCTTCTGGGACCGACGCTCAGCGCCCGAGACCATCTACAAACTAAAATGTCTGGTTTGGAGCTTTTTCTATTCTGTGGGTTCCTATTAATCACCCCTGTTCGCACAAATTTGACCAACACTGTTAAAAATATGACAGCTTGGCTGCAAGACACCTACCTACCTAAGTTTCACAATTTGTCCCTCATAGTTGGTCAGGAATTTGACAATATGGACGGTATCCAACTAGGTCCAGTCAGGGGTTCTCCTGGCCCAACCTGACTACTTGGATCCTGATTGCCGTGGCCATCTTAGTGGGGCTTGTGGTTATTAAATGCTTGTTAGATCGCCTCATACAAACTCAGCAGCAGGTTAAGATCACAGCCATGGCAGCCATGCAAATGGCAGCAGGTGGCCCATCAGGCCAGCAGGCCGCTGCATATCTCCTTCACATTGCAGAACATCAGCAATAAGAGCTGAGTGGGCAAGCCAATGACGGGTAAGACGGGAAAAGCCCTCCCGGTCAACCTAAGACAGGCTCCACTCAGATATACATGGCCTATAAGGCCAGGGGTCCCTCCCGGAGTCAAATTATTGGCATTGAGATGCGAGACCAAGGGTACTGCAGTGCCATCCGCCCCAAAGGTTGGGGGGAAGGAAGGAATGAATGTCTATATGCATCCAGGTTTGGTTCACAAAAGCCTGGCCCTGCAAAAAAATGAACCACTCACCTTGAGCATGGTCCTGGCGCAAGGATATGCACAAAACAGGGTGATGCACAGCAGGGTATAGACCTCTACATTCTCTCATGCCTCGGCCTACAAGGTAGGCCCACTCCTAGGTGTCTAACAGCAACAAGGTCATAGACACCTTGGAGGGACCCACAGACCATCCTATTTTAATAAATAAAAAAGGGGGAGATGTGGGAAGCCGCCTATGATGGCACCCATTTCCTGCTTCCGGGTTCTTCCCGGCCTGAACAAGCCCGCCAAATTGTCATGTCTGCCCAGTTACCCGTGACGCTAGCCTATCAGCTTGTTAGACGCGCTTCTCTGTGATTGGATACTGCTTCCCCTTATAAGAGGTTGTTCCTGCCCCAACGGGCGGAAGAGGAACCAACGTTGAGGGTGGCGGACCTTGTTAGGTCCGGTTCGCTGTACGCAATAAAGTTTGAGAGCTGATCCTGCTCGAGTTTGGTCTCCTGTCTCCCACGGCTCCGGTCAAAATAGAGCCAGTAATAACGATCCCTGCAAATAACTGTAGAACCGTGGTGAGTCTAGCAAGAGTGTGGGTGACCTCTTCCTGCACACAGAAAACATCAGGTAGAGTGAGGATGTGCCAATAATGACTACCCCAATTTGGAGAAAATCAAACTGCTTATGAGACACACAGGGACACAGTAGGGCCTCAGCCAACACAAACACTATAGAAAGGGAGATTTGGTGATGTGGAATAACCTGAAGACAAAGTAACAGCAGAAACTAAAAGTTGACCTACATCAATACTACTAGGCTTCTCAGCCCAGGAAGAATATAGGACTCACCGAGCAGGCTCTGCAGTGGGAAGTCAGGTGACTGGCCCACCTCTTCATTGAGGGGCCCATCAATTGGACAAACATCAACCTTACATCAGGGCCCCAAGATACACACTACCAACAGTGGACACTAGTGGGATTGAAGGACCAAATATTAACTCAAAAGGGAAAAATGGCAAAATGAAAAAGCAAATACAATCTCAGACATCTAGTATACCAGGAGTAAGTACAGGAGACACTAAATAGAGGACTTCAAAAGTAATGCACAGGAAATCACTGAGAAGATAGCGAATGAAATAAAAAAAAATCATGAGTCCATAGAGGAAATCAAATTAGAAGTTCTCTCCCATTTAAAAATAGAAATAACAATCTTAGTAAAGGAGTTGCTGAGTGCACATAAAGAAGAAATAGAGAAAAAAGTACAGGAGCGTGGGAAGCTGATTGAAACTTTGAATGAACAATATAGAAAACATGCAGAATTCAAGAAACAAACTCAAAGAGAAATCTAAGAAACAAAATATTCTATTCAAAGCTGGAGAAACTGTTTAAATGAAGCTGAGGATAGGAATTCAGACCTTGAGGAAAGGATCACAATTAGTGATCATGAAAGGATAGAATTTAAAAAATAACAAAGCAGCAATAAGTGACAATCCAGCAGCTTCGAGATGATGCCAAGAGAAAAAATATAAGATTATTAGCCATTAGTGAAGATGCAGGAGTCAATGCAAATGACATATCTAAAATACTCACAGAAGTAATAGAAGAAGATTTTGCAAATGTGGGCAAAAATCTGATATGCAGATAAGTGAGGCATAAAAAATGTCAAACAGTCAGAACCAACATAAATCTACACCCAGACATATAATAATTAAGATCTCATACATACAGCATAAAAACAGAATACTAAAAGCTGTTAGATGACAGACACAACTCACCTATCAAGGAAAGCCAATTTACACAGCAGACTTTTCAGTACAAACTCTCAAGTCAAGATAGGCTTGGAGTGAGGTATTTCAAGCCTTGAAACAAAAGAACTTTCAACAACTTTGTACCCAGCAAAACTTTCATTCAAGTTTAATGGAGAAACAACATACTTCCATGACAAAGAACAGAAGAGATTCAAGTCCACCAAGCCAACCCTAAAAAGAATATTGAAAGATATGCTAGATAGAGATAAAAATGATCACAGTCCCCAGAAGAACAATAGAAAGAAGCCACCAGGTAAGACAAGCAATTAAACAAGAGGGAAAAACAGAAAGCAAACAGCTGGAACATAACATGGCAAAGTCGAGCCAGTACAAATCAGTGATATCCATAAATGTAAGTGGTTTCAATTCACCCATCAAAAGAAACAGGTTAACAGAATGGATCAAGAAACATGATCCCACAATATTCTGTATACAAGAAACATATCTGATCCAAAAGGAAACTCATAGATTAAAAGTCAAAGGATGGAAAACAGTGTTTCATGCAAGATGAATCCAGAAAAAAGCAGGAGTAACTGTTCTATTTGCAGACAATGAAAACTTCAAACCTAAAATGATTAAAAGAGATAAAGTCACTACTTATTCATTAGTGGAAAAATTCAAGAGGAAGACCTAACAATTATAAATATATGCACCATATGCAGGAGCACCCAACTCTATGAGACAGATACTAATGGATATGAAAAACTAAATACACAAGGACACAATTATAAGGGGACCTTAACAGCTCATTGTCACAAAGAAATAGATTAACTAGACAAAAAGTCACCAAAGAAATAATAGAACTGCGTCATACCTGGGAGCAATTGGACTTAGTAGATGTTTACAGAGTGTTCCACTAGACCACATCAGAATACACATTCTTCTCAGCTGCTCAAGGGACATTCTCGAAAATAGATCATATATTATCCTATAAAACATTCTTAAGTAACTGCAAAGTTATTGAAATTACCCCATGCACACTATCTGACCATAGCACACTGAAATTGGAAATTAATGGCAAAACAAATTGCAAAACCTTCATAAATACATGGAAATTAAATAACCTTTTGAAAAACCAGTAGGCTACAGATGAAATTAAAGAAGTAATAAATCAATACCTACAATTCAATGAAAATACAGAAACAATGTACTGTAACCTGTGGAATGAAATGAAAGTAGTCTTAAGGGGGAAATATATAGCCAGAAATAGTCATATCAAAAAAACAGAATGAGCACAAATAAACAACCCAATGCTTCATCTCAAGCTTCTAGAAAAAGAAAAGCAAGTTAAACCCAAAGCTCATAGAAGAGAGGAAATTGTAAAGATTAGAGCAGAAATCAATGCAATTGAAACAACAACAACAACAACAAAAGTTAATGAGCCAAAAAGCTGTTTTTTAAAAGAGAATAAACAAAATTGAGAAACCTCTAGCTAATCTCATAGAAAAAAAGAAAGAAAAAACCTAAACTCACTCAATCAGGACTAAAAAGTGGGAAATTACTACAGATCCCACCGAAATGCAAAAGATCATAAACACCTACTTTGAAAACCTCTACTCACATAGAAAGGAAAACACAGAGGAAATAGACAGATTTCTAGAAATATGTGAACTACCAAAGCTCAATCAAGAAGATATAGCAATTTTAAATAACCTAATATAAACTATTGAAATTGAAAACATAATTAAAAACTTACCGATAAAGAAAAGCCCAGGTCCTGATGGATTCACAGCTGAATTCTACAAGAAATGTAAAGACATTTTGATGCCAATGATCCTTACACTCTTCAATGAAATTGAAAAGGAAGCATTCCTCCCTACATCATTCCTGGAGGCAAGTACCACTCTCACACCAGAACCAGAGAAAGACCTAACCAAAAATGAGAACTGTAGGCAAATCTCACTAATGAACATTTATGCAAAGATTCTCAATAATATACTGGCAAATAGAACGTAGCAAATCATCAAGAAGATAATACATCATGACCAAGTAGGACTCATTCCAGTAATGCAAGGATGGTTTAAGATATGGAAATTAATAAATGCAATACATCACATCCACAGAGCCAAAAACAAAAACCACATGGTCATCTCAATAGATGCATAAAAGCTTTTGATAAAGTCCAACATCTGTTCATGATAAAAACTCTTCAGATACTCACAATACACTGTATCTACCTCAATCTTATAAAGGCCATCTATGACAAACCAACAGCCAACATTATACTAAATGGATAAAAATTGAAAGCTTTCACTTTAAAATCAGGAACAACACAAGAATGTTCACTATCACCACTCCTATTCAATAGAGTTCTAGAAACATTAGCCAGGGTAATTAGACAAGACAGAGAAATGAAAGAAATAAAGATAAGAAAGGAAGAAATTAAATTATCATTATTTGCAGATAACATGATACTCTATGCAGGAGACCCAAAAATCTCCATTGAAAGACTACTAGAGGTAATCAACAAATTCAGCAGTGTAACTGGATTCAAAGTCAAGACTTAAAAATCAATAGCGTTCCTGTACACAAACAAAAAACTCAGTGAGAGAGAAATTATGGAAATATCACCCTTCACAGTAGCATCTAAAAAGTGAAATACTTAGGAATCAACCTAAGAATGTAAAAGACCTATATGCTGAATATTATGCTGCTCTAAAAAAGATTGAAGAGGATATTAAAAAATGGAAGGATATTCCTTGCTCTTGGCCAGGAATAACCAACATTGTGAAAATGGCCATACTCCAAAAACAGTCATACAGATTTAACACAATCCCAATCAAAATACCATTAACATACCTCACAGAACTAGAGAAAACACTCCTAAAATTCATTTGGAAACAGTAGCACCCTAGAATAGCAAAGGCTATTTTCTGGGCAACAAAGGCAAAGCAGGAAGCATCTGAATTCCAGACTTGAAACTATACTACAAAGCCACAGTGATAAAATCAACATGGTCCTGGCAAAGAAATAGACCTGTAGATCAATGGAACAGATTAGAAGATGCAAGAACAACCACAAAGACACTCAGCCACCTGATATTTGACAAAGGGTTAAACGTGTTCTCTGGAAGAAGGATAGTCTCTTTAATAATTGATGTTGGAAAAATTGGCTCTCCACATGCCAAAGACTGAAACTAGATCCATGCCTATTACCATGCACAAAACTAAATTCTAAATGGATCAAAGATCTAAACATTAAGGGGCTGGGGATTTAGCTCAGCAGCATAAGCGCCTGCCTTGCAAGCAGGCAGTCGTGAGTTCGATCCCTGGTACTGATAAAAAGGAAAAAAGACAAAAAAAAATCTAAACATTAAAAGAGGAACACTAAATCTAATGGAAGACAAGGTAGGTAGAAGTCTTGGAGACATAGGGGTAGGAAAAGAATTTATGAACAAAACGCAAACTGCATGGGAAACACTTCAAAGAATCAACAACTAGGATTTCATATTATTGAAAAGTTTCTGCACTTCAAAAGAAATCACCAGCATAGACAAAGGAAAACTCACAGAATAGGAAAGAATTTTAGCCAACAACCCCTCAGACAAAGGACTTATATTCAGAACATAGAAAGGATTAAAGAACGTCAAGTCCCCCAAATTCAAAGACCCTTTCCAGAAATGAACATCTGAGATGAACACACAGTTCTCAGATGGAGATATACAAATGACAAATAAATACTTGAAGAAACATTCACCATCACTAGTCGTCTGAGAAATATAAATTAAAACAACATTGAGATTTCAGCTTACTCTGGAAAGAACAGCTGCCATCAAGCTATCAACTGATAACAAATGTTGGCAAGGCTGCAGGGAAAAAGGAACACTGCTCCACTGTTGGTGGAAGTATAGACTGGTGCAACCAATATAAAAATCAGTATGAAGATTTGTCAGAAGACTAAGATTGGAAGTTCCATTCAATCCAGCTATTCCCCACCTGGGTATTTTCCCAGAAAAATTGAAAAGATCATATTACATTGATGTATGGGCACCCATGTTCATAGCATCACAATTTGTAGTAGCTAAATCTTGTAAACAACCAAGGTGCCTACAAACCACAGAGTGGATGAAAATGATGTGGTATTTTTATATAATGGAATATTACTCAGCTATGAAAAAGGATGATCCTGAGGCCTTTATAGGTAAATGGAGACAACTGTAGACTATCCTCATAAGTGAAATAAGTAAAAATCATATTTATAAATATCATATTGTATCTCTATTGTAAAAAGTAATAAGAAATGTCGGAGTAACATAACCCTAAATGTGTATTTGCTTTGTAAAAAAGAGAAGAAAAGAAAGTGCTCTAAAGGATATACCTGCATATATGTTTAAGTGTGTAGGATTGATAACCATATTACTAAGTTTTTGTTGGATCATTGAACAGAACTGTTTACAGTCTCGCTGTTTGAATGTCCACTTTGTATGCTTTTTACTTTTGTAACTTGAACAACTATTTCTAAGAGGACAATATGTAATTTATTTTTTTTATTTAAAGAGAGAAGAAAGAAAAAAAAAGAAAGGACATCAAAAACAATGCAGTAAAAGGGTTCAAATATTACAGTATTTCAAGAAAAAAATATATACAGTACGAAATCACCAGTTAAGAGGTTACATATTATCTTCCCAGAAACAGTTGCCTGTATTACTGAATGAAGCATATAAAGTGGACATTCATACAGTGAAATTGGAGACAGTTCCATTCAATGATCCAACAAAAGCTCAGTTACATGGTTTTCCATCCTACACACTCGAACATACCTGTGGTGATATCCCTTAGTTCATCTTACTTTCCTTTATTTTTACAGTAACATTTAGACTTTTAGGGTTTTATTACTCTCACGGTTCTTATTACTCTTTTGAAGAGAATACAACCAAATGTGACTAAGCAAAACAGAGTCAGAACAGAAGGGTGGACATAGCACATGATGCAAAAATAGAATAGCGGGTGATCAATAGTGGTTACCATTGTGCCTCTTGCTATTTTTAAATTGAGTTGTCTATATCATCAGGTGTAATAAAATTGATCAAAACAGTACAAAACAAAACCAATAAAATCTACACTGAAGATCTTACAGGACTTCAAAAAAAGGACAATAGTCCATCCATATTGGGCATCATAGTATATCTTATTGCCTTCAAAGTGGTTGCCTATACCCTCAAACTTGATACTATCAAACAAAATAGAATATAGAATAATCAGACAGAACAAGATGGGGAGAGCAATACTGGGGTTCAAGTCAGGTTAAGAGGACAACAAAAAAGTTACTATAATATGTCCCATTATTTTTAATTTAGTTCTCACTTAATTAAAAAACTGAGAGAAAATAGATTAATCTAAAAAGGGGGGGATTGAGATAAGAGAGGACATTGTAATAGAACAATGCAGGGCAGAACCAAGCAATTCAAGCACCATTGTGTTTCACCACCAGATAATCTAACATAGTAGTAGTCGCCATAGTGCCTCTTTCCTTAAATTATTTGAGTGTAACTTTGTATGCCATAATATCAAGCATATCAAGACAGTGTGAAGCCTTTCGAGAGAATGCAAGAATTACAGTGTATTTAGAACCTGCTAATAGAAAATGAACAACCGTTTCTATATTATCTCTTTGCCTATAAAGAATTTTGTTTATACTGTTGCATATAGTGAAATATAGTAAGATACAACATGTTAAAACCAGTGGAAACAGATGTGCTATAGCTTGATGGGACTTCAAAACAAGATAACATTAAATCAGCACTAGCTTTTATGTTGTGTTGCTTTCTTCAAAATAGCTATTTGTGCTATTATAGATACTAAAATCAAACAACCCAGGTTAAAACCATTGTGGTTAATGAGTGAAGACATTAAATGGCTTCAAACAAATATGATTGGGAATCATGATTACCACATACTTCTATGTATTTTTACCATTTCTTACACTAGAGAAACTATTCCGTATTTATACACATGAGTTTGATTTATTTCACTTATGAGTATGGTCTCAAGCTGCATCCATTTATTTATAAATCTCTCAATGAGGTCATTCTTTATAGCTGAATAGTACTCCATTATATAAAAATACCACAACTTTTTTATCTATTCGTCAGTCGATGGACACTTAGGTTGTTTCCAAGATCTGGTTATTACAAATTGTGCTGCTATAAACATGGGTGCACATATATCACTGTGGTGTGATGCTCTCAGTTCTTCTGGGAATATGCCCAGAAGTGGTACAACTGGGTCATATGGGGCTTCCAGTCTTAGTTTTCTGAGAAATTTCCAGACTGACATCCACAATGGTTGCACTAGTCTACACTCCCACCAACAGTGCAGGAGAGTTCCTTTTTCTCCACAGCCTCTTTAGCATTTGTTATTGGTGCTTTTCTTGATACTGGCCATTCTTTCAGGAGTGAGATGGAATCTCAGTGTGGTTTTGATTTGCATTTCTCTAATGACCAATGATGAACATTTTTTCATATATTTATTTGTCATTTGTATTTCTTCATCTGAGAATTATTTATTCATCTCAGATGCCCATTTTTGGATTGGGTATTTCAATTTTGGGGGTCTGACTTTTTTTAATACTTTATATATTTTAGACAGAAGTCCTTTGTCTGAGGGACAGTTCACTAAGATTTTTTCCCACTTTGTGGGGTTTGTTTTCACTCTGTTAGGGATTTCTTTTGACATGCAGAAACTTTTTAATAAGAGGTGATCCCAGTTATTGATTTTGGGAAGTATTTCCTGTGCAGTTTGAGTCCTGTTCATGAATTCTCTACCTACCCCTATGTATTCAAGGTTTCTACCCAATTTGTCTTCCAATAGATTTAGTGTTTCTGTTTTAATATTCAGATACTTGATCCATTTAGATTTTAATTTAGTACATGGTGGTAGACATGAGTCTAGTTTTAGTTTTTGACAAATGGAGAGCCAGTTTTTCCAGCACCATTTATTAAGAGACTGTCGTTCTCCCAAGTGAACATGATTGGCCCCTTTATCGAAGATAAGGTGGTTGAGTGTGTTTGAGTTGTGGTTGTATCTTCTAATCGATTCCACTGATCTTCAGCTCTGTTTTGGTTCCAGTAACATGTCGATTTTACTATGGTTGCTTTGTAGTATAACTTCAAGTCAGGGATTGTGATACCTCCTGTCTTGTCTTTGCTGCTTAGGACTGTCCTTGCTCTTCCAGGTCTCTTCTCACTCCAGATGAATTTTAGGAGTGATTTCTCGAGTTCTATGAGGTATGTTGATGGTATTTTTTTGGGATTGCATTAAATCTGTATAAAAGTTTTGGGAGAATGGCCATTTTCATGATATTTATTCTTCCTATCCATGAGCAAGGGTTGTTTTTCCACTTTCTGAGATCACCTTCAATTTCATTTTTCAGTGTATTATAATTTTCCCTGTACAGGTCTTTCACTTCTTTTGTGAGAGTAATTCCTAGATATTTCATTTCATAGTAATTCCTGTGATATTTCATTCACATTTGCTAGTGTGAAGGGTGTGGCTTCTCTTATTTCTCTTTCTGTGACTTTGTTGTTAGTGTATAAGAATGCTTTTACTAAATTTATTTATTATATCTAGCAGTCTTTCAATGGAGTTTTGGGCATCTTCTATATAGAGTATCATGTCATCTGCAAATAATGATAGCTTAACTTCTTCTTTTCCAATCTTTATGCCTTTTATTTCTCTCTCTTGTCTAATTGTTCTGGCTAGTATTTCCAGTACTATATTAAATAGGAATGGTGATAAGGGACATCCTTGTCTTGTGCCTGATTTTAAAGTAAAGGTCTTCAATTTTTGGCCATTTAGTATGATATTAGCTTTTGGATTTTCATAAATGGCCTTTATTATATTGAGGTAAAGACCATCTACTCCAATTTTCTGCAGGGTTCTTATCATGAATGAATGTTGGACCTTATCAAAAGCTTTTTCTGCATTTTTGGAAATGATCATGTAGTTCTTACTTTTGGCTCTATTGATATGGTGTATTACATTTATTGATTTATGTATGTTGAACCATCCCTGCATGCCTGGGATGAATCCCACTTGGTTATGGTGTATGATCATCTTGATGATTTGCTGCATCCTATTTGCCAAATTTTATTGAGGATTTTTGCATCTGTGTTCATTAGGGAGATTGGTCTATAGTTCTCTTTTTTAGTTGGGTCTTTCTCAGGTTTTGGTACTAGAGTAATATTTGCTTCCAGGAATGACTTAGGGAGGATTGCTTCCGTTTCAATTTCATTGAATAGTTTGCGGATTATAGGCATTAAGTCATCTTTGTATTTCTTGTAGAATTCTGCAGTGAATCCATCTGGCCAGGGCTCTTCTTTGTAGGTAAGGATTTAATTACATTTTCGATTTCATCAATAGAAATTGGATTATTCAGTAGTTTTACATCTTCATGACCTCACTTTGGTACTTCCTATGCTTCTAGGACTCTGTCTATTTCCTCTGTGTTATCAAACCTTTGAGAGTAGAGGTTTTTGAAATAGGTGTTGATGATCTTCTGTATTTCTATTGGGTCTGTAGTGATTTCACCTTTTTCATTCCTTATTGCATGAATTTGAGGTCTTTCTTCCCTTTTTAAATAAGGTTGGCTAGGGGCTTATCAATTTTATTTATTCTTTCAAAGAACTAACTCTGTGACTCATTGATTTATTGCATTGTTTTCTTAGTCTCTGTTGCATTGATTTCTGTTCTGATTTTTATTATTTCCTGTTTTCTTTTGGCTTTCAGCTTGCCTTCTCTTCTTTTTCTAGATGTTTGAGGTGTAACATCAGGTTATTTACTTGTATTCATTCTGTTTTCCTGATGTATGAACTCAGTGCAATAAATTTTCATCTGAGGACAGCTTTTATTGCATCCCTCAGATTCCAGTAAGTTGTATTTGTGTTTTTATTTTCTTGTAGGTAGTATTTAATTTCTTCTTTGATTTCCTCTGTCACCCACTGATTACTCAAGAGTGTGTTATTTAGTTTCCATGTGTTTGTGGGAATTTCATAGTATCTTTTATCATTAACTTCTAATTTCATAGTGCTATGGTCTGATAGCATGCAAGGGATGATTTCAACCCTTTTGGGTTTATTTAGATATGTTTTGTGAATTAATATATGGTCTTTTTAGAAAATGACCCATGAACTGCTGAGAAGAATGTGTATTAATTGTTGTTGGGCAGAATACTCTGTATATGTCTTTTAAGTCCATTTGTTCACAAGTGCAATTCAGTTCTTTTATTTCTTTGCCTATTTTCTGTCTGGTTGATCTGTCCATTGGTGTCAATGGTGTGTTAAGATCTCCTATTAGAATTGTGTCACTGTTAACTTTGTATTTCTGTTAGTACTTGTTTTATATAACTGGGTGGTTTGGAATTTGGTGCATATATATTTAAGATAGTTATCTCTTCCTCTTGGAATTTTCCCCTAACCAGTATGTAGTGACCTTCTTTATCCCTTCTGATCATTATTGGCTTGAAGTTCACATTGTCTGCAAACAGAATAGCTACCCCTGCTTTTTTTGGGTTAATGTTTCATGAAGTATTGTTTTCCATCCTTAGACTTTCAGTCTGTGGTTATCCTTTTGGGTTAGATGGGTTTCTTGTAGACAACATATGGTTGGATTTTGTTTCTTGATCCATTTTGCCAGTCTGTTTCTTTTAATTGGTGCATTGAGACCATTTACATTAATGGTTAAAACTATTATATATTGGTTTATTGTTGACATGTTATCTTTCTGCTGTTGCATCTTTGTTCTTCTGTTGTGTGTAATTGTCTGCTTTGTTTAGTGGCTTTTTCCTAGAAGCATCGAGGCTGTCTTTCAGTATTTTTGCAGGGTTGGCTTGGTGGTCATGTAGTTTTTCAGCTGTTCTTTGTCATGGAAGTGTCTTATTTCTCCATCCATTTTTAAGGACAGTTTTACAGGATACATCAGCCTAGGTTGGAAATCATTTTCCTTTAGGATCTGAAATACTTCACTCCATGCTCTTCTTGACTTTATTGTTTGTGCTGAGAAGTCTGATCTGATTCTGATAGGTTTTCCTTTATAGGTGATCTGTCTTTTCTCTCTTACAGCTTTTAATATTCTATTCTTTTGTTTGATTTCTGAGATGGCCATTACTATGTGTCTGGGTGTAGTTTTATTTTGGTTATGGCTATTTAGAGTTCTATATGTTTCATTGATGTTGATATCGGTTTCCAATCTCATGTTTGGGAAATTTTCAGCTATTACTTCTCTAAATATCCTCTTGACATCCTTTAGGTTGTTCCCTTCTTTTTCATTTATCCATATTAACCTTATGTTGTTCCTCTTTGCATCATCTTGCAGGTGTTGAATTGTTATTTCCTGATTTCTTGTTATTTTTAAAAGATCTTTCCTTTCCTGTTCACTGGCTGCAATCTTGTCTTCAAGGTCTGAAATTCTATCTTCACATTCATTGAGGTGGTTTTTACAATTTTTGATTTCCTGTATATCTCTTTGCATCTGCTTTATATATTCTGCTTGTTTCTTATATTGTTCATCTAGGGATTCTATATTTTTGTTTATCTCCTCAAATTTTTAAACTGTGTCTTCTTTAGATATGTTCAGCATCTCCTTCATTTCTTCTTTTACCTGAGACATTATTTCTTGCTTGATTTCCTTTAAGGCTTCCCAGAGTTGCTTCTTTATTTCAGTTACTATTATTTCAGGTATTTCAGGTATGTGGCATATTTCTTCTATGCACATGGCTCCTAGGCTTTCTTGGGATAGGCTGGATGTTTGAGATAGCATTTTGATCTTTTATTTTGTCATTTTCCTATGTTTTTTGAGCTTCAAGTGTTGTTCCAAGTCAAGTAGAGAGGTCAGCCAGGCTGGAACAGAATTCCTTGCCCCCTCCTCACTCACTGATTTTGACAGGAAGCTGGATCCTTGGCCCCAGGCAAATAAAACAGTTCGCCGGCCTAGGGCAGGGTTCCCTGCCTCCCCTGGTCTTACTGGACCAACAGAGAGCTGCAGCCTGGCCCCCAGACCAAGAGGAGAGTTCCACACCTCTGCTGGACTTACTGACCCACAGGAATGACAATATGTTATTTATAAACTAATGACTTTTTCCTGTTTATTTTTTGAAATTGTGTATTATTTGTACCCCTTTTCTGTTTTGTTTTTTTCTTTTTTTCTCTTTAAATAATAAAAGATATCTGAGCAAGAAAGCATTTAGTATTTCATCATGATGGAAGATGTCAGCTGAAGATCTTTTTTATATTTCCTTTCATTTACCTGATTTCCTTTCATTTACCAAATTCTTTTTTGTGTTTTGGGAGATTTTCATTAAGTTTTCTTCTAGTCTTTAATATGGTAAATTTCTAAATTTAATTGTTGGATATCAGAAAACCCTATTTTTGTTGAAATAATGTTTTCTTCACATGGTATATTATAATGTTTAGATATTTCTGGATTTGATCAGACATGCTTCTATACTGCTAGATTTATTTTAAAACACTTGATTTGTCTATAATGAAGTTTAACTTGTGCTTGTTAAATAATTGAAAGGTTAAGGACAAGGGATGTGTATAATGCTGGTTATTTCTTACAAAAGCTAAACTTTGAAGTTGGGCATTATGTATTTGATGACTTTTCCTCTGTGCATTTCAATACCTTTTTCTTTTTAAATAATGGGCATACACAAAAAATTCAAAATTATGAGTATCAACAGTTCACAAAATCTTTTCTACCATACTTGGGTCATGCAAAAGAATGCAGGATACAGTATTTTCATTTTTTAAGAAAGCTTTTTTAAACACATGCATTCTGCAGAAAAAAAACCAAGATTTTCATGTAATACCTAACTCTCACCTTCCAAACTTTCCACAAGTAATCTTTCTAGACACTGATGCACAAATGTTTCTGCCAATCCATCCATCCATCCTTTATAAATATATTATCTATCCACTTTTGCATTTTCATGTAATATGCATATCTCCTGGACATTAAATTGTACAAAGGGCACTGTGTTTATTGCATAAGGGAAACAAACTACCTTTTACTTATTGTGAAGTTAATGAAATAAGTGAATAGTTATTTTAGTTTTTAAGCTCTGAAATAAAGATAAGTGCCTTGTAGAGGAACTTATTGATTAAAAGCCCATATTAATCTACTGAGTTTGTGATATGTCTTTAAAAATAATTTGCAACAGACTTTCATATTAAAACTGTTTTTTTCCTGTTTTGTAAATGCTTGAAATGTGGATATAAGTAATATGTGCAACAAATTTTCAATTTTTATTTAATAATAAATGATTTAAACTTGATTCTTGTTTCTTAAAGCTTACATAACATAAGGTACAAAGCATCTTTAAACTTTCAGTTTTGCATAAGATAATACTGTATTTGCTACTGAGAAGCAAAATGGTGCAATGAAAATACGGTAGAAAATTGTACCTGTCTCTTAACCATTGTCAACTTGACCGGAATAAGAGAATATTGTTGAGGTCACTGTGTAATGGGCTTCCTGTACTGTCACTGGATCAATCTACTGGCATTTATAACTCAATGTACTGTCAGGAACTGGGCCTCTTGCAGGAGGTGGAGCACTGAGTGAGCCTTTGAGGGGTATATATCTCACCGGAACCCCCTTTCAGTTGCCAGAGTCTCAGCAGCTTCACCCCATTGTGTCATTATGTTTCTGGCTTAGAGCCATAAGCTACTGGCTCCAGCCTCTAAACTGTAGGCCAAAATAAGGCCCCTTTTCCAGGTGTAGGTGTCAGGTATCCTCTCCCATCAATGGGGAAAGTAATGGATTTAAAAAAAATGCAAGAGCTACAAAGCTATGGTCAAATATGTACATTAAGATATAATATGTTCTGGATGTAAAAAGCTTATAGAATAGCAAAACCCTTCGAGGGTTCAGAGGATTCCAACTACACTATTGGGTCACCTTATACTGGATTAGTCCATTCAGATGTAAGATCTTGCTTCATTCATGAAATAATCACATGGTCCTAGAAACCCCATAATCTAACTTTTGACAGAGCTAAATTGGTGAAACCATCTTAAGTTCAGCATCTCTGATTTATCCATAATGGCAATAATTAAATTAATATAAAGATTCGTATAAGAGAAAATTACTAAATATGGGATGTAGTTTTTTAAAGTCCCAAATTGAAGATCTTTATGGCATATAAACTTCTCTATTGTTTGAAGGGTAGATATTTTTCTTTTGTATTGTCATTGTAGAATGTACATAGAGAGAGGTGGTTCACATTTACTTGATTAGTTTTTTCTTGAAATATCCCTATATGGTGTGCTTTCCAAAGACAATGTTAGGAAGAGTACTGAGATATTGCAAAGAAAAGTAAGATATTCTGACACTTCTGAAAGAGAGCAAAAAGACATGAGATGATTCCATTGTTTCTTATGATACTGGTAATTTTGCTTTTGTTAATTCATCAGTAGAGTGTCCCGTGCTTTCATGTTTTAACTGATTGGAGTTTCTCTTAAATGTATGCCACTTCTCTCCCTGCCAGGTTTTGTCACTGTGGCTCTTTTAATCTGCTTCATTACTTCTGTCCAACACCTTCAGCAACTGTAAGTCTTTCAGACTGGAAAGGGTGTACAGGGGTCAACTGCATGGACGGTTTGGGGAAAAATACCGATGATCATGTTGTGTAACTGCTGTTCAATTACGGAAACTTTATTTCACAGCTCCCTTCTGCTCAAGAACAGTGAGGGGAGAAAAAGATGTTAATGTGTTTGGATTACATTAAAGTTTTAAGATTAACTAAAAGAAAGGGAGGAAAAAGTGCTAATGGCAAGAGCACACGGAAGAGGCATTATTAGATTACTGCTAATGCACATAAAACATTGCCTATTAAAATCAGATGGCAGTTTTACGTCCTATTAAATATATTAAAGCCTTGCTTCAATTACAAATCCTTTTATATGCATGTTTTAACAAATACGTCTTTGATAATGGAATGAAGCTACAAGTTCTATGTGCCACACACAAGCTCTACTATGTAATACAGTGGCAAAGAAAAAAATTACTACTAGGAACAAACCACATTTTGCACTCTCCTTCAATTTATTTTCTTGTTTTATATCCTAGGATTTTCAAGTGAGCAGCTGTGTAGCAACTCAATTTAAGATCCTGAGCATCTGGGCTTGCAATAGCTAACTGCAATGTATCATTTTCACATGGTAATTTGTGGAATAAATTATGTCCTTGAGATGGAATATGAACAGAGACTGTTTGATTACCTCCACTTATGGCTTTAAGGAATAGTAACCTTACTAGAAATCCAATAGTGGTTAGATTTCTTAAAAATTAATAAATTTCTCATTCTGAATGTGATAGCATTAGCTTTATAGGAATTTGAATCACATTAGTCTTCAAATTTACAATACAACTTCTAGCTATGTAATTGTGGTACTCTCACTGGAGGGAAAATTGACAGACATGGTAGGGATTGTCTTTATTAGTTGGACACTAATATAGATTGAAAATGACATAAAGCATAATGCTCATTAATAAAATGCTGAATCTAAATGATTATTTGTCTTGAATATGAAGAATTAGTGTGTTGTCCACTACAGAAGGCTATTTTTTGGCAAAATCCAAATTTCATTTTATTCATGCTTTAACTCATAGGCAATTTTTTTCTTAAAGAAAGATCATCTATGCTTATAAATGTATGTCACATGTCACTAAAAACTGAAAGCAATCAATTAAATCTAATTGTTCTATTTCTCTATTAAAGAAAATTTCATAAAATTCAGTCAATTAGTTTCTCAATCAGTTTAACTTTCTTGAGACATTTGGAATATTTTCCTTCTTTTTCATCCTATGTGCTATTAGTTTCTGATGTTTTCAGGGTTAGAGTTCAAGGGCAAGGAAAGAAATAGAAGTGTCTCAATTTGTTTTCTTTACTACATGATTTTGTGCACTGGTTTGTACTTTCTTTCCTTGGAAGTACAAATTCATCTCTCTCAAAGGAGCTTTTTGTAAATTCTTTCGAAATGGCTGTGTCCCGTCATCATTTTGCCTTGAAGTATATGCACACTTTCCTTTTTGCATCTGTAAGTCTTCTCTCAGACTTCTGTTTCTGGGATCTAATACCTAAAGCTCTGTACTTTCAGTTTTAGAGTCTAGTCATCCAGCCATCATGTATATAGACACCATATTTTGTCTACACAAAATTCTTTATAATTTGCCTTTAAAACTCATACGAGTGTTGGTGAATTCTAAATTGGGGAAAGCATTTCTTTACTTTCTTTTTTGAGTTGCTTGTGCTTTAGATTTTTTAGAGAAATTATACAGCACTCCACTGAGTCCCAATTGCTGCAAGAGACACTAATTCCTCCTACTTGTTGCCTTAAATGTTTTCTGGTTTGGTTAGAGTTGAACAGAAATGCACACTTACCTTTCCCCATCAAAGCCCAGAGATTCATCACATCACAAAAGAATTCATTGAGCTGTAAATTAATTGCTTTTGTAAACTAAACTACAAAGGAAAATTTTTCTTTTCCCCTCTTAAGTAAAAGTAGAACTGATATAAGAACAGTGGAATAATGACATTTTCTCTCCCAAAGATGCCAGAATATACTATAATTCTATATCTATGGATATTAAACGTTTATTTCTCATTATTTGATTATTCCTTCATTTTAGCCATTT
Source organism: Cavia porcellus (assembly GCF_034190915.1). Taxonomy (NCBI): domain Eukaryota; kingdom Metazoa; phylum Chordata; class Mammalia; order Rodentia; family Caviidae; genus Cavia; species Cavia porcellus. Next base: position 41,532,906 of record NW_026947513.1, on the reverse strand, counting down.
TTATTTCATGTTTCTTATTGCTATTTAGCTTTCACAGACCTTTGTATTATTCAAGCCATCCCACTTTAATTATTGCATTAATTTTGCCATTTTTACACTTTCTTTTGATTTTGTTGCATTTATGTTTTGTTTTATAGTTCATTGCCAAATTAATTGTTGTTTGTTACTCATATTGTTTCTATATTATTTATACTTTCACCAGTGATCTTAGATGCCACTTTTAAGAAATAACAAATTTACATACATTTTACAGTTATAGATCCGTATTACTTTATTCTTTGTTCTGATTTACTGATTTTCCTTTTATTTACAAAATAATTCCATGTGGTCATAATAATAGAGAGCTTATAAAAAGTCTCATTTTCTGCTATGTCTACTCTGGTTTTTCCTTTGCCTTTTTGATTAATAATTATTGTTTAATTTTCCATCAAAATTTTATAACTACCTTTTTTTCTCCAGACAAAAATGAAAATGTAACCGTTTTTATTGTGAGCATTATACACTTTTAAAATAAGTTAAAAATGAAATTTCCAGAATTTATAGCTTCTACGAGGATATGATATGTTTTTCATGGGGGGGGGTTCACGCGATCAAATTCATAATGTCACATTTGCAGGCACTTGTGCCACTGAGCTAAACTGGACTCATGTTTTTCATTTTTTGTTGTTTCTTTTGTTTGCTTTTAGGATATTTTAATATTTAAAATCACATAGTCATAGAAATTTAACTGATTTCTTATGAAGTTTATGCTTTGATACTTGAGCACTTTACTATTGCAGATGTGATATTCATTCCTACTAGTCTGGTTATGAAATTTAATAAGACATGATGGATTTTTATATTAATTTCCTAAATTTAACTTTAGTAAATCATTTGGTCTATAATAGTTTCTTTTTAGTTGGTAGCAATTCATTTTCCTGACATACAATAACAAACTGTATCCCCTTCATATAAACCATTTCATCAGTACAGAATTTGGTAACATTGTATTTCACTATTTTTCTCTTGAAATGGTTGCATGAGTTATTAAACATAATTTTGGTTTGTGAAAAGTATGAAATCTTCATATAATTCTTAATGCTCCTATTACAATCTTAAGTTAGTATTTTATCTCAGGCTCCATTATATAAACTGTATCTTACAAACATATTTATTTTCAAATAATTGACTATGATTATAACACTTAGTCATCTCTATCTTTTCTACATATAAAAGAATCTATTTTAAATTTTAATGCTTGGAACTATTTGTTTATATTTTTTCAATTATCTCTTGTTTTTATGTATGTACACTTGATTGGCTGGGACAAATTGCTTCTTTGTTATTCTTTTCCTTAATTTTTGAATGTTGTGGTGGCCATCTCCACATATATAATATGTTATATTAATTTTCAGGCCATTTAGCAAGTCCGTAAACATTTTGTGGGACTTTGTATAATTGCATTTTTAAAATTTGTCAATATGATTAAAAATGAATACATCAAATTAGGCAATTTTTCTCTTAAACAGTTTTATTCCATTATTAAGTATTTTATAAATATTAGTTAATTTCTAATACTTTTCATGAATTTTGTTTTTATGGGTGTTCTTCCCTCTGCCAGATTTATTTAATGCTTCTGCTCATTGGATGGAACTCATTTGGGTTCTTGATTGTCACCTCTCTTGAAATGGGCAATAATAAATCATTTTACTCTTGAAGAAGACTCAGGATTAAAACTATTTAGTTTCCTCAATGTATATATGAAGAATTTAAAGTACATAAAATTTTGGTAAATGATAAGAGAACAAATTTTAGAATTCAGGTCTCCTGAGCCTATAATTTTTTGCTTTTTATGTTTTTTGTCTCCCTACGTAATTCAGACTGGTCTGGAACTCACTGCTCTAACCAAACCCAGGCTGCCTGGAAGCCCTCTCTCCTTTCCGCAGGCCCAAGTGCCGGCATTGCAAGTGTGTGTCCTCCCACCAGCTGTGCATTTCTTAACTCCTTATAGTTCCTCACAAATATTTAGGATTATTTGGATTCTTATACTTTTTATCAGTTAGAAAACATACTGAACACAACAGTGTTGCTCATCGGAATGAAATGATGAATTAAATTTTACAATTTTTCATCTTGGGTATTGTACTTGTGAAATTTAAAAGTATTTTATTTAATTTCTATTTCCTAATGCCAAGAAATACACTAATTGGAAGAAAATCTGAACAAATGAACATGATAGTTAATAAAAAGATTGAAAGTGATCGAAAGGAATGCACAAACCTAATTAAATTTATCTTAAATTGTTTAATCTAACTTTATCCCTCGATCTGTCAAATGATATATAAGATTAAAAAACAGTGAAATGACAGGATTTGTTACCTTGCTTACTGAAATAATGTGCACCTTCTAATGGTAAATTCTATTTTTTATTATTCCTCAGTGTTCTCTCATTTAAAACAAATGGCTCAGTGAATAGTGGACATTTCTCTAATAGCAGAATCTTCCCGTTCAATTTCTTTTGCTTTTTCTTACCCATGCATTTTAGAAAGATAAACATATAAATATATTACTTTGATATATTTTTTCATTTAAGCAAAATGAAATCAGAAAATAAAATTCTATCTCACCAAAGCTAATTTTAAAAAAAGAAAATTGGAAAATTAACCCAGCATAAACAACATTAAGTACATGGGATTATAAGATTCTTTTAGTCTTCAGAATTTTATGTTTGTTGATTTTTGAGACACAGTCTTGCTGGGCAGTTAAGGCTGATCTTGAACTATCTTTGTAGCCCAGACTGGCCTCAAACTCATGGCAATCCTGCTGCCGCAGCCTTTCAAGTGCTGAGATTACAGGGGTACACGTCTTCCTAATTCTTGGTTGAGGAAATTCTTCAAAGGTAGATTTGCTTTTTCTAAGAATAAACAGTGTGTAAGCAATCACTGACAATAAGGTGGGAGATACTTAGAACATTGTTTTCTTTTGACATCATGGTATATGTTGCCTTTCAAGCCATGACAGTGACAGGAAATGTTTCATGATGCCTAGGGTCCCCAGTTTCTCTGCCTAGATTATGAGCTCCCCAGCATGGCCTGTAGCAAAACTACCCTTTGGATTTTAATCTTTCTAAAGTTGGTACAGTATGGTCATTACCTACTCAAATTACTTTGTATGTATCCTAAGAAGGGCTATCATTTCCAAAATGTGCATCAAGACACACCAGACTCAAAAGTAGTATGAAAAAAATAAAATTCGAGGAGTGATTATATCACAGGTAGAGAATGGTGCTTTTGAAGGTGTGAACACCCAAAGAAATTGTCATGACTTTTCACTTAAAACTGTAACTCAAACCTCTCCTTGCACAGGGTGGTGCTACAGTCAGTCTTTGTTAGTGCAGAATTCCATTAAATCGTGACACTGGGCAAAGGCAAACTACCTGCAAGGTCAGAGATCCCCTTCCTTTGCAGCATAATCAGTGTTTTATGACATCTCTACTTTTTCTTGATAAGTAGGGCTAATTAATTCAAATTTTGTGCTACAGCTACATCATTCCATGATTTGTTCTTCTTCGATCACTTTGCTATGAATAATCTCCTTGGGTGACTGTGATTTTGGATTGCAGGAAATGCTAATATAGCAAGAATAAAAGCTCATGAGACTGTGCCCGTTATTCAGGCTACTTGTGCCTTTCAGACATGTTCGGATCTGGTTGGCTCTTCCTATTCTTGTGTTCCTTTTTGTGCAGTGCTGCAGCGAGGCCCAAGTTGATGGCGTGCTGGTTATATAATACCTGACTCCTAATAGGCTGTTCATATTACATGGAAACGGGATCATGTTCAAGTCTTTAGTCTCCATTAAAGACCATTAGTGAATCAGAAACTGTTTCAGAGCAAAAGAGCTATCAGCAATAAATGGCACGATTTTCTTTCAAATCCTCAGGGTCTATCTTGTTGTCGGTGCTAGGGGGATTCCTTATCTGCTGCAAATACTTCAGACAATTGTGCATCTGTTAGATCGTAATGCCACAATGTCAAACTCATTTGTCCAAGAGGCTAAATCTATTTAAAAACTCATGAATGAAGCTTCAAAATATTTTACGAAGGTCTTAGCAAATGAAGTCCTACAAATAAAATGTACTGTTACCAAGAGGAATTCATTCCAGGAATTCAAGTTTGGTTTGGCTTTTAAAACTAAATGTAAATGATTTGATAATCATACTATTACTATCATTTGATGTTCTATGAGTTTATTGTTTTCAACCACTTAATATTTTTCTGTCTCACAAATATATCCTAAGTCTACTGTTTTGTTATCAACAGTCCAATAGACAAAGAAATATTATACTTAGGGGCTGGGAATTTAGCTCAGTGGCGTAAGTGCCTAATTGGCAAGCGCGAGGTTGTGAGTTTGATCCCTGGTACGAAGAAAAAAAAAAGCATTTTAAAGAAATATCATACTTAATATAAACAATTACAGCAGGCTATTAACAACCAGCTGTGTAACATTTCTATTGTTTCACTTTCTATTTTTTCAAGTATAACTGGTATCATAATGTTCTATTATTATAATGTTCCAGTAGCTTCTGTCACATTAAAAAATGACAAAAATCCTGTCCTTAATATCATGATATACCTGAGTGATTTGGCTCCTGGCACTTACATAAGTTTTCAAATTTATTAATGTATTCTACTGTCTTTGTTGTTTCTCTAAAGTAGAAAAGTAATTGCATAAAGTTTGGAGAAGAGTAACATCTTTTCAGGTTATTTATGTTAGAAATTTATGGCTCATCTTTCATTTATATATTTTATAAGAATTACTTCTCTATAAAAGTGCACCACGTCATTAACTAACAATTGAACCACTTTTTATTTTCCTTCCCTGCACTTTTTATCTGCCCGACATTCTATTTTCAAACACTATGTGATCTGAGCTTTGTGACATTCCACACTATTTTGAGACAGTTCTGCACTGTCTTTAAGTAAAGAGTAACTTCAGTGCATGCTTGGAGACTCTCTCTCTCTCTCTCTGTCTCTGAATCTGACTCTATTTCTCTGCCTTTATCTCTCTGCCTCTTTCTGTCTCTCTCTCTGCCTCTACCTCTCTTTCAGCAATTCCTCTGTTATAGAAGCTTTTCTTGCCAAACTGTTTATTCTCTGCTTATAATATGATAACAGAAAAATACATTTCACTTAATAGGCATCCAATAAATAAATAAATACCTAATGCTTTATGAATTCTCAGAATTTTGTGAATAGTTGCTCAGTTAAAATGCAGTGAATTTTATGTATTTTCACAAAATCGCACAATATCCTATTAGAGGATAGTTCTATTAACTTGTGACCATATTTTATTTTAAATTGTTTTGCAATATTACAGTGGGATACTTTTCCTTACTGTATAGCATAGTAGCTGTATTTACTTAGAAGTTGGTGGCATGAGAAAAAGTTTTGGGAAAATTTAACAATAATGTAATATCAAATAAGTAGCAAGTTATCACAAACAAATATTGAGCACTTGAAATATGGCCAGTCACAACTGGAGGTCCAATAAGTCCAACATACACAATAGATTTTAAAAACAGACTAGAACAATGATACTATCTCATTCTTAATGCTATAATAGACAATATATTTGATGAACTGGAGTCAGTCAAATATACTTACGTTTTACTTTCCTTGTTTCTTTAAACTTATTGAAATATGGTTACTTAAAAGTATAAATTGCATCTGCAACCCCATGTATAACTTGCTGAATATTTGTTTTGGAAAACACTGGACTTGAGATACATAGGAACAAAATGGGAGAGCTGGTTAACTTTTTCATAAAGAAGCATTTTTATAGTTATGATAATTTTTCTCCTATAGTACAAAGAATAAGTAAAAATAATACATACATATCAAAAATTCTTCAGCGTTTACTTCTTATTGAGAGTAAGGTGATATATATCTATATTCATGTCTACATCTATGTCTATATCTGTATCTGTATCTATGTCTAGTAAGATTAAATAAGACAAAAGAGAAAATTCACACATGCACTTTTATGTTGTATCAGGATATATTAATCTTGAGTCTTCAACATAAGGATTAAGTCACTGTAATATCTTTTTAAAAAAATATTGCATAAGGAAATGGCATAGTTTTATTTGAGCTTTTCATAAAAACACATTTATGGACTGATAGTGACAAATTTTCCCTAAAACTTTTTATACATTTGGGATCTAGATTCTCCAATCTCCTACAGATCATTGTTTTTGTTTAATTATTGACACAGCATAGGTAGTGCTTCTCAGTAGTGACTGTGATGATACAGGTATATTTTCATCTCATTAACTATATTTTCTGATTGTGGCTTTTAAATATTAATTATGGCTACTTGTCTGGTTAATAATATATGCCTAACATCCATTTATTTTGTTGGACTCTCAGATGATATTTCTTTGCTACTATTAACACTTATATATATATATATATATATATATATATATATATATATATATGAATATGTACCATTTGTATGTTATTGTTTACCAATTTGAAATTTCTGGTACGTCCTTGGCTATGTAGAATGATTGTACATATGATGGGATTTGAATTTTATAAATTCTTTGGGAAGAAAAGAACATATCTAACATTAAATACTACTAAATCAAATTTAAACATAGCACATGAACATAAATATAACTTGGTTGTCAGTGACTGAAACTAAAACGAAAACTAAACTAAAACATTAGTTAGGGACTCTGATATAAACTGTGTGACATGAGGATGTCTTCTTAGGTGAATTGACTAGTGTTATGGAAAGTTACAGCAATAGATAATTATGTATAAGATAAAATTTAGATGAACACCAAAATGGCAAAAAATTACTCCTGAAGATGACAGTATATGTGGTACTATTAAGTTGAGGGTTCACCAAAACTCCATTCAAAGATACTGTTGGTCTTTAGATGACATCTTTCAAAGGAGAAGCTTGGGAGGCGGTGAGTTTCTGATGTGGGCAGGTGGTTACATAAACACTACTAACTCATAGGTCTCTTTGTTATGTGCTTAAGGTTAGAGAATTCACTATTTTTAGTCAAATTTATAGGACATAGAAGCTTATTTCATGGTTATATTTAGTATCAATTTTAGATCATAAAGTTGTTGTGAAATATCTGAAAGTTCTAGAATGCATGGCCCAAAGTACTTAAATTATTCCAGGGATCCTATGAATTGATGGATTTGAAAAAGTTTTGGAAACTTCATTTCAACATCGAATGCCTGAATGTTCCATAAGAAGTCACATTTAGGTAATACATTAACTTTTGCTGAAATTTAGAGTTTTATACAGAAGACTGAAAAGAAGAGGTTGTATTTGCTGACTTGCAGTCTCCTCATTTTATTAAAGATATGTCTATCCACCGGGAGAAGGAAGAAGACCAGCTATCCTGTTTAATTTTCTTGTCAACTGAACTTGGGACCCATAAACTAATTTCTAATTTTCTGGTTTTTAGTTTTCAAACAAGATGAAAATTGACAACATAAAGGCCACTCTCTAGGCTTAGCTGCATGAAGACTTTCACATAAGATGCACAACACACTGGTATAGCAAGTGAAAACAAATTTTTAAATATATTAAATGTTAATATTCTATAAAGAACCCCACAAACCTAACTTTAAAAATATTATCTACATGTGATTAAGAGATTCATCTCCAACATGAAAGAACCCACAGAGTTCCGTAAATGACTTTAATCTTTCATGTAATTTTTTGCTTGATATTTATTCTTAAAATAGTCATAAAGTAGCTACTTGCTACTTTTAAATATTTGTCCATTCAAGTCAGACTGATATTGTGATCCTTTTGTTAGGTCAAATTCATAATAATCTGTTTGGGTCAATAATATAATAAGCATGGCAAATATGTTTATAAGTCTTTTTGCTCAGGAAAAAGAAAAAAGTTTGTATGCATATCATCACATGGAAATGCTATAGAAAGTCCCTATGTTTTCATAAAGCAAAAACAAAAGATTATATACATATATATTCCTAGTAAATTTGAAATAGTAAACAATGAATCTGTATCCCTATATACTGTAGAGTTTCCCATGTGAGTGCAAACAGTTACAGACTATCCAGAAAACAAGATGAGCAGTGTTCTTTGTGACTGTATGTCCCCTCAAAACCTCATGAGGTTATGAGGAATGGGCTTTTCAGAGGTGGATGAATCTGGCGCTTGTGATTAGTTCATGGTCCAAAGCAGGAATTAGGGTGTGAGTGCTACACCTGCCTAGGGCAAGTACCCTGCATATGGAAAGAATAGATAATTACATATGAGATAAAATTCAGATGAACAAAAAATGACAAAATATCACTCTTGAATATGACAGAATATGACTGTAAAGCTGAAAGTTCACCAATTAAACATTGCCTTTAATTTAACTTGCTTGTGATTGACTAGCTCTATGAATTAAAACATTTTTTGTTTTGAGACTTTTTTATTTAGAAAACATAAACAATGATACAGAATTTCAAAACAAAATAATGAGACTAATGATGGTTAATATATTGCACATTATTATCCTCCAAGGAGTAGTTTATATTACAAGATAAAGAATTTAAAAAATGATCAAACAGTCGAACAATGAAAGAGCAAACTGTTCTTTTTGGTGAACTAATCAACATTAGTAGTATAGTTATTTATCTTGATGAATATATATACAGGCATATAATCTTTTCCCTTCGTTTTTTTCCTTTCTACTAGCCCAGTTGTTCTTTCTTTTGAGTGGTTTCTTTCCCTTTAACTTTCACAATGTCTATTGTATCTTTTGGATCTTATTTATTCTTTTTTTATACTGGGGAAACAATATAATATTTGCACATGTGAGTCTGATTTATTTCACTTTTAAGTATAGTCTCAATTTGCATTCATTTACCTATTAAAGCTTGAAGTTTTCTTCCTTTATAGCTGAGGAATGCACCATACTCACCCATCATACCATGATGATGGGAAATTCTTTGGGGTTTTGATTTGTTCACTTACAAAGAGGTGTTAGAGGTCAGATCATCTTTTTAATGTTGAGCTAATGACAAATGGTGGTGAAGATATTTTTATACAGTATAGAAACTATAGAAATGAGTAATAAATAAGAAACAGTCAGAGAGATCATTTGGGGGTATTTTCTCTTTCACTTTAGTCCAGAAATCTTCCATTTAGGTCAAACATGTTCAGATTTTCCTCAGTATTACTTGGAGATATCAGCATACCAATCAAGTTAGATTGGTTATTCCACATTTAATTTTTTTTTCTTTCATTTTGTAAGGCTGTAGTTAAATATACAGTTTTGTCAAAAAGGTCCACAAATAACAAAGACAATGCAAAATGAAGATTTATCAAGTTATACAATTGAGAAAATTAGGCATAAAAGTTGGCAGTATAATTCAGAAAGATAAAAGCCAAGGGTGTCTTAGCAAATTGAGGCTTACAAGTAGACAAAACCAAAGACAGGAAAACGTTGCTTTTAAATTATGTACCATGCATATTAATTTTTTTCCTCATGAAGAAGATAGGTTTCCATTGCGAAGTGTCTAACCATTATTGATTCCTTTATAAGTCCCAGATACAGTTCTTGTAAAAATAACAGAGCTTTCTTCAAATGAGTAAATGATGCATGCAGACCGTAGTTCAAGTGAGGTTGCTGAGTGAAGGGCTCATGGAGTCCTTTCAATGACTCTAACCAAAGATGTAATATTGGCTCTAAGAAAAAGAGAAAAATGATTTGCTAATCGTGGGGCATGACTAGGACTGGAATGCAGTTTGAGAAGACTCTATATTCTTCAAGCAAATCTCAAGGACAGCTGATAGAGGACCTCGAGTGAATGATAGAAACATCATAAAGTGTTTTATTGCATTAAACAGAGTTTGGTTTTTAAATTTGACTTGAGTTGACTTCTGTGACATACTGAGAGTGTACGTAGATGAAGAAACAAAACAGAGACTATTTGCCAAGAAGAAAGTGCAAGGATCGGGGTACTCTAGTTAAAAAAAAATCTCCAAATAAGTAAAAAAAAAAATGATTAAATAATACTTATCCCTACTAAAGTAGCTCATTTAAAACATTAGGTCACCATGGGCAAAGATTATCAGTAATGAGAGGCAGTTAATACTGGGTAAAGAATGAGGAAGTAATTGTACAGGGAAAATGAGAATTTTAAAAAAATACCGTATTGCTTCAGTACATCATGGTTCCATTGCTTTGGGGGAACTGAGCATGTACGTGACAGATCCTGAGCGTTCCACATGCCTTCAGCCTTTCTCTAGCCTACTTCACACTCTCTCCTTATCTCCAAGAAATCTTCTTTTCTGCTTCCTACTGTTTCTTCATCTTATTTATTTATAGCATAGTTTTCTTATACAAGAGAAAATATGCAATAGTTAACTGTGTCTAAATTCTATTAACATTAAAAATGGGAGGAATCTTAAAAATACCTTGTCATTTGGTTAAAAGATTATGCAGTCTCTTTGGGGATGAACAATTATCCCACTGTGTGACCACTGAACAATCTTAAGTACAGGCACATTTCTCAATGAGATCTAAAATGAATTTGATCATCGTGTCTATATATCTATCTAATTATCTATCTAGCTTTCATATTAAGAGGATCAAAGATGCTGTGAGAAAGTACACATGCATGTTCCCAAGGCTCAGAAAAAGTATTCTCTGTTGAATTCTAATAATAATCAATAAAGATATTAATAGACACTAATATTCAATACTTATGTGTTAGACATACGTTGTGTATAGATTGTATTCTGAATGCAAAAATTATGAAAAACTTTCCTGTTCTTTTGAAAAATGCCTGTTAGTTTCGAGATGTGTATAGAAAAATGTGATGAGTGCTTTTAGCAATTATTTTGTTTTCTAGATATGCAGAAAATCCAGAAATTCCTTTTATAAGTTTTGAAAATACTCTTTTAAATTTGAAAGCCTGGTACAAATAGTCGTATCTCTCTGGATCCAGTTTGCAGCCTATGGCTCCAAAGGCTCACACAGATTTCAAATTACTTTTAGCACTCATTTGAGAACCTTGTGCACTAATCGAAGGCAGCGTGGCTACAGTGGCACATGGGAGCCTGTCTGGTGTATCCAATGTGTCTCCCACTGAAGGCAGAATCCCTTGCAGCAGACTGCAGCTGGGTGGGCATCAGGTCAAATGCATACTTCTGATTAGCAGATCATAGTGAATCGTGGTGAAGGGGAACATTCCTTTCTAATAAAACCTTCCCCAAATGCTCATATCCTTGGGTTTCTTAGTAGGTTTTTAATTCTCATGCAAGAAAATACCCTCATTGTTGCTTGTTATGATATTGTCTTCCACATAAGAAATCAGTCTCATTGACAAACTGCCAAAATGTCTATTCTGTCTATTATATTTAAGCAAAATACAAACAACACAATGATTCTGCAGGGGAAAATGTGGAACAAACTCTAACCCCAGCCCTAACCCTAATAACTTTTAAGAATGGAATGATCATTAGATAAAGAAGTTTTAGACTGTAGCTCTATAGATTCTACATCTAACAACTTCAAATTTAAACAGGTATGAGAAGGACAAATAGCTACCTATATCTTTAGCTGCCCCAGAGAACAGAGATTGCCAAAGCTCTCATTACTTCCTGCAGAGTGTCTCAGAGGACAGAAACAGCGCTTCTTAAAAGTCACTATGATCAAAAAACAAAAATGAGACCATGGCACTCTCATGTCCCCATGTCATTTCCAAGAGGAGCTGAAAATGACATTTTCAGAGCAGTTTAAGCTTGCCATGGATTTGGGACAGAAGTCATAACAATAGTGCTCTCCAACTCAACATCATTTTTATCTTTGTGTACTCAAATAATGATTGAATTTAGAGCCAGAAACAACTTCATTTCTCTATTCCAGACCTCCATCCCTCACTCCTGTTAGTGCTATCACACACAATTTTGTGTGACACACTTGCTTATTGTTTTCAGTTGAACACGCTAAGTAACTTTACTTTCATTTCATTCCAAATGTATTTCCAATCAAATGTCTACTAATACGTTTTGAGACTAACCATGTCTCTTTTCTCTGAAAAACTGCCGTTAGTAGAAGAAAAAAAGCAAGAACTCCATAAAACAAAACAGCTCAGTGAAAATCCCAGATGGACGCTCTGTGTCTCCTTTGAACACAAGAATCGGAGAGGACGGGCATTCGCATGATGCATGCTTCACTACTTCAACCCTGCATTTCGAATGCCGAAACTTTTTGTGCATTAAACATGGAATGGAAGCATGCCTGCAGAATTCACATTTCTGCTTAATTTAATGCAAAGCATTGCCACTCTTGGCTTCATCTCAAGTTTAAATCCAGGAGAGAAGAAATACAGCAAGACCATTATCAGTCCCTGTGGGCTGCGGTAAGGTGGAAGAGGGGCAAAGAGGGGAAATGACATTTCACTGGGCTTTTCAGAGCAGAAACTACAGCTTCCTGGTGCTTGATAATAATGAATGCAATTTTAGGGAACAATGGAATTATCCAAAGACGTTTTCTTATAAGACTAAAACAAAAAGCCCACTGTAGAAAAGTATTCCCCCTCTGTTTGTCCATGGCAGAGAAGTGTTCTCATCCCTTTCTTACAGAAAAAGTTACAGCTTACATATGCCCTTCCCTCACACCTCCCAAGGTCAGGGGCAGCTTCATGGGGCCCACTTAGTTTTTGCCAACTTCTTCTATGTAGCTTGAGCCCCCAAAAGTGGAAGCTGCTCTCTGAAATCTTCACTTTTCCTGAGCGTTAGAGACTGGCAATAGTACATGATGTAGTTGGTTCTCTTTTTCTCACAAATTATTTCTTTTTAATTTGTTCTTGACTAGGCCATAATAGTTTGTGTATGTCTTAATTATTCAGTGTCATTTACTTTCCCTACAAATTTCCAGGTTAAAAAAAGAAAGGAAGGCAGAGTCTAAAGGGAAACAAAGGGAAGGAAGGAAAGGGAAGGGAAGGGAAGGAATAGACAAACATCTTGCTTGGAAAAGTTTTCTGTCTAAGTGCAAGTGTCATCCATGCCAAATTAAGGACAAATGGACTATCACGAGACAAAGTTGTTCCTCCTTTCTGTCTGGTAGAATAGTGATGTTGAAACTGTCCCTAAGAGCTAACCTTTTAGGACACTCGAGACCTGGATTAGCAGTTTAGAAACCTCTCTCCCAGCAGCAGTCACAGGAACTGGGGACTTTGCTTTCAGTGGATATTTTAGAGAAGGTGACATATGGTGAATAGTAATAAGGATCTGAGAAATATATTCTGAACAGACAGAGAACAGATTTAGGGCCTTTAAGTTTCAACTTATTGGCATCAATTCTCTAAGAGTCAGTCCTTATTCTACCTGATATATAACTTAATTGAAGATTAGAAGACATGCAAGTGGAAGCTAGACTACAATTCTAGTCAGAATCAGAGTAAGATAACACAGCAGCAAAGTGGTTCATACCATCCACTCACAAGTTGGTGATCTTCAGTTATGTGTCTATGATTGTTGATAACATAATGTGTCAGTCATACACTAGACATGTCACATTCATTATTTTATATGGTTTTGGATAAACCTAGAAGATGTTACTTACATCTTCATTTTAATGATGAGAAAATTGAAATTCAAAAATCAATGATGGTTAAAGCCTCACGTTACCCGTCAGTGTTAGTGACTTCACTCTGATGTACCTTCGGGTATCTCAGCTCTGTAGTCTGTGCTCTCTCCCATCTCCAACACTGTCTTAAACTGGTGAAAATTGCTTAAAACTAAGTGGGCATGGAAAACAAGCAGAGCAGACACCAAGCACGATGTAAGAACAGTTCCCTGACACTTAGAATTTGCTCCACGAGTTTTGTACCACGGAGTAAGTACAGATTAGATTTTCCATCCAAAGAAACACTTGAGGGAAGTGCTACCAGTAATCACAATATGTATTTTTAGTAGTAGGGCCCTAGGTTTTGGTGATTGCAGTCTAATTTCTCTCTCACTTATTATCTGCTTTTGGATGTTACTCATCAAAGGCCACAAAGCTATAAGAAAAGGACAATTGATCACCTGTCTCATTTGGTATTGATAAAATTTGAAGAATATAAACAATTTTTCACTGTGCCTGATGTACTGTGGTGAAACAATAACAAATATTGAATATTACTATGTCACATTTATGCATACTTAACACAGTCTCCTCTACTTTTCACTGTGTGGAGGTAGGAAGTGAATAGGAGTTGATTTCAGTTTCGGCATTGGATTTGTAAGAGATTATGTGTCGATTCTGGGGAGTTTCCTGTGCACAATTTTAACGATTTCAGTATTTGAGCACAGCAATCCGTTTTCATTCTTGCACTTTTAGTAACTGGAGCTTTTGAGATTGGAGTCAGGAGTTCAGCCAGACCTCGGATAAAGGAATTGGGTTTTATTCCCTATAGATATTATTTCAAGTCCAGTAACTCAGTGATTTTTTCATTTCTTCCTGTCCCAAATAAAAAATAATTTTGAATCTATCAGTTGTGGAAAAAACATGATTTAAATAATTATTCTTTCAAAAATATCATGTCCTGTTTCATATCTATTTGTTTTGAATCTTTAAAAATAGCCATGATATAAGTAAGAAAAAGAAATCTCACAAAACACAATTAAAAATATTTTAGGTATCCAAATTGACATTAAAGACCGGATTATTAAAATAGAACTCTGTTTAATTCATTTGCAAGAGAACATTAGTGTGTTTCCAAAACCAGATAAAAACATAACAAAACAAAAAAATTAAGACCAATATTTCTGTTTAAAATAGACTCAAATTTCCTCAACAATTTACTGGAAAACAATTGCAAGAGTACATCAAAGATATTACACAAAATTATTAGGTGGGATTATTTGACAGATGTAAAGATGGTTCAATATACATACACAAATAAAAAAGTCCTATGTTGTAGGATCAAAATGAAAAAAGTTATCTCAATAGAGTAAGCAAAAATATTCAATAAATTTCACCATGTTTTCATAACAAAAGCTCTTAACAATGAAATTATGGACAGCAAATAAATTCAGTCAGTCCACAGAACAGGAAAAATTACAAAGAATATTCTTTAAGATCTGAAATAGGACAAGAGTGTTCATTATCACCATTCTTAATCAAACTAGTGCTTGTAGGAAGTCTTAGACAGGACTATTGAACAGTGATAGAAATAAAGGGCATGTAAATTGTAAAGGGCAAAGTCAAATTATTTCTCTTTTCAGATGACATAAAATTTTAAATACTAATTCATAAAAAATCCACCAAAAATACAAATTAAAGCTTATCAACACGTAGTAAAGCTGCAGAACATCAAATCAACAAGTAGCATTTTCATATAATACCAACCTTCATAAAAAGAAACGAAGAAAATAATTGTATTCATAATAGCGTCCTAGAAAATTTAACCTAAAAATAAACTTAACCATACAAGTTAGATATTTCTACAGTAAAAAATATAAAACAATGATAAGGGGAACTGGGGAATGGGATTCCATGTTCATAGGTTAGGAGAATTAATATTGGTAAAATGTCCACACTCCCCAAATAATCTCCATCAGAGTACCAAGGTTATTGTTCCTGGAAACAGGAAAAAAATGACAAAATTCATATAGAGTCTTAAAAGACACCAAATAATTACAGTATTCCTAAGCCAGAAGAATAAAGCTAGAGATATCACAATTCTTGACTTCAAAACTAACATGTATAATAGAAAGAAAAAAATAAATAAAAGAAGCAGAAGAAAAGAAGGAAGAGAGGGAAGGAAAGAAAGAAAGAAGGAAAGAAAGAAAGAAAGGAAGAAAAAAAGAAAGAAAGAAAGAAAGAAAGAAAGAAAGAAAGAAAGAAAGAAAGAAAGAAAGAGAAAGAAAGGAAAGAAGGAAGGACAAAAGGAAGGACGAAAGTAAAAAGGAAGGTTGTCAAGGGGACGGAGGGAAGGGAAAAGGATGAAAAAAGTCCTGAAGATGTGTCATGTAAATGTAACAACTTCACACAAGGAATGTCAACATTATGTACTACACACCGGCTAGTAAACTAAAATAAAAATAAAATAAATTGTTAAAATTCAAAAAATAAACATTAAGAAAACATAAGAGCCTCCTTTATACAAAGAAAAGTAACAAAGACACAAGTGGAAGAATGTGAGAAAATGTTTGCTATCTTGCTCATTGGACAATCGATTAATATCTAGATAAACAAGAAGCACAAATCCGCAGTAAAACCCCAAATATCTTACTTAGAAATGAGCAACTGATGTGCAGGAACAATTTTCAGACGACGAGAAATGGCCAGGGGGAGCTGGTTAGCACTTTCCTTACATGCCTGATGCCTCGCATTTGAGCCACAATCAGCATGGCTGTTTCTAAAGAACATTAAATTAAGGTTACAGTACAATCCACCATTAGGTATATAGGGCAGAGAGAAATTAAATCGTCATTTCAAACAATGTCATACTTCCACAGTAATTGGAACAATATCCACAATTGTGCATCATTTTGTTGATCTGCAAGTGAATGCATGAAGACAATGTGGTAAGCTATACACTGGAATATTATTTGGCCACAAAGGGATGAATATTGTCATCTATGGCAAGATGAACAGAACAGGAGGATGTGAGACTAAGTGAATAAGTTAGGTAATAAAAGGTCAATACTGCATGTTGTCACTTGTGGACACTACATAAGTTGCATCACAGCAGTAGAGGGTGCAATAGTCATCACTAATGGGAAGGGAGGATACAGAGAGGCTAGAGGAGAGGTGCAAAGATTGTTAGATGAGAAGTATGTGCCATGGTGTTTTACATCACATAAAGTTACTACAATCTACAATAATGTTTTGTGCATTTCAAAATAGCTAGAGTATAAGGAATCCTTATACACACACAAAAAAAGAGAAATGCTTCAGGATATAAAAATAATAACCCCAAAATATTATGTCAAGCAAAAGTATTTACATTGAAATATTTTATAGGATTAGTATAAGCAATTGAATTTATGTCCATTGAATGTGTACAGCTCTATATCTATTTTTTTCCTTTCCCTATGTTGTTTATCTGTAAAGTACAGACAAGATTGAAATTGACAGGGTATAACTTATTATTTGGACCTAGTAGAATAAATCTTCTATTAAAACAAAGCCTTTAATTAAATATTCTAACAACTTATTTTTCAGTGGTAAGTACTAACAAAATATATGTCTTAATTGCATCTGAACTTTGACAGTCATCAAGTAACTCAACAACTTTAAGATTCTCCGTATCTTCATCTCTCCTGAGACCTGGAGAAACGGGGACAAGGCAGGGGTCAGGAACTTTCTTGCTGCCTAATTCATTTTCAAAAATGAGTGAGGGTGTGTGTCACTCTCATACGCATATGCACACACATTCCCAGATAATGAGCCCATAAAACATCGCTGAATCAAAAGCAACAAAGTGAAGTGACATTTAGGCTGTGAAGTCTTAATTTAGGCACCACAATGATTAGAATGTTTTAATATCATAATAACTGATAAATAGACTACATGTCAGGCATTTCATTCCTTTTTAATCAAAACTCCTTGTCTGCTAAATTAATCACCCCCTTGGGGTACACTAGCAGATTTCTAATTTAGTCAAGGAACATTAATAATGAAAAGTTCTGGGGCGCATTCCTTTATTTATGTTCTTCTTTTTATTTAATTATCATAGAGGTTTAAAGAGACAAAGCAGAAATGGAGTTGCTACCTTGACAGAGGCAAACAGCACGGATAACTGCACAGGGATTCTAATCAGACTTGAAGCATTGGAAGACCCTGAAGAATCAGCCAACTCTCCCAAACTAGGAGCCCTTTGGAAGTGTGTTTGTTGTATATTCAGCCAGCATCCTCTGGGCACTTCTAGGTCAGTTCTCTGAGCACGTACTTGGGTACACACCAGCTGCGGATCAGATAGTAGAGAAGCACCTAAAATCACACATCAGTGAGAAGAAATCAGAAGCAGGAGCTGAGCAAATAAAACAAGTAAAATGAGCAAACAATTTGAGGCATCCAAGTGCAAATGCCCTTCACAACTTGCCCAGAGCCTGAGGAATATTAAAAAGAAATCCTTTTCTTAGCAGATTTGCCAAGTAACTGTGAACAGGTTAAATTGCTGTGACAGGTGTCTTATAACATGACTAGAAAAATTAAATATAGCGTGTGATTTTATCTATCTACTTGCATTGATTTTTACTCTTCTTTCTAGGTCTATACGAATTACAGTAAAGACAATACCTTTAGTGAGTGTACAATACAATGAAAATGAAACTAACTTGTAAATAAAAGTAAATATGCCAATTTAAGATCTCCCCATGTAATTATTCCTTAGTATGCATGTGGGATTTTTCAAGAATCACACAGGTATCTAAATCTGCAGTTACTCAAGTCCCCTTGAATATGGCATAGTATTACATAGGTCATACAACCTATGTAATCTTCTGTGACGCTGGAAATCTTCTCTAGATTATTATAAATATTCTCCAATGCTGGCCAAAGTTGTTCCTATGATTTTTGGGTTCCCCTGCTCAGTGTAGATGTGGCTGCCTTGCTGGAGACTGTGTTGACTGGGATTTCACAGCCTTGAATCTCTAATTAGTTTGTTGGTGAAGATACCAATCAGGTAGGTTGTGTTCTGCTTGTAGCAAGAGAATATATGTTAGTTCTACCAATTCAGAATATGGAGATAGTTATACAAAAGTTCAATTGCATTAGAATAATACGCTGGAATTTCCACAATTTTCTTTTTATTCACAGACCCCTAATGCCTAGAGTAACTTTCAGTAAGATTTTAAAATGTGTATTTGCTAAGCAGTAAAGAATGGCTCCATTTTAAAGTTTTGTTTTTGTTTTCCTTTTTACCATTTTTTATCAGAAAGAAAATTATTTCCATAATTCTATCACAGGAACAGTTCAAACATCAGGGCTAGCAGTTGGAAAGAAAGTATGTCAGTCCTGCAATCTCAACCCTGGGCCACGTTTCAGCGCTTTTATTGAGACCCTCCCCCTGGGCCTTCCTATCAGAAAAGCACATGCTGCCTTTAGTCCCCATCTGCCACTGATGCTTCAAAAGAAACATTGGTTTACATAACCATTGACCTACTGAGCTCTGCAAGCCATTCAGAGCAGAAAAGTAGCATATTATGAGCTCAACATCTTTATCTTACATAAAATAAAAAGAATTTTTAATGTTGATGAACTGAAAGATTTGCTTAAACATGTAGCTCTGAAAAGTAAAATAGGTGACTAAAATGTATATACATTTTATAATAAAATACAGTCAAAATCAAAGTTGAAAAATTAGAATAATCTATTTATAAGGAAAAGAAACCATAAAATAATTCCATAAACATTAATGAAAATCTGTCTTTATTTTATTGTGTCGTCTGACAAATCTAGTAAAATAGTATCATTAATTTATGATTATATCATCTGATAAAATGTGAATATTAGTCAATATATGATCAGGTTTAAAAATAAATATTTGATTTGTCTAATTAAGATGACAAGTGGAATAGATTTTTCCTAGTTTCTATCTGGTGAACTGTTCTACATTTTTAAAATTAACTTAACAAGTAGAGAAGAAAAACAGAATGATAACATTTCACTGAGAGGCAAAGAAATACGTAAAAGAAGAAATAGATCCAGTAAGTAGACTTTCCTTCATTGGAGGATTCAATATTGAGATTTTATTTCTTACTAAAATAATCAAAATTTTCATTGAAGTCTTTAAATTTTATTCTGATTTAATTTCAAACTTCAAAAAGATGCAAGGGGTTAGAACTGTTATCAACTCATTCTCATGATTTAAACATTTGTAAAAATTTGCCCTATTTGTCTTTTTCTCTATCAGTCCTGCAGATATTTATTTATTTATTTATTTATTTATTTATTTATTTATTTATTTTTTGGCTAGCAATTCCTTTGAGAGTAAATTGTAGACATTACAGATATTAATTTTAAATACTTCAATGTGTGCTTTCCAAGAAAGATCATTATTTTTGACATTTTCAAAATATAATTCTTAAAATTAGAAATTGTTCATTTCACATCATGACCAGATTATTTTGGGTATCCTACAATGGAAACAAATCCTTCAAAGTCTTGAACTTTAAGAGTAAAGACTGGTTATTTTGTAAATTTTCAACAATATTTCCTCACTGAACTTCAGATTACCTGTCTTGGGCCCAAGTTCTATTAAGTGATTTTGTGGGCTGACAGATGTATTGTGTGAGCATGTTAATTTGTCACATCTTCAGTTATGCTGGTTTTGCCCGCTGATTTTAAGAGAGTTTTGTTAGTGTTTTCCACTGTGACGTTACTATTTTCCCCTTTGGAATTAATACAATTCCTTATTTAGTAAAGGTAAGGACATACTTTGAGACTCTGAATACTCTGTTCTCCATCAAACTTTGATTCATTAATTTTTTATCTTTTATTTTTGGTTATTAATTGGGTCAAATTTTTATGATTAGCAAAAAGTCATTAATTCACTATATCCTGTCTTCTACATTTGTTTCATTATTTGTAAATCGACTCTAAAGAAATTATTTTTTCCTTTCCTCTATTAAGTTCATATATATATATATATATATATATATATAATATATATATATATGTTACAGAATAGATGTCTCTACTTTTAAGGTTATGATATATTACCATCATAATTCTCAGGGTCAACTTGATTTGGTGAGTAAGAACCAATTCAAACTGGCCCCTGTGTCCTTTAACATGTTCTCATCGGTTCTTTTTATCACCCAACACTGGACTCATTCCTAGATTTAGTAACAAGTAATATTTGCACATCAAGATACCTGTTTCCTTGCTCTCCAGGGAGTGAAAAAATCCAGCAAATACCCATATTTGTTGATCTGCACATCTATTTCTATTCCTTTCATTTTCATCTATGCTGATAGGTCTCGTTCCAACCCAGTATCACACAGTTCACTTCAGACACTCCAAATTTGTGTTTGTAACAGCCTTCATTAAAAATGAGAAAGTTGATTTCTATGATATCTTCTTTAGTGTATGAACATACTATTTTATTCATATAAGATAATGAATGCTGATTCAGAATCTCAAACTAGTACAGTAAAAAACAATATCCACAAACTTACGCCCTCTCCGTCTATCTCCCTCTCTCTGATCTAGTTATATTACTTATCTGGGCTGGCTGTAGTTTTTTCTCTTTCTTCCCTTCTAAGCTCACCAATCTCTTGTCTTTAGGGCTTCTATCCTAGTGAAAGACATCATTCCTCCTCTCCTCCATTAATGTAGAAATGCTTAACGATCTTTGTCCTTCCGTAAAGCAACCACAGTGACATTCTGACCAGTTACCGTCTGATTCTAACCCTTCCAATGGTTTCCACTTGGATGTCAAGCACAGTTCGGAAGAATGTGAAAATCTCCACCCACACTGCTGCCTCCGGCCATCGACTCTCTGGCTCCCCCCTCTGTTTTGTTTCTGTGTTTGCACTTTCTCACTAACACAGGTGTTTCTGGAGTATTCAGGTTAGGCTCCCAAACACTCTGCTTCCCCCGGTGGCTAAAATATCCTTATTTCCAATAGCAGTTTGTCCTCTGATTCTTACAAGACATTTTTGTGAAGGGCTTCCCAGTGTGAAATTCTTTTGTCAACATACTTGTAATAAAAACTTTATATTTCTCTTTCCTTCACATTACTCCACTGAAAGTGCACTGCGTGCTTTTCATATTTCTTCTATTGTCAGAATTTGGATAATAATTTTAGTGTAACAGTGTTATTTTCTTATTTTCTCATCAATCGACTCAGTGTTGAGGATGCATAAAATGTAGTCATGTTGATAACAGCTTATTAATTGGTGAGTGAATAACTTTTCTTATCATAGGCTATTCTCAAGCACTAGAAAATAACACAAAATTGGGTTAAATATCCACTTGGGATTTTAACATACATTTTCTCAAAGAATTACTTCTGAGTAGTTTAATTCAACAGAGCAAGTACATGTGTGTGCATGTTTCTGTGCTCCTGCACACTCACATTGCATCAACATTGACGCTTGTTTCAGAGGAGATAATGTTCGTGATAAAAATAAGCCTTCCATAATATAGGATTCCTCATTCTTCATTTCCCCAAATCCCAAAAATAATCCTTTCTCATTTTCTCTGATCAACTGCAAGTTTTGTTTATTACATGGACTTTCCGTTGTCTGCAGTGCAATGTTACTTTAAAGAAAACAGCAGAGTGGTGATTGCAGTGGAGGTTTGGTATTCTCTGTGCACTGTGTAAGTGAGGAATCTTCATTTCATATATCATTACAACTTTCTCCAATGATTGGACAGCAATTTCATCTCATTCCATCACAAGTTACCTGCTGACAAACTTGAATTCAAGGCTAAACTGAACCAATCTCCACAGCACACAGTTCCTATGCTACTTGGGAATTTCCATTGTCCGTGCTGAAAAATATTATATAATGAATCTCAGTGCAATTTTATCATTTATCAGAGCACACAATAATAGGCCAGTGGATTATAATAAAACTCTTTTTATATTGACAAGCATAATGAAAACAGAAATAGCAAAAATAAATGTCTTTATCTGGATTTATATATTCTTTGGATTTAGATTTACGTGAGTCTCATGAACTTTGCTTACCAAGTTATTGCAAGGAGTCCTAGAATTTGACTATTATTCAGCCCATTTAAATTGATACAATGTGATGAATTAAGCACTATCAAAAATATTGATTCAACTGTATATTTATTCTTAGGTTTGCTGGTCTTAATTAGGCCCAGTTCTTCTTTCTTATAAACCTGTTAAGGGGAAACAAAGATGATTAGCCATTGTTCTATTTTTTTAAATATATGTTGAGTATCTATTGTGTACAAGATGCCAGGGACAGGAGAACTCAGGAAGCTCCCATCCAAAGTGACAGTCTGCCTAGGACCCACGCCAGGATTCAGGAAGTCCCCACACACCCCAAGTTGACACACTGGCCCTCCAAAGACCTAAACCAGAGCCTGGGGGATTTTAGAATTGAGTGCCAGCCCCCAGGTGCTGAGTTCTGCTGAGCACAGACTAGCAGAGTCAACAATCAAGAAACCAACCTAAGTAAAGAGACCAACACTCAGGAAGGGAACAGGACAAAGGTGCCCATTGTCACCACCCTTGTACAACATCATCCTCAAAGCATTAGGCAGAGAAGCCAGGCAAGGAAAAACAAAAACAAAAACAAAAACAAAAACAAAACAAAACAAACAAACAAAAAAAAAACAAGTGGGATACATTCAGAAAAAGATAAAGCAAAACAATCATTTCATGCAGATTAAATGATCCTTTACTTACCAGACACAAAGTTCCATCAAAAGAATTATAGCATTGATAACCAAATTCAGCAGTGTAGCAGGTTGCAAAATAGACATACAATAATAAATAGCATTTCTATACATTAATACTGCAGTCACTGAAAAACAAATTCCAAAAGCAATACCATTCCCAACAGCATAAAAAATACTATTGTAGTGAGAAGGGAGAAGCCTCAACAATGAAAATTACATCAGACTGAAAATGGAAATCAAGGAAAACACAGGAAAACAAAAATATTCCCTGTTCTTGATTAGGCAGAACAAACATAGATAAAATGGATAGGCTTCCAAAATTGACATGCAGATTTAACCCAATCTCAATTAAAATAACAATGTTATTTCTCATAGAGCTAAAGAAAAAAATCCTAAAATTTATTTGTAATCAAAAGGAACCAGAATAGCAGAAGCAATCCTGTGTAACAAAGGCAACGCAAATACCATCACAATTCCAGACATGAAATTATATTATGAAGCTACACTGATTAAAACAGCAGGGTATTGGTGTAACAACAGGCAAGTGGATCACTGGAAAAGAATAGAAGAAGCAGAAATAACCCCAGGCCCATAGAGCTATTTGACATTTGACAAAGGAACCAAAACATACACCTCAATACATGGTGCTGGAGAAATTGAATATGCACATGCATAAAATTGAGTTGAAACCCATATATTCAAACTAAAATCAAAATGAAAAAAATATTTACGTATTAAAACAGACACAATCTACTAGAAGATAAAATAGATACAATTCGTGAAGACGTAGGCATTAAGGAGGGAATTTCTGAATCGTACTCCATGACATAAGAAATAATACAAGGAATCAGCAAATGGAATCAGCATAAATGTCCATCAGCAGATGAATGGGTAAGGAAAATGTGGTATTTGTAGAATGTGGGGTACTATGCTGTCATTAAGAAAGATAAATTTGAGGCATTCACAGGTAAGAGGATGCAACTTGAGAACACAATTCTAAGTGAGATAAGTCAGATGCAAAAGCTCAAATATCACATGGTTTATCCTTCATGAGAAACACAAAGAACAAAATTAAAGAGAGATGACATAAAGGGGGGAAAGGCAGAAGTTCAATCATTTCCTCAAACTACAAATATCATTGATTAAAATATATTTCAATATATATGCTTTCTGGTTTCATTTACACTGTCACTTTATCTTAGTTCACTGAAAAGAAAGAGTTTGTTTTATCTGTTCCTTTCTTGAAAGGCAATTTTGGTTTATGCCTGTTACTCAGAATAACCACCTTGAAGGTATAATGTAATAACTA
Organism: Cavia porcellus; assembly: GCF_034190915.1. Classification (NCBI taxonomy): domain Eukaryota; kingdom Metazoa; phylum Chordata; class Mammalia; order Rodentia; family Caviidae; genus Cavia; species Cavia porcellus. The sequence goes on along the minus strand of NW_026947513.1, from coordinate 41,508,241 downwards.
TTCTTACTATTTATGAAATTTTGTGTTTTATTTCCATAAAATAAAAAAATGGGAAAAAGGATGCCAAGGGTGAAATGGTGTCCAAAACAAATATATGAATGATTTACATTTTCATTGGGCTCACAATCTAATTCAGGACAAAAATAATTAATTTCTTATGTATGAATTTCCAATTTGAATTAGGGCTATGAATGAAAAGGTGAGAAATTTATGCACAATTATACATTTCCAGGAATATGAGAAGTCTTTCCTCACAAAATTTTTGACCAAAAAACAGAGAATTGATGAAATAGACCAGGAAGGAATTGTTTATTTGCAAGACTAATTATAAAGAATGAAACGCATTGTGATTTTAGTAATGTGAGAGTGACCATGGAATTCAGTATCAGGAAAGAATAGGAAATAAGAGAACTTGAGGCTGGAATTGGCATAGTTACATTATACTGGATTTGACACTTCATTTTAAGAACTATAAATTTCATTGAGGAATTCTTAAAATGGAAATGAGTTAATCAGATACGTATTTTACCAAGTTCCTTCTGGATAAATTAAATGCAGTGGATCTGGGAAGTGCAATGGTAGACACTCAGGACAGTATTGATGGTTATAATAACAAATATAAAAATGATAAAATATTAGAATACACGGGAGATATGTGTCTCATTTAAAGCAATATTTAGGAGGAAAAATAAAGAAGATGCAGCTGTTTCCTTCATATAAAAGTTGAAGAAAATGGAGGTGTCAAGGATGATAGCATGATTATTTAATTGCATATTCAACAAGTACTTGTGAAGTGCCTAGCAAGTCTAAATTGCACTTAAGGGACAGAATATGGAAAAAATGAAGTCTGCCTTGATAAAATTTATAGTGGAGATTGAGAAGACAGACAGTAAAATAACTAGGAAGTAAACTACAGTGAACATTCCACACTGCAGGTTCCATGACTGTATATATGGGTGGGGAATATTTGGAAAAATACTGGATCCATGCAAAATATGTACAGATTTTTATTGTCATTTTTCTTCAACAATATGTGACACTTATTTACATATTATTTATATAATACTAGATATGATAAATAATCTAGAGAAAGTGTAATAGTTTAAGAGCATCAAGTGCAATACATACAAATATTAATCCGTTTTACACGAGGGACTGGAAAATCTAGAGATGCCAGTGTCTAGGTGGCATCTTGTAATTCACAACTCATGCATATAAGAGATATAACTCTGTTTCATCATCACAAAGTGGGAAGTGGAGAAAAATAAACTCAGGTTAGTGTACTAAAATAGCATAATGAAAGGTAAGCGTGGAGAATTATAATTTTAAGTGGGCAATAATCGAGAAGGCGAAAAGGAAGCAATGTCTGATGGAGATGAAGGCAGGCGGCACTCAGCGAAGCTGGCGTGACAACACTGTGTGAGATTTGCCTTGAAGAAGCTTCAAAGATCTTTTAAAATTCTTCTTAAACCTCACTGGAAACTGCCCACTGCCCCTGTGCCTCCCAGCTTTGCCTGTGTCCTTGCTCCTCTCCTCAAGTGTTTGTGGTTGTCACACAGGTCGCTGTGCCTGCTTATTTAAATCAGCAGCCGAGATCTCCACTGTGGGAGACATCTTTGTCCATCTTTTGTAGAACACTGCCTGGCACACAGCGGGCATTCGGGGCATATTTGCCACATGAATAGATTAATGCTCACCTCCAAGACTACTTCTTTATATGCACAAAATGGAATATGTTCAATTTTCTTGCTACAAGCTAATGTCAAATATTTCAGTGTGTTAGTTAAATTTCTATCCATTATTTCCTCATCCACAAAAAACAGAAAAACTACAGAAATCTGAGATGTTAGATTGGCTACTGAAAGTTTTATGTTACTCTATGAATGCATGCATCAACTATATACACACTCACAATCACTTTTGGATTTTTCCAGATTGGGGTTTAGCTCAGTGGCATAAGGCCTGCCAGGCAAGTGCAAGGTTGTGTCTTTGATCTCTGGTTAAAAAAAAAAAAAAAAAAAAAAGTTATCACTTTCAGATTTTTCTCTTTACTATGACATCCAAGTTTTACATACATTTTACACTCTGAACTCTAGAGCAAGTGTGGAGAGCCTTATAATAATATTTTGTTTTAATGTTATATCATACCAGAGTAAGACAGAAAATATGAATTGCTTTTCAGGTAAAATGAACAAGGTATATAAATTAACTAAAAATGCCAGAGGATTGATCTATGTTCAAAAATACTTAGTCTGCCTTGCTAAAGGAAAAATAAATGACTATACTTTTCACCTCTGTATTTTTGCAGCACTTTCTATAAAACAAGTAATCCATTACTGATACAACCATTGCCAAACTGTGTTAAAATTTTCTTAAGTAATGAAATGTTTTATCTTCAAGAAATCATTTATAGAGTGTATAAAGTGATTTAAGATACTTATTACTAAAATAAGATGAAAATATTGATGTGTAATGATAAAACTGAGCAACTCTTCTCTCAGTTTAAGTTGTATAAACCTCAAGTTCATTAAATAGTCTCCATGTGTTTTACCAGGAGTAAACTAACACAAATTGACATGAAGACATGTCTTTATAGAGAGCTTCGGATGGTTATCAACTAGTACACATCCTAGAACCTAGAACGTAGAACATTTCTAACAAAGAGGTATCTGGAAGAAGCCAAGAAATGTTTTGTATGTTAGAAATAAAAATATGTTAATGTCATTTGCTGAGTCAGAATTTGGAGCTTTTCGCATAATAGAAACTTTTGTATATCCACAGATTCCATGTTTTACCTTGTTGACAAGATCACCTACCTAAAATTCCTCAGAAATACAAAGTAAAAGAAAAATAGAAAATATCAGAACCTGCCATTTTTTCTGAAGAGTATATATTAATTTCAGGTTTTAACAAGGAAAAATCAATATGCTAAATATGTAATCAGAGGAAGATCTATTAAATAGCACTACAAAAAACTGCACTTTAATAATTACTTGTATCTGTACCATTTTAACTTACAGAGCAAGTTAACTCAGCAGTTGTTATGATTCTTTTTTTTGTTTTCTTTTCTTGCGCCGTGGTTCAAAACTGAGGACTAACTAAGCACAGGGAAGTCTACCATTCTCCCCAACTCCACCCACTTCTACCAGCCCAAATGTTATGACTCTTAACATTCAAAATTTTTGATTCATTCTTCTGTTTATATGTTATGGAAATTTCTACAACTGTTTCATTATAATTATTAGTGTGGAAATTAATGAACTTTGTTAATACTTCTAAAGCACAGTTAAAAATTTAAAAATAGAGTGTTATGAAAATTAGAAATGAACAGCTACTGTGAGCTTTTAACTTTAAAGTTAAAGTTAACTTTAATTGCCCTACACCTGTGTGATTTCCCCTAACATTTACTTATTAATTGACTATAGACTTTGCATTTTTCCCCCTGCTGTTTGATTTGGCTATAGAATTGCATCTCTGCACATATTAAATCTTCTGCCTATTATTTTTGATATTATGTTCATTATTCTTCATGTTTTTCTATGTATAATCTTTAAATCTATTGAATTTTGCATTCATCATGCATTTAAAATTCTAAAAATATCAATGTGGTGGCCTGAATGTAATATTTATATAGATTGAGCTATCAAATAAATATTTCACATATTCTCCAATATTACTAATTAGCTTTTTCTCAAATGCTTTTGTAAACTAGGCAACACAGCATTTGGGAATTTGTAAGATTGCAAGTTCAAGGCCAGTCAGGACATAGAGAATTTACTGCTACCTTATTACACAGCAAAAACTGCAAAAACAGAGCAAACAAACAAAAAAAGCCATGTATTTCTAGAATTATTTCTTTGTGTAGTATGTTTTTAGTGTGATGTTTATCTCTTTACTTTCCTTTAAATACCTAATGAACTCCGGCTTTCCATTTTTATTAACACAAAGAACTCATTTAATTATTACACAGAGCTGATGCTGGATTTAATTGTCAAATGTAAGCATTTTCCTAAAGTAATTACTAATGTTCACATGAGTCCTGGCACTTTTCATTTTATAATTGGTCAGAATGTTGGGAGACAAGTCAAACTATTTATCATACGTGACAGACACAGAGGGCTTGATTTAGGAATTCAATGGCAGATTAGCCATCTCCTTAAAGGTCTGATGGACTCTGCTTACAATGGTAAAGATTGTCACTGGTTAAATGTTTACATAGGAGGCATATGGGCAGGACTGAGAAATCATTGCTTACTGCAGAACTGTAAGTCTTAAACCTTTCTCCCTATTCTTTACATTTTGCATGGATTGTAACACACAGTTTGGAATGCCCGCAGTTCCGTGTGGTAGACAACTGCAGACTTCAACACAGCTTCACCTCGTGCTCACCTTTGCCTATCTTGTCTCTCCAATTCCTCACTCATTCCTTTCCTTGCACTTTCTATATCTCAAAATTCTGCACAAAATTATAAGGAATATAGTCCCTGAGTGGTATGATTTGACTTTATTTTGGACATGTTTAGTTACATTTAATTAGGAATGGAAAGTCAAAGGGCATGGGTGTGTGCTTCATCCACAATCTTACTCCAGAAATAATATGGTTACATTCCTCAATTTGTTTAATCCTTTTTTTTTTGTTACTTTAATACTTTTACGTGTAACTTAATGCTAGGCTTTCCATGGTTAGCTCGTCTCGGTGATGAGATAATTTTTATTAATTTCGTAAAAAGGATCCAACAAGTTTTTCCACTATAAAAGCATAGGTAGTGAGGCAGGAGGGAGCGAATTCCTTTCATAGCTCATTCACTACTGTGTTACCTTAAGTAGTTCAGTTAAGTTACAAAATAGATATAAAATTGTATTTTACTCATTAGGTTTTGGGGGAGTGTGAATAATATAAAATTTACAGTAGTTTTGGGTACAGGGTGATCATGCAACAAGCTTAATATTTATTAATAATGATCTTTCAAATAAGAGGCTACTTCTATCCATTTAAATCATAACATGGTTTTCATTTCATAAGTTTGTTTTTCTCACTTCTATTCAACAACAGATTTTCTTTTAGACTTTACTAAAAAGAGGGAAACATCAGTAGAAAATGCCATTAAAAGTAGTAAGCAGACTTTAACTTTTAATTTTCTCAATTCACTTTGTTGGTACATTTTAGATGTACACAATAATAACACTCATCATAGGACATTTTTACCTGTTCATGGTATATCTTGGTTCCTTCTTATTTTAAAATGAAAAAGAATAAAAACAATGATACACAATTTCAAAGCAAAATAATAGGAGATTAACAATAGCTAATATATTTTATATTATTATCTTCAAATTAGTTGCTCAGATTACAAGATATAGTCATGAAAAAATGGTCAATGAAGGCACAAACTGTTCCTTTTGATGACCTAACAGACACTAGCAGTGTCATTATCTATCTTGTATTTGTGTATCTATTTATAATCTTTCGCTTTTCTTTTCTTTTTCTCTCCTTCCTTCAATCTCTCTTCCCTTCTTACCTATAAAAGCTTTGTTCCCTTTTAGCCTGCTTTTCTCACACTTTCTTATTCATTCCTTCCTTTTCTCCTCTTCCCATCCTAGTTCCCCTTCCAATTTGAACATTTGCTTCCTGTTTCACGATATCTATTATATATTTTGGTCCTTATTTAGACTTTCAGTTTCTCACACCAGAAAGACAGTGCAATATTTACACACATGTGTCCGAAATCATGACCCTAATTCTTTTTTAATAAAAGCTATTTTTATAGAACAGCTAGATAATATTCTTTAATTATTCTACCAAACTTCTGATCATTGCAAACTCAAAACATCATTTTGTTTTATAATTCAAAGATAGGGGGCTGGGGATTTAGCTCAGTGGCATAAGCGCCTGCCTTGCAAGCAGGCAGTCCTGAGTTTGATCCCTGGTACCGATAAAAAAGAAAAAGAAAAAAAAAATTGAAATATATTTCAAAAAGTTGAACTCTTGGAGTTAAAAATATGCAGTGAACTGCTTTGCAATTACATAAACTATACAAAGATATAGAGGTTATTCAAGGAAATAAAAAGTTTAGGATATAAATATATAATAAATCTGAGCTCTATGTCTTTAAATTGTATCACTATTTATTATCAGATATTCCATAAAGTAAATGGAAAATTAAAAAAAATTACTTTTGACAACTGTTTATCAAATTTCTGTCAAAAATAAATGTGACTTTCAAAATTCCAAGCTCAATAACCATAAAATATTTTAAAGATTTCTACTGATTTTATAATACTGTATACAAAATAGACAGGATAACAGAGATCCATTCACAAGTCTTATATAAATTTTTCTCAAGGCAAAAAACCTGTGCACACCGTAAGGTCGTTTAAAGTAAAAGTTAAAGGAGAATACATTCTTTCTCTTTTTTAAACATCTTTTGTTCTCAAAACTCAAAATTCTGAGCAGCATTAGATAAATTCTGAAAAGTAAATACATCTTCAAGAAACTCTCAGACAAAAGGAAAATAATCTGATACATTTACATAAATAGAAGCTCTAAATTAGATTATTATGCTTAATTATATACATGATAAGAGATCTTACATATCACAGGATGGAAAATAGTGAGGAATAACACAATTTATGAAGCATTCAGAGGTGGACCAAATTTATTTATAGGACCAATTTTATTCTACTGATACATTGTACTCATCAAATATATTTCAGTAAAAATCATGTAATAACATTTAAAGTTTTCAATTTGATTTTAACCTTTTCTTTCAAATATGCAGAAAAATTATTATGATGACTGCTTGGATATAATTTCTTAAATTTCACTATAATAACCACAAAATGTAGAATAGGTACATTTGAAAAATGACCAAGCATTCCAAGGAAAACATAATAATTTATGTGGTAACAGCATTTAAAGAACTAGGTATTCTATTTGTCAGAAGATGTGTCAAAATAATTTGGTTCCTGGACAATCTAAAATACTTAGGCAATAAGCGCTTGTCAAATAGGTAATTTTAAAAAATAATATTGTTTTGCACTAGAAGGGCATATATACTGTATCTGAAATGAGAGTCCATTTAAACTCACTGCCCTGGAGATATGTTTGATGATTACTAGTTCAATGTTGACTTAATGATATTCTAAACACATAGACAAGGCCAGCCTTTGGGGGAAGGAATTAGAGCAACCTAATGAACTCCAAGAAGTTCTGTGCAGAAGATATTTTTTGCGTGTGATTACGTACAAAGTGGATAAAGAAATGCACAGCAAGTCATTTATCTTAGCTATTCTAATAAATGGAGTAATTTTGTCAGAATGGATGTGAGTTGGTGGACAGTGGGACAAGAAAAATCTGTGTCTGTTGATCTTGTTTTCCTTCAAGTCTTTTGTTTGCTGAGGCATTTCTCAAAATTATGTTTGCAATGCAGTGAGAAGAAACAGAGTCAAACGGTAAAGCCAACTCCCAATGGTCGACATACTGTGCGATGTCTCTTCACATTCACGCTGACACTTTTGCAGGTGCACTTACCAATTTGTACACATGACATGATTCCAATATAACTTAAAATATATGAATGCACGTCCTGTGCTTCTCACAGTCCAAGTAGAAGTTTAAACAAACACACAGCAGAATGAACTCCAGCAGAGTACTTTCTTCTGATGAGTTTTCCAACTGTGTCTGGAAACGTTTTGTTAGTTTTCATTCCAAATAGGCAAAAAGTTGAGAAAATCCAAGAATAACACGTTAACAGTAAGTATGTATTTATCATGTAGTTTGTTTTATCTAGGGTTTCCTTTTGTTTACATTTATTTCTTTGAAGAGAAAAAACATTCCTGGGTAGTTATTGGATGCGTATTTCTATTAAAATCAGCATGCCCAGTATCAGCTAAATCATGTTGTATTACAGAATGACAGTTCATTTTATGGTTCTATTAATGAGACAACCAGTCACTCAGCTTAGGATGAGGAACATAGAACTTTATTCCTGTTTTTCCTTGTATAATTGTGATATTTTTGCATATGGTCAGACGTCATACTGTTTATTCTCAAACCCAAATAATTTGGAAAAAAAAGAAATTATGAATGAAAAATGTTCAGTATTGCATTCAGTGTTAGTCTGTTTCAGTAAAAATAATTTGGGACACTCTGCTTACCTTTGTAAACCATTAGTTATATTTTATGTGAGCATACATTTTTTGAAGTCAAGCTACATTTCTTTTGAATAGTGGTAAAAGGTGGCAAATTAAAAGTTTAAGAAAGCAATAAAATCTCTCCACCCTAAAGGATGACACCTGTCAAGTTGCTTCTTGAAACTTACTTCCAACATAGTACAGTCACTCTGGCATATGCTGTGCTCTATGCTTTCAGATTCACCCCGACTTTTAGGGTGACAGAAATGGTGTGTTTTTTCTTTACTAAACCTCCCCCCAAGGATGCTTTTTTGGTCAAGAGCAAAACACTAGCTGCAACTCTAAAGTACAGCTTGCTTTTGGAAATTTTCATTCATTTGTAATTTCTTAGGTTGTATTCCATTTTCACAGTTTTGAGGGGGGTCAGGGGGAGCCCTGAATTTGAAGTCTTAGCATGAGTGCCTCTGCTCTCTTCCCGCTGTGCTGCGGGAGTTTTTAAACACAGCACACCCCTTGGTTCACTGTGGGTTTCCCCACCTGCTCCCTGCTCAGTCCTCCAAGATAACACGTGAATATTAGTTGTTGCACTATCGCTTATGGACGCAGACACCTTTAGCTGTTGTTGTACATGGCAATAATATATTTTGTTTAGTTAAATTATTTATACTCCAGTGTTACTTTCCCACTTACTTTAAATCTAGAAAAAATTACTTCAGAATGCCTATAAAATTATAAAATTCAGAATGCCTATAAAATTGACCTCTCAAATGAGAGGTCAATATTTAATAGTAACACAGGTGATAGACATTATTATTTCTTCTTTGTGTATATGTTTATAAATTTTAGTTCAGAAAATGCCAAACAGATAATCAGTATTTTAGTTACTTGAGTAGATTCTATATCAATATCTATTATTAATACAGATAATATCTCTTTGAAAATGCATATACAATGAAGTTTGATGTATTGAGCACTTGACTGATATCTGAAAACATAAAGATAATTTCATGAAAGATTCAAGTGTATTTCAAGGTGTTTCAAAATCTTGTGATATTTTAAATCAAGTTATATTTTTGGTTATGCGGTAGTCTTCAAAATATTGTCTAGTGATTTGTCATCTAATGAACATTAGGTTATATTGAGTAAATATCATAACACTTTTAAATCTCTTCTTGTTGCTTATTTTTTTAAAAGTTATGAAGAACTTTTAAAGTATATATTAAAACGTTTATTTTTACAGATCTAAATAATAAGAAGCTAATAGTTTTCCTCTTGAAATTAAATAAATCAATTTCTAACAGAAATTGTATTTATATAAGTATAAATACAAAATTTAAGACACCAGATATCTTAGGACCTCTGTTAAAATTTGAATATTAGGTTTAAACTTTCTTTCTGAATATGGGGAGAAAGATAACATTAATTATCATGAAATCCAGGCATAGTAATTATCATGATATCCTGACATTTATCACAAGATTGGAAATTAGAACTGGAAATAGGTAATTCTTCTTATACCACTGTATTATTTATTAAATAATACTCTTTTCTTTTTGTAATAAGGATCAAACTCATGATATTGCGTTTGCCAGGCAGGCACTTGTGCCAATGAATACTCTCTTATCTACAAATTCTCAAGTCATTTCTTAATGACTGAAAGGCTTCATGACTAAGTAAGAAAATCAAAGATACGAGAAGTCAACTGTCAATTTGTGGTCACATTTCTGGGAGCAGAAAAAGTGATTTTAGATTGGAAAATTTAGTTGCATTACTACTGTCTCAGGAAGAGGTCATGTGGACAAGTATCACTTAAATAGCTATCCTCCTGAATTTCAAAGAGCACATTTTATTGTAAGGAGGATACATGCAATAGAGGCATATTGATTTAAAACATCACCTGCTTAAAGAAAGTTTTCCATTTCTGTCATGACCAGCTGCGTGTTCATAGCACAATGTACTTAATTGCTTATGGGTGTATAATAAATACCCATTAATTTAATTGTCTCTGTGGTTTTTAATTTATACACATTGCAATGTCTTTTGGGATAAAGGAACAATGTACATTGTCTGGGGTATGTCAATATGACCATCATGGAAAACAGTATGAAAATTCCCTTCAAAAGCTAAAAATAGACCTGCTGTATAACATAGCACACTCACTGCTGGGTTTATGTTCAAAGGAAATGAAACCACTTTCTCAAAGATATCTGCCTTCCATGTTCACTTCTCATGTAGGACTATTCACAATAGGCAAGATACGGAACCAAAACAAACAATGGTTCCTAAACAGAAATTCCAACATACAGAATTTCTGATTTTTTCTAGTATCATCTAAATTCTAAATAGTTTCTCTATATCAATTGCAAAAGACCAAATGTTGAAAGTCAGAGTCTCATAAAAAAATCAATCACTTTTAAAGCTTTTAGTTTGATACTGAGCGTACAGCTCAGTGCTAAAGTGCTTGCCTAACCTATGGGAGGCCCTGGGTTTGATCCCATCACTAAATAGAAAATTTATTTGAGATTTTAGGCAAAATATAACAGTTTTGCTCTGTCTTCATGATGATCCTTACCTTACAGTGCCTAGAATCAAGTCTGAGTGGGACTGCATTGTGGAAGACATAACTGCAGTCTGTGAAATCCGTAATGAGCTAAAGGATCTGACCAGGTGCCACTGAGGGAATCATTTGCAGTACTGATGACGATATCAGCATGGATCCCTAAATCATCCTTCCCTCTTGCTGGCATTTTAAAATCTGAATAGTAACTTTGAGAAAGCTATAAATAGAATATAAATCGTTATAAAAATGTCTATTTAAATTGCCCAAGGGTTTAGCTCAGTGGTACAGCACCTGCTTGGCAAGTATTAAGTTCTGAGTTCAATTCCCAGTACCCCACCTCCCTCCAAAATGTATATTTAAGTATATTTTATAAAAATTGCTGAAGTTTTTTTTTTTTTTTTTTTTTTTTTTTTTTTGGTACTGGATATTGAACTCATGACCTCATGCTTACCGGGCAAGCACGTGAGCTACTGAGCTAAATCACCAGCCCAAGAATTTTACTATACATTCAATTATGTAAAATTAACTTCTATGACATTGATGCTATTCCATTTACATCAATGATTTGTTTAGTTTTTTGCATTTTGGTGTTTTGTTTTCCTGGTAAGCTCAACTTTAGAAATTTTATAAAATATATTCAAAAAATAAACATTGAATCTCAGTCTCAAAATTGTGGAAATTTAGAAGAAAATGCAGTAGTCACCAAAAATACTTCCTCCATGCTATTTACTGGAAATAGCTCAGTTTGTAGTATTACAGCATATAATTTTTAGAGAGATAGAAAGCTCTATGACTTACATTAGCAGGAAAACAACTACTCTTAGGGTAAGAAATAACTGGAAATATAAATTCCACTTCTACTGAATTCAGCTTAGTTAAAAATTAAATGTGAGAATTTAATATTATTGTTTTTATCAGAAAACATTATGCAGAATAAACATATAAACAGCTAATATGTATAGCTATACTACAGATTATTATATAATGCAAGCCATGAAATAACACCCAGCTATCAAAAAATTTAAGTGGCTTTTTATTTAGGTAAATTTCATAATCCCAGAAGTCTTATATGTCCCTCCAGTAACACAAAACATGGAAGTATTAAAAAGATACACATAACCCTGCTGATGTACACACCGGACACAGGAGGCGCCCTTTTATAAGGCGCCCTTATCATCGCTCCTAAATATGAGCTACAGACAGGTAAGTGCTAAGAAAATGTGCAGGCACAGAATGCCTGGCACTTTCTCCAAGTACAGTGACACCTCCCTCTCCGATTAATTTTAATATCTGGATATTGTGTCATGATTTAGAAAAGTTTTGCATGGATACATACAATTAGATTTCATGTAAATCTTGAGGTTTTTCTGGACTACTGAAAGGTACCCATTGAGATAAAGAAAATTAACATAAGCAATGAAACTACTAAAATTTTATCATTTAACTGAAAAGTGCATGGACTTCTTTTTCTTCTATTTCTACAACACGAGTAATGAATGAGTGTTTATTAAAAAAATACTTAACATAATGGAGATAGAAAAACTTCCCCAAGCCAACTATAAATATGCATGTTTGAGGAAATTGCATGTTTCCAAAAACATAGGTTGAAAATACAGAGCTCTAAATAATAAAGATCATTTGTTTTCTGGGCACATGGAAACACACTCAGACATAGTTGTTTGGTTAGCTAACATCTTTCATTTTTGTTTCTCTCCAAACACTCCCCCACCACTGATGAAAAAACTGAGAAGATTCATAACTCACGATTCTTCCATTCTGGGCTGTCCATTTTCTAAAGGGGATATATTTGAAAGTAAAGATAGTAACAATGTTGCGTTTCCCCCGGGAACTTTCCTTTTCTTGGTCACAAATGATTTTAGAGTGCAGCAGAGCCTAGAAAAGCAGCATTTTCTGCAGCTCTGGGCAGTCTCCAGCCCCGCAGCACCTTTGTGAACGTGCTTCTATATGGTGCAGGCAGAAGACGGAGCAGGTGCAGCTGCTTCTTTTTGAAGTCTTTGTGCTCTGGATTGGAAACGACAACTATGAGCACCGAGCAGAAAACCCCACCGGCACCAGCCTTTCTTTTGCTTGTTAAATAAGGCTCCCACTTTATAATCTTGAAAATCCCTCTGTGATAAAATGCATGAAAGTCTTCCAAAACATATCAATACTGGACTTATAAAATAAACCCTATAACATTGTAAGGATGGCTAAAAAACAAGTCTAGTATACAACAATTTATTTTATGAAAATAAAGTGAAAGAATATGTTCTGTTTTATCTTCAGGAAGGCAAAGGTAAATTAGGCACAGCACAAATCAGTAGAATGTGCGTGAACGACACTGTCAAGCTTTTATGACAAATCTTTATGGAGGACTCACCTGCCTTACTTGCCTGCTGCAGATATTTTCTCACAGCAGGGGTAGGTGCCTCCCACCTGAGATCCCACCTGCAGCGTGCTTGTGGGAGCGACAGGAGGTGGAGGAGGAGACTGGGGAGACCCGGCAGCATCATTCCTAGCATCATCACCCGGGTGATAGACAGGGCAGGCAGGAGCTGTGGGGAAAGGAAACAGGGCACCCCTGCACCGTGACTTTAAATGGAGAGCTGGAAGTATCATCTGTGTGAATGAAATGGGAAAGGCAAACTCCTAGGATAATGCTACAAGTGAAATGTCTTAAACATTAGTTTTTAACGGTGGAACAAATGGTTTGGAATCTCGCACATGTGGTCTATATCATCTCCCACATTTACTATAGCTGCGTTTCTCCAATTGTAATTTTATTGTCTTCTTTTCTAGGTATAAAATTTAAATTTCCCTAATAAAATCATGATAAAATGATATATAATTGATAATATATCATTATGACCCAGGATTAAGTTTCAATATCCATCATGAAACTGATCTAAAGTGAGAATTTCACACAATTTATTTTCAGTGTAGACCACGGTAGACATCTTGTTGTTTTGTTTCCTTTATTTAATATACATTTTCTAAGGCCCTAGTAAAGGCAATTGCCTAATGTATTATGGAAAGACAAAATGAATTAGACAGGGCTTATATCCTTACTATACTCTAAGTTTAGTAGTGAAACAGAAAACTTATTAGCTGAGATACTTATATATGGACCGTATGACTCAGAGATGTATCATTATGATTGAGTATATTTAATATTATTAATGAGTATACTTAATAATGATAAAATATTGTAATTCCAAAATTTTGGATGAAGATCAACTAAGAAGTTTAAACCAAAAAGTCCATATCTGTAAAATGAATTTTTATAAAATCAGGCAATATCTGATTTTCAAAATAAATCTCCAAAAAAAATCTGAGAGCATTACAGACAATGGAATTTAATTTTCTTCTTTTGAAAAAATATAATTGATAATAATAATAGGTGATTAATATTTTCAAGTATTAAGAAAAGTGTCCTGACTACCAATTCAAGATTCTTTGCTATACCATTTCTAGGCCAGAATGCAAGGTATTAAGGATATAACTCTTATTATCCCAAAACAGTGCTTTCTATTGAAGAAATATGATAAATATGTAAAATATAAGGCAGATTAAATTATATGCTAAGTACATATATCTATTCCTGAGATGAATGTAAACTCATGCATACAGACATATAGCTATTTTTGAAAATTTCATTGTTTTATTTCAAAACACTTAATATAACATTAAAGCATTTTCAGTGATACCTATAAGGAGATTGTAAAGAAACAGAGATGTATCTCTGCATATTTATTTCCATTATAAAGTAAAAAGAGATCAATCAGACAACAGTTGAGAAGAGTGGGAAGGAAAATAACTGTAAAGTGCATTCTAAACCCAGGGACCTAGGTTACCTGAGATAGAAAGAATGCGTGAAAATGACAGACTTATTAATAATGAAAGATGCTCATTATCCCCCCTCTGTGTGTGACCTGTTTTCTTTCTGGATATTCACATAAAACTTTTTTTAATGCCCTTTTAGTATGTATTTCATTGGTACATTTTCCAACTGAAACTTCATCTTAAATTATTTTCCATTAGTAAGATCTAAATGAAAAACCTTCAAAACTTCCAAAATATGTCATTTTCTAAGGACATAAAGTGGTTAACAAATTAAATTTTAGTCAAGAAAATGCAAATATGTCTGCTATTCCAGGACCTACCTTATGTAACTTCAGATATTCTTATGTTGTTAGAAAGTACAAAACATTTGAATCATTATTTGTTAAGTTTGGTTACTGGCATTTAAATCAATACAAAATTTGTAACTATTTAAAATAATTTAAGAAACAACATAAAGTTTCACAATACATTTTCTTTCTCAAATGTATGAAGCAATTTTATTTCTGAGGTAGATAAGGATTATCTCCATAAACTGCATTTACCAAGTATGAGAAAATGCCTACAAAAGTATTTTCTATTAACTTGTTAGTGATTCACTGTAATGTTTTCAAGACTTTCAAGAATACCAAAGGAAAATATAGTCATGGTTTCATAGAAAAAATGTTTTAAATAATTAGACAAATGAAGCAGTTTCTCATCAGCATGGTATTTTGACCAAACAAAATTTGGTTAAATTTTGACCTTTCCATCCAATATATCCTGTTTACTTAATGTCAAAAACAATAAAATGTTGCAACAATATTACAAGCTTTACTTTATTCCTATTATTTTAAAGGTGAATAATCTGAAATTCAATAGATAGAGGATCCAAAAAGGTCTCATGATGTGAGATACTTTCTCTCCAAATCTATGCTCTGGAATCTCAGTAGGAAAAGCTCTGTACCCAGAACTTGTATTTCTGCTTCTGAGATCACAAAGAACTGAACCCAGGTTCCCCTCAAAAGGGCACATGTCCATCTGGGCCTCTGACAGGTCCAGAGCTATTCTTCTGCCTGAAGGTCCTGACATCTGCTGTCCTGCTCTAGGAATATTTTCTGAGTAAATTTGGTACTAGCATGGCCAGTTCTCACCAAGACCCCAATCTCAGTGTTAAGGGCAAATATTTCATATTGCAAAGTCCTTTGTTACTTTATCTTCTGTATTTCAGTCTACTCAACTTTAAAGACAGTATTATGGCTTGATCTCTCTTCATTTTCTATCCCATAGTCAGACAAACTCTATACCACTACTATCTTTGGGTATATATCAGTAGAAAAACCATTGTTACTGATTTCAAACAACTCTTAGTTTGAATGAATTCTGCTCATTATTTCTTGACTGTGTCTACTTGAGAATGATGTATAACATCCCTGTATCTCTATTCCCTCAAAAGAGAAACTAGCTCACCTGACTGCTGTCAGGAGTAGTGACATAACATTTATTGGGAGCTTAGTGAAAGTATTAGTGAATGTTTGCTTTAATATAGCTTTCTTCATATGTATACATATTATATATAAGTATATTCCAATTTTTTTTGTCTTCTTCATTTTTATCGGTACCAGGGATTGAACTCATGACTGCCTGCTTACAAGGCAGGCGCTTATGCCGCTGAGCTAAATCCCCAGCCCCTTGTATATTCCAATATTTATGGTATGTACAATCCAAATACTGCTGTGTATGTCCACACCTACATACAGACACACAGATACACACACACACACACACACACACACACACACACACACACGCAAATGGGGTCATTGAAATAGATTGGACTTCTTAATGCATAATTCTATTTTCATCTTAATAATATGACTAATAAACATTTTGTTTTATAGTGAATTCAGAATTAATTCAAGTATGATACAATAGTCTTTTCTAGTAGAAATATTTTGTTATGCTACTTCTCAATAAGAGTACTCAGCTTATTATCTAATTCATTCATTAACAAAGATTGTCTTAATATTTAGTTTTTTCTACCCAACATTGTCTTAATGAGTTGTTTTTCCATTTATTCAAATCAAGGGTCTCCTTTGATAAAAGGCACATAATAAAAACTAAATAAATTTATATAATAGTTCATGAAAAATGAGAAACTATCACTACATGAAGACTATAAATATTTTAATTAGAAGGATATAGGTAAACAATAAATATGCTTAAAATTACTTTGATATTAGAGGTATAGGGAGCACCTTGAACATATAAGACAGCATGCTTAATGATTTATCTGATATTTCCTGCCCTTTTTACTTCAGATTCATCTCATTACATCCTTTCACCCTTCTGACTTTTTAGCTGACTCAGTTTTAATTTCTTTAGCATGCATTTCATAACCACTGAAAAAAATATTGTTATAGGGGCTGGGGATTTATTTCAGAGGCATAAGCGCCTGCCTTGAAAACGTGCAGTTGTGGGGCTGGGGATTTAGCTCAGCGGCATAAGCGCCTGCCTTGCAAGCAGGCAGTCGTGAGTTCAATCCCCGGTACCGATAAAAATGAAAAAGACAAAAAAAAAAAAAAAAAAAAAAAAAAAAGAAAACGTGCAGTTGTGAGTTCAACCCCCGATAGCAAAAATAAACAAACAAACAAACAAACAAATAAATAAATAAGCTACAAATTAGATTGTAGGCTGGGCCAGACAAAAACACGAATCCTATCATTAAGGAACTTACAGACTATAAAGAAAGGTGTACAAATGAGTATGTACATGGAAATACAAACTTAAATTGCAAGGCAAAATCAGCTATAAAACGGGAAGAAAATGCTGAGGAAGCAGTTTTTCTAGATACATTTGTACAAGCAGGACCCTGGCAGGTTTTCTAAATTAGCATTTGGAGAGTTAAGTTACAGGAACACTAATCCCCATATCTCAGAAGCTTTCCAGGACAAAAGTTATTACTATGCTCGCAAATCATTATTTTCTGCAGGTGATGGAGATGTTTATTTAGAGAAAAAGTAAGGTCCTCAGGTGATGGAAGGGTTCTAAGTCTGGAGACAAGCTCTGGAAATATTCTGATAGCAACAAGCAGGTGCCACATTGCTGAAAACACATAATTGCAGTATTTTAAGAGCCACATTTCAAGGATTATTGTGGAGGAAAAATGAGATCAAATAACAAAAAACTAAAATGACAATTTCCATGGGTAGCTAAAATAGCCACTTAGGAAGCCACCAGAGGAAGAAACTTATCCAAGAGAGAACCCCATGTTTGGAAGAATATGACATGAAGAGGATGCCCATAATTACAAGGAGTCAGTAACAAATCTACCTGCAGGATTGTGAAACTGAATCTCACCTCTCATTATAAACGTCAGCTCAAAGTAGATTAGACATGTTAAGATAAGACCAAAACCTGTTAAACTATTAAAAGAGAACATGAGAAATGCTCCTGGATATTGGAATGGACAAAAAAATTTGGACAAGATTCTGTAAACAGAGAAAGTAAAAGTAAAAAATAGATAAATGGGATTTTAACAAGCTATTCTACACAACAGAGAAAAATTATTAAAATGAGATAGTTTATAGAATGGGACACGAGTTATATGTTTGACAAAAGGGTAACATATGGAATGAGTAATAACCTAAATTCATTAGCAAAAGGTATATAATGTGATTTAAAATAATAAGATGCTTAAATTGTCACAAATTAATGACAGGATTTCGACAATGATATTACATAAATTTGGAAACATTTGCAAGTATCTCTTTTTTAATAGCTTCCTCCCAAAGAAAACTGCACTAAAAAAAATCAACTTTTTTCCTTAGTATTAAAATACCATGATTTTTACTGAGCAGACAGATTAAATGACATTTTAAAATATTTCTGCTTGATAGCATAGAAAAATTCAACATATTTAGCATATTGTTATCTATTTGCAAAAGAAAAATGTGTTACACATTAAATTAATCTCACTACATTACAAAGTATTGTAAAATCTACTGTTACTGTTTTCAAAAATATTTAACCATACTAGAAACATCTTCTAGATTACCAATGTTATAATCCTCTACTAGAGAACACAGACTGGTCACATTTACTAACTCTTAAGAATTAATGGGGAATTGGGGGGAACACTTTCACATTATAAACAACACATGACTTTCAGGTACATGTGTACCTAGTGAGAATGCCAATATCACTCCATTCTTTAAATATTATTAAAGGTTAATTTATTTCTTGTTTGAGTTAAAATAAATAAAAGCATTATATTATTAATTTTTGTTTAATCATATCATTCAGCATATATTAAACTAAAATTAAAATGGTTCAAAGATCCAAATATTAAAGCTAGAAAATAAGATATGCAAAACTTTTAAATCATAGGCATAAACAATTGCTTCATCAACAGATCCTCATTTGCACAAGAAAGAATACCAAGAATAAGACCATATTAAAGTAAAATGTTTCCAGCTAATAAAATGAAGAGACAATCTGCATAATGGGATATTTTTTCACCAGCTACACCTAGGATAGGGGATTAATATCTAGCATATAGAAAGAATTCCTAAAGTATTAGACACCACCCCAGAATGAAGGACTAACGCACAAAACTAAACTGATTAGACACTGCTCAAGAAGAAGTGCAAATCGCCAATAAATAAATGAAAAATGTTCAACAGTGGTGAATTGGTCATTAGAGAAATGCAAATTAAAACTGCTGAGATTCTATCTTACTCCAGAAAGAATGGCATTAGCAAGGCGTCAATGGTAAGAAATGCTGGAAAAGCTACAGCACACACACAAATAAAATTTCTGGGGAGAATGTAATATAGTGCAAGCACTATAGGAATAAGTGTGGATTTCTCAAAAGTCTTAAAAATTTCATTCAATCCAACTATTCCTCTTTTGTTATCTTCCTGAACTAAAGACATCAGATCACAGTGATATATTCATATCCATGTTTATAGCAGCAAAGCTCTTAATAGCTAAATCTTAGAAGCAGGCTATATATTCGTTAACATGAATGCATAACAAAAATATGACATTTATACACAACTGGGTACTATTCTGCTATAAAGAAGGATAGATTGCTTCATTGTAGGATAAAGGATGCCCTTTGAATCTAAATTATTAAGTGAAATAAATCAGGCATGTTTATAACTATCGTATATATGAGAAATTCAAAATATAAATTCATCAAGGTGACAGAAAACAGAATACAGGGATACAGATCTTTTGCAAAAATGTTAAGAGATTTTGAGGGAGAAGTTGAAAGAGATGTAAAAAGATTTAAGATGTGTCACATGTACGTGCCAGTTACCCACAATGAATACATTCAGTATGTATTGCAAACATGTACTAATAAAAAACTGAATAGCTAGCTAATCGTCTGTTGGTTTCTCCTTTTCCCCCTTGAAACCCTACAGAAGTTTTGAGCTTACATAAACACTACGATGCAAGAGCACACTCATGGTGGCAAGAATTGAATTTTCTTCACTCTGATAAAAGTGCCTTTAGATTTGAAAAACAAATTTTGTGCTTACTAACAGATTGTTTCACAAACAAAATTTATAGAGTTGGTTTTATAAATATTTAGAAGCAATTTTGCCATAGAAAAAGCTAATCAAGGATGGAGAGGGTGGTCATTTATGACCTGTGGTCCATTGGCACAAGCGTACGTGATTGTGATCTCTATTCTTGGCACTGTTCTATACAGCATTGCTTGTATACATTTAAACAACAGACTTAAGAGGCAGGCAGATCAGATTCTCGATGCATGGGATTCTAGGTGGGCCTGCTGGAACACGTACATTATATCCCTGCATCAAGTAAGATTCCAAAGTTTTCATAGTCCATGCAGGACACAAGTCCATGCTGAAGGACAAAGTCTACAGAGAATAGAAAACAAGTTGGGTCACAGTTTCTGCCTTTAGTTTGAGCAAGAGCTTGATCACGTGCAGGAAGCTGACCAGTTAGGTAAATATTCTTTCCTTGCATCTTTTTGACAAAAATAGAAGAGTGGGACCCAGAAAATTTAAAGAAAAGTAGGAAATTTGAACACCATTTCTCATCCTTATGGGTACAGAGAACATAGTCTAAAATTCATATCTCCATATTTATTAAGAATCTATGGAATAATATATTGCCTTCACCTGTGGTCCGTACTGTAGACTATAGCAGATTTGGATTTCTGAGGCTCTGATAAATTTTCTTAGATTACTGTCATCTGTTATCTGTTCTCAAAGAACTTAAGAGAAAAAGCACATGGAAAATAGTAAATTTAGACAAATATGATGATATCCTTAATAAAGACTTTTATTATGATTCTGAATTTAGCAAAAAAATGGTTATTGGAGTGGAAAGGGAGAAAGTAGTTAAATATTATTTGGAGAAAGAAAAATATGAAATAATGGATGAAAAGCCATGAGCAAATATCTTAAAACATGTTTTACTTCTGTTCTCCTATTGTCATTATTCTTTCATTCTTTCCTTTAAAAATTTTTTTTCTTTCCACTTTTCTTTGAATTCTTAATCCACTGCTGAGTTGGATGACAACACCTTTGCAGTTCCTGGCACTGCAGTTCCCTGCAGTCAGGCTTGGAAACGGTACCACCTTTCAGCAAAGTATGATCCAGTGAGGAGTTTAGGGGAGCAAACTTTACTGACAAAATATAGATTCGAAGCTCACATGGCATTTTTTCAGTGACTGTTCTGAGAATTCTAACACTTCCAAGATCAGATGCAGCTGCTTCTTTTGTTTACCATAGTAACTGCAAATCAGCAAATACCTCATCAGCTAAGACTAAGACCTCATGGAATAGAGTAAAGTATGAATGAGATGTTCCTGTATATTGGCATCCACTGTGTCACAGCTTGGCTGTACTCTCTAAAGAAGCGTTAACTATTTAGGGAGAACTACTGCTCTGGCTAATTAATATAGAGGTCTTATTTCATTTTAATTGGATGCGCGGTGACATTCCATTACTCACTGCACCCCAGTATATGCTGAGTTTAGGCATAAAGTTAATATATCATCATAACAGAAAACCCTCTCATTCTCATGTTACACATCTGCTAGTGTCAGATGTTTAAGAGGTTGATGAAATTATATATGTACGTGTTTTTTAAAATCATTTAATTTGTTGTTGGTGGTGATGAGATTCAATGTGATTCCTCTACGCAGTCTCTGCCTAAAGTGGGGTTTGCTGTTGCTAACAGGTGCACAGCTCTCAAGGGGTAGAAACCAAGGAACCTTGCAAAAGAGAAGCTCTGAGCTGCAGATCTTCATAAGAAATAGTTCCATCAGGCTGGCACTGTCAGACTCCACAGCCAGGACTACAGAAGAAGTCAGCATTCATCAGAGTCAGAAGCCGATTTAGGGCTTTGGCTTTACTGAGTTCCTTTATTTTGCTTAAGGTAATTGCATTTTTAAAAATTTTAAGAATATACTACTCTTTTAGTTTGTTTTAAACAATTGATGAATTATTTTAGTACATTTTTTAGTACATTGTCATATTGTCTGTTGTTTCAATATGAATGCTTAATTGTAAAGGCAACCATGGTCAATTCATTTAAAACACATAATTATCCCATGCTATGTAACATTTAATGATGTGCTTTATATAGCATATTTGGTGTTGCAGCTAAGTACATAGAATAATCATAGATTTTTCTGTCATTATCAATTTGTGATAAAAAATAGAACACATACTAAATTGGCATCTGTGAGTATCTCTAAATCTATTAGGTATTTCCAGTAACTCTTATTTGTTAAAATTTCATTTCATATTTTACATTAAGGTCGCACATCCCACCTTTTAGTTTTGAGTCATAAATTTTCATTGTTACCTTTTTTTCTTAGATTGTCCAGGCTGCTTTAGGATTTGTATCTACAATGTCCTGAAAATTCTCATTCATGCACAAAGTAACTGATGTGGACCCAGCCTTGATGACATGCTTTTACGAGATGAGGGCTGGCTGGAGTTGTGGCCCCGAGGAGTGATCTTGTCCCCAGCTCTGCCTTTCTCTCTCTGCTTCATCTCTTCCATAACATGAGCAGCTTCCCTCCAGTATGTATCTCTGCCATGCTGTTTACCTACTGGAGCTGCCTGACCGTTGACTGAGCTAATGACCCAAAATTAGCCTCTCTTCCTTTAAGTATCATGTGTTGGGTATTTTGTCTCAGCAACAAGGAGGTGACCAAGACAGGCCATTGTAATGATATATCACAGACTGTGTGATGTATGTAACAGAAATGTGTCTCTCAAAAACTTAAAAAAAATTTTTTTTAAATTTTTGAATGTAGTTAAAATACAACAGAACAAGACAAGAAGAAAGCCAGTCTAGACAATGCAGTGACATTGGTCCAGAACTTCAAAGCAGGATACTGGGGTAGTAGTAATAGGTACTATAGCATATCTCATTATCTTCTCAATAATTGCCCAATTAGGTATAGCGAAATCAAACCAATAACAGAACATTGTAAAACCAATTGAAGGAGAATATTGAATATAACATAACAATCATTACAACACATGACATCTTCCCAACAGATGCTCAGTACTCTGTCCCCAGTTGCTGATACGGGGTCGGGGTGTGGGTGTTTGATTCTCAGAAGGTGTGGTGGAACCAGGGGCTCACGGGAACAGCTGACTGCTTCTCTCTGGGGGGGGGGCGCCAGGGGCGCTTACCAAGAGGGCAGGCAAATTACCTTCTTGTGCAAGACCCTAAATCCCAACAAGGCTGGGTCTCAGGTAGCTGCTCAAAATTCTTCAGCTTGGAAAATCGGAGGTCAGGGGATCAATAGGTTCAAATCTGCTGAGAGATAATTTCTGGTTCCTAGGTCATGTTTTGTACCTGCTTTCTAACATGACGGTGATGGAGAAGGGTAACTCTTTGGAGTCCCTTTTATATGGGCATTAATTTTATTCACAAGGACTCTCCTCTCATCTTCAAAGGCCCCACCTACTAACATAATCATGTCGATTATTAGAATTTAACATAGGAATTGTTGGCATACACATGCATTCAGACCATAGTATCTCTCAACATTAGGTACGTTTTCTGATTTGCTTTATGCTTGCTACTTTGGTAATTTTGCATTCATTCAATGTGAAATAGATAGCTTTTTCTTTATTTCTTTCCTATTGAATGACAAGGTAATTTGTTTTTCAGCATCAAATTGCCACTATTTAGTAGTAGATTTGATAAATGATGAAGATTTGATAAGTACACAAAATTAGGAAATAAAATAATGAGTATAATAACATGAAGATTATCTTTCAGGAAAATTAGTACAATAGATGGTAAATAAAAACCACTATTGCAATTATTGATATGATAAACATATGGGGTTATGAGAGAATAATAACACGGGTTCTAATTTTAATTCATGGGTACATGCAAGAATTCCAACAGAACAGTCTCTTCCTTTGATTCCATCCTCTCTAGCTTTCTCTAGCATCCTTGTTCTGTTCAAATTTTTTTCTCTGTCAAATATTGGATATGAATATCTTCAGCTTTTATGGTCATAAAATAATGATACTAAGCATCACTCAGGAATTTAACAGCAAGAGAAAAGATGATCTCTTTGATGTGAGGAGAGGAAAGGTGAAAAGTGGGAATGTGGCTGACAGTCGGTTGTATGGAAGGGAAAAGACTGGATACAGCTCATACATGAACATTTCTTCTTCTGAGAGAATTTGGTAAAGCTTATCCTTGAGTGTGATAAGAGAGGGCGCTGAGGGAACACCCTGAAGGTTTTCAGGCTCTATGGTACAGAATATGACAAAAAAAAATTGCTTTTCTATGTGGAAAGATTTACAAGGCAAATAGAAGATCAAATTAGATTCAGGTATAACAAAACTTTTACTAGTTCTGATTCAAATGCCTACGTCATTTTTTCCAGACTTAGTGTTTCAATTTTTGTCCTATTGTGTGGGATGAAATATGCAAAAGAATTTAAATAGTTGAGAAATTTGTCTTAATTTCAAGGAAAATTTTGTGTAATTGTTTAATATGGAGTCTACTGTTTCTGTAGAAATTATGCAATTAATTAAAATATAAGTAATCTGTCAGAGGCCATAATGGCTGTGTATAGACGTTCTCCCAAAGCCTTGTGCAGTCCTTGGGAAGCGGCTTTACAGAGGCAGCTGGATGTAGAGCAAGTAATGCGGGATTAAGGATGTGCAATTACTAAATTAGTCACTGATGGGTTTGGCACAGTGTTTGCTGTGCATTGTGGGAAGGCCACCCTGCGTATGACTGATTCTGCCTTAATGGCATGTAGCCTGGACAGAACAGATGCGACAGAAAGGGAGCTGCTATCATCATTTTCTGCTTTTTGCTTTTGCTTTTTCTGCCTTCCATGGACTATTTTTCCTCTCTGATGCCTGTCTGCCATGACACCCAGCCTGGAGCCAGTGAACTATAAACTGAATCCTCTACAGTCTGTGAGCCAAAGTAAACCTTTCCTTCTTAATTTTAGTGTTATTTTTGTTTCAGCAATGATAAAAGTCACTAAGAAAGAGGCATTATGTAAAGAGTTTATAGTTTTTAAAACCAAAAATGGATAATAATACATAATATGTAGTATGTAATAGGCTGAAGCCTTTACTGATATTATACACCTTAGCGTAATGCATTATTGTGCAGAGATATGCAAGTCACATCCTTACTGATGAATCACCTTTATTCCTAAATTTATAAAATTGGTCATTGTGTTTTTAAATATTTTGCTTGATTTCAATAACTATTACCATTAGGACTTCTTTATTTAAATTTATGACGTAAATCTAAATCTTTTCTTAGTTGGATATCTTTATTAATTGGATGATAAAACAAGTTTATGCCTATTTCTTGCCCTATGAACTCAATGATTATTTTATTAAGTTTAGAATTATTCTGTGGTTTATGTATTATAGTATATTTAATGTCTTGTTACTCTTTATTAAAATTTATTTTTGAGCTCATTAGGTTTATAACTAAATATAAATTTTGATAATATTTTAGTTTCTCTAAGGCAGCTAGTTTGTGTTCCTTGTCCAGGTTGAGTAAATTGTAGCAATTTCCTGTTGAGTAGTTTTTTGAAATAAATTAGTTTTATTTTTAATACCAAAAATTCATATAAGACTATAATAATCTATTTAATTTCATTTTTTGAATCTGGGATATGACTACCAGTATTATTTATTAGGTAATCAATTTTTCTAGAAAATATAGACTTTAAAACTGTGATAATTTTTCTGATATTCTTCTAAAATAGTCATTTTCCTGCTAAAAGAATTATTTTCTTTCCATGTGTTTTCTCTGAATTTCGAGGTAAAGATTGATTTTATTTGTATTCACTTACTTTTAATGCCATTAAATACTGCTTAATTTGCATTTTAAAAATTTTTGCTAAAGGTGAATCTTTGAAAAACCAGTTCTCTATGCTTCCATTTCCTTCTTCATCTAATGATTATTATGCTGTTTAGAAGAAAAAAAAAAAACAAAAAAAAAAACTAGGTCAGGTGTGGTGGCACATTCCTGTATTCCCAACATTTGGGAAGCTGAGACAGGTGGATTATTGCAAGTTCAGGACAGTCTGGGTTACAAAGTGAGCCCAAGGCCAGCCTGAACCAAATAGTGAGACCTTGTTTCAAAAAAGACAAGAAGAAGAAGAAGAAGAAGAAGAAGAAGAAGAAGAAGAAGAAGAAGAAGAAGAAGAAGAAGAAGAAGAAGAAGAAGGAGAAGGAGGAGGAGAAGGAGGAGGAGGAGGAGAAGAAGAAGAAGGAGAAGGGGAAGAAGAAGAAGAAGAAGAAGAAGAAGAAGAAGAAGAAGAAGAAGAAGAAGAAGAAGAAGAAGAAGAAGAAGAAAAAGAAAAAAACTATTAATTTACTTTTACTTTTATAGTGTCTCACATCACACTGATGATAGATGAATCTCATCAATTAAGTACTTAGAGTAAGATGTATGTATTTATCAGTTTCTCATAGCAGAGACACAATACATGATGTTCACAAATTAAAAGTATAAAGGTTTAAGGGAGCTCATGTTTCCAAAGATTCAGTACAGGATCAGCTGGTTCGAGGCAGGAAACATCACGGCAGAAGGTAGGGAAAGCAGATCTGCTTATTCATTGCTTCCAAAAAGTCGATCAGGGAAACAGCAGCAGAGAGGAACAGTCATATCTAAACTCACACCTCTGCGACCTGCAGAGGCACACGTAGGATCTTGCCTTACTAATCTGCTGAACTTTTCCTAATCCAATGAAGTGGACACATTAAGGTTAGTGATCTCCCTTTAACAAGTTCTCAGAAAATCCATCTCTTTAAACAAAATGTAATCTCCAAATATAGACAAAATCAAGTTCACAAATTCAACCAGCATAATACAACTCTTCTTCATGCAGTCAAAAATGTAAAATCCCTTCCTGAAAATCTCAACAGCTCTAGCAGCTTTCAAAGTCCATGTTTCTTATGAGACCCAAGGCAAATTCTTAGCTGTGATTCTGTGTAAAAATAAATGTTAACATATTATGGTGCAGTGTAGAAATGGACTAAACCAAATCTGATATCCAGCAAGCAAACAGTAACTCCTTTAGCTCCAAATCTGGCATTCTGGGGCATTGGTGGTAAAACTAAAGTCCAAAGGTGCGGGTAGCCCCACTCCTGTCATCTTGGCAGGTTGTACAAAACAGAGCCCCTCTCTAGGACTTTGTCACCTCACATCCCACGGCTTTCTTTGGCAGAATTTCCACATTCCTGGCAATCTCCCCATACCTTTGGCTTCGCTCTCACCTCTTGTCATATTTCCCTCTCACACCTAATGGAGCCTATACATGCACTCTGCATGCTGGTAAGAAACGCAGCACGTGAATAATCCCAAGTCCTGCTGTCATGGAAGCAGTAGCCAAGACCTCTTAGGATGTGAATGCAGCAGGTTCTGGGTGCATGGATGGCTGTGCAGTGACATGAATCCTTGGGAACCAATTCCCTAGAAGTCCCTTCTTGAGCAGTGCTCCAGAGACTGTTAAAAAAATGAACATTTTATACTTTTTTCCAATTGAGCCAGGAATGGGTGGGTCTTTCTGATCTCTGAGATATCTTTAAGGTATTTTTTATGTGTATACAAGTATTTGATTTTTTAAATTGTGTTGCTCTCTCCATCACCTACACTTATTTGGCATCATCTTTACACACAGTTTTTCTGGGACAAATTACATTTTTCAAATTATTATTTGCTTCCTTTTGCCCTTGATTCTCAATATAAATCTGGCTAAATAGCCAACAGTGCCCATGCCACAGCCTGAATATTGAAGTGTGTTGAAATTTTTTCCTCCTAAGTAACTAGTTCACTGTCCTTAAACTCATTTTCCTGAAAACTATCAGGACATGGAATAATGCAGACACATTTCTGCCAGAGTGCAGCACACATGTTCTCTAGTCTGACTGTCAGTGGAGTCCTTTTTCCAACCACAAATTCCAAGCCTGGCCTTCACTCTCCTGTAAGCATCACGGTTTCCTGAGCTCCAATGGAAACAATCCATCAAGCTGTTACTAGATTTCTAATGTTCTGTAGCCCATATGTCTAACACTGCCCAAATTCCTGTCATAACCCTTGCAAGGTTTCTAATGAATATTGTCAGGTATAGTAATAGCAACAAGCCACAGTCTGGTCTGCACCCCATAAGAAGGCTTTGTTCATCTAATTTACTGTCCTAATATCCTAAAAGCGGTGGAATACGGCCCCATCCTCTGCTCGTTTATATTCCAAGCTGCTCAGTTCCTCAACTGCACACTTCCCGGGGATTTTATTATTCCGGTTTTTCTCATGCTTCTCCCGTGGAGTCAGTGCCCAGTGAAGGCTGCGGTGCCCTCTGACTTCACAAGGCCTCGCCTCCTAGCAGCTCTGAGGAGCGTGTCTGACTTAGACACTGTGTCTGTATTTACTGAAAAGCTAAAATATCCAGTTGTGCAATAATTAATGTTTCTAAAGTAGGAAGATTATTCTCATTTATCACACACTCAGAGACATAGGAATACAATTTTTAAGAAAGAATCCTTCAAACACTGAAGTTTGTTCCTATGTCTATCAAAATCTATACAAGAACAGTTATGGAAATTGAAAACTGCAGTGGTGAAAGTATGTACATAGAGGTCACTTAGAAATGAAAATAGAAGTCAGAGAATGTGACCGTCACTGTTATTCTAAATGAAAATCTATGGATAATTTACAGAATTGAAAGTTTTTGCCAGTATAATACAATATCTTATTAAAGTATGTCAGAAGGACACCACAAGATGATCGTGTAAAATCAAAATGCAGTGAAGTAGCTCTTGAGAGAATGAGCTCAATTTGAGAAGTTTGAAACCCTATTGGATCGCCGTATTACACATTCAGGGAAAGAACTGTCTGTGTATGCTGGAGACACACAATAAACAGTTTGTTTTATTCTCTTCTGCTTGTTAGAATGCACCTGTGTTGCAGAATCAAAATGAAAAATCTGTAACTTGCAGTTATTAGATAGGAGAAATCTGGAGATTATGGGCATGAACCCATTTGGATAGCAATACACTTCTGTGCTAGACAGGCTGCTCAACGAAAATCATACAGACAGTTTTGAAACTGTGTTAACTCTTTCAGGCCAATGATGTAGTCTATCATTTCCAGCTTCAGTGAGCTGACAAGGACAGCGATGCAGCCTATTGATAGAAGTTACCTTGCGGCCTGCACCTGATGCAAGCACACAAATTCCTATCACATTACATTCCTTACTTCCAAATATTCTATTGCTTATAAAAAAAAGTGTCTCTATAGGCCAGACTAATCCCAACAATAAGAGAGAAACTGTAAAGATACTGAACCATCAGTAGTAAAATAGACCACAAAATCAAGCACATCAGCAGGGCATCATTTACCAGCTGCATGATATCATATGTACTATTTGATGTTCCCGAGCCCCAGTTTCCCCATTTTAAAAATTTGGATAGTGATATCTTCCTTGCATTGTGACTGGGAGGGTTAGAACAAGTCCACATACTGGAAACATATAATAAGCACTTCATAAATGAAACTAGTGAAAGAAAATTTTAAGTTTTAAAATTTGTTTTTAACACTTAGTTTAATTTTCAGACAGTTTTTAATAGCTTGCTAATGAACCATTGATTGCTCAGCAATGGAAAAATGTACAAATATGCAAAATCAACTTGATGAGCTATTGCTTACTGATGAACTGAACTACAGATAACTAAAGCACAAATTTGCATGTAAGGAAATAAAACATGATAAAAGTGTTCCTTTTGAAATCTACCATTTTGCTGCAATACCTACAGCAGAAAATGAATTTAACCACAAAGATCAGAAAGCAGCTTCCCCAAGCCAGCCACCAAGTCTTTATTTACGTTCGTATCATAGAGTGACAGTAACAATGTCTGAACTACAATATATGCTATCAGAAAACTAAAATGAAGTCAATATCTCTTTTTCAAAAGCTAGTTGCTAATGGACATCGTATGAATGTTGAGTGCACTTTTTGGACAAATTACCTGGAGATGCTTTGTAAGTTTCATGTAGTATTAGAAACCATGATTTTAAAACATTTTAAATTCGATAAGAGCAATACAATTGATCACTTTCTTAAGAACAGTTCTAGACTATTACCATTATTGGCTATTTAAGACTTTCTAAGGGACATAATTGTTAGAGAATATATGCATTATATTCTCTATATATGAGAGAATTAGAGAATATATGCATTATATATGCAAGAGAGTATATGAGGCTATCAGATCAGAGGCAGAAAGGCCCACAGTGGCCCAAGAGGGATTAGAAATGGGGAATCCACACTTGCTTCCTGGACATTTAGGAGCCTGGAGAAGCCAGAAGGAGCTCAGCTCCAGAAGAACAAGGGAAACAGGATGCAGGGCCAAGTCAGAAGTGCTGCAAAGTCACTGAGTGAGACTGAATTGGAAGAAAAAAGAACTGGCGTCCTCGACGATAACGATAACGTACAAATATGATGACATCCAATCATGAAAACATTCAGACTGGAGCCCTTTAAACTGGAGGGACCTCCTTTGTCTTTCCCTTTGTGACCCCATCCAGGCTAGTGTGTGGGGCGTGTGATCTCCCCGCAGATTGCTGGCCTACAAGTCAGTCATTCGCAGACACACCCAGGACTGTGCCTGGCACTTCTACTGTGGAGTTGACAATCACAGTTAATGTTCAGATTATTCTTATAAGCAACAAAAATCTCAATTTTCTACGTATTATTGGTTTATATTTTTCTTTATAGCATTCTCTTCAAAAGATAAACTTTACTTTTTTCCTTATCCTTTGGTTTCATCCCTCTTCAATGTTTTTCTCCTGAAATGTAAGTTTTTCTTCATCCTTTCAAGAAGTTGTAGAAAGACTACTCCAAGAAGGGTTGCGTATAAAGGAACTTCTCTTTGCTTTCAATGACATGGATGTACTAATGCATTTTTGAAACAAATTAAAATTTTAACAAGTTTTGTACTTTTCAATCATGATCAATTTATGACCTAGTTGTATTTGATGAAGTAGGTTCCAGTTCGAGGTTCACACATTAGCAGCCTTTTTAATACCTGTTTCCTTCCGTATCTGTTTTCTTTCCTTTTCTCCATTAGTGTAAGTTGGTGATTTGATTCTGTTTGACATGTGACAGATGAGAAAACTGAATGTTTAGCTAATTTCCAGTAAGAAAGCTGTTAAGATAAATTTTAATGTTTTAGAGGTGATTTGTTGTGGTTTTCTGGGAATAAAATTCAGAAATAAATATTACTATTGATCAATACAATTACCTTTCCCTAAAATTTAGTCAATAAAATTTATCTTCTATATTCATTGAAAATTATAAAACTCAATTTTGTATTTTTTAATCAAATTTCTGGGAAAACTGAGATCACAGTGAAGTTTAATGCAAAAAAACTAAAACCTACAACGTGTGCTTTGTTTTCATTCCCTAACATACTACCATAACATGGAATGCTCTAGTAATTCCTTTCCAAGTTGACTGGATGAGAGTTTGTTTGAATGCAAGAAGCTGAAATCAGCACACACACACACACACACACACGAACACACACAGCAATGCAGCATTATGAAACATGCATTTGAAATATAGCAGATTGTTTATATCACATAGCAAGTAGCAAATATAATTTGTAATAAAAAAGTTTGAATCCTGTATGCATTAGTCCAAAGGTGTTGTTACGGGGACTATGGTCAATAATGTATTACTTTCATAGTTAGTATTCAAACTACTTTTTTAATATGTAGTATATTTTGCTCACTTACCTGCTCATGAAAATATGCCTTGTATGATTCACTTATTATTCTTTCTCTTGTTACCTCTAATACTTCTACCTACATTTTAGGACTTACACATTAAAATTAAGTAAAACGGTCAAATAAATAATTGACCAAGGAAATGACTATAAATTATTTTAGCGCTGTATTTTTTAAATAAAAGCAAATAGTACAAACAAGGCAATTACTGGCAAAAAATACAGCAGGAAATTTAGCAGTTAGGAAAGATAGGAATCCAAGAATTATATTTATATGTCAATGTATTGGAATTCTGGTAAGATAAGAATCAGTGATATACAATTTAAGACACCTGGTTTTAAGTACAAATAAGTATTCTCGCCAATGCTGCAAGGTATGCAGGTTCAGGCAGCAATCGGCAAACTGTGGCCCACAGGCCAGAGCTGAATCACTGTTCATCGTTGCAGGGGCTGCAATCCTTAAACAGACTTCACACATTATTTTTAAGCTTGAAAAAATTATAAAAACAGAGGTATAATTTATGATGCGATTCAGATGTCAGTGTCTATAAGAAATATTTTGTTGGAAAACAGTCATCTATGCTTGCTTTGACTTTCTGAGTAATTGCTGTTGAAAACACATGGTCTCCCAAAACCTGGGATATTCATTTTCTGGCCCTCTAAGAAAAATTTGCTGTCATCTGTAATAAACTCACAATGTCAACGTGAAACTCATTATTTGAATTGTACAATTAAAGATGTTGAACCTAATAAGGTGAATAATTTTCACTTCAGTGTGATTTCTGGCCAGAGTGAAAGAGAATAGAACAAGATAGTTTCAGACACATAAGTTCTGTTATTTATAAAGTGCCAGAAATCTATCACATAATTTTCTCTAAGAAGACTTTTCCTTGTTAAAAGTGTGCCAAATATAAAAAAAAGAATATTGTATCTTTTCCATTACATGAAATCATAGGTATCAAACCACAATGCAAAAAACCAATACAGTCATCCATAACTTACACTCTATTGAAATGTTTTCTACACACATTTCAAGCATAAGGTAAGAAATAACAAATCTCACATGTATTTTTATAAAAATGAAAGGAAACATACTTGAGAAACTCTTTACTTTGCTGAATGCCGTTGCTAGAAAAATAGACCACTACTAAAATGCCTCCTCCACGAACATCTAAGGAAATGGTTACTCTTTAAACATACTTTAAATCTCACGGAACAATGAAGAAAACAAGTAATAGAAGTTCCAAAAAGTTTTTGTGTAGCAGGGCTATGTATTTTAGCTTTGCATGATTTCCCCACAGCCTTTTCAGAGATGTTATTAACTTCAGAAAATTGTTTTTTCTCTGCATGTTGAGAGAAAAAGCAATTTTAATGTTTATTTTATATTTGAAGTTTCTATTCATAAAAGTAAAGGTGAAAATATTATCATTGACTTCATGCTACAGACTACAAAAGTGCAGATTCGTAGGACAATTTACTGTAGCTTACATCTGATACATAAAATTAATCCGAGAGTTTCTTCCTTCACTAATACAAATGGCAGTAAAACACAGTTTGCACATCCAGAGAGAAGGAAGTTGCTACCATCTTCATTTTCTCCTGTGGGTGGGTGAGTACCTTGCTCCGAGGTGGAGGTCAGGAGAGCTGTTATATCCTAGTGAAATCTAGTGAAGTTGTTATCTTGCTCATTCATGTTTAATGAACTGAAACCTATTGCTAATTACTAACTTTTGGGTTCTGATACATAATGGGAGAAACTCTACAATAAAGAAATAGATATGCAAATTTGCAGGCATCCTTTTACATACAGTTCAATGGACGACAGATTTGAATGTGCAGCTGTACCTACAGAAAAGCTTATTATGCACTTTGGTATGGTTTATGAACTCAACAAGTTACATGAGACTCCTAAAACCCATTGGCTATTGTATAATGTTAGTAAACTGAAAACCCAAACACTCTTAATAATTGTAAATTTCCACATAAGCTGCCTATTGCCCGGAGACATGTACTTCCTGTGTAATGGTTCACACTCCATTGACCTGATTAAATTATGCTGTATTGATTGTGTTTCTGTAATGCTTACAAACAAAACAAAAATCACACCTTTTTATAACTGCAGTTAGTGGGGTTAAAAAATCCTTGAGAATTTCACTTTTTTACCTAAAATTAACAAAGTCTCAATCATACTAGCATGACTTTAAATTCATCCATATAGCATCAATATTCAAAATATAAAGAGCAAATTAAAACATGGGCATTCTGAAAGAAGAAAGATATCAAGAGATGGAGGGAGGAGAGAAAAAGGGGAGAGAAAGAGAATGAAAGAGGGATTAAGATGTCCCAACTCCACACAAGGAAGGAGTACGTACTGCAAACATATAATAATAAAAAACAAAACAAAAACAAAATAAGAAAATCAGTGCAAATAGATTTCAAGCACAATATAAGATTTTTTTCAATGGGACATTTCTTGACTACAGATGTACAGCTTCCTTGAAACTGCAAATAGTACAGCAGTGTTCTGTAATATTCATAATTTTTAACCGAATGAATAAATCAGTGATTCCATGAACAAAATTTCAATTCCACCATGTTTAGTTGGTTTTGCTTGGGATTCCTTATTTTTTTTTAGTTACTTTCTTAGTGTTTTTCATGAACAATAATCAATGCCAAAATATTATGATTTACAAAGGTTTTGGTGAAGCAAAGTTAAAATCCCTCTAAAATTCATGTCTAAAATTTTTTGAAAAATTGTCAAGACACTTCTAAAGTATCAATCATTCACTACAGTTAGAGTCGACAATATGGTGATTCAATATTGATCCATTTTAGGCGATGCAGTGCTGCATATTATTGCTTAGACAACCCCAAATAAGCACCAAAGACTCATCTCCTGCTAAGATAGGCTGACTCATATAGTTTTAAAACATCATCGTACTATATGAAAATAAGTAAAAATACTAGAAAATTAAAACTGATTATGATGAATTCCTTATAAAAGTGAAATGCAGCATCTATACATAAATATCTGTATATAAATACCTACAGGTGCAGATATAAAAACATATGTGCGTTTTACAGTAGGATACATGCTGTGCATATATAATTTATCATTAAATACTAATTAATATTTTATCTTTTAAAATTTTAGGACGGATCTCCACTGTTGCTACCTTCATTGTTATTACTTTGCTATGAGGCTGGCTTTGTACTTACGCTGTAGTCCAGGCTGGCCTTAACTCACAGCAACCCTCCTACCTCAGCCTCCTCAGTGCTGGGATTACAGGTGTGCACACGTAGTTCCTCTGTATTACAGAACATATTGCCCATTTCTAATCTGCACAATTTTAGAGAACAATCAACAAACCTGGTAGTATGGTAATGAATTTGAAATACTTCAATTTGAATCTCAGCTATTCTACATTTTCACATTGATCAAAGGCAATTTAACTATTACGTCTAATAATTCATATATAATGATCATTACATTTTAATGAATCAAAATTCATAGCTAGAAATAAAATGATATTTACTGCTGTATTCTGATAGTTTCTTACTTTTAAGATTTTTGTTTTTGCTTTTGCAATTTCATGTGTCTGCTTAAAATTTAAGGATAATATTTTATGTTATTGTACATTATTTTCACATTTTCTCACTATACCACAATCAGAAAGATGAAGTTAGAATCACTACTTGTTTAAAACATATTTCAAGGGAGCTGGGGATTTAGCTCAGTGGCATAAGTGCCTGCCATGCAAGCAGGCAATCATGAGTTTGATCCCTGGTACTGATAAAAAGGAAAAAGACAATTTCCAAAAATATAAAGTCATCACTGCAAGTTAATATTGTATATCATCTTACAAAATAACTCAATTCTAAATTTTCCTTATGTTGTCATTAAAAAAATACAAATACATTAAAAAGTTTTTAAAGCATATCAAAATCATTGGTGTTAAGCCAACTTAACTTTTTCAACTGATTTTTTTGCATTTTCATCTTTTTCTGATACTCTAAGTTATCTAAATTGAGTTTAACAATGGGGCTGGGGATTTAGCTCAGCGGCATAAGTGCCTGCCTTGCGACTGCGTGGTCGTGAGTTTGATCCCTGGTACCGGTAAAAAATAAATAAATAAATAAATAAATAAATAAATTGTTTATAAACCTTTCACTTACACTGATCAGTATCTAAGCTATTGTTATGTATTCCATGAGGAATCTAAAGATATGACTCAAATCTTCAATCACCCTCATAATTTATTAATTCATATTAAACATAGGGATTACTTTCACAATTTATGTGAATCATTCTCTGGAATTATCCTGAACTCTCAATCCTCAGAAATGTTCTGTTATCTTTTTGTTCTTGTGTAGAAGTTATTCATGGCATTCCGCTATTAAACAAGAAGTTATTGTCAGTTCTCTATAGTTTAAAAAAAAAGACAGAAATATTTTATAAAAATAACTTCAGCAATGTCAGCTAGAATACCATAACTCTGTATCCAAACAATGGTTAGATTTAGAAACACTACAATAAATACATATAAATAGTGTCCAGATGCAAACCACAATAATTACAAAGATTATATAAAAAAATAGAGCTACTAGAGGAAGCATATTTCAAACCAGTTCTTCTGGGATTAGAAGATTGTAGACCTAAAATTCAAACATTTGGAAAATCCTGTACACCTTACAGGCTTACACATGTATCACTGTCATGTGGCCCTGTTTGGTCTGATAAGTTACAATTTGCATTGATTCCTTCAGTCTTGTGCTAAATTGCCAAGAATTTTTGAATTGGAATTTTTTTTAGTAAAACTTTCTGAATATGACTTTCTAGATACTATGGAACTCCCAGCTTTTCCAGCATGTGTGTATGTTAAAAATATTACTCCTTTATAAGGCAATTTTACCTTATGCAAAAAACTAATTATCTGTATTTTGATATTAAGGTAAAATTTTGAATTTTTCAATTCAAATTAAATTTCTATTTACCTACTAAAAATTATTTAGCCCAATGATTATGTTAAATATGGGCTCAGATTTTGGTAAACGAAATATGAACAAAATGGCTGCTTTTGACGCTCGCTCACTTGAATTTTATAGAGGGAGGAAGCATAAAATAAATAAATTATAAAAAAGAACTATTTCTAAAAATTATAAAGAAGCAAAATTTTCTCATCACTTAAATATCGTAGTATATTCAATATTATTTCAGCATAGGAGAAAAGTAATTTAGAAAATCATCATGACAAAGAACAAAGAAAATGATGATTACATTGAGTTTACTTTTGTAATTTGTGATCAATCAGCACAAGAAATTTCCATCTCATATGTTAAAATTATCCTGGGTTGTGACTATTAAAGAAATCAGATTGAGATCTAAAGAGTAGCTCATGCCTATTTTCATGTTGTCAACATGCTCTTTGCTAGTACAACATTTTAAATGAGGCCTCTATAACCCATGGGATATTTTCTACATTCAATTATTTCTCTATTCTCCTCATTGAGGGTGAATTTATTGTTTCTTAGTAAATTATTATTCATAACTACTTCAGTGTTTTGGGGGATATGATGTTTGAATTTAATTGTGCATGCTAGGACTTAATTAACGAAACAGAACCTTATAGAAGGCCTTGACTCCTGTTTCATTAATGACTACTGGAAATGAATGGTATGTTTTCTAAAATCTGGTTGGGATAAGTGTCTATGACTAGAAACTGTCAGAAGGATGTATCTCTGTGATTATGAAAATGAAGATAGCAATGCTATTAAAGTAAAAGCTGAAGATTTAAGAGAAATGGTCACCCTGCACAATTTAGACAATACTAACAAGAAGCAGGAATCATCAATAATGTTCAATCCAGTTTGCAGATGTAAAGACAAAGTTTATGAGTACATAGACTCACATTTTACTTAATGAACATAGTAAAGTTGCTAATTATCTATATCCATTTCTTTATCTGTATCCTTCAAAAAGTGATACTTAAACTAAATACTGCTTCACACTCGTGACTGAAATTCTCCCCAGAAAAGATTAAATTATGAGTCAATTTTCTTGCATGATGCAGAACTCTAGTGGCTGTTGTTTGCATATCTCGTCTTCTATAAAACTTGCAAAAAGACAAACAGAACCTCTAGCAAAAATTTGACAAATCTGATGTTTTAGAGCTCTGTAAATAACTGAAGCTTATAGCAATTTGAAGACTCTTTTTAAAGAAAAATCTGGGTAAAAATATTAGTGTATCCAATTCATATTCCTGCCTAGCTGCCATCATGAAAGCCTTCTTACATAGCAGTTTTGGAATCAGTGTAACCAAAAAAATCAGGATGAGTCACTGGTACAACAAGATGAGTGTGGGGTCCCTGAAAAATTATTGTCAAAGGCCAGGGGTATAGATGCCTACCTGGCATTTGAAAGGTCATGAGTTCTATCCCTGGTACCAAAAAATAAAAGACAAAAAATTACTGTTTAGCTTGCCTGCTATATCTCTTAAAAAGTCACAGCCATCGTCTTTATTTTATTTGACATGAGTCAGAACTCTCTCAGTGAGGAAAGCCCTGTCAAAAACAATCAGAGGCTTCTGTTTTACTTACGAGCAGCCCAGGGCGTGAGGCTATGTGCTACATAAATCGGCCCAAAAGAGATAAAAGAGGTATTGGAAAGATGAGATGTCCATGGTGGGTTGTGAAAATATGATAATATTCTCAAGAAATTAAAAATTTGTTCTTGTAATCATGGCTGTATGTGTCTACAGAAAAGCCTGAGAACCTGAGAAGGACCTGAATTCATGGCTTTGACTCATATTGTAACTCTTGTAACTCTACACATGGAGAAAGTGAGGGGTTGGGTAAAGTTGGAAAGTTCTCACAAAATAATTTAACATTTATCCCAGCACACGTGTGGACTCTTTCTTGAGGAATTATTTTTCTAGCAGTTTAAGGATATTTCTATCTGTTTATTAGCTCACCAGAAAGGCAACTGGTTTGACAATGAAGGATTAACTTTACTGAACTGGTCAAGGAAAATCATTAAACAAATTTAACAGGATTATCAATAAAACCAAGGAAACCCATAGAGTGAGTTTATTTCTATAACTATGATATTACATTAGTGAAACTGACTAATGTCCAAAAAATTATGAGACATGTAAGATTGTTAGAGTATACACAAGAATAGCTAATAGAAACTTTGTCTCATACACTCACATGTTGAACTTACTATACAAGTGTTAAAATAAACATTACGAATTTGAAAAAAAAATTATATCTACTAATTAAAAGAAAATATAGCAAGAAGGATTGTTCAAATAAAATTTCAAAATAGAGAAAAAATAGAAAAGTTTGAAAAATGAATCCAACAATTTACAGGATTTTGAAAGGTCATTACACAATTGAAAAACTGCTAGTATCAACAGAAAATTTAAGCTAGAAGAAGAAAGAATTAGCTAACTTAATGAAGGGCTGAAAAGGCAAACAGAAACACCAAAATGACACAAGGATTTGGAGGCAGATTTATTTATATCAAAGGGCAATAATGGGATCACTCCCAAAATATGAGGACCTGATTTCTAGTTGTCTAGGACTTACATGAAATAAGCAAGCAGGAAATATAGAGGCAAAATGGATTGTCAATTGGGGATTGGTTTATACAATGTGCTTCACAGAGACCAACATTTTCTAAGAGACTGGAGCATCTTGAACAGACACTGGTTGAACCACGCTGGTTGGGGGGAGGGAGGAGTGCCTTTTTGCTTCATTTACCGCCTGTTTTAGTTTCCCTGGAAATTTTTGATGGGAATATAACATGTGATCTTCTGAGACAAGGCCAAACTAGAATTTAGGGTTGTCAGTAATCCTAGGATGGACACTAGTTGAGGTCCCCAAGATTGTATTTTTACAGAGCTTTCCCTAAATTGCTCTATAGCGAGAGTCATAATTTAGGCCTGTCTGTTCTGTAACATTGCCTTGGCAAGGTAGTGATGGAATTAATCTGATCTAGGAGTGTCCATTGTGACTTAGGCAC
Source organism: Cavia porcellus (assembly GCF_034190915.1). Taxonomy (NCBI): domain Eukaryota; kingdom Metazoa; phylum Chordata; class Mammalia; order Rodentia; family Caviidae; genus Cavia; species Cavia porcellus. The sequence continues at coordinate 41,468,409 of NW_026947513.1, read as the reverse complement.
CCATCAAATATTGGTCAAGTGTTTGGCTGATTGTTCTCCATAGAGTTTAAGGAGAAATAAGAAACAGCTATTAGGGCACAGGGAAGCAAGGACTGGGACAAGCATCCTGAAAAGAAAGAAAAATCAGGAGCAATAGGTATGGAGCAGTCATGTGAATGGTGTCCGCAGGCTTTAGTCATACATGCACTGTCTCTTCAGAGTGAGCCTTGAAAGAGCTATCTAGCTAAATTTTCTGGTGGATCTAAGGCTGTGTTTCTGAAACTTGCAGAAGCAATTAATATATACTTTGTTATATATGTGTGCAGAAATGTCTACAGACACACCTGAACTTTTAAATGATTACAAGCCATTTCTGCAGGGTCATATTTTATTTCTCAGTGATCTATCTATACATCTTTAAATGGGGAGAGTGTACTGTAACACATGAGGTCGGGACCGGCCAATGAGAAAGACCATGAAGACTGAGCTGGCTATAGGACTATGGGTGTCAGCACTGTAGTTTGAGTTTGTAGAGAAAATGATAGGGGCAGATCTGGCTCTGATCTTTAGGGTATACTGGGAAAATTTTTTCCAGCTGGAGTTGATGTTTCAGTCAATTAGATCCTCAGAAGAGACTTAGGTTTCAGGACGAGATTATTTTGTGTTGTTGGCATCAGGTCTCCAAACCATAGTTTACTGTGCAAATTATCCTTTCAGGAGAGTTTTGACCAAAATAGTTTTGTCCAAGATGAACACAGCACATCTAACCTGTGGGACTTCATTCTTAACAGAGCTACTTCCATCTGTAATTGAGGTGTTCTCAGCATCTGTCAGGGAGCCCTTCTTTAGAACAGTTCAACCAACACAGCATGTGGCACCTGAACAGTTAGGTTTTGGTCTAGGTTGAGCTTGTTGGCTTTTGTGATCAGAAGGACAGCAGCTGTCAGAGCCAGAGGCAAAGGTAAAAGCTGGAGCATCCACTGGGTGCTTCTAGGGACTGACAGTCTGCGTATGCATCATTAAACCTTTGGGAGGCTGAGACCAAGTAATTTGACTTTTGAGTCCACAACTGGGTTCTTTATATTTGAAGGCAAAGAGGGGCTGGTGACCAGAGCCAGTCAAAGTCAGAAGAGGATATTTATTTAGGTCCAGATAGGTGTACCAGCAGGCCGTGGGTGGCAGACAACTAAGGCAACATACATGGAGATCAATTGCAATGGCACTATTTTTTCTGTGGTACAGTCAGTTTCAATATTAAGTCTGGGACAGTGGACTTGAGCATGAAGGAGTCAGGTTATATCACAGGAGAGGTAGAGTGCACTCAATCAGGTCTAGGAATTTATGTTTGATAAAATGTCCATCAACCTCACAGGATATGCTTTGGCAGAATTTCTTTTCAGTGGAGGCTCCAGTGGGCAACTTCAGTAACTTTAGACATGTTCAGAGGCTTCTCACCTCCTTCTCTAAGGTCCACCAGAAGAGCAGTGCAGTACTGAACTAAGGCTTCATGGCCCTCTGTCACATTGCAGTCCCAGTTTGGATGTTCATGGGATAGGAATGTATTCACCAAGCATCAGGATCAACCATGATGGGGACTTTTGACTACTGAGCTTCTGGCCCCATCTAAAAATAATGTGATATTCTCCAGTACTAAAAAGAGTCAGGAGGAGCTGCTGACAGCAGAGTAGGAGGCTGTTGTGTAGGAAATGGTACTACTTGTGGTGGTGTTATGGTTGGTCAAGCAGCTTAGGGTTGATGAATGTAAGGATGCAGGTCAGACTCAGGGTCCTCTGTTATAACATATGTGTGTCACCTTACAACAAAGGTCAGGGCACAATCAGCCACCACAACCAGTGCTTCCCAGTCTTGGGGCACAGGCAGAGCAGCCTATTGCTTACACTGTCCATTCTACTCACTCACACATTCATTCAACAGGCACTGAGGTTAAACATTCCAGCCCCCCTTCCCTTGAGTGTGGCCTTAACTATGAGGAGCTCCTCTGCTCCAACTGGGCAAGACTCACAGATGACCATCTGAGACACTACTGGAGTCCCACTGGAATCAGACAGCAAGGCAGCCTGACAGACAGACTGGCAGATAGATAGATTGTATCCTCCTCTCTTTGGGGTCTGATGTGTGCTGCTCAAGTGGGAAGCCAGGAATCCTCCTCCAGACATCCAAGGGGACTTCAGAAATCTCAAGGACACACCTTGCTGTTGAGCGCTGAGAGGCTCCTGCTCTATGAGGGCCATCAGTGACTGAAGAGGTAAGTTTCCCCAGTCAGTGCACCAGATGCAACAGCAAATAGAAAAGCTGACAGGACAACCAAGATTTAAAGGCAGATTTATTTATGTATGTAGACTAACAATGAGCAGGACCACTCCCAGAATATCAGGCTCTGATCTCTGGAGGTCTAGGGCCATAAAAATTGTGACAATTTGATTATTTCAAATCACAGAATATTGTTATGTAACATTGCTGGAGGTCATGGTACCGAAAAACAGAGCTTCATGTCTCTACTTTGGAGTATAGAGGAAAATCCTCTTTTTTTCTTCCACCTTCTGGTGTTTGTGGGCATTACTTAGTTACCATTCATCTCTACATGTGTGATTCCATTTTCTTCTGCTCATCTGTTAGCTTTTCTTTTGCATCCCTGATAGGAACACTCTCATTCATTTAAAGCCCACCTGGATATTCTGGAATGATATCATTTCCAAGAGCATCAGCTTAATTACCTCTGCAAAGAGTTCTTTTCCAAATAAGGTAACATTCATAAGTCCCAAGGATTTGAGGTAAATATCTTTTTGGAGGGGGGAACTTTTGGGTCATGACAAATAACATTGGGTCATGACAAATAGCATAATGGAAGTCACGGAAGAAAAGGAGAAAAAATGAAACAAAGAATATTTGAATTATTGTTGAGGTCTTCTTACAATTGCACATCTGATGAATGATATTAATTTCTATCACTAAAATACTTAAACTTCAAGTCAGTTTCATGGAAAGAAAACCATCATTGGGGCTGAGGATTTAGCTCAGCAGCATAAATGCCTGCCTGGAAAGTGTGAGGTCATGAGTTCGATCCCTGGTACCAATAAATAAATAAATAAAATGAAGTTTATTTTTAAAAAAATAAAGAAATTCATCAAAAAGCAAAGGCAGGAGGGTCAGTATTAGTTGGATAAAATGACTGGTCAGTAAAAGGGAACTTCAGTAAGACTGATAACTGACTTGCCAACAGAAACTGATGATTTTAGAAATTTAGATAATGTCAAAAAATTACAAACAAAAATATTATACATGGAAGAATTTTCTTCCAAAATTAAGAAATAATTATAACATACACAAACTGAATTCCTCATTAGTATACTTGTCCCACAAGAAATAATAATGGAAATGAAAAGATAATAGGTAATAGCAGGACTTGTATGAAGAAATTAACACTAGTAGAAGTACATAAATAAATTTAAGAAATATTATATATGTATTATAGATGCTCCAAAGAGTATCTTCAGATTTATTTTTATGTATACTTGATCCACATCTTAAATGGATGTCTATCCATTGATTCAACCAATAGTGGAAAAAATTTTAAAAGATGCATTTGCGCAGATTTTTTCTTGTCACTACTATAAAGTGTGACAAATATCTATGTAGCATTTATATTGTATTAACTATTATAAGTAATCTACAAATAATTTAAAATATGCTCTAAAAACAATTTTAAAAGTGTAAGATGATATGTGAGGCTATATGTAAAAACTGTATGATGTTTTACATTAAGAAATTGAGCATCTGTAGAATTATAATTCCAAGGAATTCAGGAGCTAAGCCCTAACATATAGCTAGGTATAACTATATAATAATCTCTGTGTTTGCAGATTTAGTTCTATGGAGTTTTGTCTCAGGTATAGCTTTGTGAAATGATCACCACAGTCAAGATACAACATCAACTTACCCTCATGTGCCCTCTTGCAATAATTTTATCCCACAATTGCATCCAATCTCTGTCTACATCTCAATTTGTTGAACTTAATCAATTTCAAATTTTAGAGAAGTTTTAGGTTCCCAAAAACCTGAGTTAGAAGGTCAGAGAATCCCGTACCATCACACACAGCCTCCTATATTTTTACTATGAAGCAATACATTTGCTAAAATCAACGAACCTTAAATGGAGCAATACACTTGCTATAATCAACAAACCTTTACTTAACACATGATATTATATGAAGTTTCACTCATAATGTTATACATTCTGTAGATTGTAACAAATATGTATCGATAAGTATCTACCATTTTAGTATCATAGAATACATCTTCAATGCTTTAATTATCCTCTCCCCTGCCTATTTATTCTTCTTTCAAATTTAAGCCTTGATTTCCTTTGAATTTTTAATGTCCTCATGTTTTTCCATTCTCTAGAATATTATAAGGATGGCATCACACAGCATGAGACTTTTAGGTAACCTAAATAAATAATTGACATATATAACAAAATACAACAAAAGATTTAAATGTCATACTAGAAAGTGTCTGTTTAAGATAAAAGAATAAATAACAAAGTAGCATCTAAGGAATCTATCTTTTTAGTAACTATATTAAATGAAAAAAGTTTTCAGTGAAAAGCAGAGAATGAGAGAATATATTTTAAAAATAACATAATCTACATTGCTTTACCATAGCATGTGTATTTACTTCTAAGAATAAAAATAAGATGAAAGTAAACATTTAAACAATAAATATAAGATATCTGAAATGGATATATGCACAAAGGAAAATCTAACTGAACAGGAAAGAGAAATTGACAATTCAAAAATATTTATTAGAGACTAAATTTCCACTTAAGATGAATATAATAACTATGCAAGGAATCAACAAATTTACAGGATACTTCAATAAAAATATAGACCAGCTAGTGTTAGGTGACCAAAATACAACACACTAAACAACAGCAACCCGATGCACGTTCATCTCAAGAGTATATGGAAAATTCTCCATGACAAACATGCTGGGCCATAACACTAGAGTCAATGCAATTAAAGGAGTACAATAATATAAATTATATTTTTTCTCTGCTTAAAGCATAATTAAATTTTGAAAGCAATAAGAAAGAAAATTTGGAAATACATATATTAAATGCATATAACAATATGCGCTAAACAACACATTCCTATATAACAGGAGAAACAATAATTTAAATGAAATTTAGACAATATATTGAGGTGAATATAAACAAAGACATACAAAAACTAACAGAATACATTTAAATAATACTTAGAAGGAAATATACAATGGTATACAAAATCTATATCAAAGCAGAAAAAAATTCATATCAATAGTCTAAATTTCTGCTTTGAGGAACAAAGAAATAGATCAAGTTAAAAGTAAAACAAGGAGAAAAAGTGAAATAATAAAACTTAGGACACAAATAAATAAAATAGATAATGTTTAATCATTGTAGAAATTTTTAAAAATATTAACTTTTAAGATAAAAAATCCTCAGGAATGGAAAAAAAATAAAATAAAACAACCGTGATTTAGACAAAGGAAATAAGAGAGAGCTCAAAGCGCTACAATAAGAAATAAAACAAATGACATATAAACACCCTTACTAACCAGACTAGGTGACTATGTCTTTAATCCCATCACATTGGGAGGACAGGGAAGGGAAATCACAAGTTTGACTAGCTTAGGAAATGTAACAACTTGATGAGAGCCTGTCTCAGAATAAAAATAGAAAGGGAAGTGGACATAGCTCAGTGGTGACTGTCTTCGGTTCAATCTCCAATAACAGAAAAAAACAAAATAATAGCAAAAAATACCACCAAAATAACGTAAACTTATTTCTACTGTCAATATCCACATGCCAAAATTTTATATAACTATATATTAACAATTTCCTAAAATAATTGTCATAATTAGGTCTACTTAGTTCATATATATTTTCGAGTCACTTTTCCAAAGTATGAAATCTTCACCCCCCAACATGAACTCCCTAGAACTATTATAAGACAACAGGCCGGGTATGGTGGCACATGCCTCTGATCCCAGCACTTTGGAGCCTGAGGCAGGAGGACTGCCCTGAGGTCCAGGCCAACCTGGACTACACGTGAGCTCACAAAAATCCTGGCAAAATGTAGACTGTTGTTTTGGCCAGAGTGTAACATATACAACCTCTAAATGAACCTCCAAAAGAATACTCATACCCAAATAAACTATTCTTGGCCTGCCTTGTCTGTTCCCTCTTCTATCATGACGCTGATCTTCCAAACTCCAAATAGAGCTATCAATCTATTTCTGAATATAACCTTCCAGAATTTCTCCAGCAAAGAAATCTTTGAATACTACTGAATACTACTTTCAAAGGATTTTTCACCAGATGGCCAGGTACATACAGTCACACTAAGAGCTGCTTTTCTAGTATCAATTTTCTGCATTAGTCAACAGTATTATAACACCAACAATTTAAAAGACGAGAGGTTTTTTTTTTTTTTGTTTTTTTTTTTTTTTTTTTTTTTTTTGGTCATAGTTTCTTTGTCTTGAAATTATGGTTTATTGGCTGCAAGACAGAAAGTGTTAAGATTTGACAATCCAATTGCATCTAAGAAGAAGAGAGAGAAAGGAAGAAGAAAGTACCCTTCCAACTCATGTGCCATCGACCTCTTCTAAACCAAGCCCCATTTGCAATAACTTTTCAATGAACTAACCCTGATGAGTGTAACACCCCACAATCCATTTATATTCCAATGTACTCCCCTTTGTAATGAGACTTTTTTTGCGGGGGTGGGGGTGCTGGGATCATACTCATGACCTTGCACTTGCCAGGCAGGAGCTTATGCCACTGAGCAAATCCCCAGCCCCTGAAATGAGACTTTTGATAGATACAGTTTTAAACCATAACAAAACACAATTGTGTAACTTGTAGTTTTCCATGAGTTTTCATTTATTTAATATGCATCTATTTTATTCATGTTGTAGCATCCAAAAACATTTGGAAAGTAATGTTTAAGAAGGTAAACAGTTTATTCTATGTCAACATGGTAAAGATGTATATTTAAAAATGTGTACAGTTTGTATAAAGGTAGAAAAATGCATACATGGTTCAAGTTATTAAACCTACAGAAGTATAAATAAATGATAAAATAGTCCATAATAATGACATTAAATTAAGATTCATGACAACTGGCTATGAAAACACAATGTAAGAAAAGCTACTGCTGTTGTTTGGAAGATATATGCTTAATCACTTGTAAATTTTTACTGAATTTGACATATATATGCTTGTAAAACCTATACATGAGGGGCTGGGGATTTAGCTCAGCGGCATAAGCGCCTGCCTTGTAAGCAGGCAGTCGTGAGTTCGATCCCCGGTACCGATAAAAATGAAAAAGACAAAAAAAAAAAAAAAAAAAAAAAAAAAAGCACATGACTAAACCTTCTTGGAAATATTGTAGTTAAGAAATACTTAAAATATTCTATATCAAAGATAGAAAAAAAGAGACAGACAAAAGGAATCAAGAGTGAATGGAAGGGTAGAGGGAGGGAGAGAAACACAGTATGCATGCGCACACACGCACAGACCAGCCTGAATTTAAATCTTCTGCCTCTGTCCCCCCACCACCTGGCTAAGCTATGTGCAAGTTGATGACCTGATAGGAATCAATGGAACAAAAATATGACTCTTCAGTATCAAAAGAGAGCTGTGAAATGTCATTTGAATAGATGTGCAGCAGAAACATTAATATAAAACATATTAATCCCACTGCCTAGTATTCTGTCATCTGTCCTTGAAAAGGTTTAATATCTGAATATTCTGGGTAGACATATGAATAAAGACAGTGAAACTTTAATCTATTTGTAAATATTATCTAGTAAGAGATACTAGGTAAGTAGTAGCCTGAGAGAGCACTTCTTTGGTATTAAAGAACCACAATACAAGGACATTTTATATAACATTTGTATTCCAAAATTATATGTAGTTACAATACGGCATATTTATGCTATTAATGTAATTATAAGTTTTCAGGTTAACCAGCAAATTTGTTTAATTAATGTAATTAGAACAAAAGCTATAAAAACATTTATTCAATGCACAAATATTTATCCAATATCTACTGGGACTGTACTTAGTTGGACAGTGGAAATTCGAAGGGAGAAAAAGAAACAAAGCAAAGAATAAAGGAAAGAGAAAAGGAGATAGAAGGAGAAAGGAGAAGGAAGAACAGAAAGAGGGCAGGAGGTGGAAGGACAGGAGCAGGAGGAGCTGGTCTGTTTTGTTTCACTTTGTTTTGCTTTTTTTTTTTTTTTTCTATAGGAATTCACAAAACAATAAGGGAGCAATCCCTGGTTTTATCAAGTGCCTACTTAGTGTCTAGCACTAGGAGAGATTAAAGGACAGGGGCTCCAACTCCAGGAATAGAAAACTGAAGGTTGAAGAATTATTAATTATATCTGGGAGAGAAAGAGCTCAAAGATTTATGGAAACCTGATCCCAATGAATGTGTATCACACAAGAGTGAATCTTCTCAAGATAACTGTCCACAAATAATATATACGGATACATATTACTTTAGGCTATGTTCCATTCAGTGATAAATTTCTGTTTCCTTACACACTGATGTCATCAAAGGTGCATCAATAAGTAATGTGTTAGCAGTTGGGGAAGGCAAGTATCAATTTCCTAGTTACCTGTTTCTGATTAAATTCCTACTTTTCAATTTTTATTAATTTTATCACATTTCCCTACAAACTTCTATGATATTGCTTATCCAGACAGTTTCTATTCACTTGTAGACAGCTATAGTTTCCGGTAGTTTCAAGGAGTCTCAACAGTGCTGCCTTCTGTGAGTACTCATGAGTACCCACATAAGTACACACACACACACACACACACACACACACACACACACAAACACCAAAGAGCATTCATCCTGATAATTCATATGTGACCATTCCATATTTTACACACGTCCTTAGCTAAAGAAGTCAAGTAAAGGTGCACATGTTACAAACTGAAGGATCTTTGACACACGTAGTTGTACATTGCTGTTTCTCAGACCCCTTCCAATAAACAGCCTCACTGGGTGCAAGCTCATGAGATATGGCCTCCAGTGATGACTACAGGCATAATCACATGACCTGCTCTAGCGAGCGTGAAACTAGCAAATGTGGAAAATGGGAACATAGTGAGGTCTTTAATGATGGTGGTTTGTTTCATCTATGCAGATGTGAGGATGCCATAGACACAGGTACTAGAAGAAGAGGCTTCGCCTCAGCTTTTCCAGATTTACCCTTACACACTTGGCCACCAGGAAAATGCAGCTGCCAGGTGAGTCCAAGACCAGTGGACTAAAGAGAGTCATGGAAAATAATCATTTACTCATCACTAACCTTTGGAGCAATTTGTATATGATGTCTGTGGAGAAATGAGGCACTTTAATCACTATCTACCAGGGTATTATTGGGCAACACTGACTTTTAGATTTTCCTCATTTATAAAATCAGGAGCATAATAATTGTGTAGATCTTACTATTTAATGCTCACTGCACTTAATCTTCATACAATCAAATATATAGCACTGTCTGTAGAAAATAAAACGTAAGAAAGATAATCAAATGGAACTAAAGTCACAAATATCTATTGAAAAAATATTTTTTCTCTATCTCCCTCTCCCTCTCTGTCTGTCTTTGTCTCTCTCTGTCTCTCTATGTGTCTCTCTCTCTGTCTCTCTGTCTCTCTCTCTGTCTCTGTCTCTCTCTCTCTCTCTCTCTCTCTCTCTCTCTCTCTCTCTCTCTCTCCATAAGTGACCTATTTGTTGTGAGGTTGAGATATATCAAGTGAATTTTCATGTGACCAATACTTTTGGTCAGTGGTTGAACTGATCTTTCTAGCTTCTTGTGCTTCTGTGCTTTTGCTAAAGGAAACTTTCTCTCCTGTAAAATCCTACCTTATTCTATTATACTCTGGAGGGCAGTCCATCTGCTTGTGCTACTTTACTACATAACTAGCTCCACTTAAGAGACTAAAAGAACATAAATCTAGAAACACAGATCCCTACTTGTCAAGACCATATAATACTTCTCCTGTTCAGTAATTATGCATGATAAACATCCTGATTATAACACATTTCATCTACTGAGGTGATCCACTAACATACACATAATCTTGGTTACTGACATAACTAGGCTACACACAGCTTCTTAATGTGCTATTTCCTGTACAGAGAGACTTCTTTTTATCTCTTTCAAGATTGTTCAAATGGTGGTGCCTTGCATACTGAGAGCACCATTTGCATTCAATTAAAATTTGAGTCCTCAAGCCCTCAAAACTAATTTACTCCAAACAAGTTTGCTTCTCTTTCAGTTGTTGATTGAAAGCAAACATTTTAAGGCTCCACAGATTTATTATTGACAAATTATGAAAATTATATTTCTAAATCATTTTAACTCTAGATTTTCTCTAAGTAGCCTTACCCACATTTTAATGAACAATTTTTTCATCAGAGCATCCTAAATCAAGCTTCATGAAAGTCTTCAAAGTGAATTCATATCCAAATTAACAAAATATAATAACATTGTGTTTATTTATACCATAGAAACAAGAGCTGGAGTTGTCAAGGCAAAAACCTACCCTTTCTGTATATTTGAAAAACTAGGTGATATTTCTTTAAAAGATGTCAAAAATATTGGCAAGTGATAGTCCTGCATGGATGTGTGACACATATGAAAAAAGAACAAAGCTATTTTCCATTAAGTGAGAATATTTAAGAATACGTTAAAGAAAATGATTGATACATGTACATTTCAGGGTACTTAGCATCCTGAAATTATACAGCTGTTAAGATGATGCACTGTATGGTTAGGGCAACTAGCAACTCAGATTTTCAATAAAAATGTGACAGAAAATCTTATAATTTTGAACACTATATCTGAGTTTAAAGGAAATGGATAATAGCCTCTTCTGGGAAAACTGAAAACTCATAGTCTATGTAATGAGATTTTAGCAAATATTACATGCAAGATCTTGTCCTCTTCCTTCATATCTTTTTACTCCCCAGGAGACAATTCCATTTGCATGCATAGGAGGCCAGCCTTGTTCCCTCCAGGATTCTGGCGGATTTGCATTCTGACTTGCTCTTCTCTTGCCAGGAAAGACTCATCACATCCACTTATCCCTTATATGATGTCTCTAGATCCAAAAGAAGGAAAATAAAATTGAAAAAATAACTACACGTTTTGAAATAATATTCTCATGATGTTGTTTCTTGATCTATCCTTGAAATTGCTTCCTTAAAAGTATGCCTCCTTGAAAATATAACAATTGTATCTACTATTTAAAGATATATCTGTGTACCTACTTATTTTTATCATATTCAGAATAATATTGTTCAAATTATTTTACCTTTCTTTAGTTTTCCATATCCTTGAAGATAAGAATCATTCTATATAGCCATTATTCATTTATTATATATTTTATAGTTGTAAATAAAAAGTGTGCTCACAAATTCTCCTAAAATGCATTTTTGCTAAGCAATATTATTCATCAGTACACACTAACAGTTCAAGTGAATAAACATCTAAAAGAAAAATAAAAAATACGAATATACATATAAATATACAAACATACATACATGCATACATATATACATACAGTGTATGTATAAAAGTATATAAGTGCAAACATAGTACTCATTTGTGTTTTGTGATTTTGTTTCTCCCATGAAATCCAGGAAGCAAAACAAGTATTTCTGTCTGTTTCACCAAAAAAAGGAAATAATGCCTTCAAGGTACTTAATTTGACTTTTCTATGTTAGAAAAGTACACACATTCATATGTGTCCATACACAATTTTTCTGATGTTTTTTCTCTCTCTCTCTCTCTCTCTCTCTCTCTCTCTCTCCCTCTCTCTCTCTCTCTCTCTCTTCCCCCAGCTTTTCCTCTGTAGTTTCTGTTTCAAGAAAGACTTTATCATGCAGTCACTCATTTATTCAACCAACATTCAAAATAGATCATGCAATCTGTCCAATTGCACCATATAGGGACACTCCACCGCTCATCACTGTTACAGCCTCCTTCTCTGCCCTCTCAGGAGACTGCAGGTTCAGTGAAATTCATTGTAGGCCAAGATGAGGAGACTGACAATGAAATTAGTTAAGAAAGTCTCCAGGTGCCTTTAGATGAGCAATGAAAGTTAAACAGTTTCTGAATCCCTGCCATCTTGTACCTGAATCTTGCCACACAGCTTTCTGGCCTCTTCCTTGTAGGCCGAAAACATCTTTATCTATCAAGCAATCAGGGAAATAAAACTGGAATATTTAAGTGATTATAAATTGATCACAAATCATGTTTCATGTATTCTGCTTTATAAGGATAACTAAAGTTAAGATGACTTACTAAATTTTTTATGATTCCAAATAGTGATAACATTGTTAATTCTAGAAGACAGAAGAACTTTTTGTAGTCTTGATTAAATTAGATTAATATTAACCATCAGATGAAGGCAGTTTTTTACAGGACCACATTCCTTTTACTACTCTATAGAGCACAAGAGCTATAGAATAAGTTTGATATAGAATATAGCATCAGTTATATGTGGTGGACTTACCTAATATGCCCAAAGAAAATAAACAGAAGTAAACATGCTGTTTAACTTTATTAAGATACTTAGTAAACAGTGTTAAAGAATGACGACCCTGTAATACTTTCATTCTCTTGAATGGTTTTACACTGTCTTTTTATGTTTGATAGTATAGTATATCAAGGTATACTCAAATATTTCAAGGAAAGAGACACTATGGTAGCTACTGTTATGTCGGATCGTCCTGTGGTGAAACACTATGTTGCTTAAATTGTTCTGTTCTGACCTGTGTTGTTATGTTCTATTTCACCTTAATCTTTTTAAAATAAAAAAAAAAATTAAAATTTAAAAATAATGAAACACAAAGAATGACGACCCTTTATGGCTGCCTCTGAAGACACTGTGGAAACAGAAATTTATGCAGGCTCAGAATTCAGGGAAATCCAGGTTTTCAATAATCTTTTATCCAATAGTGTGGATATTCAACTACCAGGTGTCAGTATCCCAATTTCTCTCAGCTTAGGTCTTGACTTTGCTAGACGTACCTGCCAACACTTAGAACTAGGACACTCCAGAATGATGAAAACACGAGGAAACAGACTTTTAGAGATTCATTTGTAAAAAATTCTTTGAAGAGAGCTCTAATACAAGGATGAGTACAAACTCTGTAAAGAATACAAGAGTAATCAGTCAAACAAAGAGTTCTCTGTAGACGCCACCAGGAGCTCTGGATCCAGTACAATTTTGCGGCATTGCTGGCATTGAACCAAGAAAGGCAGTCCTTAATACTTTGCACTGTCCTTGGGAAGGGAGATCTGGATGAAAAAGTTAGTATTCATTTTGTCAATAATTCCACGGGGACTCACCGTGAGAACACTGAGCTGCCAACCCTAACAGCAACTGAGAGAAGAAGACGTGTGCTTCTATCTACAGGGAAGTGAGAGGTATGTTAACAGCACAGTCTTCAATTATTTCTTATTAGTCTTATTAATTGTTTTAGGTTGTAATAGCTATGATTATTTCACCATAAAGCACATCATAGGAAATAGAATTATAAAAAAGTCAATGTACCTTTAATGAATTTATGTGGCCATCTATTATATAATTCAAAATGTTCAAATACATTTTTACTGATCAGTCTATTAAGATAACTTCAATAACTAAATGGGACAAAGTTCATATATAATCTGTAGATTATACCTGAAGAACAAGAATGACTACTTAAGCAAAACCAAACTCTTCTCTAATAATTTAGATGTGTTTAAACATCTCCATTCTAGTAAATGATATTACTCAATCTGTAATTTCTTCCTCGTAGTTTGTCATTGAAGATTTACCATGGTATGAATGAAGTTCCATTTCTTTACATGGTTCTATCTATTTTCAACGAGTACATGCTGTTATTTTCTTGTAAAAACATTTTTCCTTGATCTTGTTAACACCCTCTAGTAGTGGCATTTGACTTCTGCCAGTAAAACACATTTTTTGATAAAGCTATCAGCTGAGCACTTTCCAGAGGACCTTCTCACTTTTGCTAGAAAACAAAATTTAGAAAAGAAGGCATAGTGAATAATTTTACTCAAGTGTCAGGCATGATTGTCTTTCAAAATCATGGTAGCAATTCCAAACACAGTTAAAGATTAACTCCGAGGAAGAATCGGAAATGGCTTAGGTTTTCAAGGTACAGAGCAAGGCAAAAGTCAGGTCAGAAGCTTCTCTAGAGTAACAGCAATCCTGTGACCCTGCTTACTCATTCTGCCAGTAAAGAGTTTATCTTTAAATCTTGAACTAATGACTCATTTAAACTCTGGAATACATACTCCAGTCTTTGTTGCTATCAGTTGTGACAAAATAATTGACTTTGTGTCTTTATATAATTATGCAAAGTGCTGTCAGTTTACAAATCAAAGACACCAGGAAAAATAAATTTTGCATATGTTCAAATTTTTACAATTTTACTAATTTTTACTGCAGCATATATGAAGGGATGTGTTGATAATAAAGATTATGTTGCCAGTTTAGTTAAAAAGAAAGTTTTTACAATGGAAATAAATGCTGAGTAACTTATTATCAAAGGAACAAAAGTGATAAAACATTTTTTGGTTTTTTATATTTTATAATTCATGTACAAAACGCAGTTAGAGGGCCTCTAATTCTCTAGTAATGATAATTGTAATTCATTTTATTCAAAGGAAGAAGTGAGTGATTTTAATGTGATTACTTCATTGACACTGAATCTCTTTTCATAAATTCTGCAAATTAAAAACAATAGTGATGGTGAGTTCAGGAAAAGATGGAGTCTCCCATTCCTCAGTCCTTCCTGTTATCATTAAAACATTCTGGAAATAATAAATCAGCACAAGAATACGAAAAGGAAGAAGAAAGAATAAGCCAACTAGAGAGATGCAGGGGTCACATTCTGGATTCTCAGTTGCTTCCTGTATATCTTGGTCAGGGACTTTGGAAGCCTCAGTGGAGACTCAACCTGCAGAAACCAAAATGGTGACACAGGATTCCATCCATGAAGCATTTTTGAACAGAATTATAGAAATTATATAAAAGCTATATAAACAAAATGTCATGATGGCATACTTCTTCACCTTCATTGTGCTAGTAAATACAACTACACAGGAGACAAAACTACGGAACTGAACAGACACGTGCACTGACACACAAGCAAGTACCCGCAAAGCTAAGGAAGTGTGAGAAAGTCAGGCTGAGCCTTTCAGTACAGACATGGGGCTGTCACAGTGTACCCCAGTTCTCAGTGCTGCATCTTTCAGGAAGATCAAGTAAAACACGTAGTGTGCATTTTTACTATTTGTTATAATTCCATGTGAATCCAGAATAACTTTAATTTTAAAAGAGGTTTTACTGTGTTTAGTAAGAAAAATTGAAATTAAGCCTATAAAGTAAAACAGTGTTTAAAAAAACCTAGTCTATAACCTCTCAGCAGACTAAACACTTTCAGTTACAAAAACCTTATTGCATTTTTAAATATACTGAATCTTCTCTAAACCTGTTTCTTTTTTCAGCATTATTTCTTACACCTTAAAGATGAAAAATTCCAAAAATACACTAAGTTGTCTTTCTATTAATAGATTTTTTAAAAAAAAAAGTTTTCCAGATCCTTCATCTTATCTTAACAAGATAGGACACTCTGATTCTTTGCTGTATTGGTCACTTTCCCTTGAATATTACTTATCTTGTTTTGAGAGTATGAATTTCAAAATAATATCTGACATCAATGGCCAATTAAAATTGTAGAAGAAAACATTCATCATCCTTAGCTATAGAAATGGAGTTTATCCACTATTAAAGAGAGCTTGAAAACTAATTTTAAAAGTAAGAACAGAATGAATAAGCTGTGGAACAGCTATGAGCCATCTAATACACCTGTAATAAGAATTCCCGAGGTACAAAGAAAATAAAAAACAATTTGAGACAGATGGTTGAAAATGTTCAAAATTTGATAAATTTATAAGCATGTAGATCCAGCAACCCATGCACAAGAAATATAAAACCCAATCATGAAAAACCTGAACAATATCGCAAGGCACATCATGGGAAACTACTCAAAACTAATGATGAGACATTCTCAAGTGCAATCAGATAAAAGACACTTTACTTAAACTGGAAAAAAAAAAAACAAAGATATTAGTAGGTTTATTACTAGAAGCAAAGTAAGTAAATGGCACAATGTGGAAATGCTAGTTTCTTTCACCATTTATTGAAAGAATATTTGAGCTATTTAGAATTCTATCATGTTGAAACTATTTTTCAAGAAAAATTTGTCTTAAATATAAAAGCGATAATAGTTCCTGTGCTACAGACCAATACCATAAGAAATGTAAGAGAGATTTCTTCAGGCAGTAGAAAGATGATATCATACTAAAATATAAATCAGATCCAGATAATGTATAGAAAGAGAAATGTTGACTGCACTCATAATTATATCAGATATATTGGTTATTATAAAAAATTTACTTACATTAGAATTAACAGTGACAATGCAGCATGTGGCTTATTTGCATTTATGTAAAACGTGTGACAACAATTACATACCAGTTGAGAGAAAGCAAATTGAAATATTGCAAAATTCTTATAGATGTGATCATAACATTTAGTGTTTATATTAAAAATTATAGTAAACTATGCATTACTATTAACCCCCCTCAAAGTATCTCCACTGGCTTAGAATCTACTTATCCAATCATTCTTGAACTTTTTGAAGCAGACCTTAAGCTCCTCTTTTGTCAGTCTCTTTATGTGTGGTGTCAGTGGTACCTTGATGACCCAAATTGATTTAAAATGTTTAATTTTCATTGTCGTTTGGGTTTGGGGAAGAGCCAGAAGCCACACAGTGTGGATGTGGTCAGACCAACCACATTTTTATGATTCTGGCTTTCCCTCTGGTATTCAACAGCATCATTGATTTTTTAATTCATAGAGACCATCATGAAATTGGACTTCAAGAACTGCCTGAGAAAGACACAGAATCATGGGATAGGTATGTTTGAAACTAAGGAGAGTATTTTCATAAATACTAATGTCATTTTGGCTTTTGCTGAAATAATATTTTATTCTAGCACACCATAATTTTTGAGTAACTACTATTCATAAAGTAGTACAGAAGAAATAGATGAGTTTAATATTGTTCATTTAAAAAAATGCAATGGTAGTTTAAAATTCTAAGTCCAAATGGTTCTGCAGGTTAATTCAATAAAGTATCTAAGGAGTCATCATGCCAGGAGACATTACAGTCCCAGACTTCAAATTGTAAAACTTCAGTGACAAAAACAACTTGGTACAGACATACACGTGCACAGAAATAAAAAATACATGTGGATCAATAGAACAGAATAGAGGATACAAAAACAACGCTAGGCACATTCATCTATCTGATCTTTGAGAAAGAAGCCATAAATATAAGCTAGATGAAAGAAAACTTCTTTAATAAATAGTTCTGGGACATCTACCTATCCACATGCAAAGGATTTAATCTAAACCTCTATCTCTCACCATGTGCTAAACTAAGATAAAAATGGATTGAAGATCATAGTACTAAAACAGAAATAATCTTTTTGGATGATAAAATAGAAAAAAAATCTTCAAAATATGGGCAAAGTCCTTCTGAACAGAACCATAATAGTACAAGAAATAAAATCAGAATAAATAAATGGAATTATGTCGAGTTTAAAAGCTTCTGCATAGCAAAGGAAACAACCAACAGAATAAGAAATCCTACAGATTGTATAAAGAGTTTCCAGCTGAAGCATAATATAGGACTAATATAAACTCTAAAAATACTTGACATCCAAAATAAAAGACAATTAAATAGAGACAACTGAAATGAATGTATAAATCTCAGAACAAGAGGTACAAATGCACAATCCATGAAAAAATATTTGTTGTCTCTGGCCAATAAAGAAATACATATTAAAGTAACACTGAGATTCCTTCTTACTCACAAAGAATGACAATCATGAAGAAATCAAATAATAAATTCTGGAGGGCTTCAAGGAAAAAGGGGCCCTTCTACAATGTTGTTGGGAATTTCAGTGTGGGAAGTCATATGGAAGTTACTCAAAATATTTAAAACAGAAATTCCATCCAACACAACTATTTTCCTTGTAGGTATTTTCCTGAAAGAGTTAAAGACATCATACTGCAGTGACATGTGCCTATTGCTATGTTGTAGATCTATAATGCTCCCCTCAAGGCCTTAAGTGCTGCCTGGTGGGATTTTGGAGGTAAACGTATCATAAGTGTGTGATACTGGATCTTGGTTGTTTGATAACAGGATTCGCTCACTGATTGGATTAGTGTAGTTCTGGATGTGGTTGAATGAATTTATTAAAGAAAAAAGGCCCACTCTGGAGGTGACTGGCACCAAGATTGTAGCCTCAATAGAATAAAATGTAGAAGGCAGGCTTGCTCTTTCCTGCTTCCTGTCTGCCCTGCCATGAACTGTTTCAGCTCCACCACACCCATGTGCCATGTCACCCTGCCTTCAACCCAGCCAATTACAGGCTAAAGCCATTACACACTGTTAGCAAAGTAAACCTTTCCTCCTTTAACTTGTGGGTGTCTGGTGATTTTTCCAGCACAGAAAAAGTAACTAAGAGCACCTATAAATATAGCCGTACAACTCATAATAGCTAAATCTTGGAAAAGGGCTATATGTCTTAATAGAAGTAAGGAAAAAGAAATGTGGTATTCCTATACAATTGATTGCACACACTTTGCCATAAAGTAGGCTACATAATTTCCTTACTTCTACTAAGAAGTCTGTGCATAATTTTTTATAGAAGCTTAATATAATTATAGAAATTCAAGAGAAGTCAAGATTTCCATTAGTAACAATATGGATACATAAACTGTGACATGTCCAGACAATGATCACTATGTATCAATAAAATAGCTATGAGATCTGTGGATTCATATTGCTAAATATAGAAATCTGTTTTTTATATATGTCTATATATAGATGTATATCTACATTTATATTTCAACTTTAGGACATTGTGGAACATTCAGAAGTATGAATTTAAACAGGAAAAAGATCAGCCACTGTTCATGGTCAGGGGGATATAGAGATAAACAGGTGGACTAAAGGGCACTTTTAAGACTAAAAATTTCCAAGTGATGCTGTAACAATGGAAACATTTGTCCAAACTCACAAAATGTACAATGCTGAGAGTTCACTGTAATACACAAGGTGTTGGAAATAATTCTGTGCCACTGTAAGTTCAACAGCGGCAGCAAATGCACCGCTCCAGTGCAGAATGCGCACAGTGGCAGAGGCCGTGCATGGCAGAGGGGGCCGAGGAGCTCACCTTCATGCTCGGTTTCACTGTGAATCTAAAACTACTGTGAAAATAATCTACAAAATGAATAAAATACCTCCAAATATATTTAATTTGTCCTAGAAACCCAAATAGAAAACTGTAAAATATTCTGAAAGAAGTTAGTCTTAAAATTATTGAATATTCTATTGATTAGAAATATCAATATTATTAATATGAGTTTGTTCAATTGAATGCAATGAATCCTAGAAAGATTTTATTCTTGTAGAAACTGTCAATCTGATTTTTAAATTTATACAGAAAACAATGTAGTAATTCAGTTTTGAATGAAGTTTAGCTTTTATATTTATAAATACAAACTATTTTATATTTATAAATATGAAAGACAAAAATCATCATAAAGTCAGGTCTCATTTTTGTGCAATTAAAGCCAAATAGAGCAGTCGGTCAATGTAGTTCTGTAAATGAACAACTGATGTGTGATCTTACAGATTATGACCTCACAGAGTGAGGACAAAATGATGCTTGTTTATTTGCTTGGTTTGGAAATTGAACTCAAGGTTTCCCTATTAAGCACCATTCTCAGCACTCTTTTAAAAAATCATGTTTTCAGAGAGGGTCTTGTCAGTCATTAAGTCAGTCAATCTGTGCCTGAACCTGCTGTGCTCTTGCCTCAGCCTCCCAGATTACAGGAATGTCTCACCACATTCAACTCAAAATGATCTCTTTAACATAAATTTGAAGGCTAAATATACACATACACATATATATGAAAATTTACATAAAATTAAATAAAAATAGTGACAAAAATGTATATTATCTAAATATATAAAGCTCAAAAATGTGTAACACTAATTTCTAGTATCAGAAGTAAGGATTATTGTACAACTTTGCACTGATCAATATATGACAGCGAGTGCCTTTCTGGTCTCTGAGGTGCTCATAATGTTAGGTGTCTGTGTTTGTCAGTGCTGACAAGAGAAGCAGATTTAATGCAAGACATACAAAGTTGTAAGACCTTACAGGATGGCTTATCATGGTCGCCCACAGAGTCAGGGGTGGAAGAGTGCTAAAGGTCTGGCTGTGCACAGGAGGGGGGCGGGCAAGGGACCCAGTCAAAGGCCCAGATGCAGTGTCTGGTGGAGCCCATGCCATAGGGTCTGCACTAGAAGACCTAAGGGAGACAATGTCCAAGGTGAGAGTGAAGACGGGAACTTCTCTGAGGAAGACAGAAGCAAGCCTTTCTGCCTTCTTTCCCCTTTATACCATTCTGGTGACAATCCTCCCTAGGGTGGGTCTCCACATGCAGAACTATGCTGAGCCAGTTTGAGCCAGTTTAGTTGGGCATTTCTTATTCAAATTGACACAATCAATCAATCTTCACAGTGTCTTGTTTTTTTTTTTTTTTTTTTTTTTTTTTTTTTTTTTTTTTTTGTCTTTTTGACGCAGGTCTAGCTAGGCAGTTTATGCTGACCTTGAGCTCACTTTGTAGCTCAGGCTGCTCTCCTAACTCACAATGATCTTCCTGCCTCAGTCTTCCAAGTGCTGGGATTACAGGAGTGTGCCACCACCATGCTGGGCCTCACAGTGTCTTAATTAGTGTACAAATCACAAAATGTTATACATGGTGAAAATTTATTTAGATAAATTGTCCACTTATATACTTTCAAACTAAAAATACACTTTTAAAAACAACTAATGAACAAATAACAAAAATTTGTAATGCAAATCTGCCTAGGTAGCTATTTCTGACATTTTACAGCAAACCCTGTTTTCTGTAATTATTTTTTGAAAAAAAAAACAAAATGAAATCATAGGCCACATAATATATAAAAACTGATTGTGACAATAAAGTAGTGTGCAAAATTGAGATAAGTAATTATCTACAAAATTATAGCACACATGTAAAAGAAAATACTATGCATATTTGTATGTGTAGTATCCCAGACAGATGAAATAGAATTCATGATATTCTATTTCAAAAGAAGCCATAATTCTGGTTTTCTTAAAATAAGAATATAGTAAGACGAGAATTATCTCAATAAACTTTTCCACATAATTGTTTTTGGAGTGCTTTTAGGATAAATTCCTAAAAGTGAAACTGAAATGATCACATCAATATCAGCAAACTCTCCAACAGCTGGTACCAATTTTCTTATGGCTAGCAACTCACAACAGATAACTATTTCTCTCTAACTGTAAACATTGTATGCTCTCTTCACACTAATCTTGCTAACATAAAAGTTAAAATTAGCATAACAATTCTACTGAATTTTTATAACGTTATGGAAAACCAATTTTATTTTTTTCATGGTAATTTCTGTATATAGAAGTTTTATACAGAATAACTTGCATAGTAAATCTAAAATTTCTCTCTTTCATGGGTTTTGCCATTTGCTATCTTTAAGGGGGTATCAAATGCCGAAATAACAGATATTCAATGACAGAGTTTTCATCTGTAAGAAAATCTAATCATTGTTTTTGTTAGTTTTCAAGCATTCATCACAATTGTTTTGTCTTACCTGCCTAACTATAACACCAAAAATCTTTTATTAAAACTATACTAGAGATGTTCAATAACTTTTAGAGAATTGATTTTTTAATTTGTAGATTCTTTCATTAGAGACATGTAAAATTATTTCACTACTTAATACACATAATTCAGTAAATATTTATAGTCTGACAATGTGGCATTTCGCAGTTTTAATAATGACTCCTTGCCACATTTATTACATGTTTTATATTATTTTGTTAGTCATAAATTATACATTAATATTTTCATTTTACTTCTGATAGGTTTAGTGTCAAATCTTATCATTTCAAATATTAATTTAGTTGGTTTTTTGCTGAGTTATATGTTTTAAAACTGAAATTTTCTAATTTAGATCCTAGCATTTTATGAAATTTTGTGAGTGGCCAGAAAATTAGAAGTGACTAAAATACCGACATGTTACTTACATGCCACATTAACTTAGATTAAATTTTGATGACAAATGAGAATTTACTTTTATATATTCAAATCTTGTAATAAATTTTTTCATGATTTCTGGTTCTGGAATACACTGGAAAAGACATCTTTTTTTATATTTATATGTATTTTTACATATCTTTTTCTTATTTCTACCGAATTATTCTTTCATGGCACTTTACAAATGTATGCACAATATTTTTACTACATAGAAGTTAGAATCTAAGGGCCCTGATTTAAACTTAGATTTTATTTTATTGAAATATTTCTTCTCATTAGTTTGTGACCTTTCCTGTCAGGTGTGTGTTTGTGAGTATGCATATTGTTCTAGAATTTAGTTACCCTTTATTTATCTTTCCAACTAATTTTTACTAGTTACACTCTAGTTACTATAAGATGTTCAAAGAATTTTACAGTTTAATGATGCTGATATTAATGCATTATTTTTCACTTAGTATCTGGAATTTCTTTATCTTTCATATTGGGAAAGGGTGAGTTTGCAGTCTCTAGCAATAATATAAAAATGGCTAGCTTGAAATTCTGTTTCA
Source organism: Cavia porcellus (assembly GCF_034190915.1). Lineage (NCBI taxonomy): Eukaryota > Metazoa > Chordata > Mammalia > Rodentia > Caviidae > Cavia > Cavia porcellus. The sequence continues at coordinate 41,445,528 of NW_026947513.1, read as the reverse complement.
CTAAAACAAAAATAATAACTATGTAAATAGAAAAGTGAGCATTGGTATGATATCTTTCTAATGGAAAGGGGAATAATTAAAGGGGACGATAAGTGCTTGAAATCTGTGTAACATCCCAGGAATCAGGAAAGTGATGAGGTATTTCCTCACTGAGGAACAGTTTTCATTGAATGATACTCCATAGGATAGGCAAGAATGTACGTTTATAGGCAATGGTTTCCTGCACAGGATCCCAAAATAGCATGGGAAACTAAAGCAAAAATAGATACGATAAGTGGGGTTACCTTATACAAACAAACAAACAAACAAACAAAAAATCTTTCTAACAGCAAAGGAAACAACACAGTGAAGAGTTGCCATATACAATAGCAAAAATATTTACAAGTATTCACTTGCTGGAGAAGTAATATCCAGGACACCAAGGAAACAAAAATTCTTAACAATATACAAACAATACAGCTTAAATATGGGCAAATGATCTGAACAGCTACTGTTCCAAATAATTACAAACAGCCAATACATGTATTTTAGAAATGCTCAATAGCATTAGCATCAGAGGTGTACAAATTAAAAACTACAGTGAGATGTCATTTCAATCCAGTTTGAATAGCTACTGAAATAGAAATAAATTCTGGTAAACAGATAAGAAAAAGCAAACCATATACACTGTTGGTAGAAATGTAAATTATTACAATCATTATGCAAAACATATGTAGCTTCCTCAAAAACCTAAAAAATAGAACTAATATATGATTCTGCGATACCTCTCCAGGGTACCTATGTGAAAGAAATGAAGTCACAATACAAAAATGGGGCTGTGCTTGAGCACCTGCATCAGCCTCCCCATGTGTCTGGAGGACTGTGGATATCTCAGCAAGCAGGGGAGGATCGCAGGTTCCAGAGGCACCATGGCCTGTGGTGAGTGCTCAGCGCACTCTGCCCAAAGCCCAGACTGTTTGGGACCCTCCAGGCTTCCCGGTGCAGTGAAGTGGAGAGGTGGGTTTGAGGTCTCTACATCCGCTTCCCCATCCTGGTTGCACATGGAGAACTGTGGAGCTTCCAATGGGTGGGCGGGCCCATGCTATCCCAGGAGCCCAGCCTGTTTGGGACTCCCGCACCTACCCATTGGTATGCAGAAGAGGGGCTGAGCCGATCTGGAGCGACTGCATCAGCCTCCCAGTGTGTCTGGAGGACTGTGGATGTCTCAGTGGGCAGTGGAGCATCACAGGTTCCAGAGACCCTGCAGCCTGTGGTGAGTGCTCAGCACACTCTGCCCAAAGCTCAGACTGTTTGGGTCCCTCCAGGCTTCCGGGTGCAGTGAAGTGGAGAGGTGGGTTTGAGGCATCTACATCCCACTTCGCATCCCGGCTGCACTTGGAGAGCTGTGGAGCTTCCAACGGGCAGGTGGGTGCACAGTGTCCCTGAGGCCGAGCTTATCTGGAACCGCAGAGTTCTGAACAGGCAGAGGAGGGCCATTGGTTCTGCAGGCCCTGTGGCTTGGGGTAATGGGGTGCCAGAGTCTCAGGAGCTGCAAATATAGAAGGGGATTTCCAACAGACCTGAGGAAGCTTTCAAATAACACTTGAAACACAGAAATACAGGAAAATGACAAAATGAAAGACCAAATTACAACCTCAAACCTCCAGCCCATCTCAAGAAACCCTAAGAACAATGTATATAGAAGAAAATATATGCCATTCACCTCAAATATCGGACACAATAGCTACTGAAATTAACAAGCAACTCCAGGAAGCTTTAAAGAAATTCAAATTCGAAATAATCTCCCAGGTAAAAGAAGAAATGATAAAAGAAATAAAAGAGATTCTGAATATATCTAAAGAAAACACAGATAAAAAATTGGAGGAACTAAACAAAAAGATAGAATCCCTAGACGAGTAATATAAGAAACAAACAGAATAAATAATGCAGATGCACAGAGATATACAGGAAATAAAAACTCCACTGAAAGTTGTAAGAACCGCCTTAATGAAAGTGAATATAGAATTTCAGACCTTGAAGACAGGATTGCAGCTAGTGAACAGGAAAGGAAAGATCTTTTAAAAATAACAAGGAATCAGGAAACAACAATTCAACAACTGCAAGATGATGCAAAGAAAAATAACATAAGAATGATAGGGATTAATGAAAAAGAGGGAGACAACATAGAGGATGTCAAGAGGATATTTAGAGAAGTAATTGCTGAAAATTTTCCAAGCATGAGATCAGAAACCGACATCAGGATCAGTGAAGCATATAGAACTCCAAAATAAAACCACACCCAGACATATAATAATCACCATCCAGAAATCCAACACAAGAATAGGTTATTAAAAGCTGTCAGAGAGAAGACAGATCCCTTATAAAGGAAAACCTATCAGAATCAGAGCAGACTTCTCAGTACAAACAATAAAGTCAAGAAGAGCATGGAGTGAAGCATTCCAGATCCTGAAGCAAAATGATTTCCAACCTAGACTGATGTACCCTGCAAAACTATCATTCAAATTTGATGGTGAAATACGATACTTCCATGACAAAGAACAGCTGAAGAACTTCATGAACACCAAACCAACCCTCCAAAAATATTGAAAGACAGTTTAGATACACAAAGGAAAAAACCACTAAGCAAAGCAGATAATTAAACAGAACAGAAAGATAAAAATGCAACAGTAGAGAGATAACATGTCAACAATCAACTAGCATTTAACAGTAATAACCATTAATGTAAATGGTCTCAATGCACCAATCAAAAGAAACAGACTAGCAGAATGGATCAAGAAACAAAATCCAACCAAATACTGTTTACAGGAAACCCATCTAACCCAGAAGGATACTCACAGACTGAAAGTCAAAGGATGGAAAACAATACTTCATACAGCAGGAATCCAAAAAAAGGCAGGAGTAGCCATTCTGTTTGCATACAAGGTGAACTTTAAACCAACAATGACCATAAAGGACAAAGAAGGCCACTACATACTCATAAGGGGATAACTCCAAGAGGAAGAGATAACTATCTTAAATATATATGCACCAAACTACAGAGCACACAGTTATACAAAACAACTATTAACAGAACTGAAAACTCAAATTGTCAGTAACACAATTGTAACAAGAGACCTTAATACTCCATTGACACCAAGGGACAGATCAACCAGACAGAAAATGAGCAAAGAAATAACAGAACTGAATCACACCTGCGAACAAATGGATTTCATAGACATTTACAGAACGTTCCAACCAACAACATCAGAATACACATTCTTCTCAGCAGTACAAGGATCATTCTCTAAAATAGACCATATATTAGCTCACAGAACATATTTAAACAAATGCAAAAGAGTTGAAATCACCCCTTGCAAGTTATCGGATCATAGTGCTCTGAAATTAGAAATTAATGATAAAAGATACTGCAAAAATCCCACAAACACATGGAAACTGAATAACACACTCTTGAGTAATCAGTGGGTCAGAGAAGAATTTAAAGAAGAAATTAAATGATACCTAAAAGAAAATGAAAATGCAGATACAACTTACCAGAATTTGTGGGATGCAATGAAAGCCGTCCTGAGAGGAAAATTTATTGCACTGAGTTCCCACATCAGGAAAACACAACGAATACAAATAAATAACTTGATGTTACACCTCAAACAGCTAGAAAAAGAAGAGCAAGTCAAGCAAAAAGACAAAAGAAGAGAGGAAATTATAAAAATCAGAGCAGAAATCAATGCAATAGAGACTAAGAAAACAACCCAAAGAATCAAAGAGTTAGTTCTTTGAAAGAATAAATAAAATCGATAAGCCCCTAGCCAACCTTATTTTAAAAAGGGAAGAAAAAGCTCAAATTCATGCAATAAGAAATGAAAAAGGTGAAATCACTACAGACCCAATAGAAATACAGAAGTTCATCAACACCTATTTCGAAAACCTCTACTCTCAAAAGTTTGATAACACAGAAGAAATAGACAGATTCTTAGAAACATATGAAGTGCCAAAGCTAGATCAAGACGATGTAAAACTGTTGAATAACCCAATCTCTGTTACTGAAATTGAAAATGTGCTTAAGTCCTTACCTACAAAGAAGAGCCCAGGCCCAGATGGATTCACTGCAGAATTCTACAAGAAATACAAAGAAGACCTAATGCCGACACTCCTCAAACTATTCAATGAAATTGAAAGGGAAGCAATCCTTCCTAAGTCATTCCTGGAAGCAAATATTACTCTAGTACCAAAATGTAAGAAAGACCCAACTAAAAAAGAGAACTATAGACTGATCTCCCTAATGAACACAGATGCAAAAATCCTCAATAAAATATTGGCAAATAGGATGCAGCAAATCATCAAGAAGATTATACACCATGACCAAGTGGGATTCATCCCAGGAATGCAAGGATGGTTCAACATACATAAATCAATAAATGTAATCCACCATATCAATAAAGTCAAAAGTAAGAATCACATGATCATTTCTATAGATGCAGAAAAAGCCTTCGATGAGGTCCAACATTTATTCATGATAAGAACTTTACAGAAAATTGGAATAGATGGCTTTTACCTCAATATAATAAAGGCCATTTATGACAATCAACAGCCAGCATCATACTAAATGGCCAAAAATTGAAAGCCTTTACTTTAAAATCAGTCACAAGACAAGGATGTCCTTTATCACCACTCCTATTTAATATAGTACTGGAAGTACTAGCCAGAGCAATTTACCAAGAGAGAGAGAAAAAAAAGGGGTAAAGATAGGAAAAGAAGAAGTTTAATTATCATTGTTTGCAGATGACATGATACTCTACATAGAAGACCCCCTAAACTCCATTGAAAGATTCTTAGATACAATAAATAAATTCAGTAATGTGGCTGGATACAAAATCAATACTCAGAAATCAATAGCATTCCTATACATGAACAACAAAATCACAGAGAGGGAAATAAGCGAAACTACACTCTTCAAATTAGCAAGCAAAAAAATGAAATATTTAGGAATTACTCTTACAAAAGAAGTGAAAGGGTTAGGGTTAGGGTTAGGGTTTAATACACTGAAAAAAGAAATTGAAGATGATCTCAGAAAATGGAAAGACATCTCTTGCTCATGGATAGGAAGAACAAACATTGTGAAAATGGCCATTCTCCCAAAACTGTTACACAGATTCAATGCAATCCCAATAAAAATACCATCAACATGCCTTATAGATCTAGAGAAATCACTCCTCAATTTCATCTGGAACCAGAAGAGACCTAGAAGAGCAAAGCAATTCTAAGCAGCAAAGACAAAGCAGGAAGCATCACAATCCCTGACTTGAAGTTGTACTACAAAGCAACAGTAGTAAAATCAACATGGTACTAGAATCAAAACAGAGATGAAGATCAATGGAATAGATTAGAAGATACAACCACAACTACAAACACATTCAACCACCTTATCTTTGATAAAGGAGCCAAGCAGGTCCACTGGAACAAGATAGTCTCTTTAATAAATGGTGCTGGAAAAACTGGCTCTCCATTTGCCGAAAACTAAAGCTAGACACATGTCTATCACCATGTGTTAAATTAAAATCTAAATGGGTCAAAGATCTGAATATTAAAACAGAAACACTAAATCTATTGGAAGACAAATTGGGTAGAAACCTTGAAGACATAGGAACGGGTAGAGAATTCATGTACAGGAGTCAATCGCACAGGAAATACTTCCCAGGATCAATAACTGGGACCACTTCTCATTAAAAAGTTTCTGCATGTCAAAAGAAATCTCCAGCATAGTGAAAAGAAAACCCACAAACTGGGAAAAGATTTTAGTGAACTCTCTCTCAGACAAGGGACTCTTGTCTAAAACATATAAAGAACTGAAAAAACTCAGACCCCCAAAATTCAAAGACCCAATCCAAAAATGGGCATCTGAGGTGAATACGTACTTCTCAGATGAAGAAATGCAAATGGCAAATAAATACATGAAAAAATGTTCATCATCATTGGTCATTAGAGAAATGCAAATTAAAACCACACTGAGATACCATCTCACTCCTGAAAGAATAGCCAGGATCAAGAAAACCAACAACAACAAATGCTGGAGAGGCTGTGGGGAAAAAGGAACTCTCCTACACTGTTGGTGGGAATGTAAACTGGTACAACCTTTGTGGAGGTCAGTCTGGAGATTTCTCAAAAAGCTGGGATTGGAAGTCCCATTTATTCTAGCTATTCCACTTCTAGGCATATTCCCAGAAGAACTGAAAGCATCATACCACAGTGATATATGTGCACCTATGTTTATAGCAGCACAATTTGTAATCACCAGATCTTGGAAACAACCCAATGTCCAACAACTGAGGAATGGATAAAAAAGTTGTGGTATTTCTATACAATGGAGTATTATTCAGCTATAAAAAAAGGATCACCTTGAGATATTTATCAATAAATGAGTGCAGCTTGAGACCATATTCATATGTGAAATAAATCAATCTCGCATGTGTGAATACCAAATAGTTTCCCTAATGTAAGTAATGATTCAAATATATAAAAAAATGTGGTAATCATGATTCCTCATCATGTGGCCTTGAAGCCTTATAAAATTTTCACTTATTAATTGGAAAGGCTTTATTCTGGGCTTCTTGATATGGAAATAATTGAAGCTATAGTATATGAAGTTTTATTCAAATATTTCAAGGAAAAAGACAGACACTATGGTAACTACTATTAAGTCGGGTTATTTGGTCAGAAGCACTAGGTTGCTGAAACAGTCATGCTTTGACCTCTATTGTTATATTGTTATGTTCTGTTTTATTTCAATCTCTCCCTTATTCATTAAAAAAATTATTTAGTTATTTTTTATGTTTTTTTAATTAAGGGGAAAAATTTAAAAAATTAGCAGGTAATATAATAGTAACTTTTTTTGAGTTCCTATTAACTTGTTTTGAAGTCCTGTAATACTCCCACTATCTTGTTTTGACTGATTAGACTCTGTTCCATTCTGTTTGATAGTATCAAGTCTGAGGGTATAGGCAACTACTTTGAAGACAATAAGATTCACTAAGATGCGCATTCTGGTTTGACTATTGTCTCCTTTGGAAGTCCTGTAATGTTTACAATGCCTAAGTTTTATTGGTCTTGTTCTCTACCGTTTTGTTCAACTTTATAATATCTAATGAGATAAACAATTCTTTTTAAGGAAACAAGAGACATTGTTGATAACCATTGTTGATAACTTTGTACTCTGTTTTACATTATGTGCTATGTCTATCCTTGGTTTTGACTGACAGCTTTGTTTTGCCCTATTTGACTTTTTTCTCTCCTCCCCAAAAGTAATAAGAACTAAGGAGTAATAAACCCAAAATGTGTAAATTTTTTTGTAAAAAAGAGAGGGAAAAAAAGAGCTCTAAAGGATACAACAGCAAGAGTGTTTAGGGGTGTTAAATAGCTGACCATATTAATGTTTTTGGTTGGATCATTGAACACAACTCTGCAGTCTCACTGTTTGAATGTCCACTTTGTATGCTTTGATACTGTGATTTGAGCAACTATCTCTAAGATGATAATATATAATCTATTAACTGGTGATTTCTTGCTTTTTTTTTTTTTTTTGTAGTTCTGTATTACTTGTACCCTTACACTGCTTTGTTTTGTTCTGTTTTTTCTCTTTTTCCTTTTTAATAAAAATTTTTTTAAAAGTGGTGCTTTCATGCTCATCTGCATTACAGCAGTATTCATAAGAGACAAGATATGGAATCAATCCAGGTGATGGCCCACAGCTGAACAGGCAAACATGGTATAGATACATAACGAGGTATTTGGCCATGAAGAGAAATGAAATCCTTTCATTTTCAGGAAAGTAGATATAACTATAGCATAGTACACAGTGTAAAACAAAATAAGCCAAGTAAAGAAGGAGAAATATTTCTTGCAGTCATATGTGGAAACCCAGAATAACCTGAAATTCAAACAGTAATTAGTAAAGACTACAGTTTATGCTGAGGGCTGGGGCTTGCATGGATGGAGGAAGGTTAACACAATATGGTCACTCCATGCTGCATGCACAGATAGAAATATCACACTGAATCCAACTATTATATATGTATTATAATATATATGTATATGCATTATATATGTATTATAAACTTTATATGTATTATAATATATAAATTATATATAGGTAAATTAAAAGTATATATAATAATATATTATAATATATATAATAATATATATATAGATAAATATATATAAATTATATATATGAGTAAATTATATATATATATATGTAAATTAAAAGGATGCAAGTTTGTTAAAATTAAAAGGATGCAAGTTTGTTATCAAAACACACAAGTTAGATATGTTGTAAATAGTACAACACACATTATGAGAGTTGGAATTTGGTACACTTAATCACAAAACAAATAGGCAAGTTAATATAGAGTTTGGAAATTAAATTAGCAGAAAAACACAGAAAATGGAAAAACTCTGTAAACTGAGACTGTAAACATCAAGAACATGAATAAATCCTACCATGAAGAAAGCAGCACAATCCATCCTCAGTAGAAAGTTTACAGTACAAAAGAATTATTTAACTATTTTAACAGACTTTTTCAGAGCATAAATTATACAAAATAGTATCTTATGAATCTTTAAATTTTATTTTAAAGAGAATAAAACCAAACCAAACAAAATAGAATGAAGCTATCTGAACAGAACGACGAAAGTGATACAGAACTTCAAAATAAGATAATAGAAAACCAACAGTTGCTACCATATTGTGCCTTGCTTCCTTCAAAATAGCTGACCATACCATCAGACATAATAAAATCAAACAAAACAGAACAAAATAAAACCTGCCAACAAAAGGAATGATAACATGGTTTGAAGAGAATAAAACCAAGCAAAATAAGCCAATAAAGACAATCAAAACAGTGAAAGTGATACAAGATTTCAAAACAGTATAACAAAAAATCAACAATGGCTACCAGAATGCTCTTTGTTATCTTCAAAATTGCTGCTCATACCATCAGACATAATAAAATGAGACAAAATGGAACAGAATAAAACTAATCAAAACAGAATATTGACTCAAACAAAATGATAAAACAGAACAAAGTGAAACAGTGAGAACAATGTTGGATTTCAAAAACAGGACAGAAGGAAATCACACTTTTGCCATGCAGCTGATTTTTATCCTCTTAATAGATGTTCAGACAACTGGCCTTAGGCCTACATGGTCAATTAGACAACACAAGCATTAGGTTGTTTTGATGCCTCAGTTGCTATCAACTCAGTCTCTCCTCTGAATTGGCCAGTTGCTTATGGGAGAGTGTGGTGTTCTTGTCTCCCAGCCTGTGAACTGACTGGCTCATGGGAAGGGCAAATAGGCTTGTTTCTGCTTCTGTGTCTCACATGGCTTGCAGAAGCTCATGGGTGGGGCAATTTGGCTTCTTGTTACACCTCCAAGACCCTGGAAGGTTTACAGTGGCTCACAGGAAAGGCAAACTGGCTTCTTATTACCCCTCTCAGGCCCAGTATGGCTTGAGCAGGCTGATGGGAAGGGTGAATTGGCTTCTTGTTATGTATCAATCTTGTAAAGCACATGTGATAGTTAACTATGGGGCCAACTTGAATGAGAAACGGTGACTAGATGACCTTAGAGCAGCTCTGGGTATGGCTGGATGACTAATTTATTGAAGAGTGAGGCCTCACCCCGGCTGTGGATAGTGCTAACCCGTAGGATCTTAGCCTAAACTGAATAAAAACAGGAAGAAATGTGAACAGTGACGGAATGTGTGCTAAAGCAACTACTTGATTGAATACTACACCTGAGTACTATTTTAATTATGCTTGAAAATGCATTTTAAATGATAAACAAAATTATTAAGACAAACCATTATGTAATAAATATTTTCAGGCCTGTGCCAAAAGAATAAATACTGAATAAGTAGAATTTGCTTGAAAAAAGTTAATGTTTATTTTATGAAAGAATGTATTATAGGATAATAACTTAATACATGTAATTCAAAGCATCACTGGAAACAAAAAGCACTTCACTGTGGTGAGATAATACCCTTACATTACCAATTTGTTATGAAATTTGTTAGCAGTGACCTGATCACCTGGTGAACTTATAGGATTTGGATTTATTACTTGTTTATCATGTTTTGTGTTCAGTATACTTCATTTAACTGTTAATGCAATACTTACTATTTGTAGAATTTTCTCCATTTTTTTATTTAAGGAGAAAAAGGAAAAAAATAGAAAAAGGGTACAAGTAATATAAAATTTAAAAAATAAACAGTAAGAATCACTAGGTAATAGATTACATATTCTCATCTTAGAAATAGTTGTTCAAGTTACAAAATTGAAGCACATAAAGTGGACTTTGAAACAGTGAGAGTGCAAACAGTTTTATTCAATGATCCAAGAATACACTCTGTAATATGGTTATCTATCTTATACACATAAATAAATATGCAGTTATAACCTTTAGAGTACTTTTCTTTCTTTCTTTCTTTCTTTTTTTTTTTTTTTTTTTTTTTTTTGTAGAATGACAATTACACATTTTGGGTTTTATTACTTCCACAGTTCTTATTATTATTATTTTTTTTTTTTGAAGAGAGTAAAACCAAATGCGACATATCAGAACAGAGTCAGTCAAATCAAAAGGATGGACATAATAGATAATGTAAAAACAAAATATAAGGTGATCAACAATGGTTACCATACTGCCTGTTGCTATTTTAAGAAGAATTGGCAGTTATAATAAAATTGAACTAAACAGTAAAGAATAAAACCAAAACATTGGAGACATTACAGGATTTTAAAAGAAAATAATAGTCAATCAGAATGGGTGTCATAATGATTCTTATTGTCTTCACAGTTATGCCTATACTTTCGATCTTGGTACTATCAAGCAAAGCAGAATAGAGGAAAATTAGTCAAAACAAGATGGTGAGGGCATTACAGGATTTCAAATCAAGTTAATAGGAAATCAAAGTAAGTTACTGTAATGTATCCTGCTATTTTTTTATTTTTCCCTTAATTAAAAAAATAAAAAGAAAAAAGTAAATAATTTTTAAAAAGGAGAATTGAGATAAAAGAGGGCATAACAACAGAACAGCAAAGGTCAAATCATAACCATTTAAGCAAACCAGTGTTTCACCACAAGACATCCTGACATAGAAATAGTTACCATAGTATCTCTTTCCTTGAAGTCTTTGAGTATAACTTCTTATACTGTAGCACCAAACATATCATGACACTATAAAACCATTCAAGAGAATGACATTATTACAGGGTATTTAGAACCAATTAACAGAAAATGAACAATGGTTTCTATATAAACTCCTTGTCTATAAAAGTTTTTGCTTATATTATCATATATAATAAAATCCAACAAATACAACCTTAAGACCAATGGAGACTGAAGAATACAGATTTGATGGGACTTCAAAACAAGATGATACTAAATCAGCACTAATGCAAAACAGAAAAAGGATAGAAATAATAGTGAATTTCAAAAAATAGTAAGCAATCACTAGTTGATAAATCACATATCTTAGAAATAGTTGTTCAAGCTACAAAATCAAATCATAAAAAGTGGACCACAATCAAACAATGACAATACAAATTGTTTTGTCTAATGAGCTAACAAAAACTTCGTAGTTTGATTATCTATCTTACACCCTTAAACATACATACATATCACATTGTCTCTCTAGTATAAAAAATAATAAAAACTGAAAGAATAATAAGATCCAAAAGGTATAATAGATACTGTAATAATGAAAGGGACGAAAGTACTCTAAAGCTTCTCCATTTTTGTCTCTCTCTTTCATTACATTTTTTTCTCTGGCATGTGTTATAACTCACTAATTCTTCAAACTTTGTGTATTAAGCATATTGAATATCTAGCTCATGTACTTATGTTTAACTCTTACATTCTGAGCAAGAGGCCTAAATAAGCTATTTTCAAATAGAAAATATATGTATGATTGATGATAATAATGCTAATAATAGTTAAAACAATACCTATCCGTCAGGGGATTTAGTTCAGTAGCATAAATGCCTGCCTGGCAATATGAGGTCATGAGTTTGAATCCCGATACTAAAAAACAAAATAATCACAAGAAAAAAAAAACAAAAAACAAAAAACAACACCTATCAACCTCCTCTAACATCTGGTAGAGTAAGCAATGCTATAGAGAATTTAAGATGCTTTCTATGAATAATTTTCTAACTACATTTCCCTGTGAAATGCTTTATCAACTCCTTGACATTCTTCTTTCTGAGTTTGTTCTGGAAACGATTCTATAACTTGCATATTTTTCTCCATATATTTCATTTTAAATTGCTCTTGATTGAGGTAAAAATTGGTCTCTTTCAGAGCCACATGTCAAAAACAAAACAAAAAAAAAAAAAAAAAAAAAAAGGAAGTACAAAGTGAACAACATTGAGCATCACAGCTGAGATAGCTAAGTAATTCTTTTAAATGTCCCAGACTAGCACTATAGACACAGCAGAGTTTAATGAACTATGTGCCTTCACCAAAGAACAGTGTGCAGATGGCTGTGGGATGATATTTTTCTTAGATACGTTAATGTAAAACCACAACATTGATTTAAACATGTCAGCTTACTGGCAAAGTAGGGGAACCAGGACAGCGTTCTCAATCAAGGAAATCTCCAAGTACAGGATTTGCACATGAGAAGACAATATGCTTCAAGCATGGTTTACTCTCCTCTCACTATTCTTATTTAAATCAGGCACAGAAGATTAGAGATCAAATTGTTTGTCTTATATGAGAAAGACAAATTATAAATAATTTAGAGAGCAGATTAGAGATCAAATTGTCTTATATGAGAAAGACAAATTATAAAAAATTTAGAGAGCACAATAAATCAAGATGGTAGAAAATGGAGATGAAATTGTGGAGAAGGGAAGAGGATCTGCAGAGTGTAGGAGAGAGAAGGGAGGGAAAGAGGAAAACAACAAGAATTACACTGAGATATGTCTATGGACCAATGACCGAAGGTGAATACATTCATTATGTATCACCAAGATGGGCTGAGGAAAAAAGAAAATAAATCTGGAAAAAAAATAAAAACAAAGATGAGTGACTTCCTGGTTGAAAGTTTTCTGGGAGCATTCATCAGCCAAAGGTTTCTGAGATGTCCTTATAAATAGTTGTGTTTTTTTGTTGTTGTTGTTCTTTTCATTTGAATGATATTTAGAAATATTTCTTTTAAACATATTCCGAACCTTGAGCCCTTCATTATTTGACATTGTAATATTATTATTTCATGACCACATCAAGGTTCTTTAAAAACAACAAACAAGAGATAGAGCTTCAAATTAGCTGTAAATACAGACATAATAAACCAGAGGGCCTTTACTAAGAGGAGTGATCCCTAACACACTGGAAGGCTAGAAATCTCAGATGGGTTCTGTATAAGCTGGAGAGCCAGGACAAAATAGTAGGTTAGTTCTATCCAAATCTGAAAGTCTCAGAACAAGGAAAGCTAATGATCTCTCATTCTGACAACCCAAAGACCCAGCCCTTGGAGTGAGTTCCAGAGCACAATAACTGGAGACACTAGAGCTCTGATATCCAAGGCTGGGAAAAGATGATCACTCTGGCTTCAGAAGACAGAAACAAAGGGTTCATTCTTCCATGTTTTTGTTCCATTTAGATGCTAAACAATTCGGTGGTCCTCACCAACACTCTAGGTTTATCTTCCCTATCCAGAACCCCAAGGCCCTAGCTAGTCTTCTATGGAGATATGTAACAGATACACCTAAAAATAATGTTTCTTCAGTTATCTGGTTGCATTTTTCATCCAGTCAAGTTGCTAATGAAAATCAGGACTGTTATTAGAAATAATTATTGAATGATGGTAAAAGCAATACATGCAATACATGAAGCCAAAAATAATGTGATTAGAAGATTAATTTAATGTAAATTTCAGTTTAAAAGTCTACAAGTTAATCTTGGTTGAATATTTTTCATCAATTTCCTTCTTTGGAAGGTATCTTTGTTATACTGCAAATAAATATATTATTACTATTTCTAATATGCCTTCCAAATATCTAGCAATTTCTGTGAACTTTAGATCCTTTATGCTTATAAATATACAGTTAATTTAAATATTATCAGACACAACTGACAGTGACTTCAATATTTTATACAACCATTTGTAAGTTAAGGGCAAAAAAATGGCCTAGCATGAAAGAATTTTGAGAAATAGCATAATGCTTCCTGGAAAAACAACAGTGAACCTCAACATAAGCCAGTCTCAGCTCGTCAGCATTCCCATGAATGCAATGCTCCACTTTGCTTTATGAGCTACCTAAAGCCAGACGCTGTAAAATTGCTGTGAAGGATTATCTACTAGGGACAAATGGGGGCCTTCCAGGAGCAATACAGAGATCTTTTCACAACTACCCATGGAATAAAAATTCTGTTAGAGTGTAGAAATGTAAGAAGTGCTTTTAAATTATGTCCCAAGGAAGCATTTACTCCACACACCAATATTCACTCCACCACACTGTTCTCAAGAAATCTCAGTTAGCATGGCCACACATGTTTGCAATAGTAGTTTTGCTGGCCAATGTTCTCAGCTTCAATAGCACAAAAATCTATTTTGGCACAAAAGGCAGCAACTATCCACCTGTGTGGGTACTCAATTACTTCATTTGTAAACAAGACCAATGGCCAGCAATCCCAGTTGCAAGGGCTCTCACTTCATTCAGAAATGCTTAATTAATTGTAAAAATGTGTCTGGTGCACAGAAAGGAAAATGAAGTCATTATAACTTTTAAATGAAGACAAGATGCAACCTTCCACTTTTTTGAGCAACTATATTCCATATTTTTTATTCTATATTTATACATAAAATTTATAGATATTAATTGGTACTATATATATATATATATATATATATATATATATATATATAATCAAGGTAGGCACATCTATCTTTTCAAACATTACCAAATATTTTAGTGAAAACATTCAAAATCTTTTCCTCTAGCATTTTAAATATCTGGTATATTGTTATCTATCTGTTTCCTGCTGAATAGTATAACACCAGATCTTATTGCACATATCTAACTATTATTTAGTACCCAATAATCAATCACTTTGAATCTCTCACTCAATATTTTGTTTTTGTTATCTTTTCTTTCATCAGCAGGGCTGAATCAGGGCTGATTACTAGATTGTGGGTTGCCAGTTAAATGGAAGAAAGTATTGAACCTGAAAGTATGCAAATATAACTTTGAGGAAGGGGTGAGAAGTTATCTATTTGACAGATATCAATAAATTATTACTTATTATATCTTAAGTACCAGGGTTTATCTCATGAATCCAGACACAGAATGACAATTACTTATCTTTATCCTACAGGCTTGGCTTTATACTATACCACCTAAATATACTGTGGTGAATCCTATATAACTATTATGTTCATAATACTTTTGGCCAATAAGGCAAAAAACAGAAGATCCCATAATTTTTTGACTTTATAATTTCTAATTTTTTATATAATTTTGTAGTGATTTTAAATAGAATCATACTTTGTGCATTTAAAAATTACTTAATTGTAATCAAGTAGCTTTAACTAAAATAACATTAATGCTCTTTTAAAATATTAGTTTGAGGGTGGGGACTTAGCTCAATGGTGTAAGTGCCTACCTGGCAAATGTGAGGTCATGAGTTCAATTCCCAGTAACAAAAATAAATAAATAAATAAAATATTAGCTTTCTTTGATTCCCACAATCTCAAACAACCCATTATAATACAAGTTGACTTCAAAATCCACTCCTGAACTTTTAAAAAGTGAATAATAATAGGTCATAAACAATAGAATTCTAAGAAATTAGAGGTTTTACTGGAAGTGTTATTTAGATGAGAAAATTATACCTTCACACTGGCACATCTGAGACTTGACAATCAAATGCATGAGTGCATTATAATTTCAATGAATTATGCAAAATGCTAATTAAAAAGTCAAGTTTACTAATCATCTCTCAGGGTCATAACTGGAATTGAATTTCAGTAAGGACAAACAATTCCATGAAGTGCATTCTCATCATGTAGTTCTCAAAACTGTTTGAAAATGCATGCCAGAATAAACATTTTTGTTTTTATGCAGCTTCTAATTGATTTTGTTTTGTTCAAACTATCACAAAATATTGATTAATCCCTTATAAATTATGGCCACATACTATAGGTGTTTCAGAAATATAGCATATTTTTAATGGGAATGAATATAATAGATGTAGGTTTTGTTTTTCACTTTAAAACTCTCCCCAGCAATGCTCCAAGTCCCCTGTGGGGGTGCACATGATGGACCGGACAGGGCAGGAAGCCCCGGTGATCCACCAGGGGCCTGGGGGTGGGTGAGGACACATGACGGGCAGGTGGGTCCAGCAGTATGGAAACGTCCTGAGCAGCAGTGAGTGTATGAGTCAGCAGTTAGTAAACTAGGCGAACCAGCCTTGTGTTTTGGCACACAGACAAGATGAACAGAAGCAGGTGAGTAGGGCTGCCTTTGTTTTTTTAATCAAAGGGCTCTGGGAGACCTCCAGCAACAGAAGACTAGCTATAACCCAAAAATTCAGAGGCCAAAATCAGCCCAATACCCAGCACAAATTTCACTGCGTACTTGGCTGGAGTATGCAACACATTTATAGGATTCAATGTGGACCTACTGCAGAACTATAGAAATAACAGTAATTCACTATTTTTATTTTACCCGGTTTGTTTGATTGATTTTCCTTTTTCTGTTCAGTTAAGTGTTTTGTTTTGTCATGGTTTTTTTCTGATTATTTTCAGTTTTTGTCATTTGTCTCTTTTTCTCTTATTTCATTCTTTTATGTCTTAGATTTATTACCTCTTGTTTTCTTCTATTCATCTTCTTGCTCTCTTTCATTAATTATTGTGCTTGATTTTATGACATTTTCATATGAGTAACCATTATCCCTCCTCTTTCTGCTTTATGTTAATACTCCTTTGCTTTCTGTTCCATTTTTTCCTCCTGAGTCGTCCAGTTTCCCAAAACTGGAGTGACCATGCTTTGCCTTCTAGCCTTGCTCCTACTATACAGGCCCTCACTTATCTTTCTATCTTGCCCCTTATCCCTCTTAATCCACTCCCCTGCAACAGGGGATAATCTCTCTACCAAGGGGGAAAGTCACTGCATACAAGCTCCTGGTATGAGTTGGATTCTGTTATAGAATGGTATAATTTGCTCCTATTGTTAAAGGTATCAGGTTAAAGTTACTATGTTTGTCAGTAGCCAGTCTGTATTTGAGACTAATGTTATTGGTAACTATATTATTTTAGATATAATATCATGTGTCTTACAATCAGTTTTTCTCACCTGTACAACACTGTGATTATGTGGAGTCACAAACATCAGCATAGTCCAGCACTAAAGAATGGATGCTGAGTAAAATAGCAACTTTTCATCCTTAACACATTGGGAAGGTAGACTCTAATGATAAACACAAAGACCAAGAACCATATACAGCTAGAAGACATCGCTGAGGTACAGACATTTACTGGGGAAGTCTCAACACAGAAAACAAAATTAAATAAAAATAATGTAAAGAAGACTGCAAGACACAGTAACCCCAGAACCCAGCCCAACAAGGACAAGTACAGAGCACAGTGAGATAGAGAAAAATCAGAAGCCAGTCACTGGAACCTTGTGAAGTGATAGCATAAGAAGTGAAAAAAACAAATGAAAGACTAAGGTGCAAAAAGGAATTATGATCAAAATGGAAAACATTAAAACAGATAAAGATAAAAAAAATCCAGAAGCTCAGGAAAATGAAGGAAAACACGAGTGCTCAGGAAAGAAACAGAATTCATAAAACAGGCCCAAACAGAAATCTGGGAGATTAAAACCCCACTGAAAGTATACATAACCGATTGAATGAAGGTGAGGATAGAATATCAGATCTAGAAGACAGGATTGTAGCTAGTGACCATGAAAAAACTCATATTTTAAAGACAGCAAAAGACTATGAAAAATCAGTCTAACAGCTACAAAATTAAGCAAAGAAGAACAACATAGGATTGACTGAAGTTAGTGAGAATGCCGGAGACAGTGCAAAAGCTATAAAAAATTTGTCACAGAACTAATGGCACAGAACTTCACAAACAGTTGAATGATATGACATACAAGTAAAGAAGCATGTAAAACTCCAAAAAGCCATGAACACGATAAGTCTATATCAAGGCACATAATAAGATTCCAGAAATTCAACACAAGAAAGGAATATTGAAAGTATATAAAGTAAAGAAACATCATTTTAATGGGAAATACATCAAAATCACAGCAGACTTCTGAATACAAATCCTCAAATCAAGGAGAGCTTGGAGTGAGGTATTTCAAGACCTAAAAGAAAACAACATTCAACTCATTTTGATGTACTCTTTCAAAATAAATGGAGAAATAAGGTATTTCCATGAATAAAAACAGCTGAAGAAATTCATGACCCAAATGAGCTCAGATGCTCTGAGAAATATATTAGGAAAAAAAAAAAAAGCCACAAGCACAAGAACCCCAAGAAATTAAATGGAGGAGAAAATCCAAAACAACAACAAGAATATAACACGAAACAGATAAGACAATGCATACTAGTTATAACCATCAATGTAAATGGCCTCAACTCATCAATCAAAAGAAACTGATTGGCAAAATGGATCTAAAAGCAATATCAATAATATGTTGCAGTCAAGAAGCACATTTAACTTAAAAAGAAATTTATAGTGTAAAAGTCAAAGGATGAAAAAACAATACTCCATGCCACAAGAAACCAGAAAAAATCAGGAGTAGCTATTCCATTTGTGGACAGTGTGAAGCTTAATTTAATACTGATCAAAAGAGACAAAGAAGGTCACTACATACTTAGTAACGGAAAACTTCGAGAAGAGGTGACAACAATCATAAATATATGTGTACCAAATACCACTGTGCCCAACTACATAAAACAAATATTAACTGACATGAAAAAATCACATAATCACAATTGTAATGGGAGATGGTAATACTCCACTCTCATAAATACATCAGTTAGACAAAAAAATCAACAAGGAAATATTAGAATTAGGCCAATCTGGTGAACAAATGAACGTAGTAAGTGGGTACAAAGTGTGTCACCCTAAACATGTCAGAATACATATTCTCAGCTGCACATGGGACATTCTCCAAAATAGACCACATATTAGCCAATAAAACATGCTTCACTAAATGCAGAGGAATTGAAATATATCCCATGTATATTATCTGATAATAATGCAATAAAATTAAAAATCAATGGCTACAAAAACTACACAAATACATTGAAATTAAACAACTGCTCCTAAACAACCAGTGGTTGTCACAGGAATTTAAAGAAGAAATGAAATAGTATCAACACCTAACTGATAGAAACTATACAACCAAAAGGATGCAATAAAAGCAGTCTTATGAGGGAAATTGCTAGCAGTGAATTCTCACATCAGGAAAGCAGAGCAGGCTCAAATAAACATCCTAATGTTAAACCTCAAACATCTAGAAAAGGAAAACCAAAACAAACCCAAAGCACGTATAAGGGTGAAAATTATAAAGATAAGAGCAAAAAGTAATTCACTTCAGACTAGGAAAACAATACAAAGAATTAATGAATCAAAGCGAAAATTAAACAAAATTGGTAAATGCTTAGACAATATTATCAAAAAAGGAAAGAAAAGACTCAAATTCAAGTGATTAGAAATAAAAGAAGGAAATCACAATGAATCCTGCAAAAACCCAGGACATCAATATGTACTTTGAGAACTTGTACTCTAATAAGATGGAAAACACAGAAGAAATGGGCAGATTTTTAGACACTTCTTAGTTGCCAAAATTGATTCAAGAAGATATAAAATTTCTAAATAGCCCTATATAAGTTAATAAAATTGAAAATGCAATTACAAACTTACCTACAAAGGAAAACCCAGGTCTTGATGATTCACTGTCACATTCCAAAAAAAATTCAGAGAAGAATTAAAACCACTAATGTTGAAACTACTTAATGAAATTGAGAGGGAAACAATACTGCCAGGATCATTCCTGGAAGCAAGTATTATCCATAACACCATAACCAAAGAAGGACCCAACCGAAAAAGACAACTATAGCCCAATCACTCTAAACAACATAGGTCAAAAATTCATCAAGACACTGGCAAACAGAATGCAGTAAAGCATCAAACAAAATTATATGTCATGTCCAAGTATGATTCAGGTGAAGGATGCAAGGATGGTTCTATATATACACAATTCAATAAATATAATATACCACCTTAACAGACAAAGTTTACATGATCATTTCAATAGATACATAAAAAGCATTTGACAAGGTCAATACTCATTTGAGATAAAAATCCAATGGTAAATTGAAATACATGGTGCTTATCTCAATTGTCAATTTGATAAAAGACATCAGTGATGAAAAACAGCTAATATCATACTACATGATCAGAAACTAAAAACTTTCAGTCTGAAATCAGGAACAAGACAACGATGTTCATGATCATCACTCCTACTATTAAATATAGCTCTGGAAACATAAGCCAGAACAATTAGAAGAGAGAAAGATAAATAATAAGTATAGGAAAGGAAGAATTTAAATTACCATTATTTGCAGAGGACATTATAGTCTACAATGAAGACTCCAAAATCTCCACCATAGTTTCGCAGATATAATAATCAAATTCAGTAGTGTAGCTAGATATAAACTCAACACTCAAAGGTCAAGAGACTTTGTGTACATAAGCACTAAAGTCACTGATAAAAAATTAGGAAAGGCATATGCTTCACAGTAGCATCTTGAAAAATTAAATAATTAGAAATCAATCTAACCAAGGTAGCAAATGACAGTGCTATGAAAAAGATCAAAGATGATATCAGAAAGTCAAAAAATATCATTTGCTCTTGGATAGAAAGAATCAAAATAGTGAAAATGACCATACTTCCAAAATTGTTATTCAGATTTAATGCTATCCTAAATAAAATACCTTTGACACATCTCACAGAACTAAGGACAACATTGCTAAAATTTCTTCAGAAACACAACACATGGAATAGAAAAAGCAATTTTGAGCAACAAAGGCAAGTCAGAGAGCATCATAATCTCTGAGTTGAAATTATACTACCATGCTACTGTGATACAAATCAGCTTGGGCTGGGGCCGGAGAGTTAGCTCAGCGGCATAAGCGCCTGCCTTGCAAGCAGGCAGTCACAAGTTCAATCCTTGGTACCAATAAAAACGAAAAAGACAAAAAAAAAAAAAAAAAAAAATCAGCTTGGTACTGGCAAAACAAAACAAAACAAAACAAAACAAAAAAAAAAAAAAAAAAAAAAAAAAAACAGACCTGAGGATCTGTGGAATGGATTAGAAGATGCAAACACAACTCCAAACAACACACTGAGCTACCTTATCTTTGACAAAGGGGCTAAATGTGTTCACTAGAGGAAAGATAGCCTGTTTAGTAAATGGTGTTAGAAAAACTGAAATTACACAGGATGAAAACTGAATCTGGATACATGTCTATGACCACGCATAAGACTAAAGTAAAAATGGATCAAAGGTCTAGATAGCAAAACAGAAACAGTAAATCTACTGAAAACATAGATAGGAATCTCGAAGACATATGTGTAGGTACAAACTTCATGAAAAAAAACCACATCTCAAAGAAAATACTTAAAAGAATTAACAATTGTGATCTTATCTTAATAAAAAGTTTTTGCACATCAAAAAATCACTGACCCAGTAAAACGGCAACCCACAGGATGTGAAAAAATTTCAGCCAGTTGTCCCTCAGACAAAAGACTGATATCTAAATATATAAAGAAAAACAGATCCCTCAAATTTAAAGACCCAGTCAAAAAATGGGCATCTGAGATAAATATACACTTCTCAGATGAAGAATATAAATGAAATATAAATACATGAAAAAAGTTCCCCATCAATGGCTGTTCAAGAGTTTCATATTGAATAACACCAAGATTCTATTCCTCTCTGGAAAGAATGACTATCATCAAGAAATCAACCAATAACAAATAAAGGGGAAAATGGAACACTTCTTCCCTATTGCTGGGAGTGTAGATTGATGCAAGCACTGTGAAAAGTATGGAAGTTCCATAAAAACTTAGCATAGAGGTATCGTTCAACCCAGCTGTTTCCGTTCTGGATATCTTCCTGGAAGAATGAGAATACCAAACCACAGTGATGTGTGCACCCATGTTTATAGCAGCACAATTTGTACTACCTAGATCCTGGGAAGGATCTAAAAGACCTTCAACCAAGAAACAGATAAAATATAGATGGCATTTGTATTCAATAGACTACTATTCAGTCACAAAGGATAGATTTGAGCATTTTATAGGTAAATGGGTGCAAATTGAGACCGCACTCATAAGTGAAATAAATCAGATTCACATTTGTAAATGTCAAATTGTCTTCCTGATGTGAGAAATGAAATAGTAAATAAAGTACAAAATGCACAAGAGAGATTGTGAAATGGAAGATATTGTTGAAAAGGAAAAAGGGACTAAGTTGAGGGAAAGGAAACAACACACAAGATAGATACATGACTAGTTTCTCTTCATTGAAAAGAAAGGTTTGTGATAATATCATCTGGAGAACTTTTTATGCCTATATCTTGTACTCTGAGTAACTACTTTGTAGATAACAAAATGCAAAGTATTAATTTTTTATTATTCTATTATTCTGTTTTGATATTTTGCCTTATCTTTTTCCTACAAAATAAAAAGAAAATGAAGGAATTGTAGTTTCTCTTATGATTTCCTGATTAACATTTACTTTTCAAAGACAAAGCATAGCTATGAGATATTTATATTTTTATTTATATTTTTCATTTTAAAACTGCCTAAAATATTTACTTGTGTTACTCATTCTGTTTTCAATCACCATTTGAAATTCCTAGATATTTTAGATTTTTATATTTTAAGTCCTCAAATAGAGAACTCTTCATGAGAGATGAGATAAACAGATCAAATATATATATATATATATATATATGCATAAAATTTAGCAAAATTGCATGTTGAAAATATTGTGGTTACCTTAATGTCATTTTAAAATTTTAATATTCATTATATGATATTCTCCACCTTTATTAACAATCAAACCTTGTGGTTGTTAACAAAAACTATAAAAAGATAGCAAGAATAGAGTAATTCTACACCATTTCTACTCAAATGATAAACCCTTCCTTATTTTTCAAAGTCAGTTGAAGTCCTATATTTTTGTGAATAGTGTTAATAGGAATGGAGATAGTGGAAAAAAGTATCCTTATTCACAAAAGTGTCGGTGTCTTCTATTGAGCAAAATAAATAAAATAAAGCTATCAAATGTCTCTTACCAAATCTTGAGCTAGTGCATCTCATATGTGAAAGCATATATGCACAAATGGTGTATTTAACTCAGGTCATTGGATTTGTTTTATCCAAACTGGTTGTGCATCTTTGTTGTTTTTCATATTGAAATTTACTAATTTTCAGATGTGTTTGGCCATGATTTAAAATTCTATCTGGTGCAGTCATACTTTCAGGATTCATTTGGCAGCACCTCTTTTGATTATTAAATTGAAGTGCCTACTACCTGTAATTCTATAAAACATTCAATGTTCTATAGGATGTTTTTGTAAAGACTCAAAACCTTTGTATTGCAAAGACAAGGTAGCTCCTGCCAGATATTTTAATGCTGATGCTGGTCACTCAGTCTGTAATTGGCTCTAGTTAGCTCTCACATCCAGCTGTCACATTCTTTACCTGCATTTGAGAGGCTCTCAAGAGAGCAGAAAAACCCCTCCTATTGAGTATTTGAAAATATCAGTGAATTCCTGCCAATAAGATCATTCTAAATGAGCTACAAACCCATTAGCTCTGATAGGAAATAGGGAAGTGAGTTTTGATCCAGACTAGTTCTAGAAAAATAATAATCAATATCCTATGAAATCATATCCTACTGTGGGAAGTAAAGGCTGTATTTTAAACAAGACTGGACAGGCTGCTTTGGAATTCTGATTTTCCATTTATTCAGCTTACTTTCTTCTTTACATAATAGAGTTTTTGAGTTTCATGAATAAAATGTTCTTTCTTAAATTCAAAACTCTTTTCTTTATTCTGAAAACAGGTTGAAAATAATGGAATAATTTCAGCACTGGATGATTTTCCCACATGAATAAAGACATGGAATCAACACATTCATCCTAATCCCTGTGTGAGAGGCTGAGAGAAGTATTTTTCTTTCCAAAATTTCTGACTGATATGCAAACACATTTCTGATTTCGCCAGTGCCAAAAACCAGTAAAAGAAGAGCATACGAAAGGAAAAGGTGATGTACATTGGGCTCAATTCAAAACAAAAGGAAATAAAACCTGGAAATACATAATTTATTTTGCAGACAATTACATTGATTTCTAAATGACATAGTTTCTAAGACTTTACCTCTGAATATATTTAAAAGGAAAAAAGTATAAACATCATCACAATAATGGTAAATCACTACTAAAATTAGAATTGGAAAGGAACTCTTGAATGAAGGGGGAGCAGATACTGTTATTTAGATTCACAGACAGATGTATGATTCTGCTATCTGTAGCTTTCTCCTCCTTTGGAAGTTTTCACCATAAAAATTCCAAGGTGGAATTCATCACTTTTATACCATTGTAAAATCATTTCTAAATTTATGACTATTATAATTCAAATGAGAGAATTTATTAAATTCAAATTAATCCATCTGTAGGTGAAAACTGAATCTCTAGTAATGTCTTTCTCAAGTATTTATAGAAGAGCATGCAAGTTCATAATAAGGAAACAATTACATTGGATTCAAAGGAAGGTTAGGATTTTAATCTAAATAATGGAATATGGTGTACCAAGCTAGGTATTAATTATGAAATAATGCAAAACCAATTTACCCATAACAGGATTGATGGAAGCCAGAAATACATTATCACCATTCAATTATTGCTTCCTATACAACTTTAGTAGTTCTATCAAACTACTTAATTTGGTACAAACAATTCAGAGGAAAGGCAACATATTTTAGAATCCTGATATTATTCATATCTTGATTATTTTTATTTAGATGAAATATTTAGAGAGATGTAAATCTTTTTAATAGCATTTTAAAATGACTAATGGTTACTTCCTCAAATCCTTAGCTTCTACACTGCTATCCATTGCATTTCTCAGCCCCAGCCCTAGTGGACCAGTCACCCTGTCTTCTCATCTCTAAGAATTGCTGTATTTGGCTGACAAGACTGAGCGCTATAATCATGGCCAGGTTTCAAATGATGCCTCTCTCATGTCAATTTGTGCTATGCAGCATAACACAGGCTGAAAGAATGACTGCTTATAACTCTTCAATGACCTTGGACTTACCCACTCCAATCTATGTATAATTTTTCAAAAATGAATGTGTGAGGACTTTTAGTTTAATCTCTAAATGTAGAAGTTCTTTATATAGAATAGAAAATGTTCCTTATATAGAATAAAATGGAGCATTTCTAGGTACCAAAAGGAAAAAAAAAAAAAAGAAAATGTTCTACAAACTGAAAGTCAATAATTTTTCATGATTCTATGGAAGAATAAAAGTGGTAGGACACCCTGATCCTGAGTATGGAGATGCCAAGGATTCTAGAGAGCTTAGGTTCCAATAACACCATAGCAGTGAGTAAGCCACCAGAAGCAACATATAAATGTGAATCTTGGCCTGCCCTCCCCGCTCAACAATGGACTCCATCTCAGAGGGCAGCTGCTTCCACCCATGCCCACATACCCTGGGACCCTGGACCTCCACCTCAGGAAGCAGCCACCATAAAAGGAGATTAAGATAAAAGAGGACATAACAACACAGATTAGAACAGAACAATTTAAGCAATATAGTGTTTCTCCACAAGATAACCCGACATAACAGTAGTTACCATAGTGTCTCTTTCCTTGAAATATTTGTGTATATCTTTGTATTCTGTAGCATCAAACATAACAAGACAGTGTAAAACTATTCAAGAGAATGAAAGTATTACAGGGTATTTAGAACCAACTAACAGAAAATGAACAATGGTTTTGATATTATCACCTTGTCTATAAAAATTTTTATTTATACTATCACATATAATAAAATACAATAAGATAAAACATGATAAAACCGATGGAGACAGAAGAACAAAAGCTTGATGGAACTTCAAAACAAGATATTAAAACAGCACTACCTATTATAATGTCTTCTTTTCTTCAAAATGGCTGTTTATACCATCACAGACAATAAAATCAAACAACCCACAATAAAACTATTCCAATTAATGAATGCAAACATTATAAGGCTTCAAAGCAATATAATGGGGAATCATGATTACCACATACTTTTGTGTATTCTTGCCATTTCTAACACTAGGGAAACTATTCAGTATTTTTACATGTGAATCTGATTTGTTTCACTTATGAATATGGTCTCAACCTGCATCCATTTATTTATAAATATTTCAATGTGATCATTCTTTATAGCTGAGTAGTACTCCAGTGTATAAAAATACCACATCTTTTTTATCCATTCCGCAGTTGATGGACACTTAGGTTGTTTCCAAGATTTGGCTATTACAAATTGTGCTGCTATAAATATGGGTGCACATATATCACTGTGGAATGATGTTTTCAGTTCTAGGAATATGCCTAGAAGTAGAATAGCTGGAAAAAATGGGGCTTCCAATCTCAGCATTTTGAGAAATCTCCAGACTGACCTCCACAAAGGCTGCACCATTGCTGGATGCTAGATGCACTGATGCTGGACGCACCCAGCAACAGTGCAGGGTAGTTCCTTTTTCCCCACAGCCTCTCCAGCATTTGTTGTTGGTAGTTTTCTTGATCCTGGCCATTATTTCAGGAGTGATATGGAATCTCAGTGTGGGTTTAATTTGCAGAGTAATGATGATGAACCTTTTTTCATGTATTTATTTGCCATTTGTATTTCTTCATCTGAGAGCTACATATTCATCTCAGATGCCCATTTTTGGATTGGATCTTTGAATTTTGAGGGTCTGATTTTTTTAATTCTTTATATGTTTTAGACAGAAGTCCTTT
Organism: Cavia porcellus; assembly: GCF_034190915.1. Classification (NCBI taxonomy): domain Eukaryota; kingdom Metazoa; phylum Chordata; class Mammalia; order Rodentia; family Caviidae; genus Cavia; species Cavia porcellus. Next base: position 41,418,420 of record NW_026947513.1, on the reverse strand, counting down.
GTCTGAGGGACAGTTCAATAATATTTTTTCCCATATTGTGGGTTTTCTTTTCATTTTTGCTGGAGATTTTTTTTTTTTTTGACATGCAGAAACCTTTTAACATGAGGTGATCTCAGTTACTGATTCTGGGAAATATTTCCCATGCAGTTTGATTCCTGTTCATGAATTCTCTCCCTACCCCTATGTCTCCAAGGTTTTTTGCAATTTGTCATCCAATACATTTAGTGTTTCTGTTTTAATATTCAGATCTTTAATCCATTTAGATTTTAATTTAGTACATGGTGATAGGCATGGGTCTAGTTTTAGTTTTTGTTATGTGGAGAGCCAGTTTTTCCAACATCATTTATTAAAGTGGCTGACATACTTTCAGTGAACTTGTTGGGCCCCTTTATCAAAGATAAGGTGATAGAGTGTGTTTGTAGTTGTGGATGTATCTTCTAATCTATTCCACTGATCTTTGGCTCTGTTTTGATTCCAGTACCATGTTGATTTTACTACAGTTGCTTTGTAGTATAACTTTAAGTCAGGGATTGTGATGCCTCCTGCCTTGTCTTTGCTGCTTAGAACTATCTTTGCTATTCTAGGTCTCTTCTGGGTTCAGATGAATTTTTGGAGTGATTTCTCTAGATCTATGTCGTATGTTGATGGTATTTTTTGTCATATGTTGATGATATGTTGATGGTGTTGGGACTGCATTGAATCTGTATAACAGTTTTGGGAGAATGGCCATTTTCTCAATATTTATTCTTCCGGTCTCATTTTATAAGATACTTTGCAATTTCTTTATTCAGTATATTATAATTTTCCCTATGTAGATCTTTCATAGCTTTTGTGAGAATAATTTCTAAATATTTAATATGTTTGGTTACTAGTGTGAAGGGTGCGGCTTCTCTTATTTCTCTGTTAGTGATTTTATTGTTAGTGTATAGGAATGCTATTGATCTCTAAGTATTGATTTTGTATCCAGCTACATTACTGAATTTATTTATTATATCTAAGAGTCCTTTAATGGAGTTTTGGGGGTTTTCTATGTAGATTATCATGTCATCTGCAAATAATGATAATTTAACTTCCTCTTTTCCTATCTTTACCCCTTTTATTTCTCTTGCTTGTCTAATTTCTCTGTCTAGTATTTCCAGTACTATATTAAATAGTAAGTATTGCCAGTACTATATTAAATGTCCCTTATTAGGGACATCCTTATCTTGTGCCTGATTTTAAGGTAAGAGCATTCAGTTTTTGGCCATTTAGTATGATATTGGCAGTTGGTTTATCAGATATGGCCTTTCTTATACCGAAGTAAAGACCATCTATTTCAATTTTCTGTAAGGCTCTTACCATGAATGAATGTTGGACCTTACCAACAGCTTTTTCTGCATCTTTAGAAATGATTTTGGCTTTATTTATATGGTGGATTACATTTATTGATTACGTATGTTGAACCATCCCTGCATGCCTGGGATAAATCCCACCTGGTCATGATGTATAATATTCATGGTGATTTGCTGCATCCTGTTTGCCAATATTTTATTGAGGATTTTTGCATCTATTTTCATTAGGGAGAGAGATCTGTAGTTCTCTTTTTTATTTGGGTCTTTCCCAGGTTTTGGTAGTGGAGTAATATTTGATTCCAAGAATGACTTAGGAAGGATTGCTTCCCTTTCAATTTCATTGAAAAGTTGAGGAGTGTCGGCATTAAGTTTTCTTTGTACTTGTAGAATTCTACCGTGAATCTGTCTGGGCCTGGGCTCTTCTTGTGGGTAATGACTTAATTACATTTTAAATTTCATTAATAGAAATTGAGTTATTCAGCAGTTTTACATCTTCATGACCTAGCTTTGGTACTTCATATGTTTCTAGGAATCTGTCTATTTCTTCTGTTATCAAGCGTATGAGAGTAGAGGTTTTTGAAATAGGTGTTGATGAAATTCTGTATTTCTACAGAGTCTATAGTGATTTCACCTTTTTCATTTCTTACTGCATTAATTGAGCTATTTCTTCCCTTTTTCAAATAAGGTTGGCTAGGGGCTTATCAATTTTATTTATTCTTTCAAAGAACCAACTCTTTGATTCATTGATTCTTTGGATTATTTTCTTAGTCTCTATTGCATGAATTTCTGCTCTCATTATCATAATTTCCTCTCTTCTTTTGGCTTTGGCCTTGACTTGTTCTTCTCTTTCTAGATGTTTGAGGTGTAACATCAGGTTATTTATTTGTATTCATTCTGTTTTCCTCATCTGGGAAGTCAGTGCAATAAATTGTCCTCTGAGGACAGCTTTCATTGTATCCCACAGATACCTGTAAATTGTATTTGTGTTTTCATTTGCTTGTAGGTATTTTTTTAATTTCCCCTGTGGCCCAATGATTACTCAAGAATGTATTATTCAGTTTCCATGTGTTTGTGGGATTTTTGCAGTATCTTTTATCTTGAAATTTCTAACTGCATGGCACTATGATCCGATAACATGCAAGGGATAATTTCACCTCTTTTGCATTTATTTAAGTATGTTCTGTGAGCTAATATATGGTATATTTTAGAGAATGATCCATGTACTGCTGAGAAGAATGTGTATTCTGATGTTGTTGGATGGAACACTCTGTATATATCTATCAGGTCCATTTGTTCAGAGTGTGATTCAGTTCTGTTATGTCTTTGCTGATTTTCTGTCTGGGTCATCTGTCCCTTGGTGTTAATGGTGTGTTAAGGTCTCCTGTTATAATTGTGTTACTGCTAATTTTGTTTTTCATTTCTGCTAATACTTGTTTTATATAACTGGGTTCTCCAGAATTTGGTGTATATATATTTGAGATTGTTCTATCTTCCTCTTGAAGTTTTCCCTTTACCAGTATGTAATGACCTTCTTTATCTCTTCTGATCATTCTTTTTTTGAAGTTCACATTGTCTGCAAACAGAATAGCTACCCCCACTTTGGGGGGGAGGGTTCCTATTGCAGGAAGTATTGTTTTCCATGCTTTGACTTTCAGTCTGTGAGTATTCTTTTGGGTTATATGGGTTTCTTTTAGACAGCATATTCTTGGAATCTTTTTTTTTTTTTTTTGATCCATTTTTCCAGTCTGTTTTTTTTAATTGGTGCATTGATACTATTTACATAAATGGTTATAACATTTATATGTTAGTTTATTGTTGACATGTTATCTTTCTGCTGCTGCATCTTTATCTTTCTGTTCTGTTTGTCTGCTTTGCTTAGTGACTTTTTCCTAATAGTATCTAAACTCTCTTTCAGTACTCTTTGCAGGGTTGACTTGGTGATCATGAAGTTCTTCAGGTGTTCTTCGTCATGAAAGAATCTTATTTTTCCATCAATTTTGAAGGACATTTTTTTCAGGTTAGTTATCAGTCTAGGTTGGAAATCATTTTCCTTTAGGATCTGAAATACTTCCCTCCATGATCTTCTTGACTTTATTTTTTGTGTTGAGAAGTCTGCTGTGATTCTGATAGGTTTTCCTTTATAGGTGATCTGTCTTTTCTCTCTGACAGCTTTTAATATTCTATTCTTATGTTGAATTTCTGGGATGGTGATTATTATATGTCTGGATGTAGTTTTATTTTGGTTATGGCTATTTGAAGTTCTATATGCTTCACTGATCCTGATGTCAGTTTACAATCTCATGTTTGGGAAATTTTTAGGTATTACTTCTCTAAATATCCTCTTGACATCTTTATCTTGTCCCCTTCTTTTTCATTTATCCGTATCAATCTTATGTTGTTTTTCTTTGGATTATCTTGCAGCTGTTGAATTTTATGTCCTGATTCCTTGTTATTTTTAAAAGATCTTTCCTTTTCTGTTCACTAGGTGCAATCTTTTCTTTGAGGTCTGAAATTCAGTCTTCACTTTCATTGAGACTTTTTTTTTTAACAGCTTGCAATGGAATTTTAGATTTCCTGTATCTCTCTTTGTGTCTGCTTTATGTATTCTGTTTCTTTCTTATATTGTCCTGGAATCCAAGGATACAGGGTTTGTACATTTTTGTTTAGTTCGTCCAGTTTTTAAACTGTGTTTTCTTTAGATATGATCAACATCTCTTTCACTCTTTCATTTCTTTTATCATTTCTTCTCTTACCTGGGAGATTATTTCTAGTTTGAATTCCTTTAAAGCTTCCCGGAGTTACTTCTTTATTTCAGTTGCTATTATTTAAGGTGTATGGCATATATTTTCTTCTATGTACATAGCTCCTAAGATTTCTTGGGATGGGCTGGAGCTTTGATATTGTAATTTTGTCTTTTGTTTTGTCATTTTCCTATATTTCTCTGTTTCAAGTGTTATTCCAAGTTTTCCCCAGGGCCTGTTGAAAATCTTCCTATATATCCTCAGCTTTTGGGACTCTGGTGGCCCAGTTCCTCCTATTGAGAGATGGTCACTGGGGGTAGGATACACAGGCCCCAGCCCTGCATAGCAGGTTGAGTGTGGCAGGAAGCTGTGAAGTTCCTTGGCTGGTGGGAGCAATGATCCCAAACTCTCAGGTTTGGAATGGTGCAGTGAAACTCACCTCAGGCTCCCAGTTTCCAGAATTTAGGGCACAGGCAGGCCCAAATCCCTGGAGTCTACCAAACATGCCAGAAGGCTGGGAAGTTGGTGCAGGCAGGCTCAAGACCTGCTGAGCTGGTCCAGTGCAGCAGGAAGCTGTGAAGTTCCCTGCCCAGGTTGGGAGCTAGGATCTTAAACTCCTGGGGTTCGGGGGATGGTGTGGGGACAGTCACCCCAGGCCACCCTGCTTCCCAGAACTGAGGGCACTGGTAGGCCCAAATCCCCATAGTCCAGCAAGCACTGCAGGAAGCAGGTCCATAAAATATTCTTAAGGTAAATATAAAGGGATTGAAATTATCCCATGCATATTAGCAGACCACAGTGCACTTAAATTTGAAATTAATGGCAAAAGAAATTGCAAAACCTGAAAAAATACATAAAATTTTTTTTTAAAAATCACTTGAACAATCAGTGGGTTTCAGGTGAAATTAAAAAAGAAATTGAGCAATATCTAAAAATTCAATGAAAAAGTAGATACAAATACTGAAACATATGGGATGCAATGAACGTGGTTCTAACAGGGGAGTATATAGCAATAAACTGTCATATCAAGGAAACAGAATGAGCAAAAGTAAATAACATAGTGCTACATCTCAAGCTTCTAGAACGAGAAGAACAAGTCAAACCCAAAGTTTATTAAACAAAGGAAACTATAAACATCAGAGCACAAATTAATGCAAAAAATACAAAGAATAAATGAATCAAAGTGCTGGTTTTTGAGAGAATAAACAGAATTGATAAACCTCTAGCCAAACATAAAGTAAAAGAAAAAAAAAGTCAAATTCATGAAATAAGGACTGAAAGGAGAGAAATTAATACAGATCCCATGGAAATTCAATAGAACATGAGCACCTACTTTGAAAATCTTTATTCACATAAGTTGAAAAAAAAAAAAAAACAGAGGAAATGGACAGATTTCTAGAAATGTATGAACTACCAAAGCTCAATCAAGAAGATATAACAAATATAAATAACCTATTAACAGCTATTGACATTGATAATGTGATTCAAAGCCTACCAAAAACAAACAAAAAAAATTTTTTTTGATGGATTCACGGTCATGATGGTCATGATGGATTCACAGCTGAATTCTACAACAAATTTAGAGAAGGTTTAACACCAATACTCCTCAAACTCTTCAAAGAAATTGAAAGGGAAGCAATGCTTTCTAACTCATTCCTGGAGGAAAGTATTACTCTGATATTGAAATCAGAGAACGACCCAACCAAAAAGGAGAACTATACGCCAACCTCACCAATGAACAGTGATGCAAAGATTCTCAATAAAATACTGGAAAACTGAATGCAGCAAATCAAGAAGATTATACATCATGACTGACTGGGATTTATCCCAGGAATGCATGATGGTTCAACATACACAAATCAATAAATGTAGTATCAACAGAGTCAAAAACTAAAAACACATGATCATCTCAATAAATGCAGAAAAAGCTTTTGATAGACTCCAACATTTATTCATGATAAGGTCCCTACAAAAATTCAGAATAGTTGGTATGTACTAACAGCCAACATTATAATAAATGTAAAAAAACAGAAGTTTTTCACTATAAAATCAGGAACAAGACAAAAATGTCCACTATCACCAATCCTATTCAATATAGTTCTGGAAATATTAAGCAGAGCAATCATACAAGAAGGATAAATAAAATAAATAAAGATAGAAAATGAAGAATTTCAGTTATCACTATTTGCAAATGACATGATACTCTACATAGAACACTCCAAAAATTCCATTAAAAGACCACTAGAGTTAATAAACAAATTCAGAAGTGTAGCTCAATACAAAGTCAACACTCAAAAATCAATAGCATTCCTGTACACAGACAAAAACTCACTGAGAGAAATTATGGAAATATTGCCTTTTTCCATAGCATCTAAAAAAAATGAAATATTTAGGAATCAACATAACGAGGAATGTAAAATACCTATGTGCAGAAAATTATACTCCTCTAAGAAAGGATATTGAAGAAGATATTAGAAAATGGAAGGATATTCCTTGTTCTTCGTTTGGAAGAATCAACATTGTGAAAATGGCCATACTCTCAAAATTGTTACACAGATTTAATGCAATCCCAATCAGAATACCATTAATATACCTTATAGATCTAAAGAAAATATTCCTAAAATTCATTTGGAAAAAGGAGAAAACTAGAATAGCAAAGGCAATTCTGGGCAAAAAGGGCAAGGCAGGAGGAATCTCAATTCTTGTCTTGAAATTATACTACAAAGTGAAAGTGATAAAATCAGAATGGTACTGGCCAAGAAATAGACCTGAGGATCAGTGGAACAAATTAGAAGATGCAAACACAATTACAAAAAAATTCACCCACCTTATATTTGACAAAGGGGCTAACCATGTTCATGGTGTTGGAAAAATTGGCTTTCCACATGCTGAAGACTGAAATAAGACACATGTCTATCACCATGCATTCAACTAAAGTAAGATGAACCAAACATCTAAATATTAAAACAGAAACACAAAATCTACTGGAAGACAAAGTTGTTAGAAATCTTGGTGATGTAAGGGTAGGCAGAGAATTCATGAACACAATGCAAATTGCATTGGAGTTAATTCAAAGAATCAATAAATGGGACCTTATCTTATTAAAATTTTTTTTGCACTTCAAAAGAAATCACCCACAAAGTGAAAAAAAAATGCACATAATGGGAAAGTGAGTACAAAATATTCTTCATACCATATCACCACACATATAAGTCAACAATATTTTAAAAATGAACTACAGTTGAAAACCACAAATTTTCCATGACAAGCAATGGAGAGGAAAAGAAATAAAGACAAGAAAAAGGCAAGGATAGAAACATAAAACAAGAAAGTTAGAAATGTTTGATGGCTTTTTATACATAACTATAATAAATATTAAACACAGTGCTATTCGTAACTATATTCACATAAATCAACTCATTGAAAGTCCATTTACCTTAGTACCTGAAACCTTCACTAACTCTGGGAAAAATAAACCTTTCCTTCTTAATTTTGGGTGTTGGGTATTTTGTCTCAACAATGAAAGAAAAAAAGTAACCAACACAGAATTTGCTACCAAGTGGGGTTGTTGCTGTAACTATACCTTACCATACGGTTCAAGAGCCTTTGGGAATAATTTCTGGGAAGAGTTTGGAAAGACACGGAGATGTCTCCTGAAGCAGTAATACTGGAATCCCCTAGGCTGTTCTATAAGGGAGATTCTTGTCAGAGCTCAGGAGACCAGAAGTTTGTTACAAATCCTGCCAGTAAAAACCAGAGTTGGAAGGTTTCTGCTGAGAAGAAAGACTTCATTGGCTATTGAACTCCAGATGATGGGAATTATGGTGTGATAGAAAATTTGTCTGCAATTGCTCCTGTTCTGAGACTTTGCCTGAGACTAAGATCAAAGATGATGGGCTAGCTAATCTGGCAGAAGAAATTTCAAAGCAGTCAAATGTTAAAATGGTGGTATGATTACTGTTGGGAGCTTTTAGCCAGAACTGTGTTGTGCATTGAGAAGAAAGAGCCCAGCAGGATAATTTAATACTTGCATTTGGCCAGAAAAGAAGCTCCAGTAAAGCTGTGAACTGCAAATATAGAACTGAGAAGATCTCAATTGCTGATGAGTAACAGAAAAAAAAAAAAATAAAGGATGGCCTGAGGTCATCACAAGGAGCAGCAAGTTTGCACTCTTTGTAGCCTCAAAACTGCAAAATTGAAAGACTTTGCTTTGAGGAGAAAGACACAAAGAACCATGTTCCAGAATGGCAGTAGTAGCTGTACCAAGTTTCAGAATGATGGCAACATTGAGAATTTGTCCCTCACAATTGGCTTCAGAGTGCCCACCAGTCTCTTGACTTGCTTTGCTAGTCAAGAGAGATGAAAGCCTGGTTACTGCTCCAACTGATAGCAGACCTCAACATCATCCATGTAGTGCTGGTTTTAAGGCCATGCAGGATGCAAGAGTTCTGAGGTAAAGGTGCTTGCACCTCAATTTCAGAAGGCTTGGGTGCCCAAGAAGAGCACTGCTGGAAGAGCAGTGTGTGACACTGTGAGTGTGAAGTCAAAAGTGCAGTGGAGAACCTAGAAGTATGGAGAACCCCAGAGCATAGATTATCTAAGGAAACTTGCAAGGAAGGAGGAGAGTCAGCCCAAGAGAGAAGCTGTGGGAGCAATAAGCACCAGAAGTGCCATGGGATGGACACACTCAAGCCCTTTGGTGATCACAACCAGATTGTTTCAGTGCTGGACGTGGAACTACAGGACTTAATGTTTTCCCTGGTGGATTTTGGACTTGATTTTGCCCAATCTTTTGTTTCCTCCTATTTGTAACTTTTGTAATGGAAATGATTATCTTGTGTCATTGAATGTTAGACTTACTTAACTTTCTTTCATTTGTATAGGAACTCACAGATAAGAGTTTCCCTTTTATTTCAGTGATTGGTGCTTGGAATTTTTAGCAATGCTGAAAAGGTTAGTACATTGGCAACTCTTAGAGATGGACTAAATGTCTTTTGCATAAAGAATGTGCATGAGTTTCAGGCATCTGGGGTGGAATGTTATAGTTTGTGTCTAGATGCGCCCCCAAAGCCTCATGTAGTCATGGGACCTGGCTTCTTGAATCTGTGAATGATTCATGAGTGCAATGCTGGGATTACAAATATGAGTGCTACAAACAAGTGGGTGTGGCTACATATAACATAAGGGAAAGAAAGAATCTTCTCTGTGTGTTTCCTCCTTTTTGGTTATTTTTTTTGCTGTCTTCCATCACCATGAACTGTTGCACTCTGCCATGAGCCTGCCTTGGACCCAGCAAATTACAGACTGAAATCTCCACACACTGTAAGCTAAATAAATATTTCCTTCCTTAATTTTGGGTGTCTGTTACTTAATCTTAGCAACAAAAGTAAAAAGTAACCAACACAGTACATATCATGTCATTTCTGACATTTAAGTAAACATCATGATGTATGTAAATATGTAAACACACATGCACACATACATACACACAAACACAGTCCAGCAAGACACTGAAAGTAACATCAGAGTCAGATTCACATATAAAATAGATGTTGATATTAGTTTGTGGGGAATTTAAAATAATAATGATTTATGTTAAAGACTCTAATTGAAATCAGAAGACATGGAATGTCATATGTTAATGTAGCATAAGAGATGTAAATAATAAAAAAAGATCAAAAGAAAAAGAATGGAAAAAATCTGAATAGATGAAATAAAATTGTATCAGAGTAGATTATTTGACAGAGAAGAATTCAGTGAACACTAGATGCTTTTACAACAGCTCCCAAAACCATTAGAAAGAGAAATAAAAGTAATGACTGTAAGGAGAGAAAAACGACAAACCAATAAATGGAAAAATCTAGAAATCAGTTACAAGGTTGGTATGACTTACCCTAAAAACACAACTACAGTATAATTAATTCCTTTTTTGTAACAGTAATTAAACTCATGAGTTTGTGATGGCAAGACCAGCAATTATGCAACTGAGATATATCCTCAGTCCTTCATTCTTATGCAAAGTTCAAAGGCTGACTGAAAACTAGAGATTGCATTTAGACAGATCAAAACATCTCCTAAAATTATCAATAAATGCTGATCTACAAATTCGAAAATCTCAGAAATGCCTAGTAATTTCACAACAAACACAACACACATATAGGCACAGAGAGTTACATGTTGTACGAAAAACTACAAAAAAATCAAAGAAAAAGTGAAAAACTTGAGTCAATGGATATGAAATATAAAAGTAATAAGTCAGGAAAGTGTAATTCTACAATGTAAAAGTGAAGAAACAAATGACTACTAACTTATAATTTGGACTATGCAAACTCTATTACTCAAAAATGGAGGAAACTAAAAACTTACTCTGAAAAACTAAATCTGCAAGGATATATCACCAACCAAAGTTACTTGAAAATAATGCAAACTAAGAAAAAGTTATTCAAAATTTTAGATAGGTTAAAAACCTGGATGCATATGAAGAAAAGAAGAACATCAAAGAAGGAATAGAGGGAAGTAAAATAAAATATTAATTTTAACTGATCTAAATAACCATAAAAACATAAATAATAATCTACTTAGTAATTATAGACTGGATAATTAAATTAATCACAACAATCTCATATGCAAAAAAAGAGAATAAGTAATACTGTGTTATGAGATAAGATTACTAACAAGGTAATTGTAATTCGAAGGTAGATTTATATTATTTTTAAAAGTGTATTGTAAACTCTAGTATATTGAAATACACAAAGAAATTTTTACAGAAATATAAATAATGTGCCTCAGTAGAAAAGAAAATAAATCTTATGAAATGGATAATTAAAATCAAAAGAAATACATAAAGAAGCAAATGAAAGGTAAATATATCAATAATCACTTAGAAAGTAAATGGATTATGTACAGCAATTAAAGATGAGTTTGCCAAACTGAATATTTTAAATAAAAGAACTCAGTTTATATACAAGAAACATAGATTAATAAGAATATATATTCAAATAGGCATAATAAAGGGTTGCTGAAAGAGATGTCATACTAAATCTACTAAAAGGGAGTTGGAGTAGCTGCAAGAATTTGAGACAAGGGGTTTTCAAAATTTATAGGTCATATAGGAAGATGATGCAGAATTACCTAAGCAGTATTTTCAATCAATACATTCTGATAGTTAATACTTCATCTAGCAATATCAGGATGTGTGCTTTCTAAAGCACACATGTAACACTCATATGATAGATAAAAGTTGGAACCATAAAATAAAATCCTTCTATAACATCAAAATATAGAACTAGTGCAAGATATGCTCTCCAAATGTGACGATGAAGAACGACGAATAACAAGGAATAATTTCCCAAATACCTGGAAATCTATGGACCAAAAATATCAGAACGTTTAGATATCTGAAATGAAGAAGAACTGAAACTATAGCTTACCAAAGTGTTAGGCTTGAGTGAGCCAAAATAGTCCAGGATTTTGTGTATGGCAAGGATACACTGCAAAGCAAGCGGTGAGTAGTAAAATTTGTTGAAAATCACGGGGTGGTTGCAGGGACGGGCGGAAGAGGGAGGAACTCAGGAAGAGTTCTTTCAAAACAGCCTCAACCCAACTCAGGCTTTCACTGCTGAAAGGCTGACCTCTCCCTGCCCCCAGCTTCAGGTGCGGCCCCTTGCGGTCAGACACCTCTGACTCCAGGAGCCCGGGTTCTACCTCTCACAGGTGTGGAGCTGATGCTGTGCAGCTGCCGGGGCACCCGACCTCCTGGGAGCTGAGGGAAGGGATGGGCGGCCCTCTCCACTTCCCTATTAGAAAACAAGAAATCAACAGCCTAAAACACGCAAACCTCTAACTTAGGAAGCTATATGAAAAGAGTAAATTTAATGTCTGTAATAGGAAAGAGAAAAATACACAACTAGATTAAGTAACATAGCATTATTTCAAGATGGGTTTATAATTAGATAAGAAGTTTCGAGCCATATTAGCTAAGGAAAATGAAGATTCAGTTTAGGTATGGTAGGTATGATGCAATGTGTATCACTATCAATGTTACTGTAAGTAAAAAAGACTATCCAAACAACTTATTATCCAGAAATTTGAGAAGTCACATGCAGTAAATTAATCATTTAATGGACACAATCTTCTTAAACTCCCTTATGGGGAATTAAAATGAGTAACCCTATGTTTATTAAATCAATGTACATAAACTTCCATAAAATGAAACAATCTAGATTCCATTGATGAATTCAACTAAAATATTAAGTAAGTTATAATACCAACTATATACAAGTTTTTGGAAAATGGAAGGTGAGAAACTTCACAAATCATTTTATGAAACATGCATTACTCCACTGTCAAAAATCAGGTACAAGAAAAGTGTAAGTCCGAGAAAGGAAAAAAAAAAAAAAAAAAAAAAAAAGGCAAATATTTACTCAAGTGATTGCAATTTATTTCTATACAAACAAAGCTCCATGGCACTATTTATAACAACTTTATCGGTCTTTTTTCCAACATTGGAAATAATCAAGAGGTTCTTCGATAGAAGAATGATCCCATAGTGGGATATTATTCACTGATAAGAAGCAATTAGCCAGCAAACTAGAAAAGATGTGTCAATCAAATCCTGCTTGCTAAGTGAAAAATGCCTGAAGAGGCTACATAATGTATGATTGCATTTATTTAATATTCTTGAAAAGTTAAAACTAATGAGCCTATAAATTCAGGTCAGTTTTCCCCCCTAAAAGTGAGGAATTCACAGTAAGAGTTGAAGAGGAGAAACAAGGAATTTATTGTGGCAGGGAAACTATTATGTCTGCTATTATGTAGTGCTCGCTATACATGCACTCTGCACTTTGCAAAACCATCGTAAAAGGCAAATTCTGAAACTTTAACCAGTATGAGCAGTTTAAAATGTAAATAAGATTAGGGAATTCCAGGATGGAGGGTAGGATGTGACTAATGATGACAAATATATTAAACAAATTGTTGATATAATCTCACTAAAGAGAATGAGGTAAATAGTGTGGGCTTACATAGATTTTGTATTTAATAAAAAATGTTTGACTATAGAACTACTATATGAACTATATATGTAACCTTTAGTTCATGAGTCATTATCCTTGGGAGTACAACTTTTAATTTCCATGATGAACAATTAAGTAAATGAATGGGGAATGATGGACACTTACTCAGTGTTGGAGTGGAACTAACACACAAGCTAACAGGGGGACTAGAAGATTTTGTAGCTGGATACATGAATATGAACTCAGATTTAACTTAGAATGTTTATGATAGCCTGTTATGGATGAAGAACTGGGGATCAACTTAATGCTAGCTGGATTACATCAGCATGGCACTGAGCATAGATGTTCCACCTCTATGTTGCCAGCATAAATAGAGACAGGAAAAGGAGAAGTTATTGCTTTGAGGCACTGAGGCATTGAGGGTTCTCCTATGTGTTGCTGTTTGAGCCGCTGGTTCTCCTGGAGAAGCTCTGGTCCTCACATCTAGCATTGCTTCCTGCCTCCGGAGAGGAAGGCATGTGCCACTTGGTCTCCAGGATGTACTTGTCACGCTGGCTTGTTGGCAGGTACTCGACTGTGTTTGCCAAAGGAGGAGCTTGGGGCCCCTGTGTTGCTGAGGATGACTGTGTTGCCTTTTAGAACAGCCCTGGTCATTTTTGTGAATATGACTTCTTGGCTCCAGTGTAGAACCCTCAACCTACCAGCACAGCTTATTCACCCTTCTGGCACAGACTTCCTGGTTTCCACCGCTGACCTTCGGGCCTTCCCAACATGGATCCATAAAAGAGACTGGTGTGAGCACTTGTAGGCTCTAGACCTCCAGTTGGACTCGTGGGAGACATTGTCATGAGCTCTGAGTCTTCATCTTGACTCATGTGGGACATTGCTGTGGTATTCAGGCCCTTGGCCAAATATTCTGTGTTTAAAGTTGTAGATAGATTTCCAGCACTTTGTGGTGTTAACTCTGGGTGATCATTATAAAAATAATATTATAAACTCCATGTCTTGATTCTAATTGTTCTCTGCACAACCCCTGACTACAACATAGTCATTTCTTTTGCTGTGCGCAAGGTTTTTCATTTATTGTGATCTATTTGTGGATGATACTATTTCCTGTGAAACTAGGGAAAGTGCTTGCCTATGCCTACAAATTCAGCAGATTTATCAACTTTACTTCCAGCAGGTTAAATGTTTATGTGTTAGCATTTAAATCTTTTATCTATTTTGATTTTAGTTCATTACATGAAGAAAGAAACAACTGACCCATAAAGACATCCTACAGAGTGGGAAAAAAATTGCAACTTATTCCTCAGAAGACTAGGATCCACCGTATAAAAAAAAGCTAAAACTTTCAGACTCTCCCCAAAATAAAGAACTCAATTAAAATGCAGGCAACTGAAATAAACAGACACTTCACTGAAGAAGTTCCAATGGCTGATACATACATGAAGAAATATTCAGCATCACTGGTGATCCAAGAAAGGTAAATTAAAACCACAGAGATTTCATCATTCCAAGGCAGAATGGTCATCATCAGGAAATCAAACAATAACAAATCCTGGTGAGGCCATGGGGGAAATAGAATATTTTTACATTGCTTGTAGGAATGTAAACTAGTATAGCTACTATGGAAATTAGTATGGAGATTGCTGTAAAACTCAAACTAGAAGTTCTATTTGACTCAGATGTTCCTCTTCTTGTCAAAAGAGGTAAATACATTATATGACAGTGATACATTAGTCACATTTCATAGAAAATTAAATCTTGGAAACCACATTGATGCCTATCAGCAGGAAAATGGATGAAGAAAATGTGGTATTTACACACAATAAAGTACTATTCTGATATAGAAAAAAAAATGATCTTTAGTCATTTGTAGGAAAATGAATGACAGAAACTAGGGAGGCACATTTTTCTCCAAAGGTAAAGGATCAAGAGATGTGAAGGGGTGGTGAAAGAACATGAGACAAGGAATAAAAATGTGTTTCAGAAAGTACCAACTTCACACAAGGAATGAAAACATTATGTAATAAATTGTGTAGCATAAATGTGTACATTATATAGTACAAATGTGTACTGATAAAAATGAAAATCCAGACAGGCAGCCAGGCAGGTAGGTAGATTTATGTATGGATGAGTTCACATGCTTACAAAGGTTTGCCACCTCTGTCCTCTGAAGGGGTTTTGAAAAAATGATGTATAATAAAAATTGAAAGTGCAAATAAAGGCCAAAATGTATAACAGATATTGTGAAATACAAAGAAATTGCTCAAATGGGAAGGGGAACAAGGGAAGGGGGGAGGAGAAAAAAGTGCTGAGGAAAGAAGGAAAAACAGAACCAAAGCTTTTGTAAATAGGGAGAAGAGAGGTTGCGGGAAGATAGGGAATAAAAAAAAATAATTAAGTGATATCATGTACAGGTACAAAATCTCTATAATGAATGTAACCACTATGTATATCTAAAATGTTCCAATAAACCTAGTTTTAAAAGATAAATATATCAAATACAACCACTGCCATGGTATTGGTCTCTACTACCATTTTCTAAAAATTGGTGCAAGGCCCATCGAAGAAACTGCTAACCCTATGACTCCAAAGAAGTAAGCACAAATTATATGGTATGTGAAGGGGGAACAGGATCCTCTAAAATGGTCCAAATAAGCTGACCTGAATAAATTTAGAAGCCAAAGAAGTAGAATACTATCAGCTAATAATGATAATGTAAAATAAATGTATATGAATCCACATTGATATAATTAAATGAATGAATAAATCAACCAGTGAGGGGAAAATACACTAACTCCAGATTTGAAGATTTCAGAATTTTATTTGTATTCCTTTCACAGAGGTGCAGCATTACTCTTGATCCCTTCCATTTTACTGCATACTGCCACTTTCTTAGGGCAATGATATGAAAAGGCGGGAAACAGGAACAAGTTAATTTAAGATATATCTGGCAAAAACTGAGATATGATTGAAATATTCTGAATATTTAAACTGAATAACCTTATTAAAGTAAAAGACACATTTCTACTAATCCATTCCAGAATACTTCTCAATCCAAACATTCTTATTCTACTTGCTACTTCTTTTAAAATTTTATTTTAAAAGTAATAAGACCAGACAAAATAAAACAGATTAAAGAAATTCAAAACAAAACAGTGAAAATGATACATGACTTCAAAACATGATGACAGTGAAGCAACAATGGCTCTCATTATCCCTCTTGTTATCTTCAAAATTGTTACTTACACAATCAGACATAATAAAACAAAACAGAGTAAAACCAAACAAAACAGAACTTTAAATAAAACAAAACAATGAAACAGAACCAAACAAAACAGTGGAAACAATAGGGAAATTGAAAATCAAGACAGGATATCCCTTAAATTGCTGTATTCCCTATTGATATACTCTCATAGATGCTCAGACTACCATCTTTAGAGCTGCAAAGTCAATCAAGTAATATAAGCATTCACTTGGTACCTCAGTTGCTATCAACTCAGCCTGTGTTCCTCTGAATCAGCTGCTTGCTTATGGAGGAGTAGTGGCGTTTGGGCATGTATTTTTGTCTCCCAGCCCATGTGCATGTTGCCTCCCATAAAGGAATAATTGGCTTCTTTTTTCTCCTCCTGGATCCTCATGGCTTCTGCTGGGCCATTTAAACATCCACCTCTCTTATCCAACTCTGGCCTTTCTCTCTTGCCATTTTCTGAAATAGTTCTGGAAGTCCTCATTTTCATGAATGCATTTATGAGGTGTGATAAAAAATAAGGTGAATGCTGCTGCTCAGGGCCACTCAACAGAAAAGAAAAGTAAAAGTGTGTTAAAAAAAAAAAAAACAAAAACAGAGATAGGTCTTCTGAAAAAGATAATAATAAGCAGATATGGAGGGAAGGGACAGCGGAGAGAGGGTGAGAGAAAGTTAAAAAAACTTAAGATGTGTTATGTACGTATCCTAATTCCCCACAATGTATGCAACTATGAAGTACAGGATACACGTGCTGATAACCATAAAAATCACACTGTGTCATCATCATTGTTTGCCAAATCTGGCACTGTGTAACTTTTGGCTAATTCCCAAATTCAAACTAACCATGAAAGGTAAATATTTTAAGTTGATTTAGGACATCAAAGCAACTACAATATACAACTAAAGACAAAAAGAGACTACGTACTGCTTCAGAAAGAATGATGGGATAAATTTGTTTAAAGCAAGGGGCAGTATTGTGAGTTAGATTAATAGCATTGTTTTTCAATTTGATAATTATTTATTTAAATATTAACCATTTTAATCACATCTCTTACCTCCAGCTGATGCTCAAGGCTACTACATTAATAACAGGTTCTTCATATGGTGTGATAACAGCAATTATATTTCTATATTCTTCTTATAATCATATAAATCTAGTCTAATGATAAATAAACCCAGATCAAAAATTGAAGCATATTCCCACTGTTCCTTAAAGAGATCAAGGTCATCAAAATAAGAAATATCTGAGGGACATTGCTCTGCCACAGAGGATCATAAAGCGACACAACAAATGAATATAATGAGGAATCCTGAGGTGAAAACATTAAGTAACAAAGTGGAAATTCAAATCAAAATTGTGCATTAGTCTTTTCAAATACAGCAATAGTAGTTTGGCACATATAGTATATAATTAATGCTGGGGGAAAAGGTATTTGCAATGGACAAATTGTGCAATGCCCTTGAAACTTTGTGTAAACCCAAAGCAATTCTAAATGAGAAACTTTTTAAGACCAAACAAAGAGTATGTGAGATTGCATGGATTAAGTGAGTACTGATTTATATCCATCATGTGCTGTCCTAAAAGCATCTCTTTTCTTCTATTAAGATCTTGGTGATGATAGATGTGGCCTTTCCTACTCAAAAGATATATGGATCTATATCTTTCATCTTCAAAAGGGCTACAGGCTACCATTTTGCAACCTTTCCCTAGGAGTCTCCAATCCCCTTTTTATGAATATATAGATGCAAATATATGCTTTAAGCAGGAGAGCAATAGATCTGCCAACTACCATTCATTCCATCATGCAAACAGACAGTGTATCTCTTCTAACATACAGAAAGCCCAAGTTTTTCATAACAACAATTTTTAAAGTAAAAGTGTTTATATTTCGTCACTTTTCAACAGTCTAACACATATTTGTTGGACTCTGACTGCTTTTCTTATTTTTATTTTTATTTTTCTCCTTCTCATCTCCCTCCTCCTGTTCCTTCCTCCCCACTTCTTTCTTTATCTTCTTCTTCATGAATGTGGATATAGTTGGAGGATCCATGTGAACAGAAAAAGGTACACATTTACTACATGTCACTATGTGGCACCTGGACCTGCGTAGGAAGTGGCGAAGAGTCACAGCGTGAATAAATTACACCAGAGACCAGGCTGATGGCACCGATCCAACTTTTAATATGCCTCCTGCCCTCTTATATAGGCAAGGCTGATACGCGGATGGGGCAGCGCCTAGATGGCATCCCAGGAAATTTGATGGTGGATCCTGGGGGTGAGGCTGGAGTGGGGCAGCATCTGGCATAGTGACTCACTTGGTCTGCAGAGGACGTTCCAGGGTCTGAGTCTGCTCAGACCTCTCTTCGGCCAGGGCCGTCAACCAGACCTCCAGAACTTTACTCCCCATAGCTATATACATATAAATTATGTCCACGTGGGTCTTCATTTTAATGATTCTAATTTATTCACATGAATGTACATTAATGAGGAATGCAGGCAACACAGAATAATCATTTCCTAGAGCTTGATGTGTCTAGCAGTAGTTACTTTCTCAGTAACTATCTCTACCTGAGGGACAAATGCCTGAACTATATAAATATCCTGTCTCAAAACAACGATGATGACAGGAACAACAAAAAGCTGATACAGCATGCCTGGCTAGAGGAGGAAGAATATCAGAGAGGGTTCAGGGTGGATTCTCTGAAGCCACATGTACTTAGGGAGTGGGTCTTCTACCGTGAACCAGAAAATTAATCAGAAAGACAATACATGTTGATCAAAACTAACATCTGTGTCATTAAAAGGGGACTCAGCCACTAACACATAGATATCATTGTTCCAGCCCCACTGATTTAGGAAGCAGGAATTATAAGAAAATCCTAAATTCCTGGAAGGAATGAACAAAGAAGCAATTATTCCAGGAGCTTAGATTCCTGGATCAGACTCTGTATGCACCATTCTCTTTTCCCATTGCCTCTCCCAACACCAAGGAACACTGCAAACGGCAGCAACCTCACTAGTACTCATCAAGTGCAAGAGACACTCTGTGCACACATCCTGGGCAGAGAACAGACAAATGCATGAGTAGGGTCCAGAGGTTCCCAGGAGTGCACACTCTCACATATAGATTCTGCAGATTGCTATTGCACAGAGTGAATGGCCCATCCATGCCTATGCTCATGCTTCTGTGTCTGTGAATGAACATACCCAATGATTCCTGCAGACATCCTGCTAGTGAGTGAATGCAGATTCCCAGGGATCCCTGCCTGGGTGAGAGTAGCACAGTCTGAGGACCCCTGAATGACATACAACCTTACCAAAGATTATTCCACTGTACCTGGGGTGAGTGGGTGAGTTCAAACTAGGCCTAGAGACAGCATGAGATGCTGTGTAAAAGCTGTTGCAACTGGCTCACCATTCCGAGCACCAGGAGAGTTTAAGATCATCACTCCCAGTGGTCAAGGATGCGCCCAGCTTCCAACCACACTAGAGTGGGCTCTGCAGGTTTCAGGCCTGCCTGGGGCATGCCCAGTGACCTTCTTTCAAACCTGGGAACTGTGCTGCCAGAGGAGGGAACTGGGATACTGGTAAGAGTGAATTCCTGCTCACATCCTGAGCCTTCGGATAGTTTAAGATGATCTCTCCCAGTGGTCAAGGATGCAGCCAGATTCCAACCACATTAGACTAGGCTTAAATCAGGAGAGTTGAGCATGTGAAGTGAGTTCCAGGACATTTTTCCTTGCCTGGGGAGAGGTCCAGACCATCAACCACAGTGATTAGGTGCCTGTCCAGCTTCCTGGAGGTGGCATAGGAGGTCCTCTGGGGCTTACTGGACCATGCTCAGCAACCTCCATTCAGTCCCAGGAGCCAAGGGCACAGGAGACAATTCCCAAAATGCACAGGGGAAGCCTTGTAGCAACACTTGAAACACAGAAATATAGGAAAATGACCAAACAAAAGACCAAAATCCAATATCAAACATCCAGCCTATCCTAAGAAAGCCTAGGAGCCATGTACATGGAAGAAAATATATGCCATAAACCTGACATAATAGTAACTGAAATGAAGAAGCAACTTTGGGAAGCTTTAAAGGTATTCAAAATAGAAATAATCACCCAAGTAAAAGAAGAAATGATAAAAGTAATGAAAAAGATGCTGAACTTATCTAAAGAAGACACAGTTAAAAAAATTAGAGGAACAAAACAAAAAGATAGAATCCCAGATGAACAATAAAAGAAACATACAGGATACATGAAGCAGATTCAAAGAGATATACAGGAAATCAAAAATTCCATGAAAAGTTGTCAAAACTGTCCCAACAAAGTGAAGATAGAGTTTCAGACCTCAAAGACAAGATTGCAGCTAGTGAACAGGAAAGGAAAGATATTGCAAAAATAACAAGGAATCGGGAATAACAGTTCAACAGCTGAAAGATGATGCAAAGTAAAAAAACGTAAGATTGATAAGGATAAATGGAAAAGAAGTGGACAACACAAATGATATCAAGACTCTATTTACAGAAGTAATAGCTGAAAATTTCCCAAACATGAGAATTGAAACTGACGTATGGATTAGTGAAGCATATAGAAACTCAAATAGGCATATCAACATAAAACTTCACCCAGACATATAATAATCACCATTCCAGAAATCCAACATAAGAACAGGATATTAAAAGCTGTTAGATACAAAGAGAGATGATCTATAAAGAAAAACCTATCAGAATTACAGCAGACTCTTCAGCACAAACAATGAAGTCAAGAAAAGCATGGAGTGAAGTATTTCAGATCTGAAAAGAAAATGATTTCCAACCTAAACTGATTTACCCTGAAAAACTGTCCTTCAAAATGGATGGAGAAATAAGATACTTCCATGGCAAAGAACAGCGGAAAAACTTCATGATTACCAAGCCAACCCTACAAAGAACACTGAAAGATAGTTTAGATACACTTAGGAATAAATCACAAACCAAGACAGACAATTAAACAGAATGGAAAGATAAAGATGCAAAAGCAGAAAGGTAACATGACAACAATAAACGACTACATAACAGTTATCCATTAATGTAAATGGTTTCAATGCTCAAATTAAAAGAAACAGACTGGCAGAATGGATCAAGAAATAACATCCAAGCATATGCTGCCTACAAGAAACCCATGTAATCCAAAAAGAAACTCACAGACTGAAAGTCAAAGGATGGAAAACAATTCTTCTTGCAACAGGAACCGAAAAAAAGTGAGGGTAGCCATTCTGTTTGCAGACAATGTGAACTTCAAGAATGATCCTAAGAGATAAAGAGGTCACTACAAACTGGTTAGGGGAAAACTTTAAGAGGAAGAGATAACAATCTTAAATATATATGCACCAAATTCCAGAGAACATAGTTATATAAAGAAAAGTATTAATAAAAATGAAATATCAAACTAGTAATAACACAGTTATAACAGGAGACCTTAACACACCATCGACACCAAGGGACACATCAACCAGGCAGAAAAATCAGCAAAAAAATAACAGAACTGAATCGTACCTGTGAACAAATGGCCTTTATAGACATATACAGAGTGTCCCATTCAACATCAGAATATACATTCTTCTCAAAAGTACATGGGATATTCTCTAAAGTAGACCATTTACTAGCCCACAGAGCATACTTAAATAAATGCAAAAGAATTGAAATTATCCCATGCATGTTATCCTTCAAAATGGATGGAGAACTTATCTAAAGAAGTGTCATGAAACTACAAGTTAGTGATAAAAGAAACTGCAAAAACACCACAAACACATGTAAATTGAACAATACACTCAAACAATCAGTAGTTCACAAGAGAAATTAAAGAAGAAATTAAACAATACCTACAAGCAAACGAAAATATCCTCTGTGGGCTGCAATGAAAGCAGTCCTCAGATGAAAATTTACTCCACTGAGCTCCCACATCAGGAAAACAAGATGAATACAAATAAACAGCCTGATGCTACCCTTCACATATCTGGAAAAGGAAGAGCAAGTCAAGCCCAAAGCCAAAATAAGGGAGGAATTTATAAAAATCAAAGCAGAAATTAACGCAATAGTGACTAAGAAAACAATCCAAAGAATCAATGAATCAAAGAGTTGATTCTTTGAAAGAATAAGTAAAATTGATAAGCCCCTAGTCAACCTTATTAAAAAAAGAAAGAAAAAGCTCAAATTCATGCAAAAAAGAATGAAGAAGGCCAAGTCACTACACACTCAGTGGAAATACAGAAGATCATCAACACCTATTTCAAAAACCTCTACTACTATAGGTTTGATAACACAGAAGAAATAGACAGATTCCTAGAAACATATGAAGTACCAAAGCTGGGTCAAGAAGATGTAAAACAACTGAATAACTCAATTTCTATTAATGAAATTGAAAACGTAATTAAGTCCTTACCTACAAAGAAGAGCCAGGCTCAGACAGATTCACTGCAGTATTCTACAAGGAATACAAAGAAGATTTAATGCCTACACTCCTCAAACTCTTCAATGAAATCAAAAGGGAAGGAATTTTTCCTAAGTCATTCCTTGAAGGAAATACTACTGTAATATGAAAACCTGAGAAACACCCCACTAAAAAAGAGAACTATAGGCCAACCTCCCTAATGAACACAAATACAAAAATCTTCAATAAAATATTGGCAAACAGTATGCAGCAAATCATCAAGATTATACACCACAACCCAGTGGGATTCATCCCTGGCATGCAGGGATGGTTCAACATACATAAATCAATGAATGTAATCCACCATATCAATAAAGCCAAAAGTAAGAATCACATGATCATTTCTATAGATGCAGAAAAAGCTTTTGATAAGGTCCAGCATTCATTCATGATAAGAACCTTACAGAAAATTATAATAGATTGTCTTTACCTCAATATAATAAGTCATCTATGACAAACCAACATCCTGTATCATATTAAATGGCTAAAAACTGAAGGCCTTTACCTTAAGATCAGGCACAAGACAAGGATGTCCCTAATCTCCACTCCTATTCAACATAGTACTGGAAATACTAGCCAGAGAAGTCAGAAAAGAGACAGAAATAAAAAGGGTAAAGACAGGCAAAGAAGAAGTTAAATTATCATTATTTGTGGATGACATGATACCCTACATAGCAGACCCCCAAAACTCCCATTGAAAGTCTCCTAGATATAATAAATAAATTCAGCAAGGTAGCTGGATATAAAATGAATACTCAAAAATCAATAGCATTTCTATACACTAACATTAAATCACTGAGAGAAAAATCAGAGAAGACACACCCTTCACATTAGCATCCCCAAAAATGATTTACTTAGGAATTAATCTCATGAAATCACTAAAAGATCTACACAGGGAAAATTAGAATACCTGAATAAAGAAATTGAAAAGTATCTCATAAATTAAAAGGACATCCATTGTTCATGGATAGGAAGAATAAATATTGTGAAAATGGCCATTCTCCCAAGACTGTTATACAGATTCAATGCAATCCCAATGAAAATACAATCATCATAACTCATAGATCTTGAGAAATCACTCCTAAAATTCATCTGGAACAGAAGAGACCTAAAATAGCAAAGGCAATTCTAAGCAGCAAAGACAAGGTAGGAGGCATCACAATCCCTGACTTGAAGTTATACTACAAAGCAACCATAGTAAAATCAACATGCTACTGGAATCAAAACAGAGCTGAAGATCAATGGGATAGATTAGAAGATACAACCATAACTACCAACACACTCAACTACCTTATCTTTGATAAAGGGGCTAAGCTTATTCACTGGAAGAATGACAATTTCTTTAATAAATGGTGCTGGAAAAACTGGCTCTCCATATGGCGAAAACTAAAACTAGACCCATGCCTATCACCATGTACTAAACTAAAATCTAAATGGATCAAGGATCTGAATATTAAAACAGAAACACTAAATCTGTTACAAGACAAATTAGATAAAAATGTTGAAGACAAATGAGTAGGTAGAGAATTCATGAACAGGAATCAAACCTCTGGGAAATACTTCTCAGAATCAATAACTGGGATCATGTCTTATTAAAAAGTTTCTGCATGTCAAAAGAAATCTCCAGCATAGTGAAAAGAAAACCCACAAAATGGGAAAAAATCTTAGTGAACTGCCCCTCAGTCAAAGGACTTCTGTCTAAAACATATAACGAATTTAAAAAAATCAGACCCCTGAAATTCACATACCCAATCCAAAAATGGGCATCTGAGATGAATTCACACCTCTCAGATAAAGAAATACAAATGGCAAATAAATACATGAAAAAATGTTCATTGTCATTAGTCATTAGAGAAATGCAAATTAAAACAACACTGAGATTCCATCTTACTCCAGAAAGAATGGCCAGGATCAATAAAACTACCAACAACAAATGCTGGAGAGGCTGTGGGGAAAAAGGAACTCTCCTGCACTGTTGGAGGGAGTTTCGACCGGTGCAACCATTGTGGAGGTCAGTCTGTTTCTATCATATTGTATCTTCCAGGATTTTATTATGTATGATAGTATAAACAAACTTTATATGGAAAATGAGATAATATAGTAACCATTGTTCATTCTCTGTTATTTGGTTCAAAGCAATGTAATGGGGTGTCATGATTCCTATAAACTCTTATGTGCTTTTATCATTTCTTCAGGGAAAGAGTTCAAATCACTTAACATAAATAGAAGGGGATAAATACTATCTGTGGACAAATAAATCTTAAAGTACAGCAACAGAAGGTAGTATCTTGCTAAAAATAAGACTTGCATAAAAGTTATGAGCTCTCTTCATCTCTCATGGCCTCAACCCTCAGCACGAAAAAAAGACAAAACAAAGCAAAACAAGAACACACACATACAAAAAGTGGGGGAACCAAATGGCAAAGGACCCTGGGTAGACTTCCCCAGTCAGATCTAGCCATCACCACAGAAGAAGAAAGCAAAAGCAAACACCTGACAGTAGTACTTTATAAATTGATTAAAGAAGAAGAAACAAATCTTGGTGAGCTTAATAGATCATGACTCAAACATTTGTGGAATTATCATACAAAGTGAACCATATGAATTTGGGAGAAACATACATATTGAAAGAGCTGACCAAAATGTTTCAAGAGATGAATGAGTAATATACCAACACAAAATTTAAAGGGCAGAAAATCATAGAGTGATGAATTTCTAATCTGGAAAGCAAACTATGTCTAATATTGATTAATGTTTTCTGCAAAACTTTCTTTCAACAAATGGAAAACCAAAGGTACTCATGAAAATCAGTAACTCAAGGGATTCGTGAATTCCAAAACAGTTCTCTGGAAAACACTCCAGAATATCCTAGACAGCTAAAACAAAACCAATAAAACAAAAAATAAAGATATAATAAATACATCAAGCAATGCAAGAAAAATTTAAAATATTAAAATAATGGCATTATTAGCAAAGGAAGAATACAAGTTAGCACCTCTCTGTAAGAAATCTCAAAGTTAATAGCCTCAACTTCCAAAGTAAAAGACATAGACAGGAAAACGGCATCAAAAAGCAGAATACAAGAGTCTACTGTACTCAATGAACAGTTCTAATAGAAAAGGATATGGTAGACTAAAAATCAAAGAATAGAAAACAATATTTCATGAAACATGACCCCCCAAAATAAAGGGAAATCATTTTAGTCTCAGGAAAAAACAAACTTCCAGCTAAAACTAGAAGAGAAAAAGAAGGTTACAGCACATCAGCTCAGGGAATAATCCAACAAGAAAAGATAATTTTGGTAAGTACAAATGCAGCAAATAGTAGAGTACTTATGTATTCAAAACAAAACCTATGGGGACACAACAGATCAAAAAACACTAACAAATAATACTGGCAGACCTCAATACTCCACTTTCCCCAAGAGATGCATCAGCTAAATGAGAAACTAATAAAGGAATATTGAGCTTTACTGCACCTTTGAACATATAGATGGACTTAACGTATTATTTATAGTGTTTTACTTTAATACAACAGAGTACACCTTCTTCTCTGTAATACATGGAACGTTCTCCAAAATAGACTACATAGTAGCCCACAAAGCCTGCTTAAGTAATATAAAAGAGTTAAAATCGCCTTGTGTTTACATCAGACTACTGTGCAAATCAATCACAGAAAAAACCACAGAGAATTTAGAAACAACTGAAAAGTAAGTAACATATTCTTGAATCCCTGATGGATCACAGAAGAAATCAGGGAAGAAATTAAGCAATTTCTGGAAGTAAAATAAAAGTGCCAGAGTAACATCCCAGAACCTCTGAGACTCAGGGAAAGCAGTGCTAGCAGGGAAACTTACTGCAGCCAACGCTTACCTTAGAAAAACAGAGCATACTCAAACCACAGCCTGCTGAGGAACCTTCAAAGACTCAAAAAACAACAATGCAGTGTCATTTAAAGTAGAAAAATCATAAAGATCAGCACAGAAATGAATGAAATTAAGACTAAAAAAGAAGCACCAGTATCAAAGAGCCTAAGTTGGTTCTGTGAAATAATGAATAAAATAGATATCCCTTAGCCATACTTTCCAAAAGAAAGAGAGAAAAGACTTACATCAATACAAGTAAAAAATGAAAAAAAGAGAAATCACAACAAGCACTGTTGAAATTCAGAAGACAATAAGTACTGTGAAAAATTGTTTTCCCACAAATTGGAAAATCTTGAAGAAATGTACAGTTTCCTAGGTGCATATGAATTGCCAAAACTAAACCAAGAAGGCACAAAAATTTGGAACAGCCCACAGCAAGTAATGAAATTGAGGCAGAAATAAAATTCAAAAATCCAGCACCTGTTAGATTCACTGCTGAATTGTACAAAAACTTTATTTTGCCACCAATTCTCCTAAAGCTCTTCAATAAAAAAGGGTGGGGGGAATGCTTTAAAACTAATTCTGGAAGCCCAGATGACTCTGATAAGAAAATCAGACAAAAACCAAAATGAAAAAATACAAAAACAAACAAACAAACAAACAAACAAAAAAAAAAAAAAAAACCAAAAACTATAGGCCAACCTCCTTAAGGAATAATCCTCAATAAAATATTAGATAATAGAATGTGACATATCATTAAAAATATTATACATCTTGACCATGAAGGCTGTATACCAAGGCTTCAGGGATTGTTCAACACATACAAATCAATACATGTAATACATCTAATAAACAAGAGCAAAGAGAAACCTCATGCTTGTAACAATAGATGCAGAAAAATCTTTTGACAAAATCCAACACAATTCCATGGTAATTTTGAAGAAAATAGATACACAACTTCCTTACCCAGAACAGATAAAAGCCATTTATCCAATTATGACAAACTAACAGCTGCCTTCATATTAAATGAGAAAAAAAAAACCTGAAACTTCCACTTCTAAAATCAGGAGCAAAACAAGGAAACACACTATAAAGCACTTCTACTAAACATAGTACTTGGAATATTATTCAGAACATTTAGGCCTGAAGGAGGAGGAGAAGGAAGAGGAAGAGGGAATTATATGTAGGAAAAAAAAGAAGTCAAATTTACATTTTAGGCAAATGAAATGATCCTGTACTAAAAGGTCACAAGTTATTCCACCTAAAACTCTTAGAATTAATAACCAACTTCATCAATGCAGCAGGACATATAATAAATGCACACACAGAAGTACCATTCACAGTAACACCAAAAAGATTGAAAACCTAGAAACCAACCTAACCAAGGGATCTTTACAAAAAATCATAAGTATTCAAAAAAAAAAAGAAAGAAAGAAAATTTAAAAGGGCATCAGAAAATGGAAAAATGTCCTCTGTTCCTGGTTAGGCAGAAACATTATCAAAATGTCCACAATCCCCAAATTTTTACACAGATTTAATGCAATTTTATTTGAAATCCCAACAGCATTCCCCCATACAACTGGAGAAAAAAAAATCTTAAATTTAAAATGGAACCAAAAAAGTCCCAGAGTAGCAAAAGCAATCCTCAGCAACCAGAACAAGGGAAAAAGAAAAAAAAAAAAAAACACAATACTTTGAAATTAGATTTCAAAGCACCAGTGATACAAACAGCATGAAAACTTACATGAGAATTGATGAAATGGAATATAGCATTCACAGTCACATCAGATATTTGATCTTCAAAAAATGTCTCAGAAACATATATTGAGGGAAAGGTAGCCTATTAACAAGTGGTATTGGGAAAATTGACTGACTATGCACAGAACTGAGCTGGGCCCACACCTCTCACCATGTACTAAACTTAAATCCAAATGGATAAAAGATCTAAACATTAGAAAAGGAAAAAGTGAACCCATTAGAAGATAAAATAGGTGAAACACTTAAAGACATAAACAAGGAATTTCTGAACAGAATTGCAAAATAAATATTAGCAAGATTCAATAAATGGAATTGTTTTAAGTTAAAAAGCTTCTGCATAGTGAAGGAAATACCATAGTGAAGAGACAACACACAGAAGAAGAAGAAATTATTGCCTACTGTCTTAGTTACTTTTTACTCATTGCTGAGATGAAATACCTCAAGCCCAAGTTGGGAAAGGAAAGGTTTATTTCTTATAGTTTTTGGAGGTTTCAGTCCACACTCAGTTGGCTCCAAGACAGGCGAGCATGGCTGGGCCGCAGTTCACGGTGGCTGTAAACAGCAAGCTGGAACCGGCAAAGAGCAAGACACACCTTCTTCCTGCCATTACATCACATCCTGGCTCCACCCCTATGTGGGTGGAGCCCTGACACCATCAATCCAAGCAATAGACAATGAGCTGTCACAAATGCACAATGCGAACTCATGAGGCCTGGAGGACACAGACATAACCATGACACCTACTATTCCTCAGACAGAGGATCAGTATCTATAATATTAAAGTATCCCAAAAATTACACCCCCAAATTAAAAGACTCTATCAAATAATGAGCTAAATCCTCAGAAGAAAGAGCCTAAGTGATAACAAGCACAAACCAATGTTAATCTCTGTCTATTGTAGAAAAGCAAACTAAAACACTAAGATTTCATCTAATACCAGAAAGAACTGTATTCCTCAAGAAATAAAATAATGAATACTGCCATAACTGCACCAATGAAAGGAATTTTTCTAATATGCTTGATAGGAATATAAACTAGTACACTATTATGGAAATCAGTTTGGAGTCTTCTCAAAGACCTAAAATTTCAAATTCCATTTGATTCAGCTATTCCACTTTTGAATATTTTCACTGAAGAGCTAAAGACATCATATTACATCTATGCATGTATATCAATTCTTTATATCACCATGATTCATAATAGAAGCAACTTCAACAGATGAATGGGTAAAATTTTTGAATAATACACAGAAATAAAGAATAAATTTGAGATATGGGTAGAAAATGAATATACCAAAATATAATATTAAGTGAGATAAATCAGAAACAATACAGAAATATTACATGGTGTCTCTCATTTGAATAAGATAAAGTACAAATAAGAAGCAAAATAAAGAATTGACAGACACAGAGTGATAGATCATTTATGCCTGGAAAGTGATCCACGAGACTGAGAGCAAAAGAGGGGATTAGAAAGGGGAAGTAAAAAGATTTAAAATGTGTCATTTACTTGTCCCGAATGTCGCCATGAATATAAACATTATGTGTCATAATATGAACTAAAGTAATAATAATAATAATAATTAAAATGGGGAAATGAGATCTAGAGATAGAGGGAGCGAGGTGGAAAGGGAAGAAAAGGGGAATAAAAAAAGAATCACCAAGTGTTACGTACATGTAGCTACTCCCTAACATGAAAGTAAACATCATGCACAGTGAACCTGTACTAATTAAAAATTTTTAAATATAATAGAAGAAATTTAAAAATTTCAGAGAGTAGAAAAAGGAGACAAACCACTTGGGTTCTTTCCCTACTAAGCTTATTCAATGAGGTTCTTTTTCTGAACTGTGATTTCTTCACCAGAGACATGATATAAGGTAGGACATATGATTTAACTTATAATGTACCACCTGGTTTAAATGGATAAACAAGAACCATACAGTGTCCCCACTAATACTGCAGCAAAAAGCTAAAGAATACAGAATATCAGGAGGCATGAAGGTATGTCCAAAGACATCTACCAGAGTGTCACCAAAAATCAGCATCCATTCCTTTACTCCTTCAGACATTAAGTAAGTATCAGTTAAGTGTCTACAGAATTTCAGATCCTTTTTCATAGAGAACTCAGGGCTATACATGAAGAAATTTAGGATGTGGCATGAATTGTAAAAGAAAAATGTAGTTGGGTGTTAGTTACCATTGATGTAGACTGAAATGAGAGAGAGTTAGAATGGCATTATTCAATTAAACAGAGTCTACAGATTATCTGAAAGAACCTGGTCATCACCTAAGGAAAACCTCACTGTTCTGAACTATGTTAAATAATTCAATGTCATGCTATCATGTATTTTCAAAGATATTCCAGTCTGAAAACTTTTCGGAGAACAATGCAAGAAGGATACAAGGATAAAAATTAATGCTCAGAAGTGGATTGGTTATACAACAATGGAATAAGCATTTAGAATATATTTCGTTGAGTGAAATTGACGGGACGAGGGATAATATTACATGTGAATGAAGTGAGATTCACACACATAATATTAAAGAATATATATTGCCAGAACTGAAAATGAAAAATGAATCTATTCTTAAGCACACTAAAGAAATGAGGATCTACACCCAGAAATCGAGAATGTTCCAGGAAGGATAAAAAGGGAAAAGTAAGATATCTAAGAAAACATCTGTTTTTAGTGTCTGGTAAGTTTTTGATACATATTCCCAAAGATGTCTGTGATGGATGATATGAGTTTAGAAAGCAGGCCATCATATGAAGAGGAGATGACACATATATTTTTTCTGAAGTTTTATTAAGCAATCACATGGAATTCTATCCAATAGAATTTTTGTATACCTAGTAAAAGGTGGGTAACATAGATGATATGTGTTACTATGTATCAGAAGAATATGATCTGTTACTTGCTATTTCTTGCTAGGTTCACAAAGGACTCTGTAGCTGGTTTTCTGTATAACAATTTGTTACTTTCTGCTGATATATTTTTAAAATGTAAAAATCATATTCATATATTCGCAAAACTTAGAATTCCACAAATCATTACAATCCCTTGCTGCCCAGGATTTGGTAGTTTAAAATAAAACACAATTAGCTCAAAATCCTTCTGAGTAAGTTTTTGAAATTAACTCACGAGTGAGGAGGAGGCGAAAAAGGACTGGTCTGGCCTTGAAGAGCCAGGCACTGGATGGCTGGGGTCCCGGGGAGTGGGGTCAAGGCACGATGGCATCAAACCTGGAGGATTCTGCCACTTGATTCCTCGGAAATCGTGAGTAGGGATGTGCTGCCCGCTCCTGGCCCCAGGTGATGGCGGAGAGTGCTGGACACCACCAGGATGCTGCTGCCTGTTCAGCACTCCTTCCTGGGACTGGACTTCACTGCCCTCTGCGGTTGATCTCATGGTCCACCCTCTGCAGCTCTTCAGGGCTAACAGTCTCTGGTGTTGCTGTTTCTTTTAAAGAACCACTTGGTCCTCTCTACTTGGACTAAGCATCATGAGCATATTTAATGGACTTCTGAGCCCATGCTTCCTGATAAATAAATCAAAGCAGATTTACAGGACTGTGGGACTGAAGCTTTATTCCCACCGAGCCTGTGTCCGCTGCATCAGGGCAGGAGTCCTCTCAGACTCACCTGAGCAGCACGGGGCAGTGCTGTCTGTACAGTACCTGCAGCCTGAGATCTGTCTTGGGTTCAGTGTGGGTGAGTAGGGCTCTAGGACAACCCACTCTGCCCCAGGAGCAGTTCACAGAAAAGGTGCAGATGCAGGACCCTTTAGATAGACTGTTGTCAGGTCTGGAGAAAAATGGTGGAGATGGAGCAGTGGTTCCTTCCGAGGGGCCGGCTGCATAGCACTGACAGTTTCCGGGGATTTGGAGATGTTAGGAATGTTACTAATGGGTCCAGATTCCTCCTGCCAGATCTTATCCACATCAGAGCCACCTCAGAGCACCCAGACATATCTGGAATGAGTGGGGGTCGGGGACAGCTGCACGATTCTCACAGTATGATAGGTGACAGTGGCCACTAAATAACCAGAGTGGACCCTGAAACGAGGTGTCTCAGTCCATCAGGAAGAAAAGGGGAAGGAGTGAAGTAAAACAAGGTGCATGGGTGAGCCGGCTGTAGGACGGTGAACCCCTCACCCCTCTGGACCAGGTGCCTCTGCTGTGGCAGCTGAAGGCTTTGAGTCGTTCAGCAGCCACCAATTTCTATGGTGGAAAACCTTGTATCCAATGTTTTGGCCATTTATTTTCTTAATACAGTGAGCTGGAAGATTGTAAATCTTACACCCAGACAGAACTGAGTACTTGTTATTTTATAGAGATTTGTAAAGGAAGGAAGGTGACCCCAATAGTGTGCCATGCTTCATGTGTAACTACAGATTTAATGGGAAGTGCAGTAGACACATTTTCTTGTTTGTGCTCAGTTCTGACTTGTTTTCAGAGATAACACACATATTACAGAAAATATGTTTCTTTAGGAAATAAAAAGACAGCCTTAAATGCTGTCCATAAACTAGACAGCCACTGTCTTTTCCTCTCTCAAAAATAACTCAGCTGAAGGCCAGGGATTTAGCTCAGCGGCTTGTGTCTGCCTGGTAAGCGCAAGGTCTTGAGTTCAATCTCTGGTTAAAAAAAAAAAAAAAAAAAAAAAAAAAAAAAAAAAAAAATCAGCGAAGACAATCTGGCTTGATTTTCTAATCCACAGTGACATCTCAATTTCCCACGTAAGGTTTCCTTACTCACGACTATTATAATATGGTTTCATACTTTCCTAAGCTTATTCATGGAGTTTTAATTATCTAATTATTAGTATGAATATTTATTTTATATATAGCTCACTAACTGAAATGTAGCTTCAGGACAGTAGTTTCTATTTTATTTCTGTAAGTTTTCATGACTTAACAAGATGCTTCAAACGCATTTGATATTCATCCACTGTATAAACTAAAAAAATATTAGTCATCCCTTAAAATGAAAGAAAAGCTTGTTAGAAGTTTCAGATTTTTTGGCTGATGTAATTTTGTTGTTTAGTAAAAGTTTAAAAATATTAAATTTACCATGCTGTTTTATAATATATCTGTGGTAAAATGAAGTACATGTTTAGCAATAAACTGCTTCAACAAAATGTATTTTGATTAGTCCTTAAAGTGATTTAGAGACAAATGGTTTATAAAAGTAATATATCTCTGGCTTAAACTATGAACAAGAGAATACACCCATTAAAATGTGCAATGCTAGTTTAAAATATTGAATCAGTCTTTATGCCCTGTATCAACATTCTAAACACAACAACTCAGTTATATATCAGTGGCATAGACTTAAAATTATAATTCATAGATTTAAAACACTTGCCCTCATTTGCACTTACATATATGTTTTTCATTTCAAGTTCTGATGTGATAAAGTCAGAACACAAAACTTATTTAATGTAGAGAAATATAAAATCAGTTGTTTTGCTTTCACCATTTCTCCCTTCAAATCAAGATGAGCATGATTCAGTGGCATTATGTTCAGAGCAGCAGGAAAACTTTTCTCTCTCTGAAAACTTAGAGTAAAAGTGTTTATATTTTTAGCTACCATAGAGCAAAATGAATTGTACAAGTATTTAAAATAAAAATGTAATCCATATTTATAAGAGGGTCTTATGATATTGCTTCTTCCTCATCTATCATTCTGATATACTTTGGTTTTTTTAAAAAAAGTATATTTTGCCACAGCCTTTGTGTGACTTACACTAGACCCCAAGACAGGAGGGAGAGGGGGTGATTCTATTCCTGACATTCTAACTAATTAATACCCTGGAATTTTTTCACATTGCTTGTTACAAGCTTAATTACTTACTTGACATAGTCAGTTTAGTGACACTTCCCTACTAAAAGATAATTTTTAAGTCTGTGAATTAATCTAGGAGAGTATTGTTTATATAGGTGCTCAGTAAATACTTGCTGAATACTGACTACACACAGATTTGATTCCAATAGCTTCTATCATCTATAATACGGACATAAAACTGTATCATCTCATGTATTTTCATAAGGCACAAACAAGAACAAAATATCTTTCCAGAAGACCCAGAAACCCCCAGGAATATTTTATCAAATGCTGCATTTAGCAGAGAGAAGATAACTTTTCCTGAGGGTCACTAAAAATCTACTATGAATCTTCCACCCACCAAGGTCATTGTGAACTCTTTAAATATTAGAAGTAGTATTTCCTATTTTGATGGATTAAATTCTCTCAGAATCAATTACTCTATCTCGATAGCAATCACTCCTGTTGAATTTTTCTTTATATTTTAGTAGCATACTTTCCCTAACTTCAATGCTACGTAATACCTGATTTTATTGGAACAATGTGTAGACACACTGCCAAATCCTATCTCTTTCTAAAGAAAACTGCAAAGAGTTTATCCACTACAGTTTTACATTATTTACTAGTTGCCATAATTTAGTCCATGCCACATCTTTAAACCCAATTAGTACTTTCCAGTATGAATCCATGTTTTCTCATAAAGCCCTAGCACATTCCATTCACTATGACTTATCTTTGTTTTTGTTTCTCTTGCAAAGTTTGTCCATGTTTCAAGATCCAACTAGAACCAAATATCATTGTCCTAAAATATGAAAAATTACAATTAACATCCATATCATGCTACTGACCGAAATTATACAATTTACTGAAATGAATATTGTGGATATAATCAGAGGGATTCATGACTTTGAAATCACACACATGTGGCCCAGCATTGTCTTTACATATTTTTCAATTTTAAGAACTACTGTCTATAAACTTCATAAAAGTTATACATTGTTTTTGTATCTTACATGTAACTGAGAAATCTTCACTTCCTGGTTTAAGGTACAAATAGAGTGATATGATTCCATTTAATCACATTGATCTCTATTTGGCCTTTTTAACAAGGAATCCATTATTTTTCTCCTGAGACTACCCTGGACTGGAATCATTTAAAAACCTCAAGCACGGCTTATTCAGTCCAAAACATTCAATGATGTTTTCAAATATGAAGAGAATGATAATTACAGAATCAGTCTCTGTATTACTTTGGTCACTGTCTCCAGGAGTTACTAATAAGCACGGATTGAAGATAGTTTGGTAGCTGCACATCCTGTGTAGCAACTATTCTCTGACTGCAGTCCCCAGTTAGAGGGTAAGGTAAATGCTCCATATTTTACACATAAAATTGCTTCTTAACTTCATAACTGTACTTTTATAAAATCAACACTGTGGAAGTGCCATGTACAAACAAGGTCCCAGTCTTAACTGCAGACTTTGATAGGAAGCCACACTGCCTAGTGCACATTGGGATTTTGTGTCAGGACTGGTGGCACAAGCCAAACTTGTTCTTACCACAAAATGTGAGTTCACATACACTGTGTTATTCTTGTAAGATGGACATTTTATTTTCTTTCCACTAAGAAAGATTAACTGTTCAAATTTTTCTAACTTAAAAGCCTAGGAGTAGTTTCTTTTTCAGACAGATAAATGTCCAAGAGTGCCCATGCTATTGGAACACTTTCTCATTCATTGGCTTATTCAGAAATTAGATATTAAGCATTCTCAGTGTGTCACTATTTGCAGTTGCAACAGTGTGAAAAAGCAAAGACTCTACTCTCCTGGAGAGTACATTCCAGTGATACCACAGGTGAAAAGATAAATGAATGAATAAATTAAGTTATATTAAGCAGTAAGTGGTGCATTGGTGGATACAATACTGACACTGATAGGTCAGGACTAGATGGAATGCACTACAGAAAAAGACTTGTGAAGGGAGTCTCGGGAAGGTTTCAAGTGGTACAAAAATCCTGAAGATGAATCTTGCTTTGTATACTCCAGGAAGAGCAATAAAACCAAAGTAGCTGTGATGGAAGAGTTTGCTGCTCTAAAAGAAAGAGCTGTAAATATGAGCAGAGAGGTTGGCTTTTGCTAGAAGAGTTAGCGCTTGCAGTGCCAAATAAAAGCTTTAGTTTTGTTAAGTGCAGTGAAATGAAATTGAAAAGTTTTAAATAGGACAATTCCTTTTGTGATTACTCTGGCATGTTTTGGAGAAAGAACTCAGGAGATAAAATTAAACCAGGAAGAATAATCAGGAAGCTTTTACTTATAAAATTCAATAATTACTGTGAATTAAAGAAATGTCATTCATATGTTTATTTACTTTATCTGTTAAATGAGAATATAATTACTGTTAGTAATTCATTAATGAACCTTATCTACTCACTCATATCACGTATTCCCACCCTATTAAGAAGT
Source organism: Cavia porcellus (assembly GCF_034190915.1). Lineage (NCBI taxonomy): Eukaryota > Metazoa > Chordata > Mammalia > Rodentia > Caviidae > Cavia > Cavia porcellus. Next base: position 41,381,707 of record NW_026947513.1, on the reverse strand, counting down.
TAGGAAACTTCTCAACAATACTATGATTTTCCAAGATAAAAAGATAAAGGAAAACCAAAAAAAAGAGGAGAAATTAGGAAAATATGGTCAAATTGTGGCAAAGATGTAGCTCAAAACAATAGGTTTACACAATCAGATCTTCCTTTGAATTTAACAATATTTGTAATGTTGAAGAAGCTATATGAATTCTTCTGTCTGATTTTCAATCTGCACAATGGGAATGGTGCAATACATCAGTAATATTAGTGAAAAGTCTGTACATGATGTCATGATAATTAATGCTGATGCTATTATGAGTTTTATGTAATTTAGACACCAATCCATGATGTTTCATACCATATTCTTAGTGTGTATGCAGTAATGACCATTGTTGATGGTGTACTCTGAACATTACTTGCTGTGTCAGTGAGCTATGTTGCCATAAAATACAGTTTTTAAATCATTACCTAACGTGAAATCATTATTAAACTTCTTTTTGTAAAAGTCAGTGTAAAATGCTCATGAATCCCTGAGTATTTACTTGAGGTTCAGTAAGACTTTCTAAAAACATCTTTAAAAAAGTACAGTTTTATTTAGATTGTTTCTAAATTGACAAAGTTACATCTATTTGGTGTTCAGTCTACCAATGAAATTTTAATTTTATTATATAGTTTATTTGTCAATAAAGGCATTGTATAAGTTAGGGTTTACTTGAGGAATAGAGTTAATGTAAAATATATTACAGTAACCACCTGCAATCAAGGGTGGAAGAGTGCAAACAAGCCACCTGTGTGCTGCAGATCCAAGGATCCAGGCAAGTGGGAAGTCCTGGATCTCACTATGGAGTTCATTTCTAGTTGCACACTGGAGAAGTAAGGGTCTATGCTGCCATACTGAAAAACTTGCTGTGGAAAAGTTAAGAGTTTGCCATGTAGAGAGACAGTGATGATGAAGACTATAGTTCTTCTGAATTAGCAGAAATCAGACCCTTCTTTACCTTTTTATTCCATTCAGGCTATAAACCTATTGGCTGGAGCTACCCACACCCAAGACGAGTCTTCTCTATTTAGTAAGTCAATCTTCTAGACACACTGAACTGTGCTAAATCAATTCACTAGGTGTTATTCCAGTTGACAAGCTCATTTAACTGTCACAGGTTTTGTTAAAAAATAAAAGTCACCACTCACCACCCCCACAAACACACACACAGAGGACAAAAAATTAATAATATCACATCTATGACAAATCTTGTACAATTCATGGCAAAAAAGTCCAGAAAATGTCAGGGAAGAGCTAACCTTGGTTTAACAGCAAGAAAATTAATTTTATTAGACATTTTAAAATTTAGAATTATAGATGCCTTACTCTATAATTTGATCTTTTGCCATTTATTGATCTATTGCTATTCCTTGATACTTTTTGTTACATTCATTCTTTAGTTCATCAAATATTTACTGAGTACTTCTTTAGATCAGTGTCTTGGTAACTTTTCCCTCATTGCTGAGACAAAATACCCAACACTCAAAATGAAGGAAGGAAAGGGTTACAATTCTTGGAGGTTTCAGTCCATCCTAAATTGGTTCCAAGGCAGGATGCCATGGCTGCAGGTCAGCTGTTCATGACCTCCACAAACAGCAAGAGCGAACAGTGCCGAAGAGTAAAAACACAACTTCTTCTAGCCCTTACACTGTATGTTGGCTGCACCTCTCGGTGGGTGCAGCACTCATAACATATATCTCAGTGCCAGACAACAAGTCACTTACAAACACCAGACTCAGCCACGTCAATGATTGCATGAGGTCTGTAGGGCCATCCAAACACAAACCGTAATAATAAGGTATGGTGAATGTCTAGGAATTGAACTTATCAAAATGACTATAAAAAGTACTGTACTTTCATGGTGAGTAAATTCTAACTTAGGGACTCTGATGATTACTAGTGTTAGATGACAATATGTCTTATGCACAAATAAAATAAGATAGTAATAGGGAGCAGTAGGATATGCGTAAGTCAATTTCAAGTGGACTCTCTTGAAATATATCTCTGATCTAACATTTGAACAAAATTGTGTTTATGTCAGGGAGCCATTACTTGTATTTTATAGAAAGCACTAAGAGAATTATGCTAGGTCATTGCAGAAAGCTTCAAGTTCAAGGATTCTAAGGTGGGATTTTATGGGTGCCAGAGAATCAATAGAAATCCAGTATGTTTAGATCTAGGTAATATACCAGGAAGTTGTAAGAACTGTCAAAAATGTTGGCAGGCATTGGTATTATAGAGCCTTGAAATCCATTACTAACTATGGCTTTACTTTTGAGAAACAAGAAATGGAAGACACCTTTAAACAAGGGATATAAAATTACTTCGTTTTGACTAGTTTCTGTTGAGTGCTGTCCAAAGGTAGATATCTTGAACTCATGCAAGAAAAAAGGAACAGTTTAGAGTCAACTGGAATAATTCAATCCAAATAACATGGTGGCTCAGACATAAAGGGGAGAATTAAAACCAACACATTTGTCTCTAGACTGAGTTTAAAAGATAGAAAAATGTAAAGAATAAGATGGGAGGAGTAGCGGAAAGTAAAAAGAACAAGAGTTTATATGTATTTGTATCAGTTTCCTTTTATGAATGTACTTGTTATGCATCACAAAAAGAAACTACTAAAATCTGGAAAAACAAAAGATTTTTAAAAAGGAATATAAAAATCATTAACTGAGAGAGGAAAAGTTATGACAATAGCAGTTAGGTGGAGAAAAGTGTTTGTTTTGGACAACTGTATTATATATAAGGGCTCGGCCTTGACTATGTCAATTTTGAGAGTTAGAGAGTATAAAGATTGTGATCAGAAAAGAGGTAAACTAGAAAAGTACTACCCTGAAAAACAGCAGGGAAGTGTCAACTGTATAAATGCTTTGGGGGTGGTCAAAGAAGACAGTAATATTATCCATTGGATTTAGCTCTTTCTAGATCATTGTTACCTCTCACAGCCACATTTTTATAGACAAATCACAATAAACACCTGATTGTATGGGATCTAGGTCAGAGTGAAAGTATGGGACTAGTATTTAATCCTTCACAACTATCACTCTCTAAAGAACTCTAGAGAAAAAAAAAAAAAAAAAAAAAAAAAAAAACTGCCGCATGAAAATACCGAAACAAGCATTTTTTTTTTTTTTCTAATACTGGAAATTGGACTAGAACTTCACATAGATGTACATCCCTGAACACTTTATTTTTTTCTTTTGAGACAAAATCTCACTACCATAATAAGGTGTTGAGAATGGGCTCAAACTTGAATGTTCTTGTCTCATCCTCCCAGGATCTTGGGCTTACAGGTATAAACAACCACATCTGGTATAAATTTTTATTAGCTTTAAAAATGATAGCAGAAATAGGAATGTATTTTACTATGGTAATAACATCATGATGACAGAACGAAAGGGAGAAGAAACAGAGAAAAAACTTTCATTAGTTAATTACAGATGGATCATAATACCCAAGAATTAAGACCATCTTGTATGTAGTTCAACCAGAGAAACGAGGAATAAGGCAAAGTTTATAACCAACAATGCTCCTATGGAGCAAAAAACAAAATAACAATAAAAGCAACAATAGCAAAAAATCCTAGTCCACAAATCTGCATGTATGGCAGAGATTCAAGACAATGGCTCATCTCTGCTCCACATGATAGCTGTAAGGGTGAATTATCCAGAGTTACTTGAAGGTCTGAGGACGTGGTTGATACACCTGGAATTTGTGCCTTTCCCTGTATTTCTTCACAATTCCTTTGCATGAGTGGTATGATATTCAATGAAATACAACGGTTTCACATTAGTTGCAATTTTCACATGTTGAGTAAACTGATCCAGTGTTTAAAAGTAGAAGCTTCCTGATGCCTAGAATACTCTTTCCCACATTTACTGCATTTGTGAAAGTCATCATAAGATCAGCGCAGATTTTTTAAGTACAAAAATGATACAGAATTCCAAAACAATAATAATAGATTAACAATGCATAATACATTGCCTATGACTATCTCCTAAGTAGTTACTCAAATTACAAGAAACAGATTTAAAAAAAATGATTAAACAAAAAACACAAACCATTCTTTTTGGTGAACTAACAGATTAACAGTATAATTATCTAATATATATATATATATATATATATATATATATATATATATATATACCCTTCTTTTTTCTTCTCTTTTTCTCTTTCCCCCATCCCAGTTGTTTTTCCCTTTGGAGTATTTTCTTGCTTTTTAACATTCACAATATCTATTGTACATCTTGAATCTTATTAACTCTTTCATTTTTTATATTAGAGAGACAGTATGATGTTTACAAGAAAGTCTGATTTATTTCACTTGTGAGTATAGTTTCAAATTGCATCCATTTACCTATAAAAGCCTAGATTTTATCCATCTTTATGCCTGAGCAGTACGCCACTGTATAAAATATCACATCTTTTATATCTGTTCCTCAGTTGATCGGCATTTGGATTGTTTCTAAGATTTAGGTATTACAAATTGTGCTGCTATAAACATTGGTGTACATATATTGCTGTGGTATGATGTTTTCAATCCTTCTGTGAGAATAGCCAGAAAGGGGATAGCTGGACAGAATGGAACCTCTAGTCCTAGTTTGTTGAGGAAAATCAATCCAGATTTCCACAGTGATTGTACCAGTCTACACTCCTACTAACAGTGGAAAAGGTTTCTTTTCCATCATAGCATTGACATAATTTGTTATTGGTTGACTTCTTAATGATAGACATTCTGGAATGAGATGAAATCTCTGTCTTTTTGTTTACGTTTCTTGAGTGATCAATTATGCCCAACATTTTTCATATATTTATTTGTAATTTGTATTTCTTCATCTGAGAATGCGTATTTACCTCAGATATCAATTTTTGGATTTCTGCAACCTGATTTTTTAAATTCTTTGTATGTTATAGATAGAGATCCTTTGAAGGACAGTTGGCTAACATTTTTCCCACTTTTTGAGGTGTCCTTTCACTATGTTGATTACTTCTTTTGATATGGAAAAACTTTTCTAATAAAATGGTATCTCAGTTGTTGATTCTTTGCAGTAATTCCTGTGTAGTTTGGGTTTTGTTCATGAACTATCTGTCTATCCCTATGTATTCAAGATTTCTACCTATTGTGTGTTCTAGTAGCTTTAGTGTTTCTGTTTTATTATGTACATCTTTGGTCAATTTCGACTATAGTTTAGTGCATAGTGAAAAACATAGGTCTAATTTTAGCCTTCAGCATGTGGAAAGCCAGTTTTCCCAGCAGCAATCATTAAAGAGACTATCTTCCTTCCAGTGAAAATATATTACCTCTTTGTCAAAGATAAGATGGCTGACAGTCTTTGTAACTGCATCTGAATCCTCTAATCAATCCCACTGATCCTCAAGTCTGTTTATTTTATTTTATTTTTTGAGCGCCATTCTGATTTATCACAGTACCTGTGTGCTGTATTTTCAAGTCAGGAGTTATGATGTCTCTTGCCTTGCTTGCCTTTGTTGTCCAGGATTGCCTTTGCTATTTTAGGTCTCTTTTGCTACAAAATGAGTTTTAGGAATATTTTCTCTAGATCTGTGAGGTATGCTAATGTTTTTTTTTTTTTTATTGAGTTGGCATTAAATCTGTATAACATTTTTGGGAGTATGGAAATTTTCACAATGTTGATTCTTCCTACCCATGAGCAAAGAATATCCTTCCACTTTTCTGAAATCTTCAATTTTCTTTTTCAGAATAGTATAATTGGCATTATGCAGATGTTTTACTTACTTTGTAGGATTGATTCCTAGGTATTTCTTTCTTACTTTGTTTTGGAAACTTTCTTGAAAGATGTGGTTTTCCTAATTTCTTTCTCAGTGTGTTTGTGGTTTGTGTACAAGAATGCTATTGATTTTTGAGTGCTGAATTTCTCTTCAGCTAATCAGCCATATTTGCTTATGAAGTCTAGCAGTTTTTTGGTGGAATTCCTGGGATCTGTGTAGAGTATCATTTCATCTGCGAATAATGAAAATTTAATTCTTCCTGTCCCGTTTTTATTACTTTCTAATTTCTCTCTCTTTGCTAATAGCTCTGGCTAATGAATCCAGAACTATTCTGAGTAGCAATGACTATGTCCTTGCTAGGTCAGTGTAGTGAGGAGGTGTGACTGATGATCCTTGGAGTGAGGAGGGGTCCAGGTTCTGGAACCGGCTAGCCACCAAGTCTGTGGAGCAAGGTGGATGAGACTGACAATCCCATTGAGCTCTAGATCTGTGGAGTGAAGAGGGGGCTGAGACCTGATTCCACCAGCCCCTGGGTGTGTGGAACGCAGGGAGCAGTCAGTCTGAGGATCTCCTCAGCCCTTACCATGAAGTAAGGGGCAGGGGATAGTCCCTTGTTATTTTTAAGAGATCTTTCTTTCATGATTCCTAGCCACAGTCTAGTCTTCAATGCCTGAAAATCTATCTTAAATTTCATTCAAGTGATTTTGTGGACTTTCAATGGAATTTTTAATTTCCTGGATATATCATTAAATCTGTTTCCTACATTCTATTTCTCTTCTGTATTGTTCATCTAAGTGTTCCGTCATTTTTCTTCACTCCCATTTTCCTAAATTTTTAAAAATCTATGTCTTTTTTAGCTATGCTGGGCAATTCATTGTGGTTGTCATTTCTTTTGTTAACCTGAGACACTGTTTCTGCTCTGATTTCTTCAATAACTTTGTGGATTTGTTTGGTTAATTCACTTGATATCTTTTCAGAAATTTCAGAGTGTATCTTTCAATTTATTCTATGTAAGTGTTCTGGAAGAGTTGATGTCGGAAATTACGGTTTGCTTTTTTTGCCTTGTCATTTTCTTCTCTTGGTTCATATTTTTGTCTTTTTAATGCTGCTACTCACTTATAATCATTGTGTGCATCTTAGTCAGGGTCCTACTATGTGACTGGTGTTTACCCAGTCACCAAATCCTTGGTTTAGGTGAGGGGTCAGCCACCTGAATTTCTCGTGCTGGGCTAGTTGGTGGTTCTGGGGTTTTTCCTGGGGTGGCTATCCTAACAGAACCGACGTGAACCAAACCTTGGTTCCTGTTATAACTGCTACTTCATAATTTTGTAGGCCACCAGGCCTACTGTCCATGGTACATAGACTGGCTGGGGCCATTCTGTGTCACTGGGCATCTATCAGGCCTACCAGGATCCACCAGATGGGAGAGGGGTCAGCTGTGCTCTGAAAGGCCTACTCTGGGTCCTCTGAATGGAGTGAGGGGTCACTCGGGCTCTGCCAGCCCTTTCTGGGATCATTCTGATGGAAGGAGGAACTGTCACAGCCCAGTGCAGATTTAAAGAAAAAGAAAACACTATACGTTTGAATGCTAATGCAGCAAAAGAATATTGTAAAAGAACATATACCATAGTAGATTTTGGGTCTATCTTTGGAAGTAGATTCTACCTCATATTCTAGTAAATTTATAATTTTTAAATAAAATCACAAGAAAATATTTGGCAATTAACTATTCAAAAGAAAACATCTAATTGTTAGGCTAATATTTCGTGCATTATGTTTATCTCTTCATCAGATGGTATAACCAAATTCTCACATCTTCATGTTACAGAATTTGTTATATTTAAGGAAACAAAAAAATTGAGTCAGGGTATAAAAGCTACACTTTTTAAAGTCACCTGTTACTTCTTATGATTACAAGTTTTATATTTGAAAAGAATCACAAGACTATTTGCATTATAAAGTAGTGACTCAAATATTATTTTTATTTCAAAACACTTTATAATGCATCCATTGTCTTTCACATATCAAAAATAACTTTAATTATTGAAAGTCAATGACTGTATAGAAAATAAATAAAACAAACTCTATCAATACATTAGTTCCTAAATTGAAAGAATATGGCTCATTAAAATCATGTCTTCCATATTTTGGCAATCTGTTCACATTGTATAAAGTAGGGTAAACAAGTATATAATTGTATCTCATATAAAGCAACACACTACATGAGTTAGGAAACATTGTAATAGTCATCCAGTTGCAATATGTTTGACAGAATATGATTAATTGTACATATTTGGATAAATCAAGACATATTGAAATTCGAGGTTATTAATTTCTAAAAGAGAAAACAAATTTCCTAATTTGCACAATATGCTAACATTTCTAGTACAATTAGCAAATTAGCATTGCCAGAGTCACTTTCTTTATCACTTAGGTAGATGTCCAACACCTACAATTTAAAGGATAGAGGCGTATTTTGTGTCATATTTACAGTTCCTAGTTTGCTCACTCCAAGACAGAAACCAGAAGGGGTTTTCCTAAAAGGAAATTATGGTGGCCAGGAAGCAGAGAAAGAGAGAGAAGGGAGGAGCCAGGGAAGGAGATGTGCCCTTCGAGTCACACACCCAGTGCCTCACTCTGCTGACCAGTTCTGACCTCTTAATGACCAAGTCATAAAAGGCATCACAGGCATCCCGATAAGAACAATTAGAAAAGTTATAAAGTAATATGAAACAGATTAACTTCATGATATTATGAACACTTGCAATACAAAGTTAAATTAGAGAATGTAACTGGATCTCTTAACTGTAAATTAAAAGTTATATGCTACAATTTTGTGAAGTTGATAAAGGGAAAAATTATTGATGTAACTACAAAAATAATGCTTTGAGTTAACACAAAAAGTTTATGTAAGTACTAAGTTCTGTCTAAGAGGTTTAAGAACTAACAAGTAAAAAATCTAGGGACTATTCATTTTAATGTTCCCAAAATGTGAGAATGGCTTCCAATTTTAAAATATAAAATATAGGACTGGGGATTTACCTCAATGGCATAAGTGAGTTCGACACCCTGGTACTCAAAATACAATACAATACAATAAAATAAAGTTAAATACAATAAAATTGTAAATGCACACACACACACACACACACACACACACACACACACACACACACTATACAAAAGCCCCAAATCTCTACTAACATTTTCATCAGGACAGTTCCTAATTTTACTTATCTCTTAACCATAAAATCTAAAATATTTATTTTCTGGCTCTTTACAGAAAAAAATTGTCAGCCCTTCTTCAGTTTATATATACTTTTTAAATGAATATTAGTCAGTACTTCTCATATTACTGTACATATACCCAAATTTGAAAAATTAGTATATAGAATAAAGAAATTGCAAATAAGTAACTAAAAAGAAAAAAAAAAAAACTGAATGTATGCTTTGGTGCTGGGTTAAAACACATTCCCCAAATGAAATAATGTCAGTTTTAACAAAGATAAATAATTAGTCATGATAGATTGATAGAACAATAAAGGAGGATAGTTACTTACTATGGAGATCAGTGTAAGCATGTGAGTATGAGTGTGTGTATGTGTGTGCATGTGTGTGTGTGTGTGTGCATGTGCTGTAACCCACACTCATATATTTATTTGCTTGCTCTAACAGCTGAGAGCTCAGAAACAGAGACCCTAATAGTGAACATACTCAATAGCTAAATCTTAATTTTCAAATAACATGCTACATTAAAGTAAAATCCTGCAGCAAAAAAGACAAAAAATATAAGGTGAGCCTAAATCTCACAATATCAAAAAGTAAGTAAATGCTAACAAGATAATTAATAGTTCCATGAGACAGCAGGAAAGATTCTTACTGGCCAGGCCTGGAGAAACCTGAGCAACAAAATAAATGAAATTATTTTGGAATAATAACTCAAATGAGTAAAAAAAAAAAATATATATATATATATATATATATATATATATATGCTTATATTTATACAAATATATTGAATATAAATGGAGAGAAAGGTCAAAGACCAAATAGAATTTTACATGATCTATTGTGCTACTCTCCTTATGATAGATGGCATGTGAAGTCTGACCCCACATAATGTGATCCCTGTCTCACTTAAGCAGTGTACACAGTGACTAATGTCTAAATAATTGAATGTACAAAGAGAAGAAATACCAACATCTTCACCCTGGAAATTTCTGGCAAACAGTAGTTTCATGAAGTGGCCAGGTTGTAACATGCTGATGATAAGACAATGTCACATCTATAACACTTGTTGATGTGACTGGATGAACAGACTGCCACTTCTCTATGCTTTAACTCCAAAACCTTTACCCTAGGTTAGTCATGACAACACATTAGAATAACGCAAGAATTTCCTGTGAAATACTTAACTATAGTTCTGCAAAACTATTAAGGTCATAAAAGCAAGGAAAAATTCTGGGAAACTATCATTGTTTGAAGAAATTAATGAATATTTGTAATGTGTTGTACATAGAAATCAATAACAGAAATAAGATATTAATGTGAAAATAATTGAAGTTCAAGTAAAGTTTGGAGTTTAGCCTTTTAGAAATAATAATTTCTTAATTTTGATAATTGCACTACAATTATGCAAGATGTTTATATCAGAAAAAGCTGAATTAAAGCATAGAGAAATTTCATATGAAATATCACATTTCTAGAAGTAAAATTATTTCAAAATGAAATTATAATTACTTATCTTAGAATAAATTAACAATAATTTCTGTTTTATTTCTCATAGTTTGATATATCCATACATATCTTCCAATATAACCTATAAATTGAGTATGAATATAATTTTGGAGTGTGTTAATATCTCTCTTTGCATTATAAGAACAATAGCATTCTGAACTTCAGAAAAAATCGAATAAAGGGTACCTTTTTAAATGCAAACAAGTTTTTCTTAACAAAATGTGTGATATAGTGTCTCAGGCTTGCAAATATTCCTCACTGATAAAATACATAAGCACAGTGAAACACAGGTACTGTCTATTGACTCCCTTAACATTCTTTTCTTTGATTCATGGATAACAAAATAAAAGAACTGTCTTGCTAATGCCAGACTGACTCCTAATTCACATCGGTTCATTGAAAGAGTATTTCCATATTCAAGATTGTGATACAAATGTATTTTTTTTTTAATTTTGAGACAGTTAAGGTGGCCTTGAGCTCACTTTATAGCCCTGGCTGGTCTCGAATTCACAATGATCCTCCTGCCTTAGCCTCCGGAGTGCTGGGATCACAGGTGGATGCCACCATACCTGATTTAAAAATGTGTTTTGTACAAAGCCATGTTACAAACCTTGAAATGTCCAAAAAATTATTTGAGGAAACTCTTCAACCTAATCCAGATGTGATACACTAATAGCACAACTCTGAACAGAAACTGTCCTAAGAAAAGTCCTTCAAAGATTTCTAGAACCCTAGCAACACTTGTTAACTAAACAAACTGACATGTGAAAGTCAGTACTTCCTGGGATAGTATTCAGATCTTTCCTGTGCTTGAGGGTTTGAGACCCTCTTTTGATTATATAAGCTCTGTTAGCCATAGCCCTGGTGAAGGTTTAAACTCAAACAAAACAAGAACAAAAGTTACTCTGAAATATTATTCATTCTTACTATTTTTCTCAATTCCTCATCAATAAGTCATATGTAAGAATGTTAAAAGTAAAATGACTTAACACTATAAAAATTGAGAACTTTTATTTCTCCTAGAGACATGCTCCTAAAGTGAAATGTCAGTTCAAGAATGCTTTCATTTACAAACAATTCAGTTTGCAAAGAGAAGCATTTGGCAAAGTTTTGTTTTTGTGTTTCAACTCAGCATCAGATGATAAACATGATCATAGAATTTTTGCCACACAAATCAAATATGTTTTCCAAAATCATTGAACAAGTTAAGTTTATGAATCAAGTTACTGCTGCACTGTGCAATATGTCATATTGTATTTCTGTAAAATTGACAATTACATTAAATTCCACACACTGAAATGTGTTGCAAAGAGTAAAACTTCAGACGAGGCTTGTAAGTTTCGACCTAGACTGACATATAAATGTGAACTTGAGAGGCCACCTCATATTGTGACGCAACCCATTTTTTAAGCCTTTGAGCACAATTTTCAATTTTTACTTTTCCTATGTTCTCCAGCCTGGCCTCTGCATTCTTCTCAAGAAATTTCTGAAATTTTTCCTCTCCTACCTATTGTAATCTGGTGTCATTTCTATACCTGGCCCCACAAGCTCTAAAATTCATATAGAAATTCAGCTTCCTAGTGTGGCAAAACCTTTTGGGCAGGTTTGAATCAATTAGAAAGAGGTAGTTGGAGGGAGCCAACATCTTCATATAGGAGACCCTGGAGAGCTGCCTTGTTCCCTTCACCCTGTGAGGACTCAGCTAGAAGCATGGTCTGTGGGGAAGACAGCCTTCGCCTGACAGTTTTGTTGTTAATATCTTGGATTTCTCATTTTTAGAAAGGTGAAAAAAAGTTCTGTGACTTATAAGCTATATGATCCCAGGTATTTTGTTATAGCAGCTTAAATGGAATAAGATAAAAATTCCTCTTAATTTTTCTTAGCATTCCTTTGGCTTAGATCTCTCACAATTGCATTCTCTTCTTCCATTTATTTATTTATTTTTCACTGACATCATCCGGTTTTAGCAGACATAAGTTCTATAATTAATGATTTGTCAGTATTCATTTTATGCCTGTCATAATACTTTTTAAATTTTTATAGGAATATCAACTCTTGTCTTATATCAATCACTACATGGTTAAATAAATGTTACAATAGATTACTAAGATTTAAAACTTTTGTGGTTATGTTGTCAGTGTTTCTTAATTTCACCATACGTTTTCTTTGTCATCACAACATTTTTGTCTTCTACACTATAAGTTTCTAACTGATCTCAAAATTTTCAGACAAATTTAAAGTGTTTTATGCTCTCTTTAATCATTAACAAATATGTCAGAATAATATCTCATTTTATTCCAGAAAGAATGGCTACCGTCAAGATATCAAATAATAACAAATGCTAGAGCTAAAAGGGAAATCTTCTGCACTGCTGGTGGGATGTAAACTAGTACAACTACTATGAAAGCCAGTATGGAGATTCTTCAAAAAAAAAAAAAAAATAGGACTAAAAGTTCTGTATGACCCAGCTAGTTTCTTTCTATGTATCTTTCTGAAACAATTAATGTAGTGTCTTACATGACACATGTATAGCCATGTTTATAGCAGCAAAGACCATAATAGCTAAATCTTGAAGCAGTTTATATATCCATCATGGAAGCAGATTTTGTACCCATAAACAGATGAGCGGTTATAGAAAGCATGGATATATATATATATATATATATATATATATATATATACACATATAATGGATAAATATGAATAAATTTGAGTCATTTGTAAGAAACCAGGTATACCTTGAGACTTGAACACATGAGCATATATACTGATTGGATTCACACATACAAGAAAAGCAAAAAAAAATAGTTTCAGCAGTAAAATGAATGTGAAATCATGAGATTAATCTTTGCAAATGGAAAGGCATTTTGAAATGGAGAGATGCAAGAGGGAAAAGAAGGGAAAAGAAAATAAAAAGAATTCAGACGTGTTATGTACATGTACCAAGTCCTCACAATGAATATAAACATCATGTATAGAAAATATAAATACTAAGAAGAAATATTTTAGAAAGTTGCATTATTACATTTTACATTTCCTTCAGAGCATGACAAACAATTCTCATAATGAAAATTTCATATTTAATGTCATGAATTTGGGGACAAAATGCAAGAACTAAATTAAGATACAGTAATTTTCCAGTGAGGATCTCCAAGAAAACTAGAGCAATTTTTCAAGGATGGAACAGCATAAATCTGAGTTTGGGGCTACTAAAGTAGTTGGAAAATTTGAGAGTGGATATTTACCAAGCAAGAAGAGAAGCACAAGAAGATGAGATACCACAGGATTTCCACAGGAAGTGATTCATCCCCTGAAGTGAGCAGCAAAGTAGGACAAAAAGCCAAGTAGAGGCTCCTGATGATTGAGCCGAGCTTCCACATCTCAAAATAAGAGAGTGCAAACATAGGAACTGTTAAAGAATTTCCAAAATGAGAAGGGTCTAGAACATACAGCAGACCTCAGCTGGAAGCACAGCTCCGGCCCCTGCAGGAGCAGCTTTCTCCTTGCAGAGCAGTAAAGCACCCCCAAGAGGCCTAACCCTAACCCTAACCCTCTCTCCCCACAGTGTCCAGCATGGGGTGAGTAAAATCTTTTAGAGAAATAACAATCATCCAGGACTTCTATAACTGGAGATATCTGACCTTCTGTAGAAGACAATCAAACTTGCAAACCAAAAAACAAAACAACGATAACAATAAAAAGCCAAAACAGAAGTACTAACATTAGAGGCCTTAAGCCACTCACTTTGATAGGTAGGCTTTAAAAATTATATAACATGAATTCGAAACTCAAATGAGTTTTGCAGAAGATTGCTGACATAATAGAGAAAAAAAAAGAGCTAACCAAAAAACTAAGATCCACAAAATGCTTGCAATGCAGAAAATTTTAGAAGGCACATACACGAACAATTGAAATTAGTAATATAAATGTAAATAGATTTCCATAGAGGACAGAGGATGAAACTTCAGAAATATATTAGAATGGAATACATTTTAATTGATATACAAAAAGTTTTTTGTTTGTTTATTTATTTGAGACAGGATCTCACCTGTAGTACATACTGGCCTTGAGCTCACTATGTAGCTTAGGTTGACCTTGAACTCATGGTTATCTTCCAGCCTCAGCCTCCATAATGCTGGAATTATGGGTATGTACCACCACACCTGGCTCAAAATATATTTATGGCTGTAAAACTTTAAGTCAAGAAGCTCCAAGGATGTCAGACTAAATAAATACAACTATGTCTAAATGTACCAGATCAAAACTAGTAAGTAGCTGTCCTTAGAAAAAAAGGCATAAAAAATTGTTATTTTCTTTCTAATAGATAAAGAGAAAGATATTTGATAAAATTCAACAAAATTTTTTTGTGAAAACAGGAAAATATTCTTAATTTAGTAGAAAAAGGTGTTAGCAATGATAATTAATTTTCAATTGCTGAAAACTTTTCCTGGGAGTCTGTGAATCAGAAATAAAACCCAATATCATTCGTTCTGCTTAGTTTTCCTTGAACTCACTGGTTAATTAATGCCAATAGGCAATAAAAATACTTGACACTCATAGAACTGAAAATGAAGATATTTAAATACTGTTAGTCAAAAATATTTTACTATATTATTTTAAAATATTAAGATATCATTTACAATAATAAGTTACAAGCCAAAACACTGGGGAAAATACGATACATTGAACTATACTTAGAACATTTTTTAATTGGAGAGCAATTATAAAGTACCTAAATAAATTAATAAGTAAACCAGAGATTTGGAATGGAGGAAATAATCCCCATGAGAATGTGGTCACTTTTAAATTAGACACTAGTTATTTTAAGTTGATGAATAATCTCCAGAAAACCTGTGCTATGCACTAGTCTCCCATATGTGTATTTAAGTATCTGGTATATGTGAGACATAAAAATACACAGATCAAGATTAGAATTGTCCAACATGCCAGTGATTTCTTTGGGTACTATAGCAGTTTCTAGGTGACAACCTGTTCTGATAGCAATCTCTGCTACCAGAACTTCTACATAAACCTGTGTGCTTTTGTTTCTGATTTTTATTTTCCATTATTTCTGAGATTCATGTGTTTACCTACAACAATTGCTGACTCCTTTATAAATTGTCTAATATACCATTTTTTTTTTCTGTTTTCCATTGGTGTGCTCTTGTTTCCAATGTTTTGTTTATTATAAATAAATGTCCTGCAATATTTATGTGTGTGTATTTTAGAAGACTTATCCCCTCATTTTTCTCAGACACAAACTTTGTTCTGAAATTGTTGACAATACAGCAAATGCAGAAGCAACTCATTTCACAAAGTGTTCATACTATTTGCAATACGCATTTCTTTGTTCCTTATCTCAATAAAAGCTGTTTGCTTATACTGACCAGGCCGCAGCCACTTTGCTGACCCTTAGTGTGTACATCCCTTTATTTTTCCTTTGCTTGCAGATCCCCTACATCTGGCACCGGAACAGAGGACTTGACAGCAGAAACATCTGCTGTGGAGGGTGACTTGCCTTTGCTGAGTCCTGAGTGGAACATACCCCAGACGCATCTACTTCATTTTCTTTGCAAAATCCTCAGGTAAACTATGGATATTCCCTGTCTGAAGCACAATAGATAAAAGGCAGAACTGCTTTTTCTCCTTAGGAAGGTGGGCCATGTTGCCCCTGAGAGTAACTTAGTACAACTTTTGCAAGTAATTCATGATTATTGTCCTTGGTGCCCTGAGAGAGAAATGCTCATTATGGAGGCGACAGACAAACTGCTGCATGAGGAGCCTGGAGCTCCTCTCCGTCCTGCACACCTGGCGTCTCTGCTGGAGTGCTGTTGTAAAATTTGGCAGGCAACAGAGGGACCACCACGTGGCAGACTTCCATGTCCTCCTGGGTATGCCACTGCTGCTGTCTCTACTAATTGAGCAAGCCCACATTTTGACTAGTCAACAGTTATCTCCTCTAGTCAGTGCTGGATGGGGTCACACAGATCCTGCTGATGTGACCTCCCCGCTCTCCTTCTCTACAGCAGGCCCTTCAGAGCATTGCTCACACACTCACTGCAGTTAGGGTGCTTTGAGTCCCAAAGGACTGCCCTCTTTCCTTACTCATTTTTCATCCCGCCTCTTTGCCCACAGGGACTCCTGTTGCCATCCAGAGTAACAAGGTATTTATTGTTGAAGGGTTACATCTACCCCACTCACCGTCAGTACTTTATTTCCCATATCAATACTATTTCCTGTCTTACCTCTCCAGGACATCCTGGAGCTCTTACACTCCTTAGAATGGATCTGACTGGTATTCTTCTTACCACTTACCAAAGCTGATTTCTTCTTTTTGCTGTCTCCTACTGTGTCTCTTCAAATCTCTTTGGCTGACTATCTTGGTTCCATTTCTTTCAAACTCTCCCAAGACCCAGGCTGGCAGGGCCAGATCCCCTGCTGATCTGGGGGAGCAGAGGATGATTCTGTTATTCCCAGCAGATCCTGTGTGGATTCCTGCTTGTTGTGTTCACCCTGCATGAGGTAAGTTGACACCTTGGGCTGTACAACCTAATTCCACAGTTTCACCTTTCCCTGAACCAAGCCCAGCAGTCTCAGAAGTGACCCCGGATGACAAATGCTCAGCCAGTACCTGGGGTATTATAAAGGCTATGGTCCAGTCTGCACAAGACTTGTTCCATGCATCTAAAGAGGAACCAACTCCTGAAAAGATTCTTGTTGGGTATTCACCAATTGACAATGAACTCTTTAATTCCTGTTAGTATTCTCTTCCTGTGTGTTTTGTAGCCCACCATGGGGAACTTAGGAGTTTCGCAACCTCAAGGGAAGATTGGAATACAATATTTGGGTTCAACTGAGAAAAATAGCCAATGTCTCTCATTTCTGTCTTGCTCAGAAGATAGAAAGGAAACACCTTATCAGGTCCTGTTTGATTCTGGTATGCAAGGACCCCACCTGTCTAAGTAACTACACCATTTTCTTCACTATTGCAAACAAAATTGTAACATATGCTGACTTTCCAAATTGGGGCATTCTCACCTTTAAAAACCCCAATAATGCTGTTAGAATGTTCACACCTAAAATACCAGCTTCTAATGTGGTAAGAAAATTAAAGAAAAAAAGAGATGTAGGGTGGTCACACTGACTCCATTTTGTTCTAGACATATCCAGTTGACAGTGTCTTAGTAGAAGGTGCAGGCCTCGAAAATTTCCCCACCCAAGATAAGGACAAAAACAAACAAGTTATATAATCTAAGCATGCACGATATGAGTGTATATATCTGTTTATGTGTGTGTGTGTGTGTGTGTGTGTGTGTGTGTGTGTGTGTATACTATGCATTAGTTAAAACCAGAAACATGGTTCTGAAAGTAAAGCAATTTTGCCAGAATGAATAACAAATTTCTATATTTCTTATTGATATAGGTTTGTAGTGTGGAATGATTACATTCTCTAATACACGTTGGTATATTGTATAACATAGCTTAATTAATTTTGCATCTC
Organism: Cavia porcellus; assembly: GCF_034190915.1. Classification (NCBI taxonomy): domain Eukaryota; kingdom Metazoa; phylum Chordata; class Mammalia; order Rodentia; family Caviidae; genus Cavia; species Cavia porcellus. The sequence continues at coordinate 41,363,697 of NW_026947513.1, read as the reverse complement.
AAACAATTATTTGTTTACACAAATATTATACAATGTATGTAAATTGCTATGGCTAGTTCACACCAGAATTTTATAATCTTATGTGACTACGATCATATATATATGGCCTATTGTAGATCCAAATGTCATTTTTCAGTATATGCCTATATATTTTATTTTATATAGACATAAAATGAGTGTATTTACTTTTCAGTGTGTGTGGGTTTGTGTGTGTACATGTATTTCCTCTAACGTCACCTTATGGAAAGCCCATGAACACTTCTTCACAACACATTGGTGTCTAGCTCACAGATAAAATGAATGTGTGTTGATCTGTTGGTTGCTTCTTTATTTCTTCTGATTTATCTAGGCTGTGTCAATTTCATCTCGCGCTTGACACTGTGTTACTTTAATAATTCCTGAAAATTGACTGGGCACGTTCACCAACTTAGCTCCTTATTTTAGTGTAAGGACATGTTTTAGGTTTAAGTGTAAGTTACCTTTAAAGAGTTTTCATGGAAGTAGTATTTTCTGTTCTGGTAATAAATGGCTCCCACAGTGGAATTCACGTGCCTCACAATATATTTAGAAAGGGAATCGTTATACAGTAATTGATCAACTGTGACAAACATGGATAGATCTCACAGGAAGAATGAGAATCTGAGAAAGATGACAGAAACAAATAAAAGAGTGTATGTTTTTATGAAAGTCACAACAAGTATATGTGACAGAATATATTAACAATGGGATCAGTTGCAATTTGGGCACACATGGGCAAAAGAATTCCCCAGGCTTCTAGAAACACTCTGACTTCACCCAGCTATAGCGGTGAATAGCACTTCGTAAATTTTATATGTACACACATGATTTGTGTCAATTTCAATAAATATTTATTTCACTTACATATTTTGAAAATAAATGAAATATTTGAGCAAAAATGTGTATGCAAACTTTTAAGTTTCTATATTTGCATTAGAAATATTTTTCTTTTTCTTTCTTTTTTTTATCAGTATCAGGGAACGAACTCACAACCACACATTTGCAAGGCAGGGACTTATGCTGCTCAGCTAAATCCCCAGCCCCTAGAAATTTTATGAACATGCAAACATTATGGAAATCTGGACATCTGTATCCCATTCTTATTTAAATCATCAATTACTCGAGCTATTTTCCATTTCAGGGTTTTCTTGTGTGAGTGTGTGTGTGTGTGTGTGTGTGTGTGTGTGTGTGTGCCAGGGATCGAACTTAAGACCTCGTGCTTGCCAGGAAAGCACTTATGCTGGTGAGCTAATTCCCTGGCCCCACTTAAGGTTTTTTTAGTTCACCATATTTGAGAATGATTTCCTCCCTTCTTTAGTAGAAATTTTGTAATAATTTTTCTAGCTCTGGACTTCTTTGTCACACCAGTAAGTTCTCTTGAATGTCAAAAGTTATGAGAAAAAAATTCAACAGTCTAAAAGCAACAAAATTAACCTGGAGCTTTATACTTTTAACTGACTTGCTAACTCCAAGAACTATTCTTCCAGAAAAGGGCTATTCTTTGCTTTTACTTTTTCTTCTTAGCCTGGAAGGAATATTTTTCCAGCAAAATACTCTAAACTTGATGAGAACCATGTGTAACAATAGCAAAATCATGCCATTAAGCATTATCTAATAGCCAATTCAAAACAGCAAAAAAAAAAAAATTGCACTAAAATTGTCTAGTACTTTTCTAGGAGAAACGCAAAAAAAGCAAAACCTTCAGTTATTTTTTCTGCTAGTTTCTTAATGACAATATTGTTTGATGATATATTAAAAACAAGAAAAGGAAAGAAAAAAAAAAGAAAAGAAACCACTAGGAATGCATATAATATGAAATAATTGTCCAGAGCTAGATAAATCAATTATGTGATAAGTTCAATATATTTATCATTAATTCCCAAGTCAAATTCAAAATCTAAGTATTGCTAACATAATCCAGAAGACAGGCTATTTCATGAAGACTGAGTTGCCCTCATGGTGTATTAAAGATGTGCAATAACCCATGACTACCTAACTTAGACTTCATGGATAAAAATGCAGCAAGATGGACATAAGTGTACGGCACGATTACAAATGCAGTAGCAACATTGATGAAACATGAAATATGTTTTAATTTAATAGAAGTCCAATCATGTGCATGATTGGGTAAGACCATTACTTTAAGCTATTTTTAAATTCTTTCTTCACTCATGCATATCTACATATAAGCTTACGAAATACCATAAATTTAGCACTAACTTCTCTGGGTTCTGACAAGCTTATAACAGGAACATAGTAATTGTTTATGTAATCAATCTATTAAATCACATTAGATTCAAAGCAAAACTCACACCAAAATCTAAGGTAAATCAATCCATTTTAATTTTGTGTAATTTTGTAAAATATTTCAAATTATACCTCACACAATTCCTTCACTAACAAACTCCAAGAATATTTGTGATCTCTTTGTTAGAGTACTATATGCATTGCTAGCCATTTATCTGGTGTACGCCTTGCAAATATTTCCCTGCCTTCAGAGGACTGACTTTTCATTCTCTTGTAAGACTGTCATTGGAAGGATCCTGGGAAGATGTCAGATTGATAGGGTAGAAAGTGTCTCTGAGGAAAACAACTCAGATGCTAGAATTTAACACCGTGGAGAAGACCAGACAAAGAGACGGATTCTCACAACCCAGGAAGAAACTGAGGAAAATGAAAACAGAAAAAAAAAAAAAGAAAGAAACAAAGGAAGGAAGGAAGGAAGGAAGGAAGGAAGGAAGGAAGGAAGGAAGGAAAAATGTGGGCACAAGGCTGGGAGCAGATGCACTCTCCCTGGAGCCAGTCCTTTCACTGTGCTGGGCACTCCTTGGATTCAGACAACTCACAATCATGCTGAAGTCGCGGTAGCACCAAAATTGGGGTTTGATGAGCTCAAGATCCTTGGAGGGAAGATGCGGCACACTGGAGAGTGGAACCAATGTGGAGAGCTGCACTAACCCATGGTGAGTGCGAGGATTTTGGTCCTGCAGAGGGGGTGACAGGCTGGACGACATACTCAAGTTAGGCAGGGAAGGCCTGAACCTGGGACTGCAGTGGCATCAGTCGGCCACCCCTGTCTCAAAGAGGACTGGCGGGATCTACTTAGGCTGGGTCACACCCAAGGTTGGGTCCAATAGCCAGGGATGAAACTGTCCTGAACTACTGACATCCTCCTGGCACAGACTAACATGGTGACGGCACTTGCTGGCTGACTGGCTCAGAGGAAAGGGGCCAGCCCACACTGTCTCTGCATGCACCTCACAGGTCTACAGCAAACCGGAGAGGGCAGCAATCTGCTACCAGCATGCTTCAGAAAAACTGTAAGCAATACGGAAAGGGCCTGAGAACTCTACCATACACCCGTCTGCAAGAAACCAGAAACATGACAAGAGAAAGAAGCCAGAAAAAGCCTCCAGCCACTGACTCAGGGAAAATAAGTCCAGGAGAGGTAAATACAGAAGAGACCAAGGGCAGCAAACACGCAATATTGGATATAGCATGAGCAGAAATAACAAAAATACATTTGTGACTTCATAGAAAAACTAAAAATTGAAGTTCTAATTCAAGTGAAGAAAGATATAAAAAGATTAATGAAAGAAATGCTAAGCACCTCTCAAGAAAACACAGATGGAAGAATGGAGGAACCCAGAAAAAGGAGAGAAACATTTGATGAAGAATACAAACAAATTCTAGAATACATGAAACAGATCCAAAGATTTACCAGGAAATTAAAAACTCCATTGAAAGCTGGCAAAATTCCTTGACAGAAATTGAAGTTAGACTTTCAAAACTTCAAGATAGATTTGTAATGCGTCATCATGAAAGGAAAGATATTTTAAAAACAAGGGGCCAGGAAGTAACAATACAAAGGCTAGAAGATGGCAAGAGGATCTATAATTTAAGAATAAAAAACCTGAGTGAAGAATCAGGAGTAAACACAAAAGAAATACAAAGGCTATTCACAGAAATAATTAAGGAAAATTTCCCAAGCATAGGAAAAGGAAATGATATCAAGATATATGAGGTACACAGAACTCAGCCAGCTACAACCAAAACAGATCTACACCCAGGAATATAATAATCAAGGTCCCAGAAATTCATCACAAGGACAGAATATTAAAAGCAGTCAGAGAAAAGAAACAAATCACCTATAAAGGAAAACCCATGAAAATTATGACAGATTTCTTGACACAAACTATCAAATCAAGAAGAGCTTGCAACAAAGTATTCCAAACCCTGAAAGAAAATAACCTCCAACCCAGATTGATGAACCAGATTGATGCAAAACTGTCTCTCAAAATTAACTGAGAAACAAGATGTTTCCATGACAAAGAGGAGCTGAAGGAGTTTGTGGCCACCAATCCAAACCTACAAAAAATACTGGAGGGCATTCTAGAGAGAGAGAAAAAATCACCAGGATTCCAGCAACAGTGGTGGAGAGGCCTCAGTGAATGGGGCAGGCAGTGGAATGAAGGAGAAAAGTAGACAGTCAACAGCAGAAAAATAGCATAGCAGAGATGAGACAGAGAAGACTGGCTATAATCTCTTAACCCAGATGACCTTGATACACTAACAAAAAGAAGCTCAGGCAGAGTAGATCAGGAGATACGGTCCTGATGCTCTGAATAGGAAATATAATCTATCTTAAAGATGATTAATGAATCAAAACTCAAAGATGAGAATGCAATGCTCTATGTGATGAGGAACCAGAGAGAAATAGGGGCAGCTTATCCAGCAGCAGCAGCAGGTTGGAAAGTCATGACAATTTTGTGCAATGGAGAATTACTCACCTATAAGGAAGAAAAACCTTGAGGCTTTAGTAGGTAAAGGAAAGCAGCTCAAGATCAAGCTCACTATTGAGGAGGTTCAGAAACAGATAAATAGCGGGTTGCCCCCTAATCTATAAACTAAAGGAGTTAGTGGGACCCAAAATGTACAAAGCACCCTGGAGATGAGAGGAGGGAGAAATTGACTAGAAAAGGAAGGCAGAGTACATTGTTGGTGGTGTATCGGGATTTAAAAGTCACATTAGTCTTATCACTCTGTTTAGTTTGATTTTATTTTGTTCTGGTCTGTATTTGTACTAGATTTGAGGGTGCAGACACCCTATGGTAACTATCCTTAATTTCCTATTAACTTAAATTGAAGCCATGTATTACTTATATTGTCTTACTTTGACTGATCTTATTTGAATCTGGTTTGTTAGTTTGCTATTTTGTCTTGACTTTATTCACATTTGGTATGCTTGATAATATCAAGTCTAAGGGTAGAGGCAACTACTCTGCAGATGACAAGATGCAGTAGGATACCCATTCTTTTTTGATTATTAACTGCTTCTGAAGTCTTATAATGTTCCCAATGTTTTGTTTTTATTAATATTGCTATGTAGTGCTATGTTCAATTATATTATGCCTGATGATATAGACAGTTCTACTGAAAATAACAAGAGACATCATGATAACTACTGTGGATCAGTTAGTATTGTGGTTTTATATGTCTTTTTCGTTTCATGTTTTTTAGGAATATGTTTTGTTGTCTTCTCTTGATTTGCTTTTCCCTCTAATGCAGAAAGGATAGGTATACATGTAGAGATTCTTGCATGCGTAGAACTTCTAAACAGTTTACGAGAATATATTACATAATGCACAATGTAATAAACAGATACTCTGAAGAAAATGAGATACTAAGATACCCTGAGTTAATTCTGTAGTGTCATGATATAAAATCTAGCAATACTATTATTCTCTGTCCAGAGTGACATTAGTCTGTTTTCTTTTGTTTAATCTCAACATACATAAAGATATGGACAACTACTTTGAAGAGAATGAGAGACACTATGGCAGCCATTGTTGACTTCCCTAGTTTCTGTCTTGAAGACCTAAAATGCCTTCATCATCCTGTTCTGATCAGTTTAGTACTACTTTGTTCAGCATTCATGCATTCACTATGTGAAGTTATGGACAACTTTTTGGAAGAAAACAAGAGATAGTGAAGATATCCGGTGGTCTTGCTTTGTAATCTGTGTCCCTTAAATTGTTTTCTTATGATCTATTTTGTTATGTTTAATTTTACCCTCTTTAAAATGAAGAAGAGTAAAAATAAAAATAAAAAAGATTGTCATTGGAAGAAGAAAAGATTGTATCTGATGAGGTCTCATTTATCATGTTATTATTTTGCTGCTTGTGCTTTGGATATGACATATAATAGAAACTGTTGCTCACATAAGGACAGTAAGATATCTTCTAAGTGTAATAGCTTTTTGTTTTTATGTTTAGCTGTTTAATACATTGTGTGCTTTTTAAAATGTTGTGTGAATGAAACTCCTTTTTAAAAGGAGGTTCCAATTCACTTTTTGAACATGGGGAATATTTAGGTAATCAAGTACCATTTTTTTAAATCCTTAATGATTTATCTTGACAATTATCAAAAATCAGTTGAACATAATGACAGGAGTTTTTTCTGGACTTTCAGTTCTATATCTAGTTATAATTATTTATCATAATTGATTGCTTCATATTTAAATCTATTTTTGCATCCATGTATCTTTAGTGGTTATCATTTTATCTATAATTTGCATCAAATAAAATATTCATAGTTCATGATGTCCTAGTGTCAGTTGTCTCATTCATATCAGAAATGAGAGGCACAAGTGAAGAAGCAGAACAGCACCCTCCCACCCCACAAGATGTCCAGTCACAGGACCAGGTGAACTGGACATCTCTGACTCTTGGAAAATGATTTTGCAGATGTAACTTAATTGAAGGCCCTACATATTTACAAATGTCCGAAAGTTTTTATAAAAGATCCTCATGTGAGACTTTCTAAGTTTTTAAAGAAACAGAAATTGCAAGATACTAATGCCCTAGCATGGAGAGCATCTTGAGTCAACATCAAGAAGTTTCTAGAGGCTGAAAAAGCACAGAAAGGATTTTCCATTGTCACAATCACAGTAGATCCCTGCCATTATAGCCCCAGCCTACTAGCTTCAGTTCTGATTTCTGTTCACCAGACCTATAAGACAAAACCTGTGTGTTCTTTAAACCCACTAAGTCCATGGTTATTTGTTTCAGCAGAAACAGGAATTAATATTTTAGAATATAAGCATGGAGTTTTTAAAGGTTTTTAGTTACCACATGGTTGCAGTATACAATGTTTACATTCCTTGCAGGGAGCTGGTATAGATGTGCATTTCTGCATCTTCCCCCAAATGCCAAACAGAACATTTTATATTTTTCACAAATCTTAAGTCTTTTGGACCTTCCTAGTGAGACCCTGTTGGCTTATTTTATTCAATTTTTTAGAAGTGTATGTTTGTAATACATAATACAAATATATTTTTGTGGGGAAACTCCTAGATGCATATACCATAACTTGACCTTTTTACTGTCTCTTCCCATCCATCTCCTTCCATTCTTAGATTCCCTGCCCATCTCCATATTCTGTCTCTCTTTTTATCTCATCCATCTATTTAGCTCTTTAAATTAATTATATTTTAAATTTTCACCCAAGAAAAAAATATAGTATTTAACCCTCCCTGTCTGATTTGTTTCACTTAAAAATATGACTTCAAGATGCATCCTTCTTCTTATAAATGAATCAAATTTATGCTTATTTATGGCCGAGAAAAACTCCATTGTGTATATACACCATGTATTCGGCATCAATTCTTTTTTTCAGTTACCATTGTATACTTACAAAATTCTATTGTGTTGAACTGAGTTGAGTAGATAGATGGCTTTAAAATTGTTCTTGAGAGAGAAGAGGGATATATTTAGAAACTTCATATTCGTCTAAATTATTTTTTATAACTGCATAGTTTTCAAATTAGTGTACTTAAAAATTCTAGTGGTTTTTTATTTTGTTTTGTTTTCATAAAGTATACTAGGCAGATTTCTGTTACTCTGACTAAAGAGTTGATATAACCAACACAAGGGAGAAGGGTGTATTTTGGCTTATAGTTTAAGGTGTACCAGTCTGTGGTACTACGACCCTGATTCTTGCAAACCTCTGATAAGGCAGCACATCATGGCAGGACAGCCTATGCTGTCCATGTGCTCAAAACCAGAGAAAGTGTATGGAGGTTTGAGTCTAGTGACACTTTCATGTGTGCCCCCAAAGGGCTTAATTTCTTCAATTAGACCTAAATATTTCGTGTTCCGGTTCTTTAGTATTGCCACAGACTAATGACAGAAACTCAGCAGGCCCTCTGGGGAACATTTAAGACTTGGGATACAACACAAAGTAAAATATTATTCTATTATGAGGTAGATGATTTGACATTTCAAATGGCATCAATTTGGAAGAATAACTACAGATGGATGGCTGGATTGTGCTTTGATTCTCTTGGCAAAAACTTTCATCTACAACTTGAATTCACTTTTCACTTCCTTTGTTTTGCACTACAAAACTTCTCCCCAGAAGCCATCTGAGGCTGTACAGTGCTACCTGCAACTTCCTAATCTAACCTAATTCTTCTATGAGAAATATTATGTCATCAAAATCTAAGGTGGTTTAGACAGGAAGAATGATGTTATTTGATTTCCACCTGTTTGAAAAAGACTTGTGATTGTTTCTCATTTTATTAAAAATTAACACAAAATGAATTGAAGATAAAATAGGAAATTTTAAAACCAAAATTTAATCACTGAATTAAAAACAAGTGTGTTAGTTACGCTTCTCAGGTGACATTGGCAGTTTATTTGACAACGTGTACTTTGGAACAGGCCAGCACACACATAAACAGTTGTTGAATAATATTTCATTGAATTAACTAAAAACGAATATCCAGTTATAGAAATATTTTTATTATAATGCAAGATGTAAATTGCACTGGCTAACAAAATAAAATTGAACTCCAAAGGAATTACAAAAAGACTTTTCCCTTTTTCAGTTTTTACATGAGTCTACAAGAAAGATGTGTCCAAGCTCAGAAGCTCACAGGACTCTAGTTTTGTTTTGCAAAATGTGGAAATCACTACACACTGAATGAACAATAAGCACCTAAAAATTTGCACTGCAAATGCAAGCCTCTGAGATTCACCTCATGTGCACCTCACTAACTCAGTCTGCCTCCATACCTAGGCTGACTCTCCTTGGCTGTAAGCACATTCTTCAAACAGGATTTGAAAGGCAATTCATTAATTTGGTATCTTCTCCAAAATTAAAAATAAACCCATACAATGGAGAGGTAGATTCGATAACTAATTCAGTCTACAACTAGAACATCTGTCATGAAGCTGAACTGATTTTTTTGCTTTTATTTTTATACATTATTTAAAAGCTCCAGTCTGTTTAATTTGCAGAGGCTTTGAAAGCAAGGAGAGATGGCTGAATCTCGGAGTGCAGTCCAGCAAATGTTGGTAGATTTTCAAACAAAGCCTCGGGAAGGTAGGATAAAAACAAACATGAAAAAAGAATCAACAACATTAGAATTCAGGTTGCTGATGACATTAGAATCAGTTCACATAAACAACAAAATTCAGTTGTGGAATTTTCATCTTTACAATTGCTTATTCTTCAGAAATTAATGATCTTATCTTTGTACCAGCTTTCTCCTCTATTACCTGGGTGTAATTTGTACTTCTGAGATTTTTCAAATTAGGACCTGAAACTTCTGCTCAAAAATATTGCCACCAACATTTTTCTCCATGGCTAGCATTATAGAGATGCATTTGCAGAAGAGTATATGTGAGACCATGTAATTGTCAAATGCTAGCAAATGCAGAAAAATGAATGGACTTGTCAATAATGAGTTGATCGATGCCACAAATCTTACATGCTATGTAACCACTGCTTTGAATCTTTGCACTTAAATTTATATTTCTCTTATTACTTGTTTATAGAATATAATGACTTATGGAGCAAAGTTGTCACATGTATGTAAAACAGCTTAATTGTTTTATCAACCCTTTTCCTCTTCCCTCTCCCCTCTCCATCTCTTGGTCACTTTCCCTTTTGCACAAGATCTGTCTCCTTGTTTCTTATTATGGATCTTGAAATTTGTTTCTTAATTTATTTATATATTGGGTTTCTCATATAAAAGAAATCATGTGATATTGGAGTTTGTGTTTAATTTATTATGGTAACTGTTTTTAGTCAAAAGACATTTTGATTTTTTGATATTTTGACATTTTAATCTTGAGAATTCACTCACACACCCATATGAAAGTAATTACATGGTTAAATAATACATTTATTAGCATTTAATAATGGAAATATTTTACTTAAGTGATAATCTTATCTTAATAAAAACAAAATAACATGTTTTAGGGATCTAGAATATGGCTTTTCAATCCCATGACATGCACAGAGGAAGACTAGAAAAGCTGGGACAACAGTAGTGAGCCTATGCTGTCCGTGTGCAAAGGTATTTTCCTTGGAATCCTCTAACCGTGGGCTCTTGTCTTCAGTGCTCAAATCCAAGCTGAGGACAGCCAGTGAATTCATGTATCTTGAATTGGGCAGAATTCAGTGGCATTTACAAGCTGGCCCAAACATCTTTTGACTACAAGCAGCTATCAGGTTCCAGGTTTCTTGTTTTACAAGAAGGAAAAAAAAGAAGAAAGACCTTTGTGATCTCTTTTGGCATTGGCTGACTATGCTAAGAAAAGTGGTTCCTTGTTATGCCTCTCTAAATTGCATAACAAACTTCTTCTCAATTCAGCATCCTACCTGACATCTACATGAGGGCTTAATCAGCTGAATGAGAGAAAACTTCTAAACTTCCCCCTACAAAAGATAGTACAACCTAAGCAAATAACACAGCCTCAGCAAGCATACAGAGTTTCAAGACAAGACAAACAAAAATGATAGCCTGATATACAGCATACCCACCTCCAAAGGGAGCACCAGATGTGAGGAGTGCAACATTTGAATATTTCAGTGATGGTGGCTGGATCTGAACTGCAGTGCAAATGCAATTTCTATTGCATTTTATGTGTCCTGGCCTTTATCTCTCTATCAGACATCAACCAAACTCCTATGTACAATCCTGGGGAAATGTTGGAAGTGTCAGTCTTATTTGTGGACAGAAGAAATATCTGAACTCCTGAGAGCAGGTGGAGATATCTAGTGTTTAATGAGTTAATAGCTGTGACCAGAGACCTGGCAAAGTCTACACACTGTAAGTTAAAATGACTATTTCTATGCTGCTTTTTTCCCTTTCTACTCCACAAAATGATTTTACAACTGAAAGTACCTACCCATGATCTTTAAATCCCAGTGCTGTATGCTTCCTGTGAGAGATGTCACCATATTACAGTTTAAATCACACCAATATTTTGCAAGTTTGAATGAAAATAGGCCCTCTGTCTCTCTCATTATCTCTCTCTGCAATAACACTCTTATCAAAGGGATTAATTTCAATGTACCATTTTTAAAAATTCTGATTTTGAAAAAAATTTAGTTATAACACAAATACAATTAGAAAGAACAGTGCCTTTGATTCCATGATTCACAATGTTTGTTCATTCTAACAGTTCCTGTAATTTTTACCAAACTTACACTAACTTGCTCCAACTACATTTTTTGCAATTACATTATTTTTACTTTTAATTTTTTAAGAGAATAAAGCCAAACAAAATAAAACAGAATAGAGTCAATAAAAACAAAGCAATGAACATGGTACATAACTTTAAACTGAAACATGAGGAATCAATAACAGCTATCATAGTGTCTCTTGTTGTCTTCAAAAGAATTTCCCATATCATCAGGCATAATAAAAGTAAACAAGATAGTACAGAATAAAACGAAAAAAAAAAAAAAAAAAAAACAGTGGAAGCAGTACAGGACTTCAAAACAAGATAATAGGAAACCACAGTGTATACATCAAAGCTGTTGCCTGTACCATCAGACATGATACAATCAAACAAAACAAAGTAGAATAAACTCAGTCAGAACAAAACAATGAAATCAATACAGGGCTTCAAAACAAGTTAATAGGAAATCAATAATGGCTATCATAATATATTTTGTTATCTTTGAGACAGCTGTCCGTGCCATCAAATATAACAAAATTAGAGCAGTCATAATAAAAACATAATAAAACCAAGCAGCGCAATGCAGATGGAATGGGTTGCAAATCACAATAATAGATTAACAATGGCTATTGCCTTTTCTTTTTAGAGACTTCCTCCTCTTTTGCTTCCATACTATGTACTGTGGATTTTGGATGCCATTAACTCCTTTAGTTCTTTATACAAGGAAGACAACATGATGTTCACCCATGTGATCTGAAACATTTCATCCATGAGCATGATCTCAGGTTGTATCCATTTAACCTACAAGATCCTCACGATTACCTTTCTTTATATCTGAATAGCTTTCCATTGTATAAAAGTGCCATGACTTTTTTTTTTTTTTTTGGTATTGAGGATCAAACTCATGACCTCCTGCTTGCCAGCCAGCTGCTTATACCACTGACTTTCTTATCAATCTGCAGCTGACAGGCATACTACCCCCATTTCTTTCTGGTTCCCTGTCACATACAGTATAGTTCTCTCTCCTTTGACTTTCAGTCCATAAACTACCTTTTGGATTAAATGTGTTTCTTTTATAAAGCATCTTGACAGATTCCTTGATTCTTCCAGGCATGTGGGTAGTGGAGTCCCAGGCACTTCCCACTTTGGCTACAATTTCTTTGAAACCAGACTGTTTGGGTCTTCTAGCCAGTGCTGGCCATGGTGTCTGATGGTGACCATTGGATGCGCTGGTACAGGGCTGCCTGCTGCTTTTCTCAGCCTGTGTTGGCTCACTGATGGCTGCTGGAGTGCACTTGGGGGTGGGGCTGGCCACTGCCTCCTGGCTGGTTACAGGCAGGAGTCTTCTATGATGGCTGCTCAAGTATTCATGGGAGGTGAGACTGGCTGCTGTCTCTAGAGCAAGCTGGTTACCTTCAGGGAGCCCCACGATGGCCCCCAGAGCCTGCACAGGGGCAGACAGGCTGCTGCCTCCAGGCTGAGCTGATTATGGGTGAGAACCTTGGCAATGGCTGCTGGAATGTGCCTGGGGGTGGAGCTCAGTCTGAGCAATTTCCCCCATCTGCTCCCAGCTAGGAGCTGCTAGAGGAAGCTGGGCTGCAGTTCTGGTTCTGGGCCTGTCTGGCCTGACTCCAATGTGGCTTCCAGTCAATCACTCTCTCTCCTGCTGGAGGACTGAGGCCTGTGCAGTCGCTGCCAGCCAGTGCAGTCCTCTTTGCCCCTGCTCCCTTCCACTGCTGCCTCTTTGCAGAGGCCTCCTGGCTCGCCAGCCATCACCATCACCATGACCTGAGTGCTCAGGTTCCAACAGCTCCTCTAGCACAGTGGGTCAGTGTCCAGGTGAACGCAGGCCAGCTACTGCCCTCTTCTTCATTTACGTTTTTCTTTTTTACTCTCTCTGTGGACTTCAGTTCTTACTTTAGGATCTGCTTGGGTCCAGGGCACCCACTTCCTTCCTCTTGTCTCCCCATGATGTTGTATTCCAGCATCTGGACTGTTTCTCTCAGAGAGGCTGTTCACTCTGCTGCTTACCATTCTGCCAAACCAGAAGCACAGCTACGTTTTGACCAAATATCATCTTTTTTTTTAGAACTCCACTTAGAGGAAACCAGAGACCTATCAGAAAGTTTACTATTACTGAGTTCTCCAATATGAATTCTATGTCCTCAAATAAATCACCAGCAAAATAAGTGCTCCGTAAGGCAGAAAATATTTTTTCTCAATTGAAAATAAGAATCAACTGGATATTGATTTTGAAATTTAGAATTATTTTCGGTTTTGATATGTTTGCACGTGTGTGTGTTCATTTTTTTTTTTTTTTTTTTTTTTTAGATATAGAGAGAAAAACAATACTGGTTTCCAAGTTTTATGTATAAAGCTGCTAAATAATCAATCTGGATTTTTTCAGGACATTAAAGCCCTTCAGTTGTTCCCCCATTATTGTTCTACTCTTGTCTGTGTCATATATTGATCTCAATTTTTTTTTAAAATAATATTCTGCCTTTTAAAAGCCCTTGATACAACCATTATCTTTAAAACATCAATAAAACCACTCTTCCACATCACTGACAGTGTCCATCTAACAGAATTTAGGGTACTCACATTCATTTTAACTGATAGATTTGACATGCTTTTGATTTGACATACTGCATCATTCTATTTCTATGCATAAATAAATGTTTTTTCTGGGCTTCTTTCTCCTTGGATTATACATAATCATAAATCCAATCCTTTTTCCTTTAGTGACTCATCCTGGCAATAAATCTTTCAGGTGCTATCTGACATGCCGTTAGGAGAGCCACTTTATCCAGACGGAACGGAGCTGCCTGCCGCATGTGACTCTTGTTTGGCTTTTGACCTAATAAGAATTCCAAATCCAGTTTTGTGCTTTACACACCTTTATGGCCTGATTGATTTTAAAGTTTTTTTCAGTTTCATTTATTCCCAAGACACTGGGTCATCATTTTAGACAACCTCAAATTTGAGTAATCTTTATACTGAAATTGTTCAAAGTCAGGATTGTTTACCAGATACATACTTTTCTAACAATTGGTACATTTGTTGAAATATTTCTATTATAAGTACACCATAAATTTTAATTTTTATCTCATATTTAAATTCAAATGAAGCTGGACATGGTGGTACACACCTGTAATCCCAGAACTTGGGCGGCTGAGGCAGGAGGATCATTGCAAGTTTGAGACCAGCCTGCACTACAAAGTGTGCTCAAATTCATTCTAAATGGCATAGTGAGACCTTGTCACAAAAAGACAATCAATCAATAAATGGAAATGAGTGCTGACATTACATATTGCATTATCTCTAAAATTTCAAAACTTGATTCCCTTCATGTTAAGTGTCTCTCATATGTACTAATTATGCTAATTTTCCTTGTTCTTTCCATTAAAAATATCTCACCATATTGGGTTGTATGAATAGGAGTAAGAAGTAAACAAGAGAAGAGATAAAAGAAAAAACATAACATAAGTGATTCAGAAGAAATATGAGTTAAATCTACAAGAAAAATAACAAAATGAGAAAACTCTCCAAAAATGACTGAAAAAATTTGAAGAGCTAAAATATAAAATATCTGAAAGTGGTTACATTCCAGAAGGAATGTTATGAACTTGACCAGCACTTGCCATGAAGTTGAATCAATCCAGATTTAAACCCAGATCCCTCAGACTTCAGAGTTCCAACTCCTCTTCAATTTGCTATCAAATAATTGGCCTCCTTCTTTAGTGACCATGTGCAGCCACAAACAAAACCCACTGGGTCTGCTGACAAATACAGTTTGCTCTCCTCTTTGTATCAGATCCTATTTTTTCTGATGGGATTTTAGTTTACTTCAAAAATCACATGAGCATTTTGCAGTTTAAATTTAGTAATATTCTTGATCTTATAGTTATAGACACACACCCAACTCTTCTATTTGATTCTACAATGGCCCCCTGAAATCCACAGTGGTTATAGTCCTGCAGCACCTGTGAATTGTGAAAATGTTTGAATTTTAGATTGGCTCAGAAGCATGCACATAAATGCTTTATTTTTATATAATATGTTATGTCTGCCACAGTTACGTAATTTAATAAAATACTAAGCATTTTGGTGGCATCTTAGGGATCTTAAGGCTTTCAGAAGAACAAAACTGATAACACTGCAGAAAGCTGCATATGAAGCAGCAACATGCTACCAGCCTGAAATGCTGATGCATATGCTTATGGATACAACAGAAATCAACAGCAAGGACTAAATATATTGCTCTCTGATTCGCTATTTGCAAACCTCCTGCCAAAAAATGTGGAAAATATTTCTGTGATATTGTGAGGTTCTAAGGAAAAATCCACGAATGACAGAAGCCACAAACTCTGAACCGCAACTTTGTGGACATGTACAGTCCTTGCTTATTGTGTTGGAATTCCTTCATTAGTATATATTTTTTTGTGGAAATTTTTGTCCTCTTTTTCCCACAAAATACCTTAAAGAAGATATACAGCCATCCATATTTCCTCAACATATCAGAAATTAAGTAACTGGAAGAGGGAAATTTCAGTTTACACTGTGCATTAACTAGTCATGACTCTATATAATTGCCTTCTGTGCCCACTAAACACAGTATATTTTGAGACTTGGTCTTTTATTGTTGCCAAAGCTGACCACAAACTAGTGAGCCCAGGTAATTCTCCAACCTCTGCCTCTCACATCCCTGGAATTACACCATGCACTCGCATGCCCAGCCCCAAACACTGTACCTATAGTCATTTCTCAGAACCACTGCCCTATGTAGGATTCTTACTGGGATTAATGATACCCCTCAAATCTTAATTTTATGGTTAAAATAAGTAGCTACAAAATTCCCCAGGAAACATAACCCTTTTTCCATCTACCATTATCCCTATTTCTTTCCACTTGAAAATTTTCCACAAAATATGTAATTCTGACAATTTTAAACACTATACCAGTTATGATACCCTGTGGCCACATCCCTGATAATGAACCTCATGTGGGTTAGTATGAAGTTCACAAGAGTCATGCGGTCTGAGTTTGAATCCACATTCTCCTTTCCAGTTCCTGTGTGTCTGTAGTTAAACTGGGAAACCAACTGTGCCTATTTTCATCCATACACAATACAGATAATGATAGTATTTTAAATAAGAGTACTTCATGGATTAAACACCCTTTCACAAAGTAGGTGCCACATAGAGAAGCATATAAGTCAGTGAGTGTTCCTGATGAGTTCCTACACAGCATATTTAGGAGAACAGGCTTTAAAAATAGAGTATTGTGGGATTGCAGCATCACAATCATTTGCTGCCGTAGGTGATTCTAAAAAGCTGTTTGCAGAAATACGAGTATAATTTTGTGTAAATTACAGATATTCACTGTGGAGGGTGAATTTGGCCTTTGGGTAAGTATAATTTGTTCTCACTATGTGGCTTTAGCATTTATGAGATGTGTGATTTGGCAATCTGACACTTGTTTGCTTCTTAGTGAGGTAGGATGGTAAGTTCACGTGACTCTTAAACTTGGTTAGACACTAAACCTGAGAAGCGCTGTTCAGCACCTAGGACAGCACCACACAGAGGAAACGCCTGTCGTGTGCCTGTGATCCTAACAGTGAGTTCTGCCTTGATACTGGCATTAGTGTTTCAGGGGAGGAGCAACGCCTTGCTTATCTTTTGCATTTTCTTTAATGGTTTGCCCAACCTTTCTACATGTTATTTTTATTTTCTCTTTGCTGCTTGGTATTCTTCTGGATGGTCTCCTTCTCTTGAATTTATTCTACTCACTATTCTATCCTATTCACTATTTAAATTGTCCTCTTTTTTATAAGTCTCATTATAAATACTGAGTTTACAAGGATCATAGAAGAAACCTGTCTGTACATAAAATCCATTCATCTGAACATGTAAATGATTTCAAAGAAAATTGAGTTATACACTTAAAATCATGTCTCCATCAGAGATCTACCACATAATTTATTAGTTTATCAATTTTAAAAGAAAATTAGTTAAGCTATTCTACCAAGAATATGACTAATCTAAATACCTGAAATTAATTTGATAAGCACATGCATTTCACTTTTTATTATGGATTTAATTAGAGTGGCTTAATGTAACCAACCACATTAATTGCAGCCAAAAGACAATTTTTAAAATTGTTGACCATGAATTATTAGTGTTGAGGTAAATTTGGGAGAATAATTTTTGCTCTAATAAATAAAATATAAACTACTAAAGTAGAGTCTATTAGAACAGAAGGAAGTAAAATAGTAGAAACAGAATTTAGCAGAATTTAACAATTTGTCATGGTGCATTAGAGGTGGTGTGTTGTTTAATGAAGCATTTGTTATTCCATGTGTGTACCAGTGTCATTATAAAACTTATATTTAAGACAAGGTCTCACCATGTAGTTCAGGTTGCTCTTAAACTCACTGTGTAGCCTAAGATGGAATTCACAGCAATCCTCCTACCTCAGCCTCCCAAGTATTTGGATTACAGTCATGCACCATCACTCTCAGCTATAAAATATTTTTTGTGTTATGTCAATTAGTATTAATATAATGAGCTTTTAGTGGGACTGAAAATTGAATGCACAGATAAAATTTGTGAATGGAACACACGTATCACATTTATGTGATCACCAAAATATAGTGAATTTTAAACTTTATTATTATATTGGTGCATATCAAATTGATTAATCCATGCAGGCAGGAAACTCATTTTCCAGGACAAATTTTTCTTGCTCTCTTTTTCTTTATTTTCTCAGAAAATAGTAATCTATTTGGCAATATTCATATTTTTAGTATGACCTAAATATTATGATATAGATTACATTTTTTATTAAATCATATACCATCACTCAATAAGAACTTACACTTAATTATAAAAATTTTGAGAATATATCACTTCAGGTTATCTGTTTCTGTTTATATTGAAAAGTAAGATATTGTTAGTGAGCCTATCTTATTTTTAAAGCCTGTTTGTTTGAATATATTGATTGCTTAATTGCTACAAAATAATTTTTAAAATTTTATGTGTTTATCAATGTGCGTAGTATCTAATGTTTACAGTGCTTGTGGGAAGTTGTTATATATACGTCATATATTTTAATTTGTTTTTTATCTGCTTCCCTTTCTTTCCCCTCTGCACCCATCTTGATTCCTCAAAGACCTGAAACTAGACATTTCATCTGACCTCCATGTCTACTCATTTTTATAGCAGCACAATCCACAAAGCTCAATTTTACAAGCAACTCGCATGTTCATCAACAAATGAATAGGTAATAAAAATGTGATAATTATATACAGTGACGTACTACTTTGTCATAAACTTGAACCATTTGTAGGAAAATTGACTCGCAGTGAGTACAATGTTAAATGAAACAAAAAAGACACGTATGTTTAAACATAGCATGGTATCTCTTATATGAGAAACTTGGACTAAAAAATAAAGAGCAGAATAAAACATAGGGAACAGAAGAGAATTAGAGCACTTTCAGAAGGGAAGGGGACCAAGAGAGGCAGGGACGGAGAAGAAGGGAAGGAACGGGGATGCTGCAAAGCAACTGGGTTGTGTCACGAACCCAGGCCCAAGGCACATGAAGAGTGTAAGCATTATGAGTTACAAGCACATGCAAAACTATTTTCAAAACCTTTGAAAATTATTTGTACCTACTTTTCTTAGTGAGTCCAGTTTTATGCCTTTTGAAATTCTGTTATTAGGTTCAGACACATTTGGAAATACTATGTATAATTCCTTAAATCGAATCCTTCACAATCACAAAGTGCCTACTTTACCTCTAATATTATTCTTTTATTTCGAGATTTAACTTATCTCGTGTTAATATATTGTCACTGTGGGGCTGGGGATTTAGCTCAGTGGCATAAGCGCCTGCCTTGCAAGCAGATAGCCATGAGTTAAATCCCCGGTACCAATAAAAAGGAAAAAGACTAAATATATATATATATATATATATATATATATATATATATATATATGTCACTGTATCTATTGTCACTGTCACCACAGTTATGGTTTTATCAGTACACTCCATTTTTCCTATTCTTTTCCTTTTAAAACAATTTTATATTTATGTATAAAATGCATTTCTTTCAACTATGGTATACTCTTACTTTATTTGATTTTAATTTTGTCTTATCTCTTACCTATCAACACAGGTATTGATATATTGTTTTTAGAAATGAATACACTAATATTTTCTCCATTTTCTGTATCTTTCCAACAAAACTTTTTGTTTTTCTTTTTGCCCATTTATTTTGGATGATCTAATCTTTCTTGGTAGCTCATCTTCACTGTATTGAAGTATTACCAAAATGTTAATTGTATTTTAGTGGTTGCTCTAAGGTTTACAAAATGCATCCTTAAAAATGTATCACATCTGGGCTGCGGAATTAGTTTAGTGTCATAAGTGCCTGCCTGTCAAGTGCATGGTGGTGAATTCAATACCTAGTACAAAAAAAAAAAAAGAAAAGGAAGAAGAAGAAGAAGAAGAAGAAGAAGAAGAAGAAGAAGAAGAAGAAGAAGAAGAAGAAGAAGAAGAAGAAGAAGAAGAAGAAGAAGAAGAAGAAGAAGAAGAAGAAGAAGAAGAAGAAGAAGAAGAAGAAGAAGAAGGATGTATCAAGTCAGTTTTAAAATGGTGGAGAAATGCCAGTCACCCAGCTTCTCCTGGATACAGTGTCTGGAGTCTGCAAACTAGTAGTTTGGAGAAGAATCAAAGTGAGAACTCAGGAACCAGAAGGCACGTGACAAAACAGAAATAAAAAGGATGAAATAATACAGAAGAAACAGATGACTAGTCAGAAGAAATACAGGAAACTAACAAATAGAAGACCAGCTATGGCGGTGCACTCCTGTAATGCTAGCTCTAGGGAGGCTGAGCCAGGAGAATTGTGTCAATTTCAAAATCAACCTGGGTTACAAAGTGAGCTCAAGGTCTATACTACAAAACAAGACCTTATTTCAACATGTCCCACCAAAAATAAATAAATAAATAAACAAAAAAAAAAAAAGAAAGAGAGAGAAAAAAGTAGAATCCCACCACAGAAAAACAGACAGGACTCTCCACAATGCATTGCCACAAATGGTCAGCTAGTGACCACCTGGGAGACAAAGTGAAACTAACAACTTTTCATTTATGGAGAGTCACACTGCAACTGAGAGAATCTGTGCCAGTAGGAACCTGCAGGGAAAACGTAGGATGCTGCTTCTATTGCGGAAAAGTGAGACCAACCCAAATGAAAGAGTCTTACTACTGAGGAAGTTGGAAGATAAACAGCTTTATTATGCCAGTGAGCTGATGAGAATCTCAATTCCAAATCATCATCTGTTTTGGAGTTAATAAAACACTTATATGTGTTAACAGGAAATACAAAAACAGCATGAAGTACTAAGAAGTCAAATAACAGGACTTTCTGTCGTTGGTTACATACTGTTTTGTCATATGTTGCTAGGCAGATTTGGTTCAAACAAATTATTTGGGGGCTTTCTAGCCTAAGGAAAGAAAGTCAAGGCAGGAGGAATGAATCACTGTCTTAGACTGAGCCAAGCTGTCTCTGAGTGCTAACTCCCTCGAACCTTGATAAAGGTTTACATAACAAGACAAACTTTTGTCTGAGTTACACTTAAATTCTGTGACTGGCATTGGAATGCCAAGACTAGCTGAATTTTCATACTTTTTAATTGTGGAAGCAGGCTCCACCTGCCTTTTTTTGTCTTTGAATATAGTGAGAGAATGACAAGTTTTAATATTTCCTGTGTGTTTACAATTTCCTTCATGCTTTCAGTGTGACCCTCCACAGTCAGCAGTCACTACATGACCTCAGTCCATTGTCTGCTGCCAAAATTGTGTAGCAAAGACCTGGCTGGTGTACCACTGCAGCAGAGGGCTCAGTATTTTAGACTGGGTCCCAGAGTACCATTTTGGCTCCAAGACACGATGCAAACTGTCAGCTTCCCAGAGTGGATGAGGCAAGGCAGACAGCTGATGATCAGACAGCAGATTGGAAGAATTCCCACTGAAGGGCTGGAGCTGTGTAACAGAGACCTGTCCCCAGGTTCAGATACAACCTGGGTTACACAGGATAAGGAGGTCACAATGGCACCTTGTCCTCACTATTAATAAATATCTGCATTCAGCTCTGTTCTGGGGTGGGCTGCTACCTTAACAGAGAAACATCTTATCTTGAGCTCTGCTTCCTAATTCTAGGCTGCGGAAACAATGGCATGTCTAAAACAATAGAAAACTTTCTCCTGTTTATTTGTGTATTTTAGTGTTTTGGTCTCCTGTTTACTTTCCTCTCCATTTTTATTATTTTCCTCTTCTTTTTTCTGTATGTGTGTGTCTTTGTGCTGCATTTTTCTTTTAATTAGTCTATTTTATTTCTTTTACTTTTTTCCAAATTTTTTACTTGATTTTCTCTGCTCTTACCTTTCTTTTTTCTACTTTTCATTCTGCTCTTTCCTTTTGTCTCTCTTTAGCATTTTCTCTAAGCTTTATATATAGTCGTAGCATCTTTCCCCATCTCCATTTCTTAATACCTGTTTTACAGCCATCTAAATACATAATGAATTTCTGCTATTCAAATCCTTTGCCCCTATTTATGTCCTCCTTCCCATAGCACATAGAAGAAAATTTAAGAAATTTTAAGTAAAACAACATTTTTTCTTTTCTTTCTCCCAAGTATGCTCCCATCAAATTACTATTGAATGTTTTCTTTTTATGACTAGAAAAGACTCACCAATTATATTTAGTGCATATTAACTGTAGGGCAATACTTGGGCTGCTGGGTTGCTTACATTATAACTGTAGATTTCTTCTCTAGGCTTAAGAGAGATCCAAATTGGGTCTTATGGTGTGTTATTTCTCAGCTTGCCCTCATAGATACCACTGTGATTGATTTGATTCCATACAAATATTTCTGACTCAGTAGACAATTTCATGCCAGTGACTCTGTCTGCTGAATCCACCATTACTCCAAAGAAGAACAGCAAGAGTTTGTAACCCAATAACATGAAATGGATCAGACTCTGTAAAATGCCTGCAACATGGTTGAAAGAAGTCCTCATTGCAATGGATGGATCAGAAGAGTTATTGGGGTGAGCGCTCAGACTCTCTGGCAAAGAAGCTGTAGGTGAGTGGCGTATGCACTCTTTAATTGGAATATGCAAACTTGTCCTCCTCAAATACTTTATAGGTTCAAGTTTCTGTTTGTATCTTAATTTATTTAATGATGTGGGGTTATTTATTCTTTTATTATTTGTGCTTAGTAGGTTTTTGCATTTGTGTATTTTCCCTTCCATTGGCTCTAATTTAAGAGTCCAGTTCTCTCCCCCATCTCTGCTCCCCATTTAGTTTCTTCACCTCAAACCCCACAGCAGCACTATTACCATACTTATTCTTATCCAAAAACATCAGTTCTGCCTCTCAGTGTTATAATTTTCCATACCTAGGTCCTCCACAGTCATTCATATCTTCTCTAGTATTAACCTTTTATCCTGC
Source organism: Cavia porcellus (assembly GCF_034190915.1). NCBI lineage: Eukaryota > Metazoa > Chordata > Mammalia > Rodentia > Caviidae > Cavia > Cavia porcellus. The sequence goes on along the minus strand of NW_026947513.1, from coordinate 41,340,682 downwards.
CTATCCTAAGCTTTGTCTCTTACTTAGCTTACCTAGCCTATTTTCCTCCCTATCAGCAAGTTCTTACAACTATGCAGCTTTCTTAAACCACAAAGTTAACCTCATCCTCCTCCTATATCTTGCCTTTCCTCCTCACAAAAGTCATGTAGTACTAGCCACTAAAGTACTAACCACACAGTACTTACCATTCACCTCAACTGAAAGTACTTCAATGGAATCAGACAATGCATCCAACGTCTCTTCTCATCTAACCCTAACCTCCTTTACAAACTCCCTGAGTGACTTACACTCCTCATCCAACTACCTTCCTGCCTTCATTTTCCACTTCATCTAAACTTATTGCAGGATAATTACAAATAATAAATGTTCATAGTGTGCACAGAGGATAGACAATGGGAAGATTTAAAATTGAAATGAGTACAACATGGCAGTGTAGCGTGATGAGTGGGTGTTGTTATAACCAGAAGTAACTCTTTTGGCAAAATATAATAATAAAAATAGAGTGATAGAATCCAAATCACTGACAGTAAATAACAGAAGGAGTAAATACTAATATTGGATGTGCAAAACTGAAAAGTATTCATGGGGAGGTAACATCTTAATAAAAATCTCCATGTAAGTTGCAAGCTCTTTTCAGTCTTTTAGTTCTTAACACACAGTACCCCTTAAAATAGAAGGGTAATAAAATATATGTATACATAAATTTTAAAAATGCCAGTTCACATAGGAGTAAGAGGAAACAAGACAAAATAAGACCCCTAAGGCCTACTAAGGTTCTCCAGGCAGAACAAGTGGTCACAAAGAGACATAAAAGCAAATATCAGGCAGTAGAATTTAGGGAGCCTTGAAGCTGGAAATTGACCACACCTGAGGGAGCTGGCCAGCCTGTCCAAGAACAAAGAGTGCCTGAGAAGAGCTGCAGAAACAAGTGACTGCAGGGCCCAAAACATCAGGCCCTCAGGTTGCTTTGCATGCAGATTACTAAGCAACAGGGTATTGTGTGACATTAACTTGTTAAATGTATAAATGTACCCACAGTGAAGGAGCAGCTCCTTTTTTCCATCCTGGGAGTAAGGGCCCTGCCTGAACCCAGGTTTCATCTCTATTTTCTCATCTTCGTCCAGTCCTTCACCCTAGGAACCCTAAATACTGCACAGGGCATGCCAAAATTTATAGAAGAGTCGCAGAAACTTGATGAGTTCAAAGAGGAACTGAACTAAAAGTTCATAACAATTTTATGCAATATGCTATGGTTAATTTGGGAGAAATATATTTTAAAAAAACTGGAGGGCCTAACCAACACTACTCAAAGCGTGAATGACAGATTCAATGAAGATATAGAATCTGCAAAAACGTGTGTCACAAAAATGCTTGAAATAAAAAATTTACACAATTCCTAAATTGCAGAAATCACCAATGAGAAGACAATATCTTAAAATGAGGACAGAAGAGTGAATTATGATGAAATGCTCAAAACAAATAAGAGAACAACAAATGATTATGTGACAGATATTAGATCACAATAAGAAGACAAAACTAAGGCTCATTGAAGTTGGAGAAAAACTACAAGATGGCACAGATGAAAAAATTTCCCAATATAAGGAAATTTTAAAATATAAATAAATGATAGTTACAGAATATCAAACAAATATAATCAAAAATAAACTCACCAAGGTGTATCCTTATTAAATTACCAGATATCAATAAAAACATGGAATTTAAAAGCAGTCAGGAAAAAAACAACAAAAAAACCCACATATATAAATAAACCAGTTAGAATCATACCAGAATTCTCACCACAAACATAAAGCCCAGACAATCTTAAATCCCAAATAAATCCCAACCCAGATTAACTAATTCAGTGAAGCTATCCTTCAAAACAGGTGGAGAAATAAGGCATTTTTGAGAAAAATAACAGCCCCAAAGATATGAGTGCCAAATCAGCACAAGAGAAAATACTTAATACCATTCTTCAAGAAATAATGAAACCAACACAGTTAAAAGCATGTAAGAAATGAAAACTCAAACTAAAGCCAGTAGATAAGCAACAGCAAAATATTAGGAAAAGAAAAACAAAAGATTCATCAGCAGAAAAAAGAAGGCAATTATAGTGAAGAATCAACACACATCTCTCAACATTAACAACCTCAGCTTTCCAAGTAAAAGACATGGAGTAGCAGACTGGATTAAAAAAAAAAAAAAAAAAAAAAAAAAAAACAATTCAACAGTCTGTTGTATGAAAGCAACTCATTGAATTCAAAAAAGCTACTTATGAACTAAAAATTAGAAGATGGAAAACAACATTTCATGAAATACAAGTCAGAAAATAAGCAGAGATAGCAATTCTAATAGCAGACACAGTAAGCTTCAAGCTAAAACTGATTAGAACTGACCAAAAGAATAATACTTAAGGGAATACTCCAAAAAGAAGAGAAAACACTGATAAACATATATGCACCAAATACTGAAGCATCTATCTCAATACAATAAATATTGTTAAAGTTAAAGGTCAAACAAACACTAGCACAATTAAAGTAGGGGATTTTAACATGGAATTTTTGCAATGAGATAGCTCAACTGAATGAAAAATCAATAAAGAAATATCAGGGCTCAACCACATCTGAGCATAGGGACTTAATGGATTATTCAGAATATTCTACTTCTCTACATGATTATACACTCTTTTCAGTATCACACAGTATTTTTTTAAAAGTTTGCATACTATACCACAAAGCCTGTTTTAGTTAATATACATAAATTGAAATTATGTGATGTGCACTATAGGACTATTGTGCAATGAACATAGAAGTCAATGACAGCAAAAATTTCAGAAAACACAAAATTCCTAGATAATTAGCAACATTCTTCTATGAAACCCATTAGTTACAGAAGAAATAAAAAATATATAAAAAAGAATGTGGAATTCAATGAAAATTGCTTTACAATTCAAATAAACTGTTGTGATGTTATAAAACTAGTTGTAAGAGGCAAATTCATTACAGTCAATGTCTCCATAAGAAAAACAGAGCAAGCCTAAATAAATAACCTTGTGAGGAAACCATATACCCTTGAGAAATAACAGCCCCAAACCAAAATTAAGAAAGGAACTTACAAAGAAAAAAGCAGAAATGAATAAAACTGAGAGTAAAAATACTGTAAAAAATACTAGTCCACTAATTGAAGAGTTGGTTCTTTGAAAGAATAAATAAAATATGTAAACTCCAAGCCAGACTTACCAAGATAAAGTAAGAAAAGACTGACATTAATCCAATGAGAAATTAAAAGAGTGCAATCACAATATACATGATGGAATGCAAAAGATAGTAACTACTTTGAAAAATTATATTTGAGCAAATCACCAAATTCTGAAAACATGGACAGATTCCTGAACACATACAAGCTACCAAAGCTACTCAAGAAAATATAAAATATAATAATTCAATAACAAGCAATGAAATCAACAGGTAATAAATAATCTACCTACTAAAAAAGCTCAGGCCCTGCTGAATTCTGGGAAAAGAAACCTTTAAAGTTATTATATTACCAATACTTTTCAAAATCTTGAAAGAAATTGAAAGGAAAGGAGTGCTCCCAAACTCATTTACGGAAGCACGATTCACCCGGATCCCAAAACATGATAAAGATTCAACTGAGAAATAAAATTTTAGGCCAGTTTTCTTTGTGAATTAGATTCAGAAATTCTCAACAAGTTATTAGCAAATAGAAAGCAGTACATCAGCAAAAAGATTATGAGATAGAAACCCAATGAGATGAAAATTATGAAAATAATGCCATTTATAGTAGCTCGAAGAAAAAAGAAATAACTAGGTTAATGTATATGAGTGAACCTAAACAGAGAAGTGAAAGACTGCAAAGCACTCTGAAAGAGGATATCACGGGGGACATCAGAAAATAAAAATTGTCCCTTGCTCCTGGATAGGCAGAACCAACGTTATCAAAATGACCATACTCCTAAAATTTTACAGATTCAATGCAGTGCCAATTAAAATCCCAACAGCAAAATTTAATGATCTTGAAAAAGCAATCCCAAAATTCATATACAACCAGAAAAAAAACCCAGGACAGCAAAAGTAATTTGGGGTGAAAGAGGAAAGCCGACAGTGTGGCAATACCTGACTTCAAGATATACTACAAAGCTATGGTGATAAAAACAGCATGACACAAGAACAACAATAGACACATGGATTGATGAAAGGCAATTGATAGAGGATGAGAAACTTCCTCAATGCATTGAGCTGTTTGATTTTTGAGAACAGGGCCAATAGCAAGTGTTAGAGGAAAGACAGACTATTCCATAAAGTTTTGCTGGGAAAAGTGTTATCTATTTGCAGAAGACCCATATCTCTAACCAGATGCTAAAATGAAATAAAAAATGGATCAAAGCTATATAAAAAAACTGAAAACACTAACCTACTGGAAGATAAAATAAATAAAACACTTGAAGTTATAGTTGTAGAAAAGGATTTTCTAAACAGAACTTCAATTGCATAACAAATAATAGCAGGGATTATCAAATGGAATTGCTAATCAGACTAAAAACTTATGTATGGCAAAAGAATGAATCAATTAATTGATGTAACAATGATAGAAAAACGCTTTTGTCAGCAAGAATAATATCTAGAACGTACAAAGAACTCAAAATATTTTAAATCACATAAAGTTTCAGTCAAGAAATGATGAGGAGAAATGAACAGTCACTTCACAGAGGAAGAAATACAAATTGTCAACATATAAATTTTAAAAATTCCACATCTCTAGCCTTTAGCGAAATCCAAAATCAAACAACTCTAAAATTCTGTTACTTCAGAGAAAAATGGTAACTGTTAAGAAATCAAACAACTACAAATGATGATGACAAGGCTTCTGTGCAACAGGAACCTTCCTACCTCCCGATAGGAATGTAAAGTGGCCCAGCCATTATGGAGATCAGCATGAAGATTTCTCATAGAACTGAAATTAGAAATTCCATGTGACTTAGTAATTTCCCAGCTTTGTATCTTTCCCAAAAGGTTAAGACATCATATTACGAGGATACATGCATATCAGAACTTATAGCAGCACGATTTGTAATAGCTAAATCCTCAAAGCAGCTCTTGTATTCATCAGCAGATAGCTGGATAAGGAAAATGTGGTATCTATACATAATGGAACTCTGCTCTGCTATAAGGAATGACAAACTTGAGACGTTTGTGGGACAATGAATGTACCCAGAAACTGCAGTGATGAATGAATAGACGCACAAGCGTAAAGACCATATGGTCTCTCTCGGTTGCATGAGGCAAAATTCAAACACACGTGAATAAAAAGGACAGCAGAAGGAGAAAGGAAGATAGGTCTTTCTGTAGGGAAGGGGTCCAAGGGAACCAGAACAAGGGGCAGGAGGACAGGAAAGGGGGGATAGGTAGAATACAGCTATGCCATGTATAGGACCCTAATAATGTCAATGAATAAGCAACATGGCCCATCACATGAGTTAAGACTAATAATGTCACAAGAATGAAAACTGGGATTAGCTGAATTAGACAAGGAGAAAGAAAGGGAGAGGAAAGGAGAAGGGACTTTATACAAAGAAACAAGCTGCAGTATGTACTATAATGGCTCCCAGAGATGATTGTAAACTGCAAGTCCTACAAATATTCAAATTTTTTAAGTTAAAGAAAAAAGATGAATTATTTAGAATAACTGGCCAGTCATAGAGAATTCTCCATTTCCACATTTACATCAGATCAAATATCTTATATAAAGTCAGACAATACGGGAAAAAAAAAAAACTAATCTACTACATCACATTTAAGGTTACAAGATTAATTTATATTCAGTAGTTAAAAATGATTGAAATTAGCCATAATAAAATTACAATTATAATCTCCCATACATTGGGCATTATTATCATATATCTTAATTGTACAAACAATATAAATCCCCCTTTACTGTGGCAGTTTTTGTTTGTTTTACATTAATTTGTTTTATACTTCCATTCAATAAAATACTCTTGATTAGCACTTTTTTCTTTAACAGATCTACTTTTATTCCTCATATTCTTGTAAAATTTACAAGATTAAATTTACCCTGATTACATTACCATTTATTTCTTATAGTGTCATTTATTAGGTAAAAAACAGTCAAATCCCTTTTACTCAGCTCTATTTTACATGAAAATCTTAATTTCATAGTTGCACCATCATTTTAAAGGACATTTTTGCTGGTTATTGAATTTGGGTGGAGCAAAACAATTTTTTTTCAATTGTGTGAGTTTGTGCATGCATACTTATGTGTGTGTGTGTATGTATGTGTGTGTGTATGTGTATGTGTGTGTGTATGTACGTATGTGTGTGTATGTGTGTGTATGTATGTGTGTGTATGTGTGTGCATATGTGTGTGTATGTATGTGTGTATGTGTATGTGTGTGTATGTGTGTATGTGTGTGTATGTATGTGTGTGTGTATGTGTGTGTTTGTGTGTGTGTGTGTGTGTGTGTGTGTGTGTGTGTGTGTGGTGCTGGGAATTCAACTGCTGTACTGTGTTATGTTTCCCGCCATTTTTAACTTTTTATTTTGAGACAAGATCTTGCTAAGTTGCTGAATTTAGATTTTTAGGAAAATGTTTATAACAAAAATTTGGAAGATGTTTGATTCCTTCGTCTTTAAATGTTTTGCGGCCCATTTTCTCTCTGACTTGTATGTCCATAGAGTCTCCTTATATTGTCTCACACGTTACAACCAGTTTTATTGCTATTAATCTACCTGTTTTTCCCCTCAGTTCTCCAGACTGAATTTCTCTCAATCAGACTCCAAGACTGTTGACTCCTTTTGTCATGTCTGATCTACTTTTAGTTCAACACTCTTAGTTTTTCAAATAGTGCAACCAAAGTTAGGCTTGTCTTTGTGATGTAAAGATGACAATAAAATGCCATTATCAAATGTTATATACCAGGCCTCTGGAAATCAGATTTCTTGGCATTGTGGACTGAGTAATAAAGAGGACTTTTCTGGGCATTATGGGGTGTTCAGTATCTTTCTTGGTGTCTACATACTACTAACAAAGAATCCCCTCTTTGGGTTGTAACCACCAAAAACAACCAAAAGACTTGACCTCTTTGGATGAAAGTTACTTTCATTTTATACAACACCAGGTTTTATTATTAGTGTGTTTATATTGATAGCTGAATTTTCACTGAGCAAAAAATCAGTTTTTTTTTTTAAACTGGAGGAATTAAATTTAATTATGAGTGAATTGCAAAATTAGTCAATGCACAAATTTGAATTGCATATTTAAGAACCTAATTTAATGATGTCTTTGAAGGTAATTATTCTAGAATTGACTCCCTGGGGTTTTTTTCAACATGGGTTAGGAAACACATGACTTCATATTTAAACTGCAATTGATCACAAATATGTCAGATGCAGAAATATCACTAACTACACACACATATTCAAACCCCATTCCTCTTCTCTGTGATCCACCTGCAAAAATATAAAGCTAGAAATGAGGAATGACTTGAAGGCTACACTTAGTACATGGCAAACTGTGTGCTGCTATGTTTGCAGCCCAACTGTGAATCTGTGGATCTGACCAGGTGACTTATTATAGCTATTTAAATTGGGGAATCAGTAATAAAAAGTCACTACTTAATTCATCTGCTTTTCTGCAATACTAAGCATACAATCTTGTTTAAAAATTCTAGGATGATGTCATCTGATGCTTGTGCCCGGTGTGTGGGTTGGGTGAATGAGTGTGTTTGATATGTGGTAGCCCATGTGTGCAGGTGTATTCACAGATGTCTGCTACATCAATGTCTCCCAACTGTGATCTATGCTGTCAGCATAGATTTTAATTTGATTATGTTAGCTAAGAAAGGACATTAATTGCCTTTTTCAATTGAATGCAGTTCTGATAATTGGATTTGCATATGTGCACATACTGAAATCTGTTTGCTGATAGTATGATAAAATAATGAAAAGTATAAAGAATAAGCTCTCAAATAAATTTTGTTTCTAGATAACATAAAAAGCAGACAAGTGGATAAAAGTAGAGCATGGATTTCCTTTGTGATTAGAGAATCAAGGCACTACTCCTTTAAGGGTAAAAGAAAAAATTAGTGAACAATAATCATGTGGATTATATTTTTTTCTTTGTAAGACAACAATATTCAGAAACTGAAAGTACACAAATTTCTGTCATATTTATACATTTATTGAGATTCTACCACTACTTTATAGTACCGTATCAAAACTTCCCCAATCAAAATAAACAGAAAAAATATTTACTATCAAGACATATTCAGTGATCAATTCATTGAATGTTTGTATGGTAAAAACTAAACTGTAAAAATGTGAACAAGCATAACATGGCTGAATCCTAAAAATTTTCAATACACATTGACTATATGTTAACCTGCATTTCATGACAAAAGCAAAAGACTGGTACTTAATAATTCTACAGTTTTCTTCCCCTGTATCATGTTCTATTACTCATTTATGAATTATGACAATCCATTTTTAAAAAATCGTCATGTCACAACCTAACTGAAACATATCATAGATCATAAAAATATATAACAATAATTTTGACTGAAAGTGTGATCAAGTAAAATATTCTATCAGCTAATGCACTGCTTCATGTGCTGCTTCCTGCTGATAAAGAATAAATAAAACACATGAAAAGACTTTGAATCTCTTCAGAAGAATCAGTGAAGCTGACGAATGTTCTGTGTATTAGCAGCATACCGAATACTGCAAACCAGCATCCTACAGTTTCACGTTCCTTTTTGTCTCTGTATTTTAATTACTTTTGCTGATGATAACACAGGACTGAGCAGTCAGAAGGCTTCTCTCCTACGGGTTAAAATTTGCATGTTCTGGGTTCAAGTTTCAGCATTGCCACTCAATGTCTCAGTGGCTGGGTCAACAGGAATTTAGCCCACGATAGAATCCACTTGTATAGGTTAAATGGTGAGAGTTTTAGTGCAGGGACCTAGCCCCACAGATGATGACAGCAATGTGAAATGAAAGGGACAGTAAGTTCTCCCGGTTCTCCGGGGACCTAAGGCCAGAGGTCAGCGAGTGCAAGTTCTACTGTCCAGAGGAATTGTGGTGAGGGCAGAATCCTGGTCAGGGCCGGGGAATCACAGACCAGGTGACAAGGGGAAGGGGAGAAAGATGGGGCAGAGGGGAAGGGCAGAGGGAACCGCTTTCTCTCTCCTCCACTCCCTCTGCTCCTAGTAATGTCTTATGCCTTCATCCCATCCAGAACCCTGCAGACCGCAGAGAGCAGGAAACAGAGGCTGCAGTTCAGGACTCACAAGGCAGCGTACAAGAAGGTTCTGCAGAAAGACAGAACCTCGAAAGCTTTGTATTGTCCCATCTACAAACCAGAACCACCTCAAAAGTTTACTGTCAGGATTAATTTATGACCATGTCCTGAGCTTTGCAAAGTGTCCTGAAATTATTACTATTACTGAAGGAAGTCAGCAGTTCTATTTCTGGGGTTGTACTTGTGATTTCTCTCTGACTTTGGATATGGCACCCACCTGAAATCATCAATAAAACTTCAGTAATATTTTGAGGTATACAAGGGTCAATGAGAATGTGAAATATTTTGAATTTTTTAAAATTTTGAAATGCAAGGTTTGAAATGACTAGAGCACCACGAAAGAAAGGTCAAGCTTTTCCTTTTCACAAAAACAATGGGAAAGTGCCTCAGTCTGCTTTTGAAGAAGACAGATAAAAATTATTAATAAACACAGTAAAACAACATTTAGAGTCTTAGATATGATTCTAAAGGCATACAGAAAATAAATCATCACTAAAACCTACAAAAATTCCTCAAGAGAGGAATGAGAAGCTGCAGCATTTGCCCTCCGTCCTCCTGACAGCCACACCTCTGCCACACTAGTGTGACTGAAAGCTCCTCCCCTATAGGGTTGTGACATCAGCATGTTGCATTTTGTCTCCTGGTTGCCTGTTAAAGAGGCTGTACTCCTGAGCACATTCCATGTGTGGCACCAAGGCTGTTACCGAGGATCAAAGTGCTGAAAGGGTAGGAATAATGTCCACTCACACTATCTTGTTCATAGTGTGGAGGGTCTATGCCAGAATAAGAAGACAAAGAAGACCCAAGGCTAAGGCTACCACTCCTTCCACTAGCTGCCCAGCAACTACAGCAGGAGTGACCCTTAGAGAAAAGTAAATCATAGCCCTGTCCATTTTCAGAGCCATGGTTTACGTGTTTTGCTTAAGCAGAGAGGCAGGCTATGAGGCAGATCTTGGAGTTCTTTCCAAAATAAAATAAAATAAAATAAAATAAAATAAAATAAAATAAATAACAGTGGCAATAAAATTATGAGTCAAATCTGAGTATTTTCTCAAACACAATGGATGGTACAGTAAAAATATACTAAAAAGAAATGATTGTATATATTGGAGATGGGATTAGCCAGCTTTTGCCTATCTAGGATATCATGCTTGATGCCTTACACCCACAATTTAAAGGAAAGGAAATTTATTTGGCTCATGGTCTCAGAGGTTTTAGTCCATGGCTTAGTGAATCCAAGAGAGGGACACTGCGACACAGAAGAGATATTTACTTGATGCCAGGTGGAAAGCAAAGCAGGACAGATCTAGGAAAGAAGTCATCAAGGATCAGAGATAGTGCTCAAGGTCAGGCATCCATGATCCACCTGCAGCCCTCAGAAGAAAGCTTCACTGCTCCTCACAGCAGCCGATCCTTTCATACAGAGAAATAAGAAAGTTTTCATGCAATAAATGGAGCAACAAAAGCTTCTGGAGAGAGCAATCACACATCAAGTTTAAGGAATTCAAAGGGACTGTGTTAACTCTTCAGTATGCTAATAAAAAGAGATTATTTTACAAAAGAGTCTTATTTAGCTCACAATTCTGAAGGCTCAAAGACCAAAGAGCATTTTTCAATTCAGACGATGCCACTCTCTCACTGCATCACTAAGTAGTAGAGAGCATGAGTGGTAGAGCAGGACTGGACCCAAGAATCACCTCTCCCTGTCAGGAGCTGGGAAAGGAAGAATGATCCTGGGTCGTTCCATAGCAAATTTTTCACGGGAGCTATTAAGAGGTCACGGGGCAGTGACTTCATACCCCAGTGCCCCGAGGATCTCACACAAGGCTCTCCTGAAACCGTCCTCTCTTACCTAACATTACCATGCCTGCAGCCAGGTCCCTCACCACATAGATCCCTGGGAGACACTCAAACTACTTTCAAATCATTGCAGAGGCCGTTACAAACATGTTCAAAAAGGAGAAGAACATGTGTTGATGAGGTCTTCTCAAATAGAGAATGTCAGGAAAATTATATGTTGCTCACTAAATAAATGAAAGTACCAGGGTTAAGAATTAATAACTAAAATAGAGGGGGGAAAACTTCATTAGGGACACATTGTTAGATTTGAACTGGAAGGAGAATCAGGAAACTTGAATGTAGAATTATTGAATTAGAAGAATAAAAAGTACAAGAACGATGAAAACTGAAAATATAGAACAGTAGTAAATGCTTTAAATATAGTCCGTGAGAATTCCAGGAGAAGGGAGAGAAAAAGAAATAGAAAAATTATTTTTAAATTAATGGCTGAACATTCACGAAATTTGATGGAAACTAGTAATCTACCTATCCAAGAAGCTGAATAGAAACAAGGTAAACACAAAGACCCACTCCAAACACATCATAATAAAATAGTGAAAGTCCAAGGTTTGGGAAAAGTATTAAAAGCTTCAAGAGGTAAAACAAAGAATTCTACATAAAAGAAAAACCTAAAATAGCAACTTACAACTAAAACTAGACCCATGTCTATCACCATATCCTAAATTAAAATCTTAATGGGTGGTATTTTTATACACTGGAGTACTACTCAGCTATAAAGGATGATCACATTGAGATATTTATAAATAAATGGGCGCAGCTTGAGACCATATTCATAAGTGAAATAAATCAAACTCACAATTATAAATACCGAATAGTTTCCCTAGTGTAAGAAATGGTAAGAATACATAAAAATATGTGGTAAACATGATTCCCCGTTATATTGCTTTGAAGCCTTATAATGTTTTCATTAGTTGGAATGGTTCTGTTCTGGGTTGTTTGATTTTATTGTCTGTGATGCTATGAATAGTTATTTGGGAGAAAAGAAGACTATAATAGCTAGTGCTGATATATCATCTTATTTTGAAGTCCCATGAAGCTTTTGTTCTTCTGTCTCCATTTATCATGTTGTATCTTATTGGATTTTATTATATGTGATAGTATAAACAAAATTTTTAGAGACAAGAAGATAATATGGAAACCATTGTTCGTTTTCTGTTTGTTGGTTCTAAATACCCTGTAATACTTTCATTCTCTTGAATGATTCTACATTGTCATATTGTGTTTGATGCTATAATATATGAAGTTATACTCAAATATTTCAAGGAAAGAGACTCTATGGTATCTCCTGTTGCAGTTATCTTGTGGTGAAGCACTGTGTTGCTTAGGTTGTTCTGTTCTGATCTGTGCTATTGTGTTGTTGTGTCCTCTTTTATCTTAATCTCCTTCTTTCTTTGAATTTTCTTAATAAAAAAAGTAGCAGCTTACTCCTCTTCAGATAGCAGAAGTTAGAAAGGAAGGAAATATCATATTCACATGCTCAAAGAAAAAAAAATTATAAGCAAATAATCTTACTTAAAGCCAGTAAGACTAGCTTGTATAATATTGACATACTCAGATTGAGAAATTTTTGCCAAATAGTCTTAGTGAGAAATACAAGAGTAATTTTTTCACATATTAAAAACAAGAACTAACTCCAATCAGTAACCTAACTTTCCACCACAAGATACTGGTGGTCCTACCTAGGCAACTATACAAAATAAGGAAGTAAAAAGCATTCTTTTAAATTTGAATAGGAAGAAGTAAATCCCATCTCTATGCAGAAGTTACAAAATCTCCAGTCTGCAATATCCTAAGAGAAAAACTGAAGAAAACTTTAGAACTTGTATATTATTTCATCAATCTAAAAAGTCAATTTTGTTTCTGCACTTGGCAGTGGAAAAATTCCAGAAATAGTAAGTAAATATTCCATTAGCGATTAGATTAAAAGAACAAATTACAGAGACAGATTTATCGATATGAAATTTGTGCACTAAAAGCTAAAACACATTGTAAGAAATCATAGAACTCAATAAATTGAAATTAACCCTGTACTCATGGATTTGATATTGTTAAAATTGAAACTTATTTACACACTTAATCTTTTATCAAATAACTGGTTTCCTTATGAATAATGATAAACAAATTTGAAAATGTATGAAAATCCAAGAATCCAGAATATTCAAAACATTCTTAAAGATGATCAAATTTAGAGGACTCACAATTCTTAATTTCAGAATGTACTTCTCAGTAATAGTTATGAAGGCCTTGGAAACCAGACCAGGTAGCAGATGTCTTCAATCCCAGCACTCAGGAGACAGAGCAGGAACACGAGTTCCAGGATAACTTGGGTTACATAGGAAGATCCTGTCTCAAGAAACAAAACAAAACAAACAAACAAAGAAAAAAAAAAGCAATTCAAAATAGACAATGTGACACCAGCATATCAATAGAACTAAACATCCAGAAATATATGCATATGTCTAATGTCTGTTGATAATCTAGAAAAAAATGTCAAGAATATTCCACTGTGAGAGGATTTTTCATAAATGTTTCTGGATAGGTTGAATGCCCATATCTGAATAAAGATGGATGAAATTACTATAATTCCATTTATATGAATATTTTCTGAAGTGGGACATCTATTAAAAAGTAGCTTGATGATCAGTTAGGGCTGGTGGAAAATAGGGACTTGGGGTGAAACAGAGTGATTTCATAGTGAAGAAAATATCTTAAATTTGATTACAATTATGACTACACAACTCCAAATATACTAAATTATAATAATAATAGTAAAACAATTTATTATACATTTGTGTGACTTGCAAATTGTATCTCAATGAACCTGATAAATTAGGAAGAAACATGTTTTCATAAATCTTAAAAATTTTTAAAAGCAAGAAAGATACCATTTATTACTTTGTTGCTTTTTTGAAATATAAAGTAATAACAGTAAAATAATAATAGCTACTTGATAGAGATTCTTTAACATTTAAACATATGCATTCATGGTCTGATACTGACTTTTTGTTAGAACTAGATGATTTTTTATTAAAAAAATTCAAATAACCAAACTTAAAGCTCAAGAAAGAAAACCTACACACCATGCTCTGAACATGCTAACCTTTAATTCTGATCCTTTTCCTGCATTTGGGAATGTGTGCTTTTCCCACAGCAGGACAGTTCAAACACCAAGAGGCAGATTCAGCTTTGAATTTTCTGGCTTTCATGTGCACATGTCTTAACCTTAATATCTCTTGAGTTTATTTTGCAAAAATTCTGTTTATCTAACATTAGTACGTGGCCTAACCAGAAGTGTCATAAGAATGCATAAATTGCAAATGCATAGCACAGAAATGAATATTTGAACTTGTTTCAAAGCAGTGGAACAATTTGATCCTTCTAATCCAGTTTACTTTTTTTTTTCCCTGAGAGAAAAGGGCATGGTTATCTAGGATTTATTTCATCTGCAATTTTCACATGACAAAATTTACTTTTAAGTTTAAAATGATGTTGTTTTAGTCCCTGGTGTCTGAGTGTGATGAGAGTTTGGAAAGCAGACAGAACTGCAGACGTCTAATCTTGGCATGGCATTTGCTTTCCATTTCTGCTAGTGGCCCGGTGGGATAGTACTGAATGGTAAAACATTCAGAGGCACCAGGGTGTAGAGCTGATTTCTTTTGTAGAAAGAGGCAAGCGAATTTGAAGTCCAATGACATTTGTCTATTTTTAAGATTATTGTTAGTATTATCTTTTCTCTTTGGCTAAAGAGCATTGATTTCAGCCCATCAAAACACTGAATGTAGGAATGTACTATTTCTGGAAAACAGGAACTGAATCCCTGATTCGTGAATATATTATGCTGCTGTCATCAATGAAGTGCGGCCTGATCACATAGCATAAGCCACTCCCTTTCCTCTTTTTCTTGATGCTGTGACTTCTGAATCTCTGGAAATAGTACATCCTCCTTCCTTTTTTTTAGGAATTTTAAAGAAACATTGGTAATTTAATACATTACCAGCCATTTTATGTGCAGCACAGATTTAAAATGCTACCAAGAAGTTACTATAAAATATTTGCTTCTTATTTAATAATACCAATATATTTTCAAAATTCATTAGATGCAAAAAATCACCATTTTATCCTAAATTTTATTGACTTTTTTAATGGTAACTTTTTGGAATTATATACATTGAAAATTCAGCCTGATTCCGTTCAGCATACACTACAATAACACAAGCACTACGAAACACTATGACGTTTTATTTCTCTTTAGAATTTCATCAGTGTAACCACTTCAGGAGATGAAATATCATTGAAAATGAAGTAAATCTAGGACAAACACAGGAGGAAGGGTAGTGAATCTGCCTATTGTCATGTCTAATGTTGCTTTATGTGTTTGCTTATTGTTACTGTAGTTTACTAGCCAGGTTGAATCAAACAAATCCTATTTTTAAAACGCGCCCCTCCTCTCACTGGAAAACTTCCAAAGTGCTGTGCTACAAAATTGAAGCCTTTTTCCATCAGTTGAAAAACATTTTAACACATATCCGAGCACATGGACAGACTTAGGTGGCCCCAAAATTCTAGCTTAGTGCATCATCTATTAAAATAACATTAGGGGATGCTATAATTTCACTTTTTGTGTTTCCAAAGCTTATGCTGTAGTACAGTTGCCACTGTTATTAAGAAGTGAACCATTTGAGAGTTAATCAGGCCATGAGGGTTCTTGCCCTAGAAGTTCTGATGTTGTTTAAGAGAATGAGTCCAACCCTCTTTTGCTCCCCGTCTCGTTGTTAGTCTGCCCTGTACCACTTCTAACCAATGATCCAACAAAAATGTCCTCCTCAGGGTGTGGGACGTAACTCTGTGATGTTTGAGACCCTAGGTTGAATCTTCAGAACTTCAGATAATAATAATTATGAAGAAGAAGAAAAAGGAGGAGGCAGGGAAGGAGGCAGTGGAGAGAAAGGAGACAATTTTTGCATCTGATGACTAAAACACACCAAAACAGGTGTTTATTTATTTTATATAGCTAAGTAATTTTCCAATAAAACACATTAACCTTGCATTTAGTAATCCCAAGTTTCTCTCCCATACACTTAGCTTTGTGCAGAAAATATTCTTTCTTCTTTCCCAAGGGTGCGCTTAGCTAACATGCACTTTGAGCTAAAAAAAAAAAAATCTCTCAAAGAGAAATCTCTTCTCCTCTCATTGTCATTATATTACTAACAGTGAATCTTTGTGCTGATTAGTCTCTGAAGTGAATCTCTTCAGGGTGATGGTTTTCTTTTCTGTCTTTCCCACAAGGCTGAACGCTCCTACAGGGAACTAAGTATGACATATTTCTGTAGTCTAGGAGCTAGCATAATACTTGACCCAAAATCATTGATAATAGAATAAAAGAATGCCTGTATTCATATAGAAATGCATAGAATACTTACCTTTGAAAATTATCTTTTTTATTTCAGTAGGAAATGCTGTAACTTTTTGATATTTCCACCATTACCTGGAAAGTGTTACATATTAAATAATAAAAAAGGAAGAATTGAAAATGGAAACATTTTGACAGACAATAGTGGGAAAGTAATACGAGCAACTATGTGTCTAATAGTCTTTTCAATATACTTTTGGATTCAGATTAACCCAAATTCCCTGAACGGGGTTGTAAGGGTAGGAAAATTTTAAGGTCTCTTATTCTAGCTCCTGCCTACACGGGGGTACCGATCCACAGAGTGGGTTCCACCTGTTCTCAGCATTCCAATTCCTTGTGTCCTGGAATTGTCTGCCTACACCTGCACAAGACTGATCGTGGACCTGCTGACTTGCTTTCTTTCCCAATAGAAAAGCCATTCCTCAAGGATATTCTTTGGATTTTACTATTGGCCTTCTCTTGGGAGAATGGCTGCTTCATGTTAGACTTCAGTATTCCAAAAATATTTTTCTTTCTTCGGCTGGGGCCATGACTCACTGACTCAATTCTCAAGTGAACTATAATTCTTCTGAAAATGTATTTCAATACACAGTTTTATTAATGTTATTAATATCTTCTGTTTTCCATCATTAATTGTTCTGATACTGAGTTCATTTTGAATTTTCTGTAGTACTTAGGCTAGGTATGTATGATTTCTATATATTTGATCAGTGTAGAATGAACTTTTTCTAATACCAGGACCTTCTGAGGAAGGGGGAGTCTTTCTCTCCTGAACAGTCTTTTTTATTTCCAAATGCTCAACTTAAGCATGTATCTTTGTGGTGGTTAAGTTTGTGTGTAGCATCTAGATTGGCTTAGAAACTGCCACAAGGGTACTAAGACATGCTTTTGAGCCTGTCTGGATGGTTGGTGAAGTGAGATGTCTATCTGGTCACTGGTCCTTCCTCCTGGGGCTTTTCCATTGCTCTGCCCTCTCGTTCCCATTAATGAAGAGGTTTTGCTCTGCAAAACTTCCTCCACAATGCTCCTGTTCAATCCATTTTGAATCTGTTATGGCTGTGGATTGGTAATTTTCACTGTTCTTAAGAACTGTTCCCAAGCAAATCTCTGAGAATTTCTCCATAAACAAGATAGCTATCAGAAAGTCAGCTCATAAATGTATGTATGAAATTGAGTGGACTACTTTATTGTTATTCTTAGGAAGTTTCAGGATAGAGGGCAATCACTGGATTGAATTTTGCATTATGCAGTTTCTATACTGTTCTAAGTGAAAGTAAGATTCAATATTTCTATAAAATGAAATATAATAAAATGATGAAATTACATGTTTGCTCTCATATTCTGTAGACTGAGGAAATAATTTGAGCATACCTGTTAATTAAAGATGAGAAAGGCAATTTTAATTGTTTATTTAGGTAAGAACAAATAGACATAGCCACTAAACAGGAAGCGCTTACTGTATACATACTATGTGTAACTTTAAAAATTACAAGAGTATTTGCAGTCAAAGTGAAGAAAACTACACTGTATATCAGATGATTTCAATAACCTTTTTAAATGAGCTGAATTACACACACACACATTACTTATATGTTTTATATACATATATTGCATTTGTGAATTTGCTTTACTTAGATAACAATGGATTATAAAATGTAATGGTAAAGTGACAACTCTTGGTAACTTTTTCCTTGTTAAGATTTTGTCTATTCAAGGAAAATAGTATTAAAATGTATACCCAAATTATACTACAAAGTACTTGATAATTTTCATTTCACATTAGAACTTGCTTTACTTTTAACTTTTACAGATTCATGCCTAAGTATTTGTGAAAATAACTTACTAAATGTGGCTTCTCATTATAAAATGACTGGTAACTACATGTGAATTTGGTAAAACTTGTGTAATGTCTGGGCTTTAAATGATTCAACTGTAAAATGGATAAAGGCAATAGTGCTGTCGCCTTTCTCTGGGTTATTCGCTGGGGTAGGTCACTGTGGCTCCCGAGCAGTGAGGAGGAGGATGCTGCAGCAGTCAGGAGGGGAGGCTGCATTGCTGAGTGCTGTCTAGACCAGGTGCTGAGAGCAATCCATGCAAGAGCGGGATGCGGACCAGCGGGGCCCACGTCAACCTAGCCCGCTAGGTGAAGGGAGATATATTTTGTGCTAAAAATTTTATATGAGCATTAAGAATTTTTGAACAAGAGAACACTAATTAAATCAATTAGTCAAGTACCTATTGAACACAGCATCTTGTAACTTGTGGGGTGTGATTCAGGTTATTGTTCCATAGGAAGACAAAATCAAGTAAAAATCTGTTAGATTGAAAGCCATCTTGTAGCCTTCACTTTGAAGTTATGAAATATGAATGACACAATGTGAGTGGGCAAAAATCATAGAGAAGAAACAAGAAAAAGGTTACAAAACATTTTCAAGAAAATTTGACTATGGATAAACTTTGCTTTTCCATAGCTCTGGACTGGATCATCTCCTCTCATCTTGTCTTCTTTCACATTTTTCTTGTTTTCTCAAGGGCATAGTTGCCAGGATAGCCAATACAAATATAAGTTCTAGTCATATCTAAGTGTCAGAAATAACTTTTTTATTTTTCTTTCTATGGGATTGCATATATATAAAGCAATTTTTAATAATTCTAACTTTCAACTTTAGCTTGGGTCCAATACTTTATCTGCTACCTCCATGAATAAGATAAGATATACTAATGTCTGTGTTAATCTTCTGAAGCACGTAGAATTAATTGAAAGTCCAATGTTGTATATATTCCTAGTCAGAATCGATTGAAAAATTGATGTCTTCTAGATTCCAGATAAAGAGCTAATATTTTAAGTAACTCTTTGATACACTACTATGCATTTAAAAGTA
The DNA here is from genome assembly GCF_034190915.1 of Cavia porcellus. Lineage (NCBI taxonomy): Eukaryota > Metazoa > Chordata > Mammalia > Rodentia > Caviidae > Cavia > Cavia porcellus. The sequence continues at coordinate 41,321,197 of NW_026947513.1, read as the reverse complement.
AAGAATTGAGCAAATGTAAAAATCTACTAGAACAAATTGAGCATAATGATCAGAGAAAGCTCTACCTACATTTTATATAAAAGTTAAGAATAAATAGGAGGTAGAAAAAAAGGAAGGGAAAGATGGAAAGAAGAAAACAACTCCATAAGTAGACAGGTCAGGAAAGAAACCAGTTCTTGGTAGTACATGGTAAGAGCAGGTGAAGGATGGACACAGTGAGCATGTCCGTGCCCCTTGTCTTGCACAGAGAAACCCCGTGAACCCAACAGCATCCGGGTAATTTTCAAATGGCCCCTATCATGTCAGCAGCATGCTGAATGGATCTTCTTTTCTCTTTCTGCTGAAGAGTAGGGGGTTTCTTAACAAAAGAATAATGCTGGGAACAGTGGGACTCACTCCATTTTAAAATGATAAATTCATCAGTAAAGTCTCAAATTTGAGTGCACATTACAATGAGCTAAGGAAGCTTAAGATATTTTCTAATTTCTAGGTGGATGTGGTGTGTAACCTTGTAGTTACAGCACTTAGAAGACAAAGTTTGAAGGATCAGAAGTTCAGTCCCAGACTGGGAAACTTGAGATATATCTCAGTGCAAATGCCCCGGTTCATTCTGAAACTGAAAATCAAAAATTACTGATTTTGAAAACATATCTCAAAGAAGCACAGTGAATCCTAGACATTAATATTAAAAAACAAATGTGTTCCAGGTGATTATAACAGACAGACAAGGTGAATACAGCTGATCTAATAAACTGAGTATGAGAAGAATAAACTTTGTGGTGTCTGACGCATCCACAACTGAGCTGCATAAACAGAGTACAAAATTAAGCCCATGCAAATACAACTTGGATCTCCTTCTTTCTATCAAGAACTATGCAGGGTATCCTCTGAGTACACTTTCTGAATATCCACCCACCCATAATGTCCCCATAACCAAAAATGCCAAGTTAGGTGAGGATTCAGGGATGAAGCACCCTCTGGATTGAGTTAATGGGATGCTATATTATCTTCTATAAAAAAGTTGGTTTTGAAAATTCAAGGCTAATATCTGTGTCACATATTGACACCAAAGGGAATTTTACTGTGGCTTCCTGTGGGATATATTAAATGCAAATAATATTTTAAATGGTCCTCTATGAACAGATGGTCCAGAAGAGCTTTACCCTAGAGGTTCCTGCTTGATTTTGTGCTGTGCAGGGGTGGCAGAGATAATAACCATGGAAGCAGCAAATCTCCTTATGTACTTGGGAAAGATAAGATAGGACGGCCACATCAAGATTGGTAGATCTGGAAGGCAGCAGCTGTATCTGGCACCTACCAAATGGCATTAAGAAGATTAAAATGATGCACTATGGAGAAGCAAGGATTAATTGCTGAAGACCACCAGGGCAGTCAGGAAAATTATCACAAGCAATCATCACAGCTTTCCAGGTCAAAAGCACAAACTTCAAAGGATGAAATGTAGAATTTTGAAAGAATCAGTTGCTTAGTGAAATTCATTGGGCAAAAATAATGTTTTTACTACATTCTTTGACTTAAAACACTTGTAAAGAAAACTTCCGATGATGATTTCTTACATCTGAAATCAGTTCAAAACTTTGTTTAAAATTTGTAGGTATTTCACCTCCACAAATAAAGGTTCAAGACTGTTAGTTGAAATTATAAAATGCCAAAATATTACTATTTGTCTTTTTAATGTAATCTTAGAGCTTTATTCAAAACAACTGCATAACATAAAGGGATTTTTCCACTGTGACTTTTTTTTTTTTTGCTGTTCAGTAAGGCCCAAAGACTAAAATGTTACAAGATATCATAAAGAATATTGACAATTTATAAATACTCTTTTAATCTATTAAAATTTCACTTAAGTTTCATGTGATAGAAAAAATGACACCAAAGATATAGTTTGATAGTCAATTTTGTGTCTATATTTTACAATTCCACAATCAAACCCTTTATTCATTGACTGAGTATATATTTTTGGCCTCTCCTAATCTTTCTTCACAATCTTGTGAGTTTCTTCTTCAGTGATTTGAACATTTGATGTGTCCTTGAGTATTTTTCGTGAAAGTTTCATTCATAACTTTTTGAAATGGTTACTCTGAGCCACGAGTCTTCAACCTTAAGAGCCAGAACTCTGTTTTTGCTTTATGTGCATCTCTAAGCTCTGTATTGTAGTCATCCTGGTACTTGTTTGCCTGGTACTTAAATAGTTGGTTAAGGAGTATATCAGTATGATAAATTCACACACTAAAGAAACATAATAGCATATAATTTTATATTTTATATGTATGTAAATACATGTATGTGTTGTATAGTTAATGCAATAACTATATATGATAATATAAATAGTAAATATATAATTTCATGTAGTAATACAACAAGGTATTTTTAACATTGATTTTTTACATCTAAGGCAAAATGGCAAGCCAGCAACTACATACCTACAGACTACTATGTGGTAGAAACAATGAGAAAGTCTACATTCATTGTATTTGGTTATCACAGGAAAACCTTTTTTTGTTTTGTACTAGGAATTAAATTCCTAACCTTGTGCTTGCAAGACAGGTTCTGTACAGCTGTTCTATATTCCTGGTCCATGAAAAGTTTTTTTCCAAGCAATATTTAATATTAAGGGGAAACATTTAGTAATTACATATCAATCTCATTTACACATAAATACTCTAGAATGTGTTTTTAGAACTTTAACATAGATCAGGCATGGTAGTACATGCCTATAATTCAACACTTGAGAGACTGACTCAGGAGGATTGCCAGGAGTTTGAGATCTGCATAGGCTACACTGTGAGTTCAAGGCCCATCTGTACTACCCAATGAGACAGTTTCTAAACAACAAGCAACAGAACAAAAGAGAAATCCCATAATACAACTGTGACCCTCTGAGACAAGGAAGCATCTCATAACCTTATGGACCCAGTTAGTTCCTTGATTCATACGGATAGTACATACTGGACATCATGTGACATAATCTTGACCTGTGTCCTCTGAGTCTTGGGAAGAAATAGGCTCAGAAAGAAGCCTTTTCCAGTTGAAGAAAGTATATTCGGACTTAACATTAGTGTAAAGGAGACAGTAAGTTAGAAAATAAAAAAAAATAAAGATAGAAAACAACTTATGTACTATTTAAGAAAAAAATTATTCAGAATAATTTTATCTGAAATAATAAAAGATATTTTGTCAGAAAGTTGAGCAAATCTGTTCAATGCCACACAACTAAAATAGATTAATTTATGATGCTTTTATTTTAAGCTACACAAATATTTTCCTTAAAAATTGGAGTCTACTACATTGAGTTCTAACTTTAAAATTCAACTCTTAAAAATTGACCTTAACTCATTGACAAAAATTGTGCAGTAAGGGGTACGTATTTCTTACAAGAAAGTATGCTTCATTTTAAAGTACTGTGTGGATACAGCTTCCTAAAAACTTTTCAAAAATTGTTTGGTTCAAGAAAATTTACTGAGCTGTAGAAGAATCGGTCCTCTCTATATTTTAGGAAATCAATAGAAGAGAGCATAGAATTTAACAATAATATAAACTATGTATATATAATTAATATACAAACCATAACAATAACAAACTATGCATTTTTCATGTATGTACAGAATTGAAAAATTGAAGTTACTAAACAGAATAGAAAAATACTAGAAGTTGTGGCAAACAACATATTAATTTCTTATCTGATTTCCTAATCAGGTTTTTACAGTTAAAGGCACAAGTCAGACAGTTTAAAAATTTCCCAACAGAACAGATTTTTCCACCAGGGTTGTTAATAATTCCAGGTTTGGAGGTGTGTTCAGTGTAGGTAATCTGTAAATTTACAGGTTTTTTAAAATGAATTTTTCCTGTTAAGTATCTTCCCTTCATTTCCCTAAGCGATATCACTTAAAGCAGTGCTTTCCCATTTGTTCCACATAAGATTTATCTTCTAATCTATTTCTAATCTGTTAATAACTTCTGTTAAACTAGAGTCTTTCTATAGATCTTCCAAATTTTGTCCAAATGATGTAGTCTTTCTTGATCTTATTCCCTAATATTTTCATTCAAACAATTACTCCTGGCCATGTGTATACATATGAGCAAGTGTGTTATATGTTCTTCATTGTTTCCTAAAACCCTGTAGAAAAATGAAATTTAGGGGACTGATGAAATCAGAAAAGATTTTTATAGCAGCATATAGTACAATCATTTTTCCAAATAGATCTAACTCCACTATCTCAGATTTAACAACTATGGTATACTTTTTGTCCACCTTAATACCTTTCTCCATGTAATTCTGTTATATCTCAGAAACACACAAAACTTCTAGATATATTTTTATCATATAGTTGGTACCTTTAATTTTTTCTGATAGTCAGTTAATTTGCACTACTTTCTGCAGTTTGATTACAATTACTGTCTTTCTTCTTAAACTGTCTTTTCAGAACATGCTCAAGACACCACTGCATAATTACCATCACATATCAAAATCCAAATTTGTAAAAAAAGTTAGTATAATTTCAACTTCTGCCTTCTGCCTTTAGTAGAGTACACACACTATTTTCCACTAAATATGATGGAAAACCCTTTGAACCATATACTGAAAATACCTACAAAGACTCTAGAAGTTAGAAGAAAGACAAGGCTGTCACCATGAATTTCTTTAGCCTTCTGTTGGCTCATATATTACAAATATGGAAATAAGTCCAAAACTTTGAGGTGTCAGTAGGAGTAAAAAATAAGTAAATATGTAAATGATCTACAAATACTGCTCTGTCTTACCAAACTGCTAAGATGAAGAAGGTCTAGGGAGACAGAAAACCTTTCACAAAGACTACTCTGCTGTAGCTAAAATTCCTGGAATGAAATCTGACTATTCTCCATCCACAAGATCAATAGTCCAGTGGACAGGCTGGACATAGTCCTCCAGCTGTGGCAGAGCACCACAGCCCGTGATGGGTTTGTATGAAGAAGGGGGTCTGCGGACTCTCCGCAGCAGGGTGTTCCTCTCAGCAGAACCTGCTTTTCTGTGTCTGGGGTCAGTGCAGACCCCACGAGGAGCCCTGGTTTCTACCAGAACTCATGCCTACCAAGGTGCCTAACTCCATGATCTGGGACTGTGTCTTCAGGGAAAGTAAAGAACCAAGGAGCTTAAAGTGAAACAAACGACCGCAAAAATAAACCAAACCAAAAACATTAATTGAAACAGAAAAAAAAAAAATTTTAAAATCTGTAAATATATTTTTAAAACAGCATCAGGAGCCTGTCACATTTGCATTATTGCATTATTTCAGATTCACAAGGAAAGTAAAAAAAGCGGCATGGCTGTAAAATTATTCAAATGTTAAAGGTTCTCCATATGGCAAAAGGCAGAAACCTATAAAATTATAAACTGAGAGCAATTTTAAGCTGGATTAAAAAGTTATTTTATTCTAACTTTTGAAAAATGAAGAACAAATGGAAATGTCTTAAAAAGAAACAAAAGAGAAATGTGTTACATTACAAAAACAAACAAAAACAAAACAAAACAAAAAAAGCCTCCGGGAAAATATTTCTCATCACAGTCATGAAGACCAGAGAGAAGCAGAACTTTTCAGGTGCTAGCGGGCTACCAGTAAAGACTTTCATACCTGAGAAGCTAGAGTTTCATATCCAGGAGAAAATGTCAAAACATTTATTACTATGACAGAAAACAGAGAATTTGTTTCTGCTGCGCATGTCCTAGAGGAATGGATAGAGGAAAACTTCTCAACAAAAATAAAAGGATAAAAGAAGTAAACCTGGAATATCAGAAAAGGAAGAACAATGGAAACACTACACAGATGGATAAACGCAACATACTTTCTGCATCTTGAGTTTTTAATCATGTTTGATGGTTAAAGAAAACATTATGACATTGTCTTGTGTGTTTTTAAATTTACTTACACATACTCTTTAATTATAAATGACAGAGAGGGTGATAACTTATGTAAGTTATCTGCAAATTAATGAAAAATGGTAAAATACTGGCACCAGTAGATGGGGTAATTTATGTATATTTATTGTAATACCTAGGAAACTACTAAGAGCAATGCATAAGAGACTAAAAAGCATTGTAGATAAATCAAAAGGAAATTTTACAAAGATAACCATATAATTTAACTGACTGACAAGCAAAAAAGAAAAACACTAAGAAAGAAGAAACAATTGAACAAATAGAAAGCCAATAGATGAAAGGCATAGTTACACTCTAACATACAAGTAACTGTTTTAATATACGTGGTTGGTTTAAATATGTAAATAATTAAAAAAATACAGATTGGTGTTTTAAAAACATAAACAAAATGTATGCTATCTCTAAAAAAAAATCTTAAATTGTGAAGACATTGATAATCCATTAAATTATCAATCCATTAAATTATCAAGAAACATCGAAATGAAAAGAATGAGTAAATATATATTGAAATTATTAGTAAAAAGCAGACAAATGTAACTAATATGGTCATAGAAAAGTGAGCTTTAAATCAAGGAAAATTTCCAGGCAGAGAAGAAAACTTCATGTTAACAAAAAGGAAAAAGGACTGATTAACTCTAAAAATTTAATCACACACCAAACTAACCAAAAGAGCATCAACCTGAATCAGAGCTAAGAAATAAAAATGAGAAAAAATTACAGAAGCTTCAACATCTGTTTCAGTGATTGAAATAAAAACTAGACCAAAAAAACAAGGCTATGAGAAATCTAAACATACCATAAACCAACAAATTCTAAGTAACATTATAGAATATTTTACTCAGCAACAGCAGAATACCTATTTTTTCAAGAGCCCTTAAAACAAAAAGTGAGCAAATCTTGGACCATAAAACATTTTAAAATAATAGAAATCATATGGAATGTGTTTTAAAAACATAATGCAGTCAAACTAGATGTTGCTATCAGAAAAATAACGAGAAAATATCCATGTATATGGAAACAAAAGCCTCACCCCAAAATAATCCATAGTCAAGGACAGAAATCTCAAAAAGAATCCATTAATCTCAGTGAAAATGAAAACACAACACATTAAAATTTATGGTGAACACTTGAACACAGTGTTGAAAGAAAAATACAGCATAACACTCATTTATTTGTTATTCCACAGATACAGCATTAAATTTATTTATTTACTCATATCAGAGATATTAGCTCTATGTATGAAAATCAATCAATATTATCCACAATCTTAACCAACAAAAAAAGCAAAGTTCTTAGAAACAATTCTTTAAATCAATAATCTGGGGTCTCAAAGCCCAGAAAAAGAACAAAATAGCCAAAAATATGTAGAAGAAGAAAGAAGAGTGGAAATTAATGAATTTGAAATCGTAAAAGCAAGGTACCAAAAATGTTTCCTTAATAATACAATTAAATTTGATCAACCACTTAAAAATTATTAAAGAAAATCAAAGAGTGGTAAGATGTAATTTATATCACAAATGAGATATTGCATGTTATTACAGATCCTATAAACATCAGAAATACATTAAAGAAACACTATAAACAGTTCTATATACATGTGTTACTCAATGGAGATTCAATGCAGTAATTCCTTTTTAAAATGTGGAATGCCACAATTCTCCTAAATAAAATAGGTTATTTGAGTATCCCACTACTATTAGGAACTTACATTTGAACTGAAACACTAAACAAATAAACTAAATAATCTTTAAAAATAAATCACCATCTATAGATGGTTTTCTTGGATAATTATAGCAAATTGAAGTAAAATTAATACCAGTTTCATACAAACTATAATTATTTGCAAATGATGATCAGTAGTTCTATCTACAGACGTGTCAGTATAAGGAGTTCACATAGCCTGTATTTTTAATTAACCGTATAATGCTGTGATATGAAAACTTGAGAGGGAAACAATCTTCAGATTAAAATCTATTACACTTTAGATCAATTATTCTCAACCAACTATTAGAAAAATACGGTTTAGCATAGCTTTAAAAGAATTGTACACATGGATAAGCTGTTTCTATGTTCAAAATTTAAATTCAATGAGTGATATCCACAAAATTTTTCAGGATAAAAAGAAAATAATGTGAATGTGTCAAATTGTATAGAAAAAGAATTTGACAAAGTTTAATAATTATTAAGAATGAAACTCAGAACAATAAGAATGAATCTTCTTCAACTTTCTGCGGAATATCTACATAAAAGCTACAGGGAATACTTCACTTAATTTTTGAAATATTGAATCCATTTTGCTGGAGATTAAAGCAAGGCAGAGATGCCTGCTCCTGATTCAATACAGTAATATAAAGCCTAATCATCTAAATCATGCTATGAAAGGGAGCAAGCAATATGCAAATCAGAATGCCTGAGATTAAGGATGTGGGAAAGCATAAAAAAGTTGGAAATGGCTATTAAAAGACAACAGAAAAGATCCTGGGGTGTAGAAATCTATATCCTGACTGCAAAAATGATAATGTTTTGGTGAAGAAATTGTACTTAGTTCTGTGAGATCTTTTCATTAGCAAAACTAGTGGCTGGCAGGTACATGAAGCCTCTCAGTGTGATGTCTCACAACAGCACATGAGCCTTCACAAATGTTTGTAAATACAAGATAGAGCAGCTTTTACCAGGGCGACTGCTACATTGTCACTCAACCCAGAATATCAAATCTGTTATATTCTTCCATTATCACATCATTAGTTTTATGTTTCTTACACATGTAAATGAGTTGCCTCCTTTTTAAGGTACAATATTTTAGAATACAAAATTCCACAATTTTCTGTGCATAAATATGCATGGTCACTTTTTGATAATTTTTCAAAATTTAAAGTATTAAGCAAGAGATGAAACTATCTGACACCAACAATTTGATCATGAACAAATCACAGTAGTTGTGAGCCACAACTACAACAAATAAGTGTGGTAATTTTACCTGTTTGCATCAAAATATTATTAAAAAGTCAAATAGATAATAATCTCCCAGAGTTTAATGTTATATACCAGTAATTTGATGTCATTGTACCTTTTATGAGCAAATAATTATGGACAAAGAATGTTTAATTGACAAGTTCCAAATGAACGATAAAAATATGCAATTTAACAAGCTTACCATATACATGTATATATATATATATATGTATATATATATATATATATAATATGTTTATATATTATACATATATTCAGAATATAAGAAAAGCTTTTAATTTTATTCACAGATTAAATATTCACAGTATACATTGTTTAAGGAACAAGTTATTGAGCAAAAGATTATCATGATAAGCTTTTTAGTAAATGACTTTAAATATATTATCATAATGTATACTTTTAACTTATTTTTCCTCCCTTTAAGTGGTCATTCATTTGAGATCGCAATGAATTATGGTTCTGTCCAACTAAATATTAACTCTAGGACATGAACCACTTTCTTTAATTTTTATTATAATTTCTAGCATACTTAATTTGCTTAAATATTCTAGTGATAATAAAAGAACATCTAATACATGAATTTAGGGTTTGGTTCTCATACTTTCACACACTGTTTGGTGTTTGTCAGAATTCTGGAGACATTTAATAAGATCTCTGCAGAATTCAGACAGGAAAATTTTTTTTTCTGATGTCTACATTGGTCATTGATTAATTGTAGTTGCAAATTCATTATTACAGATATTTTCTTTTTTCTACTACAGTATGACATTATAAATTTTTGAAAAATAAATATTTATAAAATTGATAACAACTGAATGTTGAGGTGACTGGCTTACTTGGAGGTGAATAATAAATCTATCCCATATTTAGTATTTGACAGAGTTTCTAATCCATTGCTTGTTATCTGGAACTTCAAGGCCAAAAGATATTGCTCAGATTTTGTTTTGTTTTAGCTTGATTGCATACATTTAAACAAAGTTCAGTGAAATTTATAACTAGTGAAATAAATGCAGCTGCATTGCACATAAAGGTATGTTATTTACTGATATCTTTGTGGCTGCCAAAATACTGTTTTAAAATAAGAATAGAAATGGAAAATTTACTGAAAATTTTTCATTTTTCCATAAGATTTAAGTCATCAAAATATACATAATATTAAAAAAGATGTAAAAAGATATAATTTTATTGTTTGCATCCACTTACTTACAAATATCCCAATGTGATCATTCTTTATAGCTGAGTAGTACTCCATTGTATAAAAGTACATCTTGTTTATCCATTCCTCAGTTGATGGGCATTTAGGTTGTTTCCAAGATCTGGCTATTACAAATGGTGTTGCTATAAACATGAGTTCACTTATAACACTGTGATATGATGCTGTCAGTTCTTCTGGGAATATGCCTAAAAGTGTAATACTTGGGTCGAATGGAATTACAAATCTCAGGTTTTTGAGGAACCTCCAAACTGACCACAGTGCAACAGTCTGCCCTCCCACTAACAATGAAGAAATGTTCCTCTTTCCTCTAAGACTCCCCAGCATTTTTTGGTAGTTTTCTTTATCCTGGCCATTTTTTCTGGAGTGAATCTCAGTGTGGTTTTAATTTGCATTTCTCTAATGACCAACAATGCTGAACAGTTTTCCATGTATTTATTTGTCATTCATATTTCTTTTTCTGAGAATTATATATTCATCTCAATCTCAGCTGACCATTTTTGGATTGGGTTTTTGAATTTCACGAGTCTGACTTTTTGTTAACTCTTTATATGTTCTAGATAGAAGTCCTTTGTCTGAGGGACAGTTCACTAAGATATTTTCAAAATTCATGGGTTTCCTTTTTACTCTGTTGGAGATTTCTTTTGACATATAAAAACTTTTAGTAAGATAAGATCCTACTTATAGATTCTGGGAAGTATTTCCCGTGTGGTTTGATTTTTGTTCGTGAATTTTCCACCTACCACTATGTCTTCAAGATTTCTACCCACTTTGTCTTCTAGCAGATTTAGTGTTCCTTTTTTAATATTTAGATCTTTGATCCACTTTGAATTTAGCTTAGTACACAGTTATAGGCATGGGTCTAGTTTTAGTTTTCAGCATATGGAGAGCCAGTTTTTGCAGCACTATTTATTAAAGAGGCTATCTTTCCTCCAGTGAACATGTTTGGCCTCTTTATCAAAAATAAGGTAGTTGATTGTGTTGGTAGTTGTGGTTGTATCTTCTAATCTATTCCATTGATCTGCAAGTCTATTTTTATTCCAGTACCATGCTGATTTTATTACAGTAGCTTTGCAGTATAACTTCAAGTCAGGAATTGTGATGCTTCCTGTCTTGCCTTTGCTGCTTAGCATTGACTTTGCGATTACAGATCTTTTGTAGTTCAAGATTAATTTTAGGAATGATTTCTTTAGCTCTGTGAGGTATGCTAGTGTGTTTTAATGGGGATTGCATTAAATTTGTATAACAATTTTGAAAGAATGGCCACTTTCACAATATTTGTTCTTCTTATCCATGAACAGGGAATGCCTCTCCATTTTCTGAGATCTTCTGATTCTTTTTTCAGGCTATTATTACTTTCCCTGAATAGGTCTTTTACTTCTGCTGTTAGGTTGATTCCTAAATATTTCATTGTGAGGGATGCTACTGTGAAGGGTGTGGCTTCTCTTGCTTCTCCTTCAGTGAGTTTGTTGTTTGTATATCAGAATGCCATTGATTTTTTTATTGTTGATTTTGTATCCAGCTACATTACTGAATTTATTTATTATACCTGGAAGTCTTTCAATAGAATTTGGGTTGTCTTCTATGTAGAGTAACAGGTCATCTGCAAATGATGGAAATTTAATTTCTTCTTTTCCTATACTTACTTCTTTTATTTCTCTCTCTTGTCTAATAACTCTGGCTAGTATTTCCAGCACTACATTGAATAGGAGTGGTGATAATGGACATTCCTGTCTTGTTCCTGATATTAGAATAAAGACTTTCAGTTTTTGGTCTTTTAATATGATGCTGTTGATTTGCCATATAATGGCTTTTATCAGGGTGAGGTTAAAACCATCTATTTCAATTTTCTGTAAGATTCTTGCCATGAATGGATGTAGGACTTTATCAAAAGCTTTTTCTGCATCTATAGAAATTATCAGATGATTGTTCTTTTTGGTTCTATTGATACGGTGGATTGCATTTATTGATTTGCATATGCTGAACCATCCCTGCATTCCTGGGATGAATCCCATTTGATCATGGTGTATAATCTGCTTGATGATTTGCTGCTTTCTGTTTGCCAATATTCTATTGAGAATTTTTGAATCTATGGTCATCACAGAGATTGGCCTCAAGTTTGATTTTTTTGTTGGATCTTCCTCTGGTTTTGTTATTAGAGTAATATTTATGTCCTGGAATGAGTTGGAGAGAATTGGTTCCACTTCAATTTCGTTGAAGAGCTTAAGGAGTGTCAGCATGAAGTCTTTTTTGAATTTCTTGTAAAATTCTGCAGTGAATCCATCTGGACCTGGCCTAGTCTTTTTTGATAAGGTTTTAATTACATTTTCAATTTCATTAATTGAAATTGCATTATTCAGCAGTTTTACATCTTCTTGATCCAGCCTTGGTAATTCATATGTTTCTAAGAATGTGGCAATTTCTTCTGTGTTATCAAGCCTATGAGAGTAGAGGTTTTTGAAATAGATACTGATGATCATCTGTATTTCCACAGTGTCTGCCATGATTTTACCATTTTCCCTCCTTAATGCATAAATCTGAGCTTTTACTTTACTTTTAAAAAATAAGGTTAGTAGGGCTTTATCAATTTTGTTTACTCTTTCAAAGAACCAACTCTTTGATTGATTTTGTTTTCTTAGTCTCTGTTGCATTGATTTCTGCTCTGATTTTTATAATTTCTTCCCATCTTTTGGCTTTGAGCTTGACTTGCTTCTTTTTCTAGATGGTGGAGATGCAACATCAGGTTGTTTGTTTGTATTTGTTTTGTTTTCCTGATGTAGGATTCACCACAATAAATTTTCCTCGGAGGACAGCTTTGATTGCATCCCAGAGATTCTGCTAAGTTGTATTTACATTTTCATTTACTTGTGGATATTGCTTAATTTCTTCTTAAATTTCCTCTGTGATCCACTGATTGTTCAGGAGTGTATTATTCAATTTCCATATGTTTGTGGATTTTTGCAGCTTTTTCTGTCATTAATTTCTAGTTTCATGGTGCTATGATCTGATAACATGCATGGGATGATTTTGGTTCTTTTGCATTTATTTAAGCATGTTCTGTGGGATAGTATACCATCTATTTTGCAGAATGTGCCATGTGCTACTGAGAAGAATGTATATTCTGATGTAGTTGGATGGAACACTGTATACACATCTCACCAAGTTCATTTAATGTTCACGTGTGTGATTCAGTTCTGTTATTTCTGTGCTGATTTTCTTTTTAGGGGATCTGTCTCTTCATGTCAGTGGGGAGTTAAGGTCACCTTTTATAATTATGTTATTGTTTATTTGATTTTTCATTTCTATTAATGTTTGCTTTGTATAGCTGTGTGCTCCCAAATTTGGTACCTATATATTTAAGGTTGTTATTTCTTCCTCTTGAAGTTTTCCTCTAACTAGTATGTAGTGACTTTGTTTATCTCTTTTGATCATTCTTGAAGTTCACATTGTCTACAAACAGAATGGCTACCCTTGATTTTGTTGTTCTTGTTTGTTTTGCATTTATGTTGTGTGGAGTATTGTTTTCCATCATTTGAATTTCAGGCTGTGAATTTCCTTTTGGGTTAGATGTGTTTCTTGTATACAGCATATGGTTGCATGTTGTTTCTTGATCCATTCTGCAATTTTTTTTTAATTGGTGAACTGAGGCCATTTACATTCGTGGTTATAACTGAAATGTATTTGTTTATTTTTGATATGTTATTTTCTGCTGTTGATTCTTAACCTTTTTACTCTGTTTAATTTTGTGCGTTGTTTAGTGGTTTTTCCTATGTCTATCTAGAATGTCTTTCAGTATTCTTTGCAGGGTAGTTTGGGGATCATGAGGCTTGCAGCTGTTATTTGTTGTGGAAGTATTTTATTTCTCCATCAATTCTGAAGGATAGTTTTGCAGGGCACATCAATCTGGGTTTGAAAGTTGTTATCCTTTAGGGTCTGAAATACTCACTCCATGCTCTTCTTGACTTCATTGTTTTTGTTGAAAAGTCTGCTGTGATTCTGATAGGCTTTCCTTTGTAGGTGATCTATCTCTTCTCTCTAACAGCTTTTAATATTTTGTCCTTATGTTGGATTTCTGCAATGTTGATTTTACATATCTGGATGTAGTTTTATTTTGGTTATGGCTATTTGGAGTTCTATTTGCTTCATTGATCATATGTCAGTTTCCATTCCCATGTTTGGAAAATTTCTAGCTATTACTTCTGTAATAGCCTCTTGAGATCATTTGTGTTCCCCCTCTTTTTCATTTATCCCTATCCATCTTATGTTTTTCTTTGAGTCATCTTGCAGCTTTTGAATTGTTATTTTCTGATTCGTTGCTATATTTGACAGATCTTTCACTTGCAGTTCATGAGTTTCAGCCTTGCCTTCGAGGTCTGAACATCTGTCTTCCCTTTCATTGAGGCCATTTTGCAACTTTCAATGAACTGTTTGATTTCCTGTACCTCTTTGAATTTGTTTCATGCATTGTTTGTTTCTTATATTGTTTGTTCAAGATTTCCATATTTTTGTCTTGTTCCTCTAATTTTTAAACTATGTCTTCTTTAGATATGTTCAGCATTTCTTTCATTACATTTATAATTTCTTCTTTTACCTGGGAGATTATTTCTGATCTGAGTTATTTTATAGCTTCCCAGATTTGTTTCTTTACTTCAATTGCTATCCTTTCAGGAGTTTCAGGTGTATGACCTACACTTTGTTCTATGTCCGTATCTCCTAGGCTTGCTTGGAATGGGCTGGAAGTTTGAGATTCTGTTACGTTTCCTGGTTTTGTCTTTATCCTATATTCTCCTAGGGAAAACAAATGCAAGGTCTCAGTTTTTTCTTGGGTTGAGAATATCTATTCCTATTGCAGGGAGTTTCCCCAGTTGAGTGGAGGTCCTTAGACAGACCTTACCAAATGACTACAGCCACTTGGAATTGCTGAGACGGGCCTTACCAGTCTAGGAGTGAAGCACCAAACTTCCCTATGGGCTGGAGAGTGCTGTGAGTACTTTTGGCTTGCCAGGCAGAATGAGGGCAGCTAGGCAATCACTGGGTGGGCCTGGATAGGTCTGAAGGAACCTCCTGGTGTGTCCTCCAGTGGTGTGTGAGGTAGGTGAGGTCTTACTAAGTCTCCCAGCAAAGTGCCAAAGCTTCTGTGGGCTGGGTAAATTGCATGTACTTTCTGGCATGCCAGGCAGAATGAGGGCCAAGGGTGTGAGGCTTACACTCACCCTTGGCTGGGTAGCCTGCATACAGTGTAAGAGAGAAAAACAGTCTCTTCTCTCTCTCTCTCTCTCTCTCTCTCTCTCTCTCTCTCTCTCTCTCTCTCTCTCTCTCCCCCCTCTCTCTCTCTGTGTGTGTGTGTGTGTGTGTGTGTGTGTGTGTGTGTGTGTGTTTTCTCTCTTCTGCTACCATGAGCCACAGCCACTTTACTATGTGTTACCCTGCCTTGGAGCCAGCTGGTCACAGACTGAAACCTCTGCAAACTGTGAGCTAAATAAGCCTCTCGCCCTTTAACTTTGGGTTTCAGATATTTTGTCTTGGCAAACCAAATATATAGGTCAAGGCAGAGTTTGGAAGTGGGGCTATTGTTGTGACATTACTTGGTCATGTCTTTCATGAGCTTTTGGAACTGGGTTGTTGGAAGAGGAGGAATTTGAAAAGGTTCAGAGATACCTCAGCAAATATAAAGTTGGAACAGTTTAGGCTATTGCAAATATTCTCATGAGGGCTCAGAAGACCAGAAATCTGATAGAAATCCTGCCAGTAAAATCCAGACTTGGGAAATTTTTGTGGGGAAGAAAGACTGCACTGGCTGTGTGATTCCAGATGATGTGTGTTATGGCTTGGCAGAAAGTTTGTGTGCATTTTGTTCACGTCCATAGATTTTTGTCTGAGACCAGAATTAAGGGCGGTTATCAAATTAATATGGCAGAAGAAATTTCAAGGCAGTCTAATGTTGAGGTGATGGCATGCCTATTGTTTGGGTTTTTTAACCAGATCTATTTTGAGAATCAAGAGCAAAGATCACAGCAGGATGATTTAAAATGTGAGTTCTGCCAAAAAGGAAGTTCCAGTAAGCTGTGGTCTACAAAGATAGAGCTGAGGAGGCCTTGATTACTGAGAAGGTGCCCTGGAGGAATCACAAAAAGTAGCGAGTCCATAAACAGCCTCAAAACTGCAAAAGTGCAAGACTTTGCTTTGAAGAGAAAGCCACAAAGGAGCATGTTTCAGAATGATGATGGCACAGAAAATTTTTTCCTCAGAATTGGATTCCCAGTGCCCAGTGACTCAGATACGCAAACCCTACAGCCATGAGAGAAGAAATTCTAGCTGGCAGCAGGCTTTGGAATCATCCTTGTGGTGCTGGTTTTAGGTGCATGCAGAGTGCAAGAGTTATGAGATTTAAAGGCTTTCCTTCTCAACTTCAGAAGGCCTAGGAGCCAGGCAGCACAACCTGAGAAGGCAATATGTGAAACTGTAAATGTGAAATTGAAGGAGCAGTGGAGACCCCAGAAATTTGTAAAAATAAAAAATCAGAAATGTGAATATTCGAAGGAAAGATACAAATAAGGATCAAAGCAGGCCTCAGAGAGAAGTGGTGAGAGTTATAACCACCAGAAATGCCTTAGGGGTGCAACAACACAAGTACTTTGGAGCTCACAGTATGCCACAGACCGATTTGGATGATAGATCTGGAGCTTTAGGACTTAATGTCTGCCCTGCTGGATTTTGGACTTGCTTTGGTCCCAATCCTTTGTATCTCCCTGTTTGTAACTTTTAGAACAAAAACATTTATTTTGTGCCATTGTATATTGGAACTGTTTAACTTTGTTTTTATTTGTATGGGGCCTTGTAGCTAAGAGTTTGCTTTAAATCTCAGAAGAGACTTGATACTTGGACTTTTCAGCAATGCTGCAACTGTTAGGAATTTGGCAACTTTTGCAAATGGATTAAATGCTCTTTGCATAGACAAATGTACTTCAGTCTTTGGAGACCAGGCACAAAATTCTATGGTTCTAATGTAATATAATGTTGATAGACTTAATACTAATTCCTAAGGATGGTTTAACCTGTGTTTTAATGTTAAAGTTGGTAATGATAATAATCATGTCATTGTATCCAGAAACTGGTTTAAAGAAATGTGTCTGGTTACCAAGTTGACAAGAAGTGAATTGTTTTGACTGATACATCATGTTAACTTGAGAAGCTTGTAAGTTTAACTAATGCAGCAAGGAAACAGGGCCTGCATTTTATAAATGTCCTTAGCCTGCCCAGAGGAGGGCATGGAGATGGCACAGGTACTATACTCACTGTAGAGGGTGGTAGCCTGGTTACAATATAAGGAGGCTTGTTTTTCCCTTTTTGCTTTTCCTGCTTTTTCTGTCTTCTGCTGCCTTGATCTATCACCCCTGTGCCATGCTACTTTGCTGTGGAGCCAGTTGACTACTGATACCTTTGCAAACAATGATCTAACTAAACCTTTCCTCTTTTAACTTTGGGTCTCAGATATTTTGTTCAAGCAACGAAAGAAAAGTACATTTCTTTGACAGTCCATTTGTTCAAAAGTTTGTTTCAGTTTTAATATTTCATTGTTTATTTGATCTTTTTTTTTCCACAATGAGTTACTGAGATCCTGCAGTACAATTATATTAGTGCTTATTTGCTTTTTAGTAACCATTAATGCTTGTTTGATACAGTTTGTTGTGCTGTGTTTGTTGCATATATATTTATGACTTTTATTTCTTTCTCTTGGGTTGTTTTTTCTTATTTATTTCTCCCTCCCTGACATTATTGTCCCTATTAATTAGTATTGGCTTGAAATTCACTCTGTCTGTAAATAGAATAGATACTCTTGCATTTTTTATTAGGTTCTTGTCACATGGAGTTTTGCTTTCCATTCTTTGACTGCCAGTCTATGAATTTCTTTTTTATTTAAATGTGTATCTTATGTGCAGCATATTGTTAGGTCTTGATTCTTAACCCATTCTCTCAGTCTAGACTTTTGATTGGTGAATTGGGGGCAGTGACATTGATAGTTATAACTGACTTGTATTGACTTACCTTTGTCATGATATTTTCCTACTGCTGGCTTTTCCTTTTTTTTTTTTTTTCCCTGTCTGTTTAATTTTTTTTCCTTGCATAGTGGATTACTTTTGTTGAGGTTTGTGGAGTTGTAGTCCTTGTTATATCTTTCAAAACATTTTGGAGTACTTATTTGGTGGTCATAAATTTCATCAAGTGTTCTTTGTCATGGAAATACCTGATTTTTCCATGAATTTTGAAAGATAGTTTTGAAGGGTACATCAAACTGGGTTGTTTTCTTTCATAAATATAAATATTTAATTCCAAGCTCTCCTTGACTTGAGGGTTTCTGTTCAGAAGTCAATTGTAATTCTGATAGGCTTGCCTTTATAAATGATTTGTTTCTTTTTTCTAACAGCATTTAATATTGTATTCATCTATTGAAATTTTACAACCTTGACTATTATATGTCGAGATGTAAAAATTCTTTTTTGATCATGGCTAATTGAAGTTTTGTATGTCACACTTATGTATATGTCAAATTCTTATTCCCTACCACGGAAGTTTTCTGCCATTGTGTCTCTGAATAGTTTTTTTAAAAAAATATATCATTTGTGCTAACTCCTGTTTTTTCATTGACTCCAATGAATCCTATGTTATTCTTCCTTGCCTCATCTAACAGTGCTGAGTTTATTTCTGATTGGCTCTAGCTATTTTTCAGAAGACTTTCTTTTCATGATCACTAACCACAAGCTTGTCCTCTATATCTGAGATTCTTTCCTCACATTGACTAATTCTGCTGCAGCTTTCAATGAAATTTTATTATCCTGTATATCTGCTTGAATTTATCTTATGGATTCTGTTTCTTTCCTGTGCTGAGCATTCAACATTTTCATCATGTCTTAAACTCCTCTATATTTTTTTTTTCTCGCTGCTTTAGGGTCACGAAGCATGGTTTTCATTGTGGGCATGATTTCAACAGCAGTCTGAAAAACTATTTCTGCTTTAATTTCTTCTAAAACCTATTTATTTGTTTTCCCCCTCCGGGAGTGACTTCTCTGAGATGTCTCCCAGATGTAGCTGGTTTTTGGGTTTTGTGTCTGTTGGAAATTCTCACCTCTTCAGTTTGTTGGGCGGGTCTTTCTGGCATGTTATAACAAAGTGAAAAACTGGTTCATTTACAAACATCAGGGTTTTTTTTCTAACTGATAGTAGTTTTGGAAGACCAGGATTATACTGCTAACAGGTTCTGGACCGGCTGCTGGAGCCTTTCCAGTTCATAGACTTCTCTCCCACTTTGTTCCCATCTGTTGGAAGAGATATAGGAAGCTTCTTCAAATTTCAATTATAATACCTCTAATCCTGTTGGTGAGGACTCTGCCTTCTCAGTCAGTCATTCCCTAGGACTTGCAGTCTCATACCATCACCTTGAGGTTAGTATTTCCACAAATAAATTTTGAGAGAGAATTCAGGCTATACAAAATGAATAAAGACAATATCAAAGACACACACACACACACACACACACACACACACAGAGAGAGAGAGAGAGAGAGAGAGAGAGAGAGAGAGAGAGAGAGACAAAGAGAGAGAGAGAGATACTATGCAGCCTTAAAGAAGAAAGAAATACTGCCATTTGTGACATAGATGACTATATAAGACATTGCACTTAGAATACTAAGTCAATCACAGAATAATATATACTTTATAATCTCAGTGACATGCAGAAGTGGAGAGTAGAGTGATTGGTAGTTGTCAGATGTTAGGACACGCTCAAATCAAACCCAATTTTATGTGTAATTAATTCCTGGACATCACAAGTACGGCATAGTGACTTCAGCTAATAATATGTTAATATATGCTTGAAGTATGTAAAAAGAATGTCACCAATGTACACACACACACACACACACACACACACACTGGTAGCTCTGTGTAGCTCTGTGAGGTTAAGGATGTGCTACTCAGCTTGATGGGTGTAATGGTTAATACACGTGTCAACTTGAGAGTTAGAAGTTTAAGTGATTTAGCATTTTGTAAACATGCTGAGCCTGTGCACATAGATGTGGGTATAAAGGGCCCACCTAAAGGCAGAGAGCCTGCATGCAACATACGGAACAAAAGAGCCTTGCTCTCTCCCTTTTTACTCTTGCTGCTTTCGCTGTTTTCCACTATCATGAAAGACTGTCCCTGCACATCACCACCCTGTCTTGTAGTCAGCTGATTATGACCTGAAACCTCCACAAAATGTGAGCTAAATAAACCATTCCTTCCTTTATTTTGGATATTGGGTATTTTATCTCAGCAAGGAGAGAAGAATGGATAACACAACAGGAATAATCATTTCACAGTGTATACATATACAAAGTTATATTGTACACCTCATGATTATAATACATATCACTTCTATTTGCCAAATTATATCTCAAATAAACTGAATGAGTAAGAAACTCCACTATCACTATTTCTTGATTTCCTGACTGTATCCTATAAGATTTAATTCTCATCAGCCCTCACATAAAAAGTCTTGAAAGAACTCTTTTGAGTTCCTTCACACTATTGTTTACTTCCCATTTTTTTTTCTACAAAATACTGATATTTGATGTGCTTTCTCTTTATTACAGGACACTTTCCAAAGGGCGAACTTTCCACTGACTTCCTCACTGCCTGAAACTTGTCTCCTTCATCTTCCTCAGACACAGGTGACACTACCATGATGAAACCACTTATTTTGCGTTCCACATTTCCTCACTATCTTTTTTGCCAACTCATGTCTCTGGATCATAAACTAAAGGTTAAAGTGCTGTGGTCATTATTCCTGCAACTTTATCTGTTCTTGTTACTTCTTTTACTGTTGTAACCATATAATTACATACCATTAAACACATGCATAAAGTAGCACATTTGAAGTCTTCATTTTAAAAGTTGACATTTAATAATCCACCTTAAAATATCCATCGAATGGCTATAGTAAATATTTTCATTGAAAACCATAGGGAGCATAAAGCTTAAAAATATGTGAATGATGTCTTACTGTGTATCATTCTATAATCTATTTCCAGTAAGTGTTTCCCATGTCAATAAACTGGAGCATCACCTTTGTGACTGTTAAGCTCTAACACTATTATCTGCCCTGCTTTTGCTCAGTGTCCCAAATTAATGTATCAGGATATTTTTAATCAGTGTATCGCAACAATGTCAAAAATCTAGCTTCCATGCTCTCTCTGCACCATTGTGTACTTCACACTATTTTGTACAGTGCATAATCCATAATCAAAACTAAACTGAATTATTGCAACAATAACTTTATTTAATTCTATTCCATTCTCTGTGGAATTAACTATAGGTGTTTTCCTCCATTGACAAGAGTGCAGACAGAGTCAAAGAAGATTACTGATGCCTTAACAAGCAGCAATAATACAGAGCAAAAGAAATCCATTCTGCATTCTCCAATTCCTTATCTCCATTAGTGCTAATTGGCCAACACACACACACACACACACACACACACACACACACACACACGAACTGAACCTGTGACTTAGTATAGCCAAATCTGTTTCATCATTGCCATCTTTCTCCTCCTTGTACCTTACTTGGAGAAAAAGAAATCAGGTACAGACACAAGTCTTCTTTTAGCTGGGCAGATCCCAACATGTCTGACAGCAGCTATGTCCAGACACATAGTAGCTGGCTCCTTCTTTGTAATAATGCTGTCAGGGCTGACATGCCCAGGTCTCATGGTCTCTTTCTTCATCCTTCTTGAACAGAGTGAGGGGATTATGCAGATGAATTACGACATTGTGTCTGCCACAAAAAGCTTGTGTGTGCTTGGCACCCCCTGAATTCATTCTATACTACTGAATGCTCTCTGCTCAGAACTGTGTCCAGGGATAAACACCTTAACAAAGCTGTTTAGCAGCTTTGTGGAATGGTTCTGGCAGGCACATCCTTCTGAATGAAGGGAAAAAGCTTCCTCTCCACTTTATTCTTCTATTTGGCCTCTCTGAGTCTCTTTCTGTTTCTGTTGTTTCTTACTCTTTTACAAAGAGACTGCCTCTCCATCTTGCACCTCTGAGCACTCCAAATTTTGTGCTTCTTGTACGAAAATACTAAGATAATTTCTTAGTGTCTCTTTCCTTTAAACAAGAAAAGGTTTTTTCTCTAACCTTACTAAATCAGAGGCACCAGGGAGAAAGATACAGAAAATCAAGTGCAAGTACCTCCTTCAATCCGCATCGACTCCTGTGCATTACAAAGGGCCTTTGGGGCTGTGATATAGCATTTAGGTTTTCTGAATATAGTGGAAGAAAAATGTCTACAGTATTTTGAGCAGAAAAATTCAAATTTAATTTAAGTATAACAAATTGAACTGGTAGTGGGGCTAAGGGGTGCTGTGGTTCTTTCCAGAGATTCTTTCCAGTTTCTTGTTGTCCTGAGTAAAGAATTTGACAATACACGTGCAAAAAATAGAGAGGTTTACATTTGTTAGCAGTAAGGTAAGAAGTGTGTTCTTCAAGAACAGGCTGCAGAGAGCGAGCACAGTGGCCATAAATTGGTCCATGTCTTTCGAATCCCCTCATCCTCCAGGTGGACCTAAGGACTAAGCTGTCCTGTCGCCTGATTTTGCCTGAGAACTGAGTATAACGCTTTCTGATTGGTCCCAGCCGCAGGGTTTGGGTAACATTTTTCTGCACATGCGCCCTGGGCCTCTGTGATTGACAGTTCACACATGCCCTGCCCCAGCCGGCTGCCTCTTCCTAATCTTGTGCCTCAGTCTCCCCTTAGGAAGCCTCTAAGCAGTGGTCAGAAGTGAAAAAAAAAAAAAAAAAAAAAAAAAAAAACTGGAGACTTTTTGGAAGCAGAAAGACAAGATCAGGACTTGAACCATAGTGCGATGTTTATTTTGCCGAATAAAATTGTGCCCACTTCCCTTTCTGCATTTTCAAAAAGGTAAGTGTTTCTTTTTTTTTTTTTTTTTTTTTTTTAATTTTTCTTGAATAAATTCAGCTTTTTCTTACTGTTGCTTTTATTTGAGGAGAAAAAAAACTATAATAATATATATAATAATTCATGCTTTTCTACTGTTTCGTAGCAGGTTGTATGCAGTTACAGAGGTTTTGTTTGTTTGTTTGTTAAATAGGCTTATCTAGGTGAGAGCTCAATGGAGTACTCTTATCTCCAATAATTTTTTCAGCATCTCTCAGAGGTGGAAGAGAGTTAAACAAACTAAATCTTTCTCAGAAGCCAAGAACTTCAGAAGACAAGAACATTCTATAAACAGAAGGTTGTCAAGTGCCCAAAAAAGAAAAATCAGACTTTGGATTCACACTCACTCTAAATTTGTGTTTAATCTTTATTTTATTATTACTTATTATTTTACTTTATCACTAACCATCCCAAGTGACCCTGGTAGCAACGAATTACAGAGAATGCAAAAACTTAAAAGGATTTATTACTTTTGCTCTTACTCAGATAAATCATTTGGTGATATTCAGCCATTTCATTTATTTCTAACAAGAAACAAAAGTCTATGAAGGCATAATTCTGTGTGTTCATTCAGTATATTATCTGTAACAGTCCTGTAAATAATAGCATACATAGGATAAATTCACATAAAATAATAATTTTATCCCCGGTCTTCCAAGAAGAAAAACAGCTAAATGTTATATCTAGAAAAATTGTAAGGTAAACCATGTTTGAGAAGTTGATAATCATAGAATTGTAATAATTTGTGTATCACTGATGAAAGTTTCAGTAGATTTTAAATTTGCAATTTAATGCAGACTCCCCTATATTTTAAAGCATGTTACAAAATTAAACTAATCATGTAGCATCTATGTTAGGTCATATCCTTATACTACAAGCATAGAAGATTGCTATTTTTTTTTTTTTCTAGACTGTAACCACTTTGAATCTTGGTGTTTTGGTGCACACTTATAATCAGATCACTCTGGGAAGCTGAATCAGGAAGAAACTCAAAAGTTGAAGCACAGTCCAGGCAAGTTAGTAAGAACAGTTTCCAAATATTAAAGGAGCAGGGCTTGACACATCTCTCAGTGAAAGGGCGCTGGCTTCAATACCAAGAGACAAAAAACAAGCAAAAAACTGATTGTACTAATTTCATTTTATTTCTATTCAACTACACTAATGTTGACAGACTATAAGCTTATTCAACCTCATTTGTAGGTAACCCTTTTATAATTCTAAATTAATATTTTGTTTTAGGTGATAAAATTATCTTAGGAGAGATACTTCAGTGTAGATGTGAATCCTCACAGATTATATGCTTCTCAATGTAATCATTATATTTTTTTCAATAATAATAATATTTTCAACTCTTAATGTCTCTTAAATTTCAAAACTAGTAAGATTCAATCTTCATTTTTCTTTTGTTTTGTTTCAAATCAACTATTTGACACTTAAATATTTATCATTAGCTCCATTAATCTTTCCAAGTAACAAGCCTTGTATCTTCTTTCTTGTTCCGCCCGTCTACACATTCCACAGATACCTTAGTTCATTACATGTAGAAAAATATTTCATTTCCTTTTTGACTGCATTTTTACTGTTTTAAGGTCTCGTATGGACATTAGCAAGTACCCATTTTGAAGAGTAGGAAATCATGATATTAATTTTAGGTTCCTGTCTTAGTTACTTTTTAATCGTCACTGAGACAAAATACCTGATGCCCAAGTTGGGAAAGGAAAGGTTTATTTCTTACAGTTTTTGAAGGGTTCAGTCCACACTCAGTTGGCTCCAAGGCAGTCAGGCATGGCTGGGCTGCAGTTTGTGATGGCCACAAACAGCAAAGAGGAACTAGCAAAGAGCAAGACACACCTTCTTCCTGCCATTACATCACATCCTGGCTCCACCCCTTTGTGGGTGGAGCATTGACACCATTAATCCAAGCACTAGACAATGAATGAATAACAAATGCATAATTCAAACTCATGAGGCCTGGGGGACACAGACATAAACCATGACAGTTCCCTTTTTTAGATTTTAGCTTTTAATAGGTCAATCAGATATGCTGAACATCCCTAAATGCCTACATCACTTTGCCACTTCCAGGGTTATTATCCCAAGACTGTTTGTTGTAATCCCTCCATCAATTTTAGCTTGGGATTCATGTTTTTTCCTTGAGACTAGGTTTTCTCTACCCTTCACAATTGGATGCCAGTATCTTCTTATATGAAAAGGGAACTATAGTTAGTATTATAATTAGTACTATAATTAAAACCCTTTACTGCTCTTTAAAAAAAGTCCTATTGTAATACCTTCTAAAGTGAGTAATGCTCTCCCATGTCTTACCTTTTTTTACTATAACCTTATTTTGGTGATAAATGAAAATTCTCATTATTGTCACATATTGATCTTTTTAATGTTGTTATCTTTCATTTTTAAATTATTAGTTAATATTTCTTATCTCTTCTATTTAATAACTTTATTTCCCACATTCCATTGATAATTCCCTATTGTTGCTTCAGAACCAAGTGAAAATTTTACCTCAATGAAATATTTTCTTTTTCTCAAAAGAGTTGTGTTTTTATGTTGCTAAATTGAATTATGATGCAGTATAAGGTATTTTATTAATTTCCTGTTTTCAACTTGACCAAACTCCAACACAAGGTAGATTAGCTCCTAAAAATTAGTGAATACAAATAAGAAGTCCTCTTTAAAATGGACTTGTTATCTTGTATATGAATCAAATTCAACTCACATTTCAGGAAGAAACTTTAATAGGGGACCAGGTCACAAAAGATGAAATCTCTCTCAGTCACATTACTTTTTGCTAAGACATAAAATTTGGCACTCACAGTTTAGAGCAGGCCATGTTTATTTGGTCTTGTGGTTTTAGATGGTTCAACAGGAAGTTGGCCGACTGATGCACAAGTGTCAAGGCAGAGGGACATAGCAGAGCAGCAGCTACCTGTGTGATGGTGGCCAAGAAGCAGAGAGCAAAAAGAGATGCTTAAAGGACAGTGTACCATTGTAGGATGGGTCACCAGTGCCCTCTCTCGGGAATCCTGGTCTCCCACCATCACTCTTATGTGCTGAATTCCTTAGGGGAGCAATGCAGTGTTAGTATAGCACTTCCATGATGCACTCTCTCTGTCCAAACACTGAGTTTGGGGAGATGCCTGGATGAAAACCATAACAAAGTGTGTTATCTGTTTGGCAGGTGATAACTTAAACATATGTCTTGTAATCAAGTATGGATTCTGAATTGTGTTTGCATATCTACAATACAGTAAAACAAATATTTGTTTTATAATGTGAAATTTTAATATAAACTTATTGTTAATCTTATATCTGCATAAAGAATAAATTTAGAAAATTAGAAATGGTCCAATTTATTTATTTTATAATGAATTGCAATATATGAACCTAAAAATACTATATTCCTGAAACAGATTTTTGTGCATATCATTTTGCTAAAAGGGGAAACATTAATCACAGATTCTGATTCTACAAGAAATGTCACATGTTCCAGATAAGAAAGAAACCTGCAAGTTTTTAATCTGAATTCATTTCACTTGATTCCTGTGCAATATAAGCAATAACATTGATTGCTGTAAAATATTTTATATAAATCATATAAAGGTCTATGTAGATTTAATAGTGAAGTCAGTGCAGCTTTTCTGTTCTTTCTGTTCTTTAATTTTTTAATTGTTACTCCCTTTTAGAATCTTTTTTGAGTACATCCTACAAAGCAATGATATTGTAAACTAAAACCAAAGCCAAAAGCACCGTTCCCTAAACATTATTTTTTTTGTATGTTTTGTCTGATCACAGTGCTTTAAGGATGATTGCATAGTTAGATAATACAAAAGCTGTAAAATTCAACTAAAGCCTCTAATGAAGTGGGACTGCATCTTGAAAGTGAAAAACATCATCAAAACAGTAGTCTTTGTTTCATAACTTGCAGTCAAACTGCAGTCATAAAATTTCAATATATGTATGTTTCTTTCTTTCTTTCTTTCTTTCTTTCTTTCTTTCTTTCTTTCTTCCTTCTTTCCTTCCTTCCTTCCTTCCTTCCTTCCTTCCTTCCTTCCTTCCTTCATTTTTCCCCCTCTAGAACTACGGATTGAATTTAACTTAGGCTTTGTGTGCTAGTAAAGTGCTCTATCGCTGAGTTACAGCTCTAGCCATATTTTGAAATTTTATTTTGAGACAGTCTCACTAGTTTGCCCAGACTGGCCTGGAACTTGCTTTTGTGTCAGCTATGAAAGTGGCTGGGGTTATAGGATTGCACCACCACTCAAGCATATATTTTCTTTTGAAAAGGAACATACCAAATTATATACTTACTATACTTTATTAATATATAATATATAATGTTTTCTCCTCCTGTAATACTGTCAACTCCAGAAAAATCAAGTTTTGAGCAAAATGAATTAATTTAAGCTACATTTCCATTAACATTTACTAATATTTATTCCATTTAATACAATCATATATTTATATGGAATGAAAATTACATGCGACCTCTTTAGTGAAGAAAGCACACTGATGATTGACTTCTTAATTTTTCCTTGCAATAGCTGGGTAAATTAATTCATCAAGAAAACAACAAAGCTCCCCATGTCATTTTCATTTACTTATATCAAAGATCTTGTGAATTTTAGAAAATTCAAATACTAAATCAATAAAATTAAAATCCATGCTACATGTGTACATTGTCGTTGTGCCCAATTAATACAAGTGAGAACACATTTCATGTTTTAAGGATAATGTTACACAGAATTTTAAAGTGGGAGGAAGTATTGAACTCCATTCTGGCAGCAGGAACATTGCACTCCCTGTTTAGCATCAAGGTTTAGATGTGAGAAGTCTCGCACTTTTGGAGGATGGTTGGATCATGGAAGTTCTTTGTGAGTTCGGTAACTGAATGTGGTGTCAGGAATAGGAACCTGCGTGGAAATGGGTTACCTAGGAAAAGACGCGGAAGGCTGTGTTCTTGCCTCTCTCCTCTCTCAGCTTCCTGTTGGCCCTAAGATGAGCAGTTTTCCCCACCATGTCATCCAGCATGTGTTTCAGCCTCAGAGTCAGTCAACTTTAAAACTGAACCCAGTGGAAACCATGAACCAAATAACCCTCTCCTCCTGTAAAGTGTGGGTGGAGGGTATTGGATCTCAGTGATCTGGTTATCATAGGAAGTAAGAGGAGGGAGAAAAGATGGCTGATGATGAAAGGAAGTTAGAAGAGATTCTGCTCAATGGCTCCACTAAGACTCTTGGGGGTCTTAAACTATGCTTACTTTATTAAACAAAATTTTAACTTTTTCATAATTTGTATTTTTAGACAATTTAACTATTATTATAATTATCTGATTTAAAAGTTCAGTTCAATTCTCTGGACCTGGTAGTTTTGTAGGCAGTTTCTTGATAAATTTCTCTTTTAACTATAAAGGATATCAATCTATTTCAGTTTACTGTTTTGGAAAACTTTATGTTTCAGATAAGTTTTTCTTTTTTACCTAGATTGTCGTACATGTTAGCGAAAAAAAATATATATATATAAAACACTATTGGAATTTTTATACATGTGTTTTACATGTGTTTCTTCTTTTTTGGAGTGATGTTTATTAATTATTTTTATCCATTATGATGTGTAAATTTCTGATTCATTATACACACATATTGTAAGATGAATACCACTATCAAAATAATTAATATATGCATTATTTCACATACAAAAAAATAAAATCAAAGAAAAGATAAAAGAAGAGAATTCTATAATCCTGAGATTCTTTATTGCAAACCAAGTAATGGAGCAAAATAATGCACCTTGAATGATACCACTTCTACTAATAATAACAATAATACCAGAAATGAATCTGTAAAACATAGGAGACTATTATAAATGTATTTGTCACAACATATTTTGCTGTATTTTTAAGAAAATCAAGGTACCAAATACAAATTGTTATTTTTAGAAGCTAATTTAAATGATATGATATTTCTAATAGTTTCATCAGCTCATATCTTTTAAGCCAATTTTACCATTCATTTGCAAGTGACATACAAGAAGAAATTTATCTCTAATAAGAAAGCTATTCATCTAGAAAATCATATTTTAATACAAACAATAATATAGAAGTGGTGCTTTTATACTTTTATATTGTAAAAATTGCATATTATTTGATGTGACTGAAATATACAGTCTGAAATATAAACCTTAGTTTGTGAAATTGATTAAATGAATAATATCTTTCTATGTTGCCACAGTGACAGTTTGTGTGCATGATAGGATATGTCTTTAAGCAGCTCTAATTTGAATCCATAATACCACCAAAGATGTATTCTAAAGTAAGAAGTACACATTTCTATAATGTTGGTTTGGATTTGCATTTAAAATAGTTTTCAGAAATAGTTAGATTATGTTTTAAACTATCTTTTATGGCCACTAATTAAAATTTAAACACCAAATCTGAGCTCTTTCATGTAAATTGCCAGCTAATATTGATGCATTATTAAGAATTTCGATATCAGAGTGCTGAATTAACAAAAGCTTATGTCTATCTGAAAAGCTTAAAATTATATGGTCTGATTTTTTAAAAAGGAATGAAAACAGAACATGCAATCAGCAATAGATATTTTCCATTACAATACATTTTTATATTTCTTCTCTATAATCTGGAAAATAAACAATTTGCAAGTATTCAAAAACCTTACTTTCTAGTGATGTTTATTACAATAGCTCCTTCCTTTTGTATATATTCTGACATTTGTTCAGAATTCAAGCAAAATGGAAATAAAATGCTTGCCGCTTTTGAGAGTGTGGTTGTCTTGTTACACGACAAAAAAAATTGTGACAGTAAGAAAGGGCATGGGTGTGGGAAGTGCTGGAGACAAGAAGGAAGAAAAACACTAGAATTCTAAAATTGTATCTCTCAATTTAAAAAGTGAAATCCATTACAGATCAAACAAAATGGAAAATTATCAATCAGAAGATATTTTTAAAATTCTATAATACCATAACTAACAGATGTTTAAAGCAGAATTATGTTGCCTCCAGCCTGAAAATATCCAAATACACACACCAATCACCCAACACATACACACATATTTACACGCACATCACAGAAAGTTGGTATTCCTAAATTATCATCACAATTTTTCATATCTAAATTACAATGCTTTTGTATCAGTATATTAGGTTGTTTAAGACTTCTAATCTCTGTGTAGTATTGATTTCATCAGTCTCCTTATTCCCTGTAACATATTATAATTTACATTTTGTTGAGCAGCAACAGTAGAACAGAAATATTTCCTAAAGTTTTTCTCGTTTTTTAACCACGTAAAATAAACTGTTTGGTTGTTTAATATCCAGTTTTACTAGTGTAACTATGCTCTAATTCTATTCAGTCAATTCCCTAAGTACATAATTTACCTTGTTTCTTTAAATCCCATATAAAATATTTAATGGATGTAAAGAAAGTGCTGTGTTTCCAACTGCATTTATAAATGAGACCTGTGTTCCCTGAGAGAATGACATTTGCTATTTGCATATGTGAGTTTTCATCTCCCTTTGCATGTATTAAAACATCTTTCACACTTGATGGCCTGAATCTATACGATGGAGGTTCACTCTTTCATGCCAAATCTCACTACTGGATATTGAAATCTAATAAAAATTTCCTTATTGATTTTATAATTTTCAATTATTTAATGTGTGTGCTGCCTATTAATCATTCTAATCACAGCTAAAATAAACTTGATAGTCAAGCACTTCCAATGGGAAATGATATAACTAGAAATCTGGAGGACTTGCCTGAAGAGACACAGATAAAAAGGCTTATTAAACAATAGCAGTTATCCACAAAAACTTGACTTCCTTATTTTGGAAACTAGGATATCCATAGATGCATGTATTTATGCAGCTTTTGCTGCTTAATGAAATGAGAATAACATGCAAGAGTAGGTGTATATTTCTGGATTGGGCTTGAATATGTTAACTTTTGTGGTTGTGCTTTAGGCTGTTTGTTGAGCCTGGTTCTTGAAATTCCTTCTAAGCTACACAGATCTTATTCTGAGATAAGGTTGAGATAGAAGTTCAGTTGAAAGGTTAATATTCTGAAGACACTCACTGCTTCTAAAGACAGACTGGGAATTGATGCTATGTCACATGAACCCACATGGTTTTAGAAAAAGCTAGCCACATAGACATGAGCAAACTTCATTAAGAAAGACAGATGCGATTTTGGTAAATCAAAATAAATATACATTGAACAGTAAGTTCAATGAGGAATGGAGACTGAAGCAACTTTATGAATTGCCTTACAAGTTTTGTGTAATAAACAGAGCTAGTAATACTTCAATGAATGGAGTAGTGAGCCTTAAATATCCATGAAAAAGTAAGGTTTTTTTTTCATGTTGTATTGAATCTATTCTATTTTGTGACAGTATAAAGGAGAACCCAACTGCATTCTTAATTTATTTAAATTAGATCAATCTAAACATTTACAGCTAATACTTATGACAAAAAGATCACAAAGTTTGTTTCCATGAAGTGTTAAAGCACAGTCTAAGAAAGCATTGGTCTTCAATGACATTAAGTTGACTAGAGAAGATTTAGTCTCCAAAAAAACTCAGATATCAGAAAGAAAAAATTCTAAGATTCTCAGACTTAACATTGTGAGCAATGTAACTCCTTACAAAGTTTTAATTGAATTTTGAGATAAGAGACAGAATAATCAATGAAAGTAGGAAAATTTAATTTGGATCACTTTTCCTACAGACTTGGGAGATTTGCTATGTACATTTGGCTCTTGTTCACCTAAAAATCCTGTAGAGCTGTGGCTAGAGGTGAGAAGAAGCAGTAACCAAAGAAGAGCCTTGTTCAGGTCTTCAAGGCAACCTGCTCACAAGAGAACTGTTCACTCATATCCATCAACTACTACTCCTTGGAACCACCAGAGCACTCACTGTGAGGCCAGACTCTTTGGCTGCCTCCAACCAATCATGGGGTGGATTTACAGTTGGCATGTGCTTCCTAAATCCAGAGCACCTGTAACCAGTAACCTTGGAGCAGGCCTTTTGCCTAACTGTTACGTCAAAGTGTATAGATTAAAATTCCGAGTATCTGTGGGTGACTGACATGTATTTTTTTTTTTACTTAAAGAGAACAACAACAAAAAAAAAAAACACAAAGCAGTAAAAGGGTACAAGTAGTACAGAATTACAAGAAAAACATATACATTGAGAAATCACTAGTTAACAGACTACATATTGTCGTCTTAGAAACAGTTGTTCAAATTACAAAATTAAAGCACACAAAGTGGGCATTCATACAGTGAGATTAGAGACAGTTCTGTTCAAAGATCCAACAAAAACTCAGTAATATGGTTTTCTATCTATACACTTAAATATACATGCAGTTATATCTTTTAGATCACTTTCCTTTCCTCTCTTTTTTACAATAACAATTACACTTTTTGGGTTTTATTACTCCCACAGTTCTTATAACTTTTTTTTGAAGAGAAAAAAAAAACAAATATGAAAAAGCAAAACAGAGTCAGTTAGAATGCAAGGGTGGAAATAGTACATGATGCAAAAATAGAATACCAGTTGATCAAAAATGGTTACCATTATGCCTCTTGCTATCTTAAAAAGAGTTGCCTATATCATCAGGTATAATAGAATTGAAAAAAAAAAAACAATACAGAACAAGACCAATAAAATTTACATTGGAGACCTTACAGGACTTCAAAAGAAGATAATAGTCAAACCATACTGGGCATCACAGTAAATCTAACAGGTCAGAAATGAACAATTTAAGCATCATTATGTTTCACCACCAGGTAACTTGACATAGTAGTAGTCACCATAGTGTCTCTTTCCTTGAATTATTTGAGTATAACTTCGTATACTATAGCATCAAACATATCAAGACAAAGTGAAGCCATTCAAGAGAATGAAAGAATTACAGGGTATTTACAACAAGCTAACAGAAAACAAACAACTTTGCCTATAAAAATTTTGTTTATACTATCGCATATAGTAAAGTATAATAAAATACAATATGTTAAAACCAAGGGAAACAGATGAACAACACCTAGGTGGGACTTCAAAACAAGATGATATTAAATCAGCACTAGCTATTATGATGTCTCGTTTTCTGCAAAATAGCTATTCGTACTATCACAGACAATAAAATCAAACAACCCAGATTAAAACCATTCCAATTAATGAGTGAAAACATTATATGGCTTAAAGCCAATATGATTGGGAATCATGATTACCACATGCTTTTAGGTATTCTTATCATTTCTTACACTAGGGAAACTATTTGGTATTTATACATGTGAGATTGATTTATTTCACTTATGAGTATGGTCTCAAATTGTGTCCATTTATTTATAAATATCTCAAGGTGATCATTCTTTATAGCTGAGTAGTATTCCATTGTATAAAAATACCACACATTTTTTTATCCATTCCTCAGTTGATAGACACTTTAGGTTGTTTCCAAGTTCTAGCTGTTACAAATTGTGCTGCTATAAACATGGCTGCACATACATCACTGTTGTATGATGCTTTCAGTTCTGGGAATATGCCTAGAAGTGGAATAGCTGGGTCAAATGTGGCTTCCAATCCCAGATTTCTGAGAAATCTCCAGACTGACCTCCACAATGGTTGCACCAGTCTATAATCCCACCAACAGTGCAGGAGAGTTCTTTTTTCCCCACAGCCTCTCCAGCATTTGTCGTTGGTGGTTTTCTTGAACTTGGACATAATTTCAGGAGTGAGGTGAAATCTCAGTGTGGTTTTAATTTGCATTTCTCTAATGACTAATGATGATGAACATTTTTTCATGTATCTATTTTCCATATGCATTTCTTCATCTGAGAATTGTGTGTTCATCTCAGATGCTCATTTTTGGATTGGGTCTTTAAATTTTGGGGGTCTGATTTTTTACATTTTTGTATGTTTTAGACAGAAGTTATTTGTCTAAGGGGCAGTTCACTAAGATTTTTTCGCAGTTTGTGGGTTTTCTTTTCACTATGCTAGAGATTTCTTTTGATATGCAGAAACTTCTTAATAAGAGGTGGTCCCATTTATTGACTCTGGGAAGTATTTCCCGTGTGGATTGAGTCCTGTTCATGAATTCTCTACCTACTCCTATGTCTTCAAAGTCTTTATCCAATTTGTCTTCCAATAGACTTAGTGTTTCTGTTTTAATATTTAGATTTTTGATCCATTTAGATTTGATTTTAGTCCATGGTGATAGGCATCGGTCTAGTTTTAGTTTTTGGCATATGGAGAGCAAGTTTTTACAACACCATTTATTAAAGAGACTGTCGTTCTTCCAGTGAACATGTTTGGCCCCTTTATTGAAGATAAGATGGCTGAGTGTATCTGTAGTTGTGGTTGTATCTTCTAATCTATTCTACTGTTCTTCAGCTCTGTTTTGGTTCCAGTACCATGTTGATTTTATTACAGTTGCTTTGTAGTATAACATCAAGTCAGAGATTGTGCTGCCTCCTGCCTTGCCTTTGCTGCTTAGAACTGTCCTTGCTATTCTAGGTCTCTTTCACTCCAGATGAATTTTAGGAGTGATTTCTTGAGATCTATGAGCTATGTTGATGGTATTTTTATCGGGATTGTATTAAATCTGTATAACAGTTTTGAGAGACTGGCCATTTGCACAATATTTATTCTTCCTATGAGTGAGCAAGGGATGTCTTTCCATTTTCTGAGATCATCTTCAATTTCATTTTTTCAGTGTATTATAATTTTCCCCATGCAGGTCTTTCACTTCTTTCATGAGAGTCAGTCCTAGATATTTCATTTTTTTGGTTGCTAGTGTGAAGGGTGTGGTTTCCTTTATTTCTCTCTCTGTGATTTTGTTGTTAGTGTATCAGAATGCTATTTATGTTTTAGTATTCATTTTGTATCCAGCCACATTGCTGAATTTATTATATTTAGGAGTCTTTCAATGGAGTTTTGGAGGTCTTCTATGTAGAGTATCTGCAAACAATGATAATTTAACTTCTTTTCCTATCTTTATGCCTTTATTTCTCTCTGTTGTCTAATTGCTCTGGCTAGTATTTCCAGTACCATATTAAATAGGGGTGGTGACAGAGGACATCCTTGTCTTGTGCCTGATTTTAAAGTAAAGGCCTTCAATTTTTAGCCATTTAGTATGATACTGGCTTTGGTTTGTCTAGATAGACTTTATTATATTGATCATCTATTCCAATTTTCTGCAAGGTTCTTATCATAAATGAATGTTGGACCTCATCAAAAGCTTTTTCTGCATCATAAGAAATGATCATGTGATTCATACTTTTAACTCTATTGATATGGTGTATTACATTTATTGCTTTACGTATGCTGAACCATCCCTGCATGTCTGGGATGAATCTCACTTGGTTATGGTGTATGATCTTCTTGATGAT
Organism: Cavia porcellus; assembly: GCF_034190915.1. Taxonomy (NCBI): domain Eukaryota; kingdom Metazoa; phylum Chordata; class Mammalia; order Rodentia; family Caviidae; genus Cavia; species Cavia porcellus. The sequence continues at coordinate 41,285,659 of NW_026947513.1, read as the reverse complement.
TTGCTGCATCCTGTTTGCCAATATTTTATTGAGGATTTTTGCATCTGTGTTCATTAGGGAGATTTGTCTGTAGTTCTGTTTTTCAGTTGGGTCCTTCTCAGGTTTTGGTACTAAAGTAATATTTGCTTCTAGGAACGATTTAGGAAGGATTGCTTCCCTTTCAATTTCATTGAAGAGTTTGAGGAGTGTTGGCATTAGGTCTTTGTATTTCTTATAGAATTCAGCACTGAATCCGTATGGGCCTGGGCTCTTCTTTGTAGGTAAGGACTTAATATTACGTTTTCAATTTTATAGTAGAAATTGGGTTATTCAGCAGTTTTACATCTTCATGACCTAGCTTTGGTACTTCATATGCTTCAAGGAATCTGTCTATTTCTTTTGTGTTATCAAACCTTTGAGATTAGAGTTTTCCGAAATAAGTGTTGATGATCTTCTGTATTTCTATAGGGTCTGTTGTGATTTCACCTTTTTCATTCCTTATTGCGTGAATTTGAGCTTTTCCTTTCCTTTTTAAAATAAGGTTAGCTAGGGGCTTGTCAATTTTATTTATTCTTTCAAAGAACCAACTCTTTGATTCATTGATTTTTTGGATTGTTTTCTTAGTCTCTATTGCATTGATTTCTGCTCTGATTTTTATAATTTCCTCCCTTGTTTTGGATTTGGGCTTGACTTGCTCTTCTTTTTCTAGATGTTTGAGGTGTAACATTTATTATTTATTTATTTGTTTCATTCTGTTTTCCTGATGTGGGAGCTCAGTGCAATAACTTTTCCTCTGACGACAGCTTTCATTGCATCCCACAGATTCTGGTAAGTTGTATTTGGGTTTTCATTTGTTTGTAGATATTTTTAATTTCTTCTTTAATTTCCTCTGTGACCCAATGATTACTCAAGAGTGTGTTATTCAGTTTCAATGTGTTTGTGGGATTTTTGCAGTATCTTTTATCATTAGTTTCTAATTTCATAGAGCTATGGTCCAATAGCATGCAAGGAATAATTTCATCCATTTTGCATTTATTTAAATGTGTTCTGTGAGTTAATATATGTTCTGTTTTAGATATTGATCCATGTGCTGCTGAGAAGAATGTGTATTCTGTTGTTGTTGGGTGGAATACTCTGTATATGTCTATCAAGTCCATTTGTTCACAGCTGTGATTAAGCTCTTTTATTTCTTTGCTGATTTTCTGTCTGGTTGATCTGTCCATTGGTGTCAATGCTGTGTTAAGATCTCCTGTCAGAATTGTGTTACTGCTAATTTGATTTTTCATTTCTGTTAATACTTGTTTTATATAACTGGGTGTGCTGGAATTTGGTGCATACATATTTAAGATATTTATCTCTTCCTCTTGAAGTTTTCCCCTAACCAGTATGTAGTGACCTTCTTTATCCCTTCTGATCATTATTTGTTTGAAGTTCACATTGTCTGCAAACAGAATAGCTACCCCCACTTTTTGGGGGGTTCCTGTTGCATGAAGTATTGTTTTCCATCCTTTGACTTTCAGTCTGTGAGTATCCTTTTGGGTTAGATGGGTTTCTTGTAGAAAGTATATGGTTGGATTTTGTTTCTTGATCCATTCTGCCAGTCTGGTTCTTTTAATTGGTGCATTGAGACCATTTACATTAATGGTTATAACTGTTATATATCGATTTGTTGTTGACATGTTATCTTTCTGCTGTTGCATCTTTATCTTTCTGTTTTGTTAAATTGTCTGCTTTGTTTAGTGATTTTTTACTAAATGTATTTTTTCTGTCTTTCAGTATTCTTTCAGGGTTGGTTTGGTGATCATCAGCTGTTCTTTGTCATGGTAGTATCTGATTTCTCCATCAATTTTGAAGAACATTTTTGTAGGGTACATCATTCTTGGTTCCTTTAGGATCTGAAATACTTCACTCCATGCTCTTCTTGACTTTATTGTTTGTGCTGAGAAGTCAGCTGTGATTCTGATAGGTTTTCCTTTATAGATGATCTGTCTTTTCTCTCCGACAAGCTTTTAATTTTCTATTCTTTTGTTTGATTTCTGGAATAATGATTATTATATGTCTGGGTGTAGTTTTATTTTGGTTAAGGTTATTTGGAGTTCTGTATGTTTCATTGATCTTGATATCAGTTTCCAATATCATTTTTGGGAAATTTTCAGCTACTACTTCTTTAATATCCTCTTGACATCCTTTATGTTGCCCCCTTCTTTTTCATTTATCCCTATCAACCTTATGTTGTTTTTCTCTGCATTATCTTGCAGATGTCGAATTTTTTTTTTTTTTTTGGTCTTTTTCCTTTTTATTGGTACCAGGGATCGAACTCACGACCGCCTGCTTGCAAGGCAGGTGCTTATGCCGCTGAGCTAAATCCCCAGCCCAGATGTCGAATTTTTATATCCTGATTTCTTGTTATTTTTAAAAAATCTTTCCTTTCCTGTTCACTGGCTGCAATCTTGTCTTCACAGTCTGAAATTCTATCTTCACATTCATTGAGGCAGTTTTTATAACTTTCAATGGAATTGTTGATTTCCTGTGTATCTCTTTCAACTGCTTTATGTATTCTGTTTGTTTCTTATTTTGTTTATCTGGGGATTCTATCTTTTTGTTTAGGTCCTCCAAATTTTTAACTGTGTCTTTAGATATGTTCAGCATGTCCTTCATTTCTTTTATCATTTTTTCTTTTACCTGGGAGATTTTTTCTAGTTTGAATTTCTTTAAAGCTTCCTGGAGTTGTTTCTTTATTTTGGTTACTATTATTTTAGGTATTTCAGGTACATGGCATGTATTGTCTTATTTGTACATGGTTCCTAGGCTTTCTTGGGGTGGGATGGATATTTGAGATTGCATTTTGGTCTTTTGTTTTGTCATTTTCCTATATTTCAGAGCTTCAAGTGTTGTTCTAAGCTTCCCCTGGGCATGGAGGAAATTGTCTCTTCTGTCCTGGTCTCCTGGGACTCCTCTGGCAGCATAGCTCTGTCCTTGGGCAAGGAAGCCTCTGGATTAAGAGGAGGTTGACAGGCTCCTCTCAGGTAGACCTAAAGCCTCCTCCAGTACAGGGCTCCCCTCTGTGGCAGCAAAGCTTCCCTCCTCAGCAAGGCTGCTCCCTCCTTCAGGTGGTGGCAGTAGTGCTGGTGCTCTCCAGGCTAAAAGAAGGTCTCAGGTAAGGTCGGAGCAATTTCCTGCAGCTTGGCCCAGTTCACTCCTTCAGGTGGGGCAGCTCCTGTGTACCCTCCAGGTGAGAGAGGGTGGTGGGCAAGGCTGGAATGGGGTCCCTTGGCTTGGCCCAGCTCACTCTTCCCAGCAGGTAGCCTTGGCATGGTCTCCAGGTGAGAGAAAGTGGTCCGCCAGACTTGAGCGGGATTCTGCAGCTCAACCCAACTCACTTTTCCTGGCAGGCAGCCCCAGGGTGGGCCCCAGGCGAAAGAGAGCGGACTGCCAGGCTGGAACAGAGTCCCGAGGCTCGACCCAACTCTGATATGTAGGTTACTAACTGAGGAAGAAAGACACTATGGCAGTTGGTAGAACCAGCTAATAAACTTGTAGCTTGGAGTGAATTAAAAATGCAAAGAAGAAAGTCTTCCCCAATTTTCTCCTTTGAAGGAACCTTGGTCTTTGCTATTGCCTTTAGACATTCATGTCTAATTCATTCAGCCTTCTTAAACAGCCTCCTCAGCCTACCACCATGGTTCTTTTGACTTTCCCATATGGAGTTAAATCAGACTACAGTGAGCTCTAGGCCTTTGATTTTCAGCTGTTTCCTCTGGATCTTCAGTGCACTTCATATTTTTCCACTCCTGACTCTGCAGGTGTCTACTGTAAGTTACTTTTAAAATCCATTATGTATCATATATGCATATATATTTATCTATATTTATATTAAATCTGTTTCTCTAAGGGACCCTGATAATCCTCTTCACCTATATGAACTTTTCTGTCTTAGAATTGGAGCCCATTAAAAGTGTCTTCTAACCTGATGCTTGTTCCTCTTTTTCCTTCCACAGAAGCCAGCATGCATTGTGAGTTGGAAACCCCCATCCATTTATTCCAATATCTTTCTACTTCACTCTTAGTAGCTTTTCTCTCAATACAAATTTTGCATAATATTACATTTTAGATATAAATGTCTTACAAAATTGTCATTTGTTTGGAATGTGATGAAGTCATGAGAACACTCTATAGTGTACGTATCAGTGAATTCATCCACTGATGAGTTCAGTAGTTAAATGTTTTTTCAGTAGCTGAAGTGGGGTCTGTTTGGAAGTGAGTCATCAGGGCTTGACCTGGAAGGATACATACCTATCCAAAGCTCCTCCTTTCTCTCTCTGCTTCCTACCTACCATATGGTAAACACTTTCCTCCACTATGCCATTTCTGCCATGGGATCTGAAGGCCATGGACTGAATCCCCTGAAACCATGGGACAAGACAAACCTCTCCTCCTTTAAGTTTTGGGTGCCAGGTATTCCCTCCCAGAGATAACATGAAAATGAGTAGTACACATATGTAATCTTAGATTGGTATCTGGTTCCACGAAAATCTCATCCAACACAGTAATTCAAACTTCAGGAAATGGCATACAATTTTGGCTAAAAGATGAGAGAAGTTGAAATGAGTTTTTTTCTGAATGGGCATGAATTTATCATTACATGAGTTGAATAATTTTTCTAGACCTGCTGTACAACATAGTGTCTATTGTTAACAATGTGATTTTGTGCACTTAAAATTTTGAGAATATATCTTACATTAAATATCCCCACTACCACTGTAACACAAAAGAGGCACAGGAAACTTTATATGTAGTTTAAATATATGTGCATATTCACATTGAAACATGTACACTAAATATTTCAAGTGTTTGATAACTCAACTGCATCTCCATAAAGTCGTGAAAAGGGGAACTCATTTTGCATTGTGTTGCTACAGCATGTAACACTGATGTAAGAAACAGTGTACCTTAGAAGTCACTTGACATTGTAAAAGAGGGGATGCCCTTCAGTCGTTCAGAAGTAAACTCTGATTTTCTGCACTGCACATTATACACATACTTGATGACCCTGATGGAAATAACTTGAGGATCAAGATAGTCCATACGGAGAAGAAATAAAGCCCAGGGGAGGTAACAGGGATACTCAGCAGTTGAGTCTGGAGTACCAGGGGAAGGTGGTCTTGTAGGCAGAAGCAGCCGTGATGTACAGGGGTATCTTTGGAACTGGGGAGGGGAGCCTTGTATGAGCAAATTGGAGGTGACTTCTCTGTAGGTCGCAGGGGTATCCAACAAGCACCTTCAGACAAGTTTAGCAGACACTGAAAGCTTTAGCTACAGGCTGAGGCAGAACAATTTTATTTGAGCAGAGAGACAGGAAAAGAAAAACATGGGAGCTAAAATACAGCATAGTTTATTAGCTCACAGTAAGAAACTTTACTGAAGACGTACTTAAAAACAAAAAGTATGAAATCTATCATTTCAGTGAAATAATGATATATAAAAGTAAGTTAAAAAAAAAACCCTAGAATGTCTGTTTTGAGGAGACCCCCATTTAGACTCCTAGTTAGTTTAAGTTGAGAATCAGATCTTAATAGGACAGTAACATGGTTTTGTGTTACTATTCTTAAACTTCTGTCAAGTTCTCTGTAACTCATCACATATTAAGAAAACAAAGATGATTCAGTGGGTAAAGATGATTTGCATAGCAAAGCGGTCTTATATTGGAAGAACACTCAGTTTGCCACTGCTAACACCAACAAGATTCCAAACCTAATCCATCGCTTAATAGTGCAGTAAGATAACTTCTGTAGATAAGAAAAGATCACAAAATAAATGTTAATTTTGGTGATATTTTTCTTATTGTTGCCATTGCTGTTTGTATTCTTGAGTAATTGACAGTAAAATAATCATTAGTTCATACAAAAATAAAGAATACAGACTAAATGACAGAAAGAAGTTAACACTTTCAATTATAGTGCAATTTGGATGACATCAGGGAAGCAACAAAAGTCTAGTCCCAGGTTTAGAATCAGGGGTTTGTGTTGAGTTATACAGAAGAGAAGACATCTTATCCAGGAGGAGATGAAATCCATTTATGGAAAAAAGAGAGATCTGAGTATTCTTGTTATGGAGTATTGTTTTTTGTTTTTTACTATTTTATAAATTCTACCATTAGAAATAATGAATATTGGATTAATTATGGAAAATTTTATTAAATACTATTTATTTATTTACTTATGTATTTGGTACCAAGGAATCAAACTTATGATCTCACACTTTGAGGCAGACACTGTGTCGCTGAGCTATATTTCCAGCCCCCAAAAAGCTGTTTTTAAGGCAGGTAGTAAATGAGACCATGACAGCCTATCATCGCAAAGAAGGTTGAAGACATAATTTAACAGAATGAGAATGGAGGTTACTGAGAAGTTTGAAAACTTACTGTCAAATAGTACATTTTGAAAGAACAGATAAGAAATACAGATGTGTGTTCTTACTTATATCCCTATGTGTATATAATATTCCCTATTTACAGTAAAGTACTTGTCACTGCTGAAGTACTTGGATGTATGTTAGGTGTGGCACCCCAAAGATTCACATGCTGGAGGACTTAGCCCCAAGATGACAGTATTGTGAGAGATTGAGCCTTTCAAAGACCAGGCCTCTTGGGCAGTTGATAGGTAAACTTGGACTGTGTACTCCTTACGTAGAGTGAGACCCAGTCTCTTCTCTCTGGCTTCTTGTTTTGGGATGTAATCTTTCCTCCATACTTGGTCCTATTAAGATGTGAAATACCTGAGAGGGCCCTTTCCAACCCAATGTTGTGATTTCAAATAGTTAACACACTATCTTACTTGATGCTAACTTCTCAACTCTATGTATATTTTTGAAGATGTGTGGACTCTCCAAATTGATGATAACAATAATGAAGAGAAAAATTTCTTCTAGAATGTACTAACAAACAATTTGTTATAGAATCAGCTTGTTAGTGACATCATAATTATTTCTCTTTCAAATCCTTTTGTTATTGTTTTGTACATAGGTATTTTTTACTTTTTTCACTCTCATTCTAGAAAAGAGAGCAATTTTGGAAGCAGACTCAAGCTCTGAAATTTTCACTAAATTGTGAACACGTACCAAAGTTTCCGAAGCATTGGTTCCAGCATCATTTTATAATAGAAACTGTGATTATTCTGTGAAAAAGAAAGTCAAATACAGTACAATGGATTTTTACATAAAATTTAGCATTTCAATGCATTTAAGTTTTGTGTCTGAAGCAATAAATCACAAAAAGTTTAACACAATCGAGTTAAAATCATTGTTTTATGGTTAAAATTCATATCACTATTATTCAAAAGTAACTTCTCTTTCTTGTGATCCCCTTGAATAATTTTTATTCCTGCAAGCATACTAAAACATTGGAGACATGAGTTTTGGTTATCTACTTCAAACGTTCCTTTACAATTCAGGGAGCCAAGTACCTGTAAGTTATGTAATTGTCTACTAATTACAGATACCTCCACTCTCAGATGTATATTGGTACAAACTTTACTATCTGGCTTTCTTTAGGCCAATTTTTTAAGGTTACTCTAGTTTTCTTTACTTAAAATCTATCAACAATTTCATATTTTCACACAAGAAAACAAAACATCTCATTCCATTGCACATTTAATGTATGTAAACTAAATGAGAATGTTGAGTGGGGCCTGACTTAGAAGGTGACTACCATGCCTTGTTGTTACATTTGGAAATTCATCCAACATCAGAGAATAAACATTATGGACCCTGAGGCTAATGTAGCTTTTGGAGAAACTGATTACTCACTGAGGTTCTGCTCAGTCTTCACAGGATTAAGCAGACAGATTCTCCCCACTGATTTATTCTCTGAATGGACCCAAGTTCCAGAGAATCAATCCACAGGCAATAAAAACTCTTTGCCACCAAGCCAGGTTAGAGAATAGTATTCTAGACAGGATAAAAAATGTAAAATTTCATGGACAGTAAAAAATGTTATAGAATTGAATGATTATAGCATATTGGAGGAAGTCAGGACTTTGAAGAGTAACTTTAGTGTTTTTGTGTAACCAGCAGAACTCTTTGTATTTTATATACAGGACACAAATGTTCAAATATCTTTACTGAAATGTCCTTTTAAGACTGAATTGTGATCACTTGAAACACATTGATGCTGGAAAACAAATTCTCTAAACCTCAAACACTTTGGTGAACACATTTCTTTCATGCCCATGTTTTCTTCTTATAATTTTCATGTACTTTGCTATTTATTTCTTAATATGTATGTCATATTAGTTATGTCAGTAACTAATATTCATTATTAGTTATGTCAGTATAATTAGAACAGAGACTTGAAAATATACCATGAAAATTCAGTGGTTTAACATATTTCTTAATTTTGCTATATTAATTTAATGGGTTTCTTTATGGTTTGTATATACAGGATCATGTCTTTTCTGACTTTTACATCATTTATTTATTTATTTATCCAATTGTTTTTCTAATATTTCCTATACTTTTACTAATAGCAGTGGTGAGAGTGTCTTGCAATAAATGTTGGAGAAAAATGTTTTAAATAGTCTCTGTTGATTATGATGTTTCTACAGCTTTTCATAAATAACTATTTTTATAATTGCTTCTGATGTTGACCAAATGCCTTTCTATATTTTGCTAAGAGCAATTGTCATGAATGCATGTTAAACTTGATTAAATGTATCCACTGAAATTACCTATTCTTTTGTCTTTCTATAAGTGTGGTATGCCCATCCATTGAACAATATATATTAAGCAACCTTGCATCCCAGGGATATATCTGACTCATTCGTGGACTTCAAAAGACCATAAATAGACAAACAAGCTTGAGGAAAAAAAAATTGATGGTATCAAACTCCCTGAATTAAAAATATATTACAATTCTATAGTAATGATAATAGTATAGTGCTAGCATAAATATAAACACTTATATCCATGAGAAGACTACAAGGTCCATAAATAAATGTGAGAATAAAGGATAAATTGATTCTAGATGATGCCATGACAAAGACACACGAGGAATGGACAGTCTTCACCGAAGGGTGTTTGGAAAATTGGGTATCTACATGCAAAATAATCAAATGGTACCTCACTTCACACAATGCAAAAAGTTTCACTCAATCAGCATGGAAACTCTAAATATAATTTTAAAATCAAAAAAATTCCCAGAAGAAAATACTCATGAAAAACTTTTTGACATTGATTGTTTGTATATATCAAAAATCTGAGCAATGACAGTAAACATGAAGAGTTAAAACAGCATTCTATGTAAAAAATGTCTGCATAACAAAGACAAACAATAGAAAAGAGAAACAGGCAACTTCCATATGTGGTGAAAATTTATAAGCTATATATCAAAAAATCATCTACAATGAATATGTTCCTCATATAGCTCAATAACCAGAAAACCCAACTAACAGAAATGAATAATCCAACTAACAAATTATGAATAATTTGATTGTCAAAACCAGACATACAAATAGTAAGGATAAACAAAATAGTGTTCAACATCACTAATCATCAGAGGCTGTACAAGAAAACCTGAGTCATGTGTCACTTCATGCTTATTAGTTGGAGCATGATCTAAAAGTGTTGATAATGAGGTGGAGCAAAGGAACTATTGAGAATGTAAATCAACTGTGCTATTACAGAAATAAATATGGAATCTTCTCAAAAAATTAAAAATAGCACCGTGATTGCCCATCGGTTTTTCTGTGAGTATACATATAACTAAAAATAGTTCTATCAGGTTCTTGCAGAGATATCTCTGCTTCTAAATTCATTGCAACTTTCTGTACAATAGTGAAGATATGGAAACACCTTAGATCTCCACTTAGAGGCAAATGGCTATTGAAATTATGGTATCTATACGTAATGGAATATTATCTAGACTTAATAAAAATTAGAGGTTACCATTTCCAACCATGTAATTGAATCTGGACACAAGAAATATTCCACATGATCTCATTTAAATGATAGTGCAAAATTTGTAGTTACATATGGTGAATACATACTAGAGATCTAATGTAAAACATGAGGATTGTAACTAATAATATTGTATTACTTATTTAAAAATTTGTGAGAGTATTTTAGGTAACTTTTGTACACAAACACAGGATTACTGTAGATAGTAACAGGTAGGCTAACTTGCTATCATGTAATATTTGTTTCAATATATATTTGTCAAAATATAACTCATAAAACTTAAACATATACAATCAAGATAACAAAGACACTGAGAACGTACAGTAATACCAACTCAATGTAGGTGTGATAGGGTGATTTTAAGAGCCAAGAAGTTTACTTGAACAAACCTTTGTCAACAATTAAGGAATAAACCGCAGAGTTCCTCTGGGAAATGCCTCAGAAAGCAGTGTTGATCCGGCATCTGTGAAAGACAAAAGCCTGGAAAGAGAATCAGTTTGAAGAAACTGGCAAGCATCTGTATTCCTGTTGCACCCTCTGTTGTCTGGACGTCAGTGTGAAGGATATACCTTAGACAAATAATTTCAGGGCTTTCTGAAATTGCTGTAGCTTGAGGCAATTGCTTTTCTGAAGGGCTTTGAAGGGTTGCCACAGGTCAATCCTTGCGCTGTGTGGACTGATTTCTCCATACACATCTGAAGTGAAACACCTATAGGTTTCTAGTGGCCACATTTCCTAAGGGAAATTAGAAGACGAAGTAAGGGGAATGAAATTCAGGCTCCATTGTGAGCTTGAATTCCTGGGCATCTTTTTTTGCTCCAATATTTCTTCCAATCTCCTTCATTCTCAGCCAACATTTCTAATGGTCTTGGTGGCTTAGCTTTATAGCATGACAAAACTCTTATTTCTAAGAAAATAATATTCCTTCAGGTGAAATACTAGGCCTGTTTAGGCCCACCCTAAGTTCCTTAAACTACACCATACACCTCCTTCTCTTCCGACTGTATTATACTGTGTTGTACTACTCCAACTGTTTCATTTACTACCTACAATCGTTATGTTTGTCTTGTGGTTGTACAGTACTTTCTCTTGGGGAGCAGCCATCATTTCCTCCTAAAGTGAAGTGGAAAAACTGTCTCAGTGCCAGGAATTCTGTAAGTGGTCATATATTTTCCCATCATTTTTATGATTGGAAATACTCATGACACCTATAAAGTGACATTTGTTTGCCATCATAATCACTTTTAAGTGTATAATTCAGTGGTATTGTATATATTCAGAATATTTCAGTAATATCACTTCCACTCATCTCATACTTCATTTCATAAAACTGAAACGTACAAAATTATAACTTCTTTGTCTGATTTTGTGCCAGTCATCTTTCTCTGTCTCTGTCCTGTTGACTATTCTAAATACACAATGAAAAAGGGATCCATAGTATTTACTTTTTTTGACTGGCTAATTTTTCTTAGCACAGTGTCTAATGGTCGTCCCTATTTATCTACCCACAAGGTTTTCAAGATTTTCTTCTTTTTGAAGAATAAATAATATTCTTTTTTAAAAATTTTATTTAAAAGGAAAAAGAGAAAAACACAAAACAAAACAAAGCAGTGTAAGGGTACACGTAGTACAAAACTACAAAAAAAACAGTAAGAAATCACTTGTTAATAGATTACATATTATCATCTTAGAAATAGTTTCTCAAATCACAGTATCAAAGAACACAAAGTGGACAGAATAAATAATATTCTAGAGCATACATACGTCGCTTACCTATTCATGCACATCTGGACAGCTACATGGTCGCTCATAGTATCTATTTTGAAAGACAGTGCTATGAACACTGGGAATTGGAAGGTTTGAGAAACATGAAATTATCTCATATTTCAAATATCTTCAGACAATTATGAATTATGGTTATTTCTAATACTAAAATTCATTTTATCCATTTTTAGTTCTTTGAGAAGAGGCTTACAAAGTAGCAAGTGTTATTGTCAACTGCATTATGAGTGCAAAAGGAAATTCAGAATTGATGCCAAAATTTACACATACAGGGCAGGTAAAACAGACGTTTACAGTGGTGCTCCGTTCAGTATGAGAGTATCAGGAATCCTTTCTTACTCGTTTTACGCATACATTTCAGGATTCTGGTAATTTTGGCAAAGTTGTTATTTAAGCTTAAAATGGGCGATCTTGTCACAGTTAGAATTTGCTCAAGCACATTTTTCTGCTTGCAGTTCCTTATATCTGGAAAATCACGTTTTGCTTTTTTTCTTTCTTATAGTAAGTCACTATAGATACTTTAATGCTTTTTACTCCATGATAGGTTTTCAAATATATACCTTTCAAAATAAAGAAATGTTAATATTTAGACATATAGCACTTAAAATATTTTTGACCTCCGTAATATTACACATAAGAGAAATGTATACCACAAGCTGGAAAACGTAATTCCTCAATATGAGTGTTGTACGACTGTTTCTGAATGAGAAAACATGATGAACAAATGTGAAGCAAATTACTGTATTGTGGATTAGAGGTTGAATGAACAGACTTTTCTTTGGGCCCATGATAATAAAAAAAGATAGTGAAATGAGAAGACTTACACTGGGAGATAAAAAGAAAGCTTATTCATCTATATAAGATGAAATAAAAGATGCAGTGAGATGGAGAGTTACAGAGTATGTATAAGATGAGGTTGTGTTAATAAGAAATGGTTTCAGTTTAAAAACTCAGCAGACTAGAAAGACCAGGTAATCATCCTGGGTGGAGAGGGCTGAGAGAAGCCTGAATTAGAATGTGAAGGCACATTCTACTCTTTGATGTCTGTGTGTATGCCTGTGAAGTGTGAGTGTGTTTTCCCAACCAAACCTCTTCCTGTCCATTCCGAATTATAATCCAATATTTAAAAAAAATTACTTAAATACTACTTTCTTTTTTATTAGTTTGTGATATATATATTTGTTTTGGGGAACATATGCATATTCTACCCTGAGATTGGGACCATCTGAAGATGGATGAACATTCCGTTTCAACAGTTTACTCAAATGTCAAATCTTATTTTAACTTTAACCTTTATTCATACTTTAAAATCACCAGCTGTTTCACAGTTCAAGTCCCATACTTGCATAATTTAAACATTTCTTAATTAAGAATTAAGGCTCAAAGGTAAAGCAGAGTTCCTAAATATTAATAAGTGCTCCTTGTCCTAAAAATATATTCATCACTTAAATCATGTGGAATGGCTCCAGTGGTGTTTTTTACACAAATTTTATTTAAGTTAAAAGTCAATAAAATATGCCTTTGGTTGTTTAATATACTCTAAAATTTTCAGGTAGAAATTAGGTATTTTAAAAAAGTACATTTTTCTTAAAGATGCTAATATTCACTTAATTTTTCTTTAGAAAAACTGAATATTTCACATTTTATTATATTCTCACTAAGATCTTTTAAAATATTCACTTTGGAGAATGACCCTACAATTCATAGCTAAAAATTTCTTGTCTCCTTGTGATGGAATGCCTTTCAAAATACAACACTTAAATATTTTTCTGAGATCACAATTTAATATATACAAAACAATTTTTACTCATTTCTTCAAACAAGGTCTTTTTCCATGAATATACCTGTCTTCTCAATATACTTTACGTTTTCATTTATCCTTGAAGCAAATATTTTACTGTGCCTGTAATTATTCAATCACTGGAACTTACCATTTTCCTTCAAATTATATATTTTCAAATTTCTGTTCATTTCTCATGTCATCATGCTAACTCATATCTTAAATGCTCATACGATATTGTTAAAATAATCTTTGTAACCATGTGTACTAAATTTATCATATGTATTATAAGTCCCTTAATTTATAAATTTGAAAATGGAACCTGAATCTTGTACTTCTGAGGCTTATCTTCTGAGTATTGTCTCCTCTTAATATCGACTTCAAATTTCAACATCTTATCAGCTCTAAGAATTTTCTTCTTTTCTTTCAGAAGGAGCCCTCAAAGTGCAACTGAGAGCAATTAAACCAAAGATTTCTAAAGATTTAGTAATAGTGAAACTGAAATAAATACCAACAGGAGAATGAAATTGGATCTTATGACTCAAATATTTTGAATACTTGCCTTTAATGTCATGGATAGTGGGGAAGAGTTATCCTCCAAGGTTCAGCAGCCTCTGTTTCAGGTTCCTATTTCCATACTATATTAGAGTAACTCCAGACTATCCAGAATTCCTCAAAAGAGGCTCAAGGGGCCAAGATATAGCAAGAGTTAAAATTCCCTCTTCCCAATTGAGATCATATTCCTTGTGACCCATTTTGTCATTTCTTTTTAGCCGTCCTGAATTTGAACCACTCTCTCTCCACATTTTCTGGTGGCTAAGCTTGTAATATGGGTTTTCCAAAGAAATCCCCACACCTATACATGGAATCACAAGTGATGTAAAGTAGAAAAGGCATTGTATGCTTCATAAACAGAATTTTTTGAGCAGCAGTGATGTCAGAGCTGGCAACAAGGATGGATGGTGTGTTGGGCGTGTGCAGTGCCAGATGTGATACTATCGTGCCATAGCCCAGAATGTGCCCTATGTGCCAGAGGAAAGCCTGAGGTTAGAACCCAGCAATCCGTGCTGCAACAAATCTCGGGTGGATAGACAAAGACTGAGGCCACTATTTGAGGATGCTTTGTATTCTCAATTCATTCCTTGCTTAAATTTTGCTGTTGATACCTACACATGTTGGCAACTTTGTCAATGATAACATTAAAAGTACCTAAAGTTTACTCTAAAGGCCATTTCTTTCCTGTCTGCATTTAAAAGCTTATGTATCAGATGTCCTTGATTGTTATGCATTTTCTTTGAACCTTTCTTCTTACTCATCCCAACTTGAAGGTGTTGATTTAGTATTATGTTTCTATCATGTGTTTCCTCTAACATAATACTATTTCTTGCAACTAATGTTCTGGTTGATGCACTGTCAGCCACACATCCAAGCATTCCACCTTTCAAAAGGGAAGTTCGAATCACTCAGTAACTTTTATAGTACTGTCTTTGCCAGAGAATTAAAAAAATCAATGTAGTCAGTGTTTACATGTCATAGTTTTATATTCTGCTGATTTATTAGCACAGTAAACTTCAATTATACCTACAATTTACTGCATAGATAACATTGGTTTTATTTTCATGTCGATTAAGCAAACAATTTTATTTAAATTTTTCTCAATAAAAATCTTGTGATAAAGTATCTATTGAAAAATGAACTACAAAATTGCATATCACATTTGGTTATTATATTGACCATTTTTCACTCTTTCTTTAAATCTTCCAATCATCTACAAATCCTAATGCTGAAACATGTAGATGCTACCTCTATAACTCAGTGTTTATTGTAAAATTGGAAGGGACTATTATAAATTAGTTATAGTTATGGATTCTTGTGGCAATTTTCTTCATAACAGTACTATTTGTCTGGTCTTTGAGTCTAAGCATACCTCCTAATCCGCTAGAACCTACTAGTAGTGGTAGAAATGGCATAGTGTGAGTTCTGGAGCTCAGAATACCTGAGATTTGGATTGTGCACATTACCCATCACAGAACAACCTTATCATCTTATTTAAAATTCCAGTCTCCTGAGAATGAGAGACTCTGTGGAGGAAAACCAAGATGTCTCAGCTGACATCCACCAATGTCCTAACTCATGTGTCTGTCATGGTTGAACTTACAGGACAGCTGTTTGTTAATGACAGTCACTTGAGCAACACTTGTGCCAAACAATATAACTTACATAAACTGAAGAAATTATAAATCTTAGTTTTGATCTCTTCAGTTTGTGGTAGTTGGTGTTGTGCCAAGAGTTGAATAATTTAAAATTTTAAATGCTAATTAATATTTTGGATTGTTTTTGCTAGAGTTTTATATGTTTTATTTCCTTATATAGTAAGTACTGATTTATCAAACATTTCTAGAATGGCCTTTAGAATTTGGTTCCATTAGACTTTGTTTTAAAATGATTAAAAGATGATCATTAAAACATTTGCTATTAATGAGCTGAGACTCTCTTCTCAGCTACAATTGTGTACTTCCAAAGAAGGATTCTGTCATGCTAACTACTGTTCCCTTGTTTCTGCCTCTCACAAGGACACAGTTAATGGGCTTCAAACTGTGCATCTGGAGCATGACCACAATTAATGACAAATCCCTCTCCAAGCATATGCAGCATTACAAAAATAACTTCAAACTTAAACATATAGCAATCATTAGAAAGGTCTAAGTGCTTTCATGAGATATTTTTCCATTGTCTTAGAATTATAGTTTGATGAATTGATTAAAAATAAGTTAAAACATAAATTAAAAGACATTATTCACTGATAATTTTCTTTACAAATCAGTGCTCTTTATTGTTTTATTTATGACCTAAACTTTATATGATAGCTGATGCATGCAATAATGTAGTTGAAAGGTGTGAACCATATATAAACTGGTTAGGAATGCACAAATATCCTCCTTATAATTTCATACTTAATGTTCAAAAGTGTTTCAAATTATTTTATTCATATAATTTTGTTAAATTCTTCAATCTAATTTTCAAGTTTCCACCTTGCATTAGGTAACTGTTCTTAGCAACAGGGACACAGAAAAAGAAAAAAAAAAAAAAAAACGGAAAAAAAGTCTTCGCTATTGAACTTTACTTTCTAAAATGAGAAAAGAAAATAAAAGATATAAAGAAGTAAATGTGTATATTTATACAATCTTATACATGTTGAATAGTCAGAAAAGCCTGATGTTAGGTAGTAGTAAGTGTTATAAATAAAAACAAAATGGAGAAAATAGAAAAATCAGGAAATGGCATAAAGACTAAAGTTAAAGTGGAGTGCTAAGGAGCAGTGACATTTTACACAGATGTGTCTTGAAAAACAGCTCCAAACGTATGACATTTAAGCAAGACTTAGCAGAGGAAAGGAAAGAGTTGCATCTATTTGAGTGTCTGGAAATAGCCCAATTTCGGAGGAACAACACAAAGACTCATAACAAGATTAAGTCTGTTTTGTTCTAGAAAAATATTTGGGTCAGTGTAGACTAAAAACTAATGAGTGATGCTAAAGGTAGATAAATTTGGAGAGATAAGGAATCTGTAGACTCTTGACTTTGGATTTGGCTGAGAGTGCTAAGAAAAGTTACTGAGAATGTTTTGAGCAGAGAACTTGCTATGGTTGAAATTATGGTGTCCTAAAATTCATGGGTTGGAACCTAACACATAATGTGGCAGTAATAGGAGTTAAAGTTGGAAAAGTGAGTAACCGCTGAAAGCTCCATCTTCATAAATGTAGTTACTGTCTTTAGGGAAAAAGACTCCAGTAAGCTGCCTTTCACCTTCAACCATGAGAGGGCTCACAGAAGGTCCCTACTGTGAGGACCATCCCCAGACATCAAAGCATGACTAGATCCTGGACATAATAGCCTCCATGACTCTGAATAGTAATGTTAATAAATAATTTTCTATGTTCATAAATAATTCTGTATAAGATATTTTTGTTATAGCAGCTTAAATAGACTAAGAACTGGGCAAACACAATCTGATGGTGGAATGAATAAAGGATTAGAAGAAATGATGATAAAGAGATTTTCAAATTTTTATTAGAAATTTCAACAATATTTTTATAGTATGTCATCATGTGTTCAATAATTATTTATGAAATTTAGTTTAATTTTTACCATCATTAATCATTCTCATATGTTTATTTGTTACATTGTAATAAATACATATTTGCTAGGAGTCTAATGTGAGGACTACAGTATACTAGCTGGTAAGATACATTCTCTGTCTATCAACATACTGTGAAAAACAAACACATATGAAAATACTTTTAGTGGCACAGATAAAGCATCTTAGTGCAGAAAACAGTCAGAATCAGATGCAAACCTGAAGGAAGGTACCTGACATACAATGAGCACCAGGCTAGGAGGACACTGTGGTAAATTTCACTATAGGCAAGGATTTACTGGAGAAATTTATGAATTACAAAAACGAAATAAAATCAGAATAATCGGGCAGTAATATCAGGTTTATATACTAGAAAACTCAATATTATCAAAATGGAAAATTTCCCAAGAAGAATAATAAATTTTACTCAATTATACTTGACATGTCCATAAGATTATTTATTTCTTAACATATTTCAAGGACTTGATTCTTAAGGAAAAATAATATTTAAGACATTTATAAATAAAAGAACAATATATTAAAAGACTAATAAAATATAATGCAATGAATTCAGTAAAATAATAAACTTTTATACATTATATTAATTAAAAGATATCATGAAGAAAACACAAATACCAGTTGCAACATGGAATCCAACACTGAACATGAAAAATTCTAGTAAAGAACTAATATCTAAATATGAACCAATAGACAAAGTTATTAACTCAAATGAAAATATAAAGCAAACAGAAAATCTTTCCATAGATTTTTAAAGAGAATTTCTAAAGAGAAAACTGAAATGAAAGATAATAATATTGGAAGATATTTAGCCAAATTAGTAATGAGAGGCAAAACAAGTTAAAATGTCAAATAAAACTTTAATGTTAATCTCAAATTAAAAACAAATTGGTAAAAAAGAAAAAAAGGATGTGGAGCTTCATGAGCTGTCACATTCATTATAAAATTTCCAACATTATCTGCTAAACTCTAAATTTTGGATATCTTCTGGTCCTAAAATTCTACCGCCATGAATAGACTATGCATTAACTGTCAAGCACACCAGATATTCATAGCAGCATAGTTGGAGATAATAAAAAGATAGAAATAACCCACATAATCACATACAATAGAATGAATTATCTGTGTGCATGCTTGTAAACTTTAAAATTAGGTAACATTAAACAAAGCATGATTTCAAAATTTTATATACAAATCCAAAGTGAAGAATTAAGCTATGATTGTTGTAAATCATCAAACTCTAGATGAGGTTAAGCTTCAGGGATGTATCCAGAATGTGCTGAGAAAAAACTGACTTCAATTGTATGGCCAATGCTCTACTCTTGTTAAGTATATTACAAAATTGTTCGTTTTATTAATTGTCTTTATCTTCTAAGTATATCCTGTATTCATTTTCAAAATGTTTATCTCAATTGAAAATTCTTGTATAAAAGATTAATATTTTAATATGAAAAAATTCAAAATATTTAAGGTCTTTTAAAAAATAACTTTAAAAATGTAGACACCTGTAGATGAAAACCACAATAGTAATGATGTGGAATACCTCCAAAAACTTTCTATTTAATATAATTTTTCTAGTTAATAAATAATAAAATAAATGCATACTGAAAACAATTGATAAAATACAATCATCAAGAATCACAGTTTTAGAAGTTTGAAGAAATTTTAAAACCCAGAACTGTATAACTAGATGAAATTATCACTAGCAGCAATTTCATGGCAATGAGATATATTCAGAGTTGGACAACATGTGATAAATAACACATTCTCGTTATTCTTGACACTGCTGTTCCATACATTGCATAACATACTGAGTTTGTGAACATCAAACCACTGGCCTTGGAGGAAGTTCACAGATCTTGCTATACCTCTGGTCTGATTTTGGCATGAACTGATCAGTGTCGTCCTCTGTCTTGTACTTTTTAAAGTCTTTTTTATTTTGTAATGTATGTATTAGGACATACATGTTTGTGATACGTGCAGTTTACAATCATCTGGTGAAGTAGATATATGTACATAACATAAATCTGTTATTTACATGTTTCTTTTTAACATACCCTTCTCTTTTCTTTCCCTTCCTCACTTTTCTCCTCTAATTCCTCTTTCATTTTCATTCTTCTTGTTATTATTAATTTTAGCCAATGTTTATGCCATATAATGTCTGCATTCATTGAGATCCGTAGATTCCTGTACTTGGTATATAATTATTCAGTTATTTTCCCCTTCTCTCACCCCTGCACCTTCATCTTTTGTCTCTCGGTCCCTCTTCCAATAGCAAGAGATCTACGCCCCCATCTCCTTTTATCCACCCTTTATTAATCTGTTTGGATTTTTGCCTTACTCAAATGAGAGAGACCATATAGCATTTAAGTTTGTGTGTTTGGTTTATTTCACTCAACATATTCTTCAGGTGCATCCATTTTCCTACAATTCTCTTCCACCTGTCCTCCTTTACTTCCGAGTAGTATTCTACAGTATGTAGATACCACATTTTCTTTGTCCAGTTGTATTTTGATGGGTATACAGGCTGCTTCCAGGATTTATCTATTATGAATTGTGCTGTTACAAAAATCGGTGTACACGTAACACTGCAGTATGACATTTGAAGCTCTTTGGGACAGACACCTTCAAGAGGGATAGCTGGGTCATATGGAATTTTTAATTTTAGTTCTTTGAGAATTCTCCATACTGATTTTTGTCATTATTGTACTACTTTACAATCTCATCCACAATGTTATAGGATTCCTTTTTCACCGCAACCATGAAAATATCTTATATTTTATTTTGATTCATGTGTGTTTCTGTTTAAAGACACCTTATTGAATGTGTGTCATTCACTCATTAACATTGCAGTCAGGCTAGCATACCTGTAACTCACAATGGAGTGAGCTTGTCTAAAAGTAAGGCACATCACAGCCTTCTTGTTCTTAAGAATCCAATGCAGCATATTAATATTATGGTCTTGAAGTAATGTAAAGAGCAAAATCATCAGCAAAGTGTACAAAAAATATGAAAAACATGGCACTGAATACATTGTAAAAATGATGTCTTTACCATGTAGGAATTCAGCAAAAGGAAAATATTTGCTTTTTTCAACCCCTATTAGATAAAATTTTCCACCTGTCTGAGCATGTTTGTGCACAATCACAAGAGGTACTGAGTGCTTATGTGAGGATTACAAATACATTTTAGCTAGAAGATAAATTTGTAAAACTGGAATCTATCACTACTGAAGATCAACTGTAGATACTTATAACAACTTGTTTTGTGTTGAATAAGACAATGATCTTGGTACTTTTTAGCTTGTGGAGCTTTTATTCTCCTTAGTAAACGTGGCAGAATTGTAGCCTTAACTGACAGGAAGGGTCAATTTAGGAGACAATGACAACTATCTGGAGATTTCAGAAGTGAGAGAGTTATGTTCTTCTGTGTTTCCACAGAACCTCTAAATGGCAAATAAACATATAAAAATGTTCAGCATCATTAGATAAATGCAAATTAACTAACACTGAGATTTTAATCTCATTTCAGAAATAGTGGCCAAGATCAAGAAACCAACCAATAATAAATCCTGGAAGGGGGGGGATGAACTCTTCTCCACTGTTGGTGGGGGTGTAGGCTAGCACAATCACTATGGAAATCAGTGTGGAGGCTCCTCAAAAAGCTAGGATTAGAAATCCTATTTAACACAGCTATCACACTTCCAGACATTTTCGCAGAACAACTGAAAATATCATATCACAGTGATATATATGCATCAGTGTTTATAGCTGCACACTTTGTAATAGCTAGATCTTGAAAACAACCCAATTCCTTTCACTCAAGGAATGGATAATGGATTGCACAGCTCCAGGGTGTTAGGAAAGTTCATGAATATCTCGAATACTTTGAGACTCTCAGTGACGTACCAGGGAAATTTGAGGAAAGTTGGAAATGTGTTGTACCTTTAGGATCCCCACCCCCACACGGTCGAGGTGACAGAGAGTGAGCCTGTAATTGCCATTTGGTTTTTTAACCATAATCTTTACCCTAATGTTATTTGAATGAACAGAAAGTGCACAATTTTAGAGTCATGAATATAAATAGGGTTAGTGCAAAGAAATTTTTATATAGACATTGCTGAAAGATAAAAGAAAGAAAAATATTGGAAAAAACAAGACAAAAATTAAGGTCACAGGCGTGTAATGATGGAATTATCAGGCATGATCTCATTAAAATTATGACTGCAAAAATATGGAATATATACTAAAAGTCTTAATAATTGAAGTCAGCCTCCAATTGTATATTCATCTCATTACTCTCCAAACAAAAACATAGACACGGAGGGGCACACAGGGAGATGATCTGCACACGGGCCCCTCCTGCAACTCCCACCTTCACAGACCATCTCATGGCACTGGAAACTCCAGCCAGGGGCACACACTTGTCCATCTTACTCCCAGGCCCCTCTTGCAACTCCTGCCATCTCCACAGATGACCTTGCAAGACCAGGGAACACTAGCCAGAGCTCCCACCCTTTCTGCCAGAACCTTGACTACAATAGATTAACTGCTAGCTTGAGAGGAGATTCAGTGACTGCTTCACTCAAATGGAAGATCTTAGCAGACTCCAATCAGTGTAGTGAGTATGCCTAAAAATAGAAGTGTAAAGTGGGTAAACAGGCCAGTAGTAAAACTCTCTCCAGCTAACTGTAAGACATTGGTGAGTCTGACAAGAGTGTGGGTGACTCCTTCCTGTTCACAGAAAACATCAGACAGAGTGATAAGTGTGCAAATAAGGACTCTCCCAACTTGGAGAAAATCAAAAGGGCTTACAAGACACACAGGCACACAATAGGGATACAGAAGGGCCTCAGCCGACACAAATACTAGAGACAGGGAGTTTGGGGACCTGAATAAGCTTAAGATAAAGTAACAATAGGAACTAAAAGTTGACCTACATCAATACTACTAGGCTTAACACCCCCGCAAGAATATAGAACTCACCCAACAGGCAGTGGGAAGTCAGGTGATTGGCCTACCTATTCATTGTGGTACCTAGCAATTGAACAAACACCAACTCTACAACCTTATATTAGGAACCCAAGATACACACTACCAACAGTTGATTAGTGGGATTCAAGGACCAAATATTAACTGGAAAGGGGAAAATGTCAAAATGAAAAAGCCAGATGCAATCTCAAACATCTAGCCCATCATGAGCAAGCACAGGAGTCATTGAAATAGAGGAATTCAAAAGTAATACACCAGAAATCTCTGAGAACATAGCAAGTGAAATTAAATAACAACACCATGAGGCTATATAGGTAATCAAATTAGAAGTACTCTCCCATGTAAAGATAGAAATAACAACCTTAGTAAAGGAGTTGCTGGGCACAGCTGAAGAAGAAATAGAGAAAAAAAGTTCAGGAACATGGAAAACTGATTGAAACTTTGAATGAATATAGAAAACATGCATAATTCATGAAACAAACTCAAAGAAACATCCAAGAAACAAAAACTTCTGGGGCTGGGGATTTAGCTCAACGGCATAAGTGCCTGCCTTGCAAGCAGGCAGTCGTGAGTTTGATCCCCAGTATCGATAAAAAGGAAAAAAGACCAAAAAAAAATTCTATTTAAACCTGGCAAAATGAAGCAAAGGATAGGATTTTGGACCTTGAGGAGAGGATTGCAATTAGTGATCATGAAAGGATAGAACTTTTAAAAATAACAAAGCAGCATGAAGTGACAATCCAGCAGCTACAAAATGATGCCAAGAAGAGCAATAGAAGATTCATGGGCATTTGCGAAGGTGCAGGAGTCAATGCAAATGACATAAGTAAAATATTCACATCAGTAATATAAGAAAATTGCCCAAACATGGGGATAATCTGCTATGCACATAATTGAGGCATATAGCATGCCAAACAGTCACAGTCAACATAAATCTACACCCAAACATATAGTAACTAAGACATATAGTATATAAACAGAACACTAAAAGCTGTTAAAGAAAATGCACAACTGACCTATCATGGAAAGCCCATTAGAATCACAGCAGACTTTTCAGCACAAACCCTCAGGTCCAGATGAGCTTGAGGTATTTCAAGCCCTGAAGGAAAAAAAAAAAAAAAAACTTTCAAACTAGACTGATAACCAGGCAAAACTTTCATTCAAATTTAATGAAGAAGCAAGATACTTCCATGATAAAGGACAACTGAAGAAATTCACATCCACCAAGCCAATCCTAGAAATAGTATTGAAAGACATCCTAGATAGAGATAAAAATGGCCACAATCCCCAGAACAACAGAAATAAGCCACCAGGTAGGACAAGCAATAAATAAATTAAATTAATTTATTAATTTATTAATTAAGAGGAGAAAGCAGAAAGCAAACAACTGGAACATGGTGAAGTTGAGCCAGTATGTACCCATAAATGTAAATGGCCTCAATTCACCTATCAAAAGAAATAGGTTGACAGAGTAGTTCATGAAACGTGATCGCATAATGTGCTGTGTACAACAAATATGTCTGACCCAAAAGGCAACTCATAAATTAAAAGTCAAAGGATGGAAAACAGTATTCTGTGCAACAGGAACTCAGAAAAAATCAAGGGCAATTGTTCTATTTGCAGACAACATGAACTTCAAGACTAAAATGATTAAAAGAGATAAAGAAGGTCACTACATACTTGTTAGTGGAAAAATTCAAGAGGAAGAACCAACAATCATAAATATATATGCACCAAACACAGGAGCACCCAACTATATAAGACAACTATATAAGACAGACACTAATGGACATGAAAAACCAAATACATAAGAACACAATTATAACAGGGGATCTTAACACCCCTTTGTCACAAAGAGATCAACCAGACAAAGTCAACAAAAAATAATAGAACTGAATCATACCTGGGAGCAATTGGACTTCACAGAGTGTTCCACCCAACCACATCAGAATATGCATTCTTTTAGCTGTGCATGGAACATTCTCTAAAATAGAACATATATTATCCCATAAAACATTCTTAAGTAAGTGCAAAGGTATTGAAATTTTCCCATGAACACTATGTGGCCATCGTGCTCTGAAACTGGAATTAATGGCAAAAAAATTGCAAAACCTGCATAAATACATGGAAATTAAATAACAACCTTTTGAACAGCCAGTGGGATACAGATGAAATTAAATAAGAAATAAAGCAATATCTACAATTCAATGAAAATGTGGAAACAACATACTCTAACCTGTGGGATGCAATGATAGCAGTATTAAGAGAGAAATATATATAGCAAGAAATTGTCATATCAAGAAAACAGA
This sequence comes from Cavia porcellus, assembly GCF_034190915.1. Classification (NCBI taxonomy): domain Eukaryota; kingdom Metazoa; phylum Chordata; class Mammalia; order Rodentia; family Caviidae; genus Cavia; species Cavia porcellus. Next base: position 41,260,712 of record NW_026947513.1, on the reverse strand, counting down.
ATGTGCACAAATAAAAAACCTAATGCTTTATCTCAAGCTTCTAGGAAAAGAAGAGCAAGTTAAACTCAAAGCTCATAGACAAGAGGAAATTGTAAAAATTAAAGCAGAAATCAATGAGTTGATACTAAAAATTACAAAGAATTAATGAATTCAAAAGCTGTTTTTCTTGAAAGAATAAACAAAATTGAAAAACTTCTAGCTAACCTCATAAATAAAAAGAAAGAAAAAACCCAAATTCATGCTATAAGTTCTAAAAAGGGGGAAATTACTACAGATCCCATGGAAATTCAAAAGATCATGAACATATACTTTGAAAATCTCTACTTACACAGAATGGAAACCACAGAGGAAATGGACAGATTTCTAGAAACATATGAACTACCAAAACTCAACCAAGGATATAGCAATTTTGAATAACCTAATATCAGCTATTGAAATTTCAAATATAATTAAAAATTTACCAGCAAAGAAAAGCCCAGGTACTGATGGATTCATGACTGAATTCTGCAAGAAATTTAGAGAAGATTTGATGCCAATACTCCTTAACTTTCAATGCAATTGAAAAGTAAACAATCTTCCCTACATCATTCCCAGAGGCAAGTATCACTCTCATACCAAAACAAGAGATAGACCCAACCAAAAAGGAGAACTATAGGCCAGTCTCACTAATGAACATTGATGCAAAGATTCTCAATAAAATACTGATAAATAGAATGCAGCAAATCATTAAATTATACATCACAACCAAGTGGGTTCATTCCAGGAATGCAAGGATGGTTTAACATATGCAAATCAATAAATATAATACACCACATCAATAAAGCCAAAAACAAAACTACATGGTCATCTCCATAGATGCAGAAAAAGCTTTCAATAAAGTCCATCACATGTTCATGATAAAAAAAGTCAAAAACTTGGAATACACAGTGTCTATCTCAATCTTATAAAGGCCATTTATGACAAACCAACACCCAATATTATAGTAAATGGACAAAAACTGAAAGCTTCCACTTTAAAATCTGGAACCAGACAAGAATATCCATCATCACCACTACTACTCAATATCGTTCTGGAAAAACTATCTAGGGCAATCAGACAAGAGAGAGAAATAAAAGGAATAAAGATAGGAAAGGAAAAAGTTGAATTATTACCATTTGCAGATGATATGATCCTTTATATAGAAGACCCAAAAAACTCCATTAAAAGACTACTAGATGTAATAAACAAATTCAGCAGTGTAGCTGGTGACAAAGTCAGTGTTCAAAAATCAATAGCATTCCTGTACACAAACAAAAAAACTCCATGAGAGAGAAATTATGGAAATATCACCCTTCATAATAGCATCTGAAAATGAAATACTTAAGAATCACTCTAATAATGTAAAAATCTACATGCTTAAAATTATGCTATGCTAAAAAAGAAGACTGATGTAGATATTAGAAAATGGAAGGATATTCCTTGCTCTTGGCTAGGAAGAACCAATATAGTGAAAATAGCCATACTCCCAAAACTCTTATTACAGATTTAATGCGATCCCAATCAAAATATCATTAACATACCTCACAGATCTAGAGAAAACAATCCTAAAATTCATTTGAAAACAGAAGAAATTTAGAATAGAAAGGCAATTCTGGGCAACAAAGGCAAAGCAAGAGGCATCTCAATTCCTGACTTAAAATTATACTACAAAGCCACAATGATTAAAATCAGCATGGTACTGGCAAATAAATAGACCTGAGGATCAATTGAACAGATGAGAAGATGCAAGCACAACTACAAAGACATTCAGCCACCTGATATTTGCCAAAGGGGCTAAACATGTTCACTGGAAGAAGGATAGCTTCTTTAATAAATGGTTTTGGAAAAATTGGCTCTCCACATGCCGAAGACTAAAAATAGATGCATGCCTAGCATCATGCAAAAAACTAAAGTCTAAATGGATCAAAGATCTAAATATTGAAAGAGAAACACTAAATCTAATGGAAGACAAGGTAGGTAGAAGTCTTGGAGACATAGGGGTAGGAGAGAATTCATCAACAAATGCAAACTACACCAGAAACACTTCAAAGAATCAACAACTGGGATCTCATATTATTGAAAAGATTCTGCACTTCAAAAGAAATGACCAACAGAGTGAAAAGAAACCCCATAGAATGGGAAAGAGTTTTAGCCAGCAACCCCTCAAACAAAAACTTCATATCCAGAACATATAAAGAACTGAAAAACATCAAGCCCCCAAATTCAAATACCCTCTCCAAAAATGGACATCTGTGATGAACACACAGTTCACAGATGAAGATATACAACGGCAAATAAATACATGAAAAAATGTTCACCAACACTGTTCATTTAAGAAATGCAAATTAAAACAGCATGAGATTTCATCTCACTCTGGAAAGAACAGCTGTCATCAAGAAAAAAAAAAGATAACAAATGTTGGCAAGGCTGCAGGGAAAATGGAAAACTGCCTCACTGTCAATGAGAGTATAGACTGGTACATCCACTACTAAATCAGCATGGAGATTTCTCAGAAAACTAGGATTGAAAATTCCATTCAATCCAGGTATTACCCTCCTGGGTATTTTCCCAGAATAACTGAGAAGATCAAAGTTCATGTCACAGTGATATATGTGTGCCTATATACATAGCAGCACAATTTGTAATAGGTAAATATTGGAAACAACCAAGATGCCCATACTGGATTTTAAAAAACGATGTGGTATTTTTATACAGTGAAATATTACTCAGCTATAAAAAGATGATCTTGAGGTTTTTACGGCAAATGGAAACAACTTGAGACTATCTTCATTACTGAAATAAATGAGAATTCTATTTATAAATATCACATTGTGTCTCTAGTGTGAAAATAATAAGAAATGTAGGAGTACCATGGTCCAAAATGTGTAATTGCTATTGTAAAAAAGAGAGGAAAAGAAACTGCTCTAAAGAATATAACTGCATACATATTTAAGTATGTAAGATTGATAACCATATTACCAAGTTTTTCTTGGATTGTTGAACAGAACTGTTTGTAGTCTCACTGCTTGAATGTCCACTTTGTATGATTCAGTTTTGTAACTTGAACAACTGTTTCTAAGAGAACAATATATAATTTATCAACTAGTGATTTCCTACTGTTTATTTTTTGAAATTATTTATTATTTTTACCTTTTTCTGTTTTTTTTCTTTTTTGTCTTTACATAGAAAATATAGACATGTGAATGAAGGCATGGTAAGATTAGTAAAAATTGCCAGACTCCATTGGTCATGGGCCTGTTTTATAAGCAGTGCAAAAAGCTAAATCTTTAAGCTGAGTAAAATAGTACCAGATAGTAACTCAAATACATAGAAGGTCATGTAGAGAATGTAAGTAGTATGTAAGTACAAAAAAATTTTAAAAACTTGTATGTTCAACTAGGTATGTTTGTTATAAATACTTATTTTCTCTTAATTTCTGCAGAGGAAATGTGATTACCTAAAGAACAATTAAAACTCCTTAATTTTGATTGTTCTATATGTATAGATGTAATACTATAATATAATCAGTACAGAAGATGGAAAATATAGAAGCACGCAGGTGAAAAATTTTCTTCAGTAAGTCAATGTTAATTTTAAACAAGTTATGTGAAGAAAAATACATATCAAAGTTTAATTCCTGAGAATAAATAAGTTGAAGTTAAGAATACTAAGAGCTGAGGAAAGAAAAAACTTGAAAAAGTTGCATCTAATAAAAGACTGATATGCAAATTATACAAAGACCTTTTAAAATAAGAATAAAAATTTAAAACCAAATTTGAAATGAACAAAAGTTTTGAGCAAAATAAGAGAAGCATAAGTGCAAATTAAGATACTTTTCGTGGTATGACATTAACGAAACACAAATTGAAACAATAGATTACACTGAACACACATTAGGTTGGCAAAATCTGGAACACCAGCAACACCAAATACAGGTGAGAACATGGAGTGAAAGGCATTTGCTATCATTCTGGTGGAAATACAAAATGGTAGAGTTTTGGAACACAGCTCAGTAGTTTATTTTTGTAACTAAACATATTCTCATATTATACAATTCAGCACTTGTACTCTGATATTTTCCCAAAGGAGTTGAAAAGTTATTCCCATTCAAAAGCATGCACACGCTAGATGTCTTCAGTAACTTTATTCGAAAAGTAAATGCATGTGATTGCATAAATATCATGATACATCCAAACAATTAATTTTATACAGTACTAAAAGGAAATGAGTTATTAATCCATAGAAAAGCAAAGAGGAATCTTACATGCATGGTAATAAGTAAAACAAGCTGATTAGAGAAGCCTTTATATTGTGAGATTCCAATTCTAAAACATTCTGGAAAGGGCAAAGCTAGGGACAGAGTAAAAAGTTAAGTAGTTTCCAGAAATTCTCAGAGAGTCGAGGGATGAAAGATTTTAGTGTAGAAAAACTATTCTACACAACATTACAATGAGAGATGTATGTCACTATACATTATTCAAAACCTGTAGAATGTGCTACACAATCACAAAAGAATAAATGCAATTCAAATAGGAGATTCATAAATCTTAATTAACTGAGTTCAAAATTTTCTATATTAAAAGAACACTGAGAAAATCCTCCAACGGGACTGGAACTAGTGGTTGAGTACAAAAATGCAAACACTCAAGATTTATCTGTTTGTATGTTTGTCTGGTTGTTTACATCATAATTTACTAACATTAAAAATATATAATAGAAAATATAAACTTTCATTTACAACACATTAAATATACACTACATTTAGGAAAAATTTAAGAATAAAAGCCTAGGTGCATACTTGGAAAATTTTAAGGTATTTCTTAACTATATTAAGGAAGATCCTGAATAAATGTACAGTATGTTTACATGTATATTACATTTCTATTCATATATATATATATATATATATATATATCATATACACTGAAACACCCATAATTACTGTATATTATATTTATGTTCAGTATCCAACAAAAACATTACTGAGTATGTGAAGAAAAAAGAACACATTATCCTTTGGCTGGAAAAAACCAGTATGGATCATGAGATAAATCAACTTGTAGATTGGGATGAAGAAACTAATGCACAAGGTTTTCAGAGAAAATATAAAAATGACTTAAAAACATCGTCATAAGAGGAAAACAGAGTGAATCTCCATAATAAAAACATGAAGATAAAAATATTGAAACTGTAAAACTGGGAACTAGCCATATAGGACTCCAGATGCTGTGTCCCTCACAACGCATCACCCCTGACATAGCTGCAGGCTCTCCGGTCCCTGCACTTGTCTCGGGAAGTCTGCTGCTTGTGAGCTAATGAAGAGTCAACAAAATACACCTTAGATTTTATGTGCATTGTTGCTGAGCTTCTACTATCTGTGGATCCTTTTTTTTTCTGGTACTCCCTTCCTTAATTTCCAAACACTAGAGGGTGTCAAACTGTTTTTTAAAATATTTTGTTAGTATACGTTTTCAATACTGAACGAGTACATTCATTACAAAGACTTGGTACAAGTATATAACACATCTCAATTCTTTTATTTTCTGCCTTCCACTGTATTTCAGATAAAAAAAAATAAATTACCAACATCAGTTCCATTGATTTCTCTTATAAAATAAATAGCATATACAAATTACCAGCTGGACTAGAAGGACAAAAATCTCACAAATTACATAAGACAATAATACTAAATTATAGTATTATTCTATATAAAGATACACATTGATCTTGCTGGATTGGAATAATTTTCTTCTCTTTTTTCTATTGTCTATCTTTTAATTTGCATTTACATGTTGAATTTCTCATATAAAAGAAACCATGAAAGATTTAAAGTGATGTTTCTGAGTTTTCACATTACATTGTAATCTCATGGTACACTCATTTTCCTACAATGACAAGTTTATCCATTTTAATGGCTAATATTACTATCTTTTGCATAAATACCATACATTCTTTATCCATCCATTTGTTTGTGGGCATCTAGGACATTTCCAAGATTTAGCTTTTTTGAATTGTGCTGCTATAAACATAGGCATGAATGGACTACTGTGATGTGATAACTTTAGCTATTTTGAGAAGATACCTAGAAAAAAAATAGCTGGATCAAGTGGAATTTCTTTTATTAGTTTCTTGAGAATCTCTATACTGATTTCCACGTGGCTGTACCAGTTTACACTCCCGCCAGTGATAAAGAAGCGTTTCTTTCCCTCTGGCAGCCTCTTCATTATTTTTTTTTTGAGGGATTTCCTGATGGTAGCCATTCTTTTCAAAGGGAGATTAATCTGTGTTGAATCAATTTGCATTTTTCTAAAGTCCAGACAAGTTGAACATTTTTCTTTATTACTTTTTTATTTTAAAATGAAAAAGAATAAAAGTGATGATATATAATTTCAAAACAAAATAATTGGAAATTATCAGTGGGTGATATGTTGCATATGTGTTATCATCAAAGTAGTTGCTCAGATTACAAGATATTAGAGTGAAAAATACACAAATGATTAAAGCACAAACCATTTTTTTGAATAGCTGATAGAGATTAGTAGTATAATTATCTATCATATATATTATTTTTTCTTTCTTCTTTTTTTTTTATTTCCTGAATTCCTGTTCCTCCCTTTTGAGCAGTTTCTTTCCCTTTGCCAATATCTATTCACACATTTTGGATCTTATTTATTCTTTGAGTTTTTTACACTAGTGAGATAATATGATGTTAGCAGATGTGAATCTTGATTTATTTCACTTATGAGTATGGTCTCAAGTTGCAATCATTACCTATGAAAGCCTTGAGTTGCGTGTCTGCTGCCATCAGAAGGCTTGCCTGCAATGGACAAACAGTGGAGGCAGGCAGTGCAAGCAGAAGGAAACAGCCAGACCCACCCCTGCACAATTACCACCATTCAGATGCTTGCTTCCTTCAGGTAACCAGCACAGGCAGGAAGATGCAGTCAGACACATGTCCTGTACCTGCAGGCCATTGGAGATGCTTGCTTACCATGATCAGCCAGCACAGGCCAGGATAATCACACAAACACACCTCTGTACACCTGTTGCCATCAAGAGAGTCCTTGTGTAGCTATGCAGGCTGAGAGAAGAAGCAGCCCTGCCACCACACAATCATGGCCATTGGTGAAGGGTCAGTGTGGCTGCATGGGTCTAGAGAGGCTTGCCCCATGTCCCACTCCCTCCCCAGAAACCTGGATTTGAAGAAACTCAGGTGTATGGCCCATTCCCCTATACTACCAAGGAGCAGCCAATGTGGGAAGCACCTGCGACCCCACAGCTTGCTTATCTAGAGGGCCCAGGAAAATTACAAGACAAAGGAGCCAAAGGCAATCTCAGTCTCCAGCCTGTGTAGCACAAGCCTGGAGATGTACACATGGAGTAAAATAGAATTCACACATTTGAAATATCTGAAAGAATAGCAAATTAAGTTAAAAAACAACCTCATGAGACTTTAAAGGTAACCAAAACACAGATAATATCTCATTAAAAAAGAAATCACAGACATAATGAAAGAATTGCAAAGTATATCTAAAGAAGACAGACAAAAAGAAGAGGAGGAATTGCAATATAGGCAGGAATTACAACACATGAAACAGATTCAAAGAGATACCTAGGAAATTAAGAATCCTTTGAATACTGGCAAAACCACTTGAAAGAAACTGAAGATAAACTTTCAGACCTTGAAGGCAGGATCACAGCTAGTGATTGTGAAAGAAAAGATCTTTTAAAAATAACAGAAACCAGGAAATAACAACACAATGGCTGTAAGACAATGCAAAGGAAAATAATATAAGAGTGATAGATGTCAGAAAAAAGGCAGGGACCAACGTAAATTTTATAAAAAGACTATTCACAGAAGTAATAGCAGAAAACTTCCCAAACATGGGACAAGGACTTAGTGTACAGATATCAGAGGCAGGTAGAGCTCCAACTCGCCATAACAAAAATAAATCTACACCCAGACATACAAAAGTCAAAATCCCATACATTCAGCACAAGAATAGAATATTAAAAGCTTTCAGAAAAAGAAACATCACCTGTAAAGGAAAACCCATCAGAAACACAGCAACACAAACCATCAAGTCAAGAAGAACTTGGAGTGAAGAGCTTCAAATCCTAAAATAAACAGCTTCCAACCCAGATTGATGTATCCTGAAAAACTATCTTTCAAAATTGATAGAAAAATAAAACACTTCCATGATTAAGAGCAACTGAAGGAATTCATAACCCCCAAGTCAAACCTACAAAGAGTGCTGAAAGATTTCTAGAGAGATAAAAACGACCATGTTAGCAGCAGAAGGAGATCAACAGATAGGACAGACAATTAAATGAAGGAGAAGAGTTGGGGACTAGCAACAGGAGAATAGCATGGTAGAGACAAGCCAGTGCATGTCATATCTAACCATTAATGTAGACGGCCTCAATTCACCAATAGAAAGAAACACAAGCAGAGTAGATCAGGAAACAAGATCCATCAACAAACTGTATCCAAGAAACACATTTAACTGAAAGGGAAATTCATAAACTGAAAGTCAAAGGAGAGAAAACAATGTTCCATGCAACAGGAAACCAGAAAAAGCAGGGGGGTAGCTTGCCCATTGGCTGCAAAGTGGACAAGAAAGATAGGGTATTTTCATACAATGGAAAGGTACTCAGCTATACAGAGAGATAATCTGGGGGCTCTTGTAGATGAATGGATGCAACGTGATATCATGCTCATGAGTGAAATGGTTTGGACTTGTATGACTGAACATCGTGCTGTCAGCCTAAAAAGCTCAAGGAGTTAGTGAGATCCAAAATGTACAACACATACTGTGAAGGTGATAGGGGAGGAAATACCTAAGAAGGGAAGATTGTAATCGTTGTCAATTTCCTGTTATGTTGTTTTGAAATCTTGTTTTGTTTTCATAGTTTTGTTAGGTTTGGTTTTATTCTGTGTTGTTCTGTTTGATTTCATAATGTCTGATAGTGTGTATAGCTATTTTGAAGATAATAGAATGTTTTATGGTAGCTATTGTTGATCTCCTATTACCTTGTTTTGAAGTACCATACTGCTTTGATTCTTTTGTTTTGATTGATTTTATTGTTTGATTTTGTTTGATTTTATTATGTTTGATGGTATTGACAATTATTTTGAAGAAAATGAGACACATTATGGTATACATTGTTGATTTCCTATTATCTTGTTTTGAAGCTCTGTATTATTTTCTTTGTTCTGTTTTGATTAGCTTTATTCTGTTTTGTTTGGTTTGGTTTTAGTATCCTTAATATGAAAAAAAAAAAAGCCTTGAGTGTATCCTTCTTCACAGCTGAGGAGCAGTCCACTGTATAAAAATATCACATTTTTAATCCTCTCTGTGGTTGATGGGCATTTGAGTTGTTTTCAAGATTTAACTTTTACAAATTGTGCTGTTATAAACATGGGTGCGTGTATCTTACTGTGTGTGATGTTTCACTTTTTCTGGGAAGATAGTAGTGAAATAGCTAGGTAGAAAAGGACATCAAATTCTAAGTTTTTGAAGAATCTCTACGCTTATTTCCACAATGGTTCTACCAATCTACAAAACCACCAACAGTGGAGTAAGTTTCTTTTTCCTCACAGCCTCAGCAGCTTTTGTTACTGTTTGATTTCTTGATTGTAGCCATTTCTTCTGGAATGAGATGTAATCTCAGTGTTATTTTAACCTGCATTTCTCAATGACCAATAATGTTGAACTTTTTTTCATATGTTTATTTGTCATTTAAATTTCTTCATCTGAGAAATGCATATTTATCTCAGATTTCCATTTTTGGTTTGGGTCATTGAATTTGAGAGGCCTGATTTTTTTTCATTTCTTTATATGTTCTATATAGAAGCACTCTATCTGAGAGACAGTTGACTAAATTTTTTTCCCATTCCATGGTTGTTTTTTCATTCTGTTGGTGATTTTTTTTATTTACAAAAACTATTATTAAGATGAAATGAGCTGTTGATTCTCTAAAATACTTTACATGAAATTTGTATTTTGTTCATGAACTCTTTGCCTACTCCTATGTATTAAAGATTTCTATCTACCTTATCTTACAGTAGATTTAGTGTTTCTTTTTTAATACTTAGACCTTTGATCCATTTTGACTTCAGTGCATGGTGATAGACAGGGGTTGAATTTTAATCTTCAGCATGTGGAAAGTGAGGTTTTCCAGAACTATTTATTAAAGAGACTGTCTTCCATGTGTGTATTGCCATTTGTACTTCTCAGAACTGTCCAATCATTTGGTTGCCCATATTTTTATTGGGCTTTCATTTGGGAGGTCTAATTTTTATTAGTTCTTTATAAATTCTAGATATCAACCTTCTGTCTGAGGAACAGAGGTGAAATGTTTTCCCATTTTGTAGGTTGTCTCTTCACATGACTGTTTTCTTTGCTCCATAGAAGCTTTATTTAACTTGATGTGATGCCATTTTTTCATTTTTTTTTATGTTATTTCTTGTGCAGTTAGGACTCTGCTCAAGAAATCCTTGCCTACATTATGACTTAAAATGTTTTAACTGTCTTAACTTCCAGAAGTTTGTTTCTGTTTTAGCATTTAGATCTTTGATCCATTTTGATTTTAGTTGAGTGAAACTAAATATGGTGAGAGATATGATTTGACACTTACTTTGTGCATGTGAATGCACAGCTTTCCCTGCACTATTTATTAAAGAGGCTCTCTTATTTTAAGTCTGCGTTTTTGGATTCTTTTTCAATGATTGGATAGCCAAATGAGCACAGGTTTGTTTCTGCATCTTCTATTTTCTATTCCATTGATTCAAGTATCTGTTTTTCTGCCTTCATCACGCTGTTTTTATTAATGTAGATTTGTAATAAAACTTGATACCTGGAGTTTGATTCCTACTGCTTTGGTCTTTTATCCAAGATTGCTTTCTTATTCTAGCTCTCTTCTGGTTCCAAACATTTGTAGGATTTTCTCTATTTATGTGAGGGATTCTGTTGGTGTTTCGATTAGAACTGCATTTAAATGTGTATCAGTTTTGCAAGTATGATAATTTTGGAAACATTCTTTTAGTCTATTTAGAAACAGGGATATCTTTTCATTTTTAAAATATTCTATTTGATCTTCTTTTTTCAGAGTATAGTAGCTTTCATTAAACAGAGTGTGTTCAATTCCTTGACTAGGTTACTTTCAAAATAATTATATTTTTATGATGCTATTGTAAATAGTATTGGTTTTCTGCATTCTTTCTCAGTAAGTTCATTATTGGTAAAGGAGAACACTCTTGATTTTTTATGCATTGATTTTTCTGAATTTAAGAAGTCTTTTAGTAGATTTATTTTGGTTTATTATGTAGACGATCGAGTCATTTGCAAATAATGGTAATTTGATCTCTTTGTTTTCTACACAAATCCTTTTTATGTCCATGTAATCAAATTTTATAATGCCTGTACACTGGAACATTGTCATTTGCATATTCTAATGGAATAAAATTCATTTCTTAATTGTAAATCATCATTTGTTTGTGTTACTCATGAAGCCTTGTCTTCTCTACAGTCCTGATATTCTGTGACAGTGGACTAGGTAACTAGGAGCCCACAAAAAATGCTCAGAAACAGCTAGTGAAAGAGAAGGCTTACTCAGGTGTCAACAGGAAAGGTTACGATTAAGACACAATTTACTAATAGAAAAGTATGGAGTACAGAGCCAGTGGGCTGGATATGAAGGAACCTGAGTGGCAAGAGGAATCCAGTGTCCAGTAGTGGACACTGTTCAACAGCAGGTCACAGAGGTTTTTTTTTTTTTTTTTTTTTTTTTCCCTGCACTCAGCTGTATTGCAAGGACAGGCTTCATACTCTGAGCTACATAGGAGTGACATCATTTGCTTTTTTTTTTTTTCCTATTGTCTGTATAGCATTCCAAGGAGCAGCTGACTTAGCATACAGACATGGCAGCAATTTCCACAGCTAACACCCATTTGCCCAGGTCCCTGTGTTCCTTGGGTCTTACTTGTCTGGGCATTCTAGGCTCTGATGATTTTCAGTGTTCCCTTGATGTGGCAAGAGCTATGCATCATGGACATGTTCTTTTTTTTTTTTTTTTTTTTTTTTTAATTGGTACGGGGGATCGAACTCACTACCGCCTGCTTGCAAGGCAGGTTCTTATGTTCATATGCCACTGAGCTAAATCCCCAGCTCCCGTGGACATGTTCTTAAATGCCCTAGTTTTTTCTCAAGCTTGATACAAGCTCTAATTTATATTTGAAAGGTGTACAAAGTCCATAGGTTAATGTATTATAATTAATTGAACATATGCCCAAATTAAGTAGTTGCTAACTTTTACTATCCTAATGATGCATTGAAATTATTGCCTGTGAACCATTACTTATCTATTATTTAATTTTTATTAAGTTCTTAACATGGATGACTAAAGTAGAATATATGTACATTTTAAAAATTTATACATATGTTCCACAAGACTGACGGTGTCATTTTTTACAGGCTTTAGCAATGTGTGAAATTATGATAATTATGACAGTATTTATGTCTTTCTATTGTCTTACTGGTCCTTCTTAACTTTGTCAAAACTATAGATATTAGCATGTGTGGTGGATTGACAACTGGTCGTAAAATTCTAGTACCAGATAAATTGTATCAGCGTGATGCTGAGTGTGGACAGCCCATCTCAGGGTGACTGTCAAGATAAGAAGGAGAACTGTAGAAGAAGATGTGGTATTGCTGGTTCTCCATGATGTTGGTTCTCCTGCTGCTGCGGATTCTCCTGGAAGAGCTTGTCAAGTTTCTTGCCTGATATGAATTCGGCTTTTCTCACCTTCAGAGTGGCTCAGGGCCTTGTCACTGAGCATGGCTGTGGCACTTTTAGAGAAGGCCTGGCCCTTACTTTGAGCAGCACTTCCTGGCTCCAATGCAGAACCCTCAGCCTACTGGCACTGATCCTTCATCCTGCTGGTACAGACTTTCTGACTTCTACCATTGACCACTGTGTCTTCCCAGAGAAGAATCATAAAACAAACTGAATGATACATTGGCGGCTCCCTACAGTCATGGGCTCTAGGTCTTGAGCTGGACTCATGCAGGATGTTGCTGTGGGATCTGGGCCACTCAGCTGCATCTTTAGTGTGTGGACAGATTTCCTTGATGTATTTAACATTTTGGGTTACTACTATAAAATAATACTATAAATTGTATTGCTATATATAATTGTATTAATTGCAAACCCTAAGTGCAAAAGGGTATTTTACTAAAATGTCTTTGAGTATATTGAAAAGAATGACTAATTTATTTTTATCTGTATGAGTAGTTAATTTTTATGTTACTGAAGATAGTTCTGGGGCTATTTATCCTATTTTTTCAAGTGACTTTTCTGACTGGACACTGATATAAACAGTTGTATAATGCAGTCATCATCTGTGGCAGGCCTGCTCTGGTTGGTGATAAGGACTAAGTTGTCTACATAAATTTCAATACCTTATGCTCAAAGGAGAATCTCCGGGATATTACAGTTTATAAAACTGCACATGAAAGTGATTGTGTGGCAAAGGCTAGAGAGTGAAGAAACAGCCAAAGCTAATTTGTTTAACTACAGAGGCTGTGGCTTAACTATAATGTCTTTGGTATTTTTCTTCTTAATGTATAAATCAAAATAACTCCATTAGTCCAAGGATATCAGTGTTCTAGTGAGAAAGATACAGCAAATCTGAAATCTCTGCATATATATGTGTGGCACTGGCTTTATGCTTCAATTAAATACTTCTGGTGAAAACAGTATCTATACTAAGACCTTGGGGATAATTGGCAGAGGATGAGTATGATACAATCAAAAGAGTATTTTCTCAATAATTCAGTGTCAAAGATGTACATTGATTTGAGGAAATATATGAAAAATTCAAGATTAGCCTTAAATAATGTTTAAATTTTTTAGTGTTTTATGTATATTTTAACTTAATTTTTATAATAAAAAAGGATTTTCTATAGGCAATTTACTATATTATTTTTAATGAAAAAGTAACTGAATAAAAGAAAACTAAGATTTTTTTTTTAAATTGAAAAGGAAAGGATTTTGTGGACCCAGGATTTGAAAACAGGGTTATTTCAGATTTGAATGTCTATTCAATATGACATGCTGCCCCAAGATAAAGTGTGTTATAATGTTTAAGCTTAAAGACACATAAGATATTGTGATTTAATGATTATGGATGAAGCTTTAAGCTGTGTATCAATAGTCATAAATTTAAGTAATACTACAATAAAGTAATATATGGGGTTTTATTTCATGGGATAGACAGTTTATATTGAATTTATGCACCAGGGGAAAAATTTACTTGTGAACAAATGTGCAAATGCTGTTCTCCAACACCTGTGTCAGTACTTCTTGCACTAGGAGTATAACAAAATCCTTGTACGCCTTTTTAAAAGGGTAGAATTACTTGCCACTCTTTTGAGGGCAAAGTGGCATTTCGGTTTTTTTTTGTACTTTCACGTTTCTGTTTATACAGATTGTTTTGTGGCTTGTGGCAAAATTTACAAAATATATTTGAATATTTTATGAACATCAACTCATAAATTTACTTGTTATTTTAAATTTAGGTCCTTTTTGTTTAATGTTACAGGTTCTAACCTACTATAATCAAGTAATTTTATTCTATAAGATTCATCCAATAAATTACTTTTGCATTTTCTTTTGTGCCATTTTTGACATATAGAAATTTGAATTTTTGTGTGGATAAACCTGGAAATAATTCATGTTAGAAATCTGAAAGTCATGTTAGAATTCTTGTTCTCTAAAATTAATTTTCACATTATCTTATATTTACTATCATATCTCTATAATATGAGTAGACTTTTAGTCATTCTAGAATGTACTTTTAAAAGAAAGAGAGAAAGACAGAGACAGAACAAAAGAGAAAATATTATCATATTTCTCTCCATTTTAATTTTCTATATGCAGTTTTTCTACATTTCTTATTGTTCATAAATACTATTGTTTATGAAAAAATAATTCATTCATTAACTTGTGAAGCACAGTTTGTTCTTGCTTACACTAAATGTTATATTCAATGCCATTATTCTTTGCTTTTTAGAGGCATAAAAGTGAAATTTCCGTGCAAAACCTTTTTGGCCTACTGAATCATAACCCGGTATTGCTCATTTCAGTCTTGCTCAAGAGGCCATTCCTTCAGCATGAACCTCACTCCAGGAGTAGGGATGTATTCTGTAGTATGTGTATTACCCACAAGCAGTAATCTGCCTAAATTATATAGATGATGACAGGTGCATACCTTAGATAAATATAAGGCTTGTTTTTACATTTAAAGATATTACTTTATTTCTCTGTGTCTCTGTTTTTCTCTCTCTGTCTCTCTCTCTCTTACACACATACACACACACACACACACACTCACACATGCACACACACATGCACATCAACATGAGGTCTGAATCTTCACATTGCTTGTGTGCTTCCGTTAGGATTAAAAGATAGGCATTTTATGGATCTTTCTAAATAATTAATGATGTTAAGGTAATGTACCACTCTGATATAAGTATATTAAAATAAGGAACTGCTGCTTAATACTAATGCAAACAGTGCAGCATGTTCAATTATGCCCTAAATAGCTTTTTCCTCCTCTCTTATACTCATGTCTAGAGACTGGAGCTGGATTTCAAATAGTTACTCAGACTTTGCACAGCCTTCCAACAACATGTTATGGTAACCAAGACAAGAGACAATAATAGATTAATTCAGCAAGGGCTGAATATACCTTTAATAGCCATGTGATAGGCTTATCTGGGCCGACAAAGTGGCCCCCTTTCATGTCTGTTCAATTAGAGATAATAGTTGAAGGCATTAATCACACATATTTTTGACAAAACTTTTCTCCATTAAAGACACCCTGCAAATGATGTGGTCCAATGCACATCCGCCTATTAAGGTTGCTATGACTATGACAAGCCTGGTCTGAAAAACAGGACTAAATCAGGGCTGAGACAATGAGTGGATTTTCATATTTAATGGCCTTGGCTTTCAGGTTGGCACAGCAGACTGAATGGCAGTGACCCAAAGGTGACCTTCTATTTTTCTTCTCTGATCTGTCCCCGGGAATGGATAGTGGGATCCTGGGAGAGATGAGGAAACGAACAATGCCCCCTTGTACAAATGGAAACATTGGGAAGGATCTACCCCCAGAAAACTTTTGTTTTGCTGCTGATATGAGACAACCATTTTTTATTAGATTATTCTGGCTTAAAGGTATCTCTAAGACAACACTAGGGAAAAGGTACTTCAAGTAGGAGTCATGAGGTTTAGAGCACCTCCACCATAAATGTTCTCAGTCATATGTCTATTTCCTAGATTTTGATATTGTCCACATATAAAACATTTGACCATATTTTCTAAAATAAATACAAAGAGAAAATAAAGTTTCTCTTATTTCATAAATTCAATTTAGGGCAGAAACAGGAATTAATGGCTCACGAATCCCTTTCCTGTGAGCCAGAAATGATATGTTGAATATGTTTATATTGTTCTCTTCCTCTCTTTTCAGTATATCAGAGTCCATTCAATATTAGAAATGATACTTTTCCTCTGTAAAGTTTTCTAATATTTTTCCCAATAAAATATCATATGTAATGTTTCATTTTATAAACTGAATCTCATTACTTATGGATTTCTGTTAATTACATAATGCTGCACATCATATTACCATTTAGTGAGCAATTGTATTAAACACTATGGAATAATCTGTTGAACAAAGGAATCTGGTGACAAACACAGTTATATAATTTTTAAATATAGATATAATATGCTTAAAATTATAGTCATAGTTACTCGTAAAAGTTTAGTTTTAATGATTAATTATATAACTAATAGAAAATTATACTTCAAAAAAAATTTTTTTTTGGTCTCAGGGACCGAACTCATAGCCTTGAGCTTGCAAGGCAGGCACTTGTGCACTGAGCTAAGGTCCTGACCCCCAAATATTTTTATATCCTAAAACTCAAAACATATAATTATATAAATAGATGTATATTTTATATGGTTATTAATATAAAATAGATGAATACATTCTGTATGCAAGTGTATAATTTATATATATATTTTATTCATATCTATATAACTTTTGTAAGTACAGAGTCTGCCAAAAGAATGTATACACACTGCAGGCAAAGAAAAACTAGAATAAATATTTTAATACTTAATAAATAGAGACATCGTGATATTCACAGAAGTTATCGTTTGACTTAATTATAGGAAGTGCTTGAAGTGGCACCCATTAGCTTCCATACATTTATCATTCTTCTTTTCCTGAAGGATGTTTACACCTTTTTGGTGGATCCTGCATATGTACTGGTACCTCAGTTCACAAATATAAATGCATGAAGGCTTAGGATTCTGGGGAAGCAGACACAACCTGTTGATCAGAGTTCTAGGACCAAAGATCGTAACGCTTCCAAAATCCCTGCATTATAAACAAATCATAGAACGTGATCTACAATTCTCACAAGAATTTAGCCAGGTTTTGATAGGATGGCCTAGATCTGAGGAGTAACAGGTAAAAAGAGCAGCTGCCCTCAAGCCAGGTGCCACTGTTAACTCTTTCAATGGTCCATCATGTGGTTTTCAGCGTTTACTTTTTACATTTATTTGGCCCAAATTTTCTTTCTAGAGCACATTTATTTTCTTTTCCTGTGTCTAATAAAATGAAGATATTGCTGCCATTTGCACTTGACCAGTTCTTTGCTCAGGACAGAAAGAATCTGGAAATCACCATAAGAAGTAGACTCCAGCACCCAAACATCTCTAGTAACCGAATCACAAAATCGCAGAGCAGCCAAAATCATTGTGAAAAAGAACAAACGAGGAAGTATTACCTTTCTACACTTCAAAATATACTTTTGAGGTATAAAATGTCGTAACCTTGAGTTTGAATTTCTTCATTACCAGGAGAACTTCATTTTTGTTCTTAAGTCTTTTCATTCATTGGCTAAGACTCAGCCACACTGAAAAAAGTAACCTGCTTTATTTAAATATGTTTATTGAAATGTTAATTACATTAATAAAATCTCATTAACATAAGATCTTTACAGCACGAGTTGTATTTCTGGTCTTGGAACACAAATAGACATCATAACTTAACCACACATAAAATTAACAACTAAAATACATGACTATTTGCTGTTTTATGCTTATACGTATCTATAACACTTTTCCAAACCATGCAAGAATGAATTTTGCTTATGATAACTTTTTATTCTTGAAATATTTTCAAATGTATAAGAATAACCATACATATCAAATTCAGTAATTTAGTAATTTAATATTAATGTCATACTTTGTGTATCCACATTCCACTAGACACAGGACCTTGTTTATAACTTTCTTGGTTATTTTTTCTTATTTCTGAGACAAAATATCTGATGCCCAAAGTAAAGCAAAGAAATTATTATTATTTATTTTACAGTCTTTTAGAGGCTTTAGTCCATACTCAGCTGGTCCCAATGTACAATAGTATGGCTGAGTGGCCACCATTCACAGTGGCTGTCATGAGCAAAAGGGCAAAAAAGGGGAAAAAAAACCAAACCTTCTTCTCTTCCTCATATTGCATGCTGACTCCATCTTTGGGTGGGTGCAACACTCACACTGCCAATCCCTGTTCTAAACAATGAACCAATCACAAATGTTAGATTCAGCTTCCTACAAAACTGCATGAGGCTTGGTGGCTACCTAGACACAAGCCATAACAATAACATACTTTCCACATCAGAAAATTTGATGCAGTCCAAGATTAAGTATTATATTTTATTGTCATATCCTTATAGTCTCTTTTGATTTGGAATGTTCCAACAATTTCACATTGCATTTTATTGCATTGAAATATTCTTAAATGAGCATGTCTTGTATAATCTAATAAAAACTTTTCATAGAACTCTCTTTGTGGTTTTGTCTGATATTGTCTTGTGGTCATGTTCCATCTCCGCGATTCTGATTAGATACTCAGGTCTGCCATGGTGGGACTGCAATGAAAAGATGTTTAAAACAACAAATTGAGGCATGATAAATTATCACACTCTGTAGCATAACATGTCTCAACAGATCCAAAAGAGATCCTGATAAAACCTAAGATCAAAATATTTGGATAATAAAAGAAATTGTTAGCTAGGAAAAATGTAGTAAGTGCTCCCACCTCACTTGCTCCTTGTCAATTTAAAAATCACCAAGTTTGAAAGTCACTCAGTGTATTATTATTTTCCCATAAGCTCTATCACAGATGACTCTGACTTGTGGGTTGTAGTAACAGTTGCCAAGATTACTTCCCAGAAATGCGAGGAACCCTTTTTCTGAAAACACTGACCCTTCACTTGAGTGTTTAGAAATCTGAAAGGTGAATAAACAGGATAAAAATCTTAGCACGTCTGTGTTTGTATTGTGTTTGTCTCTTTTGTGTCCTCAATTCTTGGATCAGATTTTACACAACTTTGAAGGATGATATGTTGAGTATTTAAAAATGATCTGTCTAAAACTACAATACAGGGAAACATACCAATTTTTATTTTTATATTTTTAGAAGTACATATTTACTGTACATAATAATTGTACTTACCTTGGGGAATTAGTGCATGTACATAACACATGATAATTCTCTTTATATCCCCTTCCTTTCTTCTCCATACATTCCTCCCTCACATTGAAACTGGTATATGTTTTCTTTATTTTTCTCTGTTCCTGATTTCCTGCCCTACACTTATGTTTCCTCAGCAACTGTAGAAAACCACACATGGAATTCCTATCCCAGGGCCCAGACCAACAGGGTCAGGATGTTTTTCACTGAAAGATAGTGCTAGCTATATGAAAATACAGTAGCCTCTAGCATAAGGTGACCATATTCACTCAGTGGCCATGTCTGCAGCAAGAAGAAACATCTATTGAAACCATGCTCCTGGTCAGTGGAAATTATCATACTTTAACTCATGCCTCCAAACCAATTTAAAAAATGCCGTTCTCTTTTTTCTCCAAGCAATAGTTTGATCACTTGCTCCACCAATAGCTGACATTTTTTAGCCAAACCCTAATTTATCTAAATCTATATCCCCTCTAAAGGGTTTTACCTGTGTAGAAGTATATATTCTTTAAGTATTTATCCTGGTTTAACTTATGCCATCAATGGAAGGGATATTGTATTATCTAGTATCAGTTAAAATGTCATTACATGAAGGAAACCGTACCTTCTTATGTTGGTCACGTGGAAAGTCACATGATGTCCTTTTTTTCTAATTAATAAAGTTAGTTTTAATCATCCAGGTCAGGATTTTTCTTTAGTTTCTATTTTTTACTCATTGAAAAATAGGTAGACAGATAAGTGGACACAGCTGTAGAGAGTCATTGTAGGTCATGCAAATGTTTTGTTTCTCAGAAAATTCTTTCCTGTATTTGTGACTCATTCATTTTACTCAAATAAATTTTAATGTGTTTGATGATTTTTACATGACCTGAACTCCTTATATTAATTGAATTTTGATATTCTACTGTAAGAGTTATCCTTTTTTGCTGGGTATGAATAGCAATCTGTGACTTCCTAGTTTTTCATTGGTCTAAACTGTATTACTGTCTTTTAACTTTGAAATTGGTGATCCCAGTTTTGGACATAGGGGCTCCTTCAGATTCTGTCTTATATATTGTGAGTACTTCCTCACATTTTGTACAAAAATGTCCTATGATCACATCATCCACACACTAACTCCTAAAATCAACCATCTCAACCGAAATCCCTAGTTATTTTTAGTGAAACATTATACATTGTGTTATTAGAAGGATTTGTTTGTGTTAAATTGTCTTTGTCTATAATACAATTTTATAGACAGAGGTAAGAAATTTATGTATTTGTACATGTATATATATATATATATATATATATATATATTCACGATCACTCAAACACATGAGATCAAACTGGTATTATCAATTCTAATACGTTGTCCTTTGAGTGTATTTTCCTTTTGACTTTAAATATATCTTTACTGTTTATGCCACAATTCCAAAGGAAAAAAAAAAAACTTTATAGAGGTTTCAGTTTATAGAGGTTTGTAGAGGTTTTGGTCCGTAGCCAGCTAGCTCCAATGGACAGTGCCCTTGGGTGATTAGAAATAAAGATAGACTAAGTGAAGTGAGAGGAAAGTATACCCTTCTAGTCCTGAAGTAATCCACTTCCTCCAGCCTTACATTTAACTCAATAGTTTTCTAATCTACTGATGAAATCACACAGCCATGATCCATTCAGTTCCCCAAGACGCCATCTATGAGCACATCTATGTGGCTTTGAGGGGACATCTAGATATAAACCAAACAATATATGATATGAGGAATTATTAAATGTATTTAATTATACATTAAGTACAGAAGTATAAAGGATTATTAACCAGGAACATGCATTAAAGTATTTATAGAAAATATCCATACTAAAGCATACCAAAAAATGAAAAGCATATAATACAAAATTAAAAATAACTGTGATGCTCTTAAAAAGGTAATATATTTGCAAAAATATTGCTAGGCAAAAACATAACATGGACAGAAAGAAAAGAATGAGCAAAAATGGGATGGGGATTTCAAAACTCTGATTAAATACATTAAGGCACACATTCAGAAATTCTGTAAACTTTAGTCAAGATAAATATTAAGCAATCTATACTTATATATACTAGAACACTACTAAATATTAAAAACAAATTGAAAATCATAGCAATGCCTGAAAATAAAGCACTTTATTTCAAATAGGATAATGTTAAGTAAGCAAAACACTGCCTCAACAGTAATTATAGAAAGTTGAAAACAATGGAGTAGCATTCTCCAAGTGAGGATATAATTCTATACCAAATAAAATATAATCTAAAACAAAAACAAATTAAAATGCTCCCTACAAAAATCTGATAGTGATTTTCATAACATCGTCTAAAATTAAAGAAATGCAAAAGAACTTAATGCTGCAGGAAAATTCCTCCAAATGGGAACACACAGGTAGAAAGAATGAGAAAAAGGAAATTAAATACTGGGTGATAAAATAAATAAATTGGTAAAAGTGGTATTTTTGTGTTTGTAAAAGTTTTTTTTTTTATTTGAAAGAGAATAAAACATGACAAAGCAAGCCAAAACAAAACAGAATAAATTAGAGCAGAGTAAAGCAATGCAAATAACAAAGGATTTCAGAAAGAGCAGGAAATCAACAATGGCTACCACAATGTCTCTTGTTTCTTCAAAATAGTTGTCCTTACCTTCACACACAGTAAGTTAACAAACATCAAAATAATAATAAAGCAATCAAAACACAAGAATGAGAACTTTAAGGGATTTCAAGTCCAGACTGTAGGAAATCAATATTGGCTACCATACTGTTTTTCATTTTCTTCAAAATAGCTGCCCATTTATTCATACATATTGCAATTAAATAATTGAAAACAAACTAAAACCAATCAAAACCAAGAATAAAAGCATTATTGACTTTTGAATTAAAATGATAGGAAATTATCAGTGGCAACCATGGTGTCTTGTCTTCTTCAGTATAGTTGTTCATACTATCCCTCATAGTAAAATCAGTTCTTGTAAACTATTTAGGTGAAGTCCTGGGCATATATAAGCATATCCATGTACATCTATCCTTTCTATAGTAGAGGAAAAAACAACAAATAAATAACTGTATTTAAGAGCCCAAAACAATAACAATGTAGGCTTTCAAAACAAAGTGATAGGAACAATTTTTGTGGTTTTGCATAGTTATCTTCAAAAGTCTTATTCAAATGACCAGTCATGCAAAATCGATCTAATCCTATGTATGTTACCTTTTTTGTTTTAAGAAGTCATAGAATTAGTAGTACAATCATCTTAATGATCTTAAGTTTTTATATATATATATATATATATATATATATATATATATATATAATTTCATTTCTTTCTCCATGAGTTATTATTTCCTTTTTGAGCAGTTTTTTATCCTTTCATAATATTTATTGAAGATTTTGTATCTTATTTACTCTTTCATATTCTTACCCTAGGGAAACAATATAGTATTTATACTTGTGAGTTTGATTTCTTTCACTTATGATTATGGTCTCAAGTCACATCCATTTACTTATAAAGCCTCAATGTGCTCTTTCTTTATAATGGAGTAGTATTACATTGCATAAAAATACCACATCTTTTTTAGCCATTCCTCAATTGATGGGCATTTGGGTTGTTTCGGACATTTAGCTATTATTAATCGTGCTGCTATAAACATTGGTGCACATATATCGCTGTGATATGATGCCTCAGTTCTTCTGGGAATTTACTTAGAGGCAGAATAGCTGGGTCAAATGGGACTTCTAAATCCCAGATTTTTGAGAAACCGCCAAATTGATGTCCACAGTGGTTGTACCAGTCTACACTCTCATCCACAGTATAGAAGAGTTCCTTTTCTTCACATCCTCTCCAACATTTGTTGGTGGTTTTCTTGAATGAACATTATTTCTGGATTGAGATGGAATCTCTGTGTGGTTTTAATTTGCGTTTCTCTAATGACCAATGATGTTGAACATTTTTTCATATATTTATTTGCCATTTATATTTCTTCAGCTGAGAAGTGTGTATTCATCTCAGATCACCATTTTTGGATTGGGTCTTTGAATATTGGGAAGGATTTTTTGTAAACTTTGTACATTCTAGACAGAAGTCCTTTGTCTGAAGGGCAGTTGTTGAAGATTTTTTTTTCACAATTTGTGATTTTTTTTTTTTTTTTTTGCTGTTGGAGATTTCTTTTGACATGAAAAAGCTTTTCATTAAGATGAGATCTCTGTTGATTCTAGAAAATATGTCCTGTGCAATTTGATTTTTGTTCATGAATTTTCTACCTAACTCTATGTCTTCAAGATTTCTATGCACTTTTTCATCAGGAGATTTAGTGTTTCTGTTTTAATATTTAGATCTTTAATACATTTTTATTTTAACTTATTGCATGGTGAGAGACATGGACTTAGTTTTAGCTTTTGGAATATGGAAAACCAGCTTTTCCAGCAGCATTTATTAAAGAGACTATCTTTTTTACAGTGAACATGTTTGGCCCCTTTCAAATATAAGGTCACTGTGTGTGTTTGTAGTTGCAGTTGCATCTTCTAATCTATTCCATTGATGTTAAGGTCTGTTTTTATTCCAGTACCATGCTGATTTTAGCACAATAACTTTGTAATAGAACTTTAACTCAGGGATTGTGATGCCTCTTGCCTTGCCTTTGTTGCCCAGAATTGCCACTGATAGTCTGAGTCTCTTCTGGTTGCAGATGAATTTTAGGGATGGTTTCTCTAGATCTGTGAGGTATGCAAATGATATTTTGATTGGAATTCCATTAAATCTGTATAACAATTTTGAGAGAATGGCCATTTTCACAGTGTTTGTTCTTCATCATGAAAAAATAATGTCTTTCTATTTTGTGAGATTCTTTTTGGTTTCTTATTTCAGAGTACTGTAATTTTCACTGAATAGATCTTTTACTCCTTTGGTTAGATTGATTTCTAAGTATTTAATTTTTTTGAATGCTACTTTGAAGGGTGTGTTTCTCTTATTTTCCTCTCAGTGGATTTGTTGCTTGTGTACAGGAAAGATACTGATATATTTTTTTTTTTTTTTTCCTACCGGGGATCAAACTCATGACCTCACATTTGCCAGGCAGGCGCTTACACCACTGAACTAAGCCCTCGGCAATATATTGATTTTTGAGTGTTGCCTTTGCATCCAGCTACCTTACTGTATTTGGTTATTATGTCTAGAAGTTTTTCAATGGAGTTTTGGGGTCTTCTATATAGAATATCATGTCATCTGGAAATAATAATAGTTTAACTTCTTTCTTTCATATCTTTATGTATTTCTCTGTTGTCTTATTGCTCTGGCAAATATTTCTAGTACTGTATTGAATAGGAGTGATGATAGTGGACATCCTCATTTTGTTCCTGATTTTAGAGTGAAAACTTTTAGTTTTTGACCATTCAGTATTATGCTAGCTGTTCATTTGTCATAGATGGCTTTTGTCAGATTGAAGTAAGGACCATCTATTGCAATTTTCTGTAGGGTTCTTATCATGAATGAGCATTGGACTTTATCAAAGTTTTTTCTGCACTTATTGAGATGACCGTATGATTCCTATCTTAGCTCTATAGATGTAATGTATTACACTTATTGATTTGCATATGTTGAACCATTCCTGCATTCCTCGGATGAATCTCATTTGGTTGTGGTGTACACTCTTCTTGATGACTTGCTGCATTCTGTTTTCCAGTATTTTATTGAGAATTTTTGCTTCTATGTTCATTAGAGTGATTGAGCTATAATTCTCTCTCTTCTTTTTGTTTTTGTTTTGTTGTTGTTGTTTTTGGTTAGGTGTTTCTCTGGTCTTGGTATTAGGATGATACTTGCTTTCAGGAATGAATTATGGAGAACTGCTTCCCTTTCAATTTCATTGAAGAATTAGAAGAGTATTCACATTCAGTTTTCCTTGAATTTCAGCATTGGGGCTTTGCTTTGTTGGTAAGGTTTTAGTTACATTTTCAATTTCATTGAGTGAAATTGGCTTATTCAGGTGTCCTACATCTTTATGAGTCACCTTTGGTAATTCATGTTTCTAGGAATCTGTCTATTTCTTCTGTGTTATCAAACCTTTGAGAGTAGAGGTTTTTGAAAGAGGTGTTGATGATCTTCTGTATTACCACAGGGTCTGTATTGATTTCACTCTAAGGAGTAATTTCACTCCTTATTGCCTCAGTTTGAGTTTTTTCTTTCCTTTTTCTAATCAGGTAGGCTGGGGCTTATCAATTTTATTTATTATTTCAAGGCACCAACTCTTGGATTCATTAATTCTTTGTATTGTTTTCTTAGTCTCTATTGCATTGATTTCCACTCTGATCCTTATAATTTCCTCCTTGCTTTTGGCTTTCGGCTTAGCTTGCTGTTCTTTTTCTAGATGATTGAGGTGTAGCATCAAGTTGTTTATTTGTGTTTGTTCTGTTTTCCTGATGTGGGAATTCACAGCTGTGAAATTCCCTCTGAAGACTGCTCTTAATACATCCCTCAGGCTCTGGTAAGATGTATTTATGTTTTCATTTACTTGTAGATATTGTTTAACTTTTTCTTTAATTTCTGCTATGACTCATAGATTTTCAGGAGTGTATTATTTAATGTTCATGTGTTTATGGGTTTTTGCAGTTTATTTTGTAATTAATTTCCAGTTTTATAGCACTATTATTAGATAATATAAATGAGGATAATTTAAAATTTTGCATTTACTTAAGCATGCTGCATGTGCTAGTGTATGGCCTATTTTAAAGAATGTCCCTTTGCAGCTGAGAAGAATCTATATTCTGATGTTGTTGGGTAGAACACTCTATACATGGCTACTAAATCTATTTGTTCAGAAGTTTGATTCAATTCCGTTGTTTCTTTGATGACTGTTATCTAGTTACTCTGTCTCACTGTGTAAAAAAGGTGTCAAAGTCTCCCATTAGAATTGTGTTATGGTTTATTCAAATTTTCATTTCCATTAATACTGTTGTGCAAGCTGGGTGCTCCCATATTTGGTGTGTAAATATTTATGATTGTTATATCTTCCTCTTGAAATTTTCCTCTTTTTAGTATGTAGTGACCTTCTTGATCATTCTTGGTTTGAAGCTTTATTATCTGCAGAAAGTACAGCTACCCTTGCTTTTTTGGGGGAAGGGTTCCTGTTTCATGAAGTACTGTTTTTCATCCTTTGACTTTCAGTCTGTGATTTTCCTTTTGGGTTAGATGGGTTTCTTGTATGCAGCATATGGTTGGATATTGTTTCTTGATCCATTCTGTCAGTATGTTTCTTTTAATTGGTGAATTGAGGGCATTTACATTAATGGTTATAATGGATATATATTGGCTCATTTTTATCATGTTATCTTTCTGCAGTTGGTTCTTTACTTTTCCCCTCTCTTTAATTGTCTGCCCGGCTTAGTGGCTTTTTTCTGTTGGCATTCTTGGTGTTGTAGTTGTTTTTATGTCTATCTAGAATATCTTTCAGTCTTCTTTGCAGGATTGGTTTGGTGGTCATGAAGTTCTTTAGCTGTTCTTTGTCATGGAAATACCTTATTTTTCATCAGTTTTAAAGGACAGTTTGGCAGGATACATCTATCTGGGTTGGAAGTCATTTTCCTTTAGGATTTGAAGTACTTCATTTCATGCTCTTCTTGACTTCATTTTTTTTTTTTTTTTTTTTTTTTTTTTTTGTGTTGAGAAGTCTGCTATGATTTTCATGGGCTTTCCTTTATAGGTGATTTTTCTCTTTTCTCTAACAGCTTTTAATATTTTGTTCTTATGTTGAATTTCTGCAATGTTGATTATTATATGTCTCAGTGTAGATTTATTTTGGTTATGGCTGATGGGAGTTCAATATGTTTAACTTATCTGTATATCAGTTCCTTTTCCCATGTTTGGGAAATTTTCTGCTATTATTTTTGTAAACAATCTTTTGATATCATTTGTGTTGTCACTTTCTTTTTCATTTATACCTAACAATTTTATATTATTTTTCTTTGCATCATTTTGCAACTGTGAATTGTTGTCTCCTGACTCCTCGTTATTTTTAACAAATCTTACCCTTTTGTTCACTAGCTAAAATCTTGTCTTCTAGATAAGAAAGCCTTCACATTCATTCATGCAGTTTTGCCAGCTTTTGATGGATTTTTTTTTTTTCATTTCCTGGATGTCATTTTGAATATCTTTCATGTATTATATTGATTTCTTATGTTGTTCATGCAAGGTTTCCATATTTTTGCAGTGCTCCTTGACTTTTTAAACCAGAACTTCTTTAGGTGTGTTCAGCATTTATTTTATTATGCTTCTCATTTCTTCTTTAATCTGGGAGATTACTTCTGACCTAAGTTTCTTTATCTCTTCAGGGAGTTGCATTTTTACTTCAGTTGCTATCATTTCAGAAGTTTCAGGTGTACATTTTAGATTTTCTTCTATGTCCATGGCTCCTAGGCTTGTTTTGAATGGGCTGGAGGTTTTAAGTTGCATTTTTCTCCTTTGTTTTGTCATTTTCTGGTATTATCCAGTTCCCTAGTGGCACTTAGAGGCTCCCTGGAAAGGGGTGCATATTGGGTGGACCTTCAGCACTCTCCTCATAGCTCAGTGAAGCAACCCAGCTGCTTGAGGTCATTGGGAAGGGTCATACTAGGTTCTGAGTTGTGCAGTAAGGCTGAATGGTATGTGAAGTACACTGGGAAGGCTTTCAACTAAGACCACATAGCAAATCAAAGATCCCTGATTTCTTGAGTTCTCTGGATGTGGCTCCATCAGGTTCTAAGCAAAGATCCACTGCTGCATAGCTAGGTAGGGATCACTGTGACAGGATTTAGCTCACACATGGTAGCTCCTGGCTTGGCAGGATGCTTGACAGGGCCCAACCAGGGCACCTGGGATGACCTAAAGATACTGTAGTGCTTGGAGATGCTAGGAAGGGCCTACCAGGTTCTAGGTGGAGTCCCATGTCTGCAAGGCTAAGTTTGGATCCTTGTGACAGGCTTCAGTTCACACATGGCAGCTCCCTGCTACCTGAATGTTTCCGGGTGGGGTCCAGGCAGTACCAGAGTGATGACCTGCAGTGATGGTCCTGTAGTCTTTAGGGAGGCTGGGTGAGGACATACCAGGTTCCAAGCAGAGTTCTACAGCTGCATAGCTCAGTAGGGATTGCTGTGGTGGGCTTAAACTCACAAACAGCATCTACCTGCTGTTTTAAAAGTTTTTATACCAATAACAAAAAATGCAAAATGTTAAACTATGTCAAATAGTCTAGTATTTCAGCAGATTCTAGATAGATACTAGTAAGATATATTAATTTGTAATTAATAACAATGAAACATTTTAATATGTATATTAGTTATTGAAATAATTAGAAAATACTGGTTATTTATCAAGGTATGAGAGAAGATGATTTTTTCAATTTTTTTAAAAAAAAGCAAGACAAGAAAATGAATATGAACATGAAATGAATTTATTTAACAAAGTAAACAATATAGGACACAGAATATAAGCCATACCTATGCAATCTTTTCATAGAGACACTAAAGAAATATATGCTATTGTGTATCAAAAAGAGTATTGTTTGCAGTTATAACTGTATAATTATAATATCATTTAAAAGAAAATAGTAGTAACATTAAGTATGCCATTTCAGCCTAATATTTCTCTTTTCTATAAGTGAAACAGATCTAAATATATGACCTTCTGTGTATTTGTATGGCAGGGAGTTGAGGGGTGTTGCTGGGGATTGAACCAAGTGCCAACCACAGTTCAGGCAAGCACTGTACCATTAAGCTATGACCCTGCCCACATGATATTTGCTAAGCCCACATACAGTTGAGAGAATTTTACTAGCTATGTTACTATGTTATGCTACTTATGCCTATATTTATTTCATTTGAAATGTAGTAAGTAACACAAATTACAAAATGCTGCTTTAGACTCTATTATTTAAAAGTTTACATAGTACCCAAATTTTCTGTCATAAAAAAAACAGCTATTGGAAACTAACATGTTTCTCTTAAAATTCACTTGAATGTCATCTAAGACACTGAGATTACACTAGATTAGAACTTCTCAGGACACTATCTACATTTGAGGCCTGCAAATTCTTCAATGTGCATTGTAGAATTTCGACCAGGATCCCTGGCTTCTACCAACTAAGCATTAAGAGTTATCCCTAGTCATAAAAAACAAATCACAACTCCACAGATTGCCAAAAATTCCCTTTGGGGCAAAATGCCCCCTGTTGAGAACAACTGTGCCAGCTGAGCTGTAATCATTTGCTACAATTCTGAGGCTAATTATGAGTTTTAGCTCCAGGTTTGACTTGCTTAATTGACAATGCACTAATTCTTTAGAAATATTATCCACCTTCATTAAAATATTTCATGTTATAAAACAGCCCTTGAAAAAACCTTTTTAAAATGCCACTGGTTTTGAGAACGTTTTGCTATGATATGGGAAAAATAAGAGAATTTTTATTTTTTATTTGTATCAAGAGATCATCCTGAATAAAAAAAAAATAGAAACTATGTCTACAGGAATTCTTGGGACTTTCCTGCTAGTGCAAAGATCAATTATGACAGGCTGGTACAAAACTTGACCTTTATTTGTGAGAAATCTGTCACAAGCTGTCATTGATTACATGAGAAATTATTAACATTCTATACTAAACAGCAACATTATCAGCATTTACAATAACTGTGCCTCTGCCCTGTGAGATTGCAACATACCTAATACCACCCTAATGCCTCAGCAAGTAATAACAAAGGATTTGGCTTTTAAAAGTATGTTTCATGAACCACACTGTCCTCTTATTCTTTTACTGATAATTTTCTTTCAAAGACAATGCAGGTTAATATATATTTTTTCAAATGCATATTTACCAAATATTAGAGGAAAGGTGTTTACATAGGTTTATACCACCTTATACAATGGAAATACTTTATATTATCAAGAGACTTAAGCAGATAAATAGTCACATATAAAATACTTAAAAGTATGAATAAAGCATTGTTCCCAGGAACAATTCTGTATAGTGTTTTAATGATTTGTTTTTCATAAAACGAACTGTCATGAGAAGTTCAATATGAAGAGCTTTGAACAGTGGGTGAAGTATTTTAATCTCTTCAAACTGCGCAGATTATATCTAGAAGTAAACGAGATGTTTATGAAGGGGATAAGAGACATTCAGGAAAGTGCATGTTCAAAGGCAACCTTTCATGAAGACTAGCCTGTGACCAAAAGTTGAACTTTCACAAAAGTGATTCTGCTGTTTCTTCAGCTCATCTATGAACAAGAAACAGGAGCAGACAGAGAGACAACTGTTGCGGCCTCATCTCTCTGCACAGCCCTTAGCTGAAGGCACTTCAGACAGGTCTCACAGGGAGGCAAAATCATGAGCCTCCGTACCCCTCCATGGAAAAGGGCTTAGCAGTAAACCTCCCCTGAAACCGTAAAAGGCCTGATGCTCTAACCATGGAAATTGCCATAAGAGTCTCTTTTTTTTTTTTTTTTAATTTAAGAGGAAAAAGAGAAAAACACAAAACAAACCAAAGCGGCGTAAGGGTACACGCAATACAGAACTACAAAACAAAACAAAACAAAAAAACCTAACAGTAAGAAATCACCTGCTAGTAGATTACACACTATCTTCTTGAAAATAGTTCCTCAAATCACAGTATCAAAGAACACAAGGTGGACATTCAAACAGGGAGACTGCAAACAGCTGTGTTCAATGTTCCAAAAACATTGATAAAGTCAGCTATTTAACACCCCCAAACACACTTGCTGTTATATCCGTTAGAGCTCTTTTTCTTTTTTTTTTTTTCCCTCTCTTTTTTACAACAAAATTTACACATCTTGGATTTTATTACTCCTTAGTGCTTATTACTTTCTTTGGGGGGGGGAGAATACAGTCAAATATGGCAAAACAAAGCTGTCAGTCAATACCAAGGATAGACATAGCACATGGTGTAGAACAGAGTACAAGTTTATCAACAATGGTTATCAACGTTGTCCCTTGTTTCCTTAAAAAGAATTGTCTATCTTATTAGATATTATAAAGTTGAACAAAACAGTAGAGAACAAGACCAATAAAACTTAGGCATTGTAAACATTACAGGACTTCCAAAGAAGACAATAGTCAAACCAGAATGGGTATCTTAGTGAATCTTATTGTCTTCAAAGTAGTTGCCTATTTCTTCAAACTTGATACTATCATATAGAATGGAACAGAGTCTAATCAGTCAAAACAAGATCGTGGGAGTACTACAGGACTTCAAAACAAGTTAATAGGAAATCGAAAAGAGTTACTATTTATATATCCTAATTTTTTTGAATTTTTTCTTTAATTAAGACAAACATAAGAAATGACTAAATAATTTTTTTGAAACAATAAGGGGGAGATTGAGATAAAACAGGACATAACAATATAACAATAGAGGTCACAGCATGACTGTTTCAACAACCTAGTACTTCACCACCTTATAACCTGACTTAATAGTAGTTACCATAGTGTCTTTTTCCTTGAAATATTTGGATAAAACTTCATATACTCTAGCTTCAAATATTTTCATATCAAGAAGCCCAGAATAAAGCCTTTCTAATTAATGAGTGAAAACTTTATAAGGCTTCAAGGCCACCTAATGGGGAATCATGATTACCACATATTTTTATATATTTGAATCATTATTTACATTAGGGAAACTATTCGGTATTCACACATGCGAGATTGATTTATTTCACTAATGAGTATGGTCTCAAGCTGCGCCCATTTATTGATAAATATCTCAATGTGATCCTTCTTTATAGCTGAATAATACTCCATTGTATAGAAATACCACAACTTTTTTATCCATTCCTCAGTTGATGGGCACTTGGGTTGTTTCCAAGATCTGGCGATTACAAATTGTGCTGCTATAAACATAGGTGCACATATATCACTGTGGTATGATGCTTTCAGTTCTTCTGGGAATATGCCTAGAAGTGGAATAGCTGGAATAAATGGGATTTCCAGTCCCAACTTTTTGAGAAATCTCCAGACAGATCTCCACAAAGCTTCTGAAACTGTCTGCTAACTTCAGGCTTCGAGCAGAGAGCAATAAGTAATTTAGTACCAAAGTGGATTTGGAATAAATCAACAGCATCTACACAGTCTGCCTTTTGAACTCACCATATAGCCCAGGCTGGCTATATAGTGAATGGTCATAGATTCTTCTGCCTCAGTCTTCCAAGTGCTGTGATTACAGGCATGTGACACTGTGCCTGGTGACAGTTTACCTCTTATGACTGAGGGTTCATTCACTTAACAGTATGTTCACTCCATTTGGTAATGTATTTTCCAAGATTTCTGTTGGTCATGTTCTAGATGACTTACAGAGTTAATGGGAAAAATCCTCACAGCCTTAGCTGATCTCACAGCAGCAACTCTTCAATACTCATTTCTTATACTGTATTTTCAGATTTCTGTCATTGTCGACAAGAACCCTTGAGAATTATGAATGTTAATGAAGTGACTGAGACACGGGTACATGAAACATCTCAGCTCTTTGAACCTTTATGTGTCTCCTGGGTCACTGATACTGAACTTGCTAACTGACCATCAAAATTGACTGAGAGGAGAGACAAATGGATACCTCCACAGAATTGATATGGTGCAAAACATTGTTTCCACTGGCCCCAAAATATTAGAAGAAGCTTACCTACTCCTGATCATCACAATTGTTTGTTATTCCCAAAATCAATTCCTGTAATTTACCTCATGGGTCTTCATACAGAGTTCCGAATGACCATATGGAAACATTGGTTAAGCTTATTTATATTTCTACCTTTGAAAATCACATTTGCAATTTCAGTTTCAGGGTCAACATGCACAAATAGTCCAGATGAATCACTGAGAGTGAGCAAATAAAATCAATTTCTGTAACTGCCTCTTAGTTCCAGGGATGTGTCAGGTCTAAATTGTTGGAGATAGAGCAAAGTAAAAATCACACTTTTCTCACATCAAGGTCCATTTGCCTTCTACAAGACCTCCTTCTTTGAGATTTTTAATCTTCCTTCTTCTAAGCCCTGACTCATTAGCAAAGACAATCACCACTTTCCATGAAACGGTGTTTTGATGATTACATCCCCTCACCTTAAATACTAAGATAGTTTGGTGCTACAGATGGACAATTCCCAGAGTTTGAAATTCATGAGAAACACACTCTTGGACTTGAATACACAAAATGTGTTTCTGGAGAGTTCTCAGTACAATAATAGGATCAAGGGAGAAGAGGAAGAAGTTATGATGAAGCTACCATAAAAACCGGAGACAATCCAATGAGAGATTCTTCATAATGTCCCTAATTCTGGCATTGACCATTTATTGCATGCAGGATAATGCATTGCTCAATTCTGGAAAACCATTGTCCTCAGAGTCCTATTACCCTGTTTTTTTAGTTTCTCAGGATTGGATTAAAATTAATATAAATGGTGCCTGTAAAGCGATAGTAAATTATTCTCTCAGAATCTGAGAAATTCTATCACTCTCTCCTAGCCTCTGGTAGCTGCTGAAAATTCTTGGCGTTCCTTGGTGGATACCTTAATCTCTAATCTCTACCATCCTTTACGTAGCTTTCTTGCTTTTATGTATTTTCAAAAAGCAAAAGATAAAAAAGTAGAAATAATACAAAATTTCAAAAAATAACAATAAGAAATCAACGCTAGCTAACCTATTGTTATCTTAGAAGTAGTTGTTCAACTTACAAAATCTAAATCTAAGCATAAAAATGAACAGACATGCAAAAAATTACAGCACAAACTATTCTTTTTGATGAACTCACAGAGAATTAGTAATCTGGTTACTTATTTTAAACATATATACAGTTATATGTGTATATCTACAAGCTGTACTTTCTTTTGAGCATTTTCTTTCCCTTTCATTATTACAATATCCTACATTTTAGATCTTATTACTCTTTGTTTTTTATTATTATCATTTATTTACACCCTAGAAAGACAATACAATATTTACAAATGTGAGTCTGATTTATTTCACTTATGAGTATAGTCTCATTGCTTCCATTTACCTATAAACACCTCAAGATAATCCTTTATATAGCTGAGTAATATTCCACTCTATAAAAATACTACATCTTTTCATCAGTTCTGTGGTTGATGGGTATTTTGATTTCCAAGATTTAGCATTACAACTTGTGCTGCTATAAACGTAGATGCAAATATATCACATGGCATGACATTTTCCATTTTTATGGCAAAATAGCCAGGAGGGGAATAGCTGAATTGAATAGGACTTCTAGTCTTAGTGTTTTGAGGATTCTCCGTACTGAAAGAAACAGCAAGCAGAGACAATTCCATAGTACAAGGTGAATCAACAGGCCAGAGAAGTGTTAAACATTGTAGATGTATTCCTCCCATTTCCAGCATCATGAATCAGCTCTCCGTGGGCTTGCTTTTGCCCTGAAGAACAGAGGGCATCTGTGCTTTGGACTCTAATATTAGCGAAAGAACACTAGAAGTTAACATGGACCTTCAATGGCAAAAATAACGTCCAAGATTCCTCAGGGAATTGAAAAGTTCAGAGGCCAGTTGAGATCATTCACAGAAGTGAAAGAGGCTATATCATTGTATCTTGTTGTGTTATGTCAAGTAACTTAAACCTAAGTCAAAGATATTGAAATTGCAGTACAGATTAAATATAAATTGTATTTTTCTGTGTGTGTTCATTTTGTAGCAGAAAAAAGTATTTTGATGAAAAAATACTTACTTTACTCAGATGATCTGTTTTTATAATTTGATTTTGATATTAACTTTATATAATCATCTGCATGGTAGAGAAGTATTATAGATTGCATATTTACATACCATAAAACATATACATTGAAACTTCTCTCCAAGGTAATATTGTTTGAAATGCAGGCCATTGGGAAGTCCTAACCTAATAGTTTCCCTAGAACTTATAACAAATATAGCCTACATATGCATATGGCATACATTTATATAGCTACACATACGATGCTTATATAGTTATTTGTATGTTATACATATACACATAAATGTTGAGTAGTATATTTTGTGAAATAAATTTGCAAATGTTAAAATGTTAGATTATAAAATACACAATTTAAACTTATATAGTGTTGTACATACTGAAAAGCTATAATACAATCCTACTATTTATCTTTCCTTCTGTAACTTAGCCATTTCAACCTCTCATAAATTCCATGAAATACTTATGTCTTTCTCTCCTTATAAACATTATAGTGTTTCCGCTGACAGGAATAGTTCAGAAATTGCTTAATAATCTCAATTTTAACTTCTGCTTAAGAGACCATATATATATTCTAGAATTTAAAAAGGCATTGCTTCCTTAAGTATATCTTTCAGTTTTCATGGAGACAATGTTAAGTTCTCCATGTCTGTGCTGACACAGAAACATAATTTTTTCACTACACTCAGTTCAATACTTAAAATTACAGTTGGCCTTTAGTATTTATGGGTTCAGCATTTGTAGCTTCGAAGGACCACTGATCAAAAATATTTGAGGAAAAATTTGTATCTGTACCAAACGGGTACAGTCATTTTTTCATCATTTCCTAAATAGTGTAACAACCTAGCATTTACATATTTATTAGGTATTATAAGTAATTTAGATATGGTTTTAGAATATAAAAAACAATGTATGTGTTTTATGTGCAGATACGACTGTGCCACTTGCCTGCATCTAACATTCAGTGGTAAATACAAAATAGACAGTGTTATTGTCCACGTCCTATCCTCATTGGAGTGTATACCCAAATCATGTTCAGTCAATGAAACTTAAATAACATTAATATGGATATAACCACTGGCCAAAGATCTGTTTATCTCTAGAATTTTTTCTGAGGTGTGTTTCTTATAAAAACATGTATTAACTATCCTGAAGAATCAAAATATCATGAGAAATTAAGGAAGTTGCCTGCAAGATCTTTTCCAGTTGAATTCAATCAGTATCAAAACTCATTTCTGTATTTGTATGTATTTAGTTAAGCGCATCACAAAAGTGATTATTTCATAATTACCTATGTTTCTATTTTCTCTAGTTTGAGTTTAAATACATGATGAATGCAATAGACAAGCATTTTATACAAATATTGTAAAATATTTTTATAAATGTAAATACAATGATCTATCTGCTGATCACAGGAAAATCCTGTGATATACTATGAATTGGAGATGACTTTAATGGGCTACTGGGGATCAAACCCAGGTGTTTGTGCATGCAAAGCAAGACCTCTACCACTCATCCACATCCTCAGTACTGAATTAGAGATGAAATATACATTTTATTAACACCTTTCAGATACAGTAATACCTTTATAATAACCAAGATGAACATTGCATGTTTAATTAAGACTTTTAGAACTGTTTTCACTCTCACTGTCTGAATGTCCACTTTTTATGCTTTAATTTTGTAACTTGAACAACTATTTCTAAGAAGACAGTATGTAATTTATCAACTAGTGATTTCTAATGTTTATTTTTAAATTCTGTATTATTTCTAACTTTTTTCTGTTTTGTTTTGTTTTTTCTTTAAATAAATTTTTTTAAAAAGACAAGATTTGTTCACTTTTTATTAGATTTTGACACACATGCATAATGATTATGGCTTTAAATTTACATATCAGCAGATTCTTAATTATAACCAATTTTAATATACAGCGGACTTCAAATGCTTTAATAAGCTATAAAGCATGCATGATTCTACATCTGACAAATCTACACTTTGAGTGTGGTTTTTAAAAAAGACCTGTATTTGTTTTATAAATCTTTCTTAAATTAAATGAAAAAATAAATGCAACTTGATTATTGAGGTAAAAATCTAGAATATAGTAGGTAAGAGCATGTGAAATTACAATTTTATACTGTCTTACTTTTCTACTAATAGGAAATTTGATTTGACAAAATTACCTGAATATTATCTTGTACAAACATTTAAAAATTTAAGTTCTATATCATTTAATTATAGTTTGATGAAAACAATACATATAAATTGCTTTCTAAAAAAGTGGTCCAGAGTAACAATTTT
Organism: Cavia porcellus; assembly: GCF_034190915.1. NCBI lineage: Eukaryota > Metazoa > Chordata > Mammalia > Rodentia > Caviidae > Cavia > Cavia porcellus. Next base: position 41,223,061 of record NW_026947513.1, on the reverse strand, counting down.
TCAATAGGCTATGAAAAATCAGTCCAACACCTACAAAATAAAGCAAAGAAGAATAACATAATTTCAATTGGAGTCAGTAAGAAAGCTGAAGACAGCAGAAATTGAATAAGAAAAATTCTTCACAGAAATAATGGCAGAAAACTTTTGAAGCATGAAAAAAGAATTTGACATACAAATAAATAAAGCACATAGAACCCCAAACAACCATAAGCAAAATAAAACTACACCAAGATATTTAATAATCAAAGTTCCATAAATTCAGCACAAGACAGAATAGAGAAAGAAGAAACGTATCACGTACAAAGAAAAGATCATCAAATCATATCAAACTTCTCAATACAAGCACTCAAATCAAAAATATCTTGGAATGAAATATTTCAAGTTCTAAAAGAAAACATCCTCCAAACAAGACAGATGTACCCTGAAAAACTACCTTTCAGAACTGATGGAGAAATAATATATTCCATGACAAATACTGAAGCAATTCATAAGCACCAATTCAACCTTACAAAGAGAAATTAAAAATATTCTAGACAGAGATAACAACACATTTATATGAACAACAATAGAAAAAAAAACTGCAAGGCAGGGCAAGCAGTTAAACAAAGGGCAAGAACAGGGAACCAACAGCAAAAAAACAAAACAAAACAAAACAAAACAAAACAAAACAAAACAAAAAAACAAAAAAAACAAAAAACAAACAAACAACAACAACAACAACAAAAAACTCAAATGACTCAACAGCAAAGAAAAAATGACTCAAATGAAACAATTTGGAAGACTTGATGTTGGAAATTAGGACACTGGGAAACCAAGGAAGCACCTCCCGTCCCTGGTAAGTCGTGGTGATCTGGCAGACTGTGGCCCTTCCAGGGGGAGAACCAGCAGCAGCTCCTGAGATCTGTGCCATTTTGGAACCTAGGACTCTGTGAAACCAAACAACCAGCCTGCCTCCCTGCTAAGCAATAGTGAACCTACTGGTGCACGGCCTAGAGTCAAACATCTCACTTCCCCTACCCCCCTTATCCTGTCCCCTCCATTAGCAAATGGGAACCAGAAATCTGAGCATCTTCTGGGAGGTTGACCATAGCAAATAAGGGGGATTTCCTTCTACTGTCTCTTTGAAGGCAAGTATTTTTATTACTGTTTTGCTGTATTCTGATTAATGATACTGCTCTATTCAATATTCTGTTTTGATAAGTTTTATAATGTTCTGTATTTCATCTCATTTTGATATACATAATTGAAAGAACAACTATTATAAAGATAATGAAATATACTGTGATACCTATTACTGTTATCCCGGTAACCTGCTGTGAAGTTCTGTACCAATTTCACTGTACAGTCTTAGTTGGCTTTATTCTGTCTTGTTCTGTGGTATTTTACCACTTTCAAAATAAAATTAAAAAAAAACAAAGAAAGATACAATATTCAACAATATATTGTATATGAGAAGCAGCTTTAACTCAAAAAGAAATTCATAAAGTACAAATCGAAAGATGGAAAACCATCTTCCATGCACCAAGAACCCAAAAATAAAGCAAGGGTAGCTATTCTGTTTGTAGACAGTATAAACCTCAAACCAAGAAAGATCAAAAGGAATAAAGAAGATCACTATATACTTGTTAGGGAAAAAATTCAAGAAGAAGAAATAACAATCATAAATATGTGTGCACAAACTCAGGAGCACTAAATATAATTCCAACTGTGACCTACGGGTTATGCAGAAGGGTGCTATTTAATTTCCATGTGTATGACTATTATTAATTGACATGAAAAGTCAAGTAAGTGATAACACAACAGTAGCAGGAGAATTTAAAACCCCACTATCAAAAAGAGATAGATGAACTAGACAAAAAATCATTAAATAAATAACAAAACTGAGCCAAATTTTTGAACAAATGGACTTAGTAGATGTTTTCTGTGTTCCACACAATATTATCAGAATACACATTCTTCTCAAATATACATGGGACATTCTTTAACATAAAGCGTATACTAACCCACAGAATATGCTAAGTAAGTGCAATTTACTTAAACTCAAATTAAATTTTCCATTGAGTATCATCTGACCATAGAACAATAAAATTGGAATTTGATAGCAAAAGAAACCACAAAAACTCCATAAACACATGGAAATTAAATAAAACCCTCCTACGTGACCAATGGATCACAGCTGCAATTAAAGAAAATAATAAATAATATCTACAACTAAACAAGAATGAAGATACAGCACATTAGAATTTATAGGGTTCAATGAAAGCAGTATTAAGAGGGAAACTTACAGCAGTAAATTCTCACATCAGGAAAAGAAAATGAGCACAAATAAATCACTTAATGCTGCAACTCAGACTTCTAGAAAAAGAAAAGCAACAGAAATCCAAAGCCCAAACATAGGAGGAAACTATAAATTTCAGAGAAGAAATGAATGCAATGGAGACTAAGAAAACAATGCAAACAATTAATTAATCTAGTTGGTTCTTTGAAAGAATGAATAAATAAAATTTATAAAACATTGCCCAACCTTCTCAAAAAAGGAAAGCAAAGACTCAAATTGATACATTTAGTTATGAAAAGCTGCAAACACTTCAGAACCTGTGGAAATTCAGATCAGCAATATCTACTTTGAAAACCTTTAGTCTTGTAAGGTAGAAAATACAGAAGAAATGGACAGATTCCTGAATGCCTATGAATTAACGAAACTGAATTAAGAAGATATAAACGTTCTGAGTAACCCAATATCACTTATTGAGATTGGAGATTTGATTTCAAAAATAAAATGATACTAGTAATGAAAATATAGAAAATCATCAAGAAAATTATGCATGACCAAGTGGGATTTATCCTAGGAATGCAGGGACAGTTCAACATACACAAATCAATAATTGTAATCTATCATATCAACACACACAAAGGCATAAATCACACAAGCATCTTAATAAATGCAGAAAAAGTTCTTGACAGAGTCCAACATTCATTTATGAAAAAACTCCTACGGAAAACCAGAATATACTGCTTACATCTCAATCTCATAAAAGCCATCTACAACACACCAATAGTCAGCATCATACTAAATGGACAAAAACTCATAGCTTTTGCTCTAAAATCAGGAACAAGACAAGGATAAGTACTATCAATCCTCCTATCCAATATGATTTGGGCAACATTAGCCAGAGCAATTAGAAAAGAGAGAGGAGTAAAAGGAATAAGGATAAAAAGAAGATAAACTATAGTTATTCACAGATGACATGATACTTTATATAGAAAACCCCAAAAACTATACCAAAAGGTTTCTAGATTTAATAAGCAAATTCAGTAGAGTAGCTGGATACAAAATTAACACTGATCAATCAATATTATTCCTGCACACAAATAAAAAACTCACTGAGAAAGAAATTAGGGAAACAACACCCTTTGCAGTAGCAACAAAAAAATGAAATACCCAGGAATAGATCTAAAGAAGAATGTGAAACATCTCTACAATAAAAACTACCGCACTCTAAAAATGGTATGCCAGAGGATATCAGAAAATGGAGAGATATTCATTACCATTGGGTAAGGAAAACCAATATAGTAAAAATGGCCATATTTCCAAACTTTTATGGAGATTTAATGCAGCTGATCAAAATTCCAAGAAAATATCTCATAATACTGGAGGAAACAATCGTCAAGTTCATTTGGAGCCAGAAGAAATCTATATTACAAAGGCAATTCTGTGCAACAAAGGTAAGATAGGAGGCAGCACAATTCCCAACTTGAAATTATACTACAAAGCTACTGTGATAAAAACAACATGGAATTAAAAAAAAAAGACTGAGGCTCAATTGGAACAGATTAGAAGGTGCAGAAACAACTCCAGATATACTCAGCCACCTTATCTTTGACAAAGATGCCAACACATTTATTGGAAGAAAGATAGCCTCTTTACTAAAGAGCTGGAAAAATTGATTCTGTACATGCCAAAGACTAGAACTGGACCCTTATTTATCGTCATGTACTAACTAAAGTCAGAGTGGATCAAAGATCTAAATATTGAAAAAGAAACTCTAAATCCAATAGAAGAGAAAGTAGACAGAAATCTTGAAAATATAAGCATAGGCAGAGAGCGCATGAACAAAACCCAAACTGCTCGGGAAATATTTCAAATAATCCCCAACTGGAATATCATTTTATTAAAAGTTTTTAATGCATCAAAAGAAATCACCAACAGAGTGAAAAGACAATCCACATAGGGGGAAAATTTTAGGCAACTGTTCCACAGAAGATGGATTTGTTTATAGAACACACAAAAAATTTGAAAAAATCAGACTTCAGAGACCCAAATCAAAATTGAGTATCTAAGATACATATGCACTTCTCAAATGAAGAAATACAAATGGCAAATAAATATGAAAAAAATGTTTAACTTCTTTAGTTATTCAAGAGATGAAAATTAAGACAGCACTGAGATTCCATCTCACTCAGAAACAATGACTATCCTCAGGAAATCAACAAGAACAAATGTGGCTTGGGCTATATGCTAAAATGAACTCTGCACCACTGTTGGTGGCAGTGTAGACTGGTACAGTCGCTGTGGAAATCAGTGTGGAGATTGCTCAGAAAACTAGAACTAGGGGTCCCATTCAACCCAAGTGATTCCCTTCTGGGTATTTTCCTGGAAAAATTAAGAGCATCATACCACATTGATAAATGTGCACCTGTGTTTATAGCAGCACAATTTGCAGTAGTTAGATCTTGGAAATAATCCAAATGACCACCAATCAACTAATGAATAAAAAAGACATGATTTTTTAAATACAATGGAATAGTACTCAGGCTTAAAGAAGGGTACATTTTAGACTTTTATAGGTAAATAGATGGATATTGAGTTCATATTCATAAATGAAATAAATCAAACTTGTATGTGTAAACATTATACTGTCTCCCTACAGTAAGAAGCAGAAGGAGTAGCTAAGATCCAAAAGAAACAATAGATATTGCAAAAAGAGGTGAGACTGGCATGGGGGAAAGGAGGAAAGAAGGAAATGAAAGAGAAAGAATATGTACATAATAGTTAAGATTGTTGTACGATTAATTTCTATTAGTTCATTGAAAAGACAGATTTTTGCCTATATTATCTGATTGAGTTTTTGAATCTATGTCTTTTTATATAAGCCCCTATCCTAAAGAGAACAATTTGAAATGTATTAACCACTGTTACTCTTCTACTATCTTGTTTAGAAATTTTGTATCATTTTTATTGTTTTTATCCTTAAAATAAAAATTGCTACTTTTAAAAAGTTGATTAAATGAGTAAAATATTCATAGTATAAATGCAGAGCAAACATATTTTAAAAACTAAATTAATCCATTGAACCACATTAGGTAATCTCAGTTTGTTGATTTTTGTTAATTTATCTATTTATTTGCACAAATTTTTACATTATTGAGGAGATTGTGAATATTTTATTTCACTTCCTAGTTTTTCATGTAAACTGAAATTTCAAATATTTCTATTCTTTGAACATTTTTGTGCACATTTAAAAATGGCTTCCTGGTTCTACTTATGAATACATCACAGCAAATTACATCACAGAGTAAATTTTATGCATCATCATAATTTTCCATTTTTTTTACTATTTTGGCCAATCTAACAGTCTAAAGAATAATTTTGCAACAATAGGCAACATGAAGGATAATTAATCCTTTTAAATAATTAAAAAATATAGAGAATTATAAGCTTACCCAGGCTTAAACATAGGCCTTAAGGCTGATAATTTTATATTTTAATTTTATGCCAATGTCTTCTTCCTTGAAATAAAACCTTAGAAAAATGCAGGCTATATACAAGAACAGTACCTACTAAAATGTGACTTTAATATTTTGAGAAGTTAAGCAAAGACTTTGTTTTAATAAAGCAAAAACATCATGATTTATAGCAACAAGTAGGAGAGTTAAAAGAAATCCTGATACTCTAAGACTAAGACATGGAGCAGTAGCCCCACTACGTAAACAACGCTGTCTTTGAAGACTGCTCACCACAAGAATAAGATTCTTACACAGCTACTATTTTTCTCAGACTATCAGATTAATTTTACAGAGTGTTCAGTGATGAACCATGACTGTGAAAAGAAGTTCACTTCTTCAGAGTCGATAACATATCGGCTTGACCTTGGGTGAGTTATCAACTATGTTTGCCAACTGACCAAAAAAGAAAACTGGCTTTCCTTTCCTTCCCACAATCATATAAATCTGAATTTCTAAAGTTTCTGACATAGATTTGTTCAAAGATATGACTTATATCATCATGCCCAAAATGGTCAAAGCACAAAGCTATGTCTTCTTTTTGATTTTCTTCTCATTCTCTAATAAGAAATACTATGGAATCCAGCTGTGCCACTCCTTGGTACACACCCAAAGGACTTAAATCCAAGATATCTGCACATCTGTCTATTGTAGCACAACTTACAACAGCCAAGGTATGTAAGAAGCCTAAATGCCCATCAAAGGATGAATGAATTTTTAAAAGGTGGTACATATATACACAATACAGTGTTACACCATAAAGAGGAACACAATTATACCATTTTCAGGAAACTTTATGTAATTGGAGATCATCATGATAAAACATAAACCAGACTCAGAAAGACAGTTACCATGTTTTTCCCTAACAAGCAGAATCTAGAAAAAGAAAAAAGAGGCCATGAAATAAAAAGGAAGACAGTACAAAACAGTATAAGGGAGAGCAGTAGAAGAATGGATATTATCAAAATATGAATTTTTGTCATTTTCATATATAGATATATTTTGATAATCTATATCTATGACCAACCCTTGGGGAATAGATGCCAGCAGAGTCCAAGAATTTTCAGTCTCTGCTCAGTTCCCCCTGCTGCTAGGCAAAAGTTAGAAAAACAGTACTATCCATCCATCACATTGGAAGGTTTAAAACTAAACTTTGTTACTTGACACCAGATTTCAAGAAAAAGATCAGAAATAGAAAAACTTATTCCAAAATTATTTGATTTATTCTCCTTCTATTTTTTAAGTTGACTACAAAGAAAATTTTAAATCTAGATTATTAGTCAAAGGTTTGAAAATTGAGTAGTTCTGGAACCATGACAATAATATGAGAGCAAAAGCATAATAATATCATCACTTTGTACTAACCTATAATTCTATACTTTGTTTTGCCAGATAGACACAAAAGATTTGAATGATCTACTGAAGCACCATTATTTTTCACATTACTTTTGCACTAATCATATAATCTTCACTGGGCCACAGCTATTTGCCTTAGGATTAAAGGTGAGTGTATGACTCTAGGCTGGAATGGTACATGGTTGTAGTTGATTTGCTGCAGCAAATAATTGTCCTTGTGACACAAAAACAAAGACCTAAGAGTCTTGCCAGACATGATACTGCATTCCTTCTCTAGACTGATGTCCAATGCCACCTATCTATCTAAAAGTAAGGAAAACATTTGTATGATACATTTCGTCTAAGGTCTAATTTCAGTGAGAGTCCATTTTCTGGAAACTGAGTATACAGACCAAATACATATACCAACCTTCACACATACAAGTAATGCTTCTCTTTACTTATACCTTCAAAATATATTAGTACTTTCCTAAAGGAATATTCTTTTCAAATATCTTTATCTACTTACCTATAGTTTAATAGAAAAAAGATGTGAAGAATTAATCACAGAATAATTTTTAAAAATTTACACTTGTATGATGCTAAATTGATGCAGATGCAGATCTGTTGACCTGTAAGTGTAAAATTAACTGGTTCTAATGACAGAAGGGAGAGGAGCTTCATATTCATAATTTATGAATGATTTAGTCCACAATGTGTTGGTATCGAAGTAAAACTAAATAACTCATTCAGGATGGTGTTTTGAAGGTAAATTATGAATTATGTCACTTAGTTTACAACTGAGATAATATTGAGAATAATAGCAAAAGAAGTAAAATAATTCTGGTCGTTTTATGCCTTCTGAGGATGTCAACATTTTATTCAGTAATACTCTGGCTTTAAGAAGATAAATTATCTTTATTTTACTAAAGATGATAACCTAGATACAATGGATAATAAAATTTTAGCTTAGGGTACCCCAAAATTTTATAACACTCAATACCCTGGGCTAACCTTTGCCCTACAGTGCTTTATTTCTAGCATGCTGCATGCAGTTGTTGGTGTTGAATGTATGATCCAAGCTGGTGGTGCTATTGGAAGACTGGAAACTTAGGGGAGCCCAGCTGGAGACAGCGGGTCACTGAAGTCTTGCCAAGTTTCTCCCTGAACAACCCTGACCACCTGGTTCATTCTCTCTCCCTTGCTCTCTCTCTGTCTTTGGCTCTGTCTCTGTCTCTGTCTCTCTCTGTCTCTGTCTCTGTCTCTGTCTCTCTGTCTCTGTCCCTGTGTCTCTGTGTCTGTCTCTCTCTGTCTCTCTGTCTCGGTCTCTATCTCTCTTTGTCCTTCTCTGTCTGTCTCTGTCTATCTCTGTCTCTCTCTGTCTTTGTCTCTGTCTGTCTCTGTTTCTCTCTGTCTCTGTCTCCGTCTGTCTCCCTCTCCCTCCCCATCTTCTCTCACTCTCTGTCTTTCTCTCTGTCTTTCTCTCTCTCCTTGCTGGTTACCACTTCAGGACCAGTCTCATCTGCCACACACTTGTACTACTATTACATTCTCCTTCTCCTGAGATCCAAATTTTGCCACATCAAAAATTTGAATAATACAGTGCTCATCAATATTACACTGAGTGTGAAGAAACCATGTCCAAAGCAGGTATGGGGTCCATGCCTATCTGTATAGCACTGCTGGGGCATCAGTTTGATGAATTCAGGATTAGACTGGCTACATAGCAGGACCCCATTTCAAACAAAAAGAAGGAAGAGAGGGATGAGGTAAAAGAGGGAGCACAAAAGAAAGGAAAAAAACATGAAAGCAAGTAAAGGAAGGGAAACAGAGAGAAAGGAAGGATGAAAGAAAGAAAAGGAAGAATAGAAAGAAAGGAAAAAATCATAAAGAGAAATAGAAGAAAGTAATGTAAACTGAATGATAATGTTAGCTCTAAGAATTTTCATCATACAACTATCCTTGAAAAGTTATTACAAAATAATTAAAGACCTCTGTTTCCAAAATATGCAGAAATGTAAGTTACTTTCAGCAGTCCTGGGTATACTGATATTCAGTAGAGAAATCACGTAAAAGATGAAACAATCAATAATGTTACTGCAGTAACCAATGAATGCTTCTGTCTCCCAAAGCAATACAATTATAAGTTAGAATGAAACTTACACTCCTTCCTAACCTAACTATTGGATTAAATTTATAAGTTGTCACCACCTGGAAAGTCACAAAAAGGGCCAGATAATTTTAGAGAAATAAAAACAAATTACCTTTATTGCTTAATATCAGTTCCCCCTTGAGAAATTTTGGCATGTCATACATTGAAAAACATTGGGAAGATGCAGTTCAATGTCATGAAAACATAAAGACGTTTAAGTTTCTGTTTAAGTGATATTCATATTATAAATTATTACTCTTTTGTAACTTTTTCCACTTTCATTAGCTGAAATTATTAATACATCATTAAACAGATAAAAGAACACAACTGCCAGTTCCATAGACCACTTAAATGGAGGCCATTTTTAAAAATTTTATTTTAGAGAGGGTAAAATTAAACATAACAAAACAGAACAAAGCAGATCCTAAGAAAACTAAGCAACAGATTTTAAAGCACGGCACCTGGAGATCTTCACTCTCTATCATAGTGTCTCTTATTTTCATCCAAATAGTTGTCCGTATCTTCATATACAGTGAATTCATACAAAGCAAAATAGTATAAAACTGACCAGAACAGGATGATGAAGGCATTTTAGGCCTTCAAAACCAGACAATAGGGAATTCAACAATGGCTGCCATAATGTCTCTTATTCTCTTCAAAATAGCTGTCCATATCTTCACATATATTGAAATTAAACAAAACAAAATGGACTAAAATTTCTCTGAACACAGAATAATAGTATTTCTGGATTTCACATCATGATGCTACAGAATCAGCACTGGGTACCTTAGTGTCTCTTTTTCTTCAAAGTAGCTGTTCATTTCATTGTGCATTATATAATCAATTCTCATAAACTATTTAGAAGTTCTACCCATGTATGAGTCTCTACATGTATACCTATCCTTTCTGCATTAGAGGGAAAAACAAAACAAAACAAATTCCTAGAAAAGCACAAAGTGAAAAAGACATATAAACACCAATAGCAAAGAGCCCAAAACACTGACAATATAGGTCTTCAAAACAAGGTGGTATGAGCTTAACTAGGTTGTTATTTTACATAATGATCTTCAAGTGTTCCTCAGATTACCATACAATAATATGCACTATTGTTTAAATCCTATGAATATTAACTATTTTGCACAGAGTTCATTTTAAGTAATGAAAAATTAATGAAATATTCTGCATTATTTTCCACAGCTACTTTTAAAAACTTGGAACACTTGGTAAGAATTTTGATAGGGATTGTATTTTTCATGGAAAGACTAATAAAATTGTGTTTCCTCATCTGCATTTTCATTTTCCTTGGAAGAGCTATGGACTCAGACACAATCTCAGTGTCACCCTGGTGTTCCCATCAGTTACACTTTACCAGTTTGGGCAGAGTGCAAAGTTCATGGATCTTGGCTATTTACAAAAATAGCACAACAACTGTATCAAGATTGAAAAATAGAATTTTAAATAAATAAAGCACTTTCCAAAAGACTGTCAAAATCATAGAATATAAAACTACAGGAAAGAATTAATATTCTTGAAGAAAACAATCTCTTCGTGAAAAGCACCAATGCATCTATAGCTGAACACAGAACATCTGCATCATAGTATACATAATATTTAAAGACACATAATGTCTCATCCTGTGATACCATGTTGGAAATTTTTTAGGTTACTAATCTCTATCAATAGTCTATTGTCTATTAGCTAACCCTATGATCATGACTGTATAATACTCTTAAAAACTAAGAATTCTAAACCCATCATTCCTCCAATCCTAATGTATTGCTATTTGATTTCCTTTGAAATAATGTTTTAATTTCATCCACATATTTTTCTATTTTAGTCTCCTTTTTCATCATGCTTCAAACATAAACAAGTTAAGCGGATATAAACTAAATTCTAAATGCTCCAAAGAGGTCAAAATTAAAAAGGGATCTAAAGGAAAGCTTTGAGTGCTTTTTGACAAAGCAGTTTGGATGATTAGTCTTCAGTAGTTTATGTAACAATTAAAAATAAAGTAAAATTGGAAATAGTGACCATAAATATTTCTTCAGAACAATCCCTAAAAATGAAAGGGAAGGGCCAGGGACTTAGCTCAGAGGCATAAGTGCCTGCTGGGAAAACGTGAGGTCAACAGTTCAATCTTCAGCACCAAAAAAAGAAAAATAAATAAAGCACCAAAAAAAAAAAAATGAAGATACAGTTTGAGATTACTTTTGTGCCTATTTTTCCCAGAAAACAAAGTGTTTAACCTATAGTGAAAAATCAGTAGAAGTCATAGAAAGCATTAATTTAAACATCAAAGAGAGGAAATCAATAAGTTACTTTCCCAGAACTGATAAATTAAGGTTTTTGTCATTGAATGTTGAAGAAAATACTAGTTAAATTGTAGCCTAAGGAGTTGATATTTAAAGGCAAACTTAAAGAGTTTAAGTCTCAAATAAATTGACATAAACACACAATATATGTAAAGAGCTAAGACAGTTATAAGGCTAAGAGGTGGTGTTAAGAGGCTGTTATACTGGAATTCAATACTGTGTTCTTGTTCTGGATGGCAGACCCTCCTTGTTACTACCTGAGATATCAGATATTATCATAAAAGTAAGAAAAAATCAAATGTCAAAATTCTCAGATAACTACGTGTAATAAAGGCTTCTGCAATGGGTCAGACACTCAGAAGAGAGATTTTGAGTGAAAGTCAATGTAAATTTCTCAGACAAAATAAATAAATTGGAATTAAATTTAATAAGCAGCGAGAATCCATTTTACCACTGCTGTTCAATATTCACTGTAAGTTCTAAACAGATCAATTAGACATCAAAAAGAATGAATATTTAAAAATATAGCTATATCTATTCATGAATGTAAAAAAGTCCAAAAAAATCAGAGGATAAAAAATGAAAAGCTAAGAAAATTGTTTAGCAACTTACAAGATACAAGATAAAATCAAAACTCACTAAGTCATAATATCTTAACAATAAACAATTTTTACTTTATATTATTTAATTTTGATATTTTCACTGAAAAACATTCTATAAAATTGATACATTTACAGAATACTAGTTAATGGCTTATGGTACTATTAATTTTAATGATAGACAATCTTAAAAGGAAATAATAAAGCAATTACACAAAGTTAAATCTAAAAGAGTAAAATATCTTGTAATAATTGATCTAAGTAAATAAAATTTTCATTTTAAACACGTGGTGAAGAACTCAGAGATTTACATAAATGGAGTCATCACAACTCTTCAAAATAGCCATTCTGCATCTCACAGACCAGAGTGTACTTTTATTTTCTATCTTTTCTCTCTTTTTCTTTTTTGCCAGCCCACATTTACTCTGCAGAGACCATTTTTTCCTTGCCTTTACACTGCTCACTTTTTCAAATAAATTTTTAATACTGTTTAAAACAGAATATTTACACAAGCAGAAAGCTATCCAGTCTTCATGTTTAGGAAGATTTAAAGTGAATGAATGAAATGCCAAACTACTCAAAATGATCTACAGATTTAATGCAAAACCTGTGAAATTCCTGTAAAGATTTTTACAACAACTAAAAATTCAGACATCTTAAAAATGTTCTCAATAGTAAGTCAATCTTGAAAAAAATATTGAAGTTTTCATACTTGCTTATTCAAAAATATACTGCATAGCTACAGCATTCAGAGCTGTAACGTATGCACAGCAGGACAAATTACACAGGGTAGACATATAGGACAAGACAATAAGAATGAAAGTTCAGAAACAAACCATCCACCTAAAATAATTAATCTGTGACAATGATGCACATACTATCAATGGGGGAAATAACCTTCCAAAAACTGATGCTAAGCTGATTTCCACATGGAAAATGATGAACTTGAAACCATTTTACAATCAGTATCTCAAATTGACTCCATTGTAAATATGAGTCAAAACCATAAAATTATCTTGAAACAGAGGTTATTTGGTAATAACAAAATTATAAAAAACAGTAAGGGAAAGGAGGATATATTTGAATCCATCAGAATTAAAATGCAAAGAATATTGTCAAAAGAGTAGAAAAACAAACTACTAAATAAGAGAAATATTCTCACCAGTGTATCTGAGAAGTTTAGGATATATAAAAAATTCCTGTGGCATGATAACCAAAGACAAACAATGAAACTTTGTAAAATTCATAAGAGAGTTGAATACAGTTCTTTCCAAGGAGTTATATAAGTGGCCAATAAACACATGAAAAGATGTTAAAAATCATTTCTAGTTAGTTACAGAGACAACAGTGTAACACTACTTAACACCAATCAGCATGACTTCTTAGCACGAAGAAAAGAGCAAAATTGGCAAATTTCAAATGCTTCTGAGGGTTTGAAGGAAATGGAATTCTAGTACATTGCTTCTGGGAAAGTGAAATGCTTGAAAAGTTTGGTAGTCACTAAAAACATTAAACTTTGTGATAAGACCTAACAATTACATACTTTTTGCTAAATGCATACTTTTTGTTAAATATATAACTATTTATAGTACCAAGAATAGGCAAAAAATAAATGCAGTAAATTAGATGACAAGGAGAAGAGAACCTAGGATTACTGCTTTTTGTTAGATTTTTGGTTTGAGGTGTTGAAATTTTTGTAAATAGGTAGTTGGCATATTTACAACATTATGAATGCAATTAATGCCACCAAATTCTATACCTGAAATGAATAAATTGGAAATTTTTGTGTTAGGAAAATTTAAAAATAAATATATTTATAAGAAATTGATCATTTACAGCAGTTCTAGTGTAAGTTTTGGTGAGAAACAAAATGTATAAATAAAACTAGGCTCAAAATTAAACAAGCATAATAATATCCTTTGTATTACTAATGCTTAACATTACGCATTATATTCCTGTACCATTTATTATGATCCTAAAGAAGTTCCTGGTTCTTGTATCAAGTGTAGTCTCCACCAATGAATCACAAAAGAGCATCATATCTTGGCAAGACATGATTCTGTTTCCTGTTTGTATAAATATTTTATAATCTCCTGAGTGAGAACAGGATTTATGCCTTCATCTAAGCGGTAGAATAGGGCAGGGCTGAGCTGTCTGTTTTTATAGAATGTCCCTGGAGCTCTGTGCTGCTTGCCTATTTTTCTAGAGTCATCCTCTTTGGTTAAAAAAAAAAAAAAAAGTCAGTTGCTATTTTGGAGAAGCTCACTTGACAGGTATCAGCCAGAAGCCTCTAGAAATGTTCAAAGAACAAAAATATCTTGTAGAAGTTTAGGACTGCTTTTGGCTTTCATCTGGCAAAATCTAGATGGTCCTTTGATACAACCAAAAAAAAAAAAATGAGTAGTGCTAACCCAAATGAATTTACATTTCAGTACCCTTTGTGTGTGTGTGTGTGTGTATGTGTGTGTGTGTGTGTGTGTGTTTGTGTGTGTGTGCGCGCGCGCGCGTGTGTGTGTGTGTGTGTGTGTGTGTGTGTGTGTGTGTTTTGGTGAGGGTGGATTGACTGGGGATTAAACTCAAGGCCTTATGCCTGTTAGGCAAAAGTTTTACTACTGAGCTACATGCTCAGGCTTTAACCACCACATTTTATCTTGTGAAGAACTGTAGACAAATATTCCTCCATAAGAAGGCTCATAAGTAACTACCCTTAATAAATCATAAGTACCACAGAGTTCCCATAGGGCTCCCTCTCTCTCTTCCTCTCTCTCTGTCTTCCTCTCTCTGTCTTTCTCTCTCTCTCTCCCAAAAAAAAGAACCTAAAAGTTCATAAATTATGTAAACAATTTTTGAATATATTCTACTTTGCAGGTCTTCCTGAGTGCTACGTTCATAATCGGTTTTGTAATTATATATCTATAATCTCTACACTTTGATGAAATGGAAGAAGTTCAATAGGTGCAAAATTAATCCAAATAAACCTGTAATTACTTAAACAGCTATGCGATTTAGCATCTGACTGTTGGATTTATTGTAAGAGATTAAGCTACTTTGATTGTTGGATTTATTGTAAGAGAGTAATCCACTTTTTTCAGGTTTAATTTAAGAGTGCCTTACTGTTATATTTAGATCAAGAGTGCTCAATCTGGCTTCAACAGCTGCTCAGTAGGTTTATGCAACCACCAACTTTGAACATTATTATGTTATTTTTTTATTTTAAAATTTAAAAAAGAATAAAAACAATGATACAGATCTTCAAAACCAAGTAATAGAAGATTAACCCTCTTTCATTCTCTTGAATGGCTTCACACTGTCTTGATATGCTTGATGCTATAGCATACGAAGTTATACCCAAATAATTCAAGGAAAGAGGCACTATGGTGACTACTATTACGTTAGATTATCTGGTGGTGAAACACAATGATGCTTAAATTGTTCAGTTCTGACCTGTGTTGTTCTGTTCCAATGTCCTCTTTTATCTCAAACCCCCCCTTTTTAAATCAATCTTTTTCTCATTTTTTCAATTAAGGGAAAACTAAATTTAAAAATAGCAGAATATATTATAGTAACTTTTTTGTTTTCCTATTAACCTGATTTGAACCCCAGTATTGCTCTACCCATCTTGTTCTATCTGATTATACTATATTCTATTTTGTTTGATAACATCAAGTTTGAGGGTATAGGCAACCACTTTGAAGGCAATAAGATATACTCTGATACCCATTATGGTTTGACTATTATCTTTTTTTGAAGTCCTGTAAGGTCTACAGTGTAGGTTTTATTGGTCTTGTTCTGTACTGTTTTGATCAAATCTATTATACCTGATATAGGCAGATCAATTTAAAAATAACAAGAGGCACAATGGTAACCACTTTTGATCATCTGGTGTTCTATTTTTTGCATCATGTACTATGCCCATCCTTCTTTTCTTACTGACTCTTTTGTTTAGTCATGTTTGGTTTTATTCTCTTCAAAAAAAGTAGTAAGAACTGTGGAAGTAATAAAACCCCAAAAATGTCATTGTTATTGTAAAAAAGAGAGGAAAGGAAGGTGGACTAAGGGATATAACTGCATGTATGTTTGAGTGTGTAGGATGGAAAACCATATTACTGAGCTTTTGCTGGATCATTGAATGGAACTGTCTCCAATATCACTGTGTGAATGTCCATTTTATAAGCTTTAATTTTATAATTTGGACAACTGTTTCTAGGAGGATGGTGTGTAACCTATTAATTAGTGATTTCTTACTGTATATTTTTTTCTTGATATTCTGTATTATTTGTACCTTTTTACTGCTTTGTTTTTATGTCCTTTCTTTCTTCTCTTTAAATTAAAAAATATTAATCCTAGTTAAAATATTGTGTACTGTGATCTTCAAAGTACTTTCTAAGATTACAAGACATAGGAATGGGAAAAATGATCACACAATTGAACAATGAAAGTATAAACTGTACTTTTTGATAAACTAATAGATTAGTTGCATAGTTATCTATCTTGTGTATGTATATATGTACATATATATGTGTGTATAATATATATATATATATATATATATATATATATATATATCTTTTTGCATCTTTCTTTTCTACTTTCCCCTTATTATTATGTGATTTTTAGTTACATTTTTGTGGTTCAAACTTTGACTGTGTAGGTGACAATGAAACACTCTTAACTGCACCTCTTGAAGTTATGGTTCATTGAATTGAAACCTATATGTATCAGATGTGATATGTGTTTGTGAGAGTTGGTAAGAAAAATGCAGTGGTTATCAATAATAAATAATACTATTTTAACCTTCCTCTACATGTGTATGGCACTGAAGTCAACTATTTGTTATCATTAAGCAGACATGTAAGTTTTGTATTTAATTATTCAATTTAAGCTTGATGCATTTTTATAAAACAATTATGAATTATGTAAGTTAAATAAGCTAAATTAGTTTTTAACAGCTGTACAAAAGGAAACAAAATAACGTATTAAGATTTTTCTGTTCATGGTAGTACTAGAAAATTTTCAGTAAAAATGTAAATGAACATGTGTTACTATATACACTCAATGTATTTTATATAAGGCCCAAGACTATTCCACTGCACTCTGTGTATTCTAGACCAGACAAACATGTGGGCAATTCAAAGGTTTCTGAAAACTCACATACTTAGAATTTCCCACCTCTGAATGTTTCAGAACATCATTGAATCATCAAGATTTTACTTTCAAGTGAGTTAACCTGTGATGAAATCATAATTCATCACTGCAAGGGAGATACTGCAAATAAGAAGTGGGGCCTAGCTAAAGGAAATGGATCAGGGAAGGATTACCATAAGGACTGTGTCTGGCCCCTGACTGTTCTGCGTGGCACGTGTCCCTTTATCTCTGCTTTCTGGTCTGTAAGAGGTAAGGGCTTTGTACCACTGTCTTTCGTCATGATGTTTCTACCTCACTATAGTAGTTTATCAGAAGGATCATGGACTAAAACTTCTGAAATAGTAATAGTGAACCAACACAAACCATTCCTCCCCGATGTTGTCTTTCTCCAGGCACAGGGATGAAGAGCAAAGTAGCAGAGAGAGATAGTGAGACTGACAGCCAGCGGTCCCCAGGAAGTTATTTGCTTGTCTGTGAACCTGTGTCTTCTGTAGCATCCTCTTCTCTTCCTGTGTATTTATTTAGTCTCTTACTAGAAACCATGCAGAGTGTGTGTTTTAAGTACATTTAAATACTTTTTCTTTACTTTTTGGCTGTAAGGTTGTTTCTTAGTTAATTTTAAAACCTTTGACAAAAGAAAGTATGTACTGAATTATTTCTATTCCTGTAACACATTTGCCTTAGGCATATGAGGCTCCTCAGGAGCACCATGCAATATATTATTAGAGATGGAAAACATATTTCACCCAGCTTAACTAGTGCACTACATTAAGGATACTTTCCCTTCTTATACATTCAAACTTTGAAACATATAACATTTGAAATATGAAATGATTTAATAACCATTCAACATTTAAATTTTGCTTTAAAGTTATTTTTGTTAGCTCTCTTGTTTTTTCAACATTTCTCACTATAAAAACAGATGGATAAAAAACAGAAATTAAAGGAAGGTTCATTGATTATAAATGTCTTCTTACTCTAAAATACATTAGGTAATTAATTCAGCTGAAATTTGGTTAACCCCCACTGGTAATCAAGCTGTGTTAAAGAGCTTAATTTATCATCTGATTTTAACAAAGACAGTTTCATCTGGAGGTGGTCTTTCTCTACAAGTGTTCTTGTGAGGGTTTGAGGGATCTTCAAGAAAATGATGGAAGACTGGAGAGCTAAGTGGATTGCTAGAGAGAAAGGACTATACATTATCCTGAAGTCACATCATTAGGATGAATGCTTAATTAAGCAAAAAAGGTAAAGAACAACTTGGTCTCTGTCTCTCTCCCTCGCCCTTCTCTTTATTCTCATTCTCTCTCTCTGTCTCTCTCTGTCTCTCTCTGTCTCTCTCTGTCTCTCTCTGTCTCTCTCTGTCTCTCTCCTCTCTCTCTCTCTCTCTCTCTCTCTCTCTCTCTCTCTCTGTATTTCTATCTGTATCTCTGTCTCTGTCTCCTCCCTCCCTGTCTCTCAGCCACTCATGCACAAACAGAAAGGGATTGATAAAATAGTAATTTACAAAGAAAGGTCTGATAATAAGAATTGTTGAAAAGTGCACATATATTGTTCATTGAAGTGATATTTCTCATGTAGAAGAAAATACTTAGCATATCTCAATATGCTGTCAGGATCAGTAAATCATTCTCCATGCTAAAACAAACAAAAAACCTCCAAAATAGCACATGCACTTGGCGTTTTGCTAAGTTAGCCCACAGTGATCATTTTATATACAACATTACCATCATTGTTACAGTGGAAGCATCTAGGACAGGCGAGATGATAAATTAATGAGATGGATTTGCATGAGCAACCTAAAATAATCTATCTGAAAACATTATTCATTCCTTTAGTGAATGAATCATAAGATTGAGTTTATTGTCTTTCACTTTTCTTTTAGTACTGTTTTGTCATATGGCTCAGGAGAATTACAGGAGCTCTAGATAAGCTTTTCTGTGCATTTAAATGTATTCATCTTGCACATTGTTATAGAGTTAGCACAGAGAGTAATGTAATATGCTAGAAACTCTAGAATAATACGTTTTTCTGTGCTGTCCTGGATTCTCCATCATTGCTCCTATAGCATGTGTAGGTCACAGTGTAAGGGAAACTAAACCTTCTTTTTTCTTGCAGAATTATTCCCTAGCTTTAGTATCAACTTAATATTTGTATGAGCAACTTTTCCATCACTGAGGCAAAATATCTGATATCTGAAGTTTAAAATCAGTTTATTTCACCTCTTGGTTTCAAAGAATTCAGTTCATGTTTGGTGTATTCCAACGCAGAAATGGCATGTTTAGGGCATAATTAATGAACCTATAGTAGCCAAAGCATAGAGAGCTTGAAGAGAAGAACCAAGAACAAGATTATACCAGTAACCATCCTACTTTGCCCAGATCTCACTTCCTAATACCTTTAGCTATAAATTCATTAAGAGCACTGATTACCATAGCATTCCTAAAATACAATCACTTTCCACAATTACCACCTCTGAATATATGAGTCTTTTGTGGGTTTGTTTTATTTATTTAAACCTTAACAGCTGGTGTTGCAGTGAGTGGCCACATGTGATGTAGAGGATGACATTGGGTACACAGAGTCAAGACTTAGGTTAGTCACCGAGAGACCCAGCAGGGCTACTTTCAACCCGGAGTGCCCAACATTCCACACCATTTAGAAGATTCCAAGTAGAAAAAAAATCCAACCCAAGAGCTCTTTGGTTTTCATTTAGAATATCAATGTAAGGACCGGGGACATGTCTCAGCAGCACATCTGCCTGGCATGCGCAAGGTCCTGAGTTCAACTCTTGGGGGGGATATATATATATATCAGGGTAAAAGTAACAAGCAGGAGAAATGCAGTTTGGGCAAGGATCTGCCTCAATGCTTGGTTGTTTTTCTGGGAGAATGTGAATGGGTAGCATGCTTCACTAATCTAAACTTCTTGTAACTTTTCAATTCTCACACAGCCTGTATTCCTTTGCTCCGTAGTTTAATTATTTATATGCTTTTGCCCCACATTTTAAGCATGTACTCCATGTCACCCATAATTTCACTACTATTCCCACAAATTTCACGTCCATCTCATTTGACATTCATTTAGTCCATATCCAACTTAAATGAAATCATAATTGCAAGTAAAACTTTTAAAAGGTATTTTAGAATTCCCAACATACAATGGAACAGAGCAAAGATTTGTGTTTTAAGCGAGATGAACAGGGATGGAATTGAGAGTGAAAAGTGACGAAATAAATCCTGTCTAGTACTCCAGCAAGCTTGCTGAGGAGTGCGCTCCAAAGGCTTGGGAAGCCCCAACCTTATCACTTTCATCAGTGCAGCTTAAATGGTCTTTTCTAAGGCTAATTTTGTTCACTGCCTGTAATTTTTCTCAAGAGATGTTCCATGTTGCCAACTTGCTGGGACAGCAACTGCAACTTTGGCTTCACTCTCACAGCTTAGTGATCTGCCCTTTGGGATCTCGTGGCAGAGATTATGACCATCTCAGATATTTTTAAGTGTCCTCCAAGACGTTTCTTTGAGCCTGAATGGAAATCTATGTGATCCCATAACCTCTGCATCTGGCAAGTTTAGAAAACAAGCATCAAGCGAATGACTACAAGGTCTACTACTCGCTCTGGTGGTAACTGGTTCCCCTTGGACCACAATAGCAGTGGGCTCTGCCTGCCTGGACATTTGGACTCTGGAGAAGCTTTTCTATGCACCCCACACGTACAGTGCACTTTGAGGCTGTCTACTTACAGCTAAGACTTTCTCATACAGGGCACTTTTGATGCTGGGGTAAGTGGGGGCTGGCCAATGTCTGGTCAATGTCACCTTATTATCCTGATGCAAAACATAATGTCTCTATAACAGCTCTAATCTTTTCAGCCCTTGACATAAACTTTACATGTGCATTCTTTCCAACAAATTTCCAAAAGTTTCACATTTTACCTCTGGTTTTTGCTTCTGCTCTTATTCTATGTCTGACTACAGCAGACAGAAATAACTATACCATAGACTGAATGGCGGGCTGCTATAAAACTTCCTCTTCCAAATGAGGTAGTATACTACTGTTAAATTCAGTCTCACCCAAAGTCTCAGAATGACAGCAAAATATAGACTTGTTCCTTGTCACAGCACAACATGCATGACCTGTAATCCAATTTCCCTTTCCTAATTTTTATCTGAAACTTCATGATCCTGCCCTTCTGTAAGACCTATTAGCATTTTGGTCTTCTGATCTCCTCTTTGGTCTGATCAACCTGTGTACAGCATACTTACGGCTTCTGTAACCAGCAGCATCAAGTTCCAGACTTTTGCAAGTTCCAGAAGCTTCTGAATCACTTTTTTCTTTAGATACAGTCATGTTAATGACCCTACTTTTCAGGTATCAATTTTCGTATTAGTCACTTTCCCCTCACTGGAAAGAGATACCAGTTGGTCAACAGGTTAATTTTGACCCATAATTTTAAAGGCTTCAGTTCATAGTTAGCTGCAAGGCAGACAGCACAGTGGAATAGCATGGGGAAGGGGAGCTGCTCAACTCGTGGTAGCCAGGAAACAGAAGCTTCACAGGAAAAGGCAGGACAAGGGTACTTGCTTATAGATTATACCCTTAGTGATCCACCTTCTCCAGCCAGGTTCCACTTCCTAACAGCATATGAATCTATGAACTCATCAACTAATACTGAAGCATGTGGTACTCTAAGACCTGATATCCTTCCAAATTTCCCTGTCCTGAGCAAGTGAGATTTCAGGGGAACATTTTAGAACTAAACTGTAAACAGTTTGGTCTCATAAAATGAGTTCAGAAGTTGACCCTCCTCTTCAGATTTTTTGAGACAGGAACTCCTTATGTAGTTAAGACTGATCTTGAGCACATTGTGTGGCCCAGGCTGGCATTAAACTTGCTGGAAATACTCCTATCGCAGCCTCCTGAGTGCTGGGATTGTAGGCATGTGACACTATGTCCAGCTCCTCTTCAGATTTTTACAAACACGTGAAAGTATTTGACATTGAGTCTTCTTTATGTATTCGGTAGACTTCACCAGTGGCTACTAGCCACTGGGCTTTTTATAGTGTCAGATATTTTGTTTTGTTTCGTTTTACAATGTCGTTGTTTAATTTTTTTTTTGTCTTTTTGAGACAGGGTCTCTCTATGCCATTCAGGCTGGCCTTGAGCTCACTTTGTAGCCTAAGCTAGTCTCTAACTTGCAAGGATCCTCTTGCCTCACTCAGCCTTCTGAGTGCTGGGATTAAGGAGTAAACCACCACGCCTAGCTTTGTTTAAATCATTTTTGATTTGATGAGGTTTTTCTGTTTCTTCAGGGTATAGTTAATAGGTTCTATGATTCTATTCTACGAATTTATCATTTCCTCGCTGTTAGCAATTTGTTTGGATGTTCTTTTGTGTTTCTATGATATTGGAATTTCTTCTTAACTTCATTTTATTCCTTAAATCTTTTTCTATGTGTAGATTTGTTTAGCGGTTCATGGATTTTTAAAAATCTTTTTGAGAAACACAATTTCACTGGTTATTTATTAACTTGATCATCTTTCTCCTTTTGCTATTTCTGTGTTTAATTTATTTTCTAATTTCTTGAACATAGATTGTTGGGTTTTATCAATGTTAACTTTTATTAAAAAATAAAATTTTATATAACAAAATACTACTAAAATAGCAATAGTAAGCACACTGTGTATCATTATCTTTAAAGTAGATACATTACATATAAAACCTAGACAAAAATGGTTTCTTCATACAAAATAAAAACAGAGAAAAGCAGAACACATTCTTTTCAATGAACTAAGGGAAGCTAATTGTATAAATGAAATAAATTAACATGTAAGTTAAGATATTTTACAACAATACAGGTAGTAATCTGAGGAATTATTTGGATTTTTTACTATTCCAGATAGATGATAAATATAGGAAGATAGATAGATAGATAGATAGATAGATAGATAGATAGATTCTTCTGGAAGAGAATCATGTGATATATATGTGTCTGCTTTATTTCACTTTTATGTTCTCAATTGTATCCATTTACCTACAAATGCCTTTAGTTTATCTTTCTTTATTGAAGAGTAGTACTCCATGGAATATAAATATCATATATTGATGGACATATGAGCTGCTTCCAAGATCCAGATATTTTAAATTCTGCTTTTATAAACATAGCTATGTCTATATATTTACAATTTGCTGATTTTAACTCTTTTTGGAGGGTATCTAGAAGTATGATAGCTAGTGGCAAGTGAAATTTCTATTTTTAGTTTTTTGAAGAAGCTCCAAACTGATTTCCGAAGTGATTGTACTAGTTTATATGACCATGAATGAAATGCAAGAGATCTGCCTCTCCCCCACATCCTTGCCAGCAACATTTACTATTATATTTTTTTCTTGATAGTCATTTTGCCTGGTGTAAGATGATATATAAGTGCAGTTTAAACATGTATTTCTCTAATGGTTAGTGATATTGAATATTTTTTCATGTATTAATTGGCCATTTATACTTCTGAAATTTACCTATTCATTTCAGTTACCCATGTTTTATCTGGGTCTTAAGGAGTCTATTTTTAAAATTTATTTCTTTCTCTTTTTATTTCCTTACATATTTTAGATGTTAGTCCTCTGAAGAATGCCTGGGAAGCTTCTTATCCCGTTCTGCATGTCATCTCTTGACTCTGTTGATTGTGTTTTATCTGAAGAAACTCTTTAATTTCGTATGATCTCATTTATTTATTATTGGTGCTAGTTTTGTGTCTTTAAGATTCTGTTTCAAAGTTCTTGTCTAAACCTGTATCTTCAATAGTTGTACCTATTTTATGTTTCAGCAAATTGTTTTTACTTTATAATTTTATATATGACCTATTCTGATATTAGTTTAGTACATTTTGAGATATAGGTCTAGACATAATCTTCTGTGGGGATATCCAATACTGCCAGCACCATTTATTAAAGGGGCTATCTTTCCCTCAGTGTATGCATTTGTCTTTTTTGCCAAAGATCAAGTGGCTAATAAGCCTCGGTTTGTTTCTGTATCTTCTATTCTCTTCTATTGATTCACATGCCTGTTATTCTGCTATCGTAGTGCTGTTTTAATCATCATAGCTGTACGGGAAACTTCAAACCTGGGATTGTGACATCACCTGCTTTGCTGTCTTTACCCAAGTTTTCTTTTTCTATTCTGAGTCTCCTTCCTTTCCATACGAATTTTAGGATCGTATATTCTGGATTTGCAAGAAATGACATTGGTATTTTGACTGAGACTGCACTGAGAATCTGTGTATCAGTTTTGCAAGTGTAGCTATCTTGGTTTTAATGGTTCTACTTTTAAAAGAAAAAAGAAAACTTTTCATATTTCTCTAAATATCTTTTATCTTTTCAAAAATAACTCATTTTCAAAGAATATAAAGTTTCTTCTCTAATGACAGCCAAAAGAAAGTGTCATAGATCTGGTATAAAAAAATAAAAGTATCACAGAAACTTAACTTTTTGAGTTAAACAAGCTTGGTTTTACTGAGCATATAGTCTCTTAAAAATATTTTCAAAATAAGAATATGTCATATGATTTTACCTTGAAGTGCATTTTAATATTTAGTTTAACATGCAAATTTCATTTTTTTTTACTCTTTAGAATAATCTGACCAGTCATCTCTTTTTATAACACAACAATATATTTGACATCTTGACAATTTGCTGTACAGAAAAAAAAAATAATGACTTGTATGCTCCATTTTGGCATTTCAGTGTTTTGATTTTACCTATTAAGAAAACTTTATCTTTTCAATATAAACTTTTAAAAGAGGCGATGTGTTCTTCTGGGGATACTTGGAAGGTTTGGAAAAGTACAAAATTGTAATTTAGTCTGTTTTTATTATTTCTGTAGAGAACTTAGACTCTCTGCAGTTTTCACCCTAAAAACATTTATGCTCAAAGAAATAACCATTGTCAACTTCATTCATTTGGTTGTTTCTACATTTAAAAAGTTTGAAATACATCTAAAGCAAATAACCTATAACTTTTTTGATACTTTGGTAATGTAAGGAATTATCACTGTAAAGAAGTTTTAGAGGAACATTTGTACCTGTATAGTGAAAGAAAAATAATGCCAAGGCTGTTATAACCGAGGTTACATCACACGTAAGGGAAACTGAGTCACTCTGGAGCTCTCCTGCCTCTTATGCTCATTCTTAGGCTCCAGGGCAGCATTGGTCTGAGGGTGTGTCCTTGTTCTACCCCAGTTGACTAAATAACTAGAATAAAATATTTAATTTGCCTTAATTTTTACATTTGTAATAGGAAGAAATGATCAATTTTATAGGAATCTATACTGATGCTGAGTATTTAAATTTGAAATGATTGTAGAAATAGTCATGTTATAGTATTATTTTGGATTGAATTGGCAAATACTCTCTATTCACACCATATCAAAATGTATTAACTTTTAAAATATTTGTAAATAGTGCAGGTTTGTAACATATAATAAATGTATCCACAGCAGACTATCAATACATGTAATATCCTCCCATCTTGATACTTTTACCATCCCTCCCAATCCCCAGAGTCCTTTCCAATATCCACAAAATATATTTCATTGGTTCATCTTGTCTTTCTGTTATTTTGCTCTTTATTTATACTTTGAATTTCTAATATAAGAGAAACAAAGTGATATTTGTCAACTTAGCATTATGGACTGGGAATCAGTGGAACAAATTAGAAGATATATACATAATAGCAAACATTCTGTCATGTTACCTTTGACAAAAGGTCTCAGCATGTTCACTGGAAGAAAGATAGTTACTTAATAAATTTTGCTAGAAAAGCTCGCTCTTTACATGCTAAAGACTAAAACTAGGTCCGTATCTATCACCGTGCACTAAACTAAATTCAAAATGGATTAAAGATCTAAATATCAAAACAGAAATATCAAAATCTACTGGCAGACAAGGTAGGTAGAAATCTTGAAGACATAAGGGTAACCAAAGAGTTGTCCTTTGAACAAAATGCAAGCCACATGGGAAGTTCTTCAAAGAACCAACAATGGAGATCACATCTTACTAAAATTTTTTGCACATGAAAACAAATCACCAACAGGGTAAAAGAAAACCCACAGAATAGAAAAAATTTAGCCAACTATTCCTCAGACAGAGGATTAATATCTTGAACATATAAAGAATTGAAAATAATCAGGCCCAATAAGTTCAAAGACCTCATCCAAAATTTGACATATGAGATTTAATAAATGCTTCTCAGATGAAGAAATACAAATTGCAAATAAATGTATGAAAAATGTTCAACATCATTGGTCATTTGAGAAATACAAATTAAAATTTCATCTAACCCACAGAAAAACTGTCATCAAAAAATCAACCAATAGGGGGCTGGGGATTTAGCTCAGCGGCATAAGCACCTGCTTTGTAAGCAGGTGGTCATGAGTTCGATCCCTGGTACCAGTAAAAATGAAAAAGACAAAAAAAAAAAAAAAAAAAAAAAAAATCAACCAATAAAAAATTCTGACATGGCCATGAGGAAAAAAAGAATCCTTTTTTACTCCTGATGGAAGTGCACATTGATACAACTAGTATGGATATCAGTTTGGAAATTTCTCAAAAACTAGGAATAGAGGTCTCGTTCAACCCAACTGGTTATTTTCCCAGAAGAATTAAAAACACATCACAATCATATATATGTATCCATGTACACAGCAGTATACATTTAGCAATCTGTAATAGCTAAATCTTGGAAACAACCCAAATACAAATTAACTGAAGAATGGCTAAAAAAAAAAATGATATTAAATTCATAAGAACAGATATTACACTTAATCTTGGCCAAAAGCCAGCTATGAAGAAGAATAATCTTGATGCTTTCTTAGGTAAATAGATGTAACTTGAGACCATACTCATAAGTGAAATAGATAAAACTCACATTAAATATTGTATTGTCTCCACATGAAAAAAAAGGGAAGAGTTATAAGATCCAAAATGTACAATAGGCGTTGTAAAAATGAAAAAGTTCTCAACAGGAAAAAACAACTGGGATGGGGGAAAGGAGAAAAGAAATACTGGAAAAGGGAAAATATTGTATGCATACAAGTGTATATATATATATATACATGTACATACATATGTACAAATTTGTGTGTACATATATATGTGTGTACATACATATATAGACAATATAGCTAACTATGCTACTAATCTGTGTAAGTTTATCAAAAGCAACAGTTCATGTTTTCATTGTTTGAACATTTTTTCATGCCTAAGTCTTGTACTCTCAACAGCTACTTTTAAGATAACAATATGCGATATACAGTTGTTTAAAATTCTGTATCATTTTTATTCTTTTATTGATTTGTTTTTAAATCTTTTTAAAAATGTGGTATTTTTCCACAATGGAATACTACTCAGGTATAAAAAAGAGATCAATTTGAAACTTTTATAGAGAAATGGATGTAACTAAAAACATTCTCAAAAGTGAAATAAATCTAACTCACACTTGTAAATATTGTATTGTCTTCCAGGTGTAAGAAACTGGAAAAGTAAATAAGATCCGAAATTCACAGTCAATATTGTGAAACAATCTGCTCAAAGGAAAGAACAACTGAAATGAGTGAAAGGTGAAACGAAGGAGGGGAAATAGAAATTACTGATTTATATTAGTTCATTGAAAAGATGGTTTGTGCCAATATTTTTGATCATTTGTCCACACCTGTATCTTGCAATTTGAGCAACTACTTAACTTCCTATTATCTTGTTTTAAACTTCTGCATCAGTGTTTTTCTTTTTTTTATTCTCTTTAAAATGAAAGCATTCATATGTAAATTAAAATGCATATCAAGATTCATGTAAATAAATCAATATACACCTTTGAATACTAGTACAAAGTGTAGATTTTCTACATTTAATGACAAATTTTTATAAATCTAATGTAGATTTAAATGTTGTGTTTTTCAAGCTTATAGCAGGCACTAAGAAAATAACTAAAACCTATACTTTAAAAGTACCAAGCTTCTATCATAATTAAAATATGTAATATCCCATGTCCAATCGTCAATTAATTATTATACATTCCCAGGGCTTGTATTTGGAAGTTAATTTTCATCGATATTAATTGAGGATCATTTATTACAATGTTTCAGCAAAATTTTATTTATAAGTTATGGGATATTTGGCCAAAATGCTATTTTTTGCCAACTACTATTGTAGATGATTAAGAAATCCTTAAACATTTAGTTCCATTAAACTGAGAGCATTGCTTTGATACTATTGTATGTTATGATTGTTATCAAAGTTTTTCATTTGTGGAATTAGTTTTATGGCTTTCCAAACTTACTAATAGCATGAAAACTATATATTAATGGAAGATAAAAGTTCCATCACTAATGTAATAAATATTTCATAATTTTAGGCATGTAAGTACTAAGCATAAAATGAAATATTTCTATGGAGTTGGAAAACTCAACCTTAATTGGCAATGCTAAGCAAGATACAAGTTATTATACACGGGGAATTTGTAGTTATGATCTTAACTAATACATTTTAATTTTATGTTTTATTGTCCTACTCATTGTTAGAAAATAAAGGCTATATACAAATCTAATCTCATGCGGTGACCTGACGACTGACACAGTTCTCAGGGCTGGATTGGCATTTTCCTGCTGTCACTATATCCATCTACATCTATGGTTGTTACATCAATAATAAAAGGAGGCAATCTTAAATCATAAGACTCAAAAGAAAGGTAAATATAATTAAGATTGTTCAATTTTGTTGGCTAGGAAAAAATAGTGTCATGTGATACTAACATAATACTGGGTTTATTATCTTAAATGATATTTGGAGTTATCAAAAATATTGATTATTGGATTTAATTAGGACAGTTTAAGTGTATTTTATCTTACACACTTTTTAAGATTGAGTGCTATGTCATATTTGAAGTTATTTCATTAATGAAAAAGTGTTTTAACAGATATTCTCAATACACATTTAATCATGTATTGATTTAGAAATATCTTATATCTTGATGCCAAAAGCTTATTCCAGTGACATGCAGCATCCTAATAGAAGTTGAAAAAATATTGAAAGATCATTAAATAATCACTTAGGGTTTGCTTGGTTTTAAGATCACTTTTGCAGTTCACATTGTAGTTCAGATTCTTTCCTCCTTGGAACAGACTTCTGAGATCCTGGAGACAGACTCACACAGTTTATTCATGTGAACTTCACAGCACACTATCATCATCTCTCTAGGTTGCATGTTCTTTATGCAAATCATAAGAATACTATGACAATTGACAGTGTTACTGAATTAATATTGAGAATACAAACTTGCTTCTTCACATTATTTGTGTCAAGCATCCCATTCATGTCTTCCTAATTTTGAGAGCTTCATAAAAATGTCTATCATTAGTGGTTTTCAGTGATAGTTTTCAATTACATTTAAAGTACATTCTTTAACTGTTTTAGTGTACATATTTTTTCTTTTAGAATTTAAAATATATAGCTTTTTTCTATGTTGATGTACTTGAATCCTCTAAGTCCTTAAAAAAATTCATTACTGTGGTATGTATTCTATTTTAAAATGTTCTTCCATTTAACTGTCTAGTTTGGGATACATAATGAATTGAGTTTCTTTAACAATGAATTTCAAATGCATTTTGTGGGAGGGATTATCAGGAGGCTGAAGGTATTCCATATCTCCCTAAAGTGAATTCTTCGTTTATTTGATGAGCGGTTTTGTTTGCTTAAGACACTCTATCAATTGGTAGCACTTGGCAATATACCCAACAGGAGGCAGGGTTCCCTTCTCACCCTAGATATATGTAACGCTTTCTTCAGCCCCCATTATCCATTTTTGCTAACCAGTTGGGGCATAACTTGTAAACAGAATAAATAATTAGCTACTTAACAGCTTCTTACTTGGAACATGAATTTTTAATCACTTAAGTGCAACGTGGCAGAATGAGTGAACATATGCCTATATTTTCCTAAGAAAATAATGATCAGAATCACCACTTTCAGCAGGCTGTTTAAGAAAAATTGAGAGAAAGCAAGAGACATAAAGAGGGAGAAAGAGAGAGGGGGAGAGAGCAAGGGAAGAGAGAGTGAGGGGGGAGAGAGGGAAAGAGGGGAGAGACAAAGGGGGAGAGGGAGAGAGAGAGAGAGAGAGATTGATTTAATGGATCTTGGGCCTTAGAACACTATTTAGTAACCAAGAACGCAGCAGCAGCTTTTGGAAAATTGCTGGCTCCCACTTATGAGCTAGAAATCTCCTAGATCTGTTTCCTCCAGTGTACCCTGTCCTTCTTACTAGCAGTCAGACACAGTCATGCTCCAGTTACAAGGTGATATGTTTCAATGATGTGTCCCATCTTTTAATTTTATATTTTCTGAAATCACAGAAAAAGGCATGACATTATCTTAACCTAGAATTATCTTTTCTATATTACCCAGGAATGAAAGTCTTAGTATTTCTATGACTGTAAGGTGTCTACCTCCATTTTTTCTAAAAATTACAATAATCTTACTATAGGGTTAATAGCATAAACCCAACAAAGTAGGCAATTAGCTTTTTTTGGTACATGATATATGCCAATAGGCTTTTGCATGCTCTTAGATATGTTTTTCAAATTAGATCACAAGATTCAGATTTAACCTTTTGCCAGACTCCTTTGTGCAGCTAGGGGAAAAAAAAAATCTTATTGAACAAGTGAACTGGGATTATCATCTTTATTAATTTTTGCAGAGACTGAACGTTGCACTTGCTTTACTTCATTATTGAAGTGTTACACTTTGAATTGCTAGGCACACAGTTTACAGTTAGGTATTTTCTTTCTTCTTATTGTCCTGTGCATCCTCCTTTGTGGTCTTTTCCCTTCCTTTCCCTTCCCTTCTCTTCCCTCTTCTTCCTTCTTCCCCTGCTCCCCATCTCTCCCTCATTAAACAAAATGCTTCTGAATTTAAACCATTAGCAAGATCTGTGGCTGGATGCCATTATGTGACTAATGGATCCACAGGCAATGTGACACCATTTGTGATCACCCTTGGGAGACATAAGCACATAATACATATGTTTATTTTAAGTCTAAAAGGGTTTACTAATGGTTTCAGCACTTTAGTGTTAAGTAATGAAAAATTTTCGCCTTTGGTAGGAAATGTGTTGTAATCTAATCCATGTTTTCACGGGATAATAGGGCATTTTCTCTCTTTATTGGAACTATGCTTAAGTTTCAAATTAGATTTATGAATGAAGAAGATGAAGCATGGACTTGCTTGTAGCTGACTCCAATTAACTCACCTCCTTCCTGTCACATACACACCGGGAGACCTTATTATTCTCATAATCATTGATGAGAAAGGTAGTTAAATGTATTCCACAAATCCTGTAAGCACATTGGAATTTTATTTGTATGATGTATCAAAGCAATATATTCTTTTATCCTTTCATCCTTCTTTCCTTCTTTCTTTCCCTCCTAGTTTCATTTGACTATTTTATAACTCAACACTTCACATGTGTTTTAAAAAGAGAGAGAGAGAGAAAACTAGTGTGGTTTTTTTCCATGGTAGTTCTGCACATCAAACCAGGGCCTCGTCATACCAAGCAGCCAGTGAGCACCATCTCCAGCCCAAGGTCACTGATTCCTAGACCTAGTAGATGCTTTACTCAATGGAAGCTCGAGGTGAGGAATTAAGGGCCAAAAACATTTCCCAAACTTTGTATCTTGAATCAATTGTCTTATTTATATAAAACAGTATTAAAACATTGGAAATTAGAACATTGAAGGATCAGCAAGTAAAATGTGTTGGTTGAAGAATGTGAAGAAAATATCTAAATTAGAGTAAAGTGTGTTCCTTCCCATTTAAATTCTAAGAAACCAGAGATGAGTAGTACGTATAACAACGGAATAAGGATGTGGGAAATCTCATGAATCTCCTGCCTTATCTAAGTCCTAGGAATGCTTCATGCAATAAAGAAGATGGTCAAAAAATGTAAAGAACTTTCATGATAGATACATTTCTCTTTTTTTAATTTTTTTAAAATTTTATTTTAAAGAAAATAAAACCAAACAAAAAGAAACTGAATAAAGTAAATCAAAACAAAACAATGAGAGCAATCCATGCCTTCAAAACAAGATAATAGGTAATCAACAACAGCTATCGTAAGGCTTCTTGCTATCCTCAAAATAGCTGCCCACACCACGAGACATAACATGAAACACGACAGCACAGAATAAAACCGATCAAAATGAAGCAATGAGGGCCGGGATTTAGTTAAATGGCTTAAACACTTGCCTGGTAAATGCAAGGTCATGAATTCAAACCCGAGAGATAGATAGAGAGAGAGAGAGAGAGAGAGAGAGAGAGAGAGAGAGAGAGAGAGAGAGAGACAGCAAGGGAGAGGAAGAGGGAGAGGGGGAGAGAGGACAACAAAAATGAGACAGGACTTCAAAATAATAGGAAATTAAAATTAACATTGGATACCATAATACATCTTGTTCTCTTCGAAACAGCTGTCGATATCATCAGACATAATGGACTCAAAACAAAATCAAACAAAACAATAAAAATAACAGGAGTTTAAAACAAAATAATGGGAAATTAACAATGGCTACCATCTTCCCTCTTTAGACATGTTCTCCCCTTTTACCTTCACAATATCTATTGTACATTTTGAATTCCACTAACACCTTCAGGGTTGTGAGGGGTTTTTTTTTTTGTTTGTTTGTTTGTTTTGTTTTTGTTTTAATGTCTTTTGAGACAGGGTCTCACTATGCATTTCAGGATGGCCTTGGGCTAACTTTGTAACCCAGGTTGGTCTCAAACTTGAAATGATCCTCCTGACTCAGCCTCTCGAGTGCTGGGATTACAGGAGTGTGCCACCGCATCCAGCTATCTCTTCAGATTTTATGCTATGTTTTATAACATAATGTTTACCCATGTGAGTCCAAACCATTTCACTCATAAGCATGATGTCAAGTTGTATCCATTTACCTACAAGAGCCTCAAGATTATCCTTCTTTATAGTTGTACCATTTCTTGGGAGACAAAACTGGTTAGTGTTTTTTTGTTGTTGTTGTTGTTGTTTGTTTTTTTTGTTTGTTTGTTTGTTTTTGGTTTTTTTTTTGTTTTTTCAAGCAAATGTTTTTGTTGTTGTTTGTTTTTCTTTTTCTCATTCAAATTCAATCTTTAATCAAAGGGGCATATATTGGTGTGGCATCAAGAATGAAATAAAGATACACATTACATATCAACAAAATTTGACATTTGAAAGCACTTAAGAATTACATATATCCTATGAAAGTCATCAGATGCCAGGTGTTGAATACTGAGTGTTTCACAGCATGGTGTGATAGCCTGAATACCAAGCAACTAGCAAGTAAGATCAACAAGTCACTGTGGAATCCCACATTGCAGCTGCATTTGCAATGCTTGGGTGAGGTGTTCATCATTAACAGTTAACATTGTTAAGTTGTGCCATAGGCTTTTCTAGCTCCCAGCATCCTACTACTCTTTCTGGTCCAGAACTAATAAGGGCTACAAAGCTCATTATGCAGAACCTACCTGTGGGATATCAAGCTCTTTATACACACTTAACACTCCACTCAAAGATGCATTATGAAAGACAATGATTTCACCAGGACAGTGCCAGTTATTTTATTATTTATTTAGAGTTACTGGGGGATGGAATCTGTTTGAGCTCTGTTACTGAGCCACATCCTAGTTTTTATTTATGGTTTTCCTGTTCCAGCCTCACTGAGTGCTGGGATTGTAAGCATATATACTGTGTCCAGCTTACTATTTCTTTTTCATACTATTTATGAGCATTTCCATTGTGCCAACATTTGTGTGGCAAATATGGTGCTTTTAAATGTCACTAATTTTGGCCTGATTTTTGCATGTATTACTTTTATCAGATTCTTCTGTTGTTTTTAAGTAAAAGTATTAAAACGATATTAGAAATGTAACAAAATTTAAAATTAGCTGTCAGCCTCAAACTGTCAAACACTCCCTTAAAAACTCACTGTTTTTAAAACAATCAGAAAATTAAAACAGATGAGCTTCTTTGTAAACTCAAATGCTACTCTTAGATATATTTACCTTGAAGCTGTACTAAGTTTTTTTTTGTTTTTTTTTTTGTTTTTTTTTTTTTTTAATTTAAACTCTATACTAAATTAAAATAAATAACATCCAAGGACATGTGTTGCAACTTTCCTGGACTTTGTTGTTTGAAATGCACAATAATTCAGGATCACTCTACCTGTGTACATGGTGTCTTTTCATCCCTGTAACAGAAGTACACAGAGAGCTTCTACTGCACTAAGCAAACTGAGAAGCAAAAGGACCCTCAGCTTAGAATTGGCTCTCAATAGTTCTGAAAATTTACCCCTTTTGCAATGCTCCTGTCCTTTACATTTGACTTTATGATTTCTATTAAAGAATAATGAGTAAAATTAAGTCTTCACAGTAAAAGAGGCTTGTGCATTTTTGTGCTTAAAAATGCGAAGGATACTTTCACATTCTGTTTACCTAACAAATAGGGTTGTCGTGCAGCCTACGCCTGATTTCAGCTATTTGTTTAAAACTCACCCTATTGCTTAAAATCTCTTGTCATTTAAAAACTGTGATGCTTGTGTAGCTCTACTTTTAAGTAGAGAAACAGTTAATTTAGGCACCACTGATGAGACGGGCAATAGAAGGCAGTAGCTGGGGAGTCAGTCCAAGAGAAAGAAGACTATTGTGCCAGCAGTTGGAATGCCATATGGAAAAACGAAGCCTGGTTTCATAACCAGGATGGAGAAAAGTCTGTCAGGGGTTATTTTTGTTGCATATTCATGACCTGGTAGTGTGCTAATTGCTAAAAGAATGAGGAATCAACCAAGAATGGATGTATTGTGCTAGGAGTGGAGTATGGCAGGACAGCAATACAGACTCAGAAATCTTTCCAGTTAGCAGTCCAGGGCGGTGTTTTCCTGACTGGAACTGGGAGAGAAAAGCTGTATTTTTAAATTGCATTTTTCTCATTAAAATGTATTTTTCTATGTCTGTCCCACAATTATACATAAAAATCCCATAAATACTGAATCACAAAATGTGCACTTAATTTTATGTAACACACAAACAGAGACAGGGTAATGGCACAGACATTAAAAACTAGGATTTTAAATAATGTTCTTGGCTGTATGCAGCTAGAAATTGCTATGTACTGCATACCTCCCACTGTAAATAAAATCATTTTCACTTATGTTTCTATTATTGGTTTTTCATAAACAAAGGTTAAATTGTTAAGATTTTACATTCAGACAAATGTGAACATTAATTCTATTTTCTGCTACCATCTTTCATGCTTTCCATGTCATACCAAATGTAATTTAAAATAATGTATATATGCAAAGGAGGAAACTCTTCACAGTGGTAACTTTGAGGAGATTATCAGAGATAAGTCTAAAAGAAGACATTAAAGCTACTCGGTACATAATTCCTATGGAATGTTTTATTTTGTTTAGCTGTTTTTCTTGCTTACTTGCTTGCTTTTTTTGCACATGAATAAAAATTTATAACGAATAAAGGAAGAAAAAAATGTCAAACTGAAAACCAAGTGGAAACAACATTTTGGATTCTCTTTAGAGAAATAATTGACTTAATTTTCGTGGACATCCCATTCAAGGAAATCCTTGTAGTGTGTGCACAGCTATTCTCTGAGGTGTTCTTTCACCTAGAACTATGGTAAATTTTTGTTATATTTCCCTAATTCCATACTAATCTATAAAGAGTTGTAGACTGTAAGTTTGAGCCTTGGCAAAATTCATATGTTGAAGCCGTAATTCCTAATGTATTAGTATTTGAAGGTGGACCTTTGAGATAATTATACATGAAGATGAAGGTTTTATGAAAGAAATTAGCACTTTTACAAGAAAATATTCAATATGGATCATTTTTCTCTCTGTCACTGAGGCCCCTCACCAGAAAAATGAAATGATTGGCATCCTTCTAGTCTTCAAATTGTAAGAAATAAGTTTTCATTATATCTACAGTCTTATTGTTATGGCAATGCAAACCTACTAAGACAAAATTTGGTTGTGAGATGTGAGAAATGACTATTAACGAGGACTTAAAAATGAGTAACTTTGGAATTGCGAGAAACTGGACATCTTAAGTGTGTAACGGGAAAAAATTGTTACATTGCAAGGGCTGTTATAGGTAATTCTGATGAGAGCTCATAAACAGGAGAGCTAAAGAGAATGCTTTCTATTTCTGGAGAACAGATAAGTAATGATTAACAGATTGGTTGTAGAAATATAGACAGTACGGCTTGTTCTGATGAGACCTTATTTGAAAATGAAGAATATTATAATAACAAATGGCAGGAAAGTTATCTTGGCTGTAAAATGCAAATCATATGGATGAACCATGTTTCTGCTCCAGTGTTTCGTGGCTGCAGAACTTGTGAACCGGGAAGATGGGTATTTAGCTGAGGGAACTTCTCTGTAAAGTATTGAAGTATTTCAGGCACTCTCACCACCTTTGTCGCACTGTGTGATGAAGAAAGAGAAATCAGCTGCTAAGAGAAAACAAATTGAATGTGAAGCTTTATGAAATTCATATTGTTGGACAACACCCAGAGTGTATTCAAACAACACTGAGAAGGAAACAAGGTGTGAACCTTAGACTTCTTCAGCCACCCTAGCAGGAGCACTGCCTATGTAAATTAAAGGAAACAAAGAAAAAAGGATTGTGTGCACCTTATTGGGGCACACCACAGAAATATCTGACTGCAAAGCAAGGTGGTTTTTTTCTTTTGTTTTTGGCAGACAATAAGAATAATCCCAAAGGCAATTACTGAACCATGAGAATTGCCACTGTCACCACAGACCCTAGTGAAAAGGCCTGGCAGCCACCACTGCATTTCAAAGAAAGGGGCTGCTACCTGCAGAGTCCTGAAGATGAGACATCAGCTCTGCTCCCACAGACCAGAACTGTGGGCATACGAGATAGGGAAGCCACCCCAAGAGGCTCTAGTGTGGTTCTAGAAGCCAGAGCACAGATCCAAAGAGATTACTCTTGAGCCTCAGATCCCAGGGGTTATTCAGCCTGTTGGTCTTTGCATGGACTCACAAGCCTTCACCTTTGATTTTGTTTTTTCACTTTTCACTCTTTTTGAAGGGAATGTCTCTTCTGTAATAGTGCTAGCCTTGTATTTTTAAAATCAAATAATTTATGTGGATTCATATGTAAAAACCTGGGGAGAACACTTGCCTCTTGGGATTTCATGATGAGCTAGCTATGTTAGATTAACTTTAAAGTTGTTATTTTGTTTTGTCAGAGTGAGTATAATAATTAAATACATGACTTTTGACTTAGTGGGAAACAAATGTCAGGAACCAAAAAGCACTTAAATCAGTGGTAGTTTTAATATTGTGCTCAATATTAAGCTCAAACAAGCTATACTAATTTTTCTTTAAAATTATTGTAAACCAACTTCTGTCAGAGATGTATTTAATGGAGAAATACATCATTTTTAAGTAGAAGCAAAAGAAAAATGTACA
This sequence comes from Cavia porcellus, assembly GCF_034190915.1. NCBI lineage: Eukaryota > Metazoa > Chordata > Mammalia > Rodentia > Caviidae > Cavia > Cavia porcellus. The sequence continues at coordinate 41,185,198 of NW_026947513.1, read as the reverse complement.
AACCAACTGACAGTATTTTATCCATTATTTAATCAATATACTTTAAGTTTATTTAATAACATATACCTATATTAATTTGTATATTTTTGTTTTGCTACCATAGGCTAGGAATACTGTAAGAATGGTAAAATGTTAAATATAAATTGCATTGATATGTAACAGAATAAACATGCAATATAATACAGCAGCAGTTTAATACATAAAGCTTTGCAGTCTGTGGTCTCACACTGAAATTCTTTTCTAAAATACAAGTCCTCAGACTCCTATCTTCCTGTTAATGTATAAATACACTGAAAGAACAAAGGCTCCACTTCTGATGTACCACAGTTCTCTACCGATTACTGTATAGTATCTACTACACAGGATCTTTCAGGACATCATTCTATAATTACATGGGTCAAATGCATATCTATTATATCAAATTCACTCATGATCAGAAAATTTAGGATTTATAATATTACTATATAGACAAATCACTATAGGTGTGTCATTTTAAGCCTGATGCATATATTATTTATACACACACCTTTCTTTCTCAAATAGAAGTGGACTGAATTGGAAGGAAGTGAGCCCCTTTACCTAGAGGACTTCTTGACATCACTGCAATGCTCTCAACAATATAAGTCACTAAAACATTGTGTAAAGGCAAAATATTGAACATGCACTTGGATGAAATCATACATATACTTTAGAGGTAATAAAGTGAGATAATTATGGTAAGAATAATAAAATAATCACAGTAAACACTACTTACCAAGCAATCAGGCCTATTAGAAAGTATATGAGCACATTACACACATTGCCTTCCATAATCTTCACTTCTACTGATAGATGAGAAAACTCATTTCCAAGTGATGTGCTGGGAAGTTTCACATTCTTTCACTCACATGATGAGTGATAGAACTAAGAAAAAATCATATTTGTTAAATGATCAATTTATGCATTTTCTACTCTTCAATGTCCCTTTACTAATGTAAGAAACTTGTGGATTAACCCGAGCTGCAAATGATATTAAATGATTGCACTTTTCACTTACTATCACTAAAATGTAATTTTCCATGAGTAAATTCAGCAGTGACTATATGAATATATCAAAATAGATGAATCACATACTTAGTTATAAATTTTCTGACACTGAATATGATACTTAACTCTTGAGTTGAGATGGAGAGAAGTCACCAGTTTGAATTGAGAAGAAAAATAAAATTAGCCTTACTTCCCAGTGCAATGAAGAGAGTACTTTTCTCATTCAACATGAAAAACACAAATAGTCAAAACCCCAGATAATATCATAACTACCTTCTTCCACCAATAAAAAGGCTTCAAAATTCCTCTCATTCACAAATGTGTCTTTCTGGGTGGTAGAAATCATAAAAGATGTGGTCTCCAGAAACAAACTGTAAATGTATTACTTATTCATTTGGAATTATATTGCTATCATTGTCACTATTACTATTGTTATTGTTTTCTGTTGTTGCTGTTTTGCTTTGTTTTGTTGCTGTGTTGATGGGGCTAAAACCCTGGTCCTGACCTAAGTAACATCTCCAGCCCTTATTTCCATTATGTGATGGTCAATAAAATACGTTCATTGATTTTTAATTAATTGTCTTTCTTTGGATGTTTACTGATTTTAGTTTATAAACTCATTTAGTTACTTTTTGACCTCCCCTTTCTACTTATTCCTATTAGAGACTTGTGAGTACACAGAACAGGCAAGAGTTTTTTTTTTTTCTTTTTAATTGAGAATTTGTTATTCACATCCCATGGGAGTGTTGGAAGTATCAGCCTTCCATACTAGGCAAGGATAGACAATTTACCTCAAATTCTGCATGTAAATTGTACTTTCCTTAGCTGCATGAAGACGTTAGTTGAAAATTCTTCTTGCAAGTCAAAAGTCCTAATGGAAGCCTTTACATTTTATTAGTAATCCTGCTTTAATATGGTTCATTATTACTAGAATGACATCTTTGCTCTGTAAACATTTTGCTGTACGTGCTCTTAGTTACTGTTGTTTGCTTTCCACCGTGGAGTTAGAAAGACTGATGGCATCAGTTAGCTCCATCTTTTCCTTACTACTCCCATAGCTTTAATCTATTAGCTGCTACTCATTATGGTAATATTGCCATAATTGTCAATAAGTAGCCTTTAAATAGCAATACAGATAGGTTTCATTTGATAGAGTGATGTCAACATCTAGGAAAATGCAAGTAACACTAAAATGCTATGGTTTGGATTTTTCACTGTCCTCCAGAGCCCCCTGGTTTTGAGCTTGTGACCCAATGGGAAGGCAGAAGAAAGCTTAGGAAGTCTTGCTGGAGAAGTAGACAATTGGGAGCCCCAATGGGCCTGCTGATATCCTCATTCCTTCCTCTCTCTCTCTCTCTCTCTCTCTCTCTCTCTCTCTGCTTCCTGCCCACTGTGGGATGAACAGCTTCTCCCTCACCTCTGCATACCCTGATGTTTGGCCACAACAACAACCAAAAACAATAACATACAGGCCCATAGCAATGGAACCCCGGATCATGAGCTAGGACCTCTGAAACTGTGTCAGAATAGTATTTTTTTTTTCTTTTAAAGTTGATTTTTCAGGTATTTTGTAACAGGACCGGAAAGTTACAGCATAAAGTACCTCTTGGATCACCATGAACAGATTCATTTCTGAAATGACTAGAACCCCTATTTGCCTATATTTTCACATCAGACTGATGGGTATTTGCTTCTTCAAACTCTTCTGATCCATCGTACAAATGTATAGGTGTGTCTATAAAATGGAAAATCTTGCATTAAATGAATATCTTTATATTTACACATACAATTTCCAAATATTGGCCTTAGAGTTCCATTGTTTTGTCACCCATATCATTTCTATAGAACATCTCACCTCCGTAAATTATCCATACTTCAATCATTGATAAAGAGTCATTTTGTGCATTAAAGAACCTGACTTTGTATTTAAACTCTCCAAGTACCTCACTCAGTGGCATATATGATGATCATATTGGGAAGTGTTCACTTAAGACCTTATCAATTCGACTGCATTGCTTTATAGCAGACACTTGTCAGTCCATAGCATACTCCCTGCTAATCTATTCTATGGCTTCATGCAATCTGTCCCCTCCAAAACTTACATTAGCAACAAAAAAAATGTGGCTACCAATATAACAGTGTTGACAGGTAATGGGACTTCTTAGCAGTATAAAGGACTCTTAGTGAATACATGTGGGAGTGTTTTAGTTCTTGTGAATTTATTAAGCATGATGTGTTATCATGAAGAGAGGCTGTACTTGTGTTTAATTTGTCTTGAGCATGCCTACCTAACCTTCTCCTTTCTCTACCACAAAGGCCTTGACATATTCACCCACTGAATGGTGACATTCTAGGGTACAAAGCTGTGAACTAAATAAACTTATTTCATGTATAATTTGCTTGGATTTGTTATTCTGTCATAGCAACAACAAATCAATTAAGATACCCAACAAAATCTAGTCATTTTACAGTTGAGAAAGCTGGTTTTCAGCAAGGTTCAATATCTCTTCCAAGATCCCACAGCTAGAAATAATGGTGGTGTCATTCAAGCTCCATTCATCTGGCTCCAAAATCCAGTGTGAATATTACTCATGTTCCTATTTATAAATGTATGAGTAAGCTTTGCAATATATTTCAGAATTTTCAGTATTTGATTGGAAATATAAAAGAGTAGAAATGAATATACTAACTTTATTTCACTGCATAGATACTCCAATAAAATGTTTACATGAAGTTACAGAGGTCGAATTTTATCTGAAGTGATACAGGAATATTGTTCTTTCTTGAACTTCTAGTCAGAATGAATATAAGCAAAACATTCTGGAAGGTTCTGAGATATTCATTTTAAAATAATTGGTTGATATGCTTTTCACAAATCAATATAGAAATGATTTTGGTGCTGATAGTTCTGTCTTTTTTACCAATCTAATTTCCCTTTATTTTTTAACATGGATTGCTGCTTTCAACATTTCAGCTAGACTTAGTTTATCTTCATTCCTTAGTAATTTTCACATATAGCATTGATTTATTTGATTGGAGTATGTGGAGTGTGTGTGCATGTGTGTGTGTGCATGTGTGTAGATGGACGTGCTGTTGGAGAGCAAACCTAGGGCCTCCTGTATGCTTGCAAGCAGTCTAACATTGAGCTGAAGTACAACCCTCATATATAATATATCATGACACTCTTGGCCCACATTTTCTGTTTGTAATAATAGCTGATAATTCCAAATGCTCACAGCAATGGTGTCTATTTTACTGTCAATGGAAGGAAAAAAGAATTTTACAAGTAAGCCATATTGTTAAGGTCTGAAACAAAAGAAGGGAGGGAACAAGAAATTGTATTTAACAATGCTGATAATGTAAAGTTGTTCAGAAGAATTAAAGTAAATCTTTCCATGATTTAACTTTGAAAATGAACCACTGACACTAACCTAAAATAACAACCCATTTAAATTATCACCATGGCTTTTATAAATTACAATTGGAAGAGAGCATAATTAGTCACCTTACACCATTACTCATTTGTGCCATCTAAAGCCTTGGCAATGGTAAATGCAGCTCCTATTCCCCACTGGAAGGTGATGATGTTTCCCTGAATGTCTAATGAGTCCCCAGTTATAAGAAAAGGCAAACGCAGTGGAAATCCTTGAATTACTGCTGAAGCTTGTAGAGAATAAATTCTATCAGGCTTGAATATAAATAGCATATCTTGATGATGTGCCAGCCAACAGTTCCAGATAAATATTCCCAACATACTTGACAGACCAGAGAAAATTGAATGTAGTTGAAGCTGGAGACAGATCACATGTGTCAGGATAAAGCAATGCTAGCCCTGAGAACACAAAGGCCCCAAAGCAAGCCACATAAACAAGCTGTTCCAGCTTCAAGCAGGCAAGGTGCCCAGGCCAGATAGGCAAACAAGTTGCTAGGCAGAAAGATTGAAATTGACATCATCCTTCCAAGTGTATAAATAAACATCCTACCGTGACTGAGCAGTTCCTTTTCTACAAACAGGCAAGAGGACACTGCCTGATCTCAGCTTTTGCTTTTCATTTATTTTCTCATCTTCTCACCATACTTCCCCCCAGAAATACTGAGAACTGCACTGCATTTTGCAATTGGTGCCTGAACAAGGACCAGAATAAGAAGAAATAGTAGGTAAGGGGACACTTCTCATTCTATAAAAGAAGTGAGAAGTGCATCGGTAGTGGTCAATATTCATCACTGGAATGAACTGATGTTGACATCATCAGATATTAAAGAGGGGTCAGAAAACAAGTTCAAAGGTCCAAAGAGAGAAATAGGCTTAAGAGAAGCCAAGAAAATAGGCCTAGAAGAAGTTAAAGAGAGAAATAGGCTTACAAGAAACAAAAAAAGAAATGCATTGAATCTACCAGATGTCAAACATGGGGCAAACAAGTTCTCAAGAACCACATATGTATATGGAACTGTTAGTTACAGTCTTGACCTCTGTATTTACTTTATTTTTGTGGACTTTTATTAGAGAGTGCTTAAGTGGTAGTAAGTTTGTTGGGAAGACCACAAAGATTTTTGGCTTGGAGCACTATTTTATTTTAAAGAGGGTAGAACACAACAAAACTAATCAAAACAAACCAATGTAAGATATACAAAACCTCAAAACATTACAAAATCAACAGTAATCAACATAATGTCTCTTGATGTCTTCAAAATACCTGCAGATAACTTGGGACATAGTAAAAATCAAGCAGAACAGAATAGAATAGAAACAATAAAAACAAAATAATGAATGTAATAAATGACTTCAAAATAGACCAATAGTAAATCCAAAATTGCTACCATAACATTTCTTGCTATCTGTGAATTAGCTTGGAGCACTATTTTAACATCAATTCCCCACTTGCAAAAAGATGGAAGAACAACACTCACCTCTATAATTTTAACTGAGTCAAAAGTTGCAATTCCCACCTTTTAATTCAGGTAAATTTTGCTATATTGCAGGCTGCGATTCCCACCCTTCATAAAAGAGAGTCATCCTTTAAGTTAATTGCTCAACAATTGGCCTTTGAAAATTCAAATAAATGGTGTGAAAAGGCTTCAACAACCCATAATAAATAGCCTACACTGGCTAAGATGATTCAAATTTCTGCAGACATTAGCTTCCTATATGTACAGGCATTACCTTGGCTGTAGCTATGACTCAGGTTATTCATGCATAGCCTACCTGGGTATCTGTTGATGCTGTTTGGCTATATCATGGACACATATCCAGAGAAGTGTTGATTTCACATTTAAAGAAGATGATGCTCTGCCCTATAACAGTGATAACTCAGAGACAGATCTACAATCAATAGACAAGAATGGGGCTAGATTTGATCTAGGGTCAAAAAAAGGGAACTGACCCTAAACATCCAGGAGATGGGCATAGAAAACACCTTGGTCAAGCAATGGCCTATACTCATTAAGATGACTGACACTGAAAAAAGTACTAAGAGGTGCTGTGTGTGGTTGCAAGACAGTTCCTGAGGAGATATTAACTGACCTTGATAGATAGCAAGAGTTTAGTTGCAATCAATGTAAATCTCACTTTAACTTGGTCTCGGGCATTCAACAGAAAATATAAATGCAAAATGTGTAAAACAATGTTGCAGTAACAGTTATGATTGCTATCTACATGGGAAACTGACTAGTATTATACATTAATGGACTATCCAAGGTTAAATTTCCTAACATAGGGACTTAAAATCCTTGTACTGAAAAATAATTAATATAAGTGAATAAGTTCACTCAGAATGGAAAGAGTTCAAGAATAAAATGTTTTTCTACAGATTCCTCCCAACACAGCTACTCCAACTTCAACGGACCACCCAACACTTACAACTACAAAACAGAAAAGGGGGAGATGTAGGGAGTGGCTGGGGCTGCAGATACATCACACATGTGGGGTTAAAGCAAGTCTAGCCCTGAGAACACAAAGGGTCCAAAGCAAGCCACATTAGCCAATTCCTGCTTCAAGAAGGCAAGGTGCCCAGGCCAGATACTTAAACAAGTTGCTAGCCAATGGGGTTTAAATTGACATCATCCTCCTGAGTGTATAAATCAACATGCTACAGTGGTTGAGCAGTTCTTTTTCTCCCATCAGGAGAGAGCACACCATCTGGCCTCAGTCTTTGTCTTTTCTTTATTTTCCCATTTCTCACCATCCTGGGAACACTGAGAGCTGTACTGGCCTGCAGACTTGTAATAACTTATTTTCTAGTCATTGCTTTACGATGTTCTAGGATGAAAATTATAAATCACCCCAGAATCTACTAACTAAACAATCTACTAACTAAAACACGTAATGGTTTCAAATGTTTTATAACAGCCTGTTATGGTACTGTTATAAAATTTACTATCTATCTATCTATCTATCTATCTATCTATCTATCTATCTGTCTATCTATCTATCTATCTATCTATCTATCTATCTTTCTGTGTATCTATGTATATATACTGAAAGTTTTGATCTGAAAAGAAGAGTTTATCTCAGTTAATCAATAGACTATTTTGTTTGTTTAGCCTTGAAATTATTGGATATAGGTAAGTCAATTTTCCCCTTAAAAATCAGAAATTCTTATTCCTGTAATTTAACTGCAATCGTGTCATCAATGTTTCCAGTACACTACCAGTGAACGAGTGAATGATGTGATGATTTTCTGTTTGAGATAAGAAAATATCACTGCATAAAATATCATTTTAGTTTCTTAGTTAAATAAATTTTGAGCCATATTGAGATAATAGATTTTAAATAGGTAATTGCATGTCCTCATTTGCATTGTAAATTTTGCTATTGTTATGTAATAGAGCAAAGAACTGGTAACTGTATGCCTATTTATCTCATTCTGCTATTTCAAATAAATATAGTTATCCCAAATATGTCTATCCTGTTTCAGGATAATCTTGAGAAGCATCCCTGGATAGATATCTAGATCATTCTGATCATTCTGCAAGTCTTTTCTCAGTTATCTGCCATATCCTTGCATGTGTGACAAAAGAATAATTTTCTTTAGAATCCTGGAAAAATTCCATAGTTAAATTATACGAGATGAGAAATCTTGGCACTATGGCACAGTAAACACACAATTATCTGATCTCTTTCAACCTATTCCAGTTGAACACACCTCTATTTTGTCTGTTTTTCACTTGTTTGTGTTTTCTTTCCACATCTTATATCACCTATTTGATTGTAAAATCTCCCAACCTTCACCCAGCCCTCAATGTTTTGTCATCTGTATTCTACTGGTTTCCATGCTCCCTCTGCTTTGTACAATCTCTTCTCATGCCACTCAATGCCTCCTGAAAATACAGACTAAAATCGGTTCCTTCTTTTTTGTCTGATGTGTTACATAGTGTATGGTCGTAATTTCACCCGCACCAGATATTTCTGAAATAGACTAGTAAATACGTTCATGCTAATGCACACAAGCTATAGATGAACAGTAGTTGTTATAAATTATCTTTATGCTTTCCTTTTAGGCTCTTTATAAAAATAGCCAGAGTTTATATGATTTCATATTATAAAAATATTTAAAATTATCAAGGAGAAGGAAATTCTACAGACTAACATGGAAAAAAGCAACTCTTTTTCTTTCTCCATCATAAGTGTTGTTAATTAAGTCTGGCTTAATCTATTTTTTTTTTTTTTTACTTTTAAAACATTCAAAATAGATTCTCTTTTTCAAGTATGACTCACCTTATAGATTGAAGAAGATTCAATTTTTCCCTCTTCTCTGTTTCTGTTTTCTATTAGATTATAAACCAACTGGACAATGAGCATCCATTTTTCTATTGGACTTCTTGTGCTAAAAATATTAATTAAATAAGTATTTGCTAAGAGAATGAACATGTTTGTAAATACAACAGTAAGACCTTTAAATAAATATATTTTAGCTAATACTGTCCATAAAAATCCAGAATCCTATTAGTAAATCTAAGCAATAATATTATGAATGCATTGATGAAAAAATTTGAAACTATCATAGTTTTACTTAAGATACTGGATATTGAATTTAAACTCAGCTGCAAGCATTATGCAGTTATCCACACTACCCTATTTCATAATACAGAAGGAGAAAGAGAGGGAGGTAGAAGAAAGGGAATGAAGGAAGAGAGATAAAAGAGTCAGAAATACTAATTTAAGGAATTGACTGACAGGATTTTATAGGTTTGGCAGTTCAAAACTTGTGAGATATAATGACTGGAGATCCAAAAGAAAAATTACAATTCAAAGGGATTCTGATCTAGCAGAATTCCTTCTTCCAGAGAAAACAATCTTATTTTATTTATACCTTCAACTGATTGGAAGAGGTCTACCAACATTGTGGAGCATAATTTGTTTTACTTAAAGTCAACTGATTTAAAAGTTACTCTCATGTAGAAGCACATCTACCAAAACATCTGGGATAAATCTTAGGAAAAATATCGAGTTACCATATGTTTTCATCAGTTCTCATCATTGGGATACAATACTGAACACCTACAATTTAAAGGAGGAAAGATTACCGTGGCTCACTGTTACAGTTCCTCTTTGGCTAACTCAAAGGCAGAAATAGCAAAGGCAGGTGTCAAGGGCATGGGCAAAGGAATGCTTCTTATTTTGCAGCAGCAAGGAAGTAGAATGAAAAGGAAAGGGTTGGGATGGGAATAAATATTTCCAATTTTGCCTCCATAGCTCCTCTCCAAACAAGCACCAACTTTTAATAGCGCACTAAGCTGAAGTGTTCATTAGTGGAGGAATTCTCTGAAGACTTTGGTGCCCCAATGATCCAATCACATTCTAAAAGTCCTACATCTGAGCATGCACAAATTTAGAGTATATTCCAGACCTACACAATAATAGTCATGTCTTAACTACACAATGTCTCATATGCATCTCTTTATGCAAAATATATTTAGTTCATCTTCAAGAATCACCAATGTTTTAACGTTTTTGGCATTGCTGAAAAACCTAAATCTAAAGTTTCCTTTGAAACTCAAAGTACTCTTATCTGTGAGGCCTTATAAAATTCAAAAGAATTTTAAATATGTGCATAAAGTAGTATAAATAAACATTACCTTTCTAAAAGAGAAAAAAATAATAATTGATTTTTAAAAAGAATGGAACCAAAGCAAGGTTAAAATCCAGCAATGCAAACTTCAAATCCAGTAGTTCTATGTCAAATACATGGGGCGAGTTGTGGTGAGTTGTAGTGAGATAAAGCTGCAAAGACTTTGGGCAGCCTTGCCTTTATGTCAGTGCTGGTTGAAGCCCATGTAGTCTCCTTCGGAATCACTCTACTCATTAAAGCTTTATCAGCAGATGATCCACATTCCTGGCTTTTCCAATGCTCTGATGTCTCCGTTAGCTTTCCTTTAAAAGTTTCTTGCACTCCCTGCTAAGGGGCCTGCTAAGTTGCCTCACAGGACTTTTTCTGAAGTTTGACTGGAAGACTCCCTAACTCCACAATTCTTGCATTCTGAAGGCCTATAAATCCAGCATAGATGATCCCAATACCTGCTATAGCTCAAGCAGTGGCAAGATCCCCTTGGACCATGGCTGAAGAGGCCTCTGTGTCTGGTTGACTGAACTGTAATAAAATCTTTTCCTGAATGAACTGACCTCCCTGAGAAGCTGACCTCTCAAAACAGTCTTTAACTTTTGCACCTGTGACAAGTGGGGTTTTACTGATTTCCAAGATTTACTTAGTGCATTTTTCCTATTTTCCCCAATGAAAAATACTTAACGCCTTTTTAATGCTAAGTTTTTCAACATTATACCCTCATTTGTTCTAATTTTGCATATTGTTTCTTATTATGGAAACTTCAAACATTTCAAATGAGATAGTTCCTCCATGTTATTACTGTAAACCTAGATAAAACAACCAAAATACCAATCTCATATCTTGAACTTGAGCTGCACAGAAATTTCCTTCATCAGATCAGTTTGCTTCCCTTAATCTCAGTCTCCTTCAAAGTATCAAAAAATAATCCAAATATGAGCAAATTTTTCTGCAAAAATGATAGTATATGTGGTCTCTATTCCAACAGCCAATGGAGTCCTTTGTGCCAACTGAAAATTCTTGCGCCTGGCTTTACCATCCACTGTTCTATGAGTATTTTGATCTTTCCAGTTCTAATGAAAATCTCCCATCAACCTCGGCTTAGAGCATTCTAAGACTTCTAGCCAGATGCTATAAAACTCATCAAATTCTTCCCAAGAACCAGTTACAATGGCTTCTCTAATCAGATATTGACAGAGAAATGACCTCACTTCTATGATACCAAACATTTTTTAGTCATGTTCTCATTGCTGGCACACAATACCTGACACCCATCACTTGGAGGAGGAAAGATTTAATGTGCCCTACAGTTCTGGTCACTGGTGAACTGGCTCTGGTGCAGAAATGGAATAGTGAGAGCCTGTGCTAAGGAATTCTGTTCATGCCATCACATCATATCTTAGTCAAATTCATATATTAAGGTAAATATATTGTTTAGTGAAATTTTATTTGCTTTTTTTTGTAAATTGTGTTAATATCATCTTTTGTAGTGATATCTTAATTGTTTTTCTCATTAATGATCAAAATACCCAACACCCAGAAGTTAAGAGGGGAAAGTTTTACTTAGCTCACAGTTTATAGAGATTTCAGTCCACCAATGGCTGGCTGCAAAGCATGGTGGCATTACAGAGAGGTTTCACAAAGAGAAACAGTTTGTGGTGGGCAGAAGTTTTCATATCAACCTGAGCAGCTTTTTTCTGCTTCTCTTATATTCTATGTAAGCTACCAGATAGATTAGGATGGCACCAGACCATTCAGTGGACCTATTTAGTAATCACCCACCCTTAGTCTTCTGTCCTAGCACTGCACCATGAATCAATCACACAGTCTGTATTCAGCCACCTCTGACAAATTCAAACCTATGAATGCTTGAGGCTTTGGGAGAGACCTAGACATAAGACATGAACTGAGTCAGTCTTTCCTTTCAGAATTGTCATCAACATGGGTGTTTTATACAGTGACAGTGACAATCATAAACCTCATACATTTTGCCTCCATTATTCCTTATCTACTGTTCTTTCTTTGTATTAATCTGATTTTCTGATGCCAATTTTCTTTACATCAGGATGTCTTTTAACATTTCTTTTAAACAAGTCTTCTGGAGACAGTTCACTGAAGTTTTATTTGTGTGAGAAAATATTTTTTTCCTTTTTGAAGGATCCTATTACTAGACATAGAATTCTACATTAGGGGTTTAATCATTGTTGTTGTTTTAATGTTTTGTCTCAGTACCTTAAATATTCTTCTTCACATGCCTGCATGGTTTACTTGCATAGTTTCTGAAGAGAAATTGGGAAATTCTTGGCATTAGGTATCCCTGAATATCAATGCTTGGGAATATCCTATATGTTCTTTATCTAAGTTTTCTGAATCTGTGATTTGGTGTCTAATATTAATGTGGGGAAATTTTCCGTTATCACTGCTTCAAGTGTATCTCTGTTCAGAATCTTATGTTTCGAACATTCTTATTCTATATATCTTATACCTGTTGCAAATATCCCACAATTGTTAGATATCCTGTTCCTTTTTTTCTCTTTGCTTTTTCAGGTTTGGAATTTTCTACTGAGATATGCTCAAAGTATGCTGAATTTTTCCTGAACCACTTCCAATATACATCAAAGGTTTTCTTCATTTATATTGCAGTGTTTTTTTACTCTAGTGCCTGATTTTGCTGTTTAAAGTTACCATCTCTCTGCTTTATTATTTATCTATTCATAGTTATTTTGACTTCCTGGTTTGATCTTTCTATGCTTGCTGCATTTGTGTCAAATTCTGATCTGTGTCTTCTAGCTGTGTTTTATGCTGTTTGGTGACTGTTGAAAACTAGGTATGATGTATAGGGGGCAAGCAACAGTGACAAACAGGCCATTAGCAATATGGTGGGAGACTGTGAAACGGGAGCCATCTAGAGTCCTATGGTTAAGCTTCAGTCCTTGAGTGTTGTAGTCAGCTGTGTCTGAGACTATGAATTCACTAATGCATCTCTTCTCTTCCACTCTTAGCCCCCTTAGGTGAGACAGGCACTGTCTGGAGGGAAACACAGCTGTTCTTAGGCTTTGGTAAAATAATTTTTCTTGAGAGCAGGACTTCTTAGGAAAAAAACAATGATCTGGGAGTTCTTCAAATGACTACTTTCTTAAAGTGCAAATTCTGCTAAGATGCTTGCAAGGAAAACTCGCACTTTTGACCGGGTGCCTCAGACTTGACCATACTGAGCTGCCAAGAATGCTGTTAATTATAATGATTTTCTGTCTTGGTATTGGTGTCTATGGAGGTTTTGGCTCTCAAGTTGTGTGCTATGGTGATTTGTAATTCTCTTTGTTTGCCTTTCCAATTTTGGGGCAACAATTTGCCCTATGATCTTACTTCTAGGACAGATCTAATACAAGCTGTGGATTTTCAGTTTGCTTGACATTGTACTGATTAAGACAGAGTGGTGACTTCTAAACTCGTTACCTGCCTTACTGGAAACGTATATTCCAGCTTAGACCTATAAGTAGTCAATCATTAGCTAGAAAGAAGACCTTCCTTGAAATAACGAGCTCAGTCACATAAAGTGGTGCCAGAATAGACAATGTAATACAGCTCCGTGACACTAGCAACACATGTGATGGAGCTGCTGGTAAAATGCTGAGTGCTTGTCATACGACTGTGCCATCCTTTCACTGTCTCTGGCTTTACTAGCACTTTCCCAATCGTCCCCAGTCACTTAAGATAAAGGGATGACTGGCTGTGTGCTTTGAAATTGTCTATGTTGTGAAAAAATGAAACACAGAATCTGGTGTTGACACTATATATGCATGAAATATAGAAGATATTATTATATACTACCATCACTCAAACTAAACAAATGGACTATTCTTTAAGTTATGTCTTATTGAAGGAAATTTAGGAAGGACCACAAAGGATGATTGTTATAATATTTGTAGATATTTTTGAGGGTAATGCAAGTGGTACCAAAGTAAGACAAATATCTCCAAAGTCATAACCAAAGATGTGGAACATAAGTTCTCATCATGTATAGGAAACAGGTATTACCATTTATGGTTGTGGCTTGGTAGGATTATCACTAATGTCATTTCCTTAACATTCTGTCTAAAAACAAGACCTGTAACTCAGCAAGAATTCAGAAGAAAATTCCACAGAACAAAAGGGAAATTTATGTAGGAATGTTGCACATTCTATGAATAATGAACTCCAGAATTATTCTGAAAAAAATTATTGAAGAAAATGATAAAAATTTAAGACAATTTCATATTATAACATTTCATAAGTTCTAAATAAGACAACTGTGAATAGGCATTAAATTAGTATTATAACGATACATAAAATACTATATAAAACTAACACTGAGAAATGTGAGGATCAAAGAAAAATATGCACATGCTTTGTTTAAGTAGAAATCGTATCCAAATAAAGTTATCTATGTAAGAGAGAGCTCACATAAAATGGCCTGGCATTGATGTAAACATAACTCAATAAAAGTATATTAAAAAATCAAAAAAGAAAAGCACCGAAACAGCCTATGAAGAAACACTGTGATGTTCTGGACACACAGAGCTCAGTGGTACAGTGCTCATCTAGTGTGCATGAAGCCCTGGAATGCATCTCTACCACCAAAGCCTTTGAAGGAAGCAAGACAGAAAACAATGCAGAGTTCTCTAAGTGAATATTTCTTCTTACAAACAGTAAATGCTAAAATAGTTCTGTGAACTGAAAGTTTAACATGATATCAGAAACTTTACTAGGGAAAAAGGATGGGTAAAGAAGATACACATTTGAGCAAAACAATCCCATCACACATTCAGCAATTAATCTGGACTAGGAAGAAAAATTCACAGATGAAAACCAGAAGTATAGGTACAATGACCATCCTTTTACTTTTGAGCTTTGTTTTTTTTTTACCTAAAGATATAAATCCATTTCTGTTTTTTTTTTTTATTTGATATATTATTGAGGCCTATTCATTCTGTGGTTTCTTTTTAATCATTTTCTTTTCTAAACAGTTATTGTTTTACTATGTAATTTTCTCATTATTTGCATTTCTCTCAAAATGTTTTCTTTGTCTTTAGATGTTCTGAGATGATATCACACATGAATACATATATACCTATTTTATCAAGAGGAAAATTTTTTCCTTAATTATGCGATAGTGTAATCTCTACCTATTACTAATTTGAAATGACAACATGAGACTGTGCTTCCATATATTATGAAAGAAGCTTGGACTTCTGTATGCCTAACTTTTGTATTAATTCATAGCATGCTGACACAAACTTTAAAATTATTCTTCTGGGTCACAATAACAGATTTTCACATAAATTAATTATTCAGTGTAGAAGGGTTATTGAGTAACAGTATATGTAGTAATCAGGAAAATATTTTCATATAAATCAAAAAAAGTGTCTTGTGTGGCTCTGAGTAGATAGTTATAACTGAAAATTTACTAGACAGCTGTTTGCAGTCTCCCTGTTTGAATGTCCACCTTGTGTTCTTTGATACTGTGATTTGAGGAACTATTTTCAAGAAGATAGTGTGTAATCTACTAGCAGGTGATTTCTTACTGTTATGTTTTTTTTTGTTTTGTTTTGTTTTGTTTTGTTTTTTTTGTAGTTCTGTATTGCGTGTACCCTTACGCCGCTTTGGTTTGTTTTGTGTTTTTCTCTTTTTCCTCTTAAAAAAAAAAAAAAAAAAAAGATTTAACAAAGCTGCCAGAATTTCATGACCTGTGTTTGAATACTTCATTATTAATATAACATTTCTGCGCTCTGAACAAAAGCAACAGATGGATGTATAAACATTACAATACATAGAAAAAGATGCAGAAAATGTATAGTATTAAATCCATGTAAATTTACCGTGTTTTGAAGAAGAATAAACGGAACCAGAGCAAAATCCCTTGTCTACTCTATTTAATTTTTCATTTGATTTATAACAAAAATAAAAACACAGAGTGAAATATAAGGACAATTCTCTTTTAAATAAAATAATTGAAAAAAATTCATGTTTACGTATTTCAGGGATTTAAGTCCCTCTTCCCAATCTAATAGTCAAATTTCGTGTAAGTTCTTTAAAATAAGAAAAATGTTAAACTTATATTCATATCTTCAGTTTTTAACCAATAACTATGAGAGAGACATGGCAGGAGTTGATGAGTTTTATTATTATTTTATTCTATTAATTGCTAAAAACCACCACCCACCCCTGCTGAAAAACATCGTAAACATGAGGTTTTGGGAAGAGTGAGGGATGATAAATGATAAATTAATACTTATTAACTGGCTTTCCAGCTGTGATAATTTACAGGAAAAGTAACATACCAAGAAGTTTTTATAGCTATCATTTCAATCCTTCTATTGTGTGGTTTGCTATTTGTAATCCAAAAGTACTACATAAAGGGTATATTACACTTGTATTAAAACTTAGTAGACAAACAAAATGCCAATGCGATGATTATCCTAGCAAAATATGAATAAAATTGACTTTCATCCTTGATAAGACTTTCTCATTTAGGGTAAAATCAAGCAGCACTATCATAAAAGTGTTTATTTTCTAAAGTCATTCATCATTAATTATGACTTGGTTGCACTCCAGAATGGAAAAAGTCAAATGTAATATCTAAGACACTCTTCAAGGTAACAAAATATTTTTGTAAATGAATGTAAATGAATGAAATAAGTTGCAATTTAAATATATATATATATATATATATATTAATATGTATTTAAATATATATTCCCAGTGATTTTTTCCTGATTTAATTCTCTTTGTTAGTTGTGATATATCTCTATCCCCTTTCATTTGTATATTCCTAGTAAATTTTCTATTCAATAGATTCTAGTGCTTCATCTACTTAGAGACTGTTAACATATCACTTTTTAAAAATTACTTATAAGAAATAGCAGCACTTATTTTCAACATGGATTTTGAGCTAACATTGGAAAAATATACTCTGCTGGTTAACCATTAATAATTCTAAGACTTTGCATTTTAATCAAGAAAGAAAAATCACTTGTTAGTTAAAATTCTCTTTTCTTAAAACCAGATTTTCTCTATAAATTTCTCCTTGTCTGTTCTAGATACAAACAGTTGTAAGTCTTGAATATTAACAACTTTATTCTAAACAGTACCTTAACCTTAGTAGAGAGACAAAAACCAAGGATGCATGGGTTTAGAGAACTATTCCCAATGATTGGGAGAGAAAAATGAAGAAGAATTTGTATCAGTAGTAAATGATTGTGTACTATGAAACCTACACATATTAAATTGTCAAAATGATCATTGATTAAAAGAATTAAATAAATGAGTGGATAACTTAGTCAGTCTCTCAATAGTGGCTTTGAAGAGAAAGATACTTGGGGCAAAGTGAGAATCAGCTCATTGACCAGGCAAAAATCACAAAAATATTCCAGCACTCTTTTAACAGGGATAAAATTATGGCATTATTTAGGTATAAATAAAACAGTGTATTTCAAAAAAGCTTTCCTGTGAAAAAAGTTTTAAATTATGTTTTACTTTATATATTTAAGGAATAAAATATTTGGGGGGACCTGGAGACAGTAAAAAGTTTATAGTAGTGAAGTAAGTCATATCTGTCATCTCACTGTTACTCATTCTTGTTGTTTCTGTAATAACAGCAGATTAAATGCACTCATGTAAAATGAATCACATGGAGCACAATTTTACCACCTATTGTCATCATGTTGTAGATTAGACCTCTCGAATCATTCCTCGTATATATTTGCTACTTGATTGTGCTTTTCAAATCATGAGAGTGATCTTTCAAATGAACGGGAGCTTGGTATAAAGCAAAACATCATTTTGGTAAATACTCCCCTCTTGATGCCTGGTTCCATGTAGAATAGCTTAGGGAAAAATCTTAATAATTTTTCAGTAAGTGTGGAAGAGAACAATTTCAAAGATGTACTTAAATAACTAGTAATATTCAGCAACGGCAAAGTACAGTGAAGAACAGAGGAGTGAGGTGTGAATACTTATGCAGAGCCACTGAAAGACATAAAATACTGCTCACAATTTGATGTTTTCTCGATATAAAAGCAAAGCAGATAAATAATATTAGATTTGTCCCTTATTTAATTTTTTTTTGATTTGTTGACTTGGTGTTGAAAACAGTAGAATCCTATTAGAATATAAATTGTTTGCTGTACTTTGGGGAGCAAACAAACCTGCAACAAGAGGTCCTATCCTGAGTTTATTATTGCCTGACAAATGGAGATTCATCTGACATGCTCTCATCAGGTTGGTCATCTCCCAGCGCTGCTGCAGAGGAGGATGACATTTTATTAAATTCATATGCTGGCGAATTGTCAGCACTTATTTTACTTGTATGTTCTGCAGCTTTGAGCATTATTGATCATGAAATTTTAATACCATTCCTGCCTTTCAAAAGCAGCCTCCGATGATTTAGGCCTCACCTGTCCACAAAGAAATAGTGCACACTATGTCATGGATAATTCTCCTTTTCTGCTCCTTCTCTACATTTCTCTCTCTTATTCTTTCTTTAGTCTTTCTTTCCTACCATAAAGAATATTATTGAATGACAGAAAGACTCCAAATCTGATTTGGCTTAATCTTTGGCATACAAACTACTCTAAATCCTTATCTTGGAAAAGATTTCCCCGAGGAAGCCATAGTACCGTAGTATTTCGTTAGCTTTACTGTAGAACACTGTACTACTTTTGCTGAGTTATACAGCTGTGTAACACTGATTATAATCAAATGTCTTACATTGTAACATATACAATAAAAATGTTCTATAAACACATGTGACTTGGTAATTAACAATCATTTTATTTACATTTGGCAAAATATATTTTAATCAATTTGTTAGGGTCTTTTGGAGACAGGGTCTCTCTATGCCATTCAGGCGGGCCTTTGGCTCACTGTGTAGCTTTGGTTGGTCTCAAACCTGCAACAATCCTCCTGCTTCAGCCTTCGAAGTTTTGGGATTACAGGAGTGAGCCACTACATGGCTTATTTTAATCAATTTAAAATGTTATCATTTTAGGGTTTAATTAGATTCTTACTGGCCTTTACTTTTTCAATTAATTCTATAAAATTATTTCCCTTTCCCCGCCTCCTCTCTGTCCAAATTGATGCTGACAGAGAAAAAATATTTCTTGACTTTACTTGTGTTGGTGTGTTACAAAATTGAAAGTCAATCCAGTACATTGAATTTTTTTTCCCAACAACTTGATTACTACAATTTACCATCATCTGGCAGCTTTTCAACCACTATATCAAATTGCAATATGTACGAAGCCACACAGCATGACTGGTGTTCTGCAACTATATGTTGGACAAAAGCAGAATCAGCTTATATCTTCCTTCAGTCTCTTATAGACAAGGTCTAATGTGGGCTGTGGCATCTTTTACATGAAGAAATGTTCTCACAACTCTATAGCAAAAGTTTTAAAGGTCATGTCATGATAATGCTGAAATAACTTGCAACCATCACAGACACATAAAATCTGTCCTTCCAATAGATTGGCTACAAGGGTTCTAATACCTAAGCTCAACTTTAATAATCATAGAGATAGACATGGGTCACCACACCACGCAAGAGGGGCTGTTCCAGTTGAGTGGAATCTGCTGAGAACTGTGTTCTGTCCAAATTTCCTTTACTACAGTGAGTGAATAAGTGAATGGAATAAATGAATTTAAAAAGGAAAATATCTTGGAAAAAATAGTTTCTACTGAAAACACTTTCAGTCGGCTTTAAAATAATGACCTCAGAATAACTGAAATATAATCTATTTCAAGATGTTAATTGCAAAGACAACTAACTGTTATAGAATATTGGAATATGTAATTTGTTTATTGTAACATAAAGTAACAATAACAGGAAAAGGACAACATATTTTAAAACATTTGTTTCCTGCATGTATTAATACTTTTTCCAAATATACATAGCAAAAATCATAAATTTACTATTGGATAACTAGGAAAAATATTCAGGTGGCTGTGATTCATCAAGAATATGCATTTTTCTCTTAGAAATTGCACTAAATAAGAAACTATAAGATATATTTTATACTTAAAAACAAACATATTTATAATATGTAAAATCAGTAAATGTCAGGTTGTGATGAAACACAAAAATACAAAGATCCATAGTATCTATTCAACAATTCCAAAGTCCGGTGAGGTCAATAAACCACAGATTTTGTTTCTAGCTTTTAATATTTACTACATTTGTTAATTTCATAACTTATCTGTCAAATTAACCTAAATTAAACTAACTTGGCAGTAAAATCTGACCTCAATCTAATGAGACTATTCATTATCATTATTTCCATTTTGAATGACACTGTTTACAAATATGTACTTACCCCTTCCATGAGAAATAGTTACAAATTTGCTATGAAATATTATATTCTGGTAATATACTTGTTCTAGAATCTATTGGATTTTTTTAGATCATTTACAATATACCATATTCTTTTTTTAAACATTCAGCCTATCCAAGCAGTTCTCAGTTGGAAATATACTGGTCCTAAAAGTTGCAGATAAAGATCGCAAATCGGGATCTGTACAGCTCTAGTAGAACTGTACACTGACATTTACTTATCTACTTTCATTCATTCATTCATTCATTCATTTATTCATTCATTCATTCAGTGATTCAGCAAATATTATATTGCCTAGGTACTGTATTCCAGAAAATTGTGTTGGCACTAAAATAACGAATCACTCCCAAATATCGCAGACACCTGTGGAAAATGCATATGTGAACAGAGATGCATTTACCTAGATAGTATAAGATGGAAGAAAACTACATAAGAATTTCAAATTTTTGTGTTTTTTCTCTATGGAACCAGGAAAATCTGTAAGTTGTGAAACCCAGATGAAGTTTGATGTGCTAATTCCACTTAGAAAGAGCAAATACTGAGAGCAAATAGTAAGCTAAGTGAAGCAGCAGGCTGTGATCTGGCCTGGCCTGTGCACATGAGTACGGTTGGGGTCAGTGGGAGGAAGCGGCACATAACGGAAAGGTGGAAAGATGGAATTTTTTGGAAGACTCAAAGAAAATAATGTTACATTTTATATAAGATCTGACATGACCACCCGGGATTTAGCTCAGTGGCATAAGCACCTGCCTGTTTGGCAAGCACAAGGTTGTAAGTTTGATCCCTGCTACCGCCCAAAAAAGTTCATCAAGAATTTATGGAGCTGGGGATTTAGCTCAGAGGCATAAGTGCCTGCCTTGCGAGCATGGGGTTGTGAGTTCAATCCCCACTACAAAAAAAAAAAAAAAAAAAATCTGACATGACCATGATTCTTTTAGTGATGTTAGATATTTTTAATCACACAGTTAAAGGGACATAAACCCCACAAAGGGTCTCAAGGCTGATTAGTAAATTGCTGTAGTAAGAAGCATAAGGAAGAGGGAGGCCTCATCTGTGACAGTAGCTTGGGAAACTGTATTCACTTAAAGAATTTTCAAATACTTGTATTTAAGGGGTCTATTTTAAATTTGTATGAAACAATGTAGCTGATTTTTATTTGCAGTTCTATATAGTATGTGTATGAGAGAAACAAAAAGTATGTCTAAATTAAAGTCTGTTAGATCTGAAACTACATGAGGATATTTTAAATTACATAACTGGAAAAGAACATAATAAAATGGAACTGGTTTTTAATGTTTTGGAGATGGCATTTTTTTCTCTCATGAGTAGGTCATCTTCTGCACCATAAAATGGTTTCCTCCCTGGTTACAAGGTTCTGAGGCCACTACTGCTCAGGTGTATTAATATTTCATTATTGTTGTTAAGCTATGCTCCCCGATGAGGTCCTGTCTCGCAGTGTTTGTTGAATTCACACATACGTAGGAAGTGACTGTTGTTACCGCTGAGGTCTAAAATGTCTCCCCAAAGCCTGAGGTGTTTGATCAGTGGCTGGATCATGCGGCACCATCACAAATGGTCTCGTCCATCAGTGAGTTTCGTGGCTGGAGATATTTTTAGAGGCCTGGTAGAAGGGGATCCACAGGTGGGCCCAGACCTGCTCCTGCTGGTCCTTGTTCTCTGATTCCTTGCTATCGTTGTGTGAGTGGCTTTCTATTCCATGCAGTCTACTCTATAGTCAACCAACCATACACTGAGATCATGAATTCAAAGAAATGTCTCCTCCTGCAAATGAAGGGTGTCCGATATCTTGTTTCAGTGATAACAGGAAAGGAACTGATACAAACAGTAATAATAAATAACAGAGAAAGGAAGAACAGTTTGTTTATAACTGTGTTTACAGTTGTATATCCCAAATTGCAGCCCACATCTAAGTGTTGACTAACTTCATGGATTCATGGTGTTATTCTTTCTTTTCCTAATCTATTAGGGTTGGAAAGTTGGTCATCAGTAATTATTCTTTAAAATTCTTTATTGAACTACTTCTTTCAGGGTACTATATCTGTTTTATTTTCTTAGTTTAGAAACCTTCAGGAGGACACTATCATATTGCTTTTCTTTCTATTTTAGTTCCAGTTCTAATGAAATGTAAAGCAACTTATAGCTAAAGTGATGGAGCATTGTTTATTAAAGTGGTTTTCAGTGCACCTCTGAGAACACAGTCCTCTTTTCCTTCAAGACTACGTTTTTATGCATGCAAAGTAATAATCTCTGTACACCAACACATAGCAAATCTCAAACTTAACCCTTTTTATATTCCACTCTGCCTTTGCAAAATAGCTGGGTTTACTGAAAAAACAATTCCTATCATGATATCAGTGCTACCTGTTGGATACAATGTATGCATTACTTTTGATATTCTTTAGAACTATCAAGAAGGTAAGTTTTACAAGCCAGGAAATGAAGCTTAGTGAGTGAAATAATTCATTGTAGATCTCAGTCTCAGTAAATTGTACACATAAAATTCCAGGACTGGCTGACTTGAAAGTTATCCTTCCACTGCTAAAGAATAATACACACTATTTCCAGAAACCTCCTCTGAAATGTGCTTTAGGATCTAAATTTATCTTTCACATCTATAATGACATATGCTTTTGATATATTTCACATCACATAGAATATCTCATGGAGAGAGGACAGCGACAACTTGAATCATTTTGTCTTTTCACACACAACTCTTCCTAAGAAAATTTTAAATGCATTCTTTGAAAAGAATCAGGTTCAACATGTCAAATTATTAAGACTGAGTAAAATATTTTTTAATCTACAGATGAGTGATAACAACATTAAAACTTATCAAAATTAAATGTAATTATTGGATTTTATTATGTGTGAGAGTCTAAACAAATTTTCTACGGAAAATGAGATAATATAGTAATCATTGTTCTTTCCCTGTTATTTGGTTCTAAGTGCCCTGTAATGCTTTCACTATCTTGAATAGTTTTATACTATTTTGAGATGTTTGATACTATTTTACATGAAGTTATGTTCAACTATTTAAAAGAAAGAGACAGTATGGTAGTTACTGTTAATTGCAGTTTGTCTTGTGATGAAATGGAGGTTGTCTTGTAGTAAAATACAGGTTGCTTACACTGTGCTATTCTGATTTGCTTTGTTAGATCCTCTTTTTGTCTTAATTTTTTTTAATTAAAAAAATTAGAGATTGTGGCCAGTCTGGGGCTCCAGCATAGGCCTCCCCGTTCCTGGCTGTGGTTGGAGGACTATGGAGTTCTAATTAAGCAGGCAGGTGCCACTGGTTCCAGAGGCCTGGAAGCCTGGGGTAAGGGCTCCTAGCACTTTTCCCTGAGCCTAGATAGTTTGGGACCCTCTCGTGGCTTGTGCATGAACTAGAGCAGCACGGCAGGTACCAGGAGCAGGCATCAGCCTCCCTCTCCCAGTTGTGTTTGGCAGACTGGAATCCTAAGCAAGCAGGCCAGCACCATTGGTTCCAGAGGCTGGGCTTGAGCCAGCCTGCTCCACAACCAGTGACCTTCTATCAATCCAGGGAACTGGGTGCCAGAGTCCCAGGAGCTGAGGGAAGAAGATTTTCAACAGACACTGAGGAAGTCTTAGTTAACACTCAAAACACTTGAAACACAGAAATATAGGAAAATGACAAAATGAAAGACCAAATTACAATCTCAAACCTCCAGCCCTTCCAAAGAAACATTAGGAGTCATGTTTATAGAAGAAAATATATGCCATACACCATAAGTATGGGACATAATAGCAACCGAAATAAACAAGCAACTCTGGGAAGCTTTAAAAGAATTCAAACTACAAATAATCTCCCAGGCAAAAGAAGAAATGATAGAGATGCTGAATATATCTAAAGAAAACACAGTTAAAAAATTGGAAAGCTAAACAAAATGATAGAATCCCTAGATGAGCAATATAAGAAGCAAACAGAATACATAAAGCAGATGCACAGAGATACACTGGAAATCAAAAATTCCACCCAAAGCTGTAAAAACCACCTCAATGAAAGTGAAGATAGAATTTCAGACCTTGAAGACAAGATTGCAGCTAGTGAACAGGAAAGGAAAGGTCTTTTTAAAATAACAAGAAATCAGGAAATAACAATTCAACAACTGCCAGATGATGCAAAAAAAAAAAAAAACCATAAGGTTGATAGGGATTAATGAAAAAGAAGTGGATGACATAAAGGACATCAAGAGGATATTTAGAGAAGTAATAGCTGAAATTTTCCCAAACATGAGATCAGAAACTGACATAAGGATCAGTGAAGCATATAGAACTCCAAATAGTCATAACCAAAACAAAACTACACCTAAACATATAATAATCACCTTCCCAGAAATCCAACACAAATATAGATTATTAAAAGCTGTCAGAGAGAAAAGACAGATCACTTATGAAGGAAAACATATCAGAATCACAACAGACTTCTCAGAACAAAGAATAAAGTCAAGAAGAGCATGGAGTGAAGTATTCCAGATCCTAAAGGAACATGATTTCCAACCAGGACTGATGTACCCTGAAAAACCGTCCTTCAAAACTGATGGTGAAATAATATACTTCCATGATAAAGAACAGCTGAAGAACTTTATGATCACCAAGGCAACACTGCAAAAAATATTGAAGACAGTTTAGATACACTTAAAAAAAAAACACTAAGAAAAGCAGGTAATTAAACAGAACAGAAAGATAAAAATGCAACATCAGAAAGATAACATGTCAATAATAAACCAACATGTAACAGTTATAACCATTAATGTAAATTAGCTCAATGCAACAATTAAAAGAAACAGACTGGCATAATGGATCAAGAAACAAAATCCAACCATATGCTGTCTACAAGAAACCCATCTAACCCAAAAGGATACTCACAGACTAAAAGTTAAAGGATGGAAAAGAATACTGTATGTAATAGGAACCCTTCAAAAAAAGCAGGAGTAGCTATTCTGTTTGCAGACAATGTGAACTATAAACCAAAAATGATCAGAAGAGACAAAGAAAGTCACTACATTCTTGTTAGGGGAAAATTTCAAGAGGAACAGATAACTATCTTAACTATATATGCACCAAATTCCAGAGCATCCAGTTATATAAAACAAGTATTAACAGATATTAAAAATTAAATTATCAGTCACACAATTGTAACAGGAGACCTTAACACACCATTGACACCAAAGGAAAGACAACCAGACAGAAAATTAGCCAAAAAGTAACAGAACTGAATCACACATGTGAACAAATGGACTTGATAGAGATATACAGAGTGTTCCACGCAACAACAGCAGAATACACATTCTTCCCAGCAGTGCATGGGTCATTCTCTAAAATATATCATATATTAGCTCACAAAACATATTTAAATAAATGGAAAAGAGTTGAAATTATCCCATGCATGTTATCAGATCTTAGCGCTATGATTTTGGAAATTAATGACAAAAGAAACTGCAAAAATCCCACAAACACATGGAAACTGAATAACACACTCTTGAATAATCAGTCAATCACAGGGGAAATTAAAGAAGAAATTAAACAATACCTACCAGAAAACAAAAATACAAATACAACTTATCAGAATCTCTGGGATGCAATGAAAGCCATCCACAGAGGAAAAGTTATGGTACTGAGTTTCCATGTCAGGAAAACAGAACAAATACAAATAACCTGATGCTACACCTCAAACACCTAGAAAAAGAAGAGCAAGTCAAGCCCAAAGCCAAAAGAAGAGAGGAAATTATAAAAATCGGAGTAGAAATCAGTGCAATAGAGACTAAGAAAACAATCCAAAGAATCAATAAAAGAGTTGATTCGTTGAAAGAATAAATAAAATTAATAAGCCCCTAGCCAATCTTATTTTAAAAAGGGAAGAAAAAGCTCAAATTCATGCAATAAGATATGAAAATGGTGAAATCACTACAGACTTTATAGAAATAGAGAAGATCATAAACACCTATTTTGAAAACCTCTACTCCGAAAGGTTTGATAACACAGAAGGAATAGATTCCTAGAAACATATGAGGTACCAAAGCTAGGTCAGGAGGATATAAAACTGCTGAATAACCCACTTTCTATTGATGAAATAGAAAATGTAATTAAGTCCTTACCTACAAAGAAGAACCCACACCCAGACAGATTCACTACAGAATTCTACAAGAAATACAAAGAAGACCTAATGCCCACACTCCTCAAACTCTTCAATGAAATTGAAAGGGAAGCAATCCTTCCTAAGTCATTCCTGGAAGCAAATATTACGCTAGTACCAAAATCTGAAAAAGATCCTAAAAAAGAGAACTATACACAAATCTCCCTAATGAACACAGATGCAAAAATCCTCAATAAGATATTGGCAAAGAGGATGCAGCAAATCATCAAGAAGATTATCCACATGACCAAGTGGGATTCATCCCAGGCATGTAGGGATGGTTCAACAAATGTAAATCAATAAATGTAATCCACCATATCAATAAATCCAAAAGTAAAAATCACATGATCATTTCTATAGATGCAGAAAAAGCTTTTGATAAGGTCCAACATTCATTCATGATAAGAACTTTACAAAAAATTGGAATAGATGGTCTTAACCTCAATATAATAAAGGCCATCTATGACAAACCAACAGCCAACATCATTCTAAATGGCCTAAACTTGAAGGCCTTTACTTTAAAATCAGGCACAAGACAAGGTGTACTTTATCACCACTCCTATTTAATATAGTACTGAAAATACGAGCACGAGAAATTAGACAAGAGAGAAAAATAAAAGGGGTAAAGATAGGAAAAGAAGAAGTTAAATTATCATTATTTGCAGATGACATGATACTCTACATAGAAGACCCCCTAAACTCCACTGAAAGACTCTTAGATATAGTAAATAAATTCAGTAATGTAGCTGGATACAAAGTCAATACTCAAAAATCAATAGGATTCCTATACACTAACAACAAAATCACACAGAGAGAAATAAGAGAAGCCACACTCTTCACACTAGCAATCAAAGAAAAATGAAATATTTAGGAATTACTCTTATGAAAGAAGTGAAAGACCTATACAGGGAAAACTATTATACACTGAAAAAAGAAATTGAAGATGATCTCAGAAAATGGAAAGACATCTCTTGCTCATGGATAGGAAGAATAGATATTTTGAAAATGGCCATTCTCCCAAAACTCTTATACAGATTCAATGCAATCCCAATAAAAAATACCATCAACATATCTCATAGATCTAGAGAAATCACTTCTGCAATTCATCTGGAGTGAGAAGAAATCTAGAATAGCAAAGGCAGTTCTAAACAACAAAAGCAAGGCAGGAGGCATCACAATCCCTGACTTGAAGTTTTACTACAAAGCAATGATTGTAAAAACAACAAGCTATTGGAGTCAAAACAGAGCCAAAGATCAATGGAATAGATTAGAAGATACAACCACAACTACAAACACACTCAATCACCTTATCTTTGATAAAGGATCCAAAAAGGTTCACTGGAAGAATGACAGTATCTTTAATAAATTGTGTTGGAAAAACTGGCTCTCAATATGCTGAAACTGGCTCTCAATATGCCTATCACCATGTACTAAATTAAAATCTAAACGGATCAAAGATCTGAATATTAAAACACAAACACTAAATCTATTGGAAGACAATTTGGGTAGAAACCTTGAAGACATAGGGGTAGGTGGAGAATTCATGAACAGGACTCAAACCACACAGGAAATACTTCCCAGAATCAATAACTGGGACCACCTCTTATTAAAAAGTTTCTACATGTCAAAAGAAATCTCCAGCATAGTAAAAAGAAAACCCTAACTTGGAAAAAAAAAACTTAGTGAACTCTTCCCTCAGACAAAGGACTTCTGTCTAAACATATATAAAGAATTTTTAAAAAAATCAGACCCCCAAAATTCAAAGATCCAATCCAAAAATGGGCATCTGAGATGAATACACAATTCTCGATGAAGAAATACAATTGGCAAATAAATACATGAAAAAATGTACATCATCATTAGTCATTAGAGAAATGAAAATTAAAACCACACTGAGATTCTATCTCACTCCTGAAAGAATGGTCAGAATCAAGAAAACCATCAACAACAAATGCTGGAGAGGCTGTGGGGTAAAAGGAACTCTCCTGAACTGTTGTTGGAAGTGTAGACTGGTGCAAGCATTGTGGAGGTCAGTCTGGAGATTTCTGAAAAAGTTGGATTGGAAGTTCCAGTTGTTCCAGCTATCCTACTTCTAGGCATATTCCCAGAAGAACTGAAAGCATCATAATGCAGTGATATATTATATGCACTCATGTTTATAACAGCACAATTTGTAATTGCCAGATCTTGGAAACAACCTAAGTGTCCATCAACTGAGGAATGGATAAAAATGATGTGGTATTTTTATACAATGGGGTAGTTCTCAGCTATAAAGAAGGATCACATTGAGATATTCATAAATAAATGGATGCCGCTTGAGACCATCCTCATAAGTGAAATAAATCAAACTCACATGTATGAATACCAAATAGTTTCCCTATTGTAAGAAATGATTCAAAAATATAAAAGTATGTGGTAAACATGATCCCCCATTATGTGGCTTTGAAGCCTTATAAAGTTTTCACTCATTAATTGGAATGGCTTTATTCTGGCCTGTTGGATAGTATTACCTGTGATGATATCAACAGCTATTTTGAAGAAAACAAGACATCATAATAGCTAGAAGATGATTTAATATCATCTTGTTTTTAAGTCCCACCAAACTGTTGTTCTGCTGTCTCCATTGATTTTATCATGTTGTATCTAACTGGATTTCATTATATATAATAGTATAAATAAAAACTTTTATAGGCAAATAGATAATATAGAAACCATTTTTCATTTTCTGTTAGCTGGGTCTAAATACCCTGTAATACTTTCATCCTCTTGAATGGTTTCACACTGCCTTGATATGTTTGAAGCCATAGTGTACGAAGTTATACTCAAATATTTTAAGGAAAGAGACACCATGGTAACTACTATTATGTCGTGTTATCTTGTGGTAAAGCATTAGCTTGCTGAAATTGTTATACTTTGACCTGTATTGTTACGTTGTTATGTCCTCTTTTATCTCAGTCTCCCCCTTTTTAAAAAAATAATATTTATTTATTTTATTATTATTTTTTAATTAAGGGGAAAATCAAAAAAAATTAGCAGGATATATTATAGTAACTTTTTTGATTTCCTATTAACTTTATTTGAAGCCTTGTATTGCTCCCACCATCTTATTTTGAATGATTTTACTCTGTTCTGTTTGATAGTATCAAGTACTTTGAAGGCAATAAGATTCAATATGATGCCCATTCTGGTTTGACTATTATCTTCATTTGAAGTCTTGTAATGTCTCCAAAGTTTAGGTTTTATTGGTCTTGTTCTGTACTGTTTTGTTCAATTTTATTATACTTGATGATATAGGCAATTCTTTTTAAGATAGCAAGAGTCATTATGGTAACCATTGTTGATTACCTTGTATTCTGTTTTTACATCATGTATTATGTCCATCCTTTGTTTTGACGGGCTGCTTTGTTTTGTCATATTTGGTTTTATTCTCTTCCAAAAAACATAATAAGAATTATTGGGAGTACTAAAACTCAAAATGTGTAAATGTTGTTGTAAAAAAGAGAGGGAAAAAAAGTGCCTAAACGATACAACTGCAAGTGTGTTTGGGTGTGTTAAGATAGACGACTATATTACTAAGTTTTGTTGCATCATTGAACACAACTGTTTGTAGTCTCACTGTTTGAATGTCCACTTTGTATGCTTTAATCCTGTAACTTGAACAACTATTTCTAAGATGACAATATGTAATCTATTAACTAGTGATTTCTTACTGTTTTTTTAAATTCTGTATTACTTGTACCCTTATACTGTTTTGGTTTTTTTTCCTTTAAGTAAAAAAAAAAATAGATATAAAGTATTTTTAAATATTATTCAATTGATTGGGAATGCAAAAAGTTATTATAACTCACATTATAAAAAGACTGTAATATGAGTAATTGGACTAATTAATCATTTTGCATCATTACCTCTTTCAGTGCTATAGTATTTTAGCCTAGATTTTAGCCTAGATTTAGCCTCCCTCTTTGTACATTAGCATTTTCCTCTACTTTTTGTAGCATTCATTCAAGACCAAGGTGTCCGCTAATTCCCACAAATCACCCAACATAAGCTAAACTTCCCTAGCAATTCACGGTGCATATACTCCTACTGCGCTGCAGCATCATGCACTACTTGCATTCTCACACAGTGCAAATACAATAGACTCACATTCTCCATGCACATAGATGTTCCAAATCATCTTTGATAATAAATGCAAAACTTTACAGAAAGGTACTTGCTATGGACATGATAGTAAATAACTAGTTTGACCATTCCAGTTTGTTGTATTTTGACTCAATAATTTTGTGTGGCCTTATCAATCTTGAATTCTTTGTTTACAATGGCTCTAGATGTAAACTTTTTTCCCTCCTTCTGTTCCTCCCACGAGAGATTACAGTAAAGCTTGTATATTAACTGTA
The DNA here is from genome assembly GCF_034190915.1 of Cavia porcellus. Classification (NCBI taxonomy): domain Eukaryota; kingdom Metazoa; phylum Chordata; class Mammalia; order Rodentia; family Caviidae; genus Cavia; species Cavia porcellus. Next base: position 41,154,171 of record NW_026947513.1, on the reverse strand, counting down.
GCCTCACTTATGAAATATTTTAGTAATAAAGCTCAATACGTTTATTACATGTAAGCTGTCATTACAACTGCTGTCATCATGATTTAAGTGGATACTTTGGAAGAAAAGAAACCAGCTAAAGCTAAAAGCTAAATGAAAGCAAGGAGTGTAAGACTAGTTGATTAATGGTGTGGTCATCGGTTATACAAAACTATTTTTAAATCCCAAGAGTGAAAGTTCAGTGTGTCAGGTAGAGCCACATGAACCATTACTGCCATGCTCTCAGACCTTGCAAGGTCAGAGGTCCTCCACAGATTTGTAAGAACACATGGACTAATTTGACACACCCACAAAACATTAAAAAAACTATAAATCATTCCATGCAGTGTCCCATTGTGTAATAAACTCTATAAAGATGTATGTAAATACTCTTCTTTTAAAAAGTGTTTTTTTTGTAGTATTTCAAGTTTTAAAGAGAGATTAATTTATATTAAATGCTACTTGAGAGATGTGACTAGAATATCACCATAAAGGGGAATTTTTATAGCATTCTGTCATTTTTTAAATCTATGAGAGAAGCTAATTGAATTTATTGTATCATAGTTATTTTTGAGGTGAGATAATTTTCTCTGGTATTTTTGTAACTATCAATTTGCCTACATTTAGACTAAGACTGAAATTTTACTTTTACAATAATAGATCCAGGAAAAAAAATAAAAACTAAATTGTAGTACCAATGTATGTCATCTGATTTCTTATGTATTCATATTTTAGAAATTTAATTTCAATATTTGGGTTTTCTTCGCCTGGGGCCCAGGCTGCCTGTGGGTCATGTAAGTCCAGCGGAAGCATGGAACTCTCCTCTTTGCCTTCCACTCCCTGTTGATCCAGTAAGACCAGCAGAAGCGGGGAACCCCACCCTAGGCCAGCAAACTGTTTGCTTTGCCTGGGGCCAAGGATCTGGCTGCCTGTCAAAATCAGTGAGTAAGGAGGGAACAGGGACCTCTGTCCCAGCCCGGCTGACCTCTCTACCTCACTTGGAACAAAACTTGAAGCGCAAAAATATAGGAAAATGACAAAACAAAAGACCAAAATGCAGTCTCAAACATCCAGCCCATCCCAAGAAAGCCTAGGAGCCATGTGTATAGAAGAAAATATATGCCACATACCTGAAATGCCTGAAATAATAGTAACTGAAATAAAGAAGCAACTCTGGGAAGCCTTAAAGGAAATCAAACCAGAAATAATCTTTCAGGTAAAAGAAGAAAGGATAAAAGAAATGAAGGAGATACTGAACATATCTAAAGAAGACACAGTTAAAAAAACTTGAGGAGATAAACAAAAAGATAGAATCCCTGGAGGAACAATATAAGAAACAAACAGAATATATAAGGCAGATGCAAAGAGATATACAGGAAATAAAAAACTCCATCGAAAGTTGTAAAAACCACCTCAATGAATGTGAAGATAGAATTTCAAACCTTGAATACAAGATTGCAGCCAGTGAACAGGAAAGAAAAGATCTTTTAAAAATAACAAGAAATCAGGAAATAACAATTCCACACCTGCAACATGATGCAAAAAGGAACAACATAAGGTTAATAAGGATAAGTGAAAAAGAAGGGAACAACGTAAAGGGTGTCAAGAGGATACTTAGAGAATTAATAGCTGAAAATTTCCCAAACATGAAACTGGAAACCGATATCAAGATCAGTGAAGCATATAGAACTCCAAATAGTCATAACCAAAATAAAACTACACCCAGACACATAGTAATGGCCATCCTAGAAATCGAACAAAATAATACAATGTTAAAAGCTGTAAGAGAGAAAAGAAAGATCACCTATAAAGGAAAACCTATCAGAATCACAGCAGACTTTTCAGCACAAACAATAAAGTCAAGAAGAGCATAGAGTGAAGTACTTCAGATCATAAGGAAAATGATTTCCAACCTAGGCTGATGTATCCTGCAAAACTGTCCTTCAAAATGGATGGAGAAATAAGAAAGTTCCATGACAAAGAACAGCTGAAAAACTACATGATCACCAAGCCAATCCTGCAAAGAATACTGAGAGACAGCCTAGATGCATCTAGGAAAAAACCACTGAACAAAGCAGACAATTAAACAGAACCAAAAGACAAAGATGAAACAGCAGAAAGATAACAAGTCAACAATAAGCCAATATATAACACTTATAACCATTAATGTAAATGGTCTCAATGCACCAATTAAAAGAAACAGACTAGCAGAATGGATCAAGAAACAAAATCCAACCATACGCTGTCTGCAAGAAACTCATCTAACCCAAAAGGATACTCACAGACTGAAAGTCAAAGGATAGAAAACAATACTTCATGCAACAGGAACCCAAAAAAAGGGGGTGGCTATTCTGTTTGCAGACAATGTGAACTTCAAGGCAATAATGATCAGAAGGGATAAAGAAGGTCACTACATACTGGTTAGGGGAAAACTCCAAGAAGAAGCGATAACTATCTTAAATACATATGCACCAAATTCCAGAGCACCCAGTTATATAAAACAAGTACTAACAGAAATGAAAAACCAAGTTAACAGTGACACAGTTCTAACAGGAGATCTTAACTCACCATTGACCACAATGGACATATCAACCAGACAGAAATTCAGCAAAGAAATAAAAGAAATGAGTCACACCTGTGAACAAATGGACTTAATAGATATATACAGAGAATTCCACCCAACAACAACACAATACACATTCTTCTCAGCAGTACGTGGGTCATTTTCTAAAGTGGACCGTATATTAATTCACAAAACGTATCTAAATAAGTGCAAAACTGTTGAAATCATCCCTTGCGTGCTATCGGACCGTAGCACTATGAAATTAGAAATTAATGATAAAAGATACTACAAAATGTCCACAAACACATGGAAACTGAATAACACACTCCTCAATAATCGGTGGGTCACACAGGAAATCAAAAAAGAAATTAAACACTACCTACAAGAAAATGAAAACACAAATACAACTTACCGGAGTCTGTGGGATGCAATGAAGGCTGTCCTCAGAGGAAAATTTATAGCACTGCATTCACACATCAGGAAAACAGAATGAATACAAATAAATAACTTGATGTTACACCTCAAACATCTAGAAAAAGAAGAGCAAGTCAAGCCCAAAGTCAAAAGAAGAGAAGAAATTATAAAAATCAGAGCAGAAATCAATGCAATAGAGACTAACAAAACAATCCAAAAAATCAATGAATCAAAGAATTGGTTTTTGAAAGAATAAATAAAATTGATAAGCCCCTAGTCAACCTTATTTAAAAAGGGAAGACAAAGCTGAAATTCATGCAAAAAGGAATGAAAGAGGAGAAATCTCAACAGACCCTATAGAAATACAGAAAATCATCAACACCTATTTCGAAAACCTCTACTCTCAAAGGTTTGATAACACAGAGGAAATGGACAGATTCCTAGAAGCATACAAAGTACCAAAGCTAGGTTATGAAGATGCAAAACTACTGAACAACCCAATTTCTATTAATGAAATCTAAAAGGTAATTAAATCTTTACCTACAAAGAAGAGTCCAGGCCCAGACGGATTCACTGCAGAATTCTACAAGAAATATCAAGAAGACCTAATGCCAACACTCCTCAAACTCTTCAGTGAAATTGAAAGGGAAGCAATGCTTCCTAAGTCATTCCTGGAAGCAAATATTACTCTAGTACCAAAACCTGAGAAAGATCCAACTAAAAAAGAGAACTATAGACAAATCTCCCTAATGAACACAGATGCAAAAATCCTCAATAAGATATTGGCAAATAGGATGCAGCAAATCATCAAGAAGATCATACACTATGACCAAGTGGGATTCATCCCAGGCATGCAGGGATGGTTCAATATACGTAAATCAATAAATGTAATACACCATATCAATAGAGCCAAAAGTAAGAACCACATGATCATTTCTATAGATGCAGAAAAAGCTTTTGATAAGGTCCAACATTCATTCATGATAAGAACCCTGCAAAAAATTGGAATAGATGGTCTTTACCTCAATATAATAAAGGCTGTCTATGGCAAACCAACAGCCAATATTATACTAAATGCCCAAAAATTGAAGGCCTTTCATTTAAAATCAGGCACAAGACAAGGATGTCCCTTATCACCGCCCCTACTTAATATAGTACTGAAAATACTAGCCAGAACAATTAGACAAGAGAGAGAAATAAAAGGCATAAAGATAGGAAAAGAAGAAGTTAAGCTATAATTATTTGCAGATGACATGAAACTCTATATAGAAGATCCCCAAAACTCCATTGAAAGACTGCTAGATACAATAAACAAATTTAGTAATGTAGCTGGCTATAAAACCAATACTCAAAAATCAATAGCGTTCCTATACACTAACAACAAAGTCACATAAAGAGAAATAAGAGAAGCCACACCCTTCACACTAGCAACCAAAAAAATATAATATCTAGGAATTACTCTCACAAAAGAAGTGAAAGACCTGTACAGGGAAAATTACAATTCACTGAAAAATAAAATTGAAGATGATCTCAGAAAATGGAAAAACAACCCTTGCTCATGGATAGGGAGTATAAATATTGTGAAAATGGCCATTCTCCCAAAACTTTTGTACAGATTCAATGCAATCCCGATAAAAATACCATCAACATACCTCATAGAACTTGAGAAATCACTCCTAAAGTTCATCTGGTGTGAGAAGAGGCCTACAATAGCAAGGACAATTCTAAGCGGCAAAGGCAAGACAGGAGGTATCACAATCCCTGACTTGAAACTATACTACAAAGCAACCGTAGTAAAATCAACATGGTACTGGAATCAAAACAAAGCTGAAGAGATTAGAAGATACAACCACAACTGCAAACACACTCAACCACCTTATCTTTGATAAAGGGGCCAAACAGGTTCACTGGGTATACGACAGTCTCTTTAATAAATGGTGTTGGAAAAACTGGCTCTCCATATGTCGAACACTAAGACTAGACCCATGCCTATCACCATGTACTAAAATAAAATCTAAATGGATCAAAGATCTAAACATTAAAACAGAAACACTAAATCTATTGGAAGACAAATTGGGTAATAACCTTGAAGATATAGGCGTAGGTAGGGAATTCATGAACAGGACTCAAATCACACAGGAAATACTTCCCAGAATCAATAACTGTTATCACCTCTTATTAAAAGTTTCTGCACATCAAAAGAAGTCTCCAGTGTGGTGAGAAGAAAACCCACAAACTGGGAAAAATCTTAGTGAACTGCCCCTCAGACAAAGGACTTCTGTCTAAAACATATAAAGAATTTTAAAAAGTCGACCACCAAAATTCAAAGACCCAATCCAAAAGTGGGCATCTGAGACGAATACACAATTCTCAGATGAAGAAATTCAATTGGCAAATAAATACATGAAAAAATGTTCATCATCATTGGTCATTAGAGAAATGCAAATCAAAACCACACTGAGATTTCATCTCACTCCTGAAAGAATGGCCAAGATCAAGAAAACCAACAACAACAAATGCTGGAGAGGCTGTGGAGAAAAAGGAACTCTCCTGCACTGTTGGTGGGAGTGTAGACTAGTGCAACCATCATGGAGGTCAGTCTGGAGATTTCTCAGAAAACTAGGACTGGAAGCCCCATATGACCCAGCTATACCAGTTCTAGGCATATTCCCAGAAGAACTGAAAGCATCATACCACAGTGATATATGTGCACCCATGTTTATAGTAGCACAATTTGTAATAGCCAGATCTTGGAAACAACCTAAGTGTCCATCAACTGAAGAATGGATAAAAAAGTTGTGGCATTTTTATACAATGGAGTACTACTCAGCTATAAAGAATGACTGCATTGAGGCATTTATAAATAAATGGACGCAGCTTGAGACTGTACTCATAAGTAAAATAAATCAAACTCACATGTATAAATACTGAATAGTTTCCCTAGTGTAAGAAATGATAAGAATACATAGAAGTATGTGATAATCATGATTCCCAATCATATTGGTTTGAAGCCATATAATGTTTTCACTCATTAACTGCAATGGTTTTAACCTGGGTAGTTCGATTTTAGTATCTATGATAGCATGAATAGCTATTTTGAAGAAAACAACACAACGTAAAAGCTAGTGCTGATTTAATATTGTCTTGTTTTGAAGTCCCATCAAGCTGTAGTACCTCTGTTTCCAATGGTTTTAACATGTTGTATCTTACTATATTTCACTATATGCTATAGTATAAACAAAACTGTTTATAGGCAAAGAGATAATATAAAAACCATTGTTTGTTTTCTATTAGCAGGTTCTAAATACCCTGCAATTCTTGCATTCTCTTGAAAGGCTTCACACCATCTAGATACACTTGATATTATAGCACGCGAAGTTACACTCAAATAATTTAAGCAAAGAGGCACTATAGTGTCTACTATTATGTTAGATTATCTGGTGGTGAAACACAATGATGCTTGAATTGCCCGATTCTTCCCTGTGTTGTTCTATTACAATGTCCTCTCTTATCTCAATCTTCCCCTATTTTTAAATTAATCTATTTTCTCTCATTTTTTTAATTATGGGAAAACTAAATTAAAGAATAACGGGATATATTATAGTAACTTTTTTGTTGTCCTATTAACCTGACTTGAACCCCCGTATTGCTCTCCCCATCTTGTTCTGTCTGATTATTATATATCCTATTTTGTTTGATAGTATCAATTTTGAGGTTATAGGCAATCACTTTGAAGGCAATAAGATATACTATGATGCCCAATATGGATTGACTATCATCCTTTTTTTTTTTTTTTTTAAGACCTGTAAGGTCCTCAGTGTAGATTTTGTTGGTTTTGTTCCATATTGTTTTGATCAATTCTACTACACCTGATGATATAGACAACTCAATTTAAAAATAGCAAGAGGCACAATGGTAACCACTTTTGATCACCTGGTATTCTATTTTTGCATCACATGCTATGCCCATCCTTCTGTTCTAACTGATTCTGTTTTGCTTAGTCACATTTGTCTTTATTCTCTTCAAAAAAGTAATAAGAACTATGAGAGTAATAAAACCCTAAAAGTCTAATTGTTACTGTAAAAAAGAGAGGACAGTAAGGGGGACTAAGGGATATAACCACAGGTATGTTCGAGAGTGTAGGATGGAAAACCATGTAACTGAGCTTTTGTTGGGTCATTGAACGGAACTGTCTCCAGTTTCACTGTATGAATGTTCACTTTATATGCTTTAATTTAGTGATATGGACAACTGTTTCTAGGAAGATAATGTGTAGCCTGTTAACTGGTGATTTCGTACTGTATATATTTTTTCGAGAAATACTGTATTATTTGTACCCTTTTACTGCAGTGCTTTTTATGTCCTTTTTTTCTTCTCTCTTTAAATTAAATAAAAATAAAAATAAGAAATTTAATTTCAATATTTGTTTAGTCACATTTAATTGGATATTAAAGAACTAAGCAAATTTCAAATTATTCCCACTGTCAGCTATTTATTAAGATGTGTAAGTAAACCAGTACTTTATTTCTAGTTTTCCCATTGTATTCCAGAAAATTGTTAGGTACAAAGCACTTCATTTTTGTACAATTAATATCTGAAACTCAGTGTTAATGTGGGAATACAATAAGATCTGAAACAGCTTCCCCTTTCTTGCTCTGCCTGTCCCTTTGCAGTTAGTGTTCCTGCTCCTTGTCTAAGTTGGGCCACTTTAGATGCCTCCTAATAAATGCAATCTTGCAGTATTTATTGTTTGTACCTGATTTATTTTATTGAATATAACATCTTCTACGTTTGTCCATGTTGTCCCAAAGGTATAATTTTCTTATCTGTTAAGACTTAATGATACTCCATGTGATACATGTGTCAGTTTCTTTATCCAGTTATCAGCTGATGAATACTTGAGTTTCTTCTATATTTTTTGTTGTTATGAATAACACTGGAATGATGCTGTATGCACAGAAGTCTCTCAGCATACCAGTTTAGACCACATGTTGTTCTATTTTCAACTCTTTAGTCAAGTATCATCTAAAGCAGAATCTTTATAATGAATAGAAAACATGTGTATATAGGTTATGATTTGAAGATCAATATTGCCACATTTCAGTGAAAGGTATAGTGAAATTTTATATTATATTGTGTACATATTTTATAAAAGGTTTATTCAATTATACTAAAATGTTGAAGTATGTACATATTGAGACATTCATGATTCTTTCATGACTCATTGCCCTTTTATATAACCTCTACTAGAATGTTGAAGCTCATTTGATAGGAAATTGATATATTCATTTAGCATATTTTATTTATTTATATTTTTCTAAATTTTATTAAAAGAAAAACTAAACAAAACAGATAATGAGTAGGAATAATACATTCATTCAAAGAAAAAATAAACAGTAAGAAATCATTAGTTAATGTTTACATACTGTTTGCTTACAAACAGTTGTTCAAGAAACAAAAGTGGAACACATAAAGTGGGAATTCAAACAGAAAGACTGCAAACAGTTCTGTTTAACTATCCAGCAAAAACTTAGTAATATTGTTATCAATCCTATACACTTAAACATACATGCAGTTATCCATATCTTCATTTATGTTGCGATTAAACAAACTAAAGCAGGCTAAAATCATTCTGAACAAAGAATAATAGCATTGCTGAATTTCACTTCATGACACTCTCAGATCAGCAGTGGGTACTGTAGTGTCTTTGTTTTTTTATTTTATTTAAAGAAAAATAAAACAAAACAGAAAACAGGTAGGAATAATACATACTTTCAAAGAAAAAAAAATAAACTATAAGAAATCACTAGTTGATGATTACAGATTGTCCTTTTACAAATAGTTATTCAAGATACAAAATTGGAGAATATAAAGTAGGAATTCAAACAGTGAGATAGCAACCAGTTCTGTTCAACTATCCAACAAAAACTTAGAAATATGCTTATCAATCCTATACACTTAAACATACATGCAGTTACCAATATCTTCAATTATGTTGAGATTGAACAAACCCAAGCAGGCTAATATCACTCTGAAAAAAGAATAATACTATTGCTGGGATTCACATTATGACATTCCAGGATCATCACTGGGTACTTTAGTGTCTCTTTTTCTTTGAAGTATTTGTTCATTTCATAATGTGTCATAAGATGAGTTCTCACAAACTGTTGATAAGTTCTACACATGCATGAGTCTTAACATGTATTTCTATCCTTTCTATATTAGAGGAGGAACAAAACAAAGCAAGACACAACAAAAGAAAACATATTCCTATAAACACATGAAACAAAAAAGATAAGTAAGACCACTGTACAAGGAGTTCTACCATAGTTCCTGTGTTGTCTCTTGTTATCTTCAGTAGAATTGGCTATATTATCAGACATAGTATAATTGAATATATCAGTACATAACAGTATTAATAAAAACACAACTTTGTATATAGTATAAAACTTCAAAAACAGGGAATCATAGTGCTTCTTGTCATCTTCAGTGTACTTGCCTATACTCTCAGACTTGATATTATCAATCATATCAGTTTTGAATAAAATCCGTTGATACCAAACAACAATCAAACAAACCAGATTTAACTAAGATCAGTCATGACAAAACAGTAAAAGTCATACAGGGCTGCAGATTAAGTTAATAGGAAATTAAAGATGATTAATGTGCTATATCCTGATGTTTTTGGGATAGCTACCTGTGCTCTCAAATCTAATACAAGTAGACAAACTGGGACAGAATAAAATCTATCTAAGCAGAGTGGTGCAAGTAAAGTGGGTTGTAAATCCTGATACAATATCTTCTGACATCTTTTTAAAGACTCTCCCTCCCCTTTCACTTCTCCAGGGTACACTGTGCATTTTTGGGTCTGACCAAAACCCTTAGTTTTAAATTGGGGGGGGGGCTGCTGTTTACCTAAGTGTTTCTGAACCTTCTCTCTCCTGGACTTGATCTCTAATTGTATTCCTTTACCTATTAAAGCCTGTCTTTCCAACCTATCCACAAATACTGGTCTAGTTGCCTCCATTATTCTCTTTCTCTGTCAACAAGAGCATTGTTTTCTCATATTTGATTTTTAGTCCATGTACTCTTTTTCATGTTAACTATATTTCCTAAAGATAGCATCTCGGTGGACCCTACCTCCTGATTGAGTCTATGTTTCTTTTTTTTTAATTTAGTGTATCAAAGCCATCTATATTAGAGATTATAAACAACCTTCTCCACCTTATTTCTGTTAATGCTCTTTTTTTTTGCCACCAGTTGTCTGTTTCTCTTCATCATTCTGTTTAATGCCCCATTCACTGAGCCCTCTCTGCCACTGTTCCTGGAATCCTAGTACATTTCTCTTTCTTAGAATGTCCTGCAGTATTCTCTGCAGAGTTGGATTTGTGGTCGTGAATTCCCCAAGTTCTTCTTTGTCTTGGAAGCATCTTGTTTCTCCATTAATTTCTGAAGACAGTTTTACAGTATATATCAATCTGGGCTGGAGATTATTTTCTTTGAGGGCTTGGAATATTTCACTCCAGTCTTTTCTTGACTTGATGGTTTGTGTCGAGAAGTCTGCCATTATTCTGATGGGCCTTCCTTAATAGGTTATCTGTTTCTTTTCTGTAACAGTTTTTAAGATTCTGTTCTTATATTGAATTTCTGGGATCTTGATTATTGTATGCCTGAGTGTAGCTCCGTTTTGGTTGTGGGTGTCTGCAGTTCTGTATGCCTCATACATCTGAATATCATTTCCTTTTCCTATGTTTGAGAAGTTTTCATTATATTACTTCTGTGAATAGCCTTTGTAATTCTTTTGTTTGTACCCTGTTCTTCATTTTTTATTCTTAAGTTATGGATCCTCTTGTTGTCTTAGCCTTTGTATTGTTACTGCTTGTTTCCTTGTTATTTTTAAAAAAGTTTTCCCCTTTTGGGGCTGGGGATTTAGCTCAGCGGCATAAGTGCCTGCCTTGCAAGCAGGCAGTCATGAGTTCGATCCCTGGTACCGATAAAAAGGAAAAAGACCCCCCCCCAAAAAAAAAAAAAAAAACAAGTTTTCCCCTTTCATAATCCCACATTGCAAAACTGTCCACCAGTTTGGATAATCTATCCTTAGTTTATTTCAAGCAGTTTTGCTGTCTTTCCATAGAGTTTTTAATTTCCTAGTAATCTCTTTGAATCTGCTTCATGTATTCTATATTTTCTTTATGTTCTTCATCAAATGGTTCTCTCCTTTGAGTTCCTCCATTCTTCCATCTGTATCTTCTTGAAGGGCACTTAGCATCTCTTTTATTAATCTTCTTATATCTTGCTTTACTTGGCTGAATATTTCACTTTTGAACTTGTCTTTGAGGTCCTGAAGATATCACTTTATATGTCCACTGGTGCCATGTCTGATATTGCATGTTTGCTGTTCTCATTCTCCTTTGTATTTACCTGTCCTGGGTCAATGTTCTCAGTTTTGGGACCTGGGGACATTTTCTTGTTGCTTCCTCTTTCCATCTTTTTTGTTTCTTCCAGGAGGCCCCGGTTTCTTTCTTTGTTGGTTACAATTTTTCTGAAGGATGCTGGCTAGGTGACCCTTCCCACTGCAGTGTACTAGTGAGTTCCAAACAGTGGCAGAGTATGCTGTCCTCTCCTCTCTGGATCACTCAAGCTGCTGATGCCTTCACTGTATTATTGTGTGATGCCTCCCCTCCAGGTCAGTCAAGCATCTGAGGCTTTCACTGTTAGTGTGCCCGGCTGCCTTAAGGAATTGATTTCAGATAACCTATTGGGTCTCAGCCAGGTCATGTGACCCAGGCCAAGCTCACTCCACCAATCCCATTTGGGAAAGGAACAACTGACTGAAGTTACTGCTACCTCTTGTATTTACCAGTCCTGTTTGGTCCAAGAACATTATTTGTGGGAGCCCCCTCTTCTGTACAATGACTCTATACACATCACTCATCACAGGGAGATGCAGGCTTCCTGCTAGCTCAGCTCTCTGTTCAGCTCGTCGACCCCTGAACTCAGTGTAACTGTGTTTCCAGTGAGTCAAAGTAGAGGGATTTCAGATAGCTTGGTAAATCACCGCTGCACAAGTTTGGGTGCTGCAGCGTAAACACTGAACCTTTAGCTGTTCCAGTAGTAGCATAGGGACTGTATGTTTGATTAGTTCTTCTCACCTTAGCTTCTTCTTGGACAGAGAAGTCATCTCCCTCTGTTTGGGACTCCCCATGCTGGATTGTTGAATTCTAAGTTGACTATCTCAGTTAGCCTCTGGAGCCTACTGTTATCTATCTGCCATCTTTGCTCCTGAAGCATATTTTTATTTTAAGAAACAAAAAATGGATAAAAATGATGCAGAGTTTCTAAAAATCATAGGGAATTAACACTAGTTAATATATTACATATTGTTATCTTAAAAGAAGTTGTTTAGATTTAAAGATTTAGGCATAAAAAATGAACAAACAAGGGAACCACAAACTGTCCATTTTGATGAATTAACAAAAGTTAGTAGTGTAGTTAACTATCTTGTATATGTATGTATGTGTGTGTATATATATATGTGTGTATATATATATATATGTGCGTATATATATATATATATATATATTTCTTTTCCTTTCATTTTCTGAATATATATTGTACATTTTGTATCTTACTTACTCTGTTGGGTTTTTCATACACCAGTAAGATAATACAATAAAATAGCAAGTCTGATTTATCTCACTTATGAGTATGGCACTAGGTTGTATGTAGCTATTTACCTGTAATAGCCTTGAGTTTATCCTTCTTTATAACTGAATAATACTCTGTTGTATAAAAACACCACATCTTTTTTATCTGTTCCACAATTGATAGACTGTGGGTTGTTTCCAAGATTTAACTATTACAAATTGTGCTGCTATAAACAAAGATGCACATATATCATTTTCTCATGCTCCTGTACTTTCATCTATGTCTTCTCTATATTGAGTAACTCCTTGATTAACCTTGACATTTCTTTCTTTACCTGAAAGATTATTTATGATCTAATTTCTTTTTAGCCTCTTTAATTTGTTTGTTTATCTCACTTGCTATCTCTTCAGAAATCTCAGGTGCATGACTTCCATATCTTCTATTTCAGTGTCTTTTGTACTGGTTCTAGATAGGTTGGGGTTTGAGATTACATTTTGCTTTTTCATTTAGTCATTTTCAACTTTTCATTAATATTTTGGCCTTTTCAATCCCACTAGCCTAAACTGTCTATTGTTTCTATCTTAGGGTCCGATTGTGTGGCTCACATTCACCCAGTTATTGGCTCCTACAGTGTAGGAGAGGGGCCAATCAGCTGAATTCCTCCTGTGGGGCTAGATCGTTGAGTTCTTTATTCTTCCTAGGCTGACTGACTAGCATATGAATATTGATGTGATCCTTATCTTGTGTTGTTACTGTGGCTTCAGACTGTTGCAGGTCCACAGATCCACCTGTCTGTAGTGTGCACCTCACCCAGGACACTACTTTGTCACTATGGTTTTCATAAGCTCACCTTTGGCTGGGAGGAGGACACACTGGTGCCCTTGCCTGTCTTCCCAGCATTCTCTATGTGGAAGTAGAGCTTACTGTTGGTCTTACCACCTCTCCAATGTCCTCTGCATGGGTGGAGGGTTTGCCAAGGCTCCTGCTGACCCACTGAGGTCTTCTGCTCATCGGGGCTCACTATACTCTCCTCAGCCAGTCAAGGTCCTCGAGGTAGGGAGAGGGGTTACCAAGGCTCCCACCAGCCCACCAAGGTACTGCAGATAGTGAAAATGGTCACTCATGCCCTTTGGACTGCTGATGTCTTCCAGGTGGATGGGGACAGGGTTGCCAACACTCCTGCCACTGCTAATATCATATGGATGGTGGAGAGGGGTGGCTGATGTTCCTGGGGGCTACTGAGGTTCTCAGTGGGACGGGAGAGCAGCTAGCATTCTCTTTTGAATTTAGTATATCTCTATCTTTTCTTATTCTATTATTTCCCTCTTTCTTTCAGCTACCTCCTGCTGATCTCCTTCTCTCCTGCAAAAGTAGTCCACATCTTAGTTTGCTGCTATCTCAACTTCATTTAAATATTTTATAATATTTACTTATTTATTTATTATTTGCCTATTTACTTATTTGGTTTCTCATGTAGTGTTTATTTTTCTGAGTCTGGTATATTTCCTTTAATATTCTGGTCTCTAGTTCCATCTATCTTCCTATAAATAACATGATTTCATTCTTATTTTTCACTGAATATTTTTTCATTTGGCATATATCTATGCACACATTTTTAGTGATTCATTAGTTGACAGGTATGTAGTCAATTTTCACAGTTAACTAATATGAATTGTACTGCTACAGCCATGGCTATGTATGGATTATTATGCTATGCTGACTTTAATTCTTTCATCCATATACTAATAAATTATACAGTAAAATCAAATGGTATTTCTATATTTAGCTTTTGAGGAATATCCAGAATAATTTCCACAGCATCTGGAGAAGCTCACACTTCCACAGTGAAGGAAGAGCCCTTCAGCTCAGCATCCTTGCTAGCATTCATTGCCTTTTTTGTACTTGGTGATAGTCATATTGCTGGGTTGACATGGAATATCACAGTAGTTTTGATTTTCACTTTTCTAGTAGCTAACAAATCTGAGTAATTTTCTTTAATTCCTATGGGATATTTTTTTTTTCTTTGAGTTGTGCCTTATCATTTGACCACTTGTTGACTGATTTTGGAGGAGTTAATTTATGTCTTAAAGGACAAACTAAAGCAAGGTGGTGTAGAAAATACTATGAAATTTCATAATAGGATAAATGTCATGGACCCACAGAGGTAAATCAAACTAAAATGGCTAAGTTTTTATTTTGAAAGGTATCATGTAAATATAAAATTTAAAACTTCATGAAATGCTAAGATGGAAAATTCACTATCTGTCTAAACTATCTGTCTACACCTGTCAGTATTCTGGTGATTCTTAAACAGAGCTTTGTAGATGCTTGGCCATCAACAACATTGGAGTAATCACTACCCAGAGACAATAGTAGCATTAAGTTAACATTGTACAGACATCAATAAATTGAAGACTGCTAAAATACTTTAGTTTGACTCATTAATTGGAATTGTTTTATTCTGGGTTGTTTGATTTTATTGTCTGTGATAGTATGAAGAGATATTTTGAAGAAAACAAGACATCACAATAGCTAGTGCTGATTTAATATCATCTTGTTTTGAAGTCCCATCAACCTGTTGTTCTTCTGTCTCCATTGGTTTTATCATGTTGCATCTTATTGGATTTTATTATATGTGATAGTGTAAACAAAATTTTTATAGGAAAAAATAATATAGAAACCATTATTCATTTTCTTTTAGCTGGTTCTAAATACCCTGTAATACATTCATTCTCTTGAATGGTTTTACACTGTCTTGGTATGTTTGATGCTATAGTATACGAAGTTATACTCAAATATTTCAAGGAAAGAGACACTATGGTAACTACTATTATGTCAGGTTATCTGGTGGTGAAACACTATGTTGCTTAAATTGTTCTGTTCTGACCTGTGTTGTTATGTTGTTATGTCCTCTTTTATCTCAGTCTCCCTTTTTTAAAATTATTTTTTATTATTTTTTTTATTAAGGGAAAAATAAATTTAAAAATAGCAGGATATATTATAGTAACTTTTTTGTTTTCTTATTAACCTGATTTGAATCCCTGTATTGCTCTCACCATCTTGTATTGACTGGTTTTTCTCTATTCTGTTTTGTTTGATAGTATCAAGTTTGAGGGTATAGGCAACTACTTTGAAGGCAATAAGATTCACTATGATGCCCATTCTGGCTTGACTATTATCTTCTTTTGAAGTCCTGTAAGGTCTCCAATGTTTAGGTTTTATTGGTTTTGTTCTGTACTGTTTTGTTCAATTTTATTATACCTGATGATATAGGCAACTCTTTTTAAGATGCAAGAGGCATTGTGGTAACCATTGTTGATCACTTGGTATTCTGTTTTCACATCATGTACTATGTCCATCATTTTGTTTTGACTGAGTCCATTTTGTTTTGTCACATTTGGCTTTATTCTCTTCAAAAAATGTAATAAGAACTGTGGAAGTAATAAAACCCAAAATGTGTAATTGTTATTATAAAAAGGAGAGGAAAAGAAAGTGCTCTAAAGGCTATAACTGCATGTATATTTAAGTGTGTAAGATAGAAAACCATATTACTAAGTTTTTGTTGGATCATTGAACACAACTGTTTGCAGTCTCACTGTCTGAATGTCCACTTTGTATGCTTTAATTTTGTAACTTGAACAACTGTTTATAAGATGGCAATATGTAATCTATTAAATAGTGATTTCTTACTGTTTTTTTTAATTCTGTATTACTTGTACCCTTTTACTGTTTTGTTTTGATTTTTTTCTCTTTAAATAAAAATATTAAAAGAAATAATAACTTTAGTTTATAAAGTGAGTAACAGAGATGTTAAAATACAAAAGTGAGCAATTGAAACAACCCTAATATATCCTAATACTCGTAATTACATAAAAAAGGAAGTAATGGACTCAGAAAGATGTTGGTGTATATACAATACACCGTCTTACATCTATTAGTAATGTACAGCATGAGTTTTACAAAACATGAGCTTCTGCACAATTTAAAATCTTAACCTAAAAGATCAAGAAAATGCTATCACTATGCCACACCAGCAATTTAAAAGGGGAAATGAAGAATTAAAATAATTATACATGAAATGCAAAGTTAACATAAAACATTAACATAAATTTTTGTTATAAAAAATTCCCAAAGAGAACCAACTTATAGTCAAGTTCTTTGAAGCTATAGAGATTTGAATTCAATATTAGTGGCTAATTTCCTTAAATAGAAAAAGTTTAATGTTAAATTAATGTGAACATTATAGTAGAATATTTTTATTACATCATTTTATGACAAACAATGATACTGTGGTTAATTTCCTGGTATATTTTATTGAATGTACTAAGAATGATGTGTCTACCATGAGAATATCCACTTACAGTCTCTTCATCAAAGACCAGAGGAGTCGAATCAAGTGTTCACAGACACACCACTCCTCTCTAAATAAACCCTGTAGTAATTAGGTATGCATGATGAGAAAATTTCACTGGGCTATGAGAAGGGCACAGGCAAGACATGCTTGAAAACATGTCCTGAATTTTAATACTTTGGAAAGAAAGAATTCAGTGTTCAACACAGTATATGTTATTGTTAAGATTATATCCTTCTAGTCATATACATGTAGAATCTGACTTGTAATCCCTTTAAAACTAACATCATGCAATAATAATATAGTATATTTTATGATGTGCTTAAATAAAATATTTGTGGTAAATACATTTCAGAAAATGAATGCAACAGTATAAAGTCATCATAATAATTCTGATAAAAGAGTAAATAAATATATTTTAAAGTTTTTGAAGACTTTTTTCATTTTTATTGATTTTCATTTTTCCTTAACTCACACTATTTTATTGATAATGTGTATTATGGTTGAGATGTAAAATAGCCCTCAAATATCTCATGTGTGTAGAGGTAGAGTTTCAGAATGCAATTGAATCTTTGTGGCACTACACTCATCAATGAATTCATAACTTAATGTGCTATTAAGAAGTGGGACCTGGTTGGAAGAGGTGATCCCCTATAAGAAGAAAGGGAAGGGCATAGTCCCCAGATCCTCCCTTTCTTCTCTGCCATGGATGTAATGAGGTGAGCAGCCTTCCTATACCATGCATTTGCACCATACTACTTCTACCTTGTAGCTATCCAACCATGGACTGAACCTACTAAAATCATAAACCAAAATAAACTTTCCACGCTTTAATTTGTGAGTGTCATGCGCCTTGTCCCCGTGACATGGAGTGATTAATACAATGCCATTGCATTTAATTAAGGATAAATTTTAAAGAAAAACATTTTTTAAATGACTTAGCAATGTGAACACCCATGCAACAGACCTTGATTTAGGCTTCCTGTATGCCCCATAGCAGGAAAGTGATAGTTGACCCACTCCCAGATTCCACCTTCTCTGTCAGGTTCCTAGTAAAAGAAGGAACCCCTGTCAATGACTGGGTAGGTGGTATTAAAAGTGCTTAGGTAGTTTTGCCTCTAATATTATTCCTCCATGTATTGTACATTATTGAATCTAAGACTTTAGTATAGTACTATGCATCAAATAGGGTAGTCACAATTGCCCAAGAACCCAAAAGTAAAACTACTTAGTGCTTTTACCATTTCTTCTTTTGATTCACTTCGTATGGCTTCTGTGCCTGCAGAGTTGGAATTTCACTCCTCAGGGGATTCATACCTTAATGGAGCACTGAGTAGGAGTCACACTTAGCCACGAGAAATAACATCCTTCTGTCATTTTGAACTTCTTATATGCATTCAGCAGCACAAAAGAAGATTTTTTTTTTTTTTGGTCTTTTTCATTTTTATTGGTACCAGGGATCGAACCTGCCTGCTTGCAAGGCAGGCACTTATGCCGCTGAGCTAAACCTCCAGCACCTAAAAGAAGATTTAATATCTTAGAAAACTAATTGGTCATAATTAACAAGAAGTAGGTCTGCTTTTACATTTATTCTATAAGATGACTTATGCTCTTTGTTCATGCTTCCAAATCAAATTCAAGTAGAAAGAACATTATCTCTATCTGAAAGTTAATAAATATCTGCAAGCCACGCCTTTCAGGAATAATGATTTGTTTTAACATCATTGTATAAATTAACAGAGATAGAAATTGAAGGTGAACAAAATTTGTAGTGAAAAGTGTAACCCATAGATGGTCATTCAGCACTCTAAATCCAAATTTAGTGGTGAGTATCAAAGATTATCCCACCAAAATGTCTCTCCTAAATCTTGCATTAGGAAGAGCAACCTTCACTGAGGGGTATCTGTGTTTATTAATTAAGAACTTGCTGCTCAGATAGGAGGGCAGCCTCGCTCTGAGTTCCATCAGGGTGTGCTTCAATATTTGGTCAGGCAAGACCTTCCAACTCTAGACAATGGCTCAGCAAGGCCTGGATAGACGAAGTCAGGGAGCGTTTCTAGCATGGCTGCTTCAGGAGATGGCACAGTGATATAACCATTCTACTCAACCATTCTCTCTAGGAAGCATGTTAATTTGGCAGTGGTGGCCAGATATTCTCTGTTAGGTCAATGTAATTAGTAGCTTTCCCCTTACCGGGATGGAATATGATACTCACAATTTAAAAGAGAAGAGACTTCATTTAGTTTAGTTTTGGCTATACTATACATGGTAGGCAGTCTTCAAAAAAGGAAAGCCATGACAGAAAAGCAGAGCAGAGCCAGGCTTCTTAGTTCATAGCAGACAGGAAACAGAGCAGGGGAACACCACCAAGAGGAAGAGGAAGAGACCCAAGGTCAGGCTTCCAGACCCACTGAGCGTACGCAAAGGTGTGCTAAACCAATCCTTAATAAACCGTTGGCCCTAGGCCCTACCGTCTCAACATCTGAGTCTCAGAAAACCTAACTCAGTACTGTGCTCTAACCAACCGACCCCAGATTCATTGTTCCTCACAGTGAGTATGCAGGATATCTTCACTCATTGATGAATTCATTTATTTTACATAAATATCCAAATATATATTTTTAGATTCTGTGGCAGGGAGCAGACTGTATTAAAGACAGCATGTTGAATGCATGGGTAAGTACCTTGCTTTTAAGACATTAAGAGAAAAACCAAGAGATATGAGATCATCACTAAATATCCAAGGAAAATGTACTTCTAATATTCTTATTGGAAAAGTAATGTTTTATATTCAATAATAGAGTTGTTATTTTATGGCCTGATATAGGTCATAAGTAAGGAATGATATTTTATTTTCAAAATGTGGAACAGGATGAAAACAAGCAGAGGACACAAGTATGGTCTCTGAGTTTTTTTGACAGATCTAGACACATAAAATTAGATTAATGTAGCTCAGTGGCATATGTTCCTCGCAGCTGGCAATTGTGAGGACTGAGTTCGATCTCCAATAGCAAAAAGAAAAAAAAATTAGTTTGTGTTTCTCACTCATTTATAAATAGAATATACAAATTATTTGTTTTAGTAGGTCCAAAGTAATTGCTCATTGTCAGAAAGTTTTAAAAACTGAAAATACAGAGCAGTCATTGTAAAGCAGGATGCATACTTAAAGTGGAACTTGACTTTCCCATTAACATAGTGCCATATTCTTGTGTCTGATACCCTTGACTACAGTACCTACACTTCCAACCGTTCTGCTTTAAGGCTGCTGGTACTCTTAACATGTCGCACGAGTCCCACTCTGCTTTCTGTCACAATGTAATGTATTTTCTGATCTCTGTTCTTTGCAATCTCAAAGCCTCTAACCTTTCACTTAGCTCTACATGTGAAAAATTTGAAGAAATATTTCATTTTTTGTTATCATCTTTGCAAATAGTTTGGTTCTTGGTTTTTGTTTTTTGCTTTGTTATTTGTTGTTGGTGACAGTGTTTTTTCTGCCTCAGAAAACAAATCTCCTACCATTGAACTGTCTGAAGACATGTCACAGAATCTGTTTTCTCTCTCATGTCCAGTACATAAAGACCAACTTCCACAATATTTTAGGGAAGATATTATAATGCATTAATACTGAAAAAAACAAATAAATAACAAAGTTGAACATATACAATTACAGACTACTCCCTTTCCTAGTTACTATTTATATCACTGGTTTATAAGCTCATAAGTAATTTAAAAATGTCTCATAGCTCAAAAAAAACTTGAACAGTTCATTTGTTTAGAAGAGCATGCAATGCACTCCTTGCACCAGTGATTTCAATTTTTTGCTTTCTCTTCCTTTTTTGCTTTTGTTAAGGTTTTTAAAATATTTTGTCACATAACATTTATGTATACTTATGAGATGAAATTTAATCTTTTGATTCACAGATAAATTGTATGCCGACTGACTAAAAGTATTTAGCATATTCACCAACTTATAACTTTGTCATTTCTCTATGGTGAATATATTCAAATTCTCCTTGTTGAGACACATAATCTATTATTGTTAATATGTAAAAGCTTTTAAAATAACAAATATGATTCCTTAAAAAAATTTCAAACTATTCTAATTTTTCATTTCTTTTTCTGTCATCCTTACTAAGTTGTATTTTCACAGGAATTTATCAGTTTATATATGGTCAAATTCTCATTACAATTATTCATATCATCTCTACATATCCTTTTGATACTTGAAGATTTGTAGTCCTGCTATAATAGCATCATTCCTTCATTACATAATTTATTTTGTTCTCATTATATCAGTTTGCTAAATGTTCATCTATGTTACTATTATTTTCAATTAAAATTTAACTATCCTTAATTTATTCTTAATTTTATTTTGTTAATCATTGTTTTGTTTATTATTTCTTTTGGTTTTCTAAATAGAATATTTTAAAAGACACAAAAATTTGTATGGTTACACATCTGATTAAAAAATTAAA
Source organism: Cavia porcellus (assembly GCF_034190915.1). Taxonomy (NCBI): domain Eukaryota; kingdom Metazoa; phylum Chordata; class Mammalia; order Rodentia; family Caviidae; genus Cavia; species Cavia porcellus. The sequence goes on along the minus strand of NW_026947513.1, from coordinate 41,132,702 downwards.
ATCTTGTCAATGTAATTACATTTGAAAAATACAAGAGTTAGGGCTAAAAACCAGGAGAAAAATAGAAATACTTATCTTATTATCATTTTACTTGTGATTATCCATATACATTTTTAATTGTAAAATTACAAAAAGAAGGATTAAATGCATTATTTTTAAAATGTCCTTTCTAGAAAACTAAGGCTGAAAAAATTTTTGATATTTGAAGAATTTATAAGTGGAAATGAAAAACTTCCTGAGCAATGTTAACCAGCTGAATTACTCATGTAAGTATGCCAGATGTGATAACCTATGTTTGCATGGATTAACAGGCTAGCTTCAAGATGACTCAGTAACCAAATGTTACTGGTCAACACTGGAACTTGCCTGGCAGAATGAGGATCAAGAAAATGAGAACTTTCCTTCCCAAGTAAGAACGTGTGTGTGTCACAAAACACCTTCTCTCACTACCTGCTGATATGTCAGCCAGCTCTGTTCCTTTCACATGGTGATCCAGGAAGGCTGCTGTCTTCCTGCAGGAATTCGGGTCCTGAAGGAAATGGAAGGAACAGAAGACAAGCACATCGCTTCTCGTTGAGGACATTTCTCTGAATGGCAAAGCGCGTTTCCGCTTGTATCTTATAAATTTGATCTTAATGAAATATCTTTTGCTGTGTCTGACCAGTCACCACATGTGGTTGTTATTCTTTTCCCAACAGTTGTTAACTACAGAGAAGCCACAATGTGAGAATGCAAGTCAAGGGCAGGAAGCATCACTCTCTCCAGGAAATCAAAAGAACAGAAAGGAGAAAAAGTTGGAAGAGGTTGCCTTGAGTTAGATGAAGCAGGTTTGGAGACGGTAGACAGTATTCATTTTCATTTGCAAAATATAGAAAAAGCTATAAATTATAATGAACCATTAATAGAATAATACATCGAATGGCCTATATAATACAAAAATATATCAAGTTGACAAAAGCTGTGTAAAGCTAAATTGGCATGATATTACTTTTTAAATATTTATTTATATTATGTAAATAACCATAGGAATAAAACTTCTACGAGGAAATACAGCAAGTCCCACCATGGTTTAAAGTATCTGTCCTAAAATATTTCACAGTCAGAATCAATAATTATACAGAAATTCAGCTGATCATTTGAAAGCCACATGTTAATCTCTGTGATTTAAGTTCAAATGAAAAAAATTCTGAGATTCAAGATAAACAATATTTATGTTAGAACTTTACGAAATTTTTTTGAAATAACAATGACTTTAAATTTATCTTGTAAATCTTATAAATAAACCAATTTTAGTATTTTCTCATCATTATTGCATCATTAACTCTGCCATCTCGAAATGGCAATAAGTTCAAATGTAGGAGAAATGATTAATCATTGGTGTTAGCACTATATGAAACACTGGTTGACGAGCTGCACTACGGAGAAATACAAGTCAGCCTGGTGAGAAGCCATCTGTATTGCTGCCCAAATCTTTAAAATCATCTTCCCCAGTGTCTTTATTACAGTGTTCAGTCAAAATGCAGCCGAAGCTTTACCACTAGGATATTATGGGTGTGTCACGAGTTCTCATGACATGTTTTTATTGTTCCCTGAAGCATCTTGGGGTTAATCGTAATGGTAGGCATATTTCTATATCTACTTAGAAGTCACAAATGTTTTAAAATTTTTAAAATATCTGAAAAAGAGCAATAACTAATATGTCACTCTAAAGCCAATCAGAAAACTAAAAGCAATAAAACAATGAATTGAATGTTCCTCTTAATATAAAATCAACAACTCTTCTGTGTTCATGTGGCCTGACTGAAAACAGTGGAGCATTTTATTAGATACTACCAACCTCTAATTCCAAAGACTGTATATAAATGTCTAATGAGAACTGTTTTGTAGCTACTATCTCTACATTTATATTGATCAATAAATAATATTTTTCCAAATTTTTTGTCTTTTATGTTCTTTCCATGTTTTCTGGGATATTTAAAACTTTATAACTGTGCTTTTTCATAATAGACCATTTTCTAATACATAAAGTTTATTTGTAAAAAAATCCTCCAGTCATGTTCACTCATAACAAAGCAATAGCAGTGTTTAATGTCAAATAATTAATCCAGATTAAATTGTTTTCTAGTTATTTTGATGTGTAATTCAAAGTAGCACCTACAATTATCATATTTTTTTTTGCTTGATATATTCTAGACTCACGCCATCAGTAATGAACCCGTCACCTAGTCAGTTATTTGTTGAAGAAGCCATTATCCTCACCTATACATTTTTCGTGTGCTGAATTTGACCGCTCCTTCACATTATCACTTACTATCCAGCTCTTGCATGTTCTCTAAGTTGCTTGTTAGATGTTTGATTACATTCAGATTTAAATTTCAGGCAAAAGATTCCCTATAGGCCATTTTTGGGGTCTATCTTCAACAGATGACAGTGATGTTACTCTTCCCAATTATAAACACAATAATTTCATCAGTAAGTTCAGATTTTGATGATCTGCTTTATTAGATATAAACTTTCTCTTTAAGTTTTTGCCCTACTTATTTTGAATCAGTTGAATATTGTATGGGAAATCTATTATTTCATGAGACATTACATAGTGGTAAAGTTTTTATTTGTATTATGTCTTCTGAACTTATTACTTGGAACTACTCTATGAAGAACACATCATCAAACAACTTAATGTGCATTTCATTATGAGCTTGGAAGAAATATGCTCAATATATTGTTAGTAATTTATTTCTCATTGCCTTTCAAAGAAAGTCCCTAAATGATTCCCTAATGTTTACTATCATCCCATACATATAATTTTAGTGTTCCTGAGGTATTTTAATCTATCTCAATTACTTCTTTACATCGAATTTGTCTCATTCTTGATAATTAATCGATTTTTCCTAATGGCTTTTTGAAGAAAGTCTAGCAATCTGTCATAACTTACTGGCCTTTTAGATAGATAACTTCAGCTCATCCTCACAAATTTTATGGTTTAGCCATAAAATTTTGTTATTGATATATATGTTACTGACAAATATAAGCGTGTTCTTAAATATTCAAATATATAAAGTTTTATGTTTAATCAGTTAGTCAAATAACATACTATTTATTTCAAGGTTAGTCAAATTTACATTCATGTTTGTCAATTTTTACACTGATTTGAAGTGAATTTCTGAAGGTGTAATTTGCCACTGTTAGCTACATAGGGTTAACGGTAGGAGTAATAGTTATTAATTGTGGAGCTTAAATCATTACATATTTTCTTGATATTGCAAATACTAAATGGACTGGTAAACTATTCCACAGGACTGTGAAGTCTCAAGTTTGACAATTTTTAATCAATTTATTTTGGAACTATTTAACGAATACCAGACAAGCTTATATTTACCAATTTTTCCTACTATAATTTTATTTTGCTATATAAACATTATTTTAGTCATATATGAGTGCAAATATAGGTACATAGATAGGTGATAGATAGATAGATAGATAGATAGATAGATAGATAGATAGAGATGGTTTCCAGATAAATTGTAAAGTATTTTTATTTTATGAAATAAAATAAGTGAATCAACAAATGAGTAAAAAATAATGCTTATAAAACATAGGCAGCTTATTGGAGCTCAGTTTAGAGCTGTAGTTTAGTGGAATCACAATCAATTATGAGTTCTCTTTACTTTTTGCCATAATCACAATATTTCCTGTTTCATATATTGGGTATCAATTACTTCAGGAAAATGAAAGAGAAACAAAAACTTGAATTAGGTTAATCCATAACCATGCCACTTAACTGATCTACAATTTGGAGGAAATAATAAATATATGTTTTTCAATGTACTGATGCCAAGACAGAGATTCTATATGATAAAATAATTATGTATAAAAATGATAGAAAACACTGTATAAACCAATTCAGATATAGAAAGGAAATAATAATTACAACTCCCATTTCTTGACTAATACATTTGTGCCAAATACTGTGGTAAGTCCTCCTTATTCAGGAATCAAAGTTAATACAAAGAGAAGACAAAAGAATTTGGATTCCACACTAAATTTATTTTCATACCAAACACAGTGCATGATACCATAACATACTTTAAATTACATTTGCTCCCATTTAAATAATCTTTTCTATTCATTTTTGAGTCTCATGCACCATTTATACATGCTTTTTCATTAAAAAGCAACTCTTTGAATCAGTTATCCTAATTCGAATGCAGACATCTATGTGCCCTTCTGAATACACACTTGTTCCCTTCACTCACTCTGGCCCTGTCTGTCCTTCTTAAAGCCATTCTGGGAATATTCTTGTTCTGTGACACCTTCCTTTTTCTTTCAACTCTTAAATAAAATATATGCATTTCATATGAGTATCACTCAATCTTGGTTACCACAGCTGGAATTGCTGGATATTGTTCAAGATCATTACGCTGGTTTGTCTGTCTCCTACTACATTACTGAGCCTGAAATCTTGGCCTGTTGCTTAGTACAAATAAATCTCTCACTTATGTTCAAGATTCTTTATAAATTTTCCCAATTTGCATTTTCATGTATATTATCTAGATCTTCCTATGACCCTTTTTATTCATAATCTAAGTCTTTGATTTACTTAAACACTTTCTTTGATTTCACTGAGATTAAAGAATTCACATTGAAAATAGTTATGGAATTTAGAGATATTTGTGAGTTTCCTACGAGAAAAGGTAGAATTCTAGTGGACAAAAGATAAAGTTTATTCCTAGGGGTGACCAGTGAAGCTTTTTTTAATGCATGAAAGTAATACAAACTCGGGGCTGGGGATTTAGCTCAGCGGCATAAGCACCTGCCTTGCAAGCAGGCAGTTGTGAGTTCGATCCCAGTACTGATTAAAAAAAAAAAAAAAAAAAAGTAATACAAACTCATTTCATGGAAATTATTTTTAAAAATTGAATGTGTGAGTCAAACAGAAAGAGCAGGACAGGAGGATAAGGCTGGGATCTACCACATCTGTCTGCATAGTATACACAGTGTCAGTCCATGAGCTAAACAAGTAGAATGAGGGATGGAAAGGTAGAGGTAATTATGTGTGATTAACACAAAAGAGGACATTCATGATTTCTTACCTGCTGAGGGAAACCCAGAAGAGTTAATGATTAAGCATTGTTCCAATTCTCCTGTTGAGTGAACAACTAACATAGCTTACATCTGGCATAGACAGAAATGATAGGAGGGTAGAAATGAGCAGGGGATAGATAAAAAACTCATGTCTCTAAATGCACTACAAACATATGCATATGAAAAGATCCAGCAGAAAGATGAAAATGAAGTGGATGCTTGAATTACAAGTGAAGATTAAAGATAAAAGTTCAAGAACTCATTTACGTGAATATACTAACCAATATCATCAGATTACCTGCATCCCTTAGACAAGAGGCAGAAACATAAAGCTGTATTATTCAAGTCAAGCAAAGATAAGGCTAACACAGAAAGCTATTTTTCACTTCGATTTTTACTTCTACGTAGAGACCTAGTTCATTGTGGTATATTTTGGGACCATATTATTTGAAATAAAAAGGAAGTACTAAAAGATGAGAAGGGTTAGAACAAAATAATGGTGATAAGTCAGAAGAGAATTCCCATAACTGAAAGCCTAGAGTGCAAGTTCTAGAGGAGAAGATGCTAAGACAATTAACAGGAACTATCAGTATACTTTTCACTAAGTACACTTAGTGCCTGAGACCTCAGTAGTAACCAGGGAGACCACAGCATCAAGATAGCAGAAGGTGGAAAGTGGCAAGAGAAAGTTTCTGGAATTTATGTATTCAGTTCCAAAGTTTTTCCCTGCTGATTTTTACTCCCAGTATTTCAAGGTGACATGGGTCAATGAATATTTTTCCTCATTGGAAAACAGAAATTGTGACAGGGAGAACAAAGGATGCACTTAATAAACATGGTACTGAAGAGGTGAATTTTAAATTTGGCACACACTTCCTTTTTATCAAAATAAATGTTCTTTTATCACCGTCATAGTGTATATTTTTTCTTTATGATGTTGATTGAGTCATGTGTGTAGTTAAATGACATATAAACTACAATCAATTTAAATTAAATTATTTTATTTTTAGACCAGAAGCATGCCAAGCCATCTCACACAACATAATTGTGATTCACTGTAATTATATAATGCTCATATGGTGTTAAAATAATTGATAGGCTGACATTAAAGCAAAATGACTTAAACCTATCTTAATTTAAAAGCAATGATCATATTACGAATAATGAGATTAGCTTTAAATTTTGTAACTGTATCCTATAGAAAATTTATAGGTTCTCTTTCCTTCAATTTCAACAGTATTCAGAGCAAACACAAAGAGAAAACACTTTAACAACATGCCTATTTGTGTTACATATTTTAGTACTTACTGATTAAAATTTTTGTATTCAGTCTGCTGAGATTAGAAATATGTTGACTATAAATAGTAGCAATCTTTTTATGATTAGCCTATTCTTTGGTGATTTATTCGATAATAAAATAAGCCAGATTTTAGAGTTTGAAATCTGACAATACTACAGGTTTACGACTAAATTTGAAAAGACAAACCCTTGGATATCCTGGCATTACATACATTGTAGGCAGAGGCAGAGAGGATATCGTAATTTGGTCAGAAGTTTTTGAGGCAATGATTGTAAATCACTTGCTGGACTAAAACATATTTGAAAATTTTTTACTAAAACTCTACACTTACTACTTTTCAATACTAAACCTAAGGGTTTCATTTCAATAAAAATTTCCCTCAAGACACGTATCTAGAAGCAGAAAGGGAGTCATTTTTTTTTTTTTTTTTAAGTAGACCAAGTACTGTGTTGTTCACTATGGAGAGTATGTTGGAACTTAGAAAGTCAGGACTGTGGTCTGCAGAAACTTTCAGAAGTTCCGTACAACCTTCAACCGCCACTCAGACCAAAGGATTCCTGTGTTTTCCTCATGGAAATTTAAAAAAAAATTATTACAATATTAACTGTAACTGTATAACAACTAAAGTTACTTTATTTAATTTTCTTTATAATATGCTTCAAAAAATAGTCATATTTGGACTCATGGTTCTCAGACACAATTTTTTTGAAACACAGTCTTGCTACATATCCTAGGTAGACCTTGAACCCTCAATCATCCCCTCTCCACCTCAAAAATGCTGAATTAATGTGTGCACCACCATACCCAGCTGACATCAATAGATGTACCAGTGGCCTTCAAAGATTTCCGTTTCTACCAGGTTTTGTGGCCCTGGAACCCCATCACTCTGGCAGGAGGATCATAACACTGCACTTAACCTGGACAACTTGTAGAGATCTTATTGACAGCAAAAATAAATTAATTAATTACTTCTAAAATAATAAAATAGGACCTGGGATGGGTTCAATCCCCAATATCCCTCACACACATGAACGTATACACACCTCCCCACACACACATATACACATACACACAAGATTCACTGCAAATTCAGAAGAGTTTGCATTTAAATCTTTTTGACTTAGAGCCAGGGTTCTTATTTTGCAAACTCCTGAGCCTGTGCAAGCGGAGAGCAAGTGGATTTTGTGAGTACTACATCTACCCTAGGGAAGGCAGCTTGCATATGATATAAGGGAGAAAAAGAGGCATCCCTTCCCTCTTTTGCTGTCATCCGCTGCCTTGATCTGTCGCCCCTGTGCCATGTCACCCTGCCTTGAAGCCAGTGATTACGGAACAAAGCCTCCACAAAAGGTCAGCTAAACAAACCTTTCCTTCGGGTGCTGGGTATTTTGTTCAAGCAGCAAGAGAAAAATAACCACAACTTGTATGAAGATGTCACATGTAGTAGTAGTAATATTAGAATAATGAATCCAAAAAGAATAACTTTATTTTTGCTTCATCTATTTTGATTTTTTACAGTTTGAGAACTAAAATGTCAACATTCGCTGATTTTTTTAAAAAAATCAAAATGTATGTATTTCATCTTGAAATATTTAATTCTATATTGTAAATAAGAATATATGATTTCTCTGAGATACCACATTAATAATCTTTTAAATTTTAAAATGTCCAATATATCTTCATGTAACTTTGATAATTTTTTATCACTTGTTTCTCAAATCCTAAGCGAAGGACCACATGCTATAATTTGTTCATGTTCATTTTAATCTTTTAAACTTCTTAAATATATAGATTTATTAACATTTCCTTTTTACTCCTTAAAGACACATTCTTCTAATTAGTTATATTCTCTGTGAGTTTTGCAGAGCCTAGATTTTATTAATTTAATGCTCTTAGTTTTACTATGCATGTTTTCCTCATTTTCCATTTTTTGAAAGTTGATCATTAGACCTAGAAATTGAGATAGTAGTCCAGTATCATGAGAAGAATGTTAAGAGCTATAGTGTATTTTTTATCAATACATGAATCAACCTGGTTGAACTTTTGCTGATGTATATCTATGTATTTAATTATAAGATCAATTTTAAACATTTATACTTGCTCTGTCTCCAGCAAAGAGGTAAGATATATACCATTAGCTCTCAAACGATAACATTTTCAGGAAATTCCCCTGGATTTTGGTCGTAATACTCAAACAGAAAAACATTGATTATATTAAATAGTAATAATAATAAAAGCAAGCATACTTGGGCCAAGGAAAGCTGTGTTTTTGTTTGTTTGTTGAGACAGGGTTTTACTATGCAGTTCAGGCAGCTCATGATGATCCTCCTTCCACAGGCTCCAAGTCCTGGATTAGTGGCTTGACCATGACCCTGGACCAAGAAACAATATTTTACTGTCATTATTTCTCTTCTTGGGCTTCAGCCTTTTCTGCAAACCTTTACATTTAGTACTTATGGCAGGAAATACAAATCAGCTAAAGGTATAAGGTGGTAGCTGCAATTTTAATATTGTAAAGGATAGTTTTGCGAGTCATATCTTCGTTTCCTTTTCACAACAGCTGGCTCAACTTCAAGAATTAAGAAACATAAAAAAGTTAATTTGTTTTCTTATAAAATGTCATGAGTTAGCAAATGTTGAGGGTTGTGATTTTGTTAACCACAGCTGGATAAAACTTCCTGCCGAATGCTCTGACAAGATATTTTCTTCTGCGGTGAAGACTGTCCATGTATTTTATATAAAACATATATAAGGTTCAGATATTTCTAACCCACAGTATAATTTACTCACTGATTAAGGGGCAGGTCAATTAGCAGTCAAATATCTCTCATAGATGCAGCAAGTCTGGAGTTTTATTTAGAACAATTTATGACACCGCTGGCACTGCTAACATAGCTCAGTAACTATCTGTACCAAATTATCTGTACACTTCTGTTTTTATTTGCAATTATTGACCAAACCATATGGCTGAAAGTTGCCACTGTATTTTGTAACACATATTTTGAGTTACAAATCCTGCATGGATACTTTTCATAATTGTAAAGGAGGCTGTAATTTCTAAATATTTCTTAAAGTATAGCAGCAGTAACTCTGCCCCAGAAATAGGCTAATCTTTGCACATATCAAAAGTATAGAAATGGTAAAACTTCAAATTGTGCTTATGTAAAATAGAAAACAGAGTAATTTACAAGGGAATGTACAAAACCAAAGGTTAAAAATCATTTATATTCCCAGAGTACTAATTTCATGCTTAGAATCATTTAGAATATATAAACTTTTATCCTGTTAAAATTGTCAAAAATGATGAAGCCAAAGATTATATATGACAGACATTATGTTTTTATGTAGCTATAATATTTAAAATGTACCAATGTAACTGATTGAAAATTTAGATATTTGTTTTGCTATTTTTACTTCTGTTAAAATTATCACAGAAGAATATTAAAAGCAGGAAGTAAAAACAAAATAATGTTAACCTTAGGACACCAGTATCATTAACTACTCATGGTATATCAAGATAGTAAAATTATCAAACTATGAGCTTTGGTTGTCAGTTACCCTCTAGAACTATCGAGTAGTCATGTTTAACTGTTTCTTTACTTTTAAATTTAATTAGATCAAGTAATTAATTGATCACGGTTATTTTACTGTTCACTATTATATTTAAAATAATTTTATTTGTGAACATATGTAAATCTCATAATATTTAGTATTTAATGAACTTCTAGGAATGTTAATAGAGATATGACAATGTTGCCTGTTTTTAAAATTTTAAAAAAACCTATCTCATTGGTTATATATCTACACATAACCAGATTCAAGAAATAAGTTTGTTAATTTCTTTGAGGTGAGAAAAGATAAAATATTTATTAAATAGATACCATTAACAGTTAACTTTTCCTTGGAAAAGTATTTTAGGCACTATTTCCCGAGAGATAAAGCTGTAAATGAGTTATACTTTGATCTAAAAGGAGAAGACACACTTCTGAGAGTTCCATCAAGAGCAGCGTAAAAGCAAGTTCCATGCCAACTCTTTGGCATCATGGTGTGCATCTCTTCGTAGCGATGTCTCTTGATGTAGATTAAAAGCCAGTAAGAAAATTACTATCGTTTGTGTCCACCTGCTTCATGGGCCTGTGTATCAGACGGCTGATGGCACGCCTGAGAAATCTCCAGCTATACAACCTGGTACAGTCTTGATCCCTTTTCATTCAATAAAATATTCTTGCACCTGTAAACAGGACACAGTAGCATTTCTTCCTGAACTAAAAACAAGTGATTATTTTTCCCTGAGATGGCAACCTAGGCTATATTGGTTAGACTTTGTTATGTTATATCGCATTTCTGCATTTATTACATTCCATTTAGTTGGCTTTATTTTTAGTAGTAAAAAGAAGGGCTTTTAAAGCTATTTCTTTAGGGTCTGAAAAGATGAGGATCTATCTATTCTACCTCGGCAGTGCAATTACCTGTACTTTAGGCTATGAATCAGTGTTACCGAGAGGGACAGTTCTCCAAAACCACATGGTGACTCTTTAGTCTTACATGTTTAGGGACACTGGAAAGCTCGCTGAAAAGGAAGGAAAGTACGTAATTAAAATCTATAATTATAGAGCTGATATGTTCTTTGTTTACTTAGGGATTTTGGAAATGGAAAATAATATTGATTAGAGAGATCAAAGCATAATAGTCATGATTTTTGTTTTGTTTTGGTTTTTGAGTTTTGCTTGTTTGTTTGTTATTTTCTATGGGGGACAAAATTCATGGCATTGCACTTGCCAGGTAGGGGCTTATGCCTGAGCTAATCCCTGGCCAATTTTGTTCTTTTAGCATTTTAAAATTAAAAGCTAATAACATATTATAGAGTTTACGTATCAAATTACACCTTAGAATTAATTTCCCCCCAAATTAAATTATCTATAGGGTAAGCCTTGACATGATCAAAAATAAATAACCACATGTGTTAGTAATAATTATAAATTTTGTAAATTATTGTAGGAATTTATGAAATTGTATCTTTGGAATATAACCAAGAACTGGATGTACTACAAAGTGCATTCTCAGAGACGATTGCTATGCTTTCCATATTTTGGTGGTGGTGGTGGTGTCTGTGTGTGTGTCTGTCACTATTGTCTTGTTTTTGAGATTCTCTAAGATCTAGCGATTCCATACTGGTTAGGTAAAATGAAAATCTCTCTTTGTTTTCTGTATTTATAAACTACTATAAAAATCATGTCCTTGTTCTTATTTTGAGGACCAAAGTCAGGAGTAGTGCAGACTGCATTTATTTACTTTTAGCATATTTTAAAAATAAATTTATTGAGATAAAACTTCCATAGTTGAAATGTATCCATTTGGGTAACTCTTACCTGAATTCCCATACTATCATATGCTTTCTTTGTAATGCTTATATTTTTGCAGTGTTTTTATATCATCTTTTATTACAAAAATGAAATATTTATTTTATTTATTTCTTGCCTCACTGTAAAGTAGAATTTTTTTTTCCTCCTCATTTATTATTCATCATTCGGATTGAAATTTCTACTTTCTATCAGTGGTTTCTCATTTTAAATTGTCAGTAAAACCCCTTAAAGTTTTACATAGTTGAAAATACAGAATCTATCTGCTTTAAATTTATTTCTCTTTATTTTCCAGAGACTGAATGTTAAATATACTAGAAAGTAACTGCAAGAGGTTAAAATTCCCAATGTTTCTCATTTCCTTCATCTTTCCTATAAATTGACCTCCTATTTTAGCTGAAACTTACACTAATATAGAGAGATCAGTTGAACTAATATCAAACCCAATTCAGGAAACTTTTTAAAGAATTTAAATATAACATGCAACATGGAAAGGGTTACCTTCAAACCTATTAATGCATTTCTCCATTTTGCTTTCTAAAGTGAACACGAACTTTCACCTTTGTTCCTTTTGTTTTGAAGCTACACTACCATTACACACTCACACAGCTTTTCATGGGTGTCATTTTTCCTGCACGTCTAGATTTGCCTTCTCTTGGGATCTCTAGCACACTCATTCATCAACTGCAGTTTATTTTTACTGAATGGATGGCTCATAGCTCACATACCTTGAACCTGCTGTTGTGTGATTTTTCTCTGTCAGGGATATCATTTTCCTGTTGGTCCACTGGACTCTACATCACTGTCCATATAATTCAGGTGCTTTGTACACTTTGCTACCCCCTACACTAAGTTAGACCCCTTTTCTATACCCTCATTAGCATCTCGTTCTGCATCTAGGATGACAACTATGAAAACTCTAAAAATATCTGTTTTAACATCACATTATAGCAAAAAAGCAACTATGTGCCATGTTAGAAATTAATAAACCTTTGCTGTCACATGAATGACTTACCAACCATAAGAATAATTCAAGGTATGGAAAATAAAATTGTAATAATTTTACTAACAAAATACATATTTGGCATATTAACTAGTTTTAAGCATCCTTACAAACCAGCTTGGCAGGTGAGAAAACTGAGACTTGCCTGAGACACATAAACCATAGATCCAGAACCTGAATGCCAAACAGTATCCAAGTATCTATAGTCAAAATGAGTAAATAGCATGATTTCCCCACAGCAATCAAAAAGTATAGCCCAAATAAATTTTAAAAGCTAAGTAATTTTCCTTGAAAAAAAAAGTTCCTAAGTGTTTAAATTATAACATCCCTTAGGTTTCTCAATTCAATTTTATACAGTTTACTACACAGTCATGTTTTAATTCCTAGAAGTTTGAGTTAAGTCACCGTGATTTCACTAATTATGAGTGGCATAATTTATATAAAATGTCTTTTCATTTAACTTCTTGAATACCAAGGAAATAATTAGAGTGTTGTGCTAAAAAAGTGTGCCAAGCAGTCCCTAGCCCCTGGTGTTCATATCCTGTTATATGGCCTAATTCTAGAGACTTTTAACCAACGGAGAAAAAAATACTTTCCTGCTTCTTCTGTAGTTAGAACAGCATTGCTTCTGGAAGTGATGTTGACTGTGACCTTGTGTAGCAGATCCTCTAAAAAATGTCTCACCAAATGGAAGTATTCCAAGTCCTGCTTGTCTAAAACAAAAATTGTCAAAGGTTTATTTCATTGGAAGCAGTGAAGCGGTATGGGAAGAACTGGATCTGCAAAGAAAATCTGAGCTGAACAAAAGAAGAAAGCACAAAGCAAAAATAAAAGTATACCCTGGGTCAGGAGGCCCAGGATGGGCTTTCCTGAGGAGTTTTACAGTCCTTCATGCAGTACACATTTCCTGGGAGCTGTAGGAAGTTCTACCGAAGGGGCTGTATAGTCCTGGAATCTTTCCCCGCCCAGTCCTCTAGCCAGCACTGCCTGGCCCTACCTCCCATCGCAGTCTTGCTGGAGGTGCTGTCACTAGCCTGGATGAAGGACCGACTATGCAGATGCTCACAAGACCATCAGCTGGGTCACCTGAGGCCAGGGCTGTGCTCCTCAGGTGCGAGGACAGACACCAGGCCCACGACTTCCCAGCAGCCTGGCCAGTGCTACCAAGCAGTGAACTCACTTCATGGCCTCCAGAACATTAGAGATAAGAAAGGTGTTTGCCTGAGAACCTGGTATGTTGCTTTAACTCATGGTTAAAGGCTAGTGCTTGTTTTTTAGAACAAGGAGATACTATTTTGTCATGGTTACAGACGTAAGAATATTTGATTGAATTAATAGGATTAAGACTCTTTTCTATATCTGGAAGACAAAAAGACTCTTAGAAGAGTTCAAAATTTTTTTTTCAATATTTTCCTAAAATCTAAAGGAATTTGGTGTAATTGTTGGATACCAAAACCAAGAGCCTCCAGGAACATGTTATATTAAGAATGTAAGCATTAAAAAATGCATAAGGGCCAGCGATATAGCTCAGCAGCATAAGCACCTGCCTGGGAAAATCCTGAGTTGAAGAAAAAATGCCTTGAATCAGAAAAACTGAGTATGTTTGATCATTAGGCTATTTTGTGGCATAATAACAGGAAAAAGACTTTATAGTTTCTAAATTTTTGTCATCAAAAGGGTGTGTGATAAGACCTGGTATCTGACCAAGGTGGAGCGAGGTCTGACTGCCTGCTGAAGGCCTTTGCCCATGCTGATTCTGTTGTAATGAGCAGAACAAAAATAAAATAAGTTATCTATAAGAAATTTTTTTAAAAAGCACCACAATTTATTGTAATGTGTTTTGCCCACAGTGTAAATATTTTGGTTACCCTGGCTTCCAAAGTACACTTCACTTGTAATCATATGGCATAAATACTAGCTTTTATTTTACACCCTGTCGTATCTCCCTGCTTCGAGTTCTGTATATGTAAAGAAATTTTTAGTATTAAAATGTGTTACTTTGTGGGGATTTCTTTTAATTAAATTACAAAGAACTACTTCCTTTCATGTCAAAGATGAACTAGTCAGAGTGTGATTCACTGTCATTATTTCCTATAGGTAGGTAAAAGAGAAAGGGACTTAACATTTTTGGCATGTGCCATGTGTTAGACACATTAAATATATCGTCTCATTTAATGTTAACATCTTTTGAGGAAAAGTTTAAATTCAAAGCATACTTCTCACCACACAGCTCTTACTTTCATTCTTGCCAGTTTTCTTTTTTAGTATTAAGTTATTTTACAATAGTTAAAACAAAGAAAAGAATGCTTCTAAGAAATCCAAAGAAGAGAAAAAAAAGTGCTTTTACACCATGAGATGTCCTATTTGCCAAATGATTTCAACATTTTTCTGAACCTATATTTAGCACATTAAGTTAGAGTTCCAGGTGGGCCCTGGAGGGGATTCACCTGGATTCCTCACTGTGATACCTGGTGGCCATGAGTGAGTCTGTTGACCTCTGTTCTCTGGCACACTGCTGTCTTTCCCAGCAGCTTTCCAGGAGAAAGGAAACAGGTTAGATTTAAGCCATTTTAGATGAACAAAATGTGAATTTTAATTTGAATTTTTCCACACCACTAAGAAAGCTAAAAATATTCCTTCTGAATCATTGCTTTTCTTTCTCCATAAAAACCAGAACTATTTGAAAGGCAGAATGCTCGTACTTATAAAACCACTAATCACCTCATAGGTGAACAAATCTCATTTTATGTTACTTTACAGCTAAGGAAATGGGATAAATATTGTGACTTTTTCAGAGACAGAGAATTCTAAAATCAGTGAGACAATTAACCAATTTACCTCAGCACCAAGATGATTTTATATAATATATATATATATATATTATATAAAATAAGTTTATGTGCTCTTTTCTTAGCAAAATATTTTTAAATTATAAATTTTGAATCATCGATGTGGAATTATCTAAACTTTTCCAATGGAAGAAAACTAATTATTATTTAAATGGAGATCTTCAACGCTATGCATTGTCTCTTAAATGTAAGAATTAGCCACTCGAGATGCTTAACAAGTGAATTTTAGCTTTCCATAAAGAAACACAACAATGAATGTTGAAAGGAGACTCCCCATTCTGTTATTTTGTGACAATCAGTTCAAGAGAAAACAGAAAATTTTAGCATGAGCTAATATATTCTGAAGACAAGTTTTCCTCTCTCAGACTAATGAAATGCAGTGGCTTATTAATACTTTTTATCTTTAATCCTGCATAGGTAGCACTAGCTTGGGATTCACAACTATTGTCTCTAATACACAGAAAAAAAAGGACCTGGATTTTCTCAGTAAAGTACATACCACAAACTTTTCTAAATGCCTTTCTAATCCATTTTTCAAGATTATGATTTTGTCGTAACCTGACATACAATCATAACAAAGTGCTATCACTGTCGCTGGCCATTCAGAATCATGACACAAACTCATCCTAGGCAATATATATAATTAAAACCTCGCTACGATGTCAAGACCATATTCAAACTGGTTTGAGACTCTTTAAAAAATGTACAGTGATTGTGCTTTTGTCCTACCTAAAGCTAGGAAATGTCTAAAAAAGGAGCAAAGGCCAACTCCAAGCACCTCACACAATCTGCATCCTATAACTGGCTGACTGGGGGCGTTGAACAGATGGCTTTGTGGGCTGGTGATCTCAGAGTCCTGTACCCTGTGCTATTCTCTTCTCATGAAGACAGGAAGATAATTGGGTCTCATACACAACTTTTTTCATCCAAGTTTCTCTGTCTGAAGAATATGGTTCTTGGTTCTATGTTTTCTCACAGAGCTGCTTTGCGTGTTAATGAGATCATGACTGCTGCTTCCTTTAGTTCTTTGAACTAAGGGGCTCTATAAATAAAAGAGCCTATTATTTCACTTCTCTTGTTACTCTCTAAAGAAATGGTCCCTGAAAATACAGCCTTTCACTTGCTCTGTGTGTAAAATCCCTGTTGCCTGCCATGGGAGGGTTTGTGGGGCATAATTACAGGAATCTGCTATTCTACAGGGGATTGTACAGTAGCGTTCCAAAACATTTCTAAACAAAAGGGATGCTGACATCCACCCACACTTCACCTAACACTGTGAACGTAAAGAGCTGGCTCCAGATGTCCACAGCTTGCTTCCAAAAAGATTCTTCTCAGGGTCCTCTGACGTTTAAGAATTAAGAAATTATCCCTGAAGAGCGGGTATTAGGACTCCATCAGTAACGCCATGAGTACTGTTAAGACTCTTAGCAACATTTTCATCTGAATTTTGTCTTAGGAGCTTTCTTTTTGTGCTCTTTTGAATGGAGAGAGATTAACGACACTGGCAGCACAATTAATCTTGACAGGCCTAAGAGCTTTCTCCTCCTTGTCCCTATTTTTCTTGAGTTTATAAAAGACTAAATTGGTGATAGAGACAAAACCATAATGCTAACTTGTGCAGTGTTCTCCGTATCCAATACTATTATACTATATCATGAATACATATTATTAGAGTGATTGAAGTAAAACACCAGAGTATACTTTAGAAATGGCTAAATGTTGTACAAAGAACTTTTTTAAAAATCATGTAACACTAATCATGTAGAATAGATCAAAAGAAATGGGGCTTGAAATTATTCATTGTATCGTCCAAACTAATAATCATAGTAGCTTTATGTTAATTTTTTGGTAAATAGCTCTAAAATACTAAATGATATCACTGCTATCCATTTGTTTGCTTTATTCTACTCTGAGCATACCAAAAATATGAAGCATATCAGCTTTCAAGAATAATTTCCTAAAATGGGATGACTAAGGTGGCTATATTCAATACACTTAATGTTTTTAATCACTAAATTCAAAAGCTTTGCTATTTTATACAAAAGTTAATGAATATGAATTATTAGAAAGTTACAGAAATTAAGATAAGGTCAAATCCATTTTTTCATGAATGTATAGATATGTATCATAGTTTAGTATTCTATGAAAACACTATACTAAACTTCATGGAGTGCAATCTGTCTTTATCTGCCTTTCCTGAACTCTCTATCTCTATTTTAACTTAGTTGAATATTTCAATATTATCAAAATTTTTGGTAATGAGACAATTGATTCAACTTGTTTTTCACTTCATGATATTCTAAATATTCATGAAATGAGTAAGTTCTGTGCATTCCAAAATTTGTATTGACATATAAATGTAGTAGAAAATAATATATGCATGTGTATATACATATATACATATACATACACATATATATGTGTAGTATACACATTAGATTAATAGTAAAAACAACTCATATCATCACAGAAAAGTAAGCTATATTAAATCCTGTGCTATTTTGGTTTACATAGACAATATAATTTTTGATTGATTGTTTATGTATATACACATATATATGATTTGCAATCCATTTGTTGTGTAGTTTAAAACATATATAGTAATTATATTGACTAAAATTTTTCCAGGTAATAATTAGGCAAATAGAATAAAATGAATAAAAACTGTGACAAATCTTGATTATGATATTTTCTATCAAAGCAATAATTACTAGTGCTTCAGATAATTGAGATTTTTTTAAATAAGTAAAACTCCATCATTTTGTAAGTGCAAAAATAATGTAAGAAGTAAGGGAAATAATTTTAACAGGAACATTTCTAGAGCAAAGTATATTAGGTCACTTTTTATATTTTTTGAGTAAAAAGCAATGAACTCTATTTCAGCAATACTACAAGCATTTCAAAAATGCTAAATGAGCTTTCCACCATTGAAGAAAAGGCCATTTTTCATGTTAAAATTTCCACTTCCTTATTTATTTACAAATAGCAAATTTTGTCTTTACCTCAACCACACTATCATCCTATAATGAGATAGAAAGATATGTTCATTTTAGCAAAGTAGATTCTTTGGAATGACTCCCTCCATTCCCAGAGTGTGTCAACTGGTATTCAATTTATACATTTGATGTGCTGAGTGTCAGGCTGGGTCTCATGTGGCTCCTTGGAAATACAACGCAGGAAGCTCAATACCCTCAAGCATGTAGCCTTAAAGTGAGAGAAGACAGTGCCCAGAGGAAGCAGCAGAATAGTAGTTGCAGTGATTGATTGACTGTGTCAACTTGACAAATTTAGAAGCCTAAGGAAATTAGCTCAGCGATTTCACATTCTAGGGTATAAGGGACCCAACTTAGGGCTACTTTGCTGCTTAGGCAGTATAAAAGGGAAAATGAGAAAAGATGGATTTGCTTCTGTTCTTTGGAGCATCTCCTGCCTTGCCTTCAAGTTGAACATAATCTGGCATCTGGTGCAGACTCTCCAACTTCCATCATAAACACTTCAGCTTCCCCCTCTGATTCTTTTGTCTTCTGGCATAGATCCTTAAGCCCTCAGTTGGACCCATAGGCCTCCTGGTACATGCCTGCACAGATACTGCAGTGAACTCCAGACCTTGGGCTGAAATCTTCGGTCTAGTGTGCAGACATTATCTCCATATTTTCTCATCCAGTGGCTGACCATCGTAAGCTAATCTTGTAATTTCTTATACATTTGTATATCTCTGCTATATTTCTCCAATAAAACACTAGCTGATGCACTAGTCTACATTTCATAATTAATCCTAAAGGAAAAAGATAGCTAGAGGGGCTGGGGATTTAGCTCAGCAGCATAAGCGCCTACCTTGCAAGCAGGCAGTCATGAGTTCGATCCCTGGTACCGATAAAAACGAAAACCACAAAAAAAAAAAAAAAAAAAAAAGATAGCTAGCAATCTCTACATCATATATTTTTAATATCAAGAGGCAATAAAATAGAAATTTGAATTTATAAATATTAAAGAGAATTATGATGTACATACATTATCTAATAGGAAAAAATGTAAGACCAATTACAAACCAATTAAAGTTTATACATATATTTCTCAAAAACTTGGAATACATAAGTAGAATGGAGTAGAAATGAACATTGAACAAATATATAAAAATTAAAAAGAAAAATGCAGTTTTACTATGAGTTAAAAACTTCAAAAAGTTAAGAAAGTCATAAAAAGATTCTAATAAGTGAAAGTAGAACATTGTGGCTTAGAGTATCAGACACTATCAAGCTATTAATCCCTGAAGATTAATACAACCATAAAAAGATTCCAAAGAGATTAGGTTGTGGGGATATAAGGACAGAAGACTTAAGAAAGGATTGGTATAGCATATGGATCAATAAATATATTTAAAAACATATTTAGAAGTCAGCATCATCAAATATTAAAGGACAGTTTAAATATAAAATAATTCGGGGCTGGGGATTTAGATCAGCAGCATAAGCGCCTGACTTGCAAGCAGGCAGTCATAAATTCGATCCCTGGTACCGACAAAAATGAAAAAGACAAAAATAAAATAAAATAATTCAATTGTTCTCATGCTGAAATAACACAAGGAGTCATCAAAAATAGGGTGAGTGTTTACATTTTTAAAAGTTATTGCAGTAAAACACACGTTATAATTAGTCACTCTCAAAATATTCCTTGTTGGCCTGGGGATTTAGTTCACTGGCACAAGCGCCTGACTGGCAATCGTGAGGTTATGAGTTCAATCCCCAATAAAAGAAAAAAAAAATTCCTTGTTGCTTTGATCACACATCACATGATGTCTGTCACTTTCTAGAGCAAGTTCTCTTCAGAAGGAATGAGAAAATATTTGGTGAAAGATGTTCCTGAGGTCCATCTGTCTTAGTTACTTTTTACTTGTTGCTGAGACTAAATACCTGAATTTCCTGAAGTTGAGAAAGGAAAGGTTTATTACTTAGAGTTTTTGGAGGTTTCAGTTCATACTCAGTTGGTTCCAAGGCAGAGTGGCATGGCTGGGCCACAGTTCATGGTGGCCACAAGCATTAAGGAAGAAACTGGCAAGAATGAGACACACCTTTGTCCTGCCATTACATTACATTCTGGCTCCACCCCTGGGCCAGTATAGCACTAACATCCCCAATCCAAGGGCTAGACAATGAAGCAATCACAAATGTACAATACAAATGCATGAGGCCTGGGGGTCCCCAACATAAACCATGACATTCCACCCCTGGCCCCCAGGACTCATGTACATCCTTTAATCCTAAAAGACATTTAGTCCATCTCCAAGAGTTTCCAAAGTCCTAATAGTTTCAGCATTGCTGAACAGTCCAAGTCCCAAGTCTCCTCCAAGATCTATGGCAAACTCTTCACTGTAACCCTCTGTACAAATGAAACAAGATCAAACATTTCTGAAATGCAAAGGCACAGTGTAAACATTACCATTCCAATAGTTACAAGCAGGGGAATATAAAGCATTGGAAACAAAGCAAATCCAACATCCAGCAGCACAAACATTAAGTCCTAGAGTTTCATGCTCAGCATTTGAAGCAATCTAGTTATAAGCTCCAAAAGGCTTGGGTGATTCCACCCCCACAGCACTTCCAGGTATGTCAGCTCCTACAGCTTCTCTCTTAAACCATCTCTGCTTACTTCTTGCATCTTTCCTTGGATGATCCATGTTACTCGCTTTCCCAAACTTCTGGAGTCTGCACTGCACCTTTGGCTTCCCCTTACATCTTTACAAATCGCTCTCTCAAGGGCACACTGCTTGACCTCCCAGGCCCTTTGCAATCAAGGTGGAAGCCATATTACCATCAGAATTTGTGCATTTTCCTTGCATGTAAAATAAGCACCATGTGGATGCTGGTTTGCTGCCAGCTGGGGCAGTAGCCAGGCTTTTCTCTCTCTTCGCTGTAGGGGTTGATTGCTTAGATCATTGGACTCTGTGAACCTGATTGTGAAGAAAAGCTTCTCTATGCTGCCACCCTTCTGGAACCTCATGTGACCTCTGTCACCATTCTTGAGCATGGTGCTCTGCAGCTTTCTCCTCTGAGCATGTTCTTTCACCTTTGTTGTAGTTTTGGGGCTGCAAAGGATAGAGGCCTACTGCTTCCTGAGATGCCCTGGGGCCATCTTTCTTATCTCTCTGTTTCTCCTCAGCAATCAAAGTCTCAACCATGTCTTTACAATCCACAGCCTTCTTGGCATTTTTCTTCTGGCCAAATTCACAGAGTTGTAAATTATCCTGCTGGGCTCTTTGCTCTTGATTTGCAATATAAAGCTGGCTAAAAGCCCCCAACAATAGCCATGCCACAGCCTCAACTTTCCACTGCTTTGAAATTTCCCTTTCCAAATTAATCAGTCCATTACCTTTGTTTTCGGTCTCAGGCAGAGTCTCGGGGCATGAGCGAAATGCAGACAAACTTTCTGCCAAGCCATAACACACATCATTGGGAGACCAGCAACCGATGCAGTCCTTCTTCCCAGCAGAAACCTCCCAGGCCTGGTCTTTACCATGAGGCTTTCCATCAGTCTTCTGGTCTCCTGAGCTCTGACCAGAATCTCCTTTACAGAACAGCCTAAGCTGCCCCAGCTCTATGGATCCAGGTGACATGTCTGAACCTTTCCAAAATCTGCCCACAAGCCTTTTCCAAAGCCTCTCAAAAAACATGATCAGGTATCATCACAGCAAGGACCCCACTTTTGGTACCAAATTCTGTCTTAGTTATTTTTTATTTATTGCTGAGACTAAATACCTGAAGTCTCCAAAGTTGCGAAAGGAAAGGTTTATTACTTACAGTTTTTGGAGGTTTCAGTCCATACTCAGTTGGCTCCAAGGTAGAGTGGCATGGCTGGGCCACAGTTCATGGCAGCTGCAAACAGCAAGGCAGAAACCAGCAAGAGCAAGACACACCTTCTTCCTGCCATTACATTGCATCCTGGTTCTACCCCTAGGGCAGTGTAGCACTCACACCACCAATCCAAGCGCTAGACAATGAACTAATCACAAATGCACAATGCAAATGCATGAGACCTGGCGGCCACCAACATAAACCATTACACCAGCCAATAAAAAGGAACCTTTAAAAATTATAGTGAGTCCTCATACACTTTTTTTCACCACATCTAGTATTGACTCTGGCTCTTCTCCAAAATCAAAAGGATCATGAAACCAGTGTGAATTAATTCAAGACGCTGAGACAGCAATAACAATACAGCTATAGACACAACTAAATGTGCTAGTAGGTAGTAACTCTCCAGCCACTTATGCACAGATACATATTTAGAGCAAAGACAATGATTACTGTTGTAAAATGTATTTGAAAACAATGCCCATTTTAAACCATAAATTTAAACTTTTCAGAAAAATTGAATCAAAGTATTTTTAAATTTAATTTTATAAAAACATTTATGTATTTGATTATATAAAATTAAAATCTATACAAATTTTTAAAAAGAGTGAACAAACAACATGGTACATGTCATACAAATAGCTACTACATTTAAGGGATAGTTATTATAAATTTGCTTTAAAATGAAAAAATGGCCTACCCACAATTGTGCATAACAGTAGTCTAAAGATCAGGAATACGAACAACAAATCAAGTTTAGTCAAAATGAGATGCAGTTTTTCATTTACTATACTTAGAATACATGTTACACAAACACACTCATACAGAAAAAAACAAACACTCTGTCACTCTTCCCCTTGGCAAAACCAGTCCCAACTCTTAGTCAGGGCATAACCTCAAAATATGACACTAAACCCTGACAAATATACCATTTTGAGTTACCACCAGAGGCTAAGTAGTACATGCCAGAGAAATACTTGTTTTGTATAAAGCTTAACCTTCTCCATAAATATGTTTTTTGTGTTTATGTGTAAGATTGATTTCCTCAAACAAAAATAAAATTTCACTATAAACTTAGAAAACATACAGAAGTACACTCCAGACACAACCATATATCAGGAGCTGATCAGGTTCCCAATCTTATGTGTGAGCTTATGAAAAAGGATTAAATAAAAGAGGCAATGTAATACAGTTGTGGAGATCCAAAAAAGTCAGAGTTTTCTTGGAGCAAAGACAAAGACGTTTTAGGAGCCACAGGATTTATTTGGGTTTCAGCAAATTCAGGGAATGCACAAAAAATGCGGGAAACAGATGAGGTTCACATTGTGAAGATGAGCAAGGCCTTGAGAACTTAGAACAAAGACAGATCATGAAATACATCTTGCTAATTAAGAGAACTGTCTTATCTCTAAAACTGTCGGTTTATTGCTCTGGAGTTTTAGTGAGAGCCAAATGTCCTCACCTGAAGCCTTCATTTGCCTTCAGAGTCTGTGAATATGAGCTTTTCCATCCATCCAGAGAGTCCTCAACAACTCCACACGCACACACACACACACACACACACACACACACACTAATTTCAGTACACAGTAAATATTCTTATGATCGAAATATTATTTTACTTTGGAATGTTTCTGATACATTCATTTTGCTTCCTAGGCATCATATAATTATACTGATGGGAAAATTTAAATTTAATAAATAATCATAAATCCTGAGGAGACCAGTTCTGTTGAAAATTTAAGAGTTTTCATTCACAAGAAAAACAAAAGTTCAGAGTTAGCTTTTCCACTTAGTGAAAAAAAAAAAAAATGCTACAGAATATTTTTCCCATGTAAGCTAATGTTTAGTTATTTTCACAATAAAGAATAGGAAAATTAAGCCAAAATACCAGTGATTATACTATTGTTGTTTTGAACATACCTGTTCACTAGTGACAGTTGCATATTTATTTTTTTTTAAACAAGGTATTCCATTACTTGGCACTTCAATAAAGCAACACTCTAATGGTGTGTAACACACACTAAGCTTTAATCCTTCTGAAGTTTCAATCATTTTGTACAATAATTTTGCATATTCCAAAATACATAGATCTACAAATCAAAATATTTAATTAGAAATAAATCATGTCAGTTTGAATGGGTTGAAATAATTTTGTATGTTACACGAAATTCTGAAATTTGTAAATGCAACTCTAAAATATCACACTTGGCAGCTACTTGAAATTTTAATAAAAAAAAATTATGCTTGTAGAAAGTAAACATTATTTCAAATAAATATTAGTAATTCCTGAGTCACCTTAAACTCAGCCTATATAGCAAACAATCTTAACATTTAGCTAATCTTCTCTTGAATTTACTAAGTGACTTGGCCCAGTATTTGTGCGATCCAGTGGTAGACAGTGTATATCCTACATAGGATGAAGCTTTCTGAAAATCACTGAAATATGATAATGTGGACACTTACCCAGTATCCACACCAGCAAGATGAAAGAATAATGTAAGACTTTCCCAGTTCTGCATTCCACCATCACACTTAACTTGTTTAACACATGAAATCGTTATTTCTACAATATATGTGTTTCTATAATACATGTTATATTACAAATATATTTACATTAGATTGGAAATCAAATATAAAATTATATATCTGGCAATCTTTTTGTAATACATCATATGAAAAAACACACACATACACACAAACCTGTGTATACATATAGAGCAAACATACTGGTATAGAAGGCAACCCATTAACACAAAAAGGTTGAACATCCAAATAGAAGACAAAAATACTTGGTACCAAAATCCATTAAAAGTTCATCAAAAATTAATAAATCAGTCTGAAAACTATCCTTGACTGTATCATACCTATGTCACAGTCAGGGTTTGCAAGGAAAATAATTTAGTACAAGACATAATTTACACAATTATTTTATAATACTCAAAGAGTCAAACACAAAAAGTACAAGAAATCTTTCCACACACCAAAGACCCAAATAATACAGCTGAGAGTCTGAACTCCATGGCAATGTCCTACATGAGTCTAAATGAAAGCACAGAGCCCATGACAATTTCCTCAGAAAGCAAACTGAAGACCTAGAGCCCACAACAATGTCTCATGCAAGTCTGTTTCACAGAAGTGCACCCCAAGACCCAAAGATCAGCAGTAGAAGCTAGAAAGTCTGTGCCAGAATGGTGAAGTGTCTGGACTGGAGCCACAAAACAAAGCTCAAAACAAGGACCAGGGCTCCCCCTAAAAGTACTACAGCCATCCTCAGTGACAACAAGGTCCTGAGCTCCTCCAGTGATAAGAACAGTCAAGTTCATATCAGGAAGCCAGCATGATAAGCTTCTCTAGAAGATTGAACAGCACATATTTTCTTCCCGGGATCCTGGAAATGGTGCCCAAAGTAAGGACCAGAGCTCCCCCAAAGTGACCACAGCCATTCTCTGTGATAACAAAGTCCCGAGCTGATGCATGAAGAAAGCCTATGTGTAATGTATTTACTTACGATAAACTCGTACAAGTGTTAAATTGGTGGCCAGAGCTCTCATTGGATCCAGGAGTTAAAAAATGAACAAACATCAAAGAATGAAACATTTTTATATCAACTCAAATTTTAAACTTTTCTTCACAAATGACTATAAAAGAATTAGACACTTCAAAATAAAACACCCAGTCAAAAATGATCACCAAAAATGAATAAACACATCTCAGAAAGTACATGTAGCCAATAAATATATGAAAAAAAGTGCTGCATATCTGGCCATTAAAGAGATGGAAATTAAAACAACACAGATTCTCTACACTTGATTAAATATATTCATTACCTTTCTCTAAATTTTATTTTCCTATGTTGATAGAGTGTATATTATAATCTATATACATACACTGTTTTCAATGGTGAAATATATATATATATATATATATATATATATCCATATGTATGCATATGTGTACATATATATGTATAGTGTTTCATCAATTTAAATATGGAAAATTAAAATGATAGAAAGTACATGATTTTAAAAAGTACAGAGATATTATAATTTGTTTTTATGTAAAAATCATAATTACAAATGGAAAAATAAAGGCTTGATTTACATTGTTAGAATGGCTACTGATGACACTCCACTGTTTTTAATTCTTTCTTTCACCTTTCTAGCTGTCTTTTTTTCTAATTCTTTGGTCTCATGAAGATCTTCTTCAACCTTTTGGAAACTTCCAGTTGGAGAATTTTTTCTCCTACCAAAATCACTGCTTCTTTTGAGTTTTCTTTTTCATCAGCATTTCAATAGTCCTAAGGGTCCCACATTTCAAGTACATCAGTAGCTCCCCATTCTACCTGACTACCCTTTTCCTGGACCCACATTTTCAAATCTCGAATATATAATGTCGGGTGTCATATTTATCTCCCTGTCAAATTTAATTGGTATTGAATTTCATATTTAATGTCACCATTGATTTTGCCTTTTAGAAATCCCATTATCTTTCAGACTGTTTTATTTCTATAATTTTCATGTTAGCTCAAGACCTCTTTCAACGATGCAGTTACGCATACTGAAACACTGTGCTAGTTGGTAGTCTTGTCACCTCGCATTCTTCCTTCATGCTGCTGACAGAGTGAACTTTCAAAAATGCAAATGTTATCAGAGGACCATCCTGCCCATCACCTACAGGATGAAGGTCGAATCTTTTAGCACTCGTGTCATGTTCTGAGCTGTCACCCAAGTTGTGACTACAACACAACTCGGTCTGTGTGTAAAATTGATTAGCACCCAGTCTTTCTATACACAGAGGTTCTTAGCTTAACAAACCTCTTGATTTTTAGGTTATTTAGCCATGTGCATTCTTTTTATAATAATCGATGAAAATTCTGTAAGATTAGAATATGTGGCCTCAATAATTTCTTTATATACTATAACTCTTATGAATTCTTATAATTCTCATGAAATACCTAGAGTTGTTTTCTATATATTTAATAAAAGTGTCTTTTACAGGAAAATGATGTTTACTATTTTATATGAAACATTCCCTCATTCTTTAGACATTGTTTCAAAGTACATATATTTATTTTCTTTAATAGATTTTTAGGTCTGGGATTCAATTTATTTTCTTGAATAAGAATTACATTTTTATTTTATTTAAGTTTCTAATACAAGTTAGGTACACATAATGATCACATTCATTATAGGGAATTTGCAGCTGTACACACTGTAATTTAGTGCTTTTCACTCTCCCCTCCCCTCCCTTCAACTCCTTTTCCCTTCCTTATTTACCAAAGCCTTGTTTCCATTTTTCCTTCCTTTCTCATCATTTTTTCTTTTCCTTTCCTTCCTTTACAGTGATGTGATGCCAATGCAATTCAAATTCACACACCTGTCAGCTGATTACTAAGGAAGCAAGCTAGCGTCCAAG
The DNA here is from genome assembly GCF_034190915.1 of Cavia porcellus. Taxonomy (NCBI): domain Eukaryota; kingdom Metazoa; phylum Chordata; class Mammalia; order Rodentia; family Caviidae; genus Cavia; species Cavia porcellus. Next base: position 41,104,839 of record NW_026947513.1, on the reverse strand, counting down.
CTTGAGTGAGTGACTGTATGTCAATCCTGCTCTTGGTAGCAATCTTGTCAGGGTGGGTCTGCTACCATTTCTCAGTGGGATTTGACATATAACCAAGTCCCCGTGAGCACATCCATGCACTCAGCATATTCTCCTTCTGCTTACATATGTTATTACCTTACTTTTTATCATTCTAATTCTGTGAACTCCTGCCTTCACAGCCTCGCCTCTAAGACTGTATCAATCCTATGTCTACATTTTACCAGCAGGTATAAATAATCTAGTCCAGGAATTCCATCTCATTTTTCTATGAACACTGTTCTCGGTTTGTGTTCCTGCAGGATGAGAATGGTCTGCTGTTTGACTATCTTACAAGAGCAAGTCCTAGTGAATACCAGGTGAATGAATGGCATTCCTGCAGCACCAGGTGAGGTACGCTTCCCCAATTGCCCATGGGCCTTGGAAAAATGAGTATGAATGAGCCATCTTGATTCTCCCTAAGAAGCTGGTGATTTTGATGCTCCTTTGCCTCTGCCCACAGAGTGCTGGATGCTTAACTATCTTACATTGTTCCCCAGGACTCCAAAGTATAAAGTTTCAATTATGTTATTAAGTAAAACTACTTATTGAAGAATGCCTCCTCATTTATGAATGGCTTCTGGATTCTGACAGAGATTCTAAACTGGGACATTGCCTAAAGGTAGTGACTCCAGAAAGACCAGACCATGGCAGGGGTCCTGTAAACGTGCATGGAGGGATGTATAAAATCTCTCAGAAGGGCGGCATTTTAAACCAGGAAAGGCCTTTGGCTCCTGTCTCCTTTTACAAGAACTAACAGGAACTTCTAAGAACCTCTGATAAGGAAAAATGCCAGATAAGGATCTCTGAGTAGATTGTCTTGGATAACAATGTGTGTTAAGAACATTTCCTTATGAAGATTGCATACAGAAAATGTTTACCAAACAATTTTCAAATTAATATTGGAGTTACTTATTATTAAGCTCAAGAAGAATAAAAATTTATATACTTTACTAGAAATTTAGGGCCTGGGGATATAGTTCAGTGACATAAGTGCCCCCCTGAAAAGTACAAGCTCCTGAGTTAAATTCCCAGTATCAAGAAATGAAAAGCAAAGCATTAAGCTAATGCATTTTAGTAAATTATCAGGGAAGGGTAAGGAGGGTAGATAGAAACATTATGTACTGTAAGCACGGACACAAACACACACAAATAGAAGCAGAGGGAAGAAGAAATGAGAAGAAAGGGAATGAAAAAGGAATTAAGATTGCTGTGTACACCTGTCAACTTCCCACGGGGAATACAAACATTAAGTACTACACGGAGATACTGACAAGCTGGAATAATAATTTAAAAAAACTAACATTAAATATTTTAAAAAGAAGTGTTTAGTAAATCTATTAAATATTTTGATGATCATGATATATAAATATAAAATCAACTTGATATTCATTAATTTTCTTACTAACCTGACTTACTAACCTTACTAACCTAGTCTATTTTAATGTAATAGACTAAATGCTGTTGAGAGAGCTGTGGCAGTTCCTTTCATTATCTAATTGTCTTTTGCTGTGGAACTTTGGATGATAATTTGTATCTAATTAATCTCAAAAGATTGAAGTAAAAATCAATGAGATACTGAGATTCTGTATGTCAAAGTGAGTTGTAACTGCTAAATCATTAGATAAACATTGAAATATTACCTTAAATAGCTAGCAATGGAGGACTAGAGCACAATGTACTCTGGGACATACACTTTAAATCCTGAAACACCGTACCTTTGCACTTCCATCAAATAGCATGTTTCTGTTTTTTGCCTTAACATAGTCAACTTTCCTACTTGCATGTGAAAGAAAATTAAGTTAATTCTGCCAAGCAGATGTCTGATTATTTTATGTTTCTTATTTCAGTAATGCAGTTTGAATGTGGCATAAAATTTACATTATGCCTTTGGACTAAGAAAAATCACGTTTTTCCAGTGCTTCTAGAAGTTTTAAAAGTCGAAAAGAAAAAGAAATATATATGGGAACCCTTTTAGAAAGGTAACATCTTTGCCCTCTAGTTAGTTTTTAAAATGCTCTTCCCAAAACTGTATCTAAGAAAAACTAAATGTAAGTAAAGCTAGAGTAAAATAAATGATGGCCACAGTTAGTGTAAAAGTAGACATACCTGTCTTAGAAATATTTAAATAATAATTTTAAGTCAACTGTATATGCTACAGTTTAGATATTAACATATGTATATGTGTATAGGAAATTGGTAATGAATTTATGTCATGCTTCCTTTAAAAAAATCAAATTTTCTGAAGATTATAAAGGGTATAAATAGGTTCAATGAAATAGAAGGTATATCAGGAACTATTGCCCATAATTAAGCATACAAGAACAAAAATATGAAGAATATAAATAGTAGAATTCGAGGCAATGTGGACACACAGTAGCAAAGCCTTTTCTAAGTGTAACTGGTGTGCCAGGACAGAAATAGAGAAAGCGATGCGAGGCGTTACCAAAGCTTTTCCAAAATTTTGAAATAGGTCAAGGAAAAATTGTGACAAATTATATACTGGAAATTTAAAACTAATGTAGCAAGTGCTGACTTCTTAGAAGAATAATAAATTTACAGATCAAAAGAAAAGCCGTGAAAGTTAAACAATGATTGATTACTATGTGGACAGCAAACTTTTTAACACCGACAATAAAATGGATGATATAGCCAGTGTGAACTGTTTTACTCAATATGGCAAAACAATATATTCATATGAAAATATTTATAGATGTTTCAAGGAAATAAGTGGCACACAGTAGGTGCCATAAAGATTAAAGGACAAAATATTCACATATTACATAATGTGAATGCTTCTTCATTGGTTGTATAAAATGATACTTTCTCTGTGTATGTAACATGATTTTAATATTTTTTACTATATGGCAAGATGGTTACAGAACTTAACATAGAAGGCTATATTCTAAGTAATTTTTAATTTAAATTCATTCTAATAATTATGTTCGATAGTATAATTTAGATTTGCAATTATAAGATACGAATTAACAACTTGATATCTGTTTATTAGACATTTTACTTATACATAAACCAAAGAGAACAAAGAGTAATAAACTATTCAAATTTCCAACCATTTCCAACCATTTCCCTGAAAAAAATAAAGGCAGAAAGCTACATTTGGGTCAGAAAGTCAAGGATACACTTCTAAAATTAAAAGGAAAACAATATAGTGAAACAAAAGGAAAGGAATTATGTATCTTTCAAATAAATAGAGGTCAGAAAAGGATGAATAATTTATTTAGATGCAAAATAAGAGCAAACATTACAGATAAGGGGAGAGGAGAGAGCAGAGACGGCTGGGCAAATGTTGAGTATGTGCTAACTCATGAAATAAGAGATTCTAGTGTGCTACTCAAAGTAAAGTAACAATAGGAAGCAATATTGTGTTATATATTTCAATATGTTAGCAAAAAAGATTTCTTTGCACTGTAAAGAAATGATAAGTATTGGTGTGACTATGTTTAACCTGATTTAAACATTACATAATATATGGATGTTTCAAAACGTGTAGAATTCCCATAAACACATACGATATTGTGTTGTAAGTTTAAAAAGTTAAAAAGAAAAAAATTACAAACAACAGAAAAAAATTTTAAGTTGACATAAAATATTTAAAAGTACAGTAAATATTTACAGTACATATTTAAAATTTCCCTATTACTGGTGTAAATTTTCGATATATGATATGCCACATTTTATTGAAAAAAGTCACGATGCATATGTTTAAAATAATCTTATCTCAATAATTCATAGAAACTGCCATTAAATTTAGTATAAATAAATTATTACATGCATAAATTTAGCATATGATTTTTAAATTTTAGCTTATAAACCATAAAAGCTCCAATATCTTTAATAATGCATGTCTAATATATACTGCAAAAATTAAAAGATTAATTAGACAAATTTACAATTATAGTAGCAGTTAACTCTGTCCTCTGAGTAATTCCCAGAAGAAACAAATAATATCACTTTTCATAGGTTTCAAAAGTAGCAGAGTTGTAGGAATTGTAGAATAGAAAGTTTTAAGCACACATAAAATATGACACAACAAAATAAAATGTAAATATAGAACATATTCTTAGAGTACATATTTTATAATAAAAATTCACTTCAAAATTAGCATAAGTATGTGCGTAAAAATTATATACAGTGAGAGAAAGAAGTGAAAAATAATTATTCGCTAAAATAGAATATAAAATATAAAACTAAAGAACAAAACAAGGAGATATTATGTTTAAAGTATTAGTAAAGCTAAAGTTTTTTTTTTTTTTAAATGAGTTCAAATCAATATTTGATGGCATAAGTCAAGTAAGAAATCTATAGGGAGAATATGTGAGATAGTACTATGCATTCTATGGACATTAAAGCAATAACATGATATGAGTAATAAAAATTTATAATTTAGTTGTAGCAAAATCATCAGAATATGTAATTTAACAAGAAAATTAAAAAAGAATTGGAAAGCATTCCTATAAAATTCTAACATTTATGGAATTAATAAAGCCATTTATAAACACGTCATTTTGGGGGACAGAAAGGAATACTGACCTAATTATTGTATGACAGTACATATATTTTATTTTAAGAATGAATATAAGAGGAAACCCCCAAACTGAACTGTTTTAGTATTTATTGTTACAAAAGTAGGGGTTTCCATTTAACTTTATCTCCTGTAGATGGTCAATTTGGTTTTAATAGTGTTATTTTTCTTTTTCTGAAGTTGTTTTGTTTTCTTCTCTTTGTCTATCCCATATCACATCTGTGTGTGATTCACTTTGTACTTGTATTTAAAGGGCTCTAAGTGCCAGCCTACACTGACTCACAGAAGTGCATTTCTTCTCCAATGTCTCTCTTGCTTCAAACCCTCCAATGGCTTCTGAACCACTGGAGTAGTTTCCATGGCCTCAGCAGGCCTGTATCAACCTCCCCAGGCTCCTGCTCAGCCTCCTGGCCTGCTGTACTCCCAGGTCACAGGGCTCCACACCTAATCTCACTTCCAGTCTTGGCATCAGGGTTTGGTTTTGGATCATTTTACCCCCAGCCCTTCCTTGCTCAATACTGCAGTCTCCATTCTCCACACCCACTATTTTTCCTAGTGCGCCATATTTTGCCCGTGGACTTTATTATTCCCTACATAGTTACAGGTCTATTCTTTCTGCTGCAGTTTCCTGTGTGCTGCAAGGTCCACAATGGCAGGGTCCTTGTGGGTTGTATTGTCTTTAAAACAAAAAAATAACAAAAATCAAGATCGTAGACATGATTGTTCAACACTAAAAGTTAAGGGCTATATAATGAGTTTTTATTCTGTCAGTTATTGTAGCTTGGAAGGATGCTGACTGGGGAAACGTTCCTCTATTTACTGAGGATAATTTTCCTCTCCATATTTTCTCTGTTCTCTGCTGGGATTTCTCATAGAAAGATTTTTTTTTTTCTGTTGTTCCAGATTAGATCAGTATGCTATTACCCGTATGTGTTTTCCACTCTGGTGCTCAATTCCACTGATTTATCTCTTTAATACTATGAACCAAATGTACATTTCCACAATCTCTATTTTTTTTCTGTGACTAAATAAAAGAGTAAGAGCTAATTGTTTAATCTTGTGGGAGAAACTGAGCTTTTCCAGTTTGAGTTCAGCTTTCTTCCCATAATTTTACAGGTTTTAAAAATTTACTAGAATGGGTAAGTCATAAGAACAACTTACTTTTTTTATCACATTTTTCCCTCAAACGGAAGCTCCCTAATCAACTTATGTAGAGGAGATTCCAGAAGTGATTATCTTAATTTGTCTTAAGATTAAAATAGCTGACTCCATAATTGCCTTCCTGAAGAAACTCAGAAAATGTGCTAAGTTCCTCATCCTCTCCCAAATTCTTAGTTTACAAGAGTGCTGCATTTTAATTTAGGTAGAAAGATAAAGAGGGCTCCTTGAATTATAGAAAACACTTTACTGGCAACATGTCCTCCACACATATTTTATATGATTTGATTTCATAAATTCATAGAAAGTTACCTCATTAAATAATCTAAATTCCTATGAGTACTTTTATCTGAATTCTGCAATAAATAAACCAAATAGATCAGGCTGTACTTTTATTTTCATCTATTTTCAGGTTTCCATATGTGTACCAGAAACTTAAATGTTTTATATAGTTTAATTCAGTTTCTCTGTTGCAGTACATTCTTGCTGAATTGTAGAAAGTTTTTCTGAGTATTCCGCTCAACTATAGTCCCTTGCCTAATCTTCTCAAAGTTGTATCTAAAGTTTATATTAATTACTGAAAGAAAAATGAGCACTTTCTAGAAAATAAAATCACTATACATTTTTCATAACATTATGTTAATTTTGTTTAATTATCCAATCACTATTTTTTATGATCTATTAACTTCTCAATAGGTATGCAACAGTTACCAAGAGAAAGTTTCTGATCTGAAGAAATTGATTGTATATAATTGAGTCAAAAAAGGAATTACAACAAAGTTTGGCAAATACTATTAAGGGGTAAACACAATCAGAGACATTGCAAAGCCATCATGGCTATTCTTACAGAAATAAGCAACAACATTCCTAAGGAAATACTATGTAAAAAATAAGCAGAATTGGATAAGATTTATGCAAGCAGAAAGAAATTTAAGTGGAAGCACTGTCAAAGGAAAATAAAGAGTGGTGAGAGAGGATGAGTTGCATTTACCAAACTGCAAGTTAGTAAGTAACCCAAGAGCTAGAGCAGAGAGATTAATAAGGTAAAGTTGCGAATGCAGGCAGGAGCCAAAAGGGCAATTTTCCATCACTTAATGATTCAAGTTATGAGTTAAAAATGTGAGCAAAATAAATGATACATGATAGGTAGCACAGGGGTAGACTCTGGGGAAATGGGAAGGTGATCTTCAGACAGGAGAGACAGAAACGAGAAGTTAAAGCAGTTGAGAAATGGTGTCTATATTTAAAAGTTCTCCTAGATGATGGTGGTTATTAGGGATCACAAACATATACCAATAATAATAAATTTAAAAATATGAAATTATATATAATTTCACATATATATATATATGCCTCTAAAATATATACAATTAATGTATAACACAAACATGCCCCAATAAGGTATTTAATGAACACATATTGCAAATCCAATTGAAGCTTTTGAACGACTGGAACCACACAATCAAAGCAGTCTCCACTGTGGACTCGCTTATGGAATCATCTTGAAAAACCAGAACCTCATGCAGGACCCTCGACAGGAGTCTCTTGGCACATTCCCGCTCACTTGTGTTTGAGGACTAAAGTAATTCAGCACTGATGGCAGATGGAGAGACAGACAGTCTGAAGAAGTTCAGACAAGTAGTGATAAAGTAAAACTACAGCTCGTCAACACTGAAAGTTAGGATTTGGATAAAACACTCAGTTTGTTGGAGCCCCTATAGACAGAAGTTGTAAAGAAGAGAGTCAGAAGCAGGTGCTAAAATTGCTGTATGGTGCATCAAAGAGGTGAGGTGCTACATGTTTTTGACTACGATGAAAATACAATAAAAGAGAGCAATACAAAAGTGCAAAATACAGCTAATCACCCAAATGTCAGATCCAAATAAAGGGCATCATTCAGATGCCTGACAAGACAGGCAGAAAGGCTTGTTTTGTCAGAGTTTTATGGTCCCCAGGAGACACTTGTACACAGTTACCGAAACCTATTGCTGTTATTGGCCTTGAATTCTCCCTAATGGATGTCATTCCGTTACTGTTCTCTGATCATTCTGACAGAAAATTGAAGTCTGAAGAGACCTTGTTTGTTTGTCCTTTAATATCCAGGGGGAACAGCACGCCTCATGTTCCATCTGTGATTCATCCTTATTTTAATCAGTGTCTCTTACATAAGCTAAAAGAGAAATTGATTGAAGGTGTTATTTTGCTGGCAGAGAGAAATTTTTTATTTGCAAAATCCTCAGGAGGAAAGACACGCACAGACTCACTGCACTTACTCCTGGAGTATCTGCACACTGTATCTTTGCTTTTCTGCAGCATGCTTAGACAGTGATGCAGTTCAAATGTTATCTGGGGAAATGTGAAAAGCCCTCCCCTTTGATTATAAAGTGGCATAAAAATCTCTGTGTCTCTCTCTCTCTCATAGTGACATTTTGATACATGATAAACAGGGTGGTGAATCTCTGTTTGCACCTATTTGGGTTATTTTGCAACAAAAAGCTGAATAATATAATTCTGGAATCCTGAGAAAGGTGAAGTTCCTTAGATAGCAAAACTCCTCCATATTTTAATAACTGACTAAGCAAAATACCACCCAAGTAACAATTTGGCAATGGATGTTCTGTGATCTGAGGTAAAACCAAAATATATTTTAGTCAAGTTTGAAATTAGTTTTTATCCAGAACACCAATGCATTTAGCCTGATCTCAAAATCATGCATCAATATTTGTGACTTGTGCTTGACATTAGTAAATAGAAATGACAACACAAATAAATTAAATGAAAATACTACATTTAGGAGAAAAAGTGTCGAAGTCTTTGGATCTCTATGAGAGTATGTGATATTGGCGGATTTGTCCCCCAAATTATCCACGTATTTCTTCAATACACAAGGTTTGTTTAATTTTACTTTTGTAAACTAAATCTGGTCATGTTTTTCATTAAAAATAATTTGATAATATTCCATAAAACACATAACACACCTTGAATACTTCTATTGCTCATTTCACATCTCAACTTCTAAGCATATGTACAAATATTTTCACCCTCTAATTGTGTCTAATGGCAGCTCCCATCCACGGTAAACTGTAACATGGGAAAAGAAAGGGATAAATTTTAGCAAGTTCTCTGTGATGCCTCCACTCAATATGCACTTTATTCAAATTTCCCATCTTCTCATATTGTTCTAGATTTGTTGAAATTTATAAAATTAATAGAAAATAAATAAGTTGAGTAAAGAACTTTGTATGGTTTTGGACTTCGAGTTGATTTAAACCTAATTTAATCTCCTTCACCCTTCTTAAAGTGTGCATTAAAATTAAGAAAGTTTGTAAGTTTCCATTTTAGAAGCATTTACTTTGTAAGATAGGATGTAAAGCAAAAGGGCAACATCTAGATGCTCGGTAATCATTAAAACCTGGGAGAGAAGCATGAAATATATTCTCCTTAACCCTCAGAAGACATCGCCTTATTTTTGACACATCATCATCTTCAGAGTGTTTATAAGTTGTTCATTTTTAGATTACAGATTGTATTTTTCTACTTCTTCACATGCCTAACAGTTTTTGTTTTGTGGTTGATAAAACAATAAAAAAATGGTAAGAGCTCTGAATAAAATTATGTTCTTACAAAGGGTGTTTGTTTAGTCTTGGCAAGAAGTTAATTGCTAACAAGATCTTATATGAATGTTTGGTACTTATTTTGGGAAATGTCTGTTAATATAAGTTGTGGTCCTCCCTTGTCCTTCCTTGGTCTCAACTGAACACCTGAGGTGATAACACTGGTTTTTCTACTCCTCAGTGGGCTGAAATTCTTACATCTTTTTGCTACTAACAACTTTCGCAACAGATTCTTTCACCTAGGCTATAAAGTAGAGTCTTGTCCTAAATATATGCACCTTAGTTATCTCCAAACCCATGGGTATAGACCTCACATTCTCTGATAATATTTTATGTAGCATGTTTCATTTCTAAAATATTTTTCAACAAGTTCCAGTTGGTTTTAATTAAAAATCCATTCTCTCTTTCCTCCCATATACCCATGTATCCTCTACCCATGTACTCTCCACAATAGGTCCTTATCTTATCGCTACAGTTAGAAGAGTAAAACAGAACTAGAAATGACTTTTCATGTATTCCTTGTTAAGTAGCATGTCCTGTGCTACCTTTTGCCTAATGCCTGAAAAGTATAACTTCCTACTTTTCACGTAGTCCTTGAATAACTTAGGTAGAAGACTAAGTTAGTGCCCCGTAATGCATGTTAGCCAGAAGACGCAAAATGCTTATTAAATGTATCTATGGGGACTATTTTAGGATTTACATTAGATGATTATACTATGTTTTCTTTTGGATATTTTTCTGTGTTTTCCACTTTTAAGTGATTGGCCTTACCTGTTTTCTGGGCAATATTTATATCAATTCTGAGAGCATTTTGTTAAGCACATAATACATTTGGAAACAATCTGTTTTGACAAGATATTATCTCTCTGTGAGTTTCTTAAGGGTAAAATAGATCACCTAAAATCAATTTAGTCATGGCTGGTCTAACTTTTGTCTTTTATCTGCCAAATCATAAAGTCTCACATAAATCATAAAGCAATGTTTAGTAGATATTTTCTGAGCAACCATTATGTGCTTACTACTATTGTAATTTGGATTTAACAATGTAAGTAAGACAGACACAGATTGTCTTATTGTAGAGGTAACTTTCTGGTAGCAAAAAAAAAAAAGTAAAAGAAAACAATTGAAAATATTCAAACAAAGTAACTTCATTGTGATTAAAATGTATGAAAATCAAATACAGCAACACAAAAGAATAGATGATTTCATGAGTTAAAAATTGATCTGCTGCAGTGTCACCATAAAACACCATTTGACCAAGTGATATTTGAGCCCATAACCGAAGCTGAGAAGAAACCAGATGTTGGAAAATTAGACGAATGTGACTCTTAGTCAACAACAGAACAGGGATAGTAATATGAGGACCAGAAAATGACTTTGGCTTAAAAGTCCCTAAAGAATCAAAGAAAATTACACGAATGACATTATCTTGACACATTCCAAATACTGGTCTAATATAATAACTATTTTGATTATTTTATCAGACTTATTCCAACATAATTAGTGAAAGAAATACTAACCCAAACTTGTAGATGACAAGCTTTTTGTAAAAAGAAAAATATTCATAATTTAAATTGTGATATCTAAACCATTCCTCCAAAATTTCTGTGATGTGCTCAGAAAAGAAAAAAAGAATGTGTTCCTTTAGTGACTTCAAGTAACGTCATATTATGTTACCCTCTGGCAATGTGTGACACACTCATGCTGTGATGTCTAATTTGTCAAATAATTTCTTGATAATTATTTTAAAATTTTTTTTCTCTAAAAGAACTCAAACTAGTTGAGGTTGGAGACGGAATATTCTATTTACCTGCTACAGAGATCATAAAAATTAACGGAGAGTCTTGAGGATATTAACAGCACAAATGATAAATACAAGTACTTCTCATACTTATCATGTATGATTAGACCATGAAAACCATGTAGTCTGAAAATTGGGATCAGTTTTTACATTCTTCCAAAGTCCATCTTAACATTTATATGCTACTGCCATATTTTCTCTGTTAAATATTATCTTATTCTTATTGTCAAATTAACCACTTATTAAAGTAATTGGAACTTTTGAGGAAAATTAAAATATATTATACTACACTATATAGTCAAATTTACTTCATATTGTGTGAAAAATTTCAGAACAGAAACATATTGAATAACCAAAAAAATCAATTTTTAAATGAAGCATATTGGAAAATCTATAATTTCAGTGTGAATGTGATTTTTTTGAATTTGAATCTGTGACACATATATATTTTTGTCATCTCTTTTATGGAACTAAAGCACATAAATCATGCAATACAACATGTGCTTTTTATTACCAGTTAACAGGATAATGTGGGATATAGTAACTCAAAAATCTCAAATCTCAAGTCTCCCAGTAAGCATCAAGACAAAAAGGTAATAGATGCCACAGACATTTGAGAATGTAGCTTTCCTCAGAACCACATTCATTAACTGCCTTATGTAATTTATGCTTTCATAATTTTCTTTAACAATTGCCTGTTTTTCTCTAAATTTGCCTCTAATACAATAGAACTTAATCTCATACAAAGCAATAAACAAAGTTTATATATCATTAAGGAACTTTTTGACTTAAAATCTTAAAAGCTCCATCGAAGACCATTGTCATTTAAACCACTTGTGACTGTGTATCAAGGTGTTAATTTCCAAATGACTTTCCAAATAGGTGATGAATTTTAAAAAAAATTTTTAATATTTGTCTCAAAACACAAATATTTGAAAAGAAAACTAGAACAAAGTTCACTTTTCTAAGTAGAAGCGTGAAAATATTTATACTATGTTTTTTTCCTTGTGCTAGTGTATTCATTGCACAGGAAAAGTGTCACAGGCTCCATTTCCACTTACTGAGCAGGCTCATGGGGCTCCATCTCTGGTTGGCTGATTTCTGGAAGCTATAGAAGAATATCCTAGAGTGACTTAAAAACAGAAATTTATTTCTCACAGTTCTGAATTGGGAAAATCAAAGATAAATCTGTGGCTAGATCTCATGTTCTTTCAGCTATATAGGTATTTTCTGAAGAATCGCATTTGGCCTTCCAAGCAAGAACAGTGATCATTCCAGATCAGATTCCTGCCTTTGTACGCTATATTCTGGAGGATAAAAGAAACACAAGCACACACATAATCCCAATAAATTTTAAGAAATATGTTGACTAGAGAGGCAGCAGTATTGTGGGACAAGAAGTCAGGGAGTCGCATAAATCAGAAAAAGAATATCAACTAGTAATGCAGGAAATCTTTTCAAAGTTGCATCTGAGATGCAAACTCTGGAACATTAGCCCTTAGAAAAGGAAATCTTGTCGCTTGTGACAACATGGATTAATCTGGAGGACATTGTGTTACATAAAGTAAGCCAGACTCAGAAAGACAAAAATGCATGATTTCACATGTATGTGGAGTGAGGTGTCTGAACACAAGCAGAAAGAGATGCTGGCTGCGGGGGCTGCAAAGAGCGGAGGGATAAAGGACGGAGACGGTGCTCCAAGGACGCTTAAATTCAGTTACTTACATAAGAGACATATTCTAGAAATCCGTGAGTGTTTTGCTGATTATGGTTAATGTAATCTTGAAATTAATAGTGAGTTTGATAAGGAGAAAAAAAGCATTTTTCAAACAAAATATTATAACATTATTAGACAAAAATTACTTAATTGCAGATTCTACTTCTCAATGACCGCAGCCTTGGTAATTAGGTAAAAGGGTAAATTTCACTTTGCAGAAGTTGCAGATCTCCCATGCATTATGTTTGAATGAAAAATTTTAGTGTCTTTATAAGCAATCATTTTTGTTGTTGTTTTTGAATCTTCAATGTGTGTAACTTTTCTAACTACATTAATTTATTCAATGAAACTATAATTCAGTCATATTCTACACATCCTTTTTTGTGGGAAGGGAATCTTATAATCTAAATTCTGATTCATTATTAAAATTATTTATACAGGACCAATTTTAAAGCTTAGAGTGGAATCTTGTAATGGTATCACATTATTTACCAGCCCTTTACTATTTGAATAATCTAGTATTTTGGGACAGATAATAGTAATTGAACATAAAGAAAAAGGAATATTTACATAGTTAGGAATTATGAATTATGTAAACTGTATTGCTTCAAGTGACTACCTACCCTGAAAGTAACTTCAAGATGTAAGGTGGGCTTCTTCCTCCTGTGGTAGAATTTAAACTTTTTCATATTCTCTGACTCTTAGACTATATTTTGTAAAGCAATAAAGAATGAAAAGATAAATGTCAAATGAAAATATCAGAAAACAGTTTTAGTAGTATAGTTGACAGAACTTCAGATGGAAGAGAAGAAAAAGAATCAGATTAGAAAGTGCTTTATGATGAAAATGTCCATACTTCCAAACCTGTCACACTTTTGAAAGCTGTCCCAATCAAAATACCAATATCATTCCATTCATCTGAAATCAGAAGAGCAAAAACGATTCAGGGCAACAAAGGCAAGGAAAGAGACAACACAATTCCTGATTTGAAGTATTATGACAAGGCTACAGTCACAAAAATTGTATGATAGTGACAAAAAAATTTAAAAAAAGACTTGAGGATGAATGGATCAGGATAGATAATGCAGAAATTGTTCCAATCACCCTTAGCTACCTTGTTTTGGGCAGAAACCTTAAGTTAACAATAGAATGTTTTATAAATGGTATTTACAAAACTAGATTTCCATATGCTAAACATTGAACCTAGACTTTTATCTTTCAACACGCACTATACTAAAATAAAAAAGGATCAAAGATCTAAATATTAGAACAGAAATATTTAATCTGCTGGAAGATTAAATAAGTAAAACTCTGGAAGACACAGGTGTAGGCAAAGATCCTAAGCACATGGGAAATATTGTACAGGATCAACAAATGGGATAAAATCCATGGAGTCATTCAAGAACTGCACAACCAAAGCAGCCACCAACAAAATGAAGAGACAACTCACACAATGAGAAAAATTTTCCAGTTACTCATCAGACAGAGGACTAGTATATAGAATATACAAAGAGCTCAGAATAATAGAATCACCAAATTTAAAGACCCATTCCAAAATGAACATCTGAAATGAACAGACACTTCTCAGACGAACAAAGAGCAAATAAATGCATGAAAAAATGTTGAACACTGCTGATCATTCAAGCACTGCAAATCTCAGAACACTGAGATCGAGTCTCACTCTAGAAAGAAGGACTATCATCAAGAAATAAACCAATAACAAATGTTGGTGGGTCATGGGAAAGAAAGTATCCTTCTCCACTGTTGGTGGGAGTATAAATTGGCATAATCACCAAAGAAATCAGTATGGGGTTTCCTTTAAAAAAAAAAAAAAAGTAAACCTAGATTTCATTTGACCCAGTTATATTCCTTCTAAATATCATCTTGAAAGAATGAAAAGCATCATACTAAAATGATACATGTATGCCTGTGTTTACAGCAGCATATTTTATAGTAGCTAAGCTTTGGAAACTACCTATCAATCAGTAGATGAATGTACAGAGAAAGTTATATGTATATACAATGGTGTACTATTCTCCCATAAAGAAGAAATTTTTAGGTAAATGAGAGCATTTCAAACCCACAATCTTAATGAAATAAACCAGACTAACAAATTTAAATATCACAGTGTCTCTTATATGAGAAACTCAAAACATAAATGAGGAACAAAATACAGAGTCACTATTTTGAAGTAGAAAGTATTATTCAAATGGAAAGAGGAACAAGGAAGAGACTGTGGAGGAGGGGAAGGAAAGGAAATTTAAAAGAGAAGATGAGAATAGAAGGAAAAATG
Source organism: Cavia porcellus (assembly GCF_034190915.1). NCBI lineage: Eukaryota > Metazoa > Chordata > Mammalia > Rodentia > Caviidae > Cavia > Cavia porcellus. The sequence continues at coordinate 41,089,656 of NW_026947513.1, read as the reverse complement.
GAAACAGAGCTTTGTACATAGAGAGAGCAAGGATTAAAGGGAGGGAGAAGTGGAAGAAAAAATTAAGATATGTACAGGTACAAATTCCGCTTGAAGGTGACAATTATGTATGACATACATGTACAGATATAAAATATTTTTAAAAAAGAGATGCTTAGTGTGTAAAAATGGGTCACGTTGTAGTACATGGTCAGAAATGATTGTCCAGTTTTACTAAAATAAATACAAGTGATATGGTGCAGAATGTAACAGGTTACACAATTAGGTAGTTTCCACATGCTTGAAGTATTCACAAAAATTGAAGCTTGTTTACTAAGATCATTTTCATTCTCTGGAAATCTTGGGGAAGTATTCATTTTTTGCAGCTCCAGGACAGCAGTTTCTGAGGACAATAGGAGGCTACCACGGTACCCTGAATCCCTTTTTGTCAAATGTTTTCATGACATACAGAGCTTTTCTAGATGTTTGAGTCGTCACAGGATGATTGGTTCACTTATCTGGTGGTGTCTCTCTCATGCTTCTTTTCATATTTTATAGTGGTATAAATGGCAGCATAATTTTCTTCAGTGTACTCAGAGACTATGAAGGCATATTTAAGTGCTCATTTGCCATAAATTCAGTGAATAACTTTAAATCAATCAGGGAAAGCTATATAAATAATGCAACAATATTTATGAGACAACCAACAGTTTAGTATTGAATGTTAGTAAGTTACAATGAAAATAAAGCTGTAACCCTGAATCCTTCCTTCAAAATCTCCCCAGTTCTAAATGCAGACTGGAATGATCTATTGGGACAGTAATGGCTTAAATGCAACATATGTGTAACTTATAACATGGTTTTACTGATTGCTTTTTTCTTTTTTTTTTTTTTTACTTTATTGCACACTTTTCTAATTTAACAATTTTTTTAGCAAAAGACCATCTGCAAGTCTATTCTTGTTTTAGTCTTCCCATGTGAGTACCAAAATTGTATAATAAGATTTTTCAAAAGAAGTAAAATTATTATTGAAATGTGTATTCTCCTTATCATAAAATCATATCTAAATGAAAATTGACAGCAAGGTGAAGTAATTAATAAAAATCCATTCTGGTAACTGTTCTGTAGTCCAAAGCAATGGATATTTTAGAATACTCAGTGTAACAAGAAAGATAAGAAAATTAATTGGGTTAATTTATAGGAAAATCCAGAAATATAGAAATATAGAGAAGCTACTACAATTAGATAAACAAGATTCAAGCTTAGCTAAACTGAGTGTGAATTCAAATATCCTAGTCATAATTAAGCCTGTTTTGTTGTGCAACCTCTATCATACTATTGGATCTAATTCAGTCCACCAAAAAACATAAAATGATAATTCCAGACATTGCACTAAAGTTGAGATAGTCTATGCAATAAATTTACCTAATAATGTGAACAAAAGCATATGAACATTATGTTTTTAGTATGGCAATTGATAATGGTATATGGAAGTCTGGATAGTTAAGGAAGTTTGTGTAACTCTTTTCAGTAAAGTTATAACACAAATGGGAACCATGTCTATATATGTTGTCTTATGTAATGTAGAACAAAAAATATTTTAGGTACTACTAAAAAGCATAAAATATAGCCAATTGAATGTGGCACAACTATCTCTTAGCATATACATTTTATTTTGTTGTTTTTGTTTTATTTCTCATTTTTTGGGTAACGAGCACAGTTACATAAACATTACTACATATCACGATTTATTCTACTTTTATTCCATTCTGAAAACACAATATATTTTTCTGCCAATGACAATTCATACTTTTGATTGTTGGAGACATTTTCTATATGATAATTAAGGAACAAAGGAAAAAAAGAATTGCATGTAATGTATCCTTCACTCAGATACATGATTACGTATTCATTTATAAAATTATTCAGTTTACATCTCTTTCAAGGGATTACTTAAAGTAAATCTAAGTCAAGATATGATATTATTAACTTATGTTTCAATGTTTTTATAAAGTCTCACATAAATTCCCAAAATATACCTTTAGGATATGTAATAGTCTTAGTATCAGACCAAAAATTAAACATAACAATGTATTCAATATTTTGAAGCTTTTAGTGTAGAAAGAAGCTTTAAGTGGCAATTAAAATTGACAAATAACATAGTAAAGCATAAAATTCAAATAAGAAAAAAATAATTTTCTATAAAAATTAAACCAAATAGCATAGTAGTACATAAAATTCAAATGAGAAAAAAGTTTCTAAATAATTATCTTTAAGATTATGTACATGAAGACCGACACATCTGTATTATAAATGCTGCTTTCATAAAATACTTTTAGCTACATATAAGTACTAAAACAATCCATAGGTTCATAAAATGTCAAATGTGATTTAGATACAATAATTCTACATCTTTCTCAGTATAATTTCTGAACAGAGACCATGAGCATAAGTACTTTCATACCAAATGAGTATATTAGGAACAACAGATACATCCAGCAGCTCAGTGTTTTTTAACACTGTACTGTCTAATATTTGTTATCCGCTTAGTGGAGCCTAACCTAGGAATTCTCACACAGACAGACTGACACGTTTTTATCTATTGAAAGCAAAAACTAACACTAATCACTGTCTACTAGGTAGTGAATAGCATTTCTTAGGCGACAAAACTAAGCAAGCATCTTCTAGTTTTGGCACGAAGACCAGATTCTCAGATACGTGCCTTCAAAGGCTGCCAGTGTCGCATGTCACAGGAGCCACTACAGGCCCTGGGCAGTGATCCTTCACGGAGAGACTGTCAAGCTGCAGACACATCGTCCATTCATTCTTCCACTGTGCATTTCTATAGTACAGTGATCAGACACAACAGTGCTCATGAATGTGTTTATGGGTTTTACAAAATATTTGGAAAGCAGAAATATACCAGTGCAAGGGGAAAGCTTTCCTGACATCTGCTTCTTCAAACACTTCCTCTGACCAGAACATTTGGTAACGTTTGTCTTCTTGCTCCCTCTCTCTGCTGCCCGGCAGCTGTTTCAGTGGCCATAATGCCCTTTCTCTTGCATTGGCCTTAAGAATGCCACACAGCTGGCTGTGAAAGTTGGTTTTGCTGCTACATAGTGGAGTTGAAAAGCCATAGCTGTGCACTGCAAAAGAGTGCCACCATTTTTTTCCATTTTAGGGCACAGCTTTTGGGTGGTGGCAGAAGCATTCTGCTGCAGGGGTTACTTTGTGACCCTACAGCTTCCTGACAGTCTTCCAGGAAGACATAAACTTGGCAGCACAGAACTACAGTACAACTTTGGGCATCTCTTCTAGAAGATCAGTTGATAATGTGTTCCCAACTCTATTTTACAGTCTATGTAATTCTCTTACAATGAATCACATTTTGATATAACAAGTAAAAATGAATTTTCTATAAATCTGTTGAATGTATGCATTTTCCTCTGCCCCATTCCAACCCAACATTCAACACTGTCTTTGTGAACTTGATAAATGCAGATATGCTAAGTGGAATTGTGCAGTGTTTGTCTTTACTAAGTCACTCACTGAAGTTAACAAAATGTCAAGTTTCATCCTTATCATTTGTTTCATATGTTGGAATTTCTTTCTTTTTAAAAAACAAATCCATATTTGCTATGGCTTATATCTAGATGTCATCCCTAAAGCCTCACGTGCACAGAGGTGAGGTTTTTCACAGATGGCTGGTTCACAAATGTGTGATACTGGGATTAAGTACATATAATAACTAAATTGGCTTCTTGTGTTATTTCCTGTGTGAGCAGTGTTTTGCCCATGAACTCTGCCCACGTATGTGTTCAAGAGTTCTACCTACTGTCTCTTCCAGAAGATTATTTCTGCTTTAATATTTACATCTTTGGTCCGTTTTGATTTTAGTTTAGTAAATGGTGATAGACATGGATCTATCTACATTTAGCCACCGGCCTGTGGAAAGCCAGTTTTTCTAGCACCATATATTAAAGAGCTTATGTCTCCTCCAGTGGATGTGTTTCACTCATCTGTCACAGATAAAATACATGAAGTTTGTAGTTGCTTCTGCATCTCTAATGTGTTCCACTGATTGATCCCAAGTCTGTTTTCTTGTGAGTATCATGCTGTCAGAGTATATCTGTAGTACAATTTCAAGTCAGGATTATAATTTCGCTGTCGTGCCTTCAACTTTTTTACAGCAAAAGAAAACATCAACAGAGTGGGAACAAATTTTAACTTCTTGTCCTTCAGACAAAGAGTTTGTACGTAGAATACATAAATAATTTTTAAAAACCCAGCATCCCTAAATTTACAGATGCAATCCAAAAATAGGTATCTAAAATGAACACATATTTTTCAGATGAAGAAATACAAGCAGCAAATAAATAAATTAAAAGATGTAACCATTGTTGATCACCTTGTATTATGTTTTTACATTATCTATTATGTCCATCCTTTTGGTTTGACTGACTCTGTTCTGTTATGTCAAATTTGGTTTTACTCTCTTCAAAAAAAAAGTAATAAGAACTGTGGGAGTAATAAAACCCAAAATGTGTCATTGTCATTGTACAAAAGAGAGGAAAAGAAAGTGCTCTAAACGATATAACTGCATGTATATTTAAGTGTATAAGATAGATAACGGTATTACTGAGTTTTGTTGGATCATTGAACAGAACTATTTGCAATCTCACTGTTTGAATATCCACTTTATATGCTTTAATTTTGTAACTTGAACAAATATTTCTAAGATGTCAATATGTAATCTATTAACTAGTGATTTCCTACTGTTTATTTTTTTCTGAAATTCTGTATAACTTGTACCCTTTTTCTGCTTTTTTTTCTTTTTCTCCTTAAATAATTTTTTTAAAAAATGATGTTCAAAATAACCAGCTATTACAGGGATGCAAATTAAAACAACACTGAGATTCCATCTCACCCCAGAAAGAGAGACTATTGGCGAGACATCAAACAATGAAAAATGCTGGAGGGACTGTGGAGAATAAAAAGGAACACTTTCCCACTGCTAGTGGGAGTAAAAACAGACGCAACCACTGTGAAAATCAATGTGGAGATACCTTAAAAACCTGGGCCTAGAAGTCTCATTTGACCCAGACATTGACTTTCTGGTTATCTTCCTGGAAGAATTAAAACATCATACTATATATATATATATATATATATATATATATATATATACTCATGGTTATAGCACCACATTATATAGTAGCTAAATATTGCAATAACCCAAATGCCCATCAAACAAGGTATGGATAAAGAAGATGTGGGGTCTTTTAAATATGGAGTACTATTCTGCTATAGAAAAGGATAAACGAGATATTTCTAGGTAAATGAATATGATCTGTGAACATACTCAAGTGAAATAAATCAGACTCACATGTATAAATATCACAATGTTTCCCTGATGCGATAATCTGAAAGGACCAAAAATGTACAATAGATATTGTGAGATGGTAGGAAATTGTTCAAAAGGAAAGAGGAACTATGGTTGGGGAAGGTGGTGGGGGAAGGGGGAAAGAAGAGAAGGAAAAAGAAATAAATGATTGAAAAAGAGGATAAAATGGAAACAAGTTCTTATAAACAGGGAGTGGAAGACGGACTGAAGGGAGGAGAGGGGATTGGGGAAAAAAGCGGGATGAAAATGGATCATGTATGGGTACAAATTTCCAGTGCTGGATATGATCATTATGTATATCTCAAATGTACCAATAGAATGAATTTAAAACATTGGTTAGGAGTATTTCTGGGTGTGCATAATGGAAGCTCCACTTTGGGTGAGGTGTATTCAATAGGCTTAGAGCCTTGTCGGGATAAAAATCCAGAAGCTGCTTCACGTGGCTGCCTCCTACCTTCTCTGCTGGAAACTTCTCTCTCTCCTGTTCCCTTCTGTGGTGCAATCCTGCAATGATCCAGGCAGCATGGGACTGACACTTCTGCAAAGAGAGCTAAAATAACCCTTTCTTCTTTTAATTTGTGGGTGTTGGGTATTATGTCTCAGAAATGAACAAAGGAAAACACTATTCCAATCTATTATAAATTACATCTTTTTATCTATTCATCCATGAGCGGATGTTAAATGGAGTTGACCTCTTGGCTATTGTAAGTAACATTGCAAATACTATATTTTTTGTAGTATAAATATTTTGTTTAAAATAAGCTCTTGGAATGGGAGATATAGCTCGGAAATACAGGAACTGCCTGACAAATATGATGTCCTAATTTTGATTTCTGCTAATAAAAGTTAATACAATAACATAAAATGAGCTCTTGAGTTAGAGTAACTTTTAAATATTGGGTGGTGGCATGAAAAACAAGCACATTTTATAATTAATGTATTTTTATTTATAAAATAATTCATTTTAAATGGATTTTATATTAAAATTTATATAAGTTTGAATATTCAAGTTTCAGCTTGAATATCTTGCTGAAATTTAAGCTGGCAATTGGAAGTCAGGGAAGCAAAGGAGAGTAAAAATGATTAATTTCAGCTATATACATATAACTGATTCCCAAGATGAATGTAGTTATTATGTATTACAAATACTAATCAAAAAGAAATGACGCATTTTATATTAAGCTGATTTCACTAATTTCTCATGTTTTATATTGTGAGAGTGACAATAATTGCATTTGTGGTATAAAATTATTAACACCTTTAATTATGTTGTACATATCTTTCACAATTCAGTATGTCGGCATTTTCACAGACGCATGTTTAACCATGTACAAATTAATACCATATCAAAATGGAAATCAGTATATAAAGTAATTTTAAAAACTCATAATCTTGTAACTCAAAATGTGTACTTCTAGATTTCTATATTGCTATGGAATCGTTATCTATATGCCTCCTCGGTCAATTGGAATTGCACAGAGTGGTCATACAGTGCATGCCTTTTTTGCTTTAATTAGATTTCTAAGAATATCACATTATTAAAGCATTACTGTTAAAATTTAATCTAAACATTCACAACGTTTAATGGATAGTCAGTGACATCTTATGTGTAACACGGTTTAATACACTCTTCCTTTTTTTTTTTTTTTTTTAGTTTTTATGTCATTACTTTAAAAGCTGCCATATGTGTATTTTTTATTAGCAAAGGCTTCTGCTTTTCATTTCTTTATTCTTTTCAAATTTTAGCTCAATTACTTTTTTTAGTTCAATTGCTTTTTAACTTAGATCTCCAAGAGTAAGATTCCTAGTTTGAAAGAAGACAGTACTTATAGCCTCATTTTTATGAATTTCAATTGCCTTTCTGGCTTGTACAGTTCTTGAAAGCCACCCATGGTGTAAAGAATGTTTGACTTTAAATACTTTCTAGTGCACATCTGAAGTTATCACTCTTTCTCCTAATTTAATGTACAACAAGTGAATGTAAGCACTTTCTTCCAATAGATACCAGTTTCTTAGTGAAAAAAACTTTTATGGCATTGTGATGTTGTCAACAGTTGCGTTTAAATAACTTGGTAAATTTACAATGAATTTGATAGAACAGTACTTTCATTAAAAGACCGAAAATGCCTTCTCTATGAATGTGGATGCTCTTTACAAAAAAAGTGAATGCAACAAAAACTAATGATGGCTGCCAAAATTAAATACTGAGCAGACATGCCTGTGTACAAAAATCTGGGGAAATCGAACATATGCAGAATAGCTCAGCATATTGGGAAGAGAAACGCACTGGAATAATTCCACGAGTGCTGGACAATATGTTTCTTCTATGAAAACATTTAAAGAGCTCAAAAAGTTAAGTATTTTAAAAGGGCATGAAAAAACAGAAAATGTTGAAATAATTCTTTACAAATGTTTATAAAAATAATGATTCCTCAAACATACTATTATACCTGATCTTATAAAAATCTATAAACATATTAAGAGTACAATAGACTTTGAACATTAAGCAGCATGAGGTTTATTAAGAATCGACCTGCTACAGAAGCTTAATGGTTTCTTTTGAGTCATTGTTAATTACAATATTAGAACATGCTGTGAACAGGCTCTGTCTTCAATATTTGAATTCTGGTATTGTGGATTCCTGTTTGTAAAGTATACTTAAGCATTGTAACTTCTAACACATCATTGTGTGGTATATATGTGAAGGGAGATATTGTTAATTAACCTATTTTACAGGATCAATACTGAGATAGTTGAACGGTCTTTTGTGGGACTTAGCAGCAATATAGTTGGGATAGAAATTAATACTGCTCTAAATCCATCATAAAATTTTACCAGTTATATTACTATGTATCATTAGTGCAGACTCATTCACTAAATTTTATTTGTTTTTGAAAAAACATATTAATTTTAAAATAGTTAAAATTGATTACTAAAAAGGACTGATATCAGAATAAGAAAGTTCATGTGTAAATGAACCTTTACCTAGCTCATCTCTTGTTTTATTAAAAACAGTGCAGAAGTACAAAGTCCCTAGAGATTTATATGGACAGATGATATAGATATATAGATGAAATATAGATATAGATAGATACAAGCTTAGACATAGACATAAATATAGAAATATCAAACAAATGTTGAGAAAATTTAATAGTACCAGACTACTAAAATGTGTACATATATTGAAAAGCTCAATTCCTTAACAGTGTCATTTTATAATCAATCTATATATTGAATGAAACTTTAATCAAAATAGAATAATTTTCCTAAATATACTTATAATCTATTTATAATGATCTATGTGGAGAGTCATTCAGATAATACTGAAAATTTTAAAAATCATAGTAATTATTATATAATTATTATCAAACTACAGCAGTAAGATTAGAAAAATAGACAAATGAATCAGTAGATCAGAACAGAAAATCTACAAATATGTCCAAACATGTATATACTGTAGATTTATGACAGGGCTTACCCCTTCAAAACAGTGTTTTCCTTAAAAAAATGTTGCTGGGTGAAAAATGAAAATAATCATGACCTTGATTTACCACAATAATCCAAAAAATTTCTTCTAAATGTACTGTAAATCTGACACAAACAACAGAAGTCATAATAATTGGAGAAGAAATTGTGATGACATCAGAATGGTAGTGCTGTATGAAACAGTTTCTTAAAATGAGAGCAAAGACACTAGACATAAATACATATATAATAAAATTTCATCAAAATTAATTACATTAGAAAATGTAACAGAATAAAAATTAAAGAATCTTTACCCATGTCAACTCATGAGAATATATATGTCAAAATAGAAACCCAAAGTATTAACAGAATACTTAAATAAGAATTTCCAAATAAAGAATATTCCAAAGAACTGAAGAACAAAAAGAAATGGATTGATTCACAAGTACATCCAAATTACAAAACCTGAACTAAGAAAATATCAAAATCATAATTAGTAACAGGCAATGAAATTGAGGTAGTAATAAAAACTCTAACAAAAAATTCCAGAAACCAATGGATTCGCCCCTGAATTCTACAAGAATTTCAGAGACCTAATGTCAGTACTTCTCAAACTAAAAAGGAAGCTAAATACCTTCTGTAATCTAGCATTATCTCAATTTTAAAGCTAGACAAATACTTAACTAAAAAAGATAACTACAGGACAATCTTTATAATGAACATGAGTTAAAAAAAATCCTCAAAACATACTGGTAAACAGAATGCAACAAGTCATTAAAAAGATCATACATGATGACCAGGTAAGCTTCATCCCAGGGCACATGGATGGTTAATGAATAAGTGTAATGCATCATATAAACCGAAGCAATGACAAAAGCTACATGATTTCATTATACGTAAAAAAAAGCCTTTGAAAAGACAACATCAATTCATGGTTAAAAAAAAAAAAAAAAAAGCATATTAGTTAATTTTCTTGTTAATGAGACAGAACTCCTGATACTCCCTTAAAGGAGGAAATGTTTGTCAGAGCTCACATTTTGTAGAGGCTTTAGTTCATAGCTAAGTGGCTCCAGGAAGGCTGTCACGGCAGAGGGACATTTAAAAGGAGAAACAATTTATGGCAAGCGAAGACAATAAAGAGGTGAAGTGGTGGAGCAGCAGCCAACCTGCCCTCACTCAGTCTCCTTATTCCCACCCAGGCTACTTGCTCTTGGGGTGGTCCTGCCCACCCAGGGTGGGCCTTTCCATTATCCACACCCAGAAATCTGCTGCACCAGTCACTGGGCTAATTCAGTATTCACATACCCTTAACCCCAGGGTTCACAACCTCAATCCAGACACCTCTGGAAACCTCCACCTAAGATCACCTGAGGCTTCCGGGAGAAATCCGGACACGCGTCATAGCAAAAGCCCATAAAAAGGAGATGTAGAAAGGTCTTATCTCTCTCTAATAAAAGCTATTCATGGAAAATCTATTGCCAGCATCACATTAAATGAGGAAAATAATAACTTTCCTAAAAAATAAGGAGCAAGCGAGGATGTCCACCATTACCATGCCTGTTCAATTACTGCTTGAAACTTTAACCTGACCAATCAAATAGAAAGTAAAAAACAGAATACATTGAAGAGGAGAAGCAGTCAAACTATCCTCATCAACAAAAGACATAATCCTTTAGATGCAAAACCCAAAAATTCCACTAAAATATTCTAAGTACTAGAAAAATAAAATAAAATAAACAAAAAAGCAAAAATATAGCAGGGTACAAACAACACAAAATACCCCATAACTTCTCTGTACACCAAAATTAATCCATTGAGAAGAAATTAGGAAAGTACACCATTCACAGTAGCTTCAAGACAAATGTGGTACCTTAAGACTCCAAGAGTGGACCCCCCTGCCCCTAGTCCTCCATGGACAACTCTCAAAACAACAAGACAGAAAAAATAGAAAAAAGAAGCGCTTTATTTTAGTTGGTACCCAGCGGTGTCAGTCAGGCAGTTGCTAGACTGAGCACCCCGAGCAAAGGAGTCTAAAACTTTTGAAGGCAAAACTGCAAAGCAAGGAGGGGTTGTTTGTGCCTGTGGGTGTCCTTTGGAAAGTTCTCAAGCATAGTTTTGGGTACAGCTTGACCTGGGAGTTTTTACGTATGTAACATGTTTTTAATGTAAGTACAAGGTTGTGGTTTTTTGTGATGGGTCATTTCTTGGAACAGATGTCTCTATCAGGACAAACAATTTTATTATCTTTTATGGAGCAGTTGGGAGGGACGGGTTGGCGCTTTACAGAACAGCAAGGCAGGGAAGGGAACTGGTTAACAGGTTACAACAACAAATACTTAGGAATCAACTGAAAAGAAAGTACAGGGCCTGTACAATGCAAATAATACTATGCCAAAAAAGATATGCCTGCTTCCTGGATGGTTGGAAAAAATATTATCCTAATGATCACTTTCCAAAACTGTTACATGTACATGACATATGTATATATGTGTGTATATGTGTGCATATATATATATATATATATATATACACACATATATTAGTTTTGGAAAGTTCCTTGTCACTAAGACACAATACTCAACACCCCCAAATACAGGAAAGAGAGGTTTGGTTTTGCTCATTTTTCATCCTGGTTCCAAGGCAGGACAGAATGGCAAAAAGACGTGGTGGGTAAGAGGTGCTAGTGACTGGAAGATACAGCCAAGAGAATGAATGGAGGGGCCTTGGAGAGAGATAAGCCCTCAGGGCCATGAATTTGTGCCTTCCTCTTTGACCCCATAGCCTAACAGCAAGCCATCTTGTAAGTACCCACAACTCCATCACTCTCCAGTATCTCATGAGTTCATGAGGTTCTTGGGGGACATTCAGATATAAAATATAATATAGATTCAATGCAATCCCAAATCAACATACCAACAGTATTTCACACAGAAGTAGAGAAAACTATCCTGAAATTTATATAAAACCAGTAGGGAACCAGGATAGCAAAAACTGGCCAATAAGCACAAAGCAACAGATATTTCAAGTTTTCTTACAAAGTCAGAGTGGTAAAAACAGCATAGTAGAGACACAAATAGAGACATACAATCAACAAAACAGAATAGAAGATATATAAACAATGGTGGGCATATGCATTCATCTGATTTTTAATGCAGGCACCAAAAACATACACTGGAAGAAAGACTTTTTAACAAATGGTGCTAGGAAAATTGACTATTCACCTGCAGAAGATTAAATCTGTAACCTTCTCTCCTACTATGCAGTAAACCTAAATCAAAAGTGGATGCAACATTTAAATACTAAATCAGAAACATTTAATCAACCAGAAGATAAAATAAGTAAAACCCTTGAAAACATAGACATAGACTTAGATTTTCTGAAGACTTTAATTGCATAAGAAAATCAAGAATCAACAAATGGAATCATATCAAATACAAAAACTTCTGCACAGCAAAAAAAAAAAAAAAAAAAAAAAAAAAAAAAAAAAAACAATATAGTGAAAGCATAACCTAGAAAATAGGGGAACAATTGTCATCTACTCAGCAGAGGGAAAATATTTAGACTACATAAAGAACTTAAAAAAAATTAGATATCCAAAAATAAAGGACTCAAGTAAAAGATAAGTCACTGAAATAGACATTTTTCAGCAGTACAAATGACCAGTAATTATGTTTTTAAAAATGTTCAGCACCTCTGACCAATAGAGAAATGTAAATTAAAGCTGTAATTAAAACAACACTAATATTTTATCTTATACCAGGAAGAATAGTTATCATCAAGACATCAAATAATAACAAAACTAAAGTAGATGTAGCAGAAAAAGAATCCATCTAGATAGTTGGTGAGAACATAAACTAGTATAATCACCAGGGAAGTCTGTATGGAAATTTCTCAAAAAACTAAAAGTAAATATTTTATTTGACCCAGCTTCTTCTCATCAATATATCTTCTTGAAATAACTAAATACAGCATATTACAGTGATATGTGCATACTCATGCTTGTAACAATTGCAATTCATTATTTCATATAGGTAGCTTGGAAGCTACCTGTATGTCCATTAATAAGAGAGTGGATAAAAGGGAATGTCATAAAAAAGGATAAGTCATTGTAGAAAAGTGGATGCACCTTGGGACAATAATGTTACATGAAATAAATCAGACAATAAATATTGTATGGTTGCTCTTATATGAGAATGACAAAGGAAAAACAATTTAAAGAGTGAAACAAAAGACACCTGATCGGAAAGAAGGAGCTAGATTTCTGCCAGTGGGAAAGGAATCAGACATATAGCGGGTAGAGAAAGCAGATGTGGAAGTAATTAAGATGTGTTACATCCATATACCAACTCCCCTCAGTGATAGTAAACATCAAGTACTGCACGTATATCCCAAAACATAAAGAACATCTAAGTCACTAAGGAAATATATTTAAAAGGGACCAAATGCAAAACTAATTATGAAAATTCAAATCAAGAAACAAGGAGATACATTTCTGACCCCAGTCACAATAGATTAAATTAAAATTCATTATCATTTAAAGTAAATACAAAATCATAAATAGAAAACAGATGGTTTCCTGGAATCGTTTAACTAAGAAAAGGCAAATGCTACACACTATGTCCATTTTTTATTTTATTTCTAATTATGGTGCTTGTAATGGAGTACTGCAGAACACCATCTTTCTCAGTTGTGGAGATGCCAACAAAATTTGTGAAGAAAAGATTGATTTAATTTGTGAAATATAATACTAAATTTATGTAGACACAATAGCTCCAAAATCTTCATAAATGTTCTTTATATTCATATATATGGTACTGAAATTCATGGAGCCAGAAATATCAGAACAAGAAAACTAAACTGGTAAGATTCCAATACTAACTCAGAAATAGGAGATGATGAATTCTTGATCAGCCGGAATGGAAAGAAACAAAAAGTCTTCAGCCTAGATTAGAAAACTTAAGGTGTAATTCTTTGCAAGTAAATTGAACCATAATTATAGAAAAGGTCTATTTTAAAACTGTCACTAAAACCCTTAAAATAATGCTCAAGTGAAACCAAGCAAAACATAAGTAAATCATCTGGTAATAAAACAAAATACAACTTTATAGTAATTTAGTGTCTAGGTGCAAAAGCATGTATTATCCGTCCCTAGAATCCTAGCTAAAACTAAATATACCTGCAGAAACAAGAAAATGTGACCCATAATCAACAGAAAAAAATTTAAAGAAAAATCATCCTTGAAATTTCAAAGGTGATAGAATTATCAGTCAACAAGTTTTTTAGAGGTTTTTTTTTTTTTTTTTTTTCAGTACCAGGGATCAAACTCACGACCACCTGCTTGCATGGCAGGTGTTTATGCCGCTGAGCTAAACCCCCAGCTCCAGTCAACAAGTTTTTTAAAAACACTATGAGTTTGAGAGAGTTGATCAGGTATTTAAAGAAATGCATGACTATAAAAGGAGAGAAACAAATTTTGCAAATAAATTTTGGAGAATCAGAGCCTCTACGTTTGAAAAATCCTCTGTAAAATCTGAAATTTTCAATTGATAAACTTAGTTAAATAGATACCAGAAAAGAAAGGGTCACTAAACTTGAAAGCATAAGAATAGAAACTCTCAAAATTAAACAAAGAGTACAAGTGACCCTTCCTGCTACCTGGAAGACCCAGGATGGACCTGGGAGAGCACAGGTGACACTTCCTTCCATCTGAAGAACCTTAGGCAGGCCTGGAAGAGGGATGTTGATCTGGTGAACCCCAAGTGGGCCTGTGAGAGCCCAAGTGAACTCTCCTTCCATCTGAAAGGTACTAGAAGGCATGTGAGAACCCCAGTGATACAGTGATGGAGCCCCAGCCATGGCACACACCATGAACAGATGGGTCTGGTGGCCTGGAAAAGTCTAAAACAGAAGCAATAATACAATAAAGGGTTGGTTCACATCAGTGCTCCAAGGCTGGTCAGCCCCGGAAGAATCCAGCACTCACAAACTGGCCCCACATCAGGAACTGAGGTATCTGTCCCCTCCCTGCAGTGTGGGGCCAGCAACTGGGTGAATGCCAGCCACACATCAGATCCTGACTAAGACACAGATGATAGATGAGCCTAAAGAAATGAAAAAGAACAAAATATGAGCCAACAAGAGAAAATGTCAAGATGAGAAAACAAAATGCAATCTCAGAATTCCAGCACATCCAAACAAATATAGGAGACACTGAAATGGAATAAACTGGAAAATACACACCTGAAATTCCTGAAAAGATAGCAAGAGAAGTAAAGAAACAAATCTATGAAGCTAACAGGAAAATCAGATCAGAAATAATCTGTCAGGGAAAGAAAGTAAGAAAGAAAGGAAGAAAGGAAGAAAGGAAGAAAGAAAGAAAGAAAGAAAGAAAGAAAGAAAGAAAGAAAGAAGGAAAGAAAGAAAGAGACAAAGAAAGAAAGAAAGAAAGAAAGAAAGAAAGAAAGAAGAAAGAAAGAAAAAGAAAGAAAGGAAGGAAGGAAGGAAGGAAGGAAGGAAGAAAGGAAGGAAGGAAGGAAGGAAGAAAGGAAGGAAGGAAGGAAGGAAGGAAGGAAGGAAGGAAGGAAAAAAGGAAGGAAGGAAGGAAAAAAAAGAAAGAACAATCATAATGAGTGAATTACTCAGTATAGCTAGAGAAGACATAAATAAAAAAAATGTAGGTGCAGGGGAAAATGATGGAAACCTTGAAGGAACAATATAAGAAAGCAATAAATTCAAAGATATATCCAGGAAATTAGCAATTCCACTGAAAACAGAGAAAATGCTAAAACAAAATTGAAGATGGATTTGTAGACCTGGGAGACAGAATCACAGATAGTGGTCATGAAAGGAAAGATCTCTTAAAGACAGCAAGAAATCATGAAATAACAATTCAACAGCTCTCAGACAATTATATAGATACAGATATAGATATATAGATGCATATATGACTGACAGGTGTCAATGAAAATGTAGGAGTCCACATAAATGATCCTAAGTAGAAAAGAAAAAAGGCTATTCTCAGAACATTTCCCAAGTATAGAAACATAATCTTACATACAGGTAAGTGAGGCATATAGAATTCAGTCAAAACCAAAATAAATCTACAGAAAAATACATAATAATAAAGATCCCAGAAATTCAGCACAGGAACAGCATACAAAAAGCTGTCAGAGAAAACAAACAGATCACCTCTAAAGGAAAGGCCATTAGAATAGCAATCCACTTATCAACATAAACCCTTAAGGTAAGAAAAACTTGAAGTAAAGCATTGAAAACTCTGAAAGAAAACAACTTTCAATCTAGATTGAAGCATCCTGCAAAACTATCTCAAAATTAATGGAGAAATGAGATATTTCCATGACAAGGGACAACTGATGAAATTCGTGAATACCAACACAATGCTAGAGGTACTTAAAGATGTTCTAGTCAGAGATAACACAAACACACACACACACACACACACACACACACACACACACACACAGGCACACGCACACGCACACGCGCGCGCACACACACACAATTAAAGACAGCAACAGAAGAGCCCCACCCACTGCCTCTCCAAGCCAGAGGAGTGCACCACAGGGGCTGGAGGGAAGGAGAGGCAACAGCCAAGCAGAGAGAATCTGTTCAGCCACGCCTGCCACCTCTGCAGCCTGAGGAGCACACCACAGCTGCCAGCCAGATGGAGGGAGCTGGGTTCAGCCACTGGGACCTGTTCCGTCCTCATCTGCGAACTTCTTTTGACCTGGAGAGCACCAGCACTACTGCCACTGCCTGGAGGAGGGAGCAGCCCTGCTGAGGAGGTTTGAGGCCTACCTAGGCCATAGGGGGACCCTCGGAGTTTTGCCATCCAAGGAGCTGGATGACTACACAACATCCAGTCCCTGGGAGAGTATGAGATCCCGGCTTTGGTGGATCCGCTGGGATTGCAGTCACACTAGATTGGGCTTAACAGGATTTGGGATTGCCTGGACCACACAAGGTGGCCTTCTTTCCCTCAGGGGAGCTTTGTTACCAGAGGGGGAATCTGTGCAGCTTGAGGAGGCTTTAGGTCTACCTGAGAGGAGCCTGGCAACTCTCTTTTAATCCAGGGCCTCCGCTGCACAAGGAGGGGGATACACTACCAGAGGAATCCCAAGAGCCCAGGTCGTAAGAGACAATCTCCAACACACCCAGGGGAAAATCTGGAACACCACTTGAAACATGGAAATATAGGAAAATGACAAAACGAAAGACCAAAATGCAACTTCAAACATCCAGCCCACCCAAGAAAGCCTAAGAGCCATGTACATAGAAGAAAATACATGCCATATACCTGAAATAATAGTAACTGAAATAAAGAAGCAACTCCAGAAACCTTTAAAGGAATTCAAACTAGAAATAATCTCTCAGGTAAAAGAAGAAATGAAGGAGATGTTGAACATATCTAAAGAAGGCACAGTTAAAAAAATTGGAGGAACTAAACAAAAAGATAGAGTCCCTGGATGAACAATATAAGAAACAAACAATATATAAAACAGATGCAAAGAGATATACAGGAAATCAAAAATCCATTGAAAGCTGTAAAAACCGCCTCAATGAATGCGAAGATAGATTTTCGGACCTTGAAGATAAGATTGCAGCCAGTGAACAAGAAAGGAAAGATCTTTTTAAAATAACAAGAAATCAAGAAATAACAATTCAACACCTGCAAGATAATGCAAAAAAAAAAAAAAAAAAAAAACATAAGGTTGATAGGGATAAATGAAAAAGAAGGAGACAACATAAAGGATGTCAAGATGATATTTAGAGAAGTAATAGCTGAAAATTTCCCAAACATGAAATTGGAAACTGATATCAGGATCAATGAAACATACAGAACTCCAAATAACCATAGCCAAAATAAAACTACACACAGACATATCATAATCACCATCCCAGAAATCGAACAAAAGAATAGAATATTAAAAGCTGTAAGAAAGAAAAGACAGATCACCTATTAAGGAAAACCTATCAGAATCACAGCAGACTTCTCAAAACGGAATGAAGTATTTCAAATCCTAAAATAAAATAATTTCCAACCTAGACTGATGTACCCTGCAAAAGTGTCCTTCAAAATTGATTGAGGAATAAGATACTTCCATGACAAAGAACAGCTGAAGTACTTCATGATCACCAAGCCAATCCTGCAAAGAATACTGAAAGACAGCTTAGGTACACTTAGGAAAAAACCACTAAACAAAACAGACAATTAAGCAAAACAGAAAGATAAAGATGCAACGGCAGAAATATAACATGTCAGCAATAAACCAATATATAACAGTTATAACCATTAATGTAAATGGTCTCAATGCACCAATTAAAAGATATAGACTGGCAGAATTGATCAAGAAACAAAATACAACCATATGCTGTCTACAAGAAACCCATCTAACCCAAAAGGATACTCACAGACTGAAAGTCAAAGGATGAAAAACAATACTCCATGCAACAGGAATCCCCAAAAAAGCAGGGGTAGCTATTCTGTTTGCAGACAATGTGAACTTCAAACCAATAATGATCAGAAGAGATAAAGAAGGTCACTACATACTGGTTAAGGGAAAACTTCAAGAGGAAGAGATAACTATCTTAAATACATATGCACCAAATTCCAGAGCACCCAGTTATATAAAACAAGTAATATCAGAAACGAAAAACCAAATTAGCAGTAATACAATTATAACAGGCGATTTTAACACACCATTGACACCAATGGACAGATCAACCAGACAGAAAATCAGCAAAGAAATAAAAGAACTGAATCACAACTGTGAACAAATGGAGTAGATAGACATATACAAAGTATTCTGCCCAACAAGAACAGAATACAAATTCTTCTCAGCAGTACATGGGTAATTCTCTAAAATAGACCATATATTAACTCACAGAACATATTAAAAGGAATGCAAAACAGTTGAAGATATCCCTTGCATGTTATCAGATAATAGTGCTATGAAATTAGAAATTAATGATAAAAGATACTGCAAAAATCCCACAAACACATGGAAACTGAATAACACACTCTTGAGTAATCAATGGGTTACAGAGGAAATTAAAGAAGAAATTAAATAATACCCTCAAACAAATGAAAACACAAATACAACTTACCAGAACCTGTAGGATGCAATGAAAGCTGTCCTCAGAGGAAAATTTATCGCACTGAGTTCTCACATCAGGAAAACAGAACAAATACAAATAAATAACCTGATGTTACACCTCAAATATCTAGAAAAAGAAGAGCAAGTCAAGCCCAAAGCCAAAAGAAGAGAGGAAATAATAAAAATCAGAGCAGAAATCAATGCAATAGAGACTAACAAAACAATCCAAAAAATCAATGAATCAAAGAGTTGGTTCTTTGAAAGAATAAATAAAATTGATAAGCCTCTAGCCAGCCTTATTAAAAAAGGGGAAGAAAAAGCTCAAATTCATGCAATAAGAAATGAAAAAGGTGAAATCACTACAGACCCAATAGAAACGCAGAAGATCATCAACACCTATTTCAAAAATCTCTACTCTCAAAGGTTTGATAACACAGAAGAAATAGACAGATTCCTAGAAGCATATGAAGTACCAAAGCTATATCAATAAGATGTAAAACTCCTGAATAACCCAATTTCTATTACTGAAATCAAAAATGTAATTAAGACCTTACCTACAAAGAAGAGCCCAGGCCCAGATGGATTCACTACAGAATTCTACAAGAAATACAAAGAAGACCTAATGCCAACACCCCTCAAACTCTTCAATGAAATTGAAAGGGAAGCAATCCTTGCCAAGTCATTCCTGGAAGCAAATATTACTCTAGTACCAAAACCTGAGAAAGACCCAACTGAAAAAGAGAACTATAGACCAATCTCCCTAATGAACACAGAGGTGAAAACCCTCAATAAAATATTTGCAAATAGGATGCAGCAAATCATCAAGAAGATTATCACCATGACCAAGTGGGATTCATCCCAGGTATGAAGGGATGGTTCGACATATGTAAATCAATAAATGTAATCCACCATATCAATAGAGTCAAAAGTAAGAATCACATGATCATCTCTATAGATGCAGAAAAAGCTTTTGACAAGGCACAACATTCATTTATGATAAGATACTTGAAGAAAATTGGAATAGATGGTGTTTATTTCAACATAATAAAGGCCATCTATGACAAACCAACAGCCAGTATCATACTAAATGGCCAAAAATTGAAGGCCTTTACTTTAAAATCAGGCACAAGACAAGGATGTCCTCTGTCACTGCTCCTATTTAATACTGGAAATACTAGCCAAAGCAATTAGACAAAAGAGAGAAATAAAAGATGTAAAGATAGGAAAAGAAGTTAAATTATCACTATTTGCAGATGACATGATACTGTACATAGAAGACCCCCAGAACTCCACTGAAAGACTCCTAGATATAATAAATAAATTCAGCAAAGTGTCTGGATACAAAATCGATACTCAAAAATCAATAGCATTCTTTTACACTAACAACAAAATCACAGAGAGAGAAATAAGAGGAGTCACACCCTTGATACTAGCAACCAAAAAAATGAAATATTTAGGAATTATTCTCACGAAAAAAATGAAAGACCTATACAGGGAAAATTATTATACACTGAAAAAATGAAACTGAAGATGATCTCAGAAAATGGAAAGACATTCCTTGCTCATGGATAGGAAGAATAAATATTGTGAAAATGGCCATTCTCCCAAAACTGTTATACAGATTCAATGTAATCCCAATAAAAATACCATTAACATACCTCATAGATCTTGAGAAATCACTCTTAAAATTCATCTGGAGTGAGAAGAGAGCTAGAATAGCAAAGACAGTTCTAAGCAGCAAAGGCAAGGCAGGAGGCATCACGATCCCTGACTTGAAGTTATACTACAAAGCAACAGAAGTAAAATCAACATGGTACTGGAATCAAAACAGAGCCAAACATCAGTGGAATAGATTAGAAGATCCAGCCACAACTACTAACACACTCAATCACCTTATCTTTGATAAAGGGGCCAAACATGTTCACTGGAAGAAGAACAGTCTCTGTAATAAATGGTGCTGGAAAAACTGGCTCTCCATATGCCAAAAACTAAAACTAGACCCATGCCTATCACCATATACCAAAATAAAATCTAAATGGATCAAAGATCTAAATATTAAAAAGAAATACTAAATTTATTGGAAGAAAAATTGGGTAAAAACCTTGAAGACATAGGGGTAGGTAGAGAATTCATGAAGAAGACTCAAACCACGCAGGAAATACTTCCCAGAGTCAATAACTGGGATCACATCTTATTAAAAGTTTCTGCACATCAAAAGAAACCTATAACATAGTGAAAAGAAAACCCACAAACTGGGAAGAAAATCTTAGTGAACTGCCCCTCAGACAAAGGACTTCTCTCTAAAACACATAAAGAATTTTTAAAAATCCGACCCCCAAAATTCAAAGACCCAATCCAAAAGTGGGCGTCTGAGACGAATAAACAATTTTCAGATGAAGAAATACAAATGGCAAATAAATATATGAAAAAATGTCCATCATCATTAGTCATTAGAGAAATGCAAATTAAAACCACACTGAGATTTCACCTCACTCCTGAAAGAATGGCCAAGATCCAAAAAACCAACAACAACAAATGCTGGAGAGGCTGTGGGGAAAAAGGAACTCTCCTGCACTGTTGGTAGGAGTGTAGACTAGTGCAACCATTGTGGAGGTCAGTCTGGGGATTTCTCAGAAAAATGGGACTGGAAGTCCCATTTGACCCAGCTATTCCACTTCTAGGCATATTCCCAGAAGAGCTGAAAGCATCATACTACAGTGATATATGTGCACCCATAGCAGCACAATTTGTAATAGCCAGATCTTGGAAACAACCTAAATGTCCATCAACTGAGGAATGGATAAAAGAAGTTGTGGTATTTTTATACAATGGAGTACTACTCAGCTATAAAGAATGATCACATTGAGAAATTTATAAATAAATGGACGCAGCTTGAGACTGTACTCAGAAGTGAAATAAATCAAACTCACGTGTATAAATATTGAATTGTTTACCTAGTGTAAGTAATGATAAGAATACATAGTAGTACATGGTAATCATGATCCCCAGTCACACTGGTTTGAAGCCATATAATGTTTTCACTCATTAATTGGAATGGTTTTAATCTGGGTTGCTTTATATTATTGTCTGCGATACTACAAATAGCTATTTTGAAGAAAATAAGAGAGCATGATAGCTAGTGCTGATTTAATATCATCCTGTTTTGAAGCCCCATCAAGTTGTTGTTCATCTGTTTCCATTAGTTTTAACATGCTGTATCTTATTATATTTTAATGTATCCTATAGTATAAACAAAATTTTTTATAGGCAAAGTGATAACATAGAAACCGATACTTGGTTTCCGTTAGCAGGTTCTAAATACCCTGCAATACTTTCATTCTCTTGAATGGTTTCACACTGTCTTGATAATTTTGATGCTATATGAAGTTAGACTCAAATATTTCAAGGAAAGATACACTATAGTAACTACTATTAATGTCAGGCTATCTGGTGGTGAAACAATGATGCTTAAATTGTTTGGTTCTCACCTGTGCTCTTCTATTGATATCCTCTTTTCTCAATCTCCCCCCCTTTTTTCTTTTTTTAAATTAATTTATTTCTTATTATCTTTTAATTAAGGGAAAACTAAATTAAAAACAGTGGGATATATTATAGTAACTTTTTTATTTTCCTATTAATCTGATTTGAACCCCTGTATTGTTCTCCACATCTTCTTCTGACTGATTTTATTGTATTCTGTTTTGTTTAATAGTATCAAATTTGAGGGTATAGGCAACCACTTTGAAGGCAACCAGATACTCTATGATACCCATTATGGTTTGACTATTATCTTCTTTGGAAGTCCTGTAAGGTCTCCAATGTGGGTTTTATTGGTCTTGTTCTGTAGTGTTTTGTTCAATTCTTTTATACCAGCTGATATAGGCACCTCTTTGTAGGATAACAAGAGGCATAATGGTAACCATTTTTGATCACCTAGCAATCTCTTTTTGCATTATATACTATGTCCACCCTCCTGTTCTAACTGACTCTGTTTTGCTTTGTCACAGTGGGGGGTTTTTTTGTTCTGTTTTGTCTTGTTCCTTGATATATATATATATATATATATATATATATATATATATATATCTTTTCCTCTTCAAAGAAAAAGTTATAAGAACTGTGGGAGTAATGGAACCCAAAATCTGTGATAGTTAGTGTAAAAAATGGAGGAAAAAAAGTGATCTAAAGGATATAACTGCAAGTGTATTTAAAGGTGTAGGATAGAAAACCATATTACTGATCCATTTGTTGGATCATTGACCAGAACTGTCTGCAATCTCACTGTATTAATGTCCAGTTTGTATGCTTTAATTTTGTAACCTGGACAACTGTTTCTGAGACAATATGTAATCTATTTACTAGTGAATTCTTACTGTATATTTTTCCCTTGAAATTCTGTATTACTTGTAGCCTTTTATTGTTTTGTTTTGTTTTTCTCTTTAAATAAAAAAAAACAGCAACAGGAAATAAATAAATAAACCAGGCAGGGCAAGCAATTAAATGGGGTGGGGTAGGGGCACCAAGGAACCGACAACAGAAAAATAATGTGACAAAGTTAAACTAATACGTATCAATGTAAATGGCATCAATTCACAAATAAAAAAAAAAAAAAACATGGGCAGCATGGATCAAGACACAAGATCCAGCAAAATGCTGTATATGAGAAACACATTTAACTCATGAAGAAATTCAGAGACTGAGACTCAAAGGGTGGAAAAGAATGCTCCATGCAAAAGAAACCCAGAAAAAACCAGAGTCGGCCATTCTGACTGCAGACAATATGAACTTCAAAGTAAAAATGATCAAAAGACCCAAAGAAGGTCACTACATATTTGTTAGGGAAAAATTCGAGAGAATGAGATAATAATCGTAAATATATATGCACCAAATGTGGGAATATCCATTTATGTAAGGCAAATATTAATACACATGAAAAATCAAATAAACAGTAAGACAATTGGAAGAAAGGACTGTAATACCCCACTGACACAAAGAGATCAGTGAGACAAAATATAGCAAAAATGTAATAGAACTGAATCAAACATGTCATCAAATGGACTTAGTACATGTTTGCAGAATGTTCCACCAAACAACATCAGAATGCACCTTCTTCTCAGATGCACAAGGGACATTACTAAACAGACCGTGTACTAGCCCATAAAACATGTTTAAGTAAATACAAAGGAATTGAAATTATCTCATGTATTGACCATAATACAACAAAAGTGCAAGTTATTGGCAAAAGAAACTGCAAAATCTCCATAAACACATGGAAATTAATACTCTCGTGAACAACCAATGAATCTAAAGAAGAATCCAATGAGTCAAATGAATCTAAAGAAGAAATTAAACAATATCTACCATCAAACATAAGTGTAAATATAACACACTGGAACCTGTGGGATGCAATAAAAGTAGTTCTAAGAGGGAAATTTATAGCAGTTAATTCTCACGTAATCAAAACATAATGGACACAAATAAATAACCCATTGCTGCACCTCAGACTTATAGGAAAAAAAGAGCAAGTGAAGACCAAAGTTCACAGGTGGGAGAAATTATAAGTAGCAGAGAAGAAAATAATGCAATGAAGACTAAGAAAACAATACAAAGAATTAGTGATACAAAGAGTTAGTTCTTTGAAAGAACAAACGAAATTCATAAACTCCAAACCAAACTGTTCAAGAAAATAAAAGAAAAAAATCTCAAATGCATATAATGAGTAGTGAAAAGGTCTAAACCATTACAGATCCTATGGAAATTCAGCAGATGATCGATGCCTACTTTAAAAATCTCTACTCTTGGGGGCTGGGGATTTAGCTCAGTGGCATAAAAAAAACCCTCTACTCTTATAGGAGAAACATATGAACTGCCAAAGTTAAAACCAGAAGTTATAAAAATTTTGCATAATGCAACAATGATAATGAATTTTAAAAGATAATTAAAAATATATCAATGAAGAAAAGTCCAGGTCGTGGTGTACTCGAGGCTAAATTCTATGAAAAAATTAGACAATATTTAGCACCAATACTCTTCAAACACTTTAATGAAAATGAAAAGGCAATTCACCCTAACTCATACCTGGAGGCAACTATTATTCTGATACCAAATCTAGAGAAAGACACAAATGAAAAAGAATAGGCCTTCTCCCTAAGGAATGCAGATGCAAAAATCCTCAGTAAAATACTACCACTAAGGATGCAGCAAATCACCAAGAATATTATACACCATAACCAAATGGGATTAATCCCAGGAATGCAGAGACAGTTCAACATATGCAAATCGATACACAATACACCATATCAACAGTCAAAGACAAAAAAATCATATGATCATCTCAAAAGATGCAGACAAAGATCTTGAAAAGTCCAATATTCATTGATGATTAAAGCCCTGCAGAAAATCGGAATAAGTGGTTTCTATGTTAACCTAATAAAAGCTATTTATGACAAACCAACATATATACAAAGTAGACAAAAACTGAAAGCTTTCACTCTAAAATCAAGAATAAGACAAGGATGTCCTATTCAATACAGTTCTGGAAACATTAGCCAGAGCAATGAGATAAGAGAGAGAGAAATAAAAGTAATAATTATAGAAAAAGAAATTAAATTATCATTATTTGCAAATGACATTATACTATAGATAGAAGACCCCCAAAACCCCACCAAAACATTACTCATTAATAAACAAATTCAGCAGTGTATCTGGATAGAAAGTCAACACTCAAAAATCAATAGCATTCCCATATACAAACAACAAACTCACTGAGAAAAAAATAAGAAAACAATATATTTTACAGTAAGTGATGTACTTAGGAATCAACCTAACAAAGGATATAAATGGGCTACATATTAAAAATTACATTACTCTGAAAAAGGAGATTGAAGAAGATATCAGAAAATGGAAAGAGACCTTTTGTTTATTGATAGGAACAACAAATATAGTGAACATAGTCCAAAACTGTTACATGGATTTAATGAAATTCAGATCAAAATATCATTAGCATACCTCGGAGAACTAAAGAGCACATTCCTAAATATCATGTGAAACCAGAAGAGACCTGGAGTAGGAAAGGCAGTCCTGGGCAGCAAAGGCAAAGCAGGAGGCATCACAATCCCAGATTTCAAAGTAGACTACAAAAGCTACTGTGATAAAGTCAGAATGGTACTGGTAAAAAAAAAAAAAAAAAAAAAAAGAAGAAGAAGAAGAAGAAGAAGAAGAAAGAAGAAGAAGAAGGAGGAGGAGGAGGAGGAGGAGGAGGAAAAGAAAAAAACAGACCTGAGGACCAATGGATCAGATTAGAAGATAAAGACACAGCTACAAAACATACTCAGTCACTTTGTCTTTGACAAAGGGGCCAAATATTTTCACTGGAAAAAAGATAGTGCCTTGAATAAATGGTGCTGGAAAAACTGGCTTTCCACATGTTGAAGAATAAAAGTAGACACATGTTTATTAGCATACAATAAACTAAAGCCAAATATATCAAAGACATCAACACAGAAATACTAAATATAATGTAAGACAAGATAGATAGAAAACTTGAAGAAATAGGGGTAAACAGAGAGTTGGTTACAAAACCCAAATTGTATTGGAAGTACTTAACAATATCAGTAACAGGGATCTCATCTTACTAGAAAGTTTTTGCACATCAAAAGTCATTACCAACAGAGGAAAAGAATACTCACAGGATGGGAAAAAAAAAATAGTCAATTGTTCCTCAAAGTACTTCTATCTAGAACATACAAACAGTTGAAAAAAATCAGGACCCCGAAATCCAGACTCAATCGAAAAATGAACACCTGAGATAATTACACATTGCTCAAATGAAAAAAATGCAAATGACATACAAATATTTGAACAAACGTTCAGCATCATTGTCATTAGAGGAATATAAACTAAAGCAACACTGCGATTGCATCTCATTACAAGAAAAGTGGTTATCATCAAAAAATCAATCAGTAACAAATGCTGGAGGAGAAGTGGAAATAAAGGAACTCTTCTCCACTGTTGATGAGAGTGTAAACTAGTACAACCAGGATGGAAAATGGTGGGGAGGTTCCTCAAAAAACCTGGATTGGAACTCCCATTTGACCCAGCTATTTCCTTTCTGGGTATTTTCCCAGAAGAATTGAAAACATCATACCACGGATATAAATGTGCACCCATGTTTATAGCAGCAGAATTTGTAATAACTGAATCTTGAAAATAACCCAAAAGCCCATCAACCAAGGAAGGAGTAAAAAAGATGTCATGCTTTTATGCAAAGCAGAGCTATTCCACTTGAAAGGATAAACTTGAGGCTTTTGTAGATAAATGATGCAACTTGAGACTATACTCATAAGTGAAATAAATCAGATTCACATATGTAAACATCTCAATATCTCCCTAGCATAAAAAAAAAAACTGAAAGAGTAAATAAGATCCAAAATGTAAAATAGATACTGTGAAAGTGAAAGGGCAAGAAACTGCTCAAAGGGAAAGAGCAGCTGGGGGGAAAGGGGAAAGAAAGAATGGGAAAGACATACATACACAAGATAGAAAATTGTAATCTCCATGGGTTCATCAATAAGCACAGTTTGTGCTTTTATTGATCAGTTTCATGGCTATATTTTGTAACCTCAGCAACTACTTTGAAGATAACAATATGTAATACATTAACCATTGTTAATCTTGTATTATTTTGTTTCAAAATTCAGTCTCAATATTTGGGTCCCTTTCCTCTTTAAATTAAAAAAAAAAACTAAAATGTAGCAAAAAGAATAAAATCAGTGAGAGGAGCTTAAAGGAGCTTTTGCATACAAGGAATAAGACTCAGTAAAAGGGAGAAAATTTTCATTTAAAATGCAAATAAGTGTCAATTAAAATTTTACAATTGTAAAAAAATTATAAACACTGATCTAAGAATTTCATCCAACATCAAGAAGTTAAAAACAACAGAAACACAGGAAGGCAAATCAGTAAAATTTTGTTGACAACCAAGGTCAGCATTTGTGTTTAAACCAAGTGGTGTGACAGGGGAACTCAGGAATGCACATAGATATATAAAAATAAACCACTGCTTAGCTCACATCAGAAAGCAAGAAAGCAGTAGACCTTCTTTAAATATTAAGTTGAAAAGAAGATGGTCTTCCTAGAATTCTAAGCCCAAGACAAGTGTACATTGAAAAAACGAAGTAATATCTTTAGTCATGTTTAAGTTCTAAGACAATTTATTGCTACAAAATTTTCAATGTGAAAAAAATACTAAAGTTCTTGAATCAGGAAGAAAATTTCACATGGCAACTTGGATCCACACAGAAAAATCCATTCACAAAGCTATGAGCCAGAAATATGAATGAACAAAACTCTTTCATTTTAATTTAAAACTAATTTTTTGAAAATGTTCTTCAAAAGATAATTGAATGTTTCAGGAAAAAATAAAACTAGATCACAATGTTGACAGCATATACCTTAATAAAGGCATAGCATACATACAAGGTAGGGGAAATCAGACTCTCATCAACAGTACACAATTTTGGTAAGAGCATTAAGTTATATTTGAAATTTTTAATAATCATAGGAGATTTGACTGTGATAAGTTGATAGCATTTTCAGCATGGTAAAAGAGAATATAAAGTAAAAATGGCCTTTATTTAAGAATGCAGAGAGAAACCCCATGACCACTGGAGGTCTGGCTTTCTCTGCTGGACATGTGATGTGGGGGCGGGGCATATAGATAGCTTTTGCTTGGGGTGGTCCCTAAAGGTGGCTTCACTGATGTGTGAGTAGCTGATTGGAACTCTTTTTGCACCAAGAGTAAGTTGCCTAAGGGTGGGGAAAGTGACCTCAAGGTAAAAGACCCTTGGTTCCGCCTCCCATTGCTGTAGTATCCTATCTAGGGCAAAATCCTTTCAAAGTTAAAGATGCATCTTTTGAACTTTAGACCATTCACTAAAAAAATATCTAAATGTATAGCTAAGTAAGCAAATCATGATGAAACATTACATAAATACTAATCAGAATGTGTTCAAAATGACTATATTGCTACCTAAAATTTTCCATTTCACAATAAAGAGTATAATCGGGCATAAAAAAGAATGTTTTATATTGTTACAAGGTACTATTTATGAGAAGAAATAACAGTCCTAAATACACGCATTTAATGACAATGTTAAAATTAAATTAACTTCGGATTGCAACAGATAAATCTGCCATAATATGGGGGTAATGTCAATACTCATTTCTGCTAATCATGCAAAAGTACAGTGAAATTTACTGAGACACAGATCTAAACTGGATCTAGATCACACTGACAGGACATAATAACTAAAAATAGTTCATTCTTTTCAAAACTGAATGGAGTTTTTAGCAAGAAATATGACTTGTTTTAATCAGTGTATTTAAATGTCCGAGATGTTTACTTGATCACAATGGGATTAAATTATGAAACCCTAGAATTAACAAAAAATTTTAAAACCATATTTTAAAAGCATCCTGTTTAGAAATGCAGAGAGAAAATAAGCAAATATTGTATATTATGTGAAAACAAAATGTAATGTACCCAAACTAAGATTTTTTTGTGAAAGAAGGCTAATGGGGAAAGCTATACCTTGCATCAGTTGTATTATGAAAGGAAATAAAATTGAGCTACCAGCTCAACTGCAGATCAGCTAGAAAGATTATAATTAAATTTTTAAAATTTTAAGTATGAAAATAAGTGAATTTATAGACTTAAAGGGCATCTCAGGCTTTATAGGTAGTGAAGCTGTTGTACAGCTGTTAAAGACATTCATTTTTTTCCATATAGTTAAAAAATACATAGTTTCCATGTCTATGTAATTTCAATCCTATGTAACTATGCATCATAAAAAGTCATGTCTATATGAATCTGCATAAATTTTATAATAGTTTTGTTTATCACAGAAACAATTTATCAATGAAAATACTTTAAATAAACTAAGTCAGAGGGAAAAACTCAAGAGAATGGGCCAAAAAATCTGAAAATGAGTCATTCATAGATGAGAGGAAAATATGAACTTAGTCTTGAGGATCAAGTAAGAACATTGCCAACAGCACAGTGAGATCAAGTAAGATAAAGACTAGAAAGTGGTTCGTTGGGTCTGTGGATGGTTGTCATCAATAATCTTGGCAAAGTGAGCTCTGCTGCCAGACAGTTCAAAGTGGATTGCAGATTTTGCACGTGTGAACAACCAGATATGGAGAGAGTATATGAGCTGCTACTTCATGGAATGCAGAAGAAGTTATGGAGGATGGAGGAAGGCATTTGTGTATGGCACACTTTCTACTCAAAGATAAAAATGCAAACCCTAAAGTGGAAATGGTTTCTCCTGTAAAAGGAATGCTTTCCAACTACACATGGGAAATGACAGGCTACAAATGACAAACTGAGTATTTTAGTTTAGCAGTTGAATTCACTTATTTTTCAACATTTTATTTAATACATAATAATATGGAAATGTGAGGTGTCTTGTTAAAGTTTACAATCTGAAAATCTGTGTCATGGAGTATCTCTCTTTTGATGTTAGCACCTACCAGTTCTAATCAGTTGTAACAAATCTAGGAGGGCACTGATCCCGTGTGAATCTTTCTTGAGATTATGCCCTATTGTAATAAATATTTTTCTCTCCTTGTCAATGAACATGCATTTAGGCACAGATAAAATTCCAAAATATTTTGGAAAAAGAAATCATTAAGTGAGTTAAGGAAATGTCATGACTCATCTGTTTCTGGCACACATCTTTAACTTGTCAACAGCAGGAGTGACGTGAGTCGTACTTACACACTTCTGCTAAATAAATGATCTGAATGTCAACTGTGGATGTTTGACTGCAGATGTTAGCAGCATGCCATTTCTAACAGATGTGTAATCTGATTAAATATGCAGTGCAATGATATTGTCAAAACCTATTAATCACTCTTTCAGCACACATTAGTGTCGGCTTTCCTGACAGTTGTGAGTACTAGAAAAATCTCTGCAATTGCAGGTACTGTGGCTTATCCACGTCACCCAACGGATCTAAAAGGAAAAAATCTGTATAATAGACAAGAGATTTTAAAATCTTGGATGTCAATTTTTCTCATCATTAGAGGAAAAAAATTCATATTCCTTATTCCAATAATGGATATCCTACCTGTATTTATTTGCTTCTTATCCCCAAATTGCACTGACTGTTTTGTGCCATGCTGAGACTAATTCAGAAATGCAGACACAGAACTAAATATCCAGCATGCATCTGTTAGAAGCCAGTCCCATGACTGAAGATTGTACAATATGTGTGTACAGAAGAATGTAGCAAGGCCTTCTTTACCACTGAGAATGCTAACGAGTATTGATTTCTCAGCCTTTGATACACACAGGTGCTACAATTTATTTTGGAAAAGATAGCACCTTAATTGCATACTCATCAACCACCAGGAAGTTTTGTCCTTGGCTCACCCTTACTGTTTAAGATTCTTAACATTCATGTTCTTTAGTAAAACTACACTAAAGCAAGTATTTGCCAATATGTGATTCAAATGTTCTCACATTGAATTACTCTGAATTCCAAAATTTTTATACCAGTCTGAGCAAATTGATGAGCCAACTATAATTGCAATTTATTCTCATACTCATTTAAAAATATAATATATTAGAAATCACCAAACTTTCCATACTCAGGTGGGTAAGAGATAGAAAATGTGTTTGTGAAAAGTTTGGTCTACTTATAAATATTAAGGGATGAAGGACAAAGGTGTGTTTCAGTTTTCAAATTCCCTATTAAAACTGTAGTTGACTGACTGCTAACTTAGGAGACTAACTTAGGAATAACAGGAGCCTCCTTCCCAAATTTCTCAAAGGCAGGAAGCCCTTCATTCTAGGGCATTCTGCTGAAGATGCACATCAGTCACACATTTCATTTTCTCAGGTTTTCTAAACCATGACCTGATACTATGTTGGGGTGCTGTCAAAAAGGTTTATCTCTGGGAAAATCTGCAGAATTAAATTAGTCCTAAAAACGGCTTTCCTAGCTATGGAGTATGCAACATAGCAATCACAACCTGCTGACTTATACTCAGGATTTTCATTGTTTTCTTCCAAATTTGCTGATAGTAGGAAACTTCTACAACACAGATATATGTTGTTATAGATCCTTGTAGCAGAAATATAGGTTTTGTTGCATTGGTAAATTTAATCTTAGAAATAAAGTTTTATTTATAATTGTGACTTTTTCCTTATAACAAATTATATATTTTGCTTAAATGCAAAGCTTAGTATACACATAAAATAGATTTTTATTGTCAATGGAGCAACAGAGAAACAGTGATCAGTTTAAAGAATACAACGATGAAGACAATGTATCACTCTCTTTTGCTGTCAAAGTAATCAAAGGGAGAAATCCTAGTCACTCAGTAGAAAGCTCAAGTATAGTTCTGTTACTAACATTTTCACAATGGATTTTTGTAAAATTTAATGGATAGCAATGTTTTTTAGCTTCAATTTTATGTTAATACAAAATGCTCTTAAAAATGTCCTGGGTTAGCAAGGCTTTTATTTAGTATTCATTTGTATAGCAACTATGATAAATAGCTGTATAGTTATTAGGCAACAAAAATTTGTAAAGTGAAAAAAAAATTAAATGCAAACATGCATGATTTCTCTTTACTATTTATCTTCTTTCAAATCTTACTTTAGAAGAGGGAGTATACCAGAATCAGCTTGTATCAAAGACTTAAATCGTGTGAAAGGGTAATTAATATTATTTAAATATACAGGTTCCCAAAAATAAATATGTTCATTATAAAATTAAAAAATGGCCAGGGTTATAGGGATATAGCCACATAGCAACTTCCTGACAAGCATGAAATCATGAATTCAATCCCTGGTACAAAAAAATAAAATAAAATATAAAGTAAAGGGGCTGGAGATTTAGCTCAGTGGCATAAGCGCCTGCCTTGTATGCAGGCAGTCATGAGTTCAATCCCTGGTACCAATAAAAATGAAAAAGACAAAAAAAGTAAAATAAATTAAAAATTGACTACATTAAGAAATATCTCTCTGGACAAATGTCTCCCTGGCAAGAATATGGTTGTGAGTACTCAAAAAGAAAAAAAAAAAAAAAAAAAAAAAGAAGAAGAAGAAGAAGAAGAAGAAGAAGAAGAAGAAGAAGAAGAAGAAGAGGAAGAAAGAAAGAAAGAAAGAAAGAAAGAAAGAAAGAAAGAAAAGACAAGAAAGAGACTTCCAGGAGAACATGGCAGATAGATAGCAGCAGCTATGGAGGCTCTCTGAGATACCCCTCTTATAATCCAGGAATGGTGCAAGGCGAGAAGTCCTAAGCAAGGGGAGATGTACCCTGCTGACACAGGAATGAATTAAACTAAGAGAAATCAACTGGAAACACAATCCCAGTGCTATAACAGGAACAGATAAGGTCTCAGCGCGGAAGCTGGAGCCCGTGCCACTAAAAGCCGGGATTTGAATTTCCTGCAGCCGCTGCTGCGTCCCAATCCGCACGTCAAGGAGAGAGGTGTGAAAACTCTGAGAGTGGGAAGCAGTGAATGGAGTTGAGAGCGGGACTGGCCGGGAGCCCTGCATCGACCTGCAGTGAGTGAGCAGATCAGGGACCCTTCCATAGAGCAGGAGGCTTCAGCAAAGGACATACTGGGACAGGGCAGACTAGCCAGAACAGGACGCTGCAGTGTCGTCCTTAGTCGCATATTCCCCTCTCAAGCGGGATGGGTGGGGATTACCTGGCTTGGGTGTCGCCACTGACTTAAGACCCAGTAGGCTAGCCCAAACAGGTCCCAGCGCCTGGAGGTGCACCCTAGCAGTGAAGCCTTCAGTAGCTTGACGTGCAGGGGTGGACCAAGCATAGGCTGCCCAGCTCTGTGTCTCCCTAGTACACTACAGTGGGTGGGAACACCTAGCCCGTGAAATTCAAACAAACTGTAACCAACAAAGAAAGAAACTGGGCCCCCTATATATGCTTGTATGGAAGGAACAAAAAATATGGGAAGAGGGAGCAACAAGAAAGGGTTCTCGGCCCCCAATCCTGAGAAACATGCAATATCAGACACAGCACCAATAGACATAAAGTGATATTTCCAGAGCCTCATAGACGAGTTCAAAAATGAAGTTACTAGTGACCTAAAACAAGATATAAGTAGAATAGTTAGAGAAATGCTAAGCACCACCCAAGAAAAAACAGATGGTGGAATGGAAGAACAGAAAAAAAGAGGAGAATTATTTGATGGAGAAAATAGAGAAAACATAGAATATGTAAAGCAAGTCAAAGAGATTACCAGGAAACTAAAAACTCTATCGAAAGCTGGCATAACAGCTTGAATGAAACCAAGGATAGATTATCTGAACTGGAGGGCAGATTTGTAATGTGGGAGCATGAAATGAAAAACTTCTTAAAAATAACAAGAAAACAAACAGCAATAATACAAAGGCTAGAAGATGATAAGAGGATCTATAACTTAAGAATTAAGAACATAAAAGAAGAAGTAGGGACACAAACAAATGGACTACAAAAGCTATTCACAGAAATAATCCAAGAGAATTTTCCTAATTTAGCAAAAGGTAAAGATACTCAGATGTATGAGGCATGCAGGACCCCAGCCACCTACAACCCAAACAGAGCTACACCCAGGCATATAATAATCAAAATTCCAGAAATCCAATATAAGAACAGAATATTAAAAGCCATCAGAGACAAGAAACAGATCACTTGCCAGGGAACACACATCAGAATTACAGAAGACTTCTCAGCACAAACCATCAAATCACAAAGAGCGTGGGGGGAAATAATTCAAGCTTTGAAAGATAATCGCCTCCAGCCAAGATTGATATATCCTGCACAACTGTCCCTAGAAATTGATGAAAAAACAAAGTGCTTCCAGGATAAAGAGGAACTAGGGGAATTTGCAACCACCAATTCAACTCTACAGAGAATACTGCAGAATATTCTAAAGAAGGAAAATACCTAGGTTCTAGAAATAGTGGCAGAGAGGCCACAATGAATGGAGCAGAAAGTGAAAGGAAGAAGACAAACTGGCAACAAATGACAGAAAAAGAGCTCAACAGAAATGAGGCAGAGAAGGTTGGATGGTAGGAACAGCTATATTGGAGAAAACAAGACATCATAATAGCTAGTGCTGATTTAGTATCATCTTGTTTTGAAGTCCCATCAAGCTTTTATTCTTCTGTCTCCATTGGTCTTAACAGGTTGTATCTTATTGGATTTTATTATACATTATAATATAAGCAGAAACTTTTATAGACAAGGAGATTATACAGACACCATTGTTCATTTTCTGTTAGTTGGTTCTAAATACCCTGTAACACTGTCATTCTTTTGAATGGTTTTACATTGTCTGGATATGTTTGGTGCTACAGTATATGAAGTTATACTCAAAGATTTCAAGGAAAGAGACACTATGGTAACTACTTTTATGTCAGGATATCTCGTGGTGAAACACTATTTTGCTTAAATTGTTATGTTTTGACCTGCGCTATTTTGTTGTTATGCCCTCTTTTATCTCAATCTCCTTTTTTTAATCATTTGCTTTTTTATTTTTATCTTTTTACTTAAGGGAAAAATAAATTTAAAAATAGCAGGATACATAATAGTAACCCACTTTGATTTCCTATTAACTTGATTGGAAATCCTGTATAGCCTTCACCATCTTGTTTTGACTGATTTTCCTCTATTCTTCTTTGCTTGATAGTACCAAGTTCGAAAGTATAGGTAACAACTGTGAAGACAATAAGATTCATTATGACGCCCATTCTGGTTGACTATTATCTTCTTTTAAAGTCCTGTAATGTCTCCAATGTTTTGGTTTTATTCTTCACTGTTTTGTTCAATTTTATTATAACTGATGATATAGGCAATTCTTCTTAAGATAGCAAGAGGCAGTATGGCAACCATTGTTGATCACCATGTATTTTGTTTTTACATTATCTATTATGTCCATCCTTTTGATTTGACTGACTCTGTTCTGATATGTTGCATTTGGTTTTACTCTCTTCAAAAAAAGTAATAAGAACTGTGGGAGCAATAAAACCCAAAATGTGTAATTGTCATTGTGCAAAAGAAAAGAAAAGAAAGTGCTCTAAAGTTATAACTGCATATATGTTTAAGTGTATAAGATAGATGACCATATTACTGAGTTTTGTTGGATCTTTGAACAGAACTGTTTGCAGTTGCACTGCTTGAAAGTCCACTTTATATGCTTTAATTTTGTAACTTGAACAGCTATTTCTAAGATGAGAATATGTAATCTATTAACTAGTGATGTCTTACTATTTTTTTAAATTTTGTATTACTTGTATCCTTTTTCTGTTTTTTTTTTTCTTTTTCTCCTTAAATAAATTTTTTTGTAATGAAATTTTTTTTAAATGAAAGAAAAGATCTCTCTAGGAATTTCAATACCTTTCGTCTGAATTACCTCAATCTTTGCTATTTTAGAATTTTCTTTTTTTCTAAAGTTGAAGAATGGGGTTATGTAAGTAATATTAAGTATTGAAGCAATAGCAAATGAGGCAAAGTAATCACATTTTGATTGCTGAAACAAAATATCCTAAAATAAAATGTTTTAAAAATTGCAATACACAGAGAAATGTGGGAATTGATTAAATCCATAACAATACAAGATTCAGTTTCTATAAAATCCAGACCAACTAACATTATTGACTTTAGTTAAAGGTCATATTTAAATAATAATTAATAAAACTAAGGCTAGTATGTGAACAAACTCATTAGAACCAAAAAAGGCTGTTTTCAGATTTTGCAAGTCAAGAAAATATGATAGAGTAATAATGCCAAATAAAATTAAATTGTTAATTTTATCAAAATAAATCGTAGACATATTTTAAAATGTCAAATAATTCCTTAAGATCTAAATAGAAACATTTGCTGTTTCTGAGATTCCCAGCACTCAAACTTATTATTCCAAAACTTTTACATGAGCTGTTCTTGTTTGTTAATATGGTGCTTCATTCCTTCTTCTAAGCATTAATCACACCAGTGTCTTCCTCGTCTTTTGTTGTGAGCAATGTTTGGGAACTGAAGCCTGCCAAACCAACATCGTGTTCTCAGTCCCCAGCTTCATCACACCATAGGCTCAGCCTGCAAAATTTCCTTCTCTGCAGATCACACTTTCGGGTTGTACAAATAGAAGTTCACATCATCTTGTCTGGTTTTCACCAGTGCTGTAGTAATATTTCTGCTCCTAAAACAACTTTTTGTTTTGTTTTGTTTTGCTTTGATTTGAGCTACTAATTGTGACAGGTTGATATCATATTCTCTTACACTCTCCAAGAGAGTTGTGATCACACTGCCTTGTTTTTAAACTCATCAACTATTTTATGCATCCTCTTTATATGCTTGTAGATAAGCGTATCAGAGCCCATATCTTTGCCGTTATCTTTCTGAATTTGGATGGCAAGTTTCTGAGTTTCCATCCTGGAAGATCTACCCCTATGGTCATAAGGATGAGTTTCTCAGCTTCACCTGTTGGAAAGTAGAAGTCCTGTGTCTTCTGCTTTCCTGCCTTGCTTCCTCATTTAATGGGGCATGTCTTCTAGGTGGTCTTTGTAGCAAGTATGTGTAAGGACATATATGATATGCTGCAGATAGTTATGTGTTCACTTGCACAACTAATGAGGCTACCTGTGTGTACATCTATGCACGCATTTACATGTACACTTGCAGCATTTTATTTTTTCTTATCAAAAAAATGGCTGGATACCTATTTATAGTTGTGAATTGTTTATCCTTAAATATTTACAGGAAAATTTTCTTCTGTATTAACTTCTTAAATCTCTATAGTTGTTCAGATTCTTATTGCTTTTTGGAAGCAATTGTATTGTATCAATACATCACTCATTTTATTGTTATTCATTTATATCACTATATTATTGATTATCATGTTATTCTTTGTTTATTCCCTTTATTGTGCTAGGTAGTAATTAAATTTTAAAGATAGCAACATATAACCCTGAATTATAAGCAAAAAATTTGTTATGTCTTTCATATTTTACTCTTCCCTATTTTTAATACTGAATAACTCAGGAACCAAAAATTCCAAAAAAAAATCACTAAAACTGCCTCAAAATTTGAAAATAAAGATAAAAATATGAACAACTTTTTTCCAAACACATCATTTATTTTATTTATTTATTTATTTGGTCTTTTTTCTTTTTATCAGTACCAGGGATCGAACTCACGACTGCCTGCTTGCCAGGCAGGCGCTTATGCCGCTGAGCTAAACCCCCAGCCCCCAAACACATCATTTTTTGAAAGAGCAAGACAAAGGAAATTAATCACATAAAAATTTTTACTATTAAAGTCTGTTAAGTAGGCACAAATATACAGAAGTTTTATAAATGTGATTCAGTTTATAAAAACTCATTTGTTTATACTTCTCAATGTTTTGCAAAGTCCAACATTCTTCTTTTTCTAGCCATAAAAATGAAAACAAACTAAATTGTACCAGTTTAATTGCACTACAGATTTTAGGATTCTTCTGTGAGGATGTCCTGGTGTGTCTAATATTTACTGTAGAATTAGAGGAGTCATGAAATACTACATTTATCCAGGTAGCTAAGCATGTAGAAAAGAATGAAATAGATACTTTGAGTGATAAAGGGTTAACACAGTAATTTTTCCTATTTAAATCTTACAAATTCCAAGTAAACTGATGGCTGGGTCCCAGGAGATGATCTTTCATCCCCTTGAAATATCTTGCTGCTCAGTAAAAGTGTTCCATTGCACTGGAGCTTTAAGCCACACCAGAGTTGAAGCTTAGTGTGTGACAGTTGCAAGTCATACCGTATCAGTTTGATGTATCAGTATCCATGGGGGCTGAGGACTCAGTGAGATAGGCTGCAGGGAAGCTCAAGGTCATAGGAGCAACTCCAGTAGAAGTCCAGGACTTCTATTCCCAGATGCAAAGAAATAAATCCCAGAGATTTCATGTCTCAGGTAAGCTCCAGTGGTTGGCAGGACTGTGTACCTAATGACACAAATCATTGTTTGGAGGATTAAATGTTGTCTAAAGAGAGAGAAGAACTGCACGTGAGAGTCTGATCTTTAGATTCTGTTCTCTTCTGACTTGAACCTGTATTTTTTTTCACTGCAAGAAGCTGTAACATGAGTATTACAGTGTTTATGAATTCTATGGGTTTTAGGGACTCATTGATCCTAAGGGCACCTGAGGATGAACAACACACAGTTTGAGAAAGTCATTTTCCAAAAGGTCTATAAAAAAGGGAAGAACAAACTTAAAAACTGTGAGAAAGCATCTAAAGAAAATAGCCAAGTCAAATTATTTCACAGGTACAATAGAAGACGCACTCTACAGCAATTTATTTATATGTAACTGTATTTTTAACTGTATAAGTTCTGCCTTTTTGGTAGGCAGAATCTGATTTCATAATTTATTTTTCTTCCTTCCTTCCTTCCTTCCTTCCTTCCTTCCTTCCTTCCTTCCTTCCTTCCTTCCTTCCTTCCTTTCTTCCTTCCTTTCTTTTTCTTTCTTTCTTTCTTTCTTTCTTTCTTTCTTTCTTTCTTTCTTTCTTTCTTTCTTTCTTTCTTTCTTATTTTGAATGAGTCTATTTTGATCTGAGGGCTGATATCCCTTTTGCATAGCACAATGGATAGGTCCAAAGCTTGACCCAGGTTTCCCAGACTCTGATTCAGGAGTTTCCAGTTCTTGCCCCCACGACCTTTGACAAGTTAGGCTTGTTTTCTCAGTGTCAGCACCTGGTAACTACAATGGTGACACCAACCAGTCCAATTTCAAAATTTATGATGTTGTTTAACTTAAGACATGTGATATACTTAGTCAGTGGTTAAAAGGCTCAAAAACTGAATTTATTTTTGTAGGAGGAATAGAACTCAGGACCTTGTTTTTGCCAGGCTGGTGATGTACTGCTGAGCTACAGGCACAGCCACTATAACTGATTTTTATGATTATCCCTGAAGGCATAGAAAAATATGTAGAATTGCAAATAAATGAATTATTACTTTAGTATAAAAACTTCAAAACTTATTTTGACATAAAAATTAGCTTTCTAAAATATTAATGCTATTTGATTTTGAATATATGAAGAATTATTTGGTCAATGATCTTAAATACAGTACCTTATAATTCATGGTAAATAGTATTGAAAATTTACCAACTTGAATCACTCAGTATGCCAGGTCATTTATAAAGTACTTTCTTCGACAGTCTATTTACACCATAGCTTATGTTTGTAAGTACTAGATGCTTCTCTTTCCTCCCATTTTCCACATGCACAGTAGCCTAACATATCACCATTCTTGGTCTTTACAGTTTGTCTTAAATAAATTTTTAAAAAATATTTTATGCACACTTTTGCAATTGTTCCATTAAAGCATTGAAAAAGCATGGGAAAATCACAGAAAACTATTTCTGTTCCCAGCTTCCACAGCTAGTCCTGAGTTCCCTGCTTAGCATGAGCTAATGGATATGTGGAGAGCTCAACTGGCATTGCCTGGACTCTTAATCCACCCCATCTCCAAGCAAGCACAGGCCGCTTTGTGAAGCTGATACAGTTGGTAGAGTGTTATGGTGATACTACCATGGACGGGAAGAAACAATGAATCTCTCTTTAGTAGGACGCTATAGTGTGTGTGTGTGTGTGTGTGTGTGTGTGTGTGTGTGTGTGTGTGTGTGATACATTCTTGCCAACAGAAAGCTTCTCATATCAACTGTATGGGAGAATTTTCATAACAACTAATTTTCTAATTTTCCAAACACAAACTAGATGCCCAATAAGTTGATCGAATTCTGATACTAACTACCCAGAGTTACCATCAGACCTCACTAAAACTTCACTTCCAAGCTTCTTACACTTCTGATTGGTAAGAGACTCTCAGATCACTTTATCAGATTTAAAAGTTTGCTAGCAATTTCAGAACTCAGGAAAGACATTTTGCTTACTAACTTATTATAAACATACGATGAATAACCAGATACAGAGGTATATAATGCTGGGTCCTGAATAGAGGAGCTTGTAGTCCATGAGGTTAGGGTTCACTAAAGCAGTCTTCAAACCGCACCAGGTAGTGTTTTGGGTAGGGTCCACCATGTGGGTAATGCTGATTAAACCACTGGCTAAGGCAAGTCACTGGAAATCTAGCAGTCCTTCCTTTTCCAAATTCAGTTTTACCCAAGTGAACAATAGAAAAAATTTTAAATACAACTAAAAATAAATTGATAAAAATTATAAATCAAAGTTTTAAAAAATAAAATATTCTAGTAAAATACAAAGAATTTGTTAATATATAGCTCATAATCCATTTTTATTTTTCCAAATTTAAATACACTGGAAAATCAAGAAAAAATATCAAAGTCCATGATCATATATAAAATTAAACATGTCAGTCACATGTAAATGAAGTCTATAGTCACAATATTAAGAGAGGATATTAGAGGGACATTCACTTTTGAGAGAAGGCTTGTTTTCCTACTTGAAACAGGATAAATAATGGTTTGGAGAAGTAGAATTAGTTCCAACTCAAAAGCTGGGCAGTTTTCTCTACTGCACATGTATTGCTTCTTTATTGAATGGATACTTTTTCTGTTTGATATACTTAACGACCCACATCTCAGTATTTAACTTCTAATATATAATTTTATGATTTATACATGTGTACGGAAGAATAGATTGCATTCTGAAAGCTAAAAATCTCCAACACAAAATATCTCAGAAAGCTTTGGGATTAGAATGCTTTAGGTGAACTGTAATTTTCAGTATTCAACCAGTTCTAGCCATACTGGATAACATCCTCATAGATCTTTTAATATTGTTCATGACTGTAAATATCAATATCTAAGAACTGACAGAGTGGAAAAAGGAATTTAGCAAGTATTCAAATGTAAGTTTGTTCCATACTCCATATTTATTTGGGTTCTAACTACATGTATACTTTATCATTAAAGTAGCAGATATGATTTTATTCTCAAATTTTATATTTTAAAATAAATCAGATGTGGCAAAGTGTGGTCCACAGGCCATTAGTAACTTTTTGTTGGACTCTAATCGTGCTCTTTCTCACCCATGTCTCCTCTGTGCCTAGGCTGGAACAGTCGGGTTGAGTAGAAGTGATAAAACCAAAACATTTTCTCTCTGTCTCTTAATAAAGAAGTGTACTCACCCTGGTAGAAGTCACTAGATTTTTATATAAGTGGATCTTATGTAAGTAAGACTTTATGGGAAGACAACAGTCCAATTCTAATTTACTACAGAGTGGAAATTTTACGAGTAATAATGTACTTTGAATAGTACTGCCATGATAGCAATGATTTCCCCTAAAACTTTATAGGTTTCTGTGTATCAGACCATACAGTTGACCCCATGCTCCCAAAGTCATACAAATAGCAGTTTTTCATGGTAGCTGTATTAACCATGGGCTGGCCTACACCTCAGACTTGTGAAGGTACATTTGGAACTAACTGGTATTATTTTGACAACTGAGAATGTCAGTGAGTTTCCATTTCGTTCTCTCAGTGGCATTAGCAAAGAGCTAATATCTAAATGTACCTCTAGTTTGAACTTTATCCAGACATACCACATCAACAGATAGATAAACTAGTATCTGCTTTAATTTTAGATAACTCATTCTAAATTGAAAAGATGGTAAAATATAGAATAGGTTACATGAGGCAATGTTTTTGGTTGCTGTTGCTACTCAGTCTTTTCTACGTTTTATTTGGAGATATGGCCTTGCTGAGTCACCAGGTTGCCCAGAGCAGGCCAGAACTTGCAGACCTCCTGCTCCTGTGGAAACCTTTTCCCCACATGGGCTCAGTAACACAGACGCTCTTTAGAAGTTTGGTTTTCTGAAACAGGGTCTGGCTATGCAATTCAGGCTAGTCTCGAACTCACTATGTAACCCAAGCTGGGCTCAACTCCTGGCGATCCCCCTGCATAGGTTTACCGAATGCTTCGAGTACAGGCATGTACCACTGTGCCAAGCTTGACCTTTCTCACAACAAGGACAAGAAACAGGGCAATAAACTCACTGGTGAAAGGGTTCCAAAGTCATAAAGCATAGGTTAGAGTAACATGCTCATCCCTGTAATTCATGCACCAGTCACCAGTGGAAACTCAGCCAGGAAAGCACAGCCCTTCTCTACAGCTGATACAAAGACCTGTCCTACTGCATTTAAGCCAAGGAAAAGACAACCACATGCCCGGGTTCACTCCGCACTCTCCTCTTGGAAGGAACGTTCACTCATATAGGCACTGAGGCTGAGGGTACACATTCCAAAAACATTAATCTGATCCATGAAATAATACGAAATTCATGTTTTTCTATGTAAAATTAACCTTAGTTATTTCTATTAGGGCTTAAGCTCTCTCAATAACAGTACCTTGCTATGCGTTAATTATTTGAGATGCTATATTTATTTTTTTCTTTTTTCCAAATCTGTGAACTTTAAGAATGAGAACTGCCTTTTTATCTTACATTTCTATGATGCAGTAGCATGAAGGGTGCATAAACAATTTGGTGAATAAACAAACAAAGTAATGTTCATTTTTCTTGCAATGGAGGTATCTGAAACACATAGGCCTCTACCACAATGTGAAAGCCCAAAAACCTAAAAAGAACAAAAAAATTGTTAGTTGGCTTGAGACAGATTCCCTTACCTTGGAGGTCCAGAGAACAAAGCCTTCAAAGTGGAGTTCTGTGCAGCATGCAGGTAGATAATGCACTCCTGGGACTGAAGGAACAGAAAATGAAAGCAAGGAGGAGGAGATGACCCTGGAAAAAGGCATTATCAAGCAGTCTCGTGTCACAAGGTGACTGGTTCTCATCTCTATATATAATAATTTTTGTAAAGAGATAAAAAAGTAAAAATAGCAATAAAACAGACTTTCAAAACAGATTAGCAGAAGAATTAAAAT
The DNA here is from genome assembly GCF_034190915.1 of Cavia porcellus. Taxonomy (NCBI): domain Eukaryota; kingdom Metazoa; phylum Chordata; class Mammalia; order Rodentia; family Caviidae; genus Cavia; species Cavia porcellus. The sequence continues at coordinate 41,045,762 of NW_026947513.1, read as the reverse complement.
AATTAACACATTGCATGTTGTTGTCTTCATGGTTGTTAATCAGAGGACAAGATACAGGCATAAAATCTTGCCCAAATAACATTAGCATAAATCTTTCTTTTCAGCTAGAAAAGAAAGATTCTAGTTTTAGCTAGAAAAACTAGCTGTATAACCATCTTAACTATCTTGAGTGTACATATTTTGTTCTTTTTCCCTTTCTATCTTTCTCATTTTCCCCATCACAGTTTCCTTTTGAACAGTTTCTTCCCAATTCACAATATCTATAGTGTACTTTGGATCTTATTCACTCATTTAGTTTCTCATACTTACATTGTATGATAATACATTGTATACATATATGAGTATAAAATTTGGGTCTTACAACTGTCTGCTAGGAATATAGAGAATGGGGAGAATTTATACATTGGGCCCTTGGCACTCTGGTGAAAGTCAGCTCTTCTGGTGATTTCTTGCCCATTCTGTATGTGGGTATATGTACCCATATACAAGGGTACATTAGGGCTCCCTGCTAGTGAGCAAACCCTTAGTGAATAAGGATGTGGTGCTGTGTGCACAGTATCTGCATGGAGCCCCAGCGCGGAGATGAGTGGTGCCTGCGACATAGAAGCAAAGGCACAAGATCAAGTAAAGCCGAGATGATCCATCCACAGCAGGTCCAAAGATGAGTTTTCTCACAGATTTGAAAAGACAAGTAACAAAGTATTCCAGATTTGAGATTTTGATTAATTAACATTTACTTATTTGTTGGTTTATTCATTTGTAAAACATTCCTTGGTGGTCTACACTGTGCCAGAAATGACATCAGATGAAAGTAGATGTGTGGTAGGAAGTAATACCAGGGACTTTCAGATTCCACCTGAGGAATCAACTGTGTTTTGAAGAGTGGTAACAACTCGTGTAAATGAGTTGACCTGCAGAGGAGGAATCATCAGTGTTGAACTGTAGAGGAAGAAAAGAAATGCATATCTTGTAGGCAGAATGACTGTGTATACTTTTTTGGAATGAGTATAATATATACCAAAAAATTAACACCCTGAATAAACTGGAGACACTACAGAAGCCTCTGAAAAGATGCAGTTGAAGGAAATGTCAATGATCCAACCAAAATACCAAAACACGTGTGGGCTTTGCTTGTGCAGGTGTCAAAAAACATACTGTCAAAAGAATGAATTCAAACAGTATTTCATCCTTTCGTGAAAAAAGTTCTGACAATAAAGCCACAGCCAAGCATTCTAAATAGGAACCAATACATAAAGCAACACACTGAGACTCTGTGATAAACAGAGCATGCACTGAGACCTAAGGCATGAAATAATAATGTCAAACAATCCGTTTCTAATTTGTTTCTGGTTGACCTGATCTATACCTATTTTTGAAAACTTCTATATATAATACTAATTTAGGAAGAAGAAAAGGATTAATCCATCTCCGAATTTGATGAGAGAAACAAAACAACTATGTGTGTGTACATAATTATATGATTATAACAATTATATAATTGTAATTGTTTTATATATAATTATAATTGTTATATACAATTTTCATATAATTTTCCTGATGTTATATAATTATTATATATGCTATGTATGAAACATACATACATATATATATATGAAAATAGAAAAAAACATTGAGACTTCATATACTTTCTCTGCAGGATACCAATGTTAAATAACAGTAAGACCTAAATAGATTTGGCACCCACAGGACACAGAATTTGCCAAAATCATTCAGCAGATAGAGCCACAGAGAAAGCTAATATGTAAAAACACACACCCTGCATTGCACCACACAAAGGCGAGGAAACGTGGTGTGGTCTTTTCAGTTTCAAAGAATTTCTTAATTTCCTGAATTTATTGTGAGTATTATAGTGAACTTGACTTTCAGCTGTTTTGTCCAGCTTATCACATATGAAATATTTCAGCAGAATGTATATGTAACTTAGACAAATGTGTTTGTGCACACGACAAGTCATCTTTGGGACTTTCTGCCTCCCCCCACACAAACCACTGTTCCTCTCTGAATATCTTAGTAGGATAATCAGGACACGTAAGTAACGTGTCAGCAGGCAGAGTTAGCTCCTCCTGCATAGGTCTCTTTTTGGTCAAATTGAGGCCCTCCCTTATGTGAAATGCATGCCACATTCCCAGTTCTATTTCAGTAAATGAGATACTATTGTGTGGCTACCACATACCACTTTAGTGCAGTTTTATTGACAGATGACCACTGTTCAGGAACACAGTTTTTCTTCCTGTGACAGTACTCAGGAGTTCAATTTCCTCTTACATGCTAGATTTAGCGTTGGCAGCATTTTAAGCATATATGGCAGCAAATACAACACACTGATAGGCCATCTTTTTGAGATTCAAGAGCATAGTATGATAACATGATTAAACATATATTGTAGACATTGTGCATATAATTGTTCTCATGTGAAAATTACAAGTTATGTTATATAAGATATATTTCAGTTATCCAAAATTGGCTACTATATATAACAGTTCACAATGTAACATGCAGCACTAAATTGCAAATAAATGTATATCAAGGATTCAGAAAATGAAAAATATGCAGTTTATAGATACAAAGTCACAGACCAATTCAATATTTCCCTATAAGCATCACTACTTAATACTTGACTATAAATAACATATTTCATTAATAAGGACTTTATTTGTAAAAATAAGAAAATTTCCATTCCTGGTTTATAATTATCTTTAAATAAATTCCTTCCATATCAGACCATTTCATCCTAATAAACACAACACAGAGTCTTACAAAAGATGAGAGTACAAACATGCCATAACTCTCTGGCCAATACAACGCTTTTCTCCTCCAGTTTTCTATTATGATACAAAGGAAACCTTATTCTAATTTGCTCTTTGTTCTCCATGTAGTTAAGCATGGGTATTACCACTAGTTTCAGCATTGATAACATGAGAGCATAGATGATTGTCAGTTCAAAGAGCTTTCAACGCATGATAGCAACTCCACTTGCTAGAAGCTGAGTCCTATGTTGCTCACAGGACATTCAAAATAAAAAAGATATTTTATTTAATAATATTGGAGGCAGAATTTTTAAAACATGTATAATATTTAAATATTTGAAAAGGTAAACAGTGGTGATACATTATTATTTAAAGTCAGGAAGCCTGTCTCTTGAACTTATAGGGACATTTGATGAGGCTGTTTCGTGTGTGCGGTTATGTGTTTGGGAATACATGTTTTAGGGTATGACTTTGTATGACTCTTCCTCAATCTTTCAGAAAACATTTAAAACAAAGATCAGCAATGTAATAAATATAACACGGTCCCTGAAGTATCATAATTATTAAAAAATAATAATCATACCTAATTTGTAAAAAGAGAATACTCATCATATTATACGATAATGTTATTCACTCTAACACTCTAAAGCTAAATTCCAACCATTTCTTAGATTCCATAAGTCCTTATATTGTTCTTTAAGAATCTCTGTAAGGATTATAGTGCCTCAACCTTAAACAGCAGACTAAATATATACTACTAGTTCTTAGAAAGTAATGTTTGAACAATCTATTTGAATATCTTGTGATATAAGATTCAATTAGAAATTAAAACATTTATTAGATCAGGAGCTATTTGACAGTTTTTCCTATAACTGTACAGTAAAATGTGAATGCTTCAGTTTTTTTTTTTTTTTTTTTTTTTGTCTTTTTCATTTTTACCGGTACCAGGGATCGAACTCATGACCGCCTGCTTACAGGTGCTTATGCCTCTGAGCTAAATTCCCAGCCCCAGAATGCTTCAGTTTTGAGTTGGGACATACTATACTCTCTCTTTTGTCCTTACTTTAGGTAACCTTCAAATTATTTGCCTGATTACTTTCCGTTTAATTGGATTATCTTCAACATATTTCAATGTTACATATATAAATAGTATTTAATTACTCTACTATGGGTCTCTGAGCTGGAGAATTCCTTTTTTCCAAAGCAGTAAGAAATACAGTAAACTAAATACAGGTGATTCAAAGTAAACACCTACAAAATGCAAACAAGAAAGATACCTGCCATGAGGCAATGTAAGAGCAACCCACACTGGATTGCTTTATCTGAAATACTTAAAAATGTGAACAAAACTCATGGAAAGATTTCTTCAAGAGAATGGACATTAGGTACTGGGAGACAATAAACTCTGAAAGAAGGCATACTATTGAGAAATATGCCCTGTGGTTTTCTCAGCGTAATCCTTATAGAGCTTTTAGATAAATGCACAAGAAGGGACACTAGAAGGAGTTGAGTAAATGCCCCGAGTTGGAGGCTTTAAAGTGAGAGGGAGAGGAAGAGGCAGAGAAGAGAGGGGAGGACATGTGTGGAACACAAGCTCAGGGCTCTTCAGAGCGTCCCTCTGAACCGTCAGCAGAATACCATCCTTTCTGCTTATAATGCAATTTCACTTTGCACAGCTTTACTTACCTTCAGTCAATTGTGGTCTGAAAACAATGAATAGAAAATTCCAGCAATAAATAATTCATAAGTTTTAAATAACTTTTATCACAGTGTATGGTTACAATTATTCTTTTATTATTAGTTGTTGTTAATCTCCTATGCTGTCTAGTTCATAGATTCAACTTCATGCTAGGTAGGAATGAAGGGAAAAACCAGGGATCACTGCAGTTAGTGCTCTCCATGATTTCAAGCTTGCAGAACAAGTGTCCATCTCTGTAGACACAAGGGGACTATTTTACTGTTTAGAGCACACAGTCAAGGAAACCAACTGACAGCGGAAAAACCAGTGTCCCAAACTCTGCTAGGGTTAGGGAAAATCTCTGGATTTCACTTAAGAGAGTGAAAAACTCCATTTCTTGGGATATCAGGGAGGCTACACTGAATTGTTATTTGAGCTCCGTAAAAAGTAGTCCAACCATATTTCAATGTTGACATTTCATCAAAATTTCCAAAACTGCAAATGAGAAGGAAAATAACTCCCCAAAAGTGAAAAATCAATTAATTGCAACAACCCAGAAATATCAAAAGATAGAATTAGTAGAAAACTAATGCAGATGCTGTAATACTATCACAAATTACAAGAAGCTGGATAAAACACTGAACATGTTGAGTGATAACAGGGTAGATGTTAAAAATCTTGATTTTATGCAGCTCAAGGTGCATAGTTTGAAATATACACAGTACTGCACATACACACATACACACATGGCAGAATTAAACGCATAGAATTTTTAGAGCCAAGAATTTAAAATTTTATATATATATATATATATATATATATATATATATATATATAGTGTTTGAAAAGACAAAAACAAATCTCAAAAAATATCATGGAGAAAAAAAACAGATTATTAGTATGTACAGGAACTTTAAATATTATCAAGAATATAGGAAGAATAATATATATATGAAGAAATTAATGATATAAAATTCTCTGTAGTGTTGAAAAATGTACGTTTACAGATGCAAGGGTTTGAAAAAGTCTTAGAAAAACTCCATGAATCTATTCAAAGTCCAACCACTATCAAATTATTACAACCAGTGATAAAGAAATCTACAGTGTCCATGAAAAAGGACATTCACATTCAGCAATGAAGATAAGAATGACAGGAGATGTCTCACCAAAAATCTGAATTCAAATGTCAATTTTTAGCCTGGCACGGTGGCACGTGCTTATAATCACAGTACTTAGGAGGCTAAGGCAGGAAGATCGCCCCCAGTTCAAGACCAGTCTGCGTTTCATAGTAAGTTCAAAGTCAGCCTAAACTGATGCTGTCCCAAAACAACAAACAAATAAAAACAAAAGAAGCCAAGTTTTAAAGAAAAACAAAACCAGGTTATTTAGAATTTTAAGCCAGAAGGAAAAAAAAAAAAAAAGAAAGAAAGAAAAGAAAAAAACAGGAAGTTTGGAATACTTATAATGATAAATAAATACTAAAATAAATTAGTAACAGAATTGCATTATAAGAAATTTTGAAGGAAGATCTTTAGGAAGAAAATAGTGCCACATTCCAGAAATGGGAAACTGTACACATGATCAAAAGTCCAACTACTGGGGGCTGGGGATTTAGCTCAGCAGCATAAGCACCTGCCTTGCAAGCAGGCGGTCATGAGTTTGATCCCCGGTACCGATTAAAAAAAAAAAAAAAAGGTGCAACGACTTTCCTGCTCACAACCTTACAGCTGCATGCACATAGGTAATTTTGCAAAACTGTACACTTAATGTGTTTATTATACATTTAGGGTTTTTGTTACAAATATGAAAGTAGGTTTCAATTTTCTTGGAAATGCTGTATAGTATGTTACATGCACTTGAGGATATGTAACTAGGGAAAAATCATTTATTTTCTTAGTTTTTTTTTCCATTTATGAATGCCAAAATAAAACAAATTAATGAAGATCTAAAATAAGTAAATTTAAGAAACCTTATCAAGTTTGATATACTTGTATATTGTATAAAGTGTCATCTACAAATATAAATGTTAAAATGTTTTTAAAAAATCATTGCACTAAGAGGCACACTGCAATTAATTCCTCTCAAAAATACATCTCCTAGCTTCAAAGACACTGCTTCTCATTCCCACCACTTTCTGAAGCAGTTCTGGAGTGCTCTTTCAGGAGTGTCTAGCTGTGCTGCTCCAGCTGTCTTGATGTCCTGAATCTATTCCAAACACCTGCCTGCTGTAGCCATTTTGACTTTGAGGAAGAGCCGAAAGTCACATGGTGTCAGGTACAGTGAACAAGGTGGCTAAGGCGCCATGGTGTTTCTGTAGCCTGCTATTCTTTTCAGTGGCATCTGATAGCAGCTTCACTGAATTTTTGATCACACTGTGTACTCACAAAACAGACCTTCCACACCTGTTTCAAAAAGTGGAAGGAATAATGGAATAAAGGGATTTGAAGATAGGAAAAGTATTTTGAAGACATTTAATAGAAATATGTCTATACTGTAGTTTTTTAATTTAAAGAATTTCTATATATTTTGATTATATTTTGCAATATTGAAAATTCTCTCACTTTACTCATGAATGTATCAAATTCTTGTTTTTCATTCTAAGCAAAAATGTAATAAGTACCAAAAGGACACAAAATCTTTCAAATAGCCTTAGAATAATTGTATACATATTTTAAATATGCTCTTAGTGTCTAAGATTAAGATTAATCTATTAAGATAATGTTGGTGAACATTTTGTATGCCAGATTTCTCTTAGGAATGCACTGTACATAAAGATTTATTTCACTAAAAATGAATAGTGTTAGCATATTCAAATGTTTCTTTAGTTTAGTTAAACAGTTACTAAATGAGACAGTGATTATAAAAGAGAAAATGGCTCTCTAGTGTTACAACCAAACAACAGGAAAGCTTATCAAAATGTACTAAAGTAGAAACACCTTTAAATGGATGTGGCAGATTAATGTGTGAAAAAAGATAAAGGAGGGAAAAGAGGCCGTAAAATGCAGTCTGGAGATTTAGTTCTGTGCTGATCTGGATCAAACTAAGAATAGACAATACAGACAAGATTATATTAATGTTTTTTAATGCTGTTTAATATTTTTATTTTATTTCACTGAGCGAAACTTTCAGTGATAGTGAGATGGAGAATTACTAGCCAACAGCTACTTACAGATTAAATGGAATCCTTGTCAAAAGTCCAGTAGTGTTTTCTGAAGAAATAGAAAAAATACATGCTGAAATTCATATAGAATGTCAGAAGATCCTAAATCAAAAAAAAAAAAAAAAAAAGAAAGAAAGAAAGAAAACAAGAATAATGTTGAAGTGCTCACAATTTCTAATTTCAAAACTTGTTTCAAAAGTACAATAAGCAAAATGATGTAATTCTGTAATGAATTTAGACATAAAAGTTAGTGCAATAAAAGAGAAAGCCCAGAAATAAAAGCCTTGCATATATGATCAGATGATTCCAACTAGAATACTCACGTCAGTCCTTCTACAAGTGACAGCCTTTTTAGCACGTCGTGCTGAGAAAATGTGATTGCTTCTTGATAAATAATAAAATTAGAAAGGTTTGCAACCCAGTCATAGTACAAGTACAAAGCATGAAGCAGTCCAGAATCAAGGCATTAATCCCAAAAACGGCCCTTCTGCAAAACACAGTGAATGAAATCGGACCTTTATTTGATACCAGATACTTAAAAATCATAGTAGATCAAAAAATTAAAGTTTTCAAACTCTTAGAAGACTAATGGAATTTCTTTACAACATTGAAATTGGAAATTAGATCTTGTATATGATGTCAAAATCACAGGCAACTAAAGAAAAAATGAATATATTGAACAATTTATCAAAATTTCAAATACCTGTATAATAAAAAACTCAATCAAAAGAGTGTAAAATCTGTCCCCAGAGTAGCAGAAAACACTTGCAAAACATATATCCTAAAAAGGATAATATTAAGACTATTTAAGGAACTCGGAACTCAAAACAATTATAAATAGCGAAGTTTTTAAGTGATCAAAAATAATAAATATTTCCCCCAAAATAATATGTATAATGATTCAATTAAAAATGAATAGATATGTAAAGCTCCTACTTTCTAGTTCCTACAAAATCACTACTGTAGAAAGCCAGATTTGTTGGTTGGGAATCCCAGGGAATAGTTATTGGAATTCTAGTAAGAAAATTCCAGTCTACCAGTTCCAGTTCAGTCCAGTGAAAATAAAGAGACAAATACACACCTGCAGTTGTGGAGAGACAAGGAGGTCCTTAAGTACAGTTGGAATGTTGGCTAACCTGACAAAGACCCCACCCAGGGCTGTACTGGGTTTTTTTTTAATGCAGAAATAAGGGCATGGCTCAGGGATGAGTGACTGTGAGGATGGTGGGGGAACATGGGTGCTGTGAGCTGGGCTAGGCAGGGAGCACAGTGGCACCTCTGCAGAGAAAGCAATGCAGAAGGGTAACAGATTCCAGTCACAGATACCTTCTAAGCTTGGAGGAACCCGCATAGTTTGAGGAAATATCTTGTGCTTCTGTCATCTGTCTCAGCCGTGGTGTCTGGGTTTTCTGCTCTGGGACCTCAACACATTTTTCTTGAGGCTCAGTCCCAGCTGACAGCCTCGTGTCTCTTGGCCTAGCTTGGGTTTAGTAGTCAAGACTGTAGGCAGAGCTCACTGACCTGTGTTAGTGCTTTGAAAGCTACACCTCAGAGCCTCAGCTAGACCCGTTTGCATTGCCTAAAGACAACTGAGGGGGCAGAGTCCATTTGTTTGTTTATTTGTTTGTTTGTTTGTCTGGCTTTTTTGAGACAGGGTCTCCCTATGCATTCAAGCTGGGCTTGGGCTCACTTTGTAGCCCAGGCTGGTCTCAAATTTACAAACAATTCTCCGGCCTCAGCTTCCCACATGGTGAGATTACAGGTTTGTACCACAAGGCCTGGCTTTTGACAGGTAGAGTATGACCTCAGCCAGCTCCATGCATATCAACCCATGTAAGTAGGGCCCAGGTGAATCAAAGGGGATAAATTGTCCTCTTTCAGGGTGAACCATCAAGGTGGTCCTCCACATATAGCATTAATCTTCATTTTACCCATGAGGAAGGCATCTATGTGCAGTTAGGTCAAAAAATGCTATAATAAAGTTCATAATTTAGAGCTATGATCCTCTGTGGAATGTCCCCCAATAAAGTAAGTGCATGATCCACAAAGCACACACACAGTCACCTGTGTATCTACACTGTATAAGACATGTAATGCTTTGATGCTTACAAACAGGCACATGTACACCACCTAAAATGTACCTTGGAAATAGGTTGACAGGGTACTTTGCCAAATAATTTTTTATGAAAAACATCTATGTGTGAAGAATTAACTGACAATAAATTTAGTTTTGGAATAAATTATATGTCATTCCCCCCTTTTTATATGGTATTTATTATGTAACTATTATATGGCCTGTATTGAGCCAAAATAAATATATGTATCATTTTGTCCAGTTATCAATATCTTTTTAAAATTACCATTCATATGGATTTGGAAAAGGATGTTTGGAGAACTTCAATAATTTATCTGTGATTATTTTACACTATGGGCACTGCTGTCATTGCTCTGTTTAACTGGTTATTTACTTCTCTTATAACTTCTCTGTTTATTATTGTACTTTTACTAAATTTAAAAGTTATCATAAAAATTCCCAAATTTAAAAAACTCACATTTTACCCCATATCGTCAAAGGATATGCACTTTATGCTATCTTCATTCTGAAATCTGGATTGACCTTAGTTAACTTATTACGTAGGAAGCTATTTATATAAAATGGTGTTTTTAAAACAGAAAGTGTGGACTCTAGTGGTGCTCACTGCTGCTATGATGCCTTGGCTTTATGTGTTTTCATGGATAGTAAGGTATTGGTTGATAAGAATAATTCATTCCACAAGTGAACAAACGCACTTGCATATCAAAGCAAAGAGTGAGAGAGGAAACAGTGGTGATCCTGGGGTAGTTGGTGTGACACTATGCTCGGATAGAAGGCACCGCTTACTTACCAAGTTAAAATTTCTTACACACAGTGGCTCATCTTGTGGAGTACTTGGAGACCAAGTCACTTGCAATCCAAGAATTGAGTGCTCAGTCACATCTTTATAGTGATAATTCTGATTAACATAGAAAAGTACAAAGTTCAAAGTTAAGTATTTTTTTTTTTTACCTTTTTCATTTTATACCATATTGTTTTGCTTCCATTATACCTTTTGGCTTTTAACATTTACTGGATTGCTTATTCTTTTCCTATGATATTGAATAGCAATATAGCTACTGTGTGAACATCATGACTGCTTTATACTTTCATTGTAGTTATTAGTAGAGTTAGGTCCATTCATTTTAAATTGTTTCTAATTCTATGATTTTTTTCCCCATTTGTATCATTTTAAGTTTTAAAACATTTCAAATTTTGGGCCTATCTGTAAGAGTTAGTGAAATTCACTAGGCTAAATCACCTACATTTCTGGTACATTGAATTTGGTCCAACGGCATCAAAGATATTCAGGAGATAAAACAGAAATCCAGAAGTTTGGCATTCTTATTGAATCAGACTGTATTTTAAAGATTACTAAACCATATGCATGCCCACTGAAATTTGAAAAACAGTAATCTAGGCTTGCAATACTAAACCCGGTCATCACCATTTGACATATTTGTGAATATTTCAAAAACCTCATCTTATAGACTGTTTACCACATCAATTACCTCAAAATTTTTGATGCACAAAACCCAGAGATCTACATGACAATAATCCACTGAGTAGATTTATACAGCTCTTTTGACTGCTCTGAGGATCTCTCTCTTTCTTCCAAGCTGTTAAAAATTCGAGTGTTAAGCTGTGTGTAGGTGTCCCCCTAAAACCTCATGCAGTCATGATGGGTGAGTTTTTCAGAAACAGCTGAATCTAGAGTTTGTGATTCATGGTCCAGTGCTGGGATGAAGGGTGTGAGTGCTACATCTACTTTAAAGCCAGTAATGTGCATAAACAGGGCAGGAAGAGGCTTGTCCCACTTCTTTTTTCTTTTGCTTTTGCTGTCTTCTGACACCATGAGGGGTTGCCCTTTTGTCACATGTGACCCTGCCTTGGAGACAATCAATTATGGACTGAAATCTGGACAAACGATGAGCTAAATAAAACTTTCCCTTTTTAATTTTGAGTGTCAGATATTTTGTCCCAGCAAAAACAGAAAAGTAACTAAGGCACCCAGTCAATAAAATTGGAGTCTTTACTTATTTTTCATCATTTGTTTCTGTATTTAGATGAAACAGATATAAAAGTTTCCTCCCTTCCCTGCATAATAAAAGTTTAACTATCTTTTAGAAATGCTCAATTATCAGTTATTGAGTATTATTAATTTATACTTCTAAATTTATACTCTAGCTTTTGTTATGCTGTTGTAGGATATGACTTACTGAATTATATATTCTGTAGTAATAGCAGTCAGTATCTCATTTCAGTCTTTACTCTATGGAAAAAAAGCTGACACCTAAGCAGAGGAAAGGATTGGCAAAGTTAAAATCATGGTCTAACTATATGCAATTTGCAATAAACTTAAATATGATATAGGACAAGGTTGGAGAAATTATATCATGCAAATACTAATAAAAGAATAGATGAATATCTATATTTGATTCAGATAAAGTGAATTTCAAAACAAAACTAATTTTCAGAAACATGAAGGAATACCCAATAATGAAACTGTCAATCCACCAAGATAATATAAATTAAATGAATTAAAAAGATAACTAATCAAATCCAGATTTATATTTGGAAATCAACACCTCTCTCAACAATGGACAGGGCACCTAGATTTAAAAATCAGCAGCAATACAGGAGTCTGAAAGACAACAACAACTTCCATCAGGGAACTGACATTTATACAGTGCCTCCCCTGAGCAGCAATAGGCCATGCATCCTCTTCAAGTGTTCACAAAATATCACATTTCCAAAAATGATAAAATTATAGAAGTGGGAAACAGAAGAGTGTAACTCTCTCTCTATTACTTCTTACAACTGTGAATATAGTTCAAAAAATGTTTCACTTATATTCATTACATTAATAGTAGCTTCCATTGAAAATTGTCTCATGTAGTATTAATAATTGCTTGATGTAACTGAAGTGATCAAAAACACAAATAAACAATCTTGGTACTGGAAAGATTTTAAAGTGCATTTGATTCTAGAAGGACTCATAAAAATAGTGACGGGAGTTTGGAAAGACTGCATTGTGTGGGTTGTCAAGAACAGCCCACCTCGGAGTAAACTGTACAGTCACCCAGCTTTAATGAGCTGTAGTTAGAGAAAAAACCTTCAGAATTACTCCTAACACTGTGCTTTCATTCTTACTTTTGAAATTGCCTTCAAGTTAGAAGCTTTGCTAAGAACAAATACTCAAGGATGAATCATCAATCATCTTCCAACTTAGATAAATTGGACAAAATCAGAGAAAAATGTCATAGATTTCAGCTTTAGGAACACATTCTTCTAAGTATAATACTGAATAATTTTCAAGCTTCCTCTTTAAGGAGGTTGATTTGCACCTAAAAGCGTTGCAAATTCTATCTCATCATCACTTGTTTACTGCGCTTAGTATAATTGTCTTAGAAACATTTTCTTTTCTCTGTCTTAGAGTTGCATAGGCTGCCTGCATATTTCAGAATCTCGGAAGCTGCATTTTCATGAAGGTACTGAGCTCTGAATTTGAAATTCACCTACAAACTGGGCACAAAGAAAACGAACTTGATCACACTTCACACTCAAGTGCAGAGGCTTCCACAGGGCAGTTTGCTAGCTGTCAGCTTAAGTAAAGCCTCAAGAAAGTGATTAAATTAAGGTATGATCACCTTAAATTTTGTCTAGCATCAGGTCAGTTATTTCCCACAGTAGACCATATAACTTTGGTTTCTTTGGCTCTTGTCTTTTTCCATCCTCTACCTATGCATCAAATTTCTACTTAATTTGGCAAAACTCTCCCTCAACCAATTAAAATGGCCACTGACATCACTGAAGCACAGAGCTGCTAAGAATGATCAAAAGAGGGAAAGCTGGATCTACAGTACTGTCTGCCTTCATCCACTGCAAAAATTCATCATCATTCATACTTCAGAAATTAACACTTTCTAATGCTCAAGAGATTGTAATCTGCCCCGATGGAAGGAAGCAGCATTATCATACTATGAATGTTTTTCACGATGGCATACCTTTCTCCCTTTCCCCTGGTCTGTCCATTTTAATGGATCAAATGCAAACCTTATTCATGAAAAACAAAATAAAAATAAAAAAAAAATCAAATAGCTGCTTCTGCGTTAGAACTATAATCTCTCAGTATATTGTTCTCCTAAGTGACATGAATTTGGTGCCAGATTCCTGATAATTGACATATTTAGGCATGTGCATAGTAGCTGGCCTGGTGCCTGCTCTCTCCTGTGAGGAGGCGCTTCGGAAATGTCTTCAGGATCAGCCAGAAGCTTCAGCACACATTCTGAGCAGGAGGTTGGACTCACTGTAGTCCTATAACAGGCCTGCTGCTGAATGAAAGTCATAATGGGGCGGCAGTGAGGCCACCGCAGGTTAAGAAAGAATGAAAGGGTTGCTGCTTTGTGGCTGGCAAGCTTTAGGTCATAAACGCCTTGCTTAAAAACAAAGAAATAAAAGCACTCAACTCTCACCCAGCAGAGATAGAGACCTGATGCTTCCGGAAATTAATCAGGCTCGTAGTTTGTTTGCTGTCTCCATTTCCTAAAAATGATTTTGACTCAATCTTACCTATGTAAAAAAATATTAAAAATAATAAAAATGCTGGTGGTGGTCAAAATATTAGTTACATTTTTTTTTTCTTTTAACTAAGATACCTGTATTAGCAATTCAGCGTTTTAAATTGGTTGTTTGGAAAAGGTGGACTCACTCTGATTTTTTTTTTCCCTACACTGCATTTCAGTGTGAATAACTTGAAAAGACCTGTCTGTCACAAGGCTTTACATTCAGTCTTCAGTGAAATGAACATATTTGTGTAATAATTTGGTTATAATTTTATATAACATATATATATATATATATATATATATAAACTTTTTTATCTCATACTACTCTCTAATATCTATAATCACAGCAATGCTGCATTGTCTTAAAACTACAAATGGGATTTTTGACTCTATATCAAACATACATTTTTTAGGTGGGTGTCTTTAGGCAACAAATATGGTTCAATTTTTTTTTTTTACTTTCAGTGCTATATGTTTGCTGTACATAGTTACATTCATTGTGGAGATTTGGAACATGAACAGAACATATCTTAATTATTTTTAAATATGTGCTCCTCCATCACTTCCCTCCATCATTTCTCCCTCCCCTTTTGCAAAAGACCTAGCTTCCTGGGGTGTGGATATAGCTCAGCTGCATGAGTGACTACCTGGCAAGTGGAAGGTACTGAGTTTAATTCCTGGTAACCACGCCCCCAAAACACTAACTGCCTGTTTTCTATTATCTTCCTTCTGTACTTTATTTCATGTATATTTTAATTTCTACATGTAAGATAAATCATGTATGTTTAAGCTTGTGTGTCTGATTATAATCTCAAGGTGCACCCATTTTCCTACAAATTACTCAAATTTATCCTTTCTATGGCAGAGTGGTACTCCATTGTATATAAATACCATAATTTACTTATTCATACATCTGCTTATGAATGTATACTCTGCTAATCTTGTAAGTAAAATCATAACTATCAGAGGAATTAGTATGAGCTATCCAGCATATTTTATTTTTTATGATATGCTCAATAATGTGATGCATCTGAATGAATCTGAAATATCTAAGAACTTCAGAAAACTCTTTATTCATATTACATGAAAAATAAGTGGTAAATACTATATTTCAGAAGAAGAGATTATCAGAACAAAAATGAAGACAAAATGAAGAAGAAGAATAAAGTTTAGTAATGAAGTATTTTACTCACTGTGTTAAAATATATTGATAGAAAAGTAAAACACTAACATTGCGATCAGTACAAAGCACACACCTTAATAGAAGAAACCAACGAGACAAATTTCAAAATAAGTACCAGTATGAGTAACTTTACCAGTATAAGACCATATAATTTAAACCCATAGTGTATTACAATGCTTTTAAGAAGGGAGACAATAGTTTTGGTTAATGAAATATTGTTTATTAATATCATGCCAGATAGTGAACCATAGCAGAACTGCAGGACAGGACAGTGGAAATGTGTGAACCGAGACGTGGAGGTCAGTTACACTCACAGAATTATGAGCCAAATTTAGCTTTAGGACAGGCTGCACACTGTGAAGTATTAGGAGAAAGAAATGCTGGCACTTACATGGGTTATAACAAAGAGCACTCAAGTTCCTGGCAGAGGTGTGTGTACTGACTGGTGGAAATGAGTTGGTGTCACTCCACGCTGGTAATGTGATAAACCAAATTATTGCACAACTAGAAATGAATATCCCATAAAAAATTAAAGTCAAATGATCGTTTAAAAGCCCATCAAATTTTATACTTCCAAACTAATAGAGTCAAGTAGTTTATTAAGTCAGAAAACAGTGCCTGACGATTTTTTTTAACTTTGAGAAGTAAAAAAGGGTAGCATTTCACATCTCTTATCACTGAAGTACACTGGGTGGAGATGTCATTTGGCATTCACGCACAGCATCACGATTAAAATGTCACATTTTAATGCAAACCAAACCTGTGAAAGAAAGGAAACCAGGAACCAATTTAATTGAAAAGAAATCAGTCCTTGACGTACCTTTCATAATTTTGTTTTGTTTAAATTACAATGTGTGTGCATCTTTGTTTAATTTATGGATGACTGTAATGTTCCAAAAATCTTTAACAAGAGAAAGTAAGTCCTATACAATTCATAACTGATTATTACATCTGGAGTCTCCCAAATGGAATCACTTAAACTTCTAAAGAAGAAGCAGATTAACACAAACATTAAATAAATTAAATGAAGTAGTTAATGTAGTTTTCTATTCTCATTCAGTTATGTCTAACCCACACCTTTTTTTTTTTTTTTTTTTTTTTTGACTCAATTGGACTCAAGGCTTTGTGACTGCTAGACAAGGACTACACTCTCAGACCTTTTTCTTACTTTTATTTTTGTAATTTGGAGACAGAGTCCTCACTGTATTGCCCAGAGTGCCCTCAAAACTGTGATCTTCCTTATAAGTAGACTCAATAAGACTTATATTTATGAGCTTTTTCCATATTCCTGATATGGGATATCTTCTTTACAGAAGCAATATCTTTTTATAGTAACAAAAAGAGGAACATAAACTAATGACACAAAGGTGAAAGAACAGGAGAAAATCAGGACTTTCTAATGGAAACTGAAATTTCAATTTATGTGTAGTTTACATTAATGCAATTTGTCAAAATGTTATTCAATGGTGACTCTAACTTACTGCTCCCTGATCATATTTAATGACATATTCTCAATTTAGAAGTGAGCCATGTGATTTCACATCAGTAATATATAATAAAATTATTATCAATATATTTTTAAAATTTTGTCCAAAACAAAGGCCAAGAGTAGTAGAGATGTATCTTTTCCTTGTATAGAAGGCAATAGTTTAATAAAATTTAATAGACGATACACAGATTTTTAATATAAGAATTTCTAACAGGGCTCGTACACTAGGTCACAAAGTGTAATTTACCCCTAAGTTATTCATTTATTGCCACAAAACTTCTTTTTCACATGAAATAGTCTGTCCCATAGTTCACACAGTAAGTTAAAAACTGTGATTTACCCTTAGGCTATTCATCTCCTCATACAAAGCTGTAGGGAGATCACTACAACCATATAGAATGCACACATGTGTTAGGAGAAGTAATCTAAAGTTCTCATTTTTATCTCTTCTCTCCTTTAAAAATAGCTCTGCCCACAGATGCTAGGATTTTATCTGTGGCTTATTTCAAATGATTGCAAGTTTCTGACCCTCCTGACTCTTGGCATGGCTCCAGTTCCCAACATTTGTCACTGTAGCTTCTTCCATAATCTTCTAATTTCAGTCTCCTCATCATTTAAAAAATGACATACATGGTATACATTTTTACCCGAAGAATAAAAATCTGTGTTTTCAAAAAATTTTTTTTAAAAAACAGAAAAAAGAGACAGAATAACTGTGTAAAGAATAAATTTTTTTTGGCCCTAAAAAAAAAAAAAAAATCTGTGTTTTCTATGCAAATGGAAGCTTCAAAGTAAGTGACATGAAGTGAAACCAATGATCTAGAAGAATACAGTTCTTTTAATAACTGCAGTCTTTCACATCTGATTTTGCTATGATTTCCATTTCACTTTTTAGTCTGCATGGGCCTGCTCTGCTGGAAGATTGCCTTTTTTATATTAAATTCACAATGAAACTATATTCCATAAACTGATAATTTTAATATAAAATACATCCTACCTAGGTGATATCCCTAAATATATATGTATGTATTTGTTTATATATGATCATAATTTGGCTATTAACTGACAAGTTATTCATTTTTTCACCTATAACATGTAGATAAACAGCATCAGAATTCTTTAAATATTTTACAAATTTAACCTTAATTCATATAAAAAACTTTATGAAATATCCACAAAGACAGAAAATAGTACTAACTATAAACCATCTATTAATTAGCTTATTTAAATCAACCAATTAGAGTGTGCTATTGATTTCAAAAATGACGTTTGGGAAATGTTTAGCTTTAAATTCATATTTCTGTGTCTTCAATAGCAAATATTTCATGGTCTCAAACATCATCTTTACCTGTATCAAACACAGAAATACATTGATTAAAAACTTTAATATTATCCACAATTGATAGTTGACAGTGCACTATGTTGCTGAATGAGGATTTCATTGAGTGCATTAAATTCACTTTGATTAGTATTTTACAACATGTAAAGGATTTATCAAGGCATAACCCTACCATAACGCGAGGGACACTTGTCCAATTCTGTTGCAGATGCCTGATACTTCTTAAGTACCATGGAATCCTCACCTTCATTTCCATTCCTTAGCCCTCAGAAGCACACTTGGTGAGTTGTGAAGTACCTGCCTTAGAAGACTGGTTTAGAATTCCTGACAGAGAAAGCCTGAGCATTGGAAAAGAGACCACACATGACTGCAGTACAATTAAGCTAAATTTAACAAGCAAAAAGAAAAGTAACACTAGAAACAATTCTGTAGTAGAAAGAGGGTAAGTACATCAAATTTCAAAAAATGTATAACAAATATAAAGTTATGGAGAATAACATAGTAAAAACAGAAAAAAATAATTATCTGTAAATACATTTCAAACAGCTATAAAGAAGATGGGTGAGAAAATATCCAGCGGTGAAAATGGCAAATGATTACAACATGTTGGCAAATAAAAGAGACCAGGGAAAGGAAGAGATGAATAATTATGCATTCACATATCACAGTCAACCTTGGCTCTGTCATAAAATCTGTGATACACTGAGAGAAAATTACTGCTATTCTAAGAAACAGAAAATAAATAATGCACTCATTGGTGGAAACCAAGAATCCAACTATAGCATGTAAATCAATGTTTAGGTTTTATTTTAAAATTCTTTGCTTTAGAAAAATATTCAAAAAATGATAATGAATTATTTTATGCATTTATACTTCAAATTAAGGATTTTACCTTTATATATAAGGTATCATGATTAATGAAAATCAGGGATACAAGAACAGAATTATTTGATTCTTACTCATTTCATACCACAAGTGTGAATTTTGTCTTGTCTTTATTATTAGTTTACTTTTAGACTCTATTATTCGGGGGGTCACTGTTACTTTTAAATGAACAGAATGTTGCTATTTTCAGAAGGAAAAGACAATTGTTGATGTGACTTTAAAACTGAAGAATAGGAGAAATGACAAAATGACAGCTGCTATAGGAGCAAAAACTTTTTATCCTCCATCTTACAGTTCAAGACGTTCTCATAAGTCTCCTTTAAATTAGACCAACCAGATGTTCATAGCAACATCACTAATAGTACATTTCTGTCACAGAAAGTTAAAAGAGCTAATTCTGTCATTATCATTTAACTCTATTCTAAAGGTACTTCTTAGCTAAATATCTTTAAAATTCACTCTCTTGGTATTTGACTCGCTCAGGGGTTTTGAGCTCAGGTAATTCCTTTTCCAGGAGGACTAGCCAGCTTTATATTATCTTTAATTAAAAGAACACATGCCTAAAGCTTGTTCTAAAATAAATAATTCTCCAAACAAGCTATTTAACTCATAAAGGCTTCTATTTCTCAACCTCAAAAGTTTAGATTTGTATCCATTAAAGTCATTCATGTATATGCATTAAAAAACCTCACTTGGGCTGGCTTGAGAAGCCACATTAAACCCAAAAACTAAAGATCAAGTTAAAACATTCTGTAACAGCCATACTAGATAGCAACAGATTTCTTTTATTATTATTATTATTATTATTATTATTATTATTATTATTTTGAAGATAGTAAAATACAACAGCACAAGACAGAGCAAAGCCAACTGAGACAGTCCAGTTAAATTGATACAGAACTTCACAGCTGGTTATCGGGATAACAGTAATAGGTATCATAGTATATCTCATTATCTTCACAATAGTTGTTCTTTAAATCAAATATAGCAACAGAATATTGAATAGAGAAATACCATTGATCAGAACAAAGCAAAACAGTGATAAAAATATTTGCCTTCAAAGAGATGGTAGGAGGAAATCCCCCTTATTTGCTGTATTGCATGTGGTCATCCTCCCAAGAGATGCTCATATCTCTGGCTCCTAATTGCTAATGTTGGGGGGGGGTGTTTGATTCTCAGCCCATGCTGAGGCAAGCTGGGAGGCAAGCTGGTTGCTTGGTTTCCCAGCGCCCCAAATTCCAACATGGCGTGCATCTCTGGGAGACGCCAATGTTTCACACCCTGAGGTGGCCACAGCTTGCCTGAGCTATAGCCGCATATCAGGGAGGCAAGCTGGAGCAACAGATTTCTTGATGGAATAACATTTTCAAACAACAGCTGTAAAAATCATCTTTCTTTTTATCCTTTCTGTTTCTTTCTTAAAGCAATTCACTGACTGTGCTCACAATTCATGTAAGTAAAAACCAAGTGCCTTGGCCTGGTCCATTACCGTCACTGTATAGAATCACTAAACATACAGTTGCTAAGATATATTTCCCTAGCTCAATATCCTTAGTTTCTCCCTTAGTGATCCTGAAAACCTTTATTTCCCTCTTCCTTTTTTCCTGAATCATGCAAGAGGATTGAGATTTAATCTCAGTTCATCCATTTGCTAGCCATGCAACCTAGGGTAAATAAATATTGTCTATGTTTCACTTTCCTTATTTGTTAAATAGGGACAGAAAGAGTGTGTACCTCATATTAATAAATGAACTAATATACCTAGATGCATTTATTTACTGACTTTTGTCTGTAAGGCACAGAATACATTTTAGATCTTTTATGAAGTAAAATAAATATTACTGATCCCTGAAGAGTATGGAGTAGGTCACATTAGAAAGGCCTACCTTGAGTTTCTTGAAGGAAATGAACCTCATTTGTACCCATTTAATGTTATTTTCATCAATCATTTACTATGAAATCAAATAATGGAAGATAATTATTGGTGTGCCCCATGTTCTTCATAGATACAACCCCAGTCCCGCCACTGTGTGAGTATATGGAAGACCAAAAGGCAGGAAGCTCAGTAGCTACCCTGAAATACAGAAAGGAAACAAGAGTCCAGGCAGGCAGAAGCTGAACTGATAGAAGTTACAGGTGCCCTGGTGCAGGATCCTACAGTCATCTCTAACTGCAGTAAACACGCCATGCTTTGGGTCTCCTTCATCAAGCAGTCATGGGATGTGCACTTACCTTGGAGGAAATCATCATCTCAAGGGGTCAGCTCTGTTCCTCACAGAGCAATCCAAAGAAGGATCCCATGGGGCTGAGTGACCAGCACTCACCTCTGCGGATGCAGGTCTCTTTGCCTTAAACCCAAGCACCTGAGGTTTGAGCTCTGTGGTGACTGATGGCAAGGAAATTGTCAGTTTAGAAAAGCAATATAGTTTGAATAAGATCTACCGAGGTTACATGCAGCACTCATTTCTATGTCGTCAGAATTATAGAGATTCTGTCTATGGCATACACCAAGTTTATTCTGCAAAGGCATTCAAAGCCAGGAGAAGAAATGTGTAATTATTTTTTACCACTGATTTCATCTGTCCCAAAGGCACTCATTTACATGTGCGAGGAGAAAGCCTGGGAGCAAACAGCATGCAGCATGCACCCTTTTTTCATTTTGTCTTCCCCACTAGGGGTACAAACATTCCCGGATAAGAAGGAAGTGATTTAAACAGATTTTTAGGCAGTCTGCCCTCAGAAAATTACATCAAAACTGAAATTGATTTCTGTAGACTTTTATGTTAGTATCAGTAGGGAGTAGTTAATTTTATTATGGTTGAGTTTAAGGCTTACCAACAACTTCGGTGAAAAGTGTGACCGAAAACTGTCTTCTACGTAAATTAAGTAGCAGTTTTATCTTTCCTGCTTCTGATGTAAAGGCACTTTATTGGTTGATTCTACGATATAACAGGAGAATTAAATACAATTTGTATAGCTTTAATAAAATTGATGTAGAAAAGAACCCCGTGGGACATGTCAGAGACTAAAGTGTTTAGAAACACGGAGAAAATGTCAAAGAGCAAACTTCCCTCTCATAATTGAAGCAAATCATTTATTTCAATATTCAATTTGTATATGTCACTTTAAAAGATAAAGAAGAATTAAGTAACATTTCACAAAGTGATAATAATTACAGTATTCTGTATCTTCCCTTTTTCTTTTGGTATAAAATCCAAATCATGTTTTTGGTTAAATAGCAGTTTTGATATCCCACCCACATATGAATTTTTGCTTTGTTTCTGGTTTTGGTTTTTCAGACAACATCTCATTATGTAGTTCAGGCTGGTTTTGAACTCCTAGTGGAGTTCAAATGACCCTGCTTCAGGGTCATTAGTGTGAGATTATAGTTATGTATTACTATGCACAACTAGAATGAAATATGAAAACTTAGACCAAAAGTTCTTTGAAAGTTATTAAACCTGAACTTCTAGAGAATATTAAAAACAAATATTAAAAACAAATTGATTTTTAAAACAAAATGGGAATTCAAGGTGGTCTATAAAAACCAATATTTATATAATTCACTATAATATTTATATAAATATTATATAAATATTATCTATAATATTTATATAAATTTATAATTCCTTAAATATTGCTATAAAAATAATATATAACCCCGGAAACTAGCACAGGGGCTTGAATTTGCACTTAGCCCCAGGTAGTCTTTTAAAATACAGCTCACAAGCTGAGTGAGCAGGTGAAATACCAATCAAAACATGAACCCATTTTACTTCAGAACATCCTTCTGAATACAGAAATCAGGACATAATATTTTAGGACTCTATTAAGATTTTTTAAAAACCTACATTTTCCCCAATGAATAGCATTTTAACATATGTGAATTATACAATTCAGAAGACATAAGAACGAAAATAATTATTGTGCTTACTAATCAGTACACTCAAATATTTACAAGCAAGCTTGTAGACCAGTAAGAGTTTTTAAAAGCATATCCCAAAAACTCCCAGAAAATATTCTCTTTTTTAATGTCTTTATTAATATTAAATTAATATTAAATTATCAGCTTTCCACCAACACTATTCTTTATACCTTCAACATTTATCTTGTTTAATTTTTATATCTGCAGTGTCATTTTGTGGATGAGAAAACTAAGATTTGATAGGGTTTTTTCTGCCAAAGTCTAGCAAATAATTATTTATTAATGAGAGAACAGAGGACAGGGGCTGGGGATTTAGCTCAGGGGCACAAGCGCCTGCCTTGCAAGCAGGCGATAAAAAGGAAAAAAAAAAAAAAAAAAAAAAAAATAGAACACAGGACAAAACAAAGTTAAATGTCCTCTAAAACTTCTGCAAGTGACTTGTAAGTAGCAACTGGAGACCCAGTCTCCACGCAATGAAAATGAAAGCTACTAAGCGGGATGCTAAACACTGGGCAATGTTAAGGGCCTTTATGTTCACTATTCTGAATTCGTATAACAACTCTGGAATAAAAAGTGTGTTTCTCACTTGAAAATCCTGAATAACTTTCTCAGAGTGTCCCAATTAAACCATGAGCTGATGCTTGAAACTTCAGGGTCAGTCTTCAGCATCACGCTGATACTTTATTTAAAGGTTAATTGTACTGATTTAAAATAATGGACCACAGTGATATTTATTTAAAGTATAAATAATTTGGGAAGCGGGGAGGGGTTAACTAGTATTATGAACGGCAGAAGCCAGGAGATGAGGAGGGAAAGGCAGGTCTCGATTTTGAATCAGGAGGAAAGTCTGGAAGTGGCGGAGAATTCCTGAAAGCGATCCTTTCAGATGAGACGTTCTGGGAACTTCCTCTGTGTCTTTATGATTATGGCATCATTTAGACTAGACCTGCAGGACAGCGAACCCTTGCAGAGTACTGAATAATGTTAGTAAGCAAGCTATCTGTAAGTGCAGCAGACTAAAAGCTTGCACACTGAGGTGCTTCCCATCCTTAACACAGTTGCTGAGAATACAGAATGTATCACTTTGCAAAGAAAGAGAGTAGAGAGGAATCTCTACTACGAAATCAACACAGAGTGGTTAACCTCAGCAATATGACAGAAAAAAACTCAGAAAAGAAAAATGGAAAAATCAGCTCTTACGAATTAATTCAGCTAACAAGATTCAAAACAGAGAACCTAAAATACTGTATACAAGAAGTGAAGTAAGAGACTGAAGGCAAAGACCGGCTGGCTGACAGGAAGCCGAGCTCCCAAATCACTGAGGTTACAGTTTGGTTCGCTGCTTTAGCCATCAGAAGAATTTATTTCCGATTTTTTGCTTGTTTTTAAGTGAAAAGATTCTCAAACTAAAATTCCAAACTAAGTGGGATTGAAAAGTGAGATGTGTGTTGTGTCCTGAAGAAATGAGGCGCTAGTCAAAATTTTGAGTGAAAATAAACCCTCAAATTATACATACATAAAAAAGATACTTGCTTTAATGTACATGAATCTTAAGGAACAAATTGTCTAAAATTATAATTGAATATATATATATATATATATATATATATATATATATATATATATTTGTGTAACTACCAGGTTACAGACATCAACTAAAATAAATTTCTGATAACACTTTTTACAACATAACTATGCCTGCAGCTTTGCTTGGAACATATTTAGACAAGGATATTTCTTAGTTTTTATCTGAAATTCAGATTTAAGCAGCTTCCTGTATTTTATCTGACAATCCAACATACAGCCTTGGAATGTGTTGGTGAGTAACATTTCCAGTGTTCACACATGCACACAATTGCACACTCACACACTTGTGTACACAAACACACAAAGAAATGATACTATTAGAAATAAAAGATGTTTTGCCATATTTCTTTTTAATGAATTTAAATACTTTTTTATAATACAAATGCCAAAAATGTTTTCTTTTCAATTAAATTGAAAGGAATTAGATCCTATTCTCAGGTATCATACCTGACAAAAAGTAAACAATATCTTTTCGAAACTCAACTGAACATACATTCTCTTTAAAAACCACTGTTTCCCCAAAATTGTCTGTAGCTCAACATGAAACTGAGTAAGTCCTCTACTGTTAGTCATGTGTTGCTCAGGGTGCCCAGTTTTTTCGGCCCAGTCGGGACGGACACCAACACCCAGGGTGAGGGGTTCTGTTGCGTCTGGACCTATGTGGAAAAAACATGAGAGTCCCTTTAAAGATGGTATGCGACAGGAGAGGAGCTAAGACACATGGTCAAGCCAGTTCACAGGAGGAACTTAGACATCATTCACCGTATGCTGCTGATGTATTATTGGGTGTACCAGCTAGTCACTTTACATGGAATCTGTGGAATTACTCTCCTGACAACTCATTCTAGGAGAATAAACTTTAGGAACCACAATGAGATTAATGACTGCAGCTTTTCTAGAGATTCTGAGCCATACCTGTTGGTTCTTTCCCATTCAAATTGACCTGGGCCTTTTCCAACATTATTTCCAACACTGAAAATGACTGGACTATTGTTATTTGCAAAGATGCATAAGAACTATGCATACATTTTTCCTGTTGTCTCATTTTCTCCTTTATTGCATCTATGTTGAATGAAACATTCGGAGAGACTTCTGCTACACATACAAACTTTTATTAGTTGGTAGATACAGAAACAGTCAAGCAACCCATGCTGTAATGTTGACAAAGCCTCAACTGTCTTCCCTCTTAAGTCTTGTCAGGTTGCGCAGAATGAAAGTTTCACTAGAGGCAAGCACATCAGTATTCTTCAGGAGCTGCACAGCTACAGTCAGAGTCAGAATCAGGAGTCAGAATTCCCCCAAAAGCCTCTACATGAGATTGAACTGAATCCTAATGCAAGAGACTAAGTCCAAAGAGCACTGGATATAGCTTGTCAGTAAAAAAATAAAAAAATAAAAAATATATATCTTTGTACCCAAGTGTATATATTCAATATCAATCTTTAAATCTATAAAAATAATTTTAATTTCTACCATGTTTATTAGTGAAAGCTCTCCTTGGTCAGAAATGGAGCACCAGAGCCATGTTATACTTGAGCATGAACAATAAGCTTCTGGTTAGTTTAACGTAATTCAAGTTTTAACTACCAAACTGCTAAAAATTTGTAGGTGAGCATATGTGGCATATATGTGTCTAACATATACAAGGAAAGTTTAGTGATTGTCGCCACTGACTTTGATGGACACCTCACTCACCAGCAATTTGGTAGATATTGGCAGACTCTAAACAGAAATAAGTGATTTTTAAATTGTTATCATGGTCTCCACATATAAAGTTTATACAAACACCTTTTGCTTATTACACTCTCCAAAATTGTAAACAATACTGTAAATGTTTTGATGATAATTGTTGCATCCCTTCTAGATACACAAATATCTTATACTGCTTGTTTCATACAAATTTATTTACAAATAAATTAAATACAATAGTCTGAAGAAGAACTGTTTTTAAATTTGATTAATCTAAGAAATATATTATAAGTATATCTTTCCAAGTATATGTTGTAATTCTTTTTCTTTTTTGTCTTTTTCCTTTTTATCGGTACCGGGGATCAAACTCACGACTGCTTGCTTGCAAGGCAGGCACTTATGCCACTGAGCTAAATCTCCAGCCCCCTGTAATTATTTCTTAAGCAACAGTATTTAAGAATTATACTGATATGGTCATGTTTTCAGGGTATTTGTTTGAATGTGTATATAAAACTGACTATAATATTATGATGAGTAGAAAATATTTGGCCAAAACAGATCTGATGTAGATCCTAACCAAATATTATGAGCTAAACTTTTAACATCATTTGGAGACATTCTACCTTTAAATTATCTCCTGCCCTATACATGGAGTGGTATTGCACAAAGTCATTATCCATATGTTTCTTCTATGTAATTTGGATTAATAAAAATGGAATTTCCAAGTAGATCTGGGTTTTCTCTATGGAGAGTTTGACAAAGAGTATCATAATATGTAAGAGCTAGATAGAATCAGAATCTTTCCTTGTCTACAAAGAAGAAATAAATTATGGATTCCAGTATTTGACTATGTAGGAACACACACACACACACACACACACACACACACACACACACACACACTGGCATATGTCCATAAAATAATAATAGCAACAAGAAATATAAAGTTACTCAGTGTGAAACAAATTACATCTGTTAATAAAGCTTCTCTAATGAGATGAAATATATAGAGGGTTTGGGGGGAAAAGGAAAATCAGCAAATTATCTTAAAACTGGATGAGACTCATCATATGGAAAGCATTATGAATATCTTTCAGGAAAAAAAAAACATTTTATTTGCCATCTGTTAAAGAAATATGAGAATGTACCAGAAATGCTGTTTAGATGTAGCAATGATTTTTTAGGATATGGCCTGAAATTTATTTCAAAATTTACAGTACTGTATTGAAATCAGCCAAAAATCTTAATAGATATTTGCTCAGATTTTTTTAAAGAAAAATAAGGCTTCACTGTAATATAAATCTAATGTTGGATGAAATATGCCAGGAAATCAATACCTGTGATAAGAGAACATCAAATTTTATAATCTTAACAGCAAACTGTTAACATTAGGGTGCCTTATCTTAATAACTCCTGTGTTTGTGTTTTCTTACTATGTTAGTCTGTGACTAAGTGTTCTGTATGTAAATTCTCTAAGATCCTAAATATACGTAAGTATAAGGAAAAATGTACTCTATTATGCAGTTCATGTTTTTAATTTGTAAGGAAAATTATTGAATCCTAAGAGCTTGATTTACTTTTGCATGTATGGACTGAATGCACTTCTTCCTTTAAAAAGAATTATCTTCTTCCTTTCATTTCTTCTTCCTTTAAAAAGAATTATCTTCTCTTTAACAAAGGATCATCTTGTCTTCATATTCTGGTGCAGTCATAGATTTATATTCTTTGAACAGAGCAACTGTAGAAATATTACTTGAATCATATATTGCATTATGATAAAAATAGTCTGAATGTGATTTCAAGAGAAACACTAAACTGGATTATTTTTGAACAGCACAAGGCTTTTTATATTCATTTGTAATCTTGTGCAGTATCAGGGTAGAGACATAACCTTGAGAAGCTGATGAGGTGATTCATCTACCCCACTGTTGCTTTCTGTATTTTCTGTCAGTTGGTTATCTACTAGTGTATGAAATAATTAGTATTGGAATGTGAGTGAATTTTGTGAATGAATTGTTACATGATTTCTTTGCCCCCTTCCCCTGCTATTACTGCATCCAAGATAAAGTCAATTGGCCTTTCTACTGAGACTCCAGGTTATGTCAGACTAGGGTCCACTTACTGAGGTTACAAATATAAAGGAGACAAGCTGGCCCTGAGAAGGCTGGCGTTACAGAGAAAGACAGATGCATATGGTTTTATCCAAAATATAAGAATCATCAGAAAAATACCCTTTGAAAGCACTTGGCAGGCAGTCAGTGGTGAGACAAGGGCAGTAGCAAAAGGTTTTCCTCTTAAACTCCTTTTCTTTAATCATGATATTTTTTGTACACCAATCCTGCCTCCAAAGATTGCAAGCAATTTTCTGTAATACTAGAAAATAAATAGCAAGATTTTGATTGCTTATAAGTTTATAGGTACTGTTTAATAATGTTTATCTTAAAACGCAAGTCAAATAGCTGATAAATTAGCCAAAATTAATGAGTTATTTATACTGTTGTGTCATTTGGTGAACAAATAAAATGATATAGAAAGAGCTCCCAGTAGCAAAAGATGAAAATCTTAGGGCAAATGACGATTAGTGCATTTTTTAAATTCATTCATTTGCTTTCTTGCTGATGATTAAGGGTTCTGTATATTTTGGAAAGCAGTATATTTGTTGTTGTTTTTTAGGAATTTTTTTTTCCGCTACCATAACGTCTCTTGTTTTCTTTGAAATAGTTGTCAATACCCTTCATACACAATGAATTCAAACAAAACAAAATAGTATAGAACCAATCAAAATAACAGAATGAAAACACTGCATGCCTTCAAAACTAAACATGTAAATCAACAATGGTTATGATAACCTTTCTTGTTTTCCTCAAAATAGCTGCCCATACCTTCACATATATTGAAACCAAGTAATAGAAAAGAGACTAAAACCAATAAAACAAGATGATTGTCTTAGTTATATTTTACTCGTCACTGAGACAAAATAGCTGATGTCCAAAGTTGGAAAAGGAAAGGTTGATTCTTACAGTTTTTTAGAGGTTTTAGTCCATTCTCAGTTGGCGCCAAGGCAGGCTGTCATGGCGGGGCCACAGTTCATGGCAGCTGCAAACAGCAAGGCAGAAACCTTCAAGAGAGCCAGACACACCTTCTTCCTACCATTACTCTACATCCTGGCTCCACCCCTAGGCCAGTGTAGCACTCACACCCCTAATCCAAGCACTAAACAATAAACCAATCACAAATGCACAATGCAAATGCATGAGGTTTGAAGCCACCAACAAAAAACCATGACAATGATAGAAAATCAGCAGTGGCTACCATAATGTGTCATTTTCTTCAAAGTAGCTGTTCAGATCACCACATGTAATAAAATAAATTCTTTTAATTTATTTAAGAGAAGTTCTAAGCATGTATAAACCTATACTTGTACATCTATCTTTTCTGTATTAGAGGGAAAAACAAAACAAAAGAAAATAAAAACAAAAGAGATAAATAAATAACAATAACAAAGATCCCAAAACAATAGCAATATAGGCTTTCAAAACAAGGTGGTAGGAATATAACTAAGGTTGGTATTTTGCAGAGTTATCTTCAAAAGACTACTCAGATTACCAAATAAAGACAGCCAAATTTTATTTAATCCTATGTTAACTATTTTGTTCTAAGAACAAATAGAATAAGTAGTATAATCATCTTGACTATCTTAAGTGTATATATACAAATTAATACCATTTTTCTTTTCCCTTCTTTTCTCCTTTTCTCTGAGTTATTTTTCTCATTTGGGCAATTTTTTACCATTTTTCACTATTTATAAAATATTTTGTATCTTATTTACTCTAATTTCTTACACTAGGGAAAAAGTATGATATTTACAGGTGGGATTTTGATTCATTTCAATTATGAGTTTGGTCTCAACTTGCATCCATTTACTTACAAAAGCCTCAGTGTGATCATTATTTATAGCTGAGTACTCCATATCTTTTTTACCCATTCCTCAGTTGATGGTCATTACAGTTGTTTCCAAGTTTGTCAGTCATAGCTTACTAGAGAAACAGATATCACACAGGACATGCAACTGTATAATAAATTGCAAGATTGACTTACCATAATGATAAACCACAAAGTCACATGAGGGAATGTGCAGAGGTTGTCTGCATGCTAAACTTGGAAGGGTCCACCCCAAGGCCTGGAGCTTACTGCAGTGTCCTGTGCAAGTCCATTTCAGAGGTTGATGGGTCTGCAATGGAACAGTGAAAAATCTATGATGAAAGCCTGAAGAGTCTATGATGAAGGCTGAAGAGTCCCAAGCAAAAGCTGAGCAGTCTGTGCCAGAAGCCAGGAGATGGCATCCAAGGTGAAGGTGAAGACCAGGGTTTCTCTGAAGAAGCAGCAATCAGTCTTCTTTACTTGCCTTCTTTTGTATGCAGGCTGCTCCCCTGGGGTGAGTGCAATGCTCTCCTTGCACAGGCTGAGGATGTTACAAACTAGGGACCCTGCCCTCCTGCTGAATCACTTAAAGTTCTGACCTTCTCAAATTGACACAATGAACAATATCTAGAATGGAACTGCTTGTCCTCTACACCCTAGGATGTAGAGCTGCTGAATCACTTAATTAAGCTTCCAGACTTCTCATGTTGATACAATGTATAAACCATAACACCAAGACTTGGCTGTTACAAATCATGCTGCTATAAACATGGGTGCACATTTATCATTCTGGTATGATGTTTTTAGTTCTTTTAGGAATGTGTCCAGAAGTGGAATAGCTGGATCAATGGGACTTCCAATCCCAGATGTTTGAGGGAACTCCAGACTGATATCCACAGTGGTGGCATCACGCTGCACTCCCACCAACAATGCAGGAGAGCTCCTTCCCCCACCTTGGCTTCTCCAGCACTTGTTATTGGTGGTTTTCTTGACCCTGGCCATTGTTTTGGGAATCAAAAGCCAATGATCCTGAACATATTTTTATATATTGATTTGCCATTTGTATTTCTACAGCTGAGACATGTGTATTCATCTCAGATATCTGTTTTTGGATGTGGTCTTTGAATTTCAGGGGTCTGAATTTTTTTTTTTTAATTTTTTATATATTCCAGGTAGAAGTCCTTTGTCTGGGGGAAAATTGACTAAGATTCTTTCCCGGTTTGTTTGTTGTCTTTTCACTCTGTTGGAGATTTCTTTAGAGAAACAAAACTTTTTTTTTTTTTTTTAATAAGACAAGATCCTAGTTAATGGTTCTGAGAAAGGTTTCCTGAGCAGTTTGATTTTTGTTCATGAATTCTTTGCCTACCGCTATATCTTCAAGATTTCTACCTACTTTGCCTTCCAGCATATTTAGTGTTTTTCTTTTAATATTTAATCTTTGATCCATCTGGTCTTTAGTTTAGTGCATACTGGTAGTCATGGATCTAGTTTTAGTTTTCAGCATATGGAAAGACAGTTTTTCCAGTATTATTTATTAAAAAGGCCATCTTTCTTCTAGTGAACATGTTTGGTCCCTTTGTCGAAGATAAGGTGGCTGAGTGTGTTTGTAATTGTGATCGCATCTTCTAATTTATTCCATTGATCTTCAGGTCTGTTTTTATTCAAGCACCAAGATGATTTTATTACAGTACCTTTGTAGTATAACTTCAAGTGAGAGATTGTGATGCCTCTTGCCTTGCCTTTGTTGCCCAGAATTGCAATTGATATTCTGGGTCTCTTCTGGTTCCAGATGAACTTTAGGAGTGATTTCTCTAGATCTGTGAAGTAGATAATGGTATTTTGATTGGAACTGCATTCAATCTGTATAACAATTTTGGGAGGATGGCCATTTTCACAATTTTTCTTCTTCCTATCTATGAACAAGGAATGTCTTTCCATTTTCTGAGCTCCTTTTTGACTTATTTTTTGAGAGTACAGTAATTTTCACTAAATAAATCTTTTGCATCCTTTATTAGGTTGATACTTAGGTATTTCATTTTTTTGTTTGTTTGGATGCTA
Organism: Cavia porcellus; assembly: GCF_034190915.1. Classification (NCBI taxonomy): domain Eukaryota; kingdom Metazoa; phylum Chordata; class Mammalia; order Rodentia; family Caviidae; genus Cavia; species Cavia porcellus. The sequence continues at coordinate 41,013,438 of NW_026947513.1, read as the reverse complement.
TTATGAGGTATGTGGTTTTTCTTGTTTCTTTCTCAACAAGTTATTTTTGTGTATAGGAAAGCTGTTGGTTTTTGAATGTTGAGTTTGTACCCAGCTACATTACTGAATTTGGTTATTACATCTAGAAGGCTTTCAATGGAGTTTTGAAGGTCTTCTAAGTAGATGTCATATCACCTGGAAATAATGATAATTTAACTTCTTTCTTTCCTATCCTTATTCCTTTTTGTTTCTCTCTTTCTTGTCTAATTTTACTACCTAATGTTTTGTGCACTATATTGCATAGGAGTGGTGATACTGGACATCCTTGTCTTGTTCCTGATTTTAGAGTGAAACTTTGTTTTTGATCTTTTAGTATGATGCTGGCTGCTGATTTGTCATAGATTGCCTTTATCAGATTGAGGTAATACCATATATTCTGATTTTCCATAGGGTTATCAAAAATGAGTGTTGAACTTTATCAAAAGCTTTTTTGAAAGCTTTTGAAATGATCATGTGATTCTTATTTTGGCTGTATTGATACGATGTATTACCCTTGTAGATTTGCATATGTTGAACTATTCCTGCATTCCTTGGATGAAGCCCACTTGGTCGTAATATCTAATCTTCTTGATGACTTGTTGCATTCTGTTTACCAGTATTTTATTGAGTATTTTTGCATCTATGTTCATTAGGGAGATTGGCTTGTAGTTCTCTTTTTTGGTTGGGTCTTGTTTTGGTTTTGGTGTTAGAGTAATACTTGCTTTCAGTAATAAGCTAGAGAAAATTGCTTCCCTTTCAATTTCATTCTAGAGTTTGTGGAGTATTGTCTTTAAGTCTTCCTTGAATTTTTTTGTGGAATTTAGCTCTGAGTCTATCAGGACCTGGGCTTTTCTTTGTTGGTAAGGTTCTAATTACATTTTCAATTTCATTAACTGAAATTGGGCTAGTCAACAGTTTTACATCTTCTTGATCCAGCTTTGGTAGTTCATATGTTTCTATGAATCTGTCCATTTCTTCTGCGTTACCAAACATGAGAGTAGAGTTTTTTGAAGTAAGTGTTGATGATGTTCTGTATTTCCACAGGGTCTACTTCACGCTTTTCAATCCTTATTGCATGAATATGAGATTTTCCTTTCCTTTTTAAATACTATTTTTAATAAAGGGCTTATCAATTTTATTTATTCTTTCAAAGAATCAACTCTGAGTCATTGATTCTTTGAATTGTTTTCTTAGTCTCTATTGGATTGATTTACACTCTGATCTTTATAATTTCCTCCCTTTTTTTGGCTTTGGGCTTGACTTGCTCTCCTTTTTGTAGATGTTTGAAGTGCAGCATGAAGTCGATTATTTGTTTTTCTTATTTTCTGGTGTGGGTATTCAATGCAATGAATTTCCCTATGTGAGTGGCTTTTCATTGGGACCCCTAGGTTCCACTAAGTTGCATTTGTATTTTTATTTGTTTGTACATATTGTTTAATTTATTCTTTAGTTTCCTCTATGATCCATTGATTGTTCAAGAGTGCATTATTTAATTTCCATGCATTTATTGGGTTTTTGCAGTTTCTTTTGTCATTAATTTCTAGTTTCATGACACTACGATCAGATAATATGCGCAGGTTAATTTTGATTATTTTAAATTTACTTAAGCATGTTCTATGGGCCAGTATGTGGTCTTTTTAGTGAATGTTTCATATGAAGCTGAGAAGAATGTATATTTTGATGTTGGATGGAACACTCTGTACATATCTACAAATTGATTTCCATTTATTCACAGGTGTGATTCAGTTCTGTTTTTTTTTTTTGTTTGTTTGTTTTTTTTTTTGCTGATTTTCTGTCTAGTTGCTCTGTGTCTTCGTGTAAATGGGGCATTAAGGTCTCCTGTTGTAATAGAGTTATTGCTTATTTGGTTTTTCATTTCTATTAATATTTTTAATATAGCTGAGTGCTCCCATATTTGGTGAATATATATTAAAAATTGTTATCTCTTCCTCTTGAAGTTTTCCCCTAACTGGTATGTAGTGACCTTCTTTATCTCTTCTGATCATTTTTGGTTTGAAATTCACATTGTCTGCAAACAATACCTACCTGGGGGGCGGGGGGGTTCTGGGTGATTACTGTTTCATGAGGGACTGCTTTCCATTCTTTGACTTTCAATCTATAAATTTCCTTTTTGTTTAGATGGGTTTCTTGTACATAGCATATAGATGGATGTTGTTGCTTAGTCGATTCTGCCAGCCTGTGTCTTTTAATTGGTGAACTGAGGCCATTTACATTAATGGTTGTGGGCTGAGGATTTAGCTCAGTGGCACAAGCACCTGCTTGGCAAGAGCGAGGTCCTGTGTTCAATCCCCAATATGCAAAAAAGAAACAAAAAATACATTAGTTGTTATAACTGATATATACTGGCTTATTTTTGTCATGTTATCTTTACGCTGTTGGTGCTATACCTTTCTTTTTAGTTTAATTGTTTGCCTTGATTAGTGTTTTTTTTCCCCCCCTTTGGTATGCTCGAAGCTGCTGTCATTTTTATGTCTATCTAGACTATCTTTCAGTATTCTTTCCAGGGTTGGTTTGGTTATCATGAGTTCTTCAGAGGTTTTTTGTGTGGAAGTATCTGGTTTCTCTATCAGGTTTCAAGGACAGTTTCACAGGGTACATTAGTCTGGGGTGGAAGTGCTTTTCCCTTGGAATTTTCAATACTTCACTCCATGCTCTTCTTGACTTCATTGCTTGTGTTAAGAAGTTTTCTGTGATTCTGATGATCTTTCCTTTACAGGTTATCTGTCTCTTCTCTCTAGCAAGTTTTAATATTCTGTTATGTTGGATTTCTGGGATGTTGATTATATGTCTGTGTGTAGATTTATTTTGGTTATGGCTAATTGGAGTTCTATATGCTTCAATTATCTGTGTGTCAGTTTCCCATGTTTGGTAAATTTTTGTCTATTACTTATATAAATAATCTTTTTATATAATTTGTGCTGTCACTTTCTTTTTCAATCACACTTATTCTTATAATGTTTTTCTTTGCATCATCTTGCAATTGTTCAATTTCTATTACCTGATTCATTGTTATTCTTAAAAGATCTTTAATTTTTTGTCCACTGGCTGAAATCTTGTTTTCAAGGTCCAGAATCTACCTTCACATTCATTCTGGTAATTTTGCCAGGTTTTGATTGAATTTTTGATTTCTTGAGTATCTATTTGATTCTGTTTCATACATTCTACTTTTCTTATAGTGTTCATTGAAGGTTTCCATCTTTTTGCAGTGCTCTTTAATTTTTTAACTATGTCTTCTTCAGATGTGTTTAGCATTTCTTTTATTAAATTTATCATTTCTTTTTTCACCTGGGACATTACTTCTGATCTATGTGCCTTTACAGCTTCATGGAGTTGTTTCTTTACTGCAGCTACTATTATTTCAGAAGTTTCAGGTGTGTGGCTTACATTTTCTTCTATATCTATGTCCCCTAGGGCTTCTATATCTATGTCCACAGATGGGCTGGGGGTTTGAGATTGCATTTTGCTTTTCATTTTGTCTTTTTTCTGTATTCCCCTGGGAAAGCTGAATGCAAGGTCTCACTTGCTTCCTGGGTTGAGGATATCTGTCTGTACTGCAGGAAATTTCGCCAGTTGAGTGGAGTTCGTTAGACAGGCCTTACCAGGTCCCCTATAGCACTCCAAGGCTCGTCAAATGGGGAGCATGCACTGGGCGAGCTTTCAGCACAGCCCACATGGCACCCCAAAGCTCCCGGGCCAGTTGAGGTTGCTGGGCGGGACTCTACCAGGTTCTGATTGGCATCCCAATGCTGAATGGCTAGATAGAGTACACTGTACAGGCCTTCAGCTCACCACACAGCACCCCAAAGCTCCCTAGTTGCTTGGGGTCTCTGGGTGGGACCTAACAGGTTCCAAGTGAGATGCCAATTTTCACAGATAGATAAGTTCTAATCACATATATGTTTTGGAAATGTTTTCTTTCAGCTTGTGGGTTTTATTTTTATTCTTTTCATGGAGACTTTCATAGGCATTGTTTTATGTTACTAATAAGGTTGAACCCATCCATTTTTACTGCATAGATCTTTTTAACATTTTGGTTATGATTCATTTTGAATTATTTTTGTAAAAGGTATAATGTGTTTATCTAGGTTTTTGCATGTGTTCTGCCTTTGGATGCCAACTGTTTCATCATTTTAATTGGAACCAGGGATCTAACTCATGACTGCCTGCTTGCAAGGCAGGTGCTTATGCCACTGAGTTAAATCCCCAGCCCTCTCCCCCACTTTCTACCTCTCCCTCTCTCTACCTTCCTCAAGTCAAATTTCTCTCCATCTTTTAAAATGAAAATCCAAGTAATCAGATTTGTGTCCCTCATAGCGGGAATTACATTTCTTGAGGAACTAAAAGTAGTGAATCTCTTTGTTAGTAATTACAGTACTTTATAAAAGGACTGCTAAGAACTCCATAGTATTTTCTATTTATTACAGTCAGCCAATCTAAGAGCTTCTTACAATCATTGTCTCCTTTAATTTTTGAAATAAATTAAAACACATATCACAAGACGTGTTTCAAAGATTCAGGGTTCACACACAGTGCACACTCACACTGTCTACATGTTACTCCCAAACCCTGAGAGGCTGTGTAACTTTGTGACAATAAATTGGTCTTTAAATTTGAAAAATGACTAAAGTATTTCTCCAAGTAATGCTAAGAAAATATCTTAATGAAATGAAGGACAGAAGGACATTCTCTAAAAATAATTTCAAATTACTGCTCAGAAGTATGAATTTGCACTGAAGGCATACTTTTTTCTTTCCTACTTTTTTCTTCATGTTCAATATTTTGACAATATTTCAATTTCTTCCTGGTTTAGAAAATTCAAAAACTTTGCTTTAATATTTGAATTGATACTTAAATCCTTGTCTTTTCTTTAAAACTTAGAAGCTAGCAAATCTATGCACGTATTCTTTCTGGGTAACCATCATTTAAATTGTATTTTTTGCTGCTCTTCCCATAGTCTAAATGCTCTCCTATTGACAGCAGAGCTCATAATTTCTAAGTTTATACTCAAACTTCCTTCAGTTGTTGGTTTAATTCCCTACTCTAGTTAAATACAGGGCTTTGATACTAACAATCCAGTTCTCTGAAGTTCTAATCTAAGTCCCTTGAGTTGTCAGTCATTGTAACAATGGAAATTGTACACTGATCCTGGAAATAGCACCAATACATGAATTTTTGCCCCTTCCTTGCTTGCTAACAAGTGGAACATCAGTAATATAATGTATTCAGTACGACAACGGGGTTTTTGGAACTGGCAGAAACAAATGAAAACTCAAGAAGTCATGCAGATTAGGGACTATGTGTGCATCTCTTGGCACATCATCCTCAGGCCCTTTCAGCTGCTTCACCAGGACTGCATGAACCTTTAGAGCAGTACATGGGTGAGAATCTCTGTTTGTAGAGACTATTTGACAGCAGGTGTCTCAGCCTGATTCAGGATGCATCACTTTTTTTTTTTTTTTTTTTTTTTTTGGTGAGAAATAATAGGTGGCTTATTTTTTAAGTGGTAAGCATTCGGGATGCTATGTTTTTAAATCAGCAAACATAAAAGAATAATAGTATGTCACACATGATTAATACTTAACTCTTTATTAAGCTGTGAAGAATTACGGGAAGAAGCCTCAACTGAAATAAGGATCTTAATGCTCAAATGTATCCAAGAAAAGATAAGAATGCAGAAATGCAGCATTTTATGCATACATAGCTCCAAAGTCAAGTGATTCTTCTAAAACTGTAGGGTAGTGGGGCTTTGGGGTAGTGTTGAATTAATAGTGTATGGATGTACTAACTGTGGGAAGCATGCAAACTTATTTCAGTGTTCTTAGGTTTACTCACTTCACCTAAGAAATAAAGAAAATTATGTCCATTTTGCATGACCATTCTCATAATTAAGGGAATAAACTGTAATAATTTAACCTGTCGTTCCTGGCATAATTTTTAGAAAGCTAAGAGCTACATGGTTGAAAATATTTCAATTATTATAATAAAAATATTAGTTAATTCATCAATGCTGTATAATTTTTTTATTTAAATCTCTATTTATTAAGTCAAATAAACAATTCAGCTTTATAAGCGATTGCTATGGTGTAGGAAATCAGCCCTTAGAAAAGCATACACAAAATTCCAAACTAAACTCAAATGGACAAATAAAAAATCAAGTTCAAATTTATTTGCTCTAGACATACACAGCATCACCACGCTTATTTCAAGACATATTGTCCAGATGTCAACATGAGTCTCCTCCATAAAGCTGTTAAGTAAAAATGAGATCAAAACTTTCCTAGACCTGGCGCCTGCTGCAGTCATCTGCAGGGCAGCAGATGGGCACATTAGGAAGGGCTGCCCTGGAGTGGATGGGCCCAAATACCAATGTCACTCAGAGAAGCATACATGCAGGATGGCATTTGCTGTGCCACCAGCAAACAATAAGCACTGGTAAACATGGAGTAATTACAAACTGACCTATCAATATTTTTAAAATTTTTATACAAAAAAGAAAACATACCAAACTATCCTGGTAGACAATCAGATGAAAATGGAGTATTGCAAGTTTCCAATTCAATTAAGGCCTGAATGAATACTATCAGCTTGTTAGATTAATATATTGTTGTTTATTGACCTGTTTTACAATGCATATCTTTATAAAAGTCAAAAATGAAAAACAAAGCCTATCCAAAAAGTGAAAGAAGGATGAGAGGTAAAGTTTTTAATAACATAATTTATGCACACATATATTCATGGATGTGGTCCTTCCTAAAATATATGTCTTGGGAACATTTGGAAATAAACTTGTAAAAGTTGAGACTCTGTCCAAATGGACCCTATACACTAGATGAATAATTGGGACAATTAATAACTAAAAACTTAAGTTTGTAAAACAGCTGAAGAGTTAAAAGACTGAAGAGTTCAAAGACTGAAGGGCAGGTTTGTTTTGATAAGGCAGTCATGGAGATGTTGGTATCTAAGTGGGGATACATAATCAAGGAAAGAACAATACAAATATCCAGGGGAAAATTCTGACTTACAGAGATAGGAAAGATATGGTGAAAGAGATTGTTGTGTTTTAAGTACCTCACACTCCTGAAAGTCAGGGAAGGAGCCTAGTGCCAACATCAGAAGTCAGGCAGGGCTGGACCACGGTAGTCTTTAGATTGAATTTCATTCCAACATGCTAGCAAGTAGCTGGAGGTGATTAAACTCACAGTTTGGCATGAACTACTTCACTTATTAAAAGGGCAAATCATTGTCTGGAGACCATAGAAGGCAGCAATGTTGTCACTATTCCTATGTCCATTGAGGACAGCACCATTCCAGAATGACCCTGCCTGACGCCAACGTTCCATGTTGTTCATAATCCTTCACCATAGTACAATATGTGACATTTTAAAAAAAAAATATTGTTATTTGTGTTAATAAAACAGGAACTGATTTATTTTTTAAACTAAGACATCAATATAAAAAATATTCTGTAAAGGCCAAGTATATTGTGAGGGCTATAGAACAGAATATCTCTTTGCTTGCTAATTTAAAAATATATGGGTTCCTGGGATCTTGGACCTGCCTGTACCCTTGGTTCTGTAGACTGGGTGGCCAGAGGTTAGTGTCCCCGCACCACACACAGACTCAGGAGTTTGGGATCATCACCTCCTCCTTTAAGGGAACTTCCCAGCTTCCTGCCACACTCAGCCAGCTCAGCCAGGCTTGGGCCTGCCTGCACCAACTTCCCAGCTTCCTGCCATGGTCCACCAGCTAAAAGTAACTTGGGCCTGCCTGTGCCCTCAATTCTGCTGCTGGAAATGGGTGTCCCCACACCATCCCCATTCCTGGGAGTTTAAGATGCTTGCTCCCACAGGCCAAGGAACTTCACAGCTTCCTGGCACAATGGACTGGCTCAGCAGGACTTGGGGCTGCCTGCCCCACATGCTGTGACCCTCTCTCAATCTGGGAACTGGTCAACCAGAGTTCCAGGAGCTCAGGACATAGAAGAGGGTTTCCAACACTTCCAGGGGAAGCCATGGCATAACACTTGACACACAGAAATATAGGAAAATAACAAAATGAAAGACCAAAATAGAATCTCAAAATCCAACCCATCCCAAGAAACCTCAGGAGCTATGCACATAGAAGAAAATATGCATCATACACCTGAAATACCTGAAACAATAGCAACTGAAATAAAGAAGCAACTCTGGGAAGCTTTAAAGGAATTCAAACTAGAAATATTCAGGTGAAAGAAGAAATGATAAAAGAAAAGAAAGAGATGCTGAACATATCTAAAGAAGACACAGTTAAAAAAATTAGAGGAGCAAAAGAATAAGGTAGAATCTCTGGATGAACAATATAAACAAACACAATACATGAAGCAGATTCAAAGAGATATACAAGATACCAAAAATTCCACTGAAAGTTGTCCAAACTGCGTCAATGAAAGTAAAGATAGAATTTCAGACCTCAAAGACAAGATTGCAGCTAGTGAAAAAGAAAGGGAAGATCTTTTAAAAATAACAAGGCATCAGGAAATAATTCAACAGCTGCAAGATGATGCAAAGAAAAACAACATAAGACTGATATGGATAAATGAAAAAGAAGGGGACAACAAAAAGGACATCAAGAGGATGTTTAGAGAAGTAATAGCTGAAAATTTCCCAAACATGAGAATGGAAACTGACATCAGGATAAGTGAAGCATATAGAACTCCAAATAGCCATGACAAAAATAAAACTACATCCAGACATATAACTATCCCAGAAATCCAACATAAGAATAGAATATTCAAAGCTGGCAGAGAGAAAAGACAGATCACCTATAAAGGAAAACCTATCAGAATCACAGTAGACTTCTCAGTACAAACAAGAAAGTCAAGAAGAGAGTGAAGTATTTCAGAATCTAAAGGAAAATGATTGCCAACCCAGACTGATGTACCCTGCAAAACTGTCCTTCAAAATTGATGCAGAAATAAGATACTTCCATGACAAAGAACAGCTGAAGAACTTCATGATCACCAAGCCAACCCTGCAAAGAATACTGAAAGACAGTTTAGATACGCTTAGGGAAAAAACCACTAAGCAAGGCAGACAACTAAACAGAATGGAAAGTTAAAGATGTGACAGCAGAAAGACAACATGTCAACAATAAATCAATATATAACAGTTATAACCATTAATGTAAATGGTCTCAATGCACCAATTAAAAGAAACAGGCTGGCAGAATGGATCAAGAAACAACATCCAATCATATGCTGTCTACAAGAAACCCATCTAACCCAAAAGTATACTCACAGACTGAAAGCCAAAGGAGGGAAAACAATACTGTATGCAACAGGAACCCCCAACAAAAAGCGGAAGTAGCTATTCTGTTTGCAGATAATGTGAACTTCAAACGAAGAATGATCAGAAGAGATAAAGAAGGTCATTACATACTGGTTGGGGAAAACTTCAAGAGGAAGAGATAACAATCTTAAATATATATACACCAAATTTCAGAGCAGCCAGTTATATAAGGCAAGAATTAATAGAAATGAAAAAAAACAAATTAGCAATAACACAATTGTAACAGGAGACCTTAAAAACCATTCACTCAAAGGGACAGATCAACCACACAGAAAATCATCAAAGAAATAACAGAACTGAAACAAACCTGTGAACAAATGGACTTGATAGACATATACAGAGTGTTCCATCCAACAACATCAGAATATACATTATTTTCAGGAGTACGTGGGACATTCTCTAAAATAGACTGTATATGAGGCCACAGAACATATTTAAGTAAATGCAAAAGAGTTGAAATTATCCCATGCATGCTTTCAGATCATAGAGCCATGAAACTAGAAGTTAATGATAAAAAAATTACAAAAATCCTGCGAACACATGAAAATTGAAAAACAGACTCAAACAATCAGTGGGTCACAGAGGAAATTAAAGAAGAAATTAAACATTACTGCACAAGAAAAGACAATACAAATACAACTCACTGTAATCAATAGGATGCTATGAAAGCTGTCCTTAGAGGAAAATTTATTGCACTGATTTCCCACATCAGGAAAACAGAACAAATACCAATAAATACCCTAATGCTACCCCCTCAAACATATAAAAAAAGAAGAGCAAGTCAAGCCAAAGCCAAAAAAGGGAGGAACTTATACAAATCAGAGAAGAAATTAATGCAATAGAGACTAAGAAAACAATCCAAAGAATCAATGAATCAATGAGTTGGTTTTTTGAAAGAATAAATAAAATTGATAAGTGCCTAGCCAACCTTATTAAAAAAGGGAAGAAAAAGCTCAAAGTCATGTAATAAGGAGGAAAGAGATGACATCACTACAGACTCTGTGGAAATCAGAAGATCATCACCTATTTCTAAACCCTCTACTCTCATAGGTTTGATAACACAGAAGAAATAGACAGATTCCTAGAAACATATGAAGTACCAAAGCTAGGTCAAGAGGATGTAAAACTGCTGAATAACCCAATTTGTATTAGTGTAATTGAAAATGTTTTTTAAGACCTTATCTTCAAGGAAGAGCCCAGGTCCAGACAGATTCACTGTGAAATTCTACAAGAAATTCAAAGAAGATTTAATCCCAACACTCTACAAACTCTTCAGTGAAATAAAAAGGGAAGCAATCCTTCCTAAGTCATTCCTGAAAGCAAATTATACTCTCTATCAAAACCTGAGAAACACCCAACTAAAAAAGAGAACTACAGCCCAAGCTTCCTATTGAACAAAGATGCGAAATTCCTCAATAAGATATTGGCAAACAGGATGCAGCAAATCATCAAGAAGATTATACACCATGACCAAGTGGGATTCATCCCAGGCATGCAAGGATGATTCAACATACATAAGTCAATAAATGTAATCCACCGTATCAATAAAGCCAAAAGTAAGAATCATATGATCATTTCAATAGATGCAGAAAAAGCTTTTGATAAAGTCCAACTTTCATATGTTAAGAACCTTACAGAAAATTAGAATAGATGGTTTTTACCTCAATATAATTAAGGCCATCTATGACAAACCAACAGCCAGTATCATGCTAAATGGCCAAAAATTGAAGGCCTTTACTTTAAAATCAGGCACAAGACAAGGATGTCCCTTATCACCACTCCTATTTAATATAGTACTGGAACAATAGCCATAGAAACTAGACAAGAGAGAAATAAAAGGGGTAAAGATAGAAAAAGAAGTTAAATTATCATTATTTGAAGATGACATGATACTCTACACAGAAGACTCCCAAAACTTCACTGAAAGAATCCTAGATACAATTAATAAATTCAGCAATATAGCTGGATAAAAAATCAATACTCAAAATCAATAGCATTCCTATACACTAACAACAAAATCACAGAGAATTAAGACAAGCCACACCCTTCACACTAGCAACCAAAAAAATGAAATATTTAGGAATTATTGTCATTAAAGAAGGGAAAGATCTATATAGGGAGCATATAAAACACTAAAAAAAGAAATTGACGAGGATCTCAGAACAAGAAAGACATCACTTGTTCATGGATAGAAAGAATAAATATTGTGAAAATGGCCATTCCCCCAAAACTCTTATACAGATTCAATGCATTCCCAATGAAAATACCATCATCATACCCGTAGATCTAGAGAAATCAATCTTAAAATTCATCTGGAACCAGAAGAGACCTAGAATAGCAAAGACAGTTCTAAGCAGTAACGGCAGACAGGAAGTATCACAATCCCTGACTTGAAGTTATACTACAAAGCAACAGAAGTAAAATCAACATGGTACTGGAACCAAAACAGAGCCAAAGATCAGTGGAATAGATTAGATGAAACCACAACTACAAACACACTCAACCACCTTATCTTTGATAAAGAGGCCAAACATGTTCACTGGAAGAAGAACAGACTCTTTAATAAATGGTGTTGGAAAAACTGGCTCTCCATATGCCAAAAACTAAAACTACACTCATGCCTATCACCAGGTACTGAATTAAAATCTAAAAGGATCAAAGATCTGAATATTAAAACAGAAACACTAAATCTATTGGAAGACAAATTGGGTAAAAACCTTGAAGACATAGGGGTAGGTAGAGAATTCTTGAACTGGACTCCAACCAATGGAAAATACTTCCTAGAATCAATAACTGGGATCACGTCATATTAAAGTTTCTGCACATCAAAAGAATTCTCCAGCATAGTGAAAAGAAAACCCACAAACTGGGAAAAAACCTTAGTGGACTGTCCCTCAGGCAAAGGACTTCTATCTCAAACATATAAAGAATTTTTAAAAAATCAAACACCCAAAATTTAAAGATCCAATCCAAAATGGGCATCTGAGATAAATGCACAATTCTTAGATGAAGAAATACAAATGGTAAATAAATACATGAAAAAATGTTCATCATCATTACTCATTAGAGACATGCAAATTAAAAGCACACTGAGATTCCATCTCACTCCTGAAAGAATGGCCAGGATCAAGAAAAATATCAACAACAAATGCTGGAGATGCTGTGGGAAAAACGGAACTCTGCTGCACTGTTGGTGGGAGTGTAGCCTGGTGTAACCATTGTGGAGGTCAGTCTGGAGATTTCTCAAAAAGCTGGATTGGAAGTCCCATTCGACCCAACTATTACACTTCTAGGCATATTCCCAGAAGAAATGAAAGCATCATACCACAGTGATATATGTGCACCCATGTTTATAGCAGCACAATTTGTAATAGCCAGATTTTGGAAACAATCTAAGTGTTCATCAACTGAGGAATGGATTAAAAAGATGTAGTATTTTTATACAATGGAGTACTACTCAGCTATAAAGAATGATCACATTGAGATATTTATAAATAAATAGACACAGCTTGAAACCATACTCATAAGCAAATAAATCAAACTCACATGTATAAATACCGAATATTTTCGCTAGTCTAAGAAAAGGTAAGAATAAATAAAATTATGTGGTAATCATGATTCCCCATTATATTGGTTTGGAGACTTATAATGTTTTCATTCATTGGTTGGAGTGACTTTATTCTAGGTTGTTTGATTTTATTGTCTATGATGGTAGGAACAGCTATTTTGAAGAAAACAAGACATTATAATAGCTAGTGCTGATTTAATATCATCTTGTTTTGAAGTCCCACCAAGCTTTTGTTCTGTCTCTTTTGGTTTTATCATGTTGTATCTTATTGGTTTTTATTATGTGTGATAGTATAAACAAAAGTTTTTATGGACAAGGAGATAATAAAATAACCATTGTTAATTTTCTGTTAGTTAGTTCTGAATACCCTGTAATACTTTCATTATCTTTTATGGTTTTACACTGTCTTGTTATGTTTGATATTGCATTGTATGAAGGTATACTCAAATATTTCAAGTAAAGAGACACTATGATAGCTATTGTTATATCAGGTTGTCTTGTGGTGTAACACTATTTTGCTTAAGTTGTTTTGTTCTGACCTGCTTTGTTATGTCCTCTTTTATTTTAATCTTTTTTAAATAGAAAAATATATAATACAATAAATTTTATAAAGGGGTACAAAATATAATACATACTAATTTAATAAATATATGATCTAATATGTGTATCATGCATTATATTTTACATAATATGTACATTATAAAATATGTACATAATATATAGAGAGTTCTAGTGTGTCTAAGGTATCAAGGTTCAGACTCCCTTCATCTGAGTCCTATTATGTTAGAATAGGTAGTTAATGTAGTTATTGATTTCTATTTAGAATTTTATCCAGTTAGCACTTACTAAGATGTAGTGTTTATAGGTTTATGGAAACAACTATGAAAAACAACTAACTCAAAAAACTAATAAACCAGACTAAATTAGAGAAGAAATTAATTATAAAAGTAGAAGCAATATACCCTTTGTCTGAAAAAGAATTAAACTTATAACTGACAGCTGAGCCTTCTCTGTCCGTGTTCTCCCAGATCTCTTATCCCCAGGACCACACACAGGAGCGCCATGGTGACCCAAATAATGAACTCACAGGACATTCCAGGGCAGCTTCTTCCACCCCAGCACTGCCATTGAACTTCCCTCCTCGTCCTTTTAGTAGGCCATGTTTTAGCATATGCAATTTTCCTTCTAAGAGAGTTGAAATTTTATTTTTACACACACACACTTGCACACACACAACATACGGTGTTAAGACATGGTCAGAGAAAAGAGCTCTCCTTTTTTTTAACCTACAAATCACACTGTCTAGAAATAAGAATTATTATTTCTTAAGCAGTTTTTTCCAGAGAGTGTTCAATTGTTCCTGTGTGTTTGTGTCTACTCTTTTTCTTCGTGAAGCTGAAAAGTTATCATCTATGCACCTGGAATTCTGCTTTATTCATTGAGGATATATATATATATATTTTTTTTTACATAAATTTATACATATATTACATATAAATATATATGCATATTTGTAAAATTGTTTTTTGATAACCTCAGTGTCTTCTACTGTGTTTTAAACTTGAAATTGTACTTACTGGGCAAGTGATTTAGCACAAGCGCCTGCCTGGCATGTGCAAGGTCTTGAATTTAAACCCTGGTACCAAAAAAATGTATTTATTCTCTCTAATTCTGAATAACATTAAGATTTTGGTGGAATTTTTTTTATATTTTAAAGGGTATAATTAAGAGTATTGTTCATATCTGCTAGTATTTTTTTGAGGTGGGGTACAGGGATCGTACTCATGAACTAGCACTTGCAAGGCAGGTGTTTATGCCACTAAGCTAAATCCCCCGTCTTTTTTAAGTGGACCTGAAGGAAAAACTTTCTGCAAATTAATTCATGGGACAAAATTTTTTATTTTATATTTTTAGACCCATGCAATTTGCTACTCTTTCCTAAATTGTAACATCTTTTAAAATGGAATAAAACAATTTATATTTCCCCAGATTATCAGATTGATAAATGAAGGACTTTAGAAAAAGTAATGAAGTTTTGTGTGACGGCACAAGCCTGAAATCCCTGTGCTCAGGAGGCTGAAGCAGGAGGATCATTGTGAATACAAGGCCAGCCTGGGCTACATAGTGGACTCCAAGTCACACTGAACTACACATTGAGACCCTGTTTCAAGACAAACAAAATGTAATGAACAATAAAGATGTGGGGGAACCTCACGCAAACCCCGAGAGTCTAAAGGTTGCTTCTGTGACAAGTTTAAATGATCCCACATATACTCCTTTGATTTGTTGTTGTCTTTCCAAATGTTTAGGAATAATTTTAATTGTTTTCTTATGAGAGAGTTTTCCAAATAATTTGTTTAGCTTTCAATTAGATGTTTTTATCTTTTGCATCTTGTTTTGTGAGTAATATTTTCACATTCTTAGAGCAAACTTTTTTGCTTATGTTACATACTAACTTTTATTACTTAGGAATGAGGACAAAAAGCTATCTCTTTCCACTTACCCCTATTGACATACGCGGTTTTTAAATAACTAATAATATTAGGAGGAAAACTTGAAGCAGCTTTTCATTTCAGAGTGAGAGATTTGTGAAAATAAATTTCTCTTCAAAGGACCAAGTAATATCAGCAAAGCCCTTAAAGCATTCTGGGCAATTAAAAATTTATTTGAACAGAATTTTAGTAAAACAAGTCCTGTCTATAGGAAGTTTACTTGATAAATAGCCTCTAGAGCTCAAAATTAGCCTAAGAGTTGGAAACTGAATGAAGGATTACAAATAATTGAGATGAATCCAAGGCATACACAGAAAAACCCAGTCATATTTTGTATCTTTTCTTGTTCTAGAAACAACAAGAAGAAAGTGACTAAAATTTAGGTCTACTGGAGAAAAAGTCCTAGACAAAGGAAAAGGACTGTTCAACTAATATTTTAGAGAAGCTTTCATTAAAATCAGGTTTAAGAAAACAGCCCAGCATCCTCAATATCTTAAAGCACATGTGGCCTCTATAAAACAAAATTTAAAATCTATTCATCATTTTACAAAATTAGCTAATGCCTGCCTATAATATCTGGAAAGATATTTTGATTGGTGTGCAATCAAACAACTAGAAAATTCAATAAAACAAAATAGGAATTCCAATAGTCATAGAGTTCACATGGGAAGAGTAACAACGATCAAACTTTCATGTAAAACAAATACTAAATGAGAACTGTAAGCAGGAGATGGTATAATTTGTATATAATAGATTAATCTCTTCCCGGAGAAAGCAACAATTGCACAGGAAAACATTTACTGTAAGGATGGAAGTTCACTAGGTAAAGCTGAAGGAGGAAAAAAAACACATATAAAGACACTGTTGCAAGACTTACATGAAGTGTTTCAGGAACTAAAATACAGCCTCTCAGGTAAGTGCCGAAGATTGGAGGTAGCATAGCAGAGCATTTTATGACATGAATATGAAAGAGTATGTGAACTAGATTTTATCAGATATTGAAGAACACAACAATGATTTACTTTTAATCCAGCAGCAAAGGGATAACAACTTACTTAAAGGTAGGGAAACCATATACTGAGATTTAATTTTGAAAGTGATGATTCCATAGTAAGAAAAGCAGATGTAGAAAGTTGGGTAGGCATTGCCAACCCATGGAAATGGGATACCAGAAAAAATAATAATAATAATAATAATAATTTTAAGATGATGGCAGCTTGAATAAAGATGCTAGCAGTGAAGCTGGGCAGAAATAGAAGAATAGGGCATGTTCAGGTAATATATGCATCCAGAAATTTTATTGTTAGCAGAAAAGGATCGAGTAGGTGAGCAGGGACCTGGGTCACAAGAGACCAGATGGCTAACTGTGGAGGGCTGCTGCTGGTGTATGTGTGTGTGTGTGTGTGTGTGTGTGTGTGTGTGTGTGTGTGTGTGTGCGTGCGTGTGTATGCACATATGCATGAATGTATTTGTACTAATTGCTGAAAAGTAGGTTAAAAGAAGAGTGGAGAGTGTCTTATAGAAGGAAATGATTTTGGTCTTCATGCCAAAGGGGACTATTCTTTGGAAAATATGACAATAATTGAGAGAATTTACTTCATTAAAAAATCAGTACAAAAGAAAAACAGTATAAAAATCCAAAAAATTATCAAAGTATAAATAAAAACAAGACTGAGAAATATCAAAAGATAGGGGACCTAAAACTATAGACTCGAGAGAGATCAGAATTTTCACAAAATAAAATGTAAAGAAAGTCAAAGACCTACTGGATTATTTTTTCAAAGTTTACTATAATACAATATGTCAAAATTAAGCAAGTACAACTTTTTGCAAGTTCTACATTTTGTAAATGCTGGAAAATCCAAGTTCAAAAAACACAAGGCGTATTTTCACCTCAGTGTCCATAACAGTAATCCAAAGACACAATTTAGAAACCCTGTGCTATTTAAAAACAGCACACCAAACAATTCCAATGTTATTTAAATAGTAAGGAACCATATTGATAAAACAATAGAAAATTATGCCAAAAATAAAATGTCTGAGTCAGTGGAAATTATTTTTATTTACGTATTTGCATATTATCTCAAAATTCTGCAATCAGAAAAATGTCTTTAAAATATGTATTCATGCATGAGGATGTGGAGAGAAATTTTGTACAATTCTTTTTGGTATATAAATTGTCAAAACCTTCATTTTCATGATATGGTATATGCAGGCAGTGCCAAAATAAACAACTTAGAGGGATAAAATGTTATGTGTTGTGGTGGTCAGTCCAGTGGAGCCCATTAGAGAATGCAGCAATACGCACACGAATTCGGTGTCATTTTCATACAGACGATTGACAGCCAGTCTCTTTGATTAATACTCATTAGTACAACCCCTGTGATCTCCTCATCCTGGATCTATTACTTCCAGGTCCCTCCAGGCCTGTTCAAATAACAAACATTTTCTCTCAGATATTTGCTGCATTAAAGTGTTGAAAACATAAAATAATCAAAGAAAAGGAAAATAATTATAATATATTTTATACAAGTCTGTGCAAAGTAATAATCTTGAAAAGATGTTTGAAAATTCCAAGTGATTCAAGAAAAGAATATATGCCTATTTATACAAATATACATTTAATGTAAATGTGTATATTTATAGAATGTGTGCATATACATTACAGTGTGTATACAGATGTAAAGTATACAAATACACATATATACATGTCTAAATGTAAACATGGCAAAAAGTGTGTATACACATCATAAGACACTAATGTATTGGAATATGCGTGTGTGTCTCAACATACTAAAATGTTTGGAAAGTATGTGTTCATCTGTCAACAATTTTTATCTCTGTGAAGAGAATTTGGCACTGGGAATCAATTTTAAACTTTGTTTTTATGTGTAATTCCTTGTTTAAGTGGATTTTTCAACTATGGAAGCTTTACACAGTTGATATGAAATTTCAATGCCAGGTGCCAGAATGCAACTATTCCAGACAATTGTCTGCCTAAGGGTGATTTTGTGAAGGTTCAGTGCAGAAAGTCTGTGTGGATTGAAGTGCTAAAAACCAGCAGCAGTCTCTCCAAAGCTTCAATTGAAGGAGTCCAGCAGGAAGCCTCTAAAAAGCCCAGCAAAATCCCATAGAAGGCTTTGCTTTAAATGCCAGTTAGGTCCAGAGTACAAGGCAGGATCTGGAATAAGAAGAGTAATCAAACAGATTGATTATTCTGTGAATTCTTCTTCTTCATGGTTTTGGGAAACTAAGTCAGAAATATGAGAGGCACTTAAAGTGAGAGGAACCAACGACTTCTTCACCAACGTAAAGGCGCTGCATGCCTTAGTGTTCAGAGGTATAAAAATAAAACTAAACTGATTGGATGGGAGAATATTAGTGTGAGGTACCATTTCAAGGGAATATTTGACTTTATATTACCTAAGAGAAACCAGGAAAAGTTGATGCTTTATATTTTTTTAAATTTTTATCTAAAGGAGTGGGAAAATGTATTCTATTGAAAAGTAAAAAGTGGGAGACAAATATAACTTCTTGTAGTAGGTATATTCAAATTAGCACACACATAACACTTATTCAGTATATCAGATACACGTATTTATATGTTTCTCAAATATATTTCACATAAGCATGCATTACTTACAATAAAAGATACACAAAACAGTGAAATATTAGTAGAGTATGAATAGTAAGCAATATGACAGGTAAATCATGGAGTTTGGAGTTTCATTTATAATTCTAAAATGATCTCTTTAAAAATAAGGTTAAGTAAAATATTAAATGTGTATTTATAATATAGGTAATACTTCTTTCTATATATCTATATCTATATGACATAATAAAATGGAATCGTGCAATAGTTGAAGGTAAACCTTGCCTTGGTAAATGAAAAGTATCATAGAAAATGTGTTTGGTTTGGGCATTCTAAGTGATCTACTGACCCCAACCGATGGCTAAAAGGATTTAAGCTTGATCATGATATACAAGAGAGATAAAAAAAATATCATGGTATGTTCTGGAAGGAACAATCATATTAACACACTTGTCATATGAACATGCCCTAGGCAAGTAAACTGCTGTGCTATAAGTCCAGTCTGGGTGGTTGAGAGAGGATTAGGATTATTGAATGTCACACTAAAAATTATAGATATTATCATGTGACCAATGTGTAACTCAAGATCTACTTTACCTTGGAAAAAAATAGTATACAAAATATGAGTTTCAAGTTCTCCCTCAATAAATTTATTATAATTTTCATCTTTTAAAAGTTTTCATACCAGGAATCAAACTAAGAACCTTTCACTTGCCAGATAAGTGCTTATGGTGCTGAGCTACATCCCCGGCCCTATAATCTTTCAATCTACCTCTGCCTGCATTCCTGTGGCACTTACAAAGTCATGCATTAATTATCAATCTTTAGTCCTTCTTGGTGCAAAAAGACATTCCCCAGTGTCCAAAGCTTATTTTTTCTGAAATAAAAGCAAAAAACTGGAGTTTTTCAAAGATGGTAGAAAAATTAAACATTGGACATTAATTGGAAATAGAAGGGAGACTACTCATAAGAAAGATTAACATTTAGAGATTTTTGATAAATATTAATTATAGGTGAAGAATATTAATTATATAACTGATCTCAATATTACAAAGTAAGAGTATTTAGAAGGAATAGTCAAAGCACGTTAGTGGATAAACAATAGAATATTGAGGTTAGTACATTTTTTAAAGTAAGGGAATAAAAAACGTGATTTCTTTTTAAAACTTTTTTCTTCAAAGAAAGACTAAACAAAACAAAAATGGGTAGAAATAATACATATCTTCAAAGAAAAAATAAATAGTAAGAAATAATTAATTGATTTTTATATATTGTCCTCTTACAAATAGTTGTTCAAGATACAAAAGTGGAACATATAAGTGGGAATTCAAACAGCAAGACTGCAAAGAGTTCTGTTCAACTAATCCAACAAAAAATTAGTAATATGGTTATCAATCCTATACACTTAAACACACATGCAGTTATTCATATCTTCATTTATGTTAAGATTAAACAAACCAAGGCAGGCTAAAACCACTCTGAAGAAAGAATAATAGTATTGCTGGATTTCGCATCATGACACTCGGGGATCAGCACTGGGTACTGTAGTGTCTTTTTTTCTTTAAAGTATTTGTTCATTTCATCATGTGTCATAAGATCAGTTCTCATAAACTGTTTATTGATTCTACGCATGCATGAGTCTTAACATGTATTTCGGTCCTTTCTATATTGGAGGGAGAAACAAAACAAAACATATTCCTGTAAACACATAAAATGAGAAAGACATATAAAACCACTGTACAAGGAGTTCTACCATGCTTACTGTTTTTGTCTTGTTATCTTCAATAGAATTGGCTATATCATCAGACACAGTATAATTGAATATATCAGTACATAACAGTATTAATAAAAACACAACTTGTAGATAGCAACAAAACAGGCAGTAATCAAACCAGAATGGGTATCATAGTGAATGTTGTCATCTTTACTGTATTTTCCTTTACTCTCAGACTTGATACTATCAATCATAACAGTTTTGAATAAAATCTGTCGATAACAAACAGCAATCAAGCAAACCAGATTTAACTAATATCAGTCATGATAAAACAGTATAAGTTACACAGTGCTGCAGATTGTTAATATGAAATTAAAGATGATTACTGTGCTATATCCTGATATTTTGGGGATAGCTGTCTGTGCCCTCTGATATAATGTATGTAGACAGATTGGGGTAGAATAAATTCTATCTAAGCAGCACAGTGTGAGTAATATGGGTTTTAATTCCTGATACACTATTAACAATATCATCTGCCATCTTTTTTAAGTCTATTGCCCCCCTTTCATTCCCCCAGGGTATTACTGTGCATTTTTGGATCTCACCAACACCCTTGACTTTAAATTAGGGGGGGACAACCTGTTATTTACCTAAGTGGTTCTGAACCTTCTCCCTCCTGGACTTGACCTCTAGTTGTATCCTTTTACCTGTTAAAGCCTGTCTTCCCCATTTATCCTCAAATACTAGTTTACTTGCCCCTTTTACTCTCTGGTTCCCTGTCACATAGTGCATTGTTTTCTCATATTTGATATTCAGCCCATTCAAGACTTTTTCAGGTTAATTATATTTCCTATAAAGAGTATCTCAGTGGAGCTTACCTCCTGATCTACTCTGCCTGTGACTCTTTTTTTAATTTAGTGTATCAAGGCCATCTATATTAGAGATTATAGCTAATCTTCTCTCCTCCTCTGTGTTCTTTTTGTGTCATTACTTGTCTATTTGTTTTCTTCATTTCACTTTCTGCTCCATTCATTGAGACCTCTCTGCCACCTTTCCTGGAATCCCGGTAATTTTCTCTTTCTTTAGAATGTCCTGCAGTATTCTCTGTAGAGTTGGATTTGTGGTCACAAATTCCTCCAGTTCCTCTTTGTCTTGGAAGCATCTTGTTTCTCCATTAATTTCTAGGGACAGTTTTTCAGGATACATAAATCTGGGCTGGAGGCTATTTTCTTTCAGAGCTCGGAATACTTTGCTCCAGGCTCTTTTTAATTTGATGGTTTGTGTCAAGAAGTGTGCTATAATTCTGATGGGCTTTCCCTTGTAAGTAATCTGTTTCTTGTCTCTGACAGCTTTTAATATTCTGTTCTTATATTGAATTTCTGGGATCTTGATTATTATATGCCTGGATGTAGTTCTGTTTTGGTTGTAGGTGGCTGGAGTTCTATATGCCTCATACATCTGAATATCATTTCCTTTTCCTATGTTTGGGAATTTTTCCTTTATTATTTCTGTGAACAGCCTTTGTAGTTTCTTTGTTTGTACCGCTGCTTCTTCATTCACATTCTTTATTCTTAAGTTATAGATCCTCTTGCGGTCTTCTAGCCTTTGTATTGTTACTGCTTGTTTCCTTGTTATTTTTAAGAACTTTTTCCTTTTGTGATTCCACATTGCAAACCTGTCCTACAGATTGGATAATCTATCCTTAGTTTCTTGTAAGTAGTTTTGCCAGCTTTCAATGGAGTTTTTAATTTTTTGGTAATCCCTTTGATCCTGCTTCATGTAGTCTATGTTTTCTTAATATTCTTCATCAAATAATTCTCCCCTTTTTTATGTTCCTCCGTTCTTCCATCTGTGTCTTCTTGAGAGGTGCTTAGCATTTCTTTTATTAATCTATTTATATATTGCTTTACATGGTTGAATATTTCACTTTTGAACTGATCTATGAGGTCCCAAAGATAGCTGTTTATGTCCACTGGTGCCATGTCTGATATTGCATGTTTGCTGTACTCAATCTACTTTGTATTCACCTTTCCTGGATCAATACTTTCAGGCTTGGGGTTTGGGGACTTTTTCTTATTGCTTCCTCTTCTCATTTTTTTTTTTTTTTTTGTTGTTGTTGTTGTTGTTTCTTCAATACAGGTACATAGAGAGGCCTCAATTTCTTTCTTTGTTGTTTATGGTTCTTCTGAAGCATGTTGTCTAGTGATCCTGCCCCTGCAGTGTGCTATTATGGTGCAAACAGGGGAGGTGTATGCTGGCCCCTCCCCTTCAGATCAGTCAACCTGCTGGGGCTTTCACTCTGTTAGTGTGTGCCACATGTAGGGAATTGGTTTGGAACAACTTATTGGGTCTCAGCCAGGGGCATGATGCAGGCCAAGCACACCCCACCAATCCCTTGTCATTATTGTTCCTTGTTCTTGCCAGTCCTGCCCAGTCCCAGAATGTAGTCTGTTGGAGCCCCTTTTTCTGTGGAAAGGTTGTATTCCTGGCACTCACTGCAGGTCGATGCAGGTTCTCTGCCAGCCTAGCTCCCTGTTTGGCTCACTGACCTCTGATTTCAGTATGACTGTGTTTCCAGCAAGTTGAAGTGGTGGGATTTTGGGCAGCTTGGTAAGTCGTGGCTGCACAAGTATGGGTGCTGCAGCAGAAGCACTGAGCCTTTAGCTGTTCCAATAATAGCACAGAGACCGTATGTTTGATTGGTTCTTCTCACCTGGTCTAGAGGATTCATCTCCCTCTGTTCAGGACTCCCCATTCCTTATTTTTTTGAAATCCAAGTTGTGTATCTCAGGGAGCCTCTGTAGCCTCCTGTTATCTATCCTCCATCTTTACCAGAACTCCATGATTTCGTTTTTTAAAGAAACTCATCATATGAGATTCTGGTTTTAACTGTAGAATGTTTGTTTGTGTCATTTAATAATTGTCACTAAGAGGAAATTAGGCATTACTGGAGTCTTGTAAAACAGAACTTTTGCCAGTTCTCTTGGAATGCCTATGTCCAGACTTTGGATCAGAATTACTACACAGTGACTATAAGGTCCATCTTGATTAAATGTTGGAGTATGAAAATAAGCTTTTGTGTAAGGACCTATTTTTCTCTCATGTTAAATGTGTATGCTCCAGGAGTTTCAAAAATGTAAATTTAAGTCATGCAGTAAATTTACTGTCCAGTCAGAAACACCTACCAGGCACATCCATACACATTTTAACCCATGGAGAGTGTTATTTTTCTGATTTGACATTACTTCCAACTTCTTTAACCTACCTTGGGGGAATAAAAGCACAGAACAAAGTTATCTGGGTTGGGCTGCTATACCTATCTTCTCCAAAGATAAGGGGTGGAGTTCACCGAGCTGAAAAGGACTCAAGGTAGAGAGGGCTGTCAAGGTGGAGAAGCTCCTCCAGGTGAAGGAACGTGAGCTCCCAGGCAGGCATCTACACCCCACACTGAGTCTTCCCAGTAACAAGGAGATCACCCTGTGAACTTCTGCACAGCTAAGAGGAGGACAGAAGCTAGATGGCTGGAACACACAGTCATCATCTTTTTAAACTAGTAAGCACTCTTTTTTTTTTCTTTTCTTTTCTTTTCTTTTTACTTTACATGTGTTCTATGCCTAATAACTGCATTCAAGGTAAGGAACTAGTTCATATATACAACACATTTTGATTCTATTTCCCCACTTCCCTCCAACCCTTTTTATTTTTATAGCATCAGACTGGTTTATCTACCTTATAAAATCCCATGCAGTTAAATATCATCTTTGGAAATAACCACTGTTGCTGCTCTCTGTAAAAAACCAAGGGGACAGATAAGAGATGGAAAAGGGTCCCTTTGGTTTTGTGCAGATCATAGCAAGAATATTTATTTTCAATGATGTTATAGAGATAATGTGTCTATTTTCTTTTTTTTTTTTTTTGATGTGCCTATTTTCAAACTCATCTATTTTTTTTAAATGGGCCTATTAGTATGGCCTTATAATTATGTGCAGTTTAAGTAGGTTGTGGTGGTGATTCCATTTTAAATAAAAGTCATATTAATCACTGAAGAGATTTGATTTTATTTTCTTTTTATATGTTCTTTTTAATTTTAACCTAAAATTAATTCTACCTTAACCTACAATATGATAAATATAAAATATTTCGCCTGGTGGGAAAAAGTGTTAGTAAAAATAAAATAAAATAGATTAAAATAATCAGAATCTTCACATTTATCAGCAAGCATTTGAATCAAAAATTGTAGAAGTTATTTAGTGCTCTTGCATGGGAACTGCACATTGTATCTTAATGAGAAGTTCAGTACATATAAATTGAAATAGCTTTAGAGACTGATTTACTTTCAAATAAGTAGATTTATTTTGACTTATTTGAGCAAAATGTCTATCAAATTTAAATAAATGACTAAAAAGGTCATCTCTAAAGGTAGTTCAAAATTGGATTGAGGCAAAGATTGTACATGATCTGAGAGTGAAACATTGTGTCTACAACTGATATGGTTCCCATATTTTATTCAATTTTTGATTTCCAAAGAATGAAAACATAAATTGTAATAAGCCTTTTGGAAAAAAAGGAAAACATATCTGTATAGTATAAATTCAAACTAAAAGCTATAGAAATAATAACAAATTAGAAGAAAGGAATGTGAATGTAAAATTAAGGCCCCTTTATGTGACTGATTTTCAGTGTTGCTTAGTTCATGACTCTTTGGAAAGTCTGACTCTTTGGAGCCACCTTTGTATGCAGTGATAGACAATTGAAGTAGCATGCTAAGTACTGGTGGAGATGACCCTGTATTTGACACTTCTTTGTTCACACTTTCTAGGAAAAGAAAGATAAAGATCAGGGACTAACAGTGATAGTGTTGTTGACACATTAACATTTTACACATGTTTGTAGACAATGCTGCGGGAGTAACAGGCCCCTTTCAGAGCAAAGAAAGGAGAGGGCACAGAGCTATCTCTCCCTCTTCCTCTTCCCTGCTTCTGTGGGTCTTTTCTACATGTCAGAACGAAACAGAAGTGACATTTCCTCTTGTACTCTTGACATTTTAAAACACATCCAAATGCTTCCTTACTCACATAGATCTCATCTTAAATTAAAGCACAAATACCACTCCGTATGTCACTGCACAAACCACACTAGATACGGTTCTCTTCAAATAAAACTTCACTGAATATTATGCATAGTTTCTGACAGTATAAGATTTGCACATTTTTTCATAAAACCTTCTCCTGTGAAAGAATGTATTGTCCACTGTGAGATGCCTAGACAAGTGTTTTAACTATTATGAAATTCTTAGTATAAAGTACGATTTCCTATAATTCATGGTTTGTACTTTCATCTGCCAGGCATTGTACTAACTGGGGGTGCTTAACATATAACATGTGACCCCACTTCCTAAAAGGCTCATTATTAATGTTGGTAACACAAAAATAATAATAATTTTATTGAAGTGAAGCAAAAATTAATAGAGCACTTGATTAAATTTGTAGAGAAAAATGAGAATTTTGAGATTAATTCTTTACTTCATAAACTGT
Source organism: Cavia porcellus (assembly GCF_034190915.1). NCBI lineage: Eukaryota > Metazoa > Chordata > Mammalia > Rodentia > Caviidae > Cavia > Cavia porcellus. Next base: position 40,987,173 of record NW_026947513.1, on the reverse strand, counting down.
TATTTTAGGAATTAGGAAAGGCAGGACTCTAAAATGCTTCTTCCAGAATTTTTTCTCTCTCTACTTCGACAGATTTCTCTCAGTTTTTCAATAGCATGCTAATCTAGACACTGTGTAGGATTTGGTAGATAAAAATAATGTCACAAAACAGTTGACCCTAGGATAGGGAAATGATCTGGGTCGGCTTGCTCTGATGCACAAACACTTCAAAAGCAGGGTTTTCTCTGTCCACAAAACCAAGCCCTATTTGCTTTAGGAGAAAAGAAACACTTGTGCTTTCTAGGCCAGGGAGTAGGAGTCTTCTAGCTGTGAGGAACCTTAGTCCTGAAACCACAAGGAAATGATTATTCTGCCAGTGACCACCAGGCATTGATTAGAACTTGAGGACCTCAAGCTTCAGATGATAACTCCAGCCTCACCTGCCGGCATTGCTTGGTAAGGGAAGCGAGGCCTCACTCTGTGTCCCGCAGAACTGGAGGACAGCAAATCCGCATTGCTTTAAGCAGCTAAATTTCTTGCAAATTTAATTAAGTTTTAAGGTATAATAGTGATAAAATGCCTAGCTAGCAGTGATTCTAATTTTCCTCAGGGAAATAGTAACCAGTTCATCAACAGAATCTATTGAAACTTTATCATTGTATCATAAACAATAGAAATTCATACATTCATGTTATCAATAACCTAAAATGAACTTTGTATATGTATTGTAACATAACATACAGTGTTGTAACGTGACAAGAAAGAGGTAAGAGGCTACTACTTATTTTTAGCACTGTTCAGTTCAATCCTATTTTCAAAACTACACAATCTATTGCAAGTGATGACACAGACTCGATTTCTTTTTTTTCCAACTACATATATCTATTATCAGTTTTCTAATTCTCTTGGAACAGAAAACCGTGTGGGGAAATTGATCAACAAATGGAAATGTCAGCCTTTATCCAATGACGCTAGAGTGGACAGGTCATAAATTTTGTAATTGGAGTGATTGAAATTGTAATATTTAATTATATGAGATTGTTTTCTTATATTAAAAAACTATTGAAGCCCTTTATTAGTTTGTTGAATAAGTTAAAATATACCTAAAATTATTTCTATTAATCAGCACAAGGTTACAACATAGATAGAAGGAGAACACATTCAATAAACCATAATGAGAATTGATTTTAAGATTTAAACTTTATTTTAAAAGAACCTCTCCACTAAAATGATCCAGTCCTGTGGATGCTTCCTTCTTGAATCTCACACTATCCATTCCAAACCACTCTTACACTGACAGTGTAATGCACAAGCTATCTATTGTTTGTTATAGGCTTAGGTCTCAATGTTTTACTTCAATCCATATCAAATATTCTCCATCCTGCAAAAGGTTGTTCTTAAACTGGCCTTATAATGTTCATTCACTTCTGGAATAGAACCTGAAGTCTTCTAAACACACAGAGTTATTTGCAGAAGGAAGTTCCTTAGCATGCAAACAAGAGTCTTGAGGTTTCCTGTAAGCCATTCTCTTACATGAGGAAACTCAAAATATAAATAAAGAGCAAGATAAAATATAGATAACAGATAATAGGAGAGAGGGAGGGATGGATGGAGAGAGAGAGAGAGAGAGAGAGAGAGAGAGAGAGAGAGAGAGAGAGAATGAATCATTTGAAAAGGGAAGGGGACCAATGGACCAAGAGGTGGAGGGAGGGGAGAAACAGGAGAAAAAGGCAAAGAAAAAGAGCTGAGTTACTTTGCAGACACGTGCCAACTACCCATAATGAATGTAATAATTATGTATTGCAAATATGTATGAGAAAAAGATGAAAATTGGAATGAAAAAGAAAGGCATTCGGCCCTTTCTCACACCTAGAACATCCTTATCTGTGCCTTCTTTATAGTATTTTTTTTCCAAGGCTGGCCATGGCTGTGTAATCCTCAGCCTCCTCTCCCTTCATCTGCTGCCAACGTTGGGCTCCAGGCTTGCACCCAGCACAGTATTGTGCAGATGCCACAATTTACTTTGAGAGCCTGCTTTGAAATCCTAGTGCAGATATCTTGTGCTTTAACTTAGTAACTCCATTGATCCTTTTGACTTCTCTCCAGTTATTACCCCTCTCCCTCTCTCTGTATAAAACAAGGTCTGTCTTAATGCCTCCATGTTCAGCCATTCTTTTCTAGCATGCCCCTTCTCTTCTCTGTATCAACTGGGATTCAGCATATTATTGAATTGAAATTTCCTAACAAGTACATGATTTAGTTGGCTTATCTCTAGATTTTAAAAAAGCCATTTGTGTGATTTACAGTTGGTATATAAAATGTAGACTTCATAAGGATTATTCATTATTATTTATCTTTCTACATATGAGTATAGAATTGTTTGATGGTATTCAGTTTTGTTTGTTTATGAAAAGCATCCTCTCAAATGACACTTGTGTGTGAAAGAACATTTTCTACACCAGAAATAGCTTTTCTGATTGCTTTCCAAATTCAGCAAGCTGAGAATTCTGAAAGATAACTTTCATTATTACAGCTTGAAGTGTTCTCATTTTAGTTATTACCACATTTGAAAGATATTATTTGATTCTCCATAATCCCTCCACAGTTACCAGTTCTGTTTATTAGTTTTGGAATATATGCAAGATTATAGCTATCTTGCTTTAAGTTTGGAGAAGATCTTGCAAATGAGATGAAGCAAAGCTATTTTTTCTTTAATGAAATCTCTCTGACAGATTGCATTTTCACTATCCATATCAAGATTTAGGGGTTTTTCTTTTTTTACTCTGTTTTCACGCAAATGTAAAAATAAAAATGTATACCTTTAAGGAAGGAAATGTAAGAGGCATCCGACATGACTTCAAAATTTATTTTATAAAATAAAGGTTGTGCTTTATATCAATATCAAAACATACCTGTTACTAAATATTCAATAAGTTGTAAGAAAAAAACAAATACTATTTTGAAAAGTAATGCTACAGGAATAGATTGTCATGTGTCAATCGTTTTTTAGATTTGAAATGTTCCTAACACTAGAAACAAGGAATATTAGAAATGTTGAACATGATAATCATAGTGATTTGATCATTACATATTGTACATATGCATTGAAATATGCCAATATATTATAAATATATATAACTATCAATTAAACTTTTAAAGTTTATTTCTTTCTGAAAAAATATTGCTCATAAGTAAGTATTAATACTTTGTTTTATAGTCAAAATATGGAATAATTTTATAGTGTCAAAGCCCAGAACTCATTTGTGTCAATATATTGGAGAATACTTTGCACTGAACAGGCAGCATTTGAATAAAAAGATTATGAATTAACTATCTCTTTTACAGTCTGTTGACTTCTATAATTTATATTACCTTTAATGTTCTAATAATGATATGAAAAACACATTTTAGATTGTTTTCACAGCTGAAATATATTTAAGAAGTTTAAACCATGTATTCAAAATAATATAAACCATGTGCAAAGTTCAGATATGACTTCAGAATATTTAATTTGAGATCCTCCACTAGGTGAATATCAGGTAATCAGACTCACCTCTGATTGAGGAAACACTTTCATTTCTACTTCATTCATTGAATAAATTACTACTTAAAACATACTAAAATGTACTGTGTAGGCAACATTTTATAGGACATATCATGCATGCAAAATGCAGACACACAGATTATACTTGGAGTTGGAATTACAGCTCATTGTCTCCACTAAATAACCTCAATGAGACTAAATTATTTTGTTATATTTTAGCAACAATATCTCATAAAATATGAACATTTACATGTCCAATAACATTTCACAAACTAATTAAGGATGGAAGTTATTAGGACATCAAAAGTAGTAGTGCTTACCAGGGACTTAGCTCAGTGGTGTAAGCACCTGCCTGGCAAGCACAAGGCCATGAGTTCAATCCCTGGTACCAGAAGGAAAAAAGTAACATTGTTTTATTGGTACTTTCTCTACATTATAGTCATTTGCTTGTTTCCATTTTGCAGATTTTCATTTGCATACAACCTTTTTGGACAGAAATATTTCAAAAAGTAGTTCCAAGTACTGAAATTATATCAAATTTAGATGCATTTTCGTATCACAGATGGGATGCTCTTATTCTGGTCCCCATTTCTGTGGATGTCCCACTTTTGCCAATGCCAGAGCTGCCTTAATTGAAACACAGAAGGTATCTCTGCACACTTACTAACCTGTGCTTCATGGGTGACGACTCACGTATGCCCCACTCACAGGCAAGTTTGAGATACAGTCATTGTTGAAAAAACTAAGTGTTCCTTAAGAAGATGTTAGGACGCTTAATCCTTTAAAATGCAACTCTTAAGGAACTTAATTAAAATTAGTGATTTCTGGTATATTTTAAAAAGTTTATTGCTCCCTGAAAAGAACATTAAAAAATAGTAATAAGAACTATGGGAGTAATAAAACCCAAAATGTGTAATTGTCATTGTACAAAAGAAAAGAAAGTGCTCTAAAGGTTATAACTGCATATATGTTTAAGTGTATAAGATAGATAACCACATTACTGAGTTTTTTTGGGTCATTGAACAAAACTGTTTGCACTCTCACTGTTTGAAAGTCCACTTTATATGCTTCAATTTTGTAACTTGAATAACTATTTCTAAGATGAGAATATGTAATCTATTAACTAGTGATTTCTTACTGTTTATTTTTTTTAATTTTGTATTACTTGTACCCTTTTTCTGTTTTTTTTTTCTTTTTCTCCTTAAATAAAAAAAATACATTGCAAAGCACTTGTGGTAACATCAGCTCTCTGAAGCACACTGATTTTTCTATTTTTCTGGTGGATGTTTTCTGTACAAAACAAATCCTTGAAGTCAGTGCTTGAAGATTTGATATCAAGGGAAAGCTTTTTGTCTACTGCTTCTTGGAAAAAAGAAATAAAATACACTCCCCCATTGTTGTGAAATTTTTAAACTGAAAGAGAATGGAAAAAGAAAATATAGGCTCGCTATCATTAGGCATGGAGACAGACAGAAAACGCATTAGCGATATGGTATTAACACTGAAGGTACCCTTCCTGTTATGTATAATGTGTTAGGAACACTGTGCATTATGAAAGAAGTGAGGTTGATGTTTCATTGAGCAGTGAGTGGAAAATGCAAGGAAAGATAACATTTTATAAACTACCTAGATAAAAACAAATCATAACTATCCTTCAGTATTTCCTAGTTACTTGATATTTTTATATGATTAGAAAGAAAGAGAGATTGAAAAAGAGTGCAGTGGGAGAGAATAAGAGACAGTGAGAGCAGAGCAACTGAGAGGGACTCCAGAGGGATGGTGAGTGCAGGAGAGACAGAGAGAGAGAGAGAGAGAGAGAGAGAGAGAGAGAGAGAGAGAGAGAGAGAGAGAAGGAGGAGGAAGAGGAAGAGGAGGAGGAGGAGGAGGAGGAGGAGAAGAAGAAGAAGAAGAAGAAGAAGAAGAAGAAGAAGAAGAAGAAGAAGAAGAAGAAGAAGCAGAAGAAGCAGAAGCAGAAGCAGAAGCAGAAGCAGAAGCAGAAGCAGAAGCAGAAGCAGAAGAAGAAGAAGAAGAAGAAGAAGAAGAAGAAGAAGAAGAAGAAGAAGAAGAAGAAGAACCGTTGTTGCTTCCAAAAGGAGGCAGGGGTCATTTAATGTGCTGAGACTGAGTTGGCTCTAAATGACAGTGATGCTCTGGGGACAAACAGGAAGTCACACACAGAACTAAAACTGTCTTTATTTCTTTCATAGAAAGTGACTGAGTTATGTGCCTGTATTTTATCCATTGGGTTTTATGAATGTTATTGCATATGATTTCAAGTAGACTTTTAGCCAAGATACAAGTAGGGCTGGCATCTTAAAAACCAGTAGGTGAATCCAGTAGAAAACTAAGCATTTGGTATTGAGACAGATAACTGAAAACTACTGAAAGCTCAAGAATGCCTTTGCTCGGCTTCTCATTTCTCTCTGTTGTTGTTGTTGTTGTTGTTGTTGTTGTTGTTGTTTTGTTTTGTTTTGTTTTGTGGGAATAGCACTGGTTCTGGATTCAGAAAAACTCATGAAATGATAGGCTTTTTCTGCCTATACTTTTTCTATATTTGTCAGAAGGAGATAATAATATAATCTTTAAAGCATTTTTGTAAAGACAGTATCTGTGAAGGAATACTTAAAATATTGTAACAGCATTCAGCCCAAGAAAGTATAAACTTCTAAAATATTTAAAGCACAACTTGTCCAACTGTAATGGAACTGTGAAACCGAAGGATGGTGAATTATGGCGATCAGTCAAGAAGGGCATGGGCAGGAGAGTGCAGGGTTCTGCCCGACTCCCCTCTCCTACCTGGCCACTGTGTCCTGTTGGTTGAACCCAGCTGCTAAGTCTGCTGCTGCGTAAACCTAGAAAACTGGCGGCCTCCAGCTCTGGCCCTGTCTCAGATGGTGGACTCGAACTCGGCACACAGGGAGGACCTGCTCCTGCTCCAGGGCCGCACACTCTGTGCTCTGTGCTCGGTCAGCCGTGCCTCTATCCCTTCATACACTTCTGCATCCAATCTTACTGCTTTTAGAAATATTTAGAAAGGCTTTTCTCCCCCAAATTTTATGTCCTGCGATCAGTGATTTCCATTGAATGGACATACATTTCCTGTTAAGGAAACCATACAGTTTTGCCCAGAAAATGAATTTAACAAAGTTGGACGGATGCTTTAGCATTTTGTGAGGCTTATTACAAATGGTTCTCCATAAAAATAAGAATCACATTTAGCTTCACAAATTTGATCGTGGCCTCCTTTGTCCTTGACTAAACATTTTGAGAGGGCTAGACCTTTCGAGAGCACTGGGTCCTCCTATAAGATTTACTGAATTTGTGCAATTTTGATTTTTTTGAGAATTTTCCCCACTTTATTTATTAGTGCATGTCCTGTACATAGGTTGACAGGGTTCCCTGTGGCAGATCACTGTGCTTGCATACAGTACACTTTAATCATTTTCCCATCACCCGTGCCCTACCTTGCCCCTTGGTTTCACATGTTGAGGAGATGTCTTCAATGTGCACAACTTAGTTGTGATCAGATTCACACGTTCTGTTATCTACCTGCTAGTCCCCATTATTCCCATCTTCTTGTCTAATAACAATCTCTTTCTACTTTCTTGTCGTCCTTTTCAGATTCCACATATGAGGGAGAACATGAAATATTTGTCTAACTCTGATTTATTTTGCTCAGCATGATGATTCCTAGATCTCACCATTACTTTTCAAATAACTATATTCTAATCTTTTCTATGGCTGAGAATTACTACACCAGGTAGATGTATTACATTTTCTTTATCCATTCAATTGTGGTCATGCACCTTTTCTGTTTCTGTGTCTTGGCGATGGTATATTGTCCCACAATAAACAGAGCTATTCAAGTATCACTGTGGTAAGCTGAATGACTTTGGTTCCTTCGAGTATGTAGCAAGGATATCTTCTCTGTTTATGTCACACTCAGGATGGACTTTAACCATTAACTTAGAGAGGGTATAGCAGGATCAGGAATTAATTTTAACTTATTTTCTGATTCTAATGCCTGAACAATTCACTGATACTCAATGATAGCTATATCAAAACAACAGATCAAAATGCATAAAATTATTTCTAGAATGATTTCAGGCTCCTGTTTGCCAGAAATTTGGACAATTCTTACTTGGGGAAATTCAAGGAGAAACTGATCCTGACATCTGATTTTGCAAGCCCATTTGCAGGCACCCATCTAGATGCCTGTATTTGTCTTTTCATGACCTATGGATTTCCCCTATCTGGTAATTTTGCTTGTAATGATCCCTATGTTAAAATATTCTAGTATCTTTTTGTACCTGCCATAAGCCAAGTCATGTTGCAATTCTCAATTTCAATGTTGCATGCTTTATAAAATCTGTCCAGATGTCCCTCCATGAAAAATTAATTACTCTTTCCATTTAGTTATGACTGTGCTTTTAATCTAATTCCTATCATGCTAGTTATCACATTGTGTCGTAGTTAATACTTGCCTGTGTGATACAGTATAATCTTAAATTCAGAGATTGCATGTCATGCTTGCCTTTATGCTCAGTTCTTTGCATAGTAACAGCCTTTGTGTGTATTCAACAAATATTTATTAAAACCAGTTTAAATTTGGCTTCCCGAAGTGTACAAATATATAGAAAAACATAATGTGGATATTACTCTTAGGGTGCACTGTCACACTGCATGAATTTCTTAATTCACATTGTATGTAAAAGCATAGCTCTTATCGTTCAACTATCATTCCATGGGCAAAATCCTGTAGTCCTCAATCTCTGCTAAACAGATTTGTTATGCACGCCAACCCTTCTATTTTGGTATTCATCTAAGTACTTTCCCTCCTATGTACAAATGGATAACCCTGTATTTTACTCCAAGGCATATTCAAGCTTGAAAAGGGCTATAGTAATCCAAAAAGAGCAGTGTATTCTGTTCATTCCAGCAAACCATGACTATCAAAGAGAATGCCAAAGGGTGTTATTCATTAAAAAATGAATTAACAGGGTTTTCTACAATTTTGCTGCCGATTTTTCTTTTACAAAAGACTAAAAGAATGCATGATGCAGTGGATTCAAAAGCAAAAAATACATTCTGGCAACCATTCAAATGCAAATTTGACTAAACTGAGTGTTCAGGTGACAGCCGGGTATTTATATATTGTCTATCATTGTAACAGTGACGCACTCAGACAGTCTAATTAGGTTATTAAAATTACCTGCTTGAGAGAGACTAGATTTCCCTCAAATGTTTCTATATAAAGCTATTTTTGAATGGCGGCAAAAGATGTACCAAGATCTTTCATGTAAATGTAAAGCTCATAACAATAAACACAAAACAAGGCAAAACAAATTAAAATCAAAACAAAACAAAGAACAAACATAAAACATAAGGATTTAGTAGGTCAAGAATTAGTCACAATTTCTGCATAGTTATTTAGAGATGAATTTTTTTCAGCTTGGCTCACATGCAGTTCTGTGTTTTAAACTTACTGCCAATCATCACAAAGAAGAACATTCTGCACAGTTCTCGCGTTGCTGATGCCCTTGGCCTGTCATGTGTCTTTCCTGGGCTAATACACTTATCCCTTAGTGACTCACAGTCTGTCGCTACTTTGAGTCCTCCCTGTGACAAACATCTATGGAAATTTTAGTGGTATCAACAGAAAGTAGAAACACAGACTTACCAGGGGTTGGCATTTTCTGCCACCTAAGTATGAGTGTGAATTATGATGCAACCTTATCAAACTCATTTTTATCCAGATTATGATTCAGATACTTCTAATGATTCAATCCTAAAATGCTCAGTGGAATGAACTCCGTAAGTATGGTTTTGGGTCTGGTAAAGGCAATCACTGTTTAAACTACTAACAAAGAAACCCTCTCTGTCCCATCCATTAGAATTGCTTCTCTCCTTTATTAAATTGCACATGCTAAATGAATGACAATAAATGAATGAATGATCTACTAATACTTCTTATTTAATTATTTTAGTTGGCATGACATCTGCTGTGTTCAGTTTACTCAACGTGAAAATAAGTACTTGAACACCTAATCAGATCTTAAGTCAGCAATAAAGTGGGAAATAATGTTGCATATGGGAAAAATGATATATGCTGGGGCTGACAGAATTTGGACAATAACAGAATGATAATTAGTACATTTACTGTTTCCTTTTTCCCATCCTATGATAGAAGAGAAATTCTACAAGGATAGCTGGTTAAGAAAATTCTAACATCATGGCCTTTACTAATGAAGCTTAGGATATAACTTTGGTCTAATTATCAAAGATATTTTACATCTTTATAAGAATATTTGGAACTTATCAAAATGAAAATATGTAATAAAAACCTTTGTGAGTTTAATGTGCACTTTAGTGTAAACTTAATTTGGTCATTCTTGTTAGTTTTTTAACAAAATTATCAATTGTATCAATGCCCACCGTATAGGACTGACACTGACTTGTGTGCTAATTGCACATAGTTTTTGTTACTTTATCCATAAATGAAATTTAAATAGCACTGATTAACAGAAAACCTTAACCTAGTTTTTAAAAAATAAATAGTCTGTCTTTTAAATAATATACAGTAGATAATATTCAGAGTGATCATCAAAGCAACACCCTACAACATGGTCCAGACTGGTCCAGACTAACCTTTGTTAGTACCTACACAAACTTCTTGTGCTTCAGCCAACCACAGATAACGGAGATTTTCAGAGAACAACCGGTATTTAATGGTCATAGCCATCTGTCTTTGAGATTTTCTCTACACACAAATGCCCTCTGCTCTGCACTGGACACCATTGGTTAGTTTGATTTCAAAATGTCTTATAACTGAATATACTTACTACAAAAAAAGTAGAAATATTAAATTTTCATATATTATCATCACTACTAAAGCCAGAATGTAAGGCTATCAAAATGTAAGACTATCATACACTGTGATCATGAGCAAAGTAGAAAAGAAAAATGTAAGAATTTATACTACCTTGACTCACAAGATAAAATGAACTATTTGATTTAACTCTAGAATTTCCCAAACATATGCAGGAATGACATTATTATTCACTGAAATTTCCTTTTATGCATCCAACATTTGTGATATTCATGTTAAAATTCAACACCAAATGCAATGGCATGGGGAGGTGAGGTTGATTAGGTAGTGATGATGAGTTCCACACAAGTGACATTAAAGTCCTTTTAAAAGGACCACTGAGAACTCTGTGCTCTCTTTCTGCCACATGAGGTGTTGTAGCTTGGCATAACTGATGCCATCTTGAGCCCTGCATTTAACTAGTACCCTGTATATGACCCAGGAAAGTGGAAAATTACTCAAGTTGTAAGTCCCATGAGAAAAGCAGAATGAGCTGCACCCACAGGAGAAAAATTAACCTGCTCAACAAAAGAAACAGGATACAGGTGTCAACCAAAAATTAATGAAAGATTCTAGCTATACTTTTTCCAAAAGAATGTCTTTTGTGAGTCTCTTTTTTAAAAGCTCTGTAACTTTCCGGTTGGACTCTGTTTGGACTCTGAAATGGGGGAGGGGGTCTGTATATAAGTGGTCCTGAATTCAGTTAAATTCCAAATTTATCATTTTGGCTGCTTGGATTCCTATATTGTTGTTCACAAACCCACCTCAAGGATTCAATGACAAATTGGCAGTCTACAACCTAGATGTACCAGATTTCAACCAAGATGATATCCTGAAAGACTTCCAGTCTCGTTATGAGCATTAAATTATGCTTAGACATCACTCAGCCTATAATAACTTGCTATAGAGGCCCAATCTAAGACACATCAAGGCAATTCACTGAAATTGATAACAGACTACTGGTATGACCTAGCTGTAATATTTAACATAATTTCTTCATTTCTGTCACTTATGCAATAAGACCAACAATAATACCTACCTTCAATATTTTTATATTGAAAAAACCGCATAGCTAGTATTTATAAAGAGCTGAAACAATGCCTGACACAACAGTTAAGCCTAAATCAGCATTTGTTAACTTTAAAAGTTGAGAGGGAGTGTGGGTTATGTTATCAATGATTCCAGTAAATGATGTTTGCCATCTAAGCTTTTTAGTTATTGCATTAGAAACCTAAAACATAGCAATATTTTCAAGGTTCTGCTCCAGATTACTTTTGGTAAAGGATGATTATGTTAGCCTATTATTTACTACTGTAACCTAATACCACAAAATATGTAACAAATAAAGAAAAGAAATTTGCTTCTCACATTTCCAAGGCTGGGAAACCTAAGAATTAAGGACTATAAATGGTGAGATCCTTCAAGCTTACCATAACATGGTAAGAGTATGCAAAAAAGAGAAAGACCGTGGTAGGCACACGAGAGAGGGTCAGAGCAACCTACACTTGTAAAAGGATACCCACTCCATTTTAACCCATTCATGAAGGCACAGCCCACAGGACCTAATAACTTGTTTTTGTCCCTGCCTGCCAATATCGTTACATTGGGATTTTAACATCCAACACAGGAACTTTGAGAGACATACTCAAATCTTTAGTGAAATTATTAAGCAGCAATGAGAAGCAAAAATTTAAACTCTCACCTCACATCACTCTAGAATACAGATTTCATATATGTACATTAGGAAGTAGCCTCCAAACATGAACTGCTGGCTGTATCGCACAGATAAAAAGGATCCCTTGTTTTGTTTTGATCTAATTTTTCTTCCCAATATAAACTCTAACATAAAATTTTCTCTATCAAGTTTTATTAAAATTGATACCATAGAATAGCAGAATGGATATACTGATTCATCCATTAGGGAGTAGGGAGTTGCTGTATGGTTTCCTTAAGTGCTAAAGAGAGAACTTCAGATGTTCCAAATTGTATTTTAATGTGGGAGAATACCTGTAGTCCCATGCAAAGGCCGTTTCCATGCTCCTGACATATCCAAGAAAAGAAATGTTCTACCAAATTTGTTTTGTTCCAGTCATCTAACTTTCTCAAGGTTTCTACTACAATGAATAAAAAAGTCATCAAGCATTGCATTTTTGATAAAACTTCTACCAATGTGTGCCTTTTAGCAAGTTAAAATGTCTTTTAGACTGTTTTGAAATATACAAAATGATAGAACTGGAGTAAAGTTTCAGGGTCCATGTGAGTTTTGAAATTCCTTTATCCTATGAGTCATCTTCCCATCTTCTGTCCAAACAGGGCCCATTTTCACCCCAGCGTGGTCTGAAAGTTCACGCCTCTCTTTCAAGAATAAGAGGTCATAGCGCTGACATCAGTGGAAATTGCTGTCTTTTAAGGCCACATTGCTTTAAGATCATGGCTTCTGAATAATTCCAAGAACAGAAGAGTAGTTTAATGTGAACAGGAGGGTAAATGCTAGTGCCATAAATCTCAGCTGCTTGTCACAAAAATCAGAGAAAGAGCTCATTGCAATCAGAGATGATTTCTGTAAAGGAATAATAAAAAGAAATGCTGTCACTGAAAGTGGTTTGGAATAAAGGAGGAATCCAGAAGAAATAAAGAATTATTATTTTGAAATCTGACATCGTTTTTCCCTGCTGAAATTCTAGTTCATATTGACTGACTTTGTAGTTTACTTCACTACGTGTCAGCGGCGTAATGAAAGATATAATGTCAAGGACTAAAGATAATACACACGAGGCTGTCACAGCATCATCTCCATCAATTACATCTTTGAAAGCCTACAAACTGTGTGACACCACGCTATGAATAATGAGTTCTCTTTTCCAGTTTAGCTTTCAATGTATTTCCCTGGCTGTCTCAGAAGGAAGGAATCTCAACTTAGTTCCACTCTGGAGATTCTCTCTCTTTGAATGACAGGGAATCGTGCGTGAAGGCTGCCATCACAAGACAAGTAAATACAGAGGAAAATATTTGTTTCTCCTCCTGGTGTTCCCATATTATATATCTATTATATATACATATATATATATTTATTAAAATTATATATTATATATATATAATTATTAAAATTATATATATATATATATATATATATATATATATGGTCTCACTCCATATTCTGAGTACAAATTATGACCAAAAAGAAAAAAAAAACTTAAAGAGTTTCCTTTCTTCTATATACTTTTATAAGTAACTAGTTATAAAAAATAATACTTATGAGAACAATGACTGTCATAGCAAAGCATAGTCAAAATAATTCATAGAAAAATTTTCAGATTTGATAAAATAAATGAATTTTTGTATTCAGGTTTAGTATCATGCAGGAGGAATACAAACACGTCCTTACCAAAATGTACAGTAGTAATCATTTAGGAAAACCAGTAAAAAAAAACTACATTCAAAAAGTCAAAAAAAGGGAAAAATACATTGCCTACAAATAAAAATATTTGGACTAGTATTATCTAACACCTAGAAACAACAATGAAAGTCAGCCATCAGTGGAATTACATCTTTATAGTGTCCTGGGAAAATAACTATAAATCTTCAGTCATAGGTGAATGGAACTATATTTCAAAAATGGTGGATATATCATAAAATAAGCAAATGTAATCTGTATGTAGCATCCAAAGTATTAAAAACACTTTAATTATACCAAAATGATGATTCAATATGTGAGAAAGGTGGGAAACCAAGAAGAAAACTTTTCAGAAAAGCTAAATAAACATCAACTGCATAAATCTATAATAAAAATATGTAGCCATGAACTCATGAAAAGATTAATGTAACACATGGAAAAACAAGAGCACATTAACTGGAAGATGATGAAGCATCTTAGAAGTAAAACACAAACACTTTTGTGCTATGCATGAAAAATAAGAGGTTGATTAAAATAGACCTGTTCTCCCTAGTGTATAAATTGTTGGAAATAACATCACTACAAACATAACAGGAAACAACATTCTCAATCCATCTGAAGACATATCACGGGACAATAAAGTAGCCTGAATCTAAAACCCTCCAAAGAATGGGCAGCCTTAGCTTTGCATGATCTGTAGCAATGCATAGAAATAAAGTATGCCAGAAACAATGAGCATAAGAAGAGGATATTTTGTATAGTTGATAAAGAGTAGTTGTGAGCTAGAATTCTAACAGAGAGACTATGGGAGTTGATATATGTACCTCAAGTCTATGTAAAGGGAATAAATACCTATTGGGAGCACCTTCACCACAGACCTCCCCAAGGATGTAAAAGAGCTGGCGAGTGGACAGGAGGCTGCCACCTCCCTTAATGATAAAACCAAGAGAACAGATACAGCCACAAGTTCAAGAAAAGACTGAATCCTTACACAAAGAAGGAAAACCTTTGGTATTGGGAAGGGATAAAAGTGCCCTGGTCTTGGCACAAAAACAGACATGTGAATCAGCAGAGCAGAACAAAAAACACAGAAATACACCAAGACACATTCAAATGCATGATCTTTGACAAGAGAGCAAAAAATATGCATTGGATCATTCACTGAGTCATGTGGAGCATATCTAGAAGAATGAGGCTGGATCCTATATCTCACACTGCACTAAATAAAAATCAAAAAGAATCAAAGATCTAAACACTAAAAAAGAATATTGAACCTACTAGAAGACTGAAGAGGTTAAAAAAACTTTAAGTCATGTGTGTTTAAGAAATTTCTACTCCAGTTGCTCAGGAAATAACATCAATAATTAACAAGCAAGATTATAACAGATTAAAAGGCTTCTACATGGCAAAGGAGTCAACTGAAAGTATAAAGAGACAAACTACAGAATGGAAAAACATTTGTTAGCTACAGAAAGAGGACTAATATCTATAATATATAAGAAACAAAAAAATTAGATCACCAGAAATAAGATCCACTCAAGAAATTAAGTGAAATCTACAAACATTTCTCAGATGAAAAAAATATGAATGGACACAAATATATGAAAGAATATTTAACATCTCTGCTATTTTAAAAATGCAAATTCAATGGCACTAAGATTCCAAAACACTCCAGAAAAAATAACTATCTTCAAGAAGTCAAAGAATAACAAATGCTGGCCAAACTGGTTAAAAAAAAAAAAGAAAGAAAGAAAGAAAGAAAGAAAGAAAGAAAGAAAGAAAGAAAGAAAAAAAGAAAGAAAGAAAGAAAGAAAGCCTCTCCCTTTCTGGTGGTAATGTAAACTGGAAAAACCATTACAAAAATCAGTATGGAAACTTCTCAGAGAACTAAAATTAAAAGTTTCATAAGAGGGCTATTTCACTTCTAGGTATCTGCCTTATAAAGCTAAAGATATCACATTACAGTGACATATGTGTAAAAATATTAACGGCAGTGCAATTCATAATAACTAAATCCTGGAAACAGCCACCAGCAGATGACTGGGTAAAGAAAATGTGGTATCTTTATTTAATGAAATATTAGCTATAAAGCAGCATAAATTCAAGACATTTGTAGGAAAATCTATTCACCTGGAAAATATAACATGGAGTGAAATAAATTGACACAAAAACTTAAATACTACAATATATCTCTCATTTGAGTAAAGCAAAGTACAAACAAAAAATATAATAAAGGCTATATTTTCAGTTTTATTCTTAGGTAGTTATTTATTTCATAATATTTTATATTTTATATTGTATTTTTATATGTGGAAATGCAATTGATTTGCTTCTACTAAACTTTCTATTTCATTTACTAATTACAATAAACTACATTTTTCAGTTTTTTACATTGATTAACTTTGAACAAAATCCAACTTATTTATTTTGAATAAATACTCAATTTCTTTATTTACTGATTTATATTATATTGATTGTAAATTCTGATAAATGCTAAATACAAGTTTTTCCAATACAAACCTATCTTCATAAATATCTGGTTTTGAAAGAAAATGTCTCATGGCATCATGTTTTTCATGAATTTTGTTTTGCTTTTATTGTTTTTTGTTAATTTTTATGACATAAAAAGTTATGTTTCTATTTTGTCATTTTTATGAACAAAAAAGTTTATTAACCTTATGCATTTCTAAGATAATCATGGAACTATTATGTTTTTGTTAATGCAAAATGCATTGTTTAATTTTTACACAAATTTAAATTCGACATATATTAGTAGAGATGACATGATAATATCAAAGGTTTTTATATCATCATTAACACAGACTATTAGCTCAAATTTTTCCTCTCATAATACTTTTGGCAGTCTAGAAACAATTAGTTTAGAATTATTAGTAAGAATAAATATGGCTAGAGACTGGGTGGCCAGAGTGAGTGTCCCTCCACAATCCAAAGTCTCAGAGTTTAAGATCATTGCTTCCAGTGGTCAAGGAGCCTCCAAGGTTCCTGCAAAACTGGACAGGCTCTGTAGGTCTTGGGCCTGCATGCCCCACCCAGAGTGACGCTGTCTCACTCCAGGGACCTGGGCAGCAAGACTCCCAGGAGCTGAGGGCATAGAAGAGGATTTCCAACAGGCCCAGAGGAAGCCTTGGGATAACACTTGAAACAAGGAAAGATAGGAAAATGACAAAATGAAAGACCAAAATAAAAATCTCAAACCTCCAACCCATCCCAAGAAACCTCAGGAGCTATGTACATAGAAGAAAATATATTCCATACACCTGAAATACATGAAATAATAGCAACTGAAATAAAGAAGCAACACTGGGAAGCTTTAAAGGAATTCAAACTAGAAATAATCTCCCAGGTAAAAGAAGAAATGATAAAAGAAATGAAAGAGATGCTGACCATATCTAAAGAAGAAACAGTTAAAAATTAGAGGAACAAAAGAAAAAAGGTAGAATCTCTGGATGAACAATATAAACAAACACAATACATGAAGCAGATTCAAAGAGATGTACAAGAAATCAAAAATTCCATTAAAAGTAGTCAAAACTGCATCAATGAAAGTGAAGAAAGAATTTCAGACCTCAAAGACAAGATTGCTGCTAGTGAACAGGAAAGGTAAGATCTTTAAAAATAACAAGGAATCAGGAAATAACAATTCAACAGCTGCAAGATGATGCAAAGAAAAATGACATAAGATTGATAGAGATAAATGAAAAAGAAGAGAATAACACAAATGATATCAAGAGTCTATTTACAGAAGTAATAGCTGAAAATTTTCCAAACATGAGAATGGAAACTGACATCAGATCAGAGCAGCATATAGAAATCAAAATAGCCATAAGGAAAATACACTCAGACATATAATAATTACCATCCCAGAAATTCAACATAAGAATAGAATATTAAAAGCTGTCAGAGAGAAAAGACAGATCAACTATAAAGGAAAACCTATCAGAATCACAACAGAATCCTCAGCACAAACAATAAACTCAAGAAGTGCATGGAATGAAGTATTTCAGATCCAAAAGGAAAATGATTTCCAACCTAGACTGATGTACCCTGCAAAAGTGTCCTTCAAAATTGATGGAGAAATAAGATACTTCCATGTCAAAGAACAGCTGAAGAACTTCATGATTGTAAAGCCAACCCTGCAAAGAATACTGAAAGACTGGCTAGATACACATAGAATTAAAACCACTAAGCAAGACAGACAAGTAAACAGAGTGGAAAGATAAAGATGCAACAGCAGAAAGATAATATGTCAACAATAAACCAGTATATAACAGTTATAACCATTAATGTAAATGGTCTCAATGCACCAATTAAAAGAAACAGACTGGCAGAATGGATCAAGAAACAACATCCAACCATATGCTGTCTAGAAGTAACCCATCTAACCCAAAAGGATACTCACAGACTGAAAATCAAAAGATTGAAAACAATATTTCATGCATCAGGACTCCCCCCCCCCACAAAAAAAGCGCGGGTAGCTATTCTGTTTGCAGACAGTGTGAACTTCAAAACAAGAATGATCAGAAGAGATAAAGAAAGTCATTACATACTGGTTAGGGAAAAACTTCAAGAGGAATAGATAGCAATCAAATATATATGCACCAAATTCCAGAGCACCTTGTTATATAAAGCAAGTATTAATAGAAATGAAAAACCAAATTAGCAAAAATACAATTACAAAAGGAGACCATAACACACCATTGACAATGAGGGACAGATCAACCAGAGGGAAAATCAGCAAAGGAATAACAGAACTGAATCACATTCAGTTCAACAGAACTGTGAACAAAAGGACTTGATAGACATATACACAGTGTTCCACCCAACAACATCACAATACACGTTCTCAGCAGTACATGGGACATTCTCTAAAACAGACCATATACTCACCCACAGAACATATTTAAATAATGCAAAAGAATTGAAATTCTCCCATGCATGTTATTGGATCATAATGCCATGAAACTAGAAATTAATGATAAAAGAAACTGCAAAAATCCCACAAACACATGGAAATTGAATAACACACTCTTGAGCAATCAGTGAGTCACAGGGGAAATTAAAGAACAAATTAAACAATATCAACAAGCAAATGAAAATACAAGTACAACCTCCCAGAATCTGTGGGATGCTATCAAAGCTGTCCTCACAGGAAAATTTATTTCACTGAGTATCCATGTCAGGAAAACAGAATGAATAAAAATGAATAACCTAATGCTACAACTCAGACATTTAAAATAAGAAGAGCAAGTGAACTGCAAACCAAAAGAAAGGAGGAAATTTTGAAAATCAGAGCAGAAATTAATGCAATACAGACTAAGAAAACAATCCAAAGAATGAATGAATCAAAGAGTTGGTTCTTTAAAAGAATAAATAAAATTTATAAGTCCCTAGCCAAACTTACTCAAAAAAAGGGAAGAAAAATTTCAAATTCCTGCAATAAGGAATGAAAAAGGTGAAATCACTACAGGCTCTAGAAATACAGATCATCAATACCTGTTTTGAAAACCTCTACTCTCATAGGTTTGATAACACAGAAGAAATAGACAGATTCCTAGAAACATATGAAGTACCAACGGTAGGTAAAGAAGATGTAAAATTGCTGAATAATAACTACCATTCATGAAATTCAAAATGTAGTTAAATCCTTACCTACAAACAAGAGCCCAGGCCCTCATGGATTCAATGTAGAATTCCACAAGAAATATAAAAACTTAATGCTGACACTCCTCAAACATTTCCATGAAATCAAAAGGGAAGCAATTCTTCATAAGACATTCCTGGAAGTAAATATTATTCTACTACCAAAACCTGAGAAAGACAAAACTAAAAAAGAGAACTGCAGGCCAATCTCCTTAATGAACACAGATGCAAAAATCCTCAATAAAATATTGGCAATAGGATGCAGCAAATCATCAAGAAGATTATACACCATGAGCAAGTGGGATTCATCCCAGCCATGAGGGATGGTTCAACATATGTAAATCAATAAATGTAACCCACCATATCAATAAAGCCAAAAGTAAGAATCACATAATCATTTCTATAGATGGAGAAAACACTTTTGATAAGGTAGAACATTCATTCATGATAAGATCCATATAGAAAATTGGAATAGATGGTCTTTACCTCAATATGATAAAGACCATCTATGACAAATTAATAGCCAGTGTCATACTAAATGGCCAAAACCTGAAAGCCTTTACATTAAAATCAGGCACAAGACAAGGATGTCCTTATCACCGCACCAGTTTAGTATAGTACTTTAGCAATACTAACCAGAACAATGAGACAAGAGAGAGAAATAGAAGGGTAAAGATAGGAAAAGAGGATGTTAAATTATCATTATTTGTGGATGACATGATACTCTACATAGAAGACCCCCAAAACTCCATTGAAAGACTCCTAGATATAATAAATAAATTCAGCAATGTAGCTGGATGCAAAATCAACACTCAAAAATCAATAGCACTCCTATACACTAACAACAAAATCACAGAGAGAGAAATAAGAGAAGCCACACTCTTCACACTAGTAAGCAAAAAAATGAAATATTTAAGAATTACTCTTAGAAAAGAAGTGAAAAACCTATACAGGGAAAATTATAATACACTGAACAAAGAAACTGAAGATGATCTCAGAAAATGGAAAGACATCCCTTGCTTATGGATAGGAAGAACAAGCATTGTGAAATTGTTTGTTCCCAAAACTCTTATACAAAACTCTTATACAGATTCAATGCAATCCCAATAAAAATACCATCAGCATACCTTATAGATCTAGAGAAATCACTCCTAAAATTCATCTGGAGCGAGAAGAGACCTAGAATAGCAAAGACATTTCTAAGCAGCAAAGGCAAGGCAGGAGGCATCACAATCCCTGACTTGAACTTATACTACAAAGCAACTGTATGGTACTGGAATAAAACAGACTTGAAGATCAATGGAATAGACTAGAAGATACAACCACAACTACAAACACACTCAACCAACTTATCTTTGATAAAGGGGCCAAACATTCACTGGAATAACCTCAGCCTCTTTAATAAATGGTGTTGAAAAAAACGGGCGCTCTATATGCTGAAAACTAAAACTAGACCCATGCCTAAAACCATGTACTAAATTAAAATCCAAATGTATCAAAGATATGAATATTAAACAGAAACACTAAATCTATACCTTGAAGACATAGGGCTAGAGAGAGAATTCACGAACAGGAATCATATCGCATGGGAAATACTTCCCCGAATCAATAACTGGGATCACATCTTTAAAAAGTTTCTGCATGTCAAAAGACATCTCCAGCAGAGTGAAAAGAAAACCCACAAACTGGGAAAAAATCTTAGTGAACTGTCCCTCAGACAAAGGACTTTTGTCTAAAGCATATAAAGAATTTTCAAAAATCAGACCCCCAAGATTCAAAGATCCAATCCAAAAATGGGCATATGAGATGAGTATACACTTCTCAGCTGAAGAAATACAAATGGCAATAAATACATGAAAAAATGTTCCTCATTATTACTCATTAGAGACATGCAAATTAAAACCACACTGAGATTCCATATCAGTCATGAAAGAATGGCCAGGATCAAAAAAACTACCAACAACAAATGCTGGAGAGGCTGTGGGGAAAAAGGAGCTCTCCTGCACTGTTTGTGGGAGTGTAGACTGGTGCAACCATTGTGGATATCAGTCTTGAGATTTCTCAAAAAGCTGGGATTGGAAGTCCCATTTGATCCAGCTATTCCACTTCTAGGCATATTCCCTGAAGAACTGAAATCATCATACCACAGTGATATATGTGCACCCATGTTTATAGCAGCATAATTTTTAATATCCAGCTCTTGAAAACAATCTAAGTGTCCATCAACTGAGGAATGGATAAAAAAGATGTGGTATTTTTATCCAATGGAGTACTACTCAGCTACAAAGCTGATCACAATGAGATATTTATAAGTAAATGGACACAGCTTGAAATCATGCTCATAAGCGAAATAAAACAAACTCACGTATATAAATACCGAATAGTTTTCCTAGTTTAACAAATGGTAAGAATACATACAAGTATGTAGTAATCATGATTCCCAGTATATTGCTTTGAAGCCTTATAATGTTTTCATTCATTAGTTGGAATGGTTTTACTCTTGGTTGTTTGATTTTATTGTCTGTGATGGTATGAATAGGTATTTTGAAGAAAACAAGACATTATAATAGCCAGTGCTGATTTAATATCATCTTGTATTGAAGTCCCACCAAGCTTTTGTTCTTCTGTCTTCATTGGTTTTATCAGGTTGTATTTTAATGGATTTTATTATATGTGATAGTATAAACAAAATTTTTTATGGACAAGGAGATAATATAGTAACCATTGTTCATTTTTCTATTAGTTGGTTCTGAATACCCTGTAATACTTTCATTCTCTTGAATGGCTTTACACTGTCTTGGTATGTTTGATACTAAAATGTATGAAAGTATACTCAAATATTTCAAGGAAAGAGACATCATGGTAGCTACTGTTATGTCCGGTTGTCCTGTGGTAAAACACTATGTTGCTTAAGTTGTTTTGTTCTGACCTGCTTTGTTATGTTCTCTTTAATTTTAATCTTTTTTAAATAAAAAAGAATAAAAGTGGATAGATATAAAAGAAATAAGGAAAAGAGATTTTTTGCTACACACAAAACTTTTTCTCTAAAACAATATCAAATTGGCTTGATATTCAAATTTAAGATATTGAAAAATACTTTGTCTATTTTGTATTGTAACATCTGTACACAATAAGTATTAATTTATTATAACATGCACATTATAACATCTGGCAAATTATACTATAACTGAATAATTTGATAAGTGCATTGAACTGCAGTGTACATTCTGAGCCAAATGTTTAAGGTGTTCTCATGGCATTCTTAGTTTTAGTAATATCTTGAAAATTTTCGTATGTTTTAGAGCAACAGCTAAAGGACAATCATTTATGATATGTTAAATTACCCATCATATTAGATCTTATTGTAACACTGGTAGTACACCCAAGATTGAAACATGCTTTTTTAAAGTTGTGAACACAATAGTTCTGAAAACGCAATCTCCCTCGTCACAGAAAACCTACACTCTTTTAGTAATATAGATAGTGAGGTGGAGCAAGAGAAACTGCATAAAGAAAAGACTGAGGGAATTCCTTACTTTTAACCTTTGAAGAAGAGTATAAGTGTTCTCTCTTCTCCCTACTCCAAGGTAAATAATTCTTACCTTTATCAAGGTCAGAAGATTGTCCTCCAGAATTAGGTCTTGAAGTCATACTCAACGCGAGTAGTGTGTTTCTGGAATGACTTGGACAGTATTTTGGAATGGAATGGGACTTTGGAATGTTTTGTTTTAAATAATCTGTCATAATCTTTCCCTAATGTGCTGTAAAATAGTCAAATTCATCCTTTGTTGCTTTTTCATTACTATTAAATTCAGTAGGAATGTGGGTCACTAAAATTATATGCCTAATTGAATATTATATAAGTTTAGTTTTGCTTTTTCTATTGTACAAGAATATTTCTTGTGGTTTAATCTCATTTCAGGTAAGTTTACCTGATAAAGAGACCGTTATGGAAAATTGGGGTTCATACTCCAGATAAAGCAATAAATAAATTTAACTGGACTATCTTAAATACCATAAATACATGTCAGATATATAGAAGTATGACTGTCAGTATTTCAGGTGTTTAAGGAAAAGGAATATTATTCAAATCTATCGTATGAGGCAAACAGCTAATAACTGAAATTTAATTATGAAGTACTGCTATGTATTTAATGTAACAGTAGTATTAGAAATAAAATTATCCAAGAAACACAAGAAATAATACAGAGTAATAAGTGACAATAAATAAAAAGAAAAATTTACTTAAGAAGAAATTCATTTTCTGGTACATTATTAACTGAATTACAAATCTACCCCAGTTCTTCTGTGAAGGTTTTTCCTTCCAGAAAGATGATGCAGTTGGGAAATAGCCTCTCTGAGATTTGGTGTCCAGATACTGAAATATTGCAATGTGAGGAGAAGAAGGAGGGAAGTGGGTCCCTAGGACTCAGGAAGGACCTGAAGTGAGAATTGTAGCCCACAGGAGTAACAAGAAAGAAAGGAAGAAAGAAAGAAAGAAAGAAAGAAGAGAGAGAGAGAGAGAGAGAGAGAGAGAGAGAGAGAGAGAGAGGAAGGAAGGAAGGAAGGAAGGAAGGAAGGAAGGAAGAAAGAAAGAAAGAAAGAAAGAAAGAAAGAAAGAAAGAAAGAAAGAAAGAAAGAAAGACTTCAAGGAAGAAAAAGGAGGTAAGAAGAACCACTTTATCCTTGAGCCTGGACTCACTGCATAGGAGGGGTGGCTCAAACCTGCACCTGTGCAGTGACTACAAGTGACCCCAAAGGCCCCCACAGAGAAGCACAGGTGGAACGAAGTACTGGACACCATAAACTGCATGGCTGGTGAGTCATTTTGATTCAGACATCTCCAAAGAAAGGGTGGTTCAAGAGCCATATTGAAGAGGAGTCATCAGACTGGGACTCAGAACAAATGCTGGCTGTATCTAGGAGATCCCAAATGGTTTCAAGCCTGGAGGAGGCACACATACTGATTGAGGCTGAATGGGTATGATTCCAGACACCCACACATCAGACAAAGTAAAGTGCAGGCTTTCTGGGATTATCCATGACCCACTGTAGAACTACTGCTGGCTTGCTGGGATTAATCATCATAGACCTGGACTGTTGCCCACGCTGTCTACCAGTGACAGTGGAGACACCCCAAAGTGAATTCTTCTCTCGTCATTTTTTATTCTTATTTCTTTCTCACTCTTCTTGTTTTTCTTTTATTTTGTTCATTAATCATTGTTTGTTCCTGTTTTTCTGTACTATGGACATGGTCTCTAGCATTTTTTTATTATTGTTCTGTTCTGTTCATGTTTGTATTTCTTCATACTCTTTACTTCTTGTCTTCTGCACCAGTTTCCCAAAGTTTTTGTGATGCTCATTTGTTCTCCAGCACAGTTTCTAATCTCTCATTTCTCTGTTTTTCTCCAAAACCTCTTTTAAATTGTCTCCCCTCATAATAAAATTGCTTATTTACTGCAAAAAATTGTCTAATTCATTTTTTATTTGTTGTATAACCACAGTCTAGTTCATACTGTTAAAAGAGGCAATTTAATATTGCATTTTCTAGCCTGTGTTTGATGCTATTGTTGTTGCTTATGGGATCAGTTTAGGCAAAGTGACGTCATTGTTCTAACGAGTTGATTTTCCTGATATGTCAAAATTGAGTGTGTATAGGGATCTCAAAAAAAATACTACATGTACAGGGTTCACAGAAAAAAAAAAAAATCCTACAGGCCATTGCCAAAGAACCACAGGCTAAGCCAAGTAGGAAGTAACTTTTCATTCACATAATTAAAGACATTGGATCTTGCAACAAACTTGAAAGTCAAAAGCCAGCTACACCTGGAAGTCACCTCTGAGAAGTTCCAAAAGGTTCTAAATACTAGCAATAAAACTAGTCATAATAGTCAATTAAGAAATATCAACTCAGTAAGTAAACTTAAAGGAAGAGAGTGACACACAAAGAGAGAGACAGCGACAGAGACAGAGACAGAGATAGAGACAGAGTAAAAGAGATATAAAATGAGAAGACACTTAAACAAGATGGAAATCCAAATATCCATCTCACCAAAGGCAAACCAAGGGGCAATGAGGTGTAACAATCCAAGTCGCCTGCCTGAACTCTTTGGGGTGGTAGTGTGGAAGACAAATGAATGAGACTCTAGAAAAAATCAGATTAGAAATAATTTCTCAGATAACCACAGGGATACAGTGGTCATACTGAAAAAAATATGTACTATATTTTAAATTCCATTGAAAATATGTGCAACAGAATAAATCAATGTGAGGACAGAATTGATGTAGAAGGCAGACACACAATTAGAGATCATGAAAAGTTTCTTAAATATAGCAAGGGATCATGAGAAATAAAGCCATCAGTTGGATGTGAAGAACAATACAAGATTGATTAGAATCAATGAAAAAGCAGGAGATAGCAAAAATGACATAAAATCCCTGTTCGCAGAAATCGAGGCAGAAGGCTACCCTCGTGGGGAAAAAGAATTTGACATACAGATAAATGAGGTATACAACATTCTATTTAGCAATGATCAAAAAAACTCTACAGCAAGGCCAATAATAGTCAAGATTCCAGAAATTCAGCATAAGAATAGAATATTAAAAGCTGTTAGAGAAAAGCAGCAAATCACCTATGAAGGAAAACCCATTAGAATCAGACAATTCATAAACCTTTAAGTGAAGGAAAGCTTGAAATATTTCAAGCCCTAAAAGAAGATATTTTTTAACCCAGATTGATGACCCTATAAAATGATCTTTCAAATTTTCTGGAGAAATAAGATACTTCCATGACAAAGGACACCTGAAAAAACATGCATGAACACCAAAGCAACAATCCAAAAACATTAAAAAAAAAAACACTGGCATAATAAAAAAACAAGATCCAGTTATACACTATATAAAAGAAACACATGTAATTGAGAAAGAAATTCATGAACTGAATGTCAAAGAAAGGTAAACAATACTCCATATGATAGGAACCCCAAAAGAAGCAAGTATGGCTATCCTATTTTAAGACAAAGATGAATTCAAGCCAAAACTGATTAAGAGAGATAAATCATGTTTCTATATCTTTGTAAAGAGAGCCATCCAAGGGGAAACAATAACAATCATAAATATACATGGAACAAATACCAATGCTCCCAACTATTTAAAATGTTAACATACGTGAAAAATAATAGCTGATGTAATTGTAAGGGGGGGATTCCACTTTCACAAATAGATAGATTAACTAGACAAAAAATCTACAAAAAAGTACCAGAACAGAAACAAGTCTGTGAATAAATTGACTCTGTATATCTACAGAGTGTTCTATCTCACAAAACAGACAACACATTCTCTAAGTTGCAAATGGAAAATTCTCCAAAATAAACAATATACTAGCTCATAAAACGCGCTTAAGTAAATGCAAAGGAACTGTAATTAATCAGTATATATTATCAAATCATAGTACAATAAAATTGGAAATCAATGAGAAGAAATTCATAAACACGTGGAAATTAAATAGTATCCTTCTGAACAACCAATGGGAAATAGATGAAATTTAAGAAGAAATTAGGCAGTTTCTACAATTAAATGATAATACCAATACATCATATTGAAATTTATGAGACATAATGAAAGCAGTCCTACAAGGAAATATATACTGGTGAATACCCATATCAGGAAGATTGGACAAGCACAAATAAATGACTTAATGTGGAACTTTAAGATTCTAGAATAAAGAAGACCAAGGCAAGCCTAGATCTGACATGTGGAAGGAAATTATGAAGATCAGATCTTAAATTAATGCAACTAAAACTAAGAAATAATGCAAAGAATAAGTTAATTGAGATGGTTCTTTGAAAGATTAAAAAACGATGAACACTTAGCCAACCTTATCAAAAAAGAAATGACTCAAAACCTGCAATTAGCAATGAAAATCATGAATTTACAGCAGATCCTGCAGAAATTAAGATTGTCTGTAAATATTTCAAGAACTTGTATTCTCATAAGATGGAAACTGCAGGAGAAATGGACAGATTCCTAGATACATAAAATTACCAAAGCTGAAAAAAGAAAGATATGAAAATTATACATGAATTAATATCAAGAAATGAAATTGAAGATGTAATTAAAAACATACACACAAAGAAAAACCCTGACAAATTCACTGGTAAACTATACAAGAAATTCAGAAAAGATCTAATTCTGCTGATTCTCAAACCCTTAAATAAAACTGAAAGGGAAGAAATGCTCCCAAATTCATTCTTGAAAGCAAACATTACCTTGATATCAAAATAAGAGAAACACACAACTGAGAAAAACCACAGGCCAATTTCCCCAATGAACATGGACGCAAAAATCTTCAATAAGATACTGGCAACAAGAATGAAACAAATCATTCAGATTATACAACATGATTATGTAAGAGTCATCCCAGGGATAAAGGATTGGTTAAACATTAGTAGATCAAGAAATGAAACCCACCATGTTAACAGAGCCAAGGACAATGATCATATGATCATCTCAGTAGATGCAGAAAAAGCATTTGATAAAGTCCAACATCCATTCTTGATTTAAAAAAAAAATCCTATAGAAAACTGCAATAGATAGTCTTTATCTCAATCTTATAAAAGCCAGATGTGAAAAATCAACAGTGGACATCACACTAAAAGGACAAAAACTAAGAGCTTTCAGTATAAAAATCAGGAACAAGACAATGATATCCACCAACATCCTATTCAGCATATTTCTGGAAACATGAGCCAGATAAATTTGACAAGAGAAAATAATAAAAGCAATAAGGATAGGAAAGGAAAAAGTGAAACTGTCCTTATTTGCAGATGACATGATACTCTACACCAAAAGTCTCCTAGATTTCATAACCAGATTCAGTAGTGCAGCTGGATTCAAATTCAGCATTCAAAAATCACTAGCATTCCTGTGCATGAATAAGAGAGGAAAAGAGAAATTAGGGAAACAAAATCTTTCACAATAGCACTCAAAACAGTACAACACCTAAGAATCAATCTATTGAAGGATATAAAATTATCTACACAGAAAACTATAGTACTTGGAGAAAAGAGATCTAAGAAGATGTCAGCAAATGGAAAAATATGCCTCTCTCTTTAGTAGCAAGAAGTAAGATAGTTAAATTTGTTATATATATAATGCAATCCTGATCACAATTCCAACAGCATATCTTTCAGAATTAGAGAAAAGAGTCCTAAAATTTACATTCAACCAGAAGAGACCTAGAATACTAAAGACAATTGTGAGCAACAAAGGCAAGGCAAGGATCATCGCAACCCTCGACTTGAAATTATACTACAAAGCCACCATGATTATTAAAAAAAAATAAAACAAAACACCATGTTACTGAGAATAAAACCAAGAATGAATAAAACAGATTAGATGATGCAGAAGCAACTCCAAGACATATAATTGGTTTATCTTTGACAAAGGTGCCAAACACTTTCACTGGAAGAAAGAAAGCCTACTTAATAAATAGTGCTGGACAAACTCTGTTTCTATATGCTAAAGATTAATACTAAAGCCATATCTTTTGCCATGCACCGAATTAAAATTGAAATGAATCAAAGATCTGAATATTGAAACAGAAATACTAAGTCTGCTGGAAAATAGAATGAGTAGAGCTCATGAGCCATTGGTGTAGGCAAAGACTTTATACATAAAATTCCAATCACACAAGAACTGTCGCAAAGAATAAACAACAGGCGTCTCATCTCATCAAAAACGTTTTGCACAGCAAGAGAAAGCACCAATAGAGTGTAGAGATAATGCATGATGTGTGAGAAAAATTTCCAACTGTTGCTTCATAAAAGAACTACTATCTACTATCAAATAAAGATTTGAAAAAAAAATCAGATGTTCTAAACTTAAAGATCTGATCCAAAGTTGAGAATCTGAAATACACATTTCTCAGATGAAGTAGAAATAGCGCATAAATATAGGAAAAAATGTTCAACATCATTGGTTACTCGACAAACGCAAATTAAAATAATACTGAGATTGCATCCCACCTCAGGAAGAATGGCTAGTATCAAGAAATCAACCAACTACAAACACTGAAAGAACTGTCAAGAAAAAGGAGCTCTTATTTTATTGGACTTTAGACTGGTGCAACCACTGTGGAAATCTGTATAAAGATTCCTCAAAATACTAGACCTACATGTTCAGTGAAACTCAGCTACTCCCCTTCTTTGTATCTTCCTGAAAAAATTAAAAGCATCATGCCTCAGTGATAAATGCACACCTGTGTTTGTAGATGTACAGTTTGTAATAGCTTAATCTTGAAAACAGCCTAAATTCCCATCACCTGGTGAATGGATAAGGAAATGTGGGATTTTTTAATATAGTGGAGTACTACTCTGCCATAAAGAAGGGTAAGCGTAAGATATCTCTAGCTAAATGGATGGACCTTGAGAACAAATCCTTAAGTGAAATAAAGCAGACACTTCATTGTTTCTGTGATGTGAAAAACCAAAAGTGTATGTAAGGACCAAAATGCATAATAGACATTATAAAATAGAAGAGAAATATTCAAAAAAGAAGAGGAACTAGAGAGGAGTGAGGGAATAAGCAAGAAAGGGAAAAATGAGAAAAGAAGGGAAAAGTGAAAGCTGAGGTCTGTAAATAAGGAAAGGAAAAGGGACTGCAGAAGTAGGGAAATGGGGAAAAAGAATCAAGACATATCTGTTCAGATACAAATTCCCTGTGATAAATATGATCGTTATGTACATACATCTAACATGTATCGATAAATGTACTTAATGAAAAGAAAAGAGATCAATGTTAATCTAGACTATATAAAGAGTTCAAAAACATTGGACCCTTTAAAGGTTCAGTTCAAATAATGGACAATTGAAATGAATAGACACTTGCCAAAATATGAAGTCAAATGAGCAATAAATACATGAAACAATGCTCAGCATCGCAGGCCACTGGAGACATGCAAATGAAAGCAACAGTGCGACTTTGTCTCACTCCCTAGGGAGTGGCAATCAATCATCAAGAAATAAAGCGAGACGGCAGTGTAAAGGAAGCCTCCTACATTGTTGGTGGTAGTGTAATCAGTACAGCCACTGTGGAACTCGGTAGGGCATTACCTCAAAATACTAAAAAGGGAAATTTGAATCAGCTCAGCTTTTTTCCTACCAAATATCTTCCTGAAAGATTGAAAGACATGATGCTACAGTGACACGTGCATTGGTAATGTTTACAGCAGCAAAGTTCATCATAGCTAAACCTTGGAAGCAGCGTATACACCAACAGATTAATGAAGAAAATATGGCATTTATACACAATGGGCTGCTATTCTGTTATAAAGAAGGGTAGATTTGAGTCACTTGTAAGAAAATGAGTATACTTTGAGTCCATAATGCTAAGTGAAATAAACTAGACACACAAGCCTAAGTACCACGTGACTTCTCTCATATGAGAAATTCAAAGTACACATGAGCAAAAGAAAAGACAGATACAATGGCATCTTGGTTTAGAAACTATTTATTTTATGATTTTGGAGAAGGTGGCTGTGGTCTTGCTTGTCACCTGATGCAGAATTCTCCAACAGAAGCAAAATTTAACCAAGCACTCTTACTGGTGAACTGGTTGTTTGCAAACAGAATAACTCACAAATCACAGTATTGCTGCTAAAGAAAACAGAGATAGACATACTGCAAACGGGAAAGGGAACATGAGGCAGAGGAGGGCAAGTGGGTAGGAATTAAAGGGAGGACAAGAAGAGTTAGATGTGTCACATGCGTGCACCAAACATCCACCGTGAAAGCAGTCACTATGTAGCACAGATACGTGCTAAGAGAAAAATTGTTCAATAAAATTTAACTAAGTAAAATGTTTAAGAATGAATGACTCTGAAAACTGAATGTATGATATTGTTAAAAATTAGGAAGAGAAATAGGTTGGGAAACACAGATGTATCGATTTTTATATGTGATACATTTGTTGTAATTCTAAAGTAAAGCAAAACTTCCAAATAAAAAGCTAGAAGGATCACAAGAAATATCTAAAGGGTTTCTAGAGTGAAAATGTAAGTATAGAAATATCCAATTCAAAGACAGCACTTAAAATGTCAAAATACAGTGGGACAATCAGTGGAGCACATAACTCGACATAACAGAAAAGCTTAGAGAAGAATCAGCAAAATCAGTGTAAGGGTAAGTATACAAGACGCAGATTCTTAAGATTTTGAATCACAATTGCTAAAGACAAAAATAAAGTTATAAAAATATTAACACAATGAACTTTTAAAGCAAGATATTTAAAGTGCATACCTTGTTTTACTAAAGCCTTTTAGCCGAAAACAAATACAGTTCATCAAAGAACAGTGGGAAAAGTTCTCAAGAATAGAACACAGTATGGCATCATAACTGCTGAACTATTACATGGCAGAAAAGATTCTGACTAGATGGCTCATTGGAAGGTGTGCCTCAAGGCACACGTCATATCATGGATATGACGTTGGGGTTGGGAATAAAGTTCAGCGGCATAAACACTTGCCTAGTAAGAGTAAGGTCCGAGTTTGATTCCAAGTACCAAAAAAAGACTATTATGTTATGGAACCCACAGCGGTCTAGGTAAAGTGAATTTATGAGCAGTGAGATTTCCTTGTGGAAAGAACACAAGTTAAAAAGTCAGAACTCATTTAGATTTCCCATGTAGGTAAGATTGGTAGAAATGAGACTGGAAAAGTTCAGTGTGAGTCCTGAACAGACTTCTCTCCTTTGCTAAGGAGTTTTGGCTCTACCCTGACGGTTGTGAGGAAACATGGGTAGAATTCACACGATTCATGGAGTCACGTCAGGAACATGGTGTCATCACATGAAAAAAGAAGTTATGAGACAAAGAAGCACTTTTAGAAGGCCTGTGTTTTCCGTGAAGTATGAAATTGTAAGATTCTAAACTAAAATTTTCATCAGGTGGAAACAGAATAAGTAGGTTGTACAAAGAGGGTAAATTGGATGATCACGAGGGATTCGTGTAACCTCTCTGGCAAGGTATGTCAGAGCTCTAGGGTGTTCGCAAAGGTAGAAGCTTTCTGTGAATGATATTCTACTTTTAAGAAACTGCTTTTGGCCTGCCGTTGGCCTTGGCAGAAACCTAAAATCCTGCAAAATGCATCGTCAATGGACTGGGTGATAAGTGACGTGGAAAGCCACAAATATGTAATGTGTAAGCTGCATTTCATCTTGAAAGGGAAGTGATGTGTAGTGATATTTCTCACTTTTCATGGCTCAAATATGCATAAATTTTAGTCACCATGGTTTAGTTAAACACTAGTCCTCTAATTAAGTATCATGATTTATTAAACTTGATTAATTGTATGATACACAATCTTCATTGGCAGCATTTCAATCCATAATGGACTTTACAAATAACACACAAAAATCATATTCTGTAACCAGTTACGCCACTTTCCTTCGACACCCATTGACAGTTGGGTCACTGAGTTATTCAGATGATGCTTTAATAAGAGAGAAAACAGTGATATTGCATCTTCCGCTTCCACTGAGAAAACTATGTGATTATTGACAGCAATTGATAACTAAAGGGGAGTCAGCCAGGGCCGGGGATACAGCTCAGTGACGCATTCCCTGCCTGGCAAGCATAAGGTCCCAGATTTGAAATCTGGTACAAAATAATATTTTTAAAAAAGAAGGAATCAGCCAACCAAGATAAAAACATAAGAAAAAAATGAAAAGTAACTTTCACACATATGAAAGTTGAGTGAGATATAGATTTACAGGAAGAGATATCTGAAGGTCAACTTTGCTATCAATGGAGAGAACCTGAGCAGAACCAGGGAAATTCAGCAAAGGTGAAGCAGTAGGAAAATGGGAAATCAAAAGGACAATGAGGAGGAGGAACTGCGTCCCCAGGGAAATCACAAATTAAAGTAACTTTCAGAGAGACCTCACTGCACCGAACAGGAAAAGTACAAACTCTTGGAAACTGACATAAACTAATAAATAAATAAGTAAAAAATTTTAAAAATGACAATTCACCAAGACATAGTTACTCTACATTTTATGTTCTATGGCATGGGGAAGGTGAGTTTGGACAAATAAATAACACATTTATTTACAACATTTCTAATGTTTAAAATTTGGATAAATTTGATTAATTTAATACTTTTTAATTACTGTTGCAACAATAAGTAACACTGCTATATAATACTGTAAATTTACTATGTATATTATCTTACACATATTTACAGTATAATAAATGTATATTATTTTTACTGTTTTCTTCTGTGTCTGTACATTGTTTCTGTTCCTTGTAGTACATATATTTATTTACAGTATAGTAATTATATATTACCATTTTCTTTTGTTTCTCATAACATTTTACTCAACAATAAAGTATTTAATGTTCTGATGCAAATATTAAGATGATCACAACTCCTTAATCATTAAGATAATCATATCAGAATAATCATAACTTTTCAAACTGATAAGATCAGTTTTTTGTTGGTTTACAGTTACAGTCCTGTACTGTCATGCAAAAATCACCAAGGATTCAAAACCTTCACAGTATTAAAGTTTTGCTGCCCTACTGGGTAAATTACTGGGGAAACTGAGATACCTGCTAAGGACAAAGTTTGGAATAAGCAATGAAAGAATAGAGCAAAAAATAATTATTGCTCTTTGATCAGCTGACAGAAAACACTTACAATACATTGACTAACCGGTTCTTGCATCCACTTTTCCTAACTTTATCTTCATAGATTTACAATCAATGTTAGTTAATTTACAAATTTAAATTTGAGACTATTGAGGTTAACACTGTTATTGAACTCAAGGAAGAATTAGCATCAGAGCTAAGTATATAAGATGTTGAGACTCTTTTGTCTTTGGAAGATGAAAATATTTCATGTGAGTAATCACTGCATCATTTAAAATGGAAGCATGCTGCCTTCTGGTTACTGTACGGAATTAGCCTAAGAAGGAAATAAATGATAAGATCTGAAGTGAGATGAACAAGTTCTGAGTAATTGTGAGTCATTATGGTACAGGACTCATGTGCCTCTTTGCTCTCAGCTGTATAATTCTGGACATTCAATAAATGTCTCCCTGCGGTGGATGCTGGAGAATAGTATTTTGCTCACATGGCTTGACTTTATTCTCTATAATTTCCAAATTTTCTAAGCAGTATGGACTCTGCATCTTCAATTTCTTCCAATCACAAAACCAGTTTCTATATTGGAAGGGGTTGAGGTCTCAGAAACAGTTCTTTAAGGTTTTCACGACTGGTTTCTGAGTCTGTACTGCCAACAGGAGGCACAAGCAAAAAAATCTAAAGATGGAAAAGCAAAGCAGAAGTGACTCTTTTTCATCTTTTCTGTGTTAGAGAGGCTGAAACATCTGTAGCATAAAATTCCACTTTCTATTAAGGCAACAAGGTGCCTGGCAAATAGCACCAAAACTAACACGGAGGGATAAGCACCAACAGACAAACCCCAGCCATATTGCTTCCGGGGCTCTTCAAACTATGTCTGTCTGTGCTCCTGCATTTTTAATTAAGTGGCTTTGCCATCTTTTCCCTACTTTCCGTTTTTCTGAGTAATGATTATTTCAAATTTCTTCACTTGAACAATTCATAATATCTTCTGTGTCTTGGTCAAATAGGACAGGTGAGTACTGGGCTTTGGTAATACTAAATATTGGATTTGGGTAGTAGGCATGAATCATCTAGAACATTGAAGATAACCTTACAAATGGTGTAGGTATGTAGCCAGTAATGTCCAGTGCTGTCTGTACTAGTATCCACAGAGTGAATACTGCAGGGCAAGCGAAGTGTGGGATTTATAATTAGACGCTCATTTTGAACAGACTTTATCTTAACCATAATTTTAGCAATTTCAGATTCCCTTTATCTTAAGAGCAAATTTGACATTGAGCCTGAATTCCAAAACAAAACCTCAGTGATATCTTTTTAAAAACATGAATAAATATTTATAGAGAAACAAAACAACATTTTTTCAGAATTATATAATGAAGAAATGTATTGAGTGATATCAAATATGGAAGAACTATTTTTTGAGTATAGGCAATATGAGAAAAAATCATGTCTGATAAAAAAAGAAGGTCCGAGGATTTAGCCCAGTATCACAAACGCATGCTTGGCAAGCACAAGGTCATGAGTTTGTTGGTTCCGAAAAAAGAAAAGAAAAGATATTCAGAAGGTAGAAAATTAAGTTTCCAGAAGAAGGCGCACTTGATTGACCCCAAGTTCATAGCAAAGAATTGGATCAAATGCAAAAATAGAGCCATTAATTTTGGCAAATAAGAGTTGTTCATTTCTAGTCATCTTTATGAATGAAGGTAGACAGAAGAAAAGGGAAAAAGAAATGGAAACATATTGACATACATTGTGCCTCCACACAAAGCACACCTCCACCCAGCCCTCATTAAAAACCAAGCACAGGGTAAATTGAGGTTGGCCAAGCAAAAGTAATGGAGAACAAAATCAAATTCAGTGATTATAAGAAAATAGAGGTTTCTATACCCACTGAATCGGTTAGCTCAGTAACTATCTATGTCCATATCAAGTATCTGGCTTACATTAACTTGAGACTGTGTTACCATATAGTCTCATGCAATTTTATGTGTCACCTCTAGTATCAACTAATATTTTTAACTTTGTTAATTAAGCATATATTATTGTGTATAAGGTTTTTGAGAACATTTTTCCTATTTTTTTACATATAAGTAGTTGAAAATAAATAATTCTATCAATGTTTAGAGATGTTTTGTGGTATAAATACACTAAATAGGTAACATAGATTCTGTGTTGTGTGGGCCTTTACTACAAGGTTTTAGACATCAGAACTATGTTAGGTATCCATCAGTTAATAATGAACTGATCAACACTTAGTATTTAGAACAACACTAATTTATAACAAGATTTCTCTGTAAGTTTAAGGTCTGAAATGGACTTGAGTAGGCCCCATCTTGAAGGCAGCAATAGTTTTTGACCTTCATCCCTCTGCCTACTTAATTTTTAATAAATTTGGCCCACATTAGTAATGATGGGTAATCATCTCATCTCCCAATTTTTAATTAAATATGTCTAAAAAAATCTCTTTAGCCATGTAGAATAACAAGGGTCATGTTGTGAAATTTTGGTTTAATAGTGATAGTGGTAGTTGGGCAGGGTTTAGTCTGTCACATATGCCTCCCTGATTTTTTGCTGATATGCAAAATGGTATAGATGGAGCAAAAGACACTGATAGAAACATGCTACCAATGAAAAAGCAACAATATGTCTTGTGTATATGTATCTAGGGTACATTTCTGTGCATGTATATGTACATTTTATTTACATGAATATAGAAGAGAGAAGGGGAATATGAGGGAGAGGAAGAGAGAGAGATAAACATTTACTTAACACTAAAGCATTTTAAACCCTCAATCTGCTATTATTTTACACATCCATTTCTGAAAATATTTGCCACTAAAAAAAAGCCCCTATTTCCACCAATAATATTGCAAACCTGGGGAAGGGTATTCAGTAACATAAACACCAGAGGGAATGCACAACAGACAAGGCACGATAATCTTGGGGCCATATGTCATGGTATAGTTCTCCATGAGGGTTGAGAATACTCAGGCTGTGAGTCACATTACTCAATTTTGCATCTTTTGTTTAAGAGGATTGCAGAAATAAATGAACAGGGATCCCGTTAGAGAAGCCAGAATTTTTATTCCTCCCTTTCTACTTACTTCCCTTCTCACATCATCTACAAACAAACAAACAACAGTCTGATATTTACTGTTTTGGGAAACCTTTCCCACCACAATAGAAAAAAATTCAATAATATTAATATATTTAGGAATTTGCAGTGTTTGGCTAGAATGCCTTTATGTACAAAAGAATGTTTTGTTCTCTGTAAAATGATTTTTCCAGATGTCAGTCAAACTTGAAGCTCCTTTTAGGTCCCTAGTTATGGGCATTGAATTTTTTTTTCACTTAACAATAAAGACATGTTATGCACATGTACTAACTCTTCACAATGAATGTAATCATTATGAACTGAAAACATACATATGCTTAATTAATAAAAATTAAATTTTTTAAAAGGTCTTAAAAATTACTAGTACTATTATTGTTACTAATGGTAATAATAGCAATTTAATGATCTAGACACATGGTTTAATTAGATGTGTAATCATTTTTCCTAAAAACAAAAAGGAGGTATTTTCTTTTTATTTATATATGCATACAGTGTACATGCTATGCCTCGCTATACATGCATTGTAAAGGGTTACTTGAGGTGACCTAATTAACATAGCCATCAACTTCTGTTGTTCTCTCTTCATGTATGTGTTGGGGGGGAAGCATCCTTATGTGTGTGTTTCAAAGGTAACTGAGACCTACTTTATTAGCATATTTCACTATACACTGCAGTTTTAGTAACTGTAGTCGTTTGGCTCCTTCAGCTTATGTTTGCCTTAGAAAATCTTTATTTCACCTTAATTTTTAATGGACACTATTACTCAGTATAAACTACTTTGTTGGAAATTTATGTATGTTTTGTTTTTCTTAAGCACTTTCAATGTATTTCTCCCTTTTGGCCTGAAATGTTTCTGCTGAAAGATCTGTATAAACAGTGTCGTGTGGGGTACCTTGTATGTAACAAGCTATTTTTGTCTTGCTCTATTCAAAATACCCACTGTGTCTTAACTGACCATTTTATTAAAATGTGTTTTCCTATGCGTTTTTTTGGATTCATCTTATTTGGTGTCCTTTGGCCATCATAGCCCTGGATTTCCATTTCTTTCTCCAGACATGGAAAGTGTCAGCTATTCATTTCTGAATAATGTTTTGGTTCCTTTTCTGTTGCCAGTTTCATAGTACGTATCAGCTCCCTGTATGACGTGCTTCAGGTCCATTAAACTTGCTTCATTATTTTTTTTATTTCCTGATTTGCAGTAGCCTTTCTTTGAGTTCACTGATTGTTTTCCATGTGCTTGCGTTGCTTTTGAACACTATTTTATGGTAATGTTTTGTTTTGTTTTGTTTTGCTTTGCTTTGTTTTGTTTTGTTTTTGAGACACAGTCTCTCTATGTAGTTCAGACAGGACTTAAATTTACTCTGTACCTCACTGATTTCAGACTCATTGTGATCTTCCTGTCTCAGGCTCCCAAGTACTGGGATTACAAACATGCACTGAATTTTCAGTTCAGCTATTGTATTTTCCACATCTATGATTTCTAGTTGCTCCTCCTTATATATTTGCATTTCTTTTTTTTTTTATTTTGAGAGGATAATATCATAAAACCAGTCAAAGCAAATCAGTGTCAGAGATACAGGACTTCAAAACATCATAAAATCAACAGTAATCACCATAATGCCTTTTGATATCTTCAAAATAGCTGCATATAACTTCACACATAGTAAAACCAAACAGAACATGGTAGAATAAAAGCATCTGTCTGGGACTCCCCACACTTTGTTATGTTGACATCTGATATTTCTATTTGGACACAATAGATATTTCTATTTGGAGACTATTTTTTAGAAAACTTTCTAAAAGGGCAAAATATCTTCATAGTATATAGCTACTTAAAGAGGTATCTCTGTGTACATTGTTTCCTGACTTACTTGTTCCCACTTACCTGTGTTTTTTTTTTATTTCCCTGATGTTTATGACAAGCTTGTAATCACTGGATATTAGTAATTAAACTTATAATCCTATGGCTCAGGCCATTTCCTGTTCTCCCATTAGTGCATAACTTTGTATAGATATTTCTGACAACACAATTTTTATTTCATTGCTATTTTTTTCTATGTGTAGTTATTTTGCTAATGGTTTTTATTATAAACAAAAATAATGTGTCAATTTATCACATTTGTTTATAACAAAACTAACTTTAATAGTAACCTCCTAAAATATTGTTGCATTGTATCATTTCTTCTCTCTCCTGTTTAGTACTGAAAAGTACATCTGTAGGTATTTTATGCTCAACAGCAATACTAATATTAGCCACTTTATTCAATTATTTCTTAAATCAAGTTAGAGAAGTAAATTAGACCCAAAAATATATTTATGTTGTAATTTATCTGGATTTATATTTATCATTGATATTATTGTTGAAATCATTGTTGATAAAAATCATTATTTGTTTTGTTTTGATTTGATTTGATTTTTTTCTCTTTTTGAGACAGGGTCTCACTATGCAGTTCAAGCCGTCCTTGGGCTTACTTTGTAGCCCACCCTGGTCTTGAACTTGCAATAAGCTTCCTGCTTTAGCCTCCCAAGTGCTTGGATTATAGGATTGTACCACCATGCTTGGGTCATTATTTCTTTATATAGATTCAAAATACTATACAGCTTGCCATCATTTTTATATTTCACCTTGAGAGGGTTGCTTCACTATTGCTCATTGGGCAGATTTGTTATGACAACTTCCTTTTTGGTAAGTTTTCTTCATATTGTGACATCATTTCTTTTTCCAAAAAATTTAAATATTTATTCACAGCTATAATGAAACTAGAAATAACATAAAATTATGTATTAAATAATTATTGGAGCATTTTGAACACAAGTTAGAATTAGAATTATTAAAAATGTGAAGAGAAGCTTACATATGTGTACTGGAAATTCTTTGCTTAAACTAGAACAGTGTTGTTATTTAAAAAATAACAACAAAAAACGATACAGTATTTCAAATTAAGTTAATAGGAAATTAACAATGGTTAATATATTAAATATTATTGTTTTCAAAGTAGTTGTTCGTATTACAAGACATAGGCATGCATAACTGATCAAAAAATATAAGCACAATTTTTTTCAATGAACTAAAAGAAATCAGTGGTACAACTATCTTAGCTATATATCAATATCTATAATCTATATACATACAGATATAGATATTTCCTTTTCCTTTCTTTTTTACCTCATTCTTCTATCCCAGTAGTTCTTTCCATGCAAGCAATTTTTTCCATTCCACAGTATCTATTGCACATTTTGGAACTTATTTGCTTTTTCAGTTTCTTCCACCAGGTTTTGCTTTGACTGCTTGGTTTGATAGTACCAAGTTCGAAAGTATTGACAACAACTGTGAAGACAATAAGATTCATTATGATGTCTATTCTGGTTGACTATTATCTTCTTTTAAAGTCTTGTAAGGTTCCACCAAATAAAATATTTACACATGTAATATTTTTTTATTTAAGGAGAAAAAGAAAGAAAAACAGAAAAAGGGTACAAGTTATACAGAATTTCAGAAAAAATAAACAACAGGAAATCACTAGTTAATAGATTACATATTGTTATCTTAGAAATAGTTGCTCAAATCACAGTATCAAAGCATACAAAGTGGACATTCAAACAGTGAGACTGCAAACAGTTCTGTTCAATGATCCAACATAACTCAGTAACATGCTCATCTATCTTATACACTTAAATATATATGCAGTTATATCCTTTAGAGCACTTTCTTTTCCTTTCTTTTGTAAAATGACAATTACACATTTTGGGTTTTATTACTCCCACAGTTCTTATTACTTTTTTTTGAAGAGAGTAAAACCAAATGTGACATGACAGAACAGAGTCAGTCAAATCAAAAGGATGGACATAACAGATAATGTAAAAACAAAATACTAGGTGATCAACAGTGGTTACCATACTGCCTCTTGCTATCTTAAAAAGAATTGCCTATATCATCAGTTATAATAAAATTGAACAAAAGAGTAAAGAATAAAACCAAAACATTGGAGACATTAAAGGACTTTAAAAGAAGATAACCAGAATGGGCGTCATAATGAATCTCATTGTCTTTACAGGTGTTGCCTATACTTTCGAACTTGGTACTATCAAGCAAAGCAGAATAGAGGAAAATCAGTCAAAGCAAGATGGTGAGGGCTATACAGGGTTGCAAATCCAGTTAATAGGAAATCAAAGTGGGTTACTATAATGCATCCTGCTA
This sequence comes from Cavia porcellus, assembly GCF_034190915.1. NCBI lineage: Eukaryota > Metazoa > Chordata > Mammalia > Rodentia > Caviidae > Cavia > Cavia porcellus. The sequence goes on along the minus strand of NW_026947513.1, from coordinate 40,945,771 downwards.
TTTTTTTTATTTTTCCCTTAATTAAAAAGATAAAAATAAAAAGTAAAAAAAAAAAAAAAAAGGAGAATGTCTTAGTTACTTTGTGCTCGTCACTGAGACAAAATACCTGATGTTCAAGTTGGGAAAGGAAAGGTTTATGTCTTACAGTTTTTGGAGGTTTCAGTCCACACTCAGTTGGCTCCAAGACAGGTGGGCATGGTTCGCCTGCAGTTCATGGCAGCTGCAAACAGCAAACAAGAACTGACAAAGAGCAAGACACAGCTTCTTCCTGCCATTACATCACATCCTGGCTCCACCGCTAAGTGGGTGTAGCACTAACCCCATCAATCCAAGCAATAAACAATGAACGAATAACAAATGCACAATTCAAACTCATGAGGCCTGGGGAGCACAGACATAAATCATGACAGAGACTGAGATAAAAGAAGGCATAACAACAAAACAGCGCAGGTCAAAGCATAACCATTTAGGCAAAATAGTGTTTCACCACAAGATATCCTGACATAAAAGTAGTTACCATAGTATCTCTTTCCTTGAAATCTTTGAGTATAACTTCATATACTGTAGCATCAAACATATCAAGACAATGTAAAACCATTCAAGGGAATGACAGTATTACAGGATATTTAGAACCAACTATCACAAAATGTACAATGGTTTCTGTATAATCTCCTTGTCTATAAAAGTTTTGCTTATATTTTCACATATAATAAAATACAATAAGATACAACCTGTTAAGACCAATGGAGACAGAAATATAAAAGCTTGATGGGACTTCATAGCAAGATGATACTAAATCAGCGCTAGGTATTATCATGTCTTGTTTTCTCCAAAATAGCTATTCCTACCATCCAATCTTCTCTGCCTCATTTCTGTTGAGCTCTTTTTCTGTCATTTGTTGTTAGTTTGTCTTCTTCATTTTGCTTTCTGCTCCAGTCATTGTGGCCTCTCTGCCAGTGTTTCTGAAGTCTTGGTATTTTTCTTTTTTGAATATCCTGCAGTATTCTCTGTAGAGTTGAATTGGTGGTTGCAAATTCCCCTAGTTCCTCTTTATCCTGGAAGCACCTTGTTTTTTCATCAATTTCTAGGGACAGTTGTGCAGGATATACCAATCTTGGCTGGAGGTTATTATCTTTCAAAGCTTGAATTATTTCCCCCCATGCTCTTTATGATTTGATGGTTTGTGCCATCTGCGGTAATTCTGATGGCAGTAAGTGATCTTGTAAGTGATCTGTTTCTTGTCTCTGATCACTTTTGGTATTCTGTTCTTATATTGGATTTCTGGAATTTTGATTATTATATGCCTGGGGGTAGCTCTGTTTGTGTTGTATGTGGCTGGAGTCCTGTATGCCTCATACATCTGCGTATCTTTACCTTTTGCTAAATTAGGGAAATTCTCTTGGATTATTTCTGTGAATAGCTTTTGTAGTCCATTTGTTTGTGTCCCTACTTCTTCTTTTATGTTCTTAATTCTTAAGTTATAGATCCTCTTATCATCTTCTAGCCTTTGCATTATTGCTGTTTGTTTTCTTGTTATTTTTAAGAAGTTTTTCATTTCATGCTCCCATATTACAAATCTGCCCTCCAATTCAGATAATCTATCTTTAGTTTCTTTCAAGCTGTTATGCCAGCTTTCAATAGAGATTTTAGTTTCCTGGTAATCTCTTTGAACCTGCTTCACATATTCTATGTTTTCTGTATTTTCTCCATCAAACAATTCTCCCCTTTTTTTCTGTTCTTCCATCCCACCATCTGTTTTTTCTTGGGCAATGCTTAGCATTTCTCTAACTGTTCTACTTATATCTTGCTTTATTTCATTAAATACTTCATTTTTAAACTTGTCTATGAGGCTCTTGAGATATCACTTTATATCTATTGGTGCTGTGTCTGATTTTGCATGTTTTCTGTCTTCCTTTGTGTTTCCCTTTCCTGGACCAGTGTTGTCAGGATTGGGGACTGAGGACCCGTTCTTGTTGCTTCCTCTTGCCATACATTTTGTTCCTTCCATACAAGCCAGTATAGGAAGCCCAGTTTGTTTGTGAACTGCAGAATTTATAATGTTGCCTGTCTTTATAATTTCTATCTTTCTCTATACTCTATACAGATATTTCTCATTTAATGATTTATCTGTTTAACATCTGTTTGGACTTAAAACCAAGATACTGTTTTTGAACTTCTGAATTGGTTTTAGACTGATGCACAAGTGTGAGCAGTGATACAGCTTTATAGTGACTTCTTCTGCAGTCTACTACTGCAATTTTTAATGATTGTATTGTGTAGTACAACTGTAGCCTTATGTTCCATTAACTGTTATAGTACTGCAGGTAAGAACTATGCAAATAAAATCAAAGCAGGTTGAAATTTCTTTTGAACAAATCTTTATTCAGAATAATATAATGTGCATACCATATAGAGTGCCTCATAATTTAGTCAACAATTCATTCAACACCCTACTTAGGAATGGACTCACTTGTTAAATGAGGAATACCTGTATTTCATGGGACTTCATTTTCATACTTTATTTTTCTAGACATGATTTATTTTCATTCATTGTGTTTCAAGTAACTGGTTTTAAATAGTTTTGTAATAAATTTGATATAATACTTTCTTAAAGGACACTTTCTATGTGTTCTTAATACTCCTTAGTAAGGGACATATTTTTAATGTTTTTGCATGTGTAACAAATATTTTGCTCAAAACTGGGCATACTAAATAGTATTAGGTAGAAACTTTCAAAATGAGATTCCCACTGCTCCATAGGGATAGCTATTGTCACTGTTTACTGTTATATATTTTAGAGATTTCCTGAAATCTTTGTTGTATATGTCTAAGTTAAGTTCTGTTCAGTAGCACAGAGGTTTATGAGTGACTGAACATTTTCATAAGCAGCCTGTGCCAATTTACCTTCCATTATTTTTAGCTTTGCTGACAGTCTCTGAGTCACGTTAAGGCACAGAAAAACACAGCCAGGCATTTGGTCATTGTGCTTTGTTTCTTACCTATGCAGAGCCTCAAGCACTGCCAGAAATGAAACTGTAAACAGAGCAGGATGTACGAGTTGCTCTGTACATGTGTGTGATCATCTAGATTTTCAGTATTACATCAGCATCTTTCAAAGTTCCTGCCAATACCTAATTCAAGGTTTCCCTTTGTGGCATTTAGGCTTGACTATTATTTTCCAAAAATATTATCAACTAGCACAAAAAAATTATGAGGGAAAACAACTATCTCTCATTTTTTTGTCAAAAACTATTTTAAAGGCTATTCATATTGAATGAAGTTTAAATAAGGCCAAAAAACAAAAGCTTTGTGAATGGGGTGTTGTAATGGATCACCAGTCAAGTAAAATGATGACAAATCTCTAGAGGCATAGTTTTGAAGGACTTTCACCTTCCTTCTGCCTCCCAGAGCAGTTACCAGCATGCCGTTTTTCACCTTGATTGTTGGGCATTGGTTTTCAAGACTGCTGAGGAGTTTAAGGGATGCAAAGGAATCAGAGTAGTAAAAATACCATAAAACGGAGACAGGGATTTAGCTCAATGGAAAAAGTGCCTGCCTAGCAAGCACAAAGTCTTGACTTTCATCCCTAGTACCAAGAAAAAAAAAAGACCACAACTCACAGTTTTTACTGAGAAGCAAATGTTTTGATTCAATAATGCTCGCAAAATTTCTTAAAAAGTTACGATAATATCCAGAGTCTGGAATATATTGATACTGATGATTTTTGCAACTGTTCTCATTATTTTTATACAGATAAAGCATTTGGAGATATCTATTGCCCCAATCATTGCCTTTATAGCAACTACAGTTTCTAGATGTAGATGACATCTATGAAAATAAATTGATGATTGTATTAATCATTATTACATATTTTAATATTAATTATTTTAAGATTGCTATGTTGTCTAAAGTAGCATTGATATATGTCAGAGCATCTCAAAACCAGAATCTATATATTGTAAGATCTAAAGTATCCCACATAAGAACAGAGTCAGGGTTCATACTTGCTAGATCACAATGATAGTATCATGTGCATATAAGATCTAGTGAAATATTGACTTGATTTGTTATAGCATAAAACTACCTGAGCTTAAAAAGAGGTGAGTAACTTAAATAATTAACAATTAAGAGTTTCAACCAAGCAAAATAGATTTTCTTGCCTTTATGTTAAAAGTGTGAAGCATGTATGGGTTGAAAGACGAGAGATTAAAAGAAAGAACTGCTTACACAACTACTGTCTTGGTAAATAAGTTCTTTTGTGGTCTGTAATTAACTTTAACAAATTGCTATGATCAACCTAAGAGCATGAAATACACATATTTGAATTGAATTAGATATTCTCCAGATAAGAAATGCAAATATTGTAGTAACAGTTTGCATAGACTCTTTTCAATGAGATAAGATAAATAATACATAATGAAAGTAAGAGAATTAAGGATCATCTAACACTATGTGATTCTAAAAGTATGGCCCATAGTCTCCAGGACACAAAAATCTCAATATATGCACGAATGTCACATGCACGAAGGTATTAGTCTTGCTTTTGTTTTCAGTATTTAGAATGTTAAATTTTTGGTGTCATCTATGAATGTGCCTTTCATATGCAAAATGAATAATCCACCTACCCTCTATTGGGTTCTAACCCTGTGAATTCCAATTCCTCAACGTCAGTCACCTTAGGGCCAGTAATGCATCAAACAAGAACAGAAACTCACTGAAATTCTTCAGATTAGACAGTTCTAACCTGCTCATGGCCCATCCCTTCCCACAGAAGTCAGCAGACTCTTACTCAGGTTTTCCTTGTGCTCCTTCTGCAGCCTACCTTGCCACGATGCCTTTCTATAAGACCCTCTCCAGCCTGGAGCGTCTCCACTCTCTACCGAATCATCAGTCAGTATTTCTTTTTTACAAATACCGTTTCTCTGCATATCTGTCTGTATCTGATTGGTAAAGATCTTAGGACCCTTAAAATAGTATGTATATAGTTAGTCTGTATGTGTGTTTGCATGCGTGTGTATGTATTACACACTGATTTCTACATAATATGATAATTCAATGAATAAGAGATCAAAATTGAGAAATTCAGCTGGGCATATATCATCTTTTCATTTCTTGTTTCAAGAATGAGCCCTCAGTTTTGTCTACTTTTTATAATTGACATATATTTATCCTGTGAGAAAAAAAAATATGGCTATTAGTTTTCAAAAAATAACTCTACATTGGGAATTTAAATGTTATGTACCCATGAAAGCATGTACCCAAAAGTAAGAAAGAAAGACAGCTTCCCACAAGGAATTTAAACAGTACATACTACATACACATACTAATAAACTGAAATCTAAAAATTTTTGTTTGCACTGATATATTTCCATATGAAAAAATTTAATGTAAGACAATGACTAACAAGTGTTTTTCCTGTATAATTAACTTATTTATGTTTAACAAGAAGCTATGTTAAATCATCATGTGGGAAGTATAAGTAATGAAGAAGATGATATTGACAGAATCCTCCTCACTGAAATTACAACAGAATGAATGGCAAGAATGTGAATTAACAAATAGGATGTGGTAAACCCAAAAGGAGACATCCAAAGTGTTATGAGAGGACAGATAGTTTTTAATTGGGAAGCATTAAAAGAGGCAACAAGTAAAAGATAAGATTTGAATAAAACTTTGGGTGAAAAACTGAATATAAGTAGGCAGGAGAATCAATAACTTTGTAACAGAGGTAATAATATGACCAAGAATAAGAAGACATAAAAAAAGAAGTGACACTCAGTCATGGTACTTGCTAGCTAGAATATTGCCAAGTTGTAAAAGACATTCGGAAAATAACTTTTGAAAGAATGATGAAAGGAAAATGGAAGAAGGTCTTCAATGACATAGTAAGTGATTTGGAATTTTAACATTTGTCTTTATGTGGTTATTAAGAATGATGAAAATTCACCCTACTTGATGGTTATGCTAGAAATGATCATACTGACCACTTCCATTCTTCACATAGTTCTTAAATTGTCATGACTTTTGCTGTGGAATCTTGCAGCAAGTTAAAGGTTAGATTTTTTGAAAAATATTGGTTTATGTGGTGATTAGGGTAGGAAGTGAACTAAGGGATACTCGGAGCTAGCAGTTCTGGCACACAATGAAAACAAACAAATTATTGCTCACTTTGGCAGCACATATACAAAAATTGGAATGATACAGAGAAGATTAGCATGGCCCCTGTGCAAGGATGATATGCAAATTCATGAAGCATTCCATATTTTTGAACATAGAAGTAGATTTCCAACAGACCCTGAGGAAGCCTTCAAATAACACATGAAACACAGAAATATACGAAAATGACAAAACGAAATACCAAATTACAACATCAAAACTCCAGCACATCTCAAGAAAACATAGGAGCAATGTATATAGAAGAAAATATATATCAGACACCTCAAATATCAGACATAACAGCTCCTGAAATAAACAATCAATTCCGGGAAGCTTTAAAGGAATTCAAACTCAAAATAATCTCCCAAATAAAAGAAAAAATGATAAAAGAAATGAAAGAGATTCTGAATATATCTAAAAAAACACAGTTTAAAAATTGGAGAAACTAAACAAAAAAATTGAATCCTTAGATGAGCAATATAAGAAACAAACAGAATGCATAAAGCAGATTCACAGAGATATACAGGAAATTAAAAACTCCACTGAAAGCTTTAAAACCGCCTCAATGAAAGTGAAGATAGAATTTCAGACCTTAAAGACAAGATTGCAAAAGAAAGATCTTTCAAAAATAACAAGGAATCAGGAGATAACAATTCAAAAACTGCAAGGTGACACAAAGAAAAACAACATAAGATTGATAAGGATTAATGAAAAAGAAGGGGACAACATAAAGGATGTCAAGAGGATATTTAGAGAACTAATTGCTGAAAATTTCCCAAGCATAAGATCAGAAACCGACATCAGGTTCAGTGAACCATACATAACTCCAAATAGCCATAAACAAAATAAAACTACACCCAGACATATAATAATCACCATCCCAGAAATCCAACACAAGGATAGATTATTAAAAGCTGTCAGAGAGAAAAGACAGATCATTTATAAAGGAAAACCTATCAGAATCACAGCAGACTGCTCAGCACAAACAATAAAGTCAAGAAAAGCATGGAGTGAAGTATTCTAGATCCTAAAGCAAAATGATTTCCAACCTAGACTCTGATGTACCCTGAAAAACTATCATTCAAAATCCATGGTGAAATACGATACTTCCATGACAAAGAACAGCTGAAGAATTTCATGAAGACCAAGCCAACCCTGCAAAAAATATTGAGAGACAGTTTAGATAGGCAAAGGAAAAAACCACTAAGCAAAGCAGATAATTAAACAGAACAGAAAGATTAAAGATGCAACAGCAGAAAGATGCCATGTCAACAATAAACCAGCATATAGCAGTTATAACCATTAATGTAAATGGTCTCAATGCACCAATCAAAAGAAACACACTAGCAGAATGGATCAAAAACAAAAATCCAAACATATGCTGTTTACAGGAAACCCATCTAACCCAGAAGGGTACTCACAGACTGAAAGTCAAAGGATGGAAAACAACACTTCAGGCAACAGGAATCCAAAAAAAAAGCAGAAGAAGCCATTCTGCTTGCAGACAACATGAACTTCAAACCAACAATGATCAGAAAGAACAAAGAAGGTCACTACATACTCATTAGGGGAAAACTCAAAGAGGAAGAGATAACTATCTTAAATATATGCACCAAACTCCTGAGCACCCAGTTATATAAAACAACTATTAACAGAAATAAAAAATCAAATTATCAGTAACACAATTGTAACAGGAGACCTTAACACACCCTTGACACCAAGGGACAGATCAACCAGATAGAAAATGAGCAAAGAAATAACAGAACTGAATCACATCTGTGAACAAATGGACTTGATAGACATATACACAATGTTCTACCCAACATCAGAATACACATTCTTCTCAGCAGTACATGGGTCATTCTCTAAAACAGACCATATAGTAGTTCACAGAACATATTTACACAAATGCAAAAGAGTTGAAATCATCCCTTGCATGTTATCGGATCATAGCGCTTTGAAATTAGATATTAATGATAAAAGATACTGCAAAAATCCCACAAACATGGAAACTGAATAACACACAACAATACCTACAAGAAAATGAAAATAGAGATACAATTTACCAGATTCTGTGGGATGCAATAAAAGCCATGCTCAGAGGAAAATTTATTGCACTGAGTTCCCACATCAGGAAAACAGAACAAATAATAATAAATAACCTGATGCTACACCTCAAACAGCTAGAAAGAAAGAGCAACTCAAGCCCAAAGCCAAAAGAAGCGAGGAAATTATAAAACTGAGAGCAGAAATCAACGCAATGGAGACTAAGAAAACAATCCAGTGAATCAACAAACAAGAGATTTGGTTCTTTGAAACAATACATAAAATCGATAATCCCCTAGCCAACCTTATTTTAAAAAGGGAAGAAAAAGCTCAAATTCGTGCAATAAGAAATGAAAAAGTTGAAATCACTACAGTCTCTACAGAAATACAGAAGACCATCAACAACTATTTTGAAAACCTCTATTCTCAAAGGTTTGATAACAAAGAAGAAATAGACAGATTCCTAGAAACATAGGAAGTACCAAAGCTAGATCAAGAAGATGTAAAACTATTGAATAATCCAATCTCTATTAAAGAAATTGAGAATGTAATTAAGTCCTTACCTACAAAGAAGAGCCCATGCCCAGACAGATTCACTGCAGAAGTCTACAAGAAATACAAAGAAGACCTAATGCCAACATTCCTCAAACTATTCAATGAAATTGAAAAGGGAAGTAACCTTCCTAAGTCATTCCTGGAAGCAAATATTACTCTAGTACCAAAACCTGAGAAAGATCCAACTAAAAAAGAGAACTATAGACCAATATCCCTAATGAACATGAACACAGATGCAAAAATCCTCAACAGAATATTGGCAAATAAGATACAGCAAATCATCAAGAAGATTGCACACAATGACCAAGTGGGATTCATCCCAGGAATGAAAGGATGCTTCAACAAACATAAATCAATAAATGTAATGCACCATATCAATAGAGCCAACAGTAAGAATCACATGATCATTTCTATAGATGCAGAAAAAGCCTTCGATAAGGTCCAACATTCATTCATGAAAAAAACTTTACAGAAAGTTGGAATAAATGGTCTTTACCTCAATATAATAAAGGCCATCTAAGGCAAACCAACATCCAATTTCATACTAAATGGCCAAAAATTGAAAGCTTTTACTTTAAAATCAGGCACAAGACAAGGATGTCCTTTATCACCACTCCTATTTAATATAGTACTGGAAGTATTAGCCAGAGCAATTAGACAAGAGAGAAAAATAAAAGAGTTAAAGATAGGAAAAGAAGAAGTTAAATTGTAATTGTTTGCAGATGACATGATACTCTACATAGAAGACCCCCAATATCCACTGAAAGACTCTTAGGTATAATAAATAAATTCAGTAAGGTAGCTGGATACAAAATCAATACTCAGAAATCAATAGCATTCCTATACACTAACAACAAAATCACAGAAAGAAGAGAAGCCTCACTCTTCACACTAGCAAGGAAAATATGAAGTATTTAGGAATTACTGTTACAAAAGAAGTGAAAGACCTGTACAGGGAAAATTATAATACACTGAAAAAGAAATTGAAGATGATCTCAGAAAATGGAAAGACATCCCTTGCTCATGAATACGAAGAACAAACATTGTGAAAATGACCATTCTCCCAAAACTCTTATACAGATTCAATGCAATTCCAAAAAAAAAAACTATAAAAATTCCTCATAGATTTAGAGAAATCACTCCTAAAATTCATCTGGAAGCAGAAGAGACCTAGAATAGCAAAGGCAATTCTAAGGAGTGAAGGCAAGGCAGGAGGCATCACAATCCCTGACTTGAAGTTATACTACAAAGCAACAGTAGTAAAATCAGCATGGTACTGGAATCAAAACAGAGCCGAAGATCAACGGAATAGATTAGAAGATACAAGCACAATTACAAACACACTTAACCACCTTATCTTTGATAAAGGAGCCAAAAGGTTCACTGGAAGAACGACAGTCTCTTTAATAAATGGTGTTGGAAAAACTGGCTCTCCATTTGCCGAAAACTAAAACTAGACCCATGCCTTTCACCATGTACTAAATTAAAATGTAAATGGATCAAAGATATGAATATTAAAACAGAAACACTAAATCTATTGGAAGACAAATTTGGTAGAAACCTTGAAGAAATTGGGGTAGGTAGAGAATTCATGAACAGGACTCAAACCACAGGATCAATAACTGGGACCACCTCTGATTAAAATGTTTCTGCATGTCAAAAGAAATCTCCATCATCATGAAAAGAAAACCTACAAACTGGGAAAAGATCTCAGTGAACTCCCCCTCAGACAAGGGACTTTTATCTAAAACATATAAAGAATGAAAAAAAAAAAAAAACCTCAGACCCCAAAATTCAAAGATCCAATCCAAAAAGGGCATCTGAGATGAATACGCACTTCTCAGATGAAGAAATACAAATGGCTAAATACATGAAAAAATGTTCATCATCATTGGTCATTAGAGAAATGTAAGTTAAAACCACACTGAGATTCCATCTCACTCCTGAAAGAATGGCCAGGATCGAGAAAACCAACAACAACAAATGCTGGAGAGGCTGTGGGAAAAAAGGAACTCGCCTACACTGTTGGTGGGAGTGTGGACTGGTACAACCTTTGTAGAAGTCAATCAGGAGATTTCTCAAAAAGCTGGGATTGCAAGTCCCATTTGTTCCAGCTATTCCACTTCTAGGCATATTCCCAGAAGAACTGAAAACATCATACTACAGTGATATATGTTCACTCATGTTTATAGCAGCACAATTTGTAATTGCCAGATCTTCGAAACAACCCAAGTGTCCATCAACTGATGGACAGATAAAAGAGATGTGGTATTTCTATACAATGGAGTACTACTCAGCTATAAAGAAGGATCACACTGAGATATTTATCAATAAATGGGTTCAGCTTGAGACTATACTCATAAGTGAAATAAATCAATATCGCATATGTGAATACCGAATAGTTTCCCTAATGTAAGAAATGATTCAAATATATAAAAGTATGTGGTAATCATAATTCCCCATTATGTGGCCTTAAAGCCTTATAAAGTTTTCACTTCTTAATTGGAATGGCTTTATTCTGGGTTGGTTGATATTATTGCCTGTGATGAAATGCACAGCTATTTTGAGGTAAACAAGTCATCATAATAGCTAGTGCTGATTTACTATCATCTTGTTTTGAAGCCCCATCAAACTATGGCTCTTCTATCTCCATTGGTTTTATCATGATGTATCTTGCTGGATTTTATTATATGTGATAGTATAAACAAAAATTGTTATAGGCAAAGAGATAATATAGAAACCATTGTTCGTTTTCTGTTAGCTGGTTCTAAATACCCTACAATGCTTTCATCCACCTGAATGGTTTTACACTGACTTGATGTGTGATGCTATAGTATATCAAGTTATATTCAAATATTTCAAGGAAAAAGACACTATGGTAACTACTATTAAGTCGGATTATTTGGTGGTGAAGCACTAAGTTCCTGAAACTGTCATGCTTTGACCTGCATTGTTATGTTGTTATGTCCTCTTTTATCTCAATCTCTCCCTTACTCATTAAAAAAATTATTTATTTTTTATGATTTTTTAATCAAGGGGAAAATCAAAAAAAATAAGCAGGATATATTATAGTAACTTTTTTTGATTTCCTATTAACTTGATTTGAAGTCCTGTAATACTCCCACTATCTTGTTTTGACTGATTAGATTCTGTTCTGCTCTGTATGATAGTATCAAGTTTGAGGGTATAGGCAACTACTTTGAAGGCAATAAGATTCACTATGATGCCCATTCTGGTTTTACTATTATCTCCTTTTGAAGTCCTGTAGTGTTTACAAGGTTTAGGTTTTATTTTGTTCTCTACTACTGTTTTGTTCAGCTGTATAATACCTAATGAGATACACAATTCTTTTTAAGGAAGCAAGAGGCATTATGGTAACCATTGTTGATAACCTTGTGCTCTGTTTTTACATCATGTGCTATGTCTGTCCTTGGTTTTGACTGACAGCTTTGTTTTTCGATATTTGACTTTATTCTCTTCCAAAAAAAAGTAGTAAGAACTATGGAGTAATAAAACCCAAAATATGTAAATTTTGTTGTAAAAAACAGAGGAAAAAATGTGCTCTACAGGATACAACTCCAAGTTTGTTTAGGGGTATTAAATAGATGACCATATTAATGTTTTTGGTTGGATCATTGAACACAAATGTTTGCAGTCTCACTGTTTGAATCTCCACTTTGTATGCTTTGATCCTGTGACGTGAGCAACTATCTCTAAGATGATAATGTGTAATCTATTAACTGGTGATTTCTTACTGTTTTATTTTATTTTATTTTATTTTTGTAGTTCTGTATTACTTGTACCCTTACACTGTTTTGTTTTGCTTTTTCTCTTTTTTCCTTTTAAATAAATAAAGAAAAGAAAAGAAACAGATTAGATAGAATTCAAGCAGCCCTGCAGTGGGTAAACTTTCTGTTATGGATTAAGAACTGGTGGTCAACTGAAAGCCAGCTAGATTACATCAGCATGGCACTTAGCAAAGATGCTCCACCTGAGGAAAGTTGCCAGGATAAATAGGTGGAGAAGAAGGGAGGTGTTAAGGGTTGAGGCATTAAGGAGGCATTGTAGGTTCTCCTACGAGTTGCTGTTTGAGCCGTTGGTTCTCCTGGAGAAGCTTTGGTCCTCACATCGAGCATTGTTTCCTGGCTCCAGAGGGGAAGACATGTGCTGCTTGGTCTCCAGGATGAACTAGTCACACTGCTTCCTGGCACATACCCAACTGTGCTTGTTGTTGGAGGAGCTCGGGGCCTCCGTGTCACTGAGGATGCCTTTCAGTACAGCCCTGGTCTTTGTTGTGAGTGTGACTTCTCGGCTCCAGCATAGGACCCTCATCCCACTAGCACAGATTCTTCATCCTGCTGGCATAGACTTTCTGGCTTCCACTGCTGACCCTTGGGTCTTCCCAGCAGGGATCCATAAAAGAGAGTGGCGTGAGTCCTTCCTGTGGGCTCTGGGCCTCCAGTTGGACTCGTGGGAGGCATTGTCCTGAGCTCTGGGTTTTTATCTGGTCTCATTTCGGACTTTGCTGTGGGTTTTATGTTCTGGACTAAATATTCTATGTCTTTGGTGTTGCGGATAGATTTCCTGCGTTTTCCTGTGTTAACTCCCAGTGACCAATTATAAAAATAACATTATAAACATCCATGTCTTCATCCTAATTATTCTCTATGTACAACCCCTAACTACAACACTGTCCTTTACTGCTAGCAAAGGACCGACCTAGCACGAAACCTCAAGCATTATACCATGCTTTTCCTTCTGACTCTAGACTCCGCCTTGTGATACCACCTGGCCAAGGGACATTGATGAATGTGATACAAATAAAAGTGAAAAATTCTTCAGTGATCTCGCTAGCTTTCTTTACTTAATGTAAGAATGATGGTGGGTTTTCATGTTCAAGATAAAATAAACGCTATTTCAAGTGCTTCAGGGTATCACAGGTGGGAACATCCGACATTCAGGCCCCAAGTCCTCTACTATAGGCACACATGTTAGCTAAGTTCTACACAGGCATCTGCGTGACCCCCAGATGACTATGGGGAATGGGAACTTTGTGCTTTGCTGTTATTCACCATCATCATTGTATTAAATAACTAAACATTTAATAGAAAATATTATAGCAAAATATATGCCAAAGCACTGTTTTTTTTTTTCTTTTTTGTTTGTTTAATTTTTGAGGTAGTAATGGAGATTGAACCCATGACTTTCACTCTGTATTACATCCTCAGCCAGCCCCCCGACTCCTTTTGGAGACAGGGTCTCTCTCAATTTCTAAGTTGACCTGCCTGGACTCAAATCCGTGATCCTTCTGCCTGTGCTTCCCAGAGTGCTTGCACTACAGACGTGTACCACCAATGGAATGTGCAAAACACTTTTTGATATTAAGGTTTCCCAGTGCAATAATCTTATGACCTATATATTCTTTTAAAGGGTGCTGCATTAAGAAACAGTGTAACTAATGGATTCATGGAGGTTTGAAAATGATCAATGGATATAAAACGTGTTTTACTTGTTCAAGCTAGAGATGTGCACTGTAGCATATCTGTTCTTTATTCCTTGATAAAGCCCCAACAATACATAACATCAACAGGCCCTTGAATGTAGATCGTAGCACACAATTAACAAAGTATTACTTAAGAGTCCTATATTCCTTTAATTAATTCACAGATCATCATTTTATATTTTATACCAGATATTTCTGTATTATCATAAACAGACTTTAGGTATTTTAGGCATTTAATTAACAACTATTTGTAGAAAAACTTATTATTCCAGCTACTACTCTTTTACTAGATTTATGTATTCTAAGTTAGATAAAATATTAATACAGAATCTTGAAAAGTAAAATAGGTTGAAAAAACATAAGTTGCTTTCAAGTATTATGTTTCAGTATTCAATATGTATATAAATTAAAATAAAATAAATTGATGAAATATTCAACATCCTTTTATATTTGTATAATAAATAATTATTGGTTATAAATATATTTTACTTTATTGCTATGATTTTAAGTCTATTGTTAAGCTTAGTGAATGTAGTGATCATTTGTAAACACTCAGAGATGTAGCAGTCATTTGTATTTATTTATAAGCGCATTTATAAAGTTATATAACAACACTCTTGTTAATTATTCAGTTTGAATAATTTTGAATACCTAAAGTTAAATTGGCTCACAGGTACGTGAAGCTCCAGGCATGTAATATACATTAGTTATTTCTATCCCCATTCCTTTCTAGAGCTTTTCCAGAGTTTTTCCCAGAGATTTTGTGTTTCTTTTCCATGTAAGTCATTCAGTCCTACATCAATGAATGCAATTTCTTTAGAAACTCATGTTTATATAAGCCTCAGGCATTGGTATTAAGGCACAAAAGAAATCAATATTTCTTCAACATAGATTCCATTTAGCTTTAATTCTTTATGTTTAATACAGTCTACTACTGTAAATTATTTTCGAAACTTTTGATGATAATGCCACTGATAATGATTATGACAATCATGATCTTTTGCAGACTACCTAATATAATTGTCAATAATACTAAATAAGAACATATTGTTGCTTACTGAAAAAAAGAATAGCCATTTTTATAATTTAATTGTTTTTAAATGGCTGATTTATCAGTCACATACTTGTCAAAGGAACTACTATATTTTTAAGACTTTACCTTTAAAAAGTAGGATCATCTAGTATTTCATAAGCAGCAATTAAATACTGAGTTTGTGTTCTTTCTCTGAATTTAACCAGGAGGAGTCGGGGCTTTAGCTCAGCAGTGTAAGCACCTGCCTGGCCAGCAGGAGGACCTGAGTTTGTTCCGTGGTGCAAAAAAAAAAACAAAACAAAACAAAACAAAACAAAAAAAAAAAAAAAACAGAAAACAAAACAACAACAACAACAACAAAACCTCATGAATTTAACTAGGAACCTTTATACTGATAAGGAATTTTACTTCCCTCATAAAACATAAACCTACTATCAATAATAATGACCATAATTAATGACTGTAAAGTATTTATTGAACTAAAACAAAATACATATACTGATATAAATGTGTCTGTGCAAATTTACTTCTGAAATATTATAGACACTGGAGAAAACAGCTACATTTTGTGGTCATGAAGCCTTCATATCACAGTTACTGACTGTATAAAATACTATGTTTAGGGAATTAATAAAAGAATTAAGCTATACAAAATATTCACAGTTTTGAATAAGTCCCCATGTCACCCGAACTTCCTACCTGGCAGCTGCCCATATGATGTCCTAATGTCTTAACAGGTATCTGAGCCCACTGACCTTGATCCCACTCTTCACTGGTTGTGCCTAAGCGGAGCTTTTGCTTTCTTGCATGCTAGCTTGCAGCATCTTCTCACTGGAGAGGCCTTCCCTGACACCCTTGTCTGAATGATGTATTCTGCCACTTCATATTTTCCTGATTCGCGACACTATTGTAATTTCCCTGATTTAACTTATCATAAATCAAATTACTTTGCTTTCTTTCTTATGACTTGTCTCTTCCACTGGATCAATATATTCATCATTGTAAAATGAATCAAAGGGTAAAAGATGTGTAAAAGATGTCCATCAATTATTAAAAGAAAAAAAAGGAAAGATTTAATGAAAGAATGAATAAAGATGAAGAATAGATAAAAAATTTCCAAAATGTTAGCTAAGTCACATAATTATAAACTTTACAAATCTTCTCATTTCTAGAGAACAACTCATAATGATTTGAATAATGAGAGAATATATGCATGCTAACACAAGAGTCATTTATGTGAATTAAAATGAGATATAAAGCACAAAATTATGTTAGTGTCATGGGAATTCAAGAATCAGCAATTTGGAATGCCTATTTCAAAATCCTGAAACAATTCTACAGTCAATGTCCTTGTTTCAGGACACTTCACATTCACAATTTGAAGAGAAATTTATTTGGCTCACTTAAAGGATTCATTCCAAGGTCAGTGTTATGGTTTGTGTCTACATGTCCCCGCAAAGCCTTATGCAGTCATTGGACTTTATCAGAGGTGACTGAATCTAGAGTGTGTGACCCTGGGATTAAGGGTGGGAAATTACTAAATCAGTCCACTGATTGGTTTGGCACTGCAGTAATCCCAGTAATCTGGATAAAATTAAAGGGGCAGAAAGATATGGTTAAGGTCTTTGTTGCTTTCCTATCTTCTAGCCATCATGAATTGGTTTTCTCTTGTTGCTTTTTCCTGTTCTACACTGTCACAAATAGTTGTCCCTCTGCTAGGTGCCACCCTGCCTTGGAGCCAGCAGATTATAGACTGAAAACTCTACAAACCATGAGCTACCTAAGCCTCTCCCTCTTTAACTTTGGGTGTTGGATATTTTGTCCAAGTGATGAGAGAAAAGTAACTAAGATAGTCACTTGTCTTCAAGACAGAAATATCTTGATGGAAGGGCAGATAACAAAGTCACACAGTTCTTGGCAGCTGGTTAGCAGAGCAGGTAGGGCTAAGGGAGCAGCCATGGTCCATCCCAATACTACCAGAAATATGTTTTACCAAACTGCAGGATAGATCCCAACCAATTAAGTTGACAATGTACCTTAACCTTCAAGTATTCACCTAGTTTAGATCATCTCTTTGAAGCTATCAACTTAACTATTCAATCGCATCAAATTTTCCAATTCACTACCAGTTTTATTAGTACTATAATTTTATCACCATAAAGTACATTCTCACGTGTCCTTCTATATTGGTTGGGATTAACTAATCCATCTTTTGAACACTGTTTCTCCACTGCACACACCTGCTTTAAGCCAAACTCTCTTCTTACTCTGGGTGTGTCAATGAAATCTGAAAGTTGCAAGTGAAAAACTCCTATTACAGTGTTGATAATTATCACCTTAATGCGTGCATGTAATTTTTGGCTGTGCATCTTAAAATAGTGCTCAGCCATGCTACAATCTTTCCTTAGGAAGGCTACCTAGCTACCTATAAGATGAGAGCTAAATCCACAAAAACATACTGAAACCTAGGTGATTTCTTCCTGCCACTCTCCTTAGTGACAAGGATGAGTTGCAGAACATGGAATTCTTTGCCACAGAACTAATATGCACCCTGCCAGAAAAACAGAAGAATGTTCTAGGGACAAATAAAGCAATTGCACGCCTAAGTCTGCGTCACACCAAGGAATTGAGACAGCAGTGCCTCAGTAAGCAGGTGAGCTACACACTGGTTGCTGCTTCTCTTCTGACTTGCACAGCCTGCCAGACTCTCGCTGGATACTCTAATGAAAACATGCAACATAGGAACTCCTGCAAAATATGCAATTCCCAGAAATTTTGAAAAAGTAGATTGACATATTGCTACCATCATAATTCCTCATCCCCATTCCAAACTCTACTATAGTACACAAGGTAAGCTTTTTATTAATGCTACACAGACTGATTTCTATTCAGATTTTACAGGGTGTGTTCTATGTGGCTACCAGTCTAAGAAACTAATTACAACTGAAATGTAAGATGAGTTCTTGGGGTCATCTTCTTATTTTTTTCAGATACTATTATATGAGAGGAGAAATAATCCCCTGAGAGAAATTGTTCATCAGTGATGCAAGAAGTTAAAATTCTCCTTGAAGATAAAGCAAGGAAGCAATAAAGACCCTTTATCTTTGTCCCAAAAGTACACCAGGATTTAGAATAATCTTATTTTAGAAACACACAGCAATATATCCTATTTCCTGAGAGCTGCTTCTGATAGACAATGAAGCCTAAGCCACATACCCTCTCTTATAGTCAGGACCAAGAGACACTGAAGTAAAATTACTATTCAAATATTTCTGATTGTTGATAAAAAGTTACATGTCAAGTTTTTTTAGTTGTTTCCAAGTGAAATAAGAAAAAATAATAAAAAGAGTAAATAAATTGAATTGTCCTACGAATGCCCATATACTGAAATTAGTATTTCAAAAGGTTATATTTTAAATGAATGCAATGAAAAACTAACAACTTTTCAATCAAACAATACTTAACATCAAGTATGTCTAATTCATATTACTCCTCTGTAATGGATATATTTCATTGCTCCATATTCCTGCCTGCTGGCTTAAATCTGGGAAAACACATTATTTTTGAAATTCTATTTAAAAATGGAATTTACTTCCTTTTGTAGAACTATGTAGTACATAGAATGAAGGAAAAAAATGTGTGTGTGTGTGTGTGTGTGTGTGTGTGTGTGTGTGTGTGTGTGTGTGAAAGTACTTGCAATGGTGGCTAGAATTTGGAGCTGCTGGACCTTAAAAGCCCATTTGTCAAAGGCTTGGGCTCCAGACTATGGCACAAATACGGGTGTCGGAATCTGGAGGAGAAGGCTGGGAAGTCAGGTCATTGGAGATACACCCTAGAATGGTTGGGGACCCAGCCTGTCCTGCCTGTCCTGTTTGCTTTTTAGTCTCCACAAGGAGAGCACCCCTGCTCCCCATATGCACTCCCAATGATGATGTTCTGGACTGTTTT
This sequence comes from Cavia porcellus, assembly GCF_034190915.1. Lineage (NCBI taxonomy): Eukaryota > Metazoa > Chordata > Mammalia > Rodentia > Caviidae > Cavia > Cavia porcellus. The sequence goes on along the minus strand of NW_026947513.1, from coordinate 40,926,530 downwards.
TCCTCACTACAGATCCAGCCAACTGGGCCAAGTGACTATGGACTAAATGCTCTGAAGCCATGTGGGGAAATAAATCATTCTCTGAGCAAAAAGAATTTTTTTTTTAAATCTGCAATGGATATCTAACTAACACAATAGTATAGCTAATGAACGTGTTGTATTGCATTATACTCACAAGTATCGCATTTTGTATTTTTTAGAAAATACGTACAACTTTTTCCCTATTTCTCAGTAAAATGAATACATAATTTTCATGTACATTAAAACTTTATCAGAAGTACCAGGAAAAATAACTGATGAGAAAATTGGAAAAGTAGATTAGAAATCCTATAGTATAAAAGTACAAAGTAAGTCTTACTTTAAAATGTGTATAATTCGCAGCATAAACTTAATTTTTAACAATAACCAACAATTATAAATTAAAAATATAATGAAGACTCCAATGTCCTAATTTGCAAAAGCCCAGAATTCTTCAAAAAAGATTTTGACTTGTGATTTCCAATTGGTCGGGTTTCTATGGAGTTCCCTGGAGAGTCTCCAAAGAAATCCAGGAGTAAATTTGATCTGGGTCTCTGACACAAGTACCCTTCCTAACAGAGTCTGCTGGAACTAAACTATGCAGCTTGGCTCTGGGCACAGTACAGAGCTGACTTGAGCTTCCTCTAGTTTACACCACTCTCACCATCACATGTGAGTACCTATGTGAAAAGGAGAGAGAGAGAGAGAGAGAGAGAGAGAGAGAGAGAGAGAGAGAGAGAACCACTGTGATGTGCTGCCCATTTCCAAATGAGCCAAGGTGGAGATCGCATGAATCCAGTTCTCCATAGGGTACCCATAATCAGAAGTCATCTGTAAAATTCACACAACTGCAGTATATAACAATGCCTTTTTTTTTTATTGTTTCCTTGGGCTGGATTCCAGGTACAATTCAGTAAGCATTTTGCTTAGGATCTCAGAAGACTGTAAGCATTCAAGATATTGGCCAAGTACCATTATTATGAACTTCAGGCTGGTGGCTGGTAGCAAAATTGAGTTTCTTTCACCTAGAGGTGTGAGGCTCCTATTTTCCTGCTGACTGTCAGACACAGATATTTTAAACTTTGAAAACCCAATGGCAGCTTCCACACCAGCAGGCCCGTTCACATTGTAACTTGATTTTATGACAATGCTAGGTATACCGTTTACTAAGCACTTAAATATCTTACGTAATTTTGTCTTCATGAAAACCTAATAATTTATCCTTAGAACTTAATAATATATCTTACATCACTGGGATAGAAACTGCAGAGAGCATATTTAGACATAAGCCTCTTATTTTTGGTCTAAGTCTGATACTTTCCCATGATTTACTGCAAAATGATAGGAAATACACACTTGGTCTTTTGTCCTTAGTTCCTGACACAGAGCTGCTAAAAACCTTGGAATTTCCTAGGTTATAGAATTACCTTACACAGAGTTCCCCAAACCTTTGACATTTCCTGGGTAATATGAACATTCTCTGTTCTTATGAAGCAATTCATGGATAGTGTCAAGGTACAGACACATTTTTAGAAACATCATGGTATAGTTAGAAATTTGGAACTATCAGCTCCATCTTCCACCTCCATCTGATACCTTCTGGGAAAGAAAGAGGCACTAAAGATTGAGATTAGCCATCTTTCCTACTTTTGAGGCATCTGTAAAGATCCCTTGTTAAGGGGTTCAGAGAGCTGCTAGATTAGTCAACTCTTTGTATTCTAGGAGGGTAGAGCACACCAGCTCCATGCAGGTAGAGCTTCTGGGCCCTTCTCTATGTACTTTTTTATCTGGCTACTTATCTCTATTCTTTGCTATGTGATTGACAATATACTAATAAATGTAGACATTCCTGTTCATTTTGCGAGCCATTATGGACCACAAATTATTGAACTGAGGAGGTGAATCACAGTTACAAGGTTTGGAGTGCTGGAGTCTCCTTGTACAGATAGTTTCTGTGTTCTTTCCATCCTGAGAAAGAATTAGTCAAACACAAAAGATAGTGAGGTTTTGTTTGTAAACTGAATCTTTCACAAACAAAAACATTCATGAACTAAGGTGTTACCGAATAGCATGAAAGTGGACTGTGCAAGAGAGAGTCTAGCAGCAGAAAGCTCAATGTGATTGTCCTTTTGTATCTCCCACTACTCAGGCTGATGTCAAATCTAGGTCTTCCTATCAAAAACTTGCCAGAGTTCTGGTGAGGAGAATCGAATGCAGTACTCTCTGATTGGTTCTGGGTTAAAGGTTTCAGAAACTGTTCTATGCCTGGATTCGGAGTCTTGGCGATTAACAAGTCATGCCCACTTTTCTGCCCTAACTGCCATTCCCTAATCTCCAGCCTCAACAGGAATCATCAATTTGTAGCTAAGTCAGACTGAAGCATGAACAACTTGGGACCCATTCTGCTATGAGAGGCTGGTCTCACAAGGGCTAAACTCTTAACATATGGGATTTCTACTAATTCTATAGTATGATAACTGAATTATATATTGATAGTATGATAGTATATAATTATAGTATGATAACTCATTTGATGTCCTGAGAATTGGAGACTTAATCAGTGTGGGGAAAGTTTAACATATTTGCATCAGAAATGAATTTACTTTGTGAGTATAAAGAAAAAGAAATGTAAAGAAAAAGCAGTGTGCTTTTCTTTTCTGTGCTCATATCAATATGTGAGAAAATATTGAGACTTAAGAACTCTCAAATATTGTTTGATACACAAATCTCTTAGATCCTCTGATATCATGACATCTCCAAAAATCAATATAATTAAATGACTACCTTGTATTGTAGTAGTTTTAGCTCTGTTATTATGAGAATCGCTTAATAATAGGATCAGATAAAAGAAAATAGCCCTGTTAAGAGGTGACTGAAGACCTCTCGTCCTAGAAGAGAGTGTGCTAAATTGGTTGACAGCCCCACACTAACCTCTGTGCTGGACTTGAAAAAACTTACAAATGTGATATAACCAGTTTCCTTTTAACTCAGTTTCCTCTGAACTAAGTAACTAGCTTTTTTAAAAACCTAAACCCTCAAAACCACCTGTTTAAAACAAATCCCCATAGATGAGGTCAAAACAAAGAAGCCACATTGACTTCTCTTTAGAATTCCTTCTTGGTGAGTATCCACAAAGAGCTTGTTTCTCACTATTATTTTTAACAAACACTGTCCTGAATTCCTCCTTTTGTCCTCAAATTTATTCATCAATTTTTGGAGACAAAGAACTCATCTTTATGTGAAATTAACTGTTTCAAAATGAGATTTAAACTTGATAATGTTCATGTTTCATGAACTCAATAGGCTTATTGCATATACAATAAATCAACCAATGAAAAGCAGTTTAATTTCATGAAGTATGCATTAGCCATCTGGCAATATAATAGTTTCAGTATTGAAGCACAATGGGGGCACTGGGTGTACTTCTCTCCATCCACCTTAATGTGGGCAACACTGTAGCGCCAAAACCATTCCTCCTCCACTGTCTTAGAAAGACAGGAGATTAGGATGTGGCAGAGCTCACTGGAGAAGTAGGTGTGAACTGTTGCTTACAAAATCGCAGAACAGGTGGGCAGAATCTTGTCCAGATCACTGCATGTAGACTTGTCCCAAGAGCTAGAACAGGTTTTCAACAGGATGGCCCAAACCTGAAGTCAGTCTGAGAAGTGAATGAGATAAAAAGGACAGTCCACACTGAGCTTTTGCCATTATGTTCACTCATACTGCATGAATTACTGCACTCACTTTGGATAAATTATTTCTTTTCCTACTTTTACTTGGCCCAAACTCACTCTCCAGGGTCTGTTTCTTTCCTACCTTTATTAAACCATGCTACCATTTATTGTGCTTGTTTTGACCAATTCTTTACACAGGATAGAAAGAACCTAGAAACCACCTCCAGCAGGAGACTCCAGGAGTCCATAACATAGAAACATTAAGAAAGGCAGGAGTAAGAATAACAAAGACCCTGGAAACTGCTAAAGGTCCAGGCCAGGGCACACATGGCCCAGACACATTGGAATACCCTTTCCTCACTCGGGATTCATTCATGGTTCATGCATCATGTGTGTAATTATAACTGAGTGAACTCAGGGAAAGGCCACATACCATAGATGTGGTGAAGATGACTCAGCACCCTGTCAGTCATTCCCATCAATCGTATCTAGAAACCCAGTGAAAGGTGCCTGTGCTGGGCTGCACATCTTCTAAAGTCTCAAAGCCTGATTAATCTGTGCTTTTTGTTTTCTGATACCACTTTTCTGGTCAGTGCCACCGTTTTTTATTTTGTTTTTGTTTTTCTGCTGGTACAGAACTGCTCAGTGTATCTTCCTGGTATCCTCAATAAAAGTAGTACTTTCTCTTTCACCATTGGATATACATTTGCAGTTCTTTGCTCATTGTACAAAAATGCTTGGAATCTAACTGTTGGACCCTCCACACGTATCAAGCTCAAGTCCCTCTTCCACCCTTTGATATTTTTGGCTGCTAGGACAAAGCTATGTTTTTCCATCAGAGTCCTGAATTAAATTCTAAAAGCTTAGCATGATGCTTTTTGCATACAAGCTGTCATTGTATGGTTGGTAGCTCTCACAAGTTATTAATTAGCTACAACTAGTGAAAAAGAAATTGTTCTAACTTCCACTTGGCTTTCAGGTACCCTCAAGCCACTCTAAAATATGCCATCCTTCTCTTCACTTAGATAGGATATCTTGTAAGCTTTTACAACTTTCTTTTATTTGATTTCATTTTGCTTGCAGTCTTTCATCTGCCGCACTAATTGTTTGAATACTCAATGAGCAATTGACATGTGCCAAGCATGTTTTTTTTTTTTTTTTTTTTTTTTTTTTTTTTTTTTGGTTCTATAAATGATAACAAAAGGTTAGAAATCCAAGGCTGGAGATTTAGCTCAGTGACATAAGCACCTACCTGGCAAGTGTGAGGTCATAAGTTTGATCCCTGGAACCAAACAAAAACAAAAACAAACAAACAAAACCCATTAGGAATCCATCCTACTTACGTCTCTGTCTGTAATGAGATAAAATGTTTTAGAATTAAAGCAATAGTTTTTCTGGCCTCCAGGTTTTTGTTTGGTTGACCAAGAGGCGATGCACCAACTTATCAGGACTGGTAAAATTGAAATGAGGCATATTTGACAGCTTTTCTGCTGAATGTTGTATGTTGAGTTCAGGAAACTCCTCTGCAGACTTGCGAATGGGAATAGACTTACTGTGTTTTATACATGTTGATTTCCATGAACCCTTCCCACAATTTTGATACAGTCCCATACATAACCTGTTTGAGTGGCCCACCTATTTTCTGCTAAAATTCTGATGTGCACACTTCAGACTTTTACTTTTGATCTGACTGTTACGCCTGGAGCCTAGGATCCAGTGAGCCAGAAGAACTAAAACTATTACTGACAGAGAGTCTGCACAATAGCTTCTCCACCCTTACCCACACACACAGCACTAAAACCTCCTAAGTGGCAAATACCAGGAAAAGAAACATGCTTTGTTTACCTCTATGTCTCTACAGTACTATGTGCTTTGAAAACTCCTGAGCCAAAATTCACTGTTAACCTGTGCACATTGACTTAGCTGATGAGTCTTTCTTCCTCAGGACTTTTTCATGAGTCCTTCAGTTCTATAAAAGACACATCCTGTCCTATTTGCTCCAAATGCCATGCTGTAGAAGCTGTTAACAGTTTTCTGCTTCATTGCAACTATTATTCATTTGCTAATTTTTGAAATAATTAGTGAACAATTTCTACATGCCAGGCAACCGTTTCAAGTCTTGCATTTAAATAAGGATAAAACATGGCAGCTGTAGTCTGGTAGAAAAGTAAGTAATTTACCAAATGTGAACAAGACAATTGTTGCATTTAAAAAGAGAAAAATGATATTGAGAGAGAAAAATCATGATAATTGGCATAAAAGACTTTTTTAAAAATTTGATGATAGGTGCAACATGGTTCTATGAGCCTAATAGCTTTTCTCCTTCTCCGAGGTGAATATATTGAAGTCTTTGAGACTTAATTGGGTTTAGATGAGGTCATGGGAGAGTAATGCTTTTATTAAGCAAGAAATTTTTTTTTCTGTTTCTCCACATACACACAAGAAAGGAAGACTATGTGAGCCCCTAGTGGGAAGCTGGCTGTCTACAAGCTGGGAAGTAGAGAACCAGCTCTCTGTTTCTCACCAAGAACCCTTTCTGTGGACATGTTGATCCTGGACTTAAAACCAAGAAATACAAGAAATAAATACGCTTTGTTTAACACATCCAGTCTATGTTCTGGTTTGACTTGATGTGCTGTGTGCCCATGTGAAGCCAAAGTGCCTAAGATAGGTGGACACTGTAGATAAAAATCACCTGGGAAGATCACACTGAGGAGAGAAGATGTGAGCTAATAACTAAACTAGAATTGGAACCAGAACCTCCATGCGACAAAGCAAGAAGAGGACTGCATTTCAGCCAAAGAGGGAACAAATGCAAAATCCTAAAAGTAGGAAAAGATTTGCAAGGTTTTGGTGCAGCAAAAAAAAAAAAAAAAAAAAAAAAAAAAAAAAAAAAAAAAAAAAAAAGACAGTGTTTACATATAATAAGGGAAGACATGAAAGGAATTCTGTAAGTATTGGAACTAGGCCATGTTAGACTTGTGCTTTGTGGTAAGACACAACGTTTGGATTATTAATACAATGGCAAGTAATTGATGTATTTACCCTAGAGAACTATATGATCTCAGTTATTTTTTTAAAGCTAACAAGAATCAAGAGTTAAATAGAAAACAACTAGGAGACTGTTGCCACCATCCATGTGGAAGATAGAGGCATGGTGGAAGAGTGGAGAGATCAAGGATGTATTTTATGGGATTATACATGGGGCACAAAGGAAAAAGTGACATCTAAAATGATTTCATTGATTCTCTTTCAACCTCTTGACAGGGGTGCTCCACATAGTAAAGACAGGAAAATTAGGGCTGTGCTCACACTTACCCTACTTCTAAAGTATTTCTCCCATGTGCCCACTTCTTCAATATTCTTTAATCAGTGATATTCTTAAAGGATATGCCATGGCTTCCCAGATACCTTATACAAAAACATTCAACACATCATTAACTATTACTAAAATAGTTTCAGAAGCTTCCCATCCCCACCCTACCCTCAAAGTATCTATAAAGAAGTATTCTTTGCCCAAGACCAGGCTGATATAAGCCTGACAATGTTGGCTTCTGGAAACCACTAGATTTTACTGTTCCTCTACTCACCTGTTTCTCTTCTTTCTTCATTATGACAAATGAGCACTTGATTTTCTACATACTGGCCCTGGATCATCTTTTGTTCCCCAGAATTTTATACTAGTACATTTTTGCAGCAAGGAGTGTTTACATTCCTTGTATGGACTTAGTTCCTGTACCTAATGCAGCTTAATTCCTTTTTTATAACTCTTTCCCTTCCCCTCGCCCTTCCCTCTGTCTTTAATCCTCTTCCCCAGTGAGAAAGATCCACCTCCCTATTTCCTATCACCTATCCTTTGTTCACATTATATCTTTTATTTGTATTATATCTTATATCATGTTTGTATCTCTTTACTCTGTACAAGATGAATTTCTCATCATTGCATTATTCTCATAGTATCAAATCATTCCTATGTTTCAGGAAATAATACAAATTCTATCTTTTCTATCACAATCTCCTAAGCATTTCTCCCCCCTCTAAATATCCCTTTCATGCTCATATGTATTATCACTTGATATAGTTATGGAATGTTCTCTACCATAATCTTTGTTTATAGTAGAAGAATTCTGTCTGATGAAATTGTCTGTTCTCCATAGCTGTTATCTATAGCATTCTCTTAAAATGAGTGTTAGGTGCCTAATTATTCAAAGGATTCAGATATTTTTAATAAGTCTAAATATCTGTGTAGCTGAATAAAATTATCTGGGAAGCTTCAAAGAGATTTACAATATGTATTATAAAAGTCAGTGTGATATGACACAGATACTATCCAAGGTCAGTGTGTTCTTTGAAATTTAAATAAATCGGATTTATTCACCTACCTACTGTCTCCAGGAAGTTTAATGACCTTCTCAACATTTCTGTGAATTTCTCTAGGCCTCTAACTCATACTGATAAGTTGACTTTGGGTTCTTTCTCTCCCACCAAAGACTCAGTCCCTCACCTCAGTCCATCACCTCTTTCTTCACCTGTCCTTCTTTTACTTCTTAAGTCATATTGTGAAACCCGGTTCTAGCTCCATGACAAAAACTAAACACAAACTAGCAGGAAAAAACCTAAAAATACACATTCATGTGTAAAAATCATTTGAGAAAAGAAGAATTTTTTTCTAATATCTCATGTGCATTCATTTCAAGAGGAGAAAGGTTTGTAATTGCCTTCCCTATCTTTTGTAAAAGGTCTTTGAAGTTGTAATTGGCGTGGCTTCTGGGCACTGTCTCACAGGAGCAGGCTGAGCTGCCCTCCGGATCCTGTCTGCAGGCCCACCTCCGCCTCACGCTCTTCCCTCTCTGCCCTCTCCCTGAGAGTCCCTCTTTACTTTTAGGTTATTTTTTTTCTGGCTTCCATATGTGCAAGCCAATGTGACAGGTGTCTGTGTCTGATTTGTTGCTTAATGTATATTATTCAGAGATAAAGAAAAGTGAAATTTTGTCATTTTTCGGGAGAATTTCTTTCTACTTCTAATCTCCTGACTGAGCTCCAGACTTCTGACATGTTCTTGTTTCCCGTGGACCCAGTGTTTCTGTTCCTTGGGCTTCTTTCTACTTTGTCCCCTGAAAAAAGCAAAGCAAATAAAAAGTTAGATTCCTTCCTCTACCATGCAGCAGTATACCTTCTCATCTCCTGCTCAGCCTCCTGTCTCACTTTGCCTATTTCATGGAATTTATGTTTTTGATTAAATAAAATTAGCAGCCTGTAGGAATGTATTGAAACTGAAAGCATCCTAAATCTTTAGCTTTTCTTTCTTTTCTTTTCTTTCTTTCTTTCTTTCTTTCTTTCTTTCTTTCTTTCTTCCTTCCTTCCTTTCTTTCTTCTCTCACCAGATTCTGTAAATGACCAGAAAGAACACAGAGGATTATTTGGCCCTGGTATAAGATACATTAACACACATACAGAGAGAGAGAGATGGATGGAGGGAGGGAGGGAGAGAGAGAGAGAGAGAGAGAGAGAGAGAGAGAGAGAGAGAGAGGTTTATCTGTACATTTATTTTCTTTAATATGCCCATTTTTGATAAGGCAGTAAAGGCTTTTCAATGTCAAGCTTAATAACATTTCAAAAAATTGATGTCTCTGGTCCTCCAAAATTATGCAGCTACCTACTGTTAGCTCTAGTGTGATAAACACCACATGAAGTAACATAGATAAATTCACAGGAGACTTTTTATATACATATTCACTTGACAATGCATTCTGGCAGACATTTACATAGAGGGTCTCTGTACTGAACCCTCAGTGCCCATGTGCTGGGAGCAGCACCGTGACATGGTCCTCATGCTGGCCTTCATGGGCCTGTGCCTATCACAGAGAGCAGAAAAGGACCAAGTTGTCAGATTTCTGACACCGATTTTGAGCATTCCTTCGATGCAGTATGTGTTTAAGCCAGGTTGCAGCTATCGAGCAAGTCACATGAATGTTTCCCCGCGCCTAGAGAAGCTATGTTTATGCTACACTTAGACGTTACTCATTTCTTTAAACATTAAAAATCATTGTCTAAAAACTGTATATACCATAGTGAAAAGGCACTTTATTGCAAAATTATACTAACAAATATCTAAACTTTCAGCGAGTCACAGTTTTTGCTGTTGGAGAGTCTTGCTTCAATGTCAGTGGCTACTAACTGATCAAAGCACTGTTTTCTGCAGGTCATAGTAAAAGTGGGAGATTTCCACAAAGAAGGTAAAGAAGTTTGCCACGTGGATTGACTCTCTTTCATGAAAAATTTCTCTGTAGCATGTAGTAGCATACAACTCACAGAACTGTTCAAAATTCAAATATAGAGTCAATCCTGTCAAACTCTGATGCTTCTCTATCAATTACGTTTCTGTAAAATTCTACATTCTTTGTTATCACTTATCATTACTCAGCATCTTTAGCAGGATTACATTCCATTTCAAGCAAGTTTTCATTTGTTTGGGATTTGTTTGTTTGCTTACTCTTAAGAAGCAACTCCATATGGATTAAACATTTTTTTTTATGAGATTGTAGCTATTTGACTATCTCCTCAGACTCCATTTTCAATTCAAGGTCTCTTATTTTTCCCGCATTTACTTCCTCCACTGAAGTCTTGAGCCCATCAAAGTCATCCATGCGATTTGGAATCATTTTCTTCCAACCATTTCTTAGTGTTGATATTTTGACTTATTTTCGTCAATCACTAATGTTCCTAACATCTAGAATGGTGAATAACTTTCAGGTGGTTTTCATGGTACATTGCTAAGATTCATTAGAGGAATCTCTAGCTAGAGCTGCTACAGCACTATAAAATACATTTCTTAAATAATAAAACTTGAAAGTCAAAATTACTCCTTGATCTATGGGCTGCAGAATGAATGCTGTGTTAGCAGGCTTGAAAACAACATTAGTCTTGGGGATCTCTATCAGAGCTCTTGGGGAACAGGTGCCTTGTCACTGAGCAGCAATATTTTGAAAGCAATATTCATTCTGAGCAATAGGTCTCAACCATGGGCTTAAAATATTCAGTAAACCATGTTATAAACAGATATACTGTCACACAGGCTTTGTTGTTCCATTTATAGAGCGAATCAGAATGATAGAATACTTTAGGGCCCTAAGATTTCAGAATGGTAAGGGACGTTTGGTTTCGACTTGAAAGTCAACAGCTTCATTAGCCACTAACAAAACCATCTGCCTGCCTGTCCTTTGAAGCTTTGAAACCAGGAAACAACTTCGCCTCCCTACCTCTGAAAGTTGTAGACGGCATCTTTGTGTAGTGTAAAGCTTTGTCTATATTGAAAATGTACTGTTTTACTGCAGACATCTTCATCAACTGATTTAGTCAGATCGTCTGGATAATTTACAACTTCTACATCAGCAGTTTCTTCTGGTACACTTGTGTTGTACAGACAGCGTCCTATTGAATCCTTACAAACCAACATCTAACAGCTGCAAAAGTTTCTTTTGCAGCATTTTTTATCCATCTCAGCCTTTGTGGATTGCTTTGAGCTGGACGGGCCTTTGGTTTAAGAGTACACAGTGTGGCCAGTTTGATCTTTGATCCAGACCCATTAACTTTTATGCTATTAGAAGTAAAACTGTTGCCCTTTCTTACCATTCGAGGTTAGTGGAGTAATATCCTTTCCTTGGATTTCCTTCAGGTGCATTTTTCTTTTCTAGTGACAACATTGGTGCTTGATGCAAGAGACCTAATTTTTAGCCTATGGTCAGCTTTGATTTTGACTTTTAGCTTCATGATTTTTATTTTTAAGTACTAACAAGATAATTAAATGTTCTGATAACTGAATTACATTCTGATTACAATCTTCGCATATAGAAATTTTAAACCACAATAACTATTAGAGATAATTGCTAATTATTAAAAACTATTCTTTCTAGCCCATGCACTACTGAACACTTTGGAAATGAATTTAAACTTGTTATGTTCAAGTCAGCCTTTCTTTTTATAAAGACACAACAGTGTTTGCACCTTGTTTTTAAGAGTTTTAAAGAAAATATTAATAAATTGCAGTCATTTGAGACGCTTTTGAAAACACTGCAATGTTACTTGTACTTCAATATTATTTTAACACCTTTTTTATTTGTACAGGTTAAACGTGTCTTCCTGTAACACTTAATCCTTTCTAGCTTTCTAATAAGATTGAGAGATGTGTGTCTTTTCCTTCCACTTGAGCAGTTTAGAGGCCACTGTAGGGTTATTTACTGACTTGATTTTAGTAGATTGTTTCCCAAGAAACAGCGAAAAGGGAGCAGGATGAAGGAAAGTCAGTTTGGTGAAACAGTCTGAATAACCTTTAGGAATCAGTTCCCTGTCTTATATGGGCATGCTTCATGTGTTCCAAAAAAGTATTACAGCAACATCAAAAATCACCAGTCACAGATTACCATAAAAGGTACAATATCTCAAAGTTTGCAATACTTTGAAATATTGACAAAGTCTGAAATATTATAAAAATCATCAAAATGGACTGATAGACACAAAGTGAGAAGCAGGGTCAATAGAGCTGCTTGAAGCCAAATTTTCACAAATCTTCAATTTATAAGAAGTGAAATAACTGCAAATCCAATAGAGAAAAGCATAATAAAAGGAGGGATGCCTATACTTTAAAACATATCTGTGGTTAGAATTATTTATACTTGTACTCTTTTAGTTACAAGTAATGCTAATTTCATATTTATTTTAATGATATAAAATATACTTTACATTAAATTGTGTTCTTTAAACACCAAATAAAATCAAGGGCAATAATTAACTACTATTTTACACTGTGGATCCTGGTTTTATAAAATTTATAGGTAATTAGATTGCTTGAAGTATGCTGAGTTGCATTCTTATACAAGATACACATGGATGGATATCATTCAGAACTTCAGGTTTATCAAAAGTTCCAAAGTTACTATACTTGAATAGGAAAATAATTGAATAAGTACATATCTACATCTATATACTCACACTCATATCTGTATGTATATTTATATATGTATTCATATATGCATGTGTATATATACACCAGTATGCTACGATTTATATACATATGTATGTATGCATACATATAAATTTAAGAAATGATTAAGACAGAAAATACAAAAGTGAACATTCCAATGATAGATATTTCAAGGTAGTGATATGAGTTCTTATTTACCTTGGGAATTGTTCAAAATTTTCTGTCTTTAGGTTTTTCATTGTTGTTTCTATTTCCCTTGAGTGATAAATTTCTTAAAGCATTTATATGTCTTAATCTTTTTGGGATGCTGTCACAACTGTCACAATCTACCATACAATGATTTGCTTAACAACAGAAATTTGTCTTGTCTCAATGCTGGAGGCTGGAAATCAAAGAGACATGTGGCAGCCAGCTCAGTTCCTGCTGAGGGTCCCTTCCTGGCTTGTAGACATTCACTTCCTCCTGACAGCCTGCGGAGAAGGAAAGGGAGGCACTGGTCTCTCTTCCTCTTCTAACGTGGACCCTGATTCTGTCAGTGTTGCCTATTTCTGACTATCTTTGTTTTGCTGTGCTGTTGTAACAAAATGTCTATATCAGGATAATTTACAAGCAATATTAGATTATTGTTCACGATTCTAAAATCAGAATGTACAAGGTCAAGGGCTCAGCAAGCTTGATGTCTGACAAAGTTCTGTTCCTTTTAAATGGTACTACCAAGATATCTTCAGACTTAAGAAGGAATGTAAGGTAAAGAAAGTTGTGGGAGCTAGGTACTTCCTTTCAGCTCTTGTGTAAAGCTCAATTCATTCATGCTTTCAAAACTCCTCAAAGGTTTTACCTTTTCTGAACACCACAACTAAATATGGGGAGAGCATCAAGCTTTAGCATTCTACCCAGGGATCTTCTAAATTTGTGCTTTCTCACATAGGAAAATATTCCAAAAAAAATGTCCTTACCAATGAAACAGTCTCAGATTTAGTCTCATGCACATTAGATGTAGCTAAGACTCAAGTATTGGTTCATATTGAGGTAAATTGCTCTCTAGCAGTGAACCTGTGAAGTTTACCAAGTCATATGCTTCTAAAATAAAATGCTGAGACAGTCATAACTTAAGTACACCCCACTTCAGAAAGGAAAACAGGCAAGAAGAAAGAGGTAACAGGTCCTAAGTTGGACCAAAACCCCAAACCCACAAGGCATTAACTCTTGAGGCTTGAGATTAATCTTTGATTATGTTTCCCATCTTCCAGCACACTGAGGAGAGGAATGGGTGCCCAAAGCTTTAGGTGGTCCACTGCTCAACCTCCACAGCTGTGCTGGGCACAGCTCACATAGTAGCCCTCAACACAGGTTCGTGATCCATGTCTGCAGCTCGCCCAAGGTGCTGTTGTGTGGCAGGGCCTCTACATTTCTGGAGATCCTGCAGTATGCATGCCCCTTGTTCCCATGACTGGACTGCACATTGCTCTAGTAGGGGCTCTCTTATCTTATGACTGTCTGGTCCTTGGGAGTCTCTGAGGCATCCTTTGAAATTTAGGTAGGGCTGGCCATTTCCCCAGCTTTGTGCATGCTAGACTCCTTTAAAGTCAATACCATGGGGGTGCTGTCAAGATTCGTCACCTGTGCTCACCAGAGAAGCTTTTGAGGTGTACCTCTTTGCTGCAGTTGTACATTAATGCTTAATGTAATGATTACACTATTCGTCGTTTTCTTATCACAGTGTGCCTTAACACATTATCACACCTCCACATTCAATGTGAGAAATTTGCAGCAAGGTACTTCTAATACACATATAATAATTGGCTGCGAGACTACTCCCTGTCTGCGCATTGGGTTTGGGCCACACTCCAAGGCCATTGCTCCTTCCATTGTAAAACAAAGTAACAAAGGTTTAGAAAATCTTCATAGTTCCAGGTTAGAGCAAATGACTGTGAGATCTCCTGGTCTAACGTTTTCCCCATTTGAACCTCTTTAAAGGTTTGTGCATAGGGACTGCATCTCATGTATAGTAATTTAATCAGACTGGATTCGGAGTCAGAACCGTGTGTTTGAAGTCCCTGAAATGACTCAGCTCCCTGTCAGTCATTCTTGTCAGTCTTATCCAGAGACCCAATGAGAAGCACCAAGGCTGAACTGTACATCTTTTAAAATCTGAAAGCCTGATCTATATGTGTATTTTTCAATTTCACTGTGTGTTCATGCCTCCCTTTTTGTTTCTATTGGTGTGAACATGCCCTGAGCATGTCTTTTCATTGTCTTCAATAAATATATCTGCTTTTTGTTTTATTTCTTTGTATTTTTTCCATTGGATGTACTCTTGTAACTCTTTGCTTGTCATACACTGGAATCTGGAATCTGTCAGATCTGCCATGCAGCATTGTTGGGGAAAACAAAACTCTTCAACTCTGATGCCCCCTGCTGAAAACCCTTTCCCTTTCCTGTTCCAATGCACCTTGGTCTGATGAGGAGCCTTCCTACATCCTGTTGTTTCACTCTCTGACCAACCAAGACCACCCAGATACACAGAGCTATAAACCTGTCACCTTCGAGTAACTGCCTTTGTTCTGCTTCTGTAACTTGCTTTTGTTTTCCTGCCCCAAGTCCTACATAAGGCTCTTATATTCCAGGCTCGGGGCTCAGACTTTGGAGTGCTGAATTTATCTGGGCCCGCTAACATAATAAAGTTTGATTCCTTTTACTTCTCTGTGTGCAGCTGGGATTCATTTTTAGTAAATCTAAAATTGCTATAACATTATCATGTTTTTGTACCTCTCTGTCCTTTGTACTAGGGTACATTTAACTTCGTATATGCTACAAGCCTTCACTGTGTTATATTTACTCTAATTAATGGTATTTTGAACAAAATAAGAAGTGAGGGAAAATACATTACATTTTCTCATATACTCACCTTATCCAGGTTGAAATAGATATAGATTATTGAAATAGATATAGTTGTTAAAATAGATATAAATTCCCTTACAGTTTTTTTTCTTTTCTTTTCTTTTTTTTTTTTTTTTTTTTTTTTTTTTTTTTTGCTTTAACACAACTTATTTTACCATTTTTTTTTTTTTTTTGGTAAGGCTCTTTTTTATTGGTGAGGAATTTTCTAAACTATATATTTTTTAAAATCTGAAAATATGCTGTGTTCATTTTAGGAAATATTTTCCTTAATCACAAATTCCTAATCTCCATTTATCTAGCACTTTAAAAATCATATGTATTTCTCTGTGTTCTTTTCGCTTAGGCAAGTAATCTTTCATTTTCTAATTCCTTGTTACATAATTTTTCCTCTAGCTGCTTTTACATTGTCATTAATTTTTACTTTAGAAATTTTATTGTGATACGCTTATTTGTATTTGAGGCTTGGAGTCTTTTTTGTTCTGGATTCTGCATTGATATGCTAATCAAATTTTAAAAATATATATATAACCTTTATTTTTTCAGCTAAATTTTTGCTATCATAGTCTTCTCTCTTTTAAATATCACACTACAATGTTCGTAATATGTTGTGATGTCCATTAAGTAAACTTTTTTCATGATTTTTAAGATACAGTAGTGTATCTGTGCTTTAAATTTTACAGTTCTTATTGACTTGGCCTCAGAAAGTTTGCTGCTTTTTCTTGCTGAGTTCCGATTTTAGTTATACAAGACAGCTAACAAATGCTGTTTCATCTTGTTTCCTGACAAAGCTTAGTTTTTAACTTTTAGCTGGAAGACTCTACAGTAACCTCTACTTTCAGAATAAAATAATTCTATTCCTTAAGAGTACATTTCCTCAGGTAGTAATGAATTCTGAGGTTTCTTTCAGCTCTAAAGAAGGAAAGATTTCTTTCTTCATTCTTCACGAGGTTCATGGCAGAGGCACTTATAATCAAAGACAGACATAATAATAAGAGCAAAGCACACAAATACATTTAATACAAATATGATTACATAGGTGACCTAGGAACCTTCAGAAATGAAGATCCAAAGAAACAGGCAACCTAAGTATTTTTATGCTATGATTGATGAAGAGTGGATAGGCATGGGAAAGTGCAATGGGAAATAGAGTAGGGTCTAATAATGATGAACCGGGAGAGTTTAGCAAGCTTTCTGTGTACAGATGATTCCTTGCATTTACATCTTTTTCTTCCAGGATTGAGAGAGGACGTCTGTAAGGAGGATTTTAAAAACTTCACATATGAAATGTCAAAGGAAGGTGAAAATGACTTTCTTGTTTCCCCCGCTCTCGCCAAACACGACATGTCATAATTTGGGGTAGTGTGCCCTGGGCCCCACAGCAGCCCTCTCTACTGTGGGAGACCGAAAATCTAACATCTTTCGGTCTGTATCTCTCCCCAGAGCTTCATTTCACTCACTGTTTGCCAATATTTTTATTCTCTCAGGATTGACATAATTATGTGGTGAGTGTGTGAAGCTTATTTCAAGTTAATGAACATGTGTAAAATTTTTAAAAAACCTTCATTTATATGTAAGAAAAGGCAAAATTTTCAAGGTAAAAGGAGAAGTACTTGTATCAGAATGACAATGAACATTTTCACATTAAAATTTTGTCTATATAAATCAAGTTTTCATGAACCGTGAGTATGATGGGATGTGACTAATTTATGAAACTTTGAAGATTTACTCTCATACAAATGCATTTTGTTATTATTTACTGAGATCACTATAACTTTAATTGGCAATCATTTTTGGTTAATAGGTCGTGCAATACAGATGTTATATTGATCAACTGTGTCATGGTCCCCATGCCCTTATAATTATGTTTTTACATGTCCTTATTGATTTTTTGCAAGCCAAAAGGAGAATTTAAGTCAATTATAATATCTCTTAGAATTGAGTAATAATCTATTTTTTGAAACTAAAATAATATTGACCTCAATTCTGTAGACTTATGTCTTCGCTTTGATTTTTTGCACTGAGTTTTATTTCAGATAGGATTCATATAAACTTGAAAAACAAAGGAAAAGGAAACTGGTTTAGGAAAAGTAAACATCTGATAAGCTTGACACCCAAAGTAAATTGCAATGCTGATACAATTATTCTTAGGCACTTATATATTTTTGTTTGATTTTTAAACAAAGAAAAATCTGAGCATGCTTGCCAAAATATTTCCCTTTTTTATGATGTAATTTCACAGTCATTTCCATTCATTTTTATATAATAAAATAGATACTAATCCTGAATTAAGAACATAAGACAATTACAGTCTTAATTGCTAGAAGAGGATTTATTAAAACATAACTAGTATAGCATCATCTCATTTATAAAGTATGAGTTTCAAATGTCTAGATCAAGCCTTGAGCAGAGAATTAATTGAACAGTGCTTACATGGAGAATGAAATATTTCCATTGTGCCCAAATACTTATACATATATAGTAAGCATAAGAAACTAAAAATTATTATTTCTTGATCAGTATTCATATACATTAGTATTGCTTTTACAACTACATTATTTATTAATTCAACAAATGCATATTGGGCAATCGCTTTCTAACTTATATGCTAGTTAACTATAATTGCAAGATGAGTGAGAAGCTGTCCTTGCCCAAAGGAACTCAGTCCAATTAGGAAGGCAGACATAAGTAACAGAGTGTACCAGTAACAAAAATTGATAAACAATAATCCTCTGCTGGGACACAGTGGAAAAAGCACATATAACTTATTTTTTTTCGTCAACAACTTTGTTGAAAGTCACACAGGTACTGCATGAAGCATAACATCACAATGAAAACAAAGCTGAACTTATTTCCTAATACTAACTTTGATATTAATTCTTTCTAACCAATATAGCATAAAGAAATTGCTTCCTCTCTCTGAGGACACTTTCGTGATACATAAAATAGGAATAGAATATCTAGTAACAAGTTGAATATGAAGATAAACTTTGGTAATAATTTAAATTGTATGAAAATTATGAAAACTTAATCAAGGACAAGACCACTGTATTCTTGATATAAACATGGTCCCATTCTAAAATCACAACATCTTTATTTTTGTTGTGAGCATAGCATACACAAAGAATACAAAAAAAAAAAAAAAAAAAAAGAATCATCAGAATGCAAAAATCTAAGTAACCTCCACGGTGGTTAAGACACGCTCCCACAAATCCCAAACGCTGCTGTCATGACTCTGCACAATCACAACCCATCACATAAAAGGCATCTCCAATTTTGACCTTTTCTATTTTTAGTATATTTTCTAAAAACAGCTGACAATTTTTTTTATTTTTAGCCCAAGATATTTATTTATTTTCAGTAGTCACATCACAAAGATTGTATAAATGAAAGATACAAGGTATGAAGATAATATACTATAAACATATATTGTACAAGATTACAATGAAATGAAAGCCATACTATAACATATGTCCCTGGGACTCATCGCTGAGAACTTTTATCCTCTGAGCACCTGTAACTTTATTTTAACCTGCTCTATTGTTTTAAATCATTTCCACCAATAGAATGCAGGTGTATGAACACTATTTTTTGCTTTTATAACTTAACATAAATAGAAGCATACAAAATATATTATTTTGATCAAAGATGTAATCATGGCATTCATCTGGACTGGTGCATATAGCTACAATGAACTACCCTTATTACAGTTTAATCTCTTCTGTTTTAGGAGTATAGCATGATTTTTGTTGCCTTTGTACAGCTGACAGGTACTTGGGTCAGATAAGAAAACTCTAAGTACACATCAGTATATCTGACTTTAATACAGGGTTTATATCTCTTTTCTTTTCTGTGTTTTATTTCCCCTTCTCTCATAGTGAGAAATCTTGTTTTAATTAGACCATAATAACAAAACCTTAGATGTTAATTAATAACATAAACTATCGTGAAACTCCCTGTAAAACCAACCAACTGCCAACAGTAACACTTCAGTAATTATGCCTCACTGATTCGAGTTGACATTCCTCAGCTTACTAATAAGTGTGGTCCCATGCTCATATATTTATTGTCTCATATGAATTTATTCCTTGAGATAATCACGTACAAATTCAATCCACTTGTGTGGTTGGTTTTTTTACTGGTTTTTAAGTGTTGTTTTAGGATAATACATTATAATACATTTCATCTTTATTTTTAACTCAAAATAAATTCATTTCTAGTAAATGCATGCAAGAAAAAGTGATTATGAATCACTTATCTTGTTCACTCATCCAGCACTGTTAAATATAATAGGAATGTGGTACCAGATATTCATTCAAACATCCAGGTACCAAGTAAAGAGAACATACTTCACAACTCATTAGTCCACTACTGATAATGACGCTGCTGGTGACAGCTGACATCTTGTAGTCACACAGCATCATGATAATTCTGCAGTGAATTTTTGCTGCTCCATACAGAGCCCACCATTTTTTTTTTCCATCTCTATGCCTACTCTCAGGGTTATTGCCTACAACCCAAAGTGTCATTCAGAAGAATGGAACTAAAGAGCTTCCAGAAGTATAAGATACTGAAGTATGTCTCCCTCGTGATCTTGATCTTCTTGTTTTTATTGCCTTATATTAGATTACCCTTGTTTAGTATAGGTCATTTTTTTATTGGTACTGGGGATCAAACTCATGACCATGTGCTTGTAAGGCAGGTGCTTGTCCTGCTGAGACAAATCCCCAGCCCCTAATACAAGTCAATTAATCAAACCACTGACGGTTGAGGGAATGATTGGTCAACCCAGTTGGTGTCTTCAAAGTAACAGAAGCTGGGAGGGTCCCCCACATAGGTTTAGAGCCTCTCTAAGTGAATTTATGATTGTTAGAACAGTTTTTCTTTACCAAAACACTGGAAAGAGGTTATTCCTGCAATTACAACAGAGAAGTACCAAGTACCAAGTACCAAGGAGTTAACACCAATCTTCCCCCTGAGATAGCCTTTAACATATGACCACCAGTCCCATAATTAAGTGGAATAGAAATTCCACCCATTGTGATGGAAGGAAAAATATAATAATTCATCAGGTGTCAGCAACATTTTGTATGATAGTTTTATAATTGAAAATATTTGATTGAGAATGATGTCAATATAAGACAGTTATAGGCATAAAGTATGTATCACTCTTGCTGTCATTTGAACTGTAAAACTGAAAATTGATTCCCATGACTGGTGCCAGCCTTACTGCGATATAATCCACTATTATCCTTCAGCTGTCACTCATTATGGATTTTAATTTAATTTTAATATTATGTTTTGTAGACTTTTATTGCTTACTGTTTACTTAGTGAATTCAGCAATTATTTATATTAATAAAACTGTAGGTTTAAAAAGTAGCTCATTGAATAACATTTAGTTAATGAGTGATAAATTTTTTGCAATCTGTTATTCTTGGATCTATGGTACAAGATCTGGAGTAGGAGAATTTACAATACATCAGAAATGATGTTAAAGCATGTTGTCATTAGGATTAACTTTCCGACACCTGGCTAAAATGATGTACAGTGTGCACTTATAAATAATAAGAAAGTATAAATTATAATCTGGAGGACATTTTTCTTTTCAAGCAAGATGAAAAGTTAATCTATTGAATGTCTGATGCAGGATTTAGCAAGTACTTTAGTCCCATTGTTTACCTCCAAGCATCTTCTATTGCTGTGTGATTGCACATATGAACACAAGCACATGTATGGATGCAAACTTAGCACGATATTAAAATGAGGATCTGGAGTGGATATACAATAAAACAGAAGGATAAACGCTCCATTTCCTTATGTGCAATGAATAAAAATACTAACATAATGCCCTTTTTAGTATCAATAGCAGACAAGTAAGAATAAAACATCCATGGGAAATAATTTCAGTAAAAAAAAGCAAATAATTGTGAGTCAGGAACTACTAGGTCCAGAAAGTGAAACAATTTAATTAATTTTGGGTATTCTTATAAATGTAGTCTCAGCTCAGATGTGATTGAGATGGGGCCAGTGAGTCAAGAGTGGAGATGCTGTGGGAAATGTGAGGCAAAAACAACACAATTAGATGGTGCTGTGCACCCAGAGTACTACGGAAGTAACCGGAATGAATTGCTTCCAATAATCACAGTGATCAATTGTGTCTCAAGCTGGGAAAACTAAATGCAAATTTGTGACATTGAAAAAAAATTCTAATTGACTGAAATAAAAGAATCTAGGTATGAGAGATGACGCAAGAAGAAGGACAGAACCACCACAACCCCTCAACTCAGAAACTAGGTATACAATGTAATGTGCACTTTTCCCTATAGTTTTCAGAATCCAAAATCAAGATTTTCCTTTAATGGCCTCAGGGTTGGATCATCTTTAAGAGATGATCTACTGAGCACTAAGAGAATCTTGCTAAAAAGACAAATTGCTTCTATTCACAGATTTGTTAAATTATCTTTAAACTATGTCCTTATTTTCAATTGTATCATGTGGTTTATTTTCCATTAATTTTTCCATTCATCCACCCATACTTACATCTATCCACCCATCCATACATTCATCCAGCCATCCATCCATCCATCCACATGTATGAGTAAAGCCATCCTTCTCTATATATGGAAGAATACAGAAATGCCTGTAGTGATGTTCAAACAGTCACAGTAACTTTACTCTAGGTCTATATGACCTATTGCTTTATGTTTTCATTTTGTGTAAGTTTAGAATTCATTATTATTATGAAGAGTAAAATAAAAATATAGACAGCTCTTTTCTTCATTTCCAACCTTTCCTTTTAAATTTTTTTATTACCACAAGTTTGAGACATATAATGTTTACCATCTTTGTGTGGAGTTAGTACATGTACATAACTCATTTTAATTTGTTTTTTCCATACTTTGCTCCCTCCTCCCAACACTCACTCCAAACTTTTCAAGAGAACAAAAGGACGCTGATCTTTATTTCTAGCCATAAGCATGGTAACAGCAAGAAAAACAGGAGTTTGAGACTGGAATGAAGACAGAAATGTACTTTTCTATTTCTCACATTTATCTTTGTATTTTTATTCATTGTTTTGCCTTTGTTTAATGCAAATTTTCTCTTCTACTATTAGTCAAATTTCATTTCTGTTATAAATGCCAAAGGAATGGGCACATGTTGAGATGGAGGAGTGCGCGTGTGTGTGTGTGTGTGTGTGTGTGTGTGTGTGAAGAAAAAAGAAAGGCAGGGACTGCAAAACAAGCCAAGATATTATTTCAAGAAGTTTTGAAAACAGTGGAGGTTTATACTTACTAGCCACTATCTGTCAATAAAATTATGGGTCACAAGAAGAAAAGCACACGGGACTTAATTAACACTTGTTTTAACTAAAAAAGTTAAAAATAAAATAAAACTAGATGCTATTCTTCTCCCCACCCAGAGATCATAACAATTTCCAAAAATATTAATGTTATTGTATTACACAAGACAGTATTATTTCTTTTTGCTTATATAATCCATAGAAATTTATTTATAGTATCATTTTCAAATTTTGTCTTGAAAAAATATTCTCTAAAATGAAGTCAAACAGAGTAACAGTGATTTCAGCCTTCAGGCATATAGTCCTGCAAAGTGTGTGCCATTCCTACTCCACTCCATAATCTTAGCACCTCAGCTATGGCCTTTCACAGAGGACCCTTAGTTCCGCATTTTAGAGTAGTCAAATCATTGAATTCAAGACCAACTTGTAAAATGGTGATAATATGGTAGCATCATGTACTGAAATGCATTCCTATTACATTTTAAAGCAAAAAAATATAATTTTAAAAAACTCAAAACCATGTGTCAACATCCTAAATAACTGAATTCATGATAATGCAGAATTCTGTTGCACTATAAAATTGTACAGAAGAGCATTTCACAGTATGGTTGAAAACATCACATGTGCAACATCTATTTAACTCTTCACTATTTTGTGGGCTGACACTGGACATTTGCATATATCCCTCCAAGTGCGCATAGCAAGGTATTAGCCCATGCAGCTTCAGTAAACCCTAATTCTGTCTTCTTAAGAAAAAACAATGAAATTCCCTGGGGTCTTAAATGCTGGTTGTAGTCAATCTTTTTTTTTTTTTTTTTTTTTTAATCTCTAGGGAGGAAAAATACAATTAATTGTTAGTTGTCACATTTGTGAACTCAACTGTCAAGGAATTTCCAATAAGCAGTAAAAAAAGCATCAAAATGGTTTTGTGAATTCTTTGGATGATTATATTTCTTGGAACAATGCACTACAATGCATCATCAGGCTACTGGAAAATTATAAAACAAAACAACCTCATAGTGTGCCTTTGTCAACAACAGAACTTCAGTCCTGGGAAGGAAGAAAAGTTCACCTTCACTCATGTTATAGATGCAAGAATGGAGGCGAAACAATTTTTAAAATCATGTAGTTAGTGACAGAGCATAGACAAACCCCAGTTTCCCAAATGTCCCTTGTCACACTGCTGCCTTTCAGATTAAAAATGTTTTCAAATCTTGAAACATTGAACTTCTACACCTCCACTGTATTTTAAAGTTTCACTTTATCTGTGGGACACTGGCAAAGAACAAAACAGCAGACCAAAGTTGGAATTTTGAGGTAATGGCATTGCTTTGTCTTTAAGAAATAATTCTGATTGCTCCCCATTCTGGTTGCACTCCGAGAACTGTGGAGTTTCAAGCAAGCAGGCAGGTGCACACTATCCCCAGAGCCCAGCCTATTTGGGACCCTCGCACCATCTGGGTGCAGAGTAAGGGATGGGCGGGTCTGGGGCACCTGCATCCATCTCTCCATGTGTCTGCAGGACTGTGGATTTCTAAGCAAGCAGGCGAGCATCACCAGTTCCAGAAGCCCCGGCCTGCAGTAAGGGCCCAGTGCACTTTCCCCCAAACCCAGCCTGTTCTGGACCCTCGAGCATTCCGGGTGCAGTGAAGTGGCTAAGTGGGTACCAGGTTCCTACATCCACCTCCCCATTCCTGCTGGGCTCCGAGAACAGTGGAGTTCCAAGCAAGCAAGGGGGGGCACACAGTACCTGGAGCCCAGCCTATCTGAAACTGCGGAGTTCTAAGCAAACAGAAGAGCGCCACTGGTTCCAGAGGTCCAGCGGCCTGGGGGAACTGGGTGCCAGAGTCCTAAGAGCTGTGAACATACAAGTGGATTTCCAACATACCCTGAGGAAGCTTTCAAATAACACTTGAAACACAGAAAAATAGGAAAATGACAAAACGAAAGACCAAATTACAACCTCAAAACTCCAGCACATCTCAAGAAACCATAGGAGTGATGTATATAGAAGAAAATATATATCAGACACGTCAAATATCAGACATAACAGCTCCTGAAATAAACAAGCAATTCCAGGAATCTTTAAAGGAATTCAAACTCAAAATAATCTCCCAGGTAAAAGAAGAAATGATAAAAGAAATGAAAGAGATTCTGAATATATCTAAAGAAAACACAGTTAAAAAATTGGAGGAACTAAACAAAAAGATAGAATCTCTAGATGAGCAATATAAGAAACAAACAGAATACATAAAGCAGATGCACAGAGATATACAGGAAATCAAAAACTCCACTGAAAGCTGTAAAAAACCACCTCAATGAAAGTGAAGACAGAATTTCAGACCTTGAAGACAGGATTGCAGCTAGTGAACAGGGAAGGAAAGGTCTCTTAAACATAACAAGGAATCAGGAAATAACAATTCAACAACTGCAAGATGATGTTAAAAAGGGGGGGACAACATAAAGGACGTCAAGAGGATATTTAGAGAAGTAATAGCTGAAAATTTCCCAAATATGAGATCAAAAAGCAATATCAGGTTCAGTGACACATATAGAACTCCAAATTGTCATAACCAAAATAAAACTACACCCAGACATATAATAATCACCATCCCAGAAATCCAACAAAGAATAGATTATTAAAGGTTTTCAGAGAGAAAAGACAGATCACTTATAAAGGAAAACCTATCAGAATCACAGCAGACTTCTCAGCACAAACAATAAAGTCAAGAAGATCATGGAGTGAAGTATTCCAGATCCTAAAGCAAAATGATTTCCAAGTAGACTGATGTACCCTGCAAAACTATCATTCAAAATCAATGGTGAAATACGATACTTTCATGACAAAGAAAAGCTGAAGAACTTCATGAACACCAAGTCAACCCTAAAAAAAATATTGAAAGACAGTTTAGATACACAAAGGAAAAGCCACTAAGCAAAGCAGATAATTAAACAGAACAGAAAGATAAAGATGCAACAGCAGAAAGATAACACGTCAACAATAAACCAGCATATAACAATTATAAGCATTAATGTAAATGGTCTCAGTGCAGAAATCAAAAGAAACAGATTAGCAGAATGGATCAAGAAACAAAATCCAACCATATGCTGTTTACAGGAAACCCATCTAACCCAGAATGATACTCACAGACTGAAAGTCAAAGGATGGAAAAAAATACTTCACACAACAGGAATAAAAAAAAAAAAAAGCAAGAGTAGCCCTTCTGCTTGCAGACAATGTGAACTTTAAACCAACAATGATCAGAAAGGACAAAGAAGGTCACTACATACTCATTAGGAGAAAACTGCAGGAGGAAGAGGTAACTATCTTAAATATATATGCACCAAACTCCAGAGCACCCAGTTATATAAAACAACTACTAACAGAAATGAAAAAAATCAAATTATCAGTAACACAATTGTAACAGGAGACCTTAATACGCCATTGACACCAAGGGACAGATCAAGCAGACAGAAAATGAACAAAGAAATAACAGAACTGAATCACATCTGTGAACAAATGGACTAGATAGACATATACAGAATGTACCACCCAACAACATCAGAATACAAATTGTTCTCAGCAATACATGGGCCATTATCTAAAACAGACCATATATTAGCTCACAGAACATATTTAAGCAAAAGCAAAAGAGTTAAAATCATCCCTTGCATGTTATCACATCATAGCGCTTTGAAATTAGAAATTAATGATAAAAAATACTGAAAAAATCCCACAAACACATGGAAATTGAATAACACACTCGAGTAATCAGTGGGTCACAGAGCAAATTAAAGAAGAAATTAAACAATAACTAAAAGAAAATGAAAATACAGATACAACTTACTGGAATCTGTTGCGTTCAATGAAAGCCGTAATCAGAGGAAAATTTATAGCACTGAATTCCCATATCAGGAAAACAGAATCAATACAAATAAATAACCTGATGCTATACCTCAAACAGCTAGAAAAGAAGAGCAAGTCAAGCCCAAAGCCAAAAGAAGAGAGGAAATGATAAAAATCAGAGCAGAAATCAATGCAGTAGAGACTAAGAAAACAATCCAAAGAATCAACGAATCAAAGAGTTGATTCTTTGAAATAATAAATAAAATCGATAAGCCCCTAGCCAATCTTATTTTAAAAAGAGAAGAAAAAGCTCAAATTCATGCAATAAGAAATGAAAAAGGTGAAATCACTACATACTACACAAGATCATTAACACCTATTTCAAAAACCGCTACTCTCAAAGGTTTGATAACACAGAAAAAAGAGATTCCTAGAATCATATGAAATACCAAAGCTAGATCAATAGGATGTAAAACTGCTGAATAACACAATCTCTATTAATGAAATTGAAAATGTAATTAAGTCCTTATCTACAAAGAAGAACCCAGGCCCATACAGATTCACTGCAGAATTCTGCAAGAAATAAAGAGAGGAAGGAAAGTGATCTCAAGGATATAACTGCAAGTTTATTTAAATGTGTAGGAAAGAGAACCATATTGCTAAGTTTTTCTTGGATCATTGAACAGAACAGACTGCAATCTCACTGTATTAATCTCCACTTTGTATGCTTTAATTTTGTAATCTGAACAGCTGTTTGTAAGTTGACAATGTGTGATCTATTAACTGGTGAACTCTTACTGTATGTTTTTTCTCTTGAAATTCTGTGTTGCTTCTAGCCTTTTACTGTCTTGCTTCATTTAGTTTTGTTTTTCTCTCTAAATAAAAAAAAAAGAAAAAAAGAAATATAATGAAGACCTAATGCCAACACTCCTCAAACTATTCAATGAAATTGAAAGGGAAATAATCCTTCCTAAGTCATTCCTGGAAGCAAATATTATTCTAGTACCAAAACCTGAGAAAGACCCAATTAAAAAAGAGAACTATAGACCAATCTCCCTAATGAACACAGATGCAAAAATCCTCAATAAAATATTGGCAAATAGGATGCAACAAATCATCAAGAAGATTACACATAATGACCAAGTGGGATTCACCTCAGGCATGCAGGGATGGTTCAACATATGTAAATCAATAAATGTAATCCACCATATCAATAAAGCCAACAGTAAGAATCACATGATCATTTCTATAGATGCAGAAAAAGCCTTCGACAAGGTCCAACATTCATTCATGATAAGAACTTTACAGAAAGTTATAATGGATGGTCTTTACCCCAATATAATAAAGGCCGTCTATGACAAACCAACATCCAGTATCATACTAAATATCCAGAAATTGAAAACCTTTGCTTTAAAATCAGGCACAAGACAAGGATGTCCTTTATCACTACTCCTATTTAATATAGTACTGGAAGTACTAGCCAGAGCAATTAGACAAGAGAGAGAAATAAAAGGTGTGAAGACAGGAAAAGAAGAAGTGAAATTATCATTGTTTGCAGATGACATGATACTCTACATAGAAGAACCCCAAAACTCCATTGCAAGACTCTTAGGTATAATAAATAAATTCAGTAATGTAGCTGGATACAAAATCAATAGAAATCAATAGCATTCCTATACACTAACAACAAAATCACAGGAGAGAAAGAAGAGAAGCCTCACTCTTTACACTAGCAAGGAAAAAAATGAAATATTTCGGAATTACTCTTACGAAAGAAGTGAAAGACCTATACAAGGAAAACTATAATACACTGAAAAAAGAAATTGAAGATGATCTCAGAAAATTGAAAGACATCCCTTGCTCATGGATAGGAAGAACAAACATTGTGAAAATGGCCCTTCTCCCAAAACTCTTATACAGATTCAATGCAATCCCAATAAAAATACCATCAACATACCTTATAGATCTAGAAAAATCTCTCCTAAAATTCATCTGGAAACAGAAGAGACTTAGAATAGCAAAGGCAATTCTAAGCAGCGAAGGCAAGTCAGGAGGCATCACAATCCCTGACTTGAAGTTATACTACGAAGCAACAGCAGTAAAATCAACATGGTACTGGAACCAAAACAGAGCCGAAGATCAATGGAATAGATTAGAAGATACAACCACAACTACAAACACACTCAACCACCTTATCTTTGATAAAGGAGCCAAGCAGGCTCACTGGAAGAACGACAGTCTCTTTAATAAATGGTGTTGGAAAAACTGGCTGTCCATTTGCCGAAAAATAAAACTCTACCCACGCCTATCACGATGTACTAAATTAAAATCTAAATGGATCAAAGATCTGAATATTAAAAGAGAAACACTAAATCTATTGGAAGACAAATTGGGTAGAAACCTTGAAGACATTGGGGTAGGTGGAGAATTCATGAACAAGACTCAAACCACATGAGAAATACTTCCCAGAATCAATAACTGGGACCACCTCTTAATAAACAGTTTCTGCATGTCAAAAGAAATCTTCAGCGTAGTGAAAAGAAAACCCACAGACTGGGAAAAGATCTTACTGAACTCCCCCTCAGACAAGGGACTTTTATCTAAAACATATAAAGAATTAAAAAAACTCAGACCCCCAAAATTCAAAGATCCAATCCAAAAATAGGCATCTGAGATGAATACACACTTCTCAGATGAAGAAATACAAATGGCAAATAAATACATGAAGAAATGTTCATCATCATTGGTCATTAGAGAAATGCAAATTAAAATCACACTGAGATTCCATCTCACTTCTGAAAGGATGGCCGGGATCAAAAAAAAAACAACAACAACAAATGCTGGAGTGGCTGTGGGAAAAAAGGAACTCTCCTACACTGTTGGTAGGAGTGTAGACTGGTACAACCTTTGTGGATGTCAGTCTGGCGATTTCTCAAAAAGCTGGGATTGGAATTCCCATTTGTTCTAGCTATACTTCTATCATATACCCAGAAGAACTGAAAGCATCATACCACAGTGATATATGTGCACCTATGTTTATAGCAGCACAATTTGTAATTGCCAGATCTTGGAAACAACTCGTGTCCATCAACTGAGGAACAGATAAAAAAGTTGTGGTATTTCCATACAATGGAGTACTACTCAGCTATAAAGAAGGATCACATTGAGATATTTATCAATAAATGGGTGCAGCTTGAGACCATACTCATAAGTGAAATAAACCAATCTTGCGTTTGTGAATACTGAATAGTTTCCCTAATGTAAGACATGATTCAAATATATAAAAGCATGTGTCAATCATGATTCCCCATTATGTGGCCTTGAAGCCTTATAAAGTTTTCACTTATTAATTGGAAAGGCTTTAATCTGGGCTGCTGATATTCTTGCCTGTGATGAAATGCACAGCTATTATGAAGAAAACAAGTCATCATAATAGCTAGTGGTGATTTACTATCATCTTGTTTTGAAGCCCCACCAAACTATAGCTCTTCTGTCTCCATTGTTCTTATCATGATGTATCTTGCTGGATTTTATTATATGTGATAGTATAAACAAAAATTGTTATAGGCAAAGAGATAATATAGAAACCATTGTTCGTTTTCTGTTAGCTGGTTCTAAACACCCTACAATGCTTTCATCCACCTGAATGGTTTTACACTGACTTGATATGTTTGAAGCTATAGTGTATCAAGTTATATTCAAATATTTCAAGGAAAAAGACAGACACTATGGTAGCTACTATTAAGTCGGGTTAGTTGGTGGTGAAGCACTAGGTTGCTGAAACTGTCATGCTTTGACCTGCATTGTTATGTTATTATGTCCTCTTTTATCTCAATCTCTCCCTTATTCGTTAAAAAATTATTTTTTATGATTTTTTTAATTAAGGGGAAAAATTTAAAAATTGCGGGATATATTATAGTATCTTTTTTGATTTCCTATTAACTTGATTTGAAGTCCTGGGATACTCCCACTGTCTTGTTTTGACTGATTAGACTACAAGTTTGAGGGTATAGGCAACTACTTTGCAGGCAATAAGATTCACTATGATGCCCATTCTGGTTTGACTATTATCTCCTTTTGAAGTCCTGTAGTGTTTACAAGGTTTCGGTTTTATTGGTCTTGTTCTCTACTACTGTTTTGTTCAATTTATAATACCTAATGAGATTGACAATTCTTTTCAAGGAAGCAAGAGGCATTATGGTAACTATTGTTGATAACCTTGTGCTCTGTTTTTACATCATGCTTTGTCTATCCTTGATTTTGACTGACAGCTTTGTTTTGTCATATTGGACTCTATTCTCTTCCAAAAAAACAATAGTAAGAAGTATGGGAGTAATAAAACCCAAAATGTGTAAATTTTGTTGTAAAAAAGAGAGGGAAAAAAGTGCTCTAAAAGATACAACTGCAAGTGTGTTTAGGGTTGTTAAGTAGATGACCATATTAATGTTTTTGGTTGGATCATTGAACACAACTGTTTACAGTCTCACTGTTTGAATGTCCACTTTGTATGCTTTGATCCTGTGACTTGAGCAACTATCTCTAAAATGATAATGTATATCTATTAACTATTGATTTCTTACAGTTTTTTTTTTTGCAGTTCTGTATTACATGTATCCTTACCCTGTTTTGTTTTGTTTTGTTTTTTCTATTTTTCCTTTTAAATAAAAAAAGAAATAATTCTGATCTCAAATCAAAGGGCAGTTTAAGAGTCCATAAACAAGGCATGTGCAATATATTAAAAACTGCTCACAAAAATACACTATTTAGGATTTTTTAATCCTGGTGAATAAATCAAATATTTAAATGGCAAATTTTCAAATACTGTAAGTAGAAATACATTAAATAGAAAATAAGATGAAGGGCCACATAAAGTATGTAGCTTAGAAAAAGCTTTGTTCTCTATCTCATAAAACAGCATTGCACACTTTGCCAGTTGCTATCTGCCAATAATCTACATTTCACACATGTTGACTGACCTGTAGAGCATAGTTCCCCATTGTGTTGTACACAGTTTGCATGTGTAATTATTATCCTTTGGGTCATCCTCGGTTCTGCATTGGTTTGGTTTCTACGTGTTCAGGCCCTTTGTATACAAAACAGCATAGTATTTGCAAATAATCTATGCACAACCTCTAGTGTATCTAAAATCATCTCTAGATTACTTATAATGCTTTTATTGTAAATATTATGTAAAAATGTTATGTAAATAATTATTGAAATATTATTCAGACAAGAAATAGGAGAGTGTGTGTGTTCAGCGCAAAACAAGTTTTAAAACAAGTTTTCCATCCAGGGTGCCCTGAGTCTGCACATCCCACACCTGCAGATGCAAAACACAGACTAGGAAGTGAGCTATACTAAAGACAAGGCCCTTGTAATCTAGATAAGTAACATGATTTTATGGTTGTGGCTTTTAGTACAGTCCTAAGCTTGTGTGTATTTTACCATTTTTTCAACCTGCATCTAAGGGTAGTTATGTAAGACAAAAATTAATGTAGATTTGATAGAAGTAATTGAAATTTCAGAGATATTTCTGAATGTATTACAATATCTTTCAGAAAATTGAGATTTTTACATTAGTGTCATTTCAGAAAAACTTATTTGGCATTTATAATTCATATTTAATGACGGTCTCAGCATTGGGCTTTTCAAACTAATACACAGTGTCTTTTAGTAGAAAGGCACCAGATTTTTGACAGATGATAGATTTTCTTTTTGGAGTGTCACATTTATTCAGTGATGATTTTGGAATATTTTTATATTAAGACTAATTAATGTGGCCTGATTATAAATATCTGTATATGAGAAGATAAATCTTGTTATTTGAAACCTTTTTTTTTTTTGTTTGTTTGTTTGCTAAGGCTACTTAGGATCTGCCACCAGAAAACTGTAAGTAAGCATTTATCCTCTCTTGTCACAAGTACGTGAATGGAAATGTTTGAGAAGCAGTGTAATATAAATAACCCCAAGTTCCCGTAGCCTTAGGATATACATACTTTTATCTATCAACATTTATGATCAGAAAAACCTTCCATGCTACACGAATATAAAAGTTGGCCCTGGAGCAGTTTCAGTGGAGAGGAAGCCATTTCTCCTAATTCCTGTAGTTTTTGCAAAAATGAACAGGGTATAAAATGAAGATGAAATTGTCTGTCTGAAGTAAACCAGGAACACTTGTTGCACATCTATAATAACAACAGCATTGAAAATAACATAAAGATGAGGCATTTTATACATCGTGCCAAGAAATAAAGCACAAATATAAAAAAAAAAAAAATTACTAATGCTGATGCCCAGTAACTCACCAAGGAGAGGGCTGAGTGAGAGTCACCATTGCAGAATGGATCTGTCCAGTGGACCCTGTGGGAGAAGGTACAGCTAGTCCTGAGCCCTGCACCCATGGGAAGAGCCACGGCAAACAGTGGAAAGAGATTCTTTTGGCATAGAAGCTACCCTTTTTAATGTAACTGCCTGAAAAGTCTATCAACAGCTATACTCAACCTTAGTCATTCTGCAAGAGAAAATATAGTTCCTCTTAAATGCCACACACAACGTTAGAAAAAGTGCACAGACCACATTTTAGTTTAAACAAAAAGGGATCATGGCTTGTTAGTATTGACTATCAGAATGAGATTGCAAAATAGTCTCAAAGGCTCTGATTATACTTTGACAGAAATTATTAGGTTTCTAAGTTTACAACTAATTCTAAAATACATTTTTAAGATTTCTTGGTTTTTCATTTGTTTTTGTTTTGTTTTGACCTTTATTTCATTGACATACTTTGTAGAGTACTTGATTTTCTTTTTAGGAGATATTTAGGATTTCTTTATTTTTTTCCTTAAAATTATTTACACTCCCTAAAATGCATTCAATATTTTTTTCTATTTTCATTGTCACTCACTAGAAATAATTTGATAATTGGATCTTATATTTTGAAAAAACATTGCCAGAAACTTCCTGTTTATATATTGCCACTTCACAATTGTTTATTCTTTCTTTCAGAAAAGCTCACTCGATTATTTCGAGGTTCCGGTTCCATTGTCCGTGTCCCTTAACTTCTCTTCCACGGTCACTTCTCTCTATGCGCTGAACTAGTAGTTTCTACAGTGCCATCATCTTTTACACCAACTATTTCTTGAATCACAGATTCATAAGTATCTAAAAGCATTGTTAGAAATTTTTATTTCAATAATTTATTTCTAATTTTAACATTTAAAAATTTAAATATATTATGCAAAATATGCTTTGTGCTTGGGATAAAAGTTCCTCTTCTTAATTCTTCTTTAGTACCTTTATACATAATACAGGGAAATTACCACATGTTACACAGATACACTACACATGCATACATGTGACTGTCAAAGTACTTCAAGGCAAACAATTCAGATAAGGCAAGCAATTCAGATAATAACTCCATAATTCTGTTTATAACATCTTTAACCCTGTGAAATTACTGCTGACATAAGATTTCCTTCTGGATATGCCCCCAAAGCCTCGTGAAGCCATGGGGGGGGTGTTTTTTGGAGGTAGCTGAGAGTCTAGAGTTTGTGATTGGCTCGTTGTCTAGTGCTGGGATTTGTGATGGGAGGGCAACATCCTCCCTAGAGCAGGCAGCCAGCGTACAGTATAAGGGAGGAAAAGAGCCTTGCTCTGTGCCTTTTCTGCTCTTGCTGCTTTGCTGTCTTCCAGCACCCTGGACTATTGCCCCTCTTTTATGTCACCCTGACTTGGAGCCAGATGGTAATGACTGAAGCCTCCACAAATTGTGAGCAAAATAAATCTTTCCTTCCTTAACTTTATGTGTTGAGTATTCTGACCCAGCTATGAGAGGAAAATAACTAAGAATTTAAATAATAAATGAGTCATTGTTGTGACTATACCTGACCATGTGTTTCAAGATGCTTTGGGAATGGTTTGTGGGAAGAATTTGGAAAGAGTCAAAAGTGTCACCTGAAAGAGTAGAACTGGAATGCCTTAGGCTGTTCTGTGTGGGAGATTTTGGTCAGAGCTCAGAAGTCCAGAAAGTCCATAGGAGGTTTCTGCTGGGAAGAAGGATTGCATTGGCTGCTGGACTCTAGACAATAAGTGCTACAGATTTGCAAAAAGTGTGCCTGCATTTTGCTCATATCCAGAGACTTTGTCTGAGACTGAGATTAAGGGTGGTAGACTAATTATTCTAGCAAAAGAAATTTCAAGGCAGGTGAATGTTGACTCAGGGGCATCGCTGATTTTGGGAGCTATGATACAGATTTATGTTGAGAATCAAGAGCAAAAAACCCAGAAGAATGATTTAAAATGTTGTAAGTTTGGTTTCAAAGGAATCTCCCTCCAGTAAAGCTATGGACTGCAAAGACAGAGCAAATGAGTTCTTGATTGCTGAGAAGGAATGAGAAAACAGAAAATAATGGCCTGAGGGCATCAAAAGAATTAGCAGGGCTCCTCCCTTGCAGTCTCAAAATTGCAAAAGTGAAAGACTGTGTTTTGAGAAGAAAGCTTCAGAGCATCATGTTCAGAATAGTGGCAGCATACAGAATTTTTACCTCTGAATTATATTCAGAGTTCACAGCAATCCAGGCCACGAAAGAGGAAATCCTGGCTACTGCTCCAGATGGAAGCAGACCTTGGCATCATCCATGTAGTGCTGGATTTATGAACATGCAGAATGCAAGCCTTGTGGAGTTAAAAGGACTTCTACATAGATTTCAGAAGGCCCAGGAGATCAGCCAGTGTGCCCTGAGAGGGCTGTGTGTGAAACTGTGAGTGTGAAGCCAAAGGTGCAGTGGAGAACCCAAAAGCTTGGAGAAGCCAGGAATGTGGATCATCTAAGGAAAGCTGCAAGGAGGGAACAAATCCAGCCAAAGAGAGAAGCCAAAGGAGCTACAACAATCACATGTGCTATATAGGGGTAGAGGGACCCAAGTCCTTGGGACTCAGGACTTGCCACGGATTGCCTCAGATCCTGCACATGGAGCTACCAGGTTTAATTCTTGCCCCACTAGATTTGGAGAAATGGCCTCCACAGCCACCCTCCTTTGAGACTCCTTATGTCTCTAAGGAGCTATGTCTCAATAGAGCTTTTGTACTCTAAACCTCCATTGTTCTTTGGAATTTGTTCTTCAGTTTCAGGGGACAGAAACAGCCCATGTGACATCTACCAGGTTGGGAGTTACATTGCTCCTATGTCAACATAATCTGACTGGCCATTGGAGCACTGGTTTGGTTTGCAAACCCTCAGGACAATTCTTTGAAGTACATTTCTAGAATCATTTCCTATCTTCTTTTCTTCCTTCCTTTCTTCCTCATTTCTCTCTCCTCTCTCTGTCTCTGTCTCTGTCTCTCTCTCTCTCTCTTCTCTCTCTGTCACTCTCTCTCTGCATGTCTCTCTCTCTGTCTCTCTGTTTCTGTCTTGCTCTCTCATTCACTCTTTCTTTTTCATATTTTTAAACTAGAGGAAAGGTTTGCTCTGGATTTTTGTTGGATTTAATAAGACATTGGGAAAAGGCATTCTCTACACATTCCATAGACTCAATCCATCTGACAACTATTAAAGATATATAAGATATACAACTATTAAAGATGTATTTTCAGCTGTGATATTAACATAGGCAGCTAAATTTGACAAAAATACTGTAGCCAGTCAAACAAGGGTGGGCCTTTCAGAAAGTCAGTGTAGAAGATCTTTCTCAATAATTTTTCTTGTTCTTATTCTTGTTCTTGTTCTTGTTCTTCTTCTTCTTCTTCTTCTTCTTCTTCTTCTTCTTCTTCTTCTTCTTCTTCTTCTTCTTCTTCTTCTTCTTCTTCTTCTTCTTCTTCTTCTTCTCATCCTCCCCCTCCTCCTCCACCCCTCCTCCTCCCCCTCCTCATCCTCTTCCTCCTCCTCTTCCTCCTCCTCTTCTTCCTCCTCCTCTTCCTCCTCCTCCTTCTTTTTGTGTACCACGGATCAAACTCATGACCTCATGCCTCATGCTTACCAGGCAGGCACTTATACCATTGAAATCCCTGACCCTAATTTTTCTACTCTTAACCTCTGTTATTTCTTAGAAATCATTCTTCAATTTCAGAGAACATGAGCTCAGTATATCTGACATCTAGCAGGTTAGGAGTTATGATTATTTCCCTACATCAATATTATTAAACTGAGCTGAGTTAGACAGAAATTAATACACACTCAGAGAGGGACTGGGCCCTAAAAGAAGTCGCCACAAAAAGGAAACATCAGAATTACGGCAGGAAGCAAATCTGAAGAGAGCTAGGGCTCAGAATAGAGATGCAACAGCCATCCCCACATGTCTCGCTGGACACAAACAGTCGTTAGAGATTATACTACACCTAACACCGCCTAGCCCAGCGGGCCTAGCTGAGCATCAGGCAAATGAGTGACCAGAACACCTGGCCTCATACTCTCCTTTTGTTCTAAGAATTCCTTTAATCTTTCTATGTACACTTGCTACAGGACACATTTCCCTATTGGATCAATACTAGCTAAGTCACTATGCTTGTAATCTGATAGGCTGATTGTCATTTTACCCACACTGTAGCTCCACTGTGACGCTGCAGTGTAAATTACCCATGACAAAAAGAATCAGTGGCCAACCATTTGAGACCTCTCCCGGAGGTCCTCGAGCTATTCTCCTTATTTCCAATAAAACTCTCCCAAATTCCTCCTTTGACTTGAAGCTTCATTCCCCTATGTTGTGAGTCACAACCGCCCTGGAAGTCAGCGCATTTGACATCTAACATCTCTGTGTCACTAGGCTGGGTCTGAGGAGGTCCTTGTTGCTGCAATAAGGACCAATAAACCTAAACCACCCTTTTGTAGAATAAGGTCGGGGTTACTGACTCCCATCTCAGACTAAAGCATTTTTAGGGTGCATCAGTAAGAGTTTATTAGGCAAAGATTTTAGGACACACTCAACAATGAACCATGTTCACTCAGATAAATAAGATGTGCTACTCTTTGGAATTGGAAATACTTAACATGTTTCTGGTGGTACGAGTCTATGGAATTTGAGGGACTTTTGATGAATCTCATTTATTGGCCATTGAGAGACATTAGATTTGGTGGCAAGCTTTAAAATTGTCAATGTACTCTGTGGCGGATATAAAATTCTGAAGTTTTATCAAATCATCTCTCTATAGAAAAGATATTCATTGTGTACTAGAATGGCAGATGTACTAGAAATGGGCAGACTTCCAGCATGCATTGTTATTAATGCTTTTGAAAAAGCCCAGTGAAGGAAAGCAGTTTCTCTGAGTTACTCATACTCCAGTAAGGTGCACAGTAAGCCTTCAAGATTTCCCTTATGCACCTCAAAGTTGAGGTATTAACTTCCTTTTACCTCCTGCTGCTGGCTCACTGAAAGACAGTGTCACAAGTTTGGGTCTGCAGAGGTCACTGAGCATGAAGCAAGAAGCATAATTTTTTCTAGATTACAGCGGTACACAGCTCAATATAACAGAGTTGTTACACTCAAGTTGTTTCAAAATCCCGAAAACAAATTTGTGTAACAATAAGGGACTTTTAAGGTTTAGAGAACTTTTAAAATCTAAAACTTCTCATTATAAATTTGAACACTCTACTTAGTAGAGCTCAGTAGACTACATCTCAGGGATTGTATTTTGTAAATAAAAATTAGTTGGAACATAATCCTACTTGAACATTATATATTGTAATGACCATCTCGTGTTATAAAGACAAAGGTGAGTAGTAATAACAGATTCATATTGGCCAAAAAGCCTCAAATACTATTGAATTATTTTAATTTAAAAATTGCCATGTAACAGGATAGATTATAACTACAAAGTGTAAAACAGAATGATAAACAGCTTTCTCTTCATTTTTTCAACAATATCTCCAAAATCCATGAGCATGAGTCAAGATAATCCCTGGGAATTTTAGAATTGATCAGAATTCTTATATTTAATTTTATTCACATTTTATTTATAATTTCCAGTTTTCTTGAGCTATAGCTGACAAATAAAAATTGTACTTGTAGTAAATATTATATGCAAATAAATCTGAAAATGATTTTCTTGACTAACTGCTTTCAGTGTGTGTATGTGTGTGTGTGTCTTGAGACCATTTAAGATTTCCTTTCTCAGATTTCAATTATGCATTACAGTACTTTTTAACTATAATAACTATGCTCTCCAGTAAATCTCCAAAAATTTTCATCTGCATAACTGAAACTTTGTACACTTTGAGCAGCCTCCTCCTGGTTCAGGGGCCTCCTCATGGCCTAGGAGTCCACATTACACACTCTGCTTGCATCATCTGAACTAAAACCAGGCTGTGAATTTTCTTTCTGTGCTGACTTATGTCACTTAACATAAGGTTCATCCATAATGCCACAAGTAGAATTTTCTTTTAAAGGCTGAATAATATTAAAATTTACATATTCATTCTACCTTTTATTAATCCATTTATTCCTATTTGGGTACAGATTCATTCTATTTCTTGGGTACAATTATACATATATTTAGTTTCGGTGTTAAATCAACATAATCCCTCAGAAAATACAATTGACCTATTTTTTTTACAATAAAATGGAAAAGAATGATTATTTTCATATATCATTTCTCTGTGAAAAGTAGTTCTTGTTAGATGAAAATTTTGTTAATCTGCATGTGTTTTTCCAAACAGCCTCACTAATATAACAGGTAGCTAGAAAAACTGGGGGGAATGTCAACAGATAGCGATTACTATTTGCCATTTTACATCAGGTCATGAGCCTTCTGACAGTGCAATACCTTCATGTATATGCATATTTACCAAAGAGAATTTTCTATAATTAAATAATATTTCACACTACAAAAGGAAATACATGAAAGGCATTGAGATTCAAGTCAGTAATATCATCTCTGAGGAGGTGAATGGTTCATTGTGGTTCATGGTACAGTGAAAAAGCAATGAATTACTATCATCCGCAGCAGCAAGGCAGCCACCTACTGTGAGGTAGAAAATACTTGTGGGAAATTATGATGCACAGACACTCGGACGTATAGAGTGTGTGCTCACAGCAACCTTGCGTCACAATCACAACTGTTACACAAACGTTATACGGTGTTCTGTTGCCTTCCTTTTTGCTTTCATATATTCAGTTATTTAGCAAGTATTTTATTGAGTACTTAGCAAAGAGCCAGGCACTGTTGTCAGCACTGGGGATACAAAACACACAGTGTAAAATCAGAGACTAAAAAAGGAAAGAATTACATAAAATGTAATTTAAGAAACCCAACTTTTTTTTGGTTGGATTTGATAGTTTTCTTTGTAAGATTTATATCCACTTTGATGCACAGAGCTATTTGTTTCATTCATAGTACAATAATTATTAAGACATTCCTAAATTTCTGCTGCTTGTATGACTGA
This sequence comes from Cavia porcellus, assembly GCF_034190915.1. Taxonomy (NCBI): domain Eukaryota; kingdom Metazoa; phylum Chordata; class Mammalia; order Rodentia; family Caviidae; genus Cavia; species Cavia porcellus. The sequence goes on along the minus strand of NW_026947513.1, from coordinate 40,886,442 downwards.
ATGCTGTCAAGAATTTCATCTTCCTGTACATGATTGGAGTTACTCTGTTAGTTTTTCTCTACAGTGACTGGGCTCTGTGGGCCCCAGCAGAAGCTTTCTTGGGGAAATCAGAGATGAAAATGTCCAAAACAAGTTATACGACCCCAACTAGTGTTACATCTAGAGCTATGTTTTACACTTCATGTGGACTTTTTTTAAAATATTTCCCTCCGTGCTGTAATATCAAAGGTACAAATTCTCCTCTAATTGTTTGTTGGGAGTTTTCCAAGTCTCTTTATATCTCTCTTGTTTGTGTATACACCAAACTTCCCTCACTTCTATGCCTTACGTAGTTAAATCACTCTCTTCTCTGAGTTTTAAGCTCACAGGCAATAACCATTTTATTGTATCTAGCATATGAAGAAACAAACCTTGGAAGTATTGTTTCGTATAATTTTAAGGATGATTACAGACAGCAGAAAATACTGCTTGTATAATCAGAGCCTAATAACTCCCTTTTAACAGTTTTCAGGACCCATTTCTACATGGCTGATTCTGCTCTGAAGCGAGACTATTCACTTATTTTTCTATGTGAGCTAATTATCATAACTGATGCGGGACATTTATCTCGCAGATGGTTCTTCACGGACTAATTTTATTCTTGTAAGCTACTACTCTTAAATTGTGTTGTCTGATTCAAGGGTTACTATGAAATGTTTCAGGTAAAATTACAAAAGCATTTTTAAGATCCTTGAGATTGACTGAATTATAAGTACACAAGGACACTTAGTTCATAAAATATCACTGGACTGTTAAACTAAATACATAAGGATTTTGGGAGGATTTAAACTTTACCTATATTTGTACCAAGCAACTCTGCCTATGATAGCCAGAAGTAGTTTTAACTGTTTTATAAAACAACTCACTACTTTTCAACACTATTTATGACAAAACTGAAAATATTAACATATCATATTGTTATAAAGTATTTTCACTTTCTATTGTTCAGGGGAATATTTATTCTAGTTTAATTTTCACAAAAATTCTGAAAGGCTATAAGGCAGATTTTGAAAAATGTAATTACCACCAGAGCCTAATTACTCTTAATATGGGATCCTCTTTAATATATGAAACTTCTGTTAAAAGTTAATATGACACAATGGCCATTTAAAAGTTGTATGTTAAATAAGAAATGCAATGTAATACGGTATAAGTGCATTATATGGTAACTCAAGTTATTTGAAATACAGTATTTTTGTGGCCTGGTGTCTTCGTTACTTCCTCATTGTTGGAGATAATAGCACTCACAAACCTGAGGAAAAAAGTTTTATTTCAGCTCACAGCAGCTGTTTCAGTCTGTAGCTACATGGCAAAGGGACCAGGCAGCAGCCAGAAGCAGAGAAGGCAAGGAGATAGACCCTTCTCGGCCACACTCACAGTGACCACCTCTGCTTACCACGCTTCATCCCCCAGAATCACACTTAGTTATAAACTAATCAATGGGAGGATACGTTGTTAAGTATCATGCTCCCCTGATCCAAGCACCTTCTTAAAGCCTTACCTGTGAGTGCAGAGGTCCAGGGAGATTGTCAAGAAATAAACCGTAACACTCAGGGAAGAAAACCTTTTCATCAGTCAGAAAGATTGCTAGCAATGTGCAAAGAACATTCTGAAATCTTTGAAACTGTTCCCGTGAGTGTCTGGAAGAGTGGACTTCTCTTTTGTGATAGGGCGAGAGCTGAACAGCTGGATCATTGGTGCAGCTATTGCTTAATACTTACAGTTCATAGGAGACATTCTCTGCTTTTGAGTTACAAGAACCAGTCTTTAACATGTCCATTAGGTAGTTTTAAAAATTAATATCACACTATTATTAATATTAATATTGCTATATCTATTATTTCCAGGTACATGTTAGGGATGCCCAAGACTTGTTGAACCCAATGCTTTCCATGTAGCTGTGCTCAACTTGTGCAACATGAGTTCAGAGTGAACTGGACTGGCAAGCCACAGCTCAGGGGAAGCCATGCAATGCGAGGGTCCTGATATAGTTAGGAAACCACCACTCAACATTCACTAATTTTTAAAATATTTTTACATCACCAATCCAATTTTCAGAAAGCGGATTTTATTTTAAAGTTTTATGTCAATTATTTACTACTTTAAATATTATAGAATGTAAAAATTCAACAGGGTTGGGCTTATGTTAAAGAAGATGAGTAAAATTCACTCATAGAACAATCAAATTCATTTCCAAAAGCCCCTGAAACTACATGCTTGTGAATAAAAAAGGTGGCAATACTTCAGTATTTACAAATGGATTGCATACATAGGCATCTAAATAAATGTAAGATAAATTTTGTATGCTTCTTCATATTGTTGATGGGATAAGGAAATATATTTCAAAAACTTTTCTTAAACTGATGACAGAGTGTTACTCTTGAAGTCTATCTATACCATTCAAATGAGAGCTGAATCTCTTTTATATTGATACATTGGATTTTCTACAATGAGTAACTGGCGAGATCACTGTTTCAAAGAAAGTACCTTTGATGGCCTAGATCCATAAAATACAGCACCTTATATACATGCTTACGTGCACATACTATGTTTTCTTTCTTCCCATAGGGTGAAGATCCAAGTAGCATCAGTTAAAGAGAAATGTCATCCTGCAAAGTCTGAATACTTTCAGATAGCTGAAACAAGCATAGCCTACATCTAGTGTATTAACCAGAGAGTGAAGTATTTTGAGCTGAAAACTTAAAGGATACAAATAATAAAACTTTCATTTTAAGCCATGGCTCATCCTTGTAACTCTAGCACCAAAAGAGGATTGGACAGGATGAGGAAAAGTATGAGTCCCGGAGGGGAAATAGTGAAAGCTTATCTCCAAAACCTGGGATGTGGGTGCTGAAGCACAATGTTAGAATGACCCTATGTTTGATTTCCAGTGCCACAAAAATCTTTGTATTCTAGTATACACCAACCATGTCTGTGTAATTGTGTGATTTCTGTGTGGAATTTGAAATGAAAGAAACTGAAAGTTTGCAAAACATGATTTAAGTCTGTAAGTTGCCAAAAATCCAATGCTTTCAAAATCTTGTCACAGCTATATGTCTGTAGATCAATATTTCCAATTTTAGCATGATAGACACTGCTAGTAAGATTGTTGAATTTCTAGGTTTAATATCCAGAGTTGCTGATTCACTGAGTCTATAATGAAACTCATCAAACAGAATCTTATGTTATTCTGTAGAGTTTGTCCACAGATCAAATTTTGAGGAATGGAGAAATCTGCCACTCTTGATGCACTTTCACAGTATGTCTAATAAAGCTAAATAAAATATTAGTACTCTCTTAGTTATTTTCTTGTTGCTGAGACACAATACTTGATGCACACAACTCTAAGAAGAAAATACTTATTTTGGTTTACAGTCTGTAAATGTTTCAGGCCATAGCTGTTTGGCTCCACGATGAAGTCAACAGGGATATGCAGGAGAACAAACAGCTCATGGCAAGACAGTGACCCACTTATTCCAACCAGGCTTCACCTCCCATCACATTTAGCTATAAACTCATGAGTAGAGTAACCCATTGGATCATGCCCCCATGATCCACTTACCCCTCAATGGCCCTTATGAGCTCAAGTGATTTTGGAAAGGGTACCTAAATGTAATTCATAGCATTTCTTCCCCTGGCCTCCAAAAGACTTATGCCCATCCCTTTATGCAAAATGTATTTAGTGCACTTCTAAGAGTTTCCAAAGTACTGATATGTTGAATATTGTTGAAGTTCAAGTTCAAAATCTCCTCTGAGACTTTAGGCAGAATCTTAGCTGTAAATGCTGGTAAAAAGTAATACAAAGCTAAATACTGATGACATATAAAGGTATAGGTTAAATTATTTCCATTCCAAAAGAGAAAAATGAAAAGGAGAGGAATAGGTCCAAATCAAGACCAAAATCCAGCAGGGTAACCATTAAATCCGATAGTCCCATGTCCAGCATCCTGAGAAACTTGTGGTGAGATGTGATTTCCAAATGGATGGGGTGGTTCTGCTCCTATGGCACTGCTGGTGGCTGCGGCCCTTGTGGCCTCTCACTTGGGCTGGCTTTGCTTACCCTTTGCAGCTTTCTTCAGACAATTCAGCTTAGGATCTTAAATGCACTGGCTTCCCCTGACAGCTTCACACACTGTCCTCTGAGAGAGGCATGGCCTGGATTCCCAGGCCTTCTTTCACCTCTCAAAAGTTCCACCTTTGAAACTTTGAGTCAACATTGAGATAAGAAACATAACAGATACTTAACTTGATTTTCCACCATTGTTTGAGAGAAGTAGAAATAGAATCTTCGTTAGTTCCCTCCAAGGAAAGATGAATTCAGTAGAATCATTGCTGAACTCTAAGGACCTAGTTGCTATGATCCTTTACAAAATTAGGAGCAAATTTACAAAAGTAACACAAAGGAAAAATGGCATTTTTGAGTCCTCATTACAAAACTGCATGAACCACTAAATAAGAATAATGCACTATTAAGGTCTGAAGACATAACAAGTGAACTCAGAATACTGTGATGATCTACATTTCCATCGAGGAGGGACTTGGTGAGGGAAATTGCTGTATGCAATGATGAAAGCTCCTCACAACAGCTCCTCTCTGCAAGTGAAGATCCTAGGATGCAGGGGATGTTTCCATCCTAGTGTGAAAGCCTCAGAATCAGGGAAGCACTTCATGTAGTTCACAGAATATAAGCACTGAGCTAAGTTCTACAGTCCAAAGGCCTTTCTGTTACCAGGTAGTTCTAGAAACAGCTCAGCAAATAAATATTACTGTGTTTTGGTGGGCTCATGTCTTGGTTTCCAGGTTCATTCTTCTTGTCTTAAATTGTACTGAGTGAAACCAGAAAAAAATGGTAACAAACTATTTGGAAAGTTAAGGGGAAGGGAGAAACTGACTCTCCAGAACCAATTCAGGCCAAACAAAAGAGGAAAATTAAAAGGCAAAATAAAACAAAAGTACACATAGGAACACAGGGCAGGTTCCCATGAGGAAAGCCACAGTAGTGCACATTTGGTAGTATCCTGCCTCTTTATTTCTTCCACACATCATGGGAACCTTTGGGAACTCCATACACACAGAGTTATTTTGCTTATATGTCCTGGAATCTGGTCATGCTTACTCCCTCAACAAGTTGGCTCTGCTCTGCCCTCCTGCCTCATTTCTTCGGCCTTTCTGTGCTAACCAGGCCCCTAGTTGATTGATTGTTGCCTGCCTACTGTGAGGAATCTTCCTGGCTCAGTCCACTGATGCACACACTAATATATTCCAGAGACACTCTGAAAGACACCACCAGAGATAATGTTTTACCACTTCTTTAGGTATTCCTTAATGTAGCTCATTTGATACCTAAAATTAATCATCACAGAGCTGCACCTATCTAAGTTCAGTTTACAGTACTGGCTGAGGTTTTTGTTTTGGGGTTTGTTTGTTTGTTTGTTTGTTTTGTTTTTGTCTTTTTTCCTTTTTATCGGTACCGGGGATCGAACTCAAGACTGCATGCTTGTAAGGCAGGCGCTTATGCCGCTGAGCTAAATCCCCAGCCCCAGGGCTGAGGTCTATTATCATTGTTTATTTCTCAACTAACATTAACTCTTGCAATAGAAAAATTCTCTTTTACAATTTTCTTTTTCTTTCAGTTTCTTACACATCTTAGACATTAAATGAATATAAATTTTCCAACCTAATTTTTCATTAGGTAATACCTAAATGTTATCCAAACTGCAAACAAGAGAAATTAACCCTATGTCTAAAACATAATAAACCATAGTTTATGTCATAAATGTCATCAGCTAAATAGTATTCCAAAAGAAATTTTAAAAGTCTGATTACATTAATAATGCAGTACATGTAGGGAAAGCAATACAATATACACTTTCATAAAATCTCAAAGTTAAGCTATTTGTCAGGTATAATTGTTTTACTTTTCCAAGCATACATGCAAGTATTTGTTTCCCAGGAGAGCCATAACAACACACAATGCTTCTCTCTAATAACAAGATGATGCCCTTATAAAAATAAAAATATACAATCTCTACTGCAGTGGGTGTGTTCTAGTTTATTAACTATTAAAAACACCTATACACAAAAAATTTCAAAAATGATCTTCCTGTTACACTTTTCCTGTAGTGAAATAATATAAGATACAAAAGGAAATCAGATTGCTGACATCATACTCTAAATAAACAATACCACGTCTAAAATTTGGGTCACCATAGAATATCTTCCAAACCATAAATGACACAAATACAAATATTTTAGGCTTATGTATACAGCATGTACTAATGTTTAGGAAGCTGTTTTAGTTGCTTTTCTCTCATTGTTGAGACAAAATACCCAACATCCAAAGGTAAGGAAGGAAAGGTTTATTAAGCTTGCAAGTTTCAAGAAATTTTAATCCAGAACCAGCTGGCTCCAGGGCAAGGTGGCTCATGGCACTAGGGCAACAGTCCAAGGTGGCAGAAGACAGCAAAAGGGGGAAGGGAAAGCCTCTTTTCCTCCCTTATATTGTAAGCAAGTATTGCCCCAGGGCAATTCCTCCCCAGGGCAGGTGTAGCACTCATCCATCTCCCTGCCCTCCTCTTGCACAGGCTCAGAATATTTACAAAGTGAGGACCCTGGTCCCCTGCTGAGTTGCTTAAACTAAATGAGTTGCTAAAACTCTCAAGTTGACATGATGTACCAACCATTACAATAAACCCTTGTCAAGTTGACATCCATAAACACTTCTTTAAATAATTTTCTGATACAAAGCCATATTTATTCTTATCAATACACATCTTGAACATTATAACACAGGTTTAACAGTTCTTTAGAACCAGTATTAAGTCTATCAACATTATATTATATTAGAACTATAACATTCCATCCCTGGTCCCCCAAAGACTTATGCACATCTCTTTATGCAAAAGGAATATAGTCCATATCTAAAACTTGCCAAATTCCAAACAGTTTCAGCATTGCTGAAAAGTCCAAGTTCCAAGGCTCCCTGAAATGTAAGGCAAACTCTTAGCTGCAAGCTCCTCTACAAATGAAGACTAAGTTTGACACTTCCAACACTCAGCACACAAGATAAACATTTTCACTCGTAAAGTTACGAACAGGATGGAAACAAAGCATTGGGACCAAAGCAAGCCCAAAATCCAGCAGGGCAGACATTAAGTCTAAGTCTTGGAGTTCCCTGTGTCATATCTAAAGCAATCTATGACAAGTTGTTACTTCCAAAAGGTTTAAGTGACTCCGCCCCTACATCGCTTCCAGTGCTTGTACCTCTTAGGTCTGTTTTGCTCCCTCACTGTAGCTTTCCTTAGACCATCTATGATCTTGGCTTCTCCAAATTTCTGGGGTCTCTATTGCACCTTTGGCTTCATCCTCACAGCTTCACACATTCCTCTCTAAGGGGCACACCACCTAGCTTTCCAGGCCTTCTGAAATCAGGGTAGAAGCTTTCTTAACACCCCAACTCTTGAATTCTGCTACACCTAAAACCAGCACCATGAGGATGATGCCAAGGTCTGATGTCAAATTATGTTGCCAACTGGAACAATGTCCATGCTTTCCTCTCGCTTGGCTGTGAGGGTTGAGTGCCTGGATCACGGGGCACTCTGAATCCAATTCTGAGGAACACATCTATGCTGCCACCATTCTGGAAAAAGGTGCTCCGTGGCTTTCTTCTCAGTGCAAAGTCTTTCACATTTGTAGCTTTGATGCTGTAAAAGTTGGAGATTTGCTACCTCTGTGATGCCATCAGGCTATCTTTTCTATTCCTGTGTTCCTTCTCAGCAATCAAGATCTCCTCTGCTCTACCTCTGCAGACCACAGTTTTATTGGAGCTTCCTTTCTGGCTAAACTCACTTTTTAAAGTACACTGCTTAGCTTTTTGTTCTTGGTAGATAGATCTGACTAAAAGCCCCTAACATCAGCCATGCCTCAGCCTCTACATTTACCTTGAAATTTCTTCTTCCAGATTTATTCTGCTGCCCTTAACATCAGTCTCAGGAAAAATCTCTGGACAAGAGCAAAATGCAGACAAACTTTCTGCAAGGTGGTAACACACAATATCTGGAGTCTGAAAATTATTCCTTCTTCCCAGCAGACACCTCCTGAGCCCACTCTTTACTGGAAAGATTTCTATCTACCTTCTGGTATTCAGATTCCTGACTGAAATCTCCAATATAGAACAATCTAAGGCATTGCAGTGCTACTCTTTCAGATGACAATGTAGAGTCTTTCCATACATGGACAGATACAGTCACAGTAATGACCCTAATTCTCTGGTACCAAATCTTATCTTAGTTATTTTTCTCTCATTGCTGAGTAAAATACCCAACCCTCAACATTAAGGAAGGAAAGGTTTATTTAACTCACAGTTTTGGAGGCTTTAGCCCATAATAAGCTGGCTCCAAGACAGGGCGGCATGGCACAAGGATAATAGTTCAAGGCAGCCAAAGACAGTAAGAATAGCAAGAGCAAAAGAGGAAAGAGCAAGCCTCTTCTTTTCTTCCTTATATTGTGTGCAGGCTACCTCCTCTAGTGTGGATGTAGTACCCGCAACATCTCTGTGCCCTCTTCTTGCACAGGCTCAGCTTGTTTACAAAGTAAGGACTCTGGCCCCCTGCTGAATCACTTAGTTAAACTTCTCAACTTCTCAAGTTGACACAATGCAACCCATACAGCAGGTTTTCAATTATATATCTTTGCTGCAATTTTATTACAAAAAATGTATCCATCTAAAGTGGATGAATCTTCTTCCATTAAGATGAAAAATTAGTCATAAGCCTTTCTCCCCTTCAGAGTAATTTCAATGCAGCTAGAAAATAAAAATGTATCATATTGGTTACCAGAGATTTTTAAATAAGCAGAGTCCATTTTAGACTCAAACTACGGAGAGTTTAATTATACAATGACTAAGATTGATTCTCTAGATACATACTATTAATTAAAGTTTCCTATGCATTATAACCCACAGAGTCTTTAATTTAGATATAAACTCTAAAATTATCTCTTCTTTATGTAAGCATAAAATCTGAGATCTCATAAAAGATAAGAACATACCTGTAAAAAGCATGAGACAGCTTCAGTTCTAGACAAGATCAATGAATGATCTGTGAAATCCTGTAGCTCAGGCTGTTGGTTGGATCACTCAGTTCCCTATCCACTATAAAGCATGGGATAGTTCTCTAGGTGGACCTAGAAAACCTGGCTCTCCTCTCTCCCCACTTTCTCCCTTGCGGTTCTCCTGGGCAACCTTAACATGTATTGGGAAGGCCACAACCTGAGGGAGGAGTTACTGGCCAGCATAGCCAGGGTCTCTTTCCATCAGCCTTGTTCACAGTGTGTGCCTAGCACATCATGTTGTCTCCAGGTATAAGACCCAGATAAGCTGCCTTCTGGGGTCCTTCATCTATGATACAAGTGCAAATTCACACAAGACTGCTACCACTCCACCCTCTACTAGTAAGTTCCTGACCCTCGGAAGATCAGTTTGTCATGAAATCTAACTTACATCTTTCCCCGCTGTACACAATACTGTGTGCTTTGCACAATTTGAGTACTGGTAAGCAGTGCAGAGTGAAATACAGAGAAGGTTTCAGTTTGACAAGACCATGGCAAATCAATATGGGGCAGAGCCACCTCTAACGCCATCCAGAGGGCAGACATCAGCCAGGGCGACAGAGGCTGGTCAGGCCCTGCACATGCTCTCCACCTTTGGGAGGGCTGACTGAAGGGCTGAAAGGCTGAAGAACTCAAAAGGGGACAGCACAGATCCATTTTGAGGTGTCTGAGAGGGAACCAACACACCAGATGCAGGCTTTCTCAGAAAGGGAGTCACCTGTTCAAAGAACAGGCATATTTTGAGGGCCTTGGATGGTTGTGTCTGTTTAACAAAGCGACACTGCACACCGAAGCATCCAGGCTGAATGATGGAGTTACAGGTGGGACTAAAATCTCAGAGTCCCCACTGAGGGCCGTGGCCCTACTTCTGCAAGACAAAAAAAAAAAAAAAAAAAAAAAAAAAAAAAAAAGAGGTAAGAGAGGAATTCAGAAATTTCTGGGCTTTTTCAAAACTGGAGCCATGTGACAGTTTTTCCAGATCCTTTTCAGGGTGATTTGGAGACAAAAGCTATAATCTATGGTGTTTCTCTCTTTGCTTATTGTGTTTATCTGTGTGAGACCAGGGCCCTTTGGAACATTTCAAGTGCTGATAACGATGGAGATAGTTTCCTTGATCTGTGCAGTACTGGTAACTGCATCCTTTCGGGTGGGCAGCACAGAATTTTGCTGCCCCCTGAAGCTGTAGCCCCATCACAGCTAAGAATGACATCTAGAAAAGCAGGGCACATCCACTCAGAGCTGCCTCCAAAGTGACCCTAGCTCCAAGGTTTAAATCTACAAAAGCAAGACTGCATAGTGACTGGAGAAAAGGAGTTAACTTTGTTAATTCAGATTCCCTACGGATAAAAGTGTTACATCCCATCTGTCACTGTGAAGAGTCCAGTTTGGCTGGTCAAGGAGGTTTTGAGCATTGAGTACTAACAATGGACTCCAGAAGGCAGAATGCCAAGGCTAGTTGGACACAAAGCCAAGATAGTACAGATATCATCAAGCAAAAATTACTGGCTCTGCTTATAATCACTAGTTAAAAAGAAGCCCCCAAACTGGTAGGGTTCATTGTATAGAGAGACAACACACAGCTTATCTGGATATTCTTCTGAGCCTCTTAGTCAAAGTGACCAACAAGGTAACCAACTTTAAATAAGATGAGACCCTTTGTGGGACAGATCTTAGAAGATATTCAGTAAATTGTGGCCTAGATATGGCTTTTGGAATCTCCAGAACCTGCTAGTCTAATAAAATTACAGATGTATTAAATCTCCATTTATACTAATGGGAAATTGTTGCCAATCAATAACTGCCACTTGAGTACACTAGTCTTTCTGAGTTTGAACACATAAATTGTCCATGATAATCCTGCAATGCAACCCTTTTGAATAGCAGCTCCTTGCTTCTTATTGGCCGTGAAAGGAGACAGCTGAGGAACCACACGAATTCTGGAAATTGCACTGCTCCTTCTCCCAGACTTACTGAAAACACCACTCAAAACTGGAAAGACTCAGCAGGGTTCGAGTGACCAAAGGAAATTTCAGAACTTACCCAGACAGGACCCCAAGGGAGCAATAAGCTCCACACACAAGTGACAAACTTAAGAAGCAGTGAGCCACCCTTAGGGAATGATGTAGCTTCCCCATGATGCAGAGACACGGCTGCTAATGGTGTGGCGTGATTTATTGGTGCCTCTGCAAAGTGACTAGCACACAGGGTCTGTCAGGCTGCAGCTGCCATCTGGCCAGCAGATAGTTATCTTTTGCCTGAGACCAACAATGACAGTTGTGCTGGATTGTCAACCTGATTGGCTTTAGGGTCTCCTGGCAAGATGATGAGTGGAGCACACTGCTGCATGGGGTTTGGTGGTCATGGACGCGTAGGTGTTCCCTAGCCCATTTCTCTTGGGTACAGTTCCCCTGTCCTGCTTCCCTGCTGTCCTGTTGTGAGCAGCTTTGTTCCACAACATCCTCACACCATGATCTTCTTACCACAAATCTAGCTGATCATGGACTGAAGCCCTGAAAAACCGTGAACCAAATCAAGCCTCTCCTTGGAGTCATGGGTGTCCCAGCAATGAGAAAGTGACAAAGTCACTGAATTTGAGTGTTTTGTGCAACGGGGCAAACTACATACAGTAGTGATGGCTTCACATGCCACTTCCCCCACCATGTCTCACTCTGTTGTCAGTGACTCATGATCATTAGCACCAGGTTAAACAGCTACTCAATAATGACATCAGTAAGAGACTAGAAAGAGAGTCCTACGTAGGCACAAGGATTGTAACTGCAGTTCACCTCTTGGATACACGCCACGCCTGTGGAGCTGGGGACTAACACAGCAGATCTTGATAGGAATGTATTAGTGTGCTTTTAGATAACTCATGAAATTTCAGTCTGACGAAAAACAACTTTTTTCTGCCCTCTCTGAACAGCAGTGGAAGCACTGTCATGGAACCCAATAAGCTGTCTTCTTAGCCACCTCTGGCTAACGACAGCATGGGCCACAGACACTGCACTCCAACACAAGAAGAAGCAACACATTCTGAGAAACTCTCCTTCCAGAGCTTGGTAGCAATGAACTGTTGGAAATTTCTTTTTTATCTTCAATTTTCCACTCTATAGGACAGTGCTCATATGAATGATTGGTACATAATGTGAGAGAAATTTGAGAGAAATAGGGCCAAAGAGACTATTTCATCAGTTGCCTGATCCAAACACATTACTCAAACATGTTACATCTTTGTCACTTTTCTCCCAGTTACTGTTGTTTTATTGGTATGGTTTGTGTTATTATGTGATTAAAAATTGGGGGGACTAGCATATCCAGCAATAGGAAGTAGCATTATATACTGAAGGTCCAATTTAAATGCATTTATTTTTATAAGAAAAATAACACATTCAAGAACGATTGTATTTGTTCCATAACCTTGACTGACTAATTTATCCAAGCTATGGTTAGGGAATTACTTGTACATTTGGTCATTCAACAAATAGTCATTGAAAATTACTATGTGGCAGGGCTTGGAGTGATGCTATTTACACAGTGAAAACCAGCAGAGCCTGAACATTTGCCAAGACAGGACTTGTATTACTGGAGGCAAAGAGGTGGTAAATGAGCAAAACTCTGCACTGTACCTACATACGTATATGCATATATAAATGTGTGTGTATAATGTTTAAAATAAATAGTATACATAATCAATGTCAGATGTTGGTTGTTTTATGCAAGGTAAAAAATGTAGCTGGGCAGGGGAAAAGAGAATTGAGAAATGAGGCAAGAGATTAATTTAAACAGCATGGTCAGAGGAATCCTCCCGGGGGAGGTGACATTTAAAAGACGTGTCAATAGAAAGGAAGCAGAGGCTGTGGGTCTGATGAGCGAAAAGATTTCAGGCAGTTACGCTGCTATGATCTGAATGTGACTCATGCTAGAAAAGTACTTCCAAGCTCTCTGCTGTTGGGATTATGGACCTCTTATGGGGTTTGTGTTGTAAGGGTTTCTTCATTATAATTGATCTGTATACCCATGAAAAGGGTTCCGAGGGGTGGCCTCTTTCTCTTCTGCTCTTCCGCCATGTGAGGGAGGGTACTTCTTCCCTCTGCAGCTTGCAGTGTTCAAAGCACCATCTTAGAAGCAGTGATGGAGCAGTCAGGAAATACCAAACCTTCGGTGTCTTGATTCAGCCTTGACAGTTTCCAGAACTGTACATTTCTTATAAATTATATTACTTGCAAGTTACCAAGTCTGTGACCTGTGTGTAGCAACACAAATAGATTAAGATACCAAGGTGGATATTTTGAGCATGGATTGTGTTGACATATTTGTTCATTTGTATGTTGTTCAACACAACTTTTACTCAAAGGTTCAGCTAATGCTGGGCACTGAACACGTGATAGTTGCTGTATGAAATGATGCATGAAAGTATGAGCTATATGGATGAAGGCTGGGAAAGGACTGGAAACACGGAGAGAGAAAACATCAGTATAGGAAATGCTGAGGCCCTGGAAATACAAGAAAGTGCCAAGAAGAAACAGCAGGCCAGAAAACTAGACAAGAAAAGCCTGAACCTAAATTTACTGATTGTACTCTCTTACCAAATGAAATAGGCAACAATTTTCAGATCCCTGGAAGCTTCAGCAGGAAACCCACCGTGTGTCTTCCCTGTATCAGTTTTTACCCCTACTAGTCAGCCCCCATGAACCATTGGACATACATACAAAAACTTCAAGCAGAGTTAATGCCACGAGCAAATTTAAAGACTTCAAGATTTCATGTTTATCTTTTTAATTTTCTTGCTTCTTGTTCTTTAAGCATTTAAAGATTAATGTAGAAGATAAAATTTCAGTAGTTATTAAGCAGAAACAGTGAAAAAAATTCTGAAAATATGAAATTAAATTAATGGAATAAGTTCCAGTACCTGAAAAATGGAGGCATATGCTGAACTTTGATGCAGAAGTCCTCCCTGACAACTGGGAGAAGACAGGAAGGGGGAAAACTTTCTCTCTCTCTCTCTCTCTCTCTCTCTCTCTCTCTCTCTCTCTCTCTTTGTGTGTGTGTGTGTGTGTCTCTCTCTCTGTCTCTCTCTCTGTCTCTCTTTGTCTCTCTCTGTCTCTCTCTCTCTCTGTCTCTCTCTTTCTCTCTTTGTCTCTCTCTTTGTCTCTCTCTCTCTTTGTCTCTCTCTCTGTCTCTCTCTCTTTGTCTCTCTCTCTTTGTCTCTCTCTCTTTGTCTCTCTCTTTCTCTCTCTCTCTCTCTCTCTCTCTCTCTCTCTCTCTCTCTCTCTGTCTCTCTTTGAATGCTAAAGCATAAAGAAGCCTAACATGGGTATTTTTAAAGTCAACTAAAAGCAGTAGAAATACCCAAGTTCTACACACAGTTTAACAGAAATAACTAATAGAACTAAACAAATGATGTATCTTTCAAAACTAAGAAAGTAAGAGAGAAAACAACCAAAAAGGAAAGCTCAGTAAACTGACAGTTGAGAGTCCTGACCAAGGTTTCCAGCATTATTAGAGCTGCCTTTGTAAAGCCTTCACTCAGTTAGATTGCTTATAAGACTAAACTGTGAAAGTGTCTTCATGCTAAGTAGGCAACTTCTTGTTTTAAGTTAGCTGACATAGATTTGCCAGTAGGTACAGAACATAGTTTTTCTTAATGTGGGAGTATCATTCATGCACTTGTTATATTTATCATTTATATTTTCGTCAATAAGTTGCCATTCTGATTTTCATTCATTTCTGGGTTGGAGTTATATGAAACTATCTTGAAAGATATTTCAGTTATTATACACTTTGGGATATCTGTATGTACAATATTATGATCTGCATCATAATCCTAGATAAATTCAACAGGAAATATCCTTTCCTGAAACTTTATAGGTAGCCAACTGGCCTCTCTGGGAGACTCTCCACTTTGTTGGAGTCTTTTTTTAACTCTTCTTTTTACTAATGCTACTTTATACTTTCCCCCCATTTGTCACTCTTTGCCAAAACCATTTTCAATATTCGAAAATTTGAATCTTTTCAGTTGCTCCAGGCCTTTAACATCATGTTATAATTGCTTCCTTCCCTAAAACCCCAATAGAAATAATATTCTGTTGTTCTTGACTCCTATAATACCTAGCATCTCTGTGCATATATGTATATGTATGTTTATAAAAACATATGCCTGACTATATATTTTTCTTCTTGTGTAATATATTTCAATTTCCTGCATATAAGCTAGTCAAAAAGAACCATGACATATTCTTTTCATAGTTTGAACTTCTATAAATATATTTTAAAAATTTGGTCTTCTTATTGTTTTATTTTTGTTTGTGCAACACTGGGAATCAAACCCAAGATCTTGGACAAGCTAGACCAGTAATGCTCTACCAGTGAACAATATCCTCAACACCAAAACCTGGAAAATATTTAACTGAATGTCCTTAAGCTATCAGATGCTCTCTGGGCATTCCCAGAGCACACAGAGTGGTCAGCAACTAGATAACTTCCTTCTGATATTTTTTTCTCACTGACCAACTGACATGTACCTGCCATATTCTTTGGTATCAGATAATAATAATTAATACTATGATACAAGGTCTGGAGGGTACAAATGATTCACTTAGTGGGAATGCTCAATCTACAAGGGATGGAGCGAACTTGTCCATACTAAGGCAGGGATCATTCTCCTCCCACTGGGTGCCATGAGTCTATACCAGGTTACATCACTGTGCAGGCGTTCCAAGGATATTACAGGCAAATCTGGAAGGGAAGTTTCTTCTGTTCAGACTTCACCTTTTTTTGTTTGAATTCCAGAAATGTATCACTTTGCAGAACAAGTATATGATGCAACTGATGATGTCTGTTCTTCTATAGTGCTGCTAACCCCTGTCTGGAATGGCAGCAGATATCATTGAAAATCCTGCTTTATAGTGGAATCCATCACAGAGATGGGAGCTGAGTAGGTAAAGACCACATCAAGACTACATTGGAAGTATCATTAAAACCTGTGAACATCCACTGATGAGCCTATGCCCCAAACTGCCCAGTCAGCCTTAATCACCAGGGAATCACACTGCTGACTACAATGTGCCCTTCCAAATAAAAACATTTTGTGGCTACAATCAGTATTGAAGGCCAAGAACACCACATTTCCTGCTTTAAAAAGTGAAGCATATTTGATATACAAATTAACATTCGAAAATTCATTCATATTTGCTTCTAAGAAAATTTTGTCCAGGTAAAATTTAAGCTATCAAAAGAAAAAGAAAACATATTTCTTGTGTCACCAAGTCAGCAAGAACTGGGTTTTCCATGTTTTATATTATGAGCAGCATTCTCAGCTGCAGTCTAAGTAGTAAAGTTGTTCTAGGAGCTGAGGGACAGGCCTGAGAGAATTGGGTGGGGGCCTTCCTGGGCTACCCCATGTCACATGGAAAAACACCCAGCCACCTGGAATGAGGCTCACAGACAGGCAACTTTATCACGAAAGACCTGGAGACACTGTAAGGTTAACACCTGACATGTCTTTCATCCTCTAAGAGGACACAAGTGTTATGGTTTGCATTTGGATGCCCCCTCCCCTGCCAGCTCTATGCAGTCATGGAGGTGGCTGAATCTGGAGTTTGTGATTGGCTCTTTGACTAGCAGGGGAATTGGCGGTGTGAGTGCTGCATCTGCCCAGGAGCAGGGAGAGGGAAGGAAGCGTGCTTTTGCTGCTTTTTGCCCTTTTCACTCTTGTCATTTGTGGCTGCCATGAACACTGTCCTTTAGCGGCCCAGAAAATAGCAGCACATTCGTAGCGGGCAGAGTGGAGAATACAGTCAGCCTGATGCTCGGGCCCAGGGAGAAAAGTCTTGGTGGTGGCAACAGTGGGGGAACCATGTAGTTTGCAAACCATTATGAAAGGAGAGGCAGGTACTTTGCTCAGCCCAAATGTTTTTCTTTCTGCTCTCTGGGTGAAGTGGCAGTGTGATTTCTTGTCTACTTTCAAACTGACAAAGCAGAGAAATAAGTTAAAGACAAGCCAGGGCAACATATATCTATGATGTTTGAGAGATTATTACATATGGGATAGTAACAACTGATGGATTTAACCTTAACAAATATATGTTGTGAAATGCATCCTGTAGCATAACATCAGGTTATAATTATAGAGTCAGAAAAAAGTCTTATAAAAGATATGGAGAAACTGATCAGACGTAATTATAATGAATATATCAGTTATTACTGTGATATGCTAGATAATAAAACATATAGAATAGAATTCTATCAATTAAATCAAAGAGTTAGGACAGAATTACACAGAGGTAAAAGGATTCCAATGAAATGATACTGAGTCCTAAAGGGATAGGAATGAAATTATTAAAATACCTCAAGAAAGTCAAAATCAAACCAAATGAATAATGATATGACAGTTACATACAAATCACAAACACTTAAAGGATTTGCTAGTAAATAATGTCAAAAGAGTTGGTTGACTAGTGACTTAACCACAGGAATGTGGATTCACCACTCCATGCTTCTAAAATTCAGGAATTCCCTTTTAAAGTCAGTAATATGTAACTTGAAATATTTCACAGTTATCAAGAACAAAAGCCACATACTGTGCCCACATCACGGGATTCTGTAGTAACCTCAGGACCTCTAATTGACTCTAAAGGCAACCATCACTTGAAATCTATCATTATATTTTAGTATGATAGGAAGTTTATCCATTTTATGTATCCTGAGCATTGTTTTTCAGTCTGGGACAAAATAATCAACAGCAGACTCAATACTGCCTTGGAGTTTATTAGCCATATTATATTCTTTCAAATCTGAAGTGTCATCAGTGTCATTTTAAAAAAGGGAAAAATGCAATTTGTGATGCAAAGCTTTCTTATAACTTAGATTTTTTTTATGATTTAAAGATTTACTCAGATTTTCATCAAATATGAAACTCGATCAGACATTGTTCATTGTATCTGAGTGAAATCAAAAGGATGATGTTTTTTAAAAACTTTTCTCTGTGCACAGTCAAGCTCTTCTCAGTGGAAGCAATGCCACCCCTCCCAAACACATTAGCATTCACTGTTTTACTGGCAATGCCAGTGCTTAGGGCTTCTTTGAAATAGAGTCCATTTTTGCTTCCAGATTTCTTTCAAGCCACTGAACTACTTTTCTCTGCAATTTTGCTACCAGTAATTTCCAGTTTAGCATGTGAAAGGCAATCCTTGCAGACAAAGCTCAGTAACAAAGAGTAACCTATCTCATCTATTGTTGTCTTTTTTTTTTTTTTTCATCTATCATAAAGAAATTCACTATTGCTTTGCAGGTAAATGTAGAGATCCATCTAATCCTCCACTGAGCTATTCTTGTTGCATGACCAAATTCATGTCACACAGTCTCCATGCATTTCTGCTTCCAAAATGTACATTATATTTTACTGAAAAACCATAGTAATTTTTAAGTATCTAAAATGCAACACATGTCAAAAATTGCATATAATTTTATAATTTGCAAGAATGTTTTAGAGTTCCAAGTCAACAAAGCTGCAAAAGTAGTTATTAGAATACCAGTTTAATTATTTAAGAGGCCATAAACTTATTATACAAAACACTGAAATGAAAAATACAAAAATTGTATTAGTTATGGTACTCTAGGGTAACTGAAATGATAGAAAATATATGTATAATGATGCAAGGGAATTTATGAAGTAGGGTTACAGAATCAGTGGCTACAGGGGCCGTCTGTGTGCTGGAGACCAAGTGATCTAGTAGCTTCCCGGCCCCAAAAGATTGAAGCCACAGAACAAGTGGGGTCAAGGACTCAGTACCATCAGCAGATGAATGGAGAAGGAAAATGTGGCATTCATATGTAGAGGGACACCATGCAGTGATAAGGCTAAATTCAAGACATTTGTAGGAAAAGGGATACACCTTGACACCATAATGTCAAGTGAAATAAATCAGACACAGAAATTTAAATGCTGTATGGTTTCTTAGTAATCTTAAGCATGAAAAAAAAGCAAAATAAAAGATAATAAAAGGAAACAGAGAGATGTTTTGCAAAAGGGAAGGAGACCAAAAGGCTGTAGGGAGGGGTTTAAGATTTAAGAAACATCAGGTACACGTAGCAATTACTCACATTGAATGCAATCTTAAGACACAAACATGAACTAAAATAATAACAGCAATAACAATGAAAATGAGACAAAGAATCTAAAGAAGGGACATGGAGAGGGGAAAGTCAATAAGGGAATGCACGTGCTTTCTGATTAGAATGACTCCAACTGTCATGTATTATAAACATATGTTAATAGAAAGAAAGGTGCAGCACCAGTCCGAGATTGAAGATCTGACAGCTCACTGTGGAGTCACTGGTGTGGGTCTGTGCTGGAAGGCTGAGGAAACTGGACACTAGCATGGACAGTGGTGCAGCTGTCCATTTGGGGGCAGTGCCCGGATAATGTGCAGATGGTTTCCCACATGTAAACCAGGCCTGAGTCTTCTCTGACTCTGTCAGATAATGACAGGGTGTACTCCATGAAACCATTGGTGCATGGCATGTGTTATGGTTTGTTTCTGGATGTCCCCTCACAGCCTCATGCCCTCATGGAGGCAGTGTCTGTGATTGGTTCATTGTTCAGTGCCAGCATTTGTGGTGTGAGCGCTGCCCACCCAGAGACACAAAGGTGGCATACAATGCAAGCCAGGGAAGGAGGTATACTTTGCCTTATGGCCCATTTTTGCTCTTATTACTGCCGCCATGAACAGATTTCTCTTCACCACTCCACGCTGCCTTGGAACCCGCTGAGTATGGAGTGAAACCTTCAAAAACTATAAGCTAAATAAACCTTTCCTTGCTTCATTTTGAGCATCAAGTATATAGAGAAAAGTAACCAAAATAGTATGAAATAAAGCAGGAGCATTTTGGTTACTTCTTCATGAAACATCCTTCCTCCTTCAAGACCTGCTTAAACTCAGTCACACATATACCACTTCTTTTGATGACTGTTTCTGTCTAACCTTATGATTCGGTATATCAGAGAACACCTATTCTATGATGGGCAGCTCAGGTTGCATGGTAACCTGGTGTCCCACAGTTAAGCATTCAGTTTCCATTAAGGCCCAGTAGCAACTAGGAGCTGGTTCTCAAAGGGTGAAGGTCTGTAAATGATAGCACAGCCTTACTCTAAAATCTCAAAGGTCTTCACTAATGTACAAGGACCTGCCAGAGACCCCAAATAGCATCTGTATCTGCCACTAATTCTCAGACCATATTGAATGTGCTGTGGTGTATGGCCCAATCTGTGGAGCAGCCTGCACAGCAGACTGGACTTACCGCAGAGCCTTCTTTTGCTCCGGGTACCCTCTCAAAAGTAGCAGTTTCTGAGTCCCTCAGCAAATGGGCCTGAGTGATACATTCAAGTGAGGGATCTGTGCTCCAAAATCAAAATTGAATCATGAAGTGTTGTGTCTCTTTCTTGGTTCTAAAAGGGGGCAGATGTAAAAAGTTACCTTTTACCACAGAAGAGAGATCTCCACATACCCCATACCACTGAATTCCTAGAAATTTTGCTGATATAGAGCAACCTTGAATGTTAATCATTACACGTTTTTCCTTCTTACAATTTTGTTTCTCTAGAACCACTTCTGGTATCAAAAACTGTTAGTTGGGATTCCCTAAAGGAACAGAATCAACAGAAAACATGTATAGAATTACACAAGAGAATTTATTAATTGGGCTTCTAAAATAAGAGGTAAAAGAGTCCCTGGTTGTGTGCATCCTGGAGAGCCAGAGTAGCCAGCAACACCTCAGTGCAGGAAGATGGGATGCTACGGAGTGAGAGGGGCTGATTCCGAGGTGGCAGTGCAGCTGAAGGGCTGGAAACTCACTGTCAGGTCACTGATGAAAGAGTGCATCAGAAATCTCAAAGAACTGCAGACCAGTGTCTAAGGGCAAAGGCAAAATCTGAAGCTCTTCCAAATGGGAATGTTTGCTTCCTATTTCTCCTTTGATGACGCCCACGCTACCAGCATATTGTTTGATGCCCTCATTTTGCTGGTCTGTGTGATAATCATCTACAGACACATAAATGATTTCAAAATTTCATTGAGATCAATGACAAAAGAGAAATAATATACTTAGATGGAAAATATTTTGGATGCAGTAATGACATTGTGCAATTTGCAACATGTTTCCGAAATGAGTAACTCTAAAGTAATAAAGTTAAAAAATACAAGCAATCCACATAACATGTTTGGGTTTAAAGGGAATGAAACAAATATGGCAATTGTTTTAAAGGTAAATAGAGGAGAAATTATAATTTTAAAATGTATAATTGGTTAGACTTGGAAAAAAGTTCAAAAAGGAAATGTATTATTGAATAACCTCAGTAAAGGCCATGAATCATTGTTCTAAGTGCAATTTGAATTAATTATGGAATGGAGTAAATTTCAAAATTTGAAATATGCATTTTTCTAACTTTTTCCAAACTTGAAAGAGTGTGACATTTTTCCTTGCAATAATTTCCTTAATTCAAACATTTTATACACATATATATGTAACAAAATCTACATAGCAAGATTTATATTTTGTATGATTTAATACTATAATTCTGTTTAAGAATTGTTCATATTTACATCTTCAACTCTCAAATTAAAGTCAATCATAAAAACTATAGGTTATATTAAAAAGAATATCAATTAATCCTTGATTTTCAAAACTAAAGCTTCAAAATACTTGAAAGTGCCTCTTCAAATTGAAAGACTATCTTTTGATAATAATATATGACAAACATATTAATAACAACTTACGGTTTCTTAAGTTTAACATTTATTCATAAATAATATCTTTCAATTTCTAGTATGGAAACCTCAAAACTCAGGTTTCAAAAAATTTTATTTGGTACCTTAGCTATAGTGTTAAAACATAAGCTAGATGTCTCTTTTACAGTATTTTATCTCTCTAACTTTGAGGTGTATATTTACATATTGTCAGCAGCTTTACTTTGTTAATTCTAATCTGAAATATTTCTTAAATGAATCTACTACTCTACTCTTGGTATCACTGTCACTGCCTTCAATTCTTGCTTAGAACTTTTCAAGATAAGAAAAATATCAAATCAAACAAATGAGCAAAGTTCCAAAAAATGTGTCATAGGACACAAACGTGCACCATCGACCGCAAAGACATGAATACAGCCAGGTCTTGGTAAAGCATAAATGAAAACGAGTGGATCTTGACTGCACATTTCCTCTTGCATCCTTTGTCCCTGCCTGCTTACCACGTGCTTCCCCCTCCCTCCCTTCCTCTGCCCACTCTTCACCCTGTTCCCCCCACCCACCCTCTGTCTGTCTGTGCCTGTCCATTGGCTCTGTCTCCAGCCTATGCAGTGGCATCCACTCATCAAGGATTCCTAGGTTTGTGTGTCATAGTTCTGTCTGCACAAAGGAAAGTTCTCAGACCAAATCAGTTAAAAAGAACAAAACCGAATCATTCTGACTTGGTCCACGTAGACACCTAGAGACCTGATGTCCAACTCTTTTGGATCAAGGCATGGAATTTCTTGATTACACAGGGTCATTTGCCTGGTCAGCTGCTGGGCCCATGCCTGTAACACAGTGGAAGACAGTGCAGGGTCCTGAGAAGGTAGTTTCACTATAAATGGGGAAAAAAAAAAAAAAAAAAAACAGAATGTGTATCACAGCACTTGTATTCAAAACTCTTCACATCCTACTGGAAATCTAAATTCCTCACCACAATTTTTTTATACCTCTAATTTTTATAGCTTAATAACTCTAAGAATGCTTTTTCAAAAACTTATGTAACCCTCATCATTTTGAAATCATAGAGGTATAGAGATCAAAGATACCCTTGCATTCTTTAACCAATTAACAAAAGTAGAAATGTCTCTCACCAAGTTATCCTGACTCTATAGTGCATGGTTTAAATTATTTGTTTGATTCTTACTATATTATTACTTGATATAACTTAAACATATCAGGTCTTACTAGGTAATACAACTTGAGAAAGTCTCCACAGAAAGGTATATATTACAAGTCTTTCATGTTTGTCTAATTACAATAGAACAAGTTATTTTATTGTATCTCTTTTCTCTCAAAGATTTCAGAATGTTCTAAATCTTTATTTTTTTCCACTCACGAAAAACATCAAAATCAAACAAACCATGAGCCAATACATTTGATGAAAACATATTTAACATTAGTTATCATTAGGTTGACAGAAACTAAATATGAACCAGAAAAATAAGTTGCTGTATCAATGTTCCACATTGTTTCTTTGCTCACAGTATCAAAATGCTGATAACAACTAAGGGAAACTTGCAGATATCCTTGTTACCAGTTACATTATGAATAGGTTTATTCAAAAGACACAAAACTTAATAGCATTCCACTCAACACACATACAGTCTCTGTGTTGTGTATGTTCTGTGTTGGTTTTCAGAATCCCACACATAGCTGCATTTTTGCGTAGCTTGTTACTGAGTCGGTATTCTAGACTGAAAGCCACTGTTAACGCAGTTTCAGAAATTGATGTTTCTCAGAAAAACTGTTGGCAAAGATTTCATAAAAATAGTTTTCAAATGACAATATACTATTTATAACTTAATTAGTAAGTGTTACACTCACATATATTTTGAGCTAATGATGACAATAAAATTCATATACTCCAAAAGATGTTTAAAAAGTAAATACGAATCACATTCTGCCTTAAGATACAGCGCATTCATAATGAGTACATTTAGAATTTGAATTATGGTGTATATCGTTGGGTGGAATTTACAAAAGACAGAAATTAACCAAGCTTTTGACTGAACAAAGGTGCTACATGCTATTTATGGTATTTTCTGCCATATTCACCATTCATTTTTATTTTGTTTTTGTTGCTAATGTTTGTAATTTATATTAAAAGGCTATTATTTGAAATAAGAAAGCCAAAATAGCAAAACAAGTTAACATTCTCTTCCCCATCCAATGCTTGGATCCTGCTACTAAGTATTAACTCTACGTGCAAATTTTATGATTTTACATTATAAAGGATTTTGGAGAATGAAGTATTTGTAGGTCCCATTTGACATTTCTTGATTGCTATTTTTTTCACTTTCCTTTTTAAATAGTGACTTATAGATACTGCTTTAATGATAAATATATCCATTTAATTACAGATAAATATGCATCATCAATGATAATGAATTTTATAACTGTTTTCTAAGTTCAGTTATTCTTATGCTGATAGTTAATGGGGGATATAAAGGTCGATGTTCCTTCTGAAAGTTTTTGTTTTCTATATTAGAAATTAATTTACTTTGCAATTTCAGTGGTTGGGCTTATTGACATAATTTTGTTGCCAGTGGGAGAGGAAATCTCCATATCACAATGACAAATTAACCCACTTCAAATCATAGTATCTACGCAAAACAATTTAAATTTCTGTTTTCCCAATTCCTTACAGAGATGAAATTCCTTCATTTTTAATCATTTCATGACCCTAAAATGCAAATGTGCAAATTTTTTCTCTAGGTCTTTAATTGCACACAAGATAAAAATATAGCATCTAGTTGCATATTTTTCATAGACATTCTTCTTGAGCTTGACTAAATTCCTTTCTATTTTTAATTTGTGGAGGAATTGTGACTAGGTATTAGATTTCTTTAAATAAACTTTTTCTTTTTTGAAAGTGATTCTGTGTACTACAATTATTTAGTTTCAAATGTTACACAGCTTTGCATGTTTAGAAGATATAGCCTCCTCTGTCATACTGACAATAAGTACTCATATTATTAAATTTAATCTGCTAGTGTTTCTTGAATTTTACATCTATATCCAGAAATACATTCAGCTGGATTTTTTTCTTATTGTTTCTAGTTATGTTTTATGATACCTTTGTCTAGCAGTCCAAAAGAAACCTTATCAAGTGACTTATAAAATATTCTGTTTCTCAACATTTTATCTTATGTCTTCCTTAAATGCTTGATGGGATTCACCACTGAAAGCATCAAGGCTTGCGGTTTAGCTTATGGAAATGTTTTTAATTAGCTATCAGTAATTGTGAGCAAATTGAGGCTACAGGAAAACATTCACATTTAAATACCCTAAAATAATATGTCCTTAGTAGAGAAAAATTAGCAAAATATTAGAAGCAGTACTAAAAAATAATTTGACTTAATTTTAAGATTGTGAACAAACCAGATAGTGCGAAGTTATATATGAAGGAGCATTTTAAAATACACTAGAGACATATTATAAACAGCTGGTTGTTAATTGAAATAACCAGTACAGAAAATTTCATATCTCATATACTTCAAGTTCTGATAATATACAACAAATGAAATTGTATTTGTTTTTGTTTCTTTTATTTCATGCATTATTGGCTGTTCATAAATTTGATATATTATATATAAGTATGTGTGTATATATGTATGTTTCAAATATTCTTATGGATATAGAGATGCAGAAAACAAAGGTCTTTTTCCATATTATAAGACATCTCATGTTCTGCTTTCAGTTCCTTTCTCTTTCTTCTGAACTCTTTAGATGATCTATTCAGGTTTTACAGAGTGCGTTGCCCAGCTTTCCCACAAGACTAAATACTGTTAAAGTCTGCAGTTTAAAGTAGGAGTTTTCAGAGGATTCAGTACATGGTAATCCAGCCCCAAGGCAAAAATGATATCATACAAGAGTGTGGAAGGAGGAAATCTGCTTAACTCATGACAGCCAGACAGCAGAGTGAGAAGGGAGGGCCTGAGGCAACAATACTGCTTTGGGGTTACACCTCCAGGCACCATGTGTTCTGACCAGGTCCCACCTCTAGACACCAAAGGCAGAAATCACTGATGGACTAATGCTTTGATAAATATGATGCCTCTAAGACCCAGTCACCATCTAAAATCTCCTTTTCTAAACACAAAATTTTTGGTAGAACAGATAAGATCCAAACCATGACATTATACTCTAGCCCATGAAAGACTCAAGTCCATCTCATTATGAAAATGGGTTTAGCCCATCTCTAGGTGTCAACAAAGTCTTAACAGTTCCAGGACTGCGAAAAGTCCATGTTTGGCAAGCCTTCTGAAACTCAGTGAAAACTCTTGGATGTGAGCTCCTATAAAAGTTTTTTCAAAAGTTATGCACTTCCAACACACAATGACACAAGGTGAACATTCCCATTGCTAAAGTGAGGAATAGGAGGATAAGAATCATACCCAGATAAGGCAGAAGCTCCGCGGCACAAACATTAAATCCCACAGCTCCATGTCCAGCATCTGGGGCAGGTGATGGGAGGATCTGAACTCTGAAGGGCTTGAGCTCTCCTGCTCCTGTGGCCCTTACTGTTGCAGCTCACATGGCCTCTGTTTCAGGCTGGCTCCTCTCTGTGCCTA
The DNA here is from genome assembly GCF_034190915.1 of Cavia porcellus. NCBI lineage: Eukaryota > Metazoa > Chordata > Mammalia > Rodentia > Caviidae > Cavia > Cavia porcellus. Next base: position 40,859,936 of record NW_026947513.1, on the reverse strand, counting down.
TGACAATTCTCTACAGGTGTGCCATGTCTTAGGCACCTCTGAATTCCTGGGGTCTCCACAGCACCATTAGCGTCACTCTCACAGCCTCATACATGATCCTCTAAACACACATTGCCTCTCAGAACTTTGCAATGCTTAATAGAAATCTCCATGAGCCCACAACTTCTGCATCTTGAGTAACTGCAAAACCAGCACTATGTGGATGATGTTACACCAGCTCCACAGTAGCCTGGCCCCTTTGGACTACGTGTGTAGTGACCTTTGAGTGACTGGATGGCTGAAATTAGAGAAACACTTCCTCAGGTGTCACTAAATTCGCAGAGAACCCTGGAGCTCTCTCTTGAAACAGACTCTTACAAAGATTTTATACTTCCATATCTTTGAGTCTGTGATGAGTTGGGAAGGGTCATTTCTGAGATCCCTCAAACTATTTTTTTCTGCTATCCTGATACAAAATATTTGACTTCTTTTTACTGGTGCTAATCTAATCAGCAACTACACTAAATTGTGCTCCAGCTTTACCATGCTCACTTCCTGGCCAAGCTGCAAACCTTCAGCTTTGTTTTTATCACCTACTTTTTACTGTTGATTTTGATAATATAAGCCAACAGTACCAACGCCATAGGCTGCAGGTGGGGCTGCTTTGAAATTTTCTCTTTCAGATTAGTCCATCGCCTTCAACTTCAGCCACAAGCAAATTCTGAGTACATGGATAGAACATAGAGAAATTATTTGCCAGAATAAAACACTCATGGCTTCTAGTTTACTTTCAGATAGAGGCAGCATTATCTACTGAAACCTCATGAGCCTGGCCTCTATGCCTGCATTCCTATCAGCATCTATGTTTCCACCAGAATTGTTCAATAAGCTTTGCTTACATCATTCTAAGGTTTCTCTATTCTGCATCATTAAATGTTTTCAAACATTTCCCATAGACCAATCCCAAAGGCTCTAAAACCACTGGTCAGTTACAGTCACAGCAACCCACCTCTCTGGTACCAGTTTTCATTATTAGGTAGCTTTCCTGTAACTGGAACACAGCACCCATTATTCACAATTTAACGGGAAGGATTATTTTGGCTCACAGTTCTCACAGGGTTGAGAGTTCCAATCTAAATAAAGCAATGGACTGAGTATCTGTGTGCCCTCAAAATCCACAGGGTGAAACCCTAGCACACCAAGTGGTGATGATAGGGGGTAAGCCTTCATGTATGAGATTAGTGTCCTTAAAAAAGAGGCACCCATAGAGCTCCCTTTTCCCTTCAACACTTTAAGGTTCCATGGAAAAGATGACAGTTTCCCTGACCAGATAACAAGTTTTCAGACACCTTGAGATTGAACTTCTCGACCTCCACAACTCTGACAAATAACTGTATTTTTTATAAACCACCCAGTTTATGCTACTTTGCTTTAGCAGCCAAAATATATCAACTAGTTATCTACATATCCAAAGAAATTTAAGTATATATCATGTCAGCCATTATAATTTTGTAATGACAGTTATTTGCATTTTAAAAAGCAATAAACAGTACTTTTAGTATAGAAATAACAAAAAATGTTTCACACACAGGAGTTCTCAGTTTGGAAAAGATACAGCTAATAAGAAATTCAGCCCTGTGGTAGATTTATTCCAAAATGTAACAATTATTTTTATTATTTAAAATGTTATGAGTTATAATGATAAATGATACCTATGCTACAATATTACTTTGCTTACAAATTTAAGACTTCTCCCTAACTTAATCCGAAATGATAGTTCAGAAGCTATCATCCTTATGTGCTGCTTTGATAACACTGCTCAACTTCAGAATTACAGCCTTCAGGACTAGGAAAATTTCTTTCCCTCCTGGACTCCTGTTTTGCTAAATATGTTTGATAATATAAATTTCCTTAAATTATAGCTGCATAGCTCACAAAAACTGCTATATATGTGCACCCTAGTCTGATTCTAAGTCCAATTTTCTTTTATTGAATTGATCTTACCCACAACCTTTATTTCCAAGACTAGAAGTATATGTGGAGTATTTTACATAAGTTAATGCAAGTCTTGATATTTTATAAATTCTTTAAGAAGGCTGGGGATGCAGGCTGAAGTGTTGATCAGAGAAAGAGGAAAATAAATTTTGTTTGATATGTACTAAATTCCATGCATTGTGCTAACTGCTTACATCATGGCAAAAACAGTTAAATTTTTCTTCTCACCTTCCGAGGTGGAGAAATATTAATCTCATTTTAGAGCTGAGTAAACTGAAGCTCAGAAAGGTTAATTGCTTTGCACAAAGTAACAAAGCTAATAAAGAAAAACAAAAAAACGCAATTCTGGGCCTCTGTAATATATGTCTGTGCCTTCCTCACTCACACACCCAGTGCTCTTCAGGACTGGTATCCAGATTAAATGATAGTTCATGGTTTCGTGTGGTCTTCCCCTTGGGGGGGGTTCCAGTTTTACTCTGCACAAGGTAACCTTTCTTTCCCTTGATTTTCTGCAATAATTGTCACACTACCCACTGCCTACACGAATTCATATACTTTCCACCACAAAGCATGTATGCTTCAATCATTTTAAGCATTTTAATATGGAAAATCTCAAACACAGACAAGGCATATAAAAGACTATAAAGAATCTTCTTGCATCCCTATACAGCTCCAGAAAGAATCAATATTCATGGCCAGCATGTTTGCTAGATTTATACCTCCACCCACTCCTGTATTCCGCAGTTTCTCAGATATTTACATCAATTTAAATGCATAGATATAAAATTTATAATTTTGTTAAATACACCCAAATAGCGCACATGTGCTAAGGTGATGCAGACGAATTCCTTCATCCCTTTAACCCAGCTCAGAGTATATTTAGAGTTAAAAATGTGTGAACCTAGGAAACGACAGAGGATGGTTCCCCTGCAAATTTTATTTTTATTTATATCATATGTTATGGCTACATATTGGTAAAGCTCACAGTAGATTTATTTATTAAGCCATCACGTGTTTTAAAATATCTGTTTTCAGTTTTGCCTCACCATATTTATCATGACATAAATACACACAATAAACTACATATTTAAAAATAGACAGTTTGATAAGTTTAACACATTTAACCATATTAAACCATGAAAAGAATCAAGATAATAAGCATCTCTGTTAGTTTCATAAGCTTTCTTTTCTCCCACTAGGTCCTCTCACCTGCTCTCACACTAGGTGTTAATCACAAAGTAGGCAGCAATAATCATTTTTCTGATATAGATTAATGTGAGTTTAAAACCCACATATAAGTGGGTTCACACAGTACTTACTAGTTCCTCACACTTCTCACTGAGCTAAATCATTTTAACATTCATTCATACCATTATGTCAGAGTTTTTTTTTTCTTATTTACTATGAAAAAATATTCTAAAACTAAAACTAGAGGTTCCCTTTGACCCAGCTATTCCCCTTCCTGATATCTTCCAGGAAGGATTTAAAGCATCCTACTAATACATGCACACCCATGTTTACAGCAGTACAATTTGTAACAGCTAGATTCTGGACAAAGCCCAAATGACCATCAGACGATGAATAGATAAAGAAGATGCAGGTTTTTATACAATGGAGTACTATTCGGCTATAAAGAAGGGTAAATGAGGCATTCATAGGTAAATGGATACACTTTGAGATCCAGTCTCTTAATTAAAATAAGTCAGACGCGAACTTAAAAATGTTTACCAAAATGTAAATAAGGACCAAACTGGGAAAAACAGATTTTAGGAAGTGGGAAGAACATATTCAAACGGGAGGAGGACAGAGGGGATAGGGAAAGGAGGAAAATTTTTAAAAGAAGGAAAAAATTTAAAAATGAAAATAAAACTTTTGCAAATAAAGAAGAGTAAAGGACTTGAAAGGAGAGAGAGGGGTTGGAAGAAAAACAGAAGAATCAAGACATGCCATGGACAAGTACAAATTCCCTGTGATGCATGTGATTACTATGCAGGTCTAAAATGCACAATAAAGAGAGTTTATTTCATCAACATATCAAAAACTGTCTAACCCTTAAGGTTTTGATGAATAGTTGAGTAAATAATGGTGCTATGAATATAAATGATACAATGAATGCTGATGTATAATTATTTAAATATATAATATTTGGATAATGGTTTTTAATTGTGCATTTCTTTAATAATTAATGATAACTTTTGTTTATGTGAATATTAGCTTTACACTTAATTTAACTGATTGTCTATTCAATATTTTTGCCTTTTTAAAAATTCCAATTCATCCTTATTTTTATGTAGTACTTAATGTTGAAAGTACCTTACAAATTGTGATACAAATACATGATATGAAAATGTTTCCTCAGTTTTTATATTCTTCGTTTATTGTTTTAACTTCATTTCAAAGAACAGGGTCTAAAAATTTTAATTAAACACAGCTTGCATTATTCTTTATAAGAATACCTTTGGCATAGTCTCAAAACTTTTTGAGAAACAAAGTTTAACTTAATTTTTCCCATTTTCTTCTAAAAGTTTGTAACTTTACTTTTTACATCTAGCTAAAGTTCCATTTGTGGGGGGTTTTTTTGTTTGTTTGTTTGATTGTTTAAGTGAGGACTGAACAGAGAGAATTTGCACTAAACTGCATCCCCAGCTTTTTAATTTTTTACTTTGTGACTTTGTACCAGCATCTCACTAAGACACTAAGCTGCTCAGGCTCCTCTGAACTTTGGGACCCTTCTGCCTCCTGGTCTAGCTTCCCAGGGTGCTCGGATTACAGGCATTCACTGCCACTTCCAAAGGAGCTATTTTTATGCATATAAAAGTTTAATTTTGGTAAATGAATGTCAATTTTTCTAGCATCATTTGTTAAAATATCATTTCCATTTACTGAATTGGTTTTAGACTTTTGTTGAAAATTAGTGCATACCGGAGACATAATTCAAACTCTGGGTTCTTAGTTTGATTGTGCCGCACCGTCTTTATTGTATTGCCTTATAAAAATCCAAGAGTCAGAAAATATGTCCTCTAAATTTGCTTTCCTTTTTCAAAGGAAACTTTTGATATTCCTGGCACTTCATATTTCCATATGAATTTTACAATCAATTTATCACTCGTGTACAGTATATATTTCCATTTATTTCTGTTTTTACCTTGCCTCAGTAGTGGTTTAAAATGTTCATTGTACAAAATTTGAAACTATTGTTAGATTTATCCTTAGTTTATACATATTTTGATACATTTTCAAATTTTTTTTACTGAGTTACAGTTTCTTCACTATGTTTGGAAGTATAATTGATTTTCGTAGCTAGGTCTGGTATTCAGCAACGTTGATAGGATTTGTACAGTTTTGTATGATTTTTTCCTTTTCATGTCCTTATCAGACTCCTTCTTTCCAGAATGTTATACGTAAATTTCCGGAAGTTTCCCCAGCACCAAACTTGCATCTCTTACACGTTATACTAAGAAGGCCACGGTTTTCTCTTTCATCTCAATTAAGCTTGGTTTCACAAATTTCACACAAATTGACTCACGCCAGTTCTTATTTAAAAGCCAACTCCCTCGGAGTTTCTAGTGTTTTACATCACTCATTTCTTCCTGCAGGAAGGTTATTACAGTTAAGCTCTAAAATCTTGGATTTTATTAATTCTTTAGATTGTTTCTTTCCATATAAGCTCTTCTAATATTAGGAGTAACAGGTTTAAGGTAAGAAATAAATAACTACTAATTAGTAGATATTTCATAATCATTTTTTTACCTCCCAAATATTTTAAATTCCTTCATTTTATGAAGATTGAAATCAGTAATTTTCATAAGACTTTTATAAATTTAGGTGAAAAAAGACATGCCTGCCAACATTCTCTTAGAAATATTCACACAGTATAAAGAAGATTATATGAATCTATATAAAAATATCTACATTTATTTGGGAAAGATTTTTTTCACATGAATAAATATTTATGCCCAAACTATTTGACAAAATGAATGTCCGTTATCCTTTAATACTTTTATCTAGTTGAATTTCACTAGAATTCTTTTCTCAAACACTTCCCCTCCTTCCAAAAAATGTGTTTCAACCAACTGTTCTATGGACTTTGAAGATATTGTTTCCTTTCTTTAGGAAAATTATCATATTGTACTGCAATATCTGGTTTAACTTGTCTGTCATTTGAAATAAATATATTTCTTGAGAACACACCTAACATGTTTATGTGTACCTAGCATTTACATCAAAAAAATCTTAAAAGTACTTACACAAATTTATTTGATTAAACTGAACACTTAGTGGGTATATTTACATCATTTATCATCCCTTCTTATATTTTGTAAGTCATTCTGGTAACTTAAAAATGAATGTTTGGATACTTTCAGGATGACACTGGTAAGTACGATTGGTGTATTCTTCATCTCAAAAACCCTGAAGCCCTGTAATGCACTTTTTCACTGTTTGAACTCATTTAAGTCCTTACTTCATTCTATTAGAATTGGAATGAAATAATAAAGCCTGCCCACACAGTTTCATTTTTAAAATTGTAAGTGAATAACATCCTAATTATCATAATCTGTTAACATATTTGTTTCCTTGAAAATCAATGGGCATTCTTAAGTGCTCAGTTCTTATAAGCTGATCATTATTTTTGTTTGTTTCCACAGCATTATAAGGAGCAATTCAAAATATTTTTGTTTTTATATTATGATTCAAATGTTTCACTTTATTTTGATCATATTTTTGCCTCCTTTTAAAGTACAATATATACAATACACATAAACATCAATAATTTAACAAAACATGAATGCATTTTCCTGTCAATATTCTAAATATACTATTTAAACAAAGACATTCAACATTCACACAGAATACTTATTACCTATTATTGTATTTCCTCCAAAAATGTTATGTATTACAAAATTTCTTATAATTGACCAAAAAAATTTTTCACTAAAAAAAAAAAAAAAAAAAAAAAAAAAAAAATTAATGAGAATCACTTTCCAAGGAACATTTGTTCAAAGAAGGAAAAATGACTAGAAAAAGACATCATAAAATATTGCCAAAGGGGGTCATTAATTTGTAGATGGCAGATGATTTCTGTAAATATAAACCACTAATGATGAGAGTTAAAGATATTTTGAGATAAATTACATTTCATTCCTCAAATATCATCCTCCCATATTTATAAATATACAGTTCAGATAAGCTTTTCAATCATATTTTCAACCCAGTGTTTAAACATTAATCATAGGAGAACTTAAGAAGAAATAAAACCTGTTTATCGCAATGTCACAGTTTGGTTTCATTACAAACAATCTGAGTCGCTACCATTGTGGAGGAGGCTGGTCACTGCCCGGGTCACAGCTGCTCCCTGCCTGAAACGCTGGCTGCAGGTGGGGAAGATGGGAGAAGACAGAGTGACTGTGCCACAGGAGAAGGACAGCTTCCTCCCGCTAGGCCTAGCAAGATTGAGCGGCGATTCTGCAGCATGTCGTGTGGGAAACTGAGTCAAGTCTATTACGTCCTAGAGAATGAGAGTGTGTTTATCAAGCGACTGTAACTATTGATGTTTGCATTCTCTAAGATAGTAAGCTAGTAACATTAATAATAATTGATGTTACTGAGCAACTTTCACAAGAGCTAGCTAATCTGGCTAGGTGACTCGGTGACACATGGTTTACTTTTGTTGCATTGAGACCCTATAAAGGGACACACTCAGTTCCTGCCCAGATGCCTCACTTGTCATTCTGTTCATTTTCAGTACACATAACTCTGCTTACTCTGATGCTTAGAGGCTGTTCTCCTTTGAATGAGTCCTTATTCAATGATTCTGCAATGTCAAGGTACTTTTCTCCTCAGGACTTCCTTCTACAGGACTGACTGAGGGTTACCCTTAGTTAAGGCCTATATAGAGTAGACAGTGGCCCTAAAATGTTTTAAAGTAACAGGAGGAAGTGCACATTAAATTTTAGTGTGAGCCACACTTGGTGGTACATGTCTATAATGCCAGCACTTGGGAGGCTGAGACAAAAAATCACTGGGAATTTGAGGTAAGCCTGAGCTATCTAAATCAGTTCAAGGCCAGTCTGCATAGGGAAAACCTGTTTCAAAAAGAAAAAAAAAAAAAAGTGTTCAACACTTTTCTAGAATATCACTATGTAGCCAATTGTTATTTCATCATCTAGAATATAGTTACAACTATAAGTTTTAATCTTAGAATTACATTTACAACTTTTTTTACATGCAAAATATATGAAATTATACCCAGCCCAAAATTACACATTTAAACCCAGCCCGGGCAACTTAGTGACTTAGTGAGAGTCTATCTCAAAATGAAATACAAGGACAAGGCTACATCTCAAGGAGAAGTCCCTGGGTGCAATCCCAGCACTACATATAAGGAAAGGAAAAAAAAAAAAAAAAAAAAAAAAAAAAAACACTTTACATGAATCAAAGTGAGAAAAGAAGCCACAAGTAACTACACAACTTCTATCAGCAAAATTTTAGATATATTACTGCAAAAGAATAAATGCTAAGGAAATGGTAGAATTTAAATTTAATAACTCTTACTAGAAATATTTTAAGAGCTAAGTCAGGTACTATTCAATACATGATCATTAAATGCTTATTACTGTGTTTCAGATACTGTTAGATACTGATGCATAGAGAGAGAGACAGACACACACACACACACACACACACAGAGAGAGAGAGAGAGAGAGAGAGAGAGAGAGAGAGAGAGAGAAAGAGAAAGACTGTAACAGCAAACAGGGATGTGAATTTGTTTTTAAGGAAGTCGAAAACTCTCTGCACTGCCTACGTCCTGCACCAGCACCTGCGCAAGTGCATCTGGTCACCAATGGATGCCAGCCCTCCCTGGGGTAGGAAGCCTGCTCTGCTGTGAGTGGTTGTTCTCAACACATACCTGTGAGTTGATCGTCTCTCTTACTCACCCTCATCTTTTTTCAGTACTGAGCATCAAATCTAGAGACTAAAGCACAGGCAAAATGTCAAGGAACTTCACGCTTCTGTCCCTGATTTAACTGGTCTCGACCCAAACTTTTCATTTGAATTTTGTGTCTACTGTGGGCATTTTCGGCATACATTCCACTCCAAACTTTCATTCAAATTCAGAAAACTTGCCTGATTACACAGGATGATTCATTCAGAATTGCAATGTCTAAATCTTTCTGATTCTGCATAGCACCCCTGCTGAGGCCGTGTGGTCATCTACTATGATGGTTTGCTCTCTTTTTACATCTTGCTTTTATTTCAAGTACAGTTCATCTCATCTTAATCATTTATTTGTGACTCGGGTTGCTTTGTTTTGTTCTGTTTCAGTTTTTTGAGACAAGGTCTTGCTATGTAGTTCAGACGGGCCTTGAACTCACTATGTAGCCCGGGTTAGCCTCGAATTTGTAGCAATCCTCTTTCCTCAGCCTCCCCAGTGCTGAAATTGCAAGCATGTGCCATCAGGCCCAGCAATCTTAATCATGTAAAGTTAAAAACCAGCAGACTGCGGTCTGAGGCCAACTCTGACCCTCCTCTTTATTTAGAGTTCAGTATCCAGCCACCCCCGTGTTTGCACGGAGCTGTTTCCACGTCATGGTGGAAGAGGTGGCTGCTTCAGGACAGAACACATGGAACACCAAGCTAGGAGTATTTGTTGTCTGGAGCTATGGATCCCCATTTCAAGCCTTTTCCTTTTGACTAGTAACGCAACTCTGATTATCAATAAATAGACATATTTGTCAGTATAAATAATCAGTCATCAGTAATTACGCTTTCTCTGTTCCTACCCAGTCTTCCCATTGTTCTCACGTGGCCTCCCAAGGAGGGTCACCTGGTGCCCATCATCAAATCATTTCTGTATGCCTCACTGTGCAGTGCTCCTGACAGGTAGGTGCTTCCAGGCAGAATGAATTTGGAGACCGTGAGATCCACGAGAATGCTGTTTTTCACAGACAAAATCTCTCTTACTTCTGTGTGAAACACAGGCACAGTCAAAGTTAACTAATTGTGTTACACTGACAAATCCTCTAACAGGTATAGTGTTGTGTTTTAGTAGCCTCTTTAGCTGGGTTTGTGTTTTGTTCTTTTATCCTGCATAGAGTCTGTTTGAAAGCAAAGATTCTATAATATTCAGCAGGGAAGCCACAGTTTGAGGGCTCAGGCACTGGTCACCTGTAGGGCTGGTGTAATTCCTTGGGCCACCTCCACTGTCTGCAAATATACTATCAAAATGTATTCTGAAATTGTAAACTCCAAAATGCACTTCAAAAGAAATAAGGATTTATATGACCAAAAACACTGGTGACAGTAGGATGGCTCAGCTCTACCTTTTATGTTTTCCAAAAGTTTATTTTCAACTTACATCTTCACATCAGGAATACACACACATATAAGTTTCATGAGTATATATAACACTGCGAAGGCTGTCAGTCATCAGTATTCATGTGTCTTGCTCAGTGTTTTCGTTAGTATCGAGCACCCCCACGAGGTCTGGTACATAACTGAGTGCTACATGAATAAGCAGACAGCAGGAGTACACTCCCCATGCCTGAAACCATGCCATCTCCATGGTCAGCAGTGTTCAGCCAGAGCATAGAAGAGTCCTTTTGAAATGTTGGTAACATTCAATCTTGGATTTCTCTTGCCCACCCATCTAACTGACAGTCAAACCAGAGCCAGAGGTCTGAACCAGGCCAAATACAAAAGTACTTTGACTCTATATCCAGGTTGATAATGTTGTATCTCTGTTTTCTCAGATCTAAATACTATCTAGTTCATATCTATTTTTTTATGTTTTTCTTGTTAATTTCATATATCTGTGAAGTGACAGCTAGGAAGACAAATCAATGAGGTAAATAATCAAAATAACCTGTTTTGTTCATGACCTGGTAACACCTGACCTTCTGAGTAGACCTAAACAATCTCCTTTCCTGTTAAACCTCACTAATCTCATTCTCCAGTTAGTTTGGCCATTCCACTCTGCCAAACAACAATGCATAGTACACTGAATTTCATGAGTGTCGGGATGCATTGTGGTGTCTCTAGAACTGAGATGCATCTTAAAATGAATGAAAAGGTGTTTTCATCTTTAAGTATATTCTGATTGATAAACTTATCAGTCAGCTTTTGATGACTGTAACAAAAACACTGGCAAGATAGCATTATGCAGAAAAGGAAGTCTGGGGGATTGACAAGCACAGCTCTGGGATCCATTCAGTGTTGATGACAACCCTCTTGACTGTGTCACATCAGGGAAGAAGGCCTAGGTGCTCAAGCGTGAGCTCACATTCTCAAAGGAATTCAGAGCACCTATGTGAGCTGAGACTCGCCATTTTGTAAATTGTCCATGAGAGCTAAGGGCTTCTTAGGAAACACTTGACTTGGACTCACACCCGGTTGACCCAGGCCCTCTCAGTAAACCTCTCCTCTTAGAGATTCCATCTCCCAAAAAGCTCCCCACTGAAGACAAAGCTTCAAATACGTGGTCAGTGGTGGGCAGGGAATAGCTAAACCATAACAATAGACACACATTTCATGGAGTTATAAAAATAATATTGCATCTTATGATCCATCACCAATTAAAACTGATTTCATGCATTGTTTACATGTAGGTATGCAGCTGCTTCATGGTTTTTGGCAAAGTTCTCACACTAAAATCATAAATTTAATGAGTGTGCATACTGCAGATGATACTAGGCACTTAGTAATCACTAGTACGCGAGCACACAATGTGCTATCCATAGGCCATATGATGTGAATGCATGTGGTTTCACTGGAATGCCCATACCGAGCTGAGTGGTTCAGAACAGATGCTAAAGTCTGCATCTGTTGACAGCAGGCAAGTCTCTGACATACAGGAACAGAGGAAACTAGAGTGGGCCTAAATGTTCTAATTAAAAATGCTACCAATAGTAAGTATGAAAAAATCAGGCAACTTATATTCATGTCTATCAAGAATATTGCAAAAAAGTATGATCAGTATTATTAGGAGGTATATGTAAAAAGTCCAGCAGAAGTTGTGGAAAGAGCTCTGTTGTAAAGTTGGCATCTTTGGTTAACTTAGTAATCTTATCTTTTTTGCCTTATTTTACATTTTTAAATTTTTTTCGACTTCACTGATTCCCTACTATCAGTCTTTATAAAAAAATTCACTTTTTCCCTGGGTTCAACTGATGATTGGTGCATAGTATACTCTGCCAGAGATGCTAACGTCTAAATCCCCAGAATGTGCAAATAAATTGCCTCATGTGTAAGAGGACTTTGGACCAATAATTCAAGTTAAGAAGATTGAGATAAAGAGGTTATACTGAATGATCTAACAGGACCCAACATAACATGCATGTCCTCATATCAAGAAGATAACAGCAGCTTCAGTAACACAGAGGAGTATGTGAGAGGCTGTGGCAATCTGACAAGGGACACCAGGAGATTGGAGGGATGGAGTGAAAGTCAATCACTGCAAGAGTCTGCCTGGACCGTCCAGAAGTTTATCCTGCCTCCAATCTAATTTGAACACTGTAATACTAGTTTCAGACTTCAGTATAATGAAGAAAGTAAAGTTTAAACATGTTAGAGTCTCCACTCTGTCACAGAACTATTGCAACCAGCTCCTATTTTTTAAAATTATGATGAGAGTGATATTTCTGAAAAAACTTGATATTGTGTCAGCTATCTGCTGTGAGTTTTTAAAAGTCCCCTTGTTAATAACATAAAATTTTATACAGTTGGTAGGATACTGATGTTCTTTTATAGATTATATTGATGTAGAACTCTTTCTTCATGTTTTAAAGTTATAATCACTATTTCAGGCTATTCATCCTCAATTTGTCTCAGTTTCTATGTATGTGCAATTATTTTGTCATGAATTTGTTGACCTTTTTCTCTTATTATCCATATTTCCTGTAACTGAACGTTAGACATTGAGGCTAGAAGAGATTTTGACTTTGGTAATTAGTGTGTCGTGGGTGGTACTGGATTCTTGGTATTGCACTGCAGTAGAATAAAGCATGTGGGGTGTAAGCAACAAGACTGACAGTCCACACTCCTCTCTTCCTGCATCTGCCCAGGATGGCGGTGCAGCTGAAAGGAGTGTGAGTCCATGCCTCTCCTCCCTCCATGGCCAAGGACAGCTCTGCCGGTGAGAGGAACATAAGCTCGCCCTCCTTCTTTCCTCCACTGTACAGGGATGGACCTACTAGCAAGAAGAGTGTCACAGCCAGTGAGAGGATTCTGCGTTTGTGTTCTTCCCTTCCTCCATTGCCCTGAGACAACAGGGCTGGTGAGAACAGTGGGAGTTCAGCTTCTGCCTTTCTCCATCAACCCAGGAAGGCACTGGTGGTCAGAGGAGTGAGAACACTGTGTTGGTAAGGGGTCACAACCATCACCAAGTCCAGTGCCAAAGAAATGAGCCCTAACTCAAATAGATAACAACTCCTCAGTCTTAATACGCTGAGAAGGCAGGTTCTAGAGATAGACATACAGACCAACAACAACATAAATCTAGAAGACATCTCCTAGGCAAGTTTGACATGAGTAATAAGGCTATCTAACATAAGAAATGTACAAGCATCAACACAGAAAACAAGACAAAATAGAAAATAGAAAATGACAAGTTGAAGAAGTAAAATGCAATTCCAAAGCCCAATCTACACAGGACAAATCAGAACACAAAAAGACAGAGGAAGCCAACAATTGGAACTCTCTGAGATGAGAGAAGCAGAAGTTAAAAAAAAAAAAAATAGAAGAGGCCATAGGAAATGAGAAATGACTACCAAAGATATAAAGGAAGACACAGATCAACAAATATAGAAGCCCAGAAAAACAATGAAAATCATGAAAACCAGACATAGACAAGAAATAGAATCAATAGTACAAATAATGTTGAACCTCAAACTTCTAGAAAAAGAAGAACAATTTAAACTCGAAACTCTTATGAGGAAGGAAATTACATAGAGTAGAAATTAATACAATAGAGACTAAGAAAACAATACAAAGAATGAATTGAGAAGTTGGTTCTTTGAAAGAATAGGTAAAACTGATGAACCATTAGCTAACTTCATCAGAAAAGAAGAATGAAGAAACACAAATTCAAGCAATTAGGAATGAAAAGGGGGAAATCGCAATGGATCCCTCAGATATCCAAGAGATCATCAATACCTACCATGAGAACATCTATTTTAATAATATGGAAAACAGAATGGACAGATTTGTAGACACAAATTACCAAAACTAAATCCAGACGATATACAAATTCTAAAAACCTGATATTAGTCAAAGAAAATAAAAATGTAATTAAAAATTTACCAATAAAGAAAAGACCAGGCCCTGACAGATTCACTGATGAATTCTACAAGAAATTTAAAGAACTAATTCCACTAATGCTGAAACTCTTTAAACAAATTGAAATAGAAGCAGCAGTTTCAAAACCCTTCCTGAAAGCAAGTACTACCCTGATTCCAAAACCATCGAAGAACCTAACTAGAATCGTAAATTACAGTCCACTCACCCTAATGAATATTGATGCACAAATTCTTAATCAGATACTGGCAAACCGAATGCAGCAAAACATCTAGAAGATTATACATTATGATCAAGTATGATGCTTTCCAGAGATGTTTCAACATACAAATCAATAAATGTAATACACCACATCAATAGAGTCAAGAACAAAATTGACATGATCATTCAGTAAGAGCAGGAAAAGCATTTGACAATGTTTAATATCCAAGATAAAAAAAATCTTCCAGAAAATTGGAATAGATGGACTTTATCACACTGTTATAAAAGAATCTACAATGAAATAACAGCTAACCTATTAAATGGCCAAAAAAAGAAAGCTTTCATTCTAAAATTGGGAACCAGACAATGATGACCATTATCACCACTCCTATTCAGTATATTTCTGGAAACATTAGCCAGAGCAATGGACAAAAGAAAAACTTCAAAACAAATAAAAATAGGAAAGGAAGAAGTTAAATTATCATTATTTGGAAATGATATGATACTCAACATAGAAGACCCAAGAAACTCTACCAAAAATCTTGTAGATTTACCATTCAAATTCAGTAGGATAGTGAGATATAGTCAACACTCAAAAATCAATAACTTTCCTGTACACAAGCAACAAACAGAAAGAGAGAAATGAGGGAAAGAATACTCTTCATAATAACATTTAAAAAGAGGAAATACTTAGGAATGAACTTAACAAAGGATATAAAAGACCTTTACAGTGAAAATTTATGGTAATCTAAACAAGGAGATCAAAGAATATATCAGAAAATCAAAAAAACATCCCTTACTCTTGGAGAGGAAGAACAAGCAGTGAAAATGGCTATATTCCAAAAAGTGCTATACAGATTTAATGCAATCCCAAATCAACATATCATTAGCATGTACCACAAATCTATAGCAAACATTCCTAAAATTCATCAGAAACCAAAAAAAGACCTAGAATAGCAAAAGCAATGCTCGGCAACAAAGACAAGTCAAGAAATCACAATTCCAGACCTGAAACTATACTACAAAACTTTAGTGATAAAATCAGCATGGTATTGGCATAAAAACAGGCCTAAGTATTTGTACGATAGAATACAGGATGCAGATGTACTCCCAAACAAACCCAGCCACCTTATCTTTGACAAAGGAGCCAAACATGTTCACTGGAAAAAAGACAGTTTACTTAAAAAAGGGTGCTAACAAAATTAACTTCCTATATCCCAAAGCCTAAAACTAGACCCATGTCTATCCCTGCACACTAAATTAAAGTAAAAATGGATCAAAGATCTAAATATTAAAAAAGAAATGCTAGATGTCCTAGCATAGAAAACAGTTAGAAATCTCAAAAACATATGTCTAGGCAGACATTTTATGAACAAAACATAGACTACAAGGGAAATATTACAAAGAATCAAGGAATGGAATCTCACCTTAATAAAAAGCTTTTGCAAGGCAAAAGAAATCACCAACAGAGTGAAAAGACAACACACAAAGTGGGAAAAATTATATCCAGTTAGCCCACAAAAAAACTTCGAACTAGGACATAAACAGACTTGAAAAAATATCAGACTCCTTCAAATTCAAAAACCCAATTTAAAAAAACGGGCATCTGAGATGAATGCACACTTCTCAGATGAAGAAATACAAATAGAAAATAAATACATGAAATAAATACAATAAAAAATGTTCAGCGGCATTGGTCATTTGAGAAATGCAAATTAAATCAACAATGAGATTCCATATCACCCTGGAAAGAATGGCTATCACCAAGGAATCAACCAGTAACAAATCCTAGAGGGACTGAGGGGGGAAAAGGAGTGCTTCTCCATTGTTTGTAGTGTGGGCTCATACAACCAGTGTTGAAATTAGTGTAGAAACTCTTCAAAGAACTAACAGGTCCGATTCGACCCAGCTACTACCCTTCTAGGTATTTTCCCAGGAGAATGAAAAAGAAAGCATTATATCACAGTGATATGCATGCACCCATGTTTATAGCAGCACAATTTGTAATAGCTAAATAGTGGGAACAACCCAAATGCCAAGGAATGCTTAAAAAATATATGAGTTTTTCATATATGTAATGGAGTACTATTCAGTCATAAAGGGTAACCTGGAGAGGTTTATATAGGTAAATGGATGCAACTGGCGACCACATTCATTAGTGAAATAAACCAGGTGTTCATGTGTAAACATCAGATTGTCTCATTTGTGTGGGAAACTGAAAAAGTAAATATGACCCAAAATTTACAATAGACATAGTGAATTGGAAATAACTTTTCAAAAGAAAAGATAAACTATGATAGGGAAAGTAGAAACAAAGAGAAAAATATATATGTATACACAAGATAGTTAAGTTATATAGCTAGTTTCTCTTAGTTCATTTAAAATAAAGCTTTGTGCTAATACTGTCTGGACAAGATATCATTCCTGTCTCTTGTACTCTGAATACTACAAAGACAGTAACACACAATGCATTAATTATTGTAACTATTCTACTAACATATTTGCAACTGTTTCATTGTTATTTTTTATCTTTTTCTCCTTAAAATAAAAAAGAATCAAGCATGTAATTTCTAAGTTTGATCATTAATTTAACATGTAGCATAACTTTACATTTAACATTGTGTGGAGTGTCACACATAGACATTAGATTTACTGTCTAATGCATTATCATGTAATGGTTTAAAATATCTACTGATTATATAACTTTGATAAATTGTAACAAGAAATACTTAAAATGAGTTTGTAAATTCTAATATTCTCTATTTTTCATTCATCTGCAAGAATATCCATAATTTTTATCTGTCCCTGTGTTGCCAATTCATGGGAATTTGTTTATTCAATTGTCAAAATCAAAGTGATATATTCCTTTACTTCTTAAATCTATTTCTTTTATTTGCCACCAAAATGACTATTATCAATAATTTAGGAATACATTTACTGTTTTAAGAAGATTTGATTTCATAAAACATAATAAATCAAGTATTTTGAAATAAAAGAGGAATTTTTGTGACTCTTCCACATTGTAAAATACAGATTACCACACCAAGGAACCTTCAAAAATCACCCTTCAAGGAATTCTCACACATGCTTTCTCCAGTCAATCCTCACAACAGATGATGACTCATAGAATTTATATCCACCCTCTTTTTACCAGATCATTTTATGGGTGAGATGAGCAATACTCTTTAAGGTTAAACTGTTCAAATACATATAATTAGTAAAAGACAGGCAGAATTCAGCTCCAGGCTATTGGCTCCTTCCCTGGACCACCATGACACTCTACATTCCCTGGCATTTTTATGTCATTGTCATGATACTTAATAGATCTACAGAGAAAAAAAAACAATGAAATATATATAATCCATTGAGAGATTGTTTCAGCTAACTGGAAGGATTGTTCCATCTAATTATTCCAATTCTGATGATTGGAGAGTCAGAAATCTACACACCAATAGGACATTTCAAGTCTGAAGTTGGTTGAGAAAGAATTCTCTCCTTCTCAAAGGACTTTGGTTTTTTCTTTTAAGTTTTCAAGTTAATAAATGAGGCCTACTCACATTATAAAAAGTAATATATTTACTCAAAATTGAATAGTTTATATGTGAATCATGTTAAAAGACACCTTCATGGAGACTGCAAGCTTACTGCTTGGTTAAATGTCTATTCACCATAGGCTAGCCATGTTAATACATAAAATCAACTTTCAAAATGATGCTAAGTGGCTATGGTACATTCTGACTTAGCTGAGTACGCTAACGCACTAAACTTCAAATATTAATGATTACAGTAAGTCTAATTTTTCTCCTCAGAAAAGATGTCTGCATTAAATTTCATTACATTTCTTGGTGTATTTTCATTGTTTCCATTGTTTGTGGACTTATTAAGCAGTTTTTACTTGCCCATTCCTCAGAAACAGATTGATAGTATTTATGAAGAAGCCTGGTTGGTAGTAAGTTATGTCATACTTTAAAACAGAAGTGATAGAAACCGTAATAGTATTAGATCACCGTTCGAAGTTTAATTCTCCAAAGGTGTTGACTGAGATACAGTCTGCTGCTTTTGCACAATCTTTCTTAGAGCCTAAAACAATTTTATGTTAGAAGCTGAGTGGAGTTATGTTCCTATGTGACAGCAACTGTGACACTGAGCCACACAAAAATAGTTGGCTGCCCCCTGTTATCCCAGGAGGACTTTAAAACTCCAGACTTGTACACACCAGAAAGATGCAAAACTCCATGTCATCTTCCTTTCAAGTAAATTTGTAAAAAAGTTTTATTTTCAGGAAAGCTAATATGCTTATGCATTTGTAGAAATAAAGAAAAAGAATCATTTCTCTGAGTTAGATACTCCTAGACTATGAAATGTATCTTTATATTAGTTCATTCACTGAGATCTAAATATCACCGCATTGTTTCATGTGTTATTTGGGACCTCTCAAATTTTCCACTTCTGATTCTTCTGGTACATAAACTAAGGTGGAGTATTAGCAAATCCAGTAACTGTGGAAAGGCAAATAGCAGGCCCTATAAAACCTTTATTGGCTGGGGAGCTAGGTACCACCCCAATTTAATCCTTGGTCTATCTTAATTAATGTTTAATTTCCCATTTTTTTAGATCTTCCATTTCCTGAATGATTTCCTGTTTGTATTTTTATTTAGACTTTGACCCTCAGCACTGTGACTAAGCTCTTCAATTACCAGTTGTTTTAGGAAAAAAGCCTAACTCTTCAAGATGCAATTCCTAGTCCCAATTAGTTGGCTGGCATCTTTCTTTTCCAGTTTCTTGCATATATGAATCTGGACATAATACGTCTTCTAAAAACAGTGTAACACCCCACAGGGGACAACAAAAAGGGGAGCCTGAGGACAACTGAACCACACTCATCACAAGAATTCATCCTCAGAAGTGATTTAAGTACCACCAAGAATTTTTCCAAAACTCTATAAACATCAATAAGTTGACTGGAAACCTTTATGATTTTATTGATTTTCAGAAGTGTAGAAAGAACATTATTTTTAAATATACTATATAAAAAACCCTAGAAGATGTGACAAGCTTTTTGGCCTATAGGGAATTATATCTATTATTGGAAATAATCCAGTAGCCTGATCTTCTCACCTTTGGCTCTGACCTTCACTATTATCCTAGAGTTGCAGCCAATGGCCTTACACTAGAAATGAACGCAAGTGAAGCAGGGAAGAGCTGTGGCCTCACGAGAGAGACTGTGCGCAGACGAGCATGACTGGAAGCTGGACAAACGGGCAGCTGCAGGCTTTCTCCTGACCTTTTCCCGGTACTCAAGGGCATTTATATGCGGTTAGACACGGAGATTCCAGAGAAGGCAGGCCACAGATAGGATGCTTAAGCTACACTGTAACTTCTTTTACTGAATTCAAAGAAATATATCAGTTTTTTCTCTTTTCTTCTTGATTGCTGATAGAACCAAAAATTAAAAAAGGAATTGTCTCAATAAACATATGAACTTAATATATTTTAAATTATATACTGGCAGATAATTTTCTAATTTTGAACCCTAAAACCATTTAAAGGATAACATACATAATTCATATGAATTCAATCCCACTCATCCTAGAGAAGAATTTCACCAAGACAGTCTTCATAATGTTGTAATAGGTATGAGAATATAAACAATAAAAATCATGTCTATATTCAGTAATATTTCCAATATTTTAATATTTTAAAAGCCTGTCTTATACAACTAGCGTGTATCTATAAGAGGACAATGTGATGTAGGCAGTAGCAAAACATCAAAACCTATTCTCATGCGTTATCATTTGTATCAAACTCCATCTCAAAAAATGGTTACTAATAGTTTTTTAAGCTTTCAGGAAATGCTTAAAGTATGCAAACAGAATGTATATCTTACAGGCATGCACACACACACACACACACACACACACGCATACACACACACACACACACACACACACACACACACACACACACACAATATACTTGCAGTTATCTTGCTGTATGTCATAAAAGCAGCCGAACTCACCTGCAGCAGACCTTGCTGATCACTGTCCCTGGTGCCCCATCTCACCACAGAAGAGTTCACCCGCAGTTTCAGTTGACAGCTTCTAATGCACCCTCAGCTTTTTATTCAAGCTCCTGTTTTGAGGACTTTACTGGGACACAGAAAACTTGCACAAATTATGAGTAGAAACAAATTATAAGTTTTGGTGATTTGACTTTCCTTTGAGGGCCCTCCAATGATGGAGAATGAAATGAATGGGTACCATCCTACCCTTGCTTGGCGGGGACGAATCTGAAGCCTATTGCAGTCCCCCAGAGAATTTGGAGAACGCTGAACAGCAGTACCCTGCTGCAGTCATCCCCGTGACACAAACTTCCCTGCTTTCATAATTGCGTTCCCTGTAGTTATCACAAGCGCATTACCAGAACAAACATTCTCATCTCTACCTTTAGGACTACTCAAAAGTGACATACAATAAGGCATATACAATGAGTTCATATGCATTAGCTTTGTTTGCTCATTTATTTATTTTTTGGTACTGGAGATCAAACTCAAGACTTCATGCTTGCCAGGCAGGCACTTGTGCTACTGAGCTGTATTTCCTCAGCTGAGTTAGCATTATTGTTTAAATAATCAATAAATAAGTGATAGAAATATTGACCAAATTGAATCCTGATGGTCTGTAAAACAAAGTGGACTCATTTATTTAAAAATTTTCTCCCAATTATAATAAAGCATACTTTACATAAAATTGTGTGTATTTATAGTGCATAGTATGGTATTTTAATAAAGGTAGATATTGGGAAATAATTAAATGAAGTTAATTAATATATTCATCACCATACAAACTTTTCAAGTTCTTGTAATGAGGAAGACCAATTAGGATCCACTATCTTAGCAATTTTCAGGCATTCGATATAGAGCCATATATAATAATAATATATAAACAACTGATAAAATGTTTATTTCTACTTTATTTCATATATATACAGTGATATCCTCTTATGATATATAACACTATAATAAAACTAAGTAATGTGATATTTAAATGAATTAAACATTTTTAGTTTGACTCTCATTTGTGTTAATAGGAATTTAACTGTTCATCTTTCTTAGATACACAAAAAATAATTTTTAAAATATGCTTATTGCTATAAACTAACCTCCTTTCCCTTGAAGAATTAGTGTTGCTTTCAAAGTTATTTAACTATCTTCAATGAATTATGCACACAGTAACTTTTTTATTTGTCTGTAGTTTTTCTTTTCTTTCTATTGAGGATAAAGACTTCCCTAAAACGAAGGGAGCCAATTCACACTAACTCTCTTAAAATAAATTTCTCTTTATTGTTTCTAAATTAAATTGGGATATTTCATCCCCATATTAAATGTTGTGCCCATAATACAAGATCAGTTACTGTACAGGAGAGTAAAAGCATGCATTTGAGGTCGCCCACACTGCAACTGTGAACTGTAATACCCCTGCTTTTTCATTGGCTGGTGCTAAACGGTGGCATCTGCTATGAGCTTCCTCATGTAAACTCATCATTGCTAGAGCATCTGTTACATCACACAACGTTCTATTTCTGTGTCTTGCACATTTAACTAGGAAGGAACAAATAGAATATTTTAAAGTAAGTTGTCAGTGTTGCTAAGGGAGAGTTCAAAGCATCTTGGCCAGAAATGTATGACAGAACAAGAATAAGTCGTGTCTTTTGACTTTACATAATGTAGAAATGAGATAATAGTTTCGTTAATATTTAGATGTTATGATTTATATTGAAATGTTGATTTAACAGTTAACTAAGTGGAAGCTAATGATTAGATTGTTATTCTTTTTTAAGATCGTTTTTTCCTAATATGTGAATTCCAGGATTTCTTTTGGATTTGATTACTAATGAATAGGATAAAAGTGTGATAAATATTTTGAAAATCAGAAGATTTAGCAAAGTGAGGTCTGTGCCAAGTGCTACTCCTGGTATATGAAAATAAGAATGAAAATACAAATGCAGTCATCTATTTAGCCATTCATTTATTTATTCAATAAATATTGATTGACCAAAGTATGTGCCAGTATGCATGGATAAAATTATAATTTTTAAAATATGATAAAAATGCTTGGTTCCATGATGGCAATTATTCTAGAAAAGTATCAATCGAGAAATTAAAACATTTTAATTATATAGGTGACATATTGCTATGAAAAGAAAGGAAGATGTGGGAAGGAAATGTATCCAAAGAAGATGCAACTGAAGTGATCTGGGACTAAGTTTCTAATTAAGTGGAACATAAGGTTAAAGATTCCAATTAAAAAAATCAAGGAAGGAGAGACTCAAGATGGCTGCATACAAGAGAAGGCACTTTGGAGCTACTCCAAGGAATTCAACCATAACACAGCTAATTGCGAGAAAGGGAGGGATTTACATCCTGATGACAAACTCAACCTGAAATAAGCGATCTGTAGATTAAAAAGAAAAAAAAAAAAAAAAAAAAGACAAAGGCATCAGACTTTATAAAACGGCAAACCAGCCCACAAGGCTGCCTGTGGCACTGCTGATTGCATGCGGCACAGAGACCTCCATTCTGGGAAGCTCCCAAAACCTGATGGACTGCAGTCCATGGAAAACTCAAGCCACAAAGGAGAGTTTGGGATATATGGCCCCTAACATTTTTTGCCTTCCTTCAAACAGAGGATGTTGCAGCTGAGCAGCAAATTTCTTAGCACACAAGAGGGCAAGTAACTAGGAAGAGGCTTCCTACTCTATGGGCCATTTTTTAATTTTTTTGTCATGTGCCAAAGTGGCTGATACCTATAGCAAGAACAAGGTTAGGAACCACGGTGGCATGGGAAAGTAAAGGTAGAGACTAGAGAAGCAACACTTCCTGGCCCACTCCCAGCAGCATGAGAGAGGACAAAGGCAAACCAGTGGGGTGAACAGAGGAGGCTGCACAGCAGAAGGGCCCCTTGTATATAGGACTGAGAGGAGCTTAATGTTTCTCTCTGTCTGAGGACACCACAGTAACTGAGAGAACAGTGCAGAGACAAACAGGGTTAAGAAGTTGTAAGCAGGCTGCCAAGAGAAATCCAAACTGTTGCTAGTTGAAGACACAGGCTCCAGGCCCCACACCAGCACTGATCCTACTGCAGACTTGGTGAGGTCACCCAGCATAGCTCTGGGCTCTGACTTGGCCACCACCACAGAACTCTGGACGGAAGAGGCATTTCATTGTGGTTCATTTTGCTTTCCTTTTCTCTCTAGTTTTTTAAATTTTTAGTTCTCTAGATTTTCACTTTTATTATTTGCATTGTTTTGTTCGTCCTTTTTGCTCTTTCCTGAATTGTCTTTTTTAATTTTTTCTTGTTAATGAACACTTTTTTAGTCTTTGTCATTTGTTTCAATACTTATTTACTTTCTTCTTTCATTCTCTCTGTGCTGTCTTCAAGTTTAAGATGATGTTTCTTCATCCATCCACCTTGCTTCTATAATTTATTCGTTTATTTTGCCCTTATCCTTCTTAAATTCCACTGCTCCTATCCTGTACTTAGGGTAAAATCCCGTACTAAGGGGAAACTCATTGCATATAAGCTCCAGGTTTATGTTAGATTTTGTTTTATAACTGGAGGTCTTGGTCCTATGGTGAAAGGTACCAATTAATAGTTATCATGGTTTGTCAGTTTGTAGTATGTGCTTAACGCTATTGTTATTTCTAATTGTACTACTTCAGCCAGGATGTCATACCTGGTGAAATCAGTTGTTCTTTGTAGTATGACAACACTGTGATTGCCTGGGGTCATAATCATCACCATAGTCCAGGACCAAAAGACTGGATGCTGGGCTAAACAGACAGCAACTTCTCATATCCACTGAATTAGGAAGAGAGGATCTTGGGATGGACCCAAAGAGCAACAACCGGCTGCACTCAGTGGACATCTTCTGGGAACAGACATTTCCCAGGGAAGCCTTGGTACTAGTGATGAGGCTACCTACCACAATCAAGTTACAAGCATCGACACAGAAAACAAATTAAAATTCAAAACATAAAATAGAGAATGACAACTCGCAGAACCAAAGTGCAACTGCAGTCTACCCAAGACTGGAACTCTAGTCAACCCAGGACAAGTTCAGGGAACAGTGAGATGGAGAAAATCAAAAGCCATCCAGCTGAGTTTTCTGAAATGGTTAATAGCAGAAAAAGAAAAAAAAAAAATCAACAGCAACAACAAAACCGAACAAACACAAATTAATGATCCTATACAAAAAATCAGAAATAATTTCTCACATAAAAAAGAAATGACAGTTATAATGAAGGACTTGCTTTGTGAATCTAGATAAGACACAGATTTAAAAAATAGAATTTAGGGCTGGGGTTTTAGCTCAGCAGCATAAATGCCTGCTTGGCAGACTCGAGGTTGTGAGTTCAATTCCCAGCACACACAAAAAAATAAATAAATAAAAATAAAAATAAAAAAAATTAGAAAACTGATGGAAACTATGAATGTCTAACATAGAAAAGAAATGAAATTCATGAAATAGACTCAAACAGACGTCCAGGAAATTGAAAATTCTATCGAAAGTATACACTAACAAGTAATCCAATGTGAACACAAAATATAAGATCTATAAGACAGGATTGTGGATAGCAATTGTGAAATGACAATTTTCTTAAAAATAGCAAGGACCATCAAAACTCAGTCACACATCTGCAGGATAATGCAAAGAAGAACAATATAAGATAATATAAGATTGACTGGAGTCAATGAAACAGCAGGAGATAGCAAAATGACATAAAAAAATACTGCTCATGGGAGTAGGGGTGCAGCATTCCCAAGAGTGGAAAAGACATACAGATATATAAAGCACATACAACTCCAAACACCCATAGCCAAAATAAATGTATAAAAGGTCATATAATAATCAAGATTCTAGAAATTTAGCACGAAGACCAGATATTAAAAGAACCCAGAGTCCTGGGGACATGGCTTAGTGGTAGTACTCTTGCCTTGAATGCACAAAGCCCTAGGTTTGATACCTAGAATCCAAAAAAAAAAGAAAAAAAAATAGGCAACTAGAGCAAAGAAACAAATCACCTAAAAGGAAAAACCATCAGAATCATCGCACACTTCCCAACACAAACTCTTAATTCAAGGAAAGCTTGGAATGATTTTAAGTTGTATTAGAAAACACCCTGTAACCCAGACTGATGTACCTCACAAGTTATTTCAAAGTTAATGGAGAAATAAGTTACTTCCACCAAAATTGTACAAGTGAAGAAATTCATGACTACCAAACCAATACTCCAAAATTTTCTGAAGGCTATTCCAGAAAGAGATAAGGAAGACTACAGTTCCAAGAACACAAATAGAAAGAATCCAACAGGCAAGGCAAGCAATTAAACCAAGAGGAAAGATAGGGAACCAACAACAGGAAAATAACATGAAAATGATAAGTCAATACATGCCAGTTACAACCAGCAGAGCAAACAGTCACAATTCACCAATAAAAGGGATATACTAGCAGAATGGATCAAGAAACAAGATCCAACAATATGATACATGCAAAGTATGTGAAACAATCCTTCATATGACAGGAATATGGAAAAAAAGGGGGAGCTATCATATTTGCAGACAAAGTGAACTTCAAGCTAAGTTCCATCAAGAGAGACAAAGAAGGTCACTAATATTTGTTAAGCAAAAACTCCAGCAATCCAACACACATGCACCAAGGACTGGCATACTGAGCTATACAAATCAAACATTATGGACATGAAAAATCAAGTTAGCACTAACACAATTGTAATAAGGGACCTCAATACTCGATTGTCACAGACAGATGAAGTAGGTCAAAAAAATTAACAAAGAAAGACCAGAACCCATCAAACCCTGTGAACAAATAGAGAATATACCCAGTGTTCCACCAACAACAACAGAATACATGTTCTACTCAGCTGGGAATGAGACATCCTCCAAGATAAACACATACGAGTTCATAAATCATGCTTAAGCAAATTCAAAGGAATTGAAATTACCCTCATGCATATTATCAGACCATAATGCAGTGAAATTAGAAATCAATGATGAAAGAAACCACCAAAACTA
The DNA here is from genome assembly GCF_034190915.1 of Cavia porcellus. Taxonomy (NCBI): domain Eukaryota; kingdom Metazoa; phylum Chordata; class Mammalia; order Rodentia; family Caviidae; genus Cavia; species Cavia porcellus. The sequence goes on along the minus strand of NW_026947513.1, from coordinate 40,833,378 downwards.
CATAAACATACGGAAATTAAATAATACCTTCCTGTCCAACCACTGGGTCACAGATTCAATTAAGGAAGAAATTAAATGATAATGCCAATACAACACAACAGAACTCATGGGAAACTATGAAAGCAGTGCTATCAGGGAAAATTATAACAGTGACTTCCAACATTAGAAAAACAGCAATCTCAAAAAAACAATCTAATGTTAAACCTCAAACTTCTAGAAAAAGAAGAGTAAGTCAAACCCAAAACTCAAATAAGGGAGGAAATTATAAAGATTAGACAAAAATTAATGTAATGAGACAAGAAAACAATGCAAAGAATCAATGAAATGAAGAGTTGGTTCTTTGAAAGATTACATAAAACTGACATATCCTTAGCCAACCTTATCAAAAAGTGGAAAGAAAAGACTGAATACATGCAATTAAGCATTGAGTAGAATCACAGCATATTCTGCAGAAATCCAGAACATCCTCAGTATTTACTTTGAGAACCAACACTTGAATAAGATGGAAACACAGGATGGAAATGCCGATTCTTAGATACAAAACTGAATCAAGAAGATATAAAATTTCTCAATTACCCTATTTCAGTGTCTTAGTTATTTTTCTCTGATTGTTGAGACAAAATATGTGACACCCACAGTTAAAGGAGGGAAGGCTTGTTTAGCTCACAGTTTGTAGAAGTTTCAGTCCATAGTCAGCAACTCCAAGGGAGGGTGGAACATTACAGAGGAGCAACATTTCAGAGGTGGAAGGTAGCAAAAACTACAAGAAAAAGAGGGAGATAAGCCTCTTTCAGTCCCTGGGTATTGAGTCTGCTAGAATTAAGGTGGTGCCAATCCAATCAGTGGATTGATACAGCAATCACCCACCCTTAACCCTAGCATTCCATTGCCAATCAATCACACATTCTAGATTTAGCCACTTCCAAAAAACCCCTATGACTACCATAGGCTTTGAGGGGACACCTAGACATAATAATCGGTCAGTGAAATGGAAGAGGTAATTTTAAACCTACAAACATAGAAAAGTCCAGGTACTAACAGATTCACTGCTGAGTAATTTAGAAAAGATGTAATGTCACTTACTTCTCAAACTCTTTAATGAAATTAAAATGTATGGAATAGTCGTCCCACATTCATTCCTAGAAGCAATAATTAGCCTGATATCAAAACTAGACAGGAATTCAACCAAAAAAGAGAACTAAAGGCCAATCTCACTAATGAAAATAGATGCAAAATTCCTCAATAAGATACTAGCAATCAGAATTCAGCAAATGATAAAGGACAGTATACAATATGACCAAGAAGGATTCATCCTAGGGATACAGTGGTGTTTCAACATACAGAAATCAATAATGTAACACACCACATAAACGGAGTCAAGGACAAAAATCACATGATTATACAGTAGGTACAGAAAAAGCATTTGACAAAGTTCAACACCCATTCAAGAAAAAGCCCTGCATACAATTGGAACTGATAATCTTTATCTTAATCTGATAAAAGCCATTCATGACCAACCAAGAGTCAACATCATACTAAATAGACAAAAACTGAAAGCTTTCATTGTAAAATCAGGAATCACTAATCTTATTTAGTATGGTTCTGAAAATCTTAGCCAGAGCAATTAGATAAGAGAAAGAAATAAAATGAATAAAGATAGGAAAGAAAGAAGGTAAATTATCATTTATGAATGACAACACACTCTACACAGAAGATACCAAAAACTCCACTAAGTGACTTGTCAATTTAATAAGCAAATTCAGTAGCATAGCAGGATACAAAACACTCAAAAATTAATAGCCTTTTTATACACAAATAAACTCATGGAGAGAAAAATTAGGGAAATCACAACTTTCACAATAATATTTTAAAAAGAAATACTTATGAATTAGTCTAATAAAGGATATAAAAGAGTACTACAGTACTCTGAAAAAGGAGATTAAAGAGGCTTTCAGAAAACTGGAAGGTAACACTTGCTCTTAGGAAAGTAGGAACAATCAATATAGAAAAAGTGGCCATATTTCTGAAATCATTATGCAGATTGAAACCCAAAGAAGTACACTTTCGGGAGAACATGGCAGACAGATAGCAGCAGCTACAGAGGCTCTCTGAGATACCCCACTGAAAATCCAGGAATGGTGTGAGGCAACAAGTCCTAAGCAAGGAGAGATATACCCTGCCAACCCAGGAATGAACTAAACTAAGAGAAACCAACTGGAAATGCAACCCCGGTGCTATAACAGGAACAGATAAGGTCTCAGCACGGAAGCTGGAGCTCGTGCCACTGGAAGCCGTGATTTGAATTTCCTGCAGCCGCTGCTGCGTCCCAATCAGCACAACAAGGAGAGAGGTGTGAAAGCTCAGAGAGTGGGAAGCAGTGAATGGAGTTGAGAGCGGGACTGGCCAGGAGCCCTGTATCAGCCTGCAGTGAGTGAGCAGATCAGGGACCCTTCCATAGAGCAGGAGGCTTCAGCAAAGGACATACTGGGACCCGGCAGACTAGCTGGAACAGGGTGCTGCAGTGTCCTTAGTTGCATATTCCCCTCTCAAGCAGGATTGGTGGGGAGTGCCTGGCCTGGGTGTCACCACTGAATTAAGACCCAGTAGGCTAGCCCAAAACAGATCCTAGCGCTTGGAAGTGCACCCTAGCAGTGAAGCCTTCGGTAGGTTGACCTGAAGAGGCGGGGCCAAGCATAGGCTGCCCAGGTCTGTGTCTCCCTAGTACACTGCAGTGGGCGGGAACACCCAGCCGGTGAAATTCACACAAACTGTAACCAACAAAGAAAGAAACTGGGCCTCCTATATACACTTGTATGGAAGGAACAAAAAATATGGGAAGAGGGAGCCTCAAGAAAGGGTCCTCAGTCCCCAGTCCTGAGAAACATGCAATATCAGACACTACACCAACAGACATATTTCCAGAGCCTCTTAGATGAGTTCAAAAATGAAGTTATTAATGACCTAAAGCAAGATATAAGTAGAATAATTAGCGAAATGCTAAGCACCGCCCAAGAAAAAAACAGATGCTGGAATGGAAGAACAGAAATAAAGGGGAGAATTGTTGATGGAGAAAAAGAGAAAACATAGAATACGTAAAGCAGGTTCAAAGAGATTACCAGGAAACTAAAAACTCTATTGAAAGCTGGCATAACAGCTTGAAAGAAACTAAGGATAGATTACCTGAACTGGAGGGCAGATTTGTAATGTGGAAACATGAAATGAAAAACTTCTTAAAAATAACAAGAAAACAAAAAGCAATAATACAAAAGGTAGAAGGTGATAAGAGGATCTATAACTTAAGAATTAAGAACATAAAAGAAGAAGTAGGGACACAAACAAAAGGACTACAAAAGCTATTCACAGAAATAATCCAAGAGAATTTCCCTAATTTAGCAAAAGCTAAAAATACTCAGATGTATGAGGCATACAGGACCCCAGCCACCTACAACCCAAACAGAGCTACACCCAGGCATATAATAATCAAAATTCAGAAATCCTATATAAGAACAGAATATTAAAAGCCATCAGAGACAAGAAACAGATCACTTACAATGGAACACCCATCAGTATTACAGCAGACTTCTCGGCACAAACCATCAAATCACAAAGAGTGTGGGGGGAAATAATTCAAGCTTTGAAAGATAATAACCTCCAGCCAAGATTGATATATCCTGTACAACTGTCCCTAGAAATTGATGGAAAAACAAGGTGCTTGCAGGATAAAGAGGAACTAGGAGAATTTGCAACCACCAATTCAATTCTATAGAGAATACTGCAGGGTATTCTAAAAAAGGAAAATACCAAGATTCCAGAAATAGTGGCAGACAGGCCACAATGAATGGAGCAGAAAGCAAAATGAAGAAGACAAACTGACAACAAAGGACAAAAAAAGAGCTCAACAGAAATGAGGCAGAGAAGATTGGATGGTAGGAAAAGCTATTTTGGAGAAAACAAGACATCATAATAGCTAGTGCTGATTTAGTATCATCTTGTTTTGAAGTCCCATCAAGCTTTTATTCTTCTGTCTCCATTGGTCTTAACAGGTCTTATCTTATTGGATTTTTTATATGTAATAATATAAGCAAAAACTTTTATGGACAAGGAGATTATACAGAAACCATTGTTCATTTTCTGGTAGTTGGTTCTAAATACCTTATAATAATGTCATTCTCTTGAATGGTTTTACATTGTCTGGATATGTTTGGTGCTACAGTATATGAAGTTATACTCAAAGATTTCAAGGAAAGAGACACTCTGGTAACTACTTTTATGTCAGGATATCTTGTGGTTAAACACTATTTTGCTTAAATGGTTATGCTTTGACCTGTGCTGTTTTGTTGTTATGCCCTTTTTTATCTCAGTCTCCTTTTTTTAATTATTTACTGACCGGCGCAGCCCCAATGAAACAGGAGACGCTTCAGGTGGTAACAGGAACTGCCGCTTTATTGTTGCGGGTTCTGGTTTATATATCTGACTGTAGCCAATCAGGCTGCCATGAGGGCTGCCATGAGGAGGCAGGGCTGGAATGAGATGCGGGCTCTGGCTAATATACCCAGCTGTGGTGAATACAAAGTGAGCACGGGGTGGCTAATTTGGAGAGGGACGTAGCGCATTGCGGAAGCTGGCGTGGTCCTTAGTCCCAGGTGGGGTATGGTATGTTGAGCACCTGCGCCCAACAATTTACATTTTTTTTAATTTTTATCTTTTTAATTAAGGGAAAAATAAATAAAAAATAGCAGGATACATTATAGTGACATACTTTGATTTCCTATTAACTTTTTTTGAAACCCTATATTGCCCTCACCATCTTGTTTTGACTGATTTTCCCCTATTCTGCTTAGCTTGATAGTACCAAGTTCAAAAGTATAGGCAACAACTGTGAAGACAATAAGATTCATTAGGAAGCCCATTCTGGTTGACTATTATCTTCTTTTAAAGTCCTGTAATGTCTCCAATGTTTTGGTTTTATTTTTTACTGTTTTGTTCAATTTTATTATAACTGATGATACAGGCAATTCTTCTTAAGATAGCAAGAGGCAGTAAGGTAACCTTTGTTGATGACCTTGTATTTTGTTTTTACATTATCTATTATGTCCATCCTTTTGATTTGACTGACTGTTCTGATATGTTGCATTTGGTTTTACTCTCTTCAAAAAAAGTAATAAGAACTGTGGGAGTAATAAAACCCAAAATGTGTAATTGTCATTGTACAAAAGAAAAGAAAAGAAAGTGCTCTAAAGGTTATAACTGCATATATGTTTAAATGTATATGACAGATAACCATATTACTCAGTTTTGTTGGATCACTGAACAGAACTGTTTGCAGTCTCACTGTTTGAAAGTCCACTTTATATGCTTTAAATTTGTAACTTGAACAACTATTTCTAAGATGAGAATATGTACTCTATTAACTAGTGATTTCTTACTGTTTATTTTTTTAAATTTTGTATTACTTGTACCCTTATTTTTTTTCTTTTTCTCCTTAAATAAAATTAAAAAAAGAAGAAACCCAAAGAAGCCTAGTGTTTCCCAAACAATTCTGGGTAACAAAGGCATCACCATCCCTGACTTAAAATTATACTACAAAACTACTATGACAAAATCAGCATGTTATTAGAAAAAAAAAGACTGAGGTTTAATAAAACAGATTACAAGATATAGAAACAATTTTCAACACACTTAGCTACCTTATCTTTAAAAAAGGAGCAAAACACTTCCACAGGAAGAAAGATAGCCTTCTGGAAAATGGTGCTGAAAAAAAGTGATTTTACATATTCTGAAGACTTAAAACTAGACCCATGTCTCTCACCATATACTAACCCTCAAAATGAAGCTGATCAAAGATCTAAACATTACAACAGAAACACTAAATCTGCTGAATAGTAAAATAAGTAGAACTCTTTAAGACATATGAGTAGGGAAATACTTTATGAACAAAACCCTATATGGGAAAATTACAAATGACAATTTGGGATCTCGTTTTAGTAAAAAGCTTTTTCACAGCAAAATAAATCACCAACAGCATGAAGAGACAACCCACACACTGGGAAAATTTTTTCTAGCTGTTCCTCAAGCAAAAAAAGTAATATCTAGAATGTATTAAAAAACTCAAAAAAAAAAAAAAATCAGTTGTCCCAAATTTAAACACTCAATCCAAAAATGGGCATCTGAGATTAGTAGACACTTCCCAGCTGAAAAAGTAGAAAATAGAAATAAATATATGAGAAAATGGTAAACATCACTGGTCATTCCAGAGATGCAAATTAAAACAACACTGAGAATCCATCTCACTCCAGAAAGAATATCTATTATCCAGGAATGAACCCATGACAAATGCTGGTGGTGATATGGGTAAAAGGATCCCTTCTCTACTGCTCCTGGAAGTGCATGAGGGTGCAACCACTGGGGAACTCTGTGGAATTCATCAAAAAACTAGAGATTTCAATTGACCCAGCTATTCCCCTCTTGATATTTTCTCAAAATAATTAAAAGTGTCATACCATGATGATATATGCATACCCATGTTTATAGCAGCACAGTAAGTAATAGCTAAATCTTGGAAACAGCTCAAATTCTCATCAATTGATGAATGGATAAAGAAGATGTGTTTTTCTATACAATGGAGTACTATTCATTCATGAAGAAAGACAGCCTGAGGCATTCCTAGGTCAATGGATGTGCCTTGAGAACATACTCTTAAGTGAAATAAACAGACACACATGGGGGGAAAGGAGGGAAGGGAAAAGAAGGGAAAAAATGCAAACATGGCTTTTGCAAAAAAGGAGGGCAAGAGAGCTGAAAGGAAGGGAAGGGAATAGGATAAAAACAGCAGGATACTGATATGTCACGTATAGGTAAAAATACCGCATCATGAATGTGATTGAAATCTTTATCTAAAATATACCAATAAAATAATTTAAAAAGAAAAAAATCAAGGAAGTATGTAAGTCATCATTTTTATCCTTTAGGAAAATAATTAGAAGGCATCTTGAAAAGTTAAAGTATATTAATGCACTTATGGCAAAACTGCTTAGTGTTATTCCAGTGAAAGAGGTAAAAATGACACTGACTCTACATACACATTTCTAGCTGACTTGCAAATGCAAAGTATAAAAGCTTTTAATTGAATCCAAAGGGCCAGTCCTTCAGAAGGCTCACTGTCACCCTTCTAGGCAAACATTACATTCTGATGCAAACCCTAAATTGGCTTACAGGAAAATGGAGGAAATATTGTTTCTTTCTTTAAAAAGGAAAGAATCCAGGTATAGGGGTGCACACCTGTAATTCCAGCCCTTGGGAGGCTGAGGCAGGAGGATCACAGTAAATTCAAGGACAGTGTGAGCTACGCAGTAGTTCAGGGCCAGGCTACACTATAGTGTACAAGATTGTGTCTCAAAGCAGAAGAAGGAGGAGGAGGAGGAGGAAGAAGAGTTAGCAGCACCGGGAGGAGGAGGAGGAAGAGGAAAACAAAAGCATAAATTATTACCATGATGTTAAATTCTTGTTACTGCTACAACTATTTGAGAACATTTTGCATGAGGAAACATATGGCCAAATATAAATATAAGGCCCCCATGGCATGAAAGGAAGCAGCATTTCAAGCCACACATGGTGTGTCACTCAAAAAAGAAAAGATATAGCAAAATACCTTTGGTCATTCATTTTTTCAATTAATTTATTCCAACTGTATTCACTACAGAATAAGAAGATATGGCACAAAAGGAAAATGACATGCCATAAAAGAACCAAGAGCTCATGTTTCAATCAATGTACACTGAGCATATTATGTGTGTATTTTAATCAAACAAAGATCAGAAAACAGTACCTGACACACAGCCCCACAGCATGTTGAACTGTGGTGGAGATACAGAGCTGAGGGAAAAACTTAGAAACAAGCAGCCTTGACAGGGGTTTGGTGTAAGGATTCCTGGTGATTATGAGAACGGTTTGAAATGATGGGCACCTCAGGCGAGATCGTGTTAATGCAGCTAAGGCCCAAGGTACCCACAAGGTGAGGCCCTTGCTTTAACAGCATAGTTGATTTTTCACATGTCCCCCACTCCATTTTACTGGTTTGTCACAAGTATTTTTTTATAGCTTATTTCAGGGAGAAGACAAACTCTCCTGAGGAGGCTGCCCCATGCAGCCACTGAGGTCCTCATGATCCCCTGAGACTGTGAACTCCGCTGCCCCTAAGTCTCTAAATTCCTCTGCACCAGGTGAGCAGAAAGGAAGGATATGGACTGTGGAGACTCATCTGGTCAGAGAAAAGGATGAGATTACTGCGTGTTCAACATGCTAGAAGGGGGCTGGGGATTTAGCTCAGTGGCATAAGCGCCTGCCTTGCAAGCAGGCAGTCGTGAGTTCAATCCCTGGTACCGATAAAAAGGAAAAAGACAAAAAAAAAAAAAAAAAAAAAAAAAAAAAAAAAGAATCAACATGCTAGAAGGAAGTGACACGGGCACATCATTAAAGGAGTTTAGAAAATGTATCCATTTGTATGACCAGAGAGAAAAACAAAAGAGAAAATAAGCCAGAGGTAAGCACACACAATATGTATAGTGGTCTGCAATAAAATGTAGGCTGGAAGAAATAGCTGGGAATTTAGCTCAGTGGTGCAAGCACCTGCCTGGAAAGCACAAGGTCATGGGTTAGATCCCCGGTATAAATAAATAAATAAATAAATAAAAGCATGTACACATGACCACCTACATTAAAAAAAACAAATTATATATATAATTTACAAATAGCATATAAAATTAAGGAATACAAAAAGACAAAATATCCAATATCATAGAGACTCTTATTTTAATACATCCATGATTAATAAGTATGAAATCATGATAAAAAGTTATTGGCTAAATGTCATTGGAGGAAAATTTAACAAAATGTTTTAGCTTTCATTAAAATTTTCTTTTGAATTAAATTTCATATTTTCTGGTTTCCTACCAACTCACATGGCACATCAAAGTAGATCATGATATTTGAATAATGGAATTATTTTTAATCATTTATTTTCTCCATGTTATCTAAGTGAATAATGCTGGTTCATTATGTCTTCATTCAAAAGGCAATATGTGTATGCATCTGTGTGATTTTTATTTATTGAAAAACTTCTGGTCTTGCCAATTAGAAGCAAAGAGAGCTTAAAGTGAGAGTGTTTTCCTTTTATTCCAGGGCAGACATGTTAGGAAAACAACAATGCTATGTCTAGAAACATCAATAGAAGGAAGGTTTTAAAATATAAAATAATATTCTCTATAAGTAATGCAACACGTATAAACCCAGAAAAAGTTAAAATCACATATGATCTTATAAATTGCTAGTAAATTAAGGTCTGTAATGACTCACAAAACTGGTTCCTGTGTCCCAATCATCGTCCCAGTGTGGTAGCAGAGGTAGCACTCACAGTAGGAGTTCTCATCTTTGTCACTGTAGTCACAGTGTTAGTCGTAGTCAAAGTAATTGCACTTATTTGAAGAATAAAAGTCACTCTGATAGAAGTTTATCCTGAAACAGATAATTCTTCTAATCTAAAGTATTTCTTCTAATCTAAAGGACACAATACAAAATTACTGTAGATTGCCTACAGATGTACAGTTACTGCTTTTCTATCAGATCTGCCTGTCTTTCATATTGTCTCTCTTTCTCCCTCTTCTCTCACTTCCTCTCTCCTTTAATGACTCTCCCACACAATCTACAAGGACATAATATTATCTGTGCCTAAAATATGATTGCATATTATCATTTCTGATTTCTATTGAGGTGATGTTATGGTGCTGTTCATCTAAATCAATATTTTTTGAAAGCATCTATTTGCTTATATACTCCTAAACCCTAAACAAGACCCTTCTAAATAAGCATTTAGACTTAAGCTAGTGTTAGTCAAGAAATATCCAGGTTGATGAACAAAATGTAACTGTTTGAAACAGCTGAGAGAGCATCTTAGGAGGCGGAAGCCAAACATAGAGACTCACATGCATACCAGACAGAGGCAGGCTCATTGAGGCAGATCAAAAGAGAAATTCCAACATGGGAAATATATTGAAGGAGAAACTCACCAGACTGCTCCTGGGTTGTCGCACCCCTTACACTCCAGGTGCAGCATTCACAGCTTTCCAGAGCAGAATCAGCTTCTGAGGGAGCGGCGTCTCACCAGTGCCTGTGGATGGAATCAACTCCCAGGCATGCTCCTGACACCACCAGAAAGAGGAACAGAGCAAGTGAGATTTTCAGGAACCAGTACATCACCGAAACTGAAGCCTAGAGAGTAATATGAGAATGAGTGCCTGCGGGCCTGTGCGCACTTAAAAACAACTCTGCCACTCTGAGGAGGAGTCTGAGTCTGAGTGCAGGAAAAACTGCCGTCCAGAGATGCGTGAACAGGCAGCATCTGGTGGCAGGAGCCTGCGGAGAGATAAACCAGACCTCCGAAGGAATAATCACTGCTCCTTTTCTTGTCCACACCTGGGATGCTGTGATGGGAACCCCCCCGCACACTGTTCTCACCCCCGTGGGAACCCTAAATCTCCTTGGCAAGGATGCTGAAAGAGGGAGCCCTGGGCCTTCACCAAGTGGTCAGATGAGAGAGTGGCACTTTGGGGGAGTGACTGAAAAGGGCCACGTGCAGAGAGACACAGCAGCACCCATTAACTTTTTCTGGGTTTATAAGTGTTGCATTACTTATAGAGAATATTATTTTATATTTTAAAACCTTCCTTCTATTGAAGGAAAGCAGCCATAGGGCTGTGGGGGAAACAGACAAGAACTGGGTGCTGGGCCTTTACACTGCTCCTTTCCTCCCAAATTAACCGGGGTGGTCTGCTCTCTGCTCGAGGGGCAAACACTGAGGCCTGCAGTCAGCCATACCAAGAGCACTGCTGGCCGCTGAGAGGTGGCCCACAGAGCCATGGAAACTTCCAGCCCCCTGTTCCAAGCAGGCAGCAGCACAAACCACTGGGGTGAGGGCCCTTGGGGATGTGAACTGGAACTCAGATTGCACTGTAAATGGGATAGTGAGGATGCTTTGACTGTGTGGCTTTTCAGTGGCATGGGTTTTCTTCTTTCTGGGTTATTATTTTATCTTCCCTTCTTTTCTTTCTTTCTACTTTTTCCTTTCCCCCTTTCACTTCTTCATTCTTCTCTTTCCCACTTTCTCATCCTCTTATTTTTCTTGCCTCTCATCTGGATTATATGCAAGAGGTTTCAGTATCTATGCGGAGAATAAGCATTAACCAGTGCTTTGATTTGAATAGCTATGTGAGGGTAACCGTCATCAAAACTGTGCCAAGAGATCCAAACATAAATTAACTTTTGGGCAAATCAGCTGGTTTCAACAAACTCACATCTTCACTCAATCTATAATTACATGTCTCTTCTTCTTTTCTTCTCCTGCTCTCACAAATATTTTCTAAATCCCCACAACATGCATCTTTTACTCAAGTTGTAATAATGGTTCCAACACAGTGACCATCTGTCTGTTCTTTACCTAATAGATTCCAGACTGTGAGCAGCAGTGTAGTATAGTCTGTAGGGATATTGACAAAAGAATGAAACTGTGCACATAATGTTCACGACTGAAATATGATTGGATCTGTTGACAGTGTTATGGACAGTAAAGATTCTCTCCTTACAGAGCAGCATCCAGGTCTAGGCTAAGTGAATTGAAAAGGTAGATGAACATCAAGGCACAAAGTCAATACTGCATTGCTGGAAAGTAGACATTAACAAAAGAGATTACCATAAAGGCCACAGAGTTTTTCCTCTTTAACTGAACCTCAATGCTTAGCACAGAACAATCGAAAACAACCACACAAACTACACAGAAAATGGAAATATGAGAAAACAAGGCAACAAATGCCTGTAAAACCTTTGCATTCTCCCATGGCAGATCCAAGGATTATCTATGAGGAGGACATAAAAAAATCAAATGGCAAAATTATACAAGGCAACATAACAAAGAGGAAACAAAGAAACACAGCTAGTTCCAAAATAATACAATTAAATACATGACGGTCTTAAAAAAGCCATAGTGAGTTCTAAAAAGATACGAACAAAAGTCTAGAAGAAATAAGAAAACATGAATGATTAATTTAGCAAATAACTAGTGTTCATAAAAAGAAACTGAATAAAAATCTGAAAGATAAAAAATTCTATTGAAATAATGACCTGTAGAAATGACCAGTGTGAGACCACAATGAAGCTAGGGCTGATGAACATGACTCAGGCCTCTTAGTGACCACAGAGAGCAGAAGAAATGGGCCACCAGCTGCTACATGACACACAGGAGACTATCCTAAGATTATGGAGTTAGAGAAAAACCAGAAGGCTACCATAAGCTACAAAAATCTGTTTACAGATGTCAGAGCAGAAAACTTCCCATGTATAGTGACAGAAATCAACACAAAGGTAAGTGAAGTCCATAGGACCCCAAATACCATGACCAGAATAGAATTTTTCCACGATATACCATAATCAAAATTCCAGAAGTCCAACAGACAGAATCACAAAAGTTTTAGAGAAAAATATCAAATCATTTATAAAGATAAATCCATTAGAATTACAGAGCTATCAACACAAACTTTAATGGCCAACAAACACTTTACTGGAGTAAAGTGTTTCAAGCCCTAAAATGAATCAGCATTCAATCAAGAATAATACATTCTGCAAAACTATCTTTCAAAAGTGATGGACAAATTAGGACTTCTGATGGTAAAGAACACATTAATAAATTCATGATCACCAAGCCAGAACATCAAAAAACTATGAATGATACTTTAGAGATAATGAAGCCAACAATGTTAGAACTCTAATAAAACAACACCTCAAGTAGGGTGAACAGTTAAGCTAAAGAACTAAAAGGAGGAGTCAGTAAAATAAAAAAATATATATATACATGCAATGACAGTAACAAGTCAACAACAGTTTTCAGGAATAACTTTATAGCTTTCAATGCAAATGGTTTTATTATGCTTGGGTTTAGATGTGCCCCAAAGCCTCATGTATTCATACACGGTGTTTTTCAGAGGTAGATGGACATAGAGTGTGTGACACTGGGATTGATTCATGGTACAATACTAGGCTCAAGGCTCAGAGTAGCCTGGATAAGATAAGACACTCTTGAAGTTCTTTTTTGCTTTGTTTCCTTCTCACCATGAAGTGTTCTCCTCCATAAAGCCACCCTGCCTTGGAGCCAGAAAATTATGGACGAAAAACTCTACAAACTGTAAGCTAAATTAATCTTTCTTCCCTCAACTTGTGGGAGTTGGGTTTTTGGTCTCAGCAAGGAAAAAAAGTAATTAACACAGCAATTAATACAAAAAAATAAGAAGATTTCGATTGGCAGATTCGGTTAAAAAAGAAAACTGATCATTATGCTGCATGTAAGAGACACATTTATCCAAAAATGTATTTGCAAACTAAAAGTAAAAAAATGGAAAAAAATATTTCATGTTTAGATCCTGAAACCAAATAGGAGTAGCTATTCAATTTTCAAAGTGGACTTCAAGCCAAAACTGACCAGAAGAGAAAGAAGGTCACTACGTATTGTGTAAAGGAATAATTCAATGGGAAGAGAATACAGTCCTCAATGTGGAATACATACATAAGTGAACGGGACAAAAAAATCCATAAAACAAACAACACTGTACACAAAAGATTAGATGAACATCAACAAAATTATAATGGGACACCTTAATGTCCTAATTAGATAAAAAAAAAAAAACTGACAAGGAAATATCTGTGTTAAACCATATATTCAAATGAATGGACATAATAGGTATCTACAGAGTGCTCCAACCTACAGTAAAAGAATACATAGTCTTGTCAGCAGCACACAGAATATTCTCCAAAACATGCCATATACTACCCTATGGAACATGCTTAAATAAATTAAAAATCATCAAAATTATCCCATGTACATTCCACAATCATAGTACAATGAAACTAGCAGTTAATGGTAACAGAAAAAAATAGACCTTTTGCAAACATGTTGTGATAAAATATACATTATTTTTTGTTTTGTATTTTTTTTTTTTTTTTTTTTTTTGGTACCCGGGATCACACTCATAATCTTGCACTTGCCAGGCAGGCCGGGTACTTGTGCCACTGAGCTACACCCCCGGCCTAAAATATACATTTTTAAATAATCAGTAGGTCACAGGAGAAGTCAAAAAAAGAAATTAAGTAGTTCTTAAAATCTAATGGCAATGCAGCACAGTATATCCCAGCCTATGGGACACAATGAAAGCAGTTCTGAGGTGAAATTATTGCTGTGAACGCCCACATTAGATAAACACAGTGAGCCCAACAAACCAACCAACACTGCACTACGATGTTCTAGGAAAACAAATAGAGCCCAAATCCAAAACTAGTAAAAGGGAAGCAATCATATAGACCAGGGAAAGTTAAGGAAACGGAGACTTTAAAAAGCACAAAGAGTCAATGAGGAAAAGAACTGACTTTTAGAAAGAATAAATGAAATTGATAAACCCTTAGCCAAACTTATCAAAAGAAGCAAAAGAAAAAACCTATATCAATATAATAATAAATAAAATAGCCAAAATGACAACAGACACTGCCAAAACTTAAGAATGTTAATAACTATATCTAAAACTTATACTTCAAAATACTGAAGAATCTAGAACAAATGGAAAGATTCCAAGACCCATAAGAATCACCAAAACTGACCAAAGAAGATACAAAATCCTGAAAAATTCAAAAAAAGAAGAAAATTGAGCCATTAATAAAAGTTACCAACTAAGAGCCCAGAACTGATGGATTCAGCCCTGAATTCTACAAGAACTTTAGAAAAGACCCAAAACAATCCTCCTCAAATTCCTTAATGAAATCAGATGAAGTTCTGCCAAACTCATGTGGGAGCTAGCATTACCTTGATTCTAAAACTAGACAAGGAATCAATTAAAAAAGAAAACAACAAATCAATTTATTTGATGAATATAGATGCAAAAATCTTTAACAGGATACTGCCAAACAGAATGTAACAAATCATTTAAAAAATCATACATCATCTCATAAATGAAAAAATTGATTGAAGACATGCAAATTAGCAAGGACAAAAATCTTGATTATCTGAAATGATTCAAAAAAACCAAAAACTAATATACATTTATGCTTAAAAATAAAAACCTCCAAAGAAAATATAAAAGGAAGTTTTCACAATCTGATAATAAACATATATGAGAAACCTACCTCCAACATTATATTAAACAGGGAAACACTGAGCGCTTTTCTTGTAAAACCAAGAATAAGACAATGATGTTCACTGGAACCACTCTTGTGCAACAGAGTAGTAGCAACTTTTGCCAGGACATCAGGAAAGAGAACATGACATGGTGGGAAAGGAACAAATCAGACTATTGTCATTTGAAGATGACATGAAACTACATAGAAGTACTAAAGCTTTCACCAAAAGACTCTTGGACATAATAAAGCAATTCAGGAACATCACAGAATGCAAGACCAACACATACAAAAATCAATGATACTCCTATTCACCAATAAGGATCCCAAGAAGAAAAAAAATTAGAAAACCATATCATTTACAATAGATTTAAAAAGTTAAATATTTAATAATTAACCAAGGAAGTGAAGACCTCTATAATGAAAACTCTAAAAAAGGCAATTAAAGAGAACATCAGAAAATTGAAAGACACCCTCACATTCCTACACAGGCAAAACCAATACTGTCAAAATGGTTCTCCTATCAAATAAGTATATAGATTTAAGGTAATCCCAATTAAAAAAATGCCAAGAGCATTCCTTACATAACTAGAAAAAGATCCTAAAATTTATAGAGAACCAGAAGAGACCCAGAATGGCAAAAAGTAATCCTGGACAAGAAGAACAAAGCAGGAGGCATCACAATCCTGGACCTGAAGTTACATTTCCAAGCTACAGTGATAAAAACAGTATGACCCTGAAAGAAAAAGAGATGTGTGGATCAACGGAACCGAGCAATAGATGCATAAACAACAGGCACTTTCTATTATCTGAACTTTGATGAAGGGATAAAAAATTTTTTTTTGAATAAAGAGAGCTTATTTAGCTAATGTTTCTGGGGAAACTGCTTACACATATGTTGAAGAATAAATCTAGAGCCATATTTTTCACCCCATACTAAAGTGAAAGCCAAATGGACCTCAAAGCTAGATATAAACAGAAACATGAAAGTCTGCTGGAAGATAAAAACAGGTTAAACTTCTGAAAAGGGCAATTAAGTGCTCTCTTTATTTCTTTTTCTCTTTCTCTCTCTCTTTTTTTTTTCTTTTTGTTTTTGTCTCTCTGGGAAAAGGGTTTCACTATGTAGTTCAGGGTCGCCTTGAACTCACTTTGTAGCTCAGCCTGGACTCAAACTCATAGAAATCCTCCTGCGTCAACCTCCCAAGTGCTGAGATTACAGGTGTGTGCCATTGTGCCCGGTTTAAAGGGTTTTTTTTTTTAAAGTAGAATTCTAATTTCATAAGGAATAATCTCAAAGGTCAACAAGTGGGATTGTATCAAATGTAAATACCAACACAGCAAAGGAAACAACTAATAAATATCAAACTACAGAATATGCAAACCTTTTTGAGAGCTATTCCTCAAAGAGAGGACTATCTTTTAGAATATGTAAGAACTAAAAAAAATTGATCTCCCCCCAAAAGACCTAATAAAACCATACAATAAAACCATACAATTGAAATGGATAGAAATTCCTCAGAAGTAGAAATGACGCAATCGATTCATTTTTAAAAAAAAGTTCACTATTTTCCATGAAAGAAATAAAATTTGAAACAGTGGATTCAATCTTATTCCAGAAAGAACAGCTATTATTAGGAACTCATACAAATGCTGATGACAATTCTGGAATGAAGGAACACTTCAAATGCTACTGCAGTGGAAGATAGAAAATCTCCATGGAAAATAACATGGAGATGTTAGACAAGATCAGGCACATTCAGGATGGTCTGCAAGGAAACTGTCAAAAACTTAAACATAGAAAGTGTTCAATAGATCTATTCTCCTTCTAGCTATTTTCCCAAAAAGTTAAATACATTATTTTACAACAGTACATTCACACTCATATTTACGACAACATATCTTATAATACCTCCGTCTGGGATATGCTCTATATGTTTATCAAGAAATAATAGATAAATAAAATGTAATGTTTATATACAATGGAGTATTACTCAACAACAAAGAAGGATAAATTCAAATCATGTGTAGGACCATGAGTGTACTTTGAGGCCATAATGATAAGGGCAATAAATCAAGACACAGAAGCACAAATATTCCATGGTGAGAAAACCTAAGTATAAATAATTTGGGGAGCAAAGTAAAAGATAGGTATTACAAAACAGGGAAATAAACTCTGCAGATGGGAAGGGGAATTAGGGATGCAGGGAGGAGGAGGGGAGGGAGAGCAGGGGAAGCAGAAGACTTACACTACGTCACGTGCTTTACCAGCTTCACACGGTGACTACCGCAGTTACCTACAGAGACATGCACCAACGACATAAAGAGTAAAACGGTGAAAATCTGCCTTTTTAAATCCTGGTACTTTAAAACGGAATGGTTATGTCAGTTTTTGAAGTGACATCCACGGATACCTAAAGATCATAATAATTAGGGATCCAGCATCTCTGGTTTAAAAGAAATGTGGACAAGGCTTTTCTTCTTAAGATCATAATTCAATTCCATGCCTTCACAGGATTTTGTTCCAATGCATGCAAGTCCATTAAAAGCCTTTTGTTGAAAGTCTCATTTCTTTATATTAAGAAATGTATTTCTATTAATTTTAAAATCTTTGCATTAACATGCATTAGTTGTGCACATTAATTGGGAGCACTGCTCCATTTCCACAAACACACATAGCCCACACTGACCAAAATCATCTCAACCTCTCTGTACCTGCTCTCCAATTTTGGAATAATTCTAAAAGTTTCTTGTGAGACAACATTTGGCCATGAAAAATTATGCTCATTTGATATGTAAATATAATAAATGTAAATATAACAACCATAAAAGCATCTTTCCATCCATAGATGCATGCTGGCTATGAGAATAATTCTGGATTCAACATTAATTCCATTCCTTCTTTAAAACATAGTTCTGAGCATGAAGAGATTATGCTCCTATCAGTGAACCGACACAAACAGACGAGGTCTAAGTGCCTCAACTCTTTGCTCAGAGGTTTAGGCCAGGATTCACATATTGATTTGTCATAAAACTATGCTTCGTAATGTCATACAACAACTGAATTTAATTCTCCTTTTCTGAAAAGGATGATTTGCAAACTACTTGATAAAAGTATTTAATAGTAATCATGGGCACTCATTCTCAACCTTGACACAGATACATAGTTTATGCTGTGTGTGAATGTGTGCGTGAGTCTGTGTGTATAAAACCCTGGAGAGATTTACACCCTGGTACACTACACTATGATTGCCACAGGATGGGGAGAAGTGTCCCTTTTAGAATAATGTGAGAATACAGGGGAGAAGGGAAAGGAGCTGCTTGATTCAGTTTCCTGATCAGCGTTAAAAGTTAATACAGGCAGAGGCAATGATCAGGGAACTGGACCCTTAAAACCACCTGTGTTTGTATATCATCTGCTTCAGATGCTCACGCTCCAATGGGAGGATGGCCCACAGTGGTTAACTGGAAAGAGCAGACAATCCTTTGAGGGGTTTTCAGTAGCCACACAGTTCCCTTTTTAGTCTCTTTCAGGACTGCTCACAGGTCACAGATAGTGTGCAGTGTGTCATCCTGGAGAGGTTGCCAGGGTCACATTTAATGCTTTCTTTGCCTCAGCATTTTGCAATTTCTCAATAAGAATGTGTATACAGGTAAACAGAATTGTAGGAATTACAAAACAGGCAAAGATTTTTTTTACCAAGTAAATATGTACATGATAATATAGGATTAATAATGCAAATGTAAGAGAACTTCAAAAAACAGCAGCGCTTATTTTTATTAACCAAGTAAAATATTTTTGTTGTTGTATAATTATACATACTGCAGCTGTATTAGTCATTTTCGTCCTGGCAGAGACACAATACCCAACACTTATAAGGAAGAGTGGTTTCATTTGCTCGGGATTTCAGGCTCTGCTTGGCTGGCTGCACTGTTGGAAGCAGAAAGGAGAACATTTCCAGAGCAGAAGGGAGGGACCCAGTCCCCAGGAGCCATCAGACACACCTGTAAGTCTGGGCTCCCAACCCTGTGGCCAAGTTCCCTTTTTTAGTAGATTGCACCACAAAGTTAAAGCCATGAAGTTCTAAACTGAAATTATAAGAATCATCAAAGCTATCTTATCAAAATCTAACTTGAAGTTTGAATATAAAGAAACGTCAAGTGAGTATTTTAAATGTTTTAGTCATCATTAACTCCTCTATTTTGTGACGGTTTACAATGTAGATAGTACATTTGTAAGGATAAATGCATAATTTATAATTATGGTTTGAGAAATTTATCCAAAATTAATGATTGTATGTCTTCTTAAAAAGCTTTGAATTCACAAGTATGGAGGAAAACGTAGCACTGAATTACTACTGTGTTTGAAACAAAAGCAACTAACTGACTATCTTAGATATTTTACCAACATTCTCTCTCTCTCATTTTTAGCATAAATGGAAAAAGATAAGAAACATTGAGATTCTGGGATAGTCTATTGCCTATTACATTTATGCAGCATAACTATGCTCCTTACATGGGCAAGCAGTATAAATGACATCGTGATTTTTGTAACAACTTATGTGTAACTAAGCAAATGATTTTTAAAGCAATAGAACATAAAGATTGGAATCATGCATATAATTTTGTACACATGGAGGTGAGTGATTTCTCAGAAGTATACTCTGTCAATGTAAATTCCAGAAGAGTTTATGGAATATCTGATGCATCAGTTGAATACACATTTATCCTAAACTAGCCTTCCTACCACAACAGCAAAGCAAAGGACCTTGCAGAAGTAAATAAATCTTCCTCAATCTCACTAGCTGTCTATGGCTAACTTCATTAATTTTTTACAGACATTTGCACTTAATTTTGAGTGCCTGTGTATGTTTGTGTGTGTGTGTGTGTGTGTGTGTGTGTGTGTGCACGCACCAACATTTGTGTGTCCTATGGAGCTGGGCTGACATCCTATTTAGTAATAACATTAGCAGTAATTGAAATGCTTTAGGTCAATTAATAAACAAATAATATTTTCCTTTTACTGCTGACCAAATTACAGATAATAAAATTCTAGAAGATGCATGATGTGAAATATCATTGTATAGTAATACAAAAAGTGAGCATCTAAAATCGCTGCAAATTGGTTCTTTAATGCAAGTCTGAGGAATACAATCTAGAGAGGAAGAAAACAGACGTGAAAGTGCTATTTCCACTCAAAGTTCACACCATGTAGAACATCTAAACACCTGAAGAGGAACTAGAAAGATACACAAATTTGTCTGCACTAATTAGCAATTCTCAAGGGAGGGGAGCTGTGAGTAGACTGGATTATGAGACTGAGATGCAGACAAACCTAAAATCAATTTTAAGAATCCAGTTCTAAAAGTGGTCAAAGGAAAGTTTTGAAAAAGTGTGAAATTGGCTCATCAGACATTAAGTTTCTTTCAGCCACCCTTCCAATTTTAGTAATTTTACTTATAGTTGTATGCAAATTTCAATAGTTATTATACAAATGAGTACAGCTTTGTTAGAAATTTAATGCATTTCTAAAATATGTTATTAACTAAAATCTACTTTTTACTTAAATAGTGAAACTGACTCAGAAAGTGTTGTTTTTGCTATTTAATTGAGACATCTAATGAAAACTGATACCATAAATTATTTTTCATTACACTACACAGAAAAACGAACCCAAAAGAAACTGAATGTAAAAGAAAAAAGTCCAATCCCAAATTTAATTCTTTGTTATTATATCAACTTTTTTTTGTACCTACCAGGAATTGAACTCAGAACCCTGTACTTACCAGGCAGATGCTGTGCGCTGAGCTTTATTCCCAGCGCTATCGTATCAACTTATATTAGTCCCTTATGATAATGAAAATTAGACTCATCTCAAATTATGTTTTTTCTTCCAATTTTGCTACTGTTTAAAAAATCATAAACACATGTTTTGTTTAGATGTCCTAAGTTGTGCAAACTTTGCAAAAATGCACATCTGTTTTCTTCCTGTCTAGATTGTATTTCTCAGATCTGCATTAAAGAATTCAACTGGCAGCGATTTTAGATGCCCACTCCTTGCATTACGATACAAGGATATTTCAAGTCATGTGTCTTCTAGAATTTTATTATCTGTAATTTGTTTATCAGTGAAAGGAAAATAATAAGAAAGATAAGAGATTAGGAAAAAAACCACATTAAGTTATGTATTTCTACAATGTGTATATATATTTCTAAATGTATTTTTGTGTTGCTAGTTGAAAATCTGTATGTCTTCTACACATAAAGATTCTTTAAAAGCAGTATTACAATTTCAGTAATTTGCAAGTTAAAGTAAAATGAATTGCCTTGGAGCTTTTAACATATTCAAACATGTATGCATTAGGTGAACTCTATTATGGTGGATATCACAAAGTATGATAATTTGCAAAACATTCTGATCCATGAAGACTGAGGCAGAGAACATTTATAGAATATCAGTTTAACTCAATACGTAAGCAAGTTTGAACATAAACAGAACTTAGATGATTCCAGACAGTATCAACAAAGATAATTAGCTCATTTCTGCCACTAGAGAAGGTGGCACCAGGGAAGGAAATTGTTATGGAGGCCAGGAAGTCCCAGTGGTGCCTCAGAAGTACCGCAAAATTTCAAGAAGAAAGTCATTCAGCTTTTTTATTAAAATATAACAAAAATAAAATCATAGAATTTTTGGTGTGGTGCATATTTTGATGTATGTGTGTATTATAAAGTAATTCAATTAATTTAATAATATACTTGTCAGCTGACAGAGTTATCATTTTGTGATGAAAATATTTAAAACTTTTTTTTTTTTTTGTACCAGGGATTGAACTCATGATCTTGAATTTGCCAGGCAGGCACTTGTGCTGATGAGCTAAATTCCCAGCCCTTAGTAACGTACAAATTTACAATGAGCTATTAATTATTTCACCATATTGTGCAGTATATTTTCTGAGTTTATTTGTCCCTAATAACTGACACTTCATATACTTTGGGAAACATCATCTGATTCCTTAACGTAATGGCCTGTTGATAAATATCTGAATAAAGGATATTTGAGAAGATCAAATCAAATGAGAAAAATCTTCACAGACTGAGAAGTCAAAGAGTATTGCACTCCATCTCATTGCTAACACATTCTTCTATTTTTCTATCCATCAACTCAAATATTATCTGAATCATTCTCAAATGTTCATATCCCTGACGTTTTACTGTTGAAAAAGCATCTTATATGAGATTTATCTTCTATAAAGCAACAATACTAACTATACGCTCCCTATTATTCAGCTTGAGCAGCTCAACTTTTAATCATGGAGTTTAAGCTATTCACATTTATTCCATAACATTATACTAGGACCCAATTTATAGTTTTATTTTGTGCTGTTTTTGTACTTTTTGTTCCATAATTTTACTGACCTATTTCCTTTTGTACTGATTTTAAAAATAGGGTGTTAACTGCAATGCCTTAAAGGTTTTGACAGATTTTTTTTCACAAAGTCTAGTTATGTTAAATTGTTTATTTTTAGACTCTTAAATTTTCCTTACATTGCTTCCCTAACATTTTACCCAAGTCACAAAACCTACAATGAAAGAAACAAATTTATTTTCTCATAGTTTAAACCTTTTACTTCGGAGTTATGAGTTGTTTGCATATATTAGCATAGTACCCCTTCCTATAAATTTGAGTGATTTCATAGATTTACATACGGTTTTAGCTGTTGATGGTTCATATTCATTCCTAAACTCATGTTTCATATACTTCTTGGATGTATGAACATTTTTTTTCCTGAACTTTTTAACATGAATAATGTTTTTGCTGGTCATACCATTTTTGAATTACAATTATTTTTCTACTAAATCTCTATTGACTTTGCTTCACTATTCACTTACATTTGTCTTTACAGGAAAATAAAATGATAAACTCTATGTGTTCCTTAGAAAAAAATCCAGTGTAGAACTTTAACAATAAAGTCAGTGAACGGTTACTGAGAAACTTTTAGTCAAAGAACTACTTCATGTTTAGAGAGGATAAGGTCAATGATATTCACCTCCCTCCAAATCTGGGATTTTTAAATTGAAAATTTTTTACAAATGTTGTATAAAATAATTTGGTAATGCCTAGGTAAGATTAAATTGTCCATACCTATAATCCTTTCATTAAGTATACACCCCCAGAGGGATTCTCACAAACATGTTCAAATATCTGCATTTAATTGCTAAACAGAAAAATGCATAATTAAGTCACGCAATAATTCATTTTCCAGAATACTGTAATACTGCACAAATAACAGAAGCATAAGTTTATTCACTAACATGTACAGAAGTTGAAAACAAAGTGCTGAGTTATTTAAAAATTGAAGAATGTTACAAATATGTTAAGCATTTGTAAAACTTTTTAAAATGGATAAACTACTGTTTTATTTTTATTTTATGAGTGATGTACTTGCATATAATTTAATAATTCACACAGTTTGTGATGGTTAATTTGGATTGTCACTTCAATTGGGTTCAGAGGTCCTGAAAGATTATAGTAAGGTACACTTTTGGGTGTGCCGGGTGACCACTGCATAGCCCTCCTCTCACACACTTCACCCCGATCTCAGCTTTCCCCATGTCCTGAGTGGCTTTCCTTCTGTTGTCATGGGGCCCAGTGACAAGGGACTGATACCTTGGAGACCATGAGCTTAAACAAATCTCTTCTCTTTTAAGTGATTAGTATCAGGTGTTTTGCTTCAGTAATGGAAAGGTGAATAACATAGTTATTACCATAAAATGTCATCTACAGTGACTTACAGTCCCTGAAACAATTACCTCCAAAGTCAGTCATCTAAATCCTTTTAGATGATTTATCTTAATATACTGTTTATCTCTAGATATCATGTATATGCTTGATTTAGAGGTTTATGAGGTTTATTAGTTTAGCATTAATGAAGACAAGGACATTTTGTAGTCAATTCGCTTTATAACAATTCTTTGACATCTTCTCATCACATGTATTTATCAAATTTGCATTAGTTTTACAGTATTTTCAACCTTCTCATGTCAATGTTAGTGATAGGAATGTCAACAGCTATGTTTATGATGAGTTGAATTTTTTTTGCTTTTCCTATTTTTTTACATGTGTGTCTAATTTATTTCTTTTTTTATTCACAGGAAAAAAACAGTATAAGGGTACAAGCAATACAGAACTTCAAAAAAACAGTATGAAATCACTAGTTAATAGATTACATATTGTCATCTTAGAAACAGTTGTTCAAGTTACAGGATTAAATCATACAAAGTGGACATTCAAACAGTGAGACTGCAAACAGTTGTGTTCAATGATCCAGCGAAAACTTAGTAATATGGTCATCTATCTTAACACACCTTAAACACACTTGCAGTTGTATCCTTTAGAGCACCTTTTTTTCCCTCTCTCTTTTACAACTTTTACACTTTTTGGGTTTTATTACTCTCATAGTTTTTATTACTTTTTTTTGGAAGACAATAAAACCAAATGTGACAAAATAAAGCAGTCCGTCAAAATAATGTACATAGCACATGATGTAAAAACAGAATACAAGGTAATCAACAATGGTTACCATAATGACTCTTGCTACCTTAAAAAGAATTGCCTATATCATTAGATATAATAAAATTGAACAAAACAGTACAGAACAAGACCAGTAAAACCTAAATATTGGAGACATTACAGGACTTCAAAAGAAGATAATAGTCAAACCAGAATGGACGTCATACTGAATCTTATTGCCTTCAAAGTAGTTGCCTATGCCCTCAAACTTGATACTATCAAACAGAACCGAACAGAGTAAAATCAGTCAAAATAAGATGGTGGGAGTAGTACAGAGCTTCAAATAAAGTTAACAGGAAATCAAAAAAGTTACTATAATATATCCGGCTAATTTTTTTCCCTTAATTAAAAAAATAAATATTTTTTTTAAAAAGAGGGAGATTGAGATAAAAGAGGACATAACAATACAGGTCAGAGCATAACAATTTCAGCAATCTAGTGCTTCATGGCAAGATAACCCAACATAATAGTAGTTACCATAGCGTCTCTTTCCTTGAAATATTTGAATATAACTTCATACATTATGGCTTCAAACATATCAAGGCAGTGTTGAAACCATTCAAGAGGATGAAAGTATTACAGTGTATTTAGAACCAGCTAACAGAAAATGAACAATAGTTTCTATATTATCTCTTTGCCTATAAAAATTTTTGTTTATACTATCACATTTAATAAAATCTAGTAAGATACAACATGATAAACCCAACGGGGACAGAAGAACAACAGTTTGGTGGGACTTCAAAACAAGATGATATTAAATCAGCACTAGCTCTTATGATGTCTTGTTTTCTTCAAAATAGCTGTTCATATCATCACAGGCAACAATATCAAACATCCCAGAATAAAGCCATTCCAATTAATTAGTGAAAACTTTATAAAGACTTCAAAGCCACATAATGGGGAATCATGATTACCACATACTTTTATATATTTGAATCATTTCTCACAATAGGGAAAGTTTTTGGTATATATATATATATATATATATATATATATATATATGAGTTTGATTTATTTCACTTATGAGTATTGTCTCAAGCTGCGTCCACTTATTTATAAGTATCTCAATGAGTTCCTTCTTTATAGCTGAGTACTACTCCATTATATAAAAATACCACAACTTTTTTAACCATTCCAAAAAATCTTAGTGAACTCTCCCTCAGACAAAGGACTTTTGTCTAAAACATATAAAGAATTTAAAAAATCAGACCCCCAAAATTCAAATATCCAATCCAAACGTGAGCATCTGAGATGAATACACACTTCTCAGATGAAGAAATACAAATGGCAAATAAATACGTGAAAAAATGTTCATCATCATTAGTCATTAGAGAAATGCCAATTAAAACCATCTTGAGATTCCATCTCACTCCTGAAAGAATGGCCAGGATCAAGAAAACCATCAACAACAAATGCTAGAGAGGCTGTTGGGTAAAAGGAACTCTCCTGCACTGTTGGTAGGTGTGTAGACTGGTACAACCATTGTGGAGGTCAGTCTGGAGATTTCTCAAAAAGCTGGGATTGGAAGTCCCATTTATTCCAGCTATTCCACTTCTAGGCATATTCCCAGAAGAACTGAAAGCATCATACCACAGTGATATATGTGCATCTATATTTATAGCAGCACAATTTGTAATTGCCAGATCTTGGAAACAAGCTTTTCCTATTATCAAAACAGCCCTAAATAATTTGCCAATTTTATTGTTTTTCCCCTTGAACTAAGGTAAATATGCTATTCTGCCAATTTTGTTTTCTTACAGAAATTTCTCCAATATCTGATCTCTCCAATCAAAACTTCTTATATAAATCTCAATGTATGATTATCCTTGATTATATGATTCTGATAAATTTAGCCTTTATCTCAATAATTCAAGTACAGTTTCTCTATCCAATGTGTTTTTTCATAGTTTATAGCCATAAGTTGGTAGAGTTTATCAACGTGAAAGAGCAGTTTCAAAAATTAAAATTTATTCAAACTCAATACCTACTGAAAATTCATAGCGGTACTCAGAATTTGAAGTTGGAAATATTTTTCTTCTGAACAAATTACTTCAATGTGTTTTGATTTCTAGTGTTTTTCACTCACTTTATACTCATTGTATGATGCGGCATATGAGTTTTCAACGTTTGTATGTAGTCCCCTCAATTTTAGATGTCTTATTTTAATTATTTTTTATTTCTTTCACTTTTTTGGTCTCTGGAATTATTCATGTGGAATGTTTGATCTTCTGACAAGATCTTGGAACTTCATAATAGTCACTGTTGTTTCCAAGATTTTGCCTCTTTGATTCATTTCTTCAAGCATAAGTTTTATTGAATTTATATCATTTATATGTGTTTAAATTATCAGATGCTGGTTAGTTGAGGGTTTTTTGTTGTTTCTTTTTCTCTTTTGGTAGTGTCTTCTTCTTCTATGCCCTATCCCACATTCAAACCAGGAAGGGGATGGAAATTTGGTAGTTTGAAAGTTAAGATAACTAAGATAATCAAGATAAGTTTATTTTGCCAGTTTTTTTTTTTTTTGAGGAAAAGAAATACCTTTGCACTAATGTAAATGTGATATTTTCTCCACCATGTGCTTGCAGAAACTAAGTCATAGTTCTACACCCACATGTGTGATGATGTTTAAAATAAGAGCTGTTTCATTTTCCTCAGGCCAGCCACCTGACATTTCAGAAGATAAGGAGTTCTGCTCAGCTTGAATGAACTAAAAATATCTCTGTAAATGTATTTGAACTCAGCTTTTGAAATGCCAGTTTGGTGCCAAGCGATGATCTATTCATTCAAATACTGTAAGAGAAATGTTAAGCACTGGAAACAATTTATTAAAGAGATAGAATGATGCTGAAGAATATATTGTCAGTAAATCGAGGACTAAATATTTTTAGTTATTTCAGTAGTTAATTGTCCAGTATTGATATTTAAAGTTTAAATATGGAGACAGGTTACCATGAAATTCACAGACCAAGATAGTTATTTGGTTTTCTAAATTTCCCTTTAACATTTTTCTTTTTTATTCAATATGCTAGCAGCTACTTTATCTTTCCATTTGGTGTACATAGTACTGTTGTATATTCTAGTATATTGGTTTAGAGATTCTATGATTGAATCTATTCATCTTGTTTTTGTTGAATAAATTGCAGGTACCATGGTCGTGGCCATAGGCATATATCACTAAAATTGGATGACGAAAAGTGACTTGGCATTCCACTAACAATTGTACTCTTAAGTTTTTACCTCACAGATATGAAGCTTTATTTTCATCTGAGAACTTGCAAATCAATGTCCATAGCAACTTTATTTGAATAGCCCAAAGCTGAAAAACTACCGAAATGACCTTCAATGAGTCAAAAGAATTCTAATATGGTGCTACTAATAGTAGGAAATAAGAGGTCTTGATACACAAGACCTTGGATGAATCTTCAGGGAATCAATGTGATGTCTAAAGCTAATCTCAAAAGTACATACTGCCTCATTCGCTTTATGAAACATCTCTGAATTATCCTCACAACATAATTGGCAATTCAGTAGTTACTTCCAGGGTCTTAGGACAGGGGTAGTAGTTGTGCAGAAATAAAGAGGCAACATGAAGAAGAATTAAATGTATAGTTGGGAGCAATGATTTTCCTGTTGGTTACCAAAGGTTACAATAGGACAAAGTTGCACAGATAAATGTACACACACACACACACACACACACACACACAAATGACTGTAACAGTTGAATTCTGAGTAAGCGCTATCAATCGTGCAAACGTTAATTTCTTGATTTTGATTTTGAATATTATGTTAACATAATATGCATTATGGTATGGTATGGTATGGTATGCCAAAACATAAGAAAGAGATTTAGGGAGTGTACATGAGACCTCATTTTATATTTCTTTATAACAGCATATGAATCCATAATCGGATCAAAGCAAAATCTTTATAAACATTCACTGTAAGTAACATACTTTGAGAGGCGAAACTTTAGGAGGGAATGGGTATTGTGAGATCCCAGATGGTGGAACCCCACCACGTTTTGAAGGCACTAGTGTTGACTTCTGCCTGCCTCCCTGGCAGTCCTTTAAAAGCTACTGTGAGGATTCACCTACGTGCCACAAATGGCAGCTCGGTAGTCTTCATAAAAGATGAAAGCACCATTTTTTAAAATTATTCTTTGAAAACATTGAATGGATTTAACTTCTAGGGCATAAATAATATTATGATTATATTTTGTAAAAGTGAAGAAGATATATTTTTCCCAGACATTTTGTCCTCTGGCAAAGAATATTTCAAAATATATTTTATAACAATAATACCTATAAATTTTCATATTTTATCAATTTTTATTTATTAACCAAATTTAGACTTAAGAAAGTATTGGTGATTTACAAATCATGGTTTAGTTTTGTGATTTAGATCCTTTTTGAGTCATGTTTTCTACTGAGGCATTAATATGAATAGTTAAGTACATTTTAAATTACTCAAGAACAAAAGCCTGTTAAAATTATCCAATTTCACAACAGCATATCACTAACATTTTCATCTTAAGCACACATATTTTTTATCACTTTGAAATAAAGGTATATATTTATCCTTTGCATAATGGTTTGCAAACTGACCAAGAGGAAACCTGAAAGACGGGGTTTGCTTCCACAGCTGGCCCCACGCTAAGCCACAGGCTGGCAGGCGCCTCTTAGTGTTGAGTGACGATGGGTGTTGCTCTGAGTCAGCACTTCCATGAGGGACTGGATGGGAAGGGGTTTTTTGTTTGTTTGTTTGTTTTGGTACTGGGGACCAAACTCACAACCTCACGTTTGCCAGGCGGGTAAGCTGCTGAGCTATTTATGTTCATCACCTTTCTACTGTCATCTGTTACCTCCTGCTTGTTTTTTATTTTCCTTCCTTCCCTGCTCTGCGCATGTGCGTGCAGGCCCATCCACGCATACAGAAGTTCCTGCAGGACACTTCTACCTCTATTGCTATACATGACTGTAATAAACACTTATTATAAAATTGTAAAAAAATCCAAAGTAGAAAGACAAAGCTAGTACAGCTAGAAACAGGGAAGCTGAGGCACCTACTCCCTTCCCTTTATTCAACTATAAACACAGCGCTGCCCTAATGATTATCAGTAACTGAATTTAGGAGATTTTGATGGCCTAGGTGGCATCAGTGAGAGAGGGAATGGGAGGCACTGAAGTCAGAGGCTCTGAGCCTTAAATACTGGGAGCCCAAGTCACCAGTTACCACGGGCTCCTCTTCCTCCTTGTTCCCTCTGCTGCTGTCCCATGACCTTCAAAAAAGGCAGCTACTTATATGAAGATACGCTTAGCAGTTCCTTCCTTGTCATGTACAAGAACCTGGACTATTTTTGGCCTACTCAACTGTAAACAAAGTCAAATTTTCCCACTAGTAATACACAGATGCCATAAATAGCCCATAACTTCCTAAACTTTGTCTGCTTTTTACTAATCCATTGTGATTTGCTATTTTAGTGCTATATTTTTATGCGTAAAATACTGATACAGTCATTAAACATTACATAATGTTTATCATATGGACAATATGATTTCTTACTGAACATTACAGTATCTCTTATTTCTAGCTGTCATATATATCACTAAGTTTAATATTTTAATTTGCTTAAACTTTTAAAAACGGCTGGATCCAAAAGCAGCTACCCTTAAAGACACTTGATGGCACCATGAAGCCACCCTACAAAGCACGTGCCAGATTAACACTGCCAGCGGAGCACACCAGAGCAGAACTCTCACTGTTACCCAGAACCTTGTTTCATACACAGTCAACTGTGGTACCGAAAGCCAGGTCACAGATATGGACCCTTTTTCCCATGTCATGAAGGAAATCTATCAGTTTCTCCCTTAAAAATCATATCTAGCTCGGACTGACTATAAGTTTTCAAGTCATAATATAGTACTGAGTTGAAGAAACCGCCTTCAAGTACCCCAGCTTGTATTTTACACAGCAGCACATGTAGCTGGAGTGCAGAAGCTGGGTTAGAATCGAGGGGAATTCTAACTCTCACATCCATATCACTTCACTATTTTGAACCTTTTGTGCCCACCTTACCTATTCTTCAGCCTCAAGAGTGCTTATTATTTGAGTCCACAGTTTTATAGGATGCCACTTGTCTGAGATGCTGGAGGCAAACAGCCATCAAAGAACTTTCTAGCAAGTCACTGCTGCTCATCATAAACTACAGCAGCCCCGGCCTCCAGCTGTGCTGTAGCATCTGTAATCCTGGTGCAGACACAAGAGTGATTAGAGGATGAACCACCAGCAGCAACCAAGGTAGCTGTGGGGCTCATGGGCATTTATTTGAATGTCTTCTCGCCCTGTGCTATAGAATTCCTTATGAATAATTATTTCTCCACAGCCCTACAAAAGGGAAAAATGAGTGCTATTACATTATAAATGCATTTAATAAATGAAGCTTCTCAAGAGTATTACTTTATTTTTAAGGAAATAACATATACTTAAAAGTCTCAGTTTCTTAAAATGTTATTATTCATGACACATTGAACACCCAAATGATAATCAACTATAACTAAAATTGAATCTCCCATTAAGAGGCAGAAATGTCAGTCATGAAAGAAGGGAAAAATATTTAAAAAACAAACACTTGATAAAAATAAAAATTTTCAATTTTACATTAGTTACATTAAAAAGCAGCCTGCAAAATAAAAATGAGGATTATCATGGCTGTGAACCTCAGGGGCTACTGACTGCTCAACTTCACTGTCAACTTTATCTTCAGGATCAAAGTACTTAACATCTTTACATATCTATGCTCTTCAGCAAATCATGGACCTGAAAACTTAAAATCATGACCGTGTCTCAGAGTTTTCATTAGACTATTTTATAATTAATTTTGCTTTGATTTTCTTTTCACCAAATTCCTTCAAAGAATGACTGTAACCAATGATAATAAAAGATAAAAAGACTCTAAAGGATGTTGCTTATGTTTCCTATCATGGTATGTGCCTGGATTTAGAGCCATCTGTATCAATAGTACCAGACTGCAGATCTTAATCATGTTATTGTTATGTTTTGGGTCAGTATATCCATTGCACACATACACAAAAATCCATGTTCCTTTTTTTTTTATGTACTTCACTTGTCTTTTCTAAGTATTGCTTATTTATACTTAATTTCTTACTGTTATGTATTCAATTATCTCATCTATATTATATTCTTTCACTGTGTTTAGATTTAAGTAAACTTGAAAATTGGAAGTTTTTTTATCTATTTACTGATTCTATGAATGTTGAATTCTGGGACACTCTTTTTCTATTTTGCTGATGTAACTAGGGATCAGATTCATTCTTTATATTGTTACATTAGAATTTGTTAGAGACAATACTGTAAGTTAAAGGTTCTATGTTCTTCCAATTGAGTGACTGTCCAGGTTACCTAATCTGAGATTCTCAATTTTCCCATCACTAACATGATGATGGTAAGCACAACCACATCATCTTTGAAGTGTTATCATTATGCCAAAGGATAAATGTATAAACATCACACAATATTTTACCCATAGCAAACCTTCAGTTAATACTAGTAATTCTATCCATCAAAATTGCTTTATTTTGAATGTAGATAAAACATATTTAGGCTTGTTAATATATTGACCTTAATTATAGTATTAATCCTTTTACAAGGATGGTATCAAGACTACTCTGAGTATCTTTCATGAAAACGTCATATTAAAGCCAGATACAAGCAGAAGTGTATGAGACACGAACTACTTTGACCTTTTGAGGCCACAGCAGCCACTGAGAAATACAAAGAACAGGACATCAAAGGCAGTACTGCATTATGAGGTGAAGAGCATTAAAAATGGAACAATCAAGTCTAGTTTTCATGTAGTGCTATGTCCTATGTGTCATAAGAGTACCTACATGCCAAGAACATTTACATTGCTAAATGTAAGGTCTTTTTTGAAACTAAAGTTCAGACCAAACCATCAACATTGTCTTCTCTGGTGTATTCTTTTTACACTGAAAAATATATCTATTTGTCACAGAGGCTTGATTTTATAGCTGCTTCTTTATTTCAAAGATATGTAAAAAATAATACTAAGTGATTATTCATAGCTGCTACTTAAGAAGGAGACCAAAAAAGTGTTTAGCACTGGATGACTGAAATTACCAGTTCTGGTGTGTGGGAGTGTCACACACGACCATAGTGACCAGAGTTCCAAGATGTTTGTTTGTTTGTTTGTTTTTTGGAAGGCCTAATTTAAATTCTTTTTTTTTTCCTTTATACATACCTACGGTTAGACAACTGCTCTCCACTTTAGAGTCAGAAAATAATAGAATTGTGTCTATCAAATGTAAAACACAAGCTACAAATACCTCCCCACAAAAAAACAAAAACCCAAAACAAAACAGACAAACATCAGAAGCAAATCTTCTTTGTAGGGAAAATATAGAATCACATTTAAATATCTGGGGTAGCATCTTGGTGAATGTGTGTGTGTATGTGTGTGTGCTGGAGGGGGCTGCTGTTTTGGGGGCAGTAGAATTTCTATAGAGTACAGTGGCATGAAAACAGTTTTTAAAAAAGGAACCTTTGTCTAAGCCTTTTGTAGCAGATGGCTTTAAATTCCAGGTTGAAGAAATCTGATTATTTTGTAAATAAAAGGGCATAATTTGAGACTGATAAACAGGATAGTAACATAAAATGCCAAAAATATGGGGAAGCATGGTGTTTGAAGATCACTTTCTCTAAACCCTGATCTTACTAGTGAGGATACTGGGGTCTGTGGAAGTAATTCAGCCAGCTCAGACGCCCCATTAAACCATGCCCTATATATATGCATTCCTCGGTTTAGAATTTAAGTAATTTCTGTTTAGAATTAACAATTGAAAATGGGGCTGACAAGGGTAAAGACTTATGTGTTGAATGGTCTTCAAATAGAAACATAAACTTTAACTTTCCTTCTCACTGTGAAGCTTTTTGCCAAACTGAAAGACTGACTCACTGCTATTTTTTAAATCTGCTTCATGCTTTTGCAGCTCATTATAAAAGAATGAAGCTGCTTTCAGACATTCAGAGCCAAAATATTTGGGGGGAGGTAGGGTAAAATCAAAGATGAGCTTGTACAAAATTGCATTCCTGCTGCTTTGTTCTTCATCTTCATTGAAATATCTGAACAAAAACCAAATGTCATCAGCTAGAGATTGCCATAAATCCATTCTCAAGTTCAACAGAAGCCTACCTAGTTCCTAAGTCAAAGCGCGGTGAACAAGCTCATCTCAATAGCAGGGTGAAAGTCCAATCTTGATAGCGGTGGTTGTTAGACTCCAAATTAAACGAGCTATCTGTGTTCTAAAAATCACACTTTTTTCGCCTCAGTATTAAAAAAAATTGCCAGTATACTACAATTGCCCTTTAGAGATATCTCTTTGAAAAGATGAACGACTAAATTGAGGGAAAATATTAAAGCAAAGGAGGGCATAATAGAAGGGAAGCACAGAAAGTTAATCTTTTGAAACTGTTTTTCTCCCAGTTATTCCTTTCCATGTGCTACAGCAGGAGCATTAAGGTGATTAAAAATTATCTGAAATTGTTGGACTATGCTAATTTTCCTGGAATTCACTATATGTGTTTGCGCATTATAGTCTTTCTAAAATGCTAGAATATTTTATGAATGAAATAACTGAAATAAATCATAACCTCGCCAAATACCTGGCACAGAACAAATCTGAATAACCAAATTTTTCGGCTCCTTGAAATCTCAAGCAGACCTGCTACTTCTATAGTTAGATATCCTACAATTGACTTCCGAAGCAGATGCTGAGCAGGTATCTCACTTCAGCCGCGGGAGCTCTGGCAGCACAGGAGGGGTCAGCTGTAGAGACCCAAGTGGGTGTTTAAGAAACTCGCCACGGAGCCTCGGGTCCGGGGCGCGCGGCGCGGTGACGACGATGTCGTCGGTGCCACCGGCCCGCGAGGGGCAGCAGGCGACCGGCCGCGGCCAGCTCGCTCTTCCAGGGTTGCAGCAGGGCCGGGCTCGGCTTCCCCCGGGCCTCCCGGGGGCGTCCTCCGGAGAGCCCGCGCCCGCAGCCCGGGGGAGGCGCGCCAGGCACCGCTCACCAGCCGCCTGCAGGTGACTTCCCCTCCCGCTGGGACGCGGCTGCCGCGCACCGCAGCTTCTCACTGGCGGGCGGCGGCCGGGGGCGGGGGCTGGGAGGAGCGGAGGAGGGAGCGGGGCGAGCACGAGGAGGAGGAGGAGCGGGGGCGAGGACTGCGCGGAGGGGGAGGAGGACGGCGGCCAGGGAGGCGGGCTGTGCGGAGCCGCGGCGCAGCAGACGCCGAGCAGCCCAGAGCCGCAGGAGCGCGCGCGGGGGCGCAGCTCCTCCTCGCCGGCCCGAGCCGCTGCGCAGGCATCTGCGTCCGCCCGGCCCCGCCGCCCGGCCCGCCAGTGGCCCGCCGCGTCCCCGCCTGCGCCGGGCTCCATCACCTCGCGCTTCCCAACTCCCGTCCTGCATCCTCAGCCAGCCTGCCTTTTCCTCTTCTGTTGCACGTTTCATCAGGACTTGGGATGACTTGTCTTCCTGCCCGCTTCGCTCTCCGCGCCTAAGACTGAAAAGGAGCTTTACCGCTCTCCCTGCTGTTCCCGGGGACATTTACACACCGCAACCCTGACAAGTCAGCAGCGGCGAAGGACAGGGCGCGGGACCCTCTGGACACCGGCGATCGAGCCCCGCGCACAGCTGCACTCCGCACCCCAGCTAGAATCGCACCGAGCCCCTCCGAAGGAGCAGAGCAAACTTCAGCCGCCTCGGGGATCCGCGGTCCGGGTTCGGAGGCTCCGCGTGCCGGGGAACACAGCACCCCGAGGGGCTCTCCTTGCCCTTGGTGCGAGGCCCGAGCCGCGGCCGAGCCGCGCGGGGCCGCAGAGGGTAGGACAAGATGCGGGGCTCCGGACCCCGGGGTGCGGGGCTCCGGCGGCCCACGGCCCGCACCCCCGCGTCGCCGGCCGGCTGCTGCTGCGCGCCCCGCAGAGCCCCGCTCTGGACGTGCCTGGTGCTGTGCGCCGCGCTGCGGACGCTCCTCGCTAGCCCCAGCAGCGAAGGTAGGCGGGGGACGGGACCGCGGCTGGGTGAGGCCGCCTGGGAGCGCGGCTGGGCGCCCACTCCGACTTGTGTCACGGTCAGCTGCCCGCCTTCGCTGGCCTTTTCTTCCCTCTCTGCTCTCGGGGTTGCATTGTTTGACCTGAGCCGTGGGGTTGCAGGGCCCCGCACCTGCGATCCGACCTTGTCTGGTTGGGGGCGGGGAAGTTGGAAGTCAGGATGGAGAGGGGTCTGAGACCCGCGCGGGGAAGTTGGGTGGGGTTGGGAAGTGACATTTTGGGTTTCCAAGGAACAGCGAGGAGGATCTCAGGACCGATCCGTGGGGATTTTAGGAATTGGTGTTGGATGTTGGTGATGGGAAGCATTCCTGAGTTGACTGGTGCCTTTTGGGGGCGGGGAAGGGGTGTCCTGCTGGGAGCTGTTATTTAGGGCATCAATAGCTGCTTCTCCGAGGTGTGTGGCAAGAGCATTTACTTATAGGGGGAGGAGAAGGACAAGGAAGAGGAGGAAGACAAGGAGAAGGAGGAGAGCAGGAGGCGCCCCTGCCTTGGGTTGCCCTTTGCTCGGGCTGGGTGCTCCCTATCACCCACGGGGAGGTGGCAGAGCGCGGGAAGGTGTGGGAACCTGCGCGGAGAAGGCGGGTGTAGCTATTAGGAAGTGGGCCCCAGGTCCTGCAGTGGCCACTTTTCAGCTCTACCCCTAGTTCTGCGCTCTGAACCTCAAAGGGCACCCGTGCCCAGCTCAGTAGAGTGGTGCCGGGGGCTGACCAACACCTGTGTGCTCCGACCTTCCCCGGTGGTTCTCGGCCCGAAAGCCTCCTTTCGCCCTCGGGTTCAGGTCCCCCGTCCAGGTCCCGACCCCCCACCCCGCCCCAGCCGGACCGCTCCTCTGCCTGACCGCCGATCCGCTCCGGGGCGCGCTCCCCGCGGGGTAGGGGCGGAGACGCCGCAGCGGCGCTGAAGGATCCGGGAGCCGACCGGAGCTGGGGCGTCCTTCCGAAGGAAGCCAGTGGAAGCCCTCTCCTCGGGCCTGTGGTCGGGCTTTGGGGCCGGGACGCGACGTGGGCGGCACAGAGCCCC
Source organism: Cavia porcellus (assembly GCF_034190915.1). Lineage (NCBI taxonomy): Eukaryota > Metazoa > Chordata > Mammalia > Rodentia > Caviidae > Cavia > Cavia porcellus. The sequence goes on along the minus strand of NW_026947513.1, from coordinate 40,796,440 downwards.
GGGGCGGAGAAGGAGAGCGCGGGGACCCCGGGCCGCTGGAGTCTTGCGCGCTCCGGCCCGGACTGCGCTTCGGGAAGCGCCGGGCTGACCCTGGCTCTGGCGCCGGGAACCGGGGAGCCAGCGATGCACACCCCCGCCCTGAAGCAGCGGCCGGCTCAGAACCTCCGGCTCGGTTCCGTGATCTCAGCAGTGTGGCGTGTCTGTGGAGACCGGTCTGTGCTTACACACGCTGCCTTCCCGGCTTCAGCCAAGTGTTTGATTATTTCTCCTCCCTGATAAAGTTGAAAAAGTGTTTTCTGAGGCCGTGGAGCTTTTATTCCCACGTTATGTGAGCAGCCTTCTGTTAGAAGCCCAAGGGATTGTAACAGGGCTGGGGGTCTCTTTGAACTGGCGTTTTCCACCGAAAGGGGTGTCCTACTAGGACGGACGCCGTAGGTGTGATCGCAGTTCATTCATTCTGGCTTGTTTGTGTTATAATTCCAAGGCTTTTCTCCCCACGTGATGGAGAGGGAGCTGAGGCAGAATCGGTGTCTTGAGATTGGGGCGCTGAAAGAGGCGAATTCGCAGGGAGGGTGACGCACGGGGACAGCCAGGGCGGGACCCAAGGGGAAGGAAAACCATCAGAAGACAGGAAGGGAAAGAGCAGTGATCTTGCTAAGGTGTGAAAGAGAGCTGGAATTCTACAGAGCCCAGCGGCTCCCAGTAGGTGTGACACCCCAAGATGGTAGCCTCAACAAGCTAGAAAACGCACTGAAACTTGGTGCAGAGATGGGGCTTGCCAAGGTCTGTCGAGGATGAGCGCCCTTTACCACCTGGCACTGAAGACACCAGACTTCTGTCTGCTCTTTGGGAAACATTTTGTAGCATAAACCGTTATACATAGTTCAAGATAAAATATTATTACTATCTGTGGCCTCATCTAACTGGCAAATCCCTGTGCAACAGTGATCCGTATTTCTGAGTAGTGTTATTGCCGATCTTTATTTTGTTTCTATACAATTTCCATTATTCTTTTGGTTTTCCATTTTAGTGGTACTGTACAGCAACGAAATACAGTCAAGTCTTCAGAATGACAGTCTGTTTATTTTTATTGAGTTAGCAAACCGGGTTAGAATTTTTCAGTTTGATTCTGGAAGAACTTTGGAGGATCAGAGTCAGAAAGACTTGATGCACACCCTAAATTCATGAATGACCTGCTTTTATGTAATTTGCTTTCTGCAACGCACAGGGATGTTTAGTGATTTCACAAGTTTTTGCGTTTGCACACATTGTGTATGTGTAACAAACATGCTCTGATTATGTGGAGGAGTACAGAGGAGGAGGAATGTGAGTTGATGTATTCTCTCATTATGATAATTTAACTGAATAATACACACAATTGAATAGAAACCTAATCCTTATCTATAATGTTGGGTTGATGTGACGTTAATTCACTTAGAATTTTACATTGTTTTAGCAGAGAAGAGTAAAATGTACTATTTAGCCGGTATTCTAAGCAATTAAGATAGGCACATCCTTAGTTATTATATAGGCGTAAACTACATACGGCTACATAGGCAAGAAAGCATTAATTTACAGTGTAATGTAGAAAATCTTTCACATAAGGTAATTGAGAGGCATACTTAGCAGGAGGCTAAAAGAACAATATTAGCAAGTATGTCAACAAGTGAAATGTTTAATAAATTTAAAATAAAGGGGTCCGCCCACTGTGATAAATTTTTGGAGTTGGCCCCTAACTTATTCAGTAACTGCCACTTCTTGCTGTCTGGAGATATATTTGTAAACAAGCATTATTTGACAAGTGCTTTTCTCAGCAGGGATTCTTGGCCAATTACTGCTGAACAGCTCTGCATTGAAAATGATTCACCCGCAGTGAATCAAACTTAATTCATTGAAGCTCCAGTCTGTAATGTCCCAGTAAAGTGCTTTTGACAGTTGTCAGCAGTTTGTGTTTGAAAAGTCCAGTTTCTGGTCTCTGAATGTTCTGTATGTTTGTGAGAACAGGAAGGCAGAGTGCTGCTGGGGAAAGAAACACTCGGAGGGGGCCTGCGCTGCTTGAAAGACAGTCGTAAAATTGTAAATTTTTCACTGCAGAGTCAGGAGGGATAAAGTTTGTTTTAGGGTTTTTTCTTGGTGTGTAATAGGGCCAGGCCCATAAAACAGATTGGAGGGCATAATAGATTTGTAAAACTTAATGGCTGTATTTTGTGGCCTTGTCGTCCTGTTGTAATTCATTTCCTTTTAGATAAATCGGCAGGACCCCACAGAAAAAGGACAGTAAAATCATTCCCTCCCCAGGACTCTCCTGCACAAGAAAAGAGAGTCATTACCCCCATTTGAATCATAGAATGTTGGAACTAGAAGGGACCATGAAGTGCTGTGGCTTTTTGCTTAATAAACCATGAAAAAGAGGGAGGGTCCTGGGTCTTGACATTTTAAGCTCTTTCTTGGATGTCAGGATGACAGGTAAAAGGATTTCATTTCTTCCCATTAACACAGAGGAGGGTAATTCCTGGGTTTGCAGTGGAGATTGCTGCTTGATTGGAAATCACCCTTTTGTGACTTTATCACCCTGTAAAAGATATTAGTTTTTTTTTAAATTCCAATCCACATAGGATATAGTTGATATGAGAAAAGGATTCACTTTTCAATCCTTTGAATGCATTACTATTTTATACTATTATGGTGACTACAAAATGTGGACATTTAGAATATGTGGTGCTCTAAATAAAAATCAAAATGAAATAATAGAGCCGTTTATACACAAACATGGCCAAACTAAATACTTTCTTCGTAATGCCAACGTGGAGAAAATGACAGTGCTTTAGTTATTTCCGCTTCTCTTTACTTGTTTGACTCCTACTGGGATCTGCGTTGTTTAGGGTGCTTTTTCGTGGATCCTGCTGAAAAGTTAATTAAATTTTCTTTCATTTGTTGGAGATTTTCCCGGCTTTGACTGTAAAAACAGAGTATAATGTGCATGGTTGTATTAACTAATTTTTCCCTTTTATTAATGAACTTTAATGTTCTTTATTCAAAAAATGAAAAATTTAATGTTTGTATATTGAAGAAATATCTACTATAAAAATATTGATAACTTCTGTTCATTATCTTTTCAGTTTAAGCCAACAGATATATACTTTATGAGTGAATAGTTTAAATTCAAGTTTGCAGAGGTACTTTATTTGAAAATTGTTATGACACTTGGACAATCAAAATAGCTTTAGAATAATTTTTATAAAGCCTCAGAATTAACTGAAGCCTGAATATCAAACTTATAAAGTATTGACTGCAGTGTTTGCCATTTTATAACAAGTGAATTGTGATTACAAAGCAGTATGAAAGCTAAAAATTTCAATGAGTACCTTAAATGAACGAAAATGCTAATGATTCTTGCTGTCTGAATGTCTATTGGTTGTGACTCAGTGGGGCACAGTGGCTGCTCCCAATATGCTGTATGGGTAAATACATGTTTCTTTGTTTTATCAAAACTTACATAGTAAATAGGATAGGCAAGACTTCTTTAAAGGAGTTAAAGGGTAGATTTTTTTGTACTTATCTAATATAATTAAAAAGTATCATATTCTGTCCCTTTCTAATGCAACTAAATATAGTACCTATGTCCTTATGGTATATAAAAAGGTAGATAAAAAGTGGGTACTAAGTCTTTGTAAACATAGATTAAATGGATCATAATTTTAGAAAAAAATTTAATAGTACTTTTCCTTAAGAGAAACAAGAAAATATGGTTATTCAATAAGATGCTTTAAATACAGGAAATTAAAAATGAGGATAGACATTTGGATGTATGCCTAACAATTTTAAAAGCGTTTTATAGCTTTAAAGTCGTAAAGAAAAATTTTAAAATATTACATAGGTTCAAAACTTTTAGAAAACTAGGATACTTGACAGTTATTTCCTGTGAAAGTCTTGTCTGAATTGCTGGTTTCAGTGAAAGTGTTTATTTCAAAATATAACTGGGTTATTTTTCAGCTAAAGCACGAGTACTTTACTAGAGTGTCCCTTTATTTTACATTTACTTTCTCTTTTTAGTTTCAGATTTTCTAAACATTTGTTTATTCAGCATCAGTGAAATCGATTTAAAATTTTTGAACACAGAGAAAAATGAAATACAGGGCTGTAGCCCTATGATAGAGCACTTGCGTCCCATGCTTCAGGTTCTGGGTTCAACTTGCATGCCCAGTAGTGCCAAAAAATAAAAATTGTAAAAAACAAATTGTGTAAGAATTTTAAGTGTAAATTGTGATGGACAGCTCATTTTTGCTAATCCATTTATTAACATAAACAAGTATCAGTGTAATGGAAACTATTTCCCAAAGAAAGTAAAATTGTTGATTCCATAAGTTGGGTTGTCAAATAGCTACATGCAAATCAAGTTACATATGGAGATTCTTGAGTATTAACACTTGATTGGAATTTGTGTTTAACATCAAGGACTTCACATATAAGAGATTGATTCATTCCAGTTATTTTTTATCATGGTAACTAGCAGTGTGGCTCTAACTTAAAATTCATGTTGCAATAATAGAAGATATCAAAGTGAAAGTTGTAAAAACAATTCTGATTGATGAGTTTTTGAGAAATAGAGATTTTTTAAAATGTCATGTAAAATATTTTCACTGTCACCTTACTATGAGCTACGTAAGAAATTTCATTGTATCTGGTGAAATATTAAATAAGGTGTAGTATTGCATTTAATTAATTAATTAATTTTTACTAAAACCTCAGAATTTTGACCTAGTATTCCTAGTGAGGCTTATGAAATCATAAAGCAAAACCATAATTTAATAAATGCCCACTTAGAGCTGTTAAAAACTGGGTTAGTGTGATGACTTGAATTAACTGCCATTTAATGTTCTTTAATTTCTAAGTGGATGTTTAAATCTTTAGCAATGTATGGAAACTACAAGGCATCAGGTCTACTATTTAAAACTTGTCTGAAAAATCCTGTGAGAAATTGTGTGTAAAGTTTGCCTATGCAGTACCAATTAGTTGTATTTTGTTGACTGAAAATTTAGCAGTTTGCATTCGTAACTAAACCGTTTGGTCACTCTTCTTTCCTTAGGTTTCCTATTAGCTTATAAGTTATTTTATTAATATCATTTAAGGTATTTCTTAAACAATGATATAATTACAGCTTTGTGGAATAAAAGTATCTAGGTCATGCCTTTTCCTTCTGTGTCTTCCAGTGACTCAGCTTTAGGAACTTTATTATGCTGCTGTCAAGCACAGTATAAGAGGTGTAAGAACTCAGCTGACAGGGTGTGTGAGTGCCCATGTCTGTGTTCTGAGGTGTGTGGAAGGATTGTGGAAAATCGGAAGAAAGGAGAAGAGAGGGTCACCGTGGTATCACCGCAAATTCAGTACTAACAACATAAAAGGCTTTTACTGTCATTCTAAAACAAATGCCCTCTCCCCGCCTGTGTCTCTCATTTTATATTTTTCTGTTACCACAGTCTGTTTTTTAAAGGACACAAAATGCAAAGAAGCTCAACTTTACTTCATGTTGTTTCTGATTCTTAGAATTTGTACTTTCATTTTGTTGGTAAGATCCATTCTTGCTGAATCATGCCCACTGCTGTGGCATTAGACACCCCACAGTTTAAATAATTGAGATTAAAGTGTCTGTGATAATTCTAATTATGTTTTAGTGGCTGGACTACTGCCCAGGCTATCTTTGCTATCCATCTAGTTTGTCTTCATTTCTAAATTAAACTGGGCCAACAATGCTAAGTAAATATTCTGGTTAAATTTTTAAAAAAAACATAAAGCGCCAAAACCCAAGGGTTGAAATATTTTGCATATGCTTTGTGAGAAAATGTTCCTACTTGGAAACATGTTTCAGGCTAAGTATTGGAAGACTTAGAGAAAATACCGTCTGTTCCTTTACTCGAAGATTGGTAGTGTCTTTTTTCTCATAAAACTCACTCTCACTTTCATCTGTCAGATCTTTCTCCTACTCCTTTCCTCCCCCACAAAGGCAGCAGCAGTCATGGTGCTGGAGCCCATTCCTGTCATGTTCCAGTGTCCTAGGGAGGCGCAATTTCAGTTAAGTGTTCAGGAGCCCATATGCCTTCTTCCCATACGTAAACTTGTGGGACTAGGTCCCCTGATGGTAACGAATAGATGGTAAAGAATAGAAGACACCGTTCTTTTTCTTTTTTTCTTTAATGCATGAATAGTTTAAGGTGTGTGTCAGTTTTGCCTTCCTTATAAGATAGCTCACTTCCTTTGCACTGGTTGGACATCCTGTTCCAGAAATCTAGTGACTGTCTTTTCTGTGGAAAGATAAGCTCAGCAGGTGGACCCAGCTGAAACCACTTCAGCCCAGCACTCCCCAGCAGGTGCTGGCTGCATGAGCCACAGTTGGCTTTCACCCAGAGCCTCCCTGTAGGAGCAGGGAAGGCAGGCGGGGCAGCCTGCCCAGCATTGTGGAAGATGCCTTGGCCCCTCTCCAGCCAGGGTGTCATGGCAGGTAGCCTGACAGTGTGTGCTGAATCTCTTCACAGGATGGCTGTCAGCCTTCCAAGGGACTGCTTGACTTCTGATCCTGCATGTCTAGTTTGTAACCATCTTACTTGATTTCTCTGGAAGAGTCTGAGAGTTAACCATGAGAACAACAGAAGTACAGAGTCCTCTGATTTTGCAGTTTTGGGGCCGCTGGTTTGGAAAGAAACCTGGAAAAAACAATTAGGGTAAAAAGTAGGTGCCATGGAATCACAGAAAAGTCAAAAAGACAGTAATTGCAATTTTTCTGGCTGCTCATTTGATTTTTTATAACTCCCATAACTGATTAGAAACATGAGAACAACACATTTCACTTAACTATTGTGGAGAACAAATGGAATGAAACAGTTTTCTCATTGGTAGAGCTGTGCCTACATGGAATTTCAGGGGGCAGCAGAAGCCTAACACTGTAACCTGTAAGATCCTTATGTCTTGGCTGTGTAAGCATCATATACACACTGACACTGTTGAAAGGAAGTTCTTTAAACAAGGAATAAAATACTATCTTTTGCCAAGTTAAAGAAAATGTGGATCTTGTGAACACTTTACTAATGGAAGGGACCCATGACATTCAGGGTCCTGTAGCTTAAGTTTAGTGACTCTCACATAACTGGTGCCTCTGGCAGGATGGTCAGAGTGACTGGGTGAAAGAGGAATGCTGCTCTGCCATGGTTTAGTGCCTCAGATTGTACATATTCGAAATGGAGATGTGCACATTCATAGTTACTGTGAAAAAATATCCCGTAAGGCATACGTTGCTTAATAAAATAACTAGAGCTCATAGGGACAGGACAGATGTTAGTCCCTGCCTTCCCCACAATGAGATGCATGGGACAGAGTTCACATCACAGGTCTTCATCTTCCCAGACTTGAATGATGAGAAAGAATCTCTGTTAGAAAAGCAGGGCAACAAAACCGATTGCAAATACAGGCTTTCCAGAGATCCATCTTAATCTTCTGCTGTTTTCCCTCATTTAATGTTTAATATTGTCTTTGATTATGAAGGAAAGGGAAAATCGTCAGCCCAAGGATTATGAGTTATAAATGTTACAGTTTATCATATTGTCCCCAGGAGATGGGCAGAGGTGTTTTATTAGTCACAAAACATACCTTGAGATACGTTTGGGGTACTCACGATTGCGTGCATGGTACACAGTAGTCATAACTCATATTCATTATCCATTTACTGTGTACTACCCATTGTTCTAGATTCATTCATTTATTTTCTCTAAGCCTAAAAAGTCAGCCTTACTGCTGTTATTATTCTTGGTATCAGTCTACTTTACACATCAGGAAAGCGAGTGTGCAGCAGTTAAGTAGCTCACCAGATCTGCATGTCTGAGAAGGTGCTGTCTGCCCCAAGTCCTGGTCTCTCACAGGACGGGGAACTGGACATTCACAGCCTCACAGTCAGCCTGGCCTTTTCCACCCAGACTGTTTTCTGCCGCAGAGAGCGGCAAGTGTGCTAAGTGGCTGAGGGGGACATCTCCTCTCCTGTTCCTCACAGACCCCCTTTTCGGTCCTCTCATTAGACCCTTGGCCAACTGCTGTCATCTTGCCTGATTTACCCGTGTGGACAGTGCCCTCTGCTATGATGATCCAGAGCCCCACTAGCACAAGGCAACATCCCTTCGACATTTCTCCTTTTCATTTGAAGTCAGGTATTTTTTGCCATTTCAATTTTCCCGTTCCTTTAGTATCTAAACAATTTAGTTCACAGTCCCCAGCCTAGGCTAGATTCCAGATCTAGCTTTGGGTGCCCAAAATCTCACTAAGAGACTCTCCTCTAACCATTGTAATTTATTGTTCATCCCTCCTTGCCTTTGTAAGTACAGAGGGGAGTTCTGAAGATATAATTTTGCCCTAACTTGTGACAAATTGTTTTTTTAGGGCACGGATACATTCTGTATGAAATGTATTCAACTTTTCTCTCTACCCTAAACCAGCCCTGGAGTGCTATCTTGCTTTATAGATACAGCCTTATAGTAAATATTTTATACTCATTTTTACATATAAAAGTGCAGTATCCCATGTAATTCTCATAAAAGACCTTATAGGATAGAGAAATTCATTATGATAAGTTGAGGGACTGAATCAACAAAGTTCGATCTGTTAAAAAATAATTAAACTGGAGTAAGAAGGTAAGTCTTATAACAGCAGACCAGGGCTGCATAATATTTTGGAGATATTGGGAGAGAGCTGAGGGCCTGGCTCCCAGGCTGACTGGAGCACTTGGAGTGGTCTGTAACCAGGACAAACTAGTAAAGCTCTCTATGCCTGTTTTTTTTTTTTTTTTTTTTTTCTGTAAAATGGGAATATTATCATAATATGGCTTATGATTGTAAAGACTAAATGGGTTCAGGCTGTTAAAATGCTTTGTAAAAGTTACAGTGTATAGCTAGCAATATTTAAATGTTAAGCATTGCATGTGCTTAAAAAATGAGCGTGGGTTGGCACTCTGACATTTAGCAAGTTCTAATTTTCTGCATTAGTCAGTGAATGCTGTCTAATATTTATTGTAAATGGCAATGCCAGAAGAAAAGCTCTTGACTTTAGAATAGCTCAAGCAGCCCTTTCTTACTCCTGGGTAAAGCCCTCTAATGACCCTCTAGTGTCCTTAGGATAAAGCCTAAACTCCTTGAGCTTGAGAACAATGTTTTCAGTGATTTCTTTCTGTCTCACTTCTGCTTTCCGGTCCCAGCACGAAGCCTCCTGTGGTGAGCAGCTCTCTGTGAAGCTGCTCCTCAGAGGTCAGGGTAGGAAACAGGAACCTTCCTTTAGCTGGATGACTTCACCTTTAAGCTACATCAGGAATGATCTCCACAAGTTTGTGTGCCCAGTTTCATTCCAGTGAACACTATCAGAGAAGGGCTGGTATTTCTACTTGTTTGTATGACTGAGTTTTGGTTACAACAGAAACCCCTGTAAAAAGTAGTTTAATCAGAGAAACGGTTTTCTTATGAACTGAAACATTAGTACCAGCAGAGATGGTATGATGGTATGATATGATGTGCCAATCAAAGCAGGATAATTCTAATAAAAGTGACACACAGGTGTCTGTATATAATCCTACAACAGAATGAGGAAACACTTGGCTGGTTGAAGACTCAGCAAGAGCCAGCTCCAACACTAGCTTCCCATCACTGTGTCATAGTTCACAATTTGTTAAGTAACTTCAAGTGATTTTTAAAGTCATTGCTTTTAGAGCTCTTTTTCTACATTTATCATTAATATAGTGTAGAATCTTTGACTTTGTAAAGTCTCTTCTAAATTATGAAGTTACCAACTGAAATTTATATGATTTACCAAATAAAATAAATTATCACTAAGAAATATGCCAGTAAACCTTGCCTTAGGTTTATAAAACTATCAGTGAGAGGAGAGATCTAGCGGGATTATCAAGCTCCAGAAAATGATTAGTAAATATTTTGTGGCCACTACTGCATTGTAATTTAATCAACTACTGGCCCATTCCCGTGCAGTTTCCTAATATAAATTCTCAGAATTCATATAACATGAGCCATATTCCTGACATAAAATATATTTTTCTATTTAAGCATGATTTAATTTTACTTACAGATAAACAGTTAATGTAAAACATCTGTTTCTTAATAATTCAAATTTATTGGAAGTGGGTAGATTTACTCTTTCATTCGTTATAGATTTCCTGGACTAGTTTCACTGTTGCATACTTTATGAAGTACTTTAGGTTCACAATGTGAAAACAATTCTTAATATTTCCGATGAAATGACAAGAAAATATTTGCCATCTCCTATGCGACTGTAACAACATTAAAACATAGATTTGTCTGGGAGAAATTTCATTTTTTTAGGTATAGTTTGGTTGGTTTCTGTGTGTTTAATTACCTGTACCTGCAGAAAAGATAACATTTTCATTTGCTATAACATGGTAACAAATACATAAAATATCAACAGATTAATATTAAATTCTACTATGTTAAAAGGAGTCTTTGAATGGAATCTTTGATAGCTCTTTGGAAACTTTCTGTATAATCTTTTTTAATTCTCACAAACACTCTTTGAGAGTGATATTATTAATCCAGATTCTTGAAGGAAATTAATCTTGGGAAAGTTTAGTAATTTGTATTAGATCACCAGGCATGTAATTTGGCAGGATAGGAGTCAAGTGTATGTGATGCAGAACTCTTGTTCCGCTCAATCTGCTAAAGATTGCATTTATCTAGGTGTACTTAACATGACTTGTCATTTATTTATGCACATCATCTTTCAAAGAAACAATCACGTTTTATAAAAATTGTATGCTTTGTTAAAATTAATTAACATAAAATAACATAAATGTATGTGTAAGGAAATATAAATCTGCATTAAGAAAGTCTCATGCTCGTCAATGCTAAAACAATTGAATTTAAAACTTGTGTGCATTTTGAGTTGCATAGTTCTCATTTCTTCATAAAAATATCTTTCAGCTCATCAGGATACAGTTTTGCCCTAACTCTTGGGTTGGAGAAAAACTGGTCACAGTGGTATTTTTGTTCAGAATATTTCATGAAGCAATAAACAGTATTACTAGTTTTCAAAACATGCAGGATTGAGTAATTTTCCTTTGATGATAGATTCTTGTACTTTATGGAAACCAATGCCTTAACACTAGCAGTTTCCTGTTTTTCCCTGCTGTCTCTTCCCTTTCCTCTTTGTCTTCCCTTTCCTTCTCTTCCCCTTCCTCTTTGTCCCCCTTCCTTTCCCCTTCCTCATTTTCCTTTCCATTTTTTCATTCCTTCTCCTCTTCTTCCTACGTCGTGGAGATTTTCAGAAGAAGGAACTCCTGTGGAAGCCCAGTACTAATGTAGATAGCATAGAATTCCTGGATCCCCTGACCGTGTTTCTGACCCCTTTTCTTCTTAGGCTTCTGTTCCCACCTCTGTGCCAACACATAAGAAGAATAAGGTATAGGAAATCAGTGTGGTGTTATATTGATGTGCAGTTTTCTATACATCTAGTGAAAAGATACTATAGTAGACTGTATAGTGTACTTGAAACCAATTGTTTCCTAGTCCAGAGATGTTCATCAGAGCCAGACTAAGAACAGTATTAAGAATGCCATACCTGGAGATACCCAAACTAACTAATCCATTTATAACAACAATTTCTATGGAAATCTTTACCTTCCAAATCTGGGAATCTGTAATCTGAAGTGATCCACAGATAATCCTGATTTTTGTCTGTGTTAAAGAACTCTCCTGTTAAATAGAGGTACTTGGAATGGCATGTATGGATTTGGGCTAGGGCCATTATCCATCCTATCAATATGAAGACAAGAGTTAGATTTTAAAGACTCTTACTGCAATTTGATAATATTATCACAATCCAACTGTGTGACAGTAGATTCATCTATTGAACCTGGCCATATTCCACCTTAGTTTTATCAAATTCCTATTAAAGGAGTATAAAAGTTACTTGGATTGTCTAGAAGAGGTGAACTTTGAACATTCAGACTCATAAAGTCCACTTAGTACTTGATGTTGGAGGTTTTAGAAGAAGATGATGGATTTACACTTTTTTAGAAAAAAGTATTGAAGGTGATTCTAAAGTGGGTGATAGAAACACCATATTTATAATATTATAATAATAAAAGAAAAACAAAACCTTGATAATCTGCTTTCTTCTCCTTTGTGTTACTATAAAATTTCTTGGAAACAGAAAGGGCTTACAGAGCTGGAGGTTTCAGGGCACATGTGATTGACCCCTTGCTCAGAGTCTTTGCTGAAGGCTCTCAGCATATCAGAGTGGGCCTGGCCAAGCCCACCACTTCCCTCATAGTAGGGTAGCAGGGGAGAGAAAGTCAGAGGGCCGGAGTCCTGCTGTTACCCTCAAGGTCCTGCTCCCAGTGACTGGGCTCCTCCCACTAGGCCACAACTCTTAAAGTTTCCTCCACACTCAAGAGTGCTGTTGGATACTAAGCCTTTCACACATGGGTCTTAGGGAGACATTTAACATCCCAAGTATAGGATTGTGTGTGTGTACCTGTGAATGTGTGTGTATAAATCATATGTACCAGTAGCATTCAGAAAATGCTATAGATACAGCATCAATCTCAAAAAATTATAGTATAAAATATTCTAATGCTAACATTGACATAAACTTTATAATACTACATATACAATAACAAATACAAAATGTTAAAAGAATAGTAAAAGTGAGTATCAGTGTACTAAAAGAAAATCCTAAAACCCCCAATAGAACACCTTAGGTGTAGTTTGAGATGTATTTTCATAACTGATCCTTAAAGTCTATGTTTTAAGTAATATTTATCCTTTACCATCCAATTTTAAACCGAAATGTTAACTTTGACAGTTATACCCTAAATGTTTATGAATCAGGATATGAATGGGTTATTTCGCAGTTAATAAAATTTGTACCGTTACTTTTTGGAGCCAACTATTTGGGTTCTGTTTTATTCATCATGTGCCCCCAGACTTTAGGACAATTCTTAGTTTTTTGTGTGTACTTGGTAAATACTTGCTGATTGAATGAATTTTCATTCTAGGTGTTTAATTCCATAAGTACTTGATCCCAAGCCCTGCAAGTGTTTATACATTACCTGTATTTCATAGTATCATAGTAGGTTACAAATAACAGAAAACTTTTTGAAAGTGACTTAGAACAGTTTATTTTACATGCGTGAGAGAATTTTTTAAAAGTAGATGTCTGCCGTCTTGGGCTTACCAACTTAACGGCATCAGGATGGGAAGCTGTGAGTTTGTGGTCTCACTTTCAGTTTTTTGCCTCATGGTTACAAGAAGCTGCACAAAATCTGTATCAAATTCTGAACTGGACAACAAGAGGAAGAAGGGAAAGATGATAGGCCAGAACCATGTCAGCAACATGATCATTATGGTTAAAACAAGGCTTTCCCACAAACTAGTGAACAGATTTCTGTTGCTATCTCATAGGACAGACCTCCGTAATAAAGTCATCTCATTCAGTGGAGGCAGAGGTAACAGAAACCTGGTGAGTATTATTTGCTAAGACCTATCTTGATCTATTGGCAGGCACGAGGCACATTGCCACTCCAAACACAAGGGAGAGTCTGCTATCAAGGAAGCAGAATATGCATAAATAATTAATACACAAAAAGCAATGTCTGGCCCAGTATTATAAAATAAAAGTATTTAAACTTTATTTACTGTGTTTTCCTTTTCCTGTAACCTTCGTAAAGGGACAAATAGTCAACTAGTGTGATTGTATTTTCACTGTAATAGATTATAGGCACCAGGCAAAAATAATTGATCTTACTACCCATTAAAATACATAAGTCATTATATTTTAATAGATTGATTTAAGAAATATTATTCGGTTAGTATGAATGCTGGCTGCTTTTTTGAGATGGGCACTAAAATGCTTAGGTTTAGCCAACAAAATTATTTGTCACAATATTTATTTTACTTTGCCTCTACCTCTCTTGATACTGCTTTATATTTTCTTCAGTTTTCAATGACAAAATATTATAGAAAATCTCTTGTAATATTTTCTCTGCTTTTGATGATAAAAGTCATTGGTAGAAATTGGATCAGAATTAAATTTTAGCTGAGGCGCGAGACTGACATAAAAATAATGATTTAAATTGTCAGCAAAAATCTGAGTCACTGCTCATTTTATTAAAAGGGTGATCAGATGATCACCCAGTTGTTCATTTTTGGTAAATATCATTACCTCGATAAAACAGTTTATGAGTTTGTGGAAGTTTCTGCATGTGTTAGTGCACATTCAGATCTAATCATCATTTAGCCTACCCTCAAGGCTGGAAAGCAGATGATTATACAGATTGTTTTGAAGTTTGATATGTTTCAATCAAACATTAGAGGTAATTAGGGATTTGGGTTAAAGATTCATTCAAAACAAAGAATCCCCTTTGCATACATTTTCCATTCTATTCTAATAGGTTTTTGTTTTAAATGTGATTTTTGACTCTTAGGATAAAGTATATTGGACAAATGCATGCCCTGTATTGCCACAATTCACACACTTAAAGAGTAATGAATAAAAAAGAAATAAGCAAAGGCATTTGATCATTATTTGGTTGCATATCCAAGCAAGTTTCAGAAAATTTGCTTCTCTGGTAATTGTAATTGCTATTGAACATTGACACGAATCTGTGATTTCCCAAGGAAAAACTAATTATTTTTTTATTTAGATTTATGTATCAGCATTTTCATCTAACATATAATAAAATTAAAACATTATAGTTGATGTTGACAACTATGCCATGTGATTCACAACTCATTAATAAAACTCTTCGATACAGGAGTTAAGATTTCAAAGCAGTTAACTTTTGTATTTAGTACCATGAGCCTTAGGAATGTGTGACGTAAAAGCAAAAAAAGAGGAGTCAGATAGACTTGAATTTAGATTCTAGCTGTGTGCTTATTAGTTCTGGGACCTCAGGCCATTGGCTTAAGTTTTCTCACCTTCAATTTCCTTATCTGTAAAATGAGGAACATAGCATACTAAGGGATCACAGTCAGGATTAAGTAATATACACAGAAACATATGATTTTTTTGGTCATAATCACTGATATTACAGATAGAATTGAGGGCTTCACTGTAAAATCAATTCCTCAAGGGCACATGGTAACAAAACTGATGCCACAGAACTAATGAGTATTATCTGTGCAATGAGCCATTCAAAGTTAATTGTGAATCAGCACATTTATTCAAGTGTTGAGGACTTATAAATTTTGTTTTGAAAGGAATGACTTCTTATAACAGCTACGTTTGAGGTGGTTTCATACTAAGGTTTGGGTGAGACTATTCTGTGATATGAAACTCTCATGTCATCCAGTGTTGACTTTTCTCTTTAGAATGAACAGTAGTTAGGTCTGAGAAGTTTGGTTACCACTCCTGCCTGACAAGGTAACTGCCAAAAGCCACATGGTATTTTTCATGGGTAGTGTGTGCTTTGAATGTAGCAGATCGCTCATTAGTTGTAGTTTAGCTGCCAGTGGATTTCTGAGTTAGGTTTGCCTAAACACTTTGTACAGACTAACTAAAGGGTACAAATTCTGAATTCTTTTTCTCCGTATCACTAGGTTTTTATTTTTGAAAATTACCAGCAATTTAAAAACTTTATTGTGTGCTTATGATTTTTGCTTCATTATAGATACAAATGTCACGGTGTGAATAACTTGTGCTTGTTTTGAACAGCAATTACTAAAGCTTCCTAATGATAATGAATCATGTTTTGCAACAAAATTAACCAAAAGAACCAGAAAGATCAAAATTAAAAAAAAAAAAAAAAAGAAGTAAACTACTTTGAAATAAAGAGGCAGGCTCTTCTTGGCAGCAACAATTAAGTGTGAAATATCAAAGTGAAAGAGAAAGAATTATCTTTAGAAATCACTTCAGAATCGTATGTGTGCTCAGGTGACTCAGCCGTGCCTGTCCTGTGGGATCTGCGAACATAATTTTGAAGGTATCAAAAGCAGTGCCAGGAGCACAGACTTGGAATGAGAAGGGTGAGTCTGCCTTCTAACTGACAAGAAGCTGTACTGGTTAGGGTGTATTCCTCTGAAAGTAACAGAATGCCGGTTTTTCACTGGATTAAGTAATAAAATGGATTTTTTTCCCACATGAAAGCAAGTCTTAAGAGACAAGTTCCAAGTTTAGATGAATTAGTAACTCCGTAATACACTTTCGATCCAGATACTTACTTTGCACTGCCAAGCTTAATCCGTAGGCTTCACTCTCCTGCTGATTATCCATATTTTCTGTTGATGGCTTATCAGTTCTAGGCAAAACATGCACATCCACTAACCTCCTAGGTAGCCAACAATTTTTTTAAAAATAATACTTTCTGCCAAAAACTCTCTTCCCTTGCAGAACCCCTTCACAGTTCATTGGACAGAATTAAATAGTGGGACCACTTAACTGGAACTAAACAAAGTTCATTGTTGCTAAAACTTAGAAATAGAAGTGTAGAAGAAGCTTCAGTGAAACTGGGGAAGAAAACTGGAACCAACTTTGGAAGGACTGGCATTTATTATTTACTTATTTATTTATTTTAAAGGAGAAAAAGTTTATTTAGCTCACAGTTTGTGGAAGTTCCAGTCCATAATCAGCTGGCTCCGAAGCAGAGTGGCATGGCAGGGGGCAACCATTTACGGGGACAGAAGACAACAAAAGCCACAAGAGCTAAAAGAGAGGAGCTCACGACTGGCATTTAAACCCTTAGACATGGTTACAAAGCTTGAGGTGGAGGGATGTTCACATTGGTGGTTTAGAAAGAGCTTTCTGGATAAAATATTTTGAAGAATTTGTCAAGAATCCTGCTTCTCTAGTGAGAAACCAGATAGGAGATTTTTAAAGACAACTTCTCAGCAGACTTTGGATGGACTGGTTATATTATGGAATGAAACATAGCAAGCATTTTAGAGACACATAAATGTGGTATAATTAGTATCAGTGGGATTTGGTCAGTGATTAAACGTAGGAGCAAAGGTGAAGGAGGTCAAGAGTGACCCTGATTTCTGGATTGAACATTGAGCTCTATAGCAATGCTGCCATTGAGGTAAGGAACATGAAAAGATGAACTTTACCTTACACAGAAAGGTAACTTTGTTCATGTTGGGACAGACTGAATTTGAGATGATTGCATGACATAAATTGATTAATAACTAGGAGGCAGTTTTGTAGTTTCATAGGTATTTTAGAGAGACATGGATTATGAATACAAGGGATCATTCATATTTAGGTTACATTCAATTGCAACTTTGGAAGTTGATAGGCTCCCTAATAAGGGTACTTCCATGTGTTGCACTACCTTTTAAACCAACCAGGCAGAAGTAAAGATACTTGGCCGCCATCCATCTGTAATAGTCTGATTCACTGTGTGCAGACTGGGACCACGATACGTGTTCTTTCAGAAAGCTGCTTTTATTGTCATGATTTCCTAATTCAGTGTCACTGATGGAGTGTAAGAAGTGGACATAATCAACAAAAATAAAGTACTAATCAGTATGAAGTATTACACTCTTGGCAGAGGTGGTATATAATAGGAACGAGAAGGTATGTTGTCATAAAAATGCACAAATGGGCACCTTTCTCCATGAGAGTCATGATTAGATACTGCCAAAATGTAAGACACATTAGGAGTGCTGAGTTATGTAATGATTGGTAGTCAAGTTGGCAACAAGTTTTAGATGAACAGTGAGGATCCCATAGCTCACTCTAATGGGTTAGGGAGGGGTAGATGCTGTGTTGACATCCCCTTTAGTGACTTGAGTTCAAAAAACAGAGTTCACAAAAAGGGAATGTGAATATTAATGCTAAAATACTTAACAATTCGAAGTGCTATGTGTTACTCTGTATGAGAACATTAAACAATTGAATAGTTTTGTCAGGGAATGTTGCTTGGGCTGCTTGAGGCCAGTGTTGATTTCTGATGGAAGGAGGCCCTTTGGATGTGTACTCTTTCTCAGGCAGTGTTCCGCAGCCAGTTCTTACACAAAGAAGGCAAAGTATTTCATGGGGAGGGTTTAGTTCATGGCATTTTGACATCCAGGGAGAGAGGTGATTGTTATAAATTGATTTATACCTAGGTTCTAATTGGGAAATGTATTGGCGTGACACAATAAGCATCCGTTATGGTGTGGTGCTAAAATTTCAGCTACTTCTTCACATATTCTTCCTCCTTGACTTTTGTACTGGGGCTGTGAACAGGACTGCAACCTGTTCATATTTTTGTTGAGCATACTGTAGTTTTGTTGTGATGGTTAGAGGAAAGAACATATGTGTTTTGCCTAGTAGAGTGTCTGACACATAAGTTCTCCTAAGTTCTTTCCACATATTTTTAAATAAAAGACTACGTATATGGTTCACTTTGTGAAAGATAGTTACTCTCCCATTCGTTATCTTTAGAAATACAACTGGTTATGGATTTCTGCTTCATCAGGAGATGTCAAAAATCAGTAACGCACCTAAACTATTAATTTTTATCAAATTTAGTCTTCTAGTAAGAAACAAATGACATTGTCTTCTTTGTCTGCACTTTTTGTCGACTGTTCTTTGATCCCTGAAACAGCTGTCAAGTTATAAAACTTACCCTGTGCTGAAGGGGGACGTGGTTTGACAGCTAGGATAGCTGTGCATCTGGGGTTTTTTCTCATGGATTGTTTAAATGTATGTTGTCATTGCATCCAGTAGCTTTTTTTTTTTTGCTACTGTTAAGAAGAAACTTTAAAAAGCTTCTCTCAAAAGTTTCTTTTATGCAATGGAATTTTGATTCCACATCTTTGGAGAATATGAGTTCCATCCTATTATTAATCCAAATTATTTCATCCTTATTTGGTGGTAATCTTTAATTGCCACCTTAACTGTGGAAGAAACATGGAAGAAACATAAACAATTTGAAAAATGATGCTTTCTGGCATTTTTATGCTTCTGCATAGCTTAAGATTTATGCTTTCTCTCCAAGCTTGGTCCACTCAGATGAGACCAGATATCCCTGGTCTGTCTCCCACTCTTTAAGAAATCAGGTAACAGGGGCTGGGGATTTAGCTCAGCGGCATAAGCGCCTGCCTTGCAAGCAGGCAGTCGTGAGTTCGATCCCTGGTACCGATAAAAACGAAAAAGACAAAAAAAAAAAAAAAAAAAAAAAAAAAAAAAAAAAAGAAATCAGGTAACATGTCTCTTTCCTGGGAAACTCAATAAAATTTCCTGTTCTTAATAACTCATTTTAGCAAGATGTTATGAAAAAGACAATAGACAAAGTGACATATTGCAAGTTATGAATGATTGATTACAATTATGAAGATCATATTAGCTTCACTAACTGTAATTAATCCATAAGTATTATATTATATGAAGTTAAGGATTTAATCTTCCTGTTCATACTGCATTTCACTCATTTGTCCATTCTTTTTTTTTTTTTGACTTAAGAAACCTTCTGTTTTCTAAAAGTAACTTCTTTCAAGAAAAGAGCATTAAAATTAATAATGTGTAATAATAAAATTATAGCATACTTATGCAGAACTAGTCTCTGTGACAGTCTGTTGTTTGTTTGGGCCAATAGTTAACCAGCATTTACTTATTAAACTTCTGTATTAGTGAATTTTTCCCATTTATAGTAACCATAAGTACTTACCTTTGAGTACATACTCATTGACCTGTTTTAGAGTTATTTTTCCTAGAGAATCCACTTTATTAAAACTATAGGTTAAAATACCTAGTAATATGACCATCTTCGTATTGGTTGTATGAAGGTCATAATTAAATGGTTGACAGCTGAGGGACAATGACTTCGAAGGCTGTCTTAGTTTAATTGTGTTGCTACATTTTAAAGTATAAATAATAGAATAAAAACATTTTAAATAAAATTTCAGATATCTAATTAATGTCTTCCAGAGTAACTGTGGTATCAAACATTTCCTCTAATTATATTCATTAGTGGCTTCTCCCGGACAAGTTTTAATTAAGTTGTACAATGAAGATCAATAGGCATTGCGTATTCATTGCAATTTGCAACATGCATATATACTGCTCAGAACAATTTAATTATTGTAATCATAGCACAGAAAACACTTAGTGATTGTTCTGTATTACTGCCATTTCACTCTTTTAATAAATTCAGAAATACAACTGGGAAATAAATTTCTGGAAATTCACATATATACCCTGTCTCTACTGCTGTGTTTAACCTATTATTTTTTTTAATGTTTCTATTTTTTATATAACTAGAAGGAAAAAGAGAGGTATTAATAATGTCAGAATATTTTTTACGTATACCATTATGAACGTTGAGATATTGTCAAAGCATAAATATACACGCCTCTAATAATTATAGACATTCTGTGAAAAATAATTTAGGAGAATTGGGTCATTAAAATACATTATTTTTATTATCCACATGAAAATAAGATTATTTTATTTCCTTAAATAAGAGCATTATTTTGGTTCATAAAGAATACCTCCAAAATATGCAGCTTCTGTTAATGAAAATCATCCTAACGATGTACTCTACAAAGAAATGTGGAGACAGGTATTTTAGTAGCATCAGTGAGTGTGTAACAGGGCTTCTTGACTGTTGGAACTAGCTCCTGGGGACTTGGAAATTGGCTCCTCGGGACGTTTGCCATGCCCTGTGGAATGTTTAGCCTCATGCCCCACTGACTTCCTCCTATTCAGTGGCAGTAGCAAATACTATCCTCCCTGCACCCCCAAAGTTTTCCTAATCAAAGATGTCTCCAGACCTTGTCAGATGCCCGTGCTGAGTGAGAAGCACTGGTGTGTATCGATTCATTCACAGCCTTGGATTTGCCCACTTGCTAGATGATTCACTTACTAGACCAACAGCGTTTCAGCTGCTTCAGGTAGGCTAGGTGCATGAGTCACATATGATGTTCTTTTAAGAAAATGACATGCTTCTAGTTTTCTAGAAATAACAATTTGGCTACTAATGTGGCATTCAATGAAAATACCCTGCTCAGATTTAGGAAAAGGAGGATTTGCCATGGTTTCTTCAAAAATAAAGAAGCAAAACTTAGTAATACGTATTGCCAAAGACTATGTAGTGGGTGTATTTGAAAGTGAGGAGTCTTTTGTGTTTCGAGTATTTTGAGGGTGATTGATGGAAGTGTGTCTTTTACTTTAATATATTTTTGTCGAAACAATATATAATAAACTTTACCTATTTTCTCTGGGGCATCTGAGGAACTAGTCCAGATTTGTACTATATGAGCAAATCAAATAATTGCCCAAAACACCTTATTTTACTCTTTTCTTAGCTCGTAGTTCAATAATTGCATGTGGATATCTTCTTGGCACTGTGAATTTTGTGAAGTCATTTGTTTCCAGGAGGAAACTCAGATTATACAGTAGTATATATCATGATATGCATGTATTTCCTACAAACCTCCTCTTCTGTTTATCTGAAGAAATCATTTTGACAAAATCACAAGATTATATAGATTCCAATTCTAGTTGTTTTCATGTATTTAGTAGTAAAAACTTCCAGTTAGTTCTGTTAACAGTCAAGGTCATGTTTTGAAGTTTTACATTTGCTTCCACATTTTCAATTAAAAAAAAAAAAAAGAAAAGAAAAGAAAAGAAAAGAAAGAAAGTAATAATACATATTAAAGTGAGAACAACTAGATTTTGAAACACTTGAAATTCTGTTGATAAAATGAATACTTCAAATCCACATTTTGTGAGACCTACAAAGAGTTCTGTTTCTCCAGGCAGTCTGGTTATGAATTCCTAGAATTCCTGTGCACATCATTGGCCACCACACGAGATTGACTTCTATGTGCTACGGCAGAAGCACCCTTCATTTTCTAATTTGCTCTGCTTTATCTAATTTACACAGATACACTTGTTACTCAATATGAACGGTGAGCCAAGTGAATCATTAAAATGAATAAACATAACAATTTAGGTTCTGTACTCCCTTGGCATTTAGTCATGTCTAGACATAACCCCAGTGTCCTAGAAAAACTAAAACGAGGACAAGGACATTTGTGTTTAATGTAGCCTTATTCTGGGGGAACCTGGGAATTGCATAGAAAAGAAAGGAGAAAAATTAGGTGTAATAGCATGTCTATCAGGAAAGAAGATCCGTTGGTAATAAAACAGTTCAGGGTTTTTTGTTTGTTTGTTTTAAAGTCGTTTTTTGACAATTTTTCACTTTGTTCCAAATAACAGTTCTGCAGATTTATTATTCTATGAAGCCAATAAGATTAGAGTATACTACAGATGACACAGATATTATATGGGATGCCTTTGATACTTAACGAGTATAGAGTTAATGAGAAAAATAAACAGACACATTTTGCAATAATAATGTGTGATAATTAGCATATTTCAGTGTTTTCTCTAACTTTAAATTATTGATTTATTTTTTGTAATAGGATATATTAGTTTGTCAGATATGTACTGTATGTACTTCTGTCTCAGTAATTTGTGCTACTGTAAAATAAAAGAATGGATATTGAGAGTTAAATGCATGTAATTTTTATAATGTACCAATTTTAATTTCAATCGTGGTCCTCATTGTCTAAATCATAACTCTTTATATTGTATGTTCTACTACAGAGCATGAAAATAATTTCTTAGTCTATGAATTGCTGTTCTCTTGTTTTATAGGCTTAACACTTCCATACAGAATCACGCTTTTAGAATATTTTGCATTTTAAATATGAGTACTTAAATATATAGTAAAACATGCTCCAATACTTCTTCCTAGTCATAACCCAGCTTTTTCTTTTGGGTTTGTATGTCATGTTCTGAGTGGTTCACTTGTACAGTGAGTGGGTCAGTTAGATCCATGCAGATGAGAAGTAATAGTTAAGACACATAATAACCTGCGATCCAGACGTAAACATTTGATTAGAATTTGATTAGACCCTGCCATTTAAACCACTCTAATTTCTTGGGGAGATTATTGAACACCTGGATATGTGTGTATATGTTTGTGTGTATTACTCATCTGTAGCTTCTTTGTAATGATATTCAGATTTCCATCTTGAAATTTCCAAATATCTTAGACTTTCCAGACATAATGTGTCTGATAGCTTTATGTGAAGCACATTTTGCATTTTGAGTGTATATAAGTGGAAGCCGTCCTGGGAAACGCAATGGACTGTTAGCTGTAGTAACAACCTGAAGAGCTGCGGCAGACGGTTTTCTTGTCTTGGTTAAGGATGTAGGGACTTATTTATTAATTAAACTTGCAATTTGGGTTACAGATTTTGGCTGATATCACAAAAATGTCACAGGCTTGGGAATAGTTTATTGCTGTTTAATGTAAATTATTTGTTAATTGCTTTAAACAGCTTTCCAGAAAGGAAAAAAAATACGTTATCTACAATTTAATGGCTGCAGTCTAATTCAAAACTTAATGGCTTCTAGAAAGTCTGCATACGACTCTTTCCATCAACCTTTCTTTCATTTTTCCTTTTTCTTACTATTTACTCTTTTTCTGACCCTAATTTAGTAAGAAATTATTTGGGATATTTATGTTTTTTTTTTTCTCCAAGTGTTTATGTAAAATCACTTGTTTTCTTTTATCCTGTTTCCTACACATTTTGCTTCTTGTATTCATCATAAGAAAATTTTAAAATAACTTCAGCTATATAAATAGTATGCATTATCAAAATTGTAAATGTTGTTACACATTTTACTCAATTTTTTATTATTTTTCTTTCAGTGAATTTGTTGGATTCACGCACTGTCATGGGGGACCTGGGATGGATTGCCTTTCCAAAAAATGGGGTAAGTTGCTATGAAATTTTCCCTGAAGTTCAAGTTTCTTACATATGTATTATGCTAAAGGTACTTGGGATTGAAGATTAACAGGACATGGTTAAAGGAAGTCAGGCACATGAGTGAAGGGGCCTCACATTACTTCCATGGGGAAAAGGTAGCAACAGGGAAAGGTTGTCAAAGACCGATTAACATAATATTACATGCTTCTGTAAGTATTAGTCCTCAAAATGATGTAATATTTCCCTCAACATTCAGAAAGTTTTCAGATTAAACAGTCAACAAACTTGTAAGAGTTTATGTTCATTAATAGAATATTTATTTTCTGTTTCTTTGCCTTTGTGACAGTTTTATATTGCTTTTTTGAGACAGGGTCTTGCTATGCAGTTTAGGCCGGTCTCAGTGATTGTCCTGCTTCGGCCTCCTGAGTGCTGGGATTACAGGCTTGTGCAGCCATGCCCAACTGACAGTTTTATATTGTATGAGAAATGGAATTTAGTAGCTGTGATGAGTGCTGATGCAAAGCTGTGACCAATTCATTACCTCATTTCAATTACAGAATTAAGGCAGGAAGATGTCATGAGAAATCCATTTAAGTCTTGTCAAGATTAAAAATTTCTTAAAATTCCAATTTAGTCACCATTCAGATGATGTTTTCCAATTCTTTTTTGTAGTTTCGTTTTGTTTAATGGCATATGTGTGCGATGCACAATAATTATACTTCTCTTTGGCCTCTGGAACAGACTACACAGCACTCTGTCCTTATTTCTCCAGCTCCCCTGGTTCCACAACGCTTATCACCCCCAGATGCCTATTTTTTAATTTTTCTTCACTGAAAACTTTTCAGAAAAGTTGGTTACATTGCAAGAGTTTTATAATTAATATTGTTTTTAGCAAATTATCTTATTGGTGTACATTAAAGCCAGAATCCTTTGGGTAGAAAATTAGATGTATATAAAAACTGTATATCTGAAAGTATTTATAATACTGACAACTTTGTTATGTAGATTATATAAAAATGTACTTCATTAAGTTCGCACTTAAGCATAGAACCATATTATCGGACAGAAAATGAGAAGTAAAATAGGATATACAATCATATTATACTGAAACATCAAATCAATATCAACTATATAACTATGTTAATAATTAACTTTGAGAGATTAACAAATAATTTTGTATTTTATTATTTTCTAATTTTTAATCTAAAACTACTCACGTTTGTATAGATTGACTTTGTCACAAACATTTTTGATCCTTCATTTAAAATATGTCTTAAACACTTAAAATTATTTTAAGTACTATATACTTGTATTTAATTTGGGCAGTAATTTGTGGCAAAATATTTTGCTATGGAACATTTCACCTCGGAAAATAATCTAAGTTTAAGTAATAAAAAATTATAAGAAATGTATTTATAAAAATCTAGCCGAATGTTTTACTTTATTTTCAAATTGAGAGAAAACCAGATGTATTAATCTGTTATTAAGAAAATTATTGTTTAAATTTTCTAATGTACAATTACATATGACTGTCTTAATCAATGTGCTCTGTTATATTTCACTAATTTGGAGTTTTTTTTCCCACTGTTACAATGACGATTGTGACCCAGTGATGTAGCTCAGTTGTAGAGTGCTTCCTGAGCATGCACTAGGTCATGGGTTTGATCCCAGAACTACAACCATGAAAAATGATGATTGCATTTAGAATTACAACATTGAAATTTATTGTTAGTATAGAGTTAAGAGAAGAGAGCCATAAGAGTATGACAAAAAATGGCGTGATTCATACACGGTCAGTCTCCGTTTTGGGCTGTAATTCTTAGTCTGGTCTTTTTTAACTTTTAGAATCGTCCAGCTTCCCTTACTTCTCCCTCTATGTATTCTATCATTTTTTCTCTATTACAACCCATATGGAGATGGATTGCTTGCTAATTCTGACCTGTGGGAATCCGTGTATGAATTTTATATACCTCAACTTTTTACAAACCAAGACTGCTTTACTGAATTAAGAATTTAAAATGCCCTTTCTCAGAAGATATCTGACATGGTATTGAAGTTAGTTTTCTAAAATTCTGAGAATATGTATGATATTCTCTTTGAATTTACTTTTATATTTTTCCCATGTTTCCACTTGGAAGTAATTCAAAGGGTTATTGTAACAAACTGTTCCTAAGAGAGTGTGTGTGAAGTATTGTAGTTGTTCTTGAAACTATAAATTTTGCGAGATTTGCTCAGTTTTGAAAATGATTTCATTATAAAAACAAACCCTCTACATATAAAAGTTGACATCTTTCCAAACAGTTCCATGTATTCTTTTTGTCTTTCAATTGCTGATACAGTGCTATATTTTTCCACATTTTTAAACACCATGTATCTTTTTAAAGACTCATAATTTTAATGTGCTATGATTTCTTTGGCTTAGCTGATATTAATATTGAAGAAGCAGAAATTAATTTAGAGTTTAGGAAATGTTCATTTGTTTAAACAGGGGGAAAATGTATGGAATTTGAGCACCGCATTTTGGAAAATATAATTCAAATAAAAGGGGAAGGAAAAAAGTTTCCTATTCATAGGCAAAAAAATGAATGTTCAAATGTATACATTTGTAGTAAGATATATAAACTTTTAACATATTTGGGCTAGGTTTTGCCATTTATGATTAGAAAAGCAACAGAATCCTATGTGAAAAGTAGATCTTCAGAATGATATGAACAAGAATTGAGAAGTAAGAACTTTCAAGAGTTTTTTTTTCCCTCCTCAAAAGTCATAGAAGGAAAATCTCAAAAATGAATTGTCCATGGGGCTTTACAGTGCTCCACTGTGTTAATGGGCACCTAAGAGGCTGGGCACACCTCAGTGTATGTATGACCCGAAAGGCTTGAGAAGTTAGGTTTCCACCTTTGGAAGGGCCTTGTGGCTCTGCACAAGCAGAATGTAATGGTTCCAGCAGAGTCTGTAATTACTTGCAGAATGGAAGGAGTACCCCAACATACACACACAACTAATCAATTTAAGGTTTTTTTTTTTTTTTTTTTTTTTGCTTTTGTTTTTGTTTTAATCTGTCCTGAACTGCAGATGAAATATAGTGGTAAAATGCTTGCCAAGCATGCAAAAGACCCTGATTTTAGTCCCCAGTAAATGCACGCGCACACACACACACACACACACACACACCCCTGACCAAATGTTAACCTGCTATTGAGTTCGCCAAATAATAACTTTGATGGCTACAGATGGTGAAGAGTAGCTTATAGAATTAGTTTTGAAGTCATTAAAAAAAGTAATGACAAATGCTAGAGTGTAGGGACAATATAAGTTGTAGAATTGCCATATTGTATTTAATACATCCTGTTTGCAACAAAAATCTATGAGCAATACAAAGAAACAAAAATTATTACCACTGTATTGGACAGAAATCGATCAGTAGAAATGGTATTAAGGATTCTCACATGTTTGTCTTGCTAGATGAAGGCCTAGGTTAGAAATTTAAAATGTTAGTTGAAGAAAGAGAAAATTTGTCTAAACAATTAAAAAAACTATAAGAAGAATGTCTCATGTAATTAAAAAAGTCAGCAAAGAAATAGAAATCATTCATAAAGGAAATAAAATTTTGAGTTGAAAAGAATAAAAACCGAAATGAAAAATTCACTGTGAAATAGTAACACCAGACTTGAGCGAGCAGAAGAAATAGCAAATTTGAATATAGGAAAATGGAGATCATTCAATCTGAAAAACCAAAAGGAAAAATAGTAGAGAGAAATAAACAGAAATGCAGACACTTAGGGACAGTATAGACACAGTGAGCAAAGAGAGGGCGGAGAGGTTCTGAACAACTATTTTAAGAACTGATGGATGTAAACTCCCTAAATTTGATAAAAAATTAATACCATATTCAAGAAACTCAATGAATTTAAGTAGCATAAACTCAGAGGTGCAGAATGAGATAAATCAGGATTGTCAAAAGCCAAAGAAAGAATCTTGAAAGAAAGAAGAGGGAATTTACCATCCCATACAGTAAACCCTCAATATTGTCACAGCTGATTTTTTGTTAGAAATAATTCAAACCAGAAAGTGTGAAATGATGTATTCAAAATAACAGAAAAAGACCATGAAAGCAAGAGTTCTACATCCTTCAAAACTTCATTTTAAAATTGAACGATAAACTAAGGCTTGAGATGAATAAAATTTGAGAGAACACAACTAGTCAAAAATATTTTCCGTCGGAAATATAGTCTTACAAATAGATACTGCATGTGTGGATTCCAACTATTTTTCTGAGAGAATGGTGTTTTTAAATTCTGCTTTTCATCCTTTATATTTCATTTTCAGAGAGAAGTCTGTAAACTGATATGTTATGTACCTTTCCTTAGGTCTCGGAAATTCATATAACAACAGTTAATTTTAAATTCACTTATTTACAATATATGTTTATGATTTGATGTGATACAATCATGCATTATTAGCGATGTGAATACAATGTGAGATGTGCATCGTTAAGTTCTTTCATCACTGTGGCAACACTGTAGCATGCACTTACATAAACCAAACTGGCTATGATGTCACTAGATAAAACACGCAACACATCTACATTTCAGTAAAAATCACAGTGTTCTTGTTTGAATTTATACCTTTATAGATGAGAGTTTCATAATCATTATTTCAAAATCAAATAGCATGAATTGCATACTAAAATAATTTTTAGGACATCAACTCTGATTTTTACTCTGTAGTTGACCTCATTATTGGTTGCATAGAAGATATTATGTCAGTCTCTATGATGCATATAAAATGGAACAAGACAAGGGCTCTGTCTCTGACTAGGTTTGGTGTAGGTTAATTTTATTGCTTCATTCATACATTTTCTAGAAACAGTCGTTTTCCCTCAGTGGTGTGTCCCTGGGCCTGTGTATATCCTCTGTGGCGTAGGCTTCATGTTTACCACTCCACAGCGTTCCTGAAACCTGGCTCATTTTCTGGCTTATAATTAATACCTCAGTAAACACATGTGAGAGGACACCTTTTCTTTTTCTTTACGAAACACAGCGTAAACGGTACAAACTAAATAGTGGGTCAGAGAGATATTTGGCCCAGTTCGGAGCCAGTTGCCCCTTTTCAGCCTTCTGCCTGCTCTCTGCAGGCGGAGACCCATATAGGCAGTGATGTTTTCACTTGCTTTTGTATCCAGGGGAATATGTGTATTCATGGTCAGTTCTTACAGACTAGAAAATTTGAATTGCCAATGTATTTGTTTATTTGGATATTTTGTAAACTTGGAACCAGAAACTTGCCCTCACTGCTCTAATCTCAAGCTGAGTATAGATTACAGTTTTAAGAAACAAAGTAAATTCTCCTTATGATTCGCTTTCGTCTGCATTCCATTCAGTTGCCTTAGTTACCAGTCTGGGCCCTTAACACTGTTGAAGAGTTTTTTTTTGTTTTTTGTTTTTTAATTTTGCATAAAAATTTTATTTCTTAAAATCTGTAATACTTGCATACCAAGATGGTTTCCTTCTAGGGTGTGTGACTTTCCTTCTAGCTTAGCTGAATTAGAACACATCATTTGGATTTGGGCTTTAGCCATGTCCTTTCAAGATTTAAGTACATATGGGGGATGATCTGCCTCATGGTGGAAACTCTAACTGTCCTCTTTTTTTATTACAAAACTATTCAGAAGAACTAGGACAGAGCACTTTTGTGTAAATGTTCTGCATTTATTCATTCACGGATTTTTATTGTGCTCTGAGTATATATCAGTCACTCTTGTAACACTTGGGGATACAGCCAGGGAGAAATAAAAATCCCTGGCATCTGAGAGTTTGAGGAACCTCATAATTCTGAGAATGAGTCACCAGAGAGACCAGGATTAAATGTTGCCAAGTCTTCTTTCCTTTCTGTGTAGCTTTGTGAAAGTGATATTTGTTCAAGCAGTTTGGAAGAGCCTGTGTTGGGTGTTTGGCACAAGGGAGTCCTATCATTCTTTCTAATTCAGAATTACCATGAAAATACACTATTTTGCATGAAAATATGTGGCTAGCACTTAGTCCTAAGAGCAGCAGTACAGGAAGAGGCACCTCACTAAACTGTTTGTTGAGGAGGAGGATGAAACCCAGTAAAGGTGAGAGTACTAAAGCCTGAGTCCATTTCAAATCCAGCCTTCAGGACCCTGGATGGAGTCAGAGGTGAGCCGCTCCAAGGGGTCTCTGCTTTGTTTACGTAACAGAGGAATTGGTGTAGAGAGAAAATTCACCCCAGAGGAAGAGAACGGATGACACTCTTTCTTTTCTTTTTTTTTTTTTTTGGATACTGGGAATTGAACTCACGGCCTCGCGCTTGCCAGGCAGGTGCTGCTGTGTTGTTGAGCTGTATTCCCAGCTCCATACTCTATATTCTGTTCACTGTGAGACCATGAGTATTGGCATAATGTGTAGCTCACAGGTGCTCAGATATTTATGTTGCATTTGTTACAGTGATTGCACAGTGTATGTGTTTATATGCATATCTACAGTCACATACATTAATGGAATGAATTAACTGGATTGCTGACTGTGTCTATAATTCACTTTCATCATGGGCCTTTCTCAGCTTTACTGTCTGTGAAGCTCAGTGAATAGTCTTGAGAGTGCCTACCTCTCTCACTCACGCTAGGATAAAATGAGATTGGTGTATTTAATGTACCACTGAGCCCTGCACCACTAACCAAACAGGATGATGTCTGATTAAAAAACACTTTTATACTGCTTTTCATATATACATTACTGAGGAGGCAACATTTCGGTAGTTAAACGAAACAAAGCAAAGCAATCACTCAGCTATCTGGCAAGACTCTTCAGTAAAGCAGACAGAATTTAAGACTGCTTACTTCAACACCTCAATATGGAGCTCAGTACTTTCATTTTGAATAAATGGAGGAGGAAGAGTTGAAAATTTCACGATTTTTTTCTGTATCTAATCTCTAATTAAAACAAAAACAAAAACATGCAAATAAGGAAAACACAGATTGACTTCAGGCTTAATGATGTGAGTAGTTAATCAGTTCTAAATCACACTGCTTGAGTAAATGTATTTTTCCTGCAGATCAGTCTTCTTTGAAAAGATTTCATATTGAAATTCCCAGATCTTGTCAGCCTCAGCCAATCAGGACATGGCTGTAAAGTAACGGCAATTCTGTTACTAGATTCTAGTGATGGAGCTGTGGGGTAAGGAGGCCTTCAGAACCACTGATCTTGTGATGAGCTGTATTCTTTCCTCCGTTGTCCATGTTTTCATCACATTTGTTTAAAACTCTGTAAACTTTAGTCATGTGATTTTTAGGTTAATAGATTTTATTTTTTATGTGTGGCCAAATGACTAGAATGTACAGAGAAGTTCCTGTATACTTCTCAGCATCTTCCCATCCTGTTTTCAGTGCTGGTAGAGTACTGTGTTACCAGGGTACATCTGTTATAATTAATGAGGCAATACTGGTATATTGTTACATAAATTCTGTAGGTTACATTAGAGTTCACTGCCTCACTGGAATAGGGTCACACACAACAGTTTCATTTCTCTAAAAATCTCGTGTTTTACCGTTAATTCCTTCAATCCCTTCTTTACTCTGCTAATCACTGATGCATCCTCTTCTTTAAACTGCTTCTGTACTTTTCATTTTCTAGAATGCTGTATATTTGGAATCACAGGATACAGAGTGTGATAAGGTTGGAATCTTTCACTACAGCAATATGCAATTAAGGCGTTGCTCTGTCTTTTTGTGGCTTTGTAGTGCACTTATTTTGACATAAAATTATCATATTTTTAGACAACAAATATTTGGATTTTGAGATGAACTTTATAAATTTAAGAACTCCATTGCTATAATCCCTAATTTCCCATTGTTTTAAACATGTCACAGAAAATTCCAAGTCTAGATTTCAAGAAACAGATAAATGCAATCTTTAGGTATAAAAATATTTTAAGGGAAAAAGTGCTTTATATACATTTTGTTTCAGTGAACACTATGATAGCATTTAGGTTAGATTAATAAACTTTATAGCAATTCATTGGTTGCAGTTTTCTGATTGAATCATTTGGTTGAATAACAGTAAATCTAACAGGCTGTCTCTGAAATATTTTCTCACTTAAGGATTTCCTATTTTCCTTTCTATCCTTAAACTGCCAACCTTATATTCATTGCTTTCCCAGCGTATCTGTACACACCCTGAAGAAATATTTTGCTTCTTTCTAATTTCATTGGAGTTATTTCAGTCACCTTCGGGAACATTTAATATAAATTTATTTATAGAGTCTAAATATGGATGTAAATACCACCACTTCCTGGAAAATGTTGGCAAGTGTTTTCAAGGTTATTCTTATGAGAATAAAATTAATGTTCTGATGTTTGTTTAGAACAGCCTGTGCCCTTATATCTTAGAAATCCCACCATTGCTCTTCTTTTCCATATGCGTGCTCACCTGCTGCAGGAGACACGCCTGCCTCCTCACTGTTGATGTCAGGGACCCCGCCTTTCCCGTAGGGTTTCCGGGACCTCCTAGAGCACGTGGTGGAGGAACCTCCCCGCCCCCTGGGTGTCACTTCTAACCATACTGCAAGATCTGTTTTGGCTTTGGATATATTTTCTTTTCCTCATCAAATAAAGGGGATAAATGTCATTTTTAAATCTTAAGAGGCATTAGCTCATTGGTAATAACTTATTCAGTTGATGAAGATTTCAGAATATTGACTTAAATAATATTTTGTCCTGATATGAAGACAGAGTAACTTGCTATCTTCTGAGAGAGAAAATATCCCTACATGGTGCTTACAATGAAACGGTAGTCAATGGCTTTCCATGTCTTACTTTCACTTTGTTATAATTTCTGATTTCTTTGAGATAGAGAACCTGTGTGCTTACTTCTGAGGTTGGAAAAATGGTTTGCCAAAAATGAACTGTGAATGCATTGATAAGGTCTTACATTGTTCTCTTGATTAAGAAGAATTTAGGTTGAGTTTTCTATGCCAGCACTGAGATTTTGGCAAAAGTGTGTGTGTGTGTGTGTGTGTGTGTGTGTGTGTGTGTGTGTGTGTGTGTAAAAGATCATGCATCCAAAATTAAAGGCAGTGAAGGGAGAGAAATCTGTGAATACTACTACCCTCTTATATTTTGCTGATGATCATAGAAAGTTTTTTTTAGAAATGTATTTTGGTTTTTCTTCCTAGTGCAAGAGAGGAAAGATCATGACAGATCTTGAGGCCCACACCAAGCATGCAGAGGCTAATAAACATTAAAATACTGCTGAAGCAGACAAAAAAAAGGCCACATTAGTGAATATAGAATTGGTATTTGTTGGACAGTAATGAAAGTGACCCAAAAGAAAATAAGCATTATTATATATAATTCAAATGTTGATGTGATGAGGAACACAATTAATCCAAAGTAGCCTGTATTCACTATGCTTTTTAGGAAAAAAAAAAAAAAAAACACTGTTAGTCTACAAGGTAATTAGGATAAATAATTTACGAATTCTAGAGAGTCAATAGCCTACACTGAACTTTTGAAGACACAAATTTTGCATTCACCACATGGAACCTTAGTCATTATGAACCATATCTAGCTTTGCTTCTGCATGTGAAGCAAATATATTTTGGGGTTTCGATTTGAGCAAATACAAGAATGAGCAATGCACAATGTATTGACCATTGATGCTTACCTGAATTATCTTGTTTTGAATTTTTTTTCGCTTTAAAATAAAAACAATGTATTAGCAGTAGTCATATTGCATTTACACAGAATAAGATTGAAACACACATGTATGACTTGGTCCTCTGTTATTCCTCTGATTATGTATTCAAAGTTGCTATGAAATACTGAATAATTATTTCTCTAGCAACTTACAAAACACATTTCCTACATTATAGGGACAGTTGTAAATATAAAGTAAAAAATATGTGCTTTATCCAAATTATGTGTGTTATAGTCAGGAGTTGCAAAGAGAACAATTATATACAGGACATATAATTTATAGTATTATTTATAGTGATCACCCAAGGAGTCAGATACAAAGAAAGTACAGGAAATCTGTTCACAACACTAAAGACCTAGAAAACCCAGCTGAAGGCCTGAATCCCATGGCAATAACCTGCATGAGTTCAGCTGAAAATCTAGAAGCCACAATAATGACCCATGCAAGTCTGTCCCATGTATCTACGCAGGGAAGGCCCAAAGGTCAGCAATGGAAGCTAGAAAGTCTGTGTTAGTGGAGTGAAGGATCTGGGCCAGCAGGCCAAGGGTTCTGTACTGGAGCCAAGAAACAATGCCCAAAATAGGGACCAGGGCCCCCCTGAATAGCACCACAGCCATCTTCAGCAACAGTGAGGTCCTGACTCCTCCAATGTTGAGAACATCTGAGCTCATATCAGGAAACCAGCATGACAAACTTCTTGTGGAGTCAACAATACAAAACTTCCCCTCTGCAGCCAGGAAGTGATGCTCAAAGGACCTAAAGCCCCCAAAGTGAACCACAGCTATTCTCAGCAACAAGGGCCTGAGCTCCTCCAGTGAGGACAGCTGAGTTCATAGCAGGGAACCAGCATGACCAGCTGCTCCAGTAGAAGCCATGGCTCCAAACAACATCAACATTTAGGAGAACCCTCACACTGCTCTTCCTCTGCAGGTCTCCTTTATATGCTGGCAACATTCCTCCAGTGGGTCATCCACACTCACCACACGCTGATTCAGTTCAACTGGTGATTAAGTTGACCATCAGTTACCAATGGATGTAGTCCTCTCCTTAATCCCTTAACACAGCTGCTATAGGGTAGGTAACCAGTCCACCCTTTGGGTCCAAGTTCATGCACTAATTCTGCAGAAAAGCATTGCTCCAGAGGAGCTCTTTTTCTCCCTGTTAGCAGATTGTGTTGTGAAGCCTGTCTTCCTCTCTCCAGCAGAAGATTCATGTATTTATGCCCACCAGATTCCACTTTCATCACTTTCTAGCTTTGTAGTTAACCCTTAATTTTTCCGATTTTTTTCTTCTTAGTTTTGCTTTTTTCATTGACCTGTATAATCAGCCAAGAATTTCTGTCATTTCTAAAGAATTACCTACAATTTATTGTTATTTTGCTTGTGATATGAGGCACTTGTACATAAACTTTTACCAAATGGCCATTTCTAAATATAACTCCCACCTGTTTATATTGAGTAATAAGAATTTACTTTTTGCCATTATCTAGTATTATACCAAGATGTGTAGGTCTCTAACTGCTTCACTGCCAAATTATATAATCTAAACAAATCTTTCATCTTATGAAAAACTGCTCTGATTGATATTTGCATCCCTTTCCATATGTGAATACATTTTTTCACTGTCATCTTCGCATTCATTAATGAAGATGTTAAATAAATCGGCCTTGCTGAGTTCCCCTGGGTCCAGCACCAGGTATTTTTCCAAGTGGCTTGATTACTGTTTATCATAATCTTTTTTTAAACCATCCTTCAGCTGTTTTCAATTCATGTGACAGTGCACCCATGCAAGTCAATTTGAATTAATTTTGCAAGCAAATGCTTTATGGTTCTGAGTACATAATCTCCCTCTCCCACAGAGAAAACATATACTGTAATCATTCAGCATTCCTGTTGATTATTTCCATTAGAGGCAGCAGGGGAACAGAGAATGCTCAAGAGTCCTCTCAAGTTTGAAGTTTTCTGAGACTTTCTCTATTCACTGCCTTATTTTATTTCCTTTTCCTCTTTATTCTGTTCAGCACTAGCAGTAATGAAGAAAATGGTGGCCTAAACCTCTCACCCTGGGATTTTGGTTCCTTGAAGCTTAGCTGCTCTCTTTTAGAGATCTTATATTCCATCACGCTTTCACCTAAATGAACAGATTTCTTTCTACATAACTCCCTAAAGGATTCAGATAGTTTACACCAGTGTTTTGCACAAGTATCTTGAAATATTCTTTAGCTTTCATTCAGTTTATCTTATCACTGAAGATTTTCAAGGCCCATGTCAAGTTATACAATGTGAAGCCTTTTGTTACCACCTAGAAGGGGATCTCACCCTAGGCTGAATTAAAATCACCCTTATTACACATCAAACAATAAAAACCAAGTATTTGTAGAGCTGTGTATTGTATGTGTGAGTATACCATGAGCCGCTCTACTCCAAAGATCTTTGTGTATTTACCTTATCACATTGCTCTATGCCTCAAATACAAATACACATTAGCTATACCTGTAACTGGATGCTATGGAATTACATGTGTGATTTTTGAACAATAGTGACTGTATCCCAAATGCTGCATATTTTTCCTCACTAAAAATGAAATAGTAAAAAAACTCAAAATATAAACTTGGGAATGTCTACTTTGTTGGTGTCATGCAAGGCAGAGCTAATAACTCTTTATTTAAGTTACACAATTATACCCAAAGCTATTATTTATTAAGCACCAAGATTATATTGGTTGTCTTAGTTTTCTCTCATTGCTGGGACAAAAACCCGATACCTAAAATAAGGAAAGAAAGTTTATTTAGCTAACAGTTTGTGGAGGTTTCCGTCTGTAATCAGCTGGCTCTAATGCGGGGTGCTGTGGCACAGGGGCAGCAGCTCAAGGTGCAGAAGATAGCAACAGCAGCTAGAGCAAAAGGGGAGAGCAAGCTGCTTCTCGCTTATATCATAAGCTGCTACCTGCCTCCCACCAGGGCTGTGTAGCATCCCCCAAAGTCTCCCTGCCCTCCTCTTGCACAGGCTCAGGATATTTACAAAGTGAGGATCTGTGGTTCCCTGCTTAGTGTTTTCCTTAAACTTCTTTTTTTATTTTATTGGTACCGGAGATCAAACTCAGGACCACGCGCTTGCAAGGCAGGCACTTATGCCGCTGAGCTAAATCCCCAGCCCCATATCCTTAAACTTCTAAACTTCTCAGTTTGACATATTGTGTCAACCATAACACTGGTGGAGTTCTCCTCATCTATTAAAATAAATAAATTTTGACTGATGTTCCTGAAGATTTTAAAACTATGCAACTTGTCAAACATATGCACAACTCTGGGGTTACTTTCTCATTAAGTTTTGATCCTAATCTCTAACTAACCTGTCTTCTGTAAGGCAATATATATACAATTAACATGAAGACATTGAATTAACCTCTTCCAGATGTAAAACCAAGTCCCATCTCTTAGTACCTATTCCATAGCAAATTAGATAATCTCTCTGTTTCTACATTTTCTCCTCTGTAGCTCCT
The DNA here is from genome assembly GCF_034190915.1 of Cavia porcellus. Taxonomy (NCBI): domain Eukaryota; kingdom Metazoa; phylum Chordata; class Mammalia; order Rodentia; family Caviidae; genus Cavia; species Cavia porcellus. The sequence continues at coordinate 40,759,458 of NW_026947513.1, read as the reverse complement.
ATATAGTTTGTGTATAGTACTACCTATGCATAAAATTGTTACAAATACTGTATTAAAATGAGATAGTCTTGCAGTGTTTAGGAGAATGCCTGGCCTATGTCATGAACTCAACGTGTATTGTTGCTTCTCTTCTTGCATTCTAAATTATTTTTCATATGTATTCAGCCAACCAGTGACTCAATATTCATTCTGTTTTGTCTCTTATTATTTTCAAGATTTTTTATTATATCTCAGCTAAAATTTAAAGGAGGAAAAATACATTTACCAGTTAAATACATCACCTAGATATTTTATTAGTAAAGACTTAAGTGACTTTCCCAGCCACTCACTTGATCCAGGCATTTTACTCGATCATATATTTATCAAGTTTTTACCAGTCAACAATTGCATTTCACAAATTGGAAAAGCAATGCACACTACTTGCAGTAAGAAGGAAAAATTCACAATAAAAAAGGGAAAGGAATATCAAATGTAAACTAAAAATAAAGTTTCTAATTACTTTTATGGTAGCTTACCCAAACCTTTGAAAGCTTATCACCCTTTGAAAACCATTTTGTACCCTGACTTAGAAAAGAGATACAGTCGTGGATAATTATCTATAACAAGATTGAGCTTTAAAACAATTTAGGTGTTACTCTGTTTTCATTCTTAAATTGTTAGGGTATGAGGGGAGTATTTCATTTGAGTTACAAAATATACTATGATTTCAAGTTTCCAGAGGTGTTTTAACTGTGAATATTTCTACTAAGTGCAAGTGAGTTATTTATTAGAAAATATCAATTGATTATAGCAAGAACTCACTTCAGGTAGGTTAAAAATGTGAAAAAGAAGTACCTGATTTAGAAAAGCCAAGGGCAGTTGAATTCTTAAAATACTGGTACCAAAGGACCAGGAAGATCCTGAGATCCAGGTGATGGTCATGTTGGCTCTGGATTCTGCTTCTGTCCATGGTTTTCTTCTTTCTTTCTCTGCTAACTAGATTTTTAAATTTTGTTTTGTAATTTGAGACAGGATTTTGCTATGTAATTCAGTTCAGCTTTGAACTAACTTTGTATCCCAGGCTGGCCTCAAACTTAATTTTCCTGCCTCAGCCTCCTGAATGCTGGGATTACAGACACACACCGCCATGTCTGACCTTTCTTGGCTTCACTCTGCACATAGCACTTTCCAGGTCTGAGAGGCCAGTTCACACTAACTGTGAGTGTTCCCAGAGCCACACCGAAAGACTGTGGTGGTTCCAGCAGGTGTAGCTGTCCAGCGCTGGTATAGCCAACTCTGGTTGGGTCTCGGGAGATGGTGGGTCCTGTAAATGTTACTGAGTTGGTTTGTGTGTCTCTGCTTTAAGGAAAGCAGCTTTGGGAACTAAAAAAGCATCTGGGCTTTCACCCAATTACAGTCTTTTGGGAATTTTGATGAGGAAGCATTTCCATAAGTATGAAGTTGTTTTCCCATGAAGATTTGACTTAGTTATAAAAATACTCATCTGTGATATTTTGTGGTCCAAATTTTCAATGAAATGAGTTGTTCCATACAGTATGTAATTTTCACGGTGTTCCAGAGAGCTGATTTACACAATGTATATGAATTTTATTCTACCTTCAGTAAATAATTTTGTTTGCTCTCTTTGGTTTATTTAAAATCTTAGCAATAAAACATTGTCCACTATTTGTTTATTTTGGACTTTGTAAAATTCACTAATTGTTTGTCTTTTGTTTATTATTTTTTCATAACATAAATACCTCTATTCCTGCATTCTACTTTAACTGAAAAAATGATCTTACACATCTGTCTGTATCATTATTATAAGGAGGCATAAAGTTAATAACATCCTATTAGTGTGTTGTTTTCTTAAAGCCTGAGAAAATCACCTCTGTGGGTGCTGACCTGATTCTGCTAGTCCCTGTGCTGCATCTGAAGTCGCTCGCTTAGACTCTTATTGTAGATAGAAAAATATAGAAACAGAGAAGAAAGTCTGCTTATGTGTGTTGCTTTTTTAATGTGAAATTTCTTTACATGTTTTCAGCACTCTCTTCATTTTATTGTAAGTATTTAGCCACATGGTTTAGGAATTAAATTCATTGAGAAAATGTATTTTTTAGCAACTGAATTTTAGCTCAAATTTATTTTATAATATTTGATCTAAGACAAGATAGTAGTAATCATATACATATAATTTAAAGACTGTTTGATTGAATCTGTCATATACTCCTACTGATGTGGTATATATCAGGACAGGGCAACTGACAAGGTTGTTGGAGAAGTTTTATTTATACAAAGTTCCATAGCCTAGTTGGGTATGGATGGGCTTTCCTTGACTGTAACATGCAAATGTGGGATAAGTCCGTGAATCAGTGACTCTTCTGTGATTACAAATTATTCATATAATGCAAGATTATTCAATTTCTCTTGAAAATCCTCCCAGTCTGCACAATTAAAGACATAACTATAAGGATAATCCTGAAAGACAGCCACTTCTTTAAGCAAGCTGTGTGGCTGTTTGCTTTGACACCAGATTGAATAATGAAATCTTACACAGTAGTGACAGTATACTGCATTTATCTTCAGGTGAACATCTGTAAAACTTTCAGGTTATATTTATTATGATCTAAATTACATATATAATTTCAATGCTAATACCAGGGAATTTAATATGCTTCCAGAATGAGATGTTCTAATGACTTTAACCTGAAAGGTTACCATGCCATCTCTGTTGATAGCTTTCTAACCAGCCAATCACCAGTGATTTTCCTGGTACCATTATTCATTACTGTGCTGAAACCCATTCTTGGTATCTATGTTTGCTGTATTGCCCTTTGAAGGTGGAGGTGAGTAACAGGTGCAGTATCACTCCTGCAATCAGTGAATCGAGCTGAAATCAAGCTTCCTTTCTGCAGCCTCCACACATGAGGTGGGGGACTTATGACATGACTGAACAATCATAAATGAATCACAGTGATTCATAGTTAGGATTGTTTCTAGTGCTAGACAAGTATGACCAATGTGCACCAACATAGTTGAAAGGCTTTTTAAGAAAGAATTCAGATAATGTAAAATTATGAATACACACAAAAATAAGCAGGAAGCCAAGAAAAAATAGTGTCCACTTGTGCTAATACTGCTGTAAATTTGTTAGTTTTTTTCAAACTTTAATTGTCCTATTAAAAAGGTAATTGTTACTAATTTTAAGATTCTGTTAAAGCAAGAATTTATGTTTTAACTGCTTTGACTTTCATGTGAAATCTGATATGATCAGCTGTAATATTTACAAAGGCAACACTAGAAATAATTCATAGTTGGAAGAAATAAGTCATATTTGTGGTTCTGTGAGGGGCAGAAGAGTTGATAAATTGAGAGGTTCATTTGGTGAAGTTTGTGAATTTGTGTGGTGAATTTCTAATTTCTATTTTCCTAAAGGAATGGTTAAGTAAACTGTGGTCAGATACAGAAGAGGCAGTGCTAACCTGAGTGATTTTTCTGCTGTTTATACTGTACATTCCATCCTGTGGTAGTAAATTTACTAAACAAAGTGAACATTTAGTATACAAATAATTTTGATGCTCAATATTTGCCACTAATATTTTCACTAAAATTTGTCTGGAACAGGGACTAGGTGTGACAAGTTAGAGGAGTTATATGCCAAGTAAGTTTGGAAAATATTAAATTAAATGGAATTAAATAGGTTTCTCTACCTACTCTATTATACCATGCTTGTAATGTGCTAAAGAGCGTTCAGATTATTTGGTCAGGTAACATTACCCACCAAATTTTAAGGATAACTTCATGAGAAATGTTCAGTAAAATACATTTTAGGAAACATGTTAATTTAAACCAAGAACATGTTCATCATGTAAAATTTATCTGAATACAGTGATAGAGAAAAACAGGAATAAAACAGTATTTTTAAATTTTTCATTCTGATGTATACAGAGGAATACAGTATCTAAATTCACTTTTGTACGCATGTGCTTGGGAATTTTGTCTTGGGCAGCATCATAGCAACCAGCTAGCCTGCCCCTGGGAATTCGGGCCTATCTATAGTTTCTTCTGTGTTGAATGGGCCGGGCCAGATTTGCTCCATGTTATTATTACAAAGATAACAGCGACCTAGACATGAGGACTATTTTTGGAGAAGATTTCAGATCTACCTATTGCAAAAAGGTCATTCGTTTTAATTTACATAAATGAGAAACTAAATAATGTATTATGTTTACACTCTTAAGTAGACATCTCTTTTGTTTCATCCATGGCTCCATGGTAGGACAGAGATTCTAGCTCTTAAAGTTATTTTTCACTATATTTACCCTATCACACATGGGTGGGGGATCTTTTTAAAATAGCATTTTGTTTAGGAATAACACGTTGCCTATAACCTTAATATAACACTTTTGAGCTTCTTTTCTTGATATACTTGTGGATTCATTTGTTCATTCATTTACCCATGGGGCAATTATGTATTAAGCCTTGTTCTAGAATTTTATGAGGTACTCAGATTGCAACAGATATGCGTGGGCTTTTTAAAAGGATAAGCCCTTAGACTAGGTGTTATATCATTATACAATTAAATGCATAGTGTGGCACAAGTTTTGTAAAGATATATAATAAAATAATAAGGTAGCCATTAGCGATATTTTGTATGGATTCAGCAAACAAGAGATTTTATATGTTAGGCTTTATTGAAATATTTATTAAATCTCAAAAGCTTAAAATATTTTTTTATTGCTGTACATTAATTTACATATTTTATTCCTTTATTGCCAGTGACAAATTTAAATATCAAGCCATGTTTTACATGATGTCTTTTACCAAAAATAAAATTGTTACTCAAAATGTGCCTTAGATATATTTACCATTTATTGAACTATGTCTTTTAAATAAATACAAGACGACCACTGAGAAATATGCAAAAATACTGGGACCTAGAATTGGGTCTTATCAATCGAGAGACAGTGAAATTTTAATTCATTTTTAACTGTAAGTTAAATAAACTATTATTATGTATAGTGGAACATCAGTTTACAAACTCAGTTCTTTCTATGACTCTGGTGGCAAACCAAACTGGAAGACAACAGAATCAAATATCCCCCACATTGGAACTAACCATGGAATATGATTTTGTTCCCGTCCCACTCAATTTATGATCAGAATTGTTGAAAGAATCAAGTTTGTGAACCAAGGTACCGCTGTAATGGCAGTTTTATCCCCAGTGACTTGAAATGTTTAAAGCTGGCTCACTTTTACAATGACTTTTGTGGATTAGGTCAAGTAATACCAATTACTAGATGTTTCTAGAGAAGCAAATTTTGACTTACCTCATTGGAGGCCCGGAAGAAAAATATTAAGGACTGTTTAAATATTTGATATCTTAATATTCTTGAATGTGACAGTTTACCTCTTCTACTACAAAAGTAATATGCTTGCATCTGCAAATGAAACGGTATGTATGTCACAAATGAACAATCTTTATATATGTATTTTATGTATATTGATGGGAAAGCACAGATTTTAAAATATTTTCTATGATAAACAATTTCAGGCAAAAGAATAGCTGCATGGGACGTAGTTCTTGTAGCATGGGAGTTAGTTGTGGTGTCGCTTTGAGTAAGAAGCAGCTAGCTGATTGCTGTAGCACACATCCGAACCTGTCTGGGTCACTGCTAGACTGAGGAGGGAAGACACCCCGGGTGTATGCAGCACTAACCAATAGGCTTGTAGCCTGGATGGGATAAAGTAGGAAGTAAAAAGTCTCACGTCTGCGTTTTCAGAGGAGCACCAGTCTTCACGGTTGCCTGTGGACAGCTGTCTTCAGGTTCCCACTCAGACTCTTCAGATGCTCATAGCACCCTTCAGCCTGCCAAAGCAGAATCTTTAGTTTGCCAGTACAGACTCACACCAGCTTTTGTAGTGAGCTCCAGGCCTTCGAATTTCAAAGGGATCCTCCGGCTCTCTGGCATGCAGGTGGCCCTTTAGCATTTGTCCTCCTGACATTTCAGGTGCCCATTGTAAGCTTACCTTGTAAATCCATATACAGTAATACCGTAGCTCACAGAACCTTTTATTCACATAGAATGCAATTTTCAAACAAAAACGGCAGAATTTTGCTTCTGTTCACAAAATCCACAATGAAAACACATCCAGGGCCATCTTTCCCACACAAATACAAACACTACCATTTTCCCCCAAATTATAAAACAAACTAAGTTCAAGAACTGAGGTACCAATGTGTATATATATCTGTGCCCCTGATGAATTCTAGCTGGTACGTATTTTGGTTTTGGAGAATCGGTATTGTTAGTGTGATACTACCTGATGATGTGGTTTAGAAGCCTTTAGACCTACTTTGTGGTAGGATTTTAGAAAGGCTTAGAGATGCTACCTGGAAAAGCAGCATCTCCAGCTACAGTGCTATAAACCGAGTTTGAGGGGCGTTTCTGCTCAGAGCTCAGAAGACCAGAATGCTGACACAAAAAGCACAGAGAAAAAAAAAAACAGGCTCAGCAGTTTTAACTGGGAGCTAGAACTCCATTGGCATTTGGACTCCATGCCTTGTGTGTTATGCTTTGGCAGAAAATTTGTCAGAATTTTGTTCCTGCTGTGAGACTTTGAGGGAGACTGAGAATACGGGCACCAGATTAATTTGACCAAGCATCCAGGGTGTGGCTTGGGTACTACTAGTGGCTCAGAATCAGGAACTAATGGCCCAGCTGAATCACTTAAAAAGTTTAAAGTTAGTCATAAAGGGAGTTTTGGTAAAGTTGGGCACTGCAATGATAAACCAAAAGGGAGCTTGGGTGCTAAAAAGATTGGCATTAAAATGAAGCCAAATACTTTGGATCAGAATAGGAAAAAATGCCTTGAAGGTATTTGGGAGAACCAGCAAGACTCCCCACTTTGCCGCGCAAAATTGCAAAAGTGAAAACTTTGCTTTAAGAAGAGAGTACTGGAGAGCTCTGTTGGAGAAGGCCCTCCTAGGGATGGGTTACCTGGGATAGGGTTCCTCCTGCTCCGCTGTCCAGTGACCTGAGGCCTCTGCAGCAGCCAGATGCAAAAGGGCTTCCTATAAGCTTCTGCTTCTGGCAGAGTTTGGCATATTCGCATTGTCTTGATTTTACCTGCATCCAGACTGACAGGGTTGTGGATTCAGGGAAGCTTCCACTCAGGTTTTAGAAGAAGGCCTGGGAGACCAGACAGTGTGTTCTTTGGAGGCCAGTACTTGTAGGTGGGAGAATGAAGCTGAAAGTGCAGTAGAAATCCCAGAATGTTGGCAAAACCAGGTGTGTGGACCATTTGAGAAAAGCCACAAGGAGTGAGCAAACCTGGCCCAAGCCAAAGGCCTTGCAGGAGACAAACACAGGCTGTGCTGGAGGGATGCAGCCCCCAACACGTTTGGATTTCACATCTCATCACATTTTGCTTAGGCTGCTGAACACACAATCTAATGCTTGTACAACTGAGGTTTGATCCTGAATTGGTCCCATTGCTTTTTATTCTATTTCTTCTTTTTTGAAATGGAAATGTTTATCCTGTCCTATTGTATGTTAGAGGTCTTGGACTTTTTATGTCATTTACACATTTTGTCACACTTAAATGTCTATCTGCAATCTCTGAGAATTTCACCAATGCTGAAACTGTTAGGACACTGGCTACTCTTAGAGATAGACTAAATGCATTTTGCATACAGGGATGCACATTGAGTCTTTGAGGGCCAGTGGTGGAATGTTATGGGTTATAATTAGATGTACTTCCGAAGTTTCATGTGCTCATAGGTTTGGTGTTTATGAGGTGATTAAATTACGGGGTTGTGATACTCTTCAGAGCATTAGTGCACTGATGAGTTTAAATCTTAATGTGATGTTGGGAGGTACAGCTTGGCTGGGGGAAGTGGGTACGGGGAGTGTTGCCTGGGAAGGTGTAGTTTTCTGTTTTCTCTCTTGGTCTCTCACTCTTTCTACTTCCTGACTCGCTTGCCATAAGCCAGGTTCCTCTGCCACGCTCTTCTGCTTGGACCCAGCCAACTATGGACTGAAACTTCTAGAAACTCTGAGTCAAGCAAACCTTTCCTCCTGTACATTGTGGATGTTAGGTATTATGTTCCAGTGACAAAACAGTAACAAAGATTCATGGCCTTCTATTATCTTACTCTGTTTCTGCTTTTCACAGATTTTTCTCAGCAACATAGTGCTATTGTTTCTTTCACATTCAATGTATTGTACACTGTAAAAGTTAATATGCTCTCTCAGAAAGAGATAACTTTATATCAGTTTCCTTAATTAACTAATTCTTAAATGTTAGTACTACAATAAAAAATAATAGTGATATATAACAAACACAGAAATCTCAGGGGGTCATTTCATCTAGGTCAGTGATACAGTACTTTGTAATGCCTATTTTGTTTGTTGAATTTGAAGTTCTTTTTCCTTTGATGCTATTGTCAGTGCTTGCTGATTTTAAGGGTATCTGCCTTGAGAAGTAGTAAAATATTGAGAAATATAGCAATGAGCTTTATGGTGTTATGATTTCAAAGGAAATTAAACTATTAAATGACTAAAGTGTTAAGAGACAATGTGGTGTTTAATGACCTGCTCCTGTGTGTGACATCATCTGTCCATGTGTGGTGACCGTGGTCTGCATTAAATCTGTGCAACGCTAAGGTGAAAAATCTTTGATAATCTCAAGCGAACAAAAATGTTGAGCTTTTGTTGTGAAGTATCACTGAAGTTAAGTTTGCATTAAAAATAATTTGATAAAAACTTTTTACAATTATTTTATGTTCTTCAAGTTAACTTTTCCTGAAGAAAAGTTATTCTTTCCATGTTGCTCTTACTATATTATCGTAAATCTTTAAACCAAGAAACGTTGATTTTTTAGTACAACTAAAGCAGAAAATTCTGTGTTTTTGTTTTCTGATCTGTAGTAATAATTGGCAGTAATGCAGTATGAGATTACCTATTAAGTGATGAATTTTATCTTTACTTTTTTGCTTATTTTCTTTGTTTACTGAAACAAATATATGCATGATTAGCATGATTGAATATTTTACATAGTATTTCATAATTTGGTTTAAAAACTAGAGTTTTTGGTTATTTACTCTAACATTTACCATACTAATGGCAAATACTGTGGTAAACACATTGTTATACTTAATGACTACTTTAATTCAAAGAATAAGATAAATATTTTATAAGAGTTATAATGTTCCATATAATTTCATCAAGAACCTTTATTGTACTCTTTTGTAATACTCATTTATAATAGGTACTTCAATGTCATGAGACAAAAATTTCTATTCAGAGAGCTATTCTGAAGTTACTAATTCTAAATTTTCATGCCTTAGTCTTCAGGAAATGACAATTCTGATATGCCTACAGTTCCAAAACCTTTAAAGCTTTCTACCTAAAACTATCAGTGATTTTTATACTTCCTTTATTTCACTCACCCCTTCATTATTTATTATATTTTAACCACTTTTGTTTCCTACTATTAAAACTTGAGGCCAGTTAAATTTATCAAAGCATATTTGAATGAGATGAAGCTTCCATACTTGGTCAGAATTTCATATCAAAAATGTTTTAAAATCTCCCTGAACCTGAATGTACAGATTCTAATTACAGCCCAGGTAAAAGGAAGTGATGTACAGAATAAGCTGATCACCTGGTCAGCATTTTTCTATAGTCATGTTTTAGCAGCTTTCAATCTCTAATTGGCTGATGATTCAGCTGTTGTGGTTGGCTAAGTCTTAGTTGCTTTGTTAAAGAAAAAAAGCTTATGAGATTACAGTTATACATCAAGCCAAGACATGCTCCAGTATGTAAGTTTGGGCCAAACTTAGTAGTTAATTACGGATGCCAATTTAGTACGAGTGTATTTCAGTTCTTCAATAATGATAGCATGTCATCATGATAGCATGTTAAATACACTTGAGAAGGATGCAGCTTTGTGTATGTGTTCCTTATCATATCTCCATTGTAGAATGTTTATATAATTGATGAATTAAAAAGTGAATATAAAATCAATATTAGAAGAGAAAATTTCCTTTATTTGTAAGAATATTGGGTTAAAAAAAAACAATATGGGGTTCAGGTTCCTAGGATGTACATTAGAAGTTTTATGTTAACACTTTGAATGTGATTCTCATAGATAAATGTTATTTTTATACTGTATATATTAATCGGATATGTGAGACTTGTGGTGTAGGGACTATCTTTTCTTAATATTTTTGAGGGATATGATTTCTAATCTGGTATTTACATGTTATATATGAATGCTAACTTTTCATAAACTAAATGAACTAAACACCTGTTATATAAATCAAATGATACAATTCATTATGTTTAGCAATTAATATGTTCTTTTAAATTTAAATAGTGATACTGAACTCTGTTTGGTCATTCTCAGTCTTGCAGAATTTCTGCTTGATATGCCAGCTACTCTGTCCTTATTAATAATTAAAGTTACATGAGCTTGAATTTTAACTACTTTGCATGATTTATCTCAGAAGGTAAACCAAGAGTATTCTAGAAGGTATCATCTATTCCTTCTTTTTTCCACCAGAAGCAATGAAACAAATTGGTAACAAGAATCACTTAGAATTATAGCCAAGTTACACTATTTATAAACCAGCTCATAAATAAAACCCAAACCTTACATGAATCAAAACTCATAAAATCTATATGCTGTACATATCATTTTTTAAAAGTGATAGTTCAACGTAAGTATGGAATCCCAAAATGAAGAATAATACCTGAAGTGAAACAAATTTTATTTTATGAAATACTTTATATATAATTTTCTCAATGAGGCCTGGTGAAGACTTTGACATAATCAAATGAATGCCATTTGAGAAAGATAAAAATTACCCTCTTTATGTTCTGACTAAACAATTGATTTCTTAGTTAAGGTTCTAATGAATCTGTCATATGTTTCCTCTGGGCACACTTTTTGAACTCACCTAAATACATTTATGAATAATTAAACTAAGAAAGAGATGTTTTTCTAGAAGAAAATTTTGTAATGCTGTAATTTGGTGTATCTACTATGACACTGGATAGATAAAATCAAAAACTAATAATTTTATGGTTCATCTTTGAAAAGTAAAACCAAATAACATACTGTTTAGAGCTAATTCTAAGCAAAAGAAAGTTACTTTTCTGTGAAGTAAAACAAATTGAACAAAATACAATTACACAGTACTAAAATCAGGGTGCCTACAGCAAGTTGGAACTTACTAATTGTAACTTTAAAACATTTATCTAAGGTACAATCATATTCTTTAGGCTTTAATGAAATAGAATGTAAAGGAAACTTTAATCATTTAATTTATTTATTGTTATTTGAGGTTTTTTTTTTTTTCCTGGATTAGGATTTATAATGACTACTTTCTATTTGGTATCTTTGAATCTGCACTTTATCTGTACTATTATACACGTTATAGAGAGAGAAAATTGGAACTTACTGCTGCTCAAAGTCTAAGGAGAAAACAGATTGTAAATTCAAAAGCTTTATCATCTGGTTACTAAGTGCCAGCCACTCCCATTCCTACTGGAGAATCAAATATGGACATATCATCACTCCCACTTTCAAAAACTTTGTGGTAATGCCACAGTGATTATTGCAACTTCAGGGTTTAAATATTCCCCCTGGGTCAGTACATATCTCCATCTAAGGTCCTGGTGAAGAAATAGGTATGTTAAAAAAAAAAAAAAAAAAAAAAAGAAGCACTTTCTTGTGCTTTTATTTTGTTTTGTCTTCTTTAAGTTTGCTATTCTTTAGCCCAGACAGTGCTAGTTAAGAAAGAACTATTTCCAAGAACAGGACCTACACTTATCAACTACTGCATTTCTTTTCCTAGTATCAGTGTAGAATGAAAAAATAGTGAGTTGCTTCTCAGAGAAATGAGAACATTTGTTCCCAGGGATGTCTTAAAGCATCCATTCGCTCCTGCTGCTGTCCTTCCTCCTTTTTCTCTTTGAAGGAAAGGCCCTGTATGTTTTCCACTTGTCCTCTGTGTGCTAAACGCCGGTGAGGAAGTACAGAATTTTATTCAAATCCATTATTTGATCCCTTAGTTGCCTGTGTAAATTTCTGAATGCATTTCTTTAACTTTTCTTGGTTCAGGAATATTTTAATTTCTTTTCTCTTTTGGTGTACTCTTAAACTAAACTTCTGTTGGCACTCTGATCTGTTTCATTTCACAATAAATGTAAAATCCTTCAAGAACTGAAATCTTATTTTGAATTTAGATTCTTAGGAGAAAAAAGGATTACATCTCCTCAGAGATGAATGATTTTGAGTCATTTTCCACAGTAAATAAAATGTAAATCCTAAGGAGGAGTCAGATGACAGATACGAAAATGAAGTGAAACAAAAACCCAAAACCCAAAAACTGAAATGCAACCTACTGTCTGTGGCAGGCTAACGAAATGCAGTTTCTTACCTCTCAGCAAAGATCTGAAATGGGGTTCAGATATCATGGAGAAACACTGTACTGATTTAAGTTTTAGTGTATTGAAAAGGACTGCCTGTGTATACATTTTAACCTGAAGGAAGTGAATAGATTCTTTATAACTCAACATCTTTTTCTGTTTCCAGTCTGAAACCTGGGTCTCACCAGGATTTATGCTAAAAAAGAGGTTTAGTTTTGCCTGTTAGGTTTAGTCTGCAGGAGGTTACATCAAGGAGTAAAGTTAACAATTTAAATATGATCAAGGTCCCTCTTGGAAATAACAAGAGGAGATCCCTATGGTGACACAGGTTGTTCCTCATGAAAACTGAGATAAAGTTCCCCTTCTCTCAAGGAACTTTTCATTTAGTTTAAGAAATGACCATCTATGATTCAGTGTTTTGTACCATCCACATTTATTAGATTAGTGTTGTGGGATACTTTTAGAGACATCTGGCCAAAGTCACCAGCCAGAGTCAACAGTGAGAAACAGAATCTGAACTGGCAGTACCAGAATCAAAGCTCACAGCTTACTAACTGTCTGCACTTCCCCTGCATTATTTCTAAATAATGACAATAGCTTCGTCATCAAACTGTTGTGTTTCACTTGTGTTGAAACATATAAAATATTCAAGAAAGTTCTAGGATCATGTTATGTTCTAAATAGACTTTTAAGCAGTTGTTATTGGTACATATTATTGAGAAACATTCCCAGGCCCCAGGATTCTGAAAATCGGATGTAGACTGGTATAGTTTCCAGAAGACTGTTGTTTTCACAGCCACTGGGGTTGGTTATGGTGTAAGGGATGATTAAACGACTTTTTGGAAACCTTTGTTTTCAGTTATTTCAGACTAGGTAAGCATAGAGATAAAAGAAAGTATGGACTATGTAACATTATTAATTAAACTGAAAATATTGACAATATATTGGTATTAGCAAATGTTTTTAAACGGTAATAAAAATGAAAAATGAAATACATATTGCACGTAGAAATAGTAAGCTTATGTTTGTAAACATCTCTATATTTTTATGTGAATAATCCTATTATATGGAGTGAATATTCTGACCATGTAAAAATACCTGGCATTAACCATTGCCAAATGTTTTATTTGGTCAGCTTTTTAAGTTGATAAGAAAAAAAAAAAAAAAAAAAAAGAAAAGAACTAAGGTTGTTTAAAAAAACCCTTAATATTTTTGCTAAACATTTTTGTTTTAATGTTTCTATTAAAAGTGAAAAAATTACCTCAGGCGTACTTATTTGTTGAATAAGACACACTTTAACAAGATTGATATTTAAATCAAATTCAATTATTTAATGTCAATATACAGATTTTAGGATATTTGAAAGATATATATCCTCTGTGTTTCTGACTTTAAAATAAATTTTATATTCTATTACTGTGATGAAGCTTCTCTTTTAATGTCTTTCAAAGATTTCTTTTAATTTTTTTTTTTTTTTTTTTTTTGAGACAGGGTCTTGCTATGTAGTTCATACTGACCTTGAACTCAGTATTCAGTCCAGGCTGGTCTTAAACTCTCAGTGATCCTCCTGCCTCAGCCTCCTGAGTGCTAGGATTATAGGTGTGTGCTACTGCACAGGGTCATATTCACAAATACTAAAGCAAATATGTGTACATATATAAATGTGAATAATACTATTTGTACAAGTTTTAACTTTAACTTTTCAGACGTAATGTATGTGCTATTAAAATGGTAGCTTCTTAATTATGTAAAATACATTACAATATAATAGACTAGTAGAACTGCCTATGGAGTAGGATTATCATTATGTGTATAAATACAAACATTTTGAAATTTGGAAGTATGATTAGTTTGTTCTTTTATGTGCCTTTTATGACAGACTTCTGTGATAAGCACAGGTAGTTATTTTGCTATTTTTTGTAGCTTTATATGGTTATAGATGAAATGTCTCTCATGAAAATAGCTGAATTTTAGGCAGAATTATTTCCAAATGAATTTTGAATATATAGTAGTCATATAGGAGAAAACTATAAACTAGCACAATTGGAGCATAGTCTTTCTTTGCATAAATTAAAACTGTTAGTAATATGATTGTATAAAATAACCTCTTAGAAAAAGATGGCCGTGGAAGAGACCTTGAGGATATACTCTAATGTATTGGCTCTAAATGTTTTTGAAAAGTAACAGTGCACTGAGATTTTCAGTTAAAGCAGGAGTATTTGAGATCTAGAAAAGTTTTTTACCATCTTCAAATTTTTTCCAATAAACATGTGCATTGTTACTTTTTATAAGACAATTGTTATTATTTAGGGTGCTCAATTTACTCTTGAAAATTCTATAAGAGTACTTAATTTTGATTTTAAAAATTAAACTTAGAGTTAATGATCCCCTATTCCTTCTCAGCTGTATCATAGTAATTCTGTGTTTTCATCTTCTGACAAATCTGCTTTCTTGGGACCAAATGAACTCGTAGGTATGACCCTTAGGATTTATTTTTTTCTTTTTGTGAATACTTGGAAGAGAAACTGTCCTAATGTTTGAACTTCACATGTAGTCCTAATAATCAGATCACGGATCTGGCAAGGTAAGGATGTCGGCTACCATTACAAAGCATAGAGCAGGCTTCCGCTTAAGTTCTAAACCCTGCTTTTCTTTACGTGAATCACTGAAGCTTTTGCATGTTAAGATTTGATAATTTAATAAAACTTTACAAGCTTCCACGACTTCTCCAGGCTTAATAACCGTCACTTCAAAGTGCTAATTAGGTAGCAGAGAGTCAGAGATGAATGAAACGTACCATGATTCCAGTGGTACCCTTTTCTGAGAGATTCAATTCTCTTCACTGTAAAACCTTCCTGGAGCTGCTGACTCTTAACAACATGTGACAGAATTGAGTTTAACCTTCTTTCTCTTTCCTTACTATTCTTCTGATAGAGGTTATTGTCAAGATGGGAAAAAAATCGTGGCTGGAGCAAAAGGCTGGCAGCGTTTCAGCGCTGACATGCCAAGTGTTCTCTGAGTAAATTGCTTTTAGTAGAAAGGAGAAATAACTGTCACTCAAAAGTTCTTTCTGTCTCTTGCTGCGTACCACAGTACGACACTGAGTTAAGCAGTAAGAGTAGAGCAAATGGTATTTTCATGTTTCTTGGTTCATTCCTTCATTCTTATATACAGTCAGTCAACATGCACTGAATTTCTCCAGTTCTCCAGGCTTAACACTGGGGTGGAGAAAATGCCCAAACAACTGATAACACTTTTTTTTTTTTTTTTTTTTCTGTACGAGAATTGAACTCAGGACCTTGTGTTTGCCAGGCAGGTACTTGTATCATTGAGCTACATCCCCAGCCCCATATTTCTTTCTCATGACTGAAATGCAATGAGTTTGAGAGATACAGGTAAGTATAGAGACAAGGGGATATAGATTAGGTACTAAGAAAAATGTGTGAAAGGGTGGGAATTGGAATTCAAGCCACAATGTCCTGTATCTCATTAAGTCTCCACAACCGAACCTATTACCAGCTAATGTCATAATTTAGCATCTCCCAGTATACCGTAACGTTCAGCAGAGTGCCCATGTGTATCATGAATAAAAGAGTCATCCAAGTGTGGGAAATGTCCTATAAAACGAAATAGGAAAATTTACTGTGTAGCTTTACTATACATATGTGTATAGTGTGCAGATTTACTTTACAGATGTGCACTGAATTCTCAAAGCATCCTATTTATTATCTTGAAGAAAAGATCAACTGGGAAGTATCCCATGGTTGTGTTTCTCAAGAGCATTTTTGTTTTTCATGAAATGACTAGTGGTATTCTAGTTACACTGAAAATACATGGGATGATATTACTTAATAACTACTTAAGGTTTAATTCAGAGAGAAATGTTAAGTATGGCGTTGAATTTTGAGAATAAAAACATGACTACATTTGGGACAATGCCAGACAGACTTCATTTGACCCATGCATCAGTTTGCCTGTGAACCACTGTTTTCCTGTATTTCTCTTACGTTTCCAGGTGTCATGGAGTAGAGCATTAAAAGATACTTGTGCAGTCAGATATATTTGAATTCCACGTTCTTATGTGATCATTAATTTTCAGCATGTTCTGACCTTTCCTCCTCGTGTGTCTCAATTTTCTCCTTTCTATTCCTCTCGTGTGTTAAATCCTGTGCAAATTCTTTCCTTTTATGATACCAATCTGAATATCATAGAATTTTGACAGCCCTGTAACTCCTACTGACAACTCCTGTCAACTTTAAAAATTTTGTTTCAAAATATTATTTTAAGTTGACTCATGCAATATTTAATATTTTTAGGGATTTTTTTTATCCAGTGTGGTTCACTAGACAATCATCGTTTCTTATACCTTACATTGATTGATCATTTTCATTACTCAGTAGTATGTTTGCAATGAACTGTGTCTAACCATTCATCCACTTAAATTTATCTGGAATGACTGTAGTTTGTAGCTATTATAAATAAAACTGCTGTGAACATCTGCATACATTTATTTATCTGGGATTAATGTCAAAGTGTTACCTTTCTCTTTTGTATAGTAAACGAATGCTTAATTTTGCATGAAATTTCTAGTTTTACAGAACGTCTGTACTATTTTACATTCCCAGCAGCAATATATGAACCATTTTTCTTCTCCACACTGTGATTAACACTTAGTATCATCCCAATTTTTGAAAAATCGTGTGGACCTATGTGGTAGAACTTTTGCCTGCCATCTGTGATGTCTGGTTCCACCCAGCACTGAAAGAAGATTAATCGTAGTGATTTTATAAAGGTGCACAGTGATGCCATTTTAATATGAATTTCTCTGATGTCTGATGGCATTGAATATTTTTAATGTGCTTATTTGCCATTTGAACATTTTATCAATAGTATGTCTATTCTTGTTTGTTCATTTTCTAAGTGATTTATTTATTTTTAATGATGAATTTTGAGTCATCCTGATTTTGAACATTTCTAAGATGAGTTACTGCTTACCAGCTCTCTCTCCTTTCAGCTCTTTGAACACTTTTTCTCCTCTCCCTCATCTGTCCTCCATTTCTGCTAGAGCATGTGTACTGCTACAGTATTGTTTATGTCTACCCGATCAATTATTTTCCTCTTGACATTTAAAGAAACTTTTTTTTTTTTTTTTTAATTTAGAAAACACTTTAATGTCTTGGCTTTCAGCAGAGTGTGTAGGCATGGATCTTTTATGTATGCTAATTGGTTCAGTGGGCATTTTGGATTTGTAAATCAATGATTTTCATTAAACTTGTGAACTTTTAATATTTGTTTATGGTGTGTCTGCATTTTTTTTTTGCCTTATTTCTTTTGTGACTCTCATTATACATGTGCTGAGACAGTTTTCTTAGCATCCTCTGAAACTGTTTGAGTGTATTTTTAATGTTAATTTTATTGCTTCATAATATCATTTAGTATTGTTTCAGTTATTTTCAATCATTGTTTCAGTTTTTTGAATGTTTTTCTATGAAAATTACATATTTGCAATTTTCATAACAGTGAGTTACTTGTTAAATTTTACCTGTTTATCTATAGCATGAAATACAACATTTCGTTCATTCTTCCTGATGACTGTCTGAGTGTCTGTTTGGCCACCACAGTATCTGAGATGTTTTAGCACATATGAAAATGATGGTTTTAAAGCATTCTAAATTTACCACGTTTGCTCCTCAAAGTGGAGTGCTAATTTATACCCCCAAGAGCAGCAAAAAGACTCTCTCGTTTCCATTAGAGTTTGTAAAATTTGATTGTATATCTGCCTGGCTTTCTAACAGTGAACACAATTTTAAATATATGAAGTTTTCTGTGTAATCAACCCAAATGGAATGGAGAAATTACAAAGTCTACTTAGAAATATTACTAAGGGGCTCGAATATCCAGAGCTGTGTTAGTTACCTTTGCCGAGTACAATACTGAAGTTACTCTGAAATCATATAGCAAACTGTTAGTTGCACAGCAGAAAGAACCTCAGTTAGGGCTCAGAAACATCTGTGTGCTGTGATGATAGATGCATCCTTTTTCATATGAGGAATGTTTTTGCTCATCTACAAATAGATATGAAGGAACAAATAATATCTACAAATGTTAACCAGAAGGATCCTGTTTTTCTTGATTTACTTATCTGCATTTTCCATATTCATGTTTTCTCTTATCAGAGCATATTGCTGAAAGAGGTTAGAGTTTAAAAAGGTAGTTAATAGGTGGTTTAATATTAGGAAATAAAAATCAGTGTGGAATTAATTTCTTTTGCTGTTACTCCCATTTGTGATTCCCAGCCTAAGTAAAATTTGTCAAGATGATTAAGGGATAATATAGGAATATAAGAAACAAAAGCAGAAGACATCAACAGGAAGAGTAAATGTAGAGACTTGTCTTTGTTGTTACAATTCTGCCAAAGTTTCAAAGGTTTTTTATTTGCCAAGAACTCTTCGCATCATCCACTTCAAAGTAATTCCCAAATAAAAATTAAGTATTGTAAGGTGTTTTTATTTGATAGGTAAAAATATCTAAGTATCGATCAATTACAGATGGCTTGCTCAGTTATAAAATTCTTCATCTAATGTTTCTCCAAATTAAAATTTTATTACATTACTGCTCAAAAAAGAAAGCAATTTAAAGAGTGGGAATTGTTCATTGCAGTTCTATCATTAAACATTTTGAACATCTGTATTAAACGTAACAGAAGAAGTACTGTTCATTGAGATTATCTTTTTGAGCAGGCCCAAACCTAAGAAGTCTGCTAGGGAGGAGGAATTAGTAATGAATCTATAGCTGTTCCCACCCTCACTTCCATCTCAATGGAGGAAGCACTAGGATTCTGCAGAATCCTAGATTCTCCAGTCTGTGGACTAGAAAACTCATGGACGGTAGAGAGCTCCGATGCCTTAGATACATATTAGCACTGCTATGGCAAAGGCGTGGAGTGGCCTTCATTCTGTGTTAGAGCATTCTAATCATTTGAACTTGAGTAAGCTCACAGCACTGATAGGACTATTGTAATAGCCTCTGATTATGAGAACATGATTCATGTTAGATATGGAATTAATTCATTTATGGATGCTGTTGTCAATGTCTACATCAAAGTGTAATTATCTACTGAAAAAATGATTAATACAATTAAGGACAAAGAGTGGAGACAGCATTATATTTCCTGACATATTTTATAGACTGCATGTATCATTGGGTTGCAAATTTTTACTGATAACTTATTTTTGGCAGAATAACGAGGGTATAATTATGTTTATTTTGCCTAAAACACTAGTCACAACAGAGGTTAAGCTACTTTATTTTCATAAATTGAATCTCATGAAATAATTGTTTTCTTTCTCATTTATTGAAACTTTCATACTTCCTCAAAAAGAAATCTCGGCAGAATTTATAACTATCCCTAAGATAACATTTATATTAAGAATATAACACTGTTTTTAAAATTTCACAAGTTACTGAAAACATCTGTAATTAAATAGTCTTGGTAAGGCTCTAACATCTTTTTTTTTGATACCAGGGATTAAACTTACAACCTAGTGCTTGCCTGGCAGGCACTTTATGCTGCTGAGCTAAATCCTCAGCCCAATGCCTCTAACATCTTTATGACTGCCATGAAGGAATCTGTTATAGTATGTTGGTGATTACTTGTGTGTATGCATTCATGTGAAGTCTTGAAACAGAAGTATTTGATTTGTGTCTCTTAGATCTTCCAACCACCACAGCAAATGTGTACTCCAGCCTAAGCTAGCATGTAATTGAGATCACACTCACCATTTACAAAGAAATAAATTCACCAAGTACGTAAATTTTTATAAAGAAACATAAGACTTAATTGACATCACTACATTTTGACATGATACTATACGTTGGGCTAACCATCTCTGGATATAACATCACAGAAAAAAATATCGCAAGAGGCTAATATGCCTGAACCATGGAAATATTCTGTTTTTCAATGATACACTAAAGAACTAATCTAAATTGGTGTTTTATAAACCTGTTTGGTTTTAACTGCTGCTTGTTGCATTATAAATTGTGGCACAAATGATTGACACATTACTGATTATGTACCATAGGGAATGGGAGTGCTTTTTTGATAAAACACTAATGAGATCATTTAGGATTTTATTCAGTTTATTAATTTGTTAATTTCAAGCATGTCTACTTACTTAGCTCATTCTGTCTTCTGAAATTATTATTGACTAGTTGATAAGTTTGAATTTGTTTTCATTAGTAAATTTTTCAAGGGAAAGTGCCATATTTAGATCTTTAAATATTCATAGTATACTTCATTACTTTATGTGATATGACATTATTTAATATCTTTCATCTGAAAAATTGAATAGCAATGACCGAACAATTTTAATATGTAGTGTTTTCTTTTCAGGTATTTAGATTATATTCGTTATACCAATTAGCTAAAAAATAATTTAATCATAAACATCTCCCCTGGTAAGTGTTTTATCTGATGTACTGCTTTTGAGGTTTCCAAATTTCATGTCTTCTGTACTTGGGAAAGTTTTGACAAAGAATAAATCAAGAAAGGATTCACTTTCTGAAAAACATAATTATTAACTGTAATATCGAAGGGAAAAAGAGCTTTCCTTTTTGCCAAAGTTAGTGTTGTATATTGATGCCCAATTATTCATGAATTTTCTTCTGAAAATATTCATATAATTTGAAAGTCTAAATTTCTTTTTCAAGTGATTTTATTTATATCGTGAATTGAATTTGAGCTCATGAATATCTATGCTATCCATAGCCAATACAGTAATCACCTTTAGATTTATTTCATACACAGAAAATTAATTGAGTCATTCTAACAATATTGCTGCATCATACTCATGAATTTTAAAGATATTTTAAGCAAATCAATCGCAGGTCTCTTTTTTGCCACTAACATATAATTGAGACAGTATAACAAGATTTTGATTCAAATTATCTTTTCTGAAAGTGGATGGATTTTTGTTGTATTTATGTTACTAAAGAATCACAGTTATTAGAGAGTTTGAATTTGTGAAACCGAACATCTACGTTACATTCTTCATTCTTCTTAAATCATTTTTCACTTAGGTTGTACAAACAAACAGAGAAACATCTGTTGCCCAGTGAATTGTCCTTCATCTTGATCCAAAAATCAAAAAGTTGTACAAAGAGGGATGGGAGTTAAAATTCTAGAGCATCTACAGTTTTTATCCTTTAAAAATAAAATATAAACACTTAGTTTACTGTAGAATGAAAAAAATTGTCATTAATTGGTTAAAATGACTCATGTGGCTATTTTATTCATTATAATTTAACCTTGTTAAGGAGAAAATCGTAATTATAATCACAAAGTTCTGCTCATACACATGACATCATACAGGCTGGTCTGTCAGTTGCTCTGAGCCTCGGTTTACTGCTCTGATGGTGATTGTGTTCTATCCTGTGATGAGCCCACAGTTAGAGATGGAAAAAGTGATCTAACATATGGCTGCATCTCTCAACACTTCTGAATGTACCAGGTTTTCCTTGAGTTTTGGACATATTTCACAATCACCTTTGAGTTACAACAAAGGGATTTTCAAAGCATGGTACCCAGAATGAAATTTGTTTTTTATGTGACTCTCCACTGTTTTTGCATAGAGCAGCTTCAGGAAAAGTGACTTTTACCAGGAACTGTTGGTTTTACTCACCAAGCACTAGCTTTAACAATGTGGTACTTTGTCCTAATGAGGAATTTCATATGGCTTTTATCATAAACACATCAAAAATAGTAATGGCAAGTAAATAAAAAGTTATCTTTTCAATAGGAAATACCACATTTTGTTTTATATGAGAAATCCAAATGAAGACTAAAATAAAAGACAGGAAATGGGAAGTGGGTGGTAATTTCTCATATGGGGAGGGGATCAGGAGGTGAAGGGAGGTATAGAGAGGGGTGGGAAAGGAATGGAAGAAGATGTGTCATGTGCATGTACCCACTCTGCACAAGGAATGTAAGTATTATGTCGTGCACATGCGTACTAACAAGTAAATACGAGAAAAGAGCTGTGGGATACATGCATCTATTTACCGTTAACCACGTTCGTAAGGTACTTAACCTTTGAAAATTTTCAGTAGAGTGTCTTAGAAAAAGAAAGTTGCAGAACAGATAAATGAATTTAGTCGTACATCTAATAAGAAGGAAATACATGACTTTATGTAAGCCTCTCAAAGGCTATCAAATGTTATGGGGAAAAGTATTGTTTATGGTTAATAAGCGTCCTAGGAAAAAACATGAAAACATTCAATTTTTTCAAGTCCAAATTGATTTTTCCCCTAATTTCAATCAAATCAATGAAGTACAGATATATACATGAAATAGTGAATCGAAAAATCTGCTATTAAAATGCTAGCATAATAAAAAAGATATCAATAAAAAGATTTTTGCTGTTTTGAATTTTTGATGTTATATATTATCTGATTTTTCACTAGCAGAAAACTGCCAGCATTTCTATATTTAGGCAAACATACTGTGAGGTAATAATTGGAATCTGCTGCTCACTGATTAAAACAAATGGATAGTTCTAGGCACCTTTTAAAATCATGGGATTGTATTGGTATTTTTATAACTGGTGAAATGCTAGTTTAAGATGGTATCTTCAGCAAAGTTAGCAAAACATGTATACATATGCACACAAAATTATGAATAACATCTAAACCTATGTTGAATAGAACTTTAGATGTGGATTTTAGTATATTGTAAAATATATAAAATATTGTGACCTCAAGAGTAATAAGTGGCTATTCTTCCATAGAAAGAAATATTTAAATGATACCCATGGTTTTCCCAGAAAGTTATGCTTTTATTTTTGCACAGAGAAATGGGAGTCAGTTTTTCCCTTGCTAGATTTTTTTCATCACTGTGCCAACAAACGTCACCAAAACTGTCCTAAGATAACGAAAATATGAGATATGGCTTAGTGTCACAGTATGATATGCCATATTCTGAGTTTTAAATTTGTACAGGTTTGATATAGGGGAATGAAATGCCCAACCTACTATGTCCGCGAGTTCGTGTTCTCTAAAATTGAAGAATGAATTTTAGGAACAGTAGAGTTTAAGAGTAGAATATATTTATTGAGAGAAAGCAAGCTTCTGTTTGAGAGAGACGGAAGGGGTTCTGAGCAGGTCGCTAAGGATTCTGTCTTTTCCAGGGAACTTTTTATATTCTAAAACCATGGGTTTAAGGTAGGGGAAGACTGGGAACTCACAAGGCAGATGGGAAGAATGTGGGCCATAACTATAGTTAGCCAATAAGATCAATAGTTCCCATAAGATTGATTACATTAGAAACAAATGGGGAAGCCCGTCACATAGATAGCAGGCATTCCTAAGGAGCAGTGACTTTACCTAGGTAGATGGGAACTATTTAGGGTATCAATCCTCAGGATACGGGTGCATTTGTTTGGCCTTCTGTCTTGAGGCCTGGCCCACAGCAGGAGGCATCAGTCTCCCCTCAGCTGTAAGGTCTCTGCACTGGCACCATGGAGAATCTCGCCCTGTCTCACTGCCTATATTATTTCTAATTAACTCAGCTGCCTGCAGCAGGTTGTAGAAAACTAGTGACTGACAAAGTAAGAATTAAATATTTTGAAAACATGTATTCAAAAACAAAGTACAAAAACCAACTGTAAATTACATGGGTAACATAATATTAATGAAAAATAGTTTTAAAGATTAACAGGCAAGCCTAAACTCATAATAATTGTATGAATATTTAGAATCAGAAAATATACATAAGTAAATTCTTGGATGTTTTTAACAAAACATATTGAAGACTAATTTTCAGAAATTAATTCAAAAGCTCTCTAATTTGAATTCATAAACCTTAGAAAATTTACAAAGAAACCATATGTTGGTGACTTTTTTTTATTGCCGGAACAAATTGCCTGACACATTCAAAGGAGAAAAGATAAATTTTGGCCTATTGTTTCAGAGAGTGCTGTCCATAATTGGCTAATTCCAACGCGGAAATAGCCAATAGAAAGGGCTGGTAGAGGAAAACTGCCTTTCTTATGACAGCCAGCAAGCAGAGGAAGCAGGAAGACTTACAGATACTTGTGCCCAGAGGCACAGCTCCAATGGCCCACTTCTTCCAGGGTATTCCTCTTCCTAACAAGATGTGCAACTGTTGACTCATCAACGAGTTCATCAGCTGATAAGTACTGTATCTCCATGATCTAGTCACCTTCTGAAAACCCTACCTGTGCACTCCTAAGACTTTTGAGGCTTATTTTAGATCGAAACTACAACCAAGCAAAATTCATTCTTTGTTTGGCATGGATTCATTCAATATAAAATATCCATCAAGCACCGAACTATGTAATGTAATGTTTGACTCTAGATACTGTAGATAGTAAAACAATCATGCCTTGCACTCTGATGTGTGTTTCTAAGAATTACCATAGATAGAGGAAGGAAGAAAGGTTTCTATGGTTACATGCTGGCTAAAAAAAGGTGATTTTATTTTCAGCAGCGTAGGGTGATGTTGAATTGGGGAAACTCACACAAACCCACACGTTAGGGATAGAGACAGGCAGATAGGAAGACAAGTAGGTAAAGGCAAAAGATGTTCAAATAGTGCAAGGACTGATCAAAAACATGGTGTAAGCTTCAACAGAAAATTATTGTAGTAAAAGACTCACTGTCATTAATCTCCCACAAAATACTCCCTCTTGCCTTGAGTACACTAAGTCAATTTTTTTCACCTTCAGAAACCTGGAATTTCATGAATATCTTTGAGACATGATAGACAAAATTGGTGAATGCTGCTGCCAGGTGCAATCCAACAAAAAAGTAGGCTCATAAAAAATGTTATGGTATGTTCTCATCCACCTTTTTTACCAGGTCTGGCATCTACTGGCTTCTGGCTCTCCCCCAAAGTCAAAATGACTATGAAAGATCAACATGTTAATCAACTCAGTCCACTGAGGCACCCACAACAGTGAAAACTAAAGACACTCACAAAAGAGAATTTTCAGAGCTGCTTCAGAAAGTGGCAAAAATGATGGGTGTTTTTGAAGCAAAAGGGTGTGTTTTCAGGGGGGTTAATAGAAATGTATCATTTACTGTTTATTTTTTTAAAATTTAAACATTCATTGCATTTTTCAAGCACACCCTTGTAAATGTGGTCCCATGTATGCTTGGACAAGTATTTCTTTCTATCTGGCCTTCAGTTTCCTATTTCTGCATTGACCCAGCACTAGATCACTGAAGGGCTTTTTGGATGTTTTAGTGGATACTGAAGATTAGAATACAATGTTTTAGTTCTCAGTACTAATTGCAAAACTGTTGTTCCAAAGATTGGGTCTCACTTTATTTATTGAGATGTAAGAGCGAAGGCTGAAACTGGGGCATCAGGCTGGTATTTGTCCTCTTGCAGAAGACGCTTAAAGATTTTATTGAGTTTCTTTTAGTTGCTCCTTAACTTTACCTTAATAGATTCTTGTCCTGATGTAAGAAATCAGATAAGTGGAAATAAAATAATAAAAACAAATATTTAAGCAAGCTCTGGATCCTTTAAAAAGGAAAAAATCAGTCCTCTTCCTATGATATTTTGTGCTATGAGTTTAGCAACAAAATAAAGGGTAAGGAGGCGCTTGGCTGTGTGTTCTGTCTCAGCTTCATCAATTCTTGAAGGAAAAGGAAATGATACATAAGCAAGAGTCGAAGATGACCAGAGTGCCATGGTGGTTCCTAGGCCGGAGACAGCAGAAACTGGAGGCAAGAATCTTTAAGGAGAAGCTTGATTTTTTTCTCTCCCAAGGGCAGTTGAGAGAACAAGAAAGGAGTAGTTCTTAATGACTTAGGTAGGAAGAGGCGATAATTGATAATTCCAGGGATACACGCATGAATATGCAAATACGGCCTTTGTCTTTTCCTGTTCTGCTGAAATGTGGCTGACCTGGGCTGTCTGGTTAGACAGGAGGTTTGAATGCAGTAGGTTGGGATTAAGAGGGAAGAAGATTAAGTAAATCCAAAAAACTGATTGTATAACCAGTGTTTTTGGTAGGTTTTTTTTTTTTTTTTTAATTTGTTGTTTTGTTTTTGTTTTTAATTTTAATGCAAAACAACAGGAAGTGAGGAAATTGAAAACAAAACAAAGCAAAACAAAACAAAACATGAGCTCAAAGAAAAGGCCTTTGGGATTTGCAAAAATCCATCTGGGAAACTGCAGCTCATGACCTCATTCTGTGAGGTCCTCTCCCCAGTGTGGATGGCCTTCCCCTGCAGTCAACCAGATGATGAGCAAATACTTTTATTTATTCATAGAGTCCGAGGAAATACTACAATCATAGGACATACTTCCTTCATTAAATGACTGTAATCCCTTTAACATGACACTTGTAAACCTATCTAGAAATTTGCTTTCCATATTTTTAAATGCTAGGTGATGCTTATTTTCTCTTCATCCTATTTCTTTATTCCTGATTTGTCCCAATGCCTACAAGATGACCTCTTCACACTTGAAGAAAAGAAATTGTGAACAAATGCAGGGCTTTATTTCAGATAACCTAAAGTAAATGAAAATTTTTATCTATTTATACAATGAATTTGTATAAATAAAGACAGATATGATATTTCATCTATTTGATTCTCTGAATGGCTGATAGGTTATAATTATTTAAGGTATTTTCATTCATTCATTTGAAATATTAAATATTAGCCTTCATTTATATTTTGGATCTTGGACATAAAATTTCACCACAGCAGGTTCAAACTTTAAGAAATTTATGTACTTTTTCTTTCTTTAATTGAGAATATTCAGAGAAGCAAAATGCTTATTCATGTACTTTGAAATTATCACCTGAAGCGGTAACTATTAAGCTGTCTTGTCAAGTGCTGCTTGGCTTGCATTTTTAATAATATTTTGGCTACCCTGGACTTCTTGCACACTCAGACTGTGAATTGATTATAATTTTGGAGTCCACTATTCTGCTTGTTTTCACTTGTTAGCAGGATCCTACTGGAATACATGAATCAGGGCTAGGCCTCCTCTAATTGATTGAAAACAAATAATTTAAAATCCATTTATGCTTTGGTTTGGATTATAATCACAAAATAATATATTTAAGGAGACATAATTAGCTTTTTGATTTTTCAAAGAGATTTAATGCTGTTTTTCCATTTACTAATTCAAATGTTTAGTTTTGCTGTGATATTGATAACTTCACCATTTTTGCATAGATGAGGTACACTTTTGCATAAAATATTAATTAAGACATATGGCGACCATTTATAATAAAAAGATTGATACTTAAACAACTGGAGGAAGAAAATGTTAAGTAGTTAACGATAGAATGGTAAAATAGAAAGTTGATTTAGAAAATCAGGGGCTAAGTAGGGTTTATACACATTTTGAGAGGAAATAAAAATGAGATTGAAAGAACTAAGGCTTCTCATTGCACCACAATGCAGAAGTTGTTAGGCAGGATAAAGTCTTGATGCCTCTCTCTTGTGAATTGCAGGACTTCAGCAGTTTTACCTCATTAGCACCTTTTACTTCTGTCTGTGTGATATTGGCTGGAATTTTAAGAGGAGCTGTAGTAGGTCTAAGATTCATTTGCATCCCTGGTTCTTTTACGTTTTCCACATCTTTGCCAGTTGAACAAAATGAAAAAACAATTCTGTATTGAATTTAATGTCTAAAGAAATAAACTTTTATGGGCTTTATCTATAAAACTGAATGTCTAAAATCGCACATTTTAAATATATTGACAGTCAGCCTGTGTGCATTGCTCTTTGTATTTTAGGGGCATTTGAAAAATTTAAAGCAAAATATAATTGCATATAAATTTGTGTATACAGTTTCTGTATAGGTTTAATAAATTGTCTCTGTTATAAAGACATTTTTATGAGGAATACAAATTTGGATTCATTATACTGCAGGATTTGGTCATGCTGCATTGACATTCTTAAAAATGGAGTATTTTATTGAAAAAAAGTTTTTTTTTTAATTTTTTTTTATTACCAAATTGTACTTGGAAACTAATGAGAACCTTATGTGATTACTTTTTATATTTATATATTTTCTTATATCTTAAGGTAATTTCAAAGAAAATAATACACTGATAACAAGGAATTAATTTTTCCCAAAGTATAAAATAACACAGATAATATCCCATATGGGCCTATCCATACTATAAATATATAATTTTCATCTCTATGTTTTAACTGTCTGTGCATCCATCGGTAGATCTATGAAGAAATAGTGAAAATATTCTCATTTAGTGAAAATGAATTCAACAGATGGATTCAGTGAAGTAAAGATCTACTGTACTATTAATTTTAAGCAAATTGATCTTTCATATTTTATTACAGTAATATGCTATTTGTTACATGACAAAATTATATATGTTTTCAGAAGTTTCATTTATTTATTTATTTAGGGTACCGGGGATTGAACTCAGGACCTTGCGCTTGCCAGACAGGTGCTTATGCCACTGAGCTAAATCCCCAGCCCCTCATTTTTCTTTTCTACATTTGCTGTTCTCTTTCCTCATTTTTCCTTTTGAATTATACCATTAATATGGGAGCAAGGTCTCTGCTAGTTCACAGCTTTGAAGGTTCCTGTCTGTGATCAGTGAGCCCCATTGCTTTTAGGCCTGTGCGGAGGCAGCACATCATCATGGGGTGTGTGAGCAAAACTTGTCCCCTCACCCCCAAGAAAGTAAAAGAGAGCGAAAGGTGGACTGAGACCTGCAGTCCCATTTGAGCGCATTCCTCTGACTCCCTACAGATGTCCCTCTGGGGCATAGTTAGATTTTCACCACATTCTGGTGGTTACAGCATGGGAGTCAAACTGTTGGCACATGACCCTCTGGGGAGCATTATCTGATTGTAGCATCTGTCTTATGATGTGTTGATATTCTTATCTTTCTTTCTCAATATTCGTTAGTTTCCTTTGCTTTCCTTTGCTTACTTTATCCACATTCATTTTTTTTAGTATTTTAATCTCTAAAATAGATTATTTCCCCTGCTATATATAATTCATATGTATTCATCTTTGACTTAATCTAAAGTTAAGTCCTTTATTTAATTTTAAAAAAGACACTAGCAAAGAAAAAAGCTAGGAATGCGGTTCATGGAATAATATATGATTACTACGATTCCCCAACACCAAAATAAAAGAAACTTTTTTCAATATCTTTTCACTCCGCTTTGTATAGGACTCTATCTCTGTGCTCTATTTTGCGATTACAGGCATTTTCCTGATGTAATTAGTTCTTTTTATAATTCTTTGCTGTTTTTTCATCTATCTTTCTGTTCTGTATTGTACAGTGGGAAGAGATTGGAGAAGTTGATGAAAACTACGCTCCTATCCACACATACCAAGTGTGCAAGGTTATGGAACAGAATCAGAATAACTGGCTCTTGACCAGTTGGATCTCCAACGAAGGTGCTTCCAGAATCTTCATAGAACTGAAGTTTACTCTGCGGGACTGTAACAGTCTCCCTGGGGGCCTGGGGACGTGCAAGGAAACTTTTAACATGTATTATTTTGAGTCTGATGATGCAAATGGGAGAAACATCAAGGAAAACCAGTACATCAAAATCGACACCATTGCAGCCGATGAGAGCTTCACAGAACTGGATCTTGGTGACCGAGTCATGAAACTGAACACAGAGGTCAGAGACGTGGGCCCTCTGAGCAAGAAGGGATTTTACCTGGCTTTCCAAGACGTGGGAGCATGCATTGCTCTGGTTTCTGTGCGTGTGTACTATAAAAAATGCCCTTCCATTGTGCGACACTTAGCAGTCTTCCCCGACACCATCACTGGAGCAGACTCTTCACAGTTGCTGGAGGTGTCAGGTGCCTGTGTCAATCACTCTGTGACAGATGAGCCCCCCAAGATGCACTGCAGTGCTGAAGGGGAGTGGCTGGTGCCCATCGGGAAGTGCATGTGCCAGGCGGGATACGAAGAGAAAAATGGCACCTGTCAAGGTAAGACTTTGCCCGTGCATCTGCTGGGGACTTCTTCCCTCGGATCATGTATATGCATGTCCCCGATGATTATGAGCAAGTGACCTTTTACTTTGCTAATTTATGGAGATTATTTCTCTTCGAGTTTGATTTGTCTCTTCTCTGAATTTTAAAATTTCTGGCAATGATGAAGATTTAATGTTATATTTTATTGGATATACATAATTAATACTCAGAGTATCTGATTTGCAAAGTCGCCTGACATATTCACTCTGCTTTCAGAAGTTTTATCTTTGAACAACACAAACCAAGGGATTAGTGGCTTTCATCCTGTGATTGTTATCACTGCTGTTGTTTTCTTTCTACCCTTTTCTTGCTGGACAAAATTTAAATGAAATACCTAGGGGGAATTGTTTTGGCATGCTTTTAACTGCCTTTCAAACATTCCTCAGAAATAAATTCAGTCATAGGAATTTTGTAGCACAACATTTGTAAATTGATGATACTTAGTTTACTATGTTGCTTACATGTGGTTGCCATTACATGGTTGCTTTTTAAAATTTACAGATCAATTTTAAATGCATAATAAGCAGTGCACCATGAAATAAGTGTTTGAAGATAGGGCCAGTACAAAAAGGTCATTTCAAAGCAATTTGCACTTGTAGACTTTTTCTTCTGTTTTAATTTTTCTTTTAAATTGAAACTTGATCATGCATGCTTTCCTGTTCATTTGAAAATGCCCTCATTTTGCCTACAGTGTGGCGAGTTGCTCTGTTTGTCTTGGATATTTATCAGTGGCTTTCTGGAGCAGGATAGTACATTATGTCAAAATGAAAAGCAGTTTATTTGCAGAATAAAACACATTTTTTTCCTTTAAAAATTATTTGTCCTTATGAACTTGAACTTGGTTTCAACACAATGTGTGGATACTAAATAGAGGCTGGGAATTTATGTACAGCCTCTATTTATGTACAGCCTCTTTAACTAAGGAGAAGCTAAATGCTGAGCAGTCCTTGGTCCTCCCTGAAGCTTCAAGCACATTTTTATTTCCTCCTTTCATTTTGTTTATCGCACTTGGTGTTATTTTCGGGCTTGATGGTACATTAGATATGTATCCAGAGAAAGAAAACTTGGAAAATTATAAGCAATTAGGACTTTTTAAAAATTTATTCTCTCCAGAAACATTTCATATGCTAATTCTCTTTCAAGCATCAGCTCCTTTTTTACTTTTTTGAAGAGTATCTACAGTTAATTCTGTAACTCTTTTCCACGTAAAGTATAACTCTTTACTTCATGCATATACATGCCCTTAAATGTCTTGTCAGTTTGAAATTATATGTTATAATTTTCTTAAATGTTTATAACTTTGTTGGGGAAATGAATAATAATTTGGTCAGGACTGAATTATAGAAAAGTTCTAACATATGAATTTTTTGGGAACAGTTTTATTGGTTTAAAATAGGGTCATACAAAATTACAGAATCAGAAGCAGGACTTAAACACACTCTGTCAAATGTGTTTCCAGATAAAATATTGTAAATGAAAATGTTATTATTTCTGAAACTTGTTTATTAGTGCTGTGAAGCTGCATGTTCCACTTGATTGTTTACAGCATTTGGGGATCTCTGTGTCTTCAGTTGACTTCAGTCCTTGTTTGGGGTGACAGATGGTAAAGGAGGCCTCCATACTTTTAGAGGATAAATTCTGATTCATTTTATTTGAAAATAAAAATGAACCTAGTGGTACGCACATTCTAGTGGTACATAGAAAAGTATCTTGAAGGATGGGCGTTTGTGAACTGTGAATGAATGCATTTTAGGGGAAGCCTTTAGTTTGGGTTTTCTCTTCTTTCTTTGGGTGACCTGGAAAGGCAGCAGTGGAGAAAAGTTTCTAAAGCAGATGCTGTCCCAAGTCGAATTTGTCATTTCCTCCTGGTGGTAGGAAGGGCCATTTCCGGGGCCACACATCTGGAGACCACAGAAGCCACTGAATGTTGTACACGAAGTCTGTGTGACGAATGTCTCTTGGCATTTTATAGCATGTAGATGTTATGGGGCCAGCCTAGGAAGATTTTCCAATTGTGATTCAATAAATGATTGATCTCTTTGAGTGACTAACTCACTGAATAAACAAATGATGAAGGTTTGCTTTGGAGAACTTGAAAAAAGTTACATATGTTTCAGGTATTTATATATCTATACCCAATAGGTACATGTATATGTAAGTGTATGCATGTGTGTGTGTGGATGCTATATACATAGAATAAAACATGATTCAAAGTCATTCTAAGATCTCCAAATGCTACCTTCAAATCTTAAATAGGAATTGGGATTTGGAATCACGCTCAGTAAGAAAGGCATTCAGGAATCATTCTGGTACTCCTCCTTGATACTACACCCTAGTCCATCAGAAAGTGTAGACAGAAGTAATCCCCCATCAGGTCAACCTATCCATGACATTTCCTTTTGCCTCTACTCTAAAAGCGTATCTTGTTGGAATTTTATTTTTAAATACAATGAGTGACTTTCTCTATAACTTGGCTTTTTGATTATTATATATTTACTGGCTGTATCACCCAGAGAGAGATGGACATCGTGTTCTTCACGCTCAGCACTGTCTAACCACACTTCGTGTACCTCCCTGAAATTCTTTCAGAGATTTCTAACACTTTAAGCTGCATGTTTTGTCCTGGTTACCTCTCCACATTCATCTGGAAACATGCTTCCTCCTCTCCCGCGTGCACCAGTGAAGCCAGCTTTTTTTATTTCTCAAAGGCCACTTGTTCTCTTTGCTACATGTTCTTTTAAGTTTCTGCTCTTATTCCTGGGAACGTTTTACCTTCCTGTGCCTCACTAATTCATAGCTATCCTTCTAACCTGCCTTCAAAGATACCTTTTTCAGGAACTCTATTCCTGACTTGTCTGGACTAGATCAAGGCTTACTGTTATTTATTCAAGATCTTCCCCTTATAGAACTGTTGAGAGTTATGACTTTGTTGAATTATTATTTGATTAATCATTTGCCCTATTTCCATTGCATTATTCTCTCTAATGGCAGAAGTGAAGTATGTTGAAATAAGAAACCAGAAAGAAATAAAAAAGTAGGATTGGAAATTAAATAAAAAGTACACAGAGGCTGTTTTGTTGATTTATTTTATTTTATTTTTCTGTTTATCTTTAGAAAATGTCTTTCCTCTGTCTGAAAATTTACAAATATATCTTTTAAATTGATCCTCCCTCCGTTTTAAGACTCTCAAAGTATCAGGTTCCAAGTATGAAATCACGTGTGATTGGCATTTCCTATATTGTTTATTATAAACCCCATTGCAGTGCATTTTGTAGAGCTCCAAACATAGTGAATGGAAACGTATTTATAATATCACCTTCCTACATAATGGCATTTAATGCTCAGTTTCATTGATAATCAAAGTATGTTCCATTTAATTAAGGATGTAACTATATGAAGCAGCTGAAATTTGAACACATATATTATGCTTATCACACGTGACTATTTACTGAGTCCATGGTGGAAGGTGCCCTGGTCACTGCTGTCAGATCATGTCCATGTAAGCATTACATCTTCGGGCATGCTGCAGTTGACCTAAGGCCTTTCAGAGGCTAAACCTTCACTCCAGGTTCACAAAGCCAGAGCTCAGTAACCATCTGGCCTTAACGTAGGATACAACCTAAATACAATTCAAGCGTTTGGGATAATTTAGCAAGTTATGATCAGTCACCTTCAAACAACAACTTTCTCTCCTTTAATGCCTATCAAGAGAAATAGCCTGCCTTACCCATAATAATCTGGCTTTGGTGTGGTGCTAACATAGTCTGGTTTCTAGAGTATCAATTTAAAATATAGTGTAGATTAATTTTTGCAAGCTACACTTATATAGTTAAATTTTCAATAGGACACTTTAAACATACTAAATTACTTCCTTCAAATATTTTTATTTTCCAGAAACAAAGTCCCAAATCCATGCATCTAAGTGTGTGGCTGTATTTCTTATTTAGTGTTATTTGTAATTAAATACATGTTATGTTTTTCCTCTTAAGACTCATGTGAAATCCTTTTGGAGTATAAAATGGTTAGCAAAAACCCATTTTGGAACTTTCTGCTTTTTATTGAAATGAGTGTGTTTGACAGGAGTAATTGAGTTCACATGAATCAAATGTTGCCTGCTGAGTCCTCTTGTGATTATGTTGCTGACTTACTCGATGCAAGGCAAGACCACTAATCTTCATCATTTGCTGCTGGGATGAAGGAGTAATGTGAAATTAGCCCTTAGATAATTATAGTTTCACTTATACCAAATGGAAGAAAGAGATTTAGATCGTGGGTCACTGCCAAAACCAGCCCGAGTGAAGAAGGTAGATAGTGCATGTTAATGTACAGGGTAACGGAGGTTAGGTATCAAGGGCTGCGGGGACAAAGCACTTATTAATTGTCCAGCTGGGAAATGATTGCACAACAAAGAAAATGTAGTGAAAAACCAAATTCAAAAATGAGCCTTGATTCAGAAACTGGACAGATACAGCAGGTGGTAATGTTGTGGGTCATTCATACTGCTGGTGCATATTTGTGACTGAACCAAAATCGGTGGGAAATGTGTATTAGGTGTTCATGTAATTATGTGTCCGAGAGCCTAGTTATTTTTAATTAGACATACTAGGAAAAAATAAAAAAGGTTGAACATTCCGTTCTGCTTGTTATATTATTTTGTGCAACAAAAGGAAACCAGTTTTAATTTCAAAATTTGAGCCAAGGTTGGAGATTATGGAAATACAGAGAATTAGCAGTCACCAGAGAGGGGCGGAGAGGGAGAGGGAGAGCCTGCTGCCCAGGGGACGCACCACCACCTGGAAGTAGTCAAGTCCGCTTGTCCACATGCATGAGAATACTAGGTCATATTCTGCTTTTGGTTTTTGTTTTCTTTGTTTCCAAATCAAGTTTTCTCAGTGTTGGCATAATTGATATTTCAAGGTGGACTCTTTTGCGCTAGTGGGAGTGCAAGAGACTGTTCTGTGGGAAATTCAGCAGTTCCTGGATCTCTAACCAGGAGACGCTACCTCCCAATGAAACCAAATGCCTTATTAGAACAAAGTGACCACTCACTGAGACCTACTAATCCAAGTTTCTTCTGTCACCAAATGAAAATGTGCCAGTGAAACAAACAAACCAAAAAATATGTGTATGAACTCGCTAATTTTGTATGACTGATTATATTTCTTTAGATTCTGAAGAACATGTAATGATACATTTTGGAATGTGCCTAATTTGACTTGAATATGATAAGAAACAAGTGTTTGTGACAGGCAGCATACTCTAGTTGAGCACGTAGATTCTCAGTAAAAATGCCTGAGTTCGAGTTCTATCTTTACCATTTACCAGCTCCTGAACCGGCTGGATCTGTTTCCTACATTTCTCATTTCTAAATACCCCATAGCAATCTTATGAAATACGAAAATTACTTAGTGTTTATCACATTTGTATCTGTTTTCTTGCATTAAAAATAAAATGTTTTACAGAAATATATGTCTCCTCTGATAAACCATAGGATAGCTGTAAGTTAGAAAATTACTTAGTTTTCTCTAAATAGGTATGTAATTGAAGTTTCATGTATTAAAGGATAATCTTACATTTTTATTCATTTGGTTAACAAAATAATGTAAACAGTAATGAATTTAAAGATTTTTTTCTAGAGCTATAATATTGGTAAAAGTAGTTAATATCAGGCTAAATATGATCAATCATTCATCTAGTTGTTCATTAAATGGGTACTTTGTCTTTCCTGCATGATAGGTTATGTTAGCAGCGCAGCAAGTTATACATGGTAACTACCCATGAATTCGGCTGTAGTTATAATTTGTGAGAAATTTAGGGAAAGCTGGAAGCCTGGGGAGGGAAAATGCCAATGTACATAGAGCAATAAGAAAATGCCTCCATGTTTGATGTGTAGGAAACAGCTTAAAAGTCAAAAAGAGTGTCAGGCAGAGAGCTAGCTTAATACATTCACTCTGTGGATTTCTTCCTAAAATTGTACTTACTGTCAGTGTACATGCATGTTTAAATCTGAGGAATGAAAGACGCGCTAATTCCTGGATTTCCTTCTGCTCTGGTTTGTGTCTACTTGCTCTCCCACGAGGTTTCCAGGCTCTGAGGTGGGGACCTGGAAGGTGGTTGGGTGCCGGGCACACAGCTGACTTGCTGGTAGCTGGGGTCTGCTCAGTGCAGCCTGCCGGCTAGGCAGGACCCAGAAAGCTTTGCTTCTCCACAGTGCCTCCTTTCACTCTGTCTCTGCCTCCTGTCCCATGTCTGAGCAGCTGTCCCCTGCCCTGCTGTGCTGCCTGGAGCCACCTGGCTGTGTGCTGCAATCTCTACAAACTGGGGGCAAAGGAAGATTCCCCACCTTTGAACTGTGGGTGCTGGGCACCATATCACAGTGAGTAGGAAGGTGCCTAAGACACTGGGTAAAGTCACGGCTCTTCTAATGCACGTTATACCATCTCAAAGATAAACAGTACCTTACAAATAGGACCAAGTACATTTACTTCAAACATGAAAAATGCACTTTATGGGACATTTTGGTTATTTGTGTATAATTAAAATAATTGAAAACATGAAAAAAACTTTTTATAGAAAATTAAAATTTCATTGTTCCACTAATGATTGATAACTACCTACTCTTCTCGTATATATAAATAGAAAACTAGAGTTAGCTGGCAATCAAATAAAGGACTCAGAGAACCAAACACCCTGGAAATTTTTCTCGTCAAACTCTTTAACTTTGACTTGTACATTCACTTTCTTAGTCTACAGAATACTACTAAGCGTTTCAAGGTTGCATATATTTTTAGGTTAGAAAAATACAACAAATAAGTGCCACTGTCTACTTTTATAGTAGCAATAATAAGTAGTTTGTAAATTTATTTTGGGAAGGTCTGTAGGATATTTTATAACTACGATGATATATTCCATATTTTAGCACAAGTGAATTTATCAGTAATGGCCTTGAGCTCCATTGTGATCATGTGGCTGGAGAATTACTCATTGTATTTTATGTTCTGATGTCTCCTAACTGTGCAAAATCTTCTTTGCATTAAACATTTATTAAAATGAGATTCATTTGCGAAGCTCCTTTTATTATAGTAAGTTTTGATATAAATATTAGGAAGATATTGTAATGATTAAGATCTCATGAGATCAATACATGTCTTAACCTTACATATCTTAGTTGATAAAATTAGTAGTTTAAATTCATAGCATAGAAATATATTGAGAATCTAAGATATAGCCCTTTTATTTGGCTATTTGCTCTTTTTCTATTTACTGAGGTACCAGGAAAATGACACATAAAAAAAACTGATAACAGAAATTAGTACACCTGTCATGGGGAACAATTTTTGTATCGTGAAATTCAATGTGGAAAACTCCTTGAGTATGATTTAGCAAAGATCCTAGTACTGGTTCTAATCCTAAAATGTCAGTAAAATTTCAGAAACTAAATGCATATGATAAGAAATAAAGTCATCAAATAGATGTCAGACACTAAGAGAGATTTGAGGAAAGCATCAGGAAATATTTAGTTGGGGAGTAAATGACGGGCCCTGGCTGTAAGGCGATGCAGACCATAGTTCAGGCCTCAGACTTCCATGGCTGAGCTGTGCAAGTGAGATGGAATTACAGAGCTAGGCAGCCCTGACTCCCTTCTCCATGAAGTGTCACAAGCTGTGACACACACTCCAAGATATGTGCACCAGTGCTGGTTCTGCAGGCCTGTCACAGTGATGCAATCCGTGGCACTGTTACCCCATGGAGAATCCCAGCCCTCATCCCCAAACACTGCATCTGCACCTACATTTTAACATCAGCACTTTATTTTTTGTAAATTCAGTGTAAATTCAGGATGAACAACAGATATAAAAGATTTTTGCAGCCAACACTTTTTTTTTTTTAATTTAACAGATCAGAAAACTGAGGTAGAGATGAATTAGGATCATGTAGCTATATAAACTCAAGGAGAAACATATTTACCCCAGTCCCTTTGTATATATGCCAAAATTTTGTACTTTTCCACTTTTTTAGAACTAGCACAATAATTGTATAGCTAGCCTCTTCTTAAAATATTCTTCAATATAGTTTTAATATAGATTATATGAATTTTAATAGTATCTTTCAATACTGACTTTAAAAAATTCTAATTATATTTTTATAGGAATCATTCACTTTATTTTTCTATCATAATCATAAATAGAAAATAATTTTTAAATGAAGGATAAATCAACAATGGAAAATTGGATAAAAATTGCAAATGGTGGTGTGCTAATGATTCCTACTTATGAGTTTCTGTTTATTTTGCCTCTTTTGAAGGTGCTGGGTTTTTTCCTTACTTACCCTGGGAATTCCTTACAGAACTTAGAATTTTCTGTTAGATATATAATATCAGGACCTAATTCTTTGCTTCTGAAGATTTATCATGCAACCAGTTATGTTGCTGATTCACCAAGTGAGGAATTCTGATTCCATTTTATGATGTTGATCAAGTTTTATTTTATTTTTAAGCTTGCCAGGTAATGGGAACATGCAGGTACAGATTGAGCTGTGATATTTGAGATTAATACTCTCTGGTTTGAGGTGACCAATGAATTTTTACACTGAGGAAGGCCCTGATTTTGATCCGTAAAGAATATGAATTCTGCCACTTATCTGAATGTCACTAGGACATAAACTCGTTTGTGCTTTCCTGGTTCACATGGGCAACTTATTTTATTCAGTGTCGCCTCAGAGGCATAGCAAGCTCCCCAAAATTGCAGGTTCTCTGACGGCCTTGCTGCTTGGTAGAAGGCTGTCGCCTTTCCTCCTATATCCTGGATTGTTAAATCCTAGCTTCCCAGTAGCCCAGCTCTGCCCACCTGACCTTCGAGGTGCAAAGCCGAGCTCTGTCACCACCAGGCACACGGGGCTGGGGCTCTTGGTTCTTCTTGTTGTTGACTGCATGTCCCAGACACTTCTAATTTGTTAATTTTTCCTTTGCTATCCCTGAAAACATAGCATAAACCTCCAATTTTGTTTCATTTCATTAAGCAAGTCTAATAAATTCTAAGTTCTATAATTTCTCTTATATAAAATGTGAAATGTAAAACATTTCATTTTGAGGACTTATTGTGGTCCTGTAAGAACATGTAATTAGTGAGGGATGCAGAATTCTCTCATTTCAATCCCCTCAGTACTAAATGCAAAAATAGGCATTATTTCAAAAATCAAAGACACACTTCATATATATTTTAACAACCATCTTATTTTGCTAAATATCTAATATGCAAAAGTATTAGTTAAATTGTTTGAACAATGAGGGAAATGAAGTAACTTTCTGTTTTAGCACACATTGCTATTTTAGCACTATAAGGAAACGTGTATAGGTACGTATAGTTTTCTTTCTTCTTTTTTTTTTTTTTTTTTTTTTTCTATTTTCTGCAAGGAGTATTAAATCCAGGATGACGTTAAAATCTTAGGGAAAAATATAACATTTCCTTTTGCCACCTTCTCTAGTCACAAATTCTCACATTTTCACAAAAAGTAGTACCTTTAGAATTAATTTAGGCACAAATACATTTTGATTTTGAGAAAAAATGTGAAAGTTTCTGAAAATCAGTGGAGACTATTTTATTTAAGATAATTTTAGCATACAGAATTCCAAGTGATACTGCACAATTAAATGTTATATCACTTGATAATTCAATAATTATAATTTAAACTATTTCATCTGTATCAAAGATATCAAAAGACATGAATTTGGAAGTAACTTATTAATTCTTTATAGCCACTAGATCAAGCATATTTCTTCATGAAATCACAAATAGAAATAAAATACCAATGGAAATTTTGATAAATTTTGATATATCCCATAGGCTGTCTATCACAATAAAATAAGTAAAACACAATTATGCTTCCAAGCAGAATAAAGAGTATTTTAATTTCAGGGGAGAATAAGATAATGTATTTGATTCTTTTTGCATAACATGTTTCATTGTCTTGGTAGAAGTTTAACATGTAAGTTGGCAAGTTGAGGACAGCACATTCACAGGGAAAATGAAATTGGAGTCAAGGCTAGAAGATGGAGTTAATATGTCTAACAGCACATCGCTACTATATTTTAGACTTAGGGGTAAAGTAGTTCCTTTAACTTTAAACTCTTCTATTTTTGTACTTTGTACAGTGTGTACTAATCACAACTCAAATCACAAGAACCAATATGTGGTTTCAGTTACATATAGTATGATAAACATGATTAATAGTACCTCTTTTTAGGCTTAAATATGGATTAATAGCTTTGTGTTTGTTTCTTCTGTACAGATTAAGTTCCTCTACCTCCTGTATGGTTTAGACTTGAAAAATTTACTTCATCACCTTTGAGGGGGGCATAAAAACCCTCTATTAGTTAGAAAATAAAACCAAGTACAGTTTAATATCTGTCAGTCTTTTTAGTTGAACTTTCTGCCTACATAGAGAGATTATGTTGCTCATCAAAAGTAAATATGCCTTGGACTGAAAGTTTATAATTTTAGCTTTGAAATTGTACCAAAATATTAGTCCAGAAAGACATGCCAGTTATCAGAAAGCAGGAAAACATGTAGCCACTAACTGCGGCATAAATTGTATCATTAACAATAATAATAAGAAGAAGAATGTGTCTTGTAAACATTCTATAATCTCTTAACTGGTTTTCATTACATGAAAACGCTTTCATATCCTTTATTATTTCTAGTCACAGGTGTGGATCATATCTTATTCAGCATTTGAGTCTCTTTGGTGTTGAAATATTTTGTCTGCGTATCAAGCTGACCTATAAAGTTACATCTATAAAAACCAAAGTAGTTTGTTGATTTTTTTTCTTTTCATTTCTTTTTGAACTTAAATAAATCTTACTTGTTTGAGTACTATGGAGGTATAGTTCAAGGAAGAAAAGAAAGAAAAGCCCAGTTTGGGAGAAGTAACAATTAGAGCAGATGATAATTTGACTGATGGATAACTCCATTTCTTTGATGGAATTATTAGCAGGAATCAGACTTGGAGAATAAATGCTCCTAAGTTCCTGCTGCGTGATTGTAAAGGAGAATAATAATACACTATTCCATATGCATAAGGGGTTTTCCTCTGATGAATTCAGTGGGCTTTGTAAGGATTCCATTAGGACATTTCTATAATAAAGAATCAATGTTTTATTTTTCATTTTATGTACTGAAAAAGGCATCTGATATAAATTCACCAGTTTCCTGGTATTAGTCTCATACTGCTTTCTCCCATTCTAACTACTTTTTATGCTTCATCACCTGAAAGTGACATAATTACTCGATTCTGTGAAAGATTCTGTCCATGTTCACCTGTTCTCCATATTTTCTAATGCTAAGAGGTTCCTTTGTTAAAGCT
This sequence comes from Cavia porcellus, assembly GCF_034190915.1. Lineage (NCBI taxonomy): Eukaryota > Metazoa > Chordata > Mammalia > Rodentia > Caviidae > Cavia > Cavia porcellus. Next base: position 40,717,656 of record NW_026947513.1, on the reverse strand, counting down.
AAACTGACTTGTATTATTTATTTAAAATTATCGTTAGAAGGTTTGGTGTGGCGTCTGTTTTTGCTCTCTTGGTTCAAGCATGATTTAATATGTCAACACTGGTTTGCTTAACAGCTTTTGATTGTCTTCCATACTTCACTTAGAACCATGCAGTCTCCTCTCAAGCATGCTGCTGCCCAGATAAATGAAATGTCATAACAATGAGGGCTCCTTGTTTAGTGACAGCAGTAGCTTTCTTTGACACAGTCGGTGGGGTGAGAAAGAATTTAAACAGTAATAATAGAGTAGAATTAAGTCAGCTTCGTGTTCTTTAGGCCCACACAGGCAAGTGGCAATGGAATAATGGACTAAAACTTGGGCGGAACTTTTTACATTTTATTTAGATGAAACTGAATTTAAATCCAGAACAAGAATCTCTTTTGCAATATGAGTGAAAACATCAGTTAACAGTTTCACCGAAATAACTCTCAAAGATACCAACTCATTTTTTAGTTTTGGTTTCTTCACACATTATTGCCAGTCCCGATTGTTAGAGGTACATGGCATTAGAAATTGATTAGAGTTAAGTGAAATAAATCAGTTTCACTCCAATATGGTAGATGGTCCCCTTTGCCCTGGATATGTTAAGGTTTGTTTTGTTGCTATGAACCTCGGGTCTATTTGAGTAAATATTTCTCAAGACTTTGAGAAGTGTGCATTTGGCAATTTTTACACACAGTAAAAGGCTCCACGTGAAGCATGCTGGTGCTGATTTTAACCATTCATTGAATATTTTTCTGCCTTCTTCAGCTGTCTATTACTGAGGGAGATGTTTTGAAATTTTCATTAATATTTGTGGACCTTCGGTTTCATGTTTTGTCTTATGGAGTTGGGTATATTGTTTAGTGAAATATGTATTAAGAACTATTAGGTCTTATTGGATAACTATCTTTTGCATCTTTTTATAATCATTGTAATCCTTGTTTACTTTGAAGTGTAAACTGAATAGAGTCAAATTAATATAGTTTTAACATGATATATTGAATCATTGCCGCACTATCCTCAATATTTTTATTTAATCTATTTTATGGTTATCTTATATTTGTTATTTTTTAAAAACACTTGCATACTTTTCAATTGATAAAAAGTACAGAAAAGCAAATGATCCATAATAAAATGTTTCTCATATCTTTCACAATAGAAGTTTTGTTTATGATATTAAAACTGGAGTTACTTTTTAATCACAGGAGCCTCATGAAGCGTAGTACTTAACTCCAGGAAAATTCTCAGTGCTGGTTTGTTCCTCTTGTTGTTTTTGCCTTGATATTTGCTGACAGTCCCTCCAGTGTATTGGGTGGTGTCCTGCTCCTTGGATTTGAGAAGCAGAGTGTGGACTGTGCTCGGTGTTAGGGGTCCATGCCAGGCTGGCTGCTCAAGATCAAGATCCGGAGATGAAGGAGCTATTTTGCAAGTTTTTCTTTGCATAAGTGGAATCATTACTATTTGTTCTCCACTTCACAGAAAAATTAGACCAACAAGGCACGTTTCGGTGATTAAATATGTGTTACAGGAGTGATGAGATAAATGAAAAACCTGATCAGGAACTAAAGGAAAGAGAAATTAAGCATTCATGAAACAGACAGTTTGGTGAATAATCTCAGCTTTAGAAAGATATGATGAAGGTGAAAATCCTAACTGAGAGCAACCTGTCGTTATTAAGAAGAGGCTGGCTAGAGTGTTCCCCTAATCAGATCTCAGGAGAGCACAAGTTATTTCCATCTCATGTTCTAAAAGAATGGAAGTAAAGTCAGGAGAAAAGGACCTTGTTCCAAGAAAATACATACAAGTAGGCCAAAGGGAATAGTTTGATTTTCAGGTGCAGTGTGAAAAGCTGTGGTACACAGACTTAATAGGAACCTCAAAAAATAAGACATAAGTTTCTGAATATCAAAATCATCAGAATATTTTAACTGGTGAGATAAAGCAGGAAGAAGGGTTGACATCTATGCAAAGAACAGTTTCATGCCTGCACTGTTAAATGTTTTATTCATGTTCTCGTTAAAGCTTGACAACATCCTATGAGGCAGTTTCTGGGGCAATTGAAGCTCAGAAGGTTAATTTTACTAAGATCGCACCAACTAAAACTAGAAAGTGGCAAACTGACATTTGAACCCACTTTTTTTTAAGTCTGCATCTTTGTCCTTTACGTTCTCTGTTAAAGTGCACTTAAGATCCACTTAATTATGCCACCTTGACACGAGTCCCCTATGAACTCAATCTGTTTTCCACGTGAGCTGTCATCTTGTACACAAGGGACACACCCCGGAGAGACCTAGAACCAAGAGAGGACAGCATGGGAAGGTTCTGTCTTTATTTTCAGGCCTCAAACGGAGGAAACGGAAGGGAAATTTAAGGTGGCTCAAAAGAAAGAACAGTGCTGGCTTGGAAATGGAGTGGATAGGAAGGGCTCGCTGAGGGAGGAAAGCCAGGCATGGGATTCTGCAGCTCTTCCTTTGGGCAGCTTTGCCGCATAAGTGGGCTGTGCCCATAGAGAGAACACCTAAGATATGCTAGATTTTCTATAAGGATGTCTGAGAGACAGAGGAAGAATTTTACCAGTGTATATATTATGTTGAACAGAAGTTGTGCCTACAGGTTAGTTTATAATCTATTACTGACCTTTTTTGTGTGTTTTGCATTCTTATGTAGTTAGGTTATTTCTTCTTCTTTATTTCTATAAAAAGCACAGAGTCACTTTTAAAATATTTTGGCGTCAGAAGTAGGGAACTGTCATTTTCTTCAAGTTTTGTGGTGCTTATTAAATTATTATTATTTTTTTTTTTTTGTTTTGCGTGGGGTATGGTGTATGAGAAATAAAACAAATCTGTGCCATGTAACTGAGGGAGGCCACTTTAGCAGAATTATGCCTGAGTGAACCCTCTGCCAGGCTGAACCTTTGGAACTATCTTCTCCACAATGAAGAGTCCAAAAGATTCTGCACCTTCCCACCAGTTAAGAAAGCGCACATTTTTCCGACTGAAAGAGACTTCTGCTTTGAGGTAATTTCATGTCATTTTTGACAGTGGGATATTGAAAAGATCAGTAAACAGAACAAAACATTATAAAAGCCAAAAAAAAAAAAAATCAGCAGATATACCCACAAAACAGTTCACTGGAAATAATAATTATTTCTCTGTTGTCTGGTCTAAATTAACCGCAGTCATCCTGATAAGAAAGGCAAATTTTCTCTGTTGTAATGCAAGAAATAGAACTATTGTAGAGGAGAAAAGTAAAGTTCATTTATGTGTTTTTAAACTCAGCTAAAATTTAATTATATAGAAAACTGTTTAATCTTGACCATAACTTTGCTAGATATATGTTGTTTCGATTTCAATCTTAGGGAAATGGAGACTAATATTGATTAAATATGATTTTGAAGGGCCCTCAAAAATAAGTTTAAATCATAGTTTTGTGAGGCTTCAATATATAAATTAATTTTCAGAACAAAATGTACTAATTTTATCTAAATTATCAGAATATATTGCATTGTATTTTTAAGATAAAATGGTGAAACTAATTTATTAGAATTACGTTTATACAAACAATATAAATGAAAGTTAAGCATAGGGAAGATAGGAATAATGTGAAAAAGCTAGTAACTCCCAATTGCTTTATACGGTCAGACTCAAAGATCAATATTTGATAATTATAGACTAGGGTACATTATATTTTAAAACTCAAATGTCCCCCAAATATCTCATGAGTTCAGAGATGGCTTTCTTGAAAGGCAATGCGTGATGAGGAATCTAATATCAGTTATGTGTTAATCCACAGATGAGTTCAGAGCTTGGTTCGCAGGGTTTTGAAGACTGTATTCCTGACCACGACACCTTCCACACTGCTGGGCTCCTGCCTTTTTCTTCTTGCTGGGGCTGTGGCCCGAGCGGCTTTCTCCACCACACCTTCCTGCAGAATGTTTGTGTTCTGGAGCCAGGGACCGTGGTCTGAAGCATCTGACACCTTTAACCAAAATAAATCTTTTCTTCTGCAAGTTGTGTTCATCAAGAAAAGAAATTATTTCATCTATTTTTATAAGTAGTTTGCAATTCATAGCAAAAGACAGTGGTTTTTTAGAACTTTTACGTTTATAAATACTGACTACAGTGAACATTTCATATTTCCATATACAAAGCATAAATACATTCAAAGGTAAATATATTCATCAGTAATTTCTCTCTTCATGCTAAACATTTTATATATATTGGTCCTGGTGACAAAAGATTTGTTGTTTTGTTTATATTCTGCCATTTCTTTTTCTCTACTGCTAAACTGAATATGATCTATATTAACTCTTAAGATTAACAAAAAGACACTGAGGATATCTTTTTCTTGTTAATGTTTTATTTACCTTGAAAACATGTAAAGTTTGATTCCTAAACACAATTTAAAATGAGGTGGTTGTTTTTATTTTTTTCTTCAATTCTCAGTATTATTTTTCAAAGCCACTTCATTTTCACATTATTTTAATTACTTCTACTTATATATTTTCCTTTTCCTATTCATTGTGAATTTTCTTATACAAATTCATTTCATTTATTTACATGCATTTGTCTCTTGAAACAATCTATAATTAATTCTATAAAAGAAAGTGTTTCGCATGTGCCTAGTACTTCTGCCTTTTTCTTCCATGAGATGGCACATGGTTTTGTTAATTCTGAACCCAAGGACAAAAGACAACCATGTATATATATTTTTTCTAGCTCATAGGTATTTGTTAAGTATACATCAGAATTTCTCTGTAAAATAAATCCATCATTTTTCTGTCATTGGAGATGATCCTCCCTCTGTCTCTCTCACACACATGCACACACACACACACACACACACACACACACACACATACACACACACACTTGCTATGCGTGTGCAGCCTATGAGTTCCACACCTTTTAAAATTTTATGGAAAAACAGAAAAGGGTAAGAAGAACAATAGTTTAATAGAATAGGGTGAAAGCCTGGTCTGTTTGTTCAGAGTCTCTGCTCTTAGCTTCTGCCCCATATGGGGAGCCAGCATGCTGCGTTTTATAGGCTCTGATGTCATCATTTCTACAAAATTTTCTTGGCTTTCATATCAAACAGTTAAGTCATTTTAACAGAAAAAAATGATTGTATATATAATTAATTACATGAGATAAATATTTAGATAAAAAGACTTAGCTATGGTATTCCAATAAGATGTTCTGCTGTTTAAAAATTGCAAGAACACTTAGGTACTTGATACTATTTTTCTCCTAAAGACACTAAATCAAATACAAAGCATTCCCATTAAAAATGACATTTACAGACATGTGAACTGTTTAAAATAAACACGAATGGCTACAAAGTAAGATAGTAATGGTTTTACTTACCGCATTAATTTGAAGGTAGTAGACACCTTTTCCTATTAGGTATTCAGTATCTATTCGTTTTGGTTCGCCTTGTTTGCCCTGGGCTCTGAAACCTGCTGTAGGGATAGTGTCCATGTGCATTGTCACACGGAAGCGCGTTTTGAGGGGCTGGAGCGTGGTGTCACACCATCCAGAATCAATTTTCACCATCATGTTATGCAAGTGCCTTTGTGAAACAGGAATTTGAAATACATTTTTATTTTAAGGGTACATTAAATGATAGTATAAAGCCGTTGGTTAAAACTTTCGGGATTGGTGTTATCTTAGGGCATCACTCTGACTGTCCATCCACTTGTGATGTGGCTCTGATGTGGCCCGTAGATGCTAAGCCAGGCTAACAACAGGTAGAAAATGCAAGCACTTGTGTCTCGCTTACATTTCCTTTACCTTTGCTTTATTTTCTTTACATCCTATTTGGAAAATTTGATAATGTTGTATTTATTGGCAGTAGTTGTTCATTAATATTGGTGACATATACATTAGTTCATGTAATTTAAATATTCTCAGGGTACCCGTCCATCACAGAAAACAGACAGTGAAATTATAAACTAACATTTTCCGCAGAAGGATGTAAATTTCAGTGAGCATAAATCATTGTTGCTTTTTGTAAACAAGGGTAAAGTTGTGTCTTGAATAAATTTATATACACACACACACACACACACACACACACACACACACACACAACTTCATGCTTGCCAGGCAGGCACTTGTGCCACTAAGCTAATCCCCGATCCTGATATGGTTATATTTGAGAAAGTATTTTCTTTCCATGTTTAGAATATACCTTGTCCACTAAGTGTATTTGTCACTTTAAACCAAAGAAAGAACTTTGGATATATGAATTCAGCAACAGAATGATGTGGTTGAGAGTTTAGCTATTTCAACCAAAAATAGTATCATTAACATATAATACCACTTGTTCATTTATACTTAACAAAATATATGATGTGTAGTATATGCATTTCTGTCTATAGATGCTGATATATTTAATCTGTCTTTTAGGAAAATATATACTGTTAAAATATTTCTTTCCTTCCTGTGTTCCATGTGAAAAACAGCTAATATATCTTTGTCACTTTGAAAAAATCAAATTTTATGTGGCCTAAAAGGTGATAGGAAATATGCTGGACCACATTGAAATTAGCCTGATTGTTCTATAATATCTTCCTGGAGTCCAAGGTTAATTAGTACCATAGGCGATATGCATTATTCATCACTGCAATCAGGTTTTATTCTGCTGGGTCTTTACCAACTGCAAATTATTTTTCTTTTCCTAAGAAAACCTTGATAAAGTATTGTTATATTTAATTTTACTGAATTATATTGGTGACATATACATTAGTTCATGCAATTTAAATATTCTAAAGGTTCCCTTCCATCACAGAAAACAGACAGTGAAATTAAAACCTAACGTCTTCTGCAGAAGGATGTAAATTTCAGTGAGCATAAATAATTGTTGCTTATTGTAGTTTTTTATGTTTTACTTTTAAAATATTTTTTCTCTATTATGTAGAAAAATACTTTCTTTAATAGCAATAGTTTATCATTATTTAAAATTATTCTTACTATTTATTTCCATTCTCATTGGAATAAAACTAAAAGAGATTTTTTGTATTTCGTTTTTTTCTTAGGAGGAACAGATACAAGTGGTCTGTAGCTTAAGAAATTTTTAAGTTAATTTAATGAACATGGATGTACACTTACAAATAAGCTTATATGTCTATTGACTAACAGTTTAGTATGAGTTTTTATTGTGCTGTTAAAAGCCATGTAAGAATATCTTGTCTCAAGTATAGAAAGTAAAACAAAATGTCAAAAAAAAAAAACCATAGAAATCAGTATTTATTATGTATATAATTCAAAGTTGCAGAACCAGAGGGTTGCTAGGCGGCAAGTTATCCCAGTGATATTTTATGTCACTGCAGACTTTTCAGAAAATATAGATGGAAGACTAAATGTCTTTTTTTCAGAAATGGGATCATTAAAATTACACACAAATAACACAGATAAAAGCCGATTGAAAGAAATTTTGGTGAATTTTGGATTTTCTTTTTTTCTTCAGAGACTGCATAAATTACACACCACACACACACACACACACACACACACACACACACACACACATATATTCCTGTAGCTTCCATGAATGTGATACTAGCTATCAGTTAATTTCAACTGCAGCAAAGCATTTCACCTTACTATTTTTTGATAACTAGAAAGTTTGATAATGAAGAAACACTCCTTTGCCTTAGCTGAAGAATAGATTTATGACAGCTATAAAATTAGTCATAAATTATTTATCTAATGGAAATTTTAAAGTATATCTAAGATATCACATAACGTTGATTTTAATCTATTAATGTATTATTTTTTCATCATAGAAAATTAAAGAGTCTCTTTTTTTTTCAATATAAGTTATAAAATTGAATACACAACCTAGGCCCTGAGTGACTGAAGAGGATGATTATGTCTTTACGTTTCACAAAATCCACAGGAAAATAAATAATAAAAATGGAAATATACCTACCTAAAACTTGCACATTATCAAAATATGAATTCAGTCTAAGTTTTGAACTATTTTTTGTTAATCCAAATAATTTTGCTAAATTTCAAAATGATTATTTGTGAGATTTACAAATTTCTAAATTCTTTTATTTACAAATTTCTAAATTCTTGTATTTTCCATTAAATTGATATTAGTAATTATGTCAGTGAGTAAACAGCACTCAGCCTACATTAAAATATTTTTTTAGGAAGTGAAATGCATTGATATCATTTCCAACTCAAAGTCTGATAATGAATTTTATTCCAGCATTTAAGACAAATGAGTGTTCAACATGTTTCTCTGTCTGATACATTTTCAGACTCATTACTGTTTGTCTATATAATCTATATAAACCTACATAGATCTTACAGAACTGGATGTGACAAATGGGGACCTGGATAGTTAATAGTGTTCCAAATGCCATAACTGCTGGAGACAGCCTTGAATAAGTCACTTTACCTGCTATGTACTCGGTTCAGCCTTCCAAACAAGAGATTGACCTCGTAGTGGACAAGGTGGTTTAAACATGGATTTCACTCCGCCTTTCTCAGTTCTTAATTCTCACTTCTATATAAAAGAAGACAGATTGACATGAAAAAAACAAAGGGAAGCATATTCCTTATGTATACATGAGTGTAAAGTAGAAGGAATAAAAGAAGAAGAAGTGGAATTTAGGAGGCAGGAGGAGCCAGGACAAAGCACCTGAGTTCTCTCGTGGGCCAGGAATCCTGGGCAGCCTTATGGGTGGAGACAGACAGCGGCCTGGCTGCTTAGCAGAGTCTCTGGCTGCTTCTCGCTGGGCTGTCTCCAGGATGGTAGGGTTTTGCCTGGGACTGTGATCAGTTTTTATGCTACTTAGAAGAGGGGACAAGTTGTATCTTTGAACATCTACGGTCTTGTTTTAGGCGAACCTTTTTCCTAAACCTGTTTGTTCTCAGTTACCTTCAGCTCACAATAAAGCATATGCCAAGAGGGCATATTTTGTGGTGTCATATCCTGTTACACTTCAACTTAATGTGTTTTTTAGAATCAGGGTTTTTTTTTTTTTCTTTTGTATGTTCTTCTGGTCCCTGAAAATCTTCCCTGTGATAGTCACATTTTGTGTTTTAATTTTCACAAAATATAAACAGAGATATAAATGTATTAAAAATTTGAGAACTAGAAGAATCAGTTGTTTCTTTATATACTGCATTGTTCCCAAGGAATAACTGTTCAGATTAGATTATTTAAATATTAAATTTTCAAATCAAACTAGGGAATGCATCTAGGTAATTTATAAATTACCAAGGGCAAAAAGAAACCCAAATAAAAATACTCATATTACTTGAGTAAAAATGCCACAGCTTTACATGTAGAATATTTATAAAAGAATTAACTTGTCACTGTGTTGAACTTGAAAATTCCCCATGTAATGTTGCACTAGAATTGAAAGTGTTAGTTGAGTCCTACCATAATAACATAGACTGTCTTACTCACTATCGTCCATTTGAATTTTATTGGTTTTGTAGCTTTGTTTGTAGTAACTCTGTAAAATGTTTGGACTCTGTAGTTATGGAAATTATAAATTTATTATTGTATTATTGTTGTTGTTACTGGAGTTGAATGCAAGTCCTTCACACTGAACTATATCCCCTGATCTTTTCTCTTTTGAGACAGATCTAGGTAAATTGATCAGGCTGGGCTTGAACTAGCTACCTATCTTCCTGTCTCAAGAGTCCTGGGATTAAAGGTGTGTCACCAGTGCAGGCTTATTTTTGGTTTCATAATTGTATACATTAAAGTAGTAAAATTTTTAACTATTAAGAAACTGCTAATTGATTGGCTTTTTTCTTTTTTTGAAAGTGGCATTGTCAAGTAAAGGAGTATTTTGTAGAATGATATCTTAAGTTTCTTCTTGAAAAACGAGTCATTGGGTCAATATTGGATTTAGTAATTTAGTGAGTAATTTAGTAATTTAGTAATTTAGTGAGTACACATTAGCTGTCAATCATACACTTGTTAGGGTATTTTCTGAATTAATTAATTTAATGTGGTACCATGAATAAAACTCAGAACTTTGTACCTGCCAGGCAGGCGCTGTGCTACTGAGCTATATATCTGGCCGTATTTTCTGAAATTTTAATGGAGAAGATTAAATCTTTAAGTGACAAAACAATCTGTTTATCTCTTGTTGCACAGTCATTGTTTTCACTTGTCTAAATTATTTGCTTTTAAAGTGAGAGTCATTGGAGAATTGTTTTTAGCAACTAGGGGTGTGTTTGTTCCATTGAAAGGCCAGTTGAAGAAAGAATTGCTTTGGGGCTGAAATTACTGTGCCCATGAACATCAGAATTCATCATTGTAGTTGACTGAATTGATGAATTATTGACTGGAGATCAGCTCCTTCAAGATGGGGAATTCATCTTTTAGTGACACAGATTAGAATTACTAGGCAGTATTTATTGACACTAACAAAGCTGAAGACCATTTATATCAAGTATAAATCAAACAAGAAAGACAAGAGGCGATTAAGAAGAAAATTCTTAATTAGGAAATCTCTCGAAAGTGTTATATAGGAAAACATTCCAAGAGTTGTCAAAGCCATGTGTTTTCAATATTTATGTATCTTACCTCGAAACTTTTATTTAGCCTACTCTACCACAGTCCTGAATCCTGAAATGTCAGAGCACAGCTAATGAAACAGATAAATGATAGATGATAGGTAGGATGATAGATAAACCGATGATCTATGGTAGATGATAGAAATAGATTGATAGATATAGATAGATACACATATATTCGCTATCCAGTTGCCTAGAATTCTGCACTAAATACTTCTTTTCTGGATTCTGATTATTCAGTTATGTCTAGGAATAGAAATACTAACAATATAAAGAATGTGATGGAGCAGTAGAAGTTATACAGTCCTTTACTAAATTAGACTTTCAGTTGTATTAAAATTAACAAATACAATTCCCAAGAGTGTTTAAATACTCTTTAAATTTAAAAACACATCTAAGTGATGTACCTGCTAGCTATAAAGGTAGTTTTTATACAGCAATTTCTATCTTACAGTCACCTTTTGAAATACCAAATAAAATAATTGTTCCCACATCAAACTACCTTTCCTATTTTAAAGTCTAATTAAAGATACTGATTACTATAGTGTTTCATTATTTCCAATAATGTAATCTGACCGTTTGTCCTAATAACCCTTAACATTTTACACCAATATGAAATTCTGTATAAAAAAAAGATATAATCACATGTCCGGAAAACATGTTGGAATGCATTATTCTCAGCTCTAGGATACATTTCTTTGATTTCTTCTATATTTTTTCTTTAGTGTGTGGAAAAACTATTATCTAAATATTGATACTACATACTGTCTATGTATTTACCTGCTGCATACTTGGAAGACATTTTTTTTGTAATGCATCCTTCCAACCAATTTTTTTTAAAGTAAAAGCACATATAGACTTGTAATTGCAAAAGCTGTATTTTTTCTGTAAACTTTTATATACACTGTGGTATAAGGCTTTACAAGTTTGCAGTAATAACCTTAGTTAGACAATAACCTTAGTTATTGTCAATTCTTGGGTTAGACCATTTGACCCTTGCTTGGACAAGGCAGTGCCCTGCGTGAGTGTCATACCTGCTCCTCGGACTATCCAGGCCCCTCGCACCCTGGTTACTTAGCAGAAACTGTGGCTGACCTTAGTTGAGTGACTGCTACCCTGTGGCTTTCTGGTGTTCTCCTCCTTCACCCCATGCTACGAATTATCCCATCACGGGAGAGAAGAAGGAAGGACAAATACAGATGGCACAACTCAGGGAAGAACCTTAGAGGTAGTACAGGTGCCTCAGCGGTGGTGTATGTAGGAATCCAGAAGACAGCTAGGGTTGGGGATGCAGTGGTATTTGGGAACCTCACTACATAATAGGCTTCAATGACATTTAGGGAGAATGTGGAAATTAGCTACAGCTAGAGATGGAGAGATTAGATTGGTACACACAGTGATGGCAGAATTGTCAGAACTGGCAGTGTTACCAACAGCCCACTACAGCCTGCCTGCCATAGGTTCCCATCACTGAGTGTACAGATAGATTTTCATGTATTAAAATCCATTTGTATTTAGTTGTACAATAAATATGTATTAAAGTCACCAAATTTCAAATAGTCCTCAAATTTCCACCGTTGTTAAAGGCAGAGACTAGTGTAAGAGAAACAAGATGGGATTTATAAATGGGCTTCAAATGCGTTCCTTTAATCTTTTTTGGTCTTTAGACCAATTTCTAAAATTATAACTGGATATCTACCTATATTTTAGAATCTATATTATTAGCTGTGCTTTTTCTAGGATTAGTGTTTCTGTCCAATACTAAAGCTAAATTATAAGTAATCTAGTTTATTTCAAATTAAAAAAAATTTATGTAAGCAAAATTTAATGTATATTTTTATTATATAGAGAAGAATAAATAAAGGGAGCCTACATTATAATTGAATACATTAATTGACACAGATTGTCTTTGCTGTTAGTCTTAAAATCCCTCAATGTCTAGTAGCCTCAGTGAGTATGTGATACAACTTCATGATCTCCTGCAAATTATGCCTGACTGCAGATTTTTTAATCCTATAAAAATGATGGAATGATCCCTAGTCTAGAAACGGTTTTGATGTGAACCACTAGTTATCACATCAGTGAGTATAACTGAAAGCATTAAAGACATCTTACAAATACTGAGGACTAATAGATAAAAATTGTTTTTCAAAAAGGAATTTTTCAAAAAAAATTGAAAAGCAGTATATAAAACATACTTTAAATTAACTTGATTAAAATTATACATATAGCAAATTTAACCTAATTTCATGTTCAGGTATAGTAATAGTAATAGCGGTAATAGACAAAAAAAAATTCTATCTTACAAGTTAATTCTTCACAAACGCTTTTTCTTTGGTTGGAAAGAAAATGCACACACAAACATTCCCTTTGCACGCTGACAGAAAGTTTTCTACCGTGCAGGTGCACCACTGTAAAATTCACCTTTCTGTGTGGAGAGGGATTTTCATTCCAGCTGATGGATGTGGCACAGCTGGCTGTCGACCAGCATCACCATCAATATGAAATCATGGCCCGAACCCCCGGGGTGCTGCTCCACTTGCCCCCTGTCCTGACTCCTCGAGCTCTTCAGAGGTGTCTGGATTGAGACGTTTCCCAAGTGGGTAGAGTTATTGAATAAGTGAGAACGAGAACCATAGTAGGAAAACATGGTGAAGTCTGCAGTGATCACAGAAACTTTATCTCCCCATTTATACATCTCTACCCTCAAATAAATATTATAGGGATGGCACTTAACCACTGAGGACATACCTGCTTTACTGGGTTGATTCAGAAGCAGACCTTAGTGACAGAGGCTGCCCATTCTAAAGTTCTATAATGTTTCTGTATTTAAAATACTAGCTTTCTGAGACTTTCCAGATGTTTTCATTAGGCTTAAACATATCTTGTGGTACATTTCTTAGACCATGTCATTCATCTAGCTAATACTGTCCTCTTCAGTGCTCGATGTACTAGAGAAGTCAAAGTGGAAAGAGGGAGCCATAGCTGCTGACCTCTGGGTAAATGGGAACAGCATGTTTTGTGCAATGCATGTTTTGCATTTGTCCACGTATTACCCTTGGCCACCTAGTGCTTGTGGATGGCGGGATCTGCACTGTGAATGTTCCTGTGAACTAAAGATTTGTGCTAAAAATTGGCAAATGTCCTGACCTTGACTGATTCTCTATAATTATTCCTAGAAGAGTTCTCACACTTTCAAGCTACTGGGTATGAGTTCCTATTAGATTTATCAATAGGCTTTTCCAAAATGTCATTCATGTCTAAATATAATTACAACTTGATCTCTTCATAGAGTGAAGGAGAGGCGGAACACTTACTTGCAGAAATTAACCAGTACAATGCTTCTGTACTTTTCCACAGTGTTAGGAGTCAAGCACTGAAACCTTAATAGTGGTTTCCCTGGTGTAGTATCACAACCAAGTTCATCCCTTCCACATGGAGATACAAAAGTAGGAGGAGAAATTGAAGGATTTGCCTAGGGATGAAGTTCAGGATTATAAAAGGGTATGTAGAAAACTACTCAACTCTTTGGGAAATCAAATGTTTGAATGGTTGACCTTCCAAGATAACGGAGCAGTAGAGTACATACTGTCATTTCAGAGGGAAGAAGGGCTTGTGATTATTCTTCCTAACTTTTTCTGTCTGATCTCAAATTGAGCTGATTTATCTGTTCTAGTTGATTGCTGTCTCCTAAGATTTGTCAAATTGTTTTCTTGGGCTTACTGTCTCCTCTGGCTTGCAACATGTATTCCCCACTTAAAATCTTCTTCTTCTTTGTGGAATAGGGTTTATCACAAGAGATTGTACCAATCTCTCCACCTTGTCCTGCCCAAGAAAGCATTTCTCAGTAAGGCCAGGTATTTCAAATGCTACCATTTCTCTAACTCTGATCTGAACTGAGGATGAAGTGCCAGGGACTCATTTGTAATTTCAGTTTTATGAGAAAAGTTAGTAACTGATGGGACTCTCCCAGAAACATTAATTATCTCTTCAAAAATACTGGAGCATTTTGCCATGGGATTCATTGTTTTCTGAGGAAATAGTTTTGAATGCTGCCTAGTATTTCATTATATCCTTATGCTGAAAATTTATTTAACAATGTAACCATTATTGGTAATCTTGACTATATCCTCTTCCTTGAGAGGTGACATTTTAATATATTTCTATTTTAAAATATTTGACAGTATTTATTATTTTTTAGAGAAGCTTAAGATATGAATGTAGATATTTAGGCATCTATGAGAGATATTTGAAAAGTGTATTTGAAAAGACCTGTGTTTATCACATATATAGTAAATGAGCATTAAAGACACACTTTCTTAATTTTACTTTTTTATTTTTAGTTCTATACGCAAGTATTTACTAGATTCCATATACATAACCTGAAATCTGTTGTCAGAGAAATAGATTTTCAACCACAACTGCTATGCGAACATTACAGCTACCTTATTGCTTGTTGTATTATTAAAGGGAGCAGACATTGATAAGTGTGTTTTCCACAGTAAATATTTAAATTCTTTCTCTTTGTTTTATATGTTACCCCAATGATTCGTGCTTGGAAGCTTTTACATATTATGGGGGTTTAATTTTAAATTTCAATCCTCAGTCCTGTTTCTAGGACATGGGTTTATCCCTCGAAAGCCTTCGTTGAAGGTGAAGGGGTACAATACAATAGTAACATGACTGAAATAAGCATGATGAAATCACCATGAATAATAAAATCCCTACACCTGTAAGAAGTATTTACTTTAACACTAACTCCACAATGCTTTCGAAACAAAAATCTTCAAAGATAAAAGCAGTCCTGTGTGATTTGGTTTGGACCTGGGAGAGAGCAGTGTTATTAATGGATTCAGTTTAGAGAGGAATATGAGAAATTCATCACTTTTCAAAATCATCCCCAGTTGGTGATTTTACCAAAACATGCTGCAAGATACTAAACTTAATTTCAAAATTGCTTTTCTTGCATAGTTATTTTTTATCCATACTCCCTAGGAACTGATTTGATATTTTCACAGTTCTAAAAGGATGTTTGGCTCATGAGAAAAGGACCCATGGGCTGGAGAGAGACCTCAGTGATAAAGCACTCACAAGTGTGTGTGGGGGCCCAGATTTGATGCATTCCTCCCGATAAAGAGAAAATAAAAAGATCTCTCATATGATACAGATTCTTCGGTCTTTGGTGTCATGCAAATCCTCAATAAGGTTACAAGTTATCTCTAAGCATATTTTCATGTATAGGATCAGAAAGAGAATAGAGACAAAGGATAATGTAAATATTTACTTCAATTATGGTATTTTTGTTAATTAAAAAATTAAAAGAATTAGGAAGTTGATGAAAAAGATTATAAACTCTGGAAAGTTTCATTTTTAACAAAGAATATGTGACATGAATTTGGAAACTTGTAGTTTTTGATTTTGTAACACAGAGAATATTTGGAGAATGTAATTGACTTTGGATAAAAATATTGATGTGCTATTACAAAACTAAAACATTTAGAATTTTGACTATGTAGAAACCTAAAATAAAGCAAAATAAAAATCTAAAAATTTCCCACAAAAACAAGCACTCTAACTAAAATACACACTTATACTGGGAAAGAAAATAAACTGAAGGTCTGGAAATCAGTTCCAGTTAGAAAACATGGTATTGATGATGGTCATATTTAATTTAGAAGACAAAGACTGAAAACATGCAAACAATAAAAAGTACTAATAAAACATCAAGCGTCACATTTGGAAATCTGCTGACCTCACTCGGTTTTAAGGCCTGCCTAAGGGTAGTGCTTCCTAATGACGTGCCGAAGAAATGATCCACTGAGTTCATTCATCCTCTAAAGCAGTTTCATGTTTATTTCACAACAATAGGATAGTTGCCCTCTTTTACATTTTATAATTGTTGTTTTTAACACTTAGCTGATTTAGAATAGTGAGGGAATGTACATTTTTTGGTTTTTCTTTTTACTTATACTGAAACATGTTACCCATTTCACTCCTAGGTAGGTCATGTTTTTTTTTTTTTTTGTTTTTTTTAAT
This sequence comes from Cavia porcellus, assembly GCF_034190915.1. Lineage (NCBI taxonomy): Eukaryota > Metazoa > Chordata > Mammalia > Rodentia > Caviidae > Cavia > Cavia porcellus. Next base: position 40,701,046 of record NW_026947513.1, on the reverse strand, counting down.
TTAAGAGGAAAAAGAGAAAAACACAAAACAAACCAAAGCGGCGTAAGGGTACACGCAATACAGAACTACAAAACAAAACAAAACAAAAAACCATAACAGTAAGAAATCACCTGCTAGTAGATTACACACTATCTTCTTGAAAATAGTTCCTCAAATCACAGTATCAAAGAACACAAGGTGGACATTCAAACAGGGAGACTGCAAACAGCTGTGTTCAATGTTCCAGAAACATTGATAAAGTCAGCTATTTAACACCCCCAAACACACTTGCTGTTATATCCGTTAGAGCTCCTTTTCTTTTTTTTTTTTTCCCCTCTCTTTTTTACAACAAAATTTACACATCTTGGATTTTATTACTCCTTAGTGCTTATTACTTTCTTTGGGGGGGGGGGAAGAATACAGTCAAATATGGCAAAACAAAGCTGTCAGTCAATACCAAGGATAGACGTAGCACATGGTGTAGAACAGAGTACAAGTTTATCAACAATGGTTATCAACGTTGTCCCTTGTTGCCTTAAAAAGAATTGTCTATCTTATTAGATATTATAAAGTTGGACAAAACAGTAGAGAACAAGAACAATAAAACTTAGGCATTGTAAACATTACAGGACTTCCAAAGAAGACAATAGTCAAACCAGAATGGGTATCTTAGTGAATCTTATTGTCTTCAAAGTAGTTGCCTATGTCTTCAAACTTGATACTATCATATAGAATGGAACAGAGTCTAATCAGTCAAAACAAGATCGTGGGAGTACTACAGGACTTCAAAACAAGTTAATAGGAAATCGAAAAGAGTTACTATTTATATATCCTAATTTTTTTGAATTTTTTCTTTAATTAAGACAAACATAAGAAATGACTAAATAATTTTTTTGAAACAATAAGGGGGAGATTGAGATAAAACAGGACATAACAATATAACAATAGAGGTCACAGCATGACTGTTTCAACAACCTAGTACTTCACCACCTTATAACCTGACTTAATAGTAGTTACCATAGTGTCTTTTTCCTTGAAATATTTGGATAAAACTTCATATACTCTAGCTTCAAATATTTTCATATCAAGAAGCCCAGAATAAAGCCTTTCTAATTAATGAGTGAAAACTTTATAAGGCTTCAAGGCCACCTAATGGGGAATCATGATTACCACATATTTTTATATATTTGAATCATTATTTACATTAGGGAAACTATTCGGTATTCACACATGCGAGATTGATTTATTTCACTAATGAGTATGGTCTCAAGCTGCGCCCATTTATTGATAAATATCTCAATGTGATCCTTCTTTATAGCTGAATAATACTCCATTGTATAGAAATACCACAACTTTTTTATCCATTCCTCAGTTGATGGGCACTTGGGTTGTTTCCAAGATCTGGCGATTACAAATTGTGCTGCTATAAACATAGGTGCACGTATATCACTGTGGTATGATGCTTTCAGTTCTTCTGGGAATATGCCTAGAAGTGGAATAGCTGGAATAAATGGGATTTCCAGTCCCAACTTTTTGAGAAATCTCCAGACAGATCTCCACAAAGGCTGTACCAGTCTACACTCCCACCAGCAGTGCAGGAGAGTTCCTTTTTCCCCACAGCCTCTCCAGCATTTGTTGTCGGTTTTCTTGATCCTGGCCATTCTTTCAGGAGTGAGATGTTATCTCAGTGTGGTTTTAATTTGCATTTCTCTAATGACCAATGATGATGAGCATTTTTTCATGTATTTATTTGCCATTTGCATTTCTTCATCTGAGAATTGCATATTCATCTCAGATGCCCATTTTTGGATTGGATCTTTGAATTTCGGAGGTCTGAGTTTCTTTAATTCTTTATATGTTTTAGACAAGAGGCCCTTGTCTGAGAGAGAGTTCACTAAAATCTTTTCCCAGTTTGTGGGTTTTCTTTTCACTATGCTGGAGATTTCTTTTGACATGCAGAAACTTTTTAATAAGAAGTGGTCCCAGTTATTGATTCTGGGAAGTATTTCCCGTGCGGTTTGAGTCCTGTTCATGAATTCTTTACCTACTCCTATGTCTCCAAGGTTTCTACCTATTTTGTCTTCCAATAGATTTAGTGTTTCTGTTTTAATATTCAGATCTTTGACCCATTTAGATTTTAATTTAGTACATGGTGATAGACATGGGTCTAGCTTTAGTTTTCGGCAAATGGAGAGCCAGTTTTTCCAGCACCATTTATTAAAGAGACTGTCGTTCTTCCAGTGAACCTGCTTGGCTCCTTTATCAAAAATAAGATGGTTGAGTGTGTTCGTAGTTGTGGTTGTATCTTCTAATCTATTCCACTGATCTTCAGCTCTGTTTTGATTCCAATACCATGTTGATTTTACTACTGTTGCTTTGTAGTATAACTTCAAGTCAGGGATTGTGATGCCTCCTGCTTTGTCTTTGCTGCTTAGAATTGCCTTTGCGATTCTAGGTCTCTTCTGGTTCCAGATGAAATTTAGGAGTGATTTCTCTAGATCTATAAGGTATGTTGATGGTATTTCTATTGGGATTGCATTGAATCTGTATAACAGTTTTGGGAGAATGGCCATTTTCACAATGTTTGTTCTTCCTATCCATGAGCAAGGGATGTCTTTCCATTTTCTGAGATCATCTTCAATTTCCTTTTTCAGTGTATTATAATTTTCACTGTATAAGTCTTTCACTTCTTTCGTAAGAGTAATTCCTAAATATTTCATTTTTTTGCTTGCTAATGTGAATAGTCCAGTTTCTCTTATTTCCCTCTCTGTAATTTTGTTGTTCGTGTATAGGAATGCTATTGATTTCTGAGTATTGATTTTGTATCCAGCCACATTACTGAATTTATTTATTGTATCTAAGAGTATTTCAATGGAGTTTAGGGGGTCTTCTATGTAGAGTATCATGTCATCTGCAAACAATGATAATTTAACTTCTTCTTTTCCTATCTTTACCCCTTTTATTTCTCTTTCTTGCCTAATTGCTCTGGCTAGTACTTCCAGTACTATATTAAATAGGAGTGGTGATAAAGGACATCCTTGTCTTGTGCCCGATTTTAAAGTAAAGGCTTTCAATTTTTGGCCATTTAGTATGATGCTGGCTGTTGGTTTGTCATAAATGGCCTTTATTATATTGAGGTAAAGACCATTTATTCCAATTTTCTGTAAAGTTCTTATCATGAATAAGTGTTGGACCTTATCGAAGGCTTTTTCTGCATCTATAGAAATGATCATGTGATTCTTATTTTTGGCTTTATTGATATGGTGGATTACATTTATTGATTTGCGTATGTTGAACCATCCTTGCATTCCTGGGATGAATCCCACTTGGTCATGGTGTACAATCTTCTTGATGATTTGCTGGATCCTATTTGCCAATATTTTATTGAGGATTTTTGCATCTGTGTTCATTAGGGAGATCGGTCTATAGTTCTCTTTTATAGTTGGGTCTTTCTCAGGTTTTGGTACTAGAGTAATATTTGCTTCCAGGAATGACTTAGGAAGGATTGCTTCCCTTTCAATTTCATTGAATAGTTTGAGGAGTGTCGGCATTAGGTCTTCTTTATATTTCTTGTAGAATTCTGCAGTGAATCCATCTGGGCCTGGGCTCTTCTTGGTGGGCAAGGACCCAATTACATTCTCAATTTCATTAGCAGAGATTGGGTTATTCAACAGTTTTATATACTCTTGAACTAGCTTTGGTACTTCATATGCTTCTAAGAATCTGTCTATTTCTTCTGTGTTATCAAACTTTTGAGAGTAGAGGTTTTCGAAATAGGTGTTGATGATCCTCTGTATTTCTATTGGGTCTGTAGTGATTTCTCCTTTTTCATTTCTTATTGCATGAATTTGAGCTTTTTCTTCCCTTTTTTTAATAAGGTTGGCTAGGGGCTTATCAATTTTATTTATTCTTTCAAAGAACCAACTCTTTGATTCGTTGATTCTTTGGATTGTTTTCTTAGTCTCTATTGCATTGATTTCTGCTCTGATTTTTATAATTTCCTCTCTTCTTTTGGGTTTGGGCTTGACTTGCTCTTCTTTTTCTAGCTGTTTGAGGTGTAACATCAAGTTATTTATTTGTATTCGTTCTGTTTTCCTGATGTGGGAACTCAGTGCAATAAATTTTCCTCTCAGAACGGCTTTCATTGCATCCCACAGATTCCGGTAAGTTGTATTTGCATTTTCATTTTCTTTTAGGTATTGTTTAATTTCTTCTTTAATTTCTTCTGTGACCCACTGATTACTCAAGAGTGTGTTATTTAGTTTCTATGTGTTTGCGGAATTTTTGCAGTATCCTTTGTCATTAATTTCTAATTTCAGAGCGCTATGATCCGATAATATGCAAGGGATGATTTCAACTGTTTTGCATTTGCTTAAATATGTTCTGTGAGCTAATATATGGTCTATTTTAGAAAATGATCCATGTACTGCTGAGAAGAATGTGTATTCTGATGTTGTTGGGTGGAACATTCTGTATATGTCTATCAAACCCATTTGTTCACAGGTGTGATTCAGTTCTGTTATTTCTTTGCTCATTTTCTGTCTGGTTGATCTGTCCCTTGGTGTCAGTGGTGTATTAAGGTCTCCTGTTACAATTGTGTTACTGATAATTTGAGTTTTCATTTCTGTTAATAATTGTTTTATATAACTGGGTGCTCTGGAGTTTGGTGCGTATATATTTAAGATAGTTATCTCTTCCTCTTGGAGTTTTCTCCTTACGAGTATGTAGTGACCTTCTTTGTCCTTTATGGTCATTGTTGGTTTAAAGTTCACGTTGTCTGCAAACAGAATGGCTACTCCTGCCTTTTTTTGGATTCCTGCTGCATGAAGAATTGTTTTCCATCCTTTGACTTTCAGTCTGTGAGTATCTTTCTGGGTTAGATGGGTTTCCTGTAAACAGCATATGGTTGGATTTTGTTTCTTGATCCATTCTGCTAGTCTGTTTCTTTTGATTGGTGCATTGAGACCATTTACATTAATGGTTATTACTGTTAAATGCTGGTTAATTGTAGGAATGTTATCTCTCTGCTGTTGCATCTTTATCTTTCTGTTCTGTTTAATTATTTGCTTTGCTTAGTGCTTTTTTCCTTTGTGTATCTAAACTGTCTTTCAATATTTTTTGCAGGGTTGGTTTGGTGTTCATGAAGTTCTTCAGCTGTTCTTTGTCATGGAAGTATCGTATTGCACCATCTATTTTGAATGATAGTTTTGCAGGATATATCAGTCTTGGTTGGAAATCATTTTGCTTTAGGATCTGGAATACTTCACTCCATGCTCTTCTTGACTTTATCGTTTGTGCTGAGAAGTCTGCTGTGATTCTGATAGGTTTTCCTTTATAAGTGATCTGTCTTTTCTCTCTGACAGCTTTTAATAATCTATTCTTGTGTTGGATTTCTGGGATGGTGATTATTATATGTCTGGGTGTAGTTTTATTTTGGTTATGACTGTTTGGAGTTCTATATGCTTCACTGATCCTGATGTCAGTTTCTGATCTCATGCTTGGGAAATTTTCAGCTATTACTTCTCTAAATATCCTCCTGACATCCTTCATGTTGTCTCCCTCTCTTTCATTAATCCCTATCATTCTTATGTTATTCTTCTTTGCATCGTCTTGCAGTTGTTGAATTGTTGTTTCCTGGTTCCTTGTTATTTTCAAAAGATCTTTCCTTTCCTATTCACTAGCTGCAATCCTGTCTTCAAGGTCTGAAATTCTATCTTCACTTTCATTAAGGCGGTTTTTACAACTTTCAGTGGAGTTTTTTATTTCCTGTATATCTCTGTGCATCTGCATTATGTATTCTGTTTGTTTCTTATATTGCTCGTCTAGGGATTCTATCTTTTTGTTTAGTTCCTCCAATTTTTTATCTGTGTTTTCTTTAGATATATTTAGAATCTCTTTCATTTCTTTTATCATTTCTTCTTTTATCTGGGAGATTATTTCGAGTTTGAATTTCTTTAAAGCTTCCTGGAGTTGCTTGTCAATTTCAGTGGCTATTGTGTCCGATATATGAGGTGGATGGGATATATTTTCTTCTATATACATCGCTCCTAGGGTTTCTTGAGATGGGCTGGAGGTTTGAGGTTGTAATTTGGACTTTCGTTTTGTCATTTTCCTATATTTCTGTGTTTCAAGTGTTATTTGAAAGCTTCCTCAGGATCTGTTGAAAATCCCCTTCTATGTTTGGAGCTACTGAGACTCTGGCGCCGCGCTACCCCAAGCCATTAGGCCTACAGAACCAGTGGCCCTCCTCTGCCTGCTCAGAACTCTGCAGTTCCAGACAAGCTGGGCCTCAGGGACACTGTGCGCCCACCTGCCCCTTGGAAGCTCCACAGTTCTTCAATCGCAGCCGGGTTAGGGTACTCACCACAGGCCGCAGTGCTTCAGGAACCTGTGGACCCTCCCTGGTTGCAGAGATATCCACTGTCCTCCAGAGACATGGAGAGGCCGATGCAGGCACCCCAAATCTGCCCAGCTCCTCCTCTGCAGACCAATGGCCAGGCGCGGCAGCTAAACAGGCTGGGCTAGGCTGGTAGTGTGGGCCAGCCCACCTATCGGGAGCTGAGCAGGTCTCCAAATGAAGCCGGGAATGGGGAGGCTGATGTGGAAGCCTCAAACCCACCTCTCCCCTTCACTGCACCTGGAAGCCTGAGGGAACTCCAGCAGTCTGGGCGCAGATATCCAGAGTCCTCCAGACACGCAGAGAGGCCCGGTAGGTCATGTTTTATTGTGTGTGGGCCAAATGATGTAGGAGGAGGAGGAGGAGGAAAAGGAAGAGAGGCAGGAGGTGTTAGGGGAGGAGGACGAAGAGAGGGAGGACGAGCAGGAGAAAGAAGAAGGGCTGACCAGAAGAGAGAAGGGGGAACGGAAGCCAGAGAGCGCTTGGGGTTTCTTGCTTATGGTTATATGATGCCCAGTCTTTTTCAGAAACAATGGCATAGCATTTCTGCTTCTCTGTTTTATCTCTATTCCTCTCTCCTTAAATTTCTCATTAAAATATGATAAATCGATTGTATTTTATGATTTTTTTTCTGTTGCTTTACTTATTTTTAGTGACATTTTTATTAGTTCTTACTTGTCATACATATTGATCACATTAATCATAGGGAATTTGTACATAATGTATCAATATTTTTCCATTTCCTTTGTCTTCCATTTCTCCTTCTTCCCTTACCTATTAGGAAAGCTTCCTTTCCAAGTTTCCCTTCCCGTTTATTTTATTCACCTGCTTTTCCTTCTCTCCTTTTCCTGGTTTCCCTTTGCATTTGAACCTGTTCTTCCTCCTCCACAGCCACCAGCGTGCTGCTTCCTGACGCTTTGGGTTTCTCACACGACAGAACAATGCAATATGTAAACTGTGTGACTGGTTCATTTCCCATAAGATTATGGGCTTGACCTGCAAAAACTTTTCTTCAAATGATTTAGATTCATTCTGTACAACAAGGTAGTACTCCATTGTATATAAATACTGCATTTTCTTTGTCCATTCATCTTTTGATGGGCATGCGGGCTGGCTATTTCCTACAGTCAGCTGTTATCAATTGTGCTCCTGTAAACATGCATATGCCTGTATCATTGTGCTATGATCTTTTTAGTTCTTTTGAGAAGATATCTGAAAAGTGAAAAGCTGAATCAAATGGGACTTCTAGTTTTAGTTTTTTGAGGAATCCGTATTCTGATTTCCACAGTGGTTGTACTAGTTTACAGCACTGTTAGTAATGAAGTTCCCTCCCCATACACCCCAACATTTGTTATGAGTAGATTTCTTGGTAAGTGTCATTTTTTCTGGAGTGACATGGAATCTTAGTGATGTTTTATTTTGTAATTCTCTTATGATGCCCTCACTGTGTCTTTGGAAATTTGATCATCTTCTCGCCAACCATGAGCCCGGAGCTGGGGAGAAGGTGCTGGTTGTCTTGTTTTTCTGCACTGAAGTCTGTCTCTTCATTTTCGCTGTGGGCTCCACTTATTCCTTCCACTCCGGCGACCCACCTCCCTCTTTCTTTCTTCCCCAAATTGTTATTTCCAGTGTCTGAATTTGGGATCGTGGAGAGGTTGATTTGTTGTTCCTTTCTGCTTTGCCATGTTTCCACAAGGTAAGGTTTTGTTTGTGTGTGTGTGTGTGTGTGTGTGTGTGTGTGTGTTTTCCCCTTTTAAAAACATTTGTTCAACTGGTGAAACTATTGTATAGTCACAGATTGGAAACAAAAATCATGCAAGTAGCTTAACATATACACAACAAAGCTCAGTGTGAAATCTGTGATTTTTTCGGACAGAGCATCATAGAGCATTCAAAATTGTTTCTTCCGCATGAGAATATACTGTCTCATTTTTACTTGATATTTGGCCTCAAACTAATACCTATATTACCCTAGAAGAATGAAATTTAGATGGTTTACAAGCATTATTCTGGAAAGAAGAGCTCACTAAGGTATTCATTTTATTTAAGGCTCAGAAAAAGAGAATCAGTGGAACATTCAGGTGGGTATGTGCAGAGGAAAATGATCCCAAAAAAGCTCTAGGGTACTACCGTGGGCTGCTATAAGCAAACAGAGCATGAACTAAAATTCATTGGCTCACTGGGAAGCACACACTACACTATCTGAGGGGCTCTTCACTTCATTAAAGCTGCACCAAATCTGAGACATCTCATTTTACAACGTGTGGGATTTAAGGCTTTGTGGATTGCTTGAGGCCCTGGCCCTGGTGCAGGTTGGAATTAAGACATACTTTGGGGATCATTCTCATTATCCTCTATTAGGGGGTGAAAATATCTTCAGAATGAATGCAGAGACACTTAAGCCACCTAACTATCTCAGGGACCCAGATTCCATTTCTTTGGGAACCCACATCACATCGTAACTCTGTCTCTGTCTCACACACACATACACATGCACACACACACACACAGTCACCTATACACACAATCCACATACTCATTTAGCACATTTAAATAAATAAAACTTGGGAGCTACAGGTATGTTTTATAAGACAAGGCATCTTTGACGTCTTTATAGCAAGGGCATTTTTAACTTTTACCATCTGTGTGATATACTTAGGTAACTTTTTTTTTTTTTTTTTTTTTTTGTCTTTTTCATTTTTTATCGGTACCAGGGATAGAACTCACAACCGCCTGCTTGCAAGGCAAGCGCTTATGCCGCTGAGCTAAATCCCCGGCCCCTAGATGTAGGTAACTTTTATCTCCAGGAGTAGAAGATGAGTATATGCCAAACCCAGGCCTGGATCTAGCATTAGTCTCCAGACAATAAACTAAGTTCCAGAAAATAAATTTTGAGATGAAATTTACAAAGTTTCAGGCCATGTTATATATAAAAATTTCCAAAATATTTACTTATCCATATAACATGGATTTATATGTACACGTTTGTGGGCTCTTGCTTGTGTTAATGCCATTTTTATTTTTCATGTTTTTTTTTTTTTGAGGAAAAAAGAAAAATCATGATTATATTTATTAGTGAAATCAACCTCTTTTAATGGCTTTTATTTGGCCCCAAATTAACTTAACTCAGAAACATTTGTATTTTTTAAGGAATTAAATTTTATCTTCAAAACATTTTCTTAGTAACTGAAGAGGAAAGAGAAGTATCTGTGTTGATTCTGTTATCTTACTGAGATATTTTTCTTACATAGTGATAATTTGTTCTAAACTATCTCACAGAGTTAAATATTTTTTCCTGTTAAGTTTAAATTTGTCTTTTATAAGAGGACACTAGGAAAATCACAAAGTTAATTAATGCTGAACAAAATGATTTGAAATAGTAAAATATTATTTTATTTTACTTTTTAAAACTGCATTCACTATTTTTGGCTTTGCAAATACATTATTTGCTACTTAAAATTTTAAGTGTTTGAGTGTAATGAGAATACATTAATTTTTGTTTTATGTCCTTTAATATTATAGCAGTACTGTTCTAGCTGCGCATCTGTATTCAAATAGATGTTTTTGATAATTTGAAGACAACTGCATATTTGCACAGATAAATTCATTATATTTTCTAAAATAATCCTGAGTTCAGTGTTGCTTTTCAAAAACTTAAAACATTTTGTCCACGCTTAGAAAAATCAAGCAAAACTATTTTAAAACGGATCTGATAAAGAAAAAGACTTGTCACTTTAATGTTAGAATGCAGGTTGGTTCTTACTAAAAAGATTTATTTCAGTAATGAGTACATCCTCATATTACATCATTTTACCCATAAAAGCCTCACATCCATCCTTTAGAGCCAAGTAATACTGTACTATTTGAAAACACCACAGCTTTTTATCTTAAAAGGAAAGAACACCTGCAATAGGGAAATAGAAGAATGGAAGAAAGGAAAAATATATGTGTGTGGGTATACATATATATGTGTGTATATATATATACACACAAAGAGATAACTGTACCTCTGATATCTGTAAATTCATCAAAAACAAGTTGTGTTTTTGTTTTTTGATCATTTTTCACATGCCTAAAACTTGTAACCTGAACAATTATTTCTAAGATAACAATATGCCATATTGATGTATTAACTAGTGTTAATTTCCTACCATTTTTTGAAATTCTGTACAGGGCAGATTTAGGAGACTGGCAGTTTTGATCTCTGGCTTTCATTGATTACTTCCCAGTTAGTCCTATTTAAGGAAAACAGCAATAACAAAAGACATACATCTCTTGGTATTAAAACTATTACATTGGTTAAGTGGAAAAAGTCATTGAAGGTGACTTTGCTTTGTATCATTGTATGTCAGAAACTATTTCCTCCAAATCATTTAATCAGTGATGTCTTTGAAAAACGTAAATACATGTTTTAAGTTGTGATTTCTATGGATAGAACATGTCGGTCTGTCAAGTCAAATACTTTCTTAAATAATTTTTCCTTGTAAACGTTTTTCATGCCTCCTTTAAGAAAAAAAAACAATAAAATATCAAATGAGTGATGACTGTATGTTAAAAATATGAACAGACTTAGTGTTAATCACTAGTAAATTTTTAACTTCCTTTAATTTTACGATAGCATATTTGTTTGCTGCTGATGTTGTGGCCTAGATATAAAGTGTCCAGTGAAATCCCATGCATCTGGAAGATGCCTGTGTCACCGGGTGCGGTATTCCTCAGGGGTGCACTGATTGCTCATTAGCTGCCTGTGCTGGGAGGAGGTGGGGTTGGGCTAGAGATAATCACTGAGGGGTGGCCTGGCAGGTTGTTTTGTATCCCTGGTTCCCTTTTTCTCTTTCTGCTTCCTGACTACCATGGGCTATGCAGCTGTCCTCTTCCGTGGTCACCTCCCGTGGAGCAGGCTGACTATGAGTCCTCTAAAACCATGAACCAATATAAACCTCTCCTCTTTCAAAACATTGATGTCAGGTATTTTATTCTAGCAACACAAAAGTAACAAATAGAGTGACATGCATTATAAAGTATATATTATACCCATTAAGACAATATATATTATAAATACAAAATTAATGTGTATTTTATATAAATATAGTATGTCCATACATATGTATACATAGATACATTGTATGCGTAGTACATGACTAGCTATATATTTACTCATGGTTATTTTTGGCGGGTGCTGAGTATCTAGCCCAGACAGGGTCTTGTACATGCACATATTCTACAAAAATGTTCTACCCTAAGTTATATCTTAAGCTCTGTTTATAACTGATATAAATATAATCATTGTCTAAATATGTTACAGGATTATTTGATATTTTCTGACAAATTGTCAGTAAATCTAATCTTTTGTATCATAGGAAAATTTTTCCACGTTTAAGAATTGGTAAATTAAATACAACAGTATTTTGGGAGATGGGCTTCTTTTAGGTGTCCCCAAAGCTTAACAAAAATAATCTTGTATTACTACAGAAAAATGAGTTTATTGGAAGTTGTTTGAAACATACTTTCCTCCTGGGCTGCAGAGGGGTATTTTCCTTAGAGAAAATTTTATAAATACAATCTTGGGTATAAATTTTTCTGTGATGTAAAGAAAGGCCTTTTAATGATGTAAAGCATGTTTCTGGTTAAAAACAAAGTTATTTTATTGTTAGTTATTCATTAATTTAATTCTCCACTGGTCCTTCCCAAAGACTTAGAATATGAAAGCTAGCCAATAACTTAATACACCTGTGAAGAGCAGTCAGCGAAGGGGATGAGTTTATCAGCAGCAGAATCAAAGGACAGTCCCAATGAAGGAGCAGCAGTGTAGGACACTGTCAGAAGGAGTTCTGTACACTATTTAGGACAGGAACGGGTCACTTGTCCTTACTGTCTGTTCCACTATGACTGAGTGTACAACTTAAGCTCTTTAATTAATGGTTGCAGTTGTATTTTGATTTTGTGCTCTTTGCAAAACATGCTTTTTAAGTTTCCATATTCAAATGTTTCATATGTTTATCAGATGTTTTGAAAAGCATTGCATTTTTATTCCATTCATTTCTCAATCATAGAATATTGCACAGTGTCTTAATTACTTCCTTCATTGCTGACACAAAGTATCAGATGCCTGAAGTTAAAGGAGGAGAAGTATCTATTTGTTTCTAATTTGTAGACATTTGATTCCTTAATCAGCTGACTCTAAGCAGGTTGAGATGAGCAAGGGGCATTACAGAGGAGAAACAGCTCATGGTGGGGAGAGGGCAGAAAGCAGTGATATAGTGAAGAAGCCCTGAAGAGCAACAGCAGCCCTCTTTCTGTGGTCTAGGCTACCCACCCTAGGGTGCGGCACCCTTAATCCTAGCATCACACCATGAACCAACCCCACATCCTTAATCCCAGCATCACATGTTCAAGATTCAGGCACCTGGGAAAACCCACCTCTGACTGCATGAGACTGGGAGGACATCAGTCTGTCTTTCTGTCTGTCTGTCTGTCTCTGTCTATCTGTCTGTCTCTATCTATCTGTCTGTCTGTCTGTCTATCTATCTATCTATAAAGCCATGGCAGAGAGAATTTGGCTGTCACCCTTTTGTACTTGTAACTGTTTACTTTTCTTGGTTTTTTGGGAGTCTTTTCTTAGCCTCTTTTCCTGACCAGGGAGGATTCAGAGAAACTAAATTCCAGTGTTACTGATGTCAGTTTATCTGTCAAATTAAGTGCCCTGATTAAATATGTTTTCATTTCCTGTAGTCGGGGCCTTTGGAGACCAAGTGTTAACAGTGAGAGGACTTAAGCGTCCTGCTGCAGCCTTGCTCACCGATGAGAGGGGCTTGCCGCTGTTCATTTTTGGTTCAGCCATGTGTTTCTCAGATAATGAAAAACTTCAAGAACCAAAGCTTTTCAAGCAACAACAAAAAAATCTCCCTTATAGTGATTTATGAAAGATAAGATTCAGTTTTTGTTTTACAGGACAAAAATAAACACTCTCAAAGCTTTCGTAATTGGTAGTGTGACAGTTGCACATGGCACAGTGTAGTCAAGTGTTTCTGTATAGGTATGTGTAGTTGAAGAATACATGGTGTTTTCATATGTGGATAAAAGGCCACGTAAAAGGGACTGAAAACAAATATCCATTTATAAAATTTAAATGAAAAGCTACATATGAGAATAAGGAAGTATCCAAAAAATAAAAGAAAATTTAAAAAATAAATCCATTTTCTGAAACAACCATTATACATTTTCAGTGCGTAAGTTTCAGTTTCGCCAGGAAAAACCACTTACAGTAATTAGCATTTCACTCCTTTTAGTGATACTGTGGTGCCCTGTAGACCAGTTTAGCAGCTCTCAGAGGCTGGCATTGCAGGCCAGCAGATGTTTGGGTGCATCTCGCAGGGCCCCAAGCTCAGGGTGCTACTGAGAGTTAAGCTGCAGTAGCACTCTGTTGTCTCTCTGGATTTCCATGAATAGGTAAATAAACACAGAAAGAGAAAGAAGGAACTGGTGGGTGGATTTGCAGAAAGGGCATGAAATTGATTGAACAAATGGCTCTCCATTGACACCGCACCTCATTTTCTGAAAAAGTTTCTTAGAGGAAGATGCTTCAAAAGAATCCTCATTTCTTTGAATAATTTTTAAGGAATCCTGTGAGGTGTCACTTTGTGCCTTGAAATTGGATATGAAGAGTATTAAGTGGTGCCCTACAAAATATCTATATTCATCTGCCAGAGTGAATTTTGTGTTTAATACACACTGTAATTTAATCCATTTAGACTGTTATTATATTGTGACATGTACACTGCACATCTTTGTTGCATGAATAGAATTGCTAAACAGAGAGAGGAGGCCCTATTGTTTTCTACCTTACAGGCATGAGAAAATAGGGACAGAAATCTCTTAATTACCATATTTCCATGTTGCTGAAGTAGGGCCCCCACAGAGGTCTCTTTGTAATGCAAAGGATAGTGAATTATAAAAGACAGGTTTGAAAGGGTATTTTGAAAGAATTGGAGAATTCAAGGTCATAAGCGAAGAATTGGCTAAATAAAACTTTGTAGCATTTCTGACATAATGAATTTGAAGAAAGGTTCATTAGAAAGAAAAACAGGAATTATCCGTACTTTTCGAAGTAAAATAAGAAAAAAATTTGTAATTTATAGGAAATATTAAGTCTCAAGTAGAAATTTGAATTTTATTCAAAATATATTATTCCCTTTTATGTCTAATATATCATTATTTTATATTTTACTACATGTAACATTTGTTTTATAAAATATTTTAGTTTATTTTTATTGCCATATTTATTTACTCTGTATTTCACCTAGAGTTCAAAATTCTTCTAATTTTATAGATTATCTTGCTCTTTAAAAGGTACTTTAAGTTGATCTGTTGTATTCCCTTACAAATAATATTTTTAAAATTTGCTAATAACATAACATTATTTAAAGTATAAAATGGGGAAACATAATTTTAGAAATACTGAGCAAAACTTAGTATCATATAAGATACTTATATAAGATAGTGTAAGATAAATATAAGATAAATTTGAGTATAGGCAAATTGAAAATTACAGCCAGCCATGTTAGAAATCTCTTATTAAGTTTTGCTGTAAAACATTGTCTTTTCTAATATAAGTTTCAAGTCTCTTTCTTGCATAAGGATAGATGCTTAGAAATGAAACATTTTGTGAAGGCTTAACAAGAAAATTGCTCACGTATAATTGGGTTAAACATATTAGGCACTGAAGTTAAACTCTTTTTGCAAGATTATATAATAATAAAATTTAGCTATTCAATCCATCTAGCAATTAGGTCACAATTGACATAGGAACTTTTTTGTTCCATAAACAGTGATTTTGGAAATTTTAGTTTTTTGGAATGAATTGTACAGGAATCCTATGAAGTGGTGGGATATTTCAACTGAAAACGAGGAATGCTAAGTGGTTTTCTGTAAAATATCTAAGCACTTCTGTCAGGCCTCTGTCTTGTAATTTTAATTGGCTGTGTAACATTTGACGATAAATTCTGTTTAGTGAGTAAGGGAAATTATGGAGTACTCTAAGATTTGTTTCTTGATACAACTGTGCAAAATTGGGTCATAAATAACCAGTGAAACTATTCTGAAGTCATTTCTAACAGTAATGAGAAATAGAAACAGCTGATAAGTAATGCTTTGTCCTTTCATTGTTAATTGTTTCTGTCACTGTATATGTATATCAGCTAAACAGAAATATATTGTTTAATCCTGCTTACATTTTATCATTTCCCTATAATGCAAGTATTTACTCTTGTAAGGTCAACTTCTCAAAATACATAAAACATTTGAGAATAAAGCCAGGTATTATCCTGAGTGATATTTATACAGCTTGGTACACATAACTGGAAAGGATTTGAAGTTTGTAATAACAGAATTGGAATTCATAGGAGTTGAGCTCAGCTTCTGTTTGTGTTTCTAAGAAGACGTGATGGAGACAGACTCCTCTGGATGCATTCCTAGATCACTAGGAAACAAAAGATGTAGAAATTAACTGTGAAGTCTCAAAGACCAAAATTATATTGAGATGGAAGGGAAATGGGACACGCAGTCTCCACAGTGTTCCGGTGTGGTATTTAAATTACTAGCAATTGGGCCCAACTGTCATACAAAGCTTAATCGGAACTGTAATGCAGGGAAGTCCATTGAAGCAGTTGTAGTACTCTCATCAAACTTTTCGATTGGATGAAAGAACTTTTCTGGATGATTTCTTAGTCACTTTCCTCATCGCTGAGACATTAGTACTTGACACTGGCAAAGTAAAGGAAATGAGGTCTATTTGGTTCATGTTTACAGCTCAGGATCTGCTGGCTTCCAGATAGGAGAGCATGACACAGGAGAGTTGTTCCTGTCACAGCAATCGGGCGGCTGAGATAGAGCTCAAGGGAAGGAGATAACCTCCTGCAGCCAAGCCCCGGTGTCCCACCCAGGGGGAGCCTGCAGCTCCCAACAGCAAGCCAGCCACCCTGCCCCGTGGCTCATTCATCTCCCCAAAGCCTCCCCTATGATCCAGTGACGCATCTAAAGAGAAACCACAGCTGGTAATTAGATTTTTGAGGCTAATTTTACTATGTTATGTTTCTGAGTGCATTTTCAATTAATGTGTGAGAAAAACAATTCTCAAGTTATGTGTGATGGTGAAAGATGAAATAACAAGGTGAAAATATGAACATGAAGGCAAAATCAGGAAAGAAAAAACTAATCCTTCACTTGTTTAAAAATTTGCAAAACATACCAAAGAGTAAGATAGAAAGATGTATAGTGCTTGTTTTGGTTTATTATCCTTTGATATTTCTACATCGATGGATGAGTTGTGACCACCTTTTATTTATAATAAGGACTATAATATAGTTCTTGAAATTTGTATATAAAATCTGTCTTTACTTACATAAGATTTTCAATAGGACAGAAACAAGTGGAACGCACACCTAAAACCTAACCATGTTTTCTCGTGCTGATGCCTAAAATCTTCATTGTTCACACTGATTAAGAACAAGAATGTGATTTTGGTGTTTTCTGCTGCTTGTAGTTCTGTGCTTGTTCTTCCTTGTCTTCCCATAAGAGCAATATCTTGAAAATATTTCTAGTAACTTCTCCACTACTAAGTAAACTAATTTAGAATTCTAATTTTACTCTAGCGCAAAATCTAATCACAATGTAAATTGTTAACCTGGTCTTTTAGAAAAATAGTAACATTCCTCTCTGTCAGTTTAAGAAACTGTTGTGTCCTTGGATTGAAGGAAGATGAAATTTATTTACAATTCCAAATAGTTCTGTTTTTCAGGGCTGGGGATATAGCTCAGTGTCTCAGTGCTTGCCTGGCAAGCACAAAGTCCTGGGTTCAATTCCCAGTACAAAAACAAAAACAAATATACAAACAAAAGAAAAACAATTCTGAGGGCTTTAACACTCACTTCTTTAAATAAAAGAACTGAAGTCCACTTTTATAGTGTAAATATTATCTGAAATAGTAATTTGTTTTACTTTCCCGAGCCATAGACATATTAGCAGCACCACAGAAATAAAATTGAGTGAACTTGGGCAAGAAATGGTCCTCCCAAATGGGAATCTAAAGGAAGCATCAACTGCATGGTTCCATGACAGCGTTATATGACAAAGATAGCGCAGTGGATATAGAAAAATTAAAGAAAATTAACTGTATCTTCTTAAAAGTTTATTTATCATGGTCATATCTTTTAACTCAAAGGTTTTAGGGATAGTATATTTTATTGAATATCACCTATCATATTTTGAAATTTTCTTAAAAATACAGTATTTTTTTATTCTGAAAAGAATTTCGTATGGTAAGTTTGCCTTTTGAGAATTATAGCATAGGGAAAAGTCAATGCCTTCAGACTATCAGGAGCTTTTTGAAGGGGTATTCTTTGTGACCCTTTTGCAAAATGAAGAGTATCTCTTCCCACGCAGAGATACGAAGTTGCAGAATTCCTTCATGAATGAAAACAGCACTTAAGTATCTAAAATGTTTCTTCTTGTGTTAATATGAAGTTTAGTTTCAGTTCCAGCCAAATGAATGTTTTTCCCTTCAAACTTGATGGATAAAATGAATCCTAAAAGCTATAAGTATTCAAGATATTCAAAATTATGTTAGAGAACCTTAAACATATCCAGTGTTTCAGAAAAGCTATTGGGCAGAATGACCTTAAAAATTAAAATCTAAACTTTGATAACTTAGACGTTTTAAACCTAGATATATAGAATGCTAGACACTAATGCAAAAGTGGATATTCCTTAGTTAATAAGAAGAATGCAGAACTTCGAATTATTGATTTCCTTACATTATAATGGGAATAAAACCTCAAAAGGAAGGAAAGAAGGAGGGAGGAAGGGGAGAGGAAGAAAAAAGGAGGAATAGCAAGAAGGAAAAAAAACCAAATTGACTTGGATTGTGGTAAAGAAATGATTATGAGTGTAACTTACATCCAAAACTAGAAAGCCTGCTTCTTTCATGAAGTGATGGCCAGGGACTTTCAAATTTAACTTAAAAATCCAAATCATCAGAAGAATAAGTAATTCTATAGTATTTAACCAAAAAACAGTGGCTTTCTGATAGGTTAATTCCGTTGCAGATATTGACTAGGTTATGTATGAATATTGTCACACTGAGTGATCACCGGAATGCCTTGTCATATGACATCCCAGTGGGAGTCCCGAGAAACCTACTGCATGGAGAGCAGCAGAACATTTCTTTCTAGGAACTTACATTATCTTCAATTTTCTGGCATATCAATCTTGCTTAATAATTATTTCCTAGAATCGTTTTACCCTCAGCCTTCTCTAGTTCATTCCATACTATGGTTTCCAAGAAATATACCACCAATCAATACACGTGTGTGGCTTTTAGTGTAATGGAGGGACATGGGCTTGGCGATGAGTCGAGGCAGTGGAAGAGTTTAAATCAATACAACGTCTTAATTCCACTGGTCTAGTGCTGTTGTTGCTACCACTTTCTGTGTTCCCTCAGTCCACACATTTGTACAATTGTGAGAAATTAGGAAGAGACTATGATCGATGGACCTCTCACGGGGGCTGCATTCACAAACACACCTGCCGGCTGAGCGGCAGCATGGCTCAGGATATACCACTCAGTCTCCCCTGCCTCCCTGTCCCTGTGGCTGCTGTGTCTCAACACCGAAGCACCCCCCAAATAACACAGGTGCTGGGGACTGTAGTTAACATTAGTATTTGCAGCTGGCAATCTGCAGCTTTGCACATGGCAGATTAACTTATAAAGTATTTGCTATCCATATCTGAGAGGTTGTTTCTATCTTTTTTAAAAGATATTTAAGAGATTATTTTTTAAAAGACTTTTTTTTTTTTTTTTTTTAGGAACAGAGAAGTCAAGTTGTTATTTTTTCAATGTGCATACTTTTTGTCCTTCAGCAGCATTATAATAGGTATTGAAATTTGATGTCCGTTACTCCATGTCTTAAAAATCATCTGGGACTGAGACACTTTTGAGTGCAGTTCACTGGTCCTGAGCCATGGCTTGTGTATACTAATGAAATTGCTTCAAAATTACATTTTCTTTCGTGGGAAATTTTCTTCACGTCAATCATTATGAATTAAGGATTTAAACACATTCAATGGGTTGACAAAGTTTCTAAGGGTCTCTAAGTAACCTTTAAAAACCAATATGGAGTCATTTATCTAAAATCAAAATATATTTTACTTACAAACATTTTCAACCTTAAAATTGCATTGTTTCTCTTATATGTAAAACTCAAATCTATATGGAGAAGGGGGAACAAAACAGGATAAATAAGTACTGAGAGAATTTTCTCAAATGGATGGAGGAACAAAAGGGCGTGGAGGGAGAGAAGGGAAGGGACATGGAAAAGAACAGAACTGAAGAGGAAAAGCAGTCAAAATATAGAGTTTTTGCAAATGGGAACGGGACCAACAGATGGAGGAAGGAACAGGGAGGGGAGGAGAGGGCCGAAAAGTAACCAAAATGTGTTACGTAGATGTACCAACTCCCCACCACTAATGTAATCATTATATACTATAACTATGTACCAATAAAAGTTTTCCCCAAAGCACTGAAAGTGTTTATGTACTTTATTGGTTTACCCTTAAAATCTACTTTAAGTTACTTGCAGACAGGAAGTATGAGTCCAGGATACTAATGTGCACATGAAGCGTCACAGTGTAGCCAGGTATTATTTCATTATGTTTGTAATTTCTCCACTCCAGTAAACTAAAATGTAGCTTTGTGTTTGACAAAGTGTAGATCTATGTGAATTGATGTTAATTTTACTATTGTTTTCATTAGGGGAAGATGTTATAGTTACAGAATAAAATGATTTGAGAAGATCATTAGAACAGTACAGAGGAGGACAAAGTCAGCCTCTTTATGAACTAGAGTTTAAATTATGATACAAACAATAGCAATGCACTCTTTTGCAAAGGAGACCCATCTTTCAGATAATAACACTCAGCTGTGCTCAGAAAAAAGAACAGCCTGTAGAAACGCAAAACAGGTATCCAGACAAGGATCAGTTTCCTTCCTGATATTTCATATTCTGAAAGACTTAAGTGAATGTGGCAGTGGTCAAATGATCATTTTTGATTCTTTGTAGGCTGCAGGATACAAGGACAGAAGCAATCGATTTGATAAAAGCAATGAGTTATAGATCGCAGGATTCAATAAATCACAATGTTGCACATTTATCAAGTGTGTGGCAGTCATAGAAATCAACCTTTCTCACTTGACTGAACACACTGCCCTGTGAACAAGGGCTTATATTTGGATACTATTCCACTGACAGTTAATGGAATAAGGTGATACTTAAGCATCCTTACTGGAGCTGTCAGCCCTTTTTAATTTTGTACTTAACTGGAAGAAATTTTAAAATCAACATACTTAATTAAAATATCTTTTCAGTGATCATAGCATCTCAGCCTTTCAGGAATCAGCTATAAAAAACACTCCCAACAATGGTAAAACCATTTCCATATTGTTATGCAGCTACAATAAATGAATAAACTGAGTCTAAAAGTCACTGAAATTGTTACCACTCCTTTTCTTTCTTTTCTTCTGGGAAACGTGCTGATACCTACTGAGGGTCTGTGAAAACCAGGGCTCCTGAACGCACTCGCCACACCGTGGGGTGTGCCCCACTAATCTGCTGGTTAGTGATCATTTAAAACGAAGAAGTTGTAAAATCTCTGTGAAAACAGAGGCCAGACAACAGAAAAAACCCAAGGTTGCTTGTGGAGGAGAGGCAGGAACCCTTCAAATCAATGCTGTCCTGCCCCAGAAAAGCTGCCTTCCTGGAAGAGACCTCAGTGATTGGAAATAACAATTCGAATGCTTTTGTTCAAATCTGTTATAGGTTTAGTTTTGAAATGACAGCTCGATTTGTGAAAAAAGTCTCTGTGTTTTGTGTGTGTATCAGATAACTTTATGAACTAGCTCTCTGCAATAGTTCAGCAGATTCTAAATTTAAAAATGGTTTTTCATCAATAAATGAATAACAGGAAGATGATTGAAGAAACATGAGTAGAAAGTTTGTGAAATTTACTAAGCTTCATCTTAAAGATATTTAATAAAAGGAAATGGAAACTCACAGCATGCAATCATTACCACTTTAAAAATAATACTTACATTTTATGTGTAATAATTTTCTACTGGGAATTTGCTTTAGGCAAAATTTGATATCTTGAGTAAAATATCATGTCTCCATGTAAAAGCAAAACCAAACAAAACACTTGGCTTAAATTCTACAAAACTTACTCCGCTTTATTCTTCTTCAATGGAAATAAGACTATATTTCTGAAATAAGATTAAATGAATTTGAGATAGAGTCTATCCTTCCACACAGTGTGCAAGTGTTCTATAAGTATTGCACAGATATATACATGCACACATATTTGCCATCTAAAATGAAAACAAAATCACCAACTGAGAGATACTACAAATGAAATATCCTGATGGTATTGTGTTTTCTTTGAACATTTGCCATGTGCACTGTAGATTTTGTTTTGATCAATAAACTCTGGAAAATTTAAATACACATCTTCTGAAATTCATCCAAGAGTAGGTGTAAGCCCTTCTCATTATCAGTAATAATAGATGTCTCTGTCACTGCGTTCACACACATCAAATGGAGAAACATGGAAATAAATTTAGTGAGTCCTGCAGGTTAGGAGTTAGGACGTGGAATCTGTAGAGTGATGGAGAATGAAGCGTTGACTACTGTGGTTATCTGAGCTCACACTACCCCAGTCTTTCACAAGCTCTGGTCCTCAACCTGTAAGCACCAGGTGGTCGTTGAATGTTGTTGCCTTTTCCTTCCTGAAACGTGCTCAAGGGTTTCAGCCTTTTACTTCCTCTTCAGATCTTTATATTCGTTGTAGATTATCCTGATCTTCAACCCACATTTATATATCCAGTGCTCTTGGCTGTCTGGGTGAAGCTTTGGTGAGAAAGTTTCCGTGAATTAATTTTGTGATTTTCTGTTCTGGATAGGTATGGCTTGCGTGCCTAGATCAAAGGCTTTCACATCACAAATACTCCATGGATAATAATTGTGAAATTAATATATCTTTTTTTTTTAAATTTTTATTTAAGGAGAAAAGAAAAGAAAGGAAAAAAAAAACAGTGAAGGGGTACAAGTTATACAGATTTATAGAATAAAAAAATGCACAGTAGGAAATCACTAGTTAATGGATTACATATTGCCATCTTAGAAATAATTGTTTAAGTCACAAAATTAAAGCTTGTAGAGTGGACATTCCAACAATGATACTGCAAACAGTTCTGTTCAATGATCCAATAAAACTCTGTGATATCATTTTCTATCTTATACATTTAAGTATACATGCAGTTATATAGTTTAGAGCACTTTCTTTTCCTCTCTTTTGTACAGTGACTATTACACATTTTGGGTTTCATTGCTCCCACGGTTCTTGTTGCTTTTTTGGAAGAGAGTAAAACCAAATGTGACATAACAGAACAGAATCGGTCAAGTCAAAAGGGTGGACATAATAGATAATATAAAAACATAATGCAAGGTGATCAACAATGGTTACCATAATGCCTCCCGCTATTTCTAATAGAATTGCCTATATCATTAGTTGTAATACAATTGAACAAAACCGTAAAGAATAAAACCGACAAAACCAAAACATTGGAGATATTGTAGGTCTTCAAAAGTAGATAAAAGTCAACGAGAATGGGCGTTATAATGAATCTCATTATCTTCTCAGCTGATGCCTAAACTTTCGAACCTGATACTATCCAGCAAAACAGAATATAGGAACCTCAGTCAAAAACAAGACGGTGAGAGTAATACAGGGCTTCAAATCGAGATAATAGAAAGTCAAAGTGGGTTACTATATTATATCCTGCTATATTTTTCCCTTTAATTAAATGGATAAAAATAAAAAAGTAAATAATGGAGTGGAGATTGAGAAAAAGGAGGGCATAACAGCGAAACAGGGCAGATCAAAACATAACCATTTAAGCAGAATAGTGTTTCACCACCAGCTAATCCTGACCCAAAAATAGTTACCATATTGACTCCTTCCCTGAAGTCCTTGAGTACAACTTCATATACTGTAGCATTAAGTATATCAAAACAATGTAAATCCATTTAAGAGAATGACAGCATTATAGAGTATTTAGAATCGACTAACAGAATATGAACAATGGTCTCTGTATAATCTCCTTGTCTTTAAAAGGTTTTTTCTTATACTATCGTACATAACAAAATCCAATAAGATACAACCTGTTTAGACCATTGGAGACAGAAGAACAAAAGCTAGATGAGACTTCAAAACAAGATGGTACTAAATCAGTATTACCTATTAAGATGTCATTTTCTCCAAAAAAAAAAAAGCTGTTCCTATCATCCAATCTACTGTCTCATTTCTGTTGAGCTCTTTTTCTGTCAGTAGCTGTCAGTTTGTCTTCTTCATTTTGTTCTCTGCTCCATTCATTGTGGCCTCCCCGCCCCTATTTCTGGGTTCTTTGTATTTTTCTTTTTTTAGAATATCCTGCAATACTTTCTGTAGGGTTGAATTGGTGGTTGCAAATTCCCCCAGTTCCTCTTTATCCTGGAAGCACCTCGTGTTTCCATCAATTTCCAGGGACAGTTGTGCAGGATATCTCAATCTTGGCTGGAGATTATTATCTTTCAAAGCTTGAATTATTTCTCCCCATGCTCTTCGTGATTTGATGGTTTGTGAAGAGAAATCTGCTGTAATTCTGATGGGTCTTCCCTTGTAAGTGATCTGTTTCTTGTCTCTTACAGCTTTTAATATTCTGTTCTTGTATTGAATTTCTGGAATTTTTATTATTATATGCCTGGGTGTTTCTCTGTTAGGGTTGTAGGTGGCTGGGGTCCTGTATGCCTCATACATTTGAGTATCTTTACCTTTTGCTAAATTAGGAAAATTCTCCTGGATTATTTCTGTGAGTAGCTTTTGTAGTTCACTTGTTTGTGTCCCTACTTCTTCTTTTATGTTCTTAATCCTTAAGTTATGGCTCCTCTTATCATCTTCTTGTCTTTGTATTATTGCTGTGTGTTTCTTTGTTATTTTTAAGAAGTTTTTCATTTCATTCTCCCATGTTTCAAGTCTGCCCTCCAATTCAGATAGTCTGTCCTTAGTTTCTTTCAAGCTGTTATGCCAGTCTTGGATAGACTTCTTAATTTCTTGATAGTCTCTTTGAACCTGCTTCACATACTCAATGCTTTCTCTGTTTTCTCCATCAAGCAATTCTCCCCTCTTTTTCTGTTCTTCCATTCCACCATCTGCTTTTTCCTGGGTGGTGCTTAGCATTTCTCTAACTATTCTGCATACTTCTAGCTTCAGGTCATTGATAACTTCATTCCTGAATTGGTCTATGAGGCTCTCTAAATGGCGCTTAATGTATAATGGTGCAGTGTCCACAATTGCCTGATTCTCAGGATTGGGGGTCGAGGAGCCTTTTTTGTTGCTTCCCTTCCCCATATTTTCTGTTCCTTATAAAATGTAATCTTACACAGGAGGCCCGGCTTCCCTGCCTGCCAGCCACAGCTTGATCAAATTGCGCTGGCTAGTTGTTCCCGCTCACCGCTGCGCCCCAGGGAGTTGCGGAGGAGGCAGCCTACGCGGGAGTCGGTCGCTCCTCCGGGCCACCGTCAGGCTCTGGGATCTGGGTTAGGCCAGCCTAGGGAGTCCGCGAGCAGCGTCCCTCCGGCCAGGCACCTTTCACCAATCCCGTCCGAGAGGGAAATGCGCGGCTGCAGTTGCCACCGCGCCCTGCTCTTACAGGACTGCCCGCGCCCAGAAAAACCTCCGCTGGAGTCAACCTGCGGTAGGGAGTCAGTTCCTCGCTCACCTCGCCACCAGTCAGCCTTCCTCCCTGGCCGTCGCGTTTCCGACTCCGTTCGCAGACTCCCGTTCCCAAGCCTCTGCGCGTCTCTCCTTGCCGAGCCGCTATGGAGGTAGCCGGCCGCTGGGCGGCGGGAAATCCAAACCGCGGTTTCCGATGGCGCGGGAACTCCGTTCCCAGACTCCCGTTCCCAGAGCTCGGCGGTCGCGTCTCTCCTTGCCGAGCCGCTGTGGAGGTAGCCGGCCGCCGGGCGGCGGGAAATCCAAACCGCGGTTTCCAATGGCGCGGAGTCGAGCCTCCACACCGAGATTTTTCTGTCCTATTTTAGCGCCAGGACTGTATTCCAAGTTGGATTCTCTCAGCCCAGTTCGTTCCTGAGTCAGCAGAGCATATCTCTACTGGTTCGTATCTCCTTAGTCCGCATCATTCCTGGCCTCTGAGCCGAGCCTTTAGAGAGCGTTCAGAAGTTGCTGTTGTCTGTCCATGTTCTCCATAATCGTCGAAATTAATATATCTTAATTTTGTGAAATTTGTGAAAGTGTTTAGCTAAGTTTAATTTTTTCAAGACAAGTTATACACAGATTTGTCATGTATGATTCATAATGATTTCCATATGTCTGTCTCTGAATTTGTGAGATGAAGCATGACTAACAAAGTGACAAGAGACATTTTGAAGAAATACATATTACAGCTGAGATTCAGCCAGCCATAACCATAAATCTGTGTTCACTTTAAGTTCTGGCAGTTGACCTAGAATGTTCCATGTAACACCTGATGAATTTACATCTTTCTAATCTGTTTGTAACCTTTATTACCTCTAACCAAAAAGGAAACTAAGGAATCCTACTGCTGCCCACATAAAGGACAAAAAGAATTTATCAATTTATAATTTTTGATAGAGAAAGCCTAGAAACCTCCATTCATATTTTTGGATAGAGAAAACCTAGAAACCTCCATATATAATTAGAACACAGCATTAAATGTTTTGTACACATATAGGGCTCAGTTGCTACTAACCTTAAAAGTTGCAGTCTCTCTTAATAAATAAAAACAGCAATGATGGTGACCTGTACCTCCTGGGCTTCTGTGTAACTACAATAAAATCAAGCTCAATGTTGAAGATAATGGTCTGTTTGATACATTTTATGCGAACCCTTCTGATTTTTTGCACCCTTGAGTCCACCTTGTGCTATGTCTATTTGCTGGGAAGAAAAACTCTTAACAGCCATGCTGAGGGCTATTTCTCCTTCTGCCATGTGCTGCTGTCTGGGTTCCCTACACTCCTGCTGGCAGGAGTGTGAATTGCCCCTGGCTGGGCTCTGCCACTCAGAGAACTGCATTTTATTCACATTATAATAGTCCTTGCAGGGCCTCTAGAGCCTGTTGCATTTAATCCAACTGCTCGTGAAATAACACACATCCACTCTTGCCATCAATTTGGCTTTATGCTCTTCAGAACTGATATGTCAGTAGCATGACGTATTGTTGTCCAGAAGAGAACTGGGGCCTGATATTTTACCTAGGGCGCACATCTCTCTCACATGATAAAATATCCACACAACCAGGAGTATTGACCCACATTCAGAGTACTCTTTTAGTTCCATGTTTTAAAATTAGAATTAAGTTATGAAAGGCTGTTGCTTGAAGAATAAATTCCTGAACATTCTGAAAAGCCATTATATGTATTCTGTAGAGCATTTTTCCTTATTGATTAACTAGTAACAGCTTGTGAAAATATGTTTTTTTAAATAGGTGAAAGTTGAAAAATTCTCAGTAAAGAATGCTGTCTCCTGGCTAGTATCTTCATACCCTTGCTTGATGGTCTGAGCAAATGTGTTTTTTGACATTCATTTGGCTTCATGATTCTGAGTTCAGAGTCTCACACTTTGTCAGAATATCCCAATGATTGCTTAGGTGCTTGAGTGTAGCTCAGTTTGATTGAGTATATGACACATGAAATTCAAAGTAAATCAAATTATTATTGAATCCTTGTCTGCTGACTGAACACACCCATCCATTCCTGTTGAAGTTTTATCCAAAATTTTTGAAGAACAGAGTATATTCTACATTTTAGAAGCTGTTCGGGGAAAGGGATAGTTTTGGGTTAAGGAGAGTGAATGCCTACTAAAAGATAAAAAGGGAAACTATAAACACAAGCTGTGTAGAAAATGTAACTTCCCACAACTGACAAAAGCAGTGTAAGAAGCCGACCTTTGTTGTCTGGGCAATGCTGAATGAGTCCCCCTCGTTGGCACTCGACCTCTCTGTGGTTGCACAGGAGAGGTTATGGATTAAAGGCCCTGGGAGTCTGAGGCTCAGGCATGCTGACATCTCTCGTAGGTTTCCAGCCCTTAAAACACTGGGCTGTCAGGTATTTGTCACTAAATATTGGATCTGTGATAAATAAGCAGCTGGTCCTTTTCATCATCTTTAGTAAAAGGGAAACTGTATACAACAAAAGAAAAATCCAGCAAGTCTCAGAGAAATAAAATCTGTAATATATTGGTTAAAGTTAACCTAACATTAGGCTTACTATCTTTTTCCCCCTGCATAATCATCAGATTCTGGTCAATTCCTTTTTTATATTTACTTGTATCTCCTAGAGCATACTATTAACTTGCAATAAAAATTCAATTTGTATATACTGGTTAAACAATCATCAGAGCTGAATGTTAATGTCACAAACAGTACAGCCAGAGGTACACCAAAATTAGTAACAGGGTCCTGTGAAATTCATGAAAAGAAAATCATGTGTACAGTATATTTTAATTATATAAAGAGATAGATAGACATAGATACAGACATATGCACTTTTACATAAGAATATGTATCGCTTGAGATTTACACAGGACCATATTTTTATGATTTTTCTTTACTTTGCCACATCTTCAAAGCTATATGAAATTAAAGTAATAGAAGAAATACTCATTGATCTGAACATAGAAATTCATATGTACATAACAAGTTTTCTTTGGTGCAAGAGACAACATCTTAATACTTAGACTTTCTGCAAAAGAGTAATGAAGTTCACCTTGTTCTAAAATTTTACACATATGCTTGGTTTGAAAAGCTGCCCAGGAATGCACCTAATATACAAAATGAAATAAGATTTCACTAGTATTTTCTATTTGCCATGCTGCTGAAAGATTTTCCATTATGTGGAAAAAACTGTTACGCAAATTTTTAGGCAGCTGTGAAACTCTTCATGTATAATTGATTTTAAAATGATTGAGATCCTATACCTGAACATTTGGTACATGCACTGTGATATTTATACACCCAGAGAGCTTAATGGAAGTAGGCTGATCTTTCACAAATATTTATTTAGCACTTTATGCATAGTACTGTAACTCAAGCTTCTTCACATACAAAATTTTAGAAATGAATTTGAACTTACTGTTTTACCAGGTTGGCTTGAACCCTGAATTGACTGGAAACCAATCAGAAGCCAAATGTATTAAAGAGAAATTGAGAACAACTAACTGTTCTTTTGGAAGTGTCTAGAGTGTTCTTGATTTAAATGTAATGCAATAATAACTAGAGGTACAACTTGTAAGAGACAAAACTTTAGAAAGGAACAAGGAGAATGGATAATTTAACAAAAAGTAACAATCACTTAATTGTTTATCTTCAAAGATAACTACGCTCAACTTTCTGCATTATGATCAAATAGATTTCTAGTATTAAACAGGTCTCTAAAGATATAAAGATGGCTTGGATCATGCATTGATCCATTTAGTTGCTTAAAACCTCATGATAATGTATCCAGCTGAATTTCCTCTTGCTTAGGGCAAATCTGTGGAGGAGGAGTTAGATTTTAAAATGCCAACTTACCATAAATTCTTCATTGAGATTCTAAACCTGTCATACTCAGAAAGCGAAGTCTACAATATATAATGTTAATTTTGAGTCTTTGACAGCTATTATTTTCACGTTTTCTCCAACTACTTATTTACCTCCTTACCTAAAATGGATAAATGCCCCAAAACTGGGAACATTTGTAAACTTTTCAAGGCAGTGAGTGACCATTCCTTTCCTGAATAGTAAAGCAACTGACCTTAAGTTAAGGTGCCTTGGAAAATATGCCCAATAACATTTGTTAGTTCGTAAAATAAGGTGTGCTTTTTCTATTAATTGGAGAAGATATTTAGTTGAGTAAAAATAATTTAGATGGTTTGTGCTTGACAGTTTAGCCCACCGAGAATATAAAATTTGAAAGGGAAATCAAACACACAGAGAAGACCCCTTGAAAATGATTAATATTTTTAAAGAATTTTAAGTAATCCTGTGCCCTGGCACGAAGAGACTCTTTATGCTCTTACAAGTATTTTGTCTCCCCGTGTGAATCAGTGACTAATTGCCTTGTGTGATGAGCTGAAATTACCCCTTCCTTCTCACTGCCCAAGACATCTCACCTCTGGCTTGGGAGAGGTCGGGGCTCAGGCCTCTTCTGGAATCTAAATGAGGTTTATCAGTCAAGCGTAGCAAAATCTAATCTCATCCAAAGCAAAAGAAGAAAACGGACCAGAAAATGATCTGATTTTCCGATTTCATGGCCAAAGTTACCCTGGGAAGTGATGAAAGTGGCATTTAAAGCCCGTGACTAAGGTGGTACGCCAAACTTCGCAGTCATAACGGATAAACTGTGTGGAAAGATATCGCTTTAACAATTTTACAGTTGCTAAGTGTGAAAATTGTAATGTGGTCAAGCTCCAGGAATCCATGGCTCTCGGTGCAAAGAACCGGAACAATACTCCACTAGAAAACATCCCGCTCCTGCACCTCTTCAATACTGTTGAAGTCAGCACCGGCTCTGACTGCTCCCACATCAGGCCAGGACTGAGGAATGGCTTCATTAGCTATCTTCTGTCCTTTTGTCCTGTGATCCGCATGATCACTGAGGAGACAGGTGGAAACTCGATGAGGTCTAAATCATTGCTACTCGTGTTGAAGATGCACACCATTTATAGAGTTTTGTGTTTAGTTCCACCAGTTTGCGAGAGAAGAAAATTACCCATACTTGTAAATATAAATTTGATAAATACTAAAATTTCTAGCATTACTGTGAGCATCCAGTGTTACAAATAGTTTTAGTGCCCATATAGGCATATCTACATTGTTGACATCAAAAATTAAGATAAAACTTAATAAACATTGCTTATTATCAATTCTGACTGGTAGCCTGGCATGCTTATACAAGCCTGTAATTCCAGCACTTTGGGAGGCTGAGGAAAGAGGGTTACAAATTTGAGCCCCGCTAGGACAATTTAGAGACTTAGTGAAACTTTGTCTCAAAATTAAAAAAAAAAAAAAAAAAAAAAAAAAAAAAAAAAAATTACACCCAAGGCTGGGGATGTAGCTCAGTTTGAAGGCCCAGGATGGAATTCTTAATACCAAAAAAATAATAGCAGTGAGTGATATAACAAAAATAAGAAAAAGTGATGACTACTAAATTATTTATTTCAGTAATTAACACTGTTCAATAAAAATATTATAGAATTTTCAACAATATTAGCATGCTACTTAGGAAATGTCTTATAGTGCATAATGGAACTACACCAACTAAAACATGGATGATATGTATATCCTGCGTATATTCAGCATAAGAAAAAGTGGAAATCATTTACTACAAATAGAATCCCACTAGCAGGAAATCATAAAAGAAAAGAAATATATCACCTTTCTATTGTTTTTTCTGTTACTATTCCTTTGACTAATGGAATTAAGTTGTTATTTATATAAGGTAAAAATACATCCAGTACTGTTCTGTTTTACACATTTGCCACAGGGTAGTTACGAAGACCTATTCCTGCCACTGTTAAAAGACAACTAGTCGTGATAATAAACAGTGTGATCACCACATGTGCATATGTACATATGTCTATTTCACAGATACATAATAGTTACCGTCCTGAGAACAAATATAAGGTGCTCTCTGAAATAGTGGGTGTGGGTCCCTACATCTTGACTCCTTTATGACTGATACTTTTAGCTTCAATTCATCAAACTGGTGCTCAGAAATTGTCCCATTTAATAGGGACTTAAAACCTACTGAGCATCAGAAGAGTAATGTTTATTTTAATCATCATAGCTGTAAAATACTAAGGATGTCAGGATGCTTTGAAATGTTATAACAACAATATGAATTCAGTCTCTGTTCACATTCGTTTAGTGATGACACACAATAGAAAGAGTAATCATCTTTCACCACTCATGAAACAACATTGTTAACTGCTGTTGTTTTAGTGGTGGTGGTGGTGGTCAGGGAAATAAAACCCAAAGCTTTAATCATTTAGGGAACTCAGTTTCACGGAGCTCTGCAGAATGCCTAATTCATAATTTTAAATTATTGTTAGGCTGCACCAAAAAATTATCTTTATGTAGTTTTATTTTCTCTATCTCTCCTTATTGCTTTATTCTGCTCAATAAAGCAAAGAAAAACAATACTTTGATGACAACAATCACTATTATTTATGAAAAGTTCATCCTCTTTGTTATTCTTTGAGAAAAATTCCAAAGGATTTTTGTGGACTTGTGTTTGACAAAGGTCAAATGTTTTAAAATTATGACACTTTTGAAATAACACCATGCATGCACAGTAAGGTGGAGGGTTCTACAGTGCTGTTGTGTGTTTAGTGTTGTGAACAAGTGTAAAATGTGCCTTCAGGGGCAAAGCAGCATTGCTCATGGCTCCTGTGAGGATTTATTTCCAACTTTTTAAAAATTTTACTTCATGTGAATATTAAAATTTGGACATATACAGGATATCTTTAAAGAAAATAACAGCATCTTTTTCTTTTAAAGATGAAATCGTAGTTACTATAACACCTGATCCAGCTTAAACCTTCTATACTTGCATTTAAAATAGAAATTTTAATTTTTATTTTGTCTGTCCTCTAGTTTTTAAATAAGGAGTCAAGTTAGGTATTCCGCTATAGCTTATAGCTTGTGTTTATTCTATATTTAATAAAGTTATTTGCCTTGGTGACCCTCTTTTCAGAATAATTACCTTTGAAAACTTTGGAAGCCCTCTTTTGCAAACTGAGTATAATTGTTTTATTTGGTTTAATCAGCTTTATACTTCAAATAGCAAACCTTATCATTGTTGTATGAACATTATTTCTGCATATTTTTACATTATTACTATTTTGTATCTAGGTTCTACTATCTATAATCATTTATTTAAATATCTTTTAGAATTCCTTAACTATGAGGTTACTGGAAATAAATTTTGACAAATTTGTTTACCTCAAATCTTGATGTTTTTGCTTACTGTAGAATTCTGCAGTTATTTTCTTCTGGCATTTGATAAAGGTCTTCTAAAGTCCTCTAATTCTATTAAAAATTGAGTTGTTAGTCTCCTTTGATTCCTTTGAGTGTAATATGATGATTTTTCCCTCACTGATTTTCAGATGTCTTTTGTTTTTGGCTTTCTGGGCTTTCACTGGGTGTATTTGTCAAAAGCTGCAAACTGTCTGCTATTTTTATTCTACTTTAATGTTAATTGAGTTCCTGTACCGTAATTCTATGGCTGGTGACAGGAGACAGGATGCTCCTAGATGACAGGCAGTGGATTTTACTTGTCTCAGCAGTAGCAGCAGCCGACCTTCAGTGCTGTGCCAGCTCCCTGAGCCAGAATCCCCACAAGAAGTGGAAAAAAGGGCCAGGAGTTACTTTACACGGGGTAGATTGCATTCAGGCAGCAAGGTCCTGAACTCAGGGACTTCAGAGGTCATAAGCAAAGCTGCTGATCTTCTGTGCTGTCCATGACTGCGCTGTACAAACATTTATGCCAATGTGGCCCCCGTTGAAGCCAGTTGGTGTCTTTGCTTATAAAATTTGCAGGAACAGGAAGCACTAAGTGAATTGTTTTACATGTTGCTTCTTGTATTTATAGGAGATTTTACAGTTAGAAGACACCTTCATATTTTCAAGTTTGGGAAATTTTTAGCCAGTTATTTAGCAGACTAATTAATTCTGACTCTTTGGTGTCGTGTCCCTCCCCCCCCCCCCCCCCCGCAGGTTTCTATTAGCGATATATTCTTCTAAAGGTATTTTCTTTGTGTCCTGTCTTGGCTTATAGAGTTTTCCATTCATTTCTTTTTTTCTGTATTTCAGTGTGGAGTTTTTCCCATTATTTATATTCTGTTTAACTAATTTTTGTTTATACTTTTGTCTAATTTGCTATTGTCCATTGAGTTCCATTGATTTTGTTGTACTATTGCATTTTTAAAATAAATTTTACAGATTTTGAAAAATTTATAAAAATTATGTTGTGTAAACTGCATTATATTTTTCCCTTTGGGCGTAATGTTATATAGTTTGTTTAAAACTAGCCAGGAATGGTGACAAAGGACTATAATCCTAGCACTCAGGAGGGTGAGGCAGGAGGATCACCATGGGCTACATAGTGACTTCAAGGCCACCCTGAATTACACAGCAAGACCTGTATCAAAAAGCCTAATCAAACAAAAGCAAGTCATAGTTTGTGATTACTTAGTGTTGATGTTGATAATGCCAACACACCAGTGTTGTTTTCTGTTGCCTTTCATTCATACAAAAGGATCTTATGGTCTTTGTTTCTTGTCTTCACGCACATATAAACTGCCCTTTTTAATCTACAAAACTATCATTATTTAATTTAAAATTAGTTTACCCTATGGAGAATATTTGGCTTTGATTTAGGTTTCAAGTACTAGCAATGTGGGATCATCTCATTCATTTTTAGCCAGTGAAACAGTGTGGTCTCTGGAGTGTAAGCCCCATCTCTAAGTGTCCCAACAGACCAACCTGGCTGCCTCTCCCAAGAAGCCACTTAGAGGAGGATGAGCCCCAGAGAAGGGTAGGAAAGGATCTTTAATCACCTGGCCTTACTGGGTCTTTGAAGGGCAGACTGAAACTTTGAGGTTTTGTAGAAAAGGAGACAGAAAGGCAAGGTTCCCCACAGTCAGCAGATTTCATAGCTGCCAGTGTAAGTAGTCCTAGTCCAACATGGTTCCTGGTTCACAGGATTGAATCTGCATTTGCTCCAAAGAAGTCCTTATGGCATGTAGGGATGATCCATTTGTGCTGAGTCTGCTCCTGTCCAGGTTGTGGCGTAGGAATAACCTTATCATAGTATGGTCTGCCAACCTTTAATTTTCCTGGAATTCTGCAGATATTTGAAGAATTAGGACGGTGACTGCAAATTTTAAGATGTCGTGACATGCAGCTCTGGAATAAGAGCTTCTGCGACCTGTCCATTGGATGTCCTGGGAATCTTTGAACACCATTCAGTTACTCTTCTCTTGGTATTTTGAAGGGAGTCTGGAGGTACATTGAGGGCTAATCCTTGTGTAACCAGTTTTCAGACACACACAAACACACCCAGGTGATTAACAAACATATCCTTAGGCAGAGCTACACAGGTATCTGATTCAAAGTTTTAAGGTCAAAATGAAAGCTAAGATGCAAAAATTTATCCTGCGTAGCACTGCATCTGCAGGACCAGCATCTAAATTCCTATAATGATCTTACATTGAGTAGAACTACCCAGCAGACAGCTTCTGCTGCAGCTTCTCATATGTACTTTCCAGGAGTGTTTCCCCAGCATCCCCTGCCTCTCGTCTTTGGGAAGTCCTATACTCTAGCCTCTTTCTCCAGCTCTGTGAGGTTGTCAGAGGGGCCACTTCATGATTCAGTTGTTCAAGGCAGGAATCAACAATAGTGTCACCACACAGCAAGGACCTATTTTTAAATATTGCATTTTATGATATTTTAAAATTTCTCTCAAAGCATGAGTTCGTCTAAATTACCTATTTTATCATCATTGAAACAGGAAGTACAAAGGAGTTTTTAAAATGCATGTGTTTCGTAGAGAATATCTGAAATGGTTTCTCTGGAACACTGCCCTTAATCTAAGCAGGAAAAAAAAAAAAGCTAAACATTAATGGCCTTTCTGAACTATTTTAACTCTGGTATATGTCAGAGAGCCCTGCCATTCCATATAAACTGACCTTTCTGAAAACACCATCGCTGTCTCATTTGCTGAGTTTATTGCTTACTTTCTTTAGTTATTGCTACCAGTGTCATGGTAATAAAGTCATTTTTTTCTTTTGTTTTTTCCCCTCTTACTTTTGCATGCTGCCCATGTGACACACCAGAACCGGGGCACAATGCTTCCTCTGCTGTCTGTGCACTGACGCTGCACCCCAGGCGTGTGCGAGCATCTGCTCTTCCAGCTCTCACAGTGGTTATTACTAAATTTAAAGCTGCCACGACACTTCCGTGACAGAACTGTTGCTTCCAGTCACATGGGGACTTGGGAATAGCTATGCTGTTAAACAAGCGGCTGAATGTTTTCAATGAATGCATTATGGATGCAGTGTGCTTCATAAGTTAAGCTGGAAATGGGGTCTGTTATCTTGAGTTAGTAAAACTTCAGACAGAATATTCCTTTTCAAATATAACATAATTTTGGTGATTAATAGATGTGTACTGTTTAAAATATGGCCATAACAACAAAAAAATTAAGTAGACTCTAGGGCTGTTGAAGTTTACATATATGGCAATTTGTTCTTATTATCCTGATGAGATTTAGAAAATCATTGCTGTTGTATGTCATAGGTTACATCTGCAGTTGCTAACAGTGAACAGGGGTTTGGAACACTGCATTTAGATGTCCCTCGGGAACGAGTGTCCAGTTGTACTTCTCAGAAGATATGGGATATTGAAATACAGAGAATACTGAGTATGTGAAAACAAAACGAAACAGAAACCAAGAATTACTAGAAAATAGATTGGTTTTACAGTCAGAAGTCAGAGTCTGTAGCTTTTCCAGATGAAATGAGGATTGTAGTGTGCTGTTTCATAAGCAATACCAAGCCCACCTGGCATTTAACTACTAATTTTGTATCAACATAGCTTTTCCTGATGCCTTATATTATATCCAGGAAAGAAGCAAATGCTAGTGATATAGTGAACACTTAAGTATTTAAGTAAGTGTTCAGCGTAACTGTAATTTGATTAATAGATTCTGCAAATTATCGTGAATGTTGTATTTAAAATGCGATTCTCAGAAGCAAGCACTGTGGTGCTACACATTCACTGCCTTCTCATGTATTAAGAACATAAGAAATGTATAAAAGTATAGAAAATGAGGCCGGGCATGGTGACACATGCCTGTAATTCCAGCATTTGGGAGGCTGAGGCAGGAGGGTCACTGAGAGTTCCAGGCCAGCCTCCAGTACACAGTGAGTTCAAGGTCAGCCTAAATTGCATAGGGAAACCCTGTGTCCAAAAGACAAAAACAAACAAATAAACAAACAAACAAAAAAGTACAATCAATAAACTAAAATGTTCACTAAAATTTGAGTCTCTGGAGATGGAAGCCATCAAGGGCAGGTCCTGGGCCAAAACTGACCCACAGCCCATTCATTCACACATCACTTGTTGCTATTTTCAAGCCACCACTTACAGCTGAAGTTGTGGCGGAAACTTGTGGCTTGGGAAGTGGTAGATATTTTCTGTCTGGTTCTTACTAACCCAGTCTTTATGGTGTCCTATGCATGGTAATTGGCACAGCCCAACATTCCGTTCTTTCTCACAAATTGTCTCTTGAAAATAGTCAGATTGGCATCAGGGGTAGCCGTCATTGGACTGTCTACATTCCCAGCAGGGTTTCGGCAAAGACCATATTTCTTGGCTCTAGCAAATGGAATCTTTGGCACTTCGTGCGGTCCTGTTGGATCTAAAGGGCACAGTAGTATATTTTGTCTAATTTTTTCTGTCATTGTTGAGGCAAAATACCCAACACCCAAAGTTAGAGGGTGATAGATTTTTTTAACTCACAGTTTGTAGAGGTTTCAGTCCATAATCAGCTGACCCTAAGGAAGAGTAATGTGGCAAAGGGGCAACCATTCATGGGCATGCAAGATTCCACGACTAACAAGAGGGCAGGGGAGAGCAAACCTCTTCCTGTTCCTTATGTGGTATGCAGACCAACTGCCCTAGGGTAAGTGTAGCACTCATATCCTTAATCAGAACATTGGACCATGAGTCAATCACAAACTCTGCCACCTCTGAAAAGCTTGCCTCCTATGACTGTATGAGGCTTTGGGGGAACATCCAAACACCCCCCATAATATTATATGTGGTAAATATAGTGCTTTTATCAATTAGGAAAGCACTGCATGTTTAGTATAATCTGCTTTATCCATTTTCTCTTTAGTATTTACTGACACTTAATCTGAGCTCTAGAATTTCTTTCTTTATATTTTCTATTTTATCCATAAGAAATTTGTCAATGTTTATATTTAATTTTGTTCAGGGTCAATTTTTTTGTGCCAGTGATTAAATTCTTATGAACTTGTTTTTCTTTCTGGATGTTTTAGCTCTAACAGAATGACTTGTAACACTTTACTTCATTTTCTGTAAGTACTGCTCAAGTCTTAATGTGCTGTATGACTCACATCTTTTGGCTTTGGGATGTATTAGTGAAGACATTAACATGTGATCTTTGCAGTTACCTGAGCAGGTGTCATGGGTTACTTCAGCAAATGGAAATTCCAACTGCCTAGGGGGAGCCAGACCCATGAGGACTGTAAAGGATTCCATTAAAATCCCAGCCAGACTATATAAAAAGAGAGAAGAGAAAAGAAACAAATTAGCTGAGA
This sequence comes from Cavia porcellus, assembly GCF_034190915.1. NCBI lineage: Eukaryota > Metazoa > Chordata > Mammalia > Rodentia > Caviidae > Cavia > Cavia porcellus. The sequence continues at coordinate 40,663,161 of NW_026947513.1, read as the reverse complement.
AGAATGTAGCTAGAACATACTTGCAGCATCATAAATGCCTGATTTTTTGACTCTATATTACTTTCAATTAGCAGTACCAGAATTACTAGGGCGGAAAAAATTGAGCTGGGATAAAATTGCACTTCATTAATGCAGATATATTAACAACAATAAGAATGTCCACTAGTTTTATAACCACAGTTATTTTCACCAGGATTGAACTTTCCCATCCTTGTCTGTTTAAGTAGAGTTTGGATAAGTAACAGATCTGACATTTAAAAGGAAATAAAAATTGAATGGCATTTTTTATAGTAGAAAAAAGTAGAGATAAAGAGGAAAAAAGCAACTGAATCTGCAGTGGAGGTGACTGTGCTTGGAAATTCACACCATTAAAGCAAGAGGTGGGAGAAGGAGAAAGGGAAAGCTGGATTGAGTACATTTGCAAATAGCAATCTAAGAACCTGGGTCAAGCCAAATAGGTGTTATATGTGTAGTATCCTATTTCAATGATCATATCAATAGCAGTGCAATGGGAACCTGCTAGTTTAAAATCATGTGTGTAGAATTCTTGAAATGTGCCTTCTCTTTACTATAAAAATTATTAACATTCTTTCACACTGCTTTTTGGTTTACTGTAATCTTTCAAATTGTCAATGTGTTGGTTATGTCTAGGGGTATCCCCGAAGCCTCATGTGGTCATGGGAATTTTTCAGAGCTGGCTGAATCTAGTGTGTGATTGATTCTTGGTGAAATTCTGGGATAAATGGCTCTGGGATTAAGTCTGGATGATTGCTGGATTAGTCTACTGACTGGATTGGCACCGTCCTATTCTGGGTAGGCTGCATACAATGTAAGGGACAGAGAGAGGCCTGCCTCCCTCTCTCCTGTGTTGCTTTTCTATCTTTCTCTGTCCTAAATGGTTGCCCCCCTGCCATGTGCCCCGCCTCCTTGGAACTAGCTGACTGTGGACTGAAACCTCTACAAACTGTGAGCTAAGTAAATCTTTCTCCCTGGAACCTTTGAGTGTCAGGTGTTTTTCTCAACAATGAGAAAAGTAGCTAAGACAGTCAAAATACTAATTATTTTTCAAGCATTTATTGAAAATTCCCTCTGGGTACCAGAATTGGGGGAGAATGGACAGTCCAGGGAGAAGGAAAGGCTGATTGCTTCCTGAAGGACAGCATTGCCATGACAAATGTAAGCAAGTGTGGGATCCCATTGTTTGGGGACAGTGTGCAGTGTGAGAAACAACTTGATTATTTGAAAAGGAGTAAAATTTATGCTGATCTTTCTTCCACTTGGAAAATATTACTTTTCAAAATATTCTCCTGGCTTTAAGAATGTAGCCTTTGGTCTGGTCTTCATGATGAACCCTGCTATTGACACATTTCTCCTTGCTGCATTTCATTTGTGACAAACCTGATGACATTCCTGACATTATTTCAATGTGATTAGTTTCATGCATGTTGCTAACTTTGTCAGTGTCTTAATCTTGTAAATAGAAAATCTTTGCGGAAAGATCAGTGCATATAATTATCTGTTTTTTGGTACATTTTAAATCAAAGAGACACTGCTGAATAAAATAGCCTTTCAAGATTACTTATTGGGCAATCCATACATTAGATACATGTGTGTATATTTTACAAAAATAAGGTTAAGTGATACTGTTTTTAATATAGTTTATCTATGATTATAAAATCAGAAAAGATATTATCATCCCTAATGTCATTAAAAACAATAATAGTGAAAAAGTAGCATTAGCTGGATTTTTCACATATTTTTAAAAATTTGATTAACTTTAAATTTACATTTATCATAGCTGACCTAAAATGTGAAAATTACGCGTGCATTTATTTCCATACATGTTCCTGTCACCATGTTATATTTTGTTGCATATAAACACTTAATAAGATTAGATTATGTTAAATATATCTCTTCAAACACCTGTTATTTCTTTGTAGGGAAACTACCAAAACGCTTTTCTTCTCATCTTTGAAATACACAGTATATTGTTGTGATTTGTGACGGGGGTCCCCAACTGGTACACCCTGACTGGGGTATGGACTGGTGTGTGTTCCTGGCCGGTCAGGAATGAGACCTTATACAAGGATGTTGGTGGCAGGCGAGCAGGTGTAGCTTCCCCTCTCCTAAAAGCTGCTGGCTGGCCATCATGGTGCCTGAGCTCTGCTTTCCTCCATCAGCAGGGGCACAGATTCTCAGAGCAGCACACACTACTGTGAGCTGCACTTCCGAGTGACCTGGGGCGCACACCCCTATGAACCATCGCCAAACCATTTCAGTCTTCTGGCATTCACCCAACTTCTACCCATGGAAAAACTGTCTTCTGAGAAACTGGCTGGTTGCGTCAGAAATTTTGGGAACCACCGATTTGCAAGGATCCACCAGAACTTACTGTTTCTAATCATAACTCGGTATGCATCGCCCAACCTCTCTCTATCCTCCCCTCCCCCTTTTCTCCCATTTTCTAGTAACCATTCTACCTTCAACTTCAATGAGGTCAACCTTTTTGTATTTTATATCTGACTGAGAATACGCAGGGTTTGTCTTTCCATGCCCAGCTTATTTCTCTTATGATAATAAACTCCTGCCCATATATTTTTTGATCTTAGTCCAGCAAAAACGTGCTGTTGGGAAGTTGGTACAGTTGTGTTAGCCCATCACATACAAGATGCTTGAGAAAATCAACTTAAAAGAAGACAGATTTAATTTGGTTCATGGTCTCAGAAGATTCAGCCCATAGTTATCTATGGTTCCTGCACTTTGAGCCCATAGCACGACAAAACATCATGATGGTCACACTGCTCATCTTGTGTCACCCAAGAAGAGCAAGAATGTGAGAGAGAGGGGTTGGGAGGATATAACCTTCAAGACCATGCTCACAAGGAGCTACATTCTCCAAGGAAGCCATTCCTTCCATTTCTACTACCTTCCAATAACACATTAAAATTCAAAACCATCAGTGATCAATCCACTGAAGAGGTCAGGCAGTGATGGTGAACCTGTGGCACCACCTATGGTGGTTCACCTCTGGTGAACCTATGCCACAGTGGGCTGTTTGTATCATTAGAATCTCTAAAAGGTTTGCGATCCCTGGGAAAGAACCTTCATAATCAGCTACCTCCCAAGATTCCCCTTTAAATTTTCCTGTATTGGGACAAATCTCTCAACACATGAGTTTTGGGGGAAGATTTCATATTCGTGTTATAACACAACTAACATTTAAAAGGCCTGCCTTCCTTTCCTCATTACTGGCTTCGAACATGTTTTTCTCACTTCCTTCCTCCGCCCTTCAGCTTTTTAAAAATAGTTATATCTTTTCATATTTCAAGACTTTAAGTCATACCTCTTTTAGTACGGCTTCTTTGGTTGATCTCAGACAGAAGATGAGGAAATATGCAAATTTCTGTCTACGACAGGGACAGTGTTGCTTACTCTACAGAGAGAAGATACATTTGTCTTCATTCTCTAAACCTGTGGCGACCTCAGCCAAGCTCTACGATATCTGCTGTCAGTAAAAAGAAATGCTCCTTCGTGAAGCCATGTGTGTTTTTTGTGTCATCCATTCAGCACTATGAACTATATAATTTTTGCTCCTTTCTTCCCACAATCTTACGGTTTTCAAGACAGATCTATACTAATACATTCCATTAAATCTTTTGAGACTATTATAATGTATTTATTTTATATTACCTCTCGAAATAAAGAGCTCTTGAGATCTGGATTCATTTAAAAATATGTCTGCCAAAAGCAAGTTTGGCATCTGGGCTTCCTCTTACGATTGTAAGGAAGAGAATATTTTCATCTTTGCCAAAGTGGAACATGATTTCATGGTTAGATTCAAACTATTAACATTCATTCAAAAATAGAAGTACCTTGCTTTGGGCACAGTGTAAGGATTGCAACCCAGCTTAGCACAGACTGAAAAGATCTTTGTCTCTGTTTATTATGGTCACAGTTATCATATTTTGGACATCTGTTCCATACATGGCAGGCCACATTGCTTCACATGCATTAAGTTTTAATTCTCAAAGCCTCTGGGAATGATGCTGTTATCATCATTTTAGAAATATAGAATTTGGGGCAAGAAGAGTGTAACTCATCCAGATTCCACTAGCTGGTACCTGGGTGCTAGCCCAGTTTATTTTCAGAATTTTTTTCCCCTCCACTCCATTGTGGGTCCTCTCCCTCTCATATTAATTTATTTTTAATCCACCATTAAGCTACTGATACTTAGTCTCTATATTCAACACCATATGGTTTATCCTCTGCTAACAAAAGGGCATGAAGATCAGATGTCACAGAAGGGAAATGGGATGGTTCTTTCTGAGGGATCACACTGAGATCAGCATGGATGCTGACTAGAGTCTTCCTGTCACCCACCCACAGGAGATGGCAGGCGCTGGACCTCAAGCACATGTGATTGCATTCCCACCATTCTTTTAGCTATGAGAGTACAGAAGTCCAGAGCAATGGCTTCAGCTTCATGAACACGTCTATAAGTGGACACAGGACATTGCTTTTCATGTTCAGCCTGCCTGAGTACCCACAGCCATGACTAGAGACACTGCCTCTCACTGGGTGGCTGGGTACTAAGCTAAAACTCAGAAAGTTTATTAAGAATGGTGAATCTATTTGGAGGTTAGATGTTTGTTTTATGGTTTTCTGTTTTGAACAGTTTTTTTTTTCTTTAATTGCCGTTAACTAATTTTAGATAATCGCATACCTTATTGACCACAGACCCACCGGTGCCTCATTTTTCCCATACCAAGAACTCCTATGTGTGCATTAGTAGGCTGGAGCAGAGGGCACATGGTTGCAGTATTCAGTGAAAGGTATTGTGCTCTAGATAGAGCTATGGACTACATGAAGAAGGATGTGGAAAGCAGGAGCATGGAGGACAGCTCCATAAATGTGCATCTATAATCGAAATTGTTAGCGTAATCACTCTCCGCTAATGAATCGCTCAGAGCAGGGTGATATTCTCATTAGGTCTCTGAACTCGTTTGCTGAACTCAGTGCAGTCAGAGCTGCTATTATGGTGGAAATTTAATTTTCTTTTTTTTTAACATTAAAAGGTGGGCATAGAATTAAAAACATTTGAACTGTAGATTTAAATTACTTAGTAACATAAATAACCGAGATCTCCCATGTGTTCAAGTGTGTTTATTTAGTGTGTTACCCTATAGATTTTCTGTTTTTTCTGAAACAAGAAATAAGATGGTCTTTTTAGCAAATACAACTTGTTTTCTTTTGGGTGTGCTATTGTATTTTGTTAAAATGAGAAGAATATGGCTTAGTGCATTTTGTAATAGGCTATCTCAGTGTAGGTAAATGTGTTTGTAAATATAACATTAGATTTTATGTAAGTGCATCTCTTCTTCTTATTATTTTAATGATATTATTCTAAGTTTTAAAAAGGTAGGGGAAAAATACTTCTAGATCCCTGAGTCTTCCTGTCTTTTCTTTTATCTCAATACTGAGGATTGAAACTGAGTGAACCAAAGACATTTGCACTGAGCTCCACCCTTAGCTCTTACTTTAGTACTGTTGTTTCTTTTAAATTTTGAAGCAGGGTCTTTCTGGGTCACTGAATTAACAGGTCAGATTTCAACTCATTGTTCTCTTGCCTCAGCTTCTCAGAAAGCAGATTCCAGCCTTGCATATACCAGTATGCGCGGCTACCTCTTCCAGTCTTAGGGACCACATGTTAATAGCAGAGATTGTTAGAATGTTATAAGTTTCTGCTGATAGCCCCCCCCCCATCCAGCCGTCTTTCTCTCATTGGATTGAATTACTTTATGCAAACTCATAAATTTTGCTATTTAATAAAAATGTAGAAATTTGCTGTTAATGATGTTAAGAAGTTAACCGACTTCTGACGCCCCAGTAGAGGAAACTTCCATCACTATGCAGGGCAAATTCACAACTGTCTCTTACACGTTGAGCTTAGCAATCATTTTTGGTCTTCTAGATACCACAACATAATCAGAAGAGCATATATTTAATATTTAGAAATTATAAAATATTTCTAAACTTAAAGAATTTATCCCATTTGAAGACTGCGCCCGAATCTATTTTGCAGATTGAGTATGTGTCATTGTGTTTATTTAGCGATCTCTCCTATATAATAGTTAAGCATTGTTTTGAAAGTATTAGTGCAGTTGTTTGGGGTCTAATTATATAGTTGCAAGGTGCAACCTAATTTTTCTATCTGAAAAGCTTAGAATTTTCTATGTCATATATTTTACCAAAATGTATCCTACCTATAGTTACATAGTGACTACAAGACTTAATGGTGCACATTTAATTTTTTCCTTGACTTTACGATGATAATGTTCCAATTTAGATGTGAAGACATGCTCAGTTGAGTTGCAAAAAATCTACTGGAAAATGAGTGGCCCACATCCCATTTTCTTAGAACTGAAAATGAATTTTAGTTTTGTACCTTTCCTTATTTCTACCACAGGGAAAACACAGATATTCACTCTGTCTGTCCTATGAGAAATACGTTCTAATTTTTAGATCCCAAAGGTTTTATGGAAAATTTGTCCCTTTAAGTCATGGTCTGACCCAATTAAAATATGAAAATGATTAATTCACCTACCATTTAAAGGATGTGAAACTGGGTTGTCATCATCATGGTAATGCCACTCTAAAGTATGCAAAAATTCCATGATGAATCAAATACAGAATACTGAAACTCAAGCTGCATTTATTCACTGTGTTTTCCTTTGGGTACTATGTGTCACTTTTAAACTGAAATGTCAGTGTAAATATTTTTGTAATTTTATCTTTTTAAAACTTTTCCTATATAAATAAAGAATTAAGATTTTTGTATTTTAGGTTGCCTCAAATTAAAACCATGTGCCTTATTTTAAAGTTTTCATTGGTACACGTTGGCAGTGCATAATGTTAGCATTCCTTGTGTGGAGCTGGTACCTACATGTAGTACGTCTTATTCTCTTTTCAACCGTCTGTTTCCCTTTTGTTTCCCTTCCTTATCTCTTGATCCCCTTTCTGCTTGAGAAAGATGTATCCCTCTATTTCCTTTTATCTTTTATTTTTTGTCTTTGTAATTTGGTTGTTATTTTGTTCTTTATAATTTGGATTTCTTACACAAGCAAAACATTTATGCTTGTATGTCTGATTTTTCCCTTTATATTGTGCTTTCACATCACATCCTTTTCCTACAAATGACTCAAGTTTATCCTTCTTTATGGCAGAGTAATACTCTATTGTATATAAACATCACATTTTATTTTCCACTTACCTGTTGATGGATATATGGGCTGTTTCCAAGATTTAGCTATTATGAATTGTGCTGCTATAAACATGGGTATGTATATATTATCTTAATATGATGTCTTTACTCTTCCAGGGAAATACCTAGAAGGGGAATAGATGAGTCAAAAGGAATTTCTAGTTTTAGTTTTTGAGGAATCTATACCGGTTTCCATAGTGTTTGTACTAATTTACAATCTCATCAACAATGTGAGGGTTCCCTAAAACCTGGCCAGCATTTGTTATTTGATTTCTTGACTTATGGGGTGAGATGGAATTTCTGTGTTTTAATTTGCATTTCTCTAATGGCCAATGATTAAATTGTTGAATTATTGCAATCTTGTACAATTCTCAATTATTTTTATAATTTTATCTGAAACCTAATTTATTTCATCAGTATCTGAAAATTGTATTTAAACCTTGAAATATTTCTTAAAACCCTTTCTTTCTCTGAGTATAGTAAATCTGACTGTTCAAATAACTTCATTAAATGTTTAAAAGGATATGGGGAAATTATATTTATTTTCTAAAATTAAGAAAATGCCTGTGGATTCCCTTAGACAGTTGACTAGTAGCAATGAAATCTGTAGTAGTGACAGAGCTTTTACAAACAAGTGCTCAAAATGCAAACCCAAACCCTACTTATTTTTCACAAAGTACCAACATGGTGATTTAACCTGAATACTGACCTTTTAGTTTAGAAAACATGTCTACATTAAAATTTTTTGTCTTATAAGAAAACAACACTCATGCAATGGGTTTGCAAACACTGCTGTATACCATGAAAATGGAAAGGTATTTTCTAATAACATATTGTTGCATGCAGTGATTTCCAGCTTCACTGAAGAGCCAATCGTAAAAGATTTTGATGCTTGTCATACTTTAAGCAAGTTAAGTGAGCTGAACAAAGTCAGATCATGGTGATCAAGTGCTAATCTTTTTGCTTCAAAAGAGATTAGGATGGGAAATTGCCCACTTAGTGCATTGAGGGTCAGATATCCTTTCTACATTGTACAGTGTATTGTTACTAAATAAGGGTATATATTGCAGATAATGATTATTATACTAAACCTGATCAAAAGTTTTCAAAAGACATGAAATAGTGCAGTAGTTTCTATTACAGATTTTATTGCTTATTTTACTTGTAAAATTTTTAAGAAGCATATTATTTTAGGAAGTCTATTAGCTTACGTTGTGCTTTTAAAAAATTACAAAGATAAAAAAGATTTTCTTTTAATGTGATTTATTGTAAAAGCCATAATACTGAAATGAGGTACTTTAATCCCTAGATAAATGATAGCACTCTTAAGATTATGCCCAATTAGATTGTATCCCTCCGAGATCACCTACGAAACTTATATCTCTAGTCCCAATTCACTTGTTGCTAAATCAGTCTCACATTTTCCTTTCCCTGGACAAATATTCTGCCTTACTCTGAACAACATATTGTACCTTTTAATACCATGGTAGCATGGTATTATTACCTCGCTTCCTCAAGTCAATATTTTTTTCTATCAGGAATCGAACTCAGGACCTTGCACTTGCCAGGCAGGAGCTGTGCCGCTGAGCTATATCCCTGACCTCAATTCATTATTATACAATGATCTTCATGCACCTTTATCATGTCCCACAGCTTTAAGAAAGAATTTCAACAGTTGGAGCACATTATACAATAACTAAGCAGAGTAAATTGCACAATCTAAGATAATTGGTAATGCTCCTGTCTATATGCTAAGAAATTGGCCAAATATATGTTTTAAATAGATAAGATCAGTAAATTAATTTTTATTCTTTAACATTCAAAATCAGAGTTCTTGGATATCCTCATTCTAGGACATACATACCTCCTGCATTTTTGACGGCGAGGAAGCGGCCACCCTTCTGCTCTGCAGATGACATTCGCATCGCTGCATCCGCTGACTGGTCCCGTGCATCAGCCTTTTCTCTCCTGTCTCCATCACACCCGAGCCACTGGGAATCTGTAATCACGAGAAGGGAGCACAGCAAGATTCTAAAATTACAGTGGTCTCCTTAGCAATTAAGTGGTGTTAATGGATTATGAGAAGTTCTCATGGTGAAGAATCAAGAAACAAAATAAAATAAAGCATTATTTGATTTTAGTTCTCTTGAAGGTATTCACGACTGACAGCAGTGTAATTCACCATGGCACCTGTGGACTCTGCCACACCAAGGCTGTGCTATTTTTTGAGCACCAAATAATGGAACTGAAGTGATAAAATCTAGGCCTTCAAAAATTTAAAAAATATATATATCACAAGAAATATGATTATGGATTTTGCCTGGGTGACTTTCATTAAAAGATAAACCAAAACCAAGGTCAAACATTTTTATAGTCATTCAAATTTATATTAGAACTACTTACAATGTTCACTTTTCCATAGACCTCAGTATATCCACGTAAGCACGTTTTAGTATTTGATGCAGAGTCTCTCACCTAGAGCAATCTCACTTCAGAGACACAAACATTGATTTGTAATAGAAGTGTCCTGAGCTCCAACTGTCTCAGAGTCGGAGTCCACTAGTATGATATCTGAGATGATGTTTCAAACCGTAACCAGGAAATCATTGCCAAGGTAAATGTGATGCATATGTGTGGACTATCGTTAAAATGTACACTTTTAGTAACATCTTTATCTGTTTGATTGATCTTTGATAACATAAATCTGCAAGTGTTTGAAGAGATTTTATATGTTTATAATAGTATTTCATTTTTATTTTATAGTTAAAAAGTATTTTAAGAAAAAAGAATAGCCTAATATTTTATTTTAGCATCATACTGCTGCAGCTCAATGAATAGAGGAATACTTCTAAATTTCCATTAAAGTGTTTCAAATGTTACTGTATGAATAATGTTTGAAAATAAATTATTTCACCAATATCAGACATTTGGAAAACAGTAATGTGATTATTGATCTTTCAATTTTATTTTTAAAAATATAAACATTTAATATTTAGAAATATAAATAAAATACTTAAAAAATGTATAATTCCTACCACAATATCACAAAAATACTTTCTTAAAATAATTCACAAAATAATTAATGGATGTATGAAGACCAGTTGGGCATTTGAAACATTTATGATTGTTGAGTAAATTAAACATGTTTAGGCATAGACAGGTAATAATTTTCTTAATTACACTACTGATTCTTACAAAGACACCTTGAAAACACAGTCACAGTGACTGATAAAAATCACTCCTTGCTTCTTATTAGCTAAACTTCTTTCTCTTGATCAATGTTAACATTCCCAAAGGACTCACTTAGAGAAAACTGTCTCATGGTTGTTTAAATTTAGAGTTAATCTTCATAGTTTAAGATATACTATTCTGCCATTTCTCAGTTAATAAAAGAAACTACTAGAAAATATATTGGTGCCTTATCACACAATAATTTAGAAATAACACCCACCTGAGTTAGAACACTTTTGAATTTGTCATGTCTATTTCTTGGGTGTCACTTTAAGGAATACATTTGATTTCGAGTACCAAATTAAGTTAGAATAGAACAGAACAGAATTAGAATTAGAATAGAATAGAATAGAATTAGAAAGGTGATTATGTTAAAAGCGTACAAATATTAATGCAAATTTAGAATAACTATATAAATCAAAGTAAAGGGGAATCAAAATGCATTTTTTCTTAACTTAGAAAAATGTTAACTTCACTTTGCTTTTGGCCAAGATGAACTGGACAGAACGAAAAGAAAATTGAGAATTTGCAAGGCTGAACAGTGCCTGACAGGTGGGTATTTAGATGGTAATAAATGCGATGGTGGTAATAAATTGTGACTCTTTTAAAGAAGTCCTTACATAGGAGTGCCCATAGCTGGGAGAGAGCACACAGCTAAAACTATGAATTGAGAAATGATGATGTGAGCTCAGTAGAATTATTATGGAGGAAGTCTCAGCAAGAAGGACATTTAGCCAGTAGCAGTTTCCAAAAATGCTAAGGAGTTTTGAGGAAAAATGAATATTAGAAGGGCCCTAAATTAAAGGGTAGACAAGGTCCAGGAGAAGGAAAGGGGAAAGGAACTTCAGGAGGATATAGTTAATGGAAAGGATTCAACTTGAAAATAGTGTAAAGCTACCCAGAACTGCTCTGTTGTTAAGGAGAAAATTGATAGTTAAGAAAGTCTAGCAAGATTTTTATTTAAAAAATGGCAATAATATTACTAACATATCATTACTTTATGAAAATCCTTACATAATGGTCAAAGAAACATGATGATGATAACTTGTGTGTGTGTGTGTGTGTGTGTGTGTGTGTGTAATTTACATCACTTTAGAAGAAGCTAAATAAAATTTCATCACTAAAGGAAACCAAATTTCATTGCCAGTTGATTTATAATTTGAAAATAAGTAAAAGCTTTCATACTTTAAAAGTTGCAATTATTGTGGAAAATTTGAAATACAGGGAGTTTTTTTTTTTTTTTTTTCTGTACTGGGGATTGAACTCACAGCCTCACACTTACCAGTCAGTTACTTAAACCACTGAGCTAAATCCCCAACCCTTAAGGAAAATTTTTGAGTGAAAATCAATAGCTTTCTTATATTAATTTATTTGTGTGTTTATCTAACATGTTTATGAATTGCACTCTGTAATCATTCAAGTATACTTATTATCTTCCTTTTGAATAAAATACAAGAAGAAACAGACAGGAAAAGTAAACTTCTGTCTCTATTGCTTGCTGTCTGTCTTTCTATCTATCTATCTATATAAATATGTAATTTGTGAGTGGTGCTATATGTCATTAGAGGAAGAGCAAAACATGAGAAATTATTTCATATTGAGCTGTCAAGGAAGATTTATTTGAAGAAATAATATTTAAGGTCAGACCACCAAAATGAAGCAGATTTATTTGAAGTGTGAAGAATACTGTAAACTTTGATCTCCATACTGACAGTTCTTGTGCTAGTTTACACACCCACCAACGACGTGAAAGGCCTTCGTTTCCTGCACAGTCCAGCTAGTATCTGTTATGTGATTTCTTGATGATGGCTCTTTCTAGGGGTAAGACAGAATCTCCATGCTATTTTAATTTGCATTTATCTAATGGCTAGTGATGTTGAGCTGCTCTTCATGTATTTATTGGTCAAATATATGAATATTAAAATAGAAATACTTAGTCTGCTGCAAGATAAAATAAACAAAACTCTTGAAGACCTAGGAAAATTTTTCTGAACAGAACTTCAGTTACACAAGAAGTAATATCATTAATCAGTAAATGGGAATATATATTAAATTATAAATTTGATATACTTTAATATGATTAATATAAATTTAATATATAAAATAAATTGTGTGTATGTATTATATCTACTATACGTACAATGAAAATTATATAACAATCTATACCGAAGGGCCAGATGTATGAGTCATTGTAATTTTGCTGTCTTACTCTTTGAAGAATATATACTTACTGATGTTTTGTGTGTGTGCAAACCTATGTATTATCTGCATGTCTGTATATACCACATATCCATGTATATATCACAGTGCATCCAGGATTAATTCCTGTATTCTTGACAGTGTTGTTAGCTATTGCAATATGAAGAACAGTTATTTGTATAAACTCAGACATTTAAGAAGTATGCATTATGAAATTGCTTCATAGGTATCTCGTTTCTCTATCAAGACACACTATTATTCCAATACAGCTCTTAAATTTATAAGGAATATTCTTGTATGTGGTTCAGCAGGTTCTACTGGATTTAGCTGACTGTCCATTCAAGGAAACCTTAGCTCTGTGTTGATAATTATTCCTCCTTTAGTGTCCTATACAGACAGACACAAATCCACACATAAGCATACATCACATCACAAGCACACACATTTGCACATACAAATATATAGTGGCTCTTTATTTCCACCAGTTCGATTTTTCACTTTCTTTGCCTTTTTCCCCCAAAGCTTTATCCTAATCTTCAGAATCAATTGCCCATATTAACAAAGACTAAATCCGTGATCGTGCTTTTTTCCTATTACTGGGCATAGGATTAATACTTTACTTCATATTATTTTCTTAAATCGTTTCTAAGTTTCCTCTTCAGAACAGCTGGTTTTAATTGTATTATGTACTTTAAAAATCTGTTACACATTTGTTTCTTCAGCTATATTATGTGACATTTAAAAGCAAAGTAAATTACTTATGTTGTGTATTTCCATATTTACTAGGCCCTTGTTACAATAAAGAACACACAGTACTCTTTTAAAATTATTATAGAAGTTTTAATTGCCTATCAGATATTTTATTTATATATATGCTAATCTGGGTTGTCAGTATTTATAGTTTGTACAAGTTTAAAGTCATATAACATCAAAAATATTGTTTTTAATGGTAAAGTGTAATGCATTAGTAGTACCTACCAAAACTGTATGCTAATGAGTAACTTAATTTCTCTCACTTACTATGTTTAATTTATTGAAGTCTAGTGGTGCAGTACACTAACAGTTATGCATGTCCATAGCATAGTGGAAGCTCATTCATGTGATTTAAAAGTTGGGATGTCACTACCTCAACAGATGTGTTTTAAGCCATATCTATTAATAAAAACTAAACTCCATATGCCTGCATGTACAATGAAAATTATATAACTGTCTATATTGAAGAGACTGTGTACATGAATCATTGTAATTTTATTCTCTTACTTTTTTTCCCTTCTTTGAAGAATATATATATAAGCTACTATTGTATTTTTGTGTTTTCATACTCATGCCTTAATGCATGGAGATATCTATCTATCTATCTATCTATCTATCTATATGTATATGTTTATGAACTTTAAGGGAAAGTATAAATTTGTTGACATCAATACTAGCAGGTCAGTATATATTATTTCAAATAAACCTTCTTGTGTACACATTTTACTTTGACAAATGATTTTAAGTGTTTATAAGCTACTTCAATGTTAGAATGACTGTATTTGCATAAGTATTTTTTGAATACCTAGCATGTACCAGCCACTCTTCTACTTGATTTTATTATGTTATAAACTGTATCTGTTTTTAATAGAAAGGACTATTATATTTCATCCAAATCCAGGTTTTAAGATTGTAAGATGATTTATTTAAAAAGTAAACTAAAACCTCAGAAGTCGCTTCCGTGAGCGTGCTCTCCTAGTCTGATGATTGCACAACTGTTTGTCACTGACGTTGTGGACAGCGGGTTAATTCTAATTGCATGGTCCCCTGGATGCACTGTAATTTGAAGTGGAATCCCTCGGCTGTGTCGGCTCGACAGTATATTATTTCCGAGCTTTAATGCCACAGTGCTCTTTAAATTGGCTGTGGAATGGGGAAGAGGTGATTTACGTCCTTGATTTAGCGCTCTCCTCATTGCTGTCTGCTTCAAGTCACTTTTGTGGGAGCTGCAGAATATGAACAGAATTAAAATTCAGATATAACCAGAGATGGAAAAGGTAACATGACACAAAAGGAGGAGAAAGACATTGTGGCTTGCATTTTTATTGACAGCTGTGCTGTATGTAAATCACTGAGTGCCCTGAACAACTTAGCTCCCGTTTGAGTTTCTCTGAATTAAACATTAAATGTGGATTTTAATGAATGACTGCCTGTGGATACTGAATTTGCTGATAATATTTTCAGCAATAGCAGAAACCAAAGATATTGTTTCTTCTTAAGAATAAGAGGAAGAAATGACTTAACCACATTTTTTTTTCTTTGTCTTCATTTTTTTTTTTTTAAGTTTATAATTAAGAGTCTTGGCATAGTCTAGATATGGATAATGATCACGTTCATCATAGGAATTTGTACCTGCACATGATATATCTTAGTTCATCCTTTTTTTCATTCCCTTTCGTCTCTTCAGCCCCCTTTCCCTCCCCTTTACAAAGCTCTGTTTCCACTGTATCACTGTTCTTTTTTCCATCTCTTCCCCGCTCCCCAATTTCCTTTTCCCTTTGAACTGTTACCTCCTATGTTGCAATGTCTACCCTACATTTCGGTTCTTATTTATACTTTCTGTGGCTCACAATGTGGTACCTCAGAAGAAACATTAGACTGTTCAAAGGAAAATAATTTTTTATCTTGGCATATATTACTACCAAATTTAAATTTAATTAAATAAAATTATATTTCTCTTTATCTGACTTTAGAGTGTCTGAATTTGAAGCCACTTGGTCCTTCTGTGGTGTTTTGGCTCAGAGCTAAGTGTTTATCTAGGTGTGCTATTTAGCTGTTTAGCTTTTATCTGTGTGTGCCTTAGCTATTTTATAATTATATTTATGAATATCTACAGTAAGCTTATTATCTTTCATTAGGTAAGAAATGGCTTAGGAAACATTTTGTGGCCTGTCATTTTCTGGTCATATAATTTTCCTTGAAAGCTGACAGTACTTTGAAATTCCATCAGTGTGGCAAAATGAGCAGGCTAATAATATGAACCCTGGAACATTTATTTGTTTAAGGATATAAAAATATTAAACTAAATAGATAAAATAGAGCTGTAATTCCCAGCACATCTACATTTCCAGCAGTTACTACTCATATCTTATACCAAACTGTAGAGCACATAAGTTACAATATAGATCTGACTTAGAAAAGAAATGCTCAAGTGATTGTTTGGTTAATCTTCCATTTTAAAAAAATCTCATGGAAATTCCCTTCTTTACAATGAGCACTAAGCCTCTCCAAAGTAAATGCTATCCAGAAGTCATACCTTTTTGTACCTAATGGGTTCACTCTGTGGGCCTATGTGTGTGTATGACTCTCCAGTGCAATATGCAGTATTATTGTGCTCATTTGTCATCATTTTTAGTTAACATAGATCTAATTAATTTTATTACGGTATAGTAACATTATTTCAAATATTTTGCAATCTTACAAGTAATAGCACAGTCGGCATCTTACTGCATTGATCTTATCACATTTGTGTTATTCTAGGAAATGTATACAAATGTGTAATATAGGCAGATCCCACCAAATTATTCTCCGAATTGTGCTTTTCCTTAACATTACTTCAAACCTCCACGTATATATGTACATGTTTTAGTACATTATAATTTCATTCACTGTGCGGAGTTGGTTCATGTAAATAACACATCTCAATTCATTTTACAAATTCTCTTTGACTATATCAATCCCTGATGATATGATTATTTAAATGGCTTCTGGTCTGATGTTTATGGAATAGTAGTTAAAGTGTATATATTCTCAACTACAGGTAACATTCTTATGTTTTGTTGCAATACCATCTTTTCATTTTTCTCCCTCTATCTGCTAATATAATTTGGTCATTTATCATTTGAAGCAATTGCTTTTATTTTCTTACTTTAAAAATTAGATAAAAAGGAAGAAAATGAGTGTTATGTTTTAGATCTGCAGTGTCCCCCAATATGTTCGTATGTGTGTGTATGTGTGTCCCAGGTGTTTGTGGTTGTAAAGTCATTGGATCATGGGATGCTATAGCCATTAGTGGATTCATCCATTGAGGGATTGAATACCTGAGTGTGTTATTCAGTTAATCCTAATGGGAAGTGGGAGGATGAGGATGTGACCCAGAAGGGTACATTCTTGTCCTTGGCTCCTTCCTGCTCTCTCTGCTTCCTGTCTTTCACGGGTCAAACATTTTTTCCAATGCCACCCCCCTTCCGCCATTTTGTTTCTGCCTTGGAACCAGCCAGCTATAGACTGAAACTATGAACAAAAATGAAGTTGTGGGTGTTGGCTATTATGTCACAGTGATAGAAAAATTACCAAAACAATGAATTTGAGGATGCTGCTTTCTAAGAAATTGGAAGTATGTCAGTAAAAAATTGTAGTCATTTCATGCTATTGGTGTTTAGATGATGTAATCTACACATAGGCAAACTGTGGCTTTTATGGCATCTCATTGACCTTAAGTTGATATCAGAAATCAGGCTAATCTTATTTTACAAACTAATTTGGGCTTTCTGATTTATTTATTGTAAAACACAATAAAAATATACTGAAGAAAGGATTTTTTTATTAACTAGTCTTATTTTAGATTCTGTTTAATATAGTAAACTTCTGACCATTAAGATAAAGGAAATAACATATTGTGAGACCATCAAAATTCTATGAAATTAAAAGTAGGCTCATTTTAACATTTTTGCTTCTTGTGCAATTTACTTGTAGTCACTGTACAAAGGCACTAATCTCTGACATGTTTGAGCTAGGTACTCTTGCCTTGTGGTCCTTTCTATTTGTGGCACTTCCCATATTCCTGTGGTGTTAGCCATATGCCCTCACATGACTGTGACAGTGATGGTCTTCTCTTTATGTCTCTGTCATATAGTTTATGTTCGTTTCATTTTCAAAACTGTTCAAATTCTGACAACCTTTCTGATCATGGATAACATTTGGTAAATGAAAAATAAAATATGTATTGCTTATTGAATATACTTGTTACGTTTATGTATTGGGTTAAATATTGACAGGATTCACTTAAGATATAAAATGATATAGTATTATTATTCCATTTTTTATAAAGAAACAATTTCCAAGCATCATGTACTCGAGTAACTGGCAGTCAGTTAAAGGAAACCTTGCCGTCTCTTTGTCATTAGTGCCGAGGAGTGTAGACAGGTGCTGTTAACAAGATCTATGAACTACTATCAGTGAACATCTTTGGTGACTAAGATAAAGTCTTAAAATAGCAGATTTGGCAAAACCCCTTGATATCTTTTTTAAAGTAAAGACATGAAGAAATTTGAGAAGCCGTAACTTTGATTGTTCTTTTACTTTTCCTAGATCAATATATTCGTGGTTTATTCATACCGGGGGACTTGTCTTTGGAAAAAACAATGAGTCTGTATGTTTTTAGTAAGGTGCTTGTATTTTTATTTCTTTATATTTTTCGTTTGAGCAGGTCTGTTTGTTTAAATGTGGACACTTTGTGGCAGAAATCACTACTGTTTGGAGTACAGTAAATAGTTTTTTCCAATAGATCCAAGAGATGGAGGAGGTTAAATGGGCCACAGATGTGTGTCTGTACAGTTTAAGAGCAGGAGGAGATTGGTAGCAAACAGATTGATAGTCATTACAGACAGGAAAAACACGTACTGTATGAAATGTTCCAGTCTAATGTATGAAAGGCTAGATATTAGGATCATGATAAAAATTATCTTTTTAAACCATGTATTACCATTTCACATTTCTAGTATAACATAATCACAGACTTGTGGATGAATGAATGAATGAATGAATGAAATTGTATTCAATTGTTTCTTTTTTATAGCCATAGTCATACTGGCATTGCTTAACATAAATCATAGCACTTTCTGCCAAATGCCACTCCACTAATATACCAACTTCAAAATACATCTAATTAGTTCTCTTCCAATATATAAAAATTTGCAAAAAATATAAGCTTTAAAAACATTTCCTACTATTAAATACAGACTTTAAGGCAGTGTATGTATACCATAGGATGGTACTTAAAGATTCACAAATGATGTAGAATGTCATATTTTCTAAAAAAGGAAAAATTTGGCACACTGACTCATCAGATAATTTAATGTTTTGATAATATGTATCACTGTGAATAGACCAGGTCTTTCTCTGAAGAATTAGTTCTTATAAAAGGTCCCCCCCTCAATTCAATATCATTGCTTTTGTTGAAGAAGCAGCACTCAGAGTTTTGGCTGCTATATACTCTGTTCTGTTTCTCAGCAAAATGTTGGTGTGAGTACTCTAAAGTTTTCTTTATTGACATGGACAATTACCAGGATTTTATTTAAAATTTCCACATATTAAAATTATACAACTTATAAAATCAGTAAGTGGAATATATATATATATATATATATATATATATATATATACCTACAAATATTAATTTCCTTCTCCATAGGTAGTTTTATAATGCTTCATGTGACTAATATAGCTGAGATTTGTTTCTAATACATATATATAACACAGCTCTAGTCCTGTAGGAAATTATACTTTGGAGAGAGACAATTCAGACACAGGATAACACAGTAATATACAAGTAGTGTGTATATGCACATATCATAAATCATTAAAAATATGTGTTTAAGTATAAAGATAAAACAGATAGATCACAGTACATTTGAACAATTTTGAAAGAAAAAAGTTTTTTTACCTAGCTGTCTCTTGCTGTGTACAGGAACCACAATACCTTTTTACTTTCTTGGCTTGATTCCTAGATCCTTTTTCTCTTACTCAAATGTCTTTTATCTTTTTCAAAATTTTACTCAGAGTTTTTTGTATTTACTCTAAATTCTATACAAAATTCCACTTGTATGATTTGATTACTTGATTATTACAGCCAATCGAAAATATGGTGAAAGAAAATATGCTGAAAGCTTCTTGGACATTAAGAAGAGTTTTGTTTGTGTTTACAGTGTTGTGTAAAAGGAAAGACCATATATTTCTTGTGGCTAATTGTTTCAGTTCTTCCGAACCATTTCATGCTTTTGTATTTACATCTAAGTTTTCAAAGTTTTTGTTTATCTGAGTTAATAATCTTCAATTTTATGCTGCAAATACAACACTTAACATTTCTACCTTTCTTTATTTTTTTAAATAGGACAAGGAAATATTTTGAACCTGAAACAGTCATTAGGCATGCTATGTATTCACATGTCTACCTCAGTAATGTTTTCTTTTCCCTAAAAAGAGCAAAATGTAACAAACAATTGAGAAGAAGCTGCACATTCCAAAAATTTGGGACATACTTTTTAAAAAATTGGCACATAATAAATATACATACTTAATTGGATATAATTTTCCTTATCAGTAAGGCTATGTTGTATATTGGTAGCAGCTGGTTGCTTATATCTGAACAGTTTCATAAAAAGATTAGCAGAATATTGGATTTGTAAACACAGTTTAATCATTTTCTTCTTATATGTTTGATTATAAAATGTTTCTTATCCTATGCACAGATAGAAATTTTCTTTCTCTCAAAAGCTGTCCATATTAATCTATGTGTACAAGTTTTGTACTTGAAAGCCAAAAACTATGTCAGCATTAAGAACAAAAAAAGTACAAAAGAAAATACTTAAAGTTGTTGTGTATAATACCACTTTCATAAGTTTCTGGCAATATGTAAACAACATAACATTAAATATTATATTAAGTCACATTAAATTTAGATATCTATTGGTTATACATATATGTATCTATATATATTTCATTAATTTAACCATAATATTATGTGACTGAATATTAAGAGAATAGAGAATATAAAGTGGAAACAATTAAGCCTTTTTAATGACCCTATATTAACAGTCACTTAATGATATTCTTCCATCTTTGGCCTCTTTTTATTTTAATTATGTTTTTTAAACTCCCTTGATGCATCAACTCATTATTCCTATGGTATTACATTATAGTGAGTAATTTAAGATAAAATATGAACTATGAAACAATTTAGACTGTTCTGTACATGATATGGAATCGTTTCAACTTCTACAGTAAAAATCTATGTCATTTGTAACTTTGCTTTAAGGATGCCCAGAGGTCTCTGTAATCTAAATATTGAATGAGTTTGTAAGACTTTATTCTTCTCTAATGACCGCAGAGCTCAGACCATTTGTTGTTAAACCATTGCAAATCTCAGTACTCCTGATGGCTAATTGTGATGGCAGACAGGTTTAGAGGAGGACTGGAATTGCTCTTTTAATTTTATTTCAGTCCTGAGTAATCTTTTGCTCGCTCTTAAGAAAGACAAATTAAAACAATGGGAAAGGCAAGACAGGTTATGGACATTGGGAGGGTCCAGTGCAGCTGCTGCAGGCAGCAGAGTTGGTTAGAAATCTTACAGGCAGTGAGACAGGGCTGTGCCCTCAAAGGAGCCAGTGCAGAAGCCAGGGAAACAGACACCTCCTGCTGTGGGCCAGGCCTAAGACAAAAGACCAAACAAATGCACCCACATCCTAAGGACTGATGTTCTAAATAGTTCCCTATCACCCTGAGGAAGCCAGGAGTCCCATTCCAACCCCCTAGGGAAGAGTCACTGCTCCCTAAGAATGCCCCCTGTCTACCTGACTGGCTTCCCCATTGTCCCCAGTGTAATCAATTTTACCCGAACTATTAATCTTATTACAGTTATGTCCCATCTTATGCTCATCTGCCTTGTGAGTTCCCAGTTTTCCCCCACTTTGAACCCATCTCACCCCATGATTTTGCTCTATAAAAGTTCCTAGAAAAGACAGAGTCATTGGCCACCTGCTCGGGACCCCTTTTGTCTCTCTCAGACAGAAGCTTTCTTTCTCTCAATAAATATACTCTACTCTTAACCTCTGTTGTTCCTAAAATTCATTCTTCGATTTTAGAGAACCCGGACTCTAGGACATAGTAGGTTGGGAGTTTCATTCCCCTGTATCACAACTACTGAAAATATATCTATTTACATAGTTCATTTACAATCATCAGACACCTAGAAGAATCCAGCAGTTGAGAGAGGAATCAGAAAATCACCATCCTGTAATAGTTCCAAAGAAATAGGCCACAAAAGACACTGAACCTCATTGAAGACAGGTGTGGGCTCAACCTTTCCCACATCCCTCATGGCTGAATCAGTAGTGAAGCCCAAGGAAGATCTTTTTCCAGTGCTTTACATTCCAAAAATGTGTTTTTGAGAATTATAAATATTTGTTGCGTAAACCATTTTAGAGGAACCATGAAATAGGGAGTGAATAGAAGTGTTAGCTGACAGTGATTTCGTAATCAGCACTCCAGGAGGCAGGCTGTGGTGCTGAGAAGCTGCCCGGCTGAGGGCTGCAGGCTGCAGCAGGTTGGTGCTTCTAACCTCAGCAGCAGGAGCAGGATCTGTCCAGCGCGGTGGTGGCTGGACTACATGGGGAGAGGAAGGCAAAGGTGTACTTTGGTTTTCCTGTTGGAAAAACTTCAGCAGCACTGACTTATGCGGTGTGACCTGAATGGTTTAAGGTTTTCTATAATGCTCACTTGACAAGTGAACTTTCTTCCGTCTTGTTGGAAATTTAGAGATACACACACAAAATGAAGGTAAGTGATGGAAGAAATTACACCGGGAACTAGAGTATTAATAAAAAACAAGCTAAGTGTCTCTTCAGCTGTTTCCCCAGTGCACCTGTGGAAGGGGCCGGCAGAGACCCTTCTTCCTGTTCTGTGTGTTTAATGGGAGCACACCATGATAGAGCTCCTTTATGTGAGGCAAAGAAGGGTACATTAAAATAAAGATTCCTGCCAGCAAGCGCTAGGTGTTGAGTTCCACCCCTGATCCAAAATATATATATATATATATCTTTCAGTTTCTGCCTTGTTGAGATATTGTTAAAGACCAAAGATTAAAACTAAATTTGAAACATAAATATGGAAATACATAAATATGTGTATGCATACTGCAAATGCAAACCCAGGTTTTTCAAACAAACTCAAATATCATCAGATGAAACATAAAAACTGTTACATTTGTAATTTAGTGCTCTTTTGTTACTTTATATATTATAAAATTATGCATTATAAAATATAACATTTTAAAGTTATCTTAATTCTATGAGAAGAAATAGAAAAGGGCAAATCTGAATTCAAGACATGCGTGAATTTCTTTCCCTAAGGTAATGTGAAGTGCCTTATACTTTGCTTTACTTGTAGTACTAGAAATTAGCTATCGCTTACATTTGTGACAGGATATTTTAAAACTTAAAATTCATTTGCCTGTGTATGTTTTTAGAGTATACCTTATACTTTAAAAAACCTTATTCAGGAAAGTCTACACTTTTCTTTCATTGCAAGCAGCAAATCACAGCAACAATGTGTTTATGAGGTAAAGAGAAAATATTTTTCAATATAAAAAATAATATAGTCTTAATTCTTCTACATGGCACCTAAAAATGCCAACAAATAGTTAAAGCTGAATGCTAAAAATTCAATAATGTACAGTAGGGCACAAAAGAGGAAGTAGTTATAAAAAACATAGCAAACATTAAACAATAGTAAATTAAAAATCTAACTGAATTAATAAATTTATTAAACACTAATTGGCTAAACTCTAAAATTTACAGACTATTAGTGTACAGTTAGTTGCAAAAACAAAATAAACAATATTTTTACAAACATTATTGAGAAAAAATACCATTTTGTTTACAAGAAACAAGTATTAACTAAGAAAACACATGATAGTTTGAAAATGAATAGATTATTAGGGATATACTACACAAAAAGGAAGTATTAGAAGACCACATTGGGTACTGTTAATACTGGATTAAACATAGACTATAAGATTAGGAATATTAGTAAAAATGACTTGTTTTTCAAAATGATTAAGTTCTTAGTTCTTTGGATCATTATAGCAGTCATAAGTATGTTTATAAAGAGAAATCCTCTAAGTATAGAAAAAAATTGACAGAATTAGTCAGAGAGTAGATAAAGATATAATCACTAAGGTAAATTTTAACACAATTACTTGAGTAATGAATATAAATATATAAGAAATTAGTACCAAGCTAGAAGACTTGAACACTGGGACTATGAAATACTATAAAGCAACTAGCCATAATGTATAGAATTCAACTCTAATGAAACAATACACATTATCTAAAAGTGAAAACCAAGATAGATCATGTGCTTTACTGCAAACCAGTCTCAATAACTTTAAAATATTGAATCTATACTATCTTCTGGAAAAATATAATTGAATTTGAAATCAACAGTATTTCAATTATTTTCCTAGATCTTCAAGCTATTATAATAGGCAAAATAAATAAATAAAAAGCCCACTAGATTTGAAAGAAAAAAAACATAATAAACCCTTTTATAGATAATATAGAACTTACAAAGCAACTGTTAAATATAATACTTGACTTTAATAAGTATATTAGTCAAGGTTCTCCAGAGAAGTGGAACCCATAGGAAGTATGTATGTATGTGTGTATATGTTTGTATGCATGCATTTGATTAGCTCACTTGATTATGAAGATTAGGTTCCATAGTCTGCTTTCCACAAGTAAGAGAGTATGCGATACCAGCGCATAGTTAATCCGAAGTCTGAAGGCCAAAGATAATGATGTCCAAAAATAGGATAAGACACATCTCAACTCCAAAGGAGAAATTAAATTTACCTTTATTCTAATTTTTATTCTCCTCTCACCTTGAATGGATTGAGTGATGGCTGCCACCATAGCTTTATGTGAGCATCATTGATCACTCTATTGATTGAAATACTAATACCTTTTGGAAACATCCTCATGAACAGGCACCATGTTTTCACAGTCATTTCAAGTTAACATATAAAATTATTCAAATTTACCTATATCGGAATAATACACAAAATTAGATTGTATTTCTGCATACTATCTGTAAATGATTGGAAGATGAAAAATTTAAACATTTTCTTAAGAATTCCTTAAGAAGACAAAATAATTAAATTAAAAATTTACAAAAGACGTGTAAGACCTTGTCAGTGAAAATCAAAAATATTTTTGTAAGATAAAAGATTGGAAGACATATCTCATTAATAAGCTGGAGAACTCATATTAAGATATGTAGAGTCTGAGATTTATCTATAGGCATAATGCAACCTCTCTTAAAAATTCAGTAAACTTTATTTGTAAAATTGACATACTTATTTTAAAATTCATATGAAATTGTAGTGGATTTAATGAACCAAATCGATTTTCTTTTAAAACAAAGGAAAATGTAGAGAATTTATATGGCTTAAATAAAGATTTTTACAACTACTATGATCAAAACAGAGTGATACTGATGCAAAGAGATAGATATACATCATTGGAATTGAGGAGAATGCAAAATTAGTCTTGGGATTGTGGTATTTTTTGAGTGGTTTGGTCTAGGATTGATACATGATAGTTCATGCATGAAATTAAATGTAAGCCAGATGCAGGTATGGACAGGTATAGCTGTGGGAATTTGGAACTGCCTCTGTCTCAAACTGTAGTAATTAGTGAAAGTATCAGCAAAGATTGTAATAAAAATGTAAGCAGAGAGGCATGAAACTGTTTCCTAGACAAAGGGAGATGACGTGTATGAAAGTGTTATGTTACTGTGTTACTGGGAATCGTTAAAAATTCATTTGAATTTAATTATCTTAAATTTGAGGTGATATCAGTCAACATGACTTCCTTTACACCTGCATTTGGATTGCAAATAAAAGATGAAGAATTAGATTGAATTGGGTTTGGACATTAAATAAGGGGACAAATTCAAAAAAGGAATTGAATATGTTTAATAAAATCCATTAATGTGGGCAAAGACAGTCACAAGGTGGCAGAAACGTGGATTTCAGAAATTTGTGCAGCTGGGAAGTTGGTGGAGGCTGGACACTAGGGAAAGTAAGGTAGTGGTTATAAGTTGGTAGAAGCTGAAGAATGAGCTATTTGAAATTAAGATCATGGTTTTTGCACAAGATTTAATTGATTATGTGACTCACTATTTGATTATGTGAACTATTAGCTGAGGAAGGTATAAGTTTATTATTGAAGATGAGGTTAGAGAACTATGTGCTCTGGAAATCCTCTGTACCTAGACATTTTAATTATTGTAGAAATGGTGCTGAAGAAACAGTAATATGCCAAAAGCTAAAAGCATCAAGAAGAGCCAGAAAGTTTCAAGGAAGTGAATTGGTTGTTGGCATAATATGATGGCATATTATTTGATGACAAATTTAAGAAAGGAAACTGGAGCCAGCAAAGTGGTGCACATGTGTAAACCCAGCACTCAGAAGGCTGAGGCAGCAGGGTTGTTGTGAGTTCAAGGCCAGTCAAGGCTACATAGTGAGTTCAAAGCTAGCCTGAACTACATAGTAAGACTCCATCTCAAAAAAAAAAAAAAAAAAAAAAAAAAAAAATCAGGAATATCTTGTTATTAATAGGACATAAGAAATTACCCCAAATTTAGTTGGTCAGCACAACTAAAATCAGACATTTTGTACATAAATCTTCAATTTCCACAAACATGGCAAAGCCTAATTTGTGGTGAATGTGGTTTCAACTGAGGCAGCTCTAAGCATGGAGGCTGCAGTTTAGTGAATTTCACAGGAGTGTCTGGAGGTTACTTTCAGTCGTTAGCTGGGCTGTAACATCAGTCACATGCATGTAGCTTTGCACTGTGGCCACTTGACTTCTTTAGGACACTTACTTGATTTCAAGAATAGCTCTTAAAAGAAACTTGGGGAGAAACTGTAATACCTTCTGTGTTAGAGTGACACTATTATACTGTTATTTCTGGACTAAATTGAGAATCCTACATAGATTTTAAGAACCTGGATCCCATAGAATGATGAGGAAGATGTTAACATCATAAAACAATACAGAATAAAGCTCCATGGCATCCACAGTGGGAAACAAAATCTGCCACGAGGAGAATGGTCTGAAAGGGGCAGGAGGAAACAGGAAGTAATGTACCCTCTACAGAGGGCTGCATGTGGCGGAGAAAGCAGCCACCCCAGAAAGAAAACCACGCGTTTGCTAGGGCTGAAGAAAATTTGAAAGGTTAAAAAAAAAAAAAAAAAAAAAAAAAAAAAAAAAAAAAGATGCAAAGTAGACTAGGGATAAAGGAATGCTGGCTATAATTAGAAACAGACCGAGAGTCCAACAATAGGTATCCAGGTGTTATGCAGTGAGCGGAATGGCATTAAGAACAATAAAAAGAGGTAATATGCAGAGGTATACAGAGAAGACAACCCAACAGACAAAGAATGAATGGGAGGCACACTGTGAGGATATGTTTAAAGTAGTTTGAGAAGTACATTTAATAAATGTCAAAAATTGACGTATTATTTGGATGAATATAACAAGAGGTAAAACTTCAGTACCTTTAAAATCACACAGAAAATTTAGAGACTGGAAAAGACAAAAAACTTTTAAAGTTTATTATAAAATATGATCCACTGGAATTAAAAATCATTTCATTATATGTTAGAAATACTTCAGTTCATATTTTGTCTTGAGACATTCAATATAGCTGAAGAATAATATATAAAAGTAAAAATTCTTACAATTTGTGAACTTACGTAAGTGGAAATTTATCAAGGTTACTCAGTTGCTTCTTAAGAACCACATTGTGACTTACTACTTTAGACTAGGGACCAAATATGCGGGTAGATTAAACACATATGACATAAATCATCAGACTAAGTTCTCCCAAATGTCATATTTCCTAACCGCAAATTACCCCAGTTATCCAGACCGCAGATTAATTTGAGATCTTCTCTGTCTGTGTAGGCCCTGAGCCAAATCTGCATGGTATGCTTAATTGTAGGCCTAAACATTTTCCATTCCAGTAAATTATCATACATCTGGCTTTTGAAAATTCAGTATTTTTACCCACATTTACACAGAAAATTAGTCATTAATGTTTGCATGTGAAACACATTTTGAGAAAATTAAGGATATTCATTAATGTTTCATATTTATGGTGTCTTGATTGATTTTTTTAGTGATCAGTATGTAACAGTGTACTTTTGTAGTTGGAATGCCTCATTAAAATTAATATTCTCTCAATCCATTTCATTATTCTTATTTTAGTATACTCATTTATCACCAGCAATATCATAATTAATACTCTATTAAATACTCCCAATACTAACTTAACTAACGTTAAGGCTGGATTTAGAACATTTTTACATAATCTGTCCATTCTTCATATTTGACAGTACTCCCTCTCTGTCTCTAATTGAGGACATAAAGTGGCCACTATTATGATGCTTCTGAATGTTATGTTGAAGCATACATATGTGCACACATACAAGCACAACAAAGTATGTATTACAACAGAGGTTGAATTTTTTGTAAATTAATGTTTACAACATTTTTTCATGTGGTCCTATTAATAGTTATCTTACCAAGATGGTTCAGACATCCCTAAGAGAAAGACATGATTATCACATTGGTATCTCAGAAAATCCCTCCTTTTTAACATTAATGGTGTGTTAATATATACTTAAGTGAAATCCTTGACAAACTAGACTGAGACTTGAAAGACCTTTTATAAAAATCACTTGTGAAAATGTGTAATTTAATCCATCCTATGCCAAACAAGTAAGTCACACCCTTCCCTTTCATCTCACTGTTATGTTTTTTGAATAGTGCTCTGTGGGTCAAGCCAGACCACCAGACCTATCGACAGGGGGTTCAGACAACAGAAATTCATCTCCATTGATGTACGGGAAGAGCAAATCTCTCTTTTTCTCCTTTTCCTGAAAGGGCATAACCCTTAAGGAGCCTTCCCTATACCTCATCTAAGCAGATTACTTCCAGAAGGCTCCACCTGCAAATATTCATGCATAAGGAGAGAAGGCTTCACCATAGGAATTGTGGGAAGATACAATTGGAAAATTACATCTTGAAAAGAAAAAACAAAGACTCACAAAATGTATCTATGTATAATCTTTTCATATTATTTGAATTTAATAGTTTTATGTTATTTTTAGAAGAAAGCACCTTACTAAAATTTCAATACTATGCTACAGAATTATAAGAAAGTTAATATCTCCTACATCCTTCTGAAGCGCATAGAGTTTTTAAAATTCTAAGTTTTTGAGTATCTTATACTTGGTAAGGTATTCACTTAATTTATTTATTTATTTATTTTTTTTAAAACCAAGGATCAAACTTAGCAACCTCATGCCTTCCAGGCAGGTGCTGTGCTGCTGAGCTACATCCCGGATCCAAAATTTTAGCTTCTAAGTGAATGTTTTAAATTTATTTATTCCATATTGTTATTCTTTTAGGCATGTGCATAATGTGCTGAACCACTGAATCTGGAATCAGTGCTATTAGCGGAATCTGCTATGAGATATTTGATTAAAGTAACAGTGGAAGAGAAAAGGCTGACAGGAATGTTTTGAGTAGTATGGGATGCTAAGGGGTCTAGTTTAGTTTTAAAAATGAGTTATTACTCTTCTGAAATGAGTTTACTGATCTTTGCAAGGAGCATAATATTGCAAACTGGAGCGACAATTCTAGTCCCAATTCTGTGGGACTTTAGGCAGGTTATTTCATCTGTTTGTGTCTTGACTAAATAAACAGAAGTCCTGAAATACTTTTCATAACTTGTATTTTAGGCTATCTTTCACAAATCTTGTTTGTACCTTTCCTTAAAAGAACTGTACAACATAGTACAGTTCTTTCAGTGGCAGAATGCAAAGGGAAGGAAGGAATTCCTGCTGAATACTTTATACAGCCTGTCATGGTTTACGTCTGTGGCCCCAGGCCTCATGAGTTTGCATTGTGCATTTGTGATGGTTTATTGTCTACTGCTTGGATTGATATGTCAGTGCTCCACCCTCATAGGGGTGGAGCCAGGGTGTGATGTAATGGCAGGAAGAAGGTGTGTCTTGCTCTTTGCTGGTTCCTGCTTGCTGTTTGCAACTGCCATGAACTGCGGTCCAGCCATGCCCGCCTGCCTTGGAGCCAACTGCGTGTGGACTGAAACCTCCAAAAACTGTAAGAAATAAACTTTCCTTTCCCAACTTGGACTTCAGGTGGTAAGAAGTAACTAAGACACAGCCTTAATGCGCATGTGTATTTTGTCAGGCATGAGATAGTGTCTCTCTTTCAAAGTCATTTCTAGTTCTGCAGTTCTGTGAGACACCAGTCTGTTTTGAATGGAGCTCTGAGGCACAGGGAGTGCTGACGTATTAAATCTTACAAAGAAACCATAAATATGGAATTATAATTTACAGAGAGAGGAACTTTATCTCCAGTACAGTGTAAAATTATTGTTTGAATTTAAGTCAATGTGACCTCAAAATGCATGATTTTATAGCTAATGAGAGGATAGGATAGTGTATTCCTCTGTGTATGGTGGAAGAATTAGGGAAGGGAATGCTGGAGAACACAAGGATGGGAAAAGTAGCAAATACAGGTCCTGCTAAGAGGCATGCGGGTCATCTGAGAATGTGCAGGACACCAGCGGAGGTTTTCTACAGTGCTTTCTTGAGAAGAGGTAATTAGGAGCAGAGCTCGATGACGGCATTGTGGCACCAGACACACCTGTACTGAAACACTCTTGCTTATTGGTTTTAGGAATTTAGGCAAGAGGGTTGGTGCATTCGTATTAAACAGTAGTATAGTCTTGACTTTATATTTTTACTATGTTTATATAACAATCTGTATCTACATAGAGCTTTACTCATTTTTTCATGGGAGACATAATGAATAAGTAGTAAGTATTACTACATTGGATACTGTTAGGATTATCTCTTTGTCATGAAATCACAAAGTGAATGTTTTTAAGAAATGGAAGCAGAATGTTAAGTGTAAAATAACAGAGGAAAAGGAATACACTTGGAAACCTAATCTCAGACCACAACCTTGAAGTCTAGGTTTCCATATTACAGCTTCAGGCAACTGCTTTCTAACCATCTCTTAGATCAGCCTTTTAGGGTTATTAGTTTTCTGGCTGCTTTTTTCTTCCTGCACTGGCTTCTGAAAAAGAGCTAAGACCCATTCTGGTTTTTCATTGATATTGCCAGATAACTTAGGGTATATATATATATATCCTTCCAGAAATGATTGAATAATTCTGTAGAACTGATTATATTAAACAGAGAAAAAGAACGTAACAGTGAAAATCAACGTAACAAAATATAATGCAATGAAATTTGTTTCAGAGTTTAATAATACAGCCCAGATAAAGCTGTATTATTAAGGAGTGGTTTTTAGCCACGCATATAGCATGAATTTCTCCTTCTGTGAAAAAACAATTAAACGTCCAAAATTGTTTAATTTGAGAGCCAGTTAGACACTTGTACTCTGAAAATTAGAAGCAGATAGATGACTGCTTCTGCCAAATGAACTACATTAGCCAGTTGCTTTTGCTAATGTACAGATTTTCATTTCAAAATAGTATGATTTCATAGAAATGGGTTGAACATTATAAAATGATTTCATTTTAGATTCTGTGCACAATTTAAAGATAACTGATTTGCAACAACAGTCTGACCTATGCAGTCTCTAGAGTGTTCATAGTGCATATTTACAGCTATCGTTAATAAATTCCACCCTACATCCAAATAGCTTTCTCACAAATAATCAAGTAGAAAGTTTGAACATTTATTTTTATTCTTATGAAAAATTGGTCATAGTCTATCTGTATCTCTACAGCCATACTTTTTAAATAAATGCATTGGTAATTTTTAAATTAAACTCAGATTAACAATCTGGGAAGTGCTTTTCTGAGTAAATGGAGATTTTTTATATTCAGTATTGGATTTTGAAGCAGAAAAATATAACCATGAGAATATGTACAATACATGCAATTGCTTATTCTTTATCTCAAAATAATACGTATTTGATCTGCACTTTTACATTGTGACAAAATAGAATTTTGTTGTACAGACAAAGTTGTTTCCTGATTCAGACAACTAAGATGTAGTATCCAGTGGTACAAGTAGAAATATACATAACAGAATTATTATTTCTACCTTAACTTTCAAGACCAAAGCACTAAGTCAGCCTGTTCTTATCCTTTTGTAACAAATGTGTTGGATGTTTTGTCCCTACATGGAACCTTCTGTTCTATTAACTGGAACACATTAACTTGAGGACTCATAACTGGACTTTATGTCAGTACGGAAATGGAGTTAACTGCATCAGCTTTCATTACCTGAATCAAAAATAATGGATGCTTCAAATCATATGTATGGGCCATGAAGTTTTTCTTTCAATTATCAAATAAATCATCCAGGTTAATATTTAAACTGTGCATTCCTCTTCAAGATAATAAAAACTCATGCTAACATGAAAATTGCACATAGATTAAAACCTGTAATCATAAAGAAAATATTAAACTGACTCCATATTTTAAAAGATACCTAACATTTTTCATCATATTCAATATGAAACAAACTTAAAAATATCTAGATGTCATGTAATTTAATTAATGTGTACATGAAAATTATCTTTTTGTTGGGAGAAATGTGTAAGTAGAGCACTTGAGTACATTTTAATTGAGAGAAAATAATATATTTATAATATTATATAAAACTTGAAGTTTTATCATAGTTTCAAATGAGATATCATTTATCCAAAAATCTTCCATTTTACTTGACTTAACATAGTGAATCTATTCTGAAAAGCAGTCTTCTGAATTTTCTAAATTACAAAGCAGAGATAAGCAATAACTGTGCTTGCTAAAATGTAAGAAAAGTGTATATGCAAATGACACATTAGCTTGTGAAAGTATTTGTAAACACAGTGCTAGGTTTTAAGCGCTCTACAATTTTTAAGAACAAGTCAGTTTCTCAATATTTTATGACCTAAGAATGCCCGAGTCAGCTTTCCCACTGCTCAGACACATTCCAACACCCATAATTTAAAAGAGAAGAGTTTTAATTTGGCTTATGGTTTCAGGGGATTCCATCCATTATTTGATGGCTACAAGACCAAGACATCATGATGGAATAGGAGGATGAGCAGAGATATTTACTTCATGGTCTCTGGGAAGTAGATCAGGAGAACAGATGCACATTTAAAGGGGCCAAGGCACACACAGTACCCAAACATTGCCCCCATGACTCACATAGACACAGGAAGAAGAGGACTTCACTGATTTGCTACACATTCTCAATTCAATCAGGTTGACACATCAGAGTTAACTATAACAGGTTTTTTTTTTTTTCACTTCAGTGTTTTCAGTAGTTGAAAGCAGAATTTAAAAAAGTATTAGAAGCTTTCTCTTTTAAAATTAAAAAAAATGACTTATTTTATTAGATTTAACTTGTGTGCTTTTTCACCAAGACAGGATGCATCACATTTTTTTCATCAAATACACTTCATAGTTCATGCTTTCTTATGAAGAATTTACAGTGTTATTCTTCAAAAATAGTTTGTTCAAAAGACCACAATCAAAAATTATGCCTAATACTGACTAATGTCAAGATTAAATCTTCTTTGATTGACACAATACTTACTAATATCAACTCTTCTTCTTCTTTAGATACCTTTTGTTTGTATGTATGAAATAGCATAGAAATCGAGGAATAATGTAAAATGCTTAACTCTAATATCAGTTATACTAATTTTATCTTAGCTTGCACTGTGTTCTTTTCAAATATATTCATGTATACAACAGAATTTTTTTCTGTCTTTCAAGTATGTATCTATTTAAAATTTTTGAAGTGGGGGATACATAACCACGTATTATTTTTATTATGCACACATGCATACATCATACAAATTCTACACATGTTGTTATTGAAGTTATCATGTATAAACTGCCTTATGTTCATTTCTTAGGGAAGCAAAACTTCTCAGCATCTTAAGTATCCACTGGAATTAAAGTTATGAAGATATTTAATATGACTAATATTTAAAATAACAGTTCAACAGTACTGATTGTAACATCTTCATGTTTACTTTAGTTTTCTTTGTGTCTTTTTTTTTTTGTCAGCTAAGAATTAGTCTACCCTGATTATCTTTTTTAAAAACATGGTCTTTGTTTTGTTAATGGTTTTTTTTATTGCTTTTTTCTTTAGTCACTATTTCATTTATTTTTAATTTGATCAATACAATGTTTTTCCTATTTAAGATTTAGTTTCTTCTTGATTTTCCCTTTTAAAGGCAGTAATAGGTTATTTGAGATTTTTTTGCTCTTTGATATGGATGTTGTTGCTACAAATTTTCTTCTAAATATTGCTTTTCTTGTACTTTATAGATTTTGTTATGTTGTATTTCATTGCATTTGTTTTCGAAATTTTTAATGTCCTTAACCCATTGGTTATTAATGATTGTGTTCTTTGATTGTCATATATTTATACAGATTCCAGAGTTCTCTTGTTAATGTTTTCTAATTTTATTTCATTGTGGTCAGGAAACATATGTAATATGAATTCACCCTTTAAAGATTTTTTGTGTTTTGATGTGATTACGAGAATTTTAATGTACTGTTGAGGAGATATGCATTCTGCGCTGCTGGATAGCTATTCTGTAGCTATCTGTTACATTCATTTGGATCAAGAGTGCAATTTCATTCTGTTGTTTTTTGGTTAACTGTTTACATGGTATATCCATTGTTTAAAAGAGTGTTAAATCCTCAACTATTATTGTATTGGCTCTGTCTCTGTTTTGGACTTTTTGCTATTTATACATTTAGTGACTGTAGTGATACACCCTTGTTTAGAGCTGTTAAATCCTCTTGCTGAATTGGCACTTTTATTCTTAATGACTTTGATTGTATCTTTTTATTGCTTTTGATTTAATGTCTGCTTTGTCTGATACAAGCATGACCACTTCTATATTTTGAATTGAATTTGCATGCAATGTTTTATTCCACTCTTTCGCTTTTAGTCAAAGTGTGTTGTTAGAGGAGAAGTGAGTTTTTTGTAAGCAACAGATAATTGTGTCTTGCTTTTTTGTTCAGTCATACTGTATTTTCTCATTGGAGAATTTAATCAGTATATGTTAAATATATAGGATGAAAATTCAACTCAAAATTTTCAATTTATTTGTAACAATATATTGCCAAGGAGGAATATTTTAAGTAAGGGAAAATAAATTCTGTTTTGAGCTATGCTATGGATTCTGTTTTTACTGAAAATATTTATATTATATAGATAATTTGTACAAACCTTTCATGGGTTATTGAAATTACGATTTATATTTTAATGGCGGTTCAGTTAGATAAACATAAAAAAGTAATATTTTGATTTATATTTGTACTTTAGGAGCCACATTAGTCTATCCCCAGCCAAAAGAACTTTATTTTTAGTGACTATATCTCAAGTAAGTCTGTGTTGCCCAAGTAGAGAGATATACTGTTCCATTACTGGGCAAGGCCTTTCCACAAGTAACTTTACATACTTTATTTAGACTTGTAAAATTGAAATTGGTTTAATAACAACTCTTTCTTGCGTCATATCATTTGTCAGGGGTGACTCATAAACTAAAAAATAAAATCAACATATTTTACTTCAGCAGTGAAGACATTCTGTCTGAGATTATTTTGTGACTTTGTTATAGTATACATATTCTCTTCTATGTATTATAAATTCTAAGTATTTTCTAACTTTCCTATTAGTTATGAAGTATATGTATGGGTATATATATATACATACATATTTTTGTACACGTATATTCTTGTGAGTAAAAATGGGAAGTGATACTGGGTACATAGATTTTTAATAAATTTAAGGTAATCTGCTGTGTTCTGAACACCAGAAGAACAGATATCTTATTTTGAAAATGAAAACGGTATTAGTAATGAATGATGACATCATATGTTAAAAATACTTCCTTAAAAGTATAGATTTAGAATTATTAAAATGTGAAAGTAATAAAATACTAAAAAATTTGTATGATACCAATTTTATGATTACAAAAAATTAGAGTATACATGTTTATAGATGATTGTACCCACATATATCTGTTACTTGTAGTTCACATTGTCTTTATATATTTCTTCTCTTTCTATGTTTTCATATTTATATTTTTATAACAACACATAGAATGAATGCTATTTTTAAATTGAATGGCTTTTAAAGTTGATATATTAATATCATCATTACAAACAGAAATGTCTAACTATATGCTTGGAAAGAGCTAAATGATTTCAGTGAATGTGGATTATGCTTATATGTCCAAGTTCTGGTGTAGTTCATGACACAAAGATCTTTGTTACGTATTTTGGATGTATGTGGGAACATTTAATCTAATCAAATTTATTCTTCTTTTAGAAGTATCATATAATGTTTAGACACTTGTCAATATTCATTGTGCCTAAATTAAAAAAATATATATAGATATTTTATACACAATTGGTACTAATTCTGTTATATGATGTATTATAACGTCAGTCATTTAAACTTATATTGTAACTAGTCACTAAGTCTAGTGTTAAATAGAATATTTTGCTGTTTTCTGTCATTCCAAAACTGTTGCTAATTCTTAAAGGTATTAAAGTAGTGTGAAAATTTTGTAATTCTGTCATTGTGTTAAACAAAATGTCTATTTTTGTCCAGAGAAGCTATTTCAGTATAAGAACAAATAAAGCATTACTGCTTAATTTTAGTTTACATGATATTATAATATTTAAAAATAATAGTTTAATAGCATTTTATATTATGCTATTCTTAGCAAACAATCTTTATATTTGAGATAAACTATTTTCTAAATACATTATTTTGAAGAATCTATTTAAAAAGCAATTTGATATATCTTTTTGTATTTGATATATAATAGAACTCTAGCAAAAATTCTTTTGATAATGGTTTGCCACACTCAATAAAGCATAATTAGATAAACCCAGTAACATTTTTGTAAGTTAATTATTTCTTAAACACCATTAAAAAAAGTTCTTGGAATTCTTTTTAGACCATAATGACCCAAAACTGCTGTTTATACTAACATTTCCTGATGAAAATTTTCTTAGGTCAAAGAAATACCCTACATGTGAAAAATATTAAAAGAATAGTTCTCATTATTCAGCATGGTGGATGATGAGAATGCAAATATATAAAAACCTGACAAAAATTTGCTATCTTCCATAAGAGAGTTGCTAAATAAGTTGAAAATTGAAACCACACAAGAAAAAGAAATGTAATCATGGGATCAGCAGATAGGGATAACTTTAATATGAACTCTGGATAAATAGAAATTACTATGAAAATTATTTTCTTTCTGTCCTTAGAACATGCTAATACAGAATTTATTTTTTTGTCTCCTACTTCTTAATTAATTTAAATTAATTAGGAACCACCTGAGTAGTGGTTCCAAAAAATACCTATACAGTGATACCTTGGTTCATCAGTGCTTCTGCTAGTGAAAAGTCTGGTTCACAGACAAAGTGGTCTGCAGAAGGTGCTTCTGTTTTGAATTTAGGTAGTGGAAGGAACCACAACTGTCTTCTGTCCAGAACAGGAGCACACCATCTTCCCCAGAATCGTGGGATAAATTAAGTTTGTGAATTGAGATACCACTAAATTATACACAGACTTCATACGAAAGCACTGTACCCCAAAAACTTGTTATATTTTTAGTGAAACATACTGAATTGAAATTTGGAGAAACTTTTTCTACTTACCTAAATAATTACCTGTTAAATATGCTATTTCTTAAAATGTAAAAAGCTAATTTTCTTTTATCAATGATTAGTCACTTGTTATCCATCATCTCCAATATTTTGTGGCTTCCTGGGTGTGAACACACATTTGTATTTCCTCATGAACAACCTGACATACCTCCTCCAGTGTGAATGGGAAGTGTTTACTCAGATAAAAACAACAGCAACAACACGACCCAGTGTCTTTCATGTGCTTTCAGAATAAATCTAAATCTTTCACTATAGGATATGAGCCTGCTTTTAAAAAACATTTCATTTCTACTTGTGTTTCATTTTGTTTTGTTTTGCTTGGAATGCTTTCCTTTAGTGTTGAGAAGCAGAGAATTATATGTAGGTTGGTACGCATGAAGACAGTGAGTGTAGGAAACCACATGTGTCATGGTTTCTGTGGGTGGCCTTCAAGCCTCATGCCTTTGCCTTATGCATTTGTGACTGGTTCACTGCCTAGCACTTGGATTGGGGGTGTGAGTGTTACACTGGCCTAGGGGTGGAGCCAGTTTACAATGTAATGACAGGAAGAAGGCATGTCTCTCTCTCTTGCCGGTTTCCTCCTTGCTGTTTGCAGACGCCATGAACTCCAGTCCTGCCATGCCACCATGTGTTGGAGCCAACTGAGTATGGACTGAAACCTCCAAAAACTGTAAGAAATAAACCTTTCCTTTCCAACTTTGGGCATCAGGGATTTTGTCTCAGTAACCAGTAAAATATAATTAAGACAGAATTTGGTACCGAGGAGTGGGGTCATTGCTGTGACTATACCTGACCATGTTTTTCGAGAGGCTTTGGAAATGACTTGTGAGCAGAGTTTGGAAAGGTTTGGACATGTTGCCTGGATGCATACGGCTGGAGAAGCTTAGACTGCTCTGTAGAGGAGATTCTGGTCAGAGCTCAGGAGGTTAGAAGGCTGATAGAAAGCCTGATGGTAAAGATCAGGCTTGAGAGGTTTCTGCTGGGAAGAAAGATTGCATTGGTTGTTGAACTTCCCATGATGTGTGTTATGTCTTCGCAGAAAGTTTGTCTGCATTTTGCTCATGCCCAGAGACTTTGCCTGATACTGAGATTAAGGGCATTGATTGATTAATCTGGCAAAGGAAATTTCAAAGCAGTCAAATGTTGAGGTTGTGGCATGGCTATTGTTGGGGGCTTTTAGCCAGATATATGTTGCAAATCAAGAGCAATGAGCCCAGCAGAATAATTTAAAATGCTGTGAGTTTGGTCAGAAGGAAAATTCTAGTAAAGCTGTGGATTGTAAAGACAGAACTGAGACTTTGATTGCTGAGAAGAAACACAGAGATAAGAACGATGGCCAGGGAGCAGTCCAGGAAGCCGCAGTTCTCCACACTTTGTAGCCTCAAAACTGCAAAAGTGAAAGAACTTCCTCAGAGGGAATAGCTGCAGAGCACCATTCTCCAGAATCGCAACAAAGGCCACATGAGGTTCCTGAATAGTGGCAACGTAGAAAAGCTTTTCTTTACAATCAGGTTCACAGAGCCCAGTGTTCCAAGATTTCAACCCCTACAGCCAAGAGAGAGAAAAGCCTGGCTACTGCTCCAGCTGACAGCAAACCTTTGTGGCATCCACAGGATGATTTTAGGCGCTGATTTTAGGTGCAAGGAAAATGCACAAATTCTGATGGTAAGACGACTTCCACCTAGTTTGCAAAGGGTCTGGGAGGCCAAGCAGTGTGCCCCTGAGAAAGCAATTTGTAAAAATGTAAGGGTGAAGCCAAAGGTGCAGTGGAGACCCCAGAATTTTGGAAAAGCCAGGAATGTGGATCAACCAAGGAAAGCTGCAAAACATGAGCATAGAGAGTTTAAGAAAGAAGCTGTGAAAGCTGAAATCCCAGAAAGTGCCATGGGGTTGGAATTACCCAAGTCTTTTGGAGCTTGCAAACAGATTGCTTAAAATGCTGAGCATGGAACTCTAGAACTTAATGTTCACACTGCTGGATGTTGGACTTGCTTTGTTTCTAATGCTTTATATTCCCCTATTTGTAACTTTTGGAATGGTAATGTTTATCTTGTGCCTTTGCGTTTCAGAAATGTTTAACCTTGTTTCATTTGTACAAGGGGTTACAGTTAAGAGTTTGCCATAGATATCCGAGGAAATCGGGACTTGGACTTCTCAGCAATGCTGAAAATGTTAGAACTTTGGCGACTCTTGGAGATGGACTAAATGTCTTTTGTATAAAGGATGTGCACGAGTCTTTGGGGGCCAGGGATGGAATGTCATGGTTTATGTTGGTGGCCCCCAAGCGTTTGCATTATGCATTTGTTATTGGTTCATTGTCTAGGCTTGGACTGGGGTGTGATTGCTACTTGGTGGCCTAGGCGTAGAGCCAGAATACAATGTAAGAGCAGGAAGAAGGCGCGTGTCTCTTGCTGGTTTCCTGCTTGCTGTTTGCAGCCACCATGAACTGTGGCTGCACCATGACACCCTGCCTTGGAGCCGAGTATGGACTGAAAACTCCAAAAATTGTAAGAAATAAACCTTCCCTTTCCCAACTTTGAGCATCAGGTATTTTGTCTTAGCGACCAGTAAAAAGTAACTGAGACAACATGTGAAGGGTTTTTAAACATTGTGTGGAAACTTGCGTGCTAGGTTGGAAGTTTACAGTGGAAAATGACTGGAGATTTCCAACAGGCAAGAAGAGTCTCATGTTGAATAGCACATGGCAACATGCAAACTGCCACCATCACCGCAGGCCCAGTTGCCTGTGTCTGCCGGCTGTAGCCTGTAGGATGGGGACCTGTAGATACATGCATGAAAAGCAGCTCAAGGTACTACATTGTGAAGGCGAAATAAAGCTGGTGATCGAAAGAGGCCGAGATCAATTAGGAAGATACTGTTGTTTTCTTTTTACTTGCTCAAAAAGGATCAGTTGACTCCACTCTTGCTTTCTGCAATTCATTTCCATGCTGCTGTGAAAAGCTCTAAGGTTTTTATCGCAAAACCCAGAAAGAGGGTTTTGGATATCAAATATTTCCACCAATATGTGAATGAATGAAGAAAATGTGTACATATGAACAGAACACTAAGAATCCATTAAAAAAGCATGAACTGGGGACATCTGTAGCAAAATAGATGCACCTTGAGATCCTAGTGATAGTGAAATAAATCAGACACAGAAGTGTAAAGATCTCATGGGAACCCTAAATATGAATAACTTAAAGACTAAAAAGAAAGGTGAATGAAAGGAAACTGAGATGTAGCCTTGGTAGAGATAGGAAGGGGGTCTGGGACCTGGGGAACCGGAACCTTGGCGAGCGAAGGGGAGGTAGGAAGGTGTGATATGTACATGTACCAGGCCCCAGAATGCAGGGAATTATTATGCATCACAAACATACATCAATTTAAAAGAAAGATATTTTGTTTCATGTAAGTTAGAATGCATTTTCATTTTAATAGAACAGTAGGTAGCTGTGCACTCCTTTCTATAAATTTGGAAATTTGGAAAAATAAGAAAGTCCTTCTCCTTCTCTTTTAATGACTTCAGTGTTTCAACATTAGACAAGAGCATTGACTGAGTAGTAACAGAGGGACAGTTTGAAGAGAAAAGAGCAGTTCTGAAAGAGTCACATTGATATTAGGAACTGGAGGAGCTTAGGGAATAACTAAACTCTGATCTTGTAGCAGTTTCATTCACTGAGGTGGGATTTGGAGGTATGATTTGATAGCATACAACTGTACAATCTTTCTATTTCTTTGAGCACCTCAAATTAAATAATGCATTCAACATTATTCATTTTCTTCCCCCAAAGCTATTTCTTACCTAGTGTTTCCTAACGTGAGAAAATGACATTGACATTTTCTACTTAGTTCTCTAAGCAATTTAAAGTCATTTTGATAATTTCTTACCTATTTATTTGACTCATTCAATGTACCATGAAATCGCGTTGATTTTGACTCATTCTCATTACTTAGATTTCCTTTATCAATCAATGTTAGAATGATTCTTCTTAAGTGTTAATATCTGTCTTTGGACCAATGCAATTAAAAAGCAAAACACAAAATCAAAAATATCTTGTTTACTCCAATCCATTCCCATGCTGCTCTGAAATTATTTCTTTATTACTAATGTGACCTCATTACTTTCCTACTAAAACCACAATTGCTGTAAATACATTATTTTAATTTGCTGAAATCTATAATGACTTTCCTTTTCCTGTAAAATGAAGTCTCAAGTACATTTGTTTCTGGCAATGGATTTGGCTCCTGCATAACTCAATCATAAAGTGAAAACAACACAAGTCAAAAATGCATTTAAAACATCTAATCTACCAAAGTTCATAGCTCAGCCTCACCTGTCAGAAACTTAGGCCGACACTTAGCGGAGTCCACAGTTGATCATGATCACCTCACACCAAGCCTTTTTGTGCAGAGCTCACAGCTGGCTGACCAGGACCACTGCCACTGCCCACTTGGGGTGCAGCTAAATCCATATCACTAGCCTAGAAAAAAGTCAAAATCCAAAAAAAAAAAAAAAAAAAAAACCCTTTAACTGAATATATCATTTGCACTCCGTCATAGAGCTGAAAATGTGCAAATTAACAATCATTAATTTGGGGACTGTCTTTTCTAGGGTTTGTGAAACGGTCGGTGCCTTTTGGTGTTTATAAGTGTCTCTTCCACTTTATTCACCTGTCTTCTTGTTCAGATCTTTA
Organism: Cavia porcellus; assembly: GCF_034190915.1. NCBI lineage: Eukaryota > Metazoa > Chordata > Mammalia > Rodentia > Caviidae > Cavia > Cavia porcellus. The sequence continues at coordinate 40,621,185 of NW_026947513.1, read as the reverse complement.
ATATTCTTCCCTCACATGTTCCTTTGAAAGGATTTCTCCCTTTAAGACACTGCTAAACTCTTTTAAATAATTTACTTAATCTTTCAAATTTCACCAGTGACTCAATTCCAAAGAATGTATTCTTTCATGATTTTGTTTAAACTGGGTGGTTTGTGTGCAGTCACTCTCTTTCCTAGCTTAATCATATGTATAAATATTGATGTGATAGTTCTAAATCAGTAATGACAGTGGCGTCTCTCTTCCGTCTGTAAACCATTATTTACCACAGCAGTCTCTATGTGGCCTACCACAACTGGTGAAAGAAAATTTTGTAGCCAGGCATGGTGGTGCATACCTGTAATCCCCGCACTTGGGAGGCTGAGGCCTGAGGATCACCATGAGTTCAAGGCCAGTCTGACCTACATAGTAAGATCGTGTCTCAAAAAGACAAAATAAAAGAAGTTGTTAAACTATTATCTGTATTTTCATTTCACTTGTATTATTTCCTGTTGCCAGAGCTATCATGGGCGATTTGGACAAGAACGTTGTATATGATGTCATATAGTTTTTAAGTCAAAAGCACTCAGTGTAGAGAAAAGATTATTTAATTAATGATAATGAATTCCATACTCCATGACTTGGGAAGAAATAGACTTTACAGTGAGAATGGCTGTATTAAGAGGATAAAAGGAGAAAAATCAGATAACTTTGCTAAGTATGGTATTGGCTGCTAGAGCAATCCTATTATGAGACAATAATATTTTAAATCTTCTCCTAATCATTTAACTACAAGAATGTCCCTAAGACTATCAAAAAGCTTTCTTATCTTTCACATACCTTCACGTTTTCTCTGAATATGTAAGAGTATTAAGGCTTTTACTATCACTGTAATTAGATCTCCTGAAAAAAGTACCTAGTTATTTTTGCCAATTCCGGATTATTCATGGTGATGGATCACTAAAACTTGAGATCATTTATAGCACATGGAAATTAGCCCTGGTTCATTATGTCTATCAGAAATTTCTACTGGAATATGAGTTCAGCTTTGAGCTTCAGCCTGTGTGCATTGGTGCTTGAATAAATACTCTTTAGTGTATGCAGTGAATTTTGAAGATAGAAAAAAATATAGTTGATTAATTTTATGTAAAATAAGCCCTGAAAAGTACTTAGCACATCATTTTGGTAGTCTGTAATTAGCCCAGAATGAGCAATAAAAATAGTGGAGTTGGGCTTTATTATGCACTGAAAAGAAAACTGAACATCTGTGGGAGCCATGGATGAAAGGAGGTTTTCCCTGAAAACTCACTTACATGATCACCAGCTTAGGAAAGTCAGTGCGAATACCTGCAAATGTGTTCTCCACCTGACTCTGCATCGGTCAGTAGTGCTCTTCCTGCTATCACATTTATTCACTGCTGCACCCCGTGACCCTTTCTCAGCAGGCCTTACTGTCACGTGGTGGGATAACTGGTGTGAATGTAAAGCTGCAGAAGGTGTAATTTCCATCTTTGACAACCATCACAATGTGTACAGTATGTAAATATTACCGACATCATAACAGATAGCTATTGAGTTATTAAGAGTCTCAAAGAAATTTTTTAAAATGAGTAGAATGTAAAACAAATACCTAAAATCTGACTTTCCCCATAATTAATATAATATGGATGATATACCAGATTATGTGCCTGTTTACTTATTCATTTCTCTTTTCATCTTTTTGTTTTTTCTCCTAATACTGGGCATTGAACCTAGGGCCCCCACTGAGCTACACCCCTGGACTCCTCCTCTTTTCCCTTTTTCATATTGAGACAAGGTCTCCCTGACTCCCCAGATGGACCAGGCTGTGCTTAAACCTGCGGTCCTCCTGCAAGCTCTCCAAGAGCACTGGGATTCCAAGCATGTGCCAGCCAAGCATGTTTCTACTAGCTCATTTATGTATTCTCCCAATTTCACAGAACTTGTAAAGCTTTCAGTATCTAATTAATTTATTTATCAATTTAATATCAAAATTTTGAGCACCTATTATGGATCATACCTCTCTAGATTATATGGGATAGTTTGCATTTTTAATATAGTTTCAGTATTAATAAAGCAAAAATTCTACTGAAGCAGTGCTTCAATCATACATCCATAAGTGTTTGCTTTTATACATATTATTTTTATAAGCTCTTTATGACATAAAAACCATTAAAATATGTACATTCAGTAGACATTTAATTTGAATACTTTAAATAATTGATTATCTGAGGGGCCTGGTACTTAGGAACCAGAAGCTCATGAAAAGATCTGAAATGATGCAATGATTGTCATCTCTCTAACCTGTGTGTACGAGTCAAAATAATACCTGATGCGCAGGACAAACACTGCATCTGTGCCCAGGAAAAGCTCAGTCTCTTGTTTCTCTTGACAGTGTGTGCACCGGGGTTCTTCAAAGCCTCGCCTCACAGCCAGACCTGCAGCAAATGCCCACCTCACAGTTACACCCATGAGGAAGCTTCCACCTCTTGTGTCTGTGAAAAGGATTATTTCAGGAGGGAATCTGATCCACCCACAATGGCATGCACAAGTAAGGAATGCCCCGGATTCTAGGTGACGCTAACTTTCCCAAGTCCCAGAAACAGCACGATGGAGCCTGTTAGCATCTATTGATTACCCGGCCCCCAGCATGGGAGTAGTGTTTTATCTTCTTGATGTAGTCTCCATCCCATTTCAGTCTTCTTGTGTACGCACTGAAAAAGTTGAATCTTTTTTCGCATTTACAACTTGAAGCATCTTTTTTCCCTCTCTGTAAATCTGAGACACAGATTTACAATTTTTCCTTTCATTGTATATTTTACTTTAGTGTTCTCGATAGCCATATACAACTTAGGAAGATCTACTTTCCTTTTAACATCAAACCTGTTTTTTCTTCTTTGTAGGCCAGTTTTTGATCAGATGTTATAAGTAAGGGACACTTTCATCTGGTTCTAACCTGCTCCACTGACCCGCAAGGTCACTGAGAAGGTCGTTCAGAGAGAGTATAGTAACATATCCAGTGCATGGAGCAGCAGGGGTGGAAAAGCACGTCTCACCTGTATAAAATCCCACGTTAGCACTGCTGTACTGCAGCTGTGGTGGTTCTTGTTGTGAATAAAATTAAGTATCATTATTAACATAGTTATGGCCATGTCATCAGAATAGAGAGATAGTAAACATAAGTGTCTGTAGTGGGTGGAGATTTGCCAGTATCTGTGATTTTTCTGGGAATGTAACACTCTTACGTATTTGTTTGCTTTTTGACAGTACTTTCAGAGTTTATCCAGAAGTAAAACTATAGCAAATAAAACAAAAACAGAAAATAAAGAATAAAAGGTGTGAATCCACTCACCTTCTCAACGTCCACCTTCTGTAGCTGTCCTTGTTTAATAACAGTAGGTCCTAGAGATGAGTATTTGCTCTTAAAGATGTTCACAATCATTTTGGGAAGTTTACCACATTTATCTAATGCTAAATAGACATTATAGATTCTATCTTGTTAATATTCACAAACTGAATTTCATCAGTTCTGAATTTTATAGTCAATGTAAATATTCTCAGAATTCCTAGAATTTTCATTTATATTAATTTTACAGTAATAAAAATCATACTGATGGGCCCAAGACTGGTTGTTTTGTAGGTTAGATTATTAGTAGTAACAAACAGTTCCTCATCAAATAAGTAAATGCAATTACTATATATACTTTTGGTAAGAAACATGATTTCAAGTGATGGACTCTGATTGCAATGCAGTTTTAAACAATTAATTAGTCGGTGAAATTGAGAGAATTTCCAAATAATAGGAAAAATGCTGGCCAGACAGTAGATTGTTATATTAAGGAAAAGCAACCATGTCTTGAGACACCTTTTAAATTTCATTAATTTCTACTTAGTATTTTTCTTGAAATGGCCCAGCTCTTTTTCAGCCTAAGTACAAGGCTCCCTCTTTGTGTATTTGCTATGTTTGGGAATAAGAATGAGCTTGGCCTTGGTGACAAGGACTTAGTTTAGCACTCTCTTAGGATCTAAGCCCCAGGCAGGCGTTGCTCTCTGTCTGGATGTGTGTGAATTTCTAATCCTGTGTCTTAGCAGGACATGAATTCCTATGTATTTCTCAAAATAGGCTATTGTAAGAATGTGTGTGTGTGTGTGTGTGTGTGTCTGTGGGTGTGGGTGTGGGTGTGGGTGTGCGTGCGGGTGCGCATGCACGTGCACTTGTGTGTGTCTGGCTGGCTGTTTTTACTTGCATTCATAGTACCACAGATACTGCATATGATCTCTATGGCTTAATTCGTATTTGGATAAAAATCATAAACTTTTGTCTTTGGTTCTTCAGAAATGAATTTATGGTTTCAACTGCCTAACATTTTTTGGAATATATATATATATATATGCATAAAATTTGAAAAATATTTTTTAATCTACTGAATATAGTTCAGCAAAAGAAACCCCAAAATTAATGCAGCCAATTCAGCTAAGAGTACTTGTCACAGTTTTACTTTTGTTCAGCCGTCATACATAATATTAAGATGCCAGAATTTTTTAGTTACACATTAAATCAGAGCTTTTACTTTTTATCTCCGCTGTAGAGCTTTAGCTTTATTGAGTTTAAGCTTCTTTTTAACTTTAGCAGTATGTGCCCCACCCAAACACTGAGCAACAGCTGTTGGAAGCAGAGTCAGAACAAAAGGAAAAATCACACTGTGTGATTTTATAGCTTTAGGTGAAAGCTGTTAAATGCAAGTGTATTTCCAGCAGGGAGGGGAAAGTCGGTGGTTTCTCATCTTTCTAAACTAGACAGATATTGCCTGTGTTTCTACCTTTTTATGAGAAGGTGATCTCGTTAGAATTTCTCCATAATGTTTCATAAATAAGGTAAACATTTCAATTAACAATGATGTTTATATTTCCATCTTAAGAAATTATTGTGACTAAAAATGACTTTTAGTTGAAGTATGTGAGGTTGAATAGATGGACAAAGTTAAAGGATTCAACCAGAAATATAGTCACTGTAGGAATTGTTTTGGCAAATGAAAAAAACATCAAATCTTTGGTAATAGGATTCCTTCGTTCAAATGTAATTTTTTACAGATTAATACCTAAATACTAGGTAAATTGCTTATTATTTTTAGATTTATTCCTCAACAGTTATGGCTTAATAAATGTTAGGTAGAAGTTATTAGTTTAGTTTTTAAAGCAAATGGCCCATGGTAGGATAATTAATGTATATCATCTTCAGTAGTTTTATTTATGTTTATGATCACTCAGATATCATCATAATTGCATTTTATTCTTTGTAAAGTGAGACTTCGAAGCAAATATATTTTCTATTTGAGAATATCAGATAAGATAACATTGACGGCTACTACATCTTCACTGTAATGTCTCATAGTCAACTTTTGAGATACACTTGCAAACAATTGTATTTCTCTTAATTATAATTATTACATTCATAAACACTTAAAATAATCTTCAGATAAGATACTGTCACTTTTCTTGAACAATCTTTTGAGCAATTTAAGCAATCTAAACTGTAGATTTCATAAATAAAATTTAATGGAAGTGTTCCATCTTAAGATGATTCTGAATATAAATATTGATACAGTTAGTCTCAATTTTTATTAACATGCAGATAAAAATAAAGTGTCTAATAAATACTACATGAAGTTAGGAAAGTTACACTGGTACTATTCTAAAATGTAATGATTTTATGAAAATAGTTTAGCTAAGTGCATTTTTTCTCTTATTGTAATGAGCTACTGGAAATTACAGTTTGACCTAAAGATCATTCAAAATATGTTGGCTTTTTACTCTGCATATTGAAGTGCCTTTGAGAATATTGAAATGAATTTCAGACTTTCAATTAAGTAAAATTCAAACTTGCAGAACAATACTATGAAAGGAATAGTGAATAAAAGAAACTTTCCTGCAGATTGTGATGTTAACCAATTACTTAATTCTCAGTGCGTTTGCACTTTGAAGAGAGGGTTTAAAATTCTGTTGGCAATTTATCAAGTAATTCTACAATCTATTGTGAAGTAGCCTAAGGTTGTTTGTCTTTAACTTGGTACAGAATTTGTCTTCAAGAACCACACTTAGGCACTATTTTTACTCAGGCTGCTGATTTAGCATGCTTCCTGTTCACTTCTTGATATCAATGAGGAAATAATCAGTTGAATCCCCAAAAAAGAGTCATTTACCACATTTTTAAAATAAATTTTTATTTGACATTATGTACACATACATAGTTTTACTCCATAATTGTTTGCATGTAACTAAGCAAAGCATCTTTTACTACACTAATGTGATAATGGGTCCCAAAGAAATCATAGCGGAGAACATAAGCACCTCAATTGTCCCTCAAAACTCTAGCGAGCTTTTCAAAGATAATTGTAAATTACAACTTTAAAAATTAATTGAAAATATATTTTTTCCTTCAGACAAGGAAGTAGTGTGGTACATTATGCCTAATTAATATCATCTTAAAATATGTTTTTCTCACTTTACTTTGCAAACCAGGACCCCCCTCAGCTCCTCGGAATGCCATCTCAAATGTTAATGAGACTAGTGTCTTTCTGGAATGGATTCCGCCCGCTGACACTGGTGGAAGGAGAGATGTGTCCTATTATATTGCATGCAAGAAGTGCAACTCCCATGCAGGTGTGTGTGAGGAGTGTGGCGGTCATGTCAGGTACCTCCCCCAGCAAATCGGCCTGAAAAACACCTCTGTCATGATGGCGGATCTGCTCGCTCACACAAACTATACCTTTGAGATTGAGGCAGTGAATGGAGTGTCCGACTTGAGCCCAGGAACCCGGCAGTTTGTGTCTGTAAATGTAACCACAAATCAAGCAGGTAAGTGCCGTGCCCAACTCAATTCTAGTATTTCAGGCCTACCTCTCCTTATCTCCAGAACCCAGGTAGTACTGACTGAGTTCTGTGAAGAACATTTTCAACCAAAACGTCAGGGCTTAACATGTAACACATCTCAAATGCTTTTTTAGTTGTAAGTAAAAAAAAAAAAAAAAAAAAAAAAAAAAAAACTAAGACTTAGGTCATCGACAGATCAGAAAGATATATATTTTAACTGAATTTTTTCAATAAAAATGAATTTCTGGATCAAAATTATATTATTTCACACAATACCTCTACACTTTTTTTTTTCCTTTTACCCTACCAAATTTAACCATTTGGTTATTTGGCACGTGATTAGGCAAATTTTACTGTCTTGTTGGTTTGCTTGAATGGTACCACAGATGAATTTTAGTCTCAAATTGTAAGTTTTTCTTATTTTGATAACAAAAATGAGTGAAGTGAAATTTCCTTTGTTAAACTCATTTATAGACATTGGAAGAGCTATGAGCCATTTTACTGCTACATGGAAACTCATCTGTGTTCTAGGTAGAAATGTTGGAATTCTTAGGGAATAACCGGTGCATAGGAAGGAATAAGTCCTGTCCAAGCCACTAGTTCCCCCAGATTTTCCCTCCAATTTTGACTATAAAGCTTCTTTTCTAGTAAAATAAAAATAAAATTTAATCCATTGGTGACTTATTAATACTTCATTCCATGGGGAGAAAGAATCTTTCCAAACCCAAGAGCAATTTAAAACTTGTTTTGATCCAACAACAGGGAAAAATGAAGGCATTAAAACCAAAATGTTATAGCTCTACTTTGGTCTGTAAGTTGCTGAGGATTCTCAGTTCAGGTTTGCAGTAAGCCCATCACCTCATTAGTACCTCAGTGGGCTTTGGTCAGTGAGCAATCTTTGCCACCATTCCTGATGCAGTATGTTTGAACTCAGTTGAGCTTAGTTCATACACTAATAGAGTAAGTTTGTAGGTTGTAGAATGGGGATTGATGAGGGACTACTATTGATTATCAAGTCTCAGCCAAAATAAGTACTTTGGTGTGTTGAATATGTCAGGTAATGTAAGAATTTATTCTTAAGAATAAAAGATACAATTGAGCTCCTGGTTAAGTTTCCGGTTCAGTTCCTAGATTGATAAATCCAAGGGAACATTCAAGGATACCCAGTAACAAGGCAGTGAGACCTGCTTTGTGTTCTCATGCTTCATGTATGTCTACAGCTTTTTTCCACAAATAATACACACCTACATGTGCCATTTTCCTCAGTGATTCCTTTGTATATTTCTTCACTTACTTTTTACTCTGAAGTGGAACTAACTGAAATACTAAAGAACTGGACAGGAAGATGCAAAATTGGCTTTTCCTTCAGTATAAGGAAAAGACAATCTTTAGCAATCAATGTTATCAAATGTCAATAGTCATGCTAGTTGTCAAAGTGCTCGGTAAATGTGAGCTATGTTGTATTAAAAAAAATACAAACCAGTGATTTCAGGCTTTTAGGCAACATTTTTCCAACCTTCCTTGATTCTACTAGGTATCTTACTTTATCATGTTAAAATCTCACTGTCTCCTTGGGGAAAAAACTGTGATGCTTGTGTAACCTTAACTTCTTTGGAAGATATTCCTTTGATGAACTATGTATAGAAAATGGCTTTCTTGTTCTAGTAGTATGCTCAGTAAGTACAACCAGTCTTTCCCTTTCCCTTGCTGACTGTTCGGACTCCAATGTGTGTTACTTGGATCGTGAGTGTTTTAAATACAGCTCTTCTGTTAAACAAACATTTGTAATCAGAGCAGACATTTGGTTGTAAAATCCTTACAAACCTATCCTCAACCTCCCAGTAAGATTTTTCTTATTCCACATCAAATAAATTTCAATTTGCACAAAAAGTGTTATTTTAAGCAGTTTATTTATTATGTCATATTTAATGCACCACAGCTAAATGCTTACATTCTAATATCATAGGAAGTTTATCGAAGTAGTTTTTTATCCCTGCACACTTTTCAACGTTGAATAACGTTACCTACATTATATGAGATTATTATATAAATTTCCTTTGTGTGCATTTTACCTTCAGTTGCAAGCTGCTTTAAGATCTATTTTCTAAATGATGCATTTCTTCCTTGAGTATTATATTTCAAATTTCTAGTTGGCTCAACAGTTGTTCCAACATGTTCTGATGGATACGATTATTTTGTGTGTGACAGCAAAACAAGGATGAACTTTCCAGATTCAAAAAGGACAAGAAGAAAAAAACAGTTGTTTGTTCAAGATAAAAATGTTGCAGTAAGTGCCAAAGTGAAATTGGTTACCTAACCCTGATAATCTATAAAATGTAGAAATTAGATGATTAATGTGTGGATATTTATAGAGAATACTAAACATTTTCTCAACAACCACATTCTCATGAACCCTAGCATTTTGCCCTTAAGAAAGTTATCTAATTTTAAGTGATACCATTTTTGTAATTTAATAGTAAATTAAAATGAAAAAGTTGTTAGGAATGTATTTGAATTCTTTCAGTCTATGATTCTTATAATGTGTAGCCACAGCTCTGAGATTGTATGAAAGAATTCTAAACTGTTTGTGATATACGTGTTTGTGTGTGTGTGTGTGTATTTGTGTGTGTGTGTGTGTGTATTTGTGCGTGCATGCATGCGTGTGTGGTGTGTGCCAGGGGTTAGCTCAGCAGTACAAAGACCTGCCTGGCAAGCATGAGGTCATGAATTCGAGCCCTGGTATGAAAAAAAAAAAAAAAAGTATGAAGAAGAAAAAGAAAAAGTAGTTGTAGCATAAGTGTTAAATAATGCTGCCTTTAGGGAAAGACATTATATGAAAATTAAATGTTAATTCATAAATAGCATAATGAGCTCTTACCAAACAAATTGGAGCAGGGATAAAAAGTGGTTGTGCATACTATGTGTTTTCAAACTTAGAAAAGGAATGTATATATTTTTCTAATGAGTATATATGACTTAATATATTATTTTTTAAAAAATTGACTATAATAATCTTCATTTGCCAGAAGAGTATTTAGAATCATTTAATTACAACACTTATGTGGCTCTTCTATTTTATTCTTTTAGGAAATCTACCCAAAATTAGTAATAATTAATATGCAAAAGTACATGATTCTGGTTATGGGCTGAAATGGAACAATTGTAATTGTTTTGAGTTTAGTTCAGACTTTGCCCCGGGACCGTGTTGCCGTGGAAGGTGGCAGTGGGCCGCAGCTCCCCCTCTTAGCGCTGAGAGAATGTCCTTAGCCCTGCAGAGCCGCAGACCGTCAGTCCCAGGACCGTGGTGAGCCTTACTCCCCGGCGCCCGTGTCTGTGTCTGCAGCACCGTGCTGTCCATTTCACCTGGTCCTTGCAGCACTGCTGTAGGTGGCCACCGCCCTTCATAGATGGCCTGACAGCCCAGAGTTTTGAAAGCCTAAGTTAGACTGCAAAACTGGACATTGCGGAGTATACTGAAACAAGAAATTGAAAGCATTTTTTTCTCTGAAGGGCAAACAAACCTTTTGTTGTGGCCTCTGTTTATCAAGATGCTTTAAAAAGCATTGCCGTTTGTTAGATAATTGTTATAATTCTAAGCACCAGGGCTTCGTTTATTCTCCTCAATGCAAACCTCTATTGGCCATTTTTATCATCACTGCCTGGTTAAATCTATTTTTATTTGCCAATTTTAATCTTTTCATGGCAGAGTAAATGTTTTACCTATAAACACTAGATTCGCAAAAACTTAATGATAGGATGGGATGAAGATGTCACTTTGTCATCTTCGGATGAACTCAAGTCAAATTCTACTCACCCTCCATGGCTCTACTTAAGGCCAGTGCTGCTTCGTGATTCTCTCAACCCAGGGGCGTTCATGGTAGCCTGGGGGCAATGTTCAGTAATCTCTGAAGGTTTTTGGCATCTCTCCCCGTTCCTTTCTCTCTCCAGGGTGTTTAAAACTTGTCACAGTTATCAGTAAGAAATACTAGATGGGCATTATACACTATTAGCATGTGATTCGAATTCAGAGCACTTTTCTAGAGTAATTACTTTTCAATTGAATAGCTGTAAAGTAGATACAGGCATTCAAGTGTGGAAATTATTAAGGAGCTCTGGCTCACTATATCGTTAATAATGAACTTTTTCCAGCCAGATTTTGATGGTATAGAGCTTAGGGTTCATTATTTCACTCCATGTACATGCAAGCACTGTAGTGTTACCATTGAAATCCTGCTGCCTGTTATGAAATTCATACCCACTTGCAGTTCAGGGGTTGCATGGTACTCTGACTTCTGTCACGCCTATACCTGAAATGATCAAGAAAAAATTTCCCTATTGCTTCACGTTTATGTTCCATTATAAAGAACATAAATGATAGAAATTAAAATAAAAGTTTCAGTGTAATACATTTTATTTTTTATCACCCTTTCTGAAATGGGTAATCAGTGGGTAGTTGACAGATCTTAAACAATAATTCACCTTAGTATTACTATTTCAGAAGGTCATTTCTACCTTAAAAAAAAGAAATTTCCAGCATCTGAACTTTCCTTTGCACGGGTCACCTTTAATTACAGATTTCTGCCACTAAGTGTAGAGGTATGTAGCACGTGTACCCACCCCCCAAACAGCACAGCATCTGCGATCATGTATCTCTGCCGGCCTGAGCGAAATTCTTGCTTGTTTTTACCTCAGGAATGCATAAAATCTATTTTTGTCCATATTCCTCCATGGTTTTTCAAATTAAACTGTACAATCCAGTAAGTCTTGAAGCTTCCTCTCCCCGACATTGAATAGATAATTGGTTCCCAAGAGGATGTCAGGATTTGAGTTCAGATGAATCATAAGCTGGGGAGAAAGAGAGTTGCTCCCCATTATTAGTTAATCACCTAGATAAGATGTGGACTTGACACAGAGGTGAGGAGACGGCTGCCAAGGTCAGCTGTGGGCCTGCTGCATCTAACTAGGAGACGACTCACTGAGTTAAAAAAAAGTGGAGAATAACTTGAATCACTTACAGTCTGCTATTATCCAAACATCCCAATGCTCAGTATTTTTTATTTTTCCCAGAATGACCTCATTTTCTCAAATGGCAAGGCAATAAATTCAGTCACCTTTATAATTCAGAAATTCTGTGGAAGACAATTGGACTGTGATATGTAGACTTCATCTTCCTCTTAACCAAAGCTGTGGGATCCCTGATAGGTGTAACTTGAGCTGAGAACTTAAATTGGAACTGGTTATTTAATTTCTGTAAATTCTTCAGTGCATTTAGACACCTTTCTTGTATTTCTTCCTATCGTTTAGTATTGAAACAGGTGGATTTCAGTCACCAGAACTACTATGTTCAACAAGTAGTTTATTTAAGTGAGCACAGATGTTTTTAATATTAAATAGATCTCTGCTGCCCTGAAAAACAACCAGTCTGGTCCTTCAGCTTGTGAGCTCTTTCTTTTGAAAAGCTGCCTGTAAAATTCCTCTGGGAATATTTTTTTGTTCTTACTGTGTGTTTACTTACTTGCAAACAAAGTGTATGCTTGCTAGCTAGATGAAACAGAAAAAAGGCATGAAGACGTGTTATTAAGTGGCTCATAGAATCATTCAGAAGAGTAGATTCACAGAGTAGAATCTCTTTCCAGAAGCTACGCCCAGAATTTTCACAGATGTGGCCTTGCGATACCAAACATTGCTATGATAGCTGACAATCATAAATGCCAGGGCTTTGATTTTATTGCAATTGCTGTTAGCACAACTAGTATTGTTATTTCTGGGTCTCAGACCTGAAACTACAGAAAATCAGCTGGAATGCCGCCAGCAGACCTTCATGGTATACACCCATTTTCACCAGCACAGAGCAAAACGTGCGACTCTGATGAACTGGTTGTTCCTTGAGTTGTTTGTGTAAAGCAGAATCTTGTCTGGATCAGTCTGTCTCATACACAGCTTTGCCCTAGCGGCATGGGAAATTGAGATTTTAAAATTGTAATTTCTTTGTTGGCGAGACAGTGGCCATTACTTGGTTTGTATAAATATACAAATTGCCATTCACATGATATGCATTCATTTGGAAAATTTTACTGAATCTTTGCAATTCAGTAAGGCTTTCTATAAGCACTTTTTTATTTGAAAGAGAAAACAAAAATCAGGAAGCAAGCAATTAAACAATAGCAACAAAAGCAAAATGATAACAGCAACAACAAGAAAAATGGTAATATGGATTTAAAAACAAGATAAGAGGAATTTAACAATGTTGTATTGCATATTATTATCCTGTAAGTAAATTCTCAGGCTACCAGATACAGGCATGCAAGATAGATCAAATGGTAAAATTTCTCTGTGAGCAGTTTCTTTCCCTTTTTCTATACTGTAACTTTTGGATCGTAGTTACTCTTTCAATTTTTTACACTAGTGAGACAATTCACTGTTTACAGGTGAAAATATGATTTATTTCATTTCTGAATATGATTGATAATTGCACCCATTTACCAATAAAAGCCTTGAGTTTATCATTCTTTATGGTTGAGTAATATTCCATTGTATACAACTGCATCTTTTTAAATCCATTCCTCAGTTGGTGGGCTTTGGGTTATTTCCAAGATTTAGCTATTGCAAATTATGCTCCTGTAAATATGGATGCACATATATCACTGTGAGATGATGCTTTCAATTCTTTTGGGAAAATATCCAGAAGGAGAATAGCTGGGTTGAATGGACCTCTAATCCTAGTTTTTGAGGAATCTTCCTACTGATTTCCACAGTAGTTGTACCAGTCTGCACTTCCATCAACAATGGTGAAAGGTTTCTTTTCCCCCACATCCCGACCAGCATTTGTTATTGGTTAATTTCTTGATACCAGCCATACTTTCTGGAGTAAGATGACATCTTGGTGTAGTTTTAATTTTCATTTCTTGAAGGATCAATTATGTTGGATATTTTTTCATATATTTATTTGCCATTTGTATTTCTTCATCTCAGAATTGTGTATTCATTTCAGATGACTACTTGTGGATGGGTCCCTAAATTTGAGGAGCCTGATTTTTTTCAGTTCTTTATAGGTTCTAGATAAAAGTCCTTTGTCTGAGGGACAGTTGGCAAAAATCTTCTGTGAGTTCTCTTTCACTCCGTTGGTAATTTTTTTTTGAAGTGCAAAACTTCTTAATAAGACAAGATATCAGCTTTTGATTCTTTGAAGTACTTCCTGTGCATTTTGTTTTTTGTTTGTGAACTATCAGCCTATCCTTAAATCCTTGAGATTTTTACGTATTTTGTTTTCCAGTAGGCTTAGTGTTTCTGTCTTAATATTTAGATCTTTGATCAATTTTGACTTTAGTTTAGTGCATGGTGATAGACATAGATATAGTTGAAATTTTTCTTTTAATTTTCTGAATTCCTGTTCAATTTCTTTTTTCAGAATATTATAATTTTCAATGTATAAATATTTTACTTCATTTATTAGATTGATTCATAAATATTTCTTTTTTTATGTTATTGTGAAGAGTGTGGTTTCCCTGCTTTCATTCTTGGTGAGTTTGTTGATTGTGTAGAGGAATGCTATTGATTTTTTGAGTATTGACTTTGTACCTAGCAATGCTGCTGAATTTGCTTATGAAATCTAGAAGCCTGTTGGTGGAGTTTTTGGGGTCCAATATGTAGAGTTCCATGTCATCTGTGAATAATCATAATTTAGCTTTTTCCTTTCCTATCTTTATTCCTTTTATTTCTCTCTCTTGTCTCATTTATCTGGCTAATGTTTATCGGACTATGTTGAATAAGGTGGTGACACCCTTGTCTTCTTCCTGATTTTAGAGTGAAAACTTTCAGTTTTTGACCAAAAACTGAGTTTTTTTTTTTCTTTCCTTTTTTGTATGATGTTGATTTTTGGTTCATGATAGGAGACTTCTATAAGTTGAAGTAAAGATCATCTACTCCAATTTTCTCTAGAGTTTTTGCCATGGATAAGCATTGGACTTTATCAAAAGCTTTTTCTATATCTAATGAGATGACCATGTGATTTTTGTCTTTGGCTCTGTTAATAGGGTATATTGCATTTATTGATTTATGTGTGTTGAACCATCTTGTATTCCTGGGATGAATCCCACTTGGTTATCATGTATAATCTTCTTGATGATGTGCTGCATTCTGTTTGCTAATATTTTATTGAAGATTTTTTTCATCTGTGTTCATTAGAGAGAATGGTCTGTAGTTATCTCCTTTGGTTGGATCATTTCTGGTTTCCATGTCAGAGTAATGCTTGCATCTAGGAATGAGTTAGGGAGAATTGCTTCTTTTTCAGTTCATTAAAGAGTTTGAGGAGTATTCATATTAAATCATCTCTAGATTTCTTGTAGAATTAAGCTGTAAATCCATCAGGATCTGGACTTTTTTGTTGGTGGTTAGTTTTTAATTATGTTTTCAATTTCATTAACTGATATTGGGATAATCAGAAATTTTATATCTTCTTGATCCAGCTTTGGTAATTCATATGTTTCTATTTCTTCTGTGTTTGTCAACCTATGAGAATAAGCTTTTCAAAGTAGGTATATATGATATTTCCACAGAATATATAGGGATTTCATCTTTTTCATTTCTTATTGCATGAATTTGAGTTTTTTATTTCCTTTTTTGATAAGGTTGTCAAAGGGTTTATTAATTTTATTTTTTCTCTCAAAGAACCGACTTTTTGATTCATTATTTGTAATTTTTCCTTAATCTCAATTTTGTTAATTTGTGCTCTGATCTTTCTAATTTTCTTTCTTCTTTGGGCTTTGGATTTGAATTCTTCTTTTTTCTAGAATTTTGAAGTGTAGCATTAGGTAGTTTAATTGTGCTCATTCTGTTTACCTGATAAGAGAATTCACTGCTATAAATTTCCCTCTGAGGACTGTTTTCATTGAATTCCACAGTTTCTGGTACATTGTATTTGCATTTTTATTTGATTATATGTGTTGTTTAATTCCTTCTTTAATTTCCTCAATCACGCATTGGTTGTGCAGCGGGGTGCTATTTCATTTCCATGTGTTTATGGAGCTTTTGTGATTTCTTTTGTCATCAATTTCCGATTTCAGTATGCTATGATTAGATAGTATGCATTGAATAATTTCACTTCCTCTTCATTTACTTAACCATGTTCTGTGGGTTAGTGTATGATCTATTTTAGAGGATATGCATGTCCAGCTGAAAAGAATGTGTATTCTGATGTTGTTGTGCGGTTTACTTTGTACACATCTACAGTCCATTTGTTTGCAAGTTTGATTCAGTTCTGATATTTCTTTGCAGATTTTTGTCTAGTTTATCTATCTCTTTGTGTCAATAATACAATTATAATGGGAGTATTAAAGTCACCTATTTATAACTGTATTATCAATTATAATGGGAGTATTAAAGTCACCTATTTATAACTGTATTATTGCTTATTTGATTTTTTTATGTCTATAAATATTTGTCTTACATACTTGGTTGCTCCCATATTTGGTGCATATATATTTTTGATTGTTATCTCTTCCTCTTGAAGTTTTCCCCTAACAAATATGTAGCGAACTTGATTATCTCTTTTGATCATTCTTGATTTGAAGTTCACATTGTCTGCAAATCGAATAGCTAGTCCTGCTTTTTTTCTGGGTTCCTTTTCCATGGAGTATAGTTTTCTATCCTTTAACTTTCAGTCTATGAATTTTCTTTTGAGATAAATATGTTTCTTGTATACAGCTTATTATTGGATTTTGTTTCTTGACCCATTCTGCCAGTCTGTTTCTTTGCAGTGGTGAACTGAGGCCATTTACTTTAATGTTTTTAACAGATATGTATTGTCTTTCCTTTGCCGTGCTATCTTTCTGTTGTTGATTCCTTACCTTTCCCCTCTGTTTAACTGCTTGTCCTGCTTGTGGGGCTGTTTCTGTTGTTGTCCTTGGAATTGTGGTCATTTTTATCTCTTTCTAGAATGTCTTCTAGTACTCTTTGTAGAGCTGGTTGTTTGGCCATGAAGTTTTTCAGTTGTTTTTTGTCATAGAAGCATCATATTTTTTCATTGATTTTGAAAGATAGTTTTGCAGGGTACATCAACATAGGTTACAAGTTGTTTTCTTTTCTTTCTTTCATTCTTTTGGGGGGGATACTGAGGATTGAACTCATGACCTCAGCACTTGCCAGGCCGGTGCTTACACCACTGAGCTAAATCCCCAGGCCTGAAAGTTGTTCTCTTTTAGTACTTGAAACACTTCACCCCATGCTTTTCTTGATTTGATGTTTTATGTTGAGAAGACTGCATGATTCTGCTAGTGTTTCCTTTATAGATGATGTTTCTTTTCTCTAGAATGTTTTATTATTTTGTTCTTATGCTGAATTTCTGAGCTCTTGATTATTATATGTTGAAGGTGAGCTTAGTTTGGTTGTAGCTAATTGGGGTTCTATATGGATCTCTTTTCTGTTCTTTTCCCGTTTGAGAAATTTTCTTTTATTACTGCTGCAAGTAGTCTTTTCATGTCATTCATGTTGTCTCCTTTTTTGTTGATATCTGCCAGTCTTATATTGTTTCTCGTTACATCATCTGGCAGCTGCTGAATTATTTCCTGATTCCCTGTTAATTTTAAGAGAGCTTCCCTTTAATGATCACTAGCCACAATCCTATCTTCAAGGTCGAAGAGTCTGTCTTCAGTTTCATTTATGCAGTTTTGCCAGCTTTCAAAGGAATTTTTTATTTCCTGAATATCTTCTTGAATCTGTTTCATGAATTCTAATTATTTCCTGGAATTGTCAAAATTTCTATCATTTTTGTATGCTCCTCTATTTTTTTTTTTAATCTGTGTCTTCTTTGGATATACTAATTCTTTCATTACGTTTACTGTTTCTGTTTTTAACATGAGAGATTATTTTTTATCTGGCTTCTTTTACAGCTTCTTAGAGTTATTTCTTTATTTCCATTGCTATCATTTCAGAGATTTCAAGTGTTTGATTGCCAAATTCTTCCATGTCCGTATCTCCTGGACTTGATCTGGATGGGCTGGAAGTTTGAGATTGCATTTTGTTCTTTCATTTTGGCATTTTCCTGTGTTCCTCTGGTTCAGACTGCCAAGTCTTATGTGCTTCCTGTGCTGGCAGTCTGTTTGGCAGCAGGCCTCCCTGAGGGTTGCTGATGGCTGTGGGTCTCTGTGTGAAAGCTCCCAGTCCCCACAAGCTTCAGAGATGGTTTTTAGTTATCGAAGGGTCACTGTGGGGGTACTCCCAGTCCTGCATGCCTCACCAAGGTTTCCCAGGTGACTGCATTGCTTGGCATGGCTGGCCTCGTAGATAGTTCCTGGGGTGAGTCAATCTCTGGGTGTTTACCTGAATGACTTCAGGTCACTGCGTGAAGCTTCTCAGTCCCCAGGAGCCTTACCTACCTATGGTTTGGCAGTATCGGTGGGTCACTTGGTACAGCTTTCCTGTCCCTATGGCCTTGCTGTATGTTCCTGGGTAACCACAGGTCTCTTGGCACAGACTCCTTGTCCCCTTGGGCCTCAGGGTTGGTTGTGGATGTGGACAGGTCACTAGGTGCAGATGTTTAATCTCTGAAGGCCTTACGGAGTGTTCCTGGATGACTGTGGGTTACTGGCTGCAGACTCCGAGGTCCCAGTGACCTCCAAGAGTGTTTGCAAATGACTATGGGTTACAGGGTGCAGATTCACACCCTCCAGGAGCCTCATCTACAGTTTTGGGGTATTGTCAGGTCATTTGGTACAGCTTCCCAGTCCCTGAAGGCCTCCCTGTGAGTTCTTGGGTGACTGTGGGTTGCTGGACACAGACTCCTGGTCGTTATGAACCTCAGTATAGTTCCCAGGTGTGTGCAGGTCACTGGGTACAGACTCCCACATCCCACGGACCTCAGAGAGGGTTACTGGATGACTGTGGTTCTCAGGGCACAGACTCCCCATCTCTGTGGGCCTCAGACACCGTTACCACCATAAGGAACTTTAGACACAAGTGGTTTGTGGTACTTTAAGAGAATCAGAGTTATTCAATTAACTGATATGTTTCTGCTTCTCTGTGACTCTCTTTGGTATTCAGGTGTTAAGGATTAGGTTAGTTATTTGCCTCATTCCAAGGGATGCATTTTTCCATTGTGAACCACCAAGGCCTAATGTGAGTACATTTACTTTTATCTCACATCTATTTAACATTTCCTATACTAAAGGGAACTGTTTTTACTTTGTTTTCCAAGTTCTATTTTTACATACATATTTAACATTAAATTCATGCTTTAAATTTTAATTTAGTGGTTATATCATGTGCTTCATTCTGTCTAATAAATTTTACCATAATCACAATGCTTTAAAGATCCCCCTTTGTTGTTTTTGACATTAAATGTGCTGCTTAGGCTGTCACAGTCAACTAACCTACTGATATATAGACCAGGCTTTTCTGACTTTCTATTGTGGGCACACTGTGTTTAGTGGAAAGCCCTCTAGTGGGAATTTTTACATCAGCATACTCAAAGTTCAACTTCTAAAAAACAAAGATAGAAATCCAATTCAGTGAATGGATCACATTTGTAGCTCTTTCTCCGTTTCTCTAGATGATGTACCTAATTGTTGTCAAGTTGAAATGTAGAGACCATACTGTGTTTGTTTGCTTGCGTCATGTAGAACACATGAGTGTGTTGGTTAAAGGTCTAGATGGTAGCATCTGACCATCTGGTTTTTATGTTGTCTTTGCCATTTTCTGGCCTTTTCATGTGGAAGCTACTCAGTTATCTGCCGACCTCAGTTTTTGTATCATGAAATGGAAAAGCAGAGGTACCACGAGATAGGAGGCATGTAAGAACCATGTAAGTGGATGTGTGGTATCTAATATTGTAGAGCGTTGTTAACAGTAGTATTTAAGAAGATTTTT
The DNA here is from genome assembly GCF_034190915.1 of Cavia porcellus. Classification (NCBI taxonomy): domain Eukaryota; kingdom Metazoa; phylum Chordata; class Mammalia; order Rodentia; family Caviidae; genus Cavia; species Cavia porcellus. The sequence goes on along the minus strand of NW_026947513.1, from coordinate 40,601,460 downwards.
AAAATGATATCCAAAAACTGTGAACACATGGAATAAACCACAGAAAGAATTAGGTTTTATACTTAATGAGTATCATCTAGACACCTCCAGTGGTGAAGTTAATGAAAAGTACTTAAATAAAACTAAAAGGTATTGGGTAAAACCATAAATTTAAACTGCTTCAGGCTTGCAGGACTAAACCAAGGAACTTTCTTCTGCAGTAGAAATTATTATTTTCAAAGATATTTTAAAATATTTGAGGTTATTTTATTTCACTCTTGAGACAGGTTCAAACTATGCGTTGCGGACTGACCTTGAATTGACCATCCTGCCTCAGCTCCTGAGTGTTGAAATAACAAATGTGTCCCACCACATCTGAAAAAAATATTTAGCTTTATATTGAATTGGAAGATGTTATAATTTTGGTAAAATATCTATAATAATAACACAAAGAAAGAGGAACAGTTGTCAGAGTAAGAAAAAAAAAAGAACTTATTTGGTATAGAAAAAGTAGGTTCATTTCCATCACAATATTTTTTTAGAAAAATATACGTTTTGTTGACTACATCATTTGTATGTGTAGCTAGAGATAAATTCCATATCTCACCGTAGTTTCTAGTAGGAATAGCTAGACACAAGTGTTTGGTGAAGTAATGTATTTAGAGGTCAATACAGAGAAACTGGTAATTCTGTGACCAGATTATGGTTCCTAACAAAACTCTTAGTTTTCTAATGGAAGCTGGAAATTTCTTTATTTGATCCTAGCAAATCTTTAAGAAAATAACATTCTAATTTTAGAATGAAGAAATTGAAGTTTAAACATGTAAAGTGATTTCCTCAATGTTACAGATACATTAATTGAGTGAACAGGAATTTGAATGAAAGAATTCTTACTCCAGAACCATTATTCCCTGAATTATTAGAATATTACACATGCTATTTCCCCTTGCTGAAAAGTGTTTGTTTTATATGTTTGTCCTAGACAGGTTGGACCTGCTTAAACTGCTGCCTTCTTACCGTGATTTCTTTGTCCTCTCCTATGTGCATGCCTTCCTAAATGCGCAGGACAAAGCACTACGACTGTGCTTTTACTGACCCTGAACTTCTAAAGAGTGGAACAAGACAGCTCCTAGCTTTGGTGTTTAAAATAATCTATAAATGAATTATTTTATTTCATTTATTACTTTTCCTTATTTTATTATTTTTATTTTATTCAGATTAGTATTGCAATTCACTGCTTCAGGTAAGGATATGGAAAGTAATCTATATGTTTGTTTACCTACTTGGTATGATAGTGGCAAGGTATCAAATTTATATTATGCTCACTTTTATGCTCTGATGAACAGTTTTTGATTATGCTTACCCAGGCATCACAGAGGGTTAAATAGACCCATATCATTCTAGGATTTGTTTTTTAAAAAATGCTTTCTTTTTTATGGTGTAAGTACCCAGTTCATTACAGTGGCAAGTAAACAGCTGATGTGAAAATGTTGATGTCTATTCTAAGCACAGATTTCATATTTGATATTTTATTTTATTGGTATCTTATTTTACTACTATGTGCATGTTGTACAACATAGTATGAAGCTCCTAACAAAACAAGAAGAGAGGTGACAAGACTGTCATACAGAACAACAAAGCTAAACACATTTGTTTTCTGTGTAAACAATATGTGTACACAGAACATGTAGTTGTCATGTGAGAAAACTGCCTCAGTGTAATAGCTGAAGCAAAGCTCATTGTTGTGGTAGAGTGTTATTGGTATTTTCATTGTAGGTCATACAGGAATTTATTTTTGATATTATCTTTTAAGTTTTGTAAGCAAGTACATAGCTGATATGAAAATGTTCGCATGCACTCTAAATGTACAATACATATTAAGAATTTCATAATTTGTTTTATGTTCTTGTTAATTATGTATAATATAATATAATATAGTATAATATAATGTAATAAGAACCTCTTGACCGCTGAAATATCAAGTATTTTCCTAAAACAAGACCAGGAAATCAAAAGACGTGCTGTCAATGTGGTACATGTATATGGGATGTGTTTTCCTGTATGCAGAATACATTTGGTTGATAATTGAAGATTATTTTTCTGTAAAATTTTTCTGTAGAATGTTCTCAATATTTTCATTGTAGTTCATATAGGAATATACTTCTGATATTCATTTTTAGACTTTGTACACCAAAGCCCGTTGATATTGAAAATTTTGATGTTTTTATAAGCACTCAATATTAAAAACTCAGCACATTACTTTTGGATAGTTTTTGTTAAGTACTCATTATTTAATATAATAAGACACATCAAAATTAATAATTCATCAGTAGAAGATTCTTGATGTCAATATTAGTCTTATGCCCCAATAGCTTTTCATAGACTCCACACTCTGAATTATTTATTTTGAATATCCAAGGAAGAGGCTAAGAATATGCATGTTTTAACACCATGTATGAGTGCATGCATGCACATACACATATACATACTGCTTCTGGTACACGGAGTTCTGCCCCACATTTTGAGAAAAAGTATACCTGTGAGATATATATATTTCTTATCCCTCTGTTTTCTAAAATGGTGATAACCATTAGTTAGGTGTGGGTGAGAGTACTTTGCCCCAAATCCCTCTGCAAAATATTGGCTAATAATTTTTTTTCTGACAGTTTATTTTTACCCCAGGGATGATTTTATCAATGCTACCCTCTTTCTTTATAATCTCGGTATTCTTTTCCTCCCACTGGTCACATGGAAACAATTTAAACTCAATTTCTCTTAATTGCAAACTGATTTGGCATTCACCATCAACATGGCCAATGAGCCATTTCCTGTGTGAACAATCAAACATTCTTATGGTTCCTCTCAGAATCAGAACAGCTCAGTTATTTTACTATTCAGTCATGTCCCTCATTGGTGTACATCATATGAATTTATTGGTGTAAAGATACATGTTGCAATTTGATGTGAAAAGAATATCAATTTGTTTAAAACTTTGCTCTGAAATGTCATAGCCCTTTATTACTCTTCTTTGAGAACATAATTCTTATAGTATTCTTGGGGATCTTGGTGTGCTGTGTAGATGGAATATAATAGTAAAGTGTCAGATAAAAATCCTGCCTAAATCATACATATGGAAGGTTCTAAACAAAGTTTATTTAGAATATTTTTTCTGCAGCGTGTTAAAATAACTTATAAGTGTGGTTTTCCTGAAATTTCTGGCCATGTTTTCAAATATGAAGTGTTTATTCAGCAACCCCTATATTCGTTACATTCTACTGAGCATGCTAAAGATACTAAAATAGTCAAAGCATGTTTCATCCTTAGAGGATTTTGTTTTCCCAATGAAGAATTAAAGAGTAAAGGCTAATTAAATTTAAACAATTAGAAAGACATTAATAGTAATTAGACATTAAACTAAACAGTGATAACATTGATTTTATTACCTTTCAATGTCAGGATGGATTGATTTCTAGACTTCCCATCATTTTTTAATTTTTTCTCTCTATTTAACCGCCTTTTTCACATATGCATGTGGCATCTACTCAGATCTGCTTAGTTGATAGTATTGTGTTCCCATTGTTAAAAATAGTTGATAAACTGTTTAAATCTCCTGTATCTAAAAGTCAGGGGCCTTGCTTGGGGAGTATTGATGTCTGTGTAATAAATCTGTGCATATGATGATAGACTATTTGCTGAAACATAAACACAAATGAAAGGAACAAACGTCTTAAAAGCACTGGACTATTAGAAGCTGTTGTAGTCAGGGGTTGTGAGGAGAAAAACTACAGTCAGGACACAGAATTTATAACACTGTTTTTCGATGGTCACCCAGAGTTAAGTAGAAGAAAGTAAAGGAAATCTGTCCACAACACCAAAGACCCAGAATATTCAGCCAAGGGCCTAGATCCCACAGCAATGTCCTGCATGAGTCCAGCTGAAGACCTAGAGCCCATGACAGTGCCTCCCACATGTCTAATTGGAGGTCTAGAGCCCACAACAAGGACTCCTGCCAGTCTGTTTTATGAATTTGCCCTGGGAAGGCCCAAAGGTTAGTTGTGGAAGCCAGAAAGTCTGTGCCAGCAAGATAAAGGAGCTGTGCCAGTAGGTTGAGTGTTCTGCATTGGAGCTAAATAAGGACCAGGGCTGCCCTGAAAAGTACTGTAGCCATCCTCAATGACAAGGAGATCTTGTGACTGTACCTGACCCTGTGATTCAAGAGCCTTTGGAAATGGTTTGAGGGAAGAGTTTGGAAAGGTTTGGAAATGTTTGAAAGAGTAGTGTGGAAACAGCTTAGGCTGTTCTGTAAGGAGACTCTGGTCAGAGCTCAGGAGTACAGAAACTTGAGACAAAGCCTGCCAGTAAAGACTAGGTAGAGCAGGTTTCTGCTGGGAAGAAGGACTACATTGGCTGTTGGACTCCACATAATGTATTTTATGGCTTGGCAGAAAGTTTGCTCGTATCCAGAGACTTTGCCTGAGACTGAATTTAAGGGCAATGGACTGATTAATTTGGCAGAAGAAATTTTGAGGAAATCAGATGTTGAGGTGGTGTCATGGCTATTGTTGGGGGCTTTTAGCCAGATGTATGTTGTGAATCAAGAGCAAAAGCCCAGCAAGATGATTCAAAATGTTGTGAGTTTGACGGGAAAGCTGTGGACTGTAAAGATAGAGCTGAAACCTCCATTGCTTAGAAGGAACAGAGAAATAAAGAAGATGGCCCAGGAGCATCCTGAGAAGGAGCAAGTCTTCATCTTTTGCAGCTTCCAAACTTCACAAGTGGAAGAGTTTGCTCAGGAAGAAAGCTGCAGAGTGCCATGTTCCAGAGTGGCTGTGGGAGAACACAGGCAGTTCCAAATTGGCAGTGACCACACCAGATTCTAGAATGGCAGTGGCGTGGAGAAACTTTCCCTCATAATGAGGTTCAGAAAGCTCAGTGGTCCAAGTACTCAACATCATTCCTGGTACTAAAATCTGGAGTAGTCAGAGTTTTAGGAAAGAAAATGTATAACATGAGATATACAGATGTATAAGAAATAACAAAATTGGCTTGCAGTGGTAGCCACAGAGTCAGAGGAGGAAGTGTGCAGAGGTTGTCAGCATGTTGGAGGCTAAATGATTCAATCCAAGATCTGGAGTTCACCCTGGTGTCTCATGCAAGTCGGCACAAGAAGGCTAATAGATCTGTGACAGAAGGCTGAAAGGTCCACACTGGAAGGCTGAAGAGTCTATGCTAGAAAGCTGAAGAGTCTGCACTGGAAGCCAGGAGAGGAGGTCCAAACTAAAGGCAAAGACTGGAGCTCCTGCAAAGTATGGAATACATTCGTCTTTGCTCCTTCCCCTTTATACCTACAAATGATGAGCCACCCTAGGTTGAGTCTTCTACACCCTTCGGTGTAGAGTTGCTAAACCCATTTAGTTACACTTCTAAATGTCTCAAGTTGACACAATCAATCAACCACTACAGAAACATTTTAACCTACTGTGTTCTGTTTTATTTCCTAAATAATTTGCAGCCTATGTGGTATATTATAGACACTCAGTCAAAGCAATTACGAATTTTGTAGTTGTGGTGGCAAGATACCAAAGCCTTCTTTGTGAGAGAAAACATCTAGATAGAGGAAGTTTTGTTTATTTGATTTTAAATGTGTAATGCTTTCCATTGAATAAAATATATGTTGAAAGTCAGATTTTTATATTATTTGTTTCAAGTTTTCTACAATTAGTAAAAGAAGGAGAATAGTGTATTAAACTAAAAGGCCCAAGTGAATGACCTATATTTAAAATTAAAAAACCCATTATGACTCGAACAATCACTTTTTTACATTAAATCGCATGAAGTTAATGTGTAAATGCAGTATCATTCCAATTGTGAAGTTTCTGTGTGTCAGGTAAAGTATATGAACATAGAGTGCTTATGTGTAATTTTTATTATTTTTATTTTTCTTTAATAAAATCTATATTGCTATTTGAAACTTAAAATTCTATTATTCTATGAGTTATTGTTTTTCCAGTTTACTTTTTCTCTCATAAAATATCTTCAAGTTAAAAGGCTTCTTTGGTTTTACACATATTTAACTCTTGAAACCCTCCCATAAGATGTAAAATGAAAAACCCTCCATTTTGAAAGAGTAAATTGGTATGATTTCAAAATTATTATTGATAGCTATAGATATGATGGTGGTTTGTTTTTGTTTTATCCATTTTTAAACAACTAATATTTATGCAAATGAAAGCTTTCACTTATGAATGAAGAATTAACATTTCCCAATATGATTTTGCCGTTAATACTTGTGAGAGGGATACTAGAATTGCTGTTTAGGGAACACAAGTTGTTTTCAAAGGGGTGACAGCTGGAAGTATCAGTGACTTGTCTCAACGCTAGAAAATCACTTGCTTAACAGAATGGATAGGGACATTAATCGTGTAGCCTAATTTTTTGTATTCGTTTTAAAGTATTATAACTATTTCTAGACTTACCATTTCTTTGCCTCATTCAAAGAAAAAAAAAGTTAACACTTTATGTTAGTGTGCTATCTTTAAATAAAGAGATTTATTTATTCATCTACTGATTACTATAAGTCAAAAGAGAAAATAAATATCCTACTACTACGTATCTTGGAAAATTCTTTGTAAGCTTCCTCACTTTCGCATGAGATGAAGTTATAAGGTTAAAAAATCACATAATGTCTTAAAGACTTATCATTATAAATTTAATCATAGTCCTTTAAACATAACCTCCACTTGATAGAAAATCACATCAGTGTGCAACTAGACTCTAGACTTTCCTTGATTTTGTTTTTGCCTTGATAAGTAAATGCTGATTTTCATATTTAATCAGAATTTATCATAAAATTCGTGATTATGCATATTGTTTAAACTTGTTTTAAAAGTGTTGACAATGATGAGGACTGTGCCAAATATATATATATATATATATATATATATATATATATATATATACACTGCCCTATGGAAGTTCTAAACTGTGTAAGTATCCAAACTAAATGTCCTAACATAAATGTCTAAAATATTTTTGGTAAAATCAAAAATAGAACATCATTTTTCTCTGAATCCATTCCGCATTGCTAGCATCTATCAGGTAGCTCATTGGTAACCAGCCCCATCTTAGAAATGAAAGTTATCTAAGATTTCAATAGACCAAACATGACTTTGACTTCTAATCCCTCTGTCAAGGAGTCAGTGTTTTTAAATCATATTTTCTAAGACTCAAACAATAGAAAGCATTAACCATTATTTTGGTGCTTATTCTACTTTTTTGAAATCCGGGGGTTTTATTCTTGTTTAATGCAAAGTTAATTGACTAGATGCATAGTTATCTGACTCTGTAGCAGTCAAGAAGCTACAAACAACATACATTTCACTGGAATGCACTTAAAAGTACCAGTTTCCAGAAGGCTCAGCATTACAGATCTGGCCCCGTGTTTTATTTTTTATTTTTATATTTGCACGGTTTTACCTTGGTCTACTTTATCTTAAACTGTAATCCTGATTTAGTAACAAAATGCCTGTAGCAGTCCGATGCCGTTTGCTTCTGCATGCCCCACCATTAAAAGGGCAAAGGACCCCTCTGTTTTCAACAGCTGGGAGTCCCAAAGGCAGCAGTGTGGCCACTGCATGCCCCAAAGGTCCCCAGGGCTGAGGACTTGGGTGAAGTAGCTGCCTTCTCCTCCACAGACCACGCTGGCCTCTCCTGGCTGTGAGGCTGACTCTTCCAAACTTTTGCCTCCTAGAACATTTAATCTTCGCTTTTGACTTTAGAATATATACATGTGTGTGTGTGTGTGTGTGTGTGTGTGTGTGTGTGTGTGTGTGTGAGTAGACTGTTTCTTTGCAGATTTTTTTTCAATTTATTTTACCCTTCCCCCAAATGGCACATTTTATATCTCAAAGCCCTGCCATAGTTTTTTTCTCTTTTCACTTACAAAAACATAATAAATTATTTTCTCTGAATGCAAACACATATGGTTTATTTGAAGGTGGGGAGAGGGAAGCAGGAAGAGACGGAGTCTGTAAAAGAATGGAGTGTATTCAAAAGGGAAACAGTTACCCATGTCTTGCCTGCAGCTCCGTGTGCTTGAGTTTATTTTATTTTATTTTTTTGCATTTCTTACATGTTATTGGTACATTTTAGATGTATGTAATGATCACGTTCATTATAGGGAATTGGTACGTATGTGATCTACCTTGATCTTTTTATCCCATTCTCCTTCCTTCCCTTCAACCCCTGTTCCCTAGTTACAAAAGCTTTATTTCCATTGTTTCTTTTATCCTCTCTTTCTTTTTCATGTCCCGTTTTCCTTTTCCCCTCCGTTCTCCCTTTTTCCCCTTCTAATTTGAACATTTTCTTCCCATTTTTCAACCTCTTTATGCTTTAGTTATGAAGTTGGTTCATTGGGAAACAAACAAACAAACCAGCAACAAAAGTCATTTCATTCTGCTTTATTGCTGTTTCTGTGGTATATTTTTAAAGTAAACACTTCCTTTGTGCTTGCTACTGGTCATTTGGACACTTTTTCTTGCCTCATCTGTCATTTTCTGTTCCCAGATATGGCAAACCTGTAGGAAATGCATGTAGGATAACCCTGGGATCACATGTACTAACATGATTTGCCTGTGTATTTGACTGAATACGTGATTTCAGTAACAGAACTGTTACCCTTATATAACCTAACAACAACAACAGGAGAAACCTGGATAAGGAGTCTATGCTTCTAATAAGATATTGCCACATACGTTCTGAGAGTTGCTGTAATCTTGCACTCATTTTTGATGTCTTTTCCTTCCTCGTATCCTTTATCTAACAATAAGTACACCCTAACTGTGCTATCTGTAGTTCAGTCATTTTCTTCAGTTTCACGGCTGACCCCTTCCTCTGAATCATCAATATTTCACAACTGAATGGCTGCAGGGTGCTTCTAATTAATCTCCTTATTTTCCCTGTTGGATAAACTACAGATTATTTTCAATTTAGTAGTCACAGGGATCATGAAGGAATGTCACTAGGTGCTACTTCCCTGCTCAAAGCTCTCTGAGGACACTGCATCTCATTCAACCCAGAAGCATGATCCTGTAGGATATGGATTTTTATTACTTCTGTGGCCAAACTTCTCTCTGACTACATTTTCTATATATAGTTTACCAGACTTGCTTGCTTTCTGATACTCTCCAGGGATGCTCCTGTCTCACGACCTATGTTTAAAAATTGTTCCTGAGCCTTCTACCTGTATGCTTATGTGTACACATGTGTGTACAGGAACATGCACACACACACACACACACACACACACACACACACACACACACACACATACTCTCTCCCCTCTACATTTCTATTTTAAAAATTCTTACCGGGGGGTTGGGGATTTAGCTCAGTGGCATAAGCGCCTGCCTTGCAAGTGTGAGGTCGTGAGTTAGATCCCTGGTACCGACAAAAAACAAAAAATTTAAAAAAAAAATTCTTACCAGGAATATTTTTTGCCACACTACATATAAATAATTTACTTAGTACTCTTATCTTTTTTCTGTCCGTCAGAATGCAAATTCCATTACGGCAGAAGTTTTAATATAATTCGTTTGCTAAGTATTTTCAAATGACACAAAAGTGGCAGCACATAACACAGTCCTATTTATTTAGAAAACGTTAATGAATGAATGATTGATATTATTGAAAAGTATCTTTCTGTAAATTGGGATTATCTTAGAGAAATCTAAGTTTCATTGTGCTGCTTTAAGTAAAATAGCCTCCTTTTCTGGAGCGTGATGATCTCAGACTAAAAGACGCTATTAAATTCTCGGACAGCATGGAATCTGCGTGGGAGACTTTGATCTTCCCTCTAGTTGTCACCTGTTCTTTAAGGACCTCACTACATAATACGACTCCTTCCAGGAGGCTGGCTTGACTCATCACATCTGAGATGGTTCTCATACTTCTATTTTGAGGAAATTTTATCATCCTGATCAAAATGTGTTATAATTTGCTTTCTCATCTCTCCCACTGTGCTTTTAAACTTGAGAGCACAGATTACCCGTGTTTCATTAAAAACTGAATACTCTGTGCCTCTTACGGTTTACTATGTAATTGGCACTTAGAAATATTCTTAAATGAATAAATAAATGTTATTGATGGAAATGTATTCATTTTATTTTTTATTTTAAAGAGAAAAAATGAAAAAAATTCAGGACAAGATAATAGAATAACAATAATTAATGTTAATTGTTATCTTCAAAGTATAAGATGTAGGCATAAAATATAGTCCAAACGATATTAGTACAAATCTTTCTTTCCAATGAACTAAGAGAAGGTAGCAGTGTAATTACCTTAAATCTGTTGTGTGTGTTTGTGTGTGTGTATATATAAACTTTTCCAGTTTTGTTTCACGCTTTCTCCGTTCTCTATCCTAGTTTCTCTTTTCTTTTGAAGAGTTTCGTCTCAGTTCACAGTGTGTGTTGTACATTTTGAATCTTACTTACTCCTTCAGCTTCTGACAATATGAAGTGTACACGTCTTATTAACAACAACTCAGTGACTTGTGTGATTTACTATGTAATAGATTCTCAGAAATATATTTAAATGAAAAAATGAATGTTTTGACTGAAATTACTTTAATTTTAATGTTAGAAAAAATACAGCATCTCATCTATTTATCAAGTTTTTTTTAATGATGCTATTTATAGAAAGTGGATACCATCTAAAAATAATAATGATTCTAATAATATAATAATAATATTTTAATCATACAAAAGCAACTTTGTTTTGTAATTGGAATTGTGTAAATCTTGTCAGCATCTTTCTATAGTCTGTATTTCAAATCATCTTGATTAATTTCCCTTTGAAGTTTTTAAAAATATACCTTCTCATGTGTACTTTATTGAACCCTACAATTAAATTATTTTCCAAGTTGTCGCATCAAAATTGATTGTAGGAAAAATGGTCACAACTTTTGGGTTTTGATTTTTCCTAAGATTGTGTCAATTATTTTCTGTGTAGGTTAATTGAGTGTCTTAATATAAAAATGCTTGTTTCTTCTTTGTATTGCTTTATCAGCAGATTCCACATATCTTCTACTTTTCCCTTTTTTTTAATTTTCAGCACTAGTCTTTTTAAATTAGTTCTGAATAGGAATAGTTTTGTGGGAAATACTCTATATATAGGACAGAAAGTTGATGAGTTTTAAAACTTATTTATAGTGAATAAAACTGAATCTCAATCAATGAACATTACAGAATTTCTGGCATCGTTTATGAGAAGTTACACCTTAGCGTATGGTGGATTTTCTGTCATGTACTTTCTGGTACTCTGCTACTTTATTTTCTTGTTCATTGACTAGGTAAAAGAAAGCTTTATGAATCAATGTGAAAATACATACTATAGTCTTAATGGATATGCATTTTTTTAGTGTCAAAAGCAAATATAAAAACACATGGTTGACTTAAGTGTAATCATTGCAAAAGTAGTTTAGAGATTGATTTTAATTTAAAAGTCAGAGTGTTTTGCTAATTTGTAAAATTACTTCATTGTATTTGTTAACTCGACTAGAACTCTTTCATTCTATCTTATGATCAGTGTCTCCTCCACCTAAACATCTCACTGGCCAGTAGAATATTATGTCCCAAAATAACTCTGCTGGGAAGAGAATTTCTTTGTTTGTTTGTCTCTTGCAGAATAATTGAATAACAGTGGAACTTTTTATAAATATTTGTGCATGATCTACCTTACAGCTACTATGATTTCTCATCAGATCACTTAAATCCCTCTAGCTCTCAGAATAAAAAAGTCACTCTAGTAATATATAAAAATATGGCCACAAATATGTAAATCTACTCCTATCAAGATACAGCCTATTTCTCTGATCTTTGAACATGAACAGACTTCAGACCTTCTTGAATAGAATGCCACGGAAATGATGTATAAATTATCTTGCTAAAGTGCCTACAGTTTTACAGCTTCCTCTCTCATCCTCTTAGAGAGCCGAGGTCACCAGACCTGGAAGAATCTGGTCTAGAGCCAGTGGTGGCAAACCTACGGCAAACCTGTGCCACGGTGGGTGAATTCTATCACTGACGTATCTAAAAGGTTTACCATCACTAGAGACTCTTGAGACAAGCTGGAGTGGAAAAGCTATAACCTCTCCAGGCAAGCCCCAGAGTTGTGAGTAAAGGTAAACTGGCAATCCAAATGCCCGGCTATTCTTACATTTATAGCTGGACGTAGACCCTGTCAAGACCTCCAGAGCAGCACACTTTCAAAGCTTAAACTGTAGGAAATAGTGAATCTGTTATAAGTCACCAAAACTGAAGGCATTTTCATTAAATCAATTGATCACATAGCCCACATTGCAGAGTACTTTGCAAGTAGCTGGCATTACACTATTGGAAATTATTCCATCATCCATTTTTTTGTTTGTTCTATCATGTAATTTTTTGTTTATGAAAGAGCCTTACAAGAAGCATCTAAATAAGTTACATGTGACTAGTAAGTAAATAAATAAGAATTAGAACTTAGAGGATTTTGTTTGAGATCAGTTACTTAAGTACTATAACTGTTAGTTCTCAAAAAAGAACTCAGGAATCAACACAGATGATTTATTCATAACATGAAAAAGACCAAACTTCCTCAGTAACCCAGTTCACATGTGATTATTTGTGAATGTGGTTCTCTGTTTATCTATCAACCTTGTATGCCTTTATCATATTATGTGTGCATATTCTTGACTCCTCAAATCGACAGCATGTTCTCCATGGCTAACTGCATAAATATCAATATCAATTGCATCCTGTTACTTCGTCTCTGTAGACCTGACCTCAGGGTATTTTAGCATCATAGTTCATTAGCTTTTGTTCTCACTTTTTTTTTTTTTTTCTATTTTACAATACTTTTAGGCCGATGGCTTAATGATTGATAAAATAGATCCCTGGACATAATGTTTTTAAATGCATGCCCTTGTTTGTAGTCATCAATGAAGTTTTGTTATGTTTACAACGTACATTATTTTGTGTCTATGGTGTAAGGTTTGTATAACTTTTTTGAAAGTTATGACTCACACCTTTAGAGGTTGGATAGTTTGGTTCATAACCTTTCTTTTGTTTGTCCTCTCTTGATCTGTTCTTTCATGATATACTTTAATAGAACTTATTTATGAAACGTACAGTAAAAGTATACTTTTTAAAATACTGCAAAATAATGTTGACAATGTATAATTTTTTGTATCAATACTATGATAGCAAATTAAAAACTTATTTAAAATGGTCACATTATACATTTATATTTATAATAGTGTGATTTTGTGATTTTGGTGGGGTACAGAGATTATGAGTAAGCCACATGAAACAGTTATATTTTACCAAATAGAAATATATTAAATCACAAATAGGGGCAGGATTTGATTTGCACTTGAAGTCTGCATCACAAGCAATCCTTTATTTTTTGAGATTTAACTTTGTTTAGCTTTGGTGATGAGATGTATAATGATTTGATTGTGTCTATTATTGTTAATTTTTAATAAATTTGCTAAATCAGCAAGAATCACAAAATCTAAAGTTATATGATATAGAATTATGGAAATGTTTGTAGTTTAAGTGAGAATAGTGATCATGTGGATACTCAACAAAAATTTTCTTAATCACATATATAGTGTTTGTCCCTAATACCTAGGTGAAATGAAGTGTTTAAATATAAATCTGTGGGATAAGTCATAAAAATCATTATCTATGATAAAAATCACCCTAGTGCAGTTTCTTTCTCAATAATGCAATTTACTTTTCCATCTTTCTTCTCTAACCTCAGACCGAAGTAGCCACACCAGGTGCAGGCATAGTCTTACATGGGCACCCAAAAACACGCACGTGTGCACACACACTTCTCCACCATTTCCATCACTGAGAATGAAATCACATACTTGTAATGTTATTAGATGCAAAATGTTCAATATTTATGAATTATTGGAAAAAAATCCTTTAAAACTCTCAAATCTCTCATTTTAAGCTTTATCTTTCTTTCTGAGTATAATTGTGGGAGAACACCTCCTTGCCCTCTGTTGATAAATAAAGCCTTTGCCCCAATGTGTCCCTGACCTCACTACCCTATTTACTGAAATATATAGTGCTGGCTATAAGTAAATGATCCTGGCAGCAAAGATCCAACTTTGCATTAATCAAAACTATCTGCTCACTGCTAATCAGAGGCTCTGTGCCTAGGATGGGTACAAAGTTTCTTTCTCCTATGCACTCTGCTGATAGCTTCACCCACCTTTCCGATGGATGCCAATAAAGGCCATGAGCTTTTGGGGAGCTGGCCTTTTGTTCCACAGAGAACATTGGGTCATCTCAGAGCTCTTTGAGTCATCCCAGAGCTCCCAACTGAAGAACTTTTGCCTTTTTGTCTTTTTTTTTTTTTTTTTTTTTTTTTTTTGCATCCATGCGCCGTACTACCAGATGGGTTAGACTGAGATCCTCCACAAGCATTTTGGTAATTGGCACCCAATGTAGGGTACAAACCCATGGCCCTGGGATTAATAGTTCCAGCCTTTACTGACTGATCTAGTCAGGCACCCATTCCAGTAGAGGCACACACTTTGGTCTGGTCCAGATTAGTTTAACTGTGCCTCAGTTAAACTCAGGGCATTGTTTTCCCTTATTGTTTTTGTCTGGGTCCAGGGAAGGGGCCATTCTCTCTTTTCCTACAGCAGGTGTGTGCCATCCTTGTGATACTAGTGTCTACAGTCTCTTGCCAGTGAAAGCCTTTCATACAATGATGTCATGGGCCAGGTGGTAAAGCAGACTTTGGTTGAGTTACAGACCACATAACCCAAGGGATGAATGCTTATGGCATCCTTGGACACACTGATCTTTCTTAATGGATGTGACCTCATTTACCACAATTAAAACATGTAATGGAATTTGATTTTCTTTTAAGGTGCTAAGAAAAAGCCTGGGTTATGATCGCCAAAGTATGAGTGGTAAATCCAGAATTTTGGCAAGTAGTCAGATCAGGAGTAGAGACAATGGCACTTAAAGCATGTTTTCAATCGCCTTTAGCATTATAAGCTTATTTAAGAATATCAGCTGCCAATTGTCAGAGCTTTGTCTGTGCACTGCCCCTTGTAGGCAAGCAACGAACTGGGTGTAAAGCTCTAAAGGCTCCTGTAAGACTCGACTAAAATACTGATTAGGTACAGCGTCTTCGAGAACTGAAAAGCCATGCATGGTGAGAAGGGTCACTGGAGTGTTTGAAAAGCAGAGCAGGCACTGTGCCTGAACTCTTAAACTGGCAGATGTACCTCTGCCCAGTAACATTTCATAAGTAACTGCTCTGGATGCAGCATCAGGATCATCCGTATTCCTCTGAGCTCGTTCCACTAATAACATCCTCAACTGAGCATCAAATGCAGAAACTGGGCAGATGACAGACAAGTACATGCCAGATGTACCTCATCAGCTGGAACCAACAAATATGCCTGAAATGTATTCTTTACACAGCCTACAGTTGAAGGACTCTGAACTCCATTGTTTAAAACATCCTGCTGCGATTCCTATGATGCCTTAATGTCAAAAGCAGTGTGTGTGTCCAGGGTGTGAGGAGCTGGCTCGGAGCCCTCAGGAAAACACAGAGAATCACCCTGGGGAAGCCCTGTCTCATGTGCATGAGTAAGAACCTTACAGAAATGTGGCTTCCCTCGGTTTGGAGGAGGAGGGGATGTTGGGATGTGGGGCTCAGGTCTGCTGGGAAGGCAAATGCAGTGCTTTGAGAATAGTGAGCATGGGATGAACCTAGAGAGGCTGCTGCTCCTGGAGTTAGAAACCCCACCGAGCAGCTGCAGCCTGCAAACCAACCTTGTCTCCCTTCAGCTTTCCACCCAGGGGATTGGGTTATTATGATCTGCTGCTTCTGTCTCAGGCATATTTTGCCCCTCTGATTTTTGGGGAGAATTAAATTGTAAGGGCAAAATTACTGAGGGAATGAGACCCCATGTGGTGAGCATCTCAGAGGAGGAGAGTATTTCCTCAGCAGCGTAGAACCTCCTAGAAGCTTCTACTCCATTCCATCCCACGGCAGCTGCAGTCCCAGAGCACAGATTAAGCTTTCCTGCCTGATGATACAGTTTAGTTATATACCTGCTTGCAGCAGAGGTTTTTACCTTTTTTCAGCAAAGAGTGGAGCTACTGGATGTAGTGTTACTCTTCTGCAGAGAAGGATTGCACCATTAGATTAATCCAGGTTAGGGAGCATCTGGATACAAGCCATAACAGAAGTCTAGTACAGATATCCCTCTATTTAGAAATAAGTTAATTTCTGGCCATTTCTTCAAAATGAAGTAAGAAATATTAAAGTTTCTATGTTGAATGTACTTATGCAATTCATCATTTTCAATCTGTGCTTTAAAAGTTGAAAAACACATTTCCGTTCTTTTATTTCAGCTTAGTTATAATGAGTTCCTTTCTCAAGACATGCAGGTTTCTCCCACTTTGAAATGTACTGAGGCAGTTGCCTCTTTTGTTGATCCACCTCAAGTATCGTGATGTAGTTCTGAAGAGCATTGTCTGACAGACTGACTTTCATAATAGGAAATGGTACTTTCTAAAAGCTACTGAAGCTATAGAGATCCCTATTGTTACTGATCAAAATATTTTACTGCATTTTGACAATTCCTGGCCTCTGACTGAAAGACATCCTGACCTGTTTCCTGGAGGAGCATTTGCTTAGTATGTTGTTGAACTTTAAGCTGAACTTTTAGACATGTGCTTAAAAAGCTTTCATTTGCGTGTTTCTCTTCTGTGTTTGCAGAAGGCCTATTGAACGTGGAATAAGATGCTTCCTACGATCCGCCATTTTCTCTTCCCCACCAGAACTATCTTATTTCCTAGTTTCCAATTATTTCAACACATGTAAATGTACAGTATTTTCTCTTTTGGTCATCATTAATTCTTAATCTCTTTTTAAACAATATGATAACACAGTTTCCTTTCCTGAACTTTCCTTGTTGCTGTTTTTCTGCAGTTAAATATATAAAATTTGAAGTGTTCTAGTAATTTCTCATAACTAAGAAATGTCCAGCAAACGTGCAACAATTGCCACCAGGTGAACTATACTGAAATGGTGGCCTACAATTGCGGTCACTAAACTTAGCTTTTCTTAACATCGGGTTAAGTCACAATTATGAAGAAAATTACCTTGATAGAGATAGCATTGATTTGATCTCCTGATAGCCAACTGCATAAGAACCTCCTACTCTGTTCATATTAGTTCTCTACTACCAGAGATGTTTAAGCTGTGTTTGCCAAGTTTTCTTTGAAAATACAACCTCTTACACAGTAGTACGTTTACCTAATTGAGAATCTCATCTTTCAGAAATGTGGTGGAACCAGGTTCCACATGATTCACAATAATCTGAATTTAGATATTGTTAATTCAATAAATTGGATAGTTTTCCTTCTATTCTTGTTCATTTTAAAAGAAATCAGTGTTGTGCCAGGCAGTTTTAATGATCTAAAGCATTGGTAGACAATTTGAAATCTTACATGATTTAATTTTCATGTATTTTGGAAACAATGCATATGACAGATTATACAAATTCATTGAAAAACATTATTGCTCAGAAGAATATTTAATAATTCATATGGGTTTTTACTGTTAATTTTGGACTTAATAGCTGCAAAAAATTCAAAGAATATTACTTTTCTTGAAGGTATTAATACAAATTTTTTGGAAAGTATGGTACTTCATGCGTGCTTCTATAGTAAAATGAGAAAGAAAACCAGCCTACCAAAAGTGATCATTCATGGTACACAACGTTGTAAAACTGTCCATTTAACTTACTATAATTGCTTGGAAACAGAAGAATTATAAAGGAAACATTTCTCATATTCATTATAATTTTAAGCAATCATTCTCATTTGCTATTACAAACTTCTTCCTTTTAAATGTTTCTGAGTTACGAGAATAATTGTTTATAGAAGCAAAGCCTGGAAATTAGAAGGCCCTTAAATTTTTAATTCAGTAAATATGGAAAACCTAATAAATAAAAATAATTCTGCCCAAGTCAGCAAATTTTAGGGGTAGGCATTTTTTTTATTCTTCTTTAACAATATTTAATGACACCAGAAATATAGAGATGCTAAATGAAATACAGAGTTATACAGTGCACAGACTGTTTGAAGCTTGAATCTATGGAGCACACTAATTTTCTTGTGATTTCTATTAGAAAGGAGCATCGCTCCTTTTAAATTCTTTTCTTGTCTTCAAGAAAAATTGAGTTGTGGTTTTGCTCAACATGCAAACATTTACTTTCTAAATTTCATTTGATAAATTTCATTATCCATGGAATATTTGTTTTATTTTATTTTCATTTTTATTGAGCTGTTTAGTACATTTTGTTTTTAAAAATATCTATCACAACTTTTTAGAACAATTATCTCTCCCTGCTTTTGCAAGAGTATATTTGCATATAATTTTGATGCAGAACTCTACATAATAGCTACTTTTACATACTTAAACATTTAACAAATGTTGTATGACTATATTCTCATTTATGTCAAATGGGTTTACCAATCTATTTGATATTATAAAGTTAAGTATTCCATGTGAAAAACACCTTATATAGTAACTTCTGTTTGTTGAAATAATTGTACAGAGAGTGGTTATAAATTTTAACTCCTGCTGTGTTAAGTAGCCGTCACTGAAGTGGGTAAAAATAACTGATCAGGAAAATATATAGACACAATCCTAGCATTTTGAAACTGAACATATACAAAATTTTTTGGTGAAATTGATTTTTAACTCTATGGCTCATTCATTCTTTTAATGATTCTAAAATGTATCGGTGAATGCATTTTCCCATTTACTGCAATCAAAATTTTATCCATAAAATAATTTTGAAGAGGTGAAAAATAAATTTTAACTAACAAAATTGATTTTGTTCAACTTTAAGGGCAAACGTAGTAATAATTAAGCTCAACTTTCCTGGCTCTGACAGGTGTGTGATTCCTCCCACACACTGTCACAGATTCTCTGAGTCATGTTACTTCTATCATTTGGCAACACACCATCATGAGTAAACATCCAACCTAGCTTATTTACATGAATAAAAATATAAGTAAATGCACAATGCAGACCTATTTGAGTTATTCTAGAAAAGTTTCTGATCTTATATAGGAAAACTTTTAAAGATCTAACATTAAGAACTATTGGTTTTAGTTAAAAATTTTTATTACAACATTATAATTCTTAGAATTTTCACATACTCAAGGCATATTCAATTGTATTGGCTTTTGTTTCTTATGCCTGGTATTTACATGTCATACAAATATTATCCAGTCTATGGGACATTCTATTTAAACACTGTAGCAATGTTTTGAAGTTAGCATATAATTTTATATAGATTCATCTGTAAATTTCTATCATCTAGAACTTACTATCAAGATAAAGGAATATGTTTATTTTGGCATAGGTTTGGGAGTATAAATGTGGTTATAATATAATAAAAATGGCAATTTTAAGACTTTCATAAAAAGTTAAGATTTCTTTTATAGAAAAATTGACAGTTTAAACATACATTGAAAATATTATGTGAATCAATATAGTTTTTCCTGTTTCTTCCTCAGTTATTCTTTTTTCTTTAGTAAAGAAATAAAACGTTAGTGTTGCTTTTTGGCCCCTCAGCGTAAGTGATGGAGCCTGTATTGCAGAAAGCACCCACTTGTAGGAAGGGATTGAAGCTACCTCTTCTGTTAGCTGGTCTTTGTCTAACAGTGTGCACTCTGAAGAGAGGCTCAAGAGTGCTTTGGACGCCTCTGAAGTGTCATCAGATTGCAGTGAAGAGTGAGACTGTACTGTTCATGCTCTAGGCATTAGGCAGAATGGGGAAGAGGCTTCCTCTCGGGATGAAGATCTTTTAGAGGTTGTGTAAAATTGTACTCAAGAAGGTAAAATGCTACTCAGATTTCAACATTGTGGCAGAGGACAGAGAGGTAGTAATTGATGAATTATTTCCCACAATTATTTTTGGGTTCCTTTCATAATTAATCATTTGACAGATTAAATAGAAAATAAGCAATATATAGGTGACTTCCTGCTCATTTTTAGGAAAATGAACTCACTTGCTACTATGTCACTTTTTCTTTTCTGTCCATTGTACCAGTGAGCTCTAAATATCATGGTTTCGTGTAATTAATAATTGGAAGGAGAAAAATATGATTGATGCCCCATTTGATCTCATATTGGCTGCATTCAGCAGTGATTCTGTCCTGCTGAAAATTGCTCTGGGTCTCTGTCTCTCCACAGGAGTCACAGGCACCTGGGAATGTGGAATGCTTTATGCATGCAGGCCCATTGGGCATTCAAATGTGACCTGATCCAAGTTCTCTGTGTTGCACATTCAATTGTAATGTTTTTAATGTGAAATAATTCCTAAAACAAAAGCATACACTTAACAATAGTGAATTTTCCAGTAGGCTGGCACATCCTGACCTTTCCTTTAAGCTGAAATCTACCTTTAGGAAAGATACTGATTTATCTTTGTCCTAAACATGTTGACATCATCAAATGGTTATGTAATAACTGTGTGCATGCTGGTTTTTGTAGTTTTATTAATACCTACTAATGTAGGTATTAATAGAATAAATATTGAGTATCATACTTAATATAAATATTATAAATTTTATGTCATATGAGATGTGTTCATCTTGTTTATTAATGCTTTTAAAACAGACACATAGATGACAGGAGATAGACGAACAATCAGGCCGGTGTTGGTTTACTAAACCTGGTCTCAAAACAAAAGGAATTTTTTGTCTCACCATACATAAAGCCCAAAAATTCAAAAGATAGACATTCACAGTATCATGTTCTCTGCAAGTTTGTTCCCTAGCTTCCATTGGATCCTTGATTCTTGGCAATTTGCACAGTTATTTTCCCTTGTTTAAGGCTCTTTGTGACTTAATTCCTCTTTTCTTTAAGGACAGGTATCATATGGAATTAGAGACTATTTGTGTCCAATTAAGGTCATCTCTGGCACACAAGTAGCATTTTAAGCTCCCTGTGTTGTCAAGGAATAGGCTTTGAATGCATAGTGTTGATTTGAAGTATTGAAATAAAGATGTCACTGAATCTCAGTATTGATTTAGGTGTTATTGACATTTTAGCTATATTGATTCTTCCAATCGATAACACAGAAATGTCTTTCATTGTGTGTATGTGTCCCTTCAATATCTTTTACCAATGGTTCATATTTTTTATGGTAGAAATCTAGTTAAATTTTTTCCTACGTGTTTTAATATTTTACTTAACTGTCATCAAGGGGAATGCCATCTTGTTTCATCTTTCTGTCGTCTGGCTGTTGTTATATAGCATTGCCACTGTTGTATCCCACAACTTTGTTAAATTTGTTTGTTAGTACGGTGTTTTGTGGCAGTCTATGGTGTTCTACGTGTGCTGGCATTTTACAGCAAAGTGCTAACATTTGACGGCCTGCTATTCCTTAGCAGGCTCAGTGGTCCAGTACTGTGTTGAACAAAAGCAGTGGAAGCAGGCATCCTTGCCTTCCTCCAGGTCAGAGAAAGAAAAGGCTTCATCTTGTCCCCAAAATACAACGTTGGTTGGTGTACTGTAATGGCCTTTATTATTTTGAGGTACATTGCTTCAATATCTAATTTATTCAGCATTTATTATCTTCAAAAGATGTTGAATTTCATCAAAGGTCTTTTCTGCATCTATTGAGGTGATCACCTATTTTATTGTCTTTCATTCCTTTTATGTTGACACTTACTGACTTGGAAATGTTGAAAGAGCCTTGAAATCTTGGGATGACTCATGGTGAATAATTTTTTCAGTGTGCTGATAGATTCAGTTTACTAGTATATTGTTGAGAATATTGGCCAATAGCTTTTTAAAAAAATTATGTCCTCTAGTTGTGCTATCAGGGTAATACTGACTTCATGGAATATGTTTGGAAGAATTGTTTTTTATTTAGTTTTTGAAACAATTTTAAAAGAAAATTTTATCCTTTTAAATATTTACTAGAATTCTGCCATTTGTTCTGTTTAACTTCTGTATTCCTGCATTATCTCTCCAGGAATTGGTCCCTATCTTTTAGGCTATCGGATTTATTGAGGAAGCATTGTTATAGTAATTTATCATGATCTTTGTATTTTTGTGGTGTTGGTTTAATGTCTCCTGTTTTATCTCTAATTTGATTTGTGTGTCATTCCTTTTTCTAGCATACTTCAGGATATGTCAGTTTTTTATCTTTTCAAAGAATCAACTTTTTATTTTATTGATTTACACAAATCATTCAGTATGATTCAAATTGTCATCAATTCTGACTTGAGGAAAAACCAATGGGATTCTATTGCCCTCACATGTAGGTTTCAGGTTTTTTCAGAGCAGTGGCTAGGAATAAAGGGTCCACAACTGTGTTTGACATCATCTGTTGTGGGCACTGCCGTGCATAGGATGTGGTAACACTAATTTGCAAAACTATTTGAACTGTTTTCCTGAACATCACATTTTGTGTTATTCAGTATCTCCTCCCAAAATCAATTTTTATTTCATCTCTTCTGGAAAGCATTATTTCTGTTGTTAACAAACTAAGCTTTTGAAAATGCAGATTTAATTATATCACTTCTTAATTCTAACTCAGTTCACACAGCCTGGCCTTACAATAATTTCAGACTCTTTATTATAAAATATTAGCTTGTGTTATTGGCCCCTGTGAATCGAGTTAGCCTCATAAATCATTCTACAACTTCAGGATTTGCTTTGCAGCCATCATGAAAAGTCTGCGAGTACCACGAAATTGTACGCAAGCCCCGTCTGGGACACACACACATACCTTTGGGTTTTTTTTTTGTGTCTAAACAGTCTCTTCAATGACTGATTTCTGGACTTTATCTCAATCTTCATATATAAATCATTTTCCTTTTAAATCCTTGCTTAATTTTCCAAATCTAGAGGAAGTGACCTACTCAGATGTTCCCAGGCACACTGTCCTGCCACTGTAGCTCCATTGTATCATTCTCTATCAGCCTCTTTTATCTACCTATGCACAGACCTGGAATCTAAGTTTTATGAGATCATTTGTGATCTCTTTCATGTTTAGCTGGCAGTGCCCTAGTACTCATCCGTGTTCCCAGTAAATACAGGAGGTACAGTGTATTCAGTAACTAATTAAATGAGTGTTTGAATCAATAAATGCAGAAATACATTTTACTTTTAATAACTTTTTATCCCCAATAAACATTTCTATACTTGCAATAGTAGATGTAAGCGTATAAATTTTTATACTGTGAAAATAAAACTAACAATAGTAATACATTTAAAAGTAATCAACAATCGATAAAATTTAATTAAGAAAAATCTGTGAAAACCTTGTAAGCCCTGTTGAAACATTGATTTTTTTACACAATAAAATTGCAAATTAGTAGGCAAAGACTTGATTTGAAATTTTGTTTTTCAAAAGTGACTTTTACTATTATGTAGCTCATATTTATTACCAAAAAGCAATACCAGTTAGGAAATGAGTACAAGATGCAAAAGAGGTTGTAGTAACACAGAGTAAAGTGGTCACAAACGAGGGGGTGTATTTTGAATGTTAAATTTCTGAATGAACTCAGTATTTATAGGAAGGTTAGACTACAAAGACTCCATTATCCCTATTGGTAGCATTTCAATTCCTAAGTTACAAAAGAAAACTTATTGGTCAGCTTCCCCATTACTGGAACAACCTTTCTGAGGCCCAAAACTTGAAGCAGTAGTTGATTTTTGCTCATGGTTTCAGATGGTTAGATTCATGGTTGGCTGACCGCAAAGCGAGAGCTTCCTGGCTGGAAGAACATGATGGAACAAAACTGCTCACCTCATGGCATCTTGGAAGCAGAGCAAGGAGACAGCACAAGAAAGGGAAGAGCCAAAGACAAGATAGGGACCCCAGTTTTATGCCCAGACATTCCCAGAAATGTGCTTCACAGGCCATCAGGAGAGTCTCAAGCCAATCAGGCTGCAAAGGAAGAAATGGCCAGACTGTGTCCATGTGAACTTGAAGTAACTGATTTAAAGCAAAGCTATTTCAACCAAGATTAATATTTTGGTACAAAAACATTTATCCTTTTGTTCATTTGAATTATAGATGCAGTAAACAGTATACAAAATAATCTGTAAGAACAAAATCATGAAATTTTAGAAGACAAGCTTCTTGCAAGCTTGCAGGTTAGAGCTAGAACATACACATACTTCGATGTGCTGAAGTGAAGACTGATTTTAATAAAAATGATGAACCTCCATTTCTCAGGCTCTTTCTGTACAGAATAACTAAATTTTTGGTCTGGGAGGCAGCACTTTCAGATGTAGTTAGTTCTATTGATAATATATTTCCTTTAGAATCACCAGGGTTCTGTTGGTATATTCACAAAATAACTATACGATCAATTAAATTTTATAAAATAGAAATTTTTGAAGGCTTTTTGATATGTTTTATTTGCCTTAAACAAAATTTTTCAATGGGCTTAGCAATAGCCTTTTACAGCAATAGTTAAATCAATGAAATACCTAAAATTTTTAAATGTTAGTATTTTTAGCTATTCAATTATGAATATACATTGTATTCAAAAGAAAAATCTAAACCATCTTGAAACTTGCATCGAAGTTTCAAATGCAGATATAGCATGATTTTAAGTAAAACCACTATACTATAAAATGTTTTAAAATCATACTGATGTAAGGTTAGCACATTCATTAACATATATTATCCTATGAAAATATGCATCCAAAATATGGACAAGGAAAATATTTGCAAAATAGATATTCAAAAGTATTATTTTACTACTTAGAATGTGTTTGATTATATTTATGTAGTGATTCAGTAAATGAAATGAGACAAGTAATTCAAACAAAAACTGAGGGAAAGTTCTGTATTTAAGATTATCCATGAGCATAATAAAGCAAGCTTTCACCTTTTAAAAATGCGATTTTTTTTCTTATTTTGTACTGGGGATCAAACTCAGGACCCCATGCTTGTCAGGCAGGAACTTGTGCCACCCAGCCCAAAACAAAGGATTTTAAAAACAGCTCAAAAGTGCAATAAATACTGGTGAGATGGCAATATAGTACCACCAAAACAAAAGATAAATGTACAGAATTGTACATTATGCTCTACTGTGCAGGATTAAACTAATGACTTTTTTTAGCCAAACTTAATTTCTCTCTTGTGGAAAAACAGACAGTGTGTACTCAAAAGAGATCATCTATACGAATCCTGTAATCAGTGTGCTATGTCTGGTAAACTTTCAATTAATAGAGCATTGTTGTCTTTTCTACTGTGATTTTATGGCGATTTAGTGAGATTTTACAAACTAAAGTGTAGTGTCTATGTTAATGTTATATTGGACAGTGGCATTATACAGTAGGCCTTGGCTGGGTATATAAATAAGGCAGCCTTAATCGTTTTATGGATTAGAGTTTGATGCCATCTCCATTTCGCAGATTATTCAGTTAGCAGAACCGGCATTCATGCTGAAGTGCACTCTGTTCATATGGTAATCACTAAACGTGATAGGAGCTGACACCTTGCATGGAAGCAGCTTTGGAAACCTTATTTAAGTGCACATATGAACCATGCCAGCCTTTCTTTCACAGAATAGCCAGCAACCTCTCCCTGGCAGATGTTTCCTTTTGCAGTACCAGACTAAGCTACAGAAAGCCTGCAACCATGTACATGTGTATCCCACCCCAAACACACTGGGAATACATACTCTTTAGAGGAAACAGGATGCTAAACTTTATTTTGCAGCTGTGAATCTATCTGACCATAGGTGTCTTTGCCATGAAGGTCAGAATCCAGCAAACATTTGTCTTATAGCTTCCGAAATATTACAGAGAGCAGAAGATGTGTACGGAGGGAAAATCATGCTTCTGTGCTTGTTGTCGTAGGCATTTTGTCTGAGTAATCACTCTCTTCCGTACAGTAGCAGGTAGCTCTGGACTCCCTATTCTCAGGCATTCCCAGAGCCAGTGTCACCACACTCTTACAAGAGTAGCTCCTGGCTTGTGATGTAGCAGCTTCAGGATGTTTTCTTAATTCTAACATCATTTTTTTTTTTTCTTTTTAGGACCTTGAACTGAGAGCTTTGTCTTGTAGTTATTGTCTCTGGGTTGTCTCCATATATCTTTTTAATGTAATTCGCTATTACAGCACAATTGCCCACAACGCCTTATATTACATACTGTCAAAGAAATACCCACTATCGTTAACACTTCTGTAGACCCTGCCTGTGCAATTGAAGATGTTGTACAGATAAAAATCCAAGTACATACTAGAAAAGCATTGGCATCTTTCTGTTGTTCAGGTAGGGAAGATTTATATATGAATAAATGTTTTTTAAAGTAATAAAAAGCAGATCCATCTGTGAGTACAATATTTCAGTCTAGACGAGTTGTAAATAACTAGGGCAAACCCCAGGATATTACAGCCAGACCTTCTCATCCACTGTAACCGACATTTCAGATTTGCTCTTCTAAAAATCAAGTCTCTGAGGTGTTTGAGGTGTCGAGCATTGTCCTTTGAAAAGAACTGCTGGAGAATATAGTTTGTTCAAACAGGGACTTTAAAGCATTTTTACCTTGTGAAGTTCTCCATAAATGATCGTGATCTGGGGAACTTAGTAGAGATCTGAGACTCGACAGTTGTCTTCCTGAGTGTGAGGCACTGACTGTGAGAGCCAGCAAGTCAGTCGCCCTCCCTGCCAGTCTCCTCACCTGCAGGCACTGCCAATCCGTGACTTTTCTGTACCACTTTCAACAAAACAAACTGGCCACACCATTCCTGCTTGCTGTGTGTAATTTTAATTTTCTTCTGTTTTGTTGCTCATAAAAATTAAGATTCTAAAAATGCACCATTTGGGGGTACATTAACACTATCATAGCAACCTCTGTATTTAGGAGTACTTACATGTTTATATGTCCATTTCCTAAACACACACACATGCACACACAGAGCATTACTAGTATATAGATTTGTAGATTCAGTATAGTGTACAAGTTATGAATAAATCTTGGTAATGAGACCATGGCTTAGCAAGGCCAGGACAAAATACCATAGACTCAATGGCATAAACAACAGAAATTTATTTTTTCACTGCTCTGGGGTCTGAAAAATTCAAGATCGATGTGCTAGTTTATTTAGCTTCCAGTTACAGCACTTTCTGCTAAGCTTACAGCTACTAACTTCTCCCTGTATCTTCACACAACCTTTCCTGGGTATCTGGGGAGAGAGAAAAATAGAATATCTTTTTCTGTTCTTATCAGGACACTAATTCCATTACTAGGATTCCACCCTCACGTCTCCATGTAAATTTTATTTTCTCCTTAAGGCTTTATTTCCAAGTACCATTGCATCCAATAAGCTTTTCAAAATGTTTATAGTTTTACAAATAGAGTGTGAATGTACATATTTCCTCATACCCTCAATAAAATATGATATCTTTAGATTGTTTTTAATTTTGTCAAAAGGGCGACTGATGCTTTAATAAAGCACATGAAGCTGACCACTTTATCATATTTACTGGTCATTTGTATTTTTTCTCCTATTAATTACACAGTGCCATTAATTTTTACGTTATGGTATTAAAATATGTTGACCATACAAATAGCTTGGCAACTTTATTAGAAAATCAATAAGGAAGGACATTGGCATGAATGATTTATTTTCAAATGGTTGACTTTTTACATATTATAATGTGAACATCTCAGAGAATTTATTTACAGAGAAATAAATTGGAAAACAATGAGTTACTCACAGCAGAATGATATTTGGTTGAATATTTAACCCAAGGCTGAGCAGAGATCTCCAGACAGAAGCACCAGCCCTGTATCCTACTGATGAATCACCCGCGTACCTAGCAGCCTGCTTAAAGGTACCCAAGGGGAAGGGGTGCAAGCTCAGCACTGATGCCTGAGACCCAGATTTCATCTTCCTCTCCCTCAGCCGCTCTTCCCTCCTCCTAGTCCTTCAAGGGGTGACACACTGTACACACACACACACACACACACACACACACACACACACACACACACGCGCGCGCTCACATACACAAACCTATACCTCCTCCACTTGGTTTTGTATATGCCTGTGACATTGGATGTGTTTTTGTGTATGTTTTTTGTTTGTTTGTCTTGCATAACATAATCATGGATTAAGGTGTTGAGATGCTTACATGCATTATTGTATTTACATATGTTATAGTATTTGTTTGACTATCAGACAGTGGCCCTGTGATTAAGTGCCATTTATAGAAGAGAAGAGCTAAGTATTTGCTTCCCCAAAGAAGTACAGCTAATAAGCAGTACAAGTAGAATTTGAATTTGATGATTCAATAACATGAAAGGCTATATTTTAAATCCACTCCAATAAAGTCTCATAAAGAAGGGGCTGACGAGTCTGGTTGGCCCGTGTTCTGATATCCAGCACCAGTGAAGGAGAAGGAGCAGTAGACTTTGTATTGCCAGGACATAAGAAGAATGTGTCTCAAAAATCATATTTAATATATTAAAACGACAGAAAGTTTATAAGCCAATATAACATTGCTAAATTTATCTTCTGCATTATAAACCAATATAAAATTACTTTATGTCTCCTGCAGCAAAAACAGATAATTGCTCTTCATGTTTGCTTTTCTTGTGGAGAATTGTGAATACAATAAATTATGTCAAAATGAAAGGTACATTTATTTTCCATTAACTAATTCTACTTGTGTAATTTTTAATAAAAACTCTTTGCAGACAGAATTCCGAATTCTTCAAAGCTCTGACTGCTGCAGAATTCTCTCCTCTTTTACAATGTTTTATTCGTAGTGTGTTACTTTCATGTTTCTTGAACAGACTTGTAATGAACTAGTAAGATCCAGAGAATATATTTCACAATGTCTATATAAATGATTTCAAGTAAAATTTATATTGAAATATTTCGAAAGCTACAAATAATTTATTTTCAGATAATTTTAGGGAGTTTGTGTTTTGACACAGGATCTCGCTCTGTAATTCATGCTGGCTTTGAGCTGTAGACAGGCTCTTACTCTATAGGACAGAAACGCTTTGAACTCACTATGTAGTCCAGGCTGGCCTCAGACTCACAGCAATCCTGCCTTACCCTCCCAAGTGTTGGGATTACAGACATTTGACACTATGTCAGGCTTCAGATAATTACTTAAAGAACGATTGAGGCAAATATTTCTGTTTTGTTTAAAATATCTATATAAATAACTAAATATTCGCAGTAACATGGACACTCACAATGACCCCATCTCATGAATTAGTGCTGTGTTTTATAAACATCTAACTTGTTAACTTGTATATCTAATGGCAGCATCTTGTAATTTCCATCAGATTTAGAAAAGAATTATCAACCAGCACTTGCAAGATTTAGTCTCATGGACTGTAATCAGATTTAAGCAGCGATAATTCTGATAGTGTCCCAGAAGAGTGAAAAATCTTTTCTCAGATGAATGAAGATTGTGAAAAATAAAAACTTACTCACTAAGCTAGAAAGTGTTGTTTCATTTCCTACTTTCTTGGCATCTCTGTGGAATTTGTCTCCATTGTTGGTCTGCAGATGTTTGAGCTGTTGCCCTGGTCAGTTTTGTGTGGGAAAAAACTATGTGACTGACATAAAATGCATCTGATGGTGTTGCGGATGGACTTGAGCCCTAAACACAAAAGAAGGAGAGGTGGAGGTTTTTGAGAGTCATGTATCATGGAGAGCGTGAACTTCGTAAGTGTTGACAATAACTCACCATTTAGGATCTGTTGCAAATTGTTGGGTGAGGTCTGTTGCAAATTGTAAGGTTCTGGTCTGCAGCAGCATCAATAGAAAGACAAGGAAGGATTGAAAAATAGCATTAGAAATAAATCGGTGGACATTTGAGACCAATTTAATTTATGACTAATGCTTCAGTTTGCAAAAGATGATATTCATGATACTCTGATTAAAGGTTCATTTCTTATAATGAAAATGCAGCATATGGGGTGATTTTAGGGTTTAAATACAGCGATGACTGCATTTTTTTTAAAGAAGCACAGTTTATTTTAAAAATTATAGAACAGTATGTCAAGGCCTGCTTTGCTTTCCTTCTTTCTTTCAAAAATCTTTGATTTCCTGGTGAATCTTATTTGTTTTGCCAACATCCTTCCAATTCCAGATGTGCTGCCCATCCTTATATCTGATTACTGAATCATTTCCATGTTAGTGTTTATTCATGTGTGTGTTTAATTTCTTCTTGCTTGCAGTATAATCTAATCTTAGTCTCATTTGCAAAGCCTTTGATATTTTGATGCTATCATATCTATTTAAATTTATTATCTAACCACTTGTAACTATAAGCATTTCAATTTTTAGAAGTCAGCCATTTAAACATCCTTAGGGTTCCTGCTTTCCAGTTTTATGCACAACTGGAACATTTGGGTATTTTCCTTGGTAAAATTATCTATCTTGTTAGGTGCAATAAGTTCTCCTTTACTTTTATCTATTTATATCGTATCAGTAAGTACTAATTGATATCTTAACACACTAGGTCATTATGATTTTATTTTTATGTCGATAGATTTCTTTATTGTTGTTAAACCATTTTAGCTTTGCCCTCAATAACATTAGCCACGGCAACATCAATGTCAGCTACGGGAATCACCAGTCTTTATCAGGTGACTGCCATGTACAAATGTTATATCAGCATTTGGGGTACAAAGTTGTGAAAGACTTTGTAAATTTTCAGGGCTTTATTATTTATTTGAAAATGTTAGATTTGCATGAAAAGTCAAAGAGAAACAGTATTAATAACATTAATACAAATCACCCTAATTGTAAAATTGGTGATGCAACATTAATCTGATTTTCAGCTCTTCCTCAGCTCTTTCAAGCCTGCCTTCCTGCTTTCTTCACTACATACATTATAACCCACAACACTGCTGAGGGCAACATAAATTTCTCTTTAATATTCATACTCTTTTTTAGGTTCAAAGGTTCATGCCTTTTCTGTCCAATAAAAAAACTTTCCATTTTGAGCTTCACTTCATGTGTTTATCCTTTCATCAGACTCTTAAATTTTATGTACTTATTGTCGTCCTTGTATTTCCAGCATTCAATACCATAACTCTGTTTGCCTCCTTTGCAAGAATTCTATGAGCTGAATTCTAGAATACACTTAAGGAGTACGTTTTGTAACACATGAGTATAAAGGAAAATTGGAATGATAACACGGTATCAGTTTTTCCAATTAGAATTTAATGCATTTTTTCTTGTTTACATATTCATGAAATGTTCCTTTGACTAACCTTGACCACACTTGTAAATATTAGCACATTATTCATAAATTCCTGATAGTGAACAATATAAAAGATTACTTTCCTTCCTTACCATTTTATTGTGATAGATCAAAAGCCCATGCTATATACTCATGAGAAGATAACAGGAGAAAAATGAGCATGAGATTATAGGAAAACAAAAATTAGGCATTTTGCGTGATCTGAAAGTGACTAAACTTTCCATCTCCCAGTAAGTATAATTATGGATAGATAATCTCACATCCAAATAATGTTAGTAATGTTTGTCGCAATTCACTTTTTATATTTACATGTTTGTAAGCTCATTTGACTATTTAAAATATCTGCATGCAAAATATACATGGTGCTGATGAATCCAAAAATACTTTCCTGAATTTTCCACATCTTCCTAAATGAAAAAAAGCATTCAAATAGATCAAAGTATAAATATGTGTACATTACAAATTATCAGTATCTTAAGATTTACCTATCATCAATACCTGCATCTGCTTATTTATAAAGTTTTTAATTATGAAAAGATATAGTCATTGTATTCTCTAAGCCAATGGAAATTTAAAGTAGAGATAGGAGATCTACATTTAACACAGAAATATCCTAAAGCATTCTGTGTCACTAATGATAGATGTATTTTATGTTTTTTTTTTTTTTTTTTTTTTTTTTGTGTGTGTGTGTGTGTGTGTGTGTGTGTGTTTCTAGTTGATCTTGATACAAGTAGGTCAAGAAGCATAGAAATATTTTCTTACAGGGTTAATTACTGTCTGAAGAAAACAATTCAATTATGATTATTTATGAAGTGGCTTCTTACTTTCAAAACAACTGTCTTGAGCTGGAAGCCACCGTGTGTTCAGCAGTGTGAACTGAAGGCCTCTGCAGCATTCCCTACCTACCTTTGGACTTTGCTCAGAACCTCATAGGGCCCTGCTCAGCATCCCTTAATAGTTCAGTACCTTTGGTTCCTCACTTGGTTCCTCACTTGGGTCCTGGTTGGCCCTTATCCAGTGACCCCGTCCCAGGTAGCCGGAACTGTTCCATGTTGAGTGGTGTGACCTGAAATCCTTCCACAGTGAACTTTACCTAGCTGTGCAGTGCCAGGACCTTGCTCAGAACCTGGTTGGGCCCCACCCAGTGGCCCCAAGATGCAGGGTGATTTGGTGTACCACATGGCATGAGCTGAAGGCCTGGCGAGTGTTCACCACATACCATTCAGCACTCGTACATCACTCAGAACCTGATAGGGCACCAACCAGTGACCCCAAGCAGCCAGGGAGCTTTGGTGAGCCATGTGGAGTGTGCTGAAAGTCTACCCAATGCACCCACTCCCACTTACCATAGGAACCTGGTAAAAACAGCATAACATCCCCCACTCAACTGGAGAAATTCCATGCAGTAGAAAGCCATCTTCAATCCAAGATACAACTGAGACTTTGCATTCAACTGCCCAGGGGAATATAGGATGACAAAACAGAAGAGCAAAATGCAATCACAGACCTCCAGCCCATCCCAAACAAGCCTAGGAGATATGGACATAGAAGAAAATATAAAACATACACCAGAAACTTCTGAAATTATAGCAACTGAAGTAAAGAAACAACTCCATGAAGCTATAAAGGAACTCAGGTAATAAATAATCTCCCAGATAGAAGAAGAAATGAAAAACACAATGAAAGAAATGCTGAACACATATAAAGAAGACATAGTTTAAAAAATATAGCAATATAGCAAAATAATTGAAACCCTGAATCAACAGTATAAGAAAGAACTATAATGCATGAAACAAATTCAAAGAAATATCTAGAAAGTAAAAAATTCCATCAAATAATGGCAAAACCAAAGACAAGATTGCAGCTAGTGGACAGGAAAGGACCGACATTTTAAAAATAACAAGGAGTTGGGAAATAGCAATTCAACAGTTTCAAGATAATGCAAAGAAAAATAAATTAAGATTAATAGATGTCAATGAAAAGGGTGACAATGCAAATGATATCAAAAGACCATTTACAGATGTAATAGCTGAAAATTTTCCAAACATGGGAAAGTAAACTGAAATACAGATAAGTGAAGCATGTCAAAATTCAATTAGCCATAACCAAAATAAATCTACACCCAGACATGGAATAAACTTCCCAGAAATTCAACACAAACAAAAAACAACAAAATATAAAAAGCTTTTAGAGAAAAGAAACAAATCACCTATAAAAGAAAGCCCATTAGAATCACAGCGGAATTCTGAAACTGTGAAATCATGGAGAGCACCAAGTAAAGTACTCAAATAGTAAAGCAAAATGACTTCTAACCAAGACTGATGTACCCACAAAACTATCCTTCAGAATCAGTGAAAAATAAGATACTTTCATCATAAAGAACAGCTGAAGAACTTCATCACTACTAAACTAACCCTGGAAAGAATACTGAAAAATATTCTAGACAGACATAAAAATCACTATGACTTCAGTAATACCAACAGAAAGAAACCACCAAGCAGCACAAACAAATAGAGGGGAAAGGCAGAAAGATAACATGACAAAAATAAGCCAATATATGTCAGTTATAACCAATGATGAAAATGGCCTCAATTCACCAATTAAAAGAAACAGACTGGCAGAGTAGATCAAGAAACAACATCTAACAATGGGCTGTATAAAAGAAACCCATCTAATCCAAAAGGAAATTCATAGATTGAAAGTCAAAGTATGAAATCAGTACTTCATACGAAGGAACCCCCCCCCCAAAAAAAAGTAGGGGTAGCTATTCTGTTTGCAGTCAATTTGAACTTCAAACCAAGAATGATCAAAAGATATAAATAACATCACTACATTCTGGCTAGATAAAAACTTTAAGAGGAAGAGATAATAAGCTTAAACATATATGCACCAAATATGGAAGCACCCAACTATATAAAACAAATATTAATAGACATTAAAAATAAATGAGTAATAATGCAGTTATAGTGGGAGTCCTCAACACCCCACTGGCACAAAAAGACAGATCAACAAGTCATAAAATCAGCAAAGAAATAAAGGATCTGAATCAAACTTGTGGACAAATGCACTTAGATGTGTACAGAGTGCTCCACCCAACACCTCCAGAATATACATTCTGAGCCACACAGGGGACATTCTATATTAGAATATATAGAGCATATATTAGCCTATAGAACATGCTTAAGTAAATGCAAAAGAATTGAAATTATCCCATGCATATTATCTGATGATAGTGCTACAACAAAGGAAATTAATAAAAAAAGCTCCATTAACACATGGAAATTAAGTAATACACTTCTTAAGAATCAGTGAGTCACAGAAGAAACTGAAGAAATTAAACAATATCTGAAGTAAACAAAAATACAAATACAACTTACCAGAACCTGTGGGATGCAGTGAACGCACTCCTGAGAGGGAAATTTATTGCAGTGGATTTGCTGCATCTTAAACATCTAGAAAAAGAAGAGCAAGTCAAGCCCAACACCAAAAGAAGGGAAAAAATTATAAAGGTCAGAGCAGAAATCAATGCAATACAGACTAAGAAAGCAATACAAAGAACTAATGAACCAAAGAATTGGTTCTTTGAAAGAATACACAAAATTGATAAGCCTCTAGCCGATCTTATTTTTAAAAAGAAGAGAAAAAAACTTAAATTTATGCAATAAGAAATGAAATAGAAAAAATCTCTAGAGACCCTGTGGAAATACAGAAGATCATCAATACCTACTTCAAAAATCTCTACTCTCATAGATCTGTTAACCCAGAAAAATGGACAGATTCCTAGGAACAATATGAAGTACCAAAGCTGGGTGAAGAGTAAAACTGCTGAATAACCCAATTTAAATTAATGAAATTGAAAATGTAATTAGAACCGTACCAACAAAGAAAAGTCCAGGTCCTAATGGATTTACTGCTCAATTCTATAAGAAATTCAAGGAAGATATAATGGTAACACTCCTAAAACTCTTCAATGAAATTAAAAGGGAAGCAATTCTTCCTAACTCATTCCTGGAAGCAAGTATTACCATAACACTAAAACCAGAGAACGACCCAATCAAAAAGAGACACATGGACCAATCTCCCTAATGAACATAGATGCAAAAATCCTCAATAAAATACTAGCAAACAGAATTCAGCAAGTCATCAAGGAGATTATACACTATGATCAAGTGGGATTCATCCCAGGAATGCAAGGATGGTTAAACAAAATCAACAAGCATAATACACCATATCAATAGAGCAAAAGATAAAAATCACATGATCATTTCATAGATGTAGAAAAAAGCTTTAGATAAAGTCCAACACTCATTCATGCTAAGAACCCTATGAAAAATCAGAATAGATGGTCTCTTCCTCAAAAAAAAGAGCCATCTATGAAAGACCAACAGCATCATGTTAACTGGTAAAAACTGAAAGCTTTAACTCTAAAATCAGGAACAAGATAAGAATATCCACTTTCATCACTCTTATTCAATATAGTGCTGGAAATATTAGCCAAAACAATTAGACAAGAGAGAGAGAAATAAAAGAAATAAAGATCAAAAAGGAAGAGTTTAAATTATCATTATTTGCAGATGACATGATACTCTACATAGAAGACCCCCAAAACTCTATTGAAAGACTTCTAGATGTAATAACCAAATTTAGTATTACAGCTAGATACAATGTCAGCACTCAAAAATGAATAGCATTTCTGTAGACAAACAATAAACTCACTGAGAGAGAAATAATAGAAACCACACCCTTCACGATAATATCCAAAAAAGTGAAATACTTAGGAATCAATCTTACAAAGGAAGTAAAAGATCTATTCAGTGAATATTACAGTACTCTGAAAAAAGAAATTGAAGAGGATCTCGAACACTAGAAAGACATTCCTTGTTCATAAATAGCAAGAACAAACATTGTGGAAAATGGCTATTCTCCCAAATTGCTATCAAATTTAATGCAATTCCAATCAAAATGCCATCAGCATACTTTACAGATCTAGAGAAATTACTTCTAAAGTTCATCTGGAACCAGAAGAGACTTCTATCTGTTATATATAAAGGCAATTCTGGGCAACAAAGGCAAGGCAGGAGACATCACAATCTCTGACGATAGGCAGGGAAGCTGGGCCTCCTATGTAAGCTTGCATATATATAAGGAACAGAGAATATGGGTAAAGGCAGCAACAAGAAAGGCTCCTCGGCCCCCAATTCTGAGAAACAGGCAATAGCGGACACCGCACCAATAGACATTAAGCGCCATATAGAGAGCCTCATAGACCAATTTAGGAATGAAGTTATCAACGACCTGAAGCTAGAAGTATGCAGAATAGTTAGAGAAATGCTAAGTACCACCCAGGAAAAAACAGATGGTGGAATGGAAGAACAGAAAAAGAGGGGAGAATTGTTTGATGGAGAAAACAGAGAAAGCATAGAGTACGTGAAGCAGGTTCAAAGGGACTATCAAGAAATTAAGAAGTCTATCCAAGACTGGCATAACAGCTTGAAAGAAACTAAGGACAGACTATCTGAACTGGAGGGCAGACTTGTAATATGGGAGAATGAAATGAAAAACTTCTTAAAAATAACAAAGAAACAAACAGCAATAATACAAAGACAAGAAGATGATAAGAGGAGCCATAACTTAAGGATTATGAACATAAAAGAAGAAGTAGGGACACAAACAAGTGAACTACAAAAGCTGCTCACAGAAATAATCCAGGAGAACTTTCCTAATTTAGCAAAAGGTAAAGATACTCAGATGTATGAGGCATACAGGACCCCAGCTACCTACAACCCTAACAGAGAAACACCCAGGCATATAATAATAAAAATTCCAGAAATTCAATACAAGAACAGAATATTAAAAGCTGTAAGAGACAAGAAACAGACCACTTACAAGGGAACACCCGTCAGAATTACAGCAGATTTCTCTGCACAAACCATCAAATCACGAAGAGCATGGGGGGAAATAATTCAAGCTTTGAAAGATAATAATCTCCAGCCAAGATTGAGATATCCTGCACAACTGTCCCTGGAAATTGATGGAAAAACAAGGTGCTTCCAGGATAAAGAGGAACTGGAGGAATTTGCAACCACCAATTCAACTCTACAGAAAGTATTGCAGGATATTCTAAAAAAAGAAAAATACAAAGAACCCAGAAATAGTGGCGGGGAGGCCACAACGAATGGAGCAGAGAACAAAATGAAGAAGACAAACTGACAGCTACTGACAGAAAAAGAGCTCAACAGAAATGAGACAGAGAAGATTGGATGATAGGAACAGCTATTTTGGAGAAAATGACATCTTAATAGGTAATACTGATTTAGTATCATCTTGTTTTGAAGTCTCATCTGGCTTTTGTCCTTCTGTCTCCAATGGTCTAAATAGGTTGTATCTTACTGGATTTTATTATGTACGATAGTATAAGCAAAAACCTTTTAAAGACAAGGAGATTATACAGAAACCATTGTTCATTTTCTGTTAGTCGATTCTAAATATTCTGTAATGCTGTCATTCTCTTAAATGGTTTTACATTGTTTTGATATACTTAATGCTACAGTATACGAAGTTGTACTCAAGGACTTCAAGGAAAGAGTCAATATGGTAACTACTTTTGGGTCAGAATTATCTGGCGGTGAAACACTATTCTGCTTAAATGGTTATGTTTT
This sequence comes from Cavia porcellus, assembly GCF_034190915.1. NCBI lineage: Eukaryota > Metazoa > Chordata > Mammalia > Rodentia > Caviidae > Cavia > Cavia porcellus. The sequence goes on along the minus strand of NW_026947513.1, from coordinate 40,563,506 downwards.
GATCTGCGCTGTTTCACTGTTATGCCCTCTTTTTTCTCAATCTCCACTCCATTATTTACTTTTTTATTTTTATCCATTTAATTAAAGGGAAAAAATAGCAGGATATAATATAGTAACTCACTTTGAATTTCTGTTATCTCGATTTGAAGCCCTGTATTACTCTCACCATCTTGTTTTTGACTGATGTTCTCCTATTCTGTTTTGATGGATAGTATCAGGTTCGAAAGTTTAGGCATCAGCTGTGAAGATAATGAGATTCATTATAACGCCCATTCCTATTGACTTTTATCTACTTTTGAAGACCTACAATGTCTCTAATGTTTTGGTTTTGTCGGTTTTGTTCTTTACTGTTTTGTTCAATTGTATTATAACTGATGATATAGGCAATTCTATTAGAGATAGCGGGAGGCATTATGGTAACCATTGTTGATCACCTTGCATTATGTTTTTATATTATCTATTATGTCCACCCTTTTGACTTGACCGATTCTGTTCTGTTATGTCACATTTGGTTTTACTCTCTTCCAAAAAAGCAATAAGAACCGTGGGAGCAATGAAACCCAAAATGTGTAATAGTCATTGTACAAAAGAGAGGAAAAGAAAGTGCTCTAAACTATATAACTGCATGTATATTTAAATGTATAAGATAGAAAATGATATCACAGAGTTTTATTGGATCATTGAACAGAACTGTTTGCAGTATCATTGTTGGAATGTCCACTCTACAAGCTTTAATTTTGTGACTTGAACAATTATTTCTAAGATGGCAATATGTAATCCATTAACTAGTGATTTCCTACTGTTCATTTTTTTCTTCTGTAAATCTGTATAACTTGTACCCTTTCACTGTTTTTTTTTCTTTTCTCCTTAAATAAAAAAAAAAATTTAAGATAAAAAAAAAGTTATACTACAAAGCTACTGTGATAAAACCAGCATGGTACTGGAATAAAAACAGACCTGAAGATCAAGAATATAGAAGATACAAATACAACTACCAACACATTCAGCCACCTTATCTTTGACAAAGGGGCCAAATACATTCACTGTATGAAAGATAGCCTCTTTAATAAGTGGTGCTGGAAAAACTGGCTTTCCACATGCTGAAAACTAAAACTAGATCCATGCCTATCACCATGCACTAAACTAAAGTCAAAATGGATTAAAGATCTAAATATTAAAACAGAAACACTAAATATGCTGGAAGACTAAATAAAAATCTTGAAAGCATAGGGATATGCAGAGAATTCATGAACAAAAATCAAACCGCATGGGGAATACTTCCCATAATCAACAACTAGGATCTCATCTTATTAAAAGTTTTTGCATGTCAGAAAAAATCTCCAAAAGAGTGAAAACAAAAAATCTTAGTCACCTGTGTCTCAGACAAATAACTTCTATCTGGAATATATAAAGAATTTTGTAATAACTCAATCTTGGAAACAACCCAAATGCCCATCAATTGAGGAATGAATGGGTAAAAGGGTGTGATATTTTTATACAATGGAGTAGTACTAAGCTTTACAGAAGGATCACATTGAGGCTTTTATAAGTAAATGGATATGTCTTGAGACCACACTCATAAGTGAAGTATATCAGACTCATATGTATAAATAACGTATTGTCTCCCTAGTGTAAGAAATTGAAAGAGTTCATGAGATACAAAATCTTCAGTAAATATTGTGAAAGGGTAAGGAATTACTCAAAGAGGAAAAAGTAACAAAGAAAAGGAAGAGAGAAAAAAAAGATATAAATTTGTATATATACACTTAAGATTACTAAGATGACTATACTATTAATTCTATTAGTTCTTGGAACAAAACAGTTAACATCCATAGGATTACATCAATATTGCATGATTGTATCTGGTAATTTGAGCAAGACTTTTGAAGATAACTAAGAAAAACAACAAATTCAGTTATATGCTTACTACCTTGTTTTCAAAACCTACATTGTTATTATTTTGGACTTTTTGTTAGAGTTATTTATTTGAATCTTGCTTCTTATTCTCCTTATACTTTGTTGTGTTGTGTTTTGTTTTCCCCTCTAATACATGAAGGATACATGTACCTGTAGGCTTATATATGCCTAGAACTTCTCGGGAGTTTACAAGAATCAATTTTAGTATCTGTGATGTTATAAGCAGCTACATTGAAGGAAGCAAAACATTATGGTAGCCATTGCTGGCTTCCTATCATTTTGTTTTGCAGTCTAATAATGTTTTATTCCTTTGATTGGTTTTAGTCTGCTTTCAGTTATTTGATTTTAATTTGTGTGAAGGTATAGACAGCTATTTTGAAGAAAACAAGAAGCAATATGGTAGCCATTATTGATTTCCTATTGTCTGGTTTTGGAAACCCATAAGGTTTTCATTGCTTTTATACTATGTTGTTTTGTATTAATTTATTGAATGTGAAGGTATGGGCAATTGTGAAGAAAACAAGACATTATGATTATGGTAGCCACTGTTGATTTTTTGTTATCTTATCTAAGTCCTGTGTTATTTGCATTGTTTTACTGTGATCTGTTTGGTTTTGTTGTTTTATTTTGTTTTGCTTTGTTTTGTTCTGTTCTTTTTAAAATAAAACAAAGAAAACATCTCACAGATAAACCTACCCAACCTGATGTCAAATTATACAGATTTTATCACTAACAGCTAAAAAAATTTGATTTTCTGTATAGTTTATTAGCATTGCTATCTTTGTTTGCTGACAATATTACAGTATCTACTTTGTAACAAAGTTTTCAGTTCAATACTAGCATCATAATAAAGTTTTAATAACTGAATCAAGAAGTCTTTAAAATGTTATATGAGGTAATTTTCACTAATGCATATAATAATCAGTCCTACCATCAAAACACTACAGTAGTTAACAAATTGCATTGTGTCAGTTCAGGATGGAAAAAATTTTCTTTGGTGCCTGATTTCTATGCTTGTAAATTTTAGTTTCAACAACAGAGGAGACATTCTGCTCTAGCCCCTAAATTTGGTAGTAGAACTATACTATGGAAATTGCACTTAGCTCAGGATCTGGAGCCCCTAAAAGGCGCCAAAAAAACTTTAAGATCTAGGACTGAAAAGTAGTAAAAAAAGAAAAAAAATGCCACTTCAGAGTACTTGCTTTATGAGCTTAATTTTTTTAGGGGTGTTTATAGAATCTGCCAGTTTAATCCAGCTCTCTCCTTATGGCCATGTAAATCAACATCAAGTTCTGTAATTTTTTGATTTCTTATTAATATCTATACTTTAAAAAATCCTTTGAAAATGAAAAAGTCCATATAAATATGACTAGGAGTATTTATTATGCTTTCAAGTACCGTTCTTCATTTAAATGCTGCAAATATTTTTCTTAGCCGAGATGTGTGGTCTAATCAATGAAACTGTTTGCACTCTATGCTGCAGAAGCTGTAAAAGAGGATACAAATCATGCAGTGATGCCAGACACCTGTTCCACACATTTAAAATTCCCAGTGACAGTACATTGAGGTTTAATGTGTGGTAATAAAACATTCATGAACTTGCTCTGAATATATATATGTGTGTGTATGTATACCACACACACACACACACACACACACACACACACACACACACACATATTTGTTTTTGAGCATGTGTTCAGACTTGGATAATGTAAGTGATTTTCTTGCTCTTTTATGCAGTTATTACGTGTAGTATTGATAGCTGTCTGCAAATTCTTACATCTATGGATTCCACAGTTTGCACATAGAGAAGAAAATAGGCAAAGTATAAGAAATTGACTTTTATTTTGTCCTACTTAAATATTCTAATTATTATATCTTAAAATAGATATAGCTGTATGTTTGCTTTTTTTTTTTTTTTCCTTTCTTTTTTTTTTAAATGACCTGGGGATTCATGTAATCTTTCTAAATCAAGCAAGCTCTGCAGGTGGTACATATGGTCTTATAAAATAGTCAGCATTTGGGTTTCAGTGTAACAATTTATTAGTGAAATGGTTGGCTACCTTATGAGACAATAATCTTGATCTGAGGTAGATCTTTCTGCTAATTCACTAATTCGGTTGGAACCGCAAGCCAGCTGCTGGACTCCTGCATTGCTTTCTGCATAAGGAAAGTGAGGAATGGAGAAGTAATGTGGAAGTAGCAAAAAGGAAAGGTATGCACTTAAAAGCATTTGGTGATTTTCATAGAAAATTAGATGAATTTCTAAGGGTAAAAAATAAACAAACAAATGAAACCCTGAAAGAATACAAATAAGGGGTCATTCTTTTAACTAAGCCTGAGTAGTCCCATGGAAAATATTTAAATATGTCACCTAAAATGCGGTTTCTTAGACACATAACAGTTCTTTAATGTAGATCCTCTCCTAAATATAATGCTTTAGCATAGTATTATGTACGAAGGCAAACTCTATAAAGTGATACAAATAAAACAAGAAATAAAGTGAAAATTGGAATATGTATATGTAGGTATAATGAATGATGCTCATCCCCTCCAAAAATAGTCAATATTCTAAGCACCTCAATCTGTGAATATGTAGCTTTACATGACAATGAGGATTTTGTTAGTGGGGCTGAATTAAGGCTTTAAGGTTGAGATGACTATGTAGTGTCAGGAATCAGGAGGCCCTGCTGCTTAGAGCTGGAGGGTTAGGGGTGGGCAAGCAGGAGCCCAGGCTGCCCGCGCCCTCTAGGGGCTGGAAAAGATGAGCTGTGGATTTTCTCCTGTGACCCTGAGAAGCCTTGGATTTTAGGTTTCTAATCTCAAGAGCATTGAACTGTCGAGGTTCGTGGCCTGTGGTAATTTGTATCCGTGGCGGTAGGACTCTAGTGTGGTGGACAAAGTCCCCGGTGTGTGATGAATGCAGTGGAGAGCCCACGCCTGCCTCTTGGATAAAGGTTTGTGGCGGTGCGTGGCAAGGCAGTGTCACCACTCCAGGCTGAGCCTGGGACATGGCCAGGTGGAAGACCGGCCATAGACTCGAATGGGGAGATTTGGTTGTACCACATATATTTTAATGTAATATCTTTCCTAAACTTAAACTATATTGTGCAATACATTTTTTATTCATAACAATAAATTTTATTATGAGTAAGGGATGTATTATATTATTGAAGTCATACTGAAATTAACGAAATGAAGAATACATTGTTGAAAATAAACAATATATAGTGTTTTTAATTAAGGAAAGTTCTTCAAAATCCTCAGCAGTAAATAATCATTCTTTGTTTTGTTACAGTGAAGAGACTTAATAATCAATATAAAATAATTTTAACTATAAAACTGTGTGTGTTTCCATGTATATATATTTGTATAAATATGTATATGCATATATTGTATATCTTTCTTTATAAGTTTAACTAATTCATTACATTGTTTTAAGCGGCAGGTGAAGAACTGTTAGAATCAAGCAGCCTTGGGAAATTGCACTACTTGTGCCCTGGTAGTATTTTATACAAAGTCTTACCATATATATATATATATATATATATATATATATATATATATATATTTAGAGAGAGAGAGAGAGAGAGAGAGAGAGAGAGAGAGAGAGAGAAAATTCATGAATTCATATAGCAATTTTATGTTCCTGAAAAATCAAAGCAAGATGTAATCTGCTTCGCTTTGATGTAACTTCAGTACTAAACTAAGGGATCAATGGCAAATACAAGAAAAATATTATAGAGGTTATTTGAAATAAAAACAACACAGCATTCTTGGATTAGTCTGATGATTCTCAACTAAGTTTTCAGAAATATTCTGACTTTTGCTTTGATTAGTTAAGAGGTGTTCATAAACTGTGTTCTCATTTTAACTGATTTTCTTGAATCATAATTTCTCTTTTTATACTTCTGTCTGTGATAATTTTCTACACTTATCAGGGTGATACTTATAAATGTGTGCAATCAATTGTATAGAATCGTGGCTTTGAAAAGGGCATTAAAATATGTATGTAGGACTGAGATTGTGGTGTAGCTCATAAGTTGGTGATCAAGAGCTTTCTTTGCCTACCTAAAACTGTGTTTTCGAATTCATATATATATATATATATATATATATATATATGATTATATATATGAGATATGTTGTTTATAATACTTTGTTTTAGTTGCAGTGTACTAATAGTAATTTTTACTGCTCCAATTCTTCCTCTTTCTCATATTTTACTGGTTATTCTTCTGTTATTTTTTCTCAACTTACATATTTAAGTATACTCATGTATAGTTAAATATTTAATGTAAAATAGAATCAAATTCATATTATAATGTCCTGGAGGCTTTTGTTCAGATTTGTTCCCTAATTGTAAAAAGAAGTGCATATGTAAGTAAAATTACACTTGTCTGCTTTTTCCATTGATGTAGACAAGCCAAGACTTCATTGTTTTGATGATGATACTGCATTTCCATTCGGTCAAAAATGCCTTTAGTGGTTTACTGTTTCATTGGCTTCAGATCGGTTTTACTGAGGAATACATTAGGTATTCATTCTTTTTGTACTTCCAGAAGATACAAAGATAAATGGGGCCATTGCTTGCACTCACAAGTGGCATAGTCTGGAAAACCAGTAAATAGATTCTCAGAGCAATGGTCCAACATTCTTTACTTATGGATATGAAAGCTGTTGATGATAGCAGTTTTATGCAAAAATCCTTGGCACCTGCTCACTTCCCTGTAGTATCAGAAAAAAAAAAAAGATTGGGAAGCAGTGGCAGAGAGGAACCACAGATAACTTTTTCGTTTTGGATCCTTCTAAATAGTTTGTGAGAAAGATGGTTTGGAGTTTTGGAAGGAAAGGTGCCAATGCAAACCGGGAAGAGATTTACATATGAATTCTCTAAATCTCCAATTGTGCTTTCCAATTTATTCTCTCTTACTATTTTATCAGCTGTTACTTCTCCAATTTGCTTTAAAGTGTTCCTGCACTTTGGCATATGAGAGAAAACTGACTTTGCATTCAGCATGCAAAGGAATTATTTAGAATTTACATGTGCAACAGGTGTGTAGCCTTAATGGTGGTTAGGATGATTTATCTTGGGACACTGCCAGAAAACAATTTTCAAGTATAATCTGTACCATGAATTGGGGTCTGTCATAATTTTCAGTGTTATCATGCAGGCATATTGCAACAGACAAAATGGAACTATGGATTTAGGTAACAAAATCAAAGGCCACGCAATCACATGTAAAATAATACATAGATTTGTATGACAAGTGATTCCTATTTTTAATCACAAGCAGTTGTTTACATTTAGTTCTTGGTAATCAACTTTGCAAAATTCCAATAAAATTGAATACAAATTGAAAATGTTTAAATAAAAATAGATGAACTGAATATTTTTAACATAATATGAAATGCAATTACACTAGGTATAATATATCTTTTGGTAGCTATATTTTTATTTTGCTATGGAATACGGTTTAAAAATAAAAACTTGGAAGTAAGATTGCATACTGAATCAGTTCCTGGTGGGCTGAACAGTGGCGATCTAACTTTGCAGTGCCTCAAAAGGGTATCAGCATAGTTCATCATTCCTAGCAATGTAGAGATCATTGAATATATATATATATATATATATATATATATATATATATATATATTGTATATATATGTAGTGTTATAGCATATATACAGTGTTATAGAGATCATTGAGTGTGTGTATATATATATATATATATATATATATAGTGTTTAGTGTTTAGATTAGAAAAGTTTGATATAAAGTTCAATATAAATGTGGTATAGTCCCATGGAAAAATAATTACAATAGTGCTTTTAACCATCTATGTAGCCACACCTATATTTGTTGATTGAGGCAACATTTTTGAATAATTCTTTTTTTAATATGTTTGCAGTAAGAAATACTGCAGTAGGTTCATTGCACATAGAAGTAACATTATCAAAATGACCATACTCTCGAAACTGAAATATAGATTTAATGCAATCTCAGTCAAAAGGCCAGCAACATTCCTTACAGAGAAGAACCAAAACAACCCTAAAATATGGAAATGGAAGAGAGCTATATTAATAAAGGCAGTCCTAGATAACAAGAGCAAAGCAGGGGGCATCGCAGTCCCTGATTTCAAGTCATATTACAAAACTACAGTGACGGAAGCAGGATTATACCAGCACAAAAAAGATGCGTAGGTCTAAATAATTCTCAGAGTAGCATTTTAACCAGTTTTTCTAACTAAGTAGTGAGATTTTACAAAATGCATCATCTTGGATATTTTGTAGCCAGGACTACAGATTCTTTATTTACTTTTGGTAAATGTGAACCCAAACTATCTTCCATCTGAACAAAATTACAGACTGCATGCCTTTGGAACATTTTATGGTCTATATATCAGGCTAAACTTTGTTGGGCTTAAAGACTTCATTGTGATCCCCTTAAGTAAGAAATGACCAAACAGGTGTCTTCAGCATTAGTGCAGAAAAAGCAAGAACGTGTTGTGTGATTCACTGAAGTGAGTCCTCTGGTAGCGTCAGAGAAACAGAATATAATGATTTGGCTTTTGCTGGACTTTAAAACACTTGCCAAGTGTAATTATTACTCCTGGTTTTCTCCAGTTTCAGGCTGTCCTCCTGCCACTAGAAATTATGCTATTTAAGAATATTGTAAATGGAATGCTTGTGAGAACAGCTGATAAACATGCTCAGATCTGTCTGGCTGTTCTGAACCCATAAAACTTAATTTTGTATGTGTTTTCTGGCACAGTTTCAGGTGTTAAAAGACCTTGGCAGGTAGCCTCAAAGAGCATATATTTAGGCAAAGAAGATGTGATAGCCCTGAATTTTAATGGTGTGTCTGAAATCTAATCTTTGGCTTTAAACAGATAAACTGATAAATGATAATTTTATAAATCACGGTGAATTAAATGATTCTGGTTGCTTTTGTAGTTATGCAGCAGTGGTGGTGAACCTATGGTATACATACCACAGTGGTATATATTACTGTGTTTAAGACAAAAGATGTTAATATATGAGTTTTTTTTTTTTTTTCTAAACTAAAATCTCAGTATTCAGGCTTAATTGTGGGGTTGGCACTTTGCAATAAAGAAGAGGGTTTTGAGTTATAGTTTGGCCACTGGATTCTAAAATTCATCATCATTGCTATAAACAATTAAAACAAATGGAAATTGAGAGCGGAAATAAAGTAGGTGGCTTGTACTAGGAGTTTTGTGATTTAAAATGCTTAATTAAGTTGGTTTAGAGTATACAAATCTTTATGTAGTTAAAAACTGAATTAAAATTTTCATTTTATGGCTTTGTTACTGTTAATGACATATTCTATAGTAAACAGGATATTATAGAATGTGGCTTATAATAGAGACTAATTTTTTTTTTATTAGAATAGAGAGTAAGCTATGGGAGTGTGTTCTGACTTAATAATTACTTATCCACCTATAAAACGAATTGCCATATCCCATAAATGGGTTCTACTTGTAAGGAAGCAATATTGAAAATTATGTAGTAGACCATATTCCCTTGTATGTGCATAATAATCTGTTCATTAAAGTTGTCCAACTGTGCTACATTATTTGCTAGATATAACCTTTTTTTTATTCTAAAAGATTACTGTAAACATTGTTTAAATTATGTTTCTCATAAAATGTTATTGTGGTTATTAAGATTAAATAATCATTGATGCTAAGGCCACTTTGTCTATTAAATTTTCTATTATAAGTTCATAACAAGTAGTAAATTGAAAGCAAATTATATGGTAATTTACTTGTGGTGGAAATAATTTTGCTATCCCGAAAGAGGCAGGTTGTCATTTTACACCCTGTTACATTTAATACTTGTTTTTGTAATTTGCATGATTGTTTTAGAGAATGGTGACTATAAATACCAGTTATACTTCTCCATTTTTATTATGTACCAGAAATACTTCTCCATTTTTATTATGGCCATTTTCTCTACTAATTAACATCACTGGAAATGTGACTTCAAAATATTTGAAGCATATAGTTTAAGAACAATCACAATCAAAAATTAACTTCTTTGCAGTTTTTTTTTTTTTTTTACTGAAAACACTTAATTTTTACTATTTCATGATTTTCAGGGTTTTGCATTATATATAGATAGTCTGAGACAGGATTGTGCTACACAGTTCATGCTGGCCTTGAGCTCTCTTTGTAGCTCAGGCTGGTCTCGAACTCTCGATGATCCCCTAGCCTTAGCTTCCTGAGTGCTGGCATATGATTATATATTTTTGTCTGAAGGAAGTAATTAACTTTATTTGAGAAATAAGCCTTTAAATGCCCTCTTTCTTTAGTAGCTATGATAGGTGTCAGATATATTGAAAATGTATTATAGTTATTTTCTTTGGGCCTATAACACCAAATTATAACATAAGAAGGGTATATAATAAATATTCATAATGGATATATGTTATTGAAATATGTTTAAAGCATGTATAACATATATATTTGTGAGTGTGAATATATATGTGTGTGTATGAAAAACTTGGATAACTGGTGTATACATCCTCTTAACTTTTTCATGTTTACAATTTTAGACATATTCATAGACTGATTCAGCACTGCATTTTTTCATATAATTAAGGAAATCTATTTACTGCTTTTTTCCCTTCAAGTGGTAGCTATGTCATATATGTAGTTTTATTAAGCCAGCACTAAAAGACTCACAAGATTCAGAGTTTGTGTCTGTGTGTGTGTGTGTGTACATGGAATGCCCCTCCCTCTTTTAAGACAATTTGATTTAAAACAAGTAAGATTTTTCAACTTTATGACAGTGCAGAGTATGCTGTAGTATGCATTCAGAAAGCACAATTCCAGTTCTGAATTTGAGCTCCTCCTGGGCTGGTGTTTGTGGCAGGTACATGCACTCTCAGTGCAGGCCACTGGCGGTGTGCAGCAGCTCTCCAGGAATACGCTGGCGTGGGGAAGGATCAGATACACAACCATGTGGTGTGTCGTTCAGCTATGATAGTCAACAGGTTATGTATGTTAGATACACTTCTTCTTACAGTGTTGCAATTTATGACTTGATAATCAGGATGCATCCCCGCTGTAAACTGAGGAGGATGTTGGGGGGGGGGTTAAATAGACATTAAATGAATGGTTACAGAAGCATATTTGTAGACAAACAAAAATGGAGGTGCATTCACTTTGCTAATGTCACAACTATTTCATCTCAGACAATACAGAATGAAGATAAGTGGATTAGATTTGGGTATTATGTTTTTTCATAGCACAGTATCTAGATTTTCTAAAGCTATATGACATTTTAACTGGTTATGTAGAGCTTACTTATCTTTTGTTTCCTACTTTTAAAAAAAAAGAAGAAAGGATTCAAACTTTTGTGAAAAGAGTCATCAGACTGTAGATCAAAAACCCATACTTTGTCTGTTTGCATTTCAAAAGTCTCTTCTTTATTCTTTACCCAAAAAAGATATATAAAAGTTAAAATACAATTTTTATTATAAAATTTATTTATATGCCTTATTTACTATGAAATTTATTTTATATTGCTTAAGCTAAAATTGTCTTTATATTTTATACATTTCTGTTTTATAACATATTTTAGTAGTTTTCACTTTATGGATAGAGTTTGGGACAATGATATATGAGCTAAAATTACTTGAATTCCAGTATATTTATGTTTTGTCTCAGATGTATCTAGATTTCCTTGAAATTCTTTTTTGCTTTCATATTTTGATACTTCCTGGCCGATTCTTATTTATCTTATGTGTATGGTCAGTATACATGAACTGATCACACTACGTGGTCATTGCTTTAATTAAAAATTTATTACAGAAAAAGCATAGCCATTTATCTTGCTCAAAATACTTCCCCTTTCTTGTGACACATAGAGAATCCCATTGTGGTGTCACTTCCTGGGACATTTCTGGGCGTCCTCCTCTATGTCCTTACAGGGTCTTTTAAAAAATATGATCAATCCTTGCGTACAGTGCTGTCCAGTGGAAAGAAAGGCTCACAGAAAGTGTCCTCCCGCTTCGTGACCTGATCTGCCCTGTGTGGTCTCTTGCTCTTTCCCAGATTCAAAATGATCGTGAATTTTTAATGTTTTGAACTGATTCAGGACACTGAGCAGACACAACAGCACAACCAGAGACACTCTGGAAGGCTTTCGGGACAGCTTAGAAAGTGACAGGAACATGGGAGGAGCGTGTTTGAAGCAAAGTGGGGTATTTTGAAGGGAATGAATGGCAATGTGTCTTTTAATCCAGTAAATATTTTTATATTAGGGCAGGGATTTAGCTCAGTGGCTCAAGTGCTTGCCTGGTAAGCGCAAGGTCGTGAGTTCAATACCTGGTACCACCAAAAACAAACAAACAAACAAAAAAATATAGTACTTACACATTCAACGTATGGTTTGTCATGCCTCATAACTACACATAGTTACGTTTATATTGTGCTAAGCCTCAAACAAGCAGGGTGTGCATTAGTTCAGTGGCAGGTGCACTAGAATTGAAATTTTAAGTAACTGGCCAGCAGATTGTAGGAGCCAGTCCAGGTTGGAGTGTACAGACAAGTATACTGAGTAAGGTAAAACGATCCATGCTGTATTGATTTAACTTGACAGTGATACAGGACAATCATGTTTGTAGTTTTTATGAACTCTAAAACAAAGAAAAATAAGGTTTGTGTGTAAAAAGTTAAATGAAATTCTGTGTTAGGAATTTTCAAGGTTATGACATGGCAGTTTATAGGTCGAGGAAGAACTTCCTGTCCAGCTGGCTCTGAAACTGCAGAATCTATAGGCAACAGATAAGGAAAGAGATAAACGAAATTAGTAACTGTTGGATTGCAGATCACTCAGAAAGATTATTCTGAAAATGCCACTTAGTTTTCAAAGACTTGACTAAAGTAAAGAGCAATCCAGTTGAGGATGAGGAAGAACAATCTAAACATGGTCTCAAGGCAGGATCAATTTAGAGTGTTCCAGGAAAACACACACACACACACACACACACACACACACACACACACACACGGGTCACGTGACTGAAGGGGACTAAAGAACTGTAGAAGAGATGAGGTTGGAATTTTAGGGAGAGGATACAGTGTATTTAGGGTTAGGGCATTTAGGGCAGGATAATGACCAAATTATAGTGTGACTAATAGCACGCTGGCTGTTCTTAGAAAGAAATCACTGAAGGCATGCGAGGACTAAAAAGACAGTCCCATCTGGAGAAGGATCACAGTGCCTTCGGTGAGCACGGAAGCAGTTATGTGTTTTAAGAAATTTTCATAAACTCTTATAAAGATTAAACAGACAACAGTGGGAAAGCAATAAGATTTCCTAATTTTATGAAGAGTATATTTTGTGTATAATATAAGCAAGATTGTGTAGAGAATGGACAAATCATTTACCAGAAGTACAAAAGGGCAGGAAAATATGGAATCTTAGAAGAAATATTACACAAATGCATCATGAAAAACAGGAAAATCATGACAACATGTGGTAGCAAAGAGCCAAAGGTTCAGGACCCCAGCTGTTAACAAAACCTCCATCCTAACCCAGGGTCCGGTCTTAGGTTTCTAAGTTTACAGAATTTTGTTTAAAAAAGAATTAATCCCATCATGGCTTGCTATTTCCTGAAGTGTACTGATGAAATGATTCTTCCAGAGTATTAAAAACTCTGACGTCCTGACCTACTGTGTCCAAGTTTTTTAAAGAAGTGTGAGAGTTCATGGTTTTTGAAGCACTTTAAGACTTGCCTGAATAACCAGAGCAGTCACAGGGGATAAGTTGTGTATAGTACAACGAAGAGGTGGCTCGCATCTGGCAGATACCGCCATTCCACTTCGTCTAGTTTTAACCTATAGAAATGAATGAGTATAAACTGCTCATAGCTTTGAAAGGTGTAAGTGAACTAGTTCATTAGTCATAAACAGGGACTATTGTAAGAACATTTAGAAAGTTATTTTTGATGAAGTTTTAACACATTCATGTGCCCATACTGCTATGGATAAGTGTTTCAATAATTGTAAAATTGAGGAAGAATAGACACTTCCATACAGAACTCCCAGTAACTCAAAATATTGCAGCCTGAAGAAGCTAGCTCATCACTTTATGCTTTTTAAATGTGGGCTGTTTCCAATGACTTCCTTCCAAACAACACAATGCAGAAAGCTGAAAAACATAATGCAAAAATGCCAAATAAACCCCATGTCAGTGAGATGACCAAAATTAATGTGATAATGTTTTGCTGGAAGAAAGTTGCCTTGAAATGATGGTATGACACTTTACTTCTCCGCTGCCCTGCCAAAACACTCACAGCCCAGGCTGATCATGAGAAAAATACGAAATTAATTCCAGTTGAGGGGGAGTCTACAAAATTCCTTAGCGGTTCTGTATGCCTCATTATGGTAGTCTTCAAGTTAAGGAAAGTTTGAAAAATCATCAAACCAAGATAAACCCAGAATCCCATGCGAACTAACAGGGATATGGAATATTTGATAGGATTCTAGCCTAAGTGGAAAGTCAATAATGTATGGAATTACTTAATAACTACCTGTAGATGTTGGCTCTTCAGTACACTAAAGTTGTGTGATTCTAGTAGAGGACATGGTGTGAGTTGTAGAGGAAGTCATTACTACCTTTCATTTTTCTATAAATATAAAAATATTCTAAAATGAAAAGTTCATTTAAAATCCAGACCAGTTTCTTGTCTTTTCTAACTATGTAATGAAATATTAAATATAGAGTGTTATGACATTGGGATTTGTCTCATGTGCCTGATGAGTGGGGAAGGCTGGAAATATCAGTGATCAAGCCTGGCCATCAGTAGTCGTGGTTGAAGGTGGCTGATGAACACTGAGAATGGATTATGCTCTTCAGTTTTGTTTATGCTGAGAGTTTTCTGACATAAAAGGTTTTTAGAAGCATAAGTGAAATTCAGACAAACACTTTGCATACTGGGAACTGTTATCAGCCTGAAGTTCAGTATCTTGGAATTATCTCATACTCATCAAGTCATCCCCCATGCAGAAGCAGCAGGTCAAACATTTTGGGATGTTTTCCACATTTCCAGAAGTTCTGCAAATCATTTTGTTCTCCTCAAAACTGTATTTCTTTGGTAGTTTTTCTCTTCTGACATAAAGACAGCAATGTTTTATGATTCCACATCGTTCAACAAATTTCACAGGCAGAAATTTTCCAAGTTGTCCTCATTGGATAGCAGCCTTCATTAGTGAAAGTTGGAACGGGCAGGGAGCAGCGTGAAGGGATGGGTGAGGGGCAGATGAGGTCCACTGAGCACCCCTTGGCACTGACCCATTTGGTTCCCGTGATTATCTGAATGTGCATGGTGTCTGAAGTCCAATCTGCGGGGGATAGTGACAGCCATCGCAGTCACTGAGGTGCCTTTATTTCCCACCTTGCTCAGCTATGTGCTGGGATGCGGGGGAGCTCCATCACAGAGGAAATTGGCCCTGAACAATTCTGAGCTCAGGAGTGATCTTCCCTCTTTCTGAAGCATTACACACATTTTTAGCTCTGAGAAAAGTGAAGCTGAAAAACAACAGAGTTTGCTAATTCAGCCTGTGGAAGCTGTCTAATTCATTGTTAACTGCAGTGCACGGAAGCAAATCACAAACTGCTCCACCTTAGGCGGGTCACCTCTGTGTTGATACTTCTTTGACAGTTTCACTTTGAAATGGTTGACTATTTTATTAAAACAAAATAAAACCACACACTCTAAATTGATGTTATTTTAACATGTGCAGCGAAGATGAGATGAGCTCAGTTTTGAGAAGTATTTGATTTTTGTGTGTCCCACATTCCTTTCTCCCTGTAGCCATGTGTTCAGTGGTCATTTATTAAACTGATGAATGTTAAGTCATATCTTGTTCTGCAAATAAGACAGTGAATTAATCCAAATCAACTCCTGCCTTCATGAAGCTTGCATGCTAAATATAACTTATGAATACACTTGTGTATTCTGAAACGTATCAGTTTAAAAGGATTTAGCAACAGAAGAATTTTGAAGACTTTATAGTTTTTGTCTGAATTTTTACTAATGTATGATTCAGTGAACATTCTGTGGTATAGGAAAGTAAGATGCTTCATAAATACAATTGCATGAACAGACCGTCAAAAACCTTAATCCTGTTACTGCTTCTGTAAATTTGCTATTTTGGTGCAAATGCCTCAGTCACCTGGGATGCCCTTGGGTTGCTCTTGCTATTGCCACACCTTCTGAATGGTTTGTTCACAAGGATGACGGTGGCCCGTTTTCTTTTCTCCCTGGAAACCGCATAGGAACTCTGAGCCTATCCCAAAATGTTACTGTAAGAGTCGGTCACAGTTTCCATGGAATTAAGAAATTTCATATCACTTTTAGATAATTCTGGCTTTGTCTGCCCACAACATATTCTGTAACATTCCAAAAAATACTTCATTAAATTGATATATTTAATTAAGAACCCTAGACAACAGACTATGCATCCTCTGAACCCAAATATAACCACACTCTGCATTAAAAGAATAAAAATGTATATGTTAAAGTGCCAATATATGATTATACTTTCATGAGCCTATGAGACATAAGGTTCTTAATATCCATTGATATCTTACAGATTATATCTATCTCTATATACTCAAACTTTATTAGTGCATCTATGCAGTACATAATGTGTATATTCACTGTGGGAAAATTTTATTGAAAATCATGGTAAGTTTCACTGTTGAATTTGTTGTCATTGATCAAAAAGTTTAAAAAATAAAAAGGAAACTTGGACTTATTATCTAGAACTGCTGCCACCACTTGCTCACTCTACACGACTCCTTGGCCCTTGCTCTGTCACCGACACTGTTCTGTATGATGAATATCCAGCAGTGGACAACAGAAAACCATTTCCTGCTCTTATCACACTTGCATTACATTTGAAAGGATTGTAAACCAAAACCATGTGAAAGATTTGTAGTATATCAGGTAGTGAAGTATAGAGCTGTTGAATAAAGGAAGGAACCAATGGGACAAAAGCACCCTGGATGTGAGAGGGTGGAGGGACAGCAGGTTCCTAACGTGGGTAGATGGACACTGAGGTCAGTCTACACACCTGGGAGAGAGAGAGGCGTGCCCTGGAGACTGGAACAGACCTCTTGAGTTCAGGGATCCATGTGGTGTGATCACAGAGTAGGTGTGTGACTGGTGTGCAGGCTTACAGAAACCTGGCGCAGAGTTGGGGATAGACAGTGACAAGAGGTGGGATTGAGGAGACGCAGGGTCCAAAGAGCAGAGGTCCTTATTTGCAGGGCACATCTGGAGTCCCACTTGAACTGAGATGAGGCACTAGAGGGCTGAAAGGAGAAGATGGGAGGCTTTTTCAACAGCCTCCAAGTGAATGCACTGCTCTTTGGACTCACATAAAGATCTTGTTCTGATGAGCACCATCCTTGCAGTCTGTTGTCCAAAGTGCTGTCAGTAGTTTGATTGCATTTTTTGAAAGTGACCAAGAAATTAAATTGACAAACTGGAATATATTACTTTGTCTGGACAATGCCAGAAATCCAGAACTATAATTTAAACTTGTCAAACGTCTGTTGCTACTCAGATAAGGCCATACCTCTAATTATACACTACTCATTGTGGCCGACATCATTTCCATGAAAAAATAAGTCTGTCTGTCTGTTTGGGTTTCTCTCTCTACTGGGTCACACACACACACACACGAGCACAGACCATCTTTGGTCCATATCAGCAGGTTCTGCATCTGTGTTTTCAAACGTGTTCAAAGTAATTCAAAAATACATTGTGCATGTACAGAACATCTGCAGACATTTTGCTTTGCCATTACTGTCTGATGAGTACAGCACCTCCACAATCCATTCATCCTCTGAAAGTTCCAACTCTGCAAGCAAGGACATTTGCAGGACACTCGATCTGAACCATAACCATGACGCTGAGCGATGCTACATGTAGGTGTACATACATCATTAGTTTATAACATTATTTCCTATACCTTTTGTGAAGCCTCCTAAAACATAGGTCATTCCATTAGGAAAACTACTAGTCAACTCTTACATCATTAAACCCACTGAGTCTATGCAAGTGTCCGCCAACTGATAAAAATAGATGCTGATTCAACATCTAGATGTTTTGTGAATTTATATACCCAAATTTATCGGAAGTCGCGTATATAATTTTTCCATTTTCTTTGCAAAATAATCATCCAACAGACACTATAGCAGATGGCAGCACTGTCAGTAACTGACATCTAACAAAATGTGGGAAATTAAAATCAAACTTTTCTTCTATTTGATTTCAAAATATTCACTTATGTGATAACATTTTAAAGAAAACTTGATTATACATTATCTGTGTATTAATGGTTGTAGAATTCAGTGTTAAAAGTAATAAATGTAATAAAGAGCTCCAGAAATGTCACAATAAGGATAATCATGTATCTATGACCATAACGGGACACATCACAGAGTTTATGAATGGTAGAAAGATGTCACCAAAGATGTCATCAAAGATGTATTTTTTCTATAAAGGGTAACACACATTATCTTCATTTCTGAACATTATAAAATGAATGAATACCTAATATTTTGTAATACCAATTTACAAAAATCTCAAGATGATTAGCTAACATATTTTGAGACACAGTTCTTAATCTGTAAGTTTATTTAAAATTAAATTGTTTTTGGATTAAAAGAAAATTTAATTATTTGAAATATTATTCTACCACCTCCTAAAAATGCCAATACAGAGAATACACAGAATAGGTTGTAATTTCAGGGCCTCATCAATCATACTTCTTTTATTTGTGTTATTTTATAGCCCCCTCTCCAGTCACCAATGTGAAAAAGGGGAAGATTGCAAAAAACAGCATCTCGTTATCTTGGCAAGAACCGGACCGACCCAATGGGATTATCCTGGAATATGAAATCAAGTATTTTGAAAAGGTATTTTGAGCAGAGTAAAACCAAGCTGTTTTTTCCTTTTTCTTTCTATCTTTTTTCATCTTAGCAGCTGCAGTCATTCAGTGTGAACAAGTGTACGCTGCACTTTTATGAACAAATCAATGGCGGCTGACTGAAGTTCTGCGTGTGGAGGGTCCCTGAGCACAGTTCCCTCTTCTAGCTCCTGCCTTGTAGTTAGCGCCAGCTTCACTAGTTTCCCCAGCATTACAGGATGCAGTCATGGAACATTTCCCAAGGCTGCTAGTACTTAAACTGTTCTTCTTCAGCAGTGTCTGCTGTGTGCTGCGAGGAAGACCTCCTGTGCTCTTGGCCTGTAATTTACCAGAGCACCTGTAGTGTTAAGGAAGTATGGTCCAATGCGACACATCGATAGCACATAGTTAAACTTCCATAGCAAGTATCGAACACAGATACTGTTTTAAAACTGTATGAATGCCATTTCAAAATTTGAGGTTAAAATTAGCAATATATTCTTTCAATTCCTTCTATTTTGATTTCTTCTTGCTACCTGGGTGAGTTGTCTTTTAGGTTCATGGCTGCATATTTTATCATAATAGTTGCTGAGATCTAAAAATAGCAATCATTCTTTCCTGTCTCTTGAATCAAGTAAACTATCTTTGGTGGAGTCACAGAAATGGAAGATGAACATGAGCTTTCCACTTCTGAACTGTACTGGAATATGTGGCTGAAATGCAGAGCTACGAGGTCCCACTCTACCCCACTGCAGGTGTACCTGGCAGGAAGTTTTGTGCAGTCTTCATGTGAATGACATACACTCCATAGGACAGCCTGAGTCCTACTAACAGAGACACTACATGGGTATCCAAGCCAGCCTGCAAGTGGTGCACTGGAGACCTTGACCCAGGAGGGTCGGTCTTAAGGAAGTAGTAACACATAGACCTGGTGCAGACAAGCAGGCTCCCAAAGAGAAGGGCTGAGCCATGCTCACGTAGTTGCTTCTCAAATTCACAAAAATATTACTCCTTCTGTTCTAGGGAATTGTAATGAGCAAATACTTGCTCTCCAATACTGTATTAATCAACTTACCCATTGCTGGGCAAAATATTACATAAGGAGAGACTGATTTGTTTCATAGGTTCAGGGGACTCTCTGTCCAAGTTATCTGACTCCAGGGCAGAAGCATTTGAGAAAAGAAAGCTGCTCAGCTCATGATGTCCAGGAAACAAAGCACCACCCACAAAGCCATGTAGGACCAGTGTAGAGACCCCCAGCATCACACCTTCAAGACCCACCCAGGGACCCCCAGAAATGTGTTTTACCAGTCCACCAGGAAGATCTCAATCAAATCAGGCTGATAGTCCACCGTAACCATTACAATGCCTCAGAAATTGTCTAAGTGAGGATATAGGACAGGTAGAAATAAGTATTTTTCCCTTTCCCCACTGTATAAGATGTTTATGTCCCATTAATGAAAATGACTTAAAATTTTAAGATTATTGATACCTTAGCTAGCTAGCTGGCAAGATAGATAGATAGATAGATAGATAGATAGATAGATAGATAGATAGATAGATGGAACAGGTTAGATAAATATATCAAATGTTATTTTTTCATAATGCTATAGGGAGTTTTTAAAACCATGGTTTTCCATATTCACTAATTCAACAATTGTAAAGCTTCAACGAAGTACAAAATAACAGTGTGTGGTAGCAAAAGAGCTATGCTCATATTATTTCTAGTTTGGAAAATCTCAATTATGTTGATAAATGGATTTTATTGATAGATGATAAACATTTGTTGTTTCTATTGAGCTAATTATCTCTCTAGGAATGAAGCAATGGTAGCATTAACTATAACTGTTAGATCATTAGGAAGCATAAATGATGATTAAAAAAACGTGTCACCAAACTTATGTTCTGTATTACTCACCAGAAATGATCTAAGTGAACTCTTCAGAGATAAGCTCACATAGGGATATTGCTTGCAGAGTTTATTATCAACAAAGGTGGAGCTAATCCAATAGTGTGGACAGTAGTACCATTGATATTGCTGATTCCTGGGATTAATAATCAAAGCAGCATGCAAATTCCAGTGGTGCACAATGTAAACACATACTAATTTAAGAACAATTTCTAAAACTAAGTTTTCCATTCTTTAAATTTTAGTAAGCCATATTGTTCTACACTAATGTAAAAATATATAGAAATTATACAAATATACATATATATGTAATCACGTTAAATTCTTCTATGAATATTTAATTATCCAAATTTTCATTGTGATTAAAGTTGATGCTAAAAGAAGCTGGAATTTTAAAGCAGCTAAACACCTCAAACTCTATGTTTGCATATATGCATATATCATAGATGAAGTAAAGTTTAAAACAGGAAACTAAAAGTTTGAAAAATAGTTATTTACCTGTACTAATTTTTGTTCTGTTGAATCAATAACTGGAACAATGAATTTCTTTTCATCGTTTAGGAAAACATTATTTTTCTTTTCTTCCTTATTAATAATTTAGATTACTTTTCTACTTCTCCCCAGCACTTGCATACTATTCAGTGGGAAAAAGGAAATTTTTAAATTGCTGCTTCCAAGAGAGCAGTTTCTAAACAAGTCGTGCATCAGATGCCTTTTCTTTTCATTTCTTCCCTTAAATTTTATCCGTGCTATCTTGGAGTGATTCTCTGTATGGATCCATTTCTTCTTGAATTATATTCTATCAACATGACTTAGTCTTATAGTTAATTTCTTTTATTTAATGCAGCATTAATAAATTCTGCAATTTGTATAATTGAGAATAAGAAAAATGATTTGGTGACAAAAGTATCAATTGATGTCCTCAATAAATTAATGGCAAGTGGATACATTCAGGCTTTAAAAGCAGCAAAGTATTTGTCATATATTATTTTGATAGACATTAAATTCTTTTTTAGTGTTTCCTGTTTTACAATGAAGATGTTAATTCCCAAGAGTTTTTCTCAAGGCAAAGCATTGCACATTCCCACGTGTTTTTAGGAGAGATTTTTATAACACACTTAGGGGGGTAAACACATAATGAGCTTTGATAGCACATGTGGAGGTGGAGACCTTGGTGGGTTTCCAGAGCTGTTTAGAACATGCAGAGTGACACCGCATTTACTGGCTGGCTGGTGGCCACATACAGGTGGTGAAGCTCGCAGTGCTCGAGCGGTTGCCAGCTGGCATTGCTGCCCGAGAGTGCCCCACTCTAATAGAGGTCACTGGGCGTCCAGCTCCAGCGTGGGGATGGGCCTCTGGCCATCTCTTAATTAACGGCCAAGGAGGAGGGACACAGCCCCTTGGCAGTGGTTGCCAGCTGGCTCCTGGACTGGGCCCTCCCCTCCTCCAGCGGGGAGCAGGGTTTGCTGAGCAGCTGGGGAATGCAGTTCATTTGCTAGGCACAGGCAAGAAAGAGCAAAAGCCACTGCCCTGGTGGCAAATTGGCAGCCAGGTGGCTGTGGGCATTGAAGAGGGGTACACATGGGACTCGTGATATGAAGAAAGTGACAATGAATGTGGCTGAAAATTTTAGAAGATACTTTGTCGATTCATAATATATATTCATTGGTTTTGTTGTTAGATAAATGGTTTGTTAAAGTCTCTTTAATAATACAGTGTTTAGCTAATTCAGTAAGGCAGAGTACAATTAGACCTTGGATAGTCAGTGAGATATGTGAATACTTAAAGTCAGACCTCTTAGTTACTTTTTGTGGAACTGATATTAGGTCACACGTTATTTCATAAGTCAGGACTTTGAATTCCTTGACAATTTCTCTTGTTTGTCAGAAGCAACAGCTAGTAGTATATTTATATACGGAATATACCACATGTTCAATAATTAGGATTTACAACTATTTAAGCTTTTCAAACTCATTATAGTTTATTTTTCTTTCCATTGAAAAACTTTGTCAAGATCCTAGGAAGCAGCAATAAGCCAAATAACCCAGAGTCTATTATATTATGGAGACTGCTAGGTGTGAGGCATAGCTTGTCTCCTCTCAGTTACTTTGATAGTTTCATAACTATTTTAAAGGAAAAGAATTCTAAGGTCTCAATTTTTGTACCAACATTTACATGTACACCTAATGATATGACCAGAATTCTAACAGTTTCTGTTACTGTTGTGATTCTTTAAAAAAAAAAATCTTTGGTATTTTATAAATGTTAATACTTTATGTAAAACTAATAATTATATCAAATATACCAGAATATCACTTTATTTCTGACTAGCATTCTTCATCATATTAATTTTCTTTAAACAGACAGAAGTATTATTGGACAGATAATCATTTCTTCCTCCTGTAATCAGAGTCAAACTGGAATGTGTTACCAAAAATAATGTTACAACTTCTCAGTGATATTGAGAAATAGTAAATAACATTTTAGGGATTAATCAGCTAAAATTCAAGCACTGGTGTGCATTATTCAAAACGAACAAGTAAATGTATTTGCTTTTTACTGCTGTTGTAGACTAGAGAAGAAGAAATAGAGTACTAGACAAAGGATCAATGTATTTTTGTGTGTGTGTGTGGATTAAGAGACTGATATGAAGTGGTAGAATTCTGTAGACTACTTGTTTTAAATTCTTTTTAAAACTACCTGTTTTAAATTCTTTGCAAAACACCTGTAAAATATCCTAAATTCCTTAAGGTCTAGACATGTTAATCTTGCATTAAAAACAAAAGCTCAGCCATTTGTCTAAAATGAATCAGAATACATATCTGTATGATAAATTAGATCTTTTCAGAGTGCAATTTGGGTGTATTTAACCCAAAGATAATATATTTGAACGCAATAGAAGAGGACTGGGAAATTATTTTAAAAGAAGAATGCTCTAGGCTTTATGTTTTAGGTAGTACTAGTGGTGGAAGAGAAAGTGGTTAGAATTCTGCAATACAAATTAAGAAGAACTGAGTAAAATTAAAACAATAATGATGCAAATTAAAAGATGCATTTTAGTTCATTAGAGTTTTCACACACATTATTTGTTTCGTTCAGATACTTACCTACTCCTTTTACAAGACAGGAAAACCAAATATCAAGATATAAATGGACTTGCTATATTTTAATCTGTGATTTCAGTTTCCACATCAATGTGAAACTGCAGAAAAACACTATTTGTTTCGGTTTCCAAACTTACTGTGTCTCTATCCCGTGCTTTCCTAACCCCACTTCCACAGTAGGAGATTTTAAAAGAAAATATTCATATTATTTATCTGCATTTTTCTTTAACATTTACTTAGATTGAGTAAAACAAATAAAATCTTCCCAGTAAAGTATCAGTTTCTTCTTCCAAATTCTAAATTTAATGAAAGTCTTACTCATTGATAATTTAAAGCTGAAAAGGAACCCAGTTCATTTTCTGTGAACAGGTAGCATAGTACTATGCTGTAATAAATTATTTCTGAGCAAAACATGCATACAAATCATGATAATAAAATGAGCATAAAATAATTTTATTTCCCAAAAAATTATATTGTAAATGTTTTACCAGTTTATCTTGTTCAAGATAATGATGGATGGCTTAACAGCTTGTCCTCCAAAACCTTGAATTCTGCAACCAGTTTCAGATACTATGCATAGCACACTGGAAGAATTGTTTCCCAAAATATATTGTACTAAAGCAAGTCCTTTGGTTTATGCTTCCCTTTCAAAGCTCTGCTTCTAAATGCTACTATAACTAGTATTCTATCTGAGCACTTTTTGTTGTCTGCACTGTGTGACCCAGGACCAGGAGACCAGCTACACCATTATCAAATCCAAAGGCACCACTATCACCGCAGAGGGCTTGAAGCCAGCTTCCGTGTATGTCTTCCAAATTCGAGCACGAACAGCAGCCGGCTACGGTGTCTTCAGTCGAAGATTTGAGTTTGAAACCATCCCAGTGTGTAAGTCATTTTAATTACTGTCAGCTCATGTCTGCGCGGTGATTACCAGCGATCAATACCCTCCCGGGGAGCTCTGTGGGTTCCCTGTCTGCTCTGCCCAGGCTGACCCTCGGTGGGCCCCTCTGCCTGGCCCTGCAGGAGAGCTGGGGGGTCAGCCCTGCAGGCCCACTGCTGCCCGCTGCGATCCCCACCCCGCAGCCTGGGCTAGAGCCTGCATCAGCAGGTCCTTCAGTGGGGTTTCCACCTTCCTCATAGAGACTTTGCCTCCTTGTGCTGTACTTTATTGAATTATTGCCATTTACTTTTCCTTGTCTCATTGAACTATGCTACATTAGTCTTTCTGTGAAAATTTCCCAGGGAGCTTTCTTTAACATTGAATTTGACAAGAAAATGGTGTGTTCTGGAACTGATCTGCTTTTTGGGGGCTCACTTTGGCAGCATGTATACTGATTTTTTAAAAAATTAAATCTATGGTGGCATGTTTGAGTCAAGTATCTGGAAGTTAGTCTTTCTCAAATATCCTTTGGGAACCTTTTGCTCCCATAATATTGCATAAAACTTTTTCATCTTTTACACCAATAAACTATTTAGGTGACTTCTTTGCACTAAAGTAAACACATTGAAAGTCAATTTCCAATAACACTGTCATTTGACTCGATAACAAGTGGAATTACTGCATCTGTTTAAGTTTAACTAACGAGAAAAATTATACTTAAGAACAGGGTGAAATGTAGTGTGTGAGTGTGTGTATGTGTCTGTGTGTGAGTGTGTGTGTGTGTGAACATACTCTATAAGGCCTCGTTATACAGGATTTTATTTTATTTATTTATTTTAGGGTTTTTTTTAATGACAACTTGCTTTTTAATTGAATTTTCTAAGCCATTTTCATTTAACATCAAATGCCAAATCTGTGTATATATTCTCACTCTCCAAAACCTTAAGTACTAATGCCTGCTATTAAACAGAAGCCTTCGACTGAGAATGTGGCTCAGCAGCACAGAGCTTGCCTGGCAAGGATGAGGTCATAAGTTTGATCCCTGCTACCAAAAATAAATAAATAAATAAATAAACAAACAAACAAAGGCCTTACCAGTGACGTAAAGATCTTACATCAGCCCTGGAGAATTAACTGTGGACTAAACACTGTTCTGATCCCGCTAGCAAATCAGCAAATCAAGACCAAGAATGATGGAGCTGTCCACTACTCATGTATTCTACCAACTTTGGAAGCAAAGTTATAAAACTACCAAATTTGCCTGAGCACTTTGACAACTATACAAATGAAAATTTATAATAATTTTTTCATGTTTAAGATATTGGTATGTTTAGCCACTAGTTTTTCTTTAGATTTTAACACCAACTTCTACTTTTTACTAACTAGCAGTTATCAGTTATGACAAAAATTCACGAATCTCACCGCTTAAAATACTAATCCTCAGGTCACTTGTCATTTATACTTGTGCAGTCTCACCTGAGAATGTGTACATTCGTTCTAGAGGAAAAGAAATATCACCAAACTTTTTTCCTACAAAATTAGAATGTATTATTATTAATAGGTAAATATGTTTTGAATGTTGTATATCCTACTATTAGAGTCAAACCTTATTTTTATTTCAGTGTGTATACATATACTTGCAAGGGTTTGTTACTTTGTAGAAAGTACCTATTTCATATCATTCCTCTTTCATCTTTGTGAGGAGCCCTTTCTGTATATAACTCCAAGAGAAGGTATCAGCACGAATCCCTGTGCGTATTAGACTTTGGGCCACGAATCATACCTGATGTGAGCACTGTGAATAACACAGACAGGACCGATATACTCTGTTTATATGTAGTAGACAAGGCATTTCAAAAAGTGCTCTAGAATAATGATTGTGTTTGATTTACTTCTTCTTATCCAAAAGGCTTTTCTACTAAGGTCTTGCTTGTGCCTCAGTTGCAAAGCTTCCTTTCTCAAGGCTAGCAGGGAATCAAAGACAATGCACAGTGTAATTAATACCTTTCACAACTCTGGAAACTTAATGTTTGTATTTTATATGACAATGCTTTGTTAACTTTTTGTGAAACCATTTTAATAATTTAATTCTGCAATTATTTACATCTTATCAAAGTTTAATTCTTCAATATTATATTCCTGTCAAAGTCTCCAAATACTATAGTGCAAGAATTATAGTATCCTAAAACATATTTGTCCATTCTGTAAAAGTTGTCTGGATTTTTCATTTGGTGGTGACAGTTAAGAAAGAGATCTGAAGGAGATCTGTCTGATTGTATTTCTTGCTGTTACAACTAAAATACTATGAATATTTGTGTAAACATTTTTATGTCATCATACATTTTTGTTTCCCTGGGATAAATTCCCAAATGTACAATCAGTGAGTCAAATGGTAATTGTATCATTGCATGTGAAATTTCCTATCTTTTTCAGTTTACAGTTCCAAAAACTATGTGAAGCAGTTTTCCTGTATCTTCATGAGTAGTCATTGTTATCACTATTTGTCTGATGGTTTGTTTGCCTTTTTATTGGCTAATTTATTTTATTTTGGAGTGGTTATTAATATTTCTCTGTGGTTTTACTTTGAATTTGTTTTAATGTCCTTGATTGACATCTTTCCTTATGCTCATTTGTCTGTCGTAACGTTTTAGATTTTTCCATTGAGTCATATGAACTCTTACCAGTTATCAAAAACTCCAACTCTGATCTGGTCTCCTACTTAAGAAATTTAATAAATATTTATTTGTGTGGCAGAAATGACCTCAAATGGTCTGGCCTTCAAAAATGTTTATAATCAAAAACAAAAAACACAACAAAACAAAACAAAAAACGAAATCTCCATCCCTGGGGCTGGGGATTTAGCTCAGCGGCATAAGCACCTGCCTTGCAAGCAGACGGTCATGGGTTTGATCCCCAGTACCGATAAACAAAACAAAACAAACAAACAAACAAACAAAAAAAACCCGAAAATGTTTATAATCTAACCAGTTTATTTTTTCACAGTTTTAATGAGTAACTGTGCAACCATGTACCAGAGTCAAAACGATTTAGAGAATGCTCATGAACATGTGAGTTTATACACTGGAACGTGAGGGGCGATTCAAACTTCCAGAGAATTTGGAAATTATAATGATTGTAAAAATAAGCTTTGTTGTGAATTAAAGAATAATTATCATCACAGCTGGCACCCTTTTCTGTGTAATGTGCTACATGGCTTCAGGTTTTGCTCTTCGGTGTTTCTGAAACAAACTGATTACTGTTTCACAATTATACCATTAACCCATTTTCATTAACATACTAAAGAAACTGGGAAACATGGCTGACTGAATTTTAACTTTATATAAGGCCTCGGACTAGGCCTAACAATTCCCCCCATTGAAGATTTAGCAACGTGAAGGTGTTGATAGACCAAAGAAGTTCTCTGCTTTCATCTAATATAATGAGCATGTTCATATCCTCCAAGAAAACACCAGTAAATAAGTCAAAATCTTGATTAATTATATCCTATTAAAAATGGCTCATAAATTAATCATGCATGTGAAGCACTCAATGATTAAATCTCATCAAAAACTTAGAAAATATTGAAAAATTTAAAAAGTAAGTAATGGAAATATAGTCCTTAAATTTTTCATAACCCCTTGATTCAATTGCCAATATTTGTTTAAAAGATCTTAGTTCAGGGAACATTAGATTAAAAACAGAAATCTGAATGTTTGTGATTTGACATTACCTATAAAATGCTATTGT
This sequence comes from Cavia porcellus, assembly GCF_034190915.1. NCBI lineage: Eukaryota > Metazoa > Chordata > Mammalia > Rodentia > Caviidae > Cavia > Cavia porcellus. The sequence continues at coordinate 40,534,991 of NW_026947513.1, read as the reverse complement.
ATTAACTTAAATATAAAAAAATTTGGTATGTCCATTAACAATTGTTTTAAAGCATAAGAGTGCTGTTTAGCATATTATTATATTAGCTGTGGACAGTTATTACAATTGATCATCTGAGCCTATTAAGATATAGATAAATATAATAGGCTTATTAAAATAAGCCTATTATATTTTTTCTCAAATTTAATATTTTTGTCAGCTTTAAGGTGCCTTGTTTTTACTTCTCCCTCTATAAATATTTCCTCCAAAACCATCTCTTTCAGAGTTAGCAAACTGGAACATTTAGACCTGAAACACTTGTTGGAGTCACATTAGAAGGTTTTTTTGAATGCTAGTCTGAGAATTTAGGAATCCTCTTCCTAGGTAGTAGGGCTCTGGTAAGTTTTTGGTCAAGGAAAAATAATCAAAGCCCTATGGTTAGGTTTTTAATATGAGTACATAAAAGATGGAACTATTGGTTCAAACATGGTGGACCATATTCCAGCACTTGGACCACAGAGACGTAAATCAAGTAAGTGTGTAGTGGCAGAAAAGATGTGATGTACAAAGTAAAGCAAAAGAAATGCAAAAATACTTATTGAACAATGAGCAAGTAGAGGTTAAGAAATATTCAGTAATCATATAAACAAGAGACTGACCTCATTGGTTTGTTGGTTTGATTGATGATGTGATTGTTGACCTGCTTTTCATCATGCCCTTGAGGGCAGATGTGTGGTAGGAGTCATTATTAAACATGCTTATTTTTATGATCAATAAAATCCAAATAGAGAAGAAGGCAGGTTCTTATTTTTTAAAATGTAGAGTGATGCTTAAGAGAGAAATAAGGATTATAAACATTTGACCTTTCAGCTGACACTTGTAAATTATTGTTGTGAACAAGGAGGAATGAGGGAAGAGAGAAAGGATGAGAGAGAGGACAGTACCAAGCGAGGAGAGAAGTGGGGAGCAGGGGGCGAGGTTCACTACGCTCACTCAAAAGACGTGCGAAGAGAATGTGGAGGCAGCGAAAGGGCCACATCAATGCTTTGGAGAGCAATGAAAGGAAAGCATCTTGCTGACACCACAGGCTGCACGAAGCAAATGATGTCGTGAATAAGGTACAAGTTCAGCAGCATCAAGTTCTTTATCATCATCCTGTGCAAGATGTATTTATTGCATTTAATAAATATCATGCATAAAACTCAATGGGAAAAGAAAAAATTTGGAGGAAATTCAATAATATTGACTCTCAACATACTGACAAGTACCAAATAAACAGAATGATAAATTAAGCAAGACATAGGAAATAGAAGTGACATCTACTCTTTAGTTAGGACTGTCAGTCATTGAAGCATTATGCTGCCTACTTTGGTTTTATTATCTATAATTAAAAAAAAAAAAAAAGATAATGACACTGAGAATTTCTTTTTATTCGGGAGTTAAGGAAGTAACTTTTAATGATGGAATAGTATCCTGGGCCCATATGTCTCATAAATGTTGGACATTTTTTTCAAATTCAGGGTGAACACAAGTGAGTTTACATATAAGCATTTATTTTTCCCAGCTCAGAGATATCCTTTTAGGCTTGGATTGAGAAAGAAAACAGCCTTTAAGGGGATACAAGCCTGTCCTACAGGGAGGACTTGGAGGAAGAATTTGGAAGACAAAGGAGAATATTTGACAACGGAGTTAGGTAAAGCAAAAGAAAGTTATGCCGTTACGATTTATCTGGGTCTAAATTGACCACTGTCTTTCAGCTGTAAAGTTTAGCATTTCTAAAATATGCAGGTTGAGCTAGGTATGATAGCACAGGTTTGTAATCCAAGCATTCCAGAGGCTGAGGCAGAAAGATTGTTACAAATTCAAAACTAGCCTGGGCTACAAAGTGAACTCAAGGCCAGCCTAAACTGCATAGGGAGGGCCTGCCGCAAAAAAAACAGAAGAAGAAAAAAGTGCAAATTGGAAGTGGACTGATACACTAAAAAAATGAGGAAGATTTATTATGAGAATGATTTTGTTTGCCAATTAAGAATCAAAGGCATTCCAGCAGCAATGGCAGCTCACTGGAAATAATACTGAACTTTCATGATGTTGAATCAGGTCTCCGTGATTTGCCGTGTTGAAAAGAACCACGATAGAAGCGATCTTAGTGTACAGAGCAAGAAAGCGTATCTTGGACAATGCTACCAGTGATCGTAGGATAGTTTTTGCTCCCATTTATATTGCTCACCGGGAACCAAATGTCTTATCTATACCTCAGCTCTATAAAAGGAGAAATTAGAGTAATGAAGTGTTTAGAGTAGGAAGAGAAATGTTGTAAAATCCAAAGCTATGATCGGACCAAAAGCTGGTAGTGATGGGAAAAAACAATAAAACAAAACAAGAAAAAGAAAATGTACTGTGATTATTATTAGTTCTGATGCTTAAACTTTTATGTCATGGATGTGAACTTGTGCTGCTGTGAAATTCTCAGAATGCTTATGCCATTAAACAAGAAGCACCTCAGAGCCCCTATGAAAGATGATTGAGAACCACAGGGAAATTTATTTTTCTTTGTATGATTTTTAGCCCAAGCATGAAGGAAAACTTTTCTTATTTAGATACATCTATGTAATAATGTTCCTATTTAAGTTATTATCACATTTATAGCAATTATATTGACAGAATATAAAATACTTTTTGAAATCCATGCAATACAAAAGTCATATGAGGAGATCTACTCATTTTGCAGGTTTCTGGAAATTGAAACTTATGCCTTGATAATTTTCAAAAAGTGATGTTATTGTAAAGTACACATGCTGATTATATTCATCTTGGTATTATGTTTTACTTTCAAATTATTATATTCAGACAACTGATACTGTTTTTAACTTCTCTTCGTTTTTAGTCACCTTATTTTGGATTCTCTGAGTTAATCAGATTTTTTTTTTCCTGGAGAACAAGAATGTGTAAACTCTAAAAATGTCAGACTTCATATACTTAATACCTTTCTCTTTAGATGAAGGTATTTAAAGTCAATGAGGGTGTTTTGTTTTATCCTGAACACCTCAGGCTCCTAGATGACTGCTATGCAAATAGTATATATTAAATTTTTATGCTGACAAGGAAACAATCAGTGGCTTAGTGATGCTTTCAAATTTCTATTTGAAGAGTAAATATTTCTCCTAAAGATGTTTTTTCAATTACACACTTTTGAGAGGAGATATTATGGAGAAATCTCAGCCAAATGTGAATGAATTGCTTAAACCATGAATTGATTACTGACTATTAGGTAGCTTTCTTTTGGATACATATGATCATGTTAACCACAAATTCTGTTTTTCTGTGTCTCCCATCAGCAGTTGCAGCATCCAGCGATCAAAGCCAGATTCCTATAATTGCTGTGTCTGTGACAGTGGGAGTCATTTTGCTGGCAGTGGTTATTGGCTTCCTCCTCAGTGGAAGGTAAGAGAGGATGCTGTGAGTCTCAATCTTTGCAGCTAATTTCGTCGTCACCTAGATCTGACCATTTCGTTGTTAAGCACATCCCAAAACAAATCAAGCCAGTGTTGTGTCCCTAGATAACTTCAATGCAGGATGGATTCTTCAAGCCTTATCTTGACCAAATTAGTGCCAGTTCTGCAGCACATAGTGTCTCTTTTTCAGGTGTGCTCTCCTCACGGTAGTAGGATTGAAATGCTCTTGTTTATTTTGCTAATATAACCACATTGCTTCTTGTGATACACCGCATGTTTAGTTTGGAAATGGTGTCTCCCACAAACCTCCATCATTTCCTACTTCAATTTAATGAGAGCTTGAGAAGACCTAGGTTTGTGCCTAGTAGATGTTTAAGGAACAGGTCTAATAATTCTACAAAGCAGACATACTGCCAAATTAACAATTTGAGTAACAACCAGACTTTTCAGTGATTGTTTTTATTTTCAGTTCCTGAATCTTTTCAGCTGGAATACATCGATCATGGTGGATACTGACATACAGTGAATTTCTGTGCTAAAAGATATTTGCATATGTGTGTTATAATACTACTTTTTTTTTTCATTTTAAGAACATAAGACACAGAAAGAACAATTTGTAGAGATGTTTGATGAAATTGAGCTAAGCATTATAAGACTTCTTAAAAAGAAGAGTAAATAAATAAATATGTCCTATTTTCATAACACATGAATTTTTATATTTCAATCTTTTCTCCCAACCATTGTGAAGAATAATCATTAGTGAGACTATTCCACTTGAAAATTAAGCCATTGTGGAAAAATTGATGGAAGTATATATGTGAATATGTAAAGCTGACAAAAATGTGAAAATGTGCTTTAATTTCGAAAAACAGAGAATCAATTTATTCATGCTGATTTTTTTAGTTTTTTACTGTTGAGTTTTCAAAAAGTAATCAACTTGTAAAGAATTAGACTTTTGTTCTTTCACTATCCTGTATGTTATATTCTGAAAGAATTTGTGGCTGTACCCTTAGATTACAGAAGTAATGGTTTATTTTTTTTTTAAAGTACTAGTTCCTTTGAGTATTATTTTTCTTTCTTCTAAACGCCTATTCAAGTCTGTTAAGAGTTTTCTAAAGAACACATGTTCCAATCAGTTTCTTACTTTGAATTTTAGAATTCCTGGTTGGGAGCCAGCTCTGTGGCTTGAGTATGCTGAGCCCAGCCCAGCCCAGGCTGGCCTGGAGTGACACTGGCCTCTCTTCTCTTTGCAGTCATCTGGGGAGACTGCCCAAGGGATTCCAGCTTTATGGAAGATAAGATCCTTTCCCGATTCTGGCATAAAATCTTTTCATCGGAAGGGCTAACAAAGTTCCCCCCCCCCAAATAATGAGAGGTTTAAAAAGTGTATAAGCAAGTTTTTAATGCACTAAATTGTCACTATGTTGTTTTATTGAATGTATAGTCATGAATTTCCAGGGACTTTAGTCATCAGTCATGTGATAGAAATGTTTTCAGCTAAAATGTTTTATTTTTCTATCACACTATTTTATACCTACACACACATTCTTTTATGTATATAAGCTAAGTGATACGATTCTTGGAAGACATTTTTCTATCTCATCTCAGGCATTAGACTTGTAACCTTTGTCTTCGACTTAATCTCACCCACCCAGTATTACCTAGATAGACTTGAATTAACTAAATTAAGATTCTTGGAAGATATTTTTCTATTTCACCTCAGGCATTAGTCTTGTAATCTTTGTTTTGGACTTAATCTTACCCATCCAATATTATCCACATAGTCTTGAATTAACTGAATTAAGATTTGCCAAATGAAAGGAGAACTAAATGTAGAAATGTAGCCAGACCCTAGCACAAATTTGGGAGATTTTGTTGAATTCCAGAGAATTATTGAATACCACTTGTGCTATAAATGATGTAACAATGTTAAATTATATATTTCTTCCTCTCTATGCCCAAATAAACCCAATAAAGCCATTCTATGAAACAGTTACATTATTTCTCATAAGCAACTTTTTAATTAGATATTGACACTACACTATCAAAATTAAAATTCCAGGGTTATGTCACAAACATAAAAGCAAGTAGTTTTGTATAAAGCACAAATGGGGAGGGGTGTTATTGTTTTTGTTGACCTGAAAATAACAGTTAAAATTTGCTGTTTTGTAGATAATGTTTATTCTTTTAAAGTACAGGTAGTAAAATGACAATTTGCTTAATGCAAAGATTTATTGAGCACTTATTTGCATATCAATATCGTCATTCTTTGTATAGCAATGTTCTCAACTCAAAATGTTTTCACTTTTATTTTAGTACCCTGAGAGGAGGTAGAATTTCATAGAACAAAATTAAAATGGATAGGGAAGAGATTTACAACAAAATTGAAATTACTCCTTTTGTGGTAAAAGTTTTCATTCAGTCTAAAATGAATGTCCAATTCATTATGTTGGGAAATATTTAAGTTCTTATTTTTTGCCATGATTTGCATATTTCAAAAAAGCAATATGTAAAAAAAAAAAAAAAATAGTCACTGGTTTGAAAGTAAATGTCCTTAAACTTAGAACTTTTTTCAAGCTTATCTGAAGTAAATCAGATACTTATGCAGATGCTTTGAAATCAAGGATTTAAACAGTTATCAGGCCTCTGCCTGTCAGGTGTCACAGCATCATAGTTTCTTAAGTGAGTACTTAAATAAGGGTTTGAAGTATTCTAAAACCCTCCGAGAAGCCAGCTGCATAATGTCATAGGAGAATAGTACCGGTATGCACCATACTGCCTGACATTGATGACAAAAGATCTAATGAGCACCATTCTAAGGGTTCACAGGGGATGTCGAGCACCTTAGGGAAGCACTTAGTTCCATGACAAAGTTGTGTCTTGCTTATTCTCTGAATGCTCTAAGATGGCCTGTCCTGAGACTTTCGTCCAGTTCTTCCTGCTGTCTCCTACCTGCTCTGCCCAGAAAACAGGGATTCCTGCTTATTTCTGAAGCTCTTTGATCCATCTCATTCTCTCACTTGTACTTGATGACGCCTGATTCCTTCCTCTGCACACGAGAACTATTTATTTCCTATGTGTGGCACTGGCTGGTTTTTCTTTATGTCTCTTCAAATGGAAGGTAGGGACAAGTTCATAGAAGAGGGAGCTTTATCCTTGTTCCTTCCACACGTACCAGACAAGGAAACTGTGTAGCACATGCAGCTGTTTATTGAAGATCTGGGACTTGAATCCAGCGCTGACTTTAAGATCTTTACTATTCACTATAAACCTTTCCCATGACTCATAATCAGTCTATCTCTGAACTCATAAAATCCCTGATTCGTTGCTGGTGAAATAATGGTATTGGCCTTTCAGAACTTTTTATACTGATCAGTAATATAAATAAAATGTGTCTTAGAAGTTAATGTCAATATTCTCTTGACATTAAAATAAATGACAGATCCATTAGATCTTAGTGGATTCTTTCTCCACCCTTCAGTGCAAAAATGGACCTCGTAAATTGTATTTATTTTAAAATCAAACACACACACACACCTGTGTCTCTAATCCCATGACCATAACTGACTTGTGAAAACGGGTTAATTTCAATGCTATGTCCCCTTGCCCACTGAAGTATTTTATCTTATCACTTGGTATATATGTTTTCCCTGATGGATCTGTGTTCATCGTGAACATACCGATTATGGAATAGGGTACAGAACAATGCCCGATGACAATATAACTGCAATAGTGAGGCTTAAGTTCAGAACTCTTAAAATGTGCTTTAAACTATCTTTCCTGCATTATTACTATGTTTTTTTAAACTTAAATTTATTTAGTTGCAACTAACAGGAGGCAAATTCAATGTTGCAATCCATAAGAATGATAGATCATGTAGCTGAACAGTTCTGTATTTAAAAAGGAAATTATAAGCACTGGCAGGTGCGAGTATTAAAATGATATCTGCTATATACAATTTGAGACACATGACACAAAAAAGCTTTTCACAATATGATATTTAAAGGTTCTGATCCAAAGGAGGTTATTGGGTTGGGCCCAGGGACACTGTGACTTTGAGAGACCCAGTAGAGGAGGGAGACCCATATAAAGTGGATTAAGATGAGTGACCCAGCAGGTTGCAGGAGACCAAGCAATCTCTGGATGATTGAAAGGGGAGTGGTCACTGCTCCTCCCTTCACGGTAGAGCTCACATGAACTAGAACAGAAATAGAATGCCCAGATCAATCAATCAGGAGAACTTCCCTTAGGTAAGCAAGAGACGGGAGAGCCACCTTACAGTGCTCGGCCCAGCATAGTGGGAGCTCTGCGCAAACATGAGGTGAGGTTCGGCTCCACACAAGCACAGGAACTGAGGAGGAGGAGGAGGAGGAGGAGGAGGAGGAGGAGGAGGAAGGAAGCTCTTTCCATTGACCTTCATCAGAGCCTCAGTGTTCTCCAGGCATGCTTCTGCTGTTTCTCAGTGGGCTCATTGCCAAAACTACGCTTCTTCTTCCATCAAAAGCGCCCTCCGTTCCTCTAGCCAAATCATCCTCTCATCCCGCTGAGGTCTCACAGCAATCTGTCAGCGTTTCTCATAGTTTAACACTTTCAACCACAAATTAGGAGACACTGAACAAACACCTTCCCTCTTCTGTCTGCCAGTATTTCCGTGGCTTTTCCAAATGACTGAAGTGAATGAATACCTTGTAAATTATTAAATTAAAAATAACCTGTGCTTCAGTCTCCTTTTGAAGTCCTTTGTCCATTTTTCTCTATTAAAGATAGTTTGAAAAATGGAAAATGTGAGTATCTCTAACATGGATGTGTAAGAATAGCCAACCATGTTTTCTTAAACTCTTGGAGTCAGCACAAAATAGACACAGTGATTTCAAGTATTACATATGTGGTATGAAATCTTTCCAGGCTTACTATAGTATTTATTTTATATCTACATATTCTAATGCCAATATTATGTTGCACCTGGTACTGTCTGGCGTAGCTTTTTAAAATACTAATGTATGTTAAAACTAGTTTTATTTATCTCCTGATGCTTTACAGCTTAGGAGCATCATATGTATATTAATACATTTGGCCTGTCAAACAGATAGAGGATTATGTATGTTCAGAATTTGATGCCTGGAGGAGTTGTGCAGTCCTGTAATCCCAGCACTCAGGAGGCTGAGGCAGGACAAACGTGGGAGTTTGAGGCCCGCCTGGCTTGTGTAGTGAGTTTACAGCCAGCCTGAGCAACATGGCAGAACTCTGTCCCAAAAAACAAAACAAAATGGAACTTGCCAATTTTTGGCAAGAATAATTCATTTTATGCAAATAGTTTTTCATTACTTTAAGTAGAATAATATGAACATATTTTCAATCACACCTTTCATCCTTGATTTTAGAAAAGGGCTAACTTAAAGTACATCTCAGTAGTTTTTAAGTTAGCAATAAATATGTCTATAAAATAATAAATGTAGACGTGTGTATTGATTTCATATCTAGGAATTCTTTTCCAGCTATTTTCTCATGGTAATAAGCTTGTTCTTCAAGGCTGAGCATCAAAAATAATTAGTGAGCAGATCATAATTTATTAATGACTGGTAAATGAGGATCAGGGCAGAGAGATGCCAGACAGACAAGATGCATCACAACAACTAATTGCCCATGGTAGGAAGTAAATTGTCCTGGGAACCTGAAACTAAGTGGGTTACTGGTTGAGTTGCTCAACACTATCGAACATCCCACCTACAATTTTGCACAGATCAAACATGTAGAGACCAGGAAAATATCCTGAAGCTAACATTCAAAAGGAAAATATCCCATAGTACTAGAGACAGCAGGCAATCAATATCATTGATTTGCAAAAATGCAAATTACCTTTGAAAAAGACTCTGTACTCGCACAGATGTCACCTACTATAAAACAGAAAGGAAATCAAAAGCCTGACAAAATACACTCTACTTCAAAAGCTCCATTTGCCAAAGTTCTACTTCTGTACCCATAAGATCCCATCTGCAGTAAAAGTGGACAAGGGTGCTGGATCCTGAGCTTTGGTGAGGACCCTGCTGGATGTCCAAAACTGTCTCTTCATTCCCGGAAGGCCTCAGAAAGGTCACCCAGTAGATGCTGACACCCAGCTCCACTATGAGAAGCAGCAGTCCCGCCCATGCCAAAAGATAGAACAAAAAGAAACAAACACACAAAAAACAACTTACAAGAAAAACTCGTTCCTGAGCCATGCCTCATTTCTGAGAATCAAAATAGAGAATTCCGAATGTTTTACATACCAGCTAAAAGCGACATTCATCCAAGACTTGTGCTTTAAAAGGCCGTACAGAAACCAAGACAGGAATGTTTCTGATAGATGAAACATTCAGAAAGCCAACTTCTTTATTGTTCTAAGTGGGCGAACCAATGGCTGTGATAAAGTTCATGCCACAAAGTGTGTTGTAGTCCATGTTTACCAAGTCACTTCGCTGCCTCTCACTTTGTGCTGCCCTCTAATACCATTTTAAACTTACAGAAAAATGTCCTGTGCTGTGCATCAGATCTCCACGCTCTACCCGCAGTGCTCTACTCTTTTATACCCACCAGTAGTACAGAAAACAACGCCACTTCATTTCAGTTAACATGTTTGGATTTTTATTCCCCTTCACTGATGTTTTGTGTTAATGCCCAATTAGCTTTTCTTCCAATTTATAATGTTTAATATTAAGCTCAACAGATCCACACTAGTCACTGTGGAGTTCTTGTTCTTTATTTTATTGTATTTTTTTTACATAAAGTTCAGTCAGATGAGATCAGAAGAAGAAATACAGATGAATATCAGGAAAGCTAAGTCCATTAGTGTTCAAGTCCTAGGAGCAAAGCCAAGCAAGATGCACACGGTAGGATTCTAGTTGGGATTTTAGTGTGTTTTCATTCCTGCAGACTTCTGGCTTATAGGAGATACCTCTAGATGCCTATACCCTAGGTCTGAGATGATTAAGGGAAAAGAATAGTAGCTCCTGAAGCTAACAGCCCGGATACGGAAAGCAGGGCGAAAGATGGGCAAACTTATATAAAGGGCAAGCCACAGGCTAAGCCTTTGTTACCTCAAAAAGTTGGTTAGCACAGAGGGCCAGTCTCTTCCAGCCAGAAAAGTTTCTCACACTTTGAAAATAGTTTTTTAAATTTTTTTCAAACTTTGAAAGTATAATTCATAGAAAGTAGAAATAAAAGCAATGTAGTTCTCTTAAGCAGGGTAAATCGAAAAGCCAGAAATATAGTTGGAAGATTGTGGAAGTGTTTTGTTTTTGTTTGCTTTATCTTTTTCCTGTACCCTGTTTCATCCTGGGAGGCGGAATACCATGAGGCTGGGATGGGTTTTCTTAGGCTGTTTGCACACAATTTTACTATTCCTCTACGGTGTAGAGGAGTATATAACCCTCCCTCCCCAGACTGTGGGAGGGTTACAGTGGAATCTTAACTTTATTGGCTTTGGGATCCTCTCTGAGGACTGGAGGCGCACACTTGGGGGTAATTTGAATGGGTCTTTATCTTTGCCCTGTTCCCGCTCTCTCTCACTATCCCCTGCACTGCCCTCCAGGCCAGAGCCAGGGCTCTTCTGCCATGCTTTTGTGACCTGCTGCTCTGCATGACCTTCCTGCCTTGGAGCCTGTCCGCAGTGGGTTGAACCCCAGGTGTGTGAGCCAAATGACCATCTGCTCCTTACCTTGTAGGTGCCGGCTATTGTTCAAGCAGATGAATATAGTGGCCATTCCAGAAGTTTCATTTATTCCCATGTACCTCACGCACTTCTCTTTCTGTCTCTGACTGATCTTCGTGCTACTGATGTTGGGGAACCCTAGTGCTACTCTGGCACTGCTCTGCATGCTTAATTTGATTTTTCAGTACCCTTTGTTTAAAACTACGTCTATCTGGAGATGATATATGGGCCTTATGGGCATTAAAATAAAATAAAGCAAAACAAATTTGTGATTCATGTTGAATTTCAGTTGAAGTCACTTAGATTTCAGTGCTTGATATTTTAATTGAGAGTTTGCTTAGTGTTTTCACATTTAATAGGAAAGGATAGTTGGTTTTAAAATGTGAACAAATGTTTCTCATAAGAATGTATAAGAATCATAGCAGAGAATTACAGAAGCATTGAACAAAAACCTTTAGGCATGTAAGAGTGTTAGAGGAAGTCAAGTACTTTCTTACATCTGAACTAGTTTCCCTTAGCTTTGCAGGGATAGCACACAAGCTCAGAACTCACATTGTTTGGGGGATCATCAGACATGCCAGTGTAACAAAACTTTGTTTTAAAGGCTATTAATCTAGTTATCACTGTTTAATGAGGTAACATATTAAACCTTTAAAATGATTCCCATTTTCCTCATTCGTTACAAATAAACTTATCTGAAAATGCCAGTCCGTAGGTTCAATCTTCTTCAGAAAACTTTAAAAGGACTGGTTATCTCATTATACCAAAGTTGATCTATAGTTCAACAAGGCAGTAATGAATCATTTGAATTCAATATTTCGTGTAAAGGATGTTAAACATTTTTTACTTACAGATTTTGGAAGTGCAAGTCAAATACAGTATGCCAAAAATGTGCATTTATACACTTGCCACTTATATAAACATACATTAGATTTTTGTGATTTTTTTCATATCAATATCTGATTTTTTTTTCTGACTTAATTTTATTGCCACTGTTTCAAATGTGTATGTAGTGGTCTCTTGGATTCACTTATTCTCTAGTAATTTGGAAACTGTTGGGCCAGGATAAATTCAGCTTTTCCTGGAGTCTGCACAATTTATAGTTAACCATCTAAGCCTTTGCTAAGGTGTGCTGTTCTCTGACATCTGCAGGGAAATGACTTCAATTGCCTACTTTACCCCCCAGGATATTCTGCTGAGTCTGTATTTTCTAAATCTTTATCTAAAATGTTGAAATAGAAAAGTGTTTTGGTGTTTTCTAATATCTTGGCAAAGCCTTGCAGTCTAGACCGCTGTCTGCATTAGTTCCCAGCCTATAATAACTGGATCTTGCTCTGAAAGTGAGAGCCTAGAAACTTACCTTAGGGTGAACTCAAGAGCTGTAGGTGCTTAGGTGAAAATCATTAGTTCGTGCATGAATAAAGCAAACATAATCACCGTTAACCATGCTTATGTGGTATATGTATATATAATAGTAACACAGTTTGCATTTATCACTCATACTATGTGATGTTAAACCCTTAGGATAGTGTATGATTTTAATATTGACAATCGATACTAGTAGTAAATAGAATATACTTACATCAAATGTAATACAGTGATGTGAAAATGAAACATTTAGTTTCCTCTCAAATCATTCTTATGTTTAATTGTCATATTCTTTTCATTACAAAATTTACCCAGTTTTTAGGTTTTAGTGATTTGAATTATTTGTTTGCCTTGAATTGAAACACTTAAATAGGAAACTGAGTCCATTGATTTCTTCACCTTAAAAGTTGATGCTGATGCCCACAATCATCTAGAGAAAAGTAGAGTGGAAGAAGCCAAAGATAGAAATTACATCGTGGCTCCTTTATTTAATTTTTTTTTCCATTCTGTCTCTGTCTCTGTCTGTGTCTCTCTCTCCTTTCTTTGGCATTCCCTTATTTAATTGGTATTTTTTCATCAAAATTTGAAAGCTTTTAAAATATTTTTATCAGCCCTACACAATTTGTCTTGTTTTTAAACTAGGAAAGTAGTGACATTTTTACAACTCGACGCTAATTTTCCTCTCCACTTAAAGTAGTTTAAAAACCAAAAGAGCTCAATACAAGCAGTTTCCTCTTTCTTCTTCGAGGTGTTAGAGACAGACTGGATATAACTGTGAACTGTTTGGAAGATGTTTTTGGTGTCTCTGGGACTCCAGGAGTGGAGGTTCTTGTTTGTTCATGAACCTGTGGTAGAAGCGGGGAGCAACAAACAAACAAAAACCCCAGCTAATTATATTGTAGATCAACCTGTGATTGGGCCAGAACACAACTAAGATGGTGGTTGATTGCAAAGATGAATTCATTCATTTTCCTTTATTCATCTGGTAAAAATTATCTCTTCCATAGAAATAAATTGAAACTCCCAAATGAAAACACATGCAGGCTGTCTTTTCAGAGGTTTCTAAAGAAGGGAATCAGCCAGCATCCTCTGCATTTGACTGAGACACAGACAGGCAAGACAGTGAAAATGCTTTACAGTGCAGAACGGGGGAGACTTCAAATGCCCCTGCCTGGAAGTAGCTGACCTGGGTAAGTGGACTGAGGCTTCTAGGAGCATGGTACCCTGAGTGCTCCAGCAACTTGTGGTTGGTCCTAAACAGGAAGCAGAGACAGAACCTGGGGAGGTTGGGGTTAGTAGCTGCATCCAGGTCATTTGGTCTGATTGTTTCAGAGGCTTTCTGAGCTGGTGACCAGGGATTGTAGGGATATGGAGCCCACTGAGAACAAACTGACCCTTTGAAAGTACAATATGCGATTACGTCTGCCTGAGTGCATGTAAAAAAGTTGCTAAAGAAAATGTATGTTTAGATGCACCTTGAGGACAAAGAGGAGATTGAGCAGCGTGGCCTGAGGGAATGTGGTGTGGAAGGCTTGGAGGTGCAGGGTCCTGGACTGTGCCTGCCCGGGTAAGCCGCCCGCCCCCTGTCCTCAAGGCTGGCCAGCTTTGCTTCCCATGCCTTCCTGTCCTGTCAAACTCAGTACTTTTCACACATGCAAACTGGTTCTGTAAAAAGAAGGACATTTATTTTTGACATCCATACACTCAAGGGGTGGATTTTTTTTTTTTTTTTTTTTGGAGAATATTGTATTTTTATAGAACATGACACTGCGTACTATCTTTGTTTTTATTGCAATTCCATAGGGAAATATGACTTTAAAAATTCATACAATATTTTGTGTCGTGTTATGAGATACTGATGAAGCATTTAGAATTATTTTTTAAAAGCACATCTTTTGTTCTCCTTTCCTCCATTCTACTTTCTACTTTTTATGCAAATATTAGAGGAGATAATATTCAAGTGCCCGTCAATTTTATAAGTTAGTGAGTTGTCAGAAATGTCATTTCTCTGACATATTGACAGATATTATAGACTGTGCATAATAACTAAGGCAGGCCTTCTGCAGTGAACTAATGAAGTTAATGATTTGCATAAGGAGCTCTACATGAGTCAGGTTTCATGCTATATTTTTCTATACCACTCTTGCCCAAGGTAATAATATGTAAGATTTTCTTAGTATATTTGCCCCTTTTTGCTTTGATCATATTGGAAGTGGTAGCGGTGGTTTTATTTTTCAAAAGATAGTGCTAAATATTCTTGTGAATAGAATTACTTCTATTGAACCTATTGTTGAATAGCCTCAAATAACATGCCCAGGCCTTTTATAGTTTTCTAAACAATTCATGGAGAAAGCACTTCTTGGTTTAATTTTCTTTATAGAACTGGCTTTTATTCATTTTATAAACGCTTTATGTGTGGTGGTTTATAGAAAACTTGTAGACAAGTGGACTGATGTTCACTCTACTCCAGCTCAGTAAGGTTTTCTGAGCCGTGAAAGGTCTTCTCTGTTGGAATAGTCACCACCTATTGAAGGCCGTCTCCTGATGGCCTGTGAGAAAACTGACCTTTACTTTCACATAGCTTTGTGTAAATGTGTGGCCCAGTAACTGGAAGGGCAAACTGAGAAGGCTGAATTTAGGTAATATAACAGTTTTACTATTTTGTGAGATATTATGATACCTGTAAAACCCCACTAGCTAGTATTAAATATGAAAATGCAAAAAGGCCTTGAAACACATGATATTACAATGAACAGAAACCTGCAAGATACTAAAGGAAATCATGTTTAAATTATTAGAGGATAAGAAAAAACTTAGTGATAAGATTCTGGCCCGTCTAAAAGATGAGAAGTATGAAATAAAAGAGGCCTTTATTCTGAGAATGCGGAAAGAGAAAAAAAAAAAAAAAACACCACCACTGAAGTCTGGCTTTCTCTCTGGCAGACACGTGGTGTGGGGGCATACATGTAACTTAGGTTTGGAGTGGTGCCTAAGGGGCATTAGGGATGCACAGGTAGCCCATTGTATTCATTTTGGCCACAGGTGAATTCCTAGGGGCGGGGAAGATAAAGCCCCCTGGTTCCCCTCCCAGGTTTTCACCAGCTACAGTGTCCTAAATGGGGCAAAATCCTTTCACTTAGTAAAACCTGTCTTCATTTGTAGATAACGTAAATTAATATTGCAAATAAATTACAAGAGAATTTTGTAAAGTAATTACCAGAAAACAAGTTGTTTTTAAGCACCCCAGGTACTTTCGGTTTTTATAAACATGAAGACCATTAATATGCTAATTATCAGTCTTACCACAGGTTTTACTCCTTAAGTAAATTTTCCCAACACTACTACATTAGGGCAAGTTTTTATAGAGTAACTATTGAATCTGGTTCACAATCTGGAGAAGATTTAAAATGAATAATTTTGCAAAGCTTAATATTAGAACACATAGTTTAATTTTTAAGACAAGATCAGAACATTTTGTTCTGTTTTTTAAAACTCTCCTCTTTATTATAACCTGTAGGCAAGTTTGGGAACACTGTAGTATGTGTGGATAGAATATAATTTCTCTGTTCTTAAAGGGAAGCACATGGATTCTCAGGAAGTATTTTCTAGTAATGCAAATATTATTACCTACTACTTCAGCAAAACCTTTAGAAAAGTAGTTAATATTTGCAGAAATTTATCTTGAGTTCAAATATATACTTAATTAAGAAAATCATATTTAGGATATTCTTGAACATTTGCTAGTTGCAATAGGATCTTTATCTTACAGAATTTATGAAGGAACTTCATACTATTACGATCTGTGGTCCTTTAGAATGATTAAATGAAGTAAATACAGAGAATCATCATTATGTGTAGTTTGGAAAAAGGCCATGGAAGTGTAAATATTTCTTACTTCAAGCATTTTGTTATTGTTTGTTTGTTTGTTTTGCTTTCATTTAGTTTGATAGTGTTATGCCTCAATAGTAGTTTTCAGAGCAAGTAGTAAGAAGAGTTTTTAATTCTAGTGTAAATGGGAATGGTTTTTATTTGCTTATTTATGCAACTTTGACTTTAAATCAAAGGAGTGGCTAAATATGAAACACCTAGATTTATAATTGTTTTCCTATATTGGAGATTGACCCCTTCCCCCCAGGGTCTCTCACACTGTGGGAAGCACTCTGAGTTATACCCCAGCCCTTTTTGTTTTGTTTTGTTTTAATCCCAGGAAAGTATATGATTTATTTCAGTTGTTTACCTGGTGTATTCTTTGTTTTAAACATATATTTCAATCTCATAAAGTAGTTTAGGACATTGACTATTTTTAAGATATGCTTCTCTTAGTACCTTAAAACAAAACTAGGTATATTTTGATACATTAAATGATAAGCTTTTTGTTTTTGGCAACAAGGTTAGGTTTATCAAAGATAGGAGAGGAAATGTTCTGGAAAGCAAGTTTGGGCCCAGTAAAAACAGAGAAGTTACCCTACAGCATGAGAGTGGCCCACCGTGCAAAGGAGAGCGCTGACCACTGCTAAACTCTTTTAAAAGCATTTTTGTGTTCTGTACAGTTCATTACGAAATAAAATAATCAGGTCTTTTAAAATTTCTTGCTAAGCATGGAACAGACCTTAATCATTGCCAAATTCTTATCTACAACTTATCAGTCCCAGGGTGAGAAAGCTGCTTTCTCCTTGAGTTCCAGAATTCCAAGGTTTATGGTGAATAATGTAATAGGACATTCCAGGCTTGAAATTTGAAACATCAGGAAAAAACAAGATGCACAAGTACAAGGCTTAGAACAGAGCCTTATCTGTCAGACTCCATCTCACAGGGATGGGGTTCACACCAGCCAGTTTCTGTAGAAAGTCTCCAAGGTAACAGAGCCACTGATCATGTCTGGAAAGGGGTAATATACTGTGTAGAAAACAGGAAGTGAAGAACTGAAAGATAGGTTGAAATGCTGAATATAACTATTCCACCAAATTCTAAAATGAGGGCTTAAGGAGTGTTGCACACGTGAATTCTACCACATGTAAGTGGATATGGTTGGATTACACGTATGCATCTTGCACACCTTGTAAGTATAGTATTCCTTTTGAAAATATTCAAAGACTCACTCAGAAAAAGCAGAACCAGAGAAAGGAGAGGGGAAGGAGAAATGGAAGAGTGGAGAGAGACAGAGCAAAGAATCAATTTTTGACTAGGTAGCATTATTTATATTTGTGACATACAATAATTTTATGCCTTTGTAAATAAAAACTTCAGCTTGTACCCACATGTGTCATCATTTGACATTTTTCTTAGTGATTACTAAAGACATTTGACCTTTTTTGAATGTATGCTAAGATTCATCAAGTATTTGTGTTGTTTATTCACACTTATAAAACATGCCAGAGATTGAATGGCTGATAAATAACAGAAATGTATTTCTCACAGTTCTGGAGGCCAGGAAGTCCAAACTCAAGACACTAATTTAATCCCTGGTACAAATGCTCTTACACATTGTATATGGCTCTTCAGCAGCCTTAAAAACTCAAAGCGGAAGAACTTTGTGTCTCTCCACTCACATGTATAAGGGTCTTGTTCTCATCATAATATGATCTTCTGAAGGCCCTATCTTCTAATACCATTCACTCAGAGTTAGGATAGCAGCCTACAAATGGGGTGAAGGGACACAGACATTCAGTGCCTTATATTACTGCATCATGAGACAAAATACGTACAATAGTTACCAATTTCAGAGTTAGTTACAAGTGCCTCATGTCCCCTGATTTTATTGCTACTACTATTTATACACCACAGTTCTTTTGCAATCATTTGTAAGTGTCTGAATAACAGTATATTTCAGTAAAAATCATAATTTGAGTTGTTCAAATTCTTTGAATTTCTTAAAGTTATACAACAAAATAACGAAAAATAATTCAAATCAGAGAAAATTTTAAAAATATTGCCATAATTGATGTAACACTCCAGCAACAACAGCTGTAAGAGTCCTGGCAGATTTTTATGCCATCATTTTACTTTTTTTCCACAAATTTGATCTAATTAAAATGTTATTATCAATCCATATTTCTTTTATTACTTCATAAACTCCACAAATATATTTTATTGAAAAAATAATTTGCTTCCTTTAAAATCTGTGCACAGTCTTACATGTATTAAATGTACCCCATTTTTGCCCCCCAGTGCATGTTGTAGTAGATAATATGTTTTAAAGTGCTAACTCAAAGTGGTAGGCAATACCCAGAGCTTCTGTGCAGTATTGCATTCTTCAAAGCAAGCTTATGTGATATATAGTTATGCATTGTACAGTGTATATGGTAAATATTATCTCATTTTCCTCAATAACTAATTTACACCAATATATTATATATAAAGAATCTATCTAGGATTCTGCCTAGTTTAACTGAAAACTCTATGATGTTAATTATTTTGCAACAGGATGATGTCGGAGAGAACCCTGATTGCCCTTTGGTAGGTTTTGAAGTATAGGTGCTTCTCAGCTTTCAATGGGATTATTTCCCAGTTAGCCCATTGACATTACCCAAGTCCAAATGTGCTCATCACAGCTAACCATAGCGCATCATGACTTATCAACTGTTAGCTCCAGAGCACAGGTTATTTACCATCTTGGTCACCTGGCTGCTTCTGCCAAGCACTGGGAGACAGGAGCATAGAGCCTTGGGAAAAAATCAAACTCCAACATGTGGTTTTTATTGAACATGTATCTCTTTTGAAAAATTGTAAGTCAAACCACCAAAAGTCATGAAGGTTCAGTAATATTTTCTAGCTGACTGGTACCAATTTGCAGTGTCATCTGTTGTGTAAAATGGCCCTGCTTCCATTTCTCCAGCCACCAATGAGAAGCATATTTATTTCTGTTTTACTTTAAGTGAGTAACTGATACAGACTTTTAATTTTTCAGAGTTTTAATCAAGCAAAATAAAAACATTTTCAACCTAAGGTTACTTTTGTGTGTGTGTGAAATCATTCATGTTTCTCTTGTACCCCTAGTGACATTGTTTTTCTTATTCACTTGTATGAATGCTTGCTTAAGAATTGAAAATCATCATTTATCCAGCTTGCAACCTTGCTTCTCTGATCTAGAATAGCGGAGTATCTCTTCCCTAGAGGCGTAATCACCTTACTGCTATGGAGGGAAATTGTTTCACAGTGAGGCACTTCATAGGCATATTGATCAACTTTCTGTAGGCGTGGCTAAGGTAATTTCATTTGAATCTTTTTGGAGTCTTAAAGGTTTCTGTTATCTGCTTTTAGTCTTCTGAAGGACAGATCAAAGTATTTTGTTAAAACAAAGACCAGTAGCTTTTGATAATAGTCCTGAAAGGGGTGAGATATTTAAAACTTGGATCATAATGATCTTTGTTATGCGACATGTACTTCACTAGTGTCTGGGGTTTTAAAAGCTGGAGGCTGAGATTATGTACCTGTGCTGAACTGCAGATCACAGAAATGAGACTGACTGCTATTTCAAGCACTTTCTGGCTTCCACTTCTAAATTATCTCGGAGGCTGACTTTCAATGTGTGCTTATATGAATACTTATTGATTATGGAAAATAATTTTCTATATCATCTGATGTGAAGTTGTCACTGTGGAAGCATCCTCAGAGTTTATTTTAAAACACTTATTTGGGATGTTGTTATTCCACCTCAGAAGTCCACAAAGAAGAAAGTTCAGGTTAGTGTTCCTAAGAACACATTAATTTACAGGCTGTCTTGATCATTAGTTGTGTATTAAGAAGTATATTTGGTTAAATGATTTTCTAAACTTCATTAATCATTCTGTAATGATATGAATTTATCTGCATGGCATTAGTTACTTTGCTATATTTTAAATGGGAAAATTTATCATACTAGTGTTATATGAATCATGAAAAATCAATTCCTCTGAGATAATGAGAACCTGTTGTGGCACACTGATTACATTACCAACAGTAACAGCTCCTGATGTCTAAAAGCATATGATGTGTTAGAGTGTGAGCAAAGGTAAATGTTTGTGTTTTTTCTCTATTTTTAGAAAACCTGTGAGAAAAGATCTGCTGTTATTCCCATGTTATATCTACTAACTTTGAGACAGAGATGCTAACTAAGTTACTCAAGGTAATTTATTCAGGCACATTGAAAAAAAGTTTAGGAATATATCAGTACAATAACTAAAACAGTAATTCACACATACACACAGAAAAGGTACACTTTTTTCTTTACATAGGCTCACATTTTTAATTAAGTTTTATTCAAACAATAACCTAGAATTCTTGGGGCCAGGGAATTAGCTCAGCAGCACAAGCTGACTGGCAAGCATGAGATCATGATTTCGATCCCTGGTATCAAAGGAAAAAAAAAATTCTAATAATAGGTAGGAAGATTTAGATTATTCAGCACTAAAATGTGTGGCCAGTGAATTGCATGTGATGCATGTGTGTTTATATTTTACATATGTGAGAGTGCATGGATGTGTGTAATTTATGTACTGACCTGGGATACATTGCTCATGTATGTGTATATACATATTTAAGAAACTGAATAAAGTCCTTATTAGTTTTAGAATCATTAGTGTCCTTATTAGTTTTAGAATCTTGAGCATTAGAACACTGACCAATAATGAAGTACCCTATTGCATAATTCCCTACCCCAGGGCAGGCTATGCTGTCCTAAGCAACGTTCTATGTGGATTTATAGACTCTAAATTCTTTCATGCAGTGGAATATTTGTGCTTTATGAAAAGAACATGTCATTACTGTTTCTCACTAAAATACAATTGGATATACTTGTTAACCAATATTATTTCTTATGCATTGAGCAGTGCACATAGTTAGTACACACATACAAATTTCCTCCTGGATTAGTAGATATCAGTACATTAAGGTAGTTGTGCTGAGCCAAACTGCAGTATAGTGAAACACTGTCATTCATTATGTGCAAACTATGAAAACATACATCAAGATAATATCTTTATCTCAAGAAATCAGTCATCTAAGAAAGAAGGACAACCTTGTTTAAAGGGCCAAATAGTAAATGTTTTAACTTTTCACACCAGAGTGTATGTAACACCCGTAAACTCTATGCTGAGAGCCGTAAGCTACACAGGTAGTTAGGTGGTACTGTGTCCAGTAGCATGGTGCTTACTGATGAGTTGGGTGGGCTCCAGAGGCATAATTTGCTTATCTCTGTCTGAGAGAAGCAGCATGGAAGTTAACGTTTTAAAGATAACAGTACTTCTTGAAGACGTGAATGAAATAAAAATAAAGAAAATCTTATGAACTATCCAAATATTTTATAGATGTGTTCCTGCTCTTAGAGTATTTTAACAAAGTAAAATCTGACTTTCATTAAATCTACAGTGGAATGTTCTTTAAAATACATGATCATAAAGAGTCAAATTGAAAATAAATATCACTGTATCCATTCTGCTTATTAGGGCTCCATTATTGACAGTCAAATCCTTTGATACCTTAAAATTTCAACTTTTCTATCATAACTACTCAACTGTACCATAGCAGCATAAATAAAGAATTCATAAATAATGAGCGTGAATATAAATGTATTATGGTAAAACTGTATTTACCAAAACACCTGATGAGCTGAATTGGACCCGTGGGCTAATGCTTAAAAAAATGTTTACTCTTCCTTTCAAGAGTATCCATTGTAATTTGATTTGGAAACACTTATGTTTTCATTAACATTTGAAAATATATTAAATATTTACATTTTATTTTCTCCTTGTTTAATATGAAATAGAGTATATATATATATATATATGTATATTTTTAAAATAAGATTCAAAATAGATTTTCATGCAGACTAAATCTGGTAATGTATGATATCATTATTGAGATCATATCAAAGTTCTCTTGAAATCACTTTATGTGGATATACTGCTCCTAAAAAATAAGAGAAAATCATTGAATTATTTCTATGCTGTACTCTGCCATCACACTATGTGGTTTCAATCAAGAATGTATTTTGTTTTACAATTTATTTTATCTAGACTTTTCACTAAGATTATGTGGAATATTAAAATGAATCTTCAGTATTGAAATATCCAGAAAAGTTTATCTATTATTGTTTTCTTTTTCTGTATACCCAAATCTCTGAAAATATTTGGAGATGTATTTTTAAAACCTGGAATGATAAATTTAAATTGCTGACCTTTGGTAAATGATTCAAGACATCACATAAGCATAAAACTTTTCATAGACACTAAGTAATACCCGTGGCATTCAAAATCAGTGGATCGACTGAGGGAGACCTTCTCACTCCTAAAACTTGCAGTGTACCTGCAAGCTGTGTCTTTAAAGGGCTATTTAGAAAGTCTTGCAAACCTGTGTTTTGAGGGAATTTCTGAGGGAAGATATTCAGATGGGCATACTTTTTTATTTGTATGTCTACATTACTTGCATACAATTAATTCAAATATATTGCCTTGTTCTTCCAACTGAATCCTAATTTTAAGTGAAGTAAAAATAACTATCTGGTACAGCACTACACCTGAGTGAAATCCACAGTGTCTTTATGCTGTCTCCGAGGGAGTGGGATCTCTTCTTATCTTGGGCTTTCTTGTTTGCTTTTCAGTTGCTGCGAATGCGGCTGTGGGAGGGCTTCTTCCCTGTGCGCTGTTGCCCATCCAAGCTTAATATGGTTAGTGGTCCCTCTCGCTTTCTCTCCTCTGTGACGTCCACTGCTCTGTATGACCGCCAGCATCTTTGCTTTCTCCGTGTGTGTACATGCTAACACTCAGTGCACCCGTTACACTTCTACAGTGAGAAATGAAAACGATTCCTGCAGGTTAATGCTAGCAAGTGGATTATTGAAAGTAAGGTATTATGCACATACCATGCCATCGCTGTGTCAAGGTCATACCTGTGTTCCAAGGCTTTCATGTGCTTCTGATTCCAGCTAGGAAGTTGTAAGATTACAGCATCTGTTCCACATTTAACATGTCACTGTTTTTTTGTTCCATTCAGTAAAATCCATATCACACATTGAAGTAAAGCACTACTTCTGTCAAGGTTAAATCACCGTTTATGTCTCCCAGATCCATGGAATGACCATAACATACAACTGAGATTCTCTGCTGTCATAATCATTGTGGATACATGTGGCCTTGGTGAATAAAACCACATGTAATTTTAAATGGTTTACATCATTGTATTGAGTTTGAATTATTTCAGATACCTGAAGTGATATTCCTATTTTGATACCACTGATGTAAAAAAAAAACAAAACAAAACAACAGCAAAAAAAAAACACATCTGTATAATCAGTGTCCAAATGGGATAGCCCCAAATATTTATAATTGCAAATTTTAAATATACATTTGGGTATCACTGTGGTACCAAGGGCTGGAATATAGGATAAGAGAACTCTGTTTACCGATTTAGGGAGACCTTTACACAATAGTGATCTACCTTGAAAAAGTGAAACACTCCAAGTGATTGCTTTGTAGATTAAAAAGCCTAAATCTGTGAAGAACCATTCTGAGTTTTATTTTTAGTCAAAATTTGCCAAGAAAGATCACTTAATATGCACTTTAGAGAATAATAGGGTTCCATAGTGGCATGATAATTGCTGTTTGTGTTCTTTGGTTATAAATGAAATCTGGCTGTGTGGATGGGCCTGCACCATGAGCAGGCTGGGTGAGGCGGGGTGGATGCTGGAGTTCTTCTGGATGGCCCAAGCTGATGTCATTTAGAGGTGATCCTCTCAACCTCTTGAAAGTTTGCATTTGCAGAATCTTGAAGTGACTAGGAAAGTGCAAATTTGTTCCAGGTTATTTAACTTACAGAGGAAATTCTTATATGCATGGAGCTTCAGTGGCAAGCCAAATAAAATCTGAAATCTAGACATTGCTAAAGTATAAATTAAATGACTTTACATTATCATTTTATTATGACAAACTAAAAAAAATAATTATTCTGCTTGCTTTCATTCTAGTTATAGAAGGTAAATTATGACTGAAGTGGAATAGGTAAATTTACATATTTTTAAATTGGAGATTGATATCAAAACCTAGCTTGAAGTAAATTTCAAAGAGATCTATGTGGGAGTGTAAAGATTTATAAGCACAATACCTAAACAATATTGATGAAGATGTCTTATAACTAAATTAAAGTATTTAATTTTTTAAATAGTATCTTTTTCTATTCTTTAATTGGAAAGAAATAAAGTGGGAAGGCACTTTCTTTGCAAGAAATACACAAGAAAACCAAAAACATTTTTTTTTTTTATAAAATCCTCCCTCAAATAATGTTGGCAATTGTGCAGAGAACACATTTGGTTTTGTGCCTATGTACTTGTGAGTGAATGAGTGTGTGTGTGTGTGTGTGTGTGTGTGTGTGTGTGTGTGTGTATGTGAGTGAAGATTATTTAGCTACATATGCTCACAGATACTCACAAAATGCTGATTCTTCACTGTCACATTTATGGATGAACTGGAAAATCTGAAATTTTGTCGCCTAATTTGTATGCTTGATCATAGCTGTCAATTACTATGCAAATAATTTTCAAAGAACATTATCATCATCATCACTTATGAGCAGGCATATTTGCAATTAATTATAGAGCAGAGATTTGTAAACATTTTCAATCTTGTACTCTTGTTTATTTCTTGAAGATCACTCATGAATGTATGTGTGATTAGTTTTGACCTTAATATAATATGATGCATACACATTAAAAATGCTTATTGCCAACTCAGTGGCTGTTAGAAATACCTTGAGTTACTTTGTGGAAATATACCTTATGGACATCAGTTTTTAACACCTTCAATTAGATCCTTGGTCCTGCTATGTCCAAGCTTCTGTAAGGTGCTGAGATTCTGATTTTTGCTCTGTCAATATTTTCCAACAGAAAATAAGACTCTTTTATTTCCCCCATGGTGTGATGAACCATTTATAACATTAAATTTGTAATTACATGTTATCACCATTGTTCCTTGATCTCAAATTGTTTTTCATCACTGTGACTAACTGCTTTCTTGTGATACCATAGACATAATGTTAGTTTTTCACATATTTCTGCTTTCATTGAAATCTGAGTGACAGAAGCTATTTGTAAATGAAACTCAGATGCCTAGATTTTGAGCATACTATCTCCAAGATCGCCCACATTTCTAGCAGAGATATTTTCATCAGAGGAAAATTGTTTTTGCCTGTATGCCATCACAACTGGCTGGAGACTCAAATAATTGTTTCACTTCTGTAAAGTTTTTTGTTTGTTTGTTTGTATTATAGATCAAACTCACAATAAGCAGGCACTTGTACTGCTCAGCTAAACCTCCTTTAAAGTTACATTTTATAAACAAGAAATGTTGAATTATTTTAATGTAAATAGCGTCTATATCTACATCTACATTGTATATTTCGCTTCTATTTATATTAAAATAATTGTAATAAAATATGAAAAATATTTAACTGTATAGTTTCTAAAGTAATATTACCATTTATGCCTGAATAACCACTTGCATTTATACTTACAGAAATCAGTACTTATTTATAGAATAATACAGCATATAATTTTAATTCCATATGTAATATCCCATGTACATTAGTAGTCAATCTTTGCACTTCTTAAATGTGAACAGATATTAGATTCTTTTATTATTCAATTAGTCTTTATTCTTTCCAATGTTTTCATATCTTTTACTACTTCTTAGAGGCAAGGGAAAGGGAATTCAGTATTTATAAATCAGAAATCTTTATGTTTATTTCATTGATTTGTCTATTCTATTTAGGAAATTTTTAAAGAAATTACCTTTCTTGTTTTAAAAAATTTTAAACATTGACCTAAGAGAGTAATTAGAGCTCATTATAATGTACGTTATAACGTTAATATTATCAGGAACAATTTACCCACCGCCTTAGGGTAGATACAAAGAAAATGGATTGATTTGTTAATTACCCATAGGGTCACTGCTATATTTATTTAACAGGAATTTCGGTAGACCTTTTTAATAAATAAATATTAATGAAGACGAGTTATGTTTTTATATAATTTCTCATGTTCATTTCTAGTATAAGAAATAAAAACACATTTTTTTTCTACAAGAACATGAGTATACATCATACAAAGATGATTCCTCCAAAAACACATTCTGCCTATTTTTTTAGTACAATATTTTCAAAGTTTGTTAGAGTTATGGCATAAAGCAAAAGGAGAGAACTGTTTCCTTTCCATTCAGAAAAAAAAAAAAAATCCAGAAAGCAGGAGACATCATTGATTTAGAAATGACATATTATTGACTGTTTGATTGATTAAAACCGTGCATGTGGACAGTACAGAGGAGGCTGGTTGAGCTCACTTGCAGTACTCGGCTCCCGTATGGTCTCTGCCAGCTGTACTTCCTCTGGCTGTAGCTCCTTGAGGCATGTTTTAATGATGCTTTGGGGGTTCAGAACTTAATTTTATATGTTAATGTGACATTTGGCCGTTCGCGTTACAGAGCTCCAGAGATGCCCATAGTCAAAAATAACTCCTGTCTCTTGCTTTGTGGACTCTCACCCTAGATAATCCACCAGTAACCACTCCTCAACAAGGCACTCCCAAATTGTTTTTTCAGATGAGATCCAAAGTTTTATTTCCATTTTCACATGAGGAATTTGCATGGAATTGAAATATCTAAGGGCTTATTTAATGACAATGGCAGGATACCATTTTCAAAGATTGTCATTTATTTCTTTGGTATTGAGGCAGTCAAGGGTATTATAAATGTTTCTTTATTAATCTAAGCTGCAAGATTGTATAACCTCTCCGTTTCCTTTAAAATTCTACTAAAGTTTGTCAGTATTATTTAAAAATATAAACCTCAGGATAATTTCCCTACAATTGTATTTAGAAAATTGTTTAAAGGAAAAACCAATAGCTTCTCTCCAGAGGAATGTGCTTAAAGACTGAAAAAATGATGTAATGTCTAGCAAAAATTTGAACAGTGTATTAAATTAATTTAAATCTTAGCTGGCTAGATTAAATACAATTTCTGGAAAATTTTTATACATTTGTTTTTTTTCTGTCCATTTCACTGTGGTGAGGTAAATTGAGATATCTTAAGGACTCGTGAATGACAAAATGTATCTAAGTACAGAATTAGGAATAAAATAAAAATTTAAGAACTATCATATCTCTATTGTACATCTTTCCTATATAAAGAACATTGTATGTAGTAAGTATATTATTTTGTTTCCTCAAAAATTTAATAGCCATACCAATAAATTGTAAGTTCCTCAACATGATCAAAATAATTGTGATTTTCAAAAAATGTGATAAGACTGATTTGTTAATGTGGTAATATGTAAGTAAATACACACTAGAAAATGACATAATATAAAGTACATTTTACTTGTATATCAAATTATACTAGCACTTTAAATATTCCAGTGTATATGTAAGCAAAAATTATTTGATGGTAAATGTCTAATGGGTATTTCATTTACTTTACATATTTGTTTTCAAACAACTTTGCTATGAAACTACTTTGTCAGAGTGCCATTTGGCTGTTTTTGCTTAATGCAGTCATAAAGAAAAAAAACTATCTTTAATGAACTCAATTTTGTGGTGGGATCTTGTGAATAGTAAAATCACTTCCTGCAAGTTTCGCTAAAAATAAATATTTTCATTTTTGCCAGCTGTTGAATGTTACATGGTTAATCATGTATGTCAATTCAGTATTCATCAGCATAGTCCTTTACCGAACCCATCATTGTGTAGACACAATCAAAATACCATTCACTCATTCATTTATTCATTCATCAATGTGACAAATATTTTTAATGCCAACTCTGAATAAGTGATAACTCACTGCTGGAATTTATAAATGAGTTCTGGTAATGGCCATTCTGGAAGCTAGAAATACCAAATGGTGAGTTTAAAAACACACTTAAATGACTGTGTTGCACTACGGAGTGGAAATTATGCCATGAGAGAATTAAATAAAGCTACTGTGCTTAGAGGAGACATTTTGTCTTAGGCTGAATATCAAGAGGGATAAGAGAAGGCAAAAACCGAACTGAACTTCAAGTAATCAGAGGTTATTAGAAAGAACATTTTTGGAGAAAGACATTATATATATATATATATATATATATATATATATATATATATATATGGAAGCATGGAAAAATACCTA
This sequence comes from Cavia porcellus, assembly GCF_034190915.1. Classification (NCBI taxonomy): domain Eukaryota; kingdom Metazoa; phylum Chordata; class Mammalia; order Rodentia; family Caviidae; genus Cavia; species Cavia porcellus. The sequence continues at coordinate 40,506,378 of NW_026947513.1, read as the reverse complement.
GTAATTTTAGAAAAATGTAGTACATCTAAAGGAGATCATGCAGGAAATATGTTAGAGCTGTAATTAGGGATGTTTGCTGCCTTTCTATACTGAATATTTTATAGGAAGAAGCTAATTCAATAGAAAAAGTCTTGTATACAGGGTCCTGTCTAGAACCATGATCCAGTGAAGCTGGGGCCAGGAGCTACAGGATGGAGGGATCACTATCATTTCGAAGGCATTTCCAGGAGTCCACATGAAAAATAATTAGGCCTTAATTGAGGAAACAGAGGAGCTAATGAAAAAAAGATCTGGATTGTAATGTTTACACTGCATAATGCTTGGACTCTGGCAACTAATTTGTTGAGAAGCATGAAGGATTAATGATTGGTTCTCAAGGCTATGGTGGTGTTAATAACAAGAAAAACAGAAGAGAGAACATGGTGAGAAGAAGGAGAAATACACTAATTTTTCTCACAGATCCATTGAATTTGAAATGGTAATGGAATATGTCTTAAAAATGTATCAGAAATAAATATAATTTTCAAAGGGAACAAAACTAGAGAGTGAAAGGTATTCAATAAAGTGATGGAAGTGGATGGATTGAGCTCAGGGAAGTGTTCAGCTCTTTGGATACGCATCAGAAAAATAATTAAGGATGTTAACATATCAACAATGAATAAAAATGAAGAGGAGCCATTGGATTAGAGATTAAGTCACTATCTGGGATCTTAAAAAGACACATTTTTATCAGTAGGGAAAGCAGTTTGCAAGGACTTGCCAATTAGTGGATAAAGAAAGAAAGAGAGGGTTTGGAGGAGCTCAGAAGTGGTGTGGTACTGGCTGTGGTGAGTTCCACAGAGATCTGCCTAGTCAGGAACGATGCCAAGCACTTCTAGCTGGAAAACTGTTCAGGGAGGGTGCAGGACAGAAACCGTGAAACCAGGAGTGCAAGCTGGGCCTTTTATCCCGAAAAAGGCAGAGGCCTCTGGCTTGGCAGGCGAGGCGGTAAGTCAGGAAGGAAACTGAAAAATGTGTGTGCGCTTCCTGTGGGGAAGAGAACTTTCAAAGTAGGTTTGGAAAGCTTCTGACTCCTGAATTCTAGGCAGGAGTATCTGCTGAGAGTGAGGATTAACGGCTGGGAAAATGGCTTTCATTCAAAAGGAGGATCGGCAGGATTTCTTATTACCAGTATGAGATTCAGTTCAGGGTTGCAATCATTTCATTTGTGTTTGTGCTTCTGGGCTTGGTGTGATGGAGTCACCACTCTCAGATGTGGCTAATTGGAGCTTACTTTGTTCCAGGCGCTGTGGCTACAGCAAAGCAAAGCAGGATCCAGAAGAGGAAAAGATGCACTTTCATAACGGGCACAGTAAGCAAACCACAAAAAGAGAGACAGAAAGAGGAGCCCTCATTGTTATTTGTTTTCAGGGTAGAGGATTTATAATAACCAACAAAAACATTACATTGCAAAAGCAGGTGTCTGTTAACACATCCTTATAAGCCCACGGGCGGGGACATTGCTGTTCAGCTAAGGCCAAAGCTGCGTGTTTCATTCAGTTCTTTAAATACAGTTTTAATACAATCATTAAAATAAAAACCGCAATACAAAAGCTGTTATTTCCAAATCAAATTCCTATGCTTATTCTAATTCCTAACAACATACCAAGTAGAAATCTTTCATTAAATAACACCACCAGGTTAAATAAGTAAAATTTCTATTTCTTCTTCTAGCATTTTAAGGGGAATTTCCCTCAAAGGACTCTGGGGCTGCAGCCTTTGTTCAAATGACTTAAAAGGGACTACATTTTTAAGACATGCATAAACCCAGGTTTTAATAATAGCTTAAAATTGGTTTAAATGAGTTCTAATTATGTTATTTTAGTATGTTCATTTTCTCACACACTACAAAACAAGTTGATCTGCCAAATAAATGAGTTTTTCTTGTTTTTGTCACCCTGCCATGGCCATCATATACTGAAAAGCATTGATTCCATTTCATTGTCCGCTCATTAATGTGGCTATTGTCCAAAAGCGCTATCAGGCTGAACCTGGTAGTCTTTAAAGTGATAAACTGAGGTTCAGGGAACATAAAAGTCTTAGAAAGTCATGCGGTCACAGAGGCAGAGTGAGAAACAGAATCTCTCTTGTTCTTTTCATTTCTAACCAGTCTAATTGCACTGTACCACTAATAGTTTAAATTACTTCGGAAAAATCAAAATTAATAATCTGTGTTGATATTTAAGTGAAGCAGACAGTATGCCAACAAATAAACCACTGGCATTTCATTGTCCAGGTTAATAAGTAAAATGTTCCCGAATTCTCTCAGGGACCACCTTTGTGAATAATATCATTAAAATATATATTTACTCAGATATCCTCAAATATGCATTTCCTGTGTGTGGCAATAATCCAGGAGTTTTAAATTGTAAAAGTGATATAATCACACAAATGGTTCTTATATCTCAGGAGATAGCATGACCTTGCAGCTCAGCTTTTTCTAGCAGTTAGAGTTTTAAACTAGTCTTGTGTGTTTAAAGTTTAGACTTTTGCGTATCTATTATAACCTGAGGTTTGATGCCCACTTATTTTTATAGTTAAACTGCCTGGTGTAAGAACCTACATCGATCCGCATACCTATGAAGATCCCAACCAAGCTGTCCATGAATTTGCCAAGGAGATAGAAGCCTCATGCATCACCATTGAAAGAGTGATCGGGGCAGGTAGGCGTGTGTCTAACCCAACCTTTAACTTCTGCTGCTGTTACAGAATGTCATATGTCTGTTCCCACTTTAATGCCAACTGTTTTTAATACTTCACAGTTGACTCACTTTGCAAGTGATGTGTGATTGATCACATTTTATTGCAGTCTTCTGACTACGTTTCTCTTAAGATTGATCATGAAGTTTCAACTCCTGTTTGCCTTTTTATTTGTCTAAGCTTTAATACTCCAAGAGTGTCAGAGCAGTTCTAGAATACGAGTTTCCAGTGAGCTTATGCCTCTTTCCTCCATTTTTCTCACAAGGTGAATTTGGTGAAGTTTGTAGTGGACGCTTGAAACTACCAGGAAAAAGAGAATTACCTGTGGCCATCAAAACCCTGAAAGTAGGCTACACTGAAAAGCAGCGCAGAGATTTCCTAGGAGAAGCGAGTATCATGGGACAGTTCGATCACCCTAACATCATCCACCTAGAAGGCGTTGTGACCAAAAGTGAGTATCCGTCCAGATTATTGTTCATTTTAACTTAATTTTTATTCATATTTTCATTATTTGATCTTACCATGAGTTCAATGTCAGAGAAAATGTATAAAGATTTTTTTAAAGCACTAAAGATATCAGCATTTTTTTTATTGACTTTTCTACTTCTTGTACTAATAAAATAGTGACTTCAAAGTATAGAGAAGCTCAACAGTTAACAGGCTTTCTGTAACCACAGCTGCCCTGTCACCTGTTAAGCAATTCGGTAGCCAGAAGTCCCTATTTTAGACATTTTAGTTCACGTATGTTAATGGCTCTAGCACCCTGAAAGAGATCTTTGATACTTAAATTTTTTGTTGTTCTTATTAAGTCTAGGTTTCACCCAGAGATATCTATAATTGTACATCTCTTTTAAATTTTGGTTAGTATATTGTAAAATTATCTGTGTAATCATTATGCACTGCAAACTGTGGCATAAGCGCCTGCCTTGTAAAGCAGGCAGTCGTGAGTTCGATCCCCAGTACCAATAAAAAGGAAAAAGACAAAAACAAAACAACAACAACAACAAAAAACAAGTACTAATAAAAATTTCAAATAAACAAATAATACATAAAAACATTTCTCCTCTAAAACTGCAAGTAGCATAGAAATAGAATAAAATGCCTCACTCCTCCTTCCCATTCCCCATCTGGACCCTCCTTAGCAGAAATTGTAAAGCTTCCCCGAAGCCTTTCTGCATTATCAACATAAATCTGTAAACAAACAGTTCTGTAAAGTCTTGTTCACTCTTGTCATTAAGCATTAGAGGATACTGTGTTATGCATTGTCTTGCATTTTTTTTATCTTTTTCTTTTTTTATCTGTACTGGGGATAGAACTTATAACCACACACTTGCAAGGCAGGTGCTTATGCCACTGAGCTAATCCCCAGCCCCAATTCACTCTTTCTCATTTAGAGGATTGTTTGCACATTGTTTTAAGTCAGTATCTAGGGCTCTAGCTAATGCCACAATTCCACAGAATGACTGCCCATGATTTAATCACACTTCTGTTTATAAGCAGTGAAGTTCTTTCCGATTTTTCACTTTTAAAAGACACTTCAATAAGTAACATTCTATACACATCTTTGAATACTAACATGACACATACTATTTTAAGTTTTTATTAGTGCTTCTTTGTAGTACATAATGCTTCATCCACTGTGGGGAATTGGTGCACATATGTAACACATCTCTATTCTATTTGTTCCCCTCCCCGTCCGTCGTTTTTTTGACCAGCATCAGATTCCTTTTTTTTTTTTTTTTTGCTCTTATAAATAATTCTAAAGTTAATTATACATACAGATTGACAGCCAGACTGACAGGCTAAAAAACATACGAAACACATAAGACAATGCACTAAGTCAAGGTACACTTTCAGATACATTGTCCATGCTGAAATCACTAGTTTTTCCTTTCTTTTCTTTCTATTGTCTATTTTGGGTTATTTTGTACTTTGTTTATATTTTGAGTTTATCATGTGGAATAAACCATGTGATTGTTAAAATAAGTTATCTGTGCAGTGTGCGTTCAAAAAAGCATGTCTAATTGTTTTCCAGTCACACAATAAAGAATTTTCTTTGAATCCATTTACTCTTTTTCACTCTTGTGCACTTTGGTTCTTTATTTCTTCTTCCCTTTCAATATAACTTTTCCTAAACTTTCTTCCAAACCTTTGTTCAGCCTCCAGTTTCTATTAATCATGTTTTGAAATATACTTGGCAAAGTACATGCACACCCCATATGTATTCAATAATGCTGTTACTCTAACCTGAATATGCTTAATGTACATTCATTATGTACATTATTTATTTACTATGTTCAATATATTTAATGTGCATTTGACTTATATGTAGTTTAATACACATTTGACTTTTTTTTGCAATAAAGAGAGCAAAGAAACATAATACCATACTTATCTAGTCTTTAAGGATTCCCAGCTCTTGGTTCATCTGCAGTGGGTTACAGATCCAGAGACTGCTCCCGTGTCCTAGGAACTGATCTGTGAGTGGCTGATTGAAATTTTGAATCAGCCTGTATTAATGAATGATTGCTGTCTCGCACTTTGAGGACACACGATTCTCCAGTTAAGATGCTCCTTGTCCAGTGTAATAAAGACACAGAGTAACCTGTAAGAACTCTAAATGCAGAAATGTTCTCTCCTCAAGTTGAATGTGTGCCCATTATTTTCCCATCAAGGACCTTGCTGGAATGAAAAGGACATTCTGACAAAAGAGTAGGAAAAAAAAAAAATAAGTTGCTAAACAAAGGTGGGAAACAGAGACAAAAAAAGAGGCAGGCAGAAGACAATAAAAACATCATAATTTTTGAAAGAAATAAAAAGTATGCTACAACATTTATATCTTGTGGTAAGTGTTTGGTAATATTTCAGATAAGATAGGATGTCACAAGTATGGTCACAGGTCCAATAAAATAAAACGCAGATTAAGTTCAGCTGCCTGCTGTTTGCACAGAAGCTCCTGAAGGGAGGTGTGAGGTGGGGGGGTGGGGGGTGTCAGGGCAGCAGCTCGCAGCTCTGCACTCCCCAGCCTGGGAAGCTACTGCAGGAGAGCCGGGCCAGCAGTTCCAGGCCAGCCTAGGAAACTGAGATCCCTTCAAAGACAGCAGCAGCAACACCAGAAATTTCAAAGATGCAATATGTTCATTTCCTATATAAGAATCTTGTCGGGTAATATAAAATATAGTTCTTAGAGTACTCGTAATAAATGTAAACAAAAATTTGATACACTTTATGTCTTCATTTCTACTTTTACCTGACTTCTAAATTTAACTTCCTAAATATAAACTCTCACTGGCCTTCCCATTACCCAGAGTAAGTATACATTGATAGGCAGCTGGTCTGCTTGCTGGGATGGGTTAAGATGTGATATTTAGCGCTGTTGGATCACCATTACTGTCATGGAAGCCCACCTTATGTACTGATCAAGAGCAAGAACATGAATCTAGTGACCGTATTGTAATTTGGTTTTGCTCTACGCTCTTGTGTGGTTTGGCAAAACTGAAACATTCCAAACTTTAATTTTCTCATCATTTTGTTACCGTAGTGATAGTACGAATTGATACAGGTAAATTTACAACATGAATGGAACGGGTTGAGTAGCAGCAATTATATAGTTAATTATATTGTAAACGAACTGTCTTCACATGCTAAGGTCTACTTTATATCTATATTATTTTTAATCTTGTCAGTGTACCTTGTAGTTTGCTTGCCTGAGTTGCCTCTTACTCTGAAATTTACCCTCTCATGGTCATCACCTTTTCTTGTCAGTTCCTTCAAACCCTTTCACATTCTATCCACCCCGTGCCACGGTTGCTCATCACATTGTCTGAAGTAAGTGTGCATTCCTGAGTGCTGAGCAGAAGAGTCTTTGTAAGCTATCATGTTCTTTCTTTCAGTTAAAAGGTCTTATTCAAATCAAAGTTCTTAATTTTATAATCATTTGCATATGTTTTTCAGCTCCTTAGCTAAACAATGTATTTTTTGAAGAGCTAGTTAATGCCCTAAATATTTATGTAAATGTGTTATAAATCTATGCCAGCCCATGGGTAGCTTACATTAAATGTCTTGAGCCTCAATATCAGACAAAAACATCCACCTTAAAGAATACTCATAGAAATTAAATTAAAATGTCTGTGAGGTATGTATGAACAAAATCTCAGACAATTACATTACTAAATAAGTGTATATTTTAATTGATTTCAGTGAATGTATCATATAACAATAAATGTATCCAAATACACAGCTAGTATATGTTTACATTTATAGGCTCTTGAGTTATTACATTAGAGATCATATTTTATGTCTGAACACTAACTGAGCTGAACCAAGAAAACTTCTCATATGAAGCAGTTGAAACCTTTTGTTTTCAGAAGCTGGTTTTTATAGAAAAATGATCATATGTAGAATGTGTATATTCTGCTCTAAAATGCTACTATGTTTGGAAAGATATTTTTCGTTTTCCAATATTCTATTCAAGTATTCCATTTGAAGTTGCTGTCCACCATAAGGCTACACATACAAGCAGAGCAAAATGTAAATCCTTAAACTATATGTCTATGTTTTGAACTTTTTTGCCTACGTGAATTGACACTATACCATCCCTTTTGAAATGTGTCTCTTGATGTTCAGTTTAGGAAACCTTCAACTTACTTTTAATTTACCGTGTCACAACTTACTTTATTTGTGTCCTTAATTTCACGCTCTCTGATCTGATGCTAATTTATTCAGCAATTATTCTCTACCCACAGCACACAGATAATGAGACATAAGTGCAACCGAATCTTGTGATTTTTCTGATTGAAGCTGAGTTGGGGAGTCTGAGGTAGCACCCCTCCATGGGTGGTGTCACTCAGAGCTGGGTCTGTCCTGTAGCTGCCTTCCATGTGAGACATGCGCCCCATGCAGAGTCCTTCTGTGACTTGTTGTGAGAGAGGATGCATCATAAATAGATACACAGATATAGTCTAGAGAAGTTTCTTGACAAAGTATAAAACCCACAGATCCTGGCTTAATTGACTCATTTGCAATGCAAGACACTGTAGTGAAATGTACACAGTGCCAAATTTTTACTATTTAATGAGATTCAGAAAAACCTAAAAGGAGAAAAAATTAGTAATTTTCCCATTGCAATGTTCTTCGTTCTTCAAGATTTTTTTCTACCAGTGAAAAATTACCCAAATGGACTAAAGAAATGTTTCTACTGTCTTATAATTATTCATAACTTTATTTCTTAATTGAGAATAATGTACAAATGAGCTCATTCCTCTTATAAAATTAATATATTTATATAAATTACAGGAGTCTCTTTCTTTCTGTCCATGATGATTACACATTTAATGAAAATTGATTGCTTATATCCCCAGAAAAGCTTGACTTACTATGCATTTATAATTACCTTGAAAATATTTTATTTATTGTCTTACAAGGTTATTTTCTTTTTAAGGATCTTATTGTACTTTAGTGCTGTTGTAATAGTCTTAACCCAGTCTTCCCACTGTGCCCCTTTCCAAGTTTGGTCTGCTCCATATACACTGTCTTCATTTATATTTAACAAAATACTTTCCTGTCATGTTTCATTACCAAAATAGCAAAAAAATAAAAAATAAAAAATAAGAAAAAGACCCCTGACCCAAATGCATATCTTTGATAGTTAACCCGATGTACTGCAATTTGCACACACCTCCACTGTTCACTATTTTTTTCCTGCTTAGTTCTGGTCCTGTCCTTCTCAGCCCCTTTACTCAGCTCTAGCTCACCCTCTCCACTTGCAAGTTCACCTGCAGGTTTATTTGCACATGACCTTCCTCATGACATGAGAGCCATTTATCTCTGTTTTTTTCTTCAATCTTAAATATCTACATGGTAGTGAACGTGCATTCCATAATCTGGACTAGTTAATAAAACCCAGCTCCTAGGACTGTACTAGAATACCAGCTTCAGAGAGCAGACTTCAAAAGTCAAAAGACCTTGTTTGAGTGTGCTAGCTCAGGGCCCAGCGTATTTCACATATTTGTTCAATGATCGAAATTTCAGCCAAAGGCAGTTTTAAAAATGGTCGCAGCATTTCTCTGTACTTTGTTAGGCTGTGGGTTACTTCGTAGTTACATCTACATACATTTTGACACAATAAGCTCCTTGAAGCCAATATAGATGTGTAGGCCCCTTGTATCTATCGTGAATACATTAGCTAATTTTTTTTAAAAGACATGAGAGAAGTTAAATGAGTAAATGACCAAATTGGAGTTATAAAATATTTAAAGGAGCTAAAAGGACATCATTTCTATTTAATTTTAAAAACTTTGTTCTATGAATCCATGGACTTCTAAGAAAAAAGTAAGAATTCTCTGGGAGTACATTACCCTAGTATCTTTTCACAGAATCTGGCATATGTAAGTCATACACTACTCATTAGCTTTGGTTTGGGAATTGATTACACTGTTTTTCACTGTGTTGTGTTGTGTCTAAATGAACCGTTTGCTGGTAGCTCTAAGTGGTTTCATGTGTTTACTGGTGAACTAATGGTTTCAGAAAATCAGATCGTAAAAATGCAAATAAAATAAGTCCAAATTTGACTGTAACTCTTGTGATGTAACCTTGTTTAATGTTTCTCAAAATTGAATGTGCCTTGGGGGATATGGCTAACCTGCAGAATCTGCTCCAATCAATCCAACTGGAAAAGGGATTTTACATTTCCAACAAGCCCCTACCTCTGCTGCTTGGCAGGGTCCCTACTCTGAGAAGCAGGGGCTGGATCAGTGATTCTCCTTTGCCCCAGGTGACCTTACAATTCCATGTAAAACGGATTGCATCACCAGAAGAAACATACCCTCCTCTTCCAGGGATATGTTAGCACCAAAAGCTTGCACAGCGAGAAAACAAATTCATTTATTTAAATTTATGGTAAGAAAACAATACCACAAGATCTAGCATCTTAATACTTTTTGAAAATTATGCAATGTATTATTGCAAACTCTGAGCACAAAGTTTTAAGACAGAGCTCTAAAATTTTTCATCTTTCATACCTGCATCTTTATATTCATTGAACAGCAACCAGCATTTTCTTGTTCCCTCAGCCCAAGTTTGTTCTGCTTCCGTAGTGTTAACCATTTCAGAGACTCCTTAGAGGGAAATCTGAAATCATTTCACAATAACTTGTCTGGAGATTTGTACAGTACCTTGTGAAGCCCATATGGAAGAAAAGAATGTGCTGAACTCCTATTAAATTTGTCATTAGTTGTTAATAGTTTGGTATGACATGGTCTGTACTAAATCTGCTTTAACAAAAAGGGAATATTTGAGATTCTTTAAATAAAATGTAAAACAACTATTTTGAACTTATGGACATCATAATATGAGTCAAACAATAGTATTTAGATTCTAAGTTTTGCATTTTCTGTGCCTTATTTTATCAACCAAAATAATATTGAAAATTTCTGAGCCCTACTTTCTCTGAAAAGTATACATTGTTACATTATTTTAAAGTAATTAAATTAAATATAGTGCCTTATAAATGTAAATAATAAATCAATAAACTGGAACTCGTTTATGTTTATCAGGAATAAAAGGTGAATTCCAAAAATAATGTATTTCTACTTCACAGATTCTGGGCTCTCTATAAATAATACAAAGTAATGTAAAAACTATTCTATGATTAAAATCATGTTTTGACATGCCTTATGAGCCTTTTTATGTTTTTTGATAACACACTTTCAAAATTATTGGCAGATCTCGTCTTTGTCTGTACTTTTAGCTGGATAATGGAAAATGATTTACACAGTTTTATTGAATTTACCAGGGTTGGAGTAAGCTACATTAATTATTGCCAGTGTCATTCTTGCGGGCTGGCAGGAACTGAGACAAACCATAAGCCAAACTAAATGTGATTAGCATTAAAATGATTCAAGCATGAGAAATAATGGAATGGGTTCTGAAAAGATCCTACCTGTTTGAAAACATTTGTTTGAATTGTTTTTCCCTCATCATCTAAAGTACCAAAGGTTTTTAAATGTCCCTATCATATTTCCCAAATAACATTTTGATTTTTGACATTGCAACCATAAATAATCTGACTTTTTAGAGTAGGTAATTTTAAATTTTGTTTGTTAAAAAACAAACAAACGAACAAACAAACACACCTCAGAGAATGACCACCAGGTGCCTAGCTCCTTGAAAAGTAATCACTTTTCTTTCCAAATGTGAATTACTCAGTGATACCAAGTTTTCTGATCGATGCATTCTCTTTAGAGTACAGATTCTGTCTTCTGAATTCCGTGAACTTGGGTTGAATATGATACAGACTTACCCAGGACAGACAGATTTTCACTTAGGAATTCTTTGAAAATCCTTCCTGTCAGTCCTGAGAGAAGCTGTAGTAAGTATGGTTGCTCTCTGCAAATTGACCAAACTCAGATCAATGAGTAAAAATCAAACAAAACAGAAAAGAATAGACCCAATAAAAACAAAACAATGAATGCAATATAAGACTTCAAAACAAGATAATGGTATATTCAAAATGGCTACCATAATATACTTTGTTATGTTTGAAATAGCTGCCCATCCCATCAGATATAATAAAATCAAACAAGAAAAAAGAGAATAAAACCCAACCAAATGAAACAATGAGAATGAGATAATAGGTAATTAATGATGGCTACCCCTTCAGAAGGAGATTCCCTATTGAAGCTACATTGCATAGTGTTGTCCTCTGAATAGATGATCAGACTACTGGCTTTAGACCTGCAAAGTCAGTGAAACACTAACCGCTACAAGCATTAAAATGTAAAATCAACAGCTATCATCACAGCCTGTTTCTCCAGACCAGCTGATCACTTACTGGGCACAGAGGGACACCTAGCTCTTCTTGTATCACAGCCCACCTGGGTCTCTCCCAGCAGCCTGCACATGACACCAACTCACCTGGTGGGCTTGGCTTCCTGTTGGCTTCTTGTTCTCCACCCCTGCAGTCCACAAATGATACCAGCTCATGAGAAAGGGCATCTAGCTCTTTTCCATGCTTGACACCAGCTTGTTCAATTATGGCAAGTTTGAGGCCAGCCAGTATTTCATACTGAAACCAGTCTCAAAACTAACTAAATAAATGAATAAATAAATACTTCTTCACCTTACCTCTTGATTTAAAAAAGAAAAATTGTGAAACTCAGCATATTTGAGCTCCGTGAGTTCCTCCACGGTGGGACGTCTGGGTGTATAGCCTCATCCTGCTTGACCTCCAGTGTCCTCCTGCTCTGAGGTCTGGGTCAGCTGGTGGCCCCAAGCCAAGCTCTATGTGAGACATTTGCCTTGCATACTCATCTCCACATATGTCAAGTGAATCTCCCCAGGCCAGCTTCTCTGTGACTTTTATCAACTCTGGAAAATACTAAGAAAGTGTGTCTGCCTCTGTAATATTCCAGTCAAATAATTATCTTTCCATTGTTTTAAAAGATAATTATTCTGTGTGAAATTAGAGTCTTCAATCAGTATTCTAATGAGTGGGTTTTTAGTGATCTTGAAATGAAAAATTCTTTTTCTTCCTGCTTATGTCTTTCTCATTTATAACTGCACTTTGACACACATGGTAAGTCTAAATATTCAAGCTCTAATTCTGTGTCCTGCATCAGTTCTCCAGTAAACACAGATACCTATCCATAGAATGTAGCTAAGTTTATTATAATGCATTTTAGGATTGTGTGGGCTTCATTTCCCATCATAGTATTAAAAGTTAAATAATGGACTTAGCTTATACATTAGGAGAGCTGCCAGACAGCAGCTCTCCTAATTTTTTCATATATCAAAATAGTTTATTTGTTCTGTTTCTGAGGCAGGGTTTCACTGCATAGTTCAGGCCATCCTTGAACTAATTATGTAGTCCAGACTGGCCTTTAACTTTGGCAATCCTCCTGCCTTAGCTTTCTTTCTTTCTTTTTTTTTTTTTTTCTGTCTTTTTAAGACGGTGTCACCATGCAGTTCTGGCTGGACTGGAACTCACTTAGTAGCCCAGTCTGGTCTCAAATTTGGAACAATCCAGCTGACTCAGCCTCCCCAGTGCTGGGATTACAAGCATGTGCACTACACCCTGCTCAAAATAATTTAAATTAATGCTTACATTTTACATATTATCTTTTTATTACAATTAAGTGTTGTATATTAAAATGTAATGAAATTTATATAGAATATTAAAACTATAAACCGTGTTTTAGATACTTGCTCATATATCACGAGGTTTAGATTGTGCATTTCTCCTATGTTGTAGACAGTATATGTACAGCGTGTCACAATTCTATAAGGGGTAAGATATTACTTATACTCTTAATCAATTTACATTTGACAAGGACCTTAAACCATGGGTCAAAGTTGGTCAAATTGTAAAATAATAAATAAGTCATGCAACAAATTCTAGATGGAAGAAGCTCCTTGAATATCTTTGATTAACTGTATGGCTTTGTGGATACTCACAGCAATCTTGGGTATGAGCTGTTACTCTACACAATTCACAGATGAAAAGACTGAGGCCACAGAAGGACTTATCCAAGATCACGTGACTATATATATATATATAGAGAGAGAGAGAGAGAGAGAAAGAGAGAGAGAGAGAGAGAGAGAGAGAGAGAGAGAGAGAGAGTCAGGGTTCTGTACAGAAACCAAAGGAATAGCTTCTTATGCAAGATTTGGAACTCTGGTAGTGATTCACAGTGTTACAGACATATGAGAGGGAACCTGTTAGGGACTTGGGCTCATGTGATTGCAGCTGCTGAAGAGTCCCAGGAAGGTAGGGAGTTACTGGTAGCCTGGCTCAGTCCAAGTCAGAAGGCCTCAGAACCAGGAAGGCGGTTTAAGGCTGGAAGCCTGGGAACCTTGAGGAGAAGGAGCTCAAAGTTCAAAGGCTGCTCATCCCAGATTTCTGTTTACCAAGTCATCAAGTAGAGATCTATGGCAGGAAAAACAAATACACATTTTATGTGGTATTCTCTGGGCCACTGGCCATTTGGGTATATAGTCCACAACATGGACAGATTCCCCCACAGGTGAGACCCATACACTAACCTCTGAAATCACTCTTGCAGTCACACCCGATATATTACTTTTCCAGTTTCCTAGGTATTTCATAATCCAGTCAAATCTAGACCTAGCACTAATTATCACAAGGAGTGATTGCTCCAATGTTGAACACCAAGCAGTATGGCCTGCTGACCTCTGTGCTGCTCTTCTGTGTTGAACAGGAAAGCTGGAAAACCTCTCCCATCAGAAGTAACGGTTTCTAGGGAAATTTTCACATTGAAAGGAAAGCAAGAATAACACTTTGAGCAATGAAATGAACAAGGTTGACAGAGATAGTTAGAAGGAATCATGGGCCCATGTGCATTTAGGTAGGAAAGCACAACATAAATTCAAGAGGTCATAAACAGCACAGTTAGGGCAGAATTTTAGTCATCTGACACACAGGTGACTGTGTTCCAGGTATTTGGCTGGATATTATTTGATGCATTATATCATTGCCTCCATTACAACAGAATTTGACTCTAAACTCTTTCTATTCAGCATGTCCTGATGGCAGATGCGTGTGTTCATTTATATCTGTTTGTTTTGTCTGCCTGTCGCTAACCCTGTAATGATTTTTCTCATTGGACCAATTCATTCACTGGAGCTATCATCATGTCAAGAATTTACTTGCTATTGGAGGACATTTTAAAAACATGAATGTGCATATACATTCATAAATATGTCTATACATTTTTAAATGTGGACACTAATGCAAACTTCTCCTAAACTTATTCTATATAAATGTGAATTCAAAGAGCAGTACATTCTGATCTTATTTTATGGCAATGTGTTTTCTTTTCAGGCAAACCAGTGATGATAGTGACAGAGTACATGGAGAATGGCTCTTTAGATACATTTTTAAAGGTGAGAGTTGAAAATAGTTTAGTTTTTCAGAATATTGTGTACCTATTGATCATAATATTGAGGTTAAATCGGATCAATGTTAAAGCCATATTTTTAAATAGGATAGATCATATTACAGTAAAAAAATTGTATTCCAAAATTCACTGTGGTTTGTAGTGTCCAAAAATTTAAACAAATCCAAATTACATGACCCTGTCCAGTATTTTTGTTTAGGTATATGCTAATTTGAAAAACAGAAAGTAGGAATGAAGAAAGAAAGTGAAGGGAATTAGGAAGAGAGGGAAAGGAAAATAAAGAAAGGGAAAAGAGAAGATTTACAGTAACAGTGTCCTTAAGGTCCTTGCAAACCCTTCCTGAAGGCACAGCAGTCTGCATGTGCTCATAATGGATGTGAGGACCAGACGCCAACACAGTAGTCCTGTGGCAAGAGACGACAGCCAGGACCAACAGATCTAAGTTTCAGGAAAGATTTTGTTTGTTTTTACATGCACATTCCCAAGTTTTAAGTATGGGTAACTAATACTTTTAGAAAATAGCTTCTTGGACACAATGTAGCACATCTACGTCTGATTAAACCTAGAATGGATAGCTGCTTGTGACTTCAATTTCATGATTAGTGGCGCTGATTAGAAAGAGTGATGATACGATCTGAGGATTGTTTTTAGGGGCCATGCAATAAATATGAAAGTTCCTAAGTGAGCTGAATTTCCTTTCCAGTCTGCACACTCCACTAGACTGATTCATGTTTTCAAGTTTTCCAGTCTCTAATGTCATACCACTCCTTTGTTTCTGAATAACCATCAGTCTAACATTATGAGGCCATGTGACTCCACTAAATTCAACACCTTTGACAGAAAGCACCGTCTCCTGGATTGCTAACATCTTCCTGGCCTGGCTCAGCCATCCTTTCTCCACCTGCTGCTCCTTTATCTATCTCTGGACACATCATGCGTTACCCACTGTCCAGCTAGCTTTTTTTAAATCACCGCCAAGTATCTGCACATTAACTTAGGCTGGAGTAATGAGCAGATCCCCCCATGATTCAGAGTGAAGGATTTACAATTAAAAAAGTGAATGAATAAGGCAACCAAATGAGATGTTTGACAAGGACTCTCAAAACCTTTATCCGCTGTGAATGGAAGACTATCAGCTAACGATACAGCTTTCTAATATTGTCCATTTGCCTTCAGTTAGAAATTGCATGTGGGTCTGATGGATGATAATGTTCATTTAGATACTGAAAGAAAAGCCTTTCATATTTCCTCTGGTGCTCGCTGTTGCTAGACTAAGTTCTTCTGCATTGTCCTTACAGAAGAACGATGGGCAGTTCACTGTGATTCAGCTTGTGGGCATGCTGAGAGGCATCGCAGCAGGAATGAAGTACCTCTCAGACATGGGCTATGTGCACAGAGACCTCGCCGCCAGGAACATTTTAATCAACAGTAACCTCGTGTGCAAAGTGTCTGACTTTGGACTTTCCAGGGTACTGGAAGATGATGCTGAGGCGGCCTACACCACAAGGGTAAGATCGAATAGAATGCATTTCTGATACAGAGACTGCAAGCATTTGATTTTTAAAGATTCTTTTTTCCGTACAGAATGTCAAACTCGTGACCTCACACTTGCCAGGCATATGCTGTGCTTCAGAGCTCTATCCCTGGCCTGATTTCTAAAGATTTTAGAGGAAATAATGAAAAGGGCATTCCTTTAACAAAGCCAGGAGAAGACTGACCATATGAGAGAGAAAAATAAAAAATCCAGTACTTTTAGGTATCTGCAAAAGCAAATATTACATTTTAATAAGGGAAATATTCACCATCTGAGTCTCAATATTTTAATTAAAAATATTAAAAATAGAAAGTCTGAATTCATAATGGCCACAACAATGTGAAATACAAAATATGAGGATAAAAACATAAGGACAGAATCTCCTATACTAACACGTGTAGAAGTACACATACACGTGTGAGTATCAACATATGTAGCCTTGGTTGATAATTTAAACTATCTTTATTGTACTGTCTTGAAATGTAACAGATACCAGGATCACACTTTTTAAAGATTTACACTGTGGAAGAAAGACCTATCCTTTTTTAAAATAATGAATTTACTGGAGATGTTGCAATAGCTAATTTTGTTAATAGCAGGAAAACTACATATATGGAAAACTGTTCACTAACTCAGTGCTGTAATTAGCATAAATCAACACGTTTTTCCCCCAACAAAGTGATGTTTCATGAATTGATTGGGTAAATAGCTGAAAATTTGTCCTGTAGAAAACTCCATACAACATAATATTGTACTATTTCAATTTTGAATCCCTTAAAATACACAACATTTGTATAATTATAAATATGTTGAATCTCATCAAGTTAGATTCCCTCTGTATCTAAACTCCTTTGTGAGGACTGAGATTTATCATGTCTTTCACTTCCAAGTTGGTTTCAATACAGAGGAACATTTTTGTCATCTAGGTGTCTCAAGCTGTATATCACATGCATTCTTAGTTTATTTAACATTTCAAAATTACATCTGTAGACAGTGTAAAAGTAAGTTCTTTAACTGGTTTTAAGGGGGTATTTACATTGTTTCTGTGTAATTCATAAATATTTGGGGGGGTGTACTGTGCTGAAGGTCAAGAGTAGTTAATCAAAGCAAACAAAGCTTTCAAAGGCCTGCCTACCGCATCAGAACATTAATTGATGGGGTATCTGTCCTCTTCTAGACCTCACTCTAAGTGTCACTATTTGCATTAAATGAGACTTCATTTAAGAATTCTCCTGGTATTAGAGTTCACTTGCTATACGTGGCCTAAGCAAGATTGAAGTTATAGAAAAGTCTATTGCTAGTTTGGTCCTTGGTATCTCAGTTAAGTGCAAAAAAGTAAATTTTTCAGGGACTGAGTCCGTGTGTCATCCTGTAGATTTGGATGGAGAGGCAAAGACCCCAAGCCTTTCCCAAGGCAATGTCTCTAAAATGTGCCATGGCAAACTGAAGAAAATCTCCATGGTGAGCAGATAATGGACCTCTGAGTAACATGAATGACACAGTGATCAGAGGACCACGAGAAACACAGAAGGCTGAAGTTCCATCTAATCAGACAGCCACACTTCTAAGCAGGATTTAGCTGTACTTTTTAAACGATCATAACATCCTGCATACTGAGACCTCTTGATGTGGTCTTGGCTATGAATTCTTCATTGACAAAACAAAAGTTTCAGGAAAGTCTTTTTTTTAAAGTTCCTTCAATTATTTGTTATAATTCAAATAACTGAAACAAATTCAACTCCTTCCTCTCCAAGTTTGAAACATGACATGAAACTGTAATTTCTTCACATATCTTAAAAGTTTGGTTCATGACAGCAGCTTATACGAATTAAGTTATGCTTTTCCTATAAAATACAAAGACCTTTGGTCATCTTTTTAGAAGAAACTCTCCCTCTGTCTCTGTCTCTCTAATCTATAGCTGCTTATAGATGGAATATTTATTTGTCTGCTTATGTGTTCCTGTTTTTAGACATTAAGAAGAAAAATAATATGCCCTGCCTGAAACTGGCAGATATTGTACTGTGTAAAGAAAAATTAATATTATAGCAAATTTCTCCCCCATAATCCAAGTTTGATAATTTTTAATTTGATTGAATTATACAAAGTATGCATCTTAGCCAACAGAAAGAAATGTGCCATCAAAAAAGATAAGAAAGGTCAGGGACACAGCTCAGTGCCACAGTGCCTCCTTGTTAAGTGTGAGGTTGTAAGTTCAGTTCTCAGTACCAAAAAAGAAAAAGAAAAGAAAAAAAGAAAATCAAGTTTCAAAGAAAGAATGTAGAGGAAAGGTATAACTAAGTTTTTGACATACCAGATATTTCTGCCCGTTAACTATTAAACTGCTTAGGGTTACACTTAGCAACCCAGACTTCTACTTACATTTCTATGTTTAAAAAGAAAAAAAAAAAAAAAAAAAAAAAGATTAAAAAGCATGCAGGGAACGTGAATCCCTACTCCCAGTTAGGAAACCCTGGGAGTGCACCTTATTGATTCACTTGACTGCCTGCTTGCCTCTGCTTAGAGCTGCCTTCCTGAGGACTGTAATTGAGATGTGGGTCCTGTGTGTGTTCCAGGAGTCAAACAGAATTTAAACTAGAAACATGCGGACAGCCAATTAGTAGTTAGTCTACAAGTGCTTATGGGCTGGGAGATGTGAAGAGACTGCACGCTGTCAAACACATTCACTTAAAAATGCAACATCTCTTTCTAGATCTTTTCATGAGACAGCACATTTCCCTAGATACGCTGCAAGTATGTAAGGGTTTGAAATATTCTTTTTCAATTTTAGGGAGGCAAAATTCCAATCAGATGGACTGCCCCAGAGGCCATAGCTTTCCGAAAGTTCACCTCAGCCAGCGATGTCTGGAGCTACGGCATCGTGATGTGGGAAGTGGTATCCTACGGAGAGAGACCTTACTGGGAGATGACCAACCAAGATGTGAGTACGCGGCCGCTCTGCCTCACACTACAAGGGAAGCATTTTGTCCTCTGACCAGACACTTACCTGGTTTTCATAACTAAGAAATGACAGTTTCTTGAAAACATGAAATGCTTCGCTTACTGCGTGGTGTTTTGTTATTGTTGAAGTAGGCTTTTTGCAGAAGCTGTAAATGAGTTAATACAAAGGAACTTATGGGGCAGTCACTTAAAAACTCTGTCCCGTGCCAATGAGTCATATCTGTATTATAGGATACTTCACCACTTTTTGTCTATATCATTCTCAAAGATGAAAAAGGAGCCATCAAAGAACAATCCTGAAAAAGTTTTACGATTTACATTTGATAAAGGCTTCTCTACTATGCCAAACCGAAAGGATGAACAATATTAATAGTGGATGTTCTTAGAAGATAAAAAGGCACAGTATGTGTTTCTTTAAATTCCAAATTGTAAGAAGGGTCGTATTTTGTATTTAATTTGGTGGAGGAAAACAAATTTATTTATTTCACAATAGAAAAGTAATTTCTTCTTGGAATAATAAAATCTTAATATCAAAGGAACCATGAAGTAGTCTACTACTCAAATTCCAGAGATTTATGATGTGAGGCCTGGCACACAATACATACTTTTGGATTATTGAAAACTGATAACTTTTCTTTCAAACAGCAACAATTATAAAAGTAGCTGGTGTGAACTAAGCACTATATTAAGTGTTCTAGCCTGGTAGTTCATTAGTTCTGGGTAACGCCAGTATATTGAACTATCTTAATTCAATAGTGTACTTACCTGAATCATTGACTTTTTTTTCTCCAATTATTTCTTTCATCCGTATCCTATGATAGCTCTTTCCTGTGTGTGTCTTCAGGGGTTATTAGAGAGATACCTTAGCTGAATGTCATTGAAACCGCAATCCCAAGCCTGTAATTAACCCTTATTTTTTTGATATAAAAACTCATCTGTATTTCAAGGTGTTTTCCATAATTGCAGAGCCAGCTGGATGCAAACTACGTACATTAGGAATGAAGGATCACATTTTTAAAATCTCCTCCTCTTCCTCCTCCTCTCTCTAGTCTGCATCTGGGTTTTGCAGAATTGGTCTGAATGGAGAGTTAGAAAGGAAGGAGAGCTATTTCCTAGTGTTGGTCAGTGGACACTTCTTTTCTAGGAGGGCACACATTGGAGTGCTTGCAGGGCTCCTGGTGAAATGCTCCATGAGGCCCATCTGGAGGATGCTCCCCAGCTCCTCTCCCTGTCCCTTCACACACACAACCCCCTTCACACCCATACTACCACTGCTCAGGTCCCCACCTGATATCCTGAGGGACCGCATTTGTGTAGGATGCTTCCCAGGGAAGCCTCTTTTGTAACTGCTGTCATAGGCTCCCCAACTCATCTACCTTCTCCAAGTTTTGAGATAAGAGGCCAGGATCACAGCGCTGATTTAGTCTTGAACATCTCTCCATAGCTTGTTCTCTGGTAGCAACAGGAGTCACCTGAAACCCCTCCACTTGGTGACCTTGGAGCCCATCTTGGGTGGAGAAGGGAAGTGGTCATCTGTGTCTCTGCTGTTCCCAGGAGCAGTACCTGCTGTCTTCAGCTGATGTTGGTGTTAGGGCAGGATTTTACTTTACCCAAGGATCTTCCAGAGCTGGGCATGGGCACTCTGGCTAGGCTGAGATTGGAAGAGCTCAAATTGAAGGTCAACCTGAGTAATTTACTGAGTTAGCAAAACCCTCTCGAAATTTAAAAATAAGTAAATAAAGGGCTGGGGAGGGAGCTCAGTTAGACGAGCTTCAGTTCAATCCCCATTACTGAAAAAAAAAATCATTCAATCCCTGTTATATAAATGCATCTTTTGGGGACCTGGTCAAGATCCCCAATCTTCCAAATGAGTGTATGGCTTAGACAAATAAATGAGATCAGTGGTATGATTTTAGGGCTCCAGGACGATCAAAACACTCTAGCGTAGTTCGAGACTCTGGGAGCTGAGATAAAATCTTCTCTGTGTGGCCCATATTTATTAAGGTATTCAAAAAATGAGATGGGATACTGAGGAAAGGCCAGGATCTGAGAAGGACCTGGAGGGTCACCTTAATGGCTTCTCCAAGTGGTATTCTATGACAATTTCACAGAACTATCTTATCTCCAAGATAGCAATTGTGGTAGGAAATAGACAGCAGGAGTGAGTGGCTGAGTATCATGTTAATCGGGTTGCAGCCAGGTGTCCTCACTGTGGCCTTACCTTGCACTTTGGGACAGGGCTTTGTTCTCTGGTTGGCCATGCCCTGGCCATGCCGCAGCCCTGCACATGTGTACAATTTCCAGCTTCAAAGGCTCCCAACATGCATCAATGTATGTATAGTTACTTGGAGATAGTATATGTGTATAGTTATATTCATGTGTATATAACTATATGCATTCATATATCCATATATATATTAACTTTGTATTTAAATAACCCTGTAGAGAAGTGATGTTAAGTTACTCTTGTCTTACAGTGAAGAAGCTGAGTCTTAGAAAAGTTAAATGGCACACATGGTGGTCTATCCCTCTAATCCCAGCACTTGGGAGGCAGACTCAGGAGGATCACCATGAATTCAAGGCTAGCCTGGCTTTCATAGTGAATTCAATGCCAGACTGAACTGCATAGCAAAACTCTGTAGCAAAAGAAAAATAAAACAAGTTAAACCTAAATGACTTTATTAAGGTCTCAAAAATAATACAAGTTATTCCAAAAATTTTAACTTAGTTCACCAACTTTTTTTTTTTTTTTAATCTAACCACTACACTGTCTCCTAATTGTATGAAATACGAAATTCAGTATATAATGACTATTTTGGATTTGATCTGGCTAGGACTAAGATCGATCTACTCCTCTCTTTTCTGATCAATGCCAAACAATTACAAGTAATACAGGCTACTACATAATTTGGCTTCTAAGGTCACTTGAAGGTCATTTCAATGTCATTATCCTATTCAATTTTCATGGCAAGTTTTACTTTTTTTTTTTATTGAACCTAATGCCTTTGTACTGAACTATATACGCAGCCATTTTATTTTATTTTATTTTATTTTATTTTAAGTTTTATAATTTTCACATAGAGTCTCACTAAATTGCTAAGCTGTCCAAGATGGGCTTAAACTTTCAATCCTCCTGCCTCAGCCTTCAAGAGTACTGGGATTAGAGGAGTGTGCCCCCATCCCTTAACTGCCTCACTAATTCCCACTCACCCTTGACATATTTTGAGTTCTGCTTCTGTCATTTAGAATCGTATGACTTTGTGGATTGTGTAGCAATCATCCCATTACCCACAGTCATCCCGGATATAATTTGTATCTGTAGCAGATAAAGTACATATTAAAACAGCACAGGGCCAGGCAAGTGTCCCTGAGCTCTGGTGACTGCTCAGCAACCTGTAGCTTCCCTGATGTCTCTACACCCTCTGTAATAATTCTGTTCTTTCCTCTTTAGTTTTTAATTTCATTTATTTAATGCTTAGTAGCGTTTTTGACATGGTAGTACCATCCATTATTGCTCTCATAAGTGCTATATTTATTATTATTTCTTTTTTTCTAAAAGTTTTTTCTGACTTCATCCATTTTAGTGTGTTGATAACTTTAATTTCTAAAGAACTAAATAACTTTATTTTAATTTGTTAGTAAAACGCAACAGAATGCTGATTTAATACAGTGAGGGGGGAGAAAGTAGTATCATTACCAGATTTGACTAGGTTTTCCAAGGACATAGATGAAGTTTATGCAAAATGAGTATATAATTACAGATCTCTCTGTAATGTTTTCTTTTACTTAGCATCCCTTTAATGCAGTGCACAGTGTGAAAAACACATGCTTTCTTATTTTTTCACCATGCTCACAGTCAGTGGCTTTTAATTTTTAGGTACAGCCTTAAGTGTGATTGTCCCCAAATTTACTGAATTATTTTATCCATACATGACAGATCAATGATACTTGAAGAGCAAGATCACGGACTATTTCTGTGGAAAAAAATTCTCAGAGATTAAAAGTGAAGTATTGATTGTCAGTTCCAAATGTATAAGTACATATATTTATACATTAACCAATAAGATCTATAATCTGGATATGACCTGATTCTAAAATACTTTTGATCACTTCACACTGTATGATCTAAATCTATGAGAGATCATTCTATTTGGCAGGCCAACAGAATAAAGCAGTAGGTTTCTTTTGGTTTAGGATTTGTGCTGCTGTCATAGACATAAAATGGAACAATGCACAATGAAAATAAACTAGAATGATTAAGGTAAGCTTAGGTAAATACCAGATAATGGACTGTGATTCAGTTTCAAGAAACTAAAATGATAGACTGTCGTGAGGAAAAAACTATTGATTGAAACAAATATTTTGAATGTCAACATTTTTTGTAATAAAAAATAATAAGTACTTTATTGTATATTTGTATGTACTGGTGATATTTTCTCTTGTATTTACTGAATAATGTATAAATACATATATTTTAATAAGCAAATACATTCTAAAACATCTTTAATCTCAATTATATAATATTTTTCAATATTTTCATGTTAGAATTATTTTTCTCATTTCCAAATAATAGTTTTCTGTACTTTCTTTTTCCCTGTAAATTATAATGTAGTAGTTTCTTTACTACTTTTTTTGGACTAAAACTTTCCTATAAAGCAGCAAAAACATTTCACTCCAAAAGACAGGAACTTACTCTGTAGGAGTATAGCTCTATTTCTCTTTTTATACTTTGTTTTAATTTCCAATGTAAAAGATATACATATATTATATATATATATATAATATATAACTATTCATATATGTAGCATTCACCTACAATAAATAATATATATTGTATAATTAGAATATTCTGTCTTATGACAGAATGTTGTTATTAACAAAAGTAGAAGTATAAAAAATTTAGTTCTCATGAAAATGACTTATTTGACAACAAATTATTCTGTGTCCTTGCCTCTGTGCAATGATGTCTAAAATGAGCTTATGGGATCAAAGGATATTATGTTTCAAACATAATATGAGTCACCTTCTAAAGGCAGTGCTGCCTCTGGATGCTACTAATTATTTTTTAATCTGGTAGCATCATAATTTTCATCACTTTTGAAAAGTGATAGAGAAAGAAACATAAATGCCTCAGTCCAAAATTTCTGTCCTTTTCTGTTGAATAACAGCAGCAACAAGCAAAAAAGAAACATTGGATTCCTATAAAAAACAGATTTTAAAACTTTTGCTCAGGTTCAGTGAATTTAAAGGGAGAGGATTTGAATATGTGATTTCTTATATGTATTTAATCTCTGGAATCTATTGATCTAAGGTTGAAATACTAAGAAAAAGACATACTCAATGTATTTTAATAACTTTGAAAACAAACAAGAAATCCTAATATATAACTGATATATCTGAAACTATTGGTGTGGTATCTGAAGTTATTTCATGAAAGATATTCATAAAATTTGGTTGTTTCTGTGAAGCTTCATATTTCATAGTAACGGCTCTGATATATGATATGGTAAGCAAATAAATAGCAACATCGGTACTCAAACCCACGACAGAACTTAGTTCATCAAACCACACAGATGACACATTGTTTTTTGTGTAATTTTCCTGACACTTAGTGATCAACTCTACTTTTGTGATAAAGAATACACTATACTCCAAAATATCTATTCCAAAATAGGTCGTTTACCCCAGATAGGCAGATAGATGGATAGATAGTTAGATAGATAGATAGATAGATAGATAGATAGATAGATAGATAGATAGATTGATAGATAGATAGAATAAAGTTTATTCAAAATTATATGTATGTATATAATATATAAGGTTGAAAAGATGTATAATTCTAAGAGGTAAAGTTCTTGCCCCTGTTAAGTTGCTGTCTTGGAAAGGGGTAATTAATTCTAAATACACTGGTATGACTTAGCACCAGAATAGAAAGAACACAGGTGTGCATGTCAAAAGCTGTGAATGTAAATTTTACCTCACTCTGTCTTTTTAACTGTTTAGACAAGAGAGGAAGATTAATCTGGAATCACAATCATTTATCTGTAAATTATATATATATATATATATATATATATATGAATTATATATTATATATTGTATATGTATTTTTTTTGCAGACTTGTATTTGGGGTAAATGTAGACAATTTATATAGTTTCTATTATAATGCCTGTGATATAATACATAGGGTACTTTAAGTCATCCAAGAGAAAATTAGACAAAAGTATTTTTAATGAAAATGCATGCAAGAGAAATCATGGGAGGACTGACAGGAAGCTGGGAGAGATGTCAGATGTATCATGAGTCGACTCCCAAGTACAGGAGGAGAGTCCGCGGGAAGGTAATCAAGTGTGAGCATCTCTCGGACATTGTTAAGAGTCTGGAACTTCTAAGGTGACCTCAGCACATCACTGGCTGTCTCAGTGCTTCGCCCTTCACGAGACTGAGTGCTTCTCCCCAGCAGTGCCACATGCAATGATGGCCTGGGAGCCGCATGTGCAGGGGCGACTTTGCTGCATGTAATGGGAGCAAGTAGCAGTGCAACAGGCATCAATCTTACTCCGTCACTGTCTTTGCAGGTGAAGACCGAAGAGTCCCATTTTCATGGTTGGCATAGTGTACCTTTTGCAACACAGCCCTACTTCTCCATTCAGGACCTGAGCACATCACTTCATGGTCCTGGGGAGAGCGAGGTGTTAAACCTTACCAGTACTTGAAGGAGTATGTGACATTCTGACCTATCCTGGCCCCATGGAAGGCCATACCCTGCTTGAGTGATATGCTAGTGGTATGGGATTCCTTGTTTGGGCTTCAAGCATTCCAAAACTCCAGGGCTGGCTGAAGTCCTAATGACAGGAAGGGAGTGATATTCAGACCTGGTGTGCAGAATTGAAAAAGATGAGCCAGTAATGCTTATGTGATGGAAGGAGCCCGTGGGAGTCAGTTTGTTACCAAATAGTATATTGAGGATTACCTGTTGGGATTAAGGACTAACTTGAGAAAAGAGACAATATTCCTTAAGCTATATTCAGAGTATTGATTTACATGTCAGTGCAGAAAACACATAGCTTATATTAATGTTCTAGATATGGTACATCTGAACTGGTATCAGATCATCTTAATTTCTGATTACCTGTTTTTTTTTTTCACTTCGTTGTTCAATTGCCTATGTTAACAATTGTAATAACTGTGATTGAGATTATGATTCATTTGATTGTGTTAATATTAAAGTAAAATAGTATTTTATTATTTCATTAAATAAAGAAGTAAACAAATAAAAAATAAATTCTAAAGCAATTTAAATTTTAAACCAGTCCAATAACTAATTGCCCAGAGGACACGTGTGATTTAACTTGGAGACAAGGTGTTTCATTTCTAAATATAAACTTATCTATAATGGAACCAATTAAGTTTAAGGGACTGGAAATAACTTTGAAGATCAAATAACTGCCCGCTTAATCCCTCTCGTTTTGTTATAGAAGGATGCCTAATCTCAGCAGTGCATGGGGGGGAGCTACCAAAATTCCAGTGACTGAGCAGTCAGGACAGAATAATTCCAGGGCACCCAGAACATCACAGCCTGTGGAGAAAGGAAAGGGACATGACTTGCACAACCCTGTGAGCCTGACCACATTTTATCCTAATAAGATCTTTTGAAAATTAACCTGAGTTAGATCAGACTTAATTTCTTCCAAAAATGGTGCCTCTATGACCTAATCTCCTCTCACTAAGTCTCACCTTGTAAAGATTCAGCATCTCTCAGGATTGTTATTTCGGGGACCAAGTTTCCAGGATGTGAATCTTTGGAAGACAAAGCATTTACAAACAATAGCACTCATTAAATTAGCTTGAGACTGAATGAGTGGTTCAGTGAATTTATTTCATAGTCACATATAGAGACTAGCATCTGAGGGAAGAGAAGACAATTTTTTGTTTTTCTCATCTATTTTTAAAGAAAGGTGCTACAGGAAAATGTACAATTACATAATAGCAGCTTTGGGATTATAGCACATTAAGTATTACATTGTGTTTCAAATACATTTTCCTTAAAGAGGCTAAATACGTCATGATTGAAACTATTTATGGTATGATAATTTATAGTGACACATATATGCAGTTAATATAATCGTATCCAGTCAGCAATGGGGATTCTTATAATAAGCAAATTAAGTAAATGAACTTACATAAACATATGGATGCAAAAGGTAATTTTCATTTCTTTAATATTTTTTATTTGATCATTGAGGGTAAATATTTTCTCAAAATTTAGGTTTTTTTTGTTTTTGTCATTTTCTTTCATATCTGTTTCTCATTTAGTTTAAAAATTGTTTTTTTCCAATTTACATGAGCTTTTATTGCATTGGATACACTATAGTTTTTGCGAATAATTTCTTCTCAGTTTTGGACTTTAATTGCTTTTATTGTTTTTTAGTTAACTAAGGTGCAGGTGACTGAGGTCATTCGCCTGTAGTTATCCAATTATTTCTTTAGCAATTTATCCCAGAGTTCTTCAGTAATTTTTATTTCCCAGCCTTTGCTTAGTGATGGGTACTTCTCAGGAAGCTTTATTATATGCTTTGCCCAAGGAGATAAAAACTACATCAATTTCAAGCTGTGACCGAGCGCTGATGACCATTTACACTATCAGTGCCAATGGTGCCGTGCTCCTGTACTCCAGCCAGACTCCTGCTAATGCCATTTGGGCAGTGCCCATCACCTAAGATGAAAGAAGCCCCAAAGTATAACTGACAACATTTCCTCACTCTATAAACTTGCTTACCGAAATTTAACAGAAACAACAATTAACTGTGATAGGCTTGAGGCTGATCTCTGTTCTCTTCTCCTTTTTTACCTTAAGTTTACCACCGAATCTTCTGTTTTTCTCCCTGACATTCTTTCTGGCATTATTTCCTTTATCCCAGAAAGAGTGATTTCTTTCCGTTCCTTGAAAAGCATCCGTGTCAAGTTCCTATCCTAATCACATTTCTTTCCATTTACTAGACCAAATCTAAACTATTTACAGGAAAATATAATTAAGTTGTTAAAGATACATTCATAAGAGTATTTTCAGAAGTATGCCCATTAATACTAGTTTAGAATAGTCAAATAGTTTTAATAACTGCATAAAAACTGTATTCTCACCATGAGCTGCATGAAAAAATGTGTTCTGGATTTAGGTTTTTTGACTGCAGCAGAAATATTATAAATGTTTTCAATAAAAACCTCAATTAGACTGATACTCACATGTGTGGTTATATTTAAAAACAATGACATTTATACTGCCTGTGCTAGTAGACAGTCATTCCTAATTCCTGATGGAATCAGTAGATAATCATAAACAGTCAGGCCTTGACATTATTAAATGATACATGAGACAGTTATGCTAACTTAGCCTTTGACTTATTCATCATTTTCTACCCCAAAGTCTCTTTTGAAGTAAAATTGCCATTCTATTACTTTAAAAATGTGATTTTGCACATATTTTCTCATTAAAAAACATTAACTTTTCAGAGAAATCACTGGAAAATTTAATCTGTATTTGATTCCAAAATGCAAAGATAAATAAAACATGAATGTATGTTTTATGTCAATTAATCTTACAAATCACCCTTCAGAAAGATTTGAGACCAATACAATATCCATTTGTTTTGTTCACAATATGTGAAGAAAGTCGATGTTTGTGTACTATGAAACTATACTTTTTTTTTTTTTTCCAGCACATGAAAGCAGTTGTGAATTTTTTAAAAAAATACTGATTCTGGTTATTATTTCAAAAGAAATAGTGAAAAATAAAAGTGTTGAGTGTTGCAGGCTCTTCTCTACGAACTGTGTGATGCTGGAGGACTGGCTATGTTTTGCTTTCCGCAGGTGATTAAAGCAGTCGAGGAAGGCTACAGGCTGCCAAGCCCCATGGATTGTCCTGCTGCTCTCTATCAATTAATGCTGGATTGCTGGCAGAAGGACCGCAATAGCAGGCCCAAGTTTGAGGAAATAGTCAACATGCTGGACAAGCTGATACGCAACCCGAGCAGTCTGAAGACGTTGGTGAATGCTTCGAGCAGGTGCGAGGCCAGATCTGAGCGCTTTTCCTGAGTGTTTCTAATTCATATGGATGCCACAGATATCTATCTCCCCAGTTAAATGATTCTCATACACAAGTTAATCTATGAGTCTATATGACACAACTACATCTGTCATTTTTGTATAACATTGAGTCTTATAATTTAGTAAATATAAGTGACTATACTAAAAATGCCAGATTCAGAAACATGCATGACCACTATCAGGGACAGTCACAAACGTCTGAAGGATACACAGTATTTTCATGGAAACACGTTGATAGAGAAAACAAGATTATAATATTACATGGGAAGTCCAAGTGAGCACTGATATATTTTAATGCAGAATATTTAATAATGCTTATACTTTGATTTCTTTAAAACACTTTAGTATTCAAATGTAAATATCAATACCTCCTAGCTGTTCATATTTTATGGATATAGACAACTAGAAGGATCCTTTTGCTCTTACCAAGTTTTACACAGATAATTGATTAATCGTTTAGTGTGCAGTTTGAACAGAATTTAAAGCTGACAAATGAGTGATATTGTGGAGAGAATTTGTGTGTGCAAGTGACTGTATTTTCTACATTTCCTGAATAGCAACATGAAACCTTTCAAATAATGTTGCATGCTTATAAAGTATGCTTTTCTCCTTATCTGAGAAATTACTAAATTATCTTTCTAATATGAATCAATTTAATTTCAAATTAAACATTCACTAGGTTGTTATTTTCAGTGCATATGAAGCAACTGTCTATTTTACAAGAAATATTATTATGCTTGTAACAGAATTAGCTGCCAGTTAGCTTGAGCTAAATAGAAACAATTTGTTTACAAAGTTACAAAAGTCCTATGATTTTGGCACAACATTTATTTACTAGACAAAAAGTCATTTTAAATACAAATGAGAAGTGAATCTTCCAATTTGTTCAAGCATCATTAACTTTCTGTGATAGCAACTGGAAAATGCATCCTTTGAGCAATTATTCCTTATGTTGCTCCCTAAATATCTATTTTCAAATTGTTTATTGAAATGTCAGAACTTACGCCTTCCTCTCATCTACTGGTTTGAATTATGCTACTTTGTCAAAAAGGGTATAAGGGAAGGAAATAATAAAAAAGAATACTTAATGCTCTAAATTTTATTAATTTGCTTCACCACCCTTATTGTAAGTTGGCAGCAGTATTTTTCTTTAAAAATATGTTTTCTTATCGCTTATAGAATTTGTCTTCTAGATTTTGTTTAAATAGACTTAGCTTTCAAACCATACAACTCACATCCCCTTCTTTATTAAAGTGCAAATCCTAATTCTGTTGACTTTTTTTTTTCTTGGTACTGGGAATCGAACTCTGGACCTTGCACTTGCCTGGAAGGTGCTTGTGCCACTGAGCTATATCCCTGGCCCACAAAACCTAACCCTAGCAGATGTGAGCTCCTAATTCATTTTCTCCCCTTCCATCCCCTCTATGTCACAAGATTTGGTGATTTTGGTAACCATGTATAAGCATTTGAATATCTGTCATTATTCTGAAATTTTGTCCTTCATTGATTTTGTTCTTTT
The DNA here is from genome assembly GCF_034190915.1 of Cavia porcellus. Lineage (NCBI taxonomy): Eukaryota > Metazoa > Chordata > Mammalia > Rodentia > Caviidae > Cavia > Cavia porcellus. Next base: position 40,475,608 of record NW_026947513.1, on the reverse strand, counting down.
AGTCTATGTTGGACTATCCTTCTCATGGTTCTATTCTAAACCTGGCTATTATCAAAAATTGTGACTCTTTTATAATTTCTACTTCAAAATCCTACTCTTCAACTTGTTCCTCCTGTAATTCTATCCCTTACAATTTTTGGACCCTGTTCTTTAGTGACAACAGATTGCTACATTCATGCATTCATTCATTCAACAAAAATTCACTTTTACCTTCTGTGTCATTCTGAGGGCTAAGAGCCGAGCATAAGGCATGAAAACAGTCCTTAGCATCTGCCTGTGTGTAGCCAATACACTGTTGGAAGAGAGACTGCACAAAATAAAAACCTGATAGGTGTGAGATCGTGGCTTTGACCCCTGGTCCCCCCCCCCCCAAAAAAAAAAGTCCTACTGAGAACTCGTGTTTGGTTAGAGGTGGAGAACAAGAGTAGGGTTGAAGTAGATGATCAAAACTAAGATGTATCATGTACGGATACAAATTCCCTGTAATGAATGTATGCATTTCTAGATTGTACCAATAAGTTTAATTTAAAAACAGAAAAGAAGATGATTTAGAATGTAGAGTGCTTAGGATGGGGAGTCCTACAGGTGTCTTGGAATAAAGCTATGAAAAAGAGACAGACATTGATCCATATGCAGTATATTTTGAGTAGAATGGGCAGGCTGCATGATGGCTGATGGCGAGGAGCAGGAGGAGGACAAGGAAAGAGTGAACTTGGGTGTCCCCTGTCCTGTCACCGGAGCACTCCCACTGTAGGAGGCTTGGGGAAGATGCGCTGTGTTGTGTGGGATATGTTTGGGTGACAGTCCTATGAGAAATAGGAAGGATCACATGAGTGGCTACACATGCAGTCTAGTCTGCAGATAAAAAATGAGAAGAATAGTAGCTACTTGAAACAATAAAAATGGATAAAAAGATCCAGAGTAGAATGGTTTTAGTTTGAAAGAGAAGATATAATACATGGCCAAGACCTGACTTCCCGTAAATTTTCAAATCAGCAAAAGGAGTAAAAGGCAATGGAGATAATGGAGAACCCAAAAGCTACAATACCACGGAGACCAAAACTAGAGGCGATAGCAACTCAACTCAACAAGTGGCAAGATGGAATAGGGTTTCAAGAGAGGTAGAAATTACATGTTTTTGAGAGATCAGTCATCTTGTAGATTGAAAAATGTCCACAGGTTTTGACAAAATAGATGTCACTGCTAACATCAGTCAGAACAAATTTTATAAAATTAATTTTGTATAAACTCAAGTTGCTTGAAGTGTAAATGGAAATGTGAGAAAGTCTAGAGAACATAAGTGCAAAGGAAGATAATTACAGTGTGTTATAGAGTGGGAATATATTTAATAGATCTCCTATTCACACAAATTAATTTTGATCTTCAGACACATAAATTTTTTGCCATTTTTTCCTGATCATTTCCTTAGGATACAATTCTAAAAACCATCATCATCTCCTTATTTATTATTATTGTTCAATTCAGTGTTTGCATGTACTTGGTATCACAGTTTGTTTTCTAGATCCTAATTCTTGCTTCACGTGAATTACTCACCATCCATATATGAAAGCAGAAAATAAAACATTAAGTTGCTTCTAGAGTTTCTGAAAAATGAACTTAAGGCTGGGTACCTCTGATAACTTCTAAAAATAATTGGCTTTGCAAGAAATCACTCTGTACATGTATATTTGGTAGCATTTTCTGCAACTTTGTGAAGGAAAATAGTAGTTGAAAGTAAATACACATGAATATCTATATGAAAGTTTAGCATATGCCAATTTTATAGCAGCTTTATGTGAACAGCAAATTTGAGCAAAAGTTAGATCACCCATGTGCCTCTTGCCTCTACATAAGCAGAGCTTTCCCTCTTCCCACCAGCAGCGTCCACCACCAGAGTGGCACACGGATGAATCTGTGTAGACACAGCCCTGTAACTCAGGGTCCACGGTTTACAATAGGCTTCACTTGCCATTGTGTATTCCGTGGGCTTAGCCAAATGTATAACGACGTATCCACTATTACTATGTCAAACATTATCACTCTATTTCTTTTAAATTCCCGAGTTTATGTATTTATGCTACATGGAATTTAAACTATTGTTTTATTTCATAGAAATTTACTGATTAGCCTGTTATAAGTCTTTCTTCATGATGCAGTAAAAACACTTGGTATGCCGATTTCATGCTCTCCCATATTTTGAATTATTTGTTTCAATGTTAGCATTTATATACTTTCATTTATAAATAGTCACCCAGATCCACTAAATGTGGGTTACCATTGCCGTAAATTTTATTAGAAAAGCTTTGTAATGTTCATGTCTTGTGTGTTCTTGTGTATTTTAGAGTTTCAAGTTTATTGGCAGAGCATGGATCCCTGGGGTCTGGGGCCTACAGATCAGTGGGAGAATGGCTAGAAGCCATCAAGATGGGCCGCTATACAGAGATTTTCATGGAAAATGGATACAGTTCAATGGACGCTGTGGCTCAGGTGACCTTGGAGTGAGTAATTTTTCTGATAATCTTTGCATAATTGCCAGGGCTAAAAAAAAAAAAAAAAAAAATGCTCAGAACTCAATCTGGATGAGATCAAGGGAAATCCATTAATCTTTGTCCCTGTGCGACAGCTTTGAGAGCAGCCTCGTCCTCCTTAGCCTGTATTGTTAACAACTGCATGGTATTGCTTCTTGTGGCCAGTATCTTTGCTTCTTTGCTTCAGACAAATAGCATTTGAGTAATTAGAATGAGAGCTCCTTGCAAAGTACTGGCATTCTGTGTTGTGGAAAAGATGTCTTCTTGACAGACTTTTATACTTGTCCTATGTTGAATGTAAATACAAAACAAAAAACTGTAAGCACAATTGGTGTGGCTCAGCCTCTGTCAAAGCAAAACATATACCTAAGTTTCAGCACGCTATGACGAACACCAAGTCATGAGCTGAAACAAAGCCTATTTGGCAGGAATGTCATTTAATCTCTGAATGGTGCACCATATATTCTTACAATCCAAGAATATATCACCTCCTGCCTCTGATGTATTATTCGGTACAATCTCAGTGGAACCAATTGTGCCCTTTCCTGTGTGCACGTTTAAGATAAAGTTTATGAAACCTAATTAAATAAAAAGTCACTAGAATTAAATATTAAATTATTTAAGGTTGTAAGTTGTTTGTATTTTATTATATATTCTGTATGTGTGATTATCCTAGCCTAATGGCTATTTGTGAAAACTAACTGTCCTTATGGTGGCTTCATCTAGGTGACGTTAATATTAATGTTTTAACCTGTGAATATAACGATAATGTGCTTCATACTACCCAAAAATTCAAAGGTTAAAATATTGTCTTAAAGATTAGAAGATGTTAGATTGTCTAAACCACTAAGCCACAGTCATTCTTCATTACTTCATAACTATGCACACCGGACAGTTCTCCTGCTGTCTGTACTGTCCTGCTGTTCTCTGATTCACTGAATTCACTGCTGATTTCCACAGAAGGTAACAGGGTACCATATTTATCCCAGTGAATGTCACAGTCGCTTTCTCTTCCTTCACACCATGACCTAAAATCACAAGCACTCTGTATTCATTGTCATCCTCACTGTCACTACCGAATCATATCTACCTTATGATATGCTTTGCTCATTATTTATTTGGACAGTTAAAGGAACTCATGCGTGATCTATTTAAAATAGTATACCGAAAACTTTACTGATAATGTCAAGCTATTTTTACATGATTGCTATTTAATTTTTCACTAAAAAATGGTCATTTTAATTTATTAAAGTCATTTGTCATTTTATATTAAAATGATACTGTAGGTATTTCTTCTACCCAATGTCAGATTACTTGTAAATATATAATAAAATAATTTGCATTAAACAATGTCTCTTTTTCATTAAGATAACATACATGCATATCTAGTTAGAGCTACAGTTTTGTTTTTCACTTTAAAGAAGTGTTATAATCATAAGGAATGGGTTTATATTAACTGCCTGTGTTTTACTTTATTTCCTTGGGGCCCAAAATACTATAAATATGTCAAATACTATTGCTCCACTTGTTCTTAATTCCTTTAATCCTTTCTGTTTACCTTCCACTCTGTTCCTGTAACCCCTCCTCCCTCACTGTGGTGTTTCCTTCTCAAATCCTAACTCCTCTTCTGTCTGTTGTGAATGTTTCTTCTCCAGCCTGATGCTTATTGACGTGTTGCCCCTTCAAAGATTCTGTCTTTTAATTCATTTATTCTGATCAATGAGTAAGATGAAGCTGAGTGACTTAGAACAACTTCCTTTTCAGAGGATGTTGGCTTTCTAATACTGACAATTGTTTAACACTCCTGGATCCAGAATGATTACACTGTTCCTTCCTAGGAATTGGGCCTGCAAATATTATCTCCAGGGAAGCAAAATTCTCGGCGAATGCAGCACCATTCAATATAAGTTCTCTGGTTTACTGTGTTTTTGATCACAGTTTTTCTAATTGGTAAGAATGTATTTCTCAAGATATTATGGTAATTCACAAAATGAGAGGTAATCATAATTTGTTTTTTCCAAGAGTTAAAATCATTTGCTTTTTTTTTTTTAATTTTCCACCAAAAGAAAAAATGTGAACCATTGCTAAGAGCTACTGTAATTGGAAAGGACAAAGTATTTTCAGCACAAGGCAAGAACAGTATCTCAAAACATCCTGAAAATGACTTTACATAGTGTTTAGCTAGTATCTAAATATTAATTTCATGAAGCCCATGTATTACTTATTGTATAATTATAAAATACGAAAATCAAAAATATTATTCTCAGAATTATTGTCATGGGCTCATTAAAACCTGAGAATGGAAGAATACATTCATAGCTATTTTAAATGGTTAAAAAAATGTCAGATTCAACTCATACAAAGCAAAATACTCAAGTGCTGTATGTAAAACACCTTTTATTGTAATTTGTGACATCAAATTTGCTATTATAGCAGGTTTAGAAGAAAAGCAAAAAAAAATAAATAATTTGTCATAGCAAAATACTTTGGTTAAAAACTTCATTCACTGAGGTTTTTGTATGGGTTGTTCACCAGTCCATGCTGGTGTGTATGAATGTGGAAAAGTGAAGAATTTCAAAGTTTTAGAGGCAAAGCACGTTAAGTAAAACTGGTTTTCAAATGTAGATATTTTTGTCTGTTGATCTCTATGGCAAAACCTTGCTGTTCTATGTACAGCATTCATATTTCAACAAAATGCTGTGTCATTAATGGTAAAAATTGTACTCTCATGTAAAAGCAATGAGTTTTTGTGAGCTTGACTTGAGGCAAGTTGCAAATTTAATGATCCAATTTCAGTTAAGAAGAGAATCACGGGCTGAGGATTTAGCTCAGCAGCGTAAGTGCCTACCTTGCAAGCAGGCAATTGTGAGTTCGATCCCCTGTACCAATAGAAAGGAAAAAGACAAAAAAGAGAGAGAGAGAGAGAGAGAGAGAGAGAGAGAGAGAGAGAGAGAGAGAGAGAATGACTCCTTTTAAGACATCTTGTCAGACCATTGCTATCAAATTTTGGTTACTGGGAAAATGAATAAAATCCAGTGATTTTAAATACTGTACCAATTGTGTATAAGCTGAAGAAGTTCATGTTATTCTCATTTAATGGTATGGAATCTTAAATTACAATGAATGTTTTCCAAATCTATAGCCAAATTTATAGACTAACCCAACTAGATTTATTGACTTATTTAGTAAACAATTATCCATAATTTAAAATATATTAAAGCACACACAAAAAAACTCTATCTTCTACATAATTAAAATGAAACCTCTAATCTACACTTAGGAGGTCTTATCTACTGAAAACTATTGACAAGCCATGTCTAAATCTCCTTTTGCCCCCTGTACATGTATTTATTGTATCAAGTAGGTTTGAAATGACCATTAGATTCTTTGAAACAGGTATACAAATGCATGATTAAAACTAAAACAAATGAAAAACAAAAACAAAACGCTCCAGTGTTTGTTACTCTCTCTCCTCCCTCTATCCAGGCAATATTGATAGACTAAATTCCAGAAGAAGGGCTAAACCATGTGTGGAGCAGAAGGATGAAGAATGATCCAGGGACTGAATCAGACACAACTAAATGAATTTTTCTGCATAATCAACAACTGGCCTCAATGTCAGCTAGATATCCCATGTTAATCTTTTTGTTTTACCAATTAGGCATCATATTATGCTAAGAAAATGTTTTTTCATTGTTTAATATCATGGACTAGTGTTTGAAAAGATGCTAAAATGTAATCCCAACATGACATTTCATTATATTTTGCAGTTTTTCTAAAAACTGTCAAAAATACAAAATATTTTCATATAACAATATTATTCTCATTATACTTAGCTTTAAAAGCATATGCTTAAGTACAGTTTGTTATTAGAATTGGCCTCAGGTATTGCTTAAGACGATATGTGGTCATGGTGAAATACTACAATATTTATAAGGGTACCTATAAAAGTTTGCATACAAAAGAGTTAAGTGGAAAATTAGTACATTATGCACGATTTCCAAATATTTCTTTAAAATTTGTTGTATAAAGTCAGAGGTTTCATTAGAAAATATTTTTTGCTATTTTCTCACATTATTCCTGCTTTTTATTATGTACATTATATATTAAATGAGAACTATAGGAACAGTGAAAAATGTGAGACAAAACAATAGAAAATGCTTTGATGTATTTATCAATATTGAGATTTAACTTCCACATTTTTCTAACATCATTTCAACTTTCATATATACTATCAGAAAAATATTGAACAGTTTTAAAGAATATATTATGCTATTGAAAAAAATTAAAGCTGGATAAGTCATCTTATTTTTCCCCACATTTTCACAAAAATCACATTTATAAAGGTATATATACTTGCATCTATTATAAGCATGGTGTTTTCTAAACCCCTGTGCATTAATTTGCTAGCTCTGAAAATAATACATAAGTCATAAAATAAAATCACAGCATTCCATTGAAGGCACACAGTATTATATGCATTATCATGTGTAAAATGCAACTCCATACAGTTATAATTCCCTTTCTCCCATAGACAGGGCAGACAGAGACAAAGTGGAAGAGAAAAAAATGGAGAAAACAATAATTTTAGTAGTCTGTCTTTATGTATTGCATGAAACACTGGGCAATACATTGATCTTGAAATGAAATGCTACGTGAAGTACAGTAGAAGACTGAGGCAAATTTAGCTTAAAACCTATTTGTGTGGAATGTTTTTAAGTATTGAAGATCTTACCTCCCCTGTACTCACATATATTAATTAAATATAGTTCTCAAACATACATTCTTTAGCATGACACATTGATAGTGCTGAAAAATGTCATCTTTTATAGTTATCTTTTCAAGAGAAACTACATTTATTGTTAATATAACAAGTTAAGTCCTGATGTAAATCAAATCAAGCTAATGATAGTTTGATAGTTGCCAAACTACTAAGATACTGCATAGAGAACACAAAGGTAATGCACACTCTTCAGATTAAAGTTTTGTTATGCTCTATGAAAAATCCATGCTGTTTGAATTGAAAAACCTATCAATTCTTTTGTTAAGAATAAACTGTAGTTTAAAATAAAAAAAAATAAAACAACCACATGGACATGTGCAAAATAAACCGTAAACTGAGTACCCCAGACGTGAGATGAAGAAGAAAGACAACAAAAGCCAGCAGGTGAAAGTGATCGAAGTCTGTGATAGGCACGTATGAATTAATCTGTGTAACCAATAAACAACAGCACAGCTCATGGGGAAAAAGAATAAAGTGTAGTGATTATTCCCCAAATATTATTCCTAATCATTTCTACAGCAATGTGGAATGGTGCAACTTACATATTTCCATGTGTGCACATAGGTTCACATCTGTACTTCCAAGTTGAAATTCACTATTATTTCCTTGTAAGTTCATAAACCTTCGGGTTAAATGTGTGTTTTAAAATCTCACTTCTCCTCCTAGGTAAATTTTCTAATACAGAACGTTTTCAGGGTAAATTTTTTTTTAAAATTTAAAATTCAAGTTCCCTTTCTCTCACACGATTTAATGCCACATATGCACAATTCTTCATGACTCATGGAATACATAGAAACATGAGAATATTAATCATCCTGTGAAGGAAGCTACCATGAGATACAGAAAGCATTATTATAGCTTCAATCAAAAAAAAAAAAAATACAGGCACAGGGCCCTTCATTAGATGTTTTCTTTGTTTGAATTTTAGGTTTGTGATGTTATATTCATAGAGCTCTCATTTTACAGATATAAATTGTTACATTTAGATGGACTTGCTTTCCTCAAATAATATCTGAAAAAAATAAGAAAGTAAGCGTGTAGCCTCTGGTTTTAGTTCTACCACTGTTAAATCAGCCCAAGTAAATTCTCCATACTTTTGTTCTTAACCCATAAACAGAAATTTCTTATGTGTATAATATGTATGAGTTAAACATTTCCTATCATACCCAAGGAACATGTCCCTTAACTCTCATCGACTGTAGTCATGTTTACTGACAGTCTCATCCAGGGAGAGTTTGGCCCTCTAAACCTCTGGCCGCATGAGGACGTTTTGCCTTCTCACCATGCAGGGTCAGTGCGGTGCAGTGCTCTAGTCCCTAGTGCGTGGCAGCCCGTGGTGCTGTCGAGGACCACAGTGTGCAGTCTCCAGCAGCCCAGGACTAACTAGCAAACCTGAGAAATGCTGATTTAGTTGAAAAAAGACAAGATTAAACTCAGGTCTTTTATCCCTAGTTTAGTCTGTAATTACCTTTTATGTAGTCATTTTCATTATACTAAAATTGATTTTCTTTCAAAGAGACTTTTGCTGATGGATTCTCTTCCATGTCACACCCATTATTATTTTTATATGTACTCTGGTGTCTTGCAAATATAATAATTTCCAAGGTCATTATTCACATTCTAACTATCTTCAGCTGTATTTTGGCTTATTCCCCTGAACTCCCATAAGAAATAAAGACATCAGTAAGAGAAAAGGAAATGCAAAATGGCATTTCAATATGCAAATTTATCACTAATTCAGATGGAGACTATGCATCCTTAATTCTTATTCTCTAATAATCTACAGACTTTACGAGTCATATAGAACTATTCAGTTTTACCTAAAACAGTTCTGATGTCATTGTTTCCAATTCTCTTGAATGCTAAGAAAATCTGAAATTAAAGCACTTAGCACAAAAATGTTCCTTTTTTGTTCAACAAAGTAAAGAAATCTTTCTTGCAAACATCTCTGTCATTTAGAATCTTGAACTGTTTGTGCTCATTTTTTCTATATTTAATGAATATTATTTTCCAAATTATGTGAATTGTTACATTCATGTACACACTCTATGGGAGTAACATCCACAAATATTATAAAATAGCAATTTGAAGCCATGGGCACTTACTGTGTTTTAAATTCCATAATATGTTATGTTTGTTAAGAAATTAAATGTGTAATTTTCTTTTGACTATCACTTGTTTTGTAAAGTGCACCAAAACTATCTTGGAGGACTGTTTGATAGTACATAATCTTCAGAATGCTCAACATGCCAATCGAATCTAGATCTTACTTAAGCAAGAAAGGTCCCATACTTTGGCTCCAAAATAAAAACTAACAAAAATGTTGGTGTAAGAGTAATGCAGAAATTGATTATTCCTTTATAATATTTGTTGTATATAATGATTATATAGAATGAGACATTTAAAGAGTTTGGTTTTCAACTGACTGGCTGTAAATTCTTTTAAGTTATATTTTAAACATTTAGTAAAAAAAAATCTTACAAACATTGTAAATTGATAATTTCAAGATCATTCAATGAACTTGTACCTATTGAGCTCAGTAATTATTGGTATGATGAGCAAATTTATTTGTCTACCACTATTGAAATTATGATGTTCACCGACAGGAACGTATTATGTTGTTCCCTGTTATAAATATTAATTTGATTGTACCTAGATTTTTTTTCAAGGTACGGGTGTCTCCCTTTAAAAGTTGGACCCTGAGTGTCTAAACTGGGACTGTGCTCACTAGATTCTGCCAAAGATTTGCCAGCGTGAAATATTGAAGTGTGCTGCAAATTGAATCAATACAGACATCCAATGTGTGCTTTCTTCATGCAGGGATTTGAGACGTCTTGGAGTGACTCTTGTCGGTCACCAGAAGAAGATCATGAACAGCCTTCAAGAAATGAAGGTGCAGCTGGCAAATGGGATGGTGCCACTGTAATTTCCGCCAGTGTCACAGCTTCAAGGGAATGCTTCTGCACTTTGTAAACAGCCCTGAGTTTTATTTTAATTAAAAAAAATAGGAAAGGGGGACAATGATTTCTAAACCTTAGGAGAGCACTTGCTCAGCCACAGAATTTGCAATCAGTGTTTCACCAAAATCGAATCTTGCTCTTTGTGTCTTCGTTTTTTGTGAAGCAACTATGACCTGCGTAAACAAGAACACGATGGTAGACATTATCTTATGTTACGATAAGAATAAAGTCTTTTCCTCTACTTCTACAAAAGTTTATACATGACGTGTATAAATATACAGCACCTTCAAAGACTGGATTTAAGGTAGCCCTTCTCAAAACTCCCAGGGATCTACTTGAAAGGATAGATTTCATAGCCATATATGGGCTAAGAAAAGCTGCAGTTCACAGAAGTTTACTTCAGTTCTTAAAAGTCTGCATAAGTGTATTGAAGAGCAATATGATTAGATTCTTCCTTATGCATATCTTCTTTTGTAATCTTAAAATACTATTACGTGGTATTAAGTTATAGAAACTAGTTTATAAACATGTTGCTTGATCAAGGATCAGTACAATACAGGGTGTATATTTATTTTTCTGTGTTATAAAGTTTACTCTCAGTTGCTCTTCTGGAATCTACTAAGTAATAAATCTGTATATGCTGTACAGTTTACAATATACCCAGAAACTGACTTGGAGATGTGTGTGTTTGCACATGTGTGCATCATTCTGCTTGCATTTTTCATAGGGTTTTAATTTTAGGAACAGAAAAGGACAGTGTTCCAGAGTGTAATATGAATGAGATAAAGAAAAGAGAAAGAAAGAAAGAAAGAAAAAGAAAGAAAAAATTTAACACAAGCCAATATCTCTCTCGTGTGTCCATCTCTTTCCTCACTACCAGGAAATGTCTGCAAGATTGTGTCCTCTTTGGCTTTTTAAAACACTTTGTAATATCTGTGATAATGCAGTTCCTCGAGCCATTAATCTTGCAACGCTGTAAGAAATTCCACCTTTTTGAATTCTAGAGAATATCTTGTCAAGCAGAGTTGACAGGAAAGGGCACTTTTTCAGTGAGATATAAAAGGATTTAGCTGCTGGCTTCTGTTAATGTTCCTAAATCCAAGCACATAGCACTGAGCTTCACCCTTAGTTGTTAATCCTTTGGAACCATTTCCATGCTGGCCCTTTTCTAGAATTTTGATACTAAGGTAGAAATGGCATGATGAAAGTTAGATAAGTATACAGATAGATATTTCCTTTATAACCTGATAGAAATGGAAAGATGAAAAATACATTTTTTTTCCTTTAGAATCTTCTGTTTCAAGACTTGAAAAATATGATTTGCTGATGGGGCTTTATTAAATTGGTAATTTCATTTTGTGTTCAATAATGTGGTGTTGAATTCATTTGGATAAGCCAATCCAAAGTATTGTTTGATTGGATTTATTAAGGAATGGAAGATATGTCTTCTCTATGTCCTATACTTTACACTGTGAAAACTTAAATTTGTTATAAAACTTACACAGTTTGAGGTTATACACAACCAAGTTCCTGTGTGAGGTGAACAAATGTTTTATATCATTACACTTTGTATAATCATGGAATAGCATGTGATACTCAGGAGCACAGCACTTAAATAAAATACAGCCTACTGGTGATTTTCAGCAGTATATCAGAGCCTGGGATTTGGAAATCCATAGAAAATGTACACGTGTTACAAATGATACTCTTTTTCCCTAAGCACCTGGTTTATAGAAATGTTAGCCCAGGTGTAAGAGTACATTTGGGGGAATAATTTGTTTCTGTTCTGTCCACCTTTATATAAATTCTTGCTAAAGAACAAGACGAAACTACAACTATAACAAAAGAAAATAAAGAGCAAGATCTGAACTCTTTTAAAACTCTATTAGAATTTCTATAAAATACCATGAGTCAACACAAACTTTATCTATTGTTTTAGGGAAATTTCCACAGAAAGGCAAAAGACGTATTTCAATATCATGTTGATAAAAATCACAGGTAAATAGGCATCATCATTATTAAAGATGCATTTGCCCACTTCAATAAACAGAAAATTATTAAAGCACATTCTTATATAAAATAATTGGATATTGTGTTGCAATTTATTAAATTTTGTAAAAAGATTTGAATCAAAGTGATAAAGTAACAGTTGAGAAACTTCAAGCTATGCATAGACTTAATGGTTTAAATGCAAAACTCCCACATTTTAGAGCTGGTTGACTGGCTGCATGAATATAACAAAGTATTTTTAAAATTATATTCTACCTTAATATGTGCAAAGATAACAAAGGAGTCAGGGTGGAGGATATCTTAAGTGATAGAACACATATTTCCTATTTTTCACAAAAGAATATGCTGTATACTGTTTATTTGCCCTTTTGTAATTCTGATATTTACTTGGGAAAATGCAGTAATTCAAAATGGAACTTAAATAGCCATGTGGCGTTCATCTGTCTCTCAGTCTGAGCATTTCTAAAGAACGTCAAAGCTTTCTAAAATACTTGCTCACCACCAGGTATGCCAACAGCTGGGAAGTGTGGATTTCAGATCACAAGAGTGAGAATTGGAAGGAAGCAAGTCTCCCAAAATACAGCTAGACTGTGTAGCACAGGGCAAGTTTTGACAAACCGTCATGAAATTCCTTATCCTATTAGCTCATGTAGTCAGGCGCTGGACCACCAAAACTCAAGCATGAATCTCATCATTTCATCACGTACTACATATTTGTCAAATAACTGATAATTTTTTTGTGATTGTCAGTTGCAGTACTCTTTGGCATGAATAGCAGTGTTGGATCTTGAAAAGCAAGTACAAGCAGGGAATTATTTTCCACATACTGGTAACTGTTGAAGTCACTCAATTACTGTAATCATTCTTTGTGTGTAACTCTGCCATTTGATTTGCTATAATATGTCATGGAAACAGTTGCTCTTTTGGAAATGTATTCACTATATGTAAAAATGCAAGCATTTTGATTTTTACTATTTAGAAAAAATGAATGTGCATGGTCTTTTATTTCTTGTATTTTGTTCACCAAATCAGTGTTCTACAGTTCTAGGTTGACTGTAAAATCTGTATCACGGAATGAAGGTAGAAGCTCAGTACTAGAGTGCTTGCCCAGATTGCACATGGCCTTGGGGTCAGTCCCCAGTACCACAAAACTGTCAATATTCTATCTAAACTTAAGCATTGCTGACATCATTAGTTGAACAATTTACAACATCCTTAGCTCTGTTTGCAGAAGAATTTTAACCAGTGTGCGATGGTGATGATGGTATTCCACATCCCAAGGATCAAATGGAATTGTATCAGTTGAGCACTTATATTTGTATGTCTGCTACTTAATTTTTATGTGAAAGTAAAAGGTTTTCCACGCCATTCTTTCTCCCATTTGAAGTGGGTTTTCAGAGCACAAGAACAGATAATTTACCTTTGAAAGTTTTTTTCTTCACTCTAATGTTGCATTGGATGGCAAACACTCTTTGCGTAAGGTATTAAAAATTTACTAAATGTAGAATAATGTGTAGTAGGATAATATCTTTTCTCCATTTCATTCTTTTTAAATATAAGAAGCAAGCTAAATGTGATGATAAATTGTCTTTGTTACGTCCTGCCAGATGTTTAATATTAAAGTAAATTCAAAAGTAGGTACAATATAATGATGATGATGATGATGATGAATAAATAGAATTAAAATTCTACCTTTACTTGAAATTTAATAACTAGAATAAGTCATCATTTTTCAACGCTAGCACAGCTGGTTACATTGAATATTTTTCTCTATTATCATGCTAATTATATAGTAATGTGTCAAAAAATACGTAGATCAAAACTTTCTTTTCATTTCTTGCTCATTTATGAAAAAATCTTTTCATATATAAATGGTTCAATGTTTTTGTTTAGAATGACCACATAATTATTGCTTAGAACATACCAATTAACTTTTTTTAAAAAATTGTTTATAATAATCAGAATCTAATGTGGTTCTTTTTTCTTCTAAATGTTAATGGGAAAAATCAAAGGTAGCAAAAATATGTAATGCTTATTCAAGAAAGTGGGCTATATTGATGGAACTTTGAGTGGTCAACATCTTTGCAAATCTTTCGACTGCTGTAATTTTACAGTTAGTTACTTATAAGTATGTAAATTACATTTCCTATAGTCCGAGAATAAACTTAGACTCAGTTATTTGTTCATATGTTTATCAGAGTCTCTTGGTTCCCGCAGTTCAGGAGCAGCTGTGTGGTTATTTTGCTCTTTGATAGGCACTCTGATCATAGTCCCTGTCTCAGAGTTAATTTGAGGAAGGATTAACATTTCTGTATTTTTTCCCATTTGAAGTTCTGTGCGGTTTTGGTTTGTATACATGTTTTTGTAGTGTAAAATACGAAATTTTCTATTTTTTCAGAAAATAAAAAAAACCTTTGAACAGTCAAATCCAATTGTCATGCTTGCTCCTCCCCCAAGACTTTACAAACCTACAGGCTTTGTGTGATTACCACTTAGTTTCAATAAAAATGCTTGAATTTCTTTTGCTAGATGTTTCAAAGGTGATTGGCATCTACTTTCCACAGATGGCTGTATTCAGGAATCTTTGCTTTTAAGTAATATTTGCAAATGGGATTGATAAAGTAGAAGAGGTGAGCGTTTCTGCAGCAAACCTAACTAGAAGCTTGTTTGTAACAGTGTTATAGAGCAACTCTTGGGGGAAAAATTAAAACTTTAGCCATCTGTAAAGCACACTTTTGCTGTCAGCAGCAGTGTAGAGCTTTCTGTCACGGTGCGTCTGTGTCTTACACTGAAGGCATAGTTGGATGACTTGCACCACTGCAGGAAAATGTTACAAAGCACAAACCCTCTCCCTTTTTACGTATCACATCATGTCTGTCTCTTTTCAGAAAAAGTATTGAAGCAACCTGCTATGTCACAAGAAATTTGTGTTTATAATTTTGGGGCTTGCACCATTGAAAGTCATATTATGACATTCTTTATGCATAAAAATAACTAAAATAATATTTGATATTTTACTGGATATTATCATTTGAAGAGCTCAGAGCTTTTTGTTATAGACTATTCTTGCGCTTGCACTGCCACTGAAGTGAAGAGTCCATGATAAAGATTTTTTGTTAATCCTGATAAACTATTAACTTGGTAGAACACATAGATAGTAAATAAAATGTTTTCATTTGATGAAAATGCATCACTGTCACTAAATAATCTTTCTTTTGAGATACTTTTCATCATCTGTGTTTTATGGTGGTGAAACTAGGGCTCAAAGCTATTAAGAAATTGCCTACGGGTTGACTCTTCTTGAAAAGCAAGGTGAAATTCACCTTTATTTGAGAACAAACCATGAACTTTACAACACATTACTTAGGCTCCATATTTTTGACCATGCTATTGAGGTAAAAGAATCATTTATGCCAACCTTCTACCTTAAATGACACAAAATAAGAGGGTCACTGAGAATAAGTAAATTGCACACTTCCACCTTGCAAAGTGTAAATCTTGGTTGGGGTGGGAATTAGTGTCTAACTGATCACAGTTCTAACATTTCATGTTTGAGTCAAAAGTCAAACTTTGACAATTAAAATCAATTTTTCTGATCTGTCACCCTGCTGTGATCTAATTCAGGAATTTTTTCCAATATGGGTTATAATTTTTGCAACTATGGCAAAACTATTACATTGTTTTACGATTTCCTGAAAAGTCAGGAATTGGCAGTAAATATTTATTATTGACTTCTAGTTGTATCTGAAATTAGTGAACTTTGAAATGTGTATGCATTTCACTATTGAGTTGTTACCAAGACAAAGTAACATAAAAGTGAATATATATATAAAATTCACAGTAGTCACTCAAATAAGTGAAAGTTGTATGTAACATGGTACATGTAATTTTGCATTAATATAATGGATTAAATATTAAACAAAATTAAGCTGGCAAAAAATGCTGAAATGCACATGTTTTTCACAGCCAGTTATTTGGTTTTAAATTATCACTATACTTTTTATAGTAGTCTGAAAGTATTTTAAAAGTTGCAAATATTATACCCAAGTTAAAGTTTATATGTGGCTCTCAGAGTCTGGAGTAGGGTGAGTAGTAAAGAATCTAATGAATTTGTGTAATGCTAGGTTTCTAAAAAACAAAGCAAAACAAACAAAAATCTATCATTATGATGATAAAATTCAACACCAAAATACAAGAGAAAATGTCTTTGTAAAATAAGTGATGAAAATTCTTACTATTTTTACATATGGGACAAGTTACTTTTTGGAAATAAAATGCTTTTGTCCTGAATAACTATGATAATCTACTAATTCAAAGTGACTTTTTCAAGTACATCAAGTTTAGTTCATCCCTAACCCTTTACTCCAATGCCTGAGGAGAAATTTGGCTGTTATCCTAAATATCTTGGTTTCTTGTACTCCTACTTTAATAAGAATTATTGAACATTCTAACTTACTTCATACTTGAATTTGTGAAATAAATCATATTTTAGGTCTTTGCTTAAATTTGCCTTTTTATGCCTCATATTTGATTGATGGCTTACAGAATTCTAAGTTAAATATTTTCTTCCACAACTTTTGAGGTTATTGCTTAATTTTTTGATCTCCATTGACCTTTGACATTCTCATTTGTCTTTCTGTACCAGTAATCTCCTTTGTAGATACTTTTAGCCCTCCTCAGCATGTTCGCTCACTTGCAAACATACTGTGTTTTTCTGCTATTTATGTTGGTGAATTTTCAATCTAATCTCAGGGAAATTTTCTTCTATAATTTTGTTATTTGCTCCTTCTATTACTCTGTAATTTCCATCTAGAACATCTAATATTTAGGTGTTTATGCTTGTAAATACATCATCCATGTCTATCTCTGAACTTTTCCTTTAACCTTAACCTCTAAAATTTGGAGTTTAGTTAAATAAAGGTCAGGCATCCTCTAATTTGAGATAGTATCAAATTACATTCTTAAAGAGGCACATAGTTTACTAGAAGAGCAAACAATATCTACTTCTTGCTATATTTGTAAACTATGTATGATTACTTCCTACTTGGCCTTTATATCTTGCATAGATCATAAAGTTTTACTTTGTCATCTTTCATCACCTTCCTTTATAAAAGGGGAAAAAAGAAAATACCTTGTGAAATGAAGAGGAAAATCCTCCTGTATCCACATTCTCTTTCTTCGAGAAAAAGAAGTCTAACAAATAATAAATGTCTATAGGTAACACAAAAGACCCTAATCCAGTAACTGTAATATGGTCTATGAGTGAGCTTTGTTAATCTTTATACAGTCACCATTGGTCCCTGCACAGCAAAGCTGAACAAACCTCTGATATTTGACCAGTTTTTGTCCGGATAATTCGAGGACTATTTTTTTTTTTTTTTTTAATGGTAAGTAGTTGTAAGTAATTTTCTTTTCATCTAACTTTTTAAATTGAGAAACATCACAGAAGAGTATGAGACTTCCAAAATGTGAACCCACAAGATGTACAGGGAAAATTATACTTAGTTTCTTCTTCCATAAACCCCATTAACCCTGTCTCAGCCTTAAGAACACACTAAGTGAAAAGCCCACTTCTAATGAAAATATACCTACACTGTTACTTCTTGCCACTGTTTTAAAACTAATTGACACCCATAAAAACTACCAAAATCAGTATTTTTAGGTGTAACTGTAAGACCAGTAACAGTGGAATTTATAAATATGGTCACAAAAAATTAATACTTTAAGATTGGGTCTTGAATTATTATTGTATTTAAAACAAGTTGTGATAAGGAAAAACTACAGTGAATGCATACATTTTAAAAAATATGTACTACAGTAAAGGACGTCCTGCTTTGGTCTTCCTGAAAATACTCTCCTCGCTTTGAACACACCACATTTTTCTTGCCACTTTCTGAAGGCGTTCTGCTGGTCCTCCTTCGGTAATGACTAACTGCGCTATCCTGTCTGCCTCGATGTTCTAAGCCAGTTCAAAATAGTATATTTAACTGTTGCAGTGTTTTGGCCTTGTGTAGAACCAGACGTTGCACAGTGTCAGATCCGATGGTAAAATGAGTGAGGACGCACCAAAATGTTTCTGTGAGCCTGCCTTCCCACTGATGATTCCGGACATCATACCTAGTGAGGCATGAAACAGGATTTCCAGGACTTTTTCAGAAAATAAAAATGATGATGAGCTAAGTTTGTTGTGTTAAAAGTATTGAGTGGTCATTAATGGGCATTAATGGCAATGGGCATTAATGACAATGTGTCTTTTACAGTATTTTTTTTTTTTTAGTTTAAATATGCATCATATGTTTGACGATTCCTTGTAAGTCAAGACTAAAGTATGAGGATCCTTTATATTTTGGAGCCAGGTAGCATTCTGATTACCGTGACGTGCATGACTCTTCTTCTTAGTTTTAGAAAGCCCATAACCTCGGCGTCACACATGGTGAGCTTGTCAAGAACGCTTATGTCCTGACTTACAGTGATGCTTCCCGCCACTTGCTCTGCTCTGTTCTCTTTTGCCTTGTTTCATTTTTAGTGATGGGGTTGAACCCGCGGCAGCTTTGCCACTGATGTACATCCCTTCCCCTTTTAGTATTCTGTTTTAGTTTCCGACAGGGCCTTACTCAACTGCCAAGACTGGCCTCCACTTTCTTCCCTACTGCCTCATCTTCCTCTATAGTTTAATTTGTTTTGCAGTGCAAGTGATAAGAATTTTTAGCAAGAAGGGCTGATGAGCCAGTGGAGTCAAATTTAATATAAAAATGAATCCAGCAAAAATATCAAGGAAGATTATTCTTTATAAATTAAAAAGACTCTGGGCCGCCACCTGAAAACTGATTATCTTTATGTGTTCTCTGTTTCTTTCCATGAATGGGAGCTTAAAAGAACTTTGTAATACTCCCTTACATATCAGTTATTTTCTGATTTGATTCTGAGAGATTCTGTAGATTAAACACAAGAATTATTGTCATTTTGCAGTTCATAGAACTAAAACACAATGGTATTTTAAAACACAATTGAAAGCACAGCTTACTATTTAAAAATACTTCATAGTTTATAATGTCTTCCATTAACTTAGTGCCTGACGCATATATTGCTAAAAGTAAACAACAGTAGCAAAAATATTTATGAAATATCTGTGCCCTTCCAATCCTCTACTGGGATTCACTGCCATATCTTTGCACTGACCCCTCACATTATCATAATGGAGATGCTAATTCTGTTTTCTTTTTAACAAATATAGAAATAGAGACTCAGAAAGAGTAACGTTCCTCAGATCACATGGCTCGTACTTAATTCAATCCGCCTTTCAAAGTTAACCTTGTGGCCTCTGAGTACCTGATGATGCCTGATGATTCCCGCCTTGGAAACTGTTCATGCTCCTGTTCCTGCTCTTCATGTCTGCATCTGTCAGGCTCTTGGATCAGAAGCCAGTTTGTCACATCCTCTTGTGTCCCTCATAGCCATGTGATGTGGGACAAACCCTTTAGCCATTGGCCATCCAGACACTGCTCTTCAGTGAGAAAATTACTAGCTGTTTTGCGAATCTGTGAACACGAACGGAAAGTATGAAAACACTTCTAACTTATAATATTTCGGTAAATGTTAATTACTTTTGTCTTCTCTATTTATTGTCATCATTAATCACTCTTCATTTCTTTACCATCAAAACATATAGGATGAGGATTTAGCTCAGTGACACAGCACATGCCTGGCAAGTTGGAGGTCATGAGTTGGAGCCCCAGTATCAAAATAAATAAACAACAAAAGGAATATAAAGGAGTTAAATTCTTGTCTCCTCCCTTATCTGTTTTACTATGGTCTTTGTTTTCATTTCATTTTTATTTTGTTCTCACAATTTTCAGAGTTTAATAAAACTTAATAAGCATCTTTGTACATGTAAACTCGCAGTTGTAGTCCATTTTGCATTGCTATAACAGAAAGGAACACATCAGTAATTTATAAATCATCTGAGTGTATTTAGCTCATGGAGCTGCATGATGCCATTCCAATATAGAGGACCATATCCGAGGGGGCCCTTCTCACTATGCATGAGAGGAAGCAGAAGGACAAAAAAGAGAAGGGGAAATATTATCACATCACACTGAAGTTTCACAGTCTTTCAAAAATACCTTCAAATAGCCAACCTGTGTTCCCTGTCTTACCATGTATTTCTACAGCAGATATTTCTATCTGCTAATGATGATCTGTCTCAGATTCTGTCTCTGTCTCTTTCTACTACTATGCAAATTGTTTGAAGATAGGTGATATTTTTTGTGATTAATTCAGTGTGTTGGTCTTAAACATATATTTATACTCTCATTTTTATTTCTGGTATATTAGGTGTTTGCTTTATTTTTTTTTTTCTTTTAAACCTTCACCAACCTTCACCATAGGTAGTGTTGTATGCTTCTATTAGAATACAAAGGCTGACCGAATTCCTACTTTAAGAATAAATTATCATTGCCATCATTTTTCATTAAAAAATTTCAAATTAGTGATTTTTCATCATTCTGTATTTAGTTTAATAAAACTTACTTTAATAAAAGTAAATATTCTTTATCAACAGCTGAGCTATATGACAGTAGAACTTATATAAGAACAGAAACAGGATTAACCGGTAGTTTTTTTTTGTTTTGTTTTGTTTTTTTTTTTTTTTATCATTTAAAAGTGATCAATTGCTCAGATTTTTTTGTTTCTAACTCTTGATTTGATGTCATATTATATTAACTTTCTTTCTGCAACCTTTCTATACTTATTTTGACTAGTGTCCTAACAGAAACAGGTAGATCTTTTTAATATTGTGTTACCTTAAATACCTCTCTTCTTTTTTGTGTCAAATGTGGTATTTTCTGATTTGCCTAATTGTCCCACCATTTTCCACACTTACTCTGACAATATTTTACTGTGATACCATTCTTTTAAATGATGATATTGTGAAGATACAGTCTTCTGTATTAAATCTTCAGCTGGTGATCTTTTTCCTAATATATATCTCCACAAGTATGACTTTTTCTAAACATTCACAATTTTTCATTGTATTCAGAGGTCAGACAGCATAGTGCACAGCCTTTCTCATTTCTGACGAAATTTACATCTCCTCTCACACTTCCTAATCAGTAGAAATTACTAGCTTGTATCTTGTCATATCTTAACAAAGATCGATATACATCATTTATTTTAAATTCTCTTTTCCTCCAACTCCATTAAAATTATCATAAAGTTTGATTACTTTCACATTGACTATTTCACAGCTGTATCACTCACAAATGGAGAGAAATAAGGAAAAAAACAAAAACAAAAACAAAAGCAGCCCTATGCAGGCAGCAAGCCCAGAGAAGAGTGTGAGTCCGCGTTCCAGGCTTCCTCCATCACCCGGGATGGTGGTGCCTGCAAGAGAAACACAGCCTAGAAAATTAAATTAAATCATCCAGAACAAAAGAAATATTCTTTCTTTATTCTATGTATTTTTGAGGGAAAGTTTAATGCAGATATGACAACCCCAGGAAATTAATTACACACATTAAACAGCGCATTTCTAGTCCAGGTTTCTTCAAGTGGTTTAATTTTTATCATGAAAGTCAAAACTAGAAGCCTATGGTTGACTGATCCTTTACATAAATAAATAATATGCCCCATAGAGGAAATGCTCCAAGCCCTGCCAGCAATTAAATTGCCCTGAGTTGTGCTGATTTTTTGTTTTTTAGAAAGATGAAACTTTAGTTGCAGTCATTTTTAAGGATAAGATGGAAAAGGATTTCTACTCTGACATAAGGACAAATATGATGTATCATTACTCGTGCCATCGGGCAATAACAGCACTAACCTTATCAGATATGGAGGTCAGACCAAGCAATTACCCTGGCTTTCAATTATCAGCTATCCTCTGCAAATATATAAAATACAGTTATAATTAATATCGATATTAAAGAAAGTATCTTAGAAATATAGAGTCTATGGTTTTTCAGGACTTTAATTTCAAATGCCTTGGTGTTTTGCTTGAATAATGCTAAGAAAAAGGTGAGAAATTATGTTCTAATTTCATAGTGAATTCAGGTCTGGATTTGATGAATATTCTTCATGTTTAATCATGAGCTGCCCCTTCCTGGCCTGTCAAATCTCATAGTTCTGATTTTCCATAATATAAAAGAATATTTCCTCAAAAACTAAAGCATCCTGCTCTTTAGAGAGAAATAAAAAATACGCTTCATCTTTAAGAAAGTGGCCCTAAGGTCAAAGTCTGATCAGGTTTTAACCCCCTGAAGAGTTTCTGCTCTCACAGAGCCCCACAAGGCATCAGAAATATACCAGGTTTAACTGACTTCAGTTCAAAGAGTCCCCATATGTTTTGCCCTTGGACACAGCGAATTGCAGTGGTTACAACTGCCACAAGATTGGTGCTCAGAGTACAGTGTCACCCATGAACATTTCCTGAGCTAACTGTTAAGAATATTACATTTTCCAACCACCGGCACCCCGGGGAAAGTGATGATAAAAAAGAAAGCAACCCCTCCATTTGATCTGTGTCAGTACAGTCACGTGTTTGCTCACTGATTCATCCATGCCCATGCCTGATTTTAGGGAGGGACCAGTAAAATTATGATAAATCTGCATGGGAGTTGGGTGGGTCCCCAAAATATAAGAACTAATTTTTCAAAATTTCCCTTTTTGGAACATGTGTTGGATTTCATTGATTTCTTATATGGATTGTATGGTCTTAAAAGAGAAGCTTACAGAATAAAATATTTTTAAAAATATGCAATGATCTTGGAGTTATTACTTTAATAATTGTATCACTTGATGTTTATGTTATTAAAATATACAAAAATTGAAAAAATGAGAAAAAGCCTGGACCCTGAAAACAGGCTGAAGACCAGCAGCTCTCTCGGGATGTACACAGATGAACACAGAGAGGTCTGAATGAATACGGGCGTACATAGCCATGGCACATTGCATTAGGGCTCCAGGATATTATATGTCAAGTGCAAAAAGCCACTAAAAGAAGAACTATATACATAAATAAGACTCAGTTTAAAAGGAGAGAGAAAATGAAATTTAATAAATATGTCAATTTTACACTGATATTCCTTTTTAAGTGGTCTATTATAAAACATTTTCAATCAGGCATTTTAAAACTTTATTCAATGTTGTTTACTATTTGTGGATATTGGCAGTAGGGAGCTGAGAATTCTTACAAAGCCTCAGAATTTGCTTAAGTATATTTTGGAAGGAGAGGGACTTATGGTCTCCCCATCAACAAATATTAAAAACCATTGATTTTTATTTATATAACATTTGTAACAGCATTCTATTATTATTTCTACTTACTTTTCCGAGTTAATATAAGTCCTAAGGAATCCCTACAATGTAACTCTTGAACAATTCTCCTCACTGTAGTTCTTGTCCAGTAGAAAAAAGTAATAACTATTGATAGTAAAAGATACGAATGGTAATAAAAAATGGTACTTAAAGATTATATGATTTCTAGCTTTATGAAATTCAAAAATACCTATACTAATCACTAAAAGATTCACTATATAGCTAGGACAATAATACTATCATAGAAAACCACTTTTAAAACTATAAATATATTGGTACAGCTTAACTCTTCTATCATGTGGATATAAAACACTTAATGAAGTCAAATCTCCACAACCTCAAAGCCCATCCTCAGGTGGCATTCTGCATGGATTGTTATTACCTCAGTAGAACAAAACTCTTATGACTAGACTAGTTCTGATATTTTACTGATCAAATTGTAAAGGTCCATATAGATTCCAATCGCTTCTTTACTCATCAATCATTTATGTAGCTATTATTACAGGCAGGGGATTCAGAACATGGGTTCAAGGGGCCTATAGACTCTGCTCAGATTCTAGCTCTGCTATTGACCAGCTATGTGGCTTGCAGCAGGCAGTCTATCTCTCTATTTCTCAGCCTTTTCATCTGAAACATTGGCAATAATACATTTTCTCTGAGCATGATACTCAACCCACATTTCTGTCAGTGGGTAAAGTTCACTGTATGTGTTGTTTTCTTTCATGAGGACATGCCCCTTTCCTAGTACATCCTATAGTTTACAATTCTTGCAGCATCTGTGTTTAATGTCTGCCGGTGTGGTTACCCACTCAGACTCTCTAAATGTACCGTACTGTGCCTTACATTTTCATGATGATACTTTGTTATTTCCTTCAAACCTTCTTACAAATACACATTGTATGTGTCTAATCTATTTATTGTTTGTCTTTCCCTTTGGCATATAAGCTCCATAAAAAGCAGAAACTATGACTGTTTTCATGATTGTTGTGTCCCTATTACATAGTGCAGTTCTTGGAGCAGCGCAGGAATTCAATGTACTGTTTGAATGAAGGAGGAATACAGTGTCCAACACATTGCAATGCAGAGTGAGTATCCAATGAATGCTAATAATAATTATTTGGGGAACACAGAATACTAAACACTAATCAATTCTTCTGGGTTTAAATTAATTGAGATAAAACATGAGAATCCAATGTGAAGCTAATAATTATTAAGCAAAGTTCCAAAGAGGAGGACTTTGTGGGATGACTGAGGGGATGGATTTGACTTGAAGGCAACAGCAAACTGAAGACTGTTCTTCTTCAGCCAAGACTTTGGAAGCCACCTATTAATAAAATTAAGTCTGTAAAGGCAGCTGTAGAAACACATCCTCTTCATATGGAAGATTTTGGCTGACTTCATGAACTTAGTTTCTGCCATAATGGAAAGGAGAAGAATACAGAGAAACTCTGAGGTCCCAAGGATGTGTCAGGAAGGGTACTCCTGAACCTCATCCAGATGTATTTCTCAGTTAGCAATCTTTGAGGCACATAACCCAACGGAATGCAAATGAATGGTGGACTGCCTTCAGTCAGATTTCATAATGTTCCCATAATAGAGAAGAGCAAGTAAGTGGTAAAGAAAAAGGAGGATTTTTTTTCCCCAAATTACTTTCCCACAGAGTAATTTGTTGGAGAATATTTTTTCTGAAATGGTGGCAGCATTATGGAAAAGAAAGTCAAATGGTAACCCTTGCTCCTTAGTGCTACTGAGCTTTTGTTATTGAAAATTTCAGGATAAAATCTCTTCCAAGTGCTATAATATAGCAAGATAAGGTATAATAGTAAAGAAATTCATATAGCAAAGCAGAGTAAATGGGGCTCAGAGACAAGTAAGATAGAAACGTCAATCTTTCCTAAAGAAAAGGGGGCTTTTTGTAGACTATTTTCTAGAGGTAGCCCTTAGTCATACGTGACCATTTAACCTTAATTAATTAAATATCCTGAAAATTCAGTTCTTTAATTTTCCTAGGCACTCATCAAATGTTCACTCGCTACACACGGCTTGAAGCTACTCCACGGCCTATTACAGAAGGCTAAGTTCAAGAGGCAGAGTTCTGCTGGACAGAGCTGATCTAGGAAACAGACTGCTGGCTGGTTACTTGGTGTGGAGCATGTTTTAGATGGAGCAAGGCAGAGGAGAAAATGATCCAGAGTGTGAGAGCTAAGCAATATGCAAACCACGGAGGGTGGGAAGGTGGGAAGTAATGAGAAAACAATGTATTAAAGAGTTTCCATGGAATCGATTGTTGACTTAATAATGTTTTATTAAGAAAAGAAATGGATGGGTCTTTTTTTTTTTTTTTCTTGAATAGCTAAGAAGCCTCTTACAATGATTAGAATTTAAAAGAGATTATTTTATGGACTAGATGCATTTCACCAAATCCTGCCTGGCGTTTCACAATTTCTGAAGGTCCAGCCTCTCCTCTTGTCCACAGGCCCAGGGATTTTGGTTCTGGTTCCGGTGGCTATTCAGATCCAAAACATTCAAGTTCATGTAAATGAACATCAGTATGCTGTACAACGCAAATGCAATGTATATTTGGAAAAGAAACATTTCTCTCAAAAAGAGCAACACAATTTATATTGGCAGAATTCTGGCACAAAACAGCAGGAACATCAATCTATACTATAAAATAAAGTACAGCAAACTGAGTTTAGAAGTTTAAAATTTCACTAACCCCTTAAAATTTCATTGCAATATTGGTTTACTTGCTATCCATATCTGGAATTAAAAGTATATTTATTGAGACTTTCCCACAACACCAAAATAAGACAAAGCCAAAGCAAAACACCTCAAAAAGGCAGTAACTGAAATAATTTTAGTTCTCTACTTTTTGGAACATAGGAAATATTTTTCAGCTCTGAAGGAATTTTTTCTCCTAGGTTTTTAGAAATATTATCAAAGGCTTAGAAGTTTCATTCATGACTCTCCAATTCCCATAATCAAATTATGAGGAATTCTTATTAAAAGCACTAGAGCATGACTGAAGGGGATCATTAAAAAAAGATATTGTAGGCACTGCCTACTCCTCTTCCCCCACCCACATCTTTATTTGTATTCTTGAAATCAGTCCGTATGACAAAGATGAGTCTGTAAGATTCATTTGAGAATTAGCCCAGAAAGTGACAGTGAGGAAGGAGAAAAAAGATAACATGGCACTGCTGTGAAACTCCTTTCCCCCTGGATCTCTGAGCATTGAGAATGTCTTTTGGAAATGAAAAGCAGGAGGAATATATTTGCTGAAGCATTAACATCCCAGTTGATGGCGAGCTGACCTAAGGGCTACTAAGGTATGCAAATCTTGATTCTTTTGTAGAACAGGCTTTGTGTGTTCTGTCACCAGGAGTTTCTCACCCCATGATAGATGGATATGAGCAAATAGAAGGAGTAAAGAGAAAGAGCTTCACTATCACAAAGATACAGCAGCAGGCTGTCCCCTAAATTCAGCAGCCCGGTTCAGGAGCAAGACAGGAGCAGCTTACATAGAACCCAAAGCAGGCTACCCCATGGCCTCAGGAGCCCTGTAGTTGGACACATGAGTCCTACCCATTTTCTAGAAAAGCATTAGCAATGTATCAGGAGTGTGAGTATGCAGCAGCTGTAGGCTGTACTCAGTCCTATTTTTGTATTTTTATTTATCACTTAAAAATATGGATTTTAATCACACTCTTGGACCGGATGGTTCATATCCATCAGCGTGCTCAACTTTAACTCCATCTCATCCCTAGGAGCTTTTCCAGAGTGACTGCCTTCACCATGAAACTCCATGAATTTTCCCAATTCGAACTTGGGCATCGACAGCATTTTCACATTTCTGATGAAGACATCATGAAGAGCATAAGTAGACTGGCAAGCCTTTTCTATGTCTGAAATCAGTTTATTGACTATTTCCTTCAAGTCATTTGTCTGCACCTGTTGGCTCATGATTTTCATTATCTTCTTCTTGATCTGGTGGACCTGTTGGTGCTGAGAGTAAGAGGCCTGACTGTCGCATTTTTTAGCAAAGCCAATACAGAACAAATGAAGCAAATTACCATCAGCAGTCTTGACATCACCATGAGCTTTGCTCATGGCCGGCCATTTTCTGACCAAGGAACAAACACATTTTGTCACAAGTGAGATCCATGTCGTGGAAGTTGGTCAGGCAGTTTTTGCCCTGAACATCTTCAGAAATTAGCTTGAATTTCCTAAAGCCAGCTTCATCACTTGCAGATCAGCAAGGCTCACTTCAAACACACAGCCTTTGAGCCCATCAGATGCAATTTTGGCTCCTTGAGTTCTAGTGACTGGTGACTTTCCAATATTTCTCATGACCATAGCCAGTGCCTTTACATCATTCCAGGATTTTTAGAAAATGGATCGAATGCTTTCTTCT
This sequence comes from Cavia porcellus, assembly GCF_034190915.1. NCBI lineage: Eukaryota > Metazoa > Chordata > Mammalia > Rodentia > Caviidae > Cavia > Cavia porcellus. Next base: position 40,447,600 of record NW_026947513.1, on the reverse strand, counting down.
AGGCTCCCTTTTTGCCACCTTTTGGGAGGTGCTTGTTCTTGCTTCCTGCCACGGTGCTGCTGAGAGACCCAAAGCACCCCCTTTTTTTGTTAAAGCAGACAAGAGCCGAAGCATGGTGACACAATGAAGTTTGAGACTTTTCAGTTTTTACTTCAAAAAATGCAGAGAGGAGACACTGGTGCTCTGGTTGTTTGCCTCTGAAGTGAAGTGTTTTTCTCGCTGTTCACCTGCTGTCAGTGACCCTTGCATCTCCTGCCTCGGTTCCTTTGGCTTCTGTAAGGCTCCTGCTGCAGAGAAGTAGAAATAATGCAACCGACAGCTGCAGCGTTCATTTTTACAAGTTAAAGGTGCCGCCCACAGAACACAAACTCTGCGTGTGACTGGGACCCACCGCCTCTCCCCGCAGGGCTGCTCTACTACTGTGATCCACCCAGACCTCTTGCTAAGTTCCTCCTCAAGGCAGAGACGATCTGATTGGCTTGCGACACATGTAGTCTTACAGGATTCATGCTCTGCAGGGCTTGATAATTTGGGTTTTAAAGTTCTGCAGTTGGCATCTTGAGGTTGTTACCAATCGTATCTTAGAATCCGTATTTTGTAAGTGAAATCTGATGGAACAGAGAATCAATCATGTGAGAGCTCTGGTGCTAGAAAGGAGAAAGGTGCTTAGAGACTGGGCTCTTGCACAGTGCATGGTTTGGTGTACTCTCTGGCAAGGGTTCCAGCTGTCTGTGCCCTGTTGTAGCACCTGCCTGTCCTGAGCAAAAGTGCAGGAGGATTGGAAAGGGGTCACCTGCTCTACAGCATCTGGGAGAAGGGTTCAGGGGCAATTCAGGTCCTACCTTGAAGGAGCAGAATCGAGAACCAGTCAGGGGCACATCATTCCTACCCAACTCAGATACAAAGTACTTCCCCGCATGTGGCATGGAATTCCACGACAGTCACCTGTCACCATGGGTTGGGACATGAATCCTGCGTAGAAGGGTGTTACCTTCCCTGGATGCCTCCTGCCTGCATGGTGTGCAGCTGTCAGGAGGGCAAACTTGACATCCTGCAGGTCATGCACCAGCAGAGTGTTAAGGGAACAGCTCACACTCCAGTGAAACTCCACACTTGTCCCTCAGTGTTCCTTTACACACAACACCACAACTTTACACACTGAATTTAAAACACCCTGAGCAGTCAGGAAGAAGCTAGGGAAGAAAATATTTTACACTGTATTTTAGTATCATTAATGATATTTTATTTCTGCTTTTTGGACGCGATGCTACTCATTTTGATTTTTTGCTGGGCCCCACAAATCATACAGCCATCTCTGGTACAATGAAACAATAGCCATAATCACTAAAAAAGGATGTAAAACAGAAGAAACAAACTCCTGCAACTATGTCTGCAGGAGTAAATGATCTTCTTCACCCTCCTCCATCACCCACTGTAGCCCCCCCTTGCTGTCTGCCAGCCTTGTTGGTAGTATGTTTACGTGACTGAGGATACACGCTGCCCCTGATTGGTCTCACCCTTTGATTTTTCTTGGACTTTTTACACTCTGTTTGCTGCAGTCGTGTCGTCAACAAGCATAAATCCCTGACCGTGACTTCTCCAACTTTGAGGCATATCTCTGTCTCCATTCTGTAAGAGCAATCCAAGCTTCTTATGATAATGAGTCAGTTACCCCTGTCAATGTGATCATTCCTGTTCCTCTGTTGCTCCAGTAGTGGAAACATAGGTTCAATAGAGGAAGCGATTTTCTTCCATTTCTAAATCAACACATTCAATGTAGCCACACCCAAGATGCAAAAATAGAAAATGAACACTTTTTTCAAGGTGGTCACTGCTGGAATGTCAGGGTATCATGATAAGGTATCAGAGTGGCATGGCTTAGGTTCACTTTTTTTTCTTTTTCCTTTTTCCTTTTTTTTCATTTTTGAAGGCTGGATTTGGAGTACAAAGGTCTGCAGGGTCTTTTGTTCTGTGTTTTTGTCTTGTTTTATTTTGTTTTGTTTTTGAGATCTCTTCCCTTGGCTTCCAGGGCGTCATCCCTCCACCCCTTCTCTCCACAGGGTCTTCCCTCACGTGCTATGTGTCCTAATCTGTTTTAGGAGGCTACCAGTCCATATGAAAGTCGGGCTAGTCCTAATGATGCTGTCTCCGCTTTATCTCTTCAGAGATTCTGAGAGTAAGGCACTTAGAGTTGGGTCGTTAGCATATAAATCAGAGTAGGAGGAAAAATTTAGCTCATAACTATTGCTATGTGTTCGGTAAATCTTATCTTCAGGCTTTGGCCTTTGTACCCATGTATTCTACCTATCTATGAGAGAGCAGTATAAATGACAGAGCAAATCTCTACTTGAATTATCAGAAATACTCTATCTTAAGGACAGCAGGATAACTTCTTAGTGTGTTGTTTTCCATTTGATGTTTTAGATGCTTCCCTAATAAACCTGTACAGTGTTCCATCTGGTCTCCTCAGCGTGTGGTATAGGTATGGTAAGATCAGATCCTTTAGTCATATTCTAACAGGCCCTGATTCTCTGCTATGAAATGAAATCTCTGTGTAAGGCCCCGTTACTTAGCAACCCATGTTAGTAAATCAGGAATCCTATAAGTTGACCTGTAATAGTACTGAGACAAACACTGTAATCTGGTTTGGGAAATCCATACTTGGCATAGCTATAGAAGGCTAGAAGTTATCTGATAAAATTAATTTGTTACTTAAATGATTTTTTAGGTGTCAAATACTCACTGCCTTTATTCTAAGCACACAGAGAGAAACTCCATGACCACTGGGGCCTGGCTTTTTCTGCAGGATACCTGGTGTGGGGGGCATACATATAGATTCAGTCCAGGGTGGTGCCTAAAGGGAGCATCGCTGATGTGTAAGCAACTAATTAGAACTCATTTTGCGCCACAGGTAAATTGCCAAGGGGTGGGGAAAATGCCCTCAAGGTAAACAAACGTTCCTTGGTCCTGCCTCCTACTGCTGTAATGTCCTGTCTAGGGGAAAATCCTTTTAAGGGTGACCAAGTTTCACAGCCTCATCCTGAATCATTGCTTACCTATGGCTTTGTGTTCTTAGAATTTTGGCTGTTTCTGAAAGCATAACCTGAGTCAAGGACATAGAAAGGTTTTTTTTTTTTTTTTTTTTTTTAATTTTATTTAAGAGGAAAAAGAGAAAAACACAAAACAAAGCAAAGCGGTGTAAGGGTACACATAGTACAGAACTACAAAAAAAAATAAATAAATAAATACCAGTAAGAAATCACCTGTTAATAGATTACATATTATCATCTTGAAAATAGTTGCTCAAATCACAGTATCAAAGAATACAAGGTGGACATAGAAAGTTTTTATTTTCTTTTTTTTGTTTCCATTTCGTAAAACCCTAAAAAGTGGTTTCTGGGAGCAGGAAACGTGGGGTAAGAAGAGGAAAAATCATTAGGCTACATTGAAGTCTTAGCTGGCATCACTGAGAAGTGTCAACCATTGCTTCACAGAAATGCCCTGTGAGGCTGGGTTTCTGAAGCACACATTTGGTCTTCACATCCATAGATCTGAGGATGGCCCCTTGAGGTGGTACCGCCTCCATTCTTTAGCTTGCACTGGTGTTAAATGGAGCAGCCTGTTACAACACTAGAGAAGGCCATGCTCTGGAGACATCATAAGGAGGAATTCTCCCAACCATCTTGATAGCTTTCTACAAACCAAAGTGGTCACAAAAATTAAGTTCCAGGCCTGAGGCACATGTCAGTGGCTGAGTGTTTACCTGGCATATGAGAGGCACTGCATCAATTTATAATCAAGTTCCACACAAAACAAAAATGATCAGTACTCAAAACCCTATCAGAATGAGCATCCCTAATCTGATAATCTAAAGTGTGAAGTTCCAGAGTGGGAAATTTTAACCACCAGATGATGACACAGTATAAAATTCTAGACTTGAGCTATTAGGAAGAGTCATGGTCCTAATGAATGCAGCTGCCCCAAAAGTATTGTACAAAACTATCCTCAACCTACACATCTAATGTATTCACAAAATTTTAATTTTGTGGTTAAATTTGGATCCTAACCTTAAGATATTTAATTATAGATATTTCAAAGTTCCTCCCAAATCCACACATTTTTGTTGATAAGCATTCAGATAGGTGATATTCAATCTATACTCTTTATTATTCCCTTGATATTATTAAAGTTTGCTGTACTGCATGATGGGATGGTAATAACAAAAAGAAGCACTATGGCACATCTTCTCCCAGAAGTGCATTCTGAGATGATCATGCTGGATTTTGAAATCAGCCATGGTGGGACTATTCACATAATGGAAATCCATGAATGCAATCAAGGACTTGATTTCTGTCCCCACTGCCAACTGCATCTGCTCATTTTATTTTTTTAAGTAAATACAAACATGCTAGATCCTTGAGTGGACAGTAGGAGAATGACTTGGAATCACCAGCAGAAATATGATACGGTAACTGAAACAATGTTATACTGAGTCCCATAGCTTTGTCCTGATGCAGAAGTGAAGCAGGGAAACGAGCTTCCTGTGTGGTCTCCATTGGAGCTGCACACTAGGAGCGTTATTAGGAGTGAGCATAATGTCTGACTTAGCAGTTTTGAAGGAGAAGAATCTCAGGGTTGAAAGCTTAAGGCATTAAAAAGGGAGGTATATACCATGCTACTCTCCTACACCATTAAAATTATGATGACAAACACAGGTAGAAAGAAAATGAGATGAGCTAACAATATCAAAAACTAAGGGACCTTTTAGAGAAGCAGAACATCTGAACGAGTCATGAAGGATGTGTCTGAGAAATACATTCTTAACAAAGAGGCAATTTTCATGGAATGTCTACAGTAAATAGGAGCAATCCACTGAGGAGTGGTTTATCTTGGCCATGAAGCTCTCTCACAGGGACGCTGTCGGGGTCCACACCCCTTTGGCACTAGGTTCCCCCCATCTTTCTGTACCTCCTACATCATCACCTCCACTGCACTCCAGACCATCTACCAAAGAACACAACAACTGTTACTGTCTCCTATGTGTTAGCAAATGTTTTGCGTCCTCTGTGAATGTCATGTTGTGTACCTTCACAGGGAGGTGAGAGTATAGGCTGTACTCTCATCCCTACCTGAAAGATGAATAAACTGAGATACAAAGAACAAATGCAATCAGAAGTCAGCACAGAGTAAGCAGGTGACCCAAGATACACACTTTTCTCTGGGAAAGAAATCTTCCTCATCCTGATCTTCCTCTGACTCTAATATTTCCCGCAAGCAGTTGTTTTCCCAGCAGCCCTGTCAAAGGTGGCTGGTTTTACAGCCACAGGCCCTTACCTCTCACAGCTGCTCCCAGGCTGGAGCTGTCCTGGCTCTTTCTGAAAGCTCATGGCCTTTGCATGCCAGGCATGCTCAGTGGCCATTCTAAGGCCCCTTTCAATTCAGGTCACCTACAGAACTTTCGGTCAGTTGTTATTCATGGAACACTTTAACATTTTAGCTCTTTACTGCAGGTTTCACCATCTCAAACCACTAACACAAGGTGTGTATGTGTTGAAATTACTGAAAAAGTCTTTCTGTGGATATGAATTCCCCTACGGTCCTTCCCTTCAGGCAGGTGAATTTTAAATGGTGTCCTTTCCTCCAGCCTGAGGAAGGTCTGCATCCAGGACCCTTGTTAGATGTGCAGGGTAGAATTCAGCCCCCTGGTTCCTTGCTTCTCATGATATCTAAGGCAAATCTGCCTCTAGTTCCTTTAAATTTCCTGTTTCCAAAACCGATGACGACCTACCTCTGCCACCAACTACCATGACTACAACCACATGTAACTTCCAAAATGGGATTAGTGTGAGCTCCAAATTGAATCATGTTGCTTTACTATTATAAATTTCTGGTAGATGCATAGCTATCTTATTTCCATCTTATTTAATTTGTCTCAGCAATTCACTCCATCATTCTACTCACCTATTTAATTGTTTTTCTTTTCCCTACAAATAAGTGCTTGAATAGTGCGAGAATACTCTGCTCTCTATTATATAATTCTCTCGTCAGGCCCACTGTGGAGTGATAATCTCTCCTGTCCTAAAATGATCACTACTCAGTCTCTCAACATGCTGCTGTGTTCTGTGGCTCATCATGCACCCAAAATTAAAAAACAAAACAGTCTTTTATACTAATTGCTCATTTGCAACTCATTATCATTCATTAAAATACATTACTTATGCTTTTTCTACCAAATCCACTATTGTTATTGACCTCCCTGTGGACAAATGCAAAGGTCAATTTATGGTTAATTTCTTACTGGATCTCTGAGATGATTTACACATTTCTTCCTGAAATGCTTTGTTCCCTTAGTCTCTAGAGAACACCCATGATTCTTGAAATGTTCCAATTTTCATTTGTTCTTTGCTTTATCCAAATGTACTCAACCCATACCTTGTTTCATAAAGATAAATAATTTCTATATTGTCTTTCTTAATGTCTCTAAAGCATTTGCCTTTAAAACGAATTCCCTTTTAGCTAAAGACACATATTAAGCTGTCTTTCTGTTCTCTTTGAAATGTCACCAACATATTTCTCAGTGTTTTTATTGTGACAGAATTGATAGTGGACAGAAATCTATAATTTGGCTCATAAATTTCACTTAGACAATGCTTTCATATACAGTATTAACACAGCAATACAATTTTTTATGAAAATTTAAAAAGTTTTAATATTACATGTTCATGATACATAATGATTACATTACTGGTATAGGTACCTAACACATCTTAACTCCATTTCTTCACTCCATCCCTCTTTTATTTTGTCAATATCAGATTCACTTATTGATCTTATTAGTCCTTATAATGTTCTCAAATATTCAGATTAACAACCAGACTAACTGACCAAAAATATGTAAAACACGTAAGATGATTATACTAAAACAAAGTATTCTTTTAGAAACATTTCCATACAAGATTACAGTAATTTTCTCTCATTTCCCCTTTTCCTATTAACTTTCTTTTATCTTACACTTATGTATTGAATTTTTTTTTTATCAGTACCAGGAATTGAACTCACAACCATGTGCTTGCAAGGCAGACACTTATGCCGCTGAGCTAGATTCCCAGCGTGAACTGTGGTGCAGCCATGCCTGCCTGCCTTGGCGCCAACTGAGTATGGACACAAAGCTCCAAAACTTGTAAGAAATAAACCTTTCCTTTCTCAACTTTGGGCTTCAGGTATTTTTGTCTCAGTGATGAGTATAAAGTAACTAAGACAAGTACAAAATTTCAAAAATAAGATTGTAGGAGAGTAACAATAGTGCATTGTGTATTGTTATTTTCAAAGTCATTGCTCTTATGAAGATCTAAGAGCATGAAAAATTGATCAAGCAATATAGGCACACAAGTTTCTTATCAATGAGTTAATATCAATTAGTACTATAACTATCTTAACGTTTTGCATATATATATATATATATATATATATATATATATATTATTTTTTCCTTTTCCTTTCTTTCTTTTCTCCTTCCCCCATCCCAGTTTCTATTTCCTTTGAACAGCTTCCTTGCACTTCACAATATCTATTGTACATTCTGAATCGTATTAATTTTTTCAGCTTCTTACACTAGGGAGACAATATGATGCTTTATACATGTGACTCTGATTTATTTCACTTATGAGTATGGCTTCAAGTTGCATCTATTTCCCTATAAATGTCTGAAGCTTATCCTTTCTTTTTGCCTGAGTATAATTCCATTTTATAAAAATACCATAACTTTTTTTTTTGTTCATTCCTTGATTAATGAGCATGTGGGTTGTTTCCAAGATCTGGCTATTACAAATTGTGCTGCTATAAAAATGGGTGCACATATATTGTTGTGGTATGATGTTTTTAATTATTCTGGGAAAATACTCAGAAGTGGAATAACCGGGTCAAATGGGACCTCTAATCTGAGTTTTTTTGAAGAATCTCCACACTGATTTTCATAATTTTTACACTAGTCTACACTCCCTCTAATAGTAGGAAGTGTTCCTTTTTCTCACATCTCACCAGCATTTATTATTGGTTGATTCCTGGATGATAGCCATTCTTACTGGGGCAAGATGGAATCTTAGTGTTGTTTTAATTTGTATCTCTCTGATAACCAATGATTTTGAATATCTTTTCATATATTTATTTGCCATCTGTATTTTTTCAACTGAAAAGTGTTCTTTAAATTTGAGGGATCTGATTTTTTTTTCAATCCTTTGTATGTTCTAGATAATTCTTTGTCTCAGAGTCAGTTAGTTAATTTTTTTCTGACTCTGTAGGCTGTTTTTACACTCTGTTGGGGATTTCTTTTGATGTACAAAAACTTTTTAATAAAATGAGATTCCAGTTGTTGATTCTTTGAAGTGTTTCCCATACCATTTGAGTTTCATTCATGAAATCTCTGCCTATGTCTTTAAGATTTTTACCTACTTTCTCTTCCAACTAGATTTAGTGTTCTGTATTAATATTTAGATCTTTGATCTATTTTGACTTTAGTTTAGTGCATAGTGATAGACATGGGTCTAGTTTTAGTTTTCAGGATATAAAGAGCCGTCTTTTTCCAGCACTATTTATTACAAAGGCTATCTTTCTTCCAATGAATGTGTTTGTCCCCTTTGTCAAAGATAAGGTGGCTGAGTGTGTTCAGAGTTGTGTCTATATCTGTTAATCTGTTGCACCTGTCCTCAGGTCTGGGTAGTTTTTTTGTTTGTTTATTTTTTTTGCTAGTACCATGCTGATTTTATCACAGTGGATTGCAGGATTACTTCAGTTCAGGGACTGTGATGCTTCCCAGGTGGTCTTCGTTGCCCAAGATTGTCTTTGGTATTCCAAGTCTCTTCTGTTTCCAGATGAATTTTAGGAATATTTTCTCCGGTTTTGTGGGGTATGTTAATGACATTTTGATTGAGATTTCATTAAGTCTATTTAACAATTTTGGGAGTAGAGCCATTTTCACAACATTGAGTCATTCTGTCATTGAGCAAGGGATCTCTTTCCATTTTCTGATATAATCTTTGATCTCCTTTTCAAAGTACTCTGATTTTCAGTATATGAATCCTTTACTACCTTTGTTACTTGCAAGTATTTCATTTTTGTTTTTATGGAGGCTATTGTGCAGGGTGTTGTTTCCTAATTTCTCTCTCGGTGAGGTACTTGTTTGTGTACAACAATGCCATTGATATTTGAGTGTTGATTTTGCATCCAACTATGCTACTGAATTGGGTTATTAACTCTAAGAGACTTATGCTTGATGGTCTATATTTAGTAGTTATACATAAGAGATAACTATTTGTATTTTTTTAATTTTTAAGGTTACAGGATACTGACCCCCCAAAACTGAATTTCTTTGTCTCACAATTACAATCTTGCCAAAATATTCTATATAAGTATATATTATTCCTATAGTTTTGCTTCATTTTGTTGTATTTTTTGTTTTATAATGAAGAGCATATTAACCAGATTTTCTTTGATATGTTAATCATGATACTGTAAAGTTTCATAAATGGTGTATGTGATTATTCAACAGAGCACTGTTGGTTTTCATGGGACCCAGTGAGATAATGCTTCCATTCGGGATAAAAGTCAATCTTTTTGGGGTCTCAGCTCCATTCTCAAAGGTATATTCTGAATAGATACAGTAAGACAGTATACTTGTCTCATAGCAGTGTACAGCCTTGTGAAATAATGGAATAAGATATCTAGAAGGACCATATTTGATCTTGGGATAGAATGGCTTAATATCATAATGCACACATAATACCTAGGCTTTTCAAACACATATTAACAACTTGGGAAGAGTTTGATTGAATTATTTTGGTACTTTGCTTATTATGCTATAATTTTTTTTAAAAAATCACAGACAAATGTAAACCAAAAAGAAACGATTTAAATTTCCTTGACTTAGATTAGCTCACATTTTTCTAATTTTTATTATCTTTTTTGTCTAACAACTCTGAAAAGAGAAAACTCAATCAAAAGGAACATTTGCTGGGCAGTGATTCATAATAAGATCTACTTTTCTGTCTGGAGAAGAAAAAGACAAAAAACAGTCACAGAAGAGACACTCAGGTCCACTCATTTACTGGGACGCAATAATAGAATAAGCATGGAAACCATATTTAAAAAGCTTTTAAAAATCTCCTCATTTTTCTTCATTGTTTTTAATGTAATATCAAGAAATATATTTAGTTATCACAATGGTGAGTTATTGAAACTGGAGGAGTCAAAGCTTTCTTCTCCGAATCTCTTTACCAGAGAGCGTCAGCATGTGTTGCAATGTGCCCACTCCAATATCTACTCCGAGAAACAGTTTTTTGAGAAATAGGCTCAATGATTTCCTCTATTTATTTATTTTTTACCGTACAGGCATCTTTTCTGTTTTCCATGTTGTGTACTTTGTTCTACGAGACATGACTAAGAATTTTAATAAAATAGGGCTATGGAAAAATAGACTTTCAAAATATTACTATAAAATGTAACAATCTTCACGTGAGTATGGAGAAAGGTTTTTAAATAAATGTACAAAAATTCCTGGGTCTGGTGTGGCTGTGCACACCTGTAAGACTCCAGCACTCTGAGCAACTTGGTGCTTGGCTCAACATTAAATGAACAACTAAATAGATAAGTAAATAGGTTGGGGATTCAGCTTATTGCAAAGACCCTAAAAAGAAATCTTATACACAATATTAACAATAAAAGCTGTGAAGTGCTCTGTCAGGAGTGGCTGAAGCAGGAAGCCGATTGTACCAGCAGAGGCGAGGCAAGATCAGCCTGAGAAAAAGAGCACCCGAGGCCAGCCTCTTTCGGTTATAGTCCAAGACAGCAAAAGGGCCTTTGAAAACAAACCACAAATCCTGATTTAGACAATTTTCTCCTTTTAAACTTTGAATCTTAGAAGTTTCCGAGTGAAACACAAAGAAGACCTAAAATGTCAACAACCTGATAACCTTCAGTAAAGTTGTAAAATTTGTTTTGCAAATATTTAATATTTTGTTGTTGTATTCTTTATAGGCAAAATTCAATGTTTCCTAAGGTTCCGAGGGCCAAAAAATATAGGATTTTGACATTTCTAAGTGATAATTATAGAGAAATCACATAAGCTTTGCATTAATTATGTCATCAAAGTTGAGAACTCATGCTCATAAAAAGTATAATTTTTCTAGAAATACCCCATTTCATTAAGTAAATGTTTATGGAACATCGTGGAAATAGCGGGATTAAATATGAGTGTTGAGAAAATTATGATTTGTTCAAGGATCATTAGTAGGAAAAAGTTTGCTATATATACCAGCAAATTTAAGCCACAGTATATATTTCTTTGAATAAGTTGAATTACAGAAGTTTATCTTTTTGACTATGCTAAAAGACTTTCCTCAGTTTCAGTGAAATTTTCTTTCTCCCTCTCTTCTTTGTCTAGGGGTATGATTGTAATTCATCATTTGGTGTCCTGTCCTCTTATCAAAGCTTTTTACTCAACTTACTATCTTTAGAGCTTTTTTCTAATTGCCTTTCATTCATCCAATGAATGAATCTTTGAACACTGCGCAATCAACCAAATTAAAAAAAAAAAAAAAGTTTAACAATTCTTTACCACCTAAAAATAGGTTTCTAATCAAAACATAACATTCAAGATCCTGGCTTCTGGCTTGCTCCTCTCAGCATTCTGAGACATATGTACTGCTCTTTGGCCACATATCTTGAAAATGTTTGTATGTACCTGGATCCATCTATACGATTTCTTTGCTTCTGAGCACCCTTTTCTCCTTTACAAAGGTGGAAAAACAAGCCATAAATCTCATCTGATAAATTTTCCTCCTACTTCAGACAAAAATGGATGCACTTTTGTAAGAGCTACTCACTCTCATGTTTGCCAATCTATATTTTCTTTATTGCATTCCAATCAGTAGGTCTTGTATCCTTAGAAAATGCAACTTTTCCTTGTCATCCACAGCCCAGGTCTTTTTATGAGACTCATCCATTTTTGTATTTTGAGTCATAAATCTCTCCCTTTCGACTGAGTCATTACATCAGCATTAAAACTGTAATGCATTTATAGCAGACAGTTTGCAAAACTCTGCATCTAGTCTGGAGAGCGTCCTCATCTAATGCACTGACTGGAATCTGGCACCAAAGACCTTTAGATCTTTCTCAAAGTCAAAATGGACAGGAAAAGAAAATGTTCTGAATTCATGCAGGACATTACAGAAGCCTAGATAGTGCAAGTAAAGATTCTCAGGAAGGAGGATTTAAACACTGCTTTCAAACAATGGAATAAGTGCTTTCAAAGTGAGAAATACTCTCAGGGCCATTAATGCCTGTGTGTCTTTTAGTATAATTATTTTTTTAAACTTGAAGAATTTACTGTGTTTTTAAATCATACCCATATATAAAATTATCAGGTCAAAATTTATCTCCAATGTTTTGGTTTTATTGGTTTTGTTCTTTACTGGTTTTTTCAATTTTATTATAACTGATGATATAGGCAATTCTTTTTAAGATAGCAAGAGGCAGTATGGTAACCATCGGTGATCACCTTGTTTTCTGTTTCTACATTATGTACTATGTCCATCCTTTTGGTTTGACTGACTCTGTTTTGTTATGTCACATTTGGTTTTATTCTCTTCAAAAAAAGTAATAAGAACTGTGGGAGTAATAAAACCCAAAATGTGTAATTGTCATTGTACAAAAGAGAGGAAAAGAAAGTGCTCTAAAGGATATAACTGCATGTATATTTAAGTGTATAAGATAGGTAACCATATTACTGAGTTTTGTTGTATCATTGAACAGAACTGTTTGCAGTCTCACTGTTTGAATGTCCACTTTATATGATTTAATTTTGTAACTTGAACAACTATTTCTAAGATGACAATATGGGATATATTAACTAGTGATTTCCTGTTTATTTTTCTGAAATTGTGCATAACTTGTACCCCTTCTCTGTTTTTTTTTTTTTCTTTTTCTCCTTAAATAAAATTTTAAAAAATTAATTTTGCTTAGTAACTGAAAAGAGAATAAGTTGTTAACAAAAACTGCTTCAAGAGATTGAAAAGAATAGAGATATGTTCTTCATATCCAGGTAACTAACTATACTTTATAAATTGACAATACGAAAGCTGAAAGAAATTTGCTAATATATGTAAAACTGATCAATATCAAAAAGAAAACAAAATGTAATGCTTGAAATTATCTCTTCCATCTGGTAGGTAGAGATGAAAAAAATCAATAGCATCTTCATCAAATAAAATTAATTTTTTTCCATGAACAGGGACTGCTTACATCACCTCCTAAATATAAATTTCTGTTTGTAAAGAGGTTCAGAAGGCATCATTCAGGACAATTCTTTATAGTATTGAGAGCCTATAAAGAAACACACATGAAAGATTACATGGGAATAAAAAGATTCCAAAATAATTCACACTTTTTTTTTTCTTTTTTAAGTCCAAATAAGCATACAGTTATCAAAGTAAAACTGCATCTTATTCTAAATTCACTATAAACAGAAGGAGGTTGATGGACTGGAAATTTCTTTGCAGACGCCTCCATTCACCTCTATTTATACTCATGCTAAAAGAAAAAATATAAACAGGTTGGTCTTGCATACCTAGAATCCTAGAACTTGCTAGGCTGGGGCATGAAGTCAAGTCCGGCCTGAATTATATAACAAAATCTTGTCTCAAAAGAACCAAAACAAAAGACAATATATTATTGATACTATAATTAAAACAAATTAACAAAAGAATTTTAGTGTTGAAAACTTTCAGTATAAAACATCATATTCTGTTTTTTAAATGTTGCTCAAAAATGCAGAAAAATCCATAGTCACTATTGTTGTATTTCCCCAAATTGTCAGAGCATTAATGTAAATCACAATTTAGTTTTCCCTTAATTAAAAAAATGAGAGAAAATAGATTAATTTAAATTTAAATAGATTAATTTAAATACATTGAGATAAGAGAGGACATTGTAATAGAACAACGCAGGGCAGAACCGAGCAATTCAAGCATCATTGTATTTTTTTCCTTGAAATACTGTATTATTTGTACCCTTTTACTACATTGTTTTTTATGTCCTTTTTATTCTCTCTTTAAATAAAAAAAATATATATATAAATCACAATTAAACTATCAGATACACAGAGAGTAAGATGACTTCACATAAAAGTGTTTTACATGGTCCTTCTGATTCTTGTACAGCCAGAATCCAGTGAGATGAATCTGAACAGATTTTATAATAAAAATTAAAGAATAAAAAAACTGAGGACATATTTTTAATTGCCTAATTAGTTGTAACATGAAAACATGTTCCAACTGATCAATCTATATTGTTTTGCATGCATTTTCTTTTCACGTCCTGGAGAAATTTTTCATTCTCCTTGATAAGCATTAAACTCTCTAGCACCAGTAAGCCCTTTGTATTAATATAGCTGAAAAAAGCCAACGCGGTTCACTGGTGAAAAGATCTCTATCTGTCTTCTGTTGTTTTTCCATCAGGATGCGAACACTGTAAGAACACTGCTCACCAAGATATTCTCCTCCTTACTGCATTTTAATAAGGTGCTTATGCTAAGCAGGTGTCTGAGATTGTTGTCCTCTTACCCAGGATAACACATCTGTCCAAGGGATAAACAGGTGAATTGGCTTCAGCTGAGCCATTTACACGTCTCTGTAAAATATGTATGGGCACATTTACATATCAATACAAATAGCAATAGTTAGATGCTCTTTCTAACTCCTTTTGAGAGATAAAAGAAAGATACTGGGGATTTAAAAAGATTATCCTGAAGTTCTCATTAAAGCTATACAATATAAGTGAAAAAATAAAATACATCCAGATTTTTAAAATGTGCAACATTTTGAACATTGGAACTCCAAAACCACTACCATGGGAACATTTCTCTCAGTACTACACTTTCAATGTGTTGAATTCTAGGGAATTATGCTAAAAAAAACTTCATACAGAATTATCTTAATACTGTAATTTTATAAGATTTACATGAAATTGTTAGTAATACTGTTAAGTGATATTCTGCCAGATTTTCTGACTCTGGTTATATTGTGTTATATTGTATAATATATTAAATTATTTAGATATACTATATTCTTAACTTGAGAAACACCAAAATCTCTTTCCAGAAGTAGAGAACAATAATTATGAAAAGTGACAGATTTTTTCCCTTGACTAAACGAAGAGCAATATCATTTTGTTTCATATATTCAAGTGGACATTGTAAGAAATACTAACAAGTCATGAGAAGATTTCTCAAGACATCCAAGGGTTCTACACACACATTGAAGTTGGAGAAGCTCTGTTGTAAATGGCTACCATTCTTCAGCCCAGCTCTGAAAAGCTGCAGTGTAATCATAGTCTATGCTAATATGAAATAGATTACCATACACAAATAACTGGAGCTCAGTGGCTTGAGTGCTTTCCTGGTGAGTGCATGGTCTTGAGTTCAATCCCCAGTACAAAAACAAGAACAATAATAAAAACAAAACAAGAAAATCAAACAAAAAACCCAAACTCAGTACTACCATCATATTGATTCTACAAGAAAGCTAAATGACCTTGGATACATATGATAGTTTCACTATCTCTCCAAAATATGATTCACATTTCTGATCCAATCAGACAGGTCATTATAGCCACAGCCATGTCCCCAGTGTACACAGATTCTCTACATATATTAATCTCATGCAGCCTTTAGAGCTACTGTATTACTCTATCTTTTGTGTGTCATTTTTTTTTCCAGGCCTTTATGCCACTGAGCTAAATCTCTATTGTGTTCCTTGTATGCTCTTTCTTTGGTTGGAATGTGATACCCTGCTCAGCTCTTTGTCTTCAAGCTGTTGAACATTCTGTTAAGCATATCTCCTGCAGTGATCCACCTGACTTCCACTCTCCTAATGAAATACTTTTCTTGGATTTCTATGACATTCTGATTTCAAACTCCAATATGCATGTACATGTTCAAACCTCATTCACACTCAGACCTTGAAAACTTAGAGAACGAAAGTTACTCTTTTCGTCCTTTTATTCCTGTGATCTAGACACCGTAGGCTCTGAAGACATGAAAGAATGCATGAAAACATTAGAGTGCATTAAAAATATTTCTCTTTTTACATTAATACTTAATCTTAGAACATTATCCTGATGATTAGAAATCATGTGTAATGTTTATTGCATTGGTAAAGAATCATAATTTAACTTTCAAAGAATAAACATCTGCTTTCTCACTATTAATTGTTTAAAAATATACAAAATATGAGAGAGAGAGAGGGAGAGAGATAAATCTGTACTTGATCATCCAACTTTTTATATCATCCAACACTTTCCTGCAGAATTTGAAATTATATGATGATGGGAAATGTAGTCTTACTTCATCGCTGGATTTGCTATTGCTCATAAAAATAATAGCTTCATAAACAATATATAGTTATCAAAAGAGTAATATAAGTCTAATTCCAAATGAATGTGAAAAAATGGATGGCCACAATCTTTTTAAAGACTCTTTTGACCTTGGTGTCATATTATTCTATATTAATACTTACATAAATGATTTGCTTTATATAAATGTAGTCAATACAAAGTGAATAAAAAAGAAAAAAAATACTTAAAGCATAGACCATTGCATCTCTATTTCTATAACATTCCAGAAATATATACATATGTTTAAATATATACATACATTTAAATAGTTTTCAATATTTTGTGAAAAAATTTCATAATTGCAACTGTGATACATCTATGTACATTATCCATTTAATCTGGCATAATTCAGAATGTGAGATGAGACAACAGTTATTTTTACCTTTTTTTGGAAATTCCAAGTCTGTATACTATTTTATTTCTAAAATACTTCCCATTTTCCTTATCAGGTTTTTCAAGTGTTACATTTACTCCATGTGTCTGATATTTATTCATGCATACTTTGTCTATTTATTACCTTCACGTAGTTGGTATTGTGAAGAAGACTTTTAGCCTACGGATAATACCGGAGTCAGCAAAGTAAAGCAGTTTGAATCCACTGCACAAATTGATGTACAATAAAAGCCTGGAGAAGGTTGATAGTAGATGAAAATATTTGTGACTAATATTCCGCATAGCTCTCCATAGATAAAGGAATGATGCTTGATGAGGTCTGGCCTAACTCTGCAGACCTTGAGTTAATCATGGTTCTAAATGGTGAATCTGATTACAGTGTGTAATTCTTCAATTCTAACAGCTATTTTTTTTCTTTTACCATTGCTTTTTTCCATTGCCTTATTTTTATGTGAAATTTCACAATAGATGCATCCTACATTTTTAAGTCTTTTTTGCCATATCTTTAATTTTTTTCTTAAATTGTGCTGTGTAATATAATTATCTTTTTTTCTGAAAAAGGCTTTCGTTGTTGCTTGCTTTGCTGAAAAAGGCTGCCTGCTTTCTTTCACAAATGCAATTCATAAATGCAGTCTTTTCATTTCCTTTGAGAGACTTCTTTGAACACTTTTTTTAGAGAAGTTTTAGGCTCTCTGCAAAATTAAGGGGAATGTACACATACATGTCCACCTAGCACTGCCACCACACATTTCTCCTAAGAGGGGAATCTATTTGCTGAAATTATAGAAACACATATAATGATACCCTGGACTGATGCTTGTTCCCCCTGTTAATGCTGACCGTAAGTTTCCAATTCCCTACACGATAGTTTTAGGAGTGGTGGCATAGAGAGCGGATGATTGCTTATGAGGGCGGCACCACATAACTGGGGTTCTTACCTTTGTAAGAGATTCTCCAGAGAGCTAGCCTCTTCCCACCTCCCTGTGGGAATACAGTGAGAAGGCATCATCAATGAACTAGAAAACACCAGGCACTAGGAGCATTCCATTATCAAGTTCCCAGACTCCATAACTATGACATGCAAACTTCCATGTTCATAATCTGTTTTATAATATTTTGTTACAGTAACTGAATGTGGACAGGCAAGTTCACCCTTGGTATTGCATGTGACAGGGCTTTGGCTAAAATTACGTCATGTACCCAATATTATAATGTCATACAAAGGAATCTCATTGACCTAAGAATGCTTCTTATTTAGTTCTGTCTCTCCCTAACTACAGACCTTTTAACCCTTTCCATAGTTTTAGCTTTTCCAGAAGGTCATATTGTTGGAATTACACATTAGGTCACCTTTTTTGATTGGGTCATTTAATGCAGTGATAAGAATTTTAATTTCCTACAAGCACCAGCTTGTCCTGCAGTCCCGGCAGTCTGGGAGGTGGAGGCAAGAAGATCCCAAGTCTGAGAGAGGCCTGGGAAATTTAGCGACTTAGTAAGAATCTGTGTCAAAATTTAAAATGAAAAGGCCTGGGATGTGATTCAGGACGAAGGTACCTGCTTTGATCCTCTATGCAGGAAAAAAAAAAAATCTCCCCAGGTATTCATAGATTGATAGCTCAGCTTTATTAGTGCTGAAACAAATTTCCATTATCTGGCTGTGCCATAGTTTATATAACCACTTACCTTCTGAGGACATTTTGGTTTATTATAGATTTTGGCTATTATAAAAGGTCAAAAATCCATTTACAGGTTTTGTGCTTATGTAAATTTTCATTTCCTTTCATTTCCTTTGGATAAATACCAAGGAACATGATTACAGGATCATATAAAAAGTGCAGTGTTACTTTATTAAGAACCCTCAAATTTACCTTTCAGGGTAGCTGTACTAACCTACATCCCCTCCAGCAATGCTGAAAGTTACCTCGTCCTCTCCACATCATCAGGATTTGACCTTGTTAATTGGTATGTGTAACATTTCATTGTCATTTTACCTTTTATTTCCTGATCACTCCTGAGGAAGAGTACTTCCTACATGCTTATTTATATTTATATGTGTTGGTAAGTTGTCTTATTAATGTTTTAGGCATCTATTTTTAAGAGCTGTCTTTTTTTCATATTGTGCAGTTTTGTATTTTTTTTTTTTTTTATTTTGGATGACAGCCCTTTATAAGACACATCTTTTATAAATGTACTCTCCCAGGCAGTAGTGTGTGTTTTTTGAGAAATATTTCTTCTAAGTTATTGTCTAGTTTTGTAAGTTTTTATTATTGTTGCTTGTTTTTCAATTTCCACTTAGGCCCGTGAGCCTTCCTCAGTTAAGTTCTACGAATTGTGTAAATCTGTGCCTAGATATTTTTCTTTTTTCTTTCTATACGTTGTCTGGTGGTTACATCATCATTTATTGAAATAACTGCATTTTCTCCATTGCTTGACTGTATCTGATGATGCAAATCTTCTAATTAGTGTTGGTTAGTGGTAAAGAGATTTTCAAGGGTATTAACCACTACCATTCTGTGTCTACTTTGTCTTCTAAATCTATTTTTCATTCACACATACTTCCTTCTCTTGTTGTATGCTCTGATCTGACCGTATTTGTATAATTATTCTATGTTTTCCTAGGAATGCTAAGGCCTTCATCTTTAAATTAGAAATAGAATCTCAAGAACACAACTTCATTGCCCAAACTATGTCTCAAAATTAGTAATATGTAACTTTGTAAGATTACCCTAAAATATGCCTTTGTGTTTTAGATACTACCACAGAGCAGAAAGAAAAGAAAGTCAGTTAGAGACATTGCTTTAATGCTGCATACACAGAAGTAGAAGCAAACTATTTATTTAGTGAGTGATGCCAGTATAATGCATGCATAATAGGGCTCCAGATAAAAACTGGACAAAAGGAAAAAATGTAGTGTTGTTTAGCATTATGGCTAGTATTCATTAACTGGCTAAATACATTGAACTGAACATTTAGAAATATAAAAAGTATTAAATAATATAACTATTGAGGGTATACATTAATCAGGGATCTCCAGAGAAGCACAATCAACAAAATGTTTGTTGGAAGAAATTGGCACATGTGATTTTGGAGGGCAGGCAAATCCAAATCCTGAGGCAGTTGACTGGCAACCAGGAGGAGTTTGAATCTACAGAAACTTTGTAGAATTCTTTGTTCAACAAAAATAGGTCCTTACTCTTAAGGTATTCAACTGATTGGACAAGACCCATCCACATGCAAGGGAACTTACATAACTCAAAAGTGACTGAATTAAATATTAAATATTAATTTCCTAAAGCACCTTCCCAGACACATAATGCTTGGCTGAGATAATTCAGCCAAGATGAAAAGTAAGACAATAGAATGGCCCACTCCAACTCATCACCAATATGCACTTTCTTAAGTCACACATTATCTCTACATTTGGTATTTTTAAAGGAAATAAAGATCAAATACTCATAATGACACAGCCTTTGTTTTTGTAACTGGTTAAATTGTAACTGGTTAAATTTTGTAACTGGTTAAATCGATTTTGATAAGTATCTTTTCCCCAATGCATTTTGTGATCCTTACACTTAGCAATCTTTCTGGCTGGTTGTGACTTATCTAGTGTGATGACCCAAACATTCACTGCAAAATGGTTTGAGTTAGTAATGTTCTTGATTGGATTTGGCGGGAAAAGTTTCCATTGATTGAGCCCCAGGACAAGGTGATATTAACTGATATGCTGGGCAGTCTCCTGTTTTCCAGATACTGTTTTCTGCAATCATTGTGAAATAGCAGTTCAATTGTTACTCTCTATTTAGGATTACTCACTCCAGCCTGCACAATGACTTCAATTTCTCTCTATAAATTTACAGCCATGAGAATTCCCACAAGCTCTGATGGCAGTCTTTACTTTCAGGTCATTGGAAGTGTTACTGTGCCTTTTGGTGGAAGAATTTATCCCTGTGGAAGTAAGTGCTGAAGACCAGCAGAATCTAAGTTTACAGTAACAGGCAGCAACAGTTTAGCTGCTGAGTCACTAATGTTTGGTGAGTAAAGGATGGTGTCTCACTGTTTCTACCCTCGATCCCTGGATCTATGAATCTGCAATATAGAGCACGTACAATCTTCCTCAGATGCCTTGCCTAGCCCTCTAATTTAAATGTTAAGCTAATTCAAAAATGATCATCACTGTAATATCCAGATCACCAGCTAAATTAACACATAAAACTGACTGTCAAAATTAGCATGGTCAGAAAAGTCTTCAATAAAATAGATATAATACTTTTCGGAACAGATTGAAATCTAAAAGGAGATTTTTGTAGACCATGTCCTTCTCAAAACAGGTGAAGAATTGTATAATAGGATCTAAGGTAGGGTTAGAAACTAGGATATAGAGCAGAAAGGCTGTGTCTAAACATTATAGCAATATGTTAGATAGTAAATTATGCATAAAAGTAAAAATGTCCACTATATATGTGGAAAAAAGAAACTCAAACTAATGGTGATCCATGAATCAAAATGCAAGTTTGTTAGTAATTCACGCTGAAGTCAGAACAGAATGTGTAGCTATTTAGAAAAGTCGTGAGTAGCACACATATACTTTCAATTGAAGATTTAAACTTCATTACATTGAAAGCTACTTGATGCTTGTACTAACAGTTATTTAATATTTTTATAATTAAAAGTCAGGGGTAACCTGGCACTTCAGTTTCTGTAAAACAATAATTCCAAGTATTTCTGGAGATCATCAGAAAGTTGATGTTAAGTGTGATGAATGATTTGACATAGGTTAATCTTGAGGACTTTTAAAAAATTTTATTTAAAGAGAAAGAAACAAAAAATGGAGATAAAAAAGGTTAGAAATAATACAGAATTACAGAAAAATAAATGGTAAGAAATCACCAGTTGATAAGTTACATATTGTCATCTTAGAAATAGTTGTTCAGGTTACAAAATTAAAGTATGTAAAGTGACATTCAAATAGTGACCTTGCCAACAGTTCTGCTCAATGATCCAACAAAAACTTAGTAATATGGTTATTAGTGCTACACACTTGTTTTTTATCTTAAAAAGGGCAAGATTAAAGATATCAAAGCAGAACAAAACAGTTCAAAAAAAAAAAAAAACAATTTAAGGAAATACAGATTTCAAAGCAAGTCCACTCACTGGAGATCTTCACTATTTATCTGATTGTCTCTAGTTTCTTCCAAATAGTTGTCCCCATCTTCACACACATTAAATACATACTGCATATTATATAACTAATCAAATCATTACAGGATGATGGAGGCTTTTTAGGTTTTCAAGATCTGACATTGGGGAAGTCAATAATAACTACCATAGTGTGTCTCATTCTCTTCGTAGTAGCTGTCCTTATCTTTACATATGCTGAAATTTAACTTAAGAGACTAGACTAATATCACTCTGATCAGTGAATAATAGCATTGCTAGATTTTGTATCATAATTCTACAGAATTAGCATTGGGTTTCTTAGTGTCTCTTCTTCTTCAGAGTGTCTATTCATTACATCTTGTATTATATAATCTGTTCCCATAAATAGTTTTAAAAAATCTTCTCATGTGTGAATTTCTAAATGTATATCTATCCTCTCTGTATCATACAGAAAAACAAATCAAAACAAGACAGCAAAACAAATTCCTAGAAAAATATGCAAAGAAAAAGACACATAAGACCACAATATTAGGTGATCTACTGTAGTTACTATGCTTTCTCTTGTTATTTTCAATACACTTGTCCACATCATCAGGCTTAATATAGCTAAGCATAGTATTACATAGCTATTTTTATAAAAACACAACTTTGAAAACATTGTAGGACTTGAGAGCTGTTAATAATCAATACCAGTATGGATATCTTTTACATCTTGTCATCTTCAGAGTAGTTGCCTCTACTTTTAAGGTTGATACTATCATGCATACAAATTCAAATAAAATCAGCCAAGGCAAAACCACGGTCTAGTGAATCGGATTCAAATAAGATCAGTCATAGTAAGACAATGTAAGTAATACAGGGTTTCAGTTTAAGTTAATAGGAAATTAAGGATAGTTACTATAGTATAACCTGCTGTTTTGGGGTCAGATGTCTGTGCCCTCAAATCTCATAAGAGTGGACAAATTGGAACAAATTAAATTCAAACAAACAGGGCGATAAGACTACTGTGTCTCTGAAATCATGATGCACTATTAACAATGACCTCTGCCTTTTTTTTATAGTGTATCAAAGCTATCTATACTAAAGATTATAGCCTGCTATCTCTGCCTCATGTCTGCTATTCCACTTTACTGCTATAATTTGTCCACCTTACTCCCTCATTCCACTATCTGCCCCATTCATTGAGGCCTCTCTGACACTGTTGCTGGAATCTTGATATCCCTTCCTCTCTCTCTCTGGAATGTCCTTCAGCACTCTCTGTAGGGTTGGGTTGGTGGCTATGAACTCCCACAGTTCCTCCTTGTCTTGGGAGCATCTTATTTCTCCATTACTTTTGAGAGAGAGTTTCTCTGGGTATATGAGTGTTGGTTGCAAATTATTTTCTTTCAGGACTTGGAATATTCTCCGCCGCCGCCCCCCCCCCATTCTCTGCTTGATTTGAGAGTTTGTGTTGATAAGTCTGTTGTTATTTTGATAATTTTTCCTTGTTAGGTTATTTGCTTCTTTTCCCTGGCTGCTTTTAGTATTCTGTTCTTTTGGTGGATTTCTCGAATCTTGATGATTATATGTCTGGGTGTAGATCTGTTTTGGTTGTAGATAGCTTGTGTTCTATATGCCTCTTTTATCTGTATACCATTTATTTTTCCTATACTTGGGAAGTTTTCCTTTAATATATTTGTGAATATTTTTGTATTTCATTTTTGGTTGCTCCTGCTTCCTCGCTCACATGCCTTATTCTTAAGTTATGTATCTTTTTGTCATCTTCTAGCCTTTGAATTGTTTCTTTCTTGATCCTCATTATTTTAAGAGGTCTTTTCTTTCACAACTATATATCATAAATCTCTCTTCAAGTTTCAAAAGCTAACTTTAGTTTCTGTCAAGGCATTTCACCAGTGTTCAATGGAGTTTTTAGTTTCCTGGTAATCTTTTTGGATCTGTTTCATGTATTCTAGGTTATGTTTAAATTCTTCTTCAGAAATTTCTCTTTCTTTTCTGATTTCTTCTCTTCTTCCATCTGTGTTCTCTTGGGTGAGGCTTATCATTTGTTTAATTAATCTCTTTATATCTTGCCTGGATCAGAAGTACAGTTGTAAATTCATCTTTGAAATCATGAAGGTATTTCTTTATTTCAGTTGATGCTATGTCTAGTATTAGATGGTTACTGTGCTGGTTCTCTTCAGTGTTTACTTCTCCTGGGCTTATTTTCTCACATTCAGCAGCTGGAGTTTTTTTTTTTTTTTTTTTTTTTTTTCCTATCTCTTGTCATGTTTCTGGTTTCTTTCAGACTGGAGTGTCCTGGGGTCTCTGGCGCTATCCTCTCCGTATTGCTTAGGGACTTTCTGAAGCATACTGACTTGAGTTTTTGCTGCCCTCCCCAATTTGCTGTTTTCTGAGGTACAGGCAAGGATGCAGGGACAGTGCAGGCTAGCCTCCAGCCTCTGTGCCAGTCAATCCACAAGTTAGGCTGTACCTTGTGGACATCACAGAGTCATGATTATTTTTCATCTGCTTATTGGGTTCCAACCAGAGATGTGGTTCAACTCCAGCAGATACTGCCAGTTCTCTCTGTGCCAGAAATGACTGACTAATGTCACCGTGGCACAGGGCTTTGCCCAAATCCCAGCTGCCCTCTACCAGACTTCTCTGCATCAGGAGTCACTATCTGATGTCACTGTGGCACTGGGTCTGCCCAATTCCAAGATGTCCTCCACTAGTCCTGTCCGTGTTGCTGAAGCCTTCATGGCACCAGGCTCTGCTCAATTTCAAGATGTCCTCCACCAGACCTCTCTGCACCAGGGGCAACTGTCTGATGTCACCACAGGGCGGGCTCTGCCCAACTCCAAGATGTCCTCCACCAGACTCTCTGTGTCACTGATGCCACCATGGTGGTGGGCTCTGCCCAATTCCAAGATGTTCTCCAGCCAGCTCCAGCAGCCACAGGGGACCTAGTCCCTAGTACTCACTGGGACTCAATGCAGATCACCTTCTTGGTTCCATTGCACATTGCGCTGTTTTTCTTCACTGCGTTCCCGGCACAGCGATGCTCGGTCAGAAAACTGCACGGTGTCCAGCTTCAGAGCTCCAGAGCCTCTCACAGACTCTTCTGGTGCTGCCAGGCGGCCCTGGCTGCTCCGCAGGGTCCCAGGTCTCAATTTCCAGCAGTCACCAAAAGCCAATACAGCTTTTCCTCTTGGATCCACTGCTCAGTGTGCTGTGTTAAAGGTGTGGGATTCGCAGACTCCTGTTATTGGTATCCGCAGTCTCAGCATGACCTTAAATCCTCTGGCTGCACCTAGTATGGTGTGGAACAGGGCTCAGTAAGTACATTGGACTTCAGCTTTCCATCTGCACTTTTCCTACCTTTTCTTAGTTTAGTTTTTTTTTTTTTTTTTTTTTTTTTTTTTTTTTTTTTTTGCCTTTAGTTACTGCCTTGGTTAATAAGAATCATTATCCATTCATCTGGCCCTCTCCGTGTCGTCATATTCTAACATCTAATATGATTTCTCCACAGAGACTCTCTGCCCAATCCCCTAGCAAGCCGCCATTTTTGAAACTCTCAATCTTGGGGACTTTTAAGTAGTTTATAGCTCTCCTTTTTCCACATTGAGTGTTGCATGATGTGGTTTAATCCAAAGCAGTTGCACTGTTGTGCTTTGATATGCCATTCATTAAATCATACCTACTGTGGTATCTCATTCAGTTCATGAACACTGTTGCTTGTAAACAAATGGGTTCGAGAACACCAGCATTTGGCAAAATACTGTGTTTGCTTGCAAACTTCACACTGGGTGATGCACATCACCGTGACCATCTTCCTGAACGAAAGTGAACGTGGGCATCTTTTTCAAAACTGTGAAATGAATTAAGGTTATGAACCAAGCTACCATTGTATATAGTAAAAGTCCTGAGTTTGTTAGTCACAAAAGCCAGTGAATCATCTTATACAGCTGTTGCCTCAGCAGAACCGGCTGCAATGAACTGACAAGCAGATCAGAACTCTAAGATAACTCCTGCCTCTGATCAGTGTCCTACATGACTTTGAATTTGTTTTATATTCACTAGCTTTCATATTTTTCTGTAACTATTTAGAATACTTGTAAAATCTTCACAAGCACAGTATTTTATTACTAATTTAAAAATTTTAATATGCATGTTTGTAGGACATAGAGATTATAGTCATCATGGGAGTTGGTATGGTCCATGACACATAGTAATTTTTTTATACCCCCTTCCTCAATCCTTTTCCCTCACTTCCTCTGTTTCTTTGTCCTTTACCCATTTGCAAAACGTTTTTATGTCCCAATTTCCAGCTGACACCAGGAAATTTTCTCATATTTAAAAAAATCTTTTTTTTTCCTGAGGAATGTTACCAGTTGCTTTGATTTTCCCCATTTTTGCAAAACATGATGTAATCTCTGCTTGTAAAATGAAACTGTACAAAGTTTAATGTTGTACAAAGAGAAAGAGAATAAGACATCTCAGTCTTTTTTCTTTTTTTTTTTTCAACAATAGAAATAACAGATCTGAAGTTCAATCCTACAGTGTCTTTCTGGGTACAATTCTTTGACTGATGTGTTTCCTGGGGTGTAGAGTATTCCTTAACTGCTATATTATAACTCTTAATATAGCAAGTGAGAATATCTGGACTTTGATTAACTCAGTCTAAAGAGAAAAAAATACATGACAGTCAAAACAAGAAAAAGAGAATAATAGCTTCTGGTACCAAAGGAAGCAAACCTGCTTTGGGGATGAGGGTGCTTCCTTTCAAAGCGTCCCACCTTCCCATAATCACTTTTCCTAGAAGCTGAAAATCATATCACCTTTAAAACTGCCTCAAAATGCAAATCATGAGAGAAAATATTAATGCATTTCTGGGAATCTGAGCTTTAAAGACTATCAAAACAGGTAAAAATATTAATTTTTCATCCAAATAACACATATTAATCAGGTTTACATTTTCTGACTGCATGCTTTAACATTTAGACAGTTCCAGACTAATCCTTCCTAATTAGGGATATTGCCGCTTAATTGTGGAATACTTCACTGGTTGAGCAGCAGGCTGCTTATGATATTTCCATTTGAAATCTTTTAAAAATTATTTTATACTGATTATTTGTATAGTACATAGACTTTTTAAAATGTTAGATAACTTACTACAAAATGCTTCCTAAGAGCCAAGGGAGGATTTGACTCATTTCTTCTCACGTTCTGCTCCTCACAGCCAGACATGTTCATTCCTTCTAGATGCTTCTCATGCCATTTATTTTAGGCTTTTAAATACTTCCGTATGTTATTTGTGACTTGACATTTCTCTTCAGCAGTTTTTACATGCATGCTGACATACCTGTTACACCTAACCCTCAGCTACCACCAACATCACACAGATTTCCTTTTTGTTATGACCTCAAATCATTCTTTTTCTTTAGTTTAAGATAGAAATTTGAGTTTTTTTAATGATGTATCCACTAAAAAAAAAACACATCATTTATTACATATATTTCCTTTTCATGTATATCTGTATTTTTCTATAAGTTACTGGTTGTTTTATTTTCTCCCTTGTTTGCTCATCTATGTGCTTACCTTTTGTTTTGCCTTGCTTTCTGGTGGTGGTCGGGTTTCTTGATCTTTGGTGTTTTCCAAAGCAGACGCTCTGTCCGCCAGTCCATCAGTCCAGCTGTTTTCCCCTTGGCATCTCTGGCGCGAGCTCTGGCTGGCTGCTCAGCAAGCTGGCTGCACTCTGTCTCCCAGGACTGCCCTTCACAGTTCTCGTCTGATGGGTCTTTGGTCTCTCATTTCATGTCCTCTTATTTACTTTCTTTCTTCACTTATGGATTCATATTAACTGCAAGGTTTCCCTTTCTCCTTGTATTATACATACTTTCCCTTAACATGCCAGTCCTAAGACATGTTGACAATCTCTTGAGTAGCTTCATAACAGAGTACAATACTTAACAGAAATGAGAGTCCATGTCTAGAATGTTACGAGTTTTTACAGCATAAGTAATGATCTTATTTTTAAATAAGTTTCCATTTTAATTGACATATTTGAATTGTACACATTCATAGAGCGTGGTGTGCTACTTTAATAAAATATTTTAATGTGTAAGGATCAAATCGGGTAATTGGCACAGCTATCACCTCAGGTGTTTATTATTTCTTCGCGTAGGAAGCAGACAAAATCTACTTTGACAGTTAAGTACTGTCCTCAAGTTACTGGCTGTGCTGTAAACACTGGAAGTTATTCCATCCAAGTCTCTGCACCCATGAACTCTGCTCCTCACTTCCCACCAGTGTGATTCCCAGTCGCCCCCCACTATTTCTGTTCTTTACTGCTGTGAGAGCAAGTACTTTAATTTCCACATAGAAATGGGAAATGCAGCTCCTGCTTTTCGTGGCAGGTCCTCCAGTTCCATCCAGCTGCTCCAAATGGCTCATTCTATCATTTGCTTTCATGGCTGAATCGTGTTCTACCGCCCATCTGTAATGCTTTTCTTTCTCCGTTTATCTATCAAGTACTACAGCTTTTCTAGGAACTGATACATGTGAATTCTTATGTTGTTGTTGTTTAAAAAGCTTTTACTTTATACCACACTTGATTGATATTCCTCACATATATGGATGATGTGTTATTTAATCAAAGAGGTCTGAATCATCTCATTTGTATATAAAAATATTATAAAAATTATGTGAATTTTTTAAAATTACATGATTATGATCGTTAAGAACTATACAGGTAATCTTGTTTTATTCTTCCTCGATTAAGATGTGCGTAAGTGTTATCTGTTAAAATCAAGAAATTCTCTTCTAGGAAAAGTTTCTGATCTTTTATTGAGTTTCTTTAATGTGTACATTTTTATATTATTTTCACTATTATTTTTGGTACCGAAATTTGAACTCACGACCTTGTACTTGCCAGGCAGGTGCTTATGCTGCTGAACTACAACCCTGGCCTGTATTATTTTCTCAGAATTATTTACACATAAATTTAAGAGAATGACTACTACTTAGTCCATTACATTCACCTGTTTAATACACAGGAAATGTTTAAATTAACAAAAGTTTGAGTATAAAAGCAATAATAATATCATAGTTTTTATTATCTTTCATTTATGAGAAAATGAGGTCCTCTATTATCATACTATGAAATATTCTTAGAAGTCAAAGCTCAAAATTTTTTCAGTAGATACTGGCAATGTTCCTTCAGAAAACGTTCTGTGAGCACAATACAAAATTTACCTATAAAACACATATGAGTTGAAGCTATCTGTGACCAATCAGGACTCAGAGTCAAAAGATCTTTTATATCTTTTGAATCATGCAAAAGATCTTTTAGTGTGGTAAAAGAAGTTTTCAGTTCTGGGAAATGAACATCAAAGAACCTAAAGTACATTATTTTTGCTGTAGGTATTTTAGAAAGGCATATTCTCCTTGATTTTAAAGTGGAGTCTCTACAAACAAATTGTTTGGGAAAGAAGAAATTACTGAAGTTTTAAATGTAAAATATTAACATAATATTTCCCCATGAAAATAGTGGTGAACATGTTCATTTGCACTTGAAAATTATTTAAATAGTAACTAAAAGATGAAAATGACTTTCAAAAATTTTAAGACTTACACTTATAAAAGAATTAAGGAAAAACAATGAGGAAAATATTTGTGACATACATGACAAATAAATATGATTTCTGAAGTCTCATAAAGTTACAGGATATAAGAAAAAATGCTTGCAGTCATCAGTGTTTTTAATAAAATTGAACAAAGACATTTCATTTCTTCTGACTGGCATGTTGGCCAGGTTTAATTAGGGAGGGCATGTGGAAAAGCACAATCTTATCTTATGACCACTGTGGAAATTTGTTCGACCTTCCTGAAAAGCAATATGCATAAAAAATGTAAAATGTGCACACAATTTGACCTAACAATTTCATCTCTAATGACTTATGTGAAGAAAAATAATTGGAAAAGCACAAAGATATAGAAAATGTTTTTTCAGGGTATTATTTATGGCATCAAAATAGTAATATCAACTAAAATGTCATTGAGAAAGGCTTGGAAAATAAATTATACTGAACATAATATAAAATTATATGATTACTGGAAAGCTAATAATTCCTTATGATCTTATGAATTACCATATAATGTTAATTTAAAGCACTCTTATAAAATATGGAAGTTTAGATCTATTTTTGAGGTTCTATATACTGAAATCTTAAATTTATATACTTGAATCTGAAATTTTGTAGTATTAAAAGTAATTCTGCAGTTAATTTACGGCAACTTTTCAGTGTAAATTTCTGTTTTCTGTTTTTAACCTAAGGATCTTCTATATTTGTATAAGAAAAGAAACCTATTTTTAAAAAAAACTATCAGATACACACCCATCTAATTGTAGTAACTATAATCACCTGGAATGTCTATTAATATTAGTTTAATTTGTTTGATTAGAAGAGAGCCAAAAATGCAACATGTTTTAAACATCTACTTATCAGTGGCTATTAATATTACATGACCAGTTTCAAAGTAAGTTCATCCCACCCAAATCATTAATAAGATGTTCTGGTGTATTTTTTCTTAATAAAAAAAGGCAAGATATGTAAGTGTTAAAGTAATTCCAATTTGTTAATATTTAATCTGTTCAAATACACAAATATATTAATATGTAATATTTTGGAATGGGGCTCAAAATTAATAAAATGAGGCATTATGAATGTTTGAGTAGACACAATTAAAAATCATTTGGAATTGAAAACTCCTAAAGAATGATCTTATAGGATCTATTATTAAAAATTAATTCCATCAATGCTATTGATACAGAGTTTAAGCTTTCTACAACAAAATTCTCTTAGTTTTCCTACATATAATCATTAGTAGCAAAATGTCATCCAGTACAGTATGTGAAGCTTCTATTAGATTTATGTAGCTCTTACTCTTTAATATCACTTTAATAATATTTTGTTAAATTATCTGCCACTTAAAAATGGAAAGTTCAATTATACAACCAATGAAATGAAAACTAAAGCAACAGAATGAAATGAGAAAATGCAACTATTTTGAATGCTGTTCTTACAGTCCTGTAAGGCCTCTGAATGGTTCTAATTAGTAAATACATGTGCTTCCAAGTGTGCATTTTTAATAACACACTGAGTGCCAGAGGTCAGTCGTTATTTACATAAAAATGGGAGCTGAGATAGCAATGCAGAATCAGATGTTAATACAAAAAGCAAAATGTTAATAAGAAAGGCTCCAGGAACAAAAGACAGTGGCCTAGTCCATTGAGTTATTTTGATTACTCATTTTGTACACTTGTAAGGAGACTCAAATCATAATTAAAATAAAAAGCTATCAGGCTCTGGAATCATCAGGGAGCAATGAAGAATAAGCTCTACAATATGTACCACTGCAGAAGACTCAGAAACCAAGATCCACTGGGCTTGAGCCTGCCACCTAGTGGCCACTGAAAATGGGCCAATCACAGATACGCAATGCTAGGGCCATTGCTCAGAGGGCATGCATGTGTAAGAAATAAGTTGGAACCGTACAATAGAGACTTGAGTAAATATATCAGCTCAACATGTTACGTATGATTTCCTATTAAAATAATTTTAATAAAATTAACATTTCTGTATAACTTCAATTTTAGTAGTTTCTTAATATATTTGATGCTATGGAAGACTTACTTCTACAGTTTTAACTGTATATATGCGTATATATATATATATATATATATATATATATAGTCTCACTTTCATCATGAAGTCACTGGTAATTTTGCAACCAAACCTGCTTAGAAATGATCATGATCTAACACAGGTATTTTGATAATTTACACTGACCACATACATAGAGGTTTCACTACTAGAGATTTATTAATTCAGACAATAGTATGCTTCATGTTCATTAAAATTTTGTTTGGCATTTTTTTTGTCCAAACTGATAAATTTAGCAAATAATGATTGCAATAAGAATGTGCTTGTAATATCACTGCAATAAAGATTTCCCTTTGATCTCTGAAGATATGAACTCTCACTTTTGGTATTTTCTCCAAACTTGTCCAGTAAATTTCAGGTAGTGGATTTCTCACTGCATACTGAAAAATCTCTATGGGCAAGACAGATTCTGAAGAGCATTGTATTTCTCATCTGGTTCATAGCAACACAATGGGTACTATGCGTCAGTATTTCTCACCAAAGAAGTCTGAAACTTAGAGAGGCTTATGGAAACCTCTGTGGCAAGGTTGGTACCATTCCAGGGACTCCAGTTTTGTACTGTATGTGTATATTAAACTGCATTATGTTTACATGTGTACTAAGTTTTTAAATGAATTTATTCATTAAATTACACAAGTTAGTACTTCAGATGATGCATTATTTAAAATTATCTTAAAGTATTACTTAGTGAATTACATTTAAAATATTTTATGGCAGAATTTTTCATGCTTATTAATATGATTGTATTATGCTTTCTTGTATGTTTGTCAAGTTTGTCATAGTGGATACAAAGTGATTTGCATCTGGCTGTGTCACTACTGGTCTGTAAGAAGTGGTAGGTCATGTGATGACCTTCTGCACCTACTTCTCCAGATATAAAACAGGAATAGCACTGAATACTCCATAGGGCTTTTTAAGAAGCATCCAAGAATCAGTTCCTATGATGTACACAAAACAATTCTATCATGTAAATAAAATACTTCTTAGTTCATGAGCAGTGCTGACATATTTTTACTTAAGATTTTAAAGTATTAAGTGCAACCTTGTTTAAAATCCATCAAAAAATTTATGGAACTAAAAATACATAAATCATACACAAAGCATAAAAACATTGAACAAAATGCCCTAAGTTTCTATATTTTCCATGGAGATAATGCCATTTCTAGCTTCCTTCTACTCCAGCATTCGGTCACTCCCTCAAACTTTCCAAAGATGACTATAAGGACAAAGGTCATCAGAACCTTTCCTCATTTATGCAGGTCAAAAAACATTCCAGGATTTGGGATCTTCTCCACAATCTGGACTCTCCTTTACTTAGAGATTGTTATCATTCGGACCAGGTATAGCCCCCCAAAGCCCATGTGTTAAAGTCCAGGGCACCACTGGGAGGTAGAAGCAACTCTCACTGAAGATTTTCAGTCTTTGGGGGGGACACCATTTCAGTGCTACTGGGACCCTGGCCTCTTCCTTCTTTGCAACCCAGTGATGAGATGAAAAGTCTTCAGCTGTCATGCACTGACCACGATGTGCTGCCTTTGTTATTTATAAGCCTTCCAGCCTGGGAATTTTGTTGTAGTTGCTAAAATACAGTAAGATAACCTCAATAGAAATCTTTGAAATTCATGTTCACCTGGAAACTAAACATATTTACCACCTGTGCCGTTTCTTCCATGAAAGACTGTGAACTGGTTTTCATATATATTTCTAACACCATGCCCCTGTTTTCTATTTTGTACTTAACAGACAGAAAATATTTCGAAAATATAGCATTGCTCCCTGTCCTTGTTAGCTCATTTCTAGTTAGGTGCACAGTTGTCCATCAGCTCTGGCCGACTTCTGTGGCCCATCTATGTCCACACACTCATTTGATTCTAGTCCGACCAATCGTCCCCAAGCCATCCGTGAAATGCTGCCTTGCCTGAGGGCCCTTGCACATGATGTTCCCTCTGCCCTCAATCTGCATGTCAAGTGACTTAGGATGTCAGGTATATTGGTTTTATAATGAGTTATTTCTCAGACATGCTAAGTGAAATAACCACCTTCTCCTTTCCAGCAGCCCGAGGCCCTCAGTGCTTTGAATTTGTATATTTACTAAATTATGTGTTTTTAGTTCTTTCATCTTTAGAATGAAAACTCCATCTGGTCAGGGACTTTCCTTGACATAATAGGCTCAATAACATTTTTTGAACAAATGGGCAACTCTATCAAGTTGCTCATATTTAAGACTTTAATATTCTTTTCCTGCTTGAGTTTTTAACTTATTCATTAACTGGTTGTTATATCTTTGTTTTCTAATTTTTACACATACTTTGTTATTTTCAAATAGTTATGAGATTAATATCTAAATTGAGTATATTTCAGTAAAACTTTCATTAGGATTTCTCAGGATTCCAGATTTTTGAGATATGCTCATCTTGGGGATGAGTAAGAACCTAGATTCCAGGTTATCTGAGAGAAGCCAAGAACATGGGAGATGCCAGGAGCTACTAAGGTGGTGTCCTGTCCACCTGTGACTTCAGGCTGGATCTAGGGTGGGAGAATAAAGTGTCCACTGCAAATGTGCTACTTTAGTGTGTTTACAGTCAGTTATTCAGAGTAATCTCAGGCTTCTGACAGACACAAAAAATGGTTTTGGAATACTTTCCTCATATTATGTGAATCTGTGTGTGGTATATGAATGTCTAATGTATCCATGTGTAATTACCTACATTGTAAAGGGAGATGCACACAGCTATTTTTTAAATCACCTCCCCTTTCTGCCTAGGAGGAAACTTTCCATAGGAAGAAAAAAAAAAAAAAAAAAAAAAAAGACCAGGGGTCTGACACTGAGCCCACACAGAGATAGTTACAGAAAGTGACTTTACCTGGAAGCCTTCATCTGTGGAATAAGACAGCCTCCACTTGCCTAGGTCTCGCCTCCTGTTCCCTCTGAAGCCCAGGACCCTGTCTCTTTGGAAAGTTCTATAAAGTTCAGCATCTGGGCCTGCTTCATCACATAATCCTGTATTACTTACACATATAGTAAAATTTGTGTTTTGTTATTATGTTGTTGTTTTATTTGATATCCAAAATTTCTGAAACTTCAAAGAGGAGTAAATTTAACATTTCCCTACATTGGTATGGCCCATGTTTATAGTTATAATTGGAAGCACTACAAAAAGCTAAAAAATAAATATACGTACTAACCATCATAACATCTGTGATCTATCTATCCATCATCCATTTATCTATCTATCCATTGATTTATCTGCCTTTCTACTATCTAACCATTTATCTGTGTCTGTCTGTCATACTACCTCAGAAACATTTTAAAGGTTGGAATGAATTTCTAAATCTACTTTGGGCAAGTTATTTAAGATTATAAAGCTCTTTTTCCTGTTTGCCTAATAGAGATAATAGCAAACCTATCTCATGTTTGTTGTAAGGATTAAATGATATAACACATATGAAGTACTTAGAAAAATACCTACAATATATTGTGCACAGTCTGTCTTAGTTTTCTCCTCTTATTGTAACTTGAAAATCTTTAGGTTATCTTAAATTTATGTTTAGTATTTTTTAAAAATTAGAAATAATTATATAAAATATTTTGTTAAAACTTTAAGGAAAATAAAAAGTGCAAGTTTTATATGTTTGAATCAAGAATACCTATTCAGCTTCTGAAACTGTTTATGATGTTGAGGTTCTCTAAATATTTGAATTTTGTGATAATGCATTCTTTCTTGGTAAGAAAAATGCATAATGTAGAAATTTAGTGCTATTTAAAAAAATTATACTTCACCTTATAATACAGATCAGTTCTTGAAGACAACTATTGCTTTTTACTGCCCTGATATCATCACAGTTAGCTTTCAAAAATTAAAGTAAATCATTCCACAGAGTACCTTTCTATTATTACTGGAGAAATCTCATCCTAGGAGATAGAGTTTAACATTCACACTGTCTCCTATATGAAAGCTTTAAGACATGAAAGGGCCAAGCTTAGATGGAGCCTGACAGTAAATACTGCTCCTGTCAGTCAGGCCCAAAGAGCCAGGGCTACTTGGGCATTTTTGATATAATTAAGCTTCATGCTTAGCATAGGAGATGGGTTTAATCAGCCACATAATTCACATTATATGTCAAGTGATCAGAAGTTGACATGTGGAACATGAACTGTCTCTTCTCATACTGCAGCTCAGCATTATATAGCAAAAAATAACAACAACAACAAAAAAAAAACATAATAGATAAGCCAGTCCCCTCTCTGAAGCATCTGGTGTCTTTCCAAGTTCTTTTTTGTTTTCAAACTAAATATCTCTCATATTCTAACCCAAGTGACTTCTAGCTGTGAAAATTTCTCACGAGGGTTAAATGGCAAATTAACACCAGTTTGGGTAAAGGTTTCCTAATTAGCTGATGGAGGCTGTCAGGCCACCAGAGGAAGCAAACCACCATGATGTTCTTACCATGCCGTGCATCACCCACTGGGCACCGGCCCTCCTCCCTGCTAATTCTGTCTGATTAGTCCAGAGGCCTTGAAATCATTTCAGCTTTTGTGTGGAAGCTTTTGTAACTTGCCGTCTTTCTTTCCTAAATATGTTTGTTGTCAGCAAGCCAAAAGTATGTTTTAAATCTCCCATAAGCTTCATCTGAGGGAATCGAGTTTTATAATAAGAAGGTGATTTGCATATAAATTATGCCTAGAATATAAAGAGGAGTGGAGGCTGAGAAATGTTATTATTTGGTAAGAAAATAGAGGACAATCACTGATATAAAACCATTTTTAAATTTTTGTGGGACTGGATGATTTGTGTTTCATCTGGTAGAGGCAGCTGCAAGTTCAGGGTGTGGGGTGGGGTGGGGTGGGGGTACATGCAGAGTTCCCAGGAGAGAGCTCACATGACGTTTAATTGGGAATCTGCATTCTGTGGCAGTGTATAAAAAGCAGCCTGTGACATTATCACCCAGTAAACGTCTTTGCGTGTTCTGAACAACAGAAAACATTCAAGATATTTCAGTGCTACCATTGTATATATGGCCATTAAAAAGAACACCAGTAGTACAACAAGGAATGATTGCACCTTTTTATAATGTGCTTTTTGATGTATTCTGTTTATTATTGTACTGTCTGCAATGCAGTGGTATTCATGGGAACAGAACATTTCTGAATAGAAATACCACTTTAATCACCGTTTGCTTACTTCCAAGGTGATGTTTGAAAGGAACTACACCTATGATATTTTAAAATTGTCTTGATGAAAAAAACGAAGCTAGAAGTGAAAATCTATCAGGGACGAGAGGGCAAGAGTCCTAGACATGTAGCATGTAATCTGTAAGTGACACTACCCATCATGAGCTGGGGCAGTCCTTCTGTCCACCTGTCCTGTTACAGCCAGGACAGAACAGCACTACAGCAGATGTGTACCAGCAGGCCAGCTATCATGTGATACCTATAAAAGAAGGAAAGGGAGAAAGGAAAGAAGGAAAGACAGACAGAGAAAGGAAGAAAGAGGAGGAGAAAGACACTTTCAGGGCATAAAGACACCTTGCTAATGAGATAACACCCTAGCTAAATTAAGAATTTCAGATAGCCTGAAGTCACTGAGATTCCTTCTTCATGAATTTCTCTCTGTCCCCATCTCCCTTTCTCTCCTCTCCCACTGACTTTTATCTATTTAGATTGCAGGGTGATGGTTATTTTACTTTAGCATACTGGTGCCAAGCTACATGAGATGTATGGGAAACATAGTCTGGGGAATGATCAAATTACAAAGATTTATGTTTTGTCTGAATATAGAAGGAATTTTGAAAAGTTCTCTGCTTAGGAAGCTATTTCCTGAGAGGTAAATCCTGCTTGTTTGCAGCTTGCAATCCTCACCTAAGGTCTCCTTGACTCCAGAGAGAGGATAATGCAGGTTTCTCAAGGCTCAGTTCTTGCTTAGTTCTTGAGACTGAATGATAGGCCACCCAGTTTTAACCCAGTTCTGCATGGAGTTTGAGGATTGTCAATTTAATTAACCTAGATTGATAGAAGAGAAGATGATTCCGATAATTGTCAAGATTCACTTGTAAAAAAATGATCACTTCTTTCAATTTTATTGGTGATTTTGAAATTTTTGGACTTTACACCACTTCTTCTGTCTCTTGGAAAGATATTATTTTAATAAAGTACACCTGAAATATAAAAATAGTCTAGAATGACTGTATGAAAACAAATTTAATATGCTAGTTTTAAACTTTGTAGTTCTTCAGATTCTCTTAGGGGCAGTGCTGCCCTGTTTAATTTCTTTTCTTGATGGTATTGTCTCATTTAAATGAAGTGTGGCAACTGCATAGTAAAACTGTAGACAGAGCATTGAGCTAGATATGCAGAATGACAAAAGGCAAGGTAAATGCACAACATTGACACATCCCTCTTAGGCCAGTCTGTTCTATTATTGTGACAAACATTATCTGATTCTTCATTGGTTTTGGAACTCTGTTTCCCCTAGCAAATACTCTGCTACTTAAATAATAAAAGAAAATGATTCTTTTTTTATTGAAGTGTATTAGACCATGCGTGTAGTAAATAAGGTCTGTATTCCTTGTGGGAAGTCAGTGCATGAACGTTACACATCTTAGTTCCTTTCTCATTTCATCTCCCTGCCCTCCCGTCACCCTCTGTCCAGCTCTTAATCTTCTTCCATTTGTGTTTGCAGCATATAATGTTTCCATGCTTGTGTGGGGTTGGAACACGTTTATAGCATGTTCTGCTTCTTTCTTCCTCCATCCTTTACCCTTTCCTCTCCTCTCCTTCCCTGTCTCTCAATCCCCTTCCCTTTGAGAAAGATCCACCTACCTCCTGACTGTTGTCTGTTTTTTTCCTCTAGGTTTCTCATGTAAGAAAAACCATGTGATACTTACACTTGTGTGTTCAGTTTATTTTACTTAGCATTATGGTCTCAAAGTGCATTTACTTTACTGCAAACAACTCATTTATATTGTAGCAGAGTTCTCTAGTGTGTGTGTGTGTGTGTGTGTGTGTGTGTGTGTGTCTGTGTGTGTACCACATTTTCTTTATCTATTCATTTGCTGATGGATATGTGGACCATTTTGAGTTATGGTGCTATAAACACCAGTGTGCTTGGTCACAAGGCTCAGACTTACCTTCATCTCTTGGTTAGATTGACTATGGTTCTTTATTCTCCCTACAAATCACACTGAAAGATGCCCACCCTCTTGGAATTCTTTATCCTCTACACCAGTCCTCCTTTCTGGTGAGTGTAACCCTTGACAAACTCAAACTCACTTTTAAATCATTTCATGTGGTTGTATTTGTAGCTATTACATTTTAATTAGCTTCTGAGTAAACAAACCATTTATTGGGAAAGGACACTAATTGCCTGAAAGCTAACTGAAGTATTTTAGAAAAGTATAAGAGAACTGAGTTAAGAAATTGAGCAAAATAGTCATGATAAGATACAGAAGAAATAGCTACACATATGCTACTTACACGTGTCTTTATCCTAGCCCCCTTCTGAAGAAAAGCATGAATGGTGGGTGTGATTTATAAATAAACATTACGAGGATTTCCAAATTTGGGCTTTATACTTTTAAGAAAGTCCTCAATAAACACATTTGCATGTATTTGAATTTAAAATTAAATATTATGCATGTACTATATTTCTTTTTAAAAATAATTTATGCTTTATTCATTATTTGAATTAAGTAACCAACAAAGAGATACTGTAGGTTAGAGGACATAGAGTTCCTTGCTCTCACATCTTAGTTTGTTAATACAGATCAGTTGCTTGGCTTGAATTGATCTATCTTTCTCGATGTCTCTTAATTTACTGTGTGCACACCCCCTTCCTTCCCTGCCTGTCCTCTGCCTTGTTAGTATATGTTTGGAATCATTTAACACGCAGGACATTTGTGTTGACTCCTTCACAGTTTTGGTCATGGGTTTATGTATTCTATTCACAGAATATACATTCTAGGGAGGTGTTTCCTCTGGCTTAAAAATCAGATTTCATTCTATTATCTCAAATTATTAAACTCAAAAATACATCTTCCTTAAATGTTTATTTTTCCATTATAAACATTACTTTTATTTTTAAAACTAGAACTTCTAGTAATCACTTTAAATGGTCTTTTGATTAATATTTATTGTAATATGCAAACTTAGATAAGTACATTCACATTTAAAACTATGTTTACAAATTTTTTACATTTGATTTTCTTATTAAGTACTTCAGTAAATCACATCAAGTACTTAAGTAATACTTATGAATCTAATAAATTAAACTTATAAATATTTTCCTATTAATTTAAGTGTTCAAGTAAAGTTTATAACCTGAGTAAATAAATACAATTGTGCATAATATATTGGCATCAAATAATTTGGGAAGAATGCTTTTCAATTAACCCAAATTCTCTCAAGCATTATAAGCGCTAGTAATAACAAATACATACAGAATGTTACTTGATGTAAACTCTTTTTGTGTTCCCTTAATTTCTTTATGCCTATACTACATTTTTATATTTTTCTGTGAGCAATGTAGATAAAACCATCAATAATTACGTAGCTCTGTGATTAACAGAATAACATGTTGTTCTACTGATTCACCCCCTAATCTCTGGACCCGTGATTATTTTACTGACTGCTTGAGAGTATGGACTTTTTCTTAGTGCATGCAATCACAGAATACCCAAGACTGGATAATTTATAAAGGAAAGAAGTTTATTTTGGGTCTCAGTTTTGGAAGCCAAGGGGGTGGTGCCAACATGTGCCTGGCTTCTGCTGAAGGCCGCATTGTGGAAGGCAGAAGGGGAAAGAAGTAGGTGCCAAAGAGAGATTACATGGTGAGAAAGTGCCAGGGAAGTCATATTTGCCTTCCCGCTAGTCCCCTAGAGTGAGAGATCACGCACAGGAAACAGTGGGGAAGCCACTCTCCCAACAAAGCCTTCCCCTAGGCTCCACTTCCTGACATTCACACCTCTGTACTCACAGGAGTTTTGGTGACGGAAAAATGACGCACAGTAGACTACGTAGCATTCAAATAATTACAGACATTCTTCATTAATGAAGCTAAGCTTAGGTACTTGATACCTATGATTGAATAGTAGACTCTAAACTGTAGTTCTACATCCTAATCTCAAAGACTTTCATCGGGGAGGGATCTTACATCTAATAACAAGTGTACTTAGAAGAGAAAAGACAGAGATTTGACCAAAGAGGAAAACAGCAACATGTGTGGAGATAGATTAAATTACATTTCAAGGAGAGCCTGGAGTAACTAAAAGCTTCGAGAGACAAAGAAACAGTTATTTAGAGCCTGAGGTCAAAAGCAAGGCGCTGCCAGCATCCTGAGATTGCAGTTCTGTCCTTAAGAACTGCAGAAGATTACAATTTGTCACAAGCAACTGCAGAAAACTAATAACGCTTAAGAAAGCTTCCCAGCAAGATAAATGAGCCACTAATTCTGTGTCTCCTGCATAGTTATCTCAAAGAAGGGAGCCATTTAATTAGAAAACAAGTCATAGAAAATTTGTACCTGACTTTAGGCAAAGTAACCAAAGACAGACATTGGTCCTTGGATATTTCCAAGTCATTCTCCACTTTCTAGCTAGAGGTGTTATGAAGGGCAGATTTGCTCTAATGTCCTCCTTATGAGCCAAGACAACTAAAATATCCTTTCACACCTAAAGTGACGCTTTCTGTAAAGCAGAAAAATTCAGTTAATAAACCTAAGAAGAAAAGTATCTGCTTTAAGGGCTAAATAGCTACCAGTAATTTCTGTGTTTGGTCTCCTAGCATCAAAATGATTTTAGATATCATGACTTCAGAATTTAGGGAGAATTGTAAAATCAAATCAGTAACATTTAAATGTATAAAATTTATGATAAGAACACTAAATTAATTAATAATATAATAAAAGAATGTATTATTTGAATCTAATAAAAAACAAGAGAAAGTATAAGGTTTATACAGATTATCACTTGAATTATGGAGATCAAGGCTAGAAAATTACTTATTTTTGGATTTCAAATCTATTGTTGAGATTATAGATAAGCATTAAATATGTCAGTTAGGATAGGGAAAATATGTATCATATATTTCTTATTTTCGCTTTCAAAACATGCCTTGAAATCCTGGCAAATATAATATATGACTTACCTGAGATTCCATATAAAGAGACTGGCGTGAGTTCTTTTTGTGGGCTCTGGACCTCCAGTTGGACTCGTGGAGGCATCGTCCTGAGCTCTGGGTTTTTATCTGGACTCATGTGGGACATTGCCATGGGGTTTAGGCTCTTGACTAAATAATCTATGTCTTTGGTATTGAGGATAGATTTCCTGCATTTTCCTGTGTTAACTCCCGGTGACCATTATAAAAATATTATAAACTCCATGTCCTAATCCTAGTTGTTCTCTGTGTACAACCCCTGACTATAACACTAATGCACTCAGCATAGTTTAGGCCAGCCAAACCAGGGAGTTTTCCTCTTAGAGGAAGCTTGCTAGTAGTTTGGAAAACAAAAGTAATGTCTCTCCCTCCTGTCCTATCAGGATCTGTGGCCACTTCTTACCAAGTATCCTGATTGCTGTTTTGCACAACGTGAGAACATCCTGTTAAGGCAGCTGTGGTTTTACCTTTATTTTTAATCATATATTCCTTGCCCGCTGATCTTTTATGCAATATAATCAAGTGTAGGAGGACTAAGGCATTTTTATAAAATGTATAAAACCTACGACATTTACTCATCTTGATCCATTGAGGCCACTTTTGGAGGATCTGTTATAACCAAGGCTCATTTCTTTTGTGGTTTAGACCGACGTTAGTCCAACAAGATGGCATAAGTAAGCTTAGCAAAATTAAGCTGAAAGTGTATGGTGTGTGAACCAGGGCAGCTGGTTTCGTATTAAGAAAAAGGAAACATTAGCTCTGGGAATATTTAAATTCTCACTCCTTTCATGCAAATCATGCAGATCATTAGCCAAAACAAAAAGGGAGATCTTGCTAAATAGTAATTTTAAAAAAACATTAGTGAAATTCTGCTTTTTCGCAGAATCTCAAATTTATATTTTAAAACGTATTTGACATATTTTTATGCTTTAAATACATCCTAAGCATTGACTATTAGGATGTAGACCTCTTTTCATTTTAGAAAACTCACCACTGGGAGTTATTTTAGATCTAAGATGCAATATACAATGAGGCATATTGTGATTATAAGATTAATTACAACCGCAAGACTTATTCAAACCTCTAAGGACCTGTACTATGTATTCAGTGTGATGCAACTGGCCTAGGGATTTCCAACTCTAGCCCAGGATTACCAGATCTCTATGGCAACAGAACCTAAAAACCTTGGTTGCCCTAGAGACACGATCGCCTCAGCACAGATGTAACTTTCATGAGACTTCAAACGAAGAAGCTTACCCTTGCATACCCTTTTTGAAACAAACACCTGGTAACTCTCCCAGGCTGAATACAGGTGTTAGAGAGAGGAAGAATCCCACCCCCTTCAGGGTGGCCTCCAGAGGAGCCCTTCTGGGTAGGTGGACATCTGAAACATGTTTCAGGCCCTTGCTAATGTTTATTTCCATGATCATCTTGTAAACTACTTGACCATCAGATGATGTCTGTGAATCATCTTGATAAAAAGTAGAATAAGAGAAAAATTTACCTTTAAGGAAACTCATAAGTAGGATACATTAAGGAATAACGGAATTAGAAGGTATTTTTGTTCTCTTTAGAAATAGAGTACATCAAAGTCATGTAAAGTAGCATTTAGATTTATATAGCAATCTTTTTTGAATAGCATTAATTTTGAATATTTTCAATTAATGTATAATACCTTAATATTTCATTTGATCATTACCACATTTGTATAATATATTAAATGCAATGACTTTGGCGTAGCCCTGGAGAAGATCATAATTACGCTTGTGAAGATAGTGGTGCTAGTTTTTAGTGAGAGTTTACTTGTTGTTGGGGAACTATTTACTCCAAAATTATTTTTACACAGTTTAATCTCATTACTTAATAAACTTTTTTTGGTACCGGGGATCAAACTCGTGACCTCGCACTTGCCAGGCAGGCACTTATGCTGCTGAACTAAATGACTGACCCGATAAATTTTGAAGGACAAAGAGTGCAGTATAAAATAGTCAAAGAAGTATGTGTTTTTTGGAAAATTCAGGGTGTTGGCAGAATCTCTTCACTTCCAGATTCTCAGCAGTCTCCACAGCTCTTGAGCAATGTGATTTCTGCAGTCCTTAATACATAGTTAACATGTAACATCATCTGGTTTTTAAGTAGGTACTCTAGACCAGTATTTTTGAGAAGCCTCAGTGGTAATAGGTGTGTGACATAAAGGTGCACCATTTTGC
Source organism: Cavia porcellus (assembly GCF_034190915.1). Taxonomy (NCBI): domain Eukaryota; kingdom Metazoa; phylum Chordata; class Mammalia; order Rodentia; family Caviidae; genus Cavia; species Cavia porcellus. The sequence goes on along the minus strand of NW_026947513.1, from coordinate 40,403,540 downwards.
TCAGCCCAAATAATCTCATATAAGTGCTCCATTTAAGCAATTGGTACATGCTTTTAGCATTTTTTTTCTTCCTCTAGAAGTTTTTTGAGACTATCTGTCCTGTTTTTGGCATGGGTTAACATACTAGCGACGTTAGGATTGAGCAAACATTGCTCTTGGCTCTTAAACTTCTGGCACATTCCAAGTTTATAAACTGCAAAAGGCAAACCACAAAAATGGGTTTCACCAATCTGATCCATTTCTTCTGAAGTGACTAGGAGTGTCAATTACAAGTTAATCAGAAGAAGCAATTCCCTGAACTCTATCTCTCTAGAGTCTTGGACGGACATTTTTTGTTGCTGCTATTGCTGGAAAAGACTGAAATCAGACAATGGCATTGTTTAGCTGAAAAGAAGTAAAGCAAAATACTGCCGTGCACATTAGGGTTTCTCCCCTGCCTACACCTCACATGCCCGTGGGTGTGAGTACACATACATTTGTATTACATGAAGAGGAGAAAGAAAGGCTGTATTTTTTTTAGGTGCTTAAAAAATTAGAAAAAATTTTATTCGTATATGTGATATATCATTTTCACTTAAAAATATATGATTTTGTTTGACTGTAGAAAATAAGAAATAAACTGTGGCCCAGGAATATAATATATCCATTACTGAAAAAAAGAGATTGGATTGTTTGATTTTTGAGAACAACCATTGGAGATGTACACCACATATTAACATCAAACAGTGTCACAGACAAAGAGAAAATATTCTTTTCATAAAGCCACACATCAATTAGAAGAAATAGTATATTAGTATGAGAAGAGACTTTTGACAGCTTTTATTTTTCTTTCAAGAAAGGACGTATTTACCAAAAAGTAAATTGAAACACTATTGATTTTTTGAAATGCAATACATTTTAAAGTTGACATTTAAACACATACCTATGGTCTAATAGTGTTATTGAACCAAAAATGCTATTCTTTCATAGAGATAAAACAGTGTAGTACTGGAATGAAGAGTCCTTCTGTTAGAAAGTGGATTTACTTTTTAAAAGTTTTTAATAGTGGATCAGAAGGGAAAAAATATGTACTTGTCAACTTCATGTGTCTGTTTGACTGGCCAAGGGCAATCAGGCATTTAGTTAGATGTCATTTTGGTGTGTCTGAAAGGAAGCTTTTGGAGGAGATTAACATTTGAACTGGTATATCACGGACAGTGGACTGGATTTCCTAATGTGAAGGCCTGTCTCTGATCAGATGAAAGCCTGCATAGACCAAATTGCCAGCTGTTCCAAACTCAGGAGTGAATGCTTCCTGCATTGAGAGGTCTCTTCCTGACTGCAGACTTGAACTAGAACCCTGCCCTGCCCGAGTCTCAATCCTGTTGGCTTTTGGGCTACAACTTAAACCTTCAGATCTTCTTGGGCTCTTCTGAGTCTCCAGCTTGTTCCTGCAGATGTTGAAGTTTTGTACTCTCTGAATAGCCAGAGCTAATTAATAGAAATTTGTTTGAATACCTATGCTCACACCTAGATCTCTACATCTTTGTCTCCTAAGTATTCTGTTTTCCAGAGAATCCTGAGTAATGCAGTGTCTTAGAGGTTCATATTTTCATTACTTTAATTAATTTTATTTATGTTTTTCTAGCAACAAATAATATAATTCATTGACTTTATTTAGAACATTAAGAAGCTATCTCAGATATTCTAGTATGGGAAAATCTCATATATAAATGATATTCTTTTCAGGGTTGTTCTGTTCAGTAGCCTGTGGCCAAGATTGAATTAGATAATTCAGTTTTGAATTAATGATAAACTTTGCAAAACACTTTATAATTTTAAAAATAACATTTTAAGGCCCCAAATGCTGTCACAAGCCTGTAATCCCATCACTCCAAAGGCTGACACAGGAGAATCGTTTAGAGTTTGAGGCCAGCGTGAGCTACAAAGTGAATTCAAGGCTAGCCTGAACTGCATAGAAAGAACTGTCTCAAAAAGACAGAAAAACAAAACAAAGCAACCCAATATTGCAAGCTTGTTTGATTTACCAGTGAATATTGAGCTAGTAGGGAAAAAAAAAAGATATGTGATGTTTTATTTATTAATTTAGTTTTAATGCAATTATATATTTACGCATATGAAGATATGCAATGAAAATACCTGTGAACTATTTCATGTGATTCATTTGTACACCAATAAATATTTATTAAATGCCTATTTGTGTCAGGTATTAATTGGGTTACTAGAAATCTAAGAGTGAATACTTAATATTCTCTGCCCCTGTGGTACTTTTATTCCCATAAAGAAAGACAGAAATTGGTACTTACTTCTGTACCAAGGATTTGAAATAAACCTTGCTTAGATTTTAGAATATGGCTACTTAGAAGTTATGTCACCTTGAACAATTTATTTCCTTCGTTAAAGAAATACATTTTATCTTTAGAATTATGGTAATCATGTGGTCATAGGAGAAACTTGGATCATATGAGGAAAGATGTATTTAATTTTCCAGATTTTAGTAAATTCACTTATTAGAAGTCAGAGGCAATAAAAAGGTGAGGCAGATGAGTCAGGAACACTTCTTTTAAACCAAAATGTTTCATTCCCTTTTACTGAGGAAGTGAATGCAGAGAAATCAATGCAACCACTCATCCTTGTTCTCAGTCTTGTAAGGATGAAGTCTTTGTCCAGATTGTTTTCGTTACTGGTCCTGGACTCCAGATGCCATGTTTGAGGAGAGGAGACAAAGAGGTTGTGTTTCCATGGACACAATCTGGACACACAGCTTCTCAGGAGCTCACCTCCTCCTTCTTTTGTGCCTGAGATGATTGACTGTGATGACATCTAATTACAACTTTTTCATTCTCATTTGCATCACTAAGGGGCTGGCTTCTTTATCCACCATTAGTGATACCACAACATAGCAAGCCAGAAAGAATTTCTCATGACATAATGTGGGAAGCAAAGACAAAAGAACACTGTGCTCCTTGGTATAACAGACTTAAATTGCCTCACAGGAAGGGAACGGCTTAAACTGGGCTCTATCTGGCTCTCCTAGTCTCACACACAAAACTACCAGCTCCAAGTATTCATAGATGACAAAAGATTGTTGCAGGGAGAAAGGTCTGAAATCCTCCAAATCATGACAGGCAGAGTTACTGAGGGTCTTGACTATGTCTATGCTTATACATGCATATGCAGATCTGTATGAAGCTATAGCTATGTATGCACGCACGAACACACACACACACACACACACACACACACACATACACACACACACACACACACACACCATGTAGACACATAATAGAGAAGCACCCTGATTGGGATATGTATTAATGAAAAAGCAGGTGTATTGGGGTTCTCCACAGACACAACAAATAGGGTGTATGTGTATCTATGTTTGTCTACATTATGATAATATATTTTATTGAAGGATTGCTTCCATGATGATGGAGCCTTGTGAGTCTAAGCTCAGCAGTGTGGCCTGGCAGGGACAAAGTGAGGAATCATGTTCTTTTTCTTTGGAAGACTAGGAAGCTGGAGACCAAGGGCAATGGATGTCCCAGACAAAGGGAAGGCAGCTTGCAGGACAATTCCTTCTTACTGGAGAAGACTGATCTTTGTGTTCCATGCATATCTTCTACTGATTAGAAGAGGCCACCTACATTATGCAGGGCATTCTGCTTAGTCAAAGTTCACCAATTTAAATGTTAACTTCATCCAAGAAACACACTTCAAGTTGACACACAAAATTAAATATCACAGTAGCATATGGACAGAGTGTAGCGCTAAATAATTATTGCACACATATTAGTTTTCTTATTTTTGAAATGTCTCTGCTTTGCATGGTGTGCGTGTGTCCATGTGCTGTGGCCGAGGCCATTTTTGAATTTGTAGTTTATTGTAAGAATAAAATACAGTATTATCTGTAAAAAGTTTTGAAAACTGCAAAGTTCAATCTAAACAGCTTCATTCCACTGGCTGTGACTTTCCGATGCCTACCCTGGAGAACCAGTGATGTGATCTGCAACGTTAAGTTTAACATACATTTTCTGTCACCATGATCACTTTTATATGCATCATGGGGGGCTGGGAGCATTTTTGTGGATTCTCCTTTCCTTTTGATTCTTGAAGTTTTCAGCATGAATATGATCTTTGTTTTAAAACTGCATATAAAAATAAATAGCATCCTGCTATTGAGGAAACATGCAAAAACTTTCAGGCTTGTGGATGACTTCCTGATTTTCATATCAAATGTCTAGTGTTATTTCTAAATGGATTCCAATATCTTTATCCAAATTAGAAATTTAGATCAAAATTCTGAGCCTGCTAATTTAGTTTTAATTAGTAAATAGTATAAGCAATGGCTGCGATGTACTAATTAGGTACAATATTAGAGTATTACCACACAAATATAACTCATTCCATGAGAACAGGCATCAATGTTTTTTAGAGAAAAAATGCAAAACAGAAAAAAAGGTAGACATAAACAGAATTTAAAACAATAACACTAAGAAATCACTAGTTGATAAATTACATATTGTTATCTTAGAAACAGTTGTTCAAATTACAAAGTCAAAGCATAAAAAATGGACAATCAAATAATGACAGCAGAAGTTATTCTGCTTGATGAACTAACAAAAAGGTGTATGGTTATCTGTCTTGCACACTTAAACATTCATACAGTTATTACTTTCTTTCCCTTTCATTAATACAATATTGTACATTTTGGCTCATATTAGTCTTTCAGATTTTTATTATTATTGTTTAGATAGCATAGCTTTTTTCTCAGTGTGCAGTTCTCTGGCTTTATGCTAGATTTGGAGTATAATCCTATTTAATTGTTGACATTTTGGGGAACACTTTCAGAAGGATGTCAGATAAGAAGGGAACACATTGCTTATTACTGTTGGAAACTATGCAAATAAACCTCCACTGTACTTTTTCATTCTAAAATCCAGGAGGTTGCTTGAAATGTGATAAGCACTTAATAATTATCCTTTAAATTAATTGTCTTTAGTTCCTTTTAAATCTTGCTGATTGGCAGGATTTCAAAACAAGAGGGTTAAAAGCACAGTACCAAACTTTATTTCTTCCTTTCTGTATTAAAATGAGTCAAAACACTTTCTCTTTGTCACATCTTTTTGTCAAAAATATATTACATTTTGGATTCTGTGAGGGACTCACTGCACTCTTTACACTAACAGGAAAGAAGAAACCAGCGATGTAGGAGAAAAACTACTATTATATTTAAGGCATTAAATGAGTCGTGGAAACTGGGAAATAAAGTTCTCGAGGTAGAAATGAAATAATTCATACACAGTGTAATTTAACTAACTAACTAAATATCAATAACATTGATATTTTCTATCAAGGGCTTTTTTGCAAAAGTGTTTTTACCATATTCTTAGGTGTAAAAGCCTCTAAAAACAGTTTCTAATTAAGTAGTCAAAATCCTAATCTGATTGACTATAATAATCATTTCACCATAGATATTTACTTAAAAAAATGTTGTAGATCTTATACATATATAATTTAAAAAGAGAAGTAAAAACAATCTGTTTGTACATTAAAAATATTGCTGTTTAAAAAAAGCTGCAGGGAGAATTTTGTATAAAACCTTTAGATAATTCTGTTGCAATTATCAATGCACAGAAGATTTGTCTTAATTTTACTTTCAACTCCTAAAAGCAATATCACGAAGATATTGTAGATATTCTACATGAAATGATAGTAATAAAAAATTTTAAAAGATGCCTTTATAATTATTTGAATCTCAAAGATAAATCACTGAAATAAGAATCCAAGGAAGATAATTTCATAACCTTTTGAATATAATCTGTAGAGAAAATAAGATTTAGGATTTAAGATGCTCTTTTGTGGAATAAAGTATTTTTCCTAAGTGTATGTCACAAAATAAATTGCCAGTCAATTTGCAAAGTCACCAAAACTCATATTACCCATTTCCTGTGAATTGTATTTTTACAAGTGGCATTTGCACCATATGCACATTGAATTTTCTATACACAACTCAATTATTTGGTTCATAAGCCAACAAGTGATCATTCCAAACCATAATTTTATACAAAAACAGGTTTGCTACAATCCAGAAGTTAATCATGCTCAAATGAATTCATTAGCTAACCAACATATTTGTGATAAATCTCCAATCTGTTAGCTACATGAGATTGTCTGGAATGGAATTGTGTTGATGTTGGAACCATACGGTAATTTTTTTTTTTTTCTTCTCTGCAAGCAGATTTGGAAGACCACTTGCTATAACTTTTCACTATTAAATTTTATTAAAAATTTCTTTCTAAAGATTCATTTCCTATTCCAAATATACAAAAATATAATATGCTTGAAATATATAAATTTAATTATTTTGAAAGGTTATTTGTGAATAAATTAGAAATGTAAAAGAAATTTGCTTATGCAAATACTTACTAAGTATTATCTATACATAAAGCATTTTAATAATCACTAAGAGGGTAGGGTTAGAAATACGTACATTTAAAAATTCCTTAGGAGCTTTTGCCAAGTGGAAAAGACTAAATGTTGATGACTAAGTAGAGAAAAATAAGTTACTCAGGTGTAAATATTCAAACACATAACATAGAAAATACATTTTAACAGATCATTTTACTTACAAGTTGTGACAATGAGTGCTAAAGAAAACAGGAACTGTGTATTTGAGAAAATATGAAGCTTTGAAGTCATTAGAGGAAGAAATACAGTATCTCAAATACAGAGAATGTACTTTCCTGGTTAGAAGGTGTGCTGAATAAGAAAAGTGAAAAGCACTAATGGTTTGGAATGTAGATTTTGCTTGGACCAAAAAAGGAGTCCGGACTGTGTCCTTATAGTCAGGTCAGATTGTGGAAAATACTCCAAGAAAGCTGAAAGTGTCACGCATTTTATAGTTGATCTAGTTCAAACACTGAAACTTCAAAAATGCAAAGCAAACTTTTGCTGGAAAGAATTAATTTTATATACATAGAAAGACATTAAAATTTCAAATGAGAGAAGACTATTATTATGGAAAGCAATAAAATATAGATGCTAAGCATATGAATAATTCATTAATTTAGATTAAAGAATGAATAAGTGCAAAACCAAAAATACCCAAAGGTGATATATTGGAAAACAAAAAGATAACAGATGATTAAATGATTAATTAAAATAAATAATATGACAGTAATGGAGTCTTGAATAGGAGGAATCAATATTGTCAAAATGGCCATACTTCCTAATGCAATCCCAATTGAAATACCAATAACATTACTTATAGAACAGAGAAAGCAATTCTAAAATTTCTATGAAACCGTAAGAGTCCTAAAATAGCAAAAACTATTTTGGATAACAGGGGACATTGCAATCCCAGTCTTGAAGTTATACTACAAAGTTATAGTGCCAAAAACAGCATGGTATTGAAAAAAAAAACAGACTACTGGATTAATGGAAAAGAAAAGAATATGTAAAAACAACTCCAGGTACACTCAGCTATGTTCTTTTTTACAAAGTGGTTAAATCTCAGGAGGAACAGTAGTCTCTTTATCAAACTTCTAGGAAAACTGGCTTTCCACAAGCTGAAGGTTGAACCTAGATACATACATCTCACCATGCAGTAAACTAAAATTAAAATGAATAAAAGATCTAAAGATTAGAACAGGAATATTCTCCAGAAGACAAAATAGGTAAAATATTGAAGGTAAAACTCTTCAAGACATAGGTGTAGATGAAGACTATCTGAATAAAACCCCACAAGAAATAATACCAGGAATAACAAATGAGATTACGTCAAATTAAAAAGCTTCTGCACAGCAAAGGAAACCACCAACCGAGAGAAGAGAAAACATACAGAATGTGAAATATATATTTTTTTTCAGAAAGGAAACCATATGGATAGTTGTAAGCCAGTGGCATGGGGAAGAAGAGGGCGATGATTTCAGTAGAGAGCTATTCATGCTCACAGCACTGATGAGCTTTTATGTACCTGACCCTGAAGGCTAGCACAGCTGTGGTTTTGCAGAGGTATAAATGCTCATTATTGTTGGTGGCAAGCACAGAAATGTCAATTGTTTTTATTTTAATGAGATCCAAGAAACTCTCTAATTGTGATGGAGTCATTATCTTGCTTATTTACAACACATAGTGCTACTTTTCTGCCCAGCCGCATTTTCAGCGTACATCAGTGAAACATTTCAGGTAACCGATTTGATCCATGAGAACTGGCAACAGCTCAGTCTTCAATATTGTACAAATCTTATTAGGATTTGTTGACTTTTTAAAGAATCAATTAATAGACAAATAAAATATTTCTCTTTTAATTTGGCTCTGTCCTTCAACAGCTTTCTGAATTACTTTATTCATAGAATTTATTTGTATATTTGTTTCAAGAAATGTTTTCAAGAGATACCAAATGATTTTCTCATCTTTTTTTAGTTAGCATGAAAAGAGTACAATTTTCAGAAAATGTATACAATAAATTAATTTCTATTCCCAGATTTCTATGATTTCAGAGAAATGTGTCTGACTTGACATTTTCTGTTTGCTTTCTGTGTGATTTGTAAATTTGCATATTTTATTTTCCTAATTCTCCTCCAGAGACAACTTTTTTAGGAGACTTAGAAATCTGTATTAATAAAAGAAAAGTAAACTTATTGTAGACTCAAATATCAGGATTCTCTGCCAAATTATGAAATAAAATGAAATTTAATATTTTAAGTTAGGTAAGTATAAGACTTGTACCCTAAAGCATTTTTTCATATTTTTAAAGGCATATACAAGATTTATGGCATGATAAAAATATGTAATACAAATTCATTTTTTCTGAGAAATAATAGGATAATTTGATTTCAATATTTCTACTCATCCAGTAACTCAAGAAAAAAGAAACCCTACCAAGTGTTTCAATCGAATATATTTAACAAAGATATTTTGTAACAATATCACTTGAGCAAAAAGAGAAAACAGGTGAAATTCCATTTGACCCAGCTAGAACTCTTCCTGAAACAGTTAGATGTTACACTATAGTGACACATGGAGATCCTTGTTTAGAGTAGCACAATTCACCACAGCTAAGAAACAGTCTAGCTGCTCACCAACAAACAAATGGAAAAAGATAATATGCTGTCCTTACCTCATGGGCTATTATCCACTCATAAAGAATTTGGAACAGAAATTCTTTTAAGTGAGTTAAATCAGGTATGGAAAGTTGAATATTGCTTAATTTCTTTTACATGAAAAATCCTAATTATAAATAAGTGAAATAGAAGAGAGACGGTAGGAAATGGGGAGATAAACATTTGAGATGTGGGAGAAGGGTGCAGAAAGGGGGATGGATAGAAGAGAGGAGAGATCAAGAGTGATCACACTATGACATACACGCGCCAATTTCCAAAATAATCACAATAGCTATGTATTTTAAACATATGCTAATAAAATATTTGAAATATGAAAAAAAGAAGAGGGCTGAAAAATAATCCAGAAATTATAACAGATAATAACTGCAAAAAACAGTGAGTGTACAAGAGGAAAAAGTTATCTCATCAGACCCCAGAACCTCTGAGGTCAGAAATCTGGGACCAGGACCTTGGGGAAGTGGATATAATTATTTCAGGTTGGGTCCCACTGTGGAAAGTTGTGAGCCCGGTTGTAACTTTGTGAAAAGAAGCCTAAGAACTGCCTGCTGCTAATGTGGAAAAGGAGCCGCACAGAAGGACAGCAAAAAGTTAAGCTCCCTGTCCCCTCCTCCTGCATTCTAATGTCCTGCCACGGTGCCCGCGTTAAACTTAAGAGGAGGAAACTGACAAAAAGTAATAATTCACCATACTCTTCTGGCCACTCGTATCAAATACAACATTGTGCAATTATTTGAGCTCATGTGAGAAAACAAAATTATTTTTGCTAACCAACTGCAAGTCCCCTGTAGGAAGGGCTCTCTCACCTCAAAGGTTACATAAGGAAACTCCAGAAAACGTGGATCCATTCCCACGCCCATCAAGGGCTCTTACTCATTCTCCTCTTGATTAGTCACGATCCCATCTGATTTCATGAACCTTAAAGGCAGAAACAGAAAGGTCAACAATCCATATGTAATATGCTAGAGGAAATCAGGGAAGAACTAAAAAGCCCTAAACTGAGACAGAATGGGTAAATAAATGGTTGACTGTTTTGGGATCAGTGTGAATACTAGCATTAAAGGCCATGACTGAAACATCTTTTATTGAAGGTAACAAAATTCTATACAAAAATTAAAGGCTTTTTAAATTTTTTTGTCTTTAGCTTATAATTCGATTGTTTCTCATCAATATAAATTTTCAATTTTACAAATTTGAGAATTTCTCATTCCTGGCATGACAAGGTTTTGAAGAATAAGACATATTACAAACTTAATATCCTAAAAGCTTTCTAAATTATGATATTTTAAAAATCTACCATTTAATCCACTGTAAATATGTTTCCATGTTAATAGTCTACGTAAATTAGTTATAATTATCATTCAGTAATGCAGTTTGAAAGCTTCCATATATGCTCAGCAGCGTAGCACATCAGAAAACTAAAGATCAGAGCACACAGGCTAAAATCAGAATAGATTCTGTCTTAATTTCATGGGCATGTGAGTCACATAATGATATAAGAAGGTATAAATAAACAAACAATGTCACTAATAAGCTTACTGCACCAATAATGAATTCTGCTGTAGTAATCCAATTCCCCTCTGACACAGAATTTTCAGTGGCCTTCCACAAACTGGAGATAAACAGAAAAAAATTCTTTCACACTTTTGCACTAAGTTTAATTTCAAACCATACAACCATGAACCCTTCAATCCTAAGAAGTAATGATCACAGAGGAAGCTCATTCTTTCATCACAGAGTTGAAGAATTATTTTGTTTCGTGCAATTCTACTGGATACATTGTGACAGATCTTCAATTTCCATTTATTTTCTAATCAAAAAGAGTCATTTCCTGGCACTGGAACTGGACTGAGTAGCTCAGAAGAAAGACGTAGAATTACCAGGGGCAAAGTTTATGATTTTTGAAACATCAATTTTCTCTAAATTTTGTTGAAAAATTAACATGAAAGCTAATTTACATATCTGGTAGTGGACTCAAAGCCATTTGCATGAGAAAAAGAGGTCAGCGAGTGACCATGTGGCTTTGAGGCCTCTGGTTGCTGCCAGCAGGACTCACAGAAAAGTCAGGCAGCTCTGTGTCACACACACGCTGGACGTGAAGGGGAGAGAAGAAACAAGTGGAAAAGACACATTAAATGCTGGTGAAGACAAAAAACAAAAACACCAAACAAGGACTTTCTTCTAGTGAGAAATAACTTATTCTAAATTCAAGATGTCAGCTGCAGTTTGTAGGGGGGCTTGTCACATGTCCCAGGAGAGTTAATATCCCCCTCACACACATTGTTGAGCATCTTCTTGGAATGACAGCAGTGTCTGTAACTTCTTGAATCTGTAACTGTGCCCCGATCACCTTGCCTGGTGATTACAATAGCATTCATTAAATTCTTACCTGATAAAAGCAAAACAGATTACAGAAATCGTCTCACATAATCCTTATAACATGATGACGTAGTTCCTCCTATGGTCTTTCCTTTAGGAATCTGAGAACCAGTGAAATCAAGCCGCAGAAGGTCTGTCCCTACTTGAGCTACCGTAGTGCCTGTGGATTGGGAAAATACGTCTCCCTTGAGAAGCACAGAAGGTCCCCAGGGCTAGCATGCTGAACCCTGACTGCTTTGGCTCTGTCCAACTCCAGAGGCCAGAAATGCTGGTGCAATGTACACCTTGTCACAGAGTGGCAGTTCAACCCAGGTAGCCCCGTGCGTCAGCTCCTCCAAAACTCGTATTTGTCTCAATACACTCTGAGCCTCATCTAAGGTTCATGAGTATCTCAAACACCTGATAGAAGATCTCTCCTTCCTCAGTCAGCTGTGCTAAGGCCTCTCTCTCAACTGAACACATCTTCAAGAGCTTCTAGCAATTTTATAGATACGTCTGACATGAATTTATCATAATGATTGTGATTGTGCTATTTGCCTCCGTGATCTGTAAAGTTCTCCGCAGGAAAGCTTCTCTCAGAATTTACAGCAGCGGCTGCTAAGCATTAAGATTTCTATAAATATGCATCGCAGGACTAAAGAGAGTATCACTATCCAGTACTAATTCAGTGTTTCTCAGAAGCTAACAAGTCTAAATCTGAATCCTGAATGCTGGCATGTAGAAAAGCACTTTTTGAAAAGGCCATAAAAGAGAATACTTTCTTCTGTGAGTTATGTGAGTACCCTGGAGAAACAATACAAGAGTTTAAACGGGTCATGGAACGAAATCAGGGGCATGAGTTTTCTACTGTACCATTTTCTCTCTAGAAATTTCTCTTTTGTGTTCCGTTTCCACTTGTTTGCATTCTGGCATTCACTGAAATAAAGTGTTAAGTTATTACACAAATGAGGCCAAAATACCCATTGACGTTCACATAAACACCTTCATCTGAAAACAACTCAAAATACCCTCTGGCCCAAATGCATTTTGCTTTTCAGCATGACATTTAAAAGAAAGATAAGAAAATAGTGTGTCAATTTTTTAAAGTCACTGCTCAGTTGACATTTCTAAATAGCACAGGATTATAAGAATATTAGATATGACTTGACTAATCATCTTTCATTTGACCTTAGTTTGTGAGCATATTTCTAATCACATGTGATCTAATCCTATTACTTTATCAGAGTTCCAAAATACCACTTACTAATATCTCCATGAGAAATGAAATGTTCTATGCTTATGTTTATATAAGCTACATTTAAAAACTATGTATTTAAAAATTGATTTGCTTGTCATCTCAAAAGTTAACCTATTTTACATTAAGTAGCTAACATATATGAAAATTTGGGCCATAATATATTGTTTGAGGTACCAAACTTGCTTTATTTTCTATCTATGTGTCCTTTAGCTTAAAGGTTAAAAACACCTAAAATTTTCCTATATCTTATTGGCATTTTAGGCTCAGAAACTTTTATAATTTGGTAAATAAGCATTTTGGACAACACATTCTAGGTCTTAGTGGAGTTACACATGCCAGACCTATAACAAAACTGGAGAAATTTGCCCTGCATTTCAGTTTTTGAGTGTACTTATGAGATTAAAGAATCAAACTGTGCAGTTCTTCATTTCCTATAATATATGAATAATTGCCCAATAACTGGCAAAGTGCAAGGAAATAATATCTATAAAAACGCATAAAAATATATAGCATACTATACATATTATATAATCTATAAGTGACATAAAATCTCATACTAGATACTGTTAATCTGTTTCATATTTTAACTAATTTAACTATCACAAAAACTATCCAGTAAGCTCTCTGATTTCTTTATTCTGTGAAATCAGGGTGTTACGATTTTGTCCAAGATCATGCAATAAATAATTATCTGGATCCAGCGCCAGTGTGGCAGCTGAATCCATGCTCTTAAGTTCTTTCCCCACTAGCTTCCTGGCACTGAGCACAGTAAAGAAGCAAAGATGCTGCGTATACATCTGAGCATCTGGCTCCATCCTAGAGGAAAAGGATAATGGTTGGATAAACTTGGATATTTAATTTACTATGACTGAAGCCAATTCAGATCCACCATGTGTGCACAATAACCTGCAGTTTCAGACTAACGTGGAATGGATAGTGAGCTGGAGGACTGGGCTTACCAGGAGATCATTTCCTTGAGCTACGAGGATGTTTTTTTACGCAGAAGGAGGCAGCCCGGTTCTCTGGAGCAGTTAGGAGCACAGGAGCCTGGGTTGAGAGTCTGACTCGCCTTTTGCTGTTTCTGTGACCTCGGGCAAGCTCCTTAAGAGCCAAATATCGCAGCTTCCTCATCTGTGCAACAAGCCAGGAACGGTGCTTGCCGCTGTTGCTGTAGTGTAACTTCATGTTTAGAAAACATTTAGAGCTGTGTTTGATGCAGATTAAGTCTTATATAACAACCCGTAAATAACGGTGGGTTTAGGAGGTTTAAAGTTGAATGTATAAGAAAGTTTCAGTTTGGAGCGAAGAAACGAGGTTGGTGCCCAGTGGTGGTGTCCCTTAGGAAGATCCTTTGCCAGGCCACCACTTGAATTCTAGTGTGATGACTAGGGAACAAATTCTGTACTTTAAATTCACAAACACTGTTTTTAGAAAAAATGTAGAACTGGGGTGAAGTGCCAAAGAAGCCATATCAAACACTAAGTATATCAAACTCTAAGCTATGTCAAACAGTCTAAAATACACATCAGCATTCACTTTTGGCCTAAATACAGGAAACATAACTCTTATATGAAGGTGCAAACAACAACAACAAAAACAAGAACAGTGGTGGGGGGAGTCCCAGAAAGGAGCAGGAGAGAGATGGTGCCAAGTCTGTCCCCGCTGGATGACACGCAAGAAGCACCAACAGCCCTTCCCTGCAACAGTGGAGCGTCTGCAGGTCAGAGGGAGGAGCAGCAGTGGGTTACAAAGGTCACCTGACAGTGGTCAGATTTCTCAAGTGTCTGATGAAGAAATCTAGTGGAGAAATCCTAAAAGACTTGCACACTAACTCCAGTGTATGTAGTGGGACAGCTAAGTAAACCCGGATTAAGAACAAACACGATTCCTTCCTTCTCAAGGCTGGCAGCTTTGTATTTAGTGAGGTAGGATTTCCACCTAAAATCCTAATGAACACACTCATGCCATCAGGTTTCTGTAAATGGAAGTCATATCTCTTTTTTACAAAGCTTAAGTTATTTTTAGAACTCTTTTCTAAATTACTTTAGTCTTGTCTCCAGAGTATTAGAGGCTGCTATTTTCAGGTCTCATTTTGTATTTGTGTATATCTGAGTTTTGTAGGTTCTTTGTTATTGTATTCTCTAGCATTTAGGTAGTAGAACATTTGAAAAAGACAGTATATGCGTGCGTGCGTGTGTGTGTGTGTGCGCGTGTGCATGTGTAAGAGAGACAGACAGAGAAGGAGAGAGAGAGAGAGAGAGAGAGAGAGAGAGAGAGAGAGAGAGAGAGAGAATTTCTTATGAACTGGTTTCCTAACAGTGAGGGAAACCATCTGATGCTTACATCTTTTAAGTTAAAATCTGTTCCACAATGAACTATGAAATGCTCTTCATATGTTTGGTTGCTTAACATTTTTCCCTCAAATTTTCTTGTTTTAGTGTTTAATGACACTGCTAATTCTAACTAAAATGATAATGAGTCTTCTGGGGTTGGACAAAAACTTTTTCAGAGTTTTGCTAGATATTTTTCATGATCTGTGTGGATGATGTTTCAGTATTCATTCTTCATTTCAAAACCTACGTACTGGAATCTTTTCCCTGATAATCTAAAAAAAAAAATTTTTTTTTTTTGTCTTTTTCCTTTTTATCGGTACCAGGGATCAAATTCATGACTGCCTGCTTGCAAGGCAGGTGTTTATGCTGCTGAGCTAAATCCTCAGCCCCTGATAATCTAAAAATTTTAAAAGACAAGAAAAATAAATGAAACAGAAACATTACCCACAATACAATTCCTTCATTTGACATACTCTTTTCTATTTCTATTTTTTAAGTTGATAAATAATAGGGTAGTTCTCTTGTTTGAAAACAGACACAAATGTAAAGAAGGCAGATAGAATTCAGGTGCCAAGATTTGAGGCCAAAGGTCCAGCAGTGTTAGTTGTTTGAATTCCAGGTAGTGAGTGTGGCAGAGAAATACATTAAAGGAACGGAAAGCACTCAGCAGAGTCAGGCTGGCAGGCAGGGTAGTGGGGCGGTGGTTTAAAAGCTCGTCTTCCTTATAGTTTATCATCTACACTTCAGTGATCTTTATGGAAATGACCAATAAGTCAGACCGGTACAAATAAGTCTACTGAGGTAGCTCCTAATACCCATTCTTATCAAATTGAATCACCGTGGAACTAATCTTCTACAAATTATTTCAGTGTTGACATTTTATGTGCACATTAAAGCTTCCTGGAAAGGGCCCATCAATCTGAGAGGCACAGCTGATCCCTCTCAGGTTCCAGCTTGGTATTTATTAAGCGGAGTCTGTATCTCCTTCGGCGCCCAGTGAGACATGGCCATTCCTAAGTGAAGCGGGGTACAGGCGACAAGAGGAATGAAGCAACCAGGAAAGAAATGAAACCAGTTCTGGTTTTGCAAGTGCTACATTACATAAAGCTGTTTAATAACTCATCTGTCAGCATTTTGCATTCATATATATATAGATATAGACAGACAGACAGACAGACAGACAGATAGATAACTCTGGTTCCACACCGTTTTCAAAGGGCATCATTGTCAATGGTGACTGTCAGGTGACTGTCACTCTGCACTCGATTAAAATTCTTGAAGTCCGTGGAAGAAATAATCTTTGTTTGACCAATATGAAACATGACAGCTCTGAGATGGAAGTTCTGTAGGAAGATCTAATCAGGTAAGAAGTAATAAACTAATTCGGCACATTTCTTTGAAACTTGTAAAGTGTTACAGTAGGCGCTGTAGGGAAATGCTAAGAAAATAAGAACTAGGCACCAGGGAAACAGATCTTTTGCAAATGGGAAAGGAAGGGGGTCTAGAGGTAAAAGCAAGGTAGAGGAAGAAGAGGCCAAGGTGGATAAAAATAACTAAGATGTGTTGGGTACACATACTTACTCTCCATGATGAACGCACACATTACATACTGTAAACACGTATTAAAAAACAAAATGGATTTTTAGTTCAATAGTTAAAATTCATAGACAAGAATAGTGGAGAGAAAAGGAAGCAATTATAGAGGAGACAGCTGGATAGCAAGACCAGTGAAGCTATCGTTACTGTATACAAGCAGATTAACCTCTCCTTCATGCAATTTGTTTACCTGTTTTTAGAAAGAACATTACCGCCCCCCACGCACACATATCTTTTCTCTTTTAAATCATTAGAACTATCCTAAAAATAAGTTACTTAGGAAGACGTTGAGGGTTACAAAAACTGCACGCTTCTGCGAAGTCCAGCTTTGGCTCCCTGTGTTGTCACTCCTAGGTTGAGGGCATTACTGTCCCCTCACGGCATAGAGTTACCAGCCTGGAGTTCTTGAGAATCCTTCATTTGTATATGCAAAGAACTGGTTTCTGGCTGATAAGACAAAAACATTTTGCAGTTTTTTATTGTATTTAATGTTCTCTAGTAAACGTCTTATTTCTTTGATCCTAATAGTTGTGTGGACCCAGCTAAGTAACAATATTGTACATACAGTTTCATTTGCATTTCTTTGTTCATTCAGAATCACTAAGTGAACTATGATTTTTGTAGCCTGAAATCTGAATACATTTTATCACATTGTAACCTAACACTAAGCAGCACTGACTACACTTAGTTCACCTCCTCTCTCCCCCATTCTCACGTTATATAAACTTCTGCCAGCACCTTCCTTCTGAACAGATATTTGAGTTTGTCAAGTGTTTCCTAAAACTTTTCTCTCTGTATTTACTCAAAGCAATCTCATGACATTCACTGCTTTAATTGTTAAACTTAAGCAGATGACCTCTAGATGTAAATCTCAGTCTGGACCTAGCCTCTGAACACCATGGAAAATGTAACTGTCTGTCTTGCATGTATGAGGTACACCTCGAATTCAAGATGGCAAAGATTCCATTTTTCTTATATTTTAGTTATTCTGGTAATTTAAATCCTAAACAAATTAATGGCCTACTGTTAGTTTCTTGGACAACTGACAAATGGTGACTTGATTAAAGTCATATAGAAAGAATTCAACTGAGAATATTTGACTTGATGGAAAACACTTCAATTTTCTGTCATCGCATGTAGAAAACATTTCTGCCAAACTAATTAATTCAGGCAGCACTGATAAAGTATTTTCAGTGCTGGTAATTTGAACCCTTGAAAAGTTCCAACACAATTTCTTTTAAATAATTTCTAAAAAATGAATCATAAAAATGCTTGGCACTATTTAATCTATTAAAATATATAAACAGAGACAATCAATGAGATAACTACTATTCCCAAATAGACAATTATGTGACCCTGAGTACAACATAAGTAATTAGAACGTTAATTCTGAATTTTGTTCTTCAATGCTGTTAATATGATCCCATTGAAGTCAATTTTAATCAAAGTCCCATGCATTTTAAAAGGAATTTGAAGTATTTTCGTTTGTTTAGATATTAATAAATGGAAAATACTTTGTTTCTAATTATAAGCTATTTTGATGCATTTCTATGTTTAACATCCTTGTGACACTTAGGAACTACATTATTCATTATTACTGGATAAAAATGATATAAACTTGATGCTTGAATTTATTAGCATACACGCTTGTGAATATGAGATAAGAGGGGAAAGTACCAAAGCCGTGCCATTCGATATGATTATTTAGATCAGGAACAAAATACATTATCTATTCAATTCTCTCAATATCATTTTTATAGTTCTTAAGTGGAGTGTTAGTACATCTAATTTTGCTATAAATAAAATGAATTGTTTAACAATTTTGTTATCTGATAATAAGTATGTAGCTAATTAAAAGCAATTGTAGAATATGTAAACTTAAATGTTTTTAATTTGGGAGGAATTTTTTAAAATGCTTGCATTTGTCTTTAGCTGAAGTTGAAATTTATTTAGCTTTTGCTGCTTGATATTTTTCTTGATATTTCCAGATGTAATTAATTTTTTAAATTGACAAGTATGTATGCAAATGTGTATATACATCATAGTATTTTTTGGGGGGGTGTGCCAGGGATCGAATTCACAATCTTTCACTTGTCAGGCAGGCACTTATACTGCTGAGCTAAATCCCCAGCCCATCATACTATTGTGATGTATGAATACGTTATAGTGTGGATAATTCAGGAGTTTTACAAATATCATGCTTCACCACATAGTGATCATTTTGTTCACATGTATGACTAACACAAAATCTACTCCCTGAGACATTTTCAAATATATAGTATTTGAAATACTACATATTTCAAATATATAGTATATAGTTTTTAACTATAATTATATGCCATACATTGGATTTATTGAAATTGTTTCTACAGTGTACTTGAAACTTTGTGTTCCTTGATCAACATTTACCCAATCCCTTAAACTCAGATTCTAGTAAGAACCATTGTATTCTGTGTCTGTGAGTCACATTTTTCTGGAATCCACATATAAAAGAAATTATGCAGTATTTGTCAGTCTAGGCTTGGCTTGTTTCTATTACCATGATCTGCTCCATGTTGTTAAAAAGATTTTGTTTTCTTGTGGTTGAATAATATTCCAATTTGTGTATAGAATTTCTCATTAGTTCACTGGGAGATTAGTGATTAGTTCACTAGATTAGTTCACTAGTTTGATTAGTATGAATAATGCTGCAGTGCTCATGGGACTGCCAAAGTCTCTTTCACATATCAAACACAATCTTTGGGTAAATACTCATTATTGAAAATGTGGAATCATGTAGTTGTTTCATTTTTAGTTTTTGAGCACTTTTATATTGTTTTCTCCAGTGTCTGCACCAATTTCCCTTCCCATCAAAAACGTGCAAGGATTCCTGTTTGTCTGTATCTTTCCCAACATTTGGTAGCTCATCTTCTTGATAATAACTGCTTTAACAGGTATAACGTGATAGTTTCTTTGGATTTTAATTTACATTTCGTTGCTGTCTAAGGATGTTGGTCATTTTCTAATATACCAAATAGTGGTTAGTTCACTGTGTTTTGAGAAATATCTATTTGGATATTTTTCCCATTTCTTAGATTTTTTTCCAGCTGTTGACTTTTTAAATTTCATAGTGTATCTTAAATATTACTTCCTTGTGAGAAGTATTCATTTTTTTCAAGCTGTCTTGCTGTTGGTGGGCTTTTTGTTTTTAATTCTATTTAATATATTTTCCATTCCAAAATTTCTTTTTCATGCAAAAAATAATTAGTTTTGTTTCTTAGTTGAAAATCTCATGATTATTGTTTTCTGGAGAGAGAGAAAGAGAGAGAGAGAGAGAGAGAGAGAGAGAGAGAGAGTTGTGCAGATGGAGTTCAGGATCGTTCACATGATAGACAAATGTCCTACCACCAAACTAACTTGGTCTCCTTTTTGAATTGCTTATATATCATTTTTGAAGACCTTTGTTCTTCTTTAAACAATTACTTTGATTTTTTGCAAGTAGTTAGCATATCTCTAGTTCTTCGGAATCAGTCTCTTACAAATGTGGTTTTTCAGTGGTGTTATTTGCCCTAGGTATTTTATATTTTTCATTGCACACTGATATCTGTGTGTTGGTTATAGAATTCACCTCTTCTGGAGTTTTTGGGCTGAGGTTTGTAGTGATAAGAACTTCTCACAGTGAGGTGCAGTGGCTCTAGCACAGATGAGGTCAAATCTGAGCCACGGGATGAGTTGACACTAGGCTAAGACTAGCATTGACCCTCAGCTGAACTAAGTTCTTGCTGTGTCTGTTCAGGCACCAGCTTCACCGCTGTATAGAGAGGTCAGACCCACCAGACCCATGTGCCCTCCACAGTGGCAGCATCAGTTTTTGGTGATGCTGAGTACTAAGTTCCTCCTAATCTCATTTATTCATCCTGGAAAGTGAGGCCAAGGACATCGCACCTAGTACAGGGTTTGGCTGAACAACCTGTCCTTGGTGGCAACACTGGCCTTAGATGAGTGGCATCCAGGGCTTGCTAGAAGCAAGGCCCAAAGAACAGGCAGGGATGGACCATGCTGAGAACCAGGTTCTCATTAAGACCCTTCCCACTGTCACATTAATGGTGGAATGTGAAATGTGAATCCTCATGAAATGTGAATCCTCATAAAATATCTAGAGAATCAAGAGTGTGAGCTTCAGCATAGGTGGTTTCCAGTGGCACTTGGGTTTGGTGGGTCTGACCTCTCTACAGGAATGAAGCCGGTGCCTGAGCAGATACAGCAAGAGCTTAGCTTAGGAGCTAAAGCAAGAACTGCCATATGCTGCAATGGGAATATTGCTGAGGTCTGGGTGACTCCAGTATGGCAGAGGCTGGGTTGGGAGTGTGGATGTCCAGGAGAAGCTGTGAATCTATGCTGCAGATGACTGCTGCATTCTTTAATCCCTTCCTATATGCTAATCCCTTGGGGCCTTTAGGGTTGACATAGCCATTCAAAAACCTGCTGAATTTCTGTTTCCCTATCATTTACTTAAAAAAAAAAAGTTCTACCTCCTGAAAGTGAAAATCATCAGTGCTTTTAAGGTTGAATATCCTTGAATGAAATTAATATTTTCACTTGTGTATAAAGATATTTATTTTATCTAATTAAACTTACAATATATTTATAATTTAAAGAAATTTTGCATTCATTTTTGATGTATAAAGCTTACATAGTAATACATTTAAATATACGCTTGCCCTATTTATTATAAAGTCATCATTTGTCAATAAAGAAAGTTTTAGTTGCAGAGAATTAATAAATTAATAAAGCAACATGTTCTTGACACTACATAAGACGTGAATGAAAAACACAGTGGATATTTATTTTAAAGGGTATCAGTAAAAGACACATTGCCATTATATTCCTCATAATGCTCCCTCTTGCTTCGAACACACTTATACTTTCACTGTCTGGAGCAATTCTGGAAGTTGTGTTTCATAAAGGTCTCTAGTGGCATTGTCTGGGCTGCATCAGTGCCCCGAATAAAGCCTAAATGTTTAGATTTCATGATCACTTTGATGTTGGAAAGAACCAGAATTTGCAGGGCCAGGCCCTCTGGGTAAGAGGGGTGAAGACACGCTTTATGTTTTTATGAGACTACCTGTCCATTGGATGACACTGGGCAGCAGCATTCACTACGTTTTTGATCACACTTCAGAAAGACGTGAGAAAGGACTTCCAGAACTGCTTAGGAAATGTCAAGATCAATGGGTTAAGTGTGCATGAAGGGAGCGGGAGTATTTTGAGGGGGATTTGTGGTAATGTGCTTGTTACTGTCATAAATTTTTTAATTTAAATATTTTGATCACACCTTGTAGTTCTTTCTTAGATAACTCTCTAACTTCTTCAAAGTCTATGCATGTCCCCCACTTCATATGTTGAAACATTTGTATCCCATTGGGTACCATTAGAAGTTGGGGCATTTGGGAGGTGAGTATGTGATGAGAGCAGAGCCCGAAAGAATGAATTAGGCACTTATATTTAAAAACAAACAAACAAACAAACAAACAAACACGGAATAACTATTTTCTCTCTCTTAAACAAGGACCCAGTGAGAAAGTGGGCATCTGGAGCCCTGGACAGAGGTTCAGCGGTCACTGTCTCCACCTGTCCTGCAGGCAGACATCCCTCAGCTTCTAGACTGCAGGATAAGCCAGTTACTTTATGGCCTCTTATTATGGCAACTTGAATGGGAAAAGGCAGGGTCCTTGGGCTCCTCCTCTCCTTCTGCTTCTCTGACGTTACTGGTTTTCTATAGAAATCTGCACCTGTCAGACCACTGTCTCCAGTGATTGTATAGAACCCCTTGCCATCAGGAAAATATACATACTGTCCAGAAATGTGCATCACTAGTGCAGAACACGCAGGACTCCAAGGATCTGACTTGATATGTCCACCTCTGCCACAGGAAACTCAAGTCATGTGAACAGTTTATTTCATAATCTACTTGCCATTTCAGAACAATGCTGGAGCAGAAACCTTCCACCACTTTTTCAAGGCCCTCTGCCTCATTCCCACGGGAGCCCACTGGTGAGCTGTGACCACCGAGTTATGTGTAGTAGAATGCCATCATCGTGGTCTATGCCGGCTGTCTTTGCCTGGTCATCACTCACAATCCTTTCAGAGACCAAGTATTATTGATTCTCTCTTCACACATGCTTAATATACTCACGTGTTTCCATTGCTACCCTTAACACTTTCAAATACTCTGCTGGAGGTTTCCTGTATGCATCGCTTCCCCGAAAGTATACTTCAGCTTTAATTAATAGCTTGTTCTGATCATGGTGATGGCCAGTGTCACACAGGAGATTTTACCTCACTATTCTCTTGTTCTTTAGCCAGACTGTAATAGCAAGGAAGGCATAGAAAGGCTGATGCCGACATAGGTCTTTTTTGGGGGACCACAGTAGATTGGTCTCACTACTCTCCACATAGGAGAGAGGAACTAATTCTTCTGGGTTTTTATTTATATACAGGTGCCTAATTCAATCTTTTGGGCTCTGCTCTCATCATATAATTATCTCCCAAATGCCTCCACTTCTAATGGTGCCCAATGGGGTATAAATGTTTAAACACATGAAATTGGGGGCATACAGAGACTTTGAAGAAGTTAGAAAGTTATCTAAGAAATAAGGACAGCAAGGTATGATCAAAATTTTCAAATTAAATGAATATTTAAATTAAAACTACTTAGAATGCAAATAAAATTGTTTCACTTCAATACCCTGTTTTGTAGTTTTATATGTATCTGTGTTTTATTATGTGTCTAATTTTTTTATTTCTTGAATGAAATATTTATTATATTCCATTATTTACAATTGATTTTATAAATTTTTGTCGGGTTCATATGGAATATTTGTGAAATATTCTAATTTTTTTACATTCAGATATGGAGGACAATCATATATTCTGTGCAGTATTGGTAAAATGAAAGAAGTATATATTTTTCTCTAACAGCCTCTGAAACTCTGCACTGATAGAATATGTGAACAAAACTAACTGTAATCATCAGTATATTCTAACATTCCTGCAAGTGTTATTTTTACTTTTTGAACTTTAAAATTTTGAGGCTTGAATCTCAATTAAATGTTCTTAAGTCTCACCAAAAATGTCGGTAGCGTTGTTTCTGTGTTCTTGTGTTTGCTGTTGTTTTTGATGCTACGTTCTGTCACTTCAGCAAGCAGCAGTCACAGAGAAGTAGGTCCAGCAGGCCCCGTCATTCTAAAAAGAGCAGTGCCAGAAAATTACTCAAATGTTTGTTAATAGGAAAATGGCTTTGTGTATCCTGTATATTCAAATAAAAGAAGATCACGATCACCTTTAAATAAATAAAATGTTGCATCTGTCTAGATATACCTAAGTAGATTAAAAGACAGGTAAATTTTTTACTTAATATCTTGTAAATAACTTCGACAGTTTGATCTAATGTTCTTTTGCCACAGGTGTACATTCATAAATGTACAAATCCTTTCAACTCTGGGAAATGTGATATTCTGCATTAAAGTGTGAAATATATTTTTGCTCTAATCCAGAAATTTCATTTCTATTTTTTGCATTGAAATGATAGTAATCAAAATGTGTTAACATGTATGTATAATCTAGGCTAACATTTTTAGCATTAAATATGTAGTATATTTTTGAAAATAAACTAAGTCACGCAGCCCTATTGTTTTACATAAATTATCAAGATTCATAATTCAGCACTTCACGTATATCAGTTACACCTGAGCTGTCCATTAGGAATCCGCATGAAGGGCTGTGTAAAGCTGTTGTGCAACAGACAGGAGTTACACATCCTCTCCACAGCCTGATCTTCCTCATCACGGCCGCTGCCAGGTACCTGCTTCTCCACCCGACAGTTATTTGTGTTAAAATTTCATGAAATTTCAGATACGTCGGGCATCGAGTAAACTTTTTGTATTATTCCTTTAACCAAAGTGTCATGGTACCTTCAGCATTTCCATTGCCATACAATTAAATGGTAATAAATATTATCTAAATTCAGTAAAATTCACAAAATAGCCTTATTATCTGACAAAAATCAATCATAAAGAATTTCAGTGTATCCTCTAGCAGTAATGCTGGAAAAAGAATCTAAGTCATTAAACTGAACTTGAATAGACACTAACCTCAGAAGTGACCTGTGTAAGAGTTTTGACAATGGCACACAGATTTGAGGAATTTAATGAATCTCCTACATGACTTTGGATGTGCTCTGTCACTGGAAGCCTGGTCTGGGTTTACATTGGACAGAGAGCAGCAGTAGCTGCAAATTAGCTTCTGTTATACTTCTAAGTGTTATATGGCTCCACAGCTTTCATTTCTGCAGAGGTTGAGCTGGAAATCTTTCACCAAATTTATACATTTTGAAGTTGTCCAGTTGTTTACGTATTGTTGGTTAGCCTATGGAGAGAAAAACTTCTGAGTGTTCCTTGATACATTCTTCTTGAAGAGACATTCTCATGCAGCAAAATAAGGTTTATATTCCCACATGCATGTGGGTATTCCTTCTGGGATCTATAAAGCTAAACTGGGAATCCACTAAGGATAATAAATTGAAATTAATTTTTATTTCTTGGTACACATTAATCTTATCTACTTACACTATGCATGTAGTACATTTCCGTTATTTTCTTTTATAAGCATTCTAAAATAAATTCATGATGAACAGATTGGAATTACTCTTTTCTGTTGATTTTTCTGTTGATCATGTATCCCTTGAGATGTGAAAATTTCATTCATTATAATCATACACACATACATGTTAGCACTCATGCATATAATTTATGTATGTATCTACATCTATGTTGGTATATAACAGAAAAATAAGTCATATATTTTGATGTGTTATTTATTTAATCAGGGAAACATTGCTAATGTCCCATGAGTAGGGCATTGATGAATCTTATAATAAAGAGATAAATAAATTTACTCTGTGTATTAAGATCTTTCTTATTCATACACTTATTCATTTGGCTGTTCATTGGGCACTTCTGAACCACCCATTAGACATAGTTCTTTGTAGTTCCAAGCAGTTCTGTAAAGCATTCTGCATTACAATTTCAAGTTAGAATGAAACTGGTTTTCAGACATCTTTGGATACCAACTAGTTCCTACATTCTTTGAATACTATATTTTAAAAGTTTTCTAAAACATAAGTCCTTTTTAAGTAATATACACATAGTCATAAAAAATGTATTATGCAGTTGGTAAAATATTCTATATATTTATGAAACTGTTAGGAAAATATGTCAGTTAACTTAGAAGAAATTAAATTTACAGAAAAATCACAGTTGCAATAAAAGTGGGACCAGCCGTATAACGGAAGATATGCTCTGTTTCAAAAGGATTTCTGCTCCCAGAAGATCTTAATTGAAAGCAAATTGAATTTCCAGAGGAATGTGTGCACTAATGACTGATTTCGCAAAAAAGTATCAAGTAGATCTAGAAATATCTCTATATCTTTTATAGTACAAATAAAATATTTACAATTTAGAATTCTAGAGAAATACAGATTAATATAAATTTTAAGTGATTGTGAGAAAAATCTAAGGAACAACAAATTATCAATATTTTTCATTAATTTATTTTATCATAAGATATTATCTTAAAGTAACACAGCAGACAAAATTAAAATATTAACAAATGTGGGAAAACATTCTACATTCTTAAGCAAGTGATTACTAGCCGGTACAATATAACTAAACTAAAGGTAAAATGACAGATTTTTGCAGCTTTCCTAACTCCACAAACATGCTTTAATGAAACCCATCTGAATAAAACAGGAGTAAAGAAAATGTGGCAGGCTGTAAGTCAGTAAGGCAAGAACACAAAGCAGTGTAGCTGTGGCTGTGCATCAGATCTCACTTCCCACACTACAAACATTCTTCCAAATTAAGGAGACACCAAATGTGAGGTGTGGTCAAAAGCAAGTTTTTGAATAATGGGATAAAACTGTGGCTCTAAAATCATCTAAACAACCCTCAGCAAAACAATTCTTATTTTTGTTTCAATGTAAAAAATGCACGACAAATATACCAACTGCAATAAACTAGGTGATCAGAGATAAATATCACTCTTTTGTTGTTCAGTGAAAATAATAGTTTATTTTTCTGGGTACAGTGCATACTCAACAGAAATCAGGAAAAGAAACTTTCCTTCCATTTCTTGATGAATTTCCAACTCCTCCCTCATGTACATGCAAGCTGTTTTGTACACAAAAAGGAAGTTGAGTTCCTCATTGGTCAGCTGAATGACAAATGGCCAATGGGCAACTCTCTAATCTCTGGGAATTTCCAATTGCAACTTGCTGAATAAAATTTGTATTTTGAAGCAAAATTGGTCCACAAGACAATAAAGTTCTCTGAAATAGCAGATAGCATCACACGAGCAAAGATACGCTTCATCCAGGAAAAGACACAGTTTGCATTTCTCTGGAGATTCTAATAGTACTTAGGAGTATTGTTTCCTACTGTGAAGTACCCGTTTATCTTTATGTAACTGAGCTTTCCCCCAACTTATTTTCCACAATTTATTTTATTAAGTATTCATGACAATTTCTTGCAGAAAGGCTGTCCAAGACTTGAAGAAGACAGATCATACTCCATTTTCTAGCTTAGAAAAAGGATCTACCACAGATACCACTGATTTTTGCAGAGTGCCTGACTGTCCTCCATTTTTGCATATTTTAATTTTGTCCTGGTTGTAGCACATAAGTCTCTTTCAAGGGTGTCACTTTTGACTCCCACTTAACATTCCTTCTAGGGGACCCAGATATTTCCCTGGGGTCCTGGCCCATCTGTGAGATCCTCACCCTGACACTAAAGAGAGAGCATCACTTACTCAAGATGAAGACCAAAGCTGCTTTCAGATGTAAAACTACAGAAATGGAACAAAATCCTTATTTTGGATTTTGAAAGAGAAAAACAATAAACATAGTTCACAAAGGCAAAGTGAGCACCCCTCACTTTGAACACTGGTCATCACTCATTTCTCACTGCCACGCGGGTTATTATTGTAATGCCTGACTGGACAGCGTCCTTCTCCTAAACATTCTAAGGCACATCCGAAGATACACTGAATGTTTCCATTGAAAACATTAGATTTAAGTCACATTGCTTGGAGACCATAAGTGTAAGTGAAATAAATCAGACATGCAAGTTTAAATACTGTATCACATGGCTCCTCTCATATGAGAAACCTAAATTACAAACAAAGAGCAAAATGAAAGATTGATTACAAATAGGAGATCCAGAGATGGAAGGGAGGGTGAGGGGCTAGAGAGCAGTGGAATGAAAAAGAATGAGGTATGCGGGGTGTGTGTACCAGATTCCATGCGGGAAGTGATCGTTATGTACAATAAATCACACACACACACACACACACACACACACACACACACACACACACACAGAGCAAGGAGAGTGAAATAACTGCATTTGAAGAAAGGCAGAACACCGCATATTTTAAGGGGAATTAATGTCTTTTACTGTAATTCACTCTTAAAGTTTAAGCATTCACTTACGTTTTGATCACTTTTCGTTGGTCAGAGGTTTATGGCAATTTCTGTGGAATAAAAACATTGCGCTGTGCCTTCATTCACCTGACTTTCCAGATCGGACGCTTTCAGACTCAGCCTCATCCCCAAAGTCAAAACCACCATAAAAAATAAACATTTAGAGCCAATGCGGGCCTCAAGGCTGCCACAGCAGCACAAATAAAGACAGGGAGTGGCAAGATGATGCGTCAGATGTGTTCAAAACAAACAACAGTTTTTGGTGTGGAATTAGTGGCAATATGTCTTTTAATAGTTAAAAAGAAATTAGCCAGGCATGGTAGCCCACATCTGTAATTCCAGTGGTCAGGAGGCTGACACGGGAGGATCACCATGAGTGAAAGGCCAGCCCGGGCCACATGACAAACCTAACCTAAAAAAACAAACAAAACATTAATGATTCACTGCATTTTTTTTTCAGACTCTGCATACCACATTTACTGACATTTTTGGGAAAATTGAAATGCCAAATATTTATATTACAAGCCTTTCATACATTACCACCCAACTAAATTCTGACGTTTATTGATTTAAATATAGAAAGGAAAGCCATTCATAAACACAATGAAATCTGTGCGACCTAAAAATCAATTTTAGTTACATGAAAAGTCTAAATAATTCACTATTTTAGATATAATATAGCAACAGAACACACAATGCAATAAAAATGTATTTCAGTTTTCACAAAAGTTTAAACTGCCATGACAAAATTAAAATGTAAAATAATACATCTATATATGGATATGTATTTGTGTCTCCTTTGTAAATATAAATGTATATACATATACCATATTCACACAGATGCACACAAATACATATATGTACATTGCTACGTATCACTATCTATGTATACATCTTATCTAGTGGCTCAAGATAAGTACCAAGCACACATGAGAGATTTTCCACCGATGTGTTGGTAAAATCATCTGTATTTATAAAATTTGAGAAAGTATTGCTTCTGGGTTAGCACTGAGAGTTTTGAATATGAAATGAGAAATAATAGTTATAAAGAGAAATTGTTTTTCTTTCTGTACGGTTTTAATTATCTTCTGTTCATTACACAACTAGGAATTGACTTATGACCACTGGTTCTTGTTCTCTAATTAACTATGCTTTGTGAGTCCACTAAGTTCAGAATTATTTACCAGACTACAGAGACTAGGTAACTTTTCCTAAAAACATTTTGTAAATGAGGACTCTAATTCCCTTCTCCTAGGAAAGCCATTAACATGAATTTGAGATGGGTTCGTTTTATAATCTTATTTATCAATAGATTCCCCAATATAATAGACTATTTATTGCTAGTGCTTACCTGCATCTGGAAGATAAAACATTACAGGACTGTGAATCCTTTCCTGTAGAAAACGAGTTTTTAAAAAGGTTTTAGAGAGTATTTAGAAGTATGATAAGAGAGAAGCAGCATAGGAGGGGACAGGAGATGACTGACAGGAGATGATTCCATCTTCTTTGGCAGCCCTGTGGCACTGCCCTGGAGTTTCAACCATTTCTTTTTCTTTTCAGTCTTTATTTTGTGTTTTACTTTACACAGCTTATGTTAGTTTCCACTTTTCTAGGTAGATTTGGGTATGTGTGTGTTAAAATGCACAGCATAGAAGTTGAACAGCAGAGGCTTCAGAGCAGAGTGATGGGGCTGAATCTTACGTTCTGTGTTTATTAGCAGTGTGATTTTAGGGAAGTAATTACAATTTTCTAACAAATTTTCCATTTTTAAATTTGGGTAATGAGAGAAAATACCACAATGGTCATTGTGAAGATTATCCAGGTTGATACATGTAATCGTTTACAGCAATGCCTGCCATAAATTTTGTTATAACCATTGTACTGTGTGTGTGTGTGCCTGTATGCGTGCATGTGTGTGCTGCTGGGGATCAAACCCACCACCTTCTTCAGATGAGGCAATCATTCTCCCTCTGATCTGTATTCTCAACTCCAAATCATAATACCTTTTATTTTCAAGACATGACCTCTATTATCCCAAAAAGAAGGAATAAACATGTTAAGCATTTTATTAGTGATCATTGTCCTTATTTTGAAACATTTTTATATCTTCTAAATTTCTTAAACTCATTCCTATATTTATGCTATTTTCAGGCCTGTTGCCTCTTTTATTTCATATGAAGGATATACTTTATTCTTTCCTCTTAGAAATAAGATTCATCCAGCTAGCAATTCAGTGGCACAAAAAAATTCTTGCCAGATATTTAACAATATTTCTTTACAACTCAAAACAGATAAATGTGTCTAGATTGAGGTTTCAATGTTTTCCCTCAGTTAGGCTGGTTATTATGTGAGTCACTGTAAGATTGCACTAATTAAGTAGTTTGACCTCTGCTCTTTGTTTGAAATGCGTTTCCCACAGAATGTTTCATCTTGGCTCGTTCTTGTTCATGAGGTCATAGATATCTTTCTCGAGGACCAAACTTCACCCACCACCCTCGTTCCATTCAGCTTTTTAGTCAACTTCTGATCGCACTTCCCCGTGTTTTTTACTTAAGCTTCTTCATAGTTATTTTAACACTGTCTTTTCCATATGTTAATTTGTTTACATATTTACTTTCTGGTTCTGCCATGAGAAAGTAAGTCTCATGAAGGAATGAATTCTATTGTACTTCTAAATCCTCAGCATGTAGAAAAGCACACAGTCAGACAGAACACAACTTTGTGCCTCTAGCCCACATCAGAGATTAAGGAAGTAACTCATATCGTCTGTGTGTGTGTGTGTGTGTGTGTGTGTGTGTGTGTGTGTGTGTGTGTGTCTTGCTGCCGCTTCATATTTAATGTTATTAGAATTTGGATTTTGTCTAAAATATAAATTTTTGAAAAGTTGTGTTTTCTAAATGAAAGGGACTCTTTGGTTACAATGGCTTAACAAATATGGACCCAAATCTCCATTCTTTCTGAGAATGCTCAGTCAGTGGGACAATAATCCAAAAGAATTTCTTTATCTTCCCAAATTTCTCTTTAAAAAAATTAAGTGAGCAATATACATGCTTCAGAAGTAAACAGGATATTTTTCTTGATCAAAATATCTATGATAAACAGTAAATTATATACAAAAATATACTAATGTGCCCATAAATGTAGTAATGATTAACTGCCTAGATTACTAAGGAAATAAAGTTTACAAATTCCAAAAGTCAAATACATATCTCTATGTTACTCCAGACTATTAGAGATCAAATAATGGTGACAGATGTGATTTTAGTCCCATTTAAATATGATTCTTGGATAAAATAACTGTTCTGTGGTTAGTTGAAGTCCTACAGACAGGGATAAAAAGTGCTGGCCAGACCTGACAATAGGGATAAAGACAGAAATGCACAGAGGGAAGAAGGGACCTGGCCCCCACCCAGGAATGTGGCTTCAACACCTGAAAAGCCTCATTCAGAGCCTGGGCATTGTAGTAATGGGGAAAAAAAAATCAGATCTGGAAACAACATCTATCTAAGATCAGAATATTAAGAACTATCCAGATTACATATTACCAATATGACTGTAAATAGCAATTTTAAGGAAAGTTTTATATTTCTAGCAAAAGTTCTAGGTGGTAATTGAGTTTGGGACACGCTCTTTTTTAGAATTATTTTGTCTAAAGCTTACCTGATGCAAGAAGAGTTCCAGTGCTAACTAGGACTAATGTCCCCCTTTGGTTGATGGAGTACAAGTGTAAGTTTCCTAGTTTGCCAAAACATTTTTACTAACCTGCTAATTATCTGAAAGTGTACGAGACAATAGATCAGACCTTGGAGGGCCGTGAATCTGTGGGAAACGAAGGTAAGAACTCATCAGCAATTTATTCCTAGCAAAGGCAGGCTGACAGGAGACCACTTAAAATAGAAAGTGAGTGGTTATTCACTGAAATTCTGCAAGCCTCTATTTTGTAATCATTTCTAACTCATAATTCGAAGTCTACATCACCAACATGCGGAGGGCAAACCAGACGATGAGAAGCAATTACTTCCCAGCATCTAGAACTAATTAGCTTCCCGAAAAATATTTTCAACATCGGATGAAGACTCCCTTCTCGATGCTGTAGCCCCTATTTTGCTGGCCTGGCTGCCTGGAGGATCACAGCTGTTGGGGGGAGTGCAGACCCCTGGCTGGGTGCCCACTCTCCTTTCATCTCGCAGCCCCAGGGAGCTGCCAGAGTATGCTCCCCAGTGTGGCCAGTGCGGCCCCATCACAGGTACTGGATGCACAGACCTCAAAGTCGATTTGGTGCATAATCTGGCAGACATAGGAAAATTTCAAGTTAAAAATGGAATGCGTACTGAAAAATTGAAAAGGAAGCTTCGTTTTAGATTTCATTGTGCAGCATTTGTGTATAATATATTCATTTCTTCATATTTATTAATGGGTAGCTGTGACTTACATATTCTGTAATCATAACTACTTATGTACACATGCTCTGACTAGCACAATATTTTCTATTAGTAATCGATTTCTATTTTTGCCTCCTTGCATTTCCATAGTGGGAAGGAGGAAATTGTCATTTTCGGTAGGCTCTAAGACAGATCTGACTGAGCTGATGGCCCTGGAGTAAAGACCTGAGCAAGGGAGAAAGAGGAAGGCGCGCCGAACCTGGCCAGCAGAGGATGCATCGAATGCACACAACCTGCTGTATTTTAGAAATATTAAATCTAGTAAACGAAAGGGACTCCAGAGGTAAAGTCAGAGCTGGTGACACGGAAAGGGCGCGTGGCACCTTAGTATCTGTTCATCTCTTTCAAGACCTTTTGCTGCCTCAGTACCAGGAATTGAACTCAAGATCTTGCACTTGCCATGGTGTGCTGTGCCCTGAGGTACCTCCCCGCTCTCCCAGGCTTTCTCACAGGGATTCTGTATTTGTCTCAAGGCTGTGGTAACAAAATACTGGTGGCCCTCTAAACCCCTTTCTGTTGAGTCAATCAACCTTGGATACCAAGGAGAAAAAACTGTTTCTACTAAGCTTGTGTGTATTTTGTGAATGACACAAGAATTTGCATTGCATTGAGCATTATAAGTAATTGGGACATTACTGAAAGTGGCCAGGAGAATGCATAGGTTAGGTTCAAACACCACACCATTTCACATATGGGTTTGGTACCCTCGGGAGCTCAAACCTCCTCCCTGTGTGTAGGAAGGGATGAGCAAGCTGCCCCCGAGTAGCTCAAATGACAGAAACCTGTCTCTTCACAGTTCTGGCAGAAAGAAACAGAATTCTAACATTAAGCTCACGTAGGAAAATCGTCTCTATGCTTCCTTTGTAAGGTCTGTGGTCTCTTGTACTCCTTGGCCTGGAAATGACATTCACTCTCATTTTATAGTTTTTCCACACATCTGTCTCCATATAAATTTTCACATGTAATAAAGACACAGTCACACAGATTTGTGTCCACCCTCAAGACTACATCTTAACTTCATTGTTTCCAAAGATTATTTTCAAAGAAAGACACATTCACAGACATTGTGATTAGCACTTGAGCATGCTTTGAAGAAATACACTGAAATCCATAGAACACAGCATTCTGTTTGTACTGTCTGCATTAAAACAATTCTGAGTGGGTCAGGGATGCGTTTCCAGGGCTAGTTTTCAAGTTCAGTTCTTATTTCGCTTCTTAAATGGCCTCATAGGAGTTGAAGAAGTTGATCCCACCCTACCCCTTGTGACGCTTTCTTCCCGTTTCGTCCACAGTAACCCACTCTCCTCATTTTTCTACCTGGTTGCTGCTTATTCTTCTAAGCACCTTCGTTGTTTTCACTTCTTTTCTTCAATATCTAAATATAGGGTGATCCCAAGACTCAGACCTTGGCCTTTTCTCTATGTGCATTCATTTCATAAGTAAATCATCTAAACTCCTGACTCACTGCTTAAGTGTGGATATGTAAACAACCTCCATATATACAGCTCTAATTCGATCTTCTCTCCTATAAACTCACTTATAAAATTAAGAGCCTATTTGCTAGCACCATGCAGATACATAAGAAAGAATTTTAAACAACAAATACAGATTGAATATCTGGTTTTAAATTCTTGCTTGTTTCCTAGCCTTCTTGTCTTGTTGGTGATAAGTCTATCCTACGTTTCAGTTCAAAGTGTGAATCCCCTGATATTTTTGTTTTGTAATACTCAAAAGTCAATCTCAAATCTCAGCTTATTCTCTCCACCTTCAAAATATTGCCATACTTTTGGATCATATTTTTCATTGCTACTGCTCTAATGCAATATCAGGTCACTATCATCTTTTTCTGGTTTTTGCATCATTTCCTAACTTGTCACATGGAGATGGGGCTTCAGACCATGGTCTATTTCCAGCATGGAAGCCGCAGAGAGGGTTTAAAATGTAAGTCACATCATGCCAATCCAATGTTCAGAATCCCGTAATGGATCATCGCCTTTCTGCATGATATTACAGTATCTGTAACGTGCCTGCTGTGCTCGATGTGATGTGCACATTCCCGTCTCGATGATCTCATTTCCTACTCCTGCTCTTCTGTGTGGCCACACTGCTCTCCTTGCAGTTCAGAATATGTTCTCACAGCCAGATTCCTGCAGACTCTTCCAGGGGCCTGTTATCTGTTCACAATGATCTTCACTCACACATCTTCATCTTCGTATGCTGCCTGAACTCTTACAAAAATATCCCTTTCCACAAAAACTCATTCTGATCTTCCTCTTTAAAATCACTTTTCCTTCCGATTGGCTTTTCTACTTCAGCTTTTGTTTTACACTCTGCTTGCTAACAATATCACGTACCTACCCTCTCCCGTGCTTTAACAAAAGGCCCTTTCCCTCCCTTCTCCAACTCAATGTCCCCTCTCATATAGAGTCCATGAAGAGGGGTATCTTTTCAGTTCTACTCATAGGTCTTGTCAGTTAGAACAACAGACACTTTCACCAGAGTGTAGTTTGATAGACTGAATTATCAAGCTATTAATTGATTTACAGAAACATGGTTGCACTACTTTTTAAAAACAAATACATAGAGACAAAAAATTCATACCAAAGATAAATAAAAGCTAGAATATATTTGTATGACATCACAGAATTTTCACATCCAGGTCAATTTTTCTTTTCTGCTTTTACAAAGTTATAAGATTTTCACTAGATCTTACTGTAATTGAAGAATGATGGGTGGCAGCTCCTGTTGAAGCAGTGGATAATTATCTTCCAATGAGTTGCCAAGTTTTTTCATTTTAAGCATTCATCAATTAACACATAAATTGCTGGTGCATCCTTTATAGATACATGAGAGCTTCCTGTATTTTTTTTAACTTTTAATTTTTTTTTTTTTTTTTTTTTTTTTTATCAGTACCAGGGATCGAACTCACAACTGCCTGCTTGCAAGGCAGGTGCTTATGCCATTGAGCTAAATCCCCAGACCCCTAGCTTCCTGTATTTTAACTGATTCAATAAAATGTATTTTATCCAAAGCGTAAGTTTTTAAGAAGAATATTAATATTTCTATCTTATTAATCAGTAATTATATTTATTGAAAAAAACTAAACCAGTCAAGAATTTCCTTTTACTTGTTACTCATGTCCATCTCAACAAACAGACAAAAAGAAAAGACATGCTTTGTTTGTTTGTTTGTTTGTTTGTGGTTCTGGGTATCAAACTCACCAGGCAGGCACTTATGTTACAGAGCTAAATCCCTGGCCCCTAGAAAAGAACTGTTAAAAAACAAACAAACAAACAAAAAAACCCCAGCACCTAAGAGTATCAGCACTACCTTAGAATAGATACTGTGACAAAGGAGTCATGGATAAGAATTACGACAAATGAAATAAGACGACTCAGGCGTTAGCAGAAATGTGGTGGAGGAGAAAAGTGGAAAAACAAGGTTTTCAAATTATACAGTTCTGGAAAGCGAGCAGGCAAAGACAAGAGAATAAACTACTCCAGGCCATTCCTATTCTCCTACTCTGGGGAATGCTGTGTAGGTAGGTTTGAAGAGCAGAAATTCCCCTGGAGGGTCAGGGAAGGAGACTCTGGCCCTATGTCTTTAATTTATGCAAAACCTATTTTTATAGGCAGAGAATGCTAAGAGGTGCTGGGCCTGAGATCACTGGAAATTTGTATTGCATTAAGTCAGGTTAGAGAAAGTACAGTGTCCCGCTGTCCTGGCTTCACAGAGGGAGCACCCTCTCCTAGGCAACGCGTGTTTAGAGATCTTCTAGGGGCTTCTTTGATTTCTCTTCAGCTTCTAGAAAGCCAACATTATATAAGGAGGGCCA
Source organism: Cavia porcellus (assembly GCF_034190915.1). Classification (NCBI taxonomy): domain Eukaryota; kingdom Metazoa; phylum Chordata; class Mammalia; order Rodentia; family Caviidae; genus Cavia; species Cavia porcellus. The sequence continues at coordinate 40,367,072 of NW_026947513.1, read as the reverse complement.
GAGTTAATAAAAAGAAATCCTTGAAAGAAAAACAAAACAAAACAGAATATCTATTCCACATATCACAAGTTTGGCTGTTACAATCCACATGCAAACTGATTTGGGGGGAAAATATTTTTAGGTAAACATAGCCTTATTGAACTAACATTTCCATACTAAGCAGTTTTCAAAGCTAAATTGTGGGATCCAACAGAGTTATATGAACATGACCACCGTCAAGTTTTAATCATTTTTATTAGCCTGCCCCCAAAGAATCTATCTACCAGCTATTATACTCCCCTTCCTAAATCTAGGCATCATTGAGCTATTCTCTGCCTTTATAAATCTACCTATTGTGGGTATTTATTTATTTACTTTTTAATTTAAAATAAATCATGTTCATAGCAACAATAAAGACCCTAACATATCCAAAGAAATGGAAATAATGTGAAATGAGCTCTCCAATCATACTGGAGTGAAACTGACAGGAAAAGCATACTTAGAATAAATACAATAGTTTTTTTTTTTTTTTTTCCTTTCTCCCTTTTCTTATGGTCTGAATTCCATTTTATATTCATTTATATTTTAACTTTTTTCATATAAGGGAAAAATGAGATGTTCACTCGAGTGTCTGATTTATTTCATTTAATAATGGTCTCAAGGTACATCCATTTACTACAAATGACTCAAATTTATTTTTCTTTATAGTAGAGTAGTACTCTGCTGTGTATAAATATCACATTTTTTTTTACGCATTTTTGGATTCTGTCCTAGATCCCCGACCTCCCAAACGAGTGTACGGCGGAGGGTAAATAAGAAGAGACAAATTATATGATTTTTAGGGCTCCGGGAGGGTCAAAACCCTTTAATTAAGCTCGAGGCTTTGAGGGTAAAGACAAATGATTCTCTGGGTCAGTCCACTTACATTAGAACAGGGGACAAAGGCAGAGAAACTGAGGAAAGCACAGGCAATGAGCAGGACCTTGGGAGTCACTTCAAGGATGAATCAAGTCATGAATCAAGTCAGTTCAGCAGCGCTGTCTTATCATGAAGACACGGTAGAAGTGAGACTGTAGGAGTAATCTTTGCAGCTGCAGTCTCTACTGTTAATTGTGGTTGGAGCCAACTGTCCACAGCTGTGGCCTTATCTTGCCCTTTAAGGTGTCTCTGGCCTCACAGGCCACTACAGGCCGCAGCCAGGGCCAGTGATTCAGAGAGGTTCACTTACTATGAATCAGCTCCCATCACCAGACAAGGGGCCGAGGCCTAGGACAGGCTCACAGATAAACATGGAAAGCCAGGTAGTAAAATTTAAATCTTGCTCAGAGCCGCTTCCTAGTGGTCTCCATCATGCATTCATCTGCTGATTCCAAGATATAGCGAGTATGGATTGTGTTATATACATACATCACTCACTGTGGTATGATGTTTCAAAGTGTTTTGGGAAGATACCTAAAAAGGAAACAGCTGGATCAAATAGGGTTTCTCACCTTAGTTTTCTGAGGAATCTCATTTCTGATTTCAATGTTGGACCAGTCTGCACTGCCATGAAAAATAGAGGAGTGTTCTCTCCCTAACAGCTCTGCCAGAACTTGTCACTGGTTGATTTCTTGATGACAGTCATTGTATCTAGGGTTAGCTGGAATCTTAATGTTTTTTATAAATTTGTATTTCTCAAATGGCTAGGGATGTTGAACATATTTTTCATGTATTTAATGTTTAACCAACAACGTTTTACAGATTACTGAAGTAGGTGATGTTTCTCTTTCCATCCCTAATGTGTGAATAACATAACTGAATTCCTTATTTATTACTTTAATCAACTTCATTCTTTTTTTTCTTAAGATAGGGTTTTGCTATGTATCTCATGTTGGCCTTTAGCTCACTAAATAGATCAGGGTGACCTCTAAAACTCTGTGATCCTCCTGCCTCAGCCTCTTGAGTGCTGGAATCATAGTCATGCACCATGCTCAGATAACTATAGGCATTACTTTCCCATATATGTGTATTGTTTTATCCTGCTATAAAGCTGCACTTTGTCACAATAACACTTCATATCACTAAAATTAAAAAACAATCATTAAATGTTATATAAAGTACTAATAGCAATCATTTACTATTTTGTATACATTATCTGAAGAATTTAAGTAAAACATTATATGTAGCTAAATGTGATTTATTATAAAACATAATTCACTTTAGCTAATTTTTTAAAAATAATTACAAGAGCAAATTTTTTCATTAACAAGTCAATTAGCAACAATAAACACTGATATTTTTCTCTTCCAGTATTTTTGAATTCTGTATTTGTATTAACATTTGTGGATATGTAAGTGATTTTTCACCTGTGCCACCAAAACAGGTGTACAGTTTCAGAAATATTTTCTCATTTATAAAATGACTGTGGGAAATCAGTTTTCGCATACTTTTATATCAACATTACAAACAAACCTCAACATTACCCAAATCTCAACGTACACAGGGCAGAGTATTTTAAGCACATGAATCATATCACAACTACTTCCTTATATTACAAAAATGAGGTTAAGAGACTAAACCACTAACTGTTACATTAAAAGTTAAAAGTAATTACAAGAATTCAAATAACTGTAGGTTTCCACAGTAGTGAACTCCCTGACTAGAAGTTTTAATTTCATTAATTTCTTAATATTTTTGACTTTGCAATCTTATTTTAAAGGCATTAAATGTGCCTATCTCATAGCATTGGGGGAAACTCAATAAATGACCTTTGCAAAGCACTTGGCACTTCGTCTGCTGTGCAGTCACTGTTTTTCTCTTTTGCACACAGGACGGTGACATTGTACTGGTGTGAGACGACCTTGCCCTGCCCAGGGAAATGAAGCTGTGCTCCCAACAGTACTGAAAGGCGAGTGCTACTGCTGTGGAGTCCACAGTGGCTGCGTGGGGTGAGGCAGAGCCACCGATGAAAGCACTGGGGCCCTGAGTCACTCTGGGAAGGTCCTAGGTGCTCTGAAGAGGTCCTAACCTGTGCATCTCAGGGTAAGGCAGAAATAATTATCTGCTGAGTCACAGACAATCTGCATGGATATATCATAGTGAGGCCAGTTGGGAACAATGATGTAGTGTTATTGTGTGTGTGTGTGTGTGTGTGTGTGTGTGTGTGATTTAAATGTCAATATTAAATATAAAATTTCCTGTTATTTGATTATATGAACAGCAGTAAGAGGAACAGTCTGTTAAATTTTATAAACTCTAATGTGTCTAGTAATTTGTGTAAAGAAATAGGTTCAATTAATGAATTATTTATTTAAAATACTAATTTTGTCATAAATAGAAGCGACAATGGATTTTGTAAATTGATTTTGCTTTTCAAATAAAAGCATAATATGTAAAAAATTAATAGTATAGACTTTCATAAGAATCAAACTTGCAAATTTAAAACATTCATTGCTATACCTATAAAAATATTATCTTCTGGACACATACACACACACACGCACACACACACATGCACGAAACACACCCAAAATCCTGTAATTTAATACCAAGTATTAAAGGGGAGGAAAGGTCCAGGGAAGAGGATTCGAGGTGGATTTTTGAAAGGGGATTAGGAATAGATTATAGTAGGGCTGGACCTCCATGACTGATATAAGAGGCAGCTCTCTAAAAAGACTGAGATGTAGGAGGAGATACACTATACACGTGTCCTCCTGTTCTCACCATGTGAAGGTCTGCATCTCTTCAGAATTCCACCAGCAATAATGAGTGCTCCAAGTGACTCCTGGATATTTGGCCTTCAGGATTGTGAGCCAAATTAAATCTCTTTTTGTTAAAACAAATTAAGTCCAGGAGTTGTGTTATCAGGAAGAGAAAATGGACTTACATAGCTACTGTATAGAAAGAAACTATGTACCTAGAACATACATTAAATTACATTTCCGTGCTTATTAGGAAAATGTTAGTGATGTGATTCCATTGGAACAAATATCCCTTAACTGATACTTCAGTATAAAATTATTCTTCTTAAAACTAGCAATGCTAGTTACACTAGCACGTAATTTATTTACAGTGTTAGAATTAACTGATTCACCCAACAAAACCACTTACACGTGGTTTTATTATGCTTTGAGATGAGATCTCACTGTGAAGTTCAGAATGGCCTGGTACTCACTGTGTAGCACAGGCTTGCCTCAGGCTCATGGTGACCCTCTTGCTTCAGCCTCCAGAGAGCTAGTATTACAGACATGTGACACCATGCTTAGCTAACTGATGTTTACTGTGAATTTTGTGGTGTAACTTAAAGACCATATTTCACAGAGTTTAGCATATAGTTCTGTGATTTGGTAGTATTATGTGGGGTGACTGGATATTCTGAAGATATAACAATAATAAGTCTGACGTCTTAGTTAGGAAAAGGTATAATCTTCAGATTCCTCTTTAGAATCATCTTCCAATGCCAGACTAATAAAAATATGTAAAGCTCCTGAGTGACCACTTGTCATATATCATTATAGATGTATAGCAAAATGTTACTGATATCTTCTGATTTTTGAATTCAACCTGGTTAAGAGATATGAGTAAATACAAGTAAAAAAAATATACTGTTGGAGACCCCTACAAAGCAGCTCTGAGCAGGATTTAAATTTTACTAATTGTCTTTCTATGTCTATCTGTGAGTCTGTCCTAGGCCTCGGCCCCTTGCCTGGTGATGGGAGCTGATTCATAGTAAGTGAACCTCTTGCATCACTGGTCCTGGCTGAGGCCTGTAGTGGCCTGTGGGGCCAGAGATACCTCAAAGGGCAAGGTAAGGCCACAGCTGAGGACATTCTGGCTCCAAACCCAATTAACAAGACAGAGACTGCAACTACAAAAATTATTCCTACAGTCTCACTCCTGCCATGTCTTCCTGATAAGACAGTGCTACTGAATTGACTTGATTCATTATTTGGAAATGTCCTTGAAGTGACTCCCAAGGTCCTGCTCACTGCCTGCACTTTCCTCAGTTTCTCCACCCTTTGTCCCTGGTCCTAATATAAGTGGGCTGATCCAGAAAAGTCTTTGTCATCGCTCTCAGAGTCTTGAGCTCAGCTAAAGGGTTTTGATCCTCCTAGAGCCCTAAAACCATACAATTTGTATATTTAAGTACAAAGCAGTGAAATAATATACCACTAGTTAAAGGTCAAGTGATATCAATGTGAAGCCATGTAGAAAAAAAAAAGATATTAAAACCTTCAGAGATGCAAAGCATCTCTGTTAATTAGGAAAAAGCAATTTAAAGTGAGTGACTCCAATTTTTTTTACTTAGATTTGTAAGTTACACAAGACAGATCATTTGTTCTACTGAACCTAAAGCATGTTAGCCCAAATGTAAATTGCGATAATTTATAAAATAAAATAATCTGAATATTTATTGTATAAAGTTTATTCAGCAAGCCTGGGACACACAATAAATAATGCAGGCTCATGTATTTCACAGAAATAAAGCACAATGTGTGTATTGCTTGATCTTTTGGGGAAATAGTTAAGAGAAAAATCCTTTTAAATCTATAATCTATAATTAAGTGAGTGACTGAGTTAATTGTAGAAAATATATGAAATACATATAATAGGACTTAGATTGAGAAAATGAACTGATAAAGTAAGTTGATGTTTATGCATTGATTTGGAAGAACTTCATGAGATAATGTGAAGAAATATACATACATAGCTTGTGTTATCTTTTGAATAGTTTCTTATTAATTGTTTAGATATCCTGCCTATGTCTTGTACTCTGAATAATTACTATGAAGAAAACACTATATATTATTATTTTAATTGCTCTACTAACTTGTTTTGAAATTCCTTTTGTTATTTTTATCTCTTTTCTCTTTAAAACAAAACAAAAAAAAAAAAAAAGAAAAAGAAAAATACATGCACTGCTATAGAGACCTTTGCAACTCTCAAGACCTTTGACCCTAAGATGGTTTGAAATGACACATTCAGTGGCAGCCACTATTTACGTTTTGGGCTTTCCTGGGCTAGTGACTTGCACCGCAGTTCTTTCTCTTGATGCTGGGCACTGAATGAAGCCCTGGTCAGCAGCTTAGCCGGAGGGTAAATCACCCACTCTCCCAGCACATTGTGTGGCAAAGCCTTTTCCCTACATTAGCTGTGTTAGAGGCATTTGTGAGCTATAATTTCAGCTTCTGATGGATTTTTAAAAACACCATCATGAAGAACGGAAGAGAATCTATATAATGGATAATGAATAAATAGACATAATTGATAGAAAGATACAAATTAATTTTGTCTAAGTAATCAGAAAGTGTCTATTTTTTGTTGCTATTTTTGTTCAACACTTAGCTTCAGGAAGACAGAATGTGAAGATTTCAGTAAATATTTTGGCATAGATCTTGAAGGGAAATGATTTTTAAAAATAAGCTGCATCTACATAGATTCCTGAAGTTTCCATTTTTCTCTTTCTCTGTCTTTAACTATTTTCTATCATTAAGGATAGGTATATTTTTGTGCACGCATAAACCTATCTTTATACTAGCTCATTTCTGGATTTCTAGGTCAGTGAATGAAAAGAGTCACACCTGGAAAAAACATTTTTTTTTTATTGTTTTTCCCCAAACTTTGACACTGTCCTTGACTCAGTGGCTGATAGGAATGCAGGTTTTCTTTAAAGAATTTCAAGAGTATTTTTTTTTTGTGTGTGTGTGTGTGTGTGTATAAAGAAGAGAGAAAAGATTTATTTTGTGCCCAGAGGTGTAGAAATTAATAAGAATATTAATAAATATCTATTTTTCAGTTTTGTTTTTAGTTAGTACATGTTTCTGCACACAAATGGTACGTTCTTTTTGGGAGTTGGTACACATAGTGAACACACCTTAATTCTTTTTTTAGTCACTTCCCCTCTCCCATTGCTTCTCCATTTCTTAATCTCCATCCTTCCCGAGACAGATGTATCTCCTAATTCTTATTTATTTTTTATGATAAATGATTTTCTTATTTAAAAGGAAAAAGAGAAAAAACAAAACAAAACACAGTGGTGTAAGGGTACAAGTAATACCGAACTACAAAAAAAAAAAAAAAAAAGTAAAAAATCACTAGTTAATAGATTACATATTATCATCTTAGAGATAGTTGCTCAAATCACAGTATCAAAGAATACAAAGTGGACATTCAAACAGTGAGACTGCAAACAGTTGTGTTCAATGATCCAACCAAAAACATTAATATGGTCAGCTATTTAACACCCCTAAACACACTTGCTGTTGTATTCTTTAGAGCACTTTTTTTCCCTCTCTTTTTTACAACAAAATTTACACATTTTTGGTTTTATTACTCCTTAGTTGTTATTACTTTTTTGGGGGGAGAAAATAAATTCAAATATGGCAAAACAAAGCTGTCAGTCAAAACCAAGGATAGACATAGTACACGATGTAAGAACAGAGTACAAGGTTATCAACAATGGTTACCATAATGTCTCTTGTTTCCTTAAAAAGAATTGTCTATCTCATTAGGTATTATAAAGTTGAACAAAACAGTAGAGAACAAGACCAATAAAACTTAAGCATTGTAAACATTACAGACTTCCAAAGGAGACAACAGTCAAACCAGAATGGGCATCTTAGTGAATCTTATTGCCTTCAAAGTAGTTGCCTATACCCTCAAACTTTATACTATCATACAGAATGGAACAGAGTCTAATCAGTCAAAACAAGATAGTGGGAGTTATTACAGGACTTCAAAGCAAATTAATAGGAAATCAAAAAAAGTTACTATAATATATCCTGCTAATTTTTTAAAATTTCCCCTTAATTAAATAAACAAAAAATAACTACATAATTTTTTAATGAATAAGGGAGAGATTGAGATAAAAGAGGACATAACGATATAACAATACAGGTCAAAGCATGACTGTTTCAGCAACCTAATGCTTCACCACCAAATAACCCGACTTAATAGTAGTTACCATAATATCTGTCTTTTTCCTTGAAATATTTGAATAAAACTTCATATACTATAGCTTCAAATATTTCCATATCAAGAAGCCCAGAATAAAGCCTTTCCAATTAATAAGTGAAAACTTTATAAGGCTTCAAGGACACATAAAGGGGAAATATGATTACCACATATTTTTATATATTTGAATCATTACTTACATTAGGGAAACTATTTGGTATTCACACATGCGAAATTGATTTATTTCACTTATGAGTATGGTCTCAAGCTGCGCCCATTTATTGATAAATATCTCAATGGGATCCTTCTTTATAGCTGAACAATATTCCATTGTATAGAAATACCACAACTTTTTATGCCTTCCTCAGTTGATGGACACTTGGGTTGTTTCCAAGATCTGGCGATTACAAATTGTGCTGCTATAAACATAGGTGCACATATATCACTGTGATATGATGCTTTCAGTTCTTCTGGGAATATGCCTAGAAGTGGAATAGCTGGAACAAATGGGACTTCCAATCCCAGCTTTTTGAGAAATCTCCAGACTGACCTCCATAAAGGTTGTACCAGTCTACACTCCCACCAACAGTGTAGGCGAGTTCCTTTTTCCCCACAGCCTCTCCAGCACTTGTTGTTGTTGGTTTTCTTGATCCTGGCCATTCTTTCAGGAGTAAGATGAAATCTCAGTGTGGTTTTAATTTGCATTTCCCTAATAACCAATGATGATGAACATTTTTTCATGTATTTATTTGCCATTTGTATTTCTTCATCTGAGAAGTATGTATTCATCTGAGATGCCCATTTTTGAATTGGATCTTTGAATTTTGGGGGCCTGAGTTTTCTTAATTCTTTATATGTTTTAGACAAGAGTCCCTTGTCTGAGAGAGAGAGTTCACTAAAATCTTTTCCCAGTTTGTGGGTTTTCTTTTCACTATACTGGAGATTTCTTTTGACATGCAGAAACTTTTTAATAAGAAGTGGTCCTACTTATTGATTCTGGGAAGTATTTCCTGTGCTGTTTGAGTCCTGTTCATGAATTCTCTACCTACTCCCATGTCTGCAAGGTTTCTACCCAATTTGTCTTCCAATAGATTTAGTGTTTCTGTTTTCATATTCAGATCTTTGACCCATTTAAATTTTAATTTAGTACATGGTGATAGACATGGGTCTAGCTTTAGTTTCGACAAATGGAGAGCCAGTTTTTTCCAGCACAATTTATTAAAGAGACTGTCATTCTTCCAATGAACCTGCTTGGCTCCTTTATCAAAGATAAGGTGGTTGAGTGTGTTTGTAGTTGTGGTTGTATCTCCTAATCTATTCCATTGATCTTTGGCTCTGTTTTGATTCCAATACCATGTTGATTTTACTACTGTTGCTTTGTAGTATAACTTCAAGTCAGGGATTGTGATGCCTCCTGCTTTTTCTTTGCTGCTTAGAATTGCCTTTGCTATTCTAGGTCTCTTCTGGTTCTAGATGAATTTTAGGAGTGATTCCTCTAGATCTATAAGGTATAATGATGGTATTTTGATTGGGATTGCATTGAATCTGTATAACAGTTTTGGGAGAATGGCCATTTTCACAATGTTTGTTCTTCCTATCCATGAGCAAGGGATGTCTTTCCATTTTCTGAGATCATCTTCAATTTCTTTTTTCAGTATATTATAATCTTCCCTGTAGAGGTTTTTCACTTCTTTTGTAAGAGTAATTCCTAAATATTTCATTTTTTGCTTGCTAATGTGAAGAGTGTGGTTTCTCTTATTTCCCTCTCTGTGATTTTGTGGTTAGTGTATAGGAATGCTATTGATTTCTGAGTATTGATTTTGTATCCAGCTACATTACTGAATTTATTTATTGTATCTAAGAGTCTTTCAATGGAATTTAGGGCATCTTCTATGTAGAGTATCATGTCATCTGCAAACAATGATAATTTAACTTCTTCTTTTCCTATCTTTATCCCTTTTATTTCTCTCTCTTGCCTGATTGCTCTGGCTAGTACTTCCAGTACTATATTAAATAGGAGTGGTGATAAAGGACATCCTTGTCTTGTGCCTGATTTTAAAGTAAAGGCTTTCAATTTTTGGCCATTTAGTATGATGCTGGCTGTTGGTTTGTCATAAATGCCTTTTCTTATATTGAGGTAAAGACCATCTATTCCAATTTTCTGTAAAGTTCTTATCATGAATGAATGTTGGACCTTATCGAAGGCTTTTTCTGCATCTATAGAAATGATCATGTGATTCTTGCTTTTGGCTTTATTGATATGGTGGATTATATTTATTGATTTACGTATGTTGAACCATCCTTGCATTCCTGGGATGAATCCCAATTAGTCATGGTGTATAATCTTCTTGATGATTTGCTGCATCCTATTTGCCAATATTTTATTGAGGATTTTTGGGTCTGTGTTCATTAGGGAGATTGGTCTATAGTTCTCTTTTTTAGTTGGGTCTTTTTTAGGTTTTTGTACTAGAGTAATATTTGCTTCCAGGAATGACTTAGGAAGGATTGCTTTCCTTTCAATTTCATTGAATATTTTGAGGAGTGTTGGCATTAGGTCTTCTTTGTATTTCTTGTAGAATTCTGCAGTGAATCCGTCTGGGCCTGGGCTCTTCTTTGTAGGTAAGGACTATAATTACATTTTCAATTTCATTAACAGAGACTGGGTTATTCAACAGTTTTACATCCTCTTGATCTAGCTTTGGTACTTCATATGCTTCTAAGACTCTGTCTATTTCTTCTGTGTTATCAAACTTTTGAGAGTAAAGGTTTTTGAAATAGGTGTTGATGATCTTCTGTATTTCTATTGGGTCTGTAGTGACTTCACCTTTTCATTTCTTATTGCATGAATTTGAGCTTTTTCTTCCCTTTTTTAAATAAGGTTGGCTAGGGGCTTATCGATTTTATTTATTCTTTCAAAGAACCAACTCTTTGATTCATTGATTCTTTGGATTGTTTTCTTAGTCTCTATTGCATTGATTTCTCCTCTGATTTTTACAATTCCCTCTCTTCTTTTGGCTTTGGGCTTGACTTGCCCTTCTTTTTCTAGCTGTTTGAGGTGTAGCATCAAGTTATTTATTTGTATTCGTTCTGTTTTCCTGATGTGGGAAATCCGTGCAATAAATTTTCCTCTGAGGATGGCTTTCATTGCATCCCACAAATTCCGGTAAGTTGTATCTGCATTTTTATTTTCTTTTAGGTATTGTTTAACTTCTTCTGTGACCCACTGATTACTCAAGAGTGTGTTATTCAGTTTCCATGTGTTTGTGGGATTTTTGCAGTATCTTTTATCATTAATTTCTAATTTCATTGCGCTATGATCCGATAACATGCAAGGGATGATTTCAACTATTTTGCATTTGTTTAAATATGTTCTGTGAGCTAATATATGGTCTATTTTAGAGAATGATCCATGTACTACTGAGAAGAATGTGTATTCTGATGTTGTTGGGTGGAATATTCTGTATATGTCTATCAAATCCATTTGTTCGCAGGTGTGATTCAGTTCTGCTATTTCTTTGCTCATTTTCTGTCTGGTTGATCTGTCCCTTGGTGTCAATGATGAATTAAGGTCTCCTGTTATAATTATGTTACTGATAATTTGAGTTTTCATTCCTGTTAATAGCTGTTTTATATAACTTGGTGCTCTGGAGTGTGGTGCATATATATTTAAGATAGTTATCTCTTCCTCTTGGAGTTTTCCCCTAAGGATTATGTAGTGACTTTCTTTGTCCTTTATGGTTATTGTTGGTTTAAAGTTCACGTTGTCTGCAAACAGAATGGCTACTCCTGCTTTTTTTTTTTTTTTTTTTTTTTTTTTTTTTTTTTTTTTTTTTGGATTCCTGCTGCATGAAGTATTGTTTTCCATCCTTTGACTTTCAGTCTGTGAGTATCCTTCTGGGTTAGATGGGTTTCCTGTAAACAGCATATGGTTGGATTTTGTTTCTTGATCCATTCTTCTAGTCTGTTTCTTTTGATTGGTGCATTGAGACCATTTACATTAATGGGTATTACTGTTAAATGCTGGTTTATTATTGACATATTATCTTTCTGCTGTTGCATCTTTATCTTTCTGTTCTGTTTAATTATCTGCTTTGCTTAGTGGTTTTTTCCTTTGTGTATCTAAACTGTCTTTCAATATTTTTGCAGGGTTGGTTTGGTGTTCATGAAGTTCTTCAGCTGTTCTTTGTCATGGAAGTATCATATTTCACCATCAATTTTGAATGATGGTTTTGCAGGATACATCAGTCAAGTTTGGAAACCATTTTGCTTTAGGATCTGGAATGCTTCACTCCATGCTCTTCTTGACTTTATTGTTTGTGCTGAGAAGGCTGCTGTGATTCTGATAGGTTTTCCTTTTTAAGTGATCTGTCTTTTCTCTCTGACAGCTTTTAATATTCTATTCTTGTGTTGGATTTCTGGGATGGTGATTATTATATGTCTGGGTGTAGTTTTATTTTGGTTATGACTATTTGGAGTTCTATATGCTTCACTGATCCTGATGTTGGTTTCTGATCTCATGCTTGGGAAATTTTCAGCTATTACTTCTCTAAATAGCCTCTTGACATCCTTTATGTTGTTTCCTTCTTTTTCATTAATCCCTATCATTCTTATGTTAATTTTCTTTGCATCGTCTTGCAGTTGTTGAATTGTTGTGTCCTCATTCCTTGTTATTTTTTAAAAAAAATCTTTCCTTTCCTGTTCACTAGCTGCAATCCTGTCTTCAAGGTCTGAAATTCTATCTTCACTTTCATTGAGGTGGTTTTTACAACTTTCAGAGGAGTTTTTTTTATTTCCTGTATATCTCTGTGCATCTGCATTATGTATTCTGTTTGTTTCTTATATTGCTCATCTAGGGATTCTATCTTTTTGTTTAGTTCCTCCAATTTTTTAACTTGTGTTTTCTTTAGATATATTCAGAATCTCTTTCATTTCTTTTATCATTTCTTCTTTTACCTGGGAGATTATTTTGAGTTTGAATTCCTTTAAAGCTTCCTGGAGTTCCTTGTTAATTTCAGTAGCTAGTGTGTCTGATGTTTAAGGTGAATGGCATCTATTTTCTTCTATATACATTGCTCCTAGAGTTTCTTGTGATGGGCTGGAGGTTTGAGGTTGTAATTTGGTCTTTCGTTTTGTCATTTTCCTATATTCTGTGTTTCAAGTGCTATTTGAAAGCTTCCTCAGGATCTGTTGGAAATCCCCTTCTATGTTTGCAGCTCCTGAGACTCTGGCACCCAGTTACCCCAAGCTACAGGGCCTGTAGATCCAATGGCCCTCTTTTGCCTGTTTAGAACTCCATAGCTCCAGATAAGCTGGGCTTCAGGGACATTGTGCGCCCTCCTGCTTGTTGGAAGCTCCACAGTTCTCCAAGCGCAGCCAGGATGGGGAGGTGGATGTAGATGCCTCAAACCCACTAATCCACTTCACTGCACCTGGAATTCTGGAGGGTCCCAAACAGTCTGGGCTTTGGGCAGAGTGTGCTGAGCACTTACCGCAGGCCGCAGGGCCTCTGGAACCTGCGATGCTCCCCTGATTGCTGAGATATCCACAGTCCTCCAGACACACGGGGAGGTGGATGCAGGTGTCCCAGATCCCCCCAGCCCTTCCTCTGCACACCGATGGTGAGGTGCAGGAGTCCCAAATAGGCTGGCCCCAGGGGATAGCGTGCGCCCACCTACTTGTTGGAAGCTTCACAGTTCTCCCCTAATTCTTATTTTATACCCTCTATTTAACTGTTTATATTTTGGGTTTCTCATATAACATAAACTGAAAAAAAATTCACCTTGTCTGTTTATGGCTAAAATATGCATTTGTTTTCCTACAAATAACTCATTTATCCTTCTTTGTGACCGAACACTACTGTATTTTGCATAAATGTATTTTCTGCATCCACTTATCTGGGCCTATGTGCTGTTTCTAAGATTTAACTATTATAAATTAGGCTGCTATAAAAATGGTTTTCCATCTTTCATGGTAACATGAGGTATTGATTCATTGGGAAAGATACATCATTAAGGTGCATCATTAAGTTATTTATGTGGGCTCACTCTGTTTTTGTGATTTGGGCATTTATAGCTATAAACTTTGACCTTAGAACTGTTTGCTTTGTGTCCATGAGTTCTGGTATGTTGTAGTGGAACTATTGTCTAATTAAATGCAAAAGAAAAAGAATAGCTTGTTCGAATGGAAGAAGTTTCCAGTTTTAGTTTTTCGAGCACTCTCCACTGATTTTAATGGTGGTTGTACTAGTTCACTCTTCCACCAAAAATGCACAAGGATTCTTTTTTCCCACATCCTTGCCATCATTTGTTATTTGATTTCCTAAAGATAGTTGTTCTGCATCGAGTACAATGATAACATAATGTGGTTTTAATTTTTATTTCTCCAGGAGCCAGGTAATGAATGTTTTTCACGTATTTTTTAACCTTTGTACTTCTGAATAGTACCTACTTATTTATTGATTATATCTTTTGGGAGGTTTAATTTTTGAATTCTCTAGCTATTACTGACATTAGACCTCATTTTAAAGAGTAACTGACAATGTTCCTATTCTGTAAGTTGTCTTTTCACTTGATTGTTTCTATTTCTGATTACCATTTGAAAATTTATAATTTAATATGATCCTATTTCTTGAGTTTCAATTTTATTTCTAATGCAATTAGGTTTCTTTTCAGAAAGTTCTTGCTTAAATATGTGACTTCAAGAGATTTACTTATTTCATTTTCTAACTAGATGAATAGGAGTTTCTGTTTTAACATTTACATATTTGACAATTTTAATTTTACTTCAATACAAGATGAGAGATATAGATTGATATTCAACCTTCTGCATATACATAGCCAATTTTCAAAGATTGTCTTTCCTCCAGGGTGTTTTTGATCCTTCTGTCAAATAGTTGAATGTGCCTTGGGTTACTTCTGCATCCATTGTTCTGTTCTTTGATCCATGTATCTACATTGTACCATGGTGGTTTTGTCACCTAAGTTTTGTAGTATACAGTAACTGTAACTCTTGTGATACCTCTTGGCTTGTTCTTCTGCAGTACATTGGTCATAATGCATGATGTTTTTGATGGTTTATTGTATTGTGTTTATCATTATCTTTTGGAGAACTTTTGCATTTGAACTTGTTAGAGATTTAAACCGGGTGTGGTGGTACAAATCTGTAATCCCAGCATTCAGGAGGATGAGGCAGGAGGATCACTGTGAGTTGGAGACTAGCCTGACCTACCAAGTTCACTCATGGATAGTCTGAACTGCACAGCAAGACCCTATCAAAAAAGACAAAATAATAATAGCAATAATAACAATGAGACTGGCCTATCTTTAATTTTTGGTTGAATCCTTGTATGATTTTGGAATTTGGGTGATATTAGCTTCCAGGAATAAGATTCAGAATATTCTTTTCTTTACATTTTATTAAAGAACTTGAGGAGTATTGGTGTTACATTTCCTCTAAAGTTCTTGTAGAATTCAACATGAAATCTACCTAAATTTGGACTTTTCTTAATTGGTAGCTTTTTATTACTGCTTCAGTTTCATTGTCTGTTATTGCATTATTCAGTGTTTTTGTCTTTCTTAGTTTAGTTTGTTAATTCATAGAAATCATACCTTTCTTCTGAATTCTTTAATTTATTTGCTTTCAAATTTCAAAGTAGTTGCTTATAATCTTTCAAATTTCCATAGTATGTACTGTGAATTTATACTTTTCATTGTCAATTGCATAAATTTTGTGTCTTACGTCCTTATGGTAAGATTGTCATAGAGTTTGTTTCTTTTCTTTATCTTTTAAAGAACATTGCTTTATTTTATTATTTGTATGGTTTGTTAAAATCTTGAATTCATTAATTCCTGCTCTGATATTTATAATTTTCTTCTTTGCAATGCCTTTGGGTTTGGATTATTTTTGTTTTGCTAAGACCTTAAGGTGCACACTATATTATTCATTTGGACTCACTGTATTTTTTTGATTTGGACATTTATAACTGTGAACTTTGATCTTTAGAACTGCTTACATTGTTTCCATAGGTTCTGATATGTTATAGTGGAGCTGTTGTTTAAATCTAGGAGCTGCCCGTTTCTTCCTGATATCTTTTGTAACCCTCTGCCTTTTTAAGAGAGTGTTTTTCAATTGCTATATTATTGTATATTTTTGGTGATTTCTTTGCCATTAATGTTTAGTTTCATTATGCTATGATCTAATAATATGCATGATAGAAATTTGAATCTTTTGCATTTACTTTTATGTGCTTTATTACTTCTGTGGTCTATTTTGGACAAAGTTCCATGTGCTGATGAGGGGAATGTATAGTCTGTTGTTGCGGGATGAAATGCTTTCTATATATCTATTTGTTCAAAGGTTTTGTTCAATCCTGATACTTATTTGTTGACTTTTTGCCTACTTGATCTTTCTAGTTGTGACAATGGGGTAGAGAGTTTCATCACTATAATTGTGTTTATCTTTGTCTGATCTTTTGTTTTCAGTATTACTTGTTTTATAAAGTGTTTGGCTACCCCTTGTTTACTTTGGGATTAGTTCTCTTAACCAATATATAGTTACCTTCCCAGCCTCTCTAAACACTTTTTGTTTAAAGTCCACTTTGTCTGAATATAGGCAAGCTACTTCTGTGTGTTGAGGGTCTTTTTTTGTATGGAAAACTGTTTTCTGTATTTTGCTATGAATTTTTAGTCTATGAATTTCTTGTGGGTTAAATGTATTTTTTGTATACAGTATAACAGTGAGGCTGTTCCTTGATGCATTCTTTGAACCTGTCTTTTGACTGGGGAGTTGAAACCATTTACTTGAGAGCTATTGAGGAAAGGTATTGAATGATTCCTGTCATTCCACTGTGCTACTGACTCTCTCTCTCTCTCTCTCTCTTTTTACCTTCTATCAAACTGCTCATCCAAGAAATTTCGTTACTGTTCACTTCATTGTGTCTTTCTAAGACATCCTTAAGAATTTTTGGATGGCTGGTTTGGTAGTCATGATTTTTTTTTTATGTGCTCTGTATAATGGAATTATCTTACTTTCCCAACAATTCTGAAAGGCAGTTTTGTAAGATACATCAGTCTTAGTTGAAAGTTATTTTTTTTTTTTTTTAACTTTTCATCGGTACCGGGGATCGAGCTCACGACCACCTGCTTGCAAGGCAGGTGCTTATGCCGCTGAGCTAAATCCCCAGCCCCTGAAAGTTATTTTCTTTCAGAGAGTGAAACTCTTTATCCTTTTTCAGGATTTTTTTATTTGAGTTAAGAAGACAGGTGTAATTCTAACAGATTTATCTTTATCACGAGCTATAGGCCCATGGCAGTCTCTGTCTAAACTTCCAGGCAGTTTCAACCAAGTTGGAAGTAAAATAGGAGGATTGTCACAGAGCTAGAAACATTTAAAAACAGTACTTGTCTCAGAGAGAACAAAGCATTACCATTAAAGTTTAGCAATACAATATTTATTTTCATAATTATTTACTGTTTTTAAAGGAGGATGAACAATTAAAATATCCAAAGAGGAAAAGAATTAAGTTACATTTAAAGTTATATTACTAGTATGTTAAAAGTCATAATTCATCCAAGAGATGGTTAAGATGTAAGAAACTGTCAAGGGGCAATGAATGTGCCCTGGGGAATTGAATAAAATAATTATATCCTACCATTAGAGCTTCTGAATCTTTGTGAAAAATACAAAGTTTTTGTTGCCGTTTGTTTTGACCCATAGTAACACCTGAATCATTTGTTACTGAAAGGACTGGTTTTAGCATAAAGATCACTCACTTAAGGAGACAGAATACAATCAAATTAAGGATTGTACAAACCAACACTCTTGTTTGTTTGAATGACCTTAACTTGCAATTAAATGCAGGTGATAGTAAGACATGGAGCTAAGTAAAGCTCACTGTATTAAAAATGACTATGAATAGTTTACAAAAAAGTAAAAGGTAATTTCATTGCAGTAGCATCCATTTCATAATAAAGTCATAATAAATGCTAGAAATAAGAGTGACTATATTCCTTTATGAAGTGCATTTTAAATGTAGCAATTATAACTAGTCAGGTAGATTGCAAATGATTCCAGTATGCTACTATAGCCTATCTGGAAAAAGTAAATAACATTTGCTAAGCAAAAATTCAATAGAATCTTGGAAAAATAAAAAAAAATTAATGATATCAGGATATGAGTAATTGATGATAGATTTCATACTAAGTGACAGAAAAAATGCACTGAGGATTAAAATGATAAAATTTGACAACAAAACACAGTCTCCTGAGATCTGCACTCAAAGACACCTAGGAAACAACCAAGTGAAGAGAAGAAGAAATAGAATTCCAGCAATAAGGAAGATCCATCAGGAAAACTGAAAACCACAGAGAAAGTAGAGAGACTGAAAACACAACAAAGAAAAACACAGTCTGGAACACTGTCTGGAGCTCCCCGGAAGGGTATCATGGCTCCATAAATGCAAGATCAGACAGGAAAGTCAGCAGCTGGAGGAGAAAGAACAGACCAGAGGCAATACCCCCAAGGAAAGCCCATAGCTGTAAACTGAAAATATATCATGGGGTTTTACTTTGAAAATTACCCCTTCCACATGGAAGGTGAGACCTGGAGAAGCAATTTTCTGTAGCATGCATGAGATGTAGGAGTGATATTATCAGAAGCCATTCTGAAAAGGTTTTATCAAGACTGAGATATCCCAGAAATCAGAATCCATAAAACAATGCAACTGGGAGAAAGAGGGGTCAGGCTAAACAAGATCCCCTGAGAATTTTAACCAGTGGCAAGTTCAGGTGGTGACAGACACGGTAGTCCTAACTTTTGGTGAGAAGCTGGGCTGTTCCTATGGCTGTCCAAGGAAACTAAGCCTGAAATTTCGACTGACTTCCTGTCCAGCAGACTGCTTGACCCTGTTACTGCCTCCTTCCAGCTAGGTCTCAGTGGTGTGTTTGCTTTCAGATCTAGCAGTGTGATCAGGGAAACATCTCAGCTTGCACATGTGCCACATCCTGGGGTGTGGGGAAGGAGTGACCCCTGGAGTAAGGAAGATAGTCTACTAGCTAACAATCTATAAAGCGAGTTGGAGACAGCACTGACTTAGATTGAACAGATGGACGCGAACTCCAAGAGCCACTGGAGTCAACACAGACCTTTGGCAGACGCTATACATTGCCTGACCACATATCAATAATGAGGTGGGGAAACAAAGTAGGACCTAGCTGGGATTTACTGCTCACACTGGTATCCACACCGGTGAATTCCAACGCCACAGGTGCTGGAAAGCGACCCTTGCCCAGTCATAGGGAAGAAGGTTTTTGGCTTCAGGTTCTCTTTTTCTTTGTTTTATTTGATTGGATTTGCTGTCATTTTTGTTCCTACCTTTTGATCTTTGTTTTTATTCTTATTTATTTTCCATTTTATTTTTCTGTTATTTTTGCCTAATTCTATTAACTTCATTTTATTTTTAATTGGATTTTTAGTTTTACATTTATCTCTTCATCTTCCTTTTCTACTATTAAAGACAGTATAGTTCAACCTATTATTGATTCATATGGTATGTCAATAACAAGTTTGTTTTGACTCTATTATTTTTGCTAATTTCTTTTTAATTAGCAATGGTTACATTATTATTATATTTTTAGTTGGTTTTTACTTTATGCCATTATCCGCTTTGTGTTGTCAATAGTAATACAGCTCCTTTCCTTCTCTTAGTAATTCTGGGAATCAAATCTCAAGGAGAAGTTTAGAGACTGTAAAGATACTAAAATATTATTCCAAGTATGTTGAAGAGTAGTATAAACACCAAAACACAACCAAACCCGAGGATACATCACACTCCCAGAGAATCCAACTAAAGACATCCCCACAGTCGTGAGGGAGGGATCCTTAACTGATCATCTATCTACAGTGCTAAAATAATAGAAATATGGAAAGCAAAACAATGTGATCTCCCCTTAGACGGTCCACTCCCTTAAAGCTGATTCATGGGTGCCAAAGGAGAACAAACTATGGACAAAGAATTTAAAAAAAACCAAATGATCAAAGTATTTGAAGAAATAAAAATATAAAAGCCATGCATAAGATACTTGATGTTCTAAAAGTAGATTTAAGTAAGCTTAATTAAACAGATGAAAGACTTTACTAATAAAATATCCAAGAGCTTAAGGAAGAAGCAAATAATAAATGAATCAATTTAAGCATGGCAATGGAAGACATAAATGACCACTTTGATAAGGAATTAGAAAGTATGATGAGAAAAGCAGAAATAATTGATATGAAAAAAATTGATAGCATTTATGGATAGCAGGCTTGACCAGTGTGAGGATAGACTATCAGAAACAGAAGACCAAGTAGACATAGCAGATCATGAGCAAAGTCTGCTAGACATGAGTACACTCAATTACGTAAAACAAAATCTCCCAGACTTAAAAGGATAGATCCATGCCAGTACAACCATAGGGGTAGGCTCAACACCCTAATTTCACTGTTAAGATACGGTCATCAGACCAAAAAAATCAACAAAGAACAATCCATATTAAATCACATCACTTAAAAATGAATCACACATGAATGTAACTACAGAATGATCCAAGCAATAATAACAGAATCATTCTCAACAGCACAATATATCTGCAACATATAGCAATTAAAAGAGTAATATTCGACAAATCACAATATAGTTTTAAATTATTTTTACTAAATTTATTAATGACAGTGATACAAGGTTTATAAATATATGACTATAAAATAAAGGACAAAAATCATTTAAATAAGATAGCTTATCAACTTTAAATTTTAATTCACTTAATAATTTCAATTTTATTACATGTGTTGATTTATTATATTTACATTTATTATCATATAGTTATTCGCTATGATATGTAGTATGTCAAATAATGTCTCTGCACCCCTCACAGCTAATGCATATGTTTGTTTACTGTATGGAATGTGGCGTTGGTTCTGGCATAAAGTGTTATCCTGAAAATGTATATGTTCCTACAATTGGTGTGATTCGTATTAAGTAGAATGCACTGCTCAGAAGAGCCTTCATTTTGAGTAATACATCACGTTCCTGTTTTTTCTCTGGAGATCCATTAGGCGAATGCTGCAGCACAGCGACAGTCCTGATGACATATGGGCTAATCCATCATGGACATTAAGTCCGCTGTATTCTCAAAGAATTGCACAACTGCTGAAAAAGTGTGAGACTTAAAAAACAAGATGGGATGGTTCTACTGAAAGGGTTCATTGGTAAGATAGTCAAACTGCATTTATTTTTCTGACTAGAAAATTATAACAGGAATTATGAAATACTCTATTTTGTGAAACTAAAGAGACACTGTTATGTTTATCTCAAATTAAAAACAAATTAAGGAGGGAAATATCTCAAATAAGTATAAGAAATTTAGTCAATGAACAATATTTTATCACTTGTTTATGCAGAATTCTTTAAATAATAGTATTCAGAGAAAATACATTAAAACACTTCCTCTCTAGGAAAAGAGTTTTGTTACACTAAAGAAGTTAGCTTATTTAAATTTGAGAATATACCACACATGAAAAATCCTACTTTAAGATTTAACCCATAAACTACCCTTCTGACATATTAGAAGTAAAATCATTACATATTCCATTACATAAATGGAACTAAGAAACCAACACCATTTTTGCTACTTATGTGTATTTACTGGAAAATGTTGAGTATACTTAGTCTTGAGAAGACCTTGTGCCCAGGACATGAATGCCCAGCAGTACATAATCTCTTGTTACTATGGTCTTCAGAGATTTCTTTTCCTAAATAAATCACTGCACTGGAGAGAACCAAGGGATACTGCAAGCATGTGCTATTTTATTTGTGACTCTTCTGATACTTTACATGAAAATAAAATTTAGAATATAGAAATGTATAAATATATAATTTAGATATTTTCATAAAATCAGACTGAAAGAAAACGAGTGATTAGAATTGAGAAGATAATGTATTTCTATGAAAAATGTGTTTGCATCACGTTTATGCTCCAGTTTCTTGAATATTTCCCCCAATCCTGAGAATAAAGCACTTAGCAATGTTGGGAAGACGGTTTTCTCTTTCAACCTGCTCTCCCAGGCTCATCTCAAACTCTGTACCTGATAGGCTCCATGTGACCACATTCACGTTCTTTCAGTCTCAGTTATGTATTAGTTTTCTATGTTTTATTTCAATTTTGATACATAGTGCTGTATGCTATCAATATTTTAACATTATATATTGTGCAACATTCAACATATGGCACTTAGTGTATGTTCAACCACACTGATCACTGATCGCACTGGATCTCGCACTGGATTTCACAGCATGACAATACAGAATCAGCAATGGGTACCATAATGTCTCTTTTTCTTCAAAGTAGCTGTTCATTTCATCACGCATAATATAATTCATTCTCATAAAATATTTAGGAGAAGTTCTAGGCATGTGTAAGCCTCTACATGTGTATATCCTTTCTGTATTAGAGGGAAAAACAAAACAAAACAAAATTACTAGAAAAACCAGAAACAAAAAAAGACAAATAACAATAGGAAGGAGCCCAAAACAATGACTATACAGGCCTTCAAAGGGAGTTGGTAGGAACATAACGAAGGTTGTTATTTTGCATAGTGATCTTCAAAAGAGTTCTTCAGATCACCAGACACAAACATATAAAATTGTCCCAATCCTATGAATGTTTTGTACCAAAACTTAAAAAATTGTAGCACAATCATCTTAGCTATCCTGTGTGTTTATACAAACTTAGATATTTTTTCTTTTCCCTTTCTTATTTTTCCTCCTTTTTCCTAAGATGTTATCTTTCCCCCTTTGACAGATTCTTATCCTTTCACTGTATTTATTGAGGATTTTGTATCTTATGTACTCTTTTCATTTCTTACATTAGGGTGACAATACAGTATTTATACATGTGAGTTTGATTTATTTCACTTGTGTGTATGGCCTCCAGTTGCATCTATTTACTTATAAAAATCTCCTGTGATCATTCTTTATAGCTGAGTAGTACTCCATTGTATAAAATTACCACATCTTTTTTATCCATTCTTCGGTTGATGGACATTTAGGTTGTTTACAAGATCTGGCTGTTAAAATTGTGCTGCTATAAAAATGGGTGCACATGTATCACTGTGATATGATGTTTTCAGTTCTTCTGGGAATATGCCCAGAAATGGAATAGCTGGGTCAAATGGGACTTCCAACCTCAACATTTTGAGGAATTTCCAGGCTGACCTCCACAGTGGTTGCACCAGTCTATACTCCACCAACAGTAGAGTTCCTTTTTCCCCACAGCCTCTCCAGTAATTGTTGGTTGTTTCCTTTATCCTGTCCATTCTTTCAGGAGTGAGATGGAATCTCAGTGCGATTTTAATTTGCATTTCTCTACTGAGTTATGATGGTGAACATTTTTTCATGTATTTATTTGTCATTTGTATTTATTCATCTGAGAATTATGTATTCATTTCAGATGCCCATTTTTGGATTGGATCTTTGAATTTTGGGAGACTGATTATTTTTAGGTCTTTACATGTTCCAAGTCCTTTGTCTGAGGGATAGTTGACTAAGATTTTTTCAAAATTCATAGGTTTCCTGTTTACTCTGTTGGAGATTTCTTTCAACATGCAAAAACTTTAATAAGATGAGATCCCAGCTGTTGATTCTGGTATTTCCCATGCAGTTTGATTTTTGTTCATGAATTCTCTGCCTACCCCTATGTCTTCATGATTTCTACCTACTTTGTCTTGAAGCAGATTTAGTGTTTCTGTTTTAATATTTGATCCATTTTGATTTTAGTTCAATGCATGGTGATATGCATGGGTCTGGTTTTAGTTTTTGACATATGGAGAGACAGTTTTTCCATCACCATTTATTAAAGAGACTGTCGTTCTTCCAGTGAACCTGTTTGAATCCTTTATCAAAGATAAGGTGGCTGAGTGTGTTTGTAGTTGTGATTGTATTTTGTAATCTTTTCCAGTGATCTTAAGGTCTATTTTTATTCCAGTACCATGTTGACTTTATTACAGTAGCTTTGTAGCATAACTTCAAGTCAGGGATTGTGATGCCTCCTGCCTTGCCTAGAATTGCCTTTGCTATTCTAGGTCTCTTCTGGTTCCAGATGAATTTTAGGAATCATTTTTCCAGATCTGTGTGGTATGCTAGTGATGGTTTGATTGATGTTTCATTAAATCTATATAACAATTTTGGGAGAATGGCCATTTTCACAAAATGTGTTCTTCCGAGTTATGAACAAAGGATGTCTTTCCATATTCTGAGATCCTCTTCATTTTCTCTTTTCAGGGTATTAAAATTTTCCCCAAATAGATCTTTTACTTCTTCAGTTAGATTGATTCCTACGTATTTCAGTTTTCTGGGTGCTATTGTGAAGGTTGTGGTTTCTCTTATTTCTCTCTCAGTGAGTTTGTTATTTGCATATAGGAAGCTATTTATTTTTGAGTGTTGACTTTGTATCCAGCTACATGGCTGAATTTAGTTATTATTGTATGCTCACTTATTGATAGGAATGAAGATTAGTCTCAGGTATTGAGTATCATGACTATTGCCATAATAAACATGGAAATATAGATGTCTCTTTTGCATACAAATTTCATTTCATTTGGAATAAATGTAAGGTAGGAGTATTACCAGACCACATACGAGTTTTATTTTTACATGTTGAGGAACTTTTACACTTTTTTCCCATAAAGATTATACTACTTTATCTTCCCACCAACAATTCATAAGAATTAATTTTATCCACCTCTTAGCCAATATTTTCACTCATTTTTCTTTTTGACAACTGTCACTGTAACTAGAGCATCTTATTGTGGTTTTGATTAGTCTTTCTCAGATGACTGATAATGATGAATATTCTTTCATATATTCCTTAGCCAGTTTTATGTCTTTTTTGGAGACAGTTCCATTTAAATCTTTTGTGATTTTTTTCTTGGTTGACTTATTATTATCTTTTGCTATCAGTTTGAATTTCTTCAAGGTGTTAGTCACTGCTCAGATACACAGTTTTCAAGTATGTTCTCCCCTCTGTAAGTCATGCATACACTCTGCTGCTTGTTTCCTTTAATTTCCAGAAGCTTTTGGTTTGATATAATTTTAGTAGTATACATGTATTTGCTGCATGTGTTCTTGAAGACTTATTAAAACTTATCAAAAGGTCATAATTTTTTTTGTTTCTATTTTATTCTAACATCTTTGGAATTATAGATTGCCTATTTAAATTTGTATTCTAATTTGAGTTTTATGCACAGTGAGAGATAGGTGTCTAGCTGAATTGCTCTGCCTATGGCGATTTAATTTTTCCAGAGGTCATTTATCAATGAGTCTGTCTTTCTCTAGTGTGTGTTTTTGGCGCTTTTTCAAAAAATCAGCTCCTTTCACTTTGTATTTTATTTTATTGGTTAATGTGTCTGTTTTCATGTTAGTATACAATGCTGCATTAGTTATTAGAGCTTTGTAATATATTTTCAAGTCAAAACTGCTTTGGGTATCCAGTCCTTTATGATTCCACACAAATTCTGCCATTTTTGTTGTTGTTGTTAAGAATGTCTGCGTTTTTGGTAGTAATTTCACTGAAAATGTACAGTTCTTCAGGTGGCATGAATATTGTAACAACATTAATTTTTACACCTTTTGATTTATTTGTGTTGTCTTTAATGTCTTTTCCTGATGTTTTGTTATAGAGATATTTTATGTGGTTAGATTTATTCTTCCTATTTTATTTGGTTACTATTTAAAGATAGTTGTTTTCTTGATTTTTAGTTCAGATCTTTTGCTATTAACACATACTAATGCTTTTGATTTTTTGACTTGTATCATGCAAATACATTGAATTAATTTATTAATTCTGAAAAAATTGATAGTCTTTAGGGTTTTGTGTATAAAATCATTCCATCTGCATACTGGGACACTATGCTTCCTTTATTTTTAATTTGGTGAGATTTTATTTCTCTTGCTTAATTGCTCTGGCTAAGATTTTTCAGTAATATGCTGAGTAAAAGTGATGATAGTGAATAACTTTGTTTTATTGTAGATATTGTCAGAAATGCTTTTAACTTTCCTCCTTGAGTATGATATTAACTGTATGTTGTCATATGTCACATGTCAATTACATTGAGGTACATCCTATTTATAGCATTTCTGTTCCTTTGTTGAAAGTGGTTTTGTTAATCAAAATGGATGATAGATTTTGACAAAAGCTTGCATCAGTTCAGATGACCATATGAGTTTGTGCTTCATTCTGTTAATATGATATTTCATAATGATTGATTTTTAAGTACATTGTGATTAAGTACCTTGAGTACATTAAGAACAGTGTGACGATCTTTTCAAAATTCTGGGGGATTTTGTGTACTATCACTTTATTGAGAATTTTGCATCTATGTTCATCAGATATTGGCCTGGAGTTTTCAACTTTATCTGTGTCCAGTTTTGGTATCAGCATAAGTTACATAATAAGATTGGCAGAATTCTTCTTTAAATGTTTTGAAATAAACAAATGGCATTATTTTTCTCTACATTTTTGGTTGAAGTTAGCAGTGACTCTACCAGGTCTATGACTTTCCTGGTGGTAAAGGATGTCGCACATTGTTCTGTTTTCTTAATTCACAAATCAGTGTTTGTATGTTGTGCAGGCTTGGGAATTACCGCAAACTTCTAGTCTTTCTAATTTTTCATGATCTATAGCAGTCATATGTGTATTTCTGGGATGTTGATTATAAAGTTTTTTTTTTCATTTCTAATTTTCTTCACTTGAATCGTCTCTCAATGGACTTAAATATTTGTCAATTTTTTCTTTCCACAAACCAACTTTCTGTTATCGTAATTTCTATATTTTTAAAGTCTCTACTTCAATTTCCTCTGGTATCATCTTTATTTTCTTCCTTATAACAATTTTGACTTTATTTTATTCTTGTTTCTCTAATTTAATGTATTACTAACAATGTTTTTATTTGAGATTTTTCTTTCATTGTTATGTAAGTATTTATTGTTATAACATGCCCTCCTAAAATTTATTTTCCTATATTAAATAGCTTTCAGTATTTTGAATTTCTCACCTCAAGAAATAATCTTTAATTTCCTGTTCAGTTTTTATTATTGAGCCATAGACTGTTCAGGATCCTATTCCTTTATTTCTATGTTCTATCCGAAATTTATCTAAATTTCTTTTTTTATTATTTTTATTATTACTTTTAACTTCTCTAAAATTGTTCTTTTAGTGATTTCTAATGTTAGGTCAACATGCAATGAAAGTTATTTGAAATAAGTTCAACCTTAAATTTGGTAAGTTTATTTATTTATTTATTTATTTTATTTTGAAGAGATTGAAAAAAAAAAGATGACATAATGTAGCAGATCAGATCAGAGCAATGGAAGTAACACAGCACTTTACCACAAAGACAACCCATAATTAACAGTAACTACCATAATGTCTCTTTCTTTGAAATAGTTGAGAATAGCTTGATATGCAGTATCAAGCATAACAAAACAGTATAAAACCATTCAAGAGAATGAAAGCATTACAGAGCTTTCAGAACCAAATAGCAGAGAATGAACAATGGCTACTATATCATCTCATTTTCCATGTAAAATTTATTTATACTATCAGACATAACAATATCCAATAAGATATAACAGCATAGAACCAAAGGAAACAAAAAAACAAAAGCATAGTAGGACTTTAGAGTAAGATGCTATGAAATCAGCTATTCTAATGTCTTGTTTTCTTTAAAATAGTTGTTTATACCATCAAAGACAATAAAATCAAACAAACTAGGATAAAACCATTCTAACTAATGAATGCAGACATTATAAGGCTTCAGAGCAATGTAATGGGGAATCATGATTACTATAAACTCTTATGTACTCTTTGCA
The DNA here is from genome assembly GCF_034190915.1 of Cavia porcellus. Classification (NCBI taxonomy): domain Eukaryota; kingdom Metazoa; phylum Chordata; class Mammalia; order Rodentia; family Caviidae; genus Cavia; species Cavia porcellus. The sequence goes on along the minus strand of NW_026947513.1, from coordinate 40,339,261 downwards.
TTTCTTACACTAGGAAGACTATATGGTATTTATACACGTGAGTTTGATTTATTTTGCTTATGAGTATGGTCTCAAGTTGCGTCCATTTATTTATAAATATACCAATGTAATCGCCATTCTTTATAGCTGAGTAGTACTACATTGTATAAAAATACCACAGTTTTTTTAATGCATTCCTTAGTTGATGGACACGTAGGTTGTTTCCAAGTTCTGGCTATTACAAATTGTGCTGCTATAAACATGGGTGCACATATATCACTGTGGTACGATGTTTTCAGTTCTTCTGGGAATATGCCCAGAAATGGAATAGCTGAAACAAATGGGACTTTCAATCCCAGCTTTCTGAGAAATCTCCAGACTGACATCCACAATGGCTGCACCAGTCTACACTCCCACCAACAGTGCAGGAGAGTTCCTTTTTCCCTACAGCCTCTCCAGCATTTGTTGATGGTTTTCTTGATCCTGGCAATTCCTTCAAGAGTGAGATGGAATATCAATGTGGTTTTAATTTGCATTTCTCTAATGACTCATGATGATGAACATTTTTTCATGTATTTATTTGCCATTTATATTTCTTCATCTGAGAACTGTGAATTCATCTCAGATGCCCGTTTTTGGATTGGATCTTTGAATCTTGGGGGCCTGATTTTTTTTTTTTAATTCTTTGTGTGTTTTAGACAGAAGTCCTTTCTCTGAGGGAGAGTTCACTAAGAGTTTTTCCCAGTTTGTGGGTTTTTCTTTTCACTATGCTGGAGATTTCTTTTGACATTCAAAACTTTTCAATAAGACATGATCCCAGCTATTGGTCCTGGAAAGTATATCCTGTGTGGTTTGATTCCTGTTCATGAATTCTCTAACTACTCTATGTCTTCAAGATTTTTACCTAATTTGTCTTCCAACAGATTTAGTATTTCTGTTTTAACATTCATATCTTCAATCCATTTAGATTCCAGTACCATGTTGATTTTACTACAGTTGCTTTGTAGTATAACTTCAAGTCAGGGATTGTGATGCCTCCTGCCTTGCCTTGCTGCTTAGAATTGCCTTTACTTTTCTAGGTCTTTTCAGGTTCCAGATGAATTTTAGGAGTGATTTTTCTAGATCTATGAGGCATGTTAGTTGTATTTTCATTGAAATTGTGTTGAATCTCTATGACAGTTTTGGGAGAATGGCCATTTTTACAATATTTATTCTTCCTATCCATGAGCAAGTGATGTCTTTCCATTTTCTGAGATTCTCTTCAATTTCTTTTTCAGTGTATTTTCCCTGTACAGATCTTTTATTTCTTTTGTGAGATTAATTCCGAAGTATTTCATTTTTTTGGATGTTAGTGTGAAGGGTGTGACCTCTTTTATTTCTCTGTCAGTGATTTTGTTGTTACTGTATAGAAATGCTATTTATTTTTGAATATTGATTTTGTATCCAGCTACATTCCTGAATTTATTTACTATATCTATGAGTCTTTCCATGGAATTTTGGGGATCTTCTGTGTAGAGTATCATGTCATCTACAAATAATGATAATTTAACTTTTCCTATCTTTACTCCTTTTATTTCTCTTTCATCTTATTGATCTGGCTAGTATTTCCAGTACTATATTGAATAAGAGTTGTGATAAGGGACATCCTTGTCTTGTGCTTGATTTTAAGGTAAAGGCCTTCAGTTTTGTGAACATTTAATAAGATGCTGGCTGTTGGTTGTCATAGATGACCTTTATCATATTGAGGTAAAAACGATCAATTCCAATTTTCTGTGATATTCTTAGCATGAATGAGTGTTGGACCTTATCAAAATCTTTTTCTGCATCTATAGAAATGATCACGTGATTCTTACTTTTGGCTTTATTGATATGGTGGATTACATTTATTGATTTATGTATGTTGAACCATCTCTTCATGCCTGGGATGAATCTCACTTGGTCATGATGTATAATCTTCTTGATGATTTGTTGCATCCTATTTGCCAATATTTTATTGAGGATTTTTGCATCTGAGTTCATTAGAGAGATTGGCCTGTAGTTTGCTTTTTTAGTTGGGTTTTTCTCAGGTTTTGGTACTAGAGTAATATTTGCTTCCAGGAGTGACTTAGTAAGAATTGCTTTCCTTTCAATTTCATTATAGTTTGAGGAGTGCAGCATTAAGTCTTCTTTGTATTTCTTGTAGAATTCCGCAATGAATCCATCTGGGCCTGGACACTTCTTTGATGGTAGGGACTTAATTATATTTTCAATTTCATTAATAGGAATTGGGTTATTCATTATTTTACATCTTCTTGATCTAGCTTTAGTACTTCATATGTTTCTAGGAATTTATAAATTTCTTCTGTGTTTTCAAACCTATGAAATTAGAGGTTTTTGAAATAGGTGTTGATGATCTTCTGTATTTCCACAGAGTCTGTAGTGATTTTGTCTTTTTCATTCTTTATTACATGAATTTGAGCTGTTTCTCTCCTTTTAAAATAAGATTGGCTAGAGGCTTATAGATTTTATTTATTCTTTCAAAGAACCAACTCTTTGATTCCTTGATATTTTGGAGTTTCCTTAGTCTCTATTGTATTAATTTCTGTTCTGATTTTTATAATTTTCTTCCTTTTTTGGCTTTGGGCTTGACTTGCTCATCTTTTTCTAGATGTTTGAGGTGTAGCATCAGGTTGTTTATTTGTATTAGTTCTCTTTTCCTGATGTAGGAGGTCAGTGCAACAAATTTCCTCTGAGAACTGCTGTCATTGCATCCCACAGACTCTGGTAAGTTGTATTTGTATTTTTGTGTGCTTGTAGGTATTGTTTAATTTCTTATTTAATTTCCTCTGTGCCCCACTGATTGCTCAAGAGTATATTATTCAATTTCCATGTATTTGTGGGCGTTTTGCAGTTTCATTTATCAATTCTAGTTTCATGGCACTATGATCTGATAGCATGCATGGGATAATTTTAACTCTTTTGCATTTATTTAAATATGTTCTGTGAGCTAATATATGATCTATTTTATAGAATGTCCCATGTACCACTGAAAAGAATGTATATTCTGATGTTGTTGGGTGGAACACTCAATATATGTCCATCAAGTCCATTTGCTCACAAGTGTGATTCAGTTCTATTATTTCTTTGCTGATTTTCTGTCTGGTTTATCTATCCCTTGAAGTCAATGATGTGTTAAAGTCTCCTGTTTTAATTGTGTTATTGCTAGTTTGATTTTTCATATCTATTAATACTTGCTTTGTATAACTGGGTGATTTGGAATTTGATGCATATATATATATATTTAAGATAGCTGTCACTTCCTCTTGAAGTTTTCCCCTAACCAGTAGTAGTGACCCTCTTTATCTCTTAGGACCATTCCTGGTTTGAAATTCACATTATCTGAAAACAGAATAGATACCCCCCCCTTTTTTTGTTCCTGATGCATGAAGTATTGTTTTCCATCCCTTGACTTTCAGTCTATGGGTTTCCTTTTGGGATAGATGGGTTTCTTGCAGACAGCATATAGTTCTATGTCGTTTCTTGATCCATTCTGCCAGTCTGTTTCATTTAATTGGTGAATTAAGACCATTTACATTAATGGTTATAACTGTTATATTTTGGCTTTAATTTTTGTCAAATATCAGGTGGCTGATATTTGTAGTTGTGCTTGCATCTTCTAATCTGTTCCATTGATCCTCAGATCTACTTCTTTGCCAGTACCACGCTGACGTTAATCACTGTGGCTTTGTGGTATAGTTTTAAGTCAGGTACTGAGATGCCTCCTGCCTTGCCTTTGTTGCCCAGAATTGCCTTTGCTATTCTAGGTTTCTTCTTTTTCCAAATGAATTTTAGGAGCATTTTCTCTAGGTCTGTGAGGTATGTGAATGGTATTTTGATTGGGATTGTGTTACATCTGTATAATAGTTTTGGGAGTATGGCCTTTTCACATGTTGGTTCTTAGCCAAGAGCAAGGAGTATCCTTCCATTTTCTAATGTCCTTTTCAATCTCCTTTTTAAGTGGAGCATAATTTTCAGCATATAGGTCTCTTACATTCTTAGGTTGATTCCTAAGTATTTCATTTTTTAAATGCTATTGTGAAGGGTGATATTTCCATAATTTCTCTCTCATGGAGCTCTTTGTTTGTGTACAAGAATGCTATTGATTTTTGAGCATTGACTTTGTATCCAGCTATACTGCTGAATTTGTTTATGGAGTTTTTTTGAATCTTCTATATAAAGTATCATGTCATTTGCAAATAGTAATAATTTATATTCTTCCCTTCCTATCTTTATTCTTTTTATTTCTCTCTCTTGTCTGATTGTTCTAGCTAGTATTTCCAGAACTATATTGAAAAGGAATTGGTAATAGTGGACATTCTTGTCTTGTTCCTGATTTTAAAGTGAAGGCTTTCAGTTTTTGTTCATTTAGTGTAATGCTGGCTGGTGGTTTGTCATCAGTGGTCTTTATATGATAGAGTAGACACTGTGCATTCCAAGTTACCGAAGGGTTTTTATCATGAACATGTGTTGGTTTTTATCAAAAGCATTTTCTGCATCTACTTAGATGACCATGTGGTTTTTGTTTTTGGCTCTGATGATATGGTATATTACATTTATTGATTTGCATATGTAAACCATCCCTGCATTCCTGGAATGAATTCCACTTGAGGTATAATCATGAAGTATAATCTTCTTGATTATTTGTATTTGCCAGCATTTTATTGAGAATATTTGCATCAATGTTCATTAGTGAGATTGGCCTGTAGGTCTTCTTTTTTGTTTGGTCTTTCTCTGGTTTTGGTATCAGAGTAATACTTGCCTCCAGGAATGATTAGAGAGGATTGGTTCCTTTTCAATTTCATTGAAATGTTTAAGGAGTATTGGCATCAAATCTTCTCTAAATGTCTTGTAGAATTCAGCTGTAAATACATCAGGACCTAGGCTTTTCTTTGTTGTTAATTGCAACAAAGAAGTTGTAATTCAGTTTTTAATTACATTTTCAATTTTAATAGCTGATTTAGGTTTATTCAAAATTGCTATATCTTCTTGGTTGAGATTTGGTAGCTCATATGTTTCTAGAAATCTGTTCATTTCTTCAGTGTTTTCCATTCTAAGTGAGTAGAGATTTTCAAAGTAGGTATTTATGATCTTTTGAATTTCCATGGGATCTGTAGTAATTTCCCCTTTTTCAGTCCTTATTAGGTGAATTTGGATTTTTCTTTCTTTGTTCTTTATAAGGTTAGGTAGAGGTTTGCCAATTTTGCTTATTCTCTCAAAAAAAAAAACCTTTTTGATTCATTAATTCTTTGTATTGCTTTTTTAGTTTCAATTACATTGATTTCTGCTCTAATCTTTACAATTTCCTCTCTTCAATGAGCTTTGGGTTTAACTTGCTCCTCTTTTTCTAGAAGTTGTAATAAAGCATTAGGTTTATTTGTGCTCATTCTGCTTTCTTGATATGACAGTTTATTGCTATATATTTCCCTCTTAAGATCACTTTCATTGCATCCCACATATTGCAATATGTTATTTCTGCATTTTCATTGAATTGTAGGTATTGCTTTATTTCTCTGTTAATTTCATCTGTAGCCCATTGGTTGTTCAAAGGGTTGTTATTTAATTTCTATGTATTTATGCAGTTTTTGCAATTTCTTTTGCCATTGATTTCCAATTTCAATGTGCTATGGTCAGATATTATGCATGGGATAATTTCAGTACCTTTGCAGTTGCTTAAGAATGTTTTAAGGATAATATATGGTCTGTTTTGGAGAATGTCCCAGGTGCAGCTGAGAAGGATGTGTATTCTGATGTGGTTGGGTGGAACACTATGTAAACATCTACTAAGTCCAGTTGCTCACAGGTATGATTCAGTTCTATTATTTCTTTGCTGACTTTTTGTCTAATTGATCTATATATAACAATGGGCTGTTAAGGTCCTATTGTGTTCTTGTGTATTTGCGTTTTCATGTCCATTAGTGTCTGTCTTATATAGTTGAGTGCTCCTAAATCTGGTGCATATATATTTATAATTGTTAGTTCTTCCCCTTGAATTTTTCCACTAATGAGTATATAGTTACTTTCTTTATCTCTCTTAATCATTTTAGGTTTGAAGTTCATGTTGTCTGCAAATAGAATAGTTACCCCTGCTTTTTTCTGGATTCCTGTTGCATGGAATAGTGTTTTACATAAAAATACTTTAATTTTTAATCCATGGACTTCCTTTTGGGTCAGATGTCTTTCTTGTATACAGCATATTGTGGGATCATGTTTCTTGATCCATTCTGTAACCTATTTCTTTTGATAGATGAATTGAGGCCATCTACATTTATGGATATCACTGATATGACTGGCTTGACTTGGCCATGTTATGTTCAACTTGTTTGCTTGCTGCTTTTCCCTATTGTTTAATTGCTTGTCCTACCTGGTCATTTCTTTCTGTTGTTGTTCTGAGGATTGTGGTCATTTTTATCTCTATCTAGTATGTCTTCAACACTTTTGTAGAGGTGGTTTGGTGGGCACAAATTTCTTTAGTTGTTATTTGTTATGGAAGTATCTTGTTTCTCCACTAAATTTGAAAGAAAGTTTTGCTAGATACATCAGTCTGGGTTGAAAGTTGTTTTCTTTCAGGGCTTGAAATACCTCACTCCAAGCTCATCTTGACCTGAGGATTTATGCTAAAAAGTCTGCTGTGATTCTAATGTGCTTTCCTTGATAGATAAGTTGTGTCTTGTCTCTAGCAGCTTTTAGTATTCTGTTTTTCTTGCTGTATGTATGAGATCTTAGTTATAATATGTCTGGGTGTAGATTTATGTTGGTTGTGACTGTTTGGCCATCTATATGCCTCACTTATCTGCATATCCGATTTTCCCCCATGTTTGGGAAGTTTTCTGCTATTACTTCTGTGAATAGTTTTGGTATGTCATTTGCATTGACTCCTGCATCTTTACAGATGCCTATTAATCTTATATTGTTGTTTTTGGCATCATCTGGAATCTTGGATTCAGCATGGATTGTCATTTCATGCTGCTTTGTTATTTTTAAGAGTTCTATCCTTTCATGATCACTAATTGCAATCCTGTCTTCAAGGTCTGAAATCAGAAACTCAGCTTCATTTAAACAGTTTTTCCAGCTTTGAATAGGATTTTTGTTTCTTGGATGTCTCTTTGAGTTTGTTTCATGAATTCTGCTTGTTTTCTGTATTGTTCATTCAAATACTTCAATCAGTTTCCCCTGCTCCTGTACTTTTTTTCTACTTCTTCTTTAGCTGTGCTCAGCAACTGCTTTGCTAAGGTTATTATTTTCATCTTTAAATGAGAGAGTACTTCTAAATTGATTTCCTCTATAGCTTCATGGAATTGTTTTTTTTTTTTTTTTTTTAATTGCACTTGCTATCTTTTCAGAGATTTCCAGTGTGTTACTTTTGAAGTCCACTATTTCAATGTCTTCTGTGTTTGTTCTCTGGTGGACTAGATGCTTGAGATTGCATTTTGCTTTTTTGTTTTGCCATTTTCTGCTCTCAAGTTAGTATTTAGTCCTTCAATCCCACTAGTGTCAACTGTTGATAGTGTGTATCTTGGGGTCCTAATGTAAGGTTGATGTTCGTTCAATTGCTGGGTTCCTCAATGAAGAGACTGGCCAGCCACCTGACATCCCACTGCAGAGCCTGCTGGGTGAGTCCTATATTCTTCCTGGACTGACAAGGCTAGTAGAATTGATGTAGGTCAACTTTTAGTTCCTGCTATTACTTTATCTTCAGGTTATTCCAGGTCACCAAATCTCCCTGTCTTTAGTATTTGTGTTGGCTGAGGCCCTACTGTGTCCCTGTTGTGTGCCTGTGTGTCTCATAAGCCCTTTTGATATCCTCCAAGTTGGTGGAGTCCTTATTGGCACACTTCTCACCCTGTCTGATATTTTCTGTGTGCAGGAAGGGGTCACCTACACTGTTGTCAGACTTACCAAGGTCTCACAGTTAATTGGAGGGAGCTTTACTGCTGGCCCTATTTTCTCACTGTATATTTCTATTTTAGGGGCATACTCATCACACTGACTGGAGCCTGCTGAGATCTTCTCTTTAGGTGAGACAGTTACTGACTCTCCCTTCAAGCTAGCACAGTTAATCTGCTGTAGTCCAAGGTTTTGGGAGAAAGGGTGAGAACTGAAGATCAATAGCAGTATTAGATCCAGGAGATAGGGAGTGTCCCCAGGGCCCAGCAGATGTCCTGGGTCTAGGCGTCTGCTGGGCACGGACCAAGGTTCCAAGGCAGCGTGGCATTCTTCAGTGCTGATTGGAGCCATGCAGGAAGTGGGCAGCTGCGTGAGTCAAGTTCCAAGGGCAGCATGAGTTCCCCAGGGCTGGCAAGAGTTACACAAGAAGCTCGCTGGGGTGTGGCCCGAAGTGCCAGGGCTGTGTGGCATTCCTCAATGCCCACTGGAGTTGTGCTTATTTATGGGATTTGAGTGACGTTTCAAAGCTTCCTCAATGCACTGAATATCACCGTCCCCAATTTTGGCTCCCAGGACAGACTGCTGATGACTGCTTGCCATTTGGAGCTTGCTGGATATGGTCCAGTTGGGCCCACGGGGTCTCCATGTGTTCTCTGGTGATTTCAAACAAAAGCCGTGGTCTTATGGCCTGGGAGCAAAGTTCCAAGTTTTCCCCATGTGCTGGAAATCAACCTGCATGGGTGCTGTCAGGGCCCAGGACTGGATTCCAGGGCCTGCTCGCTGCTTGGAATTCTTTTTCTTTCTATTTTAAAAAACTTTTTTGATTAGAGAATTTAAAATACGGTAGCACATATTTTATTTCTGACTTTAGAGAGAAAGCCTTCAGTTCTTCTCCATTTACTATGTTAAGCATGGGTTTTTATTAATGGTTTTTATGATTTTTGAGATAAAGTTCTTCTATATATAATTTCTTCAAGATTTTTATCATGTACGGATATTGGATTTTGTGAAAGGCTTCATTTATGTCTATTAAAATGAGCATGTAATTTTTGTCCTTGCCTCTGTTTCTGCAGTTTAAACTACAGAATTGATTTTCATACATTGAAGCATCCTTGTATCACTGGAATAAATCCTATTTGTTCATGATTTATGATCTTTTTCAAGGTTTGATGTATTCTGTTTCATGCTATCTTATTGAGGATTTTTGTGTGTGTGCTCATGACAGAAACTGGCCTGTAGTTCTCTTTTTCAGTTGGCTGCTTTTTTGGTTTTTGAATCATGTAATGCTTCTTCCAGGAATGATTTTCAGAGTACTTCTTATCTTTCAATTTCATTAAAGAGTTTGAGAATACTGGCACTAAATTTTCTCTAGTGTTCTTGTAGAAGGCAGCAGTGAATCCATTTGGACCTGGGGTTTTCTTAGTTGGTAGGCTTTTTAAAAATTAATTCTTTAACTTCTTTCACTGATATTGGATTATTTAAAAGTTTACCTGTTGGAGGTTCAGCTTTGGTCATTCAGCTATATTTAAGCAGCTATATTTGCTTTGAATTCTCCATCTTATTAAAGCTTCTCAAAGTAATTTCTTACTATCTTTTGTATTTCAGCAGAATTCATTGTGACTTCAAATCTGTCTTTTATACTTGCATTGATTTGGACTTTTCCTTTCCTTATTTTTACATGGTTGGATGGGGTGTGCAAATTTTCATTATTCTTTAAAAACCAACTCTGATTCATTGGTTCTTTGTTTTTAAGTCTCAATCTCATTGGTTTATGATCTGATCTTCTAATTTCCTCCCTTATACTAGCTTTGGATTTGGGTTGTTTTTGTTTTTCTTGGACCTTGAAGGTGCATCATTCAGTCATTTACCTGAACTCACTGTTTTTTTATGTTGGCATTTATATTTATAAACTTCCCCTTAGGAATGTTTTCATTGGTCTCAGGCCACTCTACTGGCAGTATCAGTTGATTTTACTGTTTAATGTCTCCCTTGCTGTCTTCTGTGGTCTATGGATTATTTAAGGGGGTATTTATTTTAACTTCGTTTGCATAGGTTTCATAGGGATTTTTTTGCCATTAATTTCTAACTTCAATGTTCTATGATCTTATAACATACATAAAATAGTTTCAATTCTTTTCCATTTCCTTCAGTATGCTATATGGGGTAGCGTGTGGTCCCTTTTGGAGAAAGTCTCATGTGCTGCTAAGAATAATGTGCTTTCTGTTTTTTAGGTGAAACACTGCATAGGCATCTATTAAATCCATTTGTAGGAAGATTTAGTTGAATGCTGCTATTTCTTTATTAATTTTTATATAATTATTCTACCTTTCTATGATAGTGGAGTACTGAGGTCCGATATTATAATTGTGTCAGTGTTTATCTGACTTTTATGACCATTTTTGCTTAATGAAGTTATGCACGCTGATATGTGATTGTGCTTATTATTGTTTTCTGCTTCTGTTAAATCATTCCTTTAATCAATATGTAATCACATTTTGTCTCTTTTGATCAGTTTTCCCTTGAAATCCATTTTTGTTTGAAATTAAGGCAGTGAATCTTCCTTGTTTTCTGTATTCTTGTTGCATGGAATGTTTTCCGATGCTTGGATTTTGAACCTATACATTTCATTTTGAATTAAATGCACTGCTTGTTATTACATATCCTTGAGTTTTCACTCGATCCATTGGCAGTCTGTATTTTTGGGAATTGAGAGTTATTATTGAGAATTTTAACATTAATATCATTGCATTCTTTTTCTGTTGCTGATTTCTTTAATTTTCCACTTTGCTTAACTTCTTACCTTGCCAAATTGCATCCATTTCTTTTGTCTTCTTGGCATTGTGGATTCATCCTTGGCAACATTTTATGATGCGGGGTTGGTGGTCATGAGTTTACTGAGGTTCTCTTTCATAGAATATCTATTTCTTCATCAGTTTTCAAGGAAACATGCAAAATGTACTTACAGGTTGGAAGCTGTTATCATTTAGGGCTTGAAACTCTTCACTCCAATCACTGGTGGGCTTTAAGGTTTGTTTTGAGAAGTCTGTTGTTATTCTAATAGACTTATCTTTGTAGGATATACATTGTTTTTCTCTATCAGTTTCTAAGATCTCAACTCTGTGGTTGAAATCTGATATTTTGCCTATAATGTGATATAGACCAGGTTCTTTTTGATCATGGATATTTGGGATTGTATATGTATCATTTATTTATATGTTTATTTGTTTCTCATATTTAGAATTTTCTGCTGTTATTTCCACAGGAAGGTTTTTTATGCTTTTGTGTTGTCTTCTGATTTTTTTGCTTATTCTGGTTAATCTTAGATTAATGTTTCTTCCACCATCTGAAAGGTTTTGGACCCATTTTGCATGTTGTCTTGTTACATTTATGACATATTTGTTTGGATTTCAAAAGGATCCTTTTATTTTAATTCTTAAGTGATGTATTCACATTGGCAACTTTTGTTTCATATATTTTCAATATAATTTTTAATCTAGAATTCTGATTGAAACTTTTTCATGGACTACAATAATTTGTTAATATATATATATATAGTAGAAAAGAGCTTTTAAAAATGGCAGGAGCTTCCTTGGCTGCAAATGTGCTCTCTAGTGACTTCTTTTTATACAACTTTGACATAAATGGTGGGAGAAATACTCAAGAAAATGTAAAAACAGCATTAATATACAATGAATTGCAATCAGGATGGAGATTCCTTTTTTAAGATTCAAAAACTTATATAGGGCTGCCAAACCTAGATACAGTAAAAAAAAAATAGTGAAAAAATGTAGATTGATTTCTGAGTTTTCAAAAACCATCAGACACTCAATGTGCAGTAATGACTGAACACATTCACTGTACTTAAAGCCTGTATAAAAAGAAGTGTCTAGAGAAATTGGAAATAAAGAAGAATCTGTGAAATTTGCCTAAGTACAGAATGCACATCTATTCTGAATTTTCTGGCTTTTATTTAAGACAAGCGCCAGATAATTTCACAGCTGTCAGTTAATGCACATAATGAATGCCTTATAAACGGATGAAAGCATGAAGTTGTATTCATGTGCCTCGAGTATATGTAAAATAAATTCAAAAGGATGTCAAGATCTGGTGTGAAATGAAAAAAAATGCAAGGATGCTTTAGCGATGTGCACGGCTGGGGTGGGGAGAAGGTGGGGTGAACAGGCCTCTTGTCTTCATATACATTAAATCAATCAGAATGGGCACAGCACTGACTGCTCGAACTCTTTTAGGTTTTTGCACCAGTTTCTCAGGGTTTAATTATATTGCATTTATATCTGACATGCAAGCTAACTTTAATTGCTTTGAAACACTCTGTCTTTTAAAATTAAAGTAAATCTTGTCATTTGTTAGCCTTTAGAACTCATGTTATTTTTTGTACATACAAGATGGATAAGAATGTTCTCCAACTATAGAAAAAGAAGATGCAGGGATATTAAGTTGAAGGAACTTCATAATGTTAGCTTTTGGTAATTTATCTAGTCCAATCTTGTCCCTACAGTCTCTTACAATGACACACTATGTAGTTTTACTGATGTGTTTAAAACTGATTTTTAAACAATATTGTGTTAATCACTGTGCTGATTTAAAAAATAACCCACATATATAACATTTGAGATCTACTTGCAGATACTGTTCCATGAACAAGGAGTCTACATACCAAGGAACCCATTGTGAATAGAAAATATTGTAAGTAGCACACTGTAGGCGATCAAATGTTTTCTTTTGTGACCATGAGGCTGTCTGTGAACTGCAGGTAGCCGCAGATCAGCTTCTCTGAGAATATCAGATTCCATATCACTAGCCGAGCACAAGATCACAATTCAAAGCTTGAATCACAGTCTCTCTAGAATGTGTGTTGCTTTTGTACTATCCTAGAACCAAAACATCTTAAAAAGAACTATCCTGAGCCAGCTATCCTGAGTCAGAGTACACAGTTACATATTTTGCACAAAGCAGAGATTTAACCACATACTTAAAACATGGTATTTTATTGTATTATATTTATGGATAGTGATGCCTCTCATCTGTGGTGATTTGTTGTGGCTTGCTTTCATGCATTTCTCTGAAAATCCATATGACCCGGAAGTCTTAAAGTCACCTGTGGCCTTGTATTATGATACAGACTAACAAAAGAAGAAGATGAGCACCAATTCATAAAATTGAGTTTCACTTGGCTGTAGCCTACATTTTAAAAGGATGCCCTTGTAAACTTAAACATTTTCAGAAAAGTAGGTGGCACATTGTATTCCATTATGGGAGGCCAGTGCTGTTCTCAGAATAAAGCAACCATCACCTATTCTTAGGTATTTTTATGGCAGTCAAAGTCTTCAGAGCACTGGTACAGTTATGCTAGGTGCTTAAGCCCCAGGTGCATTTGGTGATTTAGAAAGAAGCAGTTGTTACCTGCACTTCTAGTAGACTGCACTACAGAAGATGAGCCCTGAGCTAACAGAACCTGGAGCACTATTAACAGTCTTGTCTTTTGCCTTAGATTTAGGCCTTTAGACACTCCTATTCAAGAGTGAAACAGTAATTCCTCCTTTGTTCTGGAGAAAGAGTGTTAATTAATACTACATTCTTTACAAAAGCCCTTCAAAAGTTCGACTTGTACAAGTGATTCATTTGCTTGCCTACAAGACAAACAAAATGTGACAGTATGTTGACAGACATATCAGTGAATTGTCTTCTAGCAATATAAAAAGCTTTTATAAATCGCAGTACCCAAAATAGTCTGACAGTGGCTGAAGTACAGCCAGGTAAACCGAAAAACCATTCAGGGAACACAGGTATGCAATTACAGACGTGTCCCTGGAGAAGTGTACTGTGGAAAGGTCATTTTGTGAACACTTCTAGGGGACTGCAGAGAAAGATACTTAGGCGGCTGAATTTAAACACCATCAGCAGAGACAGATTTGATTAGCAATGGAAACTCATTTCCTTCCTTTTCTGGTAATTTGCTAAATACCTCATTCAGCAGATCAACCAGATCAATGGCAAAAGCATTAGATTCTATGGAATGGTTTGCATGCTCTCCCCTTTTCTAAGAGTCAGTTCACAAATGAAGAAGCTTCGCTCTTTTACATTCACATACATTTTCCTGTTGCTCTACCCCCATAACTAGGAAGAGCATTGCTCAGATAGCCTGCCCTCATGTTGGCCATTGGGCACAGAACCTCCACCTCTGTGGAGGCAGTGGGGAAAGAAATGGGAGATCCTAGTCACCCTGTTCTTTCTCAGTTAATGAAAGTTTTCATAATAAACGTTATTTGACATCACTTGCATGACACTCTTGATTTGTATCTGCAACTCTTTATTAAGAAACTTGTTGTGGATGAAGAGGTACATTCCATTTACTACACTGCGAGTTTTCAGAAGACAGTTAACAATTCCATCCATAGGTGAAGACATTTCCTATGTTTTGTTGATACAACACCCTCTGCTACCCTGGTAGTAATCAAGATGGTTACATACTTTAATGAAAATGAAAGCTCCTAGATTTGGTTACAGATCGAGAAGGTATAACCCTATAGGAGCAGGTGGCATGCTCCCTTCCACTGAGCAAGCACGCTGACCTGTTGCATCACCATATTGTTGTTTCCCAAAAACAGAGAGGAAATACACCTCTAAAGTAATCCATCCACTCCTCAGTTCACCATCCTACCCCAACTGTCAGAAAAAATGTTTGGCAATAATGCTCTTTAGGGGGCTGGGGATTTAGCTCAGCGGCATAAGTGCCTGCCTTGCAAACAGGCAGTTGTGAGTTTGACCCCGGTACCGGTAAAAAGGAAAAATACAAAAAACAAACAAACAAACAAAATAATGCTTTTCATTGGCTGTGCAGTAGAACTTGCAGTGGGGCAATTTCCATTGCATTGTATGGGAAGATGTGTAAGTATGAGGTGGAGGAGAAGCTTCCTGTATTGTAAGGACTTAACATTATAAGTCACTGTCTGGGAGGAGTATCTTTACTACAAAACTTTGTAAAGGCCACTTCTAGGGTAAAAGTTTGTGATGCAAAAGAATGCGAGGCTTGAACTCTGATACATATTTTTTCCTTTATTGTCTGCAGTATCAAGGTAACTATGACATTTCTGACCTATGATAGCAAGGAGACCATGTGGGTGGCTACCAGTTGCATTTGGTATTGATGTGAATTTTAGATCCTGAACAATAGCTTCTTGGTTCTCCTTTGCAGCCCTAAATAATCACAATTTTATCAATTTTTTCTTTGCTTCAAGACTATTGACTTCATATATTTTGCAGGACCGACATTGCAAAACATTCTGTTTGCCTTATCAAGCTCATGTGACGTAGGAGAATATCTCTACCTGTTTCATACCATGAAACACTTGCCAACTAACTGGTAAAAGACTGGAATTTCTTTCAATAGCAACAGTTTTGGCCTTTGGAGTAGAGAAGATACTTAGTAAATTTAAGCCATTCATAGAGCTACTAATCCAGGATGCAGATATTAATAAATGCTGATTTATATACAACAAGGTCTGTTTGTATAATGATTTTACATAATTACATCCTTGCCAATATTGGTTTCTCCTTTTTAATCTATCTTTTTACTTACCTTATCATTTCAGAATAGTTTTGAAATAATAAATGGACCTTTTTTTGTTGAATTAAGAAATAAGTGAGACATTAAGATGCTGGTCTTCTAATGCACAACTGAGAATCCCTCAGATCTCAATGACTTAACACAAGGAAGGTTTATTTTTAGTCAGACAACCTGTCCCTCTCCTATAAATGCAGCCTGATGGAGCTGGGGTGCAGGGGGGGGGGGCCCAGGCCAGCAGTTGAGTCTTTTCCATAGAATGCCTGAGCTGCTCTCTAACCCATTTCATTGGCCAAAGCAAGTAAAACAATTATGCCTAACTCTGACTGCACAGTCCTCTGATATAAAAAATAATCAAAATACCTGGTAGAAGGCAGAGAGTGGTCGAGAAGCATCTGGTGGGGGGATCTAGCGAGCCAGGGCTCTCCTCAGAGAAGACCCTGCCCTCGTTCAGGGAAGCCTGAGGAGAGGCAGGCTGCTTGGGTCCACATTCCAGGCAGAAAATGAAGTCAAAATTGAAGTAATGCAAAGTGAAAGTTTATTTAAGGTTTGATAAATGAGGAGAAGCTGCAATACAACAAAGGTACACTGTGAGGCGGGGACCTGAGCAGATGCCCCAAGGACAGGGACCAGCCACCCTGCTGGTCTTTATAGAAGTGCACTGGTTTCTGAAAATGTCTGCTTCACTGGTTAGTGTCATCTCGGCCTATCAGGGTCTCAGCCTTTGTTTTGGGATGAGGAGAAGGTTGGGGGTCTAAGGGTTTACAGCAAGTGCGTTGTGTAGCTTCACAAGGGTGACATTCTCTTTAGTAGTGTGCAATACAGATGTGATGAGTAGATAATCCTCAGCCACCCAGGTCTTGTCCTGTGTTGCCCATGACCCGGCCTCCTAGCTGTTGCTGAGGCAGGAGGAATTCTGAGACCATTCTGTTAGAATTGAACACATCCTGTGAAATCTCCTCGCTACCAAGCAAGCAAGACTGGCTTACCATAATGATGATGGATCATTCACACTTACAAGTGGTCTCAGAAAATTAAGGTAAGGTCAAAAGGCCTTAGCCTTTTACAGATGTGATTAAGGTCACAGAGTAGTTGACTTTGAAGTAATAAGAAGCAACATTCACTTGAGGAGGTCTGACTTAATTTGAAAATATTCAAAAGAGACACTACAGTTTTCCAGAGCAGAGAGAATGTCCTTGGCTCTGCAGAACCAAGTTGCTAGTTATTTTACAACTGCAAGGAAATGAATCCTGAGTCCCATCACTTGTTCTTGAAATAAGGACTCCACTGTGAATGCAGTTCAAGTCAAATCCATTGCTGTGAGCTTGGAATGCCCCAGAAGATGAATTCAGATAAACTGTTCCCAAGTCTTGGCTTGTTGAACTATGAGATTCTAAATACATGGGTTATTAAGAGGAAGAATTGGAGATAATTTCTTACTTAAAATATCTAATCTATTATCTAAGAGAAACATATTCACATCCACTTTACACTCACTCTGTAATTTAGATAACATCAGGAGTGTATACATTTTTAAAAATTGAATTAGAGAAACAAGTCTTACGCTAGCCTACGGAGGGAGCTGAATCTCCTGCTGTGTTACGCTGGTTTTCTTCTACTGTACGATAGCATGGTTTCTTCTGTTTCCAGGTAATCAAAATTCGATGTTTAAGCCATTATGTGAAAAGAAATAGTATTTTATTTTCTCTACTGAGAAGAAGTAAATCTGGAATTAAAGTCAAATACTGAGTTGTACCATTAGTGTAGAGAAATCTACAGAAGTAAAACAAAATAATAATTTTCATGTTCTGTTCTTTTTCATGCTTTTTATCTTCCCTAAAATAGAATGCATCAATTGATTAGTAATATGGACATACACTGGACCTTTATTTTATCATATCTGCAATTCTTTTGTTAATGCAAATTGTCAGAAACATCTGAAAGTTGATATGAAAGTGTGTTATCAAACAGGGAAAAAAGTTCCATAAATATTAATATACGAGGAACAACATGACCATGTTAATCAATCATGATGCCATATATTTTTATTTCATTTCAATGATTTTTCATTAAAAATACTTTACTGAAAAACATGTGCTGTAATTTATAACAGTATTTTTCAGTAAAAATGTTGAGAATTTCTGCCCATAAATGATAAAAAGTATCATTTATTAAATTATATTTGTTTCAAATGAATTCAGAAGAAAACCAAGTTGTAAATATTACCTAATGAGTTTAATATGCATACATACCACATACATTTCTCAGAAAATAAATTTGTCTAGAAAACAATTTATTGTAGATATAATTGGCTTCATAAAAATAGTTGAAAATAAATGTCACACTGACATTTTCTCCCAAGTTTGCTAAATTTGTAAGATTTCTAATCATTTGTTCCTTTTTTTTGGTACCAGATATTGAACTCATGACTTCATGCTTACCGGGCAGGCACTTGTGCCACTGAGCTAAATCCCTAGGTCCCGCTTTTTTGGAAAATATTCTATTTTATATGTGAATTATATAAGTTGAGAATAACCTACACTAAAAAATCAGTCATGTGGCACATTCTCCAAGCCTGTGGTGGTTAATTCATTTAAATTTGGTTCCACATTTGGGGATCAAAGTTACCTCAATTATTTTTTGAGTCCAAATGAGTACAAAATGCTCTCCAAATGCAAAAAGCCTTTGAAAGTGCTATGGCCTGACAGTTATAATTTGAAGCATCCCTTTGGTCTTTGTACAAGTATCAGACTAAATAATTCTAAAAAAATTTAAAAAGCCTAAAACATTGTGAAGTCTGTTTGAGTCCTTATAAATTATTTCTATCTATTGAATAATGTTCAAAGAAAGGACACATTATATGCTATTTGTTTCTCTATAAATTTGTATTGAATGCAAATATTATTTAAGAAGATTCAAACAAGATTTTTGAGATTCGTAATTACTCCAAATATATGCTTCTCTTCATTTTGGGCTCAGCACGAATTTCACCCTTGTTCAGTTTCCAGGTTAAGGTAGGATGTAGGTTTATTTAGCAATTGGCTTATACACATCTGTTCTGCTGTGTTTTGGATTAAATTTCTTTCTAACAATAAATACGTCTTAGAGACAGTGTACTCATATCTGAATACAGGAATCGCTCCTCTGTCCCCTACACCTACAACTGAAATTTAGTTTTGCTATAAGGTTTCAATTCCTGAGCTTTGAAGAACAATGTAATGTAATTCTTATCATCATAGTTTACCCTGGATTAGAGTACTAACAATTTGGATAAGCAGAAAATTTGGAATCGCTTCTCTCGTTTCATTCTCCTCAGCATTCTTGACTCCCAGGGTGGCCTGGACCTCCTATTTTATCCCTGATCTGTGTTTTCACATAAATTAAGTTGTATTTTTGTCTAATTACAATTACACCTCTTTTTTGATAACCTTGTAAAGCAATGTAAAATAGTGATCTGTCACTACTAAAATGTAGCCCAAGGTTAAAATTATCTACAACGAACTACCTATGTTTTCCCTTAATAGGAATTTCAAATAGTTAAACATAATCAAATTTCTATTTAGTGAAAACAAAACAAGTAAAGTGTGTGGTCCTTGTAACTTTATTATTCATGGCCTTTTGTATTAAAAATAATCTATAAATATTCATCTTTCTAAAGCATAGCTTAAAGCATTGTTTTTCCTTGTATTTATTTAATCCTATTTATTAATGTAATGTACTATAAACTTTTGCCTCACTTTGAAAATTCTTTTTCTGCATTCGACATAGACGCTCTGTGTTTTGTCACTCTTGATATTTAGTTTTAATGGAACTGTTATTTTTACTGTACACATTTGGCCCATTATTCTAAGTTCAACTTACTTTTTATGTTGCCTATAAATTAAAATTGTACTGGTATAGTTCATGCACTGTGACCTGTTGGTAGGCTACATTACTAAGGATATCAAGTATTTTCTAGTATTTCTACATTATTAGTTTTATATCTTTAACATACTATAAAATTTTAATGTTTTAAAAAATGCATTTTGTGCCACTTTCTTTTTGTTTTTCTTCAGTGGAACTTAGTTCTCTGATAACTTCCAGTGAAATGGGCAAAATAATAAAGCAATTGAATCAGACCTATGAGATAGAGGATTAACATGAAATACTAAGCAAGACTTGTAACACTGAAGTATACTCTAAGAATTAGCTAATAATAGTTAATACATGTTCTTTTCTCGATGTTGCTAGAATTTATAGAATGTTTCTCAATATTAATTCCTTTGACAATATAATTTCAGTTTTTGACAAATCTGGAGTAGATTTTACAAAGATGAATATGATGTACAGTATTCTATGTAGACAAAGTAAATTAATTCTGGTCAAATTAAAATTGTATAAAACAAAGAATGAAAGAATTTATTAAATTTTGTACATTAATTTCTGCCAGATGTGTGTGCACATCTGTAGTCCCAGCATGTATTTGGCTTAGAGAGGCAGATAGTTGAGAGTTCAAGGTCAGCTTGTACAACATAGCAAGCTGAAGAACAGCCCAAACTGCCCACTGACACCCTGTCTCAAAAAACTAAAAACAACAGCAACAAAAAATTTTACATGCATTTTCATAAAAGTGGTTGAGCCACTAGGATTTTTAGTAGTTAGAGTAATAGTGCATTTAGAATGTGTAATATAAATGATAAAAATAGTTTAAGATCAAGTGTAGAAAATCAACATAAATTCTAAACATAGTCCTTAAGTATGTTAACTGAAGTCTCTTCCTTGTGACCACATGGTTAATCAGTTTTTAACTCTGAGTGTTCAACATGATTTTTCAAACTCTATCAGTAATATGTTGGTGATAGCGTGTGTGTGTATGTGTGTGTGTGTGTGTGTGTGTGTGTTGCACAATGAAGGTGTTTTTCCTCTTTTGATCTAAATTGAAAGCAAACAAATTCATATATATTCTTGGTAGTTGATATTGATTTGTTACCAATGGAACCACTATATGATGGGCAAAATATCTAACAAAAGCCATAGGTGAATTATGTTAAGAAAAAGAAATTATACTTCACTCAGTATATTTATCCATTTCCAAGTCACATCTATCTACTGGACCATAATGAATCATGCTGTAGAGTTAGAGATAAACAGAATCTTGTTACTTCTAGGTAACCTGGGTCTGCTTCCGTGATTTGGATCTGATTTGAATATTTAACTTCCTCTTAGAAAAACTGCAAGTAAATTACCAGAAGCCCCTGTAATTGTGCTAAGTTTAACAACATAATGATATTTACTCAGAGCAAGGACTAGATGAATGAATGTGATATAAATAATCTGGTCAAAACGGCACAGTGGCCCTGTTCCATGTTACCTTACTTTAAGGCATCTGGTACTATTTCATGTGTCAGAAGAGTTCACCAGATGAGCTGGGCCTGTGTTATTTATAAGGCTGCTATGTTCTCATGGAACTCTTTTTATGGGAAATGGCATTGCTGATTTAATAAGAAGGACATTGTTGGAGAGGTTGCAACAATATGCCATTTCCTCTCAAAAAAAACCCAGCAAACACCACTTCCAAGGCAAACTAGCTGGGATTGATGCTTTCCATCTGGTGGAAGTTTGAGAAAAATGGCCAAGATGTTATGTGACCAAAAAGCTAAACGTTGTGAGATGCATTTGCTTTTTTTTTTTTTGTATCTTGCTACAGAGGTTGGCAAAAGGCCTAGAGTTTGCATTTACTTTAAACCTTTCCTTAAACTTGTCTTTCAATTGCATTCTAAAGAGCACTTAAGAGTATCCTTATTATTAAAGTTTTTATGTGAGATTAGTAATTTATGGAGGGGCACATTTTTAGTTTATTCAGTTTCATCATCAAAATAAGAGACTATGACAATTAAATTAATTAATTGATAAAATTTGGTTAGTTATTCATATATCAAGTTAAAAGTATAGCAAATTTTGGTATTATTAAAATTATTTCATTAAATGTCAATTGACAGGGTAGATATTTTTATTGTTATTTTCTGGAGATTTAATTCTTCCCTTATTAGTTACATTGTAGACTGGGCTGAGGTTATAATCTTTCATTTTAACTATTTAGGCTAAAGATTTAAAGTTGTATACACTTAAGTAATAAATTATACAATGTTAAGTTCAAGAAATAAAACTGATTTCAAGATCTCTTGAGTCCAGCACTCCATGTACTGATACACATTATCTCCTGTAGTATTTTAAATTCACGTTCTTAAACATAATCTTTTAAGAGATAAAAATATGCTTCAAGCAAATTGTGTGAGATTAAAGATGAGTGTTTCCATAAAGTTTGCTAAACTAAATGTAACTGCCAGCATTCACCTTGAGTGAGTGTGACCTGTCCAGCCCAGGACAGAATTCTCCCCCACCCTAAGCTCCTTTGATGCTATGTGTACATTGTGGGTTCCAACTGACTGGTGAGTGAACTGGGCCTGAGGAACATCCACAGTGAGGATTACAGATGTCTCCAGCTCACTACTGAATTTCTCCATCCCACTCTAGAAACAATTGTAGATGTTTAGAGTTACTTCTCTTGATGTACTTTTTCTCAGTTCTGTGACATTTTTGTCCTAAAATGTGATTTTGATTCTGAATAATGCTACTTAAGACCTGATATTATTATACATCTATTAATTCATACACATAGTGCTAAAGCTTTTATCTCACTGACTTTCACAGCAATTTTACATGAAATGTACTAATACTACTTTTATTTTATAGTTAAGTATTTGGCCTCATACTTTCGTTAGGTAAAAAAAATCTAAACTCAACTTTTAAACAACCAATTAAACTAAAGATGACTGAACAGCAAGAGCAATCACAGATTTGCTTAATATTCGACCAAAACCAGCCTTATCTCAAATTTATTTGGATTCAGATTTAACTGCTTTTCTGATATCTCCACTTACAAAGATGTGTCATAGATACTTGAAACTTTCTAGCAAAGTGATCTTCATTTTCTTAAGCACGATACTTGGAGTAGAGTCCTATCATTCTGGTGTTTGAATAAATTCTTATTATTTCTATTTCTTGGTACCATCATGCTTACCATTCTAATTCAGGGAAGTAACTCATGTATTTGCCTTGTCATAAAAACCCATACTCCAGACTTCAGCAGTAAAGATTTTTTTTTTTTTAATTTTATTTAAGGAGAAAAGAGAAAAAAAAAGCAGAGAAAGGGTACAAGTTATACAGATTTACAGGATAAAGAGGAACTGGGGGAGTTTGCGACCACCAATTCAACTCTACAGAGAGTATTGCAGGATATTCTAAAAAAAAGAAAAATACAAAGAATCCAGAAATAGTGGCGGGGAGGCCACAATGAATGGAGCAGAGAACAAAATAAAGAAGACAAACTGACAGCTACTGACAGAAAAAGAGCTCAACAGAAATGAGGCAGAGAAGATTGGATGATAGGAACAGCTATTTTGGAGAAAATGACATCTTAATAGGTAATACTGATTTAGTATCATCTTGTTTTGAAGTCTCATCTAGCTTTTGTTCTTCTGTCTCCATGGTCTAAATAGGTTGTATCTTATTGGATTTTGTTATGTACGATAGTATAAGCAAAAACCTTTTAAAGACAAGGAGATTATACAGAAACCATTGTTCATTTTCTGTTAGTCAATTCTAAATACTCTGTAATGCTGTCATTCTCTTAAATGGCTTTACATTGTTTTGATATACTTAATGCTACAGTAGACGAAGTTGTACTCAAGGATTTCAAGGAAAGAGACAATATGGTAACTACTTTGGGTCGGGATTATCTGGTGGTGAAACACTATTCTGCTTAAATGGTTATGTTTTGATCTGCACTGTTTCGCTGTTATGCCCTCTTTTATCTCAATCTCCACTCCATTATTTACTTTTTTATTTTTATCCGTTTAATTAAAGGAAAAAAAATAGCAGGATATATTATAGTAACCCACTTTGACTTTCCATTATCTCGATTTGAAGCCCTATATTACTCTCACCATCTTGTTTTTGACTGATGTTCCCCTATTCTGTTTTGCTGGATAGTATCAGGTTCGAAAGTTTAGGCATCAGCTGTGAAGATAATGAGATTCAATATAACGCCCATTCTTGTTGACTTTTATCTACTTTTGAAGACCTACAATGTCTCCAATGTTTTGGTTTTGTCGGTTTTGTCCTTTACTGTTTTGTTCAATTGTATTATAACTAATGATATAGGCAATTCTTTTAGAGATAGCGGGAGGCATTATGGTAACCATTGTTGATCACCTTGTATTATGTTTTTACATTATCTAGCAGTAAAGAATTTTAAAGGAGAAAAAACAATGTAACTCTTCTCCTTAACACAGTTCATAATTTTCTCAGTACTAAAGGGTTTAATTTCATACTTGAAGACAGCCTTTGGAGTTGCTCTTAACCTGATTTTCTTCTTGCTTCTTATGCTCTAGGTATGACAGACTGATATAAATTCTACAGTGTCCTCTTTTGTCTTAGTTCTTTGAAACCTGACATTACCCTCTGGTCCTATTCTTCGTCTTCGTCCTCTAAGTTTTTCTTCTCTTCCTTATATGGAAGGCATGGAACTATCACATCTGAGCATCAGGTAAGCACTGCCTGTGTGAAGCTTGAAGCTTACATTTTAATTTGAGAAAGTACAAAAAGTCATATATATATATATATATATATATATATGTATATATATATGCATATATATTTATATTCTATGTCCAGAACGAAGGACATTTTTTATTTTTGGGAAGCTGGGAATTTAATTCAGGACCTTGCACTTGCTAGATAGGCAGTTATGCCTCTGAGCTATATCCCCATCCCTTTCTTTTTTTAATCTTTGATACGCATTCAGATTAGAGTTCCATAGACATTTAATAGTTATTAGCTGTTTAATACAAACTGCAAATCAACAGAGGTTATCTTTCTCATTTACAGAGAAGATTTTGAAAATATTCTGTTATAGTCATAAATTAGATCGTTTATAAAATTGACACATTTTTCTTTTATTTCAAACTATTATTATTATATGTCTAAAACTAATGATACTCTTTTCCTTGTTTTTTTTTTATTAATTTTGCTTATATTGTGATGTCTATTTCAGTTTTAATTGGTCCTTTATTCATTACACCAAGTAAACTGCAGAAATGTTACGGTCATTTTTTTGTTTTAAGAAGACTGAAAATACAAGGGGTAAAATATGCAGGTTTTCCTCCTATTACAAAAACATGTATTAGAAATTATCCATAATCAGGAAGGGGTATTATTTTTGCAAAGATAAATGAAATAAATGGAATTAAACATCTAATTCTATTTAACAATCATAAAATTTTAATTATAAGAATTGGTAAACATTTTACACTAACAGTAAAAGAAAGGATTATTGAAACACATTATTGTTTCAAATTGCTTTTTAAAGAAAGTCCCTAAATCACTGTTCCAAGACCAAAATACATAATATCTTTTACGTATTCATTTTGCCATTCAGTTTTTTTTTTTCAATTTTTACTTTTTATTAGCCGTGCATGCATTTTGGAATGGTCACATTTCTGGCACGGAGCTATGCAGTGTGCAACACAGCCTGATTTTTTCCCACCCCTTTCCCCTGCCTTCATCTCCCTCCCTCTACCTCTTTACCTCCTTCCCGTTTGAAAAAAGATCTGCCTCTCTACAGTACACTATATATTTGAAATGAAACACTTCAAGTGAAATAAAAATTCACTTGATGGATAATAGTTAATTCCTAAAAGTATCATAAGAAAGTATTTTTAGATAACGAAACCATCTGAAGGTAAGGATTCCCAAACACGTTCTGATGACCTTCAACTCCAGAGGACCACTCACCTATGACACTGATTGTTGTCCCTTTTCTGCTCACAGAATTTCTTCTGCAGTCTTTTTCCTAATGCACGTTAAAATGTAAAAACAAACAAATCTTGAACATTTTCCTTCAAAATGGTTTATCGTTTGACTAGTAAAGTTTTAAGTAAAATACTTGAAATATAATTCATAAATGTAGAGAATTACTTAATTTTAAGATAATAATACAACACACATGTACATATATCACATGACTTTAGTGCTTTAATAAATAATTCACTAAAAATAACATGAACAAATGAAGATATAATATTCAATCCTACTATGAATATATAAAGTCTAAAATGTAACCGTAATTTTGAAAATAAAAAAAAAAATTAAAGTATTTCCTTGGTGAGTTGCTATTTATATATCAAAATGTATTTAAAAATCTTTGTACATAAATAACTGATGTATCATTAAAGAATTCAAGTGGGAAATTTTAAGGAAGTCCTTTATAAAGGAAAAGTATGTTCTTGAAGGTAAATCTCTTTTGTGAAGAGGAGCTATTACAATTGATAATACAGACATACAAACAATTATGACACTTTATGAACAAACGTATGCCAAAAAATTGTACAAATTCAAAGAAATGGGTAAGCTCTTGGAGTCATAAAAGCTAACAAATTTGGATGATGGAAAAATACAGAAGATGAACAAACCTGTAATGAATGAGAAGAGTCACAATATATAACTCATCAGTACTATTCAAGTTCTACTAAAACTTTGAAGGAACATTATAAAATCATTTGGTGAGGGTTATATTACTCTGATACTAAATCTAGATAGGAGCATTACAAGAAAAGAAAATCATATGCAGCATCCTTGATGAATGCAGATTCAATGAACTGCAACAAAATATTAGCAAAACAATCAAGAGCACAATAAAATGATTATACATAATTATCAAGTAGAACTTCTTCCTGTGATGCAAGTGTTTCACCATAGGCAAATTGATAAATGTGGTAACACCATAAAAATGGAATAAAATACATATCTCTGTGAATGCATTGCAAGCTGTTGTCAAAATTTAACATATATTTAGTACTTAAAATGCTCATGATATTCTGAATTGAAGGGATGAGTTGCCAGCATACTAAAGGATGACTATGACCAGCCCAAAGCTTGATGGCAGAGAGCTAAAAGATTTTCTTCTAAGGTTGGAACAAAACAAATATGACTCCCTCCCACTGCTTTGATTCAACAGAATCCTGGAAGTTCTGTCCACAGCAAGAAGATGAGAGGAAGAAAGGCAAGTCCTCCAAATCAGAAAGAATGATATACAACTGCCTGGTTTCAAAGTGAAGCTATCTAGAGAAGGCTCTAACAATGCTGCTAAACCTCTGCAAAAGCTAATAAATGAATTCAGTAATGTAGCAGGATGTAAAATCAATGCCTAAAATCTATATTGTTTCTATAAAATAAATAACTATTTGATAAGGAAATTTAGAAAAATCTCACAATGGCAGTAAAAAGAATGAAATGGATACATTTTAATCATTCAGATGAAACGTACAGTAAAATCTATTAGGCATTAATGAAAGTAATTGAAGAAAGACACAAATGAATAGGAAAATACCTCATCTTTCTAGAACTGAAGAGTTAAAATCACTAAAGTATCGTCACTGTTTTAACTATGATTCAATATGTGAATTTAGCTCAATTTAAAAAAATCAGTGATTTATAGCAAGAGGAGAAATGTTCTCAAACTCATATGAAACCACACACACACACACACACACACACACACACACAAAACCCTAAATAGAAAAACAACCCTGGGAAAGAACAAATCTGGGGTGGTATCACACTACCTGATCTCCAAATAAACTACAAGTCCATGATAATCAAAACTATGTTACTGGTATATCAGAAGACACATAAACCAAGACAATGGAATCTGGAGTCTCGAAATGTGCTCATATGTCTATGGTCAAATAATATTTCACAAAGTTGTCAAGAATACACAATGCAGAAATGATGAAATGATAAAATTTTGCTATTGGCTCTAGCAGAAGTAAAAAACAGTTATGACAAGTTTTTACTTTTAAGGATGCCACCTCAGCATTTTAATCTGCTCAAATTCAAACTTTCTTAAAAAAGGGTTATTGAAGATAAAAAAAAAAATTGAAATTAAGAAATCCTAATGGCTTACATTTTTTAAAAATAAGTCTCCAATCTCCTAGAAAGTGTTTTCGAGATGCGTTTCTCTCATATGCAAGGCCGCCTTATTCTGTTTGAAGTTTGTGAATTCTCAGAGGCCTTCTGTCTTCAACCTTTGCGTTCTGATCTTCTGAATCCCTGGAAAGTTTCTACAGAGGTCTTTGTTACACTGTCCAGGTCTACTTGATCGTTTCCCTTGCACACACGCAAGTCCATTTGCAGAAGTTTAATATTGTGGAAGAGACCTCCGTTCCCTTGACTTCATGTTATTATTTTGAGGAAATTTTCTTGAGAACAACCCCATTGTTTCCCTGCTATCACAGTTCCTGGAGGGTAGAATGACTTCCTGTAACAAGGAGCAGGGTTTGAGCACGTGGACACAACCCCTGTCCGTTTGTTTTTGCTACAGACTAACCTGAAACAGCAGCACATTGCACCTGGCTCTTTACTTGGAGATCCTCTTGCAGCGCTCACCGAGACTCAGATGGAGCCAAAGAAAGTGTTTCGTGTGTCTGGTGCAGTAGCAATGCGGGTAGCGACGCTGTCCCAAGTGAGGACATTCACTCAGCGTTTCAGTCTACAGCTAACATTTTTATCCAAACTGCCATGTTTACTTAGAACTGAAAGGAAATAGATTGTTTTTCTTATTGATTCATTTTATTTTGGACAATAGAAGTTGGTTTGGCTTAAGCATCATCCTGCTGCCCACTTTGGGTGTTACATTTTCCTTCTGAATTGGATAAGATATTCCTTGGATTTGAAAATTGTTTTCCCAGTATTTTCATGCATGCACTGTTTTTTTGTTTGTTTGTTTTTTTACTTCAAGTTCGTTTTTCGTACACATTTTCTGTATAAAACTGATACTTACCATATAGTACCAGACACCAAACCTGCCTAGCTTTCAGTCTGTTTTCTAACCCTTTTTACTGACTGTACTTCAGTAGTTTTGCTTTTTGCCAGATGGAAACAAAAATAATGCTACACTCCTGTTGTCTTGTTAATTACCCAAAATAATATGTAAAGGAATTCTGACACTTTTAGACTAATTGTTAGCAGAGCACACCATTTCATTTTATCCTGACCCATATGCATTCTCAGAAACACACGTAAGTAGAATCACTAAAAAATGTAATTACATGACTATTAGGTCACATTTGCATATTTCCATAAATTTGCATACAAAATATTTGGGTAAAAGATTTTTCCAGAAGGACTGAAGATAGAAGAGTTTTCAATAATTATCTCAATAGTGGAAGACTGTCATCCTAACCATGTTTTCTTTGGTTTTAGGAAAATATCTCCTATGGGAAAAAATAAAAGCCTATACAACTTATTTAATATGTCATTTGGTCATCATGTATTCAATAGCCATTGCTTTAATATAATGATTTAACAGAAGTTTAGGAGGCAGGTAGTTTTATTAACTTTATTCTTAAATTTCTTATGGAATAGAAATAAAAATATGCAAAGTAAAATCCAGTTTCAGCAGAGAAATATGATTACAGCATTACTGGTTTTTAATAAAACTAGGAAAAAATAAAATAACTAGGAAACTAAATGGCAAGATAATGGAGTGGAATAAAAGATGTTGAAATTATTTTGACATTGATATGTGATGTCTACAACTGAAAGTAAAGTTTCTAAAACAATTTATCACTAGGATATACATTTTAAGTAATCTTTTATTATCTAATTGAGTAGGAATTGAAATAAATCTTTTATTTCAATTGAGTAGGAACTTAAACCTGTGAATTTGAAATTTAGTAATTTATCTCCATGGTAAGAGTTGTCCTCCGAAAACCATCATTTTAGAGCAAAATAATAATAATTTCAATAAAGTAAGAATATTATTTTGTGAGAAGTCAAGACTAAGTTGAAAATTACATATAAGAATATTTTAGGATGAATAGAAATGAATTTTATCTACTTGTGTTCAAATTAAAACATACTTAGAGATTGGTTAACACTGATTTATTAACTACAGCTGTTTTGTTATGTCATTTTAAGTTTTTATTTGCCTATATTCTGTATTTCTAATGACTTAAAACTTTTATTCTCATATTTCTGAAACAATATTTTGATGCAATAAGCAAAGCAATAAATAGTTAGATCTTACTTCAAGAAGAAAATTTATGAAACAATTAACAGGCAAAAACATGTCTTTGACATGTCTGAATTTTTTCATTTATTATAAATACAAATAGTGGAGATCCACAACTTTATTGAGGGAAGTGGCTTGTTTACAGAACAGTATAGCTGGATATTAAATGTGTTATTATTTAAAAGTCTTTTGAAGTAGTTTTATTGATGCATGAACCAAGTTAAGTGATGCGAAAATCCAACTCTGAGGTTTTAAGCATTCAAAATATCATGCGGCACCATGAATTTGGCCCACTTGTTGACTTGAGATGTCAAATAGTATTTTCCATTTAAGTAAAAATAATAGCAGAGAGTTTTGAACCAAAGCATCATTTTAAATAAATGTAGGTTTTCATCTTATGTAGAAAGTCTTCCTTAGGTAGAAAACTGAAGTGGACACACTGTATGAAACATTGAAAGGAAGATCTAAGGCACTGTCATTTATCAGTGTTTCTAATTCTGAGGTCCTTTAAAGTCTCAGGACAGTAGTTTATTGCCAGTGAGTTTGGGATGGTTGAGAATTATGACACTAGTATTCCTTTCTCTGAGAGGTATACCATGTAATGATTAGAAACAGATTTTTCTGTGAAAGTCAAAGACAAAACTAAAATAAAACAGGTGTTGCCTGTTAATAGTTTCAAACTCATCATCTTTTACGAGGATTGTAGATTTATGAATTCTATATTTATCAATATTTATCTATATGTAGGTTTTTAATAAAAGGCATGTTTTTATATGAACATCATTTTGATATTATGGAAGTCAATGCCTTGTGCTCTAAAATAGTCTGTTTCTCTCTTTCTTTCTTTGTTCTTTCTTTCTTTCTTTCTTTCTTTCTTTCTTTCTTTCTTTCTATTTCCTTGTTTGTTTCTTTTATGTCCTAGGAAACTTAAAATATTTGCCCTGACACTCTTAAAGCTAGAAATAGTTATAGAATTCAGGTTTGATCAACAGTATCTGAAAGAACCACTGGGAATTTTTTTAATTAAAAATGAATGAAATGTATCATTCTCTTCATTTCTTGACGTCTGTACATAAAATTTTGGACTCAAAGCATTGAATTTGTGACCATAAGTGGAGGCATAGTGCATGAGGTGATGGTGACATAAGGGAGAGATGAGAACTGCTATTTTAGATTGTTCATTACCTTGTGACATAAATGTCAGAACTACCAACTGTCATTTTCTTATATAGTGAGGTAATCAACTCCTTTAATTTTACTTTTAAAAAAGAATACATACAAAATGAATTATATCCTAATCACTTTGTTTTATTTTCTTTGAAATAAAAAGAAAATTAAAAAGGAAAGCCCATTGTCACAATTTCTGCTCAACATAATAGTAGACATCCTAGCCAGAGCATTTAGGCTATCACAGCAATAATCAGAAGACATCTACACTGAGGTAGAAATAACACTGTCTTTGTTCACAGATGACTGCATCTTACATGTTAAAAAAAAAAAAAAAAAAACCTAGACTCTACTCATTAAAATTGTAATCACCATATAACAATCAATTGGATTTCTGATCCTTCTAAATACTAATAATCATTTTGAATAGGACTTTGTGAAAACATTTGCATTTTCAATCACATAAAAATCTTAGAAATTAACTAATAAAGCAAAAGACTTGCCTGGTTAAATCACAAAACTTTGGGAAAAGAAACAAAGAAGATAAAAAAGGAAATACATTTGCAACCAATTTGCTGATAAAAAAAATTCCTTGACAAAATTTCAGTTTTTCTTGGAGAACTAGAAAAATCTATTCTACAGTTCATATGGGATCTTAAGCAACCTTGAATATTAAAAAGAATCATGAAATAGGAGACAAAAGCAGTGTTATGTAAAGACAGACACATAGACCAATGGAAACAAATACTTGTGTATATAATCAAGTAATTTCTTACAAAAGCACCATGGCTATTTACTGGGAGTATGCTTTTCAATAAACTATCCTGGAAAACTTCAATATACTTACACAAAATAGTGAAGCTTTATCCTCACATAACTATGTATACAAAAATAACTCAAAATGGAAATATATTCTAAATATAAGACCCTAGCACTATGAAAATTCTGGAAAAAATATAGAACAAAACTTTCACACTTGTAAAATGATTTATAAGATAGTACTTTGGTATTTCATAGTTTTTTTTTTCAAAATTTCAAACTTAAAAGGACCTACCAAAAGTATAAAAAGTAACAAGCATGATGGAAAAGAATTCTGAAATAGTTTATCTGATACAGTGCTATATCCAAAATATACAATGGATATACAAACTCAGTGATAATGAAAAATCAAACCACCCAATTTTAAAATGTACCTAAGGCTTTAAATAGAGATTTACCTAGAGAAGGTATACAAATGACCAATAAATTCATGAAAATTACTCAGTATCACTAATTATCGTAGAAATTTAAATCCAAACTATAAAAAGATACCATCCCACATTCATTAGAATGCCTACTTTCAAAACTCCCAGAAATAATTAAGTGTTGGTAAGAATTGGTAAGAGTTTTATAATTCATTATATATATATATATATATATATATATATGTAGCAGGATCAAAAAGTGGTATTTGTGCCTCGTATTCATAACACTATTACTTGTAAATGGTAAAATATGGAAGCACTTTTGTATTTCTGTATAAATAAATGGATAATCAAACTATGGCATATACATGAGGAAGTATATTATTCAGCTCTAAAAGGGAATGGAATTTTGACAGTCACAAAGAGACAAGTAGTGTATTTTTCAATTAAATAACATACTTAGAGTAATCAAAATTATAGAGACAGAGGTAGAACAAAGCTTTCCAGGCCAGTGGAAGCAAAGCCTGAGGAGTTTTTGTTAATGGGTAGACCATTTCTATACTACAGGATGAAAGCAGTTCTGGAGAGAGATGATGGGAGATGGTTGCACAACACTGTAAACGTATTTAATACCACTGAACTGTACAATTAAAAATGGAGGAGGTGGCATGTTTATGTTATGTGTACCCACCAAAAAATTTAGTAAAGAATAAAATGAAGTTGTCATGTATGAAACATTATGTATTGATGTTGGGAATTTTATGCTGTGAGAAAGAACCAGTCATAAAACACACATAAAACATGACTGCATTTATAAAAAATGTTACAGAGATGTAAATATACAGGGATAGAAAGGAGAATAGCTGTTGTCTACAGTTAGAGCATGTATTTGAAAGCGATGACTAAAGACACAGGGTTTTATTTCTATATCATAAAAAGTCTTAAAACTGTCATAATGGAGGTACAAAATTATATTAACATTCATTAAACTGTACAGTTTAAAATCAGTATCATGACATTGAATTATAGTTCAATGTGGTTATTATACAAATGTAAATAACTTGCTGAGGTTTTAATTAGTATTACACTGAATCTATGATTAATTCAGGCTTGGAAGAACTGACGTTTGATAATATAATTTTCCCTTCTTATGTATCTGGAAGTATCTTTCCACATTCATAGGTCTTTGATTTCTTTCATTGAAATTTTGTCCTTGTTTTGGTGTGTGCGCATGTGTGTATCTTATTCAAATTAGTCTTATTTTTTGGAGATTGCAAATGAAAATGTTGTTCTACTTTTAATTTCAATTTCCTCTAGTTCATTGCTAGTAAAATGATAGAATTTTATGAACTATTCTTATACCCTACAACTCTGCTAAAACCTCTTACTTCTAGGAGGCTTTTTATTGATTATTATGGATTGTCTATATACAGAGTTGACATGTTGTCTGTGACAAAGATTTTTCATCTACAGTCAGTATATTTTAATTACTTTTTAATCTTATTATAATATTAGAACTTCTAGTACAATGTGAATAAGCAATGATGAGAAATCACTACTTTGCTTTGCTTCTGGGTTTAAGGGAAAAACTCCCTGTTTTAAGTCTGATGTTAGCTGTACGTGTTTATATATATTTTGTCAAGTTCAGGAAGCTTTTTTTAATTGAATTTTCATCGTGAATGAACGGTGGAGTTTTTCAAGTTATTCTTCTCTGATGATAAAATCGTGATTTTTCTAGTTTATTCTATTCATGAGATACTAAGAAATTTGTTTCTTGTGGTTGTATTTTTGTTTGTCTGTTTGATTTCACAGTTTTCAGGTTGAGTCTTGCTCATGTTAGGCAAATGCTCTATCAATGAACTGCATCCTTCTGATAGGCACAATCCTTTTTAAATACTGCATCATCATGGGCTTGGGATTTAGCTCAGTGGCTTAAGCACCTGTCTGGCAAGCGTGAAGTCAGAAGTTTGATCCCCAGTATAAATAAATAAATAAATAAATAAATAAATAAATAAATATTGCATCATCTCAAATCTGAGGTAAATCCATCTTGATTATGGCATATAATTCTTATTGCACATTTTGGGTACAGTAGTATAAAATTTTGTGGGTATTTAACTTTCTATGTTCCTTGAGATATATTTCATTAGGTTTTTATCTTTAGGACAATGTTGGGTTTATAGAATGTTAGGAAGTTTTTGAGAATACATTGAGAATAGGGAGGATTCCTTAAATATTTGGTAAAACTCCTCAGTGAAATCATCTTGACAGGTACCATCTGTTTTGGAAAGTTACTGATAACTGGTTAATGTATTTTATAGGTATATACCTATTCACATATTCAGTTTCTTCATGTAGATTTTGATAGGTTGTATCTGATAGGATTACTTCCAAAAGATGAAAAATATTTCCAAAAGATGAGAAGTATAAAACAAAAAGTGGCCTTTATTCTGAGAACACGGAGAGAGATGGCCGGCACCCCCCACCGCTGGCGTCCGGCAATCCCTCTGGTGGACACGTGGCGTGGGGGTATGTAAGTAGCCTCGATTTGGGGTGGAGCCTAAGGGGGGCATTAGGGATGCACAGGTAGCCCATTGGTCCTAGGTTTGGCGCCATATGTAAATTCCCAGGGGTGGGAAGATGGCGTTACAGATAAATTCCTAGGGGCGGGGGAGATAGAGGCTTCCTGCTTCCGGTTGAGGCTTTCCTGGCTACAGTGTCCTGTCTGGGCCAAAACCCTTTCAGTATCATTCAAGAAATTGGTCCATTATATTTAGGCTATCTAATATGTGTGCAGGGTTGTGAAAGGTATTCCTTGATTTGTTTTAATTTTCATGAGACCTACAGTAATTTTCCCCTCTAATACTAGTTGTTTATTTTTTATTTATTTTCTTATTTGTGACTACAAATTTGGCAATTTTTCTTGAGTTTTAAAAGTTTCAATATCAGTTTCATGGAGTTCCTTATTGATTTATTCTCTTGAATTTTAATATTTTATGTTCTCATTTTGTTATTTCCTTCTGCATTTATTATTTATTTTCTTCCTTGGATTTAATTCTATTCTTTCTGTAGTGTTTTATGTTGAAAATATTGATTATTGAGTTCAGATATTTCTTCTATTCTAATCTGTGATTTTATGCCATAAATTCTTTTCCAGTATTTCTTTCACTACTTCCCACAAGTTTTGATATTTTTAAAAATTTTTTTCTCAAAATAAATTTAATTTGTTAAAGTTAAAACATTAAAAAAGACTATCACATTTTCTCTTTGGAGAATTTATTAATCAATAAGTATTTTCAGAGATTCTAACCATCTTCCTGATATTAACTGCTAGTTTAATTCTACTATGGTTTGAAAGCATATATTAAAAAAATTATATATTTTTCAAAGTTGTGCTTTACAATCAAAATTATAGTACGTACTGGTAAATATAAGTTGATGAAACAATTGTTCTGATTTTAGGTGAAGTAATCTATTGATGTATATTGCATCCAGTTAACTGACTGCGTTGTGGAGTTCACTGATTTCTTCGCTGATTTTCAACATTTCAATTGTGTCCATTTTCCACAGTGGGATGTAGAAATTTTCACCTATAATAGAGAATTTGTCAGATTCTCTGTGCAATCCTTTCAATTTTTGCTTTGTCAGTTTTTATAACTTGTTGTTAGATGCATATACATTATGGATTGTTATGTTTTTCCAGACAGTTTACTCTTTGTACTTGTCCTAACTTTTTTCTCTGAAGTGTTCTATATCTGTACTTTGGCTATTCTTGCTCTTTAATTTAGCGTTTGTTATATCTTTTTCTTTCAACTTACTTTAAATCTTTGTGTCTTTGTATGTAGAGTGAGTTTCTTTTCTTATTTTATTTTAAAGAGAAAAAACAAAAACAATGATACAGAATTTCAAAACAAGATAATAGAAAGTTAGCAATGGTTAATATAGTGTATTGTTAACTTCAAAGTAGTTGTTCAGATTACAAGATATAGGCATACAAAGTTGATCTAACAATGTGAACGCAAACTGATTTTTCTGAGCTAAGATATCAGTAGTATGACTATCCCACAACTAACCTATCTTGTGTGTGTGTGTATATATATATATATATTTTTTTTTTTTTCCTTTTCTCTTCTTTGTTTTCTCCCTTTGCCCATCCAAGTCGTTTTTTCCTTTTGATGAGTCTCTTTCTCTTTTACAATATCTGTTATAGATTTTGAATCTTACTTATGTTTTCAGTTTCTTGCAAGAAGGAGATAATACGATATTTACAGATGTGAGTTTGATTTATTTCATTTAGGAGTATTGTCTTTAGTTGACCTATAAAAGCTTTGAGGTTTTCTTTCTTTATAGCCCAGTAGAATTCCAATATATAAAAATGCCACTTCATTTTTATCCATTTCTCAGTTGATGGACATTAGGATTATTTCCAAGATGTAGTTGTTACAAACTATATTTCTATAAACATAACTGCACATATATTGATGTTTTCACATCTTCTGGGAAGATATCCATAAGAGGAGTAGTTGGGTCAACTGGGACCTTTAATCCTAGTTTTTAAAGGAATCATCACACTGACTTCCACATTGGTTGCACCAGTCTGCACTCCAACCAACATTGGAAATGGGCTTTTTTTTTTTTTTTTATCCCCACAGCTACACCAGTATTTATTATTGGTTAATTTTTTGATGATAGCCTTTCTCTTTGGGGTGAGATGGAATCTTGGTGTTGTTTTCATTTGTGTTTCTTGAATGACCAATGATGTTGATGTATTTACTGTTTATATTTCTTCAACTGAGAATTGTGTATTCATCTCAGATGCCCATTTATGGACTAGGTCTTTAAATATGGGGGTCCTCATGGTTTTCAATTCTTTATATGTTCTGGATACAAATCCTTTGTCTGAGGGACAGTTGGCCAAGGTTCCCCCTACCCAACTGTGGGTTTTCTTTTACTCTGTTGGAGATTTCTTTTCATGTGCAAAAGCTTTAATAAGACGAGATCCCAGTTGTTGATTCTGATATTTTCCATGCAGCTTTTTTTTCAAATGAACTCTTTATCTGCCCCTATGTCTTCAAGATTTCAATCCACTTTCTCTTCCAGTAGATCTCGTTTCTGTTTTAATATTTACATCTTGCATCCATTTTTACTTTAATTTAGTACGTCATATCATTT
Organism: Cavia porcellus; assembly: GCF_034190915.1. Taxonomy (NCBI): domain Eukaryota; kingdom Metazoa; phylum Chordata; class Mammalia; order Rodentia; family Caviidae; genus Cavia; species Cavia porcellus. The sequence continues at coordinate 40,302,138 of NW_026947513.1, read as the reverse complement.
CATATCATTCTTTTCTACTAATTTAACTGTTGGTTCTGCTGCTCTGAGAAGCATGAAGGTATTTATCACCTACAACTAGTTTCCAGATAATAACAAAACACTTTGACATTGTAATGCCTTGATATGAAGGGAGGACAGCAACTACTGTGCCTCAAAGAGCCAGGAGTCACACAGTGCCAGACTGTGGGCAAAGACATGTCTGAAGCTAACCATGCCTCTTATAACTCCAAGAACTCTGAGCTCTGCTAAGCCCCATGAGTGTTCTGCAGGAAATCTTGCTAAAGCACAGTGTATAAGGAAATGGAAACAGGACTTTAGTTCCAGTGGAATGCTGCTAGAACCACATGACAGATCTGAAAGAACATGAAGGCCAGACACAGCCAAGGATGGCCCTGGGATAGTTAAATAATTAAGTTCTCACTTAGCTAGTTTACTCCTCCCATTTCTTGCTTCTGCTTTTTGTAAAGAAAAGATTTTAATGAATAGTCAGAGAAAACTGCAATCAAGATCTCTGTCCTAGAGACTGTGGTCCCCCAGTCACATAAATTTATCTCTCTCTTGTTTTCTTTTCATGCACTTAACCTTGTTTTCAGTACCTGTCTCCTTAAGAAACCACCAGCGTACTGCTTCCTTCCCTTAGTGTGCAAGATAGATGAACATATTACTAAATTTCTATTAGATCATTGAACAGAAGGGTTTTCACTGTCCATGTCTGAGTATCTAGCCCCCTTTTATGCTTTGACTTTGTAGCTTAACAACTATTGTTAAGATGACAATATGTAATATATCAACTAGCGATTTTATGATGTTAATTTTTTAAAAATTCTGTATTATTCTACTTTTTTTTCTTTAATTTTCTTTTCTTTCTTTAACTAAAAAAAATTTTGGCAGAAAAAAGAAGCCACCAGCAGATCCAGTGAATAAAGTGAATGAGACACACTGAAGGGTTTTTCCCATCTGGCTGTCCATTGGCTGACACTCAGCAGCAGTGGTCACTGATGTATTTTTTCATTTTCTGATTTTTTAATGAATCCCCTTAAAGATATTCTTCAAAAATGACAAGAATGATGAATAAGCATCTTTAAAGTAGAAGTATTTTTTGAGGGGGATTGATCGCAATGTGCCTTTTATTGTATAAAATATTTTAAACATTAAAAAGTCATGTAAGAACAATTTAACTTTTGTTCAGTGATTGGTTCCTTTACCCAACACCATAGTAATTGATAATTTTAATTGCAACTCTATTATGAATTATATTCATACACTTAGTTCTTGTTAAATATCTAAGTACATAAAATTCAACTTTGTCAAAAGACTTTGCATGATTATTTCTTCCTCCTTATTCACATTTATTGAAGTTAAGTCAAATAGTTAAGTCAATTGAGAGCACAATAATAAATTCTTTCCTTGAAAGAATTTAATTTAGAGAATCACTTTGAGATTCACATCATATTTGTTAAAGTTTTTAATATACGAAGTTAGCTTAAATCTGTTTCTTTCCTCTGTTCTAAATATTTTTCTACTTCTCATCAAAATTTACTTAGGTTTTGCATTTGTTGGATGATAGAATTATTATAAATAATTTTTAAATTTTGTTTTTGTCATTTTATTTTTATCTACACAAATAAGCATGTAATAATATATGAGATAATACTAGAGTTTCATAATTTTAAAAATTTATAATAACTAGGGGAATATTTATGAGATAATAAGCAAAGAAAAAATGATGCATAAAACTAATCCACTGCATCTCTTGACAAATTCATTAAAACATTAATCTATGAGGTTAAATCCAGGCACACAGGCATCATGATAAAAAGAGTTTGAAAACCACTGCAAGTATTTCTGATTGAAAAGCTCTATACATTATCCTTAGTTGTCTCAACTATGTACGTCATTCCTCCTTTAAAGATGAAAAATTGAAGCTGAGAATTTAATTAACTTTGATCAAGTGACACTATTAATTAATACTGAGCACACTGTGGCTCATGCCTGCCTGACTGCACAGCAGGTGCTTTTCATGGTGACATGATTCTTCCTCCAAGTGCCGGCACTGGAATGCTAAAAGATGTGGAGGTTCCACTGGCTAAATCCTCTCTCACCAAGCGGGTGGGGGGGGTCACAGGTTTGCTATCCTCATGACAAGAAGGCTTCTGACACACTATTAAAAATATTAGTGTCGATCTGTATTTCTTTTAAACTGTGCACACCTTAATGCTCTTCAGAATAATTCCTTTTCAGAAGTACTACGGTGTCCCAAATGCTGTACAACTCTAGAGTGTCAGTTGAGGATTTTATGATATAGGATAGAAATTCATGTTTTTAGAATAAAGATGGAATTTCTGCACTCTTTAGTTACTACTATGTATTTTGCCAAGTGTAAGCGGCATTCACACTTCTGCATAGGGTGTTTAAAATTGTACCATCCCTAATTGGGGTAACAAACCCCTCCACACTTATATGCATTACAGTAAGCTTTATATTTATTCTTATTGCTATTCTTTAATAAACTTGAAATTTCTCAGGAAAAGGATTATTTCTCCAGAGTTTAATATGATCCTTGGTATTGTGCTTAAAATATACCACCTATAAAAAGACAATTGAGCAAATAATATTAACTAACTTGACTAAAAGTGAACATCCGTTTATCTACCATAATTTGTTTTCAAGTAGTCATAAACATGTTGTTTGGAGGTCGCACAAAGAAAACCAAAGGAGATTTGTAAGCTAGTCATTAGAAATAATTAAGAAAACTCTTCTAATTATCAGAAAAAAGTTATTTTCACCTTAATCATGGGAATGTCAAAAAGATTAGGTCCATGATAAGATACACTATTTAGAAATGTTTATATGCACTTTAAGACTACTAAAAATTAATAAATAAAATGAGCTACTTAATGCATAATACATAAAATAATATCCTTTAATGATTTTGATTAAAAATAGTTAATAATTGAGAGCACAATAAAAACCTTGTCATGTCTACGAATATACTTATAGGTTTATAGAGACTCTTTGCCAGAGTGATATAAATAAATTTGTATTTTAGGTTAGTGTTTTTTTTGTTTCTTCAATGTCAACTACTTTGGAACAAATTTATATTCTACATTGATTTCTTTCCTTTTCCACCACACACAAAATTAGAAAAATACAAGTATTGAATGACCTCCATATAAATATAAACTTCCCTTGAAAAATAATCTCTGATTGCAGAGAATATCTCAATAATGTGATTTATGCTAATGATCAATAACTTTAAAAATAACTAGGGTCCTGCTTCTCTCAGTCTTTCTGTGCTTTAACAGAAACTCGCTTGTATTGATCTTTTTCGTTAGCATTTCTTTGTTCCTATGACTCATTCAACTTCGTCTCCTTTTCCAATAATTTTTACTAATGCAACTCAAGACTGGCTGAAGTTAGAAATGGACAAAGAATAAAGATTAGAATGAAAGAAGGGGAGCAGTGGATACTGGCAGGAGGGAAAGCAAGAGTGCTCCTCAAATGCTCATTTCCATGGAAATGAAGTGCTGGGAGATGCTTCTCTCCCGCTGTTTCAGGATGGATGTTGAAGCCATGGCACAATGCAGCAAAGGCCTGTTAAGAGACTCCGGGATTTTGGCTGGTGGCTTTTTTATGTTCAGCTGCACAGCTGGTGCAGGTGCATATGCAGCCGTAATAACTAATAACATTCCCCGCGGAAACATTCGGCTCCAGTAAAACAGACAGAAATCTATTATAAATGTGAGTACTGTGTCAATGTTTACAGAAGGAGGTCAAATAACGGGATTCTATTTGGTAAATGTCAGTACTGCATGAATAGAAAGCATTCACAATATTTGCATTCTTATTAGAATGATATGTTCAAAATTTATAAATATTTCATGGATTTATTTTAGCTTCCCTCTTTCTTCCCTTACCAGAAATTACTTTCTTGCCATTTCTGTGCCTCTCAAAGTTTACTCTGTTGCTTATGTGCTTCCCTGCATTTGACGTTTTATAGTGAGGCTATGAACTAGTGTAGTGTTCAAACCCACTTTGCGTTATAGTGAACAGTGTGCATTTCCATGCGGATGCAAACTCGGAAGCTCAGAGCTGTTGCAATGTGAGCTCACTCAAAAGCACAAGAACAGTTTTTACTCAATCATCTTAACCAGCCAGTTAAGTTTTGCACTGACTCATTTTCTGTAGCTTTTCACGTTGTGAAATGGGTCAAATCAAGATGTGATTTTCGGTTTTTCAACAGCAAATTGTCAAAAACTACATGATATGTAGTGAGCCATACATACTTATTTAAAAATGTATTTCAAAAAAATATGTTAGTGGTTTATTTGGAGTGTTAATGTTGATCATATATGATTATTTAAAATCAGAATGAGTACATGAAATGCTAGTTTATTACTAGTTTTGGTAATAAATTCCAGCATTATTTTCCATAAAAAGTAAGGAGTGATCTCTTACAGATTATAGAAAGAAGCTAACCCTTCACTAGAGTCATTACGATAGCCCTGCTTTTTTATGCAAACATTATTAACATTCACTTGAAGGTGGAGGAAAAAATCAGAGTGTCTTGTTCTCTAGACATTGGTTTATAAAGAAAAAAGTGTAATTTTGGGAGCAATCGCCTAAAGGTTGAAAACATTAAATTTAGGGGCACAGGCACTGGCTCCAGATGTGCTAGACAGTTTTCCTCCCATTATCTGTAAGGAATCTGTTGCAGCTGTCACTAAAGGCCACTATGTACAGATGTTTTGAAAGTGCAGTTTGCCATTCTGTGGGTTTAAGGATATTTCACTGGTCAACCTGCATGACTTTACACAGATTCTCTTAAGAATCTTATTGTGAATTATTTACCCTGCTTCTCCTACTTTAAAACAAGTCCCTCACTTACAGAAATGACCTGTCAGAGTCTTGATGAAATAGCCTGGGGAATTCTTCTGGTACTTGCTTATGTTTGGTAATTAGAATGAAGCAAAAGCAATTGAACTGGGCAGTGAAGAGACCAATGGAGACATAGAAGGCCACGTAAAAGCCTGTGGATGGTAATGGTTTCAAGATATATATTTAAACATGAAAAATAAGCGTTGATTCCAGAGACCCTGAGAGAACTGAAATCATGATTCGATGTCAATACCCTGGGTCTAACAGCCAGAGCAGCGATTTCCTGGATCTCAAGTGCACCCTGAAGGCCCACATATTAAAAGCTTGGTCACCATCTGTGCACTATTGGCCCGTGGTGGAGACACTAAAAGGCAGAGTCTGTTGGGGAGCGTTTAGCTCGATGGAGGCCTGGCCTAGTGAGGACTTCAGGGGGACAGCAGGATTCCTGCCAGGTGGGTCTTCCTCTCCACAAGCCAAAGGCAGTGGGGCCAATTAGTCTTTCATAGAACACTAACACTGAGTTCGAATTCATTTATTTTTTAAAGTCAATCACCTCTGATGTTTGACACTGACGGGGTCCAGCAGAGACCAGAAAAAAACCTTCAGCAGGAGATCTCTCCATGGATTCATGGAATGCTTGTCATGTATTTGATCAGACTTGGAAATATATGAAAGGGAATCTAAAACCAATACATTTTCTAAAGGTAAGAGACAGTATATAAAATCATACTATTTGGTAAATGCTTTATTTTTTTGCAGCTGGAGCAGATAGTGTGGTGAAATTCCATTCTTAGAATTAGGACATGTGTGGCTCTCCTCAGTAACAGGATTTCTAGCTGTGAGCACTCAGGTTAGTTCCTAATGTCTCTTTCTACCCAGTTATCCTTCAGTCACAGGGTTTCTTGAGACCTACTTCCACTTTTGGACTTTCAAATCAAAATTTTATTTGTACTCACATGTAACCTGAAGTGAAAATACAAGAAACAGTAACTCACACCAGGCATGGTGGTGCACGCCTGTAATCCCAGCAGTCAGAAAGCTGAGGCAGGAGGATCATTGCAAGTCTGAGTCTAGCCTGGGCTGTGAAGTGAGCTCAGGGTTAGCCTGTTTGTGTCTGCAAATTCAGTAGTCTTATACATAAAAAAGAACGAGGACAGCAAGTTAAATATTTTTAAAGCTCAAAAAGACAAAATAAAAAAGAAAAGAAAAAAGAAACAATAACTCAGACACCACCCATACTGATAACTATCACTATAGGGCAAGATTTTTGTAGTTGTGTGTTCTTTTACATTTACCAAAGGTGTCCCTTTCTTGTACATGCAGTGCTATAAAATACAGGAGCTTACTGACGTAAGCATTTTTAATGTAAAAAAGCCTTCCTTTTACTAAAATTATTCAAATGTAGAAAAAACTCTGAGGTTCCACCAAATGCAATCCCATATCTACAGCTATGTGAACTTGGAAAAACTGTCTCACATCCTCACTCCGGTATCACTCTCCAACTCTGAATGGTTCATTTTCATTACAATCTTCTTCTTACACATATATGAGGCTCATAATCATCATAAAAGCTAACATATTCTGAATGTCTGCCTTTAAAATTATGGTATACACAAACAATATTTATATTGAAATTATTTGTTAGGAGAGCTTTTTGCATTTTTATAAAGGATAAGTGATTCAAAGCTGTGATGTAGTTACATTTTTAAAAAACTTTTTGAGTGACCTACAGTAGAAGAAAATGGAGAGTTGCATAAATCCAAAATTTAAAATCAAATAGCATGATATATTTTAATGCTATTATATTTTAATAACTATAAAAAATTATATCACTCTACCTTGAATCATACAAAATATAGGCAAAAATCTCTTCATATGTTAAATAAGTTGGACCAATTTCTTAATATATTCCCTACTCTTTTATTGCAATATTTCATGATTCTTCTATTATATAAAGAAAATTATAGACAGTTATTAATAAATATCTGTAACATAATTACTTATATACAAGAAGAATATGTTTTTCTTCTACACAATTACATACATATTAAATCATAGAACCTTTCAGTCATCATTAGGAATAATCATTGTTGTGTGCCTGTTAGAATTGTAAATGTTTTTAAAAAGGTGGATTTATCCAGTTCTGGTGGTGGGTTAATATGTGGAGGAGTTAGCACTGACATACATCACTGGTGAATGGAGAATATTTATGTATTGTTATACATTTATTTGTTATTTTCTGAATATGTTAAAAATACACTTAGCATTTCTATAAACCATTCTCTTTCCAACCATTGGCAGAGGAAAATATATCAGGCCCTGACCTAGATCCCCAATCTCCCAAACAAGTATACGGTGGAAGTGAAATAAAAAAAGAAAAGTTGTATGATTATTTAGGGCTCCAAGAGGGTCAAAACGCTTTAATTAAGCTCAAGACTCTGAGGACTAAGACAGAAAGTTTTCTGGATAAGTCCACTCTTATTGGTCTTATTTAGGACATTGGACAAAAAGTGGAGAAACTGAGGCAAGCACAGGCAGTGAGCAGGACCTTGGCAGTCACTTCAAGGACATCTCCAAGTCATGAGTCAAGTCAATTCAGTAGCACTGTCTTATCATGAATACATGGTTGGAGTGAGACTGAAGGGTAATTCCTGCAGCTGCAGTCTCTGCCTTGTTAATTGGGGTTGGAGCCAGAGTGTCCTCAGCTGTGGCCTTATCTTGCCCTTTGAGGTATCTCTGGCTCACAGGCCACTACAGGCCTCAGCCAGGACCAGTGATTCATAGAGATTCACTTAGTATGAATCAGCTCCCGTTGCCAGGCAAGGGGCTGAGGCATAGGACAGACTCACAGATAAACATAGAAGCCCAATTAGTAAAATTTAAATCCTTCTCAGAGCCACTTCTCAGTGGTCTCCAACAAAAATGAAAGTATATGCTCATTCAAAAACTTTTAACGAAAGAGTTCATAAGAACTTGGCCTGTGGTAATCTAAACTGGAATTAACTCAAAATGGCCAAAGAGGTAAACAACCTGTAATATAGCTGTATAATGAAGTCCTACTCAGCAATAGAAAATAAATGAGCAATATTTCATTGATGCAGCACCAAGTATAAAACTCAAAATAATTGTCCCATGCAAAAGAAGTCAGAGGAGCAGTGATATATTACACACTGTATGATTCCGTTTACACAAGTTTAGAAAATTCTAAATAAGTTATAATAACAGGTTGCAGATCCATCAGAGGTTTTTGTGGAAGATGCGGCTCAGAAAACACATGGGACAGAGGCTTTACAATAAAAATTCAGAAGTTCCAACATGGCCCTTAGCTGTAATTGGTTCTGTTCACTTTATCGATTGTGACAACTCCATGAATGTATCTGTCTCTCAAAATGTCAAATTCTATCCTTTTGAGAGCCATGTCACTTAACTAATATAATTATATCTCCATATAATCATTTTAACAAACCCATTTTGCAGATGATGGATAGTTGCTTAAATTGCTAACCTATAAAAATCTTTCCTACTGCCTCTGGAACTTTGAAATTTGTTCTCTACATAACATTAAGAAAAATTTTAAAAAATACAATTGGTTTAGTTATGAAGTCCATCTCCTCTTTCTTCACAATGATGAGAAAAATGTCTCTTACATTTAAATCCTAGAGAACTTATTGTTTTCACTCTTAAGTATTTAAAATCTCTATTGTTAAAAATACTGATGTTTGTGTCTTACAACCTAAATAGATATATACATGAGAAAGAACAAGGACAATGAGTTAAATATTTTTAAAAGTCTCACAACTTGAAAATCTTACTGTAATCAGTATGTATCCAATATATATTTTGAAGTAATGTGTATGACCTGACTAACTGAATATGTTCCATTTAGTTTATATTATATTGTTACACCCAACACATTATGATTAAATGAACATGAGCTGAGAAGCATATATCAATTCATGCTCCTTACAGTAATGTGTACTGGTGATATGACCTGGGATTTAATTTGCTTGTCTCAGACATACTAAATGAAGCCCTCTATTTAAGTGCCTGCAATATTGCTTCTCACAAAAGTTATTGGCAAAGTATAAATTTATTTCCCTTGCTTTCTCCAAGGTTAGGATGCATATTACATTAAATAATTTAAGTAAAGTACCTAGTACAAACATTACAAATCTTCTAAACTGGTAACTTATATCATTATTGTTATTGCTATATAACAATGTCCTAATCTAATTAAATATCATTATACTATAAAGTAATAACCTTAGGAGACTAATTTTCAATTCCTGAAGTGCCAGTATACTGCTGGGAAATTTGATCAATTTTAGCAAATTAGCTGTATCTTAATGACACTAAATTAGTAAATGATTTTACCAAACTAATCAATCAACGGTGTTTGTTGCTTTTGTATTATTTGTATAGTTCTTGGGACAGACAATTTTTCCACCTGTGTTATTTGCTTTTGTGAAAGCAGTAGAGAACTGTAGATGTCCACGTTAAAAGTTTTGAAAATTATTTTTAAGAATATACTTGCAATGTCATAGAATTAATTTTTGCCATTGTAAGGTCTTTGAAGACAACTCCAGGATTTTCTTAATCAGTTCTAGAAACAGTCATGATAAGATGAAAAATATCAGAAGCTGATATTTTTTAATGATCAAAATCTCTTAAGTGATATCTTTAAAACTTTGCTAGAAATCTATCATTTTAACCTAAAAGTTGTTTCAAAACTAGTCCCAGAATTAATTTAAGATGAAGAATGTATGATTACTTATTTTGTGGGAGTTTTTAAAGACAGTGTCAGCCAATTTTATTTTTGCTTTAGAATTTTTGACCCACATATCTAAATAACTTTCTGCTTTTTGTTAGTGTGTGCTTGCAGTACAACGTGAGACACTCATCACGGGGAGTTGTAAGTGCACATATCCATCTGACTACCTTTTTTTTTTTTTTTTTTTTTGGTGACTTCCCCACAACCCCTTTCCTTCAAACTGTCACCTCCACATTAGCAAAAGCTATATTTCCATTTTTCTCTTCAACTTTTGTTTTTCCTTTAAATCTCTTTTTCTTTAGTGTCCATTTCTTATCTGTTGTGCCTCTTCCTATTTGAAAAGTTCTTCCTACTTCCTAATAACTATGCGCTAGTTTGATCCTTATTTATATTTTGAGCTTCACACATAAGAAAAACAATACAACAATTACACTGATGTGTCTGATTTATTTCGCTTAAGATTATGGTCTTGAGGTACATCTATTATTTAAGAATGCTACACGTTTATCATTCTTTAGGCACAGTAGTACTCTATTGTGGGTAAACACCACATTTTTTTTATCCATTAATCTGTTGAAAGAGACATGTTGCCAAGAGTTAACTATAATAAACTATACTACTATAGATGTGGGTATGCAAATATCATTGTATTGTGATAGCTTTAACTGTTTCAGGAAGATAGCTTGATGGACAATCGCTGTCTCCAATGGAACCTCTAGTTTTAGTTTTCTAAGGAATCTCCGTAAGAATTTCAACAGTGACCACACCAGTTTATATTCCTTCCAGCAGTGGAGAAAGATTTCTGTTTTCCCCACAACTTTGTTAGTATTTGTTTGTTATTCATTTTTTATTGTTTATTTATTTATTTATTTATGGTAGCAATTCTTGCTGAAGTGAAATGGAATCTCAGTGCTGTTTTAATTTGCATTCCTCAAATGGCCAGAGATGTTAAGCATTTTTCATGTATTTCTTAAACTACATTTTAGATGCCCACTTTTGGACTGGATTTTTATATCAGGAGAATATAATTTTTTAGAGTTCTTTATATATTCTAGATATTAGTTCTTTGCCTGTGGAGTAGCTGGAAAAAAAATTTCGCATCATGTGGGTTGTCTCTTCATTCTGTTGGTAGATTCTTTATTATACAGAGGCTTTATTTGATGTGATTCAGCTTGTTATCTCTAATATTCCTTCTGCAAATGGGGATTTGTTCAGAAAGTTTTTGTTTAGATCTATGTCTTCAAGAGTTTTACCTATTTGGTCTTCTGACAGATTGTTTCTATTTTAATACATAGATCCACTATTATTTTATTTAGTGCCTGTTTGAAAATACAGGTAATATTACATTTGTGGCACATGGACCACCAGGTTTGCAGCACCATTTGTTCGAGAGGATATGTTCCTTCCTGTGACATATGTTTGGCTTCTTTGTCAAAGATAAGGTAGATGAGTGTGCCTAGAGTTGTTTCTGCACCTTCTATTTGTTCTATTGATCCACAAGTCTTTTTTTTTTTTCCTCTTTTTTCTCCCAAAGAATGCTGGCCATTATCACCATAGTTTTGTAGCATATCTCCAATCAGGGATTTTGATGACCTCGGCATTGCCCGTGTTCCTCAGAATTACTTTCACTTTTATATGTCTCTTCTGTTTCCATGGATATTGTAGGATTGTTTTCTGTTTTCTATGAGAAATATTATTGGTATTTTGACTGTGATTGCATTAAAAGTATACATTTGGAAATGTGGCCATTTTGACTATATTGGTTCCATCTATTCAAGAACAGAGAATATGGTTCTTTTTCTGATATACTCCTTGTTCAGAGTATTGTATTTTTCATTTTAAAGTCCTTTCACTTCTTTAGTTAGGTTAATTCATGTGCATTTCATTTTTCTTAATGCTTTTGTCAAAGATGATGTCTTCCTAGTTGTTTTCTTGGTGAGTTTGTTTTGTTGTACAAGAATGCTGTCGATTTTTGTGTGTTGACTTTGCATCCTGCTAAGCCACCAAATTTATTTATTAACTCTAGGAGTCTTTGGTGCAATTTTTGAAGTCTTTTATGAAGGGTATCATTTCATCACCAAATAATAGTAATTTAACTTCTTCCTTTCCTATCCATATTCCTTTTATTTCATTCTCTTGTCCTTCTGGCTAATGTTTCCAGAACTATGTTGAACAGGAATAGTGATGAGGGCATCTTAGCCTTCCTCCTGATTTTTAGCATTACAACCTTCAGTGTTTTCTCCATTTACTATGATGTTGGCCATTAATTTGTCATAGATGGCTCTCATTAGACTGCAATTGACCTCCTTTTCCTATTTTCTGTAAGGTGCTTTTTAAATTATGAATGGATGTTGGGTTTTGTTAAAGGCTTTTTCTGTATCTATCAAGATGATCTTGTGTTTTTTCTACTAGCTTCTATTTATGCAGCGGACTACATATATTGCTTTATATTTGTTGTTCCATCCATGCATCTCTGGAATAAAATGTAGTTCTTCTTGATGTACACTTTTTATGACGATTTGCTGCATTCTGCATGACAGAATCGTATTGAGAATTTTTGCCTCTATTCATGAGGGAAATTTGCCTGCACTTCTCTTTTTTAGTAGAGCTCTTTTGTGATTTTAGTGTCAGGATAATTCTTGCTTCCAGAAATGACTTTGGGATTACTACTTCCCTTTTTATACCCTTTAAAAAGATTGAGGATGATCTGCAATAGATCTGCACTAAAGTTTTTGAAGAATTGACGGTGAATCTCATGGGGCCTTAATTGGTAGCTTTATTTTTAATTACTTCTTTAATTTCATTTATTGATATTAACTTATTCAAGATGTTTGTATCTTCTTGATTCAGCTTTGGTGTTTGTATGTTCTTGGGAATTTCCTTTCCTTCTGACTTTTCCAAGTTATTAGGGTACAGATTCTCAAGTAGTTGCCAATAATCCTCTGGATTTCTGGAGACCGTTGTGATTTCACCCTTCTCATTTCTAATTGCGTGGATTTGGGTCTTTTCTTTCCTTACTTTCATGATATTCACTAAGTTTTTTTTTTTTTTTTAGGATTTTTGCTTAATCTTTCAATGAACTAATAATTCATTACTTTGTTTTTCTTAGTCTCAGTTGCATTAATTTCTTGATGATCTTCGTAATTCTCTTCCTCGTACTAGCTTTGGGTTTGGATCATTCTTGTTTTTATAGAACTTTGAGGTGGATCATCAGATTATTGCCTTTATTTTAAAGAAAAAAATCCAATGAAAACAGTAGCACAAATTTTCAAAACAAGATAATGAGAGAGTAACAATGGTTAGTACAATGTGTATTGTTAGCTTCAAAGTAGTCGCTCATATTACTAGATACAGGCATGAAAATTAGATCAAATAATATAAATACAAATTTTTCAATGAACTCATAGCAATTAATGGTATAACTATCTTAACTACTATACATACATACATATATATTTCCTTTTCCCTTATTTTCTTCTTTCCTCCATCCCAGGCCCTGATTTTTTGGACAGTTTCTTCCCAATTCACAATATCTATTGTACAGTTTGGATCTTATTAATCCTTCAGCTTCTTACACTAGGAAGACAATATATTGTTTATTTATCTGACTTGTTCTGTTTTTCTAATATAAGAATTCACTACCATGAATTTCTCTCTTAGGACTGCTTTCATTATACCCCATAAGTTCTGGTATATCCTATTGGCATCATTTAATTGTAGGAGGCATCTAATTTCGACTTTAATTTTATATGTGACCTACTGATTGTTCAAGAGAGTACTGTTTAATTTTAGCATGTTTGCATCATTTCTGTGGTGTCTTTTGCCTCTGACTTCTAGTTTCACTGAAACTAGAAGTTATGATCTGATAAGATACATAGGATAATTTGAATTATACTGCATTTAATTAAGCATGCTCAATGGATTTGTATGTGGTCTTTTTTTGACTGCATGTGCTGCTGAGAAGACTGTACATTCAGTTTAGGAGTGGAACACTGTAGATATCTATTAAGTTCATTTATTCAAAGGTTTGATTTGACTGTGATATTTCTTTGTTAATTTCTTCTTTACCTCATCTGTCCATTTATGAGAGTGGGTATTGGGGTTGCCCATTACTATTGTATTGGTGTTTTCTGATTTATCATGATCATTAGTGTTTGCTTTATTAAACTGGGTATTAAGTTAGCATTTGCTTTATTGAGTTGTATATTTGTGCATTATATATTTATGATAGTTATCTCTTCTTTTTGAATAGTTTTCATAAGAACCTAGTATGTATTATTTTCCTGGCCTCTTCTAATCAATCTTGGTTTAAAAATCCAATTTGTCTGCAATTAGGATAGTTACTCTTGATTTTTTCCCAGGTTTCTATGGCATGGAGTATTGTCTTCCATGTTTTAACTTTCTTATGATATTTGTAAGGTGCCTTTCATTAGTTCACCACAATGCATAAGCCCTGCCTTCTGGGTCTGACACTGTCTTCTCATTGGTTGGTTCTGCTACATATGTTTTCAATAAAGCTTTTAATCTTCTGGATTTTTTTCTGAAACAATTTTATAGACTCTATTGTTTGTTTCTCTTTCTTTAACCCCTCTAGTTTTTTTATTAGGATTTTTACTGTTTGCTAATCATTTGGATCATTAACTGTGAAAGAGTTTTCAGTGCAATGAAAGAGAGAATATAAAGTAAAAAATAGCCTTTATTCTAAGGATTTATGTGGAGAGGACTCCATGACCGCCAGGGCCTCTATGTCCACAAGTACAGAGAATGTCTTACCTGAGACCTCCAGTGGGACTTGGGGCCCTGAGAAGAACACATTAATGGAGGGTTGTGGACACCAAGCCCCATCAGTCTTCAGCAGCAAGTCTGAGTCAATCAGTCAGCGATGAATCTGGTGGTGATGAGTTCTCCTATGAAGGCAAGTTAGAGGATGGCTTATCTGTTCTCTCGCAGCTAGGACAGTCACTCTTCCAATGGCCCTTGAGACTGTAATAGGGACAAGGTCACAGAAGAATGCCAGGATTGGGGCACTGTCTTGCCCAGTGTCCTCCTTTGTTGTACCTGAAGCATGGTCTGAGAGGGGCTCAGGCAGCTCCACCTTGTGCTGGTTTACCTGTCTCAGCGGTCTGTCACTGCTAAAAGATTAGATTGTCATTTTTCCTTTTGATTATTATTTCTGTTGTTGAAAATGTGAAAAGCCACATTCAGAAGGTCTCCCTGTGGGGTTTGAGGGCCAAATATAGCCTTTTGTCTTGGGGTCTGTCCCACAGTGGAAGGTATATGTCTCCCCCATAGTCACAGACATCTGGTTTTTATGTTGGGTAGGTGTATAGCTTTAAGTCTGAAGGAGAAAAAGGCAAAGAATCAAGTATGCAGGAGTCAAATAATATAATCAGCAGGGTACTTATGATTATAACTTTAGCAATGGCTCCCCATAGGGAGGATAAGGATAAGGTCCAGGGAATTTTAGAAACTGACATGTCATTCATTTGTCATACACACATTTAGGTTTCACAATTGTATAAATACCTCTTATGCTGTTAGAATGTCTAATGTCATCTGATTTTTTGGAGGATGACCTGTTTTATTAATTTTACCTTTTTATTTAGGAGAGAGATCAGCTGCAATGTCATTTAATGCCAGTTGAGAATAGTTAATTATGGCTCCAAAGTGTGTCATATAAACTTTTTCTGGAAAAGGTCTGATGGATCCCAGCAAAAGGAGTCCAAAAAGAATTTATAATTATCTCTTACCTTTAGTTGTTGAACATCTGGAAGATTGAGTCTATTGACCATAGGTATTTTAACATTTGAGCACTGAAGAAATTTGTGACATTGTTTGGACTGCTCACTATTTAAGTATAACACATACGTTACATAAATATGTGTTTAAAAATTATCATTTGACTGGTGACTTTGTGTTGTCTGACCTGAATCGCCTGGATGGAACACAAGAAAAAGGCAGACATTTAAATCTGAAAGAAAACACTTGTCATCATAAACAATCCCAATTTTATATTTGAAGGCATGAATATACCATCAGATCAGCAACAAGAATTGTCTTAGTCATATGAACTTTAGATAAAGTGTCTCCCATAAGGCTATGGAGATTATTGGGGCCTCCAATTAATGAACAAGAGCTGGTTAAAGTTACCAGGTGGCCACTTTCTTGTTTATCAGTTGAAGTCCTATCCAATGTCTCCTCACTCCAAGGGATTTTGCTTAACCAATTTTAGCATCATTTTGACCAGCTGGCAACCTAGGTGGAAGCATGTTTTTTTTTTTGTTTTTTTTTTTTTTTTAAATCTATAACCCAAATAAACCTTGATTAAATGATCTTTTAAATATAAAAGGAGAGGAAAAGTTGTTGAGTTCAAATAAATGGAAACAGCTGTTTACAAAACAGGCAAATGGACAGACAACAGATATATAGACTGACAATCATCTTATAAAATCAGAGTGCACTCAAATATGTTTGGACAATTTGAACTATAATTAGAGATTGAGTCTGAGAAGGCTGTGGAATAGAGGGCCAGTGAGCGGCCAACCATCTGGCAGGCATTTATGGGCAATTACAGATGATTGGCTATAAAACAGCTGCTCATCAACATGTGACAAGGAAACACAGGCTGTTGGTTGGTCACTGTGTGACCTCCAGCAGCCTAGCTGGTGCTGATCACATGAGCGACCACAAGGGGGCGGCCATTGATCCTGAGACCTGTCACACCTTGTCATGTGTTGCAGGGACCCAAGATGGTGGCTGTCCTCCACGCGAGCTGCAGCAACATGGCTGCTGACAACCATGTGGCCTGCCAAAAGGCTGGAATGCCTGAGACTACATATGGTGAGCTGTAAAGACAGGAGCTGTATCATCTAAACGGGTCTGAATGGGAGGGGGAGAGATCCTGGAGGAGCAAAGTGAGTCAGAAGTATTTGGGCCATCATAGAAGACAGAGTGACAGAAAGACAAGTCCTTAAATTGAAAAGGCCTAAAAATGAAGGATTTTTGCCAACTTGCTGCCACTGTGACAAAAGCATAAATAAAAGATCAGCTTTTTGGTTTTTATAGCCTTCTAAAGGCCAAGAGCACCAAGGTTATGAACCAGGCACCCAGAGGTGTGTTTTTCAAGGGACAAAAAGTAGTCCCTATGACCAACTTATAAGTGAACTGAGAGAACACCTTCGCCTAAGAACGTAAGAGCTTTAGCTCTCTCCTAAAGAATGTGGAAGCTGTTCGGGGTCACACTTAACAAAAGAGGTCATCACCTATTTTGAAAGTGTGACCTGGAAAGTCCCACCACCCATTCTCCTTGGCCCGGTCACCAAAGAGTACTGGGCAGGGTCCCAGGGAACAAAAATATCGGGCTTGCTTCAAGCCGTACAGCCTAAGGAGTGTGAGAACTGGCATCCCTGTTCAGGTTGGCAGGATGGGTTTTCTGTCGCAAGCTTTCTAAGGAATGGAAACAGAAAATCCTGCATGGCAGCTCACCTGTGTGGAGTGAGGAAGGTTGCTGTTGCATGTGGATTAGTGGTGGCAAATAAGCAGTCCCAGAGGAAGAAAAAGGTCATTCTTAGTCAGGGGGACTCAAACTGGGAGGGATTCACTGTGCCATCTGAGTCACAGGGCCACTATTATGAGAGTTTTCAGCATAACGAAAGAGACAATATAAAGCAGCCTTTCTTCCAAGGACATGGAGAGAATTCCATGACCGCTGGGGCCTGGCTTTCTCTGCTGGAAACATATAATTTTCAACTGGAGTGGCGGTTAGGGTGGGCATTGCAGATGTGCAAGTGGC
Organism: Cavia porcellus; assembly: GCF_034190915.1. NCBI lineage: Eukaryota > Metazoa > Chordata > Mammalia > Rodentia > Caviidae > Cavia > Cavia porcellus. The sequence continues at coordinate 40,284,697 of NW_026947513.1, read as the reverse complement.
TGATTGGAGCTTTCTTTGCTCCCGAACAGGAGGAGGAGTTGTAATTAAGGCTGGGGAAGAAGAAGGAAGTGGTAGGCATTCCCACTTGGCCTTCTGCCTCATTAGACCACCGCCATAATTTCTATTCAAGCAAGAACCTTTCAATCTCTACTTTGAATTCACCAAGCATTCATTTATCTATTTTGTTACCTCCACTGCAATCATTTCAAACATGGCAACTTTGTGAGTTTTGATTCCTTTTCCCTTAACTCCCCCTGGATTTAAACAGGGAAGTTGCGAGTTTGGGGAGGCATTTTGCTTCTTAGTTTTGTTGTTTTCTATTCATTTTCTGTTTTGAGGCTTGCAGATTGTTTATTATGGTTAGCTTTATAGCTAGTATTGAAACCTCTAGGTAATGTCTACTTTTCAGAAATATTTTCTAGGTTTAACTATCTACTGACCCTTGTGTTGGTCCCAGGACCCTACCACCTCCACTTATTATGGAAGGGAGGTTGCAGTCTATTTGGCCACATTCTGGGAATAGGCTGCAGTATTGTTTAGGACCTCAGGCAATATAAACATTGACATACAGAGAGAACTAATGGACAGCAACAGCTGTGCCTCCTTGGCTAAAGTAACAAAATCATCAACAGCAATAGCACCAAATACAAACTGAATAATTACAAACCCTAAGAGCACTGTACCAACTTTAGCTATGGAAATGACATTTATAGTTTTAGTACAAGCTCTGAGGCAAATTAGATATTGATATATATAGTAAATAGCTACTCAGTAGAGTAAATTTACTTACATTAACAATTGAAAAGTGTTCAACCATAGTAAGATATAGTTAACTAAATACACATTCAGAAAAGTTAATGGTTACATAAATAAGTATACAGATTGTGGGATATGGTAGGATGATAGAATTTGAAATTTTCAAAATAGAACTTGAAAATTAAGAAATGAAGAAAGGGAAGAAGATGATAAAAGGGAAATAAAATACACCCTCAAGCAGTTAAAAATTAATAGTATTAGATAACAGTAATAGAAAAAATACTAAGAAAACGATAAATAATAAGGAATAGTGATTAAACCACATGAAAAAAGGAAAAAATGGCAAGGAAACAAATTGAAAAAGATGGTGAGAAAAAGAAACAGATTCTAGAACAGAAGAACCTAATTAATCTAATAAAAATAATATTAGCAAAGAAGGTTAGGAATATGAGTGATAAAATGCAAACTCACCCCAAAATAGAAAAGAAAATAAAAATTTTAAAAATACTAATAGAGGAGGAAAAAATGGGCAAAAGAAAGGAGAAAAAGAAGGAAAAACATTTCTATGTATTTTCAGATGAGGGTTTTTCTTCCAGAGCTTGCCCAATAGAATTTGATCATTATCATCTGAGGAGCTCAGGACCTTGGTGAGAATGGCTGTGGTTCACTTTGGGGGAGACATGGTCATTACATCGAGCATTGCTTCCTGGCTCTGGAGGAGAAGATGTATGCTGTTTGATCGGCAGGCGAAGCTTGTCATACTGGCTTTCTGGCAGGTACTCAATTGTTTTTGTCAGAGGAGCTGGAGACCTCCTTGTTGCTGAGGATGACTGTGATACTTTTCAGGGCAGCCCTGGTCCTTATTATCAACATGGTTTCTTGGCTCCACTATAGAACCCTCAACTTATTGGCACAGATACTTCACCCCACTGGCATAGACTTTGTAGCTTCTACCACTGACTTTTGAGCCTTCCCAGCATAAATCCATAAAAGAGAAAGGCATGAGTCCCTCTTATGGGCTCCACACCTCATGTTGGACTTGTTAGAGGCACTGTCATGGGCTCTAGGTCTTCATCTGGACTCACGTAGGACACTACTGTGGACCTAGACCTTTGGCTGAATATTCTAGGTCTTTAGTGTTATAAACAGATTTCTTGCACTTTCTTGTGTTTAACTGTGGGTGACCATTATAAAATAATATTATAAATTCTGTGTTCTGATCAAAAATTTTCTCCTCACAACCCCTGACTACAACAGCATGTATTTATTAATTTATAAGAAGATAAATTTAGATTAATTCATTTGAAAAAAATATAATATTAAAAAACTGATGGATTTAAATTGTAAAATATTTATCACCTTTAATTGACTAAAAGCAAATCAATTTAATTCCATATGCATTTGATTAATATGTTCTTTATTATGCCTTGTTTTGGTACTACTCACAAAAGCTGCAATTTCCATAGATTAAATGTAAGTAAAGTTGAAGAAAGGAAAAATGTTATGATGAATTTTTGCCCCCTGCAATCTAGAATTCTAGTATGTACAGAACAAAAATATTTGTATGAGAAATGTGGATGCACTTAAAAATTAAATGGGAAAAGTGGTCTTCAAATTTTAAATCTGGTGTGGCTTAAGAATGCACTCATTAACTTTCCTGTCATTAACCCTGATGTTCATCTTGTACTGGATACGAGGTGAGCCTGTAGCATCTGCTTCTACTTCCAGGGTATGAACAGCATGTATTCAATAATTTAAATAGAACTTGGATGTTATTAATAACAAAGATGCTTCATTTTCATAGTTTTATATTCCACTCAAAATTTTGGAATAATAGTCTTTGACATGGTAGATAAGACTATAAAATGACTCTTCCAGAACAGAAGATGTATGTTATAAATTGAATGTACATTACAAATATAAAAAAACAAATCTTTTACTTACCTGAAAAAGTAAAAGATAACAAATTAAGGTAAACAAGGCTGAAATATCAGGGCCAGACTAATTTTCAAAAGAAGTTTGGTGTCATTAAAAGTGAAGTAATGGAAAAGAATTCATGCTGGACTATAAGTGCCATATGATTATCCTTGCATTCTGTGTAAAAACAAAGAGCATGAATGAATCCCTCTATGTCACTCATCCTAAAGAACTGGTACAGTCCAATGGTAAGAACAAAAACATCAGCAAAATCTTGATCACCATGTGTAATAGTACTGGAAACAGAACATCTGTTAGTTTTCCTAAATGTAATTTACTTTCCTTATGTTACATAGTACTAAGGTTTGTTTTAACTAAAGAAGATCCAGAGGAGAATACTGTATGTTTTGAAGAAAGAGAATTTAAGGAGTGAATTAGTAAAGAAAAAAATAAATTGTTACTATAATATTTAATGTTACTCTAATATTAAAATGTTACGGTAATATCCTCAGTTCTGATAATTAAGGCTAAGAAAGTAGACACCATTAACCCACAAATAGATTGCATATAAGAAATATCATGAAGTACTAGAGAAAAAAACACGAACAGTCATATATTAGTGATAGCATATAATTTATGTTTTATATCTCTTACGTATATCATTGTATTTGTGATTTTTCCTTCTCATAAAAAGAGCTTACAATAGACACACACATACTATATGAGATTGAACTCAAGGTCTTTATATGGATCTACAGCCTAAGTCCTTTTGACTTTTTTTTTTTTTTTTTTTTTTTTTTTTTTTTTGAGGCAAGGTCTTGCTAATTCTGTTACTCAGCCAGGACTAGAATTTATGATCCTCCTGGTTCAGCCTCCCAGAATACTGGGATTATAGGCATGCACCATCACATTCAATTTAAAATCCATTCATCCTAGCTACAGAACCTGAGCTTTTAGCCATTTTTTGGTCATATATATGCCATATGGCATACACATATAATATGTAAAGCTAGATATATCCATATATAAGAAAATATTTGTTATATTTATTGTGTTCAGATTAAACCTAGGACACCCAAATGCTGGGCAAGTATTTTAACACTGAGCTCCATCTCCCACCCTTTCTGGATTACTTTCATCTCTTTGGATACAGAATGTTATGCCACTGTTTGCATAAAACCCTTGAAAGAACATGAAGCTTAAGACTTGTGCTTTGACCTATGTATCTGTTACTTATATAAAGAGTCTTCTGAAGCTGATTTGATATATAAGAATAATACAAAAGGAAAACAAAAGAATAGTCCAACAAGAATAAATCTTTAATTCCTGGAGTCATCAGAAATAAAATACAGAACCCAGAACATTTATGTTTGGATATCGTACACAAAATTAGCTCAAGAAATTACTGAACTACACCAGTGAAAACAATGCAATAATATAAAAAGAATATGTTCTTATAGATGGCAGCATAAGTTCTCTGCTATTTTACTCCTTTTGAATTCTTGTCTGATCCAGTCATTTTTCCTAATTCATAAGTGTTTTTATCTTTTAAATGAGAAAAGACACTCATTGTGAACAACACAAACCTGTAAAACATGCTAATAAAATATTTACAATATAAGAAGAAATTTTATGTCTTGGAATGTATATTAATGTTTTTAATTGAGGGGTTTACCTATAAATTATAAAATTATATTAACTCCCACTTTGAGTAATTTTTAGCAGGCCAATACTCTTAATATAAATAGTATGAAAAAGTTTTCATAATTTTTAAATTTTTTAAAATTTTATTTTAAAGAGAAAAAATGAAATAGATCAAGAAGCACACAAATATAAAACCAACAAAAACAAAATGACAAAAAAGAACAAACAATAGCTATATAGGTTTTCAAAGCAAGATGACAGGAATAGCTATAGTATAACAATAGCTGTTATACTGCATATTATCTTCAAAATAGTTGCTCAGATACAGGAATAAAATAAAACAGTAAAACTGAACAAAATATTGGATTTCAAAAATAAGACACAAAGACATCCCTCGCACTTATGCCGCTGAGCTAAATCCCCAGCCCCTGTAATGCGTATTGTTATCCTCCAAATCGATGCTCATCCTACCAGCTTTAGGCCTGTAAAGTCAATCAAACAATACAAGCATTATATTGTATACTGTGTCAACTTGATAAGTCTAGAAACTTAACTGAAGGATTCAGCAGCCCTACACTCTGGGGTGTAGAGAGCAAGACTTGACCATTCTAGGATATTGTTCATTCTGTCAATCTGAAAAGGTCAAAAGTTTGAGCAATTCAGCAGGCCAGATCCCTTAGTTTGTAAAGACCTCAGCCTATGCAAGAGGAGGGCACCCAGATGGCATGATTGCCACATCCACCCACAGGGAGCACCCTCATACAATGAAAGGCAAATGAGGAGGGACTGATTCCTGCTTTGTTGGAGGAGCTCCAGTCTTTGCTTTCAGCTTGGACTTTGTCCCCTGGATTCTGGCACAGACTATTCAGCTTCCACCAGAGACTCTTTAGCTTTCTTTGTAGACTCTTTGGCCTTCCATCATAGATTCTTCAGTGTTCTGTCGCAGACCCATTGGCCTCTTGATACAGACTTGCTCAGGACACTGCTGCAAGCTCCAGCCCTTCGGCTGAACCCTTCAGCCTCCAGCATGCTGACACCCCCTGCATGCTCCCTCATCCGACTTTGTGGCTGACCATTGTAGCCAGTCTTGTGATTTCTTATACATTTGTGTATCTTATTTTATATTTGCTTCTATGGAGAACACTAACTGATCCAAGTATTAAGTTATTTATCTTTTACTTTAACTACTCTCCTGTTAGCCTTTTCTGAATTCTAGCTCATGCACTGGCTGGCTCATGAGGAGGCAAGCTTTGGCTTCTTGATTCACTTCTCATTTCTCATGGTGGTTGCCCTGACTTATGGGAAGCGTTCATAAATTTTAAGAATCTTATTTAAAGTTTTCAGAGTATTCTGTAAGAATTAAATATTAAATGATCTAATATTCCTGAAACAAAAGAACTATATTATGAAAACTGATGCTATCCATCCATTTTTCCCCCAAAGGTGTTGCTGTTCTGTGTGCTATGGCAAGTAGTTGTCAAATTATGCCTAAAACTGTCACTCAGTGCCATTTAAAAAACACTAAACACCTCCAATGTCATTCAGCTCATGAAACAGTAAACAGTTATGACACGAAAATGCTGAAACTTTAGAGGTTCCAGTCTCCAGATGTTCACCAGGTCTGCAGTCATTTAGAATCACTGACTGGGATGCAAACCTGGAAAGAAGGGCTGGAAACTGGATATGCATGTGTCATGATCAGGGATGGAAGCCCCAAGATCTTTCATTTCTGTGAAGAAAGAGACCCACAGGCTTGCAATCAGCAGACTGGGATGGCTCTACACCAAGAACAGGAGTGCAGGGCAGAGCAGTTTAGCTTCACTACAACTGCAACCCAGTCTCAACCAGGATTTCTAGAAGGATTACTTTCACTAAGTAAGAAAGGGGAATCGGTTCTTATGAGAAATGCCATCTGGAGCCCTTGCAATGCTTTTTCTCACATTTTTGTAATATGATCCAGCATCGCAAGATACTAGAAAAGGTAGAAGCAGAATGTGATGTATAATTGAAAAGGCAGATGGTGGCAGTGGAACCTTGCCTGATTTGGATGTTGGTTAGCAGACAGCTTCTTCTAAGTAAGTTATTGATAGGTTTGAAACAAGACAGAAAAAGTGGAGAAATCAGCAAAAATGTGGAAATAATTAAAACAAAGTGGAGTTAAAAAGCTCTAAAAAAGTAACTAATGTAGTGAAATTAGTTAGCACTAGGCATTACGCAGAACCACACAAGATTATCGAACTTGCAACCCTCAAAGTAAAGCATAGAAAGTAAGAATAAAGGAGACAGTAGAGAAAATAAAAGTACATTCATTAAACTTTAAAAATCAGAGAAAACAAATACATGTTTAAAGTATTAGTGATAACTAATAGCTTGTTCATCAGCAAAACAATGGAATCTGAGAGTGGACTGATCTCTTTTTTAAAAATTTATTTATTTACTTTTTAACACAGGGCCTTGCTATATGTCCCGACTGGCTGAACTCATAGCATGGGAATATCAACCCTCATGTGGAAACTGAACAGAATAAGTCAACGAGAGGATTTAGGGAAGGACAGCACAGAGGGCATCTTATCCTCTCCCTTCCTGGAAGGGGCGGTGATGGGCAGAAGGCTGAGATGGGGGAAGAAAGGGGGGGAGCAGGAAATAAAATGATTGAAACTGCTTTCTTTTAGAGAGAGAGAAAGTGAAGAAGAGAGAATGAGAGAGAGAGCAGTGCACACATATTTTGGGATAAAAAAAGTACAAAATTGAAAAATACTTAAAATATCAATGAAGTAGGACTTCAGGCCAAGTACAAAAACCAGGAATGACAAAACAAACAAACAGAAAAGGTATGAAAACCTATGGAGAATGACATTAAAGAGAAGCCAACTTTTCCCCCCAAAGTTGTAAGCTTTCTGAGAAGTACTGAGATGGCTGTGTGTGTGTGTGTGTGTGTGTGTGTGTGTGTGTGTGCGCATGTGTATAGGAACAAAATCATTTGCTTGTTATTGTCACAGTGAGTTTGATAACCACTTTCTTCATCTTTGCATGTACAGAATAACCCATGTGCTTCTGCTGAGCTGCAGGAGCCCCAAGGCCAGCACATTACAGCAGCAAGGAGAGGTGTGAATCTGTGCCTCGGAGACTTTCTAATCTACATTAAACCTTTAAAAATATACCTGCAGGATTCGATAAATAACATAAACCAGTTTAATCAGTGGAAATAATCAGAAACTCTAATTACTATCAATGAAAAATTATTTGAAACTTGCAGATTAAGAACTTTGAACCAGGGAAATAATTTTTCTCTTCTGATGAAAATATTGAGAAAAATGAAAATGTTGAGAAAAATTTAGAACTAGTATTCATGCTCACTTGTGATAGCCTTGCCAAGATTTTCTAGAAGAATCACTGTAACTCAATTAATGTCTGTCTGGTTTCACATGCAATATTTTTAATTCTTTACTTTCTTCTTGTTTTAAAATAAACCTTCAGTTTAATTGAGACATATTAAGTTACACATGTTTATCTTCTTAGTAGATAAACCAAATTACTATGAATTCTGAGTAGTTTCATGCATAAGGTTTGAATTTGGTTTGCGTTGCTAATCTTCAGACCTTAAGCAGGTCCCTGGATCACTGGTCCCCACACCACTATGTTGGTTCTACTCCTTGTTTACAATATTTGCCTTGGTGAAAATTCCCAACTGATTTGTTTGCACATTAAGGTTTCAAACATAATTATGTTTTGTTCTCTGTTTTAAATTGTACTGGATTTATGTAACTACATAACAAACTGCATCAGGCTTATTATATTAAAACAGCTGGAGCCTGTGCCCTGGTGATGCTTCGGTTCAGGGGTAGACTGTGGTGTACCTCTAGGAACCTCTTTAAGGGCTTCTACACCTCATGCTGTTGTTGGCCCAATTCATTTGCACAGAGCAGCAGAACTCATTCATGGGGGAAGCCTCCTTGTTGCTGTACACTAGCAAAAAGAGCTTCATTATTGCTTGTTATGTTTGTGTTATGCCAAAGTACCTGTAATACCGCCTACTGTTCTGTATGCATCTCCCCCCACCTGGGTGACCTAATTGATATGTTAATCAATGGTCTCCTCTGTAAAAAATTGTAAATGCCTGGGAACCTAGCCCAATTGATATGTTAACCATTGTTGCCTTCTACAAATTGACTCAGCCTGCAGGTAAGTCTACAGAGACCCTAGAGGGGGAGTGGGGATGAAAAGGGAACAAGAGACACAAGGAGCGGAGACAAGTTGAGGAATTCCAATCAAGTCTCCTTTATTCACAGAAGGAATAACAAATATATAGGGTATTGGGGAGGAGGGATTTGGGTGCTGAGACATCAGCAGGTAACTTCGCAACAGTGGCAAGACCAAGGTTTAATAGGTCAGTTCAGATTTCCAACTAATAAGGTGGGCTGATTAACATAATTCCTGAACAGGCCAAACAAGCTAGGTAGACAAGGTGCTGCTTAACTACCAAACTTAACTCCTAGAGGGAGTTAAGGTGGTGCGGCCTGCAGATGTAGGGTGGCAGCCAATTACAGGGCTTCCCACAACAAATAACATGTGTGGTGCTAAAATAAGATAACAAAAGATAGTTAATTACTGCTAGACTACTCTGTCCTCTGCTAAGGAAAACAAAGGTTTTCCTCATTTCCTTAGCAGATTTCTTGATCCACGCCCATAACCCCTTACTTTGTAAATTGTGATATGTACATAAAGGCTGCAAGTATGGAGGAGCGACACACAGTTTTGCAACTCCAACTGCACTGTGTCGCTGGGCCCAGGATAAAATAAATCAGCACTGCTTTTTAAAATATGTTCTTGCCTCATTTTTTGAACTCGAGTTTGGGGGCTTATTTGTGGATTACAAGACTTGGGGGCTTGCTTGGGATTACTGGGGGACCCCCCCCCCATATTATTTTTTCACCGATCGATCAGCTAAACATCTGTAAGTATCTGGGTCTTTTTTGCCTGTTTGTAATCTGAGTGCACACATTTGTAACTGCACATAAAATGAGACAACTTCTGGTGGCCTTTCCCCCCCTTATGTATTTTAGGGTTTTTGGGGCCCATTCATAACTTTGGGCTTCTGCCCATGTGAGGGTTTTTGCCCGTTTGTAATTGGATGTGGGCAGTGACCGCAGACGAGCTAGGGATCCTTCTGCACCAGACTCCAGGGGCTTTCACCTGTTTGTAATGTGGGCACTTAGGCTCATGTGTGTGGCTGAGGTCCATGTGTATGGCTGAGGTCCATGTGTGTGGCTGAGGCCCATGTGTAGGGCTTAGGCCTGTGTGTGGGGCCTAGGCCTGTGTGAGGGCTTAGGCCCGTGTGTAGGGCTTAGGCCCCTATGTGAGGGCTTAGGCCCATGTGAGGTCTTAGGCTCATGTGGAGGGCTTAGGCTCATGTGGAGGGCTTAGGCCCATGTGTGGCCTAGGCCTGTGAGGGAGACCTAGGTCCATGTCAGGTGTTGGGGCCCATTTGTGTTCCTTTAGCTCACCAAACTGGGGACAGAAAAACCTTCATTTATGCCTTTAATGTTGGTCTTGTCTTTTGTGGTGCCTTGTTAAATGTTCTAGTCCTCAATTGATTACTTGCAACCTCAGCATGCCTTTTAAAACAGTATTTTTCTTTCTGGTTAAATGTGAATATATGTGCACATATATATGTATATTTATGGTTTTTAAAAATCATATCAACTTTACCAAGTAAAAACCAGATCATACTGTAATTGAGCCAGTTAAAAAAGTTACAGTTCTTAAAATGTAGCATTTTAGTGTGGTAAAAAGACATAAAATGATTAAATATGTTTTAGACTACTAAACAGGTCACTTCAAGGATTTTGTTAAAGGTTTTAATGTTGTCTAAAAGCAAAAAAAAAAAAAAGGTAATTGGCTGATAATAAGTAAAAAAAAAAAGTATTTTTGTCTTAAAATAAAAATGTAAAAGAGAAAATGCTTTCTCTGGCATGGCTATCAAGAGCAAAGAGCCCAACGGGATAATTTGCAATACTGTGAGTTTGGGGGAGGGGAATTTTCAGGAATGCTATAGATTGTAATGACAGAGTTGAGATTTTGATTGCTTAAAAAATGAGAAAAAAAGCAATCATTTTGTACTGGAAAAAGCCGATCTAAATTTTAAAAAAAATAACTATTGTGCCTAATGTGATTGGTGATTATAGAGATAAAATACAAACTCTTGCATATACTGTGGACATCTGGGAGATTATGTGGCACAGTTACTTTTGTTACCTATGAAAAAGCCTTTTTGTTAAGTATATAATTTCAGTAAAACAATGGCCTGACACATGAGCACCCTGGGACAAAAAAAAAAAAAAAAAAGCAGTGTGCCATCCAGATGAAGCCTGCCCTTTGATCCAGAATGCCAGACCATGTTTTGTTTTTTTTTTTTTTTTTTTTTGCCCCACCCTGATTGGACAACCAGGGGTAAGGGGTAAGGAGGTATGGCCAGTTGGTCTCGGTAGCCATTAGGGCACCCCAGAAAACGCACCAATATGCTTAAGATAGCAGAGGTGAGACAATTGGCTAATAAGTCTCCCTTGGGGTTTGCTTAAAAGATTGCAAAAGGCCTCTCACATTTATACACCAGTAGCACCTAAAAATGCAAGCGCCATTAATATTGCCTTTGTAACTCAGTCAGCTCCAGATATTAGACAAAAAAAAAAAGCAAAAGTTTGAGAGATTTAAAAATATGCCCTTCATATTCATATTCAGTTATTAGAAGTTTGCTTAAACGATTTGACAACCAAGAGGTTGACAACCTAGAGGACCCTAAAGACCAGGCTTAAAAGGTTTCTGCTGGGCAGAAAAACTACATTGGTTGTTGGACTCTCCATTAAAAAATAAGAAGACTCTTTCCTCCCAGCAGATGCAAGCTATCCAACAGATTCCAGCCCCTGTGACTAAAAAGCAAATGTGAGAATTTCTAGGAGCCATAGGACTGACCCAGAGTTTGGGACCCTGGCAGAGGCCTGTTGCCTATCTTTCCAAGAGACTTGATTATGTGGCAGCCAGATGGCCACCTTGTCTGCGGGTGATTTCCTCGGTGGCCATCCTGGTAAAAGAGGCTTAAAAATTGACTTTTGGACAGAAACACTTAACTTTCCCCTCCTATTTGCTGGAGACTCTCATCAAGGCTCTGCCAGACCAATGGCTGCCCAATTCCCAAGTCATGCATTATCAGGCATTACTTCTAGATCTGACTACCATCAGTTTCAAGGGAACAGCGGCTTCAAACCCTGCTATTCTGCTGCCTGATGATGCCTCTCCTTGTCCCTCTATGACTGTATTGGGACCAGAATTGACAGATGAGCCACTATTCAGAATTCCTTTATATTTCTCCGATGGAAGCAGTTAAGCAGTTACATCTATCAAGGTAAGCAGGTGGTGGGAGCTGCCATTACCACAAATTCTATAAAAACCAACCCTGGAGCCAAAAACATTGGCACAACAGGCTAAACTCATTGTCCTCATTGAGGCCTCAAGGTGTTAAAGTATGTGTTTGTTACTGCCCATGTTCATGGGGCCACTTATCAAGAATGGTGCTTATTGACTTCTGGGGTCAAAAGATTAAAAATGCTCCTCAAATTTTGGACTTGTTGGCTGCCATCTAGATGCCAAGGAGACTGCCTATTATCCGCTATAGAGCCCATTGAGCAGGAGATGATCTTGTTATACAAGAAAACAATTTGGCAGATGCCACTGCCCAAAAGGCAGCTACAAATCAGTGGAGATTGAGATACCCCTGACATTACTGCTGATCCCACCTACTTTGTCAGAGCCTATTTGCACTTAAAAAGACTTGCATCTGATGGCTCAACTTCCGAGTGATCCCTGGGGGCTAATATCAAAACTTGCTCAGTCTGTGAGCCCCCCAGATGCCCTCAGTACCAATTGGTGAACCCAAAGCAACTGCAACAAATAGAAACCGCTCACTACGTGGGACTATGCCTAGAAAACATGAAAAAATGGACTTTACAAAAATGGGAAAGCCTAGAAGTAAAAAAAATAAGTACTTATTAGTAATGATGGATAGCTTTCACTAGATGGGTTAAAGCTTTGCCTACCAAGTCTGAGTCAGTCCTGATAGCAGTTTCCCTGATTTGCCCTCCCTTTATCCATGGGGTCCAACAGGCTTTTATAGCCCAGATAACTCAAGAACTAACCTAAGCTTGTGGATCAATTAGAAACTCCATTGTGTTTACCAGCCTCAAAGTTCATGACAAGTAAAAAGGATAAATCAGACTTTAAAGATGCTAATTACTAAGATGGCCTTAAAAACTGGTGAGAACTGGGTGAGTCTCCTTCCTTTTGCTCTTTTGTGTGCGTGATGTACCTCCTATGTTGTCTCCTTTTGGAGCTTTATATGGGAGACATCCTCCTCTTATCCCTAAGATTTCTTAAAAAAATTAGCTGATTTAGCTAACCAAGATCTTATTAAGTCCCCCTCCCCAGACTTTTCAGCCAGTTCTGACTTCCATCCAGTGGTTATTTAGACAACATTATCCCCCACCTGCTGCCCACTGTGTGGACAAACACCTGCTACAGAGCCTAGACACCCGTCCTTATCAAGCAGCATTACCATAAATTTTTTTTTCTTTTTATTTTGTCTTTTTCATTTTTATCGGTACCAGGGATTGAACTCACGACCACCTGCTTGCAAGGCAGGTGCTTATGCCACTGAGCTAAATCCCCAGCCCCAACCATAAAATTCTTGATCCGAAATGGTAGCCAAAAAGCTTGCCCAGGTTCATCATTCCCATTTCAAGCAGGTCCCAGCTTCCAAAGGGCATCAACCTACAGAAAAGTAGACTGTCGTTCCCTCCAAGGACTCTTTAAAGCTTAAGATTTCCAAATATAACTGATAATCTTGTGTTCTCCTTATGGAGATGCCAAAGAGACCTTGGTCTGGCTTTTAAAAAAAAATTACTACTTGTATGACAGAACAGAGTTAATTTAAATGTTGATTTTCTTTCTTAGCAGACCCAGAGTTTGGGACCCTGACAGAGGCCTGTTAATTCATTTCCTAATATAGATATATTTTAAATTTGACAATCCCATGCAAGATCTTTGTTAATCCTCCTATTGGGCATTATATTATACACAAATTGGCAAACTATGTCAAAGATCGGATTCAAACTATAAAGCTTATGATTTTAAAGATACAAGGTTATAAACTGGTACCTATGTCTAAAAACCCCATGAACCAATGATTTGGTTCACTTACTAAAATCAGTGGAAAATGCTGTATACTAGCAAAAAGAGCTTCGTTATTGCTTATTATTTTTGTGTTATGCCAAAGTACCTTAACACCGCCTACTGTTCTGTATGCATTTCTCCCCCCTCTGGGTTACCTAATTGATAATGTTAATCAGTGGTCTTCTCTGTAAAAACTTGTAAATCCCTGGGAACCTAGCTAATTGATATGTTAACCACTGTTGCCCTCTACAAATTACAGATGTGGTGTTAAAATAAGCTGACAAAAGATTGTTAATTACTGCTAGACTACTCTGTCCTCTGCTAAGGAAAAAAAAGGTTTTCCTCATTTCCTTAGCAGATTTCTTGATCCACACCCAGAACACCTTACTTTGTAAATTGTGATATATACTTAAAGGCTGCAAGCATGGAGGAGTGACACACAGCTTTTGCAACTCCAACTGCACTGTGTCCCTGGGCCCAAGATAAAACAAATCAGCACTGCTTTTTAAAATATGTTTTTGCCTCATTTTTTGAACTCGAGTTTGAGGGCTTATTTGTGGATTACAAGACTTGCAGCCAGCAGAACACTGTTCTGGAGCATATGAAAGGAACTCAGCTGCCTTTCCTGTTAAAGTTCTCATGTGATCCGATTATGTTTAACTGTCCACATTCCTGTCAGTTAAATCAAAGTTGGACATTTCAGAGTTTGTAACTGGGTCTTCAAAGTCCCTGTCCTTCCTCATGATGCAACATGAAGAGAGAGACATAAAGATATGCTTCTGACCCACAAGTAGCACACACACAAGAGGAGGACACTCAGAAGGAGACTGCACTTTACACAGTAGACGGAAATCCTGGAGATCATGACAGGATCTGCAGGCCCACAATAGGATCCAGATACAAGCAGAGAACAAAATAGACACATACATAAAAAGGGTAAAATCAATTCATTCCCTAATATAGATATATTTTAAATTTGACAATCCCATGCTAAGTAAATGTTGAGAAAAATAAATTTGATTTTGAATATATCTTAGTAATTATGCAAATTCACATAATTATTTGAATTACCTGAATATTGATTTTCATTCACAAAAATTCTTGTGAACCTGACTCACAAACTCAATCCTTTCTACTAAGATATTGGTTTGTTTAGAACCAAATATACAATTTACTTTACTTTTGAGAGTACATATGTACAGTTTTTTTGCTCTTCCCCCCATAACCATTCATATAAAACTGAATGAGACTTATGTGAGTGATGTTTCTGCGTCAGCGTGTACTTTTATTAATAGAAGTAATAAAAAAGTTTAAAAGTTTTCAGAACATAGAATGTGAAACCTAGAGTAAAATCCTACTGCCGTTGTGAAAGAAAAAAATGTTTTACTGTCAAGCTGCTTTGGTATTAAACTATTATATTTTGAAGAGATAATTAGCAGTGATGTCATTAAAAGAGAAACCATGGGATTTCTGCTGTACTCTGTTTTGCCCTGATTTTGAGGTGATGTTTTCAATCCTCAATAGAAGACTTTAATTGAATCTATGTAGCCATGTATGTACTAATCTATGTATTAATGTATAGGTTTATATAAACACACCAAGGTATAAATATATCATAATATAATTTATTCAGTGTGATGTATTATGTGATTCTATATGCATAGTCTTCAGTATCAGAGAAATTGAAAGTACAATTTTCTGAAGGTTTGGAGGGCCATATTCTATCGTTTGCACTTATTTTTAAAATCACTATCTGTAGAAGAACACCTGGATGGCTTTCCTTGGATACAGAGCAGTTACCTCCACTTTGGCTAAACCTGGCCTATCACCACGTACTGATATGTACAGAGCTGGCTAAGCTATTTGCTTTTCCCTTCCATTGGCTCTAAGCAACACAAATAGGGCTGGTTAAAGTACTAACGCATAATCTTTGAAGCCAGGCAACAGTTGGTGTTTCCCTATTTTCTCTGTTTCTCTCTAAATGTCTGAGCCCAGTGGAATGGCAGAGCCACAGCTCCTGGGCTATCAAATGAGTTTGAGCCTCATGGTAAGAGGCTATGACTTCCCAGGGCAGAAAAGGTTTGCACGTCAGAACTAAAGCACTAACCTTCTAAATACTAACTGCTATCTCAACTGTGTTGTACAGATTAGACTTTGTACATATCCTTTCCTGTGCATATTGTAGAGGTGCTTTCTGGCCTGCTAGATAACTCAGCTCACAGTACTCATGTAATTCCCACCATTCTTACAGTCACTTATCCTCAAGCCACTCCCTTCTTCACAAATTAATAATTTCTGGGTTAGGTCCTGGGTCACTGCCTTTGTTCCACAAACTCTTGTCTGGACAGGACTTAGGACCCCTTGGCTGTCTTTAACTATAAATATATATTAGTGACTGTATTCTCACTGTGAGTTGGACTGGAGGTGGTAGATTGAAATTTACTTGCCAGGATTCCAATAATATTTCCATGGGATTTCAAATAACAACTTCCCAGAATGCAATGAGTTGATACGTGTACATAATATATCCCATTCTTTTTCCATCCCTTATTCCTCCTGTCTCCTCCTCCTCATCTTTTGATTCTCTTTGCCTTTGAGAATAATCTATATCCCTATTTCCCAGTATCTATATTTTACTCTGCTCTTTATATTTACTGGGGGTTTTTCATGTAAGAGAAATCATGTGGTATTGAAGCTTGTGTGTCTGAGTTATTTCACTTAACATTTTGGGCTCAAGGTGCATCCTTGTTCCTACAAATGACACAAGCTTATTATTTATGGTTGAGTACTTTGCGGTGTTTAAATATCACACTTTCTTTATCCATCCTTTTGCAGACAGTCTTTCTGGAGGACATCTTTCAGGAAGATTTCATAAGGTTTTGTGCATTAAAAAATGCATTAGTTGAAGATATATTTATTAAAATACTGTTGCATTCCAAGCTTCCTTATTTATGCCAAACATACGCTCAATCTTGGTTTTGAGGAGATGAACAAGTGGCACATTTAATTTCTAAATTATTTTTAAGAAAAACAAACAAAATGCATACAGAAAAAATAAAATGTTATCTTTAGGTAGATATTAATATTCAATTGTAAATATAACAGGGAGATTTAATCCAATTTAAACAATATTTTAATGCTTTTTTTACATTTTTGAGGTAGTAAAGTAGAATACTTCTATTAGACTTTTACTATGGTTTATATAATAATTGACAAATGTTACATATACTGGTACATGGATTACTTAAAGGCTGTGTTGCCTTAAAAAGTCCTAAAACACCTAACATAGGCTCTATGATGGGCCACAAGTAAAAACTGGAAGAACAATGATGAAGTTGTAGCTGGAAATAGAAATGGTATTCTGGAGAATAATTCACAAGAACATTGTTTAATGTTTTACAAATAAAAATGACCAACTTAAATTGTTGCTCATACTGGGGAGGTTTCATGGCAGAATGATGGAAGTATCAATTGATTTAGTATGTATTCTAAGGTGTTGCAAAAGTAAAATGAATTAAATCAGAAAATATATAACTTTCAAGGTTTATTTAGAGCAAAAATTTCAACCCAGAGCTTTCTTGGTTTAAAAATAAAGCTTGTTTTCATTCTCAGCTGTTCCAGATGGCAAATGATTCTTGACATAATAAGTGGCTTCAGGGCTGTGTTTAAATCCAGAGTGTATCATTAAAAATTCCTTCTCAGGTCAAAGATCCTATCAAGGATGTAAGATACTCTGTTAAGGTCTTTGAAAGTTTCAAGGAAGTGCTTGTAGATCCTCTCAGCTGGACCAACATAAAATGCTTACCTGTTAAAGAATATTTTTTAACAACATCTGAAATTCACTACAAAATAAGGAACAACTTTCCACAGGATTTGTATGCTAGCTTTGTCTCAAGAAATTGATTACAATTTGTTATATAAAATACTCCAAAGAATTTATAGAGATTGAACTAAAAGGTCCAGAGAGAAAACCATTCAAATATACGATGAGCTCCCTCCTCATACTTCCTAGAAGCTAACTGAGAAAGTCTTTCAATTACTAACATAATAGATTCATTTAGTGCTCTCTGTCTGTCTGTCTCTTTCTCTTCTTTTCTTCCTTTTTCATTTATTCTTTTCTTTTTGATGTTGCAAATCAAATCCATAGGCTAAACAAGCTTGGCCACTGTGTTACACCAACCCAGGATATTTCTCAACAAATGAAATAAGATGGGGAAGAAAGAAAGAAATTCAGAGCACTTTTTTTTTTTTTTTGGTCTTTTTCCTTTTTATTGGTAATGGGGATCAAACTCACGACTGTCTGCTTGCAAGGCAGGTGCTTATGCCACTGAGATAAATCCCCAGCCCCTGGAGGAGCACTTTTGGGAAGTACAATTGATCCCTAATCAAGAGAGTGATATGACAGACCTACACCAGCTATGCACCACAACCGAATACATCTTCCGTTTCTAATGATCATATCTTTTGTATGAATTCCATCTCTTAAAAATGCATATTTGGTGGCAGATCATATGTTCTTTTAGTTTATAGATCTTCACTTGGAGAAAGGTTAAATCTGAAGAGCCTCAGTTCTGTTCGATCTTGAGGCAGTTAATAGGCACTTAAACTTTATGTTTTTGATATAAGGGGGGAAATTTCCAGGTAAGGAGCAAATGTATTTTCATATTAGGAGGATGTGAATTGTGGCTACAGGGTTGGTTGTATTGAATGGGCTAAATATATGGTTACCAATGATTATAGTCTGAGTACATGACCTCCAAAAGCTATGTGCTAATTATGTGTTAGCGCCCAGCCCAAGGTAGTATTGGAAGGGGATTAAGAGATGAGGTGAAGGAAGAAAGGGTATGAAGCATATGCTGAAAGGGATTTGTGGGGCTCTGGGCTCTTTCTCTCTTTTGTCCTCGGGTGCCCAGAGATGAGCAGCTTGTTCCTCCTCGTGCTCTCCTCCATAATACACAACTTCTCAAGTGGACACATGCAAGGGACCAACTGACTACACACTGAATTCTTTACAGCTCTAAGCCAAACAATTTCTTCTGATTTTGAGTTTATTATTTTAGGTATTTTGTTTCACAAAGCTGACTAGAACTCCTGTATGTGCATGCTGTCTCACACATCTAGAAGTAGTCTATTCCTCCTCCCTTGTAAATAGACTAGCTTGGTTAGATCATTAAAAATCCATGCTGTTTGCTGTTTACAAGAGCTGTCAGATCAAGACCAGATAATGGAGAGAAATTAATAAAAATCTTTAAATAGACAATATGAGATAAAAAGTTATCTTCTTTGGGAGTGAATGTAATTTGCAATGTAAAAAGCAATGTTTGGATAGCGTATGTAGCATCACACACTTAGGCACGCATTAATGAATTGAAGACTGAATCTTGCTAATGCTCTGCAGTAATCACTGAACTAAACTCACACTGTAGCTAGAGTCCTGGCCTATATATCCAAGGGAACCACAAATACAGAGAACTGCAAAATTGTTGTGCAGACCAAAGACTTCTCAGAGTTAATCCCCACTTTAGTCTTCTGAAACATCAAGGCATCATATGCTTCCGTATTTTAACATCAAGCTGCATCAATCAACATCTTACCAGTTATATACTAAGGTGAAAAAACAAGTGTACATGTTAGGAGGTCAGTGCTTGTAAACCTGCCATATAAGGACCTTGTTGTATAATATATCAATCATCCTTGTGGACAACATTGAAATTGCTTTCTAAATCTTCTGAGTTCATAAACCTTTGCCTGCTGAAACGTCTAATTTTATTCATGCTAGTTTTACTAATTAAAACCAACCTTCTCTTCCCTACAAGAATAAGAACAAATCATGTAGTTCAATTAATTCACTAAAAACTGCAAAGAGGAAGTTCCACATAGACCTGACTTTGCTAGCCTGCTGTCTAAATCTAACTTTTTGATATAATAGTTACACTGATTAAAATCACTGTTTTTCAAGCACAATTCAGAGCTTATATAAAGAGTTGCTACTATTACTCTTCTGAATGAAGTAAGCTTGCCTATCAGGGCATCGTAAATTGCCTTGAAAACCTTCATCAGAGGGTAGCACACTTTAAAGGATAGTGCTCTTTTTTCATGCAGACATGACTATTCAGTTCTTAGGAACTAGACAATGGCTTCTCAGCTTCTCAGACAAGTACATTTATTGGCTAAGTCACTCATATTTCTATGGAGCAAAGAGTGGAAGAAAATTCTTCAGAATTATTCTAATGTAAATACAGGTAAGTTAAACGTGAAGAAAATTCATACCACGTACAAAGTTGCAAGAACTGGAGTTAGGGGAATGTGAGAAAAAGTGGGCAACAGCATGTGAGTTAACATGCAGAAACATGACAAAACCTCCTTGTGCTTGGAGAAGAGCACAGTGCACTAGTAGATAATGGCTGCAGTGAAAGCAGGGCTTCTCAGAGTGTGGCCGCAGATTGCCTCAGTGAACAGAGGACTGAGTTGAATTTTATACAACAATCATCTCTACAGTGTGTTTTACATGGAAAAAGTATCTGTGTTAGCTTTTTCACTGCTGTGAAAAAAATAATATATTTGCAATTTAAAGGACAAAAAGCTTATGTGGTCCATGGTTTCAGAGGTTCTATTCCAAGGTTGACTGCAAAGCAGAAAGCTCATGGCAGAAGGGTGTGGCAGGTGAAAGTACTGGAATACATGGCAGCCAGGAAGCAGAGGTGGAAAGAGTGAGAGAGAGGAGGAGCTGGGGACACCTCCCAAGTCACACACTCAATGATTCACATCCTCCAACAAGGTCAACCTCTTACACCCTTTTTTGGTACCCTCATAGTCCAATCACTTTTTGAAGACCACAAGTCTGAATCTCTGAAGTTTTAAGGAAAAGTTTTGATCAAAATCATAACATTCACCTCTGGATGTTCAACTGTCATGTTATCTCATCATGGAAAACATATTTAGTCCATCTTCAAGAGTTCCAGAGCCTAAACAACTCTAGCATTCCTTAAAAGTCCAAGATCGAAGGCCCTTTTGAGATTCAGGCAAAATCTTAACTGTATGGCGTTGTTGTTGTTTTGTTTTTTTACATGACATCTTCCCAAAATGCGAAGGTACATGGTGAATATTCCCATTCCAAAAGCAAGAAATAAGTTAATAGAATAAAACTAAGGGAAGACCAAAACCCAATGGGGCAAGCACTAAGTCCTGCAGCTCCATTTCTGGCACTTGGGATACATGGGCAAGATGTGAGTTTCGATGGCTTGAGCTGTCCTATTTGATCTTACTGATTACAGGCTACATGGCCTCTCTCCTTGCTTCTTTTTGTCACTGTTATGCAGCTTTCCTTGCATAGTTCCACACTTCAGGCATTTCCAACTTACTAAGGTCTCCATTGTAGCCTTGGTTAAACTCATGGATACAGACACCATGCTTCCAGGAGCTTCTAGAAGGGACTGTAAACCCGAGACAAATTACTAAGTTTTCAGTTCTTTTATTGAGTTCTAGATGATACCTCCATAATTCTAGAACTGCTGCATTTTACAAGACTGCAAAACTAGCATCAGTGAGCAACACTAAAATCTGCTATAAGGATTAGCAGCAGTTAGGTCCTTGAACTCCAGCTGCAGTGGCCTCTGTATCCGTTGGTGGCTAAAAATAGGGGAAAACATCCTTAGGTAGCTCCATGTGAACAAAATGCCCCTTGATACTCTTGCCAAAGGGAAGTCTGAACCAACTTTACAGTCTTGAGCTATGAATGGACTCTAGCCAGTTCCTGAGACACGGCCCATGTATCTTTCCTTTTGTCTCAGGACAAAGTATGTACTTCTCTTTTTAATGACATTAATCTCTTCCATTACTATACCTTCAATTCCTAGGAGCATCTCTTCTTTCCAAGCTCCAATTTTTACAGTCTTTCTGCTGCTTTTGCTTTTGTTGTTCATTGTAAATCTATGCAAAAGCAGCCAGCATTAATGTAGCTTGAATGTTGGGCTGTCTTGACTTCTCCTCTATCAGATAAAGGAACCCACTACTTTCAAGTCAGCATCACATAAATTCTTACAATATGGACAAAATGTGGGCAGTTCCTTCACCAGAGTGAAGTACGTACAGCCCTAACCAACTCCCTCATGGGTGCAGATTCCTGTCAAAGCTTCATGAGCAAGTCACTCCCCACATTCCTTTCAGCATTTTAGTCTGAACTTCTATCAGAATCGCCTATCAAGCTCTGCTTAGAGCACTTAGGGTTTCCTTAACCTGCATATCTAAAATTTTCTAAATTCTTCTGGCAAATTAGTGAAGGCTTCTGAACCACATGCTCCATTATACTCCTAGTAACGATCTCACTTGGCTAGCACCAATTATGTGCTGGCCATCCATATTTTTGTTTAAAAAATATATAACATAACTTAAAGGAGAAAAATTTCATTTTGGTCCACACATTCAGCCCATGGCCAGCTGTTCAAGGTGGTACGGGACAGCGGAGGGATGGCAGGCATCCCTGATGGCAGGCAAGATGGAGAGAGATGTGCAAAGAGCCACAGAGATGGGAGGCCCAGGGACAGTCATTCTTCACTAGGTCACACATCAAGTGACCCACATCCTCCAACCAGGCGCCCACCATGATCATTCAGTGCCCTAATGGTCCAGCTTCCTCCCAACATCCCCACTTCTCAACACACCAGCTGTTTAGGAATATTCTGTATGAAAATCAAAACAGATCTAAAAAGAAAAGCACTTGTCATTTTGTGAGTAATGAAAGGTCCATGCAACTAAAATTTGGGGAAAGAAGAGAAACAACATGTACAAAATGAAGCCGGAAGTGGACAAAACCAGAACAGGAAGCAGACTGCAAACTAGGTTAGGTCTGGTTTTTATAATAACATAAATCAATAAGGTAGGTTTTACACAGAGTATAAATTAGATATTTATACTTTTATATCTCAATCAAATTGTGTGTACAGACTGGGTCTGTGGACAATGTAAGTAGATACCATTGCCAAAGCCCAAGAAAGACTTGGATTCAAGGGGTAATATCTGACACAGAGGGAAACATCATTGATATATAATATATTGAAGCAGTGTCAGCAAAATTTCAATACCGATTGAATATGGGAGATGAAGAAATAGTGGAAACAGAGGACCATGCTTTTGTCAGGCCATAGCAGTACACAGGGTCATTTACTGAAGTTGGAAAATGAGGATAAAACCCTTAAATGGAAAGGCTAATTGTGCTGTTTCTAGTATATTAAGTTTGGCAGGCTTAACAAACATGCAAGGATGTACTTGGATAAATGATTCTGAGGATGTGTAAAATGTCATAGGGAGAACATATTATGACTTTATTTGACAAAATAGAAAGAGGCTGTAGAGAGGAGAGGAGGTCCCCAAACTGAACCTTCAGGTGTCCCGCTGGATTATCAGAAGAGGAATTAGCACTGTCTACAGGGAGAGTTGAGTTCACAAAGGGGCGAAAGAAGTGAATATGAAAATGGAGCTATTTTTTACAGGATGGAAGGATGAAAAGCTCATACATGAAAGACTTTGAGAAATGAAGATCATTTTATATGAGTGACCATGTTTTTTTTTTTTTTTTTTTCTTTCTCTTCCTCCTCTTTTCAAATTAGAATTTCAGCATTTATTCTCAGGAATTCTAAATCAAGCTGTGCTGTGGTTCATGCCTGTAACATCAGCACTCCAGAGGCTGAGATAGGAGGATCACCATGAGTTCAAGGCCAGCCTGGGCTGCATATAGAGACCCTGTCTCAAGAAAAAAGTAAGAACAAACAAGCAAAAAAAAAAAAAAAAAAAAAAAAAAAAAAAAAAGAAAAATTCGAATTCAAAATGTCTTCATCAGGACCCCAGGCTATAGAAGATTATTATGTTTGTTTTTATATTTCAAAACACTGTCAAAAACTGCCTAGAGAATAAATTATACAGGTAAGGAGCTAGAATTTTGCTTTGTGTTATTTTTCTCTTTTTGAATTAAAAAAAATTAAGAAAACACTGTTGTATCACTTTGTTTTGCTCTTTTCTCTTCTGTCTTGTGGAACTGGGAATTGGACTCAGGAGCACTGTTGTATTTCTTAACAGTTCTTCCTTCTGTGCTTTCCTCTGAGACTGGGAATTCCAAAGTTATCAAAATATGGAACGAAAACATTGCATCTGCTTTGCTAATTCCTGAGTAAAGAGACTTAGTATATTTAGACTATAGACTATAGACTTGGAATGAATCACTAATGTGATTCATTGTGAGCTGGGCTGTTGATAACATTTCTGAATACTTATCTTTCTATTTAAAATTCTTCAAATGATTTACACAGCTGTTTTTTTTTTAACGAGGAACTTTCCAAAATAAAAGGCATATTATAAGTTATACTATTTAACCTTATTGCATGAAGATAAGTCTTGATGATATGACTGAGAAATATTCATAATATTTTTCTAAAACAGAAACTGCAATCATAAGTAATTAGCAAGCCAAATCAATATATAGGGAAGTTTAATTTTCTCTATTTTAAAATATAACAATATATTTGAAAAGTATTTACTATTCTTCATGTGATTATGCTGCAAAGTATTTTGCTTTTATTCATAATTAGTGTAATAAGTATATTTTAAGTTTGTTAATAATACATTTATCAATATTTCTTTTTGAGCCATTATTATTATTTATTTTGTGTCATAGCTACTACTGAAGATACTTTTGTCCTGTAAATTGTGATGTCAAAAAATTGATCTTCTCCAGGTGCCAAATATGCGGAGTACACTAATGATAATTTCCTTGGGGTCAAAGATATGATTTGGGTTTCTAATCCATGACAGAAGCAGTTCACAGATATGAAAGTAAAATTATCTCATTTTCATTGTTGAGGGCTATGATATTACAGATTATTATAAAGAAAAAGGAAAAAAATTGATTGTATTTACATTTCTTAGTGCCCACTTGAAAGGAAAAGAATTAACTGTATGCTGTTAAAGGCCCTTTGAGACTAACTAAAAGAATGTAAATAGAGATTTTTTTTTAGGTAACAAAAATCAAGAAGGGCACAGAATATGAACAGATACGGTTATAAGTAAATAATAATAACAAATGTACATATTTTTCAAAATCTCAATGTGATTTTCAACCTACAATTTTAATCATTTCTACCTCCCTACTTAGTGGAGCACATCAGGACAGATGAATGAAGAAGAAAGGGCATTAACTGGGTTGATAAATGAATGGACTTTGATGAGGTAAAAAATGGAAGAAAGTAACTTGGTTAAGCTCTGACTATTCTAGCATCTGAATGATTCTCACTAAATTGAGCAGTGGCGTTGGAAATTTGAACTCCAGGTTTCTACTGGACTGTGGGGTGTAAATTCACCTTTAGAATTCAGAGTCCTGTTGTTCCCTTTGATGGGTGTGTTTCTAATATATAGCCCCCACTATCAAATCTCTTAAAGAAAGCCCTCTCTCCAAACACAACTATTTTCTGTGGAAGTCTGCATTCAGTGTATGGTCATGAATACAGTTTACATCACAACAAACTTGTCAAACCAGAACAAATGTAAAGGACTATCCCAAGCCAAAGCTCCCCACAGTATCTGCTGAAGCTGTTGGTGGCCATTATTAGTCTAGCGTCTTCCTCATTTCAGTTATATTCCCTTTTGGTTCTTTATGTAGAGTAGAATTCCTCCACCCTAACTTTGATCCTAGAGTTTGTTTACCAAGAGAATCTCACCTATCACAGATGTTTCTGGAAGTTATTGAAGTGAGCAGAGACTAACACAGAAGTGTGGAGCTGGATCTTCTGATACCCAAATGACATTAAGAAATATATTAGTGTTTGTAAGTGGAATATAAATAGCTCCTGGCATGTTTGTAGTATAAGTGTTAAATTTTATACTTGAAACAAATTGGGATGTGTGACCATTGCAATGGCAGGGTGCATTAGGAATTTGGGGAAAATGGCAAAATAGGTTTAGAATCAGTGAAAAAGAATTGCAGCTACTAAGCACAAACAGTGTTTTGCAACAGGGCAATTAAAGGCTAATAGTAGTAGGAAGTTTAAAGCTAAGTATGAAAACCAGAAGACCACTTTAATTGTGCAGAGAATGGTTTCCTTTTCTTGCAGTGAACATGTGAAATTACATAGAAAATCTAAGACTTAAATTCAAACACAGTAGAACACCAAAGCATGTCTGTTATGCTAAATACTATGTGAAGCAATCATTTGTTCTGACAAAGTTGATAGGAACATCTGGATTCATACACTACCATGTGGTGAATCTTCAGACCACGTGAGCTGTTTTGAGTATGCAGACGTGCTTCTTAGATTGTTAAAGATGACACCCCTGCCAGACAGTGTGAGTCTTCTCAAGTTCTGCTGCTGGCCACTGTAATTATGGTTGTGTCACAATATGACATGAGTCTGTGTGTGCTGACCTGCCAGACGGAGCCATCCTATACTAGTACCAATTGAGAGAAGCCTTAAATTCCTGGGATAGCAATTGCAGCGGAAAAGGCTATGTGGGAAACAGAAACAGTCCCAATTCAGGCCAAGACAGTGAATGATATTCATGTTGCCATTCAATGGGCTAAAAGAATGTGTTTTCATTCTTGAAAACATAAATGATATAGAAATGGTCATTTCCATCAATTTAGTCAGGAATCCATGGCATGAAAATCAAGGCGGAGGGTGGCAGTGAGAGTATCCTAATAAAAATGTGCTTGTTGTGACAAACACACTATGGTGTCTCTGCCACAGCTGATGAACATGATTGCACGTTGCACATACATTGCACGAGGCCATTTGTCAGTGTATATGTGTGTTTCTGTATGTGTGATTTCTTTGCCATTTTTAATCACAAGAAAAGGAACAAAGGCTATCTGTATTCCTTGTCATGTCCCAATGTTTTTCATTCTTCTAACCCTCTATCAGACGTAGTCTAAAGAGAAGAGGGAAGCCTAGGCCTGCTGTAGAACATAAGGCCAATTCAGTCTTTCAGGATTACCATGCTAACTGGACTAGGAAAACAAGATGCTACTAGTTTATTTGAAGCTTTATTAAAACATTCATGCTGCAGAGGGAAAGTGACAAACTTAGTATACATGGACACAGAATATCTGAAAAATTCTCATGTGTCCAGTGGCTTTGGGCATGCTAAGATGGCTCTTTCAAGACGCCCTATTGACAAAAATTAAAAATATAAAAGAAAAGGCAGCATACCACAGTGCATGTCTCTTTAGACTCTATGGATATCATACTCCACACCTGGAAATACTATCATAACTATTAAATGAGTGACATAGCAGCATCTATATATAAGTAGCATTCTCTTTCAGCCTGGACTATGCTTCAAGCAGCTCTTACACCCATAGGTATTGGAAATACTAGTGATGAGACAAACACCAATTTGTGTCTGTGATCTATTGTGTCTCAATGGGCAGATCACAAGCACTTTGGATAGGGTGTTAGAGGAAGAACAAGCCACTGTCAATGGTAAATTGTATTTACTTAAAAAAATAAAGTATGTCAACACTCAATAGAGATGGAGAGATGGACTATGAAGTGACACATTCCTATGAAACTTGAGTCTAGCACTGAACTCGAGTGCTGGTTACTGTTTGACACATAAGTCCAGAAAAGTCAAGAGGTAACATAGCCATCTGTCTTAAAATGGAAATAATATATCCAGAACTGAGCATAGGTAGAATTAGAGGACACAGACAATTTGTTTCAACAGCTAAACCAGATTCCATGTTGTTTATCATTTTCACAACAAAACTTTTTTCTGTGGGTTCCCACTGAGAGTTGTTAAGAGATGATGATGAAGTACAGGCTTGCTTAACCTTGTGTCAGCTTTATATATCAGGGCAAATTGCATAGTAATGATAGCTACAGCATAACCCCAGCCAGGGCAATCCTCAGTATATAGCAGGTGAAGATCAGTCTCCTCCAGGGTAAGATTATAGATGTATGTGTGATCATGAATTCTGTGAGGAAAGAAAAGTAAAGAAATTAAAAGATAGACATGAAGTCATAAACTGTAGAAAAGTGACTAAGCTAGCTGGTCATAAGGCTGGGGCCAGATGTCTTGAAAAATCAGCAGCCTTGGTAGAGATACTTGGACCAACATAGAGAAGTGGGCATATTCTGTGAAGACCTTTGCATTGCATCACCACCAAAGCATACCCTGCATGCAAGAGAGACTATACAACCAGGTAGTCAAAGTCATAAGCATTTACTTCACCAAGTTTCTGTCCTAAACTACAGGCATCCAGATGTGTGTAGCAGAAATAGACTCTGTGAAGAGGAACCTTTTATAGAAGTGACCATGATGACAGAAATGAAAACGTGCATAAGTCAAAAGCAGAGGTTTCCATTTAGCAAGGCTGTTTCCAACCTTCCAATAATATATCTGTATCAGGTCCCTGATGTAGCATCATTCTTTAAAGAAATCTACAACTGTATTTTATAGATTGATCATACCAAATCTCCTCTTCCTGAAAGGAACCCCAAGAAATTTTGACAGGAATAGATACATATTCTAAATATTTATTTGCTGTTTGCTATTTTATTTTTATTTTATAAAGCAAAAGAGAAAAAAGAATAGAAATGATACAAAATTTCAAAAACTAGTAATAAATTAATATTAGTTAATATATTGCATATTGTTATCTTTGTTGTTCATGTTACAAGATCTAGGTATAAAAATGATCAAACAATTAGTGACAACACAAACTGTTCTTTTTGATGAACTAGAAGAGATTAGTAGACTATTTATCTTTCAAATACATACATACATAGTTATATACGTATACCTATATGCATATAACCTTTTCCTTGCTTTGCTCCTTTTCTCTATCCCAGTTGTTCTTTCCATTTGAGCATCTCATTTCCTTTCATTATTACAATATCTATTGTACATTTTGGACCTTATTACTCTTTCAGTTTTTTATTGTTCTTATTTTTTACACTAGGGAGATAATACAATATTTATAAATGAGAGCTTGATTCATTTCACTTATTTGTCTCACGTTGCCTCCATTTACCTATAAAAGCCTCAAGATTATTCTTCCTTATAGCTGAGTAATATTCCATTGTAGAAAAACACCATACCTTTTTTATCCATTCTGTGGTTGATGGACAATTTGGTTGTTTATGAGATTTAGCTATTACAAATTGTACTGCTATAAACATGGGTGCACATACATCACTGTGGCACGATATTTTCAATTTTTCTGGGAAAATATCCAGAAGGTAAATTACTAGATTGAATGAGGCTTCCAATCCTAGTTTTTTGAGGAATATTGCATGAGTTTACACTCCCACCAATAGTGGAGAAGTGTTTCTTTTCCCCACCGCCCCACCAACATTTGTTATCTGTTGATTTCTTGATGGCAGCCATTCTTTCTAGAGTGAGATGGAATTTCAATGTTTTAAGTTGCATTTCTCAAATGATCACTGATGGTGAACATTTCTTCATGTATTTATTTGCTATTTCTATGCCTTCATCTGAGATATGTGTGTTCATCTCAGATGCCCATTTTTGGAGTGGGTATTTGAATTGTGGGGGTGATGTTTTTCAATTCCTTATATGTTCTAGATATAAGTCCGTTTTCTGAAGGACAGCTAGCTAAAATTCCTATTCTGTGGGTTTTCTTTGTACATTGTTGGTGATTTATCTTGAAGTGCAAAAACTTTTTAGTAGTTGAGATACCAGTTATTGATTCTTTGAAGTACTTCCCATATGGTTTATATTTTGTTCAAGAACACTTTGCCTATCCCTATGTCTTCAAGTTTTCTACCTACATTGTCTTCCACTAGATTTAGTGTTTATGTTTTAGTATTTGAATCTTTGATCCATTTGGATGTTAATTTAGTGTGTGGTGATAGACAGGGGTTTAATTTCAGTTTTTGGCATGTGGAAAGCCTGTTTTTCCAGCAGAATTTATTAAATAAGCTATTTTTCTTCCAGTGAACACATTTAGCCCCTTTGTTAAGTACAAGGAGGCTGAGATTTGTAGTTGTGTTTGCATCTTCTAATATGTTCAATTGATCTTAAGTTTGTTTGTTTTTTTTTTTTTCCTTTTGCCAGTACCATGCTGATTTTATCACTGTGGCTTTGCAGTATAATTTCAAGTCAGGGCTTGTGATATATCCTTCTTTGCCTTCGTTGTCTAGGATTATCTTTGCTATTCTAGGTCTTCTCTGTTTCCAAATGAATTTTAGGAAAGTTTTCTCTAGTTATGTAAGTTTTGTTAATGGCATATTGGTTGGGATTGCATTAAATCTTATAATAGTTTTGTGAGTATCACCATTTTTACAATAATCATTCTTCCTAACCAAGAGCAAAGGGTATCTTTTCCATTTTGTGACAACCTCCACAATCTCCTTTTAAATTTTTTAAAATTTTTTCATTTATCTATTTTTTTGTTGTTGTTGTTGTTACTGTGGATCGAACTCATGACCTTGCACTGACCAGGCAGGCACTTACACTGCTGAGCCAAATCCCCGGCCCTGCAATCTCCTTAATTACAGTGCTATACTTTTCAATGTAC
This sequence comes from Cavia porcellus, assembly GCF_034190915.1. NCBI lineage: Eukaryota > Metazoa > Chordata > Mammalia > Rodentia > Caviidae > Cavia > Cavia porcellus. Next base: position 40,254,630 of record NW_026947513.1, on the reverse strand, counting down.
AGTTATTTTATATCCTTTGTTAGTTAATTGCTAAGTATTTCATTTTTTAAGATGCTATTGTGAAAGGTGTTATTTCCTTAATATCTCAGTGACTTTGTTGTTTGTATACAGGAATGCTATTGATTCTTGAGTGTTGACCTTTTATCCAGCTACACTGCTGAATTTGTTTATTAATTCTAGAAGTCTTTTGATTGAGTTTTAGGGTCTTCTATGTGGAGAATTATGTCATCTACAAATAGTGGTAATTTAACTTCTTCCTCTCCTATCCCTATCTCTTTTATTTCTCTCTCTTGTCTAATTGCTCTGGCTAATAATTCCAGAACTATATTGAATGGAAGTGATAGATATTGGACATCCTAGACTTCTTCCTGATTTTAGAGTGAAAACTTTTGGTTTTTGTCCATTTAGTATGATGTTGGTTGTTGGTTTGTCATAGTTGGCTTTTATCAGATTGATGTAGATACCATCTATTATGATTTTCTGTAGGGTTTTTATTATGAACAAGTTTTAGGCTTTATCAAAAGCTCTTTCTTTTGAGATGATCACAGAACTTTTGTCTTTGGCTCTGTTGACGTGGTACATCACCTGCATATGCTGAATCATCCCTGCATTCTTGGGGTAAATCCCACTTGCTTATGATGTGTAATCTTCTTGATGATTTGCTGCATTCTATTTGCCAGTATTTTATTGAGAATTTTTGCATCGATATTCATTAGGGTGTTTGGTCTATAGTTCTCTTTTTTGGTCGGGTCTTTCCTCTGGTTTTGTTGACAGAGTAATACCTGCCTCCAGGAATGAGTTAGGGAGGATTACTTCACTTTCAAAGTCATTTAAGAGTTTGAGGAGTATTGTCATTAAATCTTCTCCAAATTTCTTGTAGAAATCAGCTGGGAATCCATCAAGAGTTGGGATTTTTTTTTTTTGTTTGTAAGTTTTTAATCACATTTTCAATCAGTAGCTGATTTTGGGTTATTCAAATTGGTATATCTTCTTGACTGAGCTTTGGCAGTTTATACATTTCTAGATATCTGTCCAATTTCTCTGTTTTTCAGTCTATGTGAGCAAAGATTTTCAAACTAGGTGTTTATGATCTTCTGAATTTCCACAGGTTCCACAGTAATCTCCCCCTTTTCATTCCTTATTGCATGAATTTGATATTTTTCTTTTTCTTGATAATATTGTCTAGTTATTTATCAATTTCACTTTTTTCTTTCAAAGAATCAACTCTTTGTTTCATTAATCCTTCGTATTGGATTCCTTTTTTTTTTGTCTCAAGTGCACCAATTTTTGCTTTGATCTTCATAATTTCTTTTCTTCTGTGAGCTTTAGGCTTGACTTGCTTGTGTTTTTCTAGAAGCTTAAGGTGTAGCATTAGGTTATTTGTGCTTTTTCTCTGTTTTTGATGATACAAATTGTTATTATATATTTCTGTCTTAGCACTGCTTTCATTGCATTCCACAGATTTTGGTATGTTGGGTCTGTGTTTTCATTGAATCACAGGTATTGTTATTTAGTCTTTAATTTCAGCTGTAACCCATTGGTTGTCAAAGAGGTTATTATTTAATTTCCAGCATTTTATGTAGGTTTTGTAGTTTCTTTTGCCAATTTCAGTGCATTATGGTCAAGTAATATGTATTGGATAATTTCAATACATTTACATTTATTTAAGCATTTTCTATGGAATAATATATGGTTTATTTTAGAGAATGTACAGCTGAGAAGAATGTGTATTCTGATGTTTTTGAGTGGAACACTTTGTAAACATCTACTAAGTCTATTTGGTTAGAGGTTAGATTCAGTTATGTTATTTCTTTGCCAACTTTTTGTCTAGTTGATCTACCTCTTTGTGACAGTGGGCATTAAGGTCCCTGTTATAATTGTGCTATTGCATATTTGATTTCCAATTCTATTAGTATTTATCTTATATAGTTGGATACTCTTGTATTTGGTGCATATATATTTATCATTGTTAGCTCTTTCTCTTTAATTTTTCCCCTAACTAGTATATAGTGACCTTCTTTATGTCTTTTGATCATTATTGATTTGAAATTTACATTGTCTGCAAACAGAATATCTACCCCTGCTTTTTTCTGGGTTCCTGTCACATGCAATATTGTTTTCCATCCTTTGATTTTTAGTCTCTGAGTTTCTTTTTGAGTCAGATGTGTTTCTTATATGCAGCGTATTGTTGGATCTTGTTTCTTAATCTATTCTGTCAATGTATTTCTTTTAATTCATGAGTTAATGCCATTTACATTAATGAATATAACTAACATGTACTGACTTAACTTTGGCATGTTATTTCTCTGCTGTTATTTTCTTGATTTCCCTCTTGTTTAATTGCTTACCCTATTTGGTGGATTCTTTCTGTTGTTCTGGAAATTGTAGTTATTTTTTTGTCTCTCCATATTATGTCTTGCAGTATTTTTTCTACAGTTGGTTTGGTGTATGTGAGTTACTCCAGTTATTCTTTGTCATGGAAATATCTTATTTCTCCATTAATTTTCTTTTTCTTTCTTTCTTTCTTTCTTTCTTTCTTTCTTTCTTTCTATATTTTCTTTCTTTCTTTCTTTCTTTCTATCTTTTCTTTCTTTCTTTCTTTCTTTCTTTCTATATTTCCTTTCTTTCTTTCCTTTCTTTCTTCTTTTCCTCCTCCTCCTCTTCTCCTCCTCTTTCTTCTTTTTGAACCAGGGTTCAAATTCATGACCTTGCACCTGCTCAGCATGGGCTTGTGCCACTGAGCTAAATCCCCAGCTCTCCATTAATTTTCAAAGAAGGTTTTGAAGTGTACATCAATCTGGGTTGAAAGTTGTTTTTTCTCAGGGCTTGAAATACTTCACTCAAAGCTTGTCTTCACTTTAGTGTTTGTATTGAGAAGTCTGCCATGATTCTAATGGATTTTCCTTGAGAGATGAGTTGTGTCTTTTCTCTAACAGCTTTTAGTATTTTATTTTTATGTTGAATTTTTGGGATCTTAATTATTATATTTCTGGATGTAGATTTATTTTGATTATGACTGTGGCATTCTATGTGCCTCACTTACCTGCATATCAGATTCTTTCCCCATGTTTGGGAAATATTTTGCTATTACTTCTTCAAATAGTTTACTGGTGTCATTTGCGTTGGCTCGTACATTTTCATTGACACCTATCAGTAATATATATTGCTTCTTTTTGCATCGTCTTAAAGCTGTTAAATGGTTACTTGGTGCTCCCTTGTAATTTTTAAGAGTTTTATTTTTCTTTCATGATTACCAGCTGTGTCTAAAAGTCTATCCCCAGGTTCATTCAAATGGTTTTGCCAGGTTTCAATGAAATTTTTATTTCCTGGATATCTTATCGAATTTTTCATGCATTGTATTTGTTTCCTATATTGTTCATTCAAGATTTCCAGCATTTCCCATGCTCCTGTACTTTTTAAAAAAAAATCTGTCTTCTCTAGCTATGCTGAGAAACTCCTTTATTAAAGTTGTCATTTGTTTCCTTATCTGAGATATTGTTTCTGATACAATTTCCTCTATATGCTCATGGATTTGTTTCTTTATTTTACTTGTTCTCTTTTCAGAAATTTCCATTATATGACTTCTAACATCCTATATTTCAATGTCTCCTGTATTTGTTCTTGATGGACTGGATGTCTGAGATTGCATTTTGCTTTTTCATTTTGTCATTTTATTTTGTGAGTTAATATTTTGTACTTTTTAATCCCACTAGTCTCAACTGTCCATCTATTTCTTAGGGACCTAATGTACAGCCCACAATGAAGGTGAGGGGTCAATCACCTGAATTCTTCCTGCAGAGCCTGTTGAATGAGTCCTATATTTTTTTCTAGGCTGACTAGCCTAGGAGCATTGATATAAGTCAACCCTTGACTCTTACTGTGTCTTCAGGGTTTTCCAGGCAACCAGATCTACACAGGTATAGTGTGCATCTCAGGTGGGACCCTACTGTGTCCCTGGTGGTTTCATGGGCCCTTTCAAGTTCCTCTGAGCTAGGAGAAGTCGTGTCAGTCTTCTCTTCAACTCACCTGGTGTTCTCTCTTGCCAGGCTTGCAGAGGTCCTACAGCTGTAGGAGTAGGTCCATAGCTGCTCTTGTTTAGACACTGAGGTCTTCTATTTGAGGGGGAAAGTGACTGCATTGTTGTAGGCCCACCGGGGTTCCTTTTTGTGAGTGAGGCATTGCTGAGGCCCCCACTAGTCCACCAGGGTTCTGCATGTGGTGCAAAGGGTCACTGATGGTCCATGGGTTGTTGAGGTCTTTTAGGTAGGAGGGAGAGGAAACCAACTATCCCACAGGCCACTAAGGTCTCTGATCGGAGCAGGAGGGACTGATTATCCAGCTGACAAAGTCCCCAGGTTGAAGGAGGAGTGGCATCTGATGATTCGGCTGGCTGCCAATGTTTCTAGGGTGAAGAGAGGCATCTGACAATTTCATCAGCTGCTGAGGTCTCACTGTTTCCTATTTTAAAAAGCCCCAAATCATTTCCTGAGGACTTCCAATGTTTGTAACCTGCTTCCTTAGAGGCCTGTATACTATCATATCTAACCCAGGGGTGAATAGAAAAGGATGCCTTAGAATGTGTAAAGGACCAATGGTTCTACAGTCCAGATTTACATACTACACAGTGCATATGTTTATGATTTTGAAAAAGAATGACATTGGAGTGTAAGGACTCAAGTGTAGCAACAACCCATGGGTAATGTCTTATAAGACAGAAGTGTTGCTCACCAGGAATTGGTAAATGAGAGAGAGAGAAAGAGAGAGGGAGGGAGAGAGAGAGAGAGAGAGAGAGAGAGAGAGAGAGAGAGACTTTAAAATACAGAATAACTGGAAGCATAAATCTAAAAGTAGGAGCAAATCTGTGCAAATGAATTGAAAGGCCCTGGCTCCCAAATGAGAGCATGGGAAAACTACTTGAATAAGAAGCTTTGAATTTTGCATACTCAGGAATTCCCAAATAAGAAAACAAGCAACTGATCCAACTGAGTAAATTGACCTTCTTTATTTGGAAGAGTAGGCGTTACCGTTATATAATTATTCTACTTTGGTTGCTTTATTAATGAATTTTGACACTGAATAGAAAGATGCATTCACTCTTGAAGACCTCTTTCCTGCCACCAGACAAAGGACACCATCGGGAGTGTGAACAGTGGTCATGGAGTCTAGAATGCGCAGGATATGAGGAAAGCAGAATGAGCCCCAACAGATAGGTGGTAGAATTACAAATTCTCTTTAACTTTTAGTGCCAGTTCCTCTGAGAAGAAAAGGCTCAGTGGCTTCTCTGGCAAGCGTTACTTCCATGATTTACAGAAATGGGCATGTCATGGGAGCTATATTGGAGACCAAAATGTGCACCTATGATTTTTCTTCAAGAAGAGGACATACTAGCAGATGCTAGGAGGCCATTCCAGCCAGAAATCAGTGTGCAGCACTCCTGCTGCTTCAGAAGGCACTCACACTGCTGAAAGTTACGTCCTGTTTTCTGAGCAGCCCACATTGAATGATCGATGCGGGAAACAAGTTCCAACACTTACCTCCATAGGGAGTAACTCAAGGAGGCCTGTCCAAACCTATTAGATTTGCTGAAGGCGTCTTTGAGATTGTACTGCATCCTGACTTCTTCCCTGGACTGATGGTAAATCCTTCTCTTTTCTACTTCCATAGCTGTTGATTCCAAAAGCATTCCCTCATTCCTACTCACTAATCTTTGTCTCAGTCTAAATTCTAAGGCAACAAAGTACGACAAGTAATAAGTATTTAAAGACATTTTGAAGTCATTTGCAATGGATGTGAACAATTTCAATGGAAACAAATAGATTATTTTAAATAATATGTTGAGAAGCTTTATGCAAATTTATTAGTATTATTTTGAAATATCATTATATATACATTTTTGCTATGCATTAACCTTGTCAGTTCTTACTCAAATGAGCAGTTAAATTATCATTTTTATATAATTATCATAATCATTGATAAAGTTTCAATTATAAGAATAAAAGGGAGGTGCTTATTTTTTCCTCTTCTACTTCAAGACTCAGTTTCCTGTTTGTTCTAATAAAGCACTCTAAGAATTTAAACCAGTGATTCTTCATAAGAATGTCAGCTAAAGACGCTATAACACTGTCAAGTTTTCAACTGAGAACCTTTTGGAAATTAAGCTTGGAGAAACCAGGTTAAAAACAAAAGGAAGCAAAAAACACATACACAGAAAAACCCAGGGGTTTCAGTGCTACAAACACTTAAATTTTTTGATTGTTTGAATTATGATTGTCATTGTTTGCTTAGAAAAAATGAGTATCCATAATTAAATTTACATTTTCAAAATGAAAATCAAGTGTGCAATCAATTTTTTTAAAAAAAAGAGAAAAGCAATTAATGATTTGAGATTGTCTGATTTAATATGGTTAAACTTTATCCTTGCTTGAGATACAATGTGTGTTTTTACAATCATATTGGAAAGCTTGACTGATTATATTAGAATCCTTTATTATTATTTTAATCATAATTTTAATGGTTGTACACTGGATATAGGGAGGAAAATGACTGGAGACTAATTATGTAGTGTGTGGAATTCCATAATAAGGGCAAGTTAAACCCAAGAATGCAATGATGAGATGGCCAAAGAAGCGGAGAAGGAGGACTGAAAAAATGCTAATCTCCATGTGTCTAGTAGGTAGAACTAGGAAGTATTTGGAAACATGAGGATCGACTGTCTGAACAGCCATTGAAATTGAGATGGAAGAACTATTTCAAAGCAAGTGTGCTCAAGAATGTCAGGGGCTTCGGGGTCAGGTAATTTCCAGCTGGTAAGAAGTCACCATCGACCTTGATGGTGAAGTTTCAGGAACCCACGTAACAGCAGTTGTATTTGCTGCAAGGTGGAGAAAGGACTTCTGTAGAGTACAAAATAGGGGGCGAGACAGAAGTGAAGTAGAAATCTTTATGTAAAATGTTCATAGGTATTTCCTTTTTATAAATGCTTCCAGGAAAGCTCCCATTAAAAAGCTTAGGGATATGTCTACTTTTCAAGAATTTCTACCTGAAGTTATGAAGAATTTGCAAACAGCTCTAGAAAATGAGTGTGATAATACATTGTTCATGACAATTAATATAGTAGCAAAAGAAGGTACGTAAATATCACTAAATTGAGTAACCAGGGGAATTTTCAAGATATATAGACCTTCCACAAGCCCCTGTGTAAACCTGCTGCCTAAGCTCTTCTAATAAATCCAATTTATGAGCCAAACTTTCTAAGAAAAAGGGCTCTCAAGAAATACAGGTACAGAAGGGTTTTTTCGAGAATCATAACTTGAGTGAATTGTCTGTGCAAGCTGACAGAACTAATCTGTAGTCCATCATGTTGATGTGTGTGTGAGGGCCAAGTTCACTGAGACGTCCAATATGGCACGGATGGGGGAGCAAAGCATTTGGCTGGTGTTTTCTTGTGAACGTAAGAGAGAGCAGTACCCAAAGCTAACTTTTGAAGGCACTGCTAACCCTCTAGCTGGAGACATGCACCAAATTAGCAGCGTGTGACAGTGCCCGCCGTCATCAGCACTCTGAGGACCGGATGCTCAGCACCTGGAGGGAGGCGGGGCCCTCTGCACACCGCAGAGTGTGTCTGGGAGCAGCTGTCAGAACTTGAAGCTCCCTGATTATGCCCCATGACCTAGATAAGGGTCTGGGTGACAGTTTTCTCCTCTCCTTTGTGGAAATCGGGATGCCTCTTGAACGCAAGATGTCAGATATGGAAGGTTAACTTCCATGGCATGCAGCACCATGGGGAGAAGAGGAGCTGGAGGAAAGGAAGCAGCAACCGCATTCCCACTGAGTGCTGTGCATGTATAGTTACCTCGTTCAGCTGTTAAGACAGACAGAGGTCTTTAGAAGAAAGAGATGTTCAAACTTCCAAACTCCGAAGTCACTGTCAGGTGTTTGTGCATATACATATGTGTTTGCAATTTTAACTCCTAAAATCTCCTTTGAGCTAAAGAAAATATATATTTTAGAACCCTTTCAAAGTTTCACATCATTTAATTTAAAGGCACAGACTTGTAACTACAAATGTGGTGTTTTATTCTATTTGCCAAAACATTCACCCAAAATACAAGTTAACTGTATCCTGACAATATATCTGTTATAATATGTATGTCTGTTGCAATATATTTATGAGTGATTTTAAAATTTTCTCCTTTTTATATATTTGTAGCACCTGAAATACTTTCATTTATGATTTTTACCAGTCCACTAGAAGATTTTTTAAAAAAGATTTCAAGTGTGAAGAAATATTAGCACACTAATAAAAATGAAAAAAATTCCAATAGTCTCAGTTTTTGGCATCTTTCTAAATTTCAAGTAGATTCTAAAAGACTTTATTTTCAGATATGTAGCTAAGAGGAGAGGAGAAGAAATTTCCAATAGCCAGCATTCTTTGTCCTGTAGGACTATGTATAACCAGGCACATTGTCCCCGTACCGCCCCCCTCTTTCTCGAAGTTTCAGCTTCTTTTTGTGTGTGTTCTTTTTGTTTATCACAAGCAGTACTGAAAACCAAAGACTACCCAGAGACGGCAGGCATTTCTCCGCTTTCACATTGGGCAATTTGGCAGTGAGATTATTTTTGATATGACAGTTTCCAATTGTGTTCCTCCCCGACAGGCCCCAGAACGTGTGAAAAGTGAGAATAGTCAGGAAACACAGGAAGACACAAACGTCATGTTACCAAAAATGTGGCCTGAGGGGAAGCAGGATTATGGCCTGTGAAACACTGTGCTTTTGGAGAAAGCAACCCCCTGGAGACATCCTGCGCTCTTCAACACCCAAGAGTTTTACTAGTCAGTTAAATACAAATTTCTGTCATATTTTGTTGATAAGAGGTGGTAATTTTTTCCCATGAACAATTTTTAATTCTGTTAAAATGGGATTTTCAGATGTTTATATAGATCTCAAAACATTTCAAATACCGCCCCCCCCAAGACAAAACTAAATTTCTGTGGTAGTTCTGTAGTTCCATTTTATTTCTATATTTCTAATTTCTCATCATTCTGGGAGGGTAACCCATTGGGGAATTTAAATACCTTTTCTGCAGTAGCGGTTTAGCATTGAGTCCTGTAAGGTGCTTACATGTTATTTAACACTACACTCTGGGTAGAAGGATACTTGAGATGGTTGCAGAAATAAGCCAGTATTTTTCTCCTCTCAGTCAGTCTTCCAAACTGCTGAGCAGGTAACCATCCACCGATACTGCTGAACATCAGAGAGAACGCAGGGAGTGTGCTTCTTCAAAGGCTTCTTTGGGTAAATACTTTGGCAAAATAGAAGAAAACACTACATTTGTAGTTAAGAGTCTGTGCCCTGGGGCTGGGGATTTAGCTCAGCGGCATAAGCACCTGCCTTGCAAGCAGGCGGTCGTGAGTTTGATCCCTGGTACCGATAAAAAGGAAAAAGACAAAAAAAAAAAAAAAAAAAAAAAAAAAAAAAAAAAAAGAGTCTGTGCCTTTAAATTAAGTGATGTAAAACATTTAAAGTTGTGCTAAAATATATATTTTCTTTAGCTCAAAAGAGATTCTAGGAGTTAAAATCGCAAGCTATAATAATTCTGAAAGACTATACACTTCTCATTTTATAATCCCATATAAATTATTTGCCTTAGATTAGAACAGGGTAAAAGGTCATATTCATAACTAATTTGGAGAAGATACACTGCAAGTACTTTTAAGCTAAGAATTTTACCAAGAGGATACCTTTAAGGATTCTATACCAAAGGCACAGAATTTGTTTAAGGTTATAGCCTATTAAGGACTTTTAAAATATTTGGTAATGAAGCCTTGTACATAAATATTACAATACTTATGGGAGAACATGTAAAAGGTAAATACATAATTCACCAAAATGTATTTAGTTAGCAAATGATTTTTGGGCACTTGTATACATTGGGCTAGTAAGTCACTAGTGAAGACCTTCCATAATGGTGGCTTCAAAGCTGACAGAGCCACAAGATGTTACTTTTGCCCCAAACGTTTGGTTTAGAAATAGGTCAACACATTTAGGAAAAGACATGCAAAGCAGTAAAGGTAACATCAACAGGTATTTGCATGAGTTGAACCAATTAGTGCATGAGAAAAGAAATCTAAGAAGTAAAAATGTCTGAAGAAATAGAAAAGCCATGTACAGCACTTAGATATTTATACCTGGAGAAGGTCTGACCTTTACAGGTGCTTAGCACAAGTCTTTTGCTTTGAGAGTCCGCCTCTGCAGACACCGAGTCCTTTGCTTTTTATTGGGGGTGGGCAATCCCACAGGGAGTTAGAGAAGTTGCAGGAAAGGTGTCCCTCGAACTCTAACCCCCAGAACAGCAGTGGACTTCAGCTGAGTACATTTTAGGTTTCAGATAAATATTAGACTTCACAGGAGTGGATTAATTAGAAAAATAACTAAAGAACTGTAAATCTTTGGGAGAAGCTATGCTAAAATATTGATTAGTCTTTACAATTTATGACACCTAGAGGAAGGATCTCTGTGATTTATGCCTTTTTCTTTTCCATTTCTAAACTGCTTATGTTAACCTTTTTTTCTGTTGTACCTGATGGGATATTTTAAATCTGGGTATAGTATTGTATTTGTCAGCAAGCCTGTGAAAATGAAACAACACAGAGAATGACCTTTTGCTTCTGCAAGCTGTGTTGCATGCATCACAGCTCCCAGCCCAGCCAAGTATCTAGAATAAGAGGAATCAGTAATAGAACCGAGCATCACAACCTTTACACACAATTTACAGTGCTTTGTGAATCTGAAGTTTTGACTACTGCATATCATAACATATTATTTTTGCTTACTCTCCCTTGAGGATTATTTTCAACAATTTTGTACTTTTGTGAAATGTTTGGTATTGTTGTTTTTAAAATCAATGTCTAAAGATTGAAACTGTGTCTTTGGCTTGCTTTTCACACAATGGTTTGATTATACTGAATGTATTTGCTGAGAAGTTTCATGGTTGACATTTATGAGAAAATTTATCCTTTGATCTCCAAAAGCTACACAATATAACTCATTGTTTGAGATATGGGACTTTGGTATGATATTATAGCTTCTTTATTGCCACATAGGATTATGTAATATTTATTAATTTGATAGTAATATAGATTACTGAAACATCATAAAGTGTCTGAATAGGAAAATCTCAGAAATTAAAATATGTAGCAATGAGTTGTATATATAGAATACAATAAAATAAATTGAACTGTAAGATAGATTTTTAAAATAGTACTTTAAAGTACAATAGTACTTTACTGGTTGTAAATAGTAGATTTACTGGCTGTTACCTATTTGTTAATAAAATGATTTTGGAATGCCAAACCCATTCAGTGCTCTAAAGCAAACTTACAAATAAAAACAGAGGACAAGAAAGAAATAATTTGTAGTCCAAAGTACCATGCCTCAACTAGTTATTCATTGTATAAACACCTGAGCTTTTTACTTTGAAATAATTTTATGCTTGTGAAAAAACTTTCAGTACTAGTACAGAGACCTGGATTATAACTTTCAACCAGTTTTCTCTGTTGTTACCATCTTGTGTGACCACAGCACAATTATAAAATTTAAAAGATCAACATTTGTTACAGTGTTATTAACTAAAGTCTTTATTAAAATATCTTCGTTTTCCACTAATACGTACATATTTTTTTCTGTTCTAGCAATGTTATATTTGTGTTTAGATATCCCTCTGTAGCATAAAAGTCCTCCCTCTCCTACTATACTTCAGTTTGTTAGTTGCCCAGATAATAATTCTTGTCTAGATCTGGTTGACATGGAAAGTATAAGCATTGGGCTGCTCACAGAACTGGGAGGCACTGTTCACAGTGGCTGATTAGATGCTTGCCTGAAGTTCCATGGTGATTGACATATGGCACCCTCTTAGCTAAGTCTTGCCTAAATTCTTACAATGCGCATGGCCAGGTTAACTTCTGAATGGCCTCTCTCTGAGGGGCACCCGCTTTTGTGTGTTGCACCATTCTTCAAGGGTACACAACATATGACATAGAGAAATAGAATGGAAACTACTAAGTTAAAACTCACAGGCCCCAACTGCAGGGAAAGGGACTTTTACAGAGTTAAAAATGAAACTGAATCACTCTCCTCATCTCAAAGAAAAAAAAAAAAAGAGGCCTATTCTTCCTGAGAATTACATCATGGCACCCTCCTTGGCTGATGCAGTTACTACCAACACCTATAGCTCCCCAGTCCCAACTTGCCTACTTTCAAACTAATTAAACCCATTTCTATTTGTTGCCTGCATTTGCCCACAGAGGCTTCAATCTGAGGCATGCCCATTCTGCTCAGATTGTACCATCTAACACCCACTCAAGATGACTGTCAGTGATTCCTTCTGAGTTCCACATTTTGCCTGAGACAGAATTGGATTGTCATCCCTGACAAATGAGTTTCACCCTGTCAGGCATGGATAGACAGGACAGACAAAGCCCTATCAAATTGGGCTCCCAAGAGCCCACGGGCATTGCAAAAGTCTGATGCAAAACTGTGGCTTTCCTAGTAGAAAATGGAGCAGAACTATGCTTTCAAAAGTTCCCTGTGTCAAAAAGCTACCATCACTAGGGCAACTGGAACTCTTGCCTCTTATCCCCCTCTGCCATGGTTAAATATACAGCCTGGAAAGACATCTCTTGACTAAGCCAATCAGCTTTGCTCTTGTTAAACGCTACACATTCAGTTTTGTCTGTTCCCTGAGAGGAAAACAGTACCTGCATCACCCTGAGCCCCATAACTACAATCTCGAAGTTCTGAAAACTGCCTTGCCATGACTCTCATTGCTATCAGAAATCACAGAAAGCACAAACAGGCATCCAGCCACACATCAGCCTGATAGACTGTTGATTATCTTGAAAAAGAGCTCCATGCTGTCAGCAGTGTAGAAAAGATGCTTCCTCTGCTTAAGAGTTGTTTCCATAAGCCCCTTAAACCAGGAAAATCCTGAGACAAAGATCAGCTCACTTGAACTCAATTGTCATAAAGAGTTAAAAATGCTTCTAACTTGGCATCACACTTGTGTACCCACCTGCCAACACTGGGCCACTGTCAGCAACTCTTTCTGACTCTGCTTAATACTAAAGAGCATCAGCACATTTTAGATGGAGCCCAAGCCTGGTTAAAGTCAAAAGTCTCACCACGGTGGTGGATCCTGATGCTTGGGTGAACACAATCCTGCCCCAAGTGCATCCAAACTGGAACTGTAATGTGACAGAGGGCCATAGAGCCTTAGATCAGTACTACACTCCTCTCCTTGAAGACCTTAAAGAGAGAGGGGTGAAAAGATAATAAACATGTCTAAAGTTTTTGAATTTAACCGCTGGACCCCCATTGGAAAGAAATTCTTCCAAAGCAGATGCTGTGAGATTGATGGACATTTTATCACATATGCATTCCTGAGCATGCTTGAGTGCCCTATTCCTCTCCTGAGACACGACCAGCCTCCCTCACATGCAAATCCACTATTCTGGAGTTGATATTGGCTCTTACTGTACCCCGGGAGGAAAAATAGTGCCTTAACCTGATAATCTAGGAATGATCCTGATCAGTGCCCATGGATATAAATAAATCTGCCTCTAAATTCTGGGTGACATTTTGATGTTTCTGCTTGCCGCTGCACCTCCAAAGCTTCATATGCTTTTAGATGAGACTTTTTCAGAGGCCACTGGATCTAGAGTGTGTGACTGATTCATATTCAATGCTCCGATTAAGAGTGCTGCGATTAAGAGTGGAGAATTGCTGAACCAGCCTACTGATTGAATCCCATTGCCCTAATCCTGGCAGTCTGGGTAGAGTATAAAAGGGCCAGAAAGACACTGTTAGGAGTCAGATGTTGCTTTTGCTGCCAAGAAATGTTGTTCCTCTGTGGTGTGCAACCCTGCCATGTAGACAGCCAATGATGGATTGAAACCTCCACAAACCCAGAGCTAAATAGGGTTTAGCTACTATCTTTTGGGGTCAGTTATTTTGTCTCAGCAATGAGAGAAACATAATTAAGATGAACACTGAATCCAGGACTTTACACTGCATATAATTGTGTCATTGTATCTCCCCGCCCCCAGTTTACAACAACCTTATTCTATTTTTTCATGAAATTGACACTTCTAAAGATTTTTAAATTTTGTTTAGTAACTGTTTATTGTATTTCCCTAGTGATTTGCTGTAATTTGATGAAGTAATACATTTTTAGCAAGAGTATCAAAGCAGTGATGAGCTTTCTCAGAGGCATCCACCCCAGTGTGCACAAAGCTATATGCACGTTAAGACTGAAAGTTTGGCACAAATGATGCCGGTTTTCTTCACTGTGTGAGAAGCATTTTATACCAGTAAGTCAGTTGCAGTGCTTGTATTCAACCCTTTTGTTAGTGTAAAGAATAAAACATACCAATGTAACACATAGGGACCTTACTAGAGAACACTGTTGCTAAAGGATTAAATAGGCTACAATTAGAGGAAAGACAAGAAGGGGTCAAATTAAGTAGGGAAGGAGAAAAACAAGAAAATGTATTCTGGTCAACACTAGTCGGGGTTGTTATATCATTAAATGCAAGGCAGGTGCTTATGCCGCTGAGCTAACTCCCCAGCCCCCTCTTAAAAGCAAAGAGACTAAACCATGGATGTGTTGGAGACTTGAAAGCAGTTCAGCAAGCCTAAAGGACAAGTTGCTTACTGAAGAACCTGAGCAATTAGCCTGAAGAAGTTATCAGGAGCCAGATGAAGTCAGTGTACACCTTCTGAAAATGTCTATATTCTATATATACTTCCTGTTAACAGCATCTTAAAAAATATAAAATTTGAAATCATGATGATCAAGACCTTGAAAAACCACCTCAAGTTTCTATCTCATTATTCTCCACTAAAACATTTCATAAATGGCACATTTTGGTCATGTGAGTGCCAGTACTTTCAGCACCAAATCTCACTGTATCAGTCAGATTACCATTGCTGGGACAAAATACCTGAGAGGAATAACTTAAAGGAGAAAAGCTCCTGATTTCAGTGGTTTTAATCTATAGTTGTTTCATTCCAAAGCAGAAATAAGTTTCTCAGCTTATGCACAGGGAGCAGAAAGCAAGATAAGAGTCATGAGGACGGGTCTAGAACCAGATGCAGGACTCAAGGTCTTCTCCGCATGACCCTGTAGGCCATTACCCCGTGAGCACTTCCTCTGCCTGGCTCCTAGCTCCTCGTTTTCTGTTTGTCTGTAACCTCATCAGTGGTGAACCCCTTGATGAAGTCAGGGTATTCTCAGACCCATCAGCACCCAGGCATCTTTTAACTTTGTCAAATTGACAAGTAAAATTAAATAACAAACATGCAATATGTTTCCAAACCTCCCAAACTTTAGCCTGTTGCATTACTCTTTTCTGTCAGGTAAAAATCCAACTTACTGAATAAAGACTAACACAAACAGCAATTTATCCATGATAATGCTTCTTCTTTGGACTACATTATAATTTTTCTATCATACTTATGATAGAACGTTTATTACAGATGATTTTCTGCACGTATTTGTGTCTACCCAATAGACTATAAGCGACTTCACTGTAGGTCTTGATTGAGTTGAAACTTTGTATTCACAGAATACAAAGAGCAGCACAGAATATTAAAAGTGAAGGCAGCCAGTTTAATGCTGGCATGGAGGGAGTCACTGCAAAGAAGGCTGTGGCGGCTCTGCGGACAAAGGGCAGCTTTTGCCTGATATAGGCTCTGATGGGAGAAGGGCTTTGGGGACTGGTATAAGCTGGTTTACTTTGTGAGAGTGCAGGGTATTGGATAAATCTCTACATGCATGAGCTTTGGCAAAGACTTCTGGGAGAAAGAAGCCAAAGGGGCTTCTGGGAAGAAATACCATGATGGCTGAGCATTGCACTGCTGCATGATGACTGGGCAAATCCCAGGCAAGGCCCTTTCAGGTGTATCGTCTACTTATATGTTGGTCTATTTCCACATTTTATCTCAGTGTTTAGCTGGTGGCCAGAATCCAATTAGTGACTGCTGAATGAACAAGCGAATAAACAAACAACAGTCACTTTAATGATACTTGAAATCCTCCAATTGAACCAGTTATTTTTAGTCATTATTCTAAGAGTTAATAAAAGGATTCAGTTCAAGGATATTATTCATGTTATTGCTGCAGATATAATCAGCATAGTGGGAGAAATTAATGCATCTTCTAATTTCCTGCCATAAATATTCAGTGACATTTGGTGAGATTGCAAATGCTTTTTAGTTGCCCTCACAGTTTATAAATTAAAATCAAACTTTATAATTATAATAAAATAAATATGCAATAAGTTATTACTGAGGTTGTTACATCATTAAAAGCAAAGAGATGCAAAACTATTTTTATAGATTTCCTTATTTTTTCTCTATCTGAAGATAATGATCGTCATTAAAATTAAGGATCTAAACACTTTTCAATTAATGAATGAGGTAACTTTTCTTTCACCAAACTTGAGAAAAAATGTTACTGGAAGATATAAGGTTATATGTGTAAATAGCAGTTCAACAGACATGTGATACTGACCGAATCAGAAGCTTTTGTGAAGTATTTACTCTGGTGTGTTTCTGGAAATTTCTTGGCTAATCGAAGAAAACAAATAGCTCTATTTTCAAAGGAATTCTCTCATTTTGAGCATAGGAGAGTTTGGATTCAGGTCAATAAGTTTGTCTTGCAGCCTAATATCATCCTGTGTGGGAGACATGAACTGTAAGACAGAAATTTTGCAGCAGTTTTCAAAAGTCACTACAGAGTCAATGCTGCTTCCTTCATAAAATGTAGATTTCGGTGTTGTGTATGGAATCAGCAAGCTGAGAAATTAGCAAGATGTTGAGAAAATAATTAGAACCATCACTAATTTTTACTAAACTGACCTCAACAACCTGTCTTAAGTGTCTGGGTGTTGATTTTTCTTGTAGGCAAAGTTAGAATAGTACAATAGAGACTGAAAGAGTCAGTGCTAAAGAGCAAACAGTTGTAGGGAAACATGGCTTACATCAAAACTTATCAGCTAGTGAGTAAGATGAGAAAATAACTTGAGGGCTCTGATGACGGACAAGGTAAGTGTAAATCCTTACACACTCAGATGATGAGAAGTTATCATTTTACTACAAGAGAAAACATTTTCGAATGACAGAATCAGAGACTGATAAATGGGACAGGATAGTGATCCCAGAGCATAAATTCTGAAGCTAAAATAATGCAGGATAAATCATGGAACCCTAGACAGCAACTGTACAAATGATGTCAGAAGTTACCGACCTGTTTTCTGTCTTGGAGTTCTTAGAGAGAGAGTGGGTATCTGCACTTCCTGCAAGCAGTTTCCATTTGGAAACTTAATTCTAAATAATGGAAAAGGAAACAAAATAAAAAAGATAAGTGATGACGGATCCTTAGGGGAAAGAATAAAAACCTGAATTGAAAACACAATGCAGAATCAAAAGGAAGCAGATGTGGGAAGGTTATGGCTTCTTCCAGAGTGTGTATTTTGATGGCCATAAACAAAGTGCTTTATGATAGTTTTGACTGCTCTGATAGAGGCAGCACTGAAGGAGCACAATGAAAGAAAGAGAATAGGAAGTAATTCCAGCTTTTGAAAAGAGAATTTAGTTGCAAAAGATAAAGCATTTATAGTGCCGTTTGACAGAAAATGAAACTTGAACGGTAAACATCTGGGAAGGGAAAACAGAACATAATGATGGTGATAGACAGAGAGATACTAGGTATTAAGTTGCAGGTATAAGAGTGGATAAAGTTTCCCCCTAAACTACAATCTCCCAAAGATTAGGACAATTTCTGGCAAATGATTTATTTCAGGCTCACTTTGTAAACTATTTTCTTAGAACACGTGCTTTTGCTGAGAGAGACACATGATGAGTGTTGCTTAAATTACGTCAAACTAGGTGAAAAGAGCATAGCACGTGGTGTGTCTGCTAGGAGAAACCCAAAATATCAACAAATTAAAGAGAAAAACAAAAGATAGTGAAAGCAAAGGGGGCTGTAGGTCTTCTGCACATGAGGAGGGGACCGAGGGATGGGGGAGAGGGAGAGTGGGGAAGGGGTGGAGACAGAAAAACAAAATTAAGACGCATCACGTACATGCATCAAACCCCTAAAGGAAAGTATTCATTATGCATCACCGACAGGTATAAATCAATAAAAAATATTAAAGGCAGCATAGATGAGTTAACCAGGAAATCATTCTAAAGCCTTTTTTCTTTAAAACTGTAAACTAGGATTATCACTGTCCAGCAGAGGAATTTGCTCATAATACATGAACTAAGATTACACCAATTTTGTGCACTAAAAAAGGGAAACAAGAAAGGAATTGTTTCCTAATTTAATTTTAAAACCCTCAATAACAGGGCTTAAAATTAGACTGATGATGTCAAAATATAAGCAGAGCCTTGCATTTATTATTTACCAAAATATTAGAAATAGGATATATTTATGGAAATATACATTGAAAAACAATTTTTGTACTGACATGTATAAATAGCAAAACATTTCAAAGAATAATTACATAAATTTCAGACCAAATATTTCAAAGCACTTGTGTTTTGACATCATTGACTGTGTTCACTCTTCTGTGGAAAAACTGTAGCAATAGTAATTTGAAATGTTACTAATTTTAAACAAATTAAAGTGTCTACTGTTTCCATGCACAAGTTTCTGTCTATTGAAACATTTTCTTGTCTGCCTTCTCCTTTGCTTCTGTCTCATCTATTTCTGTTTTTCTGCCCTGGGATACCTGTGTTCTTATTGCAAAATAGAATCTGAAAGCAGAAATGAGTGTGTCATTGACAGAGATGTTTGATCTTACTGCATGCTTCTAAAGTACTAAGATTCTGATATTGTAATTCTACATTTTACAGCTCCTCTGCCCATTTTACAGGTTAGGTAACTGAAATTTACATAGATTAAACAACTTTCCCAAATAAATTCCACTAATAAGTGATCAAGTGAAGATTAAGCCCAGGTCCATCTGACTCTAAAGACTGAGTTATTTAACCCAGTAGGATCAAGAAGAAATTGATCTGGGAAGCCCTTCATCACTTCTAGAGATTATAGTTGAAATATAAAATTAGTAAAGACTTTTGTGAATATGCCAGATATGTCTGATCCTACAAATCAACACATTCATGCAGAGTTTGTGAATTTCAAAACATAACTTAGATTGGAGATTATCACCAGAAATGTTTCTAAATTATGTAAAACTGATTTTCATAAATATTTCTTAGGATTTATATAAGTTAAATAACATATTGAAAGTCCTGCCTAGTATTCAGGATAGTTCTACATTTTCAGTGATCTTCGTAAAGATAGCTTCACAGTATCAACGTTTTGCCTCCAGTTTGTCACAAACTATCCTACACACACTTAGGAATCTCAAGCATCACTGCTCAACAGGAAACCACTGGGTAACTTTGCAGCATGTCAAAACAGTTTCTTTGGTTATTGTTTGGTGAACTTCTGTCTCCCAAATTTGTAAGTTAATATTGATGTTCACATGTTGCTACAAGATTAAGTCCTACATTACTGCCTCTAGAAGTATTTGTTTTTAATCTTTATCTCTACTTAATAAATATAAGAAATTTTTTTCTACACTAAATTAATTTTACACATTTAGTGATAAAATTAGAGTGCAGAATAATGAAAATGAGCAAAATCCTTTACTGAGGTTAGGAATTTGCCACACAGCCATGTTGGGGACTACATTGACTAAGTCTTTATATTTTAATGATCTGAGATGTACTGTTGCCTCTTAACCTGCGCATTCCAGTAGACTTAAGAATCTACAACATCTATGATTTGCATCATTCCACAGCCTGACATTTTGTCTCAGTTCTGTTTATGCTTCCCAAAGAATGCTGAACTGTTGCATCTAATGATCCTTGCTGCAAAGCCTAACCCTCTTCCCTCTTGGAGGATGCTTTGCTCAATCTCTTTCCTGTAACTTGAAATATATGAATATAAGACCCAACTGCTCAGAATTCTTTAAAGTCCCAAACAGATTTATTGTAGCAAATTTATTGTAGCAAACATCCTCTCTCTGGGTGTGTGTGTGTGCACACGTGTGTGTGTGTGTGATTGTTGGAGTATGAGCGGAGTGAGGAGGAAAACTAAATGAGGAGAGAACATGCAGTGTGACTTCATTTTTTAAAAATAGAATCTAGATTTCCAAGGAGGCACTAGGTCTATCTGGAGGCACTATGTGCATCTGATTTCCTAAACTCCAAATATGTTTGAAAATTTCTATAAATTAATTTTTTACATTGTTAAAAGAGAAAAATATATAAATGCTAAAGTATAAAAGATAAATGCATAAATGTAGCTATAAATGTGATTGGCATTTACAAGGAAATAATGCTTCAAATAATTTAAACAATTCTCATTTATGTTAATTTTGTTTTAAAAATAAAATAAAAACAGACGGTAAGTAATTGTGGTGCCGTCAATGTCCTTCCCAGCTTCATGTTTAGTCTGCAAAATTTCCTTACTAAATAACATCTATATGTAGGTCCCATGATCATCATTAAAGGAAAGACTAAAGTCTTCCTAATATGTTGTTAGTCTAAACCAGATTCATATATAATATATATATAACATGCCAATTTATTAATATCACATTTTGCGCTAGTTAATTTTAGCTGTCACTTGACTGGGTTAATAATCTCCTATTGAGACATCTGGATCATGGAGGGGTATACTGTCAACCATGTTCCCAGCTTAATGTGCCGTGAGGAGGTGGGTCCAGCTGGATGTGGGCCTCTGGAGGAGTATTTTTGGAGGGTATATCTCTCACTGGTATTCCTTCCTGTCCTATGCTTCCCAAATAACACAAGTGAACAGCTTGTCCCATCACACTCTTCCACCATGAGGCTTCTGCCTTGGTGACAGCCAACAATGGATTTACCCCCTTGAAACTGTAAGCCAAGTTAAACACGTTCTCCATTAACTTGGGTGTACTGGGTATTTTGTCCCAACAAAGAAAAAATTGACCAAAAATGAAATTTATTTTTTCCTTCACACTTAATTTTCTTCAAATTTTATGCATTTAATATCAGTACCATCCCCTCATTAATCCTTGGATGCTGACTGAGTCTTCAAAGCATTTACTAATCATTTTATTATTTCTGCTTACCACAAGGCATCTGAGACCACTGTCCCGCTTCTGAATTTATGATGATGTTTGGAAATTTGTGGTTACTCTGCACACCTTCATTGGAAATGAAGAAGTTACAGTTCTTCATTGGAAGTTACAGTTTTCTCTCCTTTATTATGAAATGCTTTGTCCTCATGTAAGATGCTGATGAGTTATGATGGAGTGAGGTCTTCTTCTGCTAACCTTATGCCTTGGTGACAAGGATTTGTGAAATATCCTTTTTTATTCTCCAAGTGTATAGATTTTCCTGGGCTGTTTCTCCATACTAATTCCATACTATTTCTTCAGGAGGTTCAACACCATTGTAAGTGGCAATGTTCTGGGATAAAATAATCTTCCTGAATTGTGTCAATTAACTTTTCCTTCATGAAAAGTCTCTCCAATTCCCTACTCAGTACATTAATATATTTGCATATGAACGAAACAACCATTCAGTGTATGCTATAGAAGGGAGAAACAGCAAATTACAAAGGATGCTTTTCACCTTTATTAATTTTCACAGATCTTAATACTATCATCCCAGTTATTCAAAGTGGCAAGTTCATAGTCATTATAAATTGTTCTCATTTTTTAAAAAAGTATTCATTTTTTGCTACTTATGCTTCTACTAAGTCAATTCATTAAATATTTTTCCCATCTATGTCTTCTTTTAATTAATATACTTGTGTTTCTCAGGACATTCTTAGCTTAGTTCATTAAGTGGATTAATGTATTTCTTCTGCATGTCCCTGGACTCTATCCTGTTACACTGCCACAACTATCTGTAGTAACACACAAGTTGGATCACAATTTTTGTCTTTCTTTTGGTTTTCTTCAATAGTCTCCATTGTTTCCAAGAATGTAAACTGTTTCTATTTAAACAATATATTATTTGGCAGTTATCTAAGTCAAGGTTCCACAAGGTAGGTTGGTAAGGTAACTTTCTTAGTTACTTTTCCCTTGTTACTGAGAGAAAATACCCAACAAGCAAAATTAAGAAAGACTACAAGCTTGCCACCTTATTTAGCTCACATTTTGTGGAGGTTCCAGTCTGCAATCAGCTGGCTCCAAGTCAGGGTGGCACGGCAAAGGGGCAAAGCAGCAAGACCAAAAGTAGAGAAACAAGACTCTTTCCCTCCTTTATAATGTCAGCATGCTCCTCCCCGCTCCCAAAGGCTGATGTAGCACTCACAAGCTCTCTGTGCTCCTCTTGTATAGGATAAGGATATTTACAGAGTGAGGCACCTGGCCCCCTGCTGGGTCCCTTAGTTAAACTCCTAAATTTTTGAAGTTGACACAGTGTAGCAACCCTTGCAGTAACATAATTACAAGCTCCAATGAACACTAAGAAGCATTCCTTAAGTTTCTAAAAATCAGAGTCTGAAAACAGGCCTTATGAGAGAAGGTCATAGGTTTCCTTGGTTTAGACAGAATACTGCCTTGGCTGTCATTAGAGGTCACTTGAAAACTTCCAAGTTTGTCACTTGCAAGACATGCATTTTTCTTAAAATATTTGTACCCACTTCAGATTATAAAACATCAACATCCTGTTTGCTACTGTGTGAGAACTAATTATGAAAACACTGAGCTACAGACCTTTGTGTTTTGTGCAGCATCAGCATGAATCTGAAAGATGTCTCTCTGGATTGTGGTCTAGGTTTGCTTTGTTAGTTAGTGAAGTTTTATCTCATTTCACTCCATAATTGGGTATTCTTGACACTTACTTGTACACCTTTTAGGAAATTACTTTGTCAGGGAACATATGGGCATTGAATTTCTTTGTAAAATAAGTATGCTTTTGAGTCTCTTGTGTATCTTCTCTATGATATGAAATGCACTGTCTTCACTGTTTATATAAGCTCACTCTCATATTCACTCACAAACACAGACATCCACACAATAAACACGCATGCACATACCCAAACAGGCAGAATCTGCACAGGGGTTTCTGATGCATCAAGTGAGGGTTCTATACCATGAGGAGCCAAGGACTTCACAGATATTTTTTTCCTCCTCTAGAAAGAGTGTATTACAGGCAAATTTCTCAAGATTTCTAGGATCATTGGAGAGATTAGCACTCCTCTGAGAGTCTGAAAGATGTAAAGGACTAATCTCTGCCATATCCTCATGTACATTGCTTGGTTGACATGAACAGGACAGATGGATTATAGAGAACAAAATAGAACTATAGGAACTGTCATCCAGGGATAATACCAATGGCAGCTGTCCATTTAATAATGCAGTTTATTCATTGGTGGTCATTTCTGATATACGGCTATTAAAATTAGGGATGCATTTTTGTGTGTTCTGCTTTTGCTTTATGCATAACAGAACTGTTTATTTTCATCTGTGGGGGAAGCAGCACACTCTCATCATTTATCTTCCTAGTTGATCTGTCTCACATAATGCTGTAACATACTCAAGAGGAACCCTGGTGATCTTACCTTTCAGTGGTACATGATGTTAGTGCAGTGAATTAACAGCATCATAATGTTTGAACCCGGTAAGCAGGAAATAGTGAACTCACTTTTGTTTCTGTCACCTTATTGAATGTTTTTCCCTTAAGCATCATTGTGGAAGATGTGGTTTGCTTATTTTGTGATATATCATTTTTCTATCAGTGATGGTAGACAATTCTGTCTTGATAGGTTATACGAATCTGAGTAACAGAGGATAGGCACAGTATTCGCGGATGTTTTGAAGGTTTGTGGACCTACAATCATTATTTACAGACTGAGAATCCTGATTCCCTGAACATGGAAGAATGGTATGATGTATATGCAAAAGTTCGTGTAACCACTCCTACTTTTTGACATCCTGGTTATGATAAAATTCCAACTTTATAGTCTGCTCTTTGGATTGATCCAATTCTTATTCATGAATGTAAATCTGGAAGCTGTTTTTCTGTGCTCTGTGATTACACAGTAAGAATCAGATTTTAGTACCAAATTACTGTCACATTAACCAGCAACTGCAGCCCCTGAAACCTACCATTAATAATGCTAACTGTTATAAGATCCAGTGAGTACATAAGCTACATACATTTTTTTTTGTGAGTTAAGTAGATCTGTACTAGCATGTTGATGATATGTGTAATTCACTGTGTCACCGCGAGGAGTTTAGAAGCTTAAGTAACTCAGCAGTTCTACCTTCTGAGCTGTACAGAAATGTATGAGTGTGGCTGTTTATGCTCTAGGATGTTGTAATGGTTAATTCATTGTATCAACTTGAGATGTCTAGAAGTTTAACTAAATGACTCAGCAGGGGGTCAGGTCCCCACTTTGTAAACATCCTGAGACTGTGCAAGAGGAGGGCATGGAGATGTGAGTGCTGCACCCATCCCAGGGCAAGCAGTCCGCTGCCATATAAAGAGGGGAAAGAGGTGTGTTGTTCCTCCACTGTTCTTGCTCTTTTTGCCACTTTGAACTGTTGCCACTCACCTTGCCACCCTGCCTTGCAGCCTACTGATTATGGACTGGAACATCCACAGACTTTGAGCTAAATAAACCTTTTTTTCCCCTTATTTTTGGCTTCAGGCACTTTGTCTCAGCAATGAGAGAATTAAGACAGTATATTATCCAAATCCTCCTTTTCCTTTCTCCTCAATATTTTCCTCTTTCACCCCAGCCTCCTCTGTTAAATCCTAATGGCTCATTTCATGATTTTCAAGAGACAATTCATTCGTCACTGAGCTACAGCTTGAGAAACCTAAGGGAAAAGTGTGGGTTAAAAACTCACAGGAGCATGTGGTTTAGGCAAGAGATATGAGAGTGCCCTTCAAATTATCTCCATTTAAGTGTTGAGATATTTGTCATGCTTTGTATGGGGTAATAGTCTAAAAATGGGTTTCAAGAAGATGAAAAGCCAAGCCACTAACTGGAACAAAATATTTGTGAAAGACGTAGCTAGTGAAGGACTATTATTCAAAATAAACCAGGGATTCTAAAGGCTCAACAATAATGAAAGATCACCCCAATTGAAAACAGGCTATACACCACACAGACAGCACACTAAAGAACATATGCAGATGATAAGTGAACATCTAAAAATATGCTTCATGGACACCAAGGCATCACAGAATAAAACTGAGCTACTAGGACAACACTGTTGCAATGCCCAATTTCGTGAGCATGGACAATGCAAAACACTAGAAGATGATGTGGCAATGTGTGGACATGGGAAATGGTGCGGCCACTGTCCACACAAGGTGGTGGTTTCTAATAAACCTGAACATGGTTTTATGATCTAGCAGTTGTGCTACTTGATACTTACCCAAAGGAATTAAAATTTAGGTTCACACAAAAACCTGCATACACGGTGGTATGGCACAAAATATGGGAAGCAACTGAGAAGTTTTTCGGAATGTGAATATATGAATGAATTTTGTTAAGCAAGACAAACAAGATTAGAAAAGACAAGGAGAAAAGTTAAAATACTTGTTACTCAGTGAAAAACACCAATATGTGTTGTTTGATTTTATGTGTTGAAATTTTATGTGTTGTTTGATTTCAACTATATGACTTCCCTGAGAAATGGAGGAGACAAAAATCAGAGTCAGGTTTAAGAGGGGAGGGAAGCGTGAATATGGAGAGTACAGACCAGGTTTTAAAGCAATGAAGCTAATCTGTGCCTGTTATAATTATAGATGTGCAGCATTGCTGATATGGGCAGAAAAATGACAGACTCCAAAAATTAAAAAGAAGCACTTTATTAGCTGAGCTTAGCGGTGACACTGTCCAAGAAAGCAGCCAGGGAAGTGTGCACCTGAGCCGGGGGCTGCGGGGAGTTATAAAGCAGCAAGCTGCAAGGGGAGGAGTTGGGGTCTTAGGATCAGTTTGTCTGCATAAGAGGAATCAGGGAGGGGAACAAACAGTTACAGGAACCAGGGAGGCGAGGAGGGGGTTACATGGTGGGTATGTTACAAGGTGGCAACTTAACTGGCAGTTACACCAGATTTACAGGAAGAGAACAAGTTATAATAAGTACAGCACATTTTGGGATTTCTAGCTTATAACAATTACATGTTTGTCTAAATGCATAGGGTGTACCTGACCAAGAGCAAATTTTGACATCAATTAGATTTGGGGTGTTATAAGGTGTTGATGTAGTTTCTTCAGTTGTAACACATGTGCCAATCTGATAGGGCATGTGAATCATAGAAGAGGTCACGCATGTGCTGGACAAGAGGCATATGAGGTATCTCTGGGCCTTCCACAAAATTTGAATACGAGCATGAAATCGCTCTTAAAATAGATTCAAAATATCAGCTGATGCTATCATAGGATAATATATGGGAAAAACAAAATATAATCAAATATTTGAGGATTTTTTATCTTTTAGAGATTGGAAATATGGAATTAGTGGACACTGAACTACATAAACACAAACAACCCTTTTAAAGAATGAGACCTTGACCATGAGTAATCATGCTCTAGTTAATGTCCTCAGAACATAAACAAGCCTATAAATCATTCCTTTTTCCTGAAGAACGGTATAGAAGATAGAATGAACTAATACTGTCTATAAAATATTTGATGTGGTACACATAAATTTCCAAATAAAAAGTTAAAGCAAATTTGGGAAAGTAATACCACCCACAGAAATTTATAGACTAATAATATGTTACTTTTATTCTTGCTTTGATTTAACATTAGGAAAATGCCCCAAACAAGTTTTAATTAGATATAATTAATTTTATCCAGTGTTTATATCTTTCTAGATATTATTTCTAGTTTCCTCATAAAACCCTCTGAGATTTACATATTGTTTTCTCAATTTAATAGATAAGGATATGGAGCTAGGGCAAAATTAAGTAGCTTATCTATGAGATCTGAGCTGTTATTTGACTTAGAAAAGAAAAGGTATGTAAATGGAATCAGTAGTTAACATACTGACTGTCTCCATAATATTGAAAATTAAATGTTAAAAAATATATATACTTTCAGCAGGAGAGGCCTTAGATGGGAGAAAAGTCATGATTGTGGGAAAGATTTATTAAGATATAGGACTGACAGGTGGATATTGTTTGGATGAGAATACAAATAACTGATTATTTTCAGATGAAATAAATGATTACAACATATACTTTTATTTACGTGAATTTCAATTTACAGCTTCTTTATACAAGTTCTATTTTTTTTTTCTTTGCTTCATTCATACACACAGCTTAGCACTGAAGAATCAAAAGAGTCAGGAAGAAAAAATATCCCATAGTTAGGAAGGGTTTCTGGAGGAGTAGAATTAAATTTGAGGCATTTTATCATTTTATGATCAAGTAGCAACTTTGAAGGTGATAGTGTTTGGACTTTCTTCTGCCTCCTCTCTATCTTTCCTGGAAACCCTGTTTTACTTGGAAAATAAAAAGAAGGTACAGATTGTGTGTGTGTGTGTGTGTGTGTGTGTGTGTGTGTGTGTGTGTGAATAATAAGAGGACACTGGATTTAACAAATTCACCTATATCTTTACAGTGGAGAAGAGAACCTTTAAAAGGAAAATGGAATTCAGATCAGGACAAGAAAAATGCACGAAAAACATTTCTTTGCCTTTGTCATTATAGGCTTGCAGAAAACTCTGGACAAAAATCCACATAGACTGCAAAGTGCGTAAGAGTTCTCTGCGAGTCCTGTTTGGTCATGTTGACTGATTAAGCCAGGGAAATTAGTAATGCAGTCTTTTTGTGACCTCTGAAAGGACCTTTCTTCTTTCATTCCTTCCTTTCCTACACTGGTTAGCCCCGTGGCAGCTTATCAGCTACATTTTGTATTGCACATTTAAGTTCAGAGCCTCTTTCTTAACAATATATCAAATAATGCCTGCACCCTTGTTGGCTCAGACTCTGAAAATGTCAGAGCTTTCTATTTATAAGAGAACCTTGAAATCCTTTTTAGACTGCTAATTACAAATATGCTGAACTTGTTGCCATAATTTTTCTTTAGATGCATAGCAAGTAGTTACTGTAGCACTTCTATTTTCTTTGAGGTCAGGGACCATTGAGAAATTAACTTAGCAGAAAAATTATCATTTGTTCCACAAAATTGCTAAGGTAAAGTTTTCCAAGTTTCAGATGCAAGGTGTTTGTTTAAGACACTGTTTCTTTGTAGAGTTAGCATGAAGCATTATTGTTTATGAAGTGGTCAGGCAGTGACCACATGGATTTGACAGGTCATAATTTCATGTGATTGATTGATGCTATAAATACAAGCTATTACATATTTTGTATATAACAATTGGTATTTTGAAACCACAAAATGATTAGTGTTTCCCACATCTCATATTTTATATCCCAGTCTTATTCTGGAAAGTGTGTTTTATCTACCAACTAACTGTAAAGGGATTATTTATTGGAGGATGTTGGCATACATGAAGCCAAACAATTTGGCAAACCATATTGGCTTAATTGATTCATTCATTTATTTTGCCCCTTTTATTCATTCTGAATTAGTGATTCAGAAATAGACATAAGTCATTATGGAAACCAGTGATTTTATAGAATTTGAGTGAAGTTAGAAATTGTATGTACAATAATTAAATGGTTTTCTAGAGACATGTTGTTTAAAAATAAAAGATGCTTTGAAGATTGTGGCATTAGATATTCAGGGACATTATGGGCACCTACTGTGTTACCACGATTATCAGATAATGTCGTTTACAGGGGACTCCTTGTCTTCACACTGTCTCTTGGCTGAGTGCTGAGTGGACGCTGAGTTTCAAGTGCATTGTGTTCTTCCACTCCCAATCTCAGACAGTCTGCAACTGATAACTGACTAGCAAAGGTGAGAGTAAGATAGTTCCTATTGGCTCATGTGACACACTTGGATCCAATGCATGCTTCCTGTGAGCTCAGGCCATTCACACTGTCTTCTGAGAGACATTGTTTGCTCTCCCTGTGCTCTATTTTTCTACCCTCATTCACTTTTTCTTGAGAGTAATTCCTGAATCAATAATGTGGAGCAGGTATATATTTCAAGTTTCCCAAGGGAATTAGCTCTGAAGCAATGCATGTAATCAATTACCATGCAAATAAAATAAAATTTATCCCCAGAGTCAGTTTAGGAATACACATAATGTTTCTTTCTTGAGAAGATGTAATGAATCTTTAAATGTTGCATGAGATCTACTTAGCAAACTGGCTTGTCTCCCCTGCCTTGGTTGTTACTAAGCCAAAATTATACCTTTTGTTTTAACATTATTTTTCCATCTGCCTTAAAACATAGAACACTGAGCATATGAACCTGCTTACTGTATGTTTCACATGACATTGTCATAGAAGCCAAAAACCAGAGGTACCTCATTTTTGAA
This sequence comes from Cavia porcellus, assembly GCF_034190915.1. Lineage (NCBI taxonomy): Eukaryota > Metazoa > Chordata > Mammalia > Rodentia > Caviidae > Cavia > Cavia porcellus. Next base: position 40,225,142 of record NW_026947513.1, on the reverse strand, counting down.
AGCAACCCAGCATAGTTTTTTGTTCTTGAAAAGAATTGAAATAATACCATTCATAAAATCAAGATGATATTACAAAAATAGATTTCCTCCCTTAAGGTCTGATCTTTACCTATTATGGTCACAAATATTGCTTTTGTAGAACAGGTGTCTACAAGTTACACAATAGACTACCTTATGAATATGAAGGAGTAATATCCACAGCAGAAAATTCTTCAGATATTTTCAGTTGGAGATTTTCAGTGATACTGAAGCAGTCACACAACTATGCTATCAAGAGTTTTCTGATTAAAAGTATAAGTTTGGAATCATACTAAATTCAGTCTTGAGTCTGCTCCTTTCTGAACATGAGAATTGTTCACATTTAACTAATTGTTCCTCCTTTTTAAAACTTGAGAATGAACTAAATGATAGTACTAAAGCTAGGATGTAAACAGTGAGTACCAAAGACACCAAAGTCCTGTGTTGGTCAGATTTCCCATCACTGGGAACTAATTCCTAACACACACAGCTTAAAGAAAAATTTCAGTGTGTCTTTGTAGTTTTAGGGGATTTGGCTTGTGATTCCCTCACTCCAAGTCACAAAATTCACAGTAGAAAGGCCTGGTAAAGTGAAGATGCTAAGTTCAGGGGAGCTGTGGGCAGAGCAGAGGAACAGCATGAGAGGAGTGAAGGATGAATTAATACCCCAGATCAGGCCTCTACAGAAAATTTACATAAAAGTGTGTTTCACTCAGTTGTTACTAAGTCAATTAAGTTGACGAAATTAGCTTGCTCAGCACATTTCTCCCCTTCTCCACTTGACACCTAAACACATCTCCTTAAAAAAACACGTAGTAGCAAATAAAACAATAACAAATTAAATATTCCACTTAGCAAGTTAAAACTCTCCTGAGTGCAATAATCCCTTCCTTCCTCATAAGCTCTAAAGATTCAGCATTTTTCAAAAGTCCAAGTCAAATTCTCTTTGCAGACTGAGGGCAAACTCTTAGCTGTGAAACTCTGCAAAAATAAAAAAGAGTTTCATGATCCAGATATACAATGACACAGGTAAACATTTCTATTCAAAAGAGACAAACAGTGAAAATGGAAAGGAATTGGACCAATTAAAGATATAAGTCCTGTGGCTCTGTCTGTGACACTGAGGGCAGACTGTGGTGAGCTGCGGTTTCCAGAGGGCTTGGGCAGCCCCCCCTTTACAGCCTTGTGGGTTGTAGCCAGAATGACTCTTTTGGGCTGGGTTCACTTAATGCCTGCAGCTTTTCTGACAAATGTTTCACATACCTGGCATCCCTGCTTTCCTGGGGTCCCCAATGCACCTTTGGCTTCATAAATTGCCCTTTCACAAGCTCCTTATGAGTCTTCCTAAGCCTTCCCTTGATATGTGGGAGGAAGCCTCTGTAACTCCATGATTCATGCATGCTGCATGGTGCATCACATCAGCATTATATGGACAATATCATAATCTGCTTCAGGTGGAGCAGCGGCCAGGCCCTCTTGCCCTATGGCTGCAGTGGTTTCTAAGTGCTTGGATGGGTGAGAATAATAAAAAGAATTCCAGGGAATCAATTCCCAAGGGGACTTCTTGAGCACAGGTCCCAGTAAATTTCTTCTGAAGTAGAAGGTTTATAATTTTGTAACCCTCAGCCTGAAGTGTGTGGAGTGTTGATGATTTATGACACAATAAATACATCATTCCTTTTGTCCCTGTACAAAAGACGAGGTTTCTTTTTAGCAGTGAGGCCATGTCTCCCTTACAGACAGCTTCATGCAAGATTCTCTCTGGAGTCAAATTTTAAGTTTTTCAGGTTTTCTTGCTCTGCCTTTTGCTTCAAGTTTTGAGTATGAATCAGGCTAAGAACAGCCACTGATCTTCATACCACACCCAACTGTTGAGCATCCCGGCAATTTCATTTGCCATATCAAAGTCCCTTCTCTCAATCTCAGGCTCCTGCAAAGTCTCAGGCCATGGGCAAAACAGAGGCAAATAGATGTTTTTGTTTTGTTTGAATCAAACATGCACAGCTTCTAGTCCAGCTCCCAAAAGAGTCCTCAAACCCTGCTGTAACTTAACTAATCTGACCTTTGCCCTTTTGCATCCTTAGGATTCTGACCTTGGATGGTCTGACCACTATCACAAATCAAGCGCTGCTTGAAACACTCTGTAGGCTTGATCTCCAACCCTTACACAACTCCTTCCACAGACTACTGACAAAGGCTTCTGAACCACATGGTCATCTCATGCTCAGTATCAATGTTTTTATTATATGCTTTCTTATCACTGGGGCATAATACTGACTCTATATTTGAAAGGAGTAGAGGGATAATTTGCCTCACAGTTTCCAGGGAATTCAGCCTATGATCAGCAGGAATATCAAGGCGAAAGGGAAAATCTGCTTAGCTCATGGTGGACTGGAAGGAGAGCAGAGGAGCATCTCTAAACAGGAAGGATCCAGGAACAAATATGGTACCCAAAGTTCCCCGTCTTAGATCCACTCAGAAGTTCTTCTCTAATCACCTCAGTGGCTCCCAAAACAGTAAAGCTGACCAAATTCTCTTAATAACTACATTCCTAAATCCCAGGGTCTATAAATGTTCCCTTTCATGGCAAAATGGATTTTGAGGATGAGACTAAGTTAGTGATAAATAAGATAGATTCAGTAAGGACACTGGGACCGGGAGATTACCCTGTATTGTCTCTGTGGGCCTAGATGCAACCATAAGTGTTCTTGTAAGCAAGAGATAGAAGGTGATTTGACTGCAGAATTTGAGAAAAAATGTAGTGAAAGAAGTAAAAATTTATTTGCTACACATCAAAATGGAGGAAGAGGCCAGAGGGATGGGAAAGCTGAACTCCATGAGGAAGTAGATATCTCCTCCCGTCCTCCAAAAACAAATACTCTGATTGCAACTTTATTTTAACTTAAGTGGAACTTATTTCAGATTTCTGTCTTTCAGGAATAAAGTCACACAGTCTTAAGTCATCAAATTTGTGGTAATGTGTTTTATCAGCACCCAAAAGCTAATACAGGACACTCACCAATTTTGAAATTAGGTTTAAGTGACACAAGGTCCATATTTTGCAAGATCAGTGCCTGTGACAGTAAATATTACCTTAGGGATTAGGTGACAGGATGTCTATAGTTTTTCATGCACTCCATAATTTTAGAAATTCAATGCTCTGTTCTTTGCCTTTTATTAATGGTTCTTCTGTCACTGTTGAAACAGTGAACAATCTAAGCAACAGAGTAAAAATCCCCATGAGAGGCTGAATTATTACTATGGAAGAAAACAATGTAGAGATATATTCATTCTTTATGCTCACATAAAGATACACTCTTAATACAGTAAAGTGGAAAAGCAAAAGATAAGAATTTTTAAATTACACAAGTCACAACATTTTTCTGGGCTTCACTTAAACTTCTGCTAATCAGTCAGGTTGCAAATAAAACACGGCCTACCAAGGATCAAATGGGTGCATTTATCAAATCAAATTAATGCACATGCACAAACATTTACAAACTCTCAAAGAAAAAAGTCAGCATTCTTTGCCTTTTTTCTGTCCCTCTTCCCTTACTGAACAAAATAACAATGGTAACAAACGGTAATTGCTTATTATCCATACTTATCTTTATGTGTCCGGCACACAGTTTTATATTCCCTGAAGAATTGGTCATACAGAACTAACTCACTTTTATAGTTTTCATCACTTTAACAATTGCATGTCTACACCGTCAATGAATACTAATATACAAAGATATGAATTAAGCTTATAATTTTATAATATGTAATATCTAAGGTGTTACAAACCTACGCTTTAGCAATAAAAGTTTAAGATCTTATGTTGCAAAATACTATACAGACAGAGAAAGCAGGGCAAGACAAGTGAATAAAAGAAAACTCAGCATTTGCTGCCTAAAATAAATCTACTATGTGTTTATCAACAATAAATACATACATTTTACTATTTATAAGCAACAGATTCTCTTTATAAAAATTCTACTACCCATAGGCAATAAATAAATAAGTTCTACTATTTATAAGCAATAAAATCACACTGAAATTGAAAACTACTATTGTTCTCAGCTTTAAATTGGTGTGAGTATAGATTCTTTAGGGAAAGTGAAGAACCGGAGATTTTAAGCTATGTGTGAATACGCACTTGTTCCTTAACGAATAGAGGTGGATAAATCACATTCTCTGTCAACCCCGATCAGTGTGTGGCTAGTCCTGTCTCAGCGGTGGCAATTATGTGAAGGGAACCATTTGATGTTTGCTTTGGCTCAGGTTTGGGTCTACAGTGAGGTTTCCTCCAGATAGACTAGCTCCTTGTACAAACAAGTTCGCCTCCTAATTCAACTGCTGAAATTAGGGACAAACTTCGAAAGAGTACTTGGGCAATAAAGGAGACAGCAGAGGCAGAAGTGTGTGTCAGCAAGCCCTCTTCCCCTTCCCTTTCCCTTTCCGTTCTATTGCCTGGACACTCTGCAAAACACCTGCCTTGCTTTGCACCAATCCGGACAACTGCAGCTTCAGAATAAATGCACATGGCCACTGAACCAGCTGCTGTCCTCTGATTTGTTAGAAATTCCTAATGAGTCCTCAAAGCATATGCAAGGGTCATTAAGAAACACAAATAACCAAATGAGTTGCCTGAGTTACAGTACCTCAAGTGATTAAATTGTGGTATTTTACACTTCTTGAAAGTATATTATAAAGGAAAATATCTTCCAGTTCTGAAGGCCAGACTGGTCCCCCAGAGTGTTGAACTCCTTAAAGAACATTGAAGCAGTGTAATGCAGTATGACTGATCTTCAAAAGATCAGATAAACAAAGAGTGATGAAAATGATGCTGTAAATTATTGATGGTTGGATAAAAAGCTGTTGCTACAAAATAAAAAAAAAATTCTAGAGAGGTTGCTCCTGAGAAATTGGTTTGGATTGAGATTTGTGGTAGGTAGAATTATGGCTGTCAAAAAATACCTACTTCCTAGTACAGAAAACCTACGATATATTGATCTATCTGGCAAGGTAGAATTAACTTGTTAAATAGAAAACCTTAAAATATAGGGGTTATTCTGGTATGCCCAAATTTATGCTACACAATGACAGATGTAGTTTAAATATAAGTGTAGAATCAGAATCAGAAAGTGCTGCGTGGGTACTGCATTTCTGGGTTTGAAAATGGATAAAGGGTCCACACATGCACACATTTTAAAGGAACTGGAATTGCCCAAAATATGAACTCTTCCTAGCTCTTCCAAAGCACCTACTACAGCTTTGCAAGTACCTTGATTATAGTCCACTGAGATACATTCCAAATTTCTATTTTTGACAATGGTAAAAAATGAATTTGTGTTGTTTATACTACTGCATCTGTGTAAGCAGATATAGTAGCATTGAAAAACAGAAGTCTTAGAATAAGCACGTAGTAATAACGCTTAATAGTGAACCAAATACTTGGTTTTAATAAGAACATCTTCAGATCATAGATTTCTGTTGATTTGTTCTGAGAAACAGCCAAGGAAGTATAAAATGGTTCATATAGAAGAGAAGGTGAGAAACTCACTTCTTGCAGGTGGTTTGGGGATGAAGGAAGAGCCATCAGGCTTTCCTACTAAGTATGTTCCATTGATATTTTTCTGCAGCTCAATTTGCTATATTCTGTTTTTCCCCCTTTCTCTTTTTAATGTAATTTAGACCTCATGTGGCAAACATTTAATCATGTGCTAATTTCTCTCTGCGGTCTTCCATAAAAATGACTTCATTTTTCCTGACTACAGGATGTAAGGAAAAAAGAGGGCATCCAAAATATCCTACAATGTCCTGGACACTGTCCTAATATCCAGGATACTGTAATCATTATGGAATCTTTAAAAAGCCTTCTTCTTTCCGTATTTTATGCTAAAATGGAATTACAAAGGATGATGGAAACATCAGTGCAGGATCTTTCCGTGTATTGCATGTGGAATTCACAGAAACAAGAACTGACCTTAGAGCAGCCTAGAAGACAGTCTTCTTGAATCAAATACTCAGCCCTCAAGGCAATATGGAAAGTCGTATATTTTTATGATAATTTACATAGATGGAGCAAGATTGAAACTTCTAACCAGAACCTCTGAATCTCCTGGCACCAAATCCTTCACTCTCATAAACTCTCCTGTGATTTCTGCCATGAGATACCAGAAACAGTTTAAACCCAGTTTCTCTGGGTCTGGAATAAAGACATGCAATAGGTCTCAGGCTTCCTGTCAGTAGGAGAGGTTTGTGGCTTTGGAGATGTCCACACCCAGTCTTGATTTTCCTTTTCCTTTGTGTCTGTTAATTTGCCCCCTTGGACTTTTTTAGTACTGCTAAGGGCCTGTGTGCAAAAGGCTGCTTATGTATGTTTTTGCATTCATATCTGCATAGCTGGAGCAAAAAAGAGGTGGACATTCAAATAACATCCAAGTTATTATTAGTAATCTCTAATACTGATTTAATATTCCAATGTTAGCAATGTATTAACATTATTAATTCATATTCCATAACATTATTTACGTAGATTCTAGATTAGTCATTACTTCAGAATAGCACCATCTGCCAAGGTAGGTATATGAAAAGATCCCAGAATTCTGTAAAGGATTGGAAAAAATATTGTTAAAGTATCATCTTTACTCAAATATTTGATCTAAAACAAATCAACTTACCCACCAGTTTGAATATTTTTTTATACTGAAATATACTGTGCAAGAGAAAAAATATTATTGCAGTTTACTTAAATGATAAATCACAAAGGTTTTAACAATTCTGTTCACCATGTGCCATTTCACTTTCTATAACCACACAATCCAGAAATCAAGTTTCTATTCTCAGATCATAGGTTCTCCGCCCCCCACTCTGGAAAGTTGCAAATGCATCCCTACTTTATAATGACATTGTTACATATTTTATGCAATTTATATACATAATTAAATGAGTTGTAATTAGCTAAACTTGACTGGCACACAGTCATAAAAATGGGTAGCCGTTATTTATACTACATTTGTTAAGATAGGTTATTAACATCCACAGGCACATTTAAAATTATATAAAAAACAGATGAAATAATTGTCTTCAACTTGACTTGGACAGCAACTGCCGTTATTAGACTCCTTTTGTATGAGCAATGACGGAGCTCAGGAGGTTGTTCAGGAACAATGTTTTGGATGAACCATTGGTTCACAGATGGCATTCCTTTTATTCCATGATATTGCTTAATACTTACATAATTCAGTAAGCTGGAAGTCAGAGAATATTTCTAATTAAACGAATAGACGCTAACTGCCACTTGGTCACCTACAGAATGAACCCACTATTTCCTTGAAATGGTAAGTTCTCTTTAAATTTAAAATAACGTTTTAGATCTCAAGTTGTGATTGTTTTTTTTAAAGTTAAAGCACAGGAACTCCTGGGGGCGGTACCCTTGTTTAAGCTTTCAGCAGCAATCTTTTCATTCTCTAATTCTGAAAGGAAAAAAAATGTTGTTTTATTATGCATTTTTCTGTGATGCCTCTGCACAGTTCTCATCAGATTGTCATAGACTTTATGGTTCAAGCTATGTGTTTAACAACAGCTTTGCCCTTGGTCGAGGCAATTGCTCCTATGACCCCTTCACAGGGAACTGGGATTTCCAGATACTGAGCTGAGAGAGAGGAAAAAAGGAAGAAGATGAGAGGGAGAGGGAGACATTTGGGGAGGGAGAAAGGAAGGGAAGGAAAAACGGACCTAGCAGGGATAGATTTAGATTTGCAAGCTAATGGAACGAGAAAAATAATTTTTCCAAATAAATTTAATCACTTGGTTATGAAATCACTTAGTGGTTCAACATTTTGTAAGATGTTTTCTTTTAAAAGTTTTTCAGAAGTATGTAAAATGTGACGCTCCGACACTCTCTGTAATATGCTTTAAGCCTGCAAATGTTGCAATTTGCAGTTAATCATTGTTTGATTTATGTGTTTAATATAGTTATAGCTTAGCATGTAGTGTTATGATGAGATAACCCAGTCTAATTGAGGTGAGATTATGAGCAAACATTCTATCCAGATTCAAGCACCAGTGACTAATTTCTTAGGGCAGGCAGCATAAAGGAGTTCAATAATCAGCATGATACAGGGAGAAGAAATGCCCCATCAGTGTACAAACACTGTGCACCAACTAATGCTTACAGTTATACTCCACGGCACAGAGGAAACCACAGTAGTTTGCAATAGAAAAAGATGGGATTCTCGTTTATTTAAATACATATTATACACATTTGACTGTCAGGGAAATAAGTAATTATAGCTTCTGCCTTTAGATGATGAGCCCTTTTTTTTTTCTCTCTTTTCTTATTAAAATGTTTTCCTATCTTACTACTAACATTATATTCTTGAAGTCTTGGATTTCACACATTTCCCTAGGTGGGGAGTGAAATCGGCCCTAAATCGCTGTTATGCAAAAACAATTTTTCCTGATTTAACTTCCTGTATCTCAGACCTCACTTAGTAATTAGATTCCTGGCCTGTTGTGCCCTGGAACACATATATGACTATCCAGTTTACCCTGAATTGCTTTGATAGCAAATTTGTAGAAATAGAGGATAGTTCAATTGGGGTTTTTCCAACACCAGATGCTTGAATCTTGGAATATCAACTACCTCATGGTAATTTCCTAAACCATTTGAGCATGGTCACAACAAATTCATCATCAGTTCCTCAAAGCAGTGGCTCAAGCTGTGGGATAGATCTTCTGCACCTCAGTCACTGAGCCACATGTGCCGGAGATTTAGACAATATCTTCTGGCTGTTCTTTGAAGTAGAAACTCAGAACCTAAAGTTTAGTTCTCAGAGTATTAGGATGTCATTCAGCTATCTATCACTAAAGATCCCCCGGAGATAACAGAAACAAAAGTGTGTCCTTTTCAATGCATGTGCTTAAAAGTAGTTATTGAATAGCAATTCTGTTTATGACTCTACTGAGAGGGTCATGAAATTCGCTATGTATGGTTTCAACACATATGTCTGCTTTAAAATATTAAATCTCTAATAAATTGTATTTAAAGGTCTGTATAAAGGAAACAAGGTTTTAAAACTTTTTTCTCAATTAAAGGGTAGAGAATTGTAGGAATTTATTTTTAAAGAAATTATTTCATCTCTTTTGAAAAATGCCTATATCAAGTTCTCTAAAATCATGAAGGCTTGATGACATCATTTACTTAGATATCATCTAGAAAACATAAATCTAAGAATTTTGTTTTTATTTTTGTTTTTTAAACAAAGTATTATTTTAAAATAATTCTACAGTTAAGCCAATTTTCTAGCTTTTTATTTAATTAAATTTATTTTAAGGTATGGTAAATTAAAACCAGTCTTCACTTGTTTAAGAATTTAGACCAGTTAATTTTAGTACTTTAAGAATTTATATAATTTAAGTTTCTTGTGTTAGTCCTTTTTCCACTGCTGTTTGAAAATATCTGAGATAATCAATTTACAAAGAAAAAGGGATTCTTTGGGTTCAACTTAGGTGTTTCCAGTATTTGACCAGCTTTCCCCTTGCTTTGGGACTCTGGTGAGGGAGCTATGTTACCGAGCACCCAATGGATACGAGTGAGCTGTATCCCATGCCAGGTAGTCCAGAGAGGAGAAAAGCTAATGTATCAACATGCCTTGTGAGAGAAGCAACAAGTAGTCAACAGCCTACATACCTCCTCCTTCTAGAAAGTTCCAAGTATTGCCCAGATTGCTCAGTTTATGGGGACATTCAAGATGGAAATCATAGTAGCCTATTTAACTGTCTATGTAGACCCAGTCTTTTCTTTAATAAAATCTTCATAAAAATTTCTAAGTATAATTTTAAAGAAATGACATTTCTTACAAGTACATAGAAAAAAATTTAATCTAAATTTTTCTAATTATTTCATTGAATATACAACTTCTCATGTCACAGTATTATATGATTTTCTAGGTGGCCTGTGTTTATAATTATTTTGTTTCTGTGGTCATTCTGATAGGGAGAGGATTAATAAATTGTTAATTGGAAATCATCAGGGTAATGGCTTACTTGCTTATCTTTTTATTGATTTTATTCTTTGACTTACACATTACTTCATGAAGAAGTTTATTAACAATATGGTTCATTTCCAGAGTTCAGGCTGCTGTGTAGGTTTTAATTTCTTCAAAAAATACTAAAATATGCTTCTTGTTAATATGTTTTTCTTTCACTAATCATATTTAATTCTGAATCTAATGATATTATACTATTTGTACCAAAATCCCCATAAATTCTACAGTTGCATTTGTCTTCTATGTGACCTAGTAAATTGCTGTGCAAGTGAGTTTATTCTGTAAACATTTTCTGATGCTACTTGGAGAATTTGATGTGTCCTTTGCCTGGGATGAGCATAAGCCCACTAATTGTTGCATGAATGAGTCTCCTCTACCATCTTCAGTCACTCTCTTCTTATTAATCAAAAAATATTTACAGGCCTGGTAGTTTCCCGCAATTCTGCCTCAACACTAACCGTACACTAGTCAATAGCAAGAAGTAGTAAAATTCTTGTCTGTTCTCTACCTGTCCCTCTGATTCTTTCTCTTGCTCTCTCTCTCTTTCTCTTGCTCTCTCTCTTTCTCATTCTCTCTCTCTCTCTCTCTCTTGTTGAATTGACTAAAATGTCCTAAGTCTTCCTATGAATACATTTATTACTTTAGTTTCTGGATGTAAAAGAATACCACATTTAAGTACAGAAAAATAACATTATATTTAATGGTAAAATTTATTACATTGGTAACATAAAACACATATTTGGACATTTATATGTTCAGATTACGTGCTGATAAAGCATATGCTATATAATCAGAGAATGCTGGTGTTCATGCTCAGGAGAGGGAACGTAAGGAATGGAAAATATTATACTACTATCTTGCATTGAAATTTAAAAAGACACACTAATAAAGGTTTTAGGTTTTCTGGATAATTACATTTGGAATTCATTATTCAGGGCATATATTACTCAGAAATCTACTAAGTTTTCTGACTCAATCAGGGTAGTTAAAGAAAATACAGAGAACAAATCAGGGGAAAGAGTTCAAGGATTGTCTTTGCCTCATTACGAATGTCCATCAGTGTGTCCTAAAATGTTTGTCTTTCACACAGGTGGTATAATTAATCTTCCTTAGTCTGATGGAATTTTTATCTCATAGCTTTTTCTTAATTGGCAGGAAACACTGACAATGTAGAATTGAATGCTGCTATAAAGCTGCTCTTTGGTGTTTCTTTCTTTTGATCTTTTCTCTGACATTAGTTTTCAACCAAAGTTTCTTTTAAATAATCAATAACCATAACACAGTCATTGACTCTTTTTCTTATCAATACCACCAACTTCCTAATTGAACACATGCAAGTGCATGTTGTTGACTTCTTTATTCAAAATAGCCATCTAATTGCTTCAGCCATCTTTAAATTCAATTTTCTTTAAAATAAGTGGGTCCACTATTATCAAAATTCTGAATGTAAGTGACGCTGTGTATTTTCTTTTTTCCACAAAATTATCAAGATTTAAATTATTTCCCTTCTTTTTATTAATTTGTTCATTTATCTGGCATCATTTTAAGGTAACCTTAAAATGTGATCAATTAAATGTAACATGATGCAAATATAATACGATGTAGTATGATGTAAATGTATTAAGTTAGTATAGACAAAGAAGGCAACAAAGAAAAATAAAACTGAAAAAAATACATCAAAACTGCCTTTATGAAAGATCTCATCCATAAAATTGAACTTAAAAAAAAAACTGCTTCAATAAGCATTAATATTTCCATCAATTTTAATTGTTACTGGCCCTCACCTTTGTATCTTTTCTGTGATGTCACGTTTTTAGGTTCTTCATAAGGCTCAATGCATTTTACTTTGATCAATGGACATTACCTATCTTTCTGAAATCTGCACATAAGCACAATCTGATAATCTTTGATGTTTACCTGATGATCATCCCCGCTGGACTTCTCATTTTGATTTCATTAGTCCTCATTTTCATATCGTTCACCTTTTTGATAATTTATTTTTTGTTTGTTTGTTTGTTTGTTTGTTTATGTGTTTCCTAATACGCTTTTTTAATGGAGGAGGGAATACAAAGTGTGTGGAAATATATGTGAAATTGAATATTGACTAACAAAGATACAAGCCTTCATTTTACCCATTTCTCTGTAAATAATGGGATTTCATTCTTTCTCTGTATCTTTAACTGTATCTTTATCTACCTGTGTCTGTAATGTTGCTCTATCTTTTTTTGTGTATGTATCTATCTACATCTGTGCCCTTTTTTTCTGTTGGTGGGCACCTAGTCTGATCCCACATCTCAGCCATCGTAAATCATGTCACAATAGACGTGGTGGTCCAGGAATCTCCTCTAGATGCTGCCGTCACATCCTCCGAATGCGTACTAAGCAGTGGAAATGAATGGATGGAACAGAGGGTTAACATGTTAAGCAGAATAAGGCAGAAACAGAAAGAAAAGCTTCAGCACATGTTTTTCCCATATGAAATGTGCTCCTGAAAGAAGCAGAGGAGGGGTGAGTCAGGGCGGGAGAGGGGGCTGGAGGGAAGGGATGGACGGAGGTTGGATGGGCCTGGTTAACACACTATGTGAATACAGCTTATTTTCTAGTTAATATGTAAAAATTGCAATAAAAAGAAAATTCAAATTTATTTAAATTAAGATCATACTCAAATTATGCATCCGTGTATTTATTTTGTAATGTGCTCTTCTTAGGGTTGTAAAATGCTTCCAAATCTCATATTTAAAGACGACCTAAAAGATGATCCTTGTGTAGTTTAGAATATTTCCTACATCTTGTAATTTATGCATCTGTATTTTCCCTGATAATCAAGGGAAGTTTTTTTTTTTTAAGTATTATTTGCACATATTTGCAGGCTTTTACATATTTAGAATTATCTTGAAATGTACTTTTTCAGGTTAGAATTCTTTGGGTTTCAAGTGACAGAAGACACAATAAATCATTGATAAAGAAAACGGCACTTCGTGAAAGGGTCCTGTGGCAAATTATTGGACTGAATGTGCAATGGAATCATTAGAACTCCAAAAATGATCACAATTCTCTACCTCTCCCCAGTCTTTCTCAGTTTCTTCACATGGTTAAATCCTTTCCTACTGCCATCAAACACTGCCTCCAATTAGACCACATTCCCAGCACAGTCATGATTGGTTTGCATGGGGTCACAAGTCTACCATTTAGTTGATTTTTCTGAGTCATGAAAGTGAGGAAAAAGTTGCTCAGGTTGGGGTTATAGGCCCAAGTCTACATTAGGATTATCACTGATTGTGATTGGAAGTCTCGCAGAATAATACGGTTGGAAGGGAGGGGAAACGTGTTTTTCAAGGAATGTAGGAACACCTCCTGCCTTAGGAAAGTGAAAACAGTGTGGCAATCTAGAACATGATTCAGGAGATGCTAATATTTCATGTATTATTACTTACATCCCTCTATTTTTGGAATGCAATAATGAGAAAGGCAGAATATGAATAAAATTTAGGAAAAATTAAAATAAATATACATAACAGAAATTTCTTAATTTCCTATGTTTTCATTACAGTGAATGCTGTCTTGTGAATATATAAAATATTTTCTCATCTATAGGCAAGTTCTTGTCTAAAAGCAAGGCACATAAATGACAATCAGTTTTCTTCTACGTCAGTTTAACAGGAAAGGATGAAATGGAACATTATAAAGTCTCTGCCAAAGTCATGAACTTTCTGCATTGAAAACACTGCCTCTCTCTCTTTGCATCCACATTTCTGTGCAATGGTTTAGTTTTTGGATATCAGAGTATGACCCTCAAGTGTGCCCGTTGTTACTTGGTGAAACCTGCTATAAATCACAACAGTGATTCCTTACAATTGGAAGCTTAGTGGGCTGGCTTCTCTTATTGAATTAGTCCAAAGATTAGTTTGTTTGACTCTTGAAACTAAAAAGTATGCTTGTCAAATGAAACAAACAAAAAAGCCTTCCATTTCTGATTGTATACAATCCAAAAGATCCCTATTGAAAAGATTGTAATTCAAAAAGAAGTAGTCATTGTTGGCATTAATTTACATTTGCAATCTACATGAGGGATTCTTCTTGTTTATAAATTATAAAGGTCATAAACACATCTGTAAGTATAATCTTAAATTTAGAGCACTACCATCATTAAGACATGTTTATCTAGATTGTGATAAATCACCACTTTCAACAAAGGGTATTTTTGTAAAACAATAAGAGATTATCATACATACAAGATATTGCCTTCATAGTTCAGTAAATTTAGATTTGGATTCATACCATTGAAGGGATATTTAATAAATCTTGGGTAGCCTGAATTATCCAGGCATCTAAAACAAACTTATTCTGTTTTGTTTGTACAATTTATGAAGTCGAACACTCAGTCAGAATTTGTTTAACCTCAAGATATCTCATACAGAAAAAAAGCAAACAATTTCCCAATGTGTGTGAAATTTTTTATTTTTTAAATATGCATGAGGGGTATTATTTGTAATAATGCTACACTGCCACCTTGTGGATAGATTCGAAGAAAACCATCTGAATATACATTACTGCCCAGTTACCACCTCTGGCATTCTTGAGAAGTTAAGAGTGGTTCTATAACTAACTCATAATTACATAAATGAATACATTGTAGGAAAAAACTACATTGCTGATGAGTAAATTTATTATAAAGAGTGAATGATTCGTAATTAGTTTTTAACAGTTTTTTTTTTAAAGCTATGTGCTATGAAGTAAATTTTACTCTGAGAAAAGACATCAGATTTCATATATTTTAAGTGGCTTTATTTGTTGGTACTGTTAATCTCAATTTTTCAACCTCCGAATCAGGGAGTTTTGCATGTGTTCTTCTTAAAAGTCAACAATATCATCCACAACCTGGATAATTCCTCATTATCAATTTGTCATACATGCAACTGAGACACTATTTGAAAATGTTTTTACATAAAACTTGTCAGGCAAGGTACTTGATCTTTGTAAATTAGTGATGTGCAAAAATTGCTGAAGATTAGTAAAAAGTAAGTCAAATTTAATAATTGTAAATATTGATAACTAGGAAAAGTATGTTTTTAGTTAAAAGTACAAATATATAGTATAATTAGTTTAAAATATATCTTATATATATACACATATACATATTGAAACTCCAATTGTGTTGATATTAATTATAAACTATTAGATGATAATGTAAAATCTTCTAAGGAAATAAGATATATTTTAACAAATTTTATCAATATTTTATTTTCATAAAAGAACATATGTATAACACATTTATAGTTATGTGACCATTGAAAAATAAAACAGATTTTATATAATTCAATCAGATATTTATGCACATTAAATGCATCACAAGACTATGCTTTCATAAGGCAAAAGTTCCCATAAATCTGTGTTCCCTCTACATGCTAAAGTGTTCAAATATAATTTATATTATATTTACATGAACATTCACTAGTTCTTATACCAAAAGGGTATATGGTCATTTTTAGCAATTGTCGGGAAAAGCAATGAAATGCAATTCTATTGACTATCTCCAGGAATTATGTTCACTGATAAGTTCATAAATCAATACTATTTATATGTATTGCATGGTTACTACATTTTAAAATTTACTATTGGCATTCTGTATTATTTATCTAAATATATTTTTAAACTTCAGAATATCACAGGGTTACCCAGTGAGAGCTTAACTAAGTAGGAGATGCTGATGTACACACAAATTAGGGAGAAGTATTAAACCAAATGGTGCACAGAAACATGACTCTAAACTACAGGCTGACAAAGTGCCTTCAAGAAAAATCATCTCAGTTATCTTCCAGTAAATGTATGAAAACATTTGAATAAGGTAAAACACCAACATGTGTAAGTACTGTTTTCCCAGGTGGGGCTTTGCTACCTCGGCCCTGCCTGTCTTGCTCATCTTGGCCTCCTGAGCTGGTGGCTAAGGTTCCTGTCCTCGTGTTTCTAGAAGAGTCCAGTTTTCCAGACGGTGCTGGCTCATTTCTTCTCTTTCTTGCTCACACTCACCAGTCAGAAGGTACCAGAACTGCAGTGCCCTGCGATGAAAGGCGACCCCTGCAGCTGTCCGGGCTGGGCCTCCTTCCCACCACACTCAGATGGTTGTGCAGGGCTGAGTTCAGCGGGCCTCGAGTGCAGCAGGGTAAGGGACCAAAACAGGAGTGTTTCCAGTGTGCCTTAGCTGTGGTGTGACACTCAGCACATGCAGATAGGTCTCTGTCCGCTCTGAGCACTGGTGGAGGCTTCTGTTCTTTCCTGGTGTCCAACTATGAATAATAATCATTGTATGATTGTGTGGCACTATCTCATCAGAACATAGGGAAGAATGTTTCTCTTATTTCTTTTATTAATTAAATATTTTTCACTCAAAAACAGTTTGCAAGCACTACCTGGAGTATCAAAGAAAGATTCCTAGAAGTAAGCGTCACATTGCATTAGTAGAATTATGTATACCAAACAAAGCATTTAAGATTTATGAAAAATTTGTCATATATATATATATATATATATATATATATATATACATAATAGCTAAAATGATTATACTACTAATTGCACTAGTTATTGGAAAAGAACAGTTAACACTAATGTTTAGATCAATTTTACATGTCTGTATCTGTTAAGAGCAACCCTCTTGAAGGTAACTATGCAGTATTACAACCATAGTCAAATTCCTATCATCTTGTTTTCTAAACCTATACTATTATTGTGTTTGGTTTCTTGTTGTTGTTTGTCTGTTTTGTTTTTTGTTTTTCTTTTCTGGGTCTCTTTAATCTTAAACAAAAACAAGATTTGCAAAAAATTTATTATAACAAAAACTTAAACATTCACCATATTTTCAGTCATAAAAAGAGTAATGGAAAACTATTCTAACTAAAAGTATCAGTATATACAAAGTCTAGTGTCTATCAAGGGTTAATTCAAGTTGAGAAATTAGAACATGAGTCTTCTGCACACTGAAGTGAGAAGGGAGATGAAGGTGATGGAGACGTAGGCAAGAGACTCCAGGAAAGGCTCAGTGGGTGGCGTGGATGTGAACACTGTCCAAAGGAGACAGGAGGATTTGGACACTTTTCATTTTAGAGGAGCTACAGAACATAATGGATGTGATTTGTATTAAATAAATTTAACTATGCAGAAGCAAACTGTGAGAGATAGGAAAAGTCTAGACAGGACATTGCTATGACCTGAATTCACATGACTCTGGAGGGAGAGAATATAATAGCTGATTCCTCTTTTGGACGGGTGATGTTACCTTTATCAGGGTTAGAGATGAATGGCACAGAAAGAGGTTTGTGGAGTTAGACCCGGACAGGATACGAACCTGAGCTACTGCAGTTCCATGTATTTTGTAAATAGATCAGGGTTGCAGCTTGAAATGGAAATTCCACCTGTGCTCTGTCTATAAGTATGCATTTTACATTTGTGACATTTATATGCTTAAGAAGCACCATTTAAATTATATTTTAAATTATAAAGGTGACTTCAATTTCCAAAGTTAAGTTAAAAGGCCAAGAAAAGAATATTAAAATACAGGGCCAGACAGAAACAAGACAAAACTCAAAAGAATAAAGCATAATGAAGATTCCCAGCTAAGAGACAGACAAGGCTCAAGAGAAAAAGAAGGGAGAGAGTTAAATACTACTATTATGTTGAGGTAAGAACTAAAAATGATGCATTGAATTTCCTATAAGAAATGTGATTTGATAAACATGGAGACGTTAGTTGCAATAGATTGATCAATTTCCTCAATTAGTTCTTAACTGATACTTGAATCAGATTGTTCCTTAACCCCAAAATATGAAAATTAAGAAAAATTTTTGAAACAAGCATAAGCATATAAAAGGGAGCCAAGAGTGCTGGAGAACTTAACATGGATGAGAATTTAGGAAATAAGTCTCCCTCCCCATGAGCAGGAGAGATCTTAGGAAGAGAGGAAAGAGGAGGAAAATCACAGGTCTGTCAGGAGAGAAATTGTGTCTATTTCTCGGATAATCTTTATAAATACTATTATTTTAAATATAATGTGTTATTTTAAGTTATATTTTTAAAAACCAAATATAAGAATATAACTCAGTTTTTAAAAATTGGAGTATGTGAAGCACATGTTTGAACAATATTAAAAACAATGCACAGGTGGCTGTGGCAGTACATGCCTGTAACCTCAGCACTTGGGAGGCTGAGACAGGAGGATTGTTGCAAGTTTGAGAACAGCTTCGGCTACAAAATGAGCCCAAGACCAGCCTGAAACTGCATAATGAGATCCTGTCTCAAAAAAACCAAAAAATAAAAGTAATGCAAAACTAAAAATGCTAACTTCAGAAAAGTACTTCAGTCAATTGCAAATTATTTTTTCTAATGTCATTAAAACATATTATACATAATGTTCAAATATGTTCAAAAGAATAACAGCACTTTGGAAAATGAGAATAATGCAAAGTAGAGTTTGCATAGAAACACAAACTATTTTTCATATTTTTAATAACTTCCATTTAAAATTGTTAAAATTAATAAAGTTCCTTATAGTTAAACAGATGAGACTAAGATTAAAGTCAAAATTTCTTGGAGCCTATCTTCCTTTATTTTTTAAGAAAAATGATTTATTATTAAAGTAATTCAGGTGCATGGTCATCTTTTAAAATAAAAAATTCTCCAATATATCTGAAAATTAAACTTTGCATTTGATATTCATATCCCTGATTCTCTCTCATACCTCCGTGTAAAATTTCATGGAGATTTGGTCTTACTTTTTTAATGTATTCAACATTTTGGTTTGCCTGGATCACAATGAGTGAAAAGGAATTGTTTTGAGTCTCATAAAATATAGTCAAGTGAAATTAGAGGTAGAAGGAGAGAATAGAGAAAAATAAAATGTCTGTTAAACAGAGTTGTCAGAAGATGGAGGCTGGGCTGTGGAGGCTGCCTGTGAAAGTAGACAAGGAAAAGATAGTTATATTACAGATTTCTCTGAGTTTGCTGAAGAGAAAGATTTGTGCTAATATTGTTAGGACAATTGAATGTCAGAATTTTTTTTTTTTTTTTTTTTGTACCAGGGATTGAATCATGACATCATGCTTGCCAGGCAGGCACTTATGCTGCTGACCTAAATCCCTAGCTCTGAATGCAGATGTCTTGTGCTCTGGGTAAATGATTTGGAGATGACAATGTGCAGTGTTTGTACTGTTGTTGCCCCTGATTAATGTGTTTTGCAATTTTTAGTTTTTTTTTCTTCATGAAAAAAATGGATTTGAGAAAAAAAAAAGTGAGCATAATCCATTAATTGTGAAGTTCCAGGACTCATGCAGAACCATTCCAAAGCCCTGTGTGTGAACTCCTTCAAGAATTTGAGCAAGTTTTCAAAAAGATGGCCTGGGCCTGAAGTCAGCCAGAAGATGGAAATACCAAAGGCCAGGGGCCATCGTGCTTTCCGTTACTGTGTTCTTCATGGCTTACACTGTGGACTGTGTTTCCTTTGCTTCTTTTACTTGGCTCATGCTCACTCTGTAGATCATGTTTGTTTCATACCTTTAATCAACATAGAAACTCACAACCTCTTGTGTCTTGACAGTTCTTTGCACAGGATGGAAGGAATCTAGAAACCACCTCTCAAAGGAGACTCAAGCACCCGAAAGCCTAGTGACACATTTGACAGGCAGGGCCATCCAGGACACAAGGAACTGTGGGGATTCTTTTTTATTTTTTCTTTTCTTTCTGAGATCTATGAACTTAGGCTGAGATGGATATTTTATTTTATCTTTTTGTGTTTCCTTCTTTCCCTACAAACCCAGGAATGGAACAGATCACTCAGGTTCGCTGTGCAGCCTGGCGGTTAGCATGCCTTGTGTTCTTGTTATCCATAATATTTTGCTCAACTGTCTCACTCTTTTGGGAAAATAGCTGTTTGTGATTTGATCTCCTACATAAATAGCTTTGTAACCCAGTTTACTCCTTTGTGTGCTCAAAGTTTCTTCTGTGCTCTTTTCCCCTGGAGGCTTTTTTCTCTGGGTATCATTAGTGTGTTGCTTCCTTGGGTTCTTGTTTCATCCCAGGCTACCTTTTCACTGTGTTTTTTGGATACTTTGATTAATGTTGAGGGTCAGTCAAATGGAGCTCACCATGTTTGTCAGCTGTTTTTGTTGTTTATTTGGGTCAATTACATGTTTTCACCATGCTTGTTTACCATTTTATTTTTATCGTTGTTCAAATTGGCCTCAGGATCACCAGGAAATTTCACCTTTGAGACAGGAGCCAAACTTACAATTTTAAGGAACATATGGTCTCCCCTCCTGTCCTCTTTTTAAAAATTGAGTTAGATCCTGTTTTTGTTTCTTCCAACAGAAATTCAAGCAATTTAGAAACATAAACCTGATGGCCTGAGCAAAACAAACAGCTTGTGAGGGTCAACTCAATCACCCGTGAGCGTGCAAAAGTGGTGTCATCTTTGTATTCAGGACATTTTAAGATTGTTTTAAGAGTTTTCTAATTCTATTGCCTTAAACAAAGTACCAAAGTTTTACTATCTTTTCTCAAAGGGACACCGTGGGAGGGTTGCACCTTTCTTTTTAGGTGGTCAGTGGACTACAGTGTAAAGAAGTCCCTGGTAATTGGATTCCACTCCAATCTCTTAATAGTTTTCCAAGGGAGTCCTACAGGGCTTCACTCTGAGGGAATCCTCCAGGTGGGAAGGGGATTCACCCTGATCTAAGGGAGCTCCCAAGGGCCTCTGCCTTGAGATCTTAAGAGTTTACTGCTTCTAAGGAGGCCTCAAGAGGCTCTACCCAGATTTCATGGTTTCCATTGGCTAAAGAAATCTCCTCAAGGGGCTCCACCCTGATTTCTTTGGAATTTACTGTTTGATGAGTGGCTGAAGGTGTCCTCAGGGCACAGAGTGAGCACTGACCTCTTAGCAATTTCTAATGAGGCCTGTGTGTGAGATACATCCTTCTCTGATGAGTCAATGAATCAACACACCATGGGAGACACCTGGCAGGTCTCACTCACCTTGCCATTAGGATGGACTATAAAATGATAAAAAATGGCACAGAATGGCAGTCTAAGTTACACTCCTACTCTTCAGTTAGATCTCTTTTGCAAAAAGCAAGAAAAGTGATATGAACTCCATTATGTTCAAGCTTTTATGGCTTTTTGTCTCTGGAACGGACCAAGCACCGTGATGCTTAATTAAAGAGGTCTCTTAGGAAGAGGAAACTTATAGTTTTGATAATCCTGTCCTCAGATACCTACCTGTCTCTCAGGGGGATATGAGGTTCCCACACTTGTTTTCTAGTACGCCGGGTCTTTTCAAAATGCTCTGGTAGGTTTACAGATGGGACCCTATGCCTTGTGACCTAATTGCGGAACATGGCCTCTGTGTGCCAGTCAGAATTTAGATGACAGTGAACGGAGAAGGGCTGACAAAAAAGAACAGGCCAATATGACAGCTGTCACAGCTGACATTGCTTTATGTGCTCTCAAATTGTCCAAGGGAAAATCCAGGGCCTGTCAAGGCCTGAAAGAATACTGAACACTGGACTGGGGGTACAATTCGCCATCCCTTGGGCACTGATGCTTGTCAGGGAGTCAGTGCACTTGACTCCTCTCCCTGGATGCCTGACTGCCCTTGCTTCAGAGAAGGACTACACTAGCCAAAACCTGTTGAGGACCACAAATTCACAATGACTATTTTTTCCTGCTTTCTGAAGGGATAAATGGAGGAATGGGATTATAGGTAGCATCACACTAGTGAGATTTCCCATTGTCTCTTTAGGGATGGGCCATTTTATCCCTTCTACTAAGACTAAAACACTAAGATTAAAAAAACAAAACAAACAAACAAACAAAAAAACACTTCAGGGCAAGATCCTTCTTAGCATAAGGTCATCTCTGCCTTGCTGAGTCATTCCCCTCTGAGTCTTCCTCCAACCCTGCTGATCCCTCTATCTGTGCACCCAATAAATAGTGGTTGGCTTGCAACATCTTGGTCTCTGCCCATCCTGGGGCATTCACTTCTCAGCCCCCTTTTCATGTTTTTCTCTCTGTTCCTTATTTTTTCATTTTATGACACCCCTCTTACCAGCAGGTGGGAATCTTGACCAGGTCCCTGATAAAAACACTCACCTTTTACTCTCTAGTAAAGAAGACTGAAGAGTCTCAGGACAACCTGCAATGCTCTGATCATGGACTTCTTCATCTCTTGTAAGAAACTCTAGGTGACTCTGTACTTAATGGGTAAGCAATTCCCATTCCTGTGGGTTCCGTTTCAGTTTCCTTTTCTAGAAAGTCCTCCTCTAGATCTGTAGCCATAACTGCAGTTAAGACAGTCCTAGTCAGAGCTTCTTTCCCAGACTCTGACATCATTTGCAAGGTCAGATGTTTAACCATGAGTTTTTAGCTCTCCCACACACCTTACTTCTTCACTAGGATGACAGTTACTATTCAAATTAGTCTGAGAAGGACATTGAAACTCAGGTATGTACTTGTCTGTTCACAACGGGCCATTGAGGCTAAAATCCCTTCCCCCCAGGCACCTCTGCTCAGAAAATAGAGCTCATAGTTCTCACTTGTACTTTATATTAGGGGATGCTTACATAGATTCTACATATATCTTTCTGATGCTTCAATGCCCATGAAGCAATCTGGAAAGAAAAGGGTTAGCTGACTAAGAACTATTCAGGTATAGAACACAGCAGGAAATTCTGCAACTCTTGGAGGCAGTCTGTCATCTCATGCAGGTCACTGTCATTTGTTGGAAGAGACCCCAAAGGGACATGTCTAAGTTCTCTTTGGGAAATCAAAGAGCTGATATAGATGGAAGAACAGCCTTATACTCTTTATGACACTATCCTTATTCTTAGTTCTTGGGGAACCACTGAAATGGTCCTTCCTCAAGGAATTCATTATTCTACTCCTGTGAGTTCCTGAAAGACCTAAGACTCCTCTTCAAAAAGTAAGACTCTAGTATTCATCTAGGTTCAGGATTGATTAGGTGCAGAAAAGCAGCATCCCTAATGACCGCTAATTTACCAGAGCTTAACTGAACACATATATTAAGATTTCTGTTTTTAATTAGTTCTACAGTATGAGTAACCTTTGCAAGCCCTTGGCTCCTAGGCTCTCAATGATTATCTAACACTCTTTTTCACATACTTTCTCCTCCTCAGAAAGTGTAGGAATTTGACCTGCTCTTTCTCATATTTGAGCTCTGTATGGCAAACCTAGTAATAAAGTTACCCTTCACCAACCTTTCTCCCATTGAACAAGTATTTTAATGGCCCTTCATATATAGATACTAGCTCTTCTCACATTGAGCATTAGAAACCTAGATCCTGAAAATTAGAGAGGTGATCTTGACACAAATCTCTCATAAGGGAATACAAAGTCACCTTCACCTTAAAGTATGATTCTCTTTGGTTCCTTAATTTGGTACTTGAGGTTATCTTTCTTTAAACTTTTGGATTAGGTTCTTTTTTAAAATTTTTATTATTTAGCTATCATTTCTTCTTGTAATGGCATAAGGACACTGGGGAGTCATCTGAGTTTGTCATGTTACTGAAAGTTCTCAAGCATTGCTTTTCAAAATTTAATGCATTTCCGTGGTTGGCAGTTGAGAATGTTGACTAATGAGGACATATGGTGCTGTCAGTACAACAATAGCATGCTATTTAGAATAAAATCAATTACCTATCAGAATTAATCATCTACCCTTTCAAGTAGACCATATAAGGCATGGCTTAGCCTGCACTGTGAATGTGCCTCAAACTCCAAGTCAATTGTAAAATTGTGGCAGTGGTAGACAGAAGGGACAGCCATTGACAGGACAGCAAATACTTGTGAGAAGGAAACACCTCATAAAGTCACTTCTTCTATGATCAGATGGATAATAACAAATGCAAAATATTACAAAATTAAGAAAAAATAGTAATTTAAATAAGTACGGTCTTGATTTGTGATTTTTACTTTTTATTTTCTTTCCATTCAAGCAAAATTAGAATGTCAACATTTCAAAGAGGGAAAATGCATTATATGTTATGTATCCTATCATTTTTGTTGTTGCCATAATTGTGTCTATTAAAGTCCAATTGTTTACTAATCCTGCTGAGAATAAGACCGGAGGAAGGAGATATTTGTTATAGATTGCAACATTCTGTAGGAATTTTTGACACTATTTTAACACAGGGATTGTTTAATAGTTTTATTTTTGCTAGTAATTGCTATGGTAAAGTAGAGTTAGGGGAAGCAGAAATAGAAAAAAAAAAACTAAATATAGGAGTAATGTGATTATTTGATTTGCAGAGCTGCATCTTAATTTGTAAAACCTGAGAAAAGATTATGGGTGGCATTTGTGTGATGAATAGGAGGTTCTTCATTACATTTTTTTCATTTCATATAGGAAAAACTCATGTCTTTATTTCCATTCGCAAAACTATTTTGCTAATTTAATAATAAAACTTTCAACTTCATTTGAAATGATTTGACGCCTCAGAAATTTTAGACAAGTGAGACATCACTTAGAACTTAGGACATTTCAGATAGTACTCATCCAAAATAGCACTAATAAAAGAAAAAGGAATAGATAGCAAAAGAAAAAGTAGACAACTTGAAATTTACAGAAATTTTTAAAATGTGCATTGACAGACAATATCAACACATAGATTTGGATACATGTACTTTTTACTTATAAAAATTTAAATTATTAATATTTTAAAATATATTATATGACTCATACTCTGAATTAAGTATTATATATTCAAGTTTATTAGGAAAGAAACTGAGACACAGAACATTTTAGTAAATGTGCTCAGGTAGGTATGGAAGTTGGAAATTTAATATTGCAAATTTCTTTTCCAAGTTTGAAAATTTAATCAATATACTTAATTGCTAAAAAAAATGAAAAATGCCTAGAAAGAAGTGCTTAAAAGTAATAATAGTTCAGGTGATTAAATTTCATTAAATCAGTGACTATTGACAGAAAAGTTGGCAGTATATTGAAAGGTAAATCCAATATCTGTTTAAATGCCTCCACATAATATATAGGTGCTAATGAAAATCAAATACACCCTAGAAATTGCAATATGGATTCTGATACTTAGTCTAGAATTTTGCAAATCTGTGACCTTTATCTAATTTCTTACTTACTAAAGTTAGATTTCCTGATCTGAACAAAAGGAGAAATTATAAAATATGGCCCCTCCATAGAGCTTTCCTTAAGCTTTGCCGAAGATATCTATGTGTATTATGCTTAGTTCAGGACTTGCCAAAATCTGAGTGCTCAGTAAGTGTTAATTCAAGTTCTCATGGTTAGTATCAGTGACACATGATGAGTAAAGTATTCCCCAAGAAATAAGGGACTGATTACCTCTGATAAATCATGTCTCTCATTGTTATTAGACCATTTAAAGAGAGGATATGACCATACGAATTATTATTTTAATTGAACAAAATGTCATATTATCTACTAAATATTGCCCTAAATTTCCACTTATAGGGGTCGTTACAACATCATATATAGAAATTAACTCAGTAAAGGCTGACATCACCAGATGAAATTATGCACATGGATTGTTTCCCCTTCTTTTGGTCTTACAGTGCACAATAATGCATAATGTCAGCTACCTGAGAGGTCTGAAGCTCAGCAATTTTGTTCGATCAAGCATGTGCAGAACTACATTTGACTTTGTCTTCCACATCAATTCATTTTCAGGTTGGTCGCTACAACTGGGGTCTTCTTTAATTTCATGAAGGCTTAGTTCCTTAGACTTGGAATTTGAGAATCATGGTTCAAAAGACATATAATGTAATGGATTATTTACATTTGTGAAATTTCTGAGAGAAATAATATCTTGTTTTATTTTTAAAGCTGACAAAATAAAAATTTGTTTAAAAAGTTATTGTAAAAATTTTAAAGTACAAAGTTTTTCACAAGCTTAGTTAGGTAGCTATCGATAATACAATTCAATAAATTCTTAAGTCATATGGCAATCCTTGGTGACAATTAAAATACAATCCTGTATTATGACTAAGTACATTGTTTTACATTCCATACAAATGTTTATCATTTTATGACATTTGAATTTGTGATCCCTTAGAAAAAGAAAACCCAACGGATAGCCTAACTATGTGTGTATTCAGGCATCTTTTCATGATACAAAAGCATGGATGATTATCAATTAAAATAATATTTATTCATTTTTCTGGCGATAAACTTGCTTTATGAATTTAAATTTCCACAATAATACCTCAAGATGCTCATAAATCTATCAGTAAGTGGATTTATATTGAATCTTTATTGTAGAACAAATTTACTTAAATAACTTAAAACAATAAAAAATTATTTATAATATATGATTTTTTTGTATTTTAAAGAGGGTGAAACAAAACATAATAAAACAGACCAAAGGAGAACAGAAGAAAACAATGTAAGTGACACAGATTTCAAAGCAAGACAACAGGAGATCAACAGTGGCTACCATAATTTCTCTTTTCTTCTAAATAGTTGTCTATAGCTTCACACACATTGAATTCATACAAAACAGAATAGCATAAAACTGATCAAAACAGACAAAAGAAGACATCACAGGCCTTCGAAACCAGATAATAGGAAAATCAACAATGGCTGCCATAATGTCTCTTGTTCTCTTCAAAATCCTGTCAATACCGTCATATATGTTGAAATTAAATAATACAAAACAGACTAAAACCACTCTAAACAGAGAATAAAATCATTACTGGATTTCACAGCATGACAATAGGAAATCGGCAATGAATACCATAATGTCACTTTTTCTTCAAAGTGGCTATTCAATACAATCACTTCTCAAAAACTGTTTAGGAGAAGTTCTAGGCATGTATAAGCCTCTACATGTACATCTGTCCTTTCTGCATTAGAGGGAAAAACAAAACAAAACAAAACAAATTACAAAAAAAAAACAAGAAACAAAAAAGACAAATAACAATAGCAAGGATCCCAAAACAATGACGATATAGGCTTTCCAAACATGGTGGTAGGAGCATAATTAGGGTTGTTATTTTACATAGTAATCTTCAAGACTTCCTCATGTCACCAGCCACATACATGCAAAGTTGAACCAATTCTATAAATGATAACTATTTTGTTCCATGAACTAATGGAATCTGTTAATGTATGATTTTTAGGACATTACTAGTATCTTGGGAGGGGTCATTGCAAGTCATTTGGCTTCATCTTATGCCAAGAAGCTCTAAGCTTGCCCAACCCATGCATTGTGACTATATTTCCCTAATTCAGTCTTTTTATCTCTTCCATCTCTGTTTGGCACCTCTCTTCTTTAGTCAGGGTCATAAATGAACTCTATTGAAAATTAACAGCTCTTAAGCTAAAAGCAGATGGTTTACAGATAATCACAAATATTATATTTGTAATCACAAATATTATAATTTGTAGCACAAATACTATATTTATGCTACAAATATAGTCCTTTATTTAAAGGAAGAATTGGAATCTTTATAGAGATTCTAGATAGGGCATTCCCTATCTAGATTTTTATCTGGGCTGTTCCATAATTACCTGTGGGTTTTTTTTTTTTTTCTTTTTACCATACAAGTGTTTGTAAATATGACTTGGGAGCTGCATGGTGTGGAAAGAACATAAAATGTTTTGACATGTAAACAAGCTTCCTTCATCTGTGAATAAAGCAGATGATTTGTGTGATCTGCCAATCTATAATTAAAAACAACATGACGACCTCTTACTGTTGCAGGAAAAAAAAAAGTAATTGGAAACACAGTGATGTGCTACCTCATTGGACTGTGAGGATGCATTGAGTTAGGACAGTAAAGAAGCTGTCAAGGTCTCTGGAACTTCCTGA
The DNA here is from genome assembly GCF_034190915.1 of Cavia porcellus. NCBI lineage: Eukaryota > Metazoa > Chordata > Mammalia > Rodentia > Caviidae > Cavia > Cavia porcellus. The sequence continues at coordinate 40,197,223 of NW_026947513.1, read as the reverse complement.
GTAGCTAACAGATGTGCAAAGCTACAATCAGGGAAGTCTGCTTGACATTTTTATCTGTAGTACTTTTGATGCTTTTTCTCTCACTTTTGCTCTCAGTATACCCCCAGTTCTTTGTTATCAAACTGGAGCATGTGATCACATTGTAGTTGTTGCTTTTTGTTCTCATGCTTGTACCGTCTCTCCATGCTCCATAGCACAGGAATTAAAAAGAGCAAAGGCCGTCGAAGGTTATAGGCCTAGATCCAATGATACATTGATATGCTTGGGGAAAAGAAATGACTTTTTTTTCATTTTGGCCAAGCAATATAAAGATCACTTAGACTGGCCATTCTGGGTTTCATGAGGAACACAAATCAAAGAGAAAATTCAAAGGAAATACTCCTCATTATGGGATGAATTGTGTCTCCTCACTATGCAGTGGTAAATTCACCATCTTCAGAAATTTAGAATGTGCTCTTTGAAAACAGGGTATATCTTAGTTACTTTTCTCTTGTTTTTGAGACAAAATACATGACACTCAGAATTAAGGAAGTAAAGGTTTATTTGGTTCATGGCTTGTGGAGGTTTATAACTGGCTGATTCCAAGGCATAATGGAGTGGCAGAGGGGCATCACAGAAGAGAAAAAGTTCATGGTAGTGGAAGACAGCAAAAGCAGTAGAGAAAAAAAAGAGAAACAAAACAAACTTCTTTCTGTCCTTCATATTTATGCAGGCCACATGACCTAGGGCAGGTGCAGCACTCACAATCATGATCCCAGCATTGGACCATGAATCAATTAGGAACTCTAGAACCCATCCCTATTGAATGCATGAGGCTTTGGGGGGACATCTAGATGGAAATCATAACAGGGCATTTAAAGACGTGCTTAAGTTAAAGTGGAGCTCTTGGGTGGTCCTGATCCTAACTGACTGATGTTCTTACAAAGGGAAACAGATACATGAATGGAAATAGCAAGAACATCTGGTGCAGAGCAAAGGTCACAAGAAGACGTAATTACTGGGGGTGGGGCAAGCTGAGAAGAGAGATCTCAGAAAAAATCAAAGATGCTGACACTTTGACTTTGGACTTTTAAGCTTTATAACTGAAGGAAAAAATAAATCTTTGCCATTAAACCACTCAGTGTGTGGTGTTTTGTTATGGCAGCTCTAGGAAACTAACAGGCACATTTTCATATGTTCTACAATTTTTAAAATTTTAATTTTTTGAGATGTCATTAATACAAAATACATTATTATGATAATTAGTATTTCATACTGGGAATGGAACTCACAGCTTTCACACTGAGATAGAACCCTAGCCCCTTATTATTTTGTATTTTGAGATGGGGTCTTGATAGGTATCTAAGTCGATCAGTTGAGTTTGAACTTGTAACCCACTGTATGAACTTCCCAGAGTGCTAGATTTCTGGTTATTGGGCATCATGATCACTCCTCAATTTATTCTAAAGTAAGGAATTTGCTAACATTTAGTACACTTACAGTGTGGTAAAGCCACTACCTATATCTGGCTCCCAAACATTTCTGCTTTCTAGCAAAGTTGAGTTTCTGATATTTTATGTAATGTATCTGCATTTCTGCCTTCTTTCTTCTTATGACTTTAATTCTACAATTAGTGTGTAACTGTAGTATGTTAAAAAAGTACATATGAATGAATTTCATTCCTCATATTTTGTAATTTTAGGTATTCATGAGATAAACATAGATCAATAAAACCTAATTTCCTTGAAGATGATTATCTAGCAAAGAAAGCAAATCAAAGATGCTTTGCCCCCTGCTGTGTTGACGTGGTCTGGTCTTTACAGACCTAACCACACAGCCAAACCATGGGCTGCACCCCAGAAAGTAGCATATTATCAAACTTCTGTTTATTTCTCATCTCATGCAATGAACATTCATATGTACTGTCCTAAGTTATTTTAAAATTTTATTTAAAAAGGACTAAACAAAACAGAAAATAGGTAGGAATAATACATAAATTCAGAGAAAAAATAAGCATTAAGAAATCACTAGTTGATGTTTACATATTGTCATTTTACAAATAGTTGTTCAAGATACAAAAATGGAACATGTAAAGTGGGAATTCAAACAGCAAGACCGCAAACAGTTCTGTCCAACTGTCCAACAAAAACTTAGTAACATGGTTGTTTGTCAATCCTATACACTTAAACATACATGCAGTTATCCATATCTTCATTTATGTTTAGATTAAACAATCTAAAGCAGGTTACCATCATTCTGAACAAAGAATAATGATATTGCTGGATTTTACATCATAACACATCGTGATCAGCACAGGGTACTGTAGTGTCTTTTTTTAAAAATGTAATTTAAAGAAATACTCAACAAAACAGAAAATGGGTAGAAATAATACATCACTTCAAAGAAAAAAATAAACAGTAAGAAATCACTAGCTGATGATTACAGATTGTCTTCTTACAAATAGTTGTTCAAGACACTACAGTGCAGCTTATAAAGTGGGGATTCAAACAGTAAGATTGCAACCAGTTCTGTTCAACTATCCAACAAAAACTTAGAAACGTGGTTACCAGTCCTCTACACTTAAACATACATGCAGTTATCGATATGTTCAATTGTATTGAGATTGAATAAACTCAAGCAGGCTAATATCACTCTTAATGAAGAATAATATTATTGCTGGGTTTTACATTATTATACTCCAGGATTAGCACTGGATACTTTAGTGTCTCTTTTTCTTCAAAGTATCTGTTCATTTCATCATGTGTCATAAGATCAGTTCTCGTAAACTGTTTATAGATTCTACACATGCATGAGTCTTAACATGTACTTCTATTCTTTCTATATTAGAGGGATAAACAAAACAAAGCAAGGCAAAACAAACATATTCCTATAAACACATGAAATGAAATAAACATATAAGACCGTTGTACAAAGAGTTCTACCATGATTCCTGTGTTGTCTCTTGTTATCTCCAATAGAATTGGCTAAATCATCAAACATAGTATAATTGAATATGTCAGTACATAACAGTATTAATAAAAACACAACTTTGTATATAGTATAGAACTTCAAAAACTAGCAGTTATCACACCAGAATGTATAACACAGAGTCTTGTCATCTTCAGTGTAGTTGCCTATACTCACAGACTTGATACTATCAATCATATCAGTTTTGAATAAAATCTTTTCTGCCTTATTTCTGTTATGCTCTTTTTTTGCCATCAGTTGTCTGCTTATCTTCTTCATTCTGTTTTCCACTCCATTCATTGAGGCCTCTCTGCCACTGTTCCTGAATCCTAGTACTTTTCTCTCTTTCTAGGATGTCCTGGAGTATTCTCTGTAGAGTGAGATTGGTGGTTGCAAATTTCACAAGTTCCTCTTTGTCTTGGAAGCATCTTGTTTCTCCATTAATTTGTAGAGACAGTTTATCAGGGTATATCAATTGGGCTGGAGGTTATTTTCTTTCAGGGCTTGGAATATTTTGCTCCAGGCTCTTCTTGACTTGATGCTTTGTGTCAAGAAGTCTGCCGTTATTCTGCTCAGTCTTCCTCTGTAGGTTATCTGTTTCTTATCTCTAATAGCTTTTAATATTCTGTTTTTATATTGAATTTCTGGGATCTTGATCATTATATGCCTGGGTGTCGCTCTGTTGTGGTTGCAGGTGGCTGGATTTCTGTATACCTTGTATATCAGAATATCATTTCCTTTTCTTATGTTTGGGAAGTTTTCCTTAATTATTTCGTGAATAGCCTTTGTAGTTCCATTGTTTGTACCCCCAACTTCTTCATTCACATTCTTTATACTCAAGTTACAGATTCTTTTGTTGTCTTCCAGACTTTGTATTGTTACTGCTTGTTTCCTTGTTATTTTTAAAAAGTTTTCCCTTTCATACTCCCACATTGCAAAATTGTCCTCCAGTTTGGATAATCTATCCTTCGTTCCTTTCAAGATGATTTGCCATCTTTCCATAGAGTTTTCAATTTCTTGGTGATATCTTTGAATCTGCTTCAAGTATTCTATATTTTTTTTATATTCTTCACCAAATGGTTCTCTCCTTTGTTTGAGTTCCTCCCTTCTTTCATCTGTGTCTGCTTGAGGGGTGCTTAGTATTGCTTTTATTAATCTTCTTATATCTTGCTTTATTTGGCTAAATATTTCATGTTTGAACTCGTCTATGAGGTCCCAAATATATCTCTTTATGTCCACTGGTGCTGTGTCTGATATTGCATGTTTGCTGTTCTCATTCTCCTTTGCATTTACCTGTCTTGGGTCAATGTTCTCAGGGTTGGGGCCTCGGGAGTTTTTGTTGTTGCTTCCTCTTCCCATCTTTTTTGCTTCTTCCAGGAGGCCCCAATTTCTTTCTTTGTTGGTTACAATTCTTCTGAAGTGTGCTGGCTAGATGACCCTTCACACTGCTGTGTGCTAGTGAGTTGCAGACAGGGACAGCCTATGCTGGTTCCTACCCTCTGCATAAGTCAAGCTGCTGTGGCCTGCACTGAATCACTTTGGGCTGCCTCCCCTCCAGACCAGCCAAACCTCTGAGACCACATTGGGTCAGTGTGGTTAGTGTGCACCACTGCTGCAGGGACTTGACCTCAGATAACCTATTGGGTCTCAGCCAGGTCATGTGACCCAGGCCTAGCTCACTCCTCCAATCCTGTTAAGGAAGAGAACAATTGACTGAAGTCACTGCTGCCCCTTGTACTTGCCAGTCCTGCCAGGTCCCAGAATGTCATCCGCCGGAGCCCCTCTATTTAAGGAATGGCTCCATTCCCATCACTCTCCACAGGTGGATGTAGGCATCCTGCCAAATCAGCCCCCCGTTCAGCTTGCTGACCCCTGAACTCAATGTAACTGCACCTCCAATGAGTTGAAGGGGTGGGACCTCAAACGGCTTGTCAAGTCATGGCGGAACCTGGGATGGTCAGCACATTGTCTTAATTTCTTCTTGGGATGAGAGAATTAATCTCCCTCTGTTTGGGGCTCCCCACTGTATATTATGCTGAATTCTAAGTTGACTACCTCTGAGAGCCTCTGTAGCCAGTTGTTATCTATCTGTCGTCTTTGCTCCTCCATACTGTCCTAAATTTTGAGTTTTGGTTAGATTTCTATTCACTGATTTCCTTCATAGCTATCTCCAAAGGGGTTCTGGTGCCTACATCTCCACATTTAGTTGGTACTAACTTACAACATAGGATCATCTATAAGCTCAGCCCATTTTCCCTTGCTGGGAATGAGTGGACTGTGTAAAATCACTCTAAAGAAGCTACAGATGTAAGATAGAGAGGGAAGGAATAAAAGAGAACTAGAGCCACATATGTTGGCCACTTGCATAATTTACTTGAGCTTTGGAGACTTTTTGAGTTTAATCTATTCTGTAGCATTCCACTTAATATGTTTCAGTGCTGCCACTCATGCTCAGCTTTATGGTTTAAAAGAATAATTATGCATGTTCATCATCTGCAGCTCAGGACATTTGATAACCTAGTGACAACTCAGGGACTACTAAGGCTCACTTGTAAGCAATAAATTGTGTCTGAAAGAGAAAATTGTTATCTGCTGAGGATGGTAAGGTCTTTGACCACCTCCAAAAGCTTACTGAAAGCTGTAGAAATCACTTCTGCCTATTCATGTCTCCTCAAGAATGATTTTGTGAAGCAGACTGAACACATTTCAGATCTTTCTTCCCTTCGGTGTTCGAATAAAAAGCAGTAGCTTTCTGGATTAATTGGTAGATGGGTCAGAGTAACGCACCTGAATGTGGAATGTGTCCTTTCCAAAACTCCAAACTCAGAAAGTGCTGTGCTCTTTTTGACTGAAGGAGCTGACAGATGTAGCAACATTTTTTTCTATCTTCAGAAGGAATATTTCCACATACCCCATACCACTGGGATCCTAGAAACATTAAAAGGTGGAAGAATCCTAGATTTTTATCAGAGTACCTTCCCACTCCGTAACATGTAGCTGTCTTACCAATGAGTCTATAGTAACTTCTACTTCTTGCCTTACTAAATCCTATAAGCATAGTATCATCAAGGTGATAGAATAGTTTGATGTCTTGTAGGTGTGGGGCTTTAAAACTTGTAGTTCATTGAGGCAGCACAGCAAAAATGCATTGCTGGCTTATGCAGCCAAAATAAAGTGGCTTATGATGGTTTTTAATGTCAGATATAAAAAAGTCAAAAAAGGAAGGCATATCAGTGTCTGTCTAGCAATTACCAAGGTGAAGTTGCATTTCATCAATCATTAGAATAGAAGTTGCAATGGAGGCTGAGCTTAGTGGCACTCACCTGTAGTCCCACCTCTCAGGAGGCTGAGGCTGGAGCATTGCTGTGAGTTTGAGGCCGTCCTGGGTTACAAAGTGAGTTGAAGGCCAGCCTGACTGAACAGTGAAACCCAGTCTCAAAAAGACAACAGAAGTATCCACAAAAAAGTTTCAATTAGAGTTACAACCTGATTAATTTAGGATAACCCAGGGCCATTCTTCAAAATCATGTTTTTTGGTGCTTAAGCTAAATAGGTAAGTTGAACAGAGCGGTAGTGGTGATTATCATCCTGCATCCATCAAGTCCTGGATCATGGTTCCTTATCTCTGCTATTCCCTGAGAATGGTAATGTTGCTTTGTTTTTTTTAAAACAAATTTTCTGAGGTAGTCTCCTAGAAGTAGCTCCTCTTTGACTTTGTTAACATCACAGAACTACTTCACGAGTCAGGAAATTAATATGGGAATTCTGTTAGTTACTAAATATATTTATCCAAATCATACATTCTACAACTGAATAAAAAGCACTACAGGATAGATCTGGAGATTGCTGGGTTCACTGTAAGATGGACTTGAGGTGAAATGTCACCAGGATCCTGACCTTCACAGTCAGTCCCTCCTTTGACTGTTGGACAACATTTATGAGTGTGTGTCATTAGTGTTCTTTCAAGCCATTGTTTAATAATTGCTGAAGAGCTTGTTCAGCTCCTTTTCCACAATGTACAGTCAGCTGGGTAAAATGCTCCATGTCCTATTAAGCAAGGCTGGGAGAGACACTAACAGTATAAAATTTTAACAATGTTTTATGTGTTCTTCCACAAAGTTCTTGATGTCTCCATTATTTAAATGATTATGGGTCTACAAGCTGACTCAAGTCTGAAAACTGAATAACAACTTATGATTTTTTAATGATTGAAATTAGATCTCCATTAATCTGACCTAGAACTTCTGGATTTAAACAAATGAGTCAAGAATTTAATAGCCTGCCCTTCTATTTCACTTCCAATAGTCAAAGTTACAGGTTTCACTGCATCTGATTGTTCTAATTAGTACTCTGATCCCATTGTCCATAGCCGTGTTCAACTTCCTTTGGCACTGATGTGGTCCCACTTGGTCCCTGCAACACCAGGATGCAATTAGTAGCAGAAGTTCCTACTAATTTCTCACCTATACAAAAGACTAAGCAAACGTTTCAAGTTTCTTCTTGAAGATGTATTCCTCAAAGTCATGAAGAAAAATGTCTTTTCTGACCAATCCTGGACCTTTAGCACGGTGGGCAAGCAAATCTTATATTGTAACTCTATTTTCACATTCCAATGCCCTTCAGACTTCTAATATCCTACGTGGTATAGTAACATAAAAGTCTCAAAATTCAACTTAAAGCAGCGTAGGATATTTTTAGTTTATGTTTTAGCCACTCAGTCAAAAACCTGTTAGACCCCTTTCTCGATCCTGAGCTACAAGTTTAAATCTAGAATCTCTACATGTCCAATGATACTTTTGATATAATATCACTTTCTTTTTGATATAAATTTAAATTTATTTTCATTGATATTTAAAACAATAAAATGCATATATTTATGGGGTACTAAATGATGTGTATATTGTATAATATTTATATTAGTAAAAAATATCTGTCTCCAAATATTTATCTTTTCTTCATGTTAAAAACTCAAAAAAGTCAAAAATACTTTCTTCTAGTTGTTTGAAACATACAGTGCACAATCATTATCTACACTCACCAAACTGAACTGTAGGTCATCAAGTCATCTTGCTTATATCTAACTACAATTTAGTACTCACTGATCAATCTCAGCCTTACTGGCAAGGGAAAGTCATGCTACAAGTGTATCATTTTCCCCTAGGTCTCTCAGATGTGCTTCCTAAGTTCCAAGTAGATGTTATAACTACTCATTTTCCAGGTACTTGTGTAGGTGTTTGCATCAAATGTAAAGCTCTGATAAGAAAAGTTTTGTAGAAGCTGTATGGCCCGGGGTGGTTATCAGTGTGTAAACACAATTTTACTCATTGTGAAGGAGACCTCTATAAATCAACTGGTGTGACACTGTAAAATATTGGATTAATTTGGAAAAGAAAAGCAAATCAACCTTATTGTTGATGCCTGGGGGTTAATGGTTCTACATTTTCATTTTGATTCACTTATTTTGATCTTAAATTGTTAAGGCTCAATTACTAGAGATAAACCCTATCTAGTCTCATTGCATAATTGGTTTTTGTAAAGCCCATTATCCTAATAATTATACTCTAATTGGCATAAAAATGATATATTCTGATAAGCAGCATCAAGAAATGATAACAGTAATTAATAGTAATTAAATTCCATACATCTCATTGTAGAGCACAGAGGTTGCAATTGATTTTGAAAGTAAATTTATCTAGAATTTAAACCAAAAAAATACCTTGAAATCTGTTGTTTTGTTTTTTAACTCATCTATTCCGGATAAAATATGTTAAAATTTAAAACTAAGAAACTTTTCATTCTTAAAATAATTTTGTGTGGATTTGATAGCTATAGTTAGCATATGTGCTTTTATTCATTCATTCTATTCAATTCAACCAGGTCACTCTGTGTCAGACACTGAGCTGACTTCTGAGGAACAAATCAGTTATATAAAACAGATCCTAGCCATTAAATTTCATCAAAATTCAAGTTTTAAGATGAGATCCCCAATTGTTGGGGGACTTGACTTCAGGTTAAAATGCGGCCTCTTTTGGTGGCAGCGTGGTTATGGGGACTGGGAAGATTCTTTCTCTCTGCTCTGTTGCTTGAAGAGGAACAGACTTGAAGATGGCATTCTTTTCATATCTCTTCTGTTCCTCTTGGGCCCAGAATCCTTTGGGAAAGGTAAATTTATCCAATTAAACATGAGAGACAAAACTAAGTTTTCATGGACAAGTCCATCTCTTTTTCTTATTTTAACTGTTCATATTTGCACAAAATATACTCAGTTCCATCTATTCTTGGTGTAAATATCCTACGAGGTAGATCTAACACATGTGAGGAGAGACATCCTATTGCCAAGGATTTCCCATAACTGAGCAGAGAAGACTACCTAACTCTGGAACTTGCCCTGAGGAAGTCTGTTTGCCTATACACCTAATCTATATTCTCTAGCACTCTATCATTTGACCCATGTCAGTGTTCCTGTCTCTCTTCACGTTCTGCAAATCAACTAGGTTTCCTTTTGCAATGCTTCTGATCCACGTGGATTAACTAACACCACTCAGGTAAAGCAAGTTCAGAGCAAAATGCTGAAGTCATTGGGGGAGGAATTTCTTTAACGAGTGTAAATGTAAAGGCTAACACCAGTGTTTGATAGTTCACCACAATCTATGTGGTCTCTTGGTCTCTATTTCAGCAGGTTCTGAAATTGGATGGGGAAGAAATTTATTATGTATTAGAATCCCCAAATAATAACATTCTTTTAAAGGTTCTTTCTTTTATTGATATTATTTTCTCCTTTAAATCTCTATTTATTAACTATATTATGTTACAAATTTTACTGTTTATTTAACCTTTACTCTCTGCATCTCTTTCACAATGAAAAATATATGAATTAATATCTACCTGATTACCAGAAGGTGATGCTTTGGGCATTGATTAGATCTGTAGCAATTTCTTTAAATACAATTAAGTGTTAGAACAATGCAAGCAGAACTTAGCCAGCTTTCCCTGGATTTAGCAAATTATATTACTATCATTTATTATATTACTATCAATTATGAATTTTTACTTTCATAGTGGTTATTCTACATAATAAGCAAAAAGTCTATAATGAGAGAATCATATTTCCTTTCAATAGTGATGGCAATTTTATTTACCACTTATCTGATTTTCAAGTTTTAAATGTGCTAGTGTCATATGATTCTTGCACATGAAAGTTAACAACACTAAATTTTTAAGTGTAAATGATCAGGTTTCAGGTTAAAATAGTACTTCTGACACAGACATCATAACTTTGTTGTGGGTCACCTACAAGTTCATAAATAATACAATGCTGAGGAGTATCAAATTGTACGTAAAAAGAAGAAAAGCTTAGAATGCAGAAAGTAAGAAAAGAAACAAATGGACACAGGAAAATACAAAAAGAAGAGGGAACAATAAAGCATAAATCACAGCATACTTGGCAAAATATTAAATCCATAAAGTATCCTAGTTAAACCTGAGATGTCAAGAAAGTTTTTTTTTCATGCATATAAAACTCTGTAATATTTACATAGCACACAGTAGTGAAAATACCTGAATATTTTTAGAAATTCTTTTGCAGTACTGCACATAGCAGCATCTGCAAGGTGTAGTTAAAAATTATGGTGATTTCTTAACATTTTTAAATGCTACAGTATAAAACATTTTGCTATTAATCACTCTAAAAACACTTCCTCTCCCCGCAGAGACACTTATCCCATCGTTCTTGCTGCACTGTGAATTTGGTCTGGAAGACTCTTTTCCTGTCTGATCCCATCCCTGGAATTGACTCAAAATGTTTACTTCTCACAGTCATTTAGACTTTAGGGAACAGCTGGATGCTGCATGGTGCCAGAGCTGATGGACAAGGTGAGTGAGAATGGACCATACTGTCTTTGAAGCCTGTCTTTCCACTTAGTGGCAGTGTTTACTGTACTTATGATCACACCTTAGCTTTATGAAACAGGTCTTCAGAAAATGTCAAGAATAGTGCAGTAGGTTTGAAGCAATGAGAAATACTTTAAGATTAATGGCAATGTGTGTTTTACCCTAAGTTTTAAAACTTAAACTGTCACAGCATATGTCAATCCACCTTGTACTTAAGTATTTCTGATCTGTTTTATAGAAGGTACATAACTTGTATTGTTTTTCCAGTTTCAGAGAAAATTTTGAACTGACACATCCAGGTTCCCTTTTCTTTTCTCACTGATGATTATGTCACAAACATAAGAGAGTCACCCAGAGAGAGGGATTCTATTTGAAGTAGTGGAATTGGTAAAAATAATTGATTCATAACATTCTGGAAACCACAATAAATAAACAATATTTGAAGAAACCAGTTATATTTAGTCTGGCATATGAGGATGAGAAGAACAATAATATAAGCTTCAAAACTTTTAAGAATTTTCATGTGAAAAAATTAATATTATATGATTATAGAAGAAAAATTTTAAGATTGATAAGCAGAGACTACTTGGAAGCAAATTTGAGCTAAATTCAAGGGAAACTCTTTGGAGATTAGGATTGTCCAAGAATAAAGCTCTGGACATTTGTATTTCATTAAATTTGTGTAAGGAGGTATTACAGTTGGGAATTTCTACACTGCATGGATTTTGAACTAGAAGAAAAATAAAGGCTCTTTATGGCTGTCTGATTAATATCCCCTAAGCTTTATCATTATGACGTTCTTAAGAGTTTATGATCATTATACATGTTAAATGGAAAGAGAATTTAGCATCTATGTCTACATCTTTCAAGGCAAAAGAGTAACTAACTTAGGCTCGATGATAATAGTGTTAGTACATGCAGCCATTTCGCTGTGCTTCACAATCTCATTGCAAACTCATTGGCTAAGTTTGAAGGTTAGTCACAACATCACCATGCATCAATTCTCTTAGCGTATTATTCTATTCCCTTCTAATTATCCATGTCTACAGAACTCCAGTCAAGACCCAAAGCACCACCCAATAATCTGGAAGGCTCAGATTCACTTCTTTTACTTCCCTTGGACTCTAAGTATCATATATGAAGCAAGCATACGGCAGGCATTGTCTTTATTTGCTGACATCTTTTCTACATATATTGGAATATTGTAGGGTGGAAAACATATCTGTAATTTTTAAGCACCAAATATCTTGCCCAATCTCAGAGCAGTCATTTGAGTTAGAACCCAACATGTTTGTTGAGTGAACACTGGAGTTTCACCTGTGCATTTATTGAAGGATTTCTGACAAAATGTAGGAAAAGAAATTATACCTAACTGAAGACACATTTATAGTATGTGGAACAGGTGCTGACAACAAATAGCTGAATAAGAACCAAATACTGTTTGTTTTTTGTTATGTCCTGATTTTAGCTTGCACACATTTTAAACTGCCCCTTTTATCCATATTTAAAATCATTATTCACAGAACAATGCCGATATCTAATTTCTCTTTAGCAATAATCAATTCATTGTCCTTCATTTTGCCATGACTGATATTTTGATTAGACATAAGCTTTTAATTTATCAAACGTCCTACTATCCTTTATTGTCTCTAGGTCCCAGGACACCAGAGGAGACTTACAAGAGTACGTACAGTTTGGGACAGAGTGGCCATTTTGTTTTTCCTCTTGCCCATTGTTGTGTTTGGAACATTGTTAAAGATACCTGTTTTTAAGATGGAATTTAGTGTTCAGCTTTCTACTACAATATGGAAATGTAGCTCATGGTCTTCTTTATGGCCAGAGTTTGAAAATTTCAGAAACAGTAATCAAGATATTGATAAGGAGTTGGAGAAGTGTATAGTCATTAAGGTTTACAACAATGTTTTCATTTACAGCATTGAAACCCCACTTTAATAGGTAAGCCAATAAAACCTAAATGATCCAATAATATATGAAGCATAAATACTGTATATGAATAACATATACAGCAAAAATATTCAAATAGATAAATAATATACAAAGCACAACAAACATGAAGCAAATTCAAAGGAACTGATCTATGTATATACAACTAGAATCTACAGCTAAATCTCTCTCTCTCTCTCCCTCTGTGTCTCTCTCTCTCTCTCTCTCTATATATATATATATATATATATATACACAGCCAAGAAGAGCTGATTATAAAACAATAAAACTTAAAATATATTTTCAAAGTAGATAAAACATACTAGCAATTGTTGAAGAATTGATGCATAATTAATTTTCAATGTTTATCTACAGTTACATTTAGGGCAATTATTCATATTTATGTGTGTTAACTAAAATAAATGCATTTTAAATGTAGCTCTTAACTGTGAAACTGTACCTTGATGAGTCTATATTCTAACGTTCAGAAAGGATTATTGCAGGTAACTCAGTGTTGGAGACCACTATGAAATGACTCTGAACAGGATTTAAGTTTTACTAATTGGCTTTGTATGATTATCTGTGAATCTGTCCTAGGCCACATCCCTTGCCTAGTGATGGCAGCTGATTCATAAGTCAACCTCTTTGAATCACTGGTCCTGGCTGAGGTCTGTAGTAACCTGTGAGGCCAGAGATACCTCAAAGGGCAAGATAAGGCCACAGATGTGGACACTTGGCTCAAACATCAATTAAGTAGACAGAGACTGCAGCTGCAGGAATTACTCATACAGTCTCATTTTAACCAATGTCTTCATGATAAAACAGTTCTATTGAATTGACTTGATTCTTTACTTGGAGACGTCCTTGAAGTGACCTCACGGTCCTGCTTATTACTTGCACTTTCCTCAGTTTCCCCACCTTTTGTCCTTGGTCGTAATAAAAGTGGGCTGATCCAGAGAAGTCTTTGTTTTAGTCCTTGAAGTCTTGAGCTCAATTTAAGGGTTTTGACCCTACTGGAGCCCTAAAACCATACAACTTGACTTATTTATTTAAACTTCCACTGTACACTCATTTGGGAGATCAGGGATCTAGGTCAGGGCCTTATAACTCAATATATATATATATATATATATATGTGTGTGTGTGTGTGTGTGTGCAAATTCTTGCAAAGTGACTATCCTTGAGTGTTACGAGACACTGAAAATAAAATCTTCATAATATCAACCAATAGCTTCTGTAAACTATGTTCTGAAGTTACCATGAAAGAGAACATACATTTATTCCTTTCTTTAGCAAAATAACCTCAGCTGGATTTAGTGTTACCTGGAGATTTCTCTTATTCAGAATTATTTTTCTAGGATTTCTTTTCTGTTTCCTCACTATCGAACTTTCTTTAGCATTCATTCCTGAGGTGAAAAGTAATATCATTTCTCCAGTGACACAAATTAGAAATCTCCTACCTAATCTAATCATCTACATTCAGTTCCTGATATAATTTGCACAACTGGCAGGAAAAAGCCAGTGAGTTGACAGAGATATGGCAAATGATTTGGGAGTGGGGTTGATAGCCAGCAGGTGACATCATATACAATTTCTCTTGTTTGTTTTTTTGTGGCTGATGTAGTTGTCCTCTGAGATTTCATTCCTTCAAAATAATTTTTGGTGTTGATGTAGTAAGACAATTGTTTTCCAAAAGTTTAATACTAACCAAGACATTTACCAGTAAAATAAAAAAATGTTATAGCTTTTACAGGTTTATGATAAAGCTGTTTAAAATTGGATGTCATATAAATTAGTATTTGAACCAGGGTGCTGTTGAGAATAAAAATGAACAGTAGTAATAATTTCACAAAGATATAGAAGTAAATCACATTGCTCAGACAAACTAATATTTTCATATACCCTGCCCATATGTTTATTCACTATCCAGTTCCCTCTAAAATAATTTGTGAGCGTCCACAATTGAAAAGACAGATACTTTCTAAAAACTGCTTCTCTATGACACAGTTTAACTAGGTGTTAATAAAAGACAACCTGAGAATGAAACAGAGAAGACCCTGTGCTTCCTGTGTTACTTTAAATTGACAAATCATAATTCGGTAATTTGTGGGATATAATATGATACTCTGTATAATGTACTGTGATTGAATTAAGCCAATGAACATACTCATCATCACCAAGTTTTAAGATGAAGCATTTGCAATGTACTTTCCCAGGTAGTCTGTAATAAATAATAGTGTGGCACATTGTTTTTGACTATAGCCATTCTATTGCACAGAGTAGTATATTTGACAGCAGGTAAATGGATGAAGGAAATGTGACATGCCCCTGGCAAAGGAAGACTTCCTGTCAGATCCAAAACATAGATTAGTTTGGGTATCATTGTGCTAAGCAAATAAGTCAAGCACAAAAAGAAAACAACCCCACAAACTCACTTATATAGGATGTAAAAATCACAACACTTGGTCTGAAATAAACACATGCTTATCCTTCTTGATTAGCATAATAGTACGCTATTTTATTTCACTGCCTTTCAAAGTGATGTGCAATTAACAAAACCATCCCTGGCATTGCATTGATTTCTGTACACATTATCAAATATGTTGATTTGTTCTATGGGTAGATAAAATTCTATATCCGAGAAAGAACAGAAGCTCACTGTTGTCATGATTTCTCTTGACCAGGGTTTCTTATTTCTATTGTACTTGGGACGTATATAACTCTATTTCCAGAAATTCTACCTCTGAAGTCATTGGGAAATGTTCAAGAACTCGGATGTTTTAAGAGCATTTCTGCTGATTTACATAGAGGTGGTTCGTGGATGCTGTGTTAATACATTTTAAGAAGTAATAGTGTATATAAATACATCTTCTACAAGATAGTCATCTTACTTCCTAACTACAATTTCTAAATATTATATGTGAAGAAGCTTAAGAGGTTCTTTAATTCATTCATTTACTCAATAATTTTTTAATGAAAACTCTGCTGGATTGTGGGCTTAAAAAAATTATACAAGATTCTTTTTCAAGTAGTGGAAAGGATCCTTTCAGGAAAAGATGAAAAGGATTATGAGTGATACATAAACTCTCACAAAAATTCCTAACAGAAAGAAAAGTGTTGTAAGACAAATGCCACCAAACTAGGAATCAAAGATGGATTTACTTTAGATAAAATAAAGAAGACAAATGGTAACTTAATGATTAGATTTCCTGGAGGCAAATGTGTATCGGGGTGTCAGGAAACAAGGAGAACAGACCAGTGTGGGCCAAAGTCACCTGTAATGTCCTAGTGATGTTTGAGCAGTGTTGCAGGTTTTAGACTTAGTAGTAACTCCTATTCTTAGCAGAGTTTATTAAATCCAATATTCTCTTAAATCAAGTTAATATTAAGTTCTTCTCTTTCCAAGTGATCACAGGTGCTTTCAATAATACTTAAAAAATATCATGAACATTATTAAAATAATTCAAAATATGCTTCTTGTAACCTTGACATGCTGTCTATCTTTTCAAAACTAGTGCTTTTTGGAATTCATCGAGCAAGATGCCTAAACAGAGAGAAAATGTCCTATGTCTCTTTTTGTCAATAGCTGGCTTTCATGCAAGCATACAGCAGCTAATTGCATGGATTCCTCTTCACTGTTTTTCTTATTAAGGATAAACTCAGCAGACAAGTTCAATACCCCAGAAGCTTTAAAGTCATCATTAATTTAATGTCACTCACTCTTCATTTATTAGTAGTCTTAATTTCTCATCAAGCTGAAATATTTGGAGAAGCTGACCTATACAAGGTGATCCCAGGTGCAAGCATTAATTAATCAAGCTTTCCAACTACACCTATGTTTTCCTGACAGCTTTAATGTTGAAACAGTCTTCATTGGAGATTTTTATGTCCTTCAGTCACAAGATTGTTTTCCTAGATGGGTAAACTTTGGAAGTAGATCTTTAGAAAAATAGTTGGACAAACCATATTTGGATGAATAGAAATAAACTATAGAATATTTCTACACCTTATTTCAGTCACATTTTATTGTGATTTCTGACTGGAACTGTCAAGAAAAGCAGATGTATACTAATGATCATTCCAGAGCATTTATATACAGATAGTTGTTGGATTAGTTTTAAATGAAAGAAAAAAATTAAACCCTGTCATTAAATTTCTTATTTTCATAAGACTTAGGACTTGAGGTGTTCAGGAAAAACTGCTTTTTTGTGAAAACAATTTCTGAAGTTGCTTTGGTAGTTTAGGAAGTATTGAAAATGTTACGGTATAGAATCATATTTTACTAACAAAGTTTTATTAAATGTTACAGTCTAGCATTACAGATCATGTGCCTATCACTTTTGATAAATCTCTGCTTCCCAGTGAGCTTTTAACCCACATCTCAAGTGTGGATGCCGTTCAATTTGTATTAGTCTAACAGAGTAATCATTTTCAACCCCTCTTGAGACTTTCAGGAAACCAAAGACACACTGGGAAGCTCCACTGAGGTTCACAGTGGCCTTCCTTCTGCCCTATTCTTTTATAAAATATGTAAATGAAGCTCAAAATCAATGTTTGAAGTGAAGTACGACATTGTCCCTCACAAAGAAGCAGTGAAGGAGCTTTGAGAGTTCTGTATGTACTACTTAAGAGCTTTTGAGAGTTTATGTGATGATACTGAGATTTAGGCTTACAATTTGCTCGTGAAGAAACTACTTTTCCTGTTCCTTTTTCTTTTTCCTCATTTTCCCTGGGATATTATTTTTCCAAGTATTCTTACTATTTCTTCTACTAGGGATACTATACAGTATTTACACAGGTGAGTTTGACTTATTTCATTTATGAATGTGGTCTCAAGTTGTACACATTTAGTTGTAAATATCTCAATGTGATCATTATTTATAGCTGAATAGTACTCCATTGTATAAAAATACCACACTTTTTTAGCCATTCCTCAGTTAATGGGCATTTAGGTTTTTTTCCAAAATCTAGTTATTACAAATTGTGTTGCTATAAACATGGGTGCACATATAACACTGTGGCATGATTGTTTTCAGTTCTTCTGGGAATATGCCCAGAAGTGGGATAGCTGGATCAAATGAGACTTCCAATCCAGCTTTTAAAGGAACCTCCAGGCTGACCTTCACAGTGGTTGCACCAGTCTACACTTCCACCAACAGTGCAGAAGAGTGCCTTTTCCCTCAGCATCCTCTCCAGCATTTGTGGTTGATAGTTTTCTTTATTCTGGCCATTCTTTCTAGAGTGAGATGGAATCTCAGTTTGGTTGTAATTTGCATTTCTGTAATGACCAAAGATGCTGAACATTTTTTTATGTAATTATTTGCATTTGTATTTCTTCATCTGAGAACTGTGTATTCATCTCAGATGCCCATTTTTGGACTGGAGTTTTGAATTTCAGGGATATGAATTTTTAAAAATTCTTTATAAGTTCTAGAAAAAAGTCCTTTGTCTGAGGGATAGCTCACTAAGATTTTTTTCTCAATTTGTGGCTTTTCTATTAAGTATGCTGGAAATTTCTTTTGACATACAAAAACTCATTAATTGGGGGTGATCCCAGTTACTGATTCTGGGAAGTACTTTGGGTGCAGTTTGATTCTTTTCATGAATTCTCTACCTATCCCTATGTTTTCAAGATTTCTACCTACTTGATATTCCAACAGATTTAGTATTTCTATGTTAATATTTAGATCTTTGATTCATTTAGACTTTTGTTTAGTACATGGTGACAGGCATGGGTTTAATTTAGTTTTTGGCATATGAAGAGCCTGTTTTTCCAGAAATATTGATTAAAAAGAATATCCTTCTTCCAGTGAACATGTTTGGTTCCTTTATCAAAGCTAAGGTGGCTGACTCAGTTTATATTTGTAGTTGTATCTTCTAATCTATTCCTTTGATCTTGAGGTCTGTTTTTATTTTGGTACCATGATGATTGTATTACAGTGGCTTTGTATAACTTAAATTCAGAGATTGTGATGTCTCCTGCCTTGCCTTTGTTTCTTAGAATTGCCTTTGTTACTGTAGGTCTCTTCTGGTTCCAAATGAATTTTAGGAGTGATTTCTCTATATCTTTGAGGTATACTAGTGGCATTTTCATTGGGGATGCATTAAATCTGTATAAAAATTTTGGGAAAATGGCCATTTTCAGATGTTTGTTCTTCCTATCCATGAACAAGGGAGGTCTTTACATTTTCTGAGGTCCTCTTAAATGTCTTTTTTCAGGATATTACAATTTTCTCTGGATAGATCTTTTACTTCTTTTGTTAGATTGATTCCTAGGTATTTCATTTTTTGGTTGCTATTGTGAAGGGTGTGGCTCCTCTAATCTCTCTCTCAGTGATTTTGTTGTTAGTGTATACAAATGCTATTTATTTTTGAGTGTTGACTTTGTATATAGGTACTGGATTTACTTGTTATACTTAGGAATCTTTCAGTGAATTTTAGTGGTCTTCTATATAGAGTACCAGGTCATCTGAAAATAAAGATAATTTAACTTCTTCTTTTCCTGTCTTAATCCTTTTACTTCTCTCTCTTATCTAATTGCTCTGGCTAGTACTTCCAGCACTATAGTGACTAGGAATGGTGGTAGTACACATCCTTGTCTTGTTCCTGATTTTAGGGTAAACACCATCAGTTTTTGGCCATTTAATATGATACTGGCTGTTGGTTTGTCTCAGATGGTTTTTATCAGATTGAGGAAAAGACCGTTATTCTAGTTTTCTGTAAAGTTCTTGTCATGAATAAGTGTTGGACCTTATCAAAAGCTTTTCCTACATCTACAGAAATGATAATGTGGTTCTTACCTTTGGCTCTATTGATATGGTGGATTACATTTATTGATTTGCATATTTTGAGCCATCCTTGCATTCCTGGAATGAATCCCACTTGTCATAGTTTATAATCTTCTTGATGATTTGTTGCATTCTACTTGCCAATATTTTATTGAGAATTTTTGAATCTATGTTCATCAGGGTGATGGGTCTGTAGTTCTCTTTTTTGGTTGGGTCTCTCTCAGGATTTGGTATTTGAGTAATATTTGCTCCAGGAATGAGGCAAGCAGAATTGCTTCCTTTTCAATTTTGTTGAAGAATTTGAGAAGTGTTCGCATTAAATCATCTTTTAATTTCTTGTAGAATTCTGCAGTGAATCCATCTGGACTTAGGCTTTTCTTTGTTGGTAAAAATTTAATTACATTTTCAACTTCATTAATTGAATTTGAGCTATTCAGCAGTTTTACATGTTCTTGACTCAGCTTCGGAAGTTCATATGTTTTTAGGAATCTTTCTATTTCTTCTGTGTTATCAAGCCTATGAGAGTAGAGGTTTTTGAAATATAAACACACTAGGATAGCTAAGGTGATTGTGCCATAAATTCTGTAAGTTCTTGAAACAAAAAGTTAACGTTCATAGGATTGGAACAATTGTGTATACTATTTTATGGTGATCTGAGGAGCTCTTGAAGATCATTATGGAAAATATCAACCCTATTTATGCTCCTACCACCTTGTTCGGAAGGCCTAGATTGTCAGTGGTTTGGGATCTCTGCTATTGTTATTTGTTTGTCTTTTTGTTTCATCATTTTTAGGTTTTTTTGTTTTGTTTTGTTTTTCCCTCAAAAACAGAAATGATAGATATAGTAGAAATTCATACATGCACAGAACTTCTCCTAAACAGTTTATGAAAATTGATTGTATAATGCATGACAAAATGAACAGCTATTTTGAAGAAAAAGAGACACTATGGTATCCAGTGCTTCTATTGTGTCATGCTGTGAAATCCAGTAATACTATTATTCTCTATCCAGAGTAACATTAGTCTGTTTTGTTTTATTTAATTTCAACATAGGTAAAGATATGGACAGATATTTTGAAGAGAATGAGAGTCATTATCGTAGCCATTGTTGATTTCCCTATTGTCTGGTCTTGAAGACCTAAAATGCCTTCATTATTCTGTTCTGATCAGCTTAATACTATTTTGTTGTGTATGAATTCATTGCGTGTGAAGATATGGACAACTATTTAAAGGAAAACCAGAGACAATATTATAGCCAGTGATGATCTCCTTGTTGTCTTGCTTTGAAATCTATGTCACTTACATTGTTTTATTCTGATCTGCTTTGTTCTGTTTTATTATGTGGAGATGTACTCTCCTTAAAGTAAAAGCAACAAAAAAAGAAACTACTATATTTCTTGGACTTACTATTAGAGAAGAAAGCATCTATGTGAACATGAATTCAAATAATTGATTGGGGACTGAACAAGTTATATTAATCAAAATTATCTTAACAAAATTGTCTTAAATAAGAAATTTTAGCATCAGCATAAAAATGGGTATAGGATCACTGGATATAAATCTAGTGTAAAATTCAAAAGGCAGGACAGAGCCTCTTTAATTAGAGATGGTGTTAAAACTTGGGAACAAAACTGAAATTAAAGAACACTGTGACAATATATTCTTAGTCAAAGCATGCATATCAACATGCTTGTTGAGTATGAAAGATAATACTGGTTATTATTAATAGAGTCTTCATTAAGGCAATGAGACTCACATAGTTAAAATAACAATCTCTTTCTTCTCATCTATTTAACTGTGATCTAAATATACTAATTGAGGAGGGAATGGGTTCTCCCAACTAATTGGATGTGGAAAAAATAAAAACATTTGAGGAATTGTTACATGAGTAGGTGATCAACTGATAAAAATATAATAAATGGAATGACATAAATGAGACATCTCTATGTCTCTTCGCTGAGTTGTATAACATGAAGTCATTATCATGAATCTTCAGGGTTTCTTAATTATATTTGATAACTTCTTTGATTTCAAATATTTTTTTACTTGGTTGTTGGTACAAAGCTTACAGTATGAATTGGTTTAACAGAATCTGACGTAAGAAGATTTTTCAAAAACACGTAATTATTTTTGAAAACATGCCAACTGTCCGTGAAGTGTCTACTTTAATTCACCACTGTGAGTTCAATCTCATGGTCAATTTGCAGCCTAAATACCGCTCTTTAATCAAAAAGAATGTGAGGTCATATTGTTGCCATCCTGGCCTGACTTTCATGGTATTTTGCCCTTACCTACTGCCCTATTTATTATGGTGGTTTGAGATTATCTTACAGCATTTTTTTATTAAATAACAAAATCCTGCATCTGTATTTCTTCAGCTTCCCAAAAACTGTTACGATCAACATAAAAACAAAAACAAAAACAAAAAAACTGGTCTAAGCCTGAGTAAGTGAGGTACAGCCACAGGTACAGCCACACATCTGGAAGCAGTGGTGAAAAAATCTGAGTATGCATCAACATAATTTCCCACGTTCTCTTAATGGATCTTGTGAAAATGTTAACAATTTTCCTTCATTTCATGGACTAACCAGAATTTCTCCAGTTGTGTGATTCTTAAGTTTTGTTCCAAAAGCAAACCAATGTCTAAATAGAGCAAAGATTTTGAACATTTTCAAATCCCTATATTCTTGCATTTATTGTGTTTGAGGTTTTTCTAAATTTGGAATTTAATTAGAAAATAAATATTGTTATTACTGCTCATAGAGAAACAACTAGGGAATCATAGAGCAATTAAAAGATGAAAACATAATATTGATGAGATTTGCGTATTTTTTAATTTTACATTCTCAAATATTAGAAAACTTCTTTACAGTGATTATGAGAGAAATCAAAATAGTTCTGAAACTTTTAGGAGTGGTTTATTCAATATGCTATTTATTATATTATTTTATTATAATATTTTATTTTATGCTTATACATTATATTATATTTATGTTTTATAATATTAATTATGATTTTGTTGAATATTTAACTCCTTATTCTGTTGTTTCTATATTTAAAGCAATTCCATGGCTGAAGAAATAGAAATCTGTATGAATCTGTACTCTTACTATCTTTTATTTAAAGATCTTAATACAAATTAGTAGTCGTATCATGACTCATATCAATTAATATTTAGCACTTTGAGGAAATTTTTGACTATCTAGTGATTGTTTTGACATCAGTTGGAATTTCATGTCAATTCAATAAAAAGGAATAATTTTAATAGCTGTATTTTGATATTTTTTTGTAAACTTCTTTCTAAAGAGGCTCAGAAGGTTTTTAAAATTAATACTAATGGTTTTCTTTTAAAATAGCTAAGCTATCTATAAAAAGGAATATTTATATATCTATTTGCTAACTGCTTTTACATTGATATTATTATTATGAATTTAAATTAGCATAATAATAACTTTGAACTTTTTTGGAACAAATATTTAGAGAATTCTGGATTACTTTAGTGAGTAACAACAAAAGTATACTTCCATTTCTTTTAACATCAAGAACATGGTGTTAGGGAGGGACAGTCTAAATTGTATACAGCCACTTCTTATAATGGCCCTTTTTTTCTTTTTCTTTGTATAACCTGTAGAAATTTTTGTCATTTTTAAGAGGATAAAACCAAACAAAATAAAACAGAATAAAGCTAATCAAAACAAAACAATGAAAATGTAGAAGACTTCAAAACAAGATAACAGGAAGTCAACAATGGTTACCAAAATATCTTCAAAATAGTGCCGCATACCATCACACATAATAAAATCAAACAAAGCAAAACAGAATAAAACCAAACAATGAAAACAATACAGGACTTCCAAACAAGATAATAGGACATTAATAATGGCAACCATAGTGCCTCTTGTTATCTTCAAAATAGCTGCCCAGACTATCAGATATAGGCATATAAAATTAATTGAATAATACAAGAACTAAGTTCCTTCTTTACTTCAGTTGTTGGCATTTTTTATGTTTGACAGTCCTCATTCTAATCTATATGAAAAAATGTTCAACATCAATGATCATTCAAAAAATGTAAATTAAAACACACTGAGATTCCAGCTCACCCCAGGAAGAATGGCCAACAACAAGAAATCAATCAATAACCAATGCTGTATGGGCTGTGGGAAGAAACTCTTCTGTACTGTTGAGGGGAGTGTAAGCTGGTGCAACCTCTGTGGAAATCAGTGTGAACATTCCTCAAAAAGCTAGGATTCAAGATTCCATTTGACCCAGCTATCCTGCTTCTGGGCATTTCCCCAGAAAAAATGAAAACATCATACTACAGTGATATATGTGTAGTCATGTTTATGGCAGCACAATTTGTAATGGGAAAATATTGGAAACAACCCAAGTGCCCATCTATCAAGGAATGGATAAAAAAAGACGTAGTATTTCTATACAATAGAGTGCTACTCAGCTACAAAGAAAGATTGTACTGAGACTTTTATAAGTAAATGAACACAATTTGCGACCCTACTTATGAGTGAAATAAATAAAACCCATGCATAAATACCATATTGCCTCAGTGAAAGAAACCAAAAAGTATACGTGATTCAAAATCTACAATAAATACTGTGGAAGTTAAGAAACTGCTCAAAGAAGAAAAGTAACTGGGATAGGGGAAAGAGGAAAGAAAGAAGGGAAAAAGAAAAAATACATAAATTTGATAAGTAAAATGACTATACTATTCATTTGACTAGTTCTTGGAAAAGAACATTTAATACTCTTATGATTAGATCAATTTTATATGTCCACATCTGGTAATCTCAGCGACCCTTTGGAAGGTAACAATATACAATATTACAACCATTGTTAAATTCCTATCACCTTCTTTTGTAAGCCTATACTGTTATTACTCTGAATTTGTTTTGTTTCTTTGTCTTTTTTGATTTTTGCTTTTTTTTCTGTGCCTTTTGTCTCTGGAACTAATAAAAGAATAATCTTTCATTTCATTTATTAGGATTTCATTTATTAGTATTTCATTTATTAGGATTATTTATTTTTGCTTGCTTGCTTGGGATTGTATCTAACCTGGGAACAAAAACAAGTAAAACTAAATAACTGAAATATTTATTTATATAAATATTTGCACAATGAATTATATCTCAATCCCTTTTTGCTTTGTTTCATGTTGTTCTTTTTAAGAGAGTCTTTTTAGTCTTTATATTGCACATATGTAGCTTTTTCATTAAAATACAATAATAGGATTTTTCTTAGGTACAAGTAGTCATAATTTGCGAAGATTTCTCTAGCCTTCCCTCCATTATTATAGTTTTAGTAGTGTCAGTTGGAGTACAAATATTTTTAGCTTAACATATCTGCTGAGCCTGCCATAGACAAGGTGTCTTAAACAGCAGGAATATATTGTTCATAGATCTGTGGGCTGAAGGGTCTGAGATTGAAGTAGTGGCTGATTTCAGGTACAAATGAGAACTCTGGCTTAGGCACGTCTGCCTTCCCACTGTGTGCTGTACGATGCGGGGAGAAAAGTGTGTGCCTGGTGTCTGTTCTTGTATGGTTACATTACTAGTCCCATTATGAATCTTCCCCATGGGCTTATTTAACACTATTTCCTAGTACCCCATGTGCAAATATTGTCACATTGAGGACAGGACTTCAACATATGACTTAAGGAATCACAATTTACCTAATTTTAATTTGTTTTGTTTTAGTGCCATATCTAAAATCATGGTTACTCATTCTAAGGTCATGAAGATTTATATTGATATTTATATCCTAAGAATGCTATTGCTTGGATCTTCAGTGGGCCCAAAGGGTTGTTTAGTAAGGGTGGTATTAGGAGGTGACGGAGTCTTCCCAAGGTGGATCTAATGATTAGGTCATTGGGAACGGACTGCAAACAGTATCATGGCACTTCTGTGCCTTTATTTTCTTTTTTCTCTTTCACTTCCCAGCTGAGATAGTTAGACTTGAGTGTCAATTTGACTGGATTGAGATATACCTGTGAAATTAGACATACCTGTGGGTATGTCTAAGTTTGTCTGAGAAGGCGGTTCCAAAGATGATTGGCATGTGTGACAGCAAACCACTGGAAGGAGACCTGTTTTGAATACAGACAGCATCTCCCTTAGGCTGGGGCTGTGACGGAGTAAAGCAGAAGTAGAGACCCTTGCTGGCTTCGTTTTCTTGCTGGTATTCTCTCCTTGCGTCTAGATTCTGTGAAGCGATCAGCAGGCAGCCGTGCTCCACAGCACCTTCCAGCGCGATGTCCACCATGGTGTTCCTGACTCACCGCAGGCCCAGAAACAGCGAGTCACTCCACTGTATTTGTATGACACCATTTTGTCTACAATTTTCCTTTAGTTTATCTTTTGGTACTTTAAATATCTCTTAAAGATAGCATGAACTTTGATCTTGTTTTTTCATGAAGCCAGATACACTATTTTATCTGAAGCACTTAGTTCGTTTAAATTCATTGCAATTATTAAGACTTTTGGGGTTAAATCTAACGTTTTCAATTTTTCTATTCATCCCATTTGGTTTCACTTCAGTTTGGTTTTCCTGTCGTAACTTCTTTTGATTATCAGACTATTTGTACTTAGTTTTTCTTCTATTTGATTTTTGTTGTAGACATACTTCGTTTCATTTTTAAAACAATGTCTTAATTACATTTGATTTATTTGAGAATCAGTTCCTTCAGCCTTACACCAGACATGAGAGTTTCCCTGAGCAGGTGGCATGTACAAAATTAGTACGAGGAGAATGAAGAACCTAAATTTAGGGTCTTCTCTCATAATTGGAAAAGTGGTTGGAGGAACCAGAAAAGTAGTTCTGAAAATATTGCAAAGAAGTGGAAAGAAAACCAGAGAAAAATAAGGTGTTGAAGGAAAAGAAAGACAGTGCTTTCAAGACAGAGATGGTGGCCAAAAGGAGATCTGAATAGATACATCTTCAAGGAAGAGATACACATGGGCTGGGAGCAGAAACAAAGGTGCTCAGAATTATGAGGCATTAGAAAAATGTAAATTGAAACTGTGATGAGACACTACTTTATATCAGCTAGAATTGCTATTATTAAAAAGTAAATAACAAAAGTTAGTGAAGATAAGTTGGAATACTTGTCTACTGCAGTGAGACTGTCAAGCGGTGTAGCCACTGTGAAAGGTAGTGTGACAGTCCCTCAAAAAATTAAGCATCCAAAATACCATGATCCAATGACTCTACTTCTAAGAGCATACATCAAAGCATTGCAAATAGAGATGCAAATAGAGATTACACACTTATGTCTGTAGTAGCATTATTCATAGTGGCCAAAATGTGGAAATGACTAGTTTCATTGTTGAATGAAGGAATTAATAGGATACAGAGAACAGCATATTATTCAGGTTTAAAAAGCTTGGTCATTCCTTTTTAAAGTTAAGAACTAGAGGGAGCAGGACCAAGATTTGCATACACACAAGTGAGGTCAAAGCAGATGCTCCAAACTCTTGGCTCTAATGTCTCATTCAGAGATATTCACTGTGGTGATATTTCAAAATAGCAGACATAGAGATAGTATATAGTATGTGAAGTCATCCAGACAGATCAGAAAAAAAAATCTTTTATCTAGTAACAGTAAATCCATAAAGTCAGAAATATGCTTTCCAGGAGGTTGCTAAAAGCAGAGAATAGGGAATTGTCTTATTGGAAGGGTTTCAGCTGGAATTGATGGAACATTTCTGGAGATCAAGGAGGTGATGTTTACACAGCAATGTGGACACAGTGAATAGCACTGAGTTACACACTTAAAACAGCGAATGCTGCCCTACGTGTTTTTTACCACAAAAAGAAGAATAATAAATATGCCAGTCAGGACACTGCATTCCATGTTTTACAAATTAAAAAAAAAGCTCACACACAAGGAGCGTGCTTAAAGGTGAAGAAATAGGGAGATATTCACTGTGGTAATGTTTCATAGAAGCAGAAATAAACAATTTAAATGTCCAAAACTGTCACTCAGTTGTGGATCATCTATTTTCTGTATTATAGAGCTATTAAATTTGTATTTCTAAAAATGTTTTCTAATGGTGTGAATAACTTATGCACATTTGATTTGCATAGTAAGTGGGAAGAATATCAGTGCACATAAATTCATATTATTATATTGCTTTTATTTTTTAATTATATGGATATTTAGTTTAAATATGTTCAAACTTTAAAGGAAGTGGTCCTATCCAGGTTATAATGAGTTTATTTTGGAATCATGATTTTTTTTTTCCCTCCGGTACTGGGAATTGAATCTAGGGCCTTCACAGTGAGCTACATTCCTTTTTATTTTTATTTATTAATTTTTTCATTCTTTGTCAAATGTACATAAAATTTTAAGGTAGGATTTTGCTAAGTCACTAAGTGGCCAGTCTGGGCTCTCATTTGTCATCTTCTGCCTCAGCTTCCTAGGGTGTTGGAACTGCAGGTTTGTACCACCATTCTCAACTTGGAACTGGGAAATTTGAAGTGATTACTTTTCCTCCTGCTTCTCTGAGCCGTTCTGTTTTCATTAATTGCTCTGCGTACCATTAGCTCTCTATTCCTATAATAAATAAATTCTCCAGATAGATCAGTTCACAGGGTGAAAACATTCATTTTGGCCCACAGTTTTCGCTATGTTTTGATGACTGTTTTTTTTTTTTTTTTTTGGGTCTGAGGTGAGGGACACATTAGCAGTGCACAGTAAAGAGCTGCTCAGCTTCGGGAGAGGACAGTGAGAAGAGAATGGGAAAGAGGAGGCTCCACACTCCCCTGTGGGGACACACTGGGAGACTAAAGGCCTTCTAGGGGGCCTCACTTCCCAGAAGGCTCCGCCTGCTTCCCAGTGGCCCCACAGCCAGGCCAAGTTTGCATTACTTGGGCTTTTGAGGGTATTGTCCATACGGACAACAGCAGAGTGACAAATCATCCCTAACCTGGTAGCAAAAATATGGGCCTGTCTTTTCTCTCTACAAAGTCTTGCGGTCCAGACTTCAGGGCAGCTTGATTGCTTGGTACTAGATGTTGCTTGAACCTGGTGGGTGGCGGCAGAGTTGGGGCCCCTGGAAAGCTTAACAGGTCCACAGGATCCACCTCGGGAGGTCCCACTCACACAGTGGTGGCCGGTGGGTCTTCTGCATAGTTCTCCTGAAGTGGTCTAGCACATGGGAGCTGACCGAGCGCTCTCCAAGAGACCAGGAGGGAAGCTGTTGTGCCTTGTCATCTAGCAGGAGATGTTAGATGCGGTCACTTCCTCGGTATTCTGATCCTGGTTCAAGGGAGGACACCACAGAAAGGAATGGATTCCAGGCAGAGAATGTCACCTTGGAGACAGGCCACAGTTTGAAGCTTTGTAAGTGAGCCCAGATGGGACACGCAGTATTGCGATGAGATTGTAGGCTCTGGATTCAGATTGTCTAGTTCAGAGGGGAGTTCTGCTTGGCATCTTATAGTTCATCAGATGCCACGGCTCACGTCGTCTTGGCCGCACTTAACCAGTATCTGCATCATTCTCTTCATTTACAAACTAGAGATGAGAATAGCCTAACCTTGCAGAATTGTGAGAATTCAGTGGATTAGTAAATATAAAGCTAGTCCTGGGATGCCACCTGGCCTGTGACCTAGGTTCTGTGGATACTACCTTTATGGATTACTTTTAAATGCAGAGAACAGGGCGTGGAGTGTAACTCAGCAGGCAACCATTTGTTTAGGAAGCACAGGACCCTGGATTTGAGCCCCCACACTCAAAACAAATAATACTGTTAAAAATAAGATGAAATTAGAGAACTGATTAATGTAATAACTATTTAATAATTATTTTATATTAGATAAGTAATATTCTTGTATCATAGCAAATATGAGGATGGAATACCTCATATATGGTGACAGAAACCAGTCATGCTTATGAGTCACAGAAGTATGTAGGTCAGTCATTGATAGGCTTATTAAATATTCGTCTACACGTTTCATTGTGTACAATTTCAATTCTTCTCTAGAGTAAATGCTTCAAAATGGAATTTCTGTGTTGGACTGTTTACATATTTCAAATGTATTATTTGCTTATTTAAAAATTTGATGAATAAATTGCTTGACTAAGAAATAGATATACACAGTAAAAAATCATTGACGAAACAAGTTGCTATATAGTGTGATTCCAGTTACATAAAAAACAATATATTATTCAAAGGAAGTTTGTCATTATTTTAATATTTATTTCTAAGTTATAGAATCATAAATTTGAATCCTATTTTTCCTTTCTGCTTTATAGCAATGTTTTATATACTGAGCATTATTAATTTTTAATCAAAAATAAGTACATTTATGAACATTTATTGTATGATATTAAATGTGCTTTCAGTTGTTCATTTCTTTATAGCAAAAACATGTGTGATCTAGTGATCTGGGAATTGATTTAGTCAGTAGGCAGTGCTAACTCCCTCATCCCATGCTAATTCTGAGAGCTGAAAGCCAACATAGGCAAATCCACTGCACGCACTTTTCTCCTATTGGGTTGTGTTATTCTCCGGTCAACATAATTGTGCACTGCACTGAAGTGGACTAGAGCAGTGCGCAGCACCAGCAGGTGTTTATGGTCCCCACTCGTCCCCCAAGCACTTGGGGGAGTTCAGCTATGTGGTTTAGCAGCCTCTCATAAGAGGGCAGTTTGATGCTTCCGTGTTTGTGATTCTCTACACTTTAGCACTGTAGCCTCAACTCTGAGAAAAAACGTTTGCCTCACTCTCCAAAGGCTGCTTTTACATGGTGGCTAGCCATCCCTCCACATGCAAAGCCACCTAGGCTTGCAGATAAATCAAGTTTGCACAACTTCTGGCTGAACTCCTGGTAGGATCCTAGTGGTTCGAGTGGTGAGGTTCAGGGCCAGCCCTAAAGTGGCCGTCCTGGGAGCGATTTCCCTGTACAGCATTCTGAGACTTAGGTTTTCATTGGCTACTTTTTTTATTATTGAGAATAGATTCCTCCTTAGTTATAAAATAAATTCAGCTAGTCAAATACTTACCTTTTTAAAAATTATGTATTTCTTGAGTTAAAGAATGTAGCTCAGTGGTAGACCACTTACCTAGCATGCAAGAGGGCCAGGGTATCATCACCAGTACAGCAAAGTGAACAAACCAACACACAGTTGATGATAAATTAAACTTTTGAAATAAAATTTTTGTTTTTGATTAATTTTAGTTTTATAGAAATTTGCAAATATAGTATATATATTTATATATCTCATATACATCCTATTGGTTTCTTTTCATGTTAACAACTTCCATGAGCATGTGGTATATTTGTCAAAAACAGCTTGACACCAGGTATCATTTGGATTTCAGAAATCTTTCCAAAGGTGTCCTTTTTTCCGCTCCAGGACCCCACTTACAACCCTGTGCTGCAGTGAGTCATCCGGTCTCCTCAGTCTCTCCAGTCCCTGACATTTTCCCAGCTTTTGCTTGCTTATCTTGTCCTGGAGAGTTTTGACAAGAAGAAGCCAAGTGTTTTACACAGTGTTCCTCAGTGTGAGCTTTCTGATTGTTTGCTCATGATTATGATGATTTTATATGCTCTGCAGAAGAATACTCAAAAATGAAGCCCTCGGGAGGGGATATTTTAATGCTTCTTCAGTGTCTTCAATGCTCCTATGCTCCTATGATGATGTGCATTGTGAATTCTCAAGAGGCCAAGCCATTTCTCACAGAACAAATTTCAGGGAAAGAAACCAAAGGCACTTTTCTCAGGTAGTCTTGGTTTCTCATATATTTTCAGCCTGGCTGTCTTTTATGAATGAATCACAATCTCTAGATGCCTGCCCCCATGACTGCATGAAGCTTTGGGGGACATCCAGATAAAAACCATGGCAACATCAACTATTGATCATAGCCAAAGACACTAAAACAAGATATCTAACATTTATTACTTATATATTTATAGAATATATTACCACCTGAAGTTTATCTTATGAGATTAACACCTGATGTGGCTCTGGTAGTTAAAAGTAAGCATCACAAAAGCCTCTGGCCATTTCTGATAAGTTTCACAGCAATTTGAAATGCCTGTTTTATCTCTAGTACAGAGAGATACTGCTCAATCACTGCTACTGCCCATGCCATGCATAGCAGAGAAATTTATTGAAATGTCATTGTAGTTTTGCCAAATAAAACAACTGATATTGTTTGTACTCATCTCACTGCTTAAGAAAATTCATTTTAACCTACGGTAATCCATTAATTCTACAAAAAGATGTCAATTAAACCTTATTTAAAGATTGAACTTTTCTACTCTTACTGACAAATGGAAAGCTTAATTAATTTGAAGTAATACACAGATATGTTTTTTTTTTTACTCTGGAGGAAAACGAAAATCACAAACATTTGTTTATTCTGCAGATGTTTACCTTCATTAATGAAAAGGTCTTATGAGGAGAGCCAATTATAGAGAGTATCAGGGAGATAAGCTGTTTAGCAAGTCCAAGGGACTGCAAACTGGTGTCCTAACTGGAGGTATTGCTTAGCATTCTGATACTTCAAAGAGACAAGAAAAATAAGTAAAAATGAAAAAAATATGATCATGGAAACAGTGACTGCATTGTTTCTAACTTTGGGATTTCTTGCCATATATTTTTATTTCAAATGGAGGACACAATAGCACCTAGTAAATATTAATCATTGATAGTATAATATTTGACCTATATGGAAGGATGCTCTCCTTCATTACTTTTTATATATTATCTTTAAACTGTATGAAGCATCGAGGAGGTTCTGTGGCAACTTGGTCATAGTTAGTGCTGAATTTTCAGATGTTGCTCTAGACTTAAAAGGCACAAGTGTTAATAATAGTGAAAATCACCGCCTGCTGTCACTGTTGTTTTAATTACGCACGCGCATCTCCCTTATTGCTCTTCCACTTTCTACCCTCTCAGAGGACAGCGCTATTATCCTGTTCTCCATCTCCCGTGAAATCAGGAGGTGACTTGCACATTGTCATTTTTTTTTTTTTTTTCTTTCTGTTTTTTCTCTTCTTTGTTATGGAAGGCCGAGGAGGGTGTGAGGAGCTGTCCCAGTGAATGATGGAGCTGCAGTATTTACTTCATGTATAAGAATTTAGACTTATTTATTCTATTTTGGGGTGGTCATGTAGCTCTTCTATCAATATAAATAATTTTCCCTCTTGGTAATCTCATTTACAACTCTCTCTTGGCCGCTGACTTTGACTTTTCTCTAAACTTATTAGGGTTTTCTACATATTCAGCTAACAATATTAATGTTCCTCAAACTGTTCTTTCTCTTCCTTAAGTTGAATGATTATTATAATGAGCATTTTTATCTTCTTAGACCAAGAGGTTCAATTGCCATAAAATCTATTATTTATTCCTTTATTCCTAAAGCCTAATGATACATGCGCTACATATATAGTAATGGTTAGAACCTGCATAAGTAGATAATATTTGTTTCTAAAAAAATGAATTTTCTACATGTCATTTTTTTTCATTTGCTATGGTGGATGTTTTGACTCAATAGTTTGTTTCTATAAAACATATTTTCAAAGTACAATTCCACTGTCAGGCATCACATGACAACCATGTGCTCCAAGAGTTCTCTCCTCCTTGAGTGTGCTATGCCTCTTCTGTGTTTTCTTTTTTTAATTTTTAATTTTATTTTGAAAGTAGCAAAATACAACAGAACAAGACAGAATAAAGCCAACTAAGATCGTACAGTGAAATTGGTACAGAACTTCACAGCAGGTTACCAGGATAACAGTAATAGGTATCACAGTATATTTCGTTATCTTTACAATAGGTGTTCTTTCAATCACATATATTAAAATAAAATGAAATACAGAACATTATAGAACTTATGAAAACAGAATATTGAATAGAGCAGTACTATTAAACAGAATAGAGCAAAACAGTAATAAAAATATTTGCCTTCAAAGAGATGGTAGAAGGACATCCCCCTTATTTGCTCTGGTCAGCCTCCCAGGAGATGCTCAGATTTCTGGTTCCCATTTGCTAACGAGGGGACAGGAGAAAGGGGATAGGGGAATTGGGATGTTTGATTCTAGGCCGTGCACCAGTAGGTTCACTACTGTTTAGCAGGGAGGCTGGCTGGTTGTTGGGTTTCCCAGCGTCCTAAGTTCCAACATGGCATGGATCTCAGGAGTTGCTAGTGGTTCTCCCCATGAAAGGGCCATAGTCTGCCACACCATAAGGACTCTGATTTATTTTCAAATAGTTCTGCTGTGCTCTTTGCTCCTAGTGTGGTGTTTGTCTTGTTTGTTTGTTTTGTCCTGATCAAACTCAGGACCTTGTACTTGCCAGGCAGGGTAAATCCGCAGCCCTGACTCTGGTTTATTTTAATTCTCATTTTTGTTAGCATATTATTTTGCTAAGAAAAAGTACTACTAAATTGATGGAAAGTCATCAGTTATTGTCTAAGTCCCCTTCTTCTTCATTGAGGCACCCAGGTCTAAGGGAAGTGATGTTTATTTTGCTTCCCAGTCTTAGAAGTTTTGCTCTATGTTTGGTAGGTGCCAAGGCCAAAGCCACATGGCAGAAGGGCCAGGTCTGGAAGAGCTGCTCACACTGCAATGCCCCAGAAGCAGAGAGAGAAGGGAGGAGCAAGGGGAAGACATGCACACTTCCGGCTCGCGTCTCTCCTGTTCCTGTCCTGCAGCCAGCGCCCCTCTTAACAGCACACTAAGCTGCCTTACCTGCATGATTCAGTCACCCTCCAAAAGCCTGTCTCTGAAAGCATGAGAGCTTGGAGCGGGGATTATTATTGATTTAAACGTAATAGTTACTAATTAACAATTGGTTGATTTAGTTGGTCTAGAAGTGTATAGAGTACCATTGCCCACAAATAGTGATAAATAAAAATTAAATCACAATCATCTTATGTAGATTTAGTACAGAAAACCTAATTTATAAAGATTGTTTTACAATATCATCCTGAGAGCCAAATGCAGAAGAGTGAAAGCGGTATGCCTGCTTGCTAGAAACTGAAGAATCCAGCCAAGGGCCTGTGTCCCATGGCAGTGCTCTTTACAACTCCATCCTGAACTGGAACGCCCACAGCACTGTGCCTCTCACGCAAGTCTGTGTCAAGGATCTGCACCACAGTGGCCCGAAGGTCAGGGTGGAAGCAG
The DNA here is from genome assembly GCF_034190915.1 of Cavia porcellus. NCBI lineage: Eukaryota > Metazoa > Chordata > Mammalia > Rodentia > Caviidae > Cavia > Cavia porcellus. The sequence goes on along the minus strand of NW_026947513.1, from coordinate 40,162,505 downwards.
GCAAGTCTGCACCGGTGATGACGGATCTGTGTCAGCCGGATGAGGGATCTGCACTGGGGCCAGGAAACAACGTGCAAGCAAAGACCAGAGTGCTCTCCTGAAGAGAAGAGCAGCTTTTCCCAGGACATCAGGCCCCCCAGCTCTTCCGACAACAGCTGAGTGAGTACGAGCAAACCAGCCACAGCAAAGCTTCTCCTGAGCGAGCAGTCAGCAGCGTGCAACCTCTCTCCCTGGTTCTTCTTTCAAGCACTGGTGATGATGCTCAGATGGACTCCGTGCTCAGAGCCATGCTGCATAGTTCAGCTGGGCATCCCCACCGAACCATTATTTACTTCACCAGGATTGGCCTGTCACCAGTGCTCTGAAGGTAGTCCCAACTTTTCAAAAGAAGAGAAAAATACCATGCACGTTTCTTAGGTTGCCCATTGTTTATTCTTTAATCTGCTCATCCCCACTTTCAAAGTTATTTTCTGTTACTCCCTGAGGATTACGTGAGTACACAGCAGCATGTAAGGACTGTGCATTCCATGACGAATTGGTCTTTGAAAATGTCCTTTTTTCTCCTTTCAAATACAGAAGTTTCTCCTTTCTTTCAAAGGCTAATCCTGCAAGGGAATTCAAAATTCATTTTTGGAGCATTAAGCACCAGTATAGCGGTTCTGAGCAACTGATATCCTTCCACATTGTCTGTAAAAGGTAGTGTGTGACAGATTAAAAAATACTGTTACTAATATAAATACGAAGTCAGGAGAAGTGTCTGAATTTTTATTTCTATGCAGCTCAGGAACTTTTATACTAAAGAACATCTACATCATAGGATTACAGTGAAGGCCAATACTTGAAAATTGCTTAATTTACCACATTTAACATAATAGATGCTGAGTTAATAATACCTTAAGAATATATAAATAAATTCAATTAATTTCAGTTTTAATCATTTACTTAAAAGAGCGTTTCTAGTCAGTGTTACCTCAAAAAATGTGCTCTTTATGAGACCTGTGAGCTATATATTATTTAACCTCATTTCACACATAAAACAGTGAGCCTCAGAAGGTCAAATAATTTGACCACAGTAATCAATTAGCAAATATCCAGGTCTCTGGACTCATACTTCCTGGTGATAATCACCTATGTTCTTTTAACAATCTTGTAACAAATTACCCAGTGACACTGATTGCAAAAGACTTAACAACAGCTGTGTTAGGCTCAGGGTAGCAGAACAAAGTGCCAACTGCTTAGTCTCCATGGCAATGGCTGATGTCTTTCTGATTGCTTCTGGTTGTGCAAGATACTGTCTGATGAATTCTGAAGCTCACGTATTTTTGGTGTTGGTCCTTTGTCTTGTGGACTTTATTAGCCAGAGGCTCCATGTAGCAACAGATGCAATAAATCTGCAGTCAATTTGTCCCTAGACACAGGCAGTTGCTGGGTCCACTCACCACACTCCCAGAGTTTCAGTTGCTACAAAAACAATGAACTCAAAAATATATAGAAAGTTTGTAACTGGAAGCAAAGTGGCATGGATTTCATCCATTCTCCTTTTCTCCCAGGCTAGAGGATTTTGTAGATAAAGTCTGTTTTGTATGTTCACAAGGGACTTTATTTTATAGCTGAGGGTCTCTGAGTTTAGAAAACCTTCAATTTCATCAGATGTCTGTTAATAGACACTGTCCTGCCACCTCTAGATAGCTATTTTTACAATCCTCAAAAATAAAAGGAAGGAAATAGTCTCTAACTTACATAGGTTGGAAGACAAATCCACACTTTGTCATAGCAAGGGATACCCCTTTAGTCTCTCAGCCTAATGTACTATGCAAATATCCTTGAAAAATCGCCCAAGAAACAAGCTGCCTTGAGACGTTCAGGGACACTGTGAAGATCTGCCCTGGAACAGGAGCAATAGGTGGCCTTGGTTGACTTGCATCACTTTGGATCTTGGTAACATTTTATGGATGTGCATTTGCTGCACATCCCTGAAGCCCTGGTTTTCCTGGTTTTGCAAGCCTCTGCTGCAGGCTTCCGTCCTTCCTTGCCTCTTTGAAAGTAACACTGCTCAGACATCGTGTAGCTCGTTATCTCTCCATCCCGCAGCCCCAGAAATGGAAATGCCATCTTTTTTTCCTTTGTTCAAACTCACTGTATTTTTTAGTGACTTGGACCTGACCTGACCACAGACCCAGCCTGTGATGTCGTCTCAGTATCCATGTTCAAATGACCAAGAACTTTATTTCTGGATTAAATTCACTCTTCCTAACAAAAAGGCTACATTTAGTCCTCATGTCATAAAGCTGATGTCCAGAGAGAAAAGATCAGAGACCAAGGTGTGGCCCTGCCTCTGTCCAACAAGGCACTAAAAACAGAAAGTCAGGGTTGTGCTTCAAACTTACTCACCTTCCTGTGCCAGAACTGCATTACACGTCTGTCTTTTTATTATAGATGCTGCTATTTGGTTTCTCTTGTGCTGAATCTTGTTCAAAGACAATTAGAACATTCTTCCTCTCCCTTGTTCTCTGCAAAGCTCATCTTTCACCCATGTTGCTTTGGTCATATAGAATGTGTGAACATCAGTTTATAGCTGAGGATCTCTGAGCTTAGAAAATCTTCAGTTTCATCAAATATCTGTTAGCAACCACCATGCTCCTAAATGTTATTAGTGGTTTTCATTATATATTTTTATGATGATGATCTGAACCTCTCATAATCCCAACCCGAGTCTCATGTGTTGTTTTAACTCAGAAAAGTCATTTTCTCTAAAATGCAAAACTGAAAAAGACACCGTTATCCTACTGTTACCTCACAAGTAGTATTTTCTAGGTATAAATTCAGGCTCACTTTGACCATCCATCTCACCAAACGCTGAGAAGGCTTCTCACTAGGCAATCGTTGTTTCTTATCTGTTCTCATATTTTTCTCAGAGGTCATTTCACTCTTTTTTCAAATTTTTATCTGAGATAAGTTCTCACTGTGACACCCAGTTGCCCAGATTGGGCTTGAATTTGTAATCTTCCAGTTTTAGCTTCCCAGAAGGCTGAAAGTACAGACATGTGCCACCATACCTGTCTAGGTTTCAACTTTTACATCCCAGACAATCATTTCATTTTCCCTCAGAACTAGGGCTCTGCCTGCCTGCCTATCTGTCTGTCTGTCTCTCTGTCTGCTTGTCTATTTATCTGTCTGTCTGTCTGCTTGTCTATCTATCTGTCTGTCTGTATATCTATCTACTATCTATCTATCTATATATCTAATTTATCAATAATCTATCACCATTATATATAACATTACTCTGAGGGGGGGGAACTAAGAAAAATCGATACAGTATTAGAATCAATGACATGATTTATGGGCAGAAGGTTGACAGAAAGACCACCCTATCTAGTACAGTGCAGCTTGTTTCCTATGACTTTACTCTGTACCAGTCTGCGAAGCGTGCACTTGATAACAACTACCTAATTCTAAAAGCTGCCTTCTATTCTAACTGCTTGCCTCAATTTAACCATTGAACCCTTTCATCATATGTATCTTGTTTTCATCATGTTCTCTAATTGTTACCATCATATATTTTAGTGAATGCTATGAAAATGACTCATTTTGATCAGTGAAGCAGTCACTTATTTTCAGCTGCCTCAAACTCATTATTATGCCCCTGGATGCTCAGTTTTATAGCCATTTTTATATTCTGCAATCATTTTCACTATAATGAATATAGGAAATAATAATTTCAGACAATTAGCTTCTCAGTAGCTTCAGACGAATGCATCAGGTGAAGTTAATGCACTACCGCTAATCTTTATTTTCCAATGTCCAGTTTCAGAAATTTTAAAGAGATTTCTGAATATTCACATGTTCTTGTTAAAAATTTTGGCAATTTTTTTTAACATTTGGCAAAATGTTGGTAGAAACTCTTTTCTAAAAGTTAGATACAATGTTTTCCTCTCTTTGGTTGTAACAAAAATATGAAAGTTTAAAAAGAAAAGGCCTGTGAAACTTTTCTCTTTCTGAAAAAGAAGAAGGTGAATTTCATAGTCGTAAAATCTTTTACGGTTGTAGGATTACATAATTTTTCTATTTATTGTAATCATTTCTTCATTTATTTTAAACAAAAGTATGATTGTGAATTTTTAAAAAAAATCTTAGATGTGATTTAATTGGCGTTTAACATTTATGGAGTATCCATTATAGTGAAGGAAGATACTTATTTCTCATGAGTTCAATATAAAGAGAATGATGCATAGTTTGTACATTTGGATAATGAACATATTTGAGTAATGAAATTAGAGAACACTTGTTAGGTACTAAAGCAGAGCTATGGTACATGGAGTGTATATTTCCAGATCTGTACAATTGAAATAATTTGAGGGTCAGATTCAACAGGGCTAAGAAAAGTACGTTTTATCTGCTTGATGGATGAATTCATTCAAAAATTGCTTGAGTACTTTGTGAGTGATACTGTATGAGTTGTTGTAAACAATAAAAATTTAAAAAAGAAAGAAAGCAGTAAGTTTGCCCATGCATTTGCTTTTCTATCTTCTTGGAGTTTCTTTTCTGTAAGTTTTATATGTCCTGTTCTGTCACTTCGTTTATCATGGCAGTATGAACCTCGTGACTCCAGGAGGAACTAAATGAGCAAAAGTTATAGATAGTTCCTAGTTATTTGCCCGAGCAAATTGGTGATGTTATTGTCATTTCTTTTTTGTTTTGGTCTTTTTGAGACAGGGTCTCGCTATGCAGTTCAGGCTGGCCTTGAGCTCACTTTGTAGTCCGGGCTGGTCTCGAACTAGCAAGGATCCTCCTGCCTCAGCCTCTGGACTGCTGAGATTACAGGCATGAGCCGCCATGCCCAGCTCTATTGTCATTTATTGAAGTGCTAAAAACTCAATAAGACTCACAGTTGCAGAGAGAAGCAATTAAGTTATTTTGTGTGTTTTTCCTTTTTAAAAAAAATACAGTACTGGGGATATGCCGCTGAGCTAAATCCCCAGCCCCCATGGGGATTGAATCTAGAGCCTTCTTACTGAACTACATCCCTAGCGCTTTTAATTTTCTTTCAAATTTGGAGACAGGTTGTTAAATTGTGCACACTGAATTCAAATTTGCTGGGATTATAGGCATGTGCTAGTATGCATAGCTCTAGTGTCAAGATTTCTGTTTTAATGTTTGGGAGGATGATTATATATGAAAATGAGTATGAAGGAAAGCAATTGAATGCATGTCTCTGAAGGCCTGAGAACCAAGTGGGAATAGAAATATAAATTTCACATTATTCAGTATATAGTTTTTTTTATTATTTTTGTTTTGCCAGTGCCTTTTGAAGTATTTTGATGTGAAGATGATCGGTAGCTGAAAAGTCCTTTTTTGAGGATGAGTTAAAAGAAAAAATTAACAGGGAAATTAATTGTGTATCATAATAGAAGTTAAAAACACTAACTGGCTCATTTCAATGGAATACATACTTCTAGGTCTGTAACACCGAACTGAGAGAGAGAAATAATAGAAACTAGGTAACATTTTTCCATTGGTAACTGGGGTTTGTGAGTAGAGCTCATTAGTCAGTGAGTGCTTCTATGAAAACTTCAGAATATTTTGCAAATAACATGTATACCATTTGTATCAGTGAAGGTAATATTAAATATTGCATGTCAAAGTTTAAATAATATATTACACTGAAGCAGTTTCCTTTTTCCTACTAGATTCATGTTGTATTTCTAAAACTTTTATGAGTTTCAGGTAAATAGGTGTTTGCAACTGGAAGGCAAAATAGGTTCTTGGAGTGGTGCATGTAAATAGAGGTACACACATTGTGGTACCATTAGAAGAAATAAACCAGTTGTACACAAAACTGTAAACATAGCTCCTAAAGGACATTTAGTAGGAAGAAAAAAATGAGATGTAGGTGAGCACAGCAAAATGTACTTAAGAATACATGTACATAGTACATTTTATATAACACAAAAATGCATATTAAGCATAATTGAATTGTTGGCTATTGGAAAAGGAAGGGGAGGAAGAGGAAGATCATTCAACAGACAAAAGATAATTATCTCTCATAAACTATGGGAGAAAGAATTCAATATAACACTGAGGGTCATAAATTCATAGCTAAGACTCGACGTCCTCCAGGGAAAGAACAAATAAAGAGAAGTGTCTGCAGCTTTAGCTCTCTACTACTATAACATAGGAAAGGACACTCAGTACTATGTGAAACTATGAATAAAATCTAATAATTACCTCACCCTTACCATGCACATAATTGTTTTAACCCACTGTCATGACTAATTCCAGCAGCCATGTTTACCTGGTCTTCATAAGAACAGTTGTTCAGTTCCACTAATTTATTTCACGTAGTGATTGTTACAATATAATCAAATACATTATATGATAAATGTCAAATTTGAAAATATTCTCATGTCAGTGTCAATGACCAAATTCTTAAAAGATTCCACTGTTGAATTTTTTAAAGTATGGTATAGAAGGAGATGCCTAGGTAGTATCAGGAGATCAGAAGAAAGAATTCTTAATTACAGTTGTTATCTATTTATGTTTTAGTGGGAAATTACTGCCTGCACAATGAAACCATCAATCACAAGTTTAGAAATGTTGTTAGTTATTAGAAATTTTAAACATTTCTTCTACTTACTGCAAGTAAGAGAGTATGCATCCTTAAGGTATAAGCAATGAATTTGGGAGGAAAATAGATCTAAGCTAACATCCAGCTCAAGGCTGACCTTTGTCAGTTCATGTAAGTGCCTTCTCAGTTTATTTTTCTATAAATAGAGTTGAGTGAAATGTGTTCTGCTTTTTTCAGAGTGCTAAAGTTCAAATAAGAGATTGTGTAAGTAAAATGTGTAAATCCTTTGAAGAGCCTACAGATGAAAGATATTGTTATACAGCGTAGCTGATATTAATATAAGCCCAGAAAATTGATCATTGTAAGATTTGCATTTTCTATTGATCAATCAACTTTTGCTGTTTTCTTATAATTATGTGACGAAAACAATGAGACATTTGATTTTATACACACACACACACACACACACAAAATGTTTACACATTTGCCATACATGGTGACATTCATCATCAGAATTTGTATCTGTACATAATAGATCTTAATTCTTTTTTCCCATTCTGCTGTGCTTTCTTCTTTTTATTTTTATTTTTATTTTTTATTTTGAAGAGAATAGAATCAAGCACAATAAACAGAATAAAGCCAGTTAAAACAAATCAGTATAAAAGTGACACCGGGCTTCAAAACCACAGAAAATCAACAATGTTTGCCATAATGCCTCTTGTCTTCAAAATAGCTGAAGATACCTTCAGGCATAGTAAAAAATCCAACAAACAACAGAATAGAAACAAATAAAAACAAGACAATGAATGCAATAAAGAATTTCAAAGCAAGACAATAGTAAACCCAAAATGACTACCTTAATATATTTTGCTATCTTGGAAATAGCTATCCATGCCTTTGTACATCACCAAACCAACCAAATCAAACCAAACAATAAAATCCACACTAACGAAACAATGAAAATGATACAGTACATAAAACCAAGGTAATAAGTAATTAACAACGGCTACCTTCAGAAGGAGATCCCCCATACATGCTACACTGCACACCATGATCCTTTGAATCAGTGATCAGACTACTGGCCCTTAACCTGCAAAGTCAGTGAAACACCGAACACCATAATCATCAAATTGCACGTCATCTTAATAGCTATCACTGCAGTCTGTGTTTCTCTGGGTCAACTGGTTGCTTACATGGTGGGGTGGGAGATGGGAGGGTCTGATCTTCTTGTTTCCCAGCCTGCACCCCAGAAGGGGAGGCAGTGGCCCATACATGGTTCTGATTCTCAAGGAGGTCTTGCTGCCTGTGGACTTCTCGTTCTGTTTCCCTACAGTCTGCATTCATGGGACACCCCTCCTATCATTAGCTTTCTTCATCTCCCTATTTAAAGAAGCTTTATTTCCATTTTTTCCTTTCATTCCTTGTTTTTTAGTTCCTTTTTCGTTCCTCCCCTTTCTCCTTCCCATTTAAACATGTTCTTCCTGCGTCCTAATATCTGTCTTTCATTTTGTTCCTTGTTTACTCTTTGAGTTTCTTACACAAGAGAAACCATATGACATTTAAGTTTATGTGTCTTATTTATTTCACTTAAAATTATGGTCTTGCGGTCCATTCATTTACATACAGAAGAATCAAGTTTATCCTTTAAGGCAAAGTAGTACTCCATTTTATGTAAATACCACATTTTCTTTATTCATTCATCTATTGATAGGCGAAAGAATGTTTCTAAGATTTAGCTTTTATAAATTGTGCTGTTATAAGCACAGGTGTGCATGTATCACTGTGGTATGATGCTTTTATCTCTTTTGGGAAAATGCATAGACTAGCTGGGCCAAATGGAACCTTTAGTTTTAGCTTTGTGAGGAATCTTCATGCTGATTTCCACAGGTCTGCTCTAGTTTACACTCTCAGACAGCGGAGGAGGGTTCCTTTTTCCCCACACCCTTGCCAGCACTTATTATTGGTTGATATTTTTGTTGTTTTTGATAATAGCCATTCTTTCTGCAGGGAGATGGAATCTCAGTGTTGCTTTAATTTACATCTCTTAAATGACCAATGATGTTTAACATTTTTTCATACATTTATTTGCTGTTTGTGTATGCATACATTTTTTTTTCCTTTTTTTCTGAAAAGTGGCTATTTGTTTCAGATGCCCATGTTAGGATTCTATCTTTGCATCTGGGGGAAGGGTCTGACTTTTTGAACATATTATTAAATATACTTGTAAAAGAATCAGTACTGTCTTTGCATCATGGATATTTTATGTTCCACTGCATATTTCACAATTTAAGTTCAAATTTATCCCATATGCACAGGAATAGATCACTGTTATTGAGTAAAATGATGTGTTGTACAATTAATCATTCCAAACCAAGATATTTTAATTTATTTTTAAAAATCCATTTCATTCATAGATAAAAAAAGAAAACTGCAACAAAATTGTTTTTTTAATAGTAAAAAAGAGCATTGAATGAATTAAAATTGTATTTAAAATATTTAGATTCCCAATGGTTATTTTATTATTTTGGTACTAATAAAATACTTATACATGAGAACTATTTTTAAAAATTCAATTCTTACAAGTCAGGTTGGTAGGTGTAATCCAGAACTTTAGAAGCTGAGGCAGGAGGATCACTATGAGTTCACAGCCAGCCTGAGCTACACGAGTTCAAGACAGCCTAAACTACCTTAGTAAGACCCTATCCCCAAAACACAAACATAAAGAACTCAATTCTTTTAAAATTATATCATATATTCTGATATTTATATAAAACATAATCTACTTTAGACTCTTGAAATTATATGAAAATCAGAAACAATAACTATGAATGAATATTCTCATAAAAATTTACCTTAAAATGTAACTTGGATTATTTTTGTGTTTTCTTAGTTGGAAGTGTGGAAAAAGGTAGAATTTTATTTTAAAATATTTTTGGCTTTTTATTATTTCATAAAGATCAGATATATTTTCTGTTTATATTTTTAAGGAATCTATCGTTGCAACTATTCATGAGATCAGTATCACCATGACAGGCTAGTAGTGATACGGAGCTGTTCTGATGGCTAAGAAGAAATTCAGGATATATGATTAGCGTGGCTCCCGTCCTACGCTAAGAACTCTGTGTTTGGCTGCATTTATTATTCCTCTGTTCAACTTTCTGTTTGGTCTCTTTTTCTAGTTTTAGTAATTGTGTTTGTCATTTTTATTAATTTTCCATTTCTACATATGTTAAGGGCACTAATCTTTGTTAATAACTTTTTTTCTAATTTATTATTTCATTTTGGCTTCAGAATTTTTATTTTTTTCCCTCAGGCGTTGATTTTAAATTCATTTTAATGGATTATTTTTCTAAGGAGCCTTATTCTTTATCTTTTAAATTTTGGTGTATAATTCATATGTGCTAGACCTTCACTTGTGGTTTTGTCTCTTTACAAAATGAAGAATTTTTCTTCCTGCTGCAATAAAATTATTTGCTGATATTTGCCTATTTCTTTTTGGGCTAAGAAACTTATCTGGAACTTTGATGTGGTATACGAAGTATGCATTTTATTTTCAAAATTTGTCAGACACTGATAAAAATAAAGAAGTAAAAAAGAGTAGTATAGACTTTGCAACATATCATATATTAATTTTATGAGTATATATATATATATATATATATATATACATATATATTATTTTAGAGATAAAACAGAATAAAACTAATCAAAACAAACCAGTATAAGTGTGGTGAAAGGTCATCAAAGCATTATGAAATCATCTAGAGTTACCATAATGCCTTTTGTTGTTTCAAAATAGCTTCAGATACCTTCAAACATAGTAAAAATAAAAAAGAACAGAATAGATTAGAAACAATAAAAACAAAACAATGAATGCAATAAAGGACTTCAAAACAAGCCAGTAGTAGATCCAAAATTGGTATCATAACACGTCTTGCTATATTTGAAATAGCAGTTCCTGCTGTTAGATTTAATATAATCAAACAAAACCAAAGAGAATAAAACCCAAACTAACAAAACAATGGAAGCGATATAGGACTTCAAAACAAGACCATAGGGAGGCAACTAGGCTGCAGCCCTCAGAAGAGTATCCTCCACTAGGTGTCACACTGCATGCTGTTATCCTCTAAACCTGTGATTAGACCACTGGCCCTAGACCTGCAATGTCAGTGCAAAACTAAAGCACCACAGGCATCCAATTGCATTTCACCTCCATAGCTGTCATCACAGCATCACTTACTCTGGATAAGGGGTCACTTATGGAGGAGGGGGAATGGGTCCTTCTTGCTTGCCATCCTGGGCACCACAAGGGGCTGGGTTCTGGCTCTTCCCATGCATGCAACTCGTGGGCTTGCTGCCTGGTGTGGCCTTGTTTTCTTTGCCTCCAACCCACAAATGGTGCTGCTTCACCGGGAGAGACTTGGGTCAGGCTGTTCCCAGTCTGGTGATGGCCCGCGCATGGTGCTAGTTCCCACATGGGGTTTGCTTCCTAGTGTGGCCTTGTTCTCTCTCCTTGCAGTCCATGGATGGTCTTGCCTTGGGGAGAAACTTGGGTCTAGCTGCTCCCAGTCTGGTGGCAGCCTGTGCATTGTGCTGGTTCTCAGACTAGGCTTGCTTCCTGAGCATGTATATTTTTGTTCTATCATATTTTATTGATTTGTAAACATATAATTGTGATTGTAGCACATAGTTTTCATCAATTTGTATTCTTTAAACTGATTTTATGTCTGAAGCACTAATATTTTCAAAAGGAATTAAAGTAAATGTATGTCCAAAGGTATAATTAAAAAGTAATTGGAGCTCACTCTCTAGTGATTTGGAGTTGACAAATAGCAACTAACATGAGGTACATCAAGCACCTTAAGGAAATGATGATCTTCTGGGTACTGAGACTGAAGGTACACTACATTTAATTACTGCATAAATTTTCATTTCTGTATCACAGTCCTGAATGGAAAATTTATAGAAATTAAGGTAAGAATAGAGAGAATAAATGTCATTTCTTGAGCAATTGTGCATCTAAATCCATGTAACATTTAGGCCATAACGAATCAATCAAAGAGGCACTAAGAGGAATTTAAACTTTAATTAAAATAAAACCAAAAACTAAAAGTTGACTGCACTAAGATTTAGCATAGTATTCACAGACTTGCCTTCAATCTAAGATAACGTGTGAAAAAGTAGGATTACTCACTGAAGCTAATCTCATGTTTCTTTTATATGAAAGTAAAGTCAAAATCAATTCTGCTTTACTAGGATTGATCTGGGATCAGGATTACATATGAACGCTGAATCACCATTTAAGATAACAAACGATATTGGAGATCTTCTTAATGCAGACTGACAGTCACCAGATGAATGTGACATGACTGATCACAGGTTCTTGGCCTAAGAATTCATCCAGGTCCAAATAATTTCCAAAGAAAAATCCTTCTTTCTTTTTATTTACATTTTAAAAATTATTTTTATTGTCCTAAAGTTCAAGTTTCCTACAAGTTCAATTTTTTACATAGTAGGTATAATTCCCAGAAACCTCAAAGTCCTAAGAAATCCGACATTTAATGATGCAAAAAATTCTCCAGGAAATAAGCACATTAAAAAGTGATTCATAGGGAAAATATTATCTTGAAGATATGCTCTAAGCGATTTTCAAGAAGAATTTTGGGAAAAGTTTGTAATTTCTAAGAGTAAGAGATTTTATTGTTGGAAATTCCTTTATACTGTCTTTGAAGCTATCCATTTATTTTTGGTTTCATTGATAACACATTTATCTTCTATTTTCATTACTTCAGACATATATTATATAACATTCTTGTTTCTTGTGCATTCTTCATAATTCTACAGAATTCTACGGAATTTTCCTTTCAGTGGGATACGGTTTCTGATCCTACGTCAAACAACGCAGTGTGTTGAACACCTTGAGTGATACCCAGTAGTTGAATGTACAGGGAAGCAGACCTTTTCCGACCATCCCGTTGGGGCTGATCCGCTGCTCTCTGAGCATCCCACATCTTACAATTTGCACAGACTCTTGGTGTTCAGCTTCACTGGCCTTGGCCCATCTAACTTGGGCCTCAGCTGATTCCCTCTTCTCTAGCACACAGGAAATATTTTCCCTCTCCTATATATACATCTTATCTTGCCAAAACTTCTATTGGACAGGTTATTCCTCAAGATCCTTACTCCATTCTGATAAAAAATTGACTTATTTGATTAAACTAATCTCTTCCTTCCTCCTCCTCCTCTTGTGCCCCTCCCCCTGTTACTCTCCTAAACGAAACAGCATGGAAGACTGATGTTTGTACTGACTTACTGGTTTCTTAAGATTGTGGTCCGCATCCTTTGAGAGATATGACTTGGGAAACCTATTTTATTTGTGTATCACAAATAGTGTAAGTCTAATTAAGGAATGAAATGACTGAGTGGGTTTTCTTATAGATACATGTCTTTCTTTGTATTGGACAAGGTACAATGCTTTAATCATTTTTGAAGATTAAGAATATCTGATTGTGACAAATATCAAATCCATAACTGCCAATCCAGATTTACTCAAATTAACTTACTGGAATCATACAAAAATTTTGATATAATTATCTTTGTCTTGTTATCTTCACATTTCAATTCATTCTGAATTTAGAAGGGATATATGGGGCCTAGGAAATTATTACTAGTAAATTTCACCATGAAAAAAATAACTCCTATACTAATAGATTTCTATCCTTTCAACTACATTAACATGTATTCCTGATTCTGCTCCTTGTTCTAAATGACCCCAATTAAACATTGAGATTCAAAATTATATGTACACATTCTCTATCTTCAGGATTCAAGAAGTGTAATGATATCAAGTGTAACTATATGAATTTATCTTGGATACTGTAGAGCTACCAATATTTGGCTTAGAAGAAAGCCAAAAGACACAAAGCATGACAGGAAGAATAAAAGTAAATAACAATAAATTTACATGAGTTATAGCATCTTATAAAATATTATATGATCTCTCATGGCCTAGTTTTATATGAATTTCTGCCTTTGAATTCTTTGCATCTGTGTAATGAATCCAACTTCTTTATAACATAGATATCTTGAGACAAACAAGGAAATTTATTAAAGAAATAATTTCACTGACAATGGAAACCAACACAAATATCTGAGCTCTGACATTCTTCCCTGCCTTAAGGGAAGACTTTTCATTAAGGTGAAAAGTCAAGTAGATACCTCCTCTGCTCAGCTGGAAGCTATCCATTAGGGGAATCAGAAGTCATTCAGGAGTTCTATACACTTCTGAAAACCACAATGAAAACTGATAATATGAACTCTATCTCTCTATCTCTCTAAAATTTTGAGTGAAGTACAATATGATAACTGTATGCAGTGTTTTAAAGAAGACATGTAAAGCTTACGTGACTGAAGTTTTATGCTTGCTGAACCCCCAGTTCCCATTTTATCTCTACACACTTCTTTAGCAACCACCAATGTATTTGCTGGCTTTATACCCCTATTTTAGATCCTCCATATAGGTGGGCTCATCTAGTATTTGTCTTTCTTTGACTAGCTAATTTCACATAGCATAAGGTTCCCAAAGTTCATTTTTATTGGGACACATGGTAGGATTTCATTTTTTTATGAATAAACAATCTATGTATCTATCTCCTTCTCTAGCCATGGAGTGTAAAGGGTTTCCACTTCTGTAAAATATCACAATGAACATAAACATAGAGGCATCTCCTCATAACTTTAGTTCTCATGCATAAACATCCACAAGCAATATTGCTAGAAAATAGCTAATTATACTTTTAACTGCATTGAAGAATCTTCAAGAATTAGTAGGGGCTGGGGATTTAGCTCAGCGGCATAAGCTCCTGCCTTGCAAGCAGGCGGTCGTGAGTTCGATCCCTGGTACCGATAAAAAACCGAAAAAGCAAAAAAAAAAAAAAAAAAAAAAAAAAAAAAAAAAAAAAAAAAAAGAATTAGTAGCTGTAACATTTTAGATTCCCCTCAATAGTGGGCCAAGTTTCCAATTGGTCAACATCAATAACATCACTAGTATCCTTTTTTCCTTTTTATTTTTTTCAACAATAGCATTTTAAGAGGTATGGGATAATATCTCATTTTGATTTGCATTTCTTAAATGATTAGCAATCTTAAACATTTTTCTTATAACTTTGGCCATGTCTCTGTCATCTTTAGTTAAATGTCTTTTCAAGTCTTGTGTTATTGAACTGTAGGAAATTTCATGTTTTTGATATAACTCCTATCTGATATGTTTTATATCTGTTTTTTTTTTTTTTTGTCATCTTGAAGATTGACCCCCATGCCTTTACACTTAGCTCCATCTTTACCCTTTTTGTAATATTTGGAATTTTGAGGCAGGGTTTCCCTAAGTTGCTAGGTTGCCCAGGATAGGTTCAAACTTATAATTCTCCTTCAGGCTCCCCAAGTGATGAAAATACAATAGAGCTCCACTGCACCTGGCTAGACGTGTTCACTGCTTCTTTCTAGAACAGCAACTTCTTTGTTTGTTATCATATCTTTATTTGTTTATTTTTAATTTGTTTTGTTTTTGCTTTTATAACTTGAGCTTTTGGTTTTATAACCAAGCAATCATTGGAAAAACAATGTCAGAAGTGATGTTTTCTTCCAGTTAAATAGCTTTGGATCTTTAGTACATGTTTATTTTATTGTTGTGTATGGCAAAAATAAATATCTAATTTCATTACTTTGAATATTCTTGTCCAGTCTTCTCAACACCATTTGTTGACAGACTCTGCAGCTATATCTACTGAATATTCTTGGCACAGTAAGATAAGTTAGCCATGTAGGCACAGGCAGTTTTAAGTTCTTGGTTTTAATTTCCATAGGCTATATGTATGTATTTTGTCAAGTCAAGAAATTTTTATTAATGCAGCTGTATAACATGCTTTGAAATCAAGAATAGTCTATCTTCTAATTGTAGATTTTCCAAAGACATTACTCTTTATTTTCCTTCAAAATCCATAGGTTGAAAGCTAATTCTCAGTGTGATGTCAAAGGTGAGTCCTTCCCGAGGTGAACAGACAGTGACAGTGGAGAATTTCTGAATGATCTATGGCCTTAGAAGTGTGACATGAGAAAGACTGTGTTTCCATTTTGAGAATACAAGCACACCCCAAGAAGATGCTTGTTTATAGAGCAGGGTCTCAGTTGACATTGGATTTTCAGTGTTTTGATCTAGGATAGTACAACCTTCGACACTGTGAGAAACACATTTATTTTGTTTGTAAGTCAGCATGTCTATGTGCTGTCTTATAACAATTCATATAACAAAAATCCAAAACAGGAAAGAAGCTCTGAAAGGAGTAATGTCCTGGAAAAGTTTTGCGACAATGCTGCAAAAAATCCTCCATTCCCATGAATGGAATTTTCATGCTGATTTTCAAAATGGAAGAGGAAAACTATGGAGAAGGGCTTAGGCTTCATAGGCAATACCTAAATAATCCTAAAATGGGTGCTGGTAAAAATATGGATATTAAAAGGCCATGTGATGTGGATTAAAAGGCCACATGAAAAGTGTTTAATACAGAGGGATGTGATATGTATTCCATGACTCACATAACCACAACACAAATTATCCAGTCTAAAATGGTGATATCACTGATGCTGAGATAATGTGCTTAGATCTGTGGTGACCAACCTATGGCACATGTGTTATTTGTTTTGAAGACAAAAATTATCAATGTATTTTTATAAACTAAAAGCTTAGTGTTCATGTTTAATTGCAATGTGGAAATTTATGATGAATAATTTGGTTTGGTGGCAGTTTGGGCAATGGTCTCTAAAAGATTCACCATTTAGTCTAATGAATATATATCTTGGTTTGAATGATGAGCAAATAAGATTTTAGAATTTCAGCATGATTTACATTTGGATTTGTAACCTGTAGGTGCACGTCTGTACTCAGGCAGCTGGAAAACTGCTGTCTCGTGTCAGCTCTTACTGTTTCCTCTATGCTATGGAGCCCTGTACCCTGGCTACCTTCTGCAGCTTTTAGATTAGTGAATCTGATTTGCATAGATATTTTTTCTGTGTCTGACCATCATGCCAATGTGTAACTAGCATTAACATTTCTCAATACGGTAGATACACAAATTGGTGGTAATAATGGGACTGACAGAGTTTCCCCAAGTTAATCTTCTCTGAGAAGTATTACAGAGCAATAAGTGACAGGAAACATATTTTAAAGTCCAGAGGACGTGCTAACCACTGATAATCTAAAAAGTAAAAAATTCGGGATGTGATATATGAGTAGGACTTTTTGAGTATGAAGATTATAATTTTCAAAGTATAAAAATAGAAATTTTATAACAAAAACAAAAAGAAACAAAACTTGCAATTTCCTGATATTGTTATCTACTCTCAGACACAAACACTGAGCCAAGAGAAGGTATTGCCACCGAGGGTTTATGAACCCTCACACTTATTTCATAGTGATTCCTGGAGATGTGATAAGGGAACAAGGCAGAATAATTGTGTGTGTGTGTGTGTGTGTGTGTGTGTGTGTGTGTGTGTGTGCTAGTAGTAGTAATAGCAGATAGAAACATCTAACTTTGCTGTCATGGAAGACAAAGGATAGCAATCAAAAACATTTTTAACTTGCAAGATGTATGGTTCTTATTAAATATGTAAAGGCATTATGAATATTATAAGTAGATGGAACACCCTGATGTTGGGAGCCGTGGCACTGTCAAGTCATCAGACGCGGTGATTGCGAGGCCTGTGGGAAAGTACAAAAGCCTGAGCTAGATTACCCCTCTCATCGAGCCCGCCTGTGTGGCACCTGTTTCTTATCACCACACTAAGTTCCCGCCTCACAGGGTAGTCTGCCTAGCTATTAATCCTATATATAGCCAGTGCCTCCACCCCCGAGAGAGACTGAAGCACGGAAGGAGCCGTGGAGAGCGGACCGGTAGAGGCTTCGGGGCAGACTGTATAAGGAGAGAATAAAGAAAAGCCTGACCACCGCCAGACCTTGTCGTGTGTCTTTCCTGCCGGCCGGGAGCGACATCGACATTTGGTGGCCCGTACGGGGATTGATCAACCCCGAGACGCGGCGGTGGACTGCATTCACCTACACAGTGCTGCAGCTGCAGGACAGGTGAGTAGAGGATAAGCCTGGGCCCTGGGTGGCGCGCACCTACAGGGTTTGTAGACTCCTCTCAACCT
The DNA here is from genome assembly GCF_034190915.1 of Cavia porcellus. Taxonomy (NCBI): domain Eukaryota; kingdom Metazoa; phylum Chordata; class Mammalia; order Rodentia; family Caviidae; genus Cavia; species Cavia porcellus. The sequence continues at coordinate 40,144,738 of NW_026947513.1, read as the reverse complement.
CACGCGTAAGTGGCGGGTTTCTTGGGCCTCACGCGGTGAGTATGAAACATAACACCAGAACTTAAGGTAATAAAAGAGTGTAAAACATAAACATAGAAGTAAAAATAACAGAAGATATATTAAAAATGGGAAACATGCCAAGTAAAGATACACAGCCTTGGTGTTGGTCCTTCGGAGACTCCTAAAGTCCAAGGACCTCAAGGTGGGGCGTAAGACTTTAGAAAATTTCCTTGCAGAGATTGACAGCTTTGCTCCCTGGTTTCTGCCTACAGGGCATGTAAACCTGCCCTCCTGGGAAAAGTTGGGCAGAGACCTTTCCCTAGCAGAATGGGAGGGTAGAGCTTCAGTCTCTGCTCGTCCATTGTGGGAAATGATACACACGTGCCTAAAGAGTGAGGGTAGTTACGGGGGGAGCTCTCAAGAACTTGTAGAAGTACGCGAGGTGTTTGAACAGGCACAGTGAGGAAGCTCCCGAGAAGGGTCCGTCAAGGAGGGCAGAGATACAAAAGAGGAAGCCGAGGCGCGGTTTGTGTCTTTCCGCAGGAATCGGGACGAGAGCCAATGTGGGTCCCAGAGAGGTTGACGCGACAAGTCCCTCGACTGAAGATCAGGCCTGTTCCACCAGAGGCCAACCGCAGACCCAACAACAAGATGAGCCCTAAAAGAACTGCAGGACAATCCCTTTTTGGGGGCCTGGAACGGCTTGCTCCCCTATGTGCTACCCTTGTATACGCATGGCTCGCTCGCATGGCCTACGACCGCGTTTAAAAGTGACAGGCTTCCCACATTCTCCTCCCTAGACAACAACATGTAGCAGGGTGGGTGAGTCAATGACGGGTAAGAGCGTGCCTCCCCAGCACGACTCAACCTAAGCCAGGCCCTACCCCGTTCCGCTCGAAAGCCGCTGGATTGTTAGATAAATTTCTCTCCGAGGGGATTCGTGGAGAGAAATGAGTGCATGCCTATGTGCAACCAGGTTCCGTCCGGTTCATTCCTGGCCCTAGAAAAAAGGACGAGGGCCTCAGGGCCTTGGTGGACCCTGGGACGGCCGACCAGGGTCTACGCTAAGGGCCTACGGTGGGCCTCAGTTCGGGGCATAGGCCTCTGCACTCTATCCAGGACGGGCTGCGATGCGCGTAGCCATCATTTAAAATAAAATAGGGGGAGATGTTGGGAGCCGTGGCACTGTCAAGTCATCAGACGCGGTGATTGCGAGGCCTGTGGGAAAGTACAAAAGCCTGAGCTAGATTACCCCTCTCATCGAGCCCGCCTGTGTGGCACCTGTTTCTTATCACCCCACTAAGTTCCCGCCTCACAGGGTAGTCTGCCTAGCTATTAATCCTATATATAGCCAGTGCCTCCACCCCCGAGAGAGACTGAAGCACGGAAGGAGCCGCGGAGAGCGGACCGGTAGAGGCTTCGGGGCAGACTGTATAAGGAGAGAATAAAGAAAAGCCTGACCACCGCCAGACCTTGTCGTGTGTCTTTCCTGCCGGCCGGGAGCGACATCGACACCCTGACATCTCCTAGAAGGCAGGACTGGCAATACGTATCTTCCCATATTAGAAAACTGCATTTTTAAAAAGAACTACAGTAAATTTGAATCAATGTAGGATTCCTAAGCAGGGAGACGGTACAGAATTTTTTATACTCTTGGAATCTACTCTCTTTTTTTTTGGCCTTTTTTGAGGCAGAGTTTCATGGCATGATTTGGGCTGGACTTGAACTCACTTTGTAACCCATGTTGGCCTCCAAATTGTGGCAGTTTTCCTCCTTCAGCCTCTCAAATGCTGAGCTTACAGCCACGTGCCACTATGCCTGGTTTGGAATCTATTCTTGTATAATGATTCGGTTTGACTGATGGGAAAAACAGAAATGGGATGCAAAAATAACAGTTTTCCTGTTATTTTCACTGGCCTCAAGATAAAGTAATTTTAGTGATAATTTCACTGAGTTTTAGTGAGGCTAAAGACGGGGTAAAGGCTTTTTCAGTGGGAGAAACTCAAGGTGTCCACATCAACCTCTGTGCTGCACACTCTTACATGTCAGCTGCAGAGCATGTTCTGATGGTAGCCCCTGGTGCCAGCCAGAAGATGAACTTTGGTGGCAGTTTTGGACTTTAATACTCATTAATATCTGATAAAGCTACTCATGCCTTCTCTTTATAATTAATAACTTCCTATTTAGCAGAGGTTAAAGGTCCACTTACTAACAAAGAACGTCAAATCCCTTCATAATCTAGGATTCCCATAATAGTCTGGCTCATGTAAGCAAATATTCAAATTATCAGTTAGATAAGTGTATTCATTAGTTAAACAAATTGAGACACTCAGAGATACACAAATCAGATTCACTATTATCGGACTTAATTGTGTATATGAAAATGATTACAGGTATGCTTAACTAGACTTCCCAGTGAAATTATCTGTTTCTGGTAAAGATATTCAGTCTCATTGGTTACATTTTACAATATTTATTTTATATTTGCATGGGCTTTTTTTTTCTGTTGCTCATATTCATGTACAAAATATAGTAGATATAATACTACAGGTTATACACCTTATATAGCATACAATTATATATATATATATAGTATACAATTATATATACAATTATTTCCATATATATAAACTCTACTACATATATTCACTGTAATAGTAGAGAGCATTTCACAGATATAATAATTTATTCCCAAATAATTCTGAATATATTTATTAAAGAAAATTTTACTTAACCAAAAACGATCAAATTTAAAAATCTGTACCTCATAAAATATTATCATATCAGTACTGAAATCTTATCAATAGTGTAAATAATTTGCATTTTCAGGATCAGCACAAATTCATGTATTGAGTTAAGGATTTCTTAAATGTATAATTGAATAAAAATCCCAGTGGGATCTTATCTAATTCACAATAATTTCTTAGGAAGTAAGATACAGTTTACCCGGATGCATGAACAGTGGGAATGTACACATGAGGGGGAGGTATGCAAGAGTTACCATAGTTAAAATTTAAGGTAACTGCTTCGTTACTCTGTATTATTGCAATTTCACAAGTAAAATAATATTCCCATTGTGCATGGGCCTTAAATACTGGGACAGTGGCTAATGTTTCATTTATAAAATATACAATTTGAAAAAAATACTTCAAAGGCATTCAAGGCCAACAAATTTATATATCTTTCAGTTAACAGACATATAGACGATTCTCAGTACATAATCTGTTTCCCAACTGAACCTGAAATAGCAGCAGCTTTCTGTGAAGGAATGGTCAATTAACTAGCATTTGCTTAATAAGAGTCAAAAATGACTTCTGCACAAGAGCACTGAATCACGAAGAATTAGCTTTGGTAAACCAGGGACAGGAAAAGTAAAGCACATTTTGGAAGAATTTTTAATGGTTTTCTTTCAATAATACATCTAAGCGTAGAAGGCAGCATGTTATCGTGCAGTCTTTGCAAATGTAGGCAAGTTTCTGAATTTCTTCACCTAGTGAGTGCATACACCAAATTGGTAAAAAGAAGAAATGTCCTGACCCAAAAGTAATCTGTAACTATATTCCTGCATTATCCTGTTTGTGCTGATTACATTGACATTCCTGAGAAGGAAAGCTTTAAAAGCAAAGAGTTTTTGTTTTTGTTTTGATTTTAGTTCACGGTTTTGTAGCCTGAAAACTGACACAGCATGATGCAGGTTCTTGCAAGGGCCCCACTTGGCTGTGTTATCCACGAAGGATACAATGGAGGAACACACTGGATAGTGAGAGATCACATGGTAAGACAGGAAGTCAAGGATCCCGGGTGGGGACCCGCACAGGCATTCACCATAACCGTGTTGTGAGAACTAACAAGTGCTTCAGAAGAAGTAACCTATTCTGTGCAGTGCCCTCACCTTGTACAGATCCATCACTTCCACCACTGTCTCCAAACACAATTTGGGGGATTGCAAACAGCATCCAAAATACAACAGGTACTGATTTTGAAATTGCATGTAACAGAAGATGACAGTGTCCAAAGAGTTTATTAATCATATATCCAAAGTGTCTCTAATATATGACAGAGCACTGCTACATTAGACATGTGGGCAGTTATTTTCTAAATGTTAGGTGGAATTTAAGTTCTACTAAATATCAGCACAATGTATAATGGAAAAGTGATGGAGCATAAATACTTACAGTTGTTCATAATTCCTTTTGGTGAGAATAAATATAAATACATAGAATTTGCAAATTTAATAATGCATCTTCCTTCATAAAATCGCCACATAATATTTTCTATTTATGTATTGACTTACAGTCACTGTTTTGTGAACCAAGGCATTTTGATTCACCTTTCTCAAGGCGGATTGTAGACTAGTAGCATCTCCATAGCTATCACTGAATTACATATTATATTAAGGGGATTGCAAACATTTTGTTGCATTATATGTTGTTTCCTCTAAACAGGACAATTAAAATTGTCACCAAATGTCTTATATATGCATAATTAATATCAGATTTAGCCAATAGCGCCTACTGTTAGGACAGATATGTATTAGAAACTATGAGTTTAACATCTGTGTCGCTCAGAATTAGGAAAAAAATATCAATAAAACAGTGTTGAAAGTGTCATTAGTTTAAAATGTCTTTCCTCTACAAACAGGTTAGACATTTCCAGGAACTTATCGTCTCACTAATAATTAGTTATTCCAGAACAAAGAAAAGTAACGTGTCAGACAGTTAGGTCATTACATAATATTTGTAATTCTCATAAACTTTGATTTCAAGGTCAGTTCGATAAAGAGTTGTTTGTATCATTGTACTTAATTATACTGATTCAAAAGATGAGCTTGTAATTTGACACTGCCATTATAAAAACTGCAGCGCTAGGGTGAAGGTTTTAGGACTACAGTTTAAATCACTGTCACTGGGGCTAGTGTTTAATTAGTTTTAGATACCTTCTCTACTTAAGCCTGATATATTAACTTGCGGGAGCTTTATTTTTCATTACAAAGTCCCAGACTGATTAGCTTGTTCTATGATCTGTGTAATCAATTGTTTATCATGAATTGAACCAACAGCTGCAGAACAGTTGGAAATAACCCTGGAGCAAAGGAAGACATGATTTCAGGAGAAGAAAAACAAAATATTAGCATGCTGAAACCTTTGCAGAGATGAGTCTGAAGGTCTCTGGTGTGCTATTTCTTATGTATTAATAGGAAGCAGGCATTGCCCTCAGATGTTAAAGTAAAAACACTGACAAAATGTAGGAAATAAATTATGTCAACATAAAGGAGACTAGAGATCCTGTCTTTATACTAAGAAATTTAATTATGCTACCAAAAAGTATGTTGCTCTTCAGATTTTCATTTTTTGTTTTAATTGTGTATACTTTATCTATTGATCTTAAGTGAATTTTTTATCATTATACATAAAGCAAAATTCTTTAATTTTCAGTGCATATGTCAATAATGCATATTTAAATAGATTTGTAAAGTATTAATACTCCCAAACTAACTGTACTTCATCTTAGATTTACTAAAATTATTTTATAAAATGGTTATAGTGTGCAGAAAAGTGCGTTCTGTAGCAAGTGGTATTTATTTTCTATTTATTTTTAATCTATTAAATTATATTTAAATGAAGCTACAGAAACTATATCGATATTGAATTTCAAAAGCGTAAGTTTTCAAAGATGACATAGATTTAATGAAATGTATTCACTGAATCTTTCATCATAATTCAAATTTAATTTTTTTTCCTTGTCTTTGCTACTATAATCTGCCAGTTATTTTATCAATTTGTCTTGCTTTCTTCCACAGGGATTTCATAATTTTTTCTACTTCGGTTTTTTCCTTGGCTTCTTTTGTGATAATACCCTGTATGTAAATCAGATAAAATTCACTTTATAGCATTTTCTTCTAAAGAGTATTAATTTTATTAATTGAGTCTGTTCCATTTTTCTTCCTTGATACAATTTTAATGGCTTAGAGAAAGTATTAAGTTACTTTGTATAAAATGACTGATCTTATTAACTTTAGCAGCTTCATTTAAGAAAATTAATAATATGTCTTCCTCAACAGCTCATTGACTGACTTTGCTAAAGCAATTCATTTTCTTGGTAGAAAAGAGAAAATGAGCTCAGAATATTTTGCAATAGGTGGAGCTGTGGAACAAAAGTGAGAAACAATAATCTTTCAAGCTTTCTCAAATTTACTGTAATAATTCTCTATCTATCTGTCTACCTATCATATATCTGTCATATAGTCATCCATCCAAGTAACTAATCTATTTTTTCCTTTAGAGGGTGCGGAGAATATTATATTGGAAGCTTTTTAAAAGAAGTATTAAGGAAAATTTTTAATCTTTTTAAAGTTTCAATGTTGTTTTTATTCAGAACTTTGTTATTGTTAAGTCATTGTTATTTTAAAAATATTCACCATTTCTCTCATCTATCCAAAAGTGAGTATTTAAGCTTCAGGATAAATTTCATTTTTGCTTTGAATGAATAAATGAGATTCAAATACAATAAAATGCTATTATGTTAATCATTTGTACAACTTTAAGTATTCACTGACTTTAATTTTGAGAAATTTAATCTGTAACATGTGAGGATGCAAAGCTAACAGAAAAATTATGCCTTCCAGAGGACTTACGGCTTCTTTAGAAGATAGGCAAACTCATAATGCTCCAACAACAAACAGAAACACCAAAACAACACCTAGGATTTGGTGGCAGATTTAACATCAGTGGGTACTGACAGAGAATCAGTTGTTCCTAAAAAATTCAGTCCCAGAAGGCTTGGGGAGGGAGATTTTTCCGAGGTCTTCTGGGGGAAGTACAGGTATTTGGCTGTCTTTGATTGGTTCTGATAATGTGTGTCATAGTGACCAGCGTGCATCGCTGTGACCAGCCACTTCTAGGAGTCAAAAGCAACAGGAACTGTTACCTGGACAACTGAGAAACTGAAGTCTACTGCTGGTGAGATGTCTTCCAGGCTTCAAGTTCATGCCTGGCAGAAGGGGCAAAAAACGAGGGTCCCAGTTGCCCTAATGATAGCAACTTTTTGACAAAGGGAACTTTTGAAGACAGGGATTTCTGTTTCATTGTCTACCATGAAAGTCACAAGTTTGCCCCTGGATTTCACAATGTCAGTAGACCCTGCCTTTGTACCCCCTCCCATAAACTACACCCAGCACAGTCACATTATAAGTATATAACTCCTCTGTGGAAGATACAGCTTGGCAACACATTGATTAAAAACCCCATAAAACCTACAAATTGTTGATTCTCTTTATTGAAAGGATGTTACTGGAGAAAAGAATGAACTTGACGTATTCTAGCTGTCTTGCCAAACAGTGCTGAGTAAACAGACGAGTGGTATTTGGTAAGCACCAAAAGCCACTAAATAGGTAATGTCCTTAGCAAGTTGTCTATGGCTGAAAATCATCTTTTATAAATATGACTAAGGTTATATAGACTATCACTCTTTGGATAATGTTTGCTACATACTTGGTACAAAATTGGATATTTGTGACAATTTTCATGCTTCTGTGTGAGTAAACCTGGGAATAACACAGATTGGCTTCCTTGATTCTGAACCCGAGTGCCATAGACAAGTATGAGAAGGGCTTGAGGTGATACTTTCAGATGTCATTGCCTTTTGGAACTTTCTAATAGTATATATTACATAATTTTTATGAACAAATCCTAATGCAAGATAAATTTTTGGATTTTTATGCGTCTGACTTGACAGTCCTATCCTGTGTGCTACGCACTTGACTTCTAACATTCTGAGAGATACACACAGTAAGTTCTCTTTTGGTGTCTACAGTTTTACTTTTTTCTGATGATGTCTATCATTTTGACATCTGAGTTTTATAAATGTTGTACTTGATATTCTGATGCTTAGAAACTGTTTACTTCTGCAAGTCCATTTCCTCTCTTAAAGAAAGGTGAGTACTTGGATATTTGGATGAACACAGATCAGAAGGAACACAGAACCATCAAAATGAAGTGTATAAATACTTTCTAGTAACACTAGAAAGACTAGTAACTCTTCCATGTTAACTCTACCACTGTCTGACATTTATAAAATTACTTGAGGTTCTGAGTATAAGTGCATTTCAGTGTTAAGCTACTCCGGTTCATTTATCTTGACATCCTTATTTTTGGCAATTTTTCCATTGTTTTTGACCATCTACTTTATATTTTTGAAAGTTATATTGCAAAGTGTTTATTCTGGTATTCTTTTGCATTTGTGTTTTTCATGTAATGCAATTTAACCATATAATCTGCCTTTAGTTGCTTGAAATAGGGATTGACATCAAATCTGTGTTAAAATCATTCTTCAGGGCAAATTTTACTGGTGAATATTTCAAAACTCAGCAATGCAGTTTACGTATTATAACTCCCAAGACACCTATAGACATTTCTACTGAAAAGGTAGCCATTTATAGAGATTATTCACCTTTTGTGATCTTAAATTTTAAAGGAAGTTCTATTTTTATAATTGTAAAATAAATTTCTACCTGCACAATTCTCTTCGAATGATAAATGTACCCTTTAGATAAAATGTTAAAAGAAAAATATTAACTTCCCAAAATATTGACTGGAAATGACCAAAGTGATAAATAGTAGAGAAAGGTCCACACAAGAAAGGGGAATAATATTAGTTGATTCCCATTTATTCTGCTGTTGTACTGATGGCAATTCAAGACTATGCCATATACAGGGCCAAAATTCCAGTGGAACATACAGAGATTTTCTAAATTAAAAGACAGATAAAGGAGATCATTTAGGATAGCCATGGCTACCTGGGTGTGACCATCCAGGCTATACAGGAAAGAGTCAGAAAGTGGAAATACAGCTTTGTAAAATTGAGTTTTTATAATATGTTCAAATTTCTGGAATAATGATTAGGTGAGGCACACTTGAAGTCTGTTTTGTAAGGATAAAATGATTCCACCATTTAGCTTCCATAAGAAACACATCTGGCAGTATTAATGCCAAATTACAAGAAAAAAGTAGTAAAAAGATGCTATAACTAACAACAAGCTGAATCTCTGAAACATCTTTGTGAATGAGAGAAATTATTCACAATAATATACTAGATGTGGTTTCATCTATGTGACATTGTAGAACAAATCAAATTGAGTACAGCAGAAACCATCACAAAAGTTGTTGCAACTGGTGTTGGGGTCACATGCGTTGAGAACAGGCGGGAACTGTGGGTTAAGGAAGGCTTCTAAGGTCTCAACAGGAATTTTCTTTGCATAGATCTATTCAAGTGTATCAAAAGGTACACTTAACTGTGTGTGTATTTTATTCTTTTGAATATCACTTTTGTTCATATTAGACAAGTCAGACATGGTGCTGCACGCCTGAATGCCAGCACTTGTGAGGAAAACTAATTACTCTGAGTTTCAGGGCTACAAAGGAGTTCAAGACCCGACTGAACTGCATAGCAAGACATTATCTCAAACAAAAACCACACACACAAAAATAAGTTTAGACAAAAGAAAATAGTAATTAACACTATGTAGACTGCTGTTTGCAGTTTGTGGGGAAGCCTGTGCCTCTCTAGATACCTGTGACTTAGTTTGATGCCCTCAACATGGAAAGAGAAGAATGGTTGGAAATACAAAAATATAAAGCAAATCTAAGAAAATGTAAAGCTTGACTCTAGGGAATAAATATAAGAGTGTGCAGAGTAAATTCTTTCAAATTTTATATTTGAAACAGTTCACAGTAAAAGTTAACATTTCAAAAAATCTAATATTAAACCAAGCATATAATTTTTAGTACAATTTGAAAATGAAACATTGATCTCAACAATATTTCTGAAAAACTTTCATGGGGCTGTATTGACAATTTGACTTTTGAAAATTGTCAGTGGTCTTATATTTAGGATGTCATTAGAAAAGATAAGATACTATTATATCATATGTGCCACAACTGGATATTTATGTTTCCATTACTTTGGCTTTAAAACTTTCATTGCTGATTGCTGAATACTGAAAGCTCACAGGTCCCTAAAAGTAACAGTCATTTTCTAAACCTGTGGCAGATTATAGTAGTCTAAAATACCAAATGCATCCATTAAATAACTAGAAAAAGTTTATGTCTGAGGTCTTAGGAAAAATAAACTAGAAAAATACAGTAGACATACAAAGGTATTTAGTTTATCAAAGTCTACAATGGTCTCACTTTCCAGAAACACCCTAATGGAATCTAGTTATTGTCATTATTATGCCCTTACTATGCTTCTATTCTTTGTTTAAACTTTTATAAATCCATTGAATGTGTTATTTTTTATCATTTTACAGATCATGGTGACATGAACATTTCATTTCATTGAACTATAATGGCTGGAATCTAATAACATATCTGAATTTGATAAGAAATAAATCACTGCTGGGGCTATAGCTCAGTGGTCCAGCACGTGTCTGGCAAGGGTAAAGTCATGAGTTTGATTCCTGGTACCAAAAATAGTATAAGAAACAAATCAAAAACACATAGAACAATGTACTTCATGTGAAATTTGAACTCCCTTTACTGGTTTCACTGTCCATAAAAGCTGATTTTCAGCTGACCCATCAGGGAGGTGCATAGTCCTCCTTCTGCTCTCCATGGACAGTGTGGGCAGCACAGTGATGCTCACAAAGTTCATTTTGAAAACTGCAATCTGATGCTTGGATCACCTCATACAAGCCACTTACTGAGCTTCTGAGCTTCTGAGCTTGATCAGGATGGCCTTTTATCTTTAGAATTTAATGTTGTAATCTATATGTACATTTCCCTGTGGAGCAGTGGCTCAGTATCACTAACTCAGTGTGTATGGATGACCTTGCAGGGCATTAATTCCATGAAGAAAGAGAGCTAACAGTGCATACAAACCACAATTTGATAAATAAATACACGAATGTGTTTGGTTGAGATAAAATAGGACAGAGTACAATGGTCTCTCATGTCTAAGTAACATAAACAAAAGTTTGTTTTTAGCTCATTAAAAGCTAATCGAATTTATTAGATGTCCTCCAACTTGTGGCAATGGGTCTGGAACATCTGGTATTCAAGGCGACTGACACAAGGGGAGAGTGAACATGGAAGGTGTTAACTGATGCTACCACCTGTGCTGTTACAATGTTCACTTGGGTTCATACCTTCTTCGTAAAACACAGTAAGGAATGTGAGAGAGGACACGAATATTTAGCATGCTTTTCACAAGTTTCCTTTTTTGAGTTTGTCCAAATACATACCAAAAAGTATACAAATATTCCCTTTCTTCTTCCAAAAAATGGAGAATTTTTTTTTTCTAATTTATTTGGTGAGACTAGCTTAGCATTACCTTAATACTAAGAACAGATGCAAAACTTCACAAGAAAGGAATATTACATAAAATTATCCCTCATGAACCTACATGCAAAATTCTGCAACAAAATATAAGCAAAATGAATCCAACAATGCATAAAAAGAATTATAAACCATTTACTCCAGGATTGGAATTCATAATTGGAAAACTAATCAGTGTAATCCACCATATCAACAAAAAAATCTTGAGTATATCAAGTAATGCAGAAAAAAAATCAACAAAATTCAACATCCATTCATGTTAAAAACTCTCAGGCAAGTGCTGATAGTGAGCTATTCAATAAATTTGATGATGAAAAGCTAACAAACAAAAATAGTTTGTTAGTTGTATGAAATTAAATGCTTTGTGGTTAATAGCAGAAGCAAAACAAATGTCTATTCTCATCAGTAGTACTTAACATACCTTTAGAGATTCTAGCATTGTACACTTTAGTCCTACCAAGAATTATAGTTCTATAGATTGAGAAGTAATACAATTAATTTTGTTTAATATGATTTTTAATTCAGAAATACCAAAATATCTAAGAAGAAAATACTTTCCTGAAACTAATACATGAGTATAGCACTAAAGCAATGTGAAAAATATCAGAATCAAAACGGATTATTTTCACCAAGTCTAACAACAGGGAAAAAAGCATTCGGCAAAATCAGGTGCGTAAGAAGAATGGCTGCTTGATAGTAACTGTTACCAAAGACTGTGGCAGAGCCACACGTTGGTGCAGAGGTCACCGCAGTGTTACGCAGTAAGTACCTGACAAAGACATTGGTCCTGCAACTGTCTGTTCAAACCCGGAGTAATGCCACGAATAATTCATTGTGACCAAAGGTTATTGTTTCAGAATAGCTCAGAAAACCCTCCTGAATGTTGTACTTAAAAAGTTCAGCTTTATTTAACCTCTAAAATATGCCCTTAACTTGCTATATGGCACACACTTTCCAATTCCAGTATTCCTGTATTTCCAAATAAATTGTTCTTTGGAAAAATTGAGATTTATTTTAAAGTTGGGAGCATTAGACAATTGAAATTTCAAACAGTGTACAACTGGACACATATTAAAACACATTAACAAATCCAGAAAATGGCAAAACCAGTTGCTAGAAAGATTACAGAAAAACAGAAAATTTCATGCATTGCAGTGGCAACATCACTGCTAATTAGAAGATAGTTTGGTGTTTTCTTAGTAAGAGAAACAGTATTGTCATATAATCCTGGTCATTGTGCATCTAGGTGTCTTTCCAACTAATTGGAAAAGTTACAGTTGTTCAGAGAACATCTTTCACATGGATATGTACTGCCACCTCTTAACAGTGACCAAAATAGAAGCAGCAAAGGTAACTTTTAATGGGTCAATGTATACACAAAAAATGATAAGTCCAAAAGTGGAATTTTTTCCAGTCAGATAAAGATATGAACTGTTAAGCTGTGGGAAAACATGAAAAACATAAAGTTCATATTAGTGGAACAAATCAGTTTAAAAGGTTTCATATTGCATGACCCAGTTACATAATAATTTCAAAAATACAGAGCTTTAATGACACTAGACGTGTTAATGTTTGCCCAGGGCTTAGAAAAATTTTGAGAAGGTCAAGTATGGAGAAATCAAGATTTTTAAAGATGTAACTATTTTTTATGGTGCATTTGTGGAGGATATTTGACATTATTTATCAAAATATCTGCTTTATAAAACAACATTGACAGAACTTACTGTGTGCAATTGAGAAAATTACTTAGCAAGTTGGAGCTCACAATATAGAATGCAGATTGTAACCAAGTAAGTCCGACTACGTTAAATAGTCTTTGAGATAGCTTCAGATCAAAGGATCAAGGGCAATGTTTCAACTGACTCCTTCTGAACACAACTAAAATTTGTAAAAGTCAAGACAAAAAAGAAGTGAAAATGTAAACTAAAACAAACTAAAAACCTTTATAAAATATTGCACTTGAATTGCTTTAATTGTTCTTCATGATAGTACTTGCGTAGAATTCAGACACCACTATACACACATATTTTGTTTAAACAGGTAAACTGAGGGTAGAGTTATTTATTTAGAAATGTATAATATGAGCTCATGCTTCACCTAATTAAGTACAGGCTTTTCATATGTACATATCAACATACACACATGCATTTCTTTACCATCCTGGTGAGTGAGCACACAAACGGAGAAGCAGCAGGTCACAACATATCTATTGCTACCTTCAAAGCTTGTGCTGCTTTTATCCAATAGAAGGAAACAGAAGCCCAGGGGGCATAGTTATTTCTAGGGTTCACGAAGAAACTGTAACAGATGGGGTTAGAGCGTATTTTAGAACCAGGAAGTAAGGCTGATTAAAACAGTAAGCAGCCCGTAATTATAATAGATACTAAAGACATTATCCAATTTAAAGAACTCCCAATGAGTTAAGCTAGAATAATTTGAGAATGAAATTAAATAGTGTTTGGTAAAAAATCTAAAATCTAAAATGAGTATCCATGAGTCCATACTGTTAAAATTGTTGAATAAATGAGAGAAAATATTAATTTCTAGTATATAAAAATCTCAAATAATTTACATAGCATTCTGACATTCTAAATTTATTGGTTGCAGTATGGAAGGAGGAAAAATGTGAACTGTAAAGGAAGCTCAAAAGTCCTCACCAGCAGAGTGATCAGCGTCAAAAGCAGTGCTAAGTCCTTTTGGCAGTACATGCCCTCGACACGAAGCGACGAAGAGGTGCTTTCCTCTGTGGCTTGCTCTTCAAAAACCCATAACAAGATAAAACTTGAGTAAAACACAGTATATATCTTAGCACAGAGGGATTCTGAAACCACTTCCTGAGCAGTACTGTTCCAAACTATCAAGGTTACCAAACAGAGGAGATGATGCAGGCAGGAGGGGCCACAGCTAGGGGACTTGCTAACTATTCATCCTGCATGAAACCCTTGCAAAGATGCCAGCTACTCAGAGGAACAAAATGGAATATGAATAAGTATACTCTTCACATAGTAACACACCTGTAACAAAATATAAATCATTACTGTAAACTGAAAGATGGGGTACAGAGCAACCTTTCATTTTAGCATTGTGTTTTCTTCTATAAATTTACAATGATTCCAAGATAAAAGTTTAGTTGAAAAGAATCATGATTATAAAACCATAGATATGAAAAAATTAAACGAATGATTTAATACTAGGACATCTTTAGAATATATAAAAATCCTTTAAACAATACAAAAGAAAAAATGGTTCAGTTATTTTTAGAGGGTCTAATTTATTTTTTTTCCCGGTTGAATATTTTAGGAAGGAGATCAACATAGTCATTCTAATCTCTAGTGAAGTTGTTAATATAATAAGAGAAAGACACCTCTATTTAATGAGAATACATGTTATAACAGTGAAACATTGCTCTAAAATGGATGTGGCTTTATTTCATAGATTGCATATTTGAGTTGTTGAAATTGAGAAATAGAGTGAAGCCATAACTCATGAAAGACAACAAAGAATTTAAATTGGGTAGTCTGTGTTCACACTCAAAGTCAATCATACAGTTTTTGAATACTCAGTATTAAGGCTTTTGTTAGTGGCTTCTGATTAAACTTTTTCATGAAATATGTTTCTTAAAAATCCAACTTCAAGACTATGCTGTTTATATAATGTTTTGTTTGATTTCTTGTGCTATGTTGGGAGAGCAGATATCTTTCACCAGTAAATATTTTCTTTTGCAATTTTTATGATTTGTTTAATGGTTGGGAAAAAGCAGTAACATCTGGTCAGAATTTTCCACAAATGAGTATGTAGGTATGAGGATTGTGGAGAGAAGGCTTTATTTTAGCCATAAATTATAAGATTGTAAATTCGCAGTAGGAGCTTCTTCATTTAAAAGTGAAATGGGATGAACCAGATAGTGTAGCTGTTGCTTGCTTTCAAAATTAGCCACATAATTAATGGGAAATGTTGGCAAGGGTTAAGGATCAAGGAGTCCGCATTATTCATTCTTGTATTTATTATGTATTTCATGCCACAGTGCATTACCCAGAATCCGTGTCTTATAAATAAGAAGTAGGAATCTTGTAACACACTGAATACTAATGTGTTTTGGCTGGGTAGAAATGTTCTACATTCATACACCTTAAAATCATAGCATCTTACATCTAGGACATTACAGGTCATTTAGTCCAATTTTATCATTTTTGAAATGGTATAAATTGAGCCATGGGAGCTATTTTGTAGAAGTGAGAGACAGAAAATGCTATATAGTTTAACATCACATGTATTCTTAGTTTATGAGCTGATGTTAAATCTCATGTATCTTTATTTTTGACATAACACGCACTATACTTCATTTAATAAAGACAATGAAAATTATATCAATATTTTGTGAAGATGTATGAATGCTAGTAAAATTATGATAAAATATAAATGATATGTGCATATATTTTAAATATTTGCAAATACTGGAAATTATATAATTTGTCATATTATATGTTAGCACAATTGACAGGAAATTATAATGGGGGCCAGACATCTCACATTCAGCATTTTAAGAATTTTAAGTTCTTTCACATTATCTTTAGATTCCCAGTGTATTTTCTGTCATTAAAATAATTTGAATGATAACTGACATAATTTCACACTGAATGTATATATTTTCTACTCTTGATAAATGTGAAGAGGTGGTAATTAAATTCTGGCATTTTTCTTTTTAAAACTAACTCTAGTAGACTTTTAAATATGTTGCAAAATATAGATGGAGAGAGCCTGATTATTATAATATTTTATTTGAGGCTGATGAAATGCCATCTAAATTTTTCTATCACTCTTCAAAGTCCTCTTTCAATAGGAAGTAATAACCTAAAGGCTAATTTAAGTGAAATAAAAGCTAATTTTAAATAAAATTGAAGATTACAAATACCTTTGTAGGGTAGAAAACTGCCTGGCAATTAGACGTCTAGAGACAACATCTAGCATTGTTATTGAGCTTTATTATCAAATGTTTGATGCTCATATCCTTTAATCTTGTGAGGCAAAAGGAATATATAATATATCTTTGTTACTATTCTACTCACTTCGTAATTTCCATATTTATTTTATTCTGAAAAGTACCAGATTCTACAGCTCATTGATTTAATATAGCCAAAGTAAAACTAAAAAGTGAAAATTATGCTTAGAATTAAACAATGCTCATTGAATAGAAAAGTATAAAATAACTCAGAAAATGACATTACTTAAATGACACGAGTACAAACTATTTAGGACAGTACAATTTAATTAAAGACTATTCAAAGTGTCATTTGTTAATTGCTTTTTAAATCTTCAATGTACATAATTTTTCCCCTTTATATTTAGAAGTTCTTTAACGCTTTGGTAGTTTCTCAATTTATTCGTAGAAAAAGGTGGAGTTTTTCTCATTTGTTGGTCTGTGTTTAGCATGGTAATATAATGAAACTTTCAAGAGTCTGCTCAGTTAATGCTCATTAGTAAGTAAACCAGTTGGATTTGGAGACCTGTTTATCCATAGCTCATGCATTTGTTTTTTGGATTCCATCTAACTGTAGAAAATCAATAGGGGGACTTCTATTTATAGCAATGTGAAAGGTTCTATGATGGGAATCACCTTTGAATCATACAGATGACTTTGGAGGAAAATGAACTAAATTTCTGGTGGTTAAAGAATAAAGAATTGAAAATAACAACAAGGACAACATGAATAGAAATGATAAGAGATGTAAGTGGTGGTGGTGCCTCTGTGTGTTCCTAGCTGTCACTCTAGTTTTAATGCCAACATGTAGAAGTGAAGGATAAACACTGTTCAACTCTGTGCACCACAAGAATACCACGGCAATGGCCGGGGATTTAGCTCAGTGGCATAAGTGCCTGCCTTGCATGCGTGTAAGTTCGAACTCATACTAAAAAACGAAAACAAAAAACAAACAAACAAACAAAACCCCAGGACGTTGATAAGCTCCACTATCAGTAAAAATACAGCACAAACCAAAATGATCTCACAAAGAAGAAACTTTATTGTTTTTTATTCCACAGAAATCTGTAACTTTCAGTTTTAAATCATGCTGTATTACTGCCATTTCTATGAAAGACACTTTGGAAAGCTATTCATTTATTAGCAGATTTCTGCTGAAATATATCAGGGTGTTCAATTCCAAATAATCTTGGATAAAAGAATTGTGGAAGTGAGCATGAAACAGAATTTAAGAAAGGTAAGCCTGTGTATGTGATTGAAATTTTTTTTGTATTTTATGCCATTTTTACATAATAATATATATGCAGAATGACAATTAAAATGTTTTATAGTGAATGGTGGGGGAGTTTCTTTTTGCATATGATGAGAATGAACCATATTTTGACTGAAAGAATGGCTATTGTACATAATACATCTGGAGCTTTTCACTTAGAAGTCAGATGTTTCATTCATGAATATCTGTTAGTGAATGTTAAAAAAGGCAATGAATCTAGATTGGTAAGGCGGTTACTAGCATCCTATTTTGTAAGGCATCTGTAATAGCTCTGTAATTACAGAGGAATTACATGTTCCTACTAATTACTTGATAATTATACTTGATACTACCAAGTAATTCAAAGATTAGTTACTACGTAACTTGCAATTTTGAGAACCTCGCTGCAACGTATTTTCCCTTTATTTTAAAAGTTTGTTGATAACCTTAATTGTAATCTCCTCAATGCTTAAAAATATACTTTGAATTATTTTTATGTTTTGTTAGAAAAAACAAGTACATTTCAGAAATAACATTTAAAATGAAGTTAAATGACTCACCTGGTTACTTAATATGGACAATATATATATATAAATCACCCACATTATGATATAACTATATGGTAATCTACATAAAATATATAATAGTATTTCCTTAAATCTAGATGGTTCTGTGAAGTCATCTAGAGGATTATAACACGTGATATTGAAGACAGAGTAATTGGATAAGTTAAAGCACAGCATCTCCTTGTAATAAAAATTCTCTTGAGTCCAAACACTTATTTAGGTTGATATTTAAGTTAATGACAAAGCTTAAGTATCAAATGGTAAGTCAGCTAGGATATACCATCAATTCAAAAATATTTATTTAATATTTATTGACACTAGGAATTTATAATATTTTAGAAAATATAAAACTAATATGACTGTTGGGCGTCATGGCTCAGCACTGGGGCAGCTGACGCAGGAAGATCCATGAGATCAAAGCCAGCCTGGGATACACAGCGAGTCCATGGTAAGCCCACACGGACTGCTTGGTGAGTCCCTGCCTAAAAGAAATCAAACAAAACAGAACAAAGCAAAACAAACAAACAAAAAACTAATAAGACTGTAACTATGTAGCAATTACAGTGTGAAATTTGAATATCTGCATTTTTAATAAAAAAAAAGAATAAGGAACAAAATATGTTTTCTAATGTCCTGTGCCACTTAGTTGTCAATAGTGTGTGGTGTGATTCCTAACGCATATCTGTTTTCTCACAAGGAGACACCAAATGAATAGGATCTCAGGCCTGACACTACACCTCCAATCAAATACAAAACCTACAAATCACTTACTTCAAAATTAAATAAATAAACCAAGAGGAATTCAAGTAAGTAGGAATGTTTGTGATTAAATCTGAAATATTAAGCCCTTCAGAAGAAAATTAGGGCCTCTTGTTAATTTTTTTAAAGAATTTACGCACAGTTATTGCTGTTTATTAAGTCAGGAATAGGGGTTTTCTGGCCTTTACATATCTATAGCTGCATAAGTTACAAGCCCGTGTAGTGGCCTTGTAACCAGGGTTAGAAATATTTGCTTTCGTGACCAACTCTGGCCAAAGCACACTAAGAGGGTATCCAGAAAACATCACAAATAGAAGTGTAAGTACAATTAGAAATCAAAAATTTAGGAAGATATTAAACAATAAACTATGTAAAATAAAATTATTTTACTTTAACAAGTTTCAGACTCTTCTAAATTGAAATGGGGTTGAAGGATGAACTTTGACTGTATATATCCTATTATTAAAAATAAAGCATTGAAAATAAATGCCCCACATACTCATTTTTAAAAAATCAGATGAGGAATAGATCATGCACCAAAACACTGCAGATGGCATTACTGCTTAGTTGAGGGAGATGTACGTTAATTGCTAAGATGCTGTAAGAATTTTTTCATGAGGAATGCAGAAAGGGAACTCTATCATAAGGGCACTGATCTCGTTTTAGAGCTCTGTCCATAGTACCAAACAGTTTTCCAGTCTCCTCCTCCATTGCAATCATACTGAACAGGAAGTTTCAGCATAGGAATGTTAATGAGCCACAAACATTGGAAGTCAAAAGTCATAGTAGTGTTTCATTTGTCACTTGCTACACTACAAATTATGCACATGCTTAAAAGCTGTAGCATCCTGAAATATTCTTTATTTGTTTGAATTAAGAGAGGGACAATGGCCTGAGAATCTCAAACCCAGCAGCATGGTGAGAGGGATAATCATGAAGGAATTCAAACCAATCTCAGCTTTATTACTCCGCACAGACTTGGGTAGGGGACTTCCCAATAGCCTCCTGTTGTGTTACTGGAGGAAAAGCAAGCTCGATTAGGAAGCTTACACCACACTCAAATACTTATGTGTACTCTCTAGGGGAAGTGCAAGTGATAACCGTTCTCACCTATTAAACTACTGCAGGAAACTGCGTTTAAGTGTCTTTGGTATTATAAATTAGGCTGAGGTAATACTCTGTGGAAAAGCAAGTTATTAAAACATGGATTAAGATCTGATTTGACAGTAATGAAAAATTAAGGCATGTCATTTGGATAAGTTTGATGATAAAATGCTCCTGATTGATTTGTGCCATTATTTATTTGTTGTAGATTGACGTACTAGAAAATTAACACAGACAGGATGTGTTATTATCAATATTGTTAATTTGTATCTAAACATATTTCTTTTATTTATAATTTAAATGTGTGAATGTTTAGAAACCAGTAAAAATTTCATCTCTTACTTTAAATCAAGAGAGAATGGTCCTTTATCACTTTATACTACTGAAATATTCAAATGACTACAATGAATGGAGCACATAGTATGACACTGTAGTTCATAAGAAATGCTAGTAAAAGACTGTGACAGTTTGTCATGCTATGCCCGGTGCGGATCATCTTAGGGACACTTCTTACATGGATCATACAAATATTTGCTAATGAAATATGTTATACAAATTAAAGAACACCCACACATCATAAAACAAGAATTAAAGCTATATATCCAGAAGAATCATCCTGTTTCATAACTCTACACAGAACTAAACATAACTGCACAAAAATATCTAAGATATAAAGTCGAGCTTCCTAGAAGTCTAGGGAAATATAAAATGCATAACATGACCCTCACTGGCTGATAAATTTCAGGTGCAAAATATTTTTGAGGTATATTTCTAAGAAGGAATTACATAGACTATTAAGCAACCTTCCCTCAGATTAGCTTTTATTTAAAGACTATAAAAATAAGTAATACCGTTTTATTGAACCATTTTCCATAGATAATGGAATAGTTATGAGAAACTAATATAATATATACCTTGTGAGTTTTCAATCTCATTTTTATAGCTTTTATTTCATTTGTTGCTTATTGTTTTATTATTTACAAAATAAAGTATACATAGAAAGTAAACAGTACAATGCATTTTAAAGAAAATAAGAGAATTATCTTCTGCTTATGGAGATTCATGAAACAAAAAGAACATTTTAAATGCGAAGCTTTATTAAGTCCATTTAAACTAATCTAATTTACTTTTTAACCCTACACTTAGCAAAAGTTCAGCTTCTGTAATTAGTAGGAACATACAGCAATCTCCAAGGGATTAGCTCTTCACAAAGTTATTTTAAGGGCTACTAAATGAATTATTATTCATAGTAATCTTTGATCATTCTTAAACTTTTGCATCACACTTCACTAGCTGCTCCAAAACCATTTGCTCTAAAGTATGCTAATAAATGCTTCTAGAAAAAAAGTCTGTGAATGTAATTTCCAGCTTTAGTTCCTTGTGTTCATCAGCTTTCCTTCCCTGCACGAAATAAATACCTGAGATAATCTGCTTGTAAAGAAAAAAGACTTACATTGGCTCAAAACCACTCATTTAATGACCTGGAAGGAAAAGACAGAAGAAAGAAAAGGACAGGATCCCACATTTCCCTTCACTGCAAAGCCCTTGCTACCTAGAAACCTAATGGTCTCTCCCTCACCTCTTAGAGATTCCATACCTTTTGGGTCACTATGGCAACTAATCCTTTGCCATAAAAGCCTTTGCGAAAAATCCAACATCAACACTACAGCAGTTATGGGGAAAAGGAACCATTTGTTTTTAAGAAATATCTTAGAGTAGTCAACAAGAATGATAATTAATATTGTGTACTAAAAAATACAAGAATTCAATGTTGGACATAAGCAAATTAATGGAAAATATTATTTCACTTATTATTTCACTAACATAAGATAATATTTGTACTTTTTAAATGATTAAATCCCTGCTGAAAATCAATGAATTGGGGCTGGGGATTTAGCTCAGCGGCATAAGCGCCTACCTTGCAAGCAGGCAGTCATGAGTTTGATCCCTGGTACCAATAAAAAAAGAAAGAAAATCAATGAATGATGATTGGCATGCCAAAATTCACACTCTGCCAGATGTCCTGTGGGTTTTGAATTTTCTAAATAAACTTTTGAGAAACAGAATTATTATCAATAGTGTGGATACTTGCACTTTAAGAGTCTACTGTTAAATGGCAGCTCTTCAAAAATGTTTATTCCAAGCTGTATTCCAGTATTGAGATTCCTTCTGCTAACCCTGTCAACTTGAAAACTCCCAGAGAAGGAAGTAGCTGGACTTTTTCAGATAAAAGCTAAACTTCTGCATGTAACAAATCTAAATGAAAGCTTGTAAGTATAATTGCTGCTGGAAATCCTATAAGGAACATCATACGGACTGATTTGAGACGTTAGCTCAGTGTGTGCATGTGTGTGTGCATCTGTGTGTGTGTGTGTGTGTGTGTGTGTGTGTGTGTGTGTGTGTGTCTGGGTATGTGTGTGGTGGCGGTGTGGGTGTGTGATGGTTCTATGCTCACACATGCATGTGTGGCATGTGTGTGATATGTTTGATCAACATTACTGGATGTGGTGGCAAGGCAGATGTCAGGCTCTGTAATAGCCTCTTTCCTCTGTAGTGAGATAAATTTTTGCTTCCCAGTAACTTGATCAAATGTTACCTTGATTGCCTGATTCAGTTCAGGCAGAGAGATTTTCGCAAATGTGAGAAATATTCCAGAGGCCTCTGACTCTTGGTCTGTTTGAAGTGAGTCTTGCACACCCGTCTTCCTTTTTCCTCGGTAGATAAAGGTGGCCCATGTCAATAGAGTCACCAATGGGCACTGAGGCATGCAGGGCTGAAGGAGAAGGGAGGCCAGTCCTGCTCATTCTCCCCTCAGGGTGGCTCTCCACACCAGCCCATCTCCTCTAGCAGAGGCCCTGAGGTCAAGACTGCTTGGTGTCATCAGTCCTGGGACCTGGTCGCCTCACCCCTCCTGTTGATTTTGCAGCCCTCAAAATATAGCTGCTCATTGCTTCTGCTAGGTTTTTGATTTTCTTACTGCCCACTATTTGTACTTAATAATTTCCAGATGTATTTGTACTTAAATCCTCTTCTTAAATTCATTTTATTCAATTCTTCAGATTCTTTTTTTTTTTTTATTCTTAGTGTCCTTGTAGGAACCTGATGTAAACTACTACTATTCTTTGATGATGGACAGGTAAATGAAAGTGCAGAGGAACAAATGCATAATTTACTTATTGTGTTAAGCAAAGGGAAATAGCAAAAATAATAAAAATTTGTGCATCGTGCTAGTAAATATTACCTTAGATTTACTCTGCTGGCGTGGAATGATTTCACCTAGTGACATCATAGTTTCTCTCAAAGGTAAGGAAATTTGAATCAAAATTTTATAATGCAAATATATTGCTAAGTAACTTGTAACATAATATTTTGTATTTTATTAATAAACAGTAAAATGTAGCCCAGATACTATATTTAATTTAACTAGGAATTTTTCTTTATAAAGAACAAGCAATAAAAATTGAACAGTAACATCCATTCATTAGTCAACATTCAGACGCTTACATAGAAACTGTCACTTCGTTGTTTGAAGTAATAATTGGCACATAGCTTCAGCTTTTCTACCATTGGCTCTTCCTGATATAAATATCCTGTGTATTTTTCTTTGATATAAAATACAAATTCCTGAAGATAGCAGATTTCAGCATTTTGATTTTGTGGAGTGTCGCTATTAAATAGTAATTTAAAAAAACTGAAACAAGTAATATTTCTTTTAAAGGTACTTTATCATTTAATCTATTTTCTCTCACGGAAATTTTTTTCCTTGGTGGCAAGAGAAAATAAAGTATTTTCTCCTATATTTATGTTGCCTAGAAGTGGTTCATATTTAAAGTTTATTATTTTCACCTTGGACAGTCTGACAAGGACGAATGGCGCATATATCAGTAAATACCCTGTGCTGGGAGGTGAGGGTCTCACACTTTGTGTACACAGTGTCCTACAGAGGTGACTGTAATGACTGCAATACATCATGCGGAAACGGGACTGCAGAAACAGGGTGAATCCACGTCCCGGGAACTAAGGTTATTTATTTCTGCTATTTTGATAGGAGCTGCTAGAAGCATTTTTCTAATGGCCCTAATGAGTCTCTGAGGATCTTGCTTCTTGTCTTGTTTCTTATAGTCCCTAAAAATAGAAGTCATTATTTGGCACAAATAGAGCTAGATAAATAGGTTTAGCAGCATTCAACAAAGCTCTTTAAAACATTTCTGTTGTTTCTCGGATTGATTGCAGAAAAGTTTAAGCTTGTAGTCTATGGTTGTCTTTAACCTCTTTAGGCAACACCAACAGTGAATCTGAACCACATGTAATAGTACACTGAAAGTGGACCTCAAATACTATAGACTTTAAAGGTGCAACACCTTCTAATCATTTCCAGAATCGGTCAAATATACTTTAATCCATTCACTGGCTTTGTATCTCATTCACTACCATGAATGTTACTCTAACCCAGTTCCTGCCAATTTTGTAGTTTCTGAATTGCACAGAAGTACTTTATACACATAACTATGCTTATAATTCTTGGGAATTACTCTAATTTTTTTAGCTTAGACATTCAAAGTTCTTAAAATTAAATAAAGTCAGGCTAATAAAGGCAGTAACACTGAACAAGAATCCCAATACATAACCCTGATAATAACCAGGATTATTAGAATTATGATTTTTACCATTGGGCGAGGACTAAAGTATCTTATCACATCAGGACCCCAAAATTTTTCTAAAATTTCCAAATTTGTTTAGTAGTAAGTTTGAACAGATATTATACAATAAAATTTTGAAGACTGTAAAAAAACTACATAGTCTTACATTTGTAACTAATTTATAGGGTATAGGACATATATAAAATTTTAGTGGTTCAGTAACTCTCAAGTTTTTTGGCATTTCATGTGTCCTTTTTCTTTTGCTGAAAAAACATAAGACTGGACACATTTTTTTTTTTTTATCTTTTTCATTTTTATCAGTACCGGGGATCAAACTCACAACTGCCTGCTTGCAAGGCAGGCGCTTATGCCGCTGAGCTAAATCTCCAGCCCCTGCACATTTTAACTGTATAAAATACATCTGTGTTTCTCTAAGATATAATACAGATTTTGGTTTAGTTTGTTTTTTTTTTTAGTCTTAATATTTTAAATGATATAATAAGCTTTATTTTCTCAGTAATAAAGCAAAATTGAAATTGTGTCAAAATCAGTTCATGAAAAACACAGACTCTTCTCTATCCAAAAACTGAAAATTAAGACACAGTGTGCTAAGCATTAATCTCAAATGAATTCACCTATGGTAAATTTGTTTTAGCATTCTGATAGAGGTTTTCTTAAATGAATTCCATTTAAAACCCCTAAAATTAAAAAAAAATATGAAACAGAAGACATGTTGAATAAGAAAATTCTATACACTGATGTTAGAAAAACAAAGTTACCTTTGAATTACCTAAATAATGTAGTCTTGATTCACAATGACATTGAAATTTGAAAAACAATGATAAAGGTACTTAGCTGCAGATTTAGATATTCATGTATCTCAACATACAGTACTCTTGAGTACAGAGTATGCAACTTGAGAAGAGGAATTAAATGTGAATTTTTAAAATTTTTCTTGAAATTTTATCTATCATTGAAACATATTAAACTCTGAAAGCTAATTCTCCTCAGAAGTCTGATTATACTGAATCATTTGTAGTATCTCATTTCAGTGATCAGGATCATTTATTTTCCTTAACGTGGGTTACTTACTGTCATAGACTGCATTATATTAAAGAAGTTCATGTTTCAAAAATAATGATGATTAGTATTCTTATTGCTTATTATGTGCCTTTCATTTAGAATCTGTCTCATGAAATACATGTAAAGCTAATTTGTCACAAAGATTTTAAACTATGCTAGTTTCTAAATCGCCCAGATATATCAACTCTGCTAATAAATCTGCAATATTGTTTTCCTTTTGTTGTATGTTATTTATAATAATAATGCTTTCCTTTCATTTATAAAAACAAGAGTTCTCTCCCTCTGTCAAAACTCTTAAATAGCATGGTACATTATTGACTACTTTATGATTTTATAATAAAAAACAGACTTATAACTACTTAAACAATGATACATTGATTTAAATGTTTTTTTAAAAATATGTTCTGCTATATTTTAAATGAATAAATGCAATTAACAAGCTTACATTTAGAGATTAAGTGACCATAATGAAAAAGAGAAATTTAGAATCCAAAAACAGGTTCCACTGCCAAGATTTCAAGAAATAAATAGTTTTAATACAAGCATCTTGAGAGAATGTTAATTTTAAGATGTATTTAAAGCTGATAAACAGAAAGCACAAATACAAACTGCCATAGTAAGGAGTGTTTTAAAAAATTATTTTTGAAAGCTTCACTTGCCTTCTTCTGAACCTGAAATGATTAAAGAAATAGTGAATAGCAGTATTTTGCATCATACTAGTTAAGACCATATTTTTCTACATAAATGTAAATGAAAACATCTTTATCATTCTTTTGGAATGGTAGCCAGGAAACATTTATATTGAATGGACACAGGAAAGGGACTGTTCAGGGTGACCCAAGGGTGTATAACTAACTAGAGTAATGATGTTTAGTGAAGTAAAAGAGACCCTCTCCCAATCTTCAGATGGGTGTCTTAAGTGAGTTTTATTAGGCAGTGCAACACTTTTCCAAGGGAAGTGATGAAAGCCTCATTATTTGATCACTTAAACTCAACCAGGCAGAATATTCCAGGGCATAAAGTAAAAAACTAATCCTTTCTCATCCAAATCAGATAGAAGAGCCGATCTAACAGGACATTTCCATCATTAATTTCTGTAGTCTAGGAGCTAGTGATTGAGGCTGCAATTAGCACTGTTAAAATGAAAGAGCTGTTTCAATACCATGACTGGCTTCCCTGGAGCTAAAAAGCCTGGCCCTAATTCAAAGTAAAACTCAGGAGAGAAGGGCGACAGCCAAGCCAAGCTACGATAAATATTCTTAGAAGGCACAAAAATAAAGAAGTTCTAATGTCATCATCGGCGCTATACACGACTGTTTGGTCCTTCTTCCTTTCTTTACAAAGAAAACATTAGTAAGAGTCCCATTATTATTCTTTTTCACTCATGCATCATCTTGATTTATTTTCAAGTTCTGGGATAATGAGTGTTTAGAAAATGTAAGACTTGGCTCTGTAATTCGCTATTTGAAATTTGTCTATGTCTTCTTCATTCTCCCCATTTGCATGGTATTTTATCAAACAGATTTTAAAAGACCCAAAATGCATAATTTAGTTTTAGTGATGTCTATAAAATTATACTGTTCAAAGAAATGAAGACCAGTTTAGCTCACCTGACTTTTAATAGCTGTTCATGTGATAGCTTTGAAAATGCATTTAATTTTTCTTCAGCTACATGTGAGTTACTCTATTTTACATTATGTGAAAAATAGAGAAATAAAACTAATGCTGTAAATTTTAGACTCTGGTTCTGGAAAATGAGAGTAGAAGTGGGAACGAGTACAACATTTGACCATTATATATCTAGAATTAAACATTGGCAAAAGGCAAAATGAACACCAAATTGAAAAGGAGTTTTCTCAGGGAGAGGAAAACTACTATCAAGTCATAATTTTAATCATAGAGGCTTATCAGATATTTTCAGAGAAAGAGGTGAGCTGATTATATTCTTAGGGCAAGAGAATAAACCAGCTATTTTTTCCCTAATTCTTCAAGTAAAATAATTGTGCTTTTGGATTTTCTAGTCTTTGATAACCCATTGCCTGTGTTCTGAGAAACCACAATCCCATGAATGGAGGGAGCTAAAAACAGGTACGAGGCACTGCACCAAGGGTAATCACACAGCACAGCAAAACAGTACTACAGGTGCGGAAGGGTAAATTGTGCCTGCCTTACTGGTTCAAAAACACAGCCATACATTTAGCAGATTTATGAGTATATGTACATATATTGTGAAGAAAGCAAAAGATATTTTTGGAATTTGATGCAGTTTGAAGAATAACATAGAAAAATCCTAGCATTCTGGAGGCTGAGGCAGGTAAATTGTTGCAAGTTTGAGACCAGACTGTGCTACAAAGTGAACCTAAAGCCAGCTTGAAATGCATAATGAGCCACTGTCTCGAAATGACAAAAAAAAAAAAAAAAAAAGCTCCAGAACAGTGAAACACAAAGTATGAACTGAAATGTTGTGTGTATGTGTGTGTACTAAGGTCAAATACGCATATGTCAAACATCATTTTGATGTACAGAATGGAAGGAAAGTGTGCATATGCTATACATATCAACTAAAAGGTTACAAAAGTGCTCATAGTTTTGTTTTGCTGTTTCTTTGTACTCCTTTATACTATCCTTCCAAGAAAAGAAAGTGAGAGACAAAGAGACAGAGTGAGAAAGAGAAACTAGAATATATTGCCAGATCTTGAATAGTGTAATAAGTCTTACTAATATTACATAGAGAAGATGAAAATGTGATTAAGTTGAAAGATACAAAGTATGTATGCATTTTGCTTATGGCTAGAAAACAGTCCAGTGACCTTGGTAGAATTGGTTCACACAGCATAAACTGGGTTCAGCAAGGATAAAAACTTGAAAGCAGAAACACCTCTGTAAACAAAGGTACTAATTAGAAAACTGGAAAAAAGACATATTAGCCGTGCTGTGAGTTATTTAACAAGTAAATATGCATTTTTTGTGCATTAAGTTAAAAACAAAATTCCAAAGTTTCAAAGACCACAAAAGGCAAGTGGGCTTTTACTATAAGCTTTTACTATATCATAAAATAACACCATTGAAAAATTCTTCTGAAGAAAGAATAAAGTATTTTTATAATCACTTTTAGAAACTTCATAGTGAGACATGTTTGCTTTAACAGTGAAAACGTGAGCCTGAATGCTCACTGTGCAGTGGTGTAGCCATCCTTTTAATCTCTTTAAAACCATCTCTATTACTGAATACCGAGCTACACATGAGCTTTTTTTTTTCAATCAATTGCTCTACACTGTGATGATTTACCTTAAACATTTCAAATCCTATTTAGAATAAACATTAGTACTTTCCCAAGCTGATTACTTTGGAAAGAATTTTAAGAGAAGCCCGGGCCCTATCACTGGAGATATTTTCACTTATCAAATGTGTTATAGCTACAGCTTCTCTGATTATTATCAGGCAAGCTCCAGTGTCTTTTAATGCTACCAATTGTTTATGTAGCCTATCTCTGTATATCAAAAGATGAATTTACATTATCGTAAAAGCTTTTCTGGAAGCTACTGCCATCTCATCAAAAGCTATCTTAGATCATCAGGACACACTGAAGAGATAAAGCCCAATCACTTGCAAATTTCTTAACATCCACATGTAAACTTTGCTTCACTTACAGTCACTTTTCTCTTTCTCTTACTGCATTAGCAGAGACGTCCTTCTATGTGTATATATAGAGTTTTAATTATAAGAAGATATGCAAAGCTAAAAGTGAGAAGAGAGAAGAGTTCCCCAAGGTTAAACATTTCCAAATCACAGCACAAATTTGGCACACTCTTCAGGTTTCTCTTACCAATAATAACTGTATGTTAAGTAACTTATCTAACGTCACAATTCTGTTTGTCTGAATTGACAAAATGTTATATAAACATCCTGAAAAACCATTCTTTCCTCCTACATTATCTCATTTTTGTAGATTAAAGAAATAAACAACAAAACCAAAAAAGCAGAGATCAGTCTGATCCATCTTAGAAGTGATGTGAGGCTCAGCTGACTGCTCATCAGTGGCCTGGTCTGTGTCAGTACAGAGCAGGGCTGTGTGGCATGGCAGGGGGTCTCACTCACCATGGCTTCTCTGAATCTCAGAAAACCAAGCTCTGCACTCAAAGCAGAGGTGAGTTATAGAAGAAGCAGCAGCTTTTGTGGCTTCAAATCTATAGCAACTTCCAGTGATGCCCATTGTGACAAGCATTTAAGATATATGTGGAACCAAATGAAGTTGGGAAAGGTATTTTGGTGTAGCAGACTGCCATAAAGATGATCAACCTGGAAGCATCTTTGAGGTCCAGGAGGTGGGAAGAATGTGGTGGGAAGAATTCTTTGCTGCTGAAGTGAATTAGTTAAACAGGCAGCAGATGTCATGGGCTGTGTGGCTGGGCAAAGCAGTAAATACCACCATGAGTATTAACCTGTAAGTTTTCAATGGCACCACTGTTGTAGTCAGGGATTACAAACAGAACAATTACATACAGGACACAGAATTTATAGTATTATTTGATGATGGCCACCCAGAATTAAAAACAAGAAAGTGCAGGAAATCTGTCCACAACACTAAAGTTATAAAAAAAATCAGCTGAGGCCATGGATCCCATAGCAATGTCTTACATAAGTCTTGATGAAGAGTTAGAGTTCATGACAATGCCTCCCAGGAGTCCAACTGGAGGCCTAGAGGACACACACTCAGGCAAGTCTGTTTTACAGATCTCCACTGGGAAGGTCCAAAGGTCAGTGGTGGAAGCTGGAAAGTCTATGCCACCAGGGTGAAGGATCTGTGCCAGTAGGTTGAGGGTTCTACACTGGAGTCAAGAAACACTGAAAATAAGAACCAGGGATCCCCTAAAAAGTATCACAGCCTTCCTCAGTGACAATCAGGTCCCAAGCTCCTCCAATGCAGTGGAATGCATGTGGGATTAAACAGCACACATCTTCCTTTTCTGAGCCAGAAAGAGATGCTCAGTGTAAGGACCAGAGCTCCTGCAAAGTTAACCACAGCCACTCTCAGTGACAACTTCCTGGGCTCCTTTGGTGATAATGGCCAGATTCATATCAGGGAAGCTATCCATGACAAGCTCCTCCAGGAGAAGCAATAGCTCCAAAGAACAGCAATACTTAGGAGAACCCACCACACCCCTCTTCCTCTCCAAGTCTCCTTCATATGCTGGCAACAGTCTTCAGGTGAGTCATTTACACTCAGCACCATGCTGATTCAACTCAACTGATTTTAAATTGACCACCTATTTTTAACCCACAACAGTCACAAGGTCCTTGAAAATAACTGAGTAGTACTCTCATTACTGAAAATGGTTGTGATTATTACCTTCTTAGTTAAAATGACACTGTGACCCTTTTTTGTGACAGTCTAAGTTTGCAAGGGAGGAGCATACAACCATAGTTAAGGTTCAGGAAGTAGAGGTAGCACATGCAATAGGATTATAGATGACCCCTCTGCAGAGGACCCCTGTAAGTTTAGAGAGAATATCAGATAGAAGACACAAATTCAGAAAATAAAGCACAGGAAATACAGTTTCCTCAATTTATTTCTACTACATCTTAAATTACCTACCAAATTCTCAAAAAACTCTAATTTCAAGATGAGAAATAACTACAGTATATTAAGCATCCAAAAATTATTTGGCCAGAAAATCCTAAATTTTTGCTACTCAAAGTGCATTTCAAGGACTAGGAGTATCAGTATTTTCTGGGTCTCTTTAGAGATTCAGTAACTCAAGCTGCATAGCAGACATATGAAAAAGGAATCTGCATTTTCATAAATTTCTCAGTGTTATACAATTTATAATTAAAAAAATCATTGGTTTAGATCACAAGAAACCTGCTATGCACTGAATATTTTTGCCTTATCAAAATTTATACAGTAAGACAAAAAGCTCCAAAGTAATGGTATTCAGATGTTGTCTTTGGAATTAAAACAGTTACCTTATAGAGTTCAACAAATGTGATAAATATCCTTAGAACACAAAAGAACTTTCTTTTTCTCTCTTCTTTTGCCCCATTAGGAAACACTGAGAATATGCTTATCTGCAAAAAAGTTGTGAGCCTTTACTAGACTCTATGTCCGCTTGCAATTTAGTCTTGAATTTCTCATCTCCAAAACTATGAGAAACAATCTCATATTGCTTATTTTCAATCCAATTCATTGTACTTGACTATGGCAGAGCAAATGAAGACATGGGAAGGTGGTACCAGTAGCACATCAAGCAGATGAACAAAATCATCTGTTCCAAAGCTGTTCACAGGAGTCCTGATCATTTCTAACTTAACAACTCCATCCTCATTCAGTTTAGTTACCAGTGTCCTAGTTACTGTCTTCATAGCTGGGACTCACTGTCTGACACCCACAATTTAAATGAGAGTTTTCTCTAGTTCACAGTTAATAAAGATTTAAGTCTATAGTTACCTGCTCCAAGGCAAGGCAGCTTGGAAGAGGACAAACAGTCCATGGAAAGTCAGGTAGCAAGCAGAGACTGAGCATCAAAGGGGAAGGAAACGGACCCTTGCAGGCCACACCCTCGGTGACTCACCTCTTCCACCCAGGTCTCATTCCCAAATTGAATTTAGCTGTCACCCAGTGAATGGACTAATTCCCTAATGATGATCATACAAGCATGATCTAGTCACTTTCTAAAGGCCTCCCCTGAAACATGAGTTTTGAGTGGGGCTTCTTGATATATAAATAATAGCACTCAACTGCAAGTAATTTCCAACTCCAAGTGATATCCATATGTTTTGAAATAAAAGAGGCAGAAAGAGCTTAGATATTAAAACATGCCTAAAATGTTGATGTTTACTCTATTTAAAATTTTAGAGGTTTAAAATACCTTGACAATCAATAATTATAATTAATTAACATGGCAAAAATAAGAAACTTAAAGTTACTTTCCATCAAAAGCAAAAAGTATCTACAAATGCAGTCTTTATTTTGTCACGTTTGTGTCTTAGGTCACTAAGGCTGATGTAACAAAATATTTTAGAACACTGATTTGCAGACTAGAAAGTCTTGGGTCAAGCTGCTGGATGGGTGTGGTTGGGGTTCTCTGCTTCGTAGGTTACACCAGTTCCAAAAATGAAATCACTGGGTAATAGATTTCAGCATACAAATGTGAGAGGTAAACAAACATTCAGACCATAGGATTCTGTCCCCTACCCCTGAAATAAATGGTCTCTCACAGACAGTAGTTTATCCTACCGCAGTAGTCTTAACATGTTCCAGCATTGACTTTGAAGGTTATACCCAAAGTTTTATGTAAATATCAGCTAAATATATGGATGAGATGAGAGTGAGATTTATTGTGACATACAATTTTTTTCTACTCCTGTGAGCCTGTAGAATGAAATAAGTTACATGATTCCCAAAGAGAGTGCTGAGACAAACAGGGTGGACATTCCCACTTCAAAAGGGAGAGATAGGAAGGACTTGGTAGCTGATATCAAAAGAGTGAAAGCCCAGCGGGGAAAGCCATGCCACATCTTAAGGATAGAAAGAATCTTCTCTGACTTAGTGTCGCACCTGTTGACCATGCTGGAATTTTTCTGGGGCTTTTAGACACTCTTCTCATTTCTCAGCAGCCACACCACAGACAGCAGCTTTCCCAGGCAGGAACCCTATGCCTGTGGCCGGAGCAGGGAGGAATTCTGCATTCCAGGCTCTACCTTTCTGGAGTCAGGGACTCCAGATGTGATATGTGATTCTTATTTGGGACCTAGACTAGAAAAATGCTACCCAACGTAAAATAGCAAAATTTGCAAATGTTGACTATGCATTAGTATATAGGAGATTATTATTTTGTTAAAACAATAGGTATTTCTAATAGGGTAATCTAAGATGATATCCATTTTCTTAAGAAATTTATGAGGAAACACATAAGTTGTTGAAAATCATGACTTCCTCAACTTATTGGCAAGTATTTTAGCAAAACAATGATAAAAAATAAGAATAAATTTAATAAGGTAGATGTATCCACATTGGTATTCATAAGTATAGATTATTTAATGTGGATTGATAAGAAAAGCAAATGCCATAAAATGTTAAGAATTGGGGATCCCTAGGAAGATGGCGGCTTGACTATCCGGGTAGTGAGCCTATCTGAGAAAAACAACTCAGATGCTAGAATTTAACACCATAGAGAAGACCAGATGAAAGGAGGGGTTCTCATGACCCAGGAAGAAACAGAGAAAAAAGAAAAAGAAACAAAAGAAAGGAAGGAAGGAAAACCATCCATGAAAGGCTGAAACGAGACACATTCTCAATGGGGCTGGTCTATGCTGTACTGGGCACACCTTGGAGTCGAAAGACTCATGGTCGAGCTGAAGTTGCAGTAGCACTGAAATTGGGAGTTGGTGAGCCCAAGGCCCTTGGCAGGAGGATATGGTGCAAAGAGAGTGGATCCAAACTGGAGAGCTGCATTAGCCCATCTTGAGTGCCAGGAATTGAGTCCTGTGGAGGGGATGTGACTGGCTGGATGACATATTGGAGTTGGGCAGGATGGCCAGAACCACAGTTGCATCAGTTGGCTACCCCTGGCCAAAGGAGGATTGGTGGGATCTTCTTGGGCTGGGTTATGCCCTTGGTTAGGACCCAATAGCCAGGACGAAACCATTCGGAATCTGTGACATCTGCACAGCACAGACTAATGTGCTGAAGGCACTTGCTGGCTCAGAGGAGAGGGCCGACATCCTCCCTGGATGCACCTCACAAATCAACAGTAAACTGATGACGGCAGCAATCCTACTAGACAGTAAGCTTCAGAAAAACTGTAAGCAATAAGAAAAGGGCCAGAGACCTCCACCATATGCATGTCTGCAAGAAACCAGAAACATAACAAGAAAAAGAAACAAGAAAAAGCCTCCAGCTGCTGACCCAGGGAAAATAAGTCCAGGAAAGGTAAATATAGATGAAATCAAGGGCAGCAAACATGCAACATTGGCCACAGCATCAACAGAAATAAATACTTTTGTTACCTCGTAGATGAACTTAAAACTGAAATTCTAACTCAAGTGAGGCAAGATATAAAAAGATTAATAAAAGAAATGCTAAGCACCTCTCAAGAGGACACAAATGGAAGAATGGAGGAACCCAGAAAAAGGAGAGAAACCTTTGATGAAGAATATAAACAAAATCTAGAATTCATGAAACAGATCCAAAGAGATTAAAGGAAATTAAAAACTCCATTGAAAGCTGGCAAAATTCCTTGACATAAAGTAAAGTTAGACTTTCAAAACTTCAAAATAGATTTGCAATGTGTGGTCATGAAAGGAATGATCTCTTAAAAATAACAAGGGACCAGGTAGTAACAGTATAAAAGTTAGAAGGTGACAAGAGGATCTATAACTTAAGAATAAAAAAACATGAGTGAAGAAGCAGCAGTAACCACAAATGAATTACAAAGGCTATTTACAGAAATAATTAAGGAAAACTTTCCAAACATAGGAAAAGGAAACGATATCCAGATAAATGAGGCATATAGAACTCCAGCCAGCTACGACAAAAACAGATCTACAGCCAGACATATAATAATCAAGATTCCAGAGATTCATCACTAAACAGAATATTAAAAGCAGTCAGAGAAAAGAAACAGATCACCTATAAAGAAAAAACCCATAAAAATCACAACAGACCTCTCAATAAAAGCTATCAAAACAAGAAGAGCTTGGAGTGAAACATTCCAAGCCCTGAAAGAAAATAACCTCCAACCCAGATTGATGTTCCCTGGAAAACTGTCTCTGAAAATTAACTGAGAAACAAGATGTTTCTATGACAAAGAGGAACTGTGGGAGTTGGTGACCACCAATCCAGCCCTACAAAAAATACTGAAAGACATTCTAGAGAGAGAGAAACAATACCAGGATTCCAGCAACATTGGCAGAGAGGCCTCAGTGAATAAGGCAGACAGTGGAATGAAGGAGAAAAGTAGACAATCAACAGCAAAAAATTAGCCTAGCAGAGATGAGGCAGAGAAGACTGCTATGATCTCTAACACAGATGGCCTTGATACACTAACAAAAAGAAACACAGGCAGAGTAGATCAGGAGATATGGTCCATTGAGATGCTCTGAATAGGAAATATAATCAACCTGAAAGAGGGTTAATGAACAGAAAGTCAATGAGGAAAAAACAATGCTCTATGTGATGGGGAACCAGAGAGAAATAGGGGCAGCTCATCCAGTAGCTGCAGATAGGTTGGAAAATCATGACAATTTTGTGCAGTGGAGAACTACTCAGCTATGAGGAGAGAAAACCTTGAGATTTTGGTAGGTAAAGGAATACAGCTCAAGATCAAGCTCAGGGGTGAAAAAGTTCAGCACCACTTGGGCAGATAACAGGTTACACCCCTAATCTAAAAACTAGGGGAGTTGGTGGGACCAAAAATGTAAAAAGCACCCTGAGAAAGGGAAAGGGGAGAAACTGTCTAAAAAAGGAAGTCAGAGGACACTGTTAATAGTGTATCAGGATTTAAAAGCCACATTAGTCTTATTGCTTTGTTTAGTTTGATTTTATTCTGTTCTAGTCTGTCTACTGATACTAGATTGAGGACACAGGCAGCTATACCCAAAATAGCAGGATGTACTACAGTAACTATCCTTAGTTTCCTATTAACTTGAAATAAAGCCCTATATTACTTGGCACTGTCTTACCATGACTGATCTTACTTGAATCTGGTTTGTTAGATCGTTTTTTGTCTTGACTCATTTTATTCGAATTTGAGATGCTTGAAAGTATCAAGTCTAAGAGCAGAGGCAACTACTCTGAAGACAAAAAGATGCAATAGGGTACCCATTCTGGTTTGATTATTAACTGCTTTTGAAGTCCTATAATGTCTCCAATGTTGTGTTTTTATTAATACTGCTATGTAGTGCTATGTTCAATTATATTATGCCTGATGATACAGACAATTCTATTGAAAATAACAAGATATATCAAAGTAACTACTGTAAGTCACCTAATATTATGGTTTTATGTTTTTTTTTTAATTTCATGTTTTTCTACAAAATTGTTTTGTTGTCTTGCTTAGATCTGTTTTTCCCTATAATACAGAAAGGACAAGGGATTCACGCATGTGTAGATCTTATGAACAGTTTACGAGAATAGATTATATAATGCATGATGTAATGAACAGATGCGCAGAAGAAAAAGAGACAGTAAGATACCTAGTACTAATTTTGTAGCATTATGATATAAAATCTAGCAATACTATTATTCTCTGTCCAGAGTGATATTAGTCTATTTTCTTATGTTTAATTTCAACATACATAAAGATATGGACAGCTATTTCGAAGAGAATGAGAGATATTATGGCAGCCATTGTTGACGTTCCTATTGTCTGGTCTTGAAGACCTAAATGACTTCATCATCCTGTTCTGATCAGTTTAGTATTATTTTGCTCAGTACGAATTCACTGTGTGTGAAGATATGGACAACTATTTGGAAGAAAACAAGAGACAATATGATAGACAGTGAACATCTCTAGTGGTCTTGCTTTGAAATCTGTGTTTCTTACATTGTTTTCTTATGATATGTTTTGTTCTATTTTGTTATGTTTAATTTTACTCTCTGTAAAATAAAAAAAATATTAAGAATTGGTGAACCCAGAGGATGATTTTTTACTATTCTGTGTATTTCAAGAAAGGTATTTTTTATTTCTGCCCACTGTGATATAAACAATAATCAGCCTTGTCAACATGGGAAAACTTTTTATTCAATTTATGCTCCCCAAATATCAATTGTTCATAAAGGCAGGCAGCCTTCTGTCTGAAGTCATTTAGACATGTTCTGAGATGGAAAATGTGTCAGACGTGTTGGCATTTGTGAGTGATAAGGAATGCGGGCACTACAATGTGATCTCACCTATAGAAATTCTGATAGGTCAAAGATAGAAAGGAGAGTGTGAGTAGAAAAAATAATTACAATGAAGTAAAGCATAGCATTTCTAATTCTTTGAGTTTGTTGAGCTACTAAAACAATTTTTAAAGTCTTCTTGGTCATGTTTGAAAGCTGTCAAGAGCTGGAAATTTTGAAAACTAGTAAATAAAAGAAAATGAACATTTGTCTTAACTTTCCTTTGCAGTTCTACAACCAGTGCAAGGAATTCTCAGGGAGATGTTTCCTGTTGTAAAGTTATTGCAGCTAATAAAGAAATAATTGCAGAATATATAGCATTTTTCCAAACAATGAAATTTTGATAGTGATAGTAATGTCATTGCTTTCACAGAAACCAAAACCAACAGGTAATTTGTTCTCCTATTGAGAACATCAGTCATATATAAGACTTTGTGCATTAGCCAAGCTGACAATGGAAAACGAGTATTGTGATGTTACTCATGATGTTAACTTGCTGAATAAATGCTTTTGTTGCTTGCTACATCCAAAATTTTAACTTTTGGTAGTACATTTATGATGCTACCTTAGTTATGTATCTCAAATGGGTTTATTTCTAGTACTGCTAAGCCTCCACTGAGCTAAATAACAAGCACATTTCTCAATAAATGTAGACACATTTAATTGATATGTGTGTGTTACAAATCCAAATTCCTTTACATTCAGCAAGGCAACTTATGATTCACAAAGAAGAGACCCACAGAATGACTTGTTCAAGGGAGATGATAAAAAAAGAGGATGAATCAACTGACAAGATGTTTTCATTTACTTAAGAGATAAATGAGCTAAACTAAAAATATAGCATGCTAAATTGATCAAAACTGAAGGACTATCATTTGATCACTGTCAGTCATGCTGAAATCATTTTCTAATGGCATGATATGACAAAGGCTGTGAGTACCTCAAACTCTGTTTACTACAGTGAGGGAGAGGGTTACCTCTTCCTAAACATTTAATGCCATTTCTTTAGAATCCTATATATTGAAAACATTTTCATTTTAGAAATGCATTTATAATCTTCAGCAAGAATAACTCATTCAAAATTCTTGTCACAATGGAAAATTTCAATGTTCTTAATTTATCCTACTTCTTGAAGCTAAAAAAAAAAAACTTTACATATTTTTCAAATAATCCCAGTAATATGAAAATTCCTTTCAGAAATGTAAACAAAAATGTACAATTTTAGATCATTCTCCTTGTAAATTACATAACAAAATGCCTTGACAATTAATGACTCTACAATTAATGGTACTCGAGTTTCTCAAGGAAATAATAATAGGTATAAACACCTGGATTTCTCTTGTCAATAAAATGATTAACGTTTATGTTATTTTTAATGAATACATAGTCTCTTTTATGTATTTTTTAGGTATCTTTCTGGGG
Source organism: Cavia porcellus (assembly GCF_034190915.1). NCBI lineage: Eukaryota > Metazoa > Chordata > Mammalia > Rodentia > Caviidae > Cavia > Cavia porcellus. Next base: position 40,105,717 of record NW_026947513.1, on the reverse strand, counting down.
ACAGTCTGCATCTTGATATTCTAAAATTCTTACTTTTAGGCACAATAGAAACTAACTGGGAGCACACCAAAGTTAGTTTTTATGGTGTTTTATAAAATCATCAGTTTGTAACATTAGAAAAAGAAAACTGTTCCTTCATTTCAGATCCATTGAGAAGCACATGTTTTTTTCTGCAGTCCAGATTAGAAGCTAGTTCCAAGGAATTTCCCCATGCTTTCATCTTTTAGGGAAAAGTTCCTCTTTGATATATTATTGTACAAAAGGATATACAATTAGTACAGCCTTTGTTCTGTTGGCTTTGAAGAGCCATTGAATTCATAATACACTGAGTAAAGCTCCCACACTAGGAATTCATTATCTCAAAATGAAAGATAAGTAGGCAGTTGACTGCGGGCCAGAGGATGGCAGCAAAATGTGTACATTGGCTATGAGTTCATTTCCGCAAATTCCCGGTATTTGGACAGAACCACTCCTGTGTGGTCTCTACCCATTTTGTTCAGTAAACACAAAGACTCTTGTTTCTTTCCAAGTCCTAAGCATTTGACTTTCCAAAGCCCAGGTGTTCCTTGCCTAGTGTTGTCTTACTTGCTCAAATAAATGATAAGGGATTTGCTTTTGCTTGAAAAATTCTATTTAATACCATGAATGGGAATCTTTATGAACAGTGTTGTGTCCACTGTCCTTGGGTCTGCTTTTTTAAATTTCGAGTTCAGTGTCTAACCATAGAGGGCAGGAAATCCACATGTGCATGCAGTCTACCTGGGAGAAAATGGTGAAAGCACATAGATCGACACTGTGAGAGAATAACCCACCTAGATATTGCACATTCTTAAAGCTTTTCCTACAGAATCTAACAATTACTATTTTTTTTAGGTTCCATTGTTTATTTGTTGTCTGTTTTGTAGTACTGAGGAAAGAATTCTGGAAAATTCTGAATGTTAAGAAAGTGCTCTGCCACTGAACTACATCTCAAGCCCCATCATACTTATTTTATGCAGTGCGAGTTAAAGTTAAAAGGGATTAATTTGTAAAAAGTTGATCACAATTAAATGGTACAATTACTAACCTAGTCAGTTATCCTTTGAAAATTTTGTAGTCAATGCATTATATTTTGATCAGTTCCATTGATTTCTTTTAAACCACAATTAAAGACTATGAATTGTTACTATTTCATAATTTTAATATTTAGTTTTCTATTTCACAGCTATTTGAGATGATAAGGTATTATAAATTAAACATTCAGAACAATGCTACTAACTGATAGTAACCCACATCAGTTACTAAGAGTAAAACTTAAAAAAAAATCTTAACACCTTTGTAAATAAAAATATAATTTACTCAAATGAAAACATTGTAGAATCTTAGGTCTAAAAATAAAATTAGTCTCTAAGTGACATTCCGATAAAAGAAAACAATTTAAGAACGCTTTCAAAATAGGATATTGAGACAATCATATAAACATTTATTTCTCTGGTATATTAATGAAAATTTAATGTAAAAACAATACAGATCAGAATGGCAAATTAAAATATCTGTTTTTCCTATTTCCCATATTTTAGTCTTTTTCTCTTTGCAATACGTACCATATTGGAGGACAAGAAAAGAAAAAGATTGATCCTACATCATTCACCTCAGGCTTGTGTAAATGACTTAGAATGTTGCTTAAACAGCAAAAGGGAGGAGGAAAGTGAAGAGAAGTACAACTCTGATTCCTGATTCTGTTGATGGTAATATTTATTGCAGAAATTTGTCAAGGTGTATGATTCCCCAAATGGAAATAGTGGACCAATGTGCATAATTTGGTAACCAGATTTGTTCTGTGAAGTGTAATACATGTAATTGTCTGTTATTTTAAACAAAATGATTGTGCTGATTTATTCACTTCAGTTATAGTCTTTGAAGTGTACTAATTCTCTTTTATGTTGCATGCATATTTTATTTGATTCTATTTTGATGACAAGAGATCATATTCCTAGACAGATAAAAACAGAATGTACATTATTTTCTACAAAAAATGCAACATTGTATTTTATATCTTAATATATTTGTTTATAAAAAAAAGTCTATTCAAACATGGACCTATTCATTTGATTTTAAGTATATACTTGCAACCTAGGGCAAATAAATACTTTTGAATATAATAAGATTTCAGAGGACCATCTATACCTACCAAGTAAGCACTGTGACCTAGGCAGTATGCTTCCAAGCTATCATGCACCGGAGACAGCTTGTTGTACTGGGCCCTGTATGGCTCCTGAGAGTGGCACTCTGGGTAGTCACAGAGCAATCAGCCTGATGGACTACTCTCAAAGGAACACAGTGGCACCAAGAGGTGGTCAGCTCACTGTTAGTGAATAAATTAACTAACATTGAACTCAGGCTCCTCCACTGTAAAATGATAAAAGCAGATAAATGTTTTTCAAATATTAAGTAAGACATACAAAATACTTGTTCTAACTTTTGGAAAAATACAGACCACTCTCCAAAATACATAATACCTATCAACATGGTAGTGTCTTATAGAAGACTTCAGATGAGCTAATTGAGCCCTGTTAACTCTGTTTAAAGCAACAGTTCCAAAATTTGAATTCAAAGCATTTCTCCTTCCCTGCTCCTCAAGAGTATTAAGGGATGACTTTTACCAATTTGCAAGTGTGTTATTTTATGATGATATATAGATTCTTTAGTTTTTAAAGTTAAACTGAAATTTAAAAAAGATCTCAAGAGTTAGATGGGTAAATCCTGGAAGAGTCATATAACACAAGGGATATTTGCATCTATGGATAACTGTGGTTAACTAAGATAAACATACAATATAACAACTAAGCAGACCACTTATGTACACAGGTAGTTTGCAAAACTTATTTGAAGTAGATCTAAAAAAATTACATAAAAGTACTTAAAAATAATTTCAACAGAGAAATTTCTCTTACACAAGCATTTGAAATAGTGTAGATACTATCCAATCAAAGAGACGAACTATATGTCCACTCAGTAAGTAAGAGATGTGTTGTCTGGCTTTGTTCCAAAAATTACAGTGCAAAAACAAAACAAAACACAAAAGTTACTCACAGAAAAGGGGGAGGGGAGTGAGCCTTGCAAACACTGAATCATCCAGTCAATACCAGTACCAACAAGTTCTTCAGTAGAATATGATGGTGAGAGTACTATTCCTTTATGGTCCTTTTCTTCACAATTTAGAAAGTTTATTGTTATGAAAAAACAGACAAATGCCCCCAAAGAGGCACTTTTTACAAAATACCAGCATTTCTTAAAATTGTCAAGATCATCAAAAACAAGAAACATCTGAGAAGCTGTCATAGAGATCTCATTTTTGTGATGACTGCAAGAAGCATCATGTTTTTATCAGATCTAGCCACTGAAAAATGTTACAAAGGAAAGCTAATGATATTTGAATACTTTATGGATTTTAGTTAATGGTATATTATGTCAGTCCATCAATTGTAATGAATGTACCAAACCAATATAAGAGAAGAAAATAGATGTGGTTAGTATTTTCATAAATCTGCAAATATTCTTAAAGAATAGTTTATTTGAAAAAACAATTTTATAGTGAAAGGACAAATTTTATATATATATATATATATATATATATATATATAGTTGATTTCTTTTGCTAAAATAAATGAAAATATTGTTTTAAATTACATTATGAAACTATTTTTCAAGAATTATTCTTGCTATGTTCTACATAGCAAGAATAATTGCTATGCGTTCCTCCAAAACTCAGGTGCTGGAAACCAAGACTCAAAGTGCTAGTACTAAGTATTAGGGCCTTGTGTGAAGTGATTGATATGGTGGTGCACCCCATAGGTGGAGCTAGTGCCTCATAAAGGAGGTCAAAGGGAGCCTTCCTGTCCAACCGTTTTGTCATGCAAAGGGAGAGCAAGTATCCCAGTCCACAAAGCATAGACTGAAATTTCTCCAGATACTACATCTGCTGCACCTCACTCATGGACTTCCCACCTTACAAAATTGTAGAAAGTGAGTTTCTATTGTTTATAGATTACCCACTCTGAAGTATTCTATGATATAACCCTGAATGAACTAAGACAACGTTTCATTCAAGTCATTCTTATGTTTATTAAATAAGCAAATCTAAATGTGATTATATACCATTTTTATGGAATATTCCAAAATGAACTTGGTATCAGTGTATATACATAAGTAATGTAACAGATATACTTTAAACATGATTAGACACAGGTTTATTGCAGAGAGTACCAGGCTGAAGTGCATGTAGAGGAGCAGTTGAGATTAAAGAGAGCTCTTCTCAGTCCTTGCTGTGGTCCAGGAAGTTTATATTTGTAATCTTATGAAAAGTTATCGAAATTCTAGCAAGTAAATTTCAATCTAAAAATTCCAATGCAACCCATGACAAGGATAAAAGCACTAAGGCATATTTGCATTTGTGGGGAGCCAAGGAGGCCTTGGGTCCAGCTAGAGTGATGGCTCACTGGAACAGAGGCCGCTACCCAGAGAGGAACCTGTTTTATTCATTGTGAAGAAGGGAGTGGCTTGAGGATGAGTGACTGTGAGATGATGGGAAGCACACGGGTGCTATGAGCTGCACTAGGTGAGAGGTCCGAAATCACCTCTGCAATATGCAAAGAGGAGGATATGCAGCAGGAAGAACCTTTATACTACAGTCTGGAGTACCTGATGTTTGGGGTCGGTGCCCTGATATCTAAGCTTCTATGCCCTGGGAAGTCATAGCCTCTTATCCGAAGGCTTGATCTCAGCTGACAGTGTGGGATGTGGTTCTCCCGCCTGCCCAGCTTATGCCAAGATTTTTGGGAGCACTGGGGCAGGGTAACGCTGATTCATTGCCTTGCCTTGAAGACTACACATCAGCACCTCAGCTAGACCAATGTGCACTGCTTAAAACCAATCAGGGGATAAGGAAATGTCCTAGCCAGCTCTGTAAATGCCTATACATGGAGACAGGACCAGGTTTAGCTGAAATGGAGACAGCTGCTCTTCTATCAAAGAGAGTCATCCAAGTGGTCCTCCACATGACATGACTGAATTAGCACTGGCTTGAATAGAAGGAAGAGCTAGCCACGAGCTGTTCAATACATGTGAAGAAATTTGCATGGCTTTGTTAAAATAATCACTCTGCTAACATTTTCCCCACATACTGAGGATAAAAGCTAAAAGCTAAATTCTATCATAATTTACAAAAGCCATGGCTCATCTGGTCTTGACTTATCTGGCAGGTCTAGTCTCATAATTCTCTCTTACATGTGCTGACTTATGAATTTAAATTCTTGCTTTTTTTTTTTTTTAACTGGGTATCAAAATTACAACCTTGCACTTGCCAGGTGGGTGCTTATGCTACTGAGCTAAACCACTAGTAATGCTTGTTTTCTTTCTTTTTTTCTGAATGTGTCCAGACATATGTGTGTGTGTGTGGGTGTGTGTGTGTATTAGGTTTTCTGTCTTCCTAGAACTGTCCTTGTTTCCAGATTGTGGCTTGGTAGTCACACATCACCTCACACATCACCTCACAATGAGCATTACAGTGTCAGACATCTCTTTCCCCATGGCTTCTCGCTTTCCCTTAAAAATAATCATGCATTGATTTTCCCCTTTGAAGTTGTTGTCTTCTGAAATTGTTTTGCTTACTGATTTGTTTGCATGTTTTAGAGCTCTTTATTTCATGTGATTTTCATTTCATGAGGACTGGAACATTTTTGATATCTCAGGTCCAAGGAGGTACTCAATGAACCTTTGCTAAAGGATGGATTAGATAATGTACAATTCAGCAAGAAGGACTCAAATTTTTTTTTTTTTTATTTTAACAACTACTATAGTTTAATAGCCCCAAAATCTGTGTTGGAAACTTAATTCCTCAATTTATATTAATGGCATTTGTATATGGCATCTTTGAAATGTGATTAGGTCGTGAAGGTTCTGCATTCAAAAATGAATTCATTCATTAATGGGTTAATTGAATCATAAGTTATCAATGGAATTTTTTTATAGAGAGCTCTCCGTGCCATGCTTGCTCTGTCTCCTCCCACTCCATGTTGTACTCTGCCATGTTATGCCAGAAAAAATCCATCATCCAACTATTATTTACAAATAAGAGAATCTCAAGTATCCAGATACAGTAACAGAAAATGGCCAACACTGCAGCTGTTTGAATAGCTAAGCAAATAAAATGATAAAGAATGATTAATAAGTTTGGCAGAGATGAAAGAACTCAATTGGAGATGTTTTCAATATGAATTGCTTAGGAAACTTTAGAAGGGTGTCCATCTGATACTATAACTATTTGATTTTTAAAAAGCCTTGATTTTAGATACATTTTAATAGGAATACAAATCAAAATTGTCCCTCAAACTTGTTTGATTATATTAATGTACCAAGCAAATAAATCAACACAATGAACAAAAAGGATCTTATCACCAGGAGTTAACTGCCAAAACAAACAAACAAAAAAAAAGACTCTTGGTAACTTTTTAAATTGATGTTATTACATTAGTACAAGTTATTGTTTAAAAAATTATAATGATACATTTAAAAAATAATATAATTTCCAATTCTTTGTAATCCTGTTCAATTGTCACAAAAACTGAGAATATTAGTAGGGTGATAATGTCTGTAATTTTTTCTATCACATGTTATTCCATATGTTAAAATTCAATTTGAGAGAGAAAAGAAATAAATAAGATTGTAATACCTTTGATGATGGAACTATGATGGTGATCATTTATTTATAATGTGTGGAATAATTACAACATGAAGCAGTGAGTTGGTATTGGCAGAGTGAGAAGTGAGTTGCGAACTGGGAAGAGAAAAATCTTTTTTTGTCATATTGCTAGTATTATAATCATGTGATTATGGATTTTGTCTAGACTTATTGTAATGAGTATATAATGTAAGTATGGTATAGAAATTAGATAAAAGGGCATCCTTTAGCCTCAACATTTCTACAAAGTGTTATTAGCATTAAAGATGAAATTTGAGCAAGATTAAGTTAACTCTGCACATAGAGGAAACACACTTAATTAAAAAATATAGATTTAAAGTCAAAGGATGTAAAACAATATTCCATGTGACGGGAACCTTGGAGAAAAGCATGAGTAGCTATTCTTTTGGCTTGACAAAGTAGATTTCAAACCAAGATGGAGTAAGAGAGACAAAGATCATTACATCTTTATTAAAGGAACAGTGCAAGAGGAAGAGATAGGAATCATATTTACTAGTGCACCCAATGACATAAAAAAATTATAGAGAGGACCAATCAAATAGTCAGTCATACAACTGTAATAAGGTTTTGAATATGCCATCATTACAAACATGCAGAACTAGACAAAATAATCAGTAAAGAAATATCAAAACTGTACAGAAAATGGACTTAGTAAAGGTCTACAGAATGTTCCACTGCACAACATCACATTCCTCTCAGCTGCAAATGTGTTATTCTCCAAAAGGGACTATATACTCATGCTCATAGAGCTTGCTTAAGTAAATGCAAAGGGATTGAAATTGTCTAATGCGTATTATCAGATCATAGTGCAATGAAATTTAAAATCTATGGCAAAAGAAACCACAGGAACTTCATAAACATATGAAAATTAAACAACACTCTACTAAATAACCAATGGGTTACAGATGAAATTCAAGAAGAAATTAGGTAGCTTATACATTTAAATAACTAGGCCAACACAATGTACTAGAAATTATGGGACACAATGAAAGTAGTCCTATGATAGAAATTAGTAGTAGTCAATCCTCAAATCTGAAAAAAAAAAGTGAACTCAAATAAAATATCTAATATTGAATTCAACCTTCCAGAAATAGAAGAGCAAGTCAAGCTCAAAGCTTTGATGAGGGAGGAAACTAATTAAGATCAGAGCAGAAATCAATACAATGGAGAGTAAGGAAACAACACAATCAATGAATCAAAAGTTGCTTTCTTGAAATGCTAAATAAAATTTACAAACCCTTAGCTAACCTTATTGAAAAAAGGAAAGAAAAGACTCAAATCTTTGCAATTAGAAATGAAAAAGTTGAAATCACAATAGGTCTTGTAGAAATTCAGAAGATTATGAACTTCTACTTCAAAAACCTGTATTCTAGTAAGCTGAAAAATACAGAAGAGATGGACGGATTCCTAGATACATATGAATTACCAAGGCTCAGTCAAAAAGATACAAAAATTCCTAGTAAACCAATATCAATCAATAAAGTTGAAGATTTAATTTAAAAACTATTAGCAAAGAAAAGCCCAGTCCCTGACAGATGCACTGCTGAGCACTACAAGAAATTTAAAGAAGACCCAATGGCACTACTTATCAAACACTTTAAAGAAATTGAAAGGGAGGCAATACTCAAAAACTCATTCTGAGAAACAAGCATTATCCTGGTATCAAAACCAAAGGAGCACCTAAAAATAAATAAATAAATTACAGTGAAAATGAGAAAGAAGGAGACAGAGAGACAGGAAGAGAAAGAGAGAGAGAGAGAGAGAGAGAGAGAGAGAGAGAGAGAGAGAGACAGACTAACTACTGGCCAATCACCCAATAGATGCAGAAAAGGTGTATGAAAAAAATTCAACTCTATTTATGATAAAAACCCTATGGACAAATGGAACAGATGGTTTTAAACAGATGGTTTATCAGTTTGATAAAAGCCATCAAAGACAAACTAACAGTCAGCATCATATTGATAGACAAACTGAAAGATTTCACTATAAAATTAGGCACAAGACGAGGACATCCAATGTCATCACTCTTATTCAATATAGTTCTGGAAACATTAGGCAGAGTAATTACACAAGAGAAAGCAATAGAATGAGTAAGTATAGAAAAGGAAGAAGTCAAATTATCATTATCTGAAAACGACAAAATGCTCTACAAAGAAAACCCTAAAACTCTACCAAAAGAGTTCTAAATTTAATAACCAAATTCAATGCTGTAGCTGAATAAAATCAATGCTCAAAAATCAATAATATTCCTGTAAGCAAATAACAATTCAATGAAAGGAAAACACATTCTTCACAATAGCATCCAAAAATTGGAAAGAAAAAAGAAATATGTAGGAGTCAATTGCATGAAGTAAAAAAAGACCTCTATACTGAAAACTACTCTGAACAAGGAGAGAAAAGAGGGGATCAGAAAATGGAAACATATCCCTTGTAGTTGGGTAGTAAGAACTATCATAGTGAAAATGGTTGTACTTCCAAAGTTGTTAGACAGATTGAAATCCCAGTCAAATACCAACAGCAGATCTCACAGAATTAGGAAAAGAAATCCTAAACTTCATTTGGAACCAGAAAAGGACCAGAGTAGCAAAAACAGTTCTGGGAAATAAGGGCAAGGTAGCATATACCACAGTATCTGACTTGAAATTTACTGCAGAATTACTGTGATAAAGCACATTGTACAGCCAAATAAAACAAATCCAACCAACAAACTAAAAAAAGCATAAACCAGGGTTTGAGGATCAGTGGAAGCAATTAGAAGATGCTGAAGCAACTACGGATGTATTTAGCCACTTTATATTTGACAAAGTAGACAAATATCTGCACTGTAAGAAAAGTGACTCCTTAAAAAACAGTTCTGGAAAAACTGTCTTTCCACACATTGAAGTTTAAAACTAGACCTATATCTTTCGCCATGCACTAAACTAAAGTTAAAATGAGTCAAAGTCCTAAATATTAAAATAGAATCTCTAAATCTGCTGGAAGAGAAAGGAGGTAGAACTCTTGAGGATATTGGTGCAATACTCTCCAAGGAAGGAGAACAAGTGTGTTTCCCTTTTTTTCCCTTTTGCTCTTGCTGCTCTTGTTCTTGGTGTCTGCCACAGCCACTATGAGTGGCTGCCCTGTGCCATGCTACCCTGCCTTCGAGTCAGCTGATTATGGACTAAAATCTCCAGAAACTGTGAGCTAAATAAACCTTTACTTCCTTCAGTCTGGATTTCAGGTATTTTGTCTCATCAACAAAGAAAAGTAACCAAGACAGAACTTTGTACCAGGAGTGGGGATGTTGCATGATTATTTCTGAACATGTGTTCAAAAGCCTTTAGAAATGATTTATGAGAATAGTTTAGAAACTTTAGGAGCTGTTTCCTAAAAGAGTAGCCTGAAATGCCTTAGGCTGTTCTGTACAGGAGATGTTGGTCAGAGATCAAAAGACCAGAAGTCTAGTAGAAATCCTGCTGGTAAAGAGCAGGCTTGGGAGGTTTCTGTTGGCAACAACTGCAATGGTTACTGGACTCCAGCTGATGTGTGCCAGGGCTTTGCATAAAGTTTACCCACATTTTTTTCTTAGGTCCAGGGATTTTTTCTGAGACTAATATTAAGGGTGGTGGACTAATTAATCTGGCCGAAGGCAGATTATTTCAAGGCAGTAAAATGTTGGAGCAGTTGTATGGCTATTGATGGGGGCTTTTAGTCAGATTTAGGCTGTAAATAAAGAAAAAAAAGCCCCAAAGGGTATTTTAAAATGTTGTGAATTTGGTCACAATGCAACCTCCAATAAAGTTGTAGAGCACAAAGATAGAACTGAGGAGAAAGTCACAGAGCACAGAGTTCCAGAATGGTGACAGCCACACTATATTCTGGAATGGTGTCAGCTGCACCAAGTTCTGGAATGGTGACAGCATATAAGGTTTTTTCTTCATAATTGGATTCAGAGTGCCCAGCAACTCAGGTACTCAATCTCTACAGTCCCGAGGGGGAAAAAAAAGCCAGGCTATTGTTCCAACTGGCAACAGATCACAACATCATCCACATAGTGTTGGCTGTAGATGCATAAAAAGCACAAGGATTGTGAGGTTAAAACGGCTTCCACCCTGATTTTAGAAAGCCTAAGACACCAGAGAGTGTGCCCCTGAGAAGTCAATGCATAAAGCAGAGAGGACAAAGCCAAAGGTTTAGTGGAAACCCCAAAATTAAAAAAAAAAGCCAAACAACATTAATCATCTGAATAAAAGTACAAGGATTAAACAGAGCTGTCCTAAGAGAAAAGCCACGGGAGCTACAACAATCAAAAGTGCCACAGGGACAGAGTAATACAAACATTTTTGATCTCACAACTTACACAAATTACTTTGGATATTCCAAATGGAACTAGAAGACTTAATGTTTACCTTTCTGGAGTTTAGACTTGCTTTGGACCCAATGCTTTGTATTCCCCTCTTTGTAAATTTTGGAAAGAAAATGCTTGTCTTGTACCTTTGAATGTTAAAAGTGTCTGACTTTCAGTCCATGAATTTAGGTTAGTGGCATAAACCCCTGCCTTGCAAGAATGCGGTCGTGAATTCAATCCCTAGTATGAAACGAAACAAAACAAAACAAACCCCCCAAAACTAGGACATTAATTTCATTTGTACAGGGACTTACAGCTAAGAATTTGCTTTAAATCTCAAAAAAGTCTTGGAACTTGAAATTTTAAGCAATGATAAAACTATTAGGTCTTTGACAACTCCTGCAAATAGACTAAATGTTTTTACCTATAGAACTCTGCTTGGGGCTAGGGATTTAGCTCAGCGGCATAAGTGCCTGCCTTGTAACCAGGCAGTCGTGAGTTCGATCCCCAGTACCGATAAAAAGGAAAAAGAAAAAAAAAAAAAAAAAAGAAATCTGCTTTAGGGGCTGGGGATTTAGCTCAGCGGCATAAGCACCTCCCTTACAAGCAGGAGGTCTTGAGTTCGATTCCCAGTACTAGGAAAAAAAAAAATCTGCTTTAGTCTTTAGGGAGCAAGAGGTGAAATTTTCTGGTTTGTGCCTGAATGTCCCCGCAGTGCCTCATGCAGACATGGGGGTCAGGACTTTCAAGGATGGATGAATCTAGAGTTTGGGTTGGTTCATTTTACTTCTACCATGTGAACTCTTTCCTTTTTTAACTGCATAAACCCTTTACAATCATACAAGTCTTTTTGAGAGTTTGCTAAACTTGAAATCAAATAACAAGACAAAAACGTTCTACCTTGATAGAGTTTATATGCTATGCTAATAAAGAGCAAAGTGAGTATTACTAAGTAGAATATTATATGCGATTTATACAGTGCATTAGAATTAGGTAAGATTCAGTAGGCTGGGATGGAGAAGTTTTGAGTGAAAGATGTTAGGAGAGGCAGTGACAATTGAGCTATGGCTTGAAGAGGTGAATGGTTCCATGTAGACATTTGAGAGAAAAATATCCCTTTCAAGGAGATGAGAAAGTACACATAGCCTGTATTAATCAGTGTCCTAATGGAGAAACCAGAGTTGACTCTACAGTGACTTTGCCAAGTGTTTAAGAGACACTATTTACAAGTGTATAAACAGAAGGAGCAAAAGGAAAATACTAGGGAGAACGCAGTATTCAAGGCTGGTTACTGAATTTCACGGTGAAAAATTTAAAGGGAAGAGGAGCTGTGAGCAATAATTAGAAAAAAAAAAAGCAACTAAGTAAGCAAACTTGAAAACTCTACTTCCCAGGAGTTGCTCAAGCCCCTGGATAAGGAATTCAGGCCCCTGAGAGTGATATTAAGGGATTGAATCAGGGATAAAACATGAGAACTTTCTTCTCTCACCTCCTGTTTTCTTCTTGATGATTTCCACTGATAGAACCTACCAGAAGCCCAAGGAAAGGGAACTGGCACAGGGTCAGAAGGAGAAGAACAGAGTGAGTCCATATTAAGGCTCTGTCCAGACAAAGATAAGAGACACACTATGTTTTCCAGTGACCACACACTCACACACACACACACACACACACACACACACACACACAGAGATCCAGGTGTGAGTAGAGCCAGCTAAAGGAGAGACAGGGAATAGCAGAGAAGTAAGAAATGTGATAGAAAGGAGACACATGGTGTCACTGTAAGAGTAAATTTAAAGTTTTAGTTGGGTCGATGTGCATAGCTATGTGCATAGCTATCAAAGTATTTTAAAAAATTTCCGAACACTGCCCTTTATATTTCACATTGAAAAGCTTAGCTGAAGAATTCCCTGAGTTTAAACTGAATATGAAGTGCAACAGTCAGTGTTCACTGGAGCATAACATATTACAAGATATACAGATATATAAGAAATTACAAGACTGGCTTACAATGGACAACCACAAAGTTAGATGAGGGAGAGTGCAGAGGGTGTCTTGCATGCTGGGGGCTGAAGGTCCAGCCCAAGGGCTGGAACTTACTGCAGTGTCCTGTTCAAGTCCATATCAGAAGGCCAATGGGTTTGAAGAATCTAGGGTGGAAGGCTGAAGAGTTCCAGGCCGAAGCTGAACAGTCTGTGCCAGCAGCCAGAAGTTGACATCGAAGCTGAAGGTGAAGACCAGAGCTCCTCCAAAGAACCAGCGATCAGTCCCTCCTCATTTGCCTGTTACTGTATGCAGGCTGCTCCTCTGGAGTGGGTCTGGCACTTACACCATCTTCATGTTTTCTTCTTGCACAGGCTGAAATGGTTTCAAACTAGGGATAGTGGACCTGTACTGAGTCACTCAGTTAAAATTCTGGCCTTCTCAAATGGACATAATGAACAGTATCCTAGAATGGCAAAGACTTCCTCAGTTAAACTTCCAGACTTCTCTGGTGTACACAATGTGTAAATCAGAACTTCTCTTAAAACAAAACAAGACAAAACAAAACAACTCTTATAAATCAACACTAAAAGTCAGTACAGCAGCCACACATGGTAGTGCACACTTTTAATACCAGCACTCAGGAGGCTGACAGTAGAGGATCACTTGAGTTCAAAGCCATCCTGGAGTACAGACAGAGCAGGGCTCTGTCTCAAAAAATGTCAGTATTGCATAATGTGTAGTATATTGAGCCCTTTTTACAAGCTATCTAATATTGACATTTGAAGCTTTGGTTTACATATTGTGCTATTTAGAACAATTAATGTCATTAATTCTGCAATTCTGTCATTCATTAGTTAAGGGTAATAATGAGATTCTCTTCTTTACATTGCTCTGGGGATTAAAAGAGTTACTATGATTATAAAATACTATAATGTCTATCACCTTCTAGGTTAGCCTTATATGTCTAAAACAGTATTCTTTTGTAGATGAAAATATTTTTCTTGATTTTCCTTCAGAGTTCTATGTAGTTGCGCCCCTGTATTCCCAGCTACTCAGGAGGCTGAGGTGGGAGGATCGCTTGAGTCCAGGAGTTCTGGGCTGCAGTGTGCTATGATGATCGGGTGTCCACTCTAAGTTTGGCATCAATATGGTGACTTCCCCGGAGTGGTGGACCATCAGGTTGCCTAAGGAGGGGTGAACCAGCCCAGATCAGAGTTCCATGTAGTAGCTTTCATAAATCCATTAATAACTCAGGAGAAGAAAATCCCAACCCATATTATGTCTATTGTTATATGAAAAATATTTGAAATGGAGTAGTCACTTTTATCTAGCATATATTTTTATAACTATTTTACATGAAGAAGTGTGGAAATGACTAGAATGAATCAAATATCACTGTGCATAAACTTTTACCCATGCTGCATGATAATTAAATCAAATGTAAGCAAGATCTACTAATACATGTTCAGGAAGTGCTAGGTTGAATGCAAACCTTGGCCTAGAATTTAGAATTTCCCCTATTCAAGTAAAATGTAATTGTGCACAGAGGAGTTTTGGAAATTTCACCTAAATAAGACTATTTTCTGAATTATGAGCTATCTCTCTTTTGCTGTTTTGTCAAGTGAGAACCTAAGACTTTGAAGTACTCTCTTCTGATAGTACTTTTGACATACAACTGCCAGGAACCATTCATTCCAATAAGGAAAAGACAGTCCCAAAAATAAACCATCATTTCCTGATGAAGACAGCGAAGGTGAATTTATTTATAATTAGTATGCATGGTTTGATGGACTAGGAATTTGGAACATCTTTTTAAAAAAAGAGTAATTAATTGTAAGTTAATATTTATAAGCTGTCTAATGCCTGAATCTGGCTGTATATATATATGGAGCTGATTCCAAAATGAATAACAATAAACTAGGATTAACTTTCAAGGTGGTGGGAGCAAGACAATTTAAAATAAAAGCTGAGCTGTTAGTTCTTTTTCTGGTTTCAAATCTTTCAGGCTTTGAACCTTTATTTAAAAAGTACTCCTTAAGCCAGTACAGTTTTCTGTTTAGATAGATGTTTGCATGGGCTGACCACTCTGAGCTTAGTTACAAAACAATGTTTAAAGTGCTGAATAAATACCACTTGTGTGTGGAAGGCGTATTTGGATTTTGTCCACTTGATAGATACACAGATAGGCAGACAGACAAAAATGTAATTTAGCAGCCTCATTTGGAACCAGTGAAAAAATAAACATGGTATAATGAACTTAGAAAAATGCATAAAAAACTCCAGTAGTGTTCGAAACAATAACAGTCCCACATAAGCATTGTTTCTTTGTTATTTTTAACCAATATGAAATACAGAAATTATAATGTAATAAATTTCACTGTGTCCTATCATAATCATCTTATTTAGCTCAAAATCCACTCTTTTGCTTTCATTTCTCCAGAATTTCTTGATCTCATACTCTAAATTATATATTTTTGCAAACATTGTTAGAGATGGAATGTAACACAATTTACATTTTATTTCTTTTCTTGTAGTTTGTCTCCTCTAATAGATTCCAAATACCTCAAGATGGGATTTTTCTTTTAAAGTGTTATTTTCCTAGCAAAGTCATATAGGTGCTAAAAAAATATAGCATTACTTACAAAAATTCATGAATGACTTTAAAGACATTATTAAGACTTACTGAAATTTTATTTTGTTTAGATTCATGTTGCATTCAGCAGAATGTGCATGACAAAGAGACAAAAGAATTTTATACACTATCTCTGTTGTTGATTACCTCTAGAGTCTAGAGCACATGGTATTTTTTTTAAATTTCCTAGCATAAATGCATAGTAAATTAATATACTTTGAAATTACCTGTGGTTACAGTCATTCTTAATTTCATCTTGCTAAATAATTTTTAAAAACTTAAATATCAAGTTGAAACCTTATTTTAGCAAAATCTTCTGATGCAGTTAAAATACAATATTTTCTGTGTTATATCAGTTCAAATCATTTTCTTGTATGGGCAACAGATGCAGGAGTATAATCTGTACCTTAGAAAAAGAATGATGAAGAGTTTGGTTTCTGAGACTAAAAACTGACACGATTCAGAGTTTGAAGCAGTTAAGGAGCGTACAGAATACAGATATGCTAAGAGAAGAATTGTGAATGGTTGTATGTGGAGGCCACTCAGGGACGTACTGGTCACAACAAAGGGGACAGACTGAGTGATGATGTGCAAGAGCTGAGCAGACTCCAAAAAGGAGTTATTTTGCCACATTTTGGTAGATGCTGCAACCTCATTCTAAACCAATGATTTTCCACATATATACATGTGTTTGTACATTAAAGCAAATATATACATGAACTATATATGTATATATATACACACACACACACACACACATGTATTTATTATATGAACTATACAAATTAACATATGCTAGCCATATTGGACACCAAGTTAAGAGCCATTATAAAAATCTCCACACCTTCTGGAATCCTTCAAATCATGACTTATTTTGCAACTTTTCATCCTCCCCCTCCCCCAACCCTCCACTGACTTTTGCCCCTCAACTTCTTTCTCTGGGTTTCTTGGTGTAGTATTTGCAAAATACTTCAATTAACTGATAGTTGGATGTAACAATGGTAATAGTGCATACACTATTAGTGAATAAAATAAATTCCAAGATTTCAAATATATCATTATTCTCTTGGAAATGTCTTACTTTCAGGATTATAACTAATAAGTAACTTTCTTTGCAGAGCATATTGTGACTACTGTGCAAAAGATGATGGTAGAAATAAATGAGGATAGTTTCTTTTAAGTTGTAAGGTCTTGAAATCAAAGCAGACCCCATTTGGGGGTTACCATTACACTTCTTTCATATCACTGTTTTCACATTGTGTGTAGAACATTTGTTCTTGGTTGATTTCTTTGTCTTAACCACATAAATCAGCTACGTGGCTGGTCCAAGAATCAACTGTGTAATACTCCAAGTAAGTGTAAAATCATCATAATAAAGCAGTCCTTCAGCACTGTTCAGGAAGAATTGAATTTATAATCATGATACTCACAAGAAGGAGTTACCTATCTCACTCTAAACATGTAGCATACTCTCCTGTGTTAATATGTAAATTTTAAGATTGAGCTTCACTTTAAGATATGTTCTCATCTATGATGGACGGAAATAATCTGTCAAGTACAAGAGAAAGAATAATGATAAAAAAGGGTGAACATTTCCAGATTTATGTTTTCATTTCAAACTCAGCTGTTGGAAATAAGAATAAAACTTTACTAAACATGAACATAAGTTCAAGTGATAGCCTTTGACGGCATATTTAATTTTCATTACAAACATACCTTGTAGGGAATATAGCCCATGTTTAAAGAATTTAAAGAGAAACAATTTTGTCAATTAACCTGATAAAATGGAGCTACCCACAGGTTGTCTGTTTCTGAGCTCCACGGCCCTGCTGGTTGGCTCCATGTCTCAAAAAAGCCAGGTGCTAATTATTTGCCATATTTGCAGGCAGTACCCCTGTCAAGGTGAGTGTAATTTTTGATAACTGAACATGTTTTCAGCTGACTTTAGCATGCTAGCAATGCCTGCCATGCTGTATTTGCTATAAGTTGTAACCTTTCATGGCTCCATTTTCATGCATGCTCATCTGAAGTGCTAGACTTGATTTGTTATGTCTGAAAGATTTCTTCAGATAATTAGAAAGAGCAATAAATGTCAGCCCCTTGATGTGAGGAAAAGACAGTTCCTGTTCCTTTGCCAATTTAAACACAGCCACAGCAACAATCATGTGGGTCCTGCTGCGGTGGCTGCGTCATCTGGAATCTCAGAGTTCAGAAGCTTTGTTGGGCTCTTACTGTTCCATTCTGTGTAGCTGATTAACTGTTAGACACAATTATTCAATTATTGACAAAAGAAACAAAGCCAAGACTTTGTACACATTAGTTAGCATGCAGGATGAAGAACACTAGAAAGCAGTCAAATCTCTTCAGCATTAAAATCAACGATTTAGCTGTCATGTTTTACTATTGACCTTTGGCAAATACCTGAATATTTATTTAGTGACTTTAGGCAAAGATGCAACAAGGATCAGAGAACATGCTCTCGCTAATTAAAAAAAGACTTACAGGAGATTCAAATATTTAAGATAATTATATTCTTAAGAATATGAGAACACTTTCAAGTCAGGTACGTGGTAACAATCCAACTAGAGGCATATGTGTAGAAAGCAAGGTTCAACATATATATATATATATATATATATATATATATATATATATTCTAATAGTCCTCAAAGTCTTTAAAATAGAAGGGATATATATTTTATCCAGATCATAATCTCGCACAATATTTTAATATTAAATTACAAAGTAGACAATATAAATTATGGTATTTTGAAATTTATAGGATCATATTCAAAATTCCATGACAACTTTCCAAAATATTGAGTCACTTACCAATTGCTCTAACTTGTGTCTAGGTGTCCTTCGCACCAAAGTCTCATGCTGTCATAGATGGGGCTTTTCCAGAAGTTTTTGAATTTAGGGTAAATAAACCTTTTCTCCTTTAACTCTGAGTGTCAGGTACTTTGTCTCAGCAATGAGAAAAATAACTAAGACATCAATCATTAATTTTTAAAAAATAAATTGTTTATTGGTATATTTTAGGTATACACAGTGGTTATATTCATCATAGGGAATCCACACCTGCACATGGCATACTTAGATTCTTTTCTGTTCCCTATTCCCCTTCCCTCCCTTTCGCTCCTCTTCCCCTCCTTATTTACAAAAGCTTTTCTTCCATTTTTCCTTCTTTTCTCACTGTTTTCCTTTTCCCTTCCTTTATTTTCCTCTCCCTCCTCCCTGGTTCTCCTCCCCATTTGAACAATTTCTTCCTATTTCACAATACCTATTTTATATTTTGGTCCTTACACTTTTGGTGTCTCACAACAGAAAAGCAACGTGGCATTTACAAAACAACCAGTGTCATGCCTAAAGGTCAAAGCTGATTAACTTTCACGTTACATTTTTATTTTCTATATAAGCATACTTATATAAATGTAGACCTGGATACATCCTCATGCACACATATGTCTCAGTATAATCATTAAAGTGCCAGAACCTAACTTGCTTTTAAACAGTAGTCACTAATCATTATAATTTCCAGAAGAAAAATAATAACCGATTAATTCAAGTAGGAACAATACTTAACTGTTTAAAAAGAATTATTTTAGGATTAAAAATAGAAGCATTGAGGAATGATGAGCATTGGTGAGAACAGACGTGGAGCCGGAAAAGAGGAAATGAAAGCTAGAGGCAGGAAACAGCTGCTTTAAACAGCTGGGCCAGATGCTTCAAACAACAGTGCGCGAGATCTGCAGAACAGGAGAACAGCTTTCAGGGAAAGTATGCAAAGTTGATAAATTGGACCAAAGCTTTTATGTTGGCGAAAATAAATCCCTCCAATTACTTCTGGGTCTAAAAGCCTAATATAAGCAGGATCCCAAAGCTAGAGAACACATGAGCCAGAGTTAACAGAAAAGAACATGAAAAAAGTATATAAATGGGCTTATTTGAAAAGGAACCTTTAGAGTCATCATTTTTATCAGTTATCGTAGATTCTGTCACATGATTTATAAACTGATCACTGCATGACAAAATCACAGAGGAACATTTAGGGAAATAAAAGAATGCATGGATAGTGAAAATTACTAAGCCTAATGTATAAAAGTCATTTAAAAGTGCACTTAATGATATTGCCATATTGCTGGCCAACAATGATAGAATCGTGATACACATATTAAATATGTGTATACTAAGGACTCTCCATCATAATATTGAAAAATTCTATAATAATAAGTGACTAATCTAAAATCTTAATTATACCACAGTAAAGAAAATTATAAGCAGCAATCTATTGGAAAGCTCTAACTAAAATCAGTGTATTTTACAAAGATGTTGAATGTTTTTACTATAATTGTCTTGCTTGAAATAAAAACTTTTGATGCAAATCATTACTTGTAACTTGAAAAACCTCTAATTTTACTTCTTAATTTTAATTAACAATTGTTAATAGTTTAAATAAACCATATTGCATCATTTTGGTGATTGTATTTTATAGTGGTTTCGTAATTATAAAGACTTATGTGAGTCTGTTCAATTCTTATTCAGGACATAATTTCTTAAACTTCGTATCTAATGTGAAGCTATTAAAAGTAAATTTCCGTATCTTGCCTATTAATTCAGCAAATCTGGAATCTGACCCCAAAACATCACATTATTTTCTCCTGTGTCCTAGGAAACTATGTGCATATTTTCCACAAACTTCACTTTGCTCAAACAAGGAGTTATGTTACCACGTCCCTATGTGACAACTCAGGTTTCCTTAGACCCTGGCCTTTGGAGAAAGCCCTGTGATGAGAAAATCCATCCTGTAGGCCTGCACAAAGGAAACCTCATCTTCTGGGCCTCCATCCCTTCCTTGGTCTTCAGTGTTATCATTTGATGCATTGAGGCAGACCTATGCTCATGCTGAATAAGTCTTTCTTTTCCATGTCCATGAGGCTTGCTGGTTAAATCAACAAACACTGTGAACTGATTTCTTTTTGTTTTTCTATAGTAGTTTATTGAGGAAGCTTTAAAGTTCCCCTTAACTTGACTAAATGTCAGTGACCCTGGGCCCTTGACATCCTTGTTTCAGAGTATTTATCTTAGAAAACACCACTGTAAATCCTTTCTTTTCCTCTCTTCAATACAATTTTTCAAAAGCCATCTTGCTGGGTTTGTAATCAAAGAGTGTCTTTCCTCAAGGCTAAAGTTTACAAGTGAAGTCATAAAAAGGTAAAAGAAGATTTAAATGACATGCTACATAATCACTTTGGATGAAGTAAAATTAAATTGTTTAAAAGACATGCTTTTTAAAAGGAAAAAAAATACCTCAAATTCTATCATGAGAAGAGAGAGCTACACTTCATTTCAGTATGCTTTCTATGACAGATTTGTGAATGCCCATGTCTTGGGATCAGTGCATGGCTCTGTGGGCTCCTGAGCATTCAGCAGGCCTTTGTCAGACTTCTCAGTCTGGGTCTCCAAATGCTAGGAGGTATAGAAGTTATTTCACTTTCTCCCACTTCCTCTTTGTCCTCTTCCTCTTTATTCTCTTTCTTCTCCTTCTCTTTCTCTAGCTTCCTTCTCTGAGTGACTTTTGATTTTCATGCTTTGAAATGCAATCCTGCCATAAATCATAGCATTATTAGTTGATATTCCATTTGTATTCATTACTTTATTGCTAAATAGAATTGGTAATAGTAGAAGTGGTTCTTAATAGTACGGAATAGGCAGAGTTCTCAGCAATTTATATTTCATTTTCTTTAAAGTCTGCAATAAATTCCATGGTGATGCAGGAGCAGGTGATTCACACACAGTCCTTTACTGTGTACCTGTGCTGAGGCGGTTGGGCTGGCTCAGTCACTCAGGACTGCTCTAACAGAATGCCCATCAATAAGATGCATCAAACAGCAAAACTTAGTTTCTACAGTGCTAGAGACTGGAAATCAGAGATTAAAGTGCCTTTCGGTTGGACTCTTGATGAGAACCCTCTTTTTTGTGGATGTCCTTAATATTTGCATGAAGAGGAAGGAGGAGAGAGAGGAAGAACCTTAGGTTTTTTCCTTTTGTCGTAAACATTAATCTCATTGCAGGAGCTTCACCCTTACAGCCTCATCCAAACCTAATTACTTCCTACAGATTGTATCTTGCAAACACCATCACATTGCGGATTAAGATTTCAGTATAAGAATTTGGGTAGGGGGCACAAATAAACTACATTGGACTGAACATTCTTGGTCTGAGAGTTAAGACTTATTCTCAGACTTTCTTATTAAATAATAAAGGTGATTAATTTGCATCTAATATTAGGTATTATAGATGCCAGGAAAACCAGTCTATAAATATGTACATGATATTATAAAAGCATTCAGCCAAATCTGACTTGAGGTAACTTTAAATCAGAAAGAGAACAACGTACATATAAAACACAAGGACTTAAAATAAAAACAGTGGTTAACACAAAACTGAGCCTGTAAATTCCACCATCTGTCTGGTTATATTTCATCTAGTCAACTTCTGTCAGGTGAAGGGGCCTTTCAGATTACCCCAAATGTCTCCAGATTTAGAAGTCCCAACCTCTAATTCTCAGACATTTTCAGATAAATTGGCTTATCTATCAAAATGTAATTTTAAAAAAGGTAAAGTATCAGACAACTAGTCGACTGTTGATTGCTTGTCTTTAATCTGAAAAGACAGTGAGTGATTACTCTGGTCTCTGGGAACTCTCAGGTGCTGGTGAAAGACGGCATTTGATCTGCAGTCCTGTGTTCTCTTGAACATACTCTGCTCCTGCTACTTTTAACTGTAAATTGAGTCTGAGCAGGATGGAAAGAATGTTGATCAAATATGCATCTAACTTTTGAGCCTAATTCTTAGATTCACAGCCTTCAAATTTTAATTTTAAGAAGTATTTTATTTTCCTATTTCATAATTATGTTTTTTTCCTATAACAGTTTCCTATATCAGTGTATATTGATGTCTGATTCATTAGGCTGAGAAAAAATGTATGAGGAATTTATTAGTGTCCAGAGGAAAACATTTGAAGAATTTAGAGATGGATGAAAATAGTGTGGATACTGTTTTGATACATTTTGCCATTATAAATAAAATACCATTGATAATATATTTTGGTGAAATTGCATCAAAATGTATACAAGGAATCAAATGTGTATAATAAAAATTTGTATTCAGTTAATTGAAGTCATAGGATACAGGATAAAAAGTATTTCATATTTCAATAAATATGGATATAATATTTTTCACGGTGAATGTGCTAACAGAGGGAAAAAGTGGTTTATATTTGTGATCCATTAACTTTGTAATTAACTGAAATATTTCTAGATTTTGCTTATACTTTTAATGTATCGTCATCAGAGCTGTTGGAAGACTTTACTCTTCATTTCATTGATATTGTGCAAATTTTTAAATATGAATATTTACTGGTATATTTTTAAATTTTCTAAATATGGTAAGAAGCTAAACTGTAGATTATTTTAGTCATTGTAACATAAGGCATTAAAAAGGTACAAAAAAGCATAAAACCTGATCAATTGGTTTATTTAAAAAAAACTTATACTGCTCACAAATGTAATAGTTCCTATGTTATTTCTTATTAACTTTAATGTGATTTTAAGAGATGACTTTGCTAGTGGTTAGGATTTTCGCCTTATTCTACTGTTTCTCACAAGGAACAGGCTTTCACCTCCCCAGAGGACATTTGTCAATGTCAGGAGACATTTTTGTCATGGCTGATGAGCGTCATCACTGGCATCTAATGAGTTGAGACTCGAGATTGGGGATTTTGGTAAACTTTACATTGCACATTCCTTGTTCATTTTAAATTTAAAAAGAAGAAGAAGAAGAAAGGAAGATATTCCAAAAATATAATAAAATAAATTATTGATGACAAAACATCGGTATAGCTGAGTTGAAAACTCCTGCTCTAAACAAAAATTAAATCTTTAACTTTAAAGCATTCTACTATGAAAGGCAAATAGACCTGGACACAAGTCTGGGGAGCCCGTAAGCTGTTGCCCATTTTGCATGTGCATTGTCTGCATCAACAACTGACAGGGACTTGACCCATCAGGGAAAAAGCTCCTCCCACTCTGCAGCACCCTTTCCTCAAACTGTAGTCATCAAGCACGCTTATACCTGATGCTCATACACCTGATGCGTAGAATAATTGCTTAGCTTGGGCACAGTCCAAATTGCTCCCCGACAAAATCCTGAGATAAACACATAGCTGTTTTGTTTAACCATAGTGATTTGGATTTTTTGCTCTGATAGAAAAAGCCAAACCTAGCAGATAAATTATAAATTTACAAGTTAAAATTACATTTATGTTTAGGTTTTAGGGTTCTTGAATAAAAAGTTAGATGCCTTTGCCAATACACTAACTAGGAAAGTCTACCTGTTGATATTGCCACCAGCAGACCTGATTAGTTCTCTTACTCTTTCATTGGAAAGCAAGTTATATGTATGACCACACAAGACTCTGCAAATACAGGCCAATACACGAAGGATATTATCAAGGGTAAAACAGGACGCCAGTAGTGTTCAGGTTAAAACTAAACTAAAGTCAGAAGACTGATTATAACAAAACTTCCAGCGTATACTTTTGATGCTACTTATTATTTTGCACTACTTGGCACAGTCTTCTGTATTGCAACTATAAATCAGTCATAGCAAAATATTTAATGATGCATAAATGGTAAGATTTCACATGCATTACCATTCTTTAGCCAATGTTGGGTCCCTGAAATACTGGAGCAAATATGGTCATCCATCACTGCAGAACACATGGTTTGAAATGCACCTTTTTTACATTTTTTCATATAAAATTATTTCACTTACAGTAAAACAGATAGCAAGTAGAATATTAACACACATTTATATGCATACAGATAAACCCGTCTTCTTACCTTTCATTAAAATTCATAGTTGTTTAATTATGAAGTTTTCCTTTTTCTTCCCCATTTCTTCCTTTCCAATTTACTTGCAAAAATCCAGTTTAAAAAAAAAAAAAAACTAAGCAATATTTTTTTAAAATGATGGGAAAAATGTAACAGTATTATAGATATATTTAGAAAAGATAATTTTTTAAAATAACTTGAATAAAATTCAGTATCAATATATTTCCTGAAAAGTTTGGTAACCTTAGTTTTTCTTTTTGCTTTAATTGAGTAAACTAAATAAATTTCATGCATATCCTTGATAGGTCGTATATAGAAAATGAAAGAATGGAACCATTATTAAACAGAGAACTAAACATGCTTATTTACCCCTAGTCCCTCCTGGAATTTAACTGAAATGATGGTAATTAAATATGAAAGTTACTAATCCACTAGGAACTCACAAAATTAAATCTGAGATTAGAGATTTAATTTGGAAAGACTCCATGTATATATACTGAATTGCTTCTAATGCTTACTCAAAACTCTTTTCCTTTTCTGTACTTTCATACAAACCCTACATAAAATATACCAAAAAAACTACTTGGCTTCAGTTTCACATATCTGTTCTTCCATCCTACTTATCAAGGCCCAAAGCAATATTATCTTTCACTTAGAAGTTTACAACAGCTTCATTATTTCTCTTCATTATTTTACAATAGCTAATTATTTCTCTTCTCATGCCCTTCCCTTAATCTCTTCCATAGAGGCAACAGTGATTCCAAATGATAATTGTATTATCTCAGTCATTTACCCCAAAATCCCCAATGTGAAAAAATTCTATTGGGCATTCCTAGTCCATCAATGAACAACTTCTATCTGTTAGTTTTGATGCATCTCTTTTATGGCCATACTTAGAAAAGTTCCCATGATTAAACTTTCCACAATAAATGAGTACCATATTTCTATACTAACTTCTGTTATTCCCACAGCAATCAGCCTTGAGAAAAGGCCATTCTTATTTCTCTGGTCTTATTGTCAGTCCACTGGTTATTTCAACAAAATTTTACAGAGCTAAGCTCATTGGACTTAGAATGAAGCACATCTGCACTAGCCCAACATTCATAGGTTTTCCTCCAAACCTCAACTCTGAATCTAAAATTTCTTTATTTCTGCATATGAATCTACATTATCACAGATTGATACAGTGGAAAATCTTACTATCATAGGAGAATGAGAAACAACTACGATTGCGGATGACCTTAAACACAACTTACTATTATTATAGATTGAATGTTGTTGCCTCAAAATTCACAATGTTAAGTGTTAATCCTCAGTATCTCAGAATGCAACTATCCTTAAAATAGTAAGTACATTTAGATGAAGGGTTTTGTGCAGGGCCAGTTGTTGTGTTATAGGTATCACTGCAAGAGGAGATTAGGACGCAGATACAAGACATATTAGGAGACAAAACAATAAACAGTAGAATTAGTAATCTTGAAGTTGAGGAGAGAGGCCTCTGAGAAACTAAACCTGTTAATACCTTGCATCTTAAATTTCACATCTATGAGAAAATACATTTATGCTACTAGAATTGCTCGGTCTGGAGTATTTTGTTATACAGTCCTAGCATAGCAATGGACTTAACCTTTGATTTTATAGAGCTTAGTATAATGCATATAAGTAGGAGAAACAGTAAATCATTTGATTTGATTTTGATTAAAGTAAATCATACTTCCTTCAGGTGTGAGATTTAAAGTTATTGGAAATATTCTTTTCTCTTAATTTATTTCTTGATATTTCTTGATGTGACACCTTATTAGTCTCTTCCTTCCTTTAACTTGCAACTGGTTTAACTGGTAATTATTGGTTAAGTAAACAAAGGCATATTAAAATGATAACTGCAGACAAATTATCAACCAAAACCTCAAAATTCTTAATGAATCACATATGATTAAATTTGGTAGTAACTTCATTTCCAATATGCTACATGTGCCATATGGTACTGTCAATTTTAACAGAATATAGATTGACAGTCTAAAAGAAATATATTATGAGAGTATTTCCTTATATAACTCATATTATGGACTATATAGAGAAATATTGATCTCTTATTTACGTTAATGTGGCTTGTTTGATATTTCATTTCAGCTATATTTCTGTGTTATTTGGGATCTGACTATTGTGTATTAGCTAAGTTTTATTAATAGCCACAGAATAGATACCAGAACACATAGGCCAAGAAAATTCCATCAACTTTTTGTTTTTTTGGTAGAAAAGTGGTAGATGGTTGTGCAAGTTGTCTGCAATGACTTGAGCCCATTAAAGAACTCTGATGTAGCTGGAGCTCCTTTATACGTGGAGCTAATGCGAGGAAAGAAATGCACAGCACAGAGAACCAGGGAACCTGTGGTACATTGGCCTGAATTTTCATTATGGGGGGATTGCAGTCTTTCACAAAGTCATTCATATAGCCTATTTGAACATTATAGTATGGCAACTGATTCCATAAATGAGTCTTTCCCATTTGAATTTCAGTCTTGTGTCAATAAGTTCATCTTAACTTGCCTCTATAAAGAACTTTATAATACATACAGTAACTCAACTTGTCTACAGGACACTTATTTCTTCATGTTAAGTAATTAAGAATAGAGACAATGGATGATCTCAGACAAATCAGTTTAGGAAACCATGTCTCATTAAAATTGATATTTTGCCCTTAAAATTTTAAGAAATTTTAATGCATAAATGGTAATATTGAAACAGATTTTCCAAATTTTTTTTGATTTTAAAACTCTACAGTGAGAAAATGACAGCTTTTTCTATTATATGCATGCAAATGAAATTACTGAATAAAACAGGACAGTTTTATGCACTCGGATACCAGAATTATAGCATTGCTTTGTACTGTGAAGAAGAAATGTGCACCAAAGAATGACTCAGATTTGGATGGAAAATAAAACCTTGAGAGTTTGTATTAATAAATCCAGAGTTGATATTGAGGAGATCTTTTTACTTTACACACAATTGGAAATGTTCAGTTTTGTGTTAGAGTGACCAGTATTAGAATTTTCTATTAGAAATGTGTCCTTAAAACAATTAATCATTTCTATTTCCTACACATTACATGATTTTATTTTTGTAGCAAGTTGATTGATATATAATTTTATAATATTTTATCCTCCATTGTTCCATTTAACACAAGTTGTACGTGACTGAATGAATAGAACCCTAGAAAGGTGATTGGCTCTTGGGAGTGCTGTACTTCTCAGTGGGTTAATCCAGATGTTTATCACGGAATGCACTCCTAAAACATGCAGCCCAGTTAGAGAGCTGGTTACTAGGGGCTTGCTATGGAAGATATATTTCTCCCTGGCATCATTCTCTTGTTCTTGGTTTCCCAATCATTATGAAATATGCAACTTTACTTTACCGTAGCCTTCTGTAGCTTCTTCCTTGGAGACAGCCAAAACTGAACTCAGCCCTCTAAACTGTGAGCCAAATTAAAACTCTCAGGGGCCAAGATAGAACTCAGGGGCATAAGCACCAGTCTAGCAAGTGCAAGGTCCTGAGTTTGGTTTTGGTACTATATATATAATTACACTTGTCCTCCTTTATGTTCTGAGTGTTAGGTACTTTTTTCCAGTAGTAGGGAATAGGACCAATACATGTTGCCAGGGAAATCTTATATTTGTTAGTTATTATTATCCGTTTCCCTGCCCACACATTCACAGAATACTTTTCTTTCATTCAGGTTTGGGAAACCATGCTACAAATCTACTCTTTCCACAAAAGAAGAACACTTGATAGAAATGACATCATATACTTCATGATTTCCTTTTATAAAGCACGATGCCTTCAAGTTTTGATCTTGTAGAAAATCTTTTTCACAGTTTATGTTTGAATAATGTTCCAGCAGTTCAGAGCACTGATCTCAGCTCCTCAGCCTCCACACTGTCTACCTGGACTGTGTTGTTCCCTTGATCTACAGTCCATAAGGTGTCTGCAATCAGAGCACCAACACTATTGGAATTACCTGATTTTCTTCCTTTAAAAGCTCATGAGCATTGTCTCCTCTAGTTTATTTTCTAGAAGAAAAAAAAAAAAAAGATTGACGCACTTCTTAATTTTGTAAGTTTTGGGGTTTTTATTTGTGCATGTGTGAGGTCAGAGATCAGATAACATCAGTTACATGCTATGGCTGGCGGCATATAGCTACATGTTCCTCCTTAAAAAAAAAAACATAACAAAACAAAATGCAAATTGAAAATTGGTATCTCTTTTGTTAATTGCTCTTTTATTTAGTTTAAGATTTCTAGTTCATGAATTTCAGCTTTATTCTGCTGGATTTTACTCTACTTTTAGGAAATGTACCCTTTTTTTTTTAGAGTGTTCTATCTAAAACTCCCAGTTTTTCTAGAACCAAGTTCCTTTCCAACTTTTTCCAATTTTCCATTGACGAGAGACAATGTGTAATTTGAATTTTTAAGATTTTATTATCATCTCCCAAGTAGATTCGGTGATTAATCAAACACTAAACCTATCTTCTGATCGTTACTGATTTAAATATCTTTCTGATTCAGTTGATTTCTTAGGAGATTTCTGGACTTTAGGATTTTATTTTTCCTGGAAAGATCACTGTGTTTCCAAACGTCTCTTATCTTCTTCTTTTTTTAAATTTTTTTATCGGTACCGGGGATCGAACTCAGGACTGCCTGCTTGCAAGGCAGGTGCTTATGCTGCTAGCTAAATCCCAGCCCCTTATCTTCTTGACTTACTGTTGTAATACTTTAAGTTTCAACTTTCAAATTTTCCTCTATTTTACGCTTTCTTCTCTTTTTTTCATCAGATATGTCTCCATCTATCGGAAAGCAAGTCCTTTTACTTGTCAGCAGATTTTAATTCTTATCTTCTCTAGAAAATCTTTACCCCTCTTCTGTCTTCCTCGATATATCCTCTCTTAAAAATAAAACCATATCTGCTCTTCCAGAGTAAATTGAAAATAAATTCTTTGAGTCTGAACTATTTGATTAACTTTTAAGCTTATGTAAATAAAAAATCTTTAAAGAAAAGTCTGGAATCATTATTTCTATATTTTTTCTGAAATATTAACATTGATACATCACAAAATGCTGTACTCACCCTCTCACTACAAACTTTAACACATGCATTTCTCAACAATTATTGTCTTTATTGCCTCCAGGCAATCAATGGCCATTTTTGAGTTTTTATATTTTTCTTGAGTATTTAATCTTTTGCTTATTTATGACATTGCTTTATTCCTTGGCCTTTAAGGTATGCATTCCTCCAGTTTTGTTATTTCTTATACCTGTGTTTTCTTATTAACCTTATGGACATTTTTCTCCTTCGTTGCAACATTGTTTTCTTATTCCAGTGTATGCCCCCTGGGGTTTACCTTTCTTCGATCTTTATTCTCTTTATAATTCTCTTTACAAATTCTCTTCACAATTTGTCTCAAATATTTGATCATAATATCTGCATGAAGATAACTCTTGAAGGTAACAAGAGATATATATGTCTAAATTATTTTCTCTAGTTGTATGAGTCAGTTCATAGCCTGTTGTAGATAATGACCTGAATACAAAGTAGCAGACGGAGAAGTCATTTTGTTTACTGTCAAGCTGAATCTTGGGAGATTCATCAGTATTACTCTGCACTGAGTTTTCCATGGTAAAAGTAATATGTGAAAGTTCTCAAACCAGAAAAGTTATATATGGCTTGTCCTCTAAGATACATATCATGGGGTCAAACAGAGAGCCACACATCATAAAATTCTGATTTTATTTCAAGAGCATTGAGCAGACATTACAGGATTCTAAAACAAGGGACAACAGTGATCAGACTCTGATTTTTAAAATAATACTCCAGTTTTTCTATAAGGAATGGGTTGGAGAAGAATGAGATTGATATCAAAATATCATTTAGTGATGTACCATAATGGTTCATGTGGAGGACACAGTGGATTATATGGATAAAAAATAAATGATAATTACTTTTATATGAATACATTTACACATGTCATGACAAATGGCTTTAAGGCTACAATCACTGTTCATATTTCTTGACTTTGTGGGGGTGACACCTTCATGGACAGGAGTCAAGTTTAGTTTGGATTCATATATACCATAATGTCTAATTCACTTTCTCCCTTTTCAACAATTATGATTTGGTGTTACTAATCTCTACTAGGTTTAGTTTTGTTCCCCCTTTCTATGTTGAATAATGTACCACTTGTGGAGCTATGGTGAAAACTAAACTGTGCAATTTTATGCTTATGAATCTTGTAACGAATACTCTGACATGTAGTAAACCCTCAATAAATATGCTCTTTAGTTACTAATCTTTGTATATCCTATAGGTGATCCTGGTACCCATATTAACCAAATAGTTCTACATCTTGGTGTCTGATAAATTTCATTTTTCAAAACCACAGATAAGATCTTTATTTATTATTTTGGCACAAGAATCTAACTCAGGATCTCGTGCTTACTAGGCAGGTGCTGTGATGCTGAGATGAATCCCCAGCACCAAATGAGATCTTTAAATAAGGTTACAGATGATCTTCAACATTCTTAGAAAATTACAAACATTCACAACCATCCATAGGAAGACTGACAGTACAGCTCAGTAACACAAGTACCTGCCTGGCTAGCACAAAGTCCTGAGCTTCATTCCCAGTGCCAAACAAACAAACTATAAACAGAGCCACTCATGAGAATAATAAAATATTGAAAATAAATATTTTTTCTTCAATATTTAAATTATGTAAGCCTTAAATATGTCATTGTTGGTTGACCAACCCTTCCTTCCAAGGTACAAATGGTAAGCCTTTATTTTTTGAATTAAAAATGCAGTCCCAGGGACTTAATTAGTAGGCTCAAAATTGATGTCACAATTTATTTAATTTTGATTTTTGTGTTAGGATTTTGTTCATCTTCACCAAACTTTTTTATCCAAACTTTTGTTTCTCCCCTCACATAATCCCTTTCCATTATAATAAATTCCTGGAAACCAAGAAAGATTAAATAGAAATAGGAAGGAGAAAACAGGAAGAAAGAGGAGGAGAAGGAAGAGGAGGAGGAAGAGGAGGAGGAGGAGGAGCTGGAGAGGAGGGGATGTAAAGAAGGAAGGCCAGTAGGAGGGATGTTTGGATCGATAGTGAGCCTTAATATAATCACCCACAGCTACCAGGTGTTTATCAAGTCTATAACCTCATACTTCAAGAAAACCATATCCTCAGCAGTTACTATCGGGTTTATCCATTAAAATTATTTATAAATTAATTAATAATGAAATGTTACGTAGAAAAATATAGGAAAGCTATTCAGAATAGCAGTCATAAAAGATGCTTAGAGTCCATTAAATCTTTGGAAATGCTTTCATACACAGGATATCTATTCCATTTTACAGCCAAGGAGTTATGCTGTCACTGTTAGTTGTCTGACAGAGAGAAAACACACTTAGATGAAGACAAATACCTTGTTAATATCGTCTGTTTGACAAACTGAATATAAATGTCTAATCTTGACATTATATCTTGCAA
The DNA here is from genome assembly GCF_034190915.1 of Cavia porcellus. Taxonomy (NCBI): domain Eukaryota; kingdom Metazoa; phylum Chordata; class Mammalia; order Rodentia; family Caviidae; genus Cavia; species Cavia porcellus. Next base: position 40,073,593 of record NW_026947513.1, on the reverse strand, counting down.
CTTTGTATCATTTCCAAAATATAGCACTGATATTATCATTAAGGATACAAAACTTCCTTAAAACATTAATAGACTCTCTTCAGTAACTCTTCCATTTTAACACAGTTCTGCTGTTGAAAAAAATCACCTTGGTAACTGTGTTTTCAATGCCTGCTGGAGAAGGGCTGCACAGTTGTTCTGAAAATAATAAAAACCATCCTAATTCTTATTAAAAATTAAATCTTATAATAATTTGGAGTAAACCATTCATAGTAATGACCCAGGGACTCTGTTTTCTTGAGTGCCCTGTGTCCTACATTTATATGCATGAAGAAACGTGGTGAGATGCTATTTTAAAATTCTTTATTAGATGTTGGAGGTATAGCTCATAATAACATCTGGCTGGCAAGCACAAGGTCCTGCGTTCAATTTCTGGTTTCAGAAAAATATTCCTCATTATCTTGATTTAAATACAAACACCTAAAGAAGAGAAAAGCTATGTGTGCACACATGTACGTGTAAATATGTTTCCAGACCTCATTTTAAGGTAAGGGATTGTGAGGGGGCCTCAGGTAGTCCTCGGGGATCACTTGGGTGTGGCAAATGAGCCTGCTGTGAATGTAGTTTTATTTTTTGTTTTAGGTTGTTCAAGGCTGTGTTAGGGAGATGTTCCTACACATAAATATTCTCAGATCTTTTCATCATCTTATTATGGTTAATAAATTTAGAACTTTAATAGCTGGCATAACTCGGAAAATACAGTATTCCCACCACAGTGTGCTTGACATGGATTCTCATTTCTTATCTGCTTCTCTATGACGTAGGCATCTAAGCTTTGCCTCAATTTTATATACCCATTAAGTGACAATTTACAAATTTCAAATGAAACCATCAATTTCCAGTACCTAGTTAGGTAACTGTCACAGTAGCTGGAAAGTCTATTTGGAGATTGTATTTTCAAAGTCTAACACAGTAGCTGATCTATTATTTTGAAGTTTGGGAAAATTTGAATTGTCTCTTTAGCACTTTAGTGTCATTGGCTGTCTCTTAAAGATTCCTTGCAAGACCAGACTGCATATATGTTTGATGGTGAAGATCCAAGAACTATTAAGGAAAGAAGAAACATTTCACAACTTTATATTGAATAATTTCCAGGAAATGTATCGTCTCTGCAATTCTTATCTCTGGAAGTAAGCTTTCTCAGTACTTTTTCCTTAGAGGAGCTAAAATCTCTGGTGGAAAAGTTTCTAGATGCCATAGGTGTGAAGACACTGAGTGTCGGGGGTATGGTGAAGATCAACCAGTCGTTTCAGGGTGTGGTGAGGCGTGGAACAAACATTGCCAAGTTCCTGTTCTGGTTGGTGGCACAGTGGTAGCATGAACTGGATTCAGAAAGATCTAGGATGTAATCCTTGCTCTGAACTAATTGATGGAAATATCTTAAAACTGTCACTGCTTTTCTGATGCTCAGTTTCCTCACAAATGGGGTGAGGACTATAGTCTTGAGTTTGGGAAGTGTTAATAAGGAACACCACTAGCATCCGACAGTGAGTTATTGTTATTGCTGACATGGTCATTTTGGGTTGGAATGTGTCCCCTTAAACAATATGCTGGAGCCCTAACCCCAAGACTTAAGAATACCACAGCATTAGGATACAAGATGTTTGTGGTTGTGATGCGTTGAAAGTTATTAAAATGGGCCCTAATTCAGTGTAATCTGCATCCTTATGACAGAATAGACACAGACACAAGATAGAAAGCCACATGAAGACTGAGATCTGCATTCTGTGTCCACAAGTCATGGAACACCAAATGTCACAAGCTGCTCATGAAGCCACAAAAAGACATGGATGGGAAGATTCTTCTACACGGTTACAGAAGAGACACTGACACTGTTGTTTTGAACTTGTAGCTACCAGAGCTGAGAGAGAATGTATTTCTGTGGTGTTAAGCCCTTCAGTTTGTGTTACTCTGCTACAGTAGCCACAGGGAACTGACAGGGTCATTATTTTCATCTTTATCTGAGCAGCATTGCGGCTGCTGATGGCGGCTGAGGGCCTTTGCCTTAAATGGATGGTATTTCAACTGCTTCCACAGGCGTCCAGAGGGGCAAATTCCTGCCATGTCAGATTTGTGGATTTCCAGGTGTTTCAAAATAATTTGATCTTTCCATGAGACTATAAAGAAAAGATGGGTTTAGAAATATGTGGGTTTTGCTTCCTCAAAATGTGATATTAAAATGGAGTGAACTTTAAATCTTTGCTGTTTCTACAGCATTCTAATTAAAATATCTGTCTTTGCACACTAGGAAGGAAATTCCTGATTAAATCATCATGCTCACGAAAAAACGGTTTTGATGTTCGTGTGCATCCTGTTTAGACTTAGAAAAACTGCTACCTTAAATATTAATTGATTAAGTCATAGATTCTGTTATTTACAGTATCAACACAATTGTTCATCATTTATTAGTATTATTTATGTAATATTGAAAGCCAATATATAGAAAAGGCATAAAACCATCAATGTGCACACGTAAACAAATAATAAAAGTCCAAAAACACTAAAAAATATCTTCTGTGGATTTCCACAAGGAAGCATTCAAGTCTTACTTAACCTCATTTGATTGTAATGTGGCCCAGAAGAAAATGGGACAGGCTTTTAAATGGCACCTATTTAAAACAGCATATGAATGAAACATGCAAAATGAATCTCAGGGGAGGACAACTTAATAAGACTATAAATTTCTCAATATAAATTTAAATGAAATGCCTTGCAAGATCGCGAGGGATTGCTGGCTAGCCTGTGGCTATCAGAGCAACGTTGGAAAGGTCCCATGATAACAAGTGTTCTGAGAAAGAAAGGTTTTCTTTAAAAGGGAGATGATATGTGGAGAAATTAATCTCAGCTAGAAAACCAAAAAGGGTCGAATTTAATGGGTTTTTGATAACCTTTATGTATATATGTGGTATTACCTGCCTTGAAGAACATTTGCTTTGTGTAATGGGCTTTGATATAAGTTACAGCCCTCACTCATTTTTGAGTAATAAGTGGTGTACTTTCCTAACCAGCCAGAACTGATATGATGTGTGTCAAATCAGAAAATATTTCATTTCATATAAAAATGAAACACTTTCATCAAAAACAGTTTCCTTTCAAAGAAATACTTGCAGCACACATTTTTGACATGCATTTGGGGGGAGATTTCCATTTTTATTATCACAGAAAGTCACTCCAGGGTGTGCTGAGGTCCTGCTGAATGCTTGTGTGGGTCCCCGGGAAGGTGCACATGTTTCCCTGTGCAATCCAGCTCGACATTCATCACTCCCAACATCGCAGAGCAAGGCATTTTTTTTTCTCTTAGATTGGAAGCACTACACACACACACACACGTTTCAAACCTGAGGTAAATATCAGAGTAAGAAGAAAATAAAATTAGAGGACATGGAAATGAATCTCATTCTCAGTGCCTTGTTTCTATTACCTAACTTAATTAAATTGTTACTAGATTGTGAGACTGTGTTTGGCTAACAGACAGGAAAGGAAACACGTTTCAGTTTTCCATTCTCAGCTTAGTAGCGCAGGACCTCCTGGTAAGTCCGAATTTCTGAGTTGTATTCTCAGTACAAACAAACAAACAATCAGAAAACAAACACAAAACAAAACAAAAAATCTTGGTTATAAGTTTTTCTTACTTTCCTCTTACAGTTGAGACAATATGTGATGCCCCAAATTAAGGAAAGCAAGAAAGATTTATTTAGCTCACAGTTTGTGGAGGTTTCAGTCCATAATCAGCTGTTTCCAAGGAAGGGTGGTGTGGCACAGGGGCACTAGTTCAGGGTGGCAGAAAACAGTAAAAGCAACAAAATCCAAAAGTGGAGAGAACAAGCGTCTTTTCCTCCCTTATGTCATAAGCAGGCTACTGGGCCCAGGGAAGATGCAGTGCTAACACCTTTTCCATGCCCTCCTCTTTCACAGACTCAGGATGTTTGCCAGGTGAGGACCTGGCTCCTTATGAGTCACTTGGTTAAACTTCTAAACTTCTAAGTTGACACAATGAACTAGTATAACATCCTGAACCTTAAACAACCACCTGAGGACATTTACTCTACACCCCAGGCTGCAGAACTTTCCAGTTACTTGATTAAGCTTCTAAACATCTCAAGTTGATGCAATGCATCAACCATTACAAAATGTAAAATAAAAATTGAATGAAGAAATAAATTCATTGAAGTTCTAGAAAAACTAAGACTTACCATTACCTGCAAATTGATTATATTTGGCAGGAAAACTTTTGCCTTCAATGTCCATTTGTTTGACCTGAATGAATTTTGTGAAGATGGATTCAGACATTGATTGAGGATGTGGCAACCTTTATCCGTGTGTGCAGTAGACTCTGGCTAAAGACCCAGAGGGACTCAGGCAAGATTCTGTCTCCTTTGCACTCCCCTAAATTAACTGACAAATGTTCTTCATAGTATCCAGCCAAATGGCTAATAATACTATCAGTAAAAAGTGAGAACTAAAAATACCCACACATGACAAACTAATTTTTAGGTCCTGGACACTATACTATTATGAGTGTCTTACACTTCTCAGTTTATGTAACTGTTAGAATAATCCTGAAGTACATTACTAATATTGTCATTTTGCATGCCTTGATGCATTAAAATGCAGAGAAACTAGACAAATTTTCAAAAATAGTAGTTTATAGGATTATTTCCAAAAGATGAAATATATTTCCAAAAGATGAGAAGTATAAAACAAAAAGTGGCCTGAGAACACGGAGAGAGATGGCTGGCAGCCCCCACTGCTGTCGTCCAGCAATCTCTCTGGTGGACACGTGGCGTGGAGGTATATAAGTAGCCTCGATTTGGGGTGGAACCTAAGGCAGGCATTAGGGATGCACAGGTAGCCCATTGGTCCTAGGTTTCGCACCATAGGTAAATTCCCAGGGGTGGGAAGATGGCGTCACATGTAAATTCCTAGGGGCAGGCGAGATAGGGGCTTCCTGCTTCCAGTTGAGGCTTTCCTGGCTACAGTGTGCTGTCTGGGCCAAAACCCTTTCATATCCCGTCTTATGATTATTATTATGAAAAGGGGCAAAGATTTCTCTCTTTAACTACTTCCTGCTGGCAGAGGGCGCTGTACTGGGATCTAGGGGAGTTGACGGGATGAAGGTTGATTCCCAAGTAGAAGCTGGTGCCAGGTGTTTTAGCCAGGACAACTTCACTGGTGAATGCATGTATGTTAAACTGGAAAAACAAAGAGACAAGATGTTATGAGGAGACATGGCACTGTCATATTTAAAGACCCAGATGAGGTAGAGGGAAAGGTTCCTTTGATTTAGACATGTTCCATGGTAAGGCATAATTCTGAAAATTAAGTGTGAGGTTAAGGGAAATGATGTTGAGTGGTGATTACTCCCCCATCTGAAAGCATAAAAGTTAAGAGGGTAGGTATATAAAACTTGTCTCCAGTCCAGGAGTTGAACTGGAAAAAATTGGGGGAGCAGAGAAGGTGGTGGCTATACCAGTATAGGGAAGGTAAGGGCTTAGGTTTTCAGGGATGTCACGTTTAACCAGATAGCTGAGGGTAGAAAGAACTGTGACTGTTATCATATAGAACATTATGAAGATTATCTTACACATGATGTGGGAGTCTTTAGGAAAGACTGTCAAGAGTCCTGCTGTAAAAATGATCATTAATAGAACATAAGAAATTAGGAACCAAAGTGGATAACAAAACATGACTTAGTCTGTTAACTGTGGCTGCAAGGCCTTCATGAAATGGAGATGGGTGGGCAACAGAAGATGAGATGAGCACTCAGAATGATGAGATTTAGGGCTGGGAGGGCACCTCTTAGTCTGAGTGATGTGAAACCAGGATGGCAGTCTAGCAACTTTGATTTAGGCATGGGTCACTGTAACCTGGTTGTATCAGCAGTTTACCTGATTGTGGGAAGGGCTTTTATGTCTCCTGAAAAAGTATAAACAAAGTGAGAAGACAAAATGTATCTGTCAGTCTTGACCAGGGTTGTCTGACAAATTGGTGAATAAGAAAGGAAGGGGATGGTCTTATATCACTGAGGAGAGGTTTACTAGCAATAACAGGTAGAATCTGTTGAGGCCTCAGTGTGTCTAAGTCAGCCTGCATAAAAGGCATTTTTAAGATTTAGGACTGGGACCTACACGAAATAGGCCCTGTTTATAAATGGCATATGTAGACCATCAATACCCTGTAATAGAGATTGAGGACTTAATATAGCAGCCTGAAAAATCAGGAAGACCTCTGTATATATGCTCTCTATGTCCACAAATATAGAGGATGTCTTACCTGAGACTTTAATGTGACTTGGAATCTGAGATGGACACCTTAAAGGGGGCTGTTGTTGACCTGAACCCCCTCAGTCTTTGGCAGCAACTTTTTTCAGTGATGAATCTGGCACTGTCAACATTTCTTGTGAGGGCTAGAAGTTAGGATGGCTTACCCACTCTCTGGTGGCTAGGACAGTCCAGTAGCCCTGGAGTAAGGTCTCAAAGAACACCAGGATGGAGCGATTTGTTAACCAATGTCTCCTGCTGCATTTGACTGTGGTTCATGGTGGGGGGGCCAGGCAGCTCCACCTTGTGTAGGTTTACCTGCCTCAGAACTCCAAGTGTCAAAAGTGCTAAAAATATGAAAAACCATATTAAGGTCTCTGTAAGGTCTGAAGATCAAGTTTTGCCCTTTTGTTTGGGATTTGGACTACAGTAGAATTAAGTAAGTATGCAGGAATTTAATATTGGCATTTTAGATTAGGGAGCAGGCTTTATCTGGATGGCATATCACTTTTAGGGTGTTGTGTGGAATTACATATTTAACAAGGTTTTGACTGATAAACAAGGCTGGTAAAATTATCAGGTGGCCAATAACCTTGATTAAATGGTTTGAAAATTGTAATAAAAAAATGGCATCTTTTGAAGGGAGCCAAATTGTAAAAAAGCATGTCTGAGCTGAGTTGCTGAGCTGCTGTTTCGCAGCGCACCGGCAGAGCACGCCCAGGGTGGGGGTGGGGCGAGCATTGGGACATATCATGCAGGGGTGGGCTGGGACTGCCCCCGGAAATGCGTAAGGTGGCAACGACGATGGCATACAGGGGAGGGAGGGGATGGGACAGTGCATGAGGGAGGGACTGGGAGGCAGGCTGATGCAGTGTGTGAAGCTGGACCTGCTCACGGTGTGCGAGGATTAGAAAGCCAATTTAGGAACACAGCTGGGTTTTTATTAGCCTCCTGGATCTGTTTTAAAAGTTTGTTATAGTTAGTATGCTTGTCCTGCTGTGGCACAGCTATAGGCCCAAGGACAGTATCAGCGGTGTTTACCTTATGTCTGTGATCAGCTTCTTCTCGAGCTGCTTGTCACAGCTGATTCCACTCTTGTGAGCTGAGAGTGGTATTTAGAAACACATAAACATTCTTAAAATGTAAACCATAACAATTAGTAATAAATTTAAATTGCCTGATATAATTCTGTGAGTCAACAGAGAAGCTACCTAATTTATGAGTAATCAGAGATAGATCAGAAAGGGAAAAAGGCACATGGATGTTAACAAGTCCCTCGGGGCCAGCTTGCTCCTGAAGTGATAGCAGAGCCTGAGGAGAAGATTCCAGAGCAGAGGGCCATTGGGCAGCCAGCTGTCTGGTAGGCGCATGTGAGCAATCATCTGTAGAGGGCCTACAGAGCTGCTGCCGGTCACACTGAGAAACACAGGCAGATGGCATCTCACTGTGTGCTTTGCATCGGGAAAATTGCTGTTGGCAGCACGATGAAGCGTCATGTGCACTGCAACAGGGCGGCTGTTGCAGTTCACAAGAAGGGCCACAAAGGGGCTCCCATTGACAGTGAGACCTGAGCGAACATGGCGGCGCCCAGCCACGTGGCAGGGGGTTGTAACATGGCAACCGTTCCAGGTGCAAGCTGGAACAATCATGTGGCCTGCTGGAAGGACATATTGACCAAAACCTAGTATGGTGGGCGGGCGGTGAGAATGCTGTAGGGGATAGAGAATTCTCAGGAGAATAAGAAGTCAAAGACTGTGAAGAAACACTAACAGAGGGATTAGAGCTGCTGGGAGAGTTATGGGTCCCGGGAGACCGAGGGGAAGAGGATCACACAGAGGAAGAAAACAGTGAGGAACCATTTTGGGGGTAGGGAGGTGGTGGCCAGGAAACTCCCGGAGGGCAGGATGGAAAAGTTTGCATCACAGTAGAGTTAGCTAAAAGTATCTGAGCAGGAGCACAAGACTTAATGAGAGATGGGCGTGTTCTCAGACTAAGAAAGGCCTGAATATAAGGGAGTTCTAATAACTTGGCACCAGCCTGACAGAAGTCATACAAATTCCTGAGAATTCAGGTGTCAAATGTTCATTCCTTAGGCCAACGATTGCCGAAAAGCGGGTAGGTTGGCCAGACCTCCTGGCAGTAAAAAAGTTAATTGTTTAGTTTTTATGGTACTTTTAATTTTTAAAGTATGTAAATTGGAAATTAGGCATTGTAAAAGCATCTTTTGGGAGTTAGGAAATACATTTCCCAGCACTGATTTAGGCAAGAAATAAGCTGTGGTCCAGAACAAGCCGTTATTCATTTGTGGCACCACACAGCAGCTATGGCTCCAAAAATTCATATATTCCAGTCTTCCATGAGAGATTTACAAGTGGAGCCCACGTGGGTCAGTAACAGTTTTGCTGGTGAAAGCACGAGGCTTTAAGGGAAGTGAGGGCCTTTCGGTGTGGGCGGTCCAAAAATCTCTGCTTTGGGCTATCTGAACCCAAGGAACATGAGAGATTTTCAGTTTGGACACAGGTTTGCCCAGAAAGAACCCTGCCCTGGGCTGTCCTAAGGACGTGAAAACGCACAGACCCAGGAGAACAGGGGGAACAGTCGACTGGGGCTGCCCAGTGTCAAAATTTCCCTGGAGAGTGCTCACCTGAAATCAGTCTGGCCGATGGTGAATGTAGGTGGCTGGCGACAAGGACGTCTTGGGAGAGGAAAAAGCTCGCAATTAATCCAGGATGTTATCGGCTGGGGACTCAACTGGGTGTGTCCCAGGAGTCAATCACCTGCCAATTGAGTCACGGCACCAAATGATAGGCTTATTTCCAAAAGATGAAAAATATTTCCAAAAGATGAGAAGTATAAAACAAAAAGTTGCCTTTATTCTGAGAACATAAAGAGATGGCTGGCCACCCCCAACCACTGGCATCTGGCGATCTCTCAGGTGGACACGTGGTGTGGGGGTATGTAAGTAGCCTCGGTTTGGGGTGGAACCAAAGGCAAGCATTAGGGATGCACAGGTAGCCCATTGGTCCTAGGTTTTGCACCCTAGGTAAATTCCCAGGTGCAGGAAGATGGCATCACAGGTAAATCCCTAGGGGTGGGGGAGAAAGGGGCTTCCTGCTCCCGGTTGAGGCTTTCCTGGCTACAGTGTCGTGTCTGCGCCAAAACCCTTTCAGTAGTTAATATTTGGAAAAGCATGAATTTAACTCCAGTTATAGCTGATTACTTTTGCTACGATCTTAGGCACTTCTCTGAGAAACATTATAATTCTAAGTTTTCCTTATAAAGAAAATAGAGATAGTTTGTGAACTTTAGAGGGCTCTAAATAACAAAATTAAGTGTTAAATTAAATATTCTGAGATAGAACTTAGGAAAGCATGTCCTATACATGGTATTTCAGCTGCTAAGAGTGTAAACTGGTAAAAAAAAAAAAAAAAAAAAAAAAAAAAAAAAAAGGTTCCTAATACAAACAAAAGCTTTTTCATATGAAGAACAAATTTCACTCAATTTCCTGCAAATTTGTGTCTTATTCAAATGTATAATTCAAGTGTTGTATCTTAACTATCTTCCAGTAAAATGGAGTAAGATAACATTATTGCCCAATAAGTAAAGAAAAAAAATAAAAGAAAATAGATATGAGTAGAGAGTTTAATATTAAGAACTTGTTTGTTACAATTACCATTGAACTTTATCATTTTCTTTACCCAGTAGAAATTTTATTTTTCTTAACTGGTGGAAGATTATAGGTTTTGGTTAAGACTAAGTTGAGAAACATTCTTTAATTAGAAAAAAATAAAAGAAGACAGAGAATTATAAAAAAAAGTTTACTCTTACCTGAAAAACTAGACAGATTGTAAAGCTTAATCACTTATTTTATGATTCATTCTGATTGTTCTGAATAATTTTTCATGTTTCATTACAGTATATGTGTCATGAAGAAGAAAAATATACAGTGACTATATTTTAACAGTAAAATGAGAACATGAAATACATATTTTAATGAAAATATACACATTTTATATATTATACATTGTATCATATATATTATATATGATACATTATATCATTATATATGTAATATATATAGCATACATAGCATATAGTTTGTGTACAAATATTTAGTCATATGTAAATATGCAACATCATCCAACATGACAGATATAGACTTATTTGAAATGTTGTGTTCATATTTTTACATGAAGATTCATTAAGCTGCTCTAAACCACTGCAGAAATAATCTAGTTTTACATGAAGTAGATAATTGATTTAATTTTATTGAAAAATTCTAAAATAATATGTAAATACCAAACTTTGGTAGAATTTAAAATTAAAGTCAATTTAAAATATTATCTTAGAGAAGTAAACTAAAAGATGCATGCATTCTGTTAAAACATTGGTCCTGTGCTACAGAGTCCATCAGGATAATCCAGAAAAATCCTGGCACTGCCAGCCCCTGAATGCCTGAAGTTTTGTGTTCCTCTGGTCATGTTTCTTATTTCTCTAATGGGGTCATTTCTTCCTTGACAACGCAAGTGCCTTCTCTCTGCTGAGCATATTTTTTAATGTGTCACTAAACTAGTAGTTTATCCTTCCTTGTCCTTTATCACTAGGTAAGCAATATTTAATAATTGGTTCTTTCCACAATGTGTATTAAATCATTTTGTCAGCAGCCTTTCATTTATTGGACTTCACACAATCACAGTTCTGGTTCTCTATGTTTTGCAAGGAGAAATCTATGTTGTCATGAAAAGATTCATTCTCTTTAATGATGGAGGTGATAAGTTGTCACCGAGTTTGTGTTCTGGTGAACTCTGAAAAACCTTGGAAAAGGGACAAATGTTGCAAAATATCCTTCATTTCTGGAAACACTGATCAATATGAAAAAATGAAGAACTATAACAGGTTGGGAAAATGGTTACTTACTTAGAAGCATCAAGTGACTCTTTAATTTAATGACCTTGTGCGGCTTTCCATCAATACTAATTGCTCAGCTATAAAATGGATACACTGAACCAGATAAGCTTTACCTTCACTGTAATTCTACCTTTGCATAATTCTATGAAAATGATATTATTTTTGGAACTGTAGAATAGTTATGATATCAGTTTTATAAAATATGCGTAGTTATTTAAAACTAAATGTGATGTCAACCATTTCATACTTTATTTCCCTTAATCAACAGGGATGGAATTTGTGGCACCATGTGGTCTAATCACATTAAATATCTGAGCCTGTAGGCTGTTGGACACCCTTTCACATACCTCAATGACAACTACCTACACGTAATTTCTTGATGGTCACATTAAGACAAAGAACGGAACTATTAAACATTTGCTAGTATAAATAAATATTATCTTAAAATATTCTGATTCAACAATAGTATAAATAAACATGACTCAAAGAAAAAACTAAAAGTACATTTTAAAAAGTAATTCTGAATAAAATAAAAAAAGTTAAAACATGATGATGTGTGAGATATAGAGAGAAACTGATAGTATTTCTTGAACATATTTGAGAAGAAAAGTTTTAAATCAGCAGTGTAAGTTTCTACGCTTGAAAATAAACAAGATAAAATGAAATGCAATTTAGGAAGCAAAAGAAATGTTAAAACTGGAAGCAGAAATAAAATAGAAAAAAAGAAATCAGCATAGAACAATCCAGACTTAGGTCTTTGAAAGTAATAAAATAATTTATAAAACCCTACCTAGGATGAGGATAAAGGGGGAGACAAACGATTAATACCACAATAGAAGAGAAAATCACTGAACATTCTAAGAATATTCAGATGGTGTCAAGGATCACTGTGATCCCACGTTTCTCTGGGTGCAGGTGTGATTTTGTAGATGAAGTGCAAAGCTTGTTTGATCTTTCACCATCTTTCAGCATACAGACAAGAACAGGTATAAAACAAAAGTAGGTCTACACTTTTTGAAGAAATGAAAAACCTGATTAGACTTACATCTATTAAAGAAAGAGATTCTCTAATTAATAAATTTCCAGAGCCTTAATTGCCAGGCCCGGTTTACTTACTGCTGAATTCTACAAAGCACCTAAGGGAGAATTTATTCCCACTCTTACAACCTCCCTCGGATAATGGAAACTGCAGAAGCTGCCTAACAGATCATCTGAGGCCAGCATTGTTCTAGTAGCAAAATCTGACAGAGGTGTCAAGAGGAGAACTACAGACCAAGTGTGCCAGCTTTCCATCTCTGTGAAAAAATACCAAAAGCACCAATGTAAAGAAAAGAGATTTATTTAGACCCAGTTCATAATCAGCCAACTCCATCTCTGGTGAGAGGACGGGGGTGGGGCGGTTTGCGGGCTGGGAACCTAGGGTGTGTGAAGGTCCTCATGTCAGTGTCCACAGGGGACAGGTGGAGGCTGAGACTGCATCCTAAGGCTTTCTCTGTCCACTCTTACTCCACCCAGGCCCCGTTTGTTGCATGGTTTTATCTTCATTTAGGGTTAAGGGTGGGTTGCCCCATAGGTTGGTTGTTGCATTTGCGTTTGTCAGCTACATCCAGAAGTGACTTAGAGATATTACCAAGCATCACACAAACCAAGTCATTATTTTTTTTAGCTACACATTTACTATTTAAGGAAATATCTCTTCTCTTACATGTTACAAAAACAGACTGAGCAAAGAGGTTCTGAGCCTCAAGAGTTTTAGGAGTGAGTCAAAGCAACATGTACAGCACCTTCTGAAAATGGAACCGAGCAGATTCAGCTTGGTAGCTTAGGCCTACATCACGCCAATCTTGGAAAGAACCAGTAAAAGAAGAAAAAAAAGCTGCCATGGCCATGCATTTTTGACAGCCCAAAACCACACATACAGGACCAGATGGGATGACGCTGCTCTGATGAGTCTAACACCACAGGATTCCAAGAGAGCTCCTCAGAACAAAAGCACTGCATAAACACACTGGTGTTGACACTGACCTTAGAGAAAAAGAAAACAAAAATCCTTGAATTCAGTAAGTTTTTCTCACAGCTAAAAGGAGGGCTCAAGATTAAAACTATGTTCAGTCACACAAAAACTAAAATTGATTTTTGCCATTATATCATGTAGTGAAAAATAGCACTGGTATTTTGATTGTGTGTTGTCTTCATCTACTGATGAATTTGTGGTCATACTACTCACAGTACTATTTAGATCATTGGTAAACTTCAAGTAACCATGTTTTTAGAACATTTAGTGATATGTTTAGCAAAAGACAGGAATAAGTTCTTCATTTGCTATATCAAAGATTGTTGCCAATGGTATTAGATAATATTTTGAAGAGGATTCTTTAATTTCTCACACTTTGACAGGATTCAGAAAGATAAAGGATTGTAAGAGCATTTGTTGTAAACTCAAACTAATACATACAGTCTTATATAAATCTGTTTATCTTCCTATTCATGCAGCTAAGTATACAGAGTACACTGTTTTGGGAGATAAAGATAAGTCACAGATAAGATAAATATTGATGTCATGTACCTTCACAGGTAGGATCAATGTACATGATAGTACTGTTGATAGGCATGTACTCCACAAGACCAAAGAGGAGAGACACAGCTGTTCCCAGTGGACATACCAGGTGATACATCCATAGGTCACAAAAATGACATTTTGCTGCTTACAGATCCTGGCACAGGAATGTTTTCAGTTAATGCTCCATCACACCCACTACTACAGTACATGCTAGCAATCAAGCCACTAGATATGAAGTATGGATTAGTTTGGGACATATATCAATAAACAGACAGTATATTACTTTTATAAGGTACTATTATGAGTAAGCACCCAGGTAATGGGTTATGCAGAATGTCACATTTGGCAGGACTTTACAATCACATAATGCCTAACGTTTGTCTTGAGTAGGTAGTAATTAGGGGGGCAAAAAAGAAAGGACTAATCATGATCTGTATGTGACCAGTTACACTGACAGCTCTCACAGAGCACTCAGTTTATTACTGAAAATTCACACTGAGGAAAGATGCCAGTATGTTGAGATCTATGAAGCAATCAGTCAATCAATAACTCTGTTGTCACTTAACATTCTTCCAGGAATCACATTTCTGTCTTTTGAAGCTGTACTAATTGTTTCTACTTCTTTTCCAGTGACAGGATGTCAAAATTTTTTCCTAAACTTATTATCTCAGTTTCTGTAACTATTAGTCTGCTAATAGTCTGCTTTAAGCACATTAACCAGCTTGATTGCCATCATACATATTTCCTATTATTTTACAATATGACGTATAGAGCTGAACATATCACGTCAGTCATATCTAAACACCAAGGTGGAGTAAATCAGACTTATGTTTTTAAAGCACTGATGATCAATCTAGTGCTATAAAGTGTTAGTTTTCACACGATTCATAGTTTTGCTATCAGACATATTTGTATTTTACCATATATCATTATGCTGCATTTAGGGGGCATGTGATAAGCACTTAGAAGGTGAATTGGTCACTCAGTAATTTTTATGGCTCCTTGAAAACGTTGATGTTTATGATTTGAATGTGTGCCTTGGGAAACTACATGACTGCACTGCACACTGCATACATATGATTAAGTTCTTCAAGGGCTTTTTGAGGAAGCTAATTGTGAATACATAGCTTTCATGACAGCAGGCAAGTCAAAGATCTGGAGGTGTGTGTATCTTTTAATACCCCGAGAGTAAGCCTAGAGTGACTTAATCTAATTAGCCTTCAAAATAAATTTAGATTTAGAAAACCATATCTTAACATACACTGGAGAGAATAGTTCTAACAGACCCAACTTTAAATACAAAAGAGGGGAAAAACCAAATCATTCATCAGATTTTTTCAGCCTTTTTTTGGATCCACATTTTGATATTTGGACCAAAGTTGATATTATAAAGTTTGATAAGGAGTAACTATGTTTTTTGTTTGTTTGTTTGCTTGTTTGTTTGAGATAGGATCTTACTATGCAGTTCAGGCTGGCCTTGAGCTCACTTTTAGCCCAGGCTGGTCTTGAATTCCAACAATCCTCCTGCCTCAGCCTCTCAAGTGCTGGGATGCCAGGTGTGCACCACCATGCCCCACACTGAGGAATAACTATTAAGGGAATTTTTCTGTACTATCACTGGTTACTACTTAATGAAGGCTTTTTTTTAAAGCCTTAAATTCATATCTACTGTGCGTTTCTCAACAAATTTTTTGGCTAAGGATTTTTGTTAAATTTGTATTCCTTTAATTTGTATTTATTTTCTTTCTTTATTGTCAGACCCACTGACAATAAAGTCTGAGAAATTATCAAAGGCTCTTGACTGAGCATGAAATCAAAAGTCTGCTCTATGCTTGTGAAGAATGGCTGTTCGGATACTTCTGCAACACAGAATTTCCTGTCTACTTCTGAAAAGCCAAATAGATGTATAGGTCATGCAGGTTTTACCTGTGCTACTTGGCATGATTCATAGAAGAACAAATCAACAAATCCCAACCTGCTCTTTTTTTCACCTGGCCTCGTCCCTTCATGCATGGAAGCCAGGTCAGTTAAGGATCAGTATAGGTGAGGAAACAGACACAGGCGGCCTGACAGTGGCCTTTGGTGATTAAGGAGAGCACGTTCTTACGTATTCTTCACCTTCTGCAAAGCAAATAAACAACAACAACAACAACAACAACAAACCAAGAAGCAACAAAACCTGGGAATTTGTCGTTCTAATGAATATAAATAACATTTTTCACTTACGTAATTTTTTGGTTTTATTTCTACAATAAAGGAGAAAAGGTTATAATTATTAAGCAAGAAACTTTATGAATAAGATTGCGTGATGTTCCTTTGCAAATGGATACTTTCTTAAAAGTTTTAACAGCACCTATGAGCATATCATAATTTTATAAACTGGTTTACTATCTAAAAATATTGCATTTATAAACATTTAAAGTGTATAACCTAAGCAACTCAATTCCACTTTTTTTCAAAGAACTGAAATACTTTATTGTCACATCTCACCACCCAAACGACACTGTGCTTTCTGCACTTTGCTTGGCCTTCTCCCTTCAAAACTCTTCTCTCTTTCCCAGAAAGAGAGAGCAAGTCTTCCTTGCCATTCACACCGTTAGAAAACACCCAGAGTCACAGCACCGTGATACCCTGGTGAAGAAAAACATATAATAAAAACAATGATGGAAGAGGCTGCCTTCTGGCTCTGTCTGTCTGGTCCAGTCATTCCTGGCCCAGTGGGCACCATCGTGGGCTGAGCACGAGATCTCGTCATTGGAGGCTCAGGCATGGCTGGCAGGTGGCCTCCCACGGGTGAGCTCATTGCAGGAGCAGGTCCCACCAGCATCATCCCAGGAGGAGGGAGCCCAGCCTTGGCAGCGTGGCATGGCCTCCCATATGAAGTGCTGGCATAGTACCAGAGAGAGAGGGCCCCGGAGACTGGGTAAGAGGAAGGATCACTGCCCCTGCCCAGGCAGGATGGAGTGGGAGGAGTCTTTCCCTGTTGAAATGCAGCCATTGGTTTGTCAGTTAGGCTCTGAACCTGATCTTCCATCCATTTCTGGGAGCAGTCTTTGCATATTCTCTTTATGTTTCCCGCCAAGGCAGTGTGTCTTTCTCACACATGGAGAGCCATAGCTGAGGTACTTCTCTCAGTAGTTGCAATAAAACTTGGGCATGTTGCCCTATAGGCCATTTTAGTTCCAATTCAGAAAGATGAAACATCTGGATAAAAACTGACTCTTCTGATTCTCAGGGAATGGAAGACATTTTGATATTGAAGTTTGCTGTTAAAATAGATAATTCTACGTAACATTTTTTCTTTGAATTGTGTTTGTAACACATGTAGATACAGAAGACACAAGATGTAAAAACACTTTACTTCTATGAAAAAGAAAAACAAGATTTCATAACAAAACAATTATAGACTGACAGTGGTTAATGGACTGTGTATCATGACCTTAACAGAATGGCCAAAACATCACTCAGAGTACAAGTGAGGGGGAAAAAAAAACACTCTCATTGAAAAGAAGAAGAAGAAGAAGAAAAAAAAAAAAACAAAAAAAACTAAAAGGACAAAACTATCTTTTTGATGAACCAAAAGAAACTAGTCTTAGGTATTTTCCCAAAAGCATTTAAGCATCCTGTTATACAGGCACACACGCATGCCTACGTTTCCAGCATTGTCCATAATACGCATGACTTGGAAACAGTGTGTGCACCAATCCACTGATGAGTGGCTAAGGAGAACTCATTGTTTATACACAATGGACTATTACCCTGCCATAAAGAAAGACAATTTAGGTATAGGCTTGCAGTTTGAGACAATAATGATAAACGAACATGTCTATGTTTGTGTCTTTTTCTCCCTTTATTTTTTTGATTTTTAAAAATCGGTACCAGGGATAGAACTCACGACCATGCACTTGCAAGGCAGGTGCTTATGCTGCTAAGCTAAATCCCCAGCCCCCATTTCCCTTTATTTTTGATTTTACTCCACATTCTTTTGGGATCTAGAGTTGTTCAGTGTGATGATGGGAAAAATAGTGAATATGTTTTCTATTAGCATTTTTAGAAAACATTTTGGAGACTTTAACATGGCTACATGGTATGCCTTGGGCCCTCCTCCAAACTTTACATTTTTCAAATACTAGAGTATATATATTTTTGATTGCCTTCTTGGCTATATTTAGTTCTTAAATTAGTGAGAGTAGTACAGATATGCTTGTCCAAAAGATGTTAGGAGGCTAGTAAAGCCAGTAAAAATATTATTGAAAATGTTATCTTTCTCATTTCATAGAAAATGAATCAATTTTTCATCTATTAGCAAAGTTATATCAGCATTATTAATCTCTTTACCAAGGCACAGATTTCATTCAAATCTGTTTTAACACTTTTTTTGTTTCCTGTCTTAATTAATGAGCTAAGAAAACTCCTTTTGTGGTACTGTGTAAGCAAAATCATTTGACTTTTTGAGTATTTTTCTATACAACTGTATAAACATAAATATTGAATAATGTAAAATATTTCTGGTACTGTAATAGCATGTAATACATCAGAATGTCTGAAAGTGAATTAGGAATCCAGATTTTAAGTAGCTAGCATTCCAGTTATGGATTTCCACATTGAAGGGTCAGAAATGCAGTTTTGGGGTACCTGGTGGTCTTATTAAAATGACAGTTATAATTCAGTAGAATTGAGATTGAATTTAAGATTCTTCATGCATAACTAACTCCTGTGTGATTGGTTTGTAGACCTGATTTTGAATAGCAGGGGCTTACAGGAACATAGTGATTCCAGAATGAAATTGGAGCCGGGATACTTCCTTGAATGTATTATTTTCCATATGTTGGTTTGGATGTTAATCTCAAAAAAAAAAAAAAAAAAAAAAAGAAGTACAAAAACATTCAGTGTTTACTTTGGAATGAAGACCCAGAAAACTATAAGGAAACCTGCTGTAGAATTAACTGTGCATGTTGAGTGTGGAGGAATTTAATGAATATTCTTTTCAATAAGAATGTAAAGCATATTGTCAAAATTCC
This sequence comes from Cavia porcellus, assembly GCF_034190915.1. NCBI lineage: Eukaryota > Metazoa > Chordata > Mammalia > Rodentia > Caviidae > Cavia > Cavia porcellus. The sequence goes on along the minus strand of NW_026947513.1, from coordinate 40,054,805 downwards.
ACGGGTAAAATCTATGTTTTAGAAAGTGCTCCCTACTTGATGCATGTGCATTGGGTTACTATTTCCGTCTGCCACGTTGAGTCCCTGCAATCAGGTTAGCAGGCAGGTGCTGATTTCCTGTCACTGTAGTCAGATGCACATTATGCTCTGGTCTCACCAAGGTGGCCTCACCCTAACCCTTGCTGTGGGCGATTTAGACTTTCTCCTTTCCTTTCTGCTTTGTTAATTTAATCCATGCCTGGATGGGTCGTCATAGCATGTATTCACCCTCTGCTGTCATATAATCACTCTTCCTCATCCAAGGAGCTTAAATCTCTTTCAAGATTCTCAGCTCCCACTTGTACGATGCACTGCGTGACCTTAGCTTCATTGGTATTCTGTAAATGTCAAAGACATGCTTGCTTCAGCTGTCTGGGCCCTGGTGAGCAGGTGGAAAAATGACCAGTTGAAAATGAGTTGTTAAGACCACTACAGTGAAAAGATTGATGCAATTAATTTTTCATTATGCACAGTGTCTGCAGATTCTAATCAGTTTGGATTGTTCTCCCTTTGAGGCACAAATAAAATGCAAATGGATTTGGAATGAAACCGAGTATTCTTTATAGTATGGACTTTCTAAAGCTGTAAACTGGCTCACAACTCATCTGTGGTGTTCAAAATCATTTAGGAATTAGGCTCTGGAGGGCTGATGTAAATTCTGTTTGTAAGTTCTGTCTGTAGCATTCGCGTCGGGGAACTTGAGAGGTAGATTTCAGGGGCTCAGACAACAAGAATGAATCTTGAGGACAACCTTACTGACCTGAAAATGTAATAAGAATAGGATTTTATTTATGAAACCAATTATAGGTTAATATGTCTCATATTACACAAAGTTAATCTTTGTATATACAAGGTTATTTTCAGAGTACGTGTGACTAATGTTCAAAGCCAGGGTGGTAGCTTATGATGCTTTAAATTCCAATATTGCAAATCTTATCATGATAGTTGGATTTTTTTAAGGTAATACATCTCATAAAAGGTAAAGCCACCACAGGACTCAGGAAACATGGTTTCAGAGCTGTATATGTTGAATATCATACTTTAGTGAATATAAAGCAATAATACAGTTCAACTAACAGAGTGGATGAGTTCTTTTTTAGTTATATGAAATTTGATGGAAGCTACTGCTGTTAGATATACTATAATGAACTAAATAAAAGTAATTTTAAGTTTTGATTCCATTAAAATGATATTTTTCATACAGCTATGTAGAGAAATATAACTATATGAACCAAGAGCCAATATTGAACGAAAGTCACTACTAAATAAGCTGATTATAAACAGTGTTAGATGTATTGTTTTCTAGAAATACAACTGTCATGAACATCATGATAAAGACCCTATCTTTTTTTTATTTCTGGAAAACCAAAAAAGGACATATTTCAGAAAGTTACCAACAACAATGGTCTTTGACCATGATTAGTGTGATGATACATAGAATTTCATCTGTGTATTTGTAACTAGAACTACTCATATATGCGAGAATACAAAATACTACCTGGCTCATTATACTTTGCAGTTTGGACATACAAACGATTTATAATCTGAAACAACATATTATGCAAAGCACTGATTTCATTGTATAGTCATATGTTGCTTAATAATACATGCATATTCTGAGAAATACATCATGAAGGAATTTTTCTGTTGTGCAAACATCACAAAATTTACTTACACAAACTTAGGTTAGGCTTATCATACATCTAGACTAGATACATACCTCAGTGGTGTACACCATCATATAAACCAAGTCACTGACCAAAAGGTGGTTTCGCATTACCTGACTATATTTTAAAATTATTTACTTTAGGAAATTATTATGATTATGTTAGTTAAAGCTGAGGATTGACTTTATTAACTGTGATGTCTTCTTAAATAAGAATGAAAATATCATAACATACTTCTTATTAAAATGGATTTAAAAATTGAGTTGAGAATCAATTCTAATATGCATAAAATTAGCTTAATATGATTTATATTGAAAAAGAAGAAAAACATGTAACAAAGTTATGTAAATGGGGAGAGCCTGAGGGATTGAAGGGAGGGTAGGGGAAAGGGGAAGAAAAACAAATTATACCATTTACAGCTACAAATTCTCTCTGATGAATATGATCATCTAAAATGCACCTATGAATATCTCATGCTGTTATCATATATAGTTATACATTATCTAAATTATTTATAGTTACACATTCTCTATAATTCATTATGTATATCTAACATGTATCAATAGAATATAATTAAAATAAATTTAATATGAAGATGAAAGAGATTACACCAGTAGATTTCTGCCTCTTTGGAGAAATAAAATAAACCCATATTTTGATTATTTTATCTTTTTCATTAGATCTTATTAAAGTTTGTCTTAACCCTCTCTGCAAATAGTAGATGGTAGAATGCCACTACATCACACAATAGGGTATTTTATTTTATAATAAACAGGCTTATCTCACACATTGTCTCAGATTCCTGTTAGCAGCCTTTCATATAACATATATTTACATTTATGCATTTATTCATCATTACCTTATCCATAGTTGAAATATCATCTTGTATCTTGCTCCTAATAATACAGACAGTAGACCTGGAACACATCACTATCATCAAGAGGTTTGCTAAAAATGTAGAAGCTCAACTCTCATTATAGACCAGTGAAATCACAATTTAAATTTTAACAAGACACTCAGATAATTTGTAGGTACATTAGCGTTTGAGAAGTACTCGTGTAGTAAATATTCTGCTTGTATAAATAGGTCATAAATTTGCATATATTCTTACAATTATTGAAAATGAATGCAAAATTTGTCTCTTTATCATTAGTCTTTTTTCATACACTTGTGTACCTTTTTTGAGGGGTACTTTTACTACTACATTAGAAAAATTATGTGAATATACCATGGCAGGCACTTGATAATATTTTCATCCACTGTCAACCTATACCAAGTAGTCTCGTAAGATTACAACAGTGCTGGAAAATTCCTCTCACCTAATGAACACACACAGCTGGACAAGATACAAGAGGAAAGAAAACTGTAGAAGAAAAAGAACCCTAAGAAAATTTACATTGAAGGGTTGAGCTGAAAGTTTTGCAGACCTCCAAAGCTATATAAAAGGTTTGAAAACATAAACCCAACACTGAAACATTTTCATTAATACGGGAGAATGTTCATGACGCACAATCTACTTACAAATCGATCCATGACGAATAAAATAAACAAACCAAGCAATCCCCAAGGCTGTGCTTCTGGCAAAGGTGACATGTGCTCAGAAGGGCTGCAGACAGGTCCTTCAAGAGTTAGTTTAGAAAACATTGCTACCCTAGAAAAGGGAAGTTCTGGGCTCTTGTATCCCACAACCTCCTGTGAGATAAGGTGAGGAGACAAACGATGATGAGGTTAATGATTCTCCCTCTGTGTAGGCTTAGGCCAGTGTGTTCATGTCTTAGTATTTAAACAAAAATTTTAAAAGTTAAAAATAGGAAAAGGCATAGAATAGATTGTGATGACTAATCTGGGTTGTTGATTTGTCTGGCCTCAGAGACACGTAGGAGCTGAATGAAGCACACTTCTGGTTGAGGCTGATGACCCAGGGAAAAATGGCATTGGATAACACACTTAGTGTTGGCTTGGTCCCATCCTGCAGGGCTTTTTCTGCTCTCTGCTTCTTTGGACAAGAGTGAGTATCCTCCACTGTATCTTCCTTTAAGCCAGCCAAGTCATTACTGGAGCTTCTAAAACCATCAAAGTCAGCCTGTTCTCCTTTACTTTCAAGTATCTGTTGTGTTCTCAGTAAAATGGGCCAATACAGATACAAAGAATGAACATACTTTGTACTCTAGTGCAATGTGTCCATGTTTTAAACTACCCATTTTTGAAAAGGAAAATGAAAAGAATGGTTATACCTTTAAGATGAAAAGTGTTGCAGTTGGCTGAGATTATTTTATTAAAGAAGAAGGATACTTCTTAGGAGTGTAGTTTACCTCAGTGTACAGTGTTTACAATGTCTGATAATTGGTCAGATCTGGCTAGGCTCTCAGCTCACCCACTACCCCTCAGTCACAGCTACTATCAACCTGGCAACTCCATTAGCAGTAAACATCCTATAAAGGTGTGCCTTTTCATTTTTATAATATCTTTTTATTGGATCTTATTGTAGGTTTAAATATGTTTACACTGATATCACGATTGCAGTTGCCTATAGGGTCCAGTACAGTAAACTTCTGCGTAGGTTAGTAACTTTGCAGGAATAGGCACATATACCACCTAGGTTAGTGGAGATGCACTCTGAGTTGCCTGAATTGTGATAAAATATATAAAAATGCACTTATCATTGTGATTGCAGCATAAGATCCAACTATGTTCAGTGAGGCAAAAGCCAAACGAGTTGTTTGTGCTTGAAAGTTTGGGAAAGATTTCTGAGATCAGAGTGTCTTTTGTTTCAGTTTATCACTAAAACAAACTGTGTAAGGAAATATGTCAGCTTTCAAAATAGGTAGGAAGGAGCTTTTAAGTGAATGAATATAGTTTCATCCTGAGATCTGAATTTTTGATTTATACTCTGCTTTAACTTATGGTGCTTTGGAATATGCTGACAATTTCAATTCATCACACTTTTTTCCCACCTAACCTATCACAATTAACTTTTTATTAAAACATTAAGCAGATGTAACTGTCAACCATCCCAAATCTAACATGTGAGGAGTAAAAATGTCAAAGACATCAAACAAAGTCTCATGCAAAACAATGTCTGAGAAGCCTCTTTCGTAGTGAAATTACAACAAAATGGTAGAAAGATTAACAACTCTCCTATTCGTGTATGTGTTTCTGTAAAGGAAAGCTTGACATTTGTAATAGGGTAATTTAGATGCTAGAATTCGAATGTATTATAGAGTGAGATGGTAAGGGTGATAATCGATTTTAATGTCTCAGTTCTTTTATCAGATTTATTCCTCAGCTGTTGTAAAAGAAAGCTTCATAAAATTCCTGAAATATATGCCATTTACAGATTTATTTGAATTGTGTTGCTGGTTGTTAGTTCCATAAAAGACTGATTGCCTTGAAGAGGAACTAGTATAATTACTAAGTAATAACCACTAGAACTTCTTAAAAGTATTATTGGTTTTTTTGGGGGGTCAGTTTGTTGTTGCTTCTTTTTAAAATAAAACACCCTAGAAGAAAACAGAAACTGAGATAACATGTTTGATAAACAAATCATCTTTTCAATTTGGATGTTTTGAAAGAGAACTTAACTGAGTGGAAATATGGTCTTGAGCTGCAATGTGCCTCTGCAGCACTGAACCTGGGGTCTACCTCTCCTGCTGAGGAGTAGTTCCTTAATTGGTGTAAATCTGCTTTGTGAATTGTCCAGTGATGCACTTCTCAGAGAGTTTCCTCATCACTAAGTGATGCAGGGATATTGTATGGAGTAACTGGACAATAAATAGGTCACTCTGCGATACATAGCATATGACTTAGAATGAAGTTCACCCATGGTCATTGGTGTAATCCAGTTCTTCTATGCTCATGTTAGTGTCACTATGAAGATTTTTGTAAACAAAAGTAGGACAACACTGGAAGCTGAACAATGTCTCCTTCTAATAAGTCAATTTCATTTAATGGTTCCTGAAAAAAACCACATTTGATCACACATTTATAAAGTGAAATGTTTGACAAAATAAGTAACATACTTGTTATGACCAGTCTAATGCAAACAATAACTGTTTTTATTCTCAAAAGCATAAACTTTTTATATATTGTAAAGACTTAAAATCTCAAAATGAATTTAAATATATACACTTTTCTTTATGGGAATATTATGGTACTCAATAAAATAATGCCACATCCTACATATATTTATTTAAGATTTAATTCTTTTGAGAAAAATATGAGTTTAAAGACATTATAAAATAGTATAAATATAAAGAGAAATTTGTTTATATATTTTAAAATAAATATGATGATGAATAACATATTTAGATTCTTTTGGGTAAGTTAAAAGTAAATTATTAATATTCTGTTGAAAATATCAATAAATATAACATGCTACAAGTCACATTTTCTCAATTAGATGATTTTTTTTTTCATGGAATTAATGAGTCTTAAACTCAAGATCCTTTGCTTGTGGTCTTTTACCAGGAGACTGTCAGTATCCCTAACACTGTGTATCTGTAGCTATATAATCTTCCTCAGTTTCCAAAAATATGTTACTCTAACTGCCTAAGTACATTCTGATTCTATTCAACAACCCTCAAGAACCTTTTACAAGTGAATTTAAAGTAGACTTGGGAATTTCCTGATCCAAAGTGAATTGAATTGGTGACACATTTACTTGGATTTAGTGAGGAAAATGTGCTCAATTGAAACTCGCTTGGTGGGGAGCTGTTCTTACTAGCCATTCTAGTGTAAAACTCGCCTCCCAGTATGCTCTGACCACTCCCTGTGACAACGCACCAGTGCCATCACAGAGTCAAAGACCTGGAGTGCTGTGAGCCATGGAATCCACACTGGAAATGTGTGAATGGCCGAGGGAAGCTTTGGAACATGTGGAATCAGAAGCTGTTCAGAGCAAATTTCTCCCATCCAGTAGACAAATACAGGTGAGCAGAAGATATTTACTGATTTGAATTTTAAGCAGGAATTCTCTTGTTAGGCATATAGTTGATAGCACAAAATGTTATATGTTCTACTTAAATGTACTATAACATTAGAAAAACACTTCTGCGCAGTCAGGGTTTCACTCAAGTCTTTGCCTACACCCATGTCTTCCAGAGTTCTACTCATTCTCTTTTCCAGCAGATCTGGGTTTCTGTTTTAGTATTTAGACCTTTGATCCATTTTTACTTTAGTTTAGAACATGGTGATAGGCATGCATCTAGGATTAGTCTTCAGCATGTGGAAAGTCAGTTTTTCTAGAACCATTTATTAAAGAGGCTATCTTTTTTCCAGTGAATGTGTTTGTGCTCTTTGTCAAAGATAAGGTGGATGAATGTGTTTGGATTTGTTTTTGCATCTTCTAATCCATTTCATTGATGCTCATGTCTATTTTCTGGCCAGTACCATGCTGTTTTTATCAGCTCTGTAGTACAATTTCAAATCAGGGATTGTGATGCCCTCTTGGTTTACCTTTATTGTCTAAAATTGCTTTTGCTATTCTAGGTTTCTTCTGGTTCCAAATGAATTTTGAGCATGTTTTCTCTGGTTTTCCAAGGTATCTTGACAGTATTTTGATTCAGATTGCTTTATATTTGTATCACAACTTTGGAAATATGACCGTTTTCACTATATTGGGTCTTCTTACCTAAAAATAAGTGATGCCTTTTCATTTCTGATCTCTTATTCAATATTGTTTTTCAGCATAATTTAGATTTCAATATAGAGATGTGTTACTTCCTTTGTTGGATTGATTCCTAAGTATTTCTTTTTTTGGATGCTTTTATGAAAGGTGTTCTTTCTCAGTGAGTTTATTTGTGTATAGGAATGCTATTAATTTTGAGTGTTTAATTTGTATTTACCTATGTGACTGAATTTGTTTATTAAATTGAGAAGTCTTTTGGTGGAGTTTTTGGGTCTTCTATGTGTAGCATCATGTCATCTGCAAATAATGATCATTTAATTTCTTCCTTTCCTATCTTTATTCCTTTTCTTTTGTCTAATTGGTCTAGCTAATGTTTTGAGATCTGTATTGATTGGCAATGGTGATAGTAGACATCCTTGCCTTGTTCTTGATTTAAGAGTGAAAATTTTCAGTTTTGGATCACTTACTATGCTACTGGATGTTGGCTTATCAAAAATGGCTTTTATTAGATTGCAATAAATAGCAACTACTACAATGTTCAGGAAGGTTTTTTATCATGAATGTGTGTTGGACTTCATCATATGTTTATTCTGTATCTATTGAAATGATCATAAGATTTTGTCTTAAGAATTAACAACTTGGATCTCATCTTATTTAAAAGCTTTGGCACAATTAAAGAAATTATCATTAGAGTGGAAAGGAAATCTACAAAGTGACTGTTTTGGAAACAGCCACATGCCCATCAACCACTAAATGGATAAGAAAGATTTGATATATATATATATATATATATATATATATATATATATATATATAGAGAGAGAGAGAGAGAGAGAGAGAGATTTTTTGGTAAATGGTTGCACCTAGAAGTTATACTCTTAAGATAAATAAACTGTAGAAGATAATATTAAAATCTTGGCTGGGGATTTAGCTCAGCGCATAAGAGCCCGCCTGGAAAGTATGAGGTCGTGAGTTTGATCCCTGGGTTAAAAAGAAAAAATCATCCTCATGCGAAGACAATATCAAAAAAGTCATGTTACTGGCACTGGTATTTTAAAAGTATTAGAGGTGAATCATAAATAGTAAATCAAGAAGAATATGTTTTCTTGGATATTTACTTAATTGGTCACCTTTGTATACTTGTATGCTTTTGTGACTGTTTCCATATAAATATTCTTGCATACTTAATTGCATGTATATCGCTTTGTTGTTTTTCCTTAAACAGAGGTCCCCGAATTACATAAACTGTGTACCTAACAAAATGAGATGCCCTTCAACAAAATACACACACAGTAACATATATGTATTTGTAAATAAATGTATATATCGATTTAAAATTGTGTAAGCAAATATTTGGCAAAATTATTTTAGAGCATAAAGAAGTAATATTCCTTTTCAGCATTTGGTACAAAAATGCACGTACATGTGAGCAAACAGTAGTGGTGTTGTCCTGCTTCCCTGAGTCCTCGGGAACAGCTACATGCAGCTTACTGTTCAAGTATCCCTGGGAAGGACACGTATTTCCGGCCAACTCTGCAAAGGCTGTGCTCTTCGGTAACATACCCAAGAGGCCATGGGTTTGGGCAGGAGCTCCATATACATGGTCTACATGCTACTCTCCCACTTATAGAAAATAAGGCCACTTCACATCTGCATAGCTCCCTGTTACACTTCATCTGCAATATGAAAACTGTACCATAGCAGATACTTCACAAAACAACCTAAAAATGAATACTGACTGTTTTAAAATGATGTGACATTATTATTTTAAGATAATCAGTTGACAACTGATCTTTAATTGTGCCAAAACTTTTAAATAAGATGAGATCCAAGTTGTTAATTCTTAAGACAAAATCATATGATCATTTCAATCGATATAGAAAAAACGTGTAATGAAGTTCAAAACACATTCATGACAACATCCATGACCACTTTATTCTGTGGCAATTGAATTAAGCTTTCTAAAATGATAAACTACAATCATATTTTACTAAGAAATCACTTTGAAAGAACATGTAGGCTAATTAAACTATATCATCAGTTAAGAAAAAATCAGATGAATATGGAAATTATGTGGTTTTTAAAAATCAGTAAAATTGCAGTAGTTATATTAAGATGAAATATACTTGAAATTAAAGCAAATTATCTCATCTTATACTGCAAGTAAAATATGACATATAGTAGAATAAGCTTTAAGATAAAAAAATCTGAGAGGTTCTAAAGTGAATCACGGTAGTCGTCAGGAACCATATACTACTTAATGGTGTGAAAATGGGAAAATGAGACTGTCACACATTCCGGGGACACAGAGCCGAACAGCAGAAGAGTTTCCTGTCTCACACATGAATGGCTTCTGTCCAGCATCACTATGTGCTGCTTTCATTCGACGCTAACTCAAAAAATCTCTACTTCGGAGCATTAGCCCTTTGGTAACCTCTGTGAAACATTTCCTCTTATTCTTTTCTGTGACCTAGTTTGGCCCTCACAGGTTTAGATTTTTATCTATAGATTTTTCAATTGTGAACTCTTCAATTCTGTATTTTAAATAGGTATTTATCATTTTCTAAAACATAGAGGACTAAGGCCTGCAGCATCTAAAGTATCTTTATAAAAACTGAATAAACAAAAACAAAGCAAATAAAACACTGTATTCTAACAAACTCTTATATTTCCAAACTAGAGACTTTTTAAATCTAACTGGCAAATACTTGCACAACTACTGATTTCTCATTAGCAGTCACAACAAAATAATTTTGGAATAATCTCTGATCATGATAACAGTAAAAGTTATTCATGATGAATATTAATAGAATTTGTTTTAAGTACTATTAATAGGTCAGAAAAAATGTCTCCTTTTTTGATAAAGAACAAGGAAAGAGGTGTCCATAACAATCCTCTGACAGTCCTCAAAGTTGATAGCATGGCCTCATCTTCCTATGATTGATCAATTTTCTTCATGTAAAATATTATTAGCATCCTGTATTTTATTTGTTTTACTTCTTGAGAAATAATAGACTATGTTACGAGAAAAGAGTGAACAACTGAACATCAGAATTAAATTATGTTAATAATGACAAAGAATCAGTAAGGATCTTAATAAGTCAAAACATTAAAAGATGTAACTATAAAATTTTACATTTTATAATTTCAAAAAATGTGTGTATATAAATTTAAGCATCACTTTTGATATAGTGACATGTTCATGTTAGGACAGGGTACATAAACCAGTATCTGAAAAAAATTAAATTGTTAAATCAAATTAAGTAGAATTTTTAGTAGAATGCTTAAATAGAATTTTGTCAAAGTCCATTAGACTTTTGCAGTTTATTTAAAAAGAAAACTTTGGAAATAATTTTTTCACAATAAGCTTTTGCATGGTATGAAAGACTCATTCTCTGGATTTTGACAAGAGATCTTTGCTTTCTACACAAATAAAACCAGCCATTACACTACCAAATCACTACTCTGCCTTACAGCAGAATGTGTCTGTGTTTTCCAGCAGTGAGGTCCAGCTAGAGCTGCTAACACTATGCCAAACAGATGGGTAAATCCAGCATCTGTGAAGCAGGGAATGTATCCTAAGAAGTTTAGTTACTGTACAACAAAATCCTTCTTTACATAAGAATATTCTACATTTTCATGTTAATTTGTATAGTACTCATATAACTAAATTACAGTACAAAAGCTATGACCATAATGCAACAATTACATTTCCTAAAATTCTTTCTTGAACGTTTTCTCCCAATGTGACCTACTTCTTTGCACATAGCCAGGTATCTGTTTCTAAAGTAACTTAAAATACAACTTTACAAAGACCATGTCACCCATTGCTTTAATGAAAATTTATTTACAGTCTTGTGTTGTTTATGTATAACTACGGTTTTCAAACTTTTTAATATAATACTTATTCACTATGACTTTTAGAATAATAGTTTATCAAAAAGACTATCTATTATTACTAGAAAATCCTTCTTTGGGGTAGTAACTTCATTATTTTATGGTCTTCCACTATGAGTTTCTGTCTCTGCTTGCATCTGATTACTTTTTTTCCATTAACAAATATAACACTGGATTATAAAAACACTTTACAAAAATATACGTAGTCCTTTTCTAGGAGGTCGTAAAGCTCCATAGAGGCATTATTCATAAAGCATACACCTTTTGTGTACTTATATTTTGTGCACTATCATAATAAACCAAATTCATACAAGCACAACTGAGTTGTCATTGTGAAAGTCCATCTTGATCGTCAACTTGAAGAGCTTTAGAAGTGATGGCGTTAAGAGAGCACACTTCTAGATGTGTCTGTGCGCACAGCCAGAGATGTTAGTGCGACTGCCCGTGGACATCAGATTTCAGTTTCTTTGAACTTTCAAAGTGGACTCACAATAGGGATCCCCCAGGGCACCTTCAGACCCGGACCCCGGACCTGCACAATACCTTTGATCACCCCTGTGCTGAAGCTTCCTGTTTCATGGACCAAACAGCTTTTGAATCTCAGCTCACCTTTACTGCATCCAGCCACTGTGGATTACCCTGCTTCTGATGCTGTGGGTTTACAGGAGTAAGATCCATTCTATAATTATATAGTGAGCCCAAATCAATACACAGAGATTAATATCTTTCAAGAATTTATACTTTTTTATTTTTTGTGACTCTCTTTACAATTCAAGACTTTACATTTCAAGACTAATAAGATTCTGCTTATCTGATTTAATTTCTTGATACTAGACTTATGTGACTGACATGCAGTACTTCTGTGCATGTCTATTGCTGCAGTGAGGAAGTTCCATGATGAAATACATTTTGAATCACTCTTCTTTATAACTTATTAAATGGAAAATATAAGTCTATAAAGGCACAGTAGCAATTGGCATTCTGAAAAAGTATTCTGACTTTTGACCTTGCTCTCTAAGTGACATTAATCAATATACATTGTTAAATTCAATTTCCTCAATTGTACATTATGAATAAGCATATTTTGTGTATTTTTAGTATATCAGGATCACTTAAGTATTTCACACAATCTCATACATATTATACAGATAATGCAATGAAATCAAACTTCCTAGTGAACTCATACACTGAGAATATACAGCCATGCAGCAACTCATACTGCCCATTAATTAACATTGTATGTATTTTTAAAAAATTATCCATAATTATGTTTTAGTGTACTAAAAATTCTACTTATAGAAATTCCTTTTAAGTCAGATGGCATTCTCAGAAAAAATATGTATAGTAATATCGCCCTATAAATATCAGAGCTCAATCCCTTGTGAGGCTCCTTTGAAAAATCCTGAACCTGTTTTTCACCGTTTGTGGAGAGGCTAAAGGTTCATACGTTGACTGTTTGATTGTTTTTGAGAGATGGCCTCCGAGGCTGGAATTGAGCCCCACGTGTACCCCAGATTAGCCTCAAACATGCAGTCTCCCTGTCTCAGTCTTCCAAATGCTGGAATCCAAACCACATGCTACCACACCTGACTCTGACCTACAAAGTTCACTCTACCTCTTAATGAATTTCTCTGAAGCAAAACTGATAACCTCAACCACCTGCTACTTAAATCACAACACTTTAAATGCCTCCCATTACACTGAAACATGATCTTCAGGATTATCATAATTGTGATAGAAACCAATTAAGTCTGAGACAAGAAATTAGAAGAATGAGCGATCCTGAGACAGGTGTTGGTGGAGCGAATTGGATTATTCCACTCTTGTTTCTACAGCAGAGGGACCTCGTCCAACCAGACATTCCCGAGTCCAAGCACAGTCGTGTCCATCAGCAGCATGGTCTCTCAGCCACTGCCGGGCTTCTGAAAGAGCCTGTGATCAGCTCGCTGCTGTCTGTTGAGCTGACAAACATAAATGGCAAAGAATGTGCACGTTAGGAAGAGGTGCTCAGTGTGGGTGGACAACATGATCATCTGAGGAAACTTCTAAAGGACCAGGTCACAGTTTACCGTGGCTCGAAAGTGGAAACTTGGTTCCACATCAGGCCTGTATGAAGCCCCAGGCTAACCCCACCGTGTCTGTGTACGTGTGTGTGTGATAATGTATGAGCATACACTCTAAACATGGGCCACATTTGGTGATTTATTGAATACATATGTGCATATATTCTCCTGTCAATTTCTTAACTTTTCATTAGGGTATGTTTGCAATACATAATGCATGCACTCACTGTGGAGGACTGGTGCACATACATCATGATCCATTTTACTGCTTCTTCACATCTTCCCTTTTCCTAAAGCTTCTTCCTATCTCCAAAGTTTTGAGTAATTTTAATAGTCAAGTCAAAGGTCTTGAAAACGCCCACCTGTTTTAATAAGCAGAGGTACCTATTTACTAAAGAGTACAAAGGATTTTTATAACTGCCAAACTATAGAGCAAAAGTCTCCTTTCGAGAAGCATTGAAAACGCTTTAACATGGAGCACCTTAGTTATTACATTCGGAATTGAAAACAATATTGTCTAAGTCTACTCTATGTGCAGTATACTTGTCTTCCACTAAATGTATTAAAGTAGGAAATTTTATTTATTCCATTTTTATAAAATATGTTATTTTTCAATAACCCAATGCCACTTTTGCAATAAATCAATAATAAATAAATTGCCATTTTTTGCAATAACCCAAGAAGTTTCAGTGTCTCTGAGTATACACTTTCCTGGCATGGGTTCTCATTTTCTCACAATGCTCATTCAGTCACTGCCTAGATCTTATGAATAGCTTCATCTTTTGGTTTTAATCACTTTGAAAAGAAGCAACTATTAGATAAATCTCTCTTTTGCTATCATATTTTTCTATTTAAACTTTGTTAATAATGTCTAGTTTTTATTAAAATTATTTCATTGAGGGAGAATTTTAATGTGCTAATTTGAAATATCACACCTCTGAGATTTGAGTCAAGGGCCTATGGATATTCTAAGTATAAATCCCCTATATTATACAACTGAATTTTACATTCATAGTTTATTATTTTTAGTCCTTATTTTAATTCAGTATTATATTGCAGATCAGTGAAAGGAGGTATCATAGCATCTCACTTTTTACATATTCACTGTTGCTTCCAAGAAAACAAGAAAAAGTATATAAACGAGGAGAATACCTCACTGAAATGAAGGGAAAGTGACTCTGGAATAGTCTTCCCTCGGAAGCACTGGCGGTTCTCTGCAGTAAAAGAAAACACATTGAAGACTTCTAGACAAAGAAGCAGGATCAGGGAAAGATAAGCATATGCCAATGAGACTTCACTGCATTTCTGCACAACCGTTTTACTAAATCAGTCTTTGTGTAACGTATCGTTGGGTTGAAGTTCATGTTCTGGCACTAATGAGATATGAAAACTTTGACAAATGAGTCAATTTTTCTTAGTCCTGGTTTCCTCTCGCGAACAATAGAGACAATGATACCAATGTTTCAGGATTGTGCTAAGGGCTAATAAATCTTCCAGCACATAATTAGGACCAAGTAAATATGAGTCCCCACTTCTTCATGTCTTACTCAGTCGTTTGTCTGTTGACCAAGAAAACAGCTGAATTCTATTGTAATAGTTTCTATAACTAGCACAGTCACCATCAGTGAGGCAGACCTGTGTAAACCTCAGCATCGTTAACGTTTATATTTGTTATGTGGTTCTGCAGAGTATCTTAGAATTATCTTAGCCACGTGTCTGATCTGCTATATCCCTATATTCCTTCCTTCTGTTAATTCTGTCTTATTTGCCTCCATAGCTTTGAACACACAAAATGGGAGTGCAGAGACATTGCACTGTATCTGGTAAACCGGGTCCACCCAAGTCATTTTATGCTTGAATTACCATTCTGCATCTCCGCATGGAATGATGGATTACAAGTTTGCTTAGTTTTATGTTTGGGGAAACTTAGAGGACAGAAATTTCAGTGAACAAAGTAGAGCCTTGGTAGTAAAAAATAGCAAGCCCTGTTTTTTTGTCATGAGGTAGTTAACATTTTGAGAACAATTTATCTGGCTGTACTACTGCATATAATCATAAAGCAAGTCAAATGAGATGAACATATGCACATTGTTGAGCTGAGCAGTTAAATGACTTTTCCAGCAGCAAAACACCTGTGTATAACAACATAATTGCCAGGTACATAGCATTTTCACAGCTAATTAGAAATGAGTTTGAGATACTGCTTTGCAGCGCCAGTAGGATAGCACAGCTATTTGTACATCCTTGACTGAAGAATTATATCCTTTAGAACCGAAAAGGTCACTTCTACATTGTCTCGTGCTGCTGTCACACCTGCAGATGAGGAGAACAGCCACAGAAAATGTTGCCTGGGCTTCAGCAGATACAGACATTGGACAGCATCACTCATTAGTCCCTGTCTGCTACTTTCCATAAAGAATATTGCACTGCATGGTGTGCTAACCTGAGACGGATTGAATCTGGAAGCCGACCTTCCGGATTATAACATAATGTGATTTACCCTTCGTACGGCATACAAATCATGGGATAGCTTCTGGGTCAGCAGGAAAGCACTTTTTTAAGTTCTCATTTTTACCCTTGATTTAAAGTCCTGATTCCTGTGTATTTTCATGATTTAAGAGAGAATTTAAAGGAGTAGCAAAATAAGAAAAGCCAAGGGCTTTAAAATATTATTGGCTTGGAATAAGATGGGATTTGCTCCCCAGAGAAACGTTATCATTATAAAAGCAAGGTGGAAATACAGAACAGCCAAGTGCAAAATGAATTAACTCTTGCTCCTTATAATTTTCCTTCCAGTGCAAAGATGTACCCATGATATAGGAAAGAAGGGAGGATAAAAGTTAAGGACGTGTCTCCAAGGAGAGGTATTCAAACTACTCATTTCAGAGTTGAAGAGGCCTAGGGAGTTGGGGATAAGAGAGTAAGCTGGTTTTCATAAATGATAGTGCTTGATCAAACAGTGTTAGATCTAGCATGAGGATTCATATCTCCTATATTCTACTGCAAGAGATTTCATATCCTGGACTGATCAATAGTTAAAGATGAGATAGGAATATACATTTTCTCTTAATGTGGATCTTAGTAAATATTTTCAACTATGAACTTGAGTAAAATGGGAGACAAAGCCAATTAAACAGTGGAAAAGTCAAAGGAAATTTAGAGCTTTATTATAGAGACAGAAAATACAAAATAAATCTTGTAACTTTTCCCCAAATACATCATCTGTACAAAAAATCGCACTTATTTAAATTAAATAATAACTACTCAGATTGTACGGTACACTTACTAAAGATATCATGGTTGATACATCTATATTTTTATTTTTAATATTAGTCTAGGACAAAAAATCTTTGAATATTTGTGATCATAAAAACTATAGGTTACAAATTCTTACTGCAATGACATTGTCTTTAAAATTTGAATTTTAATTATACAGTGCTTACATAATACACACACACACACACACACACACACACACACACACCCTACACACGAATTTCTCAAATGGAAGAAACAAATCAACAACACACATCAGAATTTCCCTGTGGGAAGACTTCCCTCTTGTGGCTGCTATGGAATCTACAACTCTTTATTATTTTTCAGGTCTGAATTCCTACTTGGAATAGCTGTAGTAGTTTTAAGAACTAAAAATTACTTTAGTAATAGCCTTATAAATCATCCATTAATATAGTCTCACTCGGAAGAGATTGAACCTGAATAGTGGATATTGAGTAACACTACACCAACAAACGATTTGATTGAGAACATGGAATATTTGGAATATTTCAAATGGCATATTACCTTCCCTACATAATTGCTTAATTTTCAGACATTAGAACTATAAATTTATTTGACACACAACTTAAAAATGTATGCCCCATAATAGGTGTTAAAAACTACAAACTAAAACAATATTACTAATTACTTTTTCTTCTCGGTATTGACCATGTTTTCATAAATTAAAATAAAGAATTTATGTAGGGTGAAATATCACACAAAATTATTTCTTTCTTTCAATTTAGGGTTACCTTAGAATAGCTGAAAAAGATAAGAGTCAATTTCCCAACACTAAGTGGAGATGGGTTAATGACTGATCTAGATTAAGTAGTTAGAGGGTTCTTCAATATCAATTTAAACCTTGTAATTGGAAATTTTGAGGTAACTTCACAACCTAACTTTGCCAAAGTCAATTATCACAACAGTAGAAAACTACCGTGTTTTGCAGTCTGCTAAGGATTGCAGACAAGGGCTGGTCCATTTGTTTCCAATCTCTGCAGCCAGCGATGTCCACAGCATCCTGTGGAGCTCCCTGCCTCTCCCATGGTCCTCTCTATAAGCATTTACGCTGGGAAGTAGGAAAGGCAGGTACAGAGGTACATACACACAGCCTCTGAGTGCCAGGGACTGCTCTGGGTTTTCATTTATATTCTCACTTCGGTAGTAGATTAGATTATTCAGAAGATTTCATGACAGTTCTTCACTTTCATAAGGAGAATGTATGGATTCACTCCTGGGTTTTGGGCTCCACAATGTGAGGAGCATTTGATCAGCAAGATGTCATTTGACATAATATGCCATCTATTTAGTGAATCTGCCATTGCTGTAACAAGATAACCAAGACTGGGTACTATAAAAACAAAAAAAGTTATGTAGCTTAGCTTAGGAGGCTTAATATTCAAAAACAAACAGCTCGGTGGACTCAGCTCTGTGAGGACTGCCTCCGTTCAATAACACCACTGATGGTGCTGAGGCAGGAGTATGAACTGGAGAGAGGGAGAGAGAGGAACTATAGAATGCTCAGTCTTGCTCATCTATGAAACCTGTCTCCAAAGAACCAACCAGAGCCCTAGGAAAGTTACCTTGGCCCCTTCTGGTGGCAGTGCTGCCAGTGACCCAGTGGCATCCCTTTAGAAGTCACCTCTTCAATGCCCACCACCTCTTCACATTGCCACTGCTGGGGAGCAAGGTTCAAACTCTGGAACCCTTGGAGGATAACTCACACCACCTCCACATTCATACCACAGCATGAACTGAAAGTGCGCTTCTGAATGATGCTTATTCACTGGCACCTTAAAAGTGCGTTAACCCAAACTGCTGGTCCCAGGAAAGAGACAGGGAGACACATGTGAGCAGAGCCTGCTGCTTCTAACTCAGTCCAGTCTAGGTCTGCTGACATGCAGTGGTCACTCATTTCTGAATTAAGAAATTGCTGGCTATTGTGTGCTAATTTGTGTGTGTATGATTTATGTTGCTGCTGCCACCCTGCTTAATGATGTCTTTTTAAATAGAGACAACTTTCTTTCTCAACATGGAAAATATCTAAGAGATTGACAGTCACATAGGAGGAGTATATACAAGGTGTTTAATCATCTGTGTTCTTCAAAAGTGTTCACGGTTCACTATTCTGATCCTTGTGATAGGGTAACCATCATCCTGTTAGAGATTCTTTCCGCCTTTTTTTTTTCTGTAGTGTATATCACCAAAAAGACTTTACACAGTTAGCTTGTATGTTTTATTCATAACAAATTATTAAACTTCTAATTTTGCTTTTTTTCTTTATTACTATTTTGCAAATCCCTCAGTCAAGTACAAATAATATGGTGATTAAAACTCTGTTTTGTTTCCTGCAATCTCTAGCTCACAGATTTCTCTCATTAAATATTTTGAATGAAAAATAAACAACTCATTCACCCTGCCAATAGATCAATCAGTTTCATTATTGATAGGATTAACCTGTACGTCAAATAACCTTTCTTAAAAAAGTCCTTGTCAGTTTGTATTATCTCCATAGTTGTTCTTTCACTTCTACTGTGTGTCAGTCATCACATATTTGGTAGTTAACAAAAAGAATATTGTTACTTGACCCCCAGCCCCATGCTTTGAATAAGACGAATATATAGATATCTTTCAATTACTGCCAACTCTGTACATTTGCTATTTGTCACTATATTAACTAAAGATGAGAACTCTCCTTAACATTTGTTTCAAGTCTGTATTTTTAAAATCAAAATCCAGTCTGTTGTCTCATCACTTACTGAGTATCCTGACTGTGGGCTATGATATACTTCAGTCCTCCATGAATTACCCCGGACGAGTTTCACAGTCACAGGAAATGAAACCAACACATCCTGACCTTGATGGTCATCCTCTTCCCAGCCTGTAACTAATCCATCTGCAAATGGTACTTTCTGCAGATCAACTGTATAGTGGATGCAACAAGCTCTCACCAACTCCAGGGCTTACAGCCAGGTGCATGTCTCTGTCATTACTCTCTGGGTTCCTACCACAGACCACTCACTGGTGTCCTGCTTCTTTCCCAGCATCACCGCCTTCCCAGGCCCATATTGGGGTTTGTGTTTTTCAATCAGCAGCCATTGAGCTTAACTTTCTAACTCGCAGAGTGCTCCTCTACCTGAAAAAAGTGCTCCTCTCCCTGAAAAACAGAGTAATTCACCTTTCCTGCCTCAATACATGGTCCTTAACACCCCACTTGTTTAAGCCAAGACTTTTCACGTTTTTCAACCGAAACCATTGTCTTCATCTTCATGTTAGTCTTCAGCTTATCTGTGTTCTTTGTCTCAGTTTCCTCCTTTCCTTGTCCTCCTTTCCCTTTCTGTCTTCCTCTTCCTCCTCCTTTTCCTCTTCTTTCTTCTCCATCCAGGTGCTTTTTCATTATTTGTTTACCATTGTGATCACCATCATTTCAGACTTCCTGCCTAAGTTTAAGACACGTCCACTTTTACTCCTTTCTGACTGTCTACCATGTTACCCTGTTTTATTTTATTCATATTTTTGTTTAATCTCTTTGAAATCAGGGCATATATCTCCTTTATTTTGTGGTTTATCATCAGTTCCTAAAGAAATGTTGCCAAGTACCACAACCATTTATTTGTGCCTTAGAATGTGATTGTACTATACCAAGGATGTACTATTTGTGAAAAGTGCATAAGAAATTTTGACTGGTTAGTAAAAAGCATTTAGAATATATTTTTATTATTTTTTTTACTTTAAAGATAGTAAAATCCAATAAAACAAAACATAACAAAGCCAATAGAAACATAGCAGCAAAGTTGGTACTGAACTTCAAAGCTGGATACTAGGAAAACAAAAACAGTTTACCATAGTGTATCTTATTATCGTCACAATAGTTATCCATTCCATCAGGCATTGCAAAATCAAACCAAAAACAAAACAGAATATTAAACAAAGCAAAACAGTTAATCAGAACAAAGCAAAACAGTGAGAACATTATTTGATTTCAAAGACAAGATAGAAGGAAATCCCCCATATCTGCTATATTGCATACTGTCATCCTCCCTAGAGATGCTCAGACCACTGGGCCGAGGCTTACATAACCAACCAAACAATACCACCATTTAGTTGCTTTATGTACCTTAGTTGCTATCAATTCAGCTTGTCCTCCAAACCCACCAGCTGCTTGGGTGGGTGGGTGTTTGATTCTCAGCCCATGTGCCTCTCGGCTCACAGGAGGTGCTGTCTGACTTTTCTCTTCCCTGAACCTGCACAGCTTGTACGGCGTTGTACCAGAAAGGCTGGCTGCTTGGCTTTTGTTGGTTCCTCCCAGACCCAGCATGGCTGAGTATCAGGAGGCACTGACTTTTGTCTTCTGCAAAATATCTTTACTAGGTTTTGTATTGACCAAATTTAAAATGATAGTATGGTGAATAGTTATTTAAATAAAATACAGAAATGTTCTTATCATTTTTTCTTGTTCTTAGTAATTTTTTTAATTGTATAGCTATCTCAAAATTGTGGCCCATACCGTATGTCAATTTTATAGCTATGCCCTAGACCAATAGCTAGTTTTTTTTTGCTTTACCTTTTTTTTTTATGCTTATTGTATGAATACAGCATATTTGTTAAGGTCAGCCAAAAGATTTTATATTTTATTTTCACAACTTTTTAAAGGAGGTAATATTTTTAATTCTAGTTCACAGATGCAGTAGAAGAAACATGGAACGATGAACCCCCTGACCAGGAGAGAGCGCCTGTGTGCTGGGGCCAGAAGCAGCCCTGGAAGGTTTGTTTCACAGTCCAGTCCTGCTCGGCTCAGCACTGCCCTGCTGCCTCACCCCGTGCCCCAACATCGGGGTGGCGTATGCCTTCAATAGGTGTTTGTCAGTAAATAAAAGAAAGAGTGAATACAACTGAAAAGGAGAAAATAAACGGATTCATTTATACATCAAATTTAATACATAAGTATCAGATTTGACTGCTCCTAGTAAATTTCTCTTGTGTTCAACGCAACAGGAAAGTGAAGCAGAATATGAGAAGTGTTTGAATTGGAAATATCCTGGAACCATGACTCTACAGATTTTGATGTAAGTATAAAGTACAATATCATCATATGGGGTTTACCGTTCATAAACGAAGCAAAAATAGTTTTCTTTAGTTAGATGCTCTTAAAGTAATTCTTCTAGTGTAGTTCTGTCTGTTTTAGAGAAGTGCTGATTGCAGTTGTGCATGGTGACATGTACTTGAAATCCCAGAGCTCCAGAAGGCTGAGACAGAGATTGCAATTTGGAATCCAAGCCTGGGAAATTTAGAAAGAATCTACTAAAAAAAAAAAAAAAAAAAAAAAAAGCCGGGTATGTAACTCAATGACTTAGATTGTTATTGAAAGTCTGTATTACCTGTTCTTGCAGTCCAAATGTTTGTGTTTCCAAAACCTGTATGTTGAAGTCCGAAGCCTAAAATACTGATATTCAAGCAAGATATTGGTATTTACGTGGGTGAATCGGTACCCTAAGGAAAGTGGCCCAGCAAAACTTGTGTCTTCCATTACCAAACCTTCATCAGGCCCAAAGTTTCTGCATCTTTAGTGTTGAACCTCCCAGAGTCAGAATTATGAGCAATAAATTTTTGTTGTTTCAGCCTCTCAGTTATGATATTTTGTCATAGCAGCATAAACGGACACCTGTATGCAGTGCTCATGTATTTTATCTGAGTATTCATTTTATTCTTAAAACATAAAGGAGTTTGGGAATTTCAAATATGTGAATAAAATAGACATTTATACACATGCATAGCTAGACAACTAGGAATATAAGTTGTTTCAGTTGAGACAGTTTCATGAATAGATGAGAGAATGGCTATAAGAATCTACATGTTTTGTGGGGTGATAATAAAAAAGAGAATTGGTTAATCCATGAAGAAGTAAAATATTTAGAAACTTAAAATTTGAAGAGTTTTGAAGTGTATGTGATAGAATCATTTATGTAACCAATCTAAGGAATATAGAAATAGAAGAAAATAAATTTTATATATTTTAATATCAAACCAATGCACAATAAACATAGTATCACACAAAGCTGACATAATCACAAATGAAAAACAATAAAATTGGTTTAAGTAATGAGAATGTGTCTATGCAAGGTGAATTAGGATATGATGAAATCATACTTTAAATATTGAGGAAAGTTGAATTATGATGTATGTTTACATAAGGTCACCCCTCAAGTGAGAAAAAAATAGAAGTAATTGGGAAATTACATACTGTACAGTGATAAGCTCCAGCTGAGTGAAGTGGTGATTTTAGAAATTATGCATTTTTTGACATTTTATTAACCTTTATCTAAAGATTCTATTTTATTCTATTCTGTTTTATGGCAAAGGTATTAAAATATTGAAGGAAAAAAATGAAATTATTTCCTTTTTAACAATTTTTATTTTAAAGAGAATCAAACCAAGTAAAATAAAATAGAACAAATCCAATCAAAACAAAACAGTGTAGATGACACAAGACAGCAAGACAAGATAAAAGGTAATCAACAATCATTGCTAGAATGCCTCTTGTTGTAGTAAAAAAAAGCTGCCCATACCTTCAGACATAGCAAAAATCAAACAAAACAGAATAGAACCAATAACAACAAAACAATGAATGCAATAAAGGACTTCAAAATGAGATAATAGTAAATCCAAAATAGCTACCGTAATATATCTTATTACCTTAGAAATAGCTGCCTTTGCCATTGGATATAATAGTATCAAACAAGACAAAACAGAATAAAGCTCAACCAAACAAAACAAGGAAATGATACAAGACTTCAGAAGAAAATAATAGGGAATTAACAATGGCTTCCACCTTCAGAAGGAGACCCTCATATAGGCTGCATTATGTATTGCTATCCTCTGAATAGATGGTCAGACTAGTGACTTTAGGTCTGCAGTCAGTGAAACACTAAACACTGCAAGCATTAAGTTGTATTTTACATCAGTAGGTATCACTGTAGCCTGTGTGTCTTCAGATCAGCCAGTGGCTTATGAGGAGAGAGAATGGGGGACGTTGGCTCTTCTTGTCTCCCAGCCCATGCACCTGGCATCTGGTTCTCCTCCCCGCAGCCCAAGCATGGCGCCACATCAGAGGGAGGGCTTAGATTCTTCTTCTCTCCCCGCACAGTCTGTGAATGGTGCTGACTGATGGGAAAGGGCTGGCGTCTGGTTTTCCCCCTAGAGCCTGAGTATGACCCAAAATTGAGCTATTAATAAGCAATCTTAATGTAAAGACAAAAGCAAAAGATGAAAATATTTTCTGCTTATAAAAGTTAGGGATGACTAAGAAGTTAGTCTCCTTTATTCTAATCATCGCACTTTTATCAACACTGACTGTAAAATTTAACACTTAGGGAATATGTATGTGTGCAATGCGTTTGTACAGCACTTGCATGAGATGCCATTTCTTACTGACTCTACTAAAAAATGTGTTGTTCTACCTTTGCATATGACAGTCAGATTCTGGCTGTCCTCTTAATCAGTCATCTCATTTGCTCATGTGCTATATAACTTTTATAATTCATGTCAGCAATACTTTTGTTCTCTAATTTAAATAGGAAAAACTGGGACCAGAAAAAAAAAAAAAAAAAAAAAAGAAAGAAAAACAAGATTACTGTTTGGCTCTGTAATGATTTGGAACAGTAGCTTTAATTTCTTTTCTCTCCCTCTGTCTTCCTTTCTCTCTCTGTCTCTTTCTGTCTTTCTTTGTCTGCCTTGTTTTCTTCCTGCCTCTCTTCCTTCATTCTCTCCCTTCTTCCTTCTTTTTCTCCATTTTGTCCCTTCCTTCCCTCCTTCCTTCTTTCTTTCTTTCTTTCTTTCTTTCTTTCTTTCTTTCTTTCTTTCTTTCTTTTCTTTCTCTCTCTCTCTCTCTTTTCCTTCTTCCTTTATTTCTCTTTCCTTTCTTTTCTTTTTCTCTCTTTCCCTTCTTTGTCTTTCTAGTAACTAGTTTTAGTTTAATGGTATTGCTACTTAGAGAGACAATGAATCCTCTTAGTTATAAATTACATTCTGATAATTAGATAAGGACTATTCAGTTGCATCATGGAGACTGTCCTTAACTCTTTTGACAAGGTGAACTTTTCTTTAATAGTTTCTTTTCATACTGAAATCTTATCAAAGCCAAGAATACATCAATAACAGGTTTTTTTTTTCAAACCATTACTTGTCTTAATCACTTTGGGGCTTTATGTTTGCACAACTGCTTCATGTGGAATCTTCTATACTTATCCCTTTGCACAAAAATTTAGACATTCTGAACTTTTGTAAGTTAGATTTTCTTCTGAATTTTTCACTTTTATGTAAAGTAAAATGGGTATTAAATAAAAGTAACATTAGTAACACTATCCAGTTGTTTGTTAAGAACTTTTATCTGAGTTTTAGTTCATTCATTCTTCCTCCTTTTGTTTTGTTTGCCTTTCTGAAGCAATACACATACTCTCCTTTTATTCATAATACATATGTGCATAAATTTTTGTAGAAAATGAATGCATTGTCCATATACAATGTGGTATAGAAGAACTTTCTTTAGGAATAAATCTTTCATAGAAGGTGTTAAGAGTAAATAATCTTAGCAAAAGTAATTGCTTCTATCTGTGTCTCCCAGTATCAGTCTCCTTTATTTTGTCCTTTCTGAGTAAAAAAATAATCTGCTGCAGCTTTCCACACATCAGTTTTCTGAGACGAAACTGCTTAGATTAAGAACATGATGCATTTTCTCACTTCTGCATGTCCCATCAGTCTGTTCGTTGTCTAAGAGTGCACCGGACCCAGAAGGATGTCAGTTTTTCTCTACAAGTTTTTCTAATACCCTTGTGCTTTGATCCAGGTGCTGTTTTGCATTTGAAAACTAAATCAGCCTCAATATTTCATAGCTTTTTTAACTTGTGTTTTATGATAATGAGATTTTGACTATGGAAAACTCCGTTCAGAGAATTCAAACAGATTTTTGGCACCTGTTAGCAGGTGTAAAATATTGAGTGTCTGTACAATTACTTCCATTCTTTGGATTTCACTTTTCTATCATTAAAGCAGTTTTGTTCATAAAAAGTATTCTGGAAATTGAAAGAAACCTTTATGCCTTCTTAATCCTATTTTATCATCCCTGGATTTTTAGTTTCTTTTCTGTAAAACTCAATTTGTCCTTCCATAAAATGAGGGGGTAGAGTAGGGGAATTAGTGGTCTTTTGAGCCATCAAACAAGCATTTTCATAGTAATAAGAAAAGCCCCAAGTGTCTTTAGCATGCTGGTCTCTCTGAGGCAGTGAAAAGACATGAAGTACTCCAAGGAACAGTGCCCAAGTGGTGTGTGGGACTTAGTTACTGCAGGGCACAGTGCACTTCATATTTCAAGTGATTATTTTTCTTACCTGGAAAGTGAAATAATTAGCCCTAGTGATTGTCAATATTGGTTTTGAAGCTAATGTTTTTTTATGTCAATATAAGGAGCATTGTTTTGGTTGCATTCTCATTGCTAAGACAAAATATGCCCAAAGTTAGAGGACAGAAGGTTTATTTTAGTTCAGAGTTTGTAGAAGTTTCACTTCAGTTAGCTGTCTCCAAGGCTAACTTGAACATGATTGAAGGGCATCTCAGAAGAGAAACAGTCCATGGCAGAGCAGACGAAAAAGCAGAACCATTTTTTTCTCTTTTATTTCATCTAGGCTACAAGCCCAATGGCCGGTGCCACTCACACCAGGTAGGACTTCCATTATCCACTCCCAGAAATACATCAAACCAGTCAGTGGACTGATTTAGTTATCACATGCTCATATTCACAGTAACACACACACAACATCCAGCCACCTTCCAAAGCCCCACCTAATGAGTGCTTGAGGCTTTAGGGGAACATCTAGATACAAGCCATAACGAGCACATTTTAAAATGTTAACCAAGTCAACAAGTTATGGCATGTTATTGTTATTGATTATAGAGGAATCCCCCAGACAAAATTGTGAAGTTACTAACTATAAAAAATTCAAGGACTCTATTTTATTTCTTTCTAAAATACTGACTGAATAATTATTGATTGGAATTTCAGTTATAAATGTATATGTGTATTATGGTCTATTAATTAAAACATATTCAATACATTTTCTATAAATGAAACACAAAGCATTTATTATTTAAGAACTATTTATAGTAGTATTTCTTTGTACCCTAAAAGTCACTGAAATACTCATGATACTTAAATTCTATATATGAATATATATGAATATTAATATCATTTTTGTCAAATGAATGTGCAAATGTCTCTCTTCAGCTAGAGTATTTTACAGTAAGAGTAAGAATCCAAAATTCAGTCAGGAGACAAAATCTGATAGTAAAATATAGTACTCTTAGGGGCAGAAATAGATAGGAAAACTTGGTATGTCAGGGAAAGATAGAAGCCTATACAGATAGTGTTAAAATAAATTTTTTCATTAGTCTCGCTACATAATTTAGTTTAGTATTTTTAAAAATTTCTTTTAATCATGCAACCTAATATAAAAAATTCAGTTAATTTTTTTCTTTTTGAAATCTCCATTTCTTCTTGAGGGTGTAATATCACATGAAACTTAAATATGCACCCGTGGCACCTGTCAATCTGTGTCAGGGCCATCTCTTTTTCATGCTTGGTCAGAGGTAGGGTTTTCTCTCTCCGTATTCTGCATGTTTATGTTAAAGTTTTTATGGTTGATTTGAGAATAAATTTGAACGTAAACTATATTTCAGATTCCTTTTCCATAGTATAGGAAAATAGAACACTTAGAGAAGTATAAAGTATTAGAACAAGAATGGCACTTGGGGCATTTGAAGATGCTTCAAGGAATGAGGATTATTACTCTGGGAAAAACTAGACTTTCAGAGACACCATGGCAATGTTTCAGCATTTTAAGGCAGTGATTCAAAGAAAACACACATTCCTCGTAAACGCTCTTTTAAAATCTGGAGCTAAAACAGAAAGTATTTTGAAATTAACAATTTTTGGTCACATTAGATTGTTGTAAAATTTTAGGTATTAGTTAAATGATACTGAAGATATTTTTGTTACTATTCTACATTGAAAGTGAAACTGCTGTTTCAGATACTTACAATATAATAGAGTTTAAAATTTTATTTTAAAAAGAGCAAAACCCAAGAATAAAGCCAATCAAAACACAGCAGTGAAAGTGGCACAGAACTACACAATAGGATAATAGGAAATAAATAATGGCTATCATAATGTGTCTTGCTAACTTCACAATAGTTGTCCATAGCATCAGACATAGCAAAATCAAACACAACAAAACAGAATAAAACCAATCAAAGCATAACATTGAATAAAATAAAATAATAAATCAAAACAAAACAATGAGAGCAGTACTGCATTTTATTATCATCATAATAGTTGCTCAGGTTAACAGATGCAGCAATAAAACAAAACAGTAAAATGAAAGAAAACATTGGATTTCAACACAAGGCAGGAAGAAATTCTCCCCTGCTGACACAGTGCACACTGCTGTCCTCCAGGAAGAAGCCCTGGCCTGCAGAGTCAACCAGAAATACAAGCATCTAGCTCTTCTCTTCCCCTCAGTTGCTGTCATCTCATCCTGAGTCCTCTAAATCACCGGTTTGGGGTGTTCTATTGGTTTTTCAGCCCGTGCACTGGCTGGCTCATGGGAAGACATGGCTTTTCTTACAGCTGGGACTCTTTCCCATCGGCATGGTGGAGCTTACTTCACTGGAAGGCATAGTTTCTCCTACAATATATTATTAAAGAAGAATATTGACCTCAGTATGACTCTTTATAAAGCATTAGTTTGAAAACTGGACTGGTCAAAATTCTATGATAAAAGCCGATATTACTGAAAAAACTACAAATGTAATGAGTTGATTATTTATTTGTACACACACACACCCATTAAAATATTTGCCCTAGTATGATGATAAATTATAAATTATTTTCTACTTCAGTGAATATGAGAGATTAAGTTCATTTGGTGCCACATGGGAAGAAAGCAGTCTACAGAGCAAATACAAATGACGTGGTTTTGAGTTCATCAAGCATAATCAATGGTTTGGTACCTGAGTAATAGGTAGGTGTGTTGTAGAAGATATACATATAGTATAAAGTCTTTTCTAACATAAATTATGGTCCTGGGAATTTCATATGTTATCATTAAAATCTCCAAGTAAGACATTTATAATGTTTTCATAGCATTTTTAAGTAAGATTTTGGCATTTAAACAATAAAAAAATAAGATGTAGATTGTGTTCTTAAGAGTTTAGTAAAAAAAATTCCAGGGCAAACATTGCTTCATTATTTTACTTCTCTGAGTACAAGATAAATGAAAAAGTATTTTACTTGTCTACTCTAGAATAAGCAAACATCTGCATGCACACTCACATAATGATGTTAGTTGTAGGTGCATGTGTGTGTGTGTGTGTGTGTGTGTGTGTGTGTGTGTGTGTTATAGCTTTATAGCTGGGAACCCAGATTCTCACATGTTAAGTGCTTGGTCCTAGCTGTCAGGGAAATGTAAGAATTGGTGCCAGATTGCAGGAAGTGGTAACTGTGGGCTAACCTTGGAAGAGATTTTGTCGCCTAAACTTCTCCTTCCTGGCTGCAATGTGGTGAGTACCTTGTTTCTGCCATAGATTCTCCACCTGAGAATCTGCCTCTCCACAGCCCCCTAAATAATGGAGCCCAGTGACCACGGACTGAAGCCTGAAAATCCAGGAGCTGAAGTAAAATTTTCATGTTAATTTGTTTTACTCAAGTATTTTTGTCACAATGGTAGAAAGTGGGCTAGTGCAATATGTGAAAAAGATAATAATGTAAACACATTAGAATATGTGAGAAATGAAAGAGTTAAGATTTTATAGAAGCTACCACTTTACTTCAGCTTGTACATCAAAAATTTCCAGTTCCTCATGACAAATCTGCTAGATGACAGCTAAATTGTAGTAATCCATGATAACCTAAAAATTACCTTTCATTTCCTGCAACCCTAAAGAATATTGAAATAATGCTAAGACTAGCTAAAGATTGTCACTTTATTAATGACTATGAATTTGAGAATATATTAATAAGACTGGAAATAATACACACAATGAATCTCAGTGTTGAATAATAAAAGAGCTGAAATATAGCATTAAAGTTCATAATACTTAGTGAAATATTTACCTCTACTTAACTATTTTAAAAATGTAAATTTGCAAGTCACTTAAAATAAGAACAATTCATATTTTAAAATAGTTTATTTGATTTTTAGGTAATGTATAAGTTATCATATTGGGTAAGTAAAGGACTCTGGAGTGGCATGAACTGAGCTGCCAGGGCAGCCAAGCCAGGAACAGGATGCAGCCAACCCTGATGGAATATACTCTTCTTATTACTGCTAGCAGCAGCATAGTCATACAGATAGCCTTAGCATTCATGGGACTCTCCAGTGAAAAGGCAGAAGGGGCTGCAGTTCACTCAGTCGACACTACCCTTAAAACAAAAGGAGCATAAGGGCAGAATCCTTTGCTGAAGGCAAGGATTATGGGCAGGCCCTGGTGTTGAGAGTGGCTGTCTACTCCGCCTCCGCTCAGGTGGTCTTCACCCCCTGCTACTTCACCGTGGACTGTGTAAGAAGGCACTGGAAGACATTGCCCAGGACAGCACCCTGGACAGCGACAAACAACACAGTGCCAGCAGACCTCAGGTTACCCCCAGGTGCCAAGGGGAGCAACAGCTGCGTTTCCTCATCCTTGTCTGCACTGACATTGACACTCAGTTGGATTAGAAACTGACTCAAAAGCTTGGGCTATGAGTGTGGAATGGTACAAAAGGCCCCAGAGTTGGAAATCTTTTCTCACATTAGCAAAATACAGCAACTGGTGTGCCAGATCAGGGAATTTCCAAGAGTTAAGTGATTTGCATCTTTAAATCTGTTCCATTGATCTTCAGGTATAGATTTTTTTGCCAGTACCATGCTGATTTTATCACAGTAGCTTTGTAGTATAATTTCATGTCAGGGATTGTGATGCCTCCTGCCTTGTCTTTCTTGCCCAGGATTGCTTTTGCTATTCTCTTCTGGTTGCAAATGAATTTTAGGAATGTGTTCTCTAGGTCCTTGAGGTATGCTAGTGGAACTGCATAAAATCTGTAAACAAGTTTGGAGAGTATGGCCATTTTTACAATGTTGTTTCTTCCCATCCAAGAGAAAGGGGTATCTTACAATTTTCTAACATCCTCTTTAATAGCCTCTTTTAGAGTACTATAGTTTTCAGTGTGTAGATGTTTTACATCCTTTGTTAGGTTGACTACTAAATATTTCATTGTTTTGGATGCTATTGTGAAAGACATTATTTCCATAATTTCTCTCTCATTGAGTTTATTGTTTTTGTACAGGAATGCTATTGATTTTTGAGAGTTGACGTTGTATTCAGCAACACTGCTGAATTTGGTTATTAACTCTAGTAGCCTTTTAATAGAGTTTTTGGGGTCTTCTATGAAGGGTATCATGTCATATGCAAAGAGTAATAATTTAGCTTCTTCTTTTCCTATCCTTATTCCTTTTATTCCTCTCTGTTTTGCAATTTCTCAGCTAAAGTTTCCAGAACTACACAGAATGAGAGTAATGACAGAAGACATCTTTCTTATTCCTGATTTTTGAATGAAAGCTTTTGGTTTTTATCTATTTATTATGATGCTGGCTATTGGTTGTCATAGATAGCTTTTATCAAACTGAGGTACAGTCCATCTATTCTGATTTTGTGTAGGATTTTTATCAGGAACAGTGTTGGACTTTATTAAAAGGTTTGTCTGCATGTATTGACATGATCATATGATATTTGTTTTTGGCTCTATTGATGTGGTGTATTACATTAAATTTGTATATATTAAACAAATCTTGCATTCCTGGAATAAATCTCACTTGGTCCTGATGCACAGTCTTCTCGACAATTTTCTGCATTCTATTTGCTAATATTTTATTGAGAATTTTTGCATTGGTGTTCATTACATAGACTGGTCTATAGTTCTCCTTTTGGGAGGCTGAGAGACTCTGGTCACAGGGTCTCTGTCCCAGAGCTTGACACTCTCTTTTGATTAGCTGTCTGCCATTCAAGACATCCTGTCTGGCAGCAGCTCATGGTGAGATGTTCCAACTGATACCCATATCTCCACCAGGACCCAGATCTGCCACTGGTGGAGGTTGAGGGTTGTTCAACTCCACTTCCAGCTCACTGTTTTCTGCTTCCTTCAGCCTCATCATCAACCCTGCCAAGAAGCTGGAAAGCTCTAAACCTTTCCAACCACAAGATGGTTGCTTTAGGCCTGCTATTGTACTTGGAGACCCTCTTGCATCCCCTGACAGCTTTAGCCATGGCTCTATGGACAAATCTGACTACTTCATGATGAGGCCAAACTACAAAACCACTATGCTCCCAGGTAGTACTCAGAAACCAGCCTTATCTGGAAGGTTTCCATGCCCAGAACAACCTTGCTTATCGTGAAACTCTTAGGTGTTACTCATGAATTCATTCAGGTTGCTACATGGGCTACCTCAAGTCAGACTCCAGGCTGGGTTACAACACCTACCACTAATTCATGAACACAGATACAAGTGGGACATTCTGTTCTGCTGGATCCAAAAAGTTGACATCCAAACCTGGAAGTGCATCTGGTCTTGGCCCACCAAACCCAACCTCATGCTTTTCTGCTATCTGTGCAAAGACATGATCAACAGTGCATCTGCCCTTCATCCCACAATGTGCCATCAAACAAGGCAACCTCTTTAGTACCAAGCTCCTCAAGGATCACTGGACATCTGCCCCTGCCTCCTAAAGTTTTGCTGTGATTGAAGGATCTAGCTTATCAGCAAAGACACAACAGATACTCTGCCTGTCTGCTCCAATGGGGCTGTTACACATCATCCACTCCACCTCTTTAAAGTGCTCCAAGATCTGCCAGCTCCAGAGCATGTCCAATTAGATAGGCACTTCCATGAGACACCCTCAGCCTACCAACAAGACAGCTGACACTTTCTCCATGGATTCATGGAATCTGGATCAGCCACACTCAGACATGATCCATAAGGACATCTCCCCAGAATCTTTTCTAACCCACAAACGAGCTCCCCAGAGCCCTCAACTTGGAGTCCAAAAATGGGGCAAGACATGTTTTTTTTTTTTTTTTTAAAGCAGTGCTGATTTATTTTATCCTGGGCCCAGTGACACAATGCAGTTGGAGTTTGCAACAGCTGTGTGTCTCACTCAAAATTTTCCAGACTTTTTGTAGAAAGTATGGTTTACAAAGTAAGGGTTATGGGCATGGATCAGGAAATCTGCTAAGGAAAGAGGAAGACCTTTGTTTCCCTTTTCAGAGGACAGAGAAGTCTAGCAGGAATTAACAATCCTTTGTCAACTTATTTTAGCACTCAATTTTAGATAACATCTATTGTTTGCAGGGGACAGCAATGGTTAACATATCAATTAGGTCATGTTCCCAGGGGTTTACAATTCTTTATATAGGGGAACATTGATTAACATATCAATTAGGTCACCCAGAAAAAAATGACACAAACAGAACAGTATGGCAACATTGTAGGTACTTTGGTCATATAACTTTAGGCATAACACAAAGATAATGAAGCTCTTTTTGCTAGTGTACAGCATTCCCCACTGATTTTAGTCAGTGAACCAAATCATTGGCTCATGGGGTTTTCAGACATAGGTCTCTGTTTATAACCTTGTGTCTTTAAAATCATAAGCTTTACAGTTTGAACCCAATCTTTGACATAGTTTACCAATTTGTTTATAATACAAGGCCCAAGAGGACGATTAATAAAGGTCTTGCTGCTGTCATTATTAAAGCTGTTAACCAAAAGGAGAAAGAAAACCAACATTTAAATTCACTGTGTTCTGTCTGATGACTCCAGAATGATTGGCATATAAGTAACAATTTTTTTTTCCTAAAGCCAGACAGAGGCTTCCTTGGGGGTCTCCATAAGGGTGAACACAAGATTATCAGTTACATTTGGCAATCTTAAGCTTTAAATAGTCCTTGGAGGGAAAGACAGTCCACTTATCTATAGGTTGATCGCCTTTGGAGGCTGGGACCAGCTTGAAGCGGGAATGATGAATCCAGGCAGACTTTCCAGCTATTTTGATAGTGGTTGGAGATCTGAGGACTACAGTGTAGGGACCTTCCCAATTGCGGCTCAAGAAATTCATGGTGATGCCTCTTATCACTGTGAGGACTGGTGTCTCAGGCTCTCTTGCATGGGCCACAGGTGGAGGATGTTGTTATCAGAATAACCAGTGGATGGAAGTGAAGCTGAAGGGCCTAGGATGGACTTAATAAGATCATGATTAGCTAAGTCAGCTAATTTTAAAAAAAAATCTTAGGGATAAGAGGAAGAGGTCTCCCATACAAAGCCTCAAAAGGCGAAATACCAGTAACAGAGAGGGTACATCATGCATGCAAGAGGGAAAAAAGAAAGGAGACTCACACAGTTCTCACCAGTTTCTAAGGCCATTAGTTATTATGGTCTTTAAAGTCTGGTTCATACTTTTTATTGGTCCTGAATTTTGAGGCCGGTAAGCAAAATGGAGTTCCCAATAGATCTGCAAAGTTTAGGTTAGTTTTTGAGTTATCAGGGCTATAAAAGCTGGGCTATTGTTGGACCTCATGGACAAAGGGAGGCCAAATTGGGGAAACTGCTATCAGGGCTGACTCAAACTTAGTAGGCAAAGCTTTAACCCATCTAGTGAAAAATATCTTTCATTATTAATAAGTATTTACTTCCTTGAAGTCCAGGCTTCCTCATTTTTGTAAAGTCTATTTCCCAATGTTTTCTAGGTATAGTCCCATGTAACGAATGGTGGCTTTGGGTTCACCAATTGGCACTGAGGGCATCTGAGGCTCACAGGCTGGGCAAGCTTTGATATTAGTCCCCAGATGTAAGTCTTTTCAAGTGTAAATCAGCTCTGACAAAGTAGGTGGGATCAGCAGTAACGTCAGGGCTATCTAAATCCCCACTGATTTTGTGGCTTGCCTTTTGGGCAATGACATCTTCCAAATTATTTCCTTGTATTACAAGGTCATGTCCTGCCCAATGGGCTCTACAGCAGATAATAGCCACTCTCCTTGGCATCCAGATGGCAGCCAACATGTCCAAAATTTGAGGAGCATTTTTGATCTTTTGGCCCCAGAAGTCAAAAAACACCATTCTTGATAAATGACCCCATGAATATGGGCAGTAACAAATGCATACTTTGACAACTTGAGGCCTCAGTGAGGGCAATGAGTTCAGCCTGTTGGGCCAATGTTCCCAGCTTCAGGGTTTTTTCCCATAGAATCTGAGAGTCTGTGGTAACAGCAGCTCCTGCGACCCACTTACCTTGATAGATGTAACTGCTTCCATCAGAGAAATACAAAGGAACTCTGAAGAGTGGCTCATCTGGTCTCCAATACAGTCAGAGGGGCAAGGAGGGGTCATCACCAGGCAGCAGAGTAGCAGGGTTTGAAGCCACTGTCTCCTTGAAACTGATGGTAGTCAGATCTAGAAGTAATGCCTGATAATGCATGGCTCGGGAGTTGGGCAGCCATTGGTCCGGTGGAGGCTTAATGAGAATCTCCAGTGAATAGGAGGGGACAATTAAGAGTTTCTGTCCGAAAGTCAATTTTTAAGCCTCTTTTGTCAGGAGGGCCACCGAAGAAATCACCCACAGACAAGGTGGCCATCCAGCTGCTACATAATCAAGTCTGTTAGAAAGATAGGCAACAGGCCTCTGCCGGGGTCCCAAATTCTGGGTCAGTCCTATGGCTCCTAGAAATTCACGCACTTGCTTTTTAGTTACAAGGGCTGGAATCTGTTGGATAGCTTGCATCCACTGGAAGGAAAGAGTCTTCTTATTTTTTTAATGGAGAGTCCAACAACCAATGCAGTTTTTCTGCCCAGAAGAAACCTTTTGGGCCTGGTCTTTAGGGTCCTCTCAGTTGTCAAATATCTTTTAAGCAACCTCTAATAATTGACTGAAGGGCATTCCCTCAAATCTCTAAACTTTTGCAATTTTCGCTTAATATCAGGGGCCGACTGGGTTACAAAGGTAATATTAGTGGCCCTTACACTTTTAGATACTACCAGTGTATAAATGTGATAGGCCTTTTGCAATCTTTTCAGAAAACTCTGAGGGAAAGTTATTAGCCAATTACCTCACCTCTGCTATTTTGGGGAAATTGGTAGGCTTTCTGGGGTCCCCTAATGGCTACCAAGAACAACTGGTGATACCTGAAAGGGTTGCTGGCTGAGACCGGATGCTATAGCCAGAAAAAGCATCATCCAGAATTAGGGAGCTCCTGTCTCCCCCGCCCCTAGAGATTTACCTGTAACCCTATACCCCAACCCCTAAAAACCTGTCCCTGGCACCAAACGTGTGCCAATGAAATACCTGTGCATGCCTAATACCCCTTAAGGTCCACCCCAGACCTAGGCTACTTATGTGCCTCACTCCACGTGTTCCATGGAGAGATCACCGGCCCTGGGCTGGAGATGCTGCGCCCTCGGGGGTCAGGGGGTCTCTCCCCACATTCCCAAAATAAAGGTTACTTATATTTTATACTTCTTATCTTTTCAGCCACTGCCGGCCAGTCCTACCCCCTTCTTCCTCCCCTTCTCAGACCTAACAGATGGTGCTGTGACTCGACAGCAGTTGAGAGACTCCTGGGACTCCTTCCCAGTTTCAAGTCCCCTGCTGTTCAAGTTTCCTCACTTCTACACTCACAAATTCTAAGCTTGACTGCTGCCTCTCAGCCAACACCCACCGATTCACCGCAGGTGAGTAACTCCCCGGAGACAGCCACTGAACCAGGCTCACGTGGATTTTCTCCCCTCTTTGCGTGGGTTCATGACCCTTTCGTGTCTTTTAGACAGCCCAAATCTAAGCCCTCATGGTTTTTCCAGAGCTTTTGGGGCTTTCTAGACAAGCTGATGTCCTCTGGACAGCCCACACTGAGGGACCCTCACTTTAAAGCTTTTTACCTTTGCTGTGGAAATGTGCACCTTTCCCGCCAGTGCCCCTGCCCCTTCATCTCCTCCAGGATCCCTCCCTCTCCCCGCACTTAAAGAGATAACAGCCACTGAGCCAGGCTCATGTGGATTTTCTCCCCTCTACCAGCATCTCTTTGTTTCCCAGCACATGCTCCCTCCCCCCTCCCACCGCGTTACTAGCTTCCTTTTGTTTCCCGTGCGCACCAACCCATCCCCTGCCGCTGCCGAGATTAAAATGAGACCAGACATTAAGAGATTCACATAAAACTGCTCTAAGTTTTAA
Source organism: Cavia porcellus (assembly GCF_034190915.1). Classification (NCBI taxonomy): domain Eukaryota; kingdom Metazoa; phylum Chordata; class Mammalia; order Rodentia; family Caviidae; genus Cavia; species Cavia porcellus. Next base: position 40,017,936 of record NW_026947513.1, on the reverse strand, counting down.
ACAGCTTTTTTTTTCTTTTTGCTCTCACATCGCTTTCCAATTCTGTGGGCCCCAGTTTCAGCTCCTCGCCGAGCCTGTTCCGTGCCACAAGGGCTCATTCATGCCGGTCATTTCCGCTGCTGTCGGATGCCTGCGAGACTGTCCCCACCGCGGGTTCCCTCACAAATGCGCATGCTCCACAAATGCTGCCGCCGCCGCCCCCATGGTGCTGGCTCCTACGGGTTCCCCCTCGCCGGCTGCCAGCCTTGCGTCTTTGGGAGCAGAGCCCACTTGGCCTCAGGCTGTGTGTCTCCCACAGCCGCTGCCGCCTGCCCCGTCCCCACAGTGCCGGCTCCTGCACGTTGCGGCTCACTGGCTGCCAGTCTTGCGCCTTTAAGAGCAGAGCCCACTTGGCCTTAGGCTATGCGTCTCCCGCCGCTGCCGCCCCGCCCCTCCACATTGCTGGGTGCGAGTTGTGGCTGCCATGCTTCCATGGTGCCAGACCCCACCTCTGATCACCACTACAGGCCTCCAAGCCCCACCCCCTTACGTGGTCACAGCTGAAATACGTCATTTCCCTGCACCATCTTAGCACATCATAGTAGCATCAGCCAACCCCCACCTACTATGTCCTGGCATTCGCCCCGCCCACTCTGCGTGTTCCATGTCAGCCCGCCCCTGCACACTGTGTGGTGGTGCTCATCTCACCCCAAGTACATCTCTGCTCTCTTCCTACAGGTGCTATCTATCTCAGTGTCTCAAGCTGCCTTAAACACTGCGCATTTCCAAAGTCTCGCAGCCCTGCACAAACATTTTTTTTTTTACAATTCATTTCCAAAGTCTCGCGGCCCTGCACAAACTTTTTTTTTTTTTTACAATTCAGTTCCACTCAAGAGAGGCTATTTTTTTCTTACAATTTTTCTACCATTTATTCAATATTACTGGCCACCTGATAATTTTACCAGCCTGCCTGCCTTATAATCTTAAATGCCAATATTAAGCTCCTGCATACTTACTTAATTCTACAGATAACTTTTACTACAGTCCAGATCTCAAACAACAAGGCAAAACTTGACCTTCAAGCTCCACAGAGACCTTGATATGGTTGTTCATATTTTAAATAACACAGTTCTGAGACAGACAAATCTACACAAGGTAAAGCTACCTGCCCCCCGCCATGGGCCACACTCAAATTCATCAGAAGACATCAGACAAAATCCCCCATCCTGACATTCTTCGAGACCTTACTCCAGGGCTGTTTGGGCTATCCTGGCCACCAGAGAGTGGCCGGGCCATCCTACCTTGTGGCCCTCACAGGTCACTGCCAAAAGACCTTAGTCCAGGGCTGTTAGGCTATCCTGGTCACCAGAGAATGGCCTGGCCATCCTAACTTGTTACCCTCACAGGTCACAGGGGCCAACCGCCTTGGAAGATATCTGTCTCAGAATCCAAATCACATTAAAACTCTCAAGGTAAGACATTCTCTATATTCGTGGACAGAAGAGAGCATATATACAGAGTTCTTACTGAGTTTTCAGGCTAATAAATCCTCAATGTCTCATAGAGTATTAAAGGTCAACCTATGCTAGTTATAAACAGGGCCTATTTTTATACAGGTCCCAGTCCTAAATCTTAAAAGGCTTTTATTCCCTTTTAAACTGCCATCCTGGTTTCACATCACTCAGGCCCTAGATCTAATCATCCTTTTGATACTCATCTCTGCCTTATGACTCACATGTCATGTTTTGTTGTCCAGTTTTGTTCTTAATTTCTTACATTCTATTAATGATCATTTCTATAGCAGGACTCTTTAACAGGATTGCCTACAGACTCCAACGTTATATATACCAGAGACAAGCCTTACCTACCTAGCTTTTAACTTTTATGCTTTCATAGGAGGGAGTAAGCACCTCTCATAACTTCACTCCTCCTAATCCCACGTTTAATTTTTCAGAATTCTGCCTTGCCACCTCAACGTCATCCTGATACAATAACAGGTCTAAATCAAAGACACCTTTCCCTCTATCTCACTTGGGTCCATAAATATGACAGTGCCATGTCTCCTCATAACATCTTGTCTCTTTGGTTTTTTCAGTCTAACATACGTGCATTCACCAGTGAAGTTGTCCTGGCTAAAACTCCTGGTACCAGCTTCTACCTAGACATCAACCGTCATCCCGTGGACTCCCCTAGACCCCAATACAGTGCCCTCAGCCAGCAGGAAGTAGTTACAGAGAGAAATCTTTGCCCCTTTTCCTAATAATCATAAGACGGGATATGAAAGGGTTGCTGGCCCAGACCGGATGCTATAGCCAGAAAAAGTCTCAGCCGGAATTAGGGAGCTCCTGCCTCCCCCACCCCTAGAGATTTACCTGTAACCCTATACCCCAACCCCTAAAAACCTGTCCCTGGCCCCAAACGTGTGCCAATGAAATACCTGTGCATCCCTAATACCTCTTAGGGTCCACCCCAGACCGAGGCTACTTATGTGCCTCACTCCATGTGTTCCAGGGAGAGATCGCTGGCCCCGGGGTGGAGATGCTGCACCCCAGGGGGTGGAGGATTCTCTCTCCGCATTCCCAAAATAAAGGTTACTTATATTTTATACGTCTTATCTTTTCAGCCACCACCACCGGCCAGTCCTCCCCCCTTCTTCCTCCTCTTCTCAGACCTAACAATACTGATTGAGAACCTCCTTACCTTTGGTTGTCTAATGGGGTGGGACAAAAGGAAAACATGGTTCCAGCATTCTGGATCAGAGGGCAGGTTTCATATGGATGGCACACTGCTTTTTTTTTTTTTTTCAGGGTGCCACATGGCAGGCCTTTGTTCTACTGAAATTACATACTTAACACAAAAAGGCTTTTTCATAGGTAACAAAATTAATTGTGCCACATCATCTTCCAGATGTTCACAGCACATGCAAGAACTTATATTTTATCTCTATAATCACCAATCACATTAGGCAAAATAGTTATTCCTTTTAAATTTAGATCAGCTTTTTCTAGCACAAGACCAACTGTTTTTTTCCCCAGCAACCAAAATCTCAACTCCATCTTTACAATCTATAGCATTCCTGGGATTGTTTTTTCCTGGCCAAACTCACAGCACTGCAAATTATCCTGTTGTGTTCTTTGCTCTTAATTTGCAACATAAAGCTGGCTAAGAGCCCCCAACAATAGCCATGCCACAGAAAGCATTTTCTCTTTTACATTTTGGCAAACCCAGACATTATTACTTTAAGACAAAACCACTTTTTTTTTCTGCTTATAACCAGGCAATTACTTTTTCTCTTGCTTTTTAGACAACATTAAAACCTTTAACAAAATCCTTGAAGTGACTTTCTTTTAGTAGTCTAAAACATATTTAATCATTTTATGTCTTTTTATCACCTTAAATGTTACACTTTAAAAAACTGTAACATTCTTAACTGGCTCAATTACAGTATGACCTGGTTTTTACTTGGTAAAGTTAATATGATTTTTAAAACCCATAAATACATTATGTATACCCATATATATATATATATATATATATATATATATATATGCACATATATTTACATTTAAAAAAAAATTTATCAGTACCAGGGATCGAATTCACAACCGCACACTTGCAAGGCAGGTGCATATGCCACTGAGCTAAATCCCCAGCCCCATCATATATATTTACATTTTAACCAGAAAGAAAAATACTTTTTAAAAGGCATGCCGAGATTGCAAGTAATCAATTGAGGACTAAAACATTAAACAAGGTGCCACAAAAGACAAGATCAACATTAAAGACTCAAATGAAAGGTTTTCTGTCCATAGTTTGGCAAGCTAAATGGGAAATAATTTTCATTATGAACTTTGAATCCAGTAAACTGCATGGATCCTGCAACAGAAATGGGCAATGAACCCCTAAGTTAGAAACAAATTCAAACAGGCGGACAACTCCAAAGTACAAAAAATTGAACATAGAGACAAATGGGTGAAAACGGGCCCCAAACACAATGGGCCCCAAGGCACAAATGGACACCAATGCCCCACATGGGCCTAGGCCCCCCACATGGGACTAAGCCACACACATGGACTGAAGCCACACACATGGGTCAAAGCCACTCACATGGACCAAAGCCACACATATTACAAACGGGTGTGAGTCCCCAGAATCTGGTGCAGGAAGAGTGGTAGAGTCGTCTGCAGTCACTGTACACATCCAAATTACAAATGGGCAAAAACTCCCAAACAGGACGAAGCCCAAATTTACAAATGAGCCCCAAAGCCCTAAATTACCAATGGGCAAAAATGTCTCCAGAAGTTGTCTCATTCTACCTGCAGTTACAAATGTGAGCAGATTACAAGCAGGCCAAAAAACAAAACAAAACAAACAAACAAACAAACAAAAAAACTCCAAATACTTACAGATGTTTAGCTGATCAATTGATGGAAAAATAATTTGGAGTGGTCCCCCAGTAATCCCAAGTGAGCCCCCAAATCTTGTAATCCATAAACAACCCCCCCCAGAGTCCCTAACTTGCTGTCCAAAAATGAGGCAAGACATGTTTTTTTTAAAAAAGCAAAGCTGATTTATTTTATCCTGGGCCCAGCGACACAGTGCAGTTGGAGTTTGCAAAAGCTATGCGTCTCCCTGAAAACTTTCCAGACTTTTTGTAGAAAGCATGATTTACAAAGTAAGGGTTTATGGGTGTAGATCAGGAAATCTGCTAAGGAAAGAAGAAGACCTTTGTTTTTCAGAGGACAGAGAAGTCCAGCAGGAATTAACAATCTTTTGTCAACTTATTTTAGCACTCAATTTTAGATAACATCTGTTGTTTGCAGAGGACAGCAATGGTTACCATATCAATTAGGTCAGGTTCCCAGGGATTTACAATTCTTTATAGAGGGGAACACTGATTAACATATCAATTAGGTGACCCAGAAAAAATGACACATACAGAACAGTATGGCGGCGTTACAGGTACTTTGGTCATATAATTTAGGCATAACACAAACATAACAAAGCTCTTTTTGCTAGAGTACAGCAGAATCCAGCACTTGCCAGCAGCAGGTAGAAATGCAGAATGTGGAGGGTGGCAGCAGCACTGGGAGCCCAGGAACACCACAGGCTCAGGAACTTAGACCTGCAGTCTCATCTTTGTGTGGGCCAGTGCTGGGGAAACAGCAGACAGTGGACACTACGAGGACCTTGAGAACACAGTGCTGAGGTTGTGGCTGGACTAAGTAGCTGCAGGTCCTTCTGGTGATATCCAAGGCCAAGAGGCAGTGGCTGTTGGTGAGGTCATTGCAGTCCGCTGGTGACTTTCTACAGTAATATGACCTCTGTATCCAGGTACAGAACCACTGCCCGGGCTGTTTTGGAGAATTTCTCCTTCACACACAGCCTGGGAGAGGGATTGGTGGATGTTCCTGAAAAGGCTGATGAAGAAGTTGGTCAAGGGACAAGAACATATTTCTGTGCTTCTACGCAGCCAACTTTGGCAACAACAACTTTTTGCTGCAGTGAGATGGACGCATTGCTATCCCAGAATTTCCTGCTATTATCCTTGCTACTGCCACACAGATGCTATCACAGGGTAGCCCCAGTCTTGGTCTAACAATCCAAGGGTCCTTGGGTGGGAGTGAGGACAGAAGGGCCAGGGAACAATGTAGTGGAGGTTGCCTGCCTCAGGCAGCACCAGCTCCTGGATTTCTTTGTATTCCTCTTGCTTCAGGGTGTATTCCCAGATATATGTGCTGCCCCCCAGGACAGTCCCAGGGACTCCAGCTGACACCTGGGTAGACCCTCTCATATCCCTGTGGATCTGCTAGTTGTGGGGGGAAGGGCGTGGCTGATCCTCTAACTTCAGTCTACCTCTTTAACTTCTGTTTGCTCTTCAAGAGGCCCAAAAGCTTAGGGCTGGGGAACCTGAGATTCTTTCCTGCATCTTTCCCTCGCCCTCTATTCCTTCCTTCTAAGGCCAGATCAAGACACAGCAGAGGACAAAAAGCCCAGAGTAGCATTAAAATGTAGGTTCAGGATGGAGCTGGGGACTCCGTACTGGTCACTTGTACTCTGGGGTCTTATGTTCCTTTCTGATTTACCAGATTGCAGGGCAGAATAAATTCTGGAGCCCAGGAAGGAACCTGGAAACCTTCTTTAATATCAACACAGAACTACACTTCCTTCAAAGCCACTAGTGAAGACTGTGCATCCTCCATCTCTGGAGCTCACTCAGTCCAAATCACCTTTTATATAAAGGAAAAGAGGCCTATTAGAAAGGCAGATGTGGACCTGGGTCTCTGCCTGCAGCATGAGCAGAGCTGGGATGAAAAGAGTGGTCATGGACTCCGGGCCAATGGCCAGCTAGCTAGAGCATCTAAGGGCCTTGGAAGGGCTGTGACAGTCTCTAAATCTGTTCATTGGGGCTGTTGGCAGCTCCCCGGGCATTGAGAAAGGGCCACTCAGAGGAGATCTGGTCAAGTCAGCACGCAGAGAGGAGCAGTCCTCTCCTGAGGACGGTTCTCAGAGGGAATGGGAGGGCTGTGTCACACATCTACTCAGGGATTTAACTCCCAGGGAGAGGTGGCAGGGGAAGGATGCCATGGGATCAGGTTCCCAGCTTGTCTTGGAGAAGAGGTTCAGAATGTGGAAGGATGGAGGCTGGTCCCTTAACTTCATGAGCTGCTCCAGAGTGGGCACGGCTCTCTTCCTGGGGACCCAGGGCTATCCTCTTTTTAAATACACTGCTCTGCTCCACTGTCCCCAGCCTGTTCCTGATCCCTAGCCCTATCAACTGCCTGGGACCTTGTCACTTCTGCTACCCAGCATGGTCTCTGCCATCGTCAGATGTGGGACCTTTCTCCATCTCACCAGCCACTGACAGACCCAGAATCCTAGCTCCTCAGGCATATCAGAATGCCCCATGACAAGGGCACCATTGGCACAATGGGTGCAGCACCTGCAGAAAGAATGAGAGACCAAGGTGGGAAGGAGCGTGGTAGAGAGAACAGAATACCCTGCATTTCTTCTGCAACCAGGACCAACACCCTGCAAGGATAAGGTCAGGATCCTGGGCTGGGAAGCCCCTACTCCCCATGCAGCTGCTGGCCGGGCTCCTCCTGATAATCATGTGCCTTTCCATCTTTCCTGGCCTCTGCTCTGCATTTTCAGTGCTGGCTGTGTGGCTGGAGGTGAGGCAAGACCATACCCAAGGTGAGGCTCTTGCAAAAATGTTTGTATTTGTTCTCCTGATGCATAGTGTTGGAGTTTATTGTCAAAGATCCTTCTTTTTAGTATATTTATGTGCTGCCCTATGATGCATTTATATGTAGGTATTAAATCACTTCTACAGAGATTTAAAAATAAAGAATTTGACCAGACATATAGTCATTCTTGTAATGTGGTTCAGAAGTGATCTGGGTACTCTAGCCCTTTGCTGCCACCTGGTTTCTAGACCACTCCTGACTGGCAGAGAGAAAACCAAAGGCTCAGGGGGACAAAACGATTTCTGTTGTCTGCGTCTCAAGGAACAGGAAGAGCGTCTTGAGTTTCCACCTTCAGCATATCGTCAGCCTAAGGTTTTTGGGATCTGGGACTTGCTGTTGTTCAGAGCTGGATTCCAGGGGTTAGGAAAAAGAGGAGAGAGACAGGGAAAGGCGAGAGTGGGGTATAAGAAATCATGTTTTTATTTTATTAGTACCTATTTGTCATACATAATTATTGCATTCATCATATAACATGTGCATAACACATTGTGGCTAATTCTTTCTTCCTCTATTTCCCTTCTTTTCTCCTCCCTCTCCGTTTTCATCCTCTTCCCTTTCACAGGGTATCTATTCCATATTTGTATCCCCCAAAAAGATTTAATGGTGATGTTAACCATTTTACATGTGACCCCTCAGGTTCCTGGGTAGGACTGAATCTGGGGTTCCTGCCTCTCCCAGCATGCAGGTAAGAGATGACAGGCAGGGGTGGCCCGGGAATAGTCAGGAGGGTTGATGCACTTGACAATGGGACGCTAATCAACTGAATGGAAATTCTGAAACAGCCACTTGTTACAATTCAAAAATACCACACTTGAACAAGAAGTGTCATAAGGCTGGTATCCTGGCAATAAGGTAGACCCTTTAAAAACATTCTTGTATTCATTTATTTCATTTTTGGTAGTGGCGAAGGATTCAGCAGTGTTATTGTCCTTCTTAAAATGAAAGATAATTATTTGTTTTGGTCCTTGTCTTAGAAAATAAACATGTATATTTTGACTTCTCAAGAAAAAAAAGTTACAAATTAGTTCTCAAAATGTAATGTGATATCTTGAGAAATCACTGCAAACACATGTGATTTTCTTTAGACATTGTTTTGTATTGTGCTAGGTTTGTCTTACAGTGAGTGAGAGGCACCCAGAGAAACTCTGAAGTAATACGAAGATTTAATATTTCCTCCATATAAAGTCTAAGATGCTTTATTAATTGCCAATTACAAAAGAAGAACACTTTAACAAATTTACCTCAGCGAAACTTTGGTTGAATTTTGTCAGCACTGTACTAGAAAACAAAGGGTGTAATTTTATAATTCAGTCTAAACTTATAGCACTAAAGTATACATTCTATTGTGGATAATACACGAAATCATGTTGTGATGCTTGGCAAACCACCAGAAATAATGAAGAGTGAGGAATCTAAAATCTTTTGAAGGGGATAATGTTGCCCAGATTTATCATATTGGCTCTTTACTCCTCTTCTAGTTACTTTTCCTGTGGGACATGAAGTTACTTTCTTCATCAATATGCAGTCAGAGAAGACAAAACATCTCTTCAAAATAGTGGCTGCGAGTGTTGTCTGTCATTCAAGGGCTGAATGGAGAGAAAGTAGAGGAGAAGTAACTTCTCAGGGAAGATTGGCACCGTTCACTATAACAAGCAGCATTTTGGATTAGGAATTGTTTTACATTTGATAAATGGAGTTTTTATGATGCCACGGTCTCCAGGACCAGGGTAAAAGGGAGGCCAGTTAATTCTATGTTCTCTGAATATTCATATCCAGTAAAATTAAAACTTTGAAGTTATAACTGAGATGAATGACATCAGTAAGGTGACAGATCAGGAAGCCCTGGCCCTTGTTCCTCTGTGAAGACAATGAGCAAACTGGCCCTGGCCACCTCCCAGACCTCTGCATGTCACTCAGGTACATGCAGCAACCAAGTAAATACTGCGGAAAGAAAAAAAAAAAAAATCCAAAGATGGAGAAAGCTTCATGGTGTTCCTAGTTATCTTTAACCCACTCCTTCTCCAGCGTGGCATGGATTCTGGGAAGCAGGGTGTCATTCCTTGCTTATCTTCTGAAACCTTCAAGTGCAAAGCAGAAAGCATCTTCAACTCTGTGTCCTCTATGGGGCTGCTTTGTTGGTTTCCACAACACCTAATTCAGATTTCGGATGGCCTATAGTGCTGCAGTTCAGATACTGAGTTTTGAGAGGGGAATAAAGGCCTGTAGCTGTCAAGGATTACAGTTCAGCCTAAAAAGCAACAGGGATGGGGCGCCTAAGGACATTATGACATTCAGTACAAATTTACGTGTGCGATAATCAGGTAAAAACACATGCAGAGGGTCATGACGAGCAGAGGGTCATGGTCAAAAAAAGAAAATCTGAACTTTGCACAAATAAATGAGGTACCTAGATAGATCAAACAAAAGAAACAAAGTAGAGAAATAGAATTTATAAAGATAGGGGAGGTAGGAATGAATGCTATTGCTTAAGGGGTTCAAATTTTGATTTGGGGAGATGAAAGTATTTTGGAGATGGATGAAGGTTATGGTGACGCTAAATGAAAATATTTCATGACACCAAACTGCAGACCTAGAAGTGGCTACCACGCTGAAGTTTATGTCATATGAACTTTTTTACTACACAACAAGGAAAGTTCTGTCTAAACCCAAATTGAGCCTGCAATTATTCTATTCCAAGAGCTGAGGCCAACAGCCACAATCCTTGGAAAGAATGGTTTGTAGCTTGAAAAATGACAGCATAGTAACATGTAGAAATTGGTGAAAATCTTTCTTGTATTGATTTCTAAAAGATAATTTATGGATTTATTTCACAGCACCTCTAAGCTAAAATCAGTGATGGTGATTTGAAAGCAGACCTGCCACCACAGTCTCCACCAAGTGGTCAGAGTGGTCAGAGTGGTCATGCACAGAGTGCAATTGACATGGAGGTTTGGTCCTTGAGTCTTTAAAACAGTGGAACATGTAGCTCCACAGACACATGCTGCTTTTATATTCCAAGTCGTTCTCAGATATTGTCAGAATAATCGTCCCCAGAAAATGGGAGATATTCCAATATCTTCCCTGGTACTTGAATTTGGAGTAGGATATTGGAAAGTAATTGAGTAAATCAATTGCAAATCTGCATTCTTCGTGGATTTCAGATATTACTTCTACCCACATAAATTTGTAAGTTCAAGGCAGGGACTTATCCTCATTTAACATTCCGTTTTACAGCCTGCAGAATACAGATGAGTCTTGAAATGCACTAATTAATGTTCTACACACCAGGCAGGACTTTCCCTGCTGCTGCTATTCCAGATGTGGTTTCCCTTTTAGTAAATCAGTACAGTCCCTGGTACTTGTTATTCAGTTATAATTATGGCTGCTAAATCTTATTATAGACAATTATAGTAATGCTTCTGCCCAATAAATGACTAGTGTATTCTTCTGCATAATCTCCTCCCTTCATTTACTAAATCCATGCTTGGACATGTGACTTTCTGGGACAGATGGGCTAATAATAAATGACCTAAAAGAACGTAGAAGAATGGTGTTCAAATAGTGGATGGACCTCTCCTGATTGTTGCTTTTGGGAACTAGTAACAATGTAGGGAAGATTTGGCTAGCTGTTGGAAATATGTAACCTGAATGAGAGGAAAGAATCAATTGCCAAGCATTTTAGTGATGTATTTTTAAACTCTCCAACCTTGAAAGAACCAGCAGATGACTGGAATCACCTGAGAAATTCAAGTGAGACCAGCACAGCACTATAAAGTTTGGCCAACCTAAAATTAATAGCCCTCAGAGTTATAAAAAAAATCCCAGTGCTAGTTTGTAATGTAAACATAAGAAATGGATAGAGACGACTCGTTGCTGTGCTCCTCACATTAGTACTAGGCAGCAGGCATGGATAGATCATGTCAAAAAGCACTGTTAGCAATGGGTAGGGATCTCACTGATGAACACTGTGAGCTGCAACAGTGATGGTAAAACTTGGGACTGTAAGGAACAGCATTCATCAAACCAGGTGGTGTGCATTTTGTAGAACTGCATGAGGCAATTTCTAAATAGAATGTCCAAAATGTTAGTTGGCTTGTGTTAGTTGAGGGGAAAAAAAGTATTGTAAAAAGAGAAATGCTAAACAGGGAACCAATCATTTTTCAGTTGGAAGTTTCAAAACAGAATAATCTTGTGCCATATTGAGATGGAGAGTCAGATTGTGGTTCTCATTGAATAAAACATATAATAAAAAGTAAACATTGTGATGCACTGTTGAATTTTACAAGGATTTCAGAAAAAATTACTATCAGTGCTCCACAAACTGTTCCATGAACTCATTCCCCAAAGCTAGTATTGCCCTGACACCAAAACTGGACAAGAACCTAACAAAAATATGAATCACAGACCAATTTTCTTAATGAACATAGATGCAAAAATCCTCAATAAGATATGTGAAAACAGAATACAACAAATCATTAAAAATATCACACATTTTGAGCAAGTTAATTTAAGCCCAATGATGCAAAGATGATTACACGTTCATAACAGTACATCTCACAATAGGAGAATCAAGGAAGTGACCTATGTGCTCATCAACAGATGAAAGGGTAAAGGAGATGTGGTATTTATACACAGTACTCAGCCGTGAAGAAAACTTTGAGTCATTTGTAGGAAAACAGATCGATCTGGAAACCATAATTCTAAGGGAAAGAAGTAGGTCACAAAAATGAGAAATATCGTGTGGTATATCTAATATGAAAGACCCAAGATATAAACAATTTAAAGAACAAAAGGAAGGCAGTTTCAGTAGAGATGGAATAGGCAGGAAAGGACATGGTAGGGATGGGTACATCCAAGCTGCATATGATTTCTGTGTAACACAAATATGTACTCACACAAAAATGCACTTGACAGAAACAATTAAAAAGTGACAATGGAAGCAAATGGTGGAAATATCTGCATCACAATTTGAATCAATAAAGAAATAGCAAGAGATGATGGACGCAAAAGCCAGGGATTCTATGTCATAGTATTCTGAAAGTTTGAAGTCTTAGAATAAATATGTGACTGACGAAAAATGATAAAAGTGGAATTTTGGAGGGACTAGAAATAAAATCTCTCAAATCTGAAGTATACTGGAAGTATTAGAAATACTTATATAGTATTTATATAGTAGAAATAAAAAGGAGAAACGATCATAGAATGTTCCCACCATATAATTTCACGTCACTGGGATGGCTATGGATATGAGATTAACAAAATGACAGGCGTTATCAACAATGAGGAAAAATGGTGAGCCTTAAGCATTGTCCATGGCACTGTAAAGCGATTCCCGTGTGGTGAAAAATGTGTTGTTAGTTCCTTAAAAAGCTGGAAACACAGATTCACCATGTGATTTAGCATTTCACTTCTGCTTTACATACAAAAGGGTAAGTCTGTATAGTAACATATGCAGGTCAATATTTAGAGCAGCATTAATGGGATTTCTATCTATCTATCTATCTATATACAGTGTAAGTATACATACTGAATAAAAAATGCATACATATATATTCAGTCATAAAAAGGATGATATATTACTCTTGAATGAGCCTCAGAAACACTACATGCAGTATAAGAAACAAGACACTAAAAATCAAATGCTATTTGACTACTTTTTTCTACATATGTACAATAGAGAAAACCACAAAGACTAACCCAGAGGAGAGGTGCCAGTTTCCATTAGGTGCTGTTGAGAGTGATTACTCAGTGGGTATTTGGATAATTGTGCTGTAATGCAAAGAGGAATATAATCCTAAAGTTACAGCATGATATGAAAGAAGCAATCGTATAACACTGTGAATGCACTAAATGCTGCTAAGTTCTATGTTTTAAAATGATTAGTTTTATTTTATGTGAATTTCATCTAAATTGAAAAAATCCTATAAAAATGAGAAGATTCTATTGTAGGCCATATACTATTACAAATATGGGAAAGGATACTGAAAATATTATATTTCAACTAATTGTACTTTTTTTACAAAATGAATGCAACTATATAAAATATAAGCTATTAAAATATAGTAAGAAACAATTATTGATGGACATGGTGGTTCATGCCTACAATACCAGCACTCTGAGAGACTGGGGCAGTGGAAGGTGTAAGTAAAAGCCCAGTTTGGTCAAATTAAATTAACTAAGTCATACTTCCAAATAATAAAATAAGTAGGGCGAGGGTTGTAGCTCAGTGTGACGACCCTAGTTTCAATCAACAATACCAAAGGAAAAGAAAAAAGAAAGAAAGAAAGAAAAAAGAAGAGAAAAGTAAAACAAGTAAAAGAAAACATTACTATTATGGTCAATAAATTATTTTTCAGTAAAAAATGTTGATGTAATGAATAATTCAGGCCTACATATACTCAATGGTGAATTTTATCATATATATAAGAAAACCGCCAATATAATGTTCTATCACAAAAATAGTGACAAGAAAAAGTATTTTTATAAGAATCATTTTATCATAATGTATTAAACAAAAGTCTTCTAAGTGAATCAAATAAAAACTAATGTATTTCATGAATTTAGGTGATTAAATTCCAAACACAATTAACACTAATGCATTACTTTATGTAATGCTAGAATATCAAAAATTCTTGGGTTAATCATAGTAAATTTGGTTTACACTGAAAAATAATAAAAAGGATAACATATCTGTAGAGAAATGGCAATCAGTTTGTGGACATTAGTTACCTGTGGGAAAAATTATCTGACAAGATCAATTTCACTCAAAGTAAAAACAGTAAAGTAAAGAGAAAGGCCAACACATTCACACATCCAATAAAATCCTGTAGTTAATTCCTTGTTCCCTTGTAAAAACATCATCAATTTCCATCTAAAGTTGAAAACAAGGCATATGTGCCTCCTTTCGGAACTTTCCTGGAATGTAGCGTTTCAGGTGGTAGCCAGTAGAACAAGGTGGGAAGACAATGCCTCATACTCAGATTGGGCAGTGAAATCTCAGGTAGCTTGCCTAGACAGACGGAATCATTTCTCTTAAAGACTGAAGTGCCATAAGATAATTTTGTAAAGTCCCCACATATTCTGTCAGTATAGAGAGTTAATTGTGTTTTTGTGAAACAGAAAATTGGAAATTTAATTAAAGTGAAAATTAAAATTAATGCCACTCACAGTAGCATAAAGAAACATGAAATGCTTAATTTTAGTACTAATTATATATTTTCAAGACCATTACCCTGCAAGCTACAAAACATTGTAGAGATAAAACAGAACCAAACTAATTAATTGGAGTAAAACAGCATATTTATGGATCTAAAAGCTCAAAATTGATTCCCCGTTGATTTATATATTTAGCAAAATGTCTTCATTATTGTTATTTTTTGGGGGGCAGCATTTAAGTGGTATATACCATCTCCCACCAGTTGCTGAGATGTACCCTGAGATGCTAAAAATACTCCTCTGGTGTGTAGTGTTTCTATTCACATCAAATTCATTTGGTGAGACCCAGGTACTTTATAAAAATAAGCATATTTCAACTGATTATTCTTGACTAATATTTCAAGCTAAGCATATATTTATATATTCTGTATTATATATTATCATGTATTAATTATATATACTTGTATAATACACTTAAAGATAGTCAATTTTAAAAAACGAATATATTTCATACAAACAGGTATTAAGATTTGCTGAAAATTTGTAATAAAGTTTTTGTGGTACCAATACATACATAGAATTAAAGATAAATGAAACGAAGAATATTAGGAGGTCATGTGTATTATAAACTGTTTTTTTTAAAATGATCCAAACAATTCATTGAAGATTTGAAATAAGAAATGTAACCTGGCTCCGGTAAACTCTCCTTCCTTACATTCAGGCCACCATACAATTCCTTTTTTCTTGAGCTGGAGATGAACTTTATTATTTGCTTCTAACCAATGAAATGTAAGAAAGCCAACGGAGTGGGAGTTTCAAGATTAAATTATAAAACATTTTGACTTGTGTTGGTATCTGATGCTGCAAGGGCACCAGAAGGGTGAAAAGATCCATATTAGCAGCTGCCTGCAAGAAGACGCCCACTTTATAAATTGTTGAAAGTGGACTCAGGCCCATGGTCAGTGAGACTGATGCCCAGAGTAGCAAATCTTGACACATGAAATTCTGGCCACAGCTAGGTAAGAAAGCCTGGGAATGAACTGGAATCTGCAGATAACATCCAACCCAGAGCCAACATTTAATGGACATTTTTAAAGACTCTGAAGTAAATAATTTCGAAAAGTTCTCTTAATGGTGTGGCCGCAGAAACTATTGATGATCAATGTATGTGTGTGGTTGAAAATCACTAACTTACACTGAATTAGAGTGTTAGAGGGAACACAGAAAGCATTAGATACTTCAACATAAATGCCAGTAGTTATACTTCAGCTGTTTGCTTTTAAAATGAATTTCAACTTTTAATTCAACTATGAATGATAAGTTCACAAATTAAAATAAATCTGTAAAATTTCTAGGAGAAAATGTAATCTTTCTCATTCACAGAAGATAACATTTCAAACTCCCAGAGAATGTATGAAACTGCAGATTGTAACATATATATATATATATATATATATATATATATATATATATGTGTGTGTGTGTGTGTGTGTGTGTGTGTGTATAATGAATTGTTGATTATATATTGTATAATATAAAATACAATATATATTTGTATATGTTGCTTCTGTATAACAGATGCATATATATGGTTATATAGATAGCTATATATAACTATACATAATTTTTACTACATATACACATATAAAGTTTACACATACAAAGTTTAATTTATAAATTAGGCATAGCAAATATTAATAGCTAATAAAATAAACAACTATTATATATATATATATATATATATATATATATATATATAGTGATAAATAACTTAGAGATGGATATTTGTCCTCAAAACTGCAACAGTATCATTAATGCACAAACATCACAAACTATATATCTATAAACCTTGAAGTAGCCTAGAGCACACAGACTACCTGGAACTACAGTCAAATATGTAACCCATTGTGAAGTAAAATGTCATGCTGTGCATGACAGTTTTTAATTCAGAAGTAAAAATTCTCCATTAATTGGGTCACTGGATTATATTTGAAACTATGAAAAAAAATAGTTAGGGTATCAGTAAAGCAAATAGAAACACTAACAAAGAAGCTCTAAAAATACAGCAAAAGAGAAATGCAATTAGATGATACCTTCCAAAATATTTAGATAACACAAAAGTAAAAAAAAAAAAGCTACTTTGCAGTTATAAATCTTAACAGTATCTACATTAAATGTAAGTGAAATACACTTTAATCAAAAGGCAGAGTTCGGCTCAATGGTTATATATTAAACTTCCAGTTTATCTTCTGTACACATCAATCAGCATGACCCAAATTTAAAAAAAAATAATACCACTATCAAATGCTAGCAAAGATTCGGAGAAATTCTATCATTCATACATTAGCAGAGGAAATGTGCCAGCAGTGTGATAAATGGTTAAGTAGTTTCTCATAAAGCCAAACCCACTACCATACGGCCATCCAACAGCTGGACTCTTGATCATTTATTTCACAGGACTGAAGACTTGTACTCATCCAAATCCTACCCAGTTATGTTTACAATAGTTATATTCATAATAGCCAAAACGTGAGACATCCTAGAAATTATTCACTGAGCAAGTGCTTTAATTAAAAAGAAAAGAAAAAAAAAAAAAAAAAAAAAAAAAACCCTGTACAACTGTTAAACATCAACACCATGACCAGGACTTCAAAGTTAAAGGAATCAAATGTTACAAACACAAATCTGGAAGAATATTTTGAGTGTTTTCAAAAATAAAGCAATCCCAAAACATTGCATGCTATTCCATTTGTAAATTACTCTTAAAAAGACAAAACCTTGGTGAAAATCTTAAGAATGACCTGAGTCAGGAAGAAAATACAGGTAGATTTTTGCATCAGAAATCTTGGAGGTCAGAAGGGTACAATAATATTTCAGTGTGGAAATGAAAGAAGTGTTGTGTCTTAATACAGACATATTTAGGTTTATCCTACCAAAAATTTACTCAGCTTCTTTAATCTTATGTTTCATGAACCACAAGGAGTATTTGGTTATTATTTACTAAAATGCATTTTCTGCCTCTCTTCTTGTCTTTGAATTCCAAATTTTAAAAGTCATATCTTTTGTTATAGTCCTAATTTTCCCAAGCACCATGTTCACTATTTTTTGCACTCCACTTTCTTTCTGTTTTTCAATGTAGATAATTTTATTGTCATATTGTCATGTTTTTCCTCTGTTCCTTCTTTTCTATTGCTGATAAAATATTAAGAAATCATATCCATAGTCTAGGAGCTTGAAACAAATTACTTAAATGATGAACTTTCAAATGTAGGTAAACCAAATGGAAAACAGTTTCTAAGACAAGTTTTTAGGGTGCAGATTCACAAAAGCAAAGATTTTCATGAAGGGAACTTTCAGAATGACAGAGCACCTAAAATCAGTCAGAAAATATATGGGAAATTCCTGAAGTTTGATGTAACAGCTATAAAGTCATAAGCGTATTTTATCAAAGTAAAACCAAACAATGAGAAAAATTTTAAGGGCTTTAAGAAAAATAGAGGTCTAATTCACAGACATTTTATATCAGTATTAAAGAAACATGTAAAAGAATTACTTTATACATTTTACGATCTACCCACTTTCTATAAATTTATAAATATGACTACTAAAATTATATAAATTTTGACTTTTGCAAAAGAAGTTTGAACTATATAATTGGCTATAGATCTTCACGAAAAGCAAATCTATAGTAAAAAATCACAGGGTTGCTTCCAACAATGGTAGAATAAATAAGTATAAATATGGAAGATGTATGTATATGCATTTATGTGATTTGCATGTATATATTTGTATAGTTACATATTACAAAATTGTAATATTTAGCACTATATATATATATATATATATATATATATATATATCCTTAGTTGAATCTGAAAAAGAAAGCACATGACAACCAAATCACATTCACATTTAAATCAGGCCCCTGATGCAGATGCTAAGGTCACAAGGGCACCTCAATCAACACAGCTGCCATGTTTTGCTCTAATTTACATTCCTGTTGCTCTTTTATAAGAAGTCCACGTGCTCTCAGAAAGAAATAGATGATTTCAAATCCACTAATTATTATCATGATGTTATTAATTTAGACCAAGATAATAATAAGATGGTGTTTGTAAAGAAAGGCTTCATTATAGAATTAATTGCTTTGATTAAGGTCAACACAGGAGAAAAGATTTGCATAGCATTTAAGACACAATTACTTTGATGGCTATTCAGGAGCCAAAGACATGCAAATTTAAAGAAAGGATTTTACAATATTCCCTTTCACATTCAGATGCTAAGTTCTCTGATAAACCCCACTTGTTCAACAGAAAATTAAAATCACTGAATTGAAGATCTGGGTAATGATGTATTATTGATGTATTCTGTAAATGTTCAAATTATTCTTGGATTCAATTTGGGATTTATTTCATAGAGACAAAAAATAGCATTACAAAGTCAATTTTAATCTTGGTGTTGATGTTGTGGTTGTTTCCCCTTAATAGATGATGATAGAAGAAGATTATAGTTCTCTTTATGAATTTACTGTTACTCTTTTTATTCCCATGCTTCTTGACTTAATGGCACATATGGAATAGGAGAAGGAACTCCAGTTAACACCTGCTTCCAATTCATTGGCTAAAAATGCAACTTAATTCTTTTGTTTTACTGTTACCCTGTATTTTTATTGTATTTCCCCATCAATGCGTTTTTAAACCAGATTTGAGAGAAAGCATATCTTTATTTCTCTCATATAAAAATACATCCATCATGAGAAAAGACAGATTGTCAATGAATTTGGCATTTGTATGTAACTTGCTTTGCCTTTTCTGTTTCTTATTTATTCTCTTAGATGATTTTATTGCAATGTCTCTTAAAGTAAATGATAGGACTGCCCATAGATCAGATTGACCCATTAAAACTATTTAGAGGGCATCCTGTGAATATGTCAAGATATTGCACTCTAATTGAGTATTAAGAAAAATAAGAATAAACTTCTGATTCTTAAAATTTTACCTAATGGTAGAAAATGATTATTAATCCCCAAATCAAATGTTATCTTTAAGAGTATACATACAAAAGCAAATTTTCTCTTGTTTGTCATTTTTGGATTATATGCTCACATCAGTAAACAATCTTATTGGGGGGGGTGAAAACTTCAGAAAAAGTCAGATTCAACTTTGGCCTTTTCTGTAACAATAACAACTTAGATATCAGCTTTCTTGATTGTCCTGTTTTATGTATTTTCATGACTAAATTACTACTTGTCCAATGTTCTAGATAAATTTTCATCAGTTCTCCAAATGGAGAACCCATAAAGCCAAAAGTAAAATATCAATAACTAAAAATGTCTGAATAGAGAAATGCTTTTAAATAAGACTTGTTTTCTCAACAAACAAATAGTAGAATCATGAGCTGAAATACGAGCTATGTGGAAAAAGAAAGCAAAGCAAATTAAGATTGATCTGGTCACATAATAATGCTAGAACTGGTTGATGGGAGTCTAAGTCAAGCATTTTCCCATGCACAATGTGTGGATGTGAACCCTGTAGCAAGGTGGAAATTTCAAAATAAGTCAGTAACTTGGTAACACAAAGCTAGAGAATCTAAGGTTGATATTGTACAATGAATTCCATGCAAGTACATCACACCTACAGAAATACAAATCCTAGTATTTAAGGACTGCTACGTATTAAGATTAAGTAATAGAAATATGAGCTAAATATAATTTCCAGTTCCATCTGAACCAAAATTAAATCATAAGTAGAAATGATCAGAAACAACTAACACAAGATATTGGCTTCATCAGCTTCACTTATTTTAGCTATGTGAGACAGAATATATTAATATGAAAATCATAAACTAAGTAATAAGAAAGTATTAAAAGCCAAAATGATTTAAAATTAATAACATATAATCTTTAAAAATGAATATATTTTAACACTAATTTAACGACTATACTCTAAGAGAACATTAGAGAAGTGGTTGATGACAGTATCAGTCTATTGGAGAAAAGTACGAAGAGGTGTTATGTATCACTACCCAGGAAGATGCAGCAAAGGCATGGAGACAGAAAACAGATCAAAAGCAGCATGGCAGCTAGCAATGCCAAAAGACAGGGTCCAAGGAGGTCAAGTTGAAGGTTGGAAATTTTAACCCACTTCATCTATGGAGCAAGTCAAGGCTTGGTGATTTCCATCAGAGGCATAAAGGGATTTATTAGAATGGATTTAATAAGTACACACAGAACCTAGCCTGTATCTCTCACCATGTGCTTTACTAAAATCAAAATGTATTAAAGACTGAGACATTAGAACAAAAACTCTGAATCTGGTAGAAGAAGAAATAGGTAAATCTCTTAAAGATATAGGTATAGGCAAAGAGTTCCTGGTTGCACGAGTAAATACCAAGAATTAACGAACAGTATCACATCAAATTAAAGAGCACTCCTGCACAGCAAAAGAAACCACCAACAGCATAAAGAGACAGCCTACAGAATGGGAAAATATTTTTGCCTCAGACACAGGAGTAATATATCTAGCATACATAAAGAACTCAAAAGAATTAAGACCCAAATAAAAAATGGGCCTCTGAGATGAACAACTCTACTCAGAGGGAGAAATACAAACAGCCAATAAATACATAAGAAAATGTTCAACCTCACCAGCTATTCAAGAACTGTAAATTAAAACAACACTGAGATTCCATCTTACTTAATAAAGAAAAGCTATCATCCGGGGGGGGGGGAGCTATGGATAAAGCTGTGGAGAGAAAAAAACACTATGTCATTGTAACCCAATATAATTACAGTAGAAATTGTTATGGAGATTTCTCAAAAGTTAAAATTAGAAACACTATTTGTCACAACTATTCCCTTTCCAGGCATCTTTATAAATGAATTAAAGACATACCACAGTGACATGTGCATAACCATGTTTATAGCAGCACAATTCATTACAGTTATATCTTAGAAACAGCCTGTACTATCCATCTACAGATGAATGGATAAAGATAATTTGGTGTTTATACACAGTGGAGTATGAATTTATAATCAAAAATGATAAACTTGAGTCATTTGTAGGAAAAGGGATACAACTTTAGATCATAATATTATGTGAAGTAACACAGACATACAAATTTAAATATCATTTAATTTCTTTTATATGAAAAATGTATATATTAAGATAAAACACAGATTAATAGAAAAAAGTAAAGATATAAAAAAGTACTGTAACCCAGAGGAGAGAATCAGTCTAAAACTGTTAGTTGACTTAGGGTAATTGTGTTTCATATTTTGTATGGTCTGTGGCTGATTAATCAGGTTTCCAATCTAGGTATATAATTAACTTGTAAGTTCTTATAAAATCAATGAGTCTGATGTTGAAAAAAATAAGTGGAAAGTAGATGGAAAGGAGGGAAAAGAATGAAAATATATGGACATGAGTCAATTCCCTACAATGAATGATCATTCAGCACTGCAGTCGTGTACTAAAAAAGTAAACAAAAACCAACAACAACAACAATAAAAACAAAATGAATAGAGTGTGGTCCCTCAAAAGAGAGAAAAGCATGCATGGTTTGGACTGGGAATATTTATGATTTTTTTTAGTGGGGAATGGTGTAATTTATGAATCTAAACAAAGATGGAGCTCGGTTTAAAATAGAAAACCAATCACTCACATACAGGTAGAAAGATCATATCTTTTTTTTAGGTGAAAAGATGACTCATTTCATAGGAAAAGGGCAAGGGCTTCATCTATTTTATTATTTTAAAGGTGGGTGATCTAAGATATTCTTCCTAAAAATATTCTTTTTCAGGTTTCTGCCATTTTTCTTATCAACTGACAGGATTTTTAGACTTATAGTTTCTGTAAGGGATTCAGGCAAGATGAGTCCAGAACAGGTCGAGGGAGGACAGTTACAGATGACCTCCTTGATGGTGTTCTCAAGTTGTAGTCCTCTTAAAAGTACAATTTATGAATTAGGATGTTCCTGGTATCCTTCCTTCCTGCTTTATTTCTTTTATCCTTCCTCAGAATAAAAAAGACTTAATCTGTCTCACAAACATCCTTATCTAACAAAATAAAAAGAAGATACAGAGTTAAGGGGACAATTTAGAGATAATTCTGTGAGTTACACCAAACTCATAAAAGGAAAAACTCCATAAATGAGAAAGAATGATCACTATTGAGAAAAATATGCAAATACATCATCCACACGATAACCATATAATAACCACAGGATAGTAATGTGTTAGGGGATCAGGATAAAAGAAATGATCCTCAAAACAGAATGAGAGAAAATATAGGTCATTTAGGGAAGAACAACTAATTTCAAAACAGATGAAAATAGAATAATAGCCTCTAAGTACTGAAAGACAATAAATGCTAAGTGGAAATTCATGAACTGACATTTCCAAAAAAGACACTTTTCAGAAGCTTATAAAAATGTAACTTAGTAAGATGTTTAAGGTCCTGGTTCCAAGGTAGGTAAACAAGACGGAGATGTGTATATAAAGGCATTAACTCACAAGATTAGGGTTGCTGAGATTCCTCATATTGCCATAGTCGTGTTAGGTAGAAATTGATAAGCAGTTACAAAGGGATCAGGCCCAAGACAGAACAGAGATGAGGCAGACCAGGGCTTTGGTTCCGGGTTGAACTGATTGAATCTGGGCCCCAAGATGGAAACGCCATGCAGCTTGCACCATTTGATCCAGTAAGTCTGAACAATGTCAGGAATGCTTAGAACTTCACACAGATGCCTAGGGCATTTTGACCCTCGATCCTCCTGCTTTGTCATCCATGAAGCATACCCTTTCTAGGTGCCCTGTCTTAGCTAAGTGACTGTATTGTAACACAGCAGGTTGATGATAGTTTGATCTCCAAGGTAAACTGTGGTGTGATTTTGCTGTTTAGAAACCCCCTACACAAAAAATCTCAGCAACTATCCACTTCTAGAACCCCTACTGCTGCTTGGGACCAGAGCTCAGAGGGCAGAGGATTAATATTCTAGCTAGATCAGGTAACAAGCATGAGTAAATCTAAACCTTTCTTTGGCCTTTCTGTGATGTTTAGTCCTTTGCTAGACTGGACGATGCACATCTGTACAGGTTAGAGCAAACAGTGTTACTATGTCCTGAACCCAAGGCTGCTGTCTTCCTGGAACATATCTGCAGTGTGGTAATGTTTTATCACTTCTCTGAGCAAGCAGTATCACAGTCAAGTTAACAGTTTAACTTAATCATTAAAACTTCATAGGTGCATAACTTGGGAGGAGGAGCGGAGATCAAATACTCCTAACAGTGCATAGAAAGAAGGAATTGATCATACTTTATAAAACTCTCCATGGCCAGGCTTTTTGCCTCCTACAGCCATAGTTACGGGTGGTTTTCTTGTGTGTTGCCCGTGCAAATGACCATTTTACTTGCTTTACTCAATGTTGACACAGATTTTGTAAAAGCATTTTTGAAATCCAAATTTGCCTTCTCGAACTTTTATGAATTTTTCATCAGTTAAATAAATACTTGGACTACCCCACTAGAGAAGCCCATCTGCAGTAGAAACAAGCTCCTTTAGCTGAGGTAAGGTACAAGCCAGCCCTCAGCTATTTGCCCTCATGACTAGATTCACATGTAAGACTTAAAGGTGAATTGGTCAAGTAGCCAGTCCACACGATAGTGAAAAAAATGCAATGTTGTTGTAAAACACTAAGCTTGGTGGCAATTGTCGCGAAACAAAATGTAAAATAATACTGAAGTTAGTAAATTCTCATACATGTTATGTTTTAAGAAAATCTATACAAGGATCAAACTAGAGTATATAATCCCCAAAGTATCAAAATGAGAGAAAAAAAATAAGGACATTTGCAAAAGGCAATAAAATAGAAAAATACAGTGCAAAATTAATTTAGAGAAATTAGTTTAACGTTTCTATTCTTAGAAGCGGTTAAATAAATAATAACTTAGTAAATGAAACAGATCAGATTGTCAGATTGGAGCAAGACTGTTAATTACTAATCAAACTCAACAAGACTGTCAAAGCATCAACATGAAAGACTGAGAAAAGAATCAATTAAATAAATCAATGTATCTCAGTATACTATTTCAAAACGATTTTTCTTCTCACTGGAAAATACTGCCACTTCAAAAATCTATGAAATAAATATATTGTGTTGTACAGAGCAATCACCATGTAGGACTAGCAATTTCTGCAGATTAGATACACACATAGTAAGAAAAACACATTTTTTTATCTTGGACATGTGAATTTTAATACACTTCCTGGCATATAGTTATGAAATTTATATATGTTAGGGTTGAGTTCATGTTCTATCTAGTTCTAAGTACTTTAGATGATAAAATAGCATTAATATATATTTTGCAACTTTCTACACCAAAAGCAAATTAAAAAATCAACATTAAAACAAGCTGAGGTCTTGTTATGAAGATTTTAATTTATTTTATTCTTTATTCCTCCATAATTATTAAGGTCATTATTCTGTATTTCTTGATGAAAAATGTCTGTGACCCCATCTCCTTGTTCAAACTGTAGGAATGTACTCTCCATTCGACGGAGCGCTATAATATCCAGTCATTTCCTGACTAAAACACTGTAATTGTTTTGCCACAGCATTAGAGCAGAATCTGAATTCCTGATAGGTGTGGTGAGCATGGTGCTGTTAGACCCACTGATGGACTCTGCCCGCTGCATTCTTTGACCTCCCTGCTGTTTGGCTCTGTGCACCACCACTGAGAACTGTGGTTACTGTCTAACCAGGACTCAGCACTAAATGAGTTATGCATCCTGAGAGCTCTTTTGCTAGAGACTGAAAGTTCTGGAAAAAGGCTCTATTTGTTCACATATAGACTGGAGAAACATTCCTTCCCTGCCTGAGTATGGAGAAACCAAGCCTCTGTCCCCTTCACAGTCTGAATAAAAGAAGCCTTGCCCCTCACAGGAAGAATGTAAGAGGCAGACCTCTAGTTTAAATGTTTTCTTTCACTGACAGGTTTCCTTATAAAACCCACTTCTTTATTTACAGGTAAAAATTAGTTTTGCGAACAAAATGCAACTGTCCTCATAAAATTGCACACATATCAAATTTCTTCCCTAAATCATATGTCTTACCAGACTTAACTTTCCCATGCAAGATTTCAGGTGATAAACTTGAAGACTAAAATTCAAAGGTGTTTTGAGAATGCAGATGCAGTGAAATATTCATTGAGCCTGGTGAAAGAAACATTCTCAGCTTCAGTCCACACTTTAAAGCAAGAAAATGAATCTGAAATTCTCTTTCAACTATCCTCTTGCTTTAGAATTCTTCTGACCAACCAAGAATCATTAATTTTTCATGCACATTTTATTTTATATTATTACTGCCAACAATATCCCCTAAAGTCTCGATCGGAATCAGTTTTACATTCCAGAGGATAAATAAATCAGTTCATTTCCTAATGTGCATCATAGGTAGAATAACTAGCTTTGTGAGTCATTAACTGTAAACTTTAAGGACTTTCTGTCCCCATGAAGACATACACTCAATCCCAGATTTCTCGTCTTTTATTGAAAGTGTGCTGTCTGCATCCCTACAAGTGAACAATTTTTTATTGGCCAATGATAGTGGTTTTAATAACAATTGAAGATATTTCTGCCTAGCAAAGTAGAAAATAAATTAAAATTGTGCATCAAGATTGGATGTGCTGGAGCACGTCCATGTTCCCAGCACTCTGGAGGCTGAGGCAGGAGAATCATCACAAGGAGGAGACCAGCCTGGACCACACAGGAAGTTTAAGTCCAGTCTGAACTACACAGGAAGACCCTGTCACAAAAAAAAATATATATATATACAAAACAACAACAAGAACAATGAAAGTTTGAATAGATTTGAAACATTAAAAGAAACAAAAAGAAGGTTGAGAAACTGGACATAAAATTGATAGTAATCATGGAACTCCCAACTGCCAAATTATTTTTTAATCAAGAAGTTTTGGCTTGGTTTCCATAGGACAGTGTTAGTTTTGAGTATCATTCTAACATTAACGTTTGTAATTTTGTATCAGTATAAAAGCACTTTATATTTTTCACAATTGCTCTCGTAATAGTGATGATTCATACTGTGAATGAACCTGACACTTTTTCTTTTTCCAACAGATTAAACATCTTGGTAAAATATCTAATTGATATAATAAGAAACAGAGTTTTGCAAACATGGGAGGGGACCAGGAGGTAAAAGGCATAGCAGAGAAGGACACCTAGAAAGAATTAAGACACACTACATACAGGCACTAACTCCCCAAGATGAATACACCCATTACATACTACAACATGTGCGAATAAAAACAAAACAAAAAAAGAAAATGAAGTTAACATTTTAAAAAATTTGTTTTACCACAGATAGTTCATATATTTATAGTCCAGCTTCTAACAGACAAGGGAAGAAAATAACTCATTAGTTTTGAGAAGAAAAGCTCAGATTTGCTTGAAAGAAATATGCACTCTGTATGATAGCCCGTTAAAACAAAAGGCATTTAGATGATGGTATAATAAAAATGTGACTCAATCTCAAATTACATTAAAGTACAAATATTTTATTAAAACACTCTGACTTCATCTATCACCTTGATACCTCTGAAATGCACAATTGATTTCCTATCTGGAGGCAGGAAAATATTAAAATAGAATCCATTTCAGGGTTGGATTTTGAAAATAGTAATTTCAGGATAGATGATAATTTTTATAGTATTATCCTAAAATGTAAGTTATTAAGTTCACTGTACTAAAGATTATTCTTTTGACATATTTACTTGCCTTCTCATAATACAAATTAACCTTGCAAACATTAGCAAGTGTAGGAAGGCCCAGTACCACTGAGCTCTGTTTCCTGCCTTTTCTTCATTTTTGGTGGGAGTGAAGACTGTTGCAACCACTGTGGTCAGTCTGGAGGTTCCACTGCTTAATTTCAACATACATGAAAGTATGATAAGCTATTTTGAAGAAAACGAGATACATTATGGCAGCCATTGTTGAGTTCCCTATTGAAGGCCTATAATGCCTTCATCATTCTGTTCTGATCAGTTTAATACTATTTTGTTTCATACAAATTCATTGTGTGAGGATACAGACAACTATTTAGAAGAAACAAGAGACAATATGATAACCAGTGATGATCTCCTGTTGTCTTGCTTTAAAATCTATGTTACTCACATTGTTTTTTTTTCTGATCTGTTTCATTCTGTTTTGTTATGTTTAGTTTTTCCCTCTTTAAAGTAAAATTTTTTTAAAAAAATAAAAAAGGATTATTTTCTGAACCAAGGTCTAATAAATTAATAATTAAATATTTTAATTTATCTTTTACTCTCATAGGTTCAATTTTTGCTTTATGGCCAAATTAATCTATGTTAGCATATTTCAAATCTATCTGATGTTGTTTTTGTACTACATTGAGCTTAATGGTTATTTTCAATGAGTAAATAAGCAGTGCAAAACAGACTAAAACCACTCTGAACAACAAGTATGTGGTAGTATACAATGCAACAAGTATGCAATGCATAGTATTTGTGGATTTCACAGCATGATGCTAAGGAATCGGCACTAGGTACCACAGTGTCTCTTTTTCTTTACAGTAGCTGTTCATTTCATCGTGCATTATGTAATCGATTCTCATAAAGTTTTTTAGGACAAATTCTATGCATGTTTGAGTCACTGATGTATACTTTTCCTTTCTGTATTAGAGTGAAAAGCAAAACAAAACAAAATAAATCCCTAAAAAACATGAAACAAAAAAGACAAATAACAATAACAAAGAGCACTGACAAGCACTGACAGTGTAGGCTTTCCAAACAAGGTGGCAGGAGCAGAAAAAGCTTGTTACTTTACATAATGATGTTCAAGAGTTCCTCAGATCACCACACAATAATATGCATAATTGTTCCAATTCTCTGACTGTTAACTATTTTTTTCTAAGAACTTACAGAATGTGTAGCATAATCATCTTAGGTATCCTAACTGTGTTTACATAATTTTAGATATTTTTTATTTTGCCTTAATTTTTCTTTTTCCTTATTTTACTTTAGATATTATTTTCCCCTTTAAGTAAATTCTTATCCTTTCATTGTATGTATTAAGTATTTTGTATCTTACGTACTCTTATCATATCTTATACTAGGGAGACTATACAGTATTAACACATGTGAGTTTGATTTATTTCACTTGTAAATATGGTCTCGAGTTGCATCCATTTACTTATTAATATCTCAATGTGATTATTCTTTATAGCTGAGTAGTACTCCATTGTATAAAACTACCACATATTTTTATCCATTCCTCAGTTGATGCACACTTAGGTTGTTTCCAAGATATGGCTAATACAAATTGTGCTGCTATAAACATAGGTGCACATATAACACTGTGATACAATATTTTCAATTTTCTGGGAATATGCCCAGAAGTGGGATAGCTGGATCAAATGGAACTTCAAATCTCAGGTTTTTGAGGAACCTCTAGACTGACCAGAGTGGTTGCAACAGTCTTCACTCCCACCAACAATAAAGAAAAGTTCCTCTTTCTCCTAAGACTCCCCAGCATTTGTTAGTAGCTCTCTTTATCATGGTATTTTTTCTGGAGTGAATTTCAGTGTGGTTTAAATTTGCATTTATCTAATGACCAATGATGCTGAACATTTTTTCATGTTTTTATTTGCCATTCATATTTCTTCATCTGAGAACTGTGTATTCCCTCAGATGCCCATTTTGGATTGGGTCTTTGAATTTCAGGGATCTGATTTAAAAAAAAAATTCTTTAAATGTTCTAGACAGAAGTCCTTTTTATGAGAAACAGTTCACTAAGATTGTTTCCCAATTTTTTTTACTGTGCTGGAAATTTCAACATACAAAACCTCTTTAAGAGGACATGATCCCAGTTATTGATTCTGTGAAGTATTTTATGTGTGCTTTGATTCTTGTTCATGTATTCTCTACCTTTGTCTTCCAACAGATTTAGTGTTTCTGTTTCAATATTTAGATCTTTAATCCATTTAGACTTTTGCTTAGCACATGGTGATAGACATGGGTCTAGTTTGAACTTTCAGCATACAGAGAGCATATTTTTCTGACACTATTAAAGAAACATCTTTCTTCCAGTGAACTTGTTTGGTGCCTTTATCAAAGATAAGGTGGCTGCTTAGAATTGCCTTTGCTATTCTGGATTTCTTCTGGTTTCAGATGCATTTTAGGAGTGATTTCTGTAGATCTGTGAGGTATGCTAGTGATATTTTGATTGGAATTGCATTAAATCTATATAACAATTTTAGGAGCATGACCATTTTCATAAAGTTTGTTCTTCCTATCCATGAACAAGGGATGTCTTTCCATTTTCTGAGTTCTTCAATATCTTTGTTCAGGACACTATAATTTTCCCTGAATGGACCTTTTATTTCTTTTGTTAGAGTAATTCCTAAGTATTTAATTTTTTAAATGCTATTGTGAAGTGTGTGGCTTCTTATTTCTCTCTCAGTGATTTTGTTGTTAGTGTATAAGAATGCTTTTGATTTTTGAGTGTTGACTTTGTATCCAGTTACATTCCTGAATTTAGTTATTATATCTAGGAATATTTCAATGGAATATTGAGGGTCTTCTGATGTAGAGTTTCATTTCTTCTGTAAATAATGATAATTTAACTTCTTTTCCTATCATTACTCTTTTTATTTCTCTCTCTTGTGTAATTTCTCTGGCATTTCCAACACTATATTGAATAGGAGTGGTGATAATGGACATCATTTTCTAGTTCCTGTTTTATGGTAAAGGTTTTCACTTTATGGCCACATAATATGATGCTGGCTGTTGGTTTTTCATAGATAGACTTTATCATATTGAGATAAAGACAACCTGTTCCAATTTTCTGTAATGTTCTTATTACAAATAAGTGTTGAACATTATCAAAAGCTTTTTCTGCATCTATAGAAATGATCATGTGATTCTTACTTTGGCTTTAATGATATGGTGGATTACACTTAATGATTTGTGTATGCTTAACCATCCCTGCATGCCTGAGATGAATCCCACTTGGTCATGGTGTATAATCTTCTTGATGATTTGCTGCATTCCATTTGCCAATATTTTATTGAAGATTTTTGCATCTATGTTCATTACTGAGATTGTCCTGTACTTCTCTTTTTCTCAGGGTTTGGTAATAGAGTAAAATTTGCTTCCAGGAATGAGTTAAGGAGAATTGCTTCCCTTTCAATTTCATCGAAGAGTTTGAAGAGTGTTGGCATTAAATCTTTGAATTTCTTATTGAATTCCACAGTGAATCTGTATGGATCTGGGCTTTTCTTTGTTGGTAGGGATTTAATCACATTTTCAATTGAATTAATTAAAATTGAGTTATTAAGCAGTTTTACATCTTCCTGACCCAGCTTTGGTACTTCATATGTTTCTAGGAATCTGTCCATTTCTTCTGCATCATCAAGCCTATGGCAGTACAGGCTTTCTAAATAGGTATTGATGATCTTCTATATTACAACAGGGTCTGTAGTGATTTCACCCTTTTCATTCCTTATTGTATGAATTTGAGTTTTTTCTTTCCTTTTTAAAATAGGGTTTGCTAAGGTAACCAATTTTATTTGTTCTTTCAAAGAACCAATTCTTTGATTCATTAATTCTTGGTATTGTCTTCTTTGTCTCTATTGCTTTGATTTCTGCTCTGATCTTTGTAATTTCTCCCCTTCTTGTGGCTTTGGGCTTGGCTTGATCTCCTTTTTCTAGATATTTGAGGCAAAGCATCAGGTTGTTTATTTGTGTTCATTCTGTTTTCCTGATGTGGGAGTTCACCACAATAAGGACTGCTTTCAGGTTAGATGTATTTGTAGTTTTGTTTACTTGTAGATGCTGTTTAATTTCTTCTTTCATTTCCTCGGGGAACCACTGATTGCTCAGGAGTTTACTATTCAATTTCTGTGTGTTTGCTTGGTTTTTGCAGTTTCTTTTTTCATTGATTTCTAGTTTCATGGTGCTGTGTTCTGATAACATGTATGGGATAATTTCCATTCTTTGGCATTTACTTAAGCATATTCTGTGCACTAGTATATGGTCTATTTTAGATAATATTCCATGTGCTGCTGAGAAGAATGTATATTCTGCTATTGAGTGGAACACTCTGTATATGTTCCCCAAGTCCATTTGCTCACAGGTGTGATTAAATTGTGTTATTTCTTTGCTGATTCTTTGTGTTATTTCTGTTGCATGGAGCATTGTTTTCCATCTTTTGACTTTCAGTCTATGAGTTTCCTCTTGAATTAGATGGGTTTCTTGTATACAGTATATGGTTGGGTGCTGTTTCTTGATCCATTCTGCCAGTCTATTGCTTTTAATTGGTGAATTGAGATCATTTACATTAATGCTTATAACTGATATATATTGGTTTACTTTTGACATGCTACTTTTCTTCTGTTGATTCTTTATCTTTTCACTCTGTTTAATTGTTTGCCTTGCTTAGTGGTTTTTTCCTATATCTGCTTGGAGTGTCTTTCAGTATTTTTCAGGGTTGGTTTGGTGGTCATGAAGTTCTTCAGCTGTTCTTCGTCATGGAAGTATCTTATTTCTCTATCAATTTTGAAGGACAGTTTTTCAGGGTACATCATTCTAGGTTGGAAATCATTTTCCATTAGGATCTGAAGTACTTCACTCCATGTGCTTCTTGACTTCATTGTTTGTGTTGAGAAGTCTGCTGTGCTTTTGATAGACTTTCCTTTAGAGGTGATCTATCTTTTCTCCCTAGCAACTTTTAATATTTTCTTATTTTGGATTTCTGGAATGTTGATTATTATATGTCTGGGTATAGTTTTGGTTATGGTTATTTGGAGTTCTATATGCTTCACTGATATGTATGTCTGTTTCCATTATCATGTTTGGGAAATTTTCAGTTATTACTTCTGTAAATAGTCCTTGATATCATTTGTGTTGTCATCTTCTTTTTCATTTATACTTATCAAGCTTATGTTGTTTTTCTTTGCATCATCTTGCAGCTGTTCAATTGTTATTTCCTGAGTTCTTGTTAGTTTTAAAAGATCTTTCCTTTCCTGTTCACTAGCTGCAGTGTTGTCTTCAAGGTCTGAAATTGTATCTTCACTTTCTTTGAGGTGGTTTAGCCAACTTTCAGTAGAATTTTTGATTTCCTGTATATCTCTTTGAATCTGCTTCATGCATTTTCTTTCTTATATTATTCATTCAGGGTTCCTATTTTTTTTGCATTGTTCCTCTAATTTTTTAACCTGTCTTCTTTAGATATGTTAAGCATTTTTTCATTACATTTATCATTTTTTTTTCTTTTACCTGGGAGATTATTTCTAATCTGAGTTCCTTTATAACTTCCTGGATTTATTTCTTTACTTGAATTATTGTCGTTTCAGGAATTTCAGGTGTATGGCTTACATTTTCTTCTATGTCCATATCTCCTAGGCTTGCTAGGGTTGATTACATTTTTCTCTTTTGTTTTGTCATTTTGTATATTTCTGGATTTTGAGCAATGTTCCAAATCTTCCACAATGATCTGGGAATCAACTCATGTATATTGGCTCCAGGGACTGGATTCAGGCCCCTGCTAGCCATTTGGAAGTCGCTGGACATGGCCAATAATCCTTTCTTTAACTATAGATTACTTGAAAGCTTTAGTAAATTCATAAACCTAGAAAAATGAAGAAATTATTCATTCATCCCTCTTGGTAAACATCTTTGCTCAGATATTCTAATTCATTATCAGCTTGTCTAAGGATTGCCTAAATCAATATCTTGTTTCTTGATTTTTTAATTGCAAATATACTGCCCCTTTCCCCCTTTGTGAATAGCAATCCCAAAAAGTGGTTTTTGTAAAGAGGAGTGGCTAGTGGTAGGATACTATTAATAGGATGGAACACAGCTTCCAGAGGAAGATATTCTGCAATATCTTGTCTCCCAAACATGGTAACCACACTATGCTAGACATTTCCTAAAATTAATTTGTGTACTTCATCTTCAGAATGGAAAAAAATAATATTAAGTGTGTGTGAATATATATAGACACACACACATATACACCTGTATGAAATGCCATGAACATTAAATCAAATAATCCATGGAAAATGTCTATATGCATCTCTGATATATAATAATTATATCTTTTTTTCATAGTATATTATAAAAGGTGCATTCCCCACAAAGAAAGCCATGTGACAAAAATGGCTTACATAATCCTTAGTAACCTAGAAGATTGCATATAAAAATAAAATGAGTGTTTTGTGTGAAAGTTAAAAATAAATTATGTTGCCAGTTTTAGATTTTAAATCAAAGATACAATTTATAGAAAGCTAATAAATCTAAACTACTCAGTATTTAGAATGCTGAATATACTAGCTCAATGCAGTGCAATAGGATAAAAATAGTAAATATGTGGGGATATTTAGGCAGATTTATTACAGTAGATAAGAGAATACAAAGGAAAGAGTATTTGAAGTAAGCTTTTTAAAATTGCATTAGGTTGCTAGAGAGTATCAAAGTTTACTTGCTAACATTAAAACTTTTACTCAATTCTGCTAGATATCAGACTTACAGATAAGAGGCCACAATTGTTTTACATGAAAAGAGAGTAAGCATACAGTTACTTATGTTAGCATGTTTATTTTCCTGCCATCTTTACTGTTAAATGTATGATTTAATAGCTTTTAGTTAAGAAACCATTGAGAGTCATTATAAACTTTTTATCTGTTGCTATTCTATTTCTGTGTCATGAGTGATTTAAGCATTTTATGATCTGGCTATCATTTTTTAAATAGTGATCTCTTCCACTATAATCATATATTTTGTTGTTGTGGAAATCTGATATCAAAACAAATGGAAGATCTTTTGCACTGAGGAGCTGGAAGGCAACCATTCATTCCACTAGCAGGCTGGCAGGACTGAGCCCACATCACCATCCATAACCAAGAATGAAATAGAAACTGATAGATTTTGTAAGCAGGAAGGACAAAAGCTGACGACAGGTTATCATATATCTAGTTACAATGAATCAAGTTGTAATTTGTCAGGCAGTTTGGTTCCAGGCAGGTTAATCAGAGGGGCTGTTTGTCATAAGATGAGAGAAAATAGGAAGGGAGTTGGAGGAAGGGGGTGGTTGAAACTAAGCATGTCTTGACTGGTTTATCTCAGTTGGACAGTCCTTGAAAATAGAATATGTTTACATGTCACAGTACAGGTGGTGAAGATCGATGTGGTCAGACTGAGTCAGGATGGACTATCTCTAAGTTGTACCTGACGTAGTCAGTCAAGGTTGAGTTTAATGGTCTAACTATGTGGTTGGCTAGGGCTGGGTGAGCACACCTTATCTTAACAGAGCATCAAACTGTTGATTGTTTAACTTTCCTATCACATTACCTGCCCCTAATATTGCAATTGCCTATTAATTTCTTCTGCTATTAAGATAAAATTTGTCTATTTCTTGTAGAGTTGACAAATTATATTTAACATTAGAGTAATTGCACAGTTGCTTTCGTAAAATGTGTATAAACTCCCCATAACTACAGGATATCATTTGAATTGTTTAGCATATCCGATCTACTGGAATTGAATCCAGTACTTCGAAGAAGGAATTAACACATACTGCATACCTGAGAGAACAGGAGGCATAAATAGGAATCTAGAGCTAGAGGTTAGGACACAAGGCTGCAGTTTCTGGAAGTATTGACTCTGCCAGTGTCAGTGCCTGCATTCCTGAAAGACTGCCACGTGGCAATGTACTATCAAAATGAGGAGCTACCTAAGAAAGGTGGAATGTTTAACTTTAGAATTTATCCAAGCATCCAAAAATCTTTACATATTTATTAATTCTCACCATTATATTTTAGAGCCAACTGAACACTGAGTCTTGCCCTGAGTGAGCTACCCATGACAAATGATTATCGGACAGTACGCATTGATGAAGCTCCTTTAGATAAACCAGCATCAGCTGAGAGACTGAAATGTGTGATCCTGGATGGAAAAAGTGCTGCTCAAATTTTAAAAACTCTTTTAGGAGATTGTGTCTGGGCATGAAGGAAAGATTACAGGTAATACATTCGTATATGCTTTTATTCCTCAGTAATCAAACTGTTAAAGGTATAACACAATGCAGTAAATTCCTGGTAAATAGATATGACTATTTGGTAAATAGATATGACTATGACTGTTTGGTAAATAGATAAGACTATTTTCTCTCCTGAATGACAATAATTTCCCAGTATTTCAGGTTTCTTTTTGTTCTACCCATTTGAATGACAAAAGAAATTAGACAAGATACTTAAATTCATGATGAAATTGACATCATTTAATTTTAATGTGCTTATGAAAGGAACTATATATTTAAAGTTATATTTAATTAGCATATTGTGGAATTTCATAGTTGGCAATCAATGCCCTGGATGCATAAGTACTTTAAAGTAAATTTCAGTGTAGTTGTATATTTCTCCCATCTATTAAGCCCACTTGGAAAAGTTATTTTAAAAGTCTCAACCACCATAGGCGAGGAGAATGCTTACCTGTCTCACAAAGCTCTCGTTGATACAGTTCACTAATTTTCTTTTAAGAAGAGAACATGAGGTGAACACAGCAAGACAGTCCTCTGCTTGAATGCTACCACACAGCATCAAAGGGTTTTTCACCATTCAATTTAGATTTGTCTTCTCTAACTTAAAGAAGAAAACCCAGCAGCAGTTCCCACAAAAACAAGCATTCCAGGTGGTTATCAGGTCCAATTACAGCTTCACAGTTAGGTGTGACTAACCTTGCTAAGAAATTGGAGACTAGTGTTCAGAACTTATCAGTGGAAATTTAGTTTAAAGAAGAAACTTGGTTAGTGTGGTAAGATATTGTCACATAGAAAGATCTTTATCATATAGATGAGAGTGATTGAATTTCAGTCACTTGAATCACAACAAAGAAAAATTATTTTAAAGGCAATTGGCAAATTAAAAAGCACGTAAGGATATTTCAACACAGTGCTCAATTAAAACAATATATTAAAAATAAATGTTTTGATTTTAAATAGTCTCATACACTGAGAGTTTTTCCAGTGGTCCCTGAGCTAAAGTTTATTTGCAACAACCGAGAGGCAGATGCACAGGCATAAGTTATTCTGGGAGTTTTTCTCTGTAATGAAATAGTTGAACAATCTTCCTTTCTGGTAGACAAGAGAACGAAAAGTGAGTTTCACAAGTCACCCAGCATATTACACGAGGCATTTCCTACATTTGAAATCACTGCATGATTACATTGAAGTGTGCCAAGAAACTTAAATAAAACACATTCTGTCCTCCACTGACAAAATCTAAACAAGACACAGAGGAAACATTTTTTAAAAAGTTAAGTTTTTAAAGAAAAAATTCTAAAGTCTAAGAAAATGATCCTTTAATCATAAATTTTCTCATTTTATTAGGTCACTAAATTCTTTTTGATAGAATTGTGGCAGCAGCTGAAAAGATAAGAAGTATGAAATATAAATGACCTTTATTTTAAGAATGCCGGGAGACACCCGATCCCTTGGGATCCGGCAGTTCCCTCTGGGGTCAGCGATCTCTCCCTGGGATGCGTGGAGTCGGGGGCATACAAGTAGCTTAGGTTTGGGGTGGAGCCTGAGGGGGCATTAGGGATGCACAGGTAGCCTACTGGTATTTGTTTGGCGCCAGAGGTAAATTCCTAGGGGTGGGGAAGATGGAGCTCCTTGGTTCTGCCTGAGGCTTTACTGGCTACAGTGTCCTGTCTGGGCCAAAACTCTTTCACACTTATGTCTTTATGTTAATAATATTGATTTTACTGAGTGTGGTGGCATGTATCTGTAACTGCAGCACTCACAAGTCTGAGGCAGGAGGATCGCTGAGAGTTCAAGGCCAGCCTAAACTTCACAGCAAGGCCCTCAAAGAGCCAAAAGCTACAAAAAAGTAGATTCAATTATTTCTTTGGAAAAATATATGAAAAGATACTACTTACTATTACATATGCAAATAAATACACATTACAAAATCCTACATGTAATTATGAACTGTGCCAGTTTTCTGACAAACTATTCTAAGCCCTGAGGAATCATGTCTTTAAGAGAAAAGATAAGCAGCTAGCAGTCTGTGTACTTCCAGTTATGTAACTCTCAGGACTGTTGATAGTTTCAATTTGAATTCAACCAACTGAGAGATGCACAGACATTACCCTCCTTGTGCTGTTCACGTAGTTTAATTGACACAAATGCTGAATTGACACAATAGGGCAAATGCTGGAGAAAATCATTGAAGACAATAAAGATGAAAGAAAATGGTTTTCAAATGGAATTGAAGAAACTAATGGTTTCTTGGCTAAAGAGACAGAGGAGTGTGAATTTTGTGACATAAAACATTTAATGTAATCAAAATTATTCTATTTCACCTTCAGTAATTTATGTTGGGAAAATATATACACACGTGCAGAGAGAGCTATTATGAACAATGTCTATAGTTTGATATTCTTGAAATCATTTTTTGATTAATCTTTATAGACATCAGAAAATGGTCTTGTTACAGAAAGTTGATAAAAAGACTTAATAGGAATATGACTTATTACCTGAACTTTATAAAATTATATGTGTGAATAGATTTAACATATGTGCATATTTACATACACAGAGAGGAAGATAAAAATAGTATGTTAGCTTTATTCTCCATAAAGAATTTTTTTTCTTTTGTCTTTTGAAACAGAACCTCATTATGCAGTTCAGGCACAATGAGCTCCCTGTGTAACCAGACTGGTCTTGAACTCATAATGATCCTCCTGCCTCAGCCTGCCAAGTGCTAGGATTAGAGGCATGTGCCACCATGCCTGGTTGAATAGAGGAATTTTTATACTTTATTGTGCTTACAAAAGGATGAAATGATATTTTTGCAACCGGACAATATAAAGAGTAATAGTTTTCAATTTTAGTGCAATTCTATGAATAACAACTTTCTTCAGAGGCTGAACCCAGGACTTCTCTACTTCCCTGCACACCAGTTATGTTTTCATTTTTTTGTTTTTGAACAGAATTTGCCCACACTGAGCTCAAACTTGCTGTCCTTCTGCCTCACCTCCCAGACTCCCTGTAATCAGGCAATGACCGCTGGCTCTGATATGACAGATTTAAAGTAGAAAGAAAAATCAATGTGGATTTTACTAAAAGTTATCTGTGAATAACACTAGTTTTAACAGAATTGTATTTCTTTCACTTATATGAAAGCCCATAAATGTCTCCAAATATCTTAAATTTATTTTGTATAACTGCATAAGCTTAATCCTCATATTTTATTTCATAAGGATTTCATCATAAAAAAGAGGCAGAATTACACAACAGAATTAGTCAATGTATTATTTTACAGTAAAATGTGATGCAATACAGAGACCAATTGGTTGGAATGACTGAAAAGCTTGTGCTTTTCTCCCTTCTCCAGGGAAGGCTTTATTGCCAAAAATTGGATTACCATGCTCGTTGACATGATCAATAATCCAGTGTTTCTGAACATTGTAGTTGTACATCATATCTACCCAACACTAGGTCACATTTTCTTTAAAATTACTTCAGTAAAGCAAGAAAAATGGGAAACAGGGTTAATTTAAATGAAATCAGAATATGGAAAGAATTTTCGTAGACATCTATATGTGTAACCAATCTTTTGAAAAATTTTCATTTGTGATATATACAATAGTATATCTTTTAATTATACTTCTTTGTTTATCATACTACCTATATATTCATATATATTTATTTCATAACTAGCATTCTTTTCTATTGCTTACATTGTTTAGAAAACAAATCTTGATTAAGTCTCACAAATATCTTACCTCTTTCTTTTTCACAGAATTGCTGTGTATTGAACTCAGTTTGAAATGCTTGAAATACAACGAACAAAGAAGCTGTAATAACCTAACCTTGCATAAGAAATTAGAACCTTGAAAACATTACATGCTTTGTAGTTTATGAACAATGGAATTCGAGGTAGTCTTCTTGGTATCAGGAGTATGGTATGGTAATTGTGTAAAGCAGGTAGTGTTACCAAATGAAAAGAAACTTTCTCTCCTATGCTTTTTGATCTTCAGTGAGTTAGACAGTCATTGTTCACTGCTAGGTTCAAGAGTATTTATTTAAAATACCGAATAAAAGAAAATGTACCTATTAAAATGTGATTAAAAAATTCTGATAATTTCTTTTTATTTTGCAATTTGAAAAGTCTCATGAAATGGCATAGTGACACTTATTTCCTAATTATTTTCTTAGTTTGTTTATGGCCATAAAGAAGTAAGTGGAAGAAATAAATCATCAAGTCATGGAAAACTCATTTGATTTACAAAGGACATGGTACCTTGGTTCTGAAGGGGTCAGCTCTGTGGGTGATTATGCAGCTTACCTTTTGGATCTACCATGATGCTTTGCTTCTGTGCAGGATCTAAGAACTGGTTAAGGCAGGAAGAACATTGCTTATGTCTTTTGGGAGTTTACTGAATTTTTATGTTCACCTTTACCACTTTAAAATATTGAAACTATGATTTCTGGTTTGAAAGACAATTTCTCATTATTTATCTTTTAGTAGTTATTTGCTAAATTTTTCAGACTGTTACTCAATAGAACTAAATATTAGATATAAACCCAAGGAGCTAGTGTTATCTTATATGAAAATGTCTAAGAAAGAGTTGCATATACCAACGTGCGTTGCTTTCTCTGGCAATCCTCACACCTTTTCCTAATTAAAAGTTACGTACACATCCATTTTAGAATAAAAGAAACTCAGTTGATATTTGCAGTCTCTGCACTGACACATAACACTTATGAAAGTATAAATATTAAAACCATTTCTGTGACATATTCAATAGCAGGATTAGAGAAAGCTAATTATTTCAGGTCTATCAATTTATAATAAATGGCGATCTGATATTAAGTAACAAGAATCAAGAATAGGAAAATCTCTCGAAATTTTGAAGCATGTCTGTCAGGCATTCTGCTATAATTATCTCTTGATGAACTTAATGTGCTTAATGGCTGTGAAATTGTATTTCTACAGAGACAATGCACATCTGGAATAACAGCATGCACTAATTCAGCTGCCTCCAGAGTTCAAATACACTTCTCACTGTGAAAATGAAGCTGGTTCTTTGACATGCTAATGCCTGTGTTGGCTAGGTCTCATTTTAGACTTGCCAGTACAACAAACAAACTTCAAAGTGTCCGGGGGGATACTTTAAAGTTACTGTAGCATTTGCTTATTTTGAAAAATACACTCTCTTCCTATTAGATGAACGGTTTGGAACCGCTCTCTCTTCCCTTCACCTTATCATCTTTAATTAGTGCAAAACCCATGAGTACCGGCCTGTGAGATCAAATGGAAATGCCTGTTTGATGATCTGAATACCTTAAAGAAGCAAATGGAGGAGCAGCTGTTTTGTTTAAAATGAAAGAAAACAGAAGGTGGCATAGAACTGTAGTGTGTGAAAACTTAATCATCTCCAAATGCTAAATGGCCTTGTCATGGTTATATGATGTGAAGGGTAATAACTGGAAACGTTTTCTATTGAGGGTTCCTGCTCCATCAAGGATCCTTCCCCATCAGCTCTGGTAGTGGGGGCTTAGATCCAGACAGGAAAATTACTCCTTGACCAGGTCGGTATTCAGCACATTCTGTGGGATATTCTTGGAGGACCGTTTCTGGAGGACAAATTGATATCCTAGAAAAGT
This sequence comes from Cavia porcellus, assembly GCF_034190915.1. Classification (NCBI taxonomy): domain Eukaryota; kingdom Metazoa; phylum Chordata; class Mammalia; order Rodentia; family Caviidae; genus Cavia; species Cavia porcellus. Next base: position 39,976,847 of record NW_026947513.1, on the reverse strand, counting down.
GAACAGGGGGAATTTGAAAGTTAGATGTTCTATGTTAGTGAAGTTCAAGCTGATTCTCACAACATTTATCATGTGTTAAATCTGTGTTAACAACATTAAGACAATGTTATTCATTAGCCTTTATCATATGCTGGAGATACACAAAGATGAATTTGGTGCTGGTTTGTATTCTTACATATTTTGGTGTTTAGTCTGTAAAATGAAAAGAAAGAAACAACAATAGGGATTGTATTTGTAGCATAAATCTGTTTTTGAGGAACAATACAAAGTAAGATAAAATTAAAAGAAACGAGAAACTTAAAAAGTTGTTATTATGATTAGGACTATTGTTTATACTGTGTATTGTTTATACACTTATTTACCTTCCCTTACCATTTTTGATGTATAAGATTAATTAGCATAATACTTCATACTATTGATATATTAATTTGAAATGTTGCCACATTTGATAATTTTTCATTGGTGAGAGCTTTGCCCTCCATCATAAATTGAAATTTTGAGAAAGCACTTTTTCTCTGCCTTGGGCCTCAGAGAGCAGATATTGGTAAGATTACATTACATTGGCTTAGAAACAATGCCAGTAATGTATGGATCAGAATAGCCTCCACGGGGTCTCAGGAGCTTGAAGGAAGGGCTATTAGTTTTAGTGCTGTGGAGTAAAGTGGTTAAACGCAACTATCAGCTTGCATTCTTAAGAGAACACTTAAAGCACAGTGCAATTGTCTTGCCCAGAAACAAGACACAGCGGAAGGAAAGAATGGCTGGTTTCCTCTGAGCTCCACAGCAAATGCGGTCCATTAAACATGGGTGACCTATTTCACATTTGGCTCAGTACAGTAATCGGATCAGCATGCAATAACTTTTTACAATATCATTCAATTTAATGCTGAAAAGGCCTAAAAATCCAATATACATACATAGAACTCCTTACCCACACTGCACTGAAGCTTGGGATTGAATGAGTCAAATGCAAAAAGAAAAGGCAAGTACGTGATGCATCAATGAGTCTTAAAAATTCAGGGTTCAGAGATACATTTCATGTATCCCTTGTCTGAGTTACTTGTTTCATAGTTGAAATAAAACAAAGGTTCGAAAAAATAAACAATATACTTATGATCATGCTTTAAATACCGTTTCCAGAGAAGCCTTCAAGTAACTAATGTAGATGCATCACAATTGCTGTGTTCCAATTTCTGGCTCTTTCACCATTGCATGTGTGATTTTCAAAAAACTATTGAAGGTCTCTTAAGGCTTTTTTTTCCCCCTTGTGAACCATGTCTGTAGAGTGTTTATTTCATGAGCTGTCCTGAGGGTAAAATGAGCTCGTGAGTGTCCAGTTCAGTGATTACCACAGATTAGCACAGTTCATTGTTCTTTGACAAGTATATCCATACACATAGATATGTAGAGAGAAAAAGAGACACAGAGAGAGAAAGAGAAAGAGTGAGAAATTATGATTTTGGCCGACAAAATTATTGGAAAATACTTTGTAGCTTTCATGACTTACTTGCTAAATATATCAGCTTTGGAAAAATGTGGTTCATAGGTTAAAATCTGGGCTATGATCTCTTTTTGTTAGTGTTTTAATAATGTGCATTGTTTGCAGCTGAATTAATGCTACACATGCAGATTCAGTAGTTAGACAATGACACCCAAAACTAAATATTTGCTACTGGATATCTTATAGAGCACTTTGAAGACCCAGTACTTAGTGTAAGAGTGTCTTCATCATCGTAAGAAAGTACCAGCAATAATGTGGAACACATTTTCAAATTATCATAGTTATCCACAATGAGCTCTTTCCCAAACTCTTTAGTGTTGACTCTGTACTAGTTTTCAGTATCCAGTGTTTGAATGTAAATGTTTTATACTCTTTTTAGTACTGGGTATCCATCTGGCCTGGGTCCATCTCTTTAAAAGGCTTACTACTTTGTCTTTCTCTTTCTTTTTTTTTCAAGAGTGATTTGTCCACAAGAGGTGCAAATAAGTTTGTGATTTGTTAAGGTTTGAATGCTTGTCTCTTTCCAAAATTCATGTGAAACATAATTGCCACTATGGTGATAGTAATAACATAGGCCTTTGGGAAGAGAGTAAATCTGGAGAGTTCTAATCATATGAATGGGATTAGTGTCCCCATAAAAGCAGGTGTCTGAGGGATGCCTGGTTATTCCATATAACTTCTGAAAGAAGAGCCTTTTCCTATCCATCTCCCCCACCATGGAGGAACATTTGGACAGTGCCATCAGCCCTGGGCCTCACCAGACACTGAATCTGTTGGTGCCATGCTCTAGCACTTGTCAGTCTTTACAATGATGAGAAATAAATATCTGCATATTTAAAATGTACAAATAAACTTAAGAATTTAAAAAGAAAGAAGATAGCTTTAACCACAAGCAAAATTATTCAACTATGTTTTGCAAAATTTCTAGGCCAAGACAAATAACATCAGTCAGTGTAATGTAGTCACGGAGACTGGTGTTCATCCTTCTCACTGAAGGATCTCAATTTACAAGAGTGGACAAATATAGGCAAATATTTAAAGGAACATTGTTAGAGTTTTGTAGGAGATAACTATTAGGTCTTCATTTAACTTATACAAATTTGTTTTATAGGAGAATAAATAAAAACACAAAATTATTTCTACTGGAATCTTCACCATGAGTGAAAGTAGATAAAAGTTTTTTTTAAGAACTTTGCTAGTCTGGTGAGTGTCGTGGCACATTTTTGTGCCACCCAGCACTTGGGAGGCTGATGCAGCAGGAACTCTGCCATGAGTCCGAGGCCAGTCTGGCCTACATAGTGAGTTCAGAGTGGCCTGAATGTCGCATGAGAACCCATCTCAAAAATAAAGCTTTTTTTTTTTTGGTTGTTTTTGCTAGTTTATTGCAAAGTCCAATATTACTAACTCAAAAACTTCTTTTGCTGAACTGAAAATTTAATTGAATGTAAGCTTTGTCTTCTAGACAAGGTGATCCACATTTAAGAGTACTGATACTGAATTTAAAAATACAGGATTTAAATGAAATGGTTCCTTACAGGGGAAAATGTTTTCAACTCAATTAATAAATTTGCCTATTTTAATTAAAATATTTTAATGTTCATCTTCAAAATTCAGAAAGGTTGATTAAGGAAAACAACCTACCTGTGGAAGGATGAGTCTTCCATTAAGTCTAATTTCAAGTTTTCCCTGTGCTACATATACACAAAAATCCTGCATATCAGTAGAGACAGAGCACTGAAACAAAATCCCTCAGCTCCTGTTCCCTGAGCATTTCTGGTTTATCTTGTGCAGACCGCAGCTCTTGAGTTAGTATCTCGTATGCCTGTAAGCATCCTCTTGGGGTGACTGCCTCTGACCACTTTCCTGATTTCCTTAACATACTAGCTTAGTAATGTCTCTTGCTGTTTTTGTTTGAAAATATCTTGTATTTTGCTGATGATAGGAAAAGTTAATAATTACAGAAATATCATTTTTTTTTTGCCATTAGTGCTTTTGTGTCTCCACATGCAGAGCTCTTGCTTCCTTTAAAATAAATATTGTAAAATTTGTAATTAGTTTGCTGACAGCCGTAGGTGTGCTTTCTGTGGAAGCAGTCATGAAAGAGCCCTGGTGTGATTCTCCCTTTCCTTTCCATTGCACCCCCGAAGCCCTCGGGATCAGAATCAGGTTCCCAGACATGCGATGTGATGCTTCAGTTGATTTATGTAACAGTGTTGTTTATGTAAATAAGGAGGGCATTCATTAAATATTTATTGTATAGCAACTGTTTTTACAGACGACATTCTTTCATACCCCATGGATATGACAGAAGCAAAAAATAGAGTATTTTATGACTCCATGAAAATTTCTGTTATTAAGAAAGTTAGACATTAATGAAGTAATGAAAATGAACTACAAAGAAAACTGTAATAGAGAAAACAGGATAATATACAGGCTCGGGAGTCTAATCTGTTTCAGGGGTCATTGATGTCTCATTGAGAATGGATATTTAAGTATTTGACACATGGGGGTGAAGCTGTTACAAGAACAGTGTGTTTCAGACAAAAGGAATGGTGTCTTCAAAATTAACGCAGGTGTAGAGCAGGCCACATTTAAGAATATAGAAGACACTCAAGATTCCTCTTCTTTTATAAGTAAATGGATCTAGGATGATTAAAGATGTGACACTGTGAAAGGTCCAAAAGGCATATAAAAATTTTATATCCTCCTCCTGAAAAATACTATTCAGTAGCTGTGGGTTTCCAAATAGCATGATCTGATTTACATTTGAAATAAATGGGCCCAACTTTAAGACAGAAATGACCTGCAGAGGAAGCCTGCAGGGGAGTAGGAGAATCATTAGAAGTTGTGACTGTGCTCTCTGTGAAAGACACGTGTGTCTTGCAGCAGGGGTACGGTTAGGGCCAAGGAACAGGCTCAAATCATAGCAAAGCAATTGGATCAGTAAATCTATGTGTCTCTAACCGTTTAAAGCAATATGACGTAGGGGTGCTGTGTGCCTCTTAGTCTTTGGTTGGGGCTCCAGTCCAGATCTTGTTTCCATGTACTGAGAGGAGATGCCCCAAGGGTAAGGTAGGCCTGGAGATGTAACAGTGACAGCTTGTGTGTGAAATGCCTAGAGAAGCAGGCACTGCCTGAGCTGGAACTCTCAAGTCACAAAAAGGAAGAAAAACCTGAAGACAAAGAGCAGCCAGAGAGGTGGAAAGAATTAGGGGGTTATTTAGTCATAAAACGGAAACAGATAATGAAAATAAAGGTGGCAGTTATATGGTATAGTTATTTGATAAAGCATTGAAAAGCTTATGGAAAAACAAATGGTAAAATCAGTTTGCAAGCACACTAGAGATTGAGAAATTGAATAATCCAAATTTTACATGGAATCAAGCTAATGCGCTATGAAACTTTTGGAGAAAGTCAAATGCTTAGTGGACTGGTATAAGCAATCGAAGAGAAGATGTATAGTGAAAGAAAAAGTAAATACTGCAGACTTTGGTTCAAATCCAAGAATTGTTTTTAGTTTCTTTTCTTAAGAAATTATGCCACTTCTGTTAGTCTGATTTCTCTCAGGTTATTGCATACATTCAATTCTATGAATAGTACATTGTATCATTATACAGTGCTGTGATCAGAATGGTACGCTCAGGCTCTGACTATAAGCCTAACCTTCACTTTATCTAAATTGGGCATTGTCTCACACTTCAAGAGCACTATCAGCAATCAGAGTAAGTTTAACAGAATTTCAAAGTGAGAGCTGTCTTATAAATCAGTCTGTCAGACCTCCCATGGATGCTTTTAAAGGAGGATTTTCATACTTAAGTCCTCAGTATTCTTTCTTGCTCTCCTCATTCTGTACGTCTCACAGTCAGTGTGAGGTGAAAGATTCAAGTTATTTCAATGGTTCTGATTAGCGCCTTTGTTGCTCCACGCCCTCCAACTCTACAACAACGGTTTCTGTCTTCTGCCTGTAACTCTATTTCATGTACCATGTGTTCTAAGACTCAGACTGAGGAGCAAGTCCAACCTGGAGCACGGCTTTTGAGAATATCAAAGATGAAGACCAAGAGTGCAAACAAGTAAAAAGGCTTAAATCTTCAGCCTCGGTATGGCACGTCACTGGCCAAAGCAAGACACACGGGTAAGTCAGAGAGAGGGGCTGGAAGGATACTCATCTCACAGGCAAAGATTACAAACTGTATGGCAATCAGAAAAAAAAAATAGAAAAATGAGAAACAGGTACAGTAAAGAGAATTAAGTCATTGAGGACAGTCAGAGAATCCACTTAATGGGAAGAAATTTAAAATGTTGACAAGTATTATAGTCAGTATTTTCATCAAAATTCAAACTTTGGTCAATCTCTAGCAATCAGAGGTAAGCAATTGTCTTACAGTGTAGAGGCACAAATTGGGAAAATAATTCATGGAAACTTTTTCCAATAAGTGTCGTTCTTCATGTAATAATTATTACTAATATAAGAGTAATCAATTGAGAAACATAGTCATATAGGAAATTGTATGGAGGTTGAGAAACTTACTTTCATAATTGTAGAAGTTGTAAAATTTCTAGGTGATCTAAAATTTGAAGGTATAAACATGCAAATATGTTGCTGAAATGGATGCATAGGTTTGAAGACGTGCAGGAATTCCAAGATCAAATAGTGGCATCAAAGTTGAGCATGGTGGCAGAACAGAGAGACAGTGATTAGTGACCCAGTACCAAAGCTTTGATTAAAGAAACTAATGTATGGCTGGAATAAAAAGAGATGGAGGTGGGCACGTGAAGACTGGAGATTTAAGTGAAAATGAAGAAAACATTGGCAGTATTATTGGTGAAGATTATCATTCACAGATGTCTTGTGTCTTGCAAAACTTGGATTAAGATATTGAAATTGACCAAAGAGTTGTTTTAAGATTTGATGAGCAACTGCTTAAGATCTGACTATGCTTTGAGGCATGCACTCTAAATAAACCTATTCACAAATAATGGTACGCTGTGATGGTGGTTTAATCCCCTTATATGAAATTAAAATGTTCATTTCTAACTCATTATTTGAAGGTAGAATAGAATATAGGGTTCGACTTGGAATTGCTAGAAAAGTAATTGAATATCACTTCTCTATACCCTAAGGACTACATGGCCTCTGTTTCTTCCTTCATGTCCTAAGGTCAAGGCTATACTTTTTATTACAGTAGGTTAAATTATTTATTAACTTTCTCTGCAAAATTTTTTATTTCTAAAACATCTTGGTTATGGATTTGCAATTACATAAGACGTTGTTAGAATTCCTTCCTTAATGATTTATATCTAATCAATTCCATTTAATAATAATTTCTGATTTTCCAGAAACAAAACAAAAAAAAATAACAAAAACCAGAGCATTGAAATTCCTCTGCTGTGTATTTGAATTATCTTACAATTAGGTTGTCATAATCTATACCTTCCTATATTCATCCTTCAAATTTTATCATTTCACTGAAAAACTGTTTGAAATTGAAGTACACTGAATTAGAGTTTGTGAAAACCACCAATCTTAAAATAAAATACATTACTTCCAATTTTTTTTTTTTTTTTTTTTTTTTTTTTTTTTTGTCTTTTTCCTTTTTATCGGTTCCGGGGATCAAACTCACGACTGACTGCTTGCAAGGCAGGCGCTTATGCCGCTGAGCTAAATCTCCAGCCCCATTACTTCCAAATTTGATTCAGTAGCATTTAGAGTCTTTTTGACCTGACACTTTGTTCTTACATAGTATCTTCAGCTGATCTGAAAAACAAAACAAAACAAAACAAAACAAATCAAAAAATCCATGCAAGACAGATTAGCAGAAGAAGAGAATAGAGATTTTACTCCTTTTGCGTGTGAGTGGGATCCCACCAAAGAGATCTGACATATTTTTCCTGAGATTCTGCAAAAACAGACAATGTACAACACTTTGTTTCTTTATATGAGGGACATCTGTATTTGTAAAGGACAAAATCAGCACAAGATACCCTGGGGAAATGAAGAGCTAAGGGAATAGAAAGGTTACTTTAGTAGATGCATTTGTTTAGGCCCATTTCTGCACCAGTTTCTAGGCATGGGTGATGAAAACTATTCTCTTGCTCTGGTAGAAAGCAAGCAGACACAACAGGCAGAGGGATCCTTAGAGGTTGCTGTGGTCAGAAGGGGCGGGACAAGGACTGACAGCCTTTCTCAAACACAACTGCTCCAATGTTTTTATCTTGAAACAGTCATTACACCAACTTGGCATCTTTTGGACTTGACCATCCTATACTTGTTCAGTAGTAAGACACCTCTTTTTCCAAGAGAGAAAGCCACATTGGCATATGTCAGTGTACAAAGAATAAACACAACAAAAACCTACAGGAAAAAAGATCTCTTTAAAAAAGTTTTTTAAAAAGTGCAAATTAAAAGAAGTCTAATTAAAATTTGAATGGCATTGAATTTACTCCTGAAGCTGTTTTTCTGTAGCAGTAGGAGGAGCCATGTAAGAATTTCAGAAAAAAAATAATGAATAAAACACATGTAAGTATGTACAATTGTTTGTATTTTTCTATATGTTCATTTTGTTATATTAGTTAAGAAAGATGCTGAAGAATTGTTTGTATCTATTTCAAAATAATGAAAACTAAAATTAATGAGGAAATATAGACTTCCCATATGAAAGAAAGTTGTGGAGAAATTTTTCTAATGTAATTTCCTATTTTGTGCAATACTTCTATCAATTTTAAATTTTAAATTCACATGTGAAATGATATTGTAGAAATGCTATTACTTTGGCAAAATATGACATTAAACGTTGTGTGTGTCTGATGGGAAACTGCTGTACGGTGATAAACAAACCTATGTGGCTTAAAAAGGTGTTTTTTCCTTATGAACTATAATGTTCCTGTTTTGTGACTTATTATAATCCTGCATACAGGGTAAGAAACTAAACATGCCTAAACACTGAAGATAACCCTCAGAGTCTTTAAATACATTATTTACACTGAGAAACTATTTTTATACATTTTGTTGTCAATTTTAAATGATTAATAAACTAAGACCCTCCTCACAAATACTAAGATCCTAAAATAATTCTTGAAGCTATGGTCTGGATTTCTGCATCAAACACAGTCCAATATTGGCCCTGTACTGCCATGAAAACATAGATGTTATTTTAAAAGATAAAATTTGATGTTCCCAGTCAATTTTTACAAATGTTCTATACAAATTCATTTTTTCTTTATTCTTAATTTCTAGTTGTTCAGGCTTCCTTTTACTCCTCTGCACAATGGGAAACTTGTCCCATTGATTGACAAAGAATGCTCACTGATGAATACCATGATGCTATGCATTATGCAAAAGCCAAGCTGCCTGAAATATCTCTGTAATGTCTTATTGTTCTTTTTGACAAAGACGTCAAACTAATGGTGAATGCTGCTTGATTTCTACAATATTTAGCAAGGTCATGAAATTTCTTTTCTTTTTTTTTTTTACTATTTCTGATTTGAGAATTTCTTTATCACCAACACATAAATTGTATTCAAGGTTTTACTCTATTATGTACTATGGCCAAGTAAATATCTTTAATTAAATTTGATCCTATTTTTTTCTAACCATTGGCCATATGTTGGTCAATAACATATAATCATTTGATCTTTGTGATATTTTGAAAAGTGCATTTTTGTACTTTGTGTCCTATGTTATAATACAAAATGGAATATATAATACATAAAGTAATATAATTGTGAAATATGCATAACTATGATTAGTTTGTCACTTTTTATGAATTGCACAAGAAATTAATTCTAATGCTAATGGAGTATGAAAATTTTCCGTACTTCTCAACTATAATGATGAAGCTTTTACGCAATGACCTTTTTGCTCTCCAAGAAGTGGCTGGAAAGTCTGAATTAAATAAAAGTTCAACACCTGATTTGTTGAAGGATTTCCACATGTATGGAATGTAGTGCCTATGCTTTATGTTGTCTATAGAATGTTTCTTGGGACTCTGCAGTGTCACTGTTTCACAGTGCTTTATTCTTCTGTTCCTAAAGATGATGCTTACACTTTATCATTTTTCTTTATAAATTAATATTAGCATTAGATTTCCATGGAAACCTCTCAATATTGACTAATGGTAAATGGAAAGGAACAGTCTATAAAATGAATACCGGTATTAACTTACTCTATTTTACATCTGAAGCAAAAAATATATATTTCTTAACTAACACACTTCATTAACTAATTTCTTATAATTAAATCTATTTTTTAGTTGAAGTGCATTTCAAAATTAAAAACATCAAATAAGGTGTAAATATTAACAATACTTGAAAATCACCATACTTATAGAATGCTCTGTGTAGTATTTTATATTCCAGAGTGTGATTAGAGACTCTTGTAAATATAAATTTAGGGGACAGGATGAGTATTACAAGAGAAAACGAATGAAGCAAAACCTCCAAGTTAACTAGAATTCTTCATTTGCTTGACCTTGAAGAAATGCAAAGATAACTTGGGTGAAATAATACTAATAACTGAAGCATCAAAGCAAATTTTTCTAACTGTTTTTAAGAACTTAAAGGAAATAGACAACATTTACATGGCTTTAGGAAATTAAAATTGAAAACAATGTAATGCTCACTATTTTGAAATCAGCGTTTATATACACAGAGACAAAATATTTGTTTTATTTTATTGACCAATTGATTGATTAATAGTTTATTCTTATAGCTAAAACAGAATTTTTTTTTCTCTGAATACATTGGATAGAAAAATAGATGCTTGAAATTAATCTCTAGATTTTTTGATACGTCATACAATTATGAATGATATATTAATAATTTAAAGCTAGACTATGGACATTTGTATTTTTTATATACAATCACAAATTATTTAAAATTGAATGTAGTTCTACATAGTAGCTGTAACTTTCAAAGTTGTTTTACTTTCTTACAATTTAAGGGGATAAATAATGGTGATGTTATAAAACATAATTAGTCACATTTGTTGTTAGTATATAAGGGTGAGGTGGGGTTCCTAAACAACATAGGAGTTCAAGCAACCAAATTAATAAATTTGGAATTTTATTAGCTGAGCTCAGCGACCCCCCGTGCACCCCTGTTTCAGAGTTCAAACGAGTGGCCCTGAACTGAAGGATCACAAGACATTTTAAGCAGAAAACCGCAAAGCGAGACATCCTGTTGGAAACAATTTAGCTAGAATCTTACATTAATTTTGGTTGACACCTGTATCCTGCTTCTTTGTGAGCAGGTTAATTTTTCTCATGTGGGTGCAGCTCATCCTGCTTTTCTCATGGGACTTGTACTCTGACTAATTTTTCACTGCTGGATCAAACATAGGTCATGAGTCAAATACAGGGCACAAGATGGCATCAGTTACGCTAAGCTATAACGGGAAGAAGAGAACATATTTGTTTCAACTTAAGATTTAGCTGAATGATTATACATTAAAATTTAATTTTTACCACAATGAAACTAAATTGTAATCCATTTGTTTCTAGAAAGGTGCATTAATTTTTGTATCGCATATAAAATGTTATGGTAAATTCAGAGTGGGTTTAACCCAAAGCATTTGAGAACTTGATCAACATTTTTCTTTTATTTTATGAATAATATATTGAAGAAATCTGTATAATCACAGAACCTCACGATTTGTCTTGGGAAATTAACACAGGTATTGTAAACATTCACTTTCTGGGTAAAATAAATAGAATTATCTGTTCAGTGAGGAAAAAATATCTCAGAAACCAAACTAATGTTGGTAATTGAAACAATGGAATTCCATTTAGGAACAAGATCTGGAAGCAGACTAACGCTTTTTGAGCTCTGCTAGGACCACCTGTAGGGAATGCACCCTGATGCCTTTCTCTCTGTGTGTGTAGTGTTGTGCATAGTGATGTGATACTCAGTTAGTTACCAAGTTCCACACTTACAATACAAAAATGCTTACAAATGGACCACTCAGGTAAATGTCAAAGGTTTAGGTCAAGTTATTAATAAAAGAATTGAATTTGGGACTTTCTGACTCCTGTCCTTTTCTGTCTAACATAGCAAATAATCACACACTTATCCATTCCTATTTAACATTATTTCATGGTTTTTGTGGCCCCTGAGATACAAATGTGCTGAGTGTAAATTGCCTAGCTTGTATGTATTTTAAACCTCACACTATTTATTTGCTTCAGAAGATATTTAGGATTCATTTCAAATTTCTTGCAGGAAACAGGGCTGTCTCTGACACAATGAAGCACTGACAAAAATTTCTTATCAAACTAGCTATAGAGAATGAAGAACATGTTTAGCAATGTATTTGAAATGGCTGTTCATTCCTTCAGAGAGTGCATTCGCCTGAGTTCAAGTCACTAGGTGACTGTTCTTCAGAACACAGCAGCTTTCCTTACTATTAAAAAAAAAAATTGACATTCCAAATCTAGAGAAAATATTAGCTCCAATTCAAGTATAAATTGGAAAACTTCAAGTTCTGCAGAATTTCCCAAAACAAAAACCTATATTCTCATACATTAAAAAAGAAAAAGTTAATATGATTTTTATTGTTATACAATATAAATGATTTCCAGTTACTAAGACAAAGCAGAACAAAAATGTTACGACGGCTGCTTTGTTTGAGTTTGCTAATTGTTTTTCGGAAGAACTGAGAGCATTGTATGATAGAGCATTTATGCTTTAAAGCTTTTTTTATCGAAGTACAGAGAATATTCATTTTATTATCATACAGTACAGTATATGTGTTAATGTTTTAACCACATCGAGCATTGAATTATCACCGTATAATGATGACAGCACGTGTAAAATTATCTGTTGTGTACATTTTATTTAATATACTCTAGCACGTCACTGGCACTAACATGGATTAGCACAGTCTCTTACCATGAATAAGCAAGCTAATGGTGCTGAAATACTTACGGTAGGGCTTGACATAAAGTGAGTACACTATACATACCGGTTATGGTTTTGTTAGAGTACAGTAATGTTTGTATCAATGGAAAGCTTTTCTTAGAAATTAAGGAGCGCATTTTTGTGTGCATGTGGATGCATGTTTGTTCATGTCTGAGAGCAAAGTACACATTAGCAGAAAGTATGAAATCTGCTTACTACAAAATAGCAGCCTCCTGTTCACTTAAGAATTCATTACAAGCTCTTACCAAATGAGTTCTGTACTTTGTGTCTAATGAATAACACTTTAAAAAATTTAGCATAGGGGTGTTTACTGTTTATCTTCTCAATTTACGATGATCTGAGTGACCTGATTACTGCCCTGCTCGTGGTTGCCTGATTCTGTGGTTCCGTTTGCTCTCCCTCGAGCTGTACTCTGTGCTGGGCATATATTTGCAATCAAGTCAAATATGTTGATAGTGATAAATGTATATTCAAAGTGGAAACTTCAAAAAGGGGACTGCACTCATCACATATATAAAGAACATTGATGACTAACTCCCCTCGGGATAGAGCTTACAGAAGACATTAACAACAGCGTTATTTGCACAAGAGTACTTAAGTATTTCAGCACCATTGTTTTCTTCAAGTTTTATAACTGTTGAGTTTGTCTCAGCATATTCTTATGAGAGACATGTGACAAAAACACAAGAAAAAATAGATTACAATCCTTACAATAATGCAGTTTTAGATGTGAAGGAAAACTAATACATCATTTGGTTTAGTTAAAATTCAAAATACTCTTTAGAATCGCTGAGACTTTTTAGTGTCACTAAGACTTTTAAAAATCACTCGTGATCTGGTCCTACAACCAGAGATCCTGTGTTTCTTGTCTTCATATATTTCTCAGAGCTCAGCATTTATTTTTCATTTTAAAAATCCATGGAAATTCTAACTATGTCTTGAGTTGAGGATTGCTGGTATATTCCAAAGCTTTCACTTTAAAGATGGGAGTCCAAGTGCTGCGTGTGACTTTCTGGGGTTCTGTAATTGTATCTCACTGAGAGAAACCACAGGCACCTGCTTGTTCTCCAAGGTTCTTCTTCACAGCCCCTCACTGGCCTTCATGTTCAGAGCCCACTGCCTGTGTATGGTTTAATGTAATGCAAGCAGCTCTCCAACTGCTCATGCATTATCTCATTTAAGCCTCACAGCAACGTCATAAAGTGTGCGTGTATCACCTTATTTTCTAGTTTACAAATTGTAATCCTTAGCAATAATAATTTTATTCCTCAAAATTACAATTTAAAATGTTAGTATTCATATTCACTGATTGAAAGTATGTTAGCATTCATATATTTATTGATTAATTTTTTGACTTTATCTTTAATAGCTATTATGTTTTATCAACTATGTCTCGTGTCAATTTACATATATCTTTTGGTATCTGAAACTGTGGCCCCACATCATTGCCCCATTAACAATAGCTCTGAATGAGTTTTCACAGATTGGTAATTAAAAATTATTTCATTTTTGACTGACTGTTTCACTGCAGAGAAATTTTAAGTAATTTTTTGGTGCTTAACCCATTGCATGCCTCAAGTATTTGTGAAATATTTTTATGAATGTTTTCAAATAATGAAAATGGCAAATAAAGAAAGAAATATCAAATAAACTTACTAAGTTTATAATTAATTTTCAGTATCTGTTTCTTTGCCAAGAAAAGTGTGGACAAATTTAGATTATATTTAACAATATATTATTTATGTGTTTAATGCCCTTGTAAGATAAAATCTTAAAAGAATCAAAGATTTGCCATGTAAAGAGAAATTGAGGGTATAGATGAATAAGTTAAATGTAAAAAGTAAAATTTCAATCCATAACCTAAAGGTATCAATCATTTAGTACTGATATATTTCATTGATCTTAAAATAGATTATTTCTGTTCATCATTTTTACACTGAAATGATATGTACCTAATACATAATAATGAAAAAGAATGCTATCACACTTAATTAGAAAATAAAATTCAATAATGTGATAATTTTTCAAAAAAATCAATAAAAGATAATCATTGCACTAAGGTAATAACTGTATTTGAATAAAAGTCATTTATTATTCTTACAGAGAATGTAAATTAACATTGCACTTTCTGTCCTATTTATTCTTGAATTTTAATTGTCAACTTTTTAAGATATTGCTGTGTTTTTGGAAGACATAGCCAGTTATCTTCTGGGAAAATAAAGTAAAAAAAAAAATGCTGACCAAATGGCTGTGCTAATTATTGAGGAATGCATGTACCATATAATTTTTTAAATTTGTCATGAAGATGCAAATTAATTTTGGAATTGATTTTATTTTTGATTAAACTCTATGCACATTATTATGCAAATTGCTGCTCTTGGGTTCAGAGCAATTTGTCAGTATGATACCTCTGGAACAAGCACAGAAGCACAGCACACTGAAGGTGGACTGTGTAGGATTATGAGAGTGGCCACTGTCACGTATCTGGTAGTTATCTCTATGCACAGAGTGAATCAGAAATTTCAAGACCAAAGCTAAAAGTAAAGGAGACAAAGCAAGCCCACCCATCTTAGTGAATAAAAATTATTTTTACATATTTTCCTTTTAGTTTTCCCTTTCAAAGACTGATTTAGTTTCTTGATATGTGAACTACTACACATGATGGATAAATGGACAGAGCATATTAATCTGAATTTTTCTATGATACTTATGAGAGACATGTAGTACATAGGAAGATAATTTTAAATACATAAGATATCAGAAAAATCTTCAAGAAACCAGTTGGAGTGGAGGATGCTCCACATTCAGGCATAGAATAAGCCAGGGTCAGATGACCAGACATGCCCAGGTATAGGAGTACTTCTGAGTAGAAAAAAAGGAGGAGGATTTCTTATGTGTGAGCAGCCACGCAGCCATTGTGAACCACTCCAATGACATGCAATACTCGGAAAATTGTTGCTTCATGACATTGAGTCCATACCTGTTGATATTTTTGCCATCTCCTTGCCATCATACTGAACTTTATAATTCACTTGATCTTAGTTCTCATTCAGAAAGTAAAATATTAGAAAAGACTACCTAGGGTAGATGGATTCTCAGTATTGTTTTAATTTGCATCTCTTTAATGGCCAGTGGTGTTCAACATTGCTTCATGAGTTTGTTGACTATTTAAACTTGTTCTCTACTGTGTCTATTCATTTCAGGTGCCAATTTCCTTACTCTATGTTTTATTTATGTGCCAGTTCTTCATTGGGTCTTTTATTTTGGGGGTGGTCCAATTTGTAAAATTTTTATGCATTCTAGATATTAGTCCTCTGTCTAGGCATAGTTGATAAAATTATTTTTACCATTCTGTATGTTATTTTTTACTCTGTTTGTTTCTTCTTTTGCTATGCAAAAGATTTGAATTTGATAAAATTCCATTTGTTGATTCTTCATACTGTCTCCACTCTTTTGTTTAGAAAGTGCCTGTACCTATGATGCGAATAATTTTACCTATTTAATCTTCCAGCACTTTAATTATTTCTGTTTTAGCTTCTTATTTTTTCTTTTAGTTTAGTATGTGGTGAGAGATAAAGAGCTAGATTCAATCTTCTGCATGTAGATAGCCCTTTTTCCCAAAATCATTTATTAAAAATTTTATTTTTCCCCAGTGTGTCTATATAGGTTTCCTTGTCAAAGAATGAATAGCTAAATGTATTTGGAGTTATTTCTTCATCCTATATTCTGTTTTATTGAAGCTCATGCATGTTTTTGTTCTTGTACCATCCTGTTTTTATAATCATAGCTTTGTAATATAATTTCAGGCTTAGGCTTGTGATACATCCTAGTTTGCTCTTATTATCAAGGATTGGTTTTGGTATTCTGGGTTTCTTTCATTTCCATATGAATTATTTTTTATTTAAGGAGAAAAAGAAAAAAAACAGAAAAAGGGTACAAGTAATACAAAATTTAAAAAATAAGCAGTAAGAAATCACTAGTTAATAGATTTTATATTCTCATCTTAGGAATAGTTGTTCAAGTTACAAAATTAAAGCATATAAAGTGGACTTTCAAACAGTGAGAGTGCAAACAGTTTTGTTCAGTGATCCAAAAAAAAAAAAAAAAAAAAAAACAACTCAGTAATATGGTTATCTATCTTATACACTTAACCATACATGCAGTTACAAACTTTAGAGCACTTTCTTTTCTTTTCTTTTGCACCATGACAATTACACATTTTGGGTTTTATTACTCCCACAGTTCTTATTACTTCTTTGAAGAGAGTAAAACCAAATGTGACATATCAGAACAGAATCAGTCAAATCAAAAGGATGGACATAATCGATAATGTTAAAACAAAATACAAGGTGATCAACAATGGTTACCATACTGTCTCTTGCTATTTTAAGAATTGCCAGTTATAATAAAATTGAACAAAACCATAAAGAATAAAACCAAAGCATTGGAGACATTACAGGACTTTAAAAGAAGATAATAGTCAACCAGAATGGGCGTCATAATGAATCTTATTGTCTTCAGAGTTGTTGCCTATACTTTGGAACTTGGTACTATCAAGCAAAGCAGAACAGGGGAAAATCAGTCAAAACAAGATGGTGAGAGCAATACAGGATTTCAAATCAAGTTAATAGGAAATCAAAGTAGGTTACTATAATGTATTCTGCTATTTTTTATTTATTTTCCCTTAATTAAAAAGATAAAAATAAAAAAGTAAATAATTTTAAAAAAGGGGGATTGAGATAAAAGAGGGCATAACAACAGAACAGCACAGGTCAAAACATAACCATTTAAGCAAAATAGTATTTTACCACAAGATATCCTGACATAAAAATAGTTACCATAGTGTCTCTTTCCTTCAAATCTTTGAGTATAACTTCATATGTTGTAGCACCAAACATATCAAGACACTATAAAACCATTCAAGAGAATGACATTATTTCAGGGTATTTAGAACCAATTAACAGAAAATGAACAATGGCTTCTGTATAAGCTCCTTGTCTATAAAAGTTTTTGCTTATAATATTATATATAATAAAATCCAATAAGATACAACCTTTTAAGACTGATGGAGAGAGAAGAATACAAGTCTGATGGGACTTCAAAACAAGATGACATTAAATCAGTACTAGCTATTATGATGTCTTGTTTTCTCCAAAATAGCTGTTCCTACCATCCGATCTTCTCCGCCTCATTTCTGTTGAGCACTTTTTCTGTCATTTTTGTTGTCAGTTTGTCTTCTTCATTTTGCTTTCTGCTCCATTCATTGTGGCCTATCTGCCACTATTTCTGGAATCCTGGTATTTTTCCTTTTTTTAGAGTATCCTGCAATATTCTCTATAGAGTTGAATTGGTGGTTGCAAATTCTCCTAGTTCCTCTTTATCCTGGAAGCACCTTGTTTTTCCATCAATTTCTAGGGACAGTTGTGCAGGATATATCAATCTTGGCTGGAGGTTATTATTCTTCAAAGCTTGAATTATTTCCCCCCACACTCTTCATGATTTGATGGTTTGTGCGGAGAAGTCTGCTGTAATTCTGATGGGTGTTCCCTTGTAAGTGATGTTTCTTGTCTCTGATGGCTTTTAATATTTTGTTCTTATATTGGATTTCTGGAATTTTGTCTAGTATATGCCTGGGTGTAGCTCTGTTTGGGTTGTAGGTGGCTGGGATCCTATATGCCTCATACATCTAAGTATCTTTTCCTTTTGCTAAATTAGGGAAATTCTCCTGGATTATTTCTGTGAATAGCTTTTGTAGTCCATTTGTTTGTGTCCCTACTTCTTCTTATTTATTCTTAATTCTTAAGTTATAGATCCTCTTATCATCTTCAAGCCTTTGTGTTGTTGCTGTTTGTTTTTTTGTTATTTTTAAGTTTTTCATTTCATGCTCCCACATTACAAATCTGTCCTCCAGTTCAGATAATCTATCCTTAGTTTCTTTTAAGCTGTTATGCCAGTTTTCAATAGAGTTTTTAGTTTCCTGGTAATCTCTTTGAACCTGCTTCACATATTCTATGTTTTTTCTATTTTCTCCATCAAACAATTCTCCCCTTTTTTTGTATTCTTCCATTCCACCATCTGTTTTTTCTTGGGCTCTGCTTAGCATTTCTCTAACTATTCTACTTATATCTTGCTTCAGGTCGTTAATAATTTCATTCCTGAACTTGTCTATGAGGCTCTGGAGATAGCACTTTATGTCTATTGGTGCCGTGTCTGATATTGCATGTTTCTCAGGATTTGGGGGTGAGGACCCTTTCTTGTTGCTCCCTCTTCCCATATTTTTTGTTCTTTTTATACAAGCTATATAGGAGGCCCAGTTTCTTTCTTCATCAGTTACAGTTTGTTTGAATTGTGCCAGCTGGGTGTTCCCACCCACTGCAGTGTGTTAGGGAGACACAGATCTGGGCAGCCTATGCTGGGTCTGCCCCTCCAGGTCAACCTACCAAAGTCTTCACTGCTTGGGTGTGCTTCCAGGTGTTGGGACCTGGTTGGGCTAGCTTACTGGGTCTTAGTCAGTGGCGTCATCCAGGCCAGGCACTCCCCACCAATCTCGCTTGAGAGGGGAATATGTGGCTGAAGTCACTGCAGCATCCTGTTCTGGCTAGTCTGCCTGTTCCCAGTATGTCCTTTGCTGAAGCTTCCTACTCTGTGGAAGGTTCCCCGATCTGCTCACTCACTGCAGGTCAATGCAGGTCTCCTGGCCAGTCCCGCTCTCAACTCCATTCACTGCTTCCCACTCTCAGAGCTTTCATGCCTCTCTCCTTGCTGTGCCAATTTGGACACAGAAGTGGTTGCAGGAAATTCAAAACACAGCTTCCAGTGGCGCGGGGTCCGGCTTCCACACTGAGACCTTATCTGTTCCTGTTATATCACCGGGATTGCATTTCCAGTTGGTTTCTCTTAGTGTAGCTCATTCCTGTGTCAGCAAAGTATATCTCCCCTTGCTCAGGACTTCTCGCCCGGCACCATTCCTGGATTTTAAGTGCGGTTTCTCAGAGAGCCTCTGAATCTGCTGCTATCTATCTGCCATGTTCTCCCGGAAGTCCCCATTTCCATATGAATTTTAAGTTTGTTTTCTCCAACTTGTCCCAGAAAAAATAGTCATCATCAAGAAATCAAATAACAACAAACGACAGAGAGACTGCAGTGAACCAAAACCTTTCAGCATTGCTGGTGGGATCCATCACTGTTGGGAATGTGACTACAACAGGGAGAGAAATCAGTGTGGAGAGTTCTAAAGGACTAGAAATTCCATTTGGCCCAGGTATTCCACTTTAGTTATTTTCCCAAAAGAGTTATTAAAGATGCAGTACTACAGTGATACATGCATAGCCATGTTTATAGCAGAACAATTAAAACATCTCAGAAACAATCTATTGGTCTGTCAATGGAGGAATGGAAAAGTAAATGTGGTATTTGCACCAATGGTGCACTATTCTGCCATAAAGAAAAAGAACTTGAATCTTTTGGAGGAAAATGGATGTACCTTGAGACCACAGTGTTAAGTAAAATAAATAAAACACAGAGGCCTAAATATCACACATTTTCTTCTTTACTTAGGGAACCTAACTATAAGAGAATCCCAAGTAAAAGCTATAGAACAGGAAGTTGGAAGATAGATCCTTCCCAAATAGAAAGAGAAATGAGGGATGAGTGCGGCAGGGCAAGAGGGAGGGAGGAAAAGAGGATAAAAAATGGATTTAGGTGGTGTTGTGTATGTGCACCAGCTCTCCTCAAGAAGTGTGACTCTCACTTACTGCAAACATGGGCTACTAAAATAAATAAACAAAACATGAAATGTTTACCCAAAGATGCTACCTAAGAGGTTGGTTTCACCATCCAGATATTAGAAATGTCAACTTTTTAATTCTTAAACATAATTTAAAACATAGAGTAAGGAAATTGTAACATTCTTTTCACTTTTAAATCTAAAGAAAACTTGTATTTCCTGAATGCTTACTTTATTCCAGGAAGTGTACTCACTTAGAGAATTTTATTTCATCCTTAAAATAAAACTGTGAGCCAGAATCTTTTATATTTTTATTTAATTGATACATGCTTGTGATAGAAAATACTATCACAATAATTTAAGAAATTGATACATTTATTGTATCTTGGATTTATCATGTAAGAGAAATTACCTGAAATTAACCTTCTGCATCTGACTTGTTTGGCTCAGTGTTATGGGTCTATCTTTCCATCCATTTCCATAAAAATGTTTGAAATTTATCCTTCTTTATGCCTCTATTGTGTAAATGTATCACATTTATCCATTCATGCTATGGGGCATTTATTTTGCTTTCATAGTTTACCTTGGGTGAGTTACGCTGTTCTGAAGGTCTTGGTTTCACCTAGACAAGGAAATTGAGTCCAGGTGTGTCAAATGATACACAGAAATACAGATAAGTTAGTGAGCTAGGTTAGTCTTGACTCAGGTTTTCTGATTCTGAGTTCAGGTCTGTCCTCTAACTTAAAAGTCGTTTAAATCTTGTTAGACATAAGACCATGTAACCTATGCTTTGTGTCTTCATAAAAATGAAAGTCAAAACTTGCCTTGAACAACGTAACTGAACGAAATAGCTGTAATTTACGACTTTACAAAGATCAATTTATCACTTTAATTCTGCAGATAAAAATAACTTGATATCACTAGCAGAAAACTGTATACTATTTTCTTTAAATCTGAACTTTTTAAGATCTGTTGAGACAAGGTTAGGATTGTGATAAAGGAAAAAATGACAAGTAATTGAAGTAATTTTTGATAATTTTTGTTAAAGTATTTTATCGAGTTATAGCAATAACACTTGGTTTTGAAATAGGTAATCTTATTTTCAACTTTACAGAGTTGCTTTCCTTTGGATAACAATTGTTAAAAGACAATTTGAAAATATAAATTTAACTTCTGCAAATTTGTTTCATTTGTATATTTGTTCATCTGAAGTAGCTTTCTTTTTTTTCTCCGCCTGAATTATTAGAAAATCTCATGTAACATCAAGTTTGAAACATTGCAAAAATCTTTAAAAAAGGAATTTAATGTCCTACACCAAATTTGAGCCAGACATGGTGGCACATACCTGTAATCCTAGCACTCACGAGGCTGAGACAGGAGGATCTGTAATCCTAGCAATCACAAGGCTGAGACAGGAGGATCGTTGCAAGTTCGAGACCAGCCTGGGCTATAAAGTGAGTTCATGCCCAGCTTGAACTGCATACTGAGATTCAGTCTGGCAAAAAATTGATTTTAATTCTTATCCTTTCAATAGTAACAATGCAAGATAAGTTTAAAAGTAAAAATCTAATTAAATTAGAAAAGCTTTACAATTTGATATTTTTGAGACATTCTGGCATTCATTTTTATACAGCATTAAGATTCTGTTTAAAAGTTTTTATATGTCTTTATAATTTCCAATTTGTACCTAAATTTATACTGTAAGTTCTTACAAAATTAATATTCTTTAAAAATATCATTAGTTTGTAACTCACACTTAATATCACATTTGTCTTCCTGAGATTTTGTCCATCAGTGATGTTTTAAATAACATAAATAATCTTAAAACAAATAGCTGAATTAGAACTATATAAAAAGTCACTCTATAATTTCTCTTTCTGCACAGCACTCAACTCCCAACTCACATAAATTGTGATGTGGTACCTGACAAACTTTCATTAAATAGGTAAATGTGGTTTGCCAACAGTATCTGATATGGGTTACTTTGATACAAAATAGTGGTTGGAATTATAACTAGGGAAAGACAAAATCATCAAATACAATATGTACGTGTTGTTGCCAGTCTACACATCTTTCTGTACTTAAAAATAAATTTTAAAAAATCAAAGGAAAGTGGATGGAATATCATTTTAGGTATTCATGCAAAATTGTCTGTTGAATTTTTGAGACTCTGGTGTCTTATCTAGTTTGTTTTTTCAAAGATAGTCCTGATTGATTTGGACAAGAACATAAGCATTGATTTCTTGACATTAGTACATAATAATTATAAATTAAGCACAATGAAAATTTATATTCCTTATTTAGATACTGGGATGTAACTTTTAGTAAAATACACACGCATGCACACATGATATTGCACCAGTGAGTATGCTTGTAGCTATTAATTTTTTTGGTTTTAATTCCTTGATTGTCAATATTTCTGGTTCCAGCGTAATGGGTTGAAAATCAGGCTACAATATGCTGAAAATCACACACTGAGGAAGGCCAGCCAGTATGTAGGACTGCCATCCTGTCTTAGTTTGTAGCTTGTGATTTTGCAAATGGTCTGTCCATCAATGATCTCTGCATCCTTCTTCAAAGCGTCCCCATCTTCTGTTTTAATGTCTTGTGTTTATGAATGTGAATTCACTTCATCTTCTACTTCTTCCACTGCCTAATCAGTTAGAAAAATGACTTTATTTTGATCTTTTAAACGCATCTCAACTTTAACGTCTGTCCCTCTTTAAACCGAGACTCTTCCCCTCCTTAGAGCACCCGGGGTCACCCAAGGTTACCGGCCTCCTCACCCTCTTTCTCTGCATTAGTCACATGCACTGACACATGCACAGGGATTCAACACACACAGAAACACACCCGCTCACAGAAAGACTGTGCACATACACTAGTCGACTCTCCGGATGCTGCATGTTCTCTCAAGTTCATACATGCTCATCATGTACTGCCGTGACTATTCCTGGGTGATTTCACCGTCTCACCAGTGATCACTTCCCTCGGGAGTAGCACTGAAGGGTTACACGCGGTAGAAGGGGTCTATGGAGAGATCAAAGCTAAGCACCGTTACCTGAAGTCACTGAGTTGTCAGAGGTCAGTAAAACAGCAAATCTTACTGAGAACTGATCCAGCGTGAAAATTAGAAGTTCGCAAAGCTGTAGTAATTCAAGGATGATTATAAAGGTAAGACAGAAATAGATCAACAAGGGATCATCGGAAAGTTAGAGAGGTGGCCATGGCAGCACAGAACAGTATACCAAACACAAACAAAAACAAAAATAAAAAGCAGAGCCAGGCATGGTGGCTCACGCCTGTAATCCCAGCACTCAGGAGGCTGAGGCAGGAGGATCATTGCGAGTTCAAGACCATCCTGGGATACAAAGTGAGCTCAAGGCCTGCCTGAACTGCATAGAGAGACCCTGTCGCAAACAAACGAACAAACAAACAAAAAAAAAAAGCAAAGGAAAACAAACAAACAAACAAAAAACCAATTCCAATAGTAAAGCAAATTTCAGAGGGTAAAACAAAAATTCAACACAATAATTTTTCTCAATAAATTCCTAGCAACTACTACACATATATATTTGTGGTATAAGATAATATTGAGACATATTTTAGGACAAATATAACAGATATATTTGTAAATATAATTGTGTTTCTCCTTTATAATCTACAAAATATCTATTGATATCTGATGGCCTTCCAAAGACAAAAAGTTTAAGTTAATAAATATTTGAAAGGATTTAATAAACCTTCATCTGGTGCCATAAATATTGCAACATCCTGAGTTTCTATTAAATAAAATATTTATTTTTAGAAATAGGAGTCTATGCATTTTTAATATATAAATTTTTGATGTCTAAATTAGTATTACACTGAGGTATCATTATGAAGTTAAAATTAGTCTTTATATATCAAATTAATACTTAATTAAGCATAGTAGATACTTCCAAATTAAAGAGAATTATTTAATATACAGTAGTAAAATTGATAACCTTTTGCTGATACGATTCAACCAATTAAAAATGTAGGAGAATGTCTCATATTTTTAATTAATGTGATTTAATGACAATTTAAGAAAAAAAGTTCAAATTCTAAATTCAGCTTGAAAAGCAAAATAATCATTTAAAATTACTATCATATGGAAAATTAAATAACTGAAATTCAACGAATGGCTTTATACTGACCTTGCATGTTGAACTGCAAGTTAATAAAAGATAATAAATACATTTTTAAAAGTATGTAAAAATGCCTACAATTATAGTACTTCTTTTTGCCTCATTGTGTTTTTCTCTTGAAAACAGTTCTCATTTTGGTAATTACCGAAGAGTACTTAGCAAAGAAAATTTATAAGTTTTCCATACTACAAAAAAAGAAAAAATACAAGACAGTAAATATTTTACAAATCATGATGAAAATATTTCAGCTCCAACAAAACGTGAGTTCCTTAAAAAAAGTTTACTATGGCATTATGAATTAGATTCTTAAACAAAATTGTTTCAGAAAAGAGGTCTAATTTCATTGTTTCTTTGTGAACCTGTAGCACATTATGTGTATATTAATCAACAAGACAGAACCTTTGAATTACTTATGAAGCTCCAGTTCTGCTGTTAGAAAATTCTTGT
The DNA here is from genome assembly GCF_034190915.1 of Cavia porcellus. NCBI lineage: Eukaryota > Metazoa > Chordata > Mammalia > Rodentia > Caviidae > Cavia > Cavia porcellus. Next base: position 39,952,087 of record NW_026947513.1, on the reverse strand, counting down.
TCTCATAGCTAGGAGATTACTGGAAATTTTAAATGTCCTGTCTTTACTTTAGTATTTTTGGATTTTTATTTTTTTGTATTTTTGAAGTGTGCACAATGTTATATGCATATAATTTACTAAAAGTAAACAAAATATTGTATGTATCATCTTCTATACTTATTTCCATTTTTGAAGAGTAAGGGCACTTAAAATTATCTCTCTCTGTAAAGATTAAATATGCAATAGTATTATTACAATATCAGCAATGTGTTAGTATTAGCATTATAATCTAAAATAATACTATTTTCTATAATGTTTATTGCAGTACAATTAACCATTCTATGTAATTACAAGTTTGCCTTTTGGCTCACAGCTCTGTTTCCCCCTCTTCTTCCCCAATTACCAATGATCTATGGTTTCCACATATTTGACTTTTTATTTTTCCTTTTTTCCTGTCTTATTTATTTCACTTACAATGTTCACTGGATTCATCCATATTACCACAAACGAAAGTATTTCCTTTTTTCCTTTCCTTTTAATTTTGAGACTGCAAATCTGTACATATCAATGCCTGTTTATCTACCTACCTACCTATGCATATTAATATCTATGTATATACACAAATACCCCCTTGTCCTCTAATTAATATGTGCAGTAATCTGCCAATGAGAATTTAGGTTGTTCTATATCTTGAGTATTGCAAATAATTGTGCAATGGTCATAGGAGCACAGATAATTCTACAGACACTAATTTGAGTACAAATTGATCATAAAGATTTTTAAAACAGAACCAAAGTGTCCTCCAGCAGGCAAACATTCTTAAAGATAAAATAGAAGCTGGATTTATCATAATTCTGACTTCAAATTACAGTGCCAAGTTTCAGTGGCCAAAGAGTATGGTACTGGCATGTCACATAGCTGAGTAGAGCAACAAAAATAACCCAGAAACAAACCCAGGTATACGCAGTTAGCTACTTTTCAACAAACTGTCATGAAGAAATAGTGGAAGGCTAATATCTTCAAAAATCGTGTACCTAAAACTCAACTCACAGAGGGTGAAAAACAAAGCATAAGCTTTGAAGCCATAGAACCCCTATAATAAAACATAGTGGGGTCCTGCAGAGGAAATGTTGCAAATGTATTACTTGGTCAATAAGCAGAACAGTTAAACAACACCAAAGAGCACACAGGGACCAGATAGAGTACTCAAGGTGAAACCTCTATGGCCCATCCACACACACCCAGAATTGCTTGGGTGGTTTCAACAATCTGAAAATACAATCTAATTGCCACATTCTAACCCTTGTGAGCTTGATAACCAATCACATTTCCTTAAACTGTACTTATATTCAAATAAAATTAGGGTTGTAATTTTGTCTAATATCATATAACGCTCTTGTGTAAAACTAAAAATGAACTAATGCCCTGTCCAAAGTCTCAAGAGTTTCAGCATTGCTCAAAAGTTCAAGTCCAAAATATCTTATGATACTTACAGAAAACTGTTATCTGTAAACTCAGAAAATTGAAAAAGCAAACTATATATCTCTAATATACCACTCACTGTACAGGATAAATACTTCCATTCCAAAATGGAAGAGAAGGGGATAAAAGGGAATAGGATCAATGCAAGACTGAAACTCAGCGGAGCAAATGTAAAGTCCTGAGGTTCTATGTCTGGCGTTTGGGGTGTTGGGTGGTGAAAGCTGGGCTCCGGTTGACTTAGGTTGTCCTACCTAAGGTCTTACTGCCTGCAGCCCACCTGGCCTCTCTCTTGGTCTAGTGCCACCTGTAGCTTGAGGTTTTTTCCAGCAGCTATTCCATAGTTCTGGCCTCACTGTCCTCCTGGCCTCCCCTGTACATCTTTCTTCCCACAGTTTCACACATCTCCCTCTCAGGGGATCATTAATTGGCTTCCCGAGAATTCTTGTGAAATCTGGGTGAAAGCTTCCCTGACTTCACAACGCTTGAATTCTTTATGCCTGAAAAATCAGCGTCATAGATGAGAAGATCTACTTCTAGACAAGGTCTGCTGAGTGGCTGGATGCCTATGCATGGTGAAACAAATCCCGGGGAGCGAATTCTTTAGGAGGAGCTTCTGAAGCAGGAATTATAGAGACTCTGTTCTCAAATGAAAGGTCACTCTTTGCACCACTGAGCCTGTGACGGGTGGGGTCTTCCTGAATTACTATATGCCTCCAGAATATCTCTGTTTTCATCCCAGTTGAAAATACTTGATATCTTTTGCATGGCACTGACAACTTACATTAGCCCAATATTTGCATGTTGTCATTATCAGAACAAATGTAAGCTTTTTTAAAAAACTATTTCTACTGTGTTGTGGTTGGCAATTTTCACCTTAAATCTTTCCAAAAGCAAATAGCAGTATCCATGCAGCAGCCTGCATATTTTTGCAAGAAGAACAGCACAGGAAGAATGCCAAAGAGAAAAGGATCAGGGTTAGATCAATTATTCAACATCATGACTCAGCTATCTACTAAGACATATCCAGTTGTTTAATTTACTAATCTGAATGTCTCTCAAGTCAACCAAGTTGACAATCAAGCTTCAGTGCTACACTGATTTATATTTGACATACTTATTATTGGAAAATATGGAACCGATTTCTAAAACAGTTCATATGTTGATAAGAATAATAAAGGTTAGAAAAATTGAGGATTGACTAAAAATAAATATAATAAAATCATGTTTGTATGTAATTACGTACAATATTTATAATAGAATGTAGAGCTCCAAATGCAAGCATTAGAAAAAAGTATATCAAGTATATAAATTATGCACATACTTCAAAAAGCTAGATACTGTCAAATATAAAACAATATAGAAAAAATTACAAGAAAGCAGTGGAACACAAGTAGATAAATAAAATATTTCACAAGCACAATTCAGAGGAGGTGAGATTTGCTTTGGCTCAAGGTTTTCACAACAATGGCTCAGTGATGAGGTGGGTCAAGAGCAAGAACATCATGGTTAAGGGACCTGGCAGAAGAAAGGTGTTAAACTTCGGTGCCCAGGAAGGACAGAGAGAGCGCAGGAGCTGGGGGGAAGGCCACCACCAGGTATCCACCGCTTTCCAGACTTTAAATACAGAACCCTCTAAACCAATGATGCTGAATATTTTAGAAATCAAGTACACAAACTCACTTATTCATCACTAAGCGCCAAGACTGCAATTAAACCTGAATACCGAGGTTTTAGTTTAGGAGGAAAAAATAAAACCTCATACATTAATATCTGTTGTCATCAAATAAAACCTCAACAAAAGAGATTTCAGTGGCACAAATAACATTTCACTGAAAGGTAAAAATTTGCATTTGGTGTTATTTTGCCCAGTTAATGTATGCTGTTAATTTGTCAAAACTTGACTGGGTGACTTTGCTCCCAGCTCTGCCTACCCAGATTTGCCATCACTGTTCTGCACTTAACCATGAATCAGTCTGCTAATAGCATGGCAGCCACATGGTCCAAGCACTTTGCAAGTGCATGAAGCTTTGGGGAACAATTTACATCGAACCCTCTGAAAATACTTGAGAAAATCAAGTAGAAATTTATTTCAGCTTGTAGAGCATGGGTTTTGGTCCATGGACAACAAGCTCCTTTGCTTTGGAGGCTTAGGCAAGGGAGACATTCATGGTGGGGAGCAAATGGTACAACAAGCTGTTCACCTCAGGCTGGCGGCGGTGAAGAGACTCGTGAGGAGACTTGTGCCTCCATAAAGCTGGTGGAATATACATCCCCAGTGGCCTAACTTTCTTCCACCAGTTCCCATCTCCTAAAGCTTCTCAGCTTCCCGTAGTGCCATAGGCTGGAAACCAAGCTCTTAGTCTGTGAGTCCTTGGAGCCTCTGAATGTGGGAGTCATAGGTAATGTGCTTGAACCACAAGGTAACCATTCATGTTAAAAAGTAACACATTGCCATCACCACCTCAAAACCCCCTTACCCCATCATGCTTTCCATTGTCTGAACAAAATAAAATTGTGCAACCAGAAAATTTAATCCCTTCAATAAATAATTACAGGACAGTTGAATATCCATGTAAAGAAAATTACAGAATAACACATTCGTTGAAATGTGTTTGTTTAATGAATCCAGATGGCTTATATAATTAAAAAAGATGTAACATGCCCTAAATATAAATTTTAGATTTAAAGCGTATAATTAAGATAAAACTGTGCATCAATGTATATCAGAGCAGAAAAAAAGTCAAAGTCAGTGGGAAGTTTTTTCAAGAGAATATATTTGTATGAGAAAGTGCGATTAAGCAATAAAATAAAAAATGAAGGCAAGCTGAACAGTAGCACTGACACATTTAAAGAGGTTGAGGAACCGAAGCAGGAAATACAAAGCTGTTCACTGTATTATTTCATGTTATGAATGTTTTCATTGTCAAACAAAAGCTAGATTGCAAAAGGACGAAAATCTAGGTGTTTAAAGAAGAGAAAGCTTGAAAGCCGCGATCCGATGAGCTATGCCGAGGGAGAAAGTGCTGAGGTCTCACTGTGGCTTCTGAGCGGAATCTGAAGATCTAATTATTACACTTTTTATCTCTGCTGAGGAGGGCGTTGCATGGTTGCTTGATTTAAGATAATTTATTAACCTCCACCTTTATGCTTTATAACTCTGTGTGTTTCTTCCCTGTCACCATCAAAATGTTAAAATATCACAGAAATAGAATGACTGTTAAATTAAAAGTGTATAATTGCAAAAGAAACAACTTATATTAGCCCAATATTTGCATGATGCAGTAAAATACTTTGCACCATCAGGCATGGTGTTGGATGCTTGCAATTTCAACATTTGGAAGGCTAAGGTAGAAAAATTGCTACTTTTAGCCTGGGCTACATTGCGAATTCAAGAACAGCTTGAGCTACATAGTATGAAGTTGTCCCCAGAAACAAAAACAAAAATTATTTTGTTCAATCAAGATCAGTGACATAATCTTGCTGGAGTGTCAGCTCTACACAATTATTGGTCCAAACAACTTGGAATTTTCACTGAACCCCAATTTGTTGATAAAGGTATTTTGAATGTCAATGAATTCATGGTAAATAATCTAAGTGGGCTCTCACACTAATTCTCATTATAAAAGTACAGTCAGTATGTAAGTGATATAATATATTAGCATTTATTAAATAAACTCCTTAAATATTCAAAATACATACATTTAATACTATGATTTTTAAACTTGAGCTTTTCTAGTTTTCCAAACTCGGGAAAAAAGGACAATAATATTTGATGTCAGATTACCAGGGGATAATAACTGCATTGTAAAATATTTATTGAATTTATTTTTCATTTGGTAAGAGAATGAACCGCTAGGCTTAATTTGACCTAGAAACTAAACATTGTAATACTCCCAGCAGCCCTAATTAGTTGAGAGACTGAACTTTACCATATAACCTTCACATTATCTCTTTGCTTCTAAATCTTTTTGTTTTCCCAAGTGTTTCATGTGTCTCATTTCATATCATTAATGAAACAACTCAATCAACAAGCGAGGGTGATACGTGAGCAGATTTAGGATGAGGCAGAAATGAAAGCCACATACTGCCGTGAAAATTTGTATCTTCATTAAAAAGAAACACTTTAGTTTTAAATAAACTGTTCATTATTTGGCTTTAAAAGAGAAAGCACATTAAAAATACATTTGTCTTTTCAAAAATGCTAGATCCACAGGAAAACATTGTTAAGATATTCACCTTTTATTTTATACCATGTGTACATTATAACATTGCAAGTAACTAAAATTATATTCATTTTTGCAACTATATGATGGATTCTTTTTCTTTTATTCTGTTTCTAAACATTTCTTTATTTATATTCTCTCCTTCCAAACACACACTAACCACAAAAGCATGCAAAAACACATATATTGGAAGTTTTCATTGATAAATTTGTAGGTACTAATATTAGCACTAATATTTCTTTCTTATAATCTAAAAAGAACACATGGATACATGGGTGATAAGAAAAACATCTTATTCAACTTATGGAATTAAATTGTTAAACTTCTACTTTAGAGCTGTTTCTTTTCTCTTTTAATAATAGAAATACCAATATAATGCACTCAAGCTTACATAATTTTCTCTCTCTTTGTTTCTTTCTTCATGCATTCACCCTTTCAATTGCATCTATTCAGCTACTTGTTATCTCAATTATGTTTTGTTCTTGCTGAGACAGAACACCTAGGACTAAAAATTAAAAGAGGAAAGGTTTATGTAGCTCACAGGTTATGGAGGTGTCAGGCCACAGTCAGCTGACTCCAAAGCCGGGTGGCTTGGCAGAGGGACAGCACAGAAGCGAGCCAGTTCATCGCATGGCAGGCAGCAGGCAGTGAGGTAAGGACAGAGGTTAAAGCAGCGGATTTTATTTTCATTTTATCCCTTCCAAGCTACCCACTGTTTGGGTGGTGCCACTCACACCTAGGTTTGGGCACCTTTACCCAAATATCAGATCCTTAATCATGCCCTAGTCCAGCCACATTCAAGATTCCCACCTATGACTGCGCGAGGCTTTGGGAAACCTCTAAAATACACGTTAAACACTCATTCATTCATTAATTCCTGCATTCATGGGTTCACACATTAGTACCAATTTGCTTGTCATTATGCACCATTCCCTGTAATAGTCTCACTTAGAAAAACATTAATTTTGACCATTTGAGTTAATGCTAACTTTGTCATAAAATGGTGAGATACAGAAATGTAGCAGTGAAAATAAAAAATTACTTCACATCTGCTTGAACTGTTTCTTTAAATGAAATAAAAGTTTTCTGGACATAAGTATTTTTAAATGTATCTTCCATGAATTTGGTCCATTAATCCTGAAAGACATTATAAGGAACTTCTTAATTCTGAAAGTTGAAATCCCAAGAGATTAAAATTGCTGGTTTAAATCTAAAATGACCAAAATCCTATAAACAATAATTACAGAAAATGTTTATATTCTCAAAAGCAGATTTATTTGAGAAACATAAAAATATGACAGTTCTTCCTAGGTCAAAATACAAAATACTTTTATAATATAATAAATTTCAAGCACAAACAATTATAGTGTCCTTATCATGTGGACAACTGTTGTGAGCAAATGAACAATGTTCATAGAGAAATAAGAAAAACAGCAAAATACATCAACACATATCCCTACAACTGTTTATTGCATGCACCTAGATCTATAACTGTGATAATCTGAAATACTGTTTTGAAAAATTCATTATCAGATGAGATCAAATAAAAACATAAATGGTTCACCATCAATTAGAGTCTTCCAAAGGTCTGAGATCTTGAGAAATTTTACCCATCATAAGTAATGTATAAAAAGGCTGTTCTTGATTTATTAGACATTTTCCTGTTTTTATGTATGTACACAATGCTTGCATACAAATTTAATATTTTAACAATGCACTCTTGTGAAGTCAAATTTTCCAAGAAAAGTGTAAAACAAATTATAATTTGCTAGTAAATGTTTTACACAGATTATACCTCTAGTAATAGAAATAATATGAAATAAGTTAACATAAAATAATGCAAAATATAAGAACAAAATAGTAAGAAATATAACCAGAGAGAGAGAGAGAGAGAGAGAGAGAGAGAGAGAGAGAGAGAGAGAGAGAGAGAGAAATGAAAACTTTTGTGTGTAAAAATATGTACTATAGGAACAGATATCAGACAAGTCCACAGAGATATTTTATAAAAGATGGTCAATTCTTACAAATTTTAAGATCATTAATTGTATTTGGAAGCCTTACACTGGGATGAATGGCTCTGTTTTTTGATATATGACATTCTTCAGAGAATGTGTATTTTTATATACCATTGCTCTTTTAAAAATTCTTCTGTGGTTTTATACATTTTGACAAAACATTGTCTATTAAATTTTATCATCTCTTCCTTACCTTCAATTTTTATCTCATTTTTGGGTGTGATACATAGATTTCTATCCCACATTCATCTGTACACAGACTATATATTTGGTAGAAGAAATAATTGGTAATTGAACCTCTTTATGTCTTTTTTGTGGGTGTGGCATTGGGATTGAACCAGGGCCTTGTTATGGATATACACCACCATCTAATTTCTCATTCTTCTAGTTTGAGGCTTTTATTTTGACTTACTTGAAAATTATTTTAAATTGGGCTTACATTTGTGCTTCATCTGTCTCACCCTCCATGAATGCTGGAATTGCTGGTGTGCACCAAAAAATTGGCTAAAATAAGTTACTTTTTATTCAATCAGACACAAATTATTTTTGAAACTGTGTAGTGAGGTTCTTGGCTTCTTCAATGAAACACAACTTTAATTCCTGAATTTTCTGGAATTTCATCATCTGCACGAAATGGCAATATAGATAAATGGTGCAGTTTTCATTACACATGTATTTTATGTCCAAAAAATTTGGTAATAATCTGAAATTCATGTAAAGCTTTATTACACCTAATTCAAAATCTGTCATTATGGTTTAGAGATTCAATTATATAATTTTCTTCTGCAGAGTCCAACAGAATATTCAATAAGAATTTGCAAAGTGCTTCAATTTTTCTAGTTATTAATTCTCCAAAGCAGGAGTATGTTATTTAATATCTGGTAAATTTCAGAAATTTCAGGGGGTAACTTATATGCACTTGACTTATTTTAAAAATGAGAACAATTATACAGTGCTTTCTATTAACCAAAGCAAATCACTTTTTCTAAGTCAGATTTAGCGGTCAAAATATCTATCTCATTCTAGTAGTCAAATCTCTAGGCATTTTCACCACGTAAAGGGTTTTATGGTGCCCAGTGCCTCTTAATGAACAAATATCTTCTGTTTAGTTTAGGCTCCAGAGCTTGTCAAAATATTCCTATTTTCTGAAAATAGGATTTTATGACGTTTTTAACTTTAAAAAATTTTTATTGATACTTATTTGTAGTACACAACGATTGAATTCACTGTGGGAAGTTGGTAGCTGTACTAACACATTTAAATCCTGTATTTCTTTTTCTATCCACTGGTTCCTTCCCCTTTGAAAACTTTAATTTTAAAAATCCAGCAGAGTCCTATATGTGAAAAACCCAAAGTCTTAAAAGATTGGCTAATTTGACACAGAAGAGTTCCTGAATTTCTAATGTACTTTTTTTGGCCTCTGTGATCCTTAAAATGCTTCTTCTTTATGTAATAGGAAAGTTATTGTGATCTACAAATTTTAAAAATATATACTGTCCATTCAAAATCTATTTATTATTCAAACATTGCAACTAAGAAATTGTCGGTTCCCACAATGTCAATTATAATTTCCCATATTATACAAATTTGGACTTTAACTGTTCTTGTTTATCCAAGAATTTTAAGTGCATCATTAGGTTATCTGGAGGTACTTATTATTTTTTTCTAAATTACTCCACAGTAAACTTCTTTTGAATATTATTTTATTGTGTCCCATCAGTTCTGGTATGTTGCACTGGCATTATCATGTGATTCTAGGGATTCTTTAATTTCTTCCTTTATATCTTCTGTGACTCATTGATTATTCAGGAGTATGTTATTTAATATTTGAGGTTTTGCAAATGTTTGTGGTTCCTATTGATTTCCAGTCTTATTGAACTATTATATGATAATATATATATGGAATAACACCAATATATTTTCTATTTGTTTATAAGCATGCTTTATGCTCTAATAGGTGATCTCTTCTGCAGAATGCTTCATGTGAGAAGAATACAAATTTCCTTTGAGTCCAATACTTTGTAAATACTCAGTAAGTCTATTTTTTAAAACATATGGTTAAGAGTTGATATTTCTTTGCTGGTGTTTTTCTAGTTTATCTGTTTGGGAAGAAGAAGATTGAGATGGATGCCTCTATGATTGTTGGTATTTATCTGACCTTTTATGTCCAGGAGTTTATTTTATGAAGTTGGGTTCAGTGATATTCTATACTCATATATTTACAATTTTATCCCTTCCTATTGAATCGTTCCCTTAACTAATGTGTAATGAACTCTTTTGCCTTCTCTGATCAATTTTGTCTGAAACATAGTGTCACCCTGGTTGATTTCAGAGTCTGATCATGAGCTATTGTTTATTGTTTTCCATTCTTGATTTATTGTTTATAAATTAATTTTGGATTATATATCTCTTACATACAGAGCTTTTGGGGTTTTTGTTTGTTGTTGGTTGGATACAGTCTGTCAATATATTTCTTTTGATTAAAGAATTGGGGCTGTTTCCATTGAGAGTTTTTCCTGCAAGTTAATGATTTATACCAACTTACACTTGATTTTTCCCCTTTTCCAAATGTTCATCCTATTTGATGTGTTCATCCCATTAGAAATTTTATCATTGTTTTCTCTAACCAGGATAGTTTTGAAAGATTTTTTGTGTGCTCTTTTGTTGGTCACAAGTTTCTCAATGTGTTCTTTGTCTTGGGATGGCCTCAATTCTCCATCAATTATGACAGTTTTAAAGTTTATATTACTCTAAGTTGAAGATTATTTTCTTTTAGGGCCTGGTATTCTTCCTGGTCTTTACAATTTGTGTTGAGAAGTCTGTTGGAATATTAAAATTTACATTTGTAAGTTATTTTTGCTTGTCTCTGATAGTTTATTAAGATTCTCTTGTTTTTAAAATTTTTTGAAGGTAGTAAAATACAACAAAACAAGACAGAACAAAGCCAATAGAGACAGTGCAGTGAACTGGTGCAGAACTTCAGAGAAACACACCAGGAAAATAGTAATAAGTATCATAGTATATCTTGTTACCTTCACAATAGTTGTCCATTCAATTAAACCAAAAACAGAACATTATGAAACCTATCAAAACAAAACATTGAATTAAGCAAGACAACTAATCAGAACAAAGCAAAACAGTGAAAATAATATTGGCCTTCAAAGAGAAGCCAGAAGGAAATCCCCTATACTTGCGATATTACATAGGGTCATCCTCCCAAGAGATGCTCCGACCTCTGGCCCCAGGTCAGCATAATCAACCCGACAACACAAGCATTTAGTTGCTTTATGTGCCTTAGTTGCTGTCAACTCAGGCTGTCCTAGACACCATCTAGTTGCTAACAGGGGCAGAGGGCACAGTGGGAGAGGGGAGAGGCACATTTGATTCTCAGCCTGTGTGCTGGTAGGCTCACAGGAGACACTGACTTGTCCTCTCCCTGGTGTGTCTGCTGATGGCTCATGCCACTTACCAGGAAGGAGAGCTTGTTGCTTTCTTTCTCAGCCTCCTAAGTTCCAACACGGCTGGATCTCGGGAGATGCTTGTGCTGTTGCTGTACCAGGAAGCGGGGCTTGTTGCTTTCTTGCTCAGCCCCCAAAGTTAAGATTCTCTTCATGTATTTTGGGATTTCGACAAAAATATGTCAGAGAGAGATAATCATTAATCACCATCCTATATGCTTGCGTATGTGTATGTTTATGCATGTTCTCCTATGATTTGAACCGCAGTTTTTCTTTAGCCTTCATGGCCTCATCTAGTGGCTGTTGAATCATTTTTTCTTACTTTTGTTCCTTTTTTTTCCACCAGGAATCAAACTCATGATCTTGTGCTTGCCAGACAGGCTCTCCTGTTCTTTTTAAAATATCTGTGTTGTGGAACTGACACACTTCTCACACTATTTAATTCTATCGCTCATATATTTAAGAGTATTTTACCTCTCAGATTTTTTAATTGCTATCTTTTCATGTACTTTATTACATCTGTAGATTTGTTACTCTCGCTTGGAAAAGCAGTGAGGGAGAGACCCTGCTTTGCTCTGGCCTTGAGGAATCTCCCTTTCTCCCCTCTATTTTTGTGATTTTGTGCTCATCTCCCTGCCCATGAGGTCTGCACTGTAGATGACTCACCTGTTCAGCCTCTCTCTGATTGGGGAACGGCATCTGTACTGGACACCAAATGGGCCACCAATGGTGATGGGCAGGATGCTATGCAGAGATTCCTCTCTTTGGAATTGATGTTTGGAATTGGTTGCCTGTGTTAGTGCTGCTGGCTTTCACTGTCCCCCCTACACTTCACTGATTGCAGTCCATGACTTCTGAGGGGCCCTAACTGCAGTTACCACCAGCAATGAGTTTCCTCTTCTAGATGGGAGGAAGGGATTATCAGATGACTCAAACAAAGGGCAGCGGTGATCTTAAACTAATGGAGATCTTGCACTGGAGTATCTATAGTCTTAGTCTTAGTCTTCGAGAAGATGGTCCACCCCTAACAGAATAATAGGAAATCTCAAAAGGGTGCTGCCAAAAATTCTAAGGCTCTATGCATTCCTTAAGGAAGTATGTAAAGCTAGCCATGGTCAATTTGTGGTTCCCAACATGAGGCACCAGTGATATAAATCCTAGAGTCCAAAGGCCAACAAAAAAGGAGATATAATGTCCAAAGTAACAGAAGAAATCTCTGTCACACTCTCAGAAGGAGGCCAGTTTCTTTCCTTGTTTGTTGATTTTAAGCATTCCTGACCTTAGGGTGGTGCCCTCTGCACACATGTGGCAAATCCTTTCCACCCAGCTTACTCAAACTCACATACTGACCTTCAGTGGAGACAGTCCTACAGATACATATCACATAATATTTTACTAGCTTTCCAGGTACCTTTTCTGAATAACATGATACTGCTCTCCTGAATAAACATAAAAATACACTAATCTTTCCCCAAGAATTTGGTTTTCAACTCTTCTTAGTTGGTTTTTGATAAAGGGAAATTGCAGTTTTAAGGATGTCAGTTTTCAGCATTTTAAATATTTAGTATTTAAATGTTTGGGGATTTTGATTTCTAGGATTTTAGAATGCAGAAATTTTGATAATTCAGTATGAGGGACTTTGGGATAAAGATCCTTGGTATTCATTCCATTCAGAGGGAAGCATGTGTGACACATAGAAGCCTGGTGGAAAGGGTTCCTGGGTGAAGACTGGAAAATCATGAATGCTCTTACCACTGGAAAGGTACGTGGATCTCCAGTCATAAAATTCAGAAAAAATAAAAAATAAACCAATTGAAAGTGCAAGGAAGTTCATTAGTGCCCTGATTTTCTCTGCAATCATATGTATATTTTCTTGCGATATCTAATACCAATTTTTGTGCAGTAGCAATTGTAATCTTCCTGGATTGATGGTTTTTTAAGCATGTGTTCAAAATCTACAACCCTGAAATTGTGATTAACAGTTACAAAGATACAAATTCTATTCAGTCTGGACAAATTCTTATCCTGAAATTTGTGTTTACATTCATCATTGTAATAAGAACATTAATAATAAAATATTCAGAGATAACTATTTCAAGGCTTTAGTAACTTTTATCTAAACTTTAAAATTACTGCCTGATTTAAACAGAGTTTAATTTGTATCTAGTTGGAAAAACTTGCATTTTTATGTACTGTCCATAAAGAATGCAATGTTTTTCATATTTATTCAGATGTCTCTAAGATATAATTGTGAAAATGTTTTCTATTGAATTGATTATATAATTTTATTTGTTTTTCAGGAAAGGTCAGCTTTTAATTGTAATAACAAGCATAATGATGTGTCAGAAAGAACTCACATAAAATGCATAATTAATGCAAGTTATTTGGGCTTCTTACTCAGTTACTTAAAATCAATGGCCTATCACTTATGTATCAGGAATCATGCCAAACATTGACCTAATGTCTTTAATCATTTGGATGAATAGTAGGAATAAGAAGTTGATAGTTTTGCTTCAGTTTCTTTTTTTCTGGTTTGAACAGAAATTAGCTTCTTTCCCATATATTTTAAGCACTATGCCATTGTTTAAAAAATCAGTGGGAACCAGAGAATTTGATGAATATGTATTTTGAAACACAACATAAAAGCATGATATACATATCATGTGTGAATATATATATATATATATATATATATATATATATATCAGCATGTGAAGTAAAAGACATTGTGATCTGACCTTTCGAGCTCCAATGCTGCAGAGTAGTGTCAGATCATTAAGATCCTCTGTCCTTGACTTGCTGGTTTTTAAGAACATAAACCCATAGAACATGGTTTTGATTGATTGTCCTATTTCAAAGAAATGGTGATTTTTGGAAATCAGACCTTAGTTACTAAGTGAAGAACAGACAGACTTTCCTAAAAAGAGAAGCAAATCAGGACTATGCATATCAAGAACATTACTGCATTACAACACAAACTTTCAGATCATGATTGTCGATGTCCGCTCCCGGCCGGCAGGAAGGACACACGACATAGTCTGGTAGTGGACAACCTTTTCTTTTTATTCTCCTTCTCCGTACAGCCTGCCCTGGGTTCTCCCAGCTGAAGCCTCCTTTGGTCCGCTCTCCGCGGCTCCTCTTGTGCTTCAGTCTGCCCCGAAGCCTCTATCGGTCCGCTCTCCGCAGCTCCTTCTGGGCTTCTACTTCCGGGCTTCTACCTGGCTTCTACTTCCTCCCAGGGGTGGCACCAGTATATATACGGGTACAGTGTCCAATCATGTTAAAGTAAGCAAGGCAAGCTGATTGGCTAACATCATCAGTTGCCAGGCAGACTATATTGTTGAGCGGGTTGTTTACGCGGTAAGCAGGAAACTAACATATTCGATGGGAGGGGTAATCTACCTCAGGCCTCACTCTTTACTACAGGCCTCACGTCCGCCAAGTGAGGCGACCGGGCTCGGGGCTGCGGCTCCCAACATCTCCCCCTTTTTTATTTTTTATGAATGTGCGCATCGTAGCCCTTCCTGGACTGGGTGCAGAGGCTTATGCCCTATGCGTAGGCCCACCGTAGGTCCTTGGCTTAGACCCTGGTCGGCCGTCCCATGGTCTGCCAAGGCCCTGAGGCCCTCGTCCTTTTTCTAGGGCCAGGCACAAACTGGACGGAACCTGGATGCACACAAGCTTGCACTCATTTCCTCTCCGTAAAGAAATCCCCTCGGAGAGAAATTTAGACCTGGGCAGCATCTAACAGTCCAGCGGCTTACGTGCAGGATGGGGTAGGGCCTGGCTTAGGTCGAGTCGTGCTGGGGAGGCACGCTCTTACCCGTCATTGACTCATCTACCCTGCTATATCATAATTTTTTAGAGGAGGAGTGTGGGAAGCTCACCGTCCCTAGACTCGGTCGTAGGCCAATCGAGCAAGCCATGCATATGCCTGAGGATCTTTTTGTCCATTTCGGGCTACCGCTATTTCTATTCATCTTGTTGGTTGGTCTGTGATGGATCTCCGGTAGGGCAGGTCTGATCTTCAGTCGAGGGCTTTGTTGCCCGTGTCAGTCTCTCCGGTATCCACAGTGGTTCTCGTCCCGATTCCTGTGGGAAAACACAAACCGCGCCTCGGTTCCAGCTGATTACCGGATCCGGGCCCATCCATTGTCCTGTCAGGACATCTTTCCACTTCACCCACCCTTTATGGTTGGGGGAAGGGTTGCAGTGCTCCACAGCTGGGGAGCGATTATCATTATTTAAATTTAAAAAATTGTGTGTGAATAGTGCCATGGATAATCGTGCCTTTGGGGCCAGGCCTTGGCCTACTCCCCCTTTTTGTTTTTGTAAAATTTCTTTGAGGCTTCTATGAGCCCTCTCAATGATTCCTTGACCTTGGGGATTGTATGGGATACCATGTTTTAATTGAACCTCCATCATTTTGCAGAACTCATTGAAGGCTTTGCCTATATAGGCTGGTCCATTATCAGTTTTTAATATTTTTGGTTTGCCCCATGCGGCCCAAGCCGCCAGGCAATGATTGATCACATTAGACACTTTTTCACCTGTTTCTGCTGTTGCAAATATGACGCGAGAACAGGTGTCTGTGGAAACATGAACATATTTAAGAGTCCCAAACTCCTGTATATGTGTGATGTCCATCTGCCAAACATCACCAGGGATCAAACCTCGAGGGTTTACTCCCCCTTTTTGTTTTTTATTTTTTATTTTTATCTTTTTCGTTTTTTTTTTTTTTTTTTTTTTTTTTTTTTTTTTTTTTTTATTGGTACCAGGGATCGAACTAACAACTGCACACTTGCAAGGCAGGCGCTTAAGCCGCTGAGCTAAATCCCCAGCCCCTTTTTCCTCGACCGGCGTTTTTCTCAGCCTGCTCGGCAGAGTAGCCGCCCATGAAAATACCGTCTGCCCAGCGGCGCGACGTCATAAGACTGCGGTCGCGACAGAGTGAAACGGGGCGTCACTTCCTGTGCCGGCTGAGGGAAGGGAGGGTTTCCTGTGGCGGCCTCTCGGCGGGGAGCCGCTTTTAGAAAAGAGCTCCAGGGCGGAGCGGATGGCTCTCTATCTCCTCCCCGCCAGAGAGCGCCGGGGAACCGAGTCTGACCATCAGCGCGCCGACCTTCTCCCATAAGCATTTCCTTGTTCCACCCCCGGTTTCCTCGATTGGCGTTTCTCTCAGCCTGCTCTGCAGAGGACTCTGCATACCAGGCTCGCCAATCCAGGTAACCACCCGAGGGCAGACACGCCCCCGCCAGCTGAATCCAGTCCGCGGGGGTGAGGGGCCCAGAAGACAGATTCTCCAGCATGGCAATGGTGTAAGGCGCAGTCGGCCCAAAAGTTGTAACTGCATTTTTAAGTTCTCTAATCTGCTTTATCTCAAAAGGCTCCCGTACATTGCGTCCCTGGCCCATAGCTACTTGTACAGGAAATATCTCGTAGGGGCCACTATCTATCCCAGGTGGATGTACCTCATGAGACAAGCGTCCCCCCTGCCAAAGCCGCCTGTAAAAATACCGACCTGCCGGCGGCGGAGCATAAGACAGCGGCCGTGATTGGGCGGAAAATGGGGGCCCGTGCATCACTTCCTGTTCTGGCGAAGAGGAAGGGAGCTCCCGGGCGGCCGCCCCGCGGCGAGGGATCGCCTCCGGAAACGGCCCCCAAGGTGGGGCGGAAGGCTTCGCCTCCCTCTCGCGCCGGGGAGCGCTCAGGAGCTCTCTACTCCTCCGCAGACCAGGTTGAGCAGAGCGCAATTCGCGGGGCAACGCTGGAAAAGAACCCTGCGACTCCTTATTGAGCGATTTAGGCTCCTGACAGCTGGTCTCTTTGGCCTCCTTGCCATTCAACTTTCCCTCGTCCTCGGAGTCAGACGACTCCGAGGCTAGAGCCCCGTCCTCCTCCTTAGCATCCTTGTTCCCCTTGACAGACACCTCTCGGGAGCTCCCTGACTGGGCCTGCTCAGATACCCTGCATACTTTTGTAAGCTCTTGAGAGCTTTCTCCACAACCACCCTCGCTCTTAGTGCCGCTACCTAGCATGTTTCCCATTTTTTAATATGTTACTCACCGCGTGAGGCCCAAGGAATCCGCCACTTACGCGTGAGCCTGAGGGGAGTCTAAAAGCCCTGTAGGTGCGCGCCACCCAGAGCCCAGGCTTATCCCCAACTCACCTGTCTCGCAGCTCTGTACTGGAGCGTTGTCCACTTCCACGTCTCGGGGGTGATCAGTCCCCGGGCGGGCCTCCAAATGTCGATGTCCGCTCCCGGCCGGCAGGAAGGACACACGACATAGTCTGGTAGTGGACAACCTTTTCTTTTTATTCTCCTTCTCCGTACAGCCTGCCCTGGGTTCTCCCAGCTGAAGCCTCCTTTGGTCCGCTCTCCGCGGCTCCTCTTGTGCTTCAGTCTGCCCCGAAGCCTCTATCGGTCCGCTCTCCGCAGCTCCTTCTGGGCTTCTACTTCCGGGCTTCTACCTGGCTTCTACTTCCTCCCAGGGGTGGCACCAGTATATATACGGGTACAGTGTCCAATCATGTTAAAGTAAGCAAGGCAAGCTGATTGGCTAACATCATCAGTTGCCAGGCAGACTATATTGTTGAGCGGGTTGTTTACGCGGTAAGCAGGAAACTAACATATTCGATGGGAGGGGTAATCTACCTCAGGCCTCACTCTTTACTACAGGCCTCACGTCCGCCAAGTGAGGCGACCGGGCTCGGGGCTGCGGCTCCCAACACATGATCACAATTTTTTTTGCTTGATTAAGAATAATGCAAACTTAGCATATACGTTCAATAGTTTATACATGCAGAACAGAGAAAAATAGACTACAAAATCAAATGTGTGCTTTCCAGTATTTTTCTTTTATTGGATACCTGTCATTTGAAGTTAAAGGGAAAACCAGGATAATACCTCACAGTTTCTACCATTTCCATTCATTACTGTTCACAGCCCAACTGTGCCAGGACTGGTTGAATGCCTAAGTACTGAGGCCTGAATTTGGATTATAACTAAAATGAAATGTTTTACCCCGTAATCATAGACAAACATACTGAAGAGTATAGATTAACATTTCTGAAACCTAGTATTCAAAGGTGAATTACAAATTCGTAACACCTAAGCTCTCATTCCTCTCACACCCAAGGTGCAGGGTATGATCAGCTGCTTCACTGTGCCTGGTGGAAGGTGGCTTTGGCTTCCTATGGGCACATCATGAAAGAGACAGTGAGTGCCGCCATCATGAATGTCACAATCACCGGCGAGTTTGCAACAGGACTGGAGGAAGTGATTACTGCTTGTCCCTGGTCCAGAAGCTTGTTTACGCAGGTTTTACAATAATATTGATGAAGTAGTTGTTGCAAGTGATGTTTATTAAAGTTTGATTTTCTTCTGTTTTCTTTGAATTCCCTCAGCAGAATTTGTCCCATGAGCTTACATGCTACTGACCACAGAGCGATGGTAGGCTTGCTGTTGTGTGTGCTTTTATCCTCTCTTCTGCTCGTCACCAGCTGAAATGTAGCTGACCTGTGATTTCTCATAATCATTACACACATGGTTGCAATCTGGTCAGAAGTCTGATTTTCTCTTCTTCTATCTGGTGATTACAAATATATTATTAAGACTTTATTTAATATATTACTATTTTATTGTGTTACAGTTCACTGAAAAATAGATAGCATTACTAAAGTTCATGCAGTCTGTTCATTCACATAAAATTTTTGAAATAAAGCAGTGAGAACACTTTGAGTCAACCACCTACTCTTAAGCCCTTGTGAGGAAGGTGAGAGGAACTACCATGAGGTTATGTTGTCCTATGTCCAGTGTAGTTAGAGGACAGCTTGAGGCCAAAGCCGGTGAGCTGATAAATATATCCAAAGGACAGAGAAGAAGGATAGTTTTACCAAATGTAATAATAAAAAAAAATCCCAGCTGTTGTAACTGAGAATCAATAAAAACAAATCTTGGGGGAACTAGGAAAACTGTGGATGATGGATAACAGAATGTGATGAGAAATCAATCAGCACACTGTAGCAATTTATGGACATATATTTTGGTTTGTTACAAAAATTATTTATTAGGCTACTGATGTTATTTAAGCATTTTGATGTATGTGTAACAATGAATCGGGTAGAGTAGTACTATGGTGTTTATTTTTAAAGGGTTTGGAATTGAATATGTGTGCAATATGTTAAAACAACAAAGGTGCGAAAATAGTTGAAATTGATGAAGTAAAACAGATTTTTTCGTTGAGGTAGAGGCACTTAGGACACGGGACACTCATTTGCAATAAAATTAGGTTTGTGTGGGTAGGAAGACTCATTAAACTCAATTTTTGAAATATGTTTTGTGGACGATTATAAGAATGTTCCCAAATCTTTCATTTACTTTTATCTACGGTTTCTGATGGTTCCCACTGATGGTGTGGCCATTTGGCTTTCTTGGGAAGTGGACCTTGGCACATGTGACGCAGGCAGAGGCCTGAGAAGGGCTGTCCACTGAGTCTCCATGTCGTTGGGATCCTGACGAAGACGCTGTGCAGAGACTGCTGGGAGCCGGCCCGTGCTCAGGTCTGTGGACACCTGGGGACAGACGCACTGGTCATCTGCAGTTGTGATCAGCTGAACTAGCCCTGCACAGTGACTGCCAGTACAGATTTCCAGATTGCAAAACTGAACTAGAAGGTGATTATTGTTTAAACAGTTATGCAGCAAAACTTCAATTACGTAAGGAAAAAAATATATTTGAATGTGATTAAAAACTGCATCATCTGTGTTGCCTCATTCTATTTATATATTGTCTGGACATAATTACACAGTGTGTGGAAACTACATGTTAGGAGGCTTCCAGAATTTGGATAGTATTAATTGAGATAAAAACCTCTAAACGTTTTAATGGCATAGAGCTATTCTCTGAAAGAAATACTCTGGAGAGTGCTACAGCAGTCAGAGCTATCATTTGAGTCCTTTTGCTGGTTTCTGTGCACCTGGAGGTAGCTCAACAGAAGTGCACCTTAGTTCATGGAGAGGAAATCTCTGTCCGATCTCTGCTGCAAGCAGAAATAGGTAAGCACATCAAGGAGACCACTGTGGCTCCATTTGGAAGAGTCACACTACCTGTGAGGTGCTTGTGCCTGGAAGACAGACTGTTTTTTTAATAAAAAGGTGTGAATACTGAGAAAGAAACTCAGTTTCAATAACTTGTTTTTCAAAATATGTATGGCCAAGATGATACATGCAATAAATAAGTGAATTTTTTTTGAAAGAGTTACGGTACTGAGAAACATGAGTATAATTTTTTCCCATTATACTTAAATGTACAGGAGGATGTGGTCATTAAAGAAATTTTGGAAATGCAGAAAAAAAAAAAAAAAAACATACTGGGCAGGAGATATAGCTCAGGGGCACAAGTGCCTGCCTAGCAAGTGCAAGGACCTGAATTGGATTCCTGGTCCAAAACCAAAACAAAAAATACTGAACAGTGCATGTAACTCCAGAATATCCCTGTATTTGATAAATTAATTTTTGCTTGTTGTTAAATATGCAACTTGTACTTGGTGATAACTTCATTTATTTAGCAGTTATTAGTAGGGTAGTACTGAAAATGTAGTAAATACTCATAAAACTGTTATAAAAATTATTTCTAAGATGAAATTGTTAAAATAAATGGAGTTTTGTTCATTTCTTACAAGTATAATTTGTCAAATAAAAACTAATCTGTGCCTGTTTAATTATCTACAAGTTGTACTAAATAGTAATATTTACCTCATGACATTTACAAAAAAGTAGATATTATGCATACAGATATTTTAGCACAGTTCCTTGTGCCAAAAATACCAAATAAAATTTTTGTGTCTGGAAGGAGTCGATAATTATTGTTCCCCAAAGTTTAAGATTTTAAGATATATTATCATGATATTTGCTTATGTATATTAAATCCTCAAATTTCTGTATAGGGGCTGGGGATTTAGCTCAGCGGCATAAGCACCTGCCTTGCAAGCACGCGGTGGTGAGTTTGAGCCCTGGTACCGATTTAAAAAAAAAAAAAAAAAAAATCCTCAAAATTATGTATGAAGTTTAACTAATGATAAAATGATTCTTAAAATCAACTTTAAAATATTTCCCTTATTTTATAGTTTAATCAAATTTTAAAGTCAGCCGAAAACAGCCACTTTTCTCATCAGTGGTTTTTTTCGCATCTTGTCTCAGAGTGCAGCAACAACACTGAGCTGATAAGGCTGGCTGGGTTATCTCAGGCTGAGAACTGCAGAAGTCTATTGAGCTATAAAACTAGATAACCCCTCGCTAATGGCCTGTCGTGTGGCTTATACTGAGTGCACAGATACGAGATGATTTAAAAAGCCAGCAACTGTTCCAGTTCTCGAAATTCAGAAACACTTGGAAGACACAGGGCCCTAACAGGGAAGATGTAAATGGGGAACACGGTGCAGGTGGGGCCTCCACACCAGATATGTAACCATGCACATCTGCCCTGGGCCACCGCTGAGGTATCAGACTAGTATTTTAAAATTAGTTGTGGGGAGAGAATCTAAACCAGGAAAATTGGAAAATGTTACAAATCAGTCTGGTCGAATCTGAACCCAGGAGAAAGGCGGATTAAACATTTTCAACATGATGCTTAGTGTGCTTCAGGTGGAGTCCAGTGGGAAAATGGGAATCACTGGATGCTCCACACAGAGAGACTACAGAATTAGACATGCAGGTGGTGAATGAGGTGAAAATGGGAGCTGATGATGAAGGGGGAGATCGGGGATTAGCATTAGGAATTTCCTGTCACTCTCAGGGATGGAAAGATAGAAGGAGGAGAAGAGATTGCTTCTTCCTCAAAATTCAAATCCTCTTAGAACATCAGAGTGAGATCACAGGCATCGTGGAAGAGCTGAGTTCATTGATGGAGATGCTTTGTATTCTGTGTTTAAATAAAAAACATAAAATAACCAGCTACTGTTATGAGTGACACCATCACATCAGAAGGCATGAAATTCCAGACTTCTCTAATACATCTTACATTTTTTTTGTCAATGCCTTGCATTGGCTGAATGCAGCTGGACCCAGTTTACAAAGTTACTTGTGAAAATTGCTTTTTTCACTCACCCTGTCCACTGCAACTCAGAGCCTACAAGGAGGAGAGAGAGAGAAATGGATCTGAAAACAGCGTGTCTGTTACTGAACATATCCAGGAAGTTGTGGGAGTTGAACTAGAACAGTAGATTAACATACCAACTCGCCTTGGAGTGTGCAGTACTAAAGCTACAGGCTATGACTGTGATGTGTGTATATGTGCATGTGAACTGATACGATTACTTGAATGATTATTAACATTTTGGTGCCCACTGGCCTTGTTTTCTTTAATCCTTCCTCAGCTACCCTCAACTACAACCTGTGTGCTCAGTTTTAAAAAGATATTTGAGGTCTGAGAAGGGATTTGTTCCTGAAAGGAAACTGACCCTTCAGGACGTACAGTACAGAATATACCACATACTGTGTTTCACAACAAAGACCACACAGACACGAAAACTGTGTGACTACTCAAGGGACTGAATTCTTTCAAATGCATAAAGAACAACGAGGGTGAAGAAATTAAAAGATGATCGATTGGTGGCAGAAGAGATGTTTTTATGGACACAAAGTGCTTGTGGAGGCTGAACAAACAGTTGTTTTTAAAGTAGATATGTATGCATGCTTACACATTTTTGATAGTAATATTTTACCTGATATGAAAAAAATGCTAGAAAGCAAGATTAATCTAATAACTCAACACTGTTTTTTCCACCTGACGGAGTCTTTACATACCCAGACTAAACTGCAACAAAGTGGTTAAATAACAGATGCAAATAATTTAAAATTGAAAATAAACTCTTCAATAACTATATAATTCTGATACTGTTTTGGGTTTTGAATTTAGTAATCTTGAAACTTAGCTGTTTCAATTTGGTCAAAAAACACTTAGGATTTATCTTCCCAGTTTACTATATAGTCTGTATTAATAACTTAATGCAAATAATTACTGCCCTATACCCCTATAAATACATGCCTGTATACATGCAAGGGAAAATAGTTCTCAAAACTTTGTCTCTGAGTTGTCAATATGTTTTATAAGGGCCACTAATTTAAACTATAAAAGCAAGTAAAGATTTGAGGTAAACAAAGAGATTTTCATTAATGCAGTTACATTGTTTTGACCGTAAATACATATTGTTATATGTGCTAGAGATTAAATATAGCTAACTTTAAACAAGAATCTAAAAAGATGTGTGCTGTTGTATTTTTAAGAGATACAAGGTTGGGACTGAATATTTTTGAGTGTTCAATGAAAAACGAGGAAATGGAAAATTAAAGCTCATGTCTCAAAGAAAAACGAAGGTTGAAACCTCTAAAAAGAGGTTAATCTGCTTAAAATGTTTTATTACATATTTGTGTTGAGTACTATGTTAAAGTTTTCAGGATTAAATTAACTTCTCAGCCAGTGGGGGAGGGAGACACTGCACAACGAACCCGAAGAGAGAAAGAACAGAAACAGAGCAGGCAAGCATGATGAAATTTCCCTCAAAAACGTAGCTGAGCTCACCCTTTGAAGGACAAATTCTTTTTTTTTTTTTTCCTCTACCCATAAACCCAGTACGTATATTTTTGGGATCTGCTCTAACTCACCACTAAAGATGATATTTAGTTTAAGTTCTGATACTAGTAGGATGTTTACGTATGAAGCCACTAATTTGCTTTGTTCTTTGACAGTTGTAAGACAATTTTATCTGATGCCACGTTATAATTTTATACTTTGGACAAGTTCATTAGGTGATATCTAGTTTCGTCTTGTTACACAAAACTTATTTAGGATTTTTCTTCCCATTTTAAGACTTTCATTGAATAACTTTCATGCAAACTGTCTTGTGTTATTTCCTGGCTTTGGATTTGTCACTCTTGCATGTCACTGACTGACACCTTCCTGGGTCCCGTGGCTGCTGCAGAGGCATTTTGAACTAACCAATTCACTTTCTACATTGAGAAGCACAAAAAGCACACTTAAAAAACCCAGGTTTCACTCAGTCATATACCTTTGATGTTTCTATACAAAAAAATATAAAGTAAATAACATTCAGTAGAAAGTTAAAATAAATGAAAATTTGAGAATTAGTTTCCTATGAGAGAAAAGCACAATTTATTAATTATAATGTGTACCATCCACCAAAGGATGTTACTAGGCAATGTTATCATCCTCACAAAAATCTCTTCCCTGAGAACAATAGCCAGAGCTGCTGTGGCAAGAAAGACGGGAGAAAAAAACTAAGGGGGAAATCAAGGAAGGAAGGAAGGAAGGAAGGAAGGAAGAGGGAATGTGAAGGAGAGAGAAAGAAAAAGGAGGAAGCCAGAGGTAGGGAGGAAAGGCTGGGCCCCAGCTCCATCCTCAGCTCCTTGTAAAATTCTGCAGATGAGCTGAAACAGCGCTCCCACCCGGGAGCCTATGGAGAGGAGTGGGGTTAGGTTAGTGCAGAGTTACACAGTGGACGCTATTGTGTGCTACCACAGGAACAGTGCAAAATCTTTAGCCTTCAGGACACTGCTGAGTTCTTAATTACTGCTTCCTGTTGAAAGATGTTCCTAGGTCTTTCAAACAGGGCTAACCTCTTCTTCGATGTGATTAATTTAATTGGAAATGCAGCATCTCCTCTCCCTTGTTTAAATTCAGGATCAATGGAAAGACCCATCTCTGTTCCACTGAGCTTTTAGATCAGCAGAGACCTTTATTAAGGCTGAACTGCTGACCACATTCTTTGTGTGTTGTGTCTCTTCCTTTGAAGATATTTTCCTTCAGTAAGCTTTGCAAACTAGTGTGTGCCTCAGAAGGAATTTCCTACAATAACAATGCAAAAGGGATCTAGAAAAAGCAAACAGAACAATTTATGATGAGAGGCCAAGAAAAAAGGTCATTCAAAAAACTTTTGAATTTTGACTTAAATTATTTTCATTGCACTAGAAATCTACCCTACTTCCTCAACAACACTATTATAGAAATAATCCTTTATGAGTTAGGGTAGTTACCCTGTAAAATTCAATATTTGATGATTCCAGTAAAGAATCCCATGTATTTCAGAATCCAATCTATTGCCACGTACAAGTAGAAGAATTTAGTTTATGGGTGACATAAAACATGTTTAGCAGAATTATTACTTAAGCATATTTGAACAAATTTATAAAATTCATTTGTTCAACAGGTTCTGTGATTCATAGGTAAGAGTAAATAAGGACAAATCTGGCCCTTGAGAGTGAATAATCTAAAAACAGTGAAGAAGATGTGTTTAATTGACTCAGAAAAGAATGTTATTATTTTTCTAGGGTTTTTCTAGGATTACAAGAGTTGATATTTGAATCTGATAGTAGATATAGTTGGAGGGAGAGAGAGAGATTTCTAATTGTCTGAATGTCAGGGAAAAACTCACTATCAGCATGAAATTAATTGGCCAGAAGGTGAACAAGGAGGAGAGGCTGTTGATGAAGGTTTTTTTAAAGTTAAATTCATCATGAAAGCCATTGAGTGTTAAGCATGATGTATGGCACGACAGCTGCTAGAAACCCAGCAAAATAGTGCCTCCTTAATGTCTAAGTTGTCTTTCCCTTCTTAAAAATGTGTTTTCCCTTCTCTAAATGTGTCCCAGCCACTAACAAAACAGAGCTTACTGAACAGTGGTAAGGAGAGCAATTTGTGATTTCACTGCTACAGTAGAAAGCCATGAAGAATAACAGTACCATGTCAGCTGATGGTCAAATCTCTCCAAATTTACAGACTTCTTCCCTGCAAAAGAGTGACAAGATCATATTTTGGCATCAGTTCTGGGTCTGACTTCTTTTGAGAATACTTCAACATTTTACTATTCACCTTCTTCTTAAAATACTTTTATCTAATTTTTATAAAACTAAAATATAATTGCAGATACAAAGTTTCCCACTTGTGTTTAATAAATATAAACAGTGTCAGATTAACACTGTCAGACAGTTTGCATAGGTTCAATGTAATAACAAAAATTTTTCATGTTTTGTATAATTCCTTGCTGATGTTAGCTATTTATGCATACAATTATACATCACGTATTTATCTGCCAATTAAAGAGAAATATAATAACTTAAGTTACTTAAAAAGTATGAATATTAATAGCACATTTCAAAAGGTTGTATGCTTCATAACTGACACATTAAAAATATCAGAACTAGATAAGAAAATAAGTATGTTAGTCCCTTCAATGGCTTTTAAAATACAGACCCAGGAACTCATCCCAAAGAAAACTGAAAACAACCATTCTGAAATTAACAGCAGCGTGAGTGTAACAGCTCACAATATTGTCTCTTTGGAACAAAGCAATTAACCAGTACATCCAGTGAAAATGGTCATGGGAATTTTGGTAGGTGAAGTGTAATTAACTAAATTAGAAGTAATGAAAATGCTACACTTAAACAATAGCGAGATTGTATAGAGATTTGATATACTATGGTGGTTTGCGGTCTGTTTGAACTTCTACGTACAATTAAAAGACATTTCCTGTAAAGAAGAACCAGGGATTTTTATCAGGGAAAATTACTGCTGCTTGTCAGCTCTCTTCCAAATGAGCTTTAAAATGCCTGCATTGTATCATGCCAGTTGGCCCTGTGTTGTCTTCAGGCAGGTGGTTGATACCATGTTCGTGTCACTACTGTCTGGATAATAACAGCATTGCAGGGGAAAGTCACACTGTCCTTTCAGTCTGCTCCTAGCTCCAAAATCTTGCTGCTAATAAATCTCCAGTGGGTCCAGAGAAAATGACATTTGTGATCTAGTTGGACAGTGAAAGACAAGATATTAAATTCCATTCCTTGAAGTTCCAAATAATATTTAGTAAAACAAGCATTTATTATCTAGTTATTGAGACTATTAGAAAATATTATCTTTGAATTGTGTCTTTAAAATTTACTTTTTAATTGAAACCCACGATAACAGTACATGTGTTTATTATAAAAATCAGACTGAAATTCTTATATTTATGTGGTTCTAAAAATGAGAATAATATTTAAATTTTTATCCATTGAGTGCATCATGAAAATTGTACTCTGTGTAACCATTACAGGAAGAAGAATTTCAATCATTTATTACCTTCTCTTCAAAATGTTATTAAAATCACAAAATAAAAGCTTTGGAGGAGACAGTATTGCTTGAATTTTTAGATTTTTTCCAAAACTACCACGGATTGCACTAACATCTGTCTAACTTGAGTGTGACCTCAAGAAGAGCAATGTAGGCCAATGGGACAATAGAGAGATTGATTATCAGAGAAGCCACTGAAGTGATCCATCTTATTTCTTATGCTAAATAATGAGTAGAAATTTATTCCTCAATGAATATGAAATATATAATAAGCCCAAAGAAAAATAATATCCTTAGCTTTTATCTTTATTTTAAAGAACATATTATCTAGGATTCAATCACTGAAACTGCATCACATTGCAACTTTGTCAGATACCATGCAACTCCAAAATACTGTCTGTGCCTAAAATTAAAACTACTTTTCCCACAGAATATTGTCTTTCTACTGTTATTGTTGTTAGTGGTATTTTGTCTATTTCTTTGCAATGGGATGGTAGACACTGAGATTCGATTCTTTGTTTCATGTTGTCCAGTGTGAGCTCAGTGCTTTAGCAGTGCTTGGAAGATAATTAACTGAAATCCAGTAAATACTAGTTCATGAAAAAGGGGTGTTCATATTATCATTCAAAATTATATTTCAACTTACTCAGGGTAGGTAATTCATTCATCATTTACTTCTTAATTGTGTTTTCTTTTTTATTTCTATTGAATATATTACCTTTCCTATTATGATTCATAATCATAATTTGTAATTCTTAACCATGTTAAGAAGATCAGTCAAACTATTATTTAAGGTTTTGATTGTTGATAAAGTATTTACAAACAGAAAGAACAAAGTAGTAATCAAAATTTTAGTTTTGGCATAAACTCAAAGTTTTCTTATACAGAATTATTTTGAATACTATATCTTCAGCTAGAAAATAGTATAGAAAATTATATCTGTTAGGTTTTTTTGTAAATAAAACATACAAGTTTTAGAGACACGCATACCTATTGAAGTACTCAGATGAGAAAAAGAGGTTCTAAACAAATACTTTAATTTCATTGCTTACCTACGGCTTGCATGGGTGTACTCTCTAAATACCAGAAACACCAGTATCAAAATGACTGAGAAACAGAAATTAAATTAGGCCCTGAAATCTACTTAATTCTTAGTAATTCACATGTGAAGAAAGGACAATTTATTGCTTCCCTAAAGAACAGTAGCTCTTCAGTACGTGAATGTCAACTTCCATGGTCTGACCATGCTTAAAATTCAGATTATACATTTGTGTTCAAAAACTGCAGTTCACTTCATTGTGCTTTTTGAAACTTAAAGCACACCCCTGTAAAATTTTAAATAAGAGAAAATAGCCTTCAAATGTTTTATGTCTTGAGATGACTACACATTCATTATTATTCCAAGCATTCCACTTGTCAGTACAAAAGTATGTGTTTGTCCTGATGTAATTTTCCACCATTTGTTTTCTAAGAATTGTTATATCAATGACTTAGCAGGTAAGAAATTTTTTTTCATGAATCTAGATCCACTCAGGAGTTTCTACCTCTTAAATCATATATGTAGTAAAAAAGCAAAAAAACAAAAACAAACAAACAAACAAAAATTTCTGTTAAAGTAAGTTGATGAAACGATTGTAATTATATATTCATGAACTTCAAATCACATGATTGGCCATCAGTATGATTTTTTTGAGATGACTGACTAAAGTACTTAGAATACTCTTATGGGTGAAACACAGCTTTGGAAAATTTGGAGATTTAATTTTTAAATAAGCAAATATGTGGTAAAATTTCTTTGTTTCAAATAAAATCAAGTAATACAACTAAAAAATAGTTAATCTCTTTCATTGTAAATAGCTAAACTATATAGAATATAAGCATAAACATATAATTTTATAAATTGAAACTAATTTAGGGAAATATTTTTGAAATTATATATCTATAAAATTACTGGAATAACTGTTTTTAGTATTTATAGCAAAAGAATAATCAATTACATTATGATAAAATTTCCAGATTTATGTGATTTTGGAAGGTTGCCACAATTCTGTGACAATTCTTAATAACGTATTTTTAACTTTCAATTGTTTTTCAGTGTATTGTCTTGCATGGGAAGTCTCAATAAATATTTGCTTGAATGGAATTTTAAAATAAGAAGCTATGATTTTAAAATTTATGTATATTAATAGCATGCTATAATTTATTATACTATTTCTTTTTTAAATTACATTCTGAGAATTTACTAATGTATTCAAATATGA
This sequence comes from Cavia porcellus, assembly GCF_034190915.1. Classification (NCBI taxonomy): domain Eukaryota; kingdom Metazoa; phylum Chordata; class Mammalia; order Rodentia; family Caviidae; genus Cavia; species Cavia porcellus. The sequence goes on along the minus strand of NW_026947513.1, from coordinate 39,922,546 downwards.
AAAAATATTGACATTAAAAATGATCCTTTATAATGTGTATAATTTAGGCACAGATATTCATCTCTAAAATCTCCATCACCTACAAATTCTGTGTTTAAATTATTTATACATATAAATATTCAGAACATGAAACTGTAATGAAACATTAAGAAAATGAATGTCTCTTCTTTAGCATTTTAGAATATTACTAGATGATTAAATTATTTTATATATGCCAAAAACATAGTTCTTAGTCAGAATTCATCATTAATATGTATTTTGAAACTTTCAAAATGCATTCAATTTTTTTCATAAGAATCATATATATTTGCTAGTCTTATTTTGACAGCAATAGTTTTACAGAAAGTAGATTTATGAAGCTTCTAAATTATTAAAACCCAGTGAGTTGATCACTGTGAGAGTAACCAGGAAACAACTGCCTTACAATTTCAACAAACAGACATGGGCCTAAATTCCAAAACTGACACATTTCCAAAGATTCGATGTAATCTGTTTCATAAACTAAGGCAAAATATTAGACATTAGTGTATTTACTATTTACTGCTTCATATATTCCAAATATTTATATTCCTTTAGTGCATATTTAAATATCTAAAATCTCAAAGTATTAACTTATTTTAAAAAAGGAAAGGAGAAAAAAACAATAAAAACATGAGATTGGGATTTGCACACAAAAGCTTAAATAGCATATGGTTTCTCTTATATCATGTCTTAGTTACTTTTCTCTCATTACTGAGACAAAATACATGATGCCAAAAATTAGACAAGGCTAGGTTTATTTAGCTCTGTTTGTGGAGGTCTCTTACACCATATATTCAGTGAAAAAGTAAACTAAAATGTAAAGAAGAATTAGTGCTTAAGTCGGGGTCCAATGCCATAATCAGCTGGCTTCATGGCAGTGTGACACAGCACTGGGGCACCGATTGAGACTGACCAGAGCAAAAGGGGTGAACAAGCCTCTTTGGAGTAAGGATTATTGCCTTATGATAACAATATTTAAGTGTGAGCAGATATGACAGACATGAAATAACAGAATCCATAAATGGGACTCTATAAGACTAAAACGCCTCTGATGAGCTGAGGAAGCATCAACGGAATGAAGAGACACCTTCAGAATGGCAGAGAAATCTTTGCCAGCTTTTCTTTTGGAATGGATTAAAATCTAGAACACATCAGGCACCCAAAGATATTAATGCCAAGAAAGAACCAACATCAAAAGACCTGCTATAGTTGGAACAGCTGTACGGTCTTGACATTTCATCATGAAACCTCCTCCCCAAAGTAGCTGAAAACAGAATGCTGGTGCTCTGATCTTGGACCTTTTTAGCCTCTAGCCTGTGAAAACTCAGTCTCTTTGTTTGTTTTTTTTTTTTTTTTTTTTTTTAATTACTCCGGGTAATACATTGCAGAACAGCACCATAAACACGTGGAAATATCTATAAAACATGTTTGCAATGAGGAATTAGTAGTACTTTGTAAGTCAATGATATCAAGTCGAGATGACTTCTCAGTTATTCTAAAAGGAGATTATGATAATAAAAATTGCAAAAACAGGGATATTGGTGGTGTGATTTCGGTTGAAGTGGAAATTCATAGTTTTGAACATCAGTCGAACGTTTCCACTTAATAATTCACATGGACATAAATGATATTTGGTTGCCTTTGCTGTATTAATATGGGGCATGCAGATATATTCTGCAGCAGCTGAAGCCAGATATGCAAAAACCTGAACATATAGAGCTGCAAATGATAACAACTGATATTTTAAGTAATTATAAAGAATATTGAGTTGAAGTCACACATTTAACATGCAGACAAAAACTGAGGTACAGTAAATGCAATTTCATAAATTCACATCGAGAATTACAGAGCTGGGACTGAAGCTAAAAGCTCACTGTAGCCTGACTTTATAACTCATTCTTTGTTACTATGCTGCTTTACATCTTTGTAAAAATACATCAAATATCAATTTAGTAACTGTAGATTCTGGCTGTGTTTGATTCAGTTATATGCAAATTAGAGTTTGGAAACATGGTAATATTATAAATAATATTTTATATTTTGAATGTGTTTGTAATACCATAAACTATGTTATTAAGTACTAATATTGAAATAATTTAAAAAATAACCACTTCAAAATTTTAGAGATAAACATAAAGGATCAACTAGCACATAAGCACATCTATTTAAATATTTTTTAAAAATGAATTCTTTCAAATATGTTGTTATAACAGAAAGTGATTAAAATGCTCATTTTCTTATTAAAGTAGTTATTTTTATAAGTTAAGGGTAAGGTTAAAGCTATTAGTTCTTAGTACAATTGTGAATTTTGGTGTTTAGTTCCATAGTGCAATATGCTTCACAACTGGTTTTGATATAAATATGTAGCATGATGGTAGAAAAGGAATAAAATTTCAGTCATTAAAACTTTCTTTAATTGGATAATTAGTGTGTATATATTGAAAACAATTTCTACCTGAAATGTGTTCTTTAAAAACTGCAGGTATAGTGTAACAATGTATAAAATAAGCTTTTTTATTCAAAGGTAATTATGACTCCTTGTAACACTTAATAGCTCCAATGGGTTATAAAAAGTATGAAGAGAGTCACTGTCAATTTTAATGCTCTAGGTAATAATTCATAATGCAATCTGACAAGACATTGTAGCACTTCATCATGCCAACAACAGCTTACAGTTTTTGAAAGGTGGTAAAATGTAGAGACCAAGAGACACAATTCAGGGACCAGATTATCTGGGCTTGAGTCTTGCTCTGACACTTTCAAGTTGCATGACATCAGGAAAATGACTTACAATTTTCCTGCTTTCATATTCACATTGGTTAGAAGGTATTGGTAACCTGATATTGTTGCTATCTAAATAAGATTCCTATGTTCATTAACTAAATTAATATATACTAAGTGATTACATCTAAACTGGGCATATTTTCTTAATTGTACGTTTTATTATAATTTAAAATTTTCTGTCTGTTAATGTGACATATTACCTTCTTAATGTTATAGAAGAAAATGTTTTTAACTAGAATGGGATAGATTTTAATGTAAACAACTGAAAATGTGTGAGACATCATTTTCAGAGAGACTCTGACTTTCCAGAAAGATCCAACTTTATTTTCATCAAACTAAGAATTTAAAAGTTTTGAATGTATGGAAAAAAGCAAGCAAATACAAGTCACTGGCATTGAAAATTAGCCCATCAGCAGTTAACACATGCTGATTTGTTGGCAATAATGGAGGCTTTTCCTACATACATAATGATCTGAATTTGATGGCAAAAGATGTGAAAAGCTAAAGTAGATGTGATAGCTGCTATTAGGCTTTCAAAGCATGTTACCTAGGTGAATTCAGATTTTTAAAGTATTGTCTTGTGTTAGAATTCTCTCTGTTGCCTTAGAGCAGAATATGAAATACAGGTCTTAGTCTTGAAGACAAAATTGGGTGTTAAATATTATAACATTTAAAATTAGAACTAAAAGTTCCACAAACTAAAAGTTTACAAATTAGAAGTAATAGAAGTTAGAACAAAAATCTTTATTACTGGCAAAAAATTGAAATGTGAAGCAAAAAAATGAAAGGAATAATTGTGAGAAAAAGCATAGTACCACAATTAAGTTGAACACAACTAATCACATAAAACAAAAATTTAAAACCCACGGTTAATCACATGTCAAAAAGAAAGCACCATTTTTAATTTTTTCTCAAAATGAGTTTGCATATGTTTATTGTGCCTAATTCGCGAAAGTTATGATAAAATTCACAATATGTACATTATTAAAGTCACTAAACCAAATCACATATATGAAATTCTAAATAATTTGTAAATGAAAAGTTTATCAAAGAAAACAGTTATCAAGCAACAAAAGACTCCATAACTGAGATGATGACAAATTTTATGCCTATGGATTTAAAAGCTCAGAAAATTTAGTACATGTGTTATAGTTACGAATTGCTTATTTGAATATCTTTCTTTATATTAACTTTTTAAAATTCTTTTTGACCCCGAGAGTATGAAATTCAATTTAAAGTTGGCTTGAGAGTGATACACCAATTTGATGAATTAGAAATAGAAAATTATAAGGTATAAACCATATTCAATTAGTTACAAAGCTTAATGTAAATTTAAATGCCAAGAGCTTTTTACTGTGAAAATTCACAGCCTGGGTCATTCATGGACTGGGGCTAGAGAGAACAAGGCCACACCAGTAAACAAACCCAGTCTTGGCACTAGCATCAAGTGCAAGGTATCACCAGAGTGGAACAAACCCCACCCCCTTCCAGCATGCAGGCTGGCAAACAAGAAGCCTCCCTCCCATTCCGCATATACCATTAGCAACCAGCTCATCCGGAGAAACACAGGCTGTGATGATGGCTACGGAGGTGGAATGCAACTGGATGCCTGTGCTGCTTTGGTGTCTCACTGACAGTGCAGGTCTAGGGCCATGGTCTGATCATAGGTTCAGAGGATAGTGGTATGCAGTGTGATATCTAGTGGGGGATCTCCTTCTGAGGGTTGCAGACATTGTTGATTCTCTATGATCTTGTTTTGGAAGTCCTATATCATTTCCATTATTTTGTTGTGTTGGATTTTATTTTCTTTTGTTTTGTTTGATTATGTCAAACCTGATGTCAGGAACAGCTATTTCAAAGGTAGCAAAATACATTGTAGTAGCAATTTAGGGTTTACTATTGGCTTACTTTGAAATCCTTACTGCATTCATTGTTTTGTTTTTGTTGTTTCTCTTCTATTCTGTTCTGTGTGATTTTTACAATGTCTGAAGCTATTTGTAACATTTAAAGGCATTATGGTAACTATTGTTGATTTTGTAATGTTTTGAAGTCCTGTATCTCTTACACTGGTTTGTTTGATTGGTTTTATTATATTTTATCCTCTTTAAAATAAAAAAGAAAATTTACAGCCACAACTTTAAATGTACATGGATATTAAGATGACAAAAACTAGGTAGTGTTATATAAAAATATAAATAAAAATATTTCTATGATACTTGTGTATCGTATTTGAAGTCTGTATTTGATCTTCAGTAGCACTCCACTCCCATTAAAAATAACAAATATATGGGATTTATCCTACCAGTTGTCAGGACTTATTTTTAAGCTGGCAATATTTGAAAATATTACTAAAACCACGAGCAACAGGCCAATGGAAAAAAATAAGAGCACAGAAACAGATTTCTGTGAATCATGGGTTTGATTTATGAAGGGTGAGTAGGGGTGGGCAGATTTTTACACAAATTACTAGATAGGACTCAAAGTACATCTCAAGTCTGAGATACATCTAAATGTTGGGAGTTAAATAATTTTTTGTTAAGAAAAATTTTATTGAATTGAAGGAGTGAAAATATCTGATAGAATACAATATGGAAATATAGAACATTATAATATAGAATACAGAAGAGGAATATAATGTGTTGTATAGTAGAATATAATATAGGTGGAGGTGAAAATATACACATATATACATGTATATATATATATATATATATATATATACATATATATGCATAAAGTTTATAAAAGGGTATATAGAGTGGAAAAAGATATACCCAGTACATGTAACCAATCTGTCACTTGAATTCAATAAATATAAAGATCTTTAACATTATAACATTCCAACAAAAACATAGGCAGCATACTCTAACATTACCTTTGCAGTACAGAGGGTTCTCATGGTTAACTGACAGATTAGTTAATTTCTTCCTAAGAATTTAGTTGCATATATCAGCCTAGTGAGTACCTCAGGTCTCTGAAGATCTTAATTTGTTTTCAAACTTTCTTTCTTATGTGTCCTTTAGATCAGATAATATCTAATGTCTGTGATCAAGTCTACTATATTGTTCCAGGAAAGGGTCTGTTTAAATTATCTTGCTTTTTAAAATCTTAGATGATAAAAGTTTCTGTGTTAGATTTTTCAATTTATATAATTTTCACTTCTCAGCTTAGGATTTCTGTCTATTTATTCATTCTTTATGTTCATTAATCCATTTAATTTATCTATATGTTTCTAAGAATGGACTTCAATCATTGGCCAAAAGTACATTCACTCATGGCCAAGATTTAATAACAAGTACTAGATATACAATGAACTCCAAAATAAATAATGAAAAAACACTGACTTTTATGATTCTGAATGACGCCCAAGAGACTCAGGAACCCAGAGATGGGAATACAGGAAGATGATTTAGTTATGGGAGTGGAATTAGCACCTCGAATTTGGAGGTGGGACTAAGTCAGAAGAGTAATGGGCATGACTTTGAAGATCATATACCTGTCCTATATTCCTGACTTTTTTCTCTGCTTCCTAACTAACATAATGTGAGCAAATTTTCCTTGGTAGGGCCCTCTCCCATGCCATTTTTCCTTGAGCCAAAATAAATATCTCTTTTTTAAATTTTGGATCCCATTGATGAGAAAGTGACTAAAACAGATGTTGGCTTCAAAAATAAGGTCTTTTCTGTAACATTACTTAACTATGTGGACCAGAAGAAGCCTTTGCATCTCATTTGCAAGAAGAGTTTGGAGGTTTGGAGACACTTACTAGAGAAGTCCAAGAATGCTATGAGCCAAGCTTGATGGGAGATTCTAATTAAATCTCAGAAGACCTGAATGCTATTAGAAAAGTTGACAATAAAGGCTGGACTTGGGACATTTCAATTAGGAAGAAGAAATCTGTTGGCTGTTTTACTGTAGGTCTTGTGGGTTATGCTCTTAAAGAAAATTTCTCTATAGTTTGCAACTATACTGAGACATTGTGGGAGATGGAGAGTGATGATTATGAGTGATGAATTTATTATTTTGTGGAGGAAATTACAAGGTAGCCTAAAATTCAGGCTTTATTTAGCATGAATACTGTTTGCTGCTTTTAGTCAGCTTTATAGTGAAATTTGCAGCAAAAAGCCCATTTAAAAAAGTTTCAATTTACCTAGAAAAGAAGGGTAGAAAAAGTGAGAGAATAGAAAGCTTAGCTGCTAAAAAAGTTATCACAAAACATAGCCAAGTTCTTTTTAACAGATATTAGGAAAGGTAATTTGAAGATATGTGAGGAGCTAGCAAATCACCCCTCAGTATTTCAAATGTGAAACTTCTTTGAGAAATAAGCCCAAGGGCACCTTGCTGGAGAAGGGTCACTTAGGAAATTTGCTCCTCAGAGTTGGTATCAGAGCTCTCAGCCATCCAGTTAATCTACAGTCACGATGCAAGAAGCTCACGCTGTTAGCAGACATTGGCATCATCCACATCATGCTGGTTTTGTAGTGATGTAGAATCCAAAGGAGTTGGGACAGGGAGATTTCCACCCAAATTTTAGGAGTTGACTAGGATATTGGAGAAATCAAAAAAGTAGGATGTTTGAAGAAAGCCACAAGGAGAGAGAAAACCCTGCTCAAGGGAGATCCTATTAGGGCTGAAGGCACTGGTGATGCTATGGGGGCAAGACAGCGCCAACCATCTGGAGTTTGCATCAGGGGCTAGAAATGGAGCTACAGGATTTTACTTTTTCCCTGCTGTGCATGGTTTTGCTTTGGTCCCACTGATTTCTATTTCCCTATTGCTCTCTTTTGTATAGAGATGTTAAATTTCTGTGTTTTGTTTATAATAGGGGTAGGAGCCAAGATGTTTTACTTTGTTTTGTCCATTTTGCATTTCAGAGAAGATTTTGAACTAGGACTTTTTAGCAATACCAGAATTATTCAAAACTAGTGTTGTAGGTGAAAGAAATTTTGCATAACAAGATGTGCATGAGTCATTGGTGGGCAGGGGTAGGTTGCTACAATTTGGGTCTAGAATGGCCTTCAAAGCCTCTGTGTGTGGAAGCTATGATAATGGGGTTGATACAGCCAATTTGTTGTTACGTGCAGTATGATTAGAAAAGGTGACTCGCTTGGGGCGTGAACTGTAAGGGCACCTTTTTCTCCTTGTCTCCTCTCTTCACTCTCTGCTTTCTGACTGCTGTTTGTTAAGCAATTTACCTCCACTACGTTCCCCTTTAATGCCACCTTGTCTTGGTTTCAGTCATCTATCGGCCAAAAATGTGAATCAAAATAAACGTCTCCTCCTTTTTGTTGTAGATGTCCAGTATTTGTGGTAGTGACAAGAAGCTAAAACACTGAAAACACACTCATAAAACTATAGATTTGCGAACTTTGGACAAGTTGCTCACTAGCTTAAATTGTCTTTATAAAAACATCATCATGCAACCGAACCAAAATGACTGCAGGCATATAAAGAAGGGAAGTAAGTGTCCAGATTCTTGAGATTGGCTGCTGTACCAAAGCTCTCTAAGTTTCATGGTAACTGACTCTGTCTAGCCTGTGCCACGGGTCCATTCCTGATACGTGTCCCATAAGAGAACTGTTAACACAAACTAATTCAATGTCAGATGTTTTCTCAGATTCTTAAGTCTCAGTTTTTCCACTAAAGGCACAGAGTCAGGCCTGGCTAAATTGATTAACTGGGACTACTAAGCCCTCTGAACATTCCAAATATGAACAATCACATGTAATGTGTGTGATATAAACACAAAACAAAGAAGTATATATTTTCAAATTAGGTTAAAGGAAAGCAAGATCCAATTATTTTTTTTCACACAGAAAACTCTTTTTAAATAATGAAAGCACAAATATTTAAAGGTGAAATAATTAAAAAAATGTACTATGCTTACAGCAACTTAAGGAAGCTAGATGGACCATGTTAGTATGAAGACAAGCTAGATTTTAGCAAAGAAATTTATTGAGCACAAAGAGATTGCTTTAAAATGATAAAGAGGTCAATTTATCAAGACAATTAATTATGGTAAACTTTTATGCCCCTATAATGGAAATTCAAAGTGCAAGAATAATAAACAATGTATTATAAAAGTAATTTAAAAATTCACAATTACAGTGCCTCAAACACTGAGAGAACAGAGAGAAACACTGTGAACATGAGACATAAGCAATATTATCAACTAACTTGATTGAGCTGAAGTTTTTAGAGTAAAACACATAAAAATATATGTAAGTGTACTCAGTTCTAGTCTAAGGGAGACAATTGCTAGGATAAATTGTCTACTGAGCAATCACAGGGTTGCAAACACATTACAATAATTCAAACTCTATTCTGTGGCTAAAATGGACTTAAGTCAAACCAGTAACAGAAAGATACCTGCAAAATTCCCAAACATGTAAAAACCAATATATTTCTCAAGAACCTATGTGTATTAGTTTGATAAGACTGTCATATTAAGTACCATATATTGATCCCTTACATAACTAAAGTAAATTTTCTCTCAGTTCTGGACATTGGAAGTCTAAGAAGAAGGAATCAGCAGACTTGGAGTCTCAGTTTAATTTGGCCCTTCTACTGGCTCTTCAGGTGGTCTTGCTTCTGTTAAGTATAAGCCTCAGTGACATGCACCATACTAACTTGCCAGTTCTCTCAAGGAAGGCAAGTTAGACTAGACTAGCAGCCATCAATTTGAGAGTCTTATAATTACTTCTTCACAGGCCTCATTTCCAAAAAAAACTCTAAAGTTAGAGGTACAAGGAACTAGGGTTATGATCACAAATTTTAGGGGAACACAATCCAAGCCATACCACTATATTTCTAAGGAGAAATAATAAATGGATATTTAAATATATTTGAAGTCAACAGAAACACAGAATATGTTAATATTCTTGTGAATTAACCCAAGCAATGATTAACAAAGGAATTTATAGTGCTGAATGCCTATATAAGAAAAGCAAAAGGATTAACAACTTCACCTTCTATCTTGAAGAACAAAAGAATTCCAAAGTAAACAGAAAATCTAATTAGAATTTCAAAATGCACAGTGGCATCAGAAGAGGAAAAAGAAATAATGAAGGAAGTCAACTGGGAAAGTTAAGTCTATACTTGGAGAAGAATGACAAAGTTAATGAATCTCTAACCACAGTAATTAAAGAAAGAAGAAAAATACACAAATGTCTAATTTCAAGGATTCAAAAACAGTGGTTCAATTTTCAGTAATTTAGCTTTTGTATTACCTTTGCAAAATATGACTACCACAATCAAATATATAATTTCATTAAAGTGGGGCTATCCCATTTATTAAAATATAGTAACAAAAATGCAAGGAAAGGAAGAATAATTTGAACACTTTTTAAAGCAATCTGTACAGATGACAGCTAGACAAATGAAAACATGGTCACCGTTAATGATCATTAGGAAAATGAAATAAAGTTTCAGTTAGCTGTTAGTTTACGTATGTTAGAGTGATTAAAATGGAAGTGCAGCTAGACCAAGTTTTGGCAAGTCTTCAAAGCTAACTGAATCTCATCCACTGATGATCACAGTTAAAATACAACAATCAATTTGAGAAATAATTTTTGACACATTCTTATCTAAACCTTCATCTCCCATGTTACCTGTCATTCTGCTCCTACTTATTTATCTAAAAGAAATGAAAGCATATGTTTATATAACAATCTACTCACAACTGTTCATAGCAGATCTACTTTTAAAGAAAGAAGATAGAAGAAAAAAGATAGAAGATAGAAAAATGTCAATGTGGAACACATATGATGTGAAATACACACACATACGCATGTAATTCATGCTCTAGGATTCTGCTTTTTGGGAATCCTGCTCTATTAAACATGTAGCAATGTAAGGCAGATCAGTGATTACTATCAAACAGAAAACAAAATATCTTTTATGATAAGAAAGCAAAAATATTTAGGGCTTATGTGTTGATATGATATCTGTACTTTACACTGAATTATCTCAAAAGTTAGATGAATTGTTCCATTTCAAAAGTAACTCATTTTGGGGAAGGTCCTTTGAAACAAGTTTTGCAAAGCATTAATTCTACAACTGTATAGTCGGAATGTGATGAGCAATTGTATATTGTATACTTCTTACCAGTTTCAAAGGTTTTAAATTAAAATATTCTTTTTTTTTTAATTTAAGAGGAAAAAGAGAAAAACACAAAACAAACCAAAGCGGTGTAAGGGTACACGTAATACAGAACTACAAAACAAAACAAAACAAAACAAAACAAAACAAAAAACAAAACAAACAAAAAAAAACATAACAGTAAGAAATCACCTGTTAGTATATTACATATTATCATCTTGAAAATAGTTCCTCAAATCACAGTATCAAAGAATACAAGGTGGACATTCAAACAGGTAGACTGCAAACAGCTGTGTTCAATGATCCAAAAACATTGATACAGTCAGCTATTTAACACCCCTAAACACACTTGCTGTTACATCCGTTAGAGCTCTTTTTCTTTTTTTTTTTTTCCCCTCTCTTTTTTACAACAAAATTCACACACTTTAGATTTCATTACTCCTTAGTGCTTATTACTTTTTTTTTGGGGGGGGGGGGGAAGAGAAGAAGTTAAATTATCATTGTTTGCAGATGACATGATACTCTACATAGAAGACCCCCTAAACTCCATTGAAATACTCTTAGATACAATAAATAAATTCAGTAATGTGGCTGGATACAAAATCAATACTCAGAAATCAATAGCATTCCTATACACGAACAACAAAATTACAGAGAGGGAAATAAGAGAAACTGGACTATTCACATTAGCAAGCAAAAAAATGAAATATTTAGGAATTACTCTTACGAAAGAAGTGAAAGACTTATACAGGGAAAATTATAATACACTGGAAAAGGAAATTGAAGATGATCTCAGAAAATGGAAAGACATCCCTTGCTCATGGATAGGAAGAACAAACATTGTGAAAATGGCCATTCTCCCAAAACTGTTATACAGATTCAATGCAATCCCAATAGAAATTCCATCAACATACCTTATAGATCTAGAGAAATCACTCCTAAATTTCATCTGGAACCAGAAGAGACCTAGAATCGCAAAGGCAATTCTAAGCAGCAAAGACAAAGCAGGAGGCATCACAATCCCTGACTTGAAGTTATACTACAAAGCAACAATAGTAAAATCAACATGGTATTGGAATCAAAACAGAGCCGAAGATCAGTGGAATAGATTAGAAAATTAAAATATTCTTAAAAGCCTTATAACTTACTGTAATGTCTAAAACCAACACTTCAGGCAATTACTGAGAATAAACTCCATAGTGCAACTTCGGAAGACTCTTGCATTTTCTAACAAAATTGAGCATATGAAATGATATAACAATTTCATCTGCAGATACATATAATTGACAGATTCATACAAATAATTGTGAAATTTTTTATAGAAGTGTTATTCATGATAACACTAGCCTTGCAATAGTCTAAATTTCCATCTACTCTTGAATATATAAATATATTATCATGTTTGCATTTAGTACATTACTATGCCACAGTGAAATAGAATAAACTATAGCTGCAAAAAAATCAAGATGTAACTTTAGCATACTGTGAACAAAGGAGTATAATTGAAAAGCTTAAGCAAGTGTGTGATTTCTTTTGCATGAAATTTAAAACATGAGCAAAATTAATCTATAGTTTTAGAAATCGCTACAGATTAATTTCAGGGATGAAGATAAATATAGTGACTGGTTAATGTTTAAAGCATGTTTATGAGGTGATACATTTCTTGATCTTGACTATAGTTCCAATATATGTATATGTTCATGTTATGTTAATTCCTCAAGATAAATTATTTTTCCACACATGTCTTTTTAAATTTAAGGTAAAATTCAGTGATGTCATATAATATTTAGGGATTAATCAAAAAATGAAGTGGAAAATTGACTTTTTGAACAGCATTAAATAATATCTTAGATACTTTACTAGCATATGTAATGGAATGCGAATTTACAAAATTTGTTTCTCAATATTTTAATTATATATATATATATATATATATATATATATATATTTGTATATTCTGTGTATATACATACGTGTGATTTAGGATAACTTCATAATACAACAGACAATAAAATTTAATATTTTTCTTAAAAAATATAATATTGATTGAATGTAAAGGAGAAAGGAAAATAAGGATATAGCAATGTTACTCAAGGTAGTTAATTTCTAAACGGAATATTATTAAGTCAAGCTAAGGCCTAGAGTGTAGCTCCAGGGTGCAGTGCTTGCCTGGCAAGCTCGAGCCCCTGAGTTTGATTCCAGGTACCAAAATCGAAAATAGTAGGGAGGGGGGCAAAGCCTCTTAAAAAAGAATAAGTCAGCTAAATCCTAAAAATTTGTCTTAAAGCCAATCTGAGAAGGTTCCTTGGGATTACATCACAGGAATTGGAAACAACACTTAAAAATAACACTCATAGAGAATAAGACATTAAGTTAAAGAAATGGGAGCCACAAAAATAGCAAGGTGGGTCCCAGGACAACAATGTAGCACATAGCTTATAATATCAATTCTTTTTGTTGGAAAAAAACTGAGTTTACAAAGAATGCAAGATGTGAGCCTTGGGTGTAAATGTGCATTTGATGCTCACAGCAAAGGTAATCGTTCTGTGCTGATTGTTCCTCAGAGTTATCATCAAAGACCAATCCTGCTACCTCCATTATACAAATGTAGAAAGTAACACTTAGAGAATTTAAACGACATGCCCAAAATAATGAAGCGTAATTTTATATGGGTCTTCCTGACTTTAATAACTATATTGTATATTTTTGCATAATATTATCTTCTCCCAAAATTTGAAAATAAAGTGTATATATTTGTTGGTTTTTGTTTTGTATAAAAATATATAGTTATTGAAATATAGAATTTATATGATGTGTATTTAGAATTTTATTTCCTTTCAGTAAGTTTGCATCAAAGGCTAAAATGTCACAAGTGCTTTCTTGTGTCACCCTCTGCACAAAAATTCAGTAAAATGTACATTTTTAAAAGAAAGAGCCATTGCATTTAAACCCCCCAGATAATATTCATCCACTTTTCTAATCATTTCCTATATTTAGGTCTGGATGCAATATTGTGGATTCAAAGATATTTTGCATTTTTGGAAGCCAATATTTTTGCTTGCCTTTTTGAATGACGGACCTTATTAATATTACTGTTACACTACTGCCATCTTGTGAGGGTTCAGGATTTGCACTGCTTTTTTGAAAGGATCTTTGCGAAATTTCATAAAGTGATAGACTGTAGCAACCACTAAATTGCCTTTAGTGATTATAATATGTTATAATGATCAACAACACTTTGCGAAAAAATCTTATAATTAGAAAAAGCTTTAAATAACTTAAGTATGCATTTCACAGAAACTTGTACTTACCTGTATCAGCCAAAGTGCATATATGTGTATGTGCTTGAGCATGTGTGTGTAACTTTCATCTGTCTTTCTACTATACTATTTAAACTAACTGATTATTTGTAACAAAGTCATTGAAGCAAATAGTTTTTTTTTTGTTTGTTTGTTTTTTATCCAGCCTGACGGGATCTTCACTTCTCAATTTCCTACTGGTTTGTTTTCACAGATTTAAACAATTTCCATAAAAGCTATTTGCTTGTAGAAATAACTCTAGGTAAGCAGTCACTTTCTTTCATGTTTGGATATGTATCTTGCTATAGGAAAAAAAGCCAATATGCTGATTTGCCATCTAAAATCACAGGAAAGTACTAAAAATAAATATATGGGAGAGATAATTTATGCAAGATGGATATTCTCATTAGGGCCTGTGAAACTCTCTGGAACCATTTGAATAGTGCAAAAATCCTTCTTAGAGTAAATTAAAGAACCTATTACTATTCCTATGATTGAGCAGGTTGATGAGTTTTAACTATGCTCAGTTGCTTGATAACTTCCTCACATAAATTTACCTTATTTTTGCAAGGTCTTAAAATCATTTGCAGTAAAATGTAAGGCTCATCAGTTTCTATTTATACCTCTTCGATATTTAAGTCTGTGATGGGTGTCCGTGCACTGCACCCCGTGCAGAGCTCCCAAACTCATGTGTTGATTCAATCTGGAGTGGCATTTGGAATGAGGACCCAAAGACCTTCACACTCCTTACAAAGTCTCTGATATGAAAATGGAATTTGTTTGTTTGGTAGAGTACACTTTATGGTGTTTTAGTTAGTGCTTTATATAGTTGTTTTATTTATTTGAGAGCTTATATGTTAGACATGCTGTTTCTTTATCAGAAACTGAAATAATAAACCTGTAAATGGTGACTATCCTTGTTAGTTGAACATTGCAGGCATATACTTGAAATCTAACTTACTATAGCGTTACCTTAAGCATAAAATTTGTAGACACTTGCTATGGCCACTAAAGTTATTTGAATTCTATTTTTGATTGATTATGTTTGTTTCTGAACAAGTAATTTGTGTGGGATTTGTGTAAGGAAATATCAGTAATCACAAAGCTAATTGTGCAAAATGATAATAAATTAAAGCAGTTGTTTATGCATGAAGCACACAGATTTTGGAAAGATTTTCTATAATGTGATTTTAGCACTAACTACATAGATCGATAAAGAAGTAAGTCTTGCATCTTTAGTATACAGTTAGTACAGGAGTGATAAAATTTAGAGAAAATAACAAAATTATGCTCCCAATGTAGGAAAATTAAGTCATTAAATGTGAACCTTAACTAAAGCATCAAAATTATTTTGCTTTTTGTCCTCCTCATAATAGAAATAGAAAACAAAGAAATTATTGTTTTCAATGGAATCCAAACCACACATTTTACCTTCAGAACTTAATTTATACACAAACACAGAAAAAGCATCTACCAATGTCAGCTGTGCAAAGTATTGCACAACACTGAGACATCCTGTGTCAACCCAGATGTCATTCACTACAAGTGATTCAAGAGACAGCAAATACCACACAATTTAGTTCTATGCAATTTAAACCTCAACAATAATGTACATAAGGTCTGTCACAAGTTCTGAAAACCATCTCCTTCTGGAATCACAGTGGTTTTCATACTCCAATTTAAAATAGTAAACATTAGAACCAGAACATGTTATTAGAAACTTTAACTCTATTTTTGTCTGAATGCTGACTTTTTCTGAAATTTCTTAAGTAAATCCTAGGCTCCTTGAATGTACCATTTTGTTATGAATTGGCAGTGTTAACAGAAGCCTACATATAATTAGAGATTCACAGATGAGCTAGAGGGCCACAAATCCAAGTCGGCTTCAACTCCTAGCCTTAAGGAATCAATGCTCTGGCCTTAGCCCTCTCGAATCTCTGATTTATCACTTAGATTGTTCTCAAGATCTGTCATTAAACAGACCACACTGACCTTCTGTGTCCTTTCCCTGTCCCCTGCTTGAACTTGAGTTCCTGCCCTGCACCTTGCTTTTCTTTTCTTTTCTTTTCTTTTCTTTTCTTTTCTTTTCTTTTCTTTTCTTTTCTTTTCTTTTCTTTTCTTTCTTTCTTTCTTTCTTTCTTTCTTTTTTTGTTTCTTTGTTTCTTTCAGGGCTGTCATCAGAGACATTCTCATAATGAGGGGCCTCTGGGTCTTCTTGGTTTGGGTTAGTCATTGACTCTGACTTTGTTTCACCCTTTGAGTGAGGCCAGGGTCACAAGACAGGCCCTTGTATTTACTTTAAAACAGCCAGATTTCTATCCTTATATTTTAAGAATTAGGTGATACTTTGTGAGCATGAAGAGGGCAAGAGTGAAGCTTTCATTCTAACATTAAATTCATAAAGACAGATAATATAACACTATTGTGCTTAAACCTATGTCTGAAGTTTTGTTTTTTTCTTTAATGGATGATACGTAGTCATTAAGACACAGCCATTTAAAGATCTGAAATTTTACAAATTGTCATATAAAAGAAATGTTAAAATAATGTATGATACCCCATAAATAAGTGTATTTTTTTCCAGGTGCCTAGTAATTGAATGCTTATTTTCAAACTATATTAGGTTATTGTTCCACCTTTTTTTTTTTTTTATTGGTACCAGGGATCGAACTCACGACTGCGCTTGCAAGGCAAGTGCTTATGCTGCTGAGCTAAATCCCCAGCCCCTTGGTTATTGTTAATAAGTGCTACTGACTGTATAATTTCATTATCTAGAAATGATTCAGTTTCTTCTCTGTGGTTTCTAAAGTGTCACTGCACAATAATAGCAATTTAAAAGCAGGACCCTTGATTAAACCAATGCTATCTGTAGAATGTTCTTATCTTACCTTTCAGTTGTTTTTATCTGCAGATGTGGTCCCTGACTCAAGAATATTTTAAAGTGAGGAGAGTTTAATAACAGAACTACAGATTAAGAAGGTGACCATCAATATGCTACCAAAATAATACTAAGTAAATGACTTTAGATCCATGTGTATTATCATTAATGAGATTATATCTCAATTTTGTTTGATAAGATTTTATTAGAAACCTTGCTTTATTACTGAAAATTTTTAAAATTTTTGTCTGATTTTTCCTTTAGATTTTGAAGA
Source organism: Cavia porcellus (assembly GCF_034190915.1). Taxonomy (NCBI): domain Eukaryota; kingdom Metazoa; phylum Chordata; class Mammalia; order Rodentia; family Caviidae; genus Cavia; species Cavia porcellus. Next base: position 39,905,190 of record NW_026947513.1, on the reverse strand, counting down.
CAATAAATCACACTTTAGATAATTACAGTCATTTTGGGTATTTAGTAAGACAGTAAATTCTTTCCCATATATTGACTAAGGTTCAGATATTAAGATAATTTTCCACTAAGATGGAGGTCAATACTGGGCAACTCATTTAACCAATTCAATATGGGAAATGTGGATGAAAAATTATTAAAGTACTAAAATTGAACGTCTTTCAAGTAGAAGAAATGAAATATCAAAGACATTATAGCTTTTTAATTAGAAATGCATTTAGATTCAAAATTCTTACAATTGTAATGGTTTCTTTAACAAAAAATATAGATCCCATATTATATAATACTATGTCAGTAGTAGAAAAGAGACATGATTCTCTGAGTTTGTAGGCGCTATACATCATGACACATTAGAAAAGCATGAATAAAACTCTGAGTGCAGTTTATAATGATGTACTTTGCAATTACAAATACTTTCATAAATGCATTTAGTATTATAAAAACATTTGAAGAGAGAGAAGAATAAGACAAAAAAGTATGTTTCAGGGCTGTGTCAGTCTAATCTGGAGAATTTCAGCATCATCTATGCTCTCTACTGTACCATAGCACGTACCAATCTCATCATGGAAATGGTAGTGGATGGTTCTCCCACGAGACTGTCAATTTCAGGAAAGCAGCTATTTCTTTAATAATTCTAGACTTTATAGCAGGATTTCTAACACATGTTTGACAATTCAAAGTATTAAATAAATGAATAAGTTATGAATTTTACCATTATAATAACAAAAAGATGCCTGTGATATATCTTAGAAAGATAAAAACATGACTTTAAATTTTCTAGTATTAATGCTTAAATTTATTTCAATTATTTCTCTTTCTTTTTTTTTTTTTCTATTCCTGGACACAATAATTCAATAGTTTCCCCTCATTGAATACATCTTTCTCTAGAGTTCAAGTTTCCAAACTTGAATTTGGACCACTCTGCTCATGGCTGGGATTCAAATCAACCAGATCTGTGATGAACCATCACATATAAATGGTTTTGATAGTTCATGATCAATTCCTGTGATTAGCCTCCCAATAGTCTTTTTGTACTTAAATTATCATAGACGCCAAAAATTCTGGCCTGTAAACTGAAAAATGAATTGGTTTCACTAAAACCGAACATTTTCAAAGTGGCCACAAGGAAGTCACATTCATGAGTGAGCAGTCACTTCATGCTTTTCTTCTTTTGCTACTTTTATCATTGCTGATAGAAGATTTTTTTTTTTTTTTTTTTTTGTGGTAAGAGCTAAATCCCCAGCCCCTGATAGAACTATTCTTGAAACTAAAGTGGCATATACCTGAAATCACTGCATCATGGGAGATTGAGACAAGAGAATTGCAAGCTCTGTCTAACACTGGGGAACTTAGTGACTTAGTAAGACACCATCTCAAAAAAAAAAAAGTTATAAAATGATTAGGGATGCATCTTAGTGGAGACCGCACTGTGAAAAAATCAATACCCTCCCCCCAAAAAACCCATGCTGTTACCTATGTGATCTATTAGCCTGTCATTATGGAAGATTGTGCTGGTGAAACGATCAATGCCTTCCACTTGTCACATTTCATAATTTGCCGTCACTTGCATTGAGCAAATTTGCTCCTTCCACTGCCTCAGCTACAGACAAACTTCAAAAAATTAAGATACAGTTATTAAACATCACAGATCTTTCAATATTTTCAAATAGTTTCATTTGCCTCTTTTATTAGAGCAAAGTACATTGTCTCCTTAATATCATACCAGAGATAATCATTTACACTACTAAAAGAAAAATGTTCAGTAAGCTTTATTTGAACAAAGAACAACACATGTGTCTGGTGGCATCCAGAACTGCAGGATTTCAGAGCTGTGGTCAATGGAGAGGGCATCTTTTTTTTCTTCTATACCAAACACAGGAGCCTAGCAGAAAAAGCACCTGCCTGACTGCAGCGGGCCCACACTGCCTTGGACCCCCTTCGAGGAGCTGCTACTGTAAGTGGCTGCCACACAGCTGTTGGTGATTGGTCTAAAGCTGAGTTTCAGTGCATGTTAACACGTAATAAGACACCCTTGCATTTAACACTTAATCAGAACCTTCTCTGACTTCTCACTCTAGTGAGTGTTTATCAATCTCTTCACATAAATTTCTTGAGATGATCCTGTTAGAGCATCAAGTAGTTTCTCCATCAGAAGTGTTATGTGTCTCTTCCTCCTTGTTCACAAAGCCTTCTGCCTTCGGGTTTTCTGGGTGGCTCTGGAAAAAAGATACCACCACAAGGAAATGCGACCTACATGTTACTTGATTGCTCAACACTTGTGATAGTCTTCTCTTGGCTTGTTTAAACTTGTGGAACTCGAGTTGTTTTCATCAAATATTTGACCTGAACTAAATGAATGAATTCTTTTCAGTACAAGAGTGTTATTATCTCTGTCTAATTATCAGAGTTTGACTTCTATTTGGCTTAAATCCAGGAACGCTGAAGTTATTCATTGATTGCATTCCTATCACATTCGTGTAAGGTAAAAAATAAATTGGTAAATATAAAGCCTATATTTACTTACCACATTTATTTGATAAGTAATCAAACAGAAAAACATGCTGCATATTTTCTTAATCAATATGTCCTTGTCATAATAAAGAACTATTAAGTTGTTATGATAAATGTCATAGCATTATTGATAAATTCAGTATATTTAATTTGAAAAAGATAACTTTTCTCTTAAAATAGAATTGGTTCTCTCCTAGAAATCAAAATTAACCCCCTTGAAATTTAATTGAATCACACACAAAATTTAATTTAAAATCTTTCTTGTTATACTTTATCTATTCCTAGGTAGACACGATATGAATCTAATACAGCAAGTATGTCTGTTTAATGATTGATTATTTTGCTGAGCAGATCCTTTTAAGTCTGATATAATTCCATTTGTTGATTCTTGCTGCAACTTTTTGTATACATGTATTGATGTTCTGTTTAGAAAATTCATTCCTATTCCTATATATCTACTAGTGTTTTATCTGCTGAATTTTCCAGTAGGTTTAATGTTTATGTTTAAATATTTCAATCTTTGATCCACTTTAATTTTATTTCACTGTGTGGTGAAGGATAAAGTTCCAGCTTCAATCTTCTGTAAACAGATACTAGTTTTCTTAGTACTAATTGCTGAACAGGCTCTCTTTCCTTCTATATATTCTTTTGGTCCCTTTACTAAAGATGAAATAGCCAGACATGTCTGGGAAAGATTCTAGAACTCTCTTCCATTAATTGATGCATTTTTTTGTTCTACCACCATGCCACTTTCATGACTATTTGTAATATAACTTGAAGGCAGATGTGTTGTGCTTTCTGTTTTGTTTTATTGTTCCAAATTACTTTTACTATTACTGTAGGCCTCTTTTGGTTCCCTATGGATTTAGTATTGTTTTTCTCACTATTGGGATTTTCTCTGTAGAATTTTTACTGGGACTACTTTGACTCTTTATGGCAGTTTTAGGAGTACGGCCATTTTAATAATGTTGATTCTACCTATCTAGGAATAAGGAATGTCTTCACATTTTTCTGACATCCTCTGCTAGTTCCTTTCTCTGAGTACTTTGATTTTTTTTCTTTTACATCCTTGGTTAATTCCTATATATTTCATTTTTCTCAAAACCACTATGAATGATATTGTTTTCATAATTTGCAAGAATGCTAGTAATTTTTGTGTGTGGGATTGTGTCCTACTATATTACTGAAAATGATTACCAATTCTAAGAGTTTTTTGGTGTAATTATTTTGGTTTTATATGTAAAGTATCATGTCATCATTCACATGGCATGTGTGAGGCTGTGACTGAGAAGCCAAAGAGTAAGTGCCTGGGCTGAAAAGCTAGTAAATACCGTCCTCTATGGCAGATTTGGAGGATTTCCAGTGGTTACACTAGCTGCCAGTGCTTCTCTTTTAGGCCAATTCTGTTCAGTCCTTGCAGTTTTTCTTAGATGATCCACATCCTGGATTTTCCAAAATTCTGGGTTGTCCACTTACTCTTTGGCTTCACACTCACAGCTTCACACATTGTTATCTCAGGGGCACACTGTCTGGCTTCCTAGGGCATCTAAAGTATAAGTGGGCTCTTTGCTCTTGATGTGCAATCTGGTTAAAAGCTCCTAACAGCAGCCATGCCACCACCTCAACACTAGACTGCTTTGATATTTCTTTTGTCAGGTTCAACAAACTTAATCTCAGTGTCTAGCAAAGTCTCTAGACATGAGCAAAATGCAGACAAACTTTCTACCAAGCAAAACACACATTGTCTGAACTTCAAAAATCAATGCAGTTCTTCCAGCTGAAATTTCCCAAGCCTTGTGTTTTCCAGCAGAATTTCCATCAGCCTTCTGTTTTCCTGATTTCTGAACAGAATCTTTAATACCAAAGAGCATAAGGCATTCTGGGTCTACTCTTTCAAGTGACATCCAAACTCTTCCCAAAAGCCATTCCCAAAGACTTTTGAATAACTCTACTTTTCTGGTATCAAATTTTGTCTTGATTAGTTTTCTCTCATTGCTGAGACAAAAGGCCTTACATCCAAAATATAAAAAGGAAAGGTTTATTTAGCCTACAGTTTGTGGAGGTTTCAATCCATAATCAGCTGACTCCAAGGCGGTATGGCATGGCAGAGGAGCAACAGTTCATGGTGGTGGAAGATAGCCAAAGCAATAAGAGCAAAAAGGGAGAAGTGCAGAGAGAGGATTCTTTTGGCTCCTTGTACTATATGTAAATCACATCACCTTAGGGTGGGTATAGCAGTTACATTCATAATCCTAGTATTGGACCACAAATCAATCACAAATTCTAGAATCCTGCTCCCATAACTGCATGAGGTTCTGGAGGAACATTTAGATGCATAAAAATTATTTATGGGATAATTTCAATCCTTTTATAGTTACTTCAACAGGGCTTGTGTTCTAGTATGTAAACTATTTTGGAAAAAGTACCATGTGTTGCTTAAAAGATTATATACTCCATTGTAAAAGAGTGCAATACTCTATAAATATATACTAAATTCACATGGTCAACTGTATGGTTCTATTCTGATATTTCTTTATTATTTTTTGTTTAGCTTTCTATCTGTGAAAGTTGGTATTTAAAATTTTCTACCAAGACTGTGCTAGTGTTTATTTAATCTTTTTTTTTTCCATTAGCTTTTGTTTTATGAAGATAGAGACTATTGTATTTGGTGTACAGATGTTTATCAATATTATTTGTTTGTTGGATTGTTTCCTTAACTAGTATGCAGTGACCTTTTTTCCTCTCTTCTAGTTAGTTTGGCACAAAGTTTACCATGTCTGATATTAGAATTTCTACCCCTGTTTTTTTTAGGGGCTTTGGTGATTGATATATTGTTATCCACCTTTAACTTTTAGTCCATGAATATATTTTTGGATTAGACAAGTTTCCTGAATGCAACAGGCATTGAATTCTGTTTTTGATCCAGTCTACAAATATTTATATTTTAATTGGAGAACTGAGACCATTAATATTGAAATATTCCTGAGCTGTGTTGATTATTTAATGTCATTGCTTTCTTTATCTGTTCCTGAATCCTTTCTTGAACTTTTCTTGACACTTTTTGGTGCTGTTTGTCCATCGACTTCAGTCATTTTTTTCGGGGTATTATTTTTAGCTTTTTTTTTCCTTTTTTTTTCCGGTACTGAGGATCGAACTCATGACCGCCTGCTTGCAAGGCAGGTACTTATGCCATTGAGCTAAATCCCCAGCTCCTTTTTCTGTGTTTTTAGCTATGTCAGTTCCATTGTTTCTATTGAGAATATTTTGAAATACTTTCTCAGGATCTGGTTTACCACTGACACAACTTTTGAGATGAACTTTTTCAAGGAAATATTTTGTTTCTCCTTCTACCTTGAAGGACAGATTTCTTGAATAAGTTAATCTGAGTTGGTAGTATCTTACTTTTAGAGCTTGAAACAGCAAGTTCTTCTGGTCTTTTGGATTTGTGTTGATAAGTGCCTTGAGTTTAATTGGTTCTCTTTTGAGACTTTTTGTTTCTCTGTTTTAAAAATTCTGCATTTTTTTGTTGGAAGTCTGGTAATAGAGATATGCCTTGGTGATATTCTTTTTATCATATTTGGTGATCTATAAGCATCTCTTACTCATAATTTAAACTTGTCTTATATACAGAAATTTTTTTCTATGATTTCTGTAAACATGTTATTAAATCCAACTGTGCTATCTTAGAATTTTTCTCCAACTATACATTTCCTTAGATTTCTCTTCTTATGTTCATCTAGTAGTTGCTGGATAGTCCTCTTTCTTTTCTTATTTTCTTTTTTTTTAAATTTGTATTTAAAGAAAGACTAAACAAAATAGAAAATAGGTAGAAATAATATATACATTTAGAGAAAAATAAACAGTAAGAAATCACTAGTTGATGCTTACTTGCTATCCTTTTATAAATAGTTGTTCAAGATACAAAAGTGGAACATATAAAGTGGGAATTCAAACAGGGAAACTGCAAACAGTTCTGTTCAACTGTCCAACAAAAACTTAGTAACGTGGTTGTCAATCCCATACACTTAAACATACATGCAGTTATCCATATCTTCATTTATGTTGAGATTAAACAAACTGAAGCAGGCTAAAGTTATTCTCAACAAAGAGTAATACTATTGCTGGATTTCACATCATGACACTCCGGGGATCAGCACTGGGTACCATAAAGTATATTTTAAAAATTTTATTTAAAGAAAGACTAAACAAAACAGAAAATGGGTAGAAATAATACATACTTTCAAAGAAAAAAGTAAGCAGTAAGAAATCACTAGTTGATGATTACAGATTGTCCTCTCACAAATAGTTATTCAAGATATTAAATTGGAGCATATAAAGTGGGTATTGAAACAGTGAGACTGCAACTAGTTCTGTTCAACTATCCCATACACTTAAATGTACAGGCAATTATCCATGTCTTCAATTATTTTGAGATTGAACAAACCCAAGCAGGCTAATATTCTGAACAAAGAATAGTACTATTGCTGGGTTTCACACTGTGACACTCCAGGATCAGCACTAGGTACTTTAGTGTCTCTTTTTCTTCAAAGTATCTGTTCATTTCATCATGTGTCATAAGATCAGTTCTCATAGACTGTTTAGAGATTCTACATATGCATGAGTCTTAACATGTATTTCTATCCTTTCTATATTAGAGGGAGGAACAAAACAAAGCAAGACAAAACAAAACATATTCCTATAAATACATGAAAAAAAGACATATAAGACCATTGTACAAAGAATTCTACTATAGGTTCTGTGTTGTATCTTATCTTAAATAAAATTGGCTGTATCATCAGACATAGTATAATTGAATATATCAGCACATAACAGTATTAATAAAGACACAACTTTTTATATAGTGTAAAACTTCAAAAACAGGCAGTTATCAAACCAGAATGTGTATCATAGAGTCTTGTCATCTTCCGTGTAGTTGTCTATATTCTCAGGCGATACTATCAATCATATCAATTTTGAATAAAATCTTTTGATTCCAAACAGCAATGAAACAAACCAGATTTAATTAAGATCAGTTATGATAAAACAGTGTAAGTCATACAGGGCTCCAGATTAAGATAATAGGAAATTAAAGATGATTACTGTGCTATATTCTGATGTTTTTGGGATAGCTGTCTGTGCTCTCAAATCTAATGCAAGTAGGCAAATTGGGACAGAATGAAATCTGTCAAAAAATAATAAAATCTATCTAAGCAGAGTGGTGCGAGTAATGTTGGTTTTAAATCCTGATACACTATGAACAATATCTTCTGCCATCTTTTTAAAGACTCTCCCTCCCCTTTCACTTCTCCAGGGTTCACTGAGCATTTTTGGGTCTGACCAAGACCCTTGGTTTTAAATTGGGGGGGGGCAACTGCTATTTACCTAAGTGGTTCCAAACCTTCTCCCTCTTGGACTTGATCTCTAATTGTATTCCTTTACCTATTAAAGCCTTTTTTTCCCAACCTATCTACAAATACTGGTCTAGTTGCCCCTATTACTCTCTGGTTCATGTCACATAGAGCATTGTTTTCTTATATTTGATTTTCAGTCCATGTACTCTTTTTCATGTTAATTATATTTCCTATAAATAGCATCTTGGTGGACCCTGCCTCCTGATCTACTCCAGGTGTGGTTCTTTTTTTTTTTTTAACTTAGTGTATCAAGGCCATCTATATTAGAGATTATAACCAACCTTCTCAGCCTCATTTCTGTTAGGCTCTTTTTTTGCCATCAGTTGTCTGCTTATCTTCTTCATTCTGTTTTTTGCTCCATTCATTGAGGTCTCTCTGCCACTGTTCCTGGAATCCTAGTACTTTTCTCTCTCTCTGTAGAATGCCCTGCATATTCTCTGTAGAATTGGATTGGTGGTCTTGATTTTCCCAAGTTCTTCTTTGTCTTGGAAGCATCTTGTTTCTCCACTAATTTCTAGAGACGGTTTCGCAGGGTATATCAATCTGGGTTGGGGGTTATTTTCTTTCAGAACTTAGAATATTTCACTGCAGGATCTTCTTGACTTGATGGTTTGGGTCAAGAATTCTGCCATTATTCTGATGGGCCTTTCTTTATAGGTTATCTGTTTCTTCTCTCTAACCGAATTTGATATTCTGTTATTATATTGAATTTTTGGTATCTTGACTATTATATGCCTGGGTGTAGTTCTATTTTGGTTGTAGGTGGGCTGGAGTTCTGTATACATCATATATCAGAATATCATTTCCTTTTCCGATGTTTGGGAAATTTTTCTAATTATTTCTGTGAATAGCCTTTGTAGTTCCTTTGTTTGTGCCGCTGCTTCTTCATTCACATTCTTTATTCTCAAGTTGTAGATCATTTTGTTGTCTTCTAGCCTTTGTATTGTTACTGCTTGTTTTCTTGTTATTTTTAAAAAATTGTTGCTTTCATAATCTCACATCACAAAACCGTCTTCCAGTTTGGATAATCTATCCTTAGTTTCTTTCAAGCAGATTTTCCATCTTTCCATAGAGTTTTTAATTTCCTTGGAAACTGTTTCCTGTACTACATATTTTTTTTTTTTTTTTGTCTTTTTCCTTTTTATCGGTACCAGGGACCGAACTCACAACTGCCAGCTTGCAAGGCAGGCGTTTATGCCACTGAGCTAAATCCCCAGCCCTGTTTTTTTTTTTTTTTTTTTTTTTTAATTTTTTTTAAATTTTTTTTGTCTTACATATTTTCTTTATATTCTTCATTAAATGGTTCTCTCCTTTGAGTTCCTCCCTTCTTCCATCTGTGTCTGCCTGAGGAGTGCTTAGCATCTCTTTTATTAATCTTCTTATATCTTGCTTTACTTGACTAAATATTTCACTTTTGAACCCATCTATGAGGTCTCAAATATATCTCTTTATGTCCACTGGTGCTGTGTCTGATATTGCATGTTTGCTGTTCTCATTCTCCTTTGTATTTACCTGTCCTGGGTCAATGTTCTCAGGGTTGGGACCTGGGGACTTTTTGTTATTGCTTTCTCTTCCCATCTTTTTTGTTTCTTCCAGGAAGCCCAGTTTCTTTCTTTCTTGGTTACAATTCTTCTGAAGCATGCTTGCTAGGTGACCCCTCCTACTTCAGTGTGCTAGTGAATTGCCAACAGGGGCAGCATATGCTGGCCCCTCCCCTCCAGATCAGTCAGGTGCTATGGCCTGCACTGTATTACTGTGCACTGCCTCCCCTTGGGGTCAGTCAAACTTATGAGGCTTCACTGGGTTAGTCTGTGCTGCCTCCATAGGGAATTGATTTCAGATAACCTATTGAGTCTCAGCCAGGTCTCATGACCCAGGCCTAGCTCACTCCACCAATCCTGTTCCGGAAGGGAACAACTGACTGAAATCACTGCTGATTCTTGTACTTGCCAGTCCTGCCCAGTCCCAGAGTGTCATCTGCTGTGGGCCCCCTTTCTGTGAAATGGCCCCACTTCCTTCACTCACCACAGGTCGATGCAGGCTCCCCTCCAGCTCAGCTCTCTGTTTGGCTGGCTGATCCCCGACCTCAGTGTGACTGCGCCTCCAGTGAGTCCATGAGGCAGGACCTCCGAAGGCTTGGCAAGTTGCCTGCTGGGGTGGGAGCACTTATCCTTTAGCTGTTCCAATAATAGCACTGGGACTGTATGTTTGACTGGTTCTTCTCATCTTAGTTTCTTCTTGTCACCAGAGAATTTATCTCCTCTCTTCAGAGCTCCCCATGCTGTATTATGTTAAATTCTAAGTTGACTATCTCCACTTCTCTTATTTTCTGATGCCTTCTTTGATATTTCATCACAGTCTACTATTTTGTTTTTAATTTCAGACATTCTTTCTACATAATGGTCATTTCCTCAATTTATGAATTGCATATTTTTTTAAATTTCAGATCATTCTATCTGAAATTTCTTCAAGGATTTCATATTCTTGTTGAATATTTCATTCAAATTTTGAAAATTTTTGGTTAACTCAATCAGTATATAATATCCCTGAAACTCATCATGGACATACTGAGAGAAATTGCCGTTATCTTCTGATCATTTCCTCTTTGAGCTCATTCTATTTACAAGACAAGCTTTTTATAAGGTTCTGTTACCTGGTATTTGTTTTCTTCTCCTTCTTGATACCTTGCTATTTATTGGAAGGATAAAATTGGGAATCTTCTGTCACATGCTTGCTCATACCCCTATGTGTATCTGTACATTTTCCTTTTCTCCTCCTCTTGGTTGAGTAATGCAGGTTGAGGACTGGAAAACTTGTGGTTTATATGGAGATTTTAGCAGGATCACACCTCTCCACAAAATTTTTCAACTTTGTTTGTCTGTGAAAGGGTTGCTGGCCCAGACCAGACACTTTAGCCAGGAAAAGCCTCTGCCGGAATTAGGGAGCTCCTGCCTCCCCCACCACTAGAGATTTACCTGTAACCCTATACCCCCACCCTTGAAAATTACCTCTGGTGCCAAACTAAGACCAACGGGCTACCTGTGCATCCCTAATACCCCCTAGGTTCCACCCCAGGCCGAGGCTACTTATGTGCCACATGTTCCAGGGAGAGATCGCCGGCCCCGCAGTGGAGATGCTGTGCCCCGGGGGGGGGGGTGTCAGAGGGGGTCTCTCCCCGCATTCCCAAAATAAAGGTTACTTATATTTTATACTTCTTATCTTTTCAGCCACCACCGCCAACCAGTCCTTCCCTCTTCCTCCCCTTCTCAAACCTAACAGTCTGGTGCAAGTATTTACTCCAACAGTATCAACTGTTTCAAGTACACAATATCTCTATATAATAGCTTTTGCTGTTATCCTTCCTCCTTGGTCAATCCTCTATGCACATTATGAATATTTATTATTTATGGATTCTGTGCAGTAAAGTAGATTAAATAAAGAGAAGAGAGTGTAGCATGATTGAAGAGAATAGAATATAAGAGACTAAGAGGATTGTAGAAGGGGCCGTGTTAGAAAAAAACTTTGCAGTGGGGTCTAAATCTATTTTAGTCCTTCTAGTTGACTTAAAGCATTAGCTTTGAGACTTCAGAAGATATTTGTTGGTGCAAGGGTGAAATATGAGACCAAGAATGCTTACTTTGTGGTTGAGGAAAGCTATGTGATTGTCAGAACGTGTTGTTAGGGAGGACAAAGAATAGGTAAGATATGGGAGTGCCAAAATCTTAGAATGGGGCATATCAAGGGTTACTACTACAGGTAACAGAAGTGACTGGGAGCTAAGAATGGGAAATGAACACCGGGCAGGAAAAGTTTATACATTTGAAAAGAATAAAGAATTAAGTAATAGAATAGCTTCAGAATTTTGAGGTGAAGAAGTTAAATAGGGAGCTAAGATCAGAGAGAGAACCTAGACATCAAGGCCAATGGAAGAAAAATAGACACAAAAGTAAAAACCTAATAAATGCACAGAAACTGGTATCAAGTTGAGGAGTATTGACAACTATACTGAAAATGACAATGATTCACCACGATATCCATTGTGATTTGATTACTGTTTTTGTAGCTCTACACTATCTACAAAGTTGTATTTCTGTTAATCCTGTTATGTACTAATACATTCAATTATATTTTATCTGATAATATAGCCAATTCTGTTGATGATAATAAGAAACAGCACAGTGACCATGGTAGAACTCCTTATACAGCAGTTTTATATGTCTTTTTAGTTTTATGCGTCTATAGGAAAAAGTTTAGTTCTGTCCTGCTTTGTTCTGTTTCTCCCTCTAAATTAGAAAGGATAAAAATACACGTTAAGACTCATGCTTGAGTTAAACCTATAAACAGTTTATGAGAGCCGATCTCATGACACATGATGAAATGAACATACTTTGAAGGAAAGAAAGGGGCACTGCAGTACCCAGTGCTGATTCTGGAGTGTTATGATGTGAAATCCAACAATACTATTAATCTTTGTTCGGAATGATTTTAATCTTCTAAGTTTTGCTTGGTCTCAACATAAATGAAGATATGAATAAATGCGTACATGCCTAAATGTATAGGATTGACAGCCATAATACTTAGTTTTTGTTGGATGGTTGAACAGAAATGTTTGCAGTCTCCCTGGTTGAATTCCCATTTATATGTTACACTTGTGTATCTTGAAAAACTATTTGTGGGGGGACAATATATATATATATATATATATATATATATATATATATATATACTAGTGATTTATTACTGTTTATTTCTTTTCTTTAAAAGTATGAACTATTTCTGCCCATTTTCTATTTTGTTTTGTCTTTCTTTAAATAAAAAAAATAAGTGCACAGAAGCATAAAATAATATAACATAACCTCACATTAAAAAGATCAATAAATAAACAAGGTCAAACCTATAAGATATTCAATGGGAACACAGATTGAATATTCTAACTAAACAGTGTATGGTGATTCACACATAGCTTCTTAGCCAGAGAATGTGAGCACTCACACCCCAACAGCTCTCTGATCTCTTCACCACAGGACCAAAGTTAACTCACATTCTTCTTTTTCCCAAGATGCAAATATTGCAGTGTTGATTCAGTCTGAGTTCTTGGTTTAGGGATTCCTGTGTCTCCGTTTGAGTATGATGGTGGAATTGGCAGATATATTTATTGGTATAAAATGATAGACCGAACCAGCAGTATTCTTATACTATCAAATAAGCTACGATAGAAACAAGCTAATCACTTACAGTGCAAACTATTAGAGCAAATTTGTAATATATCGTGAGACTCAATTTTCAGTCTTCCTTCAGCCTAGAGAAGAAAGCCACAGTTAAAAGAATCATAGAAGCACACAACTGCTAACCCACAACTAAAGGTGAAAATATAATAATTCTGTAGAATCAATTATCTAAATCTCCGGTTATATATTTAGAACGGGATAACAGAAAACTGGGTATAAAATTTTTACTGAGAAATGAAAATGATAAAATATTGCATAACTAATACAAATATTAGAGGAAACGTGAAAGGGAAACAAATGAAAAGTGAGAAGAAGAAAGAAAAGAAAAATAAAGAAACAATAAGAAACAGAACAAAGAAATGCTATTTGGTCAGCCGGGTGCTGGAACAACTGGGCCTCTGATTTATCTGGGAGTTCTTCATAACATGGCAAATTTATGCCTCAAGAGTAAAAATGGAATCTTAGAAATTTCACAAGGGCTATTATTGTTTTTGCCTCAGTTTATTTCACTAAGTATAAAAGAGGGCACAAACTTAAGAGAAAGTTAAACAGACCTAATATTTTACAAAAAAATAGTAAAGTCATATTTCAAACAAAGTAAAAGCAACTTATCTGCTCATGCATAATACAATCTACTAAAATTATCCTTGTTGCTTTATATTTCTAAAGTAATTCTGTCATGATCTCAATTTCAACACATGCACACACACACACACACACACACACACACACACACACACACAAATATCTACAGACAAAAAATCCAGGCATTCTATTCAATATATCAATTGAGAGTTACAAAAATTATCTATTAGCATTTAACTGTCCCAATTTAGAAACACTCTATGCACAGATAAATACATGTAAGTACTTTTTAGAAATTTTCAAAGGAAGAATACTTAAAGCAAAATACCACACCTCTGTACTACATATTAAACAATAATGCAAGAGTTTCAAGCAATGCAAACACATAAAAAGATGCCTCATTTCCTGAATTGCACAAAATTTATTTAAACAAATAAGTTAATTCCCAGTTGTAGATTTAACACAATGCTAACACACCAAAAGACAGTTTTGCATCTTTCTTTTGTTTAAATTTTTGCAAATTTCTTTATCTGAAGCGTTCATCCTATTATCAACATTCCAAAATTACTAAATCATGCAAAATAATCTTGTTATAATTTAGATCCTTGTAAATTGTTGCTACTTTTTGCAGTCCTGATATTTTCCTGTTTTTTCATTTTTCTCTTTCTTTTTAAAATGTTTTTCTCCTTTTAAAAACCTATTTTTGCTATATACTTATCCACTATATCAAACATTTCAAGATGTTAATTTTGTTTTTACGAGTTTTGCCTATTATATATACATTTTCTACTTCACTGATTTCCTCACTAGCCATTAATATCTTTTTCTCTTTTCATACTGCTTTGCTTTTTAAACTAATATAAAATGATTTCTAGTTTTCATCTCTTGCAAAACACAATTTTAAATCTTTTAGTATCCTTTTATGAAAGACTTTACATTCATTTCGGAAGTTTCATTATAGCATATATTCACTATCTTTAAGCAAAATATTTTTAAATCTTTAACTGGGTTTCTTTTTCTATCCCTAAGTAATTTGAAAGTATATTAGTATTAAAAGGATTTTCCTATTATTTAGTTATAAATGGATATAAATGTATACATTAATTATAATACAGTCTGCATGTAGTGAAATATTTCAGTTTTCTGACCTGTGTCTGATAATTAGGTTTGCTTGCAGGTGGCTACGAGTTACCCCGTGGTGCTGTTGGAGGCCCTCCTTGCGTGTGTCTCTCAGGAGGCCTCTCCGTGAGTGTCTCATCTGTTCTCTCGTCTCTCTTGAGGGCCATTCCTCTGCTTTACTTCCCAGCTGCCTCACTAAGCCCTTTCACCGTGAGGGCTCTGCCCTGGACCTCACCAGGGACGCACTGAGTCTCCTGAAAACCTGAGTGCAACTGAACTCTTCCTCCTTTAAACTGTGGATGTTTGCATTGTGGGTGATGAGAAATCCATCTAATATATATTGAGAAATATTAGTGATTCAATGTATGGTTCATATTGGTAAACATCCTGTACCCTTAAATTTGTGTCACTGTTAGGAAACCTGTGACATTTACATCAGTTGGATGTACTTTTAAATTAATTAATTAATTTACATTTTCTAATAAATTGGAGTCCATTCCTTCATTATTGAGAGGCAAGAATACTAGTATAATTGTGAATTTGTTTTATAGTCTATATTGTATTTGCAGTTGTTTCTTTTTATGTGTTAAAGTTAAGTTGTTGCTTATACAAAAAGACCTGTAAACCTGTTCTCAAAATGAAATTCTAATGTAGAAATGATGCTATGTATTTCTAAACCCATCAAACATCACGATCATTAATTTACTGTATTACATTCAAAAAACAAACTGGGACACAGTATCACTCTACTAAAAAGAAAAAACACATGTAGCATCCAGATTTTTGATTATTTTTAGCAACATGTGATAACTGTAACATATGGCGTACAGCATAGTATTTAGACATACATTAGCAGGTACTTATCAAACCAGGGTAACTAGCATTTACATTACTTACCTTTTTGAATAGCAAAGAAAGGGAGCATAGAAAGCAGTAGAAAATGGGTATTATAACACAGATAGAAGGAATAAGTTTCAATGCTCTTTTGCACAGTGGAGTGACATAGCTCACATCTCAGATTGTAATAGGGCTCTCCAATAAAGTCTACTATATATCTGTATAATACCTGATTTAAAACTGGAGAAATATATAAGGTGAGCCCTTGTAGTGCCACAAAGTAAGGAAATTATTTTTTAAAAAGATAAGACTGTATTAAAGCAACATTGGAGCTAAATTGAAAATGTCTCCTGTGGCCTAAGCTGGGAAAATTGAGAACCAGGCAGTCAAGTACAGACTAGAATTCAAAATATACAAAATACCATTGAGCTCATAGTGAGATGTAAGTAAATGAAGTTATAAATAGACACATTGTGGAAAGGACAGAGTTAGAAGTACTGTATGTAAACACTCCATCTCATGAAAGCAGAATTCTCTTCTCACTTCCCAGGTATGAGCTGCATATAAGGATTTCTTCCAAAGGGCAAAACAGGAGGATTATTTTGGCTTTAACAATTCATCCTGTATCCAACTGGGATAAAGATGATTGGATTTTTATCTTGCTTAATTTTCATTCATTTATTTCTTACTAAGGGCAGACCCTAGAAAGAGAGAATATTCATTTCCACCTGTATGCAAGCAATATGTCTCCTCTTATCACAAATTTCCTGAGTTTATAATTTCTTGAACTCTTCACTGCCACCCCTCTCTGACTTTCAACCCTGCTCTCACTTACTCTCTTTTTTTTCTGCTTGCATGTGGAAGATGAAGGGTAAACTATCCCAACTTTCTCGAAAGTAAAAGTTCTTTTATCCTAAGTTTTCACCTCATAAAAATAATTGTCAGGTATAGTTCAGAATTCTGCAGAATTGCATTAAAATGAATGCAGTCTGAATTATAGGTATATAACTTAGCATTGCTGAAGTAACCTTCAGGTGCACCAGTCATTGACTAGAGATATTGGCTGCTTCTCTTTCTGAAGAATATTTTTTTCATGAAAAGAGTTTTCTTAACCCTTTACCAAAATCCCACTTTCCACTCGCAAGTTTCTCAGCACCAAATCAAGCCTCTCCACATTATTCTGATTTTCTTGTGATCTTGATGAATCTATATTCTTGTCTTAAACATCACTTACAAAATGTCCTATTGGTAAAATCTATGAGCAATTATTCCTGGGAATTGTCTCTTCGCATTCTTCATATGTTCATTGGAATATAAATTAGTGACTGACAATCAGTATAGTTAGCAGTAAATCTTTTCTTTTCTGTGTTCTCCTGAACATCCCTCAAAATCTTACTCTAAGATTTTTAACCTCGAATTGAATTTTAGGTTTGTCATATTTGGGAAATTACTTGATATCTTTGTACTTCAGTTACCTTATTTATTTAGTATTTGATACCGCTTTGAAGGAGTAAAGTAGTAAAAAGATCAAACATTTACCACATTTCCTAATAAAGAGAATATGCTACATCACTGCTAGTTACTACTACTACCAGCACTATTTCTACTAATATAAATTAATTTTTTGAAAAGAAATGGAAAAATAGCATGTAAAGAATAAAACACATCTTAATGGAGTCGAAGTTGGATTGTAGATGTAGTGTGGAACAGATAGCAAATTGTAAATCTGAACAAACTCAAAAGCAAGAATAATTTTAGTTTTATTGCTAGGGTAGTGTGGTTGAAGACTTTTAGAAGTATTTATCAATTATTTAGAGTGAGAATATCTGTCTCACAAGTGAGTACTCATCAAAGATATGTTTCAGTGAACACCGTCAGTGAGAGCAGAGAGCTTGACAGATTCTATCAGTGAGATCCAGTGCCTCTCCCTGCCAATCCAGTGCCACCTCAGTAAGTCCAGATACAGACTGACCATTAGGATAAACATGGGTCCAACTCAGGGACTCAGCAACGTGATGTCTGCTTACCAATGCTGACCAGTGAACAGCATGGTTTATAGCAGGTACCCGTCGTGAAACACTGATAACAACCCCTTTCAGCAGCGGTCAAGCTGGAGACCTGGTGGCAGGTTGATCACATTGGGGACTAAGACACAGTGACACTTTCAAAGAACCATATCATTGAACAGACATAGAAGTAAATATGTATTCACCTTTCCTTTCGTGGTACATCTGCTAAGGTTACTTCATCCATACACTTACTAAATATTGGTCATTAAAATATCCTAAAGTCACTGTTTTTGGTTTAAAACTCATTTAATATCAGTCCCACTGGGAAAACCCCAAAGAAAAATCTTGCATAAGCTTGTGGATATTCTTTTTACTTTATATCCCCCATACAATGGTGAAATGGCCTAAAAAACAATGGGAAAGACTGCAGAACTGCAGAATAAGAAGCAAATCTGTGGGGAAAAAAAAAAGGTTAAGTAGATATTTTTACTTAACAACTAATATATAGTGCTACCTATACTGTAGTCATAACATGGATTTGAGAGTGTGACTCACAGCTAAACGTAAACGTATGTCGTGATAGAAGGGAGTCTTTCACTGATGACAGCTTTGGTCTCCTGAATTTCACATTCCTTCCCAACTCTCCTGCCTCACTGACTCTGGGTTTGTCCCTACATATTGGTGGCTAGTGACATTAAAATCAGGGTCTTTGTGCACATTTTAATAGATTTTTCTTCCTTCCCCAGGTTTCATAAACTTCATGGCTGATCTTATCTAATTACATTGCTGTCATTTCCATTTATACATACAGTAACTGAAATTAAATTCTCTAAGGAAGATCTCTTTCTCCAATGGAAATAGTTTGATATTTCAAAGCTATACTCTTCTTCCCTTTTTCTCTAAAATATACTTTTGCTCTGATTCCATTTTCAAATATACAAGTGCTTACAACCATTGTTTTAGCCCTTTTCTTTTTGAAAGAATGAGCGCACCAAAATTTTGTCTTATCTGTTTTTTAGTGTTGGCCGCTAGGCTGTATGCTCTGCCTTACAGTCAAAACAAGCTCCCGTAGAGGAACTTCTAATGTGTGAGTATGTTATCATAGCAGAGATTAAGGAATGACACTGCCAGAATTTTTAGTAAGCGTTGTCAAAAAAAAAAAGGTGAATAAAGAAACAATGTGAGGAATAATGGTTGAGATTTCTAATTACACTGAGCCTGACAGAACCCGAATGAGGTGGCTGTGGGGGGAAGAAAATAAAAAGGACAACGTTGTATTTTGTGTATACAGCTCCCCATGATGGGTGCAATCCTATGCCGTAAGCATAATACTCAAAATTAAAGAAAAAAAAAGAACTATCAAGTTACTGCTTGGTTTTGTTTTCCCTAATATTGTTTTATTAACATATCAGTTTCTATTAAAGGAGACTTTAAATAATCTTTATACGAAATATTAGAGGACATTGTTTTAAAACTACTTAATTTTTCTCAATTCCAATTTTTATTAAAGGTCATTAAAGGATTCATTTTTGTCCAAAAATTTGCCTTCAAAGCCAAGAAAATGTTTTCTTCATCTCTTCCTTTCTTTATTTCCTGTACTTTTTCTTGCTTTTACCTTTTAAAAAATTCTATATGTGCATGTAGCTTTGAAGACCAATGGCTTTTGAAGTATTTTTGAGAGTCTTATTTGAATGATGTACAGGTGGTATTCAATTTACAATGGTTCAAATGTGTGTGTTTGTTTTACTATGGGATTACTGGGCTGTAAAATTAATTTTTTACTTGTAGTACTAAGAAATGTCTACAATGTACATCTTGCATTATATTGATTAAATTATGCAATGTTTTAAAAGTAATTGGTTCAATGGGAAATATTTTTGAGCATATATGTGTGTACTTTACCAGTCAAATATGTAATTTCAAAACTATTTAATGAGAAAAAATACTATAGAGAACACAAAACTGAACAGAACAAAAATAAAATTCTCAATAAGAAAATATTTCACACCAGTGGAAATTTCACATCAGTACATGTTAACAGTATTAATGTGCTGAAATTGATTGGACATTATGATAATAATTAAAGCAGTTATAATTCTGCATATTATTGTTCGTGTATAAAACATATATATGAATAAACCTTTAGTAAATTAGCCTGAACTATTGACAAATATAAATATCTCATCAAAATAAGTTTTTTGGTACTGTGAACTGAACTCACAACCTTGCACTTGCCAAGCAGGCGCGTATGCCACTGAGCTAAATCCCCGGCCGCAGAATAAGTTTTTTAGTCTTAAAATATTAAGCAAAATATTCTTATCACCTAAAGAAATGTTCTTGAATCATGCACACTTACAGAGCATGTGTCATTTTTGGAGCATTATTGACTTATCTGATGGCCCTGATGGGAAGTCTGTGTTGTTACAATGTCTCATACATTTATTTTTAATTTGAGCAGCAATATCAATATTATTAAAGAGAAAGGAATTATATCATGCACTGGGCGAGATAGTTTGTATATATAAAAGCATTTTATCAGCATTATGACTCTGTAACAGTAATGTTTTTATCATAACTGGAAAAAGTGGTGATAAACTGATTTTCTCAGACATTCTACCAAAGAGTAACAGAATGTCTTCAACCTTTCAAGATTTAATTATTTCATACTATTTTATTTAAAGACATTCAACATCACATACAGGGAAATATTTAATCTGTATATTTAGATCATACTGCTGTCTGTTTAAATTTTGTACAGCTCTGAGGCTCAATGTCTATCACTTAGGACATAACTATCAAAATTGGGATGCCTTGCTTATGAAGCAGCACAGTTTAAAACCATTAGCTGATACTTTTACATTTTGTTTTCTTATCAAATAACAGAGCTCTGAATACATTACATCATAAAGAGAGTTACCATAAGATTCTCTGGCAATAATACTCTGAATGTAGATTATAGAGGTGCCTCAAATTTTAATTTTTAACTGTTAGAAATTTACATACTTGAGTTGAGGGTAATACTGAGAGAAAATACAAGAGAAAGGTGGAAAAATAGATTGAACCTCTCAGATAAGTCTTTAATATATTTATGTAAATTTCTCCAGTGAAATAATCCTCACTTATAAAAAAGTAAGCTATTTTATATATAAAATTAATAAGAAAGGAGAAATGATTTTTAATTAGTAGAATCAAAATAAATCTAATAGAAAAATGCATATCTTAATTTTAAATAGTAACTTTTCAACTGCAAGGTTGAAAATAGAATTTCTTCTTGTGTCCACTAGAGGGTAGTACTGTAACATTATAACATTTGAATAAGTCTGGTATTTTAACTTTTAACGATTTTAAAAAATTTTTCATAATTTATTAGTGCATTTGTGTGTATATAATATTTAAATTCCTTGTGGAAAGTTTATACACATACATGGAAGATAGATGCTTCAAATTTCATTTTTTTCTGAAATTAAAAAATTAATTTTATACACTTGATGCACTGCTCACATATAATTTATACAAAGGTTTCTTATGTATTATTGATTGGATTGGAAATAATAAAATATTAAATGAAGTATAAATGCTTTTAGATGTTATGAAAGAACTCCTCTGGAAAGACATTATCTCATAGTGTCTAAAAATCTTAAATTGCAGAGTTAATGCCATACAATTTTATCAAGGTCAAAACTTAAAAAGAAAGATTTTACAAGTTAGAGCAAATTTTCCTTTTGCTAGAAGTCTTGCATTCTAGCCTAGAATATTTGAGAGGCAGGACATAATGCTTGTGGTTCCTCAAAGATAAAGAGAAAAATTAAGTATCCCCTCTATATAAAGCTGTGAGACCTAATAAGTATAAAGAAATTACTTAGCTTTAATAATACTGAACAATACAGGATTCTTTTAAATTTATTGTTGACTGAGAAAGAATATATGCCATGGGGATATGTAACTGCAATCCAGCCATGAGGGCAGTTTTCAGTGTGACATAATGATACCTGCATATGTCAAAAATCTCATGAGGAAATTCAACATAGAGCACACTTTCGTACAGACTCAAATTCAAATTCTTCTGTAGAATCTAATGTAACGCATACCTCAAAATTTTCTGACATTAAAAGGATTAAAATATTATCTCAATAAAAAGCAATAAATGCAATGCTACAAAAGAAGACACTAAGTGGAAATCCTGGAAAACAAAATCAGGACAATTTATTCTTAAACACAAACAGACTTCAGAATATAAGATATCCAAATTTAGTAATTTTTTATCCAAATATTGCTTAATCTTAGTATCCCAGTTTTTTTTTCTATAATCTTACAGAAAAACAGATGCTACTTTAGGAGTGTCAGTGGTTATTAAACGTAACTTCAAAAAAAAACAGGCATGTGGTAAGGGGAACTTAGGTGTTTCTATTGTTAAGTTCTTGGAAAATATGATTTGTAATAAACATGAAAAGAGCACAGAAATAATAAATATTGACCTGGAAAGTTTGAAAAATCTAAGAAAATTTAATTAAAAAAGATCTATAATAAAAAAAAAAAAAACAAGAGCTCAGGGGTTAGATCAAACAAACAAACAAAGAAGCAAAACGTCCTCAATGATAAATCAGTAAATATGAAGATTACTTTAAAACAATCTTGAAGATAAATTTTTAAAATTTATACAGAATAAAGTACAGTGAGAAAAAATAAATAAACTTTAAAGTGGATTAAGACACCTAAAAGATAGAGTAATTATTAATTAGTATCCAATGTGTCAGTATAACTAATATGCAGTAATAATAAGAACGAGAAAACTGTATTTAGTTGGATAAGAATCTACAATGAAACTCCAGTAGCATAAATATTTTCGTAATGGGTATTCAACACTAGAACATCTTATTTAGACAAGTCATATTAATCTCTGAAGCACTGAAATGAGGTCCAATAAAGACTTCAAAGTGACAAGGAAAGCTTGCGTGAGGAACAGAAATGAGAATGCCAACTGACTTTTTAATAGCAAGAATAGAAGCAGAATTATGAGAATTGTGGCTCCGATTAACTCAGAAGACAATATTGTAAACAGGAATTATAGAGCAGGGTTTAAATTTGGGACCAGCGAGAGAGTTGTCAGGGAGAAAATGGGGGGAAAAAGAAAAGACACAGTAAGGCCAGAGCCTTATTAGGAGGACAGAGAAACCTTCCCGGGGAGTGCGGTAGCTACAGGGTGGCTGGTGCCTGGCTGATGTGCGGGAAGTCAGCACCCTCCAGCCCAAAGAAGAAGGCTGTAGCTGTTTTTATCCCTGGTACCTGAGCATGATGGACTCTGGGCTTGGAGCTTCTGACCTCTGCTCCCTCCAGAAAACAGCACCGCACTTCTTGTGCACCAAGGCTGGCGGGGGTGGGCAATTTCCCCCATGAAGTCATTGGATTGTAATCAGATTATAGCACAGGTATCTGTGAGTCTATGCTGATACCAAGAAATGGTAGAGGAAATAAATCAATGAGGAAAAAGGGGCCAGTCTTTCTGTTAACAAATTCCAGAACAGTGTGTGTAAATGCTCCCCTTCCAGGAGGTGCAGCTAATCCACTTCCTTGACATTGCACGTCGTTTAAAGATTCTTCAGGTGGAAGGATCCAGTTCGTTGGGAGTGGAGAGTGACAGAGCAGACCTGCTAGTTTATTATAGCTCTGAGTGAAACCGCACTGTTGTAAGATCAGCATGAAGGGTTCCTATGCTGGAGCCTCAAAAGGCTGATATTGGGTGTGGTGTGCTGAACTGCACAGTGCAGTGTTTTATGAGTTGCTAATCTGAATAATTTTATAGGTGCCCGGCAGATGCAGGCCCTGGTTTGATTGACAGGTCATAGTGGTCTGGCATGTGAGAAGCTGTTCAGGAAATGGGTACTGCTGAGCACTTTAAGAAGGCAAACTTTTGGGCATCTTGGAAG
Source organism: Cavia porcellus (assembly GCF_034190915.1). Classification (NCBI taxonomy): domain Eukaryota; kingdom Metazoa; phylum Chordata; class Mammalia; order Rodentia; family Caviidae; genus Cavia; species Cavia porcellus. Next base: position 39,881,528 of record NW_026947513.1, on the reverse strand, counting down.
GCTCTCATAGTTGGGTCATGAAAACATTAAAATGTGGTCTTCAATGTATGCAATCGATACATGTGCATATACATACATTATATGCAATATTCCGGATACAATGCAAAGAAAAGGGCATTTTGCTTTTGTGGTGTAGTTTCTCAAAACTCCTAGCCAATCCAATCATCAAAGACATGTGATAAAATCCCCAATTCAGGATGTTCTCCAAAAAAACCCCATAAATAATCTTTCAGAACTGTCAATACCATGTAAAACAAATATGGAAGAAAAAAACATTCACAATTTAGAAGAGACTAAGATGTGATTAAGACCAAATTTAATGATGATTGGATCTTGGAACAGGAAAATAGCATTAGTAGAAAGGCCATGGACACTTGAATAATCTCTATTTTTATTTATCAGTAATATGACTGTATTAATTTCTTAGTGTTAAAATGTCTCATGGTGTATATTATAATATGAATGTTTATGACTAAAAAAGTTTACATGCTGAAATCTTTGCAAGGTGATCACACCAGCTGGTGAGGACCTTGTATAATAAGCAACAGGGTGAGGCCCTCACTGATGGAATTAGTGCACTTACACAAGTGATTCAGGCAGGACGCTTTATGTTTTCCATCATGTGAGCACACGACAAAGGAGCTGCCTGTGAATGATTGTATGGGCTGAAGTTTCACGATGGGTATCCTTCCACATTTATCTTAGACTGCACAGTCTATTTTCTGTGAGAAATAAATTTCCTTTTAATAAGCCTCCTAGCACATGGCATTTTTTAAAAAAATAGCAATCTGAAGTAACTAAGACCACATTTAAGATGGCAAAAGATGAAAATTTTGAAGAATATACAGGAATGCTCTCTATTATAGTGTGATTTTTCTGAAAATCTAAAATTATTTCAAAATTAAAAGTTCATAAGACATCAAGTATGAAAGACTTCTAGTGCGAAACAAATGAGTACTGGAAATTATTATCAGCAAAGTGTTAGGAAATGAAATGAAAGAAAATTAATATATGTACAAAACTAAGAAAATGTTGGCACACAAAACTATCATAACAATGCTCTAATCTTTGAATTAAAATTGTATGTAAAGTAAAATACTGATATTAACCTCTTACTGCTCAAGTGTGGGTAAAAACACCCAAGCAGTGCGGTAAAGACACTGTTTAATCAAAAATAACCACACATGAGTACAACTAAATTAAAGAGATAAAAATGACATGAGGATATAGGCTCGAAATTACAATATGAGAAATATAATGAGAAAATAAACCATTTCTTTCAACAAATCTTCTTTATTACCTAGTTATAAACCTTACTTTTTTGAATCACTTTTAAACATGGAACAAAGGCAGATTCAAGTTCATGTTCTCTTAGAAATTTCAAGCAACTTGAAAGAATTGTCAATTAAATCAGTAAGTAAACTGTGCGATATGCCACAACACAAAAAATGCACGGAAAAAGGTATGTAAAAGAAAGTGCACACGTAATGGAAGAGATGGACGGTGGTGGGTACTGGTTTCAACAGTGTGACAGGATGAACTCTGAGATGGAAACATTTGAGGATAGATAAGGGGGAGATATAAAAACCAGCCATGTGCTCATGGAGGCAGAGGAAGTGTGAGCTGTTGAAGCAGGTGGTACAGCATTGCAAAACTGCTAACATGGCTGTTTGCCTGTAATGTAGAAACACTCACAAATAGGTAAGTGGGCCTGCACTGGCTTAAACAGAGGAATGGGAAGTAAAGTAAGCCGCCGAGTACATAGCAAGCCCGCATAGACGGGACCTTGCAATCGTGGAAGGCTTGTGGGTTTTGGTTATGAATGTGCAGGATTACACTGAAGATGTATAAACATAGAACATATTCACATTTCATTTAAGTGAAAATTTCTATTAGGCTGAAGTAACTCTGGAGGTAACAATCCATGGTTGCCATTTTATTCTCTATTGTAGTCTTTGAAGCACAAACACATTTAATTTTATGAAACCTAGTTGTTGCTTTACAATTCACGTGCTGGCACTACCTCAAGGATATTTTGCCTGCACCAAGATCAGTAATATTTAATGCCTAGTTTTGCTACTATTTTAGCTTTTCCTCTTGCGTGCAGTTCTATGATGCATTTCAAAATTTTATTTTTTCTAAGTTATTTTTAATTGACAAACATTGCATGCATCTATTATGGACAAGATTATGATTTTAAATATGTATGCACTGTAGATGGATACATCAGGATGATTGGTGCATGTTTTACTTAAAATGTTTTGTAGCAAGAACATTTGAATCTAATTTCAGCAGTTTTCCAAAATCCTGTGCATCACCATCCATTAGGTCTCCTGAATTCTTTATCCTAATGAAAGATCTGTAGCCTTTGATCAGCTTATCTGGATCACCCTCTCGTCACACAGATCAAAAGCTTCAAGGATAGTCTCCTTTTCCAAGATTGGTTTGGCTACAATGAGGGCTTTACCCTTCCCTATCAATTTCTTCCCTATACTGAACACAAATTCTGTGCAATTTTAAACAGATCATGTAAGCACATACCTATGTCATGCTACCCTTCTTATAGGTAAGAATTAAAGCTTTCACCGTTAAATATACGAGATAGAGTTTTACTGGTATGTTCCTTATTGAATCGAGGGATTTTCCACTACTAATTGTTGACGTTTTGTTTTTTGTTGTTGCTTTTTGAGAGAGGGTCTCCCTATATAATTCAGGCAGGCCTTGAACTTACTACATAGACAAGGTTGGTCTCAAAGTCACTGCAGGCTTCCTGTCTCAGCCTCCTGAGGGCTGGGACTACAGACATGAGCTATAACACGCAGTTTGCTGAGTTGTTACCATGAATGAGTGTTGGGTTTTGTCACCTTTTTGTTATTGTTGTGTCTGCTGGATGATCAAGTGGATTAATTTCTGTATCATGTTTTTCATTAATTTATTTTAAACATGAAATCAATCTTACTTTACCAGAAAAGAATGCTCTTGGCCATAATGTACCACTTTTTATATTATTAGACTCAATATTCAACTATTTTAAGTCATCTTTGCCTGTATGAATGAAAACATATTCTGTAGCTATCTGTCTGTGTGTTATCTACCTCAGGCTTAGTTCCATGTCTTATTGTCCTCAAATGGTAGATTTTTACTATATTTTCTCAAAAATAATTTAAAACTCGATATTTTCCTTCTTTAAATATTGGTAGAATTCAGCAGTATTTGTTTCTAGGTCCGTTTTATTACAAGGAGAAAAAGGAACAAAAAGAAAAAAAAAACAAAACAAAATTTCAAAACATGTGAATGAGGGGGTAACAATGTACATACACTGCACATTGCCATCCCCAAATCATTCACCCAGAGCACTAGAGAGCTGCATTCAATTCTCCCAACAAGGCCAGCACAAATCTTTCTCTTCGGTGAACTCAGAGAAATCGGTACCATGACTATCTTAACTATTTTTTATTTTTTCTTTTTCTCTGTACCGGGGATGGAACTCATGACCGCCTGCTTGCAAGACAGGTGCTTATGCCGCTGAGCTAAATCCCCAGCCTATCTTAACTATTTTATATTCACATACATACACATATACATATACAGATTCATATTCATACATATATACATAGGTTGTTTCTTTCAGCTTCTCACACTAAGACAATATGATGCTTATACGTGGGTGTCTTTTTTATTTTACTAATAAGTATGGTCTCAAGTTGCATCCATTTACCTATAGAATTCTTCAGTCTATATTACTTTATGGCTCAGTAATATTCCATTATATAAACATACCACATGATTTTTATCCATTCCTCAGTTAATGTCCGGTTAGATTGTTTTCAAGATCTGGCCATTACAAATTGTTTTCAGCAGTAAAATTATTTACCTAGGAAAATATTTGTGATAAAATTTTACTCATTCATTTCATTTTTGAGGAGCCTATTTCCAATTATAGTAATTCCCTGACTTAGAAACATTTGCGAATTTTCACAGATAGGAAAACGGTTAAGGTAGGAATTAAGAACATTCTTAGACGTGAACAAATTGTGGAGATAGCTGGTGATCTTTACGTTCCAGCACTTCACATGTGTGCCACATCCGTCCCTCCATCTCCAATCGTGGTGATCCACCGGCCTCACCGTCTCCTGCTGTTCCTCCCTGAGCCACTACAGTAAGGTCACCGTGAAAATAAAGTATATTATTTATAGGATTTGCATGGGTGCACTTGGGGTTTTATGCTTTATATTATACGTTTGTGTCAAAATGTATAAGACTCACTTTGTTGGATTTATGAATTACCACATTATAACTGTGATCACACTGACATTATTCTTAAACTAATTGTAGCATAATTTCCTGTTTTCTTCTTTGCACGATTATCATTCTATGTTTTATATATTTTATATCCATACTGTTAGGAAATCAACAGAACTGCTTTATGCTACTTTTTACATTAATAATTTCTAAATAACAGTCAATATGGAAATAGTTTTATTTCATTATTCACAGTGGTATTCATACAAAACTGGTAATTTTAAATAATATAGGGAAGGAATCTGGAAACAGCCCTATTTTGTTGTTTTTTGGTTTGTTGATCTACTTAGTTTTGTTTTGTTTTGTGTTTATTAGTGTACCTAGTAGCTAACTTGGGAGACTTCCACAAAATAGCTTCTTCTAAAATATGATGTTATGATACTGAACATCCCTCTGCTCATTTATTTATATTTCTTTGCATTTATTCATTTATTTAGTTTCTGACCTGGTTTTATGGTATAATCCCTATATTAACATTTTTGTGACCAGCCAACCAGCGACACAATTCAGAACTGTGTAACTTAGATAGAGAATCTGGAGGGTTTTACTTGGAATTTTAGACTGACGAAAGTAGAAAATACATCTCTATTGGCTTACCACACTATACTGTGACAACTTATTTTTCCAAGGTTAGAAACTGACTGCACTTGGGTTAAATGTATCTTACTATTCTTTATTTTTCTGTGTTTCCTAAATTTATTTTTTTTTACTTTCTTTAGAATTAGTTGTGTAATTTTGTAATTTCGTTTATTTTCCATATGATTTTTAAAAATAACTATTTATTTTGGTCTTTTTTTTACTTGGTCTAGGGATTAACCAAGACGTTTAATCTAGGTTTTCTTTTTGTTACACCTCCTCGCTGTCACATTAGACACAGTGATAGACTTCCATTTCTCACTTCTCTGTATCTGTCCTCTCATCTGGTAGCCTGTTTCTAAAATGTGCCTTGTTTCTGAATGTTTCTGGGGTGTGAATCACTGTCTCCCCTTCTGGAGGTGGATTCAAGACTCTTCCCACTTAAAACAAAGAAGTGAACAAAATGAGCAAATCACACTGGTAAATTTTATTGGAGAAACAATAAAATGAAGAGTAGGAGGGAGACTGACTCTGCAGACGTGGCTTGGACAAAGTAAACAGAAAAAGAGGAGGAAGGAAAGATTAAAGCACATCCCGCATCTGAAACACAGTGTGGGGTAGCGTGGAGAGTAACGACAGCCCCAGTTTGTGAAGGATGCCTTTCTTTTATACTGTCCAAATCTCAAGGAGACCTGTGAGAATCTCTACATCTGTCCTGTCAAGCTGTACCAGGATCCCACAACCCAGGCCGACTTCAGGTCTGGGCATCCTGTTGACCCTGCTCCAGTTCTTCTGAGAAGTCCATGTGCGGGTTCTGGGAGCTGCAAGGTTCCTGTGTCCAGAATCTTTTAGTAAACAGGTCATGCCCACTTTTCCAGCTAGCTTCGCCCTGCCCTAATCTCCTGTCTCAGTACTATTGTGTCAAATATTTTTATTGCTTCAGTTTGCATTCCTCTTATTTCACAAGCATTTGTGTGTCTTAAACTGTTTTTTAAAACCTTTTTCTTTAAAACATTCTTGTTAATTCTCTGCAAAATCAGCGTAGTCAAATTTGTATGACACCACATGCTTTTCCATATTCCTAATTATTTAAAAATACCTTAGAGGCATAACATGAAAGCCACTCAGCAAATTCAATCAAAATGTTATGATCTCTACAACACTTTACCCCTGGTTTTATGTACTATCACTCGCAATGATTATTTCATGTCTATTTCTTTTTATGTTACTCTCTTTTTCTAGAAGGCTCAATCCAACCACAAATACTCCTAAATTCTATTTTTTTTAAAAAAAATTGACTTTTATTGCCAGTATTTTACTGTAAAAGTAAAATACTGCACATCTAAGTGATAATAAATAGATCATAATTGGAAAAGGTATTGGAAATTTATTGAAATATTTTTTGCAAGGATAGCAAAAAAGCATCTGAGAGCAAACTAGACATTGTTTTATAAAATAAAATATTTTCTGAACTATTAGTTTATCATTTAGTCTCATTCATTAAACTCTCTCCTTGACACAAAACTGCAGTGTATAAAAGGCTAGAAAGAAAATGGCATTTATAGTACTATAGAAATAAATGTAGATAATTTTGTTTTCCCTTACTTAAACTGCCTGTTTAAAAAAAAAAGGAATAACTGAAAGTTGTTCTTTAGCTTTATGCATTTATAACCTGTACTAGAGCTGTGATTGCACTGCCACAGGAAGAATGGACTGAATTCCACACATATATCACGGAATCTCACCAAAACACAATTTGTTTTGGTATTGTGCATTCTCTTCAAAGTTTATGTGTGTCACTGACGTTGTTACTTATTAATTGTCTATAGTCACAGTATCAGCTCTCTAGTCAATAGAGGTTATTGCTATGTAATAATCAATGTCGTAAACTTGATTTAGAACATCATTTTCTCTTTCCCGATTAATATTGGCTCTCTGTAGGCTAATCAAGCATTTGGATTATCTGCTTTTGTTTTGTAATCAATGACTCTGCAAACCTGGACTGAAAAAAAAAAAAAAAAAAGATAATGCTCATACAGAAATTCTTATGTGATGTGGGATAAAAGTGGTCTCACCTACAAAACGTGTTCCTTTGTGGGTGTGGGTGTGGTGGATTAAAAACTGGTGGTCAACTTGTAATACCAGCTGAACTAAATCAACGTAATGCTGAGCATCTGTGGTCCACCTGAGGACTGCTGCCAGCTTAGACAGGAGACCAGAGAGGAAGAGTAGCATTGTGGGTTCTAATTGTTGTGTGGTGGTATTGGTTCTCCTGTTGCCACTAGATCTCCTGGAGGAGCTTGTCAGCTTCTTTCCTGATAGGAACTTGGCTGTTATCATCAGAGGAGCTCGGGGCCTTGTTGTTGCTTAGAATGGCTGTGGTCACTTTGCAGGACGTTTCGTCTTAACTGCTTCCTGACTTCAGAGGGAAAGTGTGTGCTGTTCAGTTTCCAGGAAAAGCTTGTCACGCTGGCTTCCTGATATGAACTCAGCTGTTCTTATCATCAAAGGAGCTCAGGACCTCACTGTCTCTGAGGATGGCTGTGGTACTTTTCAGGGGAGCCCTGGTCCTTATTTTGACACTTCTTGACTCCAGTGCCAAATCCTCAACCCAGCAGCATAGCTGCTTCACCCTGCTGGCATAGGCTTTCTAGCTTCCATCACTCACTTTTAGACCTTCCCAGGGCAGATCCATGAGCCAGACTTGCATGAGTCTTTGTTGTGGGCTCCAGGCCTCCAGGTTGACTCGTGAGGGCCAATGTCCTGGGCTCTAGGTCTTCAGCTGGACTCATGTAGGACATTGCTGTGGCATCCAGGCCCTTGACTGGATTCTCTTGGTCATGAGTGTGTGGGTAGATTTCCTGCACTTTCTTTGTATTGAACTCCTTGGGTGATTATTGTAAATAATACTGTAAATTATGTGCCCTTATTTAATTTTTCTCCTTGCGACCTCTGAGTACAACCGTGTGTGTGTGTGTGTGTGTGTGTGTGTGTGTGTGTGCGTGTGTGTGCGTGTGTGTATGTGTGTGTGTGTGTATGTGTGTGTGTGTGTACTTTTCACTATTGGTCCCTCTTTTTGCTTTCCAGTGGCTCATCTCAGGTAGTCTTACTTTGAGACTTTTGGCAAGAAGCTTCTTTGGAGGACATGTTTAATTAACCCAAGTTGACTGTCCTAATTTGAAATCTACTTCTGAGTTAGGGATTCACACTACTTTAACAGGACCAATCTTGCAGTCCCCAATCTTTCTGTGGCTTCCTCCCACCAGGCTGACCATCAGTGTAGTACATGTGAGGATGTTCTCTGAGGGACTCACAGAAGTTTCTTGAATATAATTTTTGTAAATTTCTTGAATGACTATGCTGGTTTTTAAACTCTCAAAATGAATACCATGTGGGATTGTAATTTTATAGTGGATTTCATAATAATGTGAGAAATATGATAAATGTTAGGATCACCAAAGAAAGTAAAAGGGGCTGACAAATGTACAAACTTACATCATTATTTCTAGGCCTCTGTAAGCACATCCTGTAATTTTAGAATAGAACAATTTGTTATATTTTGGTTGTTAATAGTGTCTACTAATGTGACTTTCATATTTCTAATATTCAAGAAAATTATTGAATAAATGCAATGTTCAATTTTATTATTTTTATTTTTATTATTGTTTTTTGAGGCAGAGTCTTGCTGTGTATCTTAGGCTGGCCTTGAACTTCCTAGGTAGCCCAGGTGGCACTCAAACTTGTGATAGTCCTCCTGCCTCGGTCTCTAAATTGCTCATACTATAAGCATGTGCCACAATAGTTGGTTTTATTATAATTTAAATTCTTTATTTTGAAGTAGTCATATCTATATTATCACTTAGTTTCAAGTATATAAAGTATATCTTCTTTATTAACTAAAAGTATTCAATTAAATCATTGGGAATTTGAAAATTGATAAATTTATGCTAAAATATCATGTATCCTTGGCATGCATTGGTGAAGAATGATAAGGTTCCAAAATTTTTAAACATTGGGACAAATGAAACTTTTTTTACTATGGATTTTTCAAGTTTCTTTAAAGTTTCTAAATATTAGGTTTTTTCCCTTGTAAAATACGTGATAATTTGCAAGAATTAAGGGAACAGTATGTAAAAACAGTTACTGCAACATTCTCTATACTATGAGCACTCTCAATGTTAGGTAATAGATCAATACTAATTCTTAAAATGATATGATTAATACAGATATCCACATTCTCTTTTACTTTGTTATTAGGATAATATTGCATGGGCAAATTTCTTTGCCTTACCTAAAAATAGGATTAAAAACAATTTAGACATAAATTAAATAAAAATGGTAGAAATAGCCAGAGATAGAAAGCTGTGTTATAAAAGCAGGTAAAAAAAATCAGACAAATTCTTACATATTTGATGGTACACAGTATATTATAACAATACTAAGAAAAAAGGAACATGTGTAATTTCTAATAGAAGATTAAAGTAATAAAATTCAAAGAAATGTTTATGAATATACAGGATAAACATGTATAGTTAATGTCACCCAAGGAAATAATAATTCAACGTGAGGCAGATATGAATCTGAGAATGCGTATCAGGAATAATCATAAGTTCTTTCAAATGTGATCATTATGGTAAAAACGAGAGTGAGTACAGCACACACTAGGAGTGATGCTGTCTGGTTTTGTTCAGTCTTCTTGTTAAGAGTTAAATGCATATTATGAATTCATAATTTAACATACATAAAGTATTGTTGGAAAGCAATAGTACCCATGTTCATTGTATTGCCTACACTTACACTAGAACGGCAGAACTGAGTTACTGAGCTAGGGAACACAATTTCCCAGCCCTAAAATATTTAGTACTGTAACCTTCAAAGTTTTAACTTTAGTAAGCTAATTAGGAATTTTATTGACAAAGCCATATTGCCTGCTTATTTAGTTTTATATCCTTATATTTAAATTATATATTGTAACTTTTATATGTGTATCTAGTTCTTATTATAAGGAAATCATGCACTTATAGTATGAAGGGTTGCTGTTTTTCAAGCTTTTCACATGTATACTTTTAACTTCTTATATAATTGTTTTCTTAAGTAATGAAATATACTCTGAAATAAATAAGTCTTTTAAGAAAAATGTTACAAATTTATAAATAAAATGTAAATCTCTGTACATAATGTACATGTCAAAATATTGTTAAAAGCCAGGCAGTCATGGTGGCACGTAACTATAATCCCAGCATGAAGAGGCTGAGGCAGGGGGAATCTTTGCAAGTTCAAGGCTAGCTTGGGCTACAAAGTGAGCTCAAGGACAGCCTGGATTGCACAGAGAAGCCTTGTCTCAAAAAGATCAAACAAACAAACAAACAAACAAAATAACCCAATTATTAAATTCATGAATGAGGGATAATATAAATCAATGAACGATTCAATGAGAAGAGAATTTGAGTTACGCAGTTAGTGCAGAAAGGAATATTGAAATACAATTAAAACTTTATCAGTAAACTAATAGGAATATCAAGTGAAAATCTTGGACTTACTCAGGAAAACAAAGCTAATAGGAACTTTCTAGATTTCTACTAATTAAATTTTAGATTTAGAATTTTGTAAAATATCTGAAATCTAGTCCATGTGCATGAGAAATCACAGGAAAGCTAGATAAAATATAATTGAGCTTGCAATAAAATATTCTGACATTATATTAAAAAGAAAAAAATTGCCTAATACTCACATTTTAAATTCATTTTAATAAACAATTTCCCCACATTATGTATCCTAATGTAAAACAGAAAAACTTCAAGTTTTCTTTGAAAGTGACATTGCTTAGACCTAAATTGACTGTCATTTTGATTGTTTAGCAAATTAGAAAGAATTATATTTGTATGCATACACAAGACTACCAATTATATTTTCACAAATTTATTAATATTATTCCTTTAAACTAGTGGTTAGCTACTGATACAATATGCAATTGAAATGAACTGATGCTACTCAAAAAATGTATGAACAGCCAATTAGGGTACAAAAATGATTCAGAAACTTTGGCATTGGTGAAAGCAAGTCACTATAAAGTAGCAACAAACAGAATCTTGCCAAAATTAAAAAAAAAAAAAAGCAGCAAAAACATACTTCTACAAAGCAAAGAAAAAACTGATAGAGTGAGACCTTTCAGCGTGAACAGCGCCAAATATCTAGAATGCATAAAACACCGGAAAAAAAATTAGGCCTTTTACAAAAAGACCCAATTGCAAATGGGCAATTGAAATGAATAGACATAGCCCAGAAAAAGTATGAATGCCGAGTACTTACATGGAAAAATAATTATCTTTGATCATTAGAGAAATGGAAAAAACCAACAGTGTAATTCTGTCTTGCTCCAGTAAGAGGGGTTATCGTCAAGAACTCAAAAACAATGGAACTGCTGGACTGTGAGGAAGAAGAAAACATGGAAGGGAATGTAAACTAGCGTAACCACAGTGGAAATTGGGATGAGATGTCTCAAAACACTGAAAATAGAAATCTCATTTCATCCAGTTACACCGTATCTGAGTAACTTCCCAAAAGAGGTAAAGACATTGTGTTACAGTGATCTATGCTTACCCATGTTTATAGCAGCACAGCTCACAGTAGTTAAATCTTGGAAATGGGGGACTGGGGATTTAGCTTAGTGGCATAAGCACCTGTCTTGCAAGCAGGTGGTCTTGAGTTCGATCCCTGGTACCGGAAAAAAGCCAAAAAAAAATCTTGGAAATGTCCTATATGATGCTCATCAAGAGGCGAATTGATAAAAGAATACATATATGCATGAGAAAAAACACAAGTGAAGATATAGACACATGGATGACAGATTCTACCTCAGGTTCTTTTATTACCAGTGTTTGGTATGACATACATCTTGGAGCTCATAACTGTATATATTAAAAATTATTTCCTTGTTTTTGAATCAAATCATTTACAATTAGTAATCAGAATACCAGCTCCTTATTATTTAGTGTCTGTTATTCATGGCTATTTTACACATGTAACCCCCTATCTGTCATAAATCGGGATTTTTCTGCTTATATAGGTCTAAATGAAATTTTGAAAACTTTTTCAATGTTTAAAATCTTAGTAAAGGTTCTTTGTTTTGGTTCTTGTTATTTGTGTTTATAAGAAGCTGCATCCATTTTCACTGTACATTTTGGTTCCTAATACTGTTTCTAGTAATTAAGTCAATAATTGTAATTAGGTCAGAGGCTTTGCCAGTTAATGGATTTTCCCTAACTAGCTTACATATTAAATTTCTTTTTCCCCTTACATTAATGTATGTAGGATAGTTTCCCTTAAATCTGTAGAATCTAAAAATCAAATTAAAAGTGAAATAAAAAACAAGTGGAATCATTTGGAGCAGTGAGATAAATGTATAAATGATATTCCTAAGATTTAAACATACTGTGCATGAGCAATTGTTTCAGGATGAACCACTAATGATATTCCAGGCTGGTTTCTTTTCCTATACCTCGTATCACGCCATGGCATCCACGTGACCTGAATATCTGTCCCTTTACACTTACCACCACTCATCAATGAAAATTTAAATTTCTTTCTAGAATAAATTTGCTTAGTTATGTCTTTGGTGTCTTAAATGCAAACTGCCAAAAATTCTAAGCTTTAAATTGTAAAACTTTTGTAAATTTTTGTCCCATATGTTTTGATAGGAACTTGTTAGTTACATAAATATTTATAATTGTTATATCTTCTTACCGTATTGAAACCTTTAATATTAAATAAGTGAAAGAGTAAACTAAAAGACAGATGATAGGAGACTGAAACACCTTTTGCATGAGTAAAGGGGGCCAAGAAATGGAGAGAAGAGAGGAGAGGACAAAAATGCAGAGACAAGGAAATGAGGTGTTTATGTACATGGGCCAGTTGTCAGCACCAATGAAGTATTATATGCTATAGACACACTCATAGCAGGTTTTTTTTGTTTTTAAATTTAATGCTTTTTGCTTTCTATAATATTTTTTTTTTCCATTTAAAGATGTTCTGTCTGATGTCAGTTTAGCCATCCCAGCTCTTTTTGGTTACTGTTGGTTACTATTTACATCAAGTTCCATTTTCTGTCCTTTAACTTTCTCTTAGGGTCATTGACCGATATCATTCTCTTGTAGGCAACATATGTGCGGTTCATTATTTTTTTATCCCTTCTGTCAATCTTTGTCTTTGGAAGAATTTAGTGAATTTATATTTAAATGAATTACTGAAAAAGAAGACCTTTTTTGCTGTTTATTTTCTCTAGGTAACGTAGAGCTTTTGCCTTTCCTTCACTAGTTATTATCTTCGTGTCCTGTTAGTTGTTGTTGCTGCAGCTGTTATTTTGTTGCAAAACATTAATTTCTCACTTTCTCTTCCATATATTTGTGTGGCTGCTTGCTTCGGGGTCACCCTGGGAGTCAGGTTTCTGTCTTAAAGTCGTGACGCTATCTTGAGTTCACATGATTTAGATTTTCATAAGGTACAAAAAAGTTTTCCTTGACAGCTTTATTCCTAACCCTTTTAGGAATGTATCTTTATATCTGTTTTGCCTAAAAAGGCCAGAGATGTAGCTCAGTGACACAGCCCCTGACTGGCAGGCAAGAGGCCCCGTGTTGCATTACCTGTTAAAAATAAAAAGAAAGGATGAAGGAAAAAAAAGAAAGAAAGAAAGAAAGAAAGAAAGAAAGAAAGAAGGCTCTCACCATCTTTGAAACTAGCAATTTGTGCTTCAAAGCATAAACCAATAATTATAAAATGCTTTTAAAGGCAAACTTTCTCTTAAATTATGTACAAAATAAGATCTGAACTTATAAACCAATGTTTTCTAAGTAGCAAACTAATAATTCAGTAAGTTTTAGTGTCTTAGTCTGTTGAGTCATCTAAATACAAAAGGTAGCTAAAAGTTTCACTATGATAATACCAGATCGTATAATTTCTTGTATAGTCACATTCATTGACATGCTTGTTTCATCACACAGCTTCAGCTTACTGTCTAGTTAATTGCATTTTTTTCCTGAACTATGATTGGTGCTCACAAACTATCTCAACTATTTGTATAGTGCAATATCCTAATTTCTCCTTTGCTTTGAAAAACCTTTCTTACATGATATAGGACACTCAGGTGACTTTTTTTCTTTTTAACACCTTGAATGTAGTCTTCTACATTGTGATGGCCAAAGTTGCTGATGAGAAAGCTGCTGATCACCTTATTGACAGTCTCTTGAATGAAATAGTTTCTCAGTTTCTCCCTTCCTTTTTTTTAGATGTGTTTTTTTCTTTAACCCAGGTATTCACACTTAGCTACATCCTCAACATACACATACACCCACACACATTCACACAGACAATGTCATATATATGTACGCATTTAGATTCATTTACATTTTAAATATCCCTAGGTTGTTACCTTGACTGCTCCAAAGTTGTGTTCCCTTTGCCTAAGTCTCTCTGAGTGCTGGTATGACGGTGATGTACCACCATGCCTGGCTTCCCTGGCTTTCTCTCAAAATTCTGGCTACACTGTGTCTTCCTGTGAGTCTTTTTGATTTCTGCTTACACAGATATTGTTGATTTTCACTGATGTTTCAATTCAAGTATTTCACCATGCTTAGCATTTTTTTACCAGTGTTTCTTAAAATAATCTCTTGCATATTTTCTTTTTCTGTTCTCTGTGTGAAATCCATGTGTGAGTCTGTCCATTTGAAAGGGTCTCAGATACTTCAGGCTCTGTTCAAATATATATTCTTTTGATATATATTCATTACTCCTCTACTGAAGTTTTCACTTAAGTTATTTGCTTTTCACCAACAGATTTTCTTTTTACTTTCTTTTTAGGTTCTTCCTTTTTAAAAAATATTTTCATTTTGTTCAAATTTAAAAATAATATATTCTCTACATTTCCCTTTATCTCATTGAGCATTTTTCAAATAGTTCCTTAAAGTCTTTCTGTAGTTGATCTGCGACCAGTTCTTGTACAGAGACAATTTCTACTGATTAATTTTTCTCCACTGAATGGGCCATGCTTTCCTGTGTCTTAGCATGCTTTGCTATTTTAGTGGTTGACAACTGGTTATTTTGAATCTACGAATGCAGTAACTCTGTGATATCATTTAAATGTATACCTCCCAACACTCATTTGTCAGAAACTGTATCCCCAGCAAAATAGTGTGAAAAAAAAAAAGTGACTTTAGTGGTGGAATATTCTTCAGGTTTAAAACTGAAGAAAATTCTTTTGAGATAATGCAAATGAACTTGGAAGACTAAGTGAAATAAGCAACACAGAAAAACAAACACTAAGTGATTTCATCGGGGTGTGGAATGTAAAACAGGTGAATTCATAAAGCAGAGAGTGGTCCTGTAGTCACCAGGGGCTTGTGGAGAGGAAGAGAGCTGAGAATAGCAGATATTGGTCAAAGGACTTAATGTGCCATTAAAGGAGTTGCCTCCTGGGCTACCCTTGTTGCTGATGGAAACCTGCCTGTATTTTCTTGTTGCTGAGACCAAATACCTAACACTCACAGCTATGGAAGAAAGAGTTTATTTAGCTCACAGTTTGTCGAGGTTCAGTTAATAACTGGCTGTCTCCAGGGCAGGTGGTCTGGGAAAAGGGGCATCACAGAGAACAGTTCGTGACACACAGAAAACAGAAAAAAACAAGCAAGCGGGGGACCTTTATAGAGCCTCTGCACCTTTTATCTTATCTAGGTTATTTAGGGTTGGTAGCAGACATACTCTTAGTCCAAGTGCCTTTGAGGGTAGCATTGCTCCATGAATCAATTTCAGTGTCAACACTGGAAATCTAGTCACCTTTGTAAAATTCCCACCCACGATCATGAGTCTTTGGGGGGTTATCTGCACACAAGCCATAACAAGAGTGGTTTCTAGAGATCTGCTTACTGATATACTGACTGTAATTAACAACAGTGTACTGTGTCCTGAAAATTAATAAGAAGATAGATTTTAAAGGGTCTTAAAAGCACATTATATAAAAGAGAATATACATGGAAACTTGGTTGATTGAGTCATATATAATATATATATATATATATATATATATGCATGCATACTGCCAATTTGTTTAAAATAAAGAAATTTTAAACAGAAAAGAATTAATGAAAATGGAGAGAGTAAGTTAAAATATTCTAAAATTTCTCACAAATAAAGGGACATGCCTCACTGATAAAATAGTTATTAAAAACAGAACCACTTGTCCACATGCTTTGGTTAAACTCTTCAGATAAAAAACAAAACAAAACAACAACAACAAAAAAAAAACCACTTTAAAAGTGCCCTAACCCTGGCAGTTTCCATATTCAATAATATGAAACTCTTTTTAATTACTTAGAAGCAAGATCCAGTAGTTAGTTTAAATTACTCTGACTGGATTGTGATAGTCATTCATAAAACAAGTTCTGAAATTCAAGATTCCCTTTTCTTTTAGCGTCCCTGGAATTTAGAGAAAATCAATCTTTTGTTTGTTTATTTGTTTTTTTTTTTTTCCTTTTCAGCTCAGCTGTGTAGCCTCTGCTCACAGACCTTTTTACTCTTCAAATCTGCCCTCTACAAATCTTTCTTGCACAGTACTCTTTCACACTATTGATTAACAACTGCACCCAATGATTCTTTTCCTACGCTAATTCATGCAACCTTCTTCTCTTTTAACATTGAAGTTCTCCTTATATTCATTAGCTAGGAGAAACTCGATTGAAATGTAACATTTCTAGAACCAGTTCTTGTGGGTAGCTGCACATGTCCCACTGATTGGAAAGTCCCTAGAACTTCCTGGTTAGTTTGTGGTCCTTTCTCCCCCACCCTAGGGTCTTTTTGGAATTGTTTGGGACCACTTCACATTCTGGTCCATACCCTACCTCCTATCTTTGGAGAGAGTAGCTCACAGCAGCTCACTCAACCTCAACCATCTGCAGCAAAGAACCTCTTGGGCTGCCCCATCCCTGATGGATACCTGCCTGCATTCCTGTTGAATGATACAGATAGTGTCTATCTGTATGTGAGCATATAAGAGAGAGAGCCAGAGAGAGATGGAGACAGAGACAGAGACAGAGAGACAGGGAGACAGAGAGAGAGACAGACAGAGAGAGAGAGAGAGAGAGAGAGAGAGAGAGAGAGAGACAGATACAGACAGAAACACAGACAAACAGACACACAGACACACAGACACACAGACAGAGACAGAGAGAGAGAAAAAAATCGCTATTAAAATTCATACACAATGTATTAGTCATCTTTCCCATTGCTGGGACAAGGTATCTGTCATCCCCGACTTAAGCAAGGAGGGGTTTATTTTGCTTGCATTTTCCATAGGTTCTTTTCTTAGCAAAATCCGAGGTGAAAAAGGCAATAATGGTGATCAAGAAGCAAAAGCCAACGCCAGCACCAGGGAGGGGAGCAGCCCACAGGCTGGCAGTGACTGGCTCCCTGAGCCAGCCTGTCTCCTTGCTGCACGTTTTGCTGTGAGCTCAGCAGTGCACGAATCCCCTGAGGAGCAGGGTGCACCCTGGTCTGTTCGCTTTCTCAGAGCCTGACTTGGCGGGACATTTTGGATCTAAACTCTAAAACCACACATGAAAAAATTAAAAATAAAAAAGCCCCCTCCTTTAACTGTTCCATCATGTAAATGGGTATCAAATAAAAAAATTGGCTCAAATTAGGGTTGCAATCATTTCTGACATTTTGAGTCGTTTTGAAATTAAAAATTAGTATTCACAGAGGTTAACAGGGGAGATAAAAACAAATTCCATAAAAATAAAGCCCAAGCAACATTTTGCTCATTTTCAACATTTTACTGCACCACAAATAATTAAAGAAAATGCAATAAAATTAAAGTTAATTGACTGACTTCTGACTTTATCATTTACTTTACACTTTTGGAAATTAAATTGGATACTGGTCAAAAAGAAGATTGAATAGTCTCACAAATATTGGTTATCTGGGATATGTGGAGAGCTACAATAACACAGGGTATTCTAAAAAAAATGTTCATTCTATATGACCTTAGAGAGACAAATATCACTTCTACATTTTTGTTAATTTCAGTTATATAACCTTAGGCTGTCTGTGTGTGTGTGTGTGTGTGTGTGTGTGTGTGTGTGTGTGTGTAGCATGTGGCTTATGACACTGGAACCTAGAGACTTTCAGTGAGCTAAATCATCAGGTATTTTTAATCATTTTTAAAATTTTGATACAGATTCTTGCTAAGTCACTAGATTGCTTAGGGTGGGAACTCCAAGTTCTCTCACCTCCCAGAGAACTGGGCTATGAGGCATGGGCTTCAGTGCCAACTTTCCTATGATTTCTCGTTTTCCTCTTCAAATTTTGTGCCCTATTTTACAGTTAATCCATGCTGTCATCAGATTAATCTACAGCTTTATAAAAAATATAGCTGATTTATTTTCAAATTTGCCTTAGATACTTTTATCAAAATATTTTCCCTGTAATGAAACTTTACTATGAAAATTAAGCCCTTTATATATAATATTGTACATATATATATATATATATATATATATAACTGAAGAGGATGAAGTTATTATAAAATAAGTGCTTGTTTGTTATTTTTTTTATATTGTTTTTTGACATAAAGTCTCACTGGAGTGCAGACTGGTCTTGATCTTCCTAATATGGCTTATAAACCCCAGCTGGCCTCCAGCTCATTGTGATCCTTCTGCCTCAGCCTCTGAAATGCTGGGATTACAGGTGCCTGCCACCAGCCTGGCAAGAATTTATTTTATATTTTGATGTTTTAATATTTTATTTACACTTGCTATATAAATTGTTATTAGAAAACGGTTGTGACAATATGGTTAATGACCAAAACATTAGTAATTTTTCAAATATTTGCTAAAAGCCAAATCATCAACTGGAGTTTTTCTTACATACCTTTTGTCTACCCCCGGAACATGTCTGTAATCTATTTGTGTAAAATTCCTGACCTGATCTATTCTTTAGTTTCAAAAAAATAATAAAACAACTCCAGTTACCTTTCTTGTGGTAGTACACTGTATTTTCTTCTTTTGCTACAAACCCGCTGCTGTCCTCCATAGCCTACACAATGCAGCATTACACCACTGCTTAGAGACGTAGGCATATTTATTTTCCACTTGATATGGGCAGAGTTATGACCACACATGTATTATGTGACTTCCATGTTCCTTTCAGAACACAACCATGGTACTGTGGGTAGAGAATGAAACAGGACATGTTTGTGCAGAGTGTTGTGGCAAGTTACTCAGCCCCTTGACTGTATTCCACCAGAGAAGTTTCAATTTTTCCAGCCTGGCGACTAGTCGTTTTGAAGAAATATTTTCACTCCCCAGTCAGGCTACTACAATTAAAGCCTCATGAAGCCGAGCTTCCCTGCTGAGTTGAGTCTAAATTATGGCTTTAATATCCCAATACTTGTTAATTTTTGCTTACAGGCACTCAGTTTTGACGTGGATTGTTATGGCACAACACTACATAAATATCACCCTTTAATGTCCAACTTAGTGATTTTCCTCTTCCATCAGGGAACTCTGTCGAATCTTCTGCACTGCAGTAAGTCGTTGCTTGATAATTTCCTGTAATTGATAATGCCTGTACCACATTATTTCCTGTTTATAGGCGGAGTTACTTCCTATATACTATTATAGCCCACCCACCAATGTGTGACTGTCCATAGTAAATTGTGCAGATCTAAATGAATAGCACATGGAAATTTATGACACTCTGTGAAGTGAATGAACTCATGGATACATTGACGAAGCATAAATGATTGAAAAATAAACAGTATCTGATGATGACTCTCTTAATGTATACGACCGTTGCCACCTAAAGAACAATTCTGTTTTGCTCCACTTACTTTGCTTGGGTGTTTTACAATTACGTATGCTATACTGTGTAGCCTTGGTCAATCTGATGACATCATTTTCTAATTTAATGTTAGAATTTAGAAATAATGATAAAAGCCTAGTTCTTATTATCTTACACAGGAGAAACTGCCTAATAATTAGAACACTCCACCTCTTACCATGCCTTTCTATTTCTGGATGGACCATCCTTTATAACATATTATTTGAAATCTCATATTTTGCTGATGAGAAAACAATACCCAGATAAATCTTATAATTTCCTAAGACCACAAAGACAATTTGTGTCAAGACAAATACTTCATGTTAAAAATCAGAATGTGACCTCTAAATTATAAATTAACATCTCTGGACTATCAGGTAGCATATCTAGTTATGTTTATTGACTTTTTTTTAGAAAATGAACACAAGACGGTTCAATGAAACGTCATAGCTAAATGTAATCATCAATTTCACTTATTCATTATTAGTAACAAACTGTAATAATGCCTTTCTTAATTTCCAATAACTTATTTCAGTGGTCTTTAAAGCAGTAGCAAATTGTATAGTCTCTCCCCCAACCCAAAATACAGTGCTTTATTCATTTGTAGGAGACTAAAGATGCAAACTCTATTTAGAGGATAAGTAAAAAGAGAAGCTGTAAGTTTGTTCCCTGAGTTAAATTTGACCTTGTGCGCACAAACTCGTGACATTTTTATCACTCCCTAGCATAAATGCTACACACAGCACTAAATAACATAACTTCTTAGTATCGGTACTGTATTTAAATATCTTCGGCCCCATGTTTACTCAGCTACCAATATTTGATGAATTCTATGTATCTACTATGTATCTCTAAATATTTTTGGTAAACTTAACTGCATTTGCATAAATTGTATATTCTGAATCATCTATTTCACTGCTATAAAGTTGCGCTTTATTGTTTAGTTCATGATATATAGAGCAAAACTTGCTATTTTCACTTTTCTATTTGAATTTTATGTCACAATTTACTTTTCATGACATATACAATGTCCTATAACCTTTTCAAACTTTGCTTTTCTTGAAAATTTATCATTATGCTCCCAGAAAGTATTTCAGGCTTACCCTATCAGATAGCTTTAGCTGTCACTCTGTGTTTTTTCCGTCTATTAACTATGAGTCATGGTCTCCTCCATGCAGTTATAATGAAACAAGTTTAAACCCAGAGTTAATAAACCATTTTTTGTTTCAAATCTTGATGTTTAGTGAATTCCAAAAGTCTAAGAAGCTGATTTTATGAAGATATTTTCACAAACAACTTTGCAGCAATATGAAAAATGACAGAAAATTAGAAAAACTAGCTGTCGTCTCCTTGTTCTGACTATAAAAAATGTTTGAAATTTAAAATCTGTTCTTTTCTATTTCTTGTTACTAAGTTTCATATAATGATCAAACTATACTTAATTTGAACTAAGTATACTACAGAAATATATAATTTGAAATTATATTTATGTGATTTTTATAGTCATTTTATATACTGAGTCAGTGTTAATATAAGAGAAAAAAGATTTGACAATCTCTGATCTTTTAAATGCTTATAGAAAGCAAAATAAAATTGAATGTAATATGAAATATCCAGGAAATAGTCAACATATTTCCCTTAACTAAGTGAAATTATAATTCTCTTAGACAAATACAATTTCTTGAAACAAAACCACCAATATCTTTTGTATTATTGAATGAAAGGAAATTATTTTTCTATCTCTTGATTTACAAATGAAAGACTTTTCTCTATTTTCACAATTCAAATTTTTTTTTTTTCCTTTTTATCAGTACCAGGGATCAAACTCACGACTGCCTGCTGCAAGGCAGGCGCTTATGCTGCTGAGCTCAATGCCCAGCCCCAATTCCCATTCTTTTTATGTCTTTGTTCAGTAGTATTTCAACAAACACTCTTTGATAAATTAATAGATTAGGTAAAAATAAAGATATTACTCTTTCCAGGCTCTATTTTTCAGGGCACCTAAAGTGAAAAACAGGCTCAAGAATCACTTCCTCCCATCTCTTATTAATGGCATCTTTTTCTTGAGTTGTATATACAGTCTCTATGCCAACCCCAAGCTTGGTAACTTGATAACTGGGTCAACCAATAAGTGACCTCTTTTGGAATGTTACTTTATGAGATATTGAACAGAAGGATTTGATACATATTGAAGTCTTAGGCTTGTACAATTATCCCATCAAGTTTTGAAAAAATATTTTAATATTTCTACGCATATTCAAAGAACCTAGAATAGGTATTTGGTTGTGTTTGGTTTGTTTTTTTGAGCCCAGGACCTTCTCAGTGAGCTAAATCCTCAGCCCTTTACCCCTTTTCTGTTAACATTTGAAACAAGTTTGTTAAATAGTACAAGCTATGCACAAATTTGCCACCCTCTTGCCTTTACCTCAGAGGCTGAAAGGATTTAAAGGTTTTCCTCAGAGCTATGGCTTTTAAATGATTCTTGAAAAGATCAAATCTTGAAGAACTAAGCTCAATTTGAATCTACTACTTCATTCTGGGGCAAGTTAAAAATATCAATTAATTCAACAGATGACAACCCAGAAATGTAGAATTTTTTAAATCATCCTTCAAATATTCTTCAAACAGTAGGAATAAAGTTGTACCATTTTTCTGATCCTTCCAGAGTCTGCTAAGATTCTGTACTTTTGGATGAATGTCCCCAAATAAGAATATTGTTGGTCTTAATGCCAAATTGCCTATCATGCAAAATATGAATTTTAAAGTCTGGCAGAGAATATGCCAGTTAAAAACTCCTGAATATAGTGACTTAAGCTGAGTCACTCAGTCTTACAATAATCTGTCTGTTTAAATGCTTTCAAATGTGTTTTAAACTAGAAAGTGGGCCTTTGGTCTAAAGCAGTGGTGGTGAATTTATGGGATGTTTATTATTTGTTTTTAAAACAAAAGATGTTAATGTATGTAAAAATGTTAATGTACTTTTTTTCTAAACTAAAACATTAAGTTGGATTTCAGTGTTGGTACTTTGCTATAAATAAATGGAATTTTAAATAGTCATAGGCTCTAAATCAATTGCACTCATAGGCTCTAAATCAATCATAGTGTAATTCAGTGGAAACTGAGGAGGGCTTAAATTCTGCTTGTTACATACTTAATAAAGTAAAATAGCTAGATAATTAAGGTGGAAAGAGATCACTTTCACTAAGACAAAAACATCAGATAGTTCTCAGTGATGCAAAAAATATAATACCTGGAGTTCCAGTAACTCAAGGACTGGGCCGTTTCATTGGTCAGCCTACACCTTTGCTATGTACATTTAGCCCTATGCAACTCTTTCAGTCCTGCTAAATTATGCTACTTGGTCCCCGGATAGGCATGATTATATTAAATGCTTTGAGTTCTGCTAAATCTGAGCATCACAAACTCTGATAGAAAAGGTGAGATAAATCTATAAAACAAGCACAGCTGTACTTAGTCCAGAGTGTACTTAAAAATTAAGCTTAGACCAAGGGTATATCAGTATACTCGGGCAGAATCCAAGAACTTAGAGTTGTGTGTGATGAAATGGGTTTAAGACGATTAAATAATTATTTTTCTTTATTTTATTTTATTATATTTATTTGTTTCGTGGACACGAGAAATTGAACTCATTGGCACTGTGCTGCAGAGCTATATTGGTGGCTCTAAACAATTATTTTTAAAAAGAGTATCTTAGAAGGTACTGAGTTAAAGAACTTTTATTGGAAATAATCATGTGTGAAGTTATGACCACACAGGATATGGGCTGAGGTTTTTGCCTGAAAGGGAATTGGATGCTAATGAACGTATTTTACTGAGATCTCTGAAACTAACCAACTTGATTGATGAAATTACGTGCTGTGTTTAATCTATGTACAGAAATAACAAATGGCAGCACAATCTCTCTGTACCTGAGGGATCACCTAATATAGTAAATTGTGGTAATCAGTTTCCACTGGAGTGGGTGTACTGCTAATCCTGCTAATTATATTTCAGATAATTGTTAACATAAGTGACCTACACATTTCTTACCTATCTGTCTTTCAGACAAGGCTTTTGTTTATTGTGATTTTAAATTGCTTAAGGTAAACCAAATTTGAACTTACAAGATGCATTTAGCACACTAGAACCTTACAATACCTATG
The DNA here is from genome assembly GCF_034190915.1 of Cavia porcellus. Taxonomy (NCBI): domain Eukaryota; kingdom Metazoa; phylum Chordata; class Mammalia; order Rodentia; family Caviidae; genus Cavia; species Cavia porcellus. Next base: position 39,857,622 of record NW_026947513.1, on the reverse strand, counting down.
AAACTTGCCAGCCTGTGCCACACACTGGGTTGGCATTCTTCCCTTACTCTGAAAATAAGATTTGTGTCCCTAAAGGAAAATATTTCATTTTCTTTTCCTGGAAAGTTCAACTTAGAGGTCTTTTCATGGATGGACTTCACTGTATCTGCATTTGCTTTTTGCTGGTATCTTTTGCTGGTGCGTCACCGTCCACGCCTCTGCACTGTGAAAAGCAGCAGAGGTTACTCAGAGTCAATGTCCACGTGAAACTCCAAAGAGGCCTCGGAACACACTTTAGTGAGTCCCCTTGGCAGAAGAATTTCTCGGTTAAGAAGGCTCCGAACTAAAGCTCCTGCGGCTTTTTATTGATAGAAGCAGGAAGGACCAGGGAAAGGCAGAGTGCTGTGCTACACGCCTGGTCCCAGACCCGCTAAGTGATGAATCCCAGTGCAGAGGACAAAGGCCAGAGCATTCACTGCTTGTGGTCCCGTGTTTGATTCTACCTGGATTTGTGGTGCTGCATGCTGGCTTTTACTCTCTAATTATGCATTGTGGGGGATTTCGGGCCAGTAGCCCCCAAAGTCCCTTACCTCTGCACCATCTTATACCCACCCCTGGTCAGTGCTACCACAGTAAAAAATAAAGATTTTTAATCAAGCCAGCTGTGCTTCAGTGCTAATTGGCTTTTAAAATAGAGTTACATGTGGTTTGTTTTTACTTAAAGTGTACATTACTTATGGGCTTATAGAGTTGTTTAAAAGTCATTTGCTGAAAATTGTCTCCTTCCTCCTTTGAATTACCATGCACCTTGGACAAGATCCGAAAATAATATATTTACTTTTGAGACTATTTAATAGACATAATCTGTGAAATGAAGCGAGTTGGGCATTTAAATTTTTTTTGAAAGATGTTTTGAACATTTTTGATGTTTAAATATATGTAAGTGGTCAGTTTTTTCTTTATATCATTTACTTATTTAATATTTATTTATTATTTTGTACTTTTTTCATGTTAAGGAACTTGTCATATCAATTACTTATAATATTTGGGTAATGTAAGTTAGTGTGGCTCTATCTGAAACACAAAGCCTGTGAATGATGGTGCATGCCTATAACCCCAGCACGGGAGAGGCTGATGCAGGACAGCCAGGAGTCCATTGCCAGCCTGGGATAAAGGCCAACCTGAACTACACAATAAAAACCAGTATGAAAATTTTTAAAAATCACAAAGGAAGTTTGTCAGAAAAGTAAAACTACAATAGTTCTCCCACTGCTGTGTATACATAGAAAGGAAAGTAAATCAGTAGGTGAAAGAGACCTCTGCATCTCCACATTGATCGCCGTGTTAATCAAGAAATTTTATCAGATGTGAGCACAGCGGGGAGCTTGGAGAACATTGAGTAGCAGAACCAGGTCAAATGGTATTTCTATGTTTAGATTTTGAGGAATGTCTACATGCAGTTTCATAGTGGCTCTACTACTTTACATTATAGACAATTTAGAAACATTCTCCCCCCCCCACCTCACCAGTGCTTGGTTTTGAGTTTGTAATGTTAGACTTTGTTTTTGTAGCAAGATGGCATCTTCACATTGTTTTGTTTTTAATTTCTCAAATGACTATAAATGCTGGATATTTTTACGTACTTATTAGCTATTTGTACTTTTCTTTGGAAAAGTGTCAATTTTAATTAACTATCTTTTGATTGGATCTTTTAAAATTTTGGTGGTCTAATATTTCTGAGAGTTTTTTGTAGCCTAGATATGAGACTTCTAACCAAGCAGTGCTAGCCAAAAGTCTCCCCATTCCATATTTTCACCGTGTTGGGTGTTTCCTTTCCTCTGCAGGTATTTTTAACTCAATATAATCCCTTGTGTTGATTCTTGTTATGTCTTGTACAATTGCCATTTTGCTCAGAAAGCACTTGTCTTCAAGAGTTTTGCGTATTTTATCTTCCAGCAGATTATATATTTCTGCTTTATTAAGTCTTTGAGCCATTTTGATTTTATTCATTCCAGTTAATGGATATTGGTCTAGATTCATTCTCCTGCATGTGGACAATCAGTTTTTCCTAGCAACGTTTATTAAAAAGTCTTTTTATCCAGCGTGTGTTTTGGTTGCTTTATCAAAGGTCAGATAACTGAGTATGTCTGGGTGTTTCTGATTTCTCATTTAAGTTTAATTGTTTAACATGTCTGGTTTTATGCTAACCCCATGCTGCTTTCACTGTAGTTTTGGAATATAAATTTAAATTCAGCCCAAAATGCTTCCTGCTCTTGCTGTGTTTTGACTATTCTGTGTCTTTTCTGATTTCACATAAATTTTAGGACATAGACAGAAATGGCATTAAATATAATATAACATTATTGGTAACATGGCTAGTTTGACAATATTAGTTGTGTTTACTCAGGAACAGAAGATGTCTTTTCATTTTCTTATGTCCTTGTCAGCTTTTTTCCTGAAGAATAATATAATTAATAAAAATAAACCATAGGCTGTTTACCTTATTAATTAGTTTAATGCCCAGGTATGTTTTAAATTACTGTGAGTAAAATGGTTTTACTGATTTCTTTCTCAATTGTGTCATTGTCTATGCACAATGATGCTATTAATTTTTGTTTACTGATTTTGTATCTTACAATTTGGTTGAATTTATTAGTTCTATGAGGATTTTTATGTAATCTTTTGAGTCTTCTATGTATAGGATCACAGAATAAGGACAGATTTATTTCTTTATTTAATGTACAACTCCCTTTTAGTTATTTCTTTTACCTCATTGCCTTGGCTAAAGTTTTGATTACTATACTGAACAGGTGTGGTGAGTAGACATGTTTTTCTCCTTTTAGAGAAAATTCTTTCAGTTTTTCCCAATTTAATGTGATGCTAGAGGCAAATTTGTCATAAAGAGTTTCTATTAGTTTGAGGCATGTTCTTTTATGCTTGGTTTCATTACTGTTTTCCACATCAGTGGACACTGGATTTTGTCATAGTTTTGCTGTGTTTATTGCGATGATCATTTAACCTTTCTCATTCTAGGAGAGCTACACCAGCTAACCTATGCTCATCATATGTAGATGACTTGACTGACTCCTCTTGAATGCAGAACAATTGCTTCAGCATTAGTTAAACTGAACCCTGTCTCAGGGTACTGATATAAAATGGGCTATGCTGTTTCCTGCTCTCTTCATTTGGCCCTAAGCAATGTAAATAAAGCTAGCTAAGGTACTGATGTGTAATTGTTAAGGCCGGCCAATAGCTTCCTCTTTCCTCAAACCAGATTCCCTATAAAATAGATTGAACACAGTGGGATGGCAGAGCCATATAACTCCTGGAATGCCAACAGGATACAAGCCTCAAAATAAAAGGATATCGCTTCACAGGGTGCAAAGATTTACAGATCAGAAACTGAAGCAATAGCATTCTAAATTCACTCATATGCTGTCACAGTTGAGTTACGGAGACTGGTCCTTCTGAGCATCTTTCTCCCAGCATATTGCAGCAGTGCATGCTCTCCTCCAGGGTAGCTCAGCTCACCTTGTTTCACATAATCCCTGCCATCCTCGCTGTCACTTATGCTTGAACCACCCCCTTCTTTATGAGATATGAATTCTTGGAGAGGTCATGGATCAAGGACTTTGTATCCTCTCTTGGATCAGCCTTAGGACCACTTGGCCTCTCATAAATTTGAATATGTCTTGGTATCTTTTCTCTTGCTGTGGGTTGCACTGGAGGTTGTAAATTGTAATTAACTCACTGGAATTCCAATAACTTTTCTATAGGATTACAAATATAACTTTCCAGATTGTGAGGCAGACTTGAAAATAGGTTATAATGTTTTGATTATAATATATCATATTTGGATTATAATAATTATGTGTATAGTATGTTTTTATATTTACTTTCAATCCACATGTTTATATATAACAAGATTTGTTTTTTAACCCACTTTAATAAATTTATTTGAATATTTTCAATTTTTTTCCATCTTTTTTCTATTTTCATCCTCCTAACTATCTTTTGAACTAGTTAATATTTTACATTCTTTAGCTATATAACTGCAAGCTTTACTATAGTTTCTTTACATATAAGAATTATGTTTATAAACTATACCTGAATGTTCTCAAATGAGTTTAATGGTACTTAAACAAATTGAGAGGTACACATTTTGGCATTATTGGGTTGATAAGGTACTTGAATTATTGTTGGCATATATTTTACTTATGCATACATTATATAGACCACGGTATTTTTTATTATTTTGACTTCAAAGAAATAATATTATTTTAACAAAATAAATTATGAAAAAATGCCTATTATATTATTAACTTATTTTTTCATTCTAATGCTCTCCATAATGTTCTCTAGATTTAAGCTTCTATTTGAAATCGATATTTTTTAAATAAATTGCTTCTTTTATTATTTCTTATACTTTGATTTTCCTGGCAACAATTTCTGTTAGTTTACTACATATTTCAAAACATATTCATTGGAGATAATTCAGTGTGTGTGCTACAAATATAACTTTTTCCTATAGTCTCAAATATTGTTGTGGGAGAAATTTCACATTAATTCTTGCAATGATTATGTGTATATGTATATTTTGTGTTTTGATTTTCTTTTAAAAATGTTAGCATTGCTTACTCTTACAAATACAAATACCAAAATATGTGGAAATTCTTGGATTTCTTAGGTAAAATCATCAAAATTTGATCACGAAAGTACGGGGATAAACAGAGAAATGGTCATAGAAAAGTAAAAATAATGAATTCCTCCTGTTTTCTTGTATAATGATAGCAAAAATTATGGCAATTGGAGATATCCCATCATTTTTGTCCTTAAGGAGAGACAATAATTTCTTCACAGTAACAAACACCTTGAAGATGGAGGCAGATTTAATTCACACATGAACTGACACAATCTCCAGTTTACATTGTAACTCGGCAATGGACTAAACTCAAAAGTCTGTCTGTTTTGTGGCCTTGACTTGTATTTTTCTTTTTCAACATCATTTGCAGTAGGTTTAGCTATTATCATTTCAAACCAATTCCTTAGTAGAAAATTTTCTGTGCTGACTCTAGTGCTAACAATTACTAAAGTTGTTTCTTGTTGTGAATGAGTGTCAGAGGAAATATATGTGAAAGGTTTCACATCAATTACATCAGATAATTTGATATCAAATTCAGTGTTTCATACTGTTTGCTACACCACATTACTGAAAAAATAGTCACAGAAAATGACAGTCATAAGTTTTATCCTAAATTACTTCAATTATTTTATTTTGGGCTGATTTTAGAAAACTAATTCTTTCCCGAGTGAAAATCATGATTACAAAATATAATGAAATAAAATTTCAGCATATATTCTGAAAGAAGTTTATAAATATCTTTTAGAGTTGTATACTAATTATGAACAAATAGCAGTGTATGATATAAATTCAATACATATTACTCCCAAATATGAAATATGTATTTTGGTTTCTGTCTTATTTTTTTTTTTTCTTTTTGGTGCTGGGAGTTGAACTAAAGACTCTGCACTTACCAGGCAGGTGCTTATGCCATTGAGCTGAATCCCTAACCTTTTATTTCCTTATTTATTTATAAGTCTTTGCAGTTAAAGATTATTAAGTGTGGATAGATTTTCAAGATTTATAATTAACATTAACTGTAACAGAAATATCTCATTTATCAACATTATTTATGTATCAATGTCTCAAAAGCCTTCCATTGTGAATCTGTAGGTTTAAATTCAAAAATGAAATCTTTTTGTTACTGAGATATGCTTCCTTTATTCTGTTTATCCCTAATCCATTTAAATGGTTCCCTTAACTATTTGTTATAATTTCCTTAATTATTTGACTATAATTTCTTGTCACTGTGTGGCAGAGGTTTGGGTTCAATAGAAAATTCATTGCCATTTTGGAAATTTGAAGGTTACATACAACAGAATTAAACAGAAATGTTATAGGCAGTCAGCCAGGGCTGGGCCCTGGAAGGATCCAGTACAGAAGCCCAGATACCTTGCAACTGTGGAGGAGACAGGCCCCAAACCCAATTTCAAAGTATACATAACCACAACATTATAACTTAATACTGGGTATTGATTTAGGCTGCAATATGGATAAAAAATAGTTCAAAATCTAAACACATCATAAACAACAACAATGGTGACAAAACAAACATGGCAGGCTAACCATTTGAGACACTGGTCATAGAATTTTTATAAATATGCAGCAGCTGAGAAGATTATTCTCTCAAAATAATGCAAAAATTACTTCTGCTACTTTAAAAAGTTAATTTTTTTCCCACGGCTTCTATTAAATAATCTTTTTAACTTGGGGCAAGTAAAGGGTAAGAGCTGACCTGTGTGAACACCACATGGCAAGCTTTGGAGCAGAGAATTTAGGCATAATGGGAATCCTGTGGCTCTGTCAGTTTATAGATTCAAAAAATATTTTTTGGTTTCACATTCTGTGGGCAAAATTCTAATAAGTCAAGCTTTCATGGTCACATGCTAAGGCTTCCTATAGTTTGTGTTCCCAGGATTCCTATCAGACAAGCCCGAGGCATGTGTTTGTGGGGCTTTTGGTTCCTTTCCTTTCTCAGGCACCTTTGTATGGTTAAGGGGTAGGAAAGTAGCTGTATATTACTTTTGGTTCTCATTTATCCCAGATATGGGTATAATTCTAATGTTTGTGTGCTGTTCCCTAAATTTATACGCTGATATCCTCCCCCAGGGTCGATAGTATTGGAAACTGACAGCTGTGCATGTGTAAAAGTCCAGAGGTGGAGTCCTTTAAGAAAGGAAGCAGTGGCCCTGCAAAGGAACAGGGGTAGGCAGATCTTTCCCACCCACCCTGTTAGCACGCAGGAATCACCGATGACCTAAAAGGAGGCTTCCCTGGACACCCGCTTGTTGGCACCTTGGTCTGAGATTTTCTGGGATTCAGAGAAGTAGAAAATGGATGTTTTCTTTCTGCAGTCTCCCCAAGTTACTGCTTCGTGTTACAGTAGTCTGAAAAGACTCAAGTGGTATCTAAATTACAAAGACTAATGAGTATACGTTTTATCTCTTTTTGTCAAAGCTGTATGATAAAATTTTAAGTGTACAGTTATTCTTTCATTGTCAAATTGAAGCCATGATAAAAATTTACAGAGAATTTCCAGTTAATATTGACAAACAAATCCTGTACATGTTCGATGTGCTCATAAAATTCAATTGCTGTAATAATTTGATAAATATACTCATCTATTAAGAAAAAAGTTTGAACAAGTCCTCTAATATGCAATTTTTATGTTTTTTAGTTAAATTATTACATACAATTCTACTTACTCTATTAAAATAAAAAATACTTAGGTATAAATTTTAATATTTATTACATTTCTCTAAAATAAAGTAGAAATGTAATTTGAATTATTGTTAAATTTCAGTGATCTGATTATTATATTTTGTAGCATTGTACATTAAGACATTATAGAAGTTATTAATCATAGATTATAAACAATGTTATGGAATACAACTTACAAGATAATTTATTAAACCTAAAATGTTAGTGGTAATTACAGTATTTTTTATTTCTCTTCATTATTTCATATTTCTTTTCATTGAAGCTAAAATTAAATGTCTAGAATTAAAGACTATTGATTTGGATAGACCATGAATGGAGCCTTCATCAATGGGAGTAGTAGCCTTATAAAAGAGAAAAAAGGAGATCTTCCTCTAATTATCAAATTGGTCCTCCAAAATCATATGAACGTGAAAATATCAGTTTCAGTGCTTTAACATAGATGATGACTTTAAACACTTTACATATGTATGGTAATTTTTAAATTTCTGTATTAGTAAAGAACTCAAATCACAATAGATAGTCGCCATATATGGATCATTCTATGCAGAATGGTAATTGTAATTTACATCTATAAACTAATTAGTTGCCTATTTGATTTATGAATGGCATATTAATATCTGAAACAGAACATTTATTGTTAATTAAATAAAATTGCTTTTCTTAAATTCACAGAAGTAAAAATGATGTGTTGTTTTCAGGGAGATTTTAATAGAAATTACTGATACTACCTAGAAAAACAGAGATATATTGAGCCACTATAATTATGAGAACTGTAAAATTTGAAATAACAGCATTCTAATGTGTCATAATCAAATAAAACAGTTCCAATTAACTTGAACAAAATATAATAATTATATTCAAGAACGAAAAATTTTGCTAGAAGTAGCTAATAAATGGCAGTAAGATTTCCTTCCTTACATACTAAAAGTGATCTTATAAAATTCAAGAAAGTTAAGCAAGGATTTGTAAAAACCTGTGAGTATGAATAAAAATTTCAAGTAGAAATTTAAATTTTGCAAATACAACACTATTTTAACTGTTAAATGTGGAACTTCTCTTTTTATTTTATTCAGTGTATGTAAAAAATTAGAAAGAACAGAGCAGAAGAATATGAGATAATATATTAAGTTATGATAATAGTAAAAAGAGAAAGATATTCTTCATAGGTATTTGGTATTTCCTTTGTGTTCTTTTACATGCCTCGTACAATATGCAACAAAGAAAGACATCTAGCTGGGTATGGTGGCACATGCCTATAATCTCACCACTCATGAGGGTGGGACAGGAGGATTGTTGCAAGTTTGAGGTCAGCTTGGCTATAGATTGAATTCAAGACCACTATGACCAACATAGCAAGTCCTTATCTTAAAAAAGAAGAAGAAAGAACAATAAATATCTAGTAACATAGATAATAACCCAATTAATAAATACATATCAAATTTGTTGATTGGATGAAGTAGGTCATTTCTTTCAAATATTTCTTATTGATATTTTTAGAAGTAATGCCTATAGCTGGGATGCAAGTACTTAGTTGATTAAATAAACAACTAACATTGCCTTAGTTTTAGTAAAAGTAATGATGCATTAAATTTATTTTTTGCACCAAATTTCAATAGCTTGAGCCTTCAAGTCACGGATATCACAAACTGCTGGAAGGAAAAGTCCAAAGCACAATTTTAAATGTCATGTAATTCTCCTCAATCTTATGATATAGCTGCAGGTTGCATTGAAACCTAATCAAATAACTTTGCACATTAAATTAAATAACTTTAGACATTTAAATTCATACTCTAGTCTACAGATCAGCATGATTAACACTATATTTTAATTTTACTGCTATTAATGAATTATGAATTATACCAGTATTTAATACACTGCAACAACTCTTGCCCAAATTCCTGCATTTAAATATAAGTATGGTTTAAAAATAAATAAAAATATAAAATATTATAAAAATATAAAATATAAAATATCAAGGCAATTGCCTTGATAACAAAATAAATGAAGTCAATGTAATTTGAAAAATAACCTCGAGCCTCCCCGTGTGTCTGGAAGACTGTGGATATCTCAGCAAGCAGGGGAGGATCGCAGGTTCCAGAGGCACCCTGGCCTGTGGTGAGTGCTCAGTGCACTCTGCCCAAATCCCAGACTGTTCGGGACCCTCCAGGCTTCCGGGTGCAGTGAAGTGGAGAAGTGGGTTTGATGCCTCTACATCCGCCTCCACATATCGGCTGCACTTGGAGAACTGCTGAGCTTCCAACGGGTGGGTGGGCCCACGCTATTCCCTGAGCCCAGCCTGTTTGGGACTCCCGCACCTAGCTATTGGTGTGCAGAGGGGGGGGCAAGGCCGATCTGGGGCACCTGCATCAGCCTACCAGTGTGTCTGGAGGACTGTGGATATCTCAGCAAGCAGGGGAAGATCGCAGATTCCAGAGGCACCGCGGCCTGTGGTGAGTGCTCAGCACACTTTGCCCAAATCCCAGACTGTTCAGGACCCTCCAGGCTTCCGGGTGCAGTGAAGTGGACAGGTGGGTTTGAGGTGTCTACATCCGCCTCCACATTCCGGCTGCGATTGGAGAGCTGTGGAGCTTCCAACAGGCAGATGGGTGCACAGTGTCCCTGAGGCCCAGCTTATCTGGAACTGCAGAGTTCTGAACAGGCAGAGGAGGGCCATTGGTTCTGCAGGCCCAGTGGCTTGGGGTAGCATGGTGCCAGAGTCTCAGTAGCTACAAACATAGAAGGGGATTTCGAACATCCCTGAGGAAGCTTTCAAATAACACTTGAAACACAGAAATATAGGAAAATGACAAAACGAAAGACCAAATTACAACCTCAAGCCTCCAGCCCATGTCAAGAAACCCTAGGAGCAATGTATATAGAAGAAAATATATGCCATTCACCTCAAATATCGGACACAATAGCTACTGAAATTAACAAGCAACTCCAGGAAGATTTAAAGAAATTCAAACTCAAAATAATCTCTGAGGTAAAAGAAGAAATGATAAAAGAAATGAAAGAGATTCTGAATATATCTAAAGAAAACACAGATAAAAAATTGGAGGAACTAAACAAAAAGATAGAATCCCTAGATGAGCAATATAAGAAACAAACAGAATACATAATGCAGATGCACTGAGATATACAGAAAATAAAAAACTCCACTGAAAGTTGTAAAAACCACCTTAATGAAAGTGAAGATAGAATTTCAGACCTTGAAGACAGGATGCAGCTAGTGAACAGGAAAGGAAAGATCTTTTAAAAATAACAAGGAATCAGGAAACAACAATTCAACAACTGCAAGACGATGCAAAGAAAAATAACATAAGAATGATAGGGATTAATGAAAAAGAAGGAGACAACATAAAGGATGTCAAGAGGATATTTAGAGAAGTAATAGCTGAAAATTTCCCAAGCATGAGATCAGAAACAGACATCAGGATCAGTGAAGCATATAGAAATCCAAATAGTCATAACCAAAATAAAACTACATCCAGACATATAATAATCACCATCCCAGAAATGCAACACAAGAATAGATTATTAAAAGCTGTCAGAGAGAAAAGACAAATCACTTATAAAGGAAAACCTATCAGAATCACAGCAGACTTCTCAGCACAAACAATAAAGTCAAGAAGGCATGGAGTGAAGTATTGCAGATCCTAAAGCAAAATGATTTCCAACCTAGACTGATGTATCCTGCAAAACTATCATTCAAAATCGATGGTGGAATACAATATTTCCATGACAAAGAACAGCTGAAGAACTTTATGAACACCAAACCAACCCTGCAAAAAATATTGAAAGACAGTTTAGATACCCAAAGGAAAAAACCACTAAGCAAAGCAGATAATTAAATAGAACAGAAAGATAAAGATGCAACAGCAGAGAGATAACATGTCAACAATAAACCAGCACTTAACAGTAATAACCATTAATGTAAATGGTCTCAATGCACCAGTCAAAGAAACAGACTAGCAGAATGGATCAAGAAACAAAATCCAACCTTATGCTGTTTATAGGAAACCCATCTAACCCAGAAGGATACTGACAGACTGAAAGTCAAAGGATGGAAAACAATACTTCATTCAGCAGGAATCCAAAAAAAGGAAGGAGTAGCCATTCTGCTTGCAGACAATATGAACTTTAAACCAACAATGACCATAAAGGACAAAGAAGGTCACTACATACTTGTAAGGGGAAAACTCCAAGAGGAAGAGATAACTATCTTAAATATATATGCACCAAACTCCAGAGCACCCAGTTATGTAAAACAACTATTAACAGAAATGAAAACTCAAATTATCAGTAACACAATTGTAACAGGAGACCTTAATACGGCATTGACACCAAGGTACAGATCAACCAGACAGAAAATGAGCAAAGAAATAATAGAACTGAATCACACCTGCGAACAAATGGATTTGATAGACATATACAGAATGTTCCACCCAACAACATCAGAATACACATTCTTCTCAGCAGTACATGAATCATTCTCTAAAATAGACCATATATTAGCTCACAGAACATATTTAAACAAATGCAAAAGAGTTGAAATCATCCCTTGCATGTTATCAGATCATAGCACTCTGAAATTAAAAATTAATGATAAAGGATACTGCAAAAATCCCGCAAACACATGGAAACTGAATAACACACTCTTGAGTAATCAGTGGGTCACAGAAGAAATTGAAGAAGAAATTAAACAATACCTAAAAGAAAATGAAAATGCAGATACAACTTAGCGGAATTTGTGGGATGAAATGAAAGCCGTCCTCAGAGGAAAATTTATTGCACTGAGTTCCCACGTCAGGAAAACAGAACAAATACAAATAAGTAACTTGATGCACCTCAAACAGCTAGAAAAAGAAGAGCAAGTCAAGCCCAAAGCCAAAAGAAGAGAGGAAATTATAAAAATCAGAGCAGAAATCAGTGCAATAGAGACTAAGAAAACAATCCAAATAATCAACGAATCAACGAGTTTGTTCTTTGAAATAATAAATAAAATTGATAAGCCTCTAGCCAACCTTATTTAAAAAAGGGAAGAAAAAGCTCAAATTCATGCAATAAGAAATGAAAAAGATGAAATCACTACAGACCCAATAGAAATACAGAAGATCATCAACACCTATTTTGAAAACCTGTACTCTCAAAGGTTTGATAACACAAAAGAAATACACAGATTCATAGAAACATATGAAGTAAAAAAGCTACATCAAGAGAATGTAAAACTGTTGAATAACCCAATCTCTGTTAATGAATTGAAAATGTAATTAAGTCCTTACCTACAAAGAAGAGCCCAGGCCCAGATGGGTTCACTGCAGAATTCTACAAGAAATACAAAGAAGACCTAACGCCGACACTCCTCAAACCATTCAATGAAATTGAAAGGGAAGCAATCCTTCCTAAGTCATTCCTGGAAACAAATATTACTCTAGTACTGAAACCTGAGAAAGACCCAAATACAAAAGAGAACTATAGACCGATCTCCCTAATGAACACAGATGCAAAAATCCTCAATAAAATATTGACAAATAGGATGCAGCAAATCATCAAGAAGATTATACACCATGACCAAGTGGGATTCATCCCAGGAATGTAAGGATGGTTCAACATATGTAAATCAATAAATGTAATCCACCATATCAATAAAGCCAAAAATAAGAATCACATGATCAAAATGATCATTTCTATAGATGCAGAAAAAGCCTTCGATAAGGTCCAACATTTATTCATGAAAAGAACTTTACAGAAAATTGGAATAAATGGCCTTTACCTCAATATAATAAAGGCCATTTATGACAAGCCAAGAGCCAGCATCATACTAAATGGCCAAAAATTGAAAGCCTTTACTTTAAAATCAGGCATAAGACAAGGATGTCCTTTATCACCACTCTTATTTAATATAGTACTGGAAGTACTAGCCAGAGCAATTAGGGAAGAGAGAGAAATAAAAGGGGTAAAGATAGGAAAAGAAGAAGTTAAATTATCATTGTTTGCAGATGACATGATACTCTACATAGGAGACCCCCTAAACTCCATTGAAAGACTCTTAGATACAATAAATAAATTCAGTAATGTGGTTGGATACAAAATCAATACTCAGAAATCACTAGCATTCCTATACATGAACAACAAAATCACAGAGAGGGAAATAAGAGAAACCACACTATTCACATTAGCAAGCAAAAAATGAAATATTTAGGAATTACTCTCACGAAAGAAGTGGAAGACTTATAAAGTGAAAATTATAATGCACTGAAAAAAGAAATTGAAGACAATCTCAGAATATGGAAAGACATCCCTTGCTCATGGATAGGAAGAACAAACATTGTGAAAATGGACATTTCTCCCAAAACTGTTATACAGATTCAATGCAATCCCAATAAAAATACCATCAACATACCTTATAGATCTAGAGAAATCACTTCTAAATTTCATCTGGAACTAGAAGAGACCTAGAATAGCAAAGGCGTTTCCAAGCAGCAAAGACAAAGCAGGAGGCATCACAATCCCTGACTTGAAGTTATACTACAAAGCAACAGTAGTAAAATCAACATGGTATTGGAATCAAAACAGAGCCGAAGATCAATGGAATAGATTAGAAGATACAACCACAACTACAAACACACTCAACCACCTTATCTTTGATAAAGGAGCCAAGCAGGTTCACTGGAAGAACGACAGTCTCTTTAATAAATGGTGTTGGAAAAAAAAACTGGTTCTCCATTTGCCAAAAACTAAACCTAGACCCATGCCTATCACCATGTAGTAAATTAAAATTTAAATGGAGCAAAGATCTGAATATTAAAACACAAAAAACTATGTCTATTGGAAAACAAATTGGGTAGAAACCTTGAAGGCTTAGCAGTAGGTAGAAAATTCATGAAAAGGACTCAAACCGCACAGGAAATACTTCCCAGAATCAATAACTGGGACCACTTCTTATTAAAAAGTTTCTGCATGTCAAAAGAAATCTCCAGCATAGTGAAAAGAAAACCCACAAACTGGGAAAAGATTTTAGTGAACTCTCTCTCAGACAAGGGACTCTTGTCTAAAACATATAAAGAATTAAAAAAAAAAAAAACTCAGACCCCCAAAATTCAAAGATCCAATCCAAAAATGGGCTTCTGAGATGAATACACACTTCTCAGATGAAGAAATGCAAATGGCAAATAAATACATGAAAAAAGGTTCATCATCATTGGTCATTAGAGAAATGCAAATTAAAACCACACTGAGATACAATCTCACTCCAGGAAGAATGGCCAGGATCAAGAAAACCAACAACAACAAATGCTGGAGAGGCTGTGGGGAAAAAGGAACTTTTCTAAACTGTTGGTGGGAGTGTAGACTTGTGCAGCCTTTGTGGGGGTCAGTCTGGAGATTTCTCAAAAAGCTGGGATTGGAAGTCCCATTTATTCCAGCTATTCCACTTCTAGGCATATTCCCAGAAGAACTGAAAGCATCATACCACAGTGATATATGTGCACCTATGTTTATAGCAGCACAATTTGTAATAGCCAGATCTTGGAAACAACCCAAGTGTCCATCAACTGAGGAATGGATAAAAAAAGTTGTGGTATTTCTATACAATGGAGTATTATTCAGCTATAAATAAGGATCACATTGAGATATTTGTCAATAAATGGGCGCAGCTTGAGACCATACTCATAAGTGAAATAAATCAATCTCGCATGTGTGAATACCGAATAGTTTCCCTAATGTAAGTAATGATTCAAATAAAAATATGTGGTAATCATGATTCTCCATTAGGTGGCTTTGAAGCCTTATAAAGTTTTCACTTATTAATTGGAAAGGCTTTATTCTGGCTTCTTGATATGGAAATATTTGAAGCTATAGTATATGAAGTTTTATTCAAATATTTCAAGGAAAAAGACAGGCACTATAGTAACTACTATTAAATCGGGTTATTTGGTGGTGAAGCACTAGGTTGCTGAAACAGTCATGCTTTGACCTATATTGTTATATTGTTATGTCCTGTTTTATCTCAATCTCTCCCTTATTCATTAAAAAAATTATTTAGTTATTTTTTATGTTTTTTTTTAATTAAGGGGAAAAATTTAAAAAAATAGCAGGATATATAATAGTAACAGTTTTGATTTCCTATTAACTTGTTTTGAAGTCCTGTAATACTCCCATGGTCTTGTTTTGACTAATTAGACTGTGTTCCATTCTATATGATAAGTATCAAGTTTGAGGGAATAGGCAACTACTTTGAAGGCAATAAGATTGACTAAGATGTCCATTCTGGTTTGACTATTATCTCATTTGTAAGTCCTGTAATGTTTACAATGCTTAAGTTTTATTGGTCTTGTTCTCTACTGCTCTGTTCAACTTTATAATATCTAATGAGATAGACAATTCTTTTTAAGGAAACAAGAGACATTGTTGATAACCATTGTTGATAACCTTGTACTCTGTTTTACATCATGTGCTATGTCTATCCTTGGTTTTGACTGACAGCTTTGTTTTTCCATATTTGACTTTATTCTCTCCCACCAAAAAGTAATAAGATCTAAAGAGTAATAAAACCCAAAATGTGTAAATTTTGTTGTAAAAAAGAGCGGGAAAAAAAGAGCTCTAAAGGATACAACAGCACGTGTGTTTAGGGGTGTTAAATAGTTGACCATATTAATGTTTTTGGTTGGATCATTGAACACAACTGTTTGCAGTCTCACTGTTTGAATGTCCATTTTGTATGCTTTGATACTGTGACTTGAGCAACTATTTCTAAGGTGGTAATATGTAATCTATTAATTGGTGATTTCTGACTGTTTTTTTTCTTTTTTTGTAGTTCTGTATTACTTGTATGCTTACACCGCTTTGTTTTGTTTTGTGTTTTTCTCTTTTCCCTTTTAAATAAAATTTAAAGAAAAAGAAAAATAACCTCATTATTTTAGAATCAACTAATATGAAGAATTTATGCAATATTGTCTCTGCTTCACTTGTTCTCTCTCTCTCTCTCTCTATAGCTCTCTCTCTATATAAGCTCTATATATAGTTTGTGAACAAACTCAGTGTTGGAAAGGCATATATACTGGAGATGCCAAAGACCACCAGAGATAGAAAGATAGAAAATTGCTCTGCTCTAATTTTGTTAAAAAATATTTTCAGCTGTGAGTCAATTTAATTTTATTTCATTAGATGGGAAAATTTAATGTTGAGTTGTCAGGTTCATTTTTGAATGTTATTTTTTAAAAGTTATATTTGGCTTCTTTTGCATACTGAAAACCTAGGAGAGTTATGTGGAATGTTTACTCAAAATCCTCATTACAGAAATCAAATCTCTTACCATGGTTTTAAACTGTTTCCAAAATAATATATTCACACAGACTCTAATGCTCATCTGATTTTCTAAGGATCAACACATATAATAAATATAGTATTAAAAGTAATTAAATAATATTGTGCAATTTTTTAAAGTCTAGACTGGTCTGTGAAATATTATAAATGTAATATTTCAATATTAATCTACTATTTTTATTGCACTTACTGTTCGAGTTGATTAAATGAGTCATTTAATATGTATCAATTATTGCTTTAATTTCTGAAAAGTATTGGTGACAAGTATAAATTTTAATCATTAAAACTAGAAACTGTTAAAAAATGAAAGAAAAAAGGTAAGCAAAATGTGGGGGGTAAAGCTGTCTGTACATTGTATGTCTGGGACAGGGCCCCTGCGTCTCCAGTTTGTCAGGGCCAGTTGAAAAGTGTGCACAGTGCAAGAGCTGTTGCACATGGTGAGCTGACCTTCCTAGAGGGAATACACCAGGACTTGCTGCTCTGCTGAAGACTAGACAGTCTTCCTGTCCCAGAGCCTACCTTCCCACTAACTTATTCATATGCTAATTGCATAAATAAACTTGCTGTGGTTGCTGGACAGTTTCTTTCTCTCAACAGGAGAGAGGATGCCACCTGACCCCACGTTTGTACACTGACTCCTGTCTTCTTCACCCTCACTACCCTCCCTCCAGATTTTCAAGAGCTGCACTGAACATTGCAACAGGATCCCCTTAACTAACTAACTAACTAACTAACTAACTAACTAACTAGTGTTAGAAGAAGAGTATGTGTTTGGCATAGAGAAGGGCTAGGCAACTCTTAATTCACACTGGAAGGCTTTGATGATTATTACAGCAGATCCAGAACCAAAGCTTAGAATTTGTATTTCTTTTATCTTCTCATTTTCTCTTGCCTAATTTTTTTTCATTTTGCATTTTATTCTGTTAAGGATTTATTCTTTAAAATGACTCCTGAACCTATTAACACTCTGAAGTATAGAACTGATATATGAGAGATTACTATGCACTAAATGACTTACACCCCAAAACTGCCTGGATAGTTATTTTAAGCACTGAAATCTTTAATCAAAGATGGAAGTCATCAGGAACATGACAGTGCTTTTAATGAGACAGTGAATTGCTTAAATTACAAATATGTGGCATTTTAATTGTGAATTCATTTTAATTGTTATACAGAGTCTGCAAAGAATACATACATGTCAAGAAAAGAAAAATAGTATGGTGTTTTTTAAACAGATGGTGTTACCTTCATTTGGGAGTCACTAGAGGATGATATTCAGGGTTCATTTAGAGATAAGACTAGCATTTATGATTTTATATTGCTTAATTTTCTTCATAATACCTTGATGAAGTGTTTGATCCTAATAAATTTGTAGAGAAGCTTTAGAGAAGAGCTTAAAAGAGCTCTTTTTCACATAAATGGATTAAATAAATGCACAATGTGAATAACATATACATATATTATGTCATATATGTAATGTATGTATACATACATAGGTTAACACATTACACTACAGTTCAAAGACTACCACAGGATAACAATAGTGGTAATAATAATAACAAAAAACATATGGACTTTACTTTGAAGAAGACAATTTTGTAAACTTATTTGTGCACTTACTAATTTAATTTTTATAACAATCCCATATATTAGTTAATCTTATCATTGGCAATTTATGATTAGAAGAGTGAATCAGAGAAAGACAATGGAACTTGCTGGAACCATTATGAGTCTAGCTCTAAAAGACTGACAGCAGTCTTGTGTTATTATAACCATGATGTATACCATGCAAATGGTCACAAGGAAAAACGCCATAGATACCTTTCTCCCCTTCTCCAGAAATAATGTGGGAATATAGTGCTTCCTAGCTGCACAGTACCATAATGAGCCATCAGGCAATTGGCTGAGGATGCTCTTCCATGAGATTACAGATGAAACAAAGTAAGGAACAAATTTTAGACTACCGAGTAAAATATTCCCAGACAAAAATTGAAAACAAATGGTGTTTATGTTGAAGTGATGTCTACTGTCAGATTTCAAATATCATTTTCTGTATGTTATATACTGCCCATGGGATTAAACTCCAAATGAAGCTAAAAAGGAGGAAATATTTGTGTTTTCCGTGACAAGAGGAGTCTTCCTTCATTGACTTAGATGTTCTTATTGTTGACAATTATTATTTATTCTTCTTTTACTTTAGAGTTCCAGAAGCAGTATGTATTCGAAATAAAGATAATTCATGAACAGTATAGATCATTTGAATGTAGGCCAGTGCTGTATCTGGAGCACTAGAATCTTCTACAATATTATATGTTTTTGATGACATTTAAAATTAAGATGGAGAATGTAAGTAAGGTGACAATAACAAACTTTTACCTTCTCTATGTTGTTTTTTCACTTTAATTTCAGACTTTATATTCATTTTATAAACATGTTCATTAGAAATTTTTAAGTATAAATTGTTTTTTAGGAAATTCATCACTAAATTTTATCGCTTGTGATTTTGGAAATTTTAACTCTCAGTTACTTTTTGTATTTAAACATATGGCTTAGCAATTCCCAATTAATCAATTCGGTATGAATTCTAGGGAAAAAAATAAGAGCTTAGTTGTTTTTGAGATAACTTATATTTCAAAATAGCTTTTCTGGTTGAACATTACTACATTCTTCTCAGATCTGCTAATCTTGTCAAAGACAACCACCCTCATGTCCCGGGAGTAGAGCATCTGAGAACTAGCTTACGGATATTTGGAGTGAATATTCAATCTACCATTGCTGGCTTATTGTTTAAGTAAAGATTCCTTTACTCTGTATAGTAAATTGTTAATTCTTGAATGCTTGGAAAAACTAATGATGAAAGTTGCACTTCACCAGATTTTATTAGCTCAGACAAAAGGTAAAATGCAAATATGCTTTCTTTAATTGTTTCAATTGTATCACTAAAATAGTTGTCTATTATTAGTCTGGTTCATCTGATATTTAATACAGTATATTACTCGCAATAAAATGCATTGATGTTTGTAGTGAAGTCACACTGACTAGATAGTTTTAGGGCGAGTACCTGTAAAGACAGTATAAAGAGGAGAAACCTAAGTAAAGGACACAAGAAGAGAAGAATCGTTGCTAAAAAGGATTGAATTTAAAGCAATATAAATTACTAAATAAGACCAAAGAAACAAATGTAAATGTGAATAAGAAAAGGAAAAGGCAAATTGAACAGACAACAGATCAAAAGGGACAAGGAAATTGGCTCCTGAAAATTTTTCCTATTTCACTTTTTTGACAAAAAATATTTAAGTATTTGTCTATGAGTCACCACTCTTAATTTTAATTAAGATTATTCTCTCTTTCTTCTTTTTTGAAATTCTGTTATTTGTTGGGAATTTGTATAATAATAATTAATCAATTCTCCACCTTTCTTCTTTGCTCACAATCTTTTCCAGATGTCTTTCTTATCTTTAAAAACTCTTCCTTCCTGTTAACTACTAACTCTCTTTTATTTTACTCTTTAAATTATTTATATTTTGAGTTTCTCATAGAAGAGAAATCATGCAGTCCTTAATTTTCTGTGTTTTGTCTTATTTTAACTAACATTCAGGTCTCCAGATTCATCCTTTTCCTGCAAAAGCTATGAATTAATTTTTCTTTGTGGCTGAATAGTATTCCATTGTGTACAGATACATTTATATATTCTTTATCCAATCATGAGTCGAGAGGCATCTAGGCAGTTTCCAGAGCCTCAGTGGCTGTCAGCTGCACCATTATGATCACATGTGTGCCTGTTGTACTATAACAAGGCCATTTTAAGACTTTTTGGAATATATCCAGGGAAGATAGAGCTGGCTCAAATGGAATTTCTATATTTAGTTTTTTGAGGAAACTCCTTGTCTAGTTCCCCAGAGGCTGTACTACTCTACATCACCACAAATAGTATAGAAGGGTTTCTTTTCCTGCACATCTTCCTTAGTATTTGAAGAAAAATAGTTTCTTTTACTATCAGCCTGTGTGAAAACATCACGATTTATGGGACATTGGGCAGAGTTCTTTGAAATATTTTACATCAATATAGAGAATAATTTGATAGTGCAGTAAAAATTTCTCCATACTCTAATAACAAAAATTAAGGAGAAAATATTAGAGAAGATCTTAAAACTGGGTTTGAGAAGAAAATTCTATAATAGCCCTGCAATACTAAAATAACTGTTGTCTAATAGGACAAAATTTATACCAGTAGTATCTTTTAAGGAGAAAATTTACCCATTGAAATAAATCCAGAAATAACATAGATTGTAGAATTATTAAATTATGATATTATTTGGGCTATTAAATTTAAAAGGGCCCTTAAATTGAAGCTATAAATTAATTTGGATTCTTACATGATGATCCATAATATAATTTAATGCATAAACAAGCTGAAACATACTTTAGGTGTGTAGCAACAAATGAAGTTCCAGCCAACAAAAGTAGCCAAGATTCAGCAAATCACAGCATCTTGTGTTACACCTGTAGGACCCTGTTTGCAGCTACATGAACTGCGGCCTCCTATAGCCAATCAGATAATTTTCTACTTTGCTTGTATGTCCTTTTTGTAAAAATTTATAAAGCTTTTGCATCTTTTTCTGGTTCTAACTGCCCCCCAATTCATGGATCATTCTTTGCTTGAAAAAGCTGCTAAGTGAAATTGCTAGTGGTTTTTTTTTTTTTGTTTTGTTGTTGTTTGTTTGTTTGTTCACATAACTATTCTACAGGTTTAAGAAGTTAATACTTGATTTGGTGCAGTAAAGAAAAGACTGAGGAAGAGGAAAGGTGAGAGAGTGAAAGAGGATGGAAAAAAAAAGAAAAAAAAAATGAACTGGAGGAACCAGTAAAAGAAAACATTTGCCAGTAGGATGGAGACTGAAGTGAAGGAAGGAGAAGGGATGGGAGAGGCAGAGTAGGAAAAAGATGTGCCATGGACCTGGGCCAACTCCTGTGATGAATGTAATAGTTATGAAAATGTGAACTAGTTAAATTAAGTATATTAAAAAGAAAATTAACTTAGTTATTTTTTACTGGTTGCTGAGGCAAAATACCTGATGCATAAAGTTGGGAAAGAAAAGGTTCATTTCTTAGAGTTTTTGAAGTTATCAGTCCATACTAGTTGGCTCAAAGATGGTGTGGTAAGGCGGGTCACAGTTCACGCAGCTGCAAACAGCAAGGTGGAAACCAGTAAGAGAGAGAGAGACACACACACACACCTTCTTCCAGCCAGTACATTGCATGCTGGCCCCACCCCTAGCTACACAATGAACCAATCACAAATGCACAATGCAAATGCATGGGACCTGGGGGTCACTGACATAAACCATAACATGTCACTCCTGGCCCCCAAAGACTCATGCGCATCCTTTATACAAAACATATTTAGTCCATCTCTAAGAGTTGCCAAAGTCCTAACATTTTCAGCATTTTTGAGAAGTCTCAAGTCTTCTCTGATATCTATGGCAAACTCTTAACTGTAACCCCCTGTACAAATGAAACAAGGTTAAACATTTCTGAAATGCAAAGGCACAGGGTAAACATTACCATTCAAAAAGTTACAAAAGGGAATATAAAGCATTGGAAACAGAGCAAGTCCAACATCCAGCAGGGTGAAAATTAAGAGTTTCATACTCTGCATTTGAAGCAATCTCGTTGCAAGCTCCAAAAGGCTTGGATGATTACAGCCCCATGGCTCTTCCAGGGATTTCAGCTCCCACAGTTTCTCTCTTAAACCCTCTCTGTTTGCTTTTTGCAGCTTTCCATGGATGATCCACATTTCTTGCTTTTCCAAATGTCTGGGGTCTCCACTGCACCTTTGGCTTCAGCCTTACATCTTTACAAATTGCCATCTCAGGGGCACACTGCTTGTCCTCCCAGGCCCTTTGCAATAGAGGTGGCAGCCATCCTATCCTCAGAATTTGAGCATTTTCCTTGCACCTAAAATCAGCACCATGTGGATGCTTTCAAGGTTTGCTGCCAGCTGGAGCAGTAGCCAGGCTTTTCTCTCCCTTGGCTGTAGGGGTCCAGTGCCTGGATCACTTAGCTCTGTTTACCTAATTGTAAGGACAAGCTTCTCTATGTTGCAGCCATTCTGGAACCTCATGTGGCCTCTGTCATTAATTTGGAGCACGGTGCTCTGAAGCTTTCTCCTCTAAGCAAATTCTTTCACTTTTGCAGTTTTGAGGCTGCAAAGGACTGAGAGCCACTTCTTCCTGGGATGCCCCTGTCCATCTTTTTTATTTATCTGATCATTATCAGCAATCAAAGTCTCAGCTCTATCTTCACAACCCACAGCTTTACTGGAGTTTTCCTTCTGGCCAAACTCACAGCATTTTAAATTATCCTACTGGGCTCTTTGCTCTTTATTTGTAACATAAATCTGGCTAGAAGCCCCCAACAATAGCCATTCCACAGCCTCAACATTCAGCAGCCTTGAAATTTCTTTTGCCAGATTAATCAATCCATCGCCCTTAATCTCAGTCTCAGGCAAAGTCTCTGGGCATGAGCAAAATGCAGACAAATTTTTTGCCAATCCATAATACACATCTTGTGGAGTCCAACAACCAATGTAGTCCTTCTTCCCAGTAGAAACCTCCTAAGCCTGGTCTTTACCATCAGGCTTTCTATCATCCTGCTAGTCTCCTGAGCTCTGACCAGAATCTCCTCTACAGAACAGCTAAGCTGCTCCAGCTCAACGAATCTTGGTGACATGTCCAAAACTTTCCAAATTGCCCACAAGCCATTTCCAAAGCATCTCAAAAAATATGGTCAGGTATAGTGACACAAGGACCCTATTCCTCAGTACCAAATTCTATCTTAGAGAAAAAATACCTGATGCCCAAAGTTAGGAAAGGAAAGGTTTATTTCTTCAGGTATTGGAGGTTTTAGTCCATATTCAGTTGGCTCCAAGGCAGGGTGGCATGGTGGGACACAGCTCATGGCAGCTGCAAACAGCAAGGGGGAAACTTGCAAGACAGAGAGACAAGGCTTCTTTTAGCCATTACATTATATGCTGGCTCCACCCCTAGGCTGGTGTAGCATTGACACCATCATCCAAGAGATACACAATGAACCGATCACAAATGCACAATGCACATACATGAGGCCTGGGGACCACTGAAATAAACCATGACAAAAATGATCTAACTATATTCACTACAAATGAAAACTATTACCTCTGAAACACTTGGAAGGTGTTAGTAGTAGATTAGAAACTACTAGTATTGAGTGTGAAGCCACAGCATAGAGAACCAACAGAGAATAACCCATAGAGCAAAGCCATTGAAGACTACCAACAACATGAAAGGAGACACTGGGAAAATTCGAGGGCTCTTGGAAAACTCACATGAGTGGAATCAGGGACAAATATTACTATGTGATAATTATGATTGTTAGTACAGTAACAATAGAAGAAGATAACAACAAAATTGTCCTACATTCACGATTATAACTTATCAGTGAATAAGGTAAAACTTGAAAAAATAGATGAGAGAGGGAGAAAGAAAGAAGGAAAAAAGGAAAGGAAGGAAAGATGGAAGGAACTAAGTAGAAAAAGAAGGGATGAAGGAAGGAAAGAGAAAATGAGAGAAAAAGATTGTGGTTTTTAGGGAAAGTCTCTCTGTGAATACAAATTATTAAGGAGTCAGAAGGATTCACCTGAAAATCCTCCTCTTCTGTGCAGTATCCCTGCTATAGTTTGGACCTTTAAAAGCTCAAGACTAGATGAGGATTCAGAATTCTGTTTTGTCTTGATTCGGAAATAACAGATTTAGTAGCTTTGGAGTAGCACTATATTAAACAAAAGTAGCAAAACAAAATAAATACACAAAGGGATAAATAATGTTTATAGATAGCTTTATGTTTTATTTTCTCAGATTTTGTTGTCATAGAATTTCAAGTTACATGAGAGTTTTTACCAAAGAGGCACAGAAACAGTGACATTATTTTACTTATAGAGCACAACTTGGAGATAACTATCTACACAGAGATAAGCATACAATGCACAGGAAACGTTTGGGGACTGCGGAAGAATAGCTCAAAATAAAATTCACAGGTAATTAATAATAATTCAGCTATAAAATAAGTATGACACATAACAAAGTTCTGGAATAGGACAGTTTGTGATTTAAACCTGGCTCCAAAATTATAAGGTGTGAGACCCTAAGTGATTGATTTAAATCATACAAAATTTAGTTTTACTACCTATTAAATAGGTATAATTATGTTAAAATAGGCTATATAAATTTGGAAATATAGCTATAAAGTAAATCACACAAGGGTACAAGATTATTTGTGGGTTTTGTATTTAGAAAATGTACCATATTCATTTGTTGATTCATTCATTGTCTCACTATTTTTAAAGTAACCCAGAATTAGTGAAATTATATTTCAAGAATATTAACATTCAGGCCCATTCCAGAAATAAATGACATATGATCTAGAAAAATGGAAAACACACATATATTTATTAGATTGGATAAACCAAATATTAATTTAGTTTGTCATTTTTATTACTTTATTTTTAAAAATTACATTGTATACTTAGAATACAACTATATATTTACTGCACAGATGCATCTGAAACATGCTATTAAAGTAAAAGGGAATAATGCTGTATCTAATTAGATCTCTACAGAAATATTTTAAGTACCATATGGTCTTGGATGGGGTGGTGATTTTTGTTTTTCAGAGAAAAGGAGGACAGTAACTGTATATAATTGTGTCCATTTAAAAATTTCATATAACTTCAACCGTGAAAAATGCTGTCAACTTTCATCAGTATCTAGGCAGCATTTTGCAATGTTTTCTATAAGCAGTCAATTCAACTCTTAAGACAGGAAACAGAAAAAATACTGTTCACTCTTATATTAACAGACTTTTATCATTTTATAGGTATAATTTTAGTGTAACTATGCAGTAATCATATGGGGAAGATAACTATTTCCACTGTATGAATAAGATACAAAAACTCAAAGAATTCTGCTTATGTTTTCAACATTATAAATTCCAGAGGCAATTTGAGAATATTGTCATTAGTGAAATAAAAAAGACTCACATTAGCAAATATCGCATTGTCTCTCTAGTGTAAAAAAATCTTAAGAACTGACACAATAATGGGATCCAAAATGTATCACAGATATTGTAAAAGTGAAAGGGAAGGAAAGTGCTGTAAAGGATATAACAGTATGTATAGTGTGTAAGACAGATGACCATATTACTAAATTTCTGTTAGATCACTGAACAGAAGGGTTTTCACTGTCAATGTTTGAATGTCTAGCCACATTTTTTACTTTGATTTTATGTTTAACAACTATTGTTAAGATGACAATATGTAATGTATCAATTAGCGATTTTATGATGTTAATTTTTATTTTTTAATTCTGTCTTCTACATTTTTCTCATTTTTTCTATTTTGCTTCTTAAATTTTCTTTTCTTTTTTTAAGTAATTTTTAAAAAAATATTATAAGTTCCATTTTTAAATAAAACTTAGATTTGCATCATTTTTTAAGCTAGAAAAAATTTATAATTTTTGGGGGGATTTTTGTATGATCTTTTTGAATGCACAAAAGTTCCCCATATTTCTATAGTCTCAATTTCTGTTTTCCATTTTAGGAATTATACCCTTCTTGAACTAGCATGACAATTTTATTGCCTCAAGACTAGAATTTTTTATGCTTTTGATATAGATATCTATATCCCGTAAGACCTGCATCTTCCTCCTCATTTAGATCCACATTACTTAAAATATTTATTTTATATTTCATTTGCATATGAAATGTGTTCATTCTGTTTCTCTTCACTTTATTAGCCAAACTTCATTTAAAAACCCAAGTGAATCCTTATGTATTGTGCAGATAAAGCCATAGGTTTCTTGGATATACTATAAAGTATTTGGAGATCCAGAAAAAGTGTTTAAAAATCTATTTCAAAATACTTTGCAAAGGACTGGGGCTTTAGCTCAGCAGTGTAAGTGCCTGCTTGGCAAACATGAGGTTGTGAGTTGGATCCCTGGCACCAAAACAGAACAAAAAAAAAAAAAAAAAAAAAAAAAAAAAACCAGCAAAATAAAACAAAAAAATTGCATGTTCAGTGTTTAAAAAAAAAAATGGTAAAAGTAGGAAATTACCTAAATAGTTTTCCATCTTTTCTGTTGCATGCAAATCTGTGCTGCCATAAGATATGTATACATGTTTATGTAATTCCATGGACACTATATTTGTCCCCAATTTGTGCCTTTGAATTTCTTATTCCGCTGTGTGCTTTGTCCTTAATCTGTTCAGATTGACTAGTTACAAAACTGTAAACATTTGGAGATGTGAAATAAATAAAAATAAAAACAATTATCTCTATTTCTTACTGAATTTATATTCAAGTAAGATACACACTTTCTTGGCCTACGTGCCACTGACACCGTGAGCTCACTGCACTCACTTTTGGATGTGTTTTGAACGCCTTTACGGGAATATCAGAAGCGCTGCTGAGTTCCAAAGCAGGTAGCTGTGACTCAGAAAGTGACCCTCTCTTTCAGATCTCAGGTTCCTTGCTTATCAGCTGTCTGTCTTTAGGTTTGTTGTTTAAGTTTTATTGTTTATAAACCAAAATTTCTCTTTCTAGAAAACAGTGATAGAACTAATCTAGTTGCCTCCCTGTCACTGTACTCAGAGAACTTCCTCTGAATTTTATATTCAAATTCCAAAAGATTACTCATTTCAAATTGTGCTTTAGTTCACAAAATCGCTTCTACTTTTTCTTTTCTAGACAATGACAATGCAAGAGACCTTAGAGTCTTTTTTAAAGTTTTCTAATCCAGTGTGTGGTTGGAGACCTTATTTACTTTGTCATTTTTTAGATAACCCTAAAGTTGACTTTAAATTACAGTGCACTCCTGTTGTTGATAATATCTACTATGCAAATGCAGACAGTACTTAGCTACTTCTAAATATAGTCTTGTATTTAAGCATAATACAACTCTGTACACTGGAAGTTCACAAGTGGGAGCCATAACCGTTAACTCAGATTTTGCACATATAGTTTGTAACAATATATTTTAAGTCATCATTGCTTTATTTTTTTTTTCCTCTATTGCTTTTGTAGCTAGCCATCGATTCAATGTTTAATGATTTTGGCTTTAATATTATTTGATATTTGATTTCAAGAGGCCAGGAATATAGCTCAGTATTAGCACTTGCCTGACAAGCACAAGATCCTGAGTTCAATTCTGGGAACCAGGAAAAAAAATTTCAAATATTGCTGCATGGGAAATAAAGTTTCCACAGATGTATAGTGAATTCCAGAATGTAATACAAATTTGAATGCTTAAAGTTGAACTATGTGACACAGATTTAATATTTTCTTCAAATTAACATTGTGATCTAGAATTTGCCCATTAATATCTAGAGAGTTTTTTATGTAGAGAGTTTTATCTCAAAAAAAGAAGAGAATAAAACCAAATATTTTATTGAGTTGCATTTTGTAAGAATAAATGAGTTAATAGTTTGCAATTATATAGCCGAGGATCTCATTGAATAAAACCTTTGTAAATTTTGTTGCATTCATCAGAATTTTAGAAAAATTTTTACAATTTTATAAAAAAGAGAAACTATTAAAATCTAACAGAAAATTAAGGCTCTTGTGTTGACCTGTGTCTTCGTATAAG
Source organism: Cavia porcellus (assembly GCF_034190915.1). Taxonomy (NCBI): domain Eukaryota; kingdom Metazoa; phylum Chordata; class Mammalia; order Rodentia; family Caviidae; genus Cavia; species Cavia porcellus. The sequence goes on along the minus strand of NW_026947513.1, from coordinate 39,829,296 downwards.
ATATAAATGTATTTAAAATTCTCTTCTGTTTTTTTTTTTTTTTTTTTTTTTTTTTTTTGTCTTTTTCCTTTTTATCGGTACCAGGGATCGAACTCACGACTGCCTGCCTGCAAGGCAGGCGCCTATGCCACTGAGCTAAATCCCCAGCCCCCCTGTTTTTTTTTTTTTTTTTAAGCAGGTAGGTGCTTAAACCACTGAGCTAATCTATTCAAGTACTTTTTTATTTTAAAAAAAGCCCACATGTATCTTGTCTATCAATGAGGTAGTTATCAAGATAGAATAATAGAGTGAATACAAAATCTGTTAAAAAATAAAATATTTTTAGCATTTATGATGTATACTCTAATGTAAAATAAACTAAAATCAAACTAAGGGAAATTTAAATAATGGTTCTTTCAAAAATTAATTTTTAGTCCATTAGTAGTGCACAATGTCATGATAAACTATATATCATATAATATCCCAGATATTGTCTTATAAATTATATGTACATTTCCTGTCATGCAATTCTGAGTAATATCAGCATATAGTTTGTTAATATTTACATTTGATCAATGAGGAATGTATGTCTTAAGGAAATTAAGTAATTTGCTGAGTCCCAGTATTAGTAATTTGCAATCAGAAGTTCCAATTCATTTTATTTTATACTTGAGCTCAAGATTTAACCACAATAATGTGAAGCTTCTTCAATTCCAGCTTTACCTTCTTTATGGAGCTCTTCACTAAAGTAGATAATTATTAATAGCAGAAATTTTCTCCTCTTATACTAGTTCCTGGAATAACAAGACATCCTCAGAGAAGTGTAGTCGGAATCCATGTAAAGAAACTTAGCATCTGTAGAAACTAACACACTAAACTCATGCTGAGGAAAAAGTAACCTGGTGTATCCGTCAGGGTTTATTAGAGTAACAGATATAGCACAAGATATACCACTACAAAATAAATTACAAGATTGGCTTACAATGATCAGTCACAAATTTGAATAACGGAGCATGCAGAGGGTGCCTGCACACTGGTGGATGAAGGGTCCTGCCCAAGGCTAGAGCTGACTGCAGTGTCCTGTGAAAGTCCATGTCAGGAGGTCCGTGGGTCTACGATGGAACACCGAAGAACCTACCACAGAAGGCTGAAGAGTCCCAAGCAAAAGCTGAACACTATGTGCCAGAAGCCAGGAGACAGAGCTGAAGGTGAACATTGGAGCTCTTTTGAAGAAGTAGCAATCAGTCCTCATTTGCCTTTTGCAGGCTGTTCCCTGGGGTGGGTGCAGCACTCATGCCCTTCCCTTGCACAGGCTGAAGATGTTACAAACATCCTGGCCCCCTGCTGGATCACTGAAACCTCTGACCTTCTCAAATTGACACAATGAACAATATCTAGAATGGTAACTGCTTGTCTTCCACATCCCAGCTGCTGAGTCACTTAGTCAAAAGCTTCTAGACTTCTCAAGTTGACACAGTGTATAAACCATAACACCTGGTAACAATATGGCTGGAATTTTGTAATGGGAAAGCAGAAAAAAAATGTAAAAACCTGATTGAAAATTATAAGGATGCAATCATAAATACAGACGCTGGTCTAACACATGGGAAGTAAAAGGACTTAAATGGAAATCAGAGTAACATAGCAAGCAAGATAACAAGGAAATAGGTCCTGATCTCACCGCTCTGTATAAGTAAGACATCATTTTTTATTCAACATTAAATATTAGAAGGCATGGGAATAATGTCTATCAGCTTGTTTCAGCGTTTAAATAGACAGACTTTTCAATTTTCCTAGTTTCTGAAAGGCAAAGCAATCTTAACCCATTTTTTTCATTTATCATCCACTTTTTACACGTTCTTATATTATTACTTTAGTTTATTTTATTGTAAGTGGAATTCGTTGCTGATTTTATTGCTCTGAAAAGTAAATGGGTTTCTTTCACCATTTGGAAGACTTATACTTGTTATAGCTCATGTCTAGACCCCCCTACCCAAAGCCTCATGAAATCATAGGTGAGGCTTTTTTAGAGGTGACTGAATCTAGAGTGCGATTCTGGGATTTGCTCATAGTGCAATGTTAGGTTTAAGGCCACCAGGATTAAGGGTAGGAGTGCTTAGAATTGGCAAAATATAAGGGATAGAAAGAGCTGTGGGCTTCCTTTGTAGCCTTTGCAACCTTCTGGCTGCCATCTGTCCCCTATGCAATGCCTGTCTGCATGCAGCCTTGATTTGGAGGCAGCAAATTATGGACTGAAACCTTTTCAAACCATGAGCTAAATAAGCCTTTCCTCCTTTGTGTTTGGGTATTGTATACTTTTTTTGGGTGTCAAATCAATGAGAGAAAAGTAACTAAGACAATAATTTTGTGAAGGAATAGAGGAGAAAACAGTTCATTTTAAACACTTAATATGTGGTTGTCACTGGGCATATGGAAGTGAGATTTTCAAGGTTTTTATCTTAATAAAATTTATATTTTAAAAGTGAGTATATAAATATATTTAAGTAAATGGTAGCTAAGTAAGATGAATTAAGGAAATGATAACTGTTACATAATGATTTGTCATTTCGATTTGAGAAGAAAAGTACTTGATAAAAATTTGTGGCTGGAGTCTTATTCCAAACTCAAGAAGTCCTGGGAAGTGTGAGCCTGGTCCTCAGACTTGTGCACTGGAGGCCTGTCTGGTGCCACTAGGATCCTGGTCTGCACACCCTACCTCTGTTCCCTGAATTCTCCATAGTGCAGGACAACAAAACTGACAATCAGCAGACTGACCTGAGACACCAATTCCAGAAAGAAGAGAGCTGCTCAGGCCTGAAGTCCACCTTCCACAGAGACTGGTTAAGGGGCCACATAGGAGAGAAGATTGTAGAGGATGGGAGCTAAACAAAGATCTCCTGGGATCCTACGCAAGGCATCCTGGGCTCAGACCAAGAGGATCTTAGGGCCTTTCCTTTGTTGTGGGAAGCCAGGCCTGGTGTGAGTAATTAGAGGGGGTATCCTGAAGGAGGAAGCCCAGTGTCATGTTTGAATTCTGACACTGCTGCCAACACCCAGCAAAAATCAGTGCTTGAACACATATAGCTCAATATAAGGAAGGTCTTAAATCACAGTACTCTCAGTTCTGATAAAGTGCTGTTCTTAAATGGCTCCAAGGGTTTATCAATACCCAGTGGACTTTTATGTCATTGCATAGACAAGGGATTAGAGTAATAGAAAACAATTGATATACTCTCTTTGCTAGTACCTTGATTGCCTGGGGTGGGAGGGGGGTCCCACACACAAAACTGTGGCTGCTCCTGAAGAATGAGACACTAGGCCAAAAAATCTGAAACCTGAGCCAAACAAACAAAAATACAATCATGAATCAAACAAGCAACAAAATGCCTCCAAAAACTCTCAACTCCCCAAAATCGGTGTGAAGGGCATTGAAGGTTTAAAAAAAATACATAAGATACACAGCAGAGATGTGTGAAAGGCTACCAATGGAGGTCAAACAGTTGTATACGATGCTTGCAAAACTTATATAAGATCTAACAAATTATATCGTGACTGAGAAGAATCAAATGGTCAGCGAGTCTAGTGTAGACATGAATAAACAGCTATTGGAGGTAAATAAAGAGCTGCAAATTGCCAGTGCCCAGCAGAGAAAAGAAGCAGGTCAGAAGAAAGCGTCAGGCTGAATGATGGTGACTGCAAGCATGATACAAACTGTGGACAGCAGCAGTGAACAGTGTGAAGCAGTGATAATCCTGGAGGACGGGGCTGTGGACAGTGATCAGCAGGCGCGACACACTTTAAACACAAGAGGAGGACGTGGGACAAGGTCCAGCTGCTCTTAGATGACTGAAAGAGGAGTCTGAAGAGCAATTAGAATTAGAAAAAATCACAAGACAGCACAAAGACCATTAAAAAAAAAAAACCAGTTTGCACAGGTAATATCAGAAGACTTGCTAGATATGCAAACGATTTTAGTATAAATGTAAGTGAAGCATATTGAACTCTGAATAACCCATGATCAGAAAAAAAAAAATACTGTCCCACATAATTAAAATGCTAGAAGTACAACACAAAAGCAGAATCTTAAAGACTGCTAGAAAAAAAATCACCTGCAAAGGGAAATGTAGATTTCTCAACACAAACCTTAGTGGCAAAGAAAGCAGGAAATAAAGTGTTTCAACCTCTTAAAAAATAATCTTAATTCCAGGTTGTTATAACCTGCAAAACAATCTTTATAATTGATGGAGATATAAGATACTTCCATGCTGAAGAAAACCTAAAGGAGTTCATGACCATGCTACCAACAGTCAAAAATAATTCTCAAAGATTTCTGTCTTGGAGGGAGACAGTGAAGACTAGCAAAGCCAAAGAGGTCCAGTAAAATGAACAAACTGCAAAAAGCTGCAGGGGCAGGAGGGAAAGAAGGTCAAACAGCAGCAAGACATTAATACAATGGCAGGAACAAGCAGCTAGTTATCAGTGAGAATGTTCTCAACTCGCTAATCAGGAAGCACAGATTAGCAGACTGGAAAATAAACAAAATCCAATATTATGCTGGAAGCAAGAAACACATTTAACGTAAAAGTAATCCATATACTAAAAATTAAAGAATGAAAATAATATTTCATCCAACAGGAACCTGAAAACAAGTAGGCATAACTATCCTATTCTCAGATAAAGTAGATCTTAAGCTAAAATAATCAAAAAAGACAGATAAGGGTATTACTATTAAATTAGAAACTACTGATTAAAGCAACTGTTCACCAGGAAATAATAATTACAAGCATATATCTAACAAAGCATTGTTCACCAAATTTCATGAAAGTAACTTTATTGACATAAACTAGCAGATAAAGACCAATACATTTAGTGGAGGAATTCCATACCTACTGTCACAATTAGGTCAACTAAATAAAACGCATATATATATATATATATATATATATATCAGAAATGAACTAAAGCTTTGAACTTATGGACTTAAATAAATATATATAGCAATTCTAACAACAACAGAATATGTTTTTTCAGCACCCCATAATACTTTCTCCAAAATAGACCACATACTAATGAATTAGGCATCCCTAAGAAATGCAAAATAATTGAAATTTTACCTACAGATTGTTTGATCAAAGTACAATGAACATAGAAATCAATAGGAAAAAAACACACAAACTGTGCAAACATATGGAAATTAAATACATGATTTTAAATAATCATTTGTTTATAAAGGATATTAAGGAAAAAAATAACACAGTTTATAGACTTAAATGATAATGCTGGTCCCACATGCCAGAAGTTAAGGGGCTAAATGAAGACAGTCCTATGCAGCAGTCCAGGGTCTACTTCAGAGAAACAACAAGCTCAGATAAATCACCTAAGCTATACCTCAAGGACTTAGAAAAACAAGAGCAATCTGAACCAAAGCTTATACAAAGAAACTTATAAAGGTAAAAGCAGAAAGTAATGAGGTGGAAACTAAAAAAAAAAAAAAAAAAAAAGAAAAATCAATGATTTGAAAAGGCAATTCATTAAAGAAATAAGTAGACAAACCTTTAACCAATCTTACCTAAAAAAGCAAAGATAAGACACAAATTAATCCAGTTAGCAATGAAAAAGGTGAAATCACAAAGGATATTATCAAAGCACAGAAAATTACTCACAACTATCGAAACATATGTCTAACAACTGGATAGCTCAGAAGAAATGGAGAGACTCCGAGATACACATCAATTGCCGTAAATGAGCCGAGAAGACGAGCAAAACTTGAACAAGAAAAGAGCAAGAAATGACACTGAAGTGATAATAATAATAATAATAAAAATAAAAAAAAAACTACAAACTAAGAAAATCTCAGGGTCTTGGACTCACAGACAATTTATGTAAGAACTTTAGAGAAGAACTAACAGCGATACTCCTCAAACATTTTAATGAAATTGAGAAAGAATTTGTACTTCCAAAATTATTCTCTAAAACTGCTATAATCATAGGATTATTCAATAGATTCATATAAAGTCTTTGACAAAATCCAACATCCATTCATGATACAAACTCTGCAGAAGATAGGTTTAGAATTTGTGTATCTCAAGAGTAGGGATCGAGGGACAAAGTTTTTCCGCCATTTGTGAAAGAGTTTCGTCTACAGCCTATACAAAATGAAGAAGCCACTGAAGTCACTAAGTCAATAGGTGACACTGTGCACCTCAAACTTGAAGATCAATATAGTAAATTTCTCTGTAGTTTACACTATCATTTGATTAAAATAATCATACAGTTTAATAAAAGCTTGGATTAAAAGTGTTAAAATGCTCTACTAGTTGCTGACTATAATAAATATACTTTTGAAGTTTACCTGAACATTTCTTAGAACATTATCTTCTCAGATTTCAGTAATAACTTTAACAGAGCAACAAATGAAGCAATTATCTTTCCAAAACAAGTAAATTCCAAATACTGTTGCAAGGTTTATTATGCACAAAACTGGGATCTTTGATCATTTTGTCATGGTATTAATCATAATCATACAACAATAATGAGTTCCTGTGGTTACAGTCAGACAAATACTCATAAATCTACTGGTTTTGAAGCAAATGCTGTCTTATTTATACTCAATATCTATGACATAAATTCTTAGTTTTTATATATGCATATAATGAACAGATACTATGAATATGGATATTTTGCAATTGCAAAACTTCTTGAGACAGAGATTTTAAATCAAATATTTAACATTGAACCACTACTTTGTTGTATACCTAATTTCCAAGTTCTAAGTACTGAGAATGTGCATGAATAAACGATTTCTTATTCCTTTCTCAGAGGAGCCAGCAGTACATTTGCATACTTATTTTCAGGTTCTGGGAGAAACACCTTTACTCTTTAACATAAGTGCCTTTAGGAAGTAGATGAGGATTTGAATGATCTGTATATGGTGGGGTCTGAGATTCTTCAGTTTTGTACATTAGAATTACTGTTTTATGAGAGTTGTAACATGATTTCATTCATTGACAAAGGTACAAAAATATCAAGAAAAATAACAACGTAGTTATTCCTATTAGAAAATTTCTTATATGGCAAAGTATTTTGAATATCATCGTCTCGATGAATTGTCATAATTCTTACATCCCTAATTGTTTTGCTTATCAACACCCATTCATGCTTGTATGCATAAACACACACAAATATCAAAAATGACAAACAGCTTAATATGTGAAAGTACATCAATTGCAGTTTAAAATTATTGCAATAATTTTTAGAATACATTCCAGGAGCTGAGTGCCTGTGAAACCAGCTGCGTAACTTGTTTTTAAACAATGATGTTAATCAGCCACCAGGGGGCAGGCTTACTCTAGTTCTTCAGATCATTAGGCTCAGAGTAAAGGCCTTTCATGTCTGTTACAGTTATTGTTTCTTAATAGAACTTTTCTTGGATAATTGAAATAATTTTTAAAATGTGTAATTCCCTATGAAAACAATAAAGTTGTTAACTAGAGGAAGAAGAGTATTCAAAATAAAACTTTGCAAAACACAAAAGCATCACCTCCAAATATCCTAATTTTAGTCTCTTCTATTTTGGTACAGCTAAATGTAAACATTTCACATATTTTCCACAGTTGATAACCTAGGAAGTACAGTTATCATGACACGGATAACAGATAAATTCCATTTATACCAGAGGAGATAAGGGTATATTTTGGGGTCTTCCATTTCCAGGGTCTCCGTAATATCAAGGAAAGTCAATCGCAGGCTCTCATGCCCTGCCCATGATTGATTTGGAGTTATCAGGCATGGTTACAAGCTTCTCTCCAACAAAAGCCATTGACAGCTGCGGGGGCAGATCCACAAAGGCTTAGGAGCTTTGAGGGCTTATTTACTATTTGTCTTTGTTTACTTTTCTGGCTCTGTGAAAGGCAGAAGTGTCTCAAGTGACATTTCAGCAATTGAAGATTTTCTGCCATGTTGGAGAGAAAGGGACCCAAATAAGGACCGAAATACTGCAGGAAACCTCTGAGATCATCGGGTTTATCTTACAGTTGAAAGAAAATATTATTCAAAGAAACAGAAGAGACAAGGCAGGAACAGAATGTCACGGCAGTATGATAGAGGGGCTGAAGTGGGTTTTTACATCAGTTTTGGCCTAAAAAGCAATTTTTACACTTAGCTTTCTCCTTTTTCTAAAGTGATTTGGTACAAGTGGCAAAGATGTGCAGAAAACTGAATAGCAGGCTTTTGAGAGAAGATCAGGTCTTCAACAGTACTGAAAGCTCTTTGATGGTCATTTGTTATACATTATATTTTATGGATTCCTTCATTTCTATCTTGAATAATTTTATGCTTCCTTTAACTTGTGTTCACTTTTTATTTTTTCCTTTCCCACTCTATTCCCCGCTCAAAAAAATTCTGTAGTAGTTTATATGTGAGGAAATATTTCTTTCTGATTTATTGAGGTAAATATTTTTATTAATATTTTTATTTTCAAATTGTTGGTTTTGAAACAGAAAAGTATTCGAGGGGGGAAATAATGTTTTTTATATTAAAAACTGACCAATTCGTGAGTCATTTCCTTATTTACTGAGAGAAATAAAAACTACCAGGTTTTTCAAATTATTCAGGCAAATTCAGCCTCCGAAGCAATGATGTTTGAATTGCTCGGTTCTGCCCTGCGTTGTTCTATTACAATGTCCTCTCTTATCTCAATCTACCCCCTATTTTAAAATTAATCTATTTTCTCTCATTTTTTTAATTAAGGGAAAATTAAATTAAAAAAATAACGAGACGTATTATAGTAGCTTTTTTGTTGTCCTATTAACCTGACTTGAACCCCAGTATTGCTCTCCCCATCTTGTTCTGTCTGATTATTCTATATTCTATTTTGTTTGATAGTATCAAGTTTGAGGGTATAGGCAACCACTTTGAAGGCAATAAGATATACTATGATGCCCAATATGGAATGACTATTATCCTTTTTTTGAAGTCCTGTAAGGTCCTCAGTGTAGGTTTTATTGGTTTTGTTCTGTACTGTTTTGATCAATTCTATTATACCTGATGATATAGACAACTCAATCTGAAAATAGCAAGAGTCACAATGGTAACCACTTTTGATCACCTGGTATTCTATTTTTGCATCACGTGCTAGGCCCACCCTTCTGTTCTAAGTGACTCTGTTTTGCTTAGTCACATTTGGTTTTATTCTCTTCAAACAAGTAGTAAGAACCGTGAGTAATAAAATCCTAGAAGTCTAATTATTACTGTAAAAAAGAGAGGAAAGTAAGATGGACTAAGGGATATAACCACAGGTATGTTCGAGAGTGTAGAATGGAAAACCATATAACTGAGCTTTTGTTGGATCATTGAATGGAACTGTCTCCAATTCCACTGTATGAATGTTCACTTTATATGCTTTAATTTAGTGATATAGACAACTGTTTCTGGGAAGATAATATGTAACCTATTAACTGGTGATTTTGTACTGTATATATTTTTTTCTAGAAATACTGTTTTGTTTGTACCCTTTTACTGCATTGTTTTTTTTTTAATGTCCTTTTTTTTTCTTCTCTCTTTAAATTAAAAAAAGAAAAAGAAAAAAGAAAATGTAAAGGAGTTATGAATTACTTCAGGTAAAACTTAAATTTTAACTTCAGATATAAAACATTAAAATGCTATGATAAAAAAATTTTATCTAGCAAAATCCGTTTTTGTTCCAATATTATTCATTTCCCTATTTGTGTTGTGCTGTGATCCTGCACCAGGAGTGTTTCTATAACGATGAAAAACCTAAACTAATATGTAACAGTACGTAGATAAAGCCTGTAAACCTCAAGGCATACAAACAAATGTGCCTTAATTCTTTTGTTAATGTAATTGTTATTATATACATGTCTAGTTTTATAATATTCTGCATCAGTTAAGCCATGTATTTTTCCCCTCAGGTGTCAAGCGGCTGTAATCTATTGTTTTCATAGCATTTTTAATAATCCTAATTAGATTATTAAAAGACATTGCATTTCTCTAGGCTTGGGAAATATTAAAGCATTCCAATTTCTTTCTGGCTAAAAGACTTGGATCAGAAAGAGATGACATGAAACACTTTTCTGAGGGGCACGCCTCACCACACAGAATGGCAGAATCCTACTGGTCGTGTTACTTCTCTCTGGCACCAAACACCACGCACAGGCTTTTTGAAAAGAGAGCTACATTGCCTCTGGGTGCAGAAGTGTCAGTCCGTTTTCATCTGGCTCCAAAGCAGAGACACTGAGGCAAAAACCATGGTGGGCCAGAGCTACGGAGTGCAGAGGAAGAGCTCCTGCTGAGGCTCACAGCCCCAGAGGCCAGCCCCCAGTGACACACTCTTCCAAGTATGCTGGGTCACCTGAGAGCACACCCAGGCATGAACACCAAGGGACTAAGGCACGACCCAGTGACTCACCAGGAGTTTCTCAGTCCTGTTGAGTAGACAGTGACTTTTAGCTTGCATAATGATACCATGGACACACTTGCTTTACGGATCTCCTTCTCTGCCCTTGGAAAGACTCACATGTCTAAAGACGTAAAATGATTACTGTTTAGAATCTTTAGCAGATTATTTTTCCCAATTGTTTAGAATCTTTACAAGAGCAGAGACCACATGATACTGTTTACAAGTGCAATTCCCTGTGTTTCCCAGCAAACTCACAGGCATGTCATAGGTAACTAAGGAATAGCTCTTTCATAAGTGATTAGACGGTAACTGACATGGACAGTTCATAGACCTACGTCTTCAGCTCATCTGCAGGTAGGTTAAATTAATTCCAGGTAGCTTAAATTAGCTGAAGAAAAACAAAACGGTACATTTGCTCAATTTATATTCATTAGCTGGGGGGCATTCTACTCTGTCAGTGGCTCCACACTGTCACTACCTTTGAATACCTTCTGATTTCTCTCTTGAAGTGTCCTGCCTCACCTTTCCAGTCTGACCTCCTGAGGTGACTGACCAAATCAGCAGAGATTTTCTCTGAGCTGTCAGTGGTAGGTGCCTTCATCACTCACCATGACATCATTCTCCTCACTGTTTTCCATGCCATTGCTAGGCCTGACTCCTCCCCTGAGCCTGCAGTGCACTTCCCTTTTTCCTGGTAAAATCTGAAGACTTGGCACCTGCTCCTTCCTGATGGTTATAAATCCGATCTTTGCCATCCATGCTGCCCATGTTCTCTTTGTGAGAGAAGTAGCTTGCCCCGATTTCCTCTTTCCATTTTAATTCCATTCCTTCTGTAGCAGGCATCCTCACATTCGTGTGTAAAGGCTGGAAGTCCAGTCAGTACAGTGGGTTAGGAAGATAACCTGGATGCTTGTCTTTCCTGGCACAAATTTGTTTCTTTGAAGTATTTATATTGACTAAATCATAAGAAGTAGTAATAGCTCTAACTCTGGCTCTCATCGCACCAAATATGTTCACATTTTATTTGTAATATTACAAAAACTTAAAATAATCACCATCACTTTGTACTTGAGTATGTGTTAGAGTAAATACATTACTACTTATATATCAAATTCTCTCTCTTCCCTCCCCCACCACACACACACACACACACACACACACACACACACACCATTTTGTTCTATTTTGTTTTGTTTTTTTAAGATAGAGTCTCAATATGTAGTTTAGGCTGGCCTGGAACTCACCGTGTAGCCCAGGCAGGTCTCAGAATTGCGGCAGTCTTCCTCCTGACAAGAGGTATATGCCACCATGCTTGGCTAAGAACTCAGTGAGGGATTCTTTGTTCCCTATTTCAAAATGACTCCTCTCATCTCATAACTTAATGAGTCACACTTGTGCCCTTAGTGTCCCATGAACATCTGGCTCATAAGCGTCTCCATTTGGTGAATCCAGCAATCAAATCTGAGCTGTCATTTATCATTGTCTTAGATTCTAAAGTTTATCTTCAGTTCTAATACACATTACAATTTTCTATGTCAAAGGTCAATTAGCTTTGAATTTCCTTTGCAGATTTGTCATCATAATGGTTAATTACTGAATTCTTCTTCTTAGATTTTTTTTTTTTTTTTTTTTTTTTTTTTTTTTTTGAGACAGCGTCTCAGTACGCAGTTCAGGCGGCCCAGGCTGGTCTCAAATTCACAAAGATTCTCCTGCCTCAGTCTCCCTAGTGCTGGGATTACAGGCATGTTGTCACGACTCCCAGCTTTATTTTAGAATTTTAAAAACTCGTCTGCTTTTTGTAGTCTCAGGCACTGCACAACAGGACATAGACTAAGTGAAGGTGACTTCACATTGTCACCTCTCATGTGGATTCTCTGTGTAAACCAGGTGGATACTTCCTCGAACACCACCTAATAGATCAGATCAAATTAAACTGTCCAAACCTAGACCGGTATTTTCTCGGAACCCAGACTCAGTTGCCAGGTTCCTTCTGAGTGGCCTAACCAACTCAGCTATGGCAACTTCATCCTTTAAATTTTTGGCCGCCAAATCTCACAGTGACCTGTGATTCTTCTTGTTCACCTTTTGTGTTTCAAATTGTCAGCAAATTCTAGTAGATGCATACTGGCAATGCGCTCCATACCTACGGCCACCTTTCTTTTCCTAAACTACTACCATGCTGATTTGAATCACTACCTCTTAGAGTCTCAAAATTATTTAAAGACCAAAAAGAATTCTCTATATTTATAAGTGCTTCTCTCTCATATATTCTAAAAGCAAAACTGTAAACATGTCAGATCGTATCAGTTCTCTGCTCCAAACTCCTCAGTGGCTTTGTGTTAAATGTGGAATAAAAGAAAAAGCTCAGTGGACACCTTGGTCACCGGTCTAGCTTGGATTCTTTACGTGAGCAACAGTGAACTCCGCTTCCAAGTACACAGCCACATCTCTTTCTTGTTTGCATTTTTCAGGCATTTCTGGAATGTGATGATTCTATAGCTGTGAGATATGCTGCTTATCTTCAGTGTTTATTATGCATCCACTTCTCAGTATGGTTTATCTTGATGTTTTGCTGGTATTTTGACCTTGCCATCCCTCACATCTAGTTTCTTTTTTGTTTTCTTATCCTCTGTGAAAATTATAACCACAGATAAAAAATTTTAAGTGATCTTTGCTGTCTGCCCTTCTGCCTCTGGAATATAACTTCTGTGAGTAGCATGCCTTTATCTACATGACATAAAATAATAACTGGGACTCATTTAACATATTTTTCATTTAATGGAGAATGAATGAATGAAAACATAAATGAAATTTTAGTTAAATGGATGAATAAATGAATAAGTAAATGAAATTTTTCTGTGATTTTTCCATTTTCCTATGTCCACTCCTTTAAGAGAATTATGGCTAAATATTGTAGCTAAATAAACGAGTAAACAGTAAGTGAAATTTTATTAAGTCTTTCAAAATTATATGTTTATTTCCAAAAAGATGACCAGAAATGTTTGCAAGCCTCTGTTGCTATCATTTGAATGCAATATCGCTTTTATACAAGTTTCTAAAACAATCAAAATTAATTCTAAGAAAGGAATAAAAATAAAACTATATTTTTGTGTTAATATTATGCAATTTTATCCTATTTAATTTTATTTTAAAGAAAATAAAACAAACAAACAAACAAAAAAAGAGAATAAAGCCATTCAAAACAAAATAGTGGAAATGATATGTTTTAAAAACCAGATTAATAGGAAATCAAAATGGCTACCATAATTCCACTTGTTACTGACCAGACATAATAAAATCATACACAAAACAGAACAGAATACAACCAATCAAAACAAAACAATGAACACAATACAGAATTTCAGAACAAAATAATAGGAAATCTGAAATGGTTATAATGTATCTTGTTATCTTGGAAATAGCTGCCCATGCTGTCAGATATAATAAAATCAAACAAAACCAAACAGAATAGAACCAAAACAACAACAACAACAACAACAACAACAACAAAAAACAATGAGAACTATACAGGACTTGAAAATAAGATAATAGGAATTAACAATGTCTACCATCTTCAAAAGTAGATCCCGATAGTTGCTATTTTGCATATTGTTATGCCCTAAAAAATGATCAGACTACCAACATTAGGCCTGCAAAGTCAATCAAACACTAAATGCAAAATGCATTGGTTTTTTTGTTTGTTTGTTTTAATTTGAATAGATATCATCTTAGCTTGTGTTTCATCTGAATCAGCCAGTTGCTTGAGGTCCAGGGTTGGGTTTTCCTGTCTCCTGGCCCATGTGCTGGTAACTCACAGGAAGGGACTGGCTCCTTGTTCTCCTCTCTGTGGTCCACAAATGGCCAATTTTATCTTATTTTAAATTCGTCTTGTATTTTTGCTTTGTTTTTGTTTGAAGAATGACAGATTATGTTTTGAAGAATTCATTTATATACTCAGTCACAAAAGATAGAGTATATAATAACATCTGAAGTATAAAGGAAACAAACTCCTTAAGCATTATATGTTCTAAGTAAAGAATTAGATAGCAAAGTAATTTGTATTAAAGACTAAGGAGTACTAAGTTGGATTAGAGCTAATAAGTGAGTAGACAGGGAGACATGTCCCTAGTAGTAGACAGTGACACTGAAAAGAGGTGACTAAAAAGAACTATATTGAAGAAAGGTTATAAATTATCTGGAAATCCATGTTCCAATGCTGCGATTTGTTTAGAAAGCAATTATAGGCAAAATATTTTATTTGACTAATATATTATGTGGAAATAAAATTGTAAGAATATTATTTGGATTTAGGTTTTAAACAAATAGCTATATTAAAAAAAATTCTCATGTATACCATTTATTATGTCCACAAATTTTTGAGACAAATATGTAGGATAGGAATGGTTAGCACCACATTACTTTGCGAATGAGATGCCTGACCCTCAGAAAATGTAACTATCTGCGTACCATTTAACTTATAAGCAACAAGGCTTGGCTTTACATTCAGACCTTTTGTTTCCAAAACTTGTCATCTTTCCAATGTGATACTGCCCATTCACAGTTTAACATTTTAAGTATTTCAGAAAAGAGTACATTCTAAAAAGAATAAGAGAAAGCACTATGCTCTTTATTTGACACTTCTGTACAACAACTAAACATCCTGGTGCAAAAGTGTGGCAAGGAAAAGGTGTTTAATTTATGGTGTCCAGGAAGCAGAGGAGGAGAACATGATGAAGAGGAAAAGGTGGAGGACCAGCTGTGGGCCCCAGGGGCACACACCGTGACCCACCCACCTCACAGGGTGCTTTGCCCAACATTCTAGGCAGAGCCCAAGGTCGGTCCAGCTGGCATTCCCCTGAAGCCACCATGCAATACTCTTACAAATGTGACTAAAAATAGTGTTCGTAATAATCAAAGTGAAATTATATTTTATTCTAATAATTACACTTTCACATAGAGTTGGTACCATCGTGTATATGTGCCATCACTTTATATGTATCTATCCATTAAAACAACAACACTAAGCATTTATTTTTTCTCTTCCTTTTTAAAAAATATTATTTAAAGAGAAAAAAAGCAAAAAGGTACAAGCAATACAGAACTTCAAAAAATAAACAGTAATAAATCACTACTTAATAGAATACATATTGTAATCGTAGCAGTAGTTGTTCAAGTTACAAAATTAAAGCATACAAAGTGGACATTCAAACAGAGAGACTGCAAACAGTTCTGTTCAATGATCCAACAAAAACTTAGTAATATGGTTATCTTTCTTACACACTTAGGTATACATACAGTTATATCCTTTAGAGCACTTTCTTTTCCTCTTTTTTTTACAATAACAATTACACATTTTGGGTTTTATTACTACCATAGTTCTTATATTTTTTTGAAGAGTATAAAACCAAATGTGACAAAACAAAACAGAGTCAGTCAAATCAAAAGGATGGACATAGTAGATGATGTAAAAATACAATACAAGGTGATGAACAATGGTTACCATAATGTGTCTTGCTATATTAAAAAGAATTGCCTATGTCATCAGATATAAGAAAATTTAACAAAACAGTACAGAAAAAAAAAAAAAAAACAATAAAACCAAACATTGGGACATTACAAGACTTAAAAGAAGATAATAGTCAAACCAGAATGGGATCGTAGTGAATCTTATTGTCTTCAAAGTAGTTGCTTATATCCTCAAACTTGATACTATCAAGCAAAACAGAATAGAGTAAAATCAGTCACAATAAGATGGTGAGAGCAATACTGGGCTTCAATTTAATAGGAAATCAAAATGGTCACTATATATTTTCTGCTATTTTTTATTTATTTTCCCTTAATTAAAAAATAAATTAAATAAATAAAGGAGATTGAGATAAAAGAGTACATACAACACAACAGCACAAGTCAGAACAGAACAATTTAAGCAACATCGTGTTTCACCACAAGATAACCCGACATAACGGTAGTTACCATAGTGTCTTTTTTCTTGATATATTTGAGCATAACTGTGTATACTATAACATCAAACATATCAAGACAGTATAAATCCATTCAAGAGAATGAAAGTATTACAGGATATTTAGAGCCAACTAACAGAAAATGAACAATGGTTTCTCTATTATCTCCTTGTCTATAAAATTTTTTGTTTGTACTATCACATATAATAAAATCCAATAAGATAATACATGATAAGACTAATGGAGACAGAAGAACAAAAGCTTGATGGGACTTCAAAACAAGATCATATTAAATCAACCTAGCTATTATGATTTCTTGTTTTCTTCAAAATAGCTGTTCATACCATCACAGACAATAAAATCAAACAACCCAGAATAAAACCATTTCACTTAATGAATGAAAAAACATTATAAGGCTACAAAGCAATATAATGGGAATTACGATTACCACATACTTTTATGTATTATCATTTCTTACACTAGGGAAATTACTTGGTATTTATATCAAATATTATTCGGTACTTATGTGAGTTTGGTATTTATACCAAATATTATTTGGTATTTATGTGAGTTTGATTTATTTCACTTATGAGTATGGTCTCAAGCTGTGCCCATTTATCTAAAAATATCTCAATGTGATCATTCTTTATAGCTGAGTAGTACTCCATTGTATAAAAATGCAACAACTTTTTTATCCATTCCTCAGTTGATGGACATTTAGGTTGTTTCCAAGGTCTGACTATTACAAATTGTGCTGCTACAAACATGGGTGAACATATATCACCATGGTATGATTCTTTCAGTTCTTCTGGGAATATGCCTTGAAGTGGAATAGCTGGGTCAAATGGGACTTCCAATCCTAGCTTTCTGAGAAATCTGTAGACTGACCTCCACAATGGTTGCACCATTCTACACTCCCACCAGCAGTGCAGGAGAGTTCCTTTTTCCCCACAGCCTCTCCAGCATTTGTTGTTGGTGGTTTTTTTTTTTTTTTTTTTTTTTTTTTTTTTTTTTTTTTTTTTTTTTTTTTCTTCTCTTGATCCTGGGCCATTCTTTCAGGAGTGAGATGGAATCTTAGTGTGGTTTTGGTGAACATTTTTTCTTGTATTTATTTTCCATTTGTATTTCTTCATCTGACAATTTTTAATTCATCTCAGATGCCCATTTTTGAATTGGATCTTTGAATTTTGGGGGTCTGATTTTTTTTTAATTCTTTATATGTTTTAGACAGAATTCGTTTGTCTGAGGGACAGTTCACTAAGATTTTTTCCCAGTTTGTGGGTTTTCTTTTCACTATGCTGGATATTTCTTTTGACATGCAGAAATTTTTAATAAGACGTGACCCCAGTTACTGATTCTGGGAAGTGTTTCCCATGCGGTTTGACTCTTGTTCATGAATTCTCTTCCTACTCCTATGTTTTCAAGGTTTTTACCCAATTTGTCTTCCAATAGATTTAGTGTTTCTGTTTTAATATTAGATCTTTGATCCATTTAGATTTTAATTTAGTACATGGTGATAGACATGGGTCTAGCTTTAGTTTGCGGTATAGGATAGCCAGTTTTTCCAACACGATTTATTAAAAAGACTGTCATTCTTCCAGTGAACCTGCTTGGCTCCTTTATCAAAGATAAGGTGGCTGAGTGTGTTTGTAGTTGTGGTTGTATGTTCTAATCTATTCCATTGATGTTCAACTCTGTTTTTATTCCAGTACCATGTTGATTTTACTACTGTTGCTTTATAGTATAACGTCAAGTCAAGGATTGTGATGCCTCCTGCCTTGCCTTTGCTGCTTAGAACTGTCTTTGTTATTCATGTCTCTTCTGGTTCCAGATGAACTTTAGGAGTGACTTCTAGAGATCTATGAGGTATGTTGATGGTATTTTTATTGGGATTGCATTGAATCTGTATAAGGTTTTGAGAGAATGGTCAGTTTCACCATATTTATTCTTCCTATCCATGAGCAAGGGATGTCTTTCCATTTTCTGAGATCATCTTCAATTTCTGTTTCAGGGCATTATAATTATGACTGTATAGGTCTTTCACTTCTTTCATGAGATTAATTCCTAAGTATTTCATTTTTTGGTGCTAGTTTGAAGGTTGTGGCTTCTCTTTTTTCTGTCGGTGATTTTGTTGTTCGTGTATAGGAATGCTATTGATTTTTGAGTGTTGACTTTGTGTCCAGGTACATTGCTGAATTTGTTTATTATACTTAAGAGTCTTTCAGTGGAGTTTTGATGGTATTCTATGTAGAGTGTCATGTCATCTGCAAATACTGATAACTTAACTTCTTCTTTTCCTATCTTTACCACTTTTATTTTTCTCTCTTGTTTAATTGCTCTCACGAGTATTTCCAGTACTATATTAAATAGGGGCAGTGATAAGGGACATCCTTGTCTTGTACCTGATTTTAAAGTAAAGGCCTTCAATTTTTGGCCATTTAGTATGATATTGGCTGTTGGTTTGTCATAGATGGCCTTTTTATATTGAGGTAATGACCATCTTTCCAATTTTCTGTAAGGTTCTTATCATAAATGAATGTTGGACCTTATCAAAAGCTTTTTCTGCATCTGTAGAAATGATCATGTGATTCTTACTTTTGGTTTTATTGATATGGTAGATTACATTTATTGATTCATGTATGTTGAACAATCTCTGCATACCTGGGATAAATCCCACTTGGTCATGTTGTATAATCATCTTGATGAGTTGCTGCATCCTATTTGCCAATATTTTGCTGAGGATTTTTGATACTGTGTTCATTTAGGGAGATTGGTCTGTAGTTCTCTTTTTTAGTTGGGTCTTTCTCCAGTTTTGGTACTAGAGTAATATTGGCTTCCAGGAATGAATTAGGAAGGATTGCTTCCCTTTTGATTTCATTGAGGAGTTTAAGGAGTGTAGGCATTAAATCTTCTTTGTATTTCTTGTAGAATACAGCAGTGAATCTGTCTGGTCCTGACTTTTCTTTGTAGGTAAGGAATTAATTACATTTTCATTTTCATTAATAGAAATTGGGTTATTCAGCAGTTTTACATCTTCTTGGGCTAGCTTTGGAACTTAATATGTTTCTACAAATTTATCTCTTTCTTCTGTGTTATGAAACCTATGAGAGTGGAGGTTTTCAAAATAGGTGCTGATGATCTTCTGTATTTCTATAGAGTCTGTAGTTGTTTCACCTTTTTCATTCCTTATTGCATGAATTTGAGCTTTTTTCCCTTTTTTAAAATAAGGTTGGCTAGAGGCTTATCAATTTTATTTGTTCTTTCAAAGAACCAACTCTTTGATTCATTAATTCTTGGATTGTTTTCTTAGTCTCCCTTGCATTAATTTCTGCTCTGATAGTTATAATTTCCTCTCTGCTTTTTTTTTTCCTTTGGGATTGACTTGCTCTTTTTTTTCTAGCTGTTTGAGGTTTAACATCAGGTTATTTATTTGTATTCTTTCTGTTTTCCTGATATGGGAAGTCAGTGAAATAAATTCTCCTCTGAGGACTGCTTTCATTGCATGTCACAGATTCTGGTATGTTGTATTTGTATTTTTATTTGCTTGTAGGTAGTGTTTAACTTCTTCTTTAATTTCCCCTGTGACCCATTGATTACTCAAGATCATTTTATTCAGTTTCTATGTGTTTGTGGGATTTTTGCAATATGTCTTATCATTAATTTCTTATTTCATGGTGCTATATTAATGACATGCAATGAATAATTTCAACTCTTTTGTATTTATTTAAATATGTTCTGTGAGCTAATACATGGTCTGTTTTAGAGAATGACCCATATACTGCTGAGAAGAATGTGTATTCTGATGTTGTTGGATGGAGCACTCTGTATATGTCTATCATGTCCATTTGTTTTTAGGTGAGATTAAGTTCTGTTATTACTTTGCTAATTTTCTGTCTGGTTGATCTGTCCCTTGGTGTCAATGGTGTGTTAAGGTCTCTTGTTATAATTGTGTTATTGCTAATTTGGTTTTTCATTTGTGTCAATACTTGTTTTATATAACTGGATGCTCTGGAATTTGGTACATATATATTTAAGAGTGTAATCACTTTCTCTTGAAGTTTTCCCCTAACCAGTGTGTAATGGCTTTGTTTATCTCTTCTGATCATTATTGGTTTGAAGTTGACATTGTCTGCAAACAGAATAGCTACCCTCACTTTTTTGGTGGGTTCCTGTTGCATGAAGTATTGTTTTTCATCATTTGACTTTCAGTTTGTGAGTATCCTTTTGGGTTAGATGGGTTTCTTGTAGACAGCGTATGGTTGGATGTTGTTTCTTGATCCATTCTGCCTTCCTGTTTCTTTTAATTGGTGAATTGAGACCATTTACATTAATGGTTATAACTGTTACATATTGGTTTATTTTTATTTATTTGCATTTTTCCTTTTTATTGGTGCCGGGGATCGAACTCATGATTGCTTGCTTGCAAGGCAGGCGCTTATGCCACTGAGCTAAATCCCCAGCCCTTATTGGTTTATTTTTGACATGTTATCTTTCTGCTGTTGCATCTTTATCTTTCTGTTCTGTTTAATTGTCTGCTGTGCTTAGTGGTTTTTTCCTATGTGTATCTAAACTGTCTTTTACTATTCTTTGCAGGATTGGCTTGGTGAACAAGAAGTTCTTCAGCTGTTCTTTGTCATGGAAATATCTTATAGCTCCATTGATTTTGAAGGACAGTTTTGCAAGGTACATCAGTCTAGATTGGAAATCATTTTCCTTTAGGATCTCAAATACTTTACTCCATGTTCTTCACTTTATTGTTTGTGCTGAGAAGTCTGCTGTGATTCTGATGTTTTCCTTTATCTATGATCTGTCTTTTCTCTCTGACAGCTTTTAATATTCTATTCTTTGGATTTCTGGGATTGTGATTATTATATGTCTAAATGTATTTTTATTTTGGTTATTGGCATCTGGAGATCTATATGCTTCACTGATCCTGATATCAGTTTCCAATCTCATGTTTGAGAAATTTTCAGCTTTATTTCTCTAAATGTCCTCTTGACATCCTTTATGTTATCCCCTTCTTTTTCATTTATCCTTATCAATCTTATATTGTTTTCTTTTGCATCATCTTGCAGCTGTTGAATTGTTATTTCCTGATTTCTTGTTATTTTTAAAAGATCTTTCATTTCCTGTTCACTAACTGCAATCTTGTCTTTGAGTTCTGAATTTCTATCGTCACTTTCATTGAGGCCATTTTTACAACTTTCAATGGAATTTTTGATTTCCTGTATATCTCTTTGCATCTGCTTTATGTATTCTGTTTCTTTCTTATATTGTTCCTCCAGAGATTCTACTTTCTTGTTTAGTTCCTCCAATTTTTTAGCTGTGTCTTCTTTTGATATGGTCAGCATCTCTTTCATTTCTTTTATCACTTCTTCTTTTACCTGGGAGATTATTTCTAGTCTGATTTCCTTTAAAGCTTTCTGGAGTTGCTTCTTTATTTCAGTTGCTATTATGTCTGATATTTCAGGTGTATGGCACATATTTTCTTCTATGTACATAGCTCCTAAGGTTTCTTGAGATGGGCTGAAGGTTTGAGATTGAAATTTGGTCTTCCATTTTGTCATTTTCCTATATTTCTGTGTTTCAAGTGTTATTCCAAGGCTTCCCCGAGTCTTTTGGAAATCCTCTTCTCTGCTCTCAGCTCCTGGAACTCTGGCTGCCCCATTCCCCAGATTGACAGAAGGTCAGTGGGGCTGGGGCAGGCTGGCTCAAGTCCCTCCTAGCTGTTCCAGTGCAACAGGTAGCTATGAAATTCCCTGTCTGGGGCTGAGCGAGGCTCCCAAACTAGCTGGCCTTGGGAATGGTGTGGGGACACTCACCCCATGCCACCCAGCCTCTAGAACTGATGGCACTGGCAGACCCAGAACTCCAGAGTCCACCAAGCCTGGCAGAGAGCGGCAAGACCTGTCAACACTAGGCATTTAAAATCATGCCTTTATTGATTTTTTTATGAACATAATATTTATGAATTAAAAACATTTTAGCTGATATGAATACAAATGTTTTGATGATCAGAAAATAGTATATATTATAACATAACTTTAGTGTGTCCTCTGTTCTTTTAAATAAGTGTGTTTTGACCTGAGTTAGTTTGAAATAAATATTTTAAAAGTTTACATTTTTTCTGGCATAGTTTTGTGTCATTTGTCCCCTATAGTTCCTGGCTAGTAAGGAGGCTGCTATTCTATACTATGCACAGATTCAGAATGGGTCTATAAACCAAGTCTCACCCACTGCAGTATCAACAGACACATTTGTTGCATTTGTTAAACATTATTCAAATTTTCAAGTCAACTCTTTCAGTTTTGTTATGGATTAAACAATGGTAGTCAATTTAATGCCAGCTGAATAAAATCACTATGGTGCTGAGCCTAGATGTTCCACCTGAGGAATGTTGCTAGCATAAAGAAAGATGAGGAGAAGAGGTAGGAGGCATAGTGGGTTCTCCCATTGTTGTGGAGGAGCTCTGGTCCTTACATCAAGCTTTGCTTCTTCATTCCAGAGGGAAAGAAGTGTGCCATTTAATTTCCAGGACAAACTCGTAATGCTGATTGCCTGGCATGTATTTGGGAGGAATTTGGGTCCTCCGTGTCACTGAGGATGGCTGTGATGCTTTTAAGGAAAGCCTGGTCTATATTATGGGCGTGGCTTCTCAGGCTCCAGTGTAGAACCCTCAACCTACAAGTACAGCTCCTTCCCCTGCTGGCAATAGATTTCCTAGATTCCAACACTGACCTTTGGGCCTTCCCAGCATGGATCCATAAAACAGACTGGCATGAGTCCTTCTCGTGGGCTCTAGACTTTCAGTTGGACTCATGGGAGGCATTGTCATGGGCTCTAGGTCTCCATTTTTGCTCATGTATGACATTGCTGTGGAATTCAGGTCCTTGGCTGAATATTCTGAGTCTTTAGTGTTGTGGATCTATTTCCTGCGCTTTTTTGTGTTAAGTCTGAGTGATCATCATAAAATAATATTATGAATTCTATGTCCTGATTCTAACTGCTCTCTACATTCTAACTGTGTGCTTACAATAAATTTTCTATAGAGTTCATGTAAAGTTTACTTTTGTTTAAACTGTTTTAAAGCTCTGTTTGTGCCAGTAACATTTTTTCCTTCCTAGATATTTTTAAATCTTTTACTTTATTGGTGAAATCAGACATCCCTATTTACTCATTTCATTCCTTCATTTATTACCTCACTATCTTCTTTTTCTTTTTTTCTCTTTCTGTCTTTTTGAGACAGGGCATCTCTATGCAATTAAGGCTGGCCTTGAGCTCATTTTGTAGTCCAGGCTGGTCTCATACCTGCAACTATCCTCCTGCCTCAGCCTCCCTCATGCTGGGGTTACAGGCATGAGCCACCACACCCAGCTAGCTTTCATTTCCTATCTCACTTTTCTTTAAATGACATAGATTTATCCAAAATGTTACAAAGGAATGCTTCATACTTCATTCTGATTATTGTAAAATCTCTCACATATGTGGTTTTAAAAATAAATTTGGGAAGTAGTCGCTCCAACAATGAAAACTGATTCTAGGCAATTATAAGTCATGAAATAGAGAGTAGGGTCACCAGCCTTTCTACTTAATGAGTGACAGTTCAACTGGATGAGTGCCAGAACAAGTGGAGTGTCCACCTCACTGCCACTGCTGCTCTGCATGAAGGCTGTATGTTTGTTCACAAAAACACTTAAATTCCCTACCTCTGGGTCTCCATGAGTTAAGAAAAATATAGTTTTGTTCCACTTTCCAGAAATATTGCAGAACATTAATTAGCATTTTCAAACAGATTAAAAAACTTTAAGTTAAATATAGGTATAAAAATTATTTTGACTTTTCTGTCGTTTAAAGGAATGATAGCTAGTGTTTCCTTAAGCACAAGGGAAGCAATTTACTTGTACATGTAAATAAAATCACTTCATATGTTAAGAAGAACATAACATGTTGATAATATTTACTGTCTTTTAACATAAGTTTCCAGTACCTTTGAGAAAGTGCACTAGTTTATGCTTTTTATTTCCTTCGCTTTCCTTTCTCTGCCCTCCACTGCATTTGTACATGTGCTCTTAAAATGCTTAAATCTTTGTACTGGTCAAAAATTTGTCTTCATGTCTAGTAGCCGGCCATTTGTGTACTGCACATTTCCTTTTTGAATTATCTAGTAATCACTTTCAGTAATAGCTCGTCTGCTCCTCAGACATGTACCTCCTGTCCAGAAAGTCCACTTTCTTTTGGAGGTGCTTACCCCATACTTTTTGGAGAAGCTTACCCCATTCTTTATTAGTTTTTGTGAAAGAAGTACTCATGTCTCACTTGAGTTCATCCCCTTATCCATGACCAGAAACAGCTTGTCACCCCTGTGCCCACGCTAACCCAGTGTTCACATTGTGTTTGATCACTGGGATTTGTTCAAGGGAAACAAATAACAAATAAAATATTCTAAAACCTTATTCCAAGATTATTCTGATGTGGAGTTTAAAGAAGTAATATTTTAGTTTTAGTATCTCAATAGTAATAGTCTGGCCTAGTCACATGTGTCTTTTCATCACGACTGTGTATTCTCTGCATTCTTTCCTATCAGTACACATAAAATTACAGAAGAAGAGACTAGAGCCAATCTACATAAAAATAAAAACAAGTTTGAAGGAGTGCTAATGTGTTCCAGTCTCTGAACCAGAGAACATTGTCTTTCTAGCAACTTAATTATGCATCAATAAATCCAGCCAACATGGACCAGCATATACTTTGGTTTAAGCTAGTTGAGGTTGAGTTTCTGTTACATAACATAAAACAAAAAACAAGAAACAAACAAACAAACACAACAAAAAGAACAACAGCCAATTCACCATTCAACCAATGGAGAAAAAAAGCAGTAAAGTTGACAGAACATAAATGAGTTTATACCAGAAAAGGGCATTTTCTACTTCCTCACATTTTATTTTTCAATTCTAAAATACTATATTTGAAAATGTGCCCTGATATTTATTCAGCTAAGCTCAAGCCAACCCAGATAAGGCACAGAATGTTTGTACTACTCATGGAGGATTTAGGCATCTGAGGAAAAAATTAAGGAATTACCATAGAAACATCAGGCAGATTCTATAACTGAGCAAATCATTGATGCAGTCATCTAATCAATTGATACACAATCAGTTCACAGAGGCACAATACTTGCAAGTGGTCCCTTTCCATAGTTTCCCCTTTATTCTGACTGCTCTATAATTTAACTATGACTGTATTCTTTCAAGATTAGACCTCAACCTTACCCACAGCAAGTCCCTCCTTTATTGATCATCTATATATGAGTTACCTATACCTCTCCTGGGTTTGATAGAGAATAAAATAAACAATCAAGAAAAAATAAACATTTTTTAAAAGGGTAAATCTTACTGACCAAGCGTATTTTCTGCAAATAAGCAAATGCAAGGTTCAGTTTATGCAGTTTAAACACAAATTTTGCAAAATCCTTGTCTTGAGGTTAAATGATGTTCAAGCATTTGTTACCAGGAATGTATCCAAAATGAGATTTTGGTGATTGGGGTGATGATATTGTTACCATTCTAGAAAGGCCTTCTGTCAGTGACTTCAAGATTCATTGTTGAATATTTTGACATTTTGCCACTGATAAAATTCCTCCTCTAATTACTACTAAGTAAAAAGAAAATGTTCACAACTTGTAGCCACTCCCGAGTCAGAAACAGCCTTAAAGTTTCAGGCAAAATGATGATTTAGAGAATTTATTACATTCTATTTTTCATCTTTCACCTATTTCTCCAATTATAACTTAGAATTTAAAACTTAATCCAAGGAGGTTTTATATTTAGTGATTTCAGAAGTAGACACTGCATACAAATCTAATTACTAGATAGCCCTTATTTAAACTATGTTCTATGCTAAGTACAGTTGTTAGATAGGTCTCACTGACCATGGTAGGATATGAGGTAAAAATCAACTTTGCTTTCTTAGACAAATGAAGATAATCAAGAAACACTGATGAAATATAATAACAAAATCTTTGGAAGAAAATTCCAAGCCAGAATTTTTTTTTTTTTTCAAACAGAAGTCATGTAATTTGGATTCCCATTAGGCTTTTTATTGAAAGATTATTTCATAGAAAATAATCACTTTTCTTATAAATGTCAACATTCAGTATTTTCCTTTCCTTAACTTAGTAAAAGGTATAAGTAGTCATTCAGTTGATACACTCTTATATTGCTTTCTCCAATACTTCACCCCAAAAACATCTTTCTCTTTGACAAGTTTACAACCTACTTTACACACTCTATCTTTCTTTGACTATTTTACAGTTTTGTTTTGTAGTTTTTTCTTTGACTATTTTATAACCTACTTTAGAAACGATATCCTTCTTTTTCTTTCCCTCAATAATTACCATGTTATAAGGAAGGTCCTTAAAAAAGGCAGTGTAATTTCCTGTTCAATAAAACACTTGAAAAGTTTGCCATATAAAAATAAAGTTTTTGAAATAGATGGTGCTGTATAAATACTTGTTGAGTAAATTGAATCATATCTACATTTAGTTATATAACTATATCTTATCTCTCTCTATGTATATATATATATATAATATATATATATATATTATATATAACTTTCCTTTTTCCTTGTATGTAATTTCTTACTTCAAATTTTATGTTACTGCCAAACTTGTTTCATTCAATGAAAACTGAATTTGTAATTATAAAAAGTACAATTCAACAATGAAAAGACAGATTATCTACTTTAGAAATATAGTTTTTAAAATGTGTTTTCTTCAAAAAATATAAAAAATCAGTAAACACATACAATAAATGAGCACTGACTATATGAAAAGCTGCTATCATAATATCTAATTAAAGGAATGCAAATAAAAGCTTTGATGAGAAATCATTTCACATAGTTAAAATGACAGATAATTCAGGTATTAGAGAATTTCCAAAACAATATTGAGATATCTGATTCTTCACAAATTGGTGATGGGAAAATGAAACTACGTAGGCAGTGTAGAAAAGAATTTTAAGCTTTTTATAATGTTAAGCATGGTGTTAGCCATGTGACTGAGCCACTTACCTCTAAACTTAGCATCTATAGCACTGAGAAATGTAAATATCTAACTAAACAACCAAACTGCAATGTGATAAGTACGTGAATCATCTCCATACAAGGATGCAAACATTATATATTGCAAACATGTGCAAGAAAGTAAAAAGAAAAGGGGCCAAAGAAAGGGTGGAGGGAAGGAAGGACTGGGGCTGATACAGGAGTGAAGATGTGTCACCTACACCACCAGCTTCTCACAGGGATATAAACATTGTGTGCTACACACAGGTACCAACAAGGTAAGATAATAAAAAAGAATCTGTTAATCATAACTGGCAAAAAAGTAGAAGTGAAATAAATGATCATGAAATGATGAATTAGTTAATAGGAAATGATATAGCCATTGATTGTAGTATTGTTCACCAATACAAGGAAAGAGGTATTAGTGATCTTGAAATTCTTTTGAATAGTGGAGATAGAGGGATCACAGATAGTACAATCATACTTACATGTCACACCTCAAATATGTAAATCTGTAAATTCAGAGTGGAGTTAGTTATTGGCAGTGCTTCTGGGAAGAGGTAAATGGAGACTGATTGTTAATCCATATGGTGTCTCTTTTTGAGAAGATTAAAACTTCTTGAAATTGGATAATATGATGCTTTATAGTATACTTATATATTAAAATTAGTAAATTTGTATTTCAAAATGGTTAAGTTTGTAGTATGAGAATTGTGTATCAGTAATGCTACTAGTGACAAAAATTTTTATTTATTGAAATTTTAAAATATAAATAATTTCATTTTGATATTTTCAAAATACCCAAGGCAATCTGATGCCTTAAATATAACTAAAAATTACAATTTAAAGTAAGATTTTATTAAATCCCATAGTGACCAAGAGATCTTCTTTGTTCTTTTTTTTTTTTTTTTTTTTTTTTTTTCTTTTTTTGTCTTTTTGCTTTTTATCGGTACCGGGAATTGAACTCACGACTGCCTGCTTACAAGGCAGGCGCTTATGCCGCTGAGCTAAATCCCCAGCCCCTCTTCTTTGTTCTTTTAAAGCTAATTAAAAGTAAATAAAAAACAAAATTTAAAAACTAGTTAATTATTCTGGAGGTGTGCCCATAGATTTCTGTTTCTCATTAAGTGAATAAAAGAGAATTTTATTTTATTTTATTTTATTAATTTATTATGTAGCTCAGATTTGTAGTATCTGAGCAAATGAAGATCTGATCATTAATGTTGCTCTGTGTTCATATAAAATAAACACTATAGGATGGCCTTTGTTTCATTCTTATTTGGTCCTGGTAATATTATACACCTTCTGCTTGTGTTATGGTTCCACACTTACTTCAAAAGGATTCAATGCATTAGGCACCCTTAAGATGTCTATTTTAACAATAGCAGCGCAAACTCCTCCAAAGAAATGGTAGGCACAAGGAAAGTCAGCAGCAATGGAGCTCTTCCAAGAGAAATCAGCATGAAACCCTTCTTTCAGGTTCTCTTCTAGGCCTTTCTGACAACAATCCTCTATCAACAGGTCTCCCACACTCAGAACCTGGCTGGGCTCCACTCAGCTGTGTGCTCCACCCGAGCTGACAGTCAATCAATTAACCACCAAAATCTCTTCTTGAGAATTAATAAAAATACATATAGGACAAGGCCCAGATACTTCTCTTTAATTAGCCAATGTGCTTTTTGCTTTAGTAATTCCAAAGTTTCTAAATTATTGATAACTAGCATGATTCTTGGTAAGACGATTAAGTGGAATCATCCAGACTTTTTCTGCATCACAATGGAAGGTAGGTTCATATGAGTATAAACAGGCATGGAATAGTACATATTTTTACACAAGGATGAAAGTGTTTCCCCATGTTTAATCTTTTGTATT
This sequence comes from Cavia porcellus, assembly GCF_034190915.1. Lineage (NCBI taxonomy): Eukaryota > Metazoa > Chordata > Mammalia > Rodentia > Caviidae > Cavia > Cavia porcellus. Next base: position 39,800,007 of record NW_026947513.1, on the reverse strand, counting down.
CCTACTTCTGTAAATGGTATTGGTAATAAATAAAAGCCTAGGCCTATCCCTTACACATACTTGTAAAATGTTTGCAAGTGGGCAATGGATAATATTGAGTGTTGAATGATAAGTTTTGAATATGTTTTATGGCTTTTGTGGCTTAAAAATATTAATTTCACACTTTTTTGGATTGTCATTGTTTGTTAAAGATATTATTCTCTTAAAGGACCTAACAACTACAGCTCCTCAATTCTGAAAGTCTTTCCCTCCTATTTTGGTATTTGGTAGAAATGAAATTCTCCTTCCTTCTATGTAAAAACGTACCTTTCCAGTTAAGAATGTAAATGAGAAAACTGGAAAATTGTATGTGGGAAATATCACTGAGGATATCAAGGTACTGTACTTTTTTTTCGTAGGAAATACTGCATGACATTGAGAATATGTATAAAGTTGCCTTAAAGTCACTATTAGAAATGATTTAGGAAACCTAGGTTTAATACAAGTAATCCAAAGATTTATTTCTACTGTATTACTTCTTAGTGTTTAGTAACTATATCAAGTGTAATGGATGACATTTTACATAATTCCTTTGCTAATAATTAAATATGATAAAATGACATGGGCAAAGATGTATTACTATGCAGAAAATATTTTCTAGAAAGTTTTAGACTTGTGTGAAACATTTACCTATGCATGTGCAAAATACAAAAAAAATAATAGCAAGAAAACCTTTATATTTCTTAGAGTTGAACAAGAGTTGTAATCATTGAGTTTAGACTGAAACATTATAATTAGTACAAGCTTATATTTTACAGTAGGATTCATTCTCAAGATTGTGCACTCAGTAATTTTGGACTGTGGGGACAGAAGGGATCTCTGGGGAGGTTTAAAGTCCTTTTCAAGGGTAGAAAAAAAGCAGCCTCTGTGTGGTTGTGAGCAGCAAGCAGCTTTCAAGCAGCTGTGTGGTTTAACACCTCCCCTGCGCAGCCAGCACTGTGTCTTCTGGTGCTCGTAGCCATCCTCTCCACACTCCCCTATTTACCCACAAGTCCAAACCTCTAGCATCAATCCCAATATCCAGTCAATCAAGTACTGAGCCTCAAGAAAGTGGAGATGGGACCTCTACCCCAAAGAACAGGCCACAGCTACAGACTTGGTGTTGTCCCAGTTCTGGAAACCGCACTCTCTAGTCTGGCCATGTGCTGCTTCCTCTTGCATACCTACAATAAAATTACCTCTGCTTTGTGCTGGTCTTTTGTTTTTACTCCTATGCTTTCTGTGTCACAGAAAGAGAAGATCCTGGCAAGCATGAATCTGGGGACCCTAGACTGCAACCCACCAGGTAATGAAACAAATGTAAAAATAGTGTGAGTCCAACAGCATGGATTTTACATGGTATTTTCACTGTCCTGAAGTCCCAGGGCTCTGCATATTTATCTCTCACCCCAGTCCTCTGGTGACGATGATCACTCTCTCCGTAGTTTATCCTTTTCCATGCAATGCACATTTGGAAAGGTCTGATTGTAGCTTTCTCATTTTTTTTTTTTTCACTTAGAAGCATGCATGTAAATCTCCAGGACTGTATTGTTTTTCCCTATCCATTCACTTACTGAAGAACGTCTTGCTTCAGCATTCGGAGTTTCTGAAATTAGAGGTGTGAACCAGTGAAATTGGCTCCATCTTTCACTTTGATATTAGTAATGCAATTCTTTTACTTAGTTAATCTAGGTAGAGGTTTATTGATATTATACTGTTTTCAATGTGTAATAAAATGCTTTTGTTTTCATTTCTGATATGATTTTTAATTTTACTGATATTTGCTCTAATTTTTATTATTTATTCTCTTTTAGATTTAATTTGTCCTCCTTAGCCATTTTCCTGATGTGAAATCTGATACACTTTATTTTAGATTTTCATTTCTTATATTTATATATTTAGTGTTATAAATTTCCCTTTCAGTAAGATTTTCTCTGCATTTCATATGATTTTATAATGTTTTGTCTTATTTTTTTCCACAATATTTTAAAATATATCTAAAGGATTCTTCTTTGGTACATGCATTATTTGAAAGTATGTCTCTGCCCTCCAAGTAATTGGCATTTCCAGTTATGTCTGGCCTGCTGATTTCTAGCTCAGTTCCATCGTGTTTGAGGAATAGCTTTTCCACAATTCCTGACACTTAAAAATTTTAAAGTATATTTGATAGCCAGAATGTGTGAATGTTCCATGTGACACTGAGGTGATACGTGTTCTGCTTTTGTTGGGAAAAGTGGTTTGTAGATGTTAATTATATCAAATGGATTGGTGGTTTGTGTTCACCTAAGTCCACGAAGATTTTTCCTTACTAGATATAGTGACTTCCAGCAGAGGTTCACTGTGCTCTGTGAGGGTGGGTGCTGTGTATCTGTAGAGTTCTGTTAGTTTTTGTGTCACATGATTTTATGCATACATGTGTTATCTATTCTTGGGTAACCAATTCCCTTATTAGTTGTAATGCCCATTTCCTATCCTTGAAAATTTCCATTGTTTTGATGTCTGCTCTGTCTGAAATTAAAATGGGTACCTCTATTTTCTTTTCATGCTCTTATACATTTATTAATTTTGCATGGTCTGTTTTCCTAAGGCTGAACTTTCATATATATACATACATATATATATATATATATATACATATATAATATACATATACATATATATACATATATAAAGTGGATTTCTTCTTTTAAAATTCATTTTATTTCAAAGAGAAAAAAATAAAATTTCAAAACACAGTAATCAGAGAAAAAATGGTACATACATTATGCACCGTCATCCCCAAATCAGTCACCTAGAGCTCAGGACATCTGCAATTAATTGTCTGAACAGTCCCAGCACAAACCTAAAGTGGATTTCTTGTAGTGACATTTATTCACTCTGACAGTTTGTGCTGATTAACATTTGAAGTGACTAGTGATCCATTTGAAGTGATATTTGCTATAATATTTATTATTGCTATTTGCTTCATATATATATATATATTTGGGGTTTTAACTGAGCACTTTATGTCTTTGTTTTCTTTCTTTCTTGACATACTGTTTATAAATTTAACAGTCCAATGTTTTTAGTGGCTGTCCTAGTGTTTGCAATAGATTTACAAGTAATTTCAGTCTATTTCAGGAAACATCATTTCACAAGCATTGTGACTAATATGTAATATGAAAATAATATGAAGCCCTGGGGATTTACCTTAGTAGCATAGCTGCCTGCTCACAAGTGGGAGGTCATGATTTCAATCCTCAGTACCAAAATACAAAAACAAAAACAAAACAAAGTAATAATTTAAAATGTTTTCCCTTTCCTTTTATCTTTGCTGTCATTCATTTTGCTTACTTATAAGGATATACTACTACATACTATATTTCATATATATATATATATATATATATATATATATATATAATCTTTATTGTTAGTGTTTTTGTTTGTTTTTATTGCTGCAGGTTTAATCAAGGACCTTGACACTAAGCTATACTGCAAGTCCTGTATATAACTTTCCATGTTTTTCTTTTTGTTTATTTATTATCTTTACTTTTAAACAAGTTCTCACTACGTTGCTCAAACTAAGCTAGAATTTGTGATTCTTCTGCCTCTGTCTGTGAGAGAGTTCTGGGTTCCAGACTTGTCTACATAACCAGTTAGCTGGTAATACTACTTTGATCAATTTCTTATCTGTGAAATCCACTAAAAATAAGAAAAAAATGTTTCTGTTTCACTGTCACTTATCTCTTCTATTTTCCCTTTTTTAGGAATGTTTGTGTTTCTGTCGTATCATTTTTCCATCTCTTGAGAAAACTTCTTCTCAATATCTTGCAAGTCAGAGATAGATACAGCAATTCTGTAAATTTTTATAATCTGTGAAAATTTTTATTTCATTTTCAATTGAAGGAAAATATCATACAGTTCAATATTCTAGTTTGATAAACATCTTTATCCTAAAGCATTAAATATTTTATTTTATTCTTCTTTTACTTGTATGGTTTCTAGAAAGTCCAAAGTAATTTTTATCTTTATTCTTGCATAGATAAGTTGTTCTCCGCTTTTTTGCTTTTTCTGGTATTTTTGCTTAATTTTGATTTGCTTCAATTTGAAAATAATATCTTTAAGTGTAATACATGGTTCTTTTTGTCACTTTGGGTGCTTGTTTTATTTTCCATTGTGATGTTCTATGAGTTTGCTGGATCTATGGTTTAGTATATGAAATTTATTAATTTTGATAAATTATCAGTCAGTATTGTCTCAAATATCTGTTCTGGTTCTTTATTCTTTATGATATTTCCACTGTACATATATCACGTCTATTTTAGCGTTCCGTTGCTTGAATATCAGTCTCTGTTTCTGTCTTTGCTTTTCCTAGACTTTGTTCATTTTTCTTATCAGTTTTACGTGTTGCTATATCTATGTCCTCAAGTACAAACACTTTCTTTCAGTTGTGTCCTGTGTATTCATAAACACATCCAAGGCTCTATTTCTTTTGTAGATTAAAAAAAATTGTCCAGCATTAATTACTTTCTTCTTTCTAAGAATTCTCTGTGTTTACATTACCCATGTTTTCTTGTTTGCTGCCTGCTTTATGCACTGGAGCCTGTAACAGATCAATCATGGGTTTCAACTTTCTGCCTGGATAATTTCAGTATCTGTAATTTCTCATTCTAAAGGTAGTTCTTTCCTTTCAAATGTTTGTTCATTTTTGCCTTTTGGTGTTTACTTTTCTGTTCATATTAGCTACACATAATGCATTGGACAAAAGGAACTGCTGTGAATACCTTTGGGTGTTACAGTTGTAAAATATAGAAGAAATCAAATCATATCCAGGGTCACATTCCAGTGATCGTTTTTAAGGTATTTCCAGGGCTTCCCTTAGCCCCATCAGAGGGGAAGGAAAGGGTACTGACTCTGGAATTAGCCATTTTCCTTGACTGGATAATTAGGCTTTGATGACACGCAAAATATAAGGTGTGTAGCTAGTGCCTCTGAGGATAGCCTGGTTAGGAAGAACAGAGTCTTCTGATGTGTTTTGAATTGGTTTCTTTTTCTCTCACCTTTCAGAAGCATAGAGTGAATGTTCTTTGTTATTTATTCTAGGATATGGTTGGGTCTTACATATAAATCTCACAGCATTGTGAGTAGACTCCTTAGAAGAGGATCTTTGTGGAGACTTCAGTCTCTGAAGTGTTGACATTGAGGTTCCAGCAGTTCATCACTTGGGTTTCTGGTTTCCCTTCTCAGGACTTACTCCCTGGACACTTCTTGGTCCTGTGTCTCTACCTGAGGAGGCAGTGGCTTCTGTACTCACCTGTCTTTTTGGTCTAGTGGATAGCTGCTTGCCCTAAGTTACCACCTCCCCTTTTTAGTATTTGTCATTAGCATGAAGCAGTGGATAGAAAATTGTGTATATGAAAAACTAGAAATTAGATGTCATCGGGTAGATTTAAACAATAAATAATGTGTCCATAAGACTTTCCTGAGATGATTATATAATTTAGAATTTTTTTGCAAAAAGACTCAGAATTATAAGTTAAAAATATTAGGTGATCTAATGACTTTTGTAGAATATGCTTTAGTTGGCTTTAAGTATTTAGCTGCCTGTCAATACTAAAGGAAAATAATTTTTATGGAACAATGGCATAGTTCTGAAGAAACGTCTTTCTTTCCTTAAAGTTGATTATGTAATTCGCTTTTTCTAATACCCTGTGACAGGCTATTGAATGCGGGTGAACTCATCCATGAGCAGAGAGCATGCGGAATCCCTAGAGAGACACCTCATCTCAGTATCAGTGTGGTGCACACCATTCCTGATAAGGAAGGTGCTTTGCCCTTTTCTGCTGGGATAAGCTTCAGAGTGTCAGTGGTGTGTCACATTAGAAAGACCAAACGAGGTTTCCTTTGCATTGCCTTGAATCACCCACTAGTTCCACCATACCTGTACCATCCTTCTTAGCATGTGATGAAGCATTTCTGAAATCCTTTCTCATGAGCGTCTTTAGTTTCACTTATGTGGCTACCTCAGGGTCCTGAAATGATTTAAAACATTTACATTGCATGATCGTTCTGACTTTGGGGAAGATCCAGATGTTGCATAGTGCATTACGAATTTATAATTCATTTCACAGAATGATTCACTGCCAAAAGTGATTGAGTGTATCTACTTATCTTGCCCTTTTGAGAGAAACTATTGCTTTACATACTGTGAGTGTGCCAGTAAAGTATCCAGAGTAGTGGTGGTGCATTTCACACTCTTATTCCAGCCACGTCATGAGCGGGTAATAAAGTTTATTAAACTAAGTCATTGATAACTTTGGGAACAGCTCTTATGACAACCCAGTTTAGAACTTCCTGATTAATTTGGAAACTGGAATCAGCTAAAAGTGCCCTTTTGGATAAAAAGTGAAATATGTCACAATACTTTAGTAACAGATGGGGAGGAAACTAATACCATAGGCTGCAAACTTTGTGATTCATGTTATAAAGTCACAAAACACTTGTTAAAATGGTTATTGTTAATACTTCGGTGGCAGAAAAATGTGCTTGCTTGCTTGACTGTGCTAGAGAAGACTTAGGAAATAGAACTTTTAGTAGTATGTGCTGCCTGCTGATGGTTTTGGAAAAATGTTGTAGAAGATGGATGGACAGAAATGGACTGACCAGTTAGAAAGAATTCAATACTTTGATACTTTACAGGACTCGAAAAGTTTGTAATCCCTAGAGTGAGAGACAGTATTGAATGTAATTCTTAAGTTAGAAAGACCCATTAAATTTGAAAAAGTGAACTGGAACAACACTAGAATTTAAATTGGCTTACCAGTGTTCTCTTTAATCCCTAAGTACCAACACTATAAACATTTGGTCTTTGAAATCTGTCTTATCATCCTTTGCCTCTATACATTTGCCATCGTAAAATGTGTTGTGTCTACAATTACTTTATCCTCATTTCTGTTAGGGTACAATATGTTGACAAATTTAAATATAACACATTGCATTAGTTGTCTGATTATTAATCATTTGAATTTGAAACCATGTATGTCTTATTGTGTTTGACTTTTCCTCCTGGACAAAGAGAATGGAAGACTAATCAATTTTTATCTCTCAGCCTCCACTCCACAGGTACATCGTCACTAAAGATGAAGAGTTTTGGACTAATTAGCGTTTCTGTCATTTTATTTAATTCCTTTCCCACTCAATCTATTTTTTTAATATTTACTATGATTTTGTTCTGTGTTTCTTTTTTAAATATGAATAGATATAGACAATACTTCAAGTTAAGTAGGTGATATAATTTTGAGTTCCAATATAATATGATAGCTCTAAATTAGATGAGGCTGTAAAGTATTCAAGACACAAATTTCTGATATTTTCCTATTGAGTTATATGTAAGGCTTACTTGAATAATGTTTTTTATTTTAATCTTAACCTTAAACCCTCATTATAACAAATCTTCATAGAAATTTGGAATCTGTTTTCCACAGTGTTAAGATTAGTCAATATATATGCATTCAAATTTTTATCCCGAACAGAACAATTTAAGCAACATAGTGTTCTGTTCAGACCTGTGTTGTTATGTCCTCTTTTACCTTAATCTCTTTTTTAAAATAAATAAATACAGATTTTTATCCTGAATTATATGTTTACTACATCATATTTTGCTGAGAAAAAGAGTAACCCTATTTCTAACTTACAACACAATATTCACTTGTCATGTTTCTATAGATCGAAGGACACCTTTTTGCATGTTAGTAAATATTCACTATGGCATTTGAATATTCATATGGCACTAGGGCAAGATAAAAATTTTCAAAGCATGCGAAGTTTAAATTTTTAAAATAAGCTTCTTGGATCAGTTTTAGCTTCTGAATACTTCAGCAAATAAGACCATGGTACTTTTTAATAAAATGATGATTGCGGGCTTGCATAGTAATAGTTCATAGGCTACAGTATTTTTATTGCAAAAATAATGATTGGACAAAACATGATAGGGATGTTTCACCAATTATAAAAGTTAGCTTGAATGGTCTCATATTAACTAATGTCAGATTATGTAAGAACAAACATACATAATGATAATGAGGAACTTTAATCTAGCAAATACAATGCAACTTCTTGTGTGTCTCATAAAAAATTAGAGAAAGTAAATATTTATTAATAAAAATATAATAGCTTTCATTGTGAAATTATAATAACAAATTAATGTTTCAGGAACAGGATATTTACACGCCACAAAATGTTTCCCATCCCTGAACAACTTAGGTATTAAGTAAGTTATGAAAATAGATATGCAGAGATGCCATTTAAATATGATCAAAATTTACATCTTCAATATGGAAAAAAATATATCGTATGGCTTTTAATATGCTGCACATCTTGAACTAAGTGCTAAAATCTGTCTGACATACCCAAACTGACAGCCTAAAATTAAGAAATATTGAAAGCTATGGAATGATTAATACGTGAAGGTAGAGTAATAAAGAAACAAAGACATGAGAAGTAAATGCACTATGGCTGGTATTTTATCAGAAAACTGTAAAACAAAATTTGGGACAAAATTACTAAAATGGGTTTAAAACTTTAGGTTGGATCATAGTTTTGCATCATTCTAAAATTTTCTGAAAAGTTTTTCTTGATGTTAATTTTATCACATATAATTTTTAATGTTAGAAAATATATGTCAATACATTGAAGAGAAAAGGCTAATAATGTTTTCAAGAGATCCACTTTTCTAACGTGGAATTTGAAGTAATATAAATAGTGTACATATTTGTGGCTGTACTTATAGATATGTTTTTATATACACATATGTATCAGAGACAGAATGATAACTTACATGTTACAATCTAAGTGAATCTAAATAAATAAAAGTATTATATTGATAGTATGATTCAAAATAAATGCTATTTGTTGTTTGAGCACACATATGACCCTCTTTTACTCACTTTTAGGGGTATTGAGGTCCTCTAAATTATCTAATTATTATTAAAAGATGAAAAATGGATTTCTTGCAGTACCATAGAAGAAATTCAGTGAATTATAGCAATGTCTCTGAGGACTTATAAACCACCTTTTTATGTAAAGCTTGCCTAAAAAGGGTCACATCCTACTATATTTTGCCAGAATTTTATAAATGAAAGTAGTGCACATTTCAGCCTAAATTAATTTTGATATTTGTTCTATGCACCCCCAGACCAGTTTTCTGGCATACATTATTTCCATGCTTATATTCATGGGACAATGTAAATCACTCCTTCCTATGAGCCAAGGTCCGCCATGGGAATTGGTAAGAGACTCAGCAAGAAGACAAAGCACGCTAGCTGCCCACCTCTGGTAAGCAACTGGCTGATTTAGAGGGCTCAGAGTGAGATGGTAGCAACTGAGGTGGAGGAATAGCTTGATGCTTGTATTGTCTGATTGACTTGGACTGGGCATCTATTTGGAGGATGGCAGTGTGCATTGTGGTATCTATGGGGATTTCCTTCTGTCTTGGTTTTGAAAGTCAAGGTTTTGTTTCATTTTACTGTTTTGTTTTATTGCTTTATGTGGTAACCTGAGAAACTTTTTTGAAGATAACAACAGTATAGTAACCATTTTTAATTTCCTGTCATCTTGTTATGAAATCCTACATAGCTATTGATTTGGTTATAATTGCTGTCATTTTGCTTCATTGTCATTGTTTTTAGACTTTTTTAGCTTCTTGATTTTTCTTTTTTTCTCTTTAAAATAAAATTTTAAAATGGGACAAACTAATTGCAAAATTGTAAAGCTGTAGGAAAAAGAAGGATACATAAACATTCTCACAGGAAACAAAATTTCCACCATTTTGAATTATTCCAAATTCGTGCTACAAAAATGGATTTAATTGCTGTAAAATGTCCTGAAATTAACAATGTATATACATGCATATGAAACACACATACTCATTTTTTAATGTGCAATAGTAATTGTGAGGATAGGAACTTAATGTCATCATTTTATTACTAATTATACATCATCAAAGCTAAGTATATCTTTCAATGACCTATTCAATACATGTGAAACTTTTCTGCAGACTTGAAAACAATGTTTGGATGATAAATATAACATAAATGTACTGATTGCAAGAACTGATATAAATGAGATATGTAATTAATGTCAGGTTATTATATAAAAACTTACTTAAAATATAGAAATGCATCAGTCATAAAAAGAAGTTTATTATTCACTAAAATATTATACTTCCATTTCTTTTCTTAAGTGATTGAAACTATATTTCTTTTTCAGGATTAAAATAGGATTTTTTTTCTATGAAAATTTTGACAACGTATAACAGTTTGTCATGGTTTGACCACTTATTTGTGTGTGTATTTATTTCACAGAAGAAACTAACTTGTACTATTCCATGTTGATTGTTTTAAATCTGGTTTATAACAATTCGTTTTCATCATTGGTGAAGTTTGTTCTACTATACATTAAAGTCTCACACAATCCTTACAATGATTTTTTCTAAACATCTTTTACATTTTGCTCAATTTTAGAAAGAAGTGTATTAACTTAAATTACTCAATAAAATTAATATACCACATTTCTAAGCATAAATGTAGAGGATTGAGATGCTGATACATTGTCATTAAAAACTACACTCCAATCTCTCTGTTTCCTTTACTTCTTGTTTCTCTAATATATGAGATTTCTATTTATGATTCAGCAATTAGTGCTCATGGCTTAGAACTGCTCAGGTAAATAATAAATCTGAGGTGGAAAGCTGATAATTGTCATGATAATTACATAAATTAAGGTGGGTACCTCAATATTACATCCTCATTCATATTAAACAGTATCTGAATTATACAGTGAATTGTCAGGGTTACTCACTACCCTGAGAGAGACTTGTTTTTGATAACCCAAAATATCTGTGCGTTATGTGTACATACTCCGTTTTTCTCCAAGAAAACACTCTGCTGTATGTTCTGAGACAATAATACATCTGATCAGCATGAGCTCGAACACGAGGTGTGAGCTCCCCGTGTGTTTTGGCACGTGAGTGATGGGTCGTGCCTGACACCAGCTGTCTTTTCAGCTGTGCCCTGCCATCTCGCCTGTCAAGTGCTTCAATCAAAAAAAAAAAAAAAAAATAAGTATGATGTGCTGCTTTTTCTCTGAGAAGAATGTCTCATGTGTAAAGTTTTGCAATCCCCCTCTGGTGATTTTCACAAAGCTGTTTCATAAGATGCCTCCTTTTCTTGTATTCATCTTTAAGAAATGACAGAGTGGGTAAGACTCATATCAACTGACATCATAATTGTTTAATTTTTCTTGTTTATTACCAAAACCCATCATACGATTTTACTAATGCCAAATTTGTTATCAAGCACCGTATTTATTGTAGAACCTAAATTCTTTAGTAGATCCAATAGTTTTTAGCAAGTAGGTCTAAAACATAATTTAAAAATATCTTGTTTCTTGTTAATTTCAGCTCCTAACTGAATGGTATTTCAGTATGCAGCATGTGGCTATACCATTACTCCCTTCTAAATAACCCTCATACTATTCTGTAAACACAGACTATTCTGTAAACACAACTGTGCAAGTCTCAAAGTGCATGCAGTGAGACTCTGGACTTGCTGAGCAACGAAGATGCCCACCATGCCACTATAGTGTTCACATAATTTACTTTTTAAAGACCTAATCAGTCAGGAGAGTATTTGCTGTCATGTACAGTTTTACTCCATCTTTTTGGAAAGTCAAGTAGCAAAGAAAAATCTTACCATCACCTTTACTGATTTTATATGTATGTATACATTATGAATGAGGAAAACGGTGTTACAGTTTAATGGAGAATGAACCCCCAAAGCCTCATGTGTTTATGGGAAGAACTTTAGAAAAGTGGTTGGATCATGGGTGCAGGCAGAGTGTGCTCTTGGGAGGCAGGAACTGGTCAGAAGAGCTAAGTCCATGGGGAGAGCAGCAGTTGACTGGGCAGGGGAGAGCTCCCTCCTAGCTTGCCCCCACCCCTCTCTCTTTGCATCTTGGTCATCATGACTTGAGAAGCTTTCTCTCCTATATCCATCTGCTGCCATTCTGCCTTGGAGCCAGTCAACGATGTAACCATGAACTAGAATAAATCTCTCCTCTAAATTGTTGGTTTTGGTTATCTTGTCTGAGGGATTCGGAAAGTGACTGTCACAAGGGGTATATTTTAATTTCTATTGTACTGATATCATCAGTCATAATAAAAGTAAGTGCCATTTATAAATTCAAGCAGAACTCAATTCCTTGGATTAAACTTCCTAATGGAATAAAGGAACCAATTCTAATAGTCAAGTCAAATTTCTTTAAAACGTGATTATCAAATTTCTTTCTCTTATGAAACTCATGAAAAAAAATTTAAAAAGGACCTTTTAATCTCTTTATCCAGAAACCAGGGTTCAGTATGTGCAATATTCACTGACATACTTTTTTTCCTTTTTTCCAAGTGCTTGCAGAATTATAATTTCCTATTCCTTAAAGTTCAGTGAGTTCACATGACTTCTTCCAAACAGCAAATATGAACAGCTGTAAAAACCTTGGAAGTAGTATTTGAGAGTATTCTGTTCTCACATTAGATTAGTAATATAGTTCACCCACCTATATTAACTGTATAAAACATGCAGGAATCATAAAAATAATCTATTTTTTCAAGCAACTGTGCTTTGGGCTTTCTGTGTAAAATTTGCAAAATAATTTTGCGTGTTTGGATAGCGTGCAAGATGTAATTTTGGACTCAAAGTTAGTACTTAAAAGCTTCTCAGTTATTTTTTATGCAGGTGATCATGGATTAAACATCATGAAATATTAATGGTTTGCATTTCCCTTTGCAATATTTAAATTTTTAGCTTGCTATAGGATTATAGTAGAGTTTTTGATACTCAGTGTTTTTCTGATGAACTATTTCTCCAGCCATTTTAATACATATCCTTTTAATTTTGTAATACAGTCTCGTCAAGTTGCTAATTTGCTCAGGTTGATCTCAAATTTGGGATCTTCCTGTCTTGAACTGCCAGTGTGCTGGGAGTCCAGATGCATGTCACTACGCCCAGCTCATGGCAGGATTTGACCCTAGGCAATGTAATAAGACTACTCTTAATCAGGTTGCACAATAGTGATGTTAGAGAAATCTAATTTGAAGTTTCAAGTCAGATTTCTATGTTCATTTAACTCTAGAAATGTAACTCCAGATATTCAATACTGTTTAATTTTGGCACAAGAATATAATGGTGTCCTTTTGTATTAATGTTCCTGTTAAAAAAAGTAGAACTGATATTAAATCATAGCCTTTTCTTATTGAGCACCCTCATTTGTGTGTCACCATATTGTGAAGCCCTCCGTGTGAGATAAACTGTCATAATCCATGCAGAAATGATAGCGAACAAATAAACTCACACATAAAAACTTGCTTCGGGTTCAGAGACAGATAAAATTTCTTTCTTATATTTTTTCTAACACACCTTCGGTTAAGAACTAATACTCCAGGAGAATTAGATACTTTACTGCTTTATTTGATAGACAGAACCAATGATTTACTGGGCTGGCTGGAACAAATATCTTCTCTTTTTTGTAATTCTCATTTCACTCCCCATGAATGACACCTTAGTGGCCTGAAGAACCAAAATCTAATTCCTTGAATGCTTGCAATATTTCTAAGAGAAAAGTTGCCCTTCGGCAGTTGGAAAATATTAGGACTAGAGTTAGTGTGGATTCTCTGGGAAAAATAATGCATTTTGAGGGACCAAAAAGTAACAAAAGTAGTCAGGAATTGAATAATTGTCTTGGCTTATCCATGAGGTTTCTCAAACAGATTAACATGAGCCAGATATAATTGCTTTTCTGATACATCTGCAGAGAATTCCACTTTCTCTAGCATTTTTGACTTTCAGTGATTTTCTCTGCAGCTCCTAATAAAAGTTCTTCTGGGAGAAAGTATACCTTTGATAAGAATTTTATCTATTTTATATCATCTGCTCTAGACAGTTCTTTTTGTCACAATGAATCACCATTATGCTGTACACCCAAACTATACTGTATAGTTTCCAATGTGAAGGATTTACCAAATTCCTCATCATTTCATGTGGTCATCATTTCATTTCATTAAGCAATGATTACCTGAAACTTCTCAATTCATTTTTTTTCTAGACCTCACTAGTACAAACTTATAAGTAATACTACTCCTCTGAGCAGACGATTAGTTCAGTAATAACCATGGAGAATGCTATGAGTTAGTGTTCCCTGAATTTATCGCACAGCTCTACTAAAAGCTATACTCAAGCCCTAAGGGATATTTGCTTTGATAAGACACAAATTAAAGTTAATTTTATCTTACTGTTTGCATAGAGTAATTCATCCAGCAACTATTTATTGAAATTTCTTAGATGCTGGGTTATAAGGGTGAATATTAGGTCCTACAACTTTCATAGGGAAGACACAGCTCAGAACACTAAAGGATAAATACAAGTTTGAAAAACCTGAGGAAAATGACGGTCAGTTGTGGCTGCCTGGGTCATAGGTCAGAGCTGTTTTGAGGGGTTTGTGAGTAGACTTGGACACTTCACAGACTATTGATGACTTCGCTGTGGCTTGAAAGAATGACTCACTGTGGAGAGCAGTAAGAAGTGAGACCAGAAAAGGCGCTCAGGCAGAATCAACATGACCTTTTAGGAATTATTAAGTATCTTGAATTTCCAACTAAAAAGAAGTCATTTGAATTTGAAGACTAAAGCAGCATAAAACAATAGTGAATTTTTATAGAGTAGCTGTGATCTTTTCATAAAGACTTTTGTTAGTATGTTTTATTTTATTTTTGTTGTGCTCCAATTCTCCTGATTTTATTCCAGAGAACTCTAACCCCTCCCCTACACTGTGTGAAAGTTTCCATGAAATTTCCAGCTTGTATTTTCTACCAGCATAATAAAAGCCCCAAATTGGAACCCGAGCATTATTCTATTTTATAAAATTAATGTTTTAAAAGTTTAGTGAAATTCCTTTCTCTTTCCTAGCATTTCATAGTAACTTTATTTTCTGGAAGAAAATATAGAATAAAAAATTAATTGCTATCATTTTCTTCTGGGGTCTGACAGGAAAAGGGAGAGCATATTTATGTTCAGAGAATAAGATTCTGTATTCACATGAAACTCCCTGACCCGTTTCTTAGGACACTTTACTTAAATTTCTTATTTCTTATTTAGAATTAACGTCTTTTTATTCTTCTCCATTTCCTAATTCTGAGGGCGTAAGTGAAATGAAATGATTATTGAACTACCGTGGTCCTGAGCTGCACACTTTAGTTTTGGGACTGACAAAAATATTAATGGTCAAAGTTTTAATTAAGCTGTATCGATTTCATCGACCCCAATTTACTTCAGACACAGAGAAGGACCTGTGGGTATGCTGTACCATCTTTATGCCTTATTTCCTAAGTCTAAATTACAGAACAGAAGTGTGGGATGAATTTCCCTGCTTATCTTTCACAATATCATCACCTGCCAAAATATTTGTTCCATAATAAAACGCGAGAATCATATTCTCTGAAATTTTGAGAGACAGGGTTTCATGAATAAATAACACTGCATGTATTTACCTTGTCTGAAAGAGAAGTAACAGAAGCATATTTTTTGCCAGCCAATATGAAAATGTAATTGAATCCAATGAGACAAAATCAATTTTTCTTTCTTGAAGTGTAAAAGCACTTAAATATGAGGTATTCTGCTTAGTTTTTAAAAATATATTTGTACTAATTTACCTTTAAACTTCATAATGACACAGTCTTTTGTTTGAGCTTTGGGTTCCTGTTTTTTATTTTATTTACTTTTTGTTTTAGCTGCCTTGAGAGAGGAAGGTGAACACTTTCTTCCTCAGAGAAAAATCATTTAAAAAAAACAAAAAACAAAAAACAGTGCGTCCAATTTTCAGGCTCCAGTAATGAGAATACCCTCTCCTGTTTCTTTAGCAGCTGTGGCCAGCAACTGAGCTTTGCCTGAAAGCCTTAAATTGACCACAAGCCTGCCATGATTGTGAATATGGTTAAGTTAAATGTGTAAGTGTTTTGATACTGATGCATATGTAAGCAGGAAGGAAATGGAAATTTTTGAAACTGACAGTTAAATATGACTTGAAATGGCTTAAATCCATAACATATGCATATGTATTTAAATATATAAAAATACACGCACACACACATACATGCATAAGCCTAAATTGGGTAAAATTTTAAAAAAGAGAGGGTTTGTCACACCATATGATCTGATGCTTCTAAGGCAAAATCTTCCTAAATTAAGAAGACTGAAAAAGAAGGCTTATTACTATTACCAAGGTTATCATGTATATTTCAGAAGAAAATGTATTTGTGACAAAGTTGTAACTTTTAGAATAGTCTCAGGTATAGACAGAGAACTTGCTCCATGTCATGCCCTTATAGAAGGAGCCCATCGGTCATGATTCTACAAGTTTGAGAAGGAAACAAGGATAAAAAGTAAAAATAGATAAATACTGTCTTTTCTAGCTACTGATCAACCCAGGACAACCTAAATGTACCATTTCAACTCCTGAGAAGAGAAAGTTTGCCTGAAGTTTTGTGCTTGTCCTTTTTAGCTTTTCTTCCGTTTTTTAAAATAGATTTTAATTTCTAAATTCTTCACTAATAACTGCTCTGACACTAAACTGTGCTTCAGATTTGATTCTTCTCAGAATATGGCCTTGAGTAGCAGCCTCTAACAGCCTTGGTGACCTGGCTGCTGAAATTTAAAGGTTATTGTACAGAATATGTCTCCTTCACAGTGACTTCTTTTCGCACAGTAACAAATACTTTACGGTCTTTTAGAGTTAAATACAAGCAAAAAAATTAATATAAGACTCATAATTTATGGGATTATATTATAATATTCACTCAAAGAGTCAAATGCAGAAGAGTATTGGAGATCTGTCCATGCACTAGAGATCCGAAGAATCCAGCTGAGGGACTGGACCCCACGGCAATGTCTTGCATGAGTCCAGTTGAAGACCTTCATCCCACAGCCATGTCCTCCAGGAGTCCACTGGAGCCTGAGAGCCCAGGACAGTGTCTCATACAAGTCTGTACCAAGGATCTGCACTGGGAAGGCCAAAAGGTCAGTGGTAGAGGCTAGAAAGTCTGTGCCAGCAGGGTGAAGGGTCTGTGCCAGCAGCCTGGAGGATCTGCACTAGAGCCAGGAAGCAATGCTCTAGGCAAGGAACAGAGATCCCCTGAAAAGAACCAGTGACCATGAGGACAGCCAGGTTCACATCAGGAAAGTCTGTGTGACAAACTTCTCCAGGAGATTCAACAGCACACCGTCTTCCCTCTAGTTCTCTTTATATGTTGTTGACAACAATCCTCAAGTGGGCTTTCGACACCCAGCACCATGCTAATTCAGTTCAGCTGAGTGTTACAAGTTGACCATTAGTTAATCCACCATGTAGGCTGCAGAATATACTCCGTTTTTAGTTATTTATCCTTCTCAACTTTCCAAAGTTGTGGGGGCACTTATTCTCTGTATTCATCTCTCTGCTGGAAAAATGCTCAGAAAATTTATTAATTTTCTGGATTTTGCACAAAAGATACTGATGCTAACAGAAAAATGTCCCTTGTTCCAGATCTTACAATTTCGTATATTTTGTTATCAAAAATTTCAGTTGCTAATAACTTGAACCGCATGTGCCACAATTTATAACATGTTAATGAGGTCCCAAAGTATAGAGGTTGGAGCCACAAAATCTAGACAAATTCAGGTTTTCCCAGGGGACAGTTGTTTTCAAAACCATTGGAAAATTCTTTAATCACTTTCAACTTCCTTTTCTCTTCTTTAGGAGGCAATTATAGACTACTGTCTGTACATAAAGAAATTAGGAATTTAAACCCATTAAATTTACTACACATCTTTTGATATTTATGTCATTATTGACATCAGTAATGTACAGTTGGACTAGTTTTCTTTCATCCGGTTCTATGAACCAGAGACAAGTGTTCATTGAAGGGAACACATAGATCAATAGCAGTTCCATATATCAAGAGTTCCTAATACTATAGAAACAAAATAATAATATGAATAATATAGTTTTATATAAACACACATATAAACAATAAAATTTTAATAAATATTTAATATTCACATAAGTAATCAATTATAGACTTTATGAAAAATATATATTCAATCAAATGAATTAGTAACACATTTCAATGAAAGCTAAAGATTTTATTTAAATATTACATACATTTAAAAGATTCCCTTATATTGTAAATATGATGATTACAGAATTTCGTTCTCCAAATTTTAATAGAGTTCTGCTGAGTGCAATAACTGATTTGAAATTATATTTCTCAATTATATTTGATTGGTTACTGACTAACATTGTTCTAAAATATTGCAAAGTCCATAAATTTCTGTTGTGTTTTAGGAATTTGTTGAGTAATTTTCATTAATTTATTTCATGAATTCCATGAAAAAACTCACAAGTATTTATGCCACTGAGCAATCCCCTTTATAAATAGGTTACTGGACTTGTTTGACTCGGGAAGATTGGAGGCCACAGCCTGAGTGCACCGCTAGCTGAGGTCAGAGGAGAATTCCTTTATTTTCAGGGATCCAGAGGTCAGAGCAGCGGGCTGAGGGTGAGTGCTGACAGAAATCTCAGGACAGCAGAGGATAGAGAGGAGATAAAGAGGTAAAAATAGAAGCAATTGAGTTAAGCAATTCTCCACTCAGAAGCCCGGTTTATTTTCTGAGCTCAAATTTATCGTCTTGGGAAATCCCAGTTAAACATTGGGAAATTATCAATAGAGATTAATACTGGAGGTTCTCACTGGTATCATGAAGTAATGATACCATTTGGCATCTGTGTTAACAGCATGCTGGAGAGAACTTGCGAAATTTTCAGTAACTTTCATTAGGTATCAGTATCCTGTGGTTTTGCAAATTATTAAAACACAACATGCATTTTGGTATCTTCCTGAAAAATTAAAAAAAATATATAAATTCTGAAGATCAACTTGGTTTAACATTTTAATGATCACCGAACCACAATATTATGGGTTGTTATAACTTCCTATTGCAATTGTAGCTTTCTGAAACCTCTGCCAAATACTTTAGATAGATACAGTGAGTACACAGGTAATAATAAATATCCTTTTCCATGACACTTAAACAATGAAAACTTTGATATTCAGTTAATATCTGGGAGTGAAAAATACAGCGAATTTGATCTTCTACGTCTTAAAAATAGTAAGTGATTAATATGCAAATATGAATCAGAGTGTTTCGAATTTAAAAGACAACACAATTTTTTATTTTATTTTACAGATCATTTAACTGTGCATAATAAAGTTTCTGGTACATTATGCTTAGCTTCTCAGATTCTTTTTTATTTAAATTTATTCTTTGTACTAGAAAAGAAAACTGTTTCTTTGCTCTTCCTATCGTCAATGAAAATCGATTACTTCTCTTTCATGTGTGTATCTAAATTTATGTAACCCATCTTTGCCTAATACATGTTAGTAAAGTTACGCGAATGAAAAGAAATCATCTTTACATAACACATAAAGTAACTGCAACATAATTTGCAGTGTGTAGACTTCACATTTAAAGAAAAATAAAAAGTTTTCAGATTAATAGAGTAAATGACGTGGGTGTTACAGTGACAGCTCTAGCAGTAAGAGCCTGGATTTTTACGGGCTGGCTGGTGCCATTGTAACACCAACTGCACTGTTGACTTACAGACTCCCCAGATTTGTTCTTTCTGACTGTTGCCACTGAAAGTGTGCCCCGTAAGAAGTTTCTGCACAAGATTCAAAGGGCTGAAGCGAAGCAGAGGATGTTTAGTAGCTCACACATGCCATCACTTTCTCACTGATTGCTTCTCTGGTGGGAAGCAGCCGCCAGCCTGTGAATGCTTCATCACCCAGCACCTCTAAGCCGCATCCAACAGCCTACAGGAGGGCTCTGTCCTGAAGAAGACCCACAGGGGAGACGTCAGAGTGGCACAAAGGGACATAGGCTCCTGTTTGTCTTTTTTTCTCAGTTTTCTGTTATCCTTTCCTCCTCAGGGTCTGCCTGAGATTCAGGTTTTGGCATCAGCTCTGGACACAGTATCCTTACAGCGAGTACCTGGCTCCTTTAATTGCATAGTCTCTTCTATGTGACACATCCTTAGGTAAACATCCATGCATTCCAGTAATTCAGATCCTGAATCGCTGTTCACTGGGTCTTAATATAAATTCTCTAAATACACTCTTTTAAGATTCAGTGATAACTCATCTGTGAATAAGTCCACACTGAATTATTTCATGAATTGAATTCCAATTAAATATATCACAATAGTTACTTCTAATGTATTAAAATTTGTGTAGGCATGAATGATAAATGTTACTATATAATCATACATCCTATGGGATATATAAACTACACGGAAATAGATTTCTTTTAAGGTTATATTGCTTCTAGATCTTTCACAGTATATGTTCCAAAGAATTCAGTTTTAGTGTTAATGGGTAACTTGTCTTTAAAGTATGTGGACATATGCTTTAAAATTATATTTTCGTGATTATTAAAGGTCTCAAATGATCTTAACCACAAGTGCATTTTCTTCATTGACACTTTACTTGAGCATGTAGAAATAAGTCAAAGCACAAAAATGACATTACAAATTTGTTTTTAATTTCCTTTTGTTTTTCTTTTCCAGTACTAGGGATTAAACTCAGGGCCTCAGCAAATGGTAGGCAACTCTGCATCACAGATGAATATTCCTAGCCTGAAGGTTTATTTTAAAGTAAAATATTGTCAGACAAACTAGAAAAAAGTTACAATTCCAGAACTACCTGCAACACAACTTATTTAATTCACTAATCAAATACCAAATTTCCAACAAGTTTAAGTTACAGTTGAGATACAAGGGAAAAAATTTAAAAGAATGAGAATGTGGATCTCTTACTCATTTGATGAATCAAGCTCATTTGTAATCAGTAAATGGGTCTATATATATATTTTTTTTATTTAAGAGGAAAAAGAGAAAAACACAAAACAAACCAAAGCGGCGTAAGGGTACACGCAATACAGAACTACAAAACAAAACAAAACAAAACAAAACAAAAAACCATAACAGTAAGAAATTACCTGCTAGTAGATTACACACTATTTTCTTGAAAATAGTTCCTCAAATCACAGTATCAAAGAACACAAGGTGGACATTCAAACAGGGAGACTGCAAACAGCTGTGTTCAATGTTCCAAAAACATTGATAAAGTCAGCTATTTAACACCCCCAAACACACTTGCTGTTATATCCGTTAGAGCTCTTTTTCTTTTTTTTTTCCCTCTCTTTTTTACAACAAAATTTACACATCTTGGATTTTATTACTCCTTAGTGCTTATTACTTTCTTTGGGGGGGGGGGAAGAATACAGTCAAATATGGCAAAACAAAGCTGTCAGTCAATACCAAGGATAGACATAGCACATGGTGTAGAACAGAATACAAGTTTATCAACAATGGTTATCAACGTTGTCCCTTGTTTCCTTAAAAAGAATTGTCTATCTTATTAAATATTATAAAGTTGGACAAAACAGTAGAGAACAAGACCAATAAAACTTAGGCATTGTAAACATTACAGGACTTCCAAAGAAGACAATAGTCAAACCAGAATGGGTATCTTAGTGAATCTTATTGTCTTCAAAGTAGTTGCCTATGTCTTCAAACTTGATACTATCATATAGAATGGAACAGAGTCTAATCAGTCAAAACAAGATCGTGGGAGTACTACAGGACTTCAAAACAAGTTAATAGGAAATCGAAAAGAGTTACTATTTATATATCCTAATTTTTTTGAATTTTTTCTTTAATTAAGACAAACATAAGAAATGACTAAATAATTTTTTTGAAACAATAAGGGGGAGATTGAGATAAAACAGGACATAACAATATAACAATAGAGGTCACAGCCTGACTGTTTCAATAACCTAGTACTTCACCACCTTATAACCTGACTTAATAGTAGTTACCATAGTGTCTTTTTCCTTGAAATATTTGGGTAAAACTTCATATACTCTAGCTTCAAATATTTTCATATCAAGAAGCCCAGAATAAAGCCTTTCTAATTAATGAGTGAAAACTTTATAAGGCTTCAAGCCACCTAATGGGGAATCATGATTACCACATATTTTTATATATTTGAATCATTACTTACATTAGGGAAACTATTCGGTATTCACACATGCGAGATTGATTTATTTCACTTATGAGTATGGTCTCAAGCTGCGCCCATTTATTGGTAAATATCTCAATGTGATCCTTCTTTATAGCTGAATAATACTCCATTGTATAGAAATACCACAACTTTTTTATCCATTCCTCAGTTGATGGGCACTTGGGTTGTTTCCAAGATCTGGCGATTACAAATTGTGCTGCTATAAACATAGGTGCACATAAATCACTGTGGTATGATGCTTTCAGTTCTTCTGGGAATATGCCTAGAAGTGGAATAGCTGGAATAAATGGGATTTCCAGTCCCAACTTTTTGAGAAATCTCCAGACAGATCTCCACAAAGGCTGTACCAGTCTACACTCCCACCAGCAGTGCAGGAGAGTTCCTTTTTCCCCACAGCCTCTCCAGCATTTGTTGTCGGTTTTCTTGATCCTGGCCATTCTTTCAGGAGTGAGATGGTATCTCAGTGTGGTTTTAATTTGCATTTCTCTAATGACCAATGATGATGAGCATTTTTTCATGTATTTATTTGCCATTTGCATTTCTTCATCTGAGAATTGCATATTCATCTCAGATGCAAATGGGTCTACATTTGTGGACTTGAAAATCCGCAATTTATTAGAGAAGTGTTACAGAAGAAAAGTTATAAAAATAAGTTCCATGAAGTAAACCAATCATTTATCATTTTATTCTAGATGGAATTTTCAGGTTTCCAACAATAATTGGAAAATACAGGAGGAAAATGCATTGTAATGGGATAGCTTCCAGGAAAGTAATACAATTTTGACAGTACTCAGGATTCGCATTAGAACCTTGACTAGAAATGTAAGTTCTTGATGAAGGCAGGTAAGAATCCAGGAGGAAGCTCAGTACTATTAACACAGATGAAAACTTCAGGCAGTTCATGTGATACGCATGGTCAAGCCCAGCTCCCATTTTCTCTCTGTGTCACCAGTGTCTCATCCTACCTATTTATCCTTGATCTCTGATGCCTTTTCATAGGTATTATTTTCCAGGAAAAGAGTAGAGAATATTCTCTTTATCTCTTTTATTTGCTCAGCATTTCATTTCTTGTATTTCTCTTGTTACGACTGATTATACAAAGAGAAGCAGACATGGTTCTTGTGTTGAATTAATTATGATCAAAGGCCTCAAAAGAGACATATTGCAAGCTGTACTTTCGGTAATAAACACTTGGTCTTTGATGATTATTTTTCAGTAGATATTTATCTGGTAAAATTGTTTTTAGAAACTGAATGTGTTATGCTAACAACCTATGATGTTGTCATTTGTGTACAGAATGCAGAAGTAGGATAGGAAAACACACTGAAGGAAAGATAAAAGGCAGATGAGATTACAAAGAAATACTCATATAACTATAAACTAACATCTAACTATAATAATGAAAAGAATCTACTAAATATCTCAGTGTCATACAAAGCATTCTGTTTCAAATAACTCATCCATCTTTAATCAGGGCAAATTTTATTGGTATATGTTTGTGATCTATATTTACATTAAATTTGGTCAATGTGGTTATGTGTGTGTTAAGTGTGTGAAATATATATATATATATATATATATATATATATATATATATTAATCATTTTGATTCCTTTACTGCCTTACAATGCTTGTACTCACTGCTATTACCTACCCAAGTATCAAATGGTCCTCTTTTTTTAAATCATTAGATGATACTTTGCCACAATAGATCAAGTAAATATGTTCACACCTGATATTTAGAATAAAGTATACTATTAATGCTTAACAACATCTCTTATTTTCTCAACATTTTTGTGTTCTGTCGTATAATTCATTTCTATTCTATAGTATGACTAGTAATTACTAAAATTACTCTGACAAACTATACATAATCTGAAAAAATCACTAAAATAATTCACGAAAATTAGTGAATAAAAATGTAAGTCTTGGTAGGTATTAGAGTGGATAGGTGAGATGTAAGTTTCAACATAGATTTAGATATCCTTCAGTGAATTTTGAGACATGCCTCCATGATCTAAAAACTAAGTATGATAAATACTACCTACCACTGTGAATATCTTATCTAAAGATTTATATGAAAGTCAGTGTGCATTTAGTAGTGTGATACTTATTTTTCTACGTTTCTAAACATTTTCATCTAGTCATTTGAGAAAACAGATGTACGTCTTCAGGTGATACCCATTTCTGTCCCAAAAGACATAAAATAATTGCCTTTCTCTTTGCTATTACTTCTCATCTAGCATTTAGTACCTCATCTATTAAATTAACTACTTGCGAGGGGCATTTCTTGTTGGAAAGTTATAGATACGCTAACTGAGGTGTGACAAATGAATTCTATAATTTGAAAACTTGCTAGGTATCAGATGGTGAGCAATGACTCTTAACAGCTTTATTGACTATTAAAGGGATGTTTTACGACACATACCGCTACATGTATTTTATTTTCAAGTTAAAGCTGGATGTGAAATTCCACACCACGTCTTCTAAGAATTTTATCATATATTAAAATGCCTTTGCCCACTATATTTGTTGTTAAATTGTTAAACATAAGTACACAATCTGGATATTTTAGAGAAGACAACTTCATTAGAAAATATAAAGTAAATAATCACTTAAACCACTATTAATTTTGGCCATGATACTGCCCCTTTTTTTCTTGACAACATCCAATCAGTAATGGCATTTCCACGAACACTTAGTTTGCTTTTATAGTGTGTGTACATGCCTCTATGATGTGTATAATACTTTGATTATGGTTTGTTTTTCCCCTTAAGATGCCTGTTTTGGTGATATTGTTGTTTACCTCAGTATGCTGTGACAATCATCTTGGCCAATTTGTGTTTTTCTAGCCAATTTTTGTATTTTAATGACTTGTGAATATCTTATTACATTAATAAGCTATATTTCCCTTGTCTATACTGTTAATGGGGTAGGTAGTGGTCTGAGTGGGGAGGGTCTGAGTGTTTGTGTCGCTTCAGTGTGTAAGAGCTTTTCTATGACTCAGACTGAGAGTGTCTGAGAGTAGAACCAGATTATATTCTTGCATTTATTTTACTCTGTTCGAGGAGACCAAGTAAATTATCAGTTACACTATAGAACTTTACATCCTTCAAATGAATATTTCCTATGTCTCAACATTAATACCAGTATTATTGCATATATTGTAATACAGGGTTGTAATTTGTTTTGAAAGACAAATCTGTATGACACTTTGCAACCTAATGAACAAGCCATGTTTTACAATATGAGTAGTATCTGATGCTGAATGTCACGTTTACAGCTGAGCCAATATGTCTTCATTCTGTCTTTCTCTCTTACTGTGAGATTGTGGGTGATCACATCCCTCCAGCAGAAGTTATGCAAAACAAGGAGAAAAATGTGAAGGAATCCTGTGTTGCAAATGAGATTAAGGAAATATGAAAAATGTAGGAAACAGAGCAAAACTTTGTAGCAAATTACCACTAATGGCTATAGAAGTGTGACTGATGAATCTGTTTAACAACAATGCAATGTCACATTTACATGAAATTCTCAAAAAAAAAAAAGAAAGAAAAACAAAAAACAAAAGTTAAAGCAAGTGTTGTTAGATAGATATCTCATTAAAGTTGCACAAAAAAAAAATTTCCTTGAGTCAGTGAATAGCAATGATTCCGTAATGATAGTGAAATTCCTGCTATGCAGTAGGGCTCTTCTATCTTGGCTCCCAGGCACCGATCATACAGGCTTTCAAAAGTAAATGCAGGCAGGTTTATTTATTTTTCTATATTTTCTATATTTTGTAATATTTTAATATGAATATTTTGGGTTATAGATCAAATCACCTGAGTTTCCATTATTTCTTAAGGGAAATTCACCGTGATATACAAGTGTTTTGGAATACAAGCATGTTTCCAGAATGAATTACACTTACAAACTAAGGTTTTACACTATTAATTTATGAAAACCTCAGCTGTCATTACATGAATGATAACACAGTGGTCTCTCCAGTCCATTTTCTGGCATTGGCTAATAGTAATAGTGGATAATTTTCTTGGCTATGTGAGTTATATGTATATATCTGAATTGCTTTTCTATTTGTATATCTATCATTTTATTAATTAAACATAGCTATATATATATGATTGACAAATGTTTTATGATTATATTTATTTTTCACATTTCATGACTTGCTTTAGTATAGGTTTGAAATATATGTGGTTTTCCAGTCTTACATTTATGTTCTGTAATTTTTGTCTTGTCAGTTTTTCTGTTAACATAGCATTACATAATTTCTTGACATAGCATTTCTCTTCCATGTTATTGTTATTTTCATAGTTTCAAGTTTTCTATATCCTTATTTTTAGTGCCTCTTCTTTAAATAGCACATATTTACAATTATTTATCTACCTCCATACTATTTACTACTATTCTTTTGAAAATTACCTCACTTAAATCTGTACTTTACTTGTGAATTCTCCTTTGAATAGATCTCTCTTGCTCTTTTAAGCATTCATATTATTGACTTTAAAATATGTAAATATAGTGTGCAGAAATCTTTGCCTTTTCAAATTTTCCCACATGATTCTCATATTCTGAGGAGCATTCTTGACCTGTTTTTGTCCTCGTCCTTTCCAATTCATTCTATGAATTCTTCACAGCCTGGACATAGCCGCTCTTCTGTGCTGCCTCTCACTGTAGAAGTTTCCCAGCCCTGCTGTCTTGCTTTAGCTCAGCATGCTTGAGCTGTGTTTGATTCCTACCAGTCTGTAGGGGTCAGGAGTGTTCTGTAAGTAGATGGCACTGCATCAGAAAATATGTGTATTTTTCATACTGTTCATCCTGGGGTGTCACAAGTAGTGTCACATTAGCTAATAAAGATGCTGCATTTATATACTTTATATTTGGTTATTTACTATTATCCTAATTAACCTATAACAGTGGAAGTAAGAAAGTAACAAAATTAAATTAAGATTTTTCATAAATTAAGCTCATTTGAAAAGCTACCTCGACTCCTAAAAGTAATATTTTATTCCATTTCTGAGTTTAGTCTCTTTTGGTTTTTACATCAAACAATGGGTAATCCTCATTTTATTTCATTTATTTTGAAAATAGCAATAGTATTTCCATATATAATCCTAATTCTTTTTTGGGGACATACTGAGGATTGAATTTATGACCTCACACTTGCCAAGCAAGTGTTTGTGCCACAGAGCTAAACCCCCAACCCTAGTCCTGATTCTTACCAAAAAAAGAAAATCTCTTTGGATTTTACCGTTTTTACACATACCTGTAAACCCAGTACTTGGGAGGCTGAGACAGACAGATAACCATGATTTCAAGGCCAGCCTGAAACTCACACTGAGAGTTCAAGAACAGCCTAAGACTATGTAGTGAGATTCTGTCTCAAAAAACCAAACCAAAACAAAACAAAATTCTCTGATTTATGGTATGAAACTTTTGCATTCATTTTTATAATTTTACATATGCCTACCTTGAAATGAATATAGCTTTCACAGTGCAACTGTTGTATGTCAATGTCTCTGTAAGAACATTTTGCTCTAACACAAATGGGAGGATAAAATGTAATTTCAAATAAATACAAATGTATATGTTACGCATCCCATTTTGTTTCAAAGTTAATAGAAAAAATACGCATGAGAAGCAGTGATTTTAGGATCTTGTTTCATATCAATATACTAGAAGTCAGTTCTGCCTATTTTTATTCACTAATGGATTTATATAAATAGATTCATTTAATTTCTATTATTTTATAACTCAGTTTAGGAATACAATACATATAAAATATTTACCCTTAGAGTTCTCATCACTGAACATTTACCACCCTATCAGTAGTTGTAATTGATTCTGATTTTCATTCCAAAAGATTTCATGTAAGTAACTCTGATCTTAGATAAAAATTCATCTTTAGGCACTTTTATTCTTCTACATATAAACAGAGTTATTTTACATTTTATTCACAAATCACTTCCTATATTATGAGAGCAGTAGAATTTTAGAAATAAAAAGTCTTTATCAAGAATATCATACATTACTAGTTTTGGGTTTTAGTTGTTGGGGATATACAAATAACAGGAATATTTATTAAAAACATGCTGTTACCATTAGCATCTACAAGGAAAAAATTAAATATCCATTTAGACACTTCTTAATTTTGACCATTGGTTTTCAACACTTTCTAGTAACCATACAGAACTGAAAATTATAACACAGAACATAGATACATGTATTGTATCAGCATATTATTGACAAACATATATATGCTTTCAGGTAATACTAGCAATTAGTTGGGAGACAGTAAAACCTAACAAGGGCATTTACAATAAAACCCACATATCCACATGCCCAAAATTCTTCGGTGAAATATTTGAAATAAAGGTCAGGTAATAAACATTTATAGAGCTTCATTAGTAAATACTTCTAAGCTTTTAAAGTTAATTCAGTAAATACTTATGTTACTTTGCATATTCTAACAGAGTACCAATAAATTTTCCAGGATCATATTTCAGATTAATAGACTCTGTGTTAGTTGACTACCTCAAAGGTAGTAGAATGTTTCTTTAACATTCGTAAGTGAATCTAACACAACTCAGTTTTACTGATCTACTGTTGAGTCTTTATATTCAACTGGAGAATTGTAATAGTCTTTTTTTCCCTAAAATATAAAAGTTACACTAATTTTAAGTGAGATGAGACAGGTGTAAATTTCTCTCACTTTTGAAATAAAATCTGTTTTGTTGTGCTAAGGAAGCTACTTTCATTTGCATGTTAATTGAAAAGAAAATAGTGGAGAATTGTTAGCAAGATGATAAAAGAAACCTATTTATCTCACCTAAACTTAGGTGTCATGTGTTCATTCTTGTTAGATAGCAAGATAACTAGCGCACCTAATTAATTACTAACATAGATTGCAATTTTGCAAGTATCTCCTGGCAAAAATGAGAAATCTATTAATCAATGAAAGTGAAATGAATCTCATAAGTTCCCCCTCTGCTCCATACACAATTTTAATTTTTTGTCTGATTAGGGATGAGGTTTCACACAGATCTGAAGAGGGAAAACGTCTTTACTTAGATAACATTCACTGAGTTTTTCCATTTCCATCTTTTGTTATAAAATCAACTACTCTGGATCATATCTTACTCATTTTTAAAATGATAGGCTTATCATATTGTGCCTAAAAATTGGAGATCATGTCCAAAAATAATACAACGTAGGTTTGTAGCATACTTATTTATTGTATTTAAGAAAATATTATTCATAAAACAATGAGCAGTATGTACATATATATGTGATAATACTTAAACAATGTTTGAAAAGAATTTATTAAAATTATGACACATTGATATGGCCCGTTTATGTCCATCAAAGAATTAACTGGATTTAAAGATGAAAAGAAATAAACAAATAACTCAAATATTTCCCTCATGTCAAGGTGAATCTGTTAGTTAAACCGACTATCAAAAATCAAGTTGAAACAATAATGACAAATTATTAGTTGTCATTATTTTAACATAAATAATACTATTAAATTATCCTCTTTGTAATTTCATATAGTCTATTAACACTGAATAAATCTATAGTTAGAGTTTGGAGATTTTTAGAGTTAATTTACATCATTAATAGAAGCCAGAACTCTGAAAAAAGTTTCAAGATTTAACGTTGCTAACGGAAAGTAACATAGAATTATTTGACAATCATATCATTCTATAATCTCAGGGTTTTTTCCTATGTTTCAAAATTTAAGGGCAAAGCGAATCAACTGTTCTTGTCACCACCCAAGGAGAGTGTCTGAACACTGCCTCATCCTCCACATGCCCTCTCCATCAGGTCCACACCAGTCCGAGAATATCAATGGAATTTTCCTTGCAGCACCTTCCTGTAGAGGTTTGGCTTTCAAATATCCCTGGAGCACCCACATGCTGAAGGCTTGGTCTTTAACACGGACGGACTGTTCCCCTCCCTTCTTCCTCTCCTGTACTGTTGTGCTTTTCCTTTCTGACTGTCATGATTTGGCATTCTCCTTGGCCTCAAGCTCCCAATTTCACACTGGCCTGCCATATATCAGGCACAAGAAACCATGGACTGGAACTTCTGAAGCCATGAGTATGGATAGGTTTTTTTTGTTGCTGTGGTGTTTTTGTTTTGTTTTGTTCTATTTTTTAAACCTTGAACCTGCTCTCTTATTTTGTCACAGAGATAGAAAGAAAATGCTTAGGAATTTTACCACTTGAGGTCTACTAGCTAGCTCTCTAAGTTACTGGTCACCTTACACTAGAATGTATGACAGAAAGATATGGTCGGGGTGTAAATATAGAAAATTGTATCACAGTAAAAGGCATGTTTTTACTAATCTCTCAAATTACTCCCTTCCACTTCAAACACACTAATCCCACTGACTTCCTCAGTCCATTCTGGAAATTCTCTTTTATGCCTATTTTTGGCTGCACTACCATGGTGAATTTCATGTCTTTAATCAATTCAAAATGTTCACCTTTCATGGTCATTTTGACTCTGAGGAGAAACCAGAAATCACATGGTACTACATTTAGTGAATATGAAGAATAGTACACAAGGTAATATTTTTTAAAAGGCAAAATATTTATATGTTCTAGAGAAAAATCAGAGCATTATAATGTGTTCCAAATGGTGTCTTGCCTTTGAATACCAGTTAGCAGCAGTGCCCATCATATTTTTATCATCCATAATGCAGTAGAGAACTCATGAAAGAGGATTTCTAGACCTGCTTCAGAAAATTGTGAAAACTGTTGGATAAGCATGTTTGGAGCAATATTTCAAAGGGCAATAATTGAATGTGTCTTTTATTGTGACAAGTCCCCCCCCATTAAACATTTACTGTATATTTGATCATGCCTTGTATTTTGTTTTGCTATTCCAGAAGAGTATCTTCTGGTTCCGATATGCTAATTTTAATATAGTGACCAAACGAAAATATTGTATTTATGGTTTAACTTTAAACCACATTGTAAAGTCATGGTCTGGGTTGAAGTTATGAAAGTTGAAATCTTCAACATGTCTGTCATATTTTTATATCCATGAGACTCAAACTTTATTAGAGTGTTGAATCTGAATAATGAGAAATCAATTATACCCCGCAAAAAAATCCCTTAACTACAAACGTGATCCTTGTACAGTTTTCACAGTTTTCTGAAACAGTTCTGGAAATCCTCTTTCATGAATTCTCTCCTGTATTAGGTGTAATAAAGATATGATGGGCACTGCTACTAAGTGGCACTCAAAGGACTTCGTCGATGTTTAGAAATAAATTCCAGGATTTGCTAAAGAACCTAGAGAAGAAACTTAGTGGAAATGACCTCTGAGATAGGAAGGGATGCAAAAAAGACCTAGTCTAGAAATCAGGTAAGACTTTTTCAGGGACTGATGAACCTTTCAAACCAACCGGTACTTTGTGACAAAGATAAGCCTAAAGGTTTGGCAATACATATGACACTTGCTGTATTAACAGGAAATTTCTTTGAAATCTCAGGCATGAAAATATGATTAAGTAAAAGGAGGTTAGTTATTGAAATACAGTTGTTCAAATAAGTAATTTTAGAAATAGAATGTTATATATTTTTTCATATTACGTCTATAGAATTTGCTCAAGTACACTGATATACTAGAAAATTGATAAATAACAGGTGGAATGTAGTATTGGTGTATATGCTACACACTTGCAATGCAAGGAAGGATGGGATATGTTTTATTACAATGACTGTTCTTAAAAATTAAAAATTAATAGTTTATTCTAATGGTATAGAACATATATGTATTAGAAGGTAAGATGTGAAATATTTTTATTATATGTATTTTCTCTGATTTCTGGGTAGCACATCTGTCAAGACACTTTTGGATAAACTCAGAAGTAGTAGAGGCCTGCAGAGATGAGTTTGAAGAAGAGATATGCAGGAACGTGGCTGTATGAAGAATAAAGTGAAGTAAGCATGTTATAACTACTGAGAACGTGTTAGAAGCTAGTGGTCTTCTATGTCAACTGTGTATAATCAATTAGGTTTCATAAGATTGTTTTCAAACATATACATGTATCTTGAATTTAGTTCAAAGTAGACAATGCTTTGTGTTTGAAGTATTAAGACAGAGGAAAGTAGTAAGTCACCTCAGGATAATTTTAAGCTAGAATTGTGAACCATACTTGTCTAGTGATGATAGACTGAACATGTGAGAAATGAGATACTACAAAAACGTGGTAAAATTCATGGAACATGGACTCTAGTTTTCTAGATTTTCAGCTATTGTTGAGTGAGATGGAAAGATGGAAGAGATGCTCGGAGAATAACAATTTATACAGAATTTGGAGAGTAATTACTAGGTATGAGGTCATTCAAGACTTTTTTTTGGACATAGTGTCTTGCTGTCTTTGAATCACTGTGTAGCTCAGTAATCCTCCTGGCTCAGCCTCTTTAGTGTTGGGATTATTAAAGGTGTGTAGTACAATCTGGCTAGAATATGTGTAATGTTTGTATAACTGAGAGGGTGACTACATTATAGCGAAGAACAAAGTGTTAGAATAAGGGTGGACAGGGGATCGAGGGCCAAAAAATACAGAGAACACTAACTGCTGTATTTTAGCCATTAAGAATTAGGACAGGGTTAGTCCTGCAGACAAGGCTTTGAGTCAAGCTTTCAGTCTTTCTTAGGAGCCACTATTAGCAACATATTCCCCTAGTGAATCTGCAGGCTGAGGGAATGTCACTGCTTTAAAAGGCTGTGGGGGAAGCAGTTTCCCCAGGAAATTCCAAGTTTGGCTGAAGTTAGTAGTTATGGGAAAAAAAAAAATTAGCAAGGACCTGAGGATATTAGGGAGTTTACTCATGATGGTGGTCATTTCAGAATTCACATGCGAGGATTCTGAAACTGGGTTACAGGCAGGATCCGAGATCAGAAAGTATGCAGGTAAAGAGAATGGAGTTCTGTGCAGATTTAAGTAGATATGTAGGGAATCACTTCCACATTCTTTGATCTCTTATTGCTCTGCCCAAACAAGGAAAATTTTGTTATTTCTACTCGGGAAAGAAAAGGTCAGAATGTGAGAGATATTCCTCTCTTAGTTCCCAAATTTTCAAATATTTAATTTGAGCTCTGTTTAATCAAGGACTGGTTGCTCTGACTTAGGTGAATCAATGTGAAAAACTCAAGCAGCTTAAAAGTGAAGAGAAAGATAGGAATTCATGTGTAAAGTGTGGAAGTCATTCTTCAGTTATAGCATCCGCATCTGCGTACAATGGGGTATATATATTATTTAGGGACTCAAAATTGTCTAACCCTATCCTTTGAAAAGTAATTTATTATGACATTTATGTGTTAAGTCCTAGGTTTTCTCCCAGAAGCAATGACTGATTAAAACAACTTACAAAACAGTCAAATTAAATTGAGATATGATGCATCCATCCCCTTTATACTATAAATAGCAGTGAAGGAGGAAGGTTACCCTCAAGTTACTGTCTCCCCATCTTGTGACACTGCTATGCATATCTTGTGATTAACTGTTAAATAGGCTCACCTGAATGGACCTTAACACATTTCTTACATTCAAAGTGGAATGGGATGATAGAACCATAGAACATTCCTTTCAGTAGAGTTTGATCTAAACGTCTTTGAGAGAAGCAGGAGAGCTTTCTGTTACCTATGCTACTCTTCTCACGATAGGTTAATCAGAGTTGTTATTGGTGCACACACACACACACACACAAACACACACACACATATTATGGTTTGTTTTCCTGATTGAGTTGATGCAATTTAATGGCAATTCCATGAACTTTCTTTGTACTTTCATGTAGTGAGATTTCTTTTTTTTTTTTTTTTTAATTTTGTTTAAGGAGAAAAAGAACAAAAAAGCAGAAAAAGGGTACAAGTTATACAGAATTTCAGAAAAAAATAAACAGTAGGAAATCACTAGTTAATGGATTACATGTTGTCATCTTAGAAATATTTGTTCAAGTTACAAAATTAAAGCTTATATAGTGGACATTCAAACAGTGAGACCAAACAGTTCTGTTCAATGATCCAACAAAACTCAGTAATATCATTGTCTATCTTATACACTTAAATATACATGCAGTTATATCGTTTAGAGCACTTTCTTTTCCTCTCTTTTGTACAATGACTATTACACATTTTGGGTTTTATTGCTCCCACAGTTCTTACTACTTTTTTTGGAAGAGAGTAAAACCAAACGTGACATAACAGAACAGAGTCGGTCAAATCAAAAGGGTGGATATAATAGATAATGTAAAAACAATAATATAAGGTGATCAACAATGGTTACCATAATGCTTCCTGCTATCTCTAATAGAATTGCCTATATCATCAGTTATAATAAAATGGAACAAAACAGTAAAGAACGAAACCAACAAAACCAAAACTTTGGAGACATTACAGGTCTTCAAAAGTAGATAATAGTCAACCAGAATGGGCGTCATAATGAATCCCACCATCTTCACAGCTGTTGCCTATACTTTCGAACGTGGTACTATCAAGCAAAACAGAATAGAGGAACATCAGTCAAAACAAGATGGTGAGAGCAATACAGGGCTTCAAATAAAGTTAATAGTAAATCAAAGTGGGTTACTATAATATATCCTGCTATTTTAAAATTTATTTTTCCCTTAATTAAAAGATAAAAATAAAAAAGTAAACAATAAAATGGAGATTGAGATAAAAGAGGGCATAACAACAAAATAGCGCAGAAAAAAAACATAACCATTTAAGCAAAATAGTGTTTTACCACAAGATAATCCCGACATAAAAATAGTTACTATATTGTCTCTTTCCTTGAAATCTTTGAGTATAACTTCATATACCGTAGCACCAAATATATCAAAACAATGTAAAATCATTCAAGAGAATGACAGTATTACAGGGTATTTAGAATCAACTAACAGAAAATGAACAATGGTTTCTGTATAATCTCCTTGTCTATAAAAGTTTTTGTTTATACTATCACATATAATAAAATCCAATAAGTTACAACATGCTAAGACCAATAGAGACAGAAGAGCAAAAGCTTGATGAGACTTCAAAACAAGATGATACTAAATCAGCATTACCTATTATGATGTCATTTTCTCCAAATTAGCTGTTCCTATCATCCAGTCTTCTCTGCCTCATTTCTGTTGAGCTCTTTTTCTGTCATTAGTTGTCAGTTTGTCTTCTTCATTTTGTTTTTTGCTCCATTCATTGTGGCCTCTCTGACACTATTTCTGGATTCTTCGTATTTTTCTTTTTTAGAATATCCTGCAGTATTCTCTGTAGAGTTGAATTGGTGGTTGCATATTCCTCTAGTTCCTCTTTATCCTGGAAGCACCTTGTTTTTCCATTGATTTCCAGGGATAGTTGTGCAGGATATATCAACCTTGGCTGGAAGTTATTGTCTTTCAAAGCTTGAATTATTTCCCCCTACGCTCTTCGTGATTTGATGGTTCGTGCCGAGAAGTCTGCTGTAATTCTGATGGGTGTTCCCTTGTAAGTGATCTGTTTCTTGTCTCTAATGGCTTTTAATATTCTGTTCTTACACTGGATTTCTGGTATTTTGATTATTATATGTCTGGGTGTAGCTCTGTTTGGGTTGTATGAATGCTTCATACATCCGAGAATCTTTACCTTTTGCTAAATTAGGAAAATTCTCCTGGATTATTTCTGCGAGAAGCTTTTGTAGTTCATTTGTTTGTGTTCCTACTTCTTCTTTTATGTTCTTAATTCTTAAGTTATAGATCCTCTTATCATCTACTAGTCTTTGTATTATTGCTGTTTGTTTCTTTGTTATTTTTAAGAAGTTTTTCATTTCATGCTCCCATATTACAAGTCTGGCCTCCAGTTCAGATAATCTATCCTTAGTTTCTTTCAAGCTGTTATGCCAGTTTTTTATAGAGTTTTTTTTTTTCCTGGTAATCTCTTTGAACCTGCTTCATGTATTCTATGCTTTCTCTTTTTTCTCCATCAAACAATTCTCCCCTTTTTTTCTGTTCTTCCATTCCACCATCTGTTTTTTCTTGGGTGGTGCTTAGCATTTCTCTAACTATTCTGCTTATTTCTAGCTTCAGGTCATTAATAACTTCATTCCTGAACTCGTCTATGAGGCTCTGGAGATAGCACTTTATGTCTATTGGTGCGGTGTCCGCTATTGCCTGTTTCTCAGGATTGGGGGCCAAGGGGCCTTTCTTATTGCTCCCTCTTCCCATATTCTTTGTTCCTTATATATGCAAGCATATATAAGAGGCCCAGCTTCCTTCCCTGTTGGCCACGGTCTGATTGAATTGCGCTTGCTAGGTGTTCCCGCCCACCGCAGTGCACCAGGGAGTTACAGACCAGGCAGCCTATGCGGGGCCCGCCCCTCCAGGTCACCTTCAGGTCCTGGGACCTGAGCTGTGCTAGCCTACTGGGTCTCAGCCAGCAGTGTCATGTAGGCTAGGCACTGCTCACCAGTCCCACTTGAGAGGGGGATATATGACTGAAGTCACTACAGTGCCCTGTTCCGGCAAGTCTGCCCGGTCCCAGAATGTCCTCTGTTGGAGCCTCCTAGATCGTGGAAGAATCCCAGTTTCTCTCACTCACCGCAGGTTGATGCACGGTTCCCCGCCCATCCTGCTCTCAACTCTCTTCACCGATTCCCATTCTCAGAGCTTTCGCACATCTGTCTCCCTGCTGAGCCAATT
The DNA here is from genome assembly GCF_034190915.1 of Cavia porcellus. Classification (NCBI taxonomy): domain Eukaryota; kingdom Metazoa; phylum Chordata; class Mammalia; order Rodentia; family Caviidae; genus Cavia; species Cavia porcellus. Next base: position 39,763,086 of record NW_026947513.1, on the reverse strand, counting down.
CAGACGCAGCCGCGGTGGTAGGAAACCCAAATTGCCATTTCCAATGGTGCGGGCTCCAGCTTCCACGCTGAGGCTTTATCTGTTCCTGTTATAGCACCAAGATTGCACTCCCAGTTGGTTTCTCTCAGCCCAGTTCGTTCTTGGGTCAGCAGGGCATATCTCCTCTCTTGCTTAGGATTCCTCACTCCACACCATTCCTGGATTCTAAGCTGGGTCTTTCAGAGAGCCTCCGTAGCTGCTGCTATCTGTCCGCCATGTTCTCCCGGAAGTCCGAGATTTTCATCTATCACCTGTTTCTCAATTCTCATCTAGCTATCACATATATATATATATATATATATATATATATATACACACACACATATATCATCATATACTACTTTCGTACACTAAATTTCTCTCCCTTTACACATACCAAGAAAGACACTCACAACTGATATTATACAATATGCTATAAACACATGTACTCATATGTCATTGCTTCTACTTTTCTGGATTATTATAAGAATTAAAAAGAAATACTCATTTTGCATATAAGCTGAATGCTGAATTACATCTCAAATTTATATTCTCTTTGTCTCCTAGCCTGCTCCTTCTTGAAAAATCTAAAATAGGTATAACAATTTCTTTTCTAGCTCTCTTGAATCTTGTTGTTTCTCTTCTTGAAAATTTCTCCAACTTGATAAATATAGTTTCCAGCTCCTGTAGTACTGGAAAAGTGAAGAAGTCAGGTTCTCCTTAAGTGGTCTGTCTTGATTTATCACTGCTGTTTCTAAGTTTAGTGGGTACCTGGAATGTATTTCTTGCAGTTTTTAAAGACTGTCCTCTGCGTCAGATTCCTCACCTGTGTTTTACTTCAGAGTAACCTTTCTAACAGATCTTTAGTTGTTCCTCCCTCTAATCCTCTGGGAGAATTTATGGTCCCGTAAGCCAGTGCACTGAGACAGCATTTAGCTGTAGCTGGGCTCTGTTTTGTTTCTCCTGGAAGACAGAAGTAACACTTTCTCTGTCCTGATAAAGTTTGGGAATGTCTTCATGAATGTATGTTTCTGGTTCTGTCCTAAAGTTCATGAATTCTCCTCAGCTTCCCCAATTGGTTCTGTAGGCACACTGCTGGAGAAAAAAAGATCAAATTCTAGTTGCTCATTCAAAGAGACCCTTTGACTAGGTTTAATGTGAGATGAAAAACAATTGAAAAAAATTCTCTGTACTTCCCCACTGAGACATAGGGTAATATGCCTTATTGTGACATTGCCAAAGAAATCTACTCATCTGCTTCTAGACATTTTACTTTGAATAATTGTATATCTGCAATCAGAAGAGGACATTAATGTTATAAATGGTAACTGCTAAATCTAAGGGTAGAAAATATTTAATTTTGATCATTTCTCTTTTCCTGTATGTAGCCTAGGAGTTATAAAATTTATTGATATTTATATGCAATTCTAAATAGAAATTTATCTGATATTTTCTATTCCAAATAGAAATGTTAATGAGAGATAAAGAACACTTATCAATGTTGCTTTGCTTTTTGAAGTTCATTTTTATTTTTAAGTTGGTTCTTCCCTTGCATAGGTTCACCAACTTTTAATCTTTTAGGATTTAATAATGCACTTCTATCCACCAGTTGGAAAAATTTTCATGAATATGTAACTTACTTAACTCCAAAATTGCCTAAAAAGATTGGTAGTTTATTAGTTGAGGCTGAGCTAAGGAAAAACTCATCTGAGCGACACTCTGGCCACTCAGATTAAGAGAATAAAATTAAGATCTGTGTGTGAGGAGGTCTGTTTAGATAGGAATTTTAATTTGCTAATAAGAAGTATTCATATATGTATTTCTCTTTTTGAGTACTAGAAGATAGCTTTCCCTTATTCAGAATCTTTCATAAAATTTAAAGAGCCTTAAGAAATATGTGAATCATGTTTTACTTTTGTTTTGATATTTTAATGGAAAAAATAAAACTTATTAGGTAGAGTGAATCACATAAATACAATACACACAGATAGACTGGTTATTGAATTCTTTTTGCACAGTTTTTGTGAAAAAAAATGTAAGAATCATTTTTGAATTTCAACTCAAGATAGATTGTCCAGGAGAAGCAGGAAGATAATTAAATTTTTATTAATACACTGTACAAACATATGTGAAAAATGTATAAATTATCAATGTACTGACAGTTTGCTTATAAATATAACATATATAAAACTTTAAGAAAGATACAAACTTTTATTTTCTGACAGTGTCTTTGACTTTTTGTGTTGCAGAGTTAGCTATTTATACATTAAAAGCTTAAGGCATTTAGTTCCATAAATAATATTTAGTTACCAGAAGAGTTTTTTAAGGAGGTACATTAAAATTTAAAAAATGTTTTAGTCATTAAACGTTTTAGCTAAAATAATGCTGAAATTTAAGCTACTTTATTTATGATAATGATGCCGATTGCAAATTGTATGGTTTTTATTAATTATGTAATCATTAAAGTAGAAAAAGTGATCAAATGATTTAATTTGGAGGAAATAAACATAATACAGCAATGCATTCTTTCTGTGTTTTTATTATTTATCTTGGGCTCATCTGTCACACATGATTGCTGATTCAACATTTGACCGAGTATTCTTATTTTACTGGATGCGGAATGTTTATTGCAGTATACAGATTTCAAGGCAGAGTGGTTTAGTGCACAAAGAAAAGTGTGCTTGGTGAGAGAGGACACTACAGTTACCTTCAAAACAAGTGGATGTATGATCCACTGAATGTTGAAGAAATTGTAGCCTGTTTGTATTTGTTTATATTAAAATTAAATCTTACCTGGATTGTTGATGCTTCAGTAAAGCAAATTATCTGAGATTTTATATGTTTTTAGACTTTTTCCATTAGATATTTTATTACGCATTTATGGATTCAAAAAGCAGACAGTGCTTCATAAAATTTTGTTGTGATTACTCCATTGGAACATGTGTGATAAGGTATGGTGTCACAAACACTGTATTTAACTGTGATTGCATTATAATGACAATTGTTGATGTGATAAATAACATCACAACTTAAGTGACATTTCATACACATGTGACATTTAATTGGTAATAGAATGTGTTTCTTCTTCAGGATTTGTATACCTAAAAATACCAAATCTTCAAAATGAATGGCCCTCTAAACGTCCTCATGTATCAGAAGCCAAATTTTCTATCATCTGGGAAAAGTTGTGTGTGCCAAGAAAGGAGAGCAGACAAAATGTAGCCAGGACTGTTGATCACACGTGAATATGAATATCTTAAATCCAAATTGTGTAAGCCAGAATTCTGGCTTTCAGATTTCACCCGCAAGCCTCTTCTTTCAGGAGTTGTGGCAAGAAATTCTTTTTTTTTTTTTTTTTTTTGGTGAAATACCCTGGTCATCTACATATGAATTTTCTGTCTCACTCCAGGAAAGAAATTATCCTCTCAGATGCTTATGTGCAAGGGGCATAAAAGAGAATTCCCCCAAATTATAAGAAGATTCAGATTTTCTGTATGTAAAGAATGACAGATATTCACACTGTTATTTATTATATGGACAGCAAGTTTCTGTAAATAACAGAGTAGGGAGAAGTAAAATTGTCTTACTTTGTACTCAGGTGTTTTTCATTTGACTGATACAATTGATTATTTCTAATTAAAAAGAATACTAAATAAATGGTGAAAACACTTTTTCAGAAAACTGACAGCAATTAAAAAGTATATTAGCTTTCAGGGATATGAAAGAGAATAGCTTTACGCACTGTCTAGGACTGAGTTTATTACTAAGAAGTACACTGGAGTATTAGCAGTAGGTAGAAAACTGATTACCGTACATACAGTTTGATACAACATTTCGTTATTTGGAAACTTAAATGAGTAATAGTATTCTCAGTGTTTCTCTGCAGCTGTGAACTCCCGATACTCCTTGACCCATCCCTGACATTCTCCTCTCGGCCTTAGTTCCAAACACCTAACCTGCTTGGTATATGAGAGAGCTGCTCTTGAAGATTTTTGTGTCTCATCATTCCGACTGCCAGGCCCCGCGGAAGCCCATTCCATCTGGCCTGACGTGCAGAAGCAAGCTGCTAACTGCTTTCATTTCTCCTGTGTGTTCTGTCTGTCCTCAACAGAGAAGTCAAAGTGACGTGACTACTTCAGATCCTATCATGTCTTCGCAGGAATGCCCTCACAGTTCTCGTTTTTTTTCCTCCTAAAGATAACTTCTGATGACAACTTTACACTATTGTACTAACTTGAAAAACATATGTAAAGCCTATGGGATGGATGTTATCATGAATTCAAATGTTATGTGGTTAAAATGTGAATAAATTTCTTTTAAATAAATGAGTTATACTTTCCTCTCAAAAAGAAACACACAAAACAAAACAAACAAAAAACATAATTCATAGCACTCCACAAATAGATTATTAACTCCACAATGGCAAGACTGCTTCTCACAATTATATTCTAATAATAAGTTGTAAGAGTAGGGAGTTGCAAAGAACACAAATATTTAAAATATGTGATATCTAATATAAAGTTATATATAAATATTACCAGGTCAGGTAGTTAAGCTTTTATTGTAGGGTAATAGTTATTGAATTTAGAAATAGATTGAAATTTTTATATTAGATTTTTTACAATGTGTTTTTTTGTTATAATCTTACACTATAAGTGAAATGGATACTGGCATATATTAAAATATTGACAGTGATCATTCTTGGACTTCCATGTAAACATAAAAAGAAATCTGAATTAAAATTGTGTATAAAAATGTTTATTTTCAAATAAAGTTAATTCTTCAAGATGAATAAGAGCAAAAAATGACTAATATGCACAATCAAACAAAAGCAATCTATACATTTTGCTAACACTTTAAATCCTAAGAATGATAACTAAGATGAAATTCAGATAGAGATACACAAATCCAGAAGTGAAAATATTTAAAGCAGCCTGAAGAAAAAGCAGCTGAGAGGAAGAATGAGAAAGAGACAGTCAGAAAAATATAGAGTATAAATTAACATCTAAAAAGCGACAATAAAAACAGAAACAAGTACTATCTTACCGTATTTGACTTTAATTGCATAAAAATGATTTTCAGAACACCATCCACCATTGGGGATGCTTCCCATGGGAAAGCCAACCAGTTCAGGTCCAGGAAACAGTGGCCAGCCCTGCCTCTGTGTGCACACCAGCTAAAATCAGGGATGCTTCCTGCCACCAGTAGCCAAATCAGGCTGGGAAAAGCAGTAGCCAGTCATGTTCCAGGGCATCCAAATGGCCACCATCAGTTGCCCAAAGCCAGCACTGGCCAGGGGAACCAGTCTCGCTTTAGAGAAGCTATAGTCAATGCAGGAAAAGTCTGGGACCCCACTATCCACTTGTGCATAAAAACCCAGATACATGTCAAGATAAGAAGCAAAGAGCAGTCTTTAGCTATCAACTCATGCAGAGGGACTCAAGGAAATATAAACATGGAAGAGATTTGGAGTCACACATCTGAAATTTCTGAAGTGATGTCAACTGAAGCAAAGAAACAACTTAATGAGGCTATGAAATAAATTAGAACAGAAATACTATCTCAGGTAAGAGAAGAAATGAAAATCACATCAAGAGAATTGCTAAGCACCTCTAAAGAATACACAGATTAAAAAAAATAGAGGGGCATAGAGAAATGAGGGAAACCTTAAATGAACAATATATAAAAAGATTTAGAATACATGAAACAGATTCAAAGAGCTTTCCAGGAAATTAAAAACTACATTGAAAGTTGGCAAAACCACTTGAAAGAAACTAAAGATAGACTTTTAAATCTTGAAGACAGGTTAGCAGTTTGCAATCACAAATGAAAGATCTCTTTAAAAATAAGGAACAAGAAAGCAACAATTCAAAGGCTGCAAGACAAACCAAAGAAACATAACTTAAGAATAATAGGTGTGAGCAAAAAAGCAGAGGTCAACAAAAATGACATTAAAAGTCTATTTACAGAAATAATATCAGAAAACTTCCCAGCATTGGAATAAATAGTGACTCTCAGATAAGTGAGGCATTTAGAACTCTACCTAGCCCACACCAAAATGAATCTACTTCAGACATGTGATAATAAAGATCCCAGAAATTCAACCCATGAACAGAATTCAACACATTTAACTTGAAAGGGGGTTCATAGACTGTAAGTCAAAGGAGAGTTCAATGCTCTACGTGACAGGAAACCAGAAAGAGGTGGTGGTTTCTTGCCCATGAGCCACAGAGTAAATAAATAACAAAGACATGGCAATTTTATACAATAGAAAGCTACTCAGCTATAAAGGAAGATAATCTTGAGGCTTTTGTAGATAAATGGATACAACTTGAGATCATGCTCATGGGTGAAATGGTTCAAAGTCACATGGGTGAGCATTGTGTTGTCTCCGTACTATAAAAACTAAAGGAGACAGTGGGAGCCAAAATGCACACTACATATTGTGAAAGTGAATCAATGATTATGTTAATCTATCATTATGAATTGAAACCCATATTGTTTTCACTATTGTGTCTAGTTTGGTTTTATTCTGTTTCAGTTTGTCTAATTTTAGTATATTTGATGGCATAGACAGCTATTGCAAAGATAATAAAATATATTATGGTGGCCATTACTGATTTCCTATTAGCTTGTTTCAAAGCCCTATATTACTTTCACTGTTTTTTTATTTATTTTATTCTATTTGTTTTGTTTGATGATATAGGCAGCTAGGTGATATAGGAAGATAACAAGAGGCATTACGGTAGCCACTGTTGTTTTCCTAATATCTTGTTTTGAAATTCTGTACTGCTTTCAATATTTTATTTTGATTGATTTTATTCTGTCATGTTTTGTTTGATTTTGTTATGTCTGATGGTTTAGACAGTTGGGCAGTTATTTTGAAGATAACATTATGGTAGTCATTTTTTATTTCCTTTTATCTTGTTTTGAATTCTTGCATCACATTCATTTTTTGGTAGAATCTGTTCTTTTTTATTTTGCTTAGTTTTATTTTATTCAAAATAAAAATATGCAGAATAAATAGGTGAAAAATTTGCAGCATAAACAGGTAAAAGTACTTCCAGATATAAAATAATGTAAGAGAGAAATTCTCAAAGACCATCTTTACAGGAAAATAATAAACTTCAAAGGAAAAATTATACAAGAAATCTAAAACAAAGATGGTCAGTAAAAGAAACAGAACATGTTGGAAAATTTAGATAGCAGACAGATTTAATAAGACATAATTATATCTACGTAGATATAATATATTAGCTATAATCTAGATATAATTAGTAATTATACATATAAGGATTGGATGATAGTACCAAATAAAGGAAGTAACTTAACCAACCAAAATAAGCATACTGAATAATCATAAGTATAAATATTAAGAAACTAGATTCTAAATCTTAAAGGAGAAAGACCACAGCAATATGAAAATTATGTTTTGAGGTCAGTAACTGTGGAAAATACTGAAATTCAGCAAAGCAGAGATTGGGACTTAGTAAAATTTAGAAACCAGGGACAGCATAGAAAGAGGGACAAATACTCAGCCACAGGGACGTTGACTTCTCTGAGATGATGAACAGGTAGGTGAAAACCCCAGACTTCAAAATAGACGTCTGCATGGCCAGCTCCTTCCAGTTTTCATAAAGACTTGCAGTCTAGTTAGGAGAACAAGCTGGAATCCGCACAGTCAGTGTCTTTGCTTTGGAGAAGGAAGTCACACTGTTTTCCTGCACACTCCAGCGCCCAGGGGCCGTGTCCCGGGACCATTCTGAGAAGGGAGCTCTGGTCTGAGTCCTTATTGTCCTTGAGGTCCGAAGCTCCATGCATCCTACCCCTGGGATACTGCAGACTTTAACCCTACTCACCAGGAAACTGCTGCCACAAGAACCACACCTGACCCAGGAAATCAACTGCGTCCCCAGAATCCATGCATAAGACAACGTAAGAGCTGAGCTGCTCCACACCATAGGGATTTCCACATGTGACATAAACAGCTGTGGTCTGTGATTAATAATAGTGAGAAAGAGCTTATTATTGTTTTCATTTGGACAGTATAAAAATTAATTAATTTCATAAAGAAAATTGGAAATTTAGTTATGAAAAATAAATTGAAAGTGGAAAATAATGATCAACTAAATGTATAAAGCAGTATTTTTAATATTAGTTTATCTCTTTGTTAAGCAATGTTTCGAACAGGAAAAGCAAAATCTAATAACTTTGAGGGGTCTTTCTTGAGTTTCTTCAGAAGTAAAATTTTTGAAATTATGAAAAATATAAATGAATGTGAATTGTTCTAGTAACCTAAAGAGCATATTTTAACAATTAGTCAGATTTTATGTAGTTGAATAAAAACAGAATCAAAGCAATATTTGAATTTAAGCAACCTTCATGTAAAATGGACATGTTTTACTAATTTAAAAACATTTTACATAACTTGATAAAATACTATAAAGTCAGTAAAGGTGAAGAATATAAGAGAAAGAAATTTTAAGATAAAGACTCCCAATCTTCGTGTTAGTAAGTGTGTGTATGCATTTAATGCTAGCATGGATTGATCCCAGGGGCTGACATATGCAAGGTTAGTCTTGGACCAAGTCTGAAACTCTTGAGAAATCTCTTTTTAGTGTTAGGGCAAGAGTTTCATGCTCTTATGTTTTCTTTATTATCTTACATAGTATATTTTATTTTTCATTCTATAAACTCTGTAATTTTTAATATTTTATTCAGTAATGTTCTTTATGAGAAAAACTGCATGAATATACCACATATCTTTATGAGTCCAGTAAGCATAATTGTAAATTATAGGAAATATTGAAGAATGACACATTGATTTAATTAGTTTGAACAAATACTACTTAGGACTTTGAGTAAAATCCTACTCTATAATTATCATGTATATTCATGAAAAGTGAGAGCAGACCTTAGAGATAATACATTAAATAATGTATGTATAATTTGGTTGAAAGAACTGTCTCATAATCACTAAAATATTTTCAAAAATTTTAACTATAAGCTTTTATAAAATTTAACAGTTGTTAAATGCATTAGGTAGTGACTCGTGCTCTCTGTCCTGAAAACCAGTATGATCCTCATCCATTCCCTTTCACATTTATTTTATTGAAATTTCAAGATACCTGTTTAGACTCACAGCTAAGTAATATTAGTTATATTTCACCTTTAAATCTTAAATAATATTATCTATCAAAAATCCATGAAAAAGCCTAGAAATCTTTTTACCTGAAAATAATCAGGTATAATACAACTAGCTTCTATTCTAGATTACTTATCTGGATGTTTAGGGGAATATATATTACTATGTCTTTTGACTATTTGAATTCTGACATTTACAAAACATCTCAGTTTATACTACGCTCATTCTCAGTGGGATAAAGTGCACTGAAACTGCTTCACTTCATACCTAATTAATTCAATAAGTAAATAATTAAATACTTTTCATATGCCTACACCATGCTGGATACTGAAGACATACAGTGGATGAACAAAACATACTAAATTTTAACTAAGTTTTAACCTTAGCTTAAGTGTAATAGAGTTTTGGAGGAGGAGGAGAAAAAACAGTGGCATACTTCATGTATCAAGTGGCAATATGTGATAACCAAAGTAAAGGAAGAGAGTAGTATTGTGGGGATGACCCCATACTCACGGAATGATGCATTTTTCTCAAAAATTGAACAGCTCTCAAAGAAACAGGAGCACAGTGTGAAAACCTGAAGGGAGAGAGGCAGTGCATTCTACTAACAGCTAAGCCAAGTAATGGATGGAGTAGGAGTCAAAAGAATGGAAAATGACATCAGAAGATAATTATTACAGAAAGATACCCTCTTAAAGTGTAGGAATTTTTTATCATTATTTCTTACTGAAATGAGAGAGCTATCCGGGAGTAGTACTTTGAAATCTATTGCTTTTTCTATTGAGCGATAATGAATGAACGTGGTAGGCTACAGTGGTTTACATAGAGTTTGTGAAAATACTGAGTCTCCAGATATTTTTAAAGGATACATCCAAAGACATTTGGCTTGGTTAAAGGATCTGAGAAAGGTAAGGGGTAAATCTGAGTGTATAAATTTTGGCAAGAAAAACTGGCTTAATAGATATTAACAGATATTCATGATTTTAGATCATCCATTATCTGGAGTCATTTATCACTATATTTTCTTACTGCAATGTGAAAAAAATCATTGGTTAAAATAATGGAGTCAGGTAAAAGTTTTAAATGTACAGTGAAAAATAGAAATCCTCAAACATTTAGATATCTTTAGCTAAATACAGATGTCTGCTGTACATGGCATCGTAAACAAGTAGTCTTTTCCAAGCAGTCTTTTATGTATGGTATAGGGGATAAATTGTTGCTATAAGAAATAAAAACTGTTGTGTTGTCTTATATTACTACATTGATTTTTATCTGCAGTTTGATATATTTGAATATTTTCATGCATACAAATATATATAAATAAATGTTCTTATTTTATCAATATTTTAACTTTAATCAGTATAATTATAAAACACTGATTTTAACCTGTTTTGTTTTTAAGAGACTCAGTGATAATATTTACCAATCTAATAGCTGACACATAAAACTCTTGCTATAATTTAGAGTTAGAATAATTTTAATATAAATGCGAATATTAGTAAAATAAATTTTATAGTAGCCAGAAGTTAAATGATAAGTGCAATATTGTTAATCACTGTGCAAATTAACTATGATATTTGCAATCAAATATTATGTTATTTATAAAATGGGCAGATTTATGAAGATTTAAAGAAATGAGTCAGAAATGACTAAAATGCAAATTGATTTTTATCAGACATATGAAGTGTTACAGAATTTTTAAAAAACTGCATATGTATTTTTGAGTGAAATTTCTTTCCAAATGAGGACTATATTTTACACTAAATTTTGTAATTTTGTACATTCACTTTCCATCCCTTTTGAATGTGATAAATCATATCTCCTTCATTTATTATATAATATAATATTGCAGTATATTCATTTTGAAATGATTAAGAGCTTAAATGGACTTACAATATAACACGAAAAATATCCTCAATCCATTCTGACCATTTTTGACATTTACCAACATATTATTTTTCCAAAATTTCTTGCAAGTTGTTTAGATATGTTTATCACATCTTTGTAGATTTGATAGAATCTATATCTGTTATGTAAAAATAGTAAGGCTATTCAACTCAGAAAATTTAATAGTTATATAGTAAGACACTTCAACCCAGAAAATTTAATATTTACATAGTAATATTTTGATATTGTCCCAGTTCAATATTTGTGAGATTACAGAAAATGGTCTTCATTTTAGATGCAATTATCAACTAGATATTAACAGATATTTATGATTTTAGATCATCCATTATCTGGAGTCATTTAGTTTTGTTTGACATTTTTATGTTAAAGGAATTTTCTTCAGATGACTTGCTTATTTTATCTGATATTTTCTTAAGATTATGTATGGCAAAAATATCACATAATTAATGTTATAGTACATGCTTCTCAGTGAATCATATGAGATACAAGATAACAGTTTATCCAATTTCTGTGAATATCAACATGAATTACTTACAGGATAACCCCGGCTTCCTGACTGAAATACTACCTTTTTCTCTCTGTGCTTAATATTATCTATGGGAGTAACTTTGGAAATATGGAATGCCTTGCTTCATCAATACCGAAGAGACTCATCAGTTGAAGTTCTACTGTGAAGAGCATCTTATTATAACTGGCACAAAAAAAAAACTTTAAAAATTAGAGTTTTCCTTTATAGACAAAAGATTTCTTCCAAATTCCTCAAGCCTTGGGCATAAATGGCTTCTCTGCCTCTCCTCAGCCCAGAGGAATAAATAGAAAATACATGTATTGGCACCAGGAGGTGCCAACTGAACTTGTGTTCAATTACATTCTCTCATGAAGGTGAGAGAGGTCCCCATTCAGGAAGGGATAGAATACACACGAACACGTGTAACATTTCATTGCATCTGCTCCCTACTATTCTTTGCAATAAAACACTCTAACACTGCTGCACAACATGAGGATGGTGACTGGAGGCAAATGGCCCCTTCTGTCTCCTGAGAGCTAGTTTTAGATAAATCTTTCCTTAGTTACCCAAATAAATGGACTCTGATTTCCTGAGCGGTGAGCAAATGAACTTGAATGTATGTGGATAATTGGCTGGAAACAGATTTGGCAAGCCAGGCAGGAGGTAAATCCCTGCTCCTGGTTTCTCATAGTTCCCAGTTTCCTCCCCAGAGGGCAATGGGCACTCGGGATAAGGAATTGACTGCTCATTGCTAACTAACCCACAATGAAGATTCCAGGGACACACTAGCACCTGCCAGTGACACTTTTGCATCATGGAATCTCCTTTCTTTTTTTGCTTGTGCTATCGGCTGTCTGTGAACACTTTTGTTGGTGAAAGGACAAAGGATTTTTGGAGAACTTCTCTGCCTCGACCAGTTTCCCATTAGTGCATGTCAGAGATCTAGTGTTTCCACCATCGGACCTTTCCTTAACATAGCTTTGCAAGGCTATTTGAAGAAGACAGACATTTTCATCATTTGGGCATTGCTGATGCATTGCAATTCATGTAAGGTGAGTGACATGTCTTCATCATTCATGACCATTTGGATGTACTTCAGGTTATTCTGAGGCACTGATTGGTATGATAAGAAGTTTAGAGATAGACAAAAGTTTGCAGGCCTTTGTTGGTATGGAGTATTCATTTGTTGCTTTGGTTACTTTTATTTTCTCTCCTCTTCTTATCACTTTTCTTCTAGGATGGTGAGCAGGTTTTCTTTACCATCTAGAAGTTGTGTCCTAACTCAGTGTGTTATAGTCAGGTTTTTATGATGATGGTACTGCCACAGGAGTATCTTTCCCACTATACAAATGTAAGGGGTCCTGTTTTGTGATACTTCGGAGCACTCAGGTTGGCCTGGGTGCATCCCATGTTGACACAGGTGTACCCTTTGAAGAGGGTGAAGTTTAAGCCGGTCCACAGAGACAATACATGTCCTTCCTTTCGTTGTATTTGGGGCTTTATGTAATCTATTTGGGGTGTTAAACCTTTTTGGGGCTTTTTTTATAAACAAAACTGGAGTTCAAAGTTGTTGAACTGTTTGACAGCACAGTTCGGTTTAAGAGACTTGAAGCAGCTAGGGACACTGGAGTGTGTTTGGAGACTGTTTATGATCTGCTCAAGAAGAAGATCTCTTGTGCTACTTCCTAACTTCTTAGTTACCCATGAGTACGTAATTTTATTATTATATTACATGACTGTGGCATTGAAAGTACAATCCAATTTCATGCAGTTGTCCATAAGAAGACAAGTTAAGTTTTGAAGACAAGGTAAGTTTTAGAGTGACTTTGAAGACAAGATAAGTTTTGGAGTGACTTTGCCTAGGGTAATATTCATAGATGCTTTGTTTGGTCTTTTCTGGCTTGTGACCATGCATGTGTGTTGATGATAGAGATTTCTTATCAGGGTTTAAACTTCCCTTTATTGTGGCCAAATGACATTGATTCATTCTAACTTGGTGGTGCTTCAAAATATTTTTTCAAATTACTGTTTGCTAGAAAGTCTTTGTCTCTTGCCACTTCTTTAGCTAGAAAAATGGAGAAATTTGATGTAAGATGGCTTGACTTGATATTTTTGTTCGTCAGTGGAAAATACTGTTCTTAATTTTTTTTTTTTTTTTTTTTTTTTTTTTTTTTTTTTTTTTTTTTTTTTTACTGGAGGTCTTTAACAATGGAACCAGGACAAAATGTGTGAACTTCTTGTAATATATCTTAGAACCTGAGGCAAGAACTTCTCCAATTGATTCTAGGATCTACAATAAATTAAAGCAGAGAAAAAAATTTAAAATCATATTAACTATGCAAGACTTTGCCTTTGAAAGCATTTCTAACCTTGCTACAACCAGTAATCTTACCTTCAGACATTTAAATTTAAGAGTAAATATTTCTTCAGACTGTAAAAATCATGCGAATATTGTAACCTTTTAAAAAATAGTAAGTGGGGAATCCAAGGCTTCTTTATACATATGGAATGCGTATGTGTATTATATGTTCTGATTGTGAGTGTACTTGTGTTAATGTATTGTTGAGAAGATATAAGATCAAGGATAAGAGTGCACAGTGAATAAGAAAGCATGAAACCAAATGCTCATTTTTAAATATTTAAAGCGTAAGATGTCTTTAGAATAGTTAACTTGCACTATGCCTATGTTAGTCCATCAGCACTGTATTTTAGGAATTCGACTTTTGAAAGAAAATTTTCATTTTTAAGTGGTTATAAGAAACACTGAATGGGGGCTGAGGGTTTAGCTCAGCAGCATAAGCGCCTGCCTTGCAAGCAGGCAGTCGTGAGTTCGATCCCTGGTACCGATAAAAAACGAAAAAGACAAAAAAAAAAAAAAAAAAACACTGAAGGAGGTAAAGAAAATATAATTAATTTTTGAGCATAAATAAGGACCAAAATATATAATTGATATTGTGAAAAGGGAAGAAAGTGTTCAAATGGGACAGAGAACCAGAGGGGTGAGGGGAAAGGAAAGAAAGTAAAAAAAAAAAAAAAAAGTGACTAGAAAAAGAGGAAAAATCAGAAACAAAACTTTTGTAAATAAAGAGAGGAAGAGGGCTTGAAAGGAGGGTAATGGAAAGGACAAAAAAGGAATCAAGTTCTATCATGCACATGAAAAAATTCCCCAATGAATATGCTCATTATGTATCCTAAAATGTGCCAATAAACTTAGTTAATTATAACAAAACCAAAACAAAACAGTGAAGGGAAAAAAAGTCTCCTGGGAATCTGAGTCAGCTGAGCATTGAGATAATGTGGCACAAATGATAACACGGTGTGGCTAGACACTTTTTGAGTTTAAATGGTTTAGTTTGCCCCAAAATATCACGTAACTATAGTGTTTGTGAATACTGCTTCTGGCATTAAAAGAAGGGCCCTGAGAGGCAGGATTCTGCTGGACTGTAGATAGGAGAGTTGCCAGTTATAAAGAAAGTGGCTTTTAAGTCCCTGATTGTCTCGGGGGAGAAAATAAAATGAAAATCATCCTCTTCGTGAGTACCAAGGCGGGGCATTGTCTGCCTGTTCCCCTCCCGAGGATGGTCTTGACTACACAGATTTCAGGATTTTCTATTTTATGAATCCTCCCAGGAACAGTTTCTTAAGCAAGTGTTGCTTACCTAAACCAAAAGCTTTTACTGGGTTGCGTTGTTCAGCAGAAGTTGAGTCAGAAACAAACATCCTGCAAATAAAAACAATCCAAAAGTTATTAGATGTGCCAGACATGGTGGTGCAGGACTGTAATCTTAGCACTCGGGAGGCTGAGGCAGGAGGATCATGAGAGTCTGAGACCAGCCTGGTCTACAAAGTGAGCTCAAGGCCAGCCTGAAAGGCATGGCAAGACCCTGTCTGGAAAAACAAAAACAAACAAAAAAAAGCCAAAAAAATAAAAATTTATTAGACCTCATCTAATAGTATTGCTAGTTTATTATTATTATTCTTATTCTTTTTTTACTTTTAGATGTTCGAGATACCTTATGATTATATTCACTGTACATAATGGGTTGATGTACATACCACATTTTAATTTTTACCTTTCTTCAA
This sequence comes from Cavia porcellus, assembly GCF_034190915.1. Lineage (NCBI taxonomy): Eukaryota > Metazoa > Chordata > Mammalia > Rodentia > Caviidae > Cavia > Cavia porcellus. Next base: position 39,747,424 of record NW_026947513.1, on the reverse strand, counting down.
CCCCTTTTAATTATTTGAATATCAAGCTCATTTACTTATGAGACGTTTCAAAGTTAATTATTACATGTGCAGATTGAAAACCAGATTAATAGACAAAAAAATATGGAAATATGTAAAACAATAGCACTATGACATCAAGTACATTTTAAAATACATTATCCATTGTGGATTAAGATACCTCTTAATTTTTTCTTTTAATTCATTTTATATACATATGAAATTTTATATATCTGTATTCCATTATAGATATATATTATACATTTCATTATATATTATATATTTTAGATAAATATATTTTATATATACTATATATTTTCATTATATATCATATACTTTATATTGTGTACTTTATAATATGTAATATATTCATTGTATATTTTTCATATAAAAGAAGCCAAGTGATGTTAAACTTGTGTGTCTTTTTTTTACTTAATGTTATGATGCAGTGTGTTAATTACATTTATTTTTCCACAAATGACTCAAATTCATCCTTCTTTAAGGCAAAGTAGTACTCTTTAGTACTCTTTTCTGTAGAAACATCACCTTATCTTTCTCCATTATCTGTTAGTGGACATTCAGATTGTTTCCAAGATTTTGCCATCATGAATTGTGCTGGTACAAACATGGGGAGATAGACATCTCTGTGTAATGATGCTTTTAACTCTTTTTGAAAGACAAATAGCAGGACAATAGCATGATAAAATGGAATTTATCATTTAGTTTATTGAGGAACATCTATCCTGATTTCCATGGTGGGTCTAATCTATTTGAGAGCTTCCATACTAAGCCTATAAAGAGAAATTAACAGCTTTACTTCATGCATTAACTTGCATGTGAATAAATTCTGCCCAAACTGCTCCTTACCAGTTTCCCAAAGAGCTGGATTCAAGTTTCCATGGATACTTACTTCCATAACTCTGGAATGACACATGATGCAAGAGGTGTGAGGTGGGACAGATTTTCTCTTCTGTAGTTTATGGATCTTTCTAGAGCTTGTGGAGTTTTCCAGTTTTAATGCCCATGATTAGTAAAGTTTCTTTATTGCTGTTCAAGTGGGCCTTCTTTTATCTAGCACCATTTGCTTTTGCTAATACGAGAATTTGATTAAAGCATAATTCATTGTGATCTATTTAATATTTGAGTTCAAAGTCCCAAAAATGACTTCAAAGACTTGCAGGAAAGTTTTCTATGGGAGAATTTCCACATGTAATTTCCAGGTAGTGACTAAAATTTTGAATTTGGATATAAACATTACCCTGTGCTTTTGAGATGTCTTGTATTTCATTGGCAATGTAGAGGTAATTGTTAAACCTAGATTAGATGCATATGTGAACAAGGCAGTTGAGTTATTTATAATTAAAGCACTAAAGTTATTTGCTAGATATAAATTAATGTATTTTGATTCTTAAAATTTATAAATGATAATATAATTGAGTCTATTGAATTATTTAATCAATACTGACATAGATGTATAATACTGATATATGATTAAAATATATGTGAAATTTAATAAGCTTCAGAATAACTGGTGCAGAGGGGCAGTAAGTACCAGAAATTGAAAATTTGTGCCAAATTATGTTAATAATTTAAAAGTAAACTTTAAATATTAAAGTTAAAAGATGTTGAGAGTTGTATTTATTCATCATTTTAAGATCTACTAAAGTTAGTAAATATATACAAGCACAAGCCAGTTAGTAATCTAATAAGTCAGTTTTAAGAAAAAGATGTTTTACTGTGAAGAGATAAAGGCTAGGATTTAGCAGGTCTATTAATGGATTTACCTGCAGGACCTAATTTGAATCTTTTCAAAAGATACTGAAAAGATTTGCTATTGTGCAAAGAAAAGCCGGTATTATTTTACTGCCTAATCTTGCTTATATTAAACACTTTGAAATGTATTTTATTTTATTTCATTTAAAATCTTATAAAATTTAGTAACAAAGATTCATACTTTTCATGTCCCTAGTGTGTTGTGTATTCTTTTCTTAGTTTATAGCACATGTATCTGTATATGACACTTATAAATTTGGAATATAAATATGAGAATTATCGTTCTTTTTAAACTACTGATCATCTGTGAGTGGCATGGCATAATTTTAAAATGATCTAAAATTTATGTTTTGTTGTGAATTGGTCATACATTTTGACACTGTATATTTAGGGAAAACTTTCTAACTAGAGTCAGATTTTTTTAAGAAAAATATTTAAGAAAAAAATTTAAAATGTAATATCCCAGGATAATGTCATAAATTTTGTATTTAAAACAGCAAAGCTTTGCTAAAATCCAGATTATTCACAGCTATTTTGTGAATATCTACACTAATATGCTGGAAGATTTAGAAGAAACATATTTCAAGATTTGAATTATTAAAACTGAACCAAGACAGTATACAAACTCTAAGTAATCCAATAACAAGCAGTGAAATGGAAGTAGCAATAAATATCACTGCCAGCTAAGAAAAGCCCAGGTCCTGATGGATTCACTACTCAGTTCTGAAGAAAAGATCTAACACCAAAATGTTTCCAAACTTTAATATAATTGAAAGCAAATAAGTGCTCACAAAGTCATCACTGGAATCTAGCATTTGGCTAAATCCAAAATCCAAAAATAGACAATGATTCACAAGAGTGAGAGGGGAAGAGAGGAAGAGAGAGAGACAGAGATAGAGAGAGAGAGACCATGAGAGATTTAATATATCCCAATCAAAATACCAATAGCATTTCTTATAGAAGTAGATAAAAAATTCTGAAACTCATATAGAATCAGAAGTGTTATAAAAGCAAAATTGGTACTAAGAATAAAGTAGAAATCATCAGTCTCTGATTTGAAGTTATATTTCAAAGCTACAGTGACTTAAATAAAAAGCACGTAGCAGCACAAAAAGCAGACATCCGCTTCAATGAATAGAATAAAGGGTGAAGAAACAATACCAGGCAAACTCAGCAGTTAGATGTTTAACAAAGGGCCAGAAGCATACTTTGAGGAAAGATAGATGGTTCTGGTAAAAAATAAATGGTTCTGGTAAGAGTGGATATCCCATACAAAAGACTGAATCTAGACACAAACCCCTATCCCACTATGTACTAAACTAAAAATAAATCAAAGATCTAGATGTTAAAATAATTTACTGTGACATGAAATAGATAAATTGCTTGAAGAAAATTCTAGCCATGGACTACATGGACTGAAAAGAATTTCAAAGACATTTAAGAAGTACTACCAAGAAATATAAATTAAATATTAAATTTTAAAAATCTGCACAGTAAGGAAGAGAATGAATACATTGAATTGACAAACTGCAGAGTGTAACCAAGTTGCTAGCTATTTCTCAGAGAAGTAATATCTAGAATATTTTGAAACATTTTTATTGGCACTTTTTAGATATACAGAATGATCCCATTCATTACAGGGAATTTGTACCTATACATGGTACCTAGATTCTTCTTTTTCTCCATATGTTCCCCATCTTTCATTACAAATTTTGTTTCTAACATGAGTGAGCATATATCACTGTGATAGGCTGCTTTTTTTTTTTTTTTTTTTTTTTTTTTTTTTTGGTCTTTTCATTTTTATCGGTACCAGGGATCGAACTTAGGACCGCACACTTGCAAGGAAGGCACTTATGCCGCTGAGCTAAATCCCCAGCCCCCGATATGCTGCTTTTAATATTTTGGGAAGATTCCAAGAGAAATGTCTGGATTAAATAAAACCACTAGTCTTAGTTTTTGAGGAATCTCCACTAATTGCTGTGGTGTTAGTCTACACTCCCACCAACAGTGAAGAAAGATTTCTTTTTCTTCACAGCCCTGGAACCCTTTGATATCAGTTGATTTGACAAGAGTCGTTCTTTGTGGAGTGAGATGAAATCTCATTTTTGCTTTAATATGCATCTCTCAAATGACCCAGTGATGTTTCACACATTTTAATATGTTAATTTGCACTTTGTACTTTTCTTTCTGAGAAGTGTCTATTTATTTCGGATGCTCGTTTTTGGACTGGGTCATTAAATTTGGCAGGTCTGATTTCTTTTAGTTCTTTATATTTCCTAAATGTTTGTGTTTTGTCTGAGGAACAGTTAGCATAAATATTTTCCACTTCATGGATTGTCTCTGCACTCTGTGGGTGGTTTCTTTTGCTGTGCAGAATCTTTTGAGTAAGATTAAATACCAGTTGTTGATATTTTGTAATATTTTCTATGTAGTTGGAGTTTTTTTATTTTCTTTTATTCACAAACTCTTTGCCTACACTTACATCTTCAAGAGTCCTACCCTCCACTGGCCAGGGATATAGCTCAGTGGCACAGTGCCTGCCTGGTAAGCATGATCATGAGTCAGATTCCTGGCACCAAAAATAAATAAATAAATAAATAAAAACAAAGATAAATTAAGAGTTATACCTTCCAATAGACTTAGTGTTTCTGTTTTAATATTTATATCTTTCATCTATTTTAATTTTGGATTAGTGCATGATGAGATATGAGTTTAGTTTTAATCTCTGGCTTGAGGAAAGCCAGTTTTTCCAGTGCCATTTATAAAAAAGTCTTTCTTCCAGTGAACACATTTGCACAATTTCTCAAAGATCAAATGGCTGTGTGTGTTTGACTGAGTTTTTCTGCATCTTCATTTTCTAATTTGTTCCACTGATCCTCAGGTCTATTTTTTTTTTAACAGTATCATGCTGTTTCTGTCACAGAAGCTCTGGAGTATAATTTGAAAGCAGGAGTTGTGATGCTCACATCTTACCTTGGTTGTCCAGGATTGCTTTTGGTATTCTAGGTCTCTTCTGGTTCAAAACTATTTTTAAGAATGTTTTCTCGCTTCTGTTAAGTATGCCATTTCTATTTTTAATGAAACTGCATTAAAGGTGTATAACAATTATGTAACTGGAGCAATTTTGATTACATTTCTTCATTCTACCCCAAAACAAGGGATTTCCTAATATTCTGTAATATCTCCTATTTCAGAGTACTGTGGCTTTTAATACAAACATATTTTACTGCCTTCCTTAGATTGATTCTGAAGTATTTCCTTTTTCCCAACTTTTGTGCTAGGGGCACTTTTTTCTGACTTGTCAGTGAATTTTTATTTTTGAACAAGAATGCTAGTGAGTTTTGAGTTCTGACTTGGTTTCCAGCTATGCTACTGAATTTGGTTATTAAACTAGAAGTTTTTTGTGGAGTTTTTGGAGTCTTCTTTGTATAACGTCATACCTCATCCACAAATAATGATAATTTAACTTCTTCCTTTTTTATCCCATTTTTAAAATTAACTTTTTGCCTACTTGCCCCAACTAATGTTTCCAAAACTATATTGAATAGGAGTGGCAATGCTGGTCCATCTTGTCTTGTTCCTGATTTTCAATTGAAAACTTTCAGGTTTTGACTATTTTGTACAGTGCTAACTGCTTGTTATAGATGGATTTTATCAGATTGGGATTAAGGCCATTTATTCCAATTATCTGTGTTTTTTTTTATCATGAATGGGTGTTGGCTTTTGTCCAACTCTTCTTCTCCACTTTTTGACACAATCTTGCTTTTTTTATTGTTTCTGTTAACAGGATTTTTTTGTGTCTATTCATTAGACAAATTGACATATAATGTTTGATAGAATCCTTCTCTAATTTTGGTATCATGGTAATGCTTGATTACGGGAATGAGTTGGTAGTATTGCTTATTGATTCTCTTTCAATTTCATTAGAGATTTTGAGGACTAGTAGCATTATAGATCTGAATTTCTATGGAATTCATCAGTTAATCAGTTGGCACCTCTCATTTTCTTAGTTTGAAGTTCTAAAATTATACTTGAATTTCACTGATACTCATTTATTTAGAATATTTCTTATTGGTTCAATTTAAGCAAGTAATATTTATCTAGGAATCTATACAATTCTGTTTTCTATCTTAGTAGAATAGAGGTTCTCAAAGCAGGTATTAAGGACCTCGATTTGTGCAGTGTTTATTGCAATGTCAACTTTTTGATTTCTAATTACATGGATTTAAATCATTTCTTTTCTTTTTTGATGAGATTGGCTAAGGGTTGATTTATTTTGTTTAATCTTTCAAAGAAACAACTCTTAAATTCATTGATTCCTTGCATTGCTTTCTTAATCTATTTTCTGCTCTGAGCTTTATAATTTCCTCTCATATGTGTTTTGGGCTTGATTTGTTCTTCTAGGAGCTTTAGATTCAAAATTAGATTGGTGGTGATCTCACTCTGTTTTTCTGAAGCAAAAATTTAACATTTCTTTTTTAGGACTGGTTTTATTAGAATCCAGAAGTTCCAATAAGTTGTATCTGAATTACTATTTAATTGTAGATAAGCATGGGATAATTCCACTTCCTTTGCATCTTCTTAATCATGATCTATGAACTAGCATGTGGACTATTTTGTAGAACATCCCATGTGCACCTGAGAAGAATGTGTATTCTGATGTGGGGTGAAACATTTTGTAGACAACTACATCCATTTGTTCAAAGGATTGGTTTAGTTCTAGTATTTCATTGTTAATTTTTTTCTCTAGATGATCCATTTGTGATAGTGCAGCACAAAATGTGACCTGGTGGGTCTGGTTAGTCTTAGTGCTTGTTTGATTTTTTGTGTCTGTTAAAGTTTACTTATACAGTTGGGTAAACTGGCATTTGTTGCTTATTTTATTGTTATTTCATCCTCATACTATTCTTTTAACAACTTTAGTGACCTACTTTGTCTCTCTGGCTCAGTCTTGATTTGACATTCATTTTGTCTGCAAGTAGAATAGCTACTCCTTATTTTCTAGAATTCTTTTTTTTTTTTTGGCAGGTATGGGGAATTTTATTTTATTTTTTTAAATTTTATTTAAAAGGAAAAAGAGAAAAACAAAACAAAACAAGGTGGTGTAAGGGTACAAGTAATACAGACTACAAAAAAAAAAAAAAAAAAAAAAAAACTGTAAGAAATCACCAGTTAATAGATTACACATTATCATCTTAGAGACAGTTGCTCAAGTCACAGTATCAAAGCATACAAAGTGAACATTCAAACAAAGAGATTGCAAATATTTGTGTTCAATGATCCAACCAAAAACTTTAATGTGGTCATCTGTTAAACACCCCTAAACACACTTGCAGTTGTATCCTTTACAGCACTTTTTTTCCCTCTCTTTTTTACAACAAAATTTACACATTTTGGGTTTTATTACTCCTTAGTTCTTACTACTTTTTTTTGGAAGAGAATAAAGTCTAATATGGTAAAACAAAGCTGTCAAGCAAAAACAAGGGTAGACATAGCACATGATGTAAAAACAGAGTACAAGGTTATCAACAATGGTTACCATAATGCCTCTTGCTTCCTTAAAAAGAATTGTCTATCTCATTAGGTATTATAAAGTTGAACTAAACAGTAAAGAATAAGACCAATAAAATCTAAACATTGTAAACATTACAGGACATCCAAGGGAGATAATAGTCAAACCAGAATTGGCATCATAGTGAATCTTATTGCCTTCAAACTAGTTGCCTATACCCTCAAACTTGATACTATCATGCAAAATGGAACAGAGTCTAATCATTCAAAACAAGATAGTGGGAGTATTACAGGACTTCAAGTCAAGTTAATAGGAAATCAAAAATGTTACTATAATATATCCTGCTAATTTTTTAAAAATTTTTCACCTTAATTAAAAAATCATAAAAAAATAACTAATTTTTTTAATGAATGAGGGAGAGACTGAGATAAAAGAGATAAACAGCATAACAATACAGATCAAAGCATGACTGTTTCAGCAACCTAGTGCTTCACCACCAAATAACCCAACTTAATAGTAGTTACCATAGTGTCTGTCTTTTTCCTTTAAATATTTGAATATAACTTCATATTCTATAGCTTCAAATATTTCCATATCAAGCAGCCCAGAAAAAAGCTATTCCAATTAATAAGTGAAAACTTTACAAGGCTTCATGGCCACATAATGGGGAATCATGATTAACATATACTTTTATATATTTGAATCATTACTTACATTAGGGAAACTATTCGGTATTCACACATGCGAGATTGATTTATTTCACTTATGAGTATGGTCTCAAGCTGCGCCCATTTATTGATAAATATCTCAATGTGATCCTTCTTTATAGCTGAGTAATACTTTATTGTATAGAAACACCACAACTTTTTTATCCATTCCTCAGTTGATGGACACCTAGGTGGTTCAAAAATCTGGCAATTTCAAATTGTGCTGCTATAAACATAGGTGCACATATATCTCTGTGGTGTGATGCTTTCAGTTCTTCTGGGAATATGCCTAGAAGTGGAATAGCTGGAACAAAGGGGACTTCCAATCCCAGCTTTTTGAGAAATCTCGAGACAGACCTCCACAAAGGCTGTACCAGTATACACTCCTACCAACAGTGCAGGAGAGTTTCTTTCTGCCCACAGCCTCTCCAGCATTTGTTGTTGGTTATCTTGATCCTGGCCATTCTTTCAGGAGAGAGATGGAATGTCAGTGTGGTTTTAATTTGCAATTCTGTAATGACCAATGATGATGAACATTTTTTCATGTATTTATTTGCCATTTGTATTTCTTTATATGAGAAGTGCTTATTCATCTCAGATGCCCATTTCTGGATTGGATCTTTGAATTTTTGGGGTTTGAGTTTTTTAAATTCTTTATGTTTTAGACATAAGTCCATTGTCTGAGGGGGAGTTCACTAAGATCTTTTCCAGTTTGTGGGTTTTCTTTTCACTATGCTGGAGATTTCTTTTGACATGCAGAAACTTTTTAATAAGAGGTGGTCCCAGTTATTGATTCTGGGAAGTATTTCCTGTGCGATTTGAGTCCTGTTCATGAATTCTCTACCTACCCCAATGTCTTCAAGGTTTCTACCCAACTGGTCTTCCAATGGATTTAGTGTTGCTGTTTTAATATTCAGATCTTTGATCCATTTAGATTTTAATTTAGTGCATGATGATAGGCATGGATCTAGCTTTAGTTTTTGGCAAATGGAGAGCCAGTTTTTCCAACATGATTTATTAAAGAGAATGTCGTTCTTCCATTGAAACTGCTTGGCTCCTTTATCAAAGATAAAGTGGTTGAGTGTGTTTGTAGTTGTGATTGTATCTTCAAATCTATTCCATTGATCTTTGTCTCTGTTTTGGTTCCAGTACCATGTTGATTTTACTACTGTTGCTTTGTAGTATAACTTCAAGTCAGGGATTGTGATGCCTCCTGCCTTGCCTTTGCTGCTTAGAATTGCCTTTGCTATTCTAGATCTCTTCTGGTTCCAGATGAATTTTATGAGTGATTTGTCTAGATTTATAAGGTATGTTGATGGTATTTTTATTGGGATTGTATTGAATCTGTATAATAGTTTGGGCAGAATGGCCATTTTCACAATGTTTGTTCTTCCTATCCATGAGCAAGGGATATCTTTCAATTTTCTGAGATCATCTTCAATTTTTTCAGTGTATTATAATTTTCACTGTATAAGTCTTTCACTTCTTTCATAAGAGTAATTCCTAAATATTTCATTTTTTGCTTACTAGTGGGAAGAGTGTCGCTTCTCTTATTACCCTCTCTGTGATTTTGTTGTTAGTGTATAGGAATGAGATTGATTTCTGAGTAGTGATTTTGTATCCAGCTATATTACTGAATTTATTTATTATATCTAAGAATCTTTCAATGGAGTTTATGGGGTCTTCAATGTAGAGTATCACATCATCTGCAAACAATGATAATTTAACTTCTTCTTTTCCTATCTTTACCCCTTTTATTTCTCTCTCTTGTGTAACTGCTCTGGCTAGTTCTTTCAGTACTATATTAAATAGGAGTGGTGATAAAGGACATCCTTGTCTTGTGCCTGATTTTAAAGTAATGGCTTTCAATATTTGGCTATTTAGTATGATGAAACCAACAGAAACCTATTGGTGTCTCATAAATGGCCTTTATTATATTGAGGTAAATACTATCAATTACAATTTTCTGTAAAGTTCTTATGATGAATGTATGTTGAACCTTATGGAAGGCTTTTTCTGCATCTACAGAAATGATCATGTGATTCTTACTTTTGGCTTTATTGATATGGTGGATTACATTTATTGATTTATGTATGTTGAATCAGCCTTGCATTCCTGGGATGAATCCCACTTGGTCATGTTGTGTAATCTTCTTGATGATTTGCTGCATCCTCTTTCCCAATATTTTATTGAGAATTTTTGCATCTGTGTTCATTAGAGAGATTGGTCTATAGTTCTCTTTTTTAGTTGGGTCTTTCTCAGGTTTTGGTACTAGAATAATATTTGCTTCCAGGAATGACTTAGGAAGGATTGCTTCCCTTTCAATTTCATTGAAGAATTTGAGGAGTGTTGGTATTAGGTCTTCTTTGTATTTCTTGTAGAATTCTGCAATGAATCCATCTAGGCCTGGGCTCTTCTTTGTAGGTAAGGACTTAATTACATTTTCAATTTCGTTAATAGAGATTGGATTATTCAATAGTTTTACATCTTCTTGATCTAGTTTTGGTACTTCATATGTTTCTAGTAATCTGTCTATTTCTTCTGTGTTATCAAACCTTTGAGAGTGGAGGTTTTCGAAATAGGTGTTGGTGATCTTCTGTATTTCTGTAGAATCTGTAGTGATTTCACCTTTTTCAATTCTTATTGCATGAATTTGAGCTTTTTCTTCCCTTTTTAAAATAAGGTTGTCTAGAGGCTTATTGAGTTTATTTAATCTTTCAAAGAACCAACTCTTTGATTCATTGATTCTTTGGCTTGTTTTCTTAGTCTCTATTGCATTGTTTTCTGCTCTGATTTTTGTAATTTCCTCCCTTATTTTGGCTTTGGGCTTGACTTGATCTTCTTTTTCTAGCTGTTTGAAGTGTAGCATCAGGTTATTTATTTGTATTCATTCTGTTTTCCTGATGTGGGAACTCAGTGCAATAAATTTTCCTCTGAGGATGGCTTTCATTGCATCCCAGAGATTCCCGTAAGTTGTACCTTTTCATTTTCTTTTATGTATTGTTTAATTTATTCTTTAAATTCCTCTGTGACCCACTGATTATTCAATAGTGTGTTATTCAATTTCCATATGTTTGTGGGATTTTTGCAGTCTCTTTTGTCACTAATTTCTAATTTCAAAGTGTTATGATCTGATAACATGCAAAGGATGATTTCAAATCTTTTGCATCTGTTTAAATATGTTCTGTGAATTAATACATGGTCTATTTTAGAGAATGACCCATGTACTGCTGAGAAGAATGTGTATTCTGATGTTGTTGGGTGGAACATTCTGTTTATGTCTATCGAGTCCATTTGTTGACAAGTGTGATTCAGTTCTGTTATTTCTTTGCTCATTTTTTGTCTGGTTGATCTATCCCTTGGTGTCAATGGCATGTTAAAGTCTCCTGTTACAATTGTGTTATTGATAATTTGATTTTTCATTTCTGTTAATAGTTGTTTTATATAACTGGGTGTTCTGCAGTTTGGTGCCTATAAATGTAAGATAGTTATCTCTTCCTCTTGGAGTTTTCCCCTAATGAGTATGTAGTGACCTTCTTTGTCCTTTATGATCATTGTTGGTTTAAAGTTCACATTCTGCAAACAGAATGGCTACTCCTGCTTTTTTTTTTTTTTTTGATTCATGTTGCGTGAAATATTGTTTTCCATACTTTGACTTTCAATCTGAGAGTATCCTTCTGGGTTAGATGGGTTTCCTGTAAACAGCATATGGTTGGACTTTGTTTCTTGATCCATTCTGCTTGTCTGTTTCTTTTGATTGGTGCATTGAGGCCATTTACATAAATGGTTATAACTGTAATATGCTGGTTTATTGTTGACATGTTATCTCTCTGCTGTTGCATCTTTATCTTTCTGTTCTGTTTAATTATCTGCTTTGCTTAGTGGTTTTTTTCCTTTGTGTATCTAAACTGTCTCTCAATATTTTTTGCAGGGTTGTCTTGGTGTTCATGAAGTTCTTCAGCTGTTCTGTGTCATGGAAGTATCATATTTCACCATGGATTTTGAATGATAGTTTTGCAGGTTACATCAGTTTAGGTTGGAAATAATTTTGCTTTAGGATGTGGAGTACTTCACTCCATGTTTATCTTGACTTTATTGTTTGTGCTGAGAAGTCTGCTGTGATTCTGATAGGTTTTCCTTTATAAGTGATCTGTCTTTTCTGTCTGACAGCTTTTAATAGTCTATTCTTGAGTTGGATTTCTGGGATGGTGATTATATATCTGGGTGTAGTTTTATTTTGGTTATGAATATTTGGAGTTCTATAGGCTTCACTGAACCTGCTGTCGGTTTCTGATCTCATGCTTGGGAAATTTTCAGCTATTACTTCTCTAAATATCCTCTTGACATCCTTTATGTTGTCCCCTTCTTTTTCATTAATCAATCCCTATCAATCTTATATTGTTTTTCTTTGCATCATCTTGCAGTGGTTGAACTGTTATTTCCTGATTCCTTGTTATTTTTAAAAGCTCTTTTCTTTCCTGTTCACTAGCTGCAATCCTGTCTTTAAGGTCTGAAATTCTATCTTCACTTTCAAAGAGGCGATTTTTACACCTTTCAGTGGAGTTTTTTATTTCCAGTGTAACTCTGTGCGTTTGCTTTATGTATTCTGTTTGTTTCTTATATTGCTCATCTAGAGATTCTATCTTTTTGTTTAGCTCCTCCAATTTTTTAACTGTGTTTTCTTTAGATATATTCAGAATCTCTTTCATTTCTTTTATCATTTCTTCTTTTACCTGGGAGATTATTTCGAGATTGAATTCCTTTAACTCTTCCTGGATTTGTTTGTTTATTTCAGTAGCTATTATGCCTGATATTTGAGGTATATGGCATATATTTTCTTCTATATACATCACTCCTAGGGTTTCTTCAGATGGGCTGGAAGTTTGAGGTTTTAATTTCGTCTTTCATTTTGTCATTTTCCTATATTTCTGTGTTTCAAGTTTATTTGAAAGCTTCCTCAGGGTCTGTTGGCAATCCACTTCTATGTTCGCAGCTCCTGGGACTCTGGCACCCAGTTCCGCCAAGCTGCTGTGCCTCTAGAACCAGTGGCCCTCTTCTGCCTGTTTAGTACTCCATAGTTCCAGATAAGCTGGGCTCCAAGGACACTGTGTGCCTGCCTGCTTCCTGGAAACTCCTCAGTTCTCCCAGCGCAGCCGGAATGGGGAGGTGGATGTAGGCGCCTCAGACACATTTAGCCACTTCACTGCATACAGAAGCCTGGAGGGTTCCAAACAGTCTGGGCTTGGGGCAGAGTGCACTGGGCACTTACTGCAGGCCATGGGGCCTCTGTAACTGGTGATGCTCATCTGCTTACTGAGAAATCCACAGTCCTCCAGACACATGGGGAGGTGGATGCAGGCAGCCGAGATCCACCCAGCCGTTACTCTGCATCCAGATGGTGCAAGAGTCCCAAACGGGCTGGGCTTTGGGGATAGTGTGCACCTGCTTGCTTGCTGGAAACTCCACTTTTCTGGATTTATTGTGTAAGCAGTATTGTTTCCATCCTTTGATTTTAATTCTATGAGTTTATTTTTAAGTGAAATGTGCTTCTTGTATCCCACATACTGTTGGATCTTGTTTTTTGATTCATTCTGACAATCTGTTTTTTCCATTGGTGAATTGAGATAATTTACATTGATAAGTATATGTGACATGTATTTATTTGTCTTTGTCATATAATTTTCTTATTGGTACTCTTTCTTTGCCGTTCTATTTAATTGTTTGAATTCTCTGTTGGATTGTTTGTATTGGAGTTCAAGGTGTTATAGTGTCTGATATCTTTTCCTAGAGTATTCTTCAGAAAATTTTGAAATTTTGATTTGTTATTCATGAATTTCTTTGGTTATTATTTGTCATATAAGTATCTTATCTCACCATCAATTATGAAAGTTAGTTTTTAGGGGTACATTATTCTGTGTTGGAAGTTGCTTTCTTTTAGTGTTTGAAATTCTTCAAATTTTCCTTGACTTAAGTTTTGTCAATTGTAATTCTGATGATTTTCCATTTATGGATGGTTTATTTCTTTTCTCTGACAGCTTTTAATATTTAGTTCTTGTGTTGAATTTTTAGAATCCTGAGTATATGTGCTTTACTGTAAAATTTTTTTTGTTAGCATGGCTAATCAGAGTTCAGTGTGCCTCATTTATCTGTATGCTAAATTCTGTTTCTATGCATTCCTACTTCATTGTTAATTGTATACATCTGGTTAGAATTATAAACTTTAGTCCATTTAAATTTCAGAATGAGTGAGAGGTAAAAATGGCAGAAAAATTACTCCTGGTACCTGTTTAGAATGAATGATAGCCATGAAGCATGACCATAGGTGCCTGTCAATGAAGGTTAAGTTTTATAATTATATGACTGCAGACTCCTCAAAATGATTTTTAATAGCTTTAAGTATCTTAAATTTTGGCACACACATGTGAATTCAAAAATAGATACTACTATATTAAAGAATCTTTGAGTTTTCAAAGTTTGCTATTTCATAATAAATATGACTCTATTTACCATATTGCAGTCCAAATTATAGCTTGAAAGTATAAACATAATTCTTTGGTGACTGATTTAAAAGTACTGATAAATTATAGACATCTACACATATATTTATCTCTTTATGTTTATGTGTGATGTTATAAATATGATTTGTGATGTGATTAAATCTTTAAAGTGTTGGACCAGTTATATCAATTTATATTTGTAGCACTTTCATTGTGTTATTTAAATTCTGAGCGACTCACCTTTTGCATTTATAATAATAACTGTCTCAGAGTTAGTAAGTAGACAAGCCCTGAGTGCATTTCCAGTCTATAATAAGCCTCAGATGAGCACTGGATAATATTATGCTAATGTAAAGTATTCTAATAGATCTAACTTTAAAAATACACTAACCCTTGCAAATATTGGGTCATAAAATCTTTGTCTCAATGAAAACCACATGATAATCCTAAGGATTTATAAGGAAGATGATTTTCTATATAATGAAAGAAAATTTTTCAGCTTCCTGAAAAAAATGACCTTCATATATCTCGTCATAAAACTTAAAATATTTGAGTCATGCTGTATATATCTTCATAAAATACCATTGCTGATTTGTATCTCTGATATTCATTTTATTCTTATTTATTAGTACATGTTTGCAATACATGAATTTTATAGTCATCTTGGGGAGTTGGTATGTATACATAAGACAGTTTGATTCTTGTTTTAATCCTCTTTTTCTCTCCTGTATTAATCCTCCTCTAATGTCCCTTTCCAATTTTTCATTCTTGTTGATATTATTAGTCTTAGTTTATGTGTATAGCAAAGTCCACATTTGGTGAAGTTACTAGGGTCCTGCCCATGGCTTATATTCACTTCTCCTATTTGCTCATGCCTTCATTGATTTTTAAATTATGAGGGCACACAGTTCATTTCCTTATTCTGTACTGTACTTTCCTTATATTTCTGATGCATTTTAAATTTTCACAAAGATCTATGCACTGGCCTTAATCTTTTCCCCGATAAACAAAGAAGGTACGTTTAACAAAACTAAACTGAGTTTTGATTTTCAAATTAAACATTTAGATTTTGTTAGGTCATGCTTCTCACACTAGTTATTAAAATTACATAAGGAGTGTCTAATTTTGTTTCTAAATATGTGGACATGAGTGTTTTTATTTTCCCTGTTCTTTCTGTGTTGATGGAGGATCAGTACAGACCACATCAACATGGCAAGAAAACTCTGGAAGAAGATAGACAGACGTGGCTCACATCCCAAAACAAAAGGCAGCGTGCAGGACAGAGAAAAGCATGGAGACCTGAGGGAAGGGTGCACCTGAAAGTGTGAAACCTTCCAGGGTGACGCTGAGAACAAGAGAGGAAATGGCCCCAGGCACCTGGAGAAAATGCCACGGGCAGCACTGAGGCAAAACCTGCAACTGGGTTGTACTGAGTTTGTACAAATTGTTCGAGAAAAATTTTTTTTAGTAAACAGACTTTTAAAATATGAAAGGATAAGTGAGATAAGTAGGTATTTAAGGTGAGGGTTCACCGGGACCAGAAACTAAGTTTGGTCTGCACTTATTTTTCTCTACTCTTTCTTGGATATTTTAATTTTACAAGAAACTGGACTAATTCCTCATTTTCTTATAAATGAGTAAATCTCCATCCATTTTTTCTTGTTTTTCAGGAAAATATTTAATTGTATGGTAATCTTGATGAAATAGTATCTTCTTCTCTAGTCTGATTTATTAATTAAAAATAAGTTTACAGTGTCCCATATTATACTTTTATAGACATTAACTGTATAATAACCACCTCTGGGAATTATTACAAAGTTTTCATTTCTACTTGTTTATTATTACTGATTTTTGCATACAGAGAAAACATTTAAATACTATTTGCAAAACACAGACACAAAATTGGATAATGTTAGTAGTAGTCTCATTTCAAGTTAAATGCAATTATTATCATATCTAATGCCACATAGTGCACAGTGGCAGAGTTGGAACTAAGGTCCCCTCTGTCACTTTGAACCTCACAGCATTTTCTCCGTATAACAGTGACACTTACTGTTCTGATAAAGCAAATATCACTTTTCTGCCATCTGAATTCATTTACCGATCATTATTTCTTTCCATAATTCTAGACTATCAGTTCTAATCTGCAAATGTATAAAACTGACATTTTTCATATTATAATGACTATTCTTCATCTCTTTCACTCTCCTGCTATTATATGTGATATTCAACTAAAATGTTATATCAATTATTATCTTCTAGTTGAAATATTAACATTACTGAGTTAAATGTTACTGATTCAAAAATTTCAGGAATTTATAAAACAGATCAAGATAGAAAATATACATTCAGGAAAAATCATATCCTTTTGAAATTCAGAAAATAATTTATTTTTGTATCTAAGGCCCTTTCTGCATTTAACCTAATGAATCAGAATTCACTAACAGCTCATTGATATTACTACAAATGGGAAAATCATAGAAAAATAATGCCATATATTACACTTAAGAGAATAACATATTTAGGCTAATCAAGGGATCTGGACTAGTGCTGCTGTCTGCCTACTTATGCATGTATTACTGGTAAAGTTCAGCTTTCTATTCTATTATAGTCTTTTAAGTTCATAAAGGTAGAGAACAGGATAATAAGATTATTCAATGACTAGACCATTGATCTGAACTTTTGGGCAACCCATTGAAATCACATTGCATGTACTAAACATCTTCTATTTTCTGAAATGTGTTTACTTTTCATGAATTGCCCTATTACATTTCATAAAAAATTATAAGAATCATAATATTATGAAAATGCAAGAGATAATGGGAAATGTAAGATGAACTATTAGTTAGAATAAGAAATTTATGAACCTGTGAAATTTTTATAAAACAATGCTATTTTCTAGATGCATATTGCTTATATTTAGATTAAGCTAGTCAAGAATACTATAGTATGAAATATGCTGTGATGTTCACTTATGTCTTATATTTCTTCTTTTTTATAATTTTTAATGAGAATAAAACCAAACAAAATAAAACAGAAAAAATCCAATTAGAACAAAACAATATAAGTGATACAGGATTTCAAAACAAGATGATAGGAAATCACCAATGGCTACTATAATGCCTCTTTTCTTCAAGATAGTTGCCCGTGCCATTATATGTAGTAAAATAGAATGAAACAGAACAGAGTAGAACCAATTAAAAACAAAACAATGAACACAATACAGGACTTCAAATAAAGTTAATAACAAATCCAAAATATCTACCATAATATATCTTATCTTTGACATAGCTGTGTAGGCCATCAGATATAATACAATTTAACAAGACCAAAGCAGAATAAAATCAAACTAAGCAGTGAAAAGATTCAGAATGTTAAAACAACGTAACAGGGAATTAATAATGGCTACCACCTTCAGAAGGAGATCCCCCAAAGAGGCTATATTGTAAGTTGTTATCCTCTAAATAGATGATCAGACTACCAGCTTCAGGCCTGCAAAGTCAATGAAACACTGAACACTATGAGCATTAAGCTTTAGTTTTCTTCAATAGCAATCGTTTCTGCTTGTGTTTCACTTGATCACCTGGTCGCTCATTGGAGAGCAGGGACACGTTGGCTCTCCTCTGTGCTGTAGACACCTGGCATCTGGTTCTCCTCCCCGTGGCCCACAAATGGTGCTGACCCACAGAAAGTGGCTGGCTTCTTGTTCTCCTGATGATTCTCAAAAGATGCCAATTCACGGAGAAGGGCTGGCGTCTGGTTTTACTCCCTGTGGTCTTTGCGTGGCTCTGACTCAGAAGAAGGGTCAGGCTTGCTCTCCTTCCCACTTCCCGTGAATGGCACCTGCCTTGCAGGAAGGGGCTAGCAAACTGCGCTCCTTGCAGCTCTCAGGTGGTGTCGACTCACAGGAAGAAAGTGACTTCTTGTTCTCCTCTATGTCTTTCTAAACTCCATTTTTTAAAAAGTCGTAAAATTTTCTCATTCTCACTGATGCACTATAACTGCAAGTCATTTAAGAACTACATCTTTGGGGCTGGCGTTTTAGCTCAGTGGTATATGTGCCTGCTTGGCAAGTGCGAGATGATGATTTCAATCCCCCGGATCAAAAGACAAAAAGAAGAGTCACATCTTTTTCTCACTCATCCATCTATCCCCTAGGTTCAGTGTTTTTCAACATTTATTTGGATAATATTACATGCAGATTAAGAGGATAGATTTTGTTTTGAAGTCTTTTTCACCACTTCTGAGACGGGTGGTGCATGCCTATGCACCAGCACTAGAGAGGCTGAGGCAGGAGGATCGTCACGAGTTTGAGACCAGGCTGGGCTACAAAGTGAGCTGAAGTGCAGCCTGAATTGAATAGCAGGACCCTGTTCAAAAAGACAAAAAAATTAATAGTGCTGAGTAGCTATTATAAGTCAAGAATTTTTCTATAGTTTGAATACAAAGTTTTGGAAAAAATAGATCTATTTTCTGTCTTACACGTCTTATGGTCTGCTGGAATTGTTGGCTGTCTAAATAGTGCAGATTTTTGGGTGATTACAAAAATGCTTTCTTTGTTTATTTACTTGTTTATTTATTCATTTTGATGTTTTGAGACAGACTTACTGTGTAGCCCAGCTGGTCTCAAATTCTCAATGATCCTCCTGTCTCAACTCCCAGATACGAGTGTTGAGTTTGCCAAATATGTTATTTAGCTAGACTATTGACCAGTTGTTAAGGAAAACTGAATTCAGAAAACTGAACTACTGTCTACAGAGAAAGCTAAGACATAGTTATGAAAACATACATAAATGCATACAGATATTCAAAATTCAGACACTAAGCTTTAAAAATCTATAACGCAATTATGGAAATAAATGCAATATATACACTTGTTCTTAGCCAAAAAGTAGAGGAAGGAAAGCAAATGATTCTCTGTGATAAAAACTGAATTAATAGGCAGAAAAGTTAGAATATTCCATGTAATGCTACAAAGCAGAACACGTCTGTTATGAGTTGAAAATAAGCAATACCCAGTATTAAGACTTATTCTGAAGCTATTATAATAAAATCAGTATAGTGTTAAGAAAAATAATGGAGTATAAACACTGAAAATTTAGAAATAAAGTTATACAAATAATATCAGCTTGTCTTTGACAAAGAATTGTTGCCAATTCAATGTGGAAATGACAGTGTTTTCAAATACTGGCGTTGGACTTACTGGAGAATCTTATACCTTTCACAAAAATACCACAATAGGAATTACAGATGTACATGTAAACACAAAACTATGTACCTTCTATAATGGAGTATAAGGAAAATCTAGATATTTTATATTTGATAATCACTCTTTAAACATACATAAAATACACAACATACAGTTTATATAAAACATTTTATATTATAGTTTATGTTATAAACTATTACTGCCAAAAATAGCCTGCTAAAATATTGAGGCAAACAAGCCACACATTTAAAAGAATATATTTATAAAACAGATTATTTGAAAAAATATGCAAAATATATTTAAAATATAAAGTGTCTGAAAACTCAACTATTTGGAAACAAAATTGCAAAGTGAAAAAAACCCCTGATTATACAACACAAAACTGAATTCATGCAAATTGGAACCCAGATTGGTAAAATTACTCACCATCATATAATGTCAATGAGCAGCACATTAAAACAGTAAGACAACATGCTGTGATACACCAGTGCAATGGCTAAAATCCAAAGCACAGACAACTTCAGTCATTCTTAGTGACATTGCAAAATGGTGTAGACAATGTGGAAGACACTTTTCTGTTTTTTATGAAGCTAAATCTAAGCCTACAATTCAACCTGGAATCATTACTAGGCATTTGCTCAAATAAATTTTAAATTACATCTTCACAAAGACCTGCACATTGATGCTTATAGCATAGAAATTACCTTTCAATAAGTGACTAGACAAATGAAATAGGTTGCCCTCATGTGATGGGATATTATTTAAAAAAAATAATGAGCTCTCAGTATTTAAAAAAAAAACAAAAAACAGAGGAGACTTAAATGCATAATGAAGTGGAAGAAACCAGTCTAAATAAAAATCACTCCATATTGAATTATTCTGGAAAAGTACAATTATGAAAATAATAAAATGACCCTTCAGGGTTCAGGAGTTAAGAAGTGATGAACAGATAGAACACAGTATGTTTCCAGGTGAATAGAATTATTCTATTTTTATATTGTTATGGTGGACACATGATTTTATCTATTTTAAAAAATTTGTACACCTGGAAAACATAGTCTAAAGGATGTTTGTTAATAATAACCTTTCTTACAGCTTGCATTTAGATGACCCCTGAGTTTCACATGCTCATGGAGGCAGCTGAGTCTAGCATTTGTGCTTGGTTCATTGTGTAGCTCTGGACTTGGTAGCCTGAGTGCTGCTGCATCCACCCGGGGCGGTAGCTGGTGTACAATATACGGGAAGGAAGAGAGTGTTCTTTTCCTTTTTGTATCCCTTTTGCTCTTGTTGCTTGTGGCTGCCATGAACAGCTGCCCCTTAGCCACACTACCCTGCCTTGGAACCAGCGAAGTATGGACTGAAACCTCCTAAACTGTAAGCTAACTAAACCTTTCTTTCCTTCATTTTGAGTGTTGGATATTTTTCTCAACAACAAGAGAAATGTGACCCACACACATTTCGATAGTCTTTCTTCAATCATAAATAAAAGCATTACATTATGCAAGTTGTTAATAGGAGAAATTGTGCATTGAAATTAACAGTGATATATAAAAAACTATATTTATGTATAAGTTTTGTATAAATTAAAACTGGTTCTCAAATATCTTTTAATCTTTAAAATGGACTGAGACGTAGCTCCTTAAACAAACAATAAGTTGAAGTAAATGTTTCTGTTAAAAGATAGAAAGCTATGAAAGTAAGAATAATGATATCTCAATCTTTTATTTGTCTTGATTTAAAATAATTAATGCAATTAGAATAAAGATTCCAACTTTTCACCAAATCTTTTTGTATCATTTTTTAAAATAATACTTTGAATTTCTGTATATTTTATATATTGATCTGCATATTCTGGAATTCAAATATTAATTTAGAGTGTCCTCACTATGATTTATATAATACTAATGTTATGTAATACTATACCAAATAAATATCATTTCATTTTAAAAATTACTGCATATCTACACAGAAAAACAATAAGTGGCATAAAATCTGAAATTTCTCTCAGATTGTTAATTGACATAGAAGTATATACATGATTTTACTCCTTTCAGTTCTGCCTTTTCCTTAATTTTATTTTTTATATTCTTTTTCATATTATTATTTTAGTGGGTCAATATTTGCTTTGCAAGTTTCATTTTGGAATTATCTAACAGTCAAATTTTGAAATGAAAGTAAAATGATTCATTCGGGGGCTTTTATTTTTTAGTCAACTTTTCTTAACTAGATCCAATTATGGAAACTCATAATTATTTGGGATGAAGGGCTGGTAAATTAACTGCAGATGTTTCCATTTCACCAGGTTTCTTCTCATGTCCTTTGGCTGGTATAACTCTAGGAAATAATTCAGAATAACACATTTTCTTTTGCTGTTACATCTCTATCTGAGATGTAACTCAGTTTTCTGATTTGTCTCAGGTCCCTAATTATTCTTTAATTTTCATATTCTTGGCACTTTTGAAGAGTACTCTTCAGGTCCTTCATCGAATGTCCCTGAATTTGTCTCTCATATGTCTTCATGGGTAGACCAAAAATAAGTTTTGAGAGCTACCGGGAAGTAAGGCAACCTTTTTTTTCTCTGGAATAGTGGCTACACAATAGCAAAATGAT
The DNA here is from genome assembly GCF_034190915.1 of Cavia porcellus. Lineage (NCBI taxonomy): Eukaryota > Metazoa > Chordata > Mammalia > Rodentia > Caviidae > Cavia > Cavia porcellus. The sequence goes on along the minus strand of NW_026947513.1, from coordinate 39,725,119 downwards.
TTCTCATAGTGACATTGGCTTAGTCACATGGGTAAGTCATGCTCAGTCTGCCATTATTCTACCATATGAAAGTTTTTATCTTAATTACTTCTCATTTATTATTTATATTAAATCTGTGACTAAATGCAAACTTCTCTTGAGATCATATACGTATATTACTTGGAGTTGTGTAAGAAAACGTGTCCCTTTATTTATTTATAAATAAACCTGTGTTGTATATCCTCTCCCTCTGTTGTTACCTTGGGATCATAAAACCTATGTTTCATATCTAAGTTACTTGGAATCTGGAATGCAATCCATCTGCCATCCATGTAGCTACCATTTAAACATCAGTTTCACCTTTACTGCCTCTGCAAACAGGTCTTCCTGCTTCAAGTTTAGCCTGTCTACAGTGATTTTTTTAAAGACAATAGCTTGAATGATCTTGCTTTGTATTCTAGAAGACAGTTTCATAATCTGTTCAACATACTACAGAAGTTTCTTGTGTTTCACAAAGACCTGCAAAGCTTTGTATTGTTCTGTACCCTGTTTTCTCTCTAATCTCATCTACTATACTAATTCAATGTATGTTTTAAAACTGACACGCATTAAAACATAAATAACTCGTTTGTTTGTTCTTGAATATGATTAATTTTGTGTGTAGTGCTGTGGAGCATAAAATGTTAATGGTGTACATCTCAAGTGCATAATGTCAGGTAAGAATAAAATCTATAGTATTATATTTATTTATAAAAGGAAAAAAACTAGCTTCACACAGGCAACAGAAAATCTCTCTTCATAGATTTATTTTTTATTTATACTTTATAGTAATATTCTAGACTATTTTTTATTTATACCTTTTCAAATTACAGCAGCATATTTTTCAATTGTTTGTTCTCCTTATATCCATGTCCAACTGTATAGCCAATCTCTTTCTAAAATCCCTTTCCAAATTGTGTTACATTTCATTATTCATTCTGAGACTATCTGTATTTGCCATAACTTAGTGTTATGGAAATTAGTTTTATAGTGTATATTGTATATGGTTTCAATGATTTTATAGACCTCAATGTGTAAAAATGTTAATATAAAACTTATCTCCTGTTTTCCAAGTCATGACATAGTTCTATGCATAGAGAATCTTAAAGCTTGCCATATTTTACTTCTTTATATGAAGAATTTACTATATCATGCTATATAAATTACCTTCTTAAGCTATTTTACATGTATAGCACTGAATGATGTTTATTTGGAGCTTTAATAATACATATGTCTATCAAATATATATGATTTACATCTGCCAGTAATTTCTAATTCGCACTGACAATATGTTAAATAATAGACTTTTTGTAATGAGAAGTACATAACTCTGCTAAACTTAAATATATCTAAATTTCAATGTGCATGTAATCGTGTGCTGTGTTTGAATATGTGTGCATCCAGAATTTAGAGATACCAAGAGCTATCTATTCTTTCTTTGTTTTGGAATTTCAGATAAGAGTGGCTATATTAAGAATCAGAGATAAAAGGGGGAAATAATTCAGATGCTGGTAAAACAATACGCCACACCACAGACTTCTCAATAGTGCTATATATAGAAATAAGATCAGCGTTGTTTTCAAGCCTGCTAAATAAAACCGGACTGTCGGGATGGCATGGCACTTGACTAACCAGTCTGTTTACAGGATAGATTCTCCATCCAGTTTGCACAATGTTCAAAAGGCAAAATTTCCTTCACTCAGAACGCAAAAGAGAATCATTCTTTCAAGGATTTGCAAGGTCCTCAGTGAGCGATGACCTGAGAAGTTTTCACACTCTGTCGCGGTTTGTACTCTCAGCATGCCCTCTAAGATCTCCAGTCCTCAAACATGCAAAAACTGCTCACTTTGAGATTGAAATACTTGATGCTCAAACCAGGAAACAGATATGTATTGTGGATAAGGTGAGTTTCATTTGTTTATTTATTTACTTAAATTTTTCTAATTTAACTCCAACATTAATGACCACTTGGGTAAATGCTGACAGCCCTGCGTAAAATGAATTGTTCGTTTTTAATTTTAATTTTAAGATGAAGGCAGAGATAGTTTATTCACGGTTTAAGGAGAAAGTGTTCGCTGCCTCTTTTATACCCACTTTAAATTAATTACATGATGACTAACAAGTAGGTTCTGGTTTTCCTGACCCTGTTGACTAATGTCCAGAAATAAAATTCTTACTGACTGATATCTCAGTCTACATGATAATTACCTTTAGATCTGTTCTTAAAGCACTTCAATAAATATAAATATTATCATGGAGTTTTAATAATGTTTACAGAAAAGAGGGAGCAAAAGGCAAAGATGTCACTAATAGCATTATTATGTATATATCACAAAATTTAGGCATTATATGTTTGGGCTACTCAAATATATGGTACCAATCTATAGTCGTATTAACAAATGTGTCACTAAGCAATGAAAAAATATACACATCTTGGGTTAGAAAATTAAAATATGAATATATGTATAATATATATTTACATATAATGTATGTAAAAATAGATATATGTACTCATGGGTAATATTCTAAACATTTTTTCTTACAAGTATGAAATAAAAATACTAGTTTAACTTATGAAAAAGATTAATATTTTTAATATAAAAAGAATAATTTGTGTTACCATGCAGAAATTTTAAACAAGTTTTTGTTTTTACCTTAAAAATAAAATTTAATCATTTATCCCACATAACCATTCTCTAGTTGAGCTTCTAGAGAAAATGAAAATAAATTGCTCACTACTTTAAATTTCCAAGAAGACTATATATGTAGTTTCATGTTTATTAATTATAACATTATGGACAATTGCATAATGTTTATTTTCAGATATAAAAGAAAGTTTGAGACATTTCATAAGTTTATGTGGTTAATAAGTATGAGACGCAAATCCACTTCCTTATATATAATTTTAAACAGCATACTTTTTCTATAATTCTACTGGAGCCAAATATAAAACAGAATTTTGATATATGAATTTTATTCATGATATAATTTATTTCTGTTTATTGCATCAGCAAATTACTTGGATTTTTAAAAAAGTTTTATTTAAATCTAAAACCTAACTTTCTCATCCAGAAATTGCCAATATTTACAATAATTCACCATAAGAGTTCAGGACTGAGGAGAAAAGCATTTATTGAATCAGGAGAAGATGGAATGAACAGAAAATAAGTCACAGATTTTCACTTTGGAGTAATAAAAAGCAAATTGGTTTTTAATGATTTCTCATCTGCATTTAGATTTTCTGCTTTTGAGAATTTATTTGAAGATAAGAGGGTAACCTTACAAATCTGAGTATTGATTAAATTGAGAAAATTATGCATTCAGCCAGGCATTCTTCTTTAGCGATGAGAATTTTTCTTGGGAAGCTCGTCTTTGAGCCTGAGAACTTGTATTTGCCTCTGAGTGGTAAAACCTAACAGAAGCTCAGTAGGCTCAACAGGGATTAACTGGATTCCTGGACACGGTTCCTGCACTCACGTGTGTGGCATTCAGTTTGGTGTACTCACATCTGATTTTGCAGAAAAAATAAGTTTGTGTTGTGTTGTTATTTTATAATTGTTATTTTATTGTTTTATTTTAAAATTATATACTTTATAATGTTATTTGTGATATTGATTTACAGTAGTAGTGGCAGGGTTAAGCAAAAAATGGATCAATTTATACATTTTTCTTCCAAGTTTTAGTCTTTTAAATGTGAAACATAAAAATTTTAATTTTTTAAAACAACATAATAGCTAAGTAGTAGGATGGGATAAAAATGCAATTTTTTTTTTCATTTGGATGAACCCAGTATATAAAAGAAGTGTTGTTTAAAACTTTGTTCAAATCTTTCAGTACTTGCTGTGTTATGAAATATGATGAGCTAAGTGAAAACAATGAACTTTGGCATTAAGCATAGCTGGACTCAATTCTTTCTGAGTCCCTCCTGTATATCAAAGGTTAGGAAAGACAGTTGCTGATCCCTAGCATTCTAACATATATTCATTTAGTGTGTACCCTAATAAAACTTTTCTAAATCTTACAATGAAGAGCAATAGTAATATACAAGGAAAGCTCAGAATAATGCCTGGACCACAATCTACAATTGAAACAAAATTACTTTTTCGGAATTTTTAATAATCATCCTAAAATATGCGAAATATATATATGTGTGTGTGTGTGTGTGTGTGTGTGTGTGTGTGTGTGTGTGTACTTAAGAAAAGTTAAAGGATGAGTCTTTTTACAACCAGCACAGAATTTAAATTTTATTGCTTGATATTTGATTATCCATTGATATGATTTGTTGTAATGCTTACTTTAGGTGGAATATTTTCCAGTATTTTGAGTAGACCTCATGTATCTAGTTAAATTTGCTTTTGCAGAAAATTTCCTTTTTGTCCAGACAGTGCAACTCAAAATTTAAGATAGACTAAGCAGACTCAAAATATTGTAGTGATAATTTCTGACAATAAAAAAATACATGAATCCTATTCTATTACTTAAACAGACACTCATATGTACAAATTCATGCAGATAGACAACAATAATCCCAAACTATTCCCCGGCTCTGCCCCTTTTTACCACTGCCTTACTGGAGTGTTCCTGCTGTGTCCTCCTTTCTCTTCTCATTCTGTCTGCAGCTAATCCTCTGTCAGGACTCTGAACTGAAACCTGCTGAAGTCTCAATAAAGCAGAGGAGATACATGGCTAAATCTGTAGGTGCATTTTAATTTTGTATGTCAGTATACCGGTAGTGTAAATCACACCTTCCTGTCTAAAAGTCATTTGAATTTCATTTGAATTATATATTCATATAATGTGTATATTATGAATGTGTATGCTTAAGTTCCTATACTAACTTACAGAGAATGTCATTAGCTTTTTTCTTTTTTGTCTAGTGACTCCTCATCATCTTATTTACTACCTATAGATTGTCACGTCAGTCTTCAGAATTTTTTTCCATTTCTAGAACTTTAGCATACTGAGCCACAGAGTGTAAATACCATGTACTTATTGATGATGTATAAACTTAATGAATGCACCTTTCCTTTTCCCCCAAGCTCTAAAATAATCCTGTCCCGATCTGTCTGTCTGTCTATTCATCTGGTTCTTTCTCAGGTATCTCAGAGTTAGCACATTTACAACTGAGCACTTAGTCCTCTGCCAATAATTTTCCACAGAATCCTCCAAGTAAGTATGTGACAACTAACTACATCCTTATAATTGCTGAGGCCAAAGACTTGGAGGAAACAAGCTTCATCTCTGACACTCACACCCCACAAGCAATCCATCTTCTTGATAATACCATCAAAGGTCTCCAGACTGGCAAATGCCCATGACCTCTCCTGCCTGCACTCCCAACACTTCATCCTGCTTGTCCTTGGCAACTTAGTATTATCTCCACACAGCAACCAGCAGCAACCTGTTAAAGCGTGTCAGGTGCTACCACTCCCTCATCAAAACTAGTCTGTACTTGCAAATACATGACAACTGTCACATACTCTTGTAGGCTTTTCTTAACTATGTAAAACTGAAAAGTCTGCCAAGTTTCCTTAGACTCTTTAGTTTTTTAATGCTCTATAAGACCTATTACCACCTAATCACCTAGGTGATTTTATTTGTTTATGTTTGTTTTTTAATGCTCTATAAGACCTATTACCACCTAATCACCTAGGTGATTTTATTTGTTTATGTTTGTTTTAACTCAACTATCTTTTGCATTTAAAATAGTGCATAGCAGAAAAAGTTTACCCAGCGACTGTCAAATAAATGAACATTTATGAAGAATAATTAGAACTTGCAATGCATTAATGTTTAACAGAGACAGCTTTAAGGTACAGAGCTGTAATAATTGAAAATAAATTTTATATTCAAATTAAGTTATTATTCTAGCTTGTTTTGAATAGGGATGCACATAATTTAACTTTGTATTTGTCTATAATTTATTAGTAGGTAATCATGTTTTGATGATTCAAGATAACATTTTTCACTAAGCATATGGAAAATATTTATTTTAGTTACTCAGTTTATTTCCACGTATGATTAAAATAAGTAGTCAAAGATGATAAATTGAAAAGGTATAATGGAGACTCTTAGAAGAAAAACTAAATTTTACCAGTGAATTATTTCTGTTTGTTGCCTATCCTTGTCTCACTTCTATTTTTGAAAATGTCAGGAGCTTATCTCGTGATAAGTCATTGATTCAAGAGCATGGCACAGCCGCTCAAAACAGGGCTGATAAATGTTCTGAGTATCTTCCCATTCGCTTTCCTTTGATCTTTCCGCAAGGAAACTGAGCTTAGCAGTCCTCTTTTTTTCTAACATATGTTTTCTCTATATTATAACTCTCAAAAATTTTACCAAAGAATTCTAACATTAAACATTGAAGCATTCACTAATTCTCCAGGCTTGTTAATCATAGTACTTTTTTAAGGGGAGGCACTGGGGATCAAACTCACAACCTTGTGCCTGCCTGGCAGCGCTTGTGCTGCTGAGCTAACTCCCTGGCCCTGGTATTACTAATTGTAAAGACACTAGTCATCACCAGAGAAGAGTAGAGGAAAGTATAGAATAACAAACCAACAATTGTACTTCACTAATTTACTTAGAGATTTGGAGAATATTTAATTGTGGACACTGTTACTTTTAATGTTTTAAGTTTCACCAGACACTTGGCACATTCATTCTTTAATGTCATTATCTGTAAATTTGAAGTGGAATTTGCATTAGAATGACCTCTGACAGTGTTCAAAAAACCATGCATATGCCAATGACCCATGTCCCCTCTTTCCCTTGTTACTTTTCCTCTGTGTAATCCTTCCCTCCATTCTAGTCTCCTTGCCTCTTCTCATCTTTTACGAGGCAGGATGACCTGAAGACTTCTGAGATTTGTGTTCAGATAGACTTGAATTTTAAAATAAATCTAACAGTATATTTTTGTCCTTGTGCATAGCTCAGTATCTCTGACCCTTACAATAGTTTCCTACAAATGACTTAGAATTTCTCCTTTTTAAAGAGGAAGAAATTGGGGCACAGAGCTGAAATGATACAAGCATATGGTAGAACCAAGCTTTAAAACCAGATAGCACATAATGTATGCTTCACTTTTCAAAGTTTGATTTAATAAGTTTTTAAAACAAGATCCTAGCACACTGCCCCTGAGAGCTCTTACTCATCTGACTTCTGACTCACATAGGATTTTTAAGGACAGGGAAGTAATTTCAAAAGATACCTATTAGCACTTCCATTAGAAATAAAGAAGGGATCTTAAGTACCATATTTTATCTTTAAGATACATGTAGTAAAGATATGTGTGTTCATTTAAACAAAGGAATTAAATCTGTTTTTAAGCCTGTAATATTAAATTAAGGGCAAAAGGCAGAATCACAATTTTATATTTTAAAAAATCATATGATATTAGTCATCCCTCTGAAGCAAGTGAATGAACCTAAACTTTTCTGGGCATATAGGCAAGACCCAGTATCCATCATCACTTTCAAATGTAAATGTGAATTATATAAAACAGCTTATAGCTCTAGATTCCAAAGATGCAATGTGTATGTATTAATATAATCTATCTTGAATTAAATTTCTCACCCCAAATGGCAGATGTATTATGTTGCAAATATTTTTAATGTCATGAGAGACACAGTGAAGCACTGGTTTATGCCTACAAATTCGACTTATTTATGTTTGTATTTAAGCTTTACAAATGCTTATTTTACTATCTGAACAAGTTACTTTGGAGACTGATGCTTGAGTTTCCTTCAATCATGATTATACAATCACTCTATATTGTATGTGAAATGTACATTTGTTTAATGATTAGTGTTCTGTAAGTGAAAGTTATACTTTAGATCTTAGCAACCTTTAGATAGTACTAACCTGGAAAGTTTCATTATGCTGAGGTGTAAAACAAGTAATACATTTCTAGTATGTCTATTACACTTTATTTTTTGTATAAAATTCATTATATTTATTATTGTTATCTGAAATGGTTAAAAAGGGCTGTTAGTATTTTCCAAAGAGATAACCTCTTTAAAGTTTTTAAATATTTTTGAGATTTGTTTTATTATTCTCAATAATTTCACACTTTTTGAAGTATAATGTTACAATATCATAGACATGTGCACTGCAAAGTTATCAAATTAGGGTATTTGCTACATAAATAAGCTCAATATTTATCTTTTTGTTGTGAAAACTATTCATATTTTCTGCTCTATTTTAAACTTAAAATAATCGTTATTAACTATATTCATCTCACCATGTAACAGAACACCAGAATTTGTTTTTCTTGACTATTATCTAAGTGTAATTTTGCACATAGTCACTAATGTGTCTTTTATCTCCATCCACTGCTACCCCACAGGGGCCATTTCAATACCATCAGTTCTTGCATTTCAAATCCATCTGTCAAGTTCCAAAGCACATGCACCTGTTACATATGCAATGAGATACGATGTGTATAGAGATGTAAATATTGTATAGCAAATGAATGGTAAATATAGGATGAATATGATCTAGAAAAGTATGCATGAGAAACATTATAAATAATTATATGCTGTTATGTGCATTTCAGCAAATTCTGGCTATGATTTACATTTAAATGTACCATCTATCATGTAAGCATAGTTTTTGTAGTTAAGCTATGGTTATTAGTGCTTTCTGAAACATGAGATGCAATGATTCCCTGTTTAGAAGTATCTCACGGATAAATACGTTTTGGAAGATGCACTTAGGAAAAGTATATCTGAAATATATAAGATCCATGACTTCCAAAGTTTCAATACTTATACTTGTGAATGTTAGACTTCATAATTGGTTAATTATACATAATTATTTATTGAGATATCTGTTCACGGGTTTTATTAAGTGCTAATAATTATTGCCTCAGAAATAATTCCTATTCTCATATATTTTATCTTTTCCTGAGGAAGACAAATAGAGTAAACTAATTTTAGATTTAAAGACACGTAAACATTGCAAGGGAGGGCAAAGTAATTTGAGTGGTAAAAAAAGGTAGATAACTTTGTCTGTGGGTCAGGGAAATACCTTAGAGAAGTGATATCGATGCATGTCCTGGGCAGCACGTGAATGAATGGAATATAGGCAATGATGGATACTTTGAAGTTAGAAAGAAGAAGACGTGATTGATTGTCAAGGGTGAAGTTTGGGAAATGTGCGTGTGTGATGCCATTGCCCTCAGTAACTGAAGGCTCTGAGAATGGTATAATTTACTGTGTCTGTTTTATGGTACTTGATTTCTTCGTTTTTCATGGAGGCAAGTCGAGAGGCCAGTAGAAAGAACTGTATTGGAGACCTTTGGTGAGTCAGGCAAGCAGAGAAAATCAGTCATCTTTTGTTGGTGAAGATTTTTTTTTTTTTTTATTTAAGAGGAAAAAGAGAAAAACACAAAACAAACCAAAGCAGTGTAAGGGTACACGTAATACAGAACTACAAAAAAAAACAAAACAAAACAAAAAACAAACAAACAAAAAAACATAACAGTAAGAAAACACCTGTTAGTAGATTACATATTATCATCTTGAAAATAGTTCCTCAAATGAAGATTTTGAACTCAAGAGAATATTTATTTTGAAATTAAAATTGTAAGTTGATCCATCAGTCCATTAGAGGAGAGAAGAAAAACTGTAAACAATGGAATAAGTAAAAAAGGAAATAATTGACAACAGCAGCCTGGTGATTTGTAATGCTTCCAAGAAAAGCAAGTAATAGTTTGATTTCCAAGATAAATAAAGAAGACAGAGAGACAGGGAATGGGCGTCAGTCAGACAGGCAGGGAAAATGGAAAAAGTTGTACCAGAATGGCTTCACCATGAGAATTTCAGTCAAAAGATGAGATTAGTAGCATCATATTTATGAAGACGTACAGTCTTTAAATACTCCAAACATTTCTTGTATTGAGTATTGTAGTGGTCATTGCTGCTTTTAAATAAATGACCCCAAAAATCGTGATTTGAGGAAAAATCCAATCTGGAATTTGGCATTGCAATGCACTGTGGGAAATAAATCCAAATGTGCTGGAAAATACTTTGTGGCGCCAGATTTTTGGACGATGTACTGATACCCTTCTTCAGATCTATGTTCCTTCTTACACTGTCTGATCACATTATTGGGATGGCTTTCAAACGCTTCTTAATCTCTGCATGTGTTCAAAATGCTGTGCTACATACCATTGCTGGAACACATTTTGTAATTTCCATTCCACTAGTTTGGGTCAAATTTCTTTTTCCTACTGTTTATGTTCCAGCCTGTTCAAATTCCCATTACTTCGTAGGTCACATCATTTCATATGTCACATAATTTCTTATGTCACACCATTTCATATGTCATTGTATGCTACTTGTCTTATAAATGGATGTGTTCTTCATCTTAGTAACACTTGTATTTAGTATCCACCGTGTGATTTATGTGGTCTAGAATTCAATAATGCTTTTTTGCAAACTATTTCAGAAAATCAAAATAACAACTTTGTATTTATTTAATCTCATAATGCTGAGTAAAATGAGGCTTGTATTTAAATACCTATAACTAGTTTTCAGTTTTTTTCATGTATTTTTAAAATATATTGGTCCATAAGAAAACTGAAGTGAAAGAAAACTGATCTTCCTGTATAGTTTGCAAAACACTGATATACACAGATGATGTAAAAATGACCTTTTCAACATTATCATGGTTGGACACATCAAGTGCCTTAAAGTTGTAAAATAAATATACCCTGGATGTAAAATTAAAACATGGCATGGATTCTCTTTGATTTTATTCCAAAGACATCATTTACTTGATAAATAATGACTTTGAATGATTTGTGTTTTAAAATAGAAAACAAATTACTGCTAAAATTTAATTAAATTTTGGACCAATGAAAAATGAGAAAAACCTTTTTTTAAACATCCTGCTCCAGCAAAGTAAACTCGTTATACAAAAAAGAAATATAGCCCTTTAACAAATAAAAACTAAGTTGAGTGCATTATACATTTAATGGAAAGTGTGTTTCCTATTAAATCAAAATTAAATGAAGAAAGTGAATCACTGAAAACACATGATTTAAAAAAAATCTATTATCTTCTTTTGAAGTCCTGTAATGTTTACAATATTTAGGCTTTATTGGTCTTGTTCTCTACTGCTTTTTTCAATTTTATAATACTTAATGAGATAGACAATTCTTTTTAAGGAAGCAAGAGGCATTATGGTAACCATTGTTGATAACCTTGTACTCTGTTTTACGTCATGTGCTATGTCTATCCTTGGTTTTGACTGACATCTTTGTTTGCCATATTTCACTTTATTGTCTTCCAAAAAAGTAATAACAACTAAGGAGTAATAAAACCCAAAATGTGTAGATTTTGTTGTAAAAAAAGAGAGTAAAAAGTGCTCTAAAGGATACAACTGCAAGTGAGTTTAGGGGTGTTAAATAGCTGACCATATTAATGTTTTTGGTTGGATCATTGAACACAACTGTTTGAAGTCTCACTGTTTGAATGTCTACTTTGTATGCTTTGATACTGTGACGTGAGCAACTATCTCTAAGATAATAATGTGTAATCTATTAACTGGTGATTTCTTACTGTTTTTGTTTTTCTTTTTTTTTTTTTTTTTTTTGTAGTTCTATATTACTTGTACCCTTACAACGCTTTGTTTTGTTTTGTTTTGTTTCTCTTTTTACTTTAAGTAAAATTAAACAAAAATGTGTGAGCTTTAGATCATATTTCTATATAGTAAAGCTAGCAATAAAGTCTTAATTATATCCAAGCTAGATATAAAGATTTGAGTGTTACTCTGTTTTTCAAATCAGATAAGCAACTGCTTTGTGACTGGCTACTTTACTGAGCTTCCACGCCATTAAAAATCAAACATCACCTTACCATAAAATACATGAATACTTGGAGGGAAAATTGTAAATTTTAAAACAAATTGTACTTTGATACACAAGTTTAAATCAAATCATACTAAGAAAAGAGGAAATAAGTATTTTGTCTAATATAATTTCAGCATGATGATGTGAATCAAAACTTATCCAATTGTAGAAGACACTTAAAAATCATAATATATGCAGTTCAGCACAGTGGCTTGGCTGGTACAGAATGACCTACCCAGAAAGAAGAATTAGCACACTGAGCCAAAGATGCAGGGGCGTCAGAAGCAAGGCTCGGGGTTGATGTAACTAAATGTGTGGTGTCGTGGTGTGGAAGGAGCCAGCAGAATGAAGTGGCATATTTAGGACTGAGGGAGACTCCTGATGAACGTCTAAGACACTCAGAGTCTTTTCCTACATATTGCCAGTCACTTCTCACATCTCCCTTCAGAAAATCAAATACAACAACCAGGAGGAAAGTAGAATGAGTAAGAGAAAAGTTGAAGGGAATTCAGTAAAACTGAGAGCTCAGCTTTGGGAGCCTGTTCAGAAGTGCCACGGTTGGGAGCGAAGTGACATTAGGACCTGCTTAGGCTCTGCAAGGCCTGCAGGACTTGTCACCAATAACCTGCTTTGGTGTCAGGCAAGGTCCTGGTATTATCTCCCCTTGCATTTTGTGGAGATAACTCATCCTACTGAAGGAAAGCTGAAATACCACATATGTCATAGAGACCTGAGTAAATTAGCACATAGCTAACAAATTGAAATACAAATAAGTTAATGCAAAATTCTTAAATATGTTATATTGCACACGTATCATTTCAATAGATTTTTACATTGTAAAGAATGTACTAAAGATCATTTTTTCTGAATATGTGTATAATCTGTTTTTGCGAAAAAATATAGAGCAGCTTGAAGTAAATATAAACATTTGAGCACCTCTCTAGGATGCCCTTAATTCTTAGGAAGTACATGTATATTCACAAACACATACATGCACAGACTTTCTCTCTGTCTCTCTCTCTCTCTCTCTATCTCTCTCTCTCTCTCTCTCTCCCTCTTTTTCTTTTTTCCTCTAATTTAATCTTTACTGCCTACCAACCATGTATTACTTTAGTCAGTTCAGGCTGCTATAATAATATTACCACAGACTAAATGGCATGATAAAAAAAATTAGAAATTGATGTCTTACAGTTCTGCAGGGTAGAAAATCCAGGATTCAGTCACCAGTGGATTCAGTTTCCAGGTCTGGTGAATGCCCTGTTTCTGTTGTGAGCTAAGGCAGTTCTTTGACTCATTAGAAAAGGAAATTAAAAATAAAGCACATATTTACTGAAATAAGAGCTTTACTTGGAAAGTCAGAAGGAAGAAATGTTTCTGCTAGGCTTCTGGGCGGGCCACACGCAGGGTTCCAGGCCGGCCCACCTGCTAGGAGGCCAGCTTTCAAAGGAGGATGTGCACCAGGCTCTGGAAGAGCACTGTCTCGGTGTATCGCTGGCACCCACGTGGCTAAGGAATGGTTTTTCTCTCCAGGAGAGGACTGGCTCTTTCTGTGTGACCTAGACATGTGGTCTTTTGTCTTTCTTGGAATCCAGGTGATCATAGGTTTAGGGAAGCAGCTGGAAACTTCTGAGTGTAGCTCTGTGTGCCTGCACATTTCTTATTTTGATGTCCTTAAACTTAGAGAATGCTATCCTATAAATTCATCGCTAGTCAAATAGCTCCATAACAGATACCTTCTAAATCATCAACGTATCATCCATTATGGGGTTGAGAAACGATTTGACCCAAGATTTGTAGTAAACAGGGATACAAAATGAAGATTAAGATGCATTTGGCTTTTAGTTTAACACTGCACATTTATAGGCCTGAATAAAAGTCCTGGTTCATAAGAAAATTGTTTTTTAAGTCATCACTGTCCCCAAAGAACACCCAAGTCATGCTTTCACTGAATAGCATGTAAAGGCTCAGCACTCTGCCTTTTACCATCCTTATGGTGTCCTGAAAAAAGTCTTGATTCTGTCACTTCCTACAAAAACAATCATTTCCTTCTTATGTGCCCATAAATAAGACGGAGCTGGGGAAATCTGCACTCACTCTTTTCTGGGGAACTAATGTAATGCGTGAGGTTAATTCTTGTTATTAAGAAAATTTTCTTTTCACTAACCTTTGGCTCAATGTCATCAAATGTTCTTTTCCTTCAACTATTCTTTTTATTTTTTTTTCTTTCATTTTTACCGATACCAGGGATCTGCTTGCAAGGCAGATGCTTATGCCACTGAGCTAAATCCCCAGCCCCCTCAACTATTCTTTATTAACCAAGATTTTCACAAATTATCAGTGATTTAAGCAACATAGGAAAATAAATGTTCCATTATTTTATATTTTAAATTATCTAAACTTTAGAGAGATCTGAAACTGTAAGCTTTCAGCAAGTGGAGGTTTCTGGACCCAACTGATGCTCACTGAGATCTTATGCTTCCAGGAATGGAAGCTTAAATAATTTTAATTAGCCGACTCGTCAATTTAATACTTTGCTGAAAACTATGCAATGAAACATCTAATCTCTACGTATTCTTGAGTTACAAAATCATAAGTAATCTAAAATTCACATGTTCTTATACTGCATCTTTTTGCTGTGGAAATTATGCTATGTGCAGAGTTATATGAGAAAACTCGAAGTTTTGGAGTGAAATCGTTGTTTGAGGGTTATGTTACCCCTAGCGTTTGTCCCATGTGTTACCTTCAAGGCTAATTATCATAATTCTAGAATGTTGCTTTCATTGTTTCCTTTCTTCCTTTCTCCTTGCTCTTCTTCCTTTATTTCCTCCATCATATTTATATTTTCTGCCTCTGCATCCACAGGTTTACTGGATCATTGATTGAAAATTATTTAAAGTGGTATAAAGTGGTCTGAACATGTATAATCTATAGACTTTTTATTCTGCTCACCATTCTTAAATTATGATGATATAGTAACTATTTATACAACATTGACATTATGTTCCATATTATCAATATTCTAGAGAGATGTTTTAAATTATAGAGGAAGATGAGTACAGAGTATAAGGATGAACAAATACTAAGTCATAAGGAACTCAGTCAGCAGACATTGATTCTGCTGTGCTGGTGTGAGGTGTGGGAGTCCTAGAACCAAAGACCCATAGATACCAAAAGAAGACTCAGTGGAACTTTGCCAGCTGCTAAGCACTATAACAGACATTTGCAACACCGGCATGAAAACCAAATCCAAAAAAATTTTTCCTGCTTCTTAGATGTTCATACAAGTTTAACGAATAATCACATGTAAATATCAAGCATAAATTGTATAACTCAAGCTAAGAGACAGATCTGATTACTGTGCTGACTGAGCCCAGATAATAGTTTTCTTTTCTGCTGAAGAAATTGTATGTAACTTTAAAAATCTCTTCCAGTTATAAATAGTCTTGACACAGCAGAATTGTCTTGTGGTTATCCCTAATAGTAAAGGGCAATCTCCTAAAGTAGAAATTGTCTTCTCTAAGCGCCTCACATCGTTGGCCTTTCAGGCTTTTGCTGAAAGCAAAATGTTGCAAGGACACCTTTGGAAAGTTTAGAAATTAGTGCCAAGTTAAATTTATTACTCACTTAAGAGTTTCAAATGTCTGATCTTCTCAGGCTCAATACCATTAGTATATTATATTTTATTAGTGGATTTTCAAACCGCCTATCATCCAGTAATTTTCAGTCTCCTTTGATTTTCTGGAATTCAAGTGAGAAATAACAGATCAAAATCCACCACCACATAAACCTTAGGAAAGTCATGCTCATATATTTTCTTGCCAGAAGTTAGTTCTCTCTTAGATAAGCTTTTAATTTTCTACTTTTCTAGATAACAGATACTAGACTTGATAGTTGATATTAATTTGAAATAAATGAATGATTTGCTTCTACTCACTTGCAAACTTCTCATTGAAGTATCCTGTGGGGAAAAGAATGGATTAATTACTATCTGTACTTTCCTTGTTTCTTTCTAATCTGTATATATTTTAAAGCCTCTAAATGACAATAGTAGAATTGCTGTCTGTCTAACTCAGTCTATCATTTCTCAGTATTGATCAATGTACTACTGAATGCAGAGTTATTATTGCCTTCTCATAAACTTCTTTTAATAATTACTGGTTATAATCAGAATTCAATTGAATCAAGGATTTAACAGAATATCATGGCAGTACAATCTGCTACTAAACCTTTTTTGCTGATGGGAAAAATTTCAAAAAACATTCTAATATTATTCATGTAGTACCTTTACTGTAAGAGCTATTTTATATATATTTTTAAATCTTGAGATAGTAAGGCTACAAAAGATAAAAACATTAATAGTATTACCTATTGATCATAAACACAAAACATACTTTGTATTAAAGTGAAAAGAAAAAATAGATTTTTCAACATGTAAAGAATAAAGATATGCGTTTTATTTTACATTTCAATGAAGAATTTTGACATTTTATAAACATAATCTTTTCATAAAGCCGTTATATAAAAATGATGTCTTTAAATTAATGTCCCATGTGTGACAGCTTAAACATGTAAATGCAAGTTGTGACCTCAAGTATGATAAGTGCCTAAAAAATGATTACAGTAAAGAATGAATCATTATTAATATACTTCAAAATACTCTGCTTTGTTTCAAACACACTTATCCTACCTTTTTTACCCTTTCTAACGCAGTTCTGGACAATCTTTTTTTTTTTTTTTTTTTTTTTTTTTAGTGTCTTTTGTTGTAGTGCTGTGAATTTGTGAATGATTTAAATTGATTTTCCTGCACCTTTCTATTTCATTTTTTTCACTATATAAGGTTCTTGCAGGGTTAAAAACTAGATCCAGAAACAACTATCTGCATGAAATTCATTTTGTATTTTAGTAATTGTGTAACCTTGATATATTATTCAACAATTTTGAGTCAGTTTTTTCATCCATAAAATGGAGATAAAAACTATAGAGATTATTAAGCTATAGAGATAGTATGTTCACTAAATTATTTCATGAAACTAAAGTTCTTAGTAATGTCGTGAATCCATTAATTATTTAATTACGTTATTACAAGAAGCATCATTGTATATGTTTTATACTGTTATTTCTTTTTCACATAATAATTTTAAATATGGAAAAAAATAAAATAAATATTTTAATTATAGCTTAATAGTAGCCAATAAATTCATTTCTGAAGTAAGTATTGAAATCTCTATTGAAGTAGCAGCAAAGAGCATATATGATAAAGAAAGCGTTGAAATGGACCTATTATAGGACTTGTTAAAAGCCTATAGCTATTCCAGTAAGAAATTTCATGTCTATGGGAAAAGAGACAAAGCTACAAATCAGGATAGTTCTTTTTATCCTTATTTCCTAGCTTATGTATTCATATCACTTCTTTACATTTACCATTGCCTTGCTTTGGTTATAAATTCTACAATTTTCTTTTCTATATTTGAGTCAGTGCAATGAATGTACTTTTGAAAGCCACTACACAAATTCTATGGATGATTTTTTTTTTTCAAAATGGATTCCTATAAGGTACTGAAAAGAAAAGAAAAAAAAACTCATCTTACAAAGAAAAGGTTGTTGCTATCATGATAGTTACAATATTGCTATTATAAAGGTCAGAGACTGTTTCCAGACATAGTAAGAGTGGGCAGGAATTTTTATTAGCAAATGAAAAACATTGAAAATACTATGTGTATATTATCAAATCATAGTGTGATGAAACAAATCAATGACAAATGATGCCATAAGAGCTATGCAAACACATAGGAGTTAATCACTGCCCTCTTGAATAATCAGTGGGTCACAAAAGAAATGCAAGATGAAATTAAGTAGTTCCTACCGTCAAACAATGCCAATATGATATACTGCACCCTGTGAGACATAAAGAAAGCAGTCTTAAGAAGAAAGATTATAGTGATGAATATTTGTATTAGGAAAACAGTGAGTACAAATAACCTAAGTTTGAATGTCAAGGTCCTAGAAAAACAACAATTTAAAATCAAAACTAGTAAAGAAAGGAAATCATAAAGAACAGAGCAGAAATTAATGAATTTGAAACCTAAAAAAGAAATCATTGTATCAAAGAGTTGGCTCTTTGAAATAAATAATATAGGTAAACCATTAGCCAATCTTATTAAATAAGACTATCTCAGCCCATCCTATTAGAATTGAAATAGGCAAAGAGCATGAGTTATCGGAGATCAACCAGGAAGATATAAAAACCCCAAATAGTCCAATAATGGTAAATGAAATTGCAGAAGTAGTTAAAAAAGTCTATGAACTAAAAAAAGATCAGAGATTCCAGTGAATTCATTGATGAATTCTGCAACAACCTTACAGAAAATCTAACACCTATACCCTTCAAATTATTTAATAAAATCTAAAGGAAAACAATACTGCTGAAGCATTCCTAGGAACAAGCCTTACGTTGAATTCATTACCAGATAAGAACTCCATCATGACAGAAAGCCATACATCAATGTCTTTAATAAATATAGAGCAGAATTCTTCAATAATTTATTGGCAACCAAAATACAGCAAATAACACAAGAATGTCATACATCATGACTACGTAAAATTCATTCCATAGAAGCAAAATAGTAAAAGTAATACACTGCTTAAACAGAAGTAAGGACAAAAGCCTGGTCATCTCAATACATGCAGGAAAATATATTTGACAGACACTAAGATACATTGATGATGCAAACTCTGAGGAAAATAATTATACAAGGTCACTATCTCTATCTGATGAAAGGCATCTGATACAAATCAATTATCCAAATCATATAAGGTAAAGAGAAGGTGTAAACTTTCCCTCCAAGTCAGGAACAAGATAAAGATTCTTGCTATTACTGCTGCTTTTGAACTTAATTGTTGAAATGATAGCCATTATTTGGAGATGACATGACACTCTACTTAGAATACCCCCAAAACTTTCCCAAATACTCCTGAATTTACATCTCAATTCAGTAGAATGGCAGCATACAAAGTTAACACTCATAACAATAACATTCCAATGCACTATAATAAGTATACTGAAAGAAAAATTAGAGAAACAATGTCATTCATAACATAAACAAAAATTAAATCCTTAGACATTACCCTAACCGAGGATTGAAAGAGCTTTCACTGATTGAAAACTACAGTTGTCTGAAAAGAGATTGAAGAGACTATTACAGAAATGAAAATATATGCCTTGTTCCTGGAGAGGCAGAACCTAGATAGTCAAAATGGTCGTATTTCCAAAATTATGGTTTATGGAAATCTCAATCAAAATATTAATGCTATTCACCACAGCACTAGAAAAAAGAATCATAAGTTCATATGGGAACCTAAGGAGACTCAGTGTAGCAAAAGCAATTGTACGGCTTTTAAAAATATTAATTAATTAATTAATTTATTTGTTTATTTTTGGTACCAGGGTTCAAACTCATGACCCCATGCTTGCAGGGCAGACACTTACGCCACTGAGCTAAATCCCAGGCCATAGCAAAAGAAACTGTGAGTAATAAGGGCAATACAAGGAGTACCAAGTCACAGTGATAAAAACATCATTGTATGGTCAAAAGCATAGAAATGTGTATCAGTGGAATAGAATTAATAATATAGAACCAACTACAGGCTCACCATATGTTTAATAAAGGGGTCAAATGGTTTTGCCTTTTTAACAAATGGTGCTGGTAAACCTGGCTACCTACATATTGAAGATTAAACCCAGACCCATAGCTCTCATTATGCACTAAACAAAAATCACAATGGATCAAAGATCTAAGTATTAGCACAGAAATACTTAACCTGCTGTAAGACAAAATAGGTGACTCTTGAAGACATATCTTAGTCAAAGACATTCTGAGTAGAACTGCAGTTTCACAAGGCATAACACCAAGAATCAACATCAGGATCACAGCAAATGGAAAACTTTCTGCATAGCAGAAGAAGACTACCTTGGGAGAGACAATCTACAGAATGGGAAAAACTGTGTAACTCCAACTCTGCCTCAGACAAAGGACTAGTATGTAGAAGATATCAATAAATCAAAATATTAGACACCCAAAATTTAAAGATCCAACAAAATTAACACGTGACACAGAATATATCAGAAGAAAAAAAGTACAGATAACCAGTAAATATTTGAAAAGATGTTAGACATCATTGGCGTGGAAATTATAACAACACTGAGACTCTATCTCAGGAAAGAATGGCTCTCATCAAAAAATCAAACAGTAACAAATGCTAATGGGACTGAAAGGATAAAAGGCATTCCTTCATTATTTGTGGGAGTGTAGACTGGTACATATGCTACGCTAATCAGTATAGAGATACTCCACAGAGCTAAACATCTATTTGACTGAGCTATTTCCCTTCGAGGTATCTTCCCAAGGAATTCAGCTCAGTGCCATAAGCACCTGCCTGGCAAGCACAAGGTTTTGAGTCTGATCCCCAGAAAAATTTTTTTAAAAAAAACTAGATTAAAACAATTTAAAGACATCATATTACATAAGCAATACGCGTATCCATGTTTATATATATAATATATATATATATTATATATATTATATATATTATATATTATATATAATATATATATGCCCTTATTTATATGTATATTCATGTTTATAACATCACAATTCATAATAAATAAATTCTGGAAACTGTCTCTCTTCCCATTAACATATGAATGGATAAAGATAATACAGTCGTTATACACAATGGCATAATATTATTTCACAAAGAAGGGTTAACTTTTTGTAGAAGAGTGAACGTATATGACCATAATATTATGTAAAACTAATCAGTTGCACAATCTTAAACATTGCATGATATTCCTTATATGAGAAACCAAATATACAAATAAAGTACAATAAGGAAATCAGGAAAAATGTGCTATATGCTATTTTTATACCAAACGTTGAAGTCAAGATAAATTTGGAATGCCTTTCCTTCTTGTATTTTATATACCAACAATGCTTTAGATGGTCAGTATACATGAACTTCTGTTTGAGATGTGCATAAAAAGAAAAGAATGAGCCTATGAAGGGTATAGAGCATGATCTGACTCAGAAATCAAACTTTATTGGTGTGAGTGTAAAATTTTGAAAATCCTTATTCTAGAAAAAACCTACACTATCTTGACTAGTGCACAACTTAGTACTAAGAACAGGATAGGATGGAACATTAAATAATGTTACGTTTTAGGTGTCCATCGATGGATACAGAGGAAACATCGTAAGTTAGACAACTGAAAATCCAAATGATACAGATGTAAAATAAATTGTGTGTTTCTCATGGTAATTTGTAGTGTACAATAAGAATGAAATAAAGTTGCTTATATAAAGAAAGACAGCAAGAGATACATGGGTCACCATCAGGACTCTCCCATGGGTAGCTGGTGTGGGTCAGGAGAAGAAAAAGCCAGCCCCATTCCCTTGCACATAAAGGCTGCCATTGGGGCATCCTTGGCTATAACCAGTGTGGGCTGGGAAAACAAGCAGCCAGCTCCACCCATGCACATGCACCAGCTACCATCGGGAACCTTCTAAGGGTAGCCAGTGCCAGATTGGAGAAGAAGCAGCCAGGCCTGTCCCTTGAGCCCGATGGCCACCATTGGGGACCTATAGCCAGTATGGGAAGAACAACCAGCTAGTCATGCTTTAGAAACTCCATGCATGCGTGGAGTAGCCAGCCCCACACCCTAGGAATCTAGGTTAGGAGAAACACAGTTACCTGACCCATTCCCCTATACTGTGGATGGCATCCGGAGGATGGGTGAATGAGCTGAATGAATGAGCAGAAGGCAATAGGCCTACAGTCCACACAGAACACGTCCAGGATACACAGACAAGGAAAAGATGAAAGTCACACACCTGGAATTTCTGGAATGATGGCAACCCAAGTAAGGAAACTGCTTCCCGAGGCTGTAAAAAAATTTAATAAGAAATAATATCTCAAGTAAAAGAATAAAGGACAAACATAATGAAAACGTTGCTGTGTGTATATAAAAAGACAAAGTGAAAAAAAAATAAAATAAAGACGGATCATCGCAAAATGAAGGAAACCTAACAATAACAACAACAACAACAAAAAAAAAAAACCGAGACAGTGAGCCCAAAATGACTCAGCAAGCACAAGAATGCAGCCTTCCAAGTCATGAGCTTAGTGATTCATGTCTTTCAACCAACCTGGCCCCACTTCCTAAAATCACATTAAATGTGAACTCATCCATGAATTAATTCCCTGGTGAACACGGGACCCTCATTGTCCAATCACGGTCCAAACCTTCACATTTGCATACACGAGTCTTTTGCAGGCACATTGGATCAAACTACAGCAACTTTCTTTGTAAAACTTAAAATGCATCCTAAGCTTAACTGTAAACCATTAAACAAAATAACACGTAGAAAATCCAGAAGAATGTGAATTTGTTGATGGACTTTTATTTACAGCACTAAAAATATAATTTAAAACAAAGAACTGGTAAACTAGAATTTTAAAAATTAAAAATACGTCTTTACAATCACTCTCAATAGAGTGCAAAAATCAGCCACAGAGAGGAAGAAATTATTTGCAAAAGTTTTATCTGACAAATTATACATGATGTATGAGAGAAGTAAACCAAGAATCCTAAAATCTAGCAATGAGTAAAGAAATAACCCTATCAGAAAATGGGTTAAACACTATGGAAGAAACGCTAACTAAGGAGATACAAAATGAGATTCTATAGTGTGATTCCATATTCTGCAAGAGGCAATGCTAATGGAGGCTGAGGCGTATGTGGGGTAAATGGGTAGGACACAGAGGAGTTTTAGGGCAGCGACATGCTACACATTTGTCTAAATGCAAAAAATATCATAATACCAAGGGTTCACCCAAATGTAAATCACTGACTTGGACTGACTATTCTATGAGGTTGATCAAGTATAAAAATTACAGCATTTTGGTAAAGGATGCTCATAATGGAAAAAAGCCCCACACATGTTGGGGCTTCTGTACACAGAATATATTTGTGCCTTACATTTAATACTGCTGGGAAACTAAAACTGTCCCAGGGAATACATATAGTAAAAACTAGAGGTAAAGTAAACCAATACATTTCAGTCATTTGTGACTGATCTATAGACTTTACTTATCTGTGGGTTTACAATGGTAACGCTCAAATTTAATATGAATTTTGGAATCAACACTTGTTATAGCCTGTGGCAGAAATTTACTGCTTACCAAAAAATTAACAAGGCCAAAATTACCTATTTATCACCTCTATTCTCTTTTAGTTATATATATGCTCATTTGCTTATCCCCTAATGTGAAGGCTGTAATTCTAAATAAAATTCTATATAATTTACTGGGAATAATACTCATATTTACACAGGTAAGCAGCTTTAGTGTGTGGATGCATGTGTTTAAACACTTAATGTTGAAATTTATTTTCTTTTTGAATTGCAAAGGCAAAGTTCATACTGTCAAGATGTATTAGCAATATATATATATATATATATATATAATAGCATTTTATATGATATAAGAAACATATGCTAGTTTATGTCGATATGCTATTTTGATCTTCTATTTGACATTATTTTGGTTTATAAAGGAACATAACTGATGTAGTTAAATATTTCTTATTTCTTAAATAAGAAAATATAATTAAACTTTAAAATTAAATGTTTTAAAACTGACATTTCTGTAGTGGCTCAGTTTTATTCATAACAAAAATTCTTGCTATCCTATGCACTAAAACACATTCTAAATTTGTACAAAATATTTCACATAGGTCACTTTATATTTTTGTTATAATTATGGAGAGTACCTAATACATCTGGGAAATCTGAAGAAAATTTTCAGCTTCGCAACATTTTTTGCAAAAAAAGCCATTTAATGGAATTTTTTAAATGTAATTTTAAAAAAATTTCTTATTAATCAACTCTGAAGCATTGTTTCTTCTAGGTTAGTAATAATGCAAGAGGTTGTCAGTCAGTTATCCTGTACTGAGCATTCTGTATTTGAGTGCTCGTGTGTTTGTGTATTTATACCTCTAGATATGATGATTTATTTAGTTTATCTTTTTATTTATGATTAAACATACAGAAGAAAACTAAAAAAGCAATACAGACAACACAAAACCAAGTACAATAACAGTATGGGTTTACAAAGCAAGATGATAGGAATTTGACAATGGTTGTAATATTGTACATTGTTACCTTCAAGAGGCAGATTAGATTAACTGCTTCGATTAACAGACACAAACATGTAAAAGTGATCTAAACATCTGAGTATTAACTGTTCTTTTCTGATAATTAATACAAATAGTATAATCAGGTTAGCTATTATATATGTATATGTATATTTATATATATGTGAAACTTTAGAGATAAAATTATGTTTGAAAATTTAGAGATAAAATTTCACTTTAAAAATACCATTTACCTTGTCTAGTTTCTATTTCAAAATCAGTTTTCTTTGATGAAAAATAAACAATAATTAAGAGAATTTTGTGTTTTTTATGTAGGAATACTTATTTCTCCCATTTGTAGAAATAAATTATGATTGTGAAAATGCATACAGTAAGTGATGCGTTGATCATTAGTCTTTTTTTAACATATTGAAAAAGTAGAAAAGCAAAAGTCATTATGAAAAAACTTTTGAAGACGCCGCTGTTAGCAGAGAATCACATATGCTCTGTTAATGGCCATATTTTTTCTCTTTATACTGTGAACACCAGATAAGGTACTGCAAGAGCAGATAAGCTGAGGATTGTGGCTGATTAAATGTCTGAATCACTCTAATGTTTCATTTTTCACCTAAAAAGGCCATTGAAAGGACAGTCATGAATTTTTTTTTTTCAAATCACCACTTTAAAACATGTTCAAGTCAACAGGAATTTTAAAAATTCGTTATTATGAGTTTGTAATACAACCTACTGAATATGTAAATTTATTTCAGGAAAACATAAACTCAGCTTTGAAGATGTACAAATCTGAGAAAATACATATATTAGATTGTCCTTACAAGTATCCTGCTTTAAGGAAAAGCCACAGATTTTAAAAAGAGAAGTTTGTGAAAGAGTACTTATCTTATTAAAGAACTTCAAATTGTACTCTTTTGAGGGGACTACATGCACAACTACATTTTAAACTTCCACAAAATTGATTTTCTTATGTCTATTATATTACCTTTTGACATAGAATCTATTCTTGCTGTTGATTTTGTCCTTAATGTACTTATAGGTTCAGTAAGCAATGTGTAAACATCAGAGAATGTGGTTTCATAATATACTCGATGAACACACATCAAACTGTAGTTGAAGGATTACTGATCATGTAAATTATTTATATCCAAACTAGATGCCCCCTAAAATAATAAATATACTATAAAAAACAGCCTGAGTGTTAGGTTCCTCTGTTAGAGGAAGCAGAAAGCAATATGTAAAAGATCTAAATAAGTAAATAATATTGAGATAAAATAATGAACAACACTGAAATAAATCATGCTTATGTAATGGCTATAGGTATTCAAGGCCAATACTTAAAACTCAAATGAAATATCACATGTACCAGTGTAAATATATCTGCTCTGCAAACTCTTTTTCAAATTTTATCTTATGCATCATTCACTCAGAAATTATAAATATTTCATATCTTTAAAATTTTCATACATAATGCTTTCATACATAATGCTATACATAATGCTTTATGTATAGCATAACACAAATGAAAATTAATACCATTTTCTAGTGCTTACTGCTTACAATTCTTATTATTTTTTTGTACTGGGGATCGAATTCAAGATCTCACGCTTGCTACGGAGGCACATATGCCACTGAGCTAAATCCCCATCCTTGGTATGTTATTATTTTAATATAACATATTACAACTAAACATGTTATGTATAAATTCACAATTATTCATATCTCTTTGAAGAGAAAGAGTTTGAAATAAATATATTCATTTTTAAATTTTTAGTATATTTAAAATATTGCTTATGGTATAATAATTTTGATAATATCCTGCAGATTTATTGTGTTCTAAGCATTTTATATATTTTTCCAATTGTTTCTTCTTTAAAAATCATATGAAATTTTTAACTAAAATTAGAAATAAAATATATACATGTTCATTATACATTTCACTGGTACACTATACATGGTCAAGGAAAGGAAATACATTTTTTAAAAGATTAGTGGGTGAGTTTTTATCAACAAAGAGGGATAAGCGGTGGAGGGGAATTTTGTGTTGCAGGTGTTGTGAAAAGTCAAAAAATATTATGAAGGTTTGAGATGCTTTACTTGAACCATCACCCTCAATATGTTTATAACATATGTCAATAAAACTTTTATTGATTTTTTTTCTAATTTAGAAGTAGCATTTTTAGTGGCTGAGAATCGAATTTTGGAAAAAAATATAATATGTGCTTAAAGAATACAAAAATAATACATGTTGTATGTAATTTAATGTACCTTTAAAACATATGGCCTATTAGTAACATAATTACAGGGTTCGTGTAGGAGATTATTATCTCATGATATTCTGAAGTAAATTTTTCCTTGTCATGTCTGTTAATCTCAAATTTTCTCCTTCTGGAGTGTTGAAAAAGTCTTTTTCTTTTGTTGTGCATTGTCATACTTTTAATCAATTGTCTATTGAATTTTTATAAATGAAGCTAAATATTTGGACAGAAGAAATTCATTGTGTATTTTAAAAATAAAAAAGTGGTTGAATGTACATAACAGCATCATTATTGATAAGTATAAAACATTTTAAAATTAATTTAACTAACAATATTATAATTATAATGAGTCAAGTTTATGAAATATATCAAACAAAAGCTAATGGAAATTATGTATATTGTGTAATATTTCCCTGTTTTATACATAATGTTTTCCTCATAAATAGATGAATAAAGTTATTAATATTTGACTTATAGTTTGTTCTATTTTTCTCTTTATTTCAGGTGACACAATCGTCTACTGTTCATGATGTTAAACAAAAATTTCATAAAGCATGTAAGTCTCATCTGTAATTTAGAGTTTATGTTGATATCTTTTTTCCATTGGTTCAAATATATCTGTAAGAATAAATTAAATATGATGGTAAATTGTAATGCATAGAAAACATTTTGCAGAAACCTCAAAAATGGTTTTATATCTAATCTTGACAGTAATACAGTCTAAGCTAACTTATTTTTAAACTTCAATGTTCTACATTTCTATTTTTATGAAATATTTTCAATTCATATTTCAATTTTGTTTTTTCTAAAAGAAAAATTCATATGTATCAAAAGCATTAATTACTATTATTCTTTAAATTTAAATATATTTAACAAAAATTCTATTACATTTATACTGGACAGATTTATTACATGTGGGAATTTTCAACAATAAATAAAATTTTTATTTTTTAATTTTATTAATACAGAGTTTTTAGAATTTATTTGAAAGTGTTTATATTTTATATGATTAAACTACATTTTCATTTTTGTAGTTTTTCTGGAAGTTTATACCAATGGTTCAATGTAGCAAAAATATCTGACATGTGGATATCTCCCAAATACTCATGACCCAGCACACATGTAGATTTCACATTATAAACGTTCCTTATCTGAGGAGCGTATTTGAATATGCCTAAACCATTACATCATAATGACCTAAAGCACTGAAATTCATTCTTCCTATTGAACCTCTATCAACTTTTAATAAATTTGGATTTATTTGAATAATGTTTCTTTTGTAAACTTCTAATTCAATTCATTAAACTTAATTATGCTTGAGTGTAAAATAGACTAATTGTATTATTTTGTGAAAAATAAACAATGTTCATTGAATATTTTTATATAATATGTAATGTATAATAAATAATTCAGTGAATGTAGAGGTGTTATTATTAAAATATGAACAAAGAATATAAATAAAATTCTATAAAATTATGTACATAAAATATTTAAATAATCAGGACATGTAACATTTATAGTTATTTACAGGAAATCTATTTAGAACAAATAAGTGAAGCAAAAAACATATACAGGAAACAACAGAATTGTTTTAAGTATTATTATCCAGACCAAAGTTTTGAAGACGCTTAGTTTGAGTCAAATAAACTGAAATAGGTTAAAGATATGCAAAATTTGGATATGTTAAAAAAAATAAGTGTGCAAGCAAAGCATCATGCTAAGGAGGGAAAAGAGAGAAAAAGAAAAGATAAATAATGAGAAGAGAACTGAAAGTATTTTTATTATAGAATTAACATGTAAGAAAATGTGTACATTTAAAAGATAATGTGCTAGAAAACATATTATTTCTACCTTCTGAGAATGACAAATCAAAGTCCCATCTATGTCCTAAAGAGCATGTATCATCATCTTGTTGGAAAATTACTTTTGGTACTCATATAGAAAATTATGTAAAATCTTAAAACTATAAAGATACTGTTATACTTTTAAGTGATCCATGGTCTGTTTCTAGTAATTAGCAAGGTACAGGTAAGCAAAATGTAGAAACTGTAGAAATATTAAGTTACTTAACTAGGCAATTTAAAATTGTATACAAATACAGTTAATTTTAACTTTTATATTAAGATTTACTACTCTTATTCTCTTTTACAAACACAGCTTTAACCTTTTAAAGACTTCAACTATGACCTTTTCAACTTCTTGAAAATTACTATTATTTCAACAGTGTATCAACTACTTGAAAGCTAGAAATACTATTCCAGCATATGTACATTCATTACACAGTATTTCAAAATCTTATTGTAGTTTAGTATTTATAAAATTCAGAAACACAAAAACATTTTGGCTGTACTACAATATAGAAAATATTCAAAAGTTAATTCAGTTGTAAACAGTGTTTAGCGTATTAAAGTAAAAATCTTGAGAAGTATTGCAAACACTGAGCATCTGAAACATTTGGATAACAGAAATTTTTTAAAGAAATATGGTGATTATTATAAGACCTTAACTTTTCTTAACATATTTTAAATCAAATAGCATTGAATTCTTTTTCCGATGAGTAAACATTTGCAAAGGACAACAGTCATGTGCATATGAAACCACCACAATCAGGCTTTGTAAAGCTACTTATTTTCTGAGAGCAACTGATTTTTTTATTTGACATTTGTGACATTATTTTTTCAAGCCCTGGAGTTAGAATACACATTGTTAATCTTAGAAATAGGTATATAAAGAAATCAGTCTTATCGGAAAACTGTGTTCCCTAAAGGCAGAATTCCTCAGATTATCATATACCAATTGATACAATTGTTCCAATCCTATGAATGTTAACTATTTTGTTCTAAGAACTTATAGAATTTATAGTATAATCATCTTAGCTATCCTAAGTGTGTTTATAAAATTTTAGATATTTTTTCTTTTCCCTTTCTTTTCCTTTTTCCTCCTTTTCTGTGAGATATTATTTTTCTCTTTAAGCAGATTCTTATCCTTTCACTGTATTTATTGAGTTTGTGGCTGGTAGTTTCCTTTACACTGGCCATTCTTTCATTGCAATTTTAATTTGTGTTTCTCTAATGATGAATGATGCTGGACATTTTTTCATGTATATATTTGTCATTTGTATTTCTTCATCTGAGAACTGTGTATTCATTCCCGATGCCCACTTTTGAATTGGGTCTTTGAATTTGGGGTTCCATTTTTTTAAATTCTGTGTGCATTCTAGACAGAAGTCCTTTGTCTGCGGGAACATTCACTAAGATTTTTTTTCCCAATTTGTGGGTTTTCTTTTCTCTATGCTGTAGATTTCTTTCGACATGCAAAAACTTTAATGGGATGCAATCCCAGTTATTGACTGTATGAAATATTTCGTGTGTGGTTTGATTCTTTCTCATGAATTCTCTGCATATCCATTTGTATTCAAGAATTTTACCCACTTTGTCTTCCAAAGATTTAGTGTTTCTCTTTTAATATTTATGTTTTTGATTTTAATTTAGTACATGGTGATAGGCGAGGGTCTAGTTTTAGTTTTAGTTTTCAGCATATAGAGAGCTAATTTTTCCAACACTATTTATTGAAGAGACAATCTTTCTTTGAGTGGACACGTTTGGCCCCTTTATCAAAGATAAAGTGGCTGAGTTTGTTGGTAGTTGTTGTATCTTCAACCTATTCTACTGATATGCAGGCCTGTTTTTATTCCAGTACTATACTGATTTTATTACAATAGCTTTGTATTATAACTTCAAGTCAGGGATTGTGATGCCTCCTGCCTTGCTTTTGTTGCTTAGAATTGCCTTTGTTATTCTAGTTCTCTTCTGGTTCCAGTTGAATTTTAGGAGTGATTTCTTTAGATCTGTGAGGTATGCTAGTGGCATTTTGATGGGACTGCCTTAAATCTGTATAACAATTTTGGGAGATTGGCCGTTTTCACAATGTTTGTTCTTCCTATCCATGAACAAGTGATGTCTTTACATTTTCTGAGATCCTCTTTGATTTCTTTCTTCAGGGTTTTATAATTTTATCTGAGTAGATCTTTTATATCTGTTAGATTAATTCCTAAATATTGAATTTGTTGTATGCTATTATGAAGGGTGTGGCTTTTCGTATTTCTCTCTCAGTGGTTTTGTTGTTAGAGTGTAGGAATGCTATTTATTTTTGATGGTTGACTTTGTATCTAGCTACATTACTGAATTTATTTATTATACATAGGAGTCTTTCAATGGAGTTTTGGGAGTCTTCTATGTGGAGTATTATGTCATCTGCAAATAATGATGATTTAAATTCTTCTTTTCCTAATCTTACTCCTTTTATTTCTCTCTCTTGTCTAATTGCTCTGGTTAGCACTTCCAGCACTTAATTGAATAGGAGTGGTGATAATGGACATCCTTGTCTTGTTTCTGATTTTAGGGAAAAGGCTTACTATTATTGGCTGTTTAGCATGATACTGGCTGTTGGTTTGTCATAGAAGGCTTTAAACATATTGAGATAAAGATCATCTATTCCCAGTTTCTGTAATGGTTTTATCATAAATAAGTGTTGGACCTTATCAAAATCCTTTTTTTGCTTCCATAGAAATGATCATGTGGTTCTTATTTTTGGCTGTATTGATATGGTGGGTTACAATTAATGATTTGTATATGCTGAACAATACCTGAATTCCTGGGACGAATCCCATTTGGTCATGGTGTATAATCTTCTTGATGATTGGCTGAATTCTATTTCACAATATTTTATTGAGAATGTTTGCATCTATGTTCATTAGGAAGATTGGTCTGTAGTTCTCTATTTGGTTGGATCTTTCTCAGGTTTTCATATTAGAGTAACATTTGCTTCTAGGAATGAGTTAGGAAGAACTGTTTCCCTTTCAATTTCATTAAAGAGTTTGAGGAGTGTTTTCATTAAATGTTCTTTGAATTTATTGTAGAATTCTGCAGTAAATTCATCTGAACTTACTGGACCAGGGATTTTCTCTATTGATAGGTTGTAATTACACTTTTCATTTCATTAATTGAAATTGTGTTATTCAGCAGTTTTACATCTTCTTGACAAAGCATTAGTAATTCTTCCATTTCTAGGAATCTGTCTGTTTATTGTGTTATCAAGCCTATGAGAATAGAGATTTTTCAAAATAGGTATTGATGATCTTCTGTATTTCCACAGGGTCTGTAGTGATTTCTCCCTTTTCATTACTTATTGCATGAATTTGAGTTTTTTCTTCCTTTTTAAAATAAGATTGTCTAGAGGTTTGTCAATTTTATTTATTATTTCAAAGAACCAACTCTTTGATTCATTGATTCTTTGGATTGTTTCCTTAGTCTCTGTTGCACTGATTTCTTCTCTGACCTTTATAATTTCTTCCTATCATTTTGGTTTTGGGCTTGACTTGCTCTTCTTTTTCTAGATGCTTGAGATGTTGTATCAGGTTGTTTGTTTGCGCTTGCTCTGTTTACCTTATGTCGGAGTTCACCACAATAAACTTTTCCTCTGATGACTGCTTTCATCGCATCCCACAGGTTCTGGTAAGATGTATTTATATTTTCATTTGCTTGTAAATATTGTTTAATTTCTTCTTTAATTTCCTCTCTGACCCACTGATTGCTAAAGAGTGCATTATTCAATTTCAAAGTGTTTGTGAGGTTTTTACAGTTTCTTTTGTCATTAATTTCTAGTTTTATGGTGCTATTATCTGATAACCTTCATGGGATAATTTCCATACTTTTGTGTCTACTTCAGCGTGATCTGTGGGATGGTATATGATCTATTTTAGGGAACATTCTATGTACTGCACAGAAGAATGTATATTCTGATGTTGTTTGGTGGAACACTCTATATATGTCTACTTACTCCATTTTTAACAGGTGTGATTCAGTTCTGTTATTAATTGCTGATTTCTGTCTAGTTGATCTTTCTCTTTGTGTCAGTGGCATGTTAAGGTCTCTTGTTATAATGGTGTTATTGCTTATTTAAGTTTTCATTTCTCTTGTATAACTGGGTGCTTTTGAATTTGGTGCATATATATTTAAGATTGTTATTTATTCCTCTTGAAGTTTTCCCCTAAGTAGTATATAACGCCTTACTTATCTCTTTGGATCATTCTTGGTTTGAAGTTCACACTGATGGCAAACAGAAAAGCTACCCTTGGGTTTTTTTGGGAACCCTGTTGTATGGAGTATTGTTTTCCATCCTTTGACTTTTACTCTTTGAGTTTCTTTTTGGGTTAGATGTGTTGTCTGTATACAGTACATGGCTGAATGTTGTTTCTTGATCCATTCTGCCAGTCTGTTTCTATTAATTAGTGAATTGCAGCCATTTACATTAATGGTTATAATGTATATAAAATTATATATATATATATATATATATAACATATATATACATATATATAACACATATATAACACACACACACACACACACACACACACACATATATATATATATATATATATATATATATATATATATATATATGTTTACTTTTGCCATGTTATCTTTCTGCTGTTGATTCGTTACCTTTCTACTCTGTTTAACTGCTTGCCTTGCTTAATGGATTTTTCCTATAGAATGTTTTTCACTATTTGCGCGTTTGGTGTGGTGGTCGTGAAGTTCTTCAGATGTTGTTTATTATGGAAGTGTCTTATTTCTCCATCCATTTTGAAGGACAGTTTTGCAGGGTACATGAGTCCGGGTTGGAAGTCATTTTCCTTTAGGATATGTAATACTTCATATCATGCTTTTTTTGACTTTATTATTTGTGTTGAGAAGTCTGCTGTGTGTCTGGTAAGCTTTACATTATAGGTTATCCTTCTCTTCTCTCTAGTAGTTTTAATATTCTGTTCTTCTCCTGGATTACTGGGATGTTGATCATTATATGTCTTGGTGTATTTTTATTTTGGAGTTCTACATGGTTCACTGATCTGTATGTCAGTTTTCATTCTCATGTTGGGGAAAGTTTCAGCTATTATTTTCATAAATAGGCTTTTGAAATAATTTGTGTCATCACCTTCTTTTTCATTTATACCTATTAATCTTATGTTGTTTTTCTCTGCATCATCTTGCTGTTTTGCATCTTTGCAACTTGAATTTTTATTTCTTGCTTCCTTGTTGTTTTTAAAACACGTTTCCTGTTCACCAGCTGCAATCTTGTCTTTGAGGTCTGAAATTCTATCTTCACTTTTATTGAGGAAGTTTTGCCAACTTTTAATGAAATTTTTGATTTCCTGTATATCTCTTTGAATCTGCTTCATGCATTCTGTTTGTGTCTTATATTGTTCTTTCAGAGTTTTGCTCCCTTTGCATTGTTCCTCTAATGTTTAACTATGTATTATTTAGATGTGTTCAGCATTTTTTCGTTACATTTATCATTTCTTCTTTTACCTGGGAGACTATTTCTGATCTGAGTTCTTTTACGGCTTCTGGAGTTTTTCTTTACTTCAGTTGTTATCATTTCAGGCATTTCAGGTATATGGGTTATAGTTTCTTCTGTGTCCATGTCTCCTAGGCTTGCTTGGGTTGGGCTGGAATTTTGAGATTGCATTTTGCTCCTTCATTTTCATCTTTGTCGTATATTTTTGGTTTTGGAGCAGTGTTTCAAAGCTTCCCCCATGTGCTAGGAATTACCTGGTCCACTTTTAACTCCCAGAGCAGACTTCAGCCAACTGCTAGCTCCTTGGAGTTCATTGGGCCTGGCCCAGTTAGCACCCAGGATACCTCCCATGCATCCTCAGGTGACTTCTGAAGCGAGGAGTGAATTTCCAAGACTGTGCTCTGTGATGAGATTCAACCTGAATTCAGTGCCAGGGATTGAATTCAGACCCCTGATAGCTGCTTGGAGTTTCCTGGGTGTGGCCCAGTTCACAGTTCATTATTTCATTCAACCTATGTTTCCTATTCTTTATAAGAAGTGGAATTTTTTATTTCATTTAGAAAAACCTTTCCTTTACTCTGTAACTTTACTTCTCTTACAGAAAGATAAACACTTCCTTCCTCACATGATTCAAGTGTTTGTGTTATGGATATTCTTGTCTCTGTATCCATTGAGGATATCATTAAAGTCTAAATTTTTTCAGCATCTCCAAATACTTGCTTTATAACTGTTAACAGATTTTTCCTGCTTACAACTTACCCTTAGCAATTGATGAATTCTTTTCTCTATCCATCATTAACATTGATCTTTTATTTTTTACTTTTATTACTATAGTTTTGCAGTACACAATGATTAATTCATTGCAGTAAATACACACGTGTATGTAACACAATTCGTTTTATCTTCTCCACTGTTATTTTTCCATCATCAGATTTATTTGTCTCATAAAGCCTTATAATGTTAATTATCATTTATAGAGATCAAAACGCAGATGAATAGATCAAAAACATATAGAACACATAAGACAATGACACTATGTCTAGGTACTCTTCTAGATATCATCTGTGCTGGATCTCTCTTTCTCTCTCTGTCTCTGTCTCTTTCTCTCTCTCTGTCTCTGTCTCTTTCTCCTCCTACTGTCCTTTATTTCATGCTTTATTGAGTTTCGTGAGAGAAATCATGATAGTTTTTCCTTTTCTAGCATGTAAATAATATTAATAAGGATAATTTTTGTTTCATAAATTTAAACTGATATTAATCATTTACGCATCAGAGTGTAAAAGACTAAAATGAGGTACTGGTTTTTTTTCTAGAAGTTCCAAGAAAAAAGTGCTTTAGTCCTCTTATTCAGCACATTGCTAGGGAATACACAGCTCTTGGAGATCCCCTGTATTCTCTGCATGGCCTTCATTATCTTCGGATCAAATCTTGTTTCCCATCTTCCCTGTACTTTTTTATTTTATTTTATTTTATTTTTTGCATTCAGGGTCAAATTCGTGACTTCACACTTGCAAGTCAGGTGCCTATGCCACTGAGCTGAATCTCTGGCCTTTTCTTATACTTTGAATTTAACTTCTGGGTATTTATTCTACCTGCATAGATAAGGAAAAACATGCTGTTTTCATTTTATTTTCACAACCTTTTAACCATTTAACATGCCAGATTTATAAATCTGATTTAGAAATGGACATCTTATTATGTTGTGGACAATTCACAGTGGAAATAGTAATTTTACATATTTCCCTATGCAATAAAAGGGAGGATTACTGGTACCACTCATCTGAGATTTCCCATTGACTCTTCCAAGCATTAGATCATCTATGCCTTCTTAAATTATCTCAGAATTATACTCCAGGTCAAGATACATCTAAACAAGATTATCTATTCTCTCTGGAGTCTTAGGATGAGTTGCAACCCTTTGCTAGCCCCACCTGTCACTGTCCACAGTTAATAAATAGTGGCTGCTCTGGCAGTGGGAAGGTTTGGATCCAGTGACATTGACTTCCCAGCTGTTGTTGGAATATGATACTTGACTCTCTTACTTTATTTCTCTCACCACATTCTTGAGATTGACAGTTGGGGACAGAGCCCAGCAGTGCAAGCACCTATCTGGCAAGCACAAGGTTGTGAGTCTGATCTTCCATACCAAAAAATATATAAATAAATAAAACAAACAAGGGCCATTATTTCATTTACTATACATAGTTCCATACTCTTGTCTCTTTTTAAATAATCATTCAGTAAGTATATTATCATATTTGTACATGTGTATATCAATTTTTGGGTGAAAACAAGGATATAAAAATTTACTCTTATGTTTATTGTTGACTAGATACTATTATGTGCATTTAATATCAAATGCAAAATGGCTTAAATTTTGCATTTTTTGTCACTGCTATTTCAAAATAAAATTCCACAATTTATTTTCCAATTTTATTTTTCATTAGAACATGTTTGCAGTACATAATGATTATATTCTCTGTGGGGAATAAAAGTATTTACAGTGTTTTGAAACCAGGTTTAATTTTACTACAAGAGAAAATTCATTGCATTAAATATAGGTGTTTTAGTGAATGGAGAAATTTATTTTGTCTCATATGAAATGATCAGCATCAGTAAACTTTTCTGTTTTTAATATTTTGTCTTGATGGCTAGAAAGCATCTTCATCAGAGAGGAGTGTATTATCCTAGTTACAGGGATCATGTTAAATTGGATTCTATTTTGTTTATCTGTCTATATGTCTCTCCTCTGGTGGCACAGAGTTTACTTTGTAATACTGGCTTTTGATGATGATTGAAGACTGTTTCTAAAAGTAAATTCTCTTTACTTGTCTAAAAGCAGTTTGCGCTGTGCTTGGATTGATTCTTAACCAATTTCTCAATGCACTGGAACAATATTTGAATTATTTGTGACTGTTGGAAAACTGTGAGGATCTTGAAGTAATGGACTGTGTTCCACTGCAATATTCTTGATATGAGAAAAACATCAGCTTAGAGAATGAAAGTTCCAATTTAAGAACTAAAAAATAATCATATGATCAATATCGGTTTAATTTACTTTTTCAGGTCCCATGAGGACTTGACTCAGCAACTTTTCACAAATACTTATTTTAATCATGACATGATACCACCTCCTTATGTACATTAATAAAATTTAGTGTATTCACTGGAGTGATTTCAATCATAATATTTTGTTCTAGAACAATACTATGTATTGAAATAACTTCTAAGGTATCTTTTGCAAAAGTAAAAGTACATTTTAAAAAATGCAAAGATAAATTTCTTATATAATCAGATTCTTATCCTTTTCAGTAATCAATTTTGTATGTCACACCATGTTGTAAAATCTATAGTGTTTGTACACCCAAAATATCTTTGTAACATGTATTTCATTGTTATTTGGCAATAATTAAATGAACTAACAGCTGAAAAATTACCTAACATATTTTAAAAATAAATATTTTGCAAGCAGCAAGACTATGCATATCAGAGTTGTTAGAGATCTCGGGAGAAACAGAACCAACTGTGTGTGTGTGTGTGTGTGTGTGTGTGCGCGCACACACCTACATGTTTGGAGATAGAAACAGAGAGAGAAAGAGAGAGAGAGAGAGAGAGAGAGAGAGAGAGAACAACTGCAAATGCACCGTTGTTCTGTATCTGTGAATTCACAGTGACAAAATGTACAGTCAGTGTTAAAGATACTGATGCTATCTCTGTCTCTAATTTCATATAGCACCAACACATTTACACAAGAAAAACTACTATATGAGCAGGGATGTGTCATATTCTAACTAAACATAGTGGTTCACAACCGAGTGAAAACCTCAGCAGAAGTTAAAATACATCTGTGTGAAGCAGTGTTGTCATTCAATGTCGGCCATGTGAACAACTTTGAGGAACTTTGTTTTCTCCTTTATCATCATCCCAGGGCTGCAGTAGAATGATGCCATCACCTATGCTGATGGTCAAAGTCATCTCTCTCCTCCCAGCTCACACGGATCCATAGCATGTGTATTAATTATGGTTTTCCAGAGAAACAGCACTAACAGGATCTGAAGAGATAAATGAATACAGGAGATTTACTTTGATTGACAGTCTCATTGCATTATGCAATTTGAGAAGTCTCAAAATATGTAATCCTCATTCAATAAATAGAACCACAAGGAGTTGTAGCCCACAGCCTTAGAACCACCAAAGCCTTGAATGTAAATCATACTCTAAGCCTAAATAGTGAAGCTTTCAAGTGTCAGCACTGGAAAGGTGGAAAAGGTAGGTGTCCTGGTTCAAGATGAATAAATTTACTCTTGCTATGCCCTTTGTTTTGGCAGTCCCTTAACAGATCAGTAACTGGCTATCCACACTGGCAGGCGACAACTTTTTTACTGGGTCAGCAGACGCAAATGCTAATGTCTCCCAGAAGCATCATCACGACACAACCAGAAATAATGTTTCAGAAGCCATCTAGACATCCCTTAACACAGACAGACAAAACCAAACCTAAAGTGTTTGTCAGCCACCCCAAGATTCTGGGAAGATCTCTGGGTTTCTAGGCAGCAATTCATGAGGCAAATGAACTCATGATGGGCCTCATGCTCTTTTCTCTGACTTCTAGAGTTTGGAAAGAGTTCTCTTTAAACGAGAACTGTCATGATTTGCTATGCAGAAAGCCATGGACAATGTTAGTTGAAATTAATTCATCATTAATTTATCCAGGCTCCAAGTTGCCTGCTTAAGTTGTTCTGATATATGAATAATTCACATCATTTTAAGTTAAAGCAAAGAATCATTCTTGCTTTGTTTCTGATTTTAGAAAGAAGGTTCTCAGTTTTTTTCACTTAATATGATTTTGGCCATTGGCTTGTCATAAATGTCTTTTATCAGATTGAAGTCCTATCCTTTTAAACTTATTATATCATGAATGAATGTTAGGTTTTGTTCAAGCTTTTATCTGTGTATACTGATATGATCATGTAATTTTATTCATGCTTTGTGTGATGTATTTATTGATTTGTGTCTGTTGAACTATTTTTACATTCCTCTGATATAACACACCTCATCATAATGTATCATCTTTTTGACCATAAAATGTCCACTGTCACAACTCCTGTACAGTATAATATTTGAAACATTAACCTGAAAATCAGAAGTAAAAGCGCTATGTATAAGAAAGGACGAAAACAAATTATTCTGATGAGCATATGACATGATTCTTTATGTAGAAGACCCAAAGAATTTACCTCCAAAGATTTCTAAAGCAAATAACTAAATTCAACAATGTAGCAGAATAAGAAACCAATACATATATGCCAACAGTATACATGTACACAAATGCCATGCTTACTGAGAAAAAATTAGAAAAAAATACCGTTCCCAGAGTATCAAGAAACTAAATTCTTAGGAATGAACCCAACAAAGGAAGGGAAAGTTCTCTACAACAACAACAAAAAAACATAAACTCTGAAAAAGTATATTGGAGAGAATATCAGAAAATGGGAGAGCATCCCCTGTTTCCTTCACTACAGGAACCAATGTTATCAAAGTGTCCAGACTTCCAAAACTTACATGTTGATTTAAGGTAATTCCAAGCAGAATACCAGCAGCATTCCTCACAGAAACAGACCAGACAATCTTCAAATTCATATAGCAATAAAAGAGAACCCAGGAAAACAAAAGCATTTCTGGATAACTAACAAAGCAAGAGGCTTCACAATCACAAATTTCAAGTTATATAATAAAGCTATTGTATTAAAAACAGCAAAGTTCTAATAAAATAAACTGACCTATGCATCGGTGGAAGAAGATAGAGAAACTCTTCCAACACATGCAGATCCATGATCTTTGACGAAGGGGCCACAGATGTGTGCTGAAATGTAGTCCCTTTAGCAAATGTCAGTGGGAAAACTGGCTATCCTAATTTTGAGGACTGAATCTAGATTCATATCTGTCTCCATGTAGAAAACTAAATCAAAATGGATCAAAGACCCACCTAGTAAAACAGAAACACTTAACCTGCTGGAAGATAAGGTTAGTTAGACTCTTTAAGTCTTAGGCATAGTAAAGGACTTACTGAATGGATCTGCAATTACACAAGAAACAACATCAAGTGTCAACAAATGGGATTATGCCAAATCAAAAACTGCTGCACACTAAAGGGGACAACCAACAGAATACAAGGGTAACCTGCAGATGGAGAAAATTTTGCTAGTATCATTTCAAAGGACAAATATATACATATATATGTATATATTTGTCCTTTGAAATGTGTCCTTTGTGTATAAAATCTATGTATTTTAAAAATCTAGACCACTAAAAACCTTAAATGAAAGGCAACTGAAATGAACAGACACTTTTTCAAAGAATAAACACAAATTTCCCATAAATGGAAAAAATATAACATGCTGACCATTAGAGAAGTGCAAATTAAAACTACACTGAGTTTTTATCATACTCTAGAACCAATGGTGACCATCAAGAAATCTAACAAAAGCAAATGCTGGTGATGCCAGGGTGAAAACTGAGCTCTCCTGTGATGTTGGTGAGAATATAAACTAGGGCAGCCATTATGGAAATCAGTGTGGAATTTTCCAATAAATTAAAACCAGAAATTCTATTTAAGCCAGCAATTTCACCATTAGACATTTAACTTAAAGGTTAAAGACATAATATTACATCGACAGAAGCATATCAAGGTTCAGAGCAGCCCAATGCACAACAGGCAAAGCTTCAACGCAGACTAAACAAGTGAACTGATAAAGAAAATGCGGTGTCTATACATGGTGAAATAATACTCAGATAAAGGATGAGTGTGGGCCTTTTGCAGGAAAATGGAAGCACATTCTGTACATATTGTTAAAAGAAACAAATCCAACATACACTGTTACACACCAAATATTTCCCTTTTTATGAGAAATCCAAAGTATAAATCAACTGAGGGGAAAATAAAAGATAGATAAAAGGTAACAGGGAGAGAGATCTATTGTAGATGGGAAGGGGCACAGGGGACAAGAGAGGGTGAACATGGAGAGAGGGAAAGAAAAGGCATTAAGATGCACCAAGTGTGTGTGCCAAATAAGCACCATGAATGTAACTGTTTTTATTACAGATATGTACTATTAAATTAGAATTTAAAAGCCATCGTCATTCACACCACTCTAACACTAAAAAAGAAACAAGTCAAAATCATTCTCAGGCATTTAAAGATTGTAATTCCTTCTTCCTTTATTTTCTCTTACCAAGTGTCCTCTGCTGATGTTGATGGTTGGCACTGCACATCTGCTGGGCCATTTTCTTCTGTGACTCAGAGCCATCACTTCTGAGCCCAGGTCTGTGCATTAAATGACACTGGAAACTATTGGTGTTCTGTTCAGGACACAGCACTACTGTTTGTGTATGTGCACAAACAAGCCAGTGTGTTTGATGCCTTTTACCATGTTAGTTTTCCAATCTTAATTAAAATACATTCCTATCCTGTATATTCCTATTATTCACACAACATGTCATACAGTGGATTATGTTCCATGAATACAGCATTTATCATAGTTCATAAGTAATTTCTGACTCCAATATTATAATGAAATTGAAAGCCTTAGTTATCTATCTAAATATTCATCTCTATAAAGACAATAGCCTATATAATAATACTGATACAGATATATGATGTGATATATTATGCATATATAGAATATATATATCCTCAAAATAAGGATTATGCATCGGATTTTCACCTGTGATTTTGCTTCATTTTTTCCCATTTTACTTGTAAATACAAAATTGACAAAGGGAATTGCATCAAATTAAAACACTTCTGCACTGCATTGGAAATTGACAGTATCAAAGAACAATAGAATTATATGATTTAGTGGTTTGCTTTATGATCACTTATGCATTCCACAAATATGCATAGTGCATTGTGTGTAGAGGTAAAATACTTTCTTGTCTACAAGAATTAAGGATATTTATTTTCTTCTATGTACCTGGACACTGAGAAGAAAAGTGTTTTCTGGGAGAAGAAAAAATGTCCTCGATAGGTTATAACATTGTACAGTCTCTATTTTTTCTTTTTTGTCTAAAAAGTTATAGGCTGTCTGGGCCACCCCCAGGGACCCTCTCTTAATCCAGAGCACTGGGCAGCCAGATGTGAGAGTGTCCATGCACCACCCCAAGCCCCGGGAGAGTTTAAGATCATCACTCCCAGTGGTCAAGGACCCACTCAGCTTCCAGCCACCTAAACTCTTCTAGGTTTGTGGGAGGTTTTGTGGCCCAACTAGATTATGAGAAGTGACCTTCTTCAATCAGGGGAATTGAGGGCATGTGAAGTGAGTTTCAGAACATTGGTCCTTGCCCAGGGAATGCTTTGGACTATCATCCACAGTGGTTAGGTGCCCACCCAGCTTCCAGGAACACCTGAGGTGACACAAGAGGTCCTGTGGGCCTGACTGGACCATGTTCAGCTACCTCCATTCATCCCAGGAGCTGAAGGCATAGAAGATGATTTCCAGCACACCCAGGGGAAGCCTTGGAATAACACTTGAAACACAGAAATATAGAAAAAGGATAAAACAAAGATCAAAATGCCATCTCAAACCTCCAGCCCATCCCAAGAAAGCATAGGAGCTATGTACATAGAAGAAAATATATGCCATACACCTGAAATACCTGAAATAATAGCAACTAAAATAAAGAAGCAACACTGGGAAGCTTTAAAGGAATTCGAACTAGAAATAATCTCCCAGGTAAAGGCAGAAATTATAAAAGTAATGGAAGAGGTGCTAAACACATCTAAAGAAGACACAGTTAAAAAATTAGAGGAACAAAACAAAAAGAGAGAATCCCTGGATGAACAATATAAGAAACAAACAATACATGAAGCAAA
Source organism: Cavia porcellus (assembly GCF_034190915.1). Lineage (NCBI taxonomy): Eukaryota > Metazoa > Chordata > Mammalia > Rodentia > Caviidae > Cavia > Cavia porcellus. The sequence continues at coordinate 39,682,550 of NW_026947513.1, read as the reverse complement.
TTCAAAGATATATAAAAGAAATAAAAAATTCCTTTGAAAGTTGTCAAAACCACCTCAACAAAAGTGAAGACAGAATTTCAGACCTCAAAGACAAGATGGCAGCTAGTCAACAGTAAAGAAAAGATCTTTTAAAAACAACAAGGAATCAGGAAATAACAATTCAACAGCTGCAAGATGATGCAAAGAAAAACAACAAAGAGATAAATCAAAAAGAAGGGGATAACACAAATGATATCAAGTGGATATTTATAGAAGTAATAGCTGAAAATTTCCCAAACATGAGAACGGAAACTGACATTAAGATTAGTGAAGCATATAGAACACTGAATAGCCATAACCAAAATAGAACTACACCCAGACATATAATGATCACCATCCCATAAATCCAACATAAGAATAGAATATTAAAAGCTGCCAGAGAGAAAAGGCAGATCACCTATAAAGGAAAGCCTATCAGAATCACAGCAGACTTCTCAGCACAAACAATGAAGTCAAGAAGAGCATGGAGAGAAGTATTTCAGATCCTAAAGGAAAATGATTCCCAACCTATACTGCTGTACCCTGCAAAACTGTCCTTCAAAATCGAAGAAGAAATAAGATACTTCCATGACAAAGAACAGCTGAAGAACATAATGAACACCAAGTCAACCCTGCAAAAAATACTGAAACACAGTTTAGATACACTTAGGAAAAACCAGTAAGCAAAGCAGACAATTAAACAGAATAGAAAGATAAAGATGCAACAACAGAAAGATGACATGTCAATGATAAACCAATATATAACACTTAAAAACATTCATAAATGGTCTCAACTCATCAATTAAAAGTAACATACTGGCATAATGGATCAAGAAACAACATCCAACAATATGCTGTCAACAAGAAAACCATCTAACACAAAAGGAAACTCATAGACTGAAAGTCAAATGATGGAAAACAATACACCATGCAACAGGAAACCCCTTAACAAAGCGGGGTTAGCTATTCTGTTTGCCAACAATGTGAACTTCAAACCAAGAATGATCAGAAGAGATCAAGAAGGTCATTACATACTGATTAGGGGAAAACCTTGTAGAAGAGATTACAATCTTAAATATATATGCACCAAATTCCAGAGCACACAGTTATACAAATCAAGTATTTTTAGAAATGAAAAATAAAATAATCAATAGCACAATTATAACAAGAGACCTTAACAAACCATTGACACCAAGGGACAGATGAACCAGACAGAAAATCAGCAAAGAAATAACAGAACTGAATCACACCGGTGAACAAATGGACTTGATAGACATATACAGAGTTTTCCATCCAACAACATAAGAATATGCATTCTTCTCAGTAGTGCATGGGACATTCTCTAAAATAGACCATATAATAGCTCACAGAACATATCTAAATAAATGGAAAACAGTTGAAATTATTCCATGCATATTACTGGCTTATAGCACCTTGAAATGAGAAATTAATAATAAAAGAAACTGCAAATATCCCGCAAACATACGGAAATCATTCAATACACTCGAGTAATCAGTAGGTCACTGGGAAAATTAAAGAAGAAATTAAGCAATACCCAAAGCAAATGAAAAATACAAATAAAACTTACCAGAATCTGTAGGATGCAAAGAAAAACAGTCCACAGAGGAAAATTTATTGCACTGAGTTCCCACATGAGGAAAACAGAACAAATACAAATAAATAACCTGATGCTACACCTAAAACATCTAGAAAAAGAAGAGCAAGTCAGCCCAAACCCAAAGGAAAAGAGGAAATTATAAAAAATCAGAGCAGAAATTAATACAATAGAGACTAAGAAAACAATCCAAAGATTCAATGAATCAAAGAGTTGGTTCTTTGAAAGAATAAATAAAGTTGATGAGATCCTAGCCAACTTTATTTTAAAAAAGGAAGAAAAAGCTCAAATTCATGCAATAAGGAATGAAAAAGGCAAAATCAGTACAAATTCGGTAGGAACACAGAAGATCATCAAACCTGTTATAAAAACCTCTACTCTGATAGATTCGATAACACAGAAGAAATACACAGATACCTAGAAACATATGAAGTACCAAAGCTGGGTCAAAAGATATAAAGCTAACGAATAACCCAATTTCTATTAATGAAATTGAAAATGTAATTAAGTCCTTATCTACAAAGAAGAGCCTAGGCCCAGAGAGATTCACTGCAGAATTCTATAAGATATACAAAGAAGACTTAATGCCAACACTCCTCAAACTCTTCAATGAAATCAAAAGGGAAGCAGTCATCCTAAGTCATTCCTGGGAGCAAATATTCCTCTAGAACCTAAACCTGAGAAAGGCTCACCTTAAAAAGAGAACTACAGGCCAATATCCCTAATGAACCCAGATGCAAAAATCTTCAATATAATATTGGCAAACAGGATGTAGCAAATCATCAAGAAGAGTATACACCATGACCAAATGGGATTCATCTGAGGCATGCAGAGATGGTTCAACATATGTAAATCAATACATGTAATTTACCATATCAATAAAGCCAAAGTAAGAATCACATGATCATTTATACACATGCAGAAAAAGCTTTTGATAAGGTCCAACATTCATTTAGGTTAAGAACCTCACAGAAAATTGGAATAGATGGTCTTTACCTCAATATAATAAAGGCCATCTATGACAAACCAACAGCCAGCATCATGTTAAGTGGCAAAAAACTGAAGGTCTTTACCTTAAAATCATGCACAAGACAAGGATCTGTTTTATCACCACTCCTATTAACATACTATTGGAAATACTAGCCAGAGCAATTAGACAAGTGAGAGAAATAAAAGACATAAAGATAGGAAAAGAGGAACTTAAATTATTATTTGCAGATGAAATGGTACTCTAAATAGAAGACCCCCAAAATTCCATTGAAAGGCTCTTAGATATAATCAATAAATTCAGCAATAGCTGGATACAAAAGCAATACTCAAAAATCAATAGCATTTCTATGCACTAACAACAAAATCATTGACAGAGAAATAAGAGAAGCCACACCCTTCACACTAGCATCCAAAAAATGAAATATGTAGGAATTAATCTCATGAAAGAAGTAAAAGATTTATTAAGGGAAAATTGTAATGTCCTGAAAAAATAAATTGAAGAGGATTTCAGAAAATGAAAATACATGTGTTGCTCATAGTTAAGAAGAATAAATATTGTGAAAATGTCCCTTCTCCCAAAACTGTTATACAGATTCAATGCGATTCCAATAAAAATACCATCAACATACCTCATAGATATAGAGAAATAAATCCTAAAATTCATCTGGAATAAGAATCGACCTAAAATAGCAAAGACAATTCTAAGCAGCAAAGGCAAGGCACGAGGCATCACAATCCTTGACTTGAAGTTATACTGCAAAGCAACTGTTGTAAAATCAACACGATATTGAAATAAAAACAGATCTGAAGATCAGTGGACTAGATTAGAAGACTAAACCACACTACAAACACAATCAACCATCTTATCTTTAATAAAGGGGCCAAACATGTTCACTGGAAGACCAACAGCCACTTTAATAAATGGTGCTGGAAAAATTGGCTCTGCATATACCAAAAACTAAAACTAGACCCATGCCTATCACCATGTACTAAACTAAAATCTAAATGGAGCAAAGATCTGAATATTAAAACAGAAATAATAAATCTGTTGGAAGACAAATTGGGGAAAAACCTTGAAGACATAGGGGTAAGTAGAGAATTCATGATCAGGAATGCAACCTCACGGGAAATATGTCCCAGAATCACCATAACTTATATAAAAGTTTCTGCACATCAAAAGAAATCTCCAGCATAGTGAGTAGAAAACCCACAAAGTGGGAAAATGTCCTAGTGAACTGTCCCTCAAACTAAGGACTTCTGTTTAAAATATATAAAGACTTTTTTTAAAAAATCAGATCCCCAAAATTCAAATATCCAATTTAAAAATGGGTATCTGAGATGAATACACAGTTCTCAGATGAAGAAAAAAATGGCAAATAAATATATGATAAAACGTTCATCTTCATTGGTCATTAGAGAAATGCAAATTAAAACAACACTGAGATTCCATCTCACTCCAGAAAGAATGGCCAGGATCAAGAAAACTACCAACAACAAATGCTGGAGAGGCTGTGGGGAAAAAGGAACTGTCCTGCACTGTTGGTAGGAGTGTAGCCTGGTGTAACCATTTTGGAGGTCAGTCTGGAGATTCCTCATAAAGCTGGTTTGGAAGTCCCATTTGATCCAGCCATTCTGCTTCTAGGCATATTTCCAGAAGAACTGAAAACATCATACCATCGTGCTATATGTGCACCCATGATTATACCAGCATAATTTGTAATAGCCAGATCTTGGAAACAACCTAAGTGCCCATCAACTGAGGAATGGAGAAAAATGTTGTGATATTTTTATACAATGGAGTACTACTCAGCTACAATAAGATCACACTTAAATATTTATAAATAAATGGACACAACTTGAGACCGTACTCATAAGCAAAATAAATCAAACTCACATGTATAAATACCATATAGACTCTCTAGTGTAAGAAATGGTAAGAATACATAAAAGTATATTGTAATCGTGATTCCCCATTATATTACTTTGAAGCCTTACAAAGTTTTCAATCATTTACTGGAATGGTTTTATCCTGGGTTACTTGATTTTATTGTCTATGATGGTATAAACAGCTATTTTGAAGAAAACAAGACATTATAATAGCCAGTGCTGATTCAATATCATCTTGTTTTGAAGTCCTACCATGCTTTTGTTCTTCTATCTCCATCAGTTCTATTGTGTTTTATCTTATTGGATTTTATTATGTGTGATAGTATAAACAAAATTTTTTATGGACAAAGAGATAATATAGTAACCATTTTTCATTTTCTGTTATTTGCTTCTGAATGCCCTGTAATAATTTGATTCTCTTAAGTGGTTTTATACTATTTTGTTATGTTTGATACTAAAATGTATGAATGTATACTCAAATATTTCAAGGAAAGAGACACTACGGTAGCTACTGTTATGTCGGGTTGTCTTGTGGTGAAATACCATGTTGTTTAAATTGTTCTGTTCTGATCTGTTTTGTTATGTTCTCTTTTATCTTTATCTTTTTAAAATAAAAATTTATAATAGATGTTAATTGCCTCAAACATTAAAACAACTAAAAAGACTCATTAAGCAAAATACACTATCCTGACTTGAAATATTACTTGAAAAATTTTTGACAAAATAACATTTTCTTTATAGTAACATGAAATACAATGAATAAAATTTCCTTTTGGTAGAAAACTAAATTTGCTTAGCATGTCTTAGGTAAATGTGGATGAAAAGTGTATGTGTGTGCATATATGCATGCATATTTTTCTTAGTGTCAGTAAATAAAAATCCAATTATTGGGTGATTTAGGAATGATGTAAGAAATGTTTCTTGATTTATTTTGTTAAGCAAAAACTGCATTTGATTTTTAATATTTTTAAACAATTATATTGTTTGCTTTATACTGAAAAACAGTAACTAGAACTTCATAAATAGAATAATGATAACAGTAAGATATGGGTTTTGCAATTGTTCATGTATATTTTGTGGAGACGTTGTATGGTTTTATAATACTAAGTTCACAAGTTGAATGCTATACTACGTGAACACATGAAGATGTAGATTATTAATAAATATTCTTATTACAGTATTCAACTTTACCTGAGTCAGTTTGGCAGATAAGCGCAAGATTCTTAACTATTTTATCCTTATCTTTGTTAATTTCAGCAATAGCACATCTTCCTTACTGTTATTTACTTTACATTTTTACTTTATTCCAGAGATGTAAAACTCTTTAATTTTATATGTTGTTCATCTCTTAGGAATCCTTTAACTGCTTGTATATTAACTATGATTATTACTTTTTTCTTATTGATTATTTTTTCTTATCTCTATTTCATATTACACATAAATTTTAAATCAGATTTTTTGAAAGATATAATTCAAAGATATATGTCATGTGTTAGTTGTATTCTTAAAACTAAAAGTTTTTTCCAATAAATAAATGTTTCACAAATAAATGTTATACCCTAATGACTTCTTATATATTTGACCATTATGCTTTGTCTCACTTATGTCATAGTATTGTAATAGACATATTTATCATTTCTAATAATTATTTTTTGTTGCTTAATAAATAAGAGGTAAGTTTCAGAGAAATAAATTTCCCCTAGATAACAAGACAACAGGCAGGTAATATTCTATGATTTAACCATAGATCATCCTTACCTATGGACTTGGCACTCAACCAGTAACAAAACAGTCTTGGAGAGGAAAATAATTCATCACAAATAACTAGTCTTATGTTTAGTGAAAATCATGATGCATATATAATTTCTCCAAAATATGATTTGAAAATACCATGTATTGATTGAAATCTCATAAAATCACCCATTTCTCTGTGTAAGGCAATCTTTTAATCACTGTGTGTTGAGTGGTGATCAAAATTATCACAGGTACCTCTTCTTAGGGACAATGGTAAGGAAAATGCATGGTAAATAGATTCATAGATACCTAAACTAACTGTACAGAGGGGAGAATAAAAACAGGATCATAAGGAAAACAACAACAACAACAAAAAAAAAAAAAAAACTCTGTGCTGTGCAGCTAGGACCTGATCCCTTTGGAAGTACCAGGGGAGTTCTCTCTGAGTAATCAGCAAGGTAAAGAGTAGAAATGGAGGGTAACAAGAGCTATGGTAACCACTTTGCAAGATGGAGAAAGGCTAGGGAAATAAAGTAGTCCTAACTGCCATGGTTGAATTCAGACAGGGACCATAGAATAAAGCTTATGCAGAGAAAAAATTTGGAGAAATGAGGAATTTATCGTAGTGATTATGGTAGGATTATTTCTGGCAAGTCATTCTTGATCTGAAGAATATTTACTTTCCTTTTCATATTTTAGCACATATTCATAATATGGAAATTACTTTTATTGTAACATTTTCATAAAAATATTTGAGAGAAGATGTTAGTATATGTAAGCAGAAATAAAAGTGATTACCAGAAAGAAGGTGCTGATTTTTCTTTTGGGAGTTATTTGTTGGCTAGCATAAGGCTCTGCAAAAGAGGCACATGGCAACGACCACACTTGAATGGATGTAGGCTCTAAAGAGGGGGAAAATCAGGGAGCCAGGGATTCAGCTCAGCAGCTTAGTGCCTCCCTGGCAAGTATAAGGTCATGAGTTTGATTCCAGGTACCACAACTAATGAAAATCAAAATAACATTAAGAAGCAAACATTGATATGGAATTTTAATGGCAGAAAAAATATTCTGAGATAAAATTATCAGGTATTAAGGTGAAAAGACAAGAGCATAATATGTGCAAGAAGACAAGTTAACTATCTTAGTTACTTTTTACTCATTACCGAGACAAAATATCTGATTTCCAAAATTGGGAAAGGAAACATTTATTTCTTAAATTTTTTGAAGGTTTTAGTCCATACTCTCCCTTTGCTCCAAGGCAGGATGGCATGGCGGGGCTCCAATACATGGGACCTGCAAACAGCAAGGTGGAAACTGGCAGGAAGGAAGACATACCATCCTGCCATTACATTTTATGTCCGCCCCACCCCTATATGGGTGTAGTACTAAAACCATTAATTCATGCTGGACAATGAACCAATCACAAATGCACAATGCAAATGCATGAGGCCTGAGGCCACTGTCATATACCATGACATTATACCCCTGGCCCCCATATTTATGCAATTCCTTTATCCAAAGACAATGAGTCCATCTCTAAGAGTTGCCAAAGTCCTAACAGTTTCAACACTGCTGAGAAGTCTAAGTCTCAAGTCTCTTCTGATATCTATGGCAAACTCCTAACTGTAACATCCTGTACAAATGAAACAGGGTTAAACATATCTGAAATGCAAAGGCACAATGTAAACATTACCATTCCAAAAGTTACAAACAGGGGAATATAAAGCACTGCAAGCAAAACAATTCAATATCGAGCAGGATGAACATTAAATCCTAGAGTTTTATGTTCTGCATTTGAAGCAATCGGGTTGCAAGCTCCAAAAGGCTTGGTTGATTCCAACGCCAAGGCACTTCCAAAGATTTCAGCTTTGGCAGCTTCTCTGTTAAACCCTCTCTGCACACTTTTTGCAGCTTTCCTTGGATTATCCACATTTCTGGCTTTTCCAAACTTTGGGGTTCTCCAGTGCATATTTGCCTTCACTTTATATCTTTACAAAATGCCCTCTCAGGGGCACACTGATTGGCCTCCCAGGCCCTTTTCAATCAAGGTGGAAGTCATCTTACCCTCAGAATTTGTGCATTTTCATTGCACCTAAAATCAGCACCATGTGGATGCTTCCAAGGTTTGCTGCCAGCTGCAGGAGTAGCCAGGCTTTTTTCTCTCTTGGCTGTAGGGCTCACTGGGCTCTGTGAACCTGATTGTGAAAAAAGCTTCTCTGTGTTGCTGCCATTCTGGAACCTCATGAGGCCTCCATTGCTATTTTGAAGCATAGTGCTCTGCAACATTTTCCTATGAGCAAAGTTTTTCACTTTTGCAGTTTTGAGGCTGTAAGGGATGTAGATCTGCTGCTTCTTGGGATACCCTCTGGCCATCTTTCTTATTGCTCCATGTTTTTTCTCAGCTCTCAAAGTCTCAGCTCTGTCTTTGCAATTCACAGCTTTACTAGAGTTTTTCTTCTCCACAAACTCACAGAACTTTAAATTATTCTGCTGGGCTCTTTTCTCTTGATTTGCAACATAAGATTCGCCAGAATCCCCCAACAATAGCCATGCCACAGCTTCAACATTTGCCTGCCTTGAAATTTCCTTTGCCAGATTAATCAGTTCATCATCCTTAATCTTAGTCTCAGGCAAAGTCTTTGGGCATGAGCAAAATGCAGACGAACTTTGTGCCAAGCTCTAACACACATCATAGGGAGTCCAACAACCAATGCAGTTCTTCTTCCCAGCAGAAAACTCCTAAACCTTGTCTTTAACATCAGGCTTTCTCTCAGCCTTTTGATCTCCTGAGCTCTGACCAGAATCTCCTCTACAGAACACCTTAAGTTGCTCTAGCTTTATGCATCCAGGCAATGTGTCTGAAACTTTCCAAACTCTGCCCACATGTCATTTCTAATACCTCTTGAAAAATATGGTCAGGTATAATCACAGCAACAACCCCACTCCTGGTACCAAATTCTGTCTTAGTTACTTTTTACTTTTCACTGAGACAAAATACCTCATGTCCAAAGTTGAGAAAGGAAAGGTTTATTTCTTACAGTTTTTGAAAGTTTTAGTCCATATTCAGTTGGCTCCAATGCAGGGTGGCATGGCAGGGCCGCAGTTCATGGTGACAGCAAATAGCAAGGTGGAAACTGGTAAGAGAGAGAAACATACCTTCTTCCTGCCATTATATTATATATTAGCTCCTCCCCTAGTGGGTATGGCACTGACACCATCAATCCAAGTGCTAGACAATAAACCAATTACAAATACACAATGCAAACACATGAGGCCTGGGGGTCACTGACATAAACCATGACATTAACATTAGTAAATTTCTGCGCTATGCACTTTCCATTAAAAATAGAGAGCACATTTTTAGAGCAGTTGTTTGAAGCAAGGAGTGCTCCTCACACATAGGGTGGCACACAAGTGAGTTTCTCATGAGTGACAAAAATTGGGGGAAGACAATTAAAAGAAGTTTTATATTAAATAAAAAAGGTAATTTTAAAGTAAAATTTGATGATGTAATATGTTATGCAGTGACAAACCCTGCATATCTGGAAACATCAGAGAATCCCTGGACAAGTGGATAGTGAGGTTAGATTAGTGGTTTTAAACAAAGAAGCTTAGTAAGTGCCACTGTGCTAATGGATGCTCAGGGAAGTTTGTTAGCTGGTCATGTTTAATGTGAATGGAGTGCAGGTGTGATGCTCAGGGCTGCATGGTGCTTCCTTACAAGTTGGTGAGTAATCAGATAAATAGACAGCTTTCATTTTAATTAGTGAAGATAATTGGTTTAGTCTCTATATATTTCTTTCTATTTCCCACAATTTTTATTTTGCACCTTGCATAGCACTGTATTGTGTATTTGTTGTTCTATACCTCTTTCTTTCATCCTCTTCACAATTTGGGGTTTTTGTTTATACAGCTTTGAAATTGTGTTTTTAGAACCATATCTTTATTTTCACACCAAAGCCTTGCTCCACAGTTGCTGATTATGCAGTGTGATAGCAGCCTGTCACTCTGATGAGAGTGCTTTGGAGGAGCACACTTTCTAGCTGATCAGCAAAACCATACTTTTTATTGGTACTGATTCTCATTAAATTTAAGTTGCCTTTGAGTATGAAAGAATTACTCCGATTTTTTAGGATACATATACATTATCATATATTTTATATTATTTATATTGTATATTATCATATACATTATCATATATTTCATAGTTGAAACATTAATGTCTTCTTGGCACCCTTGTTTTGAAGGTTGATAATTACCTATGTGGCATTTGGAAGACTGCAAAGAAATAGTTTTCTTACAAGGAAAAAAAAGATTGGCTTATTTCTAGTGAAGCTTTACACTGAATGAACTATTTGTAACAAAATAACTAATTCACCAGTATTCTATCAACAAAAAATGTTTTTTAATTAATTAAGTTTATTGGTATATTATAGGTATACACAATGATCACATTCATCACTGGGAATTTGTACTGTACATGATATATCATGAATCATTCTGTTTTACCATTACTCTAAGATACCTTCAATTTCTCTTACTGTCTTATTTACAAAAGCTTTGTTTCCATTTTTTCTTCTTTTCTCATTTTCTTTTCTTTTCTCTTCCTATCCTAGTCCTTCTCCCTAGTCACCATCCCATTTGAACATTTTCTTCCTATTTCCTGATATCTATTATATATTTTGGTCTTTATTTATACTTTTAGTTTCTTGCACCAGAGAAACCAAAGAACTATTTACACACATATTTCCGATGAATTTCACTTATGGTTGCAACGTGAATCCATTTACCTATAAATGTATCAGGTTTATCTTTCGTTATACATGAGTAGTAGCCCATTATATTAAAAAAATCCCCACATCTTCTTTATCTCATCAGTTGATGGACATTTGGGGTGCTTTCTAGACTTATTAATTACAAATTCTGCCATTATAAAGATGTATATGCATATAATATTGTGGCATGATGCTTTCAATTCTTTTGGGAAGATACAAAGACATGGAATACCTGGGTTGAACAGAGCCTCTAGTTTTACTTTTTTGAGGAATCTTCACACTGATTTTCAAACTGCGTACACCAGTCTTCACTTCAACCAACAGTGGAGTGGGGTTCCTTTTATCCATCATTTGTTATTGGGTGATTATAAAAGTAATTCACAACAACAAAGGCAAAGTGGAAAACCTCACAATCCCGGGCTTGAAATTATACTACAAAGTTACTCTGACATAAATAGCATTGTATTTGGGAAAAAAGGTACTGAGGATCAATGCAATAGATTAGAAGTTGCAGAAACAACTTCAGACAGACTCACCCATCTTATCTTTGACAAAGGGGACCAACTTCTTCACTAGCAGACAGAAAACCTCTTCCATAAATGTTTCTGGAAACATTTTTCCACACGCTAAAGATTAAAACTAGACCTATATCTTTCATCATTCGCTAAACTAAATTTGAGATGAATTAAAAATCTAAATATTAGGACAGAAACACTAAATTTGTTGGAAGACAGAATAGACAGAACTCAAAGATTTTGGTGCAAACACTTATCAACAAGATCCTGATCTCAAAGGAACTATCATGAGAATCTATAACAGGAACTATTATAAAGAATCAGCTCATCTTACTAAAAAACTTCTGCACAGCAAGAGAAAACACGAACAGAATGAAGAGACAACCCACAGGGTGGGGAAAATTTGCCATCTCTCTAGACAAAGGCTAATACATACAATTTACAAAGAACTCAAAAATAAATCGGATTCCTCCCAATTTTAAGACCTAATCCAAAACTTGTTATTTGAATCCAAAACATTTGAGATGAAAAATTAAAAACAGCAAATAAATATGTGAGAAAATGTTCAAGCAATTGTCATCTGAGACATGGAAATTAAAACAGATCTGAGATTCCATCTCACTCCAGAAAAAAATAGCAATTATCAAAGAATCGACCAAAAAGTCAATTTTGACACATTAAAAATATAATTTTGGTTAATAACATTCTTAGGAGACATGAGAAGAATTCATGATCTTTTGCTTGGATTTTAGAATTTCACTGCTTATAAAAGATGTAACCATACTGATAAAACAATATTCTGACGGTGGCAAACGTAAGACTCTGCCATGCCACTGAATTTTCCCGATCTTTTGGTAACATTTCCTATCACCTAATCACATTTCATACCAGTGAAAACTTTCCATTGGAACAGGGCTTTTGTCAGGCAGGAAACAAGAAAGTTACACACAGTGTAAGAAAAAATCTGAGGGAAATATGAAAAAAAATTAAAAGAAGTGTTAGCTTGGCAAAATACGAAATTTTACTACAAACTTCACTCAATTAAAATGATAAATGTTTTTATTAAAATATAAGCTTAGTCAATATTTTACTAATATAAATGAAACATAAGAATCATATTTAAAATATTTTAATGCATTAAAATACATTAAATGTGAGAACATATTTAAATTTGTGCTAATTAGTTTTATTTATACTACTAGATTTTATTTCACTAAAAACAAAGTTTTGTGTTAACATTTCTTATTTATAAGAGAAAAATCTTTTTGTCACTCTATTTACTATGAATACTTTCAAGATAATGAAACACATTGTAAAACTACTGTTCTTTTCTTATTACTTCATTACAAAATTTTATCTTTATCATTTCATAAACAAAAACTGAGCAGATAAGTTATGAAAATTTTAAATAATTAGGATAAATAGAAAAATATTTTAACTCTTCCTAAATAGTTCAAGGTTTTCAAAATGGCTTATCCAAAGAATATTTCCCATTTTGTATATCATGATTGTGTTAAGTTTTGTTTTACAAGTATTGTTAATATTAGCACTATTATCATTTAATCAGATTATACAAATAGTCTGCCATTTTTATAGGATTGCTCACACTTATCACAGTTTGTGTAATATAAATTAGTTTATCCCATTCTCCCCTTTATAATCATTTTTTCATTTTGAAGTTGATCCTTTAGAACTTCAGTTAATGGCAGAAAGAATTTAACTGACAAAAAGACTCATCAGTATATTTTCCTTTTTAATTTGACTGTAGTTTATTTGAAATCTTATTGTCAAATACATTGTGTAGCATCTGTCTTCCAATTCTAACACTGATATCCTTATATTTCCTAATATATCTTGTCCTTAGTTTTTTTTACTGTATGTTTTTCTGTTTTTGTTTTGTAGCCCCATACACACACACACTTAGTAGCCGTTATATCTTTCAATAGTGCTTTTAATTACTTTTTTACATTCTGCTTCTAGAATTTCAGTTTTATACATGTTAAATTTTTCTCATGGCCCATTGTTTTTATAACCTATAGCTTTTTCTATTCCATAGACTTACCTCATTTTGTTTCAGTTGAGAAATTTTGCAACTTGGAGTTTGATAATTTTCTCTCAATATTGAAATTATACTCTCTAAATGCATAGAATTATACTCTCCTCTGCAAAGAATTCTTAAGTTCACTTATTTTAATTTGTAATTGTTTAAAATGGTTTGGGGTTTCTTTCTATAGTTTCCAGATGCTTTTGAAAAAATCTCCAATTTTTTCTTATTTCTACATTAATCATAGTTACTTTAAGCATATGTCTAACATACAGTGATAATACTAGACTTTAAGATTATGGGTCACTTTAATGCAAACAGGGACTGGGATGACTCACATTTGGGCTTCATTCCCGGTAGGAAATGATCTATTCTGACTTGAAGCTTACTTTAGGCTTCTAAGTGGAAAACTGGACGTTCCTCAGGTCTTCACCTCGGCTGCCCATAGAGTTGGACAGTGTTCAGCCATTTGTGGGTCACTGCAGTGCTCTTCCCAGCTCGTCCGCTTTTTAGTGACTGTATACAATAATGGCAGAAATCCGAGGACAGTATTGCCCCAGAGTTCCTTGGTTTTTCCTCCATCCTTAATCTTGGCTTATTAGTATTTCTTCTTAAAATCACTCCGTGGAGAATTTGATAAAATAATTGTCATACGTTTATAGTTTTGCCACTAGGAGGGAATGAATGAAGCATGCAGATTTCCATTACAGCTAGTGTAATATTTTTGCTTATGTTCTGAGTGACTGATGACATGCTGTCATTTATGTTTAGTTCCTGTTACTTGATCTGTGTGCAGTGTATCTGCATGCAGGTCTTGTGCTATGTGATCTACACTGAATTCAAAGAATTTCTTTGTCTAATACTAGACAAAGAAATCCATTCTTTTTCTTTTTTTCGGTTTTTGCTTTCATTAACATGCTTGTGGAACAGTCCTCATGAGGAGCTGGTAGATGCACATCGCACATCTTAATTCATTTTCTTCCCCTTCACCCTCCCTCTCTCCTTCCTCCTTCACTCTCTTGGTCCTTCTCCCATTTGTAAAAGATCTATCTACCATACTGTCTTAATCCTTTTATCTTTGCACCTTCAAAGTAATTTTTCAAGTTTATCTTCTAATTGACCCTGCAGTCTTTTGCCTGTACTATAAATTGACTATGCTATTCTTCTATTTCGTTTTCATCACATAGAAATGTGTCTTATTTCAACAAATTTAATTTGTTCACTTGTCAAGTCTGTAATATTTATAGTATCATGCTTCTTTTCTTGTGTTTTTGGTTCTACTTGATAAATCTTTAGGCATCTTTATATAAACTTCAATGATTGATACTCTTCATTTCTGATGCTTTCTGAAACTCAACTTGTTATTTATGGTAGTCTTTGGATCTTCCTATTTGTAAATTAATGTTCATATCATTCTTAAAATTTAATTTGCTAGGGCTGGGGATGTAGCTCAGGGGCACTATTGCCTGTCGGGCAAGCACGAGATTCTGAGTTTGATTCCTGGTACCAAAAAAAAAGAAAAAAAAGAAAAAACAAAAAGTTAAACTGATAGCATATTTGCATGCAGGTCTTGTGCTATGTGATGTCCACTGAATGACTGGCTCTCCAAAGGATTTCTTTCTCTAGTATTAGGTGCCTCAGAAGTAGTACAGCTTTAGTATTTCAATTAAATAATTCTTAAAACATAGAAGAAATATACACTTGAACACCAAAACCTAATGTTGACCCTCAACTGAGGGTTCTTCTGCTCAGTTTGACCTGAAATCAGGAATAGACTAAACGCAGCAATATTAGTGTGAAAAGATCTGAAGTTACAATGTCAGAAGCTATCGGTTCTTAGAGTTAATAGTCTTTCTTGCTACTTGGAGATAGCAGTTGGTGGGTTTTGGGGCCAGCAGTCATTAGTGTCATCCATTTTAGTATCAAAAGTCAGATTACTTTCTTTGAAATACAAATCTTGTCAGTGTCAAATCTAGTCAAAATGTATCACCTAAAAAAGAATCTACTGGGATTTATGCAGCAGTGTAAAGAAGAATGGCGCACAGAGAGATGGAATGGAGGTATTGCAAAGTTCCTTATATAGAGAAACAAAAGTGCTTACACATTTGCAGTGTGGGACTTTCTGTTTAGGCATGCACATGAGAGTGACTCCTTGAGACTGGACTGAGGATGTTGCAGATCAGCTGTGAGATGGGGTCACTTGGGAAAGACTCATGACCTTAGCTTTCCACAGTCAAAGGGAAGATGAGGAGAGGCTTTGGGGCATCCGATATACCCAATGCTGGCTGCAAGGCATTTCAGACAGTATCCACACAAGAAAATGAAGCTCCTTTTGGGGAGTGTTGAACCTTACCCTGCTCTTCACTATCAAAGCACGACCTGCTGGTTACAAATTATCAGGGAAGAGGGATTTTTTAATCTATGCGTAGGGAGAGAGGAGTATATTTTACCTGTGCAAAAGGGGGAATTTGTTACCAGTTTTGTACTTTGTAAAAAAGTTTGTTCAAGAGAATGCATATCAACTCAGGTGCACCTCCTAAGATGTTGCACCTTTTCGTGACACTGCATAGGAATTAGAGAAACCGTGTGAACAAAAATAACATCAGTTTTCATTTTTCTTAAGACTGGTTATTTCCTCTTCTGGTTTGTCATCTTTTTATTTTAGAACCCATTTTATTTAAAGGAAAAATATGCTAACATAAAACTTCAAAACACATTAATCAAGGGCAACAGTGGTACATGCAGTGAACATTACCATCCCGAATCATTCGCCTAGAATACAAAGCGTCTGCTTACAGCTGCCTGAAAAATATCAGCACGAACTTTCTCTTCACGGAACTCAAAGATGGCTCAATATTTTTATTAGCAAAATTTCCACTTTATCTACAAGTAATAAGTATGTCTATTCTCTGTATTCCAACACAAAATATATTTTCTGCATTCCCAAAGATTGTGGTAGTGTTTTGTTAATAGAATTGTCTTTTCCATTGTATAGATTGCATGCTTCAAGAAATAATTATCTTTTTGCTTTTGTCTAGAATGTTTCCTCCCATCCACCACCTTTATTTTCCCCCCGCATCAGTGTAGCAGTTGACAGTGTTGATACGATTGTGTTGGTACTTGCTTGGGGATTGGAGTATCCAAATCCTGGGTGCTGCATAGGTCATGGGAGCAGAGCTGTGGAGTCCTCTCTGGATCCTCACCCTTCATCTGTGTTCCTTGTACCATTTCCTGCCTCAAAGAGCTTCTCTGTCCTGTTATTAAAATGTACAATGTCAGTAGATGAATTTTAAACATCTATTTCATATTGCATATGAACATTCTTTGATAATGTTTTTATTATGTTGCAAATTAACCTTAATGTATGCCTTGAAGTTTACTGAAAGGATATAATAAGAAGTTTCTAAATATTATTTTTTGAAAAGTACAGATTTTTTGTTTTGTTTTGGTTTGGTTTTCTTGAGACAGGGTCTGATTGAAGTTACATATGGATTCAAACTCACATATCCTGTTTCCCCACCCTCCAGAGTCGTAGGATTACAGGCATGTGCCACTACATCCTGCTGCATGGAGTGGAATGTGAAAAGAAAGCAATGTGTGTCTTAGTGCTTTCAGGTCACCTTTGATATCTATTATATATGTGACACGGAATCAATTTTAATTACTTTAATTTAAAAAAAGTCTCAGCTTTCAACAAAAATTAATCTTAGCATTATCTTTCTGAGTAACCCCATTTTTATTCCATTAATAATGTTTTGTCTTCTAAAAATAGTTTCCGCTTTCCGCAACTTGATCTTTATATGAAGCATATTATGCTTCAGAATCATCATATGCGAAGCCACATCATGACCTGGTGTCAAGATAACTCTTCCTGTCACTGGTCTCTTCCTTAAAGAGTTGCATCTGTAACCAGGTGCAGAATTCAAATAGGCTTTTATTTAAGCATGAAAGTTCCATTACCATTTATTTTTTTGAAAATTAATTTACTTTTCTTGTGCTTATTTTTACCTAATTTTTTAATTCATTCACATTATTCTCTTTATTTCTTACCTGATAAGATTATTGTGAAATGTGATATTGATTTTTTGGTGTCAATTTAGGACATAACTTACAAATGGGTCATTAGTGATAATTACCTCATTAAAATATATTTTTCGATGTAGCAAGATATTTCTTCTTTGTAATTTTATTACATGGATACATGAATAGTTCCAGTTATCAAGGCAAGAATTGTAAAGAATGGTTGATGTATGATAGCAATCACATACTGTGATATAAAATACTGTGACATAAAATACTGTGAGAGCACATGCAGGGAGTTCGAGTGTTCCTCATGCAGCTGTGAGCCAGTTGGCCAGCAATAGTATACTCAGCATTATACATAACCTGCTAATTGATGCAGCTTTCTGTGGATCCTCCCATTACACATGTGCTTTATGTTTTATAGATTTCATTTTCTGCTTTTTTTCCCAGTCTAATCCTCTTCATGCCAAGAGTCCAGTTCTTACCTGCCTTGAATGGGAGTTTTAATATAACATTTACATTATAAAGCATTATGAAAATGATGTGTGAAATGAATATTATTAACATAGGCGAAATATGCCAGCTTATATATACTTTTCATAGTAATTCAATTATTGTAAAATACAAATAGATTTGCAAAGGTTTGAATTTTGTTTACTACTCTTAATCTGCTTATGAACTCAAAAATCTGTGAGCATTCTCTGTAGTATTAATTAGATTGTCAGCTTTGGTAGATTGATTTTTATACTAGTAAATATCAAAAAACAGTAAGTGTCTATCTAAATATTTTCTAAAATGTATACAATTTTAAAGTTTTGTGCATTATTCCTCTTTGTAATATTGTGATTTTTTGCTTAGAAATAATTGAACATATTTAAATAATAATTAAACATATTTAATAGGTCATTGTCCTTCTTAGCTATTTTTGAGTGGAAACCTCCATGCTTTGTTTTTTGCAGTTCATAAAAAAATTGTTTTCAGAAGCTCAGTCTTATAATGTCACATTATCAACACTCTTGTTTACATGTTAAAACAGGAAGTTTTGAACATAAAAATGGTACTTGTGGAACATTCCTGTACATTTTTTCAGTTTATTGTATATCAGATAAATTTATTTAGCATTGGACGTCAAGTAATTAAATATTCAATAAATATTTTAAAATAAGTGATACAGAATTCAAGTAATGGATTATATTCTGCTACTTATGAATGAATTTTCATTATGGAAGTGTATAACACAGATGCGTTAGTTTTCTTTACACAAAGCATTTTTTAAAATTTATTTCTGACAATGGTATAAAGAGACTATACAAAAATGATGTTTCTGCGTTAATCAATACATTGGTAATTTCATAAATAATAGCTTATATCATCCTGACAGAGTGCCTCATTTTCGTACAGAAGATAATGCACTCTCAAGTGAAAAAAATTGATACATATGATGTGAGATCAAAGGTTCCTTGTGTTAGGTAAGTGTGGTGATTTTGTTTGCTGATGAATAGAGAACATAAAGTGCATAAGTCAGAGATGACACAGGTTGGTACAGGTTCGAAACCGGAACTTATCTATGTAACAGGTAACAACATCAATATGCAGAAAATCACCAGTTTGAAGCCTCCCTTACAAACTATTTCATTTGCTGTGCAGCTCTGCGGGCCCATGCCCACTAAAAGAGGTCACCAGATGCAGCTTTGATATTGTATAAAAAATTTATTCTCTTACCAAGAGCTACACATAATCCGTTTTCCAGGGGGAAATGTTAGATTTTTAAATTATGTTCATACTTTTCCTGATGATCAAATGTTATGTTTCATTATCAGGTCCAAAGTGGTATCCTTCTCGAATTGGGCTACAGCTGGAATGTGGTAAGAATCAATTTTCAGTGATCAGTGTGTTGAATTTAGAATCCCTTTTCTATCATGAATAGCAGACGTTCATCATTTGTTACAGACTTATTTGATCTTCTCAAGAAGGTAGTGCTTCGTTTTTACAGCTGATAAAGTTAGTATCAAAGGGGTGATACAAATTTTCTGTCTCTGAGTCTCACAGGCAACTTCTAAACAAACATCCTTTTTTTCTCCAAACTGCTGAGCCATTATTCTCCTGCTTTTTAATATATTTTCAAGGATAATACTTGTCTCTTTAACTGGTTTTAATCATGCTCCTGCTATAAAGCAAAAACAGTGAACATGGAAAAGTGTTATATCTGCTGTTATACCTCAGATTTCTAGAAATTATAAATTTTATTGTTTTAGAAATGTATAATAGATATCCTCAAAAATTAATCCTATTTAAGAATTATCATTGTTGATTTTACATCAACTTGGTATTAAATTTGGAATTTGTAATTTTAATGGAAACTCTGAGTAAACACATTTTCTTTTTTATTTGTCTTTTATTTTCTTCCTTTCCTTTTATTTTTCACTGAGGGGAACAATCACAATTTTTTTTCAATCACAATTCTTAGCAACTGTCAATCTGTGGGAGGCACTTGACAATATAATTCAATTTTTAAATTTTCCATTATATAAAAAACTGAATTTTTAGGGTGTTTGTTAATATTTAGGCTGCCTGCTCTCATATATTTTTGAAAGTTTAAAAATGATTCTATTAAATTTCTTGAAATTTTGTTCTCATTATTTTCATTAACAGTCAGTCATTCAGGAATACTGAATCACTGAAAAATGAAACTGGAATCCAGAACATTTAAGAAGTCACAGTTTTCCATTACAAGGATTGAATCCAAGGCTTACATCCCCAGCTCCTCTCTCTCTGTCTGTCTGTCTCTGTCTGTCTGTCTCTCTCTGTCTCTGTGTCTGTGTCTCTGTCTCTCTCTCTCTCTCTCTCTCTCTCTCTCTCCCTCTGTCTCTCTCTCTCTGCTGCCATGGTCTTCCTAGATTGTTATGGTGTTCAGGTTTGAACTGGAAATCCACTCGTCTCAGCCACAGAGAGATTGGATTACAAACCTGATCCACAACACCCAACTAGAAGTCATACATTTGATCATCTCAAAGTCTTTCTTACTGAAAGATGTCGGTTTTCCACTTGAGTGGAATTTAGGCGAGAAAAATCACTGTCTTATTGTTCTGTCCATGGATCCTCATACATGCATGAAATGAAATAGTTGTGAGTTTTCAGATCATGACTCAGTACAAAGAAAGCCCACAAAGAATGCATTTGGCATCGATGTTAAATATAACTCCTATTTGACAGCACTATAAGGGGTTGAAAGATTTGTTACTTCAATTCTAGGTGGACTTTACTTTTTTGTTACATTTATTTACTTGTTCAAGTGTGCCAGAATGTGATTAGAGAAAAGAACAAACATTTTCTTGAAACTTAGATAAAAGTATGGTGATGCATTTAGTAAATGAGTCAAATAACTTAATAAAGGAAGATATAAAGCATTTATTCAGATAAACACAGAATTCTAAACTTGTTTCATCTATTGACCTATCTATAGTTTTCATTTGTAAGGTAAATCTGATAAAGATTAAAATCCTTTCAAATTTTAAATTACATTATGGTGATAAAGTATGCAATCATTGACCTCTCTTTTCATCACTGGTTCCAAATAATACATAAAGCTTTATTCACAGTGTTCATGCTAAAGCATCACAGCTTCAACAAATTCTTAGGTTTAGGATTATGCAGCACAAAGCCTAGTTCATTCTTGCAAACAACTATACAAAGTGAGGCTTGAGCTAATTTGGGCAAGAAAGTTGAGAACCTTAACAGGGCCAAGTATGTTTTAAAGAGTAAACAGGAGTTCTAGGTTGTATTTCTCTTGGTTTCACATATTTCTCACCATTTGGAAATGCACAAATTCTTGGAAAACTGTGAACATGAATCTGATTCCTGAGTCTGAGAATTGCATGATTCATAATACATCTGGATTTTTTTCTTTCAAAATAATATATTGATCAGAGATCACATTTTAAAAATGACATTGATGAACTCTTCCTTGAAATGAGAAAGAGTGATAAAGGAATGGAAACCAATCTCTCCAAGGGGACCAACAAATGTGCATTGGAAAGCTTTCTCCAAAGCAAGGTGGACTAATCTGTCAAAATTTCCTTCCCCTGCTAACACTTCCTTACATGTGATTGCCGTGTTTTATGGATAGTTAGGATATAATATTTACAGTATTTCCTTGATCCATGTTAGTGTTGCACACATGTTAGTGATGCACACTACTACAAATTTAACACAGATTTACCACAGTCCCTTTGATTAGGCTGAATTGGCGTTATGGCTGAATTCACTGCTCATGATGTAAGGAGACTGCTGCAACCCCTTCCTGAAACTCCTATCTTCTTTCATGTTAGTGGAATAACTTGCATTTTTTAATGCTTGTATTTTTTGTTTCCTTTATGCAGTTGTCTGACAAGGGTCCTTTGTTGTCCTGTGAGATGTCAGCTCCGCTCTACGAGGCCACCTACATTCTTCAAAGCTGGCCTTCTCTGTCTTCAGGCTGAGGGTGCAGTGACACAATCTTTTTAATACAGAGAATCTCTGAAGTGTTCTGTTTCTTCACACTTCTCAGAGACTATAAGATCTCATATGATCAGGTCAGATCCATCTAGATAATCATTAAAAAAAAATCTGTGCAGCATAACCTAACCAAAAAAAATAATAATGTAGCCTATCATTGCTAGAATCCCACATTATACAGAGGCCAGGAATTTTAGTGTCTAATAAATCCACAACCACATTCATCTCTTTAGCCAAAAGTACCTACAGAATTGCATATATTGCTATGCTCATCTAAATCATCTATCTATTCAAAGTGGATTCATCAAATTAACATCTTTAATATAGCAAAGCACAATCATACACATATACATATTTATTTTACTTTAAATTATCTCCTCTTATAGATATAGTTTCTCATATTCTAAAAACCATCCCATGAGAGACACTAATTAACAGTTTAACAGGTTTTTTTTGAGAAATTAGACTATGACACCTTCATATGACAAGAATAATATATAACAAAGTGACCTAAACTAAAATTGAATAATAATAATAACACTGCATCTAAGAAATTAATTCACTTTTGTACATGTAGCTCTATGTAATTATCTTTCTTTTTGCAGAGTCTATGTTTATTTCAATAAAACAAAATATATTTAGATTAGCTTACTGAGGATTATATCACCTTTTTTGCAATACTTTTGCTGTTGTAAATAATGCTCAAAGTGACTTTGTTCTGTATCTTCCCATACACCCAGTACAGACATGTCTTCTCTTTGTCTTTACTAATGAAATGTTTAATATCTTCCAAGACCTATTTTGTGAGTGGCTCCTTCTCAATCACCTTTACTCTGTCTTCTCACTTGCTGAGATGTGCTTTAAATGTTAATCTACAGCTGTACCTACCCAGGGAGTTACCTACCAAGTCTTCCTTGAATAACTAATAGATTTTATGCAGTTAACATCGCATACAGCAAAACCCTAAATACTTACTCCCTCACCCTGCTCCTTCTTAGTCTTCATGGCAGTTAATGAAATCATAAGGAATTTAAGTACTTGGAGCAAAACTCTAGAAACTGCTTTATGTTCCTGCAGCCTCTCCACTCCACTCCACCAGTTTTTCAGCAAGTTGAATCTGTGTGTGTTTAAAGATAGCTGCAGCTGATAACATACAATCATTTCTGCCAGGCACACTGCAGTGGAAGTGAGCATCGTCCCCTACTTGATCACTTGCTCTCAGTGTCTCCCCGGTGGGCTCTTTCGCACCGCCTACCTTTCATACAGCATTCAGAGCAGTATGTTAGAATGGTAACTCATGCCGTTCCTGCATGCTTTGGGGTAACCGCTAGATTCCCTCTGTCCTCTAATTTTAACCTTAATGAAACCACTTCAACAAGACCTGAGATTCAGATCTATTCGCATCGAAAGTAATACCATTTAAAAAACTCTGTGCCTTATTTTACTAAGACCTAAAGAATATTGTCTCAACGGAACAGTCAACATTTTGTTTACATAGCATTGGGAAACTTTTGTTCATTTGGAAAACTGCTATCTATGTTTTCTAAAATGGATTGTTCACACTTTATGTTAAATTAATGAAACACTGTGCTCTGTAATTTCCATGTAAATTGAATTATTAGCAGTAACTGTTAACACAGTGAACGATTCCTTATCATTTTCCCTTGGAATTATATTTATAAACATTTTATTGTTATTTTTATTTTAGGTGGGCCCTTCTTGAAGGACTACATCCCTATTCAGAGTATTGCAGCATCTTCAATCGTTACACTGTACTTTACAGACTTGGGTCGCCAAGTCAGCTGGACCACAGTAAGTGGCAATTTCAAATGCAAAGCACGTGCTCCATATTTTGTTTTAATTAATGTATTGACAGACTTGTTCCAGTAAATAAATTCACAATGAAACAGAACAATATGTTTTGAGTTGTATTTTAAGTGTTATGCTTTTAATATGAGCTGTAGTCAAGGTAATGTTGAGAAGTTAAAATAATAAAAATATGTGTTGAATAAAATAAATGAACACTTTTTCTTAAATGTCAATTTAGCTTATGACTGGGTGTCCTTTCCTGCTTCCTCTGTGTCTTATCAGTGGAATAACAATCTCTCTTTTTCTTCTAAACGTCGAGAGGTAGCAAAAGACCTCAGTCTGTTGGGTAGAGGAGGAAAAACAATATTCAATAGAATAATTTTTTAATGGAGAGGAGGGACACTTTAGAAATGTGGGAGTAAAGAAATGAGACTTTCTCTAGAGCATGATGCACATGTTTCTGCTCTTTTGGAGGATAATAAGAGCTCTCAGTGACCAGCTCAGAATGCCAAGGAAGCAGAAAAAGGGCATTGCTCTAAAGGATATGAGTGGCTCAAAATCGTGAAAACCCTTTACAGGTTCACAAATCCTAAACTGCTTACTGGCCATGGAATAAACAAGGAAAAAGCTTTAGCAGTAAGAGCAAACAGGACTTTTAGGAACAGAAGCAGCGAAAGAATTAATGTGAAAAATATTTTGACAATGCTATACAAAGAATATAACATAATTTTGTCAATGAATGTTTTTTACAAAGGGCATTTTTAAAGAGCATTATTTAAATTTGAAAGTTTTTGCTTCCAGTTGCATGCATTCAATATTACAACTTAGCTACACTTAACATTTACTAAATTCTAATGGTTTTGACCAGTCTTAGCTGTCCACATTATTATTTTTCCTACTTTGAATCTTTTCACTTAGAAATAAATAACCAATTTTAACAATTATTAAAATATATTATAATATATGTATTATTGATTCCTGAAAAGAGGAACTCAGATTTAAATTTATAAATACGCATTCCATATTTATTACTTTTTAAAACAATTTTCTCTTTTGAGATATACTTTTCTGTATTTGATTTTGTTCTTTTTTATTGTAATTTACAGTTGTTAAATATTCATTTTATTTACACTGACTATTGAGCTTTGGATTATTAATTTATTGAACTGAAAACTGACCTTATAATGGCTTGAAGTCTTTGAAGTATATTATAATATTTAGTAAACATTTACTGGTTCATGTATTCTGTAGTGTTTAATACTTAGATTTGACCAATACACACCTTGGTTTAGAGCTATTAGATAGATCTATAAAGGTTAAGATGTTCCAGATCTTTGTTTCCTCTATTTGTGGTGAATGAGATTTCCGTTTACAGAAATTTGTGCCAGTCTGAGCAGCGTTAACTGTGAGTTGATTAGATATCTCTGGCTGCTTCATTCAGATGAGCACTGAGAGGAAAAGCGAAATTCTATGACAAGTGTACCAGAAAATTATACTCTGTGTGAAAGGAAATCTATTTAAGTGACAAAAATAATTTGGAAATACCTGTGTATTTTTAAATCAAACTAAATCCATACATTCTTTTGCTCTAAATGCATCAGTCCTGTTAAATGCTGACATTATGTACATTAGATTATAATCATGCCCACTTTATAGAAATTAAATTGTGATTACAATGTTTCATTTTATAAGATAAAACATTTTAATATTTATACAACATTAGAATGTATTTATATAATCATTTTGTAAATTTTTAAACTAATTTAACAAGGTCAAAGTTAAGATTTTTTCCTAAATATATAATGTCTTCACTATGTAAGACTGAATAACATTTTTGCTTTACTAAAAGATGAGTTTAAATGTTCACATGATAACATAATGATTCTCATAATACAAAATATTAAATAAAGATCTAGAGTTTCACCATTTTTGTATTCTTCTGACAATAAAAGGGAAGAGGTAGAGGGAGAGAGAGAAAGAAAGAAAGAGAGAGAGAGAGACAGAAACAGAGAGACAGAGACAGAGACAGAGACAGAGACAGAGATAGAGACAGAGACAGAGACACAGCTCTAATTTCCCTTGAATAAATTCACACATTGGATTTTGAACCAAATGTCTGTCATGTTACCCATATATATTTATTCCCTAATGTGAGACAGTCACCAATCGGTTCTCCATCTCTGTAATTCTGTTGTGTGGAGAATACTTAAAATTTAAAATAAAACATTTGTATTTATTGTTCTCAAAGTATTGTAGTCTGGACTTCCATTTTGGTTGCTGCATGTTTTAATACTTGATGTCTTTTCATTTGTTTGTTTGTTGATTTATTTATTTTCTCAATACCTGGAATTAAACTCAAGATCTTGTGCTTGAATTGTAGGCACTCGTGCCACTGGGCTGTATCCCTCACCTTGTCTTTTTATTTTTGAGTACAGTAGTATTAAAAGTCATGATAATTAAGTTCATTTGATCATGTACCATTTGAGATACATTTGATGGTTCTTGGTAATTTATGACAAATGAACCTGCAATAAACATCTGTTTATTGGTATTTAACTACATAATTTTCCCATAGTTTTCCTCCACAGAAGGAAAGAACCTAGGACACTACATCTAGGACATTACATCTGCTAGGCAAGGGCTCTATTCCAGAGCCATAACAGCAGGCCAAGTTTTAAATTATCGAGGACACACTGCTAAGTTCTGCGTATATTCTAAATACACGTGCTAGGTTTTTATGGAGTATGTATATAAAATTTGTTTATTTTAATGAGAATACAGAAAAGAAAAAATATATAAGACAAACAAAAACTGCTACAACAAAAAAAAAAACCCAAAATATAAAAATATAGGTTTTCAAAACAGGATGACAGGAATTTAAAAATGGTTACTACACTGTATATTGTTATCTTCTAAAGATTTGTTTATATTACTAGATCTAGACATGCAAAATTGATGAAAATATATGAATGTTAACTGTTCTTTTCCATGAACTAATAGAATTAGTAGTATAATCATTTTAGCTATCTGTGTACACACACACACACACACACACACACACACACACACACATATATAAAACTTTCTATACACACACACACACACACACACACACACATGTGTTTTATCTTTTATCTCTTCCCTTCCTTTTCTCCTTGCCCCATCACAGCTTTTTTTTTTCCTTTAAATGATCTCTTACCTTTTCACAATGTCTATTATACATTCTGGATCTTATTCATTCGGTTTCTTACATTAAGGAGACAATATGGTATTTATGTGAATCTGATTTATTTCACTTATAAGTATGCTCTCAACTCTCATCCATATACCTATAAAAGTCTTGACTCGATCCTTTTTTATAGTTAAGAAGTACTCAGTTATATAAAAATTCCATATATTTTTATCCATTCCTCAGTTGATAAACATTTGAGTTGTTTCCAAGACTTGGCTATTACAAACTGTGCAGTTATTAACATGAATGCACGTATATCACTGTGGGGTGATGTTTTCAGTTCTTCTAGGAAAATGCCCAGAATAGGGGTAGATGGATCAAATGGAACCTCTCATTCTCACTTTTTGAGGAACCTATGCACTGTTTTCCACAGTGGTTGTACCAGTATACGGTCCTAACTAAATGCAGAAATATTCATTTTTCCTCACAGCCTATCCAGCATTGATTTCTTGATCTTAGCCATTCTTTTTTAAAGTGTGGTGGAATTTCAACATTGTTTTAGCTTACATTTCTCTAGTGACCAGCAATGCTGAGAAGTTTTTCATGTATTTATTTGCCATTTGTATATCCTCATCCATGAACTGTGTATTCATTTCAGATGCTCATTTTTTGATTGAAGAACTCAATTTTCTTCCAAATTTTATATGTTCTAGACGAAAATGTTCTGTCTTAGGGACTCTTGGGAAAGATTTTTCCCAATCTGTGGGATTTTTTGTATTCTGTGGGTGATTTCTTTTGATGTGCAGAATTTTTTTTTTAATAATGAGATCTCGATTGCTGATTCTTTGAAGTACTGCCCATGATGCTTGGTTTTTGTTCATGATCTTTGTGCCTTCATCTATGTCTTCAAGATTTCTACCTACTTTGTATTCCAGTAAATTTAGTGTTTTCGTTTTAATATTTAGATATTTGATTCATTTTGACTTTAGTTTAGTAAATGGTGATAGACGTGAGTCTAGATTTTAAGTGTTTAGCATGTGGAAATGAAGTTTATCCAGCACCATTTACTAAAGATGCTATTTTTCTTCCAGTGAACATGTTTGGTTCCTTTGTCAAAGATAAGTTGGCTGAGTGTGGTTGTAGTTGTGTCTGTATCTTTTATTCTGTTCTGTTGATCCTCAGGTCTGTTTTTTGCCAGTATCATGAAATTTATTGCAGTAACTTTGTAGTATAATTTCAGGTCAAGGATTGTGATGCCTCTTGCTTTGTGTTTGTTGCCTAGTATTGCCGTGGTATTCTATACCTTTTCTTACTGAAGATGAATCTTAGGAATGATTTCTCTAGACCTGGGAGTTAAATGGTATTTGGACTGTGATTGCAGTAAATCTGTACAACATTTTTGGGAAACAGCCATTTCCACCATGTTGATTCTCCCAATCTATGAGCAGGGAATAGCTTTCTATTTTCTGAGATACGTTTCAATTTATTTTTTTGAAAGAACTATAATTTTCAATATGCAGATATTTCATTTCTTTAATTAGACTAATTCTTAAGTATTTCATTTTTTGGATGCTGTTGTGAAAGGTGTTGTTTCCCTGGATTTACTCTCAATAACTTTGTTGTTTGTATACAGGAATGCTATTGGTGTTTGCTGACTTTGCATCCATCTACATTGCTGAATTTTCTGAATAAATCTGGTATGCTTCTGGTGAAATTTAGGGGGTCTTCTAGGTAGAGTATCATGTCATTTTCAAATAATAACTTATCCTTTTCCTATCCTTACTTTTTATTCCTCTCTTATCTGATTGCTTTCATTAATGTTTCCAGAATTATACTGAATAGGAGTGGTGATAGTGGACATCCTTGTATTGTTCCTGATTTTAAGTTGGAAACTTTCAGTTTTTGTCCATTTAGTACAGTGTTGGCTGGTGGTTTGTCATATATGACTTTTATCAGATTGCGATAGAGACTCTCTGTCCAATTTTTTGTATGGTTTTATCATGAATGAGTGCTGGATTTTATCAGAGGTTTTTTCTGCACCTTTTGAGATGACCATATGATTTTTTTTTTTTTGCCTTTGGCTTTGTTAATATGGTGTTATAAAATTTTATTTCATGTGTGGTGAACCATTGCTGCATTCCTGGGATGAATGCCACTTGTTCATCATGTATAAGCTTGTTGATAATTTGCTGCATATTCTTTGCTAGTATTTTATTGAGAATTTTTGCATCTATGTTAATTAGAAAGACTGACCCATAGGTTTTTTTTTTTGTTGTTTGTTTGTTTGTTTTGTTTTTGGTCTTTTTCTGATTTTGGTGCCACGGTATGACTTGCCTCTAAGAATGAGTTAGGGAAAATTGCTTCCTTTGCAATTTAATTAAAGTGTTTGAGGAATCTTGGCATCAAATCTACAAATTTCTTGTAGAGTTTAGTCATGAATTCATCAGGATATGGGCATTTCTTTGTTGGTAAGTTTTTAATTATGCTTTCAATTTCATTAACTGACATTGTGTTATTCAGAATTTTTACATCTTGATTCAGCTTTGGCGTTTCATATGCTTTTAGGAATATGTTTATTTTTCTGCATTTTTCATCCTAAGAGAGTATAGCTTTTTGGAGTAAGTATTGATGATCTTCTGAATTTCATAGGATCTGTGGTAATTACACCCTTTTCATTTCCCAAAGCATGAATTTGATTTCATTTTTTTCTGTTTTTGATAAGGTTGGCTAGATGTTTTTCAATTTCATTTATTCTTTTGAGGAAAAACTCTCCAATTCATTAATTCTTTTTATTGTTTTCTTAGTCTCAACCGAGTTAATTTCTGCTCTGATATTTATAATATCCTCCCACCTTTGGACTTTGGACCTGGCTTGCTCTTTTTTTCTAGAAGGTTTAGTTGTTAGCATTAGATTGCTTATTTGTATGCACTCAGTTTTCCAGATGTGAAAATTCGTTGCTATAAATTTTCCTTTTAGAATTGCTTTCATTGCGTTCCACAGGTTGTGGTATGTTGTATTTGAATCTTCATATGACTGTAGATGTTGTTCCATTTCTTCTGTAATTTCATCTGTGACTCACTGGTTGTTCAGGAGTGTGTCACTTAATTTTCATATGTTAATGGAGTTTTCATAGCGTCTTTTGACGTTAATTTCCAATCTTATTGACTTATGGTCAGATAATATTCATGACATAGTTTTAATTCTTTTGTATATATTTAAACAAGTTCTATAGAAAATTCTCTAAACATCTGTTAAATCCATTTGTTCACATATTTCATTCCGTTGTTATTTCTTTGCTGTTCTTTCATCTATTTGATTAGTTTTGTGACAATGAAATATTAAGATCCCCCATTACTATTGTGTTATTGCTTATTCAACTTTTCATGTCTATTAATATTTGTCTGTCATATTTGGTTCATAAACATTTAGGATTGTTATATTTGAATATTGAATATTTTCCTCTAACAAGTATGTAGTGACCTTCTTAATATCTTTTTTTGATTGTTTTTGGTTAGAAGCTCACAGTGTCTGCACACAGTATAGCTACTCCTGCTCTTTGGGTCCCTGCTGCACAGAGTGCTGTTTTCTATCAGTTGACTTCCAATATGAGTTTCTTTTTGTGTTAAATATGTTTCTTGTTAACAGCATATTGTTGGCTCTTATTTTATGATCCATTCTGCCAGTCTGTTCCTTTTGACTGGTGAAATGAGATAATTTACAATGATGATTATAATCGATATGTATCTGCATCATGTTACTTGCCTGTTGCTTGTTTCCTGTTTTCTCTCTGTTTAATGGCTTGTCCTGACTGAAGGTTTCATTATGATGTTGTTCTTGGAATTGTAGGGATTTTTTCACTGTAGAGTATCTTTCAGTGTTTTTTATAGGACTGGATTTGTGCTCAAGAATTTCTTCAGTTGTTCTTTGTCATGGAAGTATCTTATTTCTCCGTTAATTTTAAAATATAGTTTTGCAGGATACATCAATCTAGATTGGAAGTTGTTTTTTTTTAAGGGCTTGAAATATTTCACTCCAAGTTGTTTTTAATTTAAAGAGTTGTGTTGAGAAGTTAGTTGTGATGGTAAGGAGTTTTCTAGGTGATCTGTTTCATTTCTTTAAAGACTTTTAATATTCTGCTTTTGTGCTGAGTGTCTCCTGTCTTGATTATTATATGTCTGTGTGTGGATTTCTTTTGGTTATGATTTTTTGGAGCTCTGTATGCCTGGCTTATCTGGATTTCAGATTCTTCTCCCATGCTTGGGAAGTTTTCTTCTATTACTTCTGTAAATAGTTCTTCAATGTCATTTGTGTTGATTCCTGTTTCTTCACTGGCACCCTTAAGTCTTATGTTACTTGGTATTACTTATATTGCTTGGTGTTGGAGCTGTTGAATTGTTATTTCCTGGTCCTGTTCTTTTTTTTTTTTTATTGGAGATTAAACTCACAACCTCACATTTGCCAGGCAGACACTTGTACTGCTGAGCTATATCCCTGGCTCGCCAAGGTTTTGTTTTTTTTTTTTTTTTTTTTTTTTTTTTTTTTTTTTTTTTTTTTTTTTTTTTTTTTTCCCATTTTTAAGAGATCTTTTCTTTCATGGTCAATCCTGCTTTCAAGATCTGAACGTCTATCTACCTTCAGGTTTGTGCAAGTGGTTTTTGCAGCTTTCAGTGGAACTTTTGATCTACTGGATATTTGTTTGTATCTGTTTCATGCATTTTAATTCCTTCTTATATTGTTCATACAAGATTTCCATCACTTTCTCGTACTCCTCTACTTTTCTTCTCTAGCTATGTTGAGAATTCTTTCATTATAGATGCCATTTCCTTTTTTTTTTCCAGAAAGATTATTTCTGATCTGAATTCATCTTTAGCCTCATAGATATTTTCTTTACCTCACTTGTCCTCTTTTCAAAGATTTTAAGTGTATTTCTTACAATTTCTTCTATTTTGATGTCTCTTGTACTTTTTCTGGAAGGGCCAGAGGTCTGAGATTGTATTTTGCTTTTTCATTTCCTGATTTTCTCCTATTGGTTCAGATTTCAGTCTTTTCCATCTCTCTCATTTCGACTGTGTGTCCTGTGCAACACTGTCAGGGTCTTACTGTAAGGCTGGTTTTCTCCCAGTTACCCGTCCTGGGTGGAGGGTGGCAACACTGGCCCAGAAATAGTCTCACTGCAGTCACCTGGGTGGAGGGCAGGATCAAAAGTGGCATCACAGTTCCACTAATGTCTCCTCTATATATAATTTTTACTTTTAACCTTTCAACTTTCCATTTTTCTATAGTCTTAGTAAAATTCCATGCTGTGCAAAAATTTTTCAAACAGCATAAATTGTGACAGTATTAACAATTTATGTTTGGATCATAATACTGAAAGGTCCTTTGCTTAACCCTAGATTGGGGAGTCTTTTCCTCTGTCTCTCCTAGTATTAATTTTTTAAAAAATTTTAATAATGATAATGTTTAAATGCTTTTGTAACTTTAAATCATCAACTTTAATATTTTCACTCAATTTATCCCATGTTGTTTAATCATATTTTATGGTTCTATTTATTTCTAAGCTCATTTCAATTTTTTTCCTGGCACCAAGGATTGAATGAACAACTTCATATTTGCCAGGCAAGCACTTGTACTGATGAGCTAAATTCCTGGCCCTCATTTTGAATTTTGATACTTTTATTTTTGTGAGTTCTCCATTATTATAATATTTACATCTTCCTTTTAGTGCTTCTTGTGGTTGCATAAGAGATTATGTTGCACATCTTAGAATTATGAAATGCCAAATTATTCCATTCTATTTTACAAATAAACTTTATAAAATTTTGAATTACTTTATAGTTGAAGTCTTCCTGAGTTATCATGGTTTATTTATGTTTTTGATATATTTTAAAGCCACAATGTTCACTATTATTTCATCTGTTCAAAATGTATTTGCATTCATCTTTTTCACTATAATTTTATGTCTTTCTTCTAATGCTGAGCTTACATCTAGAATCATTATCCTTTGCCTGAAGATACCTATAGTGCTTTATTCAAGTCCAGTCATTGGTGAATGATCTCAATTCGCGTCTTCTTGTAGTGTTTTTGCTTGGACAAGAT
This sequence comes from Cavia porcellus, assembly GCF_034190915.1. Classification (NCBI taxonomy): domain Eukaryota; kingdom Metazoa; phylum Chordata; class Mammalia; order Rodentia; family Caviidae; genus Cavia; species Cavia porcellus. Next base: position 39,649,378 of record NW_026947513.1, on the reverse strand, counting down.
TTTCTTTCTTGCTGGAAATTCTTTTTTGTTCACAAACTTCTTTATTTGAATTTTAGTTTTACTATTTCTGTTGCTAATTCACCTCTGCTCTTTTTAAAATAGTCTGTATCTTCATTAGCTTATTTTAAATTTTGCTTTTTTGTTTATAAGTAATTTGACTTTGCCTATGAGATTCACAAGTATGATCATGTTTCTAATTTATGTTTATAGTATAGAGAATAATGATCTATAATTTGAATTTTGTTTCAGGAATGGTTGCAGTAGTATGCCATTTACCAGCTAAATATGCAAATATGTATATATGAATATTATCTGCACATATATGCATATGTGCATGTGTACATATAAGTAGATATTTGCATGTGTATATAATTGTATTTTTATGAGTTACTTGTCTCTTATCATTCTTATATCCTTTTTCTAAGATTCATATTATACTTTTAATCATCTGAAATTCTCAAACTTATCTTTCAATTTTTGAATACAATTTATATATGTGTGGTGGGTGTCTGCTGTCTCTGTTGCTTTTTATCGTAATGCCTTTGATCCTGTTTTTACTGTACACTTTTTATTAAATGTAGTAAATTGGGAATTTTATGTAAACAAATGTCAGAGATATAGAATTACTCATCCTGGTCCAGGTCTACTCATGTCTCTACTGGATCTTGACCATGTTGATGGTCAAATGAGTGAATTGATGTCATGCTGAGCTTTGGTATATTCTTCACAAAAATTGTACAGTATTTATATGGCTACATGCATCCTTGAGAAGTAATAACCAAAGGATTTTTTTCCTCCATTCTTCAACATGGTCATTGAAATCTTTTATTTAAATACTCTTATCAGGTTTTTAATCCTAATTCAGTCACTTCTTCAGAGCTCCTTTTCAAAAAACGTGACCTCTAAATTTATTGGATATGTTGGTTATTTGAGGTACTTGGGATCAAAGCCAGAGTCTCAGTAATACTGAGTTAAATACATTTTGACGTAGGCTATTGATAGGTTGTCATTTGACATCTTCCAACTTTAGCCCTGTGAGTAATTGAATTTACAGGAGTGTATTACCATCAAATCAGACTTTCTTTAAATTCCTCAACAACCCAAGTAGTCTATGAAGACTGAAAATCTTATTTTTATGTTTTGAAAAAATAAAACATTTCATAACAAAATGATGAGATCAACAATAGCTATAATACACTGTATAATTATTCTATACAGTTACCCAGAGACAAATAAGACAACTATAGAGCAACTTGAATATTTCTCAGTAATTCCAAGGACTCCCATGTCCTTGCTTGTCTAATAGACATAATGGATTTCATATGAAAAGGAACATACTATAAACAAAGATAATTTTTCAAAAGGAAAAAAATCATGACTATAATTCTGTAATGCTTCCAAGTTGAAATATAAAGAAAATTAGTTTTTTCAAAGTTTTAAACTTTGAAGTTTTAAACTTTTTTGATATACAATATCTATGTCTGTATTAACATGCAGTTGACAGTTTTAATAATTTTTTTGTGATTTGCTTGGTATGTATATCTATACCTATCTATTTTTTTGTATTTTATTTGGGTGATGTTTTCCACATATTTACCAGAAATGCAATTTAATTTTCATGAGCATTTATATTAATATTTGTCTATCTTGTCATTATTTTTATAGTGAATTATTTATTACTAAATTAAAAGATTTTTAACCATTTCTTAAGTGTATACTCAATGAACACACTTAATGATGCATTGCTAAGAAGCAATTTATTATCACTCACTAGTGCGTGGAAGAGTCATACTTATACCTTGGTATAACCTTAACTGTTCTATTTCAACAGAAACAATATTTAGCTAAAATTATGGTCTCAATATATATATTCATGTACGGTAGCATGCTTAATTTTCTCTATTCAAAAGAAAATTCATTTGTCTGATAGAATTATTATTTTGAAAATAATTAATAGTGTCATTTGTTCCAGGTTAAGTACCCAATTACCTTTTCTCTTTGCTGCAACAAAATGCCCACACAAAATTTAACCACTTAGTAGTTTGCCTTGAGCATCACTTGAGCAGCACATTTGTTTATGTACTGACCACACCATCCATCACTCAGCAGCTGTCACGTCAACCAGTTGGTTTACCAGGGACACATTCTTATATCTGTTTGTGTTGACTATGTTTGGTATAATTTATACTTAGAATAGTATATTCACCTTTGGTTTTTGTTTCTAGTGAAATTGGTAAGTGCTAGTTATTTTCTTTTAATTTAAATTATATTTTTGAAAAATAACAATGTTTATCACAATCTATAAGCACTTTTATCATAAGTATACGAGATATAATGTTTATACATCTGATATTCTTCTGCAGTACAGTAAGTTTGAGACACAGTGACCGAAAAGAAGAAATGCGGAATTATCTGCAGGAGAGAAAATGAAAAAGGGAGAATCCTTAGTCTATCAGAAAGGAAGTCTGTTAAGAAATGGAAAGACAAAAAGGACGTTTCCTTACTTTCAACTATTCACAATACTGAAATGACAGAACTTAAAAGAAATGAAAGTTTAAAAAATTCAAATAAAGGTTAATAATAATGAAAGTTTAAAAAATTCAAATAAAGGTTATTAATTATAATAATTCTGACAGTTGACAGTTGATCAACATCCAGCAAACTATAATTGAAAAAATATTACTATAAAGTACTTATGTACCTTCTTGAGCAAGTATAGAGAACATCTGTTATTTATTTGAAACACGGGTGTTTAAAATGTCACCTTCAATTTAGATTGGGGATATGAGACCAAATAATTGAAAAATACAGTATAACAAAATGCCAACCAATGCATCATTGACATCCTCACCATTAGGTTAACTGGATAGACATTTATTGAAGTTAAACCACACAAGAAAAGAAGAAAATCCAATACCACAGCGTTAAATGTGTTATTCAAAGAAAGATAATAATGAAGAAAAATTTTCAGAGACAAGATTCTACTGTCCATGTTGTATACTGCACTGTGTATTGAATATTTTAAATATACTATACATGGGGGAATTATTCAATATATTTGATAGAATCGTTTTATTTCTTGTTATAAAAGTAAACGAATAATGCAAATTTTTGTCACCCTGTACCTAAATAATTGTATTGATAAGTAATTAAAGGGAGAAAGATAATTTATTTGTCTATTTGTTTATTTTCCTAGCTCACAGGTAATAGACATTTCAGTTCATAGTCAGTTGGCTCCAAAGCAATGCAGTAAGGCAGAGGGCCTCACAGAGGAAACAGTTAATGGGGTGGCAGACAGAAAGCAGGGAGCAGTAAGCAGCAGCAGCAGCAGCAGCAGAAGCCTCCACTCTCTCCCTTTTATATTCCATCCCGACTGTAAACCTATCGTCTGTCGGACGGCACCCATGCCCAGGACAGTGCTTGGGTTATGCATATCCTTAATTCCAGCATTCACACTCCTAATTCCAGTGTCACACAGCCTAGACACAGCCATCTAAGAAAAGTCCCACCTATAACCACATGAAGGCTTGGGAGGACAATCAAATACAAGCCATAACAACTGCTGTTCACAATATTGATAGGTTCAGATGTATGCTTAGAGAAATTTCTCAAATTTGACATTATTAGATATGATACTATTAAAATAAAACCTTTAAACTTTCTATAGTATCAAATTGCCTTTCTTTTTATTTCAAAGTATGGACTAGACTCCACCATTAGATATTCAAAGTGACATTTTTTATATTTTATATATTAGATATAAGTTAACAACATACAAATTTACCTTTAAAATAAATTGATGAAATACTGTATTTCTTTTACCTTCACAAATATTCTTTTATTTAATATATATGAATATATATACACATACTTAAAAGACTGAATTAGAATTGAGGAAACGAACATGTAATTATTTGCTTTATGTAAAACTATATTACATTCTTTATGTATTTATGCAATTTTATAAAACACTCATATATACTATGCATTTAAATCATATATCTGGTAGGAATTCTCACTCAGACTCTAAGTGATTCTCTATGAGTGTGCACAGATAAATATTTTATCAAACTGTGAAGATGCAATTACGTTTTCTTCAGAAAATGCTAAAAATGGGTAAAGACAAATGAAAGTAGGTAATGACATTGATGTTTATTTTTGTATATTTTTTTCTCTTTGGCTACTTAGGATTAAGTTATTTTTCCATCTCTGAATATTATAAAGAGGCTTTAATCTGTAGTCAAACAAAATCAAATAATGGGCATCTCTTGCATTCAGAAAAGCTGTCAAAAAATTAGCCAGCAAATAAAACTTCCTTCAATCACATCATCTTATCTCAAGTCTTTTTTCAGATTTCACCAGTGACCCTGGAGGTGAGACATCTCTCTTTACTTGTATAATCACCTGAGTCTCTGATATTCAGAAGTTGGTATCTTTGCGTAGATGACCAGACTTAAATCATAACTTATCAGGAAGAGAGGGCTGAATTATTTCAGTTGGAGCGAGGACACAAACAATAGATAAAGATGGCAGAGGCGTGGAAAGAAAAGAAATATAAAGAAAAAGCAAGACAAAAAGAAAAGTGCATGCTGTAGGACATTCCATACCAAAAGGAAATACAGAGGAAGAATATGGATAAAAAAATATTTAAAAGTTTGTTTCATCAAATACAATATTCTTTATAATTATGCTATTTCTTTTAAAAAGTTCAATTGCTTTTTTTTTTAAACAACAAACTCTATGGTATCCAGCCTCATTAACACTTGACTGTTTCTTCCAAGGAAAAATTGAGTTAGCATCTAATTTCTTTTTTTTAATACAGAAAAATTGTAATGAATACAATGTAAACGTTTAAAAATATATAAAATTGCAATGTTTAATGTAAATAATGTTCCCATTTTCAGGTGTTTCTGGCTGAATATACAGGACCTCTGCTAATATACCTCCTTTTTTACTTGCGGATTTCCAGCATATATGACCTGAAAGACAGCGCTAGAAGCCTGCGCCACCCGGTGGTACAGTAAGTAACACCCCCGCCTGCAGCTTGCCTTGCTCCTAGTTCTGTTAGTCAAACGTCAAATAGAAGGTCAGTATTTCTTAGTTGGACAGCTGTTTCTCTTCCTTCCATCACCGAGACTTTGTTAAAAGGAATTTACTCTCAGCAACTCATACTTAAAAATTTTACGTTCACAGAATCATGTTTTGTTTTTCTTTCTTTAGGTTCATATTTCATAATGGACATATTTAGATGCCTGGTCTATTTTTGTCTTTAACCCATTACCTGCCTTACAGGAAACGACCAACAGAGTGTTTGAATGAATGGAGGCTAAGTATATATATGCAGGTATATTTTACCTCGAATGCTTTGAAAGGATGGAAGGGAAATTCTACTGGAGCTGGCATTTTTAAGTGAGATGAAAACCATTTTCTTTGTTTCTGAAAGGATGAGTCAGATTTCAACTACTGAATTTGAGAATGTTTCACATGGAAATGGTCTGTGGTACAAAGTAAGGTAGTAAAAAATCACAGGAGCAGAAAGAAGGCTAGAGTGGCCTGGCAGAGAGGGGAGGAGATTTTGGCTCTCAGCAAGCATTCACAATACTAACCTCTCTTTTTGTTAAGTGAACAGAGACATTTGGTTCATTTAGAAACACCATAAGGTTGAGAACTTGAAAGCAAAATGTAATTAAAAAAAACTCATAACATGTATCACAGAATGAAAAAGGAATCTTGTTAGCTGCATCCTGAAAAGTATTGCCTGAATGTGGTTTCTAACCTTAACACATGCTTAGTAGAAAGTAGTGATGCCAAAGTTTTCCAAAAGAGCAAATAAGTTATCATTATATTCAGTTACTTCAGAGAGGTATGCATGAACTACTTTTGAAATTGAGCAAATGTTTATAGAAATAATTTTAAGGTTCTATAGATCTCCAATTTCAAGGGTCATTATTCAATAAGGTTTCAAATACCAAAACATGTGACCTCATACTCAAATGTTGTTTACAGAATCATTTTTACTTATATCAGAGTCATATATATGGTGCAAACTTAGTGTTATCTTCATGCTTCAGCCTCCCGGGCACTAGTATTATTATAGGTACATCCCATTAACAATGGACCGAAAGTACATTTTTACTAAGATGATGCAAATTTCAAATACCTGTATGTGACTCAGTGCCACAGATTTATTTAGTTCTTTGTGGAAATATCTACTCCAGAACCTCTAGATCCATTGTTTTTTTTAAACATAAACTTATTACCTAAATGTTTCCTTTCTTTTCTTCAAATGAAACTTGGTGCACTCCTTTCCTCCCAGCTGTGTAAAGCTGAAGTTGTGGTTCACTTCATAGCTCTTATTTCTGGAACCTTAAATAATAAAATATATGAAATTTTCAACTATTATGATTGAAACAAAACCTGTTGGACCTAAGCCAATTTATGAACTTACAGTTAGATTAGCAATGGAGAAAGAGATAAAGTGTTTGGCAGAAAGGCAAACATAATTTTGAAGAATATTAATATTGGAGAATGACGAATATTAATATTGGTGAAACTTGTTGGGAACCAGTACTGTGCCCCGTGGCACTCAGCTAATCACCTGGAAAACTGGGGTTGCTGTGCTATGTTGATCTCGGTGCCCTTGGGGAAAAATATAACACAAACAAATTTTCTAATTTTGAAGTATCTTAGCTTGAGCCAGAATTTCCTACTTAAATTTTGGTATTTTTGCTAGGATTAACCTAAATTCCTAATTTTCTTACAAATAGTTAATTTATATTAATTGGAATTTTTCATAACTGCTTCCACAAGAGAAACAAAAAAGGGTGAGATATCAATTCTTCCACCAGCCCACGAAATTTAAAAGTCACATTGTTTATATTAGAAGCTTTGCATTTTCTTTTCCTGTTTCCTAGAAGGCTAAGCAGACCCTGAAACCCATCCTGCTTGATATTTTACCTTTCTCAGAATTTATTAATTGTAAATATACACATTAGTTCTTTGAGGACATAGAACCTGTATAATACATAATATGTATGTGCTTATATTTCATAAAAGAATAAATAATGATAGACTTGTTGATGATTTACCAAATTAGTGTTGTATTGTTACTAAAGTCATTGCTTCCAAAAATCACTAATACATTTTGGGTAAAATAAATTCTCAGCCTGATAAACTCAATATCCATTTTTACATATAGTAAGTTGCATACTTTTTGGGCTCAATCAATTAAAGTATGTCATTTGAGTTCATATTAATTTTAATAATAGTGAAACAGGCTTTGAGATTTTTATCATTTCCTTATAACAGTAAATATAGATGTTAATGAAAACTATATCACTATAAATCAGATTTGACACTTATTTTTAAGTCATTATGCAGAAATGGCAAGATAAGGTATGACCTTAGAACGTAATGACAAACAAAGAGATAAAATGCTATAAGACAGAAGAAAAGCAAAGCACAAACTAATAAAAACCAAATGGTGCATTATGAGTGCATAGAAAATGAAATTCATTTACAATCTTAGTACCTGCTAAAGGCCAATCAGACAATTAAGAAGTTACTCTGTATATTTTAAAATGTCAAATGCTTCATAAGTAGCATTTGGATTTTTTAAAAACTTGTAAGTTATATGCTTTAATCTTGAGGCATTTTGAAGTGAACTGCAATTAGTATATTTAGGCCTACCCCTGAGGCAGGTGTGAGCATAACAGTTTATGAATGATGTAATACATTATTTCTGTATCATCATAAATAAATTTACAGTCTCAGATGCCATTCATTATTAAATAAAATTTTTAAATTTGTAGTTAAAATATGAAACAGTTTTATTTGATTAACAGGAGTAATATGTTCTAAAAGAACATTTTATATTAATAAAATATTTAAATATCTCATCCATTAAGCAAGCCAGAAGTCAGATGGCATTCAAAATTGACATTTAATTTCCTTTTTTCCAGTTTGGCTTGCCTGTGTCATTGCATACACTACATCCGGTATATTTTGGAAACTTTATTTGTTCACAAAGTTTCTGCAGGTCGTACACCTTTGAAAAATTTGCTAAAGGTGAGAGTTAATGCATTTTATACTTTATTTTATTGATAAGTTATATATGTTAGATCATTTGAAAACATTAAGTTATGTTTTTGCCCCCTACACTAGAATTTTTGTGTAGCTGTGTCAGGCTTAATTATTAATTAATTATTCTTGTGCTCCTGAAATTGACTATTTCTTTGGACCTGCCCCCAAATGGTAAGTTCACAGAGTATGTCTGTGGCACTGTGGTAGAAAGTAAATACGTTAAGCAGTGGGTTTTCTTTAGGGGATACTTAGCAATGAATTCAGGTTCCTTATGTGCTACTTAAAAAGGATGAACCTCACATATTCATAACCCTGAAATAGACATCTATGTGATTAAAGTACAGATATTGTATCCCACAGTGTAATGCCAGAGTATTTGCTCTTCCAAAAAACAGTTTTCAGCATTCCACTGCCTATGGAAAATGCAAAATTATTTGGAAATGTATTTCAGACAATATATTTTACTTCAGTTTTCAATTCGAGTATAAAATAATGTTCAAGTTAAAGTTTATTTTCAAAAAAAATATATACCATTACAAAAAATTCTCAGTTTTGGCAGTTATCTACTTTTTTATAAAGTTCCAAGAAAGCCATTATTCTATTGTCATGAAATAAAATAGACTGCTAGTACCTCAGAAATTATTTAGAAAACTTTCTTTTTTGATGAAAATATTGCATAAATTCTAGTAAGATGAGAATGCTATCACCTGAGACTCTTAAATCTTAACACATTTCTTTTTCTAATAAATTGAAATACGTTACCACTAGTGATTAAGAATTTCATTTTTAGTCACTTACTTTTAGAATATATAACACAGGGAATCAATTATTATTTTTATTTTTTCATATATTTACTTAATTGACAAAGCCATTTTAGAAAATCTAAAATATAAGAGTACATGTAGCCTTGGGCCTGAATATCCATTAATATAAGAGTAGAGAATAGTAACGTAATTTTTACTAACATTCAAAAGGTAATTTTAAAATGCTATATTACTAGGGATAGAAGTATTCTTTTTATCCAGCATAGTCATCCAAACAGATTGCAATTCGTGAAATTAATGTATATGGTCGTATTGAATTACGTCTTTCATAACTTTCATTTTGTTGTGTTTAAATTTTAGAGTTGTGCATTATATTGGGGTTTCACTTCTTGGATTGCCTACTACATTAATCACCCGCATTACACCCCACCATGTAAGTAGAGTTTCTTCACAACTAACCCAACACTAAATTACAAACTCAATATTCTGCATTAAATCAATATAAACAGAACGAACTGGCATCCTTAAAGTAACAATTGATAAAAATGCCAATATTAAACTGCTTCCATATTATAACCCATTATACCTTTATATAGACTGAAAATACTAAATTTGACTGATATACGTTGAATCTTAATTTATGTAGGAAATCTAGCAAATTTATTAGTTGAACATAAAACTTAAAAAGAAAATATAATAAAACTGAACTGCAAATACTAAAATAAAAATTATAATTATACATTTATACACAATTAACCAGTTGTCAGCTGTTTTAAAAGTCAATAGCAAAAATATTTAATTGTTATTTTAAACATGATTCGCTGAGAATAAACAGGTAATTTTCCCCGTAACTTATTGGTTCCTATCCAACTGGATTTATTGAGTTTCTGATTTCCCCTGACTCAGACTAGCAATGTGCAGGAAATGCAGCAGGTCTCTCCCAAGTCCTGACTTCCTGTCCTCAAGAAAGCAGGCCTATCTCCATCAAGGATCTCTGTTTCTTTATTTCAGGTGCAAATTTCCTTTCTAAGCTTTTACAGTCTTCCTTGAAGTGCACAAATCAGAGCCCATGAATGAAATGCTTTCCCATTTCATAGACATTATTTTTGTGTTTATTTCTGGTATTTGTGAACTGTACAATAAATGGAAGTGAATGATATATTCCAGCTTAATGTTAGTTTAAGAAAATAACACTCTGGTCTAGGATTTGTTTTTGTTTTTGTGCTGAAGTATTGCTAGTTATTCAGGGTCTTACATGCATTCAATGAACTAAGCTGAGTCTGCGAAGACAAATAAATTACAAAGTTTAAAATTTTAACATTAATGTTAATGTTGAAGAGGAAAGATTCCTATTTTCAGGTAATTGATGTTTTAAATATTTTACAACACAATGTAGTTAACTATGGAAGAAATACATTTGTTCCAAACTATGTTAATAAGAGGATCCTGTGTGAGAAATATAACACATTGCATACCAAATAATAATAGATTGACTTAAACCATTTATTAAACATGGTATTTGCTAAAATTGTAAAATGGCTCTTTTTGATCTTAGAAAATAATGTCTTAATATCACCCTTATAGCTGAGGGGGAAAAACCTCTAAAGGTAATTTCACTGTGCTTGTGAACCTTAAATGTATCAAGCTAAGGGTTCAAATACCTTGAAAGCAGGAAATTACCATGTTTCCTCTAAGAGGAAATAATCTGGTATAGGGAGTCCGTTATGCATTTTTCAACTGTATGTAAATTTCCGTTATTATAGCTCACTTAAATAATACCTATTCCCTTTACCATGGTTCAAATTTCAGTTACTTCCACGTGTGATTCACAAATGTGTGAAGCTCAGTCCGCGTGATTTCCCATAGGGGAAAAATTACTGATGAAAACAAGATTCCACCCTCCAAGAACATAAAGGGTTATTACAATGTAATATAACATGAATTGAGTCAGGCATTGATTCCTCTATTCAACCAATACTCGCAGAACATCTAACCTGGGATTGTGCTGTGCACAATAGAAGAAAAGACACCCGTAAGACTTAAATTCAGACTACTGATGTGGTTTTTATTGGATTTAGCATAGTATTCTGCCAGCAGCCAGTGTGCCTTTAGCACATATATTTCTGTAACCACAAAGGAACATAATGTCCAGCTCATGACGTTGCATGAAGACTAGGGAAGAACTGACGAGCACGTTTCTGTGAGTCTGTGCCGTCTGCAGCAAGACATGTGAATAGGAGCAGTGGAGGGTGTCACTGTGTAAACAGCACGTGGTAGGATAACTTTCCTTCATTCACCCAGTAAAGCAACTATAAATTAAATATTATCAGGACAGCCTGTGTTGTGGTCACCATGCAAAGCAACATTTTATCACTTCAAATCATTAAGAAAATGTATCATTATTAGTGTCAGGAGAGATGCCTCACATCTGTAGTCACAGTACTCAAGAGATCGAGTCAGGAAGATTTCTGTGAATCTGAGGCCAGCCTAGGCTACATAGTGAGTTCAAGGCTTGCCTATACTATATAGGGGGACCTGGCCTCAAAAAAAAAAAAAAAAAAAAAAAAAAAAAAAAAAAAAAAAAAAGAAAGGAAGAAAAGGAAAAGAAAGAAAAAAAGTACCAAGCATGTCTCCATTTGACTGATACTACTATAGCTATATTTCCACTTCTACTCAGCTAATAACCTGTACAGAATCCATAGTTTAGACCAAGAAAGTGATAACCTGAGAAAGGATACACATTATTATAGAACAGCAACAACAAACAAAGTAATGAACTACATAAATTTGTTCTTGAGTTTTGATCCAGGTAATAGAGGTTCCTATTTATTAAATTTATAGAGACATGAGATCAAATTAACTAGCAAAATTAGTCCACATTACAAAGTCCTCTAATATCTGAACTGCATGTCATGTATTAGATTTTATGATTTTGAATTCATTTTTTGTATTTATGCTAAAAATGATCTCCCATTAAATTTATTATCTTTTCCTGACTGTTGAAAAGTTCCCTTATCCTTTTGTACTCTTTGATTAGAATTAATAAATATTAAATTCAGAAAACATGGATCATATATTAGATCATGAAAATTTAATGGTACAGCAAAGCAGAGTCTAAAGTACATTATCTGTAAATGATATAAGAATTTAAAAGTACAACGTAAGTACAAACAACTTAAAAAACAAAATTCCCCATAAAATTCAAACTAGAAACTGAAAAATCACTCCTAAATAACTATTGAGTTAAAAGCAAAAAAAAAAAAAAACAAAAAACAAAAAACAAAAAACAAAAAACAAAAAAAAAAAAACAATTAATGACAGAACAAACCACAACAATGTAACTGGAAATAGAACTCATAAAAGCTGTTTTCAACAATGCAATTATAATTCTGTGTAGCATTGTAAGTAACAAGTCCAAAAATTTTTTAAGTATATTTCACTGTAGTAGGTTCAGTATTAAGCTCATGTACTTAAAACTGGAAAATAAAAAATTCATCTGGATTTTACATGTGGTTACATTTTGGGCTTATTTTCCAGTACATGACTGCACATTACATATGTTATTTCAGTTACATATTCATGTATTTCATTTGAGATAGTATTTCTTACATTTGGGATTTTTAACTTTTATGTTTTGTACATGCTATCCTAGGTTTTGTTCTTATTCTTTTCCCTCTCTATCAATTGGATTTGTTTTTAGTCTTCTTTCTTTAATCTCTGTTTTAGTCCTGACAATTTCATGATCCTCATCACCACCCTTTTTCAATAAACTTAATTTGGAATGATTAATAGCACCTGTATGTTAACATGTTATCTTATGAATGAAAAATGTAAAGGATACACCTCCCAACACACAAGCTATTTTCCATTTGAATGAAATTTAAAGGTAAAATAATTATTGCATTGAAAAGTAATCAATGGTGAGAACATAACATTATTACAATCTATAATGCATATGCCTAAAATCAAAGAATGATTGCCAATTCATTTTTTTTATCAGGAATTGAACTTATGACCTTGTATTTACCAGGCAGTCACTATGCTGCTAAGCTGTATTTGTGGCCCTCATAGATTATTTTTGTTAACCAAAATATTATTTTTTCAATTCTGGACATCAAACCTATGATCTTTCTGATCGCACTTATTGCAAGTCCTTTATTTCAGTTTTAGAGTTAATTAATACACAATTCCTTTTGGTAGCACTTAGGGTCCTAAACTATAATTTGCTATCCTTTGATACATCTTCTTGTCAATTACAATGCAAGTTTGATTTTACCAGGAATGGAATCTGAAATTGACTGTGCACTTGTCAGGCTGGCTTTTAGTTCAATTACACTAAGATTATATTTGGTTTTGTATTTAATTTATTAAAACCATTCTAGTGTAGTGTTTGCCATTTGAATTTTTAATCACTATTGGTAAGTAAGTGAAATTTGGTCAAATAATATGTATAAATAAAATAATAATGGTAGATAGAAATAAATACCTTCCAAATATTATATTTTACAAAAGGTCAGTCTTTAAGGAAAACATGTAATGTAAAGAAATTTACAAAATTGTTACTTTAAATATTATAAAAATATACAAGAAATGTACATCTTAAAAGAAATCAGAATTATGACTGATTTTAATGACTGGTGGGAATTTTACTTACTGTACTTTCTTTCTGTATGTATTTAATTTCCCCAAATATCTCCCATCTTGTATTTCTTTTAAAAATTGGATCTAAGTACACTGTATAAACAACCTACTAGTCTATGTACATTTATTGTATGTATCTTATAATATATGCATCCATGCAGTCTTTTTTATGTGTTACTTTGACTAAAACACACTTTCTCTTTTCTAATAAAATGAAACAAAACTTCTGTGAAAGTTTAATTGATAAGACACTCAATGCATTATTATTTTATCATACATGAAATAATTTTCAATCTTTAAATGTTCATTTAAATTCTCAGATCTTATAAACAATGTTTTATATACATTTTCCCTACTGATTATACAGAAAATGGTTAACAATTAATGTTTTAAGAGCCAGTCAAATAATTGATTCTGTCATAGTTATGATGAGTGTTTCAAAGCATTGAGAAAGTCTTTAATATATTTTTATTTAATGAAACTTTCAAAATGACAAATGTTAATTTATTTCTGTTTTTAAATAAATATAATAATCTCCATGCATGCACACAAAGAATTAAAAACTCAACGTATGTTGATCATATTAAATCATTCCATTCATAATGCTCAGAATATTGTATTTTAACTTTTCCGTCATGTGAAAGGTATATTGAGGATATTATTTTACTTTGCTCATTAGTCTTTATGTGATTGTGGGAATTTGAATAACTACATTTAGTATTTCATGTATTTATCTTTATTATAAAGCACTTAAACTAGTGCCTGTGTTAACATCAAAATTGAGTAATTTAATTTAAAATTGCTAAGAAATATACATTTTTTTTAGATTTTTTTAAGTTGTTAAACATTTCAAAGAGGTGTTATGGGGTGCTTTCCTGTAATCAGCCATACTATTTGTTTTAAAAATAAATGAAAGAGAAAAAGTCTAACTATAAAAAGTTTAATACATTAATTATATATCCTATCCATTCCATTCCAAATGATATCTATTAAAAATCTTAGATCTATTAGAAAAACGCACCTATTAGAAAAATGTAAGTGGAGAGCAAAAATATTTTCTGCACTTTAGATTGCAAAAGTACCATTTCAAAAGTTAGAGGGCAATCCACTCTGGACCCCTTCTGTCTCTCTCTCAGACAGAAACTTTCTTTCTCTCAATAAATATATTCTGTTCTAAAAAAAGATCAATTATATACTTCAGATCACTATCAATTAAAGAGCAGGTACGTACAGTAAAAATTGAATTATATGGATAGTGCAACAATTCAAAATACAATTATTTGCATAACATTTTCTTTTTTTACTCTCTAGCATTTGGAAACAGACAAATAACTGTATCTGCTATCAATTTCCTGGTATGTATCATATGCATTATTTATTATGCATACACTAATTTTGTTTTTGAGAATAAAAATAAATTTTATTTTAAGCATTTTCCATATAAAACATTCTATGTCTTTTTAATTCTGTAAAAAAAAAAGCAAATCAAATAATCTAATGTCATGCTACTGGCCTTCAAAAATTTTATTGAATGTTATTAAAAACTGTTATTAAGTACTTTCCTGTAAACACAACATTGAATCTTCAAATCTTTTAATCAAAATGTCATAGCTATCTATGGATGGCTCTATAGATAGTCTTTTGAACTGTAATACATATCTATAAACACACAGCCAATAATTTTTCCAGCTTATAAGATTCTATGAGAAAAAAACCTTGTTTTACATGTGTAACAGGAATCCAAAAACCTTGTTAACACAATTGTTAAGCAATTCAATGGAAAGAGAAATTTTGAATGTTGTATTTTATTTTATTTATTAATATGGTGCTAGAGATGAATCCCAGGGTCTTGTCTCTTTCCAAATTGCTCTCACTTGTTCTTTTGACAATACCATTTTACTAAACACTGACACACAATGCGACTTGATGCTCCGTCCTTTGTTAAAGCAGTTCTCCCATGAGTCTTCTTTACATACCTGAACCTCAGGTGAGTCACACACAACTTCATCTTCTGTGAGCAGTTTCACTGAAAGACTTGTATTCCACTGCCTAATACAAGGAATACGTAACCCATCACACTGTTAGAAATTGTCCGCTCTCACAAGTTTGTTCGATATAGTTCTCGAAATTTTACCACAATAAAATAAGACTAAAAAAAAAAAAAAAAAATGAAGGAACCAAACAGGGAAGGGAAAGGTAAGATTATCCTTTTTCTCGATACTTCAAAACTCTAAAGATTCCACCACACACTGTTTTTGAGCTGCTTAAATTAACTCAACAAAGTAGCAGGCTATAAAATCAACATTAAAAAATCAATAGCTTTGCTGTACACCAACGGTGGATTAGATGAGAAAAATGTCAAGAAAACAAGTCAATTCATAATAGCTTGTAACATGCAATAAAATTCCTAGCATCAACTTAATCAAGGTGGTGAAACGCTTCTACAATGAAAATTACAGAACATTGAAGAAATTAAAGAAAAAAGTAGACTATGGAAAATTCTTCCATGTTATTGTTCTGGCAGAATTTATATTATTAGAAAGGTCATAGTATCAAGAGCAATCTACAGATTCAATGTAATCCCCATCAGTCCCCAGTGACATATTGTTTCACATAATTAGGGAAAAGGAATCCTCAAGTTTCATATGAAAACAGGAAAGTTGGCAACATAATCTTAAGCAGAATGACTAAGACTTGAAACATCACAATACCCAGTTTAAAATTATCTTTCAAAGTTGCTGTAACAAAATTAGCCTGTTACAGGGATAAAGATAAGCATGCAGCCAATGAAACAACCCATAGGACTGCAACCATCTGATATTAGACAAAGAAGCTCAAAATACACACTGGCAAAAGGACAATCTCATTGACAAATAATGCTGGGAAAACATGATATTCACTTGAAGAAAAGGAAAACTAGATCCCTCTCTCACTGCATACAAAAATAATTCAAAATCAATGAACTATCTAGGTATAAAATGTGAAATTCTGAACCTCCTACAAGAAGAGACAGAGGAAATACTTGAAGTCATGGGTATAGGCAAAGACTTCCGGAAAAGGATCCGCATAGCCCAGGAAATAACAGCTGAAATCAACACCTAGACTATGTCAAACTAAACCAGGAACAAAATGAAGGAGCAGTCTACAGAATGAGAGAAAATCTTTGGCAGTTTCTTTTCTAACACAGGATTAATTCCTAGAAGGTAAAAAAAATTAGAAACTAACACCAAAAGGTGAAACACCGAAATGAGTAAAGGGACAAATGAACTGAAGAGACCCTTCTCAAAAGAAGTATATATGGTCCGTACAAGTATGAGAAAATGTTCAACACTTTTAGTGATTAGTTACAAGCAAATGAAAAATTACACTGAAATTCTACCTTACCCTACAGAATACTGATCATTAAGAATATCAAAAATAAAATTTAAATGCTGTAAGGATGCGAGGGTTTTGGAGGGGGAACCATTCTAAACTGCTGGCTGGAACATAAATTAGCACAGTTACTATGAAAATCAATTTGAAAATCCCTTAAAAACTAAAAATAGACCTACAGAGGAGTATAGCACTCGTTGGTATACCCTCAATTAAAATAACCATAATAAAGCACCATTGCTTACTTGTAGTTGTTGTGACGTGATTCACAATTGCCAAGACATGGAACCATCTAGATGCCCGCCATCAAACGAATCTGTAAAAAGAAACTGTGGTGTATACATATGATGGGAGCATGGTGCAGCTGTAAACAACAAAATTCTATCATTTGCAGAAAAATAGATGGAAATGGCAACCTTCATTTTCAACAAAACAAGCAAGACTCAAAAAGACAAATATTACATGTTCACTCTCCTTTGTGGAATCAAAAAAGATGGCAAAACTACAGAAAGGTAGCTATTAGACAAAAGAGGGAGCAAAAAGAAAAGGGGATGAGATGTCAGCACAGGTAATGGGGGATAGAGAGGAGCAAAATATTTAAACTGAAATCTTCCCCCAAACTGTACAGGGGAAAATAGGGTGAGGCCAGTGAGATTGCGGAGGAGAAAACAATGGGTGAAGCTTTTACTTGTTTTGCATTTATTGTAATGTTTTACTGCTAATTCACGTTTTACCAAGTCTAATGTTCCCACTGTGATTTTATTTTCAATAATTAAGATTTTCAAAGTTTCTCAACAAAACCAAGAACATTGATAAATGCTGAGATTAAGTAAAATACTCAATCCCCCAAACAAAACAGCAATGGAAATCAGTGTACCATGTTATTATTACTGTGCTCTGGAGCATTACTCATTAGCATTTAAATATCAAATAAATATTCAAACATCAAAAATGACAAAAAAGTAAAAGAGAGATAATTATTAGAGAGCAGGAAGGGTGTACAGAGAGTGGAAGTCAGTACAAGGATGAGTATTATGGGACAAACATGTACAATGTGAGAACATTCATAATTATTGATGAAAGTATAATTTTAATTTCTATAAAATATTACCTTATTGCACTATAAGAATTAAAATTTTTTGTCTTTTCATGAAAATTTCACTTTGCAGTTCAGGTTGGCCTTGAGCTTGCTTTGTAGCCCAGGCTGGTCTGGAACACTCAGTGATCATTCTCCTCAGCCTCCTGAGTGCTGGAATTATAGGCGTGTCCACCACACCTGTTAAGGATTAAATATTGTTTATTGTGGAAGCCCATAGCATTTCCAAAACAAAAACACAAACCCTAACTATTCAGTGGCTACACATTCTTTAATATAATCCTTGAACTTTGGACTTGGTTCTTCAGAGAAACCATTTCCAGAAGTTTAAAGAAGAAATAGTTTAACATGATGAGGTTGTAAGGAAGAACAACACTTTATACAACTGATATAAAAATACATCATTGTAAGTTTGTCTCCCTTGAGCTTTGTTGGTCCTTGTCATTGATTATTGGTCATTGGAGTCTACAATTATAGCATACTATGGAACAATCCAATATCCAGTAGTAAACAGTAAGAATCTTTACTACCGAAATCTCATGTTTTGATCCAATTGTGTTTTTCAATCTGACTAAAATCAGATTGAACAGGAGATATATTCAAATAAATTTTATAGCACACTAACATATGCTATATTATTTCCAAAAATTAGCCACCGTCTTTCCTGAACCTGTTCATTTGACAACTAATTTGTCCGTTCTTGAATATTTAGTAACGTTGGTTAAAATCAAAGTATCACAGAACTTTGAGAAAAGAGGTAAATGTGTTTTTGTTCCCTTTCTAATTGAAAATGTGTTTAAAAAGGTAATTTTTAGGTGGGAACATTATGATTTTTTTCATGTATATTTACTGCTAATGTAATATTTCACTTTTATCCATATGATGATATTCCAAGATAAAATCATGGGTTTTAGTAACTAGTCGTCAGCTATAATTCAAAAAACACTAAGTGAAATAGATCAAATCTTTATTGCTTACATTCCTAACTAAAATTGTCACTGTTTTATTGAGGAAGTAAAATGAACCAGATACTTGAATTCATTTAATCATCATACAATTCTATAGAGTTAAAAGTTAATATTTTATCTAGATGAAAAAACAAAATTTCATAATTGTAATTCACTTGCTTATTATTTCACAACAATTACATAAAAGTTGTGGCATGAAATCACAAGTCAGTAGAATCAAAATCATACATTTGAACCCATAATTTGTAAATTAAAAAATACAAATTATTATCTGAACATTCAAAAGTTAGCTTTGACTTCATTATAGCATAAGAAACTGAAAAGTTTTACAGTTATTTTGTGTGATTATTTTTGTATGAAATTAATAGATTATTTTCTAGATCTTCAAACATTGTTTGAGTGTATTTGCACTATTTAACAGTATCTCACCAGAGAATTAACCTATTTAAGCTGATTAGCCCAATTTGCATTTTGTATAACAGATAATGGGAAATAGATTTTTAATTTCATTTTCAATTTATTTTTCCCAAACTTTGATATCACTGAAATATAGCAAAGTTATTTTGTGCGAGTTACACAGAAATTAATTTCTGTGGAGCTGCTACTGTATTTGAAGAAATAAATGTGTTAAGAAACAGTTGAAAAGACAGTAAGAACATTACCTAAGAGAATAAAACATTAGACACTGGTTTACAATTATGCTCAACACTGGGAATACACTAGAGATAGAAAATTAACTGACTAAAAACATTTGCACAAACTAATCTGTTACAAATAACGAAGTATTTCTTTTTGAACACATAATTTGTGTTGTATCAGCTAAGGCAAATATGTCAGACAATGGAAGGATCTTAACTTCAAAGAGGACACAATACAATGTGGGAATATTATTGGTTCCAAGAGCCTGTGATAACTCTTGGTTTACTTAGAAAAAGAGGGCAGATGCCAGACAAGCAGTAAATGCATCCGTAAGCAAGCACTGCTCACAGGAGGTCTTCCAACTAAGCTGAAAGCACCTCAGAAGCAAGCAAGCACCTTGCACTGGGAATATTTCTACTGCGTTAATGACCTGAGAATACACACTTGTATGAATTCTGTCTTCAGCAACATTCGCCATCTCCTCATGGTAAGGAAAGCCCATGCAGAGGGACAAGTACAAAGCAGATCATCAGCACTGTTTCATCGTTCAGGCAATTTGAGCCTGTTAGCAACATGGATTAAGAATGTCACTGGAATTGGAAACAGATGGGTGTCATGGCTGTAGCAGTCTTTGGGATCCTGCTACTTGACGTACTGAGGCTCTCAATTTTGAGAATAGCTGCAGTAAGTTATTGAGATCCATAAAATAATAAAAACCATTAAGTGTTGTTACCTGAGAGGTCTCTTACGTTTGAACCCCGATACTGAGAAAATAAAAAAAGACAAAACTAGTTGTATATACTTATATTGGATTCAACAACATCTTGCATTGTTATAAAATTTCCTCTTCTTAAAATAAAATATGTCTTGCATTTATAATCAATGTATCACATGGACAATATGTATATGTACAATAAAATTTTAAAATGGCCACGGCTATATCATACTGAAGAGTTTTAATATATTTTGTAGATTTGTGAAGCTGGGAATCATTTCATCAATGTAATATTGGCTCACCCGAATCACACAGGTTAGTTTATTTTTCTTTTCATTGTTTTCTAGACAATTTTGATAATTAAAAGTCCCCTCATCAGGCTTGTATAAAGTGTAAGTAACAATAGTTAGAAACATTTAACTACATGTGCTTATAAAGGGGCCATGTAGCTTATTTAGCTTTTGTTTTATATCCATATACCAATCAATTCTTCTCGGAACTGAGCTCAACCATCTCAGTGTTGGATTTCGTCTTAAAGGAGAGTTGGGAAAATGTTCAGATTGAAACACACACATTGATTCCACAGTAGAGTGTGGCATAGGTGTCTGGAAACCTACTAACAAAATTTCTGGTACATTGTTATCTTACTTATGTTTGATTTTAGATATAAAATTTCCTTTATAAATGCATCATTTCTGGACCCAATAACTTTGATTCTATCTGTATAAGGTAAGTCATGATGCCCAATTATGGCTGCACGGTCATATGGAATCTGTTGAAAATGGTCTTCACCTTTATCAGGATTCTGTATTTTAAACGTCTTTTCTCAATCAGATGTTGTTCTCCATTACAAGCGGAGTGTCCTTGTTCTCAAATGTCATTCATCATTGTGATAATCATTTTGGACTTGTGAATAGCATTGCATATTGTCTTTTCCTACTGCAGACAGATTTAATATGTGGACTCTGCCTATCACAAGGTTCAGTTGCAGGATTACCTGTACTAAAACCTGAGCCTCCTTCAATTGTCTGCCTGGAGTGATACTAAAATGCTGCACATTTCTCCTATGTGGTGTATGACTCAAGCCAGATTTGCCTGGTGTATAATATGAAAATTTCATAACTAGAGTTAGGCCTACAAACTTTCTTTCTTAATTCTTCTTTCTGTTGTGGGTGATAGAAATTGCAGTGTGTTCTCATTTTGGAAGAGATGTTTCACAATTAAAGGTTTTTGTGCATGACTCCTAAATCTTGGTGGTGTTTCTTAACTCCCAACCCCAGTCCTGGACCAGACACATCTGATAAGGCATTCAGGTGCTGCCACTTCTACTTATACAGCATAAAAACATAAAATCAATGCAGCCAGTGGATTTTCAGTGAGATTCTTAATCAATACAGATTACCTTGAGGCATTTTATGAAGTCCATTAAAGTAGCCCCACAGAACAATATTATAAATGTACTCTGGGGAGAATTGGAGAATGAAAAAAATAATTATATATATTATCAGTTCCTCATGATAAATGTAATTACTATGTACTGCAAACATGTACTAATAAAAATAGTGTACATCATTCATTCTAAGGAAAATAAAGCTCCCTTGGTCCTCCTTTGCTACAGAGATGGAAAATCGCATTTGTAAACTGTTTGCCTAATGCTGAGCTAATCTTCTTTAGGAAAATTTCCAAAAATGTTGATTAGTTGCAGTGGTAGACAATTCTTGATCAATTTGCAATATTTTAATGACCCCCCAGTTTACATCTGGCTTTTTAAAGAACTATAGTAATAAATTAAAAGTGAAATAATGGAGAACATTTTTCCCAAGCATACTTTAGATCTTGAGTGTGACCATTATCTCTCCATAGGTACAATATTGTCTTACATCGGAACTGGGCTAGCTCAGAGATGTGCAAGGACTTTTCCCATTGCCATAGCTACTGATAAACACACCATAAAATCACAACCATGTGAGCTTTTGAAGCTATTATGATCTGTTAAAAAAGTCCAGTTTGCACCTGCAGGAGTTAATTTTTGCAAATGTTTTCAAAATGTAGGGTTAATTTATATTCTATATCATATAGATAATCAATGTCCAAAATAAACGACAACAGTTAATTTAGTGAGGTTCTTTAATGAATGATTAGGCAATGATGCTTACACTTGTTTTGTTGTTGCAATGTTTGTTTTTTTTCTCAGATTCCAGACTATTTTCCATCTGTGGGTTGACTCTTATGATTTATTTAACCCTAAAAACTGGGAAATGTATAATTAACTTTATATTGTATTAGTCTCTCCCAGTTTCTTGACTGTTGATCTATAAATATTTTATTGGAATTCAATGCTAGGTATTCATTTATTAATCCTTTATGGACACTGTATTAGATAGCCAGTCATAAATTTGTGTGGGTCAAGCCCCCTCCAGAATTTCTCATGATGGCATATGGCTGTCCATATTGTAACTCAAACTGGCTTCATTTTGGAGGAAGAGGAGAAATCCTCTTATCCAAATCACTTCTCATTATCTCAGTTCTAAAATGACTTATGTGAGTGAGAGTCAGCCAGATACAGCAAAGGGCCAACATTACTCACACTGAGGATGCACCTTTCTCACTAATAAATTCCAGAAAGCTAAAGGAAAAAGTGCATGCTACAGACCCACCCCTGGAGCACGGAAAAGATCATGAGAATGAGGCACACGAGGAAATCATTTAGAAAGGGGCTCTTCAGGCTTTCATAGAAAATATGCCCTAGAAAACCTATCCCACCACACCATTTCCTATTTCTCTAATCTCTGAATTCCTTCTTTACTTGCCTGTCATTGAAAGTCTAACATTTATTCTTTGTTACCCAGTGCCATTTCTTTGTATGTGTTCTGGGCACTGTATTTCTACCAGGATATTTAATCTCATGAATCAAGATAGAACTTTAAAATCAGAAACCTACTTTTATCCAATCAAGTATTTTTTCCTCTTATCAAGCACATTGAGAATCCAATAACATGCATATTCTATTATCATGTTGGCTAGGTCTTTCATATCTTCTGTAGTATAATCTCTTTTTCTATTATTTATCCCTGAAAAACACCTCAGGAAGGTTAGAGAGTAACATGAACCTGACTAAAAGTTAAAAACTTTGAGTGGAGAAGGGAAAGATCTGTTCTTATAGCATAATGGTCTCTGTAGTGCCAGGAAAGAGAACCGTTTTAACAGGTATTGGGAAGTTCAAGAAAATCTATATGTTATGATATTTTTGAACAACATTTAGACCTTACCTTGGAACAGTAGTTGTATATTCTTGCAGCTTAAGTTTTCAGTAGGTTATGGACCTAGTCTTCAGTTTTCAGACTTTTCATTGCAAATGGTTGGAGCCTCTTTAAGGTGCTTCCAAGTAGTATCTGTATGCTACAGTAGGCACGCTACTGTAATCGCAGCACTGGAGAGACTGAGGAAAGAGGATTACTGCACGTTGAAGGCCAGCTTGTGTTAAATAATCGAGACCAAGGCCAGCCTGAAGTACGTAGCGAGACCTTGAGTCAAACACTAAGCAACGAAAATAAATAAATAAATACAAGAAAATAAATGAAATGAAACAATAAAAACTAAATTATTACTTCCAAAGAGTGCATTTAGTGGTCACATTCAACTTTCGCTTAATTGCTGACCGCCCTTTCAGTTTTAGCTAACACTGTCAAGTACAATCTCAGAAACTGCCATGTAATGCCACTCTTCATACTGGACAGTGTAAAATCTTCCCTTCCACCAGTAGAACCTATCAGTACACTACTAGCAAGAGGTTTCATGCTTGAACCGACATTGTATTCACCGACATTGTACCCACAGCTAGTTATTTTGAAGCTTCCAGCAAAAAGAGTTACCAATCCTGGATCTCCAGTATGGTATTTAACTCTAAAACCTCATTCATGCAGCTGTTCTTTGAGCCAGACTTGTTGCCCACTCGAGATCGGGTTTTACTGGTATATCAATGCTGAGATGGTGGCTGCTGCTCACAGTCTTACAAAGGTAGTTTATGAAGAGGAAAAACAAATCGGGTTTAGATAAGAAAATGAGAGCACTACAGTCTAATTAAACATCTGCAATACACACATGGAAAACGCCAAAGCTCGGATGAATAATCAATGCTATGTTGCAAATAGGGTCATAAATTTCCCGTATTGATAAAATATTGAAATAAGGTTAAACCAAGAAATAACTACGACCTTGACTTTGGTTGCTGACGTCAGTCAGAAAATCCCTATCGGAAAAGCTTGGAGTGAAACTTTCCAGCCAGCACTGGAAACCAGAAGAAAATGCCAGTTATGATCCATGACGAATTTGGGTAGTGTAGAACCTTACTGCAAAAATTATTTCAACTTTTCAGTTAATGGAAACGCAATTGTAATGTCTATAGACTCAGTAAACCCATCATGGAGAATGTAAACATTAAAATAATGTCATAAATTTATATATTATAATTAATAGCAACTATACACAATTTAAAAATATCATTCATTTATTAATATTTCTCTGGGTTGTAAGACATATTCACTATTTAATATAGATCTGGATGAAATTGTTCATTCTCAGGTCCAGGGGCTGAAAACTCATAAAGACCTGTAGCTGGTGGTCAACTTAAACACCAGCTGAACTGAGTCTGAATAGTACTGAGTGTGGATGGACCACCTGAGGACTGTGGCCAGCATTAAAAGGAGACTACAAAGGAAGAGCAGTGTTGTGCGTTATCCTAAGTATTGCTGTTTGGAGCCACTGGTTCTCCTACAGGAGCTTATGCTGGCTCCCCTGATATGAACTCAGCTGTCATCACTGGAGGAGCTCGGGACCTTGTAGTGGAGAATGGCTGTGGCATTTTGGGGGAGCTTTGGTCCTTACTTTGAGCATCACTTCCTGGCTCTGGAGGGAAAGATATATTCTGTTTAATTTCCAGGAGAAGTGTTTCATGCTGGTTGTCTGATATGTTCTCATTGTCAAGAGAAGCTCAGGACCTCACTATTGCTGAGGATGCCTGTGGTACTATTCAGGGGAGCCTTGGTCCTTATTTTGAGCATTGTTTCTTGGTGTCTGCACAAATCACATCCTGCTGGCTCAGATCCTTCACCCCACTGGCATACACTTTCTAGTTTCCACCACTGACCTTTGACTCTTCCTGGGATAGACTTGTATGGGTCATTGTCATGGGCTCTGGGTTTTCAGCTGAACTCATTAAGGTTACTGCCATGGGATCCAGACCCTTGGCAGGATTTTGTGGACAGATTTCCTGCACCTTTTGTATTTGACTCCTTGAGTGACCATTATAAATAATACTATATGTTATGTGCCCTGTATGTAATTGTTCTCCTTCTAATCGCTCACTACAAGGCCTAAACTCAGGTCATATTGTGTACATCTTACAGCTCTAAAATTCAATAAATATAATATGGGTAGGTTCCGCAATTACCTTTTTTTTCAATTTATATATAGGTATCCCCACACGCAGGTGTTTGCATAGTATCATAAGAGAATCATTAGTATCAAGTGGTGTTATGTGTTTATCCTTATTTTGAAATAAGCAGGTTACGAAATCTGCATAGTACTTAATATACTTTTTACTTGATATTTCAAACAGAGCTATAATTTTGAAAATAACACACTGACATTTCATTATGACTTTAGTTATAACTAGAAGAGATTAGTGGATTTGTTATCTGATGAAATCTTGCTAGGGAGAATATAACAGTAATTTTATAATTCATATTTACTCTACAAATGTCATGTCTCAAAGTTCAACCTGAAATTATTATAAATTTATTTTCCAAAATGTTTCTTGAAAAAAATTTTTCAGGGAGAAAAATAACAAAAATCACGTAACAATATGTTAAATATAATGAGAGTTGTAAATAACACTCCTGATTGCTAAGCAGAAATAATTTGTGGGGTACTTCTAACTATTAGGTACACTGACTCAGTTTAATACTCTTCCAAGAGATTTTTACATCCTTCTGACCTAAGTGATATTGTTTAGATTTCAGTTTTTTTAATAAAAAGAATTTGTGATAGACACACTGAGAATGTGAAAAGGTATGCAGTTGTCAAAGCACATTTTGTAAATCAGTCTGTGATATTGGTGCACTTATTATGATACGTGAAATAAATAAATATATATATATATATATATATTATTTTATTTTAAAACTTTCAGAAATGATTTTCTTTATATGATATGCAATTTTATAGGAAGAGAGCTGTAGATGCCTCAGAAATGACAAGTATTCTTTCAGTCAAAGGTCATAACATTTTAAATGGGTCCTTTCTGAGCAATTATGCAGTAGGTTGCTATAAAAACCCCATGACATTTTGTGTGGTGTATAGTTGTTATTGGAATTCAGGATTCTATAATAAGCATATGTTCATATTTGCAATGTGTAATATCACTGATCTTTTGCTCTCTTTTCTAAAGGAAATAATGCCTGCTTTCCAAGTGCAAATTATAACCCCTTCACATGGATGTTTCTGCTGGTTTCATGTCCAAACTACACATATGAGGTATGGGATTCATGTACATAAATAATATAAATTTAAGTATAGATTATATACTAAATGTATTGCATGATTTTTCATGTATTATAAAATAGCATACATGTGACAAAAAAAAACACATTAGTCTTATCTATACATATAACTACATTCAATTCAAGTTACAGACATAGGAAAATAGCACATTTTACAAAGAATTCACTTTGAAATTAAAGAAATATGGGATCATAAATATATTTGCTTTTAAGGAATTTTTTTGCAATCTTCATGTAAGATATTTTTAAAATTTTCAGAAATTTAAGTTTTCTAGTCTTTAAAATGATATTCTCTGGTTACTCATGAGTATGGTATTATTTTATGGACGTTTATTGTCCATTGAATGCAAAAATTAAATTACTAGTTTTGAAAGTTTATTTTCTCATAACTTTGCAAATGTTTTAAATTATCAAAAGTCGAAACCTAAAAAATGAGTGAAAATTTTTGTTAATTGTGTTTTAATATAACAGATTGGATCATGGATTAGTTTCACAATCATGACACAAACACTACCAGGTAAGAGCCGGTTTACTGACATTTACTCAAAATGAATGCCCTGTTGGGAGGACTGAACTCTGAGAACAAGTTACTCTACTACTAACTTGTGTTGGCATAAGGATTTCTATGGTGTTAATTTGATTCTGATTTTTAGCAGTATTAAAAATATTGAATTACGTTGCTACTTAACTGTGTATAATTAGTGCTTGATCCAAGCATGAAAATATTATTTAAATATATTTATTAAGCAATGAGACTTTGTTAAATAGAAGTAGTAGCAATTCATTTCACATGAATCTATCTTCTATGCATGCATGTAGGCACGTGTATGTATTTTGTTAATTATCCAAGACAACCTGCCAAGGTCAACTGGGAACATGAATGTAGGATGTTGAATACCAGGCCTTTTAACACATACTAGAAACGTAAATTACATAAGCTGTGTGTATTAAGTGGTAAACATGTTACATTCATTTGATCCATTTGTTGTTCCACTGTATAACAAATTTGAATCACAGTGTTGCTTATCATATTTTATGTGTATATGTTTATGTTATATACAGGAATATTATATACATTTGGGATAGTTCAGTTGAGTAAAAACACTTTTGAAAATATTTTGAGGCAAGAGGGTTTTCAAAATGAATATTACTAAGTATTTTTACATTTGTTCTTCTGTATAATGAACATTGAGCAAACATGTAATATGCTAGGCATTATCAGAAATCAGATGGAAACATATGCCATATTTGAGAAATACTTTGATGTGGAGTATGTCACCTAATATATCTTACATCCATCATAGGAATACAAAAAAGGACAATTCTTTCTTTCTTTTTCCAGCTGGAATTTTTACACTTCTGATGAGTATTCAGATGGCTTTGTGGGCAAAAAAGAAACATAAATTTTACCTGAAGAAGTTCAACTCATATATGCACAGAAAATCAGCTATAATCCCATTTGTACTGTGAAAATATAAGTATTCTAATATCAAGAAATACAATATATAAACTCACTACCTAAAACTTACTTAAGGGCAGTTAAGTAATGTATCAATTTATGAGCAACAATAGTATAATAACTAATTAAAGTATGAAATGTTAGAATTTATCAAAATTGATAGCTTTTAAGACTAAGTAAGGAACAGTGGGAATCATAAATATGGACTACCAAAGAAATGTCTTCACACCTCAGCAGTTCACTGCATTAATGTGTATCTGGAAGCTAATGGTGAGCTCTTCTTGCAGTTGTGGAGGTAAAAGGTAATGTGTTATTTTCATGAAATCTCAATAAATTTAAAACTAAAATATTCATGCAAGTTTTTCTTTTTCTGTGGTATATTTTTGTGGTACTCCCTGTAATTAATGAAATACAAAATATTTCTAAGAAG
This sequence comes from Cavia porcellus, assembly GCF_034190915.1. Taxonomy (NCBI): domain Eukaryota; kingdom Metazoa; phylum Chordata; class Mammalia; order Rodentia; family Caviidae; genus Cavia; species Cavia porcellus. Next base: position 39,620,652 of record NW_026947513.1, on the reverse strand, counting down.
TTAATGTTCAAAAACCTTTGACTCCATTAATATATTATGAAGTTTTTAGTGAACATTAATTTTCATAGGTTAATTAATGAGTTATGAACTAAATACTTTTAATATTAATTCAAAATTACTTGAATTTTATATATTAATTTGACAGCAGTTTAGTGTTTTATTGTTCATTGTGTTATTAAATATCACATCTTACTATTTTAATTTCTTGTAAAAATTTGACCCAAAATTAAAAAATAAAATTTGCAGTCATTTATCTTATTTATTTATAACATATCCAGTGTATGCATTATTCTATGTTTATTGCAATAAAATGTTTTTATAGATATTTGTGATGGTTATTCTTTACTGTCAACTTGATTGAATTGGGAAGTACATGGGTATTTTAAAAAAAGCAGAATTCTGGGTGTCTGTGAATTTTTCCTAGAGAATTGACATGAAAGAAAGAACACTGAGGTGAAGACATACTGGAGTCTTACAATAAAATAGAAAAAGAAAGCATGTTAGCACAGATTTCCTCTCATGTTTATCTCTCTCTCTCTCTCTCTCTCTCTCTCTCTCTCTTTTCCTTTTGCCCACTGAAAGGTGGTGAGGTGCTTTTCTCTGCTTTATCGTTTGGTCATAATATTTCTCCTTGCCAAAGGCCTAAACACCTTAGAGGCAGCAAACCATGGCCTGAAGCTTCTGAAATCATAAGCCAAAACGGCATGTTGTTCTTTAAATTGCTTTCCTCGGTATATTGTCACAGCAATAGAAACCTAAAATATTATTTGGTACATCTTTTTCAATATATATTTTGAATGCATATTTATAAATGTTTGTTTATATTTTAGACAGACATATTTATATAAATATATCTAACCATATAAACAAGCACTGTCATTTTTGTGATTTTAACATTTCTCGTACATATCAAGCTCTTTCTAAACAAGTTTATTATCTCCAAAATATTTCTCCCCCTTTCAAATGCCATATTTCCCACACATCTATAGTTATGCTTTAAAAGTCAAGGAGGAGTTCAGTCACTCTTGAATAGTTTCTTAATAAATCTGTATAAGCTCTAAAACGTAAAATAATAATTATAATAAAACAGTAATAATATGAGGCAAATAAATAATATGCTGCAAGTGAAAATGTTATCTATTTCTTTCAATGTAAAGCAGATATTTTTGAAGAGCTGACATATTTCTTTTCTCTTCCAGTGGCACAAATCTAGGTAAATTAAATTTAGCTCATGGGTTCTAAAAAGGCATTGAATATTATATAAACTAGTTACAAGTATCTTGATTATATTTACCTTCTCTGTGTGTTTGATGTCAGGGGAAAAGTTGATTCTAGAGATTGTTCAGAAAACTGAGTATTTAAACAAAGTTAAGGCCAAAATGTATTCAGTTCATGGTAGATAGAAGAATTTGCTCTGATTTGTAGAAAATACAATTTTTGTGCTAATATATGTATGGAAAGTATATATTCACCGGGTGAATCGACTATGAAATTTTTATTACGGTGTCACGACTGAAAACGGAAAGTAGTCCTCAAGGGGCACTTGGAAGATTCACACCAATAAATTCAGGTACTCAAAAGGGAGGGCGAGCAGAGAACCAAATACAGGAAGGAAACTTGAACAAGATAAATTCACGGATCTGGTACACTAAGGAAAAGCAACAGGGCTGTCTATGATCCTGGTGTGACCCCCAAACTGGTGAACTTGGAAATCAATCACACCACGAAAGAAGCTGGGCACAGCACCAGTGACCAGGCGGGAGCTCCTGGTGCTGAACCTGTAAAATATTGTCCAGTACTACAGGAACTAGCACTTCACTCTGTTAAAGGAGACTGGCGAGCCAGATGCCTGCAAATCAGGACACTAAAAAAGTAGAAAGCCAGAGAATCATTCAGAGGAGAAGTTGGGAAACAAAAGAACAGGGAGTAGGCAATCTCCTACAAACTCCGCAAACACTGGCTAGCCTTGTGTCTGGATGGTCCTCCAACACAGAGAACAAGAGCTCACCCTCCAATGAACGCTATAAGCTGAAGATTGTTCACTGGTGAGTACAAAGGGGGACATACTGGGCAAATTATGACTGATGTACCAAAAAGACTGACAGTACTACAGTGTGTGTGTGTGTGTGTGTGTGTGTGTGTGTGTGTGTGTGTATCTGTCTGTCTTCTCCTCTGAATAAATATATACATATATATGTATATATGTATATATATATATATATGCATACATATATGCACTACATATATATGTGTATATATAATATATGAATGAAACAGATGAGAAAACATGTGTGTAGAGAAATCAAACATGAACTTTCTGTCAGAACATTGCTTCCAACATTCTCACTGCAAGTATAATACTTATTACAGGAAGTACAATCTCCAATTACACTTGCCTCCCATTTTTTTTTTTTTTTTTACTACCTTAGCGTCTTAGTTACTTTTTATTCATTGCTGAGGCAAAATACCTGATGCCCGAAGCAAGAAAAGAAGTTTTGGATTTAACCTTACACTGCTTTGTTTTGTTTTGTGTTTTTCTCTTTTTCCTCTTAAATAAAAAAAAAAAAAAAAAAAAAAAAAAAAAAAAAAGAAAAGAAGTTTTTTTTTTTTTTTTTTTCTTACAGTTTTGGGAGGTTTCACTCATACTCAGTGGCTCCAAGGCAGGGTGGCATGGCGGGCCACAGTTCATGGCAGCTGCAAACAGCAAGGCAGAATTCAGCAAGAGAGAGATACACACCTTCTTCCTGCCATCACATTGTGTACGGGCTCCACCTCTATGTGGGTGTAGCACTGACATCATCAATTGAAACTAGACAATGAACCAATCACAAATGCATAATGCAAAGGCATGAGGCTTGGGGGCCAACGACATAAACTATGACATTTAGCATGCACCCTCACAATTTCCTCTCTATCTATTATTCACTTAAGATATAAAAATCATACCAACATCACCCTCCTTTCTTTCTTTGATTTATGGCTTTTTCCTTCTGAAATAATTCCTTTCTGAGTGTCTTTATTCCTTTCTTTATCCTCCCTTCACTATGTCACTATGCATATCATGACTTTTCTTGATTATTGAAAGCACGACTGATATTGTTAAAACAATCACCAAATTATTTAATTAATATGTGTTTGGTTTTGGAAAAAAAGGCATTCCAAATCCAAATCCAAAACATGAAAAAACAAAAATCTTTAGATTCAGAGCAGAAGTTAATGAAATTGAAACAAATAATAAAAATGATCAATGAATCAAAAAGGTGACACTTTGAAAGGATAAACAAAATTAATAAGCTCTTTAATTTAAACATATTTTCCAAAAGGAGCACAAAATATACATCACTGCAATTAGAGATATGAAAAGTAAAATTTTAACAGACACTGCTACATTCTATACGGTTAAGGAACACCTTAAAAACTTCCATTGCAGGCCAGGGATTTAGTTCAGTGGCAAAAGCACCTGCCTGGCAAACCTGAGGTCATGAGTTTGATCCCCTGTACTGGAAAGAAAATCATCTCCAATTATTTGGAGAAACTAAAGAAATGGGGAAATTCCTAGACATCCAAATTATCAAGGCTGAATTAAGAATAAAGACACTGGACAGACCAATAACAAGCAATAAAATTCATGTAGCTCTACCCATAAAGAAACTCTAAGAGTCAAAAACTTCACCAGAACTTCTGGAAGGGACTAAGGCCAACAGTCCTCAAACTCTTCCAGGAAATTATAAAGCAAGACCTGTGAAACTCCTCATTCCTTGAGTCTAGTATATTCCTGGTACTCAAAGCAGGCAAGATCTCAACAAAACAAAGTATAGTTCAACATCTTTAATGAATATAGATACGAATATTATCAAAAATATGGGAAAGCATGATGCAAAAAAAAATTTAAAAAGATTATGTATCATGACAAAACCAATCTCATCCCTGGAATGTAAGGATGGTTAAGTACATTTGAATACAATGAAGTAAAAAAGATCTCAGTAGATGAAAAAAAACTTTGATAAAATTCTACATATATTCTGGTAAAAGCCTCAAGGAAAACACAATAAAGGGTCTTACCTGAAAACAATTAAATTCATTTAGGACAATACCAATGCCAAAGTCATTCATTGGAACCTGATCAAAGCATTACCTCTAAAATCAGGTGTAACACAGGGTGTTCACTGTAACCATTTCTGTTCAATGAGTACCTAAAACTTTAGCGATAAGAAAAATTTAAAAAAATGTATTCAAATAAGTTGGAATCTAAATTATATTTAATTTTTATTTCTTCTTCATAGTTAATTCAAAATACTTCAGCAAAAGATAGTGTAAAACTAAAAAAAATTAGAAAAATTCTTGGATATAAAATCAATTGACAATTATTAAATAGTGTTTCTTGTATGCAAAACATGGTCCACAGAAAAGAAATCAGGGAATTATTCTTCCAAACGATAGCTTCAAACAAATTAAATGCCTGGTAATTAAACTACTACTTCCCTGAAAAAGGAAAATAAGGATACAGAATGCACAAGCATTAGAATATAGATTCATTCCCTATTCTTGCATAGACAGAAACACTGGTGTCAAAACAGCCATCCTGCCAAAATAATTATATGTAGATGTAATGCAATTATCTAAAAGATTTGATAAATTACTCTCAGAAATGTCTCACACTAAATTTTGATTAGATGTCATGTTAAAAGTAATATCATAATACACTTAATCAAATTATCTAATATCAACTTTTAGAATCATTGTTTGGAATAATACTTTTAAAAAATATTATCAAAGAAAAAGTGCTTTTCAACTATCATATCTTTATCTTTCACACATTTACAAAATAGTAAGTGTAAAAAATAATCAAAAAAATAAAAGAATCAGTTACTATATTATCAGAGCAAACTGGATCTCTGATCTGACTTTTCATACTTTCTACTACTAAGTGCTATATTTAAGATGTATTTGGATTGTTTGCATTTTAAAAAGTGTTTGGAGCTGGGGATTTAGCTCAGCAGCATAATCGCCTGCCTTGCAAGCGTGTGGTTGTGAGTTCAATCCCTGGTACTGATTAAAAAAAAAAAAAAATTGGATAAGTTTGACTAAAAATAGTTCTATTGGGAATTTTTATTTTCAGCAAACTTTTGTGCAAAAATGTTTTACTTTCATGTGTATAAGATACACACACAAAATCAGTCACTGCCAGATCAGTTATAAGCTATCTCACTTCTTAAGTGGAATGGTCCAAAGAATATATTTTCACTTTACATGTTCAAATTTATTTTTTGTAACAGTGCTACATTCGATACGTAAATCAAATGCAATCAATAAAACTCATAAATTTGCATATAAATGTACAGTCTTTCATAATTACACTAATTTTCAAGATGTTTCAGCTCAATTTTACATAACGGACATTCACTAGACTTCAACTCTTGATGCCAGTGTACAACCAATATAACATTTACGCTCATAAAATACAAAAAGATCTGTGCATTCATAATTTGATTTTTTCTGTATTTTTATTTCATGTAAAAGAAAAGAAAACTCTGTACTTTTAGATTTTAAGCGTGATTATAGTAAATATTATTTTACAAAGACAATTAAAATCAATTACGTATTTCCTGTATTACAATAACTTGAAAAAACACTTATATTAAAGGTTGCTTAACAGTTAATTTTTACTCAGGTGCATAGTGAAGCTTACGATTTGCCTTCAGAGTAGAGTTTTTACAAGATACACACAAAAACATTTCCAAAGAACGAGTTCCCTGGCAAAAAGGATTTAACTCTTCAACTGTATTTTGATAACAGTGTTTGAAACAGTTAAGGAAAAAAACCACTCAGAAATAGTCACAAAAAATGAGGGTACTTATCACCTCAGGTTTATTTTCTTGAGACCATGAAAGACATATTATTATACTGTATATTTGAGAAAAGAAGTTTTCTAAATTTGGTCCTTTGTTTTGCCCATACAAGAAATAGTCACAATAACTACAAAGTTGTTTATCTACATTTTCAGCCACCTTAAAAATCAACATGATTTCTTTGGTGAACTCTTGAAATTCACGTCCTTTAGTAATGATCCCATACATGCTACCCATGCTCCAGATGATCAATTTTGCAAAAGCTTTCTCCTTAAATAATCTTTAATGTGAAATTATCAAATTTTAATCAATTGATTATTACAGAACAAAACAATACATATATATATATATAATCTCAAAGATAATTTTTCAATTTAAACAGGGTTAAAGAAATATTAGTGATATTCAAATATAAGGAATTTAGGGATTATAATTATTTTATTTACAGCTAGCACCCGTCAGGCTTTGTGGTGCATGCCTGTAATCCCAGCACTCAAGAGGCTGAGGCAAGAGGATCATTTCAAGTTTCAAGCCACGCTGGCCTACAGTGTGACTAGTTTGAACTGCATGGTGGGACCCTGTCTCAAAAAGGCAAAAACAAATCAAAACAAAACCTGACACTGGCTAAATTTGTGTACATACTCACCTATGAGTTTTTTCTTATCTGAAAAAATGAGATACTAAATCAAATAACCTATCATATTAGTTGTTCTATATTCTTATAGAAAATTGTACAATGAAATAATTTTCAATTTTATTTTCCTGTAAAATTTGTATCATAAAATTAAACCTTACATGAGCAATGAGCATTTTTATATAACATCAATGAATTTATCAAAACTATTTCTTAATATTTTGTACAAGAGACCAACCTGATCTGTTCATTTGTGGACATTTTTATTTGCAGTAGAAAATTAGAATATTATTCTTAAATGCTTAATAAATAACTTCAGACTGATTAATACTATAGAGAAACCAGCTATAGAGAAAGAAGCAATACGAGAGTCATGTGATACCATCATAAACTGAGTCTCAAAGGACAGCACCTTTCAACTGACATCTTTGGCAGAGTCATAAAGGTGAAAGATTGTAGCTTGAAGGTGTTAGAGCAAAGACAGTGTGATGTTTTGTGTTTAGGTGTCTCCCCAAAGCCTCATGTGCTCATAAGTGGGGATTTTCAGAAGCAGCTGTTTCTAGGGGTGTTATGTGGGAATTAAACTGCGCGATGCTGTGATTAATAGTGTGTGATTGTTAAATTAATCTATTGATTGGTTAAGCATAGTTCTGGGCTTTGATAATGCAAAAGTCTGTTATGGATGTAGTAGCATAACCCAAAGCCAGTTATCTTGGAAGATACAAAGGCAGGCAGTCAGGAGGTAGCAAAGGCAGCAAACAGTGAGACAGCAGCAAGCAGCAGCAACAGAAGCAGCTCAAGGCAGAAGCCTCTCCATTTTGGCTTATAGCTGTGGACTGCATCTCCATGTGTTACCCCCTGTCATGCTCGCTTGCCTTGGAGTCAGCAAACCATGGGCTACAAATTGGAACCAAAAATGAACCTGTCATCTACTAACATTGTGTTCATTATTTTGTCTCAGCAAGGAGAAAAAATAATCAAATCAAATTTGGTACTGAGAGTGGGGCCTTTGCTGGGTCTGTACCTGACCAAGTGACTCAAGCTTCTTTGGAACTGGCTTGTTGGTGAGTTTGGAAAGGTTTGGGGATGCAGGATGAAGAAGAAGCCCTGACATGCTTTAAGAAATACTTAATGGAAACTCAGAAGGCAAGAATCCTGATAGGTATGCAGCTAGTAAAGACCAGGCTCAAGAGGTTAGAGCTAGGAGCAACGACTACATGGGCTGGTAGACTCCAGATCATGTGTGTTATGCTTTGGCAGAAAATTTGTCGGTATTTTGCTCATATCGAGAAACTTTACCTGACTCTGGACTAACCAAAGGCTGTGGACTAACTAATGGGGCCGAAGTTATTTCAAAGCAGTTGAATGTTGAGACAGTGGCATGACTATTTTTTGGGGACTTTTAGTCAGGTATATGCTGAGAATAAGAACAAAGAGCCCAGTAGAATGAGTTAAAACATTGGGAGTTTGGCCCAAAAGAAAGATGTAGTAATGTTATGCACCACAAAGATAAAGAAGAAGGGAATTTGGTTGCTGAGAAGAAATAAAACAATACAAGATGGTGTGAGGTCATCACGTGAACCAGAAGGTTCTAGTTTTTTTGTTTTTTGTTTTTTTTTGCCTTTTTGAGACAGGGTGTCACTATGTATTCAAGCTTGCCTTGGGCTCACTATGTAGCCCAGGCTGGTCTTGAATTTGAAAGGATCCTCCTGCCTCAGCCTCTCAAGTGCTGGGATTATAGCCCTGTGTCACGACACCTGGAAAGCTCTAGTTTAAAATTGCAAAGCTGCAAGACTGAGCTGAAAAGAAAATTCTAATGCAATATGCTCCACAGTGGGAGTAACTATAGAGAATGTGTTCCTTGGTATTGAAATCAGAGTGCCCTGTGATCCAGGCACTTGACCCCTATAACTAAAAGAGAAGGAAGCCTGGCTACTGTTAGAGGTAGTGGAAGACTTTGGCATCATCCATGTGATGCTGGGTTTCAGTGCATGCAGAATGCAAGAGTTGTAGATCAGAAAGAATTCCACCCAAATTTGGACTTTTTCAGAAATGCTAAAAATGTTAGAACTTTGACACACATAGAGAAAGACTGAACGCCTTTTTCATAAAGGGATGTGTAAAAGTCTTTTGTGAGGTAGGGTTGGAATGTTATGGGTTGTACCTACAAGTTCCCTGAACACATCATGCAATCATTGGTAAGGCTTTTCAGAGGGGGCTTTATCTAAGGGGTAAAATGCTGGGATTAAATTGTGTGATCCTGGGATTAAAGATCTGTGATTAAATTAGTGCATTGATTGGTTCACCATGTTTCTGTGTATAAATAATGGGAAGGTCCAGCATGGATTTGGATGACACCACCCAAAGGGCAGGTAGCCTGGAAGAGATGACAGGAAGGCTTCTGCCTTGCTGATTGCTGCTGCATATGTTGCTACTACTTCACTGCTTTAATTCCTCTTCTTTCCATGCTTTGACCTTTACTGTTTCCCACTTGCCATGTCAGGCTGCTTTGAATTTAGCTGTCTATAGACTGTAACCTCTACAAATTAGGAGTCAAAATAAATCCTTCCTCCTTTAAATGTGAGTGCCAGGAATTTTCTCTTAGATACAATAAAGTGGGTAACACAAATAGCAAACAAAGACACAAAGACTAACAGATGTGTCACTGGGACTCAAAATATTTTAAATTAAACCTTGAGTAAACCTACTATCTTGGTAGTTGGAATGTACAGATTAAATGAATTTGACTGTATACACTCTAATTTGACAATAATGAAGTGACATGGCATGTGTGGTCTTTAGCAATGCTGCTTTAATGTATTATTTTTAAATATTCAGTTCTACTATAGAAAATTAAAAAAGCAAGGAGTTGAAAAGACATGACAAATCACAGCATGAAAAATTCCCTTAGCATAGAAGAGAATTTAAATTTTATTATAAAAGTAAATGAAAAATTATGCAGAACAATTCATATACTGTGATCTGATGGAAGTTTTAAAAATACATCATTTTGCATTCTTTTCTAGAAATGTCAATGTTGTGGAACAAGATGTATGCGATAACACATAAATATTCAGTAATACATGAAAATGTATTTACTCAGTACATGGTACTCTAAGTCTTGCTTTTGTAAGATCAATGCAATAACATTTACAGGACTCTCACTTCCATCTATGGGGCTTTCTAAATACAGGGATCTATGCTCATAAGGAAAATGTGCACCTGGATTTCTAATTTTGAAGAAGAGCTTTTATTTACTTCAGTAAATCGGAAAACATCCCACTGCCAATGACTCCTTGTGACTAAGAGTCAGTAGCAGCTTCTCATGGTTCTTGTTATAACTGTATTTACCAAATATGTCCCAGGATTTCCTGCTCAGTTAGCATATGCAGGATTTGATCAAACATCATGAGCTTATTTTGATATAATTTCTGGAGAGATTGGACATAAAAATTGAGTATTTCCAGCACACAGAGTGGTTCTGAGGAAGAGAAGGTTTTAGAATTTTTGATGCATCCCCCTTAAAAACAAAAATGTGATTGATCCTTACCAGCTTGAGCAGTGCAACCACATAGACGGACTAGCCCATCCCATTGACCATATGAGATGAGTAGATTGTGTTAGTCAAGCATAACTCTGAACACAGTAAGATCCCTAAGTTCTATAAAGGTTTCAAAGGTGAAATTCAGAAATTTTCATTAATTTGTAATTTTAGGAACATGGAAACTTCTAATAATTCTCCCACTAAAATAAAAGATTAACTATATTCTAAAATTATGATATGCTTCACTTTATCACTTTACAACAAAAGTATTTCAAAGTGAAAATTTTTATATGGCACAATATTGACATAAAGGCATAATTATATGTAAGATAGTAATATATAGCAGACAATAACAATGGATATTGAAAGGAAGTATAATCTCTCAATTTATGTTATAACTAATACATGAAATACTATGTAACTTTTGAAATATATATATGCCATAAATTTTAGCTGGCATTCAAAACCTTATATGAAATATTAAATATATATATATATATAATAAAAATGGATAAGAACTTTATATATAAACTATAGCACCTGAATAAGAGAAATTTTAAAACCTACCAAAAGAGAAAAACAATGTTATTTATATTATCGAAGACCTAACATAAATGCAAGAATAACTCAAAATTTGAAGTCAAAATATTCACAACTATTTTGGACTACACCTATTACATTTGTTATCTTTCAATGTTCTAATTATTCTAGATTTTGTGTTTGTAATTATCATCCATGCCAGTAGGAAACTTGAAAAGCTAAAAGTTGTACTAAACTCATGAGACTCTTTATGGACAAATTCCTGTATTGTTTCTCCAGGGTCATTTTTTAAATGTATTTCCTCATACAGTCAACGTGACAAAATATTGAATAATATAATGTGCATTGGACATGGTTCTTTCTAGATGTGTTCTTGATACTACAACATGAACTCCATTTAAAAACTTCAGTCTTGTTTTAAAATGTATGCAGAAATTAACCTTTATACATAAGACATATACCCCAATTATTTGCCCTTCTAAATATACATGAACTTTTGCAAATTGAACCTATCCAGATTATTTCAGAAAAAAATATTACCAGCATCCAAGAAAAATTTTTACCTAATATTACTATTCAGTTGATGAAATCCACATTATATCTACAAAATGTGAAAAGTATAAAACTAAATTTTGGTTTTGCAATTACGAAGGCCAATTATATTAATTTGGACTGCAATATTATCTGAATGATGTCTTTCATAGCCATGATGCATTAGGCTCTTCCTTCTAATTATAAATAAGAACAGACATAAAAAAAATTAGTAAATTTCCATTTAAGGTCTGTTGTTTTTAATTAAGTATGCTTGAACTGAGATAACCTATTATGAGATAACATAATGTGGAGTCTCACTGCACCTGTTTCAACTGCTACATTGTAACATTTTTATTCAGTTGTGATTATATGAAGTAACCTACACTTTTACCAACTTAGTTCCATTCATCTAACTACCACTTCATTACTAGCTAATCAGAGGACTCAAATTTCATGGTGAATATTAGATTTGTTCTTTTTTGGTTTTGTACTGGGAATCGAACTCAGGAATCATGCTTGTCAGGCAGCCTTTGTGCTATTGAGCTAAATCTCCAGCTCTAGATTTGTTCTTGATGATTTAATTTACCCATTATCTCAAAAAACACTTGCATTAATCAGGTGTTCTCATTTTTTCTTTTCTAAAAATGTCTAACAATCAGAATTCTCTTTATTCATAGTTTATTGTTCAAATTGATAAAGAAAAAATACATTACAATTTTAAATAATTGATTCAGAAATTACTTGAGAAATATGTGTATATTTAGTTTGTTGATAATATTTTGCAAGAACACATGTACATATTAGCATATAGTATAAAAAGAATAGATATCATAAATAATAATATTTATTGATAACCAAAAAAGAGTGTGTTCTCACACAAAAGTCCTAACTGCATGCTTCCACATAAGGTCCCTAAATAATTGAAGACAGTGAGTTTCAGACAAGGTGTATAGTGGTGGTTTTCATTACAAGGGCATAATATTTTATAATTAATTTATGGATACATTTTTGGTAGCTGCAACTTGGGATTTACCACATCTAGTGGATAGAGCCTAGAGAAGCTGTCAAACATTCTATAGTTTCCAGAATATGCCTTCCCAGTTAATATCTTAGTGTTCATTTTAAAACATGAGTCATCCTTCCAGGCAATATGGCGACACATTCCTTTAGCCAGAGCTCCTGTGAAGCTGAGACAGGAGAATTACTGAAAGTCCAAGGGCACCTGGGCTGCATAGTGAGACGAAGAGAAAGAAAGAAAGGAGAGAGAGAGAGAGAGAGAGAGAGAGAGAGAGAGAGAGAGAGAGAGAGATTGAAGGAGAAAGAGAAGGAGGGGAAAGATAAAAGAAAGGAAGGAAAAGAAAAAGAAAGAAAGAGAAAGAAAAGAAAGAAAGAAAGAAAGAAAGAAAGAAAGAAAGAAAGAAAGAAAGAAAGAAAGAAAGAAAGAGGAAGAAAATTTGAAATGAGCCGGAGATGTAGCTTAGTGCTAAGTCCTTTTGTTCAATCCCTAGTATCACAAACAATAAAAAAGTCACTATGCCCATATTTGCTGTCACTGTCTTCTGTGTAATATCTAACTTGTCCCAAATCCCACATTGAAGTATAATTTTCAATGGTGCTGTAATAAAGTTTTTCATAGTGTACATACATTGTACTTCACACTTCATTTCTTAAAATGACATAAATTTTTCTTTCCTTCATATCTTATCTATTTTAACGTTTCATGGCATTTAAACCATTCAGAGTGAATAAAGCTATCTTCCAAGCAATGTGGATAAATATTTTACAACAGTTAGTGGGTTAGAGTGTTTGCTGTCTCTGTGTGGGCGCCGTTAGTGCCTGCACCTAACGCATCTTCCTTTCTGTTTCATCCCCTTCCCCTCCCTCCTGCATCTTCTCTTCAACTTTAAGTTATTTAAGAAACAGTTATCTCCCTTCTATTGGCTATTTTTTTTATTTTGCTATTTATATTTTAGATTTCTTGTATAAGAGAAACTAGGCAATAATAAAACATATAGAAGTATTAATTTTATTTAACATAATATTCTCGAGATGATGCCATTTTCTTATGAATGATTTAAGTTTGTCTTCATTTATGGCACAGTAGTAATGTATTATGTGGAAATACCACATTTTCTTAACCCATTTTTCTGTTGATGAATACATGGGCTGCTCTGAATATTTAACTATTATAAATGTGTTCCCATAAACATAGATATGCATATAACACTGTAATACAAAGTTTTTTTTCTCTTTCAGGAAAATACTTAGAAATAAAATAACTGGATCAAATAGAATTTATAATTTAAATATTTTGAGGAATCTTCATTCTGATTTCCTCAATGATTGTACTGTGTTTATACAATGTAAATTTCCTTTTCCTTGAAACCTTTTGAGCATTTTTTTCAGTGATGGCCATATTTTCTGGGGTAAAGTGTAATTCAGAGTTAGTTTAATTGCATTTCTCCAATGACCAGTGATATTGTGCATTTCTTCAAATACCATTTGTATTTCTTGCGTGAAGAAATTCATTTCATTTATTCATTTCAGTTGCCCATATTTTGTTAGTTTTCATTTGGATCACTGTTATGGTTTGTGTGTAGATGTCCACTCAAACCCTCATGTAGTTTTGGGGTGGGTTTCTAGAATTTGTGAATGATTAATGATGGGATTATGGGTGTGAGTGCTGCACCTGCCGTGGGGCCGGCAGCCTGCACCCAATATAAAGGTGAGAAGAGGCTGGCTCTCACTCCTCCCATTTGCTCGTGTTTCTTTTGCTGTCTTCCAGCCACCATAAACTGGTGCTCCTCTGCTCCGGCATCCTGCTTTGGTCCCAGCTGATTATAGAATGAAACCTCCACAATTTGTGAGCTAAGCAAACCTTTTCTTCCTTAATTTAGGACATCAGATATTTTGTCTCAGAAATGAGAGGAAAGCGATCAAGACAGTTTGTCTCCTTTGTTGAGTTCTTTGTACATTGTTTGTATTCTAAGGTCTCAATACATTGTAGATCTCCTGTGTGAAGAATAATTTAAAATTATTTCCTGTTTTTCTTACTTTAGGTTTTTTTTTTCATAGTTTCTTTTGTTGTGCAGAAACTTTTAAATTTTATATAACCCTATATTAATTTTTGGTACTATTTCCTGTGCGACTGGATTTTTTCACAAAATCTTAGCCTGTGTCTAAGACCTCCAAAGTGTCACCTATTTTGTTTTCCAGCATGCTAAATATTTGTTTTAACAGTTATTTCTTTAATCTATTTGGATTTTAGTTTAGTACATAGTAAAAGGTCTAGATTCACTCTCGTGCATGTGGATAACCGGTTTTCCCACTATCACTTATTAAAGAGATTATATTTTCTTCAGTGCATTTTTGGCCCCTTTATCAAAGTAGCACGTAGGGAATGCTAGTTTTAACCTCTATCCTGATTTAAATAACTTGAGTTGTTCCCAAATCATATTGAAGTTCATCAGGTAATTATTTTGATCAGTATAACTGTTTGTTATAATCAATCCATATTTTCTCAGTGTCTTGTGTGCCCTAATATCTGCTTGTATCAAACTGCAGTATGTCTAATGTCTCTATCTTGGTCTTTTTCAAATCTTTCTAATACTAAAGAATAAACTCAGAGTGTATCATCTCCAACAAGTCCTTTCCAAACAATTTTTTCTCTAGTAAATTTTATATTTTCATTTCTTCTAACTACAACAGTTTATTTGATTTGTAGTTAAAAACATAAGAATAAAGAATTTGGCCTTTAAATTATAATCTCACTTATTAAATCTCTTATATATGATTACTTCAAAATTATTAGGGATAAATAAAACAAGAACAGTTATGGTTAAATCACAGCAATGAATTTAGCCCAATATCTGGTCCATAATGAAGAAATCATGATTTTACTATAATTATTTATTAGTATATTATTCATATCCTAATGTGTTTCGGGCAGTATTTTGCAAATATTTTTGGCAAGTATTACCTAATTTTGATCAATGTATTTCTAATTCATATTGTAATGTACTAGATCATTACTAAAGTAGTATTTGGGAAGTACAGGACTACAGTGTTTTCTCATATTTTTGCAAATGCATTTTGACATTCTTATTTGTCTGCATTGACAAAATACAAATCTCTATAAAACTCACTAAAGTTCAGTCTGATTGTACTTGATTATAAATAGTGACTCTTTAAGTAATTCTGTATGAAGAGAAAAAATGGACAGTCTAAAGAAAAAAGTGACCTAATAATAAAATATTTTGGGACAATGTGATATTGATTAATTATCAGTTTATTCCTGATGCATAATAAAAGAATAATAGCCCCTGTTCTACTGTAACAAATAAAAATATACATTTTACCAATTTTTCAATAATTCTTTTTATGACTGTCTTACAAGCTTAAAGTAATTTATTAAAATTTATTGTTAACAACTTGTATGGTAATTCAAGCCAACAAAGGATAAATTTGGACACTCACATTAATATTTTTATTTAAGAACAGTATTAACTACTGCTATTTTTAAATAATATGCAAATATTTTATAGATTTATTTAATAAAAATATATGCATAGAGTGCATAGGTAAGTACATAAATAGAAAAATATATACAACTAATTTAAAATTTCTTGTATTATCGCTTATAGGCTAAAACCAATTTTAGACTTTTTCTACCCTACATGTTTGTTAAAAGAAATTGCCACACAGTGAAAAACACTTCGATAAAGGCATATGTAAATATGGTTCAAATCAAAACTAGAGAATAAGATTCAATGATATAAACAACAGCCTTAGATGAAAATAATAATATTCTATTGTACTTCAATGTATCAGTATACCACTGGGTATAGCTACAGCTGAATTTTGTTTTTTGCAAGAAGACCAGGTCATCATATTTTACTCCATGCTATTTTAATCCATAATCTATATTATTAGTATAATTTTACCTCTTAAGAGTATTTTTGCTCCAAAGTTACTGATAAATATGTCATATTATAATGTTTTGAACATTCAGATATAACTTTTCAAACTTACAAAATTAATATTCAAAATATTATTTCCCAAATTTAGTCTTTAGTTTAAATGTTATTAAATGGGTACATTATACTATAAATTAACTATGCAAAAACTTAACATAGTGAACTATGTCCAGGTAGCTTGAAATTAATCATTATAAATAAGATAATGAAAAGAACATAGTCATTTTAGGATTAAAACATTCCTCTGCATAAACTTAATATTTGTGTCAAATGACATTGAAATTGCTTTTTTAAATTCCATGATGAAAAGCATAGCAGTTACGAATTTTTCATTTAGAACATTTTCGAAATTACCTAATTCATAGGTATAATTTTTAAGTATATTATGGTTGTATAGTAAAAAATAAAATCCTATATTACTACCATTGTTCAGCTACATTTTTGCTTTTTAATCCATAAATGGACAGTTTTTTACATTCCAAAAACTAATGTGACTCTCGTCCAATTTCCCAAATATAACTGAGTGATTTTGAACCATGTAGAGATGAGTTCCCAAACTGCAACCTACAACTCTTATTCATTGCACAGAGACAATACTGTAATTAAATTCAGTGCCTCACTGAAGATTGAGATTTTAGCTTAGAAAAAAGACTTACACATTAAATGTTTTGTCTTAAAGAAAAACATGTGCCACAGTTTTGCCACCATCATCTTGCCAAACTGATTACAAATTTTGTACTAGAATTTAATAATTCAGTGTATCAAGTCATCCTGTGAAGGCACCAGATCCTGATTAAAAGCCTAAATTCTAATTCCCTGCATAGCTTAGTCTCTCACATATATTCCCCCACAATACATTGTCTAAATCTAGAAAATCTTCTGTTAATTAATACCTTTGTGGACTTTCTGCATTTGAATACACATAATCTCTATTAAGGTTACGATGCACTACTGTCTGTAAAACATATTTATGAGAAAAAAATGAGAAAATGAAAACAAGTGAAAGCAAACTTGTTTAAGGTATTTTACACTTTTACAAGTTTTGTTTTCAGTAATAGTTTCTTTCAGCCACTGATTCTCCTTATCCTTGTTTGTAAGCAAGGCATTACATTATATATAAATCGACATATTAATATTAAGATTATAGTAATTTGCCTCTAATTTGAAGCATTTCCAATTCAATTAACAAATTGATTTAAAGTTTTATTCTTTTTAAAGATACCATTAAAAGTAAAGATAACGGTGCTCTGTCTTTTGGAAGTGTCAGTTTCAAAGATAACAGAAAAATAGAGGGCTTATTTTTAATACTCAATGTGTTTAGTGAAGGCATTTTTCTAATGCAGTTTCCATAGAAATTAATTTGTGTAATTAGGAATGGGTGTCTACCGTGAGGTGGTGCAAATACAACTATGCAATCGTTTTTAAAGGTGAGTTAATTGTTAGCTTCTCTATAAAAGTCTCCCTAACTTCACTCATTACTTTTTTCTTCTCTTGTGGCAGGATGCGTCTGGTGTTTCTCACACATTTCCCAAACACTGCTTATAACGTAATGATTCAACTCTATCCTAATAGAGCAATTGATATACTAGTTATATGTACTTGCTTCCTGCCTTACCAGATGCTTATTGTGGCTCACAGTATGATGGCTCATAGTACTAGCCATATTTTAAGGTGAGAATTAAACTTTAATCATCCTTGCATCTATGGTGATGAGCAGTGATTCCAGAGTATTGAATCTGGAGACTCACCATGCTAGGCATTCAATTTTGGCCATTGTCTTTATTCTCTTTCTTATAATTAAATGCTGAATCTAGGTGGTCAATTTCTATTCAAAAATAATATTATACAAAATAATTACTTTCTCTGGCTACTACTACCTGTAAAAAAGTCAAACTTTAAGAGACTAATAACTACACTATCATACAGATAGTGTTTAGAAAGGTGACCACTTCTATTTGCTTGAATTCATTTCATGCAGGGTCTAAAATCAGGACAAGTACTGTAGACTCTGTAGAAATGCTGATAAAATCAAGTGATTTTATGTTCTGAGCCCTGCTAAAGCATAGCATGGTATAACATACATTATACTGTTTGAATAAGTGCAGTAGATGATCACACAGCTTTGGCCTTATCATTTGTGAGTAATGCAGTATAAAAGTTGGTGGACAGCCCTGCGAATATCATTTTCCAGAAATATTTTCTAAATACAAATGCAATTCTGTTTCTCACAGCATTCAAATATATCATTGATCTATAAAGTCTACAGATTATTTATAACACAGAAGAAATAAAGAATCAGAAAAAAAGTAAAACAGACAAAGAAAAGCAATTATTTGTGGGGCTCTTTGATGAATTGAACTAACAAACTTAGAATATAGCAGTTAGGTAGCTAGAGATTGTCAAAGTACAAATAAATCCTTGGAGCACTGAACTGAACATGCTAGGCAATATTAAATTAAAATATAGCATTGAAATAATTGACAATTCAACATTTATAATCTAGTGAAGGGGAAATTAAATTGTTGTTTAAAAGCATACATATGTCTGACCAATCAGTGATTAACCCAACTTTCCATTTCAAGAAGTCTGTTTGCGTTATTTCTGAATCTTGTTGTCTGTTCTATACAAAAGTATGTTCTTATACAAAAGTGTAAGTGGATTTTGTTTCTCAAAGTATAATGCTGCAAATGTAGTATAAATATGCATACATGGTTTTCTTGGCAAAGTCTGTATGCAGTGGACACTTGTATTAAGACAAGGTTGAACAGCTAGCTGTCCCTTGATTTAATAAGTGTGGTTTTCTGAAAGACAAATACTATCTTATATTTTTAAGATATTAATAAAATATGAATAAAAACAAATTTAACTTGGTGAGTTATAAAATGCAATTTAAAATCAGTGTCATTTATTACAAATTTAATTTTAAACATGATGAAATACGTAAGTATACACATTCAAAATTCCAATGAATTTCAAGTTGGATGATCCTAAAAAGATACACACGGAGACATTGTATAATTGAATATTTGAAGACAAATAATGAGTATTGAAAACAATAAAAAGAAGTGGTTCATTCAATTGCAATAATTCTCAGCAGATTTCTCTTTTCAAACACAAGAACCAAACAAGGAGTAGACTAACATGCTGAAAACATCAAGGAAAACAGACAAACTTCCCATACATAAGTCATATCTACAGCAACAATGTCTTTTTAAAAATGAGGTAAACAACATTCCCAGAGAAACCAACATCCAGAGCAATGTCACCACATGAACAGCCATGTGAGAGATAATAGTCTTGAAGATTGAAATGAGAGGAAAAGAGAATCTGACAAGCATGTGAATCAATAAAGATTTAATTAAATCCAAGTAGCTGGAAGCATATAAAAACACATGATCAGTGAAAATATGGATTATTATTCCATTTTTTTGGTTTTCTACATGATTTAAAATATGTATGTATAAGATATATGGATGTAAATTATTACATTATTTGGCCAAATATAGCATTATTGTAATTTTGGTTTACAATTTCATTTTACTTTTTTTTTTTTTTTTTTTTTTTTTTTTTGAAACAGGGTCTCACAGTGTAGTCCAGGCTTGAACTTGTGGCTATACTCCTAACTCAATCTCTGGAATATTTAGACAGTAACTGTCTAACTTTACATTGTAACATCGTGTTTACTACATTATTTATGTAACTATCAATTAGTTACAATTCTGAGAAATGAAAAAAGATATTTTGGACATAAATTGGAAATAACAATGTTGGAGCTATGAATAGCAGAGGTTTAGAAGCTTATTAAAGTTAAGATAGTATAATAACAAATTAGAATATTTTATCTTTAATGTGTTAAATGTAACCCCATGCAACCATACAGAAAATAGTTACAGAATATACAAAAAGTATAAGAATATACACAATGTAGATGTGTAAAAATGAATTTAACTACAAAATGAGCTAAAGCCTTATGAGCTCTATCCAAACCGAAACAGCTAATAATGTTTTTAAATATTTCCATGTGCATATTTCCTATCTGTATATCTTTTTTTTACCAATGTGGGTATTAAAATACATAGTTTATTTTTAAGTGATTTAAGTTTATTTTGAAGTGATTTTACTTAGTTTTATTATTTTGCGAAAGCATTTTTTAAAAATTCTTACAGAATTATAGCAAAGCAAAACTGTTGGATAGGCACATGTAAAATTTATTTGATTTTTATTATTAAATTGTGAAAGTACTTTGTATATTTTAAGTGTTTTGTAATTAACACATTGCAAATATTTTCCCCATCTGTGGTTTGTACTTTTCCTTACTTTAACCTTGTACATTGACTGATCGTTCAGTTTTTAATTTGGTGAAGCTTGATTTGCCTATTAGATTTTTCATGTATCTTGCACTAAAAGTTATCTCTAAAAGTCATCACTATACCCATATTGTTTGATTGCATTTCTCCTATGTCATTTTCTGAGAGCTTCATATATTTTTGAAAATTTTGACGATCGAGAGAACATGGCGGACAGACAACAGCAACTACTGAACGCTCTCTAAAGGCTCGGCTCAGAGGCCAGGAATGATGCGAACTAAGGAGATACGAACCAGTAGAGATATGCTCTGCTGACTCAGGAACGAACTGGGCTGAGAGAATCCAACTTGGAATACAGTCCTGGCACTAAAATAGGAACAGAAAAATCTCGGTGTGGAGGCTCGACTCCGCGCCATTGGAAACTGCGGTTTGGATTTCCCGCCGCCGCCCGGCGGCCGGCTACCTCCACAGCGGCTCGGTAAGGAGAGACGCGACCGCCAAGCTCTGGGAACGGGAGTCTGGGAACGGAGTTCCCACGCCATCGGAAACCGCGGTTTGGATTTCCCGCCGCCCGGCGGCCGGCTACCTCCATAGCGGCTCGGCAAGGAGAGACACGCAGAGGCTTGGGAACGGGAGTCTGCGAACGGAGTCGGAAACGCGACGGACAGGGAGGAAGGCTGACTGGTGGTGAGGTGAGCGAGGAACTGATTCCCTACTGCAGTTTGACTCCAGCGGAGGTTTTTCTGGGCGCGGGCAGTCCTGTAAGAGCAGGGCGCGGTGGCAACTGCAGCCGCGCATTTCCCTCTCGGACAGGATTGGTGAAAGGTGCCTGGCCGGAGGGACGCTGCTTGTGGACTCCCTAGGCTGGCCTAACCCAGATCCCAGAGCCTGACGGTGGCCCGGAGGAGCGACCCGACTCCCGCGTAGGCTGCCTCCTCCGCAACTCCCTGGGGCGCAGCGGTGAGCAGGAACAACTAACCAGCGCAATTTGATCAAGCTGTGGCTGACAGGCAGGGAAGCCGGGCCTCCTGTGTAAGATTACATTTTATAAGGAACAGAAAATATGGGGAAGGGAAGCAACAAAAAAGGCTCCTCGACCCCCAATCCTGAGAATCAGGCAATAGTGGACACTGCACCAATATACATTAAGCGCCATTTAGAGAGCCTCATAGACCAATTCAGGAATGAAGTTATCAATGACCTGAAGCTAGAAGTATGCAGAATAGTTAGAGAAATGCTAAGCACCACCCAGGAAAAAGCAGATGGTGGAATGGAAGAACAGAAAAAGAGGGGAGAATTGCTTGATGGAGAAAACAGAGTAAGCATTGAGTATGTGAAGCAGGTGCAAAGGGACTATCAAGAAATCAAGAAGTCTACCCAAGACTGGCATAACAGCTTGAAAGAAACTAAGGACAGACTATCTGAATTGGAGGGCAGACTTGAAACATGGGAGAATGAAATGAAAAACTTCTTAAAAATAACAAAGAAACACACAGCAATAATACAAAGACAAGAAGATGATAAGAGGAGCCATAACTTAAGGATTAAGAACATAAAAGAAGAAGTAGGGACACAAACAAGTGAACTACAAAAGCTACTCACAGAAATAATCCAGGAGAATTTTCCTAATTTAGCAAAAGGTAAAGATACTCAAATGTATGAGGCATACAGGACCCCAGCTACCTACAACCCTAACAGAGAAACACCCAGGCATATAATAATAAAAATTCCAGAAATTCAATACAAGAACAGAATATTAAAAGCTGTAAGAGACAAGAAACAGATCACTTACAAGGGAAGACCCATCAGAATTACAGCAGATTTCTCTTCACAAACCATCAAATCACGAAGAGCATGGGGAGAAATAATTCAAGCTTTGAAAGATAATAATCTACAGCCAAGATTGAGATATCCTGCACAACTGTCCCTGGAAATTGATGGAAAAACGAGGTGCTTCCAAGATAAAGAGGAACTGGGGGAATTTGCAACCACCAATTCAACCCTACAGAAAGTATTGCAGGATATTCTAAAAAAAGAAAAATACAAAGAACCCAGAAATAGGGGCAGGGAGGCCACAACGAATGGAGCAGAGAACAAAATGAAGAAGACAAACTGACAGCTACTGACAGAAAAAGAGCTCAACAGAAATGAGACAGAGAAGATTGGATGATAGGAACAGCTTTTTTTGGAGAAAATGACATCTTAATAGGTAATGCTGATTTAGTACCATCTTGTTTTGAAGTCTCATCTAGCTTTTGTTCTTCTGTCTCCAATGGTCTAAACAGGTTGTATCTTATTGGATTTTGCTATGTACGATAGTATAAGAAAAAACCTTTTAAAGACAAGGAGATTATACAGAGACCATTGTTCATTTTCTGTTAGTCGATTCTAAATACTCTATAATGCTGTCATTCTCTTGAATGGATTTGCATTGTTTTGATATGCTTGATGCTACAGTATATGAAGTTGTACTCAAGGACTTCAGGGAGGGAGTCAATATGGTAACTATTTTTGGGTCAGGATTAGCTGGTGGTGAAACACTATTCTGCTTAAATGGTTATGTTTTGATCTGCCCTGTTTCGCTGTTATGCCCTCTTTTTTCTCAATCTCCACTCCACTATTTACTTTTTTATTTTTATCCATTTAATTGAAGGGAAAAATATAGCAGGATATAATATAGCAACCCACTTTGACTTTCTATTATCTCGATTTGAAGCCCTGTATTACTCTCACCATCTTGTTTTTGACTGAGGTTCCTATATTCTGTTTTGCTGGATAGTATCAGGTTCGAAAGTTTAGGCATCAGCTGAGAAGATAATGAGATTCATTATAACGCCCATTCTCGTTGACTTTTATCTACTTTTGAAGACCTACAATATCTCCAATATTTTGGTTTTGTCGGTTTTATTCTTTGCGGTTTTGTTCAATTGTATTACAACTAATGATATAGGCAATTCTATTAGAAATAGCGGGAGGCATTATGGTAACCATTGTTGATCACCTTGTATTATGTTTTTATATTATCTATTATGTCCACCCTTTTGACTTGACCGATTCTGTTCTGTTATGTCACATTTGGTTTTACTCTCTTCCAAAAAAGCAACAAGAACCGTGGGAGCAATGAAACCCAAAATGTGTAATAGTCACTGTACAAAAGAGAGGAAAAGAAAGTGCTCTAAACTATATAACTGCATGTATATTTAAATGTATAAGATAGAAAATGATATCACAGAGTTTTATTGGATCATTGAACAGAACTGTTTGCAGTATCATTGTTGGAATGTCCACTCTACAAGCTTTAATTTTGTGACTTGAACAATTATTTCTAAGATGGCAATATGTAATCCATTAACTAGTGATTTCCTACTGCGCATTTTTTTATTCTGTAAATCTATATAACTTGTACCCCTTCACTGTTTTTTTTCTTTCTTTTCTTTTCTCCTTAAATAAAAATTAAAAAAAAAATTTAAAAAAAAAGAAAATTTTATAACTAGATACACAATGTATTTTGACTTATTTTTTTTTTGTGATGACTACAGGCTTTCAATTTTTTTTGTTTGTTTTTGTTTTTGCATGTAGAAATTACATTGTTCCTCACCTTTGCTGAAAACAGTATTTGGTCTCTATTATATTTTCTTTGCCTCTTTGTGAAAAAATTGACTACATTTATATGTATTTTTGTGAGTTTTCTGTTGTATTCCATAAATGTGTTCATGTTTCCTATTATGAATATCATATGGTCCTCTATACTATAGTATTTTACTAATCTTAAACAATATTAGCATTGGAGAGTTTCAGTTTAGTTCTTCCCCAGCATTATATTATCTTTATTATACAAGTTTAGAATCAGTTTGTCATTAATCCCAAAATAATTTTCCAGAATTTTTGTTTGAGTTTATTGAATCTAGATTGGGTTTATTGAATCTTCAAACTGGAGGACCTAATATCTGGACAACAGTGAGTCTTCCTGTCAATAAACATGTAGAAGCTCCACTTAGCTTTGCTTTGGCTTCATTTATCAGGATTTTATGGTTTTCTGAAGACAGATCTTATATAATTTAAGATATGTACCTAAAGATTTTATTTTTTTGATTGCTAATATGGATGATATTAAGTTTTTACTTTTAAATTCTACTTATTATTGGTATATAGGAAAAGAGTTGACTTTTGTATACTAATCATGTATCCTGTAAACTTGCTATATTGCAGCTATAGTCAGAGTTTGCAAGGAAATAGTTTAATACATGACGTGAAATTTAAAGGATTATTTTATAATAGACACCCGATAAGTCAAATGCAGAAAAGTGCAAGTTATCTGTCCATGCACTAAAGAGACCCCAAGAATCCTAGTTGAGGGCTTGGATTCCATAGTAATGTACCGCACTCGTCCAGCTGAAGACCTAGAGCCTGTGACAGTCATCCACAAGACCAACGACAGGCCAAGAGCCTGTGACAATGACTCATGCAAGTCTGTAACAAGAATCTGCACTGGGAAGGCCCACAAATGAGTGGTGGAAGCTAGGAAGTCAGCACCAGCAGGATGGAGGCCAGCAGGCTGAGGGCTCTGCACTGCAGTCAGGGAATGATGTTCAAGGGAAGGACCAGGGCTCCCCTGAAGAGAACGTCAGCTGTCCTCAGTGACAAGAAGGATCAGAGTTCCTCTGATGATGAGGACAGGTGCGTTCACATCAGGAAAGCCAGCATAACAACAGCAGCAACAACAACAACAACAACAACAACAACAACAAAAAACCAAACAAACAAACAAAAACAAAACTCACTCAGTTTTCAATATTAGGAAGTGAGACTTTTGAACTAAATTTGAAAATTTAATTATGGCATTTTTCCTTTTTAATAAAAACCTATGCAACTCTAATTAATTCAAATAAAACTATTCAAATTATTGGAGTAATTTTCCTTCAGTTTCTCTTACAAAAATCCTCATCCTAGGTATATAAAAAAGGACACTGAACATCTTCCACTTGTTCCAACTCTCCTATCCTTTTTATGCATTTTTCTTTTCAAAGGTTTAATCTCTTTTAGTTTTCTTCATGAAAATTTTACATCTATCTTATCTTTCTTATATATTCTGGGTCGGTCATTTTCTCAATAAATAAATACAAGATTTTTAAATACAGGTGAATTTAAATATTCAACTTTATGATTGATTTTGATACCTACATTTTCCCAAATTTAATCTGTAATTCTCACAGTTTGTAGGTCTTTCAGTCCATGCTCAGCAGGCCTCAAAGAAGCGAGACATAGAAAAGAGTTTCTGCAAGAAGCAACAGTTTATTGTTGGCAGAAGGTACCAAAGGGAGTAAAAAGCTCTAAAACCGTCTTTTGGCCCTTTTTACCTTCTCCAGACTACTTAGGTTGGGCAGCACCCACATTTTATAGGGCCCCGATCGAGCACTGCACTATCAGTCAATTCCAGTTCACACACTCTAGATCCAGCTACCTTGAAAAAGCCCCAACTATATTCATATGAAGTTTTGGGGGCGTATCAAGACATAAGGCATTATTCCAGCAAAATGTTCTAAAATCACACATAAGTTATTAAATATATTGGCAAAGACAGGAGATATTGTAGTTATTTATTTTTTACAATTGTAATTATGTACCCGAAGGGATATTATTATTGTTGTAATCCTTCAGCTTAATTACTTATGGTTAATTGTAAATATATTTTGGTAAAACAAATATTTTGTTAGTGTTTGTCAAATTAATTTAAAAATGTTGATAATAATAGCTATTGATTGTTTCTTCATGTTTGGACAATTAACTGTGCTAGTTCACTGAAAACTATAAGTCAAGGCTTCTGGTAAAAATGCTTAAACAAAATAAACACAATATTCCATATGTAAAACACCCCAAGCATTTCAATACTTATTATTGAATAAGTTGTTTAGCTAATTCTTTTTTTTTTTTTTTTACAACTAGTCTTGGTACATCTCACTTACATATTTATTTCACCTGTAATGATTTATGCACTTTATTAGACTTCTAGTGTTTTTATTTTTCTGAATAGCACTGTATGTCATGAAAGTGACCTAAGATTAATAACATGAACAAGAACACGAGGGAGGAACAAAGATTTGGGAAGAAAGGGGAAAGGATTAAAATTTACTGTGCTGTGTACATATACCCAGTTCCCAAGGTGAATGTAAACTTCAGGTAATGCAAACCTATGTTAATCAAAAAGAAAAAAAAAAAAAGAGTTGTCTCTCTACAAGCCTGTAAACATAGAGGAAAATACTGACTGTATAAATTATTAGCACAAATTATTATGCCTAAATGTGTTCACTGTACAACACTGATTCAAATCACAGGTCTAGAGTGTACTGAAACAATTTGCCTGGTGGCTGAAGTAGGAATATTCCTGAATAGCTGATAGCTGAAGTTGATACTAGGTAGTCAACAGTTTGGCTTGTCTGAAAGCACGTCACCCATGATTATTATAGTCTACCAAATTCGTTATATTGATCATTTCAGTACTGGTTGCCTGTTCAATTTTAAGATTTTTCTTGAAATTTTTAGAATTTTCAAAGTGAAAGAAATTTCTCAAATGATAAATATATAGAAATACTTAGTGCCTTTCATTTACTCTTCTGAAACTTAAAATGTATTTTAACTTAAACTGATAAAGACGATTAGAAATATACTCTATTCATGTTTCAAATATCACCTAGACCTAAAAACTAGTTGAATAAGCTTGAAGCATGACCTTGTGTTTTAAAAATACTTAAATTAAGAAAGATGGTTTAAGAATGAAAAATCAATCAAAAACTTACAAAAATTTACTTTGGGTTTTAAAGTGTCATATATCAGATAACAGTTGGTACTCTGGCACACGATTTTATTTTATTTTATTTTATTTTACTTTTTGGTGCCAAGAGTCAAACTCAGGACCTTGTACTCGCCAGGCAGGCACTGTGCTACTGAGCTATATTGCTGACCCCTGTCACAATACTGAATTTTGGAAAATGTGGTTGCATCACAATCCTGTACCACATTGCCACATGCCATTTTTAGAAAGATTAAACATTTCTCTTTGACAGTATTATTGTTTCTATTATGTTGTGTCTTCATTGATTTCTACAATTGATATGTTTTTGCTATTTATTTAAGCGCTATTCAAAATACTCCTGCCTATATTATGAAAACGAACACAGAAAATAGCTTTTAAACTAAGCTATCTATATAAAATTTAAAACATTACATTGGTATTACTTTTTATTTTAGGTAAGAAATATTGAAAGTTACATTTTCATCTTAATGTATACTAGCTGTTGCCAGCTAGCATGGTTCTTTGCCTTGATGATAATAGAAACAAAAGCTTTGAAGCAAAAGCTTTAATTGAAAGGATTAGGCAAATTAGGTGGATGCCTGCTCGATTAATAGCCGAACTCTGATCAGAGGGTATAAAATATACATCAGATTTGTTCTATTTTTATTTATTGGTCATTTTAGAGCCAAGTGAAAAATCATGGTTTTTAGCAAAAATATATTTAAGTCCCTGACAGCCTCACAGGAAAAGAGAAAGCACTCTTTTAAGAAGTAATAGGTTAAGGCTCAGGAGCTTGTTTGCCCTTTGTCAATTTATTTGTCTGTGTCACAATCATTGTCCCATTAATTATCTTTTTTGGCTCAGACTGTCTTTTAATCTATTAATATCTATATAATTGTCCAGTAGAAAACCAAATCAAAATTTATTTGTTCCTACAAGATGGGGTTTGTAAGTGCTAAAATATATTCATTTATCTTAGCCAAATTTATATTCAAAATATCTGCCTGAATTAAATTCAAAATAGAAAACAGGTCTTATTTAAGAAAAAGGCTGACATTTACTTTAAATTTCCAAAATTTGTACTCCATATATTTGGACAGACTGTAGATGTAGCTGATTTTGGTTTAAGATTTTTAACAACATCATGTTATAAGGAAGAAAGAAGTGATTCACATAAACCAGTTACAGTTCATAGTCAAATAAGCAGTATGAACATCTATTCTATATGTTAACTTTAATCTAAAAGTTGATTGTGAAAATAAAAATGCAAATTGCTTTCGATAAGACTTAAAATTTACAGTAGAAGCATTTGTACATGAATATTTTTATTGTCTAAGTGGCCTAAGTAATGCATGTCAGTTTAAGCCAACTAATGATGCACTATACCTGAAGCACTTTGGACTGAGTATACAAAAGAAACACCTGCTTGTCAGCAGTGCTTTCTGTGATTTTAACAGACAAAACAGGCTACAGAAGTACAAAACTTAATGGAAAAAAAGCTCCACTTTTTTTTTGCTGTGGATAGAATTACAGATGTTTTGAGAGTATCACAGCAATTGTCTTCTACTCAGAGCCACCAAATAAAACTGAGATTGCACTGCTTGCAAGAGGTGAAACCCACATGACGCAGATGTTAACAACTTCTTCAGTTTTTTGAATGCTAGTTTCCTATATTTGCATTTTTTCAGTCCTCATAGTCTGTATTACTAGAACTTAGCAAAGAGTTAATCTTTATAACTGATAACAATTTGTATTTCTTTTCTTGCTTGCTTTCTTTCTTTTTTTTTTTTCTTTTTTTTTTTTTTTTTTTTTTTTGGAACCATGAATTGAATTCAGGACCTTGCTCTTGCCAGGCAGGAACTTGTGCCACAGAGCTAAATCCTCAAGCCCCAAGAATTTTCATTTATTATACATCTATTTTCCTGAACATTTCATGATAGGCTACTTTATAATTCATCTGCAAAACTGAGTGGCTGCAGTATAAATTATATTTCCAACCACTTAAGTAATGTAAAATTGTATTCTATTTTTGACAAAAGTATTCATGCAGTTTATTTAAATAATACATATCAAATGACGCTTCACACAAAACCTTTTATCAATCATTAATCTAGGTATCTAAAAATTGTTGTCTTACTTGCTTTGCCATTGTTTTTATAGTCAAGAATTCTCATCCAATGATGTAACCTTTATAATTAGCTACAGAGATAAAAACAGCTTTATATTTGCTAAATATAATAATGTATAACACATGACAATGCACAGTTTTATTAACCAGTGTCTAATAAGGACAATAGGAGTATTAAAAAGATTTTTAAGCTACAGGGTTTACTACTGAAATTATAACATAGGCAACTATGAAGGACTTGGTCGTGTGAAAAAAGGTGATAATCAGAAGTTAATGTACAATTATTGTCAATAACACTCCCATCAACTAAGGTGGCTGGTGTGTTCAGCTGCAATATCCCTAGACTCTTCCATATCTCAACATGAAAAATGAAGGGAAGAGTAGGAGACAGACCTTTGCATGTTGCTATCTATGCAGTAACATCAATGGAGAGCTTGGCAGTTCACTTGAGTTCATAGTTCCCTGAGAACAAATAGTGTGGCGAATATTCTAGATTTTTGAACTACATCAAACACAGGAAAATATTTCTTTCAACTTCTGTGGCTCTTGAAATCTAAGAAAGTAATAATCTTTTATTTATTAGCTATTTTAAACTTCTATTTACCTTCCTGTGTTGGTCAATACGTGAAGAAAAGCTTGAGCAAAAATAATTTTGATTTTAATAAGTCAACAACCAGTCAAAGTCTGAGCAGACTTTGCTGGCCATATATATGAGTAGGATGCAGCAGGGAATCTTGTGTTACACTGGGGATCCATTTGGGATCTTGAATTACAACTTGTTCTACTGGGAATGTTGTGTTGTAATTTGTAGTGCAGGATAGGAAATCATCCAAACGCAGTGAATTATAAGACTGGTCCTTGTTACTGGTAAGATTTGGAGATGGAATACAGGGGACCCTTGGAACTCCTTAGGAGTCTTCTATTTGAGGTCTCTGCTGCAGCACGCAGGCTTCACAGGCTGTGATGGCTTACACTGAGCTTGAAGTGAGGGTGAGTCTCTGTGCATTTATGAAGGAACTAGGAAGGAGAGTGTCATTCTGCTTTTCCTTCTTAGAGGATGAATAACCACAAACTCCTGACAGGATGACAGAGAAAGAAAGAGGACTACACAATTTGTTAGGAAGAGAGTCACACACACTGTTGGAAAAGCATATGTTACTGGCTCAACTTGAAATTGTCTATGTATTTTATAAATCTTCATTTTTTCTAAATTTCTAACAAATTTAAATTTATATTATCAGCCTTTGTGGTTTCATGATAGCATCATTCAAAACTATAAATTTTCCACAATGGACAACTCAAACTATTGTAGAATTTGATTATTTTTCTTTTCTAGAATTTGAGATATTTTCAAATATTTATATTCAGAATTATAATTTTTCTGTCATACCACATAGTACTTTATATTTGATAGCTACTTTTATTTTAATTCATGCATTATTTACAGTTGTGTTTATAACTTTCAAATATATAATTATATATAAATTTATCATCATTATTAAATCTCTCCAAATCTTTGGCCACAATATGGCTCAATTATACCTATTTTTTGCAATTACATAATGCTATATTATATAATCCAGGTTGTTTTCACTGTATGTAAATGTATTGCAGGTTTGTTTTGTTTTTTATTTTGCAGTGCTGAATTTAAAGTCAGGCCCTTGTATGTGCTAGGTAAATACTCAATTGTGAACCTGTTCTAGACCCTATATAAATGGATTTTGAATGCTTAAAATGAATGTACATTCTTCGATTGTAGATTTAAAAAATATCTGATAGATACACTAGAACAATTGTGTCAAATGTGGTATTCAAGCTTAAATTTAAAGGAATATTTTTGGTGCTTTCTGTATTGTAGGATTTGGTCTATGTCCTTGGGAAATGTGAATAGATCAAGCATTGAATAGAGTGAGCAGGGATTGCTGTTGATACAGAATATTTTAGAAAACTCTAATATCTCAACATTGTATATTGTAAGTTTTGGATGACTGTTGAACTTCCATAAGAAGACAGGAAATAGTAAAGGTCTGAGGCTTAGAAAGAAGTAGAGTTTTACAGAACTCCTAATAGCAAATATATAGAGAAAGAGCAAATGAGTTGATGTTTTATGAAGAAATCAAATGTGTTCACCAAGATAATAGTTATAAATAAAATAAAAAAGACCATTTAATTACAGAACACTTCAATGATTATCAAAATCATGTAAGATTTCCACAAAAAGAATTATAATGGATTTATTAAATTATAGATGGCAAATGAACAGTAGAAACAGGCCAGGAAGAAGGACACAAAAGAAAGTTTAACATAATTCAGTGAAATTGAAGAAGTCATTAAAACACTAATTAAAATGAGTACATAGTTTCTTAAAATCTAAGTGAAAAATGTTATCAACTTGGAGTGTTTTTAATAAGTATTACTTATTAGCAAAGTAAAATTTTTGACAAAAATTAAACACATTACCTTAGTTCTGCCTAGCAATGCTCATGTGACATACAGATGCTGAGCTCTCCATTATTGTTTCCTTTTCAACATTCTGAAATATTTTTATAAAGAATATATCCAAGTAGAGAAGTAGAAAGATTTTTATTTCCTGGGAAAAAAGTAAAACAAAATTCCATAAGAAAGCAATAGGAGAACTCAATAAATAATACAAATTTTTTTTTACCTTTAAAGTAGTTAATCAAATTATAAAATATGGGCTTCAAAATTCTTTGAATATCAGCATGAACCATTCTTTTCAATGAACTAAGAGAAACTGGTCACATAAATATCTGGCATTTGGTATTTTGTCTTTTTCCTTCCCTCCTTTTGCCTTTTCTCTATTATAGTTCCTTTTCCCTTTGAACAATTTCTTCAAATGTCACAATATCTATTGTACATTTTAGATCTTATTTACTCTTTCAGTTTCTGACACCAAGGAGACAATATAATGTTCATACATTCAAATTTGATTTATTTCACATAAGAGTATGGTCTAGAGTTGCATTCATTTACTTGTAACAGTCTCAAATTTATTCTTCTTTAAGACTGAGTAGCATTCCATTGTATTAAAAGACTCTTTTTTATCCATTCCTCAGTTGATATGCTTCTGTATTGTTTCCAAGATTTAGCTAATGTAAATTGTGCTGCTGTAAACTTGGGTGCACATTCATCAGTGTGGTATGAAGTTTTTAATTCTTCTTGGAAGTATCCAGAAAGGAAATAGCTGAGCAAAGTGGAACCTCTATTCCTAGTTTTTAGAGGAATCTCCATACTGATTTCCAAAGTATTTACAGCAGTTTGCAATCATAGAAACAGTTAAGAAGTTTGCTTTTTCCTCACATCCCATCTAGCATTTGTTATTGGTTGGTTGCCTCATAATAGGCATTCTTGCTAAAATTAGGGTAAATTTCTCCATGTTTTTATTTTCATCTTTTCAAATATCAATATTGTTGAGTATTTTTTCATATATTTATATGCCATTTTTATTTCTTCGTCTGAGAAGTGCTTAGTCTTCTCAGATGCCATTTTAGGGTAGGGCCTTTGAATTTGAGGGGCCTGAGTGTTTTCAATTCTTTGTAATATCTACATATATATTAAAGGACATTGGCTAATTTTTTCACTATATAGGTTGTCTTTTCACTGAGTTCTTGGTTTCTTTTGATATGTAAAAATGTTTTTTAGTAAGATGAATTCCTAGTTCTTGATTCTTTGAATTGTTTTGTAAAAGGTCTGAGTTTTGTTAACGCAGTCTCTAACTACATGTATATCTTCAAGATTTCTATCTACTTTCTCTTCTAGTAGATTTAGTATTTCTGTTTCAGATTTTTTTTTATCTATTTTGATTCTAGTGTTTTGAATGGATAGACATGGGTCTAGTTTTAGTCACTGACAAATGGAAAGTCCAATTTTCCAGCATCATTTATTAAAAACTCTACCTTTCTTCCAGGGAACATGTTTGGCCTCTTTATCATAGATGAGGTGGCTGAGTATGTTTGGATTTGTGTCTACTTCCTCTAATCTGTTCCACTGATCCTCAGGTCTATGGTTTTTGGCCAAGACCATGCTTACTTTATCACAGTAGCTTTGTAGTATGATTTCAAGTTAGAAATTGTGATGTCCCCTGCCCCATCTTTGTTTCCTGGAATTACTTTTGCTATTCTTCATCTCTACTGTTTCCAAATGAATCTTACATAGGTTTCTCCAGATCTGTGAGGTATGCTATTTTTATTGAGATTGTATAAATCTGTGTAACGATGTTGGTAGTAGGGCCACTTTCACTATGTTGGCTCTGTCTATTCACAAGCAAGGGATATCTTCCATTTTCTTATATCCTCTGTATTTTCCTTTCAGGGAACTTTAATTTTCAGTATGTAGATCTTTTATTTCACTCTTTAGATTGATTACTAAGTATTTCAATTTTTGCTTGTGCTATTGTGAAAAGTGTGGTTTCTCTAATTTCTCTTTGCTGAATTTTCTGCTTGTGCACAGGAACACTTTGTTTTTTGAATGTTGACATTGTATTCAGCCGCACTACTTAGTTTGGTTATTAAATCTAACAAGTCCTTTTGCTTAGTTTTTGGGGTCTTCTATGTTGAGTATCTTGTCATCTTCAAATAATACTTTAAATTTTTCCTTTCCAATCCTAACTCTCTGTACTTATTTCTCTTGTCTAATTGTTTTCAGGACTATTTTTAGAAAGGTAGAGGCAGTGAATATTCTTGTATTACTCCTGATTTTAGAGTGAAATTTTTCAGTTTTTCATCATTTATTGTGATATGAACTATTGGTTTGTCATAAATGGCTTTTAGAAAATTGAGATAATTCCAAATGTTATAATTTTCTTTAGTGATTTTTTTCATGAATATGTGTTGCACTTTGTCAAATGCTTTTTCGGCATGTATATAGGAGATCATGTGACTTTGTCCTTGGTTTCATTGATTTGATGTATTATATTTACTGATTAGCACATGCTAAATCGAGCTCACATATCTGGAATGAATTCTACTTTTCATGGTGTATATTCTTCTTGATGATTCGCTGCATTGTTTGCCAGTACCTTAATAGGGATTTTTATATGAATGTTCATTTGACAGATTGACCTGTAGTTCTCTTTTCTGCCTAGATCCTACTCTGGATTTGGTGTGTCAGGGTAATGCTTACTTCCAGAAATGAATTTAGGAGTATTGCTTTCTTTTCTATCTCATTGAAGTGTTTGAGGAGCAGTCATGTTAGATCTTTTCTACATTTCTTTAAACTCAGTGTGTATCTAGCAAGACTTAGGCTTTTCTTTGTTGGTAAGATTTTAGCTCCATTTTAAATTTGATTGGCTAATACTGATTATTTACAATTTTTCTATATTCTTGATTCAGCTTTGGTAAGGAGCTTGTCCATTTCATCTGTGTTTTCCATTTTATTAGAATAAATTCTCTCAAAGTGGGAACTGATGATCTGCATTTTTGCAGGATCTGTTGTGGGTTCACCCTTTTCATTCCTAATTGCATGAATTTGCATATTTCCTTTTCTTGATAAGATTCCCTAAGGTTTTATCATTTGTATGTAATCTTTCAAAGAAAAATATTTCTTTGTATTGTTTTCTTAGTCTCAATTGCATTAATTTCTGCTCTGATCTTTATAGTCTTCTCTTGTATGAGTTTCTGGCTTGACTTCTTCTAGAAGTTTGAAATTCTTCATTACATTGTTTATTTGAGCTCATTCTGTTTTCCTGATATGGTCATTCATCCCTATAAATATTCTATAAATATCCCTTTTAGGACTCTTTCTTTGTGTCCCATTAGTTCCAATATGTGTATTGGCATTACCATTTAATTGTAGATACTGTTTCATTTCTTCTTTAGTTTCATCTGTGATCCATTTGTTGCTCAGTAGTGCATTATTTCTATGAATTTATGAAGCTTTAATGTTTTCTGCTATTGATTTTTAGTTTCATTGCACTTCCTTTGATAATATGCATGAGGTGATTTCCTTGCATTTACTTAAGCATATTCTATGGTGTGTGTGTGTTTGTGTAATATCTTCTCCTTGGAGTTTTCCCTAAACAAGGGTACAATGATTTTCCTTTTTTTTTTTTTTTTTACCGGTACCAGGGATGGAACTCATGACCACACGCAAGGCAGATGCTATTTCCACTGAGCTAAATCCCCAGCCCTTTCTTTATCTTTTTTGATGTATCTTGGCTTGACATTCACATTATCTGCAAATAGAAAAGATGCACAATCATTTCATAAAGATCATATTTAGCCATATTTACTGTTTTACATCTATTTAGCTATATTTATTAAAATTTCACATACCATCAGAATGAACCACTTTGTGTCTGAGGCTTATCTCAGTCAGCATAGGTCATTTTTTTTTTTTCATTTAATTTGCTATTCATTTTTCTCAGATACATATGTATACTATTTTATTGATGGATGCAAGTTTGTTTGCAGTTCAAGGCCGTTATAATAAAGCTCTTATACAGATTCACTGTGAGTTTTTCTTTATATTCTTGCATGAATTCCTAAGAAATTGTGCATGGTCGTAAGTAAATATATATTTAGTTTTGTAAGAAACAACTGAAAATTTTCTTATAATAATGAGGTAATTTTTATGCACTCAATACAAGGTATGAAACTCCTGGTTCCTTCACACCCTCACAACTTTTATATTCTGATGAGTGTGTGGCTGTATTTATTTTGTCTTAGCTTGCATTTCCCAAATGTCTAATTATTTTAAGCAATCTGTGTTTACTGATATTGTATATATTTTTTAGGAAGTTTGGTTAAAAGTTTGCTTAGCTTTTGATTAGAATATTTCTTAAATTTTTGATTTGTAAATAATATCACTTTATAAATAATTCTATTTTCAAATATAGTCTCCACAAATCATTTTATTTGGTCAGGTTTTTTTTTTTAAATTTCTTTAATTGTATATAGTTTGATGATCCAGAACATTATAGATTAATTAAAAATTCTTTTCCAATTTCTGTGTGAAAATGGACATAACTCCAAATAACAAACACTGTACAATTCAAATTTAAAATTTGTGATTTAATTAATCTCAAATTAATTCTGTATGCAGCAAATTAATTTTGTATGCAACGGAAGGTAGGATAAGTTTCATTTTGTTTTCTTTTGGCTTTTAAGAGAACTCAATTATGTTAGGAAAATGGTTGAAAAGATATTTCTTGCTGTATTAAAACAGATTTAGTGCCTTTGTTAATAAGCGCCTAATTATTGCAAGGAAAAATCTATTTTGGGGCTCTACTTTATTACATATTTATAATCTTTGATCAAATTAATGTAATATCATAATAAAAGTTAAATCATTACAAGTATTACTGCTGTTCAGCTCAAGAATTACTTTTTTGTATTGAAATTCACTATATTCATTTTACTGATATAATTATTCCAACCCCTATTTGTATGGTATATCATTTTTTGTTTATATTCTCTTAACATCTGCTTTTGCAATTAGAATGCATTTCTCATGCACAGCGTACGGTTTTAGTCTATTCTAATTTTTAAAATTTTATTATCAAATTTAATTACTCATATGGTTAGATTTACATCTACTATGTAGCAATTTTTATTTTTCTATTTTTGTTTCTCTGTTCTTCTTTACTTTTTTGTGATTAATACTAATGTAATTTACAGTTTCCATTTAATTTGCAAGTGCTTTAGACAAGCTCATTCTTTTTCTAAAAAATACTAATTCTCTAGGTTAAAGGAAGCATCTTTAACCCTTCATAACAGGATAGAGATTCTGCTTAATGTGCAGCACAGACAGCTTTTTACTGTAGGGGGTATTAACAGATTCTTTGTGTCTATCCAAACATATGTATTATATCCATCTACTTTATGTACTTTAATTTGAAAAGAAAATGTAAGAATGTTAATGGAAATGATTGTAGAGAACAGATATGTTATATCTGCCAAGATGTGTACTGTTGTTGATGGTCTTCCTTCATTCCTGGAGATTCCATTTCCCCTCAGCATATTTGCTGTTCATCTGAAGAATATGCATAGCATCTGTTGCAGTGTACATCTGCTGCTGTTAAATTCTTATTAAGTGAACAATGTCTTTAGTGTGATTAACAGTATACACTGAAATTCAAATCTCGGTTGTTTCCTCTTCCTTGAGGAGGATTAACTACAGTGTGTTCATTCTTGCATAGTTAGGGGTCAAACAGAATCAAGAGTGGAGTCTTAGATATGCTGTGGGCTTCACATCCACAGCTGTCACTCAGGGAATGTGGTGAACTGATTTGTCCTGTTTTTAGGCCAGAAAAACTAAAATGCAGATTTTTGTAGGCCTCTTGTGTTACTGAAACTGAGGTTTATCTTCAGCTAAAATAAAAAAAAAAATGTGGGCTTATTCTATATTTTGAAATCCTTTTACATATCAGTTGAGATGTAATTCACAACTCTTAAAGGTCATTATTTCAAAATATATAGTTCAGATAGTTTCAGTGTATTCAAAGTTGTGAAATCCATCTAATTTTATAATAATTTTATTACCACCAAAAGAAACATGCCATTTGCAGTCTGTCATTCAGCCTCCTCTGAAATTTTGAAAGCCTTTCAGTAATTATCTTCTGGAATTTTTCTTTTTGTTTTCCTTTAAAACATCTTCATAACGTGCTTCAGGAAATGTCTATTTGTGCTGCATGATCTCAGTATACATTAATCATGTTTTGTGTCTTTTAGGAGTGTGACAAGTGACATTTTATGCTCACATTTCTCTTGTTGATATTAAGCACTGTTTCATATTGCTTGTATTGGCTATTTTCTTTTGCTGTAAACTTTTAAAATTCTTCTGTTGTTTCTATGCTGTGTAACTTTTAAAGTCTTT
The DNA here is from genome assembly GCF_034190915.1 of Cavia porcellus. Lineage (NCBI taxonomy): Eukaryota > Metazoa > Chordata > Mammalia > Rodentia > Caviidae > Cavia > Cavia porcellus. Next base: position 39,582,515 of record NW_026947513.1, on the reverse strand, counting down.
GTAGAAATCTCTCTCTTGTCATTTTCACACTACGCAATTATTTCCCAATCAGGCTATGCTCATTAGCTCTATTCACTGTACCCTTCAACAAATATAAACCACCAACTTTGATAAATTAAATTCTTTGTTAATTATATCTACTAAATCAAACTCATCATTGTTTTAACTGTGAGAGTAAGGATATTATTTATGGGGCTGTGTTGCAAATTTTTGTCACAAAAACATTTTTCAAACTTTGATTTGATTATTTTCACAGTTTGACCCCTATGACTGACATGCATTTTTAACTATGTGGAGGCTCTGTTAGGGATGAATATTTATTGCTTACCTTGCCTCATTTTCAGCTATTTTTCCCAGAATCACAGAATAATAAACATTTTGTATTCTTCAATAGAGAATACTATCATACTGATATTCTTCTTTGCCAAAAATCTGCCTATATTCCTAATCATTTCAAATTCACTTGTTTTCATATCCTCATTTTTTTCTCTTTAAATTATACTTGCCATCATGCATTAAAATTGCCATCATAGTTTGGATTTTTGATTCACTGTTTTTTCCAGTTTTCTGAATTGATTTTTCATTCCATTAATTTACACACTCATTTGATTCCTGTTAAACATGTATGAAGTTATTTTGTACAAATACTGATTTGTACAAAAGTTTTGTCTTTAAAATCTAAGTAAAGGAAGTATAACACATATACAGAAAGTGGAGGAATCACAACTCTACATTCAATGAATTTTCATATAGCGAGAATATTCTCATAACCATTCCACAATAAGATACAAAATGTTACCTACATCTGAGAAGACTGGGTCATATCATTTCTTCCAGGAAAATTACTTTCCAAAATTCTTTGTCTATTTATTAGATTCATCTTGTTTTTTTAGATTTTAATAAAGGAAAATAACATCAAATATTTGTTTTTGCTATTTTTCCTTAGTCAATTCTACAAAGTGCAAATATATGATAAATATATATATATATATATATATATATATATATATATATATAATGTATTTTTGTGGAAGTATTTGCTATGTAATGTCACTGTTTTCTAAGTAAGGTGCCAATGTTAAAGTGGTTACCAAATTATATAAAGTCTCCTTTTAAACCTTATATTTATGGTGAAATAAAAATGTTAGCATCGGGGCTGGGGATTTAGCTCAGTGGCATAAGAACCTGCCTTGCAAGCAGGTGATTGTGAGTTCGATCCCCAGTAAATATAAAAAAAAAGAAAGAAAGAAAGAAAAGAAAATTTAAGCATCTAGTTGTATCTTTTCAATTTATGACAATTCACTAATATTATGGGTTGATACTTTTGCCCGTGCGTTAAAAATAAAATTTTCAATATATTGCTCACATTGTTGTACTGTTATTGTGTTTCATTCTGAAAAAAAATTGATTTTCTTCACACAGAGGTATTTAAATAATTGCCATTCTCTTTTTTAAATGTTCACTATTTTATCTGGATCAGAGCTAAAATCATGCAGAATTGTAATTAAATTGAGTAGAGATTGAGATGCACTGATTTATTACACAAGGCTACTCAGTAGGCCTAGTAGTAGGGAACAGAAACAACAGATAATCTTTTTTCAAGCAATAATGGTGCTGTAAAGTAAATGATTGGATGAGGGGGAATGACCATGTGTGATCGCGTGTAGGCACCTGCTTTGGCCACTAGCCATTGTCTAACTTTGGTCGCTAATCTGCCATTAAATCAATAGCTTACTTTCACATCTGGGAAAGATTAATTATACATACAAATAAACATAGTTACAAATGCAAAAACCGTATTATAGATAAAGCCAGGTTTCTATCAGAGAAATAGGTTACAATTCCAGTTATATTTTCCCATCATTGTCCACTTACATGAGCTCAGCTAGCACCCAAGGTTTGAAAAGTAAATTAAGTGAGACACGTCCCACCTGGGAAAATTAGAAGAACATGCCTCAAAACACAACTCCCCATGCTTTGTGTAATCATTATGTACTGCAAATAAGTGTCATTAAAAATAAAATAAAAATAAAGTTTAAATGGTAGTGCCTGGAATTCACAGCTGTGACTCTTCACATTTGAGTAAATTTGGACCAGCTGTATGCCTCTTGAGAGAAACAAGTGGGACTGTAAAAGTGGCTTAGAACAATAGCCTTGAGTCTTAGCCTTACAGTTGGAAAAAGAGAGAGAGAGAGAGAGAGAGAGAGAGAGAGAGAGAGAACTGATACTTGTTGAAATGGACATATTTATGGTCAAAAGCCAATGTTTAGGACATAAATGTAGACACCTTATATTACAAGGCAAGGAAGAACAAAAGAATGACAGAGACATTCCATATAACAACCAGAAAGATCTGTGCTAATAATTAAAATTGTTATTAAATCGATAATAATAAATTTTAACTCATAATTAATAGGAATTTATTAAAACATGCTGAAAACAAAGAAGACGAAGGGATAGGCAAAAAGGGAAATTTAGAGACACTCAGTTAATTGAAGTTGTAATAAACTGGCAAATTATTATTTTTGTTACTAACACTACAATATTACAGAAAAATCTCATTATCAGTGTACTTCAATTAGATAGTATTTTAAAATTTTGCTAATACAATAAGTAGCCTTAATAAGCTCTATTTAACAAAAAAAAATGTTCCTTTAATTGAAATACATTGATGTGACAATAAAAACTGTCCTTGCATGCCTATACTGTTGGCATCTACTCATATTCTTTGGTTTTCTTCCTGCTTATGTTTCTGCACCTTGTTAAATGACTATAAAGAAATGTAACTAATGGCCTAACCCTGGTGTTTGAGGTACAAGACAGCTCAGAATGGACTGAAGACATCAGTAGAAAAGCAAAAACTAAAACAGAAAAAAAAAAATAGAGAAAATATTTTAGACTATTAAAATAGATTGTTTTTATTTTTTAAATAAAATCTTAAAATATTAAACATAAAAACAGAAAAATGAGATAAATTGATGCAAAAGCTTCTGCAGAGCAGAAGAAACTGTCAAAGAACAAAGATATATTCAATGATTCAACTATAAAGGAGTCAGTGTCTAGACTATATTACAAACTAGAGGACTCAATCACACCTACAACAAAAGCACTTAACAATTTGCTTCAAGTGTGGCGAAAAGATCTGAATAGTTATCCAAAAAGATACAAATATCTACCAGGGATATTAAGCATATTCAACATCACTAACCATCAAGGCAACACAAATCAAAATCAGGAAGAAGAATGATATCTCAAAGTAGAACAACCATTATCCTAAAGACAAAAAGTTACAGATGCTTGTGATTAGGGAAAAGGGAAACCTTACACACTGTCTATAGGCGCATAAGTTAGTGTAGTTATTGTAGAACTTACAAGGAGATTTCTTCAAAATTAAAAAAAAAAAATAGAATTACCTTAAGATCTGCTAATCCCATAACTTGGTATATTCCTAAACAAAATGAAATGCCATGTTGAAGTGATATCTGCACACTAGTGTTTATTATTAGCATCACTGATGATGCAACAGCAGCATAAACGCTGAAATGACACCTGATATTTGGAAGCAGATTTGTTTATGTCGATGAGCACTGGTGGGGCTCATTTCCAGAATATCAGGCTCCTTCTCTGGTGGTCTAGTTTTTTTTTTTTTTTTTTTTTTTGAGATGCACAAACATGAAATACAAAGGCGAGACAGAACAACCTGGTCATTCTTCTGGTTAGCTAGCAGGGTGAGATCCTCGGCTACAAGGGTAGATTAACAATCATCAGTCCAGGAAGTTGACCCAATGGTGCAATCAGGCATCGTATATGCTCACTTATGCTTTCATGTAACAGGGGCCAAGAAAACAGTTACAAAGCCATGAAGCAGTTACAGAGCTAGGCAGTTTCAAAAGATAGTTTTTAAATTTTTTCCCTTTCAATAGTAGCCAAGAGATTGGATTAACTTAAATATAATCAACAATAAGTGGATTGCAAATGTAATTACATGTATTCATAAAGGAATACTATTCATCAATAAAAGATGAAATATTGTCATGTGTATATTATGGATGTACCCACAGGACACTATGTTAAGTGAACTACATCAGAAACAAAAATTTCCCATGATCCCAACCATCTGTGGAATTTTATAAAGTGGAACTCATAAAAACAGAGTAGTAGTAGTTACTAGAGAGAGGAAAGCAAGAAGAAAAGAGGGGAATGGGAGAAAATGATCAATATGTACATGTTCAAGAAGAGGAAAAAATAACGATCTTCACCTCATGTCATATTAATTGTAGTCAACGAAAATGCATTGCACATATCAAAAGGATCTTGAATGTTTCGCCACAAAGATGCCTGTGTTTGGAGTGGCAAACCAATTACCTTAAAGGAATCATTCCACAAAATATACCTATACTGAAGAATCTGGTAATTTTGTTTAATTACAATGTAATTACAGTACACCATCAAAATGAAAGAAAATTTAAAAGGCTCTGAAACCACCAAGGCTAAATCATTTATAATTACAGGAGCTGGCAAAGGTCCTTTTGGTGAATATATGAAAACAAGCCTTAGAGGCCATCAAGCATCTTTGTTTAAAACCAAATCTCCCAGTGGGATGATCTAGAAGAGGGAGATTTTGGAGATGATTAGTCCTGAAGGCAGAATGATATCTCAAAGTCCTGAAGGCAGAATGATATATCTTTCCCCTGGAGAGGAAAGAACGAAATTATCTTCTCCTCATAAGGAATGAGAGGACATAGTCACAGTCTACCACCTGTGAGACAGAATGCAGACCCAAGCAGAGAACAAGCCTCCATCACCGTGACTGTGCACTTTTCAACCTTCTGGCACTGTGAAAAGCAAATATTTGTGTTTAACAGCTTAAGGAGGAAAATCTTCTGAAATGAGTGTAAATACATTCTTTAGCATGTGCATGCATGGAAGTGTGCACACACACAAACTACATCATCACCAACAGAAATAAAAATGACCAGCCTATAAGTAATTTATATTTATATGAGACAAAAATGCAAAAGAAAATGTTACATAAATTAGTTTTCTATTTTTAGATTTTCACTGCTGGGTTACACAGAATTTGAATTAAATTTCACTAAACTGCATGTAAACCCATGGATTATTCTGGACCAACATTACCCAGGTGTGACAGAAAATTAACAGATGTTGCACTGTTACAACACAAAGCACAAACAGTCTAATGGAGTACCTAAGAAATCCTTAATTCAGTTAGTGCAGTTGTGCAATTTTTATTTGAATTTAAAAATCTTCCTGATGTGACTAAAACAACATTGTACTATGAAGCTTTATTGCTCCTCACTCTTAATATCTGTAAGAATTTTTACAGCTGATATCCTTAAGTCTGATATACAAACATACACATGCAAAGAAAAACAGACACATACAAAAGAGATACACAGATTCTAAGTATAATACATATAATTTTTTATATTTATAGCATATTCTAAGACCTTGAATACTTAAGAAGGAGCACTACAATCAAATCATTAACTTAGACTCTAACAATTAACATTATGATTCAAGGTTACAGTTTGTTTTAAGTGTGTACACCTCTAAGCACAGCATTCTGGAAGGCTGTCAGCAGGATTAAAATTCCAGCCTAGGCTGGGCAACATAGTGAATTCACAACACTTTCTATCACAATGAAAAATTAAAAAGGTCTGTTATATAGACTGGTGAGAAATCCCATGTACAATCTCTAGTACTGTCATAAATAAAACATTAACTGATTTCTTTAAAAACAAAATCAAAATCTAAGAAAATTATTTTCCTTTTATGTTTATTTCAATTTATAATGTAAAATTTGTCTTATTCACTTTTCTCTCTGTTGGGAAAAAAAATACCTGATACCCCTAAATTAAAGGAAGAAAGGTTTATTTCAACTACAGAGTTTGCAGAGTTTCAGTCCAGAGCCTGCCAGCTCTAAGGGGCATCACAGAGGAGAAACAGTCCATGGTGTGGCGACAGGAAGCAGCACCTGACCTTGTTTCTTCACTGGGCTTTTTATTCCATCCAGACTCTAACCCTAGTAATGACATCACCAACACCCAGCATGGGGCTCCCGTAATCCACACTCAGAACTACGCTAATCCTCCTTAGGTATATACACCCTCAGTCCACATTCACATGCCCATGATGCAGTCACCACCCAAAAGCTCCACCTATGAGTGTATGAGTTTGAGGAGGACATTTGTATACAAATAACAACAGACCTTTTGTTCTTTAAATAGTAATCATTACATTAGCATAAAGTGCACACATGTAAGTTAGCCATCATATTGCAAACACAATTAACGTTTTGTTTCTTCAGAGGTAATTTCTACTCTGAGAGTTCAAAAGGCGAAATTTATAGTTGCAAGAAAAGAAAAGAGAAAGTACAGAATGTTAAATCTTTAAATAAAATGAAGAAACCATTTAAAATGATCTCAAATTGAAACAACCACTATTACAAATCTAATAATATTAACTATCATAAAAAAGTCCTCAATTCCTACGTGGAAGTAAATAAAGAGGGAATTTTCCCCTGCAGGATCAAATCCTTAAAAAGCAAAATTGACATTGATGAAATAGAAAACATAGAAATTGTAACAAATTAGTGAAATCAAATTCTGCTTCCTTGAAAATATTTTTTAAATAACATTCATATCCAAAATGAGAAAAATACTAATATCTGAAATGTTAAAAAAATTTATTGAATGGTTTAACTTGCAATTTTATAAAGATATAGTAACGTATTCATTGAGGATTTCTTCTCTTTGCTTTGCTTTATTTTATTCTGCTTCAGAAGAGTTCATTGAAAGTGTTTATTCTTATTGAAAATTTGGTATTTCCCTGTAAAACGAATTAGCATTTTTTAATCAATAACTTCAATATTTCAAAGTAGTTAAATCTATATGTCCCTTTTGATTTCCAAACACCAAGAATTTTCTATTTATTTACACTGTTATGAAAATCTCATAATGACATTAAAATTAAATTTAAAAACAGAAAATGATTAGATGTAAAATCATTTTAAAACCCAACCAATTTCCTACCTGCCCATAACAATCACAGTGTAATTCAATAGATATTACTAAAAATCTTTGTTATTTTAAATAAATGCAGATGTACCTTCTGGAAAAAGAAAAACATTATTTAAAGGAAAGTATTAAGATGTTCAAGCTACGTAATAAGCTTACCTTTCTTTATTGCTACTATGATTTTTATTTTAAAAAGCAAAAGAAAAAAGGATAGAAACAACACAAATTTTCAAAAAATAGTAGGAAATTAACACTAATATGTTATTGCACATTGTTATCTTAGAAGTAGTTATGAAGGTTACAAGATTCAGGCAAGAAAAAATGATAAAACAAGCTGACAGCACAAACTGTTCTTTTGAATGAATTAACAGAGATTAATAGTATAGCTCTCTGTCTTCCCTTCTTCCTTCTCTCCTTTCCCTTGTCCTACTTGTTTTTTCCTTTTTTTTTGGGGGGGGGTGAAACTCTCTTTATTGGTCTATACCAGTATATAAGCACATGCAGGTTCATGACTTCATATTATGGAGACAAACTGAGCAACTAAAAGAAGCCGTCTGTCCTCACGTAAAAGGCTGAGCCAGCAGGTGCAGTGACAGAGATGCATCCAGCATGGCAAAGGGCAGAAAGGCAGAGGAGGAAAACAAAGTCCAACAAAATCATGAATCAAGGTAAGAATTGTAAGGTAGACTTTTTTTTTTCATGCTGCAAATTATATTCCCCAACACTCCAGTGAGGAAATACCCACAGTCAAAGTTATTGAACCCAGACATTTCATGAAAGTATAAGGCCAAACAGTCCTATTGCCAGATACCCATGATTCCCCATTCCATAAAACTTTAGTAAACATTTCATCTAGGTATGATCATTATATTTAATTCACATAACAGCACTATATATTTTAAATGTACAGTTATTACATTTTTTATGTTAGGAAGGTGAAGTTTAAAAAGCATTAGTAACTTATCCAAAGACCTTTCTCAATTAAGTTATACAGATGAAATTTGCAGGTGCTTATGCAGGTCGTCTGCCCATTAACTGATTTGTTGTCTTTCTTCTGCTGAGACAAAACACCCAATACCTGAAAGTTAAAGGAGAAAAAGGTTAGAGTTCATAGTTTGGCTGGCTCCAAAGCAGGTTGGCATGCAAGAGGAGCATCACACAGAACAATCTTGATATATTAGTCAGAAAGCAGCAGAAGCAACAAACAGCAAAAGACAGCAGAAGCTCGCTTTCTGTCACTCACATTCTATCTGGATTTCTCTGGATGTCCCGCAATCAGGCCTCCCTTAATCTCAGCATCACACCACGAATTAATCCCAGTATCACATCCTCCTTCCTAGCATCACACACCCCAGTCCCAGCCTCCTTGGAAAGCCCCATCTATGACTACAAAAGGCTTTAGGGGGATATCTAGGTACAGGACATAACAGTTTGTATCTCTAAGAAGATGGAATTTGAGTTGAGACTTACACAATGAGCAACTGACCAAGGAGAGAGTCAGAAAGTGTGAAAACTTGAACATGCAAAAAATCTGAAATAGTTAAGTATCCACAAAGACATAGTTAATTTTGAAGTAAAAGAAATACACAGAAAATACATAGATACAGAAAGAAGATAAATCTCAAAAGGAGTCTGTATAGATTTTGACATACATGCTATGTCAGACTGAACACATAAAAGGAATTCAAAAGAGCCGTAATAATTGAGATACTTGATTTTTTAAAGTCAATATTCTCAAATGCTTGTAGATACTATGATATGTTGGTCAAAGTGAAAAATACTTGAAACTTTAAAAAGGTATTTAAATTAATTCTCCTATTCCAATCTAGTTACTGAATGCGTAAGTCTGATCTAACCTTGTAAAATATCACAGTGTTTTGCACATGATAGGCTCCACATATTAAGCAGTGTTTCAAATCAGTATGGTGTCATAATTTTTTTAAACAATTATTTAAACAGACAAAAAGCAAAACTGAAAAAAGGAAGCAATAATACGAAATTCCAAAATAAAATAAAATAAAAAACAGTAACAAATCACAAGATGACAAATTATATACTGTCATCTTAGGTGACAAATTTTGTTCAAGTTACAAAATTAAAGTAGATACTCAAACAGCGAGACTGCTAACAGTTCTGCTCAACAATTCAACAAAAACTAAGTGTGAGTATCACTCATACATACTTAAATACACATGCATTTATATTCTTTAGAGCACTTTCTTTCCCTCTCCTTTTGACAATAGCATTTACACATTTAGGGTTTTATTACTCCTACAGTTTCTTACTACTTTTTACACTAGAGACACAATGTAATATTTATAAATATGATTCTTATGTATTTCACTTATGAGAATAGTCTCAAGTTGCCTCCATTTCAATATGAAGGCCTTAAGAACATCTTTTGTTATATACCTGAGTAATATTGCCTTGTATAAAAATACCACATGTTTTTCATTCTATCTGCAGTTGATGGGCATCTTGGTTGTTTCCAAGATTTAGCTATTACAAATTGTGCTGTTATGAGACATGACCTTTTCAGGTTTGGGGGTAAATACACAGGAGAGGAGTAACTGGGTTGAATGGAACTTGCAATCTTGGTCTTCTGAGAAATCTCCATAGTGAATTCCATAGTGGCTACATCAATCTAGACACCACCAACAATAGAGCAGTGTTCCTTTCTCCCTGCAGCCTCGCCAGCATTAGTTAGCGGTTGTTTCCTTGATGGCAGCTATTCTTTCCAGAGTGAGATGAAATCTCAATGCTGTTTTAATTTGCATTTCTTGAAAGACCAGTGATGCTGAACATTTCTTCATGTATTTATTTGCCATTTGTATATCTTCATCTGACTACTGTGTGTTAATCTCAGATGCCCATTTTTTGGAGAGGGTCTCTGAATTTGGGGGGCTTGATGTTTTTCAATTCTTTATCTGTTCTGTATATAAGGCCTTTGTCTGAGGGGTTGCTGGCTATCATGGTTTCCCATTATATGGGTTTTCTTTTCACTCTGTTGATTTCTCTTGAAGTTCAGAAACTTTTCAATAATACAAGATTCCTGTTGTTGATTCTTTGAAGTGTTTCTCATGCAGTTTGGATTTTATTCATGAATTCTCTGCTTACCCCTATGACTGACTCCAAGACTTAAATCTACCTTGTCTTCCAGTAGATTTATTGTTTCTGTTTTAATATTTAGATTTTCGATCCATTAGGACTATAGTTTTGTGCACGGTGATAGGCATGGATCTATTTTCAGTCTTCACCATGTGGAGAGCCAATTTTTCCAACACCATTTAATTAAAGAGACTATCCTTCTTCCAGGGAACATGTTTAGACCCTTTTTCAAATATCAGGTGGCTGAGTGTCTCTATAGTTGTGCTTGACTCTTCAAATCTGTTCCATTGATCCTCAGGTCTATTTCTTTACCAGTACCATGCTGATTTTATCACTGTGGCTTTGTAGTATATTTTCAAATCAGGAATTGTGATACGTCCTGCCTTGTCTTTGTTGCCAAGAATTGCCTTTGCTAGTTTAGGTTTTTTCTTTTTCCAAATGAATTTTAGGAGTGTTTTCTCTAGATCAGTGAGATATGTTAATGGTATATTGATTGGGATTGTATTCAATCTGTAAAAGTTTGGGATTTCAATTTCAATCTGTAAAAGTACAGCCATTTTCACAATGTTGGTTCTTCCTGTCCAAGAGCAAGGAATATCCTTCCCTTTTCTAATATCCTCTTCACTCTCCTTTTTAAGCATTGCGTAATTTTCAGCAAATAGGTCTTTTATATTCTTAGGTTAATTCCTAAGTATTTCATTTTTTTTAGATGCCATTGTGAAGGGTGATATTTCCATAATCTCTCTCTTGGTGATTTTTTTGTTTGTGTAGAGGAATGCTATTGATTTTTGAGTATTGTCTTTGTATCCAGCTACACTGCTGAATTTGTTTATTACCTCTAGTAGTCTTATAGTGGAATTTAACTTTTTGTGTCTTCCATATAGAGTATCATGCCATCTGCAAATAGTGATAATTTAACTTCTTCCTTTTCTATCTTTATCCCTTTTATTTCTCTCTCTTGTCTGATGGCTCTGGCTAGTGTTTCCAGAACTATATTGAATAGGAGTGGTGATAGTGAACATCCTTGTCATGTTTCTGATTTTAAAGTGAAAGCTTTCGGTTTTGTCCATTTAGTATAATGTTGGCTGTTGGTTTATCATAGATGGCCTTTAAAAGACTGAGGTAGACACCGTGTATTCCAAGTTACTGGAGGGTTTTTATCATCAACATGTGTTTAACTTTATAAAAAATGTTTTTCTGCATCTGTTGAGATGATCATGTGGCTTTTGTTTTTGGATCTGCTGATGTGATTTATTGATTTGTGTATGTTAAATCATCCCTGCATTCCTGGAATGAATCCCACTTGGTCATGATGTATAATCTTCTTGATGATTTGTGGCCTGCTTTTTGCCAGTACTTTATTCAGAATCATTGCACCAATATTTGTTAGTGAGATTGGCCTATAGTTCATCTTTTTGTTTGGGTCTTTCTCTGGTTCAGGTATGAGAGTGATACTTGCCTCCAAGAATGATTTAAGGAGGATTGCTTCCTTCTCATCTTCATTGAAATGTTTAAGGACTATTGGTATCAAATAATCTCTAAGTTTCTAGTAGAATTCATCCATGAATGTATCAGGACCTGGGCTTTTTTTTTTTTTTTTTTTTTTTTTTTTTTTTTTTGGTATGTTTTAATTAGGTTTTCAACTTCAATAGCTGATATTGGGTTATTCAAAATTGCTATGTCTTCTTGGTTGAGCTTTGGTAGTTCATATGTTTCTAGAAATCTGTCTATTTCCTCCATGTTTTCCACTCTATGTGAGTAGAGATTTTCAAAGTAGGTATTCATGATCTTTTGAATTTCTATGGGATGTGTAGTAATTTCGCTCTTTTCAGTCTTTATTGCATGAATTTGGGTTTTTATTTTTTTATGAGGTTAGCTAGAGGTTTGTCAACTTTGTTTATTCTCTCAAAAAGCCAGCTTGCTTTTTGATTCATTAATTCTTTGTATTTATTTTAGCTTCAATTGCATTGATTTGTGCTCTAATCTTTACAATTTCCTCACTTCTAAGAGGTTGGGTTTAACTTGATCTTCTTTTTCTAGAAGCTTGAGATGAAGTATTAGGTTGTTTATTTGTGCTCATTTTATTTTCATGATATGACAGTTTGTTGTTATTTATTTCCCTCTTACGACCATTTTCATTGCATTCCACAGATTGCAGATGTTGTTTCTGCATTTTCGTTGACTTGTAGGTATTCATTTGTTTCTTCTTTAATTTCTTCTGTAGCCCACTGGTTATTCAGAATGCTGTTATTTAATTTCCATGTATTTATGCAGGTTTTGCAATTTTTGGCCATTCATTTCCAATTTTAGTGCACTACGATCAGAGAGAACTGATAGGATAATTTCAATACCTTTGCAGTTACTTAAGAATGTTTTATGGGGTAATATATGGTCTATTATGAAGAATATCTCCATGCACAGCTGAGAAGAACGTGTATTCGGATCTACTAAGTCCAATTGCTCAAAGGTATGATTCAGTTCTATTATTTCTTTGCTGACTTTTTGTCTAGTTATTCTATGTCTTTCTGACAGTGGGCTGTTAAGGTCCCCTGTTATAATTGTGTTCCTGTGTATTTGGTTTTTCATGTCCATTAGTATCTGTCTTACATAGTTGGGTGCTCCTGTGTTTGGTGAATACACACACACACACACACACACACACACACACACACACACACACATATATATATATATATATATATATATATATATATGCTTATAATTGTTTTTCCTCTTGAATTTTTCCACTAATGAATATATACTGACCTTCCTTAACGCTTTTAGTCATTTTAAATTTGAAGTACACATTGTCAACAAATAGAACAGATACCCTTGCTTTTTTCTGGGTTCCTGTTGCATGGAATAGAGTTTTCCATCCTTTTCTTTTGATAGGTGAATTGAGGCCATTTACATTTATGAATATCACAGATATGTAGTGGCTTAACTTTGCCATGTTATCATCCAATAATTTGCTTTCCGCTTTTTCTCCTTAATTGCTTGTCCTATCTGGTGGCTTCTTTGTGTTGTTTTTCTGAGGATTGTGGTTATTTTTATCTCTATCTAGTATGTCTTTCAATATTCTTCCTACGATTGACTTGATGGGCGTAAATTTCTTCAGTTGTTCTTTATAATGAAACTGTCTTTTTTTCCATTAAATCTGAATGAAATTTTTTTCTGGGTACATCAGTCTGGGTTGAATGATGCTTTCTTTAAGGGCTTGAAATCCTTCACTCCAAGCTCATCTTTATTTAAGAGTTTGTGCTGAAAAGTCTGCTGTGATTGTAATGCACTTTCCTTGATAGGTGATTTGTGTCTTTTCTCTAACATGCTTTAGTATTTTGTGTTTATGCCTTGTGTCTGAGACCTTAATTGTTATATGTCTGGGAGATTTATGCTGATTGCGACTGTTTGGCATTCTATAAGCCTCACTTATCTTCATGTCAGATTTTTCCCCATGTTTGGGGTATTTTCTGCTATGACTTCTGTGAATACTTTAGGTATATCTTTTACATTGACTCCTGCAGCTTCACTAATGCCTATTCGCCTTATATTGCTGCTCTTGGCATTATCTTGAAGCTGCTGAATTGTCACTTCATGCTGCTTTGTTATTTTTAAAAGTTCTGTCCTTTCATGATGGCTAATTGTGATCCTGTCCTCGAGGTCCAAAATCATATCCTCAACTTCATTTAAATGGTTTTACCAGCTTTGAATAGAATTTTTTTTTTGTTGGATGTCTCTTTGAGTTTGTTTTATCAATTCTGATGTTTTTTTTTATATTGTTCATTCAAGGTTGCAATCAATTTCCCATGCTCCTGTAATTTTTTCTTTATTTCTTCTTTAGCTGTGCTCAGCTATTCTCTTACTTACGTTGTTATATCTATCTTTACTTGAGAGAGTACTTCTAATTTGATTTCCTCTATAGCCTCATGGAGGGTTGTTTTTTTTTTTTTTCACTCATTGTCTTCCCAGAGATTTCCAGTGTGTTGCTTCTGAATTCTTCTATTTCAATGTCTTGTTTAGTTGCTCCTGTGTGCTAGATGTTTGAGATTGCATTTTGCTTTTTCATTTTGCCATATTCCCCTTTTGAGTTAAAATTTGGTCCTTCAGTCCATCTAGTGTCAACTGTTGCTAACGTGTACCTTGAGGCCCTACTGTAAGGTTGATGTGTGTCCAGTTGCTGGGTCCCTCAGTGAAGAGATGGGCCAGTCACCTGACTTCTCACTGCAGGGCCTGTTGGGTGAGTTCTATACTCTTCCTGGATTGTCAAGCCTAATAGTATTGATGTAGGTCAACTTTTATTTCCTGCTATTACTTTATCTTCAGGTTATTCCAGGTTACCAAATCTTCCTGTCTATAGTGTTTGTGTTGGCTGAGTCCCTATTGTGTTCCTTTTGTGAACCTGTGCATCTCGTAAGCCTTTTTGATTTTTCAAAGTTGCAGGAGTCCTTATTGGCACACTGGCACACTTATTGGCATACCCACTCTTCCTAATGTTTTCTGAGTGCAGGAAGGATTTACACATACTCTTGTCAGACTCATCAAGGTCTTGCAGTTATTTGGAGGGAGCTTTAACTGTGGCCTTATTTACCCGCTGTACACTTCTATTTTTGGGGCATACTCACCACACTGACTGGAACCTGCTGAGATTTTCCTTTTGGGTGAGGCAGTCAATGAATCTCCTCTCAAACTAGCACAATTAATCCACTGTAGTCCAAGGTTCTGGGAGAAAGGTTGGGAGCTCTGACTGGAGTTCCCTGGTCCCACAAGGTTGTTGCAGAGATGGTGGGAGTTTCAGGAGGGGCCCCAGTCTAGGATGGCACCATGCACGCCTCTGTCTGGAGTTCCTGGGTGCTGGGAGGTGTATTGCAGAGAAGGCAGAGCCACAGGAGAGCCCTGTGTCTGAGCTGGCTCCATGTGCATCTCTAGTTCTTTTCTTCTGAGCACGTTCTTTCCCTTTATTATAACACATATTCATAAAAGTACATGAATTACCAAACCTTAATCAAGAAGATATAACAATTTTCAATAGGCTATTATCAGTTGCTGAAATTGAAAATGTAATTAAAAAAATTTACCAACAAGGAAAAGTTCAGAGCTTGATGAATTCACAGCTGAATTCTACAAGAAATTTAGAGACTATTTAATATCAACACTCTTCAAACTATTTAATGAAATTAAAAATGGAGAAATTCTCCCTAACTCATTCCTGAAGCAAATATTACTCCAGTACCAAAACCAAGGAAAGACCCAACCAAAAAGATATGGCCAATCTCCCTAATGAACATAGATTCAGAAATAATTCTCAATAAATATTAGCAAGTAGAATATATCAAATCCTCAAGAAGATTGTACATAATGGTTAGCTGGGATTTAGCCCAGGAATGCAGGGATGGTTCACCATATGCAAATCAATAAATATAATACACCATTCCAACAGTGCCAAAGACAAAAATCATATGATCATTTCAATAGATGCAGAAAAACTTTTGGTTAATCAAGTCAAATACTTGTTCATGATAAAAACCTTATAGATACTTGGAATAGATAGTATCTACTTCAGTTTGATAAAATCCATCTATGAGAAACCAACAGCCGACATCACACTAAATGGACAAAAACTGAAAACTTTCACTGTAAAATCAGAAACAAGACAAGGATATCCACTATCGTCATTCCCAATAATTAAGCTCTGGAAACTTTACACAGAGCAATTAGAAGGATAGAAAAATTAAAATAATAAGGATAGCAAAGGAAGAAGTTAAATTATTAAATTATTGTTATTGTCAAATGATGTGATACTCTACATAGAAGACCCTATAAAAACTCCATAAAAAGACTACTAGACTCCATAAAAAGACTACTAGAGTTAATAAGCAAATTCCGCAGCGCAGATGGATATGCATATATTTATACTCCTTTCTGAATAGTTTTTCATAGGCATTCTCACATTTAAGGAGTCTGACTTTTTTTTTTCTCTCTCTCTCTGAAGACTATGTTTTTAATTTTATTTTCTCTGCTTTAACCCTTAACATTTTGGTGTTGACTGTTCTTCGACTTTTTTAGTTGCATTTATGTATTATGTAGTCTTAAAAGTAATTTGTTGTGAGGCTGGGGATTTAGCTCAGCGGCATAAGCACCTGCCTTGCAAGCAGGCAGTCTTGAGTTCGATCCCCGGTACCGATAAAAAGGAAAAAAAGACCACAAAGGAAAAAAAAATAATTTGTTGTGTATATTATGTATTTATAGATAAAATTTGGCATTGAAACCTGACTGTAATTCTCATCTAAATTTTCTATTCACAATATTTTCATTGAAATAAACTTCAAATCACTTACTAGTTTCAGTTTTGTTAATGTTATGGAACATAACTTTTTGGTATATATATATATATATATATATGCCAATCTGCTCATATGTGAAGGATGTGTAACTATTTCCTAGAGATTGTTGGTTTTTGTTTTATTGAGACATGGTCTCACTATGTAGTGCACACTGACCTTGAACTCACTATGTGGCCCAAGCAGGCCTTGAACTACCTAAACCTCTGGAGTACTTGGATTACAGATGCTTGACATGATGCCCAGCATAGTTTTGTTCTTTTGGTTTCCTTCTACATTTCTAAAGACTACACCGTCTTTAATATGTAATTATAATTCCACTTAAAAAAATCTGAACATTATGAACTGGGATGTGGTAAAATTTTGTGAATGATTTTGTGGATGTGAAAGAATGAGAAACCAGTGGCTCGTGAGAGTAAATATATGTATATCCATGCCGATTAATATTATCTATCAAGACAAATGGATTACACTCTCAGAATAGTGATTTATCTTCATAAATTGATCAATTTACTTATGCTCATGGCAAGGGTATGTTAGGATGTGATCCCATTTAGATCACAGGGACCTGCCTTTGGAGGGTGTTTGCTCTGGTGTCCTGAACCTTTGCTCTTACATCTCTGTCAAACATGATGTTCCAACCTCGAAGCACAGATGGAATTCTCCAAAGCATGAGTCTAATTAAACCTCGCAGCCTTTTTCTTGTGTCTGGCTTTGTGTTCTAAATATGGAAAGTGGGCTAACACCATGTCCGTTTGAGTTTTTATCATGTTATTCAAATATGCTAAATGATTTCCCCTCCTTAACCCCTGCTTTCCCACTATTAGGAAAGCTAAACTTCTCCATTGAAATTACAGATTCATTTAGTGTACCTTTGTGGATTTTTATTTCACAGAATTTAACTCTCCACTATATTTATATGAGGTACAAATTATAAAATGTCCAGATAATATTTAATTTCCTTATCTATATACAGTGACATTTGTTTAATTTTACCATAGCCTACCACACAACTATCATTTTTGATTAGTGTTTGTAGATTCAGATGTTTGTTTCAAGTAGGAAAGCAACTTCTGAATGTTCCAACGTTTAGGAGGGCGTAACAATTAACCTCTTACCACCTCCAGGAGTAGACTGATAATAAAGAATAATTATTTCAAGGTGAGTAATTTTCTGTATGTAAAAATGAAGGCAACTTCATTCTGTAAAATAAGGTTCATGAGTCTGCCTTTTCTTAGTGATATGTTTCAGAAAATGGAAATAGAGAATTAAAATATATATTGTTTAGATTGCTGATTTCACATACTTTTCTTGCAGATATAGTTCAAAATTAATTTTTGCTGCTTAGGGTTTAAAATGTACAAATAGTTATAATCAAAAGAGTAAACATACACCCCCATTGTATATACTTGAATTTAATGAAAAAAGAATTTAAAATTAAATGTCGCGTAATATCTCTTCTGTTTAATAAAGTTTACAAGGAATAACAACTTTTAATTTAAACATGAGCATTCTTAAAAGAGCAATATAAGTAATAATGTTAATAAAAATTATCTCATTTTGTACTGTGAGTTATAAAATATTCACACACTGTTTTGAGAGCTTCCAACATACAGATCACTTTAAACCTTTCTGTGAAGGAGAGGGAATACAGTAAGAGGAGATTTGGAAGGTCAAGGTGAGCAGCAAATGAGGCTGTCATTGCTAAGTTGCATGGATGGGGAAAATGCCACGGGACATTATTCATCTAATCAGGGGAAACACGAATGTCCTCATTCTGTCAGGAAATATATACAAAAATGACCTCACCTTTCACCAGTATCAGGAAAATAAAACAGCTTGGCTGTTATTTATGTATGGATAAAGAGTTTTTTCTTCTTCCTGCTTTAGGACTGTGCCCTTTGCATTGTTTCCTTATTATCTGGCATTCTCAATATATGAACGTTTTGCATACAGAATTAATAAAGTTGGGGAAAGCATCTATTTGATTGGATAGCCTTTTTACCCACAGGTTTTGATATTAGATGTTAAGGCAGCTGAAACACATACTTTGTGAAATGTCTTTTCATGAGTTTTAAATCAACTATAAATTCATACAATCACAAACTCTTAATGATTAAAATGCTCCAGCTTATCATGTGTTTAATTTCTTTGTCCTTGGAGAGCATCTAAGAGCAACAAATTTATGCTAAAAATTGCCCTTGATTTATATAGGACGTACATAACACTAACTTAAAGCACGTAACTTATCAAATTGTGGAACAGCTCTTCCTTTGCAGAGTGAATTTTTGAAGTTTTTCACCTATTACTCATTTATCTACCTGTTATTATTCTATTAGTTTGTTATGAAATTTTCTTTTACTTTTTTCACCATAAAATAAATAAATTATTCAATGTTTTTATACTGGTACGAATTTGTGTTTGCTATGTTTTCTCAAGTTATTAAGGAAGAAATAAGCCCATGAAAAATAAATCTTTTTTATAACTTTTAGATTAACTGACCCAATGTCCTTGGAGAAAATTGATGTAAACCAAAGTTTAGTAAAAGGTGCTCGGGCAATACTGTACTCTCCGTGTATTTACATAACATGGAAAACATTTACAAATTTAAGTATCCAACCAAATTTGAATATCTAGCAAGTGTTGCATCATTCTATTTTCTATTTATCTATATACTTAGGATTTTTGGAAATATTTGCAGTTTCGGGCAGATTGGATGTCAAAGCCCTTCTCCACAGGCTGCTTTCTTTCGGCTCACAGCCTCTGTCATGAAGAAGAGATGCTGTTTAACTTTCTGTGTCTAAGTTATTTCACTTAATGTGGTGGTCTCAAGGTTCATCCATTTTCCTAGAAATAACATATTTATCCTTCTTTATATTCCATTATGTTCAAATATATTTTTTTGCCCTGCCATTTGTGGATGACATAGACTATACCCAAGATTTAGCTATTGTGAATCACTGCTATAAACATGGGGATGCATACATTAGTATGACATGATGTGTTTTACTCTTTGGGGAAGATACCTAGAAAGGAATAGCTGAGTAAAACAATTTCTCCTTTTACCTCTTTGAAGACTCTCCTTACTGATTTCCACAGTGGTTAGTAAGTTTGCAATCCAACCAAGAATAGAGACGCGCACCTTTATTCCCACTGCCTTGCCGGTATTTGTTATTTAAGCAGTGTCAATCAAAATACAATTAGCATTAACATTTCTTCCAGAAACGAAGAAATCCATCTTAAAATTCATAGAGAACCAGCAGATACCTAGAAGCAATTCTAGGCAACAGGGGCAAGATAGTGGACATCACAATCCCAGACTTCAAATTTTACTACAAAGCATGGTATTGACAAAAATTTAAGAGACTTGAGGATCTATGGAACAAAATAAAAGGCACAGAAACATTTCCAAGTACACTCAGGTTTTTTTAAAATTTTTTTTTTCAAAGAGACCAAAACCCTTCACTTGAGAAAAAATAGCCTCTTTGACAAACAGTGCTGGAAAATTTTGCTTTCGATATACTGAAGGTTAAAGCTAAACTTATATACTAGCCATGTACTAAAATCAAAAAGGACCAAAGATTTAAACCTTAGAACAGAAATACTTAAGGTACTGCAAGACAAAGTGGGTCAAGGTCTTGAAGACATAGGTGCAGGCGAAGACTTTCTGAACAAAACCCCAGTTTCACAATAAATAATAGAAAGAATCAACAAATGAGATCACATTAAATCATAAAGTTTCTGCACAGCGAAGTAAACCACCAATACAGTGAACAAATAGTAATGGGGAAAAGCTTTCCAGTTACTCCTCAGATACAGGATAATACTAGAATAAATGAAGAACTCAAAAATTTAGAATCCCCGACTTTAAAGCCTCAGTGAAAAAAATGGGCATCTAAAATGAGACTTCTCAGATCAAGAAATACCATTCTTGGTATTTCTAAATGGCCATTAAATACGTGGAAAAATATTCAATATCTCTGGCCATTAAACAAATGAAAATTAAAATAATAGTATGATTTAATTTCACTCCAGAAGGAATAGGCACCATGAAGCAATTGGTTCATTGTTTTTCCTTGCTTTAGCATCAAATGTTGTTGAGATCTCACTGAAAACACAATAAAAAATTTGATAATTTTTATATTTTAAAGAGATAATTAGGATAAATTTTTATTTATGTTAAATGCATTGGGTAAAAGTAATATTGGAATAGAATACCTCTATGAGCAAAAATCAATTTTCTAGTTTGTTAGCTATTATATTTCCAGTGCATATTTAAACCAGCATATGAAAGGATAATACTAATAATTCTATGTTGATTAAGGTTGCTACTTACTTCATAAAATAATTCTCACCTACCACATGAGAAATAAACATAAAACTTATTGAAAAAATTAATAAGGAAGAAAACATTCATTTATGTATTTGATATACCCACCTTCCATTCTTAATTTCTACTACTTTTGTCTAATTTTAGAATTGTTCATAAAAATGATATTAGCTGTATAAGATACAAAAAGCTGTATAAGATACACTCTGATTAAAAACAGTTACAATTTAATTTATTTACTATCATGTCTTTTGCATCATTCAGTTTATCATAAGCCAGAAAAAAATATCCTCAATTTAAAAGACAGGCTGATTTTGCTCATAGATTCAGTGGGTTCAGTATGTGGTTGACTGGTTACCAGAAGGAAATGGCAAACCATAAGGGAATGGCAGAGAAAACCTACTCAATTCATGGCAGCCAGAAAGCTTAGAGAGAATGAGGAGCTAGGGACAACTGTGAATATCACATGAAGTTCCCTGGGGATCTACCTCAGCAACCAGGCCCCACCACCTCTGAACAGGTGCAACTATAAACTCTTCAAGTGATTAAATAATCTGATGACTATAACATCCACAATGGCACTATCATCTTCCCTAAGTCTCACCTGCAACATGAAACTTCACAAAACATTTAATTTAAAACATTACACCATATTTATCATTATATTTACTTACATATACAGAGTCCACCAAAATGTGTGCACAGTTCAGAAAAGAAAATTTGCATAAATATTTTAATTTAAATTTATTGCAAAATCATGAGATTAATAAAAATTACACAAATTAATACAAATTGTCTTTGGACTCTACAATTACAAGACAAGCTCAGTGCAGTGGCCATTAGCTTTCAGACATTTATTAGTATGGCCAACTGCTGCTTGGGTAATCTTGGTCAATGAGATTGCAGCACATGCAGTTTCAATTTCTTCTCTAAGAAATAATAGTGCAGCGGGCTTTCTGCAGGATGGGATATTCTCCAGGGTTCCCCATGCTAGGGTTACTATCAGTTGAAAAAACATCATACAATCTTTCTTTTTCTGAAGTGTGTGTTTTTTGGTAGAATCTGTTAATTTATATCTTACATATAATATTGTGCAGTGTTAATTTTTACTTTTCACTCATAATTCTTGAGTAGTGTTTTTGCTTTAAGGAAAGTCTAACCATTTCATATATTTTTTTTATCTTATTGTCATTATTTCAAACATAACACTGCCTTACTGTCTTTTAAAATCTCTATACTCAAAAGCATGATTTATTGTTTCATGTTGTTTACCCATAAGGTAAGTGAAAATGTATAAAGTGAGAAAAGTGTAGACAAGCTAACTATGCTCTAAATTAAAATGGAAAACTGTAATTGGAAAGCAGTGAAAGATTCTGGACATTTATTATATATATATATATATATATATATATATATATATATATATAATTCTACATGTAAACTTTGATTACTAGCATTTACCAAACATGCATTTTATAGTAATTAATATTCTTTAATTAATTACCTATCATAAAATTAAAATCATTTGAAAATGTATTACTATGAGATCTATATTTCTAGAATATTGATGATTTTATTAGGAAATTTCCCACTAATTTTCTAAAAATTACTTCTTTTATATCCTCCCTTTGGTGTCTATATGCAACAGCATTGAAATAATATCTTACATGAATTAAATAATCAACATTACATGAATCTTACATGAATTAAATGCTATCTTACATGAATTAAATACATTTATGTATAAATACAAACATTTACATGCTTTATATTATTAACTAATATCTCAGCAAATATTTTAAATCAGATTTTTGTCACATGATTTACTAAACATTATTTTCTCTTCATAAGTATTTTCTAAATTTCCAGTTTATTCCTCTTCAAACTATTTAAGACGTATAACACATGACAATCAACTTTTTATGAGCCCTTAGTTTATCAATGCTCAGATCTTTTGCTAAAGTCCTATCTGCTCTCATCAGCTTAATTCCTTGTATGTTTTCTACCCTCAACCAGCTGACAGACCATTTAGGAAAGCAGATGCAGTAAGAGTGCAACCTTTCTATTCCACCTCACAATCTGGTCTTACAGCCGTTCAGCAAAAATTTCACATCATCTCAGCACATAACGGCCAGTGCTCAAAAATAGTTGTCAACAGCCCAGAGTTGTGATTCATGCCTGCAATCCTAGCGCTCTGAGTCCAAGGAAGCAGGGTGATCTTAAATTGGAGCCCACTCAGTAAGCGGTCAGTTAAGCAACCTAGTGAAAGCCTCTCTGTAACAATAAAAAAGGGATGACAATGCAGCACAGTAAGAGGACCTTGGAATCCTTTCTCCGTACCAAAAGAGAGAGAGAGGGGGGGGGGGAAAGGGAGAGAGAGAGAGAGGAGAGAGGGAGAGAGAGAGACAGAGACAGAGACAGAGAGAGAGACAGAGAGAGAGAAAAGAAAGGAAAGAAAAAAGAAAAAAGAAACGAAAAGCAAAAAGAAAAGAAAAGAAAAACATCTTTTCTTCAGAGGCCAACCAATCTAAATTCAGCCTCTGGCTTCTGAACTTTTGACAGGATGTTTCTCATTTGCAGTAGGAATTAATCATCAGTGCTTCATGAGGCTTTAATAAATATCCAATAGTGATATATTTGTTATATATGTATAATGATATATATGTATACATATAAATATATAATATTTGATACATACTAACAAGCTATTCACTAGTGTTTATACTTTTTGTACTAAACTGCAATGAAATTCTAAGACTTCCATTAAATTAACTGAAATATCAATCATCTACATCTACATCTATCTATCTACCTGTCATTTTAGCACATGAATTTAATTCATTTCATATTTCTAGATGCAATTGAATTACAAGCAAATTATGCAACCAAAACCAAAGAACAAATACTGTAACTATAATAATGGAAAAACTTAAATTCATAAACAAACATAATACTCTATGTATAAGAACTGTAATCTCCCTCAAGACTTTATACTTCAGACTGAAATAGTATGTATTTTAGAGTAGATCTCAACCAGTAAATCTGTTGTGTATTAGTCATCAAACTTTATTGAAATCTCAGTTTATCTTCAAAACACTAAAAATAAAATAGTCTTCATTAGTTTTCAATGAATATGGTAATGTAATAAGTAGTTTTTCATTTTCATTCTACAACATTTTGTCTCTACATCACAAATATTTGAAAAACACGTCTCATGCCACTGAAGATAGAATTTTTTTTCCTTTTTATCTGAAAGAGAAAAAAAGAACAGAAAATAAGAACAAAAAGAAAATGAGAAAAACAAACAAAAACAAACCCAAAACAAAAACAATACAGGCTTTCAAAACAAGATCTTAAGGGGCTGGGGATTTAGCTCAGCGGCATAAGCACCTGCCTTGCAAGCAGGCAGTCGTGAGTTCAATCCCCAGTACTGGTAAAAATGAAAAAGACAAAGAAAAAAAAAAAAAAAAAAAACAGCAAGATCCTAGGAATTTAACAATGGTTGTTATATTTCATATTATCTTCAAAAGATTTGCTTAATTACCAGATATAGAGATGTAAAATTGATCTAATCATAGAGTATTAACCGTTCCAAGAACTAAGAAAATTAGTAGTATAGTCATCTTAGCTAGCTTATGTTTATATATGCAAATTTATACATTTTACCTTTTACCTTCATTCTTTCCTCATTTGCACTATCCCAGTTACTGGATTATTGTTCTTCCACTTTCTTACACGAGGAAGACAATATGGTGCTATATATGTGAGATTAATTTATTTCACTTATGAGTATGGTCTCCAATTATGTCCATTTACATATAAAAGCCTCCATGCAATTCTTCTTTATAGCGGAGTAGCACTCCATTGTATAAAAATACCACATCTTTTTTATCCATTCCTCAGTGGTTGGACATTTGGGCTGTTTCTAAGATATAGCTATTACAAATTGTGCTTTGTTTGTGTGCATGTATTATTGTGGTATGATGTTTTCAGTTCTTTGGGAATATACCCAGAAGTGAGACAGCTGAGTCAAGTGGAATCTCTAATCTTAACTTTCTGAGAAACCTCCACACTGCTTTCCACAGTGGTTGCATCAGTCTACACTTCCACCAACAGTAAAGTTCCTTTTCCGCACAGTCACTCCAGCATTTGTTATTGATGGTTTTCTTTATTCTGGCCATTCTTTCTGGAGTAAATGGATGCTAAGCATTTTTTTTTTCATATATTTATTTACCATTTATATTTCTTCATCTGATAAACGCATATTCATCATACATGCCCATTTTTTAATTAGGTGTTTGAATTTTGGGGCCTGTTATTTTTTTTTTTTTCAATTCTTTATGTCTTCTAGATAGAAGTCCTTTGTCTGAGGGACAATTGGCTAAGATGTTTATCCAAATTGTGGGTTTGCTTTTCACTCTTTTGGACATACAAAAATTTTTTAAGAAGATGAGATCCAGTTGTTGATTATGGGAAATATTTCTTATAGAGCTTGATTACTTTTGTTCATGAAATCTCTGCCTACTCTCACGTCCACCTACTTTTTCTTTCTGTAGATTTAGTGTTTCTGTTTGGATATTTAGATCTCTGATCCATTTTGACTTTAGTGTATGGTGATAGGCATGGATCTCATTTTAGCTTATGCCATATGGAAAGCCAGCTTTTCCAGCATCACTTATTAAAGAGGCCATCTATCTTCTAGTAAATATATTTGACCCCTTTTAAAAGATATGGTGGCTGAGTGTGTTTATATTTGTAGCTGTATCATCTAATTTATTCCCTTGGTCTTCAGACCTGTTTTTAGTCCAGATCATACTGATTTTATCACAGTTTGTTTGTAGTATAATTTCAAACCAGGCATTGTGATGCCTGTTGCCTTGCCTTTGTTGCCCAGAATTTCCTTAACTGTTCTAGGTCTTTTCTGCTTCCAGATGAATTTGAGGAATGAATTCTCTAGATCTGTGAGGTTTGCTGATGGTATTTTGATTGGGGTTGCATTGAATGTATGTAACAGTTTTAGAAGAATAGTCATTTTTACAATGTTTATTCTTCCTATCCATCAACAAGGAATGCCTCTCGGAAATCCTCTTTAATTTCTTTTTCCAGAGTATTATAATTTTCAATTTATGGATCTTTTACTTTTTTGCTAGATTTATTCCTCAATATTTCATTTGTTGGATGCTATTGGGAAGGTTGTAGTTTTCCTTGTTTCTCTCTCAGTGAACGCATTTTTTGTGTACAGGAATGATATTGCTTTTTGAGTGTTGACTTCATATCCAGCTACTTTACTAAATTTGATTAGTACATCTAGAAGTCTTTCAATGTTGAGGACCCATATCATCTGCAAATAATGATTATTTAACTTCTTCCTTTCCTATGGTTATTCTTTTCATTTCTCTCTCTTGTCTAATTTTTTGGCTAATGTTTCCAGAATTATAGTGAATAGAAGTGATTGTAATGACCATCTTTGCCTTGTTCCTGATTTTAGGTTGAAAGTTTTCAGTTTTCACCTTTAGTAATTTGTTTGTTGAGGTAAAGAGCCTCTATTCTAACTTTTCGTAGGGTCTTTGTTATGAATGATTGGTGGTTTTTGTCAAAAAGAATTTCTACATCTGTTGAGATGATTATGTGATTCTTGTCCTTGAGTTTGTTGATATGGCATATTGCATTTATTGATTTCCATATGTTGAATCACTCCTGCATTCCAGGAGTGAATCTCACTTGATTTGTGAATTCTTGATGATTTACTGCATTCTGTTGCCAGTATTTTATTGAGGATTTTTGCATGTTATGTTCATTATGGTGATTGACCTATAATTCTCTTTTTTGGTTGGGTCTTTCTCTGGTTTTGGTATTAGCATAATAATTGTTTCCAGGAGTGAGTTAGAAAGACTTTTTTCCCTTTAGCTTCATTGAAAAATTTAAGAAATGTTGGCATTAAGTCTTTCTTAAATTTCTTGTAGAATTCAGTAGAAAAATAATCAGAAGCTGAACTTTTCTTTGTTGGTAAGGTTCTAATTATAGTTTCAATTTCATTAACTGAAATTGGATTAGTCAGTAGTTTTACATCTTCTTGATTCGGCTTTGGTAATTCATGTGTTTTTTGGAATCTGTCCATTTTTTCTGAGTTACTAAATCTATTAGAGTAAAGGTTCTCAAAGTAAGTATAGATGATCTTTTGTACTTCCACAGGGTCTGTAGTGATTTCACTCTTGGTTCTTATTGCACAGATTTGAGCTTTTTTGTCCTTTTTTTTTTTTTTTTTTTTTTTATAAAGTTTGCTAGGAGTTTATCAGTTGTTTTTTTTTTTTTTTTTTTTTTTTTTTTACACTTTCAAAGAACCAACTCTCAATTCATTGATTCTTTGTATTGTTTTCTTAGTTTCTTTCAATTGCATGGCTTTCTGCTATGAATTTTATAATTTTCTCCCTTCTTTGGGCTTTGGGCTTGACATGCTTTTCTTTTTCTAGAAGTTTGAGGTATAGCATTAGGTTGTTTATTTGTGCTTATTCCATTTTCTGATGTGGAAATTTACTGCTATAAATTTCCTGCTGCGGAATGCTTTCAGGTTCTGGTAAGTTGTTTTTGCATTTTTGTTCAATTGTAGATATTGTTTAATTTCTTGTTTAATTTTTCCTGTAACCCATTGGTTGTTTAGGAGAGTGTTACTTAATTTCAATGTGTTTATACAGTTCTTGTGGATTTTTTGTTGTTAATTGCCAATTTTCTTGTGCTATTGTCAGGTGATATTCATGTAATTATTTCAGTTCCTTTGCAATTACTGAAGCATGTTCTGTGGGCTACTATATGGTCTATTTTAGAGAATGACACATGTGCAATGTAGAAAAATGTGCTCTGTGATTTTGCTTCACGGAATACTCAGGACACATCTACTAGGATTTGTTTGTGAGTTTGATTCTGCTCTGCTATTTCTTTTCTGAGTTTTTGTTTGGTTGATCTGTCTTTGTGTGACAATGGGGTGCTAAAGTCCTCCATTATAATTGTGTTATTGTCTATTTGATTTTTCATGTCTATTAAGATTTGTCTTACATAGTTGGGTGCTCCCATACTATTTATGTATATGATTGTAATATCTTCCTCTTGTAGTTTTTCCCTAAGTATGTATTGACCATCTTTATCTGTTTTGATTATTTTTTTGTTTGAAGTTCATGTCTGTAAACAGAACAGCTACTCCTATTTTTTTCGGGTTCCTGACGTATGGAGTATTTTTTCTATCCCTTGACTTTCAATCTATGAATTTCCTTGTGCTTTAAATATGTTTTTCATATACAGCATATTTTTGGATTTTGCTTCTTAATTCACTCTGGCAGTCTGTTCGTTTTTGCTAGTGAGTTGAGACAATGTACATTGGTGGATAAAACTGACATGTACTGACATATCTTTGTCATGTTAACAATCTAGTTTTGGTTTTCTACCTTTTTTCTGTTTGTTTTCCTTGCTTTTCAGTTTTTATCTGCTATTGTTCATGGAATTGTAGTCAACTTTGTCCCTTATTATATCATATTTCAGTACTCTTTGTAGTGTTGGTTTGGTGCTCATGAATTTCTTCAGGTGTTCTTTGTCATGGAAATATCTTATTTCTCCATCAATTCTGAAAGATAGTTTTTCAGGATATGTCAATCTCTGTTGAATGTCATTTTCTTTCAGGGCATTAAATATTTCACTCCAAACTCTTCTTTACTTGAAAGTATGTTTTGAGAACTGTGTCATGATTCTGATAGGTTTTCCTATATAGGTGATCTGTTTCTTTTCTCTGACAGCTTTTAGTATTCTGTTCTTGTGCTGAATTTCTGAAATCTTAAGTATTATATGTCTGGGTGAAAATTTATTTTGGTTATGGCTAATTGCATTTCTATATGCATCACTTATCTGCATATCAGATTTTTTCCCATGCTTGGAAAAATTTTTGTTTTCATTCCAGTTAATAATTTTCTTATGTCATTTGTGTTGACTCTTGCTTTTTTATTGACATCCAAAGTTCTTGTATTATTTCTCTTTGCTTTATTTGGAGCTGTTGAGTTGCTGTTTCCGGGTTCCTTGTTATTTTTAAGATATCTTTTCTTTCATATTCACTAGCTTCCACCCTGTCTTCAAAGTTTCAGAGTCTATTGTTAACTTCATTTAAGCTGATTTTAATGGAATAATTAATTTCCTGAATGTCTCTATGAATCGTTTTCATTCATTCTAATTCTTATATTGTTCATTCGTTTCCCTCACATTGTTATGTTCCTGTTTTTGTTTTTGTTTTTTCACAATGGTTGGCATTATTCTTACCTGTGAGATTATTTCTGATCTGATTTCCTCTATAACTTTATGGAGATATTTCTTTACTTCATTTGATGTCATTTCAGAGAGTTCAGTTTCTTAGTTTCCATTGTCTTACTTTTCTGGGTCTCCTGGGTTTGTTTTTAGTGGGCTGGAGGATTGAGACAGTGTCTCACTGTTTCATTTTGTCATTTTTCTTTGGGCCCTGGGAGACTTGCCAGACACCCTCCTGATGGACTGTACTGGGATGCTGGGCTGGGTCAAGCTTCACTTCTGATACACATATGGCTAACCAGGGCACACCTGAAATACAGTGCTGGGGCCTTGTGCTGTGATGAGCAGAGCTTGAATTTTCTAGGACTCATTGGTAAGCTGGCGCTCTTTAACGTATGGCTCTCAGATGGTCAGGGCTTAGTATCTATGCGACCTATGTAGCTGGCCAGGAATTCTCCAGTGCACTGAGCTGGGACACGGGGATGTGCAAAGCTTGGATCCTCTGGGACCCATCCAGTAGCAAGAGTCTACCCTTGGAGTGTGGCTAACTATGTGAAATCAATTTCTAAATTTATAACTTGTTTCCTGAATCCATGGAAGAGGGGTTGATACAACACATTTCTTTTCATCTAACTTATTGTCTTATTTGGTGAAAAATGTAATTCCATGCTTTATTGAGGCGATATATCCATCCCTGTCTACTCGTTTGGACCAAAAACAAAGTGAGAAAAAGTGAGATTTCTTTGGCAACAGCAGTTTCAAGAGTATATACATGTTTTATCTATCTTCTTTTACCTCTCTCTCTCTCTCTCTCTCTCTCTCTCTCTCTCTCTCTCTCTCTCTCTCTCTCTCTCTCTCTCTGAAAACTGATATAGAAATTCTAAGCTCTCAGTGCTGTTTCTGAATCAACAACAGGGAAAAGACTCCAAGTTGATATGATACTTTGGTAAAATGTGGGAATACACTGTAGCACAGAGCTAATAAATTAGGATGAATGGTCCACAGAAGTTATAATCTCTACTTAATAAGAACATGGAACATATTTAATAGAATGTCTGCAAATTACTAAGCTGAGCCAATATAGCTTTGTTTTTCAAGAAGAACAGAATCATGAAATTAAGTAAGACATTTTATTCTAGCACAAAAACATGCTTTATTGAATTTGAGAAAATTTTTGAAGTTCTAAGTCAAATTTGAAACTACTTTTATAAACCATGACAATATTTTAAAAACATCTTTTGCATATTTACAGTTTGAAAAGAGTTTTTGAAAATTTTTAAGAATAAAAATAAAAATAGATATCAGCTCTAAAATCTTTTAAAAATAAAAACTTCTTGACATGTGATGTTTTTGATCAATGTTACACCAAAGATCAAAGTTTCAAAGTGAAAAACAAAGATTTATGTAGACAACAATATTTTAGACTCAATACTTTCCATAATTATTTTTCAAGTACAGCTGCTTTGCTTTGTTCTAATACAGATAAAAGCTGTAAATTTAGCCCTTGTAACTAGCGCTTTATAATCTCCTGCTCATAATATCCTGTTATGTCCAAACATGACCATCAAGATACGCTACATTCCAAAACTGTCACAGCTTGCAAAATTGCCTTTGTTCTCCTTCTGCAAACTTGCTTGCCCACTCATAAATTTCACACCATTAAACAGATCAGTATCCCCAGCAACATGTGAAAAATGGGAGCCCTTCCTTTGTCTAGGGTTCAGTCTTTTGCACCCAAATCCACTGAGTCAGTGTATACCTAAAATAAATATATCCTTCCATTTTTCCCATGGTCTCTCTGGACTCTTGAATTCTGCCACAGTCACTGCAAAGAATTTTCATAGTCTCAAAGCTCAGTTCATCTATTTTATGTTTAGTACTCTATGGTGAGATCCAATTAGCATATAATAATATTTGAATTATTCTATCACCAGTTTTGTAAAATATGAACTAGTGGAAGTAAAATGGTTAATTTTTATTGTGTTAAATTGATGTCTTGACACTTGAATGTTGCCTTAGTTTTTGTCTTTACTTCTAATGAATTTTTGCAAATTAAAAAGAAGGAATCAAAAAGACCCATGCTCAAGTTCAAAACATTGGCATTCAGAGAGTCAGGACAAAGCAGTCAATATTTGGTCATGGCAAAGGGAAGGAGAGTCCTCACAGGAGAGACAGAGACAGTCCCAGGGAGACAGAGAGAGACAGCAGAGGAGCTTAGGCTGCAGGGAGTATGTTAGTGAATCTGGGTGGTTGAGGAGTTGTGTTTAGTAGGTGTCAGACATGTTTAGGAAACTGAGTTGGGTGAGAACATCAGTGAAAGCAGTCTGTATAACACAAAGGTTTCTAAGCAGACTTGAAGAATCATTTATGGAAATAACACTTGTCACATGTGAATGTGGTGTGAACTAGAGGTCTCAGGACTGGGTATACCTACTCAGAGTATTGGGAAAAATGATAAATTTGAAAAATGTATTTCAAGGTAGATCTCCTTAATAAGAGTGTTAATAAAATACCTACAAGTGTTAAAGTTTTCATCATCCTGCTGTTCCAAAGAAGAGTTCATTACTGAAGACTACTGTTCTGTATCTTAGCATTTAAACTGATATCACCTCCAGCACTGAAAATGATTTTGCAAAAGGATATTGGTAGGTTAATGGATGAATGTGGGGTGTTGATTAAATCATCTACTGTAAAACAAGGCAGGAGTTTGCAAAGGACTGAGTGTGGCTGTTACATACAGAAGATGGGAAAATATAGTGGGCAATGTATAGATATAAAGAACAGTTTCAACGAGAGTAAAAGATTTAAAAGTAGAGAATTCAGTGCTATTATATAGAAAAACAGACAATTCAAATATTTATAGGTATATCTTATACTAAATTTATATCTAATTTCTTATCTGTGTTATCAGATTGGGTAATCAAAAATAAATGAAGTTTTTTATAAAATAAAAGCATTGGAACAAAGTAGTTTTAATTTTTGAATATATGAGGAGCTGAAATTATTGAAGTGTAACAGTGAAAAAAAAAGAAATGGAAATGTTTAAAGTAAAAAATAAATTTCTATAAAAATTGGTGCAGTATCATTTAAAATAAGAAACAGTGTGGCACGAAGTTGAACTATTCATAGTTAGTGACTTTCGTGGTCTTCCTATCCCTGAAATTCTCATGCACTCGTCTGTAGGGGCTTTTGTCAAGTGGTTGGATCACGTGTGTGCAGTACTGGATTAAAGGTGTGACAGCTGGATTAATTCACTGATTGGGTTACCATACTTCTCGGTTTGGATAATGGGAAGGGTCAACCTGGTTTTGATGGCACCAATCAATAAGACTGTAGACTGGACAGAATATAAAGGGACAGAAATAAAAGATTTGCTGTTTCCTACCTGCCATGTAACAGACTGTGTCTCCTTGGTGATGCCACACTGCCCTGGAGTTAGCGGACTATGGACTGAACCTCTACAAGTTGTAGGCTAAATAATCTTTTTCCTTTAACTTGTGGATGTTGAGTATTTTGTTATAGCAATGAGAAAGTAACAAGGAAGTGACAAAATCATTTGAGGACATAAATGAGGCCTCGTGGATTTCAGGTCTAGACATTTATTGGTAGTCTAAGTAAATGAATACATACAAAGGTGTACCTAGAGGTAAAACGATATGTTCACATTTACTTGTTGTTGTTTTTTCCTTAAAATGCCACCAGTGCACCAAAAGATATTAAGGTGAAGTATGTACAATAAATTACAGGAAAGACATCAAAATAAGACATGAATCTGGGAAAAATTTGTTTAGTATTGTTAGCTTAAATGAGATATGAAATTCTATAAACACTAAGCTTTAGAGAAAGCTCTAGTTTTTAATACTGAAAATATTTTTGTTTGAATTAAATAATAAAATGAACTTCAGTGCTGGTTTTTAAAACTGGAAATATATATATTTTTGTGGTTTTGTCATGGTAGTCATAAAATTCAGCCATTCAGTATTTTAACAAAAGTGCCTGATTTTATCATTGAAAATCTATCTAAAAGTGTCTGCTCAGTATTAAACCTATACACAATCTCTTTGAACTCATGAGCTTGTATAACAGATGTGCTAGCAGATGGTTATAAACAATGCATATTTTATAAGTGATTATCAACTTTTTGTCAAATGCCAGTGGTAGTAATGAATTCACTTTGTCTGGGGCTACAAAAATTATTCAGTGGTAACGAAGGCACCTATTTTGATTCACCTGAATATCATTTGTCTCAGTAGTTTAAAATGTATCTATTCAACCTAAAATTCCTTTTGCCTTTGCAAGGCTATTTTTTTGCTAAGTAAGACAGTTACTATGTTTCATAAAAGGCAAGATAAATCTTTAATCAGTTTTATCATGCCTTGATTATTAGCAAAACAAGATGACACATAGATGGAAAAGAAGTAAAATCTGTCCAGCATCAAGTGAAATTTATTGTTATAATTTTGCAAGAGGGTCTAACTGATGTCATAAACTACAAGAACAATGCATGAACAGTTTATTAAAAGAGTAGGAATAGTGATGAGATTGCAGTTGTTGTAAAATGCTCCACATTTATGCTGGGTAATCATTCTTTTTCCCTGTAGAAAACAGTAAATTGATTTTGATTTCATACATAACTGTTCCATTAATTTTCCAAACATAACATTATGAAGATCAGAGTGGGATAAGCTGACGTCAGCACGCAGTTGAGACTTTGTCACTACTGAAAGGAAGAATTAGAGCACTATGGAGAAACAGATCGGACTGTCACCCATTGAGAACCAGTCACAACAGTAATTACTGATGTGACAGTTGATGAATCCATGTCACTAAGGTTATTAAAATTAGTTTACAATTCAGGAAATGTATGCCAGGCTTTTAAAAATATTATCTGTTTTATGAATTTTTTAATTCAAGGATGATTTTATTTTCTTCCATAATAATCTTGCATTTTCACTAGCCCTGTTCCCTAGTTATCTAATAAGAAAACCAACTCTCAGGAAATTAGTTAAGCTTCAAAAGATTAATTCAGTGTCTCATTTATTTAACAATAAATTCATTTTCTAATTGGTTGTGATATTTTGGGTTGAAAAATAACCGTATGAAATACAATAATGTTCTCAATAAACATACATTTCTATTAAAATAAATCCTATGCATAACTTTAGAAACATCAGTCACCTAATTAATTAACTCTGTCCTAAGAGACATTTGTACTTGGTTTTTAGTGAAGGAACGATTTAATTCCAGTTTAAGTTTTACCTCTGTAACTTATACTTGGTCATCTGTTATTTTGATCTCATATAAATGACCACCAAGTCTCCTAGACACATTAAAAATAACAGCATTACTTTGTCTTTTTTTAAATTCATTTTTACAGTATAAAAATTTAAACCTAGAAACAGTGTTTCAACATTTTCATAGGAAATACATTGAAAATTGTGCCAATTACCCTGTATTAGAAAAGTTTCATAAAGTGACTCACCTTTTGAGTCTATTTGTGACAGAGGTAAATCCAGTGTAAAAACATTACAAAACGAAAGGCCTTGTCAAAATACATTAGTTGTTTAGCTTAATTTGCTTACTGTAGGGGACACATGTTAGAATGCTTTTTCCTTTAAAATTGTGCTCATAATTTATAAAATCTCAAAAATTGTATATGCAGGTATCAATCCACGGAAATTGAGAAGCTCTCTAATTTGTCACATTAAATCTCCATTTCCAGGTTTTCTGTCATTTTATATATTTCCTTGTGGCAACTATTCATTCATTACCAAAACCTGAGTATGATCCTGGATTTCTTGGTATTAGACTATAATATCCAAATGAAGAATATATTATTTTTACTTTAATTTAAATACTTCTGGAAAATGTCCATATTAACTCCTGTCCTTTGACATTTTTCCAGGAAAGGCTATATCATTTGAATCGTCATTGGTTACCACAGTATCCTAACATGATTTTCTCTACTTCTCTGCTGTAATTTATTCTCTATGTTTTAGCTAATTTGTTTAAAAAAGAATGAACTAGAGTGCCAGGGTTAAAGAAGGAGCAGAGAGAGGTACTGTAGTTCCAGTAGAAACACTGAAAGAATTTTGTTTTGTGCAATCATATTTCATCTTGACTCCAGTGGCACATGCATATAACTGCATCTACTGTAATAAATGTATGCAACAAACATATGCTAAAGAATGGGTAAGTAATACTGAATAATCCCAGATACTAATTACTTTATTAGTTTTCTTTTCAGGGTAGTACTCTACATATTTTAGGCAGGCCTTGAACTCACTATGCAGCCCAGTCTGGCCATCATTTGTAATTCTCCTTTCTTAGTAATCCTCCTTTCTTAGCTTCCCATGATGTTTTGGATCGTTTGCTTTTAAACTGACTAGAATGATTGTAGGAGTGTGACATTTTAGGAAATCTTGACTTCACCCATTTCAAGTGATCCTACATTTAATGCCTGTTATATATGTCACATGCTGAAGTCTTCTTTCAGTAGCAGCAATAAGCATAAAGAAATATGCAACTCATAATGTGCATTGCCTTTGATTTGTGCTGTAGAATTTAAATGCTCACATCACTAACATCTTAGCACAATATGCATACTTTTTTTTCTTTTTTAGCTATCGAATTTGAAGAACACAGATTGTAAAGGAATAGCATAAAAATAGCAAAAACATTAAGCATATGTATTTCAGAGTGCAAATATTTATCTTCAAGATAATAACTGCATAGAAATGGATACATTTTTAATTATCTAAATAATTAGATACTCTGCATTGTTCTTTGTTAGCCTAAAGAAAAATAGGAATATTAATTTAACATATTTGGATTAATTTCTTTGTACCTTTATAGAAAATGGATCTTAAGAGAATACTTGACAAAACAAAACAAAAATAACAATAATGTTAAGTGTTAATTAACTCAAAATCAAGTACTTGTCTGCTTCTGAAATCAAGAACTCAAACAGAAGTACACATTTAGTCAAACTACAGAATTTAGCCATAGTATGAAATTTTGTCTTTTTTAAAATTCATGACAGAAATTCTGCAAGTCCTTAATTTTAAATCCACTGGAAAAATGACCATTTTAATTATAAGCTGCTCATCTAGTAAAATTTATAGCCTTTTGCTTCCTCCTAAATATTAAGGGAGAAAGGATCGTTGTGTAAACAAATAGGTGTCTTCTAACTGCAACTGTGAAGTCTCTGTTGATGCCTCTATCTTAATGTATCACTCACTGCATTATGAAGGAAAGGGTCCAAATATTCTCCACCCATTTTTATGAAAACTCAAGGGAACAAGAGGCTGAAAGCCATATAGTAGCTCAAAGTAAGGCACACGACTAGAGATATTAATTTCAAGCATTAACATTGACTAAATCATCACTATTCAGCCCCTCAAAATTCTATAGTTAATGTTATTATTACAATAACTATTTGGAAATTTAATTTCCATTTATTTTAAAAGAAGGTTGCGAAGCTGGCCATAAAATTATTCTACAGTAAAATACTTAGACTGATGTCTGATATAGATGGAACCTATTATTTTTGTATATCTTTTCCTAGCTTGTGAAAAAACTTGAACTGAAAAAAAAAAAAAGTGGCAAAATAGAATTCATAAAATATATATGTCATTAAATGTATAATTATCTAGCTGTTAATCATAAGAAAATGTGATATGCTAAAAGTGATAAAAATCAACTAACATTTGTAATATATTACTTAGGAAAAGTAAAATATCAAATTATAGTTGCATAATTACTTTTGTTACATCAAAAGCAAATACTCTTCTTCAATGTTTCCCTTATCAACATGAAAATGGTATAAAACAAAAATTTACAGCAATTATGCATATAAACAACTGTAATTGATTTTTTTTTTTTTTGTCTTTTTCCTTTTTATCGGTTATGGGGATTGAACTCACGACTGCCTGCTTGCAAGGCTTATGCCACTGAGCTAAATCCCCAGCCCCAGCTGTAATTTATTGTTAACATACTAGTAGAGATTATATGATTAAATTCTTTCAAACACTTGAATGGGCAAACCTTGACTAAGAAGATGGCAGTATAGTTTATCAAAATATTATTTTAATGACCTTCAAAAATAGCTTACCAAAAGAAGTGAGAGAAGCCTGTAGTTACTATGACAAGGCCACTTATTTGGAAGCTTCCACTCCCTTTCCCCTTCCAAAATTGCTCCTCCTCCCTAATACTCTGTGAGCATCAGATCCCTCTTCCATTGGCCTGATATTCTAAATTCTAAGATGTTATTTGCTACACAATCTTGGTTTACAGAACATCTGCCGACTTTTGTAGTACCTTTCTGATCTTTAGCTCTGTATATGAAGTAATTGAAAGTATGGAAATACCAGTGCAATTCAACCTGCAGAAAGCTATCATGACTTTTAAGGAAGTGCAATCACTGATTGTGTTGTCTGAGCCTGGGGAGCAGGAGTAGGAGATACATGCTCCAGGAGATGAAGGCATGACTTAGTACTGACCTTGCAGACCATTGAGCTAGTATACACTTCTTTCTTCTATACAAAAAACCCGTTGGGTCCCTAAATTCATTAAGATACAGTTTTGAGGATAGTGTTTTCTCCCTATGACAAACCTGATTCCTTTCACCCATTCTGGTTTCCTGGATATTTTCTTTCAAGTACCAAAAGCTCTGCATGTTAGACTGATAATATTGTTGCATACATTGGTGACCATTTATATTCTATACATCTAATCATCAAAAATGTATGCTGTGCATAAGGTAATTCTAAAATCTTATTTTTTTTACATTTAATGTCTTCAGTGATATACCTTGGGAGCTCAGAATATGATACCCAAAGATTTCTCCCCCATCACCTTGTGTGTTAAGTGATTTTGAAATAAAAGTGATTGGGAGACCTCTTAAAGTCCCTCTGAACCAAGGTCTTTGTGATCGTTCCTAGGATCCCCATATTCTCACATACCAAAATTGTCCTCTTCTTCCAAACTTCTCCACAATTCCTTTCTCTGAAAATTCCTCTCTAGGAATCTTATCAAGCACTAAGAAATATTTAACATCAGAGAATCGATGCTAAAGAGGGTCACTATTCTCAGACAGACTTTTCAGGAGACCTTCTCAGAATAACACCAAGGAGTTACCTGGGAAACTAAGACAGCCTTTCTTTCCAATGTCCTCCTCTTCCCTACCTTGTATTTACAAGCTATTGTGTTTTCCTTGCCATAGTTGTTAAGCACAAACATTTTCATTCTCCGTGGTGTGCTCATCTCCCCAAACATAATTAAGTATGCGTCTAAATTGCCTGCATTTTCTTGAAACATTCTGCTTTCTGAATGAGAACACATAAGCATATGAACCTTACAGCGTAACTGGGTACTCATTCATGACATTTCTCCAGTCACGTTGTATGAATGTGTATGCTTTTTCTCCAGTGAGTTTTTCTATCATCAGTTTATTGTAACCAATCTTCAGAAGAAGAGGGATACAGTTTCCCTGTCCTATAATGAATATTATGAAAAGTACAACAGTAAATATCTTAAGTCAGCATTTATAAAGTACACAAAAATAAATTTGGATAATGTTCAATTGTTTTTTACCTGATAGTAGATTTTTCAAATTACTTATTTCTAAATAAAAGCAAAATTAAATACTAACTGAAAATATAGAGCATTAAGTTCTATTAAGATAAGTAAAAATGATATTATGATGCATGATAGTGTTCTCAATCAAAACATGAGATACATGGATACATAGTTGTATGCCCTCAGTGTTTTAAGAGTCTGCGTAGAGCATTCATTATTTTGTGTCCTTGTCAGTACTACAGAATTTGGTGATAGGGTGAGGGGAGAACGTTTATTTCTTTCTTAAATTTTTCTTCATTTTCCTGCAATGTAAATTTATAACATAAGCTATACATACTTTAAATAACTAAAGATCCACAACATAAACAACAACATTAGTGTCTGTTATTTTATACCTAGCATTTTTGTCCATAAAATGTTATCAACTTCTTTATAAATTTTAGACAAAAGTATATTTAAAGAGGTTAATAAAAAGAAACTCACTAAGTAGAGAATTATATTTACTTTTTTTGGAGAAAAGAACAATCTTGATAAATCAGTAAAATCACTTGTACAGAGGACAGCAGTATGAAGTTACATTTTTGAATAGGTTATTACTTCCTATGATAAAATTTTGGTTAAAACATGACTGAAAGATTTCAGGGTGACAATGTGCCACCAATCTGAGTGTTGTAATTAGCTGATCTAAGAGAAATAATTAATTTTCAGTTTGGCAATTATTTTGCCATGCTAGTTTGAGTTGTTGATTGTTAAACTTTTTAAGTATCAAAATTAAAATCAAGATTCTCTTTATTGCTTTTCAAAAATATAAATGAATGGAGTTAATGTATCATCATTTATAACATATAAAAATATTGCAGCAGGTTGACATTTTGTTAGTGTCATTCTAAATATATATTTGTGAAAATAAATAATATAACCTTTTTAAGGCAATAATGTAGTGAGAAAACAGTAAAATACATGTGAATGCATGTACAATTTGTCATTCTTTCTTGGTCAAAATCACTTGCCTTGCAAATCTAAAGTGGTAGCAAGTAAAAAATTTCTCCAAATCCTGTATGATGCCTATATGATTAGAATATGCAAGAATAATTTTTTGGTTTTAAAAATGTGTGGAATGCACTTTGCATACACTATTAATTTTAGTCAAATTGAATTAGTAAAAACTATTACTATAATGATGACTCCATTTAACATCATAATAATACAAAGACAATCTAAGCAGACAGTAATGATCTATAGGATAGCTTTTTCATTATTGGAATAAAATATTCAACACCCAAAATTTAAAGGAGGAAAGGCTTAGTATGCCCCTACATTTCCCAGGTTTCAGTTCATAGGATGCTGAATCCAGTACAGAATGTCCTGGCAGAAAGTGTGATGGTGTAGTGTTGCTCAGTTCATGGCTGCTGGGAAGCCAAGGACAGGGCAAGAGTAATTTGGAAAGAGTTATCCTCTGAAGACATAGTTGTTGATCTACTCCAAGCTATCAGCTTTGAGCATCTTGGACTAATCCACTGATCCATGTAGCACCCTAATGATCTGATCACTCTCTCTGCGTTCCCCAACTCAGTCAAATTGACTATGAAGGTTAAGTGCCATATAATGTAAATTCAAAAGATGACCACCTACTTTCTAAATATTGGTTATGCTGCATCATACTAATGAATTATGAATCCTTTCTTGGTGCTAAGTAAGTAGTGAGAGCGAAAAGTATAAATTGGCCTGGGACCACAGGTGACAGACTGAGTACCTATGAAATCAAATTGATATAAATCAAGGTTAGTCCTATTGTTTTGGCCTCTTAAATGTGTGCCCACTCATCACTGCTGTGGGAGGTCATCTACCACTGCATTACCTACCATAGCACCCCCAGGTAATGAGTTGTTTTATATTGAACGTTTCTAACTTCAGAACAATGAACTTAAGTAAACCACTCCAACCTCAGTTATTTTTGGTACAGCAAAACAGAATGAACCAAGATATAGGTTACACCACAAAACAAAAGATTTTACTATAGTTGAGAACATTTAAATATTAAATATTGTTACATTCTTTACTTAAGACTGATATCTTTAACTAATTTCTCACTTAAAAATTTTAGTCACTAATTGCATAAAGAATAATGTGATCTGACATTGTTATCTGCTCAGTGAAACTATTCTAACATGTAGAAGTCTAATGGATATTTTCTTTAGTTCTTGTAAACAGACTCTGTCAAGTGCACAGAAAGTTAATAACTTTCTTAATTCTTAAATTTATTAAAAGTTAACATATATATTTGAAGTTCAGATTTAATATTGTTTCCAAAAGCATCAGGGTAAATTTTTTCTAATTCTATTCATTCCTTGAAAGCAATTTATTAAACAAATAGTTGCTGTGAATAATATACTTGGTAGAGACTGTAAGAAGATGTCATCAGACTGGGAGAGCACAGATAATTGAATTTAAAGGTATTAATTCCTCTAAAATATGGCAGTATAAAAATTAATGCTAGAAAGCTTTAAGGTGCTGATAGTATATAAACAGCAACATCCCAGTTCAAGAGCAGAAGAATTTAGCAAAAGTTTGCTTCAATTTGCGAACTCCACATCTGGGGATGAAAACAAATGTGACCATCCTCCCCAGAATTGTGGAATGAATTAAGTTTATGTACCCAGGCACCACTGTAATTATAATATTTAGAAATTTATTACCAGTTGAAATTAATGGTAAACTACAAACAGACACACATATGTGGACATAGTAAACATGGTAAATTATTCAAATTACAGTTAGCTTCTAAATAAATTGAAATCAGTAAATATTTAATAATTATATTTAAAATTTTAGGTCAGCTCTCAAAAACTATGAATAGAAACTCTCTCAGTTCAAAAAAGAAAGGCTTGTGTTAATATTGGTTGGACAATTAAATACAGACACCATGTACTTTGAGTTACTAATTTATAGATAACTACACGCAGTATATTAACTATTGTTACCCTCTAGTTTTGAAATTGTTATTTTTCTTTAAAATTTAAAAATTGAAACAAAATAAAATGAGCAAACCATAAATATTACATATGAACACATAATACACATACATACGCACATCAGAAAATATTGTGCTTTTCATAGGCACATATGACTTCTTTAGAGCAGAAGAAAAGATATACGTATCAGGAATAGTAGTCCAACAGACTTGGAGGCTTTTAAGTAATAAATGTTTCTTTCTCATAGTTTTGGAAGTTGCCAGTATCCCTTCCAGGCTGCCGACCGCCTTTTTATCCCATTTATTCATTCGATAGCCTGGGGAAGAGAGAGAGCAATGTCCAGAGGGTTCACTTCACATGCACACTAATTTCACCGATAATCACGCTAGGAGATGGCATCGTAGTATTCATATATGAATTTGAGGCCACGTCCATTCAGTTCATTGAAATATTTAAACCAATGTATATTAATGATAATTGTGATTATTATTTTTGACAGTTCATCTTCAAGCATGAGCTAAAATATTTGGTTAGGGCTGAATTATACAATTTCATTAAATTGAGTAGAAGTTAACACCTAGTTATTAATGGATTGTTATGAAAAACTAAATAAAATATTGGGAATTATTGACATTCCGTGAAAGTGTATTAAATACTTTAATTTATATCATATTTTGCTTAGATAAAGACAAAATTCATAAGAACCATGTGGTCCTCTGTTTGTAATGATATAGTATTGTTCAAATCCTAAAAAGTTACACATAACTTCAATGCAATTTAATAGCCAGATGATACTTCACTATGCATATATAGTTTTTCCAGGTATAATTGTAATATGGGTGCTCAAAATCAAATATTTACTCAAGAGAAAACAGAAGATAAATGTATAAAAATATAAGTAAAGAAATAAAACTTCCAAATTATCTTAAGTGACATACTCAATTTACTATTTTATGGTAGAAATTCAAGCTTCAGTCTATAATATTTTCATCACTTATAGTAGGTTGTTGACTGATACAATTTTATTTTGTCTGGGTGCTTCTTGCATTAGTGAAGATCATTTTTGAATCTTCAGATTTCACAGGATCATATCTTTAATCTTATAGTGGGGTTTTTGTCTACCAGAATTAAATTATCTTAACAGAGAATCAGGACATGAATCAGATCTCCTAATGAACACTGCTTTAGAATTGTCCTAAGGAAGAGAGAGGAGCTGTTTTCATTTGTAAATTCTTCATGATGCACAGACCTAAAGATCTAAAAAGGAAAGAAAAATATAAGATACAAAATTAAATAAAGGCAGAACAAATAATATTAATAATATGCTAAATATGAAGTAATTGGCCAAAGTAAATTTCTGTTTTTAACTTTTATTCCTTACATATGTATAACATAGGTGAATAGTAATGCTCCTCCCATTGATTTATGGAGTTAACTTAAGCATTTTTGGCATCTTTAGGATT
The DNA here is from genome assembly GCF_034190915.1 of Cavia porcellus. Taxonomy (NCBI): domain Eukaryota; kingdom Metazoa; phylum Chordata; class Mammalia; order Rodentia; family Caviidae; genus Cavia; species Cavia porcellus. The sequence continues at coordinate 39,539,405 of NW_026947513.1, read as the reverse complement.
CTGAGTTTTAGTCATTTAGATAGTTATTTCTAGTAATATGAACATAACTTACAAATGACTTCCAAAAAACTGCCATGTCCCTCTGCAACAAAAAACTGTGATGCTTGAGAGCAGTCTAGAATTTGGTCAGTGCTGACATATGGCATGCATTTCAGGATGTATCAACATCCAGAAATGCATAAAGGTACTTCATAGGAAGCTGACTGTTTTCAGATAGATGCACCAGAGCTGCACAGTGAAACCCTATGTCTGACTTTTAATATATCCCCTCTGTAGTCATAGGTTAGATAAAGTGTATATGGTATTTTTCCTGCCTAACCACCTTAACGTTTTGTGGCATACAATTATTATTATTTGTTGTAAATATTTGGCTTCAATTTTAAATTTTGTTTTAAACACAGTCCATTCAATCTTGTATCAATTTACAGGGAATTGGGAGATGTAGGCTATAGATTGGTTCCAGGTGGGGTTGGACTGGGACCCATGTGTGCTCAGGTATTTTTTCCTTATTGTACTAGTATCTATATTTTTATAAATCCAAAGGGCAGTTATAGGAGTAATCAAGCTAAGATAACCTGTTAGAAGTCCTCCCTAAGAACACTGTTAAGAACATCATCAAAGGAGGAAGAAGACAGTTGCTTCCCATTGGAAGTATTGATGAGCAGGTATTTATTGAGCAGTAATCTATCTGCAAATATGAGCCTTACTTATCCTAATAGTATTTTCTCACATCAGTATATACCTATTTCATTCCAATCAAGCCTCTCTTTCAGTTATTCTTTAAAATTCAATTATCAGCAGATTAAAATCTGAATCAAACCAGACATGGCTCCACTTAATTTAGAAATCTGAGAATTTAAAACAATGGGTAAGTAATATGTACCTACCCCCTCAAGTGCGAAATGAATCACAACAGATGCTTCTAGAAAGAAAGCAATGAGAGAAGTAATACCAGACACTGGGTGCAGTGACAGATTTGGGTCCTCACCTTCGATGGATTGAGGATTTCCTGAAAAATTGTAAAGTACCCCTTGGGGTTTGTTTGTACATGCATCAGAGAAGGCAGCCATGTGGATCAGTGAGTGGAGTGATCAAGATGGGCCCTGATGGAACCATCTAAGGGGCTGAAAGTTCACATGGCATAAAAAGTAACAATGCAAAGGGGGCTTAAGTGTGTTGCGGCCTTTTCAAGTCACTGTGTGATTTGCTCCTCTGTTCTCCCAGAACATCAACCTGCAGAATCACAGCATTTGAATGTAAGCCTGTACCCAGTGGCTCTGCAGCAGACATTCAGTGTTTTGCCTGGGACTGCAGTTGTACCACTGGCCTCTCTTGTTATGAAGCTTCCAAGATTTTGCAAGTAGCAGTCTGCATGGCTCCCTAGGCTATAGATGGCCATCATAAGACTACGCAGCCTCTAATTGTAGAAACAAATCCAGTAAATCCCCCTGTAAGTATAAACATTCTCTTAATTCTGCTCCTCAGAAGAATGCTGTTAAACTGGACCTAAGTTGTGTGCTATGACGAGGTCTCTAATCCATTTATTACCTCTAGGATTTCACACCTTTGCCATGGATCTCACTGGCAGAATGCTTAAGTGAGCATTACCAATATGCCTTGTGAGTCACATGGATGACACCTAGTGGACTCATTTCTACCTCTGAAAAATTAGAAGAGCAAAAATAGATTTATACAGCAAGCAGTCTCAGTCTCTATTCTGACACAGTGGAGTACTTTTTCCAACATCCTTCTGAGAGTTTTATAAACGCCTTGAGTATTTGTTTCCAGTTAGCCACATAAGTTGAAAGCCAAAGGAACATTTTTGTTTAAGATTAGTCCCTCATTCTTGGTTACTGGAAGTGCATTTTGGAGCACTAAAAAATTCACTGATTTGTATCTTGAGTCTTTTAACATTTGACCCAATGGAAGGACCCAAAAGCCATTGGACTTAGTTCAAAATAATGAAGTATCTGATGACTAGGTTTTCAAAAGTTTTGCACAGGAAAGTTTTTAGAATTGTTGCCATAATTAAATTATCTATTAAACCAGGACTTATTTATAGATATTCATATTCAAGACCTTATACAAGTGAGTATTATACTGTAGAATTGGGCTGTTAGTGAATATCCTCACTTTCAAAGTCAAGTATACATTAGCATTTCATTGTTTAATATACAACAGAACTAAAGATCATTCTCTCGTCTTTAATATCTCTACTTAATATCCTATTCTAAATTTTTGTTCTAAATATAATGAATTTCCTTTAATGGGTGTGTATCAGTTGAATAGTAGAGTCTAAATCAAAGTGGAAACCTAGACCTACTTTAAATTTATTTAACAGTACAGTTATTTGTATGAAGGTATTTAATACATAGTATTACTTTTCTTCCTTGAAAATTGTGTGTCTATATAGAGAATGTGACACATGACTGAGGAACTTCAAAATTCAAAATTTAGCATTTCATTTTCATAAAGACATCTCATGGAAGACCTCCTTGCAGCATAATTTTAAGCATTTTAATGTACATAATAGGCAACTCATTTAATAAGTAACAGTGTGTCTTAGTTACTTTCTCCTCAGGGAAACACAGTATTTGACATCCACACCTAAACGGAAGAAGATTTTATTTTGGCTCAGAGATTGGAGACATCAGTGTGTAGTTGGCTAGCATGGCAGAGGGTGATGGAGGAGGGAGGAACAGTTCATGACATGGTAGAAGGAAGAAGAGAGACAGAGAGAGAGAGAGAGACAGAGAGAGAGAGACAGAGAGAGGCAGAGAGACAGAGAGAGAGAGAGAAAGAAAGAGAAAGAGAGAGAGAGACATACAGACACAGACAGACACAGATAGACACACAGAGACAGAGAGATCAAAGGAGTAAAGGGACATAGTCCTTGTCATGTCCCAAATGCCCCCCCCACCAGTATTTACCTGTCAAATCATGCTTAGGAATAAATGCCTCAGTACGATGGTCCACTGATCAGTGTGACACCCACTGTGCAGACGCCTCCCACAGCTCCACTTGTGAGTCCATGACACTGTGGGAAGGCAGGATCTTGACACAAACCATAACACCATGTTTATTGAGTAACTCCTTTGAGGCCAAATATCTTCTAGATCTAATATACTTCATAAACATTATTCTGATTTTATATTTACTTAAATAAGACTACTGTTTAGTCATTATAACCCTCTTCATAATCTACCTAATGTATTAGTTTTGGTAAGGGGCTTTTATAATAATAATAATTCTGATTTTAAAGTTATTTGTTTATGAGCTATTTTGCTCCGTGTATTTATAATAACACTTTAAGAGGCTGCTCTTTGTCTCTCAGATTTTTGCTTTCAAGAGTTTCCCTGATCATTCAGGATTCCAGTACAAACTCACTGAGTGAAAACTAAAGACAAGGTAACAGCGTCAGGCTTGCTTTAAAGTGACAGTTTATGAGGTAATTAACGTGGCTTGTCTACTGTGAACATTATTACAGGGTTTAGAAATTAGTGGCCTCTTTCCCTGCCTAGATCACACTTTGAGTTTTCTTAATATGATCTAGTTTCAATAATTGGGATGACTGCATAAAGGAAAATGTGCTTTTTAATTTAAAGAAAAAAAACCAAAATGTAAAAAGAGAAGAAATAATACATAATTTCAAAAAAAAATGAACAGTAAAAATCACTCATTGATAATTACATACTGTCCTCTAAAAAATACTTGTTCAAGTTAAAAAAGTGAAGCATACAAAGTGGACATTGAAGTAGTGAGACTGGAAACAGTTCTGTTCAACTATCCAACAAAAACAGTTATATGGTTATTAATCTTCACACTTAAACGTACATGCAGTCATATCTTTTAGAGCACTTTCTTTTCCTCTTTTTTACAATAACAATTACACATTTTGGATTTTATTGCTACTATAGTTCTTACTACTTTTTAAACTACAGACACAATGCAATATTAATAAATATGATTCTTATTTATTTCTCTAATGAGGATAGCCTCAAGTTGTGTCCATTTACCTATGAAGGCCTCAAGACCACCTTTTGATCACTGAGTAATATTCCATTGTATAAAAATGCCACATTTTTTAATCTACTCTGCGATAAATGGATATCTCAGTTGTTTCCAAGAATTAGGTATTACAAGTTGTGCTGTTATGAACATGAGTACACATGTATCACTGTGATATGACCTTTTAAGCTTTTCAGGGAAAATACCCAGGAAAAGAAGAGCACAGTTGAATCGAACTTCCAATGCTAGTCTTCTGAGAATTCTCCATACTGATTTTCCATACCGGTTGCACCAGTCTACACTCCCATTTCTTGATGGCAACCATTCTTTCAATAGTGAGATGAAATCTCAGTGCTGTTTTAATTTGCATTTCTTGAGTGACCAATGATGAACATCTTTTCATGAATTTATTTTCCATTTGTATATGTTCATCTGAGAACTGTGTCTTCATCTCAGATGCCAATTTTTGGAGGGGTCTTTGAATTTGGGAGGCTTGATGTCTTTCAAATCTTTATATGTTCTGGATATAAGTCCTTTGTCTGAGGGTTTGCTGGCTGTAATTCTTTCTCATCCTGTTTTTTTTTTTTTTTTTTTTTTTTTTCACTCTGTTGGTGATTTCTTTTGAAGTGCGAAACTTTTCAATAATAAGACTTCTGGTTGTTGATTCATTGAATTGTTTCCCATGCTGTTTGCATTTTATTGATGAATTCTTTGCCTACCTTTATGTCTCCAAAGTTTCTACCCACCTTGTTTTCCAGTAGATTTAGTGTTTCTGTTTTAATATGTAGGCCTTTGACCCATTTAGACTTTACTTTTGTGCATGGTGATAAGCATGGGTCTAGTTTCAGTGGCACATGGGGAGCCCATTTTTCCAACACCATTTATTAAAGAGGCTATCCTTCTTCCAGTGAACATATTTAGCCCCTTTGTCAAATATCAGGTGTGTGAGTGTCTTTGTAGTTGTGTTTGCATCTTCTAATCTGTTACATTGATCCTGAGGTCTGTTTATTTTCCAGTATCATGCTGATCTTAGCACTGTAGGTTTGTAGTATAGTTTCAAGTCAGGAATTGAGATGCTCCCTGCCATGCCTTTGTTATGCAGAATTGGCAATTTCTCTAGTTTTGTTAAGAGAGTGATACTTGCCTCCAGGAATAATTTAGGTAGGATTGCTTCCTTTTCAATTTCACTGAAGAGTTTAAGGAGGATTGGCATCAAATCTCCTCTAAATTTCTTGTGGAATTCATCCTTGAATCCATCAGGACCTGGACTTTTCTTTGTTGGTAAGTTTTTAATTACGTTTTCAATTTCAATAGCTGATTTTGGGTTATTTAAAATTGCTGTGTCCTCATGGTTGAGCTTTGGTAGTCCACATGTTTCTAGAAATCTGTCCATTTCCTTCTTGTTTTTGATTCTTTGTGAGTAGAGATTTTCAACATAAGTATTCATGAACTTTTGAATTTCCGTGGGATCTGTAGTAATTTCCCCCTTTTCAGTCCTTATTGCAAGAGTTTTTTTTTTTTTCTCTTTCCTTTTCTTTATGAGGTTAGCTAGAGATGTGTCAATTTGTTTATTCTTTAAAAAAAAACCCAGATTTTTGATTTGTTAATTCTTTTTTTTTGTTTGTTTGTTTGTTTCATTTGCATTGATTATGGCTCTAATCTTCACAAGTTCCTCTCTTCTATGAGGTTTGGGTTTAGCTTGCTTTTCCTTTATTAGAAACTTGAGATGAAGAAGTAGATTGTTTATTTGCGCATGTGCTGCTTTCTTGGTATGACAATTTATTTTTATTATTTTCTTCTTAGGACTGCTTTCATTGCATCCCATAGATTGCAGTATGTTGTTTCCGCATTTTCATTGAAATGTAGGTATTGCTTTATTTCTTCTTCAATTCCATCCATAGCCCACTGGTTGTTCAGAAGGTTTTTGTTTATTTTCCATGTATTTATGCAGGTTTTGAAATTTATTTGCCATTAATTTCCAATTTCAGTGCACTATGGTCATATAGTATGCATGAGATAATTCAAATGCCTTTGTAGTCACTTAAGAATGTTATACTGGATAATATATGGTCTATTTTGGAGAATGTCCCAGGCACAGCTGAAAAGAATGTATATTCTGATGTGATTGGCTGGAATACTCTGTAAACATCTACCAAGTCCAATTGCTTACAGACATGATTCTGTTCTATTATTTCTTTGCTGACTTTTTGTCTCGTTGATCTACCTCTTTGTGACAATGGGCTGTTAAAGTCTTCTGTTATAATTGTGTTCTTGTGTATTTGATTTTTCATGTCCATTAGTAACTGTCTTTTATAGTTGGGTGCTCCTGTATCTGGTGCTTATATATTTATATTTGCTAGCTCTTCCTCTTGAATTGTGTACTAACGAGTATGTACTGACCTTCTTTATCTCTTTTAATCATTTGAGGTTTTAAGTTCACATTGTATGCCAATAGAATGGTTACCCCCACTTTTTTCTGGGTTCCTGTTGCATGCAATACTGTTTTACATCCTTTGACTTTTATTCTATGAGTTTCTTTCAAGTCAGATGTTTTTCTTGTATACAGCATACTGTGGGTTCTTGTTTCTTGATCTACCCTGTCAACCTATTTATTTTGATAGGTGAATTGAGGCCATTTACTTTTATGACTATCACTGGTATGTACTGGCTTGACTTTGCAATGTTATGTTCCAATTGTTTGCTTTCTGCTTTGATTCATTGTTTAATTGCCTGTTGATGTTTGTCCAATTGCTGAGTCCCTCAATGAAGAAGTAGGCAAGTTACCCGACTTCCCACTGCAAGGCCTGTTGGTTGAATCCTATATTCTTCCTGAGCTGACAAGCCTAGTAGTATTGATGTAGGTCAGCTTTTAGTTCTGCTATTACTTTATCTTCAGGTTATTACAGGTCACCAAGTCTCCCTGTCTATAGTGTTTGTGTTGGCTGAGGGCCTACTGTGTCCCTATTGTGTGCCTGTGTGTCTCATGAGTCCTTTTGATTTTCTCCAAGTTGCAGGCATCCTTATTGGCACACTTCTCACCCTGTCTGATGTTTTGTGTGTGCAGGAAGGGGTCACCCACACTCTTGGCAGACTCACCAAGGTCTGACAGTTAGTTGGAGGGAGCTTTACTATGGGCCTTATTTACTCACTGCACAGCTCTACTTTAGGGCCATACTCCCCAGGTTGAGTGAGCTTGCTGAGATCTTCCATTTGGGGGAGGCAATTAGTGACTCTCCCTTCAAGCTAGTAAAGTTAATTTCTGTTTTCCAAGGTTCTGGGAGAAAGGATGAGAGCTAAAGATCAATCGCAGTATTAGATCCAGGAGATAGGGAGTATCTCCGAAGTTCCAGCAGATTCCTAGGTCCAGGAGTCCGCTGGGTGTGAGTCAAGGTCTCAGGGCAGTGTGGTGTTCCTCCGAGATGACTGAAGTCATGCAGGAATCAGGAAGCTGTTTAGGTCAAGGTCTGAGGGCAGCACAGGTTCATCAGGGCCAGCAGGGTATACACAGGAAGTAGCAGCCAGACCAAGGTCCCAGGGCAGTGTGGAGTTTTCAGTGCCAGCTGGAGTTGCACCAATTTCTGAATTTTGAGCAATGTTTCAAAGCTTCCTCGGTGTACTGGAAAGCACCTGGTCCACTTTTGGCTCCTGGGGCAGACTGCGGGCAACTGTTTGTCACTTGCTGGATGTGGGCCTGTTGGGCCTGCAGGGACTCCTGTGTCCTCTGGTGATTTCAGACATGGCATGGTCTTACTGCTGGGGAGTAAATTTTGAAATTTTCCTCAACCCCGATTAGGGCCCATGACTGGATTTTGGGCCCTGTTGGCTGCTTGGAGTTGGCTAAGCATGCCCAAAAAATGTGTTTTTATGATTAACAATTATTTACTTTAATACTGGAAAAGATTTTTCTGGAGTGTTGCAAGTACTCAATATTTACATTTTATATATACTGTAAGGAATGCAATGTAATAAAACTAAACTATTTAGACTTCGATTTGAAACAATAAACCTTGAACTTAAAAAGTAACTTGGATAGTGTTATAACCATCAAGTTATTTTCCTAATATGTATGAAACTCTTCCTTCATTGAAAAATTTTGATATTATATCAACATTATTTTCAGATAATTGTACTTGGTATATGAAAAACTCCCTATATAGGACTTGGTACAAAGTAGTTGATATAAAAATTGACTATTACATTTTTACTTTTGCTTTCAGAATAAAAATTGGTACTTATAAAAAAGGACCCAAATAAGTCACAGTTCAAAAAATTCACAATATAAATCTTCCAAATTTATTTTGTTTAAAAAGCACAAAATGCTCCTGCATCCTGAAACACTTCACTTATTCTGCTATTGTATTGTAACTGATGTGGATATTATTATTAATTATTTCACTTAAATAATTATTTATTTTCACTTAAAGTAGCATATGGCAAAGCAAATCAATAACAAAATAACAGCCTTTCCAACACATGTCCAAATAATTGCTGCAATAATGTCCAAAGAATTTCTTTATTGTGCTTTATTCTGAGAATAATAATATACAGTAGTTTTCCCCCCCTTAATACTGGTATTTTTTTTCCTTTTTGTAACAGGAGATTAAAAAAAACACTGCTAATTTTTTTTTGTTTCTGAAACCATATCATTGTGCTAATATCCTCCACCCATACACCAATCAAAAAAAAAAAAAAGTCCCTTAGAAAAACCAGAAAATATTGTAATTACTATCAGGGTGTGATGATTTGTAGCTAAATTATTTCTCAGCATAATAACTATGGTCCTATTATGTTTTTCACATTGTGAGTGCAAAACTGTTCCTTTAATATTGATATGATCCTGAGTTCCAATCCATCCTGAAATATTCCAAGTATGAGCTCTGATCATGGATGCTTCCTTTTTTGCAAATGAACATTCTGCCTAATGAAAGCATTTAAAAAACCCTTTAGAATGTCATAGTTTTGAAATTACTACATACAAGTATTGCCAAGACCTAATAAATGAAAGTTGATTTTTATTTAGCATTAAACAGCGTATCTTAAATAAATTGTCATTGACAAAAATTGAAAGCTTTTTCAATATTCCCTTTATTAAATTTCTCTCATTACGTGATGCCTGTTTCTATCTGCATGCAATTATAAATTTTAAAACACAAAATGTGCTGTCTTGGAAGCAGCTGTCGGTAACCATAAGTTCTTTCCTCTGAAGAATGTGATAATTTGAAATAAACGTAACAGCATTATAGTCTAGAAACAGGAACTACTTTTTTTCAAAATGTCAAAGATTTCCCTAACACTGGAAACAAGAGGGTACAATTTCTCTATATATGTAAAAACAAAAACAAAAACAAAAAAAACATGACAAAACAAACAAACAAAAAAACCTCACAAATGGCACTTTCCCTGTCACTATAGCACTGTTTGGCAACTGTAGCTACTTTTTCACCATTCTTACTAACCATAAAATGGTCATGTATGTGTTCTTGCTTTTCTTATATCTTTACTGTATTTCTTAAAGGGTCATCTGTGGTTGTTGCATATATGAAAGACAGTTGACTGTTTAATTTTTGTGGTTATATTCTTGAGCATTACAAAGGCCTCTCTGTGAGAACAGTTTTCACCACTGGACCTGAAACTGACAGAATCATGCTATAATATTGGTATTTTAGATCTTTCTTCAGTATCTCTTGTTCAATACATGTTTATTCCTCTAGAAAGATAAATTTTCACTTGATAAATATGAATTGCATGTATAATACATAGTAGCTAAATAGCCCTAAATAATATTTAAGAACCTGACATTAAAATCAGAATTCAAGTAGGATTGATTTCATTACTTAGTTACGTTACAATATATGGTTTATTACTTAATGTAGCAATTTTTAAAACTTCATTAGAACTAATACAAGAAAAATGATCTCTTTCTCAATGGACAATTCTGAAGATTAACTGAGATAATAAATGTAACTTTGGCCTGGGAATATAACTCAGGAATATAAATAAATAAATTAATTAATTAATTAATTAAATGTAATCATTCATTCAGCTAATACAGAATTTTTAAAAACATATCTGTTTTAATTAGTTAAAGGCTACATTTTGAATTTACTAATTGTATTCCATTTTTTTGTTCAAGTTTTGTATCCACTTTATATGTAGGCTCTCACACATGCTAAGTGAATGTTCTATCTACCACCAAGCTATACAACTAGCTTTGAATTCTATTTGTTATGTTTCAAATCATAGGATTTTCTACACATTGACTAAATTGATAAATTATCAGGCAGATTGCCTCAGAAATGTACGTGGTCTCATCAATATAACCTTTGGATGGATATATATAATGAAAAATGCAACAATGAATCAGCAAGTTTATTTATTATCCTGAAGTAATAGTAGTATTTGAGAGGACTTGCTAAGTGTGTGAGACCTATTAAACATATTAAGATAGCCAATCAAAAATACACATTTCAAGTTTTGCAGACAATTTAGGATTACCAGAGATTAGAATTAGAATTATAGGAACCTAAGAGCAGCAAGACCATCATATCCAATCACTGAACATCTTCTCACACCATTGCCCTCAGCTTCAGCAAAATGAACATCTTAGTAGCCTCTTAAATATACCAGGCAGGCAGTCTCAAGTCGGGTCTTAAGTACGCCTGCACTTACTGTCAGGAAAACATTACACTTCTGATTCTTTCCTTACCATCTGTACATACTTGAGCAAACACCATCTTCTTTCTGAAAACTTGTTACTTTATTTAATGTCACCATTCTCATTCTTCTTCCTCCTTTATTTCCACACCACTATAATCTTCTGACAAGTTTTGTGATTGACTCACTTTGCTTATTTTCTTTCTTGACTATAAACCAGTGAGGATAGAGACTGTAATATGTTTAATTTGTTACTTTATGCTAGCGCCTTAACATACATATGGGATATAATCAGTGTTCAAGACATATTTCAATAAATGATAAGTAAACATATGATCTATTGTAAAAACAAAGTCATATTTAAAGTGAGTATTTGTCATTCTCCAAATTTTTTGCAAATACTGCAATTTCACTAGCAAAACCAAGCTCCTTACGTATTGATGACAGATTCATTTTATCTTCCCTATATGCTAGATAGCTATGCTCGTATATAATCTAAAGTCAATCAAATTTAGAATCTTCTAGAATTTTAAACTCTTTAAGTATAGAGATGATCATCTTCAATGATTTTAACATAAGTGCATTGTAATCATTTTATATTCTATTTTAATGAGAATTTTTCACGTGTCAGTTATCAAATGGTTTAATATTTCTTTAGAAATCAAATAATTAAAACATATCAATACCAAAATGATTTGCTCTTTGTTTCGTTGTAAGTGGGTTGATATCTATGAATAAGAAGAACATGTCATCCTTTATTTTTTAACACATCCAAGGGAAAATTGTTCTATTTGTTTTTTAATATTTATCTTCAATGATGTTTCTACAATTGATTGAAAATTTAATTAAAGGAATGGTGATGCAAATCAATGTTTCTTGCTCAACTTGAGCTTGTATTTCATTTCTGTAAAAAATTATAAATCCAAAACATATAATATTTTGGGAAAGAGTTAATAATAGAAATATATTTAAGTTTCTTTAAATAATTAACATTATATACTATTCTGAATTCTCTTTTCATATTACTAGGACCTGAACCCAAGGCCTTACACATGGTAGATGGGTGCTATATCACCAAAGCACACACCTGTACTTGTAAATTATGTTGAGACAAAGAATCAGTAAGTTGTCCAGGATGTAATAATTGTATTTCAGTTATCTAAGTAATGTCTAGCTAAGATAATAGGTGTGTCCCAAAATCCTGTCTTGATGTGCATTTTATAAATATGACAAAAATAATTGATCCAAATACAATGTATTAATTCATTCATTTAATACACCACATATTGTTATACTAAAGCATATATAAGTATCAAGCTTCTATTATGAGACTACAAAAATTCAATTCACCTACCCTAAATCATACTTTTTCTCATAATTCAGAATTATTCATGACAGTAACATTTCTAAATAATATTTACAACCTCTTTAGGATTAAAATAATTTACATAAATCCTAATTCTGAATATTACATTGAAAAATGTAAAAAAAAAAAAAATGACTCAGAGATAGAGCTCAGTGGCACCATACCTGACCTGCCTGGCAAGTACAAAGTCATGAGTCTGATTTTAGTACAAAAAAGAAGAAAAGAGAAAGAAATGGAATTAAAAATTTTGAAGCAAATATAGAGAAATACTTATGTATACTAACATAAATGTAAAAATCAACTTTAAATTTATTTTTAAATATTTTTCCTTGAATCTAAAGAGAAAATACGTATTTTTAAAAAGTATAATTTATTTAATAAATGCATGAAAATAAATGGCTAATTTTTTAAATATTATGTTTCCTAAACTATGGATTGCAGAGTGAAGCCTGATTAGGCATTCTTCACTAAATGGTAAGGAAATTTTAATATGAAACTTTATTTATTTATTTATTTAATTTTGTCTTTTTCATTTTTATCGGTACTGGGGATTGAACTCGACTGCCTGCTTGCAAGGCAGGTGCTTATGCCGCTGAGCTAAATCCCCAGCCCCATATGAAACCTTATTTACTTAAGCTAAAGTTGTAGCTAGGCAGCACAGTTCCTGACTGGCAAGCACAAGGCCATAAATTCAATCCCTGGTTAAAAAAAATAATAATAATTCATTTAGTACATAGTATAGTTATTTTAAAAATCCACCAGGATAAATTCAAAAGCGATTATTAAATGTGACAATTATTTCCTCCCTTTAAATGGTAACTTTATTTTGATTCAAAGAATAATTATACCCACAGTTATAGTCATAGTTAGATGGCTTTGATATAAGAAATGAACCTGTCATTTATGCTAAGACCTGTCAGATACCATTTAATTTTTATACCTTTACTATTTTAAAAATGTGACATTAGAGGTAAATAATTTTCATGTTAATGATATTTGTAAAAAATTATGATTAGGTCTAGAAGATAAAGGTATTTTAGTTATGTCAGAAAAGAAGGAGGTTAGCGAAGGAATTTAAAAACTGAGCATTCCAAGTCTATTAAACAGGTTAAAGAATAACTGTTGGGAGATCAAGAATGTTCTGTTATTATAAGAGGCAATCATTTGTTAACACCTCTTGTTAGTGAAATATAATCTGGAATCCTGATGGTATAAATTACAGAGAAATATAATTTATAGGTCTTTAATCTATTAGTTGATAGAAATTATACAAAGCAAACGAATTGTTGAATCACTAAAAGGCAACATGGAACACATTTCAAGCAGAACTCAGGGTATATGCTTTAGGTATCAGCACGAGGCCATTAGTAAACTCTGAATCAACAATCACTTGCATCACAAGTCGTTCCTCAGAACATCAAACTGTGTGATCTCTTCAAAGATTCTAACCAGTAAATGAAAGAAGAAAAATTCACTTACTCCTCTGAGTTCATGGATCCAGTGTACCATCCACGGAAATTATTTAGGGAAGGATTCTGTACTGAACACATACTTTTTAAAACTCCATCCATGATTCCTATGTAATACCACTTTTTTCATGATATTTATATTTTATTAAATATTATAAGCAATTTAGAAATTATTTAAAGCATATAGACTGATGTTTATAGATTATGTGCAAATCCTCCCTCATTTCATACCAATGACTTGAGCATCAGTGATTTCTGTATTTGTGGAGGTGCTAAAAATACTCTTCCATGTATATAAAGGGACTTCTATAAGCAAGGCAACGTATCTCATTTTAAAAACTATGGTTTGTGTGTGAAGAGAAATGGACGATTCTTTATTCTTTTATTCTACAATATTCTGGTGCTTGTTTATTCTAAGTCTCTATTTTCAAATATATAATGATAGTTAAATTATAAATGTCTCCATAATTTAATTACTTAAATGTTTTTAAGAAAAATTCATAGGCTATATTTTACTTGTTCCTACCAAATATTATCTACATAAGCCTTTTCCACATTTATTGCTTTTATAAGTTGCAACAAATCATAGAGGAAATCAAGAAAGGTAGAAGATTAGATGCACATGTGTGTATGAATGAGTGTGCATTGTGTATGCATGCACATGTATCTTCCTCACACTGTAAGAACACGTCTATTCTAATTCTTTATAGTGTATTCACACATTTGTAAGACATGTTTTAGAATATTTTTGCATCCACATTCTAGACTGTGTCAGTACCTTGTTACTCATAGGTAGGAAGTTTCACTTTATCAAAAATAAAATGCATAATCTTTTCAACAATATCTGAGGGTGTGAACATAAAATTTTCATAACTAGGAGTATATACTTGAAAATATCACTATTTTGATGTTTGTAGCTTAGTTTAAAGACTACAATAATTTACTGCTTGGCTCTCTTGCAAAATAATGATATCCCTTGGAAGTTTTAGATTTATTCAAAGTAACTTTAGTCATTCATCTGAACCCTTTAGTTTTCTGTGACTTTCACCTAGTACTTATGTTTTAAACATCTCTCCACCTAGGTGTGTTACCCCCATGACACAGTCTAGTTGCTAAAGAAAATTTGACTTTGAAAAACAGCTCATTGATTTTAACTGCCTGAAGCTCTCATTTAGCAATGGTGTTCATTCCGATTAACGAGATCCTCTGGTTGTTTATGATATGTGGCTGAATTCCTTGGAGTTCTAGAAAATAAATAGTTCTCTTTCCACAGAATTGACAGTTAAAATATATCAAGAGATCAAGTCATTTTATTCCTGAGGAAGGAGTCAATCTTTTTTTACTGACCCAAATTTTACTAAATTATATAAGGTATCTTAATGAGCTAAAGGCTTCCCCACTCTGCCTGGACAACTCTAATATTTGTAGCCATTAAAAATCCCTGCATATGGATATATGAGCTCTCAGTGCAGTAATAAAAATGGGTGAAAGGAGAAAATGGAGTCATTTGCATTGCAGTAGTCACTGTGGAAGCTGCTTTATGAATTTTAGTGAAAGTTGGATGATATTAAAGGTCAAATGAAGGAGAAAGGAGGAAAGAAAAGTGGCAGAGAAGTTCTACAGAAAAAAAATATCAATAAATGCAGTATAAATTCTTGTGAATATTTTTTATAATTAAAATTTGTAGGTTCTGGAGAATGTGTTAGTGGTTTTCTAGTCACTGGGACCTGACACCCAACATTCACCCCAACATTCACAACTCAAATGAGGTGTTAATGTGACTCATAGTTTTGGGGGATTTAGTCCACAGTTGGGGGTCTTTAATGCAGAAATACTATGGTGGAAAGGAACAATGGAGCAAAGCTTCTCAGTTTATGGCAGCCAGGAAGCAGAGGAGAACACTGCCAGAGAGACAGAGGTGGGGGACAGGAATGGAGCTGAAGGTCCTTTCTCTGTGACCCACTGAGTCACACGTAGAAAGGTACTCCTCCATTACCCTGAGTGGCTCCCACACCACTTCAAACCCCATCAAAATTAACTTTCTCAAATATCTCCTTGTAGTAAGACACTCTGTAAATAATCCTTTGGTTCATTGAAAGCAAAGCTGTGATACATTAAAAAAAAAAAATGGAATGATTATTAAATTTTCAAAAAACTGCTGAAAAAAATTTCTGTCTTCCTCCTATCTTTTAAACAAGAAGAATGCAAAAATGGCTAATAACCCTAATGCACTGGATCAGTCTGAAACTGTAAGGAGTAAGTAGAAGAGAAAGCAATTAAATCTTGAGTGCTTTTTATAGCATTTTGAATATAAGTGGAGGTAAAAGAGAAAAAAATTAAAATTTAAAAAATTACTAGTCCCATTATAAATGTTGAGGTTGTATTAATGTTTTATGAAATGCTAAATTTCCAAAGCAAATTTAGCCCTTGCAAGAGAGCACTGGAAGTCTTTGGCTTTAAAAACACAAAAGCCATCCTTCCTTCCCCTGGTGTAAGCCCAAGGGCAGGCCAGAGCCTCATTGGTAACTCCTGGAGGTTCCCTGCAGAAACCAAGGTCCACTCTTGAGCACAACGTGGTAGTCACAGCACCTGGAGTTCCACTTACATCCACAACTGATACAGGACAATAGTTGAATATTCTAAAATCATGCAAAATAAGAAGCATAAGATCACAATAAAATGATACATTATAAAGCAGAAAATAAATAAAGGATAGGCTGGACAAATGTAAAAATTTAGTTCTTCCAAAAATACTAGTCTTTTAGTTTTAAATATATAAATTGTATAAATATATAAAATATGTATTTTGTTTACTATTGGTCAAAATATATGCAGTTCTAAGAGTTTGCCTGACATTCAGGATTACTTTTACACAGAAACACTATTTGTCTTTCCTCTAGTTTTAATTGCCACTTGATTTGAAATTGACAACACAAATCTGAGATTTCAGAAATATATTACATGCAAAGACATCACGGGAAAGCATCTCAAGTGACTCTCAGTGCTTTGCTTTGCTTGATTTTATAGGCATGGTGTATTCTTATTGAGTTTCCTTAAAGATTTTTCTAAGAAGTTGGCAGTGTTATTGGTGTGCTTGACTGAGTTAATTGTTGTCTGTGTGTCACTGAGAATAAAAACTGCAGAATGGAAAAAACCCACAAATTCATTCCAATTTCTTATTTTGTTCATTTTCCCACAGAAATTTACGAAGTACAATTTTTCTCAATAATGTTTGTACAATCCTTGTATAATTCTGTAAGCATAGTACTTGTACAAAAATATTCCCCCTGTATTAGAATACTGAGTGCCACTGGAAACTTAATTCCACACTGAATAACTAGCATAGCAGATGAATAATGTATTATGGACACATGTTCAGTTTATAGTGCTGGGAAATATCAATTTGAATAAACAGTTCTATAATTTATTTGGTGTATTTTTTAAATTTAAATTTTATTTTCTACTGCTTAATTTTGAAGTAAAGACTTTGATTTAATTTTAGTCATAGGCATTATATTTATAGCATGATCATTACAGTTCAGTTTAACTAGAATCATACAAAGTATGTTAGTATTCTGATTTAGAGACCTCAAAAATATTCAATCACATTGATCATAAAAAACAATTTCATGAGTTGGATCTTTTTAATATTTTAATTCATCTAAACACTGAAACACAGAAAGAAAATAAAACTTTCTAATCTGTAGTTGTCCACTGTATCCCCACTCATGATATAGTACCCCTCTTGACTTTACATTGTTAAAAACAGAGTAATACGGACAAAATTGTATTTTTTAATGCTTTTTGGTATATAAAATCATTATTAGAAAAACAAGTTAATTTATCAATTTCATTCTAGAAAAGAATATATTTTAATAAGCTGATTCAAGCATCAGTGAAAATATTAAATATCCAATAGAACATTTAGAAAATGACATCAATTCTTAGCAAATGAGATAATGTTTAACTGTTTATCAATGTAGCTTAACTAGAAGATACGGAAATGTTTGAATGGTTATAAAATCCTTTGACTTTTTTCATTATTAAATAATTTCTTTTATAGACTATGAAACGTACATACATAAAAGACCTATGGTGTACACAGCTGCTGTTAGTTTATAAAATTATGTCTCCTTCAACTATACCTAGATATTAATCTTGTTATGAAAACTTTTTTCTCTCCAGAGATATTGCTCAGCAGCATACGCGCCCTCATGACAAATGTGAGATCGAGTTTAATCCCTGTTACAAAACAAAAAATAAAATTAAAAATTAAAAATAATAAAATAAAAAAATAAAACTTTTTCACTGCAACTATGAGAAAAACTTTTAAAATACAGTAAATGGAGGGCAGATGTGCTTAGTGGTAAAACAGTGCCTTCAGAAGAATGCAAGGATACATTCAAAAACCACGAAGGACACATTCCTACAAGTATGAGCCCAAAAGCTCTGTGGAACTACACCAGAAGTTAGCCATTTAGGTAAAGAGTGCTTCCCCGCTTGCTTCTTACTGGAATATTGGATACATTTTGAGATTGTAGAAGGAGAAATTCCAAGTTAAATACTCTGTATTTTAAACTTTTAAATAATCCTTAAGAATTACTAAGACAAATTTTTTATACATAATACGAAATGACTTAATTTGGGGAGGTGGATTTAGCTCTGTGGTGTAAGTTTGATATCGTACCAGAAAAAAAGAAAAGGAAATAATTTAACTTTATATACAAAAAGCTGCCATCCATATTAATATCTGAAATGGAGATTTAAGCAGAATCAAATTGCACTTTTTAATGGCTTTAAAGCTTAATCAAAACCCTGCCTCTATGAAGTCCTAAAGAAAGATTGTTAGAGCTAAATTGGCTAGGTAATATTCCAGCCTTGTTATATTCAACCAATGTTATCTTGAGATTACTTAAATACAATAAATGATCATTTTAAAAGCTGTTACCACACACATAATATGAGAACAAGTGTAATCTAATTCCATTTTATTTTTTTAAATATATGATAAAAAATGATGTTTGTTTCAGCAAACACAAAAAAGGGAAGGACTAATACTTAAGTACATTAAGGCAGTAAGATGCATTGGGTGACAGCTGGCTGGTGATGTCAGGAAATATCTGCATAACGCAATATTAGACAGCAGACCTTTCAGTCTTTACCCATCAGGCCTAAATTAAGACCGTTTCCTTTCAAGCAAGATCATTTTTTTGTCAAACCACACACATATAATCAGCCACACTGCGTTTTGTCTTATTAAGTAACACCTCCCCCCTAAAAGACAAAAAACAATTCATTCACATCATGTAAGTAATTCTGGTGGCAAGTGAAATTTTGAATCTAATTTTGGTTCTACACGACATTATTTGGGTATAATCATACAACATTATGATTCAAAAATCTCTGTTTGTGCTTAGGATAAAAATAGCATTTGTGTGTTGCAAAGACCATGGAATCTTAGCTGACAAAAGTGTGAAGTTTACTGAAATATTTTTGTAACTGATTTTGGAATTAAGTACTAGAAGTAAGCCTGCAATTGAAGATAAATTAAGTGCCACTTTTTGTATAAAATTCATAGGAAATTTCATAACATTTAAAAACAAATGATCAACTGGTCTTGCTCATATTTAACACTTGTTTTAATATTAACAATATACTCTAATATGTATAATGGTATCAGCTTGATATCAAAATCTTTTCTATATATTGAATGAACTACATTTTTTAAAAGATCTTTACATTTTTTTACATTGAAATGGTGAGTCTAATCACACTAACTCATTACTTTCGTGAATTTTTAATACATAAGTATTAGAATCAAATAAAGAACATTTTTTCAAATGCAAGTTTCTTATTGGAAGCTGTTCTGTGGCAAATTATATAGCAGGCACTAATCTAAATATCTCTTCAAAGAGCCAGAAAAAAGAAATTCATGTATTAAAACTTTATTTCAGATAATTAATAAATGAAAATATCTCAATGAGTTAGTATAAAATTTCCACATAGATATCTTACCTCACTGTCTAAGTTGCCAAAATTTGCTGTAGTAAATTCATTAAACATTATAAAATATTTATTAAACTATTATGCTTCTATCCCAATTAATTTCAGGATGCTCATATTTTAGTGATCTGAAAATGTATAGTGAAATGGAGTGGTATCGTCTGTGGCACTTATATGTAGTCTAAATTGTAATGACAGTTGAAACCAGATTTTAACACGTTTTTGGGTAACTCAGTGTCCAAAGCATTGTGCTCAGAGTTAAGTGACATGAATTCAAGGTCATGACTGAGTTGCTATAGACATGCTACAAATTTTCTTTACATCACTATTTCTACAGTTATTATAAAATAAAAGGAACACCACTTTTCTGCTTCGTTAGAGGAGAAATTTAGAAGAACAGAAAGTATGAAAGTGCTCTGTTAAAGCTGTAATGCATTGCTCAGATGAAAGCTATTATGTTCCCAACAAAAAGGTGATTTAATATTGGCACTCTTGGGTGATAATAGAAAGTCACGCTGTTAAGGAAATATACTGATATGTCACTCTCCTAATATACAATTATTAACATACCAGTTTTATAGGAATAAAAGTATGCCTTTTATAGTAATGTCATATTTTCAATTTAAACTCTGAATGCTGTCAGTTTTAATGGTTAGGTTACCCACATTATTGTTTCTGATACCTCATAGATTTATAAAAAATAAAAAAGGTACATAGCTATATAACTGCCAAGTTAGATATTTATGCTTTAGCACATACTTAATGCCTAGAAACAACAGGCGGAAAGGTCATGTCTCTCTATACTATTTGGAAAATTACTGAGTTTTAAGCACTTTGGAGCATATTCATCAAAATATCTAAGTAGATAAATTGTTAGTTTCTGTAGATCAGGTATGTTCAAGAGTCAAGACAACTACTCATAGCATGTTATTAAATATATATTTAATGTCTACAGTTTTAACGTATGTATGATTGTAATAACATTTTTGTAACAGTATGATTATGTTAATAAAATAATTACAAACATTTATTCTTAAGGATATATTTTTTCCTGTTATAATAGTCATAGATTTACCAGTAGTATAAATAATAAATATGCATAGATTATTTTTTCCAGTATATAACTTTGTAAATAAATGTGCTTGTACAAATTAGCTGTGCTGATTATAGTTACGCAAAGTAGAATAGGGTTTTAGTTTTTAACTTTAAAATAGAAAATGTTTGAGATATGATGTTTGTGGAAAATAAATATTTGCTTTCAGTTAATATATAAATCTAGTTAGATAAATCTCTTTTCTGTACTTGAAAGGAGAAATTTTATTCTGACATAATTTTACTCCAACATTAGAGCTAGAAAAAGCAGAAAACAGGAGTAAGAAACGTACTTTCATCCATTTCTACAAATATAAATATATATATATATATATATATATATATATATATATGTATATGATAAGGGTAATACTGGGTAATACTATTTATGGAATCATTTTCCTTGAGTAGTTTTAATAATGCATCTTAGTGTCATCACTTTGGAGCCTATTATGTATTACAAAATCTGCCTTTGTAATGTTCCAGTGTAAGGAAATGTCTAAGTGCTTTGCAGTTTAGGTGACTTCTATCTTTTGTATTTCACTCAGCTGTTGACCTTAAAAACTGGAAAACTAGCAACAAGGCAAAAGAAAGTGCTTTTATTCTTTGGTCTTTTATTTTTCATTTCAGCATCTCAGTTATTAACTCTTAAGTCATAAAGAAAACGACAGACTGCTGTTTGTTCTTGTCCTTCTGCTGCTCCCTCCCAGTCCGCTCTCCCTGCCTCTCCTCTCCCTCTCCCTCCCACTCTCCTCCTCTTTCTCATTTATTCCATCTCAGGCATGGTATTGCTATATTGTCCAGGCTGGCCTTGAGCTCACTATGTAAGTCCACACTACTTTTGATCTTATTTCATTTCTATATTTATTTAATTTTCTTTTGAAATCTTTGCAACACAATAAAATATACATATACATACATTGTTTCTTTTAGCTTCTCACACCAGGAAGACAGTATGATATTTACACATGCCAGCTTGATTTATTTCACTTATGAGTATGGTCTCCTGTTGCCTCCATTTACCTATGAGAGGCTCGCCTTTATCCTTCTGTAAGGCTGAGTCACACTCCCCTTAATTTTAAACTTCAGGTCTTCTCCTGTCTTGCTTTCCGTAATGCTGGGAACATAGGCATGTGCAACCACACTCTGCTTCCTCTGAGAACTTCATCATCTCCAGCTTCCTAAGTAAGAAAGTCAGTATTACTTTCAGTGATTGGGTGAAAAAAAGCTCTTAAAAATTTTTGATATTGAAGTTAGGGCACTAGGTTGGATTGTTAGTTTATTTATAATCTGTGAACAACCAGATAAACAGACAATATATTTATCTTGCTGAATATCACTTATTTCAAAACTTTTAGACTATCACTCTCAAAATAGGAATTGTTAAATAATTCATGTAATCTTAGCAAGAGTCATAGCAAGTTACATGAATGTGTGCTTTTAAACCCAGCACTATGGAAGACTGAGGAAGGAGGATGGAGAGTTCGAATCCAGCCTGGCCATTCAGTGACATTGTGAAATCATGTTTCAGAATTTTAACAAAGCGCTGCCTATATAGCTTAGGGCAAAAGCTGAAGGTTCAATCCCCATTGCATGTACACACACACACACACACACACACACACACACACACACAAAAGAATAAATAAAGTGTCATTCTCTTAATAACAATTGAATGCCAGGGAGAGAGATAATTCATCTTTTGCATTTTATTTTTATACAATGTGAAATCTGTGACTCAGGAAAGTTAAGAAGTAGGCTTGAAACTTTTTGATATGTCTTAAAATTATGGCATAACTTGGCAGAACTTGGATTCTAAATTCAATTTAAGACACTTGTACCGTGCAACTTTGCATTTATACTTTTGAGATCATAAAGTGTGTAGAAGTCTGAACATTTAAGTTAAACATCTGACTGGTCACAGTAGTGTACGCTGACATTATCAGATGCATTGGTATGTTTGGCATCTTTGATCACTTATTTTAGTGTAGTCGTGCTTGTAAGGGAGACTCTGCTTCCTTTTATCTGTCATTTAAGTTCTATGTACGCAAAATTCTCACCAGGATATTGTTGTACTATTTTTCCCTTGATATTTACATCGATATGGAGACTTGTCATATCTGGTTAAAGATACAATTAACTTTAAAAACATCATAAAGCATTTTAATTTCTAAACTGAAATCATTTTAGACACTTAATAGTTACTTCTGATACCACTTTGAATTTATATCTTTTAAACCTTGCCACACCCTCACACATTTACAATACTCTTCAAGATGTACAGTGAGTGTTTTAGTAAAACAGTTATTATGATAAAAGAAATACTGCTACTTTCCTTCCTCAAAATACTTCCCCTATCTTTGAACACATTTATCTCATCATCCATTCGCTTGTTTGCAGCAATTCTGTAAGTCTTCTTTCATGAGTGTCATTTCCAGGCGTGATCAAAGATATGCTGACCTCTGCTGTCAAATGCCGTCCAAAGAAAGGCAGATCCCTGAAAACATTCTAGTGTGTCCTCATATACTTTGGCCACTGGGTGTATTATCACAGAGCTTCTAGTTCTTTCTTAAAATCAAAATGAGCATGAAAGGTAAATATTTTTATTTGATTCAGGACATCAAGGCCATGGTGAGAACACAACTAAATGAACTCACAGAAGATACTAAAAGAACTGCTTCAGAAAGCTGCAGGAATCACGGAATAAATGTGCTTAAAGTTAGGAGTGATGTAGAAGAGACATTCATGGAACTGTGCTTTTTAGTGTAATTAACATTTTTAATTTAAAAACTTCAGCTTTTTTTGTCATACTATCTGTGTGAAGTCCACATATGTGAAGATAGTATTAAATGCTAGTATAGTTCAATTCGCTGAGAGATAGGACAGTTTATTCCAAGTAATAATAACAAAATACATAATATTCTACAGAAATGTGGTTAGTATGTATTATTGATGTCTAAAATTGATAATTTTATGACTAAACATAGATCATCAAATGTAGAAATATAGTAATAATGCACCAATCTATAAATAAATTGCACATTACAAATCTATACAACCACTGAATTCTCCAAGTTTGGTAAAGAAAAATTACATTTATAAGTAAATTCAAATTAATGAGGCAGGAGAAATATCATTTTTTTAGCAGTGATCATGGATAAAAATGATAGATTTAAGGGCTCATTTCATTGAACATTTTTAAAGTAATTACTCTTCTACAAATAAAAAGATGAGCATATATTTTTAGTCAGTAAGTTAATTCCTATACTCAGAAATATAAATCAATGTTACCTATCTCCGTCTAGTATAGTCAGTGTTAAGAATTGCAGCATGTGATTTCAGACTGAAGAAAGTCAGATGACAGAAATTTCTAACAAATATAGTTCTCACCCTCTTTCTACTTACAGAGCTAAAGAAATTACTGACTTAACTGGCAGAAGCTGCATATGTGCAGGTTTTAAGTTTTTTAAGATAAAGTATTTATAACTTGATAGTGATTGCCATGTGGATCCTGTAAATTCAATTATAATTATTGGAGGAGACTTTAATTCAGTATAATACATACAATTAAATAATAAATTGATAGTAATTTGTCATATTCTAATGATTAAAATATACAATTTCCTCTCTCAGGTGTATATACAACACTGAATTTATAGCAACTCTAAATATAGTAATGTAAATTACAATGAGGATAGAGACTGAGGAAATTGTAAGCATAAAACTTATCATATAAAAATAACAAGATTTGATGCTGTTTAAAATAAAATGTGCATTCAAATAACATGTGAGTAACATCAGCCTACATTCTACAGTGGTAACAAATAATGCTTCACCCATCTGGTCCTTTAGGTGTTCACTCTGTTCATCTCCCACCTTGATTACCAGCAGTTTGATTCACATGATCAGTAGCTGAGCACTTTCAGAGGACTGTCTGGTTCCCTGGAAGTATTTTGGCCACAGGGCTGAAAGTTTACTTCCCACACATGATAGAACCAAGATTGATACATGGATAATGTAAGAAAGCCAAGCTCTAGTTCCTTCAAATGGCATCAACTCTGAAGTTCAGTAAGCAGCCCAAATCTACAATATGATCACCTTGAGATTAAGTATTTGCACTGACATACACCATTATGGGGCTTCTTTGTTTCTACTAAATTCACTTATGATCATCTCCAGGGACATTTCCAAAACAGATTGCTTGCACTCAGAACCTAATATGAGGAGATGATCTTAAATAATTTAACCCATATCATTACTTATAGAAAGTAGACACACAAACCCCATGTGGTTGACCAGAGTTATTCCTCCAACCATAGTCAAAGCTCAGTATTGTTCATTGAGCCCATGTTCATCACCATTACAATAACAATCCACGATGTGATGTAAAATTGTGATGTAAACATTAGAGAAGCAAACATTAGGACCAAATATTAGGAGTAATCAAAGAAAATATTAATATGAGTGAATATGATCTGTTAATATAAATAATCACTGTTTTAGATGACAGCAGGTGAAATATTAGCCCTCATTGTTTCTTTAAAGGCATTTTGTTTTTTGAAGTCTGAGTGTATTCAAAGTGAGCATTTTTGGCTTTATCTTTCCACTTTTACTCACAAGATTTTGATTGTCAGACTTTATTTCAAGATTTTTTCTAATTCTTCTTAGCATCTGAAACTATAGCATTATTGTCTTCCTTCTGTCCTTATACCTTTTACTTTCTTCTGGATAACATTATTTGATATTTACCCTCTGAGTTATTATTTTTAGCATTGAAAATATAGTTTTAAAAGGATATTTTTATCATAAGCAATGATGTCAATAAAATAGTTTAACTTACGTTAAAGTATGGTGTGTGTGTGTGTGTCTGTATGTGCTCATTTAGCAAAGTGAGTGCATATCTACATTCCACAGATGAAAACGTGAACTGTCTGTTTTGATACAAACAATGAGCAGAGATAATTTATGTATTTGCAGTTTTTTTGGTTGAAAAATCTAAAGAATAACATAATATATGTTGCAAGGAATGTTAAAATAAAATAAAATGCTGGAATCCAAACAGTTTTAGTGAGCATATTTATTTACACACACACACACACATATGTATATATATATATATATATATATATATATATATATATATATGGTTTTTCTAATCCTATAAGGGTATAATAAGCAAGTTGAAGAAAATGTTATGTGACGGCCCTTCTTTGTTTGTTTGTTTTCTTTCTGCCAACATATATCATGCATGTCAAAAAATAGAAAAAAAAAAGATCAGAAAAATTGAACCTAAATGTTATTCCTATAAAAACAGATTATTGTAGACTACTTTGCCATCAAACTAAACGGCAAACCATTATGTATATTACATTATAACATTGATCACTGTATTTTACATGACATTAATTAATGTGTTGATTACTCATGACATAATTCCCAAGTCATTGCAAAACAATAGTCAGAAAAAATTAGAAACTAAAAAGGCAATAGTAAATCATAACAGAATTTCTTCATGAAAATGCAATTGGAAGTAAGTTTATTATAAACTATATTTTTTTTGCAAAGCAAGAAGAGTGGTGTTATGGTTCGATAACTAGTGGTCAACTTAACGCCAGCTGGATTACATCAGCATGCATTGAGAGAAGATGCTCCACCTGAGGAGGGCTGCCAGGATAAATAGGTGGAGAGGAGAGCTGTTGGAGAGGGATTGAGGCGTTATGGAGGCATTGTTGGTTCTCCTACGAGTTGCTGTTTGAGCTGTTGGTTCTCCTGGAGAAGCTTTGGTCTTCACATCGAGCATTGCTTCCTGGCTCCGGAGGGGAAGACGTGTGCTGCCTGGTCTCCAGGGTGAACTCCTCACGCTGCTTCCTGGCATGTTCCCGACTGTGCTTGTCGTCGGAGGAGCTCGGGGCCTCCGTGTCGCTGAGGACAGCTGTGGTTCCTTTCAGGACAGCCCCGCGCTTTGTTGTGAGTGTGACTTCTCGGCTCCAGTGTAGAACCCTCATCCCACTAGCACAGCTCCTTCATCCTGCTGGCATGGACTTTCCGACTTCCACCGCTGACCCTTGGGTCTTCCCAGCATGAATCCATAAAAGAGACTGGCGTGAGCCCTTGTGGGCTCTGGACTTCCAGTTGGACTCGTGGAGGCACTGTCCTGAGCTCTGGGTTTTTATCTGGACTCATGTGGGACATTGCAGTGGGGTTTAGGCTCTTGACTTATATAATCTATGTCGTTGGTGTTGTGGATAGATTTCCTGCATTTTCCTGTGTTAACTTTCAGTGACCATTATAAAAATATTATAAACTCCATGTCCTGACCTGAATTGTTCTCTGTGTATAACCCCGGACTACAACAAGTGGCTAGTTAGATAGAGAAAATAAATTTGTGGTAGGAATTAATCTGTGGTAGGAATTATTGCTTGAAAAGACAAGGCCATATGGAGTATCACTGATAATTATTTTTAAAAGCAGTAATGCTCTACAGTTTAAATCTAAGTTTGCTAACATATTTATAAAATGAGGAAAAAATGTGGAAGAGAAAAAAAAGCATGTTTGAGCCAATTATCATGTCTTTTAAAAATGGAGTGTGGAAGCTGGAAAGGTGATGGATCAATAAGCAGCAAAGTAAAGAGCATCTCTGAGATGAACAGCTCAGATGCTGGGAAATAGCATCCTGGAGAAGACCAGATGGACAGAGATGATCCTTT
This sequence comes from Cavia porcellus, assembly GCF_034190915.1. Classification (NCBI taxonomy): domain Eukaryota; kingdom Metazoa; phylum Chordata; class Mammalia; order Rodentia; family Caviidae; genus Cavia; species Cavia porcellus. The sequence goes on along the minus strand of NW_026947513.1, from coordinate 39,512,106 downwards.
CAACCCAGAAAGAAAATAAAGGGGGAAAAAAAGGGAAAGAAAAACATGGACAGAAGTCTGTAGCCAGATGCTCTCTCAACGGAGCTGCTCCCACTGTGTAAGTAACACTGCTGGAATCCAAAGATGTGTGATTGCAATGAAGTTGGAGGTTGGCAAGCCTGAGGGCCTTGGTGAGAGGAGGAAGAGAACAGCACCAGCTCAGAAATCTGCACCAGCTTATGGTGAGTGCAGGGAACTCAGTCCTCCTGCTGGAGTGAGTGATTAGCTGGGTTACATTTGAAGTCAGGCAGGATAAACCCAGATCCAGAACTGTGGTTTTAATCAACTGCTCCTAGTGCAGAGCATATTGGTGAGATTTCCTTGGAATGAGTCCTGCCCCCATGTGTGATCCAATAGCCAAGGTCGAGATCTCCCCGTGCATGCTCCTGCCTATGTGGCACAGACTGACATGGTGAAGACTCCCAGTGGCTGACCAGCTCGGAAGGGAGGGGCCAGCCTGCCCCATCCCTGCTTGTACTTTAGTGGTCATTAGCAGACTGGGCAGTATGACTACATTGAGCCAGCATACTTCAAAGTAATCATAACTAATACAGGAATTCCCGGGGTTCCCAATATCCACTTTTCTGGAAGAAACCAGAAACATGACAAGAGGAAGAAACAAAAGGAAATACCCAGCCTCCAACCAAATAGTACTGGCCCAGGAGAGGTAAATATAGAAGAGAATGGGAATTACACACCTGCAGTATCTGAAGAAGCAGCATCTAACATAAAGAAATATCTTCATGACATTATAAAAGAACTCAAAACAAATACTAATACAAATAAAGGAAGATATAAGAAAAATAATAAAATAAATGCTAAGTGCCTCTCAAGAAGACAGATGGAAGAATGGAGAAGCATATAAAAGGAGGAAAACCTTCAATGAAGAATATTTTAAAAATCTAGAATATATAAGAAGCAGATTCAAAGAGATTACCAGGAAATTAAAAACTCAATTGAAATCTGGGAAAACTGCTTGAAAGAAACTGAAGATAGACTATCAAACCTTGAAAACAGGTTTGCAAAGTGTGATTGTGAAAGGAAAGATCTCTTAAAAATAACAAGGAACCAGAAAGTAACAATACAAAGGATAGAAGATGACAAGAACAACTGTAACTTAAGAATAAAAAAAAAAATGTGAGTGAAGAAGCAGGGGTAAGCATAAATGAAATACAAAGGCTATTCACAGAAATAATTTTTTAAAACTTCCAATGCATATAAAAAGGAAGTGACACTCAGATATATAAGGCATAAGACCTCCAACCAGCTAAAACCAAAATAGATCTACACTCAGACAATCAGATAATCAAGATCAACCCATATAATCAACCCAGATAATCAAGATCCCAGAAATTCAACACAAGAACAGAATATAAAAAGCTGTCAAAGAAAAGAAAGTGATCACCTATAAAGGAAAACCTACCAAAATCATGACAGACTTCTTGATACAACCATCGAATCAAGAAGAGCCTAGAGTAAAGTATTCCAAGCACTGAAAGAAAATAACCTCCAACCCAGATTGATGTACACTGCAAAACTGTCAAAATTAATGGAGAAATAAGATGCTTCCAAGACAAAGAGGAACTGGGGATGTTTGTGACCGCAATCCAATCTTACAAAAAATATTGAAGGACATTCTAAATAGAGACAAAAAAGACTATGGTTTCAGAACAGCAGCAGTGGGGTCTCACTGAACGGGGCAGTCAGTGGAGTGAAGGGGAAAAGTAGACAACCAATGGCAGAACAATGGCATGGCAGTGATGGAGGCAGAGAAGTTGGCCATAATCACAAACACAGATGGCCTCACTACACTAATAAAAAGAAACACAGGCAGAGTGGATCGGGAGATACGGTCCCTCAAGATGCTCTATATAAGAAATATAATTAACCTGAAAGAGGGTTTATGGACTGAAAGTCAAAGATGAGAATATAATGCTCTATGTGATAGGGAACCAGAAAAAATTGGGTAGCTTGCCCATCAACTGAAGATTGGTTGGAAAGACATAACACTTTTATACAATGGAGAACTGTTCAGCTATAAGAAGGAAACCTTGAGGCTCTTGTAGGTAAGTGGATACAACTTAAGATCAAGTTCTGGGGAAAAAGGTTCAGAACCACTTAAGTCAATAGGGGATTGCCTCCTTAATCTAAAAACTGAAAATGTTAGCAGGATACAAAATGCACAGTGCACCCTGAGAATGTGAAAGGTGAGGAGCTGTCCTAACAGGGAAGGCAGAGAACATTGTTAATCTTATTTCATGATTTGAAACCCATATTGTTTTCATTTCTCTGTTTAGTTTGGTTATATTCTGTTCCAGTTTGTCTACTTGTACTAGTTTTGAGGGAATAGACAGTTATTCCAAAGATAGCTGATATACTATGATAATGATCTGTAATCTCCTATTAACATAATCTGAAGTCCTGTATTGCTTTCACTGTCTTGTTTTGATTGATTTTATTTCAATCTATTTTGTTCTATCCTTGTCTTATCTTGATTGATTTTATTTAAATCTGTTATGTTTGAGTGTATCAAGTCTGAGAGCATAGGCAACTACTCTAAGGACATTAAGATTCATTATGATACCCATTCTGGTTTGACTACTACCCTCTTTTGAAGTCTTATAATGTTCCCATTTTTTTTTTTTACTGACTTTATTCTGTACTACTATGTTCAATTTTATTTTGCTTGATGAGATGGGCAATTCTATTGAAGATAACAAGAGACATCATGGTAACCATTGTAGATCACTTTGTATTGTGGTTTTAAATCATGTACTATGTCCATTCTTTTGTTTTGAATGATACCATTTTGCTTGTTTTTTTATCATTTGGTTTTATTCTTTTCAAAATAAAAATAAATAAATAAAAATTTTGCTTAAATTTATGACTAGTCATTGGATATTCTTAAGTACGTATTTTGTAGAAAATATTTATATCTATTATGTAAAGTTCAGTCTTGTATCTATATTGAATTTTATTACATTCATGTACATAATTTTTGCAAGTTTTGGGAATTGTGCAAGAGATGATATGGAATGTCTTGGTTTATTGTATGCATTCAAATTATGTATTTGTATGTATTCAAAATCATGAAGTTCCATTGGTTGTTTTAGCTGAGGTTGTTTTAGTCTATTTATTTTCTTTACTACAACGTGCATGTCGGATTGGAGAAGTTATAAAGAGATTTATTAAGCACAACATCCTGAAAATTCTCAATGTTCAGAGCCCTCCTCAGGAGACCGTCTTCCAGAGGGTGCCAAGTCCCCAGGGCACCACACAGAGAAATGTCGTGAGTATAGTCTCTCCTTTTCTTGTAAAATCATATGACCACTGGATTAGAACCTTATCTGATTGAACCTGGAGTACTTTACAAAGATCTCTCCTCCAAATACCAGTTAGATTACATTTTAATAGACTCAATAACTCGGGACAGAGATTGAATTTCAATATGGATTTTTGTGGAAACATTTAAACCATAACAATGGTAGATGCTGTTATTGTTTCCTGAATGAAAACACTTCGGCATTATTAATCTTGAATACTAAATAGCCATGGAAATTAGTTCTTATTGCAGTCTTGACAATCTGTTTTACTGTGATTCACACTAAAATTACAATGCAAAATAGCATTTATTTGTGAAACCTCTACTGCAGAAAAATTTGTAGTTACATTGCCAGAAATACAAGCTGTTTTACATTCTGTCAAGTTTAAATCATTCTGACAATGCTATCAAAGTTAAAAAGCAATATATCCATGCCTCCCAAAATAATTCGAAGCAGACAATTTGGGGAATTCACTACAGTTCTGATAGCATTTTTTACACGACAGTGTAATTCCAAACAAAAAGTCTGAGCTTAAAAGTTGAAGACTACAGCTGATATTTTCTATATAAACTTAAATTGGAATATGAAAAATGCTAAAAAAGAGACATCAAAAAAGTCTAATATCATTCCTTTTGTGTCATGCAAATTATGTGTTCTTGGACTGATAACTTACTTGAAGTAAAAAGATATAAATGATATTTTAAATATGGAGTATTTAAGATCTCATCACATATCTCAGCCTTACACTGCAGTCATTTTTGAGGACAGAAAAATATTGTAAGTCCAAGTTAATTGAAATTTTATGATTTCAAAATATATCACTCCATTTACTTATCTATGTTTTAGAAATCCTTTAGTGTTCTCTAAGTATGAAAAAGTTATGAAGTTATAATTGTATTCTTATGCCTTCTTATGAAGGTACATTGATCATATACTCAATTTTGGCTTTTGGATAAGAAAAATAAAATATTTTCTATTAGACACATTACAGAATCTATTTGTATTTATGAAGCAGATTTAATGTAAACCTCCCCAAAACTTTTCATATATCTACCTTCCCTATCATTTCTTTCATAAAATTAATAAACAATGCTACTTTTCTATTGATAATAATAAGTACATTTCTGATTTTCAGTGTATTCCAAAATGTGAAATTAATGTATTCAAGTCAATATTTTGAAAGCATTTTTTAAAACAATCATCTTCCAAAAACCTTCTTGGCCTGCCCTGCTGGTAGTTTCATATTTTATATTCCTTACAATCAGTGTGATGTGTTTTAATTATTCCCATTCTCCGAGCACTTATTCTTACACTCCTACACCTCCCTCATGTTCCTTCTTATTTCTAATAATAGTCTCCCTCTGATTTCTTACACTCTCATATGTTACACATATGAGGAAAAACATTTCTATCTGAACAATTTATTTCATTCAACATGATGATCTTCAGATCCATTTTTCTAGAAATGACAAAATTATTCCAATAATATCAAATTGGTAAAAAACCTCAACACGTACCTTTGCAGTTTCTTGATCATATAGCTAATTATATGTTCCTTTAATTCTTTTTTTTTTTTTTTTTTTTTTTTTTTTTTTTGTCTTTTTCATTTTTATCGGTACCAGGGATCGAACTCACGACCGCCTGCTTGCAAGGCAGGTGCTTATGCCGCTGAGCTAAATCCCCAGCCCCGTTCCTTTAATTCTTGAAATTTACAATAAAAATTAAGATAATTGTCCCAAACATTCTGAAATTGCCTGCTTTTTTAAAATCCCCCTTTTTTCCATCACTGTTTACCCCTTCTGTGTTACTATTCTTTCTTACCCTCCTCTTGCTTGTAATGACCACATCTCCACTAAACAGCATTCGTCTTTCCACAAAGACTTCCAAAGAAATTAAGTTCATTTATTTGGTAACTGAAATTCAATGTAACATGGTTTATTGAATAGAAATTGTCTTAAATTTTACTAATATATTTTTATTTTTGTGTTTTAAGCTTTCTGAAATGTCTCTAAATCTAGTTTATCAACACACATATACATGCTGACTGCATTGAACCTAATGAAACTAAAGTACTTTATAAATTTTTCCACTTTCCTGCAGATGAAAATTGCCTTTCACTTTTCATATTTCATTTATTATAAATATTTTATTTTTAAATATCATATTTACATTATGTTTTAGATTTATTGCTTTCTTTTCTCTAAAAACTAGCACCATTTATTATTAAACACGGAGAAGTTACGTGAAAGATAACAGGCAGTTAATGTTGCAGTGGGTCCAAGATGGAGTCAGGATGACCAGGTCTTGGACAAATAAAGGAGAGCCCAAGATCAAAAGCTGATGAAAAGCAGATGGACAATTAAGGCCAGGGATATAACAAATGATTGAACAAGCAAGGTGATGGATGATCACTATGACAGCTTCTGCCTCTACTTATCTAAAAAGTGCTTTTTCTTCTCACTTTGATCTTTTAATAAACTACTTGGATAAGATAGAGGGAAAGAGACACCTGCAGGCTTACATTTGTGACATGACTCCACAGCTCACAGGGGCATTCCTAAATTAAGTTTGTTTTAGTTCTATAGTTGGACTTAGTTTGATTCAGAATGATCTGAGTCCTGTTCATTTTTGTTATAAAACCTCCCAGACAAAAAAAGTTGCAATGAAAATCTACTTTTTGGTCCTCTACTGGGGAAGGGAACTGTTCCTCTTTCTTACTAAGCATCCCTGATTCCACCTTCTTGTCTTCAAATTTACTTGTAAATTTGGAAGACACTGAGCAAGATTAAGTCATTACACTGTCCTCTAAGAATTCTTGCTTTGAAATGCCTCATACACACCCTGATTCCTACACTTGTCTTTCAAATGCAAAATTAGCATCATGAATTTAGATTGGCTCTGCTAAATCACCTAATATAATTGTAAGTCACAAGGTGAGTCCAGGATGTGAGCAAAAGTTAGGCCTACTTCCTTCTCCTGAACATGGACTGCCTTCTTCTGTGTATCATCACAATCCATTTTCCATAATGTTTCCAGGGAATTTCCTGTAAATATTGTCATTCACCTCAGCAACTGAAAAGTTATTCAAAAATATTTTTAGTACTGAATAAATTTTAAAATGAGCCTTAAAACCATTTTTTAAAATATATCAACATTTTCTAGTGTTTTCCAAATGTTCTATTCTGTAGAGCAGTAAGTGCTTCACATTTAAAAATAATGTTATTTTTAGTATTAAAAATTATGTTTCGCTGTCAATCAAGAATTGGGAAACTCTGAGCTAAACAAGCTTAACATATCAATTTCTTCTAAGACTTTTTAAAGACTTTCACTTCATTTTCATCCTCCTGTAGAGGAATGTTTGCAGAGATGTGTGTGCCTGTGTGTCTCACTTCCTCTTATGGAGATCGAGGCCCTTCCAATTGCATTTGCGAGGACTCTGATTTTTCTACCAGATTTCCATGTTCTGAAATGACCACCACTTTTCTCCTTAAGAAATATTTAAAGTCTGATTCTTCAAATAAAAATTCAACATTTAATGCCTACTCCTTACCCTGACCAATTACTGATTACACTTGACAATTACAGAACACAATATTCAATCACACAATGGCTTAGTTTTGCCATTTACAAACATTTTTATTACTATTTATGCCTTTATTATTAGCATTATTTTGTTATTTTATTTGAAAAGTTAAGTAAATTATATATTCATTTATATACATTTTATATATGAATTATTTATATGTGTATATATGTATTATATATATATATGTATATATATATATATATGTATATTTCTTGAGTTTTAATACATAAAAGCAGAAACAGTGGACAGAAAATTTTAGTTCTTTCTTGTTTGTATTCTGTCTCAGTAAAGGGTATTTGTATCATGTCTCCTCTGTGTTTAAAGCCGTTGTGCAACTTTGCATAAACTGGATATTGAATGATCACACAATCACACAACAGCACTATTTTTGTCTGTATTATGAAGTACATACTTTGAATTTTGACTTTACTACTTTGAACTACTGGGGCAAAATTCTACCTAAAGAAACTGAACAGAAGGAACTGAATCCCACATCAATTTAGCTAATTTTATATTAGGTTTGACTATGAGGGAAAAATTTTACACATTTATACACAATGGTTAATTTAGCATGTTATATTATGTCTTTAAAACAAATACAAAGTTAACAAATATCTTGAATTATAGATTGATCTGCACAGTTAAATATTTTTCTTAGGAAGCATAAATGATGAACTGTTAAAATGTCATTATTACAAAATTTAATCATTTATATCTTTAATTTCATTATAGATCATAAAAATATTAAAGTACACATCTTTGTTAATATTATTGCTTTCATTTGCAAAGTAAAAATATAAAATCAACTCTGAAGTTATTAAAAATATTCTAAACTAACACAGGAGTTTGCATTATTTGCTGTCATAAAATTGGTTTGCAGTTTTATGAAGTAAAATACCTAGATAACAAATATATATTTAGGAATAATTAAAAATGATCTTTGCTACACAATTTTTACTATTTTTATCTATGGATAGAACATATCAATAGAAATAAAGTTGTTTTATTATTGTTAATTTGATAACCTTTCTGTATTAGGTTATCTGCTGATTTGTCAATAACTCACATAATAGAGTGGGTTTTATCTCTTTGAAAAGGCAGTATTTATTAAATGACTTTTGCAAAGATTATGTGTTGCTATGCTAGAAACAGATAGCTATTTCCAACCCCAAAGCTCAACAATAACATTCATTCTAAACTAAAGGTTGAAACCATAAATTTTTCTTATGTACCCTGCAGGAAGATGAACTTTGCAGTCAACAAAATGAAAACAATAATACTACTTCATGAATTTTTATTTTATTATTGAAGCTTGCTGAGGTAATATAAATCTTTTTAGGGAAAGTTCAGCTTGTCATATGTTTATAATATAAACTATAGTCATTATTCTCTCTCTCTCTCTTTTTTTTTTTTTTTTGGTATCAGGAATGGAACTCAGGTCCTTGCGTTTGCCAGGTAGGCTCTCATATCGCTGAGCTATACTCCTGGCATCACTTCATGATTAGAAAGATATAACAATATTGTGCAACAAAATAATCATCATTAATTTTCTATCTTCTTTTTTCAAAATTCTGTATCATTTTTAATGTTTTGTGTTCTCCTTAAAATAAAAAAGACATAACACATGATATTTACATACTTTAAAAGTGTGTGAATTCGAACTATTGCAGCATTCTTTAGCTAACATTGATAACACCTATTACACAACAGGTTCAAATTTAAGTATCCTTTTGATATGTTTGAATTAGGAAAAATATATGATGCATAAATGGAAGATTTTCATTATCATTATTATGGTCTCATCATGGAATTGTCATAGGGTGCTTCTGTAGAATTCAACTTTAATAGTTCTTAGAAAAGATGAGCATTTTTAATATTAACATGTTAACTATCAATATTGATTTTTCCTGATGTTCAACTTTTATTGGATTTAAAAACACCTAGCAGGGCAGTAAAGCACAATTATGCACGTGTCTGTGACAGTGTTTACAGAACTGAGTGGCAGTGGAAATAGCAAGCTTGGGGGTGAGATCTGCCCTGATTGTGGGTGTCACATCTTCCAGGCTGGGGTCCAGGAGGATCAATAGTAAAAGGAGGAGAAAGCCTGTCTGCACAGTCTCCTGTCTCTGTCTGTTTGCTTGACCAATTAAAAACTAGAAGAGAATGACTAACTGTAAAAAAAGAAAAAACTCTATTTTAAGCTTTAGCAGAAAAACTTTGAAATTATATTATTTAAAAATAAATCAACACAATGCCAGGTATTTCCAATTTTCTATTATTTCAAATTTCTGTATTAACTACCAATTTGTTATTTAAAAAGAAAATGATTTATATGACTTATACATGACTGTTTTCACATAGTGAAAAAGTGTATGATGTCATTATGTACAAAGACTAAGAAAGAAGTGAAGAAGTGAAGAAAAAGAGAAGAAAGAAGTGAAGAAAAATTAAGTTAGTGATTGTTTGAAATACAGAGACAATTTAAACAAAGGACTATAATCAGAATAAAAATAATAATAAAATTATGAAAACTAAACTCATTTCTGTTTTAAATGAGTGTAAAATTATAAATGTCTACTTTTTAAAAAAATCTATATTGTTCTCATTAAATTATTTATATATTAATAACAACTAATGGTAAAACAGTCAAACCATTTACAATTGCATCTATTCAATTAGGGTCTTTATACATTATGAATATATATTTTCATAAAGAACAACTGCTTTGTACCTGGATGAATTATTTTCATTTGCTCCTGTTGTAAAACCATAAAATAAATAAAACATTATAATAATAAATGTCCATCATATAGTAAAAATTATATAATAAAATGTTATAATAATAAATGGACCATTATTATAATAATAAATGGGCCAGATGTTTAGCTCAATAGTTCAAATGCTTGCCAGATAGTAGAGAGGACATGAATTCTATCTCTGGAACCAAATAATAATAATAATAATAATCATCATGAGATTATTATATTATAATAATAACAAACATGGAACTGTTACTATTATTGTTACAGGTATAAGAGACATTACCAAACAATGGATTAGACAATTTAAAGTACTCACTTCCCAGAATGAAATTCTTATTTCCTAAAATTGACTTTCTTCGAGTGTACACAAACATTCTTTGACATCTGAAGGTGTTACACTAAGAAAATCCCACTGTAAACTGACTTCTGATAGTTTTACACTAAGAAAATCCCACTGTAAATTGAAAATATCAAAATTCAAAAATACATTTATTACACCTTACAACAATAGTTTCATTTATTTTAAGGCACAATCATCTGACAAAGAGATTATTTTATTGTAAATCAGCAACAGTCTCCTGCATGCAGGCAGTAAGTGTTCCATAGATCTGATGCTCCGTGGACACACAGTACCCAGAGTGGGCAATGCAGAACACTGCCACTGTTTACTTCCTCATCTTGTGACCAGAAGATCTACATCTTGTTGCTGCTGCCTGGCAGCATGACAAACTCTTTTATTGCTCATTATTGTGCTGGAAAAGACCCAAGTTCAATGTTTGAAGTATCATTTATACTGAATGCATATCATCTTCAAATATAACTAAGTTCAAAATGGAAATTGAAGGCAGACTAGTGCAGGTCCATAATCAGCAATCAGACTGAGGCAGGAAGATCTTCACAAGTTCAAGGCCACATAGTGTGTTCAAGTTCAGTCTGAATTATATGGAGAGAATCTGCCTCCAAAGGTGACAGAAAAACAAGTAAGTTGAACCATGAATTAAGGATTTCTATTTTTTTGTGACACTGCAAAAATATTTTAATGCAAATTTATAATCTCTTCCACTTTACAGAGGAAATGCAACATGTTTAATTGTGTTACTAATAAACATGAGTATGTATCACTGAAACATGATGACTTCAATTCTTTTAGAAAGGTAGCTTGGGCTGGGGATTTAGCTCAGCGGCATAAGCGCCTGCCTTGCAAGCAGTCAGTTGTGAGTTTGATCCCTGGTACCGATAAAAAGGAAAAAGACAAAAAAAAAAAAAAAAAAGTTCGAAGTGAAATAGCCAAGCTAATGAATTTCTAGTTTTAAACTTTTGAGAAATGTCTATACTGATTCCCATAGTGATTCTCCTAGATTATACTGTTGCCAACAATATAAAAGAACCCCTTTCCCCTGCAGCCTCAGTGGGATTTGCCATTGTTTGGTTTTGTGATTTGGTTTTGTGATTATAGGCATTCTTTCTGAAGTAAGAGGGGGCATAGTTGTTATGTTAACTTGTATTTCTCTAATCCCTAGGGATGTTGTGTACTTTTTTGATGTATTTATTAGCCATTTATATTTCTTCTGTCAAATATCTATTTTTAAGGATGTTTGAAAAACTGAGATTTTGTAAAAATAATTATTCAGTTCTTTCTGAACATTCTGAAATTGTTTTTTGCAGTTACGGTTATACAAAATAATGAACAAAAGTAATTCTGCCTTCTTATAATAGTAAAAGTAATATTTATCCATTAACACAGAAACCAATTTAGAAAGGTATAGTCTCATTAAGCAATATGTATTTCACTATATATTTTGTTAAAATAATTTCAAATTTTAAGGTATATTTGTATTACTTTGTTTAAATTTTTACTAATAATAAACTAAATGACAATTTTAAAATATTTCAATTTTAACATAGAAAATTATTTTTGAAATCTAGGCATGTGCATTTCTGTTTTAGTCTTTTCCAGTGGTTGTAGCAAAATACTATAAACTGTGTAGCTTCTAAAGAATAACAACAACAAAACAAACCTGTATTCTCACATTTCTAAAGATGAGAAAATCTAAGATCAAGGCATTAGTAGTCGGGGTATCATCAACCTGCACCCTGATTCACAGCTGGAGTTGGCTCCTCATTTTCTTTCATGGTCCAAAGTGAGCGTATTTCACAAAAACTAATTTTGTTCATGAGAGATCCACTCTCATAACCAAACAGTATGAGTCAGGACTTCATCCTGTAACAATGACAGACAATTAATGTAGAGCATGAAAGGTATAATTTGGCTTTGGTCCTTCTGTTCTGTTGCTCAGGCTTGCACTGAGGTCCCCAGCATATGGCGGAATGTGTTGCTGGGGAAAGCTGCTTATCTGGTAGCCTGAAAGCCAAGAGAGAGGTACAAAAATAAATTCTAGATTAATATCCCATAGCCCATCTCCTTCAACTCCCTTTGGCCCAAGTCCTGTAACTATCAATCCCCAAAACCCAAACCAAAATATCATCTATGGACTAAGCTACCAATGTTTGGAGTCCTCGTGTTCCAATTATCTGCAAATAGCTTCACCTCTTAATACATTAGATTTGTGGTAGAGGTTAACATTTTAGATCTAAGCCATAACATTAAGCAACTCCCAGAAACTCACGTTAACTCATGTTAAGGTTAACATGGGGTTGCATGAATTTGGGGGAGAGTCCAAAATCCAGACAAGAGAAATGTTTAGAATTCAAATAGCTGTAGTAACAAATATGAATGTATGTATTGTGAAACTCTTTCAAAGTCTAAATATGCTATCATATCATGTTTCGGTGAATCTTAGTTCAGATAAAATTGAAGCTTATACATGTGATTTATTTTTTAGTTGGATGATAGTGGCTATCACATCTCATAGTGTTTAGGTATTTTTGGATTCATTAAATAATGGCAGAGTTTATATTACAATTTTACTATTAATATATGCACAAGTAAATTAAATCATTTAATGTTCAGGTTTACTGGCACAATAGAAAAGCAAATGGAAAGAAAAAGTGGCCTTTATTGAGGACGTGGAGAGGAGTGCACCACTGTGGGGTTGGGCATTTTCCTCTGAGAGAGACAAACATGGCATGGGTTTTATGACTTCTGACCAGAAGCAGCACTTGGAACAGGCATTGATGATATGTGAGGAACTCTCTGAAATTCTCTTCACACTCACTGGAAAGGAAGGAGCAAGTTGTAATCAGGTCTGAAGGAGAAGGAGCATAAAGTGGTCATCAAGCCAAGTGTTGATTTGCTTCGGCTTTCGGCCATGTTAGACCACCACCATAGTGTCCAGTAATTTATGCTAGGGCAGAAAACTTTCATTTACCTTATTTTTTAATTAAATTATAATTCTTGGAATCAAGAGAGTGAGATAATTTCTTTAAAATTTTTATGGAGTACGTTAGAAACATTTTGAACAACTCCAAACAAAGCATAGAGAAATAGAAGAAAGTTAACGAGTTTATTGTGTAGGACCAATTAAGTACTATTTTCTAGTTCTTGCCACTTATTAAAATTACATCCTTGATTGGTTTATTTCCATTTTTAAGCATATATATATATTCACAAGGCCCTCTTCACACTAACTGACTAAGAATCTACATAGAGAAATGTTATAAACTTTTGTTTTTCAGTTTTACAATATAAAATCTTCCCAGCATTTCCTACCATTAAATAAGAATAGTTGCTAGAGTCAACCTATGACAAGCAGTAAGAGATGAAAAATGATATGATTTTGTTGAAAGAGTAGCATTTCCCTTGTTTTAATATCTGAATATTTTAAATTTTTTTATTTTTCTTTCTTCCTCCATTTCCTTCTGTCTCTTTTCCTTTATTTCTAATATAAAATGTAGGTGCAAGAAAAACTGATTGGGGCAATAGAGTGTCTTAGATACATGGAAGGGAGAAAAATTTGATAGAGTAAGGTCTAGAATAACAGGAAAGATTTCAAATAGGCGTCTGATCTAATATTTTTTTCATTTGTTAAGCTTTGTTCTACTGTTGGCTCACACCCATAGACTGAAGAAGAATTCTAGAGAGAAAAGATAATTACACTTAGACTCAGGAAGAATAAAGCCTTAAGTAAAAACACTTGGAGATTTTCAGGTAGGCAAATGGGAATTATTCATTTAGTTATTTAGGAAGTCACAGGTTATAATTGATATTCTCTCTTTCAGTTTGAATCAAAATAAGCCTAAATTTACTGGTAATTAATAATAATCTTACCTCAGATAAACCTCATTGACTGTGAAACTACCATTGAAGGAAGTTTTTTTCTGGCAATCAAACTGTATGCTACTGTTTATATTGTAGTTAAAGTAAGTTAAAAGTTTTAACAAAGGGAAATGTGATTATGATTATATTTTAAATACGCATAGAAATAACAAGCATGTAATAATTACATTGTTGTGTAATGTAATTTTTAAATGCTTGCAGTCTATGAAAATGTTGCAACAATTATAATTTCACAGTATTATAATATAATACAGTATAATACAGTATTTCACAGTATTATAATATAATACAATGTATTATATACACTGAAATTTTAAATAATATTTAACTCACCATAACTTTTTAAATCTGTTTTAAATATCAACATGCCAATTCTATTGGTTGTAAACTAAATGTTTCTCAACTTGGAAACAAATTTTTGATAGCACAAAAGACTTATTTCTCTATTTGTGAATGATGGTGTTCAGATTATTTTGTATACTTATATAAAAATAAAATTATTGTTTAGACAAGTAATTGATGCATAAAATTTTTCTAATTGCTTATACTGTAATTCTAGAACTTGTTTTAATATATTCATAGTGTTGCAAGCAAATTTTAAATCAAATTTTACACATTTATCTATAAATTCTAGAACACCAGTCACTGAGGCATGCTGCTTTGTTGAAATGCTCTGCCTTCTGCCACATCCAAAATTAGTATTTTTTGTAATATTCATAAATTTGTTTCTGTGGAATATCAATCATCCCTCTGGGATGAGATGTAAAGCTAAATGCATTCTGTACATGTAATGTGGTAGCTTATATTTTAAACGAGGTTCAAAGATATTTGCTTCTAATTAGCCACACTGAATATATGAAATGAAACTGAAAGGTTAGCTATTCCTAAAGGAAGAACAAAATATTTTCTTTATATCTATCATAACTTGTCTCATTAAGAACATCAAGTCATGGCATTTTATGCTTATACAGTGTTTCATAGAGTGGAAATTCAGAGCCAAACAATATAAAACTCTTGGCACATCCAATGAGAGCATTTAACAAATGTGTACTTTAGTTTTTTCATTTTAATTTTATTCCTCAAATTGGAGTGCTACATTATGACACATAAAAATTTAAATTTTCTAAAGCATCATTCCTTCATAATATTAGTTATATTGAATAATCACTAAAATATAATCAGAATTACTAAAATATTCATTATTTTCATTTTACTGACAAGTACTTTTGTATCTAAACATGAATTAAAATGAAGATAATTATCTAAACTATAGTAACTTTATATAATGTTTTTTAGCAAAATATATTTCAAAAATTTCAATGTTTATTCTTGCATAGTGGCTGGAAATTTAATGTCCTGATGTTCCACAATTTTCTAATTAAATGGCAAAATGTAAGATGGATACACATATAGATTTAATGCAGACAAAAATTTCAAGTATATGCATAAAAGATATGTGCAAATGTGTAACCATGCACTTATGTATATTCCTGCACAATATACACTTATAGAGGTGTCACAAGAATATTATTTTTGAAAGAAGTTGGTGCATAAGCAATTAAATTTCCATCCTAAAATATTTCCGATAGTATAATGTATGTTTTGATGTATATACTTGATTTTGTTGAGTACATTCCAATATTTTCCTCTCATTTTCATTTCATTATCCCTTTTAAGGCTATTTCAATAATCCTCACATTTGAATCAAGGATAAGGTTTGGAGAATTGTATTATATTAAGTAATTCTCATTTAATTTCTGTTATTAAACATTATTTCTGTTAATTTTCTTTCTGGAAAACCTATTCTGTAAGAAGTAAAGACTACAAAATATATTTAATTACCTAAATGTTTGTTGGATTGCTTACAATATTTTCTCTGTTAATCAATGTTGGATGAATGAAATAGTTTTGGCTCAAACACACCTATCATTTTTGCCTTAGAATGAAAGAAATATAAAGGATAATATAAAAGTAGACAATGAATCCACACTACTAACCGTTCTTCTCCTAGTGTGTAATGAAGTAAAATGGAAAAGAGAAAATAAATATTCTTTAGTCAGTAGTACCGAAGTCTTTTCCAACAAAATTTAAAAAGATGAGGATGTGATCTTCAAGTAGGAAAAATGAATGACAGATTAAAGAAGCATTGCATACATGATGCATAATATCTATAAAGGACCAAATGCAGAAGCATATGAGAATGCCATGATTTTTCCACTCTAAATTTACATAGGAGTTTAAAAAGTCTTAAATTTATATCTTACATCATTAGGATTGAGAGTAGGAAACTAATCTGCATATGGTGTTTAGAGATGACATATTTGAAAGAGGTTAGATGAGATTAAGGAAATATACTGAAGCACCTGTGATTTAATCCTCATGGCTTCATAAGGAGGAGAAAGCACACCAAAACACAGATTTACCTTCACTGCCACTATCTGTGACACAGCCAAGGTAGAGTTTTGCAAAAGTCTGTGCCACATAGATTAGACACCCAGCCTCCAAACTGAGATTAAGTAAAATGTCTTTTTGCTATAGGAGAAACTTCCTTGTGTATTTTATGGAAATAATAGAAAGCTGAGTAAATGGTTATTTTTTAGAATCTGAGGAATAGTTGCTTGAAATTGGAACTGTTAAGGTTTATGTCAGATGGCCCCCCAATTCTTATGCTATAATGGACACAGCATTTGTGACTGGTTTGTTGACTCGTACTCACGACTGATCGTATGAATGCTATCTCCACCCAAGAGTGGAGCCAGCATACGTGTAACTGCATGATGAAGGCATATCTTTCTCTTTTGCTGTTCATGCTTGCTGTTTGCACTTGCCATGAACTGCTGCCCCAGCTCCATGCCACCTTGCCAGCTGAGTTTGAACTGAAACTTCCACCTGTAAGAAATAAATCTTCCCTTCCTACTATAGGCATTGGGTATTTGTCTCAACAATGAGAGAGAAAAGTAACTAATGCAGGAATATAAAATTAGGTTTTCAGAAAAGGTAATATAAATGAGTAGACATAAAATTATAAGCATATTTGTTGATCCATCATAGAGTAATTTTATTACTTATGCAGCCTGAGGTCAGAAAGCATTAAAAAATAAGCACTCAAAGCACATCAATCACAACCATATCAAGTTTTGGACTTTTTTTGGAAAAAGAGTAATTATGTGCAATTTGGCTGTAGTATGAAAAAAAGAAAAATGGAAATTAGTAGAAAGCAGAAAATCTTTTAGTCAGATGCATGAACACAGAGTGTAAGTTATTTATTTCTGAATTAAATTTGGATTTTTTAAAAACACAATAATGTGAAAGTCCTAGGAATTCCTTGATTGATTTATATATTATTGGATTATTAATGAATTTTCCAAGCTCTTAAGATCTAATTAATAAAGACTTACATTTCAGTCAAATAACTGAAACAATAAATATTATTCACTAGTAACAATGCAGAGAACTAAGAAATGGTATGATTTAATAGACAATTTATTTCATAATGACAAGAATCTTAAAGGCTGATTCATTTTTTCAGAGCAATTCTCTTTAATAATATGGTACTTAAAATTTGAGTAGAGAGAGAATAAGATTTTGTTGTAAACTTTCACATGGTGAGGTTATATTTACATGTCATATAAAAGCCAGAGAATTGGTACATTATCAGATTCAAGGAATTCTTTTTTTTTAAATTTTTTTTCTTTCTTTCTTTCTTTTTTTTTTTTTTTTTTTATCAGTACGGGGGATGGAACTCATGACTGCCTGCTTGTAAGGCAGGTGCTTATGCTGCTGAGCTAAATCCTCAGCCCCAAATTCAAGGAATTCTTGAAGTGTTCTTTTTGCCATTTTGTGAGTTGGATGGTGTCAAATAAAACTTCAATACACCTGTGAGCTAATTAATGATGAGTATGTGGTATATTTGAGAAATGCATGGTTAAGTGGTTTTATCACTGTGCTATCATTGTAGAGTGTGAGAAAATGAAGAGGACAACAACCTCACTAGGCAGTATAATCTTAGAGACTCTGCACAGTACATTGTCACTAAAATATAATGTGGTGCAGGCCTATGGGTGGCTCATAAAAGGCAAAAAATATTCTATTTATATTTTCTTCATATACATATAGATACAATCTCTATCCTTATATTAGTTTAGAAATTTTCAAATATTGTTATCCACTGAAAAATAATGTAAAGTTTTATATATATATATATATATATATATCACTATAAAACTGTGATAAGTGATTGTATTATAGTACTAAATAAAATTACTGAATTATTTTCTGGAAAAGTAAGCATTTTGTCATTTAAAATATTTGTAATTACTTAAAGATCAGTGTAAAATACATATTATATATATATATATGATTATATATATATATATATATGATTTTAAAATATGTATGATTTTGTTTTATTTCTAAAAATACTTTCCACATATGTGTTCATGCAAAAAAAAAAAGATTCTAATACTCAATTAAACATCTATGAATCAGGCAATAAAATGATTTCATTTTGAAATCTTCATAGCATAAAAATGTTTGTTGGTGGGTATTTGACAGGGAAGAAAATAGGTTTAGAATTAAATGAATTGTTTGAATATTCAGGTTGAATAAATGGACTCCAGTCATTCATCTCATGTTTTATTTTGTTTCAACACCTACATTGTTTGTGTTTGTACAATCCTGTGCATTTAGGAATTGGAAGGATTTACTTTTTTTTGGAATTGGTTTCTTTCTTATTGGTCTGTTGGAAAAACACATTGTCATGATTTATGGCAGTGGTCCGCAAGCCTCATGCAATTATGGATGCCACCAAATCTAGTATTTGTGACTGGTTCATTGTCTAGTGCTTGGTTTACTGGTGTGAATACTACACCTGCCCAGGGGTGGAGTCAGGATATGATATAATGGCTAGAAAAAGGTGTATCTTTTTTTTTTTTTTTTTTAACACAATGCTTTTTTTTTTTTTTTTTTTTTTTTTTTTTTTGCCTTTTTCCTTTTTATCGGTACCAGGGATCGAAGTCACCACTGCCTGCTTGCAAGGCAGGCGCTTATGCCGCTGAGCTAAATCCCCAGCCCGCCCAAAAAGGTGTATCTTTTGCTGTTTGGGCTTTCACATTTGCTGTTTGCATTGGTCCTGAATGGCAGCCCTGCCGTGCCACCCTGCCTTGGAGCCAACCTGGTATGGACTAAAATCTCCAAGAACTGTAAGAAATAAACCTTTGCTTCTTTAATGTTGGATGTCAGAAATTTTGTCTCAGCCACAAGGAAAATGAAGTAAGACACGCATAGTTGCAGGCACGTATCTATGGAGTAAAAACTTTTACTAATCAAAGTAAACTTTGACAAATAATACACATTCTTAATGCTAACATTTGGATTTTGAGGACACAATTGAATAGAAAAAAGTTATGCATTGCAAATTACATATGATTTTTAATCTTCATGAGCTCTTTAAGTAATTTTCAAAATACTATTTTCTGTGTAAGAAGTATCATGTACCAGTTTTGAAACTTAGAGCCCTGTAGTATAGTAACAACGTTGGTCTTACCATTTTCTGAAGTGTAGTACATATCTTTATATTACATTGTATTACATATATTACATTTCTGAAGTATAGCACATAGGAGAGACCCCTGTGTACCTGGAGGGTCTGTGTGCATAGTTACCAATTTCTCACTACAATCAACACAGGCATTCCTTGGTATCTGCACAGATTTGGTTACAGGATTCTCTGCAAATACCAAAATTCACAGATCTCAATCATGTTTAACAAAATCAGGTGTTTTTTTTTTTTTTTTTGAATGGAGTATTTTTTAGTGGTAGAGTCTCTGCCTAGAGTGAAGGTCTTGGATTTGTTACCCAGCAATATAAAAAGTGCATAAATAAAATTAAATAGCCTATCTGCATATAGCCTAGAAATACCCTTCTATATATTTTAAATCATTTATAGATTACTTATAATACATAAAATACTGTAAATTCTGTGTAAATAGTTGCTATACTGTTTTACTTGAGAATAATGACCAAATGTCTACATGTTCAGAACACACATTTTTTAAAAAATATTCTCAGTCAGCATCTGGTTGAATTCCTGGATAATAAATCTAAAGATATGAAAGGCTGACTGTATAACAAGTAAAGTTTCTGTAAAGATTATATACCCATATGGAAAAATTTGTAATATAAAATGATAAAACAAAATCTTATGAAAAATATATTCATTGACAAATTTTAGTTCCCAAATATTAAGGCTGTATTGCACTATAACACAAACAAGTGCTGTAGTCTCAAGAGTCTACAGCACTGAAATACCACAGCACTGACTGCAATTTGATTTTAATTTAGATAATTTAGGATTTGATGATTAAAATATAATTTAAATTCACCTAAACAATCAGGGATTTGGGCGAGGGATACAGCTCAACTGCACAGTGCCTGCCTGGCAAGTGTGAGGTCCTGAGTTCGATTCTTGATTTTAAAATATGAATAAATAAATCCATAAATATTAAGGTCTATTCTTACAAAAATCAGAATATTTTTATATCAAATACAAGTATAGATTTGTGGTAGAATCCCAGTAACAACTAAAAAGGGGAAATTCTGAGCACTGAGAGAATTTTCCCAATTTCTTTTCTTTCCTTTTGGAAATGGTCTTCTTACTTCCCCGAGTACAGATTTTCTCCTTATGTCACTCAAAAATGTTTTAGGTAAAATTAATTCAGCAATTTTTGATTCTCCATTATCTTGAGAAAATCATGACCTTATTCAATCTTTTAATCCATAATAAGAAGGACACCTGGGGATATTCTTTCTGGTTTTTCTAGAAGAATTTACAACAAACTAAAATATCTGTTAAGTAGGTAATCTATGTAGGAAGCCTGTTTTCTAAAGCCATGAGAGCCGGGTGTGGTGGAACATGGCTATTATCCCAGCACTTGGGAAGCCAAGGCAGGAGGATCCAGGCCAGCTTGAGCTGCAAAGTGGGCTCAAGGTCAGCCTGTACTACATAGGAAAATCCTGTCTCAAAGATAAATAAAGGAATAAATAAATAAAGATGAAAGTCATGAGAAAAGAGTACAAAGTATCAGGTCAGAAGGCCAGTTCCTAGAAGGAATTGTGTACTAGTAAAAAGTATCTTTTACATTGATGGAAATTTGCATAAATTTTATTATGCACTATGACATTCGACTTCATAATAAATTTTTGAGTATCAAAAGTATATATAAATCTTATTTAACTGAAGAGTTTTATGAGCAAGGATGCTTGTTCGCTGACTATGATTCCCAGCAATGAGTTCTATTCACACATCACGCAAAAATAAATGAGCTTCCAAATGTGCATTGTATTCTGAAATTATTATTATTTTTGTGGGCTTATTTTAAAAGCTATTTTTCTTATTTTCACATCTGCATACATACACGTGTATTTGTTTTGAAGCCTTGTGCTTTGTATAGTTGATTAATTAAACTTAGTTTTCTGTTAAGATTTAAATTTCTCTTCTTTCACTGATATTAAAATGCCATAAAGTTAGAAATAACATCCATTCAATGTACAGAAAATATCATGTATTATATGAAGCCAACAAAAGGGAAAAGAAATGACAGATCTCAAAATAACTTTCTATTTATTTCTAGTCAGTGGTTTCATGAAAAAGTACAGTTCCTGGATTTATTCTTTTTGTCATTTTCCAATTTTAAATCTTATTGTCAAAGACTGACTGTATGACAATCTATATGGATTATTAGCTCCAAATAGAAATGAATAGATTAGAGTTCAAATGCAGTTTTCCATTCTGTGTCATAAATCATGATTGTGTTTATAACCTAAAGTAAGTTTAAATGTTCATTAAATTAACTTCTTATAGGAATTCGATTCATGTTTTCACATTTGTATTTGGTATGAAAATAGACAATGAATACTGACTAATTTGAAAGTGCAGAAAGGTTAATCAAATAAGAATAATTAAGTTCCATCAAGTAACTGTACCTAATAAAATGCATCCATTTAAGCATTCAACACATTTCTGAAAAATAAGGATTTTTATCAATGATACAGAATACATGTATTGAGCTTTAAAAATGAAAGCAACATTTTTAAAAATTAAGTTTATATTTTTAAAAGTGTATTTTTAAATTATTAATAGTTTAAGTAAATTTTTTATTAAGTTTTTGGATTTTTAGAAATGAAACTTCAAGGATACATATATTAAAAGTATAACAAGAATGTTTATTCTGTCTTGTACATTTGCACATAATTAACCTAAACATGAAAGTAATAAATATGAAACCTCTAAAAATAAAACTAAATTTGGTATTGTATAAAGTAAAAGTAGAACATAATTGAATATACAGATTCACAGCTATCCATTATTCACTCATTGATAAATGAAAACGATACTATGATAGGAGTAGTATAAAAAAGCATTGTTTTAGAAAACAAATTATAAACCACAAGATGGAGCTACAATTACATTTTCTATGAAAGACAAATGGAAACTGATTCATGTTTTTAAAATACATGCATGGTACGTAATAGGAAAGATTTTATAATGCATATAAAATTTGATTTATTTCATATATGTTCATTGTCTGCAAAAGAAACCATTTAATATATAATTCCACTGTAGCAGAGTGTGCCCCCTGTCCCCCTCCCCTCTTCTGTATACTTCAGTTGCTAAGGTAGTAGATCCTATTTCAATTTTGTTTTCTTCTGGTCTCTTAGAAATACCTGGTCACTATGATACATATTGTAAGAACCAATCAAAGAGAACCAGATATTCTGTGTCTGTACTTCCCGCTTGCTTATCTCATAGAAATCTCAAACTATCAAGGATCAGGACACGACATGTTGAAGAATAAATGATTCCTTGCCAGTACCCCGCAATGTTAAATAAATCTACCTCCAATTCCTGAGCATCATTTTGGTGTTTCTGTTTGCATCACACTACCACATGCATGGAAAACATATTGTCAACAGACCACATTCTAACAATTGTAGAGAGCTAGTTGCTTCTTTTATTTGCAATTCTAGAATCAAGCAGGACCTCATTCTATAAAAGAGAATTAGCATTATAATGAACTCAGTAGAGTAGATTAACTTCTTGACAGAAATGTGTTAGGAAAAATAAAAAACGGACTAACATGATTAACCATTTCCAAATTACTCTCCTATAGAATGAAATCCTAAGGTACCTCCAGGTTGGCTGGCATGTCTTATTTTAGGAAAATTAGCCCATTGTGAAATACAGTTTGAGTCCCTGATGTTGAGCACGATGACTCCATGCTTGCTTGTTTGAATCTAGTACAGTAGCCAGCCCGGGCTGGCTTCCCATGACCTCTACCACAATTAATGCCTCCTGTATCAGATATGATACACTTCATGAAATATATATCTACTTTATAACAAAAAGACAATTTACAGAGCCAGGGTGCAGAGGATTTGCTGAAATGACTGCTAAATTATTTTCTTTATTATGTAACAAATACCAAAATGATATCCATTATGTAAGGAAGATTTTAGTTATGATACACAGAAGTAACTATTTAAATACATCTGTGTTATTTTTTCATTGCTGAGAAGCAGTGCTGCGTATCTGAAACTTAAGAAGTTTACTTTGGATCATGTTTTAGTCCAGTATGGGTCAGTTTCAAAGTAGGGAGGCCTAGAAAGGCCTGAGTGATGGAGAGGCACGCATGCCTTGTGGATTGGGAAACAGAGGGACAAGGGAGAAGTCCGAAAGGAAGATAAACCCTTTCAGACCACTTACACAGGGACCCACCCCTTCTGACCAGAACCTTTTTCCTAAGAGCAAGTCAAGCCTAACCCCTATAAACGAAGCACCTTCCCAAAGCCCCACCATTGTCAGAGGAGTGTTTAGGATGACATGTATATGTAAATGATAATCTATTGCCTTGACCTCCAATAGACGCATCCACGTGTCTCTACACAGATTGCACTTAGTGTGTCTCTGAGAGTTTCCAGAATCCTAACAGTTCCAGTAAGATGTGATGAGATGTAAGATCTTGGTATCTTGGGCTACCTATGGCATTGGTGATGGTAGCAACTCTCATGGCTTTTGTCTTGGGCTAGTTTTGGTCACTTTTTCCAGATTTCCTCAGATGTTCCACATCCGCAACTTCTGGTATCTCCATTGCACTTTTCACAGCTTCCTGCATGCCCTCCCAAGTTATGTGACCCTCCTGAAATCTGGATAAAAGCCTTCTCAAGGTCACAAGGCTTGCATTTCACTTGTCTAAAAAAATACCACCATGTAAATGATGCCCAGGTCTGATGCTGGCTTTATCAGCAGTCTGGTCCTTTTGCATCATGGCTGCAGGGGTCTTCAAGGGCTTGGAAATATGAGCACTGTCACCTGAATCTCAGGAAATAAATTCCTTAGGTGGTGCCAGTTTGCCACTGCTGTGTCCTAGTGGTTTTCTTCTCAAAACAAAGTCTTTCACTTTTGCAACTTTGAGCCTGAGAACCAATGGTTTAACTGGTTTCTGTATACCTCTTAACCTTTTGTAATTTCTAATGTCCTTGTCCAAAGGACATTGCTTCTTTTTAATGCTAATCTTTTCAACAACTAAGCTTTCCTCAGCTATAAGTTTGTAGGCCTCAATTTTAGTAAAGACTCCTTTATGGCCATATTCAAAAGTTATAATGGGTTAGCCGTGCAATTTGCTCTTGATTCTTATTGTAGAGCCTGATAAAAGCTCCCAGTAGCACTCCTGCCACAGTATCTAAATGAGTCTGCTTTGAAATTTCCTCTGCCAGATTAATTAGCCAGCCGTCCTTAATTTTAATGTCTGGCAAAGTCTGAAGACATGAGCAAAATGTAGACAAATTTTCTGCCAGAGAATATATATCACACATGGTCTGCAGTCTAACTGCCAACAAAGTCCTTATTTCTGAATGAAACCTTTTAGACTTTACTTGCTACACTGTTGTCAGCATTCTGATCTTCTGAGCTCCAGCTAGAATCTCCCATCAAACTTGGCTTCCAACCTCTCCAAAACTTTCCATGTTGTTCTTGCGAATGATTCCCAAAGCCTTCTGAACCACGTGATCAGATTGTCGTGGCAACCACACCACTTATTTCCTACCACTCACATTCCTCACTTATAGACACAATGCTAGACACCCACAATTTAAAGGAGGACAGGCTTGCTTTGGTTCATGTGTTTGATCCAGAGTTGGCTTGCTCTGCAGCAAGACAACATAGTTGGAAGGCTAGCAAAAGACAGCTGCTCTTATATGGTGTATTAGTCAGGGTTTTACTAGAGAGAACAGATATAACAGGAGATACACGATGTAAAAGAAGCAATAAGATTGGCTCAAACTGGTCAGCCATGGAGTCTGATGAGGAAACATGCAGAGGTTGTATACACACTAGAGGCTGAAGGATTCAATCCAAGGTCTGGAGTTCACCCTAGTGTCTTGTGCAAGTCCACACCAGCAGGCTGATGGATCTGCGACAGAAGGCTGAAGGCTCTATAATGGAAGGCTGAAGAGTCTATTCCGGAAAGCTGAAGAGTCTACACTGCAAGCCAGGAGAGGAGGTCCAAACCAAAGGTGAAGACTGGAGCTCCTCCTAAGAATGGAATGCATTCATCCTGCCTCCTTTTCTTTCACACCTCCAGATGATGAGCCACCTTAGGGTGGGTTTTCTTCTACAGCCTTGGGTGTATAGTTGCTAAACCCATTTAGTTAAACTTTTAAATGTTTCAAGTTGACACAATCAATCAACCACTACACATGGTGAGGCTGATTACCAGCTAAACATAAAAGAAGCAAATAGCTGTGTGCTATTACACCATTGTCAGAAGCAGATTATTATGCCCATCAGCAAAATATTTTCACTTAATTGCCACTCCAAAATGAGCACTTAAAGAACCCTTGGGTACCCAGTACTTGTTAACACATGATACTCAGAATAAAAGTAATGCTAATTTAGCTGTAAATTTAAAATATCACATAGGTATTTTTAAATGTCTAGTAAGATTAAAAATTATTATGCATAAAGAAATGCATATATGTAAACCTTTCTTTTTGAAATATTCCTTAAAATGCACATTAAAATGAAACACTTGATTATGGTTATTACATTTGATCTGAACTTCTATATAAGGAAAGTTCAAGAGCCTAGAGAAGGTCAAAAAGCTTTAATATACCAATTAATAGAGAATAGAATAGCATGTCTTAGCATATCTTCCATCACTGCATTAAATTCTCTTCTGTTCTCTTCTCTCCACTCCCCCAGTTCTTTGCATCCTGTTCTTTCCTCTCCTCTTTTCTTCTGACAGCATCTTTCTGTGTTGTCCAGTTTTCCCTGAACTCATGATCCTCCTACTTCAGTTCTCCAAGTGCTGGAATTGTTAAGTGTCTGTGTGTGTGCCAGCTACCACACCCGGCTCCCTCCAGTTTTTAACAGCTAATTGTTATTAGTCAGGTTAAGAAGCAGTAAAAAAAGAATGAAGGAAATTATATCATGGTATAGAAATATCTAACTTGTTACAGGAGTATAAAATTCAGCAGGTCTGAAAATACAATCATGTCCTGTCTTACCTCTAGGTTTTTGGTTACCTCTTTGGGTAATGCATTATTTAACCTCATCATAAAAGCATATACAGTAAGAGTGCTAAGCAGGTACACAGCACATGCTTAGAGGTTTAAGAGACACATTTGCATATTCTCCTGAGATACGCATTCAAATCAGTGTTCCTGTATATTTAAAACTTCACATCCATTGATAGTTAACTGCACATCATCCTTATTATGTGATGTGTAAGAAAGTGATCATGCACTTGAGGTATGTTTTTAGTTTGAACTCCCCACTCAGGAATACATTTTCTCTGCCCTGAAGGTGCAGACAACAGAAATTTAGCATTAAACCCACAATTTACAAACTACTTTAATGGCATCATAAAAACATTCACAGAATACCATTAGAGGTCAATAATAAACTGACTAAATCTTTATGCATTTTTTATATATGTGTGAGCAGCATATCCCCCAAAAATTCTGAGTTTGAAAATTAGCTGCTGAGCATGCACTGCAGTTAATTTTCATAGCTGTTTAAATATGTTGCATCAGCAACATAATAAACCATACTTCTGAATAATAAACCCTTCTTTGAAGCAAATCAATAGGCAGTAATGCCATAAAAATGTAACTAAATACATGAGAGCTAGAGGAGAGGACACCTAGGAGAAGCCGGAGCACACAAACATCACTGAGGCAGCTAAACTGCTTCTGACATGAATTTTAGCAACTTGTAATTGCCAACTGTCCTCAACAATCTAAAGCAAATGTAATACAATAAAGTAGAACTCAGTTTATAAGTCTGGCATTCTAATGCAGTTGTTTCCTAGGTAACCAGAATAGTGGAATGAGAATATCTCAAAACTATCCAAACGGCAAGTACTATAACATTAAAAAATGCTCCTGCAGTTATGTCTTTACTGATTCACAGGAAGAGATTTCAATTGAAATAAAATGTAAGGATAATTTTGGAGGAAAAGTGAGTCTAGGCTGGTTTGATCATGCTATTCCTGTTATAACCGTGGCTGTCAGTGCTTGCGGGTTGGAGAATCTGATGCATTTGCCTTAGGATTCAGTCATACTCTGCTTTGGTTCAATTGAAATGGAAAGGTAGTGTGAAGGTGAAGCTGTTCTAACTCCTACTCCAAATTCTTACAAAATTCAGTCTTGTGAGAGCCTTTAAATATTGAATTAAGTGATCTTCAGAATGCCGGGCATAGGGAAAAAATAGTTCTTGCTTTGGCATATGCATATTCTTTAGATAACTGTATGACTTTTCTTTACTGCTAGGTGACTTTGAGAACCCCAATGACAACTGTTGAATGTAACAATAAATAACTAAGCTCTCAATTACAAGGATACTGTGTTGCATTTAAACTAATTTACCAGTAAAAGATCATTTTATTTTGCATTACTTCTACCTCCTTGTTGTTAATAAAGTAACACTAACTGACTTATTTAATCCATACAAAGGAAAAAAATAGGAATGACACTAATAGCATTTCCTTATTCCCTTATTTATTCTTAAATTTTATTTGCTTGGCCACAGTACTCTGCTGTGTCCAAGATATTCCTGTAGACTGGGATGCACAAGGTCTCCGGGGCTGTATTTAATTTTATGTTCTAGAAATAACAGATTTACTTCCCTGAAATATGTTTGTGTTGTCAAACAAAAGATTTAGTTATTTATGTGATCAGCCTACTTCCAAAATATACTGACTGAGAATATAAACAAGTTTTCTTTCCCCAGGAAAACATAACTGAAGCACTGATTCATTCATTTGCCAAACATTAATTGATCTCCATTCCTGTGTACGCTCTGTACCAGGTGATGGGGCCAAAAGGGCAATGGTAATAATGTAAATTCTACTAAGTAGTCTGCCTTCTTGAAATTTGTACTATTTGACAGAAACTGCACAAAAAATTATTTCTGCTCCCCTCACATCAGCACTTTTGAATGATTATTTTTTCCTTTGTCATTCAAAAGGCAAAGGATTAATTAGCTTATTCACTGTTAATTGAGAGAGCAAATGAACAAATCAACCAGGCATTTCTCAGGTGAGGCTGTACCTAAAGTACAACAAAAGCGTATGATGAAAGAAAATCAGCACAATGCAACAACAAAAACACGCTGTTTGTGTAAGCAAAACATTGGAGAGAATGTCTAATCTTTTAAATAAGTGTATATGCATTTTTCAGCCCTATGAGACAACATGTATATTAAATTAGAAAGTAAGTAAAAAGGTATTTGGTAATCTAAGGATTTTACATAAAGCAGCAAAATTAGAGAAAGTAAGCTATTAACACCTCTGTCTGCTGGAATCAAATGTGGTAAGAGATTGCAGTGCACTTTTTCTGTGCTTGCCATAAAGTAAATAACTGAGAATCTTTGACCACCCAAATTATCATATGAAAAAAATAAGGATTCTATCATTTGTGAACTGGCTTGAGCAAAGGATGGGTCCTTGTTGATAAGTTTTAGTTATTGTCTCTCTTCTCATTGAACCAAGTAACTGCAGTTTCATATTGGGTGTTAAACAAGAAATTTTCCATTTCTCTCCTCTTTTGGATATTACATATTGGCCCAAATCCAAAAGCACCACAATTGGACATAAGGGGAAAAATGAGTTCCTAGAAAAAATGCTGTGTCTCTTAGAGTAAGAAAGCAAAATTCTAGGATTTTTTAAATAAACAATCATCTTAATTACTTTTCTCACTGTTGAGGCAAAATATACAATCCCCTAAGTTAAAAGAGGACAGTTTTATTTGGCTCATAGTTTGTAAAGGTTTCAGTCCATCATCAGCTGGCTCCAAGGCAGGAGGCATCGCACAGGAGAAACAGTTGTTCATAGCAAGCAGGACAGGTGGGAGGACGCAAAGAGCAAGCGACAGGCACAGACCTCTTTCTGTCCTTATGTTTTACCCAGGCCACCTGATCCTAAAGCAGGTGGCAGTTATAACCAAGGTGGGACACCCTTATCCCACCCAGAGCTAGGCCAAACGAGTCAGCGGACTGATTTAGTAATCACACTTCTTAAGCCTAGCATCATATACTAGAGTTCCAGCACCTCTGAAAAGCCCTACCTACAAAAGCATGGGGCTTTGGAGAGACATCTACATATAGCCATAACTAGATACAGAGCATTAAAAATTGGCTTATTTAGTAAAGAAGGTCAGTGAGCATAGAAGGCAGTGACAGAGTGACTATGTCTGCCATCATTTGGGATGGCAAGGAGTGTGTCTCTTTTGACCTTGATTCCTTTCCATATTTGATCCCTGAGTCCCTGCATGTGCTTTCCCAAACCCAGCACCACTGCAGTATGTTACACCTCTTTTCCCTGGAATTTTTGAATTTCCCCACATAGGAGAAACCCTACTCCCCGGCAAACACAGGAATTGTGAAACAAAAACAGACTTTTTATTGTTTAATGCAGCCCAGGTGTATACTGGGTAAAAGCCAGTAAGTAATTAGGGATTCTGCTTTGCAAGGAAACCATGTAATGTTTCCTTAGACTAGAGGAATTCTGTCAGGTGTACACTAAAAGGGAGATGCTGCAAAGTGCTCAGTCTTTTCTCCAAAATCAATTAAGTGTGTGTACATGTTGTTTCCTTATAACACTACAGACAGACTTTAATTATTCCTTGAGTTCGTGTCATCGTCTGTTAAAGTCATAAAGCATATTTCAATTTTTCTTTCTGAATATATAAAAACAAATAACTTGTAACTCGGAAGGCCATAGTAGCACATGCTCTAGTCCCAGCTACCTTAATCAATAATCGCTAATAGTTTAACTCATGTTTTAGTGATTGTTTAAGACATAGGAATTTTTTTCCATTTCCAAAAAGAATAATATAGTTACTATAGAGGCAGGAGATGAAAAATTTCAATTTAAGACAAAACAATAAAGGTGGAGCATTGTGGTACACAGTTGTAATCTCAGATACTTGGGTGCTTGACACAGGAGGATCTCAAGATTAAGGCCAATTTGAGAAAATTAGGAAGATCTTGCATTAAAATAAATGAATAAACGAATAAATAAATAAACAAATGAAGGAATTCAAAGGTTAGGAACGTACCTAAGTGTCACAGTGCTTGCATAAGAACAGGCTTGAGTTCAATTTCTTTTACCATACAAAAATTTAATGAAGAGACGTATTTGAAAAATTATTTTTAGAGATTTTAAAGTACTTCATATCACTTTTTAGAACATTTTTCACAAGATTTTATAATGAAAAAACATAGTGACTTTACAGAATAAGGTTAACTTTAGTTCTTAATGTGTCTGGGTGTTTGGATACCAGTTCTCTAGTGATAAAATAATAATTATCCCTTCCAAATTTTAGCATTCCTGCCCATTATGACATCTATATTCTAAATTGAAATCCCAAGATATCCTCTTATATCTCTATCAGCTGACCAAAAAATGAAGAAAAAGAGAATCTCATACAGCATGCATCACAACCATTTTTATTCCATTTGCTGTAACAATGTCAAAAAGCCCACTTGAGCTTCCAGACAGAATGGAAAAATCTTCCTCTGTGACTTAAAAAGCAACTCGATGTCAAATGTCTATCACATTTTTTATATTACAGTCATTTAGTGATCTAATTATCTAATTTCTCTTTTATACACACACATACACACACACACACACACACACACACACACACACACACAGAACACACTCTCCCTAACAAAAGGAGAATATAAAATTCTAGTCCTTCTATGTTGCTAAAATTTAGGATTTCCTGATATATGACATTCATCAGACTGTCCAGAAACTTCACACTGAAGATAAGTGAAAAGAAACACAAGATGATACATACATGCCTGCACACCAACCTCAGTACAGTGTTGAAAAAGTTTTAGGACAATCATAAAATACTTTTTTGGAATAAAAATGATTGTCAAAATAAAAGTAAAAACAACACTGAAGGGGCTGAGGATTTAGTTCAGCAGCAAAAAACACCTGCCTGGAAAGCACAAGGTTATGAGTTTGAAGCCCAGTAGAAAGAAATAAAGAAAAGAAAAAAAAAAGAAAGAAAGAAAGAAAGAAAGAAAAGAAAGAAAGAAAGAGAAGAAAGAAAGAAATAAGAAAGAAAGAAAGAAAGAAAGAAAGAAAGAAAGAAAGAAAGAAAGAAAGAAAGAAAGAAAGAAAGAAAGAAAGAAAGAAGGAAAGAAAGAGAAAGAAACTAAAACAACACTGACTCTGGACATCTTACTCTAGAGTTGATGGAAAATTATCAATATTGCTCTCCAATAGCAATTTTTTCTCTGGTCACTGTGGTCTTTCTGTGCATCACTATAAAAAGTACTTGGTAACTTAGGAAAGATGGAAGTGTTTGTCTCAGAGTTCTGGTGGTGCAGATCAAGGCACCACCAGATTCAGTATCTGAGAATGGCCTCATCCCCACTTCTATCATGGCGCCTCGCTGGTGGGTTTGGGAGGACACCAATGGCGTGTGTTTGTAAGGCAGAAGGAGCAGTAGAGGTGAATACACCATCACATCCCTCTTATCAGTCCACTTTCAAAGACCTCATCTATTGATATTATCACATTACTTAATAAACTTGAAAATGTCAATCTTCAGAGAAATTCCGGCTGTATTACCTGTTGTACTTAGTTAAGGATGGTGAAAATGTCATTCCCACTATTTGCCATGTTTGCAGAACATGGATTTCCTAAATAATTCTCAGGTCACAAAACATCTAGCAAGACTGACAATTCAAGATTTATTTTTTGGGGGGAGTAATTACAAGTTTTTAATTTTTTAAATTTGGGTTTATTTGGAAAAATTTTGGTAGATATCTACTTGCTTCCAATTGTTTTGTGTATCAAAAATGAAACCTACAGATTTTCACTTGAAATTTTATGTTTTAGTTTTCCTGCTTTTTTCTCACAACATAATTACTACTGCCTTGAAATTATCTTTTAACAGTGAAGCTACATTCTTAAAATGATCATTTCCATGAATCACATGGTTTAATGGACATGTTATGTCCTGTTTTCCATCACTGGGACAAAACAACTGACATTCACAAGGTAATGAGAGTTCATTTGGTTTACAGTTTCATAGGGTTCAGTCCATGCTTGACCAACTCTGACACAGAAATATCATAGTGGGTGGCCTGCTGAAGAAATGATGCTCAGCCCATGCCTCTAAGAGAGCAGAGAGAGAAAGGTAAAATTATGGGCAGTATGCACACTTCGGGGTCCCACACTCACTGACTCCGCTCCCTCCTTTCAGCCTCTTCCTCCTACCCAGTCAGCTGTGAACTCATCAGTGCATTCATCTGTGGGTAAGTGCAATGCCCTGAGACCCAGACACTTCCCCAAAGCCCCACCTCTGAACACAGACAACTTTGGGAGACACTTTAGATCTGCACCATAGCACAGAGTTTAAACTGCTTAAACTGGAGGTTAATTTTTTAAAGTTTTGTATTTTCATGATTTTTGGTGGATCAAAGCTCAGTCAACATTTGCTATCCTGATATCAAATTCACTTCTCTCACGTTAACTTCTTTTTCAAATTGACCTATTATTTCCCAAACTGTCTTTTGAGAGAACACCTCACTAATAGAACCAGTAACTGTTCCAACACATGTGATTTTAATTTTGCAAATTCTTCTCATGTACATTTGTGTCTGTATCATGTGTATGATCTGATTTCAGGGCTAAGGAAATATTTTTTCACCATTTTACAATTTCATCCAATCCTACAGTAACTAGCGAGCATTACATTGATTCTAATCTGATTATTAAACCAAAGACATTTTTTATACAAAGGTAAGACAAAATAACTATATTACAATTAACTGCCATAAAACAACACAAAATATCAATGATTTATCAAAATAAAATATCATCTTACAGTCAAGTACGGAATCATTAAAAATTGTCTCATGGTTACTCGGGAATTCTGATAGCTGTCTCTTTGGGATTCCTTCATTTCCCCAGATCTCTTTATGTCATACCCCTTCTTTTGTTCAATCTGCAAACAGGGAGAGGAAGAAACATGTATAGCTATGCCAGCCATGCAGTTGTGTACCTCTCCTCCCCAAGGCTTACTGGATAGAATTCCTACCAACTGCTATTGTCAATAGGACTAAGAATGGAATCTTTTTCTCTCTGTAGTAAGGAATCAAACAGTGAGCATCTTATTTATTTTATCCGTATCTTCCTTGGAAGAAAAATTCATTTTCATATGGTGGAAAATATTGTGTGAATGTTTCCCCCTCATTTAATTCCATTGTACAAAATCTGACAAGAGTATTGCTGTAGACAGAATTATGTAGTCCGAAAACTCACAGGTTGCATTCTTAACTCCCAATGGGACTGAATTTAGGGAAGGGCGATAAACAGACCATTAAGGTTAAATGAGACTATAAGGATAGAAGTCTAGTCCTTTATGCTTGGTACCTACATAGGATACCAGGGACAGAGAAAAAGTCTTTGTGAATAATCTGAGAAGAAGCCAAGGAGAGAGGCAAAAGGAAAGCATGGCCCGCCAGACTTTGAGCTCAGGCTTCTAGCTGCTGGAGTTGTAAACTACTGTTTGTAGTGTACACTGTCCAGACTATGGCACTTTTTAATAGCAGATATGTACTTGGATATCTTGATATCAAGATATCCAAGTACATATCTGCGGACGATGTTACGCCACCTCCCCTCACCTCAGACCTTATTGTGACCCTGCTTTCTCATGGACAGTGCAGGCTGTGTGGAGGTGACTTCTCTAAATTGGCTTTCAGATTCATTAGTGAGTCTGGCTGAGGCCGTGTACACATCATCCTGAAAGCAGGCAGCTGATCGTGGACTAATACAGTTTTTACCAGCAGCACTGGCTGAGCTCCAGGTAGACCAGCTGTGACCTCTCAGCGCTGAGATATGAGATGATGTCTCTCCTCAGGTCTGCGTGACTACAGAGGAACCTTTCTTCCCAGAATAGGATACAAAGCAGGTTACTTGTTAACCATAATCCAATTTTGGCTGCTCCCCTCCCTTCAGCAAGAATGCTTTAGTGCCATCTGTTACAGGCCTTGTCAGCCTGGCCCCTTGTCTAGCACACCCGCCACAATCCCTCCCTGTTTCCTCAGTGAATAGATGCCAAGGTTCAGGGGGCTTTTTGGCCTTTTGTCTCTACAGAGCAA
Source organism: Cavia porcellus (assembly GCF_034190915.1). Lineage (NCBI taxonomy): Eukaryota > Metazoa > Chordata > Mammalia > Rodentia > Caviidae > Cavia > Cavia porcellus. The sequence continues at coordinate 39,477,467 of NW_026947513.1, read as the reverse complement.
AAGGTCACCCCGGATCCTTGCTGTGCATGCCTCTAGCTTCATCTCTTATTCTTTCCTTCCTTTCCCATCATGCACAGTAAGCCAGGCAGGAGACTCGAACCAACTTCAGGGAACTCCAACACATGTTCTCTTTTGTGTTTCTCTCTATATATTTTAAACACTATTTGGAAATTTACCATAAAGTGCTTGAATAAATTGAAAATAACAGTATCATATATCATCCCAAAATATTAAAGAATGTACAGTGTAGGAGAAAAGGGATGAGTATGTTCTCCCCTATAAAATACAGACATACATACATATGTATATGCATTAACACATAGTTACATACATACATTCATGCATATCATTTCCATGAAGAGTCTGGAATTCTGAATCCCTATTAGTCACTCATTAAACTCTGCATACCACATTTTAGAATTTTCTAGGCTGTTTTTCACTTTTTATAAGCTCTTACTGGAAATCAGTTCCAAAGGCTTCTCCACTGTGTTCAGTATAGTCTCAGCAGTGATCTTCCTCTTGTTAACAATTTACTAATTCAGCTCCCCATCATCAAAATAAACTGCCTGGGCTAATTAATTTGTAAAGACAAATGATTTCTTTTTGTCCCACAAGAAGGCTGAAATCCATGCTCAATGCTTCTTAATTCATTGGGCCTGATAAGACAGAACGCTGTCATGGCAACTCAAAGCAGAACAAAACATGTCTCACATCATGGTTAGGATGCCAAGGACAGTGAAGAGAAAGTTTGGGTCCTACAGTCTCCTCTGAGGACATCCCCACAATGGGCTAATGATCTCTCAGTTGCCATGTATGCATCAGTTCTTAAAATTTCCACCTCTTCCAAGCACCATGCTGAGAAACAAACCTTTATCACATGGATCTTTGGAGACTTCATGATCCAGATTGTAACATATTCATTATAACTTATTTCAAATATTTGCTTTGCTTAATGTCCATTTCACTAATTATATTCAACCCATAAATTAACAAGACTTGTAGTTTAATATGTAATACTTAAAAGATAATTTATTAAAACATTTTAATATAAAGTAAAATTTTGGTCACTTTTATAATCTTAAACTATACTTTGTCACCTTAATATTTATATAATTCTAGAAAAATGTAGACAATGAAGCAGAAATTATAAGATCAAAATCCATAAAATTATTGCATAATATAAAATGAAAATCATCTTGATGTTTGTTAATTTGCTGAAACTAATATTCCTTTATACAATTGTTATGAGAAATGATTGTTATTGAAGACCAACACTCCCCTACATTTTTTCTGTTTGAGTAACAATGATTTTCCCTATTCAATAAAATATAATGTACACTAGAAATAAGACAAATCTGTTATTTGTCAGCTTTCACTTGACCAAAAGCAATATACTTAGATTACTCTGCAATTCTAAGTTATTGTCATTGAAATGGTTGCGTGAACATGATTGATTAAATTTTTATCATTGTTATATAAAAGTAGAATTCTGGACACCTAAACACATTCCTTGTTTAATAAAACTTGAAGATATAAGATTTTTAAATAAAGATTGAAATGGTAATTATATGAGAATTAGATTAGAATTATAAAACATAGGCCAGTGTTTAAAATTAAGAAAATACAGTGCAGGCCAACAAGATGAATAGACAACCCTGTTAATGATACGCAACTCAAATCAATAAAATATTTAAAATAAGAATATATCCTAGATTTGATTATTTTTCTCACTTTTCATGGGCCTTTTCCAAGAAAAATCTTTTCAATGATAAAAAAACATGAAAAGTAAATCCTTTCTATCAAAACATGAAAATATAGAGTAGGACTGTTTCCAGGAATATGATCATATTTTCATAACTCATTCATCTACTGAATCAGAAAATAAAAACAATTGTTATTTAGGATTTATAGGGTTTGTTTTTAGACAAAATAGAATAAAATGTTAACATTAATAACAAAACTACTATGAAGTTATTAAATTTCTTGATGTTCTGAAGCTTTCAGAGCAGGGTCAGGAAGGGTTGTGAAGTATTTTCTGCCCATTGTGTTCCCGTCCTAAGGAACCAATGCCAGGTTTTGGTGTGTAATATCCTTTTCCTTCAGCTCAGACAAGCACAAAGAGATCTCTGTGCAAATCTCATGATAACACCACAAATTGTAATCCAGAATTAAGAATGTGAAAAACATGACAAATGATTTCAAGAAATTCCTAATTTTGTTTTCCAAGTTCTAGCATGGATGACGGAAGGAATAATATTTTTACTTACTATGTAGTATCTTAATTTGTTTAAAAAAACTATAATAGAAATGTATTTTTTGAATTAGCTGAAAACATAATTGAAGTAATGTTTAGCCTTCACAGTTTAACAGTCTCTGTTAGAAAATCCTCAAGTCATCTGAGGGTGGGAACAAGTCACCACATTTTATCTTCTTCTCTTATTATCCCATTGCTTTTGGCCCTTTGCTAATTTTTTGCCTCAAGATAAATTTATTGCCAGCTCCAGAATAATCCAAACCTGCCGCTTATGATCCTTTTGCACATGACAGTTTGCAGCAGTGAACTGAAAGTGGATGGCTAATCTAGTATATGGCTAGCATCGAACCACACTTCCCATTCTTATGGTTTCTATGCATCTCTTCTATTCCCAGAGCACAGAAAGATTAAGTTTGTAATCAAACAACAACTTTAACAGCTGCAGAATTTGATCTTTGAAAAAAAGATAGTTCATCTATTGTAGAAGATTCTGTGAGTGCTAATGTAATTTTTGAAGTTGTACAGAATTTGTTGATTTTATATTATAATGATTAATAATAATATTGCAGATGACACTGAAATTGTCACTGATTTTGAATGTCATTATTTATGCAGCGAATTTGATGTACAGCGCAGTGTCCTCACCTTGTCACAAGGTGCATGCCCCCAGTGCAGTTCTAGTGAGGTGTGTAGTTGACATTCATGTATGCATCTGTCTGCTTTAGTCAGTGCTCTCAGCCACCACACTGAATAAGTGACATATGAAGACAAGCAGCAATTCCCAAGCATGCTATGCCCTCACCATTAAGCAAATTGAGCCAGGTTTTATAGAATGTACACTGTGCTGGAGACCAGCAGAACTCCTTGCTTTTGTTCTATCAGGTTAATCTTCCATACTCTGTGCCCAAGGCCAGGTTCTCTGGAGACAGATTCATAGAAAGAGATTTTTTATGCAGGACATAGAGAGATGGAATACAGGACGTGTATAAGGACGTGCTTTTAGCAACAATAAGTATGAAAAGTGTGGGCAATAGGATGAAACAGAAAAAACTGTTAGTTAAAATCTGATGTATTTACAAACATACTTCAGCCAGTTCCACTGGGAACCTAGCACTTGAAAGGACTTTCACAATTGCCTCTATGGAGCTGTGAGACAGTTTCATAATTATCCATCATTCTGTTGACCCAAGGTTGCATATTTGAGTGAAGTTGCTTTCTCCAAGAAAGGGCCATTTCCAGAGTAAGAAATGACTGTCTGTCCATGGCAATAGTGTAAGAATAAGTGGAACAGCCCTCAAGAGAGGATTTAGAAAACTCCTGCAGCCTCTAATACATTTGCCAAAAGAAGAGTTAGAAATACATTCTCTTTCACAAAATGCATTCCCAGAATTCAATATACTGTACATGAGAACATGGATTGTATTAAATAGTCAATGATATATTCAAAACCAAGTAGTTAAGTTATTAAGTAAACTGTAAATTGTGCTATTAAATATTCATCTCATTTTCTATACATAGCTTGGTGTTATGTTAATTGGTATCTTGCATGCATCATATAACTTCAGTATATTAAATTCTATTCTTTTGTATAATGTAAGAATTCAATTTTGTTGAATATTTAAATATTTGCAACTGAGTGTGGTGATGCATTTCTGAAATTCCAACAATTGAGAGGCTGAGGCTGGAGGACTTCTGTGAGTCTGAGACCAGTGGGGTTACAAAATGAGTTCAAGGCCAGCCAATAGCTGCATAGTGAACCCTGTCTCAAAAAAAAAAAAAAATATATATATATATATATATATATATATATATATATATAATTTGCAAGTTCAGAAAGAAAAGTATTAGTATTTCCTCACATTCTCAGTTTAGAATAAACAAATATTCAAAATTTACAATGAATTCACTAATGTAATGTTAGCTGCACATTTTTCAGAGTGCCATGGAAGCCACTCCAATATTGCAGAATATTGAAACATTTGCAATATGATGACCAATTGTTTAGCACTCTGAAATGTATCTCATTTATCAAATACTTATATGTTGATATTAAATGGGGTTGAAAGTTAAAGTAAACCTGGAAGCACAGTTAGTCATTGGTATGGTTATAAGTCAATTGTTAAAATTTATATCTAAAGGTCAACATTTTGAGTAAAAAGGCCAAGACTTTTCAAAGAATACTTTTCCCAAGTTTCACACTTTCATGATTAGGTTTTATAAGATTGGACAACTTTTAATACTCAGTTCTACCTTTCCCACATTTTGTTTATAAACTAAATGTGTTTCTTATAAATGTATCTCAAGCTCCCATAAAACTTATTTCTAAAGAAACCAAAATACAGCAATTCACACACACTCACATACACACACACACACACACACACACACACACACACACACATACACACACACACACATATCTATATGTACTATGGTGGTGGGGGCGGAACATAGGAGAGATCTGAGAGGGAAAGGAGAAGGAGAAAGACAAAAAAAAAAAAGGAAAACAAAGACTAGTAATCTAGTAGTTATATCTAGCTATCTAGGTTGAATGAAAGATATTGTTTTAGTTAAATTTTTACTCATTACTGAGATAAGATACTTGATGCCCAAAGTTAGAGAAGGAAAGGTTTATTTCTTACAGTTCTTGGAGGTTTCAGTCAGTACTCAGTTGGCTTTAAGGCAGGGTGGCATGGCAGGACCTCAATTCATAGCAGCTGCAAACAGCAAGGCTCTAACTGGTAAGAGAGAGAAACACACCTTCTTCCTGCCATTACATCACATCCTAACTCTACTCCTAAGTGGGTGTAGCACTTACACCACCAATCTGAGCACTAAACAATTAAGCAATTACAAACCCATTACTGCATGAGGTTTGGGGGTCACTAACATAAACCATGACAGATATGTTGGACAAAGTATCAATATGGTCTTCTATCTTTCTGCCTGGGTGCAGATATCCTGTATTGATCCCCTTATTCCTTGTGAGAATGGCAGAATGCACCCATGTGATGGAATATCATTGCCAAGATTAGACCTCTTATCAGTTGATCTACATTATTTAAGCCTGCAAGCCTTATCTAATCAGATAATTTGTTAAAATGGACATGATCTAGGTGGAAAGAAGATTTGAAAGCCTTGTGGAGGTGTTTCACACTAAGAATACGTGAGTGGCTTCCCGGAATGGAGAATAGGACACAGCAGATACCCATCCGGGTCTGCAGCCTCAAAAAATAAATTCTTCTGAAAAAACACAGAGTGGCTCTTTTCCTGGTCGAGGCTCCAGATTTGAATTCCTTCAAGTGACACACTGATTTTAGCCCATGACTGTTCTGTAATTCTTTATGAAATTGTCAGTCAGATGGAGCCACAAAAAAACTGAAAGGAAGTGTACACAGAGTTTCCTATACCCATAGTTCCCAGAAACAGAAGAAGAACAAGCCAGGTGGATGAAAACAGATGGCAAGATGGTCAGGAGGCAGCAGACAAGAGAGAAATGTTCAGGTCACTGCCTTCCTCAGGACTTCTGAAGGAAGGTGGAAGTTTGATAACAAGGGAAGGCTTTGGTCTGTGGAGAGAAGTCTCCAGCGGGCTGATTCTCAGCCCGCAGTGTCTGAAAGGACGATTGATTCCTGGGGTGTATGAGACAGTTGAGCAGGTATGACTTTGCACTGGTTACTCAGCATGCCTCCCTTTTCTGTTATCTGTAAGAATTTACGAGCATAGGAGAGATAGTGCCTTCCTAGCTGGAAAGGATTTGAAGACATTAGAACATGATCATATGTAGAACATGTTTAATTATTTATAATTTGCAGTTCCTTAGCAGAGGACTCAGTTAAAATACACCATATGTGTGATCACAGAAGCTTCATGAACCACCCCAGAGGACACTAGGGCCTTTGGCAATGTCATCTGAAGTGCCCCTGTAGAAGTTTCACTTTCCTAACAAGGATGTGGTAAGTGTTGTATGTAAAGACTGCCTCAGGGGCACAGGGAGCTGGGCAAACTAGTGGTTTCTATGAAAGCTGCCTTCCTGCCTATCTGCTTAACCAGTGTTTCCTTAAGAGTACAAATCATGAAATGGAAGTAGGAGACTAACAATGTCAGTGCTGTGTAGTTTAATCCACAAAACCCCTCCTTGCAGTCACGGAATGAGCCGTAAGGTCCTGTAGAGTGCTATCACTCAGCGGGCTGCTGAGCTCTTGAGGTTCCTTCTCGTGATTGCCTGCCTGGCCTGCTACTCCCTGAATCTCAGTATTTTAGGAGTCTAGCTGGTCACCCCTGGACAATCTGAGCGCATTCTGCTGACTCTTCTGTCCAGTCCTTCAACATTGGACTTATCATTTCCTATCCCTTCCTGCAACACTTTAAAATCTCATCTGAAACAGGCTGAAACCTTTTCTTCAGTCTGTTTGCAACCTACTCTGACTGAGTATGCTCAAAACATTTTGATACAGTAAATTTTATTAAAATGTACTTATTTGGGAGGAATTTATTAATTAGAATATTGATCTTGTATTCTGAATTTATATATAAAATTAACTATAAATGCATTTAAAAGTGAAGAAACTGTCCTGAACTATAGTCAGCTCTTCAGTAAAAGTATTAATATTCATGGTAGAAAGTATTTTTAATCAATGAAATACCTTAAAATTTCACAAATTTTCCAGAAGGAATTAATTTCCATGTAAATGTAATACGAATGTATTAGAAAAAGACGTAATACACAAAAAGACTAAGTTCTGTATTCTGTCCTATCGAATCTCTTCCAGCAACCTATTGTGTCATTACGAAGTGTAAACATGATATTGCAATTTTCAATATTTGCAATTTCATTATTTTAAAATAAACCTCAGGGTGAAGGTTTGGAATGCAGTTGTTGGGAATATAACTGTGGAAGCATGGATTTTGTAGCACTGTATATTTTAACCGTCACCTTCTACCCTAGCTCTGGGTCTTTCGGCACAGCACTCAGTGGAGCTTGCACGACACCATCTTGTCTGGGTCCTCAGTGTTCCATCCTCTAGCATATTCCGTGTGTGCTTTGTCAACCATCTCTCACTAATTTGCCTTTAAAAAATCCTATTCATCTTTTAAAGACAAGTGAACTATTCTGCATCATGAACGTTTGTTGTTGGTTTTTAAGTTTGATTTATGAGAAATGTGAGTAAGTTATGGAGAGAACTCAAATGTTTTGTGAGTTATATGTTGGAAATGTTTATATGCTAGAATAAATTTAATTTATAAAGAGTGTTCTTGACTAAAGAATTAAGTTCTATTAAATGGTTGTTTCTCCCTAACAGAGTGTTCTGTATTTCTTTGGATGTTAAGAATCACGTGGTTTCTCTTAGATGTAAAAAATACACATAAAACAAAAGAAAAATAAGACAAACTAGAGAAAACAGGTATTGCAGTCCCATGTTGACATAGTATCTGAAATTGTCCGTTGACTTAATACAACCGTCCTACATGTTTTATATGTTGTTTGACAATGTGTGTATGTGTGTGTGTGTGTGTGTGTGTGTGTGTGTGTGTGTGTGTGTGTATAAGCTAATTAATCTTATAGAAAATGAATCGATCCTGGAAAAGAGCAGTAGATGGAAGGGGAAAATAGCATTGAAATGTATTATACACATATACCAATTCTCTTTAGTGAATATAATTATTATGCACTGTAAATGTATACTAATGAATACCCAAAAATAAAAGATTACAAGTGTAAAGTTTGAAAATATATATACCATGCAACTCAAAAGAGAGAGCTGGTATAATGATGTTTGTATCAGAATAAAGTAGAGTTTAAGGAAAACATTAATTTAGAGACTGAGAAACAAATTTTAAAATGCAAGGATCAATATATTAGTACTATATAGCTATAGTAAACATATAATAAAAAGCCTAAAGTACATGAAGCACAATTGGCAGAAATGAATAGAGGTATTTTCAATAATAGGAGTCTTCCATTATCCAGTTTGGCAAAGTGTTAAAACTGCTAGGCAGAAGATCAAAAGGAAATAAACATTTAGCAAAATCACATAAACAAAAGTAGCACTTGCCTCCAGAAATAAGTTTAGGAATATTTCTTCCTTTTTTATTTCATTGAAGAAGTTGAGGAGTAATTGCATTAGATTCCTAAGTTTCTTGTATAATTCAGTTGTATAACCATTAGAACATGGGCTTTTCTTTGTTGATAAGTATTTAATTACATTTTTAATTTTATTGACTAATGCTATTTAGAATTTTTATAACTTCTTGATCAAGCTTTGGCATTTATATGTACCTAGGAATCTGTACATTTTATCTTTCCATTTCATTAGAATAAAGTTTCTTGAAGTAGCTAATGATGATAATCTCAAATCTGCAGGTTCTGGTCTATTGTGACTTCACTCTTCATTTCTGATTGCATGAATTTAAGTCTTTCATTTTATTTAGATAAGGTTCCTAAGGGTTAGGACTAGGGTTAAGGTTAAATATTATTCATTATTTCAAAGGATCAACACTGACTCATTTTTTTCTTTGTATTGTTTTCTTAGTCACAAAGGAATTAATTCTGATCTGATCTTACAATTTCTTCCCTCCTATGATATTTCGGCTTGGCTTGCTCTTCTTTTTCTAGAAGTTTGAGATTCAACATGAGGTTGTTTGAGCTCATTCTGTCTTCCTGATATGGGTTTTCACCACTATTAAATATCCCTCTTAAGATTGCTTTCATTGTTTCCCAAAAATTCCAATAGAGTGTTTTGGCATTATCATTTATGTAAGTATAGCTGTAGATATATTTTATTTCTTCTTTTACTCCACCTGTGTCCCATTTATTGTTCAATAGGGCATTATTTACTTTTCATGTATTTATGGCTTTTTTGTGGCTTGTTTTGTCGTGAACTTTCAATTTCCTCATAATATGATCAGATAATATACATGAGATGATTTCAATTCCTTTGCATTTACTTACACATGTTCTATGGGTCTTTTTTGGAGAATGTTCCATGTGCAGCTGAGAAGAATGTGAACTCCAATGCTGTGGAGTGAAACACTGTAGATATTTGTTCACAGGTTTGGTTCAGTTCAGATATTTCTTGTTCACTGGAATAAAGACAGCCACTTTTATAAATGGTGCTGGAAAAACTGGCTTTGCACATGCTGAAGAGTAAAGCTAGACTCATGTCCATCAACATGCATTAAATTAAAATGAAAATAGGTCAAAGATCTAAACAATAAAACAGAAACACTAACTCTAGTGGAAGAGAAAGTAGGTAGCAATCTTGAAGACATAAGTTTAGGCAGAGGCTCCATGACCAAAACCCAGAGCACGGAGGAGACACTTCAAAGAATCAGCAAATGGGATCTCATTTCACTAAAAATCATTTTTAAATCAAAAGAAATCAACAACAGAGTGAAGATACAACCCACAAAGAATAAAAAAAAAATATGTCAGTTAACACTGAGATTTTATGTCACTCTTGATAATGGCTGTCACAAAGAAATTAACCAATAACAAAGGCAAGCAGGGTTGTGGAGAAAAGGGAACTCATTTTCACTCTTTGTGGAAATATAAGTTGTTACAATAACTGTGGAAATCAGAGTAGAGACTCCTCAAAACAGTAGAATTTAAGGTTCCATTTGATCTAACTATTCCTATTTTTATTTTCCTGAAATTTAAAAACATCATTTCACAGCAATATATATATATATATATATATATATATATATATATATATATACTCATATTTAATAGCACAATTTGTAAATGTAGAAACCTGGAAACAACCAAAATGTCCATCAACTGAGGAATGGATAAAACATATGTGGCCTTTTTGTACAATGTAATACTTCTTACCCATAAAGAGGATAAGTTTGAGACTTTTATAGGTAAATGAATACAATTAGAGATCATATTCATAAGTGAAATAAACCAGGCTCACATATGCTGGCATTGTATTGTCTCCTTGGTGTTAGAAACTGAAAGAATAAATAAGGCCCAAAATACATAATAGATACTGTGAAATGGGAAGAAATTGTTCAAAAGGAAAAAGGAGCTGGGATGGGGGAAAGGGTCATTGAAGGAAGGGAAAAACATAATGTAGGTTTGTTTTGCTACCAATTTTCCTTACTTCAGTGAAAAAAAAATGTTCATACTAATATCATTTGGTGAATTTTTATGCCCATATCTTGTACTCTAATTAACTACTTTAAAAATAACAGTACTCAATGCATTAACTGTTGCTATTCTATTATTCTGTTGTGATTTTTTTTTTACTTTTTTCCATAAAATAATGATTTTTTTTTAAAAAGCTACACAGAGATTTTTAACTAAAATTCTCAAAGCAAGGCAAGCTACTTTTGGACAGCTATTTCACCAAAGACATAAATTTACAAAAGCATTGAGAAGGTTTGGGAAGTAAAAGAAAATGAAAAAGTAACAAATGGATTATTTGAAAATTTAATTCAGTAAACAAATACAGAACCTGTTAAGGGCAAGGGGATATTCTCATAGATTAGTGATGATGAAACTTTTAGAGCTTTCTTTGACAGAATCAACCTGCTGCAGCACGAGTGCCTGAGGTCCTCCGCAGCTGGGATCCACCATGTGGCGGAACATAAAACCTCAGATGATTAAAAGTATACACTTCTGTACTCTGGCATGATTAAATTAGAAATCGATAATAGAATTTCTAAATTTACAAATATGTGCGAATCAATATTCTCTTAAGTAAGCAAAGAAATCAAAGAGGAAATTATATCAAAATTAAAATAATCTTTTCAGGAATGAGAATAAAATCAGAGTGTTAAGAAACAGACTCAAAACTATAGGTATTTACATTTTAAATAAGAGAAGACTTCAATAAGCTAATTGTCCAAATTATGAAGCTAGCAAAAAAGCTAATCCCAAAGTAAACTGGAAGAAAGCAGAAATGAAATAGAGATGAACATAGAATTTTTAAAAAGTCTGAGTAGATCTCTCTTCCTTTCTAGTCCTTAAATTATTAATATTTTGAATTTTTCATTTTAAAAGCATTCATGAGATATTTAACATTGTGCGTTTGATTTAATTCACTTGGCATGGTCTCAAAATCTATTTTCCTCCAAATGAATCTAATGTTTCCTTCTTTATGTCTGAGTAGTACTCTATTTTATATCTGCTATATATCATGATATATATTATACTATAACATATACATGTATATTTGTATGTAAATATTTTATTTTATATATGTTTTGTACATATTACATATATTTTTATTTTACTATATACTTTTTCCATTCATCTGTTGATGGACATATAAACTGTTTCCACATTTAGCTACTGTGATTTATGCTTAGTACAGACATGTAAGTCGCATAAAATATAAGAGTGTATATATATCCCTGAAATATGACAAGAAAGATAGGCAGAAAGATATAGTTGGATCGAATGAGTCTTCTGTTTTGAGCTTTTGAGAAATCTCCGTACTGATTCCCTTAATGGTTGTACTATTTCACCTTAAACCATCATTGTAGAAGGACTCCTTCTGCAAAGAATTGTTGTTTGTGCAGATGGGAAGGCATCTGTGGAAAGGGAAGAGGCAAAGTGGGGCAAGTATAAAACTTGGGAAGTACACATAGTAATTCATAAGGATGATCACCATGTTTGTATACCACAATGAATAAAAATTTTAAAGCATCTGTATTAAAAACAGAGAGCACAGATGCAATATGAAACAATGGCCTTGTTCTTTGAAACAAAGAATCTGACAAAATTTAGCTAGACCAAACAAGGAAAAGATAACATCTAAATTATTAAAAGTGCTATTAAAACATAGGACAGCATTACTGACCTTAAAATTATGAAAAATTACATCATAATCCTATGAATGGTTTCTTGATCAAAGATGACATAGCCTGAATAAAAGGAAAAACATTCTTCAAAACCATTCAGCATCAAAACTGCTTCAACAAAATCTAGAAGCTCAGTTCTATTCCATAAGTATGCACATACATCCTTACATCAGAACTGTGATTTTTCTGAGAAGACATGCTTAAAATAAGAAGCGTGGATGCCCTGAATAGTACCTCAGCCATGTTCAGTGACACGGAGGTTCCGAGCTCCTCCAACTATAAGAAGAGACCAGTACATGTCAGGAAGCCAGAGTGACAAGTTTCTCCGGGACATTAGCACACATCTTCCCCTCCGGAGCCAGGAAGCAATGCTCAGTATAAGGAGCAGAGCTCCCCCAAAGTGAACCACAGCCAGTCTCACAAATAAGGTCCCGAGCTCCTCCGATGAAATAATTAAATGGTAAAATTTACATCATGTTTTGTTTGGTAGAAAATGCAATATAGTTCAGAAATTGTACTATGAAATTTTCATTTGAAAAATAATTATGACATTATTGTGAGATAATTAAATATTAAATCATGTATTATTTTACCCACATGTGTACTTAGTAACCTAATAAACATATATGACATCATTTTTAAGAACTATACTAAATGTATGTAAGCGTGCATGCATATATATACATCTTATATATATCACCATGATTTTTTTAAAAAAAATCAAGCTTAGATTTACTAGATTTACATTTTTATAATAAAATTAATTCACAGCATAGGCAAGTTACAGAACATACATATGTTGTTATGTTATCAAAACTTAAACTATGAAATAAGAAACAAAGTAAAGAGTACTAATTGTTATCTCTTTCCTCAGAATACGTGGATGTACTTTAGTACTATTGTTTACCAAACTTATATTTTTAATAATATTTTACTTTTTCTTATTGTAAGCTAAAAATCTACTTGTAGATGTTCAGAATCACACATATTGGTACAGATTGTTATATTGGATAAATTGTTGTTGCCCTTGAATAACATATTGTGCACAATGAATCAATCAGTGTTATAATGATAAAAGTTCTAGAATGTTTGATGGAAGCTAAAATAAGCACAGTCATTCTAATAGCTCTGCATTTGTAGACCTGTTTTTAGAAATTTTGTTTATTCATCCCGGGCTGGTGGGACAGCATAGACTGAAAGACTTAACTGAAATTATTCATTTTTTGAAAGTGCAAGTCCAGACCAGGAGCCAGAAGAGTCGATCTCCAGTGTGAGTTGCCTCTCCAGGTTGCAAATGGTGTCTTCTGATTTTTAACAGGATGAGAAGAAAGTAGGAGCAATCTGTTTTCTTTCACTTGTTATAATTCCACTGATGTCAGAGAGGATTCCAATTCAATCTAATTATAATAACTTCTCAAAAGCCCGTTTCCAAATACCATCATACTAGGCAAAAGTCACAGTGAATAAATTTGGGAGTAATACCAGCATTTAGTCCACAATGATGCTGTTCCCTATGACTCCTTTTTTTTTAAAAACATAAGGGGTATTTTTTTTTTTCTGTTTGAACTCATATAAAATCTTTTATATAATAATTCATCCAATAAAAGTAGTAGCGTTTATGACTCATTTTAAAAGATTAACTGTGGTTTGATATTGATAAGCCAACACTAGCCTAAAGGACAGATTTTATTAGTTCATTAAATATAATGGATTTTGGAAAGCAGTAGCCACGCCTGGGCTTCACACTGTCACTGTGATTCCTGTGATGACAGAGATCCATGATCTCTTTGCTGTGTAGCCTACTAGAATGTCACAAATGGTGATGGTGTTGTGTGCCAGGCAAATAGTTCTAAGTATCATCAGTGTACTCATCTAAAGCAGTTATTTTGTAGTTTGTGAGGATCTAAAGCACTTGTTACACTGGAATCGGGAAAACTTGCAAAGAATGTAGATCTAATTTAGTGTAGAAAATGTGACTTTGGAACACAGATGAGTATAGTTCCCATCAGGAGATGAAGACACTGTGTCAATTAGACATACTAAATGTCTCCTATTATTAATTGAAATGATCATTAAAAATTCATATGTAAAAGAGAACAGCATTTGATAGTCACAAACATTATATATATAAATTATTCACAATATATTTTTATAATCTGCAGTGCAATAATTTCAGTGACTGAGTAGATTGAAAAGGGCAACCATTTACTGTTCCCTTTGTCCATAAGAATTTTCATTAAATTTCATGTTGCCTGCTATTCTGATTCTGACCTCACTTATTTAAATTGACTGCATCCAAAATTATTTCAGCAAATGTTACCTAAGCAGACTTGAAGAGAATGCAGGTGACTCAGCAATCTTCTTCATCACATAATTATTGTAATGAGATTATGCCTCTTTTATTTTGATGTTCCTTGACAAACTTGTGAGATAAAGTTAAATTTCCTGAAGCTTCATACCTATTCTAGATCAATCAAAAGTAAAAGAAGATCTCTACTTGTTGATAAAATGAGGCAAGATCAACAGCCCGACTGTACATGGTGACCATGCAGATACTCACATAAACTTTGCTGAAGTGAATTAAACCCAGTTCATATCAAGTGGATCTTTGCAAACTCATGAACCAGATGTCTACTTATTGTTATTTATCATTGAATTTAGTAGTTGCTTGCTATGCATAATTATTATGGCAACAGATAAATGGTGCATCTCACAGTTATTTATTTTACTTTACACATGCAGAGACATCCAATAAATTTGTATTTGTTAATATAATTCTAGCTTACCAAGAAAAAAAATCTCACAAATCTGCATGCCATGTGTTCTGGGAGTTCATAACCATAGAGTGAAATAAAATTTTAAATTATTTATTGTTTAGAGCATTTATGAAGAGGAAAAATCTATACCATATTACCTTATCAAGCAACAATACAGCTTTCACAAGTTTCTGATCTATCAAATGACTGTCTGTTTGCCATATAAGTCATAATTTACCTTGATTATATTTAAACACTTCTAAACCATTATGATATATATCACACTGGCCTTTTGAAACAAAAATGTAAACTCTTTATATTCTACATACTTTTCCATATACCACTGAAAAGAAATTGCAAATTCAACAGTGAAATAAGAGGAGAGGAAAAGAGCTTGCAATTTTGGTTATGTTTATTAGGTTCAAGATATCTTGTACATATGCCACTTCTACAATCTTGTGCAAGTGACTGGAGTAGGACATCAAACCTGACTGGAAATATTATACAACTGCTCCAACCATATCTCCAAATTTTATTATAGTTGCAAAGCCTTCTAAACCACATGGTCACGTGGAGGGTTGACCTCATTTCTCTGATACCAAAATCTGTCCCACTCACTTTGCTGTAGCTGGGGTAAAATCCTTGACACCCACAACTTAAAGGAAAAGAGGTTAATTTTGACTCACAAATTCTTTCTGAGATTGACAGGCTCCAGGGAAAAATATCATGTCAGAGGAACATCATGGAGGAAATGATGTATAATCCATGGAGCAGAGAAAGAAGGAATGAGCCAGCAGGCGGATGATACTCTTCTAAGCCATATTTCCAATGATCTGGCTCCCACCTGGACCATTTCTGAACAGCACACTCAGGTACTCTAGTTACCAAAGGACCTGCCTGCTGTTTAGTGTAGCACTGCCTCAGTCCAAGCACCTTACACATGCATAAACATTTTGGAGGACAATTTAGATATAAACCATAATAAGTATGCTATATTTTAAAATAAGCATGATAAATATATTATTTAATATCTAAACATCTGAAATGTATATGTAGTATCATTTGTTTCAATTTTAGCATCATACATAGGAATAATGTATTTGCTAAGTTAATGACGCATTATTACAGGACTCTCTTAATCCTCCTTAAATTTATTAAATATGAATTTAAATGGAAAATTTAAATTGTTTTAAAATTTTGACCAATCTAGATATTATAAAAATGTTAATTTTTAAGAAAGTTCTCAAATCATTTATAAATTTCACATTATATTGTGGTTTAGAATTATCTGTAAGTACAACATTCCCACCTTAAATTGTTTGATTAATGAAACCAGTCACTCAAAATCAAAGACACATATTGAGTTTGTAGATTATACACTGTCAAGAATTTTTACTAAAGAGCAGCCAGACTAAATAACAAATAGAAATACATGCAAGTGCATTTTTGTCTAAAACTTGAAGAAGAATTAGAACTATTCTTTGATATTTTAACATGTAAAAGAAGCAGTGGTGTTATACGATTTACTGGAATGATGACCATTTGGAAGCACTCGAATGTAATATAAGACAGATACAGTAGCTCATGACTATAATTACAGTTCTCAGGTGGACAAGGCAAGAAGACCATGAGCTCAATGTGTGCCGGGAATACAGCGAAGGATGCTATCTCAAAAATCAAAACCAAAACCAAACAGTGAAACAAACTCAGATTTTGATATAGCCATGCTCTGCAGGTATAGTTATAGGCATCCTGCAGCTAACATTGTACCTTGTATGACTTATCTGGAAAGACGTAGGGAAACTTGATGAATAATAATGCAGTTAGCATACGACACAAGAAGTGGTGCCCCTGTGCTATTCTCTGTGGCCTTGACAGAACTATAAATGAAAAAGCTCTGCCAACGCCTTCTAAAATCTGCTAGACTTGCCCAGTATAAAAAGACAACCATTTCTAATATTCAAACTTGAATGTCTCACAGAAAGCATGCCATCTACTAACATTAATCAGCATGACAAATACTATTTTATGTAAATTAGCATCTTATCAGTTCAAAAGTGAAAATCCATTCTGTCACATGAAATACTATTGTAAAGCATATAAAATTGAAATTTTTGAAAATGTAGTCCGAAAATATCCAAGGACACAGTGGTTAAGAGCTGTGGAAATATATGCAAATCAAGCATAACTAATAAAGTTTAAAAAATCTAGTAAGATATCAAAATGCTTTTCTGTAACAACTGAACATAATTTGGAAATTGAAAAGCATAATCTTTTGAAACTAGTAGCCCTTTTTAAAATCATTTAAAATCCAATTTTAATACTCTAGGAATTTTCAACCTAGATTTCCTTACACTATTCCTTTTAAATAACTATTGATTATTTAGAAAGCCAACAATTAGCATTTCTACACCCTCTTGTCAAATTTAGAATAGTGATAAATGAATAACACTCGATGGCGGGGAAGTCAAGCAGGGTGATGTCTTCTACTGGTGAATCTAGAAAGAAGTGCCTCGAACACACAGGAGAAATGCAGAAAATTGTTCATGCAAAATTCATGCATTTGGCAGGTTATTCTTCTGCTATGATGAAAAATGAATATAAGCAATTGAAAAAATATGATTGGTTTTCTTTGCCTGTGTTTTGCTTTGACTGTGATTTATATATTTATTGATACAATTTCGAAGAATTGCAGATTGATACAGGATATTACTGTGAAATATATACCAAGTCTTCTTCTTCTTCTTCTTCTTCTTCTTCTTCTTCTTCTTCTTCTTCTTCTTCTTCTTCTTCTTCTTCTTCTTCTTCTCTCTCTCTCTCTCTCTCTCTCTCTCTCTCTCTCTCTCTCTCTCTCGTTCTCTTGAGACAGTGTTTATTAAGTAACAGGTGTGGCTAACCAGACTGCTGAGATCATGGATATGAACCATGGCACACATTTCATTTTGTCAGTTATATAGAAAGATTTACTGTGAAAAATAAATTGCAGCAAATTATAATGCATATAAATTAACTCTTGAAACATTAATGTTAGTTCCTCTCTTTGCATTTCCAATGTATCAAATCTCTTAATAATAATATAATCTCAGATAATATAATAGATTATCAATTAGATCTCTTTGTCCTTTTTTTCCCTCTTTTCTTTCTTACTTCATTACATCATTACTTATTTTCAAGGAAAACTTACCAACATTCATTTATAAAACACCCATATAAAATGCACTTATAAAACACTCCATTTATTTGTTCATCCAAACAAAAAATGTCAAAATATTTAGGATTTTATTTCGAGTTTGATTTTTGCTTTTAATAGAAGTCTATTTTCTTACTGTAACAAAATACCCAAATTAATAAATTTAAAACAAGGAAGCTTTAGCTTGGCTCATAGTTTTAGAAGATTCAGTTAATGGATTCATTCAGTCAATGAATTGCTTCTGGGTGAAGATTCATGGCAAGAATTTATACCACACCAAACCCATCAACCTTCCAGCCCAGATATGACGGAGTTAGAGGCAAAGGAGATGCTTAGGTCCCATGTTCCCTTCAGGGATTAGAAGATCTTCCACTCCCCTGGACATCATAATGATTTCACTAATATTCAAGAACACAAACTTGGAACTGAACCTTTAAAACTCAGCTTTTGGGAACATATAAGACATAAACGATAGCAATCTTCTATTTCTAATGTATTTTATTGATGTAAAAACCTGAGGACTATGAAAATTTAAGAGATAATCTACTATTATATAAGTAAAAATTATTTTTCAAATCCTATCTCAGTTTCCTGACCTAAAATTCACTTTTATAGGGAACTAAACATCAAAGAGTCGATCTAACCTGAAAAGTAACTTCATGTAATTCAACTACAGTTTATTATAGTGGTTGTATTGCAGACATTCGCCTAAGACATAATATCTAAATCTGACCCTATTTTACACGAGAAGTGTCTGCGATATTATCATAGGTCAACTGAATGTACACGTGTCTTATAATAATTCCTATGGTAAAGCACTTTTAAATGATATCAGATATCCTTTGTAATGTTACACAGTGATGAATTTTTTCCTCGTATTTAAAAAAATGGTTCATTATTCATCATTCAATTGACTTTCTCTCTCTTTCTCCAGTTGTTACACATTCTCTTACACATATCATACGTATACACACAATTTGTCTTCTTAGAAACAGTTTACAGACAGACTTTAGTGTGCATAATAATCACGCAGCAGGTTTGTTAAATCACAGATTACTGGACCCTCCCCAAATACGCCAGTTATGCAAGTCTGGAATAAACCCCCACACATACATGTTTAACAATATCCCCAAGAGACTTTCCCTGGTAGCATGCCTCACCTTCAGAGCTACTTCTAAAGAGGAATGAAATTATTGCATCATTACTAATGAAACCCGTAGTGCTTGGAAATTAGGGTTTGGGAGTATGAATTGTAGAATTTTCTGATATCTGTTTCAAGGTACTCATGTGATAGTATTTCACATGCATTTAAGAAGAAATACATGTGATGTGAGCTGATATTAACCAAGTCCAGTTACAGAAAAGACAAAAAGCAAAACTTCTGATCCTGTTTGGTAGGTGAGAAGGAAATTGATGGCCAGGTGGTAGAATTGCTTAGAAAAACACAATAAAACATTACACTTTGAAAATGAGGGTTGGTCTTGGTCTATCTATTACTGAGAGGTAGCTTAACAGGAAACAGAAATCATTAAAATAAGCACGCACATGCCTTGATTATATATATATATATATATATATATATATATATATATATATATATATTCTCTTTTCCTTCTCTTTATCATGAAAGCACAGTACATGCACTTGAATACCACTTCCTGAAAACTAGAAATGTAATGTGTATCTCACTTCTGAGTGTATGTTACTAGATTTTAACTGAGAATAAATAATAATGTTATTACCAAATGTGTTTTAAGACATTGTGGTGAATGTATACATTTCATTTCACAAAAGATTAGTCATAGTTTAAATGTCGATTTTAACTGATGATGTGTAGAAAACTCAAAAATAATATTAGTCTCTTTTATTAAACAAAGGAATAATTTTGTAAAGAAAATATTTAACATTTTGAAGCTATTACTAGTGACCAAGAACAGAGTTTAGGAAATGCTTTTACAGGAAATTAGTTTTATAGGCCATAGGACTAGATATGGCTATGAAATACACTGCAGTCAATAGCAAATCTATTACTGCTGATAATTAGAAATAGACTATTTCTGGGTTTAATATTGCTTTGATTGATTAGCAGACTAAAAAAATGCTAATGAAAGACAGTTAGGCAGATTAATTCACCATTTTTAAAATTTTTAAAATTGATTTATGCATTAAATTGTATGCTGTTATCTAGAACAATGTTAACTCAGCAATTAGTTCTCTAAGTATAAACAAGTATTACTTCCCTGCTATTTTCAAGGTTGTTTTTACTTCTTCCTATCAAATTTTTTTTCAAAAGACTGACAACATATGCATATGTGTGTGTGTGTGTGTGTGTGTGTGTGTGTGTGTGTGTGTATATGTATGTATATGTTTGCATGTGTGTCTTTGAGGCAGTGTTTCACTATGATGTTCAGGCTAGCCTTGAACTTCATAGTTCCCACTTTGTGACCCAGCCGGGCCTTAAATTAAGAGTGAGTGAGTTCTTCTTTAGCCTCCCCAGTTCAGGGGTGTTGCTACCACACCTGATATATACGTATATACTTATAAAATATCCATATTTCCTAGTAGCGTGATCTTTATTTATAAAATCTAGCTTCCTTTTGGCTTTGGATTCTATATTTCCTTTATAAAACTTATTACAGCAATTGTTTTTTTCTCTCACACACTATCAGCTTTTCATTCTTTATCAAATTTTTCCCATTAGCATATAATTAGGTTCTCAAACTCATAATTTAAAGGAACATAAAAATATTTGCATGTAATATTTTCCAAACTAAGCCCATATCTATTTCTCTCAATGATAAGCTCGTTATTGATTTCCTTTCACAGCAAAAATTTTTGTATATTATAGCTAACATATTCCCTCTAGAATTATTAGTATTAATCATTAATCAGTAAATACTGCAGATTATTTTGAACTTAGACTCTAAACCATTTGTTTGTTCAGTATGTAATCCACACCCAAATTTTATTTTGAGTGGTTTTGACAATATTGAACAATGAAGATACTATATTTTATTATCACTAAAATACCAAACAATGTACAAAAATAATACACTATAACTAAAGAGACTTACATTCTAGCAAGCACCTTCTAGATCAACTGACATTGCCAATCACTTGATAGCTTCCATTCATCATTCTGAGTTCATCTCCAATTCTTTTCTTTCTAATAATAATTTCAAGAGTAAAATTACTGCCTATTTCAGTGACTCTGATTCTTTTTTAAGTTATCTGCGTGTTCCTGGTTGGTCAGCTCTTTTCAAAAGTGCTGCTGTTAAGACTCATGCTTGCGTAAAACCTATAAACGGTTTTTGAGGTGATCTTTTGACACTTGATGAAATGAAGAAATACTTTAAAGGAAAATAAACCTCTACAGTACCCAGTGCTGATTCTGGAGTGTCATGATGCGAAATCCAGCAATATTATTCTTTGTTCAGAATGATTTCAGTCTTTGGTTTGTTTAATCTCAATATAAATGAAGATATGGATAAATGCTTGTATGTTTAAGTGTATAGGATTGATAACCATATTACTAAATTTTTATTAGATAGTGGAGCAGAACTATTTGTAGCCTCCCTGTCTGAATTCCCATTTATATGTTCCACTTTTGTATCTTGAACAATTATTTGTAAGAGGACAATATGTAAACATCACCTAGTGATTTATTACTGTTTATTTTTTCCTTTGAAAATATGTACTATATCTACCCATTTCCTGTTTTCTTTAGTATTTCTTTATAATTTAAAAAAAAAATTTAAAAAATGTGCTCCTGTCTACACTGAGGGCAGCAACACACTGCAGCCATGGCTTGGCTTATGCTTTGTATGATATTTTGCTTCTCATTTCTAGTGCAAACAACATCCACTCTTGTGATATTTTAAAGACCAAATTCATAAGCATTTCTACAGAACATTCAGACTGCTCCAAATATAGTTCATGAATATAATAGTGGAGAGCCTTGAACACAATACTGTGTATGCAGCTTATCAAAGAAATACCATTCTTGAATGTCAGACTGCTCATCTAGTTTGATGGTGCCACTCTAAAGAAATATATTTATCCAGGGGGGAATCTCACTTGTTTCTATGAATTTCCAATACTTGTTTTTCATATATTAAATGCACAAAGAATAATCACTAAAGTTCAAAACTCAATGGTATTTTGTAAGTAGTGGGGTGATCTTCTTACATTATGTAACACCACCACGAGGCACATAGCTGACCCTGAGTTATTTTCTACGGATTTTCCACTCAGGATAATAGTCATGCTTCCTTCTCAGGCATACAGACATCTGCTTGACCTAAGCTTTCATAGCGTTCCAGCTAATCGCATGATGACTTAACACTTTGTTGTTTTCTAGTCTTTAGTTAAGTGTATGCATTTCTAGGACAGGAAGCCTTGCAGAGACTTGAGGTTCATTTTTCTGGCCAAATATCATTCTGGGGGTTTTACCTTACATATCTTTTCTTCTGTAAGCTTTTGGTGATAATTTTCAGCAGCTTGTGACAAATTTACATTTTTCACTTCTCTGTGCATTTGCACTTGGGTTCGTGTTCAGGCCCTACTACTTCCCAATTTCGTGTTAGGGAATGTGAGAGCTTATTTACTGCTGTTAACACCATTAAGTAGTGCACATAGCAATTGTTAGGCACATAAAATTTTTTTTATAAATATTTATCAAGTGCATAATATACTGAATGAAAACATTAAGAGATAGTGTCATGTAAACTCTAAGCATCATTTTCCTCTGTTAATTAATTATGAGTTGATTACATCCTTAGTGTTATGATTTCGATGAATCCATCAAGAAAGCATGTGTTGGGATTAACCTTCAGTGCAGTGATGCTGGGAGGTGGGGTCCAATGAGCCATGACAATAGCAGTGGGTGAGCAGACTAATGCTGTATAGCAGATGTGGATTAACTTGTGGGAGTAGGTTCAAGGAAGAGAAGGAGTTTAAATCCCACTTAGAATCTCTCTCTCTGTCTCTCTCTGTCTTTATCTCTGTCTGTGTCTCTCTTCCTCCCTTTTTTATATCCTCCTCTTCCTGTTCCTCTTTTTTCCTCCACTTCTTCCCCTTTCTCGGTGTCCTCCTCTTCTTCTTTCTCCCTCTCTTCCTCCATTTCCTCTTCCTTCTGTTCCTCCTATTTCTCTTTCACCTATTCATCCTCCTCTTCTTCCTTTCTTCCTCTTCATCCCCCTTCTTCTTGGCTCCTTGTTTACTGCCATATGACCACACAGACAGAAGGCCTTGCGTGAATGACACCCTCTCAAGTTTAGTGCTCTCAGCTCCAGAATTATGAATTACCGAGCCTGTGTTGTAGAGACACAAAACAGACTTAGGTATCATGGAATACTTTTAGAGCTTTTTAAAGTAATATATTACTTTAAAATTTTATTGTAAAATTTTTACAGTTTGTTTGTTGGTGTTTTAAAAATTAAGCAGTAGCCACATAAGGAAAAATATGTATCTTACTGAAAATTAGCTGAGATATGTTGACTATTCAAAGTAGACTCTTTTGAAGACTGAGATATCCAGGTCACATTTTCTGAAAAATACATGAAATATTAAATAATGTATCTATATAAAGAATCCATTTAAATGAAACTGTTAGATAGATGGCTTTAAAATCTTGCTATGGCAACTCTGAACAATTTCGAAGAAAACAATAAAACACTTTATTTCATTTTGTTCAAAATGTTTGAGAAATGCAGGCAAATGAACAAAATTAAGCTTTGATTATCTGTAAAAAAGGAAATGAGATTTTCATGAATATAAAAACAAGTAAAATATAAATTCATTTTCATCTGATGTAGAAATGAATTTCTGTTGACAAACATATTTGAAACACGGATTTATTAGAAGCAAATTTTTCTGACCAAATACCAAGTACCATGGACTGAAACAAAGTATTTGCCAAGCAATATGTGTGTGTACAGTTTTATGTGCTAGCTTGCTTAAACAGATCATTTATTATCTTCTACTTGTGAAAAGAAAATGTTTGCAATATCTCATTGTGCAAAGAGTAGATATGAAATCTATTGACATTCTTTCTTACTTTGTGTTATTTCTATGTCTTTATCACATTATCAGAAAATTCTACTTAATGATATAACAAAAGCCTCAAAATTACTAAGGTTTTATGTACAAAATTAACCGGAAGTGAACTTCAATTTTGTGTTTTGTTTCAAATGTTATCTAAAATAAAAGAAAAATTGTGCTTAGGTAAGCACATAACTTTCCATATGAAAAAGCACATAACTTTTTTATATTTAACTTGAGTACATCTTGGACCTATAAAATATTTCAAATATATTCAACTGTGATTCTGATATTAACCTCTAGCCTCCATCTTGTTATAGGCAGTGAGGTAGACAGAAATATCATTGGCAGTCAAAAATGGTTACGCCCTGAGGAGCCAGTGCAGAAGAGCAGATACCTTACAACTGTGGTGGAGACAGATGTCTCCTGCTGTTGGCCAGACCTCAAGACAAAAAATAAATCATATGCTCCCACATTCTTCCTAAGGATAAAGATCAGGGATTGATACACTAAACCCCTATCAGTTCACTTTGAGGAAGGCAGGAGCCACAAACTCACCTCTAAAGGCAAAGAAACTGTTCTGTATTCTTACCCTCTTCTGCATGATTCCCTTCCCCATTTTATCCTGATTTAATCAATTTTTCCTGAACAATTACAACTGTAGTCTTATTACTTGACCATAGTTCTGTCCTACCTCATGTTCACCTGGCCAGTTTCTATTATTTCTCACCTTGGTTTTGCTCTATAAAAATCCCTAGGGAAGACAGAGTCCTTGGAAACTTACTGGGAACTCTCTCAGTCAAAGGCTTTCTTTCTCTCAATAAATACAATTTGCTCTTGAAATACACTGTTCCTAAAATTCATTCTTTGATTTTAGAGAACACAAACTCATACCAAACATCTAGGTAGTTGGGAGTTTCCCCTAAAACAGTCTCTCAACACAGTATTGGGGAACAGTTTCATATAAATGATACCAATTCTGGCTGAGATTTTTTCTCTAATTTTACCTATAGTTACTTTGATATGTATCTCTTAACCCATATTTCCTTGTATACTGAATAGTAAAGAAATCAATCATCTATTTCTACTTATCAGGTCAGAATTTATCATACTTTATCAATAAATTTCTTCCAGCCCAAAGAACTATTTTAAAAGTAATTTGAGATACTATTTCTTTTCATTCATTACATTTTAGAATTTATCAGTGAAAGTCTCTTTGCCTTGGCTTCTGATATTTTTGACAAATGGCAAACATCTATTTATAATGCCTTTCTTCTTATTTTTTTTTCAAATTTGATTCAAGTTTATTTGGGGACTTTAGTAGAAAACATTAAGTAGAATATTTAGAACATCACATATCTTGTTCAAATTAGCTGTTTCAAATTTTTGTGAAGTATGCTGTCTCAATTATCTTTTCTATTTATAAAAAGATTAAGATTAAAGAGGATATAACAACACAGGTCTTGTTGTTCTTAATAGAATATTCAGTGAACATCTTGTGCCTTTCTGCCAGAGAATGAGTCATTTGATTTTGCCCAGGAAACATGGTGAGTTCTTTTTGATTTATTTGTCTTTTAAAAATAACATTACTTGTCCCATTTTGTGTCATGTGTTCTTTTAACTATGTATATTTAACACACCATTCGTTTCTGTTGAAGTTTTTACTTTTATTTCTCTATATAATTTATGATTTAAATCTGTTCAAATAGTTCTTTCAACCACGTATTCATTAGATAATTATCAAGTACTAACTATATGTGTAGTCTTCAGTGTAGGCAATGTGACTGTAAATAATAAAGTATTTTTTTTAATTTCATGGCTCTGTTATTCTGAGAAAAGATTGATTTGACTTAAATACACTGTGATACTTCCCCAAAATAAGTGCTAATTCAGATGGAATATGTGGCCCTTTCTTCATAAAAGTCTAACCTATGGCAATAGCCTATTAAATGATTCTAAAAATTATTATTTTTCATTCATAAATACTCGACATATTATAAGCCTATTCTGCTACTTATTTTTCGAAGTGTTTACATTCTTAATTTTCTTCTGAATTTCTTATTAGGTTGTAGAGCCTCTCTAAATTCTTGATTCTCTGATATTTTTCTTATGAAGAAATAGTTCATTAGAACTCTCTGGATATTAATAAGTAAATTTCTTATAAGAGCATAAGCTAAGTTTTTTTTTTAGTTTTTTTAAGCCAAATAATTATTTTCTTGGCAAATATGTAGAAAGCCATTGAATCAGTTCACTATTGTTTCTCTGTATATATATATATATATAGATATATATATATATATAGAGAGAGAGAGAGAAAGTATATATATATGAACAAGAAAATTAAGAGAAATATTTTGTATATAAGTAAATTCATTGCCACAAAAGATCTTAATATTTTAATTTTAAACAAATATTTTAATACAGTATTTTATCCTCAGCATTATATATTCAACAAAAAATTTAAATGACTGCATACATTATACACTGCATACAATACACATTGAATACAATTAAATAGTAATAGTATATGCTTTTATGTGGAATAAAATACTTGAAATAAAAAATATGTTTTGAATTCAAACACATTTAACAAGTCATCAGCACTAAGTGAATTAAAAAATGACTAGATTTGCTGTTTATTTTGTGAAATTTTGTCTCCTAGAAAGTTTAACAAAAACAGGTACATTTTCAGATATCACCATTAAACATTATCTTTAGAAATTCAGTTTATGAATCAATGTATAATTTAAGTTCAATTTATAAACCTAATGTCATTGTATTCCACATTTCCCTTCAATATTTTCCCATTTAATACAGAATGTATTGTATAACATTTTATAGACTATCTGCATTATATGTTTGTGCTATATTATATCTTATTTAATATATACATATTGGGAAATATATATATAATATAAATACAGAGTAGAGTACATTTATTATTTTTTTTTTGCATGAAAGACACTATGGTAAGTGCAAATATAGATCTGAGGACTCACTGACAATAGTTCATTAAGAAGCCTTTTTTTTTTATTTTAAGTAAAGTATACAGCACTAATTTCAAAAGTTATACTAAGCGATTTAATTTGGTTCTATATTTTTATCCAAAAAGGAATAAATTACTCAAATAAATATTCTTGTCAGTCAGAGTCAGGAAATAGTTTCCTCTGAAATGTCACCTTTCTTGAATATATTTACAATAGAGTGACAACCAGCAACATAAATTTTAACTGCCTGTTATAAGCTGCAACACATTAAAAATTTTACTCTAAACTCTATTTCACATGAAAAAAATAAAGTCTGAAATTCACTTTCATATTTATTAGGTGTAATGTGTCTTCTATAAGCATAGACTTCTTGATTACAAAGGAAAAACTAAAAGCATATATAATTGATTATTTTTATCAAATATCTTCCTACAGTGAAGAAAATGACACACAGAATACATCTCATATTATGCTAGCAACTCATGATTTTTAGCACTTACTTTAAAATGAAGATCTATTGTATTTGTTGGTTTAGCTAAGTTAACATTTTCAGTGTTGACATATTTTACAGCAAAAATGAAATTCTTTTCTAAAAGCCTAGTGTAATTTATACTCTTGTAATTGATGTTATGTTTTAATGGTTCTCTTTAATATTGCAAACTGATCATGTCCACAACCTTCCAAAAGAGTGGATGGTGAAGGCTTCAATAAAAGAATCAAGTGGCATGAATATTTGGGCTCCACGAGGATCAAAACCCTCTAAAAGAATTCAAGATTCTCTGGGAGAGGAGACAAAGGACTTCTCTGGGCAGCACATATTTATTTGATTTTCAAACAAGGAAGGGGTTAGAGTGCAAAATCTAGAAAACTGAGCAAGACCTTGGGAGTGCTTTAAGTACTTGTCCAAGTAACAGGCTATGTTAATTTAGGAGATCTAACGTGTTAATTTAGGAGAAATATCTTGTCTTTAGTGTGGCCTTCACTGCAGAAGTGAGATGCCTGCAGCTCCAGTCTTTTTAGTTAATTGGAGTGGGAGTCAAGCATCCTCAACTGTGACCTTATCTTGTCCTTTGAGGCACCACAGCATCACAGTCAACTACAGACCACATCCAGGACCAGTAATACATAGAGTTTCACTTACTGTGAGTTCATTGCCTGTTTCTTGATGGGAATCTAGGTCTTGGACAGACTCACAAGTAAACATAGAAAGCCAATTGGTTAATTTTAAATATTTCTCAGAGCTACTTTGTAGTGGTCTCCTATCACTTAAATTTTTATCAGGTACATTAAATCTGTAGCATGACTTTTTTTTTTTTTTCAAATTCTGGATGTGCTCAGGAATATAGTAGAAAATAAAATGAAAAAATTCACAAGAAATAGCTATTGATAGCAGAAATTTCCATTTTATTTTTGAATGTTTGACCCCAGACTTACTGTTGTAGCAACTGCTGTATAGATCATAAAATGGATGATCAAATGGCATGTGAATTTTTAAATAGAAACATTTATTACTTTAAAAGTAAATATTTGCAATTAATCCTCCTCAAAATACTCACTCACTTTAAACACACTTTTCCCACATTCTTTGCCACATTCTGAAGCAATTTTGGAATACCTTTTCACAGGGTATGATCCAAACTACATTTAGAACTGCTGCTGGCTGCCATCCACTGAAAGCTATGCTCATAAAAATGTCATTATATTCCATCATTCACATACTACTGTACCACTTGATCAGACATGTGTTGCCTCTGGCTGTTCCCCACAGTCAAAGTGACCATTAAAAGTAAAGAGCATTTTCAGAGCTTCTGCAGAAAATGACAAGAGTGATGGTGTGTTTGGTGTGAGAGAGACTATATGGAGATGATAAATGGCAAATGGTTTTTACTGTAATTATGTTTTAATTTAAACATACAGCATAGATTTCATTCACATTTCATAGGTAACCTGATATTGTTTCATTTTTGTATGTATAGACCTATACATACATTTTTATTCTCTATCAACAAATATTCAATGCCATAGTCATATATTTGAGGAGAAAACTTTTAAATTATGAGTATGCAATTATTTATCTTATTTTAACAAGACTAAACCCAAATCAAAGAAAACAGAATAAAGCCACTGATAACAGAACAATGAAAGTGATATAAGACTTAAAAACAAGATAATAGAAAATCAACAATGGCTCTCATTATGTCCCATTTTCTTCAAAATAGCTGTGCATATCATCAGACAGAGAAATCAAACAAGCAACTAATTTCCATACAGAAAATCAATCTCCATACAGAATACATAAAATCTGTGATAGCAAGAGTAATATAATATGTATTACTTGGACTAAACTTATCTTTTAAAATGACATCTTGTATTTAACAAGAACTGTCCAACAGACTTCAAACTTTGGTTTGTAGTAGCATTTATTATACTCAATCCCCACATGATTAGAGATGTGACATATTCACTGAGAATTCCTTAAGAATTTAATGAATGATGTGCTAGATTTTTAATAATTACATGTCCAGAATCTGAAAAAAAAACCAAAATTACTGTACACTTTTAAATGATCTAAAACAGAGCATCACATTTGAGACCCAATTAATCAAAATATTAATATTTTATTTATAAAATCTAAATTTTCTTATATCATCATTTTCTTGTCTATTACATTTTGAACTAATAGACAAAACCCTTTTTTTTTACTGTACAGTATCTCAGAATAATAAAAATACTGGAAAATTGCTTCCATTTCAATCCACTTTATTTTTTAATTTTTTTGGGGGGAAAACAGCATGGCCACAATAAACAGTAGACTTGCAGTGTTCAATGCAGTAGATCATCCTTTCTTTAAACTTTTTTTTTCCATTAAGCATGTTCTGTTGACTCACTGACCATTTTAAGTTGTTTCTATAGTGATTATACCAGGCACATTCCCATTTATGATGTAAGAGTCCCTTTTGTCCTGCAGCCTTGCCAGTGGTTGTTTGTATGTTTTATAAGAGATATTTCCTTTTTGAGTAAGCATGAAATGCCAATGTTGTCTTAATTTGCATTTTTGATAGTCAGGTTTATAAAGAATTTTCATGGTTACATTTTGCATCTGTACTTTCAGAGAAACATTTACTCATTTCTGTTACCATGTTGTGATTGAGTCTTTTGTTTTGATGTGTCTGGTTTTTTTGTGTGTGGTGTTTGCAAATTCTAGCTAGTAGCACAGCTAGAAGAGTAGCTAACATTTTTTTTTTCATTCTGAAGTCTGTCTTCACACTTTATTGATGGTTTCATGACTTTGAAGATTTTTAATTTGATGAAATAATATGTTTATTCTTTATGTAATTTCTTGCACAGTTGGAGTTCTACATAAGAAGTTTTTGCCTTTACCCATGTCAAGAGTTAAACAGAGAAAAATGAAGGTGTCAACAAGAAAATAATAAGAGAAATATGCTGAAATATTAAGTAGTATCTCTTAATATAAATGACCTCAACTTTCCAATTCAAAGACACAGATTGGCAGACTGAATAAAAAAAAATTCAAATATTTGCAGCAAACAAGAAATACATCTAATTTAAAATGAATTCATGAACTAAAATTCAAAAAAATATTTCATGCACCCAAACCCCCAAAGCAAGCAATGGTAGCAATTGTGTTCTCAGTCAAACAGACTACAAGCTAAATGTGACTATAAGCATCAGTGAGATTCACTACATATTAGTTAAAGGGACAGTTTTACAGGAAACATTAACAGTTGTAAATAAATACACACCAAAGACTGGTCCACTTCATGAAACGAACACTGCTGGACATAGAAGATCTTACAAATTCCCAGACAATCATGAAAAGGGTCCTCAATAGTCACTTTAACAAATATATAGATCATATAAATAAAAAATAACAAGGAAATATAATGCTGACAAATATCTTTGAAAAAATGGATTTAATATTTATAAACAGCATTAGAGTCTATAGTAACAGAATGAACATTCTTCTCAGCAGCATGTAGAACTTTCTCCAAACTAGAACACAAATTAGCCCATAAACATGCTTAAATATATACAAAAGAATCTGAATTATCCCATGGATACTATCTATTCATAGCATACTGAAAATAGAAATCAATTGCAAAAATTATGAACACAAATTTTACAAACACCTACATATGAAGCATCCCATTCCTAAATACTCAATGAATCACAGAAAAAATAAAGGAAGAAATTAAGTGGTTCCTATAATTAAACAATAATGTTAGCAAAACATAATCCAAACTATGGGAAACAATAAAATCAATCCTAGGAGTGGAGTTTATTGCTGTGAATAGTTACATTAGAAAGACAGCAAGTTCAAATAGATACTGAATGATGCACCTCAAGGCCCTAAAAAAAAAATCAACAAATAAAGAGTCCAAATCATAACCTTGTATAAGGAAGAAAACCACGAGATCAAAACTTAAATTAATAACACTGAAAATAAAAACACAACATGAATAATCAGAGACTCATAAAGCTGCTTCTATGAAGGAATAAACACAATCCAAAATATCTTAACCAAGCTTATCAAGAGGAGGAAACAAAAGCATATACTTCAGCTCAATTTGAAATGAAAACAGTGTAATCATAATGGACACTGTCAGCATCCAGATTAATAACTACTCTGGAAAGTTTTTTTGAAAGATTGAAGAATATATGATAAAGGGCTGCACATTTAGCTCAGTGGCTTAAAGTGCTTGCCTTATAAATGCAAGGTTGTGAGTTCAATCACTGGTGGAAAAAAAAAAAAACTAAACAAAAAGCATCCACAATAAATGGATTCCTAGACACATGTGTATCCCACACTTAACCAAAAGGAGAGAAATCCCCAATAATTCAGAAATAGGATATGGAGATGAGTCAGTAATCCAAAACTTACTAAGAAAAATCACGTAAAACTGTTAAAAACATAGAAGATCCTTTACTATCATGTCTTTTCTATGGAACTGTTTATACTTTCAACTGTTTTCAGGCCTTCTTTCAACTCTGGCATATTAAAAAAGTCCCAAGTGTACCTCCTAATCTGATGGGTCAAGCAATAGTAGAAATGAGCCAATGGATTCCTTAAAATCTAATATTAAAACAAAAATAGGGAGGATGAGGAAGAAAATCCTCCCACAGGAACAAATATCTAAAGCAAGATTCACTTTCAATTTTTAAAATTGTGATTCAGAAGGTTCCACTACAGTAGAAGTTCTATGTTGCCATAAAGAACAGTCCAGAACTATTTTTCTTTCCTGACTGCCAATGCACCCTAAAATGAT
This sequence comes from Cavia porcellus, assembly GCF_034190915.1. Taxonomy (NCBI): domain Eukaryota; kingdom Metazoa; phylum Chordata; class Mammalia; order Rodentia; family Caviidae; genus Cavia; species Cavia porcellus. The sequence goes on along the minus strand of NW_026947513.1, from coordinate 39,445,134 downwards.
CGTGCCCTGCAGAACTGCTTGCTTGGCAGAGAAGATATGCATCTCTTTTGTCACCCACAAGGACTCTCTAGGTTCTTGCAGAGGGTGTGCATCCTTTCCGTGTTACACCAGGTGGAACACTGCAAGGCACAAGATCGCCCTTCACTTCTGAAAGCCTGTCTTTTTGATGATTGTGCAAGTCACTCATAACGTAAAAATTTCACACTGGCTGATTCTCAGAATTCCTTTTCACTCTCTGCACAGGTCCTAGTAACAACCATTTTCCCCGCTTTTATGTGATTTACTGTCGTAGACATCGCATTTAAGTAGACCCACACAGTACTTGTCATTTTGCAACTGCTATTTCATTTTGCATAATATCCTCCAGGTTTGGGCCAAATTGTGGAAAATGGCAGGGTTTTTTTTTTTTTCCTTTTCTTAAGACTGATAATATGTCATTGTGTCATGTAACAGATTTGCTTTATCCCTTCATCTGTGAACATTTAAGTTAAGTCCATGTCTTAACTATGGTGAATTATGCTATATCACCATAGTGGAAAATGTGGTTATGATGATCTAGATCTCCATTCCTTTGGTAAGTAATCAGAAGTGGGCTTTGTGGATCATACAAAAGTTTGACTTTTATTTGGAAATAATCTCCATGTTGCTTCCTATAGCATACATTATTGGCATTTCACTAACAGTTCACAAGAGTTCCAATTCCTTCTTGTCTTTGCAAAGGCTTACTACTTTTGATTTTGGGCTTTTATGCTTCATAATAAGCATTAGGTGATATCTCACTATAGATTTGATTTTTGATTTCGTAGTAATTGTACTGAGCCTCATTCCAAGAAATCTGGCCATTACAATTTAAATTTCATCACTGAATACTTATAAATATTTTGGCTACATTCAACACTATTTACCACTTACCAAAGTTATAAACTAAGTCTTATAAAGGCTCACAAGTTGATGAAGTCACATTTAACAGAAGACACGTGTTAAAGATATGACTATCTGAATCCAAAATGAGTATGATTAGACAATGATAATATGTCAGTCAATTTAATAATGTGCATTGTAGAATTCTGGCACCTGTATACAAATTTTTATCCAAGATGAGATGAGATATGTGTGTGTGTGTGTGTGTGTGTGTGTGTGTGTGTGTGTGTGGTATTTACAAAGATAAATATTAAATGAAAAAATGTGTAATTTCACAAAATAATGATCCAAGGTTTTAGAATAAATTTTCAAAAATTGAATTGTTAGTATTTTCATCCTACTGTAAGGGTAAGTTCCATACAGAATGCTCTGTCAAATTTGAATGTATTTCAATACATTTTTCATAATTTGATTAAAATTCCATAGATATTCCTGAAAAATTTTGATAACCCTGAAACACGCCTTTCCTAAATTAAATAAGTATTCATTATAGTCCAAGCATGTTTCAATACGTATACGTACATTTTTGATTGACAAGATATTATTATCACTTGTATATAGTTTTACTATTGTTTTATGATGTTTCATGAAATAATCACCTCAGGAAATAATTTACATGTCTTTATTTTCCAATGTATAAAAACTAGAATTGGGTATTCAGACCTCCAAAATGATTTCTATTTCTAACAATGCACATCTTTCTAGAGAAATGTGCACTGAAAGATGGTCTATTTAGTATCCCTAGTTTTGTAATGACTGTTATAGCTAATATCTTGAATTTACCCCAAAGCCTTATGCCCTCGTGGCTGGGATTTTTCAAAGCTAACTGAATCCAGGGTGCATGATATGGGATTCAGGATATGTGGTATTCAGTGGAGTTAGCATCAGTCTGGGCTGGAAAATAGATGTGGGTGGTACCAATCAATAAGCCTATTGGCTGGATGAAATATAATTAGAGAGAGGGAAGGCAGGCTTGCTTTTGCTGCTTGTTGCCTTTGCCTGACACACCATAAACTCATTCACCTTTGTGATGCCCCTCTTACATGCAGCCAAGCTTTGGAGCCAGCTGATGGTGGACTGAAACCTTTACAAACTGTGAGCTCACACAAGACTTTCCTCCTTCAACTCCGAGTGTGGATTATTTTATTTTCTCAGCAAGAAGAGAGTTAGCTAAGACAATGATCATATTTCAAAAGTGATTTGAACAGTTAAGCTTTCTAGTGAACTACCACTGTGGCTTCAATAACTTCTATTTTGATTTTTGAACAATATATAACAAATAAAATATGAATAATTTTAATAACATAAATATTACAAATTCTGCCCCTAATAGTGATAATTTTCAAACCCATCTATATGCTATTCTTCATAGATATGCAATTGCTTTTAATAGTTTCTTCTTGTACTTTATTCAATATAGATAAACATAACCAACAAACCATATCAAATTCATAAAATGAAAACAAATGTCATATACTTTCTTGAGTTAAACATTTTCAACATGACAAAGAAAAAAATCCAAGTCTTCTAGAACATCTGAAGTAGACTTTATGAATTTCGTGACTTGAGAACAACAGAAATTTAATCTCTCAAAGTTTGAGACACTAGAGGTCTGAAATCAAGCTGACTGCAGGATGGGTTCCTCTTCAAAGCTCTGAAAGAGAATCCAGTGATCCAGTAGTCCAGTGCACACCCCTCTCCAAGATCTGAGGTCAAAAATCACTTCCAGTTGCCTACTTATAAAGAAGTCAGTTTGATCTATTCCATTTCCTTTTGTCTTACCTTCCTCTTGGTAGTGTAAGGACTTTTCACTTCTCTGTGGATTTAGGGCTCAACTTAATTTAGGATGATTTCAACACAAAATTTTCTACCTAATTGTATCTACAAACTCTCTCCAAATATAGTACATTCACAGCTTCTAGGAACCATGTTTTGTGTTAGTCGATGATTCAACCCACTACCAGCAGAAAATAAATTTAGTGTTTTTTGGTTTAGTTGAAACCAAAAAAGTTCTTGTATATAAAGCAAGCACTCTACCCTTGAGTCAAATTCACAGTACTGAGTTAAAATTTTGAATTCCTTGCCATAGATTTAACCAGTTACTTTACACCCAAGTAACTGTTCTTCATGTCCTTTACATACGCCTCTCCAAAGCAAGTTGTGGCACCAATGTACATATCATATAGTTCACTTTTTTTTAATCTCCAAATTTTCAATTAGTAATAATCATGCCTTAGATAAACCTCACTGGCTACGATACTGCCACTGCACAAAGCTATCTCCAAATTTTCAGAGTATGTTTTTATCATCAGTGCATTTTAACTGAGCCCTTTGCACATTTTCATAGTTACAAGTTGCATTTATTGTGTGATTTTTTTGGAAATAATTTCATATAGTAGCTATAGTTGAGAGTGGTGGTTTATTCTTGTAATCCCAGAACTCAGGAGGCTAAGGTAGGAGTATCACTGCTGGTTCAAGACCATCCTGGGCTACATAAACAAGTTCAAGGAAGGCTGAACAACATGGTGAAACCATGCCTCAAAAAATCAAAACAAACAAACAAATAAAACAGCTATAAAATGGAAAAAGTGGAATAGCTTCAAAAGTAAATACATAAAATGAATTGACAGAGAACATGCTTTAATGAGTTATGGAAATCTGGTTTTAGTACTGTGACAGTTGCACTCAACTCGCAGTTGGTACCTGATAATGATTTGAGATTTAATTTAATGGTTGAGTAAATACTTTCTGATGTTGTAGAAGTCTAAAGCAGTAAAACTGTAGGGAACAAAACAGAGAGAGAGAGACGGAAAAAGACAGAGACAGAGACAAAGACAGAGAGCAGATGTGTGTGTGTGTGTGTGTGTGTGTGTGTGCCACACTGAATTACTAGAATGTCAAAATAGAAAATAAAACAAAACAAACAACCCTGTTTTGAACTCTCTGAAGGCTACTTGATGAGATTTATCAGGGATGAATTGTTTTATTCTCAAAAGTGTCTAGCAGAGCCTAGGTGACTGAGGGGTATGCCATACTCTTGTCCCATGAGGGCAATGCCGTTGTTCTATTAATTTAAGGGATCATTGTGCAGATTCCCTGAGCAATGGTCCCTTATAATGAGAAGGCTGGAAATCAATAAGTTTTAAGAAAAGGCCTAGGGCTTCAGTGCTTCATGCAATATACAGCATTCACTCTAAGCTAAATGTAATATATGTGTGTGTGTGTGCGTGTGTGTGTATTTTTTGCAGAGATAAACTTTATTACATTTCCATATAGGTCAAAGTTAACCAAAAACAAGTTTCTTTAAAACAAAAAATTTCTTGAATGATTGAATTGAGGGAAATTGTTATTGTGTTAGTTATTTTGCTTTCATTGCTGAGACAAAATACCCTACACATAAAATTAAAGATGGAAATGTTTATTTAGCTCATGGTTTGTGGGGGTTTCAGTACAGAATTACCTGGCTCCAAGGCAGGCTGGGGTGGCAGTGGAGCAATAGATCATGGCAGTGGAAGACAGAGAAAACAGCAAGAGAAAAGAAGGAGAGGCATGAGAGAAGACACCCTTGTCCTTTATATTGTATGTGGGTCACACACACACCGTAGAGTCACACCCAAATCTGGGCACTGGACTATGAATCAGTCATAAGCTCTAGAAGCCTGCCCTGATGATATATGAGGTTTGGGACAACATCCAGTCACAAACCATAACAGTTATAAATATAATGAAAAGACACACAAGTGTTCTATAGCAATTTATGATGAGAACAAATATTCACAGATTTGAACTAGTGCTAAATATGATAAAAATGTAATTCAAGATAATGCAAACATAGAATTACTAAAAGGGACCCAATCCTCTTTCTCACTTACCATGTCCAACAAAAATACTATGTTATGCTTTTAGGAATAAATCAGAAACTGACTTTACTATGCTGCTTTTAGTTGACCAGGCAGAGAAGAATGCCATTTAGTAAAGTCCGTATGTATCCTGAACAAGTGAAATATATCAGGTACTCTAATTGGAAAAGGGGAATAATTTACATAACCACAGGTTGCAGTCACAAATTTTCAAGGCGATATGTATATTTTTAAATAGGATTGAAGATCCTAAAACAGAATTCTTAATGGAATGAAGTCTTCACTGGTTTTCATTGAATTTAGCATATGCAAAAACATGAGATATTGAAAAAAAATGTGATGCTATCCATGTAATATCCAAATGATCAGCACAATAATCAGAATTTTAATCACTCTCCGGTATAGACAGCACTCTGTGTTCCCTGATTACACATAATACAAAATAATAGATTGTGTGTGTGTGTGTGTGTTCTGAAGAAGTAACAAATATAATTTTTATATGTAATTCCTGAGAGATAGGGCTGTTTGTATATAAAAGGAGGTCCATAAAAGGTTGGTGTTTGCAATATATATATATATATATATATATATATATATATGAAATTTTAAACTTAATTTTTCATTAACTTTCTTCTCTTAAAATGTGAAGAATGATTAAATTTATCCAAGAAATATTATTTTCCCCCAAAATTAAAGATATCACGTTACAATGTTATATGAATATTCATTTTTATAGCAGCACAACTCACAGTACCTAAATATTGGAAGTGATCTAAATGTTCCAAATGGATAAAAAAATTGTAGTACAACTGCATGATAAATTTCCATTCAGCCATATTAAAAACAATTTTCAGTAATTTAAAGGAAAATGGATATGTATTGAGATTATAAGAGTAAGTATAATAAATTAGACAGAAGGATGAATGGTTCATGATTTATCTGATATGAAGAATAAGAAAAATGGATAATTTAAATAGCAAAAGCAGAAGTAACTGTCAGGAAACTGGGAGAGAAACATTTGAAGAAGTGAAGGTTTTCTAAAGATGAAAAAAGGGAGGGAGAAGGAAGCGAAAGAGAAACAATGAATGTGTCATACACATATGTACCCGATTTCTATGTTGGACACACTCAGTATGTATTGCCAACATGCCTAGTAGGTAGTTTTTATATGTTCAGTGAAAAGAAAAAAATAATTTCAGAAATTTTAAAATCCTAAACTGTTTTGCAGTTTCAAAACTCTGAAAGGTTTTTGTTTTCTACCAATTTATCATTAGGTAAACAAATAGCACTCATATTCAGAATTACCACACTTGCGCCTGTTACTTTATAAAAATGAGAAGGCCTTTATGAATAACTAACATTTTGCACATCATACATATGTACAAAATAATTTGGTCATTAGAAAATAAACTTTCAATGCTGAAAAGGCATTCCATTGAGACAAGATTATTTTTCTTCTCAAATCTACAAAAAATGAAATACTGAAAAATAGAGAGCAAATGCAATGACTTTAGTATTGTCGTAAATCCCTCTTCATCTTTTTGTTTGTGAATAGAATAGTAAAAGAATATTTAACACCAGTACATAATTATGATTGATACAAAATAGAGATGTCTTTCAAAATAATAAAATATTTTCAACTCTTGTTTTTCCAAAAGCTTTATGCTTTGATTTGTTTTACTATACAAGTTGAGTGCATTATAAAATATTTAATTAATAGGTTACACAGCAGGACCTATGTGGTAGATTATCTCTCCAAAGCACAGTGCAGTAGGGGGTAATTAGAACTCACCATGATACTTACTGCTAACAATCTTCCATGGAGATTTGAAATTCATAAATATTATTCCAAGTTTTCTATTATTGTTGTATGAAATATGCATGAAATATGAACTATATCTAACACAGGCTTGTCTGAAAATAGTGAAGATATATTGCATCCATCCTTAGTAAATGATGGAACTATCAAAACACATTTATTATTTAATACATTGGTTATGGCACACAACCCTGGAGATGCTGATTTCATCTAACTAAATGTAGAAAAAATTTAGAAAGTATGAAACATATCTTTTCTCAAACGTAGGTCTCAAACGTAGACTGGCCTGAAACTCGTGACGATCATCCTGCATCAGCTCCCTGGGTGCAGGGATTACAGACATACATCACCACGTACACCTACATTTTCTAGTTATTTAAACTAAGGCAGTTCATATTAATTATTAAAATATTTGTAAAAATTTACATAAGCATGACACAAATGAAAAAAATATCAAGATGGAAGATTTTTCTGTGTGTGTGTGTGTGTATACAGGATGATGAACTGAACAGAAAATACCTTGAGAGCACGAGGAGCAAAGATACATTCATCAGAGATTTGTTTTCTATCATATCTCACATAAATGTATTGAAACTTTGCTTACTACTGTTTATAAACATTTTCTCTTTTGAAAGTTTATTTCAAAATTTGATATTTTGAAATATAGAATATAAATATAAAAATGCATGCTATTAAAGATAGAATTTAAATTTATGCCTCTACATGCCCAGCTGCGCCATCAAAGAAACTTCCTGCAGGTAGCCAGTCTGGACCAGGAGAAACAGCCAGCCGCTCCTCCATTCTCCCACTGGCTGCTTTGGAGGAGTCTTGGTGTTCTTGTGCTCGCCTGGAGAAGCTCACCCTGCACTGCTCTACATCCTCAGGAATCACCTGTCTCTGGTTCCTGGCTCATTCCCTACACTGCAGATGGGCTGTAAACCAAGGAATCATCTGGGGCTCCATAACACACTTATCTGGCTAAATCAGGAAAATATCAAGATGAAGGAACAGAATGCAATGTCAGACCTCCAGCCCATCTATAACAGTGCCAGGGAACACACATATAGAAAAACTTAGAAGGAAAACACTTAAAATTTCTGAAATGATAGCAACTGAATTAAAGAAACAACTTGAGACTGTAAAAGAAATAAGATCACAAATAATATCTCAAATTTAAAAAATGACAATCAAATTGAAAAAATGAGCATATCTAAAGAAGACATAGATTTAAAAAAAAGAGAAGCGTAAGAAACCTTGAATGAACATTAGAGGAAAGATTTAGAGTGCGTGAAACAGATTCAAAGAGATATCTAGGAAACTGAAAACAACATTGAAACCAGGAAAAGCTGCCTGAACAAGGCTGAGGAAAGACTTTCAGAGAATAAAGAAAGGATTTCAGCTAGTGATCATAAAAGGAAAGATCTCTTAAAAATAACAAGTAATCAGCAAATGAGATCAGCAGCTGCAAGTTCATGCAAAGAAAATTAACAATATCTGAAATATGTCAGCAGAAAAGTAGGTGTCAACACAATAACATAAAAAGTCTATTTACAGAATAGCAGAAGTCTTTGAAAGCATGGGAAAATGACCTGACACACATAAATGTGGCGCATAGGTCTCCAACTAGCCACACCCAAAATAAATCTGTACATAGACATATAATAATCAAGATTGCAGAAATTCAGCACAAGAACAGAATATTAAAAGCTTTTAGAGAAAAGAAACAGATAACCTATAAAGGAAAATGCATCCAAATACCAACAGACTTCTCAATACAAGTCATCAAGTCAAGAAGAGAATGAAGTGTTTCAATTTTGAAACAAAACAACTTCCAAACTAACTTGATATACCCTGAGAAAATATCTTTTAAAATTAATGGAGAAATATAATACTTGCATGACAAAGAACAACTGAAATAATTCATGGCTATCTACATGACCCTACAAAGAGTATTGAAATATATGCTAGAAAGAGATACGTTACAATTTCAACAACAAGAACAGAAAGAAATCACCAAGCAGGACAAGCAATTAAACAGAGAATCCTTGTCTCGAAACAACAACAAAAAAAAAAAAAAGGAAAGAGAAAGAAAAAGAAAGAAAGAAAGAAAGAAAGAAAGAAAGAAAGAAAGAAAGAAAAAAGATGTTCAACTCAAAAAGAAATTCATAGACAAAAAGTCAAAGGAGAGAAAACAATACTCCATGTGACATGGCAGGAACCCAGAAAAAGCAGCTATAGCTTGCTTACCAACTAAAGAATGGACAAGAAAATGCAGTATTTTTATACAATGGGGTGCTACTCAGCTATCAAGAAAGATAATCTCAAGACAACCTTGAGCTAGAGAGAGTTCAAAGTAGTCAGTAGTGATTGAAATGTTCTGGGTATAAGCCAAGTTCTTTGATTTAAGCTATACTTCATTTCCAGGCACACTTTCCATATGATTATCTTGTTACAACGTGTCTCGTCTCACATTATATTGATTTTAGCGTTTAAAATTTTGAATATTTGAGTCGGGTGATTTTGCATTGCGTATGTGCCTCATGGTCTGGTTCAATTAGGTTCTCTGTTGTTAATTTACCACTAAATCCTCTTTGGAACTTTAGTTTTCATAATATATCGATTGTTCTTTGGATAAAAAAAGTGTAGCTTATTTTTTCCCACTTCACAATTTACACCTTGATCTAATGTTTTTTATGCAACATACTTGTGCTTACTTTAGTTCCGTAATTTCTGAAGATGGCGCTGTTTAGGCTGAATTACAATAAGTGGTGAGGTGAATTAAGTTTTATCAGTCATAGAACAGGATCCTCCAGGTGGATATAAAGCACTGTTTTCAGCTGTTGCTAGTAGTTCTTGAGTGAAAATTCTTGCTGTAGAAGTTTTTATGTTTGTGACTAAGCATGTTGGGTATCTAACCCCAGTTTGGGTCTCAGCTTTTATGTGTTCAGATAGCTTGTGTAAGTAAATGGATGCAATTTGGGATCATGCTTGGGGGTGAAATTTTTCAGACTAAATTGGTGAACATCGTGCTGACTGTCTAGTATAAAAAACTGAAGGTCTTAGTGGGATCCAAAATATATAACATTCATTGTGAAAGTGAAGGTGACGGAAATGGCTAAAAAGGGAAGGAAAAAACTGGGATGAGGGAAAGAGGACAAGAAAGAAGGGAGAAGATTATGTGTGTGTGCATGTGTGTATAATTGTACTACCAATCTCTAACTACTAACAAAAAGAATGATTTGGGCTTTCACTGATCATTTTTTCTTGAATGTGTCTGGTAATCTGAACAATTACCTTGAAAATAACAATACACAACACATTAGCCATTGTCAATCCTCTATTATTCTGCTTTGAAATTATCATTCTTTTTTATATCATAATAAAAATACACATATTAAATTTATGATTTTCAAGTTATTTTTTTAAATCACTTTTTGAAAATCACATTCAACAGGAAGTTTTTCCATTGTAGAGTTCCAAAGTGGATAGATTACATAATCTTTTATTATTTTATTTCTTTTCAGAAAAAGATTCAGTAGTTATTAGTCAGAAAACTCCTTTTTTCTCTAAAAAAGCAGAACTACTTATTGAGAAATCTTTGTTTTTACTGAAATATGTAAAAGAAATATTTTTGAAACCAATTATAATTTTATGAAGATGGTTTCATCTCAAATTTAGCTTTAATCCAGCTGGACTTTGGAGAAAGGATGTGATGCCTTTGACATTGTTTTCTTCAGAGAACTTAAAAATGTTGGAGAAGCCTTCAATATTTCATGAATCCAATACTTTTTACAGTTTCATACAAAAAGAAAACATGTGTCACCATGAAAATATGTGAATGGAAAACACAAAATTGAATTGAACTCTGAATTTGTCAGTATCATCTTTTGAATATGGTTTCTAAGTACTATTAGAAGCAGACAAAATAAATGGAGGTAAATATGATGATGTGATTCACATAAAGGAAATGGAGGCAAAATCTTTCATGTAGGGCAAATATTTTTCATATCAAATTATTTCTAGACAATTTTATGCTGATAAACATATTTTTGAATGAAGTAAGTTATAGTAGAATCACTAAATATCTTTACAATTTCTATCTTCCTCAAAGTAATCTTATCCACTTAGAAAAAAGGAATATGTATTATAAATCTGGCAGTCACCTGCAGAAAAAAAATAGTTTTACATTATAATCAACACACACACACGATTTCAAACAGTTTAGTTAAATTTATTTTATTTCTTGAAGTATAATAATGTGAAAATGTACACATCTGTGTATGTATGCATGTATTAGAGATACCTTTGCATATATACACAAAAATTCAACAGTCTTGATTATGTAAGGTAAAAGTAGATAGACTCAAGAGCAATATGTTATTTGAAATTGCCATACTAGTGAAAAGAAGAAATCTTTATAGGAAGTAGATGTTTGGAGAAGAGAAAGTGATGACTTTGTAAAGTTTGAATTGTGTTGGTCTTTCAAAGAGAATTCATAAATCCTAGATACTAATTAGTAGATTGACCGTTTCGGTGTTTGTTTTACTATGGGTGTTCACATGTGATTTCAACATGTAGTCCAGGAGATTATGTAAGATCAAAATCCTAATTTTTATTTTATTTATTTATTTATTGGCACTGGGAATTGAACTCACAACCTCACGCTTAACAGGCAAGCTTATGAACCACTGAGCTAATTCCCCAGCTCTCTCTCTCTCTCTCTCTCTCTCTCTCTCTCTCTCTCTCTCTCTCTCTCTCTCTCTCTCTCTCTCTCTCTCTCTCTCTCTCTCTCTCTCTCTCTCTTTGGTACCACAGATTTAACTCCCAAAATGTTTTCATGAATTTTATAAAGGGACCTACTCAAAAGTGATGACTTGTGCCTTGCATTCCCAGAAAGCTACGACATACTCTCATATGCTCTATGCAGTATCTGCTGTCTGGGTTTTTAGTTAGAAATGTGAAAAATAATTTGGTACTAATAATCATATATATTAATCAAATCTAAGTCTCATCTTTAACCACATGGAAAAATAAAATGACTCATATTATCAACACTGAGAAAGACAATTTTTTGCTTATTTAGAATCTGCTGTAAATATGTTACCATAAAAAATCAGGGTGAACAAGTTACCTATATGCACATTAAAAATGTCCAATAGTGCATTTTAAAATAATAAAATAGTTTTAGCTTTAGAGAAAAATTGTGCAAAAGGAGGGTAATTTCACACACATTTCTGCATCTGCCTGTGCACAGCTGTCTTTATACACTGAATTAGTTTGGAGCATTTCTTTTAGTCAGTTAACCAATTTTGATATGTTATTATTAACATAACTTTATGTTTTACACTGAACTTAGTGCTATAGTGTTATTCTCGTCTATGGAGTAGTGGAGTAATGTAAGTATGTAATGTCACTTATATACTTTTCATATAGAGAATTTTCGGAACCATGAAACTGCTTAGAGTTCCATCAGCTCACTATTGCACATCTTTGGAACATTTGAGAAATCTCTGATCATTTTACTATTTCCATAACTTTGTGTTTTGCAATATTTTTAAGTATAGCCATATAGATACAGCATTTTTACACTCATTTCTTTATCTTAAAATATGCATAAGATTCTTCTCTCTTTTTTAATCTTTCTTATTCTTCTTATTAGTATATAATATTCAACTGTATGGTTGTATTATAGTTTTGTTAATTGCATTATCTTATTTAAGTGCATCCTGACCAACTGCAAATAAAGCTGCTGTACCATTCATGTCTATTTGTCTATTCATGTGTGACTTTGTTAGTTAATGTCAATGACTAATCAATTTGTGTGCAACTTTTGTATGGTTACAAGTTTTCAGTTCCCTTGGAAACATTCCTGGAAATACAGCTGTTCAATTATGTTATAATACTATGAATAACGTCTTCACCAAATACCCACATGTCTTCATTCAATGTGGACTTTGTATTTTCTTGAAGACTGACAATTCCTATAGTTTCATATTCTCAATACTATTCAATGTTGTAAGAGACTTGGGGTTTAACAACTTTATAGGTATTAAGTGGCATGTTACTATTATTTTAATTTTAAAGCCTTATTGATATATGTTTTAAAATATTTGTTCTTCAGTTCTTTCTCATTAGGTTGTCTTCTTTGTTGAGATATCTATTCAGATTTTCACTCAATAATTACAGCTTAATCTTGAGCTTTAAGGACTTTTACATATTATGGAGGACAGTTTTTTATATTTTTGTGATTTTTTCCTATTTTGTAGCTTGCCTTTTCATTCTTTTAAGAGTACCTTTTTCAGCTTATAAATTTTTAATTTTCATGTAGTCCAAATTACCATCTTTTTTCCACCTATGATATTTTTAGTTGTCATTGCCAAACTTCATCACTCTTAGATTTTTTCCTGTTGTTGTCTTTCTGTTTGTAATGCTTTGCACTTTATGTTGAAGTATGATCAGTCAACTTTGGGTTAAATTTTATACAAGGTATATAAAGTTTATCACTATTAACTTTTTACATGTAGACTTGTAATATGCTTGTTAAAAGCCTACAATTTCCTTCTCAAATTGGCTTCTGATATTTTACTTTAGCACGTATGAGTGAGATAAAATCATCTCTGTTCCTATTAAAACAGAAAACATTAAAATGGAAAATGCAAGTTATTAAAAAATTAGTTCTAGTACCAGAAATTCCTCCAGAGTAACCTACATTAGATTTTAGGTTACTTCTGTCTCTTCTCCCCTAGATTGCTGCTCCCAGATTACTTGTTTCATGCATAATTTTCTCGAAGCCTGCCTTAGTCATTCACATACTTGGTGATCTCAAAACATTTGGAAAACCTTTCCTAACCAACTTCACGCTTCTCAGAATTTAAAGATCATGTTAACGAGAGCCCACTATGAATTTTCTATGAAATAAGCAATCACACAAACGCATGCTTTTATAAAAAAAAGTATATTCTTGGCTGTATATAAAATGCGTCAATGTTTAGAAAAATTTGAGGAAAAATTCTTGTTTATATTGAAAAGATTATATATTTGGTAGCATTCAAATTCTTGTTTTCTGATCATTCTGCTCTGTTCTACTATGGTTTTGGTTTTCTGTTCTTTCCAGACGAAAAAGCAATTCCTACTCTTCTTGAAAATCCCAAAGGAAAGAAATTAAAGATAGCAGCAGAGTCACCAATTTTAGTTGCTAAATGATGATCTTATTGCAGCACAGCAGATCACTCTGCTTAAGTCACAAGAATAATTATACCACCATAATTAATGCTATTAAAAATGAAAAAGTACCAATGGAACCCATAAAAACTCTATGTGATTTGTGCAAAATTTAAATGAAATGATCATATTTCAAAACAAACAGCAACTATAAAATAATTTGATTAGTATAAACTGTACTTGTATTAGTGTGTATTGTACTACCCTTAAAGAGTGTTTGTGTATGTAACCACTCAATACAAAATTAAGCTTCAAAACTATGTTTCTTAAAGGGTTATTTGTAAAATGTGCACACTATTTTTGATTGAAAAATGTGACTTAGTTTATCTCTCTCTACCAAGAACTGCTTCCATTTAAGAAAGCATTGAAATAATTTTAGATAGTAGTTCAGAAGAATCACTTTTGCAGACTAATTATTATTTATCTACTTAGAAAAATGTGATCATATTCTTTAAATTCTTTTATCATATGACTATAATATTGCAATATAAAGAAAACTTTAAAAATCTAGTGAAAATACACAAAATACTTATTATATATGTACCTCCTTCTTAATGTCGGGCATGAGACACAAAATTTGAAAGAAAAAATGAATAAAAGCAAAAAATAATCTGACCATCTGAATTATTGAAAAGCAATGGGTTATTTATATAAAGTACTGTATTTTTGGACTCAAATAAATACATTATTAGGTAAAAACATAATTTTTGTCAAGGGTAATAATAATTCTTAATAAACTGCCACTTTTCTATGTAATCTGTAAAGCAAATATTTAAAATTGGTAATATTGTGTACGGCATCGATTGCAAAATTGTTAAATTTTGCACAAAAATTTTCAAGGTACTTAGCAAACATTGTCTCTATCAGAAAGAAAACACATGCTTCTTGAGAATCAAGTTGTTGAATTTTCAAAGTTAGTGACAGATGAAGAAATCCAACCCATTTTAATGTAGGTGAAGGTTATTTTTAGAAACTATTGAAATGAAACTTTATGATCCTGACAATAGATCTGAAGTGTTCTAATCTCAACAAATGGTATGGATACATTTAAATTAGCTTGAATGACTACATAAAATTATACATATTGTAAGTATAATATCGATCACAATGGATACATATAATGTTTGCCAGTTACAATGAAGTAAAAATAAGAACTAATTAGCTGAGATAGTAAGCAAAATATTAGATAATTTACTCATAAAGAATACATTACCTTGTATATAACATTCCATAGTTTTATGTTTATATTAGCTATCTTACATTTTAGAGATCATCTACAACATTGTTAATTCATTTGAATCTTAGTAGATTTCTCTAAGATTTTTGGCTCACTTTTGACTAAACCATCAACCATTCATGATGTTAGAAATTTTTTTTGTGAATAATGTTAAACTGTTAAATTTTTATTTACATATTTACACTAGTTATAATAAAATAGTTAAATGATAATAAGACAGTGAGTTCCTTTAAATATTTTAAATTTTTAAAGGTATTTATTTATGGTTTGTTTAAATTTTTATTAAATGCACCAATCTCATAATGAGTGTCATAAATTTTTTGCTTATATATAATTGTCATGCTCTTCACAAAATGTGTATAAATATATACTTTTTATGTATAGTATATATATATATATATATATATATAAATGTGTGTGTGTGCGCATCATATATTCTTCAAATTTAAACTCATATAACATAGAAAATTATTTTTCATATTTTGGTATTGTCTATTCCTCAAGTTTGTTTTCAATAGTGGACAGTATTTTTATGAAAATTGTTATTTTAATGCCCATTCTTTATAAAGTGACAACATGGATCACATGAGAAGAAATACTTCTCTAACTACCATTTGGATTTGAGGACATCAGCCATGCTTCTCAAAGAACATAATGCAAATTGTCAAATTTAATTTCACCCTACAGAATATCTGCTTCTAATAGCAAAACAGAGCAAAATCATTTTACATATAAAAGTTTGTATATTTTCTCTCATGAAAATATATTAATGAAAGTTTGGCTTTAAACTAATGCAATGTAAAATAAAATAAAAACATACATATAAACGTAAAGAAAAAATAAGTAGATTGTTTATATCTCCAAGTCTTAGTTACATTTGTGAGTTAGTTTGGATATCTTTTAGATTCTAATGATAATTTATTTCCTTAAATCAAACACTGGATTACTAAGAAATTTGATGCATAAGTAAAAAAGACTTCATAGTTCCTAATGAGTCTCTAACAATGTAGAATCTCTCATAAAATAAACATCTTATGAGGATTCAAATTGATTTGAAATGAAAATATTTATTTTACATTAATTTTACAATGTGTACCTGTACATTAACATTTATGTCATTATGCATAGTAATCATATATATTAAAATTGAAGATATAGGTCAATGCAAGAATTGGTCTAGCTATAACATTCAAACTTTCTATTTTGCAGTTTTTGAATTCAATTAATCTTCATGAATTGGGTTGTAAAAATAAGAATTTATTTCTTGTGTGATATGATAATAAAAGACAACAGCGAATATACTGATAATCATAATAGATTAATGACAGGGATATGGTTGAAGAAATAGTAAAAGTGTGATAACACTTCTGAGATTATCAAATGTTAATTATTCTGGATTATGTACTAATAAAATTTCAAGTAAAACTGCATTAACACCTACACAATAGACTGGGATAAATTATTATGATGTGAAACCTTTTTTTTCTTTTTTGGTATCTGTGATCGAATTCATGACTGCCCGCGTGCAAGAAAGGCGCTGAGCTAAATCCCCAGCCCCAGATGTGAATCTTCTTGGAATTAATAGAATAAACATTTTAATTTCAATTTTAATGCTTCTGTTTGTATAGATATATTAAAATGATATTAACTTTTATAATTTGTATTTGTTATTCTCTTATTTATTTAAACAGACAAATTATTATCCCATAACAGCTCTTTCACAGTTGTATAATTGTAAAATGCTTATTGAAAGCATGTGGTGTGAAATTTAATAACAGACACCTGGGTTCAGTGGTAGGTTTTTGAATTTTGCATGTCATTCTTTTATCTTGTTAAAACAGTTCCTTATCAGTAAAATTTTGTAGAAACAGTTCTAAACCCAGAGGTATTTTTAATATGACTTGGAGAAACTTCTACTGAAAGACAAAGAAATAATTTTAATTACAGTGATATGTGTGTCAGTAGAAAACATGAAAAATTGTTTATCATAACTCAAAAAGAACACAAAAGTCATCAGTGCCAATATTTTCTCGTATAGTAATATTTCCATGACTTGTAAATAGTTGATAACTGCTACACCATTTTTCTTTCACACAGTGTAATTTAGTAATTTATTTTAAAATTTATTTTTATAAATTAAGTCACAAAATCTCTGATATTGGTTATTTAATGTCAGATTTTTTTTTAATTATACATTATGATCAAACAGTTCTGCAAATTTTTTCATGGCTAGTTTTCCATTTTGAAAGTTTGAGGTTTAGACAGGCACATAGATGGCAATAGTAATTCTTGATATTCAGTAACTGTACACATTAACTCATTATGTCTTCAAAAGTATCTACAGGCAAAGCAAAGCAACCATTTAGAAGGAAAATACAGTGTATTCTGCACAGTGTATGCCATTGTTCAATATTGTTTAAGATCCAGAATTGGTGAAGTTTCTTCCTGAAGGCTCAGATAGTTTCATATATTTGCATTCTATTGGACATAATGGTTTTTATATTTTACTCCATCAGCTAACTAGCATTTCAGATGCTTATTGAATAGTTCACATTGATTTCCTAATTAAGTAATCCACTATAATTGTATTTATCCAAAATAATACTTTAAAAATTATTGCCACTCATGGTAATATCTGCAAGAAGCAAACACCCTGGCTACATCTGTTATGCCTTGTTTGTGTTTGTCTTGATATTTTTATCGGACAACACTGTCATTTCACATTTTAATTGTCATGACTGTATTATATAAAAAGATAATAAATAAAATGTTGACAAGAAGACATTTAAATCAGACTTAAGATATTTGAATATTTTTCTAATAATTGCTGAATTAGTTTTCCCCTATAAATGCTTAGGCATGTGAATGATTTCATTGACAATTTACAAAGACTGCAAATGATCAATAAATGCACAACAAATTCTTCAAGATTTCCAGTCATCTGAGAAATGCATTCAAAGTGTAGTTATCATCAAGAAATCAATCAACATCAAATGCTGGGACAGGGGCTGTGAGGGAAAAGGAGACATTGTACATTGTTAGTGGAAAAGCAAACTAGTAAAACCACTGTGGAACTCAATCCAGAAGTTCGTCAAATGCAAAAGATAAAAATCATAATTATATATTTTAAAATTAATCTAATATTACAATTGAGCAAATTTAACCTATATCTCTCGATTTTAAAATGTCACCATTTTGTGCCTTGAAATATAATTGATCATAATTTATTGCCCACATTTATACCAAACAACTTATATTTTAACAGATAAAATCACACAAGACCAACAGAAGCAAAAAAGGATAAAGTATCTAAGGATAAAGTAGATTAAAGAATCAGTATATGAAACAAATATGCTCCCATGACCAAACACTTTATTTCAATTCAAAAGAAACTTTTCTCATTTTTTATCTGAATACATCTTAAATATTAGCAAACTGTTGTTGAGTTGGAACTTAGATACATCTTGTTTCAAGGAAAATGATTATATGCAGGACATACAATCTGTCCATACACTAAAGACCTAGAAAATCCAACTGAGGACCTGGTACCCACAGCAATATTCTACATGAATTTGGCTGAAGACCTTGACAATGCCCCCGGCAAATCCATCTGGAGGCCTGTGGCCCACTACAATAACTCGTGCAAGTTGGCATTCTTTTTTTTTTTTTTTTTCTTTTTCCTTTTTATTGGTACCAGGGATCAAACTCACGACTGCCTGCTTGCAAGGCAGGTGCTTATGCCGCTGAGCTAAATCCCCAGCCCCTCTCGTGCAAGTCTGATTCATGAACTTGTGGTAGGAAGGCCCAAAGGTGAGCAGTGCAAGCTAGAAAGTCTTATGCCAGTGCGACAAAGGATCTGTGCCAGTAAATTGAGAGTTCTACCCTGGAGGCAAGAAGTGATGCTCAAAATAAGGACCAGGCTCCCCCAAAGAGAACTGCAGTCATTCTCAGCAACAAGGTCCACAGTCCCCCTGACAATAGCAGCTTTTCAAGGAAGCTACTAAAACAAGCTCTTCCATGAGAACCAGCAGCTCTGAAAGAACCAACAGCTCCAAACAACACTTAGGAGAACTCACAATGCTACTTTTTCCTCTTCAGGTCTCTATTTTATGCTGGCAGCAGTCCTCAGGTGGGCCATCCACACTCAGCACCATGCTGATTCAGTTCAGCTGCTATCACAAGTTGACCACCAGTTACCAACGCACTACACATTTTATGGCCTGTGCCTGCATTAATCAGAATTCTCTCGACATTTGCATACAATTTTAGCTAAGAGTTACTATCTTAAATAAACTTTCATAAAATGATACTAGTAGAAATAATAAAAAAATTAAATTTGAATAACTCAACAGTACTATCTTGAATTGTGAGTCTTTTATTTTACCATAAGCACTCCATGAATCATTTAAAAATTATGAAATCTGTCTGTAGGCAATATATGTAACTACCTGTAAAAATTATGAATAGTACATTAAAACTTATTAATATTCATGTTTCATAAAATACTTAGCTGAATTATTCATATCCCATTTAAAAATGCATTTCACATTCTAAAAGAATTGCTTAAAAAACAATTTGGAAGAAATTATCTTCCAAATGGGGTGACAATTACTTCAATGGGAAGAAAAACATATCATTTAATAGGTGAATTATTGTTTTAGATATTAAAATAACATTAAGCAAATGTTTAAAGTGAATGTCTTATTTTGTTGGGCTAAAACTAAATAAGTCAAATAAAATATCTTATTTAATATTTGCAAATATTCCTTAATTATTTGGACTCCCATGGGCACTAAATTTTATGGTTGTCATTATCTTTATAATAAATCCATGTGTGTTTGCAAATACTATAAATACATTACAATTAAAATACGAGTAGAGATTCACAGAATTCTTTAGGCTTTTTGACTTTGAAGATATTTCTGGTTTAAAAATACCAATTTTAATGTCAAATGAATTTTTCCATGACAGTACCAAAATGTGTGAACATTAACAGTTTCACACTCTCCATTATATTTTTTTTAGTTGTTTCTTTCTAATGAATAGATTTTTACATTGCTAAAGTTCTGAAATAGCTAACAAACCAGAGAAAGACAACTTTCGGCTACTGCTTAAAACCACAGCTTCAGAAAAGTGTAAGCTTGATTCAGAGTCAATCCTTTATTTTCATGCAAAACATTACTTTAGTCAAAAAGTTAGTAGTTCTTGGATTGTATTCACAGAGCTTTCTTCATAGACTTGTGGAATAAGGTCACATATTTTTATCAACAAATAATTCCAAAAGCAAGAAAATTTATTTCAAATTAATTTAAGAATGGGTTTCTCTCTCATCAGTTTTTAAGGAAATGAAACTTCTACCTGAAGATCAATTTTATGTGGTATAAAATTTACCCACAGCATACTACATGTAAGAAAATACGTATTTCCCCCCTAATTTCACTTAAAACAAACCATATTGAAAGCATACAGTTAAATTCTTGATGACATGTCTCTTTGCTTCTTGGCATTTTTGATCAAAAAATGTTGGTAATCTTTCAATTTAATATATATCGTGACAAAAGCAATAGATTTTCTTTTAAAATAAATAAGTAGGTGATTTATATTATCAATATGACATTTGCTGAGAGCATTTCAAAATTGTTTCAAAGATCTGGATAACCTGTGCTTAGCTTTATTTTTCTTATGTGAATCCTAATGGCAGAAAAACTGCTTTGATTATATCCACATGTACGCAATACACAGAAAACAAATTGAGTGGCTTTACAACTTTTACTGAGTTTTTAATGTTAAAATCCTATATTCAAAGTATGTTTACTGGGTCTGTTTAAAGTCACATCATTTTTCTAAGATATTTATTTATTTCTCTTTTATTTTTTCAAATCACAAACGGACTCATTCATCTCGAAAGAGCATGATTTGTAAGAGTATGTCTGATTGTGTGTGTGTGTGTGTTTATGTCTTCTTTATCCTGTTTAAACAATTGAAACTTTACTTATTGTTTAATTGGTTTTGTTATGCTAATATGGCACTTTAACTGAAGTCAATGTTTATTTTGGTTCACTTCCAGTTACTTTTCAAATTGAGTTGAATGTTGACAAAATTAACATAATATTGACCAGGATACTGAGTCAAAGATAAAAGTCCTTCTTTGTAGTCTTCCTTTTTCTATTGACAAATATATTGCCATGGTAGGGGCAACTGAATAATAGCTTGTCATTACATTCACTGACATAGCAAACGTCAAAAGCATTGTTAAACTTCTTTCATTTGTTCACATTAACCATGAAAAAGAAGTAAAGTTATTTTAAATCTTACATAGATTTTATTTTTTATAGATTATATAGATTTTATTTTATATAGGTTTAATAAAGTGGACATGTTCTTGTCTCTGGCACAAAATACTTGACATGTGCTTGAAAGAGGAGAGGTTTATTTTGACATAACATTTATGTGCTTTGAGTCCATGACTGGCTGGCTCCAAGGTAGAAATAACATGCAGGACAGGATGGTAGAGAAATGCTACTCAGTGCTTGGAGGCCAGAAAAGTGAGAGAAAAGAGGATATGAGGACAAGCATACATCCATTCATGTCCCACTACTGACTTTTGGGCGACATTTTATATCTAAACAACAAATATATTGTCACAATAATAATTACATTACTTGACTCTGTAAAGAATCAGTCTAAATCTGTTTTTACTGAAGATCTCTAGTAAACTTAATTTGATATAAACCTGACTTTTAAAAACAATTTTAAAATGTGATACATATAATTTTTAAAAATATATGTTAGTGCATCCCTTGCAAACATTTCCTAAAGCTTACAATAGCACAATAAAGATGTAAAGTTTCTATTGTAAATTTAAAGAGTCAAGTACGTATAAAAATTTGAATTTGAAGGATTTGAATATTTGTGAAGACGCATCCAAGTTACAAGTATTATGCTGTTGGGTTTGAACTTCATTACCCCTTCCCTGAATGTTATAATGCATTAAAAACATTTTAGAGAAATTGGTAATATGTGGCTAATTCTGATTAGCTCCATTTCTTGAAGTTGCAAGGGCTAACTTGCAGCAAGATAAATAACTTCCATTTTACCCAAAGAGAATTTTAAAGTGTTATTTCTTTTGTCAAGCACTTCTCTCCCTATACAGTTATCTACCTTTCAAAACATAGCATTAAAACATACTTTATGGGCTTCTTGAACATCTCAAATTTTCTCTTCCATAATAACCTGAATGTATGAGTATCTAAAAGTTACTCTGCCACACATTAGAGTTCTTTTCATGTTCCAGAATATTTATCTGTCCACATTACAATAATTTGTAAAATCATTGACAATTCTCTACTAATTGAGGAAGAAAACTGCCAATTCTAGATGATTATAAAATGTGTGAATTTCAACTCAAATCCCAATTCTTGCAGTAATTTCCTCCAAAACATTCTTATCTGCCTACCTCACTTCTCCAAGGCCCAGCCATAATTATATTTAACACTGAATGCAATCACATATGTTTCCTATTTTGTTACTTCAGTGATTTCCATGGACTTAATACAGAAAAATCTATAACCTGTACCATAGATGTTGTTAGCTAAAAAATAAACCATGTCTTTAGTAATGAAAGACTTTATTTAAAAGTGTTATTGTTAAACACTAGCAAGGTGACTATGCTTTGGAAGATGAACAAAAAGAAGTGTGAAAGAACCATCTTCAGATCTGTAACCATCTCACAGTGCAGACTGAAAAGAGGTTTTTTGTTTTTGTTTTTGTTTTTGTTTTTGTTTTCCAAAATGAGAGATAAGACCAGAGAGACGTTTCATTAGGATATTGGAATGAACTGGGGTTGTGCATGATCACAGACTGTTTTATTATAAAATTAGCTTTATCTCAGGAGTTGACATTGTGGAGAAGGGGCCCAAGCAGAAAATGTCACATTTCAGAACCTTGATGTGAGAAGAAAAGTTTAGCTGAAGTTCAATCAAGTTGAATTTGGGGCACTTTACTCTGATTAAATAGTGCATACAAATATTTTAGCTAAACAAAGTTTGACAATTTCGTAACATGCACCTTAGAGTTGGAAATTTGCATTTGGTAGAAAAGGAGTTTCTCAAACAAAACAAAAGAGGGGAGATTTTGTTGATCCCTGCTCTTTTTCTGTATCTTGGGGCTGTCTGTGGTAATATTCAACATTGTTATACTACAGTGCTGTGCTTGGCCTGATGCATTTCCCTTACCCCATATTTGCCCTTGTGTTCTCCTTTAGTGTGTGTTAATCAAAAGGTCTACTCCGGCTTCTTAAATACTGAGGGTAGTCTGACCTAAGATTTGTATTTTGTCAGCATCCTACCTAAATTTCCCTCAGCCTGTGTGTTCTCATCTCAACATCCTTGCCAAACAGAATTCAGACTATCATTTTCTCAGTAACACTGCTTCTCAACATCTAATTTTTTCATTACGAAATCATCATGTTATTTTTACTTTGTGCTTCTTAAGTCTCAGGACATAACTTATTTTTTTCATTTATTCATGCATTCCTCTCCAACCAAAATAGCAGGCCATAGTAACACATGCCTATAATTTTTGAGAAGTTAAGGCAGAAGGATGGTCAAGAGTTGGAGACTAGCCTGAGCTAAATAGTGAGTTCAAGGCAAGTCTGAACTATAAAAAAAGACTCTGGCTGGAAAAGCCAGATGAAGAAACAAAACAAAACAAAAGGCAGAACCTCCATGAACTGAGCAGCATGAGCTGAAGGCTTGAACAGAGAACTCTATCTAGCTGTGCAACCTCAATACCTCCCTCAGAACCTGGTAGCTCCCTGCCAAGCATTACCAAACATCTGGGAAGCTTTGGTACATCATTTGGGTCCTGGCTGGGCCCCAGCCAGTGACCCCAAAGAGCTGGGGAGGCACTGTGGGCCGAGTGGCATGAGCTGAAAGCCTTAAAATGAGCCCCACCTAGTCATGCAGCCTTGGGATGTCCCATAGAACATAGTAGGGTCCCACCCAGTGATCCCAAGTAGATTGGGATCTGTGCTATGCCACGTGGAATGAGCTGAAGGCCTGCACAGCATACTCCAACCAGCTTTTCAGTCTCAATACATCACTCAGAAGCTTGTAGGGCCCCACTCAGCAACCTCAAGCAGTCAGGGAGCCTCAATGTGGAATATGGGGTGTGCTGAAAGTCTGCCCACTGTATTGCCCCCATTTAGGGAACCTTTGATAGCCACTAGAGACCCAGTAAGATCTGCCTGATGAACCCCACTCAACTGGGGAACTTCCTGCAGTACAGACAGATACCTCAACCCAGGAAACAATTGAAACTTTGCAAACTCCTCTGGGCTGACCCAGAGGAATATAGGAAAATGTCAACACAAAACAGTAAAATGCAATCTCAAACTTCCATCCCATCCTAAACAAGCCTAGGAGACATGGACATAGAAGAAATCAAGGGTTTGCCTTGAAACTTTTGAAATAATAGCAATTGAAGTAAAGAAATAACTCCATGAAGCCTTAAAGGAACGCTGATCAGAAATAATCTCTCAGGTAAAACACAAAATGATAAACATAATGAAAGAAATGCTGAACACATCTAAAGAAGACATAGTTAAAAAATAGAAGAACATTGTAAAATGATGGGAACCTTGAGTAAACAATAGAGGAAATAATTAGAAGGCATGAAACAGATTCAAAGCAATACACAGGAAATCAAAAATTTCATCAAAAGATAGCAAATTTGCCTCAATGAAAGTGAAGATAGACTTTCAGAACTCAAAAACAGGACTGCAGCTAGTAAACAAAGGAAATATATTTTAAAATAACAAGGAATCAGGAAATAACAATTCAACAGTTGCAAGATGATGGAAAGAAAAACATATGATTGATATGTATAAGTGAAAAAGAAGGTGACAACACAAATGGTATCAAGATTACAGAGGTAATAGGCAAAAATTTTCCAAACATGAATATGGAAGCTGACATATAGATAAGTGAAGCATATAGAACTTCAAATAACCATAACAAAATAAATCTATACCCAGGCATATCCCAGAATACCAACATGAGGAGAGAATATTAAAAGCTGTTAGAGAAAAGAAACAAATCACCCATAAAGGAAGGCCACTAAGAATCACTGCAGACTTCTCATCACCAACAATGAAATCAAGAAGAAGAGCTTGGAGTGAAGTATTTCAGATCCTAAAGGCAATTGACTTCCAATCCAGACTGATGTAGCCTGCAAAACTATCCTTCAAAATTGATGGAGAAATAAGATACTTCCATGACAAAGAACAGGTGAAGAACTTCATGATCACCAAACCAACCCTGAAAAGTATACTGAAAATTATTCTAGAGAGACATAAAAATAACTACAACTTCAACAACACCACCAGAAAAAAAAAAAAAAAAAAAAAAAAAAAAAAAAAAAAAAAAAAAAAAACACCAAGCAGGAGAGACAATTAAACAGGGAGGAAAGGTAAAAATATCAACAGCAGAAAGATAGCATGACAAAAATAATTCAATATATAACAGTTATAGTTAAATGTCTTCAATTCACCAATTAAAAAAAAACACAGACTGGCAGAAAGCATCAAGAAACAAGATGCAACCATATCTTATATACAAGAAACCATGTAACTCCAAAGGAAATCCATAGACTGAAAGTCAAAGAATGGAAAACAATACTTTATGCAACAGAAATCACCATCCCCGTGTTAGAAAAAAAGGCTGGGGTAGCTATTCTGTTTGAAAACAATATGAGCTTCACACCAAGAATGAGCAAAAGAGATAAAGAAGTCACTACCCAGTGGTCAGGGGAAAACCTTCAAGAGGAAGATACAACAATCTTAAACATGTATATGCACCAACTATGGGAGGACACAGTTAAATAAAACCTATATTAATAGAAATGAAAAGTCAAAGAAACCATAACACAATTATAATGGAGACCTAACATCCATTGACACAGAAACAGATCAACTAGACAAAATGAACAAAGAAAAAACAGAACTGAATCAAACTTGTGAATAAATAGACTTAGCGGACATGTACTATTGGATATATCAGTTTGGATGTTTTTTTGACTTCCATTGCTTTCCTATATTGGGCATTCATGTTTTCCATCATTTTTCTAAGCTTCTTTAATTTTTATTATCTGTGTCTACTCTAGATTCATAGGGAAGTTCTTTCATTTTAATTTCTCTCTCTCTCTCTCTCTCTCTCTCTCTCTCTCTCTCTCTCTCTCTGTATCTCTTTCTTCTTTTGCCTGAGGGATTATTTATTCTATAGCCAGTTACATTTGCATTTCAATTTCTGCATTTATCATTTCAGAAGATTTCAGTGTGTAGCTTCTGACTTCATTTATTGTGCTCTGGCTTTGTCTTGGGTATGCTTGGGGTCTGGAGTTTCATTTTGCTTCTGCATCTTATAATTTTCTACTTTTTGTTTTATTTTCTGTGTTGACACTTGTAGATTTTTTTTAATTCTAAAGAGAATAAATTCAAGCAGAATAAAAAGAATAGAGCCAATCAAAATAAAGCAGGACATCAAAACAAGATGATAGGATATCAACAGTGGTTACTATAATGCCTCTTGTTATCTTCAAAGTAGCTGCCTGTACCATCAGACATAATAAAATCAAACAAAACACAACAAAATAAAACTAATCAAAACATATAACTAAAGTGATACAGAGTTTCAAAACAAGATAATTGGAAATCAACAATAGCTATAATAATATACCTTGTTATCTTCAAAAGAGCTTCCTCTACAACATTTCTTATGGTAGATAGCTTTAACACTAGTATCGAGGCTTTCCTATGGAATGTCTATTACTCAGAGGTTTCTACTAAGTGTAGGTGGTTCGTGACCTTAATATCTATCTTTTTAATATCTATCAATTTAATATCTATCAATTTATTAAGGATGGATAGTTGATATTTGGCTCAACATCCGGTCTTCTGGCACTGCATATGTTTGACTCTGTGGCACTTCCCAGTGGTCTGGTGCCCTGAGTTGAAGAAAGCCATGGTTATTCCCAGACACGGTACTTCCTCTGTTCTGCATCACTAACTCCTCTTATCCACTGGTCACAGAGTGGGGGAAGTGCCCTTCTCTCACAGTGGGACAAGGCTTCTTGCCTGCTTTTGTGACTGAGTCAAGATGGTTCTACTGGACACAACCCAGTGAAACATTCCTGGTTCTTTGTGTTTAGGGTTAAGTGTGACTTTTGGCAGCTACCAGAGTGCAGTCTGAGTGGTAGCAGTTTCTACCTCTGAGGAGAAATCCCCCTAGCATGTCTCACAACTGCCAGCAGGACACTATGACTGGATGGCTCGTCCCCCAGTGCACTCTGAGACTTTGGAAGTGAAGTGACCTGGGGACTGTTCTGCTCCAGTAGTTCTCCCCAAGCTCTTTGAAATCAAATGGCAGCCCTCAGACCCACTTCTGTTCATGTGATTATGTTCCAAAATTCACCTCAGTCACCAACTCACGACGGTGAGTGCCATGACGCAGTGTGCTGGGGCATGCAGCTTGCTGGCTCCAAAATATCAAGTATTATAGACAGAAGACAATATTAATTGTATTTATTAGACTGACTTGTATGTCACTTTGTAATGTTTTCTGTGTTTATTCTGTAACTTCTATAAAACTTTTAAAGTATAATGTGTACTTAAAAGTGAACTAATTCATATGTAGCTTTTCTGGAATCAAACCTTATTTCTTTTATTTCTATGTAAGCTTTCAGCCTGTTGCTCTTTTTATGGAAGTGTTTTAAATGAGTTTAGCTACTCTGAATATTTATACAAATGGTTTCCTATGGAAAACTGAAAGAATCTCTCGATAAATGAAGAAGAAATAAATTATTGAGAAAAGAAAAAGTTGTTTGTAAAGCAACTGCAAGTGTTGCAACATGCTATCAACACACATGGAACAGAAAGAAAAACAAACAGATCCAACAGAACTGTATTTACATTAGCGTGCACTCTCAGATGATGTATTAGGCAAGTCAAACTGCAATAACACTTAATTTTTTTTTAAGTTTCTATCTATAAAACTAATTAGAATTTTTTATAGTTATCAATTAGCTAAGATATCTTATAATAAGAATCAGAAGTAAAGGGAATCTTTTATGTCTGTGAAAGCAAAGACTATTTTTAAGAAGGACTCTAGGCTGTCTTACCTTATTTGGATCACCAGCTGTACAGCCTGCCCATTATTCTGATAGCTGCAGTTTGATAGGCAAAGGTCAACACAAAAACTTCTATTAAAGTAGTTTCAACTATTTTTGTTTTCATGGAGTGCCTTGGTTACTTGATTCTTGTTGTTGAGGCAAAATCCCTAACACCAAAAGTGAATCAAGGAAAGGTTTATTTAGCTTACAGTTTTTGGAGGTTTCAGTCCATACAGAGCTGGCTCCAGGGCAGTGACACTGCTTGAGGGGAGAGGGGGAGATTCTTCATGGCAGCTGCAAGTCAAAAGAATGAAACGGGCAAAAAAGGAAAGCACACCTCCTTCCTTCCCCCGTACTGTATGCCAGCTTCCCGCCCTCTGGGCAGATGCAGCAGTCACACTGTCAGTCCCAGAGTTAGACAACAGCCAGTCACAAATGCTAGACTCAGCCGCCTCTATGACTGCATGAGGCTTTAGGGGAACATTAAAACAAACCACAACAATAGATGTTCATCCTCTCCTTGATTTGTAATTGACAATTTAAAATAATTGAAGGGCTTAGTTTTCCTCTTTTTAGGCCTTGAAAGATATGTTTTTGAAAATTACTTTCATTTTAATCTACTTTTGGTTGGTGGGCAAGTAGGAATCTTGCGTAAGTTCTGCTTGGGTTCCAGGAGAAACCGGCTCTTTGCCTTCTGAGTCTTTAATAATATGATATTCATTTCCAAATGTAACAGTATACCATAGTATCATGAATTTTTCACTAGCAGACGGATGTTTGTCCTATGAGCAAAATCACGTCTTTCCAGTCTAGTTTATGAACATGAGTAAGTGCCCCAATATCTCATTGTATTTATCAGGATCATCTGAAAACTTCTAGATATACAGTTTGATCATTTGATGTTCTGAGAGCAAAGGACACATGGACATGTGTAGGACTGAATTCTCCAATTACCTTCTGTAAGGGATATGCCCCTGATAAATTTTAATAAAACCCCAGAAAGGTGTTTGAACCTCAGTAGATACTTTATTATGGTTGGCTTGCAAGTTTTGTCCTTAGGGTATAGAGGATAAGGGAGAGCAATTTCAGGCCCAGCCATGGTAGATGCATTAGATTGTGCCTCTCTGATTGCATATTAATTTTTAGCTAACTTAGTGATGCACAGATTAAAAAAAGGGGGAATTTGGAAGTAAAATGAAGGGAGAAGACCCATTTATAGGAGACAAGAAGTTGCCCAAGTTTACTATGTTCTGTGAAAATTATGAAAAATAAATGAACTAGGCTTGTGTCCTATGGCTGTGTTTTTTATTAAAAGGTAAAAATATTAAAATCTTTTTTTTATTTGCCTCCCATCTAGTTTTTATTTCTCCTTATCCTATCTTATTTTCCTCTGTCTAAAATTTACAAGGAATATAGTCCCTTTGTTATTTATACTTATTAGGTATTCTTTTTTCAAAATCTATTTGTTAGCTTTAAAAATGTCTACATTAATATTAATATGTTATATTTTTCAAATATATCATTATCCAGCAACTCTGATGTTTGGATATTTCTGTTGCTATTATATTATTGGACTAAGTCTAAGGGCAGCCCCCCGAGAGGAAACAGTGACATACCCTCCCTAATACACACAGACCATCAGGGAAAAGATTTCTTAAAAATGTGTTGCAGGACCCAACAAGGAGAGCTACACCAAGTTTATTAGCAGAATAAAAGAAGTAGAGACTGCACAGGAAAGCCAGCTCTGCAGGATGAGGTGTGATATGGGGTAGAATAGGGGTAGTTACCTGTTGTTAGGGTCGAAATCGGTGGAATTTATAGTAAAAGTCTATAACATAAGAAGGAAAACGGAGGGTTGACTTACAGAAGAAAAATAAGAAAGGTTCATTTTCAGTTTTTTTTTTTTTCTCTCTTTTAAAACTTAGGGATTTTTGGAGTATTTTTCAATTTAAATGAAAAACGCTTTATTTTGCTTCATAGATTTCAAAAAATTCTGTCTATGTTCAGCTTGCTCCAAGGCAGAAAACTCATGGCCATAGGTGATGGTGAAAGATAGCTGCTCTTCTCATGGAATCCAGAGAGAGAAGGGAGAAGGAGGAAGGAGGTATCGCCTCCAAACTCACAACCCCACCGACACTGCTACCTTCTTCTAATACATGTTTACCTGTGAACTCATCAGTACATGACACACTCTGGTTATAGTATTTAAATTATCCAGTCACCTTCTCAAAGATTCACTTCTAAATATAATAATTTTGGGGAAAAGTCTAGGTCTAAACCACGTTTTTCTGTGTTCATTAGGTTTCCAGACACAAGAACAGAATTTTGAAAGCCCACAATTTAAAGCAATTTAAAGCAGATTTTGTTTGACTCACAGTGTGAGGGGTTGTACTCTGTGCTCAGCTGGTTCTGAAATAGAAGCAGCAGTTTGAAGGTCTTGGATGAAGAAAGATGCTCAGCTCATGGCAGCCAGGAAGCAGAGAGAAAAGGGAGAACCTGGGAAGGAGACTCAGTCTCCTAAGACATGGACCTGAGGCACGCTTCTTTCCCCCAGGACTGACCAGGCTCTTCTTCCTAACAGCAGAGTGACCTGATCAATCTTTGACCTACTTGTGAAAACAGTACCTCCCCACAGTCCAGTTACCTTCAGTTTTTTTTTTTAAATTTTATTTAAAAGGGAGAAAAGAAACAACAAAACAAAAGAAAACAGTGTAAGGGTACAGGTAATATAGAACTAGAAAAAAAAAAAAAAAAAAAAAGAAAGAAATCACCAGTTAATAGATTACACATTATCATCCTAGAGACAGTTGCTCAAGTCACAGGATCAAAGCATACAAAGTGGACATTCAAACAGTGAGACTGCAAACAGTTTTGTTCAATGATCCAACAAAAACATTAATATGGTCATCTATCTTAACACACCTAAACACACTTGTATCCTTGTTGTATCTTTTAGAGCACTTTTTTTCCTCTCTTTTTTACAACAAAATTTACACATTTTGAGTTTTATTACTCCCATAGTTCTTATTACTGTTTTTTTGGAAGAGAATAAAACCAAGTTTGACAAAACAAAGCTGTCAGTGAAAAACCAAGGATAGACATAGCACATGATGTAAAAACAGAGTACAAGGTTATCAACAATGGTTTCCATAATGCCTCTTGCTTCCTTAAAAAGAATTGCCTATATCACTAGGTATTATAAAGTTGAACAAAATAGTACAGAACAAGAACAATAAAACCTAAACATTGTAAGCATTACAGGACTAAAAAAGAAGATATTAGTCAAACCAGAATGGGCATCATAGTGAATCTTATTGCCTTCAAAGTACTTGCCTATACCCTCAAACTTGATACTATCAAACAGAACAGAACAGAGTCTAATCAGTAGAAACAAGATAGTGGGAATAATACAGGACTTCAAGTTAATACTATAGTATATCCTGTTATTTTTTTATTTTTCTCCTTAATTAAAAAAATAACTAATAAATTTTTTTATGAATAAGGGAGAGATTGAGATAAAAGAGGACATAACAACATAACAATTCAGGTCAAAGCAAGACAATTTCAGCAACCTAGTGCTTCACCACCAAATAACCCGACTTAATAGTAGTTACCATAGTGTCTTTTTCCTTGAAATATTTGAATATAACTTCATATACTATAGCATCAAACATATCAAGACAGTATAAAACCATTCAAGTGGATGAAAGTATTGTAGGGTATTTAGAACCAGCTAACAGAAAATGAACAATGGTTTCTATATTTTCTCTTTGCCTATAACAATTTTTGTTTACACTATCACATATAATAAAATCCAGCAAGATACAACATGATAAAACCAATGGAGACAGAAGAGCCATAGTTTGGTGGGGCTTCAAAACAAGATGATATTAAATCAGCACTAGCTATTATGCTGTCTTGTTTTCTTCAAAATAGCTGTTCATTTTATCACAGGCAATAACATCAAGCATCCCAGAACAAAGCCATTCCAAATAATAAGTGAAAACTTTATAAGGCTTCAAGGTCACATAATGGGGAATCATGATTACCATATACTTTTATATATTTGAATCCTTTCTTACACTAGGGAAACTATTTGGTATTCACACATGCAAGTTTTAATTATTTCACTTACGAGCATGGTCTCAAACTGGGCCCATTTATTGATAAATATCTCAATGTGATCCTTCTTTATAGCTGAGTAGTACTCCATTGTAGAAAAATACCAAAACTTTTTTGTCCATTCCTCAGTTGATGGACACTTGCGTACTTTCCAAGATCTGGGGATTACAAATAGTGCTGCTATAAACATAGGTGTGCATATATCACTGTGGTATGATGCTTTCAGTTCTTCTGGGAATATGCCTAGAAGTGGAATAGCTGGAACAAATGGGACTCCCAGTCCCAGCTTTTTGAGAAATCTCCAGACTGACCTCCACAAAGGTTGCACCAGTCTACACTCCCACCAACAGTGCAGGAGAGTTCTGTTTTCCCCACAGCCTCTCCAGCATTTATTGTTGTTGGTTTTCTTGATCCTAGCCATTCTTTCAGTAGTGAGATGGAATCTCAAGGTGGTTTTAATTTCCATTTCTCCAATGAGTAATGATAATGAACATTTTTTCATGTATTTATTTGCCATTTGTATTTCTTCATTTGAGAATTCATCTCAGATCCCCATTTTTGGATTGGATCTTTGAATTTTGGGCATCTGAGTTTTTAAATTTTTTTATATGTTTTAGACAAAAGTCCCTTGTCTGAGGGGTAGTTCACTAAGATCTTTTCCCAGTTTGTGGGTTTTCTTTTCACTGTGCTGGAGATTTTTTTTTTTTTTTGACATGCAGAAACTTTTTAATAAGACATGGTCCCAGTTATTGATTCTGGGAACTATTTCCTGTGCGGTTTGAGTCCTTTTCATTAATTTTCTACCTACTGCTATGCCTTCAAGGTTTCTACCCAATTTGTCTTCCAAAAGACATAGTTTTTGTGTTTTAATATTCAGATCTTTGCTCCATTTAAATTTGATTTAGTACATGGTGATAGGCATGGGTCTAGCTTTAGTTTTCGGCAAATGGAGAGCCATTTTTTCCAGCACCATTTATTAAAGAGACTGTCGTTCTTCCAGTGAACCTGCTTGGCCCCTTTATCAAAGATAAAGTGGTTGAGTGTGTTTGTAGTTGTGGTTGGGTCTTTAAATGTATTCCATTGATTTTTGGCTCTGTTTTAATTCCAGTACTATGTTGATTTTACTACGGTTGCTTTGTAGTATAACTTCAAGTCAGGGGTTCTGATGCCTCCTGCTTTGCCTTTGCTGCTTAGAATTGCCTTTGCTATTCTAGGTCTCTTCTGGTTCCAGATGAATTTTAGGAGTGATTTCTCTAGATCTATAAGGTATGTTGATGGTATTTTTATCGGGATTGCATTGAATCTGTATAACAGTTTTGAGAGAATGGCCATTTTCACAATGTTTATTCTTCCTATTCGTGAGCAAGGGATGCCTTTCCATTATCTGAGATCATCTTCAATTTCTTTTTTCAGTGTATTATAATTTTCCCTGTATAGGTATTTCACTTCTTTTGTAAGAATCATTCCTAAATATTTCATTTTTTGGTTGCTAGTATGAAGAGTGTGGCTTCTCTTATTTCTCTTTCTGTGATTTTGTTGTTAGTGTATAGGAATGCTATTTATTTCTGAGTATTGACTTTGTATCCAGCTACATTATTGAATTTATTTATTATATCTAAGAGTCTTTCAATGAAATTTACTGGCTCTTTTATGTAGAGTATCATATCATCTGCAAAGAATGATAATTTAACCTCTTTTCCTATCTTTACCCTTTTTATTTCTCTCTCTCGTCTAATTGCTCTGGCTAGTACTCTCAGTACTATCTTAAATAGGAGTAGTGATAAGGGACATCCTTGCCTTGTGCCAATTTTAAAGTAAAGGCCTTCAATTTTTGGCCCCTTAGTATGATACTGGGTGTTGGTTTGTCATAGATGGCTTTTACTATATTGAGGTACAGACCATCTATTCCAATTTTCTGTAAAGTTCTTATCATGAGTGAATGTTGGACCTTATTGAAAGCTTTTTCTGTATCTATAGAAACGATCATGTGATTCTTACTTTTGGCTTTGTTGATGTGGTGGATTACATTTATTGATTTACGTATGTTGAACCATCCCTGCATGCCTGGGATGAATCCCACTTTGTCATGGTATAATCTTCTTGATGATTTGCTATATCCTATTTGCCAATACTTTATTGAGGATTTTTGCATCTGTGTTCATTAAGGAGACTGGTCTATATTTCTTTTTCAGTTGGGTCTTTCTCAGGTTTTGGTACTAAAGTAATATTTGCTTCCAGGATGAGTTAGGAAGGATCACTTCCCTTTCATTTCAGTGAAGAATTTGAGAAGTGTCGGCATTAGGTCTTCTTTGTATTTCTTGTAGTATTCTGCAGTGAATTCATCTGGACCTGGGGTCTTCTTTGTAGGTAAGGACTTAATTACATTTTCAATTTCATTAATAGAGATTGAGTTATTGAGCAGTTTTAAATCCTCTTGATCTAGCTTTGGTACTTCATATGTTTCTAGGAATCAGTCTATTTTTTTTTGTGTGTGTGTGTTATCAAACTTTTGAGAGTAGAGGTTTTTGAAATAGGTGTCGATGATCTTCTGTATTTCTATAGAGTCTGTAGTGATTTCAACTTTTTCATTTCTTATTGCATGAATTTGAACTTTTTCTTCCCTTCTTTTAATAAGGTTGGCTAGGGCCTTATCGATTTTATTTATTCTTTCAAAGAACCAACTCTATGATTCGTTGATTCTTTAGATTGTTTTCTTAGTCTCTATTGTGTTGATTTCTGCTCTGATTTTTATAATTTCCTCTCTTCTTTTGGCTTTGGGCTTGACTTGCTCTTTTTTTTCTTGCTGTTTGAGGTGTAGCATCAAGTTATTTGTTTGTATTCTTTCTGTTTTCCTGATATGGGAAATCAGTGCAATAAATTTTCCTCTGAGGACGGCTTTCATTGCATCCCACAGATTCCGGTAAGTTGTATCTGTATTTTCATTTTCTCGTAGGTATTGTTTAATTTATTTTTTAATTTCCTCTGTGACCCACTAATTACTCAAGAGTGTGCTATTGAGTTTCCATGTGTTTGTGGGATTTTTGCAGTATCTTTTATCATTAATTTCTAATTTCATACACTATGATCTGATAACATGCAAGGGATGATTTCAACTCTTTTTGCATTTACTTAAATAAGTTCTGGGAGCTAATATATGGTCTATTTTAGAGAACAACCCATGTACTGCTGAGAAGAATGTGTATTCTGATGTTGTTGGGTGGAAGATTCTTTATATGTGTATCAAGTCCATTTGTTCACAGGTATGATTCAGTTCTGTTATTTCTTTACTCATTTTCTGTTTGGTTGATCTGTTCCTTGGTGTCAATGGTGTGTTAAGGTCTCCATAACAACTGTGTTACTGATACTTTGATTTTTTCATTTCTGTTAATAGTTGCTTTATATAACTGGGTGCTCTGGGATTTGGTGCATATGTATTTAAGATAGTTATATCTTCCTCTTGGACTTTTCCCCTAACGAGTATGTAGTGACCTTCTTTGCCCTTTCTGATCATTGTTAGTTTAAAGTTCACATTGTCTGCAAACAGAATGGCTACTCCTGCCTTTTTTTGGATTCCTGCTGCATGAAGAATTGTTTTCCATCCTTTGACTTTCAGTCTGTGAGTATCCTTCTGTGTTAGATGGATTTCCTGTAAACAGCATATGGTTGGATTTTGTTTCTTGATCCTTTCTGCCAGTCTTTTTCTTTTGATTGGTGCATTGAGAGCATTTACATTAATGGTTATAACTGCTATATGTTGGTTTATTGTTGATATGTTATCTTTCCGCTGTTGCATTTTTATCTTTCTGTTCTGTTTAATCATCTTCTTTGCTTAGTGGTTTTTTTCCTTTGTGTGTCTAAACTGTCTCTCAACATTTTTTGCAGGGTTGGCTTGGTGTTCATGAAGTTCTTCAGCTGTTCTTTGTCATGGAAGTATCTTATTTCATCATTTATTGTGAATGATAGTTTTGTAGGGTACATCAGTCTAGGTTGGAAATCATTTTGCTTTAGGATTTGGAATACTTCACTCTGTGCTCTTCTTGACTTTATTGTTTGTGCTGAAAAGTCTGCTGTGATTCTGATAGGTTTTCCTTTGTAAGTGATCTGTCTTTTCTCTCTGAAATCTATTCTTGTGTTGGATTTCTGGGGTGGTGATTATTATATGTCTGGGTGTAGTTTTATTTTGGTTATGACTATATGGAGTTCTATATGCTTCACTGAACCTGATGTCGGTTTCTGATCTCATGATTGGGCAATTTTCAGCTATTCCTTCTCTAAATATCCTCTTGACATCCTTTATGTTGTCCTCTTTTTTTTCATTAATTCCTATCAATCTTATGTTGTTTTTCTTTGTGTCATCTTGCAGTTGTTGAATTGTTATTTCCTGATCTCTTGTTATTTTTAAAATATCTTTCATTTCATGTTCACTAGCTGCAATCCTGTCTTCAAGGTCTGAAATTCTATCTTCACTTTCATTGAGGCAGTTTTTACAGCTTTCAGTGGAGTGTTTGATTTCCTGTATATCTCTGTGCATCTGCTTTATATATTTTTGTTTGTTTCTTATATTGCTCATCTAGGGATTCTATCTTGTTGTTTAGTTCCTCCAATATTTTTAACTGTGTATTCTTTAGATATATCCAGCATCTCTTTCGTTTATTTTATCATTTCTTTTTTTACCTGGAGATTATTTCGAGTTTGAATTCCTTTAAAGCTTCCCGGAGTTGCTTATTTATTTCAGTAGCTATTTATGGCCAATATTTGAGGTGTACACATATATTTTCTTCTATATACATCACTCCTAGGGTTTCTTGATATGGGCTGGTGGTTTGAGGTAATTTGGTCTTTTATTTTGTCATTTTCCTATATTTCTGTATTTCAAGTGTTATTCAAAAGCTTCCTCAGGGTCTGTTGGAAATCCACTTCTATGTTCGCAGCTCCTGGGACTCTGGCACCCAGTTCCCCCAGACTTCTGGGCCTCTGGAAACCGTGGTGCTTGCCTGCCTTCTTAGAACTCCACAGTCCCAGACAGGCTGGGCTCCAGGGACAGTGTGAGCCTGCCTGTTTGCTTGGAACTTCACAATTCTCTGAGCTGGAAAAGAGAGGTGGATGTAGGTACCTCTGATCCACCTAGCTACTTCACTGCCCCTGGAATGGTCAAGGGTTGGGAACAGGCTGGGCTTGCGGGAGAGAGCATGGGGCACTTACCCCAGGACACGGGATGTCTGGAACTGGTGATACTCGCCTGCTTGCTTAGAAATCCACAGTCCTCCAGACACACAGGGAGTTGGATGTAGGCGCTCCAGACTCACCCAGCCATTCCAATGCACCCAAATGGTGCGAGGGCTCCAAATAGGGAGTCACCTTCAGTTTTGGGAGACATTCCAGTTCTAAAACATAACAATGGAAAATATTTATTTATATTGTGATCTGCTTCAAGACATTTTAGAAACACATGTAGTTAATAACCACAATCATAACCAAGATACTCAATATTGTTATTGAGTTTACCCAACAACCAATTCTAGAAACCAACTGTTTTTCACCAAAATAACTTTGCCTAATACCTAATTAGTGGAAATAGAATTACATGGTTTTGCGTGTTCTGCATGATGCTTATACTAAAAATGTGCTTTTAATATTTTTATCAGTAAAATTATAACAGTAAAATACCTTTAATTGTAAAAAATATTTTTATGAATAAAGATAATTTAGCAATAAATATTGTGCTTAATATGCTCCCTTTGTTTCTAAAAACAGACATGAATAAGCTTGTTTTTGAAGGTTTTGATACAAATTTTTGGACATATCACTTTTAGAGCAATATCTAAGAGTATTGTACTGGGATGTGTACTTTAACTGATACATGTAGGTCAGACCTGATAACAAACTTCAAAACTATCTTCTAGGGTGGCTATTGGTTTTATTTATTATTCTTGCTACCAATATATGGATCTATTTCTTCAAGAACCCTGCCAACACTGAATATTTTCAGAATCTTTCATTTTGTTCATTCTACTGTGTGCACAGTAGAATTTGGCTTAATTTCTGTTCAACAGCGCCTAATAATGTAAACCACTTCCTTAGTTTTTGATTGCCACAAGGATAGCTCTTTTGGTTAAATCCCTCTAAAGCT
Organism: Cavia porcellus; assembly: GCF_034190915.1. NCBI lineage: Eukaryota > Metazoa > Chordata > Mammalia > Rodentia > Caviidae > Cavia > Cavia porcellus. The sequence continues at coordinate 39,406,657 of NW_026947513.1, read as the reverse complement.
TATTGTCATTTTAATTGGGTTGTGTAATTATTTATTTTTAAAAACATACTAGTTATGTATACAAATCTTTTATAAGATACATGATTCGTGAATGTCTTCTTCAAACATGTAAGTTGTTCTCTTAAGAGTATACTTTAAATGAATGAAGAGTAATTTGTATGTTTCTGTCTGTCTTTTTGTGTGCTATTTAATAAATCTTGACCCAAGCCAAGACCAAAGCATTTCCTATTTTCTTCTTTTAGAAATTATACATTTTTAGTTCTTCCCAGCCCCATGGGAGATATGTTATATAGTGCAAATGAACCTTTCATCTACATATAATTATTTTAGTAATTTTAGTAAAAAAATCACTGCCCTTAAGTTGGAGTTACTTTTGCACTTTACTAAAAATTAGTTGGCACATTTAAATAGTTTTTTGTAAAATAGATACCCTCCAGTTTCCTATCTTTGTGTCTTCAGAAAAACATCATTAGCCACTATGATTTTATGTATCTTGACCATTACATGACGTAAATTTTAAATTTTACATGACGTAAAAATGCATGATAAGAAATCTCCTTCAAACTCTTTTTTATTAGTACCTGTTTATAGCACATAATGTTTACATTTCTGGTGTGGGATAGGTACAGGAACACACTTTTTAATTCATTTGTTTATCCCTTGCCTCTCCCATCTTTCCTCCTTCCTCCACATCTCTATCCCCTTTCTATTTAAGGAAGATCTATCCCCCTAATTCCTACCACTTGTTAAACACTTAGATGAGGCTCATTACAAGCATCACCAGGCTGGGGATCCAGACACAGCTAAGAGGAAGCTAGAACTTTACCCTTGACAGCGCTGAGACTGTAATATGAACAATGTGTCCCTCACAGAAAGCAAATGATTCCATCTCAAAGACAGATGACAGAGAGAGTCACAGTAATCTGCAGAGTGTGCTTAGTGTGTTTATTTGTTAAAGGAGCATTGCAGATTCAACGGTTCTCTTTGAAGGACACAGTTACCAATGGCACTGAGGTCTCTGGGTTTTCAACTGGGAGCCAATGACTCTATACTCTTGTCAAGATATTAAAAGAAAAGACAATTGAGAGTTTTCTGTGATTCCTTGATAATGAAATCCCTGAGACAATATTTCCTGATCCCTTTAAGGGAAAATTTAAACTCATGAGTTTTGGAGGCATTAGGAGTAACTCTCTGATCTATGTTGGTCATCTACTTGAGGAGTTTGTGGATGTGTGATTTGGCGGTCATCACAGTTGCCAGGGTACATGGTTCCCAAATCTCAGTGCATTATAGGAACTGAAATGTGGGCTGCTTACAACAGAAAACCTCACAACCATCTGAGAGGCATGCAACAAGAGAGCTAAGAATTAAGGCCATCAAAGTGGGCATAGTCCACTTTCTCCAACCACCCAAACTACCAAATACCCAAGCAGTTATTCAATGAAATACTGTAGGGTAATTGTATATTATAAGCAGAGTGCAGCAATATACTTGCTTTGTTCTTTTAAGATTTGCTACAATATACTCAATCACAATAGCCCAGTTTAGCTAAAATAATGAACAAACAAACAAAACAAATAAAAACAAAAACTTAGCAATTGAAAACTATTAATAACTAACTCTGGTTGAATGCCATAGTCATTTGGGCAAGAAATCCATAAAACTCCCAGATATCATCAAACATCATTAAACCATGGAACTCTCAATAAAAAAAAAAAGATGTCCAAGATCTGATAGGTTTGCATGGATTACATTCTTGGGCAATTATATAATAGGCACACCCTGGGGTGTTCCTTTATCTCCTTTAGTCAAGGTAAATATAGCCACTGGAGCCAATGGGCTTTTTGAAGCAGCAGGATTAGAAACCATTTAACAAACTGTCATCCAGAGTTGCAAGTGTCCTAAATTCCCATCTTTGTTGAGTGTAATTCATGACAAAAGACAACTGCCATTGTAGTGTACTAGCATGGGAATGTTTTTGGACACATAAATGGCCTAGAGTGACCATCAGATGCAGCCCTTTTGAATAGGATCTCTTTGATGGATGGGGGAAGATTAAGTATCTGATGGCTAAATATCCACATGCGACACTCCATTTGCCAAATATATATCACCCATGTAGATGCTGGCACTACCTTAGCTACCTCCAAGAGCAAAGTAAGTCATTTTTAGACACTGGTGGAACTTCACACTAACCAAAGTACACCTTTTACCTACACAGGCAAGAGAAAATGGGTACAACTTCATGGGAAAGATTGGACTTTCTTTACATTCTGTCATCCATCGGTCTATGGAGACTGAATGACAGAGAGAACAACTGAGAAAAGCGCATTAGCATGACCAATCCGTAAGGTTGTGTACCTTCCCCCACCGCCATGGCAGACAGTCAACCCCGCATTGCAGCATGGGGATCAGGGCATTGGAGAAGGTGCTGAGAGGTTCCGGGATTGGAAGGGGTTGCAGAGAGCCAGGTGCAAACCAATCCTATACTTCTGCCCCTCACCTCCTACTAGGAATAATAAACCCAGCTCATATTATTTGTTGCATGTGAGTGGGCTCTGCTTTACTGGAGTCAGACAAGTTGATATCTGGTGCATGTGAACTTGTTCCCAATGAAACTTACTTCAAATTTAAAACAGATATTTCTGTGGATTATTCTCATACATAGAAGCTAGCTTCGGTAACATTTCAAAATTAACAGCAACAATGGAAAACCAAAATATTGAGGAAAAATACAACCACATTTAGATACAGATTTATAATTGTATAGATATTTTCATATTCTCCAGATCTCTAAAGCACAGAACGCTGTTGCATCACAGAGATTTTCTAAATGCATGACTATTTATAAAAGTATTTACAACGCGCTCGTGTTAAGCAGCATGAAATGGTTCCTAACCCTTGAGGTTCATTACCTTGTTTTCTATAAATATTAGACGGTACGCATTACTTTCTGCTACGTTTTACGTGACAATCCATTAACACTTGGTGCATCCTAAAGCATATTTTGTACCTTTTGTTCCTCAAAGCTTTCATGGATGGTGCAGTTCTAGCACAGAGCATCCTCCTCCTCTCTATGACAGCAACTAACAAAAACATTTGCTCAAAATTTTGAACTAAGCTGATTATTGCTACTGTGCCACAGTTTTCTTTTATGTTAGATTTCAACCAGATTCAATGACACAGTGTGCTCCCTGCTGCCATCGAATGCGTGGCAGGACGAAGATGAATGAACTCCACTCAGCAGCGGATTGATCCCAGCACCAGCAGGCTGATTAAAGTGTCTTGGGGCACAGTGAAGAATAGCATTCATCTGTAACTATTGGTCAATTTTAAATTAACTCTGAATTTGGTGAAATACAGCCTTTGAATTGAATACTTCTGATAACTTAAGAGCGCTAAACAAACAATACACATAAAGAACTGTTTTTTCTTAGTCATGTCAAAGAAATATTGCATCCCTGGTACTCATTTCTAACACTTAGAATTTCTATTTCTTACAAAGTAGTAAAGTGTATTTTAAGTTCATGTGTACCTTATAATAAAAGAATAAGTGATTTTTTTATTTATAAAAGTTATCATCTGTTAGTGGCTAGTATTGGCAGTGAAAATGTGAACAGGTATTTTGTTAAATATTTGCATGAACTTTCACAGGGAGTATACATTATAAGCATTGCTTTATGTAATTTTTATATCAGACAAAGCACATTTAAAATGACGAGAACTCCTCAGTATTGTAGATAGTATGCATTGGTGTGATTTTGTACTTTAAATTTCCCTCAAAATTAATGTGAGTTGATAGTACATAATGAAGTTATAAGTGAATTTTAACATCATATATTAGAAATTTTATCCACATCCATACAGGACAGGAAGACCAGGGATCAGGTGATTGGGTCCCGGAATTACCGTTCACCTTACTATCAGGGAGCCAGGTCCTTTTATTGCACCCACGTGAATTTATTTTTCCCTTGTAGCAGGCACCAGATTCTCTGAGCCTTATGTTCACAGTTTTACTAGGAATAAATCAGATATGCCTAAATTGTGCTTATTCAAAGTGTTTTTATTACTGTAAAAGACAAGCTCTCTCCTTAAGTTCCTCCTCTATCTCTGAGTATTCATTTAATAGACAGAGGACAACCTTAATGGATTTGGATGTGTCTAGAAAGGCTCAGCTACGAGCGCTCTACAGTTGTGAACCTTGTCTGCCAGAGAGCCGGTTTTTTCTTTTGTTTTGTTTTTTTGTTTTTGTATCCGGGGTTGACTCATGACCTCACACTTGCCAGGCAAGCACTGTGCCACTTAGCTAAATCCCTGACCCCAGAGAGAACTGTTTTTTGTTTGTTTGTTTCTTTCTTTTCCTTGCACTGCTTTTCTGCTTTCAAAGTTGCCAATCAATTACATGTTTTTTGTATAAAGAGAAAATCATGACTTTCGTTTAGTCAATTGACTGTCTGTTGATCTTGAAATAAAAATAGATGAGTCAATATGAATACATATGTTTCATTATTCATGTTACTTACTACACCAAAATAATGTCTTATATCAGATATACTCATTCTTTCCAGTGTACATGAAACCAAACATCACACTGCTCCTCTAAATCTATACGCTTTTGATTTGTTAATTAAAAATTATATTCATTCAAAGTATGTAGAATGGCTTTGTGATTACTAGTTTAGTTCTCAGCTTATGTATGTGGTATACATTATGAAAATACATAAATATGTATTTTCAAATTAGTTTATCTTCCAAAGTTTCTAAGGTAGTGAAAATTGAAGAAGAAAAAGTATTATCCTAAGTACTGTAAATGCTAATAATGAAGCATAGCATAAGAATGAAAGTTATAACTGAAGAAGACAAACAGACATGCCATTTGAGTCGCACCTCTGAAACAAGATGATCCTTGGAACAAATGGAGAAACCCTGACCACACCACCAGGTAAACAGTGCTAGCAAAGCTTGTGTCTGTGTTGCAGAAAGAATTTCATAACTGTGAGAAGCAAGTTAGACCTAGGCATACTGCAGGTGGGCAAAAAGCAAATTATTTACCCAAAAGGAACCTTAGTAGTGTCAGTTATATTACCAATGTTTCAGTTTCAGTGATCTTACATTAAAATTGCCATTAGTGGTACAATTTGGCACACGTTTCTAAGAAAATGAAACAAAGGTAGGATACGTATTATTTTGTGGTTTAAGATTAATGCTTTCAAAAGACAACCAAAAAAGAATGAATTTTTGTTGTTTGTTGTGCTTCAGTATCCATCTCTAAGGAACAATGAGATGCAATTTATTTCATTGTAGGAATTAATTTATTAGAACACATTCATTAAGAAAATAATGAAGTTACAAGTATTTTATCATTAATAAATATTAGACTATTTTTAAAATTTTAGGTTTCACACTGCTAAACTTTTCATCATGTAAGATAGCATGTTTTATTATACTGATTTTTCAAGTGCACTCTACAAAAGAACTCATGTAAGAAACATCAATGAAAAAGAAATTATTTTTATACTCATAAACATTCTTTAAAAAAGAAAGTGGTTATGCACAAACTTTAGGTGACTTGCTCAAGATGTTGCCTGAAAATAATTATACTTTGATTTTTAACTGGAATCTGTACAATTAAGAACCTGTAGCAATTTCATTACTATGCTTTTATTGCTTTGTATTATATTAATAATATTTAACTTAATACCAAGTTTCCCAAATTGAGTCAAATTTTGATTAAAAAATGTGTTGATTACAGACAAATTTAAATGTTAATGTCTCAGTGGTTACATCACCCAGTGCAATGGTCTTGATATTAAAAAAGCTTTAGAATAGAAGTCTCATTTCCATTCCATTGCTGCTGCTCCAACAGTGACTATAATATAACTTATGGACTCCGTGACACGCAAGCTTATAACTTATCCATATCTCTATTAGTTGAAGTGAGGCTCTCAAAGACCTCTGCTTAGGGCTATTCTCCATTATAATCAGACAGAACGTTGATAAAATTACATTCTAGCTTTTTATTCCAAAATTTATGTGACACATGACCATATCCAATTTTAGATAAGATGTTATAATAGAAAAGGAGACTTCACAAGCACCAGTTCAGCCTTTGACTTTCCCAATATGAACAGTGCACACTGGAATTCTAATTTCTTCTAGAATCTAACTCCTTTTCTTTTCCTCAGCTAATAAAGATTTTGGTCGTTGTCACAGGCTGACAAGCTTATCATGCCTGGCTTTTTACGAATGCCTCCAAGGAAGAAAAACCTGCCAATATACTCATTATTAACTTACTAATAAATGAATATTTATTCTATCAAAGGGGGTAAGTTCCACAATAAAGCCTGCCTCACAGTATTTGACTTTAGCCAAAATAGGCTTTTAATGGTAAAGTCAGATAGTGTACTACAGTGTAACTTCCAATTAGGAAAAGTTTCTATTGGCTGTGTTTTTCCCTTCTACTGATTTTTGCTTTTGCTCTAACCTACTTTCCTGTTTCCTGCCTTGTTTCATATTTTTGCTTCTTACTCCCTTCCATTTCTCATCTTTTCTTTCTGTCATTTTTTTTCCTACCTCCTTTCAATGTCGGATGCTAATGTTAAATAAAAAGCCACATTCATAAGTGAATAATTTTCTTTATCATAAAATGAGATTAACTTTTCACAGTAATTTTACTTGAATACATTGACTTTTTCTTTTGTTTAAAAACAGTATTCAGGGGCTGGGGATTTAGCTCAGTGACATAAGCGCCTGCTTTGCCAACAGGCAGTCGTGAGTTCAATCCGCGGTACCTATAAAAAGGAAAAAGACAAAAAACAAAAACAGTATTTAATGTGATATTTTAGTTCCAATTTAATTGATATATTTATAAATGTGAAATTTCTATAACTGTTGAACTAAAGATATACTTGTCACAAAGATGTAAAAAAGGTACATATAAATAATGTTTTAAAGCTACATTTTAGATTTGCATGTTTTTATTTAATTGGAAAACAAATTAAGAAAATAGACTCTTTCTTTAATCATTTAATCAAAGTAAATATTTCAGTTATCAGGTAACTAAAGATAATTCTTATTAAATGTTAGTATTGTTAAGTTTTTCATGAATTAAAGCTATAATAACTGAGGATGAACATATATTTGAAGCATGTTAGAGACCCAGACAGAATAACTAAATGGTTTGCTGAACTGTTTTGTGTTTTCAAAAATGATATAATTTTCCATGGGTGGTTGCACACGCCTATAATCCTAGCACCAGGGAATCTAGGCAGGCAAAACACTGACAGTTTGAGGCCAGCCTATACTACATAGTGAGTGCAGATCAGCCTGAACTATATAGAGATACTAGCTCAAAAAAATGAAATATATATATATATATATATATATATATGACTATCTTTATGGAAATTTAGGTAAACAAAAAGATGGGTAAAAATGAATTTCTAAAGAAATTTCTCATTTGAAAAGTGTGATTTGTAGTCTAGTTTTGCATCATACTTAAGAAAATAAATACTCCTAAATTTTGTTTTCAGAGTATTAAATACTGAAATGGTAGAGTCAGTTATTTTTAAAATAAACCAGCCTTACTAAAATATAAAATTAGAAACTGGTAATCAGGAACTGGTCTATAGCACAGTGGCAGAGCACACACAGCACTTACGGGCTCTTAAGTCCAAAACCCAGCACCTCACTAAATAAATAAATAAATAATAAACACTGAGAATGAAATATGAAGGATAAGAAAAGCAAATTATTGTCTAATACTGATACAATATGTCTGAAATTATTTTTCAAAAATATGTCTCCTAGGAGCATTTAAAAATTTCCATCCATGGATACTTTTTAATTTTTGTTTAGTCAATGGATCATCTCAGAAAAAAATTTAAATATGTACTGTGAATTATTAGAAATTGATGTAATACTGATGTAGAATATTGACATGAAACAATACGTCAGTACAATAGTAATGTAGCATATAAAATACACAGTGATGTAGTGTGATGTCTGAGGTCATGTGCGAACGTGGCAGGTTTGGGACACCTAGGGCAGGAGTGAAGCGACACTCTGAGTGTGTCTGTGAGGGTCTCACACGCACAACCTGGGTCTACGACCTGGCCCTTTCCTCTTTGCCAATGTTCCCCGATGCCATGAAGGCCACCGCTTCGTGCCGGCCTCTCTTCCATCACTGTGGAGTCCACTGACCACGGTGTGAAAACATAGAAACCGTGAGAAAAATAAATGCTTCCTCCTTCATGCTGTGCACCAGGTGTCTATTCCCAGTAAGGAAAATTAGCCTAATACAATTAACTCATAACCATGGCTATTATGAAGGTGCAGAGCACTAAAACCATTTTTCAAATTGTTATAAAAGTGGAATTTGCCGTAAAACTGTTACATTTTTAACAATACAGTCAAATAAATTAAATACTGCCCACATTACTTTTATTCTTGGCCTACACTTAAAAAGAGGAAATAAATGTCATATAACTTTAGTAAAAATAAGAATTCTACTTTTTTCTCTATAAGATCATGGCAAGAATGTTCTCTATTGACTTTTAGACTCTGTTTCTGTAACCTAGGTTACCAGTCAGTGACCGTACTGAGTTACGGATTCTCAGTATGATAGATGTCTATGCTGTTTTGACAAATAAAGTACAATGCTTGCTCTAATGAAATTATGAATCTAGTGTATATAAATCAGATTGTAAGTTGATTATGAGCCAATGAATTTTGCCAGTTGACTTCTGTATTGTATTCTTCACTGTTATTATTTCTGTTGGTTATCTTTCTACATATGAATCTGCTATTAAACATATTTTGATCTTCAAATAAAAAATCAGCATATTTTTTTTTATTTTTTGGAGAGGGCTGTATTTTTAATATCTATCTTTTAAATTAAGGATTATTTTAGAAAGTATCTTTTAATCATCATAAAAAATTCTAATTCTGCCTACTACTGTCTAGACTGTACATAAAGATACTATTCTTTCTTGTTACAAATGCACTGCACGATAATGAATCATCTCTGAGAAATGAAGCCCAGTGAATGAGCTCCATTTTGCACATTGATTTTCCTCTTGTCAATCCACAAAGTTTCAGCTGAGAGTGCAAGAATCATACAAGAAGGCAATTTATTAGATTCACAAACTCTTTATTGAAGTGTTTTGTCACATTTGTTATATTTTAGAATTCCTTTTTTTTTTTTTTTTTTTTGGTCTTTTCGTTTTTATCGGTACCAGGGATCGAACTCAGGACTGCCTCCTTGCAAGGCAGGCCCTTATGCTGCTGAGCTAAATCCCCAGTCCTGAATTCACTATTGTTGATTCCTGTGTCTAATTCATAAATTATGTTAGGAAAATATACATATGGATAGAAAAATTTCTGTATATGGGTTGTTTCTAGCTATCATTTTGGTTACCCACAGGGCTCTTGAAACCCAACAGATCAGAGGTGACTACAGAGACTGACAATTGTCTTAATTTGTGAAAGCTTGACTGCTAATTTTCAAATTAATATTTTATTAAGCTACATTTAATATTCTCTTTTTACTTTAAATATTTCATTGTCACGTAACCTATGAGTTTTTTTGTATAGATATGAAATAGATATTGAATTGTTTTTCCCTTGGACTTACCTCTAGATTATAGACAACTTGAACACTTATTTGATTCAGTTTACACTGTTATATTAATAAAAGTAATAATGCAGCTGGGCATAGTGGTGCACACCTGAAATTCCAGTACCCATGAGGCTGAGGCAGGAGTTTGAGTCAGTCTGTGTTATAGAGCATGCTTCAGACCAGTCTGAACTACCGAGAGAAATTTTTAACTCCAAAACAAAAATATAAGATAATACTTATTCTTTATGTTAAAAAAACCATGAAGCAATTTATGGTTGAATTTCATAAACTGAAACCTAACAAACTTTAAAGAGAGATAGACAAATATAAAATTACAATTAGTATTATTCAATCAGTAACTGTTAGAAATATAAATAAATCTGAAGATAAAGTATCAACAAGTTGGACAATATTCAAGCAGTTTTGCATTCTTAATATTTATATAACAATGTACACTCCATGATATGATAATTGAGAACACATTCTTTTGAAGAATTCAAAATACATGACAAAGTAGACTACATCCTGGGCCACTAAGCAAGCTGCAAGATATTTAAATGAATAAAATAACACTAATTATGTGCTCTACAACAACACTGCTAAAAATCAGTAATGAAATATTAATCGCAATTTCTTCCTATGAGTTAGATACGTTATAAACATATAACGTCAAAAAGTGCAACAAAATACTCAAGCTAATCAAAATAAAAGCAGAAGTGCAATTTACAGTGAGCAAAGTAGCAATCCTCAGAAGAAAAATAATTTTACCTTCTTGTGCTAGAAAGGAAGATCTCACATTAGTAATCTCAATTTTCAATTCCAAAAATTAGAAAAGCAACAAATTAAGATGAAAAATTTTCTGTAAGACAAATAAAATTGTCATTTAAAGAAGTCAACAAAATTGATAAAATTTGATAATTTTAATAGGCTTTTACAGCTTTGAGGAGATAATTGAGAAAACAACAATGAATTCAGAAAATAATCATCTCAATAGAAATAATTAACATAGACCCAAATATTAATAACATGATATTTTATGAAATTTTATGTGTAAATATATGTGAGATATAATGACTAAAATATGACTTCACTTTAGGAACCAAGAAATAGCATAAGATTTGATTATAGAGGATTTAAAAGTTTAAGAAAAAATTGTCTGAAGTCAACCCAGTTATCATATAAAGTATTTGCCAAATTTCAATTTCTTTTATAAAAAAAAAAAAACCCCAAAAAATCTATTCAAAAGCAGTAAAATAAAAAATATAAAGAATTTCCTCAAACACTGCAACAGAGTTTAATGCAATGAGAAGTGAAAAAATGCATATGGTATTGATAGAAGTAAGCATATTTGTCTTCCCTAACAAAGTAATGATACATGCTGACAATCTTTACTATTTAATAAAAATGGTAGTAGAATTAGAAGTAACCTTCACAATCTTTCACAATATACTGTCAATGCTAAGAAACTCTTTGCATGTACTGGTATACAAAGGACTCAGAAACTGAAAACAATGTGATCCATAGTTAGAAACATATAACCATGAAGTTCTGTAATCTTTTGGATGTAAACTGTCCCCCAAAGCCCTGCCCTAAAGGGTTGGTAGTCAGCTCATAGGCTTTTCAGGAAGTGATTTGGATCATGAGGCACCAACTTCACTTGTGGTTTCACACATTGGTTAGATCATAAGTTGATGTCATTATTGGGAGGGGAAAAAAGCAGGCAATGGGAACCAGCTTAAAGGAGGGATCATAAGGATGCCAATTGGGAGAGGGTACCTGCTCTCTGGGCCCTTCTCAGTCTTTTTCCATTTCTGTTTCCTAATCACCTTGAGGCTCTCACTGTCTTCTGCAGTTCATTTCCACTGTGATGCCGAAGACACATTACCAAGAATGACTCAATACAAGTGTTCACGAGAGGAGGAGGAGGTCTTTAAGTTGGATTAATGTCAATATCCTTTACAGAAACATATTTTTAACAAAACTCTCAAAATATTTTTACAGCTTTATGCAGAAATTATTTTACAACTTAAGACATAAAGTTCAGTAATAGATAGACAAATAATTAGAATATTGCACTGAGTTTTGTATCATGTGTTTAAAGGAGGCTTTCCGTGTGTGGCTGGAATGTGGCAGATTCATCCGCTGACAAGAGCTGAGTGTGCCTGGACAGGGTCACAAGAGTTGTGATCTGGAAGAGTATACTTTCTACTCCAAATCCTTCCTGTGCTCTCTGTTTACGATGTCATGCCGTGAGCAGCATGCATTTATTTATTTGACTCAGGCACTTTCATTATGATCTTTCTGCCTTCGAGCCAGCCATCCAGAGACTAAAACCTCTAAAAACACATGCACCAAAGTAAACCTATTCTTATTGAAATTGTGTGTGTCAGGCATTAGGTCTCAGTGATAAGAAAATGACTAAGACAAATTTTGGTACCAGAGAATGGGGGGGGGTGCTATGAATACCACTAACCTTTGAACCTAAAAAAGGTTCAAAGTGGAAAAGTTTGGAGATATTGGCAAAGGAATCCTAAGAATTGTGTAAGCCAAACTTAATAAGAGATTCAGATCATCTCCCAGAAGACCAGAAGCTGGATAGAAATGCAGACTGTCAAGGCCAAGCTCAAGACGTACCATCCTGGAGCAAGCTCTTCATTGGCAGTTGGTTCTGAGAGCATGTGTATTATGCTCTTAATAAATGTGTCTTCATTGTGCTCTTGTGAGACTTTGAGGGAAAGTGAAAGTAAGAATATCAGAAAAGAAATTTTTGGCTGAGAAATTTTCGAGGTAGCCCATCATTTAGACTGTGGCATGGGTTATCCTAGGTGCTTTTCACTATACTGTACAATAAGAATCAGGATAATAAAACAGAGCTGATTAGTCTGAAAAACAAATTCTGGTTGCCAGAAATTTTTGGTTGCTCATGCTTACAACTGACTGCAGCATCACCAATTCAGTGCAATTTCCAAAGATATACAGTATACAAGAGTTCTCAGCCAGGTAGGTTTCCATCCAGAATTCACATGAAGAGAGGCAGTGTGTCCTGGACATATCCTAGAGAATGGAGTACATAAAACTGTGAGAGTGAAGCCAAAAAGGCAGTGAAGACTTGGTGGTGAGCCAGGACTAGACAGTGCTGTTTGTGTGCTGAGAAAAACAACAGGAAGTGAGCAAAACCATAATGAAAGAAGCCATGAGGGCTGCAACTTAAGCTCACATCTTACCTCCAACATCACCCCTCCAGGTGCTGGCTACACAACAACAGTATTTAATATTAGCCTTGCTGGGTTGTAGTCTTGCTGATTCTTATTCTTTCTATTCTACTATCTCTCCCTTTGGAATGGGAATGTTTGCTCTGTTGCATTGTTTATCAAAAGTACTTAACTTTCTTTTTGCTTTTTACATAGGATCACAGCTTGAGCCTCAGAGAAGATTTTGGATTGGACTTTTCAACAGTGCTGGAAATGTTAAGATTTTGCTGGCTGCTAGAAATGGACAAAATACATTTTGCATAAAGGAATAGCTATGAGTCTTTTGGGGGCCAGGTTAGAAAGTTGTGGGTTGGACCTACAGTTTTCTCCCACACTTACGTGCTTCCAAGTTAGAGCTTTCGGAATGCTTGAATCATAGAGTGTCCAGTACTCCTTGATGGAGATTCATTCACTCGTGAGGTCAGTGGGCTTGTTTTGGGAGCAAGACTTTGTTGGAAGAGGCTTGACACTGGGGACATAATAGAAAAGGATCTTCATTCTCCAAATCCTTCCTGTACTTTCTGCTGTGACATGAACAATTTTCCTTCATCCAGGCAATTTTCACCAGCACTTTTTGAATTGTTCTAGGCAATCAGGGACAAAAATATTTAAAAAGTGTAAACCAAAGTAAGCCTATTCATTTTTAAATTGTGGGTGCAAGGTTTGTGTCTTGGTGACAAAAAAGTGACAAAAATACCTTGCAGGCCAAATGATAAAGCAATGCCCACTTCATGAAAGAAATAATATTCAATCAGCACTCAATTGTCATTAAAAATGTAAATAAAAATATAGGGAGATGCAAGATACAGTTATTAGAGTGACATGAATTTAAAAAAAAGTAAATGTTGGTGAGGATAAGGAATGTATCACTTATATGCATTTACTCAACAGGAATTGAAATTATATATATATATATATATATATTATATAAATATAATTATATATATATATATGTTAAACCTTTATACGCAAATGTTTTAGTAATTTTCATGAAACCTAATTCTTAAAATTACCCTAATATTTTCTAGCTGGTCTGTGAATAGTTTTTTCCAATAAGGAACATAATTCAGTGATGAGATCAAAAGGCCTATTCTTATATGATGAAAATTCTCACATGTCATGCCAGGCGAAGAAAAACACTTACAATGGAATATACACTCAAAAGTCTTTTTATACATATGAAATTCTAGGAAACAAATGTGTCATGGTGAGGAAGTCATTAATTTCCAGAGACTATAAGTTCAAGAGTAGAACAAATAAAAAAAAAAAAAAAACGAAAGTAACAGAAATACTTTTATTTTAATTGTAAAAGTTTCATTCTGGGTTTCATTTATTTTTCAAGATTCATCAAACTAACCTGTAACATTACTTATATTTCATTTTTAAAACTATCCTGTGATATTACTTATATTTATTTTTAAATATTATCCTGTAATATTACTTATATTTATTTTAATAACTATCCTATAATATTACATATATTTATTTTTTAAAATAAATATAATCCTGTAATATTACTATCCTGTAATATTACTTATATTTATTTTTTAAAACCTCTAAATCTTACAAAACAAGATGCATTTTCACCAACAAATAAGCTCTAAAGTTATAGGAGAAATTTAACACAAGATACATTACTAAAATGATAGTATGGTGATTATGTTCAAGAATTAAAAAACAACATAAAACACTATGAGTAAACATAGATGAGTGTTGATTATGAAAGAGAGACATTAGTGTACATTCAATGAATTAAAATAAGTAAAACACAGGATGAATGGACCACACAAGTCAAGGTGGTGCTATATGTCATTGAAATGTTCTAAGTTACTTCATTTCTAAATAATGCATATTTCCCCTTCATCAAAATCCACTGAGTGATACTAGTTCATCAAACATTTAAATAGTTGAAAACAAAAATATATCTACCATGCAATTCACAAGGCTGGTTAAAATTCAACAGAACAACATAAAGTATAATTGAATATATAATAAAGAGTTCAAAATGGAAGAAAAATTACAATGGTAAATTAATCTTACATACACATCATTAAATGCAATGACTTGATCACTGGAAAAGATGTATAAGGCAACAGAAAGTCATTGATCTTATTGTGACACAGAAATTTTAAGTAAATTACCAACATTATTATTATTTTAATTACATTTGAAGGTCATGGAAGTAAATAAAGTAAGATTTTAGAGAAAGAATGCCTTCCTCGGACTGATGGAATCATTGGCTAATTTCTCTCCAAGCGCCTTTGTAGGTATGTTAGAGTTTCTAATGGTAGATAGGTAAAACAGGAAAATGATATTGCAACAAACTACGTAAATTTGGTGCAAAATAATTCAGAAAAATTAAAGGAATACCTTCCAGTTCTCTGGAACAAAAATCACCACTTCTCTGTATAAATTCAATAATGAAGTAGGGATATAATTGGTGGATCAACAAGTGTTTTAAAAGAGTGCTTTAGGTCTTTTCTCATTGATGACAATTAATCCCTGATATCTACAACTTCAAGAAAGAAAGATTTGCTTTCCTCATATTTTGGAAAGGTTTCATTCCACACTCTCAGCTGGCTAAAAGGCAAGAAGTGGCAGGGGCACAACAGAGAGGAAACAACTCATCAAGGACATCAGACAGAAAGAGCCTGCAAGAGAGAACGGAGGCAGATACATCCTTCTAGGCCATGCTCCTTCCAATATCACATTGAGCTAACTATATACCAATCATTGACGAGTATCATCCACCCAGCATCCAGTCACCTCCCAAAAGATCATGACCTATGAGACTCCAGGGGAACATCTAGATAAACAAAATTACAAAGAGCTAAGGAAAATGGTTACTTTTTAAACCAATCTGCTGTTTTTAAGAGAATAAGCACAAAAAATCAAACAAGAATACACTGAGTGAATTGAATTAAACAAAATTAAATCTAGTTAATTTGCATTTTACACAGTAAACTTCATTCGTTTAATCAAATACCTCATACTTTGCTATCTTTTTTTTTCTCTTTCTGTTATTAAAAATTAAATTTGAACCCTGAAGACTGGAGGCGCAGAGAAAGTAAATTAAAATAAAACTAGCCTAAATTAAAATATTGTCTGATTTAAATGGGGCATTAACATGTGTAAATAAGTTGTTTGAGGACATTTAGTATAGGTAAACACATCAAAAGTATCATAAACTGAAATCAGCTGCCATTAGACAAACACAAAAGGTTAGTTGAGGATGAAGCATTTGAAAGATAAATTGTTTAATGTTTTCATTAAAGTAGGATTTATAAATTTTATTTGGCTTTTTAAATTGATACAGAATTTTATGAACTTTCACGTTCTCACTATAATGTTATTTATAACTATTTATAAACTGTAATATATATTCAAATTTTAGCAGTGTACTCTCACAAATTACAGAAAATTCAATCAGAAAAAGTCACATTTTAACATAGTAAAAGTAATAATTTGATAATAACCGTTATACAAACTCCTCATATCATGTCTATCTGAGCTGTAATTCATATTTTTTTTTCTTTCTCTCAGCCTCTCTCTCTCATTTTCTCATTTATTTTTATACAGGAATGTGTATTTGTACTTCACCTCTACTGAAAATTCTAAAATAAATGTAATATTAAAAAAGAGAAATATTTCTATTTTTTTCAAGGAAATAAAACAAAACAATAAAAGTGAGCAAAACAGTGAGAACAATATTGGATTTCAAAAACAAGATGGAAGGAAATATCCCATAGTTGCTATATTGTATATTGTTATCCTCTAAAAAGATATTCAGACTACCTACTTTAGGCTTGCAAAGCCAATCAAACAATACAAGCATTAAGTAGTTTTTGTACCTCAGTTGCTGTCAGATCAGCCTGCAGGCCTCCACACCACGTGGTTGCTTATGGAGGTCGGGCTAGAGGCAGTTTCTCTTCTAGTCTTACAGCCTGTATGCCAGCTACCTCATGGGAGGGTTGAGTTGGCTTCTTGGCTCTCTATATATTATTTTAATATTATTTACAGTCTTCTCATGTTTTTATAGTTGTGGAATTGATTTCTAGACATAGACTAAAAATAAATACTGTTGGAAGATGGTGGAGCGATGAGCAGTACAAATCAGCCACTCCAGGACTGGGAGGCCAGATGCTGGAGTGCAGCAACTTGAGGAAGAGAAGGAGCAACATGTATTGCTGAGACCCAAGAAAGTTGTGAAGGAAAAATTGCAGTTCACAAGAAAAGCAAAGTGATGGACCTCAGTGCAGAAGAGGGTGCTGGCAAATTGCTTTCTCCCTGACTTCTGTTCATTGACAAACTGGGTTTGCTCACTTACTCCCTGCTCATCACAGTGTGAGAGATGAGGCTCAAGAATATGGAGCTCCTGTGATGGCAGAGGACCCTGGAGAGCTCCCTGGAGAATTCCTTCCATGGAGAAGAGCAGTGAAGATGGTGGGCTTGAGCAGCTGGTGAGTAACTCTAGTCAAATTGTCCCCAGGAGAGGGTGATTGACTGGACCCCATTTGGGGGTGGGGCCAGCTCAACTTGGGACTTGTACCAGCTGTTGATTGGCTTCTACTCAGAGTTCCCAGTGTCTGAATAAGGAAAAGCTCCAGGAGATGTCTAAGGTTAAGAAGATGAGGCCAAGCCAAAGCAAAACAAACAAACAAAAACAAATAAACAAAAAACACCCATAGTTGGCCTATGGACCAACAAACAATAACAAATAAACAAAAACAAATGAACAAAAAACCACCCATGATGGCCTATGGGCTTAATAACTGAAAAACAGATTGAAAACCAGACACCAAAATCAGCCTGAACTTCTGTGTATTTAAATTGGCATCTCAACATATTCCTTCCACAGGCTTTCTGGACCATAACATGGATCTGGACTTTGTGTGCTTTCTTGGTCTAACAGTGACAGTGGAGACACGCCCTTAAGAAGACAGTACCACAGAAATGGAGGTCTCAGAAGATAACTATGGCTTTGAAATCACAGAGGATGCTCTCTTGCACTCTCTTTTTGATTATATATTCTTGTTTATCCTCATGAGCATGAACATTGTTTTTAGTTTTTATTTTGTTTTGCTCTTATTTTGTTTCTTCTTCCTTTCCTTCTTGTCTTTGAAACAAGTCTCAAAATGTTTACATAATCTTGCTTTGTCTTTCAATTTTGCTTCTAAACTCCTTCTCCTACAATCTCTCTACTTTTTCTTCCTATACCTTTTAAATTTTTTCCTCAAAGGATAAAATGACTTAATTAAAGGGATAATTATTACATGTGATTTTTTCATTCCTTTTAGATAGTTATATAACTTTAAAATCTCAATTGTACAGTTAAAAGTGGCAAATTAATATCCGTTTACCATTTTCCAGGCTATGCTTGACACTATCATCGTTACTGATAATACTATTTTAGCCAAGGTGATTTAGTTGTTGTAATCAGTTTTTCTTTATTATATTACAAAAAAAATGAAATTATCTAAGAATCATAAAAAATGCTATTGTTCAGAACCAAAGCACTAGGGGCTAGGCCAAGTATACAGCAACTTATCATCCCTAATAAATTGAAGAGGTAGGACTTTGCAGCAAGCTCAAAAGCAACAGCCTAAGTGACATCCCTCAATAGTTGTCATTTTCTAAAGAGTTGCCAATATTAATAATAAAGCTATCTACCATAAGGAATTTGAAATTATCCACACAGAAAAAAATTAGAAAAATTGAAAATGAGAAGACATGGAGCCAAGATTCAGTTTCAAATCAACTTGTCCAAGGTAAGTTTGGTGGGCAATGCAATGAAATAAACCAAAAACCACCTAAAGCCACCTATGTGAACTTTTGGAAAGAGTAACACTGGAAGTAGCAAAGCAGATGAAGGTTGCTTTGAACAAACATAAAACAGATATAATTTCTCAGATAACTGAAGACATGATGACCCTAATGAAGGATATAATTAGTGAATCTAGAATACACAAAGATTAAAAAAATAAAAGAGCTTAGGATAAAGGAAACTATGAACACTCAACATATGAAAGAAGAAATAAATTCCATTAAGCAGATTTACAGATATATAGGAGATTAAAAATGCTATTAAAAGTATATGCAGCAGAACAACCACTATGAAGGCAAGATATCAGATTTAGAAGATAGATTTGCAGTTAGTGATCAAGAAAAGAAAATCTTCTTAAAAAAAAAAAAGTAATGGACCATAAGAAATTTAATCCAACATCTGCTAGATGATCCAAAAAATAATAGAAAATTGATTGAATTTGTAGAAAAATTAGGAGATAGTACAAAGAACATTAAAAAATCTGCTCATAAAAATAATGGCAAAAAACTTTCCAAGCAGAGAAAAAAGAATGTGACATCCAGATAAGTCATATAGAACTTCAATTAGCAATGATAAAAAAAAATCCACAACAAAGCATATAATACTCAAGGTTGCAGAAACTCAACACTGGAACATAGTAATAAAAACTTTTAAAGAAAAGAAAGAAATGATCTATACAGGAATATGCATCAAAATTTCCAAAAGATTTCTGGAAATAAACCCTTACGTCAAGGAGAACACAGAGTGAATTAGTTCAAATGCTAAAAGAAAACAACCTCTAACCCAGATTGATGTAGACCACAAAAGAAGTATTTTTCAGCCAGGTATTGTGGCATATGCCTACAATAGTGGCACTATTGGAGGCCAAGGCAGGTCAACTATTGTGAGTTTGAGGCCAATGTTGGCTACAAAGTGAGTTTAAGGCCAGGCTGAATTGCATAGTGAGATGCTGTTTCAACAAAACAAAACAAAGCAAACAACAATAACAACAATAATTCCTAAAAAAAACTATTTTTCAAAATTGAACAAATAAGATACTTCCATGACCAAAAACACCTGAAAAACTCATAACCCCCAAATCAGAACTTCAAGATGTTCTAAAGGATATTCTGGAAAGAGATAGCAAAATGTAGAAATTCCATGAACCCCAATAGGAAGAATCCAGCAATGAAGCCAAGCAGTAACTGGAAGGAAGAAAAACAGAACCAACAGTAAAATTGTGTGACAAGCACAATGTAAGTCAATTCTTAACAGTTATAGCCATCAATATAAATGGTCTCAATTCACCAGTCATTATTTACCAGTGAGTATGGATCAAGAAATAAGAATCAGAGGGAACAAGTCATTGTCTCCTGAGAATCAGCCATCCTGGAACTTGGAGGACTGACCAAGAAAGCAATGAGCCCTCTTGCCTGGCAAGTGGCACAAGCTGCAAGCGAGCCAGGGAGAGAACAATATCACCAAAATTAGCCATGCTGGAACTTGGGGGACAAATCAAGAAAACAACTAGCCAGCCTTCTAGGTAAGTGGTGCGAGCTGTGGACATGCCGAGGGGAGAGTAAGTCAGTGTCTCCCATGAGCCTACTAGTACATGGGCTGAGAATAAAATGTCCCATGTCCCCCTGCCCCATTAGCAACGGGATGGTTTCCATGTCAGCCACTAAAGTCGTTTAGCAACTAAAGCAACTAAAGGCTTGTATTATTTGGTTGATTATACTGACCTGAGGCCAGAGATCTGAGTATGTCTTGGGAGCATGACCTTATGCAATATAGCAAATATGGGGGATTTCCTTCTGTCACATCTTTGAAGGCAAATATTGTTTTCACTGCTTTGCTTTGTCCTGATTAAACGTGTTTCTTTATTCAATATTCTGTTTTGATTGGTTTTATAGTGTTCTGTTTTTGGTTTGATTTTGCTATATCTGATTGAATGGGCAACTCTTGTAAAGATAACAAGATATACTATGGTAGCTATTAGTGTTATCCCGGTATCCTGATCTGAAGTTCTGTACTAATTTCACTGCATTGTTTTGATAGGCTTTGTTCTGTCTTGTTTTGTTGAAATTTACTATCTTTAAAATAAAATAAAATAATAAAAATGAAATTAGATCTAGCAATATACTGCAAAGAAGAAACTCTTTTAACTCAAAAAGAAGTTCATAGAAAATCAAAGGGGAAACAATACTGTATGCCACAGAAACCTGGAAACAAGCAGAGCAGCCATTCTATTTGCTGACGAATTGGACTTCAAGATGAGGCTGAGCAACAGGGACAAAGACTATTATATAGTAATAGTACCCCCAAATATATGAAATAGATTTACATGGACATGGAAAACCAAATAAGTACTAATATAATTGTAAAACAACTTCAATACCCCACAACCACAAACAGACAAATCAACTAAATTTAAAAAGAAATATCAGAGCTGAAGCAAAGTGTCAAATAAATGGACTTACGAGAAGCCCACAGAGTGCTTAACTCACCAGATTAGAATACATAATTTTCTCAGATGTGTAAGGGACCTTCTCAACTGAGCTCAGAGAATATGCTTAAGTAAACACAAAACAATTGAAAATATCCAATGTGTATTATCAGATCATAGGGAAATTTCTAAATTAATGGCAAAAGAAATAACAAAAAGTACGTGAATAACTGGAAATTAAATAATTCCCTCAAGAACAGTCAGTGGAGTGCAGATGAAATTAAAGAAGTAATTAGACACCTTCTACAATTAAACAATAATGTCAACCAAACACACCAAAGCCTGTGGGATAAAAGGAAAGCAATCTTAGAAAGGATATTTATAGCAGTGAATTCCCTCATTGGAAAAACAGAGTAAGCTCAAATAAACAACCTAATATTTAATCTTGAGCTACTAATAAAAGAACAAGTTAAATCAAAAGCACTTATAAGCGAGGAAATTGTAAAAACCTGTGCAGAAAATAAGGTAATTTGAACTAATAAAATAATACAAAGAATCAATGAATGGAAAAGTTGTTTTTTTATAAAATTAAATAAGTGAATGCTTAGCAAACCTTATCAAATTGGAAAAAAAGATTTAAATCCTCGCAACCAAAATTAAAAGGATGAAATAACAAGACATCTTGCACAAATCCAGAATATCATCAATACCTCCTTCCAGAAACCGTATGCTAATAAGAGAAACAGAGAAGAAATGGACATATTTTTAGAGTTATATGTATTACCAAAACTGAATTGAGAAGATATAGAAATTCTAAATAACCATTGTTAGTCAATAAAATTGATGATGCTATTTAAAAACTACCAACAAAGAAAAATCTGAGTCCTTACGGATCATTGCTGAATTCTACAAGAAATTTAGAGAAGATACAATATCACTATTCTTAAAATATTTAATGAAATTGAAAGGGAAGAATTGTTCTCAAATGGTTTCTTGAAGCAAACATTTTCCTGATACCAAAATCCAGAGAAGAATCTCACTGAAAAAGAGAACTACAGGCCAATCTTCATAATGAATATAGAAACAAAAATCCTCAATAAAATACTGGCAAACAGAATGAAACAAATCATCATAATTATACATGAAGGGCCTGGGGATTTAGCTCAGTGGCATAAGCATCTGCCTTGCAAGCAGGCGGTCATGATTTTGATCTCCTGTACCGATAAAAAAAAAAATACATATATACATGAAGAACAAGTAGGATTCAGGCACTGTTCAACATGCAAATCAATAAACCTAATATACCATATCAACTGATCCAGGGATAAAAGATACTTAACCATATGAACAGATGCAGAAAAAGCATTTGTCAAGGGCAAAGTCCATTAATGATTAAAACAGTACAGAAAACAGTATACAAGATTTTTATCTCAATCTGATAAAAACTATTGTCTTGGTTACTTTTCTCTAATTACTGGGACAAAATACCCAA
This sequence comes from Cavia porcellus, assembly GCF_034190915.1. NCBI lineage: Eukaryota > Metazoa > Chordata > Mammalia > Rodentia > Caviidae > Cavia > Cavia porcellus. The sequence goes on along the minus strand of NW_026947513.1, from coordinate 39,384,046 downwards.
CACCCATAATCAAAGAAGGAAAGATTTATTTAGTTCACTCTTTGTGGCGATTTCAATCCAAAATCAGCCAATTCCAGGCAGGGTGGCCTGGCACCGGGCAACACTTCAAAGCAGCAGCCAGCAAAAGCAGCCAGAGCAAAAGAGTAGAAAAAGCCTCTTCTCCACCCTTGCCTTGTTAGCAGCCTACCCCCACCAGCAGGGCAGGTGTAGCACTCACACCACCCTGTACCCCCTTCTTGCATAGGTTGAGGATATTTACAAAGTAAGGAAAACAAGATACTCTTCATTGAAGATCCTAAAAACATTTCTAGATTTAATAATCAAAATCAGTAGCATAGCTTGATATAAGGTTAACTCTCGATACTAAATAAATAGTATTCTTGTATACAAATAACAAATGCACAGAGAGACGAATTAAGGAAACCACTCCTTTCACGACAGCACAAAAAATGAAATAGAGATCAACCTACAAAATGAAATAAAACACTTTACTTTGAAAACTAGAGTCCTCTGAAAAGGAGAACTATGAAAAAGGTATCAGTTATTGTTGAGTAGGAAGAAGCAATATAGTGAAAACAATCACACTTCCAAAGTTGCTAAAGAGATTTAATGCAGTTCTGAACCAAATACTGATATCATACCTCAAATAATTAGAGACAGCAATTTTAAAATTCAGTCCATACTTAGAAGAGATCTAGAACAGCAAAAGCAATTCTGGACAACAAAGAAAAAACAGGGGACATTATAATCCCTGATTTGAAATATATTACAAAACTGCTATGATGAAAACATCATATTAATGGCAAAAAGGAAGACCTGAAGGTCAATGGAACAGATTAGAAGATTCAGAAACAACTGAACACACTCAACCATCTTACCTTTTACAAAGGGCCCAAGCAGCTTCATTGCAAGAAACATAGCTTCTTTAACAAATGGCCTGGGATAACTCACATACCACATGCTGAAGATTAAATCTAGACTCTTATCTCTCACCATCCAATAAACTAAACTCAAATGGTCGATGATCTAAATATTAAAACAGAGATGCCTAATCTACTAGAAAATAGAACAGATGTATCTGTCAAAGGTATAAGTGTAGGCAAAGACTTTAGGAATAAAGCACTAATTGCACAGGAAATATTACAAATAATGATGGTTCATCATTTAACAAAGATACCATTTGTATTGTAAAAGAAACCACCAAAAGAATGCAAAGACAACTCTCAGAGTGGGAAGAACATTTGTCAGCTGTTCCTCAAAGGATTAATACCCACAATATATACAGAACTCCATAATATTAGACTCCTCCAAGTTCAAAGACTGAATCCAAAAATGGGAATCTAATATAATAGACAATTCTCATATGAAGAAGTACAATTAGCAAATAAATGTATAAAAATATATACTACCACTCATTCAAAAAATACAAATTAATATAAAATTTAAATACAACTTACTCCAGAAAGAACGGCTAGTTTCAGCAAAGCAACCAATGATACATGCTACAAAGGACCAAGGAACTTCTACTGTTAGGAGTGTAAATTCCTTCAATAAGTATGGAAATCAATGTGGAGATTTTTCAAAAATCTAAAACTAAAATTCCATTAGATTCATTTAATCCCTTTCTTGATATCTTCCAAAAAGAATTATAAGTACCACAGAAGACTGTTATATTTAGACCCATGTTTATGGCAGCACAATTTGTAATAGCTAAATCTTGGAAACACTAAAATGCTTATAAATCGATAAATGGATAAAAAATATGGAACATTTTTATACAGTGGGGTAGTATTCTACCATTCTACCAAAAAAATGATAAATTTGAAACATTTCTAGGTAAATGGATGCGCCTTAAGATTGTACTCTTTAAGTTAAATAAATTGGACACACATGCTGAAATATCACATTGTTTCTCTGGTATGAGAAAACAAAAGGGTCAATAAAGACCATAATAATTAATAGGTAATGGGAAATAGGAAATGCACAAATAGGAATGAAATCAAGAGAGGGGAAGGGGTTAAGAAGAGGAAAGAAAAATAAAAAAGAGAATAGAAGAAAAATGGAGGGGCTGGGGATTTAGCTCAGTGGCGTAAGCACCTGCCTTGGAAGCAGACAGTCGTGAGTTTGATCCCTGATACCCATGAAAAGGAAAAAGACCAAAAAAAAAAAAAAAAAAAAAAAAAAAAAAAAAAAAACAAAAAACTGGAAATAAAGTTTTATAAATCATAGAAAGAGAGGTTGAAGGGAAAGGAGGGGATTAGGGAAAAAAGAATTACTCTGTGCAGGTACAAATTCCCTATGATAAATATGAACAATACATGTATCCAAAGTGTATCTATAAAATTAATTAAAATTACAGTTATTGGCCAAAAAATTGGAACTTGTGGTATATCTGCATGTACAAACAGTAGTCAGAACTTTTGTGTGAATAGGGTAGAAAAGTTCTGTAGCTGTACATCATTTACTCAGCAATATAAAATTTACAAGTGTTTCTTAAAGTCTTGTGTCATATAGATACTACTTCTGTGTCTACCAAAGTCCACATCACAGTAACTATATTTAAAAAATTAAGCTGTTCAGTTTACATGTAGAAACCTTCTCATCATGACAGTCATATCTAGATTTTGAATATCCAGAACTTTTTATCAGCAAGCATATTTATGAATGTTTTATCTACCCCCTGGATGTTATGTATTGGAGAATACTAATGAACCTGGCCTTTACCCTCACCCAGAGCATATGAGTAACATCCTGAGAAAAGCCAATGTATAAAAAGACTCTTCAAATGTTGTCATATACACTTTCACATTCCAAAGCGTTTAACCTCTCATCTTTCTCCAACCAGAAATTCAATTGAATTACATTTTAATAAGTATATATGAAGTGTTTGTCCTGTGTAAGAGAGTGTGCCATGTGCTAAAATCTTAAGAATGTCAGAGTCCAATTAGGAAAGTATACGGGAAGAGAATTATACTAAAAAGAGCAAGTACTAATTAAGCATCCTGAAGTTGCTAGTCAAATTCAGGGAAGTTGTGGAAACATAACACAAGATTTAGGGTATTGCCATCCAAGATGAGCAAGTGGTAAGACAATTGGCAGAAAGGTAGGACCAAACTTGGGACTTTGGGCAATACCAAGCTCTTTTGCTCATTTGGAGGATATATTGATGGTCAAGTGAGAGGTAAAAGCAAAATATATTCATTGTTTTTTCCTCTTATTTGTCACCCCTCCTATGTTGCCTTTCCTTTTGCAAATGATCTCTTTCCTCTTTCCAATTATCAGTCTTTTATTTAATCTTTAGCTCATTACTTTTGTTTTTCTTGTAAGAGAATTTGAACCACAAGGTATTATTAAAACACATAGTATAAAAGTAGGATATTGATATCAAACATGTAACCTTCGTTTAACCATCCTTGTCAAAACGTTGAGTTTTTATCATTTAGCCCTATTTAGTGACTAAAAGTCTGGTGAATGTCACTTATAAGATCTAATGCTCTGTGGGGACGATAACATGAATTTGGATATAGTAAAAAGAGAGATCTTTACATAAGTGGAAACTGAAATTTGTGAATACATTCAAGGGGAGTTTTTCTATATGTACACTCTAACTGATGGTAAAGGCTAGGTTCATTAGTATTTTCCTATACATAGCATTAGGTAGATATGAATACTATGACTTGTTAATAACTGTCTTTTCAACAGTCAAAAACACCTAAAACAAAGGCAAAAAAATCCACACAAACAAAACCTTGTGAAAGTTTTGGGGCTACAGCTCAGTGCACAGCACCTACCTGGCAAATGTTGGAGCCTGAGCCTTATTTCTCGTACAAAAAATAAAGGTGAGCTTACAATAAAATCAATAAATTAAATTATGAGAGATGAAAGCAAAGGATCAACATTATCTGGGACTTTTTTTTTTTTAGTATAAACACTGACCATTTTCCCTAGGTAAGTGTTAGAATTCTAAAGAAATTAAACTAAGAATGATTCCGGGGTGAAGCAAGCCCAGGAATCAGCAACTAAACCATGCAATGGTGTTATAGTTTGTGTACTTTCAAAAATATACTTTGAGGTAAGGAATGCCAGGAAAATGGGACACTTAATCATTCCAGCATTCATAAGGATGATAATCAGAAAGCCAAGGATGTGAAAGCAGCTGGCAAAGTGCTAAAATATCTTGGATAACTAGAACTATCTTGTGTGAGCACTCCATTTTCAATTTGACATTTTCTGACATGCTAGCACAATAATTTCAAATTTCATTACAAATGTCTAATATGGTTCTATCTTTTGCCTATTTTTTATTAAGATATGGCAAGTACAAGTTTGTTTTTTTTTAATTTAAAAATAACATTCCTGTAGGTCAAGAACTGATAACTTCTGGTGGAGGAATAATATTAGAACTGTGATAAACATAAATTCTTTCATAGGCTGGGGCTAGGGATAAGGCTGGCCTCAGTTCTGGCTATAGGTTTTAGACAACCCATGTTTTCTAGATGACATGAACAGTGCTGAAGGTGCCCAAGAATTCTATTTTTTTTTTTTCTGTACCATACTCTGTCTGAACAGGTAGCCATATGGGATTGCGTATGAATACACAAGTACAGCAAATGTTCCTAAATATTAGCTAAGCAGGCATGATACTCTGATATTGTGAACTCTTTCTCAGCTACAAAATGTTACTTTTCTAAGCAGTTTTCCATTAATTTTTCTGTTTTCCTTTATTTAAACATGTCATGAATATAGTTAGTGTTTGAGATAGTAAACATATTCCTAGTGTTTAATGTTTATTATTTTTCTAGAATTTGGTCATCTAAACTTTGTTACTTAGCACATTCATATTTTTATTATAATAATTAATTCATTAAATTTTATTCAAACTTATTCATAACTCCATTGTATCAGAATCAGAAGTCTAAGACACACAGTACGAATATTTTTTTTTAAAAATACTGCATTATGATCCCATAGAATAATTAACAAATTAATGGGAAGTTCTTTTTGAGCAAAATCAGATTCCATTACATGGGAGATACGAAAAACCAGATTATTCTGAAAGAGATTTTAATTGTTTTTCCTATCTTTATTTTGAAAAACATGTTCGATGTAAACCTTACTTACTTAACCCTACATTAAATATACTGACTTGCAAATATGCTGGCATTAAACATCATTTCCCAATCCATTTCCCACACAATTTTAATGTGCCACTTCCTGGCAAAACACAGTGATAAATTTAAGAAAACATTTTGGTAATGTATAGAATATTAAATTACTATGATATTGATAAACATATGTCAGTCTTTCTAAAGAAGTCATTCCTATTATGAATTTGCGTGCTATTTACTGTCTAATCAAGTATAACAAAAATTCATGAAGTATAAGCCATCTTAAACTGTGATGCCAAAAATTTCTTCAATTTTCTTAATCTCAGAATAATATCAAAACCTGGAGCGCAATCTACTGAGCACATTGTTGATGGTACTATGTTTTACTGTTCTCTGTATATGCATAGCTGAGATAAGAAAATAACATCTTTCTTTTCAAATAACCACCATCCATTCTATGCTTGCTAAATTATTCATGAATGAAATAGTCTTCTGCATTAATAATTTATAGCTACACCAAGAGACTATGTAAGATAAAATGTAACTGGCAAAGAAATCAAAGTGTTGTCAGCTTTTGTGATATCCATCCATCTAGGTTTTTTTCATTAATCATTGGGCCACTTTTGGTAGTCAACATGCTGAGAGAGAGAGACAGAGACAGAGAGAGACACAGAGACAGAGAGACAAGAGAGGCAGAGACACAGAGAGAGACAGAGAGAGAGAGACAGACAGTAGGAGGAAGGGGAGAGCGAGAGAGAGAGAGAGAGAGAGAGGGAGAGGAGGAAGGAGAGAGAGAGACACAGGTCCCCACTGACACATAAGATTCTTACACTGTAATAAAAAAGACATTTTCTGCTTACTGTATAATACAAAGAACAAGAGGTAAGTTTCAATTTTTGAGTTAGGAATTATTATTACTTTTAACAGAAAGGTATGGCTTATTTTTTCAGTTCGATATTTCATTTGAGTGAGGCAAAGTACAAACAATGAGAATAATACAGATAGATAGAAGAGGACAAGGGGATGGATCTCTTGAAATAGGGAAGGGTTTTAAGGGGAAAAGTACAAGGAGTGGGGCGGAAGGGAATGGGGAAGGAAGTAGAATAAACATGTGCCACGTGCAGGAGCCTAATCACCCAGTTAATTGAACATTATGCGCCATAACATGAGCTAAGGTTAGCGTCAATAAGATTGAAAAATGGGATGGGGTAATTCAAAGAGGAAGGAGGGAGGGTGTGGGGAGTGGAAGGAGATTAAAAAAAGAAAGAAAGAAACAAGCTTAGCACATACAGTTAACCCAGGCTCAAGATAACCACAAACTGCATGACCTGCAACCAAGTACTACCAGAATAAAACAGTAAAAAAGGAACTGTGATGCGGAGCACAGTGCCTAGCACGGAATGCATTTGCTTTGACATGTGAAATACTCTGGTAAAGTATTTCAAAGTATGCCCTACTCAGAAATTCTCTGGGGAGCTTTTAAAAATATTTTCTGTCTACAACACTTTCTTTTTAATTTCTTATCTTCTTATTTAAAAGTAAATTAAATATTGAATTCACTCTTTTTATATGAAATCAACTAAAACATTGGGCATTTCTTACACTCATTTCAAGATTGTTGACATACATTCACTTACTGAATGTTTGCATATATAATTTATGTGCTGTTTAGTTATTACAATTTAGTTATATATTTAACTTACTTGAAGACAGTAGTCTTTTCTCTGTATTCAGTTTTTGGTGTCATCCAGTATTTATTTGCATTTCTTTGACATTCCACATTGCATGTGTGTGTGGGGTGCACTCTTGATGCTTTGCTTTTTGGTGAGAATGTATTTACTTCAAGTCAGTATATAAACAAATATCAAGGTAGATCATTATAAAACATAGCTTTATGGCACATAATAAGAGACAATGAAGCATTCCGTACTCAGTGTTATACAAGCTTGTGGCTTGTTCTCCTTGATTGATACCTGTTTATTTATCATTCACTTTGCTCTTGCTATCACTAATAAATGATATGCTAAGCAAAACTCTTCAGGGTTCGGGGACTCGTTTAGAACACAGGATAGGTGGAGGCTACTCTGCCAGTCTCCTTAAGTTCATCACCTTAGTCACGGAACATTCATTGGCTCAACTTTTAAAAGCTTCGATGTTTGCCTTGTAGCTGTAGTACTCATATTTGTCAAGAAAGAAACTGAAATTTTATGTGTCATTCAACAGATGGTGACATATGTAATAGCAATGCACATTAAATTAAAAAAAAAAAAAATAATCGGTACCGGGGATCTAACTCACAACCATGGGCTTGCAAGGCAGGCACTTATGCCGCTGAGCTAAATCCCCACCCTCAATGCAAATTAAATTTCAGTGATCTATGTATAGTAAGCTCAATACCACAGAAAAAATTACCAGTCTGTTACTATATTTGTGTTGTTGTCTGTTACAAAAGTAGATGGTTGATATGGATTGTACATATTAACAGGGTAAGATTATTCTTCTAATTTATACCAATCTAATATTTTCTTTACAAGATATTATTGCAACAACCTATGTTTCAGAGACACGGTCATCTATTCCTTTTAATTTTCAAGTGATAAATTAACTTGTTCAAATGACTTGTTTATACATCTATAGAAAGACTACAGAATGGTATTTTAGCTTTGTTTTATTTTGCACTTAACTTTTCATATTTGATGAACAGAAGCAAGTATAGATTATATATACATAAATTACTGACTTAAAAAGCGTAGCTTACTCTTCAGGTTCTTCAGGCCAGAAATATATCTCGCTGGCCCAATGTCTGCCTGGCAAGCATGAGGCCCAGAGTTTCATTCTCAGTACCAAAACAATTGAAAAAACAGTAAAGAAAATAATCAGGTTCTTGTTCACCTGTTGTACAGTTATATTGTACTTTCTTTCTCTCTTTCTTTTCTTTTTCTCTTTCTTTGTTTCTTTGCTTCTATCTTTCTTTTTGTTGTTGTTGTTGAGACAGGGTTTCACTGTGAGTGCAAGCTGGCCTCACTTATGTAGTCCAGGCTGACCTCAAACATAGGGCGATCCTGCTGCCTCAGCCTCCTAAATGATGAACTTACAGGTGTGTGCTACCATGCTCAGCTCTACGTTCATAGTTGTCCTTTCTACTAATTTTGTCATGATTCTATAAATTAATAATACTATATTAGTAAATCTTTAAAATAATGGGAAATAAAATTTCATTATAATCATCCTTAACAATGAAAATTTTTTTGGTTTGATTCCCAAATATGTAAGACCTACTGCATAGATGAAGGCAAAATGAAATGCACTTGCAACTTTTTATTGGAAATGTTATATATGATCAGTGTTCTGTAGGCAAATCAATAGCTCTGTTATTATTGCATTTCTACTTATAACTACAATTTTAATCATAGGATCACTTTTTGGTTTCAGATGATATGTTACAATTACTCTAGAAGTATCACTTTCTCTCTGTTCTTTCTACTTTTGAACATGTATTTGTATCAAAATACCTATCTATTTAAAAGCTTATTATTCGGGCATATTTTTTCAGTGCTAACTACTGAGGTGAACTGCAAAAGCAATAGTAAACTAATAAAAAAGTTCATTAAAAATTTGCATTCGGTAATGGTGCTTAACAGACCAGGATCCTTACTGTCCAGATTTTTGCTATGAGGGAAAACAAACAACTAAATTAAAGCTTGTAACATCTGCTTTCTCAAGGGGGCTGTTTGAATGGACGTTGACAGATGTGGAAACTGCAAAGAATAAGCTGTAACAAATGAGAAAACTAATAGTGCTGTCTTCTAACAAAGTGCAGCCAACAATGACTTTATTGGAAAGCACTCCAGAGTGAGACGAGGATGACACGCACTTGTTCTGCTAAACAATTTCTCTGGAACAACTTTAATTATCAGGTGAAATGTGAAAAACATTGAAACAATATACCATGGAAGATTGTAATATAATGATAACATTTTCCTAAAAGGCCTCCGATTTGTTCAAAATCATCATGCATTCCATTGCCTGGTGGATAGCTGTGAGGAAAGTGGCAGGAAGGATTAGGCTTGTTACATCCTTGTGTACACACATGGTTGCTTTTTGATTTTTGTAGAATAACGTTCTCTAATCACACAAGGCAGTTTTATGTGAATGTTCTTAATACTATTTTAATATGTCAGATATAAAAGAAAATTTCCTAAATCATCCCTGAAATGAAAAGGTCAATTATACTGGAGCCTTAAAGGGAACTCTATGGTAGGTTCATGAGGCGGATATGAAAATTGTAATTTTAAATAGAGAAGTCCCTTTGAAATGAATAAAATGTTGAAATAAAAGTATAGCCCACATTCTCTGCGGAGATCTTAAACGCATCTACAAAAATTTTGGTATTCTTCATGAAGGTTGGAGTCAGTGAATCCCTCCTTTGAACTTAAAGAGGCCTTTGTGAATTCTTCATAGATTAAAATGAAGTCAAACCGATGTACCATGATTTCCCAGACTGGGTTGGGAAAGCATGTAGGTTCTGTTGATTCCTTTAGGATCCCAATTCTGGGAACCTTCATTTGCCAAAAGAGAGTTGATCTGTATTTTATGATTGGTCGAATTGCTTTCTCAAGGGAATAGGTCATTTTATTTAATGCATGTCAGATAACCACATTGTGAACACACTGGGAAGATGAATGTGGGGCAGAGGAGAAAAGGAGAAAAGATAAATTAAAATCCAAGTTTCAGTGAAACAGAAAGTTATCATTGTGAGCTTCTTGGGTACCATTTGCAAAAGCTATGACACCCTTTAGCAAAATTAAAAACGTCAAGGCAGTAAATAATTTTTCTGAAAAAGAAATTATTTAAATAGATTTGCATAGAGTCCTAATTATTTATGATGCAGTTGCACAAGTGATTTCCTTTTTCAGGTATGAAAACTAATCCTTTAATCATTTGGATCTCTATGATTTATTCATTTGAACCATGTTGGAGAAGCAAAGGAAAAAAATTAAAGGGACAAAAACTATTAATTTAGCATCTTACAAAATTATTCTGAATGTACACAATACTTTATAACCCCAAATATTTCAAGTAATTAAAAATCAAATCATATTTATATTGACCACAATAAAATTAAACAATAAATCAATGAAAAATGGATACCTGTAGAATTCTCAAATGTTTAGAAATTAAATATTATACTTCTAAAGAACATGTGAAGTCACAAGCAAATTAGTATTCTCAACAAATCCAAATTTGTTGTATTTTAGAAAAAATTGGAGAACGATAAATGGCTATTCCAAGGTAAGAAGAATGAAAGCATTTTAAATATCTACTTGACACAGACAAGATAAAAATTTACAATTAACAATGAATTTAAATACTGATTCTTGGAGTACAGAAAGCAAGTTGACAATTTAAGGAGAGCACAGGGAGAGAAGACACAAACAACCCACACAAAGGAGAAACACAATACTGCCAGTTCTGTAGAAAGCACAAGAATAAAAAAATAAATATTAAAGCCACTGTTTCAAACATTTAGTAAAAATTTAAATAAAATGCCCACATCTTGATAAAAGACAAGTTATCAAGCTTACTAAACCAACCCTGCTAAGTCATGTACTCCCATATTAACTTTCACTAATTCTAAATGCTGAATGCTTTTTATTCTGTGAATAGTTTTCCAGATACTTAAAGAAAGGCTATTATTTAAAATATTCTTTGAAACTTACATGTTTGGCACCAGAATCAGATATTACACATTCTTAGATAAGAATACTACAAACCAGTATTTTTTGAAGTAGGTATTGATTGCTATTAATTTTCCTCTGACTATTCCTCCGCTGTCTCACATGCTTTGGTCACCGTTATATTTTTCTTTTCTTTTCTCTGATGATGAATTGGCTATTCAGAAGCACATTATTTAAGTTAATTGAGGTATTCGTGTAGCTTCTGAAGTTCCTCCTATCACTGCTTTTCGGTTTCACTCCACTGAGGTGAAAAAGATATTTGTACAATATTGATTTTTTTTGAATTTATTAAGACTGGCTTTGTGACTAATATGTGCTCTATCATCAAGAATTGTTTAGTACACTAGAAAAAAATTGTATTTTTAAGAATTGTATGTATTTGGTAGGTCTATCTTCTCCAAAATGTAATTCAATGCCAGATTTTTCTCGTTAATTTTTTTGTCAGGTAAATCTGACCTTTACTAAAAATGGTCAATTATTAAATCCCCTAGTAATATTATAATTTTCATATTTCTCTGTGTGTGTATTAACACACAATTCATATATTCACTTGCTCCATAATTGGGCATATGAATATTTGCAGGAGGTATATCACCCTCTTATTAAATAATGACTTTCTTTGATATCACAAGAGTTTTTGACTTGAAATCTCTTTTGTTCCATGAAAGTATATACATTTCCTCTTTCTTCTGGCTAATATTTTCATAAAAATGTTTTCTACCATTCTTTTACTTACAATCTGTGTGGATCTTACACACTAAAATGAGTGTCAACTGCATACATTAAAGCAATACATAATTGGATTTTTAAAAACATTGTCAGCTATTCTATAATCTGCTGATTGGAGAATTTAATCAAATAACATTCAAAATAGTGTTAATTGAAAAGAATCTAGCATGGCCATTTTATTATTTATTTTCTGATTTGTTTCTTCTTTTCTTATTTATCTTTGTTGTGATTTTCTTTAGAGCTGAGTTTTAATTTTGTTTTCATTATTTCTATATGTTCTATAATATTGCTTTGTGGGGTACTGTAAAGATTTATACATAGTATCTTATAGTTTATAATAGACTATTATACTTTAATAATTATGGAATTTTATCACCTATCAAAAGCACAGAGTTTTACTCCTTTCCCTTTAATTTTGCCATGGTTCTCCTTTACTATGTTCTGAAGCAGTTTTTGTTCACTTGTCCTACATTTTTATCTACTTATATAAATCCAGTGAAAACTTAGCAAGCTATTTCAGTTTTGGGAGCACCATGCTGAATTTAGTCAGTGCCATAGGTCTACATACATCAGACCTTTCTGGTTGTAGCTTTGATGTGCCTATTCATTATGGTAATCACACTTATCTAGCCTTTGCTGGTTGATTACTGCCACGTGTCCCTTACCATGAGATGATCTATTTCAACCTGAAATATTTAAATGTCCCAGTTGAGTAACTACAACACCCGCCATGAAGTTTGCCACACACAAATACTAGTACTCCTTTTAAATACCTGTTTCTGAAGGTATTCATGAAGGGTACATTTTTGGGGTCTTCACAGTGTGGACGAATAAATTTTACCTGGCAAATTCATTCCACTATTTTAATTTCCCCAAGCTATTCAATACTTCCAAGGAATGTCAAGCATTTCCTGCTCATTTACAGTGGGCCATCCTTTGACTCATGTTTTAGCTAAACTAAACAAGCATCTTTATTCAACTCTACAAGCTGTGATATTAAATCCATATTCTCTATATTATCAACCCATATCAAGAAACAGTCATCATCACCCACTCATAAAGTCTATTTCAATACCAGTTTCCTAGACTTCTGCTTGTATGAATTAAAATTCTCCAAATATTCTTCAGGAGTGTTGCATACCTCTTTGGAGGTCATGCTGTGTCTTTGAGGATTCTATTGTTTGAGACTTCTCATAGACCTAGTTGTAAAAGCTATTCATGAAAGTGTCTCTTCAGGAGCCTCAGTCTTTTCTTTCTTGCTAACTGAATCAGGGAACTCATTACCATTTCTGTAAGTATCACAGGAAGCACCTAAGGGCTGGGGTATTTGAATGCTTCTGCCATAGAGGGTGGGAAAGTATCTTCCTCTGGGAAGTTAATCTCATGGGAATTTACAAGGCTGATGTCCCTAGCTTCATGAAATTCTTTTCCAATATCTCTTTCCCAATTACTTGAATACTATTCTTTACTGATTGTTACCCTTACTTTTGCTGAAGTTACCGTCTGAAGCTAAGCTTTAATCTTACATAATTAAGATATTTGCATCATGAGGGCCTCTGTTTGGTTTTTGACAACTTCAGACTTACAGCTAAAAGATAGAACATTCTCCTTAAACACACTTGGAAGGTTTTAGATTCTGTATGCATGTCTGGAACTGGGGCTCTTACTATTTGAGTTTCTTATTTTCTTTTGTTACATTAACTTCTAACTTAGAATCTATCAGGGTTTTTTCTCAATTTTTAATTTTTGTTAGTGCAAGTTTTCAAAACATATTGGTTATCTTCCTAGTGAGGTGTTGGCGCATGTACATACCATTATCTTAATTATTTTTTTTCTTCCTCTCTGTTCTCTTTTTATGTCATACCCTCCCTCTATCTTTTGTATCCCTCTTTTTTTTTTCACAAAAGAGCTACTGGCCTATTACCTACTATTTATCTTTTACTTTATTCATTACTTATATTTTGGATTTCTCATCTGAGAAAAGCCAGGCAATATTTAAGCTTGAATGCTTGATTTATGTCAGCTAATATTCTGATCAGTTTTTGTGTTGGAAGCTCATGTTTTTCTTTCAATAATTTGTTCATGTATGCTAAGGCCAACCAGCCAGCAGTATTATATTTCTTATGCTTCCAAAAATGTTCAGAATTATTGCATGTGTAGGTACTAAATTTGGTATATCTCATAAATTGCAAATTAGGATATTCAAATGGATCCATGTGAGTATTACTTTAAACAGAACATGCCACAAGTTACCAGTACTCTTTACATTACCAGAAGGAGACACCATGAAAACTTTAGGTTTTATCAAATTCACAAATCCTAAGAACTAATAAACAGAAATGGAAATTCTTCTGGATTATTCTGTTTTTCTAGAAATGCCTTGTTACCAAAACATGTATTATTTAGGGCTCCCTAGAAGAGAAGTAGCTATACAAATATATCTGCAAAATTGTAAATGTGGATTTATTAGACAGACTTCACAGAATTAGAGGTGAAAAATCCACAACAATTGCTCATCCCAAAAACATGGGAGCCACAGGACAAGCAGGAAAAAGTTTGCAGCACAGTCCCAGAAAGGACTTTGGCAAGCTTCCTGCGGTTCCCAAAGTGAGTCTGTGTTTGAAGGATATGAAATTGGAGATTGATGTACAAAGGCAATGGAAAAATTGGAAATCTTCCAAAATGCACACACTTTATTCTTTTTAAATTTTTATTCTGTATAGACTATACAGTTGTTGGTTAGTGTCACCAACATCTTGAGTGGATCTTCCTGACCCCAGTGCCATGGCCTACATCTCAATCATTTACATAAACACAGTGCTATACTTTAGTAATTGGCTAGGTATTGCTTACTCAAGTCAAAGTGCTATACCACAAAAGTTGGAACTTTACTAAAACTAGTATTTAAATGTTTAACAACATTTAATGTAGCTAACGTAACCACATTGTAGTTAGTAATTCTTATGTGCTTTGGGGTGAATATGTACAATTTTAAAAGTCTTAAAAGCATAATCCACATTAATATAGCAATGATAACAAAATGAGTAAATCTAAGTGGTATATTTATAGCTCTTTGGAGTATGGTTCTTTGAAATGTACTTGTTCTAATTTTTTTTTCCTAATAAAGTTCTAGAAAAAAATCTATGAAATGTATATCTTTTAATTGATAAATGTTTCTCCAGGAATTTTTAGATATCATAAGAAAGCTGCTAATCAGATTTTGATATATAAATCTTTTATCATTACATGCTTTAAATTTTTTAGAAAAATTGTGCCATTTTTTCTTTTTATTTTATTAGGCACTATTCAAAACACATCTCATTCTCAGAATTTAACTTACTCAATAAATTTGTTCTATCAATAGTCTGCATTTACTGTTTTTAGGAGCCACTTTTAAAACAAGGTTCTAATATTCTCTGCATAGACTTATGAATATTTTTTATTTCTTATTCAAAAACCTATAAAATATCAATCATTAGCTCCAATTTAGTTGCCAGAAAACTTGGACATAAAAGTGCTCATTGAATTTTTCAAATATTTTAAATTATATTTGGAATTTAGCTCATGGTGTAAGTTATAAATATTAGAATAAGATTATATAATTAAATGTGAATATTAACCTTCTCTTAGTTTCTTTCTTTGGTAATGGGAATCGAACTCAGGACCTTGCATTGCCAGGCAGGCTCTTGTGCTGCTGAGCTACATTCCCATCCTTTATGAATATTAATCTTCCAAAAGTAAAAACCACTTTTTGCTTCACAAAATAGTAAAAAAGTAATATCCAATATCAGAAGATATGATGGTGGAATGAGAAATCCAGGAAACAGAAGTTAATGGTAATTTTGGAGCTGAAGGTGTAACAATTACATTTGAATGTAAGAATACACTAGTAAACATATGTCTCTTAGAATGAAAGAATAATGCACATGACAAAATATTGAGATGACAATCTTTTTATTTTAAAGAGAATTAGACAGAATAAAACCAGTGGAATCAAACAACTGTAAGAGATACAGGACTTCAAAATATTATGAAATCAACAATAGTTACCATAATGCCCTTTGATGTCTTCAAAACAACTGCAGATAACTTCAGACATAGTAAAAATCAAACAGAACAGAATAGAATAGAAACAATAAAGACAAGACAATGAATGCAATAAAGAATTTTAAAAAAAACCTATAGTAAATCAAAAATTGCTACCATATGTCTTGCTACCCTTGAAATAGTTTCTCCTGCCATTGGATTTAACATATTAAACAAAACAAAAGAGAATAAAACCCAACCCAACAAAGCAATGGAAATGATATAGGACTTCCAAAACAAGACCATAGGAAATCAACAATGGCTGCACCCCTCAGAAGGAGGTCCTCCATAGATGCTGCATTGTGTAACTCTGAATCCATGATCAGACCATGATCAGACCCTATATCTGCAATGTTAGTGAAATACCAAAGCACCACAGGCATCCAGTTATACTTCACCTCAATAATTATCATCACAGCCTATGTTTCTCTGGATCAGCTGTTCACTTTTTGTTTACCAGCCCATGTGCCAAAGGGGTTGGGGTGTGGTCATTTTCAAACCAGCAGTGGCTCACTTATGGTTACTGGTTCTCAGTCTGGGCTTGTTTGCTGATGTGACTGTTGTTCTCACTTGAGATGATAATCTTTAATAGAGTTGCTCAAATGACCTTGAAAGTAGTTGAAGTTTAAATTGCAAATCTTCATTGGTTGATTAAAACAAACTGTAATTTGTAATAAGTATGTAAGAAATTTTCAATATTTATAAATAAAATGTGTCGAAAACACAATCACTATTATTATACTAAATACATAGCAGCAATACTCAGTACCACCTCACCATATCTCTGTCTGATGTAGTCTATTATATACAAGACCCAAACATTGAAATATTTGGAATCTTAGTGTCCTTATACTTCCATTTATAATTTGATTTCTATAGTTTAGTTTTCTCAATAATAAAATAGGAATGATTTTATCAAATTAATAGAGCCTATATCTTTAGTATAAAAACTTGTACCAATTCCTTTAACACACTGCATGCCATTGTCATCACCTACTCAGGGCTCAGATTAAATTACATTTTTTTTTTTTTTTACTTCACAATTTTGTTTGCATTCAAACTCATGCTTTCTCTCTCTCATTAGCCATGCTCCTTAAAATATGTAACTGTAGATGATTGTGTGGCTTTAACACTCACCGTAAGTTCTCTCCCAATGATGTATAGAAGGTACTCAAAATATTACTGAAATGTAATATTTCATACATAGCAATAATAGATATTATACAAGATTTTAAGCTTGATTTTCTTTCTTAAATATTGTATTAATATCACATATTATTCTATAAATTGATGTTTTGATGTTCTTCTAGAACTCCCAAAATATTAAAATATATTGCACTAACCTGTATTACTACATCTATGTCTTGTATTTGGTTCGCATGGAGACTGTCATGTTGTTAACTTTTATAATATACTTATTATACTAAGTGCTATTAAGTAAATCTTATACTTTCTATACTAAGTGCTATTAGGTAACTGATAAGGTTCTCAAAATGAGCCATGATTTAAGACAGTGGAAAAAAAATGTTATATACCTCATATCTCATACAAGACATATATCTCACATTCTTAGATTTATAAAACATTACATTTCTTAAAAGATACTATTTAATGAAGAAAAAAGGTATGAATCATGGATTACCTTTAACTACAACATCAATTATAGATTTTAGGAGTAATTCTTAGCCTAAATACCTATGTTCCCATTTTCTGAAAAATATAGTTATTTTATTTCCATTTCATTTGACTGGCAAAAAAGTTTTGACTTTGAAATACTAGTCAATTCTATACAATTGGTTCAATATATAATTAAAATTGTATAAAAACCCACAGTAAATAAGTAGCATGAATTGCCCATGTTTTGTTTTGGTCTCTATATAACATAGTTTTGATATCATTCTTGTTTCAGAGATTGATATTTGTGTAAGGTTAGTCCATGTGCTTCCCAGCTCGGTAAACAAACAAGAAGAGGCCAAAAACTCCAGTGAGCCAGTGTTATCCATGCATCCTGGGAAAAGGATCCAGAAGAAGCTAATCCTTCCTGTGATCAACCCGCATTTTTGGGCCAGGCAACCTCTTTCTGTGGGCCGAATGGCATATAGACTGGAAGACAAGAAGTTTTGAGATTCTTTTCCATTTGGGGAAACACAGGCTGAGTCAAACTACTAAAGTGAAGAAGCAACTTGATGCCTGTATGTTTTGGTTGACTTTGCAGACCTGGAGCTAGTGGGACTTTTGAGTGTTAGGTTAAGGAATACTGATTGAATCTATAGGCTAAAATAGAGTAGATCAAAAGCCTCTGGATTTCATATGAAATTTTGATTTTGACCCAATGACATTGATGTGAGACTTTTGACCTACTGATAAGAAATGTGTATTGTTTCATTTCACTAACTTTATGGTATTAGGTCACAGAAACAATACAAATTTAAGATTGGGAGATAGAAACATAGTCACATTATCTGTGGAAAAGGGACTAAACATTCTCTGAAAGATATCCTCTGTAGTAAATGGTACTGGAAAAACTGGCTAGCTACATGCTGAAGACTGAAATCAGACCTATGTATATCACCATGCACTAAGCTAGTCAAAATGGGTCAAGATATAAATATTAAAATATAAGCACAATGTACTGGAAGATAAGAGAGATAGGAATCTTGAAGACACAGGTGCAGGAAGAATTCATGAATAAAACCTGGACTGCACAGGAAATACTTCAAAGAATCAACAACTCTCTCTCTCTCTCTCACACACACACACACACACACACACACACACACACACACACCACCACCACCACCACCACCACCATCACCACCACCACCAGCATAGTGAAAAGACAAGCTGCAGAGTCGGAAAAAAATTTAGCCAACTGACTCTCAGACCAAGAAGTTGTATCTTGAACAAATAAGAATTGAAAAAATCAGACTCCTCAATTTCAAAAACCCAAACCAAAAATGGTCATCGGAGATGAATACACAGTTTTCAGATGAAGAAAAAAATGCAAATAAATACATGGAAAAGTATTCAACATCATTAGTCATTCCAGAGATGTAAATTAAAATGACACTGACAACCCCCCCCCAACCCACATCCCGAAAGAATGCCTCTCATCTAGAAACTAACCAATAACTTATGCTGGAGGGCCTGTAGCGAAAATGGGACACTTCTCAGCTATTATTAAGAGTGTATACTGGTATATCCACTGTGTAAATCAGCCCAGAAACTCCTCAAAAACTAGGATAAGAGCTTCTATTTCACCCATTTATTCCCCTTCTGAGTTTCTTCCTAGGAAAAGATGATATATGTGCTCCTATGTTTATAGCAGCAAAATTTATAATAGTTAACTATTGGAGGCAACCCAAATGTCCATCAAACTGAGGAATGGACAAAAAGGTGTGATCTTTTTATACAATGTTGTACTACTTATTCATAGAGAAAAACTTGAGACTTTTATAGTTAAATGGATTCAACTTGAGATCACATTCATAAGTTAAATAAATCAGTCATGTGTAAACATTGTATTGTTTTGCCTGTGTGAGAGACTCAAAGAGTAAATAAGTTCTAAAATATGTACTATTATGAAATAGGAACAAACTGTTCATAAGGAAATAAGGAACTAGGATTGTTGGGAGGAGAACAGACAACAGGGAAAAGAGAAATAACACAAGTCAGTTATGCCATTAGTGGCTCTTAGTTCATTAAAAAGGAAGGTTTGTCCTAATATTGATTGGAGAAATTTTTATACCCATATCTTTTACATTGAGCATCTCTTTTAAAGATAACAATGTGTATTAACTGTTGTTACTCCCCTATTATTTTGTTATGAATTCTGTTTTAACTTATTTCATAAAATAAAATATTAAATAAATAAAGATTGGCAGACAAGGGTTTTCTGTGAGGGAACAAATACATTATATATCAGATTATTAGCAAGATTCTTAGTTACTTTCTCTTTTCTGAAACTCAATAACTTAAGCCCAAAATTTACAAAAAGTATGCTTGGCTCACAATTTTTAAAGGTTTCAGATCATGGTCAATTGGCTCCAAAGCAGGGCTTCAAAGCAAGGACAAGCAGATCATGAAACAGAGAGAGATCAAGATAAGAAGGAGTGTGATACAAGCTTCCAGGGCACACCCATACTGACTCACCTTCTTTGACCAAGCTAATCTCCCAACATCACATTTACCCCTCACCTCACCAGTGGACTAACACATTTTGATAAGTATCACACTCAACTGATCCAGGGATCTCCCAAAAGCCCCACCACTAAGCATGTCCTGCTTTGGTGGAGGAAGAGATCTAGATAGCATGATGGTAAAGTAACTATGTACTGTAGTGAATATTTTATGCATTTCATTAAAATTCACAGAGTACTAAGGAGATGATAATTGAGAAGACTAGTGTGGTAGATTGACAACTGCTGATCAACTTGTAACACCCAGCTGGAGCTGGATGTGGAAGACTCCCCTGAGCATTTTTATCCACTGCATAAAAAAAGAACTGGAGGGGAAGATGGTGGCTGCTCATTCTCCTGAAGATCTTTGTCATGCTGGTTTTCCTGATATGAACTCAGCTATTCTCATCATCAAAGGAGCTCAGGTCCTCAATGTCACTGAGAATAGTTGTGGTTCTCTTTGGAGAAGCTCTCGTTCTTACCTTGAATGTGGCTTCCTGATTCCTGTGCAGATCCCTTAGCCTGATGGCACAGATCCTTTATCTTGCCTGTGCAGGCTTTATAATTTCCACCACAGACCTTTGGGGGTTCCCAATGCAAATCCTTGATACAGACCTGCAAAGCCATTTTGACAGGCTCTTGGCCTCCAGTTGTATTTGTAGAGGACATTGTCATGGACTCTAGGTCTTCAGCTGAACTCATGCAGAGCATTGCTGTGGGATCCAGACCCTCAGCTGGATTCTTTGGCCTCCAGTGTGTGGACAGCTTTCCTGAACTCTTTTGTATTTGACCTTATAGGACTCTACAAGATTATGTGCCCTATATTACATCTTTACCCTTGCAAACTTGACTACAACAGCAATACTGTGTAGAACAGGTTTAGATGAACAGGAGAAATGCCCTCCATTTAAAATTACTTCAATATTTAAAATAAAATTTGGTTCTAAATTCATAGTTATTGTTAGAATTTAGGTAATATTGCTATTGGTCTCTGAAGCTGGCATAAATTGTATATGTTTAAAAAATTTGTTATTTAATTGATTTCCTCAGGAATTCTATTCACTGAAGTGTAAAGTTAAATAAAGACAGCTATCTCACTGACTTTTATTGCTTATTTCTTCATTCAATCAAAATATATTCTTATGTGCACCTGTCATTCATAAAATATTTCTTAAGTCAGCAAAAATGAGACAGACTGTATCTTTGCCATCATGTTTGATACATATCTGGTTAAAATCAAACACAGAACACATAACTCAAATACAAATGTAGACTCAAATAAGGACAGATACAGTAAACTTAATCATAGGGAATTATAAGAAGAAGCAGAAAGCATCAATCCATTTTTGAATTTAAACCTGAATAGACATCAAAAGTTTCTTCACTAAAATGCTTATTTGGTCTTAGGCTTTAATAAAATGATATTACTATGACGCAAAGTCACAATTATTGCTCTCACTTATGTTACCATCATAAAACTGTGGGCTTTTTGAAAAATCCTCTTCTCATTTTCTTTGTTCCAGAATTTTTACAAAGTCACTTCTTTTTAGAATTATGAGGCATCTTACAAAGGAAGAGAACTATTTTGGTCTGTCCTTCACCTTGCATAAAACTGGTTGGATTAAGAAACTATAAGTTATTTCTTTAGAAAATTGATTTAACGTACACATAATAAATTTTACTGATACAAATAAGTATCAAACTGCTTTGAAAGCTATATAGTACTGCTTACACTGTCCTAGTTAGCTATTCAAATGATATTAGAATTATTATTACAAATGATTATATAAGAAAACGGTCAGAACTTCTCACATATCAGTGGATGGTAAAAGTTGAGGCTCAAATTACTTACTCTGCAAGTGTTCCACAAGATGGAAAAGCATGTCTAAAACTTTTTAAAATAAATTTTATTGGTATACTTTTCATAAATGTAACAATCACATTTATCCCAAGAAATTTGTGGCTGTATATCTTAATTTTTCCATTTTTTCCCATACCCCACTTCCTTAACCCCTTTTCATCTCCTTATTTACAAAACTTTTGTTTCCATTTTTCCTTCTATTCTTTCTTTTTTTCCTTTCCTTCCTTTCCTTTTCCCCACACCTGCTCTTCTTCCTCTTTGAACACCATCATCCTTCTTTTCTATAGAAAGAAGAACTTTTCCAGTTCTTCATAGAAGGGAAACAGTGCCATATTGCTGACACACAGATATTTTAATATGTCAATAAAACAAAGCAAGCTGTTGATCTTCTCAAACACTGAGCTCTCTCATTCTGTTTTTGAAGATGATGCAAAGTCAGCTTCAGATGGTAGCCAAGATTGCTTGGTGGTGTTCAATCTATTACTTTATTTTGAATGTGTTGTTTTGCACATTGAAAATCTAAAATCTTAATACCATATTTATCCTCATTCCTAGTCATATTACATATAAAATGGTGAAGAAGAAAATAACAAGGAAATCATTATGAATTCCTCTTTGTAAATAAAGACAAAATACATTTTGATTCATAACAATTCTGAAATTCTGGGAAGTGCCTTTTCCACTCTGACAAAAAGATTTTTACCATCTTCTGTGCGTCCCTTCAGGTGATTTTTCATCCTTATTCTCTTGCAGAGCCTGGAAGTCTGAGTTGATTGATTAGCTCCTTCTTCCTTCAGCTTCTGTTTCAGTTAAGAGCAATAGGAAATACTAGTGTATACTGTTCCCATTTCTTCTCTACTGAGCTTCAGTCGCTTGGCCTCATCCCTGTAGGTAGAATCAGAGTCCCTTTCAGAAAAGAATCCCATATTTTCTCCCTGTACATGTTTATACACTTTCTTCTTCCTCTTTTCTTTTCAGTCATATCAATAAAGGCAAACTACTGGTATGATTTTCGAGTGGTTTTGGCATTTATTGTTTAATTGTTGCCTTATAAGTATATTTTCTAAATTGTTTTATTATCAAAATCAATTAAATCTTCCAACATATGTATCCTGGAAGAACCTTATACTACCAAGAAAACAACTTTCAAAATGAGAGTTTGGTATTGGATTGAATGTACACTTATTGAAAAACAGAGAAATCAGTGATAAAGGAACTTAGGCACAAGGAAAAGGAAAACAAATGGTCAAAGTCAATGTTCAAGAAAACTGGGTCACAGACTGAACAAAAGGAGCATAATGTTAATAAAAAGGAAATTGAGAATGATACTGATTTTTGGATTTGAGGAACTCACCGCTTTATTACTCCATTCCATTCCCTGACAGTGGTACTCTGAAAGGAGGGGGGAAACGAAAATGAACAATTTTTTATTTATCTGAGATGTGCTTGTGAATCTAGTTTAGTACTGAAATAGAAATTGTGCTCTTCGCTGTTGAATAGATGGATCTGAAGATACAAAATGTAAATTGTGTAAAGCAATCATACAAGTTAAAGACAGGGATGTGCATGAATTTACCCATGCAGAAGAGAAAAAAGTGTGTAAATATGGATAATAATAGGGCCTTTTTACAAAGGGCTAAAAACAATACCTATTAGGTTTGGAATGAGCAGTAGTGATACACTTACAAAGGTGCAGAGTCTCATGCAAGTATGTGGCAGAATTTTCAAAGTAAACGTTCATAATTTGTTCTTTTACACTTTACTATCATACGTTTTGCTTTTGTGTACAACAGAATATTATATTCTAGTTGATTTTTCAGGTAGCTTCAAAGCAAAGCTACATTTTAGATTCAAGAGTGAAGGGGATAAAACCTGCAAAGACTGTGGTCAAATATATTATTTTCATACAGTGTAATATCTTCAAATTTAACTTGCCTAGTTAAAACCTCAGTTGTATTTTCAAATCATGCCCTTTATTTCAAATGCAGCACCTTTCCTGCTTCTCTTGCTTTGTTGATCTTTCAGATCAAAGTAATCTTGATCTGAAAAGGTAATTCTACTTACTTCATTAAAACAGTCATGTGTCACATATCAAAATCAGATAGCAAAACCACATCTGCTCTGCCACTTTCTAAATAAAGTATGGAATGTGTCTTGGTCTCATGAATAGAAAAGGAATACAAATTAATGTCACTTAATGGATATTATATGCGTGTAGGGTATGTTTCTGTTCATTTCCACATCGTTGCAAACATAAAAGCCATACATAAAACCACAAAGTGGAAAATTTTCATCTCCAAACAAGTACATATAATAGATCCCATGCCACACATGAGACGGATATGCACTTCTCATTCTTTCTGTCAATAAATGTGTTTGAGTGTTTTTATTTATTTAATAAATTATTATTACAGTGTTTACATGACACTGTTTTGTCAGAATTTATACATAAAACATCCTAAGATATGTCAGTGGCTGTGTAGTTGGAATCAATTAATCAAAGACAAATTTTTAAAATTTAATTTTAAAATTAAATTTAAAATTAATGTTTGCAATACATTATGCATACATTTATCTTGAGAGTTGATGGCTTCCATATACAGTATGTATGATAGCTTATTACTTTTTAATAATATCTTTCCGTTTTCCTTTTTCCTCCTCCATTCTTTCTCCAGATCCTTTATCCTAATTTTCATTCTTGTTAGTATTATTAATCTTAGCTCATATTACGTTATGTAATGTCTACACTGACTGAGATGTTAGGCTCCTATACATAGCATATCTTTATTTTTATTTCACCTCTCCCTCCTCCTAACCTCTTGCTCTTCTTCCTTTGTTCTCTTTCCTATTGCAACTTTCTCCCTTCTGTTAGTCTATCATTATTCCCTTCGTACATTGGTTCACTCCAGTAGGAGACTTCATATGATATTTAAGATTTTCTGACTATTTTATTCAACATTATACTATCGAGGTGCATCCATTTTCCTAGAAGAGTCTCAAATCTGTCACTCTTTATGGTCAAGTGGTATTGCATTATATACAGATACCATTTTTTTAAATCCATCTGTCTGTTGGTGGGTACGCAGGCTGCTTCCAGGATTTAGCTATTATGAGTTGTATGGCTGTAAACACGGTTTTGCTTGTACCTCTGTAGTATGATACCTTAAGCTTCTTAGGAAAGTACCTAGAAAGAAAGTAACTGGGTCCTATGGAATTTCTAATTCCAGTTCTTAAGAGACCTTTATAGTGATTTCCATAATGATTGTACTACTTTACATTTCCACTAACAGTCTCTCTGATAATCTTATTATTGTTTAATTTCTTAATGATTGTTATTTTGTTCTGAACTAAGACGCAATTTCTAGGTTGTTTTAACTTGAAATTCTCTAATGGCCAGAGACATTGAACATCTATTAACCATTTGTATTTTTGTCTCTGTGAAGTGTCTATTTCTCTTGCCCATTTTTGACTGGGTCTTTAATTTTAGGTGATTTAATTTTTATTAATTCTTTGTAGGTTCTAGATATTAATTCTCTGTCTAAAGAGCAGCTGCAAAATGTTTTTCCTATTCTGTGTGTCATCCCCCCACTTTACTTATTGATTCTTTTGTTACACACAAGCTATTATTTGATAGAATCCCATTTGTTAATTCTGCTTGTTTTTCCTTCTACAATTAATGCTTTATTTAGAAAACAATTTTCTCCACCTAAGTCTGAGAGTATTTTACCTACTTTATATTCCAGTTATTTTAATGTTTCTGTTTCAATGTTTAGGTTTTTGATTTATTATAATTAAATATATATTGAAATATAAGGGTTCAGTTTTGATCTTCTGCAAACACACAAAGTTTTCCCAGAACCATTCTTTGAATAGATTATGTTTTCTCCAACATATCCATTTAGTCTTTTTGTCAAATGCCAAGTAGCTAAATGTGTCTTGGAAAGTTTCTTCGTCCTGTTTTCTGCTCCGTTCATCCACATGTCTGCTTTTCCTCCATACCACGCCATTTTTACCATCATTGTTTGTAGCATGGTTTGAAGTCATTCGTGATACGTTCTGCTTTGGTCTTGTTGTCTAAAATTTCTTCTGTTGTTCTGGGTCTCTTCAGGATCCATGTGAATTTTAGAATTCTTTTCTCTAATTCTGTAAAGTACTGTAGTTTTGCTTGTAGAAGTCTTTCACTTCTTAGGTTAGGTAAATTCCTAGGTATTTCTTTTTTTGTGATGCTATACTGAATGGAATAATTAGTTTTCACAATTTCCTTTTCACCAAGTTCAGTTACAGAGTACACAAATGCTACTTAGTCTTCATTTCTGGATTATATGAATGCTAAATTAAATTATGTGCTGGCTTTATGTTTGGCTACATTGCTGAAGTTAGAAATTCTAAGAGTTTTTTGGTAGAGTTCTTGGGGTGTCTTTGATAGTTCTGTGTCATCTGCAAATAATAATAATTTGAGGTTTTACTTTCCTATTTTTATCCTTTTTGTTTCTTTTACCTGCCTAATTGCTCTAACTAAAGTTTCAAGCACTATGTTGAATCAAAACAGCAACAATATACATGGTTGTTTTGCTCCCAATTTTCACAGGATTTTAGTTTTTCCCATTAAATATAATGTTAGTTCTTGGTTTGTCATAAATTACTATTTATCATATTATGATATTTACTATTTATTATGATGATGATAATTACTATTTATCATATTTATGCCTGTTTCCTGCAAGATTTTATCACCAAGGAGTGTTGGATTTTGTTGAAAACTTTTTTCTGCATTATTTTTATGCAATACGGATTTTTACCTTGCTGTTTATGTGATGGATTTACGTTTATTGAGTTGCATTTGTTGAACCTTCCATGCGTCTCTAGAATGAAACTTAACCATGTTGTATCATCTTTCTGTTGATGTGCTGGATTGTATTTGCTAATATTTTTTTGACGATTTTTGCATCCATGTTCACTAAGGGAATTGGTCTATACTTTTCTATTTTATGTTAATCTTCATCTAATTTGGTGATCAGAGTGAACTGGCTTCCATAAATAAATTTAGGAGCCTCCATTCCTTCTGATTTCTTTGAACAGCTTTAGGAGCATTGCTGATATAACAACTTTAAAGGTTTCACAGGATTCAGCAGTGAATCCATAAAGTCCTGGGCTCCTTTACATGGTAGGTTCTTTATTACTGCTTGATATTACTGCTTGCTATTGGTTTGCTAGTCACATTTGTCTCTTCTTGTGTTAGTTTTGTTAATTAGTATGTGTCCAGAAATCAATCCATTAGAGTCACTGACTTTGCATATTGAAAAGCTGGATAGTTATGTGGTAAAATGGCCAACAAGAACTGGGACAAATCTTGACTCCAGGTCTCATTCTTACCACTCCTGTGCAAACTGACTCAGACTGGTTTTTTTTATAATCTGCAGCTCAAATGTAAAAGGAGCTAATTATAAAAATACTTATTAGAAGAAGCAGTATATACACGGAGCTTTTTTTTTTTTTTTTTTTTTTGCATTTGGACCTTCTTTCCATGTGTTCTTTTATTAAATGAAACATTATTAATTAAGTTCCTCTAATTAGTTTCAGAATAAATACTGAAAGAATCCTTAATTGTGGTAAATGGCAAGTTAACTCTTAAACAACTTTTAAATTCTTGTCATGGATTATTTGCATTAAAGTGAAACTCCTAAGCTTTCTCTTAAAAAGAACAGCTCTCCCCTCAACTGTCAGTTTTACTGTAGAACTTGCTTTGCAAATATTCATAACTGCCTCTATACTTCTGAGAGTGCATCAAGAGGTGTTGTTCATTTTAGTAATTGATTATGTCAATTTGTTTGGATTTCTCAGAAGAGTTGTGACTTTGAAAATTTTCTGCCTAAGATTAATCCACTGATACTAGTTATCAGATTCTAATTTCATTTCAAGAACTAGTTTTGCACTAAGACATGCACTTTAAAAGACTATGTTTACTTGGATCTCCTGTTTCATATTCTTCTGTACATGTTGACTTTATCACTAAACAAGTTTACTTTCAGTACAACAAATATTTCTTGTATAGCCAAGTACACAGTAAAAATCAGGCTCTAAAAGAAAACAAAACATAGTGATTGATGCAAAAGTTTTCAAAACTTATTGCTAAAGTCTGAATACTTATTTTCAACCCAAATCCATATATTTGAATCTTAGCTGTCAGTGATACAACAGGTACCAGAAGAAATGAGTGAAACTTTATCTATCTATGGAAGTATTGCTCCCTTTATACCATTATCTACCTTCGAGCACATTTTCTACTGTTTGATTGTGTGTGCTTGTTTTGAAAGGGAGAAATAGAGAAACTTTTGTCTCTGTCACCTAATACTGTATGATGTCTAGTACCTAGCAAGTTCATAATACATGTTAATAAATTATTAAATCCCTAAAATTCCCAGCGTTGGAATATATTCTTGTAATAGTGTAGAAATATATATTCCTATACTATTCCTATTGTGAAGCATTATGTAATGAATTAGTACACCTTAAAAAGTCAGACAAATAGCTAATGAAGTTCTATGTAACAATTTAGGGCTGCGATTATTAAAACAAAAACAAAATGATTCAAATATTGTCACATCTTATTTTAGAAGTGCACAGTCACATTTTCAGCTTTTATTTTTAGTCTTTTAAAACCAAGTAAATCACCATTTGATTTGCAAATAAGGAACCAAATTCCTGGATTTATTTTAAATCTAGCTCATACTTTTTATTGTTTACATAGTATTAGAGTTTTTATGACATTGTGATTGATAACTCAAAATAGCTTTCTTAATTAAACCTCTCAATTTATACTTTGAGTTAAAAAATTCAGAGTAGAACCCTGGCACAGAGGAGCAGGATAAATTGCATATCTAATAAGTGCCTGAGACACAGTTTTAAGTATATCTTTGGACTCTAAAGTCTATGAGTTGAATAAAGATAAGGAATTGAAGAAATTATATTACAATTATAAAAATTGTATACTAATATTTTTCAAAAGCTTTAACACAACACTAAATATAAATGTAAAGCATAAGTTAAATAGGTTAATGATATTTATGCAAAAATTCAACTAATATTTGAGTAGATTAACTTCTTTAATAAGTGTTGTACCAAATGTTGGACCACACTTAAAATAATTTGGAGACTATGAACTTTAAGGAGAACGTGAACTGTTTTATAAAACTTTATCTAGAGAAAATGTAATTTCAAATCAGTATTTTGACAATTCAAAATTATACATCAGTCACTAATTTTCAGGTCAAAAATTTTCATACAATTTACTTGTCATTTTATTTTTTTGGTTAGTTTTGTTTTTAATTTTCTAAAAATGGGAACTTTCCTCTTATTTGGAAAGACAACATCACAGTGTTACATTTTGCAAAGATTTTCCCTCCAAAGGAAAGGGATTGAGAGATGGATGGGAGAGAAGGCAGGGACAAGACTTGAAAAAGTCGCATTATGCTTTCTAAGTTGCCTAGGCTGGTCTCAAACTTGAGCTCCTCCTATAGTATTAGAATGATAGATATGTACCCCTATGCTCGGTTTCTCTTCTTTAAATTTTTGAAGAACCTCCACGTACTTAGCCATAACAGCTGTACTACATCATATTCCCAACTCTATGGTTCCTGGTTCTCTTTCCTCCTTATCCTTTCCAATACTCAGTACTTTGTTCAAAGCCAATGTTACTAGACCAAAATCCTATCTCACCGCAGTTTTGCACTACACTTCTCTGATAATTAGCATTGTTTCATATATCTTTTTAAAATTTGTATTTTGGTATCTTTCAAGTATACAACTTGTTGAAATCAGTACCACCAAATATTCTTACATTCAGGAGATACATTTGAATCTTTGTAGTTAATTAATTTAAATATAATTTTCAAAAATGTTTTGAATAGTGACATAAATATATAACAAAAAAACTTAAGGCATAATATCACAATAACAAAGATATATCTGAGTCAGCTCATAGAAAGCATTAAATCCTACATATTAAATAACTACATGACTGTTACTGATCAGTTTAATTTCTGAAATGATAAAATTTTTCCATAGACTACACTAGTATTGGAGAATGACTATGAGATTTATACGTGCAATTAATTTCAAGCCCCAAAAAGATGTGGAAACATCCAAAACATTTTGTAAAAGTTATTTGTATATTAACTGCATTAGTTACTGTCACTGGCAAATTGTTATCATTGTATAGACAAAAAGAAATGCAAATTTACATATATGTTCTATTTTATTCACTTGAATTTGCAGTCCATGTTATTAGAAGAACTCATATATGTAAAATGTTTTAGACATAATTTTATATTATAAACTAAATAAAGCTTTTAAACTTTATATAAGTAAAAAACATGTAGACTCATTTTTATATTTCTGTTCCTTAAATATTTAAAAGCCATTGCTTAGATTTCTTTTGTTCCCTCCTTTCCATCTTTACTAATTTACTATGTATCAGTCACAAATTAAATATACTCACAGGAACTGAATATTAACTTTTCTATATAAATTATTAAATTACAGATTATTAACCACACCATAAACATCCTTGGTACAATAGATACTTTTCGATTCCTCAGTTTAATGACTTCAATATCCACTTTTAAAAAATCGAACATATAAGAAACATTTATTCACAGTATTAAAATGTCATAAAGGAAATTAAAGAAAATTCCAAGTATCCAAATCACAAATATCCAATTAAAGAACAAAGGTACTTGTATTTAAAATATGTATAAAACATAGAAAGCATAAACATATTACATGTATAAATTCAAAATACACAGAAGTATAGTACCTAAAAAGAAAACTTTCCTCTATACATTTATACTTGAAAGAGAAATATTCAACAAAAAGGATGAAATCATTTTTTTACATTACATAGACAAGGCTTGACTGTTAATATTTTATTATGCTCAGAAGATAATATGAATGTGTAATTATAAAAAAAACTATGCCATGCTGTGACTATCATAATTTCTGGAAAACTAAACCTAGTGCAATGAATATTCTCTTTAGTATTATTATCAAATACATAATTCAATATTAAATGTGAAGCCCGTGTAATTTGCCGTTTTTAAAAACAATCGTTTTTATCAAGGGCACAAAAATGCAAGTTAATGGTCTTAGATAAAAAAGGCACATCTTTTTGAAAAATAATTTCCTTATTAGTGTATTTTTTGGTAATAAATTGCTCAGATATTAATACTTCCATCTGATGATTTTTCTTGGCGATGTTACTGGTAGATTATTATGAAATTTATATGTGAGCTAAAATCTACTCTTACTTGTGATGAAACAAGCAAATATATACCAAGAAGAAAAAAATGGGAAGCCTAAGAAACAAGAGTCAGGAACAAGGATTACAGACTAACAGACCACCTGGGAAGACAGATGACAAAATATCCAGTCTACAGTCTGGGAGCACTGACAATTAGCGTTGTCAATGATGCTGCTGAAACTAACATGCACTGTGACACAACACTTCATGAAACGCCATTTTAGCTTTAATTCCACTAGTATTACAAGTGCTGAGAAGATTGAATTCTCCTGAGAGGTATAAGGAAGTTACTTCCCAGCCAACAACTTATAAGAATTAGTAGTTTCAAATAACCTGTTTAAATAGAAAAGCTTTTTATTTTTATATATTTTGCTTTTTTATGCCTTACATATATTCTATTTTTTAAACACTCTATCATTTTTACATTTTTTCACACATGAAGAGTAATGTCATTCCTACTAACCATACGAAATAATTATAAGCTATGAAAGTGCAGGCTCAGGGGAGGCAGCTTCCTATTTTACATAATTCAAACATTTTTATGTACACCAATGTGAAGTTCTTTCCTATTCTTATATCAGTCTTTTGATGTGTTTCCTTGCATGTCTTTGCAGATAAATTCTTACATTAACGTGACAGTCTACACAAGCTCACAGCATTTTGAGAGAAGTTGTTTAGTGTGAAAGTATCCTAGGGAACCAGGTAGTAAAGATAATCCCAACTGTTTCCATTAATCCAATTTTGCATTATTGACATATGAATAAGAAAGAAATTTAATGTTACATACAAATATATAGAAAGACTTAGAGATTATTTGTTAATATACAGGCAGTGAGCTGATGAAATTTACAATCTTCTTCAAAAGAAAATTACATCCAAGCAAGTATTATATGTGATTTAAATTTTATGTAAGTAAAACACATGCTAAAATTTGAGGTTAAGAAACTCGGTTACAAAGAAACAAACTCGGTTAAGGAAAGTTCTGTCTAATTCACAGGATCTCATTTTTTGTTGTGTTCAACCAAATAGCAGATTCCTGAGAATCTAATAAAGCTATTATGCTTTTCTAAGTCTTATAGTTTGTTTCTTAACAAAATCCAGAAATTTCACATAGTTATATTTATGTACATGTGTCCTGAATCTAATTATCCATTTCAAACATGTACTAATAAAATTATTTTAAAAATAATGTATGGTTGCTGAATAGACGGGAGCTAATTTTATATATCAATCTGGCTAGGATATCACACTCAGTTATTTGGGCAAACAATAGCATAGGGTAATTTTCGTATAGAAAACGCATACTGGAAGACTTAGAAAAGCATATTAGCTTTCATAAGAACCTCAGAACTCTGCTAGTTGGTTGAAGATTTTAAAGAATGAAGAATGATACCCTGTGAATTAGGCAGGACTTTCCTTAATAGCATCAACTCTAACCCAAGTTTTCTTTTCTTTTTTTTTTTTTTTAATTTTTATTTAAAAGGAAAAAGAGAAAAACACAAAACAAAACAAAGCGGTGTAAGGGTACACGTAATACAGAACTACAAAAAAAAAAAAAAACAGTAAGAAATCACCTGTTAATAGATTACATATTATCATCTTAGAAATAGTTGCTCAAATCGCAGTATCAAAGAATACAAAGTGGACATTCAAACAGAGAGACTGCAAACAGCTGTGTTCAATGATCCAAAAACATTAATATAGTCAGCTATTTAACATCCCTAAACACACTTGCTGTTATATCCGTTAGAGCTCATTTTTTCGCCTCTCTTTTTTACAACAAAATTTACACATTTTGGATTTTATTACTCCTTAGTTCTTATTACTTTTTGGGGGGAGAGAGAATAAAGTCAAATATGGCAAAACAAAGCTGTCAGTCAAAACCAAGGATAGACATAGCACATGATGTAAAACAGAGTACAAGGTTATCAACAATGGTTATCAACGATGTCTCTTGTTTCTTAAAAAGAATTGTCTATCTCATTAGATATTATATAGTTTAACAAAACAGTAGAGAACAAGACCAATAAAATTTAGGCATTGTAAACATTACAGGACTTCCAAAGAAGACAATAGTCAAACCAGAATGGGCATCTTAGTGAATCTTATTGCCTTCAAAGTAGTTGCCTACACCCTCAAACTTGATACTATCATACAGAATGGAACAGAGTCTAATCAGTCAAAACCAGATCATGGGAGTATTACAGGACTTCAAAACAAGTTACTAGGAAATCAAAAAGAGTTACTATTATATATCCTGCTAATTTTTTAATTTTTCCCCTTAATTAAAACAAACATAAGAAATAACTAAATATTTTTTTAAAGAATAAGGGAGAGATTGAGATAAAACAGGACATAACAATATAACAATACAGGTCAAAGCATGACTGTTTCAGCAACCTAGTGCTTCACCACCAAATAACCCGACTTAATAGTAGTTACCATAGTGTCTGTCTTTTTCCTTGAAATATTTGGATAAAACTTCATATAGTATAGCTTCAAATATTTCCATATCAAGAAGCCCAGAATAAAGCCTTTCCAATTAATAAGTGAAAACTTTATAAGGCTTCAAGGCCACATAATGGGGAATCATGATTACCACATATTTTTATATATTTGAATCATTACTTACATTAGGGAAACTATTCGGTATTCACACATGCGAGATTGATTTATTTCACTTATGAGTATGGTCTCAAGCTGCGCCCATTTATTGATAAATATCTCATTGTGATCCTTCTTTATAGCTGAATAATACTCCATTGTATAGAAATACCACAACTTTTTTATCCATTCCTCAGTTGATGGACACTTGGGTTGTTTCCAAGATCTGGCGATTACAAATTGTGCTGCTATAAACATAGGTGCACATATATCATTGTGGTATGATGCTTTCAGTTCTTCTGCGAATATGCCTAGAAGTGGAATAGCTGGAATAAATGGGATTTCCAATCCAATTTATCTTATCCCCACATCTAATTAAACACAGGTATTGGCTTTTCCTCAGACTTCTTTTTCCATAACTAATTTGGTATATATTTCCATCGAATCACACTAAATCAATACTTAATCTCATGACCTATATCCTATAATAATCCTCTTGCTTGTCTCCTTGTCTGGATTTTCTTCTCAGACAGTCTTACAAACTGTGTCCAAAATAATTTTTCTACAATGTCACTTTTATCAGTTTCCTGGTAAAAATTGACCATTATTTTGCTGATGCAAAGAAAAAAAATTGTCCTTTTTTCTTTCTTCCTTTCTTTCTTTTTTTTTCTTTTTTCTTTTTTTTTTTGCTTCCCTTCCTTCCCTTCTTGTTTCCCTGTCTTTGTATTGCCAAATTCCCTGGATTATAACAATATATACTATTCATTTCTATAGCAATTTCCATGTTTAGATGTGTTAAAGCAAATGCTGGCTTCAATGGTACAGATTCCTTGTTTTCAAAATTTAATCAAATTTTGAAATATTCAAATGTGCATGTGGTAGAAATAATTTATATCCTCATTGAAAGAAAACATGAAATATAGAAAATACATAAAAAATAAATGTTACTGTTTGCATCTTAATAAGAATTAAGCTCATGAAATAACTTCAAAACATGACTGTACTTTGTCTTAAAGTTTGTGGTGTAGGATTCTTATTTTTTCAGATAGTTGATAAAGAACCAGTTTTATTTATTGGGCATTAGTCTGCATTGACCACATAACTGAAATTCAAAGACAGTTTGATTTTGGCAAATATGGCAATTTTAGCCATTTATGTACCCGAGAGAAGACTGCCACAGACATTGTTCTCCAAACCTTTACATTACAGGCATTAGATGGAAAAATAAGTTCATAGATGTAACTATTTTCTAAAATGTTGTCCATGAAAAATTGAATAGAAGTCATCTATTACGTGATAGTGATACACAGTTTACTCGGTCTTAGTTATTTTTCTGGTGCTGAGACAAAATATTCAACACCTGAAGTTAAAGAAGGAAAGTTTTATTTGGCTCACAGGTTGTAGAAGACTCAGTTTACAGTTGGCTGTCTCTGGAACAGGATGCAATGGCTGAGGGAAATCGCACAGTAGAAACAGTTCATGACAGAACAGGACAGGCAGAAGATAGCAAGCAGCAAATGTCTGATAACCAACCAACAATCTCTTTCTGTCCCTTGTGTTTATCTCACCTACCCATCCTTAAGGTAGGTTGCACTCACTCCCAGGGTGGGGGACCCTTAATCCTAGCCAGAACTGTGCTAAGCTAGTGTGTGGACTGATAGAGTAATCACACATCCTTGATCCCAGTATCACACAATCCAGATACAACCTGTTCGGAAAGTCCCCACCTATGACTGCATGAGGCTTTGGGGGACATCTAGACAGAAGCCAAAACACCCTAACACCGAATTGTTTCAATATTTATGTCAGAATTTAAATTTTCATTCATTATTGTGTATTGTCTTTACAAACCAAATGAGATACTGGCAAACCTCTATTGGAAAAATTGAGAGTTGAGCATCATTAGTTTACTCCACTCATCCAATGAAGCATTCATCGTATCTGCTATGCATAAGTTCCCATTGCACTGTTTAAATTTATGATGCTTCATCAAGCAAAAAAAAAATCTTTTTGATCTTTGGAAATAACAGTCGGATGGAAAGAGATAACAGCCAATAAACAACAAAGAAAGCCCTATAAAGTTAATGTTGTTAGTATTATTTTCTTTCAGACTTCCTTGCTTTGGAGACACAGGAAAGAGCTGTGAACACAAGGGAAATGTTATTGGGTAGTTGTAGGGCAAATTAGATGTCCATCACCTTCTGCACGGGCTGCTCAGTCCTTTGTCTGTAATATGCTCATGTCCGCCTG
Source organism: Cavia porcellus (assembly GCF_034190915.1). Classification (NCBI taxonomy): domain Eukaryota; kingdom Metazoa; phylum Chordata; class Mammalia; order Rodentia; family Caviidae; genus Cavia; species Cavia porcellus. Next base: position 39,348,194 of record NW_026947513.1, on the reverse strand, counting down.
CTGTCTTCATAGCTGCTCGTCTCGATCAGCTGTCAGACATCACCTTCTACATGTCACACAGACTACAAGTGATTTCTATCAAGAGCAGTGAGCACTGTCAGCAGTAAGCACTGCCTTGTGCTTTTTGACTCAACAAATGCTGCTTGATTGACATTTTTGAAATTCTGTCAGCTTTTCTTTCCTTTGTTTGCTTTACAGAGAACAGAAGAGAATTTGCAGCTCCTGCCCATTAGCTGGGTAAAGTCACAAGTCAACTGAGAGAAGGTTTAGGGTTATACATCATATATTGTAGAAATATAACAATAAAGATGATTGCATTGAGGCTATAGAATTAGTTGCTTAAAAGATTCCTGATAAAAAATATAAAGAACTTTGGTGTTTTGGGTTTCATGTATAGATTGAAATTCCATGATGAAAAGATAAAATATTTTAAATATTAACTGACCTTCCTGTGTGGAATTGTAGAATCTTTGTCTTAAAGTGTAAATTTTTCATAGGTCAAAATCAACTATTACTTGTGAATTCCAAAATTTTAAGAACAAACATAAGTTATATGTCAAATATATTGGTAAATTTCTTTGTTTTGTTCATTTTAATATAGCAGAAAGCTCTGTTTGTCCCTAAGATGACTGCTGTCTCCTTAGAAGTCTACCGCAAAACAGATCAACTAATATTAAATTCAACTCTTTGGCTTAAAACTTTTCAGTGTTGAGACTAAGAAAATGGGAATCATGTGTGTCCTAACTCAATAAAAATAAAGAATACATGGATAGATTTATTTACTTATGTGCAGATATTTTTCACAAAATATAATGTGATATTATAAGAGAAAAATTGGTAATAAAATACTTCCATACAGCACTGATCACAAATATTCTTTTTTTTTTTCCTTCAGAGAGGATTGCTTAGTTGAAAGTTCTACTAAATAATGGAGGTATGTTCAGTTACTGTTTACAGTACATGATATGGTTTCAAGATATTTTCCCTTCAAATCCTATAAATATTTTCATCACAAAAACATACACAAAATATTGACATACAGTTAGACATTAATGAAATAATAGATGAAGTCAGGGAAGAAATTAAAAAGGAGCCTATGAGAAATGGGAGTATTGACATTGAGTTCAAGAACTTAACAAGTTGTAATTTTCTAATTATATAAGAATTTCATAATTATAAAGCTGTAACTTTCTGATTAGTAGAGGATATGTAACATATATTTTATTTACATTTATAACATTATATATTTATATTTAACATAATACAATGAATACAAAATTAAACAAAATTTGTTCAAGCAAGTGATGATCGCATTTACTGTTTGGGTCTGTTTGACTATATTCTGTTTTATTTTGTTTGGTTTTATTTTCTGTAAAGTAAAATAACTTAATATGAGGAAAAAGTCACATATAATCATTTGCTCCAATAAATACAAATAAAAATTCTCTATGGTTTATACATTCATTTTTTTCTCAAAGCTTTTCAGGTTGACTACAATACAACATTCAAACAAGAAATATATGTGCGTGTACTCTACTTGACTTCCCATGTCTGGCTCCAGGATACCTAGATGAGTTCACAGAATGACAACTGCAATTGCCTGGAAAAACAATTGTGTCCCTCTAAAATTCACTTGTTGAAATATTATGATACAGTCTTTAAAGGGGCGATTAAGATAAATGAAGCCATAACCATGAGTGTCCGAATTCCTTAGACTGGTGTTTTATCAGAAGTGTAAGAGACACCCAAGGTGCAAATATAACAGAGGAAGAACACAGTGAGACTCTAACTACCTGGCATCAGGAGGAATCAGACTTGCTGGTAACAAGATCTTAGACTTCCAGACATACAAACTAGGACAAAATAAAACCTCTCATTTAAGCAGGTGAGTAGAAACCCCTCACCCAAAGCATGCTAACATCTCTGCTTGAGATGGGCACTCCTGTGTCCTCTACACCGCTGTTTTTCAAACCCAGCCTCATCCCTAATCCAAGCAATGAAACAGGGACATCCAGAACTATGTTGAAAGTCGGAGAAGGGTGAATAAATTTTTCTTAAATTAATATATATTACATCATGATATCTTAGTCTCACATATTTAGTGCTTTTTCCTTCAAGATGGAAAAAATATTCCCTGTACTGAAGGATAACATTTTAGTTCTTATCAATCAAAATGTGTAGCCAAAGTCTTATGTTTCAACAATATCTGTATCAGATCCAGATGAGGTTTCTCATGGAATGAGAATTTAGGAGCAACAGCAAAATCATGAAAGCAAAAAAAAAGAAGAAGAGTTTAAAAAATAGGAAAGATTGGAAACGAGGAGGAAAAGAAGACGGTGATAGGATGGAGAGAGAGGGAAAGAGGAAAAATCATTCAGTATAGGGTAGGAAAATAGGTCTTCTTGTTGAAATTGCATTACTCACTCTGTAGATATTCTTGAACGTTGTTCATTGAATACTGGTACTGCACCTTGAGAAAAGCAATGAAGCCATTATCCTTTATGAATGTCAGCTAATGTTCTCAGTATTTGAGACCATTTTATTATACAGTTGAACATAACTGAAAAGACATTGGACAATATTCCCTCCATGGTGACTCAGCAGCTTCCTCCCTTAGATTTCTGTCCACAAAATATTAGATACTCAAGAATAAATCTCCATTTCAAACTGTCAAGTTCATCCCTCATGCAAGACTGAAATGTGTGTCACTTGTTGGATCAAACTATCAGTTTTTTTCTGAGTTATTTGTTGGTTTATTGATTTTGGCCATACCCACTAACAATTTTTTTTTAAATTTTAAAAAGCAAACCAGAAAAAAAGATAGAAGTAATACAGAATTTTAAAAAAATAAGAAATCGACACTAGTTCATATATCGGATATTGTTATCTTAGAAATAGTTGTTCAGATTACAAGATCTATGCAGAAAAATGATCAAGAAATCAAACAATGATAGTAGCAAACTGTTCTATTTGATGAATGGAGATTTAGTAGTATAGATACTTACACCAAAAATTATTCTTAAGAAACAGCCATTCTCTCAACTTCAGTGCAGATCTATTGGCTATATAAATTATTCAGTGCAGTATGTTCTCAATTTCTTTTTGAAACTTTTTAAAAATTTTATGTATTCTCTGTCTACAATCAGAGAAGTGTTAATACAACACATCTTCATAAAACATGCAGCTGCATGTGCTAAAGAATTTATCTTTCAAGACTCAGATTTGAATTTTTACTCTACTTTTGTATTTTTCCTTTCCCAAAATATGCAGCCATCCTCAACTGCATTCATATCATTTTTAAAATTAAAAACCAACAAAAAAAGCCGTTCATAGGCTGTCTCTATTTTACAGCTAACCTGGAGAATTAGATTCGTTATGGCACGTGGTGCTTTCACGACTGGGGACAGATGGAAGATAACACCTTGCCAAGATTCTAAAAAATCCTAGTGGTTCAAACAACTGTCAGTTCTACACAATCCTTTGTGGTAAAGTAAGTTCTATAGCCAACCTCTACATCAATGCTGTGCATGCCCCACCACCACCTGCAAGGAGGGTAGAATGAATATTCATCCAGTTATAATAAAATTAAAACAAACAATAAGCAGGTTTATTATAATGTGTTAATGCTTATTATAAATATGAAATGATTAAATAACCTCTTAAAGCCTATTTTCAAAATAGACAAAGGAAAAACATTCAGATAATTCAGATGTATTGTACTTTGGGCATTTTTAAAGTATCAAAAAAGCACAGAATTTAGAAAAGAATTTTAAAAGACAGTAAGGCTAAAATTAAAAAAAAAATAAAGCTGATAGAGATAATTAATATCAAGTAAAAGAATTTTGGGCCCAAAAGCATTAATTGAGATGAAGAAAAGTATTACATGAAAGTTTTGTTTGCTGAGGAAATAATGTCATTTAAAAACGTGTATTTCTTAATAAATGTCTTGATATACATGAAAACACATTGAAAATAGAGAGATAAAGAAATGATTATACTCCAGACACAGTGTCAAATCCCGGCCCTCGTGAATTGGTGGAGAATTCATGATGAACAATCCAGCGAAAGGTGTCAAAGTCAAAGTCAAAGGTGAGAAGAACATCTGCAAAACGGTAGAGCGTAGCACATAGAATCTGCCTGATGAGAAATGAGATGCCTTAGGAGGAGCATCAAGTGGCACGATTGATTCCAGCTCCAGCGAAGTCCTGCAGGTTCACCTGGAAGGCCACCTGAGGAGGGTATCAAAGCATTGGAAGGTGTGGAGCACATCGGCTATGAACACTTCTGAGTGCAATATATTGGATTATGAGCGGGCTGAGGAGGATGCACTGGCATGACCGGTAACAGAGCAGAGTTAGAGCATCTAAAAAGGAGGCACCAGCATTTATGCAGAGGGAAACAACAGGGTCACCTGTACAGGTGTCAGAGAAAGCCGAAGTGAGGATCGGATAATGTTATGGTTCATTTCCAGGACGTTTCCTCAAAATCTCATGTGCTCAAAAGCAGAGCTCGAAAGGTGATTGGGTGTTACAGGCAGTATAGCTTGCTGTTAGGACAGAGTCTAGTAGGGAGGGCTGTGGCTCTTATGGCTTCTCCCCTAGATCTACTTCCTATGCCCTGATTTGCTCCTCCTCCTAGAACTTTCCAACATGTTGTCTGCCGTGCAAGGACTGAAACTTCTAAAATATGAATCAAAATAAAACTCTCCTTTAAGTAGTGTGTTTTGTGTCCCAGGGATAAGAAATTGGCTAAGACAGGTGACTGGAGATTGAGTACTTACAGGACAGTGAGCATCTCAGCCAATACGTTAGAATGATGGAAGCGAGGCAGAATAAATACAGAAAGTGTGATCACTGCATTAATCTCTATGTGTTGACCTGACCTGAGAGATAAAAATATACAAACAAATACATGGATAAAGACAACTCTAAGTTGGTATGTTTATGGATTTCTCTCATACATATAACAATCATTTAAATAAAAATTAAGTAAAATATATGTTTAGTCTTTTAATCAGTTGCCACACTTAAAATGTCAAGCAGAAACATTGTTTACCATTTATTACATCAGTTTTATGGATATAGGAAGATGTTGCTAGCAATGTATGAGCCCAAACAAAGTACGATTAGCTATATACTAAAAAGCTCAGAAACAGGTCACTACACCTCATTGGAGCTATGCTCTTTTCTATATTTTATCAGAATTCAATCAAGAGATCTGAAGAAGTACCACATGGTAACTTGAACAGGGAAGATACAATTAGAACAACACAGACTATCTAGTGAACTAGGTGAAGGAGCCCAGGAATGAACGTTGACAGGCGTTGGAGCTGCTGGAGCTGATATTGCTGTCTTACTGGCGATATTTTTGTTGGATTCCATTGTATGGTTGAGAGAGATCTCCTGTTTTTCTGCCCAATAACTACACTCTTATGTGTAAAAATCCAAAAAATTCTACATCGCAATAAGTGTATGTACCAAATAAGTAAATAAGCAACAAGTTGAAAAAAAATAACCACAGAAAATGCTATAGGGTAGCATAATTTTTTTAAAAAAATTCCAGCTGGGGTTCTGTCTGTCTGTTCACAAGCATATTTGGAGCACTTGTGAATAGTGAAAAGCCCAATCATCCTAAGCATATATAAGGTGTAATTTTTGGTTTCAAAATTTGTTTCTCCACTTAAAGTAATGAGTTTTTTTGATGAAATGCCCAATTGGGAGGTACCAATGCATTCTATAGACATTTCTTTGTTCAAGAAAGAAAAGCAACACCCAAAGGACAAGAAAGGTGTAACAAAACTGTCTAAGGCTAATTTAAAGTGACTGTCACAGGCAGCATCAGAAGATATTCATCAGTAAAATAAGTAATGTTAATAAAGGATTATAATCCACTTCAAGTAATAGGATGTGCTGAATCTATAAATAAATAAATGGAATTTAGATGAGGAGCATGAATATATTACAGGGTTTCAGAATTACAGAGAACAAAAGAATTATTTTACAATAAAGAAGAGTGGCATACTTACCTTTATCAAATAATCAAGGTAGGATCAGTAATAACGTGTTCAGTAGAAGAGTGTTATACCTAATAAGATACAATGAGAAAAAATTACTTCTGAGATAGCCCTACCAAATGTACATAACTCAAAAGCTGTCACGAAGAAATATTTAGCAAATCAAAAATAAATGTCACTGATAATCACTGGTTCATAATCTTCAGAAGAAGCAAGGTCACAGTAGCCAAATAAAATACTTTTTTTCTAAATAGATAGAGTAAATAGAAAGAGGCCAAATCAACCTATCATGTTCCTATCATTATAATAAGGAACATTCTATTTTATAGATATTAATAGAAAAGTTGTTAATTTGAGCTGTATTTTAGGACTGTATGGTGGTAAATACAGAACAATTGCTAGACTATAACAATTACATTTTAACTGCATAGGCAAATTACCTTATTCATAAGAAATAAGTTTTCAGATATTTAGAGATGATTGCATGTAAGACCATTGAGAGACAAAAGTAATCTATTAGATTTATTAAGCCACAAGCTTTTAATATAAGCATACATTATGCAATCATGGCACGGTATTTTATTTTAAAGAAATACTCATGAACAATTGCTGTGAGGCAAATTTTAAAACAGAATACAGGAGCTTCTCCCTACTTCTTTTTATTGATTTCTCTTTGATATTATATATATATATATATTTGTAGGGAGTTGTTGAAGCTAGAGATTGATCACATATGTGGAACTAAAGCAAGTCCAGCCCAGAAAAACAGAGAGATCAAACCAAGCTATGTAAAGAAGGCAAGGGGCCCAGGCCAGCCAGGCAAACAAGCTGCTAGGCAGTGAGGTTGAAGTTGACATTCTTCTTTGGAGGGTATAAATAAACATGCTGCGCTGACTGAGCAGTTCCTTTCCTCCTGTGAGGAGGATAAGTGCTCCATCTGACCCCAGCTTCCTCTCTTTATTTTTCTCATCCCAAGAACTTCAGGAGCCACATTGGGCGGCAGCATATATTCATATACATATTTATGAAGTATTTGAGCATATATGTATGACTTATTTCACTTGACATTATGTCATGTTCTCAAGTTGCATCCATTTACTTAATAAATTAAAATATTTCCTCAAATTATAAATTCTGCTTTTTAGAAAAATATTTCAGTATATATGTTAAATAGTTTAATTTATACTACTAGTTTATCTTAGTTTATTGAAAAGAAAATTTTGTACCATTATCTGTCTCTTTTCTGTAACAAACTTTTTGTTTATATCTTTTATTCTTAGCAATTACTTTGAAGATAATGATACACAATGTAATAACTATTATTTTCTTATGAAACCTTATTTTTTATAAAGGAAAATATTATGCGTACGTTGAAAGATGTGGTCTTTCAAGGTCTACAAAAGACTTGTGGTGTACATCTTGATATTTATTTCAGTAATAAAATGAATCCAAAGTTTATTGAATTAAAGCAAAATTCATATGAATAAATGTTTTCTTTAAAACATTTAATAGGTTTTTCCAATGTTATGGTATCATTTCTTTTAACTGGACATTTGCATCTTTCTTGCCAAAAGCAATATGTTTTTCTTATTAACAAGGAATATTTCTTAAAAATAAATTCACCACTCTCAAAAATTAATCATTAGATGCTTGAGATTAATTTTTTCCTGTATACAACTCATTACTAACCAACTGATTTGTATAAACCACCAACTGACTAAATCTGATTATATTGTTAAAATTTGACTCAATGGTATGTCTTCATACAGTTTTGTCGATTTAAAATTATAATTTTCTAGAAGTAATCAAATATAAAGCATAAATCCTTAAAATATGACTTAAACATCTTGATTTATGTTTTAACCAAACTAATCTAATGTAGAGAGTAAAGAGCCAGTAATGTGATGCCAAAAATAATAGCATTTGAATACACCCTTAACTTCCATTAATTTATTTATCTAATATTGCATTAAGAGATTTTTTTCTACTAAATTTAGCATACATATTAATGATCAGTCAACACAAAATACCTATCCTCATGCCTTCATTAAGTTTCTATGGTCAGAAATTAGATGTAATATTTGTTCATGTGTTTAGACAGAAAATCACTCATGAATATATGTCCACTTCATACATATAACATAAAGATCATTCGTGGAACTTTTAATTCAAGAAATTAAAAACTTGGAGCATATTTTTACCAAATAGAGTGACCAATTCACTTTTTTTTTTTTTTTTTTTTTTTTTTTTTGCAGTGTTCACAACCTCTTGGCCACAGACCACTACTACTCAATTGAGCGATCAAAGCATCACCATTGTGTACAACCAGGACCTATTTGCTCAAATTTCCACCTCAGTTGTGCCTCCTGACAGATCTGCAAGAGCATTAGATTCTCATAGGACGAAAAATCCTACCACAACCTATGCATCCAAGGCACCTGAGTGTGGTGCTTAGGTGATAATAGTATACTGAGGAGTGATTGAAAATACAGATGAACATTGGCCAAGAGAGCTGGAATGCATAGAGACCATAATAAAGCAACCACTTGCAGTTTCATATTAAATCCTTACTAACAAATGGTGAGCAGCAATCTGGATCTTGTGACAGGGCTTTTAGTGGCAAATGAGGTGATGTATTTCAGTTGCACAACTGCATCTGGTGACAGGCTTTAAGTGAACATCTGACTCTTTGTTTTAGTTCACACGCAGACTGCTCATTATTTACTATTTACTTACCATATCCACCTGTGCCTCCTTACCTGGTGCACACTAGACTGAGTCACAGTGTTAGGAAGCTCACACTGTAACCCGAGCCAGAATAATTAAGAGATAAACATTGCTGAACAGCTTCTTGAAAAGGAGAAAAGACTCACCAGTGAGATTCTAGAAGGACTGCAAACAAACAAACAAAAACCTGTCATTAAGATAAAATGCTTAAATTCTGAGTTCATTGCAAAAGGTAATATATATTCTCCAAGGTTGTTCTGCATAATTTATGGTAACCAGCTATTCACTGATACCATAAAACCTTCCAAATTGCTTTGGAATGTGGAGATCATGCATCTTACATTTAAAACAGAATTTTGGAGTTTTTCAAAAGGAAACCAAAAACATACACATGGAAAATAAATGCAATCATTGAAGACCACCATTTCATCAAATTTGTTTGCATTCAAAGGCTGATCCTTAGTGATAAACCTAAGCATCTCTACTGGATGATGAAGAGTTGATGCTGCTCTCCGCTAAAAATATTTATCGTAAAACTTTTAGAGTAGGCTACAGTTAAAAATATGGCAAAATCTTTTTTGGCAAACCCCATAACTGGAAGAGCCAGTGGTGAAGCGAGGATATTAAAGCACAATTGTTACCAAGCATTAATGGGTCATTGTGATAGCAATCTGTGTCCACTATGTGGCAAGAAGGCAGAAATTCTTGCTGGTGTAAGACACATTTTCATGAGGATGTATGAGACTATCTTATATGAAAGTTGTGTTGCCAAACAACAAACTAAAACACTATTTAAGTCACCAAATGTTGCACATCAGGAAAACTGAACCGGTCATATCAGAACAGGCAAAAATAAAGTAACTGCCATGAGTGTAAAAGAGGAAGTTCAACTATTTACCTTATAAGTAGGTGTCTAGCAGTGCACAGGGAATTAACAAAGAGACCATCAAATAAACCAATGGAAATAGAGCTTTTTCAAATTGAAAGGGAAACAAAAGGTGGAGAGAGCAGGAAGGGATGAAAAGGATGAAAGGAGACAGAGATAAAAAAAAGAATTAAAATGTGTTATGTACATATACAATGTACTCACAATAAAAGTAACCATTGTGTACTGCAAATATATATCAATAAAAAAGTAAAACATTATAATATGAAAATAAATCACACATACTGAGCTACAGTTTACTCAGGCCATGTAGACAGTTAAGCTCAGTTGTAAAAGTAAACACTGGAAAAATAACAAAGCCTAAGATGAGGATGGGCAGTGAAGGCCTCTGAGTCCCAGGGAGGAAAAGTGCACCAAGTTATTTAACAGTCCATCTCTACATGGAAACTGGGCAGTAGTTTCCTGTAATTCAAAGTTGCTCAATGTCTTTTGAACTTTTTTTCAGCTTTGAGTTAATAAAATTGACTGTCACAAATAAAACCAAACATCTGCATTAACAAGTTGTTTGGCCACCCATGGTGGGTACTGCTGAGCTGAATACTGGGAAGGTTTCTTGTGCTCTGCTTATCCATAAAAGTCTGAACAAACAGTCCAAAAGGTATCCTACCTTCATAAACTGGGAGCTTTCTTTCTCAGTTTATAATCAACATTTGTTTTAAGTGCCTCTTTTTAGTCCACAATTTGATTTCACAGCTTCGAGAAAATGACCTGATTTATACTCTAACAACTGGACACCTTTCTGATTTCATTAGTTGAGTTCAAAAAAGGTTGCTTCTGCCTTGTGTCATCTATAAACACTGTCCAGCCAAAATATGTCACAGTAGCAACTACACTGTATATGTGTTTTTAGCACATGTCTATTCATGTAGTTTTGTGAAGAGATAGATGGTATCACGCATAACTTCTCTAATACAACAAAATCAGATGGTTTTCTCAAGGTAGGTCACGGGTAAGAGTTTATGAGTTATAGAACCTATTGAGGAATTTCCTCAGAAAATCAGTCATGACTAGTAGCACATTACAGTGACATAAAATTGTAAATTGTATTTACTTGTGTTATATATACAGCCTAGTCTATAAAATCAACATGTCACTTCAGAGGAGAATGTCAACTGTGTTCCACTTGCCAAATAAAGTAGCTGATTTCAATGCCAAACTGGAATCATAGGAATGACCATCGGGGAACATGTTTCAAACATTAGCAGAGATTTTGAAAGAGGCACAACAAGGACTTCCTTTCTTTTGGCTGGTGTGTGATCACCTATCTTGTTATGAGCAGTTTGAGCATCACTTCCCAAACACAAAAAGCCTCAAACTGGGAAGCAATAAATCTGTAATCTATTTATGAATAGGACAGGTGAATTAACATTGTCCATGACAGAAGATCAAATGCTTGTGATTAAAAACGATGATGGAGTTTTGAGAGAGACAACATCAAAGTCTGTACATCAAAACTCTGTATATTCTGGAATAAAATCAAGCCAGAATATGCTAACATTGCCACAAAAGCACTAAAAGTCTATTTCCATTTCCAGAATTCCATTTTTGTGAAACAGAATGTTAGACTGGCATCCAAAATGAGCTTACAGATGAGGATGGACATGAGCAACACACTTTGTGTATCACTGTCTTCCATTGACTCGAAGTGGAAACATACAGTTAGACCTAATAAGATCAGGATTCCCAGAGATTTTTATGTTGTTGAGTTTTATTCTTTTATTCTATAGTATAGTTAACAATAATATAAAAGGCACATAATATAAATAATCTGCATGAATTATTCTAAAAACATCTTTTCACCTAACCTTGCAATAGAAAAAATTTTTCCAAGAAATTGGTCTTTGGCTATAAAATATTTTGGGACACTGCACTAGGCCAGTGAGGAAAATCTTGCCAAGTGTATGAGGAATTAGAATAGAAAATGCAAAGGTTTTGGTGTCAAATTCATTTAAAAAATGAGTGAATCCTTGTGGCTGAACAGAGTGAATACACGAGACTGTTGGAACACAGAGAAAAAGAGGATTAGAGCCCAGGGCATTTAAATTAATGACAAAAGTCTGTTTTTTTTTTTTCCTGTGAGATTGTTGGAGAGCCTTTCACAATGTGTCAGATGAATTTATTTTGCTTAGGAAAATCACTGAATATCTAACGAAAATTCATAGTAAGCGGAATGAGGAGTCTTGGCAAAGTAAAGCAGGTCCCAGGTTATGCTAGTTAGTGGAGCACACTAAGTATGCCAGAATCAGTTATCAGAGTGTGGAAAAGCCACTCAGAGTTTGAAACTGATGAGCAGAGTTTATTAGATTTAAACTTTTCTTCTAACACAGAAAATAAAAGTGTATTTTGCAACATTTTCTATATGCTAGGCAATGAAACTAATTATAGATAGCACATTATGATTATTTATACCTAATTTTTAACTTCTTATAATAAGTACATAACTTGTCTTCAGGACTCAGTGAATAAAAAAGAAGCTCAGTAATAAGATCTATAGGTGTCACATTTTAATATTACATAAAAAGTCTAAGTTTTTAATTATATAAAATTTACTTAACAATTATTTTTTTGGTACCAATATTGAGTCTAGGATCTTCATTTTGAGCTACATCCCAAGCAACTAAGATGTACAGTTTAATAATTAATCTCTTTGTCAGATTCCCTGTATCATTTTCTCACTCCTTGATATTATTTTTCTATTTTTCTATTATATTTCTATTATTTTTCTAGTTCTAAATAAGGAATCTGGATCAGAATGTTCAAATAAAATTTGCTGCTGAGAAAGTTAAACTAAGTTATTAATGAAAAATTAGCTTAAGAATCAAATAGTATTAAGAAATTCTAGAATTGTATTAATCAAGATTTAAAAAAAAAAACATCTGCTGGTAGTGAGCAGGTGGTTTAAAGTATGGACGTGCTAGAGGAGGAGCTGGGCAGATCTGGGGTGCCCTCACCGGCCTCTCTGCGTGTCTGGAGGACTCTGGATATCTGCGCCCAGACTGCTGGAGTTCCCTCAGGCTTCCAGGTGCAGTGAAGGAGAGAGGTGGGTTTGAGGCTTCCACATCAGCCTCCCCATTCCCGGCTTCACTTGGAGACCTGCTGAGCTCCCCATAGGTGGGCTGGCCCACACTACCAGCCTAGCCCAGCCTGGTTAGCTGCTGCGCCTGGCCATTGTTCTGCAGAGGAGGAGCTGGGCAGATCTGGGGTGCCCTCACCGGCCTCTCTGCGTGTCTGGAGGACTCTGGATATCTGCGCCCAGACTGCTGGAGTTCCCTCAGGCTTCCAGGTGCAGTGAAGGGGAGAGGTGGGTTTGAGGCTTCCACATCAGCCTCCCCATTCCCGGCTTCACTTGGAGACCTGCTGAGCTCCCGATAGGTGGGCTGGCCCACACTACCAGCCTAGCCCAGCCTGTTTAGCAGCCGCGCCTGGCCATAGGTCTGCAGAGGAGGAGCTGGGCAGATCTGGGGTGCCCTCACTGGCCTCTCTGTGTGTCTGGAGGACTCTGGATTTCTGCGCCCAGACTGCTGGAGTTCCCTCAGGCTTCCAGGTTCAGTGAAGGAGAGAGATGGGTTTGAGGCTTCCACATCAGCCTCCCCATTCCCGGCTTCATTTGGAGACCTGCTCAGCTCCCGATAGGTGGGCTGGCCCACACTACCAGCCTAGCCCAGCCTGTTTAGCCGCCACGCCTGGCCATTGGTCTGCAGAGGAGGAGCTGGGCAGATTTGGGGTGCCTGCATCGGCCTCTCCATGTGTCTGGAGGACTGTGGATATCTCTGCAACCAGGGAGGGTCCACAGGTTCCTGAAGCACTGCGGCCTGTGGTGAGTACCCTAACCGGGCTGCGATTGAAGAACTGTGGAGCTTCCAAGGGGCAGGTGGGCGCACAGTGTCCCTGAGGCCCAGCTTGTCTGGAACTGCGGAGTTCTGAGCAGGCAGAGGAGGGCCACTGGTTCTGTAGGCCTAATGGCTTGGGGTAGCGCGGTGCCAGAGTCTCAGTAGCTCTAAACATAGAAGGGGATTTTCAACAGATCCTGAGGAAGCTTTCAAATAACACTTGAAACACAGAAATATAGGAAAATGACAAAACGAAAGGCCAAATTACAACCTCAAACCTCCAGCCCATCTCAAGAAACCCTAGGAGCGATGTATATAGAAGAAAATATATCCCATCCACCTCATATATCGGACACAATAGCCACTGAAATTGACAAGCAACTCCAGGAAGCTTTAAAGAAATTCAAACTCGAAATAATCTCCCAGGTAAAAGAAGAAATGATAAAAGAAATGAAAGAGATTCTAAATATATCTAAAGAAAACACAGATAAAAAATTGGAGGAACTAAACAAAAAGATAGAATCCCTAGACGAGCAATATAAGAAACAAACAGAATACATAATGCAGATGCACAGAGATATACAGGAAATAAAAAACTCCACTGAAAATTGTAAAAACCGCCTTAATGAAAGTGAAGATAGAATTTCAGACCTTGAAGACAGGATTGCAGCTAGTGAACAGGAAAGGAAAGATCTTTTGAAAATAACAAGGAACCAGGAAACAACAATTCAACAACTGCAAGACGATGCAAAGAATAACATAAGAATGATAGGGATTAATGAAAGAGAGGGAGACAACATGAAGGATGTCAGGAGGATATTTAGAGAAGTAATAGCTGAAAATTTCCCAAGCATGAGATCAGAAACTGACATCAGGATCAGTGAAGCATATAGAACTCCAAACAGTCATAACCAAAATAAAACTACACCCAGACATATAATAATCACCATCCCAGAAATCCAACACAAGAATAGATTATTAAAAGCTGTCAGAGAGAAAAGACAGATCACTTATAAAGGAAAACCTATCAGAATCACAGCAGACTTCTCAGCACAAACGATAAAGTCAAGAAGAGCATGGAGTGAAGTATTCCAGATCCTAAAGCAAAATGATTTCAAACCAAGACTGATATATCCTGCAAAACTATCATTCAAAATAGATGGTGCAATACGATACTTCCATGACAAAGAACAGCTGAAGAACTTCATGAACACCAAACCAACCCTGCAAAAAATATTGAAAGACAGTTTAGATACACAAAGGAAAAAAGCACTAAGCAAAGCAAATAATTAAACAGAACAGAAAGATAAAGATGCAACAGCAGAGAGATAACATTCCTACAATTAACCAGCATTTAACAGTAATAACCATTAATGTAAATGGTCTCAATGCACCAATCAAAAGAAACAGACTAGCAGAATGGATCAAGAAACAAAATCCAACCATATGCTGTTTACAGGAAACCCATCTAACCCAGAAAGATACTCACAGACTGAAAGTCAAAGGATGGAAAACAATTCTTCATGCAGCAGGAATCCAAAAAAAGGCAGGAGTAGCCATTCTGTTTGCAGACAACGTGAACTTTAAACCAACAATGACCATAAAGGACAAAGAAGGTCACTACATACTTGTAAGGGGAAAACTCCAAGAGGAAGAGATAACTATCTTAAATATATACGCACCAAACTCCAGAGCACCCAGTTATATAAAACAATTATTAACAGAAATGAAAACTCAAATTCTCAGTAACACAATTGTAACAGGAGACCTTAATACACCACTGACACCAAGGGACAGATCAACCAGACAGAAAATGAGCAAAGAAATAACAGAACTGAATCACACCTGTGAACAAATGGGTTTGATAGACATATACAGAATGTTCCACCCAACAACATCAGAATACACATTCTTCTCTGCAGTACATGGATCATTTTCTAAAATAGACCATATATTAGCTCACAGAACATATTTAAGCAAATGCAAAAGAGTTGAAATCATCCCTTGCATATTATCGGATCATAGCGCTCTGAAATTAGAAATTAATGACAAAGGATACTGCAAAAATTCCGCAAACACATGGAAACTAAATAACACACTCTTGAGTAATCAGTGGGTCACAGAAGAAATTAAAGAAGAAATTAAACAATACCTAAAAGAAAATGAAAATGCAGATACAACTTACCGGAATCTGTGGGATGCAATGAAAGCTGTTCTGAGAGGAAAATTTATTGCACTCAGTTCCCACATCAGGAAAACAGAACGAATACAAATAAATAACTTGATGCTACACCTCAAACAGCTAGAAAAAGAAGAGCAAGTCAAGCCCAAAGCCAAAAGAAGAGAGGAAATTATAAAAATCAGAGCAGAAATCAATGCAATAGAGACTAAGAAAACAATCCAAAGAATCAACGAATCAAAGAGTTGGTTCTTTGAAAGAATAAATAAAATCGATAAGCCCCTAGCCAACCTTATTAAAAAAAGGAAAGAAAAAGCTCAAATTCATGCAATAAGAAATGAAAAAAGGAGAAATCACTACAGACCCAATAGAAATACAGAGGATCATCAACACCTATTTCGAAAACCTCTACTCTCAAAAGTTTGATAACACAGAAGAAATAGACAGATTCTTAGAAGCATATGAAGTACCAAAGCTAGATCAAGAGGATATAAAACTGTTGAATAACCCAATCTCTGCTAATGAAATTGAAAATGTAATTGGGTCCTTGCCCACCAAGAAGAGCCCAGGCCCAGATGGATTCACTGCAGAATTCTACAAGAAATATAAAGAAGACCTAATGCCGACACTCCACAAACTATTCAATGAAATTGAAAGGGAAGCAATCCTTCCTAAGTCATTCCTGGAAGCAAATATTACTCTAGTACCAAAACCTGAGAAAGACCCAACTATAAAAGAGAACTATAGACCGATCTCCCTAATGAACACAGATGCAAAAATCCTCAATAAAATATTGGCAAATAGGATCCAGCAAATCATCAAGAAGAGTATACACCATGACCAAGTGGGATTCATCCCAGGAATGCAAGGATGGTTCAACATATGCAAATCAATAAATGTAATCCACCATATCAATAAAGCCAAAAATAAGAATCACATGATCATCTCTATAGATGCAGAAAAAGCCTTCGATAAGGTCCAACACTTATTCATGATAAGAACTTTACAGAAAATTGGAATAAATGGTCTTTACCTCAATATAATAAAGGCCATTTATGACAAACCAACAGCCAGCATCATACTAAATGGCCAAAAATTGAAAGCCTTTACTTTAAAATCGGGTACAAGACAAGGATGTCCTTTATCACCACTCCTATTTAATATAGTACTGGAAGTACTAGCCAGAGCAATTAGGCAAGAAAGAGAAATAAAAGGGGTAAAGATAGGAAAAGAAGAAGTTAAATTATCATTGTTTGCAGATGACATGATACTCTACATAGAAGACCCCCTAAACTCCATTGAAATACTCTTAGATAAAATAAATAAATTCAGTAATGTGACTGGATACAAAATCAATACTCAGAAATCAATAGTATTCCTATACACGAACAACAAAATTACAGAGAGGGAAATAAGAGAAACTGGACTATTCACATTAGCAAGCAAAAAAATGAAATATTTAGGAATTACTCTTATGAAAGAAGTGAAAGACTTATACAGTGAAAATTATAATACACTGAAAAAGGAAATTGAAGATGATCTCAGAAAATGGAAAGACATCCCTTGCTCATGGATAGGAAGAACAAACATTGTGAAAATGGCCATTCTCCCAAAACTGTTATACAGATTCAATGCAATCCCAATAGAAATACCATCAACATACCTTATAGATCTAGAGAAATCACTCCTAAATTTTATCTGGAACCAGAAGAGACCTAGAATCACAAAGGCAATTCTAAGCAGCAAGGACAAAGCAGGAGGCATCACAATCCCTGACTTGAAGTTATACTACAAAGCAACAGTAGTAAAATCAACATGGTATTGGAATCAAAACAGAGCTGAAGATCAGTGGAATAGATTAGAAGATACAACCACAACTACGAACACACTCAACCACCTTATTTTTGATAAAGGAGCCAAGCAGGTTCACTGGAAGAACGACAGTCTCTTTAATAAATGGTGCTGGAAAAACTGGCTCTCCATTTGCCGAAAACTAAAGCTAGACCCATGTCTATCACCATGTACTAAATTAAAATCTAAATGGGTCAAAGATCTGAATATTAAAACAGAAACACTAAATCTATTGGAAGACAAATTAGGTAGAAACCTTGGAGACATAGGAGTAGGTAAAGAATTCATGAACAGGACTCAAACCGCACGAGAAATACTTCCCAGAATCAATAACTGGGACCACTTCTTATTAAAAAGTTTCTGCATGTCAAAAGAAATCTCCAGCATAGTGAAAAGAAAACCCACAAACTGGGAAAAGATTTTAGTGAACTCTCTCTCAGACAAGGGACTCTTGTCTAAAACATATAAAGAATTAAAGAAACTCAGACCTCCGAAATTCAAAGATCCAATCCAAAAATGGGCATCTGAGATGAATATGCAATTCTCAGATGAAGAAATGCAAATGGCAAATAAATACATGAAAAAATGCTCATCATCATTGGTCATTAGAGAAATGCAAATTAAAACCACACTGAGATACCATCTCACTCCTGAAAGAATGGCCAGGATCAAGAAAACCGACAACAAATGCTGGAGAGGCTGTGGGGAAAAAGGAACTCTCCTGCACTGCTGGTGGGAGTGTAGACTGGTACAGCCTTTGTGGAGATCTGTCTGGAGATTTCTCAAAAAGTTGGGACTGGAAATCCCATTTATTCTAGCTATTCCACTTCTAGGCATATTCCCAGAAGAACTGAAAGCATCATACCACAGTGATATATGTGCACCTATGTTTATAGCAGCACAATTTGTAATCGCCAGATCTTGGAAACAACCCAAGTGCCCATTAACTGAGGAATGGATAAAAAAGTTGTGGTATTTCTATACAATGGAGTATTATTCAGCTATAAAGAAGGATCACATTGAGATATTTATCAATAAATGGGCGCAGCTTGAGACCATACTCATTAGTGAAATAAATCAATCTCGCATGTGTGAATACCGAATAGTTTCCCTAATGTAAATAATGATTCAAATATATAAAAATATGTGGTAATCATGATTCCCCATTAGGTGG
This sequence comes from Cavia porcellus, assembly GCF_034190915.1. NCBI lineage: Eukaryota > Metazoa > Chordata > Mammalia > Rodentia > Caviidae > Cavia > Cavia porcellus. The sequence goes on along the minus strand of NW_026947513.1, from coordinate 39,329,474 downwards.
CCTTGAAGCCTTATAAAGTTTTCACTCATTAATTAGAAAGGCTTTATTCTGGGCTTCTTGATATGAAAATATTTGAAGCTAGAGTATATGAAGTTTTATCCAAATATTTCAAGGAAAAAGACACTATGGTAACTACTATTAAGTCAGGTTATAAGGTGGTGAAGTACTAGGTTGTTGAAACAGTCATGCTGTGACCTCTATTGTTATATTGTTATGTCCTGTTTTATCTCAATCTCCCCCTTATTGTTTCAAAAAAATTATTTAGTCATTTCTTATGTTTGTCTTAATTAAAGAAAAAATTCAAAAAAATTAGGATAAATAGTAACTCTTTTTGATTTCTTATTAACTTGTTTTGAAGTCCTGTAGTACTCCCACGATCTTGTTTTGACTGATTAGACTCTGTTCCATTCTATATGATAGTATCAAGTTTGAAGACATAGGCAACTACTTTGAAGACAATAAGATTCACTAAGATACCCATTCTGGTTTGACTATTGTCTTCTTTGGAAGTCCTGTAATGTTTACAATGCCTAAGTTTTATTGGTCTTGTTCTCTACTGTTTTGTCCAACTTTATAATATCTAATGAGATAGACAATTCTTTTTATGGAAACAAGGGACAACGTTGATAACCATTGTTGATAAACTTGTACTCTGTTCTACACCATGTGCTATGTCTATCCTTGGTATTGACTGACAGCTTTGTTTTGCCATATTTGACTGTATTCTTCCCCCCACCCCAAAGAAAGTAATAAGCACTAAGGAGTAATAAAATCCAAGATGTGTAAATTTTGTTGTAATAAAAGAGAGGGGAAAAAAAAAGAAAAAGAGCTCTAACGGATATAACAGCAAGTGTGTTTGGGGGTGTTAAATAGTTGACTTTATCAATGTTTTTGGAACATTGAACACAGCTGTTTGCAGTCTCCCTGTTTGAATGTCCACCTTGTGTTCTTTGATACTGTGATTTGAGGAACTATTTTCAAGAAGATAATGTGTAATCTACTAGCAGGTGATTTATTACTGTTATGTTTTTTTGTTTTGTTTTGTTTTGTTTTGTTTTGTAGTTCTGTATTGCGTGTACCCTTACGCCGCTTTGGTTTGTTTTGTGTTTTTCTCTTTTTCCTCTTAAATAAAAAAATAAATAAATAAATAAATAAATAAATAAAGTATGGACGTGCTGTAGCATAATACTCATGGCGTTCCTATATATATTTAAAATGGGATGAAACTTAGTTGGATAGAATTGTGCAATCTTTCTCCGGTTGAAAAAATGTTATAAACAGCATGTGCTAGTACTGTAGTAAGTTAGTTGCTTTGATTAAATTCCACTGATAACAGTCAGAAAAAAAAAGAGAGAGACTCAAAGCAATTTACCATCCAGTCAGTCAATTATGAGCAAACAAGTTCTAGGAAGGCAAAAGTTCTCTAGATGATTTTTTGTCATGCCCATATTCTTTTGCTGATATTATGTACAGGAGCTAACTCCAGAGAGAACAACTGTAAAGAAAACTTATCCAAAACTCTAGAAATGCTTCTCCTTTAAAGTTCCAGCTCTGACACCCTGGCTCCTGGTCTAGCTGGGCAAGCTCCAGAACATTGATCTCCAGACACTTTTACATTACCATCAAACCTAATCACACTTTGGTGAGCATCTAATGAAATAGGTGCCTCAAATAATGGTGATTGCTCTCCTCATCTGTTTCTGTCTCATTCTGCAAGTACTCTATGTCCACAGCTAGGGTCAGTCCTGGAAGAATACACAGCCATTGCTCTAATTCAGATAGGAAAGAGTAGTGACAAAAAGTTTCATGACTAACATAAGAAGAAATGAACTAACTGGAAAACTAACTGGAACTAACTTCGGTCACCAGAATCAAGGGGTGACACAAAAGAAAACGTTATTGAGAGAACTGTGTGTATCACCTTTCTGTAAAGTAACTGAATATCTTCAGGCTTGTCTAAATTTGCTGGTTGAATACTTTAGTCTTTAAATATAAAACAAAACATAAAAATGGTCAGAAAAACAAAGAAATCAATGATGTACATCGAGGGTTTGTCAAAATCTCAACCCAGTCCCGTGATGGTGAACCTTGTAGAGCTTTCAATGAGACACAAAGCCTGCTGAAGCCCCCGTTCCATAGGTCTGTCACCACTGGCCTCCCTCATGGTAAAAGAGATGTATTACATAAAATTTAGAGGAACTTTAATTAACTTTCCTTGAAGAAATCAAAGATTATTCTTTCTGGTCAGTAATAAGTAATGTACCGGGGAGAGCTACTTTTCAAAAAAAAAAAAAAAAAAAAAAAAAAAAAAAAAAAAAAACATGAAAAACAAAGAGAAAAAAGGAAAACAAAACTAAGAACAATACTTGTGCTTTCTAGAAAAAACATTGGTTATAGAAGTTATTGCAGAACTAAATTATTAAGAGTGACTAAGGTTAAGATTCTAGAAAGCGGAATCAAGTAGCATATTTAACTGTAGCTACAACCAGTAAGAGAGCTGAAGTAACTCACAGAGATGTATGAAATATTACTCACAAACCACGGGTGTCCTAGGGATGAGATGAATGAGCAGGCAGTGATGGCATTACTTCACCTGCATTACAAAGATCATTCAGGGACTAATGAAGCAAAATCTACTTTCACTTGCCTTACTAGAAAATTATGACCTGTCATTCAGTTTTCAGTTCTCAAAGTAAGAGAAAATCATTGAAGAATATCACGAAAATAACACATGGAGTACATATTATCTCCACCCTTGGGTCTCTACAGGCACCTATGTCTATTCATCAGCTTAATGAGAACAAAGGTGGCCAAGACAAGAGAAGAGAAATCCTATCATAACACCCCAGTGAGTATGAAGGCATGGAGAAAGCTTGTGACAAGTGAAGTGGCCCAGGTTCATCTCTGAGTAATTTCTTCATGGCCCCCACACTGGACGGTCATTGGTCCCAGGGCTGTGGCCATAATCAGATAAATTTACTTACTACCTAGCCAGATCTTCCTGCCAGGTCACCGACAGAAGAAAAAGAAACATTACAGTATGAAAGAACAAATGAAAACTGAAAATTCCTCATTTCTTCCAAAGGTATAGAATCAGAAACAATATTACAACAGGTAAAATGAGACAAAATGCAACTCTTAATCAAATGATTAAGGGTGATGTTACCCCCTTTAACATTCTGACCCAGGCAACCACGTGGATTTTAATTAATGCGAAAATCTATTATGACCTTAACCAAGTGCACCATTTATTATTATTGCTTTTCCACTTGTTGTATCTCTGCTAGGAACATTAACATCTTCTAATGAGTTTGTGGCTATTTATCTCAAAAAGTGCATCCAGCTATGTTAACTAAACTCATGAGTAACAATAAGTTTTTTATTGCTGTGGTTAAACTCATACATGTCAGTCATGATATTGCAAAAGGAAAGATTTAAACAGCTTCTGTATTTATTTAACCTTAAAAGAATAGTATTCTTAGGCACCAAATTATTTCATATAATTGGAAGAGTATATCAGTGTACTTTACTCTTTAAAGCACTCAGAAAGTAGTGAAAAATGTGTTATATCTTTTTGAATTTGAGATATTTTAAATATTGCTTTAGTACATTTTTCAGTAGTGTGAAATACTGCTCATTTTGAGCATGATTGGAACATGATAGATTCTGCAAATTTGGATTTCTATACATAGCCTTTCCACTTAGATCATATAATCTTTCGGTTCAAGCACTGACAGACAATGGCTGCTGATAAGAATACTAAAAGCTTTTGGCAAACTCTAGTGGGAGATTCACAATTCATTCAGCCAACACTCTAGGACCTAAACTTGTTGGCTTTTTAAAAGGCTCATTCCGCATTTTTAAAGCAGTTCTTGTATCCTCTGACACACTGTTCTTGCTGGGCATCTATGATGTATCAAGTTGAATGTGTAATCAGCAGTAATATTTATCATAAGGTGAATATTTTTAGTTTCTAGGCTACCATATCGGAGGGCATCAACAATAATTCATCATCAGATGGAAATGGCATGTTAGAATAGGTCACCAAAAGACCTGTAGGTGCTTGGGTGATATGAACCAAATAGAACATGAATTAAAAATGTGTAGCTTAATATTGGAATAACCTTGAAAAGGACAAATAAATTTTAGAAATAAGGTTTTGGCCCATATTTCATATGTCTATTTATCTGTTACTATTCCATTAAATCTTTACTCAGGAGCTAGAGAAAGCTCCTGTGTTCTCCTGCATGGCTCCTCTACTAGTCTGCCTGACCTCTCTAGTCGGTTTCTTAGTCTACATCACATATGTATATATTTCCTAAATTTGAGAGGTGACTGCATCATTTCCTTCCTTAAATATTCAAGTGTATCTTCCTATTGTTATAACAAAAACCAAAATTTACTATTGATTTACGATTTTCTACAGACCAGACATCCTTTTTAGACTGGCGGACGAATAGATAAAGTAGAAAGTACTTGGTAAAATAGACAGCGTGAAATGAGCCGCAGGAACCTGGAGCACAAAGCCAAAGGAATTTAAAAATGTGCTTATCATAAGAGGCCTAACAACAGCAACAATTGCCTATCTTCATTTTTTATTTATCTGCCCCTTTCCCATGCAAGATATGTATATCTTAGATGTAGCTATTTCTTCAGCATCTTCCTTGAGAGCCCCATTAGCTTACAAGGGCTTGCTTTGTTCTTCACAAGGTTTATTCCCCACTGACTGCAGCCTTGTGTTCCCTCCCCCAGCCAGTATAAAGCTACTAGAGGGGCTGCCACTCTTGAAACAGAGGACAGGTTCCCAGGAAAACTGGCTAATCTCCCAGTGATCCCTACCGGAAGTGGAAATATTAAGGAAGTGGAAATGTTAGCCAGACAGGTGCCTGAATTCCTTTCAGGGAAAGAAATTTCTGAATGCATGGAACTGGTAAAAATTGATGTGACAGTTGTGACACCCTGGTCATGAGTACTGCTTGGTGCGTGCTCAGAGTCATCTGGTGTTACTTGGGTTCCAACAGCTCAACAAAGTATCCAACAAAGAAAGCTCCTCTTGCCTACGGCATCCTTGGTGAGGTGAGAGGTAAATGGTCTTGGTTCTCTCTAGGTACCTGCTCTCCAGGTTGACCTGAGACTGCTCCACCAGAGCCCTCATAAGCTTCCATTAAGAATTGAGCTACAGATTTGGGCTTTGTTTGTCTCTCTTCTAGTGTGACAGAACCTTTCTTCTTCAGATATGTTTTCATACATTTACTGGCCCAGGAGCAGGTGAGAATTACAATCCACATTCTTATATGTTCCTTAGTTCCTCTGGTGTCCAGGCCACTACCTTGATTTTTTTTTAATTTAATTTTTAAAGATTAAGAAACAGGAAAATGAAGAAGCAAGCAATTAAAAAAAAAACAATGACAAAAGCAAAATGGTGACATCAATACAACAACAAAAACGATGATCATATAGGATTTCAAAACAAGATGACAGGAATTTAATGATTGTGATTATATTGCATATTTTTATTTTTCAAAGTTAATAGAGCCAATACCAGTCACGTTATTCCCTGAAGTCCAAGAGAAAGGACAAAGGCAATAGTAAGGGAGTTAGGTCATTTTACCAATCCAAATGAGAAGGATTTATCCTGTGATTTCCCTGTGGGCTGTGTCCTCTACCAAAAGCAGGTTACTGTAGTAACTCTAACCAGGTGATCCACTGGCAGAGGAGACCTTTGCTGAGGAAACCAATACAAAAGGACCCAAATGTTCTTCTGGACTGTGACGGCAGGTGTTTCAAAATTATGATAAACCATGACCAAAGCCTTCCTTAAACAGTCCTTACTTTTACACTGTAAAAGACTCTTTTGTTTTTTCTTTCTCTTTTTGACTCTTACTGGTGTTAGTGTATTACAAGAAACCTTTGCTATTAATCGCCAAAATAAATCAATAAAGCATTAATCGGTCATCCATAACAAAAGTTCTAACTACAATAAATGCCTAATTTAGGAATGAGTTCCATTCCAGGAGAATGTTCATAAGTCAGCTGCACAAGTCTAACAAAGTGAGTCTTATGCACCTTTGACACAAATATAATACGTTATGCTTTGGTCATTTAGGAAATTTCCTCCACATCAGCAATGCTTTCCTCTTGCTTCTGGACATCCTGGGCTCTGACTGAGAACTGCAGGGTAAGCACATAGGGGCACCACCGCTGCAGTGTCTGGTGGACATTTGAGCTATTCTGCATGTGTTCACATCTAAGAAGAGTTTTAATGTAGGGTCCGTTCTTACCACACTGAAGAATGGGGTTCATGACTGAAGACTTACAAATAAAAACCTTAAACTTTGATAATAAATTTTATGTATGATTTGGATTAATGTGTATGTATGTATACCAATTTTCAGGTATATGTTCTATTTAAACTGGCTTAAAGATAAGTTGATACTTATGATATTAGCCCACACTTTTGGCTAACATAGCTTAACAAAGCACTAATTTAAATCAGGTGGTAAAAAAAGATATATTTAAAGTTGGTCACGTGTTTCTATCTAGATTTTTAGCCAATGTAGATAATATTAAATATTAAAATTTATAATGGGCATTATAAATACAATGTCTATTACTGTCTGTGTACAGTAATTTAAGTATTTCTTTGGACAAAGACTACATAGTTTAAAATATGTTAACTGTTATGATTTGATTTTCATGAATCATCTAAAATAATTGTTAAAGTATGAAATGGAGATCCTTTGGGCTAGGAAAAGTGTTTGGCATTACTCCTTATTGTGTTTTTTTAAGAAACATTTTTTAAAATAAATATGCTAAATTTTATTTACATGTAAGTCAGAATTTACAATTTACAACAAGACTATTCAGGGTTTTTTTTCCCAGACATTTATGGTGACACCTCAAATATAATATTGTAATATATTAAATAAGTTATAAATAAATAATATATTAAATAGTTATGATTCCCCAAATATAATATTGTAATATATTAAATAAGTTATAATTGAAAGGTTAAGTAAGCTATGCCTAAAATAATTAGGATTCCCTAAGACATGAAGATGCCCTTAATTAATCTTATAAAATTAGACTAAAAGCAAAAGTTCTACATTATATCAAGATAGTTGATTGGTTTTCCATTGTTATACTTTTGTTTACTAAAATTAAGTTTTAAGAGTTAAATGAAATGGTGGCTTATAAAGTATTTTACTATTTTTTATGATTGGTTAAATAAACCAGTCTCTTAGATATCCCTTGATTTGTATAAATTTTTATCTAAAAACAAGATATACTGTGAATCTAAGCTTTAAAGTTGAGTTTAGAAGGTTAAGACTACTAATTTAATACATACAAAGTAACTAATGGGTGGTCTTTTTTACAATATACATCTAGATCTTAAACATCTGAAATGTTCAAAATTTCACATCATTGTGTCAGTTTGGCCCTGTTATTTAAAACTTGATATGCATCTGTTGGTTCTAATTAAACAATATGTTTTGTCATTGTACAAATGAGATACGTTTTACATTGTGTAAAAAGTCAATTTGTTTTAGCATCACTCTTTCTCAAACTTCTAAAACCTCTAAAGATGTTCCTTAATTCTGCTGAGTACACCGGAAAAATTGTAAATTCTGCCTTAAATGTAAATATTTAATATATACAAAAAGTTCTATTGGGTTGTGACATAAGTTATTGCTAATCTCACAATATACTAACTGTATTAATATATTAGTACACAGGTTTTCAAAGACACAGATAATTTTATCATAGTGGTAACTTCCAATATAAAGTTGTTTGTGACTGAGAAAAGTGTTCACAATTTTTATGTAACTGTTTTATGCATTATGTGATTTACAATTGCAAAGTGACATCCTGAGACTGTTTAAACCATATATGAGTTTCTTGCAAATGTTATAGGTTCCTAGTTAGAACATCTCTTGGGTAAATACCTGAATAAATCCCAGCTGTTGTGCATCACTTCTTTTACTTGTTCTTCTGAATTGGTGATAAAGATTCAAGCAGTTATATAGTAGGATCAAGAACACTTATTCTAGATATGAGCAACAGGTTTCTATATGATTGGGAGAGATCTAGGCTAGTGATGACAAAAAGTGAGCCAGCCTAACCTTGGTTTGGGATGGGCTGCACCTGCAACATGACAGGAGGCTGAGGCGGGCAGATTGTGCAACCTTCTTTCAAGAACCTACACAAGACTCTACCTTTATTCTCTACTTTCCTTCCCTCTTCACCTCTTTCAAAAATACACAACAGAGATTTTAAACACATACAGGGCATCTTAAATGACTATGGATAACTCAGTGTCTGCCCCCAAAATGTTACATATATATATATATATATATATATATATATATATATGTGTGTGTGTGTGTGTGTGTATACATATACATATACATATACATATATATTATCTATGTCCATTTTAAAATATTTTAAAATGTTGATTGTCTTCCAAATGTAAGTTATAAATAAGTAAATAAACAAACAAGCAAGCATCAAAGTTGGTGGGATAGATGGGTTGGTTATTCCACCCAATGGTCTCTTTTCTGTGGTGTTACTTTATAGTAAACTAAAAATTTAAATTTAGTTTTAGAGCTAAGAATAGTTTTAATACAATTTCACCATAATTATTGTGCAGAAATTTTGCTTGATCTTGATTTCAAATTTTTCCAATAAAGCTCTATAAATGTTATCTCTTAACATTTCTATAGAAATTTTATTTTCTAAGACAATTATGTTTGAGGAATGTAGTAGCTGTCGGGTCATACATTATATTCCAAAGTGCTTCATATCCAGATAAGATTATGACAATAAGAACTACTTCTCTGTCTTCAGTTCTGGTATTACTAACCTCCTGCGCTCAAAACCTGAGAGTTAAGACCAAACCTAGAAAAGATAACTAGGCTAAGTTTACAGCTAGTACTTTGGCTTTGTCCCTAAAAGGTCAATAAGATGAGACCTCACTCCAAAATCACACAACTTTGGTGAGTCACCCAACCTACTGAACCTGGAGATTTGTGGAACCCAGAGGACAGAAGTTGCCCAATGTACATTGTGTTAAAAGCAGGGTCACCAAAGGCAAAATCCTATAAGGAAAGATTTAACCAAAACCATGTCATTTAATTAAATGACATGGGTTGAGGAGCCAAGAGGCTCCACACATGGTCCTAAATGTAACCCTTGTAAAGCTTTAACTAATGTTATAGATGGTAGCAAGTTAACTTTAACTCTTGCCTCCTGAGTGCAGGGATATGTCTCAACCTGTGTTAGTCAAAACACAGTTGGTTGTAAGTAAGCATCCAGAAAATGTATAACCAACAAAATATATAAAACTAATCCTATTGGCTGAATATATAAAGGGAGTTCCAAACCCCACACTTGTCCTTGGTGACAGTCTTCACCTATACCTCTACTTTGTCACTATTATGGTTCAATGAGATTAATAAATCCAGAATATCAGCAAAAACTTTTATATTCCTCAGGTAAATTGCTCTTCAACAGTGTAGGGCCCTCAATCTTCTCATGTCTAAAACTGAAAGAGCCTGCATGATCATAAATAAATTGTATTATCTTTAGATAAATATTTGACACCAGATAAAAGAATCTTAAAACAAAGAAAAAATAAATAAGATTAATGGATGACTTCATGACTGCAGAAAAGAAAGGGGTGGGGTGACTTATAGCTATTCCTACAAAAAGGAATGTTATTTTTATACCAATCAATCTAAAACAGTAAATGATATAGCCTGAAAACTAACTTACAGTGCTTCTATGAGTCACCGGAAATTATTTGCTTCATGAGGATATTGCTCTGAAGTATAGAATTAGACATCCCATAGCAGGGCCATTATGGCTATGATATCTACTATTCAGACCATGCATATTCAAGCTCTCAGTCATTTTCTTAATCACAGTTTTAACGCTACAGAAGGTGGAGCTGAGTCACCACCAGTTGCCCCTGGTCATTTCACTTGGGGTCCTAGACCCCATCTACAACCCTGCCAACAGTTCCTCTCAGGAAGAACCAGCAAGACTGTTATTCTCATTCCCCTCATGGAAATTTCAGCCACCATTTGTGAGGAGAAGTTAGACAAAGAGACAAGGAGACAAATATATCCCTTAAAAGAAAATTAAAGATCAACAAAATACTAAAATTTTAATATATAATTAGTATGTAGAATAAACATTAACACTTTCAACTTCAATTGTTTACCTGCTTACAAAATCTAAAAAAAAAAAAAATCAGAAATAAATTCCTTTGTGAAGTACAGTAAAAAAACAAACCAAAAAAATTGCTACACTTAAGGCAATCTTCACACATGGAAACACCATGTTTCAGACACAACTATTGCTGACACTGACAGTGCATATGCTTAGTTTTTCTTTCCTGTCTGCACACCGTACTTGTCACCACTCTGGTCTTCATCTCTTGTCAAGGGCTTCCTGTTATCCACACTTACGTGGAAAATACCGAATATGTAACAAACAATAAGAATAAACAACATTTTTTCTGCATCAACTGTTTGTTTGCTTACTAAATCTTAAAAATCAAAACAGAAATAAATTGCATGTAAAGTAACATAAGAATAATAAAACTGCACCACAAAAACAATCTTTACTTCAATTATCACACTTAAGGCAGTTTTCATACATGAGGACAACATGTTCCATACACAAGTATCACTTACACTGATAGCATGTGTGTTTTCTTTTCCTGTCTTCTTCAAGGGACATACTTGACATCTTTCTGGCCCTCCTTTTCTGAGAAAGGTTTTGTGATGTTTCACCTGTTGTTCACAAACCTACTCCAGAACTGCTTTGAAATGTTCTTTGGACCTACATATATTGTCCTTTCTCTGCTGTGTTTGATCATTTATCAATCTCAGTTCTAATCTTCTAAGAAAATTCTGCAGGATAATTTATGCTTGTCATTTTCTGAATGAAGCTGTTTGTGCCTGACTTGTTTAGGATCCAGGAAAACATAACCACTGGCCAATATGTTTTGTTTTGCGTGACATCATAGATGCTGCATAACTCCTCTTTGCCTTTGTGTGACCATTTCTGACCATTTGTGTTGAGAATTTACCACTGATCTTTCCGGTTTGTTTGATTAGTTTTTTGCAACAGGGCCACACTATGTGGTCGTTTAGTTGTCAGCTAATTTAGTAGCTCCAGATGACTTTCCTCAGCCTCCTGAGTGCAGGGATTATAGCTGTGAACCACCACACCAAACCTCATTATCAATCTTCTCATCATGGTGTAAGATTGATAGTATCAATCTTAACTTTGTTTTTATTCACCAAAGTGTAGTCCAGCATATCCTGCAAGTCACTGTGTAGCACAGGCTGACCTCTAATTCACAGCATCTTCCCACCTTAATCTCTTAAATGCTGGGATTACAGGATTGCATCATCACACACAAATTCAAAATCAGTCTAATCATCAGAGTATAATTTTGATAGAATCAGTACTATTTTGTTTTTCTTCACCATACAAAAGGTCAATGCTATGTTTTTTTTTAATCAATAATTTTATTATACGTTTTTCTACTGTGAGTTTGCATTGTGTTTTCAAGAATCTCTGCTTTGTTTTTGTGAATAGTTCCTGTGTTGCAACTGATACTCTTTTAGCAAACATAACATCAATGAGTAACTAGTCAACAAATCGCCAAATGTGACATTTTGCTTTTTTTTTAATAGGTGCAACTCATCTGTTCACAATGTTATATGGTTTATTACTGAATGAATGAAGTCCTGTCATCTGAGTTCCAGGATCAGTTTCTAAATTCAACCTTTAAAATATCTACACATCTTCCAGGACATATATTTTTATACCAGAAATAGAAGATATATTTGGTATATATGTCCAAAAGCTTCAATACCCACTAAATTATGCAAGCTTGAGTCAAACTTCATGTATTCAGGTATTGTATAAATGTCTGACAGTTTGAAAGAAAATTTTCAAAAAATGAGCGAGTAGCAAATTGTTGAATCTTTAAATTTTTTTCTTTCTTGGTGGTCTTTTAGTCATCAAAACACAAGCAATTTTAAAAGAAACAAATCTCTTGAGTCTCATAAATGTTTTAAATATTTAATGTCATATCTCTTATTTTTAAAATCTTTTGGATCCTGACAATTAGAATAATAAAGTTCCACTATGAAGGCTTTCAGTTTGGATATTGAGATATCATGACAAATATATTTTTGAGATTTGCTACTGATGCATAAAGAATGTTTTACTTGTATTTCATTAATGTTTTTCAAAACATATTGTAGCATATCATCCACTACAAAAATTTATCCACATTTAATTGCAATGTTGGATTCTGTCCAAAAAGTTTCACCACCGGCAAGATTTGATAACATTTTCTAACCTAGTTCTAATGTTGGACTGCTAAGGTATACTTGAGCATTTTACAGAATTTTGACTGGTCCAGCATTCATATACATTACTGTTAATTTCCTCATATGAATCAAGGTCTTCATTTTGTATATCTCTGTCATATATTGCTCTGTCTCAATTTCATACTTATTTGATTTACATGACCCAAGTCATCATTGGTAGCTGAGTAGCCTGATAAATCACTTTTAACTTCCTCCCAGACTTCTAAAGATGGATTTTCATGCAATATTGTACTGAGTTTGGCTAATTCTGCCTGAAAAATAAAAATAAAACATTTCACAAATTATAAATACTCAAAAATGTAATACAAATTATAACACGAAGAAAACTGTAGTGTTGATACTTTGACATGTGCACACACCAGGTGGGTGAGCATAAAGACTACGGCTTGCATTCTCCAAGGACAGTTATGGAGACACACAAGAGCCTGATGTTATGCTAAAGTACAAACCTTCGTCAGAAAAGAGTGGTTGGTGTGTTTTCTACCCTCCCGAATGACCCTAAGCAAACTAACAAGGTGAAACAAGACCTAAGACCATGAAGTACGAAAGACAAAGGTCTAAAATAATCTGATGACAAGAAGCCCAGTAAAAAGCAGCAACTGTGCACTTGCATTTTTGAATGTCTGTCTTCCCCCTTCTATTATGAAAACCTACATAGCAGCCCCCAGACTGAGGTGGTTTCTTGGTACCCTCATTTAGAGCCCCAGGCAGCTAGTGAGAGTTTTCTTTGTTGTTTTTAATAAACTACAGAGAGTTTGTGCTCTGCTACAGTTCTGTCTACTCATTCTTCACTGTGCTCAGAACAAAAGCCTAGAGAGAGAAAAATGGCTCAATAGTGCTGCTCTTCTTTCAGTCATAAGTACGTTCTCATTCTTCTTAAATTAACCATCATTTTTATCCTCAGGCATCCCTTGCCAGTTGCTATTTTGTAGTTTTGTTTCAGAATTTTCATCTTGAGCTTTTGCTGAGATAATTCTGTCTGATGCTGCTTTGTCTTTCTTATCCAGATCTCCTAATTCATTTAGTTACTCTTCCACCCAAGTAATTTAAACTGTAAATTTAGGTGTTAATATAGTTCAGATCACATAGGCTTTAATTTCATCAGTGTATTAATGCATTGATGAAGTCATAAATTGAAGCTATTTTGGGAGATGATGGAATCATAAAAGGAGGTGCTTAACTGAAGGGAGTAGTTTAGGGGGACATGAATGGGGGGCACTCTACCCTTTCCTTGATCATCTCTCTCTCTCTTTCCCTCCAAGAGTGAAAATCTCTGAAATTATAATGCTAAAAAAAATTTTTTTTAGATAGTGCATGTCTGGTATTTTGTTATAGTGATGAAAAGCTGACTAATGATAGGTACACAGTATGCCCTCAAGTAATATTCTAAAGGTAATCTTTTCTACTAATGTCTGCACTTTGCATGCACTTTTTTTTTCTTACTGATTTAAATAAAATAAAGTACCACGTATGTGAGGAGCTGTTTGCTAACTCCATCAGGACCTAATTTTCTGTTAATGAAGTTAATGAGATGGAGAGAAAGAAGGAAGGAATTAAGGGTAGAAAGACAGAAGGAAGTTATTACAATTCACTTAACAAATACAATAAGAAATCTATATCCCTCATTTTAATATGAGTTGGAAAAATATCTTAAATACACTTTCTCATCCTATATGCTCAAAACACACTTCTGACACGAATTGCATGTAGAATTTTTCCTGTCAAGCAAGCAAAGTTGCAGTAGTGGGCAATGATTGGATGTTTACTACTTTAAATCAATTTCAACTCTGTGTACCTAGAGGCAAGTTAGACCAGGGCACGGCGAACCAGTTCAGCAAAGTGAGCATGACCTGTCATGGTCCAGAACACAGAATCAAAGATGACTCCAAACCATGTAGGGCAGACAACCAGAAAGTACTATCTTTAATTTTTCATCTATGTCTGCCATGAAACCAACTGCATCTCTGATAGTAGAGCTTAAATTTGATTCCAGGCCAACGAGATACTTGCATGGGAGAAACAAGTATAAAACATGCATAAAAGACCCCCAGAATTATCCTCATGACTTCTGTGATCCCCCTTCATTGACCTATTTCACTCAGCAGAGTTTTTTTTTTTTTTTTTTTTTTTCTCCACCTCAATAAATATAAATACTCTTTGCTCAGGGCACCAAGAATGTAGAAAGAATGATTTTTGAATGAAAAAGCCACACTTCCTTGCTTGAAACCAGCCAGGAGGTAAGTACCTTTGGGAATAGGGTTTTCTTTTGCTTTGTTTTGGTTTGGTTTTTTGTTTCTCAAATGTGTGGAGTCCACTCACGAAGGAGCCAGTGGTTCTCTTTTTAATTTCCTCCTCTCTTTTGGAAAACTCCAACCTCCTTCTTGTGCTTTTTCTCTCACTCTAGCTTTCATCTATCAGAAAAGTCAAATCTTTTAATTTTCCCTCTATAGGTATTGAGAAGAGACAGGGAACTGGTGGGTAGGGAAATAAATGAAAATTGGGGAACTCAGGGAATTTTCTCATGGCTCTAGGAACAGTTCCTAGTGTCTCCAACCATATATGTGTGTGTGGCAAACACATGACCTCTGGGATTCCCAGCCAGAAAGAGAAGCTTACTGCTTCAAGTTTCTCTCTTTTTTCTTTGTTCTCTTTAATGTTTTCTCTGATTCATTATTGGTTCAAGCCAATAAAGAACTGCCTGGGCCTGTGTTACTAATGCAGTCATAAAACCGGTTATTTTAAGCCCTGTTGAGCCCATGAAAACCATGCAGTTTCCATGTATGTGCAACTGACAGTTATCTCTTTAGCCACTATTTCTATTTTTCCCTGTATTCTTTTCATTGTTTAAATTTCTTTAAGACACATAGCTATTGATAACATAGGCTCCTGCTGGAGAAACCGTTGGTCTATCAGTTTTTGCATTCAAAGTCTCATCTGTACATCCTTGGTGAGGAGCTTTCTCAGAGCCTGTTTCTTAAAACCCCACGGGGCCATCAAAGTTTTCATTATTTTGTAATTAAAACTTAGGTCTTTCCCCCTCTATGGAATGCTAAAAAATAAATTTTCATCTATACTGCCTTCAAAATAATTACCAAAGATTTTATTATCAGGAAATTTGGGAGGTATATTGTTTGTAAGGAATAGACAGAAAGATTAAAAAAAAAAAAAAGAATAGAAAGAGCCAATAGAAGACTTGTTAGGTAAACAGTGATATTATGTAAAGAAAACAGCCAGCCTGAATTTGGCGGAGCAGGACCTACTGAAGTAACTCCAAGGGGGATGCTCAGTCATGTTTATTGACCTGGGTACTTTGTACGGGCTTCGCTGGGTTGGGAGACTGAGGGACCAGTGGAAGAAGAATAGCTAAGAATGTGACTACCGCACCTATGGATGGTCGGCTGGGAACTGTTTGGTGTGTGAGCTGAGTCTAAGGAGAACAATAAGATAGCAGCAGGATGTGGAGGATAAATTCTAGTCATTCCCCAGGCTCAGGTGACTGAGATCAGCCACTCTACCAACTTGTGTGGCTGGGGCAGAGACGCATCAGAACCCTGTCTGAGTTTGAAGATAATAAAGAACAAAATACGAGATCAGCATAAACCTTCATCTCCACAGAGCTACTTTGGGCTGAATGGATGCAAGAATATAGGGCCAAGAATGCCAACTGGCGAGAAACAAGGTGATAGTCACGTGAGAAGTAAATGCTGACATCTGTGTCTGGATGAAGCTGGATAAGATCTAAAAGAGACAAGGGCCAAGTGTCATTAGAAGGACTATTGAAAAAATAGAACTCAGAAGGAGTGTGAGCCAGGAGCTCCAGGAAGTGGTGAATCAACCAGGAAGTGCCTGAGACCAGGACTGATTTCACAGGGTGCTGGCTTGATCACACAGCAATTTGATGCCATATTGCAGGAATTTGACTTGTTCGTGAAGAAATATCAGGTTTCCTGGATAAAAGCACAGAGCCTAACTTTCACTGATACACAAGTCTAGATCCTGACAGTTTTGGAACAGTTTTGAATAGCAACCTGATTTGTTCTTACAGGCTAGTGAGTATAATAGAATTCTGTTTTAAACTTTCTGATACTTCCATAGAGTTAGTAGAGAAGTAATGAGGGGAGGGGAAGCTAAGCCAGGCCAGATCAAAAGGCAGGCAAGGTCAGTACCTTTCTGTGTGGCAGAGGAGTGAATTTTATTTGCTCTCAGTTGGGAATTGAGGTTGATTTTTCTCGCGTAGCCAGCCACTGAATGGGAGAGCCATTTGTCTTAAGAAAAGAGCAGCCAACCCAGATTTGGGTAACATTTTTTATTTGAGGGGTCCAGTTACCTGCTTGGAGAGAGCTGAGAAATGATGAATGGAGACTTCTGTCTTTCACGGTCAGTACCAACAGTGGTGGTTTCTCTGTTACATGGCAGGAGGGGAATTACTGAACCATCTAAGAAAATTATAGTTTGTTATGGGTCACATGCGGAATGAACGGGTTAATAAAACTGGAGGCATAAAGTGAAGAAGTTGGTCTAGGTGGGAGTGAACTCAGGGAAGCTGTCCTGGAGCCAGAGGTCTGTGATTAGCTCTGGGAACCAAGCTGAGATTGAGGGATATTTTATTAATTCTCAAATATAGGAAAGAGTAAAGCAAGCAAGTTCAAGGAGCAGCAGAGTCAGGAGAATGACAGGTAGCTTTCTGAGAGAACCCTTCTTCTTGGAGGAGGCACAGAGAAAACTGGCATTCTTGACTTTCATGATAATATGAGAAGGGCAGATAGCAAGTAGTGGAAATGGGAGGAAGGAAAGAGAAGCATGCTGTATCTCTTCCCTGTTGGTTGACTCGTGACCTTTTTAAGGGTTCTGAGTAGGAAAAGGGGGAAAAGGTTGGTCACTGTGAAGGCTAGAGAAGGAGAGACTCAGCATGTGCTCTTAGGAAGCTTCAAGTGCTCTAAGTGACTAAGGGTTATTTCCTAGGAAAGACAGGGGCAATGGGACCCAAAAGAAATGGCAACTCCATAGTAATTCAAAAGGATTTTAGCCTGTGTGTTGCTTTGACAGATTCCAGAAAGGTCAGTTGTAATAAGGCTGATCGGAGCTGATGGCATTTAATGAGAATTTTAGTGTTGGATTAGTGTTGTGAGTTTTTTCAATTGTGAGGTGGTTTCTTGGGAGAAAGAAGGGGGTCAATTATTCACCCAGAATTAGAAATCAGCATACAAATCCAAGTGCCTATTGAGAGTTTGGAAAGAGCTTAAAATTGATCTTTTATGTATTTTTGAAAGTGGTTGAAAGCCTGATGGATGGTTTAAAGGCAGCTGTGACCATTGCCAAAAGTTTGAAGAAGAGATTTGGTCCTCGTAATGGAATGGGTCACTAGGGAATCACTAGATATGATGGAGAGAATATATAATGATTTCCAGAACAATTTAAGGCTATTGTCATGCAGTGGTAAAAAGAATGTCAAATCTTATTACTGATAATGAACATTTAACTGTAAGTCCTGAAAATGTTGACATTGGAGAATGAATGACCTTTATAGGATGAGAAATAAGAGACTCACATACAACCAGCAGGCCCTTAAGCAGGCTGAGGATGCAAAGTCAGCAGGGCCTGTCAATCTTCAACTAGAAGAACAGGTCCCATTTGGTCATCAGGGCAGTGCATGAGAGTAGATTTTCCCACAATTTTGAAGTAGTGGTTGTACATCTTCCAGAAGTCCTTTAAGTCACATAGCGGACAAAATTTTATGGGGCTGTCTTAGGTACTTTTCTCTCATTCCTGAGACAGAATACCCAATGTCAAAAGTTAAAAGGAGAAAACGATTAATACCTCACAGTTTGTAGAGATTGTAATCTATAACTGGTTGTCTCCAAGGCAAGGTGATTCATGGCAGAGGGGAAACAGTTCATGAAGATTCAAGACAGTAAAAACAACAAGATCATAGAGGGGAAACAAGCCTATTTCTCCCCTTTTATCTTATCCAACTTCTCAGATCAGGGCAGTGCCAATTCAATCAGTAGACTGACCAACAAATCACTCACCTTGATCCCAACTCGATCTATGAATTAATCACAAAGTCTAGATTCAGCTGCATCCATAAAAGTCTCAGATGCATGAGGCTTTGAGGGGCCATGTAGACACAAACTACAACAAGGAGGCCGTGGAATTTGGCATTGTTTTGCCAGATGCCCTGTTTTGCTGGGCTGAAAGCAAAGCCCAGGGATGCTATCACGCAATTGCTGGGCTCAGCTTTTCTGTATACAACCATCAAGATCTGGAGAAGGATGAAAAGTAGAACAGAAGAAAAAAAGACAAGTCAAAATTAAGCACACCACAGTCATTCAAGGGAAACCCCAGGAATGATCAAGAAAAGACATCCTGGTTAGCAAAGAAGCTAAGCACTTAGCTTGCAAGTATTCCAGAGCCCCCACCTGGCTCCTGCTCTGACACATGACAGTAGAAGATTGACTGTCTGCTCTCGAAAACTGGCTGGTGCAGTCAAAAGCCTCAGCTCCCATTCTGATGAAGAGGGCTGAAGGTATAGGCTCAAACTTCAGTATCTCTGTCTGCACATTCTGTGGAAAACCTGCGTGATCCAAAATGTCATTGCTAAGTAAATTCAACTCTTTATGGTCAGCGTAGTTTGTTTCAGTTTTGTTCTCTGGAAAATCTCTCACAGATCTATACCATTATTGAGGCTGAAGGAATTCCTAAATGGAACTTGTACGCACCTCTTCTGACTGTCAATCCAAAGGTAAGATGTTTAGCCATCAATGTTTAATTTTCCCACTGCATCCTACTTCTTACCAGGAGGAAATTTATTAATAAAACTGGGGACAGTTCTCTGACCTGGAACAAAGCACATATTACCTCCTGGTACTGCACCAGGCCTCCCTGACCTAATTAAGCAACGGGTGATTCCTGCTGCATGGCATAATGGAAAACCCAGCAGGGCAAGTTCAGCAAAAATAGCTGAAAGAATTCAGCTGATTTCCCAAGCAAAAATAATATCCAACCAGAGAAGAGGCTGCAAAAGATCTCCATCCTTTCTTAGACTGGTTTTTCAAAGATAGACTACTGTGGCTTTGCCAGTTCCTTTTCAATACTGCCTTTCACCCCATGGTAAAGACATCAGGGTAACACTGGGTGCTAGAAGGCCTCTCTGTGCATTAATGACTGTAACTCGGTCCACCCTCGAGTGGCCATTCCATATACAATCCTTTCCCAAATTCCAGGAATTTGGGAACTTTCACTTTTCATGGCATATTTCTTTTCCACCTTCAAAAACATAAATTCTTGCTACCTTTTCTGAACATCTTGTCCAGTTCTTTGCTCAGGACATCAAGATCCTGGAAAGAAATCACTTTAACCTCAAAAGGCAATAACAGAGGTACTGTTAGATCTCACAGGTTAAGGACTTCCCTCAATGCTGATATCAATTTCAAATCTGAGATGCAGAACTTCTGATAAATTCGCTATAAATTAAGATTCACGTAGCCCCCTTCTTAGATTTCATTAGTTTTCTGACCAGCTCAGGGAAACACATTTACTGGCTTGTTATAAATTGTGTAACAAATGATGTAAATGCAATCCACACTACTCCCAGGAAACTCTGCATGTTTTGCTCTCCAGCAGCAATCAGAACCTAGTGTTTCGGAGTTACCAGAAACTTCATGCAGGCAAGACTGACTGGTGATAAACATAAACTTTGGCCTTTCTGACCTCCCTAGTGGTTAGGGGATGCAGCTGAAAGTGGGACATTTCTGTGTCATAGGCTGGAGTTTCCAAGTGACAAGGCCTCATCCTGGAGTAATCTAGGCGCTCTTCTTAGGAACCGACTCAATAGCATACAAAAGCCACTTACCACATTGCAGAGTCCCAGTATTTTACTAGGTGAATGCCAGAAACCTGGGAAGCACAGGAAACATATGTTTCACAGTACCACAGTGTCATATCTAATATTCTTTTAGGAGTCAAGCCTGTAAAGCATGACAAAAGTTTCACTCTGGCTTGTACTTCACGGAAAGTTATTTTGACACGGTCCTTACCTCAGAATGTATAGAGAATTTTTTGTAAAAAACCTTGGATACAGTTGTTCTCATTTCCAGGATGCTCAATAAGAATAATTTAGTTTCCCAGAAGAACTCATACATATTTCTTCTTATAAATGTAGTAATAAATGTCGTTGACTCCAAGATTAATCATTTTCTGAAATGTGTCGGGAACCTGAAACATCATCACCTATTTAAAAAGCCAGCTGAAAATTTACCAATAACTACCAGTGATGTTAATTTATTTAATACTGAATAATAAGTTAGTTGTCACAGTTTATGAGCATGGTATTATACAAGAAGATGAAAGATTATTTAAAGATTACTCGGAGTCAATGCCCAATCCAAATCCAAGAGGACCCTAAGCAGCTTCCATTAACCATGACCCTTCAGATTGAAAAAATCTTTAATAATAACCTGAACCATAGTCTCTGTGGCCTTATATATATTTTTTTTTAAAGAAGCAAGGATAAAAGAAAAAAGAAAGCTGTCTGGGCAGGAACTCAAGTAGGGGACAGGGAAAGGGTATGGGAGGTCAGAGTGACAGACCTTAGGACCACGCTAAATGACAGATTGGAGTATAGACAGGTCAAAGATCAGAGCATTCATTCGTTTAAGACAATAAATTTTGATTCTACCTGGGCTTGTGGCCCCACAGGCTATCTTTATCAGGAGGCTTTAGGTATGTGAGCCCGAAAGTCCTTACTTCTGTGCGCCCATCTCCTTCATTTTAGTTCGTTAATTTGATATGGATATAGGAGCTTTTTCATTATTTTAATAGTTTTGTCTCAGTTTTCATGAAATATTATTAAAAATTAAATTCTTTATATATAATAATTTTAAATAACATTTGTGACCAAGTCCTTTATTTTGGAAGGTCTAATTTTTTGAGTTCCTTTAATATTCTAGTTATGAGTCCTCTGAGGAAGAGATGGCAAAATTTTTTCACATTCCTTAGGTTTTCTTTTCACTTGGTTGGACGTTTATTTTGCTGCACAGAAACATTTTAGTGTAATCTGATCCCATTTATGTTTAGAAAATCCCTGTCTGTGCCAGAGACTTCAAGAGTTTACCTGTCTTATATTCCAGCAGGTTAAGTGCTGCTGTTTTAACACTTAGTCCTTTGATCTATCTTGATTTTACTTTAGTACACGGGAGAAGCATGGGTCTAGATTTAAATCTTCCGCATGGAGAGCCAGTTTTCCCAGTACCATTTATGAAAAAGACTCTTTTTTCCCATGTATGGTTTTGGCTCTATTGTGCAAAATCAAATTGTTAAATGTGTTGTGAGGTAAGAGATTAGGGATGGCAAAGCTGATTGGGGGAATAGAGGTGACCGGTAAATGCAGCACCCCAGAACACATGCACAGAATGTTTCCCAGAACTCCGCCCCTGGATTTCTCATGAGAACTGGAGCAAGCTTTCAATAGACACCTGGATAAGATGTCGGCTTGAGAAGGGAGATCCCAACACTGCCTCTCATGGCCTGTATGTAGAACTCGTATGATTTTCTTGAGATTTGGACAACACACAATGATACAGGTACCATAAGGAACCTGCTGCCATGACTTCTCACACAGCACACACTGTGTTTCCCAAATGCAGCAGGTACTTTTGTTTTTGCTTTTATCTGCTTTTTCTTTTGTTCTGCCTAAACTCACATTGAAACGCTGGCTTCTCTCATACTCCTTTATCCCTCAGTTTCCAAATAAATGTTTGACATTGTTTTTGGTTTGTCTCATCTAATTCTTTGATTGAGAGGAAAAGAACATGCAGATGGAGGGATGAGCTACTCTAAACCTGTTAACATTTGATTGGGGGGCATTTATAAGCAGGTGACCTGACAGCACTTCAGTTTTATTCCATATGCTCTAGTGAGTTCTGTTGATCCTCACCTCAGTTTTTGCGTTAAATGTTGGTGGGAGGAGAAGATAGAAGAAATGAAAACTAGGTATAAAAGAAACTGAGAAACTGAAATTTTTAAATTGTACTAAAAGAAAACGAATTGCCTATTCAGCAACAGTGTATGACTTTGATTTTATTTTTTAATTTTTAAAATTGTTTTTAATTGTTGTATTAAAGAGAATAATATCACACAAAGTCATACAGAATAAAGTCAATTAAAGCAAACTGATGTAAGTGTCACAGGACTTAAAAACAATATGAAATCAACAATGGTTACTATAATGCCTCTTGCTATCTTGAAAATACCTACAAATATATTCACACATAAGAAAAATAAAAGCAGAATAGAATAGAACCAGTGTAAACAACACAATGAATGCAACAAAGGACTTCAAAACAAGATAAGAATAATTTCAAAGTGGCTACCATAATACATTTTGTTATCTTTGAAACAGCTGCCCGTGCCATTGGATACAATAAAATTAAACAGAACAAAACAGAACAAAACCTAGCACAAGAAAGCAATGCAAATGATATAGGACTACAGAAAAAAAAAAAAAAACAATAGGGAATCAACAATGATCACCACCCTCAGAAGAGACCACTTCCCCTGAAAGAGATCCCTCATAGATGCTACATTACATATTGCCATCCTCTAAATAGATGATCAGACCACAGGCTTTAGGCTTGCAAAGTCAGTGAAACACTAAACACTACAAACATGAAATTGTATTCCACTTCAATAGCCTGTTCTCCAGATCAGATAATGGTGAAGGAAGGCAGGGGCACTCCCATTTCTTGTTACCCATCCCATTTGCCGGAAGGGGCTGGCATATGGTTCGCTCCCCAGAAGCCCAATATATAGCACTGATTCACATGGAGGGGTTGCTTCATGGTGACTTCTTGTTCTCTTCCCCTGAAGTCTACAAATGGTGTATCTTTCCATTTTTGAAATCTTCTTTATTTTTTTAGAATATTGCAATTTTTGTGGAGAGTGAAATGTTTAGATAGTTTACAACTGGAGTATAATTAGCCAATAAATACAATGAAGAAAGCTCAACCTCAATGACCACTAGAGAAATGCAAATTAAAACAAAAACACTGAGATTCTCTTTTACTCTGTAATGAATGACCATGATCAGACATCAAATAATAATAAGTGTTGGAAAGACTGTTAGAAAAACTCACATTTTTACATTAATGATAGAAATGTAAGCTATTACATCCACTATGGAAATTAGTATAGAGATCCTGGAAGTAACTAAAACTAGGAATTCTGTTTGCATCAGCTCTTCACCTGCTAAGTGTCTTCCCCAAAGTGTTGAAGGCAGCATATGGAGACTGGAGTTTAAGACACGGCAAAGCTGGCTGAGAAAGTAAATTTGGCCTGGTAATTATAAACTCCCAAGACACATGCACAAAATACCTGTCAAAGATCATCCCATGGATTATTTTGATAACTTGGGCAGAGTTTCAATGGGATGGTCTAGATCTGACATCAGACTTAGAGCTGGATGATACAAAAAAGTCAGTCCACTGGTTTTCTGCAGCTGTGTTCTTTCTTACTGGTAGCCCAGACTCACACTGTAGAATACACTTGTTTTCCTACTTTTACCTGATCTAAACTCACCATGCAGAATTTGCTTCTTTTCCTACCTTTAATAAAACTTTGCTACTGTTTGCACTCGTCTTGATCAATTCTTTGCTCAGGAGAGAAAGAACCTAGAAACCACAACCTGAGGAAAATTCAGCAGCCCAAATCCCAGTATAAATACTATAGTGATACATGTACATTCATATTACAGCAGTATAATTCATAATAAATAATTTTTTGGTGTGACCTACATGTCCATCAACAGATAAATAGATAAAGAGAATGTGGTATTTCTGTGCAATAGAAAAGTGTTTTTCCATAAAGAAAATTTGAGTCATTTATAGGAAGATGGATGCACCTTAAGACCACAATGTAAATGACATAAATCTGGCACACAAACACATGTATCACTTAATTTATCTTGTATGAGAGACCCAAACTATTAATAATGAGCAAAATAAAAGATAGATAACAAGAAGTAGAGCAAAAGATTGTTCTAAAATTCTCAGGGGATCAACAGATTTGAGAAATAGGATGGAAGCAATTTTTAAAAAATAAAATGTATTAGTTTCAAGAATCCAAACCTACCCCATGATAGGAGTGTAAATATTAGGTATAACATGGATATACTAACAATTTTTTAAAATTAAGAATTGAATATTCTTTTTTATTTTATGGAAAAAAGGCAAAACAAAATTTCATAAGAAAATAATAGAATAATAATAGTTAATGAAATGCATATAATTATCTTTAAAATAGTTGCTAAAAGTACAAAATATGGGCATAAAAATTCTCAAAATGATATTAGCAAAAAATCTATCTTTTCAATTAACTAAAAGACACTACTAATGTTACTAACTTGTATTTCTTTTCTTTTCCATTTCTTCCTCCCTCCTTTTCCCTATCCTAGTTATTTTTCCCTTTTAAACAATTTCTTCCCATTTCACAATAATCTAGTACATTTTAGACCTTATTTATTCTTTCAGTTTCTCACACCAGGGAGACAATAAGATGTTTACACATTAAAATCTGATTGACTTATGAGTATAGTCTTGAGCTGCCTCCATTTACCTATAAAGTCTCAATTGTTTGCTTCTTTATGGTGGGGTAGTACTGTATCATATAAAAATGCCACCTCTTTTTTTGTACATTTCTCATTTGATGGGCACTTGGATTGTTTTCAAGATTAAGGTTTTGAATTTGTGTGACTATGATCATGGGTGCACATATCTCAGAGTGGTATGATGTTTTAATACTTCAAGAACAAAACATAAAAGGGGAATGGGTGGGTGGAGTATTACCTCTAATTCTAGCTTTTTGAAGAATCTCTACACTGATTTCCACAGTGGTTGTACCAGCCTATACTTCCTGCAAAAAGGAGAAGGATTCCTTTTCCCCACAGCCCAAGCAGAGTTAATTTTTGGTTTTGATGATAGCCATTCTTTCTAGGGTGAAGTGGAATATCCATGCTGTTTCTCTTTAATGACAAATGATGTTGAACATTTTTTTGTATTTATTTGCCATTTGTACTTTTTCATCTGAGAATTGTGCATTCATCTCAAATGCCCATTTTTGGATTGCATCTTTAAATTTGAGGATCTGATTTTTTTCAATTCTTTGTGTAGTCTGGATAAATGTCTTTTGTCTGAGGAGCCATTGACTACAATATTTTTTCACTATGTGGGTTGTCTTTTTACTATTATTATTTTTTTGGTGTGCAAAACTTTTTAGTAAAATGAGATCTTACTTGTTCATTCTTTGAAATATTTCCCATGTAGTCTTGGTTTTGTTGATGAATTCTCTGCCTTCGCCTGTGTCTTCAGGATTAATTGCTACACATGAACATTATTTGATGCATGTGTTTCACAAAATCAAATAGTGGCATCTATTCTGGGGACAATAGATATTTAATAACAATTATATATGAGATTGTCAAACCATATTATGTGGCTGTAATTCTCAAGCTATGTACTTTCAGCAATTCTTCATGGTTTTAAAAATTATTTAGGTTCCTGGTAAACCTTCCCAAGATTTGAGCAATATTTAAATTATTAGTGAAAATTTAAAAAACACAAAAATCTGCATTAAAATGATTCAAAATATTTGACTCATTTTTTAAAATGTATATCCCTTGCAAAACTGCATTACTGATGCCAATAATACGGGCAATAAAATAACCCAATAAAATCAAAGAAGACGTGATAGTTATTTCAATAAGTGAACACTTCCAAAAAGGGATAAAGTAGAACAAAGAAGTTCTGAGTCCTGAAAGAGTGGTATACTTTTTAAAGCCCAAACTGTGTGGCAAAAAGAGGAAACATCTTATACCCCAAAACAAGAGAAGTGTTAGGAGTAAGAGAATTATAAAGTTGAAAACAGCTCATTTGCGAACAGAGTATGTAACTCTGGTGGAGAGCTGAAATGAGGCCAAAAGGGTTTTATTCGAGTTCTTGGAACCTCAAGATATATACCACAGAAATCATTATCAAATTTTTATGATAAATCTCAATAAAATTATAAATTACTTCACCGCTAATAATACATGAAAAGAATACAAATACATGACCCTGTCTTCTTCTCGGTCTTTGAAAGCTATGAGTTTTAACAGGCCTCTCTTATTTGATTAATTTTTGTGGTTTTTTTATGTTTTCAAAGTTTTCCAAATGAATCTGCTTCATATTAATGGTTGAGTGTCCCTGTCTTGTTGAGAAAGAAAATATACACCATTCATCAAGATGTAAATTATACCTTTAGTACAATGTATATTTAATACAATATATATATATTTTTGGATACTTGTTATCTTTTAAGTATTATAGAATTTATGGTTTATTTATCAAGCTAAATAATTGCAAAAAATAAATCTAAATATAATTAAAATATAGAATGTAATAAAATTGCCTAAAATATTTGAATCTAGAGTCAAAATATCTAAATATCCGTTTTATTATTCTCCTTTTCAGAAAGTATATTTTCATATCTTTTATTTACATATATGTTTTTTAATCATGACAGAAAATGTCTGTGAGACTACAATATCCAAACTAACTATGGATATTTCAATGTAGAAATGAATCCTATTTATTGTTCATAATGTGTTTCTCTCTTTCAATCAAATAATACTATGAAAATTATTGGGCATGATTTTAAGTGAATGTATGAGTAGATCATGAAATTGTTTCTTTAAAAATACATTATTTAGCACTCTTACAATTAAATGGGCTCCATCTAGACAACTCAGAATAGTTTCTCTAAAATTCTTAGCTTAAAGCAGCTGCAAATCTCATGTGTAAAATGATATATTTCAGGTTCTATGGCTTAGAGTAAAGGACTCTTTGATTAGTCAGTTATCACAAAGCTATTCATCTTCCCCCTCCTCCCTTCATCCTCATCATTTTATCTCTGAGTGAAGTGTGCATTTTAGGATGTGAATTTTTAAAATATGTTAAGCAAAAATTTACCATTATAGGTAACTATTTGAAACATACTATAATTAATTTATATTGATGTTATAAAGTTTTCTCTCATTGTGTAATGTAAATGCATTTTAAAGAATGAACAGCATTAATTTTGAGTATTTTATTGCTCCATGGAGCATGCTGAACTTAGGTTAAAACTTATCTATGGTTAATGTGATAATTTAGAATGTATGTATGTATAATTTGAGTATTTTATATGGGCATTATCTAATGTGACTTGAATCTTCTATTACTACTTTCTTGCTCAGTGTCTAATCTGTAAGGTCGGTAAGATGAGGTTAGGTTAATATGGACTGGAATTTTTTGTCTCTAGTTTTCAAAGCTGATTTTTCCACATATATCTTATGATCAGGGACTCACGGGCAGAGTCATAATTGTTCACATATAAGGCAGATAAAAGAAAAATATCTGAAAAGTAAACCAACTACATACCAAGGTTAGGTATTTAAAATTGTATTTCATTAATCATATTGTATTTTTCTTGTAATTGCATTGATCATTCATTTTTCTCCTGCTGAGTTTAGAGTTCAGTTACAGTTTTATAGTATTATTATTATTTTATAGTATTAATATTTATATATTATTACTTAAAATATAAATTAATTTGTGAAATATTAGTTGTAACTAATGATTCTTTATCATTTTGTTTATACGTTTTGGATTAAATAAATTATTCAATGTTTGCTAATATATACTTTTCTTATGTGGTTTCTTCATCCTTTTAATTTTCTCTTTTCCCTCTTCTATCTTAACAGGTAATATATTATTTTACCTCACTGTAAAACTACTAGTAAACACTATAGCAAAATACATTTGTAAATATTCATAAAAACGACTGAGGCATTATTTTTGTTCTGGGTGTTATGTACTGATAAACACAATTCAACAATTATTCAGATGCATATAAGAGCTTTCTGTGGTAAGATGAACATGGCTCAAGAGGGTTTGCAGGAGGCAAGTGGACATCTGTTATATACTCTTAATTTCATTGCACAATGCATAAAATAAGGGAATTTAATGAGACAAAAAGAATATGTATGTATAGGATATATTTTCACATATACTCAAATTCAGTGCAAACACAACACACACATATAAATGGATTCTTTGCAGATGAACTTACACTTCTGTATGATCATATTTCAGGTGTAGGTACTGAGATTGATACCAAGGGATGACTTCAGCCACCATAATATCCACTGATTGCTTAATCTTTAAAGAAAGAAGGAAAAAATGTCATTAAATTTTTGTCAGTGTTATGGCGTGCTGTGACCTCCTACAGATTTCTTCCAGGTTCTGGTTATCCTGAACTAAGAATTGGACAAGTGCAAAATGTTTTGCACTTTTACATATGTTAAATATCTATATGCTTTATATGGCAAGAGTGGGCCAATTAAAACAGGAATACATGTATTCCTGTTTCATTTTGGCATGGGAGTGGGCCACTGGAGAGAAATAGCACAGACTGATTGCAGAAGTCTTTTTGCACTTATGCTGGTGTCAAATCTAGTCTGTTACTTCAATAACCTCCTTGATGCTGCAATAGAAGAACTGAAGATAGCACTTTCTGGTTTGTACCAAGTGCAACACTTGAAAGTTGTTTTTTTGTGCATGTGACTTGGATCTGTGTTCTAACAGGTCACATCCACATGCCTAAACAACTAGCTATATCCTAATTTCCTGATTTAGTTTATTCATTTACTTGTTATTTTTTGATAGATTAGTCCATTGTAAATCATGCATATTATGAAGATACAATATTTTAATTTACCACTAATGTATGGCCATCAATGATGACTACAAATTCTTAATTGTTATATATTTAACCTATTTTTCCCAAGGATTAGCTATTACTAATTGTGTTGCTATAAACATTGATATACATATCTCAGTGTGGTATAATGTTTTTTATTATTTGAAAAGGTACCTAGAAGGAGAAGTGCTGGGTCAAATGAGATTTCCTGTTCTAGTTCTTTGAGCAGTCCCACACAGTTTTTCACAGTGGTTGCACCAGTCTACAGTTACATCAAGACTGGAGAAGATTTTCTATTTCCCCACAGCCCCTCCAGCTTTAATTTGTTGATTTAAGATATAATCTCAATATTGTTTTAATTTGCATTTCTCAGATGACCAATGATTTTGGATATTTCTTCATATATTATTTGCTGTTCGTATATCTTCATCTGAAGAAGTGTGTTTCATCTCATATGCCCATTTTTGGATTGAGTCTTTACATTTGGGAAATCTGATTTTTTTAATCCTTTATATGGTTTCAATAGTAATACATTGCCTGAGGAACAGCTTTCTAACATATTTTTTCTACATTGTAGATTGTCTTTTCATACTGTTCATGGATTCTCTTGCTGTGCAAAGGTTTCTAATGAGATCAGACCCCAGTTGTTTGTTCTTTGTGACAGTTTCCATGCAATTAAGATTTTTTACATGAAGTCTTTGCCTATACCAATGTGTTCAAGAGTTTTACCTATTCTATGGGCAGCAGATTTAATATTTCTGTTTTAATATTTATATCTTTGACCCATTTTGACATTAGTTTAGTGCACAGTGAGAAATATGGTACAACTTTATTCCTTGGCATGATCAGAGCCACTATTTTAGCATCAGTTGTTAAACAGATTTCTTTTAAACAGGCATCACTCACCTTTTGAAGTTTGCACACTGTTAATTTTGATATAGTTAGTGGACCACACAATTCTTGATCTCACTAAATAATTGGAGCAAACAAACTGTTTAAAATTTAGAAGTTTATTATCATATAGTAAAGTGTAGGTATATATGAGGAGGTGAGTAAAAGCAAGGTATTTGAAATTTTGTCATGTTATTTTCCCAACTATTTGGAGTTTCAATTATTTAGTAGAATACAAACCAGTTCATATATAATTGATATAAGTGGTATTTTAATAAACTGAAAGAATGCTTTTAAAAATATGCTTGAGAAATGCTCATATTCTTAATAATACAAAATGATATTAAATATTAAATAATCCTACATGACATAAAACTGTGTCCAATTAAATAATAAGAAAATTCATTTTAATTGTATTGTGTCTCGCAAAGCCTGCTTTTTTATCACTAAAGTCAATAAAACAATTTAGAAATTAATAAGAGTTTTTCTATGTGGCTTCATGAATTTTAAATAGAATGAGAAATTGGTATATTAAATCTTTTGTCGAGCAATAATCTCTTCCTACTAGCAGTGACAGATTAAATTGGCTTTTTTATGAATCATACTCATGTAATTTCTAAGCAGTTAATGTGTGTATGCTTAGTGAAATCACTAAATACATTTTTCATGTATAATCTAAGAAAGGAAAACTATCAATTAATTTTTCATTTTATTGAATACTCATACAGGTGCAACTTTTGTCTAGGAAAAATTAGTAATATTTGTGAGGCTATTCACAAATGACTATCTTCTTTTTTTAAATATAATAATAATGACATTTCCTTCTCTTTAAAGTCAGGTAGGGCCATGCAACTGTTCTGATCTGTGCCTTAGGAGTGGGAATGATTCTTATTTGGAAAATAATTAAGAATATGTGTATGATTGTCTACTATTTTATCTTACTTGTTTCGATAATCTGTGGGTGGGGAATAAATTTCATGGTTTATATTTACATTGTTATTTGAGGTACCTCAATTGGTAAGATAAATAGAATCTCTTTGGTAAGCCAGATGGTGTATATAGTATGGAGAGAAGAAATATTTTTTGTTTCGTAAACCACTATAATTTTCATATTTTTGTTTACCTTTAACACACAGGCTTCAAAGTATCTCGATTTTAAATTTATTTAAATTTAAGATTTATTTGGAGTCATAAAAAAGATTATTTTAAAGTATGCATAGAAATATATTATCTCCTCCTATTATAAGATTCTCAAAATTGTAAGTGGTTATTAAAATTTATTTTAGTTTTACTTGCTTTGGTAGTTATCCAAAATAAAATAACTGAATAGTATTATAAAATAATTGTTATTCTATCCCAGTTATAATCCAGGCTTTACTATATTTTTGTGTATTATTTTAAGAAATCACTAGAACAACCCATTAAACTTTTTTACAGTATCTATCTTAGGCATCTCAGGATGTCATTAGTAAATATTACAGACAGGCTAGCACAAACAATGATATTTTATTTTCTGATAGTGTTAAAAGTTTGAAAGATCAGCTTATGTTCAGTTGTGAAAGCCCTCTCATCAGTGAGCAGATGATTGCTGTCGTGTCATATCTCCAAACAGTAGCAAGAACAGACAAGTTCTTGTCTCCCATGAAAAGACTGACCTTATTGGATCACAATGAGCTTTAATCAATTTTCTCATTTGTGACACAAAATACCTAACACACAAAGTGAAAGGAGAAGTTTATTTGGCTCACAGTTTGTAGGACTTTCAGTCCATAGTTGGCTTGCTCCAAGGCAGGGTGGCACACGGCAGAGGGGCAACAATTCATGTTTTCCAGGACAGTGCAAGCCAGAAAAAGCTGCAAAGGCGTAAGACACATGATTCTTTTTTCTCTTATATTGTATAGAGCCCACCCAACCTATAGCAGATGTTAGCTGTCGTGTCCCTAATCCCATGAAACAATCTCAAATTCTAGATCCATCTGCCTCTGAAAAGCCCACCTCACATGGCAGCGTGAAGCTTTGGGAGGACATCCAGAAACAATTTATAATATTCCACTCATGAAACAAAGACATGTACTGTGGTAAAAAGGACAGTTAGTTCATCTCTTAGCCTTGCCAAAGCCCTATCAGTTTTAAGACTGCTGAAAAATACAAGTCCAAAATGTCCTCTAAGAATTAAGGTGAATTCTTAGATGTGAGCCACTTTAAAAATGAAGAGCACCTGTATGAATGAAAAGAAAATTAAACACTTTCAACTTTCAATGGCACATAACAAACTTTTTCAAGTTACAGAAAATGGGATATAAAACAATGAGACCAACCCAAATCCAGTATCCAGCAGTGCAACCATTAAGTCCTGTGTTTACCTGTTCTGCATCTGAGGTAATCGGTGGCAAGTTGTAAACTTCAAAGGGCTTGGGTGGCTCCTCCCTTACA
The DNA here is from genome assembly GCF_034190915.1 of Cavia porcellus. Taxonomy (NCBI): domain Eukaryota; kingdom Metazoa; phylum Chordata; class Mammalia; order Rodentia; family Caviidae; genus Cavia; species Cavia porcellus. The sequence goes on along the minus strand of NW_026947513.1, from coordinate 39,296,961 downwards.
GGACTGCTGGTAGCTGCAGCCCACAAGGCTTATCTCATCTCCCAGTTCTGTTCCCTCCTTGCAGTTTTCTCAGAAGATCCATGCCCCTGAATTCACTAAACGTCTAGGGTATCCACTGAAACTTTGACTTCACACACTCCCTTCCCAGAGGTACAGTGCCAGGCACTCCCGATTTTTTTCTGTAATGTAGGTAAAAACTCGTAACACTAAAACTCTGTATGAGCTTGGAAGAAGCATTATTTAATTTCTGCAAAGGCTTGTTGTCAGTTGGACCAGTAAACAGGTTTCATTGTCTCTTGGCTATAGCAGTTGAATGCATGGATCACTGACCACTCTGAATAATATTCTGAGGAAAACATTCTTTGGGCTGCCACCATTCTGGAACATGGTACTCTGAGATTTTCTTCTCAAAGCTGTCTTTCACTTTTACAATTTTGATGCTGCAAAATGTGTAATCCTGCTTCTTCTTGTGATGTTCTCAGGCCATCTTTTTTATCCTGCCATTCCTTCTCAGTAATCAAAGTCCCCTCTGCTCTACCTTTGGGGTCTGTGGCTATACTGGAGCTTCCTTTCTGGTCCAACTCACAACACTTTAAATCATTTTTATGGGCTCTTTGCTCTTGATTCTCAACATAAATCTGGCAACATGGCCACAACCGTAGCCACATCACCACCTCAACATTAGACTGTCTTGAAATTTTTTCTGCCAAATGAATTAGTCTGCCATCCTTAGTCTCAGTCTTAGGTGAAGATTTTAAACATGAGAAGAATGTAAACTTTCTGCCAAGCCGTAACACAGATTTTTCTGGAGCTCAACATCCATTGTCATCCTTCTTCTCATCAGAAAATTCCCAAGTCTGGTATTTGCAGAATGCCAGAATTTCTATCAGTCTTTTGGTTTTCTGAATCCTGACCAGAATCTCCCATACAGAACAGTTAAAGTTTTCAGCTCTACTTTTTTACCATGCTTCTCTGACCCTTTTTACACTCTTTCCACAGACCATTCCAAAAGTCTTCTGAACTTCATGATCAGCAATAGTCACAGCAACAGTGTTATTTCTGTTTCCAAATTTGACCTTGGTTACTCTTCTCATTGCTGTGAGAAAACTCTCCACACCTAATGTTAAAGGAATTAAAGGATTATTTACCTCACAGTTTGTAGAGTTTTCCACTCATAATTGGCTGGCTCCTAGACAGGGTGACACATGACTGAGGAGCAACAGTTCATGGCAACTTGGGAGTTCAGATACAGCAAAAGCAGTGAGAAAAAGAGGAAGAGAGACAAGTTTCTTTTCAGTCCTTATGTGATACGCTGTTAACCACCTTAGGGTGCATGTAACACTCACACACATAATCTCAGCATTGGAACATGATTCAATCAAAAACTCTAGATTCAGCCACGTCCATTCCCGCTCTCCATGAGTTCATGAGACATAAAGTATTACACAAAACATTATTATAACCTTATGTATCCTCAGTCTTTTGTTGTTGTTGTTGTTGTTTTCAATCAAAACACAAGCAAGTGGAAAGTTAATTCTTTGACATATGAGTTTTGAACAACATGTATTTATTCCACACTATTTTGTTTAAAAATTTTCTTCTCTTCTTCCCTTTTTTCTATGTCAGCCTACTAACCATTCTTCCTTCCTCTTTCATATTATCTTTTCTTTATTCCTTGTAATGCACTGTTCATGCTCCATGTTGTGTTTGTGTACATGTGTGAGAGCAAGATTATGCAAAGTAATTCATTAAGTGAAGGCTATCGCTTATTTGTTTATATTTTAAAGAGAAAAATGCAATAAAAATAGTGATACAGAGTTTCATAACAATATGGAATTAACAATTGTTATTATACTGTGTATTGTTATCTTCAACTAGTTGCTCAGATTATAAGATACAGACAGTATAAATTGATTTAATATTAGCAAAAACCTCTATCTTCATGAACTTAAAAGAATTAGTAGTAAAATTATATTAGCTATGCTGCATGTAAATATATATATATATATATATATATATATATATAACTTTTTTCATCTTTCATTACAGTTTTTCTTTTTGAGCAGTTTCTTTCTCTTTAATAATATCTATTGTAAAATTTGAGTCTTACTCTTACAGTTTCTTGTGTTAAGGAGACAATATATGTTTACTCATGTGAGTTTGATTTATTTCATTTATGAGTATGGTCCCACATGGCAACAATTTACCTATAAATGCATTAAGTTTATCCTTATTTATAGCTGAGTAGTACTATATTGGATAGATATATCACAACTGTTTATTCATTGTTTGTTTGATGGGCATTTGGGTTTTGTTCAAGATTTAGCTATTACAAGTTGTGTTAATATAAACATGGGTGCACATATATCATTGTGGTATTATGTTTTTAACTTCTCTGGAAAAATCTCCAAAAGTTGAATAGATGGATTGAATGGAACCTCTAATTCTAGCTTCTTGAGGAATCTCCACATTGATATCCATAGTAATTGCACCAGTCTATACTGCCACCAACAATACAGAAAGGTTTCTTTCTCCCCACAGCCCTACCAGTGTTTGTTATTAGTTGATTTCTTTTTTTTTATTTTTTATTTTTTTGTCTTTTTCGTTTTTATCGATACCAGGGATCGAACTCACGACTAACTGCTTGCAAGGCAGGCGCTTATGCTGCTGAGCTAAATCCCCAGTCCCATTAGTTGATTTCTTGATGATATTCTTTCTGAGGTGATATGTAATCTCAGTGTTGTTTTAATTTGTAAGCCTCAAATGACCAGTGATGTTGAGCATTTTCTCATCTGTCATTTGTATTTCTTTATCTGAGAATTGTGTATTCATCTCACATGTCCATTTTTAGTTTGACCTTTTGAATTTGGGGGCTCTGAATTTGTTAATTCTCCAAATTTTCTAGATAGTTCTTTGTTTGAGTGAGAGCTGGAAAACCTTTTCCCAAGCTGTGCGCTTTCTTTTCACTTTGCTGTTGATTTCTTTTGATATTGACAATCTTTCTAATAAGCTGATATTCCAGTTGTTGATTCTTCGAAATACTTCCTACACGATATGGTTTTTGTTCATGAACTCTCTGCCTATTCCTATGTCTTTGAGATTTCTATCTGATTTTTCTTCTAGTATAATTAGTGTTTCTGTTTTAATGTTTAGAACTGCAAACCCTATTTGACTTCAGTTTAGTACATGGTGATAGATATGGGTCTAGTTTTAGTGTTTGACTTTTGGAAAGCCGGTTTGCACAGCACTATTTATTAAAGATTTATTAAAGATTTTTTTTCTTCTAGTGAACATCTTTGGTCCATTCTCAAAGATAAGGGGGCTGATCATATTCTTCATTTTGTCTGCACCTTGTATTCTGTTTAATTGACCCTCAGGTCTATTTCTTTGCCAATGTCCTACTGATTTTATCATAATAGCTGTGTAGTGTAATTTCAAGTCAGTTTCTATGCAGCCTCCAGCCAAGGCAGCCTTTGTTGTTCAGGATTGTCTTTGCTATTGTATGTATCTTCTGATTTAAGTTTAATTTTAGGTATATTTTTCTATAGAACTTTGAGGTATGCTGAAGCTATTTGATTGGATTGTGTTAAATCTGTATAACAGTTTAGGGAGAATGATCATTTTCACAATGTTGGTACTTCCAATCTATGAGAAAGAGATATCTTTTCATTTTCTGATATCTTCTTTGATCTCTGTTTTCAGAGTACTGTATTTTCAATGGTAGATCTTTTATTTCCTTTGTTAGATTGATTTCTAAGTATTTCATTTTTGGAGGATGTTGTTGTTTCCATAATTTCTTTCTCAGAGAGGTGTGTGTGTGTGTGTGTGTGTGTGTGTGTGTGTGTATATATATACACACTATATATATATATATATATATATATATATATATATATATATAGTACAGGGATGCTACTGAGTTTTGAGTGTTGATATTGTATCCAGCTATGATAATGAATTCAGTTATTAAATCTAGAAGTCTTTTTGTAGAATTTTTGAGGCATTTTAGGCAAAATATCCTGTCATCTGTAAATCCTTATAATTTTGCTCCTTCCTTTCCTATCCTTATTCCTTTTATTTCTCTCTCTTTTCTAATTTCTATGGATAATATTTCCAGAACTATATTGAATAGGATTGTTTAAGTTGAACATCTTTGCCTTCTTCCTGATTTTATGTTGTAAGCTTTTATCATTTAGTATGATGTTGGCTTTTGGTTTCTCATAAATAACTTTTATCAGATTTAGGTAAAAACCATCTATTCTGACTTTCTGTAAGGTTTTTATCATGAACAAATCTTGAACTTTAACAAAAGCTTTTCTGCATCTTCTGAAATGATAATGAGATTTTTGTCTTTGGCTTTATTGATTATATTTATTGATTTGCATATGTTGAATCATCCCTGATTTCCTGGGATGAATTTCATTTGGTAATATTGTATAATTTTCATGATGATTTTCTTCATCCTGCTGTCAGTATTTTATGGAGGACTTTTGCATTTATGTTCACTAGGGAGATTGGCCTGTTGTTCTCTTTTTGGTTGAGTTTTTCTCTGATTTTTGAATTCAGGGTATTATTTGCTCCTGTAATTAATATAGGAATAATTGCTTCCCTTTCAAATTCATTAAAGACTTTGAGGCATAGTTTTCATGGGCTCCTCCTCTCTCTGGATTACTTATTATTGCGGATGTAGGAATCCATGGTGAGGGTATGTGTGTGAGAAAGAGAGATATGGGGGAGAGGGAGGAGCATTTTGTTTCTCTGAGATGAATACGAGTGTTGTGCTCAGTCACAGTTCCAAAGCTGCAGCATGTGGGTGTAGAGTGGCCTTGGCCTCACGAATCCCTCTCAGAACTTTCCTTTCTTCCAGATCTCTTGCCCTGTTTTTGGGAATCACTATATCCATTTCTCCCATGTTCCTCAAATTTGTTCTAACTTTCTTTTCTTGGATGAATCTCCTATAATGTTAGTTTTATTTTTTTAATAAAGACATGCATGTCACTTTGTATTCTAACTACACTTGCAAAGTCTTCACGTGGTGGAGGTACACCAACAAAAATTTTGGTTAAGTCATAAATTTCAGTGTATCATTCATATTATAAAAATTCATCTTGAAATTACATACTATCTGAGGTTTAACAATAAAATCATTATGTACAATTTTCAATCATTGTTAACATACTCCATTTAAAACAAGAAGTATGTCCCAAATATTAATTTAAATAGACAGCCTAAAATTTATGAATTAATTTATGAAAATTTATGATTTAATATTACATATTTCAAATGCAGGAGAATTAGATTCCTACAAGATATATAGAACATCATCTATGGTCATTTCATTAAAGAAGATTTACAGAAAATGACAGGATTTGAGTTGATCTTATTTTTCCAAGAACACCTATGTACTTCCTTGAAGAGTAACCTATAAAATGAATTCAAAAATTCATACTACAAAGTTGAGTAATTTTTCTTGTTGTTATACTCATTTATATTGTAATCTGTGAATTATTTTATGATATTATGGAGTCTCAATATGTTAACATCCTACCAACAAAGACCAAGTGTTTACTTCTAAAATATCTGCATTTTCTAGAAAATAATTTCCATAAATTTTCATAAATTATGAGTATGTAGTAGTATAGAAGTATCACTTAAAATAAAAATAAATATGTGTCATTGAATCTTTTAATTCTCTGAGTCATCCAAAAGTAAGCATTCAAGAGAGATCTGCTAAATAAAAAAATGCACAATAACACCTAAAATCATGTTAACAATTGAGACCAGAAGCATGAAAAATACTTCAGTCTCTGAAAAAAAAATGCAAAATCCACATTAGAGGAAATGAAAATATAGCTCTAAATGTATCATACATACTATAAAAAATTCATATAGTGCACATTTAGTACAAGAATCATAACTATCAAAACACAGAAATGCTATAAGTTATTAATCTTTTCAAAAAATAATAATTTACAATACATTATTAGAAAGAAGATTTAAGGGCTGGGGATTTAGCTCAGCGTCATAAGCACCTGCCTTCCAAGCAGGCGGTCATGAGTTCGATCCACAGTACCGATAAAAATGAAAAAGACAAAAAAAAAATAAAAGTGAAAGAAGATTTAGAATTTATAGCAATAATCATGCTTTTTGAGATAAACTCTCACTATGTGGCACATGTTGGCCTTGAACGTACCTGTGTAGCTCCGATTGGCCTCAATACCATGTCAATTCTCCTACCTCAGCCTCCTGAGTTCTGGGATTACAGGTGTGTGCCACTTTGCACAACAGTGATCCATTTTTGATTCATATAATAACTCACCTTTCAACTATTAATATTTACAGTGCCCTGGAACCAAATTGGAGTGAAATACAATTTTTTATGACCATTTAATAAAATCTGAACTAAAGTATTGGATTGAGCTCCTAATTACATCTGTTCATTTACTTCGTTAATAGAATGAGCCCAATAAAAGCTACTATATCAAAAGAAGTTTTATTTATAATATTACTGTTTGGTTTACAAATTACCTTTTGGCATGCCACTGAGGAACTAAACTGATGCATACTAGGCCATGTGAAAAACAATTTGGATGGTAAACATTTACTTATTTGTTGTTTGATTGACCATTCTGAACTACTATCTATTGCAGACATGTAATTATATGAAGTTAATTGAACTATAATCATAATTATGGAGATATAAACCACAAAGACAAAAGGAAAATGAGGAAGATATGGAGGAGGAGGATCACCACTACAACTAAACAATATTAATTTTAAGAAATTATGGGAAGATATAGGGGAAATAAAATCAGGAAGATACTGAAAAGAACTCAAATTATAAGAGTGATTTACTTTTATTAGAATGTCTTTATGTGACACACACAGAAAAGTACACGTTTCTTTTCACTTTCAGTGAATATGGGGATTTAATTTGAGAACAGTATAAACATATTTCAAACTAGGTTCACTTCCAGAGCAGGACTGAAGCAAATATTCCAATAAAGTGAGTTAATTCTTCTTGGATCTTCAGCGCATATAAAAGTTATATTTACTGTATTCGGCAGTCTAGCGATGTAATAGCATCTTCTAACTAAAGTGCACAGCATACTATAACACTGTATTACTGGTAACAAGTTCTTATAATCATCTACGCCTTCAGTGAACTGTAAAATTATCTTATTTCTCCTCAATTTTGAATGATAGTTTTGCTGCATACATCAATCCAGATTGGAAGTTGTTTTCTTTCAGTACTTAAAATACTACACTCCAGGATCTTCTTGATTTTATTGTTTTTTTTTTTTTTTTTGAGAATACCATGATTCTCATGCACTGTCTTTTGTGACAATCTGTTTCTTTTCTCTAACAATTTTAACATTCTGTCCTTCTGCTGAATTTCTGGGTTTTTGATTATTATTTTGCTTATGGCTAAATGGAGTTCTACATGTCTCATTTATCTGTATGTTAGAGTCATTTAAACTGTTTTGTAAGTTTTCTACTATCACTTCTGCAGATAATTTTTATACCATTTATGCTCACTCCTGCTTTTCCATTGACACCTATCAAGATTATATTGTATTTCATTGTACCATTTTGCAGCTGGTGAATCGTTATTTCTTGCTTCTTTGTTATTTTTAAGAGAACTTTACTTTCATGATCACTAGTTGAAATCTTATCTTCAAGGTCTGAAAACCAATCTTCAGTTTTGTTCACAAAGTTTTGCCAGCTTTCAGTGGAATTCTTAATTTACTGGATATGTCTTTGAATCTGTGTCATGCATTCTAATTCTTTCCTGTATTGTTCATTCAGGTTTTCATCATTTTCCTGCACTCTATATTTTTTTCTTTCTTTCTTTTTCTTTGTTTCTTTGTTTCTTTCTTTGTTTCTTTCTTCCTTTCTTCCTTCCTTCCTTCCTTCCTTCCTTCCTTCCTTCCTTCCTTTCCTTACTTATTTATTTATTTGTTGCTGGTACTAGGAATCAAACTTACAACCTTACACTTTCCAGGCAGGTGCTCATGATGCTGAGCTAAATCTCCAGCCTTTCTGTGACTTCTTAGGATATGGTGAGGAATTCTTTTCTTATGTTTGTCATGTCTTTTCTACCTGACAGAGTATTTTTGGTCTGATTTCCTCTACAGCTTCATGGAGTTCTTTCCTTCAGTTTCATTTGTTTCAGGAACTCAGATGTGTGATTTGCTATTTCTTCTATGTTCATGTCTCCTCGACTTGTTCTGGGTGGACTGGAGGTCTAATATTGCATTTTGCTCCTTTGACTTTGCAATTTCTATTTTTAAAACAATTTTTATTTTGTTTTCTGTGATGATTCTTGTGTGTTTTGGTGACAAGCATCAATATCAGTAGTATCAAGGTCTAATAAAAGCCTGTTCTTCAGCATTATATTCTGTGTATAGGAGATTCTTGATTTATATCTATCCATAGATACCTCTTTCTAATTAGTTGAGAGTGGAAGGTTGATTTCTGTTTGGTTCAGTTCCCCATATGTTGGTGGAAGGCTGTGGTGAGGTTATCACCTCAAAGCTTCCCAATGCTGCTACACAAAGGAAAACAATTGAGTACGACAGATACAACATTCTAACTACAGTAATAATATCACCATTTTTATATTAACAAACTGTGAGTACTACTGATTTTGTACTGCAGACCATAGGCACAAAGTCTATAGTTGTATAACAGAACAAATCACAAATTAGGGGTTTGTATCAAAGTGTTTCCCTCTCTTAAAGTAAGACTAAGTTAGTTGCTTAGTCACAGACACTTCCTGTACTGCCTGCTGGACCTGCAGGTTAGTCCAATGGGCCACCCACCCTGGTGTGTATGACCTAAAGTTCCCAGGATGACAAAGAGTTGATGGGTGGGTGTCGATGTCGCTTCCGGCCGGCAGGAAGGACACACGACAAAGTCTGGCAGTGGACAACCTTTTCTTTTATTTTCCTTCTCTGTACAGCCTGCCCTGGGATCGCTCCCAGCCGAAGCCTCCTTTGGTCCGCTCCCCGCGGCTCCTTTTGGGCTTCTACTTCCGGGCTTCTCCTTTCCCCCCAGGGGTGGCACCAGTATATATACAGATACAGTGTCCAATCATGTTAAAGTGAGCAAGGCAAGCTGATTGGCTAACATCATCAGTTGCCAGGCAGACTATATTGTTGAGCGGGTTGCTTACGCGGTAAGCAGGAAACTAACGTGCTCGATGGGAGGGGTAATCTACCTCAGGCTTTACTCTTTACTACAGGCCTCACGTCCGCCAAGTGAGGCGACCGGGCTCGGGGCTGCGGCTCCCAACAGGTGGGGAAACTCTCCCCCAGTGCAACACACTGGGGTTCCTGGGATGGCAGAGAAGCTATGGGCATGTTTCCTCATCTATATATTTTTTAATTAAAGCCCAGAGAAGCTTTTGCACTCATCAAAATGGACATGTATTTCAGATGAGTTTGCTTTTTGTGACATTGCTGGCACAGCCACTTAGTGAACCAGGGAAGCACTGTCTGTGTGGCACAGCATTTTGCATAACATTGTTTTTGATTATGGAACTCATTTCATAGCAAATAAACTCAATTTCAATGATAGATTTTCCCCCAGTTGGAGCTTATATTTCTTAATTTATAACCTGTTATCAATAAGCAGCAATTTTTTTGAATAATCTACAAATTACTCAGAGAACATGATCAAGAGCAAAGCCATGAAACAACGGAGATACACAGGATGCAGTATCAGAGGACAGGTCCTGCAGTGCTGTTTTTCCTATAGACAGAGTATGTGCCATTTTGGAACCTGAGAGCGGTTCTTCTTACCATTTTCGTTCACTACACGCTAGTGTCATATTTTTTATTTCCTTCCCGGGTCTAAGAGCAATTTTTAGTTCTTCTAAAGACTTTTCAACTAAAATAAATACTTACCAAAGATCAAAGTACAGTGGCCATAGTCACATGTGTGTATACAGCTTCTCAAAGCATTGAGCCAAGAGAACCACTGTCCTCTATTGAGACTTCCTACAGATTAGGGACAGAAGCACCAATTGCACTGTGTTCATTCTTCAGAGCGGAGCATTTCAGTTTCACTGTGTGTCGCTAGTAAGTTTCTGAATTTTAATAATTTATTTTTTGCTTACTTTTGCACTTCTTATAAAATCCATGATAATGTAGTAGCATATCCTTTTTGTATTTTGTTTCTTAGTTAAAGATTTTGTACCAAGTTAATAATTCATTGTTATGGTAAACTGATTTGTCAATATGATTAAGCAAAATCCAACTAAATTAGATTAGTATAATTCTGGGTATGGCAGAAGGGATTTACTGAATAGAAGACTCACTGTAGGTATGGATGACATCATCCAAAAGGCTTTCACATTGGGTAAAATAAAAGGGAAAGGGAGGTTCAATGCTGCTGCTTGTTGCATACCTATTTTTGTCTGCTTTGCCCTGAACTTCTCTGTGGTGTCCCTCTGTCACATCACTCTGCTGTGCAGTCAGCCAACTATGTTCTGAAAACTCCACAAATTGTGAGCTGAAATGAATCCTCTCTCCTTTACCTTTGTATCAGCAATTTAAAAAAATCAAACATTCATTATATTGAATTTTCTCTAAGCATTACTGTTTTGTGTCTCTTTAATGAATACTTCATTATTGATATAACTCCATAATTCCTGTGGGATGTTACAGATTAAACTCACAATAGAAAGCTGTCATAGGGATCATTCAAAATAAGTTACAGTCTATCATTCTATAAAACATTACGCTTCTTTGTGAAGACTTTTGTTTTATTGGTACTGAAAATAGAGCTCACGACCTCACACTTGCCAGGCAGGCATTTGTGACTTTGAGCTGAACCTCCATTTTTCTTTGAATCAAGGTCTTTATTTAATCTTTTAATTTGCAATTATTCAAATATACATGTTATAACTTTAGACTGATTTCATTGTAACCAGTATTTTTTTTAATAAAACCTGTTTCCATCATATGCAACATTGTAATTCATTCTAGAGAAAAACCATAGATAAAAAGGGGAAAAGTAAGGCAAATAGCTAAAAGCACTGAATTTGATTTGACCAAGCAAAGAAAAATATTTCAAGAATAAATAATTCTCTTTTTCCCATTTTCCCCAAATTAGTGATTGATTGTCATTCATGAGAAGTAAATCTAGTCATAGATGTACTTCTGGATATCTCAAAACTTGATTCATGCTTTCAGATGAATCTTCTCCATGTAATTGATATATATATATATATATATATATATATATATATATATATATATCACAATATAATATATATGAGAAGAAATGTATTATTGATTAATGTTCAAAGCCAAATGTGATATGTAAATACATTTAGGCAGGCAGGCATATAGATATATAAATCAATTTTTTTATTCTCTTTCAAGTAACATGCCAATGATAAATTATAACTTGCAATGCGTATGCATGTATATATATATATATATATATATATATATATATATATATCAAAAAGGCAAATTATTTTAATTCTCTGAATTAAATGTTTGAAGACAATAAATGAAGCGTGACACAGATTTGAAATATAAAATCTTAACTTTGATACTGTGGATATTATCTTTCATTAGCTCCAAGGACATCTTTGAATATAGTGTAATATAAATGAATCCTACAAGTGATAGTGTTAATGAAAAATACTATCATGCCACTTCAACATACTAAAATATAACTTAATAACTTTAAAAATTTAGCATTACTTGCAACTAAACTGAATATTTTCAGCTTCTCTTGACTGTATATTTCTCAGGCTAAGACCCAAAAGTGTACCTGAAGAGCCAGTGCCCAAAGAAAGGACAGTGAACTGGACTAAACTAGGAGTTGTAATAATAATACATTATATGAATCTACAGATAATAGTAGAGCAAATTTCTCAAATATTACGTTCCTATGTATACCTAGGATGAATGATCATTTTTGAAGTAGAAGCTCAATATGAGCATCTGAATCTGTATTCAGATTTTGAACACCAATTTAAGGGGAGTATACAGTGTTGGGGAGATGGGGCTGTTTCTCACATAAGGACCAAGTAAAATTTTCATCTTTCTTTTAAATTACTTGATGTAGCTAAATTTATTATAATTTTTCCACTACTAACATAGTAATGTAATGATTAAATTCTTGCAACATCTACCAAAAGCATAGTTGTCCTTGTCTAGTCAAATTCTTATATATGAAGATTTTAGTAATAATAGTAAGAGTTTATTAAATCATTGAAGTATTTAATTCACCTGTCTTGATGCTTTTTTACATGTGATATGGCTGCAATTAGAGACACAGAAGAGGATTCTAATACTGACCCAGAGCAAGGTAAGTTATTGTTCAGGAGAAACTGAACAAAGATGAATATGTGATCTCAAAAACTTGCTCATTTCTTTGCATCCTGTTAAAATTTGCAAAATCTATAAAATTGTCTGTTCTTGATTCTTCGTTATGTAATTCCTGAATTTTGGTTGCCTTAGGTTTCAACTTCTGCATTCAACAAAGCTTGAAGTATAATGAAGTATAATGAAATACTGTAATTAATTACAAGTGACATTACCTAAGTTACTCTGAAATATAATTCTGTTAAATTTTATAGTAATTAGAGAAAAATTTATTATCATTTATTTTCCTGATTGTCAAATCTAGAGATACTACACTTGCCTATCATTTTCAACACTAAATAAACTGTATTTTTGGTGTTTTGATATTTGAAGATAAACTCACCTTGAAGCAGCAGCATCATGGATCCTATTTTTCATATGCAAAACAGTCAATCAGAGATATAATAGCCAACTTTATCTTTCATGGTACTTGTACTTTCTCTATCTCTATGCTTATTTTAATTTAAATATTGTATTGATTCATGAGCCCAGTAAATAATGTTTACCTTCATAGTAAGGTGTTGGTACATATACACAATGTCTCTTAATTCTCTTTATTTCACTTTGGATTTCCTGGTTTCTACCGAAGGAGATAGGCATTTTGCAAATGGAGAGGTGGTGGTTGGATACTAGTCACTTTTCATAACAACTACCTTCATTCTCTAGTAAGTAGGGATAAACCATGTGTCACAGTTTATGTCAGTGGACTCCAAGCCTCATCAATTATGGACTTGACCAAATCTATCATTTGTGATTGATTCATTGTATAGTGCTCAGATTCGTGGTGTGAAAGCTACACTCACCAGAGATGGAGCCAGCATATAATGTAATGGCAGGAAGAAGGTGTGTGTGTGTGTGTGTGTGTGTGTGTGTGTGTGTGTGTGTGTGACTCTCTCTTGTCCGTTATGCCTTGTTGTTTGCAATCTGGTCCCACCATTCTTCCCCACCTTGAAGTCAACTCAGTATGGACTGAAACCTCCAAGAACCATCAGAAATGAATCTTATCCTTCCCTAAATTTGGGCATCAGGCATTTTATCTCAGTGACAAATAAAAAGTAACTAAGACAGAATTTGGTACCAGAAGCCTGGGGTTACTGCTGTGACTACACCTGACCATGCGGCTTGAGAGCCTTTGGAAATGGCTTGTGGGCAGAGTTTGGAAAGGTTCAGTGATATCACTTGAATGCTAGAGCTAGAATAGTTTAGGCTGTTCTGTAGAGGAGATTCTGTGCAGAACTCAGGAGACCAGAAAGCGGATAAATAGCCTGCCAGTAAAGACAAGGCTCAGGAAGTTTCTGCTGGAAAGAAGGACTGCATTTGTTGTTGGACTCCAGTGGATCTATGTTATAGCTTGAAAGAAAGTTTGTCTACATTTTGTTCAGAGTCCAGAGATTTTGCCTAAGATTAAGGGTGTTGGACTGATTAATCTAGGAGAAGAAATTTCAAGGCAGCTGAATGTTGAGGTTGTGGTATGGCTATTGTTGGGAGCTTTTAGCCAGATTTATGTTGTAAATCAAAAACAAAAAGCCCAGTAGAATAATTTAAAACATGGAGTTTTACCAGAAGGATCATTCCAATAACGCTGTGGATTATAAAGATAGAGCTGAAAATTGATTTCTGAGAAGGAACAGAGACTTCAAAAAGATGGCCTGGGGACACCCTGGAAAGCATCAGGTCTCCATTCTTTGCAGCATCAACACTGCAAAACTGAAAGACACTGCCCAGAGGAGAAAGTTGCAAAACACGAGGCTCCAAAATGGTGATGAAGGTCACATGAGATTCCAAAATGGTGACAGCAATATGAGGTTCCAAAATGATGGCAGCCATATAAGGTTCCAGAATGGCAGTGACATACAAAAACTTTCTCTCACAGTAAGGGTCACAGAACCCAACAATCCAGAAACTGGACTCCTAAAGTCAAGAGAAAGACAAGCCTGGCTACTGCTCCCCTGCTCCAGCTGTCAGCAAACCTTGGGAGCATCCATGTAGCACTGATTTTAAGTGCAAGGAAAATGCATAAATTCTGAGGGCAAGATGGCTTCCATCCTGATTGCAAAAGGCCTGGGAAGCCAAGCAGTGTGCCCTTGAGAGGGAAATATGTAAAGATGTACGGGTGAAGGCAAGGTGCAGTGGTGGCCCCAGAAGTTTGGATACAGGAATGTGGATCATCCAAGGAAAGCAGCAAAATCCAAGTATAGGGGACTTAAGAGAGAAGCTGTGGGAGCTGAAATCCCTGTAAGTGTCATGGGCATAGAATCTTGCCAGCCTTTTGGGCTTGCAACCCAATTGTTTCAAATGTTGAGCATGGGACTCTATGCTACCGGATGTTGGACTTACTTTGTTTCCAATGCTTTATATTCCCGTTTGTAACTTTTGAAATGATAATGTTTATCTTGTGACTTCACAATTCAGAAATGTTTCACCTGGTTTCCTTTTATACAGGAGGGGGTTTACAGTTAAAAGCTTGACATAGATCTCAGAGGAGACTAGGGACTTGAACCTTCAGCAATACTGAACCTGTTAGGACTTTGCTAACTCTTGGAGATGGACTAAATGTATTTGCAGAAAAGATGCACATGATTCTTTGGGAGCCAGGTCAGTGGCTCCCAAGCTTCATGAATTATGAACTCAACTGTGATTCATTGTCTAGTGCTTGGATTGGTGGCGTGCATGCTACACCCACCTTGAGGTGGAGCCAGTATGTGCTGTAACTGTGGGAAGAAGGTGTGTCTCTTTCTTGCCAGTTTCTGCCTTGCTGTTTGCAGCTACCATGAACTCTGGCCCCATCAAGCCATCCTGGCTTGGAGCCAACATAATATGGACTGAAATCTCCAAGAACTATAGAAGAAATAAACCTTTCCTTCCCTAACTTTGAGTGCTGAGTATTTTGCCTCAACGACAAATAAAAAGTAACTAAGACACCACATACTTTAGAGTCAAATAAAATAATTCAAGTAAATAATCCTAAAACTAATTACCGAGTAAGTCCTGTTCTTCTCCATGAAATTCACAGTTCTCATATTCATCACTTAGGTTCTCCCCTCCCTGACTCCAGTATCCCTTCCTAGGACCACTATAATAATAAAGACACTCATCACATGACATGAAGCAAATCTTGAAAGGCTAAGATGTTGTTTCAACAATTTAATATTTTAAAAAATTTTGTGTATGTCTCATATTTGCATTCTGTTAAATTTAGAGGTGTTATATTGATTCCTATATCTTTTTAAAATAATTAGTGAAATTGTAAGCATCTACTCTTCACATTTCAATGATCTAAAAAACCAAAAATCTACATAATCCACTTTGCTCAGTCTGTTAATTCAAAGGTTAATATTATCTACAAGAGCTCACATTGATATACACACAAAAAAGTTAACCAAATAGCTGGTTGCTCCTTGTCCCACTCATTTGGGAAATAAAATTAATGATAACAGGTTGCTGTATCACAATTTGAAATTGAAGGCCTAACTTTGGATGCTTCAGAATGCAGCCTCATTTGGGAAAAATTTATTACAGAGACCATCCACAGTAAGACAATTCTAATAAAATATTAGCATATCATTGAAGACCATATCTTTAATTCCTGGATCTTGTGAGACATAAATTATTTGTGTCAACTGTGGCAAAAGCATGAGACTTTTTATTCATACCACTCTTTTATAAAATATTTCTTTTATCCAAGTGTTATGGTTTGTGTCTGGATGTCCCCCCAAAGCTTCTTGCAATATTGTAGGGCAGGTTTTCAGAGGTGGCCAGATCTAGAGTTTGTGACTGATTCATGGTCCAATGCCAGGTTTAAGGGTATGAATGCTCCACCTGCCCTAATATCAGTGGCTGGCATACAATATAAGGCACAGAAAAGTTCTGGTCTTTCTCATTGCATTGTTATCTTCTGACTGCCATGAACTGTGTTCCTTTGTGAAGTCACCTTCTCTTGGATCCTGCCAATTTTTGGATTGAAGCCACTACAAACTGTAAGCTTAATAAACCTCTCCTCCTTTGACTTTGGGTGTCAATTATTTGTCTTAGGAATGATAAAAGTAATAAGACACCAAGTTACTAAAATATATTCTCTTTCAATGTAGGTATTAATGTTTATGTGATTAAAGTCTAATGACTTAAACTTCATTTCAAACAAATCTTACAAATTCACTGAATCTGAAGCTAAAATTTCAAAAAATATGAAAATTGTCGACATTATTTGGCCTATTTGGGAGTTACACATATTTGATAAAACTAAGGTACAATTTTAAAACTATAGCTCAAATATAATCAGGTTCATTGCATACAAACACATGCATGTATACACACACACAGAAGATGAAAATATATACAAATAATATTGGTTTATTCATTGTGAATAAATGAAAATTCAGCAATAGAAAAGCAGAATATAGGTATATATATATATATATATATATATATATATATAGATATATAATTTTTAAAAAGTATAGTAAGAGTGGCAATGACATAATTTTGTGGCAAAATAATAAAAACATCAAATATTAAAGCAATATTTTGAATGTATTATCATTATTTTTTAATCATCTGATGAATGGCACAACTAATGGTAAATGAACATTCCAGCTATAAAAAGATCCCATTTCAGTGTTTATTTTTCTTCAAGAGTTTAATATGAAAATAATTTAGGTTTGGTATTTTAGAAAGTCTGATCCATATGGGGATTTTCCAATATAAACATAAGATATCATGTATAAATTATCTATGGAGAATGTAGCTAAAATCACAAACAATAGAACTTCATTTTTCTAAAGAACCTTAGTGTGAAACTGGAGAACTCTTTTACAGCTGATGATGATATCCTACAAAGGTGCACAGAAAATATGACCCTGAATGGAGTCTGTGACCAGCATGCAGAAAATGAGATCATTAATCTATCAATATAAATTCAAGTATTTAAATACTGATAGATGTAAGAAACTTGAGTTTTGGACATTTTTTTAAAGAAGGAGCCAATAGGAATATGCTGATAAACTGAACATAGGTAATAAGTAAGAGGAAAAAGTATCTGAATATTGTATCTAGAGTAATAGGAACAAGAGAAATGCATTTACTAAGACAAAGCATGGAAAATATGTAAAGTGAATATATTTGTGGAAACAAGAAGTTAATTGTTAGGCATTTAGTTTTTAATGCCTAGTAGAAAAAGAATGGTGATAGACTAGACAGTTAAGGGACATGAATTAAGAGTTCAGGGGAGCTGTTAACAGATCTATAAAATTTGGGACAATGCACATAATCAATAGAATCACGAAATTGAGGCAATTATCTAAAGCAAGGGAGGAAATGAGAAGTGTTGACGGTGTGTCCTTGACACCGCCCATGATTTTGAGCAAGAAACAGTATCCATGGCAGAAAAGAATGGCAGTGAAGCTATTTAAGCATGAGATATTCTTGGAATCCAAAGACAGAAAAGATTTCCAAAAGGAAAGAATGATAAAGAATTTCAGCTGCTGATAAAGTATTATGAAATAAATCACTCTAAAATTTTCATACTTAGAGGACAAATAAGCCTCGATATGCACAGTATCACTGGATGTAAGAACAGTTGCTTTATTTTAATTGTGGGAGTAAGGGTATTCTCAAACAGTAAATTATCAACCCTATAAATATGCAATGCAAAGAAATAGGAGAATTGAAATTTGTGTTGCAAATAATTGCAGAGTCAAAAGAATTTTTTAACTCATGAGAAATTACAGCAAACTTGAGATCATGCAAATGGTTCAATACAAAAAGCTAATAGTGTTGGAAATGTGTATGAAAACTGTACATGCTCGTTTCTAAAGCACTTACACATTTTTTCTCTGAGATAATAATATTTTTCCACTTATATATGAGATTTGAAGTACATTAGTCACAGAAACTTTTTTGTGATAGATGTGCACAACAATCTAAAACAGTTTCTTCAAAATAACAAACCTTAATGACACTTGTCAGTGAGACTGGCATGAAGTGCGCACTTCTCAACAAATTGCAAGATGAAGATTCATTATGTAACCAGGTGACCCAGTATGATAAGGTTTGTAGAGAATTATCTCACTGCATGATGCTCTGATACCCACCTTAGACAGGACTTCTACACAAACATGTTTGAAATAAAGCATCATTACTATTCAAGTTTCTCATTGTTATTTGACTACTCCTGTGTAAAATTACAATGATGAAAATTCTAGATATGTTCTTTCCATATTCAAAAGAGATTGAATATATGTTTATGAGTACCAAAAGTATTTATTAATTTCAAATTCATTAGCAGAGAATTAGCTACAGTTGTGTACAGGACATTCTAATGATTATTTTGTAGTTTTGCAGACTTCTATTTTGTCAATTTAAGAAGATATTCATCCCTTAAAGAATAACTTTACACATTGTAAAGTTATTGTAACTAAAAGATGTCTCTGTAACATTGTAACTAAAGATGTCTCTTTGCTTTCCTTTAAACAATTATCCAAAGAACAGATTGATGAGCTCAGGCTGATTATTGAAAGAAAGCTAGTGTAGGATTCCCAAAGCTGCCCATGGCTTAGTTCTGTGCCTCAACATACCACAGTGTCTTCAGCACCCTGAACATTTAATGTCCCAGTAGGCTCACAAGGACAGTCATTCTTTCCATCTCGCTTCTCCTGCCTTGTGACTTCTGACTGTATCTATATTCAATATAAGAATATTCAGAATACAGAACACACTTTTTCAAGCAAGAAATTGAAATTTATCATTAAAATTTCTGAAAATCCTTTCAAAGTCCTCCCACCTCTTTTTTCATACAAACAAACACGTATTCACTTAGCTGATATTTAAGAAGTCTAGATGACCTTGTGCTGGTATTTTAGAGCCTCTCACGCTTAAGAAATCCTGGCACTGTCCAGCCAAGACCCTATTTTAAACTGTGCAACTGCCTTAGGATTCCAGTTTTAAATACCAAGGGTAACAACAAATTTCACATTATCTATACTTCCTTAAATTCAGCACCCAGATATTTCCTAAATCTTCCCAGTTCATAATATATTTTCTGGAATTTGGAATTTGCCAATTCTTCGAAGGGTTTGGACCAATACTGCTTTATTGACCGTGATCAGGAGCCAGGTGGCAGTGGTATGCAGCTTTGGTTTGGATCATAGCTTTACATAACCCTCTGTCTAACCTCATTCTGTTCTGCTATAGATATGCCTATTAGCTCTCTTCAGGAGAACTGTACATCAATAATCAACCTATTTTTAAAAGAACTCTTTAGATTTTAAAGTGGGGAATTTTCTTGAGCTACTGCCAGGAAAGCTAGATACAAATCAGTCTAGGAATAGTCACTAAGATTTCTTTTGCACCAATCTTCACAACTTAATAAATTGATTGGGCATAAATAATTATAACATCTAATATGTTTTTGTGTATACTACAACATACATGTGAATATACCTAAGATTACAGATAAGTTATAATTACTTCGCAAGTTCCAGGATAATTAAGGTAAATTTGAAGGATTGTCAGAATTTTTAAGCAAAGGGTCTGAAGCATACGAAAAGATCATCTAAGGAATTGGCTTGTTCAAAACTCCTGAGAATAGTCTGAGTACTCTTTGAGGAATACAAAGAATGAAAGGGAAATATGAGATTGAGAAATTTGGTGGTTAGAACTATTACAAAAAATAAAAGACATTATCCTTTTAAATTGGTAGGATTTTTAAAATCTTAACGAAATTAGTATGAAGTTTGCAGCCCCAAATATGAACATCTTTGTTTATTTTGATATACGACATACATGTATAAATGTGTAGAACATTAACATGTAGAATATGCCAAAGAAATAACAAAACCTGAGCATGTCCACCACCCATGTGAAGAAATAAAATATTAAGGAGCTCACCTTTAACAAGACTGTGAGTTTGACTGGAGTAAGAGACTCCTGGAGAGAGGATTACCCTGTGAGAGCACCCACCTCACCAAAGGGTGAAGCTGTTGATGAGGTCAGAGCTGAGTGAACTATCTGGAGGTAGCCTCTAGTGAGAAGAAGTGTGTCCTGGTTGCATGTCCTTAGGGATGGTATCTGGTTCTTGGCCCCCATTCTTGGTTCTGCTTCATGGAAATCATGAGTAAAGTAGTTTTCCTCCATTATTCACCTCGGCCATGATTGTTTCTGTCCATGATAAAATTAAAAAGAAAGACAGATAAAGGATCTTCATAGCATGTAAAATATTGGTTATCTCTAAATAAAGGATGAGACCATCCTATCAAAAGAATCCTAGTGTGTTAGACACAGTTTCTGTAGCTAGCACAAAATAACAAATGCCTAAAACTTAAGACAGAAAGATTATTTGGCTCACTACTTCGGGACTGCCAGTCTGTGGGTGACTGGCTCCAAGGCAGAAACAATCATGTCTTTCTCTGGCTGCATGAGGATACATTGGCCATTCTCTAAGTCATAACATAGAGTGAAAAATTCTTATAATATTGTCAAACATTTCAACTTGAGTTATCCAATTATTACCCAATAATCTGTCATTTCTATCATTATTTTCCTCGAGAAGAAACCTAAATGTTTACCATATGTTGGGTAAATATTTGTTCATACTTATTACTTTAAATGATTTAAAACATGGACACAATAATGTCTACTTTTTTTTTTCTACACTGTCTCACTGCAGAGTTCATGCTGGCCTTGAACTGACCTTGTAGCACAGACTGTTCATGAACTGAAGAACTTCTGCTTCCCAACTTCTGGCTTTACAGACATATGTCACCATGACCAGTAAAGCAATCACTATTAAATTCATTTCATTACATATCAAAAATGAAGCTTTGAGAGTCAAATAACATCCAGGATCACACACTATTGGGAATTATTTCAGTCTGTTCAGGCCACTGTAATAAGATATAGTAGACTGGGTAGTTAATGAAGAACAGAAATTAATTTCTTTGAGTTGTAGAAGCTGGGGGCCCAAGACCAAGATGCCAAAAATTTGGCATCTACCAAAGGATCATTTTCCTTTTCATAATAATGTATCCTTGTGTCTTCACAGAACAGAGCAAGGAATGAAATTCTTTGGGTTCTCTTTTCTGAGGAAATTAATTTCATGCCAACTCAGACATCTTAAGACTGTATTTGGATTATGTTTCAACATGTGATTAAGGATATAAATATTGTGACTTTAGAAATTAAACTATAGGGTTACATATATTTTAGTGGTGCAGCCATGATGTAAACCTGATGTTGTTAGGAACCATTTGATAACCATCCATTAAATGTAACCTTGTTGAGATACAGTTTAAACTTTCACCACTCACTGTCATACTTTCAAACATTTTAAAGAACCTTTAAATAAAATCTTGAACCGTAACATTTACATTTGTTTTACCCAAAACTTTAACTCAAGAGATGCCCAGTACACAGAGAACAAATAATTAGATTATTCTGCTTTGTTTAAAGATTCAGTTCTGAGTCAGAATGATAGCAATCATGATAAGAATTCACATTTCCCCCAAACTGTACTGAAGTTCCTCTGGGTGAGTTTGTGATTGCACACTACTCATCTGCAAATCTTAGTGCACTCTGATCTCAAAGAAAATATGTTGAAGAGACTCTATAATAGATGCTGGTTTTTTTTCCCTATATACTGTAGTTTCTGCTTCTTTGTTTTTAAATATGTTTGGTATATGCATGGCATTTGAAAACATTAAATTAAATAAGTTTTTGAGAATAATAACACTTAAGTATACATGTTATTCTTATTTTTCATTTTCCTTAATATTTGCTGGCAGTACACAATGATTACATCCATGATAGGAATTTGGTGCATAAACATAATATATTTTTTAATTCTTTTTCTTTCCCTCTCTCCTTCTTCTCCCTTTCCCTTCTTTCCATTGCTGGTACACTATAGTTTTAGAGAAAATATGCAATTTTTTTTTCTATCCCAAGTCTGAAGCAACAATATGACTTCTTTGACACTGTCTTTTTATTTCTCAAAATGATGAATATTTTTAAATTTTTATGAGGAAAAACCTCTTTGATAATTAGATTCATCTCCACATATACAACAATGACAAATATGCCCATTGAAATTGTATACAGCAAAAAGTACAACTTAATTATCCTGCTATGTAGCAGCGTTCTCATTTGATTAGGGTAAGCACTTTAAAATACTAAGCAAATATTGAGGGTTCAAAGAGCATTTTGCTTTTGATCCAGCCAAAAACAATCAAGTAAGAAAATCCAATTCTACATGACTTGATTTTATTTAAGATTGTCGTATAAAAATAACAAAGTAAATTGCATGTTAGGTTTACAGGATTAGGGATCAGTATATTAATCATTACAATTTTACTTTATTGTCATGTAAATATGTATGGAAATGTTTGTATTGTCTATGAATATTTACCAAGTATTCAGTCTATATAGCCACTTGCCTATACACTGCTAATAAAAGAATAAACGACTTATTTTTAGATGAATGGATGCACCTTGACATCATGGTGTTAAGTGATATAAATTAGACAGACAAGCTTAACACTTGCATGGCTTCTCTTACATGAGAAACTCAAACTATAAATAAAGAGCGAAATAAAAGATAGATAATGGGAAACAGGCAAATAACTCTTTCTTAAATGAGAAGGGGATAAAGACATGGAGGTAAAATACAAAGAGAGACTGAAAGATGAACAAAGAGTGAAGATGTGTCATGTGCTTGCACCCACTTCATATGAGGAATGCAAATATTGCATATTGTAAACGCATACTAACAAAAAATAAATAACATAAGAAAAATGAGTGAACATGGCTGATAATCATAAATATCCTTGGAGTTTAACTCCGGGTGTATAGAGTATGTATATTTCACTATATGTATATTTATATTACAAATAAAAACATTGCTATTGAAATTATATAAGATTATAGTATGAGAAATTGCATAGGAAGACATCAATAAGCCAAAGCTGAACTGTTTATTATATTTTGTATTAATGATTTATAGAAGAAATCTTAACAAAAGAATGCTTGTCTGTCAAGTGAGATGTAAGTGCCTGTCAGTTTTTTTTTTCCTAAAGTCTTGTAGTAGGAGATCTAACTAGCAAACTTGAACTAGAAGGAAGAAGTTTAAGAATAATAAATATAATAAAAATTAAATTAAATATTTCCTCGCTTCATATTTCCATCACAAGATTTCTGGACTGAATTAGGCTCACATGAAGGAGAGGAAGTTTTTGTAGGAAGTTCAGAGTTCTAACTACTGAGTGTACTTACATATCTTATCTGCTGGGTGAGACAATTCTTGGAGGCAATTTGGATAGAAGTTTTCTTATTTGGAAATGATTAGAAAAATCATTAGCGCGTCTCTAAATTTTAACAAAGGAAGAAAGTGTTATCTGTCCAAATAAATTGATTAGATTTTTTTCTCTTTCCTGCCGTCTCTGAGCTCAATGCAATGATCACAGATAAAAAGTGGTGCAAAGAATGTTCCTGTAGAAAGTATTAAAGATAGATGACCAGAATCATAGAGAATTTGCCAATCAAGTATCATAAAACCTAGAAAAGTGTAAACAATAAAAAAATAAGAAGAACATGTGAGTTCTTGGTCAATGAAATATTTATTCTAACTTGGTACAAGGATCCATATTTTAATCCTGTAGGTGTAGGTGTACAGGGACAACACTATTTTTTTTTATACCAGAGAAACTGATTTCATACAAGATTTCTAAAAATAAGACGTGTTTTAGTATCCAATCTATCCAACAAGGCAGAGAAATCTGAGTGTTGCCATGCTTTTCTGTTAGCTTTTAAAAGAATAGTAGTGATGTGAGCTTCTCTACTTGCATTCCTTATGTTCTTAAGAACTGTGCTCTGAACAGACTGAGAGAGGTGTGGAGTAAAACAAATGGAGAACAAGCAGAGGAACTACACAGGCTAAGATTAAATATGGATTATTTTCATTGGCTGAAGGTTCTGTATCTCAAAGATGGGTTTTGGAAGCAAAGAATACACATACTCTTTCTTTGCCTGGTAACATAAGATACACATTTGTGGTTTATGGAACAGTAACTGTCATAGAGGAACTGATCGAGACATTCAAGTGCGTATAATTCTACCTCAAGTATATCCTAGTGCTTAGGATATGGAAAATATTAAACAGGTAATTATCCAACTGACAAGTTTCATGATTATTTTAGTAACTACAAACTATATAGGAAGAGAAGAAGGGACTCTAATCACACCTTTGTGGTTACTGACAGTCCGTCATATCTCTTTCCCCCCATTTGTAATGTGTTTCATATAATTAACTTGCTACCACCTGCCTAACATAAATCATGTTTAATTAACTGTGACTCTTGTGAAAGGTAAGTCAGGTAGCTATATATGTAAAATGTAATCATCAAATCGCAGTAAGTAATATTTATACTGACATAAAAGGAGACAAGACCATATGCAACAAATCATTTTCATTTTAGTAAATAATATAAAATAAATTTATATCTATAGTTGAATTGCTTAGGGAAGCAAAGAATTTTAGAAATAATCATGAAAGGAAATGTTTGAAATGTATCATCTAGTTGTTTCACATTCTTTAATCTTTAACTTATAAAGCAGAATACTTTTAATTTTTTCATTTCTATTTTTACATGCTTACAGTGCATAATTAATATATGTGTTGTGGATGTTGGTGAATGTGCATAATGTGTATTTTTTCCCTTTCCACTCAACCTATGGTTTAATTTTTTTTGACAGTATCACTTTATTTACTGAAGTTCTTATAGATATAATTATCATAAATACAAATCCAAAACCAGACTATCAGATCAAGAAACATATAAAATATGTAACACACAAATATATATTGGATATATTGTCCATGCTAGATTACAATATTTTTTCCTTTTTTTCTATTGTCTCACTTTTATTTGCACTTTAGTTATAAGCTGAGTTTTGTTTTAGCTACTTTTCCCATTGCTGAAACTAAATGACTGACACAAAGTTAGAAGAGGAGAGGTGTACCACATCTCATAGTTTGAAAAGATTTTAGTTCATAGTCAGCTGGTTTCAAGACATAGTGGCCTGACGGAGGGACATTGTAGAGGAGAAACAGTTTCTGGCAGGCAGAAGGCAGGAAGGCAACAAAGCAGCAGCCCACTTTTTGTCCCTCATATCCTGTCCACAATATACTTGCTTGGGGTGGGAGCACTCATTCATAGGGTGAACTTCTCATTATTCACATCTAACACAATGACAAACCAATCAGTGGATAAATTTAGTACTCACGCACCCTTAATTCCAGCATCACAAACTCCATATCCGGCCAACTCTAAAAAGTCCTACCTATGACCACATGAATCTTTGGGAGGACATCTAGATAAAATCCATAATGGGTTTTTCATGTAAGAGAAACTTTGTGATATTTAAGCTTATGCATTTGATTTATTTCACTTAATGTTATGATTTCAAAAGTGCATCCATTTTCCTACAAATAAAAGTATAAATTTGTTTATCCTTTTTAGGACAGAGTAGTACTCTGTTCTGTGTAAATACCATATCTTTTGCATTTATTGATCCATTCATGGACATATAGGCTGTTTTAAGATTTAGATATTTTGAATTGTGCTGCTACAACCACAAGTTTACAGATATTACTTAAACATATGTTTTTAACTTGTTTGGGAAAATATCTATAATGGGAACAGCTGGATCAAATGAACTCTCAATTTTTAGTTTTTGAGAAATATCTACTATGTTTCATAAAGGTTGTACCAGTTTACATTAGCTCCAACAAAGAAGTGTTCCTTTTGTGTTGTAGCCCCTAAGCCATTTATAATTGTGTGTTTTTTAAGACGTCATTCCTCTTGAAGTAAGATGGAATTCTAGTGTTGCTTTAGTTCACATTTCTTTAATAGTCAGTGTTGCTGAATATTTTTTCATGTAATTATTAGTCACTTGTATTCTTTCATGTACTAAGTGTGTATTCCTTTTAGATGCTCATTTTTTATTAGTCTTTAAATTTGGAAGGTCTAGTTATTTAGATTGCTTTATATATGTGTCCTTTGTAAGTAATTGAAAAAACATTTTCCCATTTTGTGTGTTTTCTCCTCACTTTATTGTTGATTTCCTTTGCTTTGCAGAAGGTTTTTATCTTGATACAATCTAATATGATGATTATTTCTTATGCAATCCAGGTTCTGCTCAGAAAATCTTTTCCAATATCTGTATTTTCAAAAGTTTTACATATTTTATCTTTCAGTGTATTTAAAGTTTCTCTTTTAATATTTAGATATTTGATTCATTTTGATTTTATCTTAGTGCATGTTGAAAGAGATGAATGTAGGTATAATCTTAGTTATGTGAATATCCAATTATTCCAGCATCAATTGTTAAAGATATTGTATTTCCTCCAGTAAATGTATTTGGAGGAAGTGATTTTGTCAAAGATATGGCAGCTGAGTGTGTCTGAAGTACTTTCTGTAACTTCAATTCTGTTCCGTAGATCCACAAATCATTTTTTTCAATACCATGTTGAATAAAACAGAATTTCAATATGAAAAACACACAGAAAGTGAAATAAGAGAAACCAGCCCCTTCACAATAGCATATTAAAAAATGAAATACTTAGGAATCAATCTAGAAAGGAGTAAAAGATCTATACAGTGAAAATTACAGGATTCTGAAAACAGAAATCAAAGAGGATCTCAGAAAATGGAAAGATATTCCTTGTTCATGGATAGGAAGAACAAACAGTAAATGTTATAAAGATTTAATGCAATTTCAGTCAAAATACTACTTGCATACCTCTCAGATCTGGAGAAATCATCCATAAAATTCATGTCGAACCAGAAGAGACCTAGAAAAGCAAAGGCAATTCTGGACATCAAAATCAAGGTAGGAAGCATCACAATCCCTGACTTGAAATTATACTATATAGCTACTGTGATAAAATCAGCATGGTACTGGAATAAAGACAGACCTGAAGATCAATGGGATAGATTAGAAGATAAAACTACAACTACAAACAAACTAAGCCACCTTATATTTGAAAAAAGGGTTCAAACATGTTCACTGGAAGAAGTATAGCCTGCTTAAAAATTGGGGCTGGAAAAAACTGACTTTCTGGACACTAAAGAAAGTCAAAATGGATCAAAGATCTAAATATTAAAACAGAAACACTAAATCTGCTGGAAAACAAAATAGGTAGAATTCTTGGTGATACAGGGGTAGGCAGAGAGTTCATGAGCAAATACCAAATTACACAGGAAATACTTCCCAGAATCTACAACGGGGATCACATCTTATTAAAAAGTTTTGCTTGTCAAAAGAAACCTTCAAAAGAGTGAAAAGAAAACCCATTAATTGGGAAAAATAAAACTTAGTCAACTGTTCTTTAGACAAATGATTTCTATCTAGAACATATAAATAATTATAAAAAGTCAGATTTCTGAAATTCAAAGACCCAGTCCAAACAGGGGCATCTAAGATGAATACACAGTTATCAGCTGAAGAAATACAATGAAAAATAAATGCAGGAAAAGCTGTGAAGCATCACTGGTATTAAAAAATTGCAAATTAAAACAGCACTGAGATTCCATCTCACTCCAGAAAGTTCAGAATCAAAAAATCACCAATAACAGTTGCTGGAGAGGCTATGCAGAAAAGGAACTCTTCCTCAGTATTGGTGGGAGTGTAGGCTGATGCAACAACTGTGGAAATAAGTCTGGCAGTTCTTCAAAAAGCTGGTATTAGAAGCCCCATTTTACCCAGTTACTCCACTCCTGGGGATATATCCAGAAGAATTAAAATATCATAGTAGAGAGAGATATATATGCAGCCATGTTTATAACAGCACAATTTGTAATAGCTAAATCATGAAAATAACTCAAGTGTCCATCAATCCACCAAGGAATAAAAATATGTATCTTTATATAATAGAGTACTACTCAGTTATAAAGAAGGATTATATTGAGACCTTTATAGGTAAATGGATGTAACTTGAGAACATAATCATAAGTGAAATAACTCAAATACACATTTATAATCATGCTGTCTCCCTAGTGTAAGAAACTGAAAGAGGAAATAAGATACAAAATCTTCAGTAAATGTTGTGAAAGGGTAAGAAACTGCTCAAAAGGGAAAAATAACTCAGGTAAGGAAAAAGAAAAAAGAAGAAAAGAAAAAATATATAAATTTGTACACATACACTTAAGATTGCTAAGATGATTGTACTACTAATTCTATTAGTTAATATAACAAAACAATTAACATTCATAGGGTTAGATCAATTTTGCATTTCTATATCTGATAATCCTAGTAACTCTTCTGAAGATAACTATAGGAAATAACAACTTTACTTATGTTCTACCACCTTGTTTTGAAAGCCTATATTGTTATTGCTTGAGTTTCTTTGTTAATGTTGTTTCTTTTGATTCTCATTTTTCTTATACTTTGTTTTGTTTTTCTCTCTGATACAGAAAGGTTAGCTGTACATGTATAGGGTTATACAGGCCTAGATCTTCTCCTAAAGATATTATAAGAATTGATTTTATTATGTGTGTGGTATGAACAGCTATTTTCAAGAAAATGAGACATTAAGGTAGCCATTGTTGGTATCCTGTCATTTTGTTTTGAAGTCAAATAATGCTTTTATTCTTTGTTTTGATTCATTTTAATATGTTTTATATTATTTGATTTCAATATGTGTAATGGTATAGGGAGCTATTTTGAAGAAAACAAGAGATATTATGCTAACCATTGTTGATTTCCTATTGTCTGATTTTGAACATCCGTAATGCTTTCATTCTTTTGTGTAGATTGATTTTATACTACTTTGTTATGTTTGAATTTATTATATGTCAAGGTATGGGTAACTATATTGAAGAAAACAAGAGATATTATGGTAGCCATTGTTGATTTCCTGTTGTGTTGTTTTGAAGTCATATAATGCTTTTTTCCTTTTCTTTTGATTGGCTTTGTTCTGTTGTGTTTTGTGAGATGGTACAGCTATTCTGTGGAAAATGATAGACATTATGGCAGCCATTGTTTATATCCTGTTGTCATCTTTTTAAGTCCTGTGTTGCTTGTTTTGTTCTATTCTGATTTGCTTTGTTCTGTTTTATTTTATTCTCTTTAAAATAAAAAAAAGAGGTCTTGGGCCTTCCTGTGCCCTCAATCCTGGGAACAGGGTGGCCAAAGGTGAATGTCTGCACACCAGCCTGAGCCCCAGGAGTTTGGGATCATCACTCATACCAGTCAACGAACTTCCAAGTTTCCTGCCACACTTGACCTGCCCCAGAGGTCGTGGGCCTGCCTGTGCCCTAAATCCTGGAAACTTGGTGACCAGAGGTGAGTGTCCCCACCCCATCCCACGCCTTGGGAGTTTAAGATCATTGCTCGCATTGGCCAAGGAACTTCACAGCTTCCTGCCACACTTGACCAGCTCTGCAGGTCTTGGACCTGCCTGGGACAACTTCTCAGATTTCTGATGTGCTAGCCAGCTCCACAGGTCTTGGGCCTGCATATGCCCTCAATCAGGAAACTGGGTGGCCAGAGGTAAATGTCCCCATACCATCCCAAGCCCCAGGAATTTAAGATAATCACTTCCACTGGCCAAGGAACTTCCGAACTTTCTGGCACAATTGACAAGCTCCACAGGTCTTGGGCCTGCCTGCACCAAAAGCAGTGACCCTCTCTCAATCTAGGGAACTGGGCGGCAAGAGTCCCCGGATATGAGGGCATAGGAGACAATTTCCAACCCAAGGGAAGCCTTGGAATAACACTTGAAACACATAAATATAGGAAAACAACAAAACAAAAGACCAAAGTACAATCTCAAACATCAAGACCATCCCAAGAAACCTTAGGAGCTATGCACGTAGAAGAAAATATATGCCATACACCTAAAATACCTGAAATAATAGCAATTGAAATAAAGAAGCAACTCCAGGAGGCTTTAAAGAAATTCAAACTAGAAATAATCTCCCAGGTAAAAGAAGAAATGATAAAAGAAATGAAAGAGATGCTGAACACATCTAAAGAAGACACAGTTAAAATATTAGAGGAACCAAACAAAAAGATAGAATCCCTAGATGAACAATATAAGAAGCAAACAGAACACATGAAGCAGATTCAAAGAGATATTCAAGAAATAAAAAATTCCTTTCTAAACTGTCAAAACCACCTCAACAAAAGTGAAGATAGAATTTCAACTTCAAAGATGAGATGGCATCTAGTGAACAGGAAAGGAAGGATCTTTTAAAAATAACAAGGAATCAGGAAATAATTCAACAAGTGCAAGATGATGCAAAGAAAAACAACATAAGATATATTGATATGGATGAATGAAAAAGAAGGAGACAATACAAAGGGTATGAAGAGGATATTTAAAGAAGTAATAGATGAAAATTCCCCAAATATGAGAATGGAAACTGACATCAGGGTCAGTGAAGGATATAGAACTCCAAATAGCCAAAACCAAAATAAAATTACACCCAGACATATAATAATCACAATCCCTGATATCCAACATAAGAATAGAATATTAAAAGCTGTTAGAGAGAAAAGAAAGATCACCTACAAGGAAAACCTATCAGAATCACAGCAGACTTCTCAGCACAAATAATAAAGTCAAGAAGAGAATGGAGTGAATTACTTCAGATACTAAAGAAAAATTATTTCCAATCTAGAATGGTGTAACCTGCAAAACTGTGCTTCAAAATTGAAGGAGAAATAAGATACTTCCAAGACAAAGAACAGCTGAAGAACTTCATGATCACCAAGCCAACCCTGCAAAGCATACTGAAAGACAGTTAAGATACACTTAGAAAAAAAAATACACTAAGCAAAGCAGACAATTAAACAGAATGGAATGATAAAGATGCAACAGCAGGAAGATAAGAGGTCAACAATAAACCAATATATAACAGCTATAACCATTAATGTAAATGGTCTTAATTCAACAATTTAAGGAAACAGATTGGCAGAACGGATCAAAAAAAGCAGGCAACCATATGCTGTCTACAAGAAACCCATCTAAACCAAAAGGATACTCACAGACTGAAAGTCAAAGGTTGGAAAAGGATATTTCATGCAACAGGACTCTCCCAAAAACAACAACAACAACAAAAAAAACAAACAAACAAAAAAAAAAAAACAGTGAAGGTAGCTATTCTGTTTGCAGACAATGTGAACTTCACACCACAAGTGATCAGAAGAGATAGAGAACGTCATTACACACTGGTTAGGGGAAAACTTCAAGAGAAAGAAATAACCATCTTAAATATATATGCACCAAATTCCAGAGCACCCAATTATACAAAGAAAGTATTAATAGAAATGAAAAATCAAGTTAGCAATAACACAACTATAACAAGAGACCTTAACAGACCATTGACACCAAGGGACAGATCAACCGACAGAAAAACAACAAAAAATAATGGAACTGAATTGCACTGTGAGCAAATGGACCTGATAGACATATACAGAGTGTTCCATCCAGCAACATCTGAACACACATTCTTCTCAGGAGTACATGGGACATTCTCTAAAACAGACGATTTACTAGCCCACAGAACATATTTAAATATGCAAAAGAGTTGAAATTATCTTATGCATGTTATCAGATCATAGTGCCATGTAACTAGAAATTAATAATAAAAGAAACTGCAAAAATACCACAAACATATAGAAGTTGAATAACCCACTCTTGAGTGGGTCACAGTGGAAATTAAAGAAGAAATTAAACAATACCTACAGACAAATGAAAATACAAATACAACTTACCAGAATCTGTGGGATGCAATGGAAATGGTCCTCAGAGGAAAATTTATTGCACCGAGTTCCCACATCAGGAAAACTGAATGAATACAAATAAATAACCAGATGCTACACCTCAAACATCTAGAAAAAGAAGAACAGGTGAAGCCCAAAGCCAAAAGAAGGAAGAAAATTATAAAAATTACAGCAGAAATTAATGCAATAGAGACTAAGAAAACAATCCAAAGAATTAATGAATCAAAGAGCTGGTTCTTTGAAAGAATAAATAAAATTAATAAGCCCCTAGGCAACCTTATTTTAAAAAGGGAATAAAAAGCTCAAATTCATGTAATAAGGAATGAAAAAGGTGAAATCACTACAGATTCTGTAGAAATACAGAAGATCACATATTTTAAAAACCTCTACTCGCATAGGTTCAATAACACAGAAGAAATGGACAGACCTAGAAACATATGAAATACCAAAGGTAGGTCAAGAAGATGCAAAACTGCTGAATAACCCAATTTCTATTAATGAAATTGAAAATGTAATTAAGTCCTTACCTACAAAGAAGAGTCTAGGCCCAGATGGATTCACTGCAGAATTCTGCTAGAAATATAAAGAAGACTTAATGCCAACACTCCTCAAATTCTTCAGTAAAATTGAAAGCGAAGCCATCTTTCCTAATTCATCCCTGGAAGTAAATATTACTCTAGTACCAAAACCTGAGAAAGACCCAACTAAAAAAGAGAACTACAGGTCCATCTAGCTAATGAACACAGATGCAAAAAAGCTCAATAAAATGTTGGCAAATAGGATGCAGCAAATCATTAATACAATTATACACCGTGATCAAGTAGGATTCATCCCACACATGCAGTGATAGTACAACATATGTAAATCAATAAATGTAATCCACCATATCAATAAAGCCCAAAGTAACAATCACATGATCATTTCTATAGGTGCAGAAAAGTTTCTGATAAGGTCCAACATTCATTCATGATAAGAACTATACATGCAGAAAATTGGAATAGATGGTCTTTACATCAATATGATAAAGGCCATATATGACAAACCATCAGCCAGAATCATACTACATGACCAAAAACTGAAGAGCTTTGCCTTAAAATCAGGCACAAGACAAGGATTTCCTTTATCACTGCTTCTATTCAATATAGTAGTGGAAATACTAGCCAGAACAATTAGAAAAGAGATATAAATAAAAGGGGTAATGACAGGAAAAGAGGAACTTAAATTATCATTATTTGCAAATGACATGATACTCTACATAGAAGATCCCCAATACTCCATTGGAAGTCTCCTAGATATAATAAATAAATTCAACAATGTAGCTGGAAATAAAGTAAATACTCAAAAATCAATAGCATTCCTATACACTAACAACAAAATCACAGAGGGATACATAAGAGAAGCCACACCCTTCACACTAACATCCAAATAAATGAAATACTTAGGAGTTAATCTAATGAAAGAAGTGAAAGAACTATATAGAGAAAATTATAATGCACTGAAAAAAGAAATCGAGGAGAATCTCAGAAAATGGAAGAACATCCCTTGCTGTTGGAAAGGAAGAACAAATATTGTGAAAATGGCCATTCTTCCAAAACTGTTATACAGATTCAATGCAATTCCAATAAAAATACCATCAACATACATCATAGATGTAGAGAAATCACTCCTAAAATTCATCTGGAACCAGAAGAGACCTAGAATAGCAAAGACAAGTCTAAGCAGCAAAGGCAAGTCAGGTGGCATCACAATCCCTGACTTGAAGTTATACTACAAAGCAACTGTAGTAAAATCAACATGGTACTGGAATAAAAACAGATCTGAAGATCAATGGAATAGATTAGAAGACACAACCACAACTAAAAACACACTCAATCACCTTATCTTTGATAAAGGGGCCAAAAATGTTCACTGGAAGAACAACAGTCTCTTTAATAAATGGAGTTGGAAAAACTGGCTCTCCATTTGCTGAAAACTAAAACTAGACCCGTGCCTATCACCATGTACTAATTTAAAATCTAGATCTGAATATTAAAATTTAGATCTGAATATTAAAGCAGAAACACTAAATTTATTGGAAGACAAATTGGGTAAAAACCTTGAAGACATAAGGGTAGGTAGAGAATTCATGAACAGGAATCAAACTGCACGGGAAATACTTCCCAGAATCAATAACTGGGATCACGTCTTATTAAAAAGTTTCTGCACATCAAAAGAAATCTCCAGCATAGTGAAAAGAAAACCCACCAACTGTAAAAAATCTTAGTGAACTGTCCCTCAAAGGACCTCTATCTAAAACATATAAAGAATTAAAAATATCAGATCCCCAAAATTCAAAGATCCAATCCAAATTGGGCATCTGAGATGAATACAAAGTTCTCAAATGAAGAAATACAAATGGCAAATAAATACATCAAAAATGTTCATCATCATTACTCGTTAGAAAAAATGCAAATTAAAACCACACTGAGATTCCATCTCACTCCTGATAGAATGGCCAGGATCAAGAAAACTACCAACAACAAATGTTGGAGAGGCTGTGGGGAAAAAGGAACTTTCCTGCACTGTTGGTGGGAGTGTAGACTGGTGTAACCATTGTGGAGGTCAGTTTGGATATTTCTCAAAAAGCTTGGATTGGAAGTCCCACTTGTTCCACCTATTCTACTTCTAGGCATATTTCCAGAAGAACTGAAGACATCATACCATAGTGATATATGTGGACCCATGTTCATAACAGTACAATTTTTAACAGCCAGATCTTGGAAAAAACCTAAGTGTCCATCAACTTAAGATTGGATAAAAAAAGTTGTAGTATTTTTATACAATGGAGTACTACTCAGCTATAAAGAATTATCACATTGAGATATTATAAATAAATGGACTCAGCTTGAGACCATACTTATAAGCAAAATAAATCAAACTCACATGTATGAATACCAAATAGTCTTCCTAGTGTAAGAAATGGTAAGACTACCTAGAAGTATGTGGTAATCAGGATTCCCCATTATATGGCTTTACAGTCTTATAATGTTTTCATTCATTTCAACCATGTTGGAATGGTTTTATTCTGAGTTGTTTGATTTTATTGTCTTTGATGATATAAACAGCCATATTGAAGAAAACAAGACATTGT
The DNA here is from genome assembly GCF_034190915.1 of Cavia porcellus. Classification (NCBI taxonomy): domain Eukaryota; kingdom Metazoa; phylum Chordata; class Mammalia; order Rodentia; family Caviidae; genus Cavia; species Cavia porcellus. The sequence continues at coordinate 39,261,666 of NW_026947513.1, read as the reverse complement.
AATAGGTAGCATTGAGTTAATATCATCTTGTTTTGAAGTCCTACCAAGCTTTTGTTCTTCTGTCTCCGTTGGTTTTATCATGTTGCATCTTATTGGATTTTATTATATGTGATAGTATAAACAAAATGTTTTATGGACAAGGCGATAATATAGTAACCATTGTTCATTTTCTATCAGTTAGCTCTGAATACCTTGTAATACTTTCATTCTTTTGAATGGTTTTATACTATTTTGTTATGTTTGATACTATAGTATATTCAAAAATTTCAAGGAAACAGACACTATGGTAGCTACTGTTATGTCAGGTTGCCCTTTGATGAAACATTATGTTGCTTAAATTGTTCTGTTTTGACTTGTTTTGTTGTGTCCTCTTTTATCTTAATAATTTTTTAAAATAAAAAACATTAAAAATAAAATAAATAAAATAAGTAACATTTCTATTTTCAAAATAAGTCAACAATTTCAAAAGCTAGGTAATTTTTGTACATTCGGTATACTTTTCACACACACACACACACACACACACACACACACGTGTTCGTAAGTGCGTGCGCTAAACTATTGACATATTCTGGTTAACAAACTTTAAGTAATTTTTCAAATTGTAAGACCACTAGCAATATTTTAAATTTTTATAAGATTCATTTACTTGTTTTGTGTATTTACAACTCTAAGGAAGTAATGTGTTAAAATCTGACAAAAACACTCTTTCCTATTAAAATGCAAACAGAGAATAAAGAAATGTAAAAAAAAAACAAAGCATGAGCCATTTTGAAATAAAGATTCAATACAAATTATTTTAATCTTTAATTATTTAATGATGCATTGCCCATCTAATTTAGATGAGAAGCTAGAAAGAGAGATGATAGGTAGATTGTATGTAAATATGTAGACAGGTAGACAGATGAACAAAACTTGTAAATTTTGTCAACAATTCTGACATAACATATTGGAAGCATAGCTGTTAACTGTGGTACATAAACAAATATAAAAAAGATTAAGTTAATTTGTTGCTAGAAAGAAAAAATGTGATAATATTAATCAAAAGTTATTAAATTTGAGAGAAAAATGGAAACTAATGGAAGCAGAAAGAACAAGTTAGCAAATGTATAATTAATATTACTTTTTGGTTTCATGATTCTGGAGCTAATGTTTATAGGAGAAAAATCTAATAACCACAATCTTCCAATAAAATTGAAGTGTTAATTCAATATTATATATAGATTAAATATACACTGAACAATAATCATCTGAAAAATTAATAATGTTTAATTAATGATTATTTCTTTTCTGTTCTTTTTTGTGTTTTTGAGACAGGGTCTCACTATGCATTTTAGCTTGGCCTTGGGCTCACTGTGTAGCCCAGGCTGGTCTTGAATTTGCAATAATCCTCCTGACTCAGCCTCCCGAGGACTGGGATTATAGGCATGTGCCACCATACCTAGCAGATAATAATTTCTTATAAGCTTAATTTGTATTTTTTCTGTACAATTTACTTTGCATTATTTTTGTTATTGATTTCTCCTTTTGGAGTAGTAAGTCACACATCTAAAAAGTCATGCCAATTAAGTTCTGAAGTTCTGTGGTACAGCATCATTTGCAGTTACCTACCTTGTATTGCATATTCTTTTTTTTAAGTAAGGTAGATATCATAACTAGTAGTTTTATCTCAATAAAATAAAATAATATTTGCCACATTACTAGAAATTTATTGTATATTAAGTAGAATTGGAGTAACATAGCATGCCCCTATGATGTTTTTTTTTTTTTTTTTTTTTTTTTTCACTTTAGAAAGCATAGATTCTGAAGTGGTAAACATAATAATTGAAAAGTGAGGAATAGAACATAATTTGATTTTCACAAACTTCAACAGCATTTTGATACACTATTTGGATAGGACTGGAAATTTTAATAGCCACAATCTGCCCAGTTTGGACACATGCATGTACCATGAAACCATTGCAACAACAATCAAAATAAAAACATAACCAGCATTTACAGAGATTCCTCAGGCCCACAGTAACAATCTCTCCTGCTCTCTCTTCCAAGGCTAAGTAGCCAATGGCAAAATTATCTTACTGTAGATTAATTTTCATTTTCAAGAATTTATGTAAATGAATCATTTAATGTGAAATTATAAAAATTTGGCTTTTATGTGTAGTATAATTACTTTGTGACTCATGTTTCTTTCTTCATCCATTTTTAATCTACATGTTTAATCTACATTTTTTAAATGTAGATATCATAAATAAAATTTCAATGCACATTGTGTAAAAGTCTGTTGGTGGTTACACCATGCTTAATTCTTTCAGATAATACTTATCAGAGCAATGAACATATTAGATGAACTCATAAATTTATCTGCTTCAGAAACATTCAACTGATTTTTTATACAGAGCAATTTTATTAACTAGAGTTGTTTTTAGAATTTTATGAAAGTTGTACTTACCCAAAAACATCTCTGTCAGTTATTATGTTTAATCTTCAAAGTACAGAAATTCTACTAGCGTGTCCTATATTTGTTTAATTTTAACAATTAATATTTTAGAATATATTTTCCTGTTGTCATTTTGCTGTTTGTGTAAGAGGGGGATGAAGTATCTATTCGTTTTGAACTATCCAGGTTAATTGTGTTCTTTGTTTTTTTACAGTACATTTTGGTACCAGAAGTCAATCTGGAAGGCTCTGAAACTGTATTTTCTTCTTTTTCCCTTTCTCTAGAGATGATCATTGTTTTACAATTTGTCTTAATCATGTATATGCTGCTTGTATACCATTAAACTTTTGCACTGACTTTTGGATAACATAAAATTCACTCTTATATGTTTCATTTTAATATGGTATTCACACAAGTTAAATTTTACAGAAAATTTATAAGAATAAATAATGAGCATTTTTATATATACAAACACACACACAGCATCCTGTTTCTGCTCGCTTTCTTTATTCTTTATTTTTGTATAGTACTTTGGGTGTATTTGTGTGTTGTATGTTGCATAAACCTGTGCATTTTATTATAAGAAAAGCTGCTTCTTCTCCACTTACAAAATCATTTATCAATGTATTACTATATGGATTCAAAAATCTTTATTTAATAATGTACATGTTTATTTGATTTTATATTTCTGTTCTTTCTGAGTAGCTACTGCCTTTGAACTTCTTGTCTGTTCTTTGGATGTATTTACATTAGTCAAGCATTTTTCCCCTCAAGCTCTTAGAAAAGTACATATGCATGCTATGAGATATAGCTACATAAGCTTTCATATGTAGTCCCACATATACATTCTTATGTTTTATATCAGTGTCTTTGTTGATGTAAATTCTTGCACAGTCTAGAAGGTGTGAAGAGACTAGAGAATTACTCTGCACTGAGCACTGTGCATTGGCTTGGTGGTTCACGACATGACACTGTGGGCTGGCTTTGCACACATGTGTGCCCTGGTCTCCCTGGCCTTGCCTTCCTGGGGAGCACATCCTCTGTGAGTTGCCCTTTCTGCTCTTTTCAGCTGCAGTCTGAATGAAGACTCATGGGGATTCCTGGTTCCTGAGGCTGCGCTTATTTTAGAGTTGCAGGTTCACCTTCATGGAGTTCTGCTACTCGCCACATAGGGTATGCTCATCTCGAGATGCAGCCTCAGGGGTGAGGATAGAGATCAATGACAAAGGTAAAGGTTCTGAATTCAATTTTTGGTTTCTACTCCAAAAGAAAAATCCTAAATCCTAAATGTTCACTCTCCACTTTTCCACTGCAGGGAGGAATGACAGGCCAGGAACCTTGATTCCTTTCCCATAGCCTAACTGGGGTGTTGTCTGTCAACTTTTCAGTTGGTCTTTATTGGAGGCCTCTCTGATGTGAACACACTAGTCTCTCAAATCATACCGCCTGCTGGATAGGACCTGGGGTCATCCTATAAAGGCGAGCAGTATGGGCCACAAGGACTGGCCTCTTCCCTGACTCCCTTTGATATATGCTGTGCCTGTCCATATTTGGAAGCATTTTCTTTTGTCTTCAGTCATGGTCATGCTGCCTTCTGGCTTTGGCTTCTTATTGCCAAAAGAAGCCATAAAGCCACGTGATGGTCCTGCCCTGACCCCTGCCATTTCATTCCTTGAGTCTGAGTGGGGTGTACTCTGATGGCTCATAAGAATTTTGTCCCAAACCTTCCCTGAAGTGAGGACACACACCCAGCCAAAGAGCTGGATGGAAGTCGTGGGCAGGTGCCTATGTAGCAAGGAAAGGCACTATTTTCCAAGCACCCCACTTTCAATACCTGTCGGCTGAACACAACCTCTCCCCACTGCCACTGGGAAACCCCTTGTGATCCACCTGTTTGGACTGAGAAGGAAAGCCAAGTATTCCAAAAACTAAAATTGGCCTTTGCCCAAGATCCAAAGTTGGCCCTACCAGATTTAACCAAACCCTTTCTGCTGCTCATTGCAGAACAGCACATGATAGCAAAGGGGTACTGAATCAGATGCTGGGACCATGGCGCAACCCAATTGCTTATCTCTCAAAAAAGCTGGACCCCATTTCTTTGAGCTGGCTGAATTGCCATCAAGCTTTGGCAGCTACTGCCTTGATAATAAAAGAGGCAAGTAAATTAACTTTTGGACAGAAACTCCAAGTTGTGGCTCCTCATGCATTTGAATTCCTCCTCAGGGCTCCCACCCAACAGATAGCCCACAACACAAGGATTGTGCAATCCCAGGCTCTCTTGCTTAAGGCTGACCCTATTGAATTCAAGAAGACTACTGTCTTAAACGTAGCAAACCTGCTGCCAGATGAAGACCCACAGGTACCCATCCATGATTGCATGGACTTGCTCTCTACCACTGCCAGTCTTTGTCAAGACTTACTGACTTTCCGTTAGAGAATCCAGATGTTGAATATTTCACCAATGGTAACAGCTTCTTTTTAGAAGGTAAATGGGTGACCGTAACCAGTCAAACACCAGTAATTTGGGGTCAACCCCTGGATCAAGGCACCTCCACTCAAAGGGCTGAACTCATTGCCCTCATGGAAGCCGTAAAGTTGACTAAGAATCTAAGGGCAACTATCTCCACGCATAGCCATTATGCTTTTGCTACCATTCATGTACATGGGGCAATCAGTCAAGAGAGGGGAGCTCCTAACATCTACTTGTTCAAAGATTAAGAATGCTCCTTTAATCTTGGACATGTTAGCCAGTATCTGGCTCCCCAAACCTATAACAGTGGTACATTACAGGGGTCACCATATGGGAAAAGATCCAATCTTGATAGGAAATGCATTCACTGACAGGAGTGTTTGAGAGGCAGCTCTAAAGTCATCTGTACAGCCTAAGGCCCATTTGCTGCCAGTTCTGCCACCCCTTGTTTCCCCCAATTGTTGTATTACAAGTCAGATCAAGAGCTAGCTAGACAACTGAGAGCAAAACAAGAGCCCCCTCCAAAATTGGTTTCAATTGCCAGACAGGTGAATTTTAAAGCCACTGCCTTAGGAAGAAACTTGATTCATCAAATCCAGCAGGCCTAGCACCTAGGAGGCTCAAAAGTGGCTGAGTTGCTTTGGAACAGGTACTTCATTCCTAAGCTGATGGAATTAGCAAAGGAAGTCAGTCAAAGATACCCACAATGTCTACAAGTAAATACCAAAGTCACCACTATCTCGGAGGAAATTTGATACTGGGGAACTTTTCTAGAACTCCGAAAAATTGACTTCATGGGCGTGGGAAAACCAGGACTACATGGACATAAATATTTGCTGGGTTTGTTTGTTTTTGCTTGTTTTTTCCTTTTTTAATTTTTTTTTTATTGGTACTGGGGATCGAACTCATGACTGCCTGCTTGCAGGCGCTTATGCCACTGAGCTGAATCTCCAGCCAATATTTGCTGGTTTTGGTAAATACTTTCACTGGTTGGACTGAGGTACATCCATCAAAAGCACAGTCAGCCTCAATTGTTGTCAAAAAACTTTTATATGAAATAATTCCTAGATTTGACCTTCCCTTATCTATGGGGTACAAAAATGGCCCAGCTTTTATAGCTTCCAGCACTAATAAAAGTTGCTCAGTTATTACAGATTGATTGGGATTTTCACTGTGCCTAACATTCCCAAAGTTCAGGTCAAGTTGAAAGGATAAATCAAACTCTGAAAGATGCTTAGCAAATTGATTTGAGTCTGGTGAAAACTGGGTGAGTTTTGCCTTTCTGCACACACATTGTACTCCATACATAAATAATAAACCCCTTTTGAGGCAGTCTATTGGAAACTGCCACCCCTCGTCCCCCAACTTGATAGTACTCATTTGGCACAGATTGCTAACCACAGTTTGATTAAGTCCCTACAGGCTCTTCAACCTGTGCTGACTTCCATCCACCAGCTCTTCCAAGACCACAAAGAAAAATCTCTGTCCACACCAGAAACTCTGCTTGTTGCTAATCTGGGAGATCAAGAGCTAGTTAAGCATAGTTCCTGCACTCTTCTCTTGAACTTTGCTGGACTGGACCATACACCATAGTCCTCAGCACCCCTACGGCTGCCAAAGTAGCAGGAAAACCTACCTGGAACATCAGTCACACATCAAGGTCCTCCCTCCAGATACCCAGGATACTCATAAGTGGACTGTTATGTGGACTCAGAACCCCCTTAAACTTAAATTGTCAAAATGCTCTTGATAATCCACTTCACTTGTCATACACAGCTTATTTTGTTAGCTAGCCATAATCCAACCCATCCTTATCTTAAAACAATATTCAAGGTAATAGAACTTGTGTCAGATCTACTGCCTATAACCTTGGCTCTTGCCCCTATGCAAACTTGAGTTCTTATTCTATTGCAATAATTAATGTCTCTTAAGCTCTGATTCAAGACCTGGATGCTCCTACACAATATTGGTTTGCTTGTACTTCAGGTTTAACTCCTTGTTTATGCTTGATATACTTACTAGGCATGCTAAACTGTGTATTCTTACATACGTATTTCCCTACATTTACTGGTATTCTGGCACTAATGAAAAAAACACCTAAATTTGGAATCTGACCTCTTTAGGATAGCCCGAGCACTCCCTATGCTAATACCAGTTTTGATGGGACTAGGTATCTCTCTACTGGAGCCACAGGATTGGCATACAAGCTTAACAATTGGTGACTGAAGCTACCGAGAACTAAGTGCCCTAACAGACAAAGATTTGGCAACACTAGAACATCCTATATCCAAATTGGAAGAATCCCTAGGGTCATTGACAGAAATGGTTCTCCAAAACCGTAGGGGCCTAGACCTGTTGCTCATGAAAAAAAGATGGTTTATGGGTAGCCTTAAGAGAGGTTTGCTGTATCTACATGAATCACTCTGGAGTCATAGGAGTTAGCATAAACAAACTAAAAAAAGACTCTATGAGTGAGAATAGTAATGACAAATTGACCAGAATTGGTTTCAATGTTTGTTCTCACTATCCCCTTGGCTGACCACCTTGCTCTCCGCTCTGATAGGACCAATTATCCTCTTCCTATTTGCCTTAACCATTGGGCCATGTATTATAAAGTGCCTCTTGAATCACATCCAGGACCGATTTCAAGCTGTTAAAATGTTTATACTTAGAAAGGATATAACCAGTTACCTACATATGATTATGCAGCAGAGTCAAAGATTTGACTCAGTCATCAAAAGCAGTAGGGAATGTTATAAGCTCAAAAATCCCACATGTGTTGTTCTTATTGTAACTTGTTCTCTTCCTGTAAAACTTGTGTAATTGCTAGTTAAGTTGCAACCTTGAACATTCCCATGTAATCCCTCCCTGCCTCCCTGCTTCTGTAACTGCTTGTTCCACCTCCCTGGTTCCTTTTATAGGGACAAACTGATCCTAAGACCCCTTGTGGCTTGCTACTTTATAAATGCCTGTAGCCCTTGGCTCAGGAGCCCACTTTCCTGACTGCCAACAGGGACAGTGTTGCCACTGAGCTTAGCTAATAAAGCGCTTTTAAAAAAATTTTTGGAGTCCATCATTTTTCTGCCCATATCATGTGCATGTGTTATTGGAGTTGAACCAAGAGCTTTTCCAACAAGCTGCATTCCCAGATAGTTTCTTTCTTTCTTATTTTGAAATGTGCACCACTAAGCACAGCTGATGCAAAATTCCTAAGTGCATAAACTAATGAGAACAATTACTCTTCTCTGATAGTAAATTCTCATTTCTCTTGCTATCTCTGCAATAGGTTTGCCATCACTACTTTGACTTTTTAAAATTTATGTATATAATGTAGTTTTTCACCCTATCTGTATTCAGTTGTCTTTCAACAGCAGAGTAATAACTGATATATATATATATATATATATATATATATATATATATATATATATATACATCAGGGTTTCAGGGTTTCATTTCTATTTATGGCCACTTACAATATTTATTTTATGATTGTACCATATTTGTCCTTCTGTATATAAACACTTATGTTACTTCTAGATTTTCATTCTTATGATGAACAGTCCAGTAAGGATTCTACTACATTTGTATGATGTTTAACCATGTTATTGCTGCTTCCTCAGATCAGTGTATATTTAACTTTAGAATAAATTGATTAACCAGAACTTAGGCCTCTATCAGTAATATATAAAAGTTTCAACTGATTCAACTCTTCAATATTTAATGGTTGATACTGTTTTTCAGTTTTAACCATTCTTGTATCGATATTTCATTTTTCTTTTAATTTGTATCTCTTTAATGATTAATGTTTAATTATTTTTAGATGGCCTTCCTGGTAATTCTGGAAATGTCCACTCAAATTTTGGACTACCATGGGAAAGATACTGCCATTTTTTATGTGAAGAAGTTCTTGGTATTTCAAAAGCAATTTACAAATAAATATATATGTATACATAAAATCATATTCATGTGGTAAGTACTATCTCAACTAGTATATTGTATTTGTATTCTTAGTAATTAAAAACTCCTCAATAATAATGAATTCTAATACATCAATTGATTTTGTTAACTTGATTGTTCATTACATCTAAGATACCATTTGCTACCCATATGTTGCAAAAACATTCTAGATATTTTCTGAGCACATAGATTTAATTTTGGCACTCCTGCTCTTGATTTCTTGAAGAAATTTTTGTGTAAAGCAAGAGATCAGGTTTGATGTTTATTACTTGCATTGTTTAAAAGTTAGTCCATGATCCTTACTCAAATAATCTTTTCTTCAACAAATTAATCGCTGTTTCTGAAAATCTGATCATATATTGGTAAGTGGGATTAGCACTTATTTTGCTTATCTCATATTAATTTATTTCCCATAATTTTCAAATAATACAATGCATTTAGCTTTGTAGATTTTTTTTTAATCTTTAGAATTGAAATAGTTCAGATGCAGTGACACATGCCCTTAATCTTAATATTCTGGGATTGGAAATTTGAGATAATCTGTAGAATTTAAACAATTAGGAAGCCTTTATCTCAAAAATGTGAACAGCTGAAGATGTAACTCAGTGTAAATGTTGAGTTCAAAATCCAGTACAGTAAAACATATAAACAAATAAAACTATGTAAGAAAAAACAAATCAAAGTCTAATATATTATAAATAGTGATAACTATAAAAAGGAATGATAATATATAATTTTATAGATCCAATTTTAAACTAAAATGAAAGTACTTTTAGCTTATTGTGATATTCCATATTATATATATATATATATATATATATATATATATATATATATATTTCAGGAACTTGCAGTTTTGATAGAAATTGATATACATTACTAATCGAAGTGTAAGTTATCATTAGTGGAAGTCCTCATGCAAAACAAAACCTCAAAGTAGTGAAATCATCTCAGACTTTGAGGAGAATTAGTAGACCAATATTGTTTAGGGAGACAGTAATAATAAATAGCAATATTGAAACTATAAGATATGTAAAATTGTGGCTGGGGATTTAGCTCAGCGGCATAAGTGCCTGCCATGCAAGCAGGCGGTCATGAGTTCAATCCCCGGTATCGAAAAAAAGGAAAAAGACAAAAAAAAAGTAAAATCTGATAAATAATATTTTAATTGTAGTTTTACATACCTTTTATGAGCTCCAGTAATTACACTTACAAAAAAAATAGCTGAAAGTGTTTTTTTCATGAAAACATGAAAACATAGATTTTCTGACTTTACTTAGTTACAGAAATTTGTGATGAACAACTTTTTTTTCTTCTGTCTTCCAACCTGCAAGTTATCTTCTTGCCCATTGTGTTTTACAATTGGGTGAATTAGTCAGGATCTTGGAGTTACGAGAAACAGTCTATTGAAATAGAATGAATAAAAATTATGTATACATGAAAGGTCATTCAAACACAGAAATGGCTTCACACCATGTCAGAACCCATTACTTTTCTCATCATGTATTGTTATTATGTCCAAAGTGGATGTATTACTTTCTTAAACCCTGTAGACTAAAGCTGTGTTACATATAAAATTAACAAATCTGTGTAAATTACTCCAAAGATTTGAAAGCTGTGTGTCATGGGACTACCACTGGCTGTTTGTGATGCTGAGAAATTTTAGTTAGTTCTCTAAAGAGTTCACATGTCTGGCTACCTGTCTGGTCACATGTCAGGTCACCTGTCTGGACACCTATCTGGTCACTCCCTGGACACCTGTCTGGTCTTGTGCGCAATACTGGAGTTTAGTCTTACTCTATTCCTGTGAGCTGGTGAAGAAGATGGATGATTTTTATAGCAGATAGTTACTAAGGAATATAAAAGATATCTGTACTATAATTTTAATCACTATTCTTCTTAGATTAAGGTTTGGTAATATATTTTCAGGAATTTTGAGGATTAAAAGGTTATTCCCTCCAACTCATTTTTGATCTTCAAACATTTTAACTTCAGCTTAGTTATATGGCTGCAAAATACAAGAGGTGACAGAAATACACAGTAAATTTTAAAATTAAAAATATTAATACATTTCCAGTAATCCCCCTCACAATACTCAGTGTGTGCATTTATAGGATCTTTTTTGCCATATACTGAAACAGTTCTGGAGGGTTTTGTTTTTTCATGAATGTCTTTGTGTGGTGTGATTATAACAAGATATTGTAAATGCTGCTACCAAGTGATACCCAGCCAAAAGATAGGCTGTAACATTACTGTGTGTTTTCTTTTATCCTATTTGCTGGAGTCAGCTTTGTGGAGTCAGATTTACCCACAAAGTCAAATTAACCATGTTAGACAAACATTCTCAATAGACTCAGGACAATGAGGTAGCCGCTACAGTACAACTAAAAAAGTGTAGTCTAGAGAGGCTTCAGAAATGGGATACATATGCTCAGAACAAGCAGGAGCATTCTGAAAGGGGTTAGTGACCATAGTAAATTTTCATAATTTAAACATTAACCACAGTTTTCTGTCAAACCTCATACTTCCAGTGCTAAAAGTCATAAAGTTTAATGAACCTTCTTTCTTAATTCTTGTAGTAAATGCAATCATTTTCGACTCCACACTTTTCTTTTCAACTTTTTTGTTGTTGTTGTTTTGGTACTGTGGGTTGAACTCACGACCTTGCACTTGCCAGGCAGGCAGTTGTCCCCATAAGCTAAATCACCAGCCCTTTTCAGCTAACTCTTGCCTTTAAAAAGCATCTTGTTATTTCTTACTTAAATGAATTCTCATTCTAAAATAATTCATTTTCTTTAG